>NW_028232796.1:2500-10002500 GCF_057557595.1 Rhyacophila brunnea | reverse complement strand
ACGTATCGTGACACGCTCGATTAAGACCGAGTTTGGTGTGGGCGAGTTGGTTTGTGTTGTGAAGCATTATTTTTTATGACTCGGATTATCTCAGGAGCAATGAGTTCGCGATGCACTCAAACGTGTAAGTTAAGTATACCCACGTGAAAGAGGAGCACGTAAAGGCTAAATAGAGGTTGTAATAAGTAACAGAAGCTAATGCAAAACTGCAGAACAATCAAATTGAAAAGATCTTAACATTGGCAGTATGATGCCGCAAAAGAAACAGTAGATACGGGTAGTATGGGTAGGTACGTATACACAACGAAGAAACACACTTTTATTGCGTGTTATTATAAATTGTTCGTTTTCTAGAGGCACGATTCTGAATACGAGGCTCAACTTACATTGCTTAGTGTCAGAAGGATGTAACGACAAAATTGCTGTTTTCAAAGTAAATATGCCACTATATTCAGTTTTTGCCGCTTTATATTATGTCAGAATGATGTATGTATCTCCATCTTTAAAACTAACAAGGTTAGGCATCGGGGTAACTACAATTCTTTTGGAATAATTAGTGTCATAACGATTTAACACCTCATACCTCGTTGTGTCACTAAATAACATATTGTTACACCCCCGAATGGTCCCCATTTGGGGATGTCTTCTCTGGGGATCTAAAGAGCCTGAACCATTTTCTAACCGACGCATAGTAATGGTTGATTACGAAAAAAAAACCTGGCAACGTTGTTTGTCCGAATGTCAAAAAAGGCAACGCCGCATTTTGTACCACTAAAAGCGAACGATTTTCCCGCGCAGCAGATGCTTCTAGGTATCGTAATTGTAAACATATACCTTTCGTCCTCCGCAAAAGTTATTAAAAATATATAAAATGTAACCAAATACGCCATAATTTAAAATAATAAATAATTTCGACCATCATTCCGGAGTTTAAATTGTTCACATCCAAGTCCCAAATGACAGACGATCTCCAGCAACCAGCATACTGAGCGAAAAGATGCATTCCTCTCCTCGCTCAGTACGCTAGTGTTTCGTCATCGTCTGTCATTTGGGACTTGGGAGTGAACAAAATAACACCGGAATAATCGAAAACAGCGATTTTCATTTGCTAAATACTATTTGGTGCTACATTTTTATACAATTTTTAATATTTTTACGGAGGACGAGTTCGACACGTATTTATAGCTTTGATGTCTAGGAGCGTCTC
This sequence comes from Rhyacophila brunnea, assembly GCF_057557595.1. NCBI lineage: Eukaryota > Metazoa > Arthropoda > Insecta > Trichoptera > Rhyacophilidae > Rhyacophila > Rhyacophila brunnea. The sequence continues at coordinate 10,001,293 of NW_028232796.1, read as the reverse complement.
CTGCGCGGGAGAATCGTTCACTGTCAGTGGGTACAAAATACGGCGTTGCCTTTTTTGACATTCGGACAAACAACGTTGCTATGTATTTATTTATTTTTTCGTAATCAAACATTACTATACGTCGGTTAGAAAATGGTTCAGGCCTCTTCAAACCCCAGAGGAGACATACCCAAATGGGGACTATTCGGGGGTGTAACAAAATACACACCTTCTATGCAATATGGATATTGGGTTATAAACCCTTCTGACACCAAGCAACATTAACATTTATTTGCATTATCGTTTCATATCGATAAGGTAGATTCGATAGATAAGGTAGAGTAGAAATGAAAATAATATAGTAAAAATTGTTCAGAGAGCTCACCACCCTCTTAGAGTAAAAAATACCATCATATTATGAAAAGGAGTTTATAGAAAACTACGTAAGATCATTTCCAGTTTTGCCAGCACATTATGCTCATAAGACACTACAGTAAAGTTGTTGGGTCACTTATGATGACGATAGTGTTTTATTTTCTTCTAGAAATCTCTTTTGAAATATCTAACATCTAGATGAAACTGTGCTAAATTGCTAATTTACCTGGAATTAAAGTGCTGCCGTTGTATTAGGCCACCTATTTGTGCCTTGTCATACATCTGTTTATGACCAGATAATATGGTAAGTGGTGCATTTTACCAAGAAGTAGTTAATAAATTAATGATTATTTTCACGATTATCAGAATATTTGATTGACGATTTGACAGGTTTCAATAATCGAACAACGAATACCAACCGAACAAACTTAATTACAGTGTTCAAAATGTCAAATTCCGCAACAGAACTATTCGGAATGTTAAAACTCACCGAAAAGTACGGACACGGATTTCCATTGTCGTTTTATTTAATTCCTCTTTCATGCTGTAACTGCGCAAAATTTCGGGTAATGTCCCCCCATTACGAGGGACTTTATTATTCGTCCCCTTGACCTTTCGTCCCCTTAATGTACCCACTTCTACCGACGTTGCGTCTTCATTTCGGCAGATGGAATTATTTCTTGTTTGCTTTCGCCGCGTGTATTTAATTCTGAATGTTGGGAGACATGGGGAATTTCCCTTATATTGTTATAATTTTGTCTTCTAAAAACATTCAATTAAAATGATTTACTTAACTGTATAATATGTATTATTTTTAATTAGTGAAATGAAAATATTGTTCAAATTATCAAACTAATCATTATAGTTGGTACAATTTTTCGAGACTATTAATTATATATTGCAAACAAATTGTACGTAAGTTGAATAATTGTTATTATAAGAAAGTATACATTAAGACCATAATCCAAATTGTCAATCATGAAGATGTATATGAACTAAAAATTGGAGTGGGCGACTACCTCGGGCATTGTCAGCGTTATTACGACAATGCAAGAAGCAGCGAGTCATTCAACTATCGCACAATTGCCGCATCTGCCATCAGCATATTCTACAGGCGTGACATACTTCGATAGGGTCGACTACCTCGGGCTCTGTCATCGAAACATCTTGAAGTTGCAACGGTGCGGCAGTCAGCACATTTCCCAATTGGAAACTATAATATCAACAATGACTCTTGCAATTTACTGAATATCCATGTACATAAATAGCGAGTCACAGTTGATGGATTATTTCAGGATCATTCCGTTCAATAATCTCATCTCAGTCCGTCCAGTACCTCAGATCAGATTCAGTCTCAATATCATACCGCACAGTAAGTATTCACTTCCACCGAGCCTCGAACCGCTAATGTAACTCCAGTATCATTTACTGATTATATTGATTGTTAACACCCGAAGAAGAGGCAGCGTTGAAAAAAGAAGAAGAATTAACTACGTACAGATAGGGCTTAGAATCATATGCCGGGTACTCATTAGCGAGCCCTAACTGTGACCGAGATTTCGCGAGCTTAATAAATAATTATTTCGCATCAAGAGTTGGTTACAGTATCTACAACGGTTACAGTTACGGGTCGCTAATGAGTATCCAGCTTTAGACGTTAGTATGCCAAGAGACTAGAGTAGACAGGGTTCCAATAATCAAGAAATTGGTGCGGAGAATGGTGTTTGTTGAAGAAAAATAGGATTTTAGTTGAAATTAAATCAACATAATATCGACAAGGTGAGGTTTAACGTCCGAGTGGCACAAGTAACATGCTGGATCTAAGTATACGTTAAAGTGCCCACCACCACCCGTCATATATGCACAACCGTGGATATGCACGGCCGCTTTCTATGACGCTTTAAACGTGTCTGAAAGAAGTGATTTTAAGTGCTCATTCCGTCCCGAGACGGAGCCGCACGGGACTGATGCTGCAACCATGCACCGTAGTGCTTAAAGAAGAAAGTTAAGAAAGAAAATGTTTGTTTTTGGACTGGCTGTGCTGTCCGCTGACGTTAAGCGCTTTGTGTACCCGCATACTGAGTGTCACGAATTGAAATGGATGAGTCTACGGAAGAGTCGGGACTATCCCGCTCCCCATACGACGCTGCAAATTTCTCAAATGCCGCAAAGTTGGCCTCGGTTGCAACCAGATCTCCATGACCAATTGGGCCCGTGTGAGGACGGACCCTGGCAAACAGCTCCGCTCGTTCGAATTCCATAATCGGGCAATCCCAGAGGATGTGTTCAACATCTTGGTGGTCATGCCCGCAGGTACAACCCGGCCCATCTACTATCAAGCCAAACTCGTGGAGTCTGGCGGCGAAGTTGCCATGGCCGGTGAGGAACTGGCTAATCCAGTGCGAAGGTTGGAGTCTTCTAGTTTGGTGCCTGCAGAATACGTCTGGAAAAAAACGGTAAGTGTGCCGCCCCTTGGGGGAGGCGGTCCACCTCGCCTGCCATGCCGCAAATGCGGTCTTGTACACAATGTCACTTACAGTCTTCCTGTAAGGAACGTCCTCGGATCTCTGCGGTGGTGTCAGATGGACACCGGCGAGTATTGTGCTGATCCCCCTCAAGAGGAGGGTGATCGATCCTCTGACTTGGACGTGCAGATCGAGGGGTAGCACCCCCGCGAGTACGGCAAGCGCGTCAGTAGAAGTTGTGCGGTAGGCTTTGGTAAGCGAGATCAGCGCAAGCCGCTGCCCGCTTAATAGTGCGCGTCTCACGAGAGTTAAGGAGTTTACTCGGGAATGCCAAATGCTGGAGGCGTAACCGGCAATTCCCATGAAAATTGCGCCGTATGCAACCTTAAGGGCTCTAGGCTTAAATCCCCAATTGCTGCCCGCCATTCGGGCCATTCTCTGATAGGCCGAATTAGCCTTAGAGACGGCCGTCTTGGCGTGGTGAACGAAAGACAGCTTGTCATCAAGAATTACTCCCAGATACGTAACCCTTTCGGAGAAACGCACTGAGGTCTGGCCAAAACGAACCGTGGGCGGCCGTCGAGTTATGTTGACCCGAGAACTACCCCTGAGGAGGACAGCTTCCGTCTTGCTCGGGGCAAAGGTCAGCTTGTTCAGCAACCCCCAATTAAGGATTCTGCCCAAGGCGTCCGTGGCTGCACGCTCAAGTGCCGGTCGGCTCGTCGCCCCAACAAACAGGAGCAAGTCGTCGGCGTACGCAACGAGCGTGCAGCTCGGAGGCAGTGGCAGGGACAGAACGTCGTCAAACAGAATGTTCCACAGAAGGGGTCCCAGGACGGAGCCCTGGGGACACCCCATGGTGCTCCTCCTGTGAATCAGGCTGGGGCCGGAGTCGTAGGTTATCTCCCTATTGCTGAAGTAGCTTTGAACTAAGGCAAAGAGGTCCCCGGGGATCTGTTTCAGCCTAAGCTTTGCCAGAACCAAGGGCCACCACGCAGTATCAAACGCGCCCGCGATGTCGAGAAAAATCCCGGCAACGAGGTCCTTGCCAGAGCTCTCCACAGAATCGATCACAAAGCGAATCGCATCCTCGGTGGACTTTCCGGGTCTACATCATCTAAAACATCTCTCTACCTGGCTCGTAGTTGGCCTTTTCTTTCACACGAAGCCGTCTCTGGCAACGAATTGCACCGCATGGTGTGACCTTTCCGAAACCAACCTGCAATTCTCCCGATAGTTAAATATTACGATTTGTTAAACTCATTTGTACCCACATACAAAAATGAAACTTATTATTAGAAAATTGCAGTTAATACCACTTATTTAGTCGCTACGATGTCGTTTGTGACTTGACACCCAACATGTAGGTATCAATATGTAACAGTGGCGAAGGGTGGAGGTAGGTTGCTAAAATCTGACGTAAATAGTGCGCACTAAACTTTGCCAATCAAACATATTTGTTTTAATTGAGCTAATACTACAATGTGTAGATAGTGTTCATTAGTTTTTAAAATTCAACTAAGCCCTGTCTAATCCAAGCGATAGTAGATTATAGTCAAAAAATATTCGTTTCTCTATAAAATATCTCAAATTATGTCATCAAGCTATACATAATTTTTTAATAAACCATTTCTTTTATTCAACGAATAATTGACAAGATTTTGAGAATGTAACATTTCATAATATATTGTACATAGATATTTTATAGATAGAAGATTTTTTTATTGATTATGGTTTGGGTTAGCAGCGATTAATGAATTTTAACAAACTAACCAACACCATCTGTAATATTTATTTTTCATTCAACTAAAACAAATAAGTATGACGCAACAAGTGTGCACTATTTTTGTCGAATCGCCCATAGCATACCTAAATTATTATAGTTTAGCTTAGGCAGAGTTAAATTGAATTTTAAAAACTTAAGAGCATCATCTGAAAATTGTATTCTTAGTTAAATAAAAACAAATAAAAGTATGACTGACAAAGTTTAGCGAGCACTATTTATGTCGTTTCTTAACAGCCTACCTCTACCCCTCGGCACTGCTATGCACCTATATAATGTCAAAAGTTTAAGAGTTAACTCTATCATTTAAAAAAACATTATTGATTTTTATTTTTCATAGCCTTTACCGAAGGAAGAAATTTTATAGAAATAAATGAAAAATACGTACCAACTGCTGTGTAGGTTCTAAGATCTACATAATTGAATTATGTAGGTGTATTTGCCCAGGGCTACAGATTGTGAAGAGATATGTCTGGCGTATTTTTGGCATTGATATTTTACCCAAATAATAACCAAACTCAAGAGCCCAAAAGAGGAAGAATGAATACCCATCTCTTATAAGTAGGTATTTACTGCGTACTGTATCTACGTACTTTACAATACAACGTTATTTTTCTCGAAAATATTATGTCATGCGAAGATTTTTTGTTGTAATAATAACTGTCCTCTTAGAAATCAAAATTTAATCAGATTTCATCTCAATGTGGATGGCATTTTTATCAAATTATATCTTATGTATATAGGAACTACAGTGACGTCCTGTAGGGGTTGGCAGATTGAGCGTCGCTTGGGGGCGGTAAATCGAGGAGAATCATTTGGAATAGCTACTTTTTTTTTACCGAGGCTTTGACTGCGACTTGTCATATCGCTCAGTTCCTCACTCCTATTCTGCTAAAGAACTTTCCAATTTCCTTCTTTTTTTTTTGCTTGATGCTTCTGGTATTCCATTGCACAATCCTAATTTGATTTTTATTATCCATTTTGTTGCAGAAACTCCCCAGAATCTCTCCTAAAACTAAAAGTGTTTATATACCCAATCCACTGCTTTATTTATTAGTTGCTTTATGATCTGCTGCCAGTCTCCACCATTTAGCAAGATTTTCATTATCTCCCCAATCGTATTAACATCTGTCTTCCCCTTTGTCTTTTTCCTATTTTGTGCACGCTATTGCCTGTAGCTGTTATTGTTGAGCCAGAGGCTTCTTCCACCACTTCTTCTTTCTTTTTGTTTTCCTTTATTTTTGGAATTATTTCGCTTTCATCTCTTCCCACGTTTTTATTTTGTTTTAAGATGTCAGCATAGCTATTACTTAACATATATTTTTTTCTTCCTTAAATGTCATGTTCATCTTTTTCATTTCTGCTTAAACTTAAACTTAGTAATAACAAACATATCTTTCCATTAAAAAAAATCAGCTTACTGGTTTTCTCGGTTTCGCGATGTCTAGCTTACTTCCGTTACCCTTCCGTCCTTGGTGACCAGAAACGAAACGTGCAAAGTTGTGAATAATTACAGTCTGAGTGATTAACCTATACCACAGCAGTTGCGTTGGTCGTCGAAACTAAAGATGCACCCCACTCTTACAGATCGTCCCACCTACCGCTCCTAGTCTACGAAACATTTGCAAGCTTAGACTAAAAATATCAATAAGTACAGATGTTGCCAAGTTTTGTGAAGAAGAAAACCGACACGGATCGCCCTTAATTCCTCAAGACAGAACAAATAATGTATCGCAAAAATGACATGTGAGAAGCCACTGTATTACCAACGTTAAAAAGATCCCCACTTTTTGTATGTTTTAGTCATTTAGTCAACAGTGGTATATAACACATTTCTTAGATATTGGACTCATAAAAGCATGATAAAAAATACTGTTTAAAAAAATGGGGCAGCATTTTGTCTTAGGACGTCAATGAGGAACTATGTGAGTATTTATCTATATTGAAATCTCTTAGCTTTTTTAAACCGTAACAATACAACGTAATGATGATACGCTTTGAACAGTTCTTAATATGTAATCTCTAATTCAATGCCAAATATTTTTAAATTGAAAAATCCTTTTTTTCCAGGGGGAAGGCAACAATATGTTTTATCTTCTTCTATGTCTCATAAATACATACAACTGCCTTATTTACGTGTCTTCCTGGGAGAAATTGATGAGATTTATTCTTACATATAGATAAGTTAATTACATACTTAAATAATTTAGTATGATTTTTTGAGTGAATATTCATCATGAAAGATATTTATGATGTTTGGTTAAATAAAAAATGTTAAAAAAAGAAGTAATTTATTAACAGTGAATCTGGGTGAATGGAGTACCGTCAATGTCGATAAATTACGAGTGAATTGTAAAGTCAAATAAAAAGTTTAACCAGATTGAAAAACCGCGGATGGAGTGGAAAAAAATCTTTCGTTGCACTTTTCATAGTAGACTGTAATTCTGCGATGGAATGATTGTAATGGTGTATGTGAATGCTGAAGGGGGGTATGTAAGGATGCTAGGCAATGACCTTTTATGACGTTGACTTCGTGGTCTGGTTGCACTAGCACCCGCGCGGTATTGTTTGTTGGTTACCCGGTGCGCGGCACTTGACGGCACACTTCTGATGAATGAGGTTGAAGAATGACAAGCGTCGGTATCACGGCTTGTCAGGTACTCAGAATTATCGCTTGGACGACCATCGCACTATATCAAACTAATCCGGCCATGGCTCACGATTAACGTAATAATCACTAAACAGCGGCTTAGCTGTAACAAGCCAACACGCACTTGTTGTCTTAAGGTAACTTGAGCTAACTGAATGTTCTACAATCATGGTCGACTGGTGACCCGTAACTGCTAGTCGCCTGGTCTTGCGATAATAACTAAGGATTTGAGGTAGGTAAGAAAATAAGGAGGAGAGCAACCATAATTATTGGCTTAACCAATATTATTATTCTTAGTTTTAGAACGAAGACGCTTAAAATAATACTATTTTATAATATTATATACATATTTTAGGTACTGTTCCTGTTCGGTTATCAGGAATACAGCGGAAAACAAATTTTGAAAATACCCGATATACTGGATTATTTGTTAGTTTGGGTTAGTTTAGGTTAGGTTAGGTTAGGTTTGGTTAGGTTTGGTTAGGTTAACCTAACAAATAATCCAGTTTATCGGCTACGTATGAAAATGTGTTTTCCGCTGTATTCCTGATAACCGAACAGTACCATATTTTATTCTGACCATAAATGTTGATTTCTACAATAAGAAATTATAGGACATACTATATTATCTTTCCTAACAAAAAATACTGATTTCACTGGTCTAAGATACATACCCGAATTAATTATTTTAGTTTGAAAGACAATAAATATTGCATAATAAATACTACAGTATTACTAAAGGAAATTAAATTATTAGCGAATACTGTGTTTTAATAGAAATTTAGAGAGAGGATTAACTTCATTAAAATAATCAACAAAGTTATTTATTTACGAATAAATTCACCGATATCTCGGCTCGTTTCAAGGCCTTTCCCTGGCAAGTAGATACTGTGTAATTGAGGAAAACGTATCAAATACCGCGCAAATTTGTTTACATTTTCGGATACTATGCTTATAAAACAGCAGGGCTCTTTATTAATCCACTAACAAAGTGTATAAAAACGGAGATTTTGACGTGGATATTAAAAGGAATAGCTGTTTGGATTATGTACAGAATTTTAACGACCGCGTTATTAATTTCATACCAAAGCATAGACAATTTGACAGGTGGATTAGTAAGTTTTTATCAATGGTGTTTTTTTAATTACTTAAGTGGACTGTATTGATGGGGAGGTTAAGAGCATACTTCAGCGAAACAGCAAATAATTTTTAGCAATAGGTGGGACCAGGGAACTCAGAAATAATGGGAAATGAAATACCCAACGGGTAAGGCGATAGCAGGTAACCGACTCGAGTAAGGAAGAATCCGGGTTAAACTTACACACGTGTGAAGAATACGTAATATCGAATACTGAAAACTGCTCTCGGTTTATGCATTAACGCTCATTTAATGTTGGTGTATTACACACACTATTGCACGTGCATAATGCGTGCTTCATTTTAGTAGGACACTCACACGTTCAAAACCCCTGCTTCAACGTGCGGCGTATTGCATATAGCCTATCGGTATTCTATTTATTATCTGTTCTGTGGGTGGGACATTGTTAGTCAGAGCGTGATAGTCGACTTGTGAGCACGTCAATTTGTTTTGTGATGGCGTCAGACGAATTAATTCTTAAATCGTGTAAAGATGACTAAAAACGTTACGTATTTACTCGAAAAACAAAACATGTCAATGAATATATTATTATTACTAATTAAATAACAATAAATATAATATTAAATGGACGCATGTAAAATTTTTATGACAAATTATGTTTTGTTCGTCACGCGTCGATTGCACAATCTGCGCGTCGCCTAGTCACGATCGTTTTAGACCATGCCTCAGCTGAAGTATAGCCTTAATATCTACCGAACGGATCAGTCAGTAACCACGGCACATTATTCATAATAGTATATTTGTCTTGATTTATCTGTCTGTCTGTCATTTGTGTGTAAAGCATCTAACAATAGACTGTCTTTACCTGACGAATATAAATTTGCATGCGAGAGGGTTTGCGGTTTTGTTTCGCGATTGCATAAATAGAACGCCGCACTTAATCGCTTAGTCACGTACCTACAAGTATCTATGCATTTTCCTCACATGATTCTTAACCCATTCACTCATGAAACTCACGTAAAATACACCGGGTGTATCGAAATATATACCTACCAATATACCAATCTATATTGATATTCAAATCGACGCGTAATTTAGCTATGAATATTGTCACCATATTGCCATGATACAAAAAGATAGTATTATCGAGCGCATCAACAGTTATGTTGACAGGTGGCACTGCCACCCGGTACTTTTTCTAGTTATTAATAAGTATATTTAATTTGTATCAGTACAATATATTCTAAAGGCCGTTAGTATTATATTAAAAATATTTTATGAAATGTATTATAACATTGCTTTTGAGTGCATTCTTTTATAAAACACGAGAGGGCAAAATTTTATTACAACATATTATAAAATATTTAAAAACAGTTATGTTTCAAAAATAGACAACAAACGTATGTTAGCTTTCACGTTTATGTTTTAGTCTTTTATTTTCGTTTTTGTAATCTTTTTTACAATCAATATTTTTTTTTGTTAATTTCTTGCCGTCTTCCATTTTATATTTTATAATAAGCTGTAAAAACAACAGTAGACCCAGTGTTTACTAAGTATACTGAAATTTCAGTATATATACCTGCTTGGGTTGGGTATTGGGTTAAAGGTCATATTTGCATAATTTTGTCAGTGGATACTTGTGAGATTATCCCAAATAGCATGCTTTAAAAATTACTCATTCATTTTTCATCAAGTGCAATAAAATTGTTGATTTTTATGTATTTTGATGATAAATCTATTTTATTTTTAATTTTATATGGGTACACTGAAAAACACCTTTTACCATCGACCAATATTGTATAAAAGTGCTATTATTTTTTTATAAAAGATCTTTATTAGAGACGTCATGTATAATATAATATAATATATATTATATTATATTAACGTCAACAAATGTTTGTTTAATTTAAATTTTCTACTTAGCTCCAACTGACATATACGTAAAAAAAAAATACAAAGTATCTTTGTTCAAATTAGTTTTCCTGCCAATTCCAATTTTGAATTTTCACAAGAGATCAATATAATGTTTGCATATTTTGGATTCGATTTTAATTCGATGTTCTTTTATTTGAATTAGCTGTCAGAATTTTTTTTTCTTGATATATCCTCTGTCTAGATACAGATATTTTAATATTGAAGAATGTAATTATCATTGTTTTGTTAATTAAGATAAATGTATAACGAGTAAGAAACGCCGTGTGGACTTCATTGATTATTGCACTGCAAAAGATTTTAACTTCATGAAAGATATTTGTCAGTTTAATACCGGCCTTCGGTGTATTGAAGTATAAAAAGTGATCTTCTGAGAGTATGTGATGTAACCTATTATTTCCTCGTGCACTTTATCTACATGTTTGTAATTATCATTACTCTAATTCCCTACTAGTAAATTAGAATTTTTCCCTTTTTTAAAACGTAACCCGAGTACCTACTTAACGTTATTGAAGTGAGCTCAGCTTGCAATGTAGGCACTAACAAAGGGCTGTAACCGAATTCACAGTATGTCGTATACTAAGTATAATAAAAGTTATATTATGTGGGTGTCACTTCCTAGAAGTGGGGGTAAAGTGAGGGAGACAAGAGAGTGCAGGTATCTGGAAAAATGCTTGACACGACACAAAAGAGGTTCCTAGAAGAATTTTCCGGATATGACTTCGCTACATGATATCGTTAATGGGGCAACGTCACGTATCCATGTAATGGAAAAAAAATGTGTTTAATTATGAATATCGTATTATTTATAACTTGCCGTAATAAATATTTGACAATTCAATTATAATGTATCAACATCATCATTTATGGCACTACAACCCCTGGTGAGTCTTGGCCTCCTTCAAAAACTTCCTCCATCCTGGACGATCCAGCGCCGACACTCTCCAATTGCTTTGACCTAGCATTTTTAAATCTCCCGTGGCATAGTCCAGCCATCTCTGTTTCGGCCTACCAGGTCTCCTTTTATCAGGGGTTGCGTACATAGCTCACCTCGCCGGGAAATCCGCCGGCATTCTATGCACGTGGCCGATCCAGCGTAGTCTCCGCATTAAATTATATATAATTATAATGTATATATTTTTATCAGATATATCAAATTATAAATGTATTGTAAACTTTTACAGTAGGGTTTAAAATCTTGGATGCCCGAGACACTGGTTGATTTTGAGGCACCACGATAAAAAAATAAAAATCATACATTTCACCCACCAACTAACACCACTAAAAGTTGTCATCCCCTAAGGATAAAATTCAACTGAACCCAAAAGAGGCCGGAATCATTATTGAGCAATCTCATAAAAATATGAGCAGGGTCGATTACGAGACAGCAAAATTTTAAGCCAAGAAAAATGTTCAATTTGCTTCTGATCCACAATATGTTAAGGACAAGGCGGATCTGTCGCATGATCCAAGTCGTTTTTGATTGGCTGGATTGAGACGCAATGTTCTATTTTTTATACGTGCATCCGTAAACTCCTTCTCGGACGTTCAATTCGGCGGTACTGACACCGCAATGCAACAACTACTGTAATCATTCTCTAGTAATTAAATCTCGCCGTTTTTTGTACAAACATTCTTGTTTTTTTATCATCCCAAGAAACAAACAGTTGACGATGCCATCCTACACCAAACACAGTGAGAGGGAGTACCAAAAGCTCCTCTCCCTTACTTTCGGAAGTGACACAACGTACATATTAAAATATCAATGCGTATCTTTCCTAAAAGCACACCTGTAACTAAAAATAACTATTATTGAAGATGACAGTGGTGACACATCACAATAACATTAGTGGCTAATTTTTTCAGTACAAATAAACGTAGGTGTGTCGAGTCGTGGACCCTGAAGGAAGGAAGGCAATTGATGCCTTTGAGATGTGGTATGGCGCCGAATGCTTCGTATTTCTTGGACTGAGCACAGGACGAATCAGTCAATCATCCAGAGACTGCAGATAAAGGAACAGCTCTCGACAATATGTCTGAGAAGAATTCTGCAGTGTTTTGAAGATATTGTCCGGCGCGGACCGGATAACCTGGAGAGATTGATGGTTTTGGGTGGCCTCCAGGGAAGGCGAAGCAGAGGAGGAGCGTCTGCGCGCTGGAGTGACCAAGTGAAAGAGCTGACATTCATTCTGCCCTGCGAGCAGCGGAAGGTCGAGGTGGATGGAAAGTCTTGGTCGCTCAAACTGCTCAAAGGATGGCAACATTAAAAAGTGGTCACGATCCTCAGCCATGAGTGTACGACCAAGAAGATAAACTTAGGTATCTGCTTGAGGGGTTATATTATGGCCCCCTTTGGTGCATCGTAAGGTTGGTTGTAAGGATTTTTTATGCCAAAGGTAATATTTTATACTCGATTTGTGATGAATATACATCGTTTCAAGATTTTGGAATATTTTAATAACTGTCATATGACTAATTTCAACTGTTTCGAGGCCCAATTTTAAAAATTTTGACGAATCGATGACGTCAACTACCTACGTCAAAGAAAATCGCTGCTTACGATACGCGGGTCATAATGCATCATAATGCACACGTCCGTAACATATTATGAAGGTTATCTAGGATCTCAGAAATATAACAAAACTGTGCTATGTGTGTTACGTAGATGGAATAGATCTGTAGATATCAATCTTTAGAATAGATCCTCTTAACATTCGTATAGAAATATAATGTAAAATGATACATGATGTATAAATACTCGTACAAGGACTACTTATGATTTTATTAATTCCTGTTTCATCCACACGTTCTTGCGAAAGCTTCCATATTCTTCTCAAAATAAAATTGATAAATTCGAGTTACGTGATTCTGTGGCGTAGAGCCTCGTCTACGGCGAGAACGTTTGAAGGTTGTCCGTACACGTTCGTACGAGAACATCAAATTGTAAAACTTTAATAATTTTGTCTGCCGGCTTTTACAGCGTCACATAAATTTTACATTGAAAAAGAACACCTTGTGTTATGAACGATGCTTTCGCGAACAGATGTTATTGTTGTGCTCATAGACGTCATATTTTTTATGTCAAAGTTGGTAGGCTTCTACCAATTATAAAACAATTCTCTTAACGGCCGTTCCCTCAATTTTTGTGTGCGGATAATGAATTCGTCTGAGCAGTAAGTTTTTTGCAAAAAATATATCCTCAAATATTCACATTTTTTGCGTAAGTAAAAGCAGTCGTAAAATTATTATGTATTTGAAGTAAGGTACCAATACTTGTAGGTAAATAATTGCGCAACATTATTAAAAAAAATTGGTGATTAATCACGTTAGGTTCAGTAGGTCAACCAATATATATATATATATATATATTATATCAGTGGAGTGCAGTCCATAGCTGCTGTGGATACGGCGCATTCCCTAATTATTTCAAGCTATTTTAAGCAAAATTATGATGGTATATTTTTTGAAGGTATACTTCTTTTCGTTTGGTAGAGAGTGAAATTGAGAGCTGCGCGCGCACACTGTTACGAAAATGCGCGACAGTATGAAGTTAGCTGCGAATCAGTCAGCTTTATACAAACGCAAATTTGTTAGTAGAATAATTATTCCTTTGCCTAGGCAACGAATTTATTATTGTAGGCCATTTGCAATTCCTTACGTAAACAAATGATTAAACGCCAGAATGACAGTTGTTACTTAAAAAAACAACGAGAAATAATTATATAATTTAGTAATATAAATTAAAGTCTATAGAAATAAACCAATGGCGCTCCAATAAGCGGCCCTGTTTCTTGAATGTGTAATTTAACAAGATAATTGAGAGCTAGTCGAAGAATCTAGGTTATCACAAGTTTTGTTTTTGTTTTTTTATGCCAAAGAAGTATAACTTCTAACCCGCGTACATAAGTACACACACACACCGATTTTTTGACTATGTCTGATTCTAATAGGATCATATGGGCCTCCACAGAGCAGAGGTTTGTAGTAACAATTTTTTTTTTTTTTTTAATTTTTTACGAGAAATCCATGTTAGCCACTTGCTTAAACTATTAGGTCCATACTTTGACTTCAAATACAAATTGAAAAACAATAAGTATGTGCATTTGCCAGACCCATGATTCGAACCCAAGCCGAGGCGAAAGCCGTTCGACCATCGTATGGGTAATGTAACCAATAAATAAATTTAATGATATACCAGCATATCGGTACTGCTCCCTATGGGAGAACATGTGGTATGGTGTGAGACTTGCTATCTGATAAATCTCTTTCATGTTTTGCAAACAGTTTCCCATTATTTTAAGATTGAAATGTTAACGTATATTTCATCAATGACATTAACACTAAATTCATGTGTCTTGAAAATCTGTTCTCTACCATTCAAAAGAAATTGTGTATTTCAAAATTGGAATATCCAACGTCATAAAAGTGTTACATTGCCAAATACTCCTATGATTTTAATATATGATTTAGACGATCGTGCCCGATCTGAAAAGACACCGCACGCCATTGATATCTATATGTCTTTACAATGTTAATAATCCTATTATTCCCAGTGTTAAAAAGATTATTTTAATCACGTTCGATCCTGAGAAGATCATATGGGCACCACAGCGTGAAGGTTGTATTAGCAGATTTATGTTTTTTTTTTACGAGAAATGGATGTTACCCCTTGCTCAAACTAGCAGGTCAATACTTTGGGTGGAAACACGCATTAGAAAACAAAGTGTGAATTTGCCAGGCCCGGAATTCGAACCAATTTAATCCTAAGTGGAGCATATGGGCCTCCGGAGTGGAGTTGTTATTATTATATACTATTACCAGACCTTTACGAAGAAAAGTTACGATATAAAAAAAATATATACTTATCGTGTGGCATATAATATATAATTGATAGAATTTTAATGGAAATTGTAGCCTATATTATAATATATTTATATTTTTTACGGAAATATTAAGTATATTGTTCAGTTACTTTTACTATTATCACGTTAAGAAAATATGGCAATAATAAAAACAAAGGGGATGTATTATAGTAAATTGTATCAAACAAGGGTCGCGTGCAGGAGGTAATATATTGAGTACCTAAGTATTTATATATTTTTTGCAGGTTTCCCACCACCAGAAAAAAATGTGCGAACATTTGTACCGATCGTGGATTTGAATATTTATTTGGAATTGGAATAGTCCACAAACGTTCAAAGCGCCACGATCCAACAGTTTGACGGAAAAGTATGGAGATGTGTTAAAAAGTCGATTTTGGACATTTGATATTAAATTTTTGAATACCTATGTAAATTATTCTTTAAAATGACGTAAAATTCAATCAGGCCAGTGTGTATAAATGGAAGTAAAAGTGTGAATTGTTTACACAATATGATTTTTGTCCGTTAAATTTTAACAGTAAATATAAGCGATGATAATAGTATAAACGTTGCGTGCGGTCGATAGATGCTGTAGAAGCAGAGCATTCCCAATAATAATCGATAAAAGACTATTGAATAATAGTATTTATTAATAATTGTGCAATACCACTGCATCTTTTACGTAATTATATTTCATATAATGGTTATATAGTATTGTCAGTACGTTAATATTTTTAAATATCGCAAAGCTAAAACACACACTTCGCCTAAATGAGAACTCTGCCAATCTGGGCAGTGTTGTGTCCCTGATAACTATCTTAGAAATAGAGAGCATCAGTTGTTTATTCTCCCAAGGTGCAGAACCAACCTGCCACTGGTAATGCCAATTCGGAAGGCGATAACTACGTTCAACCGAATTGCTTCAGGTGTTAGTATATTCCACTTGCGTGAGCGTGAGTTTAAGTGGACGCTATTTTATAAATTATTAAAATAGGGTCTCCTTAGCAAACTCGGTGTACTTGTTTGAACTTCTACATATGTGTAATTGTATTTTTAATCCTTTTGTATGTTTATATTATTATGTTCTCTTTTTATATTTTCATTTTTAACGTTTTTATTACTTTTTTCCTTATAATAATGTTTTATGTCATGTTGTGAACGTTTTAAACTTATAATTTGTAATGTCCATAATATGTCAAAAAAATAAATTGAAATTGAAATCACAACATTATCTGCCCGTCAAGACTAAATATTTTCTAAAGCCATAAATAGATAATATTATGTTAAATGGTAAGTAGGTAAATATGTATTTTTTCGACAGAATCCCTACAAGAAAAAGTCACCGCACGCCACTGATATAAACACTATTGTATACATATTTTTAAAAATCAATAACATAAGTATATAACTACTATAATTAAAACGAGATGTCGTTGATTTTTACCTCGATCAGACTATAATAAAACTATTTAATAGAGATACCTATGTTTTAATGTGCTTGTATGATTTAATTTTATGATAATGGTACCCTTTGAAGTTTGAAGGTATGTGTACCGACAAATTTCTTACTTTGCTCAACTTTAGAACAATGATGTTGTTAATTAGTTAGGCATTATGCTTTTGATTAAATTAATTGTATACATACTAAACATTGGGGTATTATAATTAGTTCATCATTGTGTTATGTACTAAATTTCAAAGAAACAGTATATTTACCCTTGTTTTGTTTGTTCAATGAAACTAAATTAGGTAGTATTATTACTTATCTATATATTATATTATATATAAGTGAAAAGAAGGTTTGTTTGGTTTCGTTTTGCTACTTGGCCCCAACTGAAATCTACAAATATAAAAAATACAAAGTTTATTTGTTGAAATTAACTATGCTGCTAATTCCAAATTTAAATTTTCATGACAGATAGGTAAAATTTCCATATTTTGGATTCGATTTTAATTTGATATTTTTTTGTTTGACTTAGCTGTCAGAAATCAGAAATAACTTCGTGAAGAATGTAATTATTATTTTTTTGTTAATGCGTCAATGTCATTGAGCTACTTTACGAGCTGCTTGTTGGCAAATTTACAATCTGCCTGTTAAGTCGCCCAGTGTCATCATCGAACAAGCTAACAAGCAGATTGTAAACAATCTATCGAGAAAAGTTGAAAGCCGGTCAACTTTACACGTTACACCCGGCGTGTGGGCCTACTGCGTCTGCACAATAGAGCGTAGTAGCGACCTTCCGGTAAAAAACAAACTATATTCTGTCAAAATAGTCGCTAGCTTGTTGGCTTCTCAGCGAATGGAAAGTTTTTTGTGTCATCATCACAGTCTCAGTAGCTGAATCGGCCGCTTTTAAATTCGCCAACAAACAGCTCATAAAGTAGCTCAATGTAATTGACGCATAAGTAACATAACACTCAACAGGTTTGTATATGGGTCTATAGCTATTTTGGCTTCCAAACCATGATTACTTTTCACACTACCTTGCTAAATGACGTTATACTACCTATTTCAGTCAACTCAAAACTAATTTATAGAATGTAATATGACGTAGATATGGGCTTACTGAAGAATATTTAGGATATCATAGAAATGATGGATATTCTGTGATAAATGAGTGTAAAAAATCAAGAACCTTTTTTATTGTGAGGAAATAAAGATTCTTCGTGAAATGTACGGTACCAAGAAGACGTACTTATTTTACGAAAATTAGAAACGCACATTATCACTTTTCGTAAACGTGATGAATACAGTGGAAATTAAGATAATGATAGCCACTCTTCATTTTTTCAATAATGGCATATATTTAAAAAGTAGAAGAATACTTATGTCATGCGCAAGGCCGCGTCAAGTTTGATTGCCACCCGGGTGCCAAGTCAACGTTGCCGATGTCATGTTTAAAATTGAAATATCTCTTTTTGGCCATTCCCTCATGGTTGAAGATCTGACCAAGACTTTACACTCCTTTTGATCCTCTGCTTCTCGCAGGGCAGAGTGAAGGTTGCTCCCAGTAAGATCCTACGCCGACACTCTTCCTCTATTTTGCCTTCAAAACCACCAATATCTCCAGGTTATCCGTAATATGTCCAAAAAACTGCAGAAAGCGTCTCAAATATAATGAAATAATTATTATATTTACACATATATATCGATATTTTATAAATCGTCTCGAAGAAGTACCTACAAAACAGATTTTAAACCACGTTAACTCTAGATTAGACACGTATTAACAGAAACGACACCGCAAATTCAATTTCGACCACTATGTCTTTGTAGAAATTTCGTATATAAATCTAGAAACTGTCATATCGCTGTATAATATGGTCATTGATAGACCATTAATAGACAACTATGCATAAACGGAAAAGGAAATGGTTGCATCTCGACCGTCCTAGAACAGTTGCATTTTGGCCATTCAACAATGTAGTCAATTTACGTGCGCAACTCCGCGTAACATTCAACCTATATTCAAATTATAAAGTTCACCTTCCAACTCAGCATTAAACCAATGTGACAGCCCTTTATTAGTGCTGTGTTTATCCAAACATTATTACTACAATATAAAATCATGAAAATACCACCGCTGTGTATTATTCATCACTACCCGAATTTAGCATATCACGTAAACTCAACGCAACCTTCCAGACAGAGATATTAATAACGTTGGGAGTAAGAACAGCATATACATTCACCCAACGATACTTTCATGGTACCATATTTAGAAAGTAGAGGTTCTATATCAGAGCAGATGTTTTTCCTTCAAAATTATACATTGTTTTTTGATTTGACAAACCTACTCCAAAGAGTGGGTTTCAATTGTAAATCGAGATTTACGTGACATTGAGATTTGCACCATGCCAGCCAATATGATTCTAATTTCACCCGAACTCCTTACTCACTTTATACATTTAAACGCGCCATTTCCAAAAACAGTGTATTTCGGCATCTCTTGAAATACTATCGACCGCGTACTGCGTATCCTCAACACTCCACTTTATACGGACCTGGGAAATATATATCTAATAAGTGGTTAAACAAGATGGTGGATATATTCATCCAAGACCTGTACTTTATATTCCTTATTTTATTCTATAAATACACAAACGAGGTTTCCATTTTTTAAGACAATGAAACAACGCACATTAGAATTTGAATATGATTAAAGTCTGAAGTATTTGTAAGAAAATTTAAATTTTCTTTTTTTAACATTTCAATTTCAGCTTAGTGTTTTACATTTTCGTTTTTATCATCTCCAAAAGTTATTTTTCTGATAAAGTTAAGCTTTGTAATGAAATGCTATGGGTACAGTATCATTTTTACTACTAGTATATATTATTTTTCAGCAAAATTTAGATTTTTTTAACATTATTCCACGTATGTGGGCTGGAAAATTTATAAAATACATTAAAGTTGCTATTTGAGTCGGCATCGTTTTATGTTATTTTCACGAAGGTAATATCATTTTAATTCTTATTTTATTGCTACATAGAAGTTACAGATACAAATATTCTTGTATATATTATTATGTATCGAATACAAAAATATTTGACTACTATTTATTTTATACTATATTATTTCCCAACCAAGTTTAATATGACTAACGCAACAATTTAGATTTATTTTAATAACCAAAGAATTTTGATTGTATAAAGAAGGATCCTTATACATTATTTCTGTTAGGAGGTTTAAAATTATCTAGCAAACGCGTGAAGTATGATTAAGTTGGTACACAGTTAGCATTCTGATTGTTTTATTCACATAATATGGCGGTCATTTTTTTAATGTTCATTGTGATTATTTACTCGAGTACTGTTATAAATGGTTATGCACACATTTTACAGGATTTTTCAACTATATAATAATAGTATTACTGAATGCTTATATTTTCATCGTGTTCTGAAAATTGACAAATAAATATCATAGTGATCACCTTTAACTAACTTTATCAGTGGATCAGTGGTAGTTTTTTTGCTTCAATTTTATACATTTAGGCTCAATCTATCTAGAAAGAGGTATTCAACATATTCACAAAAGTACGGTTGATTTAAAGCGAAGATAATAAGTTATTATTTTTTAATTAATTACAAGATTGCAGTAGATATGGATAAAAAATGATTTTTTTCAATTGATAATAATATACGTTTAGCAGTCTTCAACCGTTGTATTTGTAAACCAGTTGTGAAATTTACCTCCAAAAACCTCACGAAATATTAAGCAACAAAATAACACAAGAACACTACAAGAAATATATAATTCTGGCTATTAAAATGATTAAACAAATAAGACGTAAGTACCTTTTTGTATGCAAAACATAAATACTCTCCATCACTTTTTGTTTCTGTCATCAATGTTTCCAATATATTTATTATTACTTTAATTTAATAAAACGCATTTTTTTAGTGCTTATTCCACTTTTAATAAATAAATCTGGACCTCTGAGCCGGACGAAGCCGGCTTAGATTTGTTAATTAAAAATAATATAATGCATTTCCACCATGAGTTATTACAATAAAAGAAATTTCGTCTAAGCTAAAGCCTTCCCAGTAATATTTTTTTTTTGATAATAAGTAATATGAAGTAACTATTTGCCATTTGGCCATATACATAAATAATAAAACAAATAAGGCAAGTGATAGTAAATTCTTTTCAATCCATATTGAAAGTTTTATCTTTCACTACATTTTGCTTTTCGGTTAATGATTTTCTTTCTGTAAAATATAGCATGTTATTTATTACGATTAAAGTGACAGCTTATATTGTTAAAAAAATCCAATAATATTTCAATCCGCTTTAAATGTCACATTATTTTAAATTAGACATAATCAAATATCCCAATGGCGCAGGCCTTGGTGGATAAAGAATGAAAAGATAAATAAAGTTCGAGATATATAGATGTATACGGAGTACAATAATATATGAGTTTGAAAAGAATCGGGGATGGAAAAGGGAGACAATATGGCCGACGAATTTATTTACAAGTCGACAGATGACGTCCGCAATGCCGCGTGTGAACATATTTCATCGCTTTAAAAATTCAGAGAGCGGCCTCGTCTTGGCTGGAAAGCGGATCAAGTGGCAGTTGGATTCCACTTGATATGTCAAGTTGAGATCACGGGGAAGAACCCTCGTCTATCGGCAAAGCCCGGTTTACTAAGCATAACTTGGTTTAAGAGGAAAATTTTATTTAGTTTAGAGTGAATTCGATAACTCAAAACAAAAATGTAAAATTCAGTATCGTAATAGATTTTTGGGTTTCCACCATGTCTACTTTTTCCTTCTTTCCTCGACGTTTGCAAAGGCCATTATCAAATGTTTTACGATCAAGTGTAGTGCAGGTATATGAATGCAAAAGTCGCTCTAAGAATGCCAAAAGGTATCCGATTAGCTAAGAGCAAACGTTGCTCAGAGTAATGTGTCAATCGTTACGACCAGAGATACCGAATCGAATATTGGATTTTGCTGACAGTGCCGGAAGCCATGACGTTTTTAATCGTAACTCATCATCCCTATTAATGCTTTCAGGGTTTCTCTGGATTTTGATGGCTTTTTGAATAAACCTTTTTTTCCTTTTTAATGTTTTTACATACGTACTGATCAATCATAATACTTTGAAATGTAAATTATTGTATTACAGTGTCTGGTTCATATTTTGTCGCTAGATACCGTTATTAGCAATAAACTCTCTCTCAACATGGTAGAGTAATCACGTATAAGCGCATGGACTAAACTACGAAAAGTAAACTTGCGCTCGTTTATTCCGTCGTGCAAAAAAGAGTATTTTCTAGAAAATATGTCGCGTCCCGTGACATAAATGGAAGAGACGTGTTTTTGAGACAAATTAACTCGGATTTGCCATCGATGGAGGAGATCGGATAATTCTTTCTCCTTGAAATGTGACGTTGCCAATTTTAATTTAGTTTTGATAGGGACACAAGAGCCAATAAAATATAAATTACTTTTGTTTTCAATAAAGGGAAAGCTACACACTGAAAGCTTGCATTCAGCTTTGAATAAGAAATAATCCAATTATTTGTATTGTTTATTCAGTGGGATTTGCAAGAAAAATTGTCAAATAGTAGATCTCACCTTGATACCTTGTGAAAACAATTAATACCGTACCGTAATGTGTTATTCTAGCACATATAGTAAAATATTGAAAAAAAAAAACCAGATCCGGAATCTACAATCATTTAAATTACAGTCCTCTACATCAGTGCTCCGCAACCTTTTCCCACCCACGGCACACCAAAGGTCTTCCCAGAATTCCGCGGCACACCACACGTAAAACAATTTGTACACCAAAACATGGACCCCATATCCTTAAGGGGGACCCCATGCCAAGATCTTTGGCGGGTCCCCTCTACCTATCGCTATGGTTAAAGACAGTGTGATACTCTAAAATAGTGTTCGAGGTAAAATTAATGGGATTGATTTTATGTTTAGCGATTTTTTGTATGGCTATATTATATTAATATAATTATGTTTAGTTGTCGGGTTAGGAATAATTATTTGTCGAGTATTGACACAATAATAATAAATTGTACCCTACAATCACATGTCTTAAAATATTAATACTAGTGTAAAAAAATAGCCTCGAATTGAATCGAAAACATGAGCTGAATTGCGATAGCCCTGTCGGAAATCCGAGGATATTTTGTATTAACTGAAATCCAGAAAATAGCCAATGTAAGTTCAGTTTTAGCGTCCCGTCGTTAATCAATTCAACAAATTCCTCTCAAATCTATAGGAAAAGCGCTTCTATAGAATTTTTGGCATTGGTTGCAAAAGGGTTTCGTCTCCAGTCACATTGATTGTATGAAAGTACTGATGAAATTTCTTTTACAGCAAAGTTAAAAGTTTTTGAGACGGATCCAAAATTATTTGCTTGTTTTCAATGGTGGTCTGGTAGTTCCTTTGGAACATTTGTAGAAATCCTTGTCTTAACTCCTTCTGCCAAAGTTCGAGTTTATTTTTGAATTCTTCTAATTTATCAGAGCACGTCAATATATTTTCATTCTGACCTTGCATTATTTTATTAAGTTCATGCAGGTTCTCAAATATATTACCAGCCACGTACGCAAATTTGGGTATTGCACCGCGGCACACCTAGCATCGTCTCGCGGCACACCAGTGTGCCGCGGCGCACCGGTTGCGGAGCACTGCTCTACATGACAATGTAAATATGTAAAAATATTATTATATACATAATTTTGAAAACAATTCTGAGAAAATATTATATTACAACCAATTGAAAAAAATCGGTGTGTGTACTTATGTACGCGCGTCAGAAATTATTATTCTTTGGCGTACCAAAACAAAAAAACTCATCTTTGCCATACAGCGGTTATAATCGATTCAGAAGTGCCCATGATGAATGAATAAGAAATCAAATTTTATTGGCGTATTATTATGATTATATTCATTTCGGTCTCAGGGGTATTTTATCGATATAGGTACCGCCAGCAATAATATTATGTACGCAAATAAATAATATTATTGCAGAATGTACCTACTTTGGAAGAAGAAAATCTCAAAACCTATGTTTGAAAAATTTAGCAAACCGCTTTCGACCACCTTTGCTTAAACAGACGACTGTACAACTATTTTCGTTAACAATAATACTTTATTACAAATCAAAAGTAAAACATAGCCTATTTAATGGTCTAACTCTAACTGAAACGTGATATTGACTTTTGTGATGAAACATAATAATTATTATTTTCTTCAATTATTATATACCGCTAATAAATAAATTGACATGGGATATGCGACAAATATTGTCTTTAACTCTAAAAATATGTATTTTTGTGTATGAAGTGTCTAAATATTGTAAGTTTACAACATACCAATGTTTGAATTATTTACCATCTCAACATTCACATTTTTTTAAATCTATTTATATATAATTTTAATCATAAATAATAATTACATAAATATAGCCTCAAATATTGATACACAATCTTTACAATGAAAAATAAATATGCACTCCAATATAAATATAGTTTTATAAATATAAATTAACAGTGTAGAATGTTAGTCTCCAGAAATTTGTTTATAAACATATATATTTATTAATATAATATGTAACAATCACTTTTTTTTATTTATTGATATATAATTTTACTCATAAACAATACTTACATAAATAAAGCCTCAAATCTTAATGAATAATCACAATAATAAATTGTGTTGCATCGGCACGTGAAACTTCCGTCACACGCCAAAAATACACTCTGATCTGTTTTCCCAAACGCGCCAAAATAAGTATAACTTCAAAAATCGTTTTGAAAAAAGTAAGATACCCCGCAGAAATCGAACCTACATCTCTCGGGTATCGCGCCCACGCACATTTTCTCAGAAGTGTTTTCAAAATTATGTATGTTCAATAATTAGAATGTTAGATTCTTAAATCTTGTGAATTATTCTTTGTATAAAAAATAGTTAATTAAACATTATTAGCAAGTTCAAGTAAGTTACATCAAAGTTGAGTTGTGTTTATAATATTTTGTTAAACGGACAAAATAGATACGAAATGGATTGTTATTAAGTGTATCATGAAAGGATGTTGAGTGTGATGTGGTAGGTAGGTTGACTTAAATGAATCGACGGTGGATGCGTGATTAAGTAAATACCCGATTTATTTCCCTCAACGATAAATGATACAAAAATTACAGACAGTACATTGATAGTTAAAAATGAGTTTGAAAATTTAGATTACGACGATGCGTTATGAGAAAAATTACTATTCGTCGATCAGAGATTCGACTGTATGTTGAAATGAATTTATAACGTGTGATAATAGATCTCTCGTGCCCCGAGCTTTTATACGATTTCAAATAAAGGAAATCTATCGATGGCTTGGGGTACATGACCTGAAGATGCATGTCACTGTTTATTGCATGAACTAAGCAGGGTTCACGCAAATATGACACTGTCAGCGTTTTATAGTTGCATTATAAAATAATTAACAATAAATTTCCAAATACAATGTTGCAGTGAATCAGGCGAGTTGATTGACCTCAGTACGTGCCGTCAACAAGATTTCGTAAATTATATTACAAGCCTTTTTTATCAACTATCTTACAACGTGGCATGGTTATTAGGTACTTAAACAAACTATCATAACTTATATCTATACTATGATGGGAGATCTGTGGGTGGAAGAAGACTCCGCAGACAACGTGCAACATGTCAATAGCATTTAAGTTATAGTTAAAAAAAACCTAGACATATGTACATCATATAAATAATCTTAGAATGTATTTCAAATCAAAATTTACAGCAATATAATTTTTACGATCAGTAAACTCGATTGTGCGAACCGACGCATTTACATTTCCTGCAGTCCGAAGGAATGTTTACATGTCAAATTTCATCTGTTGTATTAGAAGAATCAACAAGTAAATGATGCATTTCTGCTACATTGTAGTGAGAAATCCATTATTTAATTGATAACATTTGTGTCATAGTCAAATTTCGCAGACAAATTTCTAAGAAATAATCCACAGTATGGGAACCTACAGAGGTCAGTCAACCCACGCCGATTCTGATATTCCTTTGTCTACTTTTGCTATAAGAACAAATGTCGCAATACAACGGTAACTAGTACCTTCAAATCATTCAAACTAACTACACGCTTCTCGCTTCGATGTTAAATAATTTTCATTGCAAACACAATTCTTCGTAAATATTATTTGTAAACTTCTCGTTGTACGAACTGTAATTGAACTTGTATTTTTGTTTGTTAAGGGATAATAAATTTGGGCTACTTTATCATGCAATAAATCCTTCTGTTCATTCGTAACCTACCTCATCATCCTCCCTTACAACAGATCTTTGAGACACCCACAAGTGTGTTTTATTTTAATCAACGATTACTCCAATCAACGTTTTAGCCCCGTAAAAATCTTCGTGTTTATTTTTACGTTTACCTGGATTTTGATTATATCATAAATACAACCTGATATATAAAAAAGGTGTAATGTAACATTAGTACGTTGCATTTTCCGTCGAACAGATTAGGAGATCCGTGTGAAACACCGTAACAAATACTGGGGAAATCTAATAGGCATTAAAAGAAAATTGATGACACCGCTCGAGTGCGCCGTTACTCTAGGGCCTAGGCTAGGTAAGCAGGCCATTCGGCGAAGGTATCCTACCTTGTCGAATAATGTTTCATTTATCAACGCCAGATTAAAGCTCTTCCTAGGCTGTATTGCCTTAGGGCCTGCGTGGGTTGTAGTATCGAAGCTTTGGACGATTTATAAAGGATATAAATAGGTATTTATTGCATAAATTCTTTAGTGAATGTCATAAATTTGTTTGATTTGAGGTCTAGATTGTTATTTATCAAATATATACAATATATGTGAAGTGTCAAATTTGAAAAAGGTACAGATTCTATACCTAATATTAATATGTTATTGTGTTGACTTCTGTAGAATGATGGATGTGTCAGACGAATTTTGCTGATTGGGCTTTAGAGCAACTTGAAAACAAATAATATATAAATCTCTTATTTGGCAACCCTATATTATAATAGTTGTTATTCTGTAACATAAGTTCCATATCTATCTGTCAACATATTGAAGAATTTGCTTTAGATACTTTAGAGCACATGTACCCAACCTTTTTCGGGTGGCGACCCTTTTTTATAAAAGCCATGTGACCCGCGACTCCGATGCAATTGAAAAAGGCATTTTTAATAAGGTAGGTAATTAAAAAAAAACAACGAAAATAGTTATTTTAGTATAATTTTATTTTAAATTATGTTTAATAATTAATTTATTGCGATGGTTGAAATTGCATGTTATTAGCGAGCCACAAAATTTGCGGGTGAGTTTTTGTTGACGCCTACCTCATGTCATTCTCAGCATTTAATTTATTTCTTTCTTTTGTTTTTAAACGAAGAAGAGTTGAAAATCTACTCTCGCGGAGATATGTAGATACAAATAGAACTAAAACTTGAAAGGCAAGCATCGTCACATTTGGGTATGAATGATACATACCACACCAGAATTGTGTGAACAAGGAAAGCAGAGAATGGATTTCGTGTCAATGTAGTTTCTTCTTCTTTCAGTTTATGGAAGTAACGCTGAATTTCGTTTTCAAGGGATTCGAGATGCTCAGTAATCTCCTTCAAATTTTCATTTATTTCACCTTCAGATTCATGCAGCGTATCTTAAACATGGCAATGTTTCCAAGATTTATTTTTCTTCGCCAATTTTAGCGAAACTCTCAACACATGTTTCAACTAATTGTGACAGAATAGCGTACCGAGATTACACTTATTTTAATTAATAAAATATATATGAAATTATTAAAACTTCAAGACACCATTAAAAATAAAATTTGCATTATATTGAATATTTTTTTTAATTGACTGTATAAGTTGGCGACCCCACAGAAAACCCGTCGCGACTCATTGGTTGGGAACCCGTGCTTTAGAGTGTATTGGGGCTAAAAAAACAGCATTCCTGTACTATTTTACTTAGCACTACAGCACTGGATGTAAACACCAATAATTATTTTCAATTAAGATATTTTTCATGAAGCATTAAACGTTACACAAAAAATTAGCAGTACGATTAATATTATTAGAATGGTTCTCAGTCTTAGACTATAGATACAGTGGTGTAATAAGCTGCAACGATTTCATGAGCTGGAAAGCCTGGAGAGAACACTGCTTGTAATAATATAGTCAAAATAACATATGTACGTATATAAAATTATGGACATCACATAATATATTCACAATCAATAATGACTTCAAAAGAAAAGCTACAAAGAAAAGTGAGTAATACTTGCATATTTTTTTGTTGGGGAACAATCTGAAGGTTGTGTGGGAAACTTTTTATCATGTTTTTTTGTTGTATGGAAAGTTTGCATATTACAATAAACATAATCAATCACGAGCAAAGAAAAACTCTGTATTATTATGAAGGGAGAATGTAAATAAATAATATGTATTGGCCTGAGTTATTCAAAACGTATGCATGGAGTTTGTAAAGGTAGAATGGAAACATCTCTTTTATATAATATATCCATTTTAACAGCTATTATGTTGTATAATAAAATCACGTATTTATATTAATGACACTTATTTAAAATGTTTACAAAATTTATAATCATTATCTATTTTCTATTGAGTGATCTAGCGGAAAATTATTTCGAGTTTTCATTGCCACGTTACATTACTTTATATATTTGGATATCTCGTATAATATATTAATATAATATTGAGTTCATGTTCGAAAAATCAAAAATAAAATACATGCCCTTAAGGGAGGTCATGTCACGCTCAACATTCAGATCAAAGGCTATGAATTTGCGAGTTGGGATCAAGCATTACCCTTCAATACATCAGTTGAGAAGTTTTTTTAAAATTTTATCAAGTCTATGCTGAGCCTTATATAGCTGTACATTACATTAATGATATAAAACTAATGAGTATATAAAGAAACCATAATGGGTTGGTACATATTACATGTCATCTTCAACCATGTGTTTTTATAATTTGTACTTGCAAGTTACTTTTCTCCGAAATATTTGCATACTCAAAAACGCTTTGATTTTTGACTGAGCTATAAAAAGTGCAAAATTAAATGGTAATTGATAATTTTGACTTCTTGATTTTTTTTAAAATTTTTTAAGGAATCAATGTCTTTGACCATCATAAAGTGGACATTCCCAACAACATGATTTATATCTTCACCGTCGCTTCCGCATTGACATTTATGATCATTTATTATATCTAAGCGAGCTAGGGATAGATACTGCATGAGCTGAGAAGTTAGTAGAAGAATTACGACGGTTTGCAGAGACACTTCAGATCTTGAGTACTTTCAAGGAAATCCACAATAAAAATATACAAAGCTGTCATCAGGTCTATATTAAAGTATGAGTTGGAAAGGTGACCTTGATCGAAAAGATGACATGACACTAGTGGCGAAGGGTGCCTGTTTACTAAACGTAGCCTGTGACATATAACCGAAAAAATCCTAGGATAGCCATGTCTACGGGACTTGAATTAAGTATAAGATATTTGACTAAAAAAAGTCAACATGCATTAAAATAGATATTTTACAAAAAAGTGATCTTCTATCAGAAATTGTATTTGCGTCAAAAAAATCTATGACTTTATAAGTCAGCCGTCTTATACAGTAGATAGGCTGCTGTGAACTCAGATCACTGTGCGTAAAATAACAGCCATTACTCAATATACGCAAAGATAGGTAGGCTTTGTCGTTGGAAGAATGGGTTATTTTTCTAAAATACTGTGGACAGCCGTTAGGATAACTCAGACTCAAGGACAAATCATTTCAAAATCCATACAAAAAACTTTGAATAATCTCGAATCTTTGTTTGCATATGTTGGTAGAAGATTCGATAGACTTAGATATAGTAATTATATCTGTGTGCGTGAATTTTAAATGCAATAATTATGGACAGATAAGTCTGTTGGTAATTGTTACGTTTGAAATGTCTTTAGGTTATGTAAATTTATTTGTCTTAAGAAGGTAGGCTTTAAATAATTGCTTAGTATAGAGTCTTTGCCGCCGGAGGAAACTGGTCATCTTTAAAAGTAGGATAAACGACTTTAAAGGGTCTTCGGAGACGTGTGGAAGGAAGGTAGGTACAATAACGAATTGCAAGCATATTACGATGATCCCCCCCGTCGCCTCATACTTGAAAGTGAGGCGACTCCGTTATGCAGTCCACCTCTCAAAGATGGAACATAAATTAAATACTAAAGAGTCTTCTCTTCATTATAAAAGATAGTACAATGAAGATCAAAATACCAATAATGAGGTGGTTTGACTGTGTAGAAAGAGTCAACATCCCTGAGACTAAGTTAGTGACGGGGGAGTTTGTGGCAAATAGGGGAAGAGGAGGCGTCCAATATCCAAATGGGTTATAGTGCAGATGATAATAATGATGGAGTCCATGTTTCATCAGAAGTTTATATGAACAACAGAATACATCGATCATTCAAGAGACATAATTAGATTGTTTAAATGGAATCATAATCCAAAACAGTGACGGACATGAAACCAAAGAAAACAGGCGCCCAAGCATATTATTTATTCTTCTTCTTTGTGTACTATATCCGTTATCGGCCATCGGCGATGATTTCGGCTATTTTCCTCTGTATGTTGCTATTTTAAATGTCTCTACCAAATACCAGTCTCTGAAATTCTTGAGAGAGGATGTTCTGCTTCTTCCATAGGCTCGATTACCAGAAATCTTTCCTTGAATGATAAGATGCAGACACTGATATCTTTCGGGATGTCTTGGCAAAAGTAAGCCAACTTTCTGGTTTTTATTTATCTGATTGTTAGTCTTTTTTGTCATCATTGATATCACCCGGACATTAGTAATTTTGTCTTTCTAGCTGACACAGAGCATGCATCTGTGCCAGGATTGCAAACATAACGTTTTTCTTGCACGATCTAGCATTTTTCAATAGGCATCTAGCTTATGGCGTTTTTATTAGTGTTTTTTGATGCCTTCAACAGCTTGAAATGTGATAGTTTATTTATTAAGATATTTAATAAAGTTAGATCGGTACTTGAGAAATAAACCAACACAATGAAACAATAGGAGCATTCTTGGCGTTATAGTGATATAATGGCATCATATATTACAATTTAATGTGTGTTTAGGCATGTGGCATCGGATTGATGAATATCGGGGATTTCACTCTCTGGTATTACCTAATTATTACTTATCGTAGGTTGTGAGATTAATTTATTATTTCATGTCAATTTTGAAATGAGTTTTTTTGCACTTTTTTCGATAGGCAAAAAAAGGAATAGACATTTATTTTATTTTCACATAATCTAGCGTTTTTTCCTGCTGGATAGTTTGTTTTCGTACCGTCTGGCATGTTTTTGTCAATGATAGTTGGTAACACTGATCTGTACACCCAAATTTTCAAAGGCTTCAAGTTTTCTGGGCGTGTTTCTGTGACGAATATTGTTTAAAAAAACTGTAAATATTGTTGAAAATACATCAAAATCGCTCATCTTGCACGGAGAATTAATACTTCTTTAATAAAAACTAGTCATGTGGTTAGAATCCTTAGTAAAAGTGTATCTATTTAGGTCTGTTTTGTATCGCGAAAACGTTGCGCTAAGTCTCGCAAGCACTTCCACTGATAAAGTCTACGATCGGTAAGCCTACGGCATTTCTCGATTTATCTCCTGCAATCCCGAGAGGAGACTCGAGAAATTTTCGTGAAAACGGGAAAGTTCAAAAAAATAAAAATAGTTTTATATTTCGTTGTTAAGACGTCAAAATATTATTGATGGTGGAAGGGTATACCCTGAAATTCTCTCTGTAGTAAGCTGTTTATAAGTTCTAATTTAAACTGATCGTAAGGTGAGTTAGACCCTTGTAAGTTTAGTTATCCATTAGTTTGAGTTTAAATTAAACTTCTATTGAGCACTTATAGTAAAGTTGAGAGTCACTGTTCAAACTAAAGCATGCATTAACGGTTTTAAATAAATTGTTTTACCGGTATTAATTATTATAGCATTCGGTAAATTACCGGTTGACCGAAAAAAGTTGTATTTTTATGTTTTAAAGGAAATATTCGTAGTTGTTTAGGTATCTGGAAATTCTTATATATCTTTTCCACCTATTTCTAATAAATGTTTTTTTATCTTAGGGGTTACTTCATAGCCTGACGGTGCTTTATGAATAGTTAAAAATCAAGCCTGTCTATTAACTATTTTATTAATAAAGCTATTAGCATTTATAGTTACTGCTTATTCTATAAATAAACGATTAACTATAAAATTAGATTTGGGAAAAACGATACTTTAAATATATTATGTTTTTCTTATCAATATTTTAGTTCTCCTTCCGAAAAAGAATTATTTAAATAAATAAGAATATACTAGATACATTGATGACATTTAATATTCTCCTTATTGTTTTTGTCCCTTTGAAAAGGAAATGTTTTCGTAATAGTACGTTGATGGCATTAACTAGTTGTATAATCAGAGGCTTATTTTGTTAATAACTATTATTTAATAATTGCCTTCTGATCTGGGAACGAAGAAATCAATAGAATATTATTTAATTTATATCCATATCTGAAATAAATATTTATAGTATATTTTGTGTCAGTTGAAAATATCCCATTCAACCGAATGAAACCGGTTCTGCTTATTATTAAATTATGTGGAATAAGTATTACAATTAATTATGTTATATTTTATTGAATATCTTCATAATTCCAGAAATATATAACGCACTAGAAAAAAACATGTTTTTAAAAATCACGACACCCAGCAGGATTTGAACCATTCCTCCCCTGGATTTACGCCCATGTGTCTTAATACTTTGGACGCTTAAGACGCACCTGGCGCGTAATGACCAGGCGGCCGATTGATGTAATCAACGTGCATTTTCAAGGTGGTAATTAAAAATCATTATCTAGTCAGCAGCGAATAAGTTAACCGTTAAGCAATATGTGCTGTATATAATTAACTAGTGTTTTTACAATTCTCTCTGAAGAGCTTTCTACATTTAATTGCGTTATAATCAATCGGCTTTAGTATTTACAATCAAAGTATTATGTATATACAAAGTATTCATTGAATAAAAAAATACAGTTTATTACCTTCATAATTACCCTTTTTACCAGTATATATTTTTTACCGATTTATCAATATAGCCTTTTATCGGTAATGTTTTATTCCCTGGTGGAGTGCCTTGATCGATGAGGCAGCGACAATGCCCCAATGACCTGTTAAGGGTCTTGACCTCATATAGCATCTACCTATATACACGTTTCTATGGCACTTGTCTGATTGAGTGATTTTTAACGGTAAGTTCAGCTGTTTTTCAGGTTTAAAAGAGTATGAGAATATTCTTACTGAGGTGTGAGAAAGTAGTTTTACAACAAACATAATATCTTCTTCTTCCACTCTGTCACGTCCCAACATTGGGGCATAGGGCAAGCACAAGTTAGCGCCACTTCCCTTGGTCCATCGCCAACTTCTGCGCCTCCCGCCATGTCAGACCTGCAGCACGTTGGTCGCTTTTGTAGCATCGCTGCAGGGTGAGGGAGGGCCGGCCACGGCGACGGAACCCTTGAGGCTGTGCCACAAGGGTACGAAGTGCCGCACTCTTTGGCGGCATCCGGAATACATGTCCCAGCCACGTAAATCGTCTCTTCGTGATAAATTCAACCACCGAAGGCTGTTGTGTCTGCTAACGAACTGTTTGTAACGCGGTCGTACCAATGTACCCCTAAGATTCGGCGGAGACATCGATTCTCAAATATAGCCAATGTTAAATATTATGTTTAAGATAAGAGCATTCAACAATATTTTGGTATATTTTTAAGATTATTAGAAATCACATAATATGTCTAGTAAAAATTGTTGCATTATTAAAACTTGTGTATTATTCATTGAAAAATAAAATAATTTCTATACGAAATATAATATAAGTTTGGCAGTGACAAAATCCACGCAACCTTCTGACCAGGCGTGTTCGACCTTCCGGGATGACTAAGCTGGCTCTCACATCAATACTCGTCTCGTGTGCCACGTGTATAAAATAAACCTTCCGAGAACTGAGACCCAATGTTGCTTGTGAAGACCGCGCGCACCTACTTAGCGACTGTCGCGCGTAGCATTCAAAACGTGTAGAATATAGATATTTGAATGCGGTGATCGGCGAGCCGGTGTATGAATGACCAATTTGTAGGTGTTTGTATGTGACTTCGACTCTTCGACTCGGAGCCCGAGAAGAATTTAACTTGTCGATTGCAACAGCAAATGTTTTTTTTAACGAAACAGTCGCATTCGACTAATCTGTGGATCACCATTTGGCAACGTGTGTTTTGGTAATAAAGATGACGTCACATTGACGCATTCGACACGTTTTAGGCGAGATGAGTTTTGATATGAGAGCCGGCTAAACTTCACCAGCAGCAAATAACCATGACAACATAGACTCCACAAAGATCAAGGAGAAGGTGATACTGGCACAGTCAGCAACAGAAGGAGAGACCACCGTTCTTTCGAGATTCGATTTCGTATCTCCACGTTTCTTTTAAAGTAATTTATAATATATTCGAAGCCCAGTATACCGCTGCCCAGATTATACCTTAAAGGAGCACCGTCAGAATGGAAGCGTAAAGCAGGTGACATTATATTATATTAATTAAATAAATAATAATAATCATTAATTTATTTTAATACCTTAATATTTATTTACAATCTAATATTGCATGTTGAAAATGTTCGATGATAATAATATAACCTTTTCAATGCCATTGTCGACACTATCGTTCTATTTTTAACGTATCGTTCCCTCTTAACGACACAAAAAAGGGGCGAAGAGAGACATTTAATATTCATTACATCGCATAGCTGTGTTACAGGGTGGGTAATGTACATTTGGTGAGTTTTGCAATAGTCAACGTATCGCATGTTCATCGCTTTTAGATCAGAATAAACTTGTTACTAAATCAATACTAAACGTTATTTGAATAACATGTTTGTATTTTGAGATTATCAAGTAGAAAATAATATACTTATGTGGTGTTCGATGTGTGGGTAATGGTGTTGAGGATAATGATGAAGTCGAAGATGTATGCAGGAGCGAGTTTTATTTGCAGCGTAACGGTTGGTACGATAGTATAAATACAATACAATACCCACGATATTATGTACTGAGATAGTAACGAGCCAGGTGACATTTTGATAAATCAGTATTCGAAATTTATACAGTCAAAAGTAATACCTAAACATTATATTCCAGTACATAATTATATTGAACAAGTCAGCGGTTTAAATACGAGTAGCTGTGAATTTTATTTATTATTACAGTCATAATATAATATGACACTATGGGAATTGATATTAGACTAATTTTCCATTGCGATACCACGTTTAATATCGCCAATCAATCTGCTGACACAAGTAAACAGTTGTTTACCGGTATATGAGTCGCTGGGAATTTATTATTGCGGTCGAATAAATTGATACATTAAATATATATATAATGATCGATAATATACTGACACATACACTTATAACAGTTATAACATACTTATCGTCAGTGTATCTTACACACATCACATAGCACATCCATAAAAGGCGTTGTGTAAAAGGTAACAAAAGTATCCATCTAAATACCTACATATCTAACTCAACAAATTTCAAAACACGTTTTAGGGGGATTTGAAACTATGCGCTTCAAATATTAATTTATAAAGATAGGTTAATCATAATAATATTCTTTATGGGTTCAATATCCCCGATATATGAATAATGATGTGCGTCACAGTTATAATATAACAATAATATATTGAAAAGCATTCTCTCGAAGTCTCAATAGAACGGTTCGGTGTCAGGAATATAATATTTCTGCAGAAATGTAATTGAATATAGACAATAAATTAACCGACCGAATCATTAAGTTACAATATCTTTTTTTTTTACCATGTCCGATCCTAATATGATCATAATATGGCCCTCCACAGAGTGGGGGTTTGTATTAAAAGATTGGCCACTTTTTCAACCTATTAGGCCCATACTCTGACTCTAAACACAAATTGAAAAACAATGTGTATTTGCCAGACCCGGGATTTGAACCTGGGACCCTTGATATTATAAGCCGATTGGCTATCTGAAGAGGCATTATCATAATGGCTTGGTTTAATAATGGATGATAAAAAAAATTTGTCTGCGGCGCAATAATTATCGTACAGGTTATTAAACATTTTAATTAAAAATGAGAAACTATTTTTAGTTAGAATACAAACATTTTGATTAAAGAAGAATAATGATTTTAACTATTTTAATGTCTTATTTGATTTAAAAAAATATATTTTTGGGTTGAGGCAATCACCCTAGATATGACCCTGATTCTACTTGTGGCATACTGAGTACCTAGTGTACCCTCGTGTTGTTTAATAAACATGCAATGTACTTATTATAGTTTTAAATTCATGATTTCCATATAGGTACAATGTTGCTTAAATGGGGGTTAACTAGGATTAACGTGTAAGTAGTTTTGATGAAAAAGGTAGGAACATTCTACACATTCGAGGTTATACGAACCGCGTTATATTATTTGAGAGCACATAGAATAGATATGTAGCCAGTAGCCATAGATATAAAAAAGTGGGTGGCTCTGAAATTTATTGCGGTCCATTTTTAGGAGACGCAGAGGAATAAAAAATGTCCCGAAGCTTGTAACAACATTGTCAGGTACAAACATGGTGACATGTTATTTTTAGACTCGATCCTCTGACGTATTTCAAAAACATTTATCATTTTTGACAGTATAATACCCGACTGAACGGATTGTGCCAGAGATGGATGTTGTCGACCACTGTGGTTAATTGACGGAGTTTCGCATTATGGGATGACAATTTTTGGTTTAAGTAATTTCCCATGTTTTTACAATTTTATTATTATATAGTACCTATAATATGGACTACCATTGAAGATTTTAGTTGTAAAGCATTCAAATACTAATTGATGAGATTTTTTTGTACTATAGTCTATCATTTTTTCTGTAGGTACTGTAGGATTGTGTTTTAAACATTTTCGCATTACGGTCACAGCACAGTATTCTAAATTCAAAACTTTGGCGGCAAACTGAAGAATTTTGACGTACCTATCACAATTTTTAAACTTTATGATTTCTAAATGCATTTTATTGATGTATTTTCTTTTAGAAGTAAAGAGAGCACACAATTTACTACAATATATTACTTTAATATATTATACTGAATTTGTAAGCGGTATTTTCCGATGTTTATATATATATTATTTATTTGTTTAACCATTTCAAATTCAAAATATATTATTCTTTGACTTATTTTATACAAGATTAAAAAAAACAAAAGAATATAATATAATATAGAATATACAAACTGCGTTTAGATGAAAATTGTATGTAAAACGTGTCAAAATGTTTATTGAATGATACAAATTTAAAAAAAAACTCTCGGACATAACTGCAGGTATGTGAGTTCAGTAGAATAACTGCCTACAGAGCTTTTAGAATATTTTTTCTCTGTTGACAGCTGACCAAGGGTGCACCGAGTGAGGGAGGGAACACCCGGGCGGCAAAGGTCCTAAGAACCAGTCACCAGAAAATGATCTGGGTCATGAAGGAACAATATTTCAAGAAAAAACAATTAGTCTTATGAGCCTCTTTTACGGATAGTAAAAAAAGTCGCCTGTGGTGCAATTTTCTCTAATGTCATTAAAGATTATTTTATAAATTTAGGCTTCCATGTTCCATCGATACATATCGATCGTTCAAGTCACTTTCAGGACGTTATATTATTAATTTAATAAGTAGGTAAAATATGACATAGTGTTTGTTGTGAATGATGACAACAAAATATTTTATCAAATTTTCTTTGACTTTTGCCATATTTCCACTAAAATATATATTTTATATGGGGGGGGGGGATTTTGGACTAGTACCCAGCGGCAGACGGTTACATGTAAATTGTACGTAGCACGGTTCGCCGTGAGCTTTCTTATCGTATACTATACAGTCTCCTCCTATACACTTTATTAGATTCAATATGAACATTAATTAATTTTCATAGATTTTGGCAAATTTCATGAATTCAAGAATAAAAACCTAACCTTACCTAACAAATAATCCAGTATATCGTCTATTTTCAAAATTTGTTTGCTGCTGGCTTAGATTAGGCTGCTGGCTACCTGTAAATTGTAAACCGACAATAACCATGTTTTATTTAGACATGAATTTTATGCCAGTACTATACGACCCAAGGAGGTTGGACAGTCTTTAATATACGACCATATATTTCCGATACAACATTTATTTTCACGGTGAAGTATGATACGGCGAACTGCATACGTACACGTTTTCGGACACGGCGGCAGACACCTTTGGCGCGTTCCTGCTTTAATCTATAATATGGAGTAGGTAAAAATTAATAATTTATGATATTTTGAGTCGGATATCTGTCTGACTTTTATATTAATTAATAGATAATAATAGATAATAGACAAAATTAAATTTAAAATTCCTCAGTATTAAATGAATTTTTTTTATCATTGATAATTCATACGAATAAATTGGCTAAAATATAAATTAAAAAAAGGTCTTTTGCGATCTTGTTTCCGACTGAATGCTTTTTTCCCTTCCATTGTTGAATTTTGATTTACTTACTTTATGGCTTGGATTTGAGTAAAGAAAGAAATCTATCTCAAATTGAATATAAAATTGCTGAGACGGCATCCATTATTTTTTGCGGGAAACGCGTTTTAACCGCGTACCAATCTTCACTCATTGTCTTCTGCATTGGGACTAGGAAGAGCTTGTATAAATCGCTAACATAAAGCTTCATAGTATTTACTGTGAATGAGAATTCCAACATAATTCTTTCAAGCACCATTTAGAGTCTATTCAATTTAATTTAATTATTTTTATTCAGTATATTA
The DNA here is from genome assembly GCF_057557595.1 of Rhyacophila brunnea. Lineage (NCBI taxonomy): Eukaryota > Metazoa > Arthropoda > Insecta > Trichoptera > Rhyacophilidae > Rhyacophila > Rhyacophila brunnea. Next base: position 9,962,682 of record NW_028232796.1, on the reverse strand, counting down.
TTCTGTTTTCTTTTGAGACATTTTAGAGGTCATGATTTCGACAAATTAAAGGTAAAATTCTCAGATAATTGTTTTAAATTTTTGACAATGGCGGTTTTCCATACTGAAACAGAGGAAGCCATTGTTAGAGCGCTCACTAATTATCTGAAAATATTAAAGTGTACGAGTTTTTTGATATAATATACATTGTACAGCTGGCGATACTTCAGTGAAACGGCAAATAATTTTCAACTATAGGCGCGACGAAATTTTGGACTCACTGGCAGTCTGAGAGCGAACGTCGAGGTGTCAATACGTCATTTTGTTTCGTGATGGCGACGGGGGTATTAATTCTTAAATCGTGTAAAGATGACTATAAACGTTACCCATTTACTTTAAAAAGAAAACATGTCAATGAATATATTATTATTGTTACTAATAGAACAATAAACAGAACATTAAATGGACGCATGTTGGATTTATATGAGAAATTATATTTCGGTCGGCATACGTCATTTGCACCCGCGAGCCGCAATCCGCGCATCGCCTAGCCACAATATTTTTAGACCATGCCTCAACTGAGGTATAGCCTTAAGGAGGATCCTTATACCATCAGAGGCACCTAGCGGAAAAATACGAATCTTGCAATTTGAGACATATTTTTGATAATTTTCAATTTTAACTGTATTAATTAATAAATATGTAGGTATCTGAAAATATTAAAAAAAAAAAATATTTTTTTAAATCAAAGATAAACTTAAAATTGTAAAAAAATGTGAATTCGTTACATTATTGTCACACATATTTTATGGTCATATTTATTATTAAAATTTATTTAGTTTTCTATGTTCTGACATAGAGATTTTTGACTAATACATAGTTATAATATTTTTTTTATATTTTATTCAAAAAACATCATTTTTTATAAAAATATAAATGTGTATAACTTGAAAACCTTTAAAGATTTTAAGATCATTTGAAATCCTTTAAAGTTTTAGTTGAAAAGGTGTGAATAACTAATAAATTTAAATTCTGCATTTAGACATCTTTAAACTTAACCATATGGATGCGATTGACAAGGTCTGTCAAGTGTACATGTTCTTTTTTAATGTATATTAATAGACTAAAATGATGCAAGATGTGCAAGTTGTTAACATCCGTTTCTTGTAAACCTTTTCGTGATGCGACTAAGTTCCACATCGGATTGTAACGCCAATTAAAACAATATTCAGTATAAAGTATAATGTTTTACTATCTCCGCTTGTTAGCTCAGGAAAATGTATTAGAGAGAGAGTTCTTAGTCTTTTGATTGCATAATAATATAAAAGGAAGTCGGTATTTTCTGAAACATTCTTCCGTGCTGTGTTTCGCTCTTGATACCTCTGAGCCACGGGCACCTTGCTTAAAGTCGATAAATTATTCATTATCTTTGTTTATATAGAATCTAGATAATCGAAAATCGGCACGTATAGAATACATGATTAATAATTAATTATATTATTAAATGATTAAAAATAATAAACGTGAAAGCGACATCTTGGCAATAGCAATAAAATCAAAATTGAAGACATCTAAAATAATTATTGTTTTTTTTTGTATTCGAAATTACGTATTATGCATATTTTGTTGGTATTGATTTTTCTGAAATAATAAAATTACTGTACTTAAAAGAATTTTAATAAAATCTTGCTTTTGAAACTGTGAAATTCGAAAATAAATAGAAGTTTGTGAATTATAGGTACTTTAATAATATATATTTAATTATTATATTATTTAATACTTGGTGAAAAATTAAATATACACACGTAAATAATGTTTTAATTGGGCATATGTCAAGTTCCAACGAGATGTGAGTTCTTTTTATTTTTATATACAGTGTCAGGCGTAATAATTTTCAATCCTCAATAAAAAAACATGATGTTAAGAGCTAAATGAATTAAAATTAGTAAGTAGTAAATAGAAGCTTATAAAACTTCTTTGTCTACTTTCTGTATCAAATCGTAACGAACGTCTATTTATTTCATTAATGGACGTTATTTCATTCGACCGTGCGGTGCCCACTTGTCCAGTTGTCCCAGTACCGTGAATTCATTTGTTTACCTAGAGTCCTTTGCATGGCTCCCACAAAGGGGGGGGGGGGGGGCTGACAGGGCTCTAGCCTGGGGGCCCGACGAGGCGAGTCGACCAAATACGTGAGATAAACAACATAACAAATTTGCTTTAATAGTGAAAAAAGTCACCTGCGGCGCTATTTCCCTTCTTATTTAAATTTATTATTTAAAATTATGTGGTTGCGCGATAAAAATTCTAATTGTGTATCGATACTCGACAACTACATAATTCAAATGGATGTATTAACTCATTCGCTGCTGACTAGATAATGATTTTTTAATTACCACCTTTAAAATGTACGTTAATTACATCGATCGGCCGCCTGGTCATTACGCGCCAGGTGCGTCTTCAGCGTATTAAAATATACAAAAAAACACTAAATGCACCTACACATTAATATTACCGCGTACACCATTTGGAAAACGCTACTATAGACCCTCACAGTGCTTTTATCCTTAGCGATAGGTAGGGGGACCCGCCAATGATCCTAGCCTGGGGCCCTATGTTAGAACTTGCGAGTGCAAGCCGCCCGGTCGACATGACATCATATGACATCATTGTGACGTACTACCGGAGTGATAATAGCACTCGAGAAAATAACGCTGGTCAGACAGCGGCGTTATTCATTGTCACCATACACATATAGGTGTTTCATCATAATAATATCTACGGTGAGCACTGTGCGCTGGGTGGCATGCCTCGAGCGTGTATTGGCTGACGTCACAATTACGTAATGTCGTCGGCTGGCACACGAGTCAATAGTTAGGAAATCGCGGTGCTGGGGTCCCGCTGCAGAATGTGGGGGCCATGGTCCTTTGTAACAAACACTAATAACACAAGCGGCGAAATAAATCGCTAGATTAACCTCGCCAACATGTGCTATACAAGACACTTTCAAGGAAAACCAAAACAACCCTATTTAAATTTTCCAGCGCCCAGTAACTAACGTATTAAGAATCTTTGAGGCTGATCCAAAATATGGCATTTGGACGTCCTGCTGTCAAAATACACATATTTTATTAATAAATAATGAATATTAAACATGTTAGAATAATTATTGTCTGCCCGTTATAAAAATACATAATAATATGTAATATTTTTTAAGGCATAGTTCGGATTATTGGTGTTTTTCGTTTATCCATGCCGCATCTCCTCACCATTAGCCCGGATAATCGGGAGAATATTATATTTTTTTGTTCACAGAATATATACATAATAATATATAAAATTTATTGATATCAAATATTATAATTATACATACCTAATATAAGATAAGATAAGTAAATTTCTTATCTAACAGTTTAAAAATCATAAAAGTGTTTGAATAGTATATTTTTTGTGGGTACTTCACGGATCTTAAATCAGAGTGTATATTTAAGTTAGCATCATAGTTTGTTTAAATACCTTAGAACCTATGTTTTTATATCTTTTAATATCAGTTACAAATCATTTGTCAATGACACGCTCTGTGGTCAGCGAACTCGGATGAGCAAAACCGCCTCGACAATGATTTTTTCTTCTTCCACCCTGTCACGTCCCAACATTGGGGCATAAGGCAAACACAAGTTGGCGCCACTTTCCTCCGTCCATCGCCAACTCCTGCGCCTCCCGCCATGTCAGACCTGCAGCACGTAGGTCGCTTTTGTAGCATCGCTGCTGGGTGAGGGAGGGCCGGCCACGGCGATGGAACCCTTGAGGCTGTGCCACAAGGGTACGAAGTGCCGCACTCTTTGGCGGCATCCGGAATACGTGTCCCAGCTACGTAAATCGTCTCTTCGTGATAACTTCAATCACCGAAGGCTGTTGTGTCTGCTCACGATAACATATAATATTTTTCTTGCTAAATTAACTGTTTATAATAATTCAGAAATGCGAAAATGAATATCGAGTCATTGTTATTGCAAGAAAATTACTTGTCCGATCGTGGAGGAATGCAAATAGTGCAACTTTGTATAATAAAATATATTAATAATTATTTGATAATGTGATTTTGCAGTCATTTTTCCATGAATTATTTACCAGGGCATGAAATCAGCATCGGTCATGCAGTAAATAATGACATACATCTCCAGGTCGTTCGCCCCAAGCTAACATAGTATTTCCTTTATCTCAAATCACTATAAAAACCAAGGGGGCGAGAGACCTAACAACACAAGTCATAAAATCATTCTAACATCCAGTCGAATCAACGATCTAACGATTAGTAATTTTCTCAAGTCGCATCTCCGAAATTATTAACTGTAAAAATCAGTTAAATATCATAGTACGTGTCTGTATTAAAATTGTATCATTTATGGTTAAGGGAAATATATTGGGTCTTACTTTATCACGCACAATACTTCTATTCATTGGAATCAACCTACCCCATCATCCATCCTTTACCATATATTTGTATACTTCATCATAATTATCAGCCGGAGTTGATCTACTGCTGAATGAAGGGCTCTCTCAGCTCCTTATACTCTTCTTGGTCTCTAGTTTTTTTGGTACGTACATCTGCCAAATGAACGATCCGAATTCTGCAGTGGTTTAGTGGCTCTTGGGTGTGATTGCATTTGTCCATGCGTTAGCCGAGTGACTTATTTAGTTTAGCGACATTTATCACGTTACCAAAGGTATCTTTTATGATCTTTCATAATGAATCTCTTCATGCTATGTTGTGCTACTCTAAGTTTTTGAATTTATCTCATAATATACATACATACATGAGTACTACAAGCGTACATTAGTTGAACATTTCTTAACGCTTCTGGCACAATGGGATGTCATTTCCTTTGCTTCGGATGTTTATATATTTTGCATACGTGAGAGTGAGGCGGGTGCTGTTTTATAAATTCATAAAATATGGTCTAACTAGCTCATTCGGTATACTTCCATGTATATAGGTATCTACTTTAAAAAATTTGTATTTACTCTTTATACTGTTTTTTTTTTAATACTGTATCTATTTTATTGTTTTTTTATACTTGTTAAATACTAGGTTTCTTAAATGTCATATTGTGAACGTCTTAAATTTATAATTTGTAAAATTCACTAAGTATAATATGTAAAATAAATTTGAATTTTAATCATTTTGTAATAATATACTATTCAAGTACCCGAATGCACTTCATTTCAGTTTGGTTCTGCAAGAAACTCTAGTCAGACTATCAATTTCGGAGTCAACATAGAGTTAAATTCTAATCCATCTACATAGTGCTTGCGAAGTCCAGCTAATGGGTAGCGCCACCAATGGGTCTCATTTCGAAGTCACGCCGCTGTATTTGGAGGTAAATCCTAATCTGTTTACATAGCGCGTGCGATGTCTAGTCAATGGGCCGCGCCATATATGGGTCTCTTTTTGAAGTTGTACTTGCAATTATAACATTAAAAATGGTATTCGGGGTGATCCAACGAATTATAGTTTTAACGATTTTAATAATTATCAAAATTAAATAAATTTAAACAAAAGATTTATTGACCCCGCTCCAAATTGCATTAGACACTTTCTGAATAATAGCTCGTAGTAATATGTTCGAAAAATTGTTTTTCAGTCAGAAAAAATAATATGTTTTAATTTTAAAGAAATTGAAAATTCCGTAATCTGAAAACAATTCATCATATTTTAAAGCTAGCAAAGAGACCGACATAATATCCAATTTAAAATGATGGATCGATGGTTCAATAAAAACAGACTATCAGTTTAATGTTTTTTATTGGTGTCAAATTTTACAAATTTTATTAAAAGTAAAAAAAAAAACGAACACGTCACAAAGACATAAATGCTCCTAAATAAAATGCACGCGATTTATCAAATACTTTGGCACAAACAAATACTCAGTAAAATTATATTTTTTTGTGTATTTACACATCAATCAGTACTTGGTGATAGCATTTGATTAAAATATGAATTGTCAATCTGCTGTTATTATATTATAACAGCGGTTACACATGAGCTAGACATTACATCGTTTTAATTTTTTTTTTTTAACAATGAACAGTAACGTAAAATCGATCTTACCTGTTAATAAATTAATTCAAAATATTTGGATTATGACACTATAAATAATTAGATTTTTTGACTATTTCAGGTGATTCTGTTACAACGATCTGGGTTTCAATATTTACTATATTACATTACATTGCCAGGTTTAATCAGAAGACAATCATGAAGGCTTAGGTACACAGAGTAGAGGCTGTATTAACAGATTTTTGACTGTACGAGAAATGGATGTTGGCCACTTGCGCAACCTATTAGATAAATATTCTGGGCCCAAACACATATTGAAAAACGACAAGTGAATTTTTCCAGACCCATGATTCGAACCCGGGATCCACGATAATATAAGCCGACTAGTTATCGATCGGCCACCGTAGGCATCCACACTACACATATTATTATTATTAATATTAAAATATATATAAAACTTTTCAATAACTAATTTAATGAATGATTTTAACAATAATTGTTTAGTTAATTAATTTATTATAGTAACAAAACAGTTATGCATACAATACATATTATGTACATACATAATTTGGAAAAACCTCAGAACTACTAGAAAAAATCTTTTTGAAAAAATACGACGCCCAGCGGAACATAAAAACCACTAGTTAATTTCGTCGCAATTAGATGTGACGCACATATCTTAGTTGATAGAGTACATTGGCGCCAATCTAGTAAACGCGGGTTTGTTTTCAGTAGTTATAATATATGGTTTTTCTCAGTTGTTTTCAAATTATGTATGTTTAATATAGATATATTGTGAATTATTATTCTTTGAATAATAAAATAAAAATAATTTATCACGTGTTTATTATGTAGATTTAAATTAGGCCTGGAGAATTGGAGATGCACAAAAGGCAAAACTCGGATCATTAAAACCTAGTTCTGTGGAAAAGTATGTATATCTAATCAATGAGAATTTTAATTTCATTTTCATGAAATACGATAGTTTCAATTGAAGCTTAATGTAATGGTTCGGCTCATGTGTATACGTGGCTTTATAAAAAAATGGTTTTACAGACTCTGAGAAATAAATGCATTTTCAGTTAACACGAATGGTACAAAAATTAAATTTAAAATGACAAAAAAATGTAATGATCAATAAACAATAATGTCTAAAGTTTTAACAATATGATATAAATTATGTGAAACTGCGATGTTTTATTGTTTTTAAAAAGCAAAAGCAGAATTATATACATATCTCTATAGCTAAGTCCAGACTAAATTAAAAAAAAAACAATTGTTCGTAAACTTTTGCAACTACACAATTAATACAGTACAGTTATTTTACTTGAGATTCAATTCATGCCCATCTCTTTAAACATTGCCAAGAATTAAGTGTTGTTTGGAAAGTCTATATTCTACAAATTTGCACTCTTGGATCAAAACAAAATTCCACAAGACCATGCATCACTTCCTTTGATTAACAGTTTACCATTTTTCATTCGTTGCGGAATACATTAATTCATGATCAATAATTGGCCGAGGGTCGAGGGGTCTGACAATATAATATGACAAAAGTCTCAAAACCAATAAAAATATAAATTTACGATTTTTAGAATAAATTATCCCGTAAGATACTGTATCGTTGTTTGGGGAGGCGATATTTTTAATTTTATACCACTATTCTTCAAAAACGTTTAAAATAATTTTATACAATTTGATCACCTCGCTATTTTAAGTCAGTCTGTACTAAGCTTCATTTAAAATAATTGACTAACTAATATTATAATAGTAAAAATTTCTTTAATTAAAAAAAAATGAATAAAAGGGGAACAAACTTAAAATAAGAATGACAGCTTTGGTGATAAGAATCAAAACTATTCCATCTAATGCCTAGTCTAGAACAATATATATATATATTTTCATGAATAAATGGATATTGTATTAAAAAAATGTTTATTTTATGCGAAAATTATCGAAAATATAAACTGTTTTTTTGTATTCCACTAAAACATCGTTCATGAACAGATATTTTTGATCTAGACTAGGCATAACGATTACATAAAAACATAGTGAATTACATACAGATGACGAACAAATAAGTAACTCATTAAAATCATGGATTTAAATAAAGGCAAGATAGAAAATAAACAAAAATATTATAGTTATACTTTAAATAAATAAAATATAATAAAAAAAACAAAAGACACAGTATAGATAAACACTGCCCTGCTAAGTAAAAAGACAGCGTTTTTGGTTATAGTGAAACTGTTGAAGGATAACTCAAGTTTTAAACTATTCTTTCTCTTATATTATGTAAAATTACTGGATTGTTTTGATATACTTAATATAAGCAAAAGGGTAGTTTAAAACTTGGGTTCTTTTAAAACAATTTCACTACAACAAAAAATATTGTATTTTTACTTAGCAAGGCAGAATACTTCACAAAGCATAATTATAAAACCAACTATTCTTACATTATCTTTTGATTTTTTTTTACAATAATCCATCAATGATTAACTATTTACAAAAAAAGAAAACAACTGCAGAAGAAATATTAATTTATGTACTTAGATATTATATAATACGATTATATTATATTGTTTCCCTTTTATATATATGTATAAAAAATATGTTGGTTGTTTTGGTAACCGAAATATAATACAAATAATATTGATTTTAATTTTATTCAGTAAAATTTAATGATAAAAATTGTGTATTTTGATAAATAAATATCAAATGAAATTATAACTTAATAATTAGCATTTTTTATTTTTTTCCTAGTTGGTATGACTGTGCCCAATAAACAATACATAATTTAGGTAGGTACGTCATAATAATTTTATTTAAATTATTTCCGTATAATCAGCGCTCAATTAACAAACAAAAATAATAAACCAAAGTATTTGGAACTCATTTGAAGTATTAAAGATATTTTAATAAAATAATTAAATTAATTTTGAAGACAATTTAGAGATATTAGTTCTACCGTAAGCAAATGCTTTGTTTTATGAAAATAGCGTATAATTATATAATATGAATCAATCTGTTATTATTATAAATGTTAATGTGAATTAAAAAAACGGTCAGAGTTCCAAATACGGCGTTTGAATTATTATTCCATTTGCCCTCTACGCTCCTCTACGATCGGCCGCCATCGTAGCACCACGCTTTGCACGACGTAGAGCTCACTCGGCGAAAATAACATCGTAGACGGACCTAGGAAAGTGGTCGGCTACGAAGGACTGGAGCTTCTCGCGGCGGGTGACGGGGGTGTAACGGGCCAGGGGGAAGGACCTGGTGACGGCATCTGTCAGAGCACGGGTCACTGGCGTTAGGTCGGCGTCCTGGAATAATAAGTAATTGCAGATGTAATATTATTTATTCGTTTGAATTGCAAAGGACAGCCATTTTGTGGGTGAATTAGCAATTAGTATTTAGAAAAAAAATGCAAAACGAATTTAATTTAAAAATCTTTGACCTATTTAAGTAAGTAAAAACATGAAGATAAAAGTCAATATCATTTGGTTAATCCAAAGACAATTACATTGTAATAAATGATTCAGTTCGAACAGATCTGCAACTTTACTACATTATTTTTGATAATAAAGAGCGAATTATATTATGGTGCTTGTCGTTGACTATCACGTGACGTCACAGTAAGCTGCCGCTATGGGAAAAAAGTGTGTAATGACGTTTTTCTTGGTGTTATCAGACTGATGCTCCCATCCCGTAGCACATTTTGAACCTTTAAACTTACATTGTCTGTTGGCAAAATCTGCCGAAATCACCAGAACAACAATGAGGTCACCTCACGTTGAACCGCACTGCATGACGTTGTATCATTTTATAGAGCTCTACACTTTTCCGAATCATGTCAAAATGACGTTTTTTGTTTTTAGTGGTTGGCACTATGTATTTTATATAAGAATATTGTCTATTATTTATGGTCTGCAGGCTGGGTTCTGTTCAAAATATTATCTTTGAATATATTAACGTATGTACACGTAGAAACTGTTAAAATTAATTAAACTTTGCATGAATAATTAATAATAATTCAAAATACTAACACATTATAGTTGGCACTCTCTATAGTTGAATTTAGAGAGGTGGCGATCGTTTTGCAAAATGACGAAACCATATACTAAATTTGTCACCGTGACAGTGTGACAGTGACGTGAAATGCATCTCAATTTGATTTCAACTTTAGTTGCTCATACACTGGTGTGTTTTGGTCTGGACTTGGGGCATAAAGCTCCCATTCACTATAATATACCGTGTAGGAAAAAGCTATAATCGAAATGCATTATGAACGTTCGATAAAAGGTATGGATTTATTATTAAAGGCTGCAAATCATGCCATCTTACTCTTGCCTACGCGTGTTTCGAATATCAATACATACCACGTGCCTATCTGGAGCGGAAGATGTGTTTCTTTATGTGACCGGATTCTACGATAAGACTTATCACTAGTAAAATTTCATCGATTTTCTCAAATGGCTTTTAGACGTACGAAGAAAAAGTGAATGAATCTCCGATTGGTTTCTGATACAAAATATTTTCTTAAAAATAACTTCTGTTTGAAATAAGTCATTCATTTGATTTATTTACAAGAATGAACATTATAAAGTTTAAATTCAATATGTACGCGTCACGTGATATAATATAAAACATAATATGAGGCGTGTATATTCAAAGTGAACTTATTCCATTTCAACATTTTTTTGGCGAAAGCTAAAAAACTGTTTACAGTGTTGATGTTACATATTATGCTTTTTGTATTGAAAAAAGTTACTTTTGTTACTAACACTGATTTTGAAGATGATTTTTCTACTGGTTTGAACTCTATTAGGATCTTCTATAGAAAAAAATACATTTTTTCCCCTTTAAATTCTGGCATTCATTACTCATTTTCGTAAAGTAGTGGAATAAGTCCACTTTGAAAATACACCCTTCATATAATGTAAATATTGAAAATAATACATAACCGATTGTAAATTATCTATGCCTGAAAAAGATTTATAAAAAAAATATCTATAACAAACAGAAATATAAAATTTTCTTAATTATTAGTATCTACGTATTCAACATGTCTGAATAGAAATATGATATATAGTATACAAAAAAGGTACGAGTGCAGGTCCACCGAACTGTTCCGGTTAGCAGACGACAAAGATAAGATCGCCTTGATGGTGACCGACCTCCGCTAGGGGATGGCACAATAAGAAGAAGATACAAAAAGTCCGGATTATCCGTGTTTTTTGACTATCTATGCCTTCTTCACACCATTCCCAGACAATCAACAGTTATGTGTAACTAAAAATACGTATGCAAGATGACATATACGTACAAGGAAGTACACCAGGTGAGCTAAATAAACCATATCTTAAGAATTTATCAAACGTAAACGTAAACGTTCACCTAACCTCACTTTGACGCAAGTGGAATCAATATTACCATAAGCAAGTTAGTTGTGTACCTTAGGAGAACAAACAACAGATAAAGCTGCTGATTTCTTAGAAAGTTATCAGGGAACGATTATATGTCGGAAAAATACGTAACCAAATAAAGATGTCTTCTAAATTTAAGACTACATTTGTGAACATTTGTTAGAAAAGTCAGTCGGATAAAGTGTGGCTCTATTCGACTGACGATAGTATCTATACAGCCTCAACCATTCCCACTATACAATCGTATATGCAGACTACATCCAAGTATACATGAGCATTGTAAGATCTGATGAGGAAGGGTAGGAGGGGGGTTGAGGAACAAGTGGGCTGTTGAACTGAATTCATGTTAACTTCCGATTGAATGAATATAATTTCGAATATATTACGAGGGTAGTCCCAGAAGTACCCGACCTAACAAAGAAAACACAAAAAATTTGGGAAAAAATATTTTTATTTCTCTACGTAGTCTCCTTTTAGGTCGATACACTTTTCCCAGTGATGTTCAATAGCTTCGATACCCTGTTTATAGTGAGAATCGTCGAGCTCCTTAAAATAGCCATCAACCGCAGACTCCACGTCTTCATTGTTGACAAATCTTTTACCACCGAGCCATTTTATCAAGTTTGGAAACAGAAAATAATCCGAGGGGGCTAAATATGGCGAATAGGGTGCGTGAGGAAGCAATTCGAACTTTAACTCATTGATTTTGGCCATCGCGATAACGGATGTGTGAACTGATGAATTGTCCTGATGAAAAGAAACTTTCTTTTTCGCCAAACGCGGTTGTTTTTTCTTGATTTTATCACTCAAACGCTGCAATAAGTTTGCATAATACACGCCGTTGATTGAAATCACCGTTCGAAGATAATCAATGAAAATTACCCCACGCGTGTTACAATGTCACAATAATATTATGTTACTATTATAAACAAAGTAGCAGACACCCCCGAGTAGGATCTAGCGCCACTTTGATATTGGTTGGACTGAAGCCTTTCAAATGAAAGTATTGTATCATATAGCTATGACCAATTTTTTACATGTTTACAAATTCACTGAGAGCGCTCACTGTTGATGACTAAACTTCAAACTTAGGCTTTATAAGGTTGGTACTTTCTATCATAGTCATTATTTTCAAACAACAACTGCTATCTATACATCAGGTCGGGTACTTCTGGGACTGCTCTGTATTAAAATTCTTATTAGTAAGAATGTCCGACGAAGTGAAAAAATCTCACCCAATCTACACTAAAACATCAGATAAAATGCAGAAGCTTGCAAGTGAAAGTCGAAAAATAGTTTTAAAGATTATTATCCCAAAGACAAGATAAATGATAACATATATAATATGACGAACTTGCGCGCAGAATCAAATTGCTATGGGACGCAAGTAAGTGACAGGAAACAGATAAGAGTAAGCAGTGTGATAGAGGACGCCAAACGAATTCTAATAGGCTGGACAAATGCAGTCGTGTACGGGTCACCAAAGGTCACGAAATGACCATAGGGACATGATAAAAACAGCTGAATTGAAAGTTCACTGGCTCCCGTGATACTCTTGATTAAGACCGAGGGTGGTACGGGGCGGGTTTGGTGGAGGGACTTTAACTTCAATGGCTAAACATTGCAGTGAAAGACTAGGGACCAAGAAAAATGGACGGAGCTAAAAAAATATTTTCGTTGAATTCCATTGTTATCTTTGCATATCCTAGTTCGTTGGCACCATAGATAAGCCACCCAAAGTAAAAGTAAAGAACATTATGTTTTTGTCACTTGGTTATCTCTCCAGTGGTTTAACCAGTTTTCCCGGGGTAACGTCCTTAAAACTATCTTAATGGTTTTATAATTGCGATCGCCTACTCTATCGGCCATATCTTTGTATGAGTGATTCGAGTTATAAATAAATACCATACTACGTAGCATCTTACTAAGCCAGCGATGGCATTTATTTTCTTGTCTATTCCGGAGCTTTAATTTTTGTGAATTAATTTTGAGATAAACCAGTTTGACTCTCAGCAATAAATGCGCATTAAATGCCACCTATAAATAAAATGTCATGTTATGAATGTTCAATCTGCCGTGAATTGAAGATTCATCCAATTGCTGATCTCCTCATTTTGGATCCGTTTTCTATCGAAAGTTGGCGACCAACATACAGTACACCTTCCTATCCAGGGCCAGTCGTATCAGACATCCACTCGACCCCTTGGATATTGAACAACTGACGGACATAGTGTATCCAAGAAAATAGCCTTCTAACTTCACTTCTGCTGTCCTGAATTATGGTGTGTCCCTATCTTAGAAATAGAGAGCAGCAGTTGTTTATTCTCACAAGGTGCAGAACCAATCTATTACTGGTGATGCCAATTGTGATGGTGATAATTATGTTCAACCAAATTGCTTCGGGTGTTGATGTATTCCACTTGCGTGAGGGTGAGTTTAGGTTGCAGCCATTTTATAAATTCTTAAAATAGGGCCTCTTTGGCAAACCTTGTGTACATTTTTGAACTTCTATAGATGTATAATTGTATTTTCACTGCTTTTGTATGTCTATATTATGTTCTCTTTTTATATTTTAATTTTTATCGCTTTTATGATTTTTTTTTTTAAAGTTATACTTCTTTTGGCGGGCTTGGGAAAACAGATCAGAGTGTATTTTTGGCGTGTGACGAAGTTGCGCGCGCCGATGCAACACAATTTATTATTATGATTATTTTCATTTCGGTCTCAGGAGTACATGCGCATGCGCATAGTGTCATTTAGTTAGTCGTTAAATACAACCAAGTAAACAGCACGTGTAAACATAACTACTATTGTGTCATAATAAATATAGGTATATATTTACAAAGAAATTTCTGGAGACTAACATTCTATACTGTTAATTCATATTCATAAAACTTTGTTTATATTGAAGTGTATATTTATTTTTCATTGTAAAGATAGTGTATCAAGATTTGATGTTAAAATTATGTAAGTATTATTTATGAGTAAAATTATATATCAATAAATAAATAAATTTTGTGAATGTTGAGTTGGTAAATAATTCAAAAATATATTAAAATTTTATTTTTTATTAATTCATCATGGGCACTTCTGAATCGATTATAACCGCTGTATGCTTTACGATATAAAGATGAATTTTGGTCCAATACAATAATTAAATTACAATTATCATGTGCTATTTATATGAGACACAGATGGATCGCGTACGTTCTCATTAACCTAATCCACTGTAATATTAACTGACTCAGGTAACGGCTTATTTTGTTTTGTTACGCCAAAGAAGTATAACTTCTAACGCGCGTACATAAGTACACAACGATTTTTTTTTATTCTTTATAATAATGTTTCATGTCATGTTGTGAATGTCTTAAACTTATAATTTGTATGTCCACATTATGTTAAAAAATAAATACATTGAAATAGAAAATATGCTTCTCATTGAGAGGAAACTATGCCCTGACTGATATTATTTACATACATTTCACAACATAATATTAAATAAAACAGTGGAGTATATTATACAAGTAATCATACATAAACGTAAAGTACCGACCCGTTATAGAATTTTATTATATTTTTTAGTATCGCCGAATGCGTATTGAAAAGCCATACTGTATTAAATTGCTTGTGTTTTCGTTTTCATTGGCCAAATTTACGTGAATGTTTTATAGGAGGCGAGCCGTCGGGAAAGAGGGAAAAATTTCCCTACGTAAAACGAAAGAAAAAAACCGTTATACATTATCATAATGGATTTATGGGGAATTCAATAAATATTGTAACAGCGCGAATTTGAATTACGCTCACGGAATTAAAAACATATTGGGTTAGTCAAAAATCGTTTACGCCTTCTTATCGTGTTCCGTTTTACATACTCGTAATATTATTATAGAATCAGTTTTCTTAAAATATCTACTACCATAAATTATGACAAGTACGTATTTAAAAATAATCATTTTTGTTTATGGTGATAATGTGAATCTTTATTACAAAAAAATCGAATTACGAACTACGGGAAAAATATTTTGATGCTCTGGCAATTCTGTAAATATAATTTAATGTTCCCAATTCATATAGAACATTTAAATAATTATTGTTAGGTAATTAGGTACATACCAACACTATAGAAAATTCGGTACTGTTCAGTTATCAGGAATACAGCGGAAAACACATTTTGTAGCCGATAAACTGGATTATTTGTTAGGTTAACCTAACCAAACCAAACCTAACCCAACCTAACCTAACCTAAACTAACCCAAACTAATAAATAATAAAGTATATCGGGTATTTTCAAAATGTGATTTCCGCTGTATTCCCGATAACCGAACAGTACCGAAAAATCTTTATTGAAATACATAATTTTGATTTTTTAATGTTTATTTACGAGGGTGGGTCAATAATTCCTTAGAAAAAAGCATTAAAACAGTTTTTATTTTTGTATTTTTTTTTTATTTCTCAACATAATCTCCTTGGAGCTCAATACACTTGGTTAGACGTTTCTCAATATTTTTTAAGCCGTCAGAAAAATAAGTTTTCGGAAGGTCCTCAAAATAAGCATTTGTCCGATCGATGACTTCTTCATTTGAAAAAAAACGTTGTCCACTTAGCCATTTTTTTAAGTTTGGGAAAAGGAAAAAGTCACTGGGGGCTAAATCTGGCGAATACGGTGGGTGGTCGACCAATTCGAACTTCAATTCTTCAATTTTAGCCATTGATCGTAAACATGTGTGAACACGGGCATTGTCCTGATGAAAGAGGATTTTTTTCCTGTTTAAATGAGGCTGTTTTTCTTCAATTTTGTTTTTTAGCTGGTCCAATAAAGATGCATAATAATCCCCTGTTATTTTTTTTCCTTTTTCCAAATAGTCAACGAAAATAATTTCACGTGCATCCCAAAATACAGTAGCCATAACCTTACCAGCTGATTTTACGGTTTTCGCCTTCTTTGGACATGGTTTGCCTTCGCAATCCACTGCTTTGACTGTTCTTTCGTCTCGGGAGTATAGTGGTGTATCCATGTTTCATCTACAGTCACAAAGCGACGAAAAAATTCATCCGGATTGCGTTGCATGAGCGACAACAGGGCTTTAGAGGCCACCACCCTATTGCGTTTATTGTCGACTGTGAGCAAACGCGGCACCCATCTTGCAGAAATATTTTTCATGCCCAATTTGTCATGTAAAATAGAAATGACGCTACCTTTTGAGATCCCTGTAACCTCAATTATCTCACTCAACTTTAATCTTCGGTCACTTAACACCATATCGTGGATTTTATTGATCATTTCTGGTGTAGTCACCTCTACAGGACGTCCTGAGCGTGGTTCATCCTTTTTAGATGTACGACCACGTCTAAATTCATTTAACCAGTTATAAATAGTTGCAAGTGAAGGAGCAGATATGCCGTGAACTAAATCCAACTCATTTTTTATTTCCTTTGCTGTTAACCCTTTTATATTAAAATGTTTAATAACAGCTCTAACCTCAATTTTCTCCATTTTCCATTTTTCCATTTTCCACAAGCAAATTTTTTTTTGAAATGTACGAGAAACACACAACAACCCGACCAATCTGATTGAAACTTCGCAGCATACTGAATCGCTAGTGCCGCTGCATGAAAACAAACCGCTTACAGTACTAGTCGCGCCACCTGTCGGCTTTTCTAAAGACTTATTGACCCACCCTCGTACAATCATCGTTTTATACGGTTTTTTATTATGTGTAATATTACTGTCTTCATGATACCCCATCATATAATGGACTTGAAGTTTCATGATGCTGTATATCGTGCGGTTTACATATTTAATAGCACCATTAAGGTCGGTCTATTTTGTAAAACATTTATTTGTATCATTTTGTGGTCATGGCGATTTTGTAATTGGTTATGCCATATGAAAGTTTCACAACATAAAGTGAATAATACAAATTTGTGAATAATACAAATGAGGATGAGCCATCGTCATGTTAGCGAAAGACGTGTGTTCAAACCCCACTCGGTATATGTTTTATTTTTCATGCTTGATTCTAAAAACCAAAAATTAAGTAGGTATCATGTCAATATAATAATATGTTATAAGCAGTCTGACTAATTTTGTTTCGATTGTTTTATAATATTATGTAACTATTTAACTTGTTTTTATTTTTGCCAGGCTCTAATTACCTTCATAATATTTCTGCATGTCGGATACATTAGCTTACAGACGATAATAATTGAATAAATGACGTACCTATTATATGATTTGTTTGTTTCATCTATTGCAGCAAAAGTTAAACTTCTACCTGAATGCCCTTCACATACTTACATACTTTGAAAATACTTTATTACGAATAATACATTTTAATAAAGACATTTTCTATAAATGTTACTCACACTTACCTATTTCATTAATTAATGATTATTAACGTCAAATAAAAGTTTTTTTGTAGACGATTCTTCACACCGTTTCATATACACAATAAATTTCTTTTTTACTCGTATTTAGGGATTCCAATCCCGGGATCCCGGGCTATTTTCGATACCTATGAATCTCGGGATTGATAAACATAATTTTGAAACTTTCGAGATTGATTTTTTTTTATCAATTTTTATGGAAAATAAAATAAAAACGAAAATATAACAGAAAAAATACTTTTAATAACAAATAACTACATTAGAAATAAACTCAGTTTAAAAGAAGTTTGATTTATACCAATGTGTAAGTTGTCGATTCATTTTATTTTTTCACATAAATCAATAAAAATGAGAAAGACTGGAAAAAACAATGCATCGCACTATTAACAAAGTAATTCCACCATGATCTCATACGTTTTACGGCAGTTTCATATTTGCTGACTAATTAGATTTATGAAGCGGAAAGGCCATAAGTACACCAAGATTTGCTTTACTATTTTAAATCTCGCTAACCCATTCATTAAGTCTTTACTATCAGAAACAGCAATTTCATATTAAATTCACATTGTTATTTATATTACAATATTATTTACCCCATTAAACTTATGTATTTCCAAGATTGAACGTATACAATATTAACAATAAATGTCTTAAATAGTATAAATTATACTAGATTTATTTTTGACCGATTTTATCAATGTTATTTGCAAATATAAAATTTTTATATTAACAATGGAAAAAATGTCAATCCCGGGACTGTCAAATTGTAATCCCAAAATCTCGGGATTGGATTCCCTACACGTATTATAAAAAGCCTTTTTAGATTTTTTCTAAATTAAAAAAAAATACAAAGAAAATAACAGTTCTCATTAGGTACAATACTTCCCCTACCCATGCTATGATAACAAAGCTTTCTCAATATTCGCATATTTACAAAACTACACGTAATGACTGAAAAAAATGGCGACATATTTTCTTGGAAAATTCTTACTAAACAATATTTAAATAATTTTATATAGATCTTACAAACAACGGTAAGAGAAGGAATTTTAATTAATAAATGCTGAATCGACATAAACAAACAATAAAGATGAAGGTCAAATCATTTTGGAAAATACTTTTAGAATCTCAATTTTATTGCTGTTAAATTTAAATGGCGTAATGAAAAACGCCAAAAATTTCACGGACAAGCATTAATTAAAATATTGACCTATATTTGAAATAAGAAAAATGTTTGATAATATTATCCTGGGCTAGGGGTCAGAAAACTGCGACTCGCGAGCCACGTAAAGTTCTTTGGAACGCGTGCGTGGTTCTTCAGAAATATTGAATATGAAAATACAATTCCAAATTTCCAAGATTTTGTCAAAACATCGCCGAGGATACAATACCACAATCATCAATTTATTATTTCAAGACAACCGTCTTAAGATGAAAAAATCAGTTTTCTTTGAAACTTTTTGGAATTTATGAATAGTGAAAAGATAATATTAAACCCGTGCTGAGAATTTAAAAAAATGTAATTAATAAATGCTATAAAGCGGTTAAGTATTGAAAGTTAGTAAGATATTCTTTACGGATATCTGGATTGTTGACATACATCATTAAATTCTGCAGAACCATTCGACAATGCAACGCATAATATAAAGATATCTTCAGACGACTCTGTATTGATCGATGAAGATAATAATTAAATAAAACAAAAAAATAATTAATATCCTACCTCTCCCTTTGTAAACTTTTCCAAGTGCTTCAAACTCTGTTCAAAGTATTCCTCTCCATAAGCTCCCCTCTGCTCCTCGCTGAGCAGCTGCCACATCTCCTTTGCCTGCTCCAACAGTCCAGCTTCAGACAGCCACGCACTTCCGGTGGTGTACTCTCCGGGTGCCACAACGACGACGTCCACACCCCTGGGCCTCAACTCTTGACGAAGGCAGGATGACAGTCCCTCCAGGCCGGCGAGGAGAGCGCAATGGACTCCGCGCACCGGTGAAGCAATACGGGCGAGGCCTGAGCTGACATTGACGATGCGGCCTCTGGCGCGGCGGACCAGCGGAAGCATGATCTGCATGACGCGGGCAGGACCTGTGAATAAAAAAATATTCTGATTAATATACTTTCAAAAATATAAGATTGTAATTTATTTATTATAGAAATGGGTAGAAATTATTTATATTACAATACCATAGCGATTCCAAAATGAAATTAGTATGGCTGAGTTGATATCTATTGAAACATATATATTAAATGCGCTGGAAACACTGTTTGATGGTGGCTTATTTTGACATTTTGATTTAGATGGTCGCGTCTTGTCAAACCCTACTTATGAGAAAGCATGATCAAGGAAATTTTCGCACCTACATCATTGTAGCCTTTAGTGACCACATTTCAACATCACCCATATAGATAGACTATAGCTCCAAGGTTTACTTATCGTAACTTAGTAGGTACATCGCAGCTGCCTTTCGTGCGTAGCGATTATGCTTTGATATTATTGTTAATGAACCTCAAGCCTACACCAATTTTCGATATTAGCTTTACATGTATATGATATTTAGGAATGTATGATAGAATGATATTAAATTTGGAGCGTACTGAAAACATAACCTTTCTCTTACTCTGATAGTAAATTCCCTTCTGAACTGTGATATTAAATGACGTTACCATATCACTGTCGCGATATAAACATATTTTAAAATAGATATACCGGCTTATATAATATATCATATCTAATATCATACTTTAGTATTTTATTTATTTATTTAGAAAAAAAGTATTCCGGCATTACAGCGATTGGCCAATGCGCCATAATACATAATAAATACAAAATTATAAAAATATCTGAATTACAAATAACAACTAATATAACAAGAAAGTAGAAAAGACATCATGTGTTTATGTAAATATTAAAGAAACATGATAATATATACAATTATAAATTTAACCTATTTAACACGTCCACAAACATTATGTAGTTAATAAAAAAATATATCAACCTTTATGGTGCCATCAAATAAGTTAATCGCACGATACACAGCATCATGAAACATAAAATCTGTCCTGCGACGAGGTATCTTGAAGACCGTAGAGTTACGAGTGATATTGGTGGGAACATGACAATTAATATTTGCCAGTATATACGGATTGTAAATGAACCCACGAAGAAGTAAAAAGAAATGCTTTAAAAAAGCAATCACTCTTCGGGTGGACAAGGATTGCATTGATATTATGCCCAGAAGAATAGATTATTAAATATGTGTTCATTATTGAACTTATGAAACTTGTTTGCGGCCATTTTAGTGTATTGGAAATACTTCGAGGCTAAATATCCAAAGTAGCGAGATGTCTTGTATTTAGGTACTAAACATGTCGCGTTTTTTTTTTTTATATTTTCTCCAACTGTCCTAACAAAGGTGGTCGGGACACTTAAATGTCTCGTATCAATATAATTATTGGTATTAATCTATTTTATAATTTCGTGGCTTACGAACCACCGTGATTGGTACGAGTGCAGCTCCTTGGCTGAGACTTAGTAGCTCAATAAAGAAAAAATGTTTAATATTTCAGGTATAATAATTATTATGTCATTCATTTATTGTACAAACACCGAAATAACTTAAATATGTGATTACATGGCAGAGGTATTCAATTGAATTTTAGACCTTCAATTAAAATCAATAAAATCAAAAAAAAAAAAATAATATTTTTATAAAAAGTTTCACTTCCCTGGCGGGTGTTATATACATATTATTGAATATTATACATATTATTGAAGCGCCTAGTTTCAAAAGCCCCTAAGACAGTTTTTATGATAGTTAGATGGATATTTTTGTTATGATGGCTAAATATTGAATTTTAAAAAACACCAAAAACCGTCAATACGTATGTTCAAAAATTAGGGTAAATTTTAAAACCCGCTAAAATGGTTAGGTGTGCTTTTAAAATACCCCTAAAATGGAAAGCAAAACTACACTTTATAATGTAATGAATTAAAAAATAAATACATAAAGTTCACAGATTCATTGCTTTTGATTATTGATTTATAGCTTTTATTGTCACTAACTAAAAGAATCACTAGAAAGTATTAAATAGATTTTGTGCATATTCCGAGAAATATTTAATGAACCATGTCACCTGACTTGACATCATAGAACCGGCAAGGTTAATCAGGATATAATCAGTATGTAGTAAGGGATGACGTAAAGTCGATTTATTGAATGCTTGACCACCAAAGATTCAATCTTGGGTACGAATTGACAGAAGGGTTTTGATGCGTGATAAAGTAGCCCAAATTTATTATCCCTTAACAAACAAAAATACAAGTTCAATTACAGATCGTACAACGAGAAGTTTACAAATAATATTTACGATGATTGTGTTTGCAATGAAAATTATTTAACGTCGAAGCGAGAAGCGTGTAATTAGTTTGAATGATTTGAAAGTACTAGTTACTGTTGTATTGTGACATTGGTTCTTATAGCAAAAGTAGACAAAGGAATATCAGAAACGGCGTGGTTGACTGACCGTTGTTTGTTCCCACACCGTGGATTATTTCTTAAAAATTTGTCTGCGAAATTTGACTATGACACAAATGTTATCAATTAAATAATGGATTTACCTGATTTACAGATGAAACCTGACACGTAAGCATTCCTTCGGACTGCGGGAAATGTTTATGCATCGGTTCGCACGCACGAGTTTACTGATCGTAAAAAAATATATTGCTGTAAATTTAGGTTTGAAATACACTTTAAGATTAGTTATATGATGTAAATATTTCTAGGTTTTTTTTAACTATGAATTAAATGCTATTGACACGTTGCACGTTGTCTGCGAAATCTCCTTCCACCCTCAAGTATATGATTTATTTGCTAAACGATGATAATCGTCAATTGAACTATGTGACCCATATAACTGATCTGTATTGTTTCTTCCTCGAAATGTTATTGTCATTAAAGCGTGAATTGGAAGTGAATAATAATGAAGATTTACATACAGTTAAGTACATGATGCTTTTACCGTAAAAGCCTTCCACGAATATCCTATTTAACTTATTCTGAGAGTATGTTTAACGATCCACAAAATAATATTTTACGACAAGTTGGAGTGAACAGGAAAGGTGAAATTATTTTGACGGCCCACGCACAAAGTTAAGTATGCAGTAAAGCGAAGCGGACGCGCAGGGCGTTTGTGTTGTTTGGTTGTTGGACAGGATCATATGAAGGGTAGCTGCCGTGCGAGCGCCAATTTTCTGAGAACGCCGATTTCTTTACTAAATGACGTATATATGTGTAGATAATTTTCGCGATTTGGCTAAATTCAAATTCCGCTCGAGTGCCGTGCATACTAAGAACTCCCGATTGAAGCTGGTTTGGATAAAGCAACATCTGAAGAATCAGATTTTTTACTAAATTTACTGTAGGATCCGAATTAACAATAATTGTTGTATGAGTAGTCGAATTAAGAATTACAACCACGGTCTTTCTACTCAATGAAGGTTTCCTCGGGAAGCAAGCCAACTTGCACCTAGGGGTTACCATACCTGTTATAATATATATATATACATGTTTAACCATGTTCGCCCATAATCAGAGTATTTGGAGAAATATTAAACGTTTTTACGATGAATGATTATTGATAAATTGTACAATCCATTGGATTTTTTCACGGCACGGAACGCACATTGAAAAAAAAACAACGAATTGCGAGCAAGTCCGTGATGTACGGCCGCTCTGGGAACTAGAAAATCGTGGGTGTGATAGATACGAACATAATACAAGAACCATAAACGTACTACGACAATATGTTTAGACAAATTAATTTAAAACAAAAAAAGTAAATTAAACAAAAAATGTACTTATTATATAAAAATGTTGACAAAAATCTTCTTCCGTAGAATCTTCTATGGTTTCACTATCGAAATCACTCAAGCAACATTTAGTATATAATGTATGTGCCATTTTTCTAGACAACAAACAATATGTAAGTTCATCGTTTTTACAACGTTTTTCTTAGCTCGTAACCTTATTTGTCCGGTGGTTCTTTATCCAGTACAAATTTTGCAATCGATTTTTAACTAACTTCCCGACTAGCTAGACATTTGAAACTTATAGAATATATCAAAACACGATGCCAATGCATTTTTTTAATACTTTTAGCCATCTTTAAGTAGAATTGGATTGATTTTCAGTTAATTCTGTTTTGTATGAAAAGTTATTTCGATACCATTATTGGTTGCTAGGGGTCTGGGGGTACTAGCAACTAAATTATTAATATATACGTACGTTACAATGGAAATCAATATGACATGTCAAAATGACATTTCAGTATTATTTCTATCAAGTACAAATTTTTTTGATCGTTTAAGTTAGTCAAGTCAAGTTTATATGATTCAACAGAAAATATAAAAACGTTGTATATAAACATTTCTTTTTATCTTGTAATTATTTTGTGATTATTACACAAATTAGTATACGCAGGGTCCTTCTTTGTATAGAAGAAGGTTTTCTTCAACAGTTTTTGAATTTATCGAGTATTTTTACATAAAGTTAATGGGATTATATCTTAGGAAACTATGAAATAAACCAACGCCTGCGGTCTCTGCGAAACAACCACTGAACACGTACTCGTAGCATCAGAGAGAAAAGCACGTAGTAACCGACGTAGCGTATATTTAAAAAAAATATATAGGGGAATAAAATGAGAGATATTTACTTTTAACTTTTCTTTCAATAAGTTGACTGTATCACGAGTAGTGTGGTATGTTGCACCATCGTGTTGGAACCATATATCGTCCAGATTAAAATACTCTAATTTATGCCAAATAAAAAATCAGTAATCATTTTCTTAAGAAAAATACGGTCCAATTATACAACCAGACCATAAGCCACACCAAACTGTTAATTTTTGTGGATGTAAAGGTGTTTCAAGAATAGCACGTGGGTCTTCATTACTCAAAAAGCGACAGCGAAAAATAAGCTTAATGGCCGAAGAAGCTTCTCTAAAACCTAATCAGCAAAATTTCGACGCATCAGTTTGACATTTGGTTTATTTTCTTGTGATATCTGTAATTTATGTCATGTATTATAGTCATGTAGCGCGACTACAAGATGAGAGATGGACAAAAATAATTACTTCATGGAACGGCCCAAAACGGAAACGCTATAAAGGAAGACCCAATGCGAGATGGCAAGACAACATCATAAAGACAGCGGGCCCAAATTGGCTACAAATAGACAAAAAAAGAGTCCAGTGGGACTCTTTGGAGGAGGCCTTCACCCGAAGAGGGGTTCTTACAAACCAAACAAACTAATTACATATCACTGTTTAATTTATAAACATTATCTAATAATATTATATTATACAAAATAAAAAATATTAATATATGTATGTATTACACAAAAATATAAAAAAAAATAATAATTAATATTATATAAACTAGAAAATAAGTAGATAATACAATCATAGATAGATATATACAAAATATATATATTCATAGGTTATATATATATTCATTAGATATAGTCAATTAACTGTCATTTACTTTTGTCTGTAAGAAATGAAAAGGCTTTTTTATTTTTATATTTATAACTGTAATTTATGTGCCTTCAAATGTAAATCTTTATGAAGAATATTCCATGTAGTGCCATAAGAAAATCAAAGCTCTTGAGAACGACGTGTAATTGATTGTTCTGGATTTTAATCTACACTTTGATTCACAACATCGATATTTTCAACAGTACGTTAACGTTTTTGGCGAGTTCTTAACATTACAAACATTACAATTTGATTCAAATTTCTCAAAAAAAAAATACGAATAATAAGCTCTGCAGGTCAATGAATTTGACCACCAATTTCACGTAATGCCCAAAACGTACCTCGAATAGATTCATTATTGTTGTAATATTTTTTTACAATTTATAAACGCTGCAAAACTGTGTATCTTTTTATAATGATTTTCTAAACAATGCTGAAAACAAATTAAAATTTTGGCGGGAATTAGAAAAAAATGGCTGCTATGACGTCTTAAAAATCTATAGTACTCATTTGATAACCCTTTATATACGAAATTAATATTATTGAAAATCATTTCCAATAGAGTTTTGACATGCCTAAGGGTTAAGACATGCCGCCGCAAAACGAAGTCGGTATCGACTGAGACAAAATCTTAAACCGATAATATTATGCTAGCAGCGGTCACGTATGCCTGTGAAATACGAACCATTAATACTTGAAAAGTTCATAAGAAATAGTAGCTCACTGAATCACTGGAAGGTGCATATTGGGCATATACCGCACATTACTGAAACGGGAATATGAAAAAAGCAATGGGTAAAAAACCAAAAAATAAATAAAATCGGTGTATGTACTTATGTACGCGCGTTAGAAGTTATACTTCTTTGGCGTAACAAAACAAAACCAAAACTTGTGATAAACTAGATTCTTTGACTAGCTCTTAATTATCTTGTTAAATTACACACTCAAGAAAAAGGACCGCTTATTGGAACGCCGTTGGTTTATTTATATACACTTTAACTTATATTACTAAATTATATAACGGTTTCTCGTTGTTTTTATTTTTAAAGTACCAACTGTCACTCTGGCGTTTAATCGTTTGTTTACGTAAGGAATTGCAAATGGCCGACAATAATAAATTCGCTGCCTAGGCAATGGAACAATTCTAAACTATAATATTATACTGTATAATCGTCACGATTGCAGTACCATACCGTGACGTAAAGGTAGTGCGTTCGGCTGATAACCGAACAATCGGTTGTTCGAATCCAACCGAGTGTGTTTTTTTCGTGTGAAAAAATAAATTATGTGTTACATGTCACACGCCAAAAATACACAAGGATCTGATTTCCCAAACGCGCCAAAAAAAGTATAACTTCAAAAACAGTATCATCAAATAGCTGAAATTCAATAAATGCTGAATATTTTGATACTCGCAGAACAAATAAGATTATAAGTGAGTGCTATCAAATAGTAACAAAACGTTAATACGACCTGCGGGTCTATTCTATACACAAGGCGACTATCGACCGCTAAAGTGATACAGTGATAGTATGTATTAACTATTTGTATTGAGGTATTATAATTGTTACAATAAGTTAGCCGTCTAAACAGTCAAAACTTTCTATCTCGCTCCAAATTTTATCACAGCCAAGAGAGGTGCTGTTAAAATATAGCACTTATTGCAATCGTTACAATAATAAGTGCTAATACTTTGATACAAACCTACCCTAGTTTGATCACTTTATCACTTTAGCAGTCGATAAGTATGGAATTGACCCACAGAAGCCAATGAATCGATGGATCGATTTAGTGTCACACAAGACGGTAAAAAGCTGATCATTAATGAATTAGTTGAAGAAGTTCAGTGGGCCTTTGCTCAGTATTGGATGGACTACGTAGGTTCTTCACTAGGTCACTTTTAATTATTGTTTCTTATAATGAGTAGCGAGTGTTGTTATAGATTTCCGAATGATATGATACGTGTTTAAGAAGTATTCTGCTTGAATTGTTTCTGGTTGGTGAAAAATCCGTAACTCTCTAAAATTATTATTGATGCGAACTTTTAATCTCATTCCTAGTCATAACCAAGACCAGCGCTCGAAATGGAAAAGTTTACGAACCGGAGCGTTCGACCATTTTCTGAAGGTATGAACATAGTGATCAAATTGAATCTGTATTTTATAAAAATAAGTGTGTTGGATTTTTTTCATTATGGCTTATCTAGCTCAGACAGTCAAATTATTTGTTTCACGAGACGGAGCGATAATTTTACCGATTTCACGACGCGGAACGGCGCTCCAGTGCGTTCCGGTCCATTTCGAGCCCTGACTAAGACACATCCATGCATAAATGAATACATACTATACACATATTATGTTGGAAAGATGTATACAACTGTTTATAGACGTTTGCATTAAAACATTTGTTGTATTTTTACGTATTTGTACGTATTTTTTCGCTCGTCTGTGAGCTGAATTTGACGTAATGGGCTGAAATGTTAAGCTATGTGTTTACGAAAAAGAAAAATGAAACTAAACAAAATTAACCTTGTCAGATTTATTTTTCAAAAGCTTTTGATGAAAATATTCATCTTTAAATGTCAACTAATTTCATCAAAGTCAAGTACAGTCGTTGAAAAATCAACGCCAATATAAATGGCGTGGGCCGATGACATCTGTGAATTTAAAACCTTAAACGTTAAATTAATAGACCGTTTATATATTTTTTCAAGCTTGTTTCAGATCTTGTTTAAGTTTCAATGAAATTCAGTTTAAAAAAAACATATTTAATTGTTTTAAATATACGAAATGTCAAAAAAATCTGGAACTCAGTAAAATTTCATACTGTTATTACTGTGATTTAAATTACAAAGATGGTAGTCATTCATTGACGGAAATTCGAAACATCCCCCGTTTATAATGTTTATATTATACAATGCAAAAAATCCGCAAGGAAGGCACTTGGGTCGATATCTCAGTGCCTAGAGTATGTACGTACCTGTGAGCAAAATGCGTACTCTAATATTCTCAGTTCAAGGTTTTTTGTGGACTTTTACAATGCGTATGTCTTTTAGGCTTTTAGAAAGTTATGTTTAGATTATGTATTTATTTCAAATTCGAGACAGTACCTAGCAGTTGCGAAGGGTGGAGGTGGGCTATGGAAATGTGACATATATAGTGCACACTAAGCTATGTCAGTCATATTTAATTATTTTCATTGAACTAATAATACAAATTGCAGATGGTGCTGGTTAGTTTTTAAAATTAAATAAAACCGTGCATAACCATACCATAATAGATAAAAAATATTCTTCGATCTATATAACGTCTAAAGTTATACGTCATTTTACATATTTCATAGATATAACAATATTTATTGTTTGGTTTGGGTTTAAGTGAGTTTTTCAAAACTATTCAATACCACCAGCAATTTTTATTCTTAATTAAATGGAAACAAACTCATATTACAGTTTGGTTTAGGCAGTGCTTAATTTAATTTAAAAAACTAACCAGCACCATCTGCAATTTATATTCTTAGTTCAATGAAAACAAATAAGTGTGACTTATAAAGATTAATGTGCACTATTTATATGAGATCTCCATTGCCTATACCTTCACTCTTCGCCACTGTAAACTATATTTACATTATCGTCATTGATGAGGGTTATTTTCCCCTTTGGCATATCACAGGGTTGACCATCACTGAGGAAAATGTTGTTAGTCTTCAGG
The DNA here is from genome assembly GCF_057557595.1 of Rhyacophila brunnea. NCBI lineage: Eukaryota > Metazoa > Arthropoda > Insecta > Trichoptera > Rhyacophilidae > Rhyacophila > Rhyacophila brunnea. The sequence continues at coordinate 9,933,580 of NW_028232796.1, read as the reverse complement.
AATGCCCGAAACAGGTCTTCCGCTTGTCAAATTCCGCTCCAGTTACGATATTAACTTAGAGGTTTTCTTTTTCCCAGTTCCTCTGAGTCCTTTGATTTTTTTGTTATTTGAACAATCAAACGTCAACATTAGGTATATACCTGTTGTGATGGGTTGTTTATACTGCAGACAGTGATTCTTTCGTTCTGATAATTCTTTTAAAAACGTACATTTTTTTAAATCCTATCTATATATTATTATGATATGAAATCTGTAGCAATAATCTCTGCAGTCATCTATCATAAAAGTTTTTAGGTGCCTAAATATATTTTCCTTCATGTTATGCATATTGACTTGACAAATTAAAATGTATCACACATACAGATAATATTCGATTCTCTTTTCATATATTTAAAGTTTAATAAATTGTAAGTAGCCAAATATTGAACATACAAAATTTAAAAACATTTCATGCATATACTTAATAAAAAAAAATCTATTTTAGAAAAAAATACCACACAGTTAAGCTACGGGCGTCCTTCTTAATTATGTCGATTTTAACTAGTAGTTCTTACATGAAATACTTACACATACAATTAATTGCCCTAATAACTAACCGACGTCACGGATCACTCTAAGTATTTAGTTTTTAAAACGTACTTGCACTTGCCAATTTTTTAATAAAATAAGTAGTTTATTAGCCAAATATTGTTTATTTTGTAATAATTAACTATTTTTTTTCAATTAATTAGCACAGGGATTTTAATCGGTAGTGTTTTTCGAACTCTAATAAAACATACGTTTAACACAATATAAATAATTCCGTTATATCCAATTTTATTTTGCTTATGGTTATTCTAATTAAAGAACAGATTAATAAGATAGAAATATAAACGTAAGTCGCCATGGACCAGTGTTTTAGAGCCGGACTCGATTTATTACTTTATGACGGTCAGAAATCGCAAGAAACATGAAGTGTCCTCGGAACATACCAACTAATTACCATAATACCAACGCATTTAGTTTACGTAACAAACTTCAACGTACACTATAAATAATACACACATTACTATTGAAAATAGCTTATTCTTTAACACGTGTTTAAGTTTATGTCGTATTTACATTTGAGATTTAAACCTAGTTACAGCCTCACCCAGAATGTAACCCACCTTCTATTATTTCTGTGTTCCCTGATTGTAATAAACGGTTTATTGGGCAATAAAAATGGGCATATTATTTTAATTTGAAAATTAAATACGATGTTAAAAAACTAATATTAACTGAACCATTTATGCGTTCAACATTAATTAAAGACGTTTAACAATGAACTTAAATCGGTAATAATTGTAAATAAATATCCTTTAGTTAGGATAACCATTAAAGTCTCTTATACCTAGGTAAGTTATTTTTTAGACAATCGATATTATATTATTATTTTAGTCTTATTTTAACCCTCTTTGCACTCAGTGGATATTTAAACATCGCTCAAGCCTCCTCACTAGTATTTCTCTTTTCTAGGTAAAGTGACTTTCAAATTGAAAGAGTCCACTCAAATCTCAAAAGCTGTTTGACTCCTTCATTAGGGGGCTTTGTCACGACATTTAAACTTGGGGAAAACATCATTACTCAGCTCGAAGCCAGCGACATTTCTGCGAAAAAGATTTAAACTGCTTTTTTGTCGCTGTTGTTACCTCCAGTCACTTTCGACTTTCTGAAAATTAAGCAAACTCGCGTTTAACAAATGTTGTCCTTAAATTTTATGCCACTTTCTTAAAACGAGCGCAGAAATGTTTACATTAAGATAAAATGTAAACGGCACATATTGCATATAATATTAAAAAAAACGTACTAAAGATACTACGCATTTTTAGATAGTTAGACACATTCCATTTTCAAGGTGACAGTTAAAATTTAGATTTTTTAAGCTAAGATAAGGTACTACTTACGATAAAATATCTTACCACAAACCATCATTATTATTTAATAAGCTATTTTTTTATTTTACGAACCGGAGCGGTAGAAAAATTTCTAATTAATTTATTTCATTATGCGTATATTTTATAAAAATAAGTGTATTAGATTTTTAATCAACGAATAATTAACAAGATTTAAGAATATAACATTCTAATTATTGAACATACATAAGATGCAGGTTATAATATCTTTTTTCTTAGAAGTGTTTTCAAAATGATGCATGTTCCATTGTTAGATTTTTATTTTGTAAATTTATATTCTATCAAGCTCCGCAAGACGGAACTATAATCTCAAGAATTCTGCTAACCGGAGCTGAGCTTCGGTACGCTCCGGTCCATTTATACTACTGAAACGAATAATTATTCACGATTTGAGAATGTAACATTCTTTATTAAACTTCTTTTCATTATGTTAGCTATTAATTCTTGATGGAGATAAAGTGAATTAATTAAAATAAAACACAATAATATAAGATTTATTTATTTATTATTATTTAGCCATGTGCGATCCTAATAAGATCATATCCTCATGGGCCTCCAGAGAGTGGAGGTTTGTATTAACAGATTTTGTTTTTACGAGAAATGGATGTCAGCCACTTGCTCAACCTAGTAGGTCCATACCCTGACTCAAACACAAATTGAAAAACAATATGTGTTTTTTTTTCCAGACCCAGTATTCGAACCTGGGATCCACGACGCTATAGGCCGATGCTTAAGCCGCACTGCCATCATGAGTAGAAGTACAAATTCTGATTTCATAACACTCCAGCGGCAAGATTAATGGGGGGGGGGGGGGGGGGGTCAGAAAAATACATTTTAATGATATAATTAAAAAATGTAGGTTTTTCAATAACATAAACTTAACTTTATGATGAAAAAAATGCTTGTGGCGCAATTCTTTTCTATGCCTTCATTTATAAATGGTTCAGTGCTCCAATTATTTTTAATTCGAATATGAACAAGTGTTCACAAGAGAGATAGAGCGAGAGAGGGAGACGACACATTAAACATTCATGTTCTAAATTTGAAAAATCGGAGGAATCGTTTATTTTAATCGGGTCATGAAAAAAAACAAATGATACTCGCATAACAGTTTGACAGATGCTTACATACATAGCATATTGAGTGATTAGTGTGTCGTGAAATTAATGTGTTATTTCAAAGATTTCAGGATAATTGTAATATAGACAGGATGCTGTACCACTATAACCTTAGGCAGTACACACAATCAATCAAAAAATAAAAACATTATGCATGATAAAGAAGTATCGGCTAAGCATCGCCGCTTGACAAATGAACAAGGTTAGCAATGGTGTGCTCAGAAAAGTCAGAAAACTCTACAAAGACTCTGCCAGACTCATGCAGCAGTTCATAGACAAATAATGGAGTCTGAAGCACCAAAACAAAGACAGAAAGGCAGAACTACACGTAAACGTATGAGAGAGAAGGCGTCAGGGAGAAGACATATGAGAATGGGTTACATGTAAATTGTACGTAAAACATTATTTCACTGTGAGCTTTCTATCGGAAAGAGATGCCCGTATACTATGCAGTCTCTAATTTTATTAGATTCAATATGAACAAATTCAATTTTCATATCTGATTTTGGCAAAATTCATGAATTAAAGAATGAAAATCTAACCTAACCTAACCCAACCTAATCTTACCCAAACTAACCTAACCGAACCTAAGGGAACCCAACCTAACAAATAATTTTCAAAATTTGTTTGCTGCTGGTTTCCTGTAAAGTGTAAACCGAAAAGAACAGTGTTTTATTTAGACATTATTTTATGTCAGTACTATACGACCCAAAAAGGTTGAACGGTCTTTAATATACAGCCATATATTTCCGTTCACGGTGAAGTGTAATACGGCGAACTGCATACGTACAAGTTTCCGGACACGATGAGAATGGTGATAAGTGGTATATAAGATAGTGTATAACACCCATTTTTATTATAGTCGTATGGAAAGTAATTATATGAAAAACAACCTCATTTGCTTCATAGAAACCTGCTACTGATTGCTTTGTTGATTATAATAATTATCAGCTTAACTGTTAAAATTTTAAAATTAGTTCCTAAGACTTGTCTAACTGAATAAAATTCTAAATTTAATTATTAAAACAATGTCTGTTAAATCGTATGCATGGTTATAGCATGTTGCTGTTTTTGATAACTTCAGTTATTATAAAATTTTAATCTCTCTTGTTAAGTGAATAAATACAAAAGAAACTTATAAACAGAAATAATTAGCAAAAAGCCTAGCTCAAAGAGGAAAATAATAATACAAAACTTTGTCTTATTTTCGCGTTTCGCCGCTAAAACTAACAGACTAAAATACGCGAATGAAGACAAGTAACACAATCATACTACTTTGTGGTTAAAATAAAATGAAATTTGGCTAGCTCCGTTGTTGGCGGATAATGATATTAACTGTTAGCATTTAAATAATTTTGTTAGTAGCGAAACAGAGAAATTTAGGTACCTACTTGTAGTTTTAGTTTGTGTATAAATACCAGTGTTACCCAACTGTCGGTCCGCAAATAGTTGCACCCCATTTTAAAATGCATTTATTATTATGCCAAAAATTCCAAGCGAACTCTCATTCAATAAAAATAATCCTGTCATGGAATACGTTAATTTTATTAATACGCAATTAATAGTCGTAAATAACAAAATGAATCGATTTTTTTAATACCACTCTTATAATTTGTAGGTAAAAACTCATTATATTATCGTCCACATTAATTTCGATTAGGCGTAGATACCTATTAATTCACGTGAAACTTTTTTGGTTGTCAGTAAAAAAAAAAACTAATCTAGCAAAGATGCAGCAGCAGATTTCGCACTATTTTAAAAAAATAGACTTCCTTAAATTATCTTAGTCTTATTTTTAACAATTGATTAACCAATCATTTTCGGATTATTTTAATAATTGACAATATAATTTTCATGTATTTTTTTGTATTAGAAATCAGACTGTCGTACTCTGTCCAGCTAAGTAAAAAGACGGTGTTTTTAGTTTTGGCAAAATGAGAACCCAAATTTTAAACTACCATTTCTCTTATATTATAAAAAATTATTGAATTGTTTTTGTTTTTTAAATAATATAAGAGAAGAGGTAGTTTGAAACTTGGGTTCTCATTTCACCAAAATCAAAAACACTGTCTTTTTACTTAGCAGAGCTGTACTAAAATGCTGATCTTCGTTTTTCTTTTGACTATGTTCGATCCTAATAGGGCCATTGGCCTCCACGGAGTGGCGGTTCTTGTATTAACATATTTTTGTTTTTACGAGAAATAGATGTTATTGATGAATTGCCACTTAGGTACTCGACCTATTAGGTCCATAATCTGACTTCAAACAAAAATTGAAAAACAATAATGTGTATTTGTCAGACACAGGATTCGAACCTGGTACCCACGACATTATAAGCCGACGCATAAACCACTCTGCCATCGTGGACGTCAATGTCTGTTATTAAGTGACGCTTAATTTTTCCCGTAAACGCAATATTGAAGTTCGGCATACATTATGCTAAGGCAATAACAATATTATTCTAATTTGGGGGCGGTCCAGTACTCCAAACATGGGTCTCAAAAATTCTTAAAAAACTATTTTTTTTGAATATATGAATAGAATTGAACACACCTATTGGACATATAGTTTTGAAAAAAAATACAAATTATGGATATTAAAATAACAAATTCATGTTAGTACATTCTTAAATATTGTGACTAATTATTGTATTCATTGAATATATAAATAATTTTGTTACGACGCTAGCCATTTAAGATGAAAACGTAAAAAAACACGTGCGTCGTTGATCTACTATTCGAGATAGAGGAATTCTGCAAAAACACTGAAACGAATTCGGTGGTTGATAGTATTCCTGGTTTAAGCTATCAGTTATTAGCTACCAAGGGTCTCGTAAAGAATGTAAAAATAAAATGTCTAGGAAGTTTGGTCAACGGTTTTAAAGCAAAAATTAAGATGTCTACTTATTAATATACCATTGTATTGATATATTTTGACATATTGTAGATTCAAATGTCATAAAATTTATTGGGATACCACTGTACAAAAAATGAATAAAAGTTTATAAATCATAATAGGTTATGAATAAAGATAAAACGAAATTAATCTTTCTCTCAGGGTCATATCATAATCGTTTACCCGGTAAATATTAAATTATTATTTATTACCTTGCTTGAAATTATAAAAGATTTCTCTTTGACTTCACCCTAATTAAAAAGAAAGTCAAGTAATTAGTTTGAGATAAATAAAAAATAATGACGTACGTATTGCGTAACATTATTTTCCTTGGAACATGATCGCTGAGAATTCTAGTTTTATCTTTTTTTTTGTTTTGAAATGATGTTTATTATCTAAGGGAGGGTAGAGAGATTCTCAAGTTTACCTTTCCCACGCATTTTATAAAGGTTAATGTATTGCTGAAAAATAAAGTGCTGGTGAACAATGTTTGTAATTACGAAGCATTGCGTAGGTAGACGTAATTAATTGATTAATATGAGATGGAAAATGGAAGAAAAATGCTGGATTGAAATATAAGAAATACTTTCATCAAGTTGGACACAATTATTCATTAGAATCATGATTTAAACCTACACCCAAGGTAACGAAGGGTTATGTTATGGTTATGGAAAATCTCATCTGATCCACTATTGAGCCTGTTAATTTCTTACGACTTGGCTATGAGTTACAAGAAAATAATTTGTATCCAAGACAAATGACGAATGAATCTCTACCAAATTAATTAGTTAAACCATGCAAATGTAATTCTAACTGCCGTACTTTATCATGTAGTTATAAGAAATCGGCTTTGACATGTATATCATTGTGAAAATGTGTAAGTAGTGTTTGTAAAAACTGTGATCATGATACTTAAAGCAGTTTGAACACTTGACTTGTTGTTTCTTTTTTTTTAATAAATGTGTACTTAGTGTGGTTAGTGGTTATCGTTATTTCATTTATTCACCTACCTATATATGCAACCTACACTGTTTCTGGATTAACCATAATACTAAAACTAATATCATATGAATATATAATAATATATAGTAAAGAAACCAATCTGGGTGATTCTATATGAAAATGCTATTAAATAAAATAATTTAAGTCACGGTGGATCCTAAGAATCAATAATTTTGAACACATTGCACTACGCGCTATTTTTATTTTTTCAAATGGGACGAACCGTTCTACGACCATGCCGATGGCATGGTAAATTATAAATCAATCCCTGATTCGGTCTTGGTTTTATTGTAGAACTCAGAACAATTTTTGGTGGGTTATAAGAAAAAAATTAAAACCTCAATAAAAAAAAAATTACCACTAATATCGCCTGTCAACATCGACATTATATATCTTTGTGACCCCTAGAACCTATTCCAATTGTCAGAATGCGTTCCGCATATTATGTATACGAAAAGTCTATGGGATCCTGGACTATGGACAAAGTCACGGACGATTGCTAATCTATCATAACATATTATGATTTCTGCACGCGCGCAACTGACATCCATAAATACTAAATCATAAAGTATCCGGCCTGCATGATGTACAGCGAGGTGTTCGATTATATCACAGATTGCATTTATTTGTAATGTTCTATATTTAAAATAATAATATTATGTATTTACCCAATTGATACTTATGAACGCCGGATATATAGACAATAAATTAAAAATGTCCATAGATAACTTTTTCATTCTGTATAACCACATATTAGTATTAATTTAAATATGTATTTTCTTATTAATGTGTTTTATGCGGACTGAGCTCCGGTCGACCGCCAGAATTAAATAATATAAAATTTTACAAACTTTTATAGGGTAAAACTTGAGTATCGGCTAGAGAACAAATGTCTCCCACCGGTGTCCTTGGTGTTCTTTTATGTAAGATAATTCGTCCAAGGTAAGTGGTATGATATACAATGTACAAGATGGAAAACACATTGCCAGCGGTACGTGGAATGGGAAGTGTACATATTATAAATAAAATAAGTAAGTGGCTAGTTATTTAACGAAGACAAATGAATATTGAATATGTAATTTTAAAGAAATAGCCAAATCTAACACTCGGTATTTTTATTGATTTACAGTTCATTGTTCACATAGCCAGAAATAAATACGATGATTTCAATATGCTCATCGTCAGAGGAAACATCCAACAGAAGGTCGCTACAGTTCAATGCATGGAACACTGAAGATCATGCCCCCCACAAGAGAGAGGCTGATAGGTCTTTGCCAAATGATCCGGGCTTAGGAGGTCAACCAAAGCATGTGAGATAAACACAGGTTAAAAATTTGCTCCAATAGTAAAAAAAAGTCCAAGAATAATAACATTTTAAAATATGTGGTTATGCGATACAATTTTCAATTATTGTGTGTTGATAATAACTCCATAATTCAAGTAGATGTAGGTTGTATAGCGTCATATTGCCTTTAACTTTAGCGATGTGTAGGGGGCCGCCAAATATTCTAGCCTAGGGGCCCGTTTCAGGACGTGGGGGGCACGCTGGGGATACTAGGACATTAAAATTTAGTCGTGATTCTCAACAAAGAAATGATCATTGATGTAAGGTTATATTAAACTGTTATATTAAACCAGACTTGCGTCACACTATGCTTAGCTTTGCTAAAGTGGTGCTTCAAATATGGTGGAATTATTTTTGAATTTGACTGGAGTTATAAGATTGATTGTTCACATACTACAAATTAAATGGTGCTTGATAATGGTACGAAATATTATCGGATAAAAATACCATGATAATCTAATTTAATGTTGCCGCCATATGATATTACGTAGTCAACAGAATTTTAAAACGGTACTTAACTATAGTGTCCATAGTGTCCAAGCATTGGATTTCTATAAATCTTGTTTTAACAGCTATTTTGTCATTTCATTATTATATACGTACATTATAACATACGTAATTTCCTTTATTGGGTCTTATTGTAAATGGAGAATTTATGTGTCAATTAATAAAAAATACCAACAATTCAAAACAAATTAATAAGTATATATTATATAATATATTATAATTTATGAAATTCACTGATCAAGTGAGTCTGAAATTATATTGAACCACCGTTATTAGTGTGAAGTGTGTTATTATTTAATATTAGCAGTTTTACTTTCAGATTCACATTAGAAATCTATAAAGAGAAAGCTTTATTATTTATTGGATACCCAAAGCAAAATCTTTGGGTGTGCAATAAATAAAAAAGATTGCATGATACACGAGTCGCTTTAAAAGAAAATAAAAAGTACATTATAATATTTTTTTAGAGAGATATATTATACAACACGTGTTTTGACTTTAACTTGCTGTTGTTAAGTATAAGAGAAAATGTTTCCCTAAAGAAAAATATTGTTGTGTTTACTGAATGTAATGGAAAATTACTTATATAACTACCGCTGAAAATGGGAAAATGGTGATTGTAATCATATAAGTTTGTTCAAACAATTTTTTTATTCAATGAATAATTCAAGATTTGAAATGTAACATTTTTTATTAAATATACATAATTCTGTAATATAACACCAGAAATCAATATAAGTAGTTAGATATTACTGGTCTTTCTTTGCATAGTTCGGTTGCTTTTCTGTGAGGACCAAATATTGTTTGTTCAAGACGTGCGTGCTACCTGTGCTCCTGTATGGCTGTGAGACGTGGCATCTTACTAAGCTTCAAAAGTCTCGGCTTTTGAGCTTTGAGAATCGATGTCTCTGCCGAATCTTAGGGGTGCATTGGTACGACCGTGTTATAAACACTCGAGTTCATGAGCGGACATAGCAGTCATCGGTGATTGTGGTAATCACGAAGAGATGCTTTACGTGGATGAGACATTTGTTCCGGATGCCGCCAGAGAGTGTGACACTTCGTACCCATGTGGCACAGATGAGTTGGCGATGGACCGAAGGAAATATCGTGAACTTGTGCTTGCCCTGTGCCCAAATTCAAAAAACACTCCACCAAATTTATGACTGTTGGAAAGTTAACCATTGCGTAACGTACCGTGACTTAGGTTCGTGAAAAACGATTTCACTTGGCCTTTGTTTATTATATTTCATACTAAGAAAAAAAAATACTATAAAACCACAATGATCCAGGCTATAAGCAGGTAGATAAATTCAAAATGAATTATTATTGTTTCAGAAATAGAAGCAACAACAGGAAAATATCAAGGCAGTTTTTTCACTATACGATTCATGGAGTTTTCCAACTTTGGCACTATGCGCCTCAAATAATGCTCAAACTTTAGATTTAATGGCGCTCGCGAAAGTTTGAGATACTTTTGTAAACCTATATCAGTTTTACCGAAAGTTTTCTCATTGAAAATATATGTATCCTGAGGAAAATTTCTGTACCTAAAATCTATTTCTACTGTGATAGTAGAATTTTCTTTTCAGATTACTTATGAACTACTTGGAAGATCATTATAATAAAATTAATGGCGTTATATAGTTGAAGGCCTACAGTATTTGTGTGAAACTGGGATAATAAAATTAGCATCATAGTCTACGTTGCCAACTTAACTTTTTTCTTGATGATATAGCATTTTTGAATAGGGCGTTAAATTTTGCATTTTTCGGAACCGGAAATAACTTAAAAAAATCTCATAAAAAATAAGAATATTATAAGTACCAGATTTGTTTGAAAATCAACATCCTGGCCTTTTTCCCTTATTTATATGAATGAAATATTAGTATATATAAAAAAGAAACATTACGTATCCAGTGATCACTGAATTTCGTATCTGCATTAATTGTTATTTGTATGATATATATTTATTAGTAATTATTCTTCAATCTTTGTTCCCGTGAAAATATTTGTGATAATTATTATGACTATCTTTTTGAAATGATGGTTACTAATTTCCTTTTAACTTCAAGTAGAATTTATTCATCGACCAAGTTTTTTTGCACTATCTAGCAAATTTTATAAAACACTGGTTATAGTTTAGTGATAACATAAGAATTGTTGATTGGATTTAAAATAAAAATTATGTATTTTAAACCAAAGACTTCTTCTATAGAAACCAAAATATAAAATTAAGCCAAAAAGAGTTGATGCGGGGAATAATTAAAATAACTGTAACTCATTTCGCATAACAGATGAATTTAGATTAACTATCACTATTTTTTTTCTAGAATATACCGAGATAATAAGCGACTTCTATTAGTGTTACGAGTGTAAACCAAAATGTTATACAATGAAAGAGCACAATTTTGAATATTTAGATGAATAATCACAAAAAATTAAAATAATAATACATTATACCTACTGTATAATAAAACATCTTAACAGGTCGTCATCAATGCTGCTAACGCATAGAATATTATGTTATTAATACTATCAATTCAACTACACACAAAATCTGGAATTACTATCAAAGATTGTTGAATACGATTAGCTCATAATTACTATAAATCCATTCATGTATAGTATATTTTTTTTTGTTAAAACTGTAAATTTATTATTTTTACTGTGGATTTTACCAGAACCCCTCATCTTTGCATGCGGGCCTATCATATAGCACATCAATAATAAAAGTACCCTTAAACCACGTTCGGGAATTTTTTTCGTTCACTAGAATCTAGATGAACGCATCGCGGTACATGCGTAGCCAGCGCATTGCCCGCCTCAAATCGGTTTCAAAATGACCGTTTTTCGTGATAAAAGTGCTAGCTGCTGTTGACAACCTAATGATTTCCCATATAATGTATAATAGTAGATTATATTATAATTTTACGGCAAATGCGCCAAAAATATTATAATTTTGAAGAATTAAAAACGAAAAATGTTAAGTGTACTAGGTATAGTTCTTTCAAAATATTATAATTATTATATATCTGTATTAAAATCAGCATTAAAAAAGGATGACAACACAAATTGATTACTTGACGTACATTATTGTAGACAGCATACGCAAAACTACTTGGTGTTATAACTAGAATTAAAAAGTTGAAGAACTCTAAAGAGACCATCTTAATTTCCTACAATAGGTTTTCATTTAAACTCTCATTCAATTTACGATTTTACAACGTCTATATCAAAATCCTCTTTTGGATACCATTTTACTTTGTGGCTTTCGCAGTGAAGATTTACAGCTCTGTTTCTCTGAGCTTGACAATATTATTATAATATGAACCAAAACAGATTTTTGGTTGCCACATTTGATTAACTTGCAATGTAAACAGAACACGCGTCGCATAAAATTAAAACAATGTCATAATATCTGGTGAACACGAAGAGATACAAGATTAAAAATATTAAAATAATTGTGTTCGTGTCATATGGCAGATTACATATATATATTTTGTTTATGTTGATCAATATTTGGGGAGATTTTGAAATCTCTCTCGCGTATGTGGGCAAATACTTGTTAAAAACATAAATTGAATAAGTTTTTACAGAGTGCGGTTTCAAGTGAGTTTAACATTTAAATTGAAAGCTTTGTGGGATACTGTCGCTGTATAAACTTTACCCTAAAGTGTGTAATACACGCCTAGTTTTGTATTCTGCTGTACTTTGCATTATAATATTGCAATGTATACATAATTTGGAACACCCCTTTTAAAATTCTTGATCCGTGGTGTGTACGTAGACCGCAATAAGATTTGCTAAATGTAATTTTGAACACTTGGTATCAGATATATTAATTATATCATAGTCGATTCGGGTTCGATTCCTGGTGATGACACTGTATTTATATGATTTTTTCTAAGCCTGGGTATTTGTGATTGTTAAAATTACTAAAAACCACTTTGCACGAAAAAATAAGGGCATAGTTAAAAAAAATCTAACATACATAACATACATATTATGTTGACTTTTAAAATATAATATATAGATGATAATACGGTAGAATTGTTGATTTTTACAAATACCTCGAATTTATTCATAATTTGGATAAAATTATGACGTGTCAAGAAGGCTAGTTTATCAAGTAAAGTAGAGTCTGCTAATCTCAACATATTTGCGTCTTGCCAGCACAGAGCTTCTATACTCAATTTAACTCATTTAGTGCCAACACCGCGACTGGCGCGTTTGGAGTCGTTGGCCGTTAGATATAATTAACAATTAAAAGGTTAGCAGTAATGATATACAATAATGAAGAAATTACAATAAATTCTGCTTTCTTAAAAATACTGGAATACCGGTTTTGGAATGCCAGTGTTGCAATCCTTATATCCGGTATTTCAAATAAGTGTGAATAAGTAGGTAAAGAACACGCCACGGCGTCCCTAAAATACTAATGTGTAAGGGCACCTCTAACGTAATACGCATGCAACGATAGAGACATGAATTTTTCTAAAATATTCTTACTGGCAGTGGCAGGCACAACATTTACGATCAGACACACACTATCGCGCGCACGCAGTATAAGGATTGCGTCAGAATGCTCCAAACAGTCCAAACATTAATAAAAATTGACGCAGTGAACATGAACCCTTAAATGTATGATGTAGGCAGTGACGTCCCATAGGGGTAGCCAGATGAGCGTCGCTTGGGGGCGGCAGTTACTCGAAGGGCGGCAAATCACGGAGAATCATTAGATATATATATGGGAATAGGTACCTAAACTTAGTAATAACGGAAATATCTTTCCATTAAAAAATCAGCTCACTGGTTGGAAACAAACTAACGTAACGTATTAACTAACATAAAAGGTTTCACAGGACTGTATTTTTTTTGTCGTTTTCGCGATGTCTAGTTTACTTACGTTATCCTTGGACGTCACGATCTTGATGACCAGCAATGACACGTGGAGATTTGCGAATTGTATTTGAATTATAGGTAGGTACATACTTACCTAATTAATTTATCCAAATATTTTTGCCAGTGATTCGCGAGTTTTGAAAGTTTTCAGGTGTATTTTTAAATGTATATGAAACCATGGACTACCAATATTGTCTATTGAAGTAGAGATGGCATTTACATTAGATTTTGTGGAATATATTTTGTTAGTAGTGTATCCGTACAACACGTCATTTCTTAGATATTGGAGTCATGAAAGGATGATAAAAAAATACTGTACAAAAATGGAGTGGCATTTTGGCGCTGCCTAGGGGCGGCATTTTGTCTAGGGACGTCGTTGGATGTAGGTCTATATTACTTTTCTAATCGATCACATTATTATTATTATTATTATTAATGAACAGTAAGTAGCACCTGTGTATAAAAACTATAACTATTTTGTCAGGTCACTTAATCTACTGCAGAGAACTGTAAGTTTTTAAATAAAATTTCATTCACAACAAAATACAAAGAGCAATATAGTTTGTTGTTGAAAAGTAACACCGTGCAATTTAGAGTTTCATGTACCTACATTGTACCTATGCAGTTTGCCGTATCACAGTTCACCATGAAACATAATATGATCGCATAGCATTTAAAATTTACATATTATTAAAATTAATTAGTTAATAATTGTTGTAGAACACGTATAAATACTAATTAAAGCCGTGGGTTCAAATCCTGGGTCTGGCAAGTACACAATATATTGTTTTTCAATTTGTGTGTGTCAGGGTATGAACCTAATAGGTTAAGCAAGTGGCTGACATCCATTTCTTGTAAAAAAAAACAAAATCTGTCAATACAAACCTCCACTCTGTGGAGGCCCATATGATCCTATCAGGATCGGACATGGTCGGAAAAAAAAATAAAACACTAGGTACCTAACTAAACTATACCTGGTGGACCTTACGGTATGAAGTTAAACACCACATATTATTGTTTTTATTTAAATAATTAAAACAATGTTTTTACAGTTAATAAAATTGAAGTGCACTACATATTACTTATAAGAATCACTAATTATTTATACAACATATTAATTTACATCCTTCTACCTCAGTGATACTGAAAATATGTTTTTTTTTTATTATTATGAAAAATTGTTTTTAAAGTAGATGCTAGTATTTATGTAAGCAAGAAGAATTACAAAATAACACATACTGGTGAAAACGCGATTAAATGCGACGTGTTTCTATATACAAGATTACAATTTGACTAGAAATATTAACTGTAAGCCGGGTCGCACATCTAAACTCATCTTGTCTGTAACGTGTCGAATACGTCGATGTGACGTAAAACACACGTTATCTTATGGACCTTTGCACACTGCTGGAATAAAACATTCTAGTTTGAAAAAAAAACATCAATCACATTCAACTATTTTCACCCGACATGCAGCGCGCAGGTATAATCCCGAAATGTTGCACTTCGTCATTTATTTTGGCTTGCCGTGTAACGTCACTGTTCTCGCATGGCCTTGTCTATACGCAGATAAGACAGTTGCATGTTGCGCTCAGTTTTGATTTATGATTATTATCCCAGTCGAGACGATTTTCAATGTGCGACATGGCTAAGAAGAATATATTATTTAAATGCTGTTTGTTCAAATTATACACACAAGCAGAAGATTTGACCACTTAAAATACTCGTACATACTGAGAAAAACTACGCGGAACCCTTTCAAACTTTCATCAAACGCAGTAGTCGAATTGAAACTGACTAATATTTGACTTTCTAGAAAATATTACTTGTGTACTTGCTACCCAGAATTCTTACAATTTAACACACAAAATCTAACCTTATGATCAGTTAAAATTAGGATGATTATATTTTTTCGTTTTTAAGGATTTAGTGTTTCCCAATAATTGATGAATAGCCTTTTAAAAGGCAGGTGCTTCCGTCTATCGTACCAAGATTATAGTTAATCCTGTTTGTTTATTTCTTTAGCAACGAATCGATTCAGTTTTTCATCCCAACTTGTTTTGACGGAAATTGAAATGTACCTACCTATTTGCTGCAAAAACAAGTAAATTGGTTTTGCTTCGCAGCAACATTACTAAAGCAAAGTGAATATTGGCAGAGATGAAATTTATTTGAAATGAATTTCGTTCAGTTTTCATAAAAATCATCTTGACGTTGATTAATATTAACTACAGTTTTTAAATTATTAGTCTCCAGAAAGACAGAGCCATACTTGTAATTATTATATAATTATTATTGAAGTGCTTTTCTCAAGTTTAATTAAATTCACTTCATAATATGCTACGGAAACTTTGTAAATGGGAAATCTGCACCTGAGCTTTAAAGTAGTGGTATATATTTAAAAATACGTATATTTTTTAGACTAATCGCTATATTCAAAGCCGAAATTTTACCCCCTCTAAAGATGTCCTTTATTAACTTATCTCATAAAGAACAAAGAAAATAATTAAGTAAATAAAAATTGTACATGTAAAGAGTTATTATATTTATTTCAATTGATAATTCGGTCTTTCCTATTACACATGGAATGCAAAATCATTCAAATAACCTCCCCGGGCCATCTTGCCAATTCTGACCATAATTTTGTCAAAGATTAATTTACCATTTTCGAAGTATGATTGTACGATTTTTATGCGCTGTTCAGTTGAGAAATGATTCATTGTCTTAAATGGTAGACTTTCAACAGACTATACGTCAAAAAGTACGTGCGAAATTTTTGACAGGTAACAAATGACAGGACTGTGAAATTCGTACATTAGTTGAACAAACCTACACGTTAATAATATTTATTGTCTATTGGCTCTAATAAGCAATTATAAACTGTACTACCAACCGTAGGTATTTGATGGAATTTGAATTTTAACTGATTTGAGTTTTTTACCATTCAACTCCGAGTCATTTTTTGCGACCCGGGTTTCGTCTTTCGGAGTCTAAAGGCACTATTCGCACTCACCAATTTCAAATACATACTGACATCGAATACAGTTAATTCTTGTTCATATAGTAATTTAATACAATAAAAGAAGGTTTATTTTATTGTATTAAAGGTTATTTGCCATTGGTGAGTGCACATAGTACCTAAAGATGCCAAAAGGCGAAACCGTAATCGCAAAAAATGAGTCAAATGGAATATTATATCTGACTCCAGACCATTACACCAGTCAATTTGTGACTGGTCATGGTGGATTCGCTGGCAATGACTGACTTGCAAGCCGTCCGACATGTCCATGCGGAGGGAAAATACAGGATGCCAACCACATCCTATGGGAGTGTATGAGTATGTACTCCGAACGGGAGGAAATGCTCAGGTCGGTCCAACCAGCTGTTGGACCCATCGGCCCGTCCGACCTGGTTGCTACTAAGGCCAACTATCTTGCATTCAAAAAGTTTGCGGCGTCTTACTACGGGCGTGAAGATCTCTTCACATAATTTTTTGCTGCCTGTATGATTAGCTTCGTTCTTTGATATAATAAATAAGTAGCTTATTTTCTTTTTAAGTAATTTTCGTGTGCTTTTTCTCTCCCTGGCACTTTGCATTAGAGTAAACTCAGTAAACTCAGCCAGAGCTCACTTTGAGCGTAGCAATCTAAGTCTTGGGCATCTTCTCCCAGGACACTCCCAGGCCAATTCTTAGATGCCTCACATCACCAATTGACGGGTCCCGTGATACTCTCGATTAAGACCGAGGGTGGTACGGGGCGGGTTTGGTGGAGGGACTTTAACTTCAATTAGAAGTATAAGTTATTGTTGCAATTCAGACATTTTATCAATCTGCTCATATTATCTTCTGTATTTAAGAATGTCTCCAATAAAATTAGCGATTTGCTACGGTTTTCCATACAATTTCAATTTAATATGCAGACGTACTTGAATAAAATATTATTATTTACGTTTATTATATTGAATGTGGTAAATTACACATAATTCAAAACGTTCACAAAACGGTCTATAAAACAAAGACTAATTAGCGTTAATAATTTTTTAATAAAATACATGTTAATACGAGTAAAAAAGTACGTGGAAGCAGTCTACTAAAAAAACGTAAAGTAATCTTAAAATCTCATAAAACAACGTCTACCTAAACTTACCGCATATAAATGTAATGTATTCATATCCTTAGCGATTTGATTAAACACATTTATGGTCCTCCCTATTGGCTATAATACTATAGTAAATATCTGAGCATGTAAGCCCTGTTTAAACTCTGATATGTCGCTGATAAGTAAGATGTTTTTATTAGTATACTATGTTCATGGCCCCCACAAGGGGGGGCTGACAGGGCTCTAGCCTGGGGGCCCGGCGTGGCGGACCGACTATCACAAAATTGCACTAATAGTAAAAAATGTCGCCTGCGGCGCTATTTCACGACTATTCTAACATTGATTATTGTTTGTCGATATTTGACAACTCCACAATTCAAGTGGGTGCATTAAAATACAAAAAATCGTTATAAAATACCCTAAATTACACTATTTGTATTATACTATTGTAGATCGTCACACTGATTTCAACCTAAGCGATAGGTAGGGGGACACGCCGAAGATTCTAGCCTGGGGGGCCGCTTCAAGATGTGGGGGCCATGATTATGTTGTAATGTAAGAGGGAATTATTTATTTGAACACAGGAGGCTCACCTTTCGCGGCGGCCCTGATGTCAAAATTTGTCACCCTGTCAATCTAAGGGAGTTTGATTAAACGTATATACAGCCACATTTTGAAGGTCTCAACCATCAAGTTATATTATATTATAATATTTAAAATTATTTACACACGTTGTAAGTATAGCATTATATAATATATTAATACATAATAGGAGCAAAAAAAAAAGTACCAAGCCGGTGGTATAGGATATTCGCAATTTACACGTGTACCCAGATATCAGGGCGTTTAATTTTTCCCTCGCGCTCACACCCCCAGCCCAGACATCGTAAGTAATAAAACATATTACTAGATTCCCCGCGGAGGGCGTGCAACATCTGGTTGCTGTTTTACTTTCGCCACAAGGAGAAAAGAAACAACAAAAGCGCGCCCTCCGATAATGTACGAAGGTATTATATTATAAAACGTATAACGACCGCTATATACAAGACTCGTTTGTTTTTGCTGTGGTTACTTTGCGTTTAGACATTGTACGCAAAATTCCCCTTTGATGATTATAGGAAAAAGTATGTTTTAAAATGAGTAACTTTATCTAGGGACATCACCTCGACATTGGTAACATTATCTTTCCATCTAATATGGAGCATGCGACTGTACATTCATATATCGAAACCTTCAAGTTTTCTAGGCATTGTCTTCATGAGTGTCTACGCTTCCATTCCATACAATAGTACTAATAAGACAAAATTTCCTCTTATATTTTACATTCCTTCTGAATCCCATATTTAAGTTGTGGCCACATAGTATTTTTCTTATTTGTGTAAAAGAAACCGTGGCTTTCTCAATTCAGCATTTCAGTTGAATGATATGATTACAGTTATCATTCAGAGTGAAATCTAAGTTCGAAAAATAGGAACAAACTCTAGATTCTTCTAGATACGAAGTCACACAGGGATAGCCGGAAACGAGGAAGCTGATAAATACGCCAAAGACAAGCCATAACAGATAAAATACCTTCAACCTACACACACTAAGTCACGCAAAACAAAAACTAAACGAAGACACATCAATATAGCTATGGAACCACAGATACACAACATCCGCCACAGGATCAATAACGCAGAAATTTATTCCAAACACAAACTTTGCCATCATTTTTGCCAGGAACATAAAAATATCATACGAACTCACACAGATACTAACAGGCTATGGAGCGGTGCGATCTTATCTAAAAAGATTTAAATTGAGGGATGATGACTGTTGTCCATGTGACGGCAACACGTCTCAAACTGTGTGGCATGTCATCAACGACTGCCCTATACTAGAAAGGGAGCGATGGACTCTCAAGACTCGGTATAGACAGCATAATCATGAAATTGACCTCCAAAAGCCTCACGAAGTACTAAGCAATAGAACAACACAAGAACACTACACAAAATATTTAATCCTGGCCATAAAGAAAATTAAATATATAAATGGAGGAACCTAATTAGCCCCACATCAATGCAACTAACCCACCCAACTACCTTGTACGAAAAAGCAATGGCATGGTTATTACTATTTAAAAAAAAACCTAATTATACAATGGAATGTGCTCTCTCCAAGGGCACTCCATTCACTTCGCAGGTTCAGTGATGTATAGGAGAGTCATTGCTCTTCATCTTGTTTGTTCCCTTGTGGCTGAGGATCGTGACCACCTTAAAATTCTGACATATTGTGAGCGACCAAGACTTTTCATCCCTATCGATCCTCTACTTCTCTCATGGCAGAATGAAGGCTGCCCCCAATCAACTCCTTTTCAGGCTACCAAAAACTACTAGTCTCTCCACGTTATCCGGTCCGCACCTAACAATATGTCCAAAAAACTGCAGAATGGGTCTCAAATATATCGTCGAGAGCCGTTGCTTTATATGCAGTCTCTGGATGATTGACTAGTTCGAATCATTCGGCGCTAACATGATATTTTTTGAGAGCATTGATTACGTTCCGTTCCATTGCTCCCAGGGTCCATAAGTCGACACCGTATAAAAATATGAAGAACACTAATGTTTGCACAAGCATACTTTTATGGCAACTAAAATTGTCCAATCCTACCTTTTCCACTAATGGTCGATCCCAGATATACAAACTCATCCATTGTTTCTAGATTTTGGATTATAGTTGCTGCTGGTATAAAGTTAACCCGATCGATAACCATTCTTGCTATACTCATTATTTTAAGGTTCGTATATGACGACATTTATTTTATGTGTTGGTATTAGACAACTAGAATATTTGAAAGGTATCACTATCCTCAATATTGTACATGAAAATTAAGAAAAAAAAATATACATGTCAGCATTGTGCAATAACTTATGTTTGTGGGGATTAAAAATACATTTATTTCACCTACCTACTAGTTGCTACATATTGCCTACTTAGGGGTTTTAACCAATTGCACCGTGACGGCCGGATGATGTATTATGGTATGTGGTATTTCAGCTTCGTAGGTGTGATATATTTTGAAAAAAAAAACCAACATATCGTCACTGTTCTGGCAGAAGACACTAATTCGAGAAATTGACATATTGAGTTAGTTATACCAAAATGTTCCTTATTTCAAACTTTACCGTCTGGAAACCTTCTTAATAAATTTAATTAATTTTTTAAAGTCATCCTTTTTACGATTACTTATTAAACTCACATGATAGACCATTTTAAACATTTTAACAACTTCAAAGTCAAATTACTCAAAACTAGTATTCTCCAGTTAGTGTGTTCTGCCAGAACAGAGACGATATGTTATATAAAATAATAACGTTAATAACGTAAAATAAAGTAAAAGCATGAGACAAGGAACCGGGTCGTGAAGTTACCTGATCTTTTCCAATCTGAACTCCGCTATCCGTCAGAAACTCGCAACTGATAACTGTAATTTGAATTTAAAAAAAAGGGATTGCACGGCTGAAGGCTCGTGCAATCCAGGGTTTAGGATGTACATAATAAATTTCTGGGCGCCACACGATCTTACGACCGTGAAGATAATAATAATTATTTAACAGTGTGGAATATGGGAACAAATAAAATAAAAGAGAGATTTATAGTTGACAGGAACTATATTATCGCAAAGACAAGAATTTAAAAATACATTAAATGGATATTAAGCAGCTCGATACTGAAATTTGAAATACTTACTTTAAATATAAGCAGCTAAGTTTGAAAAGAAATAAAGGAAGAATGGTGAATCAAATAAATAGTTTTAAAATACCCAAATTGGAACGATCAGAGACTCTTGACATCGTGCTCCGTTAGGTGACGTCCATGATTAATATTTGGTATACCCAATCGGAGTACGACTGTACTGGGCGGCAGCCAAAATCAAAATGCCTTGTTTCTACTGTCGCACTACGCGACCTGACACTGTCTCCGGAAATTCCAACAGCGCCAAATTTGTCCACACGACTCGCGAATATAGCTCGTCCAAAGACAAGTCGGTGTGAACAGTAGAATTAATGAATATTGTAGCTGATGTTTAATTTAAACATAACACATACTAATATTGTACCCTTAAAAGTTAGGCTAGGTAAAGCGTGTCATACAATTTTCATACAATACCTAGTACCGTTTTTTTGTAATATCATTTTTTATGGGGATGCAGAGAATTTACAGCATCTATGGGCCCCACGCCACTGATATATAATACATTGTAAAGTATATTTTCATCAATGTTTCTCGATATAACCTACGACAAAACAATACATCTTATTGTTGAATCAATATTCCATAATATTCATTTTTACAAAAAGAAATTTAGAGGAAAAAATACGAAACAAACATGGGTAAATTAGTGTAAAAAAACCATTTCGGTAAATATTGAGAAATGGGTATGGCAACCCAATTTCGTTGAATTTGAACGAAAATAGATGGGAAAAAATTTATAGGCTGGGGTTCAGTCATGTATCCAGAATATTTTCCAATAATCGTCGACGAGCCATTTCAATTTTCACGGTTTATGCTATTAATTTATTTTCATTTCGATATGAAGAAGTATAACTGAGGACGTATATATATTTCGTGGATCGGATTTTTTCTCATTTAACAGTATTCGACTAAAACATAAAATATGATGTTCGTATGTATACAATTACAATGAAGGGTGATCGCATTGCTTCTACGAATGAATTTGAATTTTTTTGATAATTTTTATTTTAAATAATACCTTAAAACAATAAGTACATTTTTTTAATTTAGAAAAAAACTAAGTATATACAATGTGTTCTTGAAAGTCAGATTTTTAATAGTTCATCCGATTTGATAAATAATTTTATCATTAAAATTTGGTTTGATAACTTGTTTTTTTGCAAAATTTCATAGTTATAACGTTTTTAATTTTGTAAACATCATTTTTTCTAGAAAATAATATAAATGAATATAACTCGTAATCCTTTTCATTTATATTGATGCGAGCTTTGGTATAAAGACCGCACAAAAGCTTGTTCTGATATAAATAAAAAGAACAAGTTATTCGCGCAAAAATCAATATTGTTAAATTTAAAAGAGAAGAATGTGTTAAAACTATTAAACAACTTCTGTCTTCTTTCTTTTGACTATGTTCGATCCTAAAAGGATCATATAGGCCTCCACTGATTGGAGGTTTTTATTAACATATTTTCGGTTTTTACGATAAACGGACGTTAGCCATTTGCTCAACCTATTAGGCCATACTCTGACTCCAAACACAAATTGAAAAACAATATGTATATTTGCTAGACCCAGGATTTGAGGCTGGTACCCACGACATTATAAGCTGACGCTCAAGCCGCTCGGCCACCGTAGGCAGTAACTAATCAAACTATATTATGTCTTCAAAATATTCATAAAATACAATTTATTTAATAGTTTATTTTGTAACTAAAAAATAACATATTTAAAATCAAAGATATCTGTAAAATGTATTAAATTGTAAGTTATATTACAAACGTTACTCTCCCCATTAAAATATGAAAACTTCAAAGACGTTGTAGAGACTCTAAATATTAGTGTACATATTTTCCGTTTTATATTGTCGAGAAAATCGTATTTGAATGATTCGAATCTATTGAAAACCGATAACAAAATAAACATAATATAGGTATTATAAGATTGCTTATTAAACAAATAGAAACATCTCCGGTTTTAATATTTATACACAGATATTGATCAACAATAAAAGAGAAAACTTCAAACGGTACACAGAGAAATAGATTAACAAGATAATAATATGACTCATGACTCGCTCGACCCAATGAGCAGATGAAGTTGCCGAAGGATTAGTTCACTTCATTTGATAACTAGATAACCACACTTACTAGAAACGGATCTCAATAGTGTAAGGTAGGTAGTTAGTCTCAAAATAGAGGGCCTGTATGATTAAAAGAGTCAAAGGTAATCAGACTAAACTGAAGCTGTGAGATTGTGAGTGAAGATTACGAAGTGAACATAGGGTTAAATCCTATTCCGTCTGCATAACGCTTGCAACATCCAGGCAAGTAGACAGCGCCCTGTTTCTCGAATACCCTATTTTTATGTAAAATATTTTTAAGGGTGTAATTAATTTCAATAAAAACTTGACATTCAATATAATAATTATTATGCGCACTAACTCGTCGCTATACTGGATTGTAGTTGTAGAGAGATGACTAGGAAATCCAATCCCGAGCCAAAATCTTCATCCTGGGATTGGCTTTTTTTTAAAATAGTTAATATAAAGTTTTTATATACACAAATAACGTTGATAAAATCGGTCAAAAATAAATCTAGTATAATTTATACTATTTAAGTCATTTATTGTTAATATTGTATAAGATCAATCTATATGTACTTGCCAGACCCAGGATTCGAACCTGGGACCCACGGCGTTATAGCCCAAGTGGCTAACATCCATTTCTCGTAAAAAACAAAATCTGTCAATACAAACCTCTACTCTTTGGAAGCCCATATGATCCTATTAGGATCGGACATGGTCGAAAGAAGAAAAGAAGTTCAATCTTGGAAATACGTAGGGTTAATGGAGTAAATAATATTGTCATATAAATAATAATGTGAAAGTAAAACAGTTTTATTTATTTATGAAAAGATAATATAATAAGATTATTTCTATTGTACTTATATGTTATTAAAAGTATTTTTTCTGTTATATTTTCGTTTTTATTTTATTTTCCATAAAAATTGATAAAAAAATCAATCCCGAAAGTTTCGGGATTATGTTTACCAATCCCGGGTTTCATAGGTATCGAAAATAGTTCGGGATCCCGGGATTGGAATCCCTAGATGTGACTAAAAGTATTGATTTTATTGGCTGGATTTAAAATTGTAAATCTGAAGACAAAAATTGTACGTATGTTCTCGCATTTGGTGTAGGTACAAAATAGATTTTAAGTGTAGAAATAGCTGGTATACCACTAACTAATATAAGTATTAATGTAATTAAGTAATAATATGTGTCGTACAGTTGACGAAATCGGCTCTGTACAAGCGTACACATAATATAAGCCGTAAATACTATGATGCTTAGGTATGTGTGTGTACCTATTTATACTAAATATATGGAGGCATTCAATGTTGGAGTGTTCGATTTGGGGTATTTCCCCCCTCTGCTGCTTTCAAGTATGTACGTCACTGCTTTGTAGGTCAATACGATGATATTAATACAGTTTGTGAGAAAAATGCAACTCGTTCATCCAATATTCACTAATCATTAGATTTTTTTTTACATATAATGAACTCTACAAATTATAAATTCAAAACGCTCACACCGTGACGGTGAAGTGAAGATACAATTACTAGGTTATAAGAATTAATAATTTTCGAAAATACGATTGATATTGACAGGATTGAGCTGTATGTAATAAAATTAAACATGAAAAAATACATTTAAGAGTTGTACATTAATTAATTGTGTGCCGATATATAAATTCTGTGATAATATCGCCATATATAAGACAAATATACAATCATCATAAAAAATAACAAAATAGTTGACCCGAAAAAATATACAAACGTTCAACTCACTACTTGCAGAACGTTTTAAAGTTTATTAAGAGAAAACGAAAAGGGAGGTCGCTCGCGCTAACAGTTACATGACACCACCAAGGCCATCGACGTCGGGCTTTACAGCTACAAAACGAATCAAAATGATTTCAATTATCATACGTAATCGGTTATTCTTTTATTCATCACTCCGATTACACAATGCTAATATCAATATACGCAGTTCTACGATAATCCCAAATGGCTGTGACCCTGAGCACATAGCCTTTTTTTTAATACAGTCGTGATCATGCCAGTAAATTTGTACGTGTACAGTTGGCCGTATCACAATAATTAATCGCAAACTGTTGTATCAGATCTAGATGGCCGTATAGTCTTTTTCTTTTCTTTCGACCATGTCCAATCCTTATAGGATCATATGGGCCTCCACAGAGTGGAGGTTTGTATTGACAGATTTTTGTTTTTACGAGAAATGGATGTCAGCCACTTGCTCAACCTATTAGGTCCATACTCTGACTCATACACAAATTGAAAAACAATATGTTTACTTGCCAGACCCAGGATTCGAACCTGGGACCCTCGACTCTATAGGCCGGCATTTAAGCCACTCAACCATCGTGACTAAATAAAACACACCAGAATACAAAAGAAAGACAGAAGGAAATAGGTAGATAAGTAAAATTAGAAATACAATCATACCATATTTATATATGTATATGAAATTCTGGTAGGTGCTCGTAAGAATCAACTCGTAACTGTCAAATATCTGATAATAATGACAGCGTTATTATTAGATAATGTTATACAAATCATTATCAAGTTAATGTTCTTATTGAATCTAATAAATTTGGAACATTATGTACCTACTGTATTTTTGAATCTCAATACTATAAAGCCATCTCTTTATGCTAAAGCGTCAATGACATTGAGCTACTTTACAAGCTGCTTGTTGGCTAATTTAAAAGCGGGCGATCAGCTAGTGCGATTGTGATGATGACACAAAACTTTCCACTCGTTCAGAAGCCAACAAGCTAGCTAGTTGAAACCGTCATTTTTAGTACTATTTTGACAGGACGTATGACGTAGACGCAGACGTAGTAGGCCCACACGCCAGCGTGTAGTTGGCCGGCTTTCAACTTTTCTCGGTAGACTGTTTACAATCTGCTTGTTAGCTTATTCGATGATGACACTGGGCGAGTTTACAAGCAGATTGTAAATTCGCTAACAAGCAGCTTGTAAACTAGCTCAATGTAATTGAGGCTAAGACAGCTTATATTAAACTATACTACAGCGAAATGTGCTACGTACAATTCATATTTAACCGGTCGTGATAACCGATAATATTATCAATTCAGTTATATTTGGCAGGTAGAGGTGTGAATAATCAGATTGTATATATTACAGTAGGTTTTACTCTAGGTCAGTGGTCGGCAAACCGCGGCTCGCGAGCCACATGCGGCTCTTTGGTTCCTTGAGTGCGGCTCTGCCACAAATGCCCACTGCCCTATTTTACATGGTAACAAAGAAAATGCATGCGTGAATTTTAAATTGAATTAATCGAGACTTTCGCGTTTATTCAAAACTTAAGTGGCCTACCGACCTGTATTATTTGTCGGGAAAAATTAGCGCATAACAAGAAGTCAAATTTGGAGGGACACTTTACAACTAAGCACGCGTCATTTATCACTACATATCCTGTCGGTGATGCAAGAAAGAAAGCAGTTGAGAAACTTTAGAAGAGTCAAGAAAAATCAAGTTCTGTATTTAATTTTTGAATACAATCTTCCAACAATGTTAATATTGTATGTTTTGTGATTAGTAAAGAGATTTCTAAGAGAGGAAATCAAGAGTAAATTGAGAAGTTGTCTTATTGATGAGAACCTGGAATCATCAATAAGTCTTAAAATTAAAAACATCAACATACAAACCTGACTTACCCAAACTTTCCAAGCCATTATTCAGATTGAGTGTTTAACAGTCATTGTCATGATTTAATTTTATGGATACCATACTTACAATTTAATTTTTATCAATAAATAAGATCATTGATAATATCAAGTTTTATTCAGTGTACCTACTTATTAGACTTAAATGTTAACATTAAAGTTTATTTAGTTAATAAACAGTGTACCTTCATAGGTATATACTTTCAGCTTAAGAAATTTGGCTCTCAAAAGAAATCTCAATTGTTGAACTGTTGATATTTGACTCTGTTGACTGATGAGTTTGCCGACCACTGCTCTAGGTTGTTAACTATTATGTATTGATAATCTATTTGCATATCGAGTAGTGAAAATGTATTCAATATAATACTCGTACATGAGCAGTTTTGAAAATCAATCCAGGCCATGTCAGTATTAGGCTTTCGCGAATAGAGTTTAATATTATGTAGTAGGTATGTATATTGTATATACGTTTTTGATAAGTAGTTGCCCTACCTATTTCCTTTGTCACTTTGTCACCGTGTACATTCGACGTCAATGGTTTTGAAGGCCAATATCCAAATCCAAATTATTGTCGTATCGTGGAATATTGACATATAATAATAATGTGATTGACTGACGATATTATATTTATAATAAGCATGTCAGGATATAATATAACAAAATAGATTCATTAAAATTTATATTAAGTACCACGTACGTATTCCTGAGAATAACATTATTCAGTGTACGAAATTTATTCTATATATTCAAATTTATTTGTAGGGTATTCTACCCACTAGAATACATGTAGTATATAACAGTGGCGAAGGAAGTTATTGAAGGTTGAAGGCTGTAGTAGGTAACTGAAAGAAAGTCCTACCACAGCCATATTTTCAAGGTTACATGGAAATTGTACGTAAAACATTTCACCGTAGCACAGTTCGCCGTGAGCTTTTTTATCAAAAAGAGATGATAGTATACTATACGGTCTCCAATTTTATTATATTCAATATGAACATTAATTTAATTTTCATAGCTGATTTTGGCAAAATTCATGAATTCAAAAATGAAAACCTAACCTAACCTAACAAATAATCCAGTATATCGGCGATTTTCAGAATCTGTTTGTTGCTGGCTTCATGTGAAGTGTAAACCGACAAGAACCGTGTTTTCTTTACACATGAATTTTATGTCAGTACTATACGACCCAAAGAGGTTGGACGGTTTTTAATATACGCCATAAGTTACGTATTAGTGGAATTGCTATGTGCCTACATATCTACAGAGAGATGTCGTTGTCATGTTGTGAACGTCTTAAACTTATAATTTGTAATGTCCACAATATGTAAAATAAATAAATTGAAATTGAAATTGTAAATTGCTTTTTTTAGAATGTACATAAATGAAGTTATTATTTAAATACGTTAATAGGTAGTTAAACAATATTTTTTATTAAGGAGGTAAGCTTTTAATATTCGCCTAGTATGGATTTTTCGTAAATGGTTTAAAATATTACACTATTGTGTCAAATTGCGTTGTCGGTGATATTTTTTTTTTGATGTAATGTGGTAGTTCGGATGGGTAGGGTGACATGAGAAACCCTGGGCACTAACTTTTAATTGATAGTGAGCAGAGTAAGTCTCCTAATCTTGGCTCTCAGTAACTCACGCATACACTGTCACAATTTCACTCACGAATTTACAGCCCACGGTCTGTACAGGTGCGCGGTCACATTGTAGTTCTTGGTGTTTATTGGTTTTGATGAATTTAATTGTTTACTGTTATACTTCTGTATATGCGCATTATTTGTAAGAGATTTTCTCTCACACCATGAAATGTAGCAAAGTTTTTCAAGGCCCTCGTGTAAACAAGTAACAATTTTGCGATTGGTCCAGTTGTGGGTCACAATAACCCGACAATATTTTCCCGTTAAATGGCATACTGCAATTTTCGATATAAGTCAGTGGGAGATGCTATTATGTCAACTTGGCAAAACTTGACGGCAATTTCACCAAAGTTAAAAGTTCAATGAAATGTTCAGTCACTATACCAATATGTTCGATGTATAGATCTATAGAATTTCAAATGCTCGAATTACAATGGAGATTTTTAATCTAAGATTCCACCGTTCAGTTGAATTGGTGCGACGTTCTATTATACAATCCAGTGGTGCGCACCATTGTAAATCAAGGATAACTTTTCCAACATTTAATATTTAAAGTGTCACTCTAAAGAAAAATTCTTTTAGATGAGAAGAATTCTATGTATAGGTACTAATAATTCAATCTAAATATTCGCTTTTTGATCTCTTGTCTGTTTGTTTCGTTATTACCCAAAAACTTCTTCACTAATAGGGCGGATGTGCTCAGCGTGGGTCAAAATGGAGCTTTTTTTCTATTTTCAAAGCATGATCCTGGACAAACCTTAAACGTTGTAGATAATTTGTTAATTTGATTTTGAAGCCTTATTATCCTTTATATTTATTTTAAACATTTGATGACTGCATAAAGTATTTTTATTACATAAAATAGTATTCTTTTGATCCTCTCGCTCTAATGTTTTAGAATATAGTCATATTTCAGTACATAAATGTGCAGTGGTGTTAAGATTTTTTACATTTATTGATTTTTAAACGCATTTATAAAACCATCAGTATAATTTATATCGACATTATTATAGTGAAATATTTACGATAAAAAAATATATTGATAATCTCTGTGA
The DNA here is from genome assembly GCF_057557595.1 of Rhyacophila brunnea. Classification (NCBI taxonomy): domain Eukaryota; kingdom Metazoa; phylum Arthropoda; class Insecta; order Trichoptera; family Rhyacophilidae; genus Rhyacophila; species Rhyacophila brunnea. The sequence goes on along the minus strand of NW_028232796.1, from coordinate 9,903,562 downwards.
TCCCAAATTTGACAAGAATTGGGCATTTTATTATTCAAAAATCGGCAAGATTAACACATTTCAAGATAATTATAAATATACTCATTATAAGCTATGTATTTGACCATTCAAGTGTGATAAACATCCTACGAATAATGATTGCTTTATAATAATTATTGACCTAAGAATAAGGTAGTGTTTTTTTGAAATACGCCATTTCTTTTGGCATTCCCCAGTGGTTAAGCTACAACATACGGCCGTAACCATAAATTAACTAACTATAATTGAAGTAGGGAGTAAAATGATGTTAACGCGCGTGTTTGAACATGTACCGTTTAAAAAAATCGGTTAGGTATCATCACATTCAATTCACTTAAACTGTTAATTTTTCACATCAACTTCCAAAATATGATAAGTCGGTATCAAAATAATCTTATGGGAACACGCCATGTTAATTGTTCCATGTTCAACACGGTGTATATAAAATTAATTATTATATGTGAGAAAAACATGGAACCATCCACTATTTTTCATTTGAATAATAAATATATAAACACATATGATTATCCAGTTTTAATTTATGATTAGTATCTACAAAAAAATATCATTAGCTTGCTACGAAGAAATTCTGCGTGATGAAAAGAAGGTATTGTGTCATCACTCATCAGAAGAATTTGTTAGATTTTATAAAGCTATCGAAATAACCCTTTTACGTAAATTATTTATTTTTTAAATATATATTTATACATATTAATATGTACAACGAACTGCAATTTCATTAAATATTTTTATATGCAAAGTTGTACCCCGACTTACGCGAATTGGACTTACGCGATTTTCGTCGGATCCGCCTATCGCGTAACATCGGGGTATTGCTTAAAAAACTGTAATACATTATTTGGCGGTCTCGTTGTAGATGGACGAGACCGCGGTGGTAGACGGGCCAGGAGTTGTAGATGGAGAGTCGTCTGGAGGAGAGATGACAAGTGGAGATTTGGTGGCTGTTCTGATGGACGGAGGAACGAGTTTTATTTGCAGCGTAAACAGTCGGTACAATAGTATGTTGCAATACTTATGATACTGTTCCGAGGTCCGAGTCTCGGTAGAATGGGATGCTGTGCGGAGCGATACAGAGACTGAGATATACTAACAGACCGGGAACTTATAATCGAATGATGTTTTCAATCAATTGTGATTCGCTAATATTTATCGAGGTACTCACAATCAAAATAGTATCCTAAAAGAATATTTAGGAAATAACTATTATAATTGAGTCAGTTATTTTATATGGAGTTTGCGTCATTGAATATGACTGACATTTGACTGATGGAAATTATAATTGCAGTCAGCTATTTAGTGAGTTTGCAATAATTGGACACTACTGTAAATGGATGTTAAAGAATTCGTAATTGCGGTCAGTTATTTAATATCGCCGATCAATATGCTGACACCGCTTGAGTTGTTTATCCCCATAAGCATAACAGTTAAAATATAACGTTGTTTTTCAACAGGGATCTATTTTGACCGTGCGATCAATTCTGCATAAACCGCTTCAAAGCTTAGGGATACCAAAAAGTGACCAGTGCCATATTAAGTGTCCCGCAGAGCACCACTTGCGTACCACTATTATAATCCAATGTAGCAAACATTGTGTGATACAATATAAGAGACATTTTATATTTATGTTCGCGGCGAAATTTAATTTATTAAAGGATAAATTCTACCTCCTACATGTTCACATAAAGGCTCTAAAACGTCAAGCCTTGGCTTAATTTATGATCGCAAGAATAAACCTCGTCTCTAACGAATGCTCCTTTTAACAGAGGCTAAAATTAACCCGGGATGATTTTACAGTTTTGGAGGGATTATAACGTAATAATTCGTCAAATTGCGCCGTAAAAAGTGTTTAAGTAGAGCTATAATGATAATCGTGGCGTGATATGATAATTAATCATCATGACATAACGTTAAACCGGGCTTAATGAATAATATTTTGTTCAAAGAATTCAAATAAAGGACGCTATCGCTCGAAGAAAATTACTATTTTTAAACAGATAATAAAGAAAAAAGAACGAGTCACATAGAGAAGAGACTACATTACAATGGATCACATTCATGTATCATGAAATTAATAATACCAAGGATAACAACTTGTTTAGAGACATTTTTAGGAGATACGAGATTTACCAAAAATTAGCCGCATGATTCTTACTCTGGATCCCCATAGACAGGGCTTTGAAAAAAAAAAAACAAAAGTGCCGGAACTCACTTCTTGCCAAACTTCTTACATACTACAGAAAATTATATTCAAATACCATTTAAAGCAACTATTCCTACGCCACAAAGTGCATAAAAATTAAACAAACAAAAAATACAAATAAACAACTAAGTTAATATAATAAAGTTGAAAAAATAAAATTGTAAAAATATCATATATTTGAAGAAAATTATATGGTGATTTCCATGACCCCCACATTATTGCAATTGAGATACTATTAAATTGGTACTGTCTATGTAGGCTTTAAGCTGTGCAAGTTTCATCAATATCGGTCTAGTATTTTTAAGTTGTAACGGAAAAAACTAGCCAGACAAAGAAAATATTTTATGATTTCTTTTATTTTGTTAACTGTCAATTCATGGTGGAACTGCATTGTTGTTTTAATTAAATAAAACGCAAATTTTTTTGTAGTACTTATTCCACTTTTAATCAATGAATTAGGACCGGTTCAGTTGAAAATGTCCCTCTGAGGCGGACGAAACCGGTTCTAATTTATTGATTAAAAGTGGAATAAGTACTACAAAAAAAATGCATTTTATTAAATTAAAACAACAATAAATATTTTATGCTTGCGTATCATAGAAATTTTATAAACGCTGGTTAAAAGGAAAATATTTAGAATTCACAGATAGACACTTCAATTTTATTATCGGTATAGATGTATCAATAATTCATTCCCAATTAATCTGTTAAAATACCAGATAGAATACGTATATTAACCGAGCAAAATTTTCGATCGAAGTTAACGATTATTTCGAGTGGTTTGAATGACAGCAAAATTTTTGAGAGGATCACTTATAAACTGAAGCGTCCTCGCTCCGAGCAGGAATACTTGAAAAGTTGATCTTGCGAGATTGTTTGTATTACGAGCAAAGCCTTCAATCACGGCGGGGATTCCCGGCTATCGTTTTGCCCCCGTCGAATTTCACGGGAAATTTAAGTGAAACAACTAAGCCTTATCGGAAAACTTTGCATAAACACGCGGGAAATTCCTCGAAATAGAAAACCGATCGGTGTTTCCCTAGAAATGTTTACTATCTTACAATACATATAAATTGTATATTTTTATTGTCGTGATTTTTACAAATAGCACATTGAGATATTAAAAACGCGGTGTGACAAAATTTAAATTTGAAACAAGAGACAAAAAAATCCTTATTTTTCTCAGAATGACACGATTTCTCTACAAACAGGTAGCGGGCGGCGCGCTATCATCGAGTCTTTGTAATACGTACATACTCGTATTATAAAGATATTACTCTTATAAGGTGATATATTTTATATGAGGGATTTCTATAATTTGTTATAATGGTACTCGTACATATTGTGTAGAATATTATATATTTCTTATATAAACAAGAAAAAAAATAACAAAAACATTTTGACAATTTGGCACATCAGAGGTTTTAACAGCTACAGTGTCGACAAAATCACCATAATAAAGTTACTTTAGATCATGCTTTACTTACAGTAGATACCCACCATGTGCCTAAAATACCGTCAGGTGTATACCATGGCGTAATGAACAATAAGCATTATTAAAATATTTTCCGAAGACGCTGGTTTTGAATGATGTACACCATAGTGTGCAGAGTTTCTAGATTGAATGTTTCTATTGATGTTTCTGTTCGCTGAGAAAAAACCACCTTTCTTAACGTACCTATAACGTATACTATTGAAAACATATTAAATGCAAATAAATTAGCCTTTGTAGAAACCAAGTTGCAATGGCCGAACGGTTCAACTGAGAGTAGGACAAATTTAAAAAGCTCTCTCCCTTCAATTACAATCTTCGCTCAGAGAAGGTTGTAATTTTTAATAAACTATTTCTTTTATTCAATGAATAATTCGTCGAGCATCGTATTTTTTTCAAATATGATTTTTTCTAGTGTGTATATATCTGAGGTGTTTTTAAGTAATAGATTGTAATTTATTGATAGCTTTCAATCCGTCACACTCTAGCAGTCCAGCATGTCTTACTAGGACTCTTCTGGAACCTTCATAGCATGGCTGCAATTAGAGTTGGGTTTCGAGAATTTCCCGACGGGAATTCTCGAGAAATTTTCGAGACTTTCCATCCCGAATCTCGAGAATTGAAATTTTTAACATTTCGGGAAATCTCGGATCTCGAGAATCTTTTCTCGGGATTCGGGATTTCTTTATTATCAAATATTAATTGGACATAGTTATGCAGAAAGTAGCCAGTTCACAAAAAATAAAAAAAATAAGATATGATATAGATCAGATGCGAGAAGGTTTTCTCTACATTCTGCTGAAAATAGCGAAGCCGCAAAAAAAATATTCTGAAAATAAAATACTACTTACAATTTGACATTTTACATACATTTTTAATAACCATGTTGTTACTAAAGTGCCATTATCTCAGCTCGACATTATTGTGGACTGGCTACATTCTGCATAACTACGTTCAATTAAAAAAACGATTTTTATATGAAAAAAGTGGATACGAAACACAAAACGTTCAAAGACTAATCGGAGCATTTAACACAATTAAGCCAACGTAGACTCAAAATGAGCGCAATTTTTCCAACATCAGGGTATGTTGTATCTCAAAAGCGTACGCGATTGTCAGACGCAGCGATTGCCAGTCTGTGTTTTTTGAAATACTATTTTAATAAGTAATGTTTTGAATTATTTTTGTTTTCCTACTTATAATTTCTCGATATCTCGAGAAATCTCGAGAATTCTTTTCTGGAAATCCCGAATCTCGAGAATTCAAAATTTCATCATTTCGGGAAATCCTGAATCTCGAGATTGAGATTTTCTCGGGAAATACCCAACTCTATCTGCAAGTTTATGTTGCTGTATGCTGTGATAAATAAATAATTCAGCTGGAGCCGAGGGCATATAAATATACCTAGTAGTGCTGAGGAATCCATCGGTAGATCACCGTTAAGGAGTCCGCAGGCATGATAATATATTATAAATGTAAGGCAATGTAATATTATATCGTCAAATTATTATCAATAATTCGTATGAATAATAGAAAGATAAGAAACCCAATATATTTTCACTTTTATGTAATAAAAATACCAGTTAGAAGGTGATGTATATGCGAGTATATAATAAACGGCTTTTACACTGTGGAGGTGTCGTTATATAATTAGTTTTAAACAAAGCAACTAATCCCATGTACATAATAATATTATCTATAATTGGATCGGCGCGACACGATCTTAATATAATATGTTAGCGGCGCTATCTCTTTTTGTAAGCGATTTCAAAGGCGTTTGACATTTTTCTAAAGAATATATTTTTATTTTATGACTACACGTAGCACTGGTTTATGTACATTGGTTCGGTCGCGATGTCACTATTTTTAAATGTGTACTAAAATACATTAATTTGAATTTTATTTATTGTACCTACTAATTATTTATTGTGTGAAGGTATATTTTAAAAATACTACCAATTATTCGCTCTTGAATGATAAATTCATTATTATGATTTTGGTCTCTAAATTTTAGGATACACTAATGTTATTGGTGGATGATGATTACGCTTATCAATGACTCATATAATGAAATGAATGAATGTAATATAATGGTACATAATCATTGATGGTAAGGGTAGGTACTCACTTATTTGAGTAAAGAAGAATCATTCAATCGTTCAATCATTAAATCATTTAATCAGTTCAATCGTTCATTTGTTCAATAGTTCAATCACTCAATAATTCAATAATTTAGGAGTTCAATCAATCTATCAATCATTCAATCGTTCAATCATTTAATAATTATTCAATCATTTAATATTTAATCGTTCTATATTTCAATCGTTCAATCGTTCAACCATTAAATTATTCAATAATTCAATCGTTCAACAATTCAATCATTTAGTGAATTGAGTCGTTTATTATATTTGAATTTGAATAGTATCTTTAAAAGTGACCTCCCATTTTGTCTTAAATGAAAAGTGTTCAAATTACCAGTAGTGCAACGGGCATGGAAATGTGGATGTTGGGCATAGCGCGTAAAAAATAAACCAATTGATAAGGAAGCAGACAAGAGTAGGTACGCGATGTGATAGAGGTCGCTAAGCAGATGAAATGGCAATGAGCTGCACATGTCACTCGGCGAGTGGACAGCCGCTGGACAAATGGCGTCACTAAACGCCCACGAGGACGCACTAAAAAACCCGCTGGATAGACGAGCTCATAAAGTTAGGTTAATGCAAAGAACTAGGGACCGAGAAGAATGGAAACAACTAGCGGAGGCACTCATTCAGCAGTGGACCGATTCCGGCTGATTATGATGTAGATGGTATATACTTTTATTATATTTTTTTATAATATGACATATCTCGCTCAAAGTCAAATTAATATTTACACAAGACGGAGCGATAATTTTGGGGATTGTATGAATCGGAACGGCGCTCCGGTGCGTTCCGGTACATTTTGAGCCCTGGTATATACCTAAATCATTTATCTTGTATCTTATCAAGATCAGTCATAATTGGATCTGGGCATTAAATATTATGGGAAGTATACGTTTCATAATAAATATAATAAAGCCATTCACAAAAATCATCAAAGAAACCTTAGATACTAAGAATTGCGCCGAGGGAGGTAGCTATTTGATTAAATATTTCATTATTATAATGCCGTATTGTAACATTCAATCTACGATGGTACTATTTTGGTAAAAGTACAAACGTAGCCAAATCAAACCGACCTTTGTTGAAATAATATCATACAATTCGTGCCGAACCATTGTCGACGGAATCAACTTTGGATTCCAGGAATCCCAGATGAATAATTCACGTATATTCGGTGACCTTGGCCTTTCAAAATGTTACGTTATTACTTATTATATAACATAATTTAAAATTTCGGGAAAAATAAACAGAGGACTAACAAAAATAATATATAATTACAGTTTTCAAACAAAGAGAGTAGAGCTGTGTTTTAGTCAAATGAATAATAGGGGTGTGCATTTTAATATCGAATTTTTTTGAAATCGATTTTTTTAAATTTTCCGATCTTTTAACGCCAAACAAGACGTTTCACTCTACAAAACTATTTTAGAAGTATGGAAGTATACACATGCAGTAGGAAACATGTTGACAAGGCGAGTATAAAGGATTACATTATTGTAGTGAAACAACTTAACCATGCAATTGCGCACTACTGCACATGAATTACACGGGGTACATTTAATTATTACTACCATTATTATTTCCGACTGTTCATGTACATGGAGCCGATCGCATCATTTTCTCTCTCTCGACTTCGCCAAAAAACTAATTGGGAAACGCTGGATTATACTTATAATTGATAATAGTTTAATAAACTATTTTTTTAATCTTTAATAAATATGTCATAATTAATTTAAGTCTTGGTATAAAATATGGTACCGGGCAGGACTCGAATCCACATCCACTGGATTCAGACTAATGTGTTTTACCAATTTAGCCACCTGCGCTATATCAAATTACGACGAAATTCACTAATAATTATGTGAATGGAGTGTTTATTAAATTTCGTAACCTTTTTACCGCTGACGGCACAGCTGTTGTACCCTCATTAGTTGGCCATTCGATATAATTAGCATCTTATTCAAATGAGGTAATTAAACAGTAATTAAATACTCCGCGGTGAAAGGGTATTAGAGAACGGATTTTATGGTTTGAATCAAGGTATCAGGAAACACAGCATTACAGGTAACTCGCTTACCCTGCCGGGTGTTGTATAACAGGGTATACATATCCTGTATGGAGAAATATGGGATAAACTTAAACTCGTGTTAAAGAATATTATATCATACGCATTAAAGTTTAACACATAAACGAGTTGCGTATTAATTCAAAACGACCCGCTTTGTGTTACTTGAGTTTTATTGCCATGCTTAAAAACTTTGGTCCATGGCGACGTCGCGACGGTCTTTCAGATTTCTGCTTGATTTTAGTCATAACTCACCTACTCGTCTTTGTTTTAAGTTTTTAATTTTACTTTTTTTTATTCAAGAAATATTTCACCAGATTTAAGAATGTAACATACATAATTCAGAAACACATCAAAAACACACCCACTCGAATAAATCTTGTATGTTCAATTAAATCTTGTGAATTATTCGTTGAATAGAACAGTTCAATAATTTTATATAGGCGTCTATCACTGTTTCACGGGTAGGCTATAAACATAGAACATACCATTAGCCGTTATGTGTCTGTAATATTAATAACTTAACTTCGGATATATCGGACGTATAAGCGAATAAACCATCCACGTGGCAGTTTTTGTTATTAATTAAATACATCAAGCTCAGTTGTAATCAGTAATCACACTATCGTGACAAACTATTTGTCAGACAATTCCGGAACATTATTCCGCGTTTTGACAACATCATCAAAGCACAAATATTGTCAAATTGGAATTCACTATACTTGGGATGGAATTTAGTATTAGTTTTTACTCAATCTATGTTTTTTTAGAATAATTATTAATAACCATGTCCTTGCCTTTTCGTACAAGGAGGTTGTTGGTAGTTTTGAACAATGATTTGAGTTTCCCCATCTCCATCCGTCATGTATATGCAGCCGCGGGTTGTGCACGGCCGCCTTCCATGACGCTATAAACGTGTTAGAAAACAATCACAAACACCCAGGCTTTGAAAAAAACTCATAAATATTGTGTCTTCACCGGATCGAACCCAGAACTCTCGGGTGGAAGACCAGCGCCTTACGCACTGCACCACAAGAACCGCCACTATATTTATGTTGAATTCAAATTGCACATTCTGTATTACCGTATCTGGTAAAAAATGAGTTATTCATCTTTGACTGTGATATATTAAGGGGGTTGGAATATTAGTTAAATATTTTCTAGGGGATGTTTGAAAGTCTTAGACAAAGAACGGCTACTGGCCTTGAGGTCAAAATATTTACAACACTCACTAGCTTCTTATATTCTGGTGGTTCGAGTTATTGAGACTGGAAATCATCGCCCCCACAAGGGGGAGGGAGCTAACAGGGCTCAGGAGGGGCCCAGCGTAGCCAGTTGACCAGATAAGTGAGATAAACACACAGAACAAGGCGCTATTTTACTTCAATAATGTTATTACTTAAAATTATATGGTTGCACGATAAAATATTTGATTGTGTATCGACACTCGACAACTCCTTAATTTAAATGGATGTATTAAAATATACAACAAAAACACTAAATATACATATTATTTTTACCGCGTGCACCATTATTTGGTAAACGCTACTGCAGAGCATCCCACTGCCTTTATCATTAGAGATAGGTACGGGGGCCCGCCAAAGATCCTAGGATGGGGGCCCGGTTCAGAATGTGGGGGCCATGATGGAAATAGAGTGAGTTTCAATGTTGTCATAGTATCCCCCTCATAGTGAAAGCTTTCATGATCGATAAACCACAAATAATGTTATTGCTGTAGTATTTAGAAATGGTGGTGTCAATGTATATGGTTGATAGCAGTTGATGATTAATTGTAGGAAGAAACGGGCATGTAAACGTTGTAACAACAACAACTGTGAATGTATTATCAATATTCAACCTGTACAACGTATGTAATAATATTATAATATACCAATAGTGGTAACTGGTGACGTAATCTGAACACGTAACCTTCTGGGATGAGTTCCGGAGATGCATCTAGCTTTGAGACAATTTGAATGATCATTTTTTATCAGTTATAATTAATGTAAGTAAGTGGTTTAAGTGTATCTGTAATTCGATTCCCGGTGAAGTCACAATACAGATGCCAATTATTTTGTAACAAGGCGTTTAAGATGTTGGGCTTCGTCATGCGTACTTCCTGGGTCTTTTCAAATGTTATACCCCGTTTACACGTGCGTCGATGTACTGTGCACAGTAAGAAAATGTATGGGGAAACATGTATTATCCTGCAGTTGGCAAGATTGCGTGCATACATCAAACAAGATTGGAAGATTCCAAATTTCCAATGCGACAGTAAGATTATTTTCGATTTGCGCCTGCGCAGTAGAGCGATCGTAGCGAACCTGCCGGCAAAAAAACGAACTACTTATTTTGAGCTCCGATTTTCAATACGACCTGTCAGATAGTAGTATAAAATGACAACATCGCGCCTCGCTTACTCTTAAAGAATGAGATTGGAAAGACAGTCAGCGCTTTTACGTGTAAACAGTTTAAAATAAGCACAATTGCCGACAGTTATTCCATGCATGTGTACAGGCACTATAATGGTATTAAAACTTTTGTTTAATTCTTTAGTTCGAAGCAGGCTTGAGAGTGGGTCTATTGTTTGGGCGCCGTATCGGTTGAACAGCCTTATGGTCGGGAGAGTTCAGAAGAAATTCTTGAGACTCATTTACTTGAGGTTGTATGGACACTATCCGTGGCTTTATCTAACTGACTTTCTCTTAGGTATGCTTATATACTGCAGTCTGCAATTTAGAAGAGTTATTTGTTTCGCTACGTATTTTTTCCACTTATACGAGGTATAAATGAAAACTCTGCCATTCTAAGCAGTGTTGATCTGTGTGTCCTTAATAACTGTCTTAGAAATAGAGAGCATACGTTTTTTATTTTCCCAAAGTGCAAAACCAACCTGCCACTGGTAATGTCAATCTTGAGGGTGATAACTATGTTCAACCAAATTGCTTCGGGTGTTAATATATTCCACTTGCGTGAGGGTGAGTTAAAGTGGACGCTATTTTATAAATTCTTAATAATTCTCCAATAGTCCTTAGCAAACTCGGTGTACTTATTATTTGAACTTCTATATATGTATAATTGTATTTTCAATGCTTTTGTATGTCTATATTATGTTCTCTTTTTATATTTTAATTTTTTTCGTTTTTATTACTTTTCTTCTTTATAATAATGTTTCATGTCATGTAAACTTCTTAAATTTATAATTTGTAATGTCCACAATATTTAAAAAAATTGAAATTGAAAATTAAATTAATATTATGTAATATTTTTCAAAGAATGTATGTTTTAATATATTATTGAGAGAAAAGGTGAAAAAACGGTTTCAGTAATTGAATAATATCAGTGATAGTATTAGATTTAATCAATCACCATTATTCGGTATTTTTATGCCGCTATTTTTAAAATTAAAGTCCCGCTAGGGATTTTACAAAAAACCATGAGTGCACCTTAAATAAAACAGTGTTCTGAAATTGCTTACTAAACACCATTAACTATTCATGTCAGGGGAAGGACTAGGGATGAAGACCCCAAAATACGTATATGCAAGGCTAATCCGAAATGGGAAAACATCTGAACACATTCATAATATTATTAGAAATAACGTTTGAAAATTAGATGGGACATTTTGTTAATCCAAAATCCCTTAAGATTGGACAAAATAATTTATTATTTATTTAGATTTCTCTACTTGCACGACATGATATAGATAATAATATAATATTTTATTAATATATCAATATGAGAATAAGATCATAGTAGAGAGGGGCTAATGAGATTTTTGTATTAACACCTTTATTTTTCGACTTTTTTTGATGTACCTACCTACCTAGATGGTTTGTCAGACATATGAAATTATAATATTAATACTATCGACCGAAGGTACTTCATTGAATTTGAATTTAAATTCTAATGGATTTAAGTTTTGCACTACCTATTCCATTTGAGTCGTTTTTTGCGACCCGGGTTTTGCCTTTCGGCATCTTCAGGCGCTGTGTTTACTCACTTAATAAAAGGTAAACACACACTGACAACGAACACTATTAACTCTAACTTATATAATAATTAATCAATACAATAAAGTATGTAAAAACTTATCATCTACCTAATAGGTAAGTCAAAGATCCAATAAAAAATAATATATAACAGACAAATTATGAATAGTTGAAGTGTTAGTAAAAAATCCCATACATGATCAATAATAATACACTCGATAATAGAGTTGGGTATTTCCCGAGAAAATCTCAATCTCGAGATTCAGGATTTCCCGAAATTATGAAATTTTGAATTCTAGAGATTTGTGATTTCCAGAAAAGAGTTCTCGAGAATTCTCGAGATATCGGGAAATTTAAAAAAAAAACCCGTAAAAATCCTAAAATTAGTGTAAAGACAGACAAATTCCAAAAAAAAATATTTTTTTTTATTTATATAAGAAGACAAACGAAATAGAAGTAGGAAAACAAAAATTATTCAAAACATATAGAAAATCGTTTTTTAAATTAATATTTGATAATAAAGAAATTCCGAATCCCGAGGAAAGATTCTCGAGATCCGGGATTTCCCGAAATGTTAAAAATTTCAATTCTCGAGATTCGGGATTTAAAATTTCTAAAATTTCTCGAAAATTCCTGAAACCCAACTCTACTCGATAAGCGTATAATAAATCGTCAAACCTTTTAGATCATTAGTAATTATACTAATTTATTATCAATAGTATTTATATCAGTCTCATTAGTATTTAGATCATTAGTATAGTAATAACACAACTTAAATCGATTAGAATATGTAATTATATTCTATATGTTGGTACACTGGAAAATGGTGGCTATCAGAATTGAAAGAAAAATAATAGATATCGAAATAATTATAATAATTAATAAAATATAATGGGAAAATGTTGCGATTTCTCTAAAATGATAAATCAAATGCCACATCTAATATGAAGTTTTACTAAATCTAAATATAATGATGTATTGACAAAAGAATTCTTTGAAACATTGCCGTAGCGATGAATAACTTTTGAAATAATGAATTAATATAAAATTAATTTAAAACGGAGACACTTAAAATTATACCCAGGTTTGTGATATAGTTATAGTTTGTGTGATTGTTAAATATCGAATTACATGATAAGAGAAGGTTGTGCACCATAATGACATATGTAACTATTTTCTACAAAGTTTACACTGATAATGATTTTATTATTTTTTACAACGTTTTTATTAGCTAGTATTCTTGTTTGTTCGGTTGTTGTTTGTCTAGTATAAATCTTGCAATCGATTTTTAACTAACTTACCGACTAGCTAGACATTTGAAACTTTTAGAATATATCAGAACACGATGCCAATGCATTCTTTTAATACTTTTAGCCATCTTTAAGCAGCATTGAATTCATTTTCAGTTAATTCTGTTTTGTATGGAAAGTTATTTCAGAAAAATCCGTAAAAAGTGAAAGACTATTATTGGTTGCTAAGGGGGTAGTCCTAGTAACTAAATTATTATTATATACGTACGTTACTATGGAAATCAAAATGAAATATCAAAATGACATTTCAGTATTATATATTTGTTTGTTTGTTTGTTTGTTTTTTATTTACTTCATATCAAGTAGAAGTTTGAGCATATTCAACATAATAAGTCAACAGAAAATTTAAAAACGTTGTATATCAAAAGTTCTTTTTATCTTGTAATTATTTGTATTTACTCTGTTACTAACATAACTTCTATTTATTTATTTTTTCAATACTGTTTTAATAATATTTTATTATTTTTCATAAGCTGTGAAACGCAATACCAATGTCACTTAGGCCTTGTCCATATGGGGCGGTTTGACTCGCGCGCATTTCAGGTACATGTGACCTCATTGAGCCGTCCACAAGCACTCGCGCCGTGACGAATGTTGCGCACGGTCGAGGTACAGGTGATCTCGTTGAGGTATTCACATTCACTCACGGCGAGACACGCGCCATGTGGAGAAAGCTTTATAGATGATATTCGCTAGAGAACCCTATCATGCATTGAATATTGGAAAAATAATACCCGTGAGGCTCTAGTAAAGGATAAAAGAGTACATTTAATGATATTAAAGTCCAGTTTGTTACGTTATATAATATCTATTTCAAGTTAGAGCTAAAGAAACTCATCCAAGATGACAAGTTTCAAGAAGAGTTTCAAGTCATCAGCGACTATCTATAAGCATACTACGAGTAACATTGTATGAATTTATTTCTATTGAATTCGAGTTTGGAGTGGAGCCAAGTTAAAGTCAATATCTAACCTTATTAGAATCGAACTGAGAACCATCTGTTTATTTTTCAAGTGATTTAATCAAGCATACGACAGCTTTTTCATCTTTGATTGCGTTACTTAGAAAATACACAAGATATATTTCAAAAGTATAAAAGAGTTTCGTACAGCGAATGAATAAAAAAAAACAATATAGAATAAGTCGAATAACGCGGGAAGGTCACCACTTCATAATACCGTAGACCTATTGCGTAACTTTAAAAAAAGTTTTCGCCGACCGAGAAAACTCGGCAAAAAATCGACGATAATTCTGAATCGAAACGACGCCCATTAATCTGAGCGCCGCGACGTCGATGTGTTGCTATCTGAAAATACTTATAAAAAAGATAGTAATACGTAAAATATGTCACGTATTTAGCAAACGAGAGCACCCGAAAGGGTAAGTTAAAAAGCGCCCTTTTATCAACGTATTTTTAATATTACGTTTAGTACTTTGTAATTCTCGGGGTTGACCTTCAACACCTCAAGCAGAGTCCTTCATTCTGCTCGATTTTTTACAACCTTGACTCCTAGCGTATATTAACACACCTTTTATCAGGAATAATAATTATTAGTCCTTTTATCATTGCTTCTTTGCTATGGATCTAACATAATATACTGGAAAAAATTAATCAAATTAAAAACAATATTTATTTTTGTAATTAATGACTTAATAGATGGATTTTAGAGAGACTTTTAATATAATACAGTGATGGCAAACCTATCATTATCATCAGCCGGGGCCAATCCACTGCTGGATGAAAGCCTCCCCAAGCTTTCTACAACTCTCTCGGTCATGTGTCGTTTGCTGCCACGTATTTCCGCCGAACTTTATCAGTTCGTCAATCCAGTGGCTTTTAGGGCGACCCTGTGGCCGTTTCGTACCCCTTGGGTACCACTGGATGACGGCATTTGTCCAGCGGCCGTCCTTTCGGCGAGCAATGTGCCCCGCCCAACGCAACGTCTATTACATCGCGTACTCTTGTCTGCTTCCTAACCCATTCGTTCCTCTTACGGTCCTTTCGCGTGATGCCCAACATGCACTTCTCCATGCCTCGCTGTGTGACTCTTAGCCTTTGGACAAACCTATAGCACGCGAATATTTTATGTTGAAGAGAAAAAAAATTAGATAATTAGTATAATAATATAATATTATATAATTAAAAAAAAATAATGACGACATAGCCATGTATATTTCTTCGATTTTTATTAACATTTTTTCCAATAATATTTACCAATCGATGAGCGTTTAAACGCAAATGATGAAATTCACGTATACATGACAGATCGCATTGAATAAAAAATAGCATTCAGATACTCTTCAAGAATAAACATTACGTTTAATTTAAAGTGAATTTAAAGGTTCTTAAGTTTTATGCGTCACACAAAAATTATCGCACTGACCTCATTAGGTGGCGGGGGAAACCGCGCCGCGAACGTCTGATTTGAACAATTTTATCTGATTTAGGTGTGATCCCAATATTTAAGCTCGATTTGATATAAATAAAAAGGATTTCAAGTTATACACATTTACATTTTTATAAAAATCGATGTTTTTTTTAAATAAATATAAAAATATTAAAACTATGAATTAGTCAAAAATCTGTATGACGAAAAATTGAAAACTTAATAAACTAAATGTAAATAATAAATATGACCATAAAATATAATGTATTCATTGATGTTTGTCTTTGACTTAAAATAAAAAAATAATTTTCTTTTTAATGTTTTCAGATACATATTTATTAATTAATACAGTTGAAATTGTAAATAATCAAAAAAATGTTTCAAATTGCAAGCTTCGTATTTTTCCGCTGGGTGCCTAAGGTACTCCCTTAACATACTAATAATTTAAAAAAACATTTTTTATTTAACGAATAATTGTATTGTTATTCAAGGCTTGTGAATTATTCGTCATATAAAAAAATAGTTTTATAAAACGTAACATGAAATTTACTCAGCTGGCCGACCTCGCTCGCCGCCTCTTTGACAAATACAATGCGGTCTAAATATTATTACGAAAAAAATATAGTT
The DNA here is from genome assembly GCF_057557595.1 of Rhyacophila brunnea. Classification (NCBI taxonomy): domain Eukaryota; kingdom Metazoa; phylum Arthropoda; class Insecta; order Trichoptera; family Rhyacophilidae; genus Rhyacophila; species Rhyacophila brunnea. The sequence continues at coordinate 9,887,306 of NW_028232796.1, read as the reverse complement.
CAAGGTTAACATACTTTATATTTTGAGTGTGTGTTTATGTAAATATAAGCTCTCACGAAGGTAAGTATATACTCTATTTACTTAGTGCGATACAAAGATGCTTTATTTTTCTAGTAGACGGCTGAGATTTTGCCTCGGGATTTGCCAGAGCACCTTCGTACTTACTTTTCCTGGAAATATATTCCACTAGGAGGTCACTTTAGAGGTCTGTGGGAAGCCGGGAAAAGTCTTTCGATGTATAGGTACGTATACAGAGTGGCGTCAAAGTAGTGGATCAAAGGAAAGCTTTACGATTGGCGCAAAGGCGAACGGAATGTTTGCCATTGTAAACCGATGATTTGAGAGTACTCTGCATTTTTTGATTTTTAATTCATTTGATATTAATATATTTTAATTATTTTACATAAGTAATTGAAAAATATACAATAATCTAATGTTGAATCGATCCCGGATAATTATTGTGATAGTGAATTGAAATATTTATTTTATCACTAATATTAAGTAATGTGTAATGAAAAGCACTAATAAACTACAAATTAAATTTATCAATAACTTATTATTCTACTTTATTATTACTATGTCATGTAAATATATATATATCATTACCTTACTATTAAGACCTCGTAAGTCCGATATTATGGAAAAATGAAGTATGAAATCCTTAGTTAGAAGCAGACTTGAGAGTGGGTCTATCGTTTCCAAAAGAAATTTTTAAGACTCCTTTACTTTCGGCTGTATGGATATTATTATCCGTGGCCTATCCGACTGATTTTCTCTTAGGGATGCTTACATACTGTAGCTTAAAATTTAGAAGGGATCTTTATTAAGCTACATATTTTTTCAGACTTATACGCGGCGTAAATGTGAACTCTGCCATTCTTGGTGGTGTTGGCTTGTGTATCTCTGATAAGTACCTTAGGAATCGAGGGCATCCGTTGTTTGTTCTCCCACGGTGCAGAACTAACCTGCCATTAGTAATTCCAATTGGGAGGGCAGTAACCATGTTTAATGAAATCGCTTCGGATATTGATATATTCCACTTATGTGAGGGTGAATTTAGGTGGACGTTATTTTATAAGTTTTTAAGATAGGGTCTATCAAAGTTCACTCTGTGTGCTTCCATCTACTTTTATTTTGTTACTTATTTTATTTATTTTCTTATTTTATTACTCATTCTCTGTATTTTTATTTAAAAAAATGATTAACACTTATTTTATGTCATGTCGTGAACGCTTTGAATTTATAATTTGTTATGTTCATTTTATGTAAAATAAATAAATTTGATTTGATTTGAAGTTTGTTGAACAAAATTTAAACAAAAAAACATTGTAAATCATATCAAAACCTCGGTTGTTTAGACTAGTATCCTGTCCATCTATCTATTAATAAATTTTAAAAACTCGTAAGTCTCGTGGTTTTGAACATTGAATTAAAGCCTTGTATTTCACAACCAGTGTTAGCAGATTCATCGATTAGAGAAGTGTTTAAAATATTGTTTTTATTACGTTTTTTCCTTCCTCTCAACATTTTTCTCAAACAGACTTACAAGTTTTTAATAGTTACGTGACAATATATATGAAAAGCTGCATTAGTTTATGAGATGATACGTAAGATTGACTCCAGAATATATTGTAGGGCAATGTAAAGGGCAGCAGACGAAGATTTTATAGACTAGGCAACATCCGTAAGCTGCTCAATGTCCAAGGCTTTAGTGATCTGAAAGATCCTTATAATAAAAAAGGATTTGTTAATTATAAGAGGGTTTTTACTTAGACGTTTTAGTGTTTCATATTTTTAAAGGAAATGAGGGTACCTACGAGTGAACTATTGTGTATTATCACAGTCTTAATATAACACTCTGTATATACATATATATAACAAATTTAAAAATGAAATAAGTAAACGTATCTTAACATGTCAAATTTATTACATAGTAATTTGTAGATATAATTCATGAAAATATATTAATATTGTTGTCTCTAATTAAGTATTCCCCATAAACATTTTTTTTACCAGTTATCTCAAATGCAAGTGTTTTCAGTTTGTATGCAATTAAGGTACTTATCTATCGCATTATCAACTATCAGAATTGATTATATTGCATAACTGTAATTCTTTCATGTTGGCAAAATTAAATTAGATCTGATGACTACGTGTTTTGCTTGTGGTACATATAATATTTAAATAGGTTTTTGTAAAAAATATTATGTGGAATTTACGCTATTGACCTACCCATTTCCTCAATTGTATATTATATTCTATTGTATGTAGGGAGCAACATAAAATATATTTGGATTCAAACACTTAAATTTGGATTTTCCCAAAACTAATTAATCGCACCTTAAGAATAAATTAATAGAATTGGAGTGACAAATTGTGTCTTACCAAAAAGGCTATTGAGATCTATTAGTAATTTTTCACTGTCACCCTGTACACCTTTATCATTTTGTGACGTATATAGAACGAGTGGGTTTTTCGCTGGAAGGCTTTGTTTTCGCGTAAACAGGAGACTATTGTTTCACGTTTGCCTCAAAAGAAGGAAAAACATATTTCATTTATACGAATCAAAACTGTTGTACCTATGTACCTAAGTTGTTGACGAAACACTCACTTGGCTATGTTCAATGTTTCAATTATTCATATTGAGAAAATGAAAACAATACACGACTGTTACGTAGCACGATTGTGTATTTTAGTTTTCACGAAATGATGAAATTTCTTATTTTTTTTTCTCATATGTATAGAACTCGATCAAGTTTCATATATATGCATTTTTACGTATAATTTGTGAAATGAACAAAGGTTAAAAAAAATTAAATGGGGACCAAAAAGAAATCAATATAGTCCAGTCATATTAGGTAAAAATAACCCCGTATAGTCAACGCTGGCTTAGTACATAGAGGTTTGAATCCGCGGCTGCTCAAAAATGCATTTTGTTTTTTCAGTGTGTATATTTTGACCCTGTGCAAGAGGTAAATGTGTAGGGCGATGGCCAACGGCTATTCTTTGTAAAAATCAGTTAATACAACCTCCACTCTGTGGCACATATGCTCCGCCTATAATATATATCTATTTTAAATAATTCCCCTAAAATGGAGGCTTTGTATATCGAGAGTTTTCATATCCAGTAATGATACGATAGTAATAACACTCGTGAATGCTATGCTACGGCCGCCATTTTGTAAAATGGTGGACGATTTTAACCTTTTCAGCACAATCTAGTTAAAATCTCAAAATATCGAAACATGTTTTAAACAATGTATGATCACAATAATGAAGCATGATTTGATATAAATAAAAAAGATTTCAAGTCATACCTACACATTTTTATTTGTTATAAAAATCGATGACTTTTAAAATAGATATAAAAAATACATTAAAACTATGAATCATTTAAAAATATTTTTACAGTAATAAAGAAATTAAATTGTTATGATAGACATGATATAATTAGTAATTTTATTGAAAAATGCGATACTTTAATAAATTCCCATTTAATATATATATATATATATATATATTTCTTATTAATTGTGCGATTATCTTTGACTTTGATTAAAAAAAAGGTATTATGACACCTATATGGATAATAAAGTGAAATTTGGATGATAGCTATACATCATGTTAGTATAATAATAATTATACTTCATTGATTTAAATAACAAAGCCGGTTGCCTTTCCTTTATGGATTTTGAAACACTGCAGGTGGTGTAATTATTAGTAATAATTAGATTGACAATTAAACGGATAAGACTCACTCGGTCCATCTTTTTTTATGGAATTTTCTGTAATATTTATGTTTCTAAAGTTTTTTTTTAATTATGTGCCATACGTACGGGCCTCGTAGTCCAGTGCGTAAGACACTGGTCTTTCATTCGGGAGCTCAGGGCTAGATACTCGGTGATGTCACAATATTATATTTATGTGACTTTATCAAAGCCTAGGCGTTTCTAATATTTTTTTCACTTATTTACAGATTACACTAATGTCATTGGGCCACATGGCCTGGTGTAGTATTGAAAATAATATATCATATGTTTATATAATGTATATAATTATTTAAAAAAAGTAAGTTTAATGTATATAAATACCAACTCACTTAAAATACAACGTCTACATATACGAGGAAATTCCTATGTGTATTTCACAAATGCCGACTTGACTTATATTAATATATTTTGTTGTTAATAATTGGTAAGAATATTCAATGATTTGTTTTCTTCACGCCAACCGGATTCCGGCGTCCTGGAAAACGGCTGAATACAATCCATAGGGTGTATACGGTGAAGCTATGTGACGCAGAAATTCTTGAAGGCGTATAACAGAGGGGGGGGGGGGCATGGACAATGAAAGTAAAACGGAGATATTCAATGATGAAAATTTGAAAAATTCAGCTCCACCACTACATTCACGTGGTATGATCCCCTTCATTATATTTATCATTCACTTATACCTACATATTATAATGTATTATAATAAATTTAGCTGTAATTTTAGTATGTTTGTAAACATAACGTCCATTTTATTATTACATATGAGGCTATTATATTTAAGATATTTTGACATAATCACAAAAGGACTGAATAGTAGGTACTAATATTATTCTTATTTCTCATTAATAACTATTAAATTTCCAATATGTGCACAGTAATTGACGATTGTACACCTGTTGATTGTGTCATTACTCATTACTGAGTAGATATCAAATGATCTATTTTTTAGGGTCTTGACAACTTATACGTCTATTGAATGTATTATTAGTAATTGGGTAAGGTTTTTTTACACACACTTCAACTATTCATAATTTGTTTGTTATGTTTTATTGTGATCCTTGACTTGATAGGTAGTGATACCTATTTAACTACTTTATTGTATAATTTTAATATATAAATTAAAATTAACTGTATTCGTTGTCAGTGTGTATTTACCATCGGTGCCTGAAGTTGCCGAAAGGCGAAACCTGGGTAGCAAAAAACGGCTCGAATGAAATAGTACAAAACTTAAATCCATTGTAATATTGAAGTATAGATAATTATAAAAAGGCGAATATATAAATTAAATGACCCAAGGTCACTAAAATTAATAAAAAACACTGTTTAATATTTGTAGAGAAATATTAAAAATGGTTTAATACTATTTTAGCAAAAAATAGAGCTGGATTTGATAGTTTATCAATAAATGATCAGAGAATAAGAATACAATGAGTTTCATATTGAAACATTTTATTCCTTATTTTTACATTATATAACGTCTTGGTGTGGCCCGCATCGGAAAATGGTAGAATGTCTTATTCTAAAGCCGTAGAGCACAGTTTCAAATATATCGCGGCTGGCCATTGCCGACTGAAGAGAAAGCCGATACATTACGATTGGTCCTACCTTTCCACCTCTCTCGTTGTCTATGGATGACCTGTCATCACCTGTCATTGTTCTATAGAATGCTCATACTAACGCGTCTGTCGTGTTTATTTGTTAGAGTATTCTTATTTTCAGATTTCATTCAGATTATTTTAACGTATCTTGGAGACCTTGCAGTTCATCTGATTTAGTGGTTATTACAAATCGATATTTCCAGCTGTCTTGACACAGGGAATGGTTTGATTTGGATAGATGAGTAAAATGATAAATAATACACTAGCATTAATACATCTTCTACAAATTTAATGCATAGATCAATGCTACATATTTTTTTGAAATCAATATTCCCGCCGGTTTTTGTGTGAAGGACTAGTCTGACACTGGCAGTTGATGAATAACAGGAATGTATATTATTTATAAATAACACTGATAGTTAGTATATTTTATTTGGGAATTTTTTTATAATTCAATTTGAAACGAGAAAGGGCGAATCAATATATTAAGAAATCTGGGATCTGATTTTGACAACTGAAAAGTGGACCACTCGTTGCTTGTGCAAAAAGTTATGGCCAGGCTTTATTAATCTAAATATGGTGGTGGGCTGGCACAATAACACATAATTTTTTTCATGTGTGGTTAGAGCTAATACTAACTTAATACTTGGAATATAATAGGTATTATGTGCTGGACTGAAGGCCAATGACATGGCATGCCGTTGTTTACACTGGAAGCCTATAGTTATACTTATTATATATTATTTACATAAATAAATTAATAATGTGATATTTTTTAGTCAATTACTAATTTATCAAAAATATATGTAATAAATAATGGTCATCTCAATGATGGAATGCAATACTTTGGGATTTAATTTAGTATCATAAATACCTTTATGTACATTTATATACGTATTATATGGCAAACTTAGATTCATCAAATAACTGAGTTGCCTAGGGCATTGTGTAGATCTATTATAATATCATATAAATATAACATTGTGGTTTAATATTTCCAATCGAGAATTCACAATTACATACTTGTAATTCTTCTCTATTCAACAGAAATTCCTATTGATGTTTTACGTTCAAAGTTGAGTGTTACTAGTTTGCTGTATATAAATATAGAATCAAAGTTATTTTTTCCAATACAATGTGCCAATCATAAAAAATATTGTGAATTTCGACTACTGAGGATTTTGACAGCAAGGAAAATCTGGGTAGTACCTATGTAAAACTTAGTAATAAAAATAATCTATCAAACGTATTTAGATTACGATTTTCAGATTGACACAGACTTTTATCTGGATTAATTAATAGTTAATCTAACCTGACGTAAAATTTGATGTATATATTATTCTTTTAGATAATTATTACGAGAGACATTAGACAGGGTCTTATAAAAGTCAATATATGGGATATAACCGTTCCTTGAGAGCATACTTCAGTGAAACGGAAAATAATTTTCAACTATAGGTGCGACGAAATTTTGGACTTGCTGGCAATCGGAGACCGAAAGTCGAGCTGTGAACACGTCAATTTGTTTCGTGATGGCGACGGAGGTATTAATTCTTAAATCGTGTAAAGATGACTAAAAAACGTTACCCATTTACTTGAAAAAGAAAACATGTCAATGAATATATGATTATCGTTACTAATAGAACAATAAACAGAACATTAAATGGACGCATGTTTAATTTTTATGAAAAATTATATTTTGCTCGGCAAGCGTCATTTACACAATCCGCGCATCGCCTAGTCACGATCTTTTTAGACCGTGCCCCAGCTGAAGTATAGCCTTAAAGACTTTACGCTATTTGAAGCAATGGTGACATTTTTTGTAATAATGCCATGTACATGAACCCCCGTTAAATTTAAAGATCAGTTGCTAGCCCATTACCTATCCGTTAGTCCACACTCCTCCCACCCCTTCCTGTGTGGTAGCAATTACTTCCCAATACAGTCTACTAATTTTATCATACTTTTGTAATAACAAATCAGGTAGAAATCTATTTGAAAATTACTTAGTAGTTACGAGCGCTGAATCGTCGAAGATGGAAAAAGTTTTTGGAGGGCGCCGAGACCCGTCGAGTGTTGTGGTGCCGTACATAATGACTTAGTATTTTGTGACAAATGTGATAATACAAAATGATTACAATAACTATTATTATATTATGTGTGGAGTGGATAAATACAAACTGATTTGAAAGTATTATGCATTCATTTTTAGCTACAATCGTGAAATGTTTTGTACTTTGTTCGCATTGTGATTAGTCGTATCTCTTAGCGATGAATCATCATAGCGACTGTGTTTAGGAAAAAGGGCGTAACCCTCGATTTTTTGAAAAGTGCTTTATTAGATATTAGCAATGTATACAACTAAATACACGTTATATAAAAAGGAAGTAAGCCGCAAATGCCGAATTATTATCTAAATTCAGGTTTTAATTGAGATTAATTAATTTTTAATTTATGGAAAAAAGCATTTATCCTCAATTTTAATGATTTTTTCTGTAATAATTTCTTTAATTATTATTAGATCGAAAATATATTACACCAAATCATCAATCATCATGCACCCAATGTCTGTGCCTATTAAAAAAAATATATTAAACTAAAATCACTATTTTTTTTTGCCTCTCCTGTAAAATTTCTTCTATGAGAGTTACGCCCCTTTTCCTAAACACGGTTGATAGGTATTTGTGAAAAAATCTTTACCTCAAAGTTGGTATATCTCAAGTCCGATTTTGTCAAAAATTGGTTTAGATTTTGTCAAATTTAATATCTAAATTGTCATAATATTATCTTATCGTGTCAATTAATATTTTGTTTATATTCAAAACAGATGTCTGAAGTTTCCAAATCCATAAAGTTCAATAACATAAAGATCCTGAAAAATCTTCAATACCGTTTTTCTTGAAGGTATTCTGTTTGGACTTAAGATACATTGGCTCTCAGGTAAATACGTGGGTTTTTCAAAATAAAACAATTCTCAAGGATACCGTGGCCAAATAAAAGACTATCACCGTGAATTATGTATGAATAAAAATACAAGTATGCAAACATAAACATCGCAACAGAAAATAATATGAAACTTAAACATTGCATTTTGTGTTCGTGCAAGAATTTGTAGGCTTTCTCTCCCGTTGGTGGTGTATTCAGCGGAGTGGTGTTATGTATACAACTGAAGGGCTGGTAACAATGAATTTTCTAGTATTTATAAACCGAGCTGTTGGATGTTACACCACACACTGGAATTGCCGTGGTTAAAATGAATGCATATTGCATACTGTATGCATGTAAGTAGGTTAATGCAGTCCTGATGTATTGCCATCCTACAACGTTGGGTTGCATAAAATATTATATTTACCAATCTGCTAACAAATAAAGACGATTAAAAGTGAATAATTAAATACATAATTACATTAATTAATCTCTGCAGAGTTGATCACTATAATATTGCGGGATCCCTAGCTTGCTTAGGTATAATAAATGATACTAAATGTCAACGCGGAAGCGACAATGAATATATTATTGTGATGACGTTTTATGATGACCAAAGACTAATATACCTTAAAAATTTGAGAAGTCAAAATAATCAATTAGGTACCATTTAATCTTAAAATATTTATAGCTCAGCCAAATAGTAAAACCTTTTTGTGTATCCAAATGTTTCTGAGATAATGTAACTTATAAGTATAATTAATTACCTATTATTATGTACCTACCTATTAGGATTTTTTTGTTATTTTTATAATCATTAATATAATATAAATGTATAAATAACAGTGTAATTTACAGCTAATTAAAAGCTTAATAATATTACTAAAAATAATGAATAATGGAGGTTCTGAGCGTTGAACGAGTACAAGTAACATACTATAATTTAAAAAATGAGTTAGGAGCAGTTTTTACATCACTACACATATTATATTTATACGTAAAAGATATATTCTTTTTTCTTTTCTTTCGACCATGTCCGATCCTAATAGGATCATAATATGGGCCTCCACAGAGTAGAGGTTTGTATAGACAGATTTTGTTTTTTACGAGAAATGGATGTCAGCCACTTGCTCAACCTATTAGGTCCATACCCTGACACACACAAATTGAAAAACAATATGTGTACTTGCCAGACCCAGGATTCGAACCTGGGACCCACGGCGTTATAGTCCAACGTTTAACGGCGCGGCCACCGTGGATAAATATATATTATAAGAATATATATTAAGATAAGATAAGATAAGATAAGAATATATATTAAGATAAGGAAAGATATATATTATATAATATATGTAAATATTTTATTTTTATTCATATAATGAAATATATCTGTCCCATTCACGTGGTGTACAACATATTGTAGTGTAAAGTGTTTTTATGACAACCCTTTACAATTTGAATGTTTTGGTTTTATTTATCGTCTTATGTGTATTTTGGTGAAAGCAGATGCTAGAGGAGACAAGGATCTATATATGGCTGTAGCATCAGAAAGACGACTAATCAGGAGTTCACAAAACTTTGGGGATCGGGGGGGGGGGTCTCCCTGAGAAGTGATGAAGTGATAAAGCAGCGACGCTGTAGAGTACAGAGAATTACAATGGCCAGAGTAATGATTAACGGTGCAGAGTAATCGAAGTGAGCTCGTGCTCATACCGAGCCGCAATCCGCGACGACTACCGATCTACTGTTAACGAAAATACTTTGAGCAGGTGACTGTGTCAAGTGACGAGTCAGGAGTGAGTGTGTCGAGTGGAGTAGTGAAGAGTTATGAATCGTTATCGCTCTTTATACAAATGAAATCAATACAAGAGTCTTTGACGCAATTAAATTAATCATACTAGACACAGTTAATCCAGGTTATGATGTAGGAAACTGCTGAAAACAAAACATGAATATCGAAGTATGTCATACTTGTAATGTTGAATGGTATGATTAGAGTTGGGTTTCGGGAATTTCTCGACGGGAATTCTTGAGAAATTTTCGATATTTTCCATCCTGAGTCTCGAGAATTGAAATTTTTGACATTTGGGGTAATCCCGGATCTCGAGAAACTTTTTTCTGTATTATCAAATATTAATTGAAAAAAAAACGATTTTTCTATATGAAAAAAGTGGACAGAAAACACAGACAATTAAGCCAACGTCGACTCAAAATGAGCGCAATTTTTCAACATCAGGGATTTTTGTATCTCAAAAGCATACACGATTGTCAGACGCAGCGACTGACAGTCTGTATTTTTTGAAATTCTATTTTAATAATTAGTCATTTATTGAATAATTTTTGTTTTCCTACATATTTTTGTTTGTCCTTTTACATCAATAAAAATGGAATTTGTCTGTTTTTACACTGATTTTAGGATTTTTTACAGGTTTTTTTTCAATTTACCGATATCTCGAGAATTGTCGAGAACGGTTTTCTAAAAATCCAGAATCTCGAGAATTCAAAATTATATCATTTCGGGAAATCCCGAATCTCGAGATTGAGAATTCTTCGGGAAATACCCAACTCTAGGTATGATTACTACAAAACTATAATACACACAAATGTACAATAATGCGATTATTTAGTGATTCTGTATAATACATTTAAAAAATTCATTATTTCTAGATATTTTGGGACCAGTTAAATTATTACAATAAAACTTTAATTTCAATCTATCTTATAAGATGACGAATATGTATGGAGCATGTATGGAGCATAATAGTATAATTTGATTGCTTTCAAATATCGAAATAAATGAAAATCGTATATTAATTGTTCGAAATTGGAAATTCATATTGCCGAAGATATTAATATAATGTTATCAATGTATAAATATTAGAAACAAATGAATTGTCATTGAGATATTTATGTATCTAAATTTAAACATTATGGACGTGTTTGATTGTACTAGTAGCTTACTAGTATATAACTCATTTCAGTGTTATAGATAATAATATATAATGTATTAATATGTTCACAGAAGAAGTAAATTATTAAAACCTGTCGTACCTACATCAATACATAATATATTGATCATTTATTAATGGTAATTCCATTATGTAATATGGTGATATAATCCACGAGGGTTATAATATTATATAGAGGTAGATTTATAAAATAATGATGATTAAAAATATATTTGGCATAGTATAAATTATTGTATAACGAGACATTTATTTGACACGCAAATAACAGAAAATGTTATTTCATATATCTGTGTTACAGTTAGGTACTATATAGAAGTTGAAATATTGTCGATGAAACAAAAGAAAGGTTACTTATTGTGCGTAAAATATTAGCAGTGGAGTGCCAGGGTTTTATAATTTATTCATTAATAACGTTATTAATAATGCACATACATAACTTGAAAACACCTCAGATATACGCACTAGAAAAAAACATATTTGAAAAAATACGATGCTCGACGGGATTTGGTATTGTGAGAACTGTGCATTAACCAATTATGGTACGAGCCTCCTATCTAATTAGGAGAGTTTAAACTAGTAGGTCATACATGAAATGCTTATCAAATTGCTTTATTATTGAGGTATTTTCTAGTTATGTATGTTTAATATATATATATATATAATTACATTTTCAAAATCTTGTAAATTATTCGTTTATTTATTAATATGCTGTTTCATGACAATTTTTTTTACTAAAAAGGTTACTTGGTATGTTTTTTTTTACTATTTTTTGAGAATTATCATGGAACCCTGATTAGGAATCACTGCTTTAGATATTATTTTAAAGTCAATATTCGATTTAAACTATTTTAAATCACGTAAATTAAAATACAAAAGTCGATAATCAATAGTAGTTTAATTTAGAAAGCGCTTCAGAGAGTAGGTATTATGAGAGCCATTAGTTAAAATTTGTCGTAATTAAGTATGGTGCCTTTAGCATAGTGGTCTATGTGAGTGGGCGCAAAACCCGAGAGATGCAGGTTCGCTTCCTGCGTGGTGTCTTACTTTTTTCAAAAAGATTTTTTTTATTGGTTATAACATATTTTCTCAGAAGTGTTTTCAAAATTATGTAGGTATGTTCAATAATTATAATGTTACATTCTTAAATCTTGTGAATTATTCGTTGAATAAAAAAGTAATCAAACAATATATTTAACTATTTCTTTTATTCAACGAATAATTCACAAGATTTAAGAATGTATCATTCTAATTATTGAACATACATAATTTTGAAAAACACTTTCTGAGAGAATAATATATTATAACCAATAGAAAAAATCTTTTTTGAAAAAAGAAAGCCACCCCGGCGGGGAATCGAACCTTGCATCTCCCGGGTTAATGCCCCATCCGCGCATTACCACTATGCTACGCAGTGACATACTAATTGTGACAAAGTTTAACTATTGGTCAATTTTAATACCTATTCATCAGCGCTTTTCCAAATCAAGCTACTTTGGCAGTCGATTTTTGTTTCTTAAATCAAAGTAAATACCTATTACATCGATTACTAACCGACGTCGTGGATTTCTCTAATATTTTTTTATGATGTAACTTACTTGGACTTGCTTATAATTTATAATTAACTATTTCTTTTATTCAACGAATAATTCACAAGATTTAAGAATGTATCATTCTAATTATTGAACATACATAATTTTGAGGGAGATGCAGGGTTCGATTTCCCGCCGGGGTGGCTTACTTTTTTCAAAAAAGATTTTTTCTATTGGTTATAATATATTCTCTCAGAAAGTGTTTTTCATTACTAACGAAATTTGTGTTTATTAGAATGAGATAATAATTGCCTCATGAGTGAGTGAGTGAAAAAAACTAATGAATATTCACCAAGTTATGAGTACGAGTATAAAATAAATATATGCGTGTAGGCCTGATGAAATCGATTAAAATTTGATTATACCGTGTATAAAATTTACTTAGCCGTATTTTAGATCAAGGACGAATTCATTTAAATTCTGGGTCCTCCATATACATACGATCTGCATACATTATTTTCTGACAAGGTTTCTAAACATGGAATAATTAATTTATTAAGATCGACCTGCCACCTTTTCAGTGTTTCCAGTTACATAACTTTATTCAGAAAATAACAAAGTTTCACTCACAGCTTTTCCCCGAAATGAGCTTTTGAGTGGTTAGTGAAATGAATTAAAATTAATTTTACATAATATTATCCCCTCAAGTCTTTAGACATCTTTTCAGTTAGGAAACTTTTGTGATTATTTATTGTGTTCATGTGAAACAAGCTGTACCTAATTATATCATCATAATTTTATCTAGATCTCTCTCTCAATCTGATTCCAATCTTTTCGGCAATGCGTCATGTATTGCTTAATTTATTTGCAGGACGTAACTGAGTCGTAGATCCAGCAGTCTCTAGATTTATTCTATAAGTCTGCTATCATCGGGGTAATCTTTGCTTTATCATCTGCTACCCAGGACAGTTCGATGGAACTGCACTCGTACCAGTTCTTAAGCAACAAAATGCAACGTTGTTTTCTGTTAAATTTACCATTGATTTTTCTTTGGATGATGACAAATTGAGGCATACTCTAACTTTGTCCTTCGATAATGTAACATAAGTAATGTATTTTTCTGATTTTAATACCACGCAGAACTTCTCAGACCTTTCTCATTCGATTGAGAATGTCCAATGAATTTTGACGATCTATCTATACACTTAAATCTCGAAAGCCTCCATTCTCCGTGATATCTCATAGTTTAGTGTCCATACCAGCATACCATTTCTTGGTTTACATTTTAGATATTCAGTACCACTGGGTAACTACATTTTCCTAACAATTTTTTTTCTTCGAGTTTCTCGTGTTGCAATTCGATTACATCGCATAGCTTTGTTTGTGCTTATATATATTATTATTTCATATATATCGACCGTATTTAGGAAAAAGGGCGTAACCCACACAGAACAAATTTTACAAGAGTGGCAAAAAACGTTTTTTGAATGATTTTGGTTCAATATTAATAAAAAAAATAGGCACAGACTAGGTGTATGATGATTGCTGATTTTGTGTTATATCTTTTTGATCTATTAATAATTAAAGAAGTTATTACAAAAAAATCGGCATTTGCGGCTTACTTCCTTTTTACAGAACGTGTATGTAGGCACTTCGAGGTTTACGCCCTTTTTCCTAAACACAGTCGATATATATATATATATATTGTATCTCTTAAGCAGTGACCTCCCACTGCGTTTTTAGAGTAGTAAAGTGTGTGCTATCGGTGCTCACGTATATAAACGAAATAAACAATATAAGAATAGCAAAACTTGGGATAAAACAGTGCACGTTGAATATAACTTGCTGTCCTTCCACGTCTCTACACCCGTTATGCAGGCATATACCGTGGCGTAACGAATGTTAGGCGCTCTTCAATTTTTTACTGAAAATGTTCCAGGAGCAACTTCCCAAGACCTTGGTTGGCGTGCACTAGAGTGTGCGTGATCCCTACTTTTATATAATATATTACAGTCAATTCTCGATGAGAAAATACCTTCTCGCTCGCCGTAAAGTACCGAATTTTTTTTAAAAGATAAAAATTAAAAGTAAAAATTAAAAAGATTAAAAGAAAATATAACTCGGAAATATTAGAAAAGAGAAAACTAAATAACGAGGCTGACGAGTATTTGAGAGGTTACCAACATGACGAAATGGCAACATCCCGGAAATGTCGCTCAGCGAGTAGTAGTAGTAGTAGGAAAAATGCATTCATTCAATGATCTTACCCAAGTGACACTAAACGACTTCACGGTATAAAATTCATTGAATGTATGAACTCAACAAGTTTTGTAGAGGTACGTAACAGAGAAAAACTAAGGAGTTAGATGAGTGCTTCATTCAGCAGTGGATCAACGTCGGCTGATGATATTAATGATGATGTTATATAACAGGGTTGGCGAACCTTTTTACGTACGCGTGCCAAAACTTCCCAAATATCATTTTTCAACTGTCTGACGTGCCGAGCAGTTTTTCATGGGGGAAAAATAGTTTTTAAAAATGCTATTAAAAATAATTATGTTTCAGAACTCACAAAACATAGCACACATATTATAATAGCTTTACCACTTTTTTTCAATTACGCCATATATTTCGGTCAGCCAATTTTGAAACTATATGCTAGAATTACTATTATTAGCTTCACCAAGCTTTGTTTCTTATTTGGTGCAGTCATTTTTTGTGGGTATAAATCAAATTGTTTGTTAGTGTATTGCCCGATGAGGTTAGTTTGATAATATTATATGTAACGAAATAGTCTAAGGACAAGAGGTGAGTTGGAGATACTGTCACCAGTTTGTGTACTCAAGTTTCAGATGAAACTACCTATACTCAGTATGTGTGGCACAATAAACTTATTCCAAAAAACTTGTGATGATATCATCGCGAGTCGCTGTTTTGTGCACTAGCCAGTTAGTAGACTTTCAATACTATTGATATTAAATGCGCGCGAACGATATAATAGCACTTGGATATAGGTATATTAGTCTATTGCGTTCGAATGTATGAATAATAGGTCATAAATTTTGTATCGTAGCACAGTGGTGAGGTGACGCACAGGCTTAGGCTTATTATATTACCGCTCAAAACATGTTTAAAATTAAAAAAATAACACTGTTATTCCTTTTTGTTAACAAGAATATTGTAACCTAGCAGAAAAATAACTCATAAATTTTAAATGTGTTTAAAATTTTATAATAAATGGGACTTTACGACAAGCGGAGTCCAGCGTATTTTTAGCGATTCTATTGAAGCCGATACACAGTCTGAGTTCCCTGAGCCGATACGTATTTCAAATATGGAAATATGGAGTTGGTTTTAGTTTCAGTTGAGTATGAAACTTTGTCGCATACGCACTCCGAACACTATATATAGTATTCCAAATACTAGTAAGTATTTTGGAACCAGTTTCTATACTAAGTATTTTTTTATACTGGTAGTAAGTATACTTAGTCTTCAAAATCGACCAGTTTTTCCATCTCTACTAAGGACCGCCTATTCAAGTATATTAACATTAAACGTAATACTTATTATTGAAGAGTATTTCCCTGCTACTTTGTTTTCAATGCGATCTGTCATTTATTAACATTATAGGTATTTTTTTCTCTTCAAACGCGTGCCATACAAAATCATCTCGCGTGCCAATGATAGCACGCATGCCATAGATTCGCCACCCCTGATATAAAATATAATATATAATTTAAAAGTGTGCTTACGTGGTATCTGGGTATTGTTTTCGTTAGTAATTAAAAACAAATTTTCAAGGTAAATGCGAAACTAGTAGGGTGATTTAGGTATTTATAACATATAACTATTTAATGTAGAGGATTTTTTCTTTTGAAAATGTTTGAAACTCGTTCGTATTCGAAAGTTCATGGTCAGATTTCAAGATAAGATAGAAATTATAGTAGGTTATATTATTTTCATCAACAAAAGATTTCTCAAAGAGTATTCTAAGAATCCCTACTATCTGAGAGATGGTTTTCTCGACTATTTCTTAGAAAAACATATTGGATATCTTGGTTAAAGTATAAAATATCTTTCATCGTTTAATATTGAATAACGACCCTTGATATATAATGAATATAATATATGAATTCTGGACAATTGTAGATGATACCTACAAAACAAATCTAGGGAACAAATGAATTTAATACGGTCGTATTCATGAATAAATTATGACACCCGAGATAACTCTCTGTAAATTATACTGAGCTAGAATAAAATAAAATCATTATTTTGATTAATATATAATATGAAATCCTTAGACCAAAACAATAACTGTGTGTCTTTATTTTAAAAATATCTTTTTAATTGTGTTAACTGTCATTTCTTAGTAGAATAAATTAAACCGTTATGTAGTACTTACAAATTTAATAATAATCAGTATTGACTTCGTCCGCTTCAATTGAATCGTCAACTACATATTATACAAAATATAAAATATACCGTATCTATAATAATGTATATTTTTAGGGATTTTAATACCGGTTTTTAAAAACCGGTATTAAATTATTTATTGATACCGAAATATCGGTTTCAAAAATACAAAATACCGATATTTTCTGTATTAAGAAAGCATATTTTCAAAAATGAATTTAATGTTATTTTTGAATTATTTACTACTGTATTGTATATACAGTGTATAAGTTTTATGCTGCCAAAATGCAAATATATTGACTGATACCAACAAAAGTTAAATAATAATAAAACAAATTCCTCAAATATACTTATAGAATTGTTGCGATGAATTAACATAATATGTCGAAAAAGAAAATATTCGTGGCAAATATTTCCATTTATTCTATAACTATTGATCCAACGTTGATAGTAAACCTAACAAAACGTAAAATAAACTTTGTATTTCAATGTATTTCAGTAGGTATTTTTTTGTAAAAATTAGCAGTTCTAAAATATTATGATCTATACATATTTACAAAGGTAGGTAGGTACTTTATATTGCTATAAAATAGTGTTTGGAATAGATATTAATAGTTATATGAATTGTTAGGTACCTTCTTATTTTTGTCTATAATATGTTTTGACGAATACCGGTATTAATACCGATATTCAATAAGAAATACCGAAATACCGGTATTGATATATTCATTCGGTATTGCAATCCCTACGTGCTGCAGGTCTGACATGGCGGGAGGCACAGGAGTTGGCGATGGACTGAGGGAAGTGGCGCCAACTTGTGCTTGCCCTATGCCCCAATGTTGGGACGTGACAGGGTGACAGAGAAGAGAGAGATTGCAATCCCTATATATTTTGTATAGGATGACAATATACCATTGAAGCGAACGAAATCGGTACTTATTATTAATAAATAGGATGGAATACATATAACGTATTATATTTAATTCCATTTAATTATATAATATATTTTCATTCACTAGTATAGTGATTCAATTTATTATTATTGATTAAGGGGGATCCTTATACCAACAGAGAACCCAGCTGAAAAATACGAAGTTTGCAACTCATAGAAAACATGCTTTATAACAAAATCTCATTTTTGATCAAAAGTGCAGTTAGCTGGTTTGCGGATTAAGCAGTCGAATAGGTTATCAAAAGTTATAACCATTACTTAGTCGAGAATTGAACCCAAATAATTAGAATAGTTAAAGCAAAAAGCTCACTCAAAATTTTAGAGGCGAAGTCGAATATTGTCTATGATTTCATTTTCATTATTGACATAACAATAAACGTCGTCAGTAAAATTATATTTTATTTGGTCAAACATTAAAGTAGTCTTCTATTTAATTGAAGGTTCAAAATCCAATTTTGAAAACGTAGCAGTTACAGAATGCTTCAAAATCTTGGCATATGACCCGTCGGTAAAATTGAATAGGGCTAGTTCTATCCGCCAGAGCTATTTCAAATCGTCAGTGCTGTGGGTCTATTCTATACTTATCGAACACTAAATTGATAAATAGTATCAAACTTAGGGTATGTTTGTATCAAAATATTAGCACTTATTGTAACAATTACACGAAGCCGGTTTTTATTGTTGCAATAAGTGCGATATTTTAACAGCAGCAAGATAGGTGCTGTTAAAATATAGCACTTATTGCAACAATAAAAACCGGCTTCGTGTAATTGTTACAATAAGTGCTAATATTTTGATACAAACCTACCCTAAGTTTGATAATATTTTTCACTTTATCACTTTAGCGGTCGATAAGCATAGAATAGACCCACTGAATCAGCTAACGTGACCGCAGAAATATGGCTCGGTCACAATACCGCCAGGGGCCGTAAACTGCGCGCCGTGTTCGAAATCGGGCCCGTGACGGCCTACGGTTCGCTTACGTGGCTGTGAATAAGAGCTGACTACATTTTGTGCTGAAATTGTGTTTTGACGTCTAGGTCAACGAGCACGACTTTTTGGTTAGGTATAAGAATGTATGTCAGGGGATTTTAAAGTGTTTGGACTATAATTAGAGAGAGTTTTATGAACTTATAATACTACGACATTTGCTGGTATCAATTTTAGTATGATTGATATAAAAAATATAATTTTGTAATAATATGACTGTTATAAATTCAACAGCCGCCATCTTTAGCAGTATGCTTTGACGTTTTGTTTTTGTGTAAGTATCTAGGGAGGTTACATGTAAGTTGTACGTATGCAATTTTATGTAATACTCTTTTATATTTCTTTCATTCTAAATGTCATATTGTGAACGTCTTAAACTTATAATTTGTAATGTCCACAATTTGTGAAAAATAAATAAATTGACTTGAATTGACTTGAATTCATCGTGGGATACTTATTCGTGCGCCGCAGTACGTGAAACATGAGTTCCTATAACATTTTATCAAATGACGAGTTCTTCGTTGAACATTTCACCGTGGAATACATTTGTACGTATCTTACAAAGTGCGGCGATATTTTTCAAATAGTACTGTTCCAATTAGATTAACCCTAACCTAACCTAACCTAGTAAAGACATCTCCACATGTTGTAACATACGTACAAATATACTCCACGGTGAAATGTTCAACAAAGAACTCGTCATTTGATTAAATTAATGTTACACGAACTCATGTTTCACGTACAGCGGCGCACGAATAAGTGTCCTGCGGTGAACTGTTTACGTACAAATTTCCGGATACGATCTAAGGCAGGGCATAATATATGTATGATATTTTGTACTTCATTCAATTTGATGCATTTGTTTTATCTACTATGGATTAACAATATATATTTAATTTTAGCACCTCATATATTATATTTGTGTCGCTACATTTCTAAATCAGCCAAGTCCATCTTTAGGTATTTTTTACTTTTGTTGTGAATTGCTGAAGAACTACTGCTCTCTAACTTTTCTGCATTATCAAAATATGGAACTTATTAATTTTAAATATTCTATACTCGAAATAATATAAACTTTCACCCTTGTGACTGTGTATTTGAGAAAACAAAAAGCTGTTTTTCTCCTATTCATCTATTATGGACTTGGTTGATTTTGAAATCTAATGACACATTTGTCTTGACATATATAGCGCATGAGAAAAAAGCACATCCAAATGTGTAGGAGAAAGCAAGACAGCGAGCAGACGTATTAAATAGAGTAAGATAAAAGAAAAGATCATCGAAAATTGTAAATCTGTAAAATAAACTGCCACGAAAATGAAGGAATTGTTTATTGTAATCGGGTTATGAAAGAAAACAAATAATATAAAATATTTTCATAATAGTTTGACAAGTGCAAAATTAAGCCATATCCAAGAAGGTTGACAGGTCACACATCACCTGGTTATTTTGTATAGTTCAATAATAGTGACATATTGTCGCACTCATATTATGCCAGTTTGGTTCTAGCATTGTTACCACCTAAATAGAGGAAATAGTAAAATGGAATAGATTTCTGTTGAAAACATGCAAACCCAATAATTATTATTAGCGATGGGATCAAAATAAATTAGCTAAACAATATTTCCACTACCGGAAATCATTATTATATTTCTAATGAATTGAAATTCAACGAATGGGTTATTATTTAATGACGGTTAGACACTTCCATTGTTACAATTTTCCTCAAATTTCTATGAATCCTTTGATAACATGAACCGTTGATAGAAATTTTAATAAAGCATTTCAAATTCTATTTCGAGGGTCAAACCATACAAACGTATTTTAATACAACCTTATTCGCCATTTAGTCTGTCCATTGTGATAATTTGTCAGAGGAATAATCAGTTTTTAGTTTATTGAAATTATTGTCAATTTAATATTTTCGTGTTATAAAACTATGGACCTGTAGTAAGTCTATTCTATCTATACACAAGGCGGCTAAAAATAATTGATAAAATAATCGATCAGTTTATCATATTTATGTATTGAGGTATTATAATGTTACAATAAGTTAGCTGTATAAACTGTCAAAACTGTCTATCTCGCTCTAAAATCTAATACAGCCAAGAGAGGGGCTGTTAAAACACTTTCTAAATCACTTTTTGACAGTTTAGATGGTTAATTTTAAGTAACAACTAATCGCCTTTATACGTAAATGTGGTAAACTACCGTCGATAGCCTCCTTGTGTATAGAATAGCTTCGCTGATGTCATAATGCACCTATCAGGCACTATTGGCGAGGGGTGCATGACTAGTCATTGCGCTCCCCAAAGACGTATAAGTACATTTTCGGTGACGTGGTATTATTTTGTATTCGAAATTTTATTTTTCTGTATAAAAATGTACTTATATTTTTATTAATATTATTATTATATTGACACCCCGGAAGTCCGGGTAGGGAAGGGAGTCGGGGCCGCACAGCCCGATCCGATCTCCGCGCTCGACTCTCCGGTCGACCGGGCGTCGATGACGCCCTGGTTAGCGTGCTGTAGGTCGATTCGTGTGAGTCACACGACCAGCTTCCATCCTTCGACTAGCTCAGTGATTGAAATTGTTTAGGGCGGTCAATAGAAGCTGGGTTTTGTGTTTGGGTAGAGCACGTTCAGTGTAAGGTTAGGCCTTGACAGTTGATTATGGTGGATCTTCACAATGAAACACACGTTGTTCGTAGCACAAAGTTCTATTTTTAACTTATAGTTCACAAAAAAAGGTACGTACACAACACACAGATACACAATATTAAGTTTTACACGGTTTATAATTTTTCAACAGCCCTAAATTTATTAATGATGGGCGCCGTAGGCTGTGTCAATTAAAATTTAAGAATCAACGGGCACGAAGTCCATCGCGTATCGGAGACTCGGGCTTACTGCCCGCCAGATTGGTTATGTCCCCGTTCCAGCCTTATCGCTGTCCCTCTCGATCTACCCCTGGACGCTCATCCCTCTCTGTCGTTCTCGCCTGCGGCAGAACGCTTGGGCCTTTACTTGGGTTTTACCTAAAGGGTCGTCCAAGTCACCTTTTTGCCAGTAGATGAAAGTTACAGCGATTTCGGAGGGATTGAGCCCAAAAAAAAACAACACTAGGTATCTTAATACAAATACGATTTAAAACTAAAGCTATTTCCTTTAAGTCTCGATCATACCAATCCCGCAGGTCCAACCTTTATCTCCCTATCTAGCAATTTTTATATTTATAGATAATTAATAAAAAGCATCTTATGCATAGAACGGCGATAGAAGGACTTTGGCTTGGCGGACTATAAGAAACATGAATGTGGCATCCATAGCTTTGCTCGTACTTTGCCCTTAAGGGGTCCTCCATACACGTATAAACGTGGCGGTATCAATATTATATTATATTCTTATCTATTGTGAGGGTAATATTTGTGATGATGTAAATATCATGTTATGAGCGTCTTGAATTTAGATTTGTTATGTCCATAATGTTTTCTTTCTTAAATAAATAAATAAATAAAATAAAATGACACTTGGTGAGAATTCCACCAGTGGTCATGGTGTCAAGGTATGGGGCATGTAGCTGGGAACGTAAGTGGGTCAGAAGCAGCGCTCGAAATGGAAAAGTTTACGAACCGGAGCGCTCGACCAATTTTCTGAAGATATTTACCTAGTTATCAAATCGTATGTGTATTTTATAAAAATAAGTGTGTCAGATTTTCTATTGTATGGCCTATCTACCTCAGACAGACAACATATTTTTTCCACGAGACGGAGCGATAATTTTACAAATTTCACGAGCCGGAACGGCGCTCCGGTGCGTTCCGTTCCATTTCATGCCCTGGTCAGAAGTGGAAGCGGCAGTGTAATAAACGTGTACGTACGAGTACTTATCAGTCACATTGGTTAGCTGTGTGGATTTTCTGTACTCAATAACGTCGTCTCACAAAACATTATAGAGAATGCAGTCCGCAGCGTGTGATATTTATCGCGTCTACACCAAGTGTAAGTTAACACATTCACTGTAGACCTTTTAATTATTAATATTTAATTACCACATTTAAATAACATGCTAATTATATCTAATGGCCACCTGATATAATATTACTAATTTATTACAGTAATCATTGATATACGACTTGTGAATATAATATGTTTTAATATACCATTTCTGCAAACCCCTTTATTACTCTCAATTAACTAAATCTGACAGAAAGAAGCGAAGAATATTTGAACAAAGAATAATACCATTATGCAATCGGCAGTTTCGCCAACTTAAACATACGGAAACAAAATTAATTGTCTCTTATAATTTACTGAGTATTATGTTGGCAACAGTGCTTTCCCTCTGTTGCAATTACAGTGTTTTCTTATCAAATTTAACAAGAGATGTCAACTACATAAAATTATATTATTTCACGATTAATAATTCATATCTGGTATTATAATTAATGTACGAGTAGTATATTAAACCAATTTTGTAGGAGTAAATTAACAGAATTTCAAGCGAATTCCAACACGTGCGTGCCATATTTGTTGTGAGTAGCATAATATCTAGTTACAATGATAAAAATGTATGATACTATTCTATATTATGTACCTAACATTATAAATAATTATATTATATACGTAGTACCTAACTGGTATTATATTTTCATCCCATATGATAAAGTAATATAATATACATAGGACACAAAGTGTAATTATCTTTTAGGCAGCGTCATGACACACATGATATGGTATATATTAAAGGTTGCTATACCGTGATTCCCGCTCGATTGATTAATTTAGAAATGCCGGGATTTTGCGCTTAGTTTTCATATGATTTTCACAATATGCTGAAACTATAGCTTGTGATTTCTCGACATTTTTTTATTTTCAATTCAAAAAGCTAATGTATTTATATTACTGTTTCCTTGCGACGTCGAAATTAGTTTTTTTGATTTTCTGAAAATTCTCGAGATTCTCAACAAATCGACATTGTTGTGACGTATGATGTTACCTCTTGCCATTAAAAGAATTACCATTACAAAATCCATTCAAGATCGATCTTTTTTGTTCTGCAAGATTTAAGAGATTTCATTCAGAATCAAAAGCGAGATTTTTTTTAGTTCTTCCGGCAAAAACAAATTCCGTTCAGCATCAATTAGGAGAGATTTTTTTTGTTTAAAAAAAAAATACCGGCGAATATTTAACAGTTTGGTCGTAGCCGGCATCTTAGCTTAGTAACAATTTATCGATTTTTCGAGAAACTCATTGGTGGTGTCTCGAGAAATGAGAATGGTGGAAATTTCGGAAAATTTATTTCTCTAGATTTGAGATTGGCCTTTTTCGAATCGATCGAAATTGATCGAAACGAGATTTCTCGATCACAACCTGCAGTCGAAACGTATTTTAGTGAAGTTGGTATGTAGTTGCTTAATAATTAGAATATAAAATACCGGCAAAAGTGCTGTATAAAAGACGAAATAAGGAATTTGGGAAGATTAACATCCTGAACGTCATAAAAATTAATTTATTAAACTTTGTAGATATATTTTTATCATTATGACAACTTTGCTTCTTACCTATGACAATCAACATTTCATCATACAAAATATTTTTTTTTGTACCATCCAAAATATTATTATGAACGTCCTTGTTACATACTAAATTAATTGATAATAGAGTCATATTTTGATTCGATGGTAGGTATTATGATTTTTTTTACACGTCTTATATTATTGTCTATTTAGGTTTAATGTTCAGTTGACATTATATAATAAAATATATTCGATAAACATAATATTAGAGTTTCCAATTGAGTCGTATTTTTTTGAGAAACTAAAACAAATTGCCATGTTATATTTTGGAATAATTTAATATACATGCCTACATTAATCCCGAAATTCTAGAACTAAGAATTCTGTCCGGGATTATAATCCCTATTATGTATGTGGATATAGCGCGAGGTATTTTTATTTTCGGTATAAAAAAATCTATGTCAATATTATATTTCATTCTTAGAAATTCGTCGTTATCAGTATTAACCGGATAAATCCACTGTTGGATGAAAGGCTCCGCTAGTTCTTTCCACTTTTCTCGGTCCCTGGTTCTACGCAGCCACGAAAATATGCCATATTTTATGAGTTCGTCAATTCATCGGGGTTCAGTGCGACCCTTAGGTACCAGTGTGGGGAGTGTCTCTATATGTCGGTTGAAAGGGAAGAGCTTCTCAAGTCAGTCCGACACTGTTGGACCGATCGGCCATTGCGAATTAGTATCCAAGAGGGAAAAATTTTAAAAAGCTTGCGGCATTTTACGGCGAGCAAGAAGGTCCTTTCTCATCTAGAATTGACAGTAATTTACTATATCAAAGCAGGAATCAAGCACATTATATTGCACGCCAACTAAGGTCCTAAGACACTCTCAGAACAACTTTGAAGTACACCTAACGTTCGTTACGCCATGGTATATGCCTGCATAATGGGTGTGGAGATGTGAAGGGTGATGGAGGAAAAATAAAGTGTATGACTGTATCTGTCTAGCGGTTGTCCACTCCCTAATTGACATATCTATCCCATTGACATTTCATCACATCACGTACTCTTATTTGCCTCCATATCTATTGGTTTATATTGTGGTTTTACCGCGTTATACTCAACGGACACCTTTTCATGCCACATTATGATAAAAAGTAGTTATTGTATTTATTAGTTGTTTCAAATTATTAGTATTAATATAAGGTAGAGCTTTATATAGCGAATACTTAACTGTGTTTAAAATAATGTAGTGTGACACCCCCGTATGGTCCCCATTTGGGGATGTCTTTGTGTATCTGGAGAGGCCCGAATCGGTATCAAATCCAACAAATAGTAACGGCTGATTGCGAAAATAATTAAATAATGTTAAATATCTGCCGGCAACATTGTCTGAATAGCGTTAAAAATACAAATGGCAACGCCGCATTTTGTACGGCTCTCAAGTGACCGTTGGTTTTAGCGGGAGAAGCGTTTTTGACAGCAACGCTGTAAGCAATGTTAACCTCGCTATCCGTCAAAATTAAATCGAAACGAATTTGTATAAAAATGTAGCCATTTAGAATATATTAACTTAAATATACCTTGCCGTTTCCAAAACAATTCCGATGTGTTATCTGTTCACCTCCACATCCCGAATCCAGACGAAAAACCTGACAACAAAATAAGTGGCAGTTTGTTTCTCACTTACGAAATTGGAGGGAAATGATAGTAGGTATATGATTCTCTTTCATGTTTTCTCTTTTACGATCATTGAAACGTTACTTTTTAGTATGTCTACTTAACAAAAACTGAAAGATTGTGTAAATATTTATGAAAGTAAGTCAAAGCATTGTGATAATAATAATAAATATTATAGCGTTATAATATGAAATACAATGCGATTCCCAAAAGACATTTATAAAATGAAATATAAGTCTGAAATAATATATTCGATGGCCCACGAGCGGCGCTTTCATTTCCTAACAGCAGCGAGAGAGATAAGAGAAACTGACATATTTGCATTAAATTTCACCGCCTTGTGAAACAAAATATACTATAAAACATTTTCAATTGGATGGATGCAACATAATAATAATAAATACTGATGGTTGAGTCCACCCAACGTGAGCCGGAGACTAGCACGCCTGTTCACTGATCGATAGTTTGATGTTTCGAATCCAGCAATAAGGTTATTTAAAAAAAAAATAAGGCTTGACCTCAGAGTAATAATATAAAGAGAGTGCTTAGTGTTCGGCAAAATAAACCTGTGTTTCTTGCGTATGCATGTATGCTTGCACAGTAGAACCTAAAGTAAATGTTCCGTAGACGATGTCATGAGATTTTATAACTTTCTTTTTAGACCAAGCCAAACCCAACCTAACCTAACCTAACCTAATCTAACCTACCCCAACCTAATATTATAATAATATTAGGTTGTAATTATAATATAATATAATCTTAGTTTGTGGTAATGATGCATAAATGTATGAAAATTTCGAATTTCGAATTTTCAATTAATAATTATTAGATCGAAAAGCCTATGCGCCGAAAAAAAGGTATTTATTATAATTGTCTACATGGAATAAACTGTTTACGTAAAAAAAATATAAAAGCTCATGACAACATCTGCGGTTCAATTATTATCAAACCTAAATTTTATTATTATAACTTAATTATGTAATGTTATACCATCATGTTACTTCTCAGTATGGGTAACAAATTTAAACAGAACATAATTAACTGTATTTTCTACTAAATAAGGTAATCATTCAAATCAATATTTAACGGCGACGTGCACAAAAAATATTTAATTCAGCCGTAGAAATTCTATCTTACTCTAACGGTATAACGCATACTGCGAAGATATAAGAGTTTGGAATACTTTCTCATTCGCACGTATGGTTCGTTTTTGTTCAGGCCTTAGGTTAGACCTTATAGGGTGAGTAAATCACCTAATATATTGTAGGTGAGTTAATCTCTTTTTATACAGTCGCGTGATCCATGAGGTCAAAGTTGTGTACTCTGAGCCGCTTTATTGACTAATTGATTGCTGATATAGTAAACAATCTAACCATAACCTTGCGCAGATGTGATTTCTTCTAGTGCGCATGAAATAGCCGATACTATTTCCGAAGGACTGCTTGCTGATGGCATCCGACAGAGCGGAGCTGTTTGACAGGGTCTGTTCACACGGACCCAATCAACTAAGGCCAACTTTGCGGTATTTGAAAAGTTTGCTGTGTCATGTAGAATAGATGACAGAATAACTCCGATCTTTCCTTAGATTCATCACTTGCTGAATCCTCTGTTTCATATAATTTTAAATATACGTCTTTAATATAATATGACTATTTTATTTCTGATACAACGTTTCACGGTGAAGTGTAATACGGCGAACTGCATATGTATAAACTTCCGGACATGGAAAATTACATCTGCCTTGCTTTTTGATAAGTAGAATTAGCAGGATACGACGGGGTGAATGACGCCATGGGATCTTATTCACTAATGGTCTCCAGAGCAGCAAAGTCTACAAATGAATGGCGGAAGGTTATCTAGAATAAAATAACTGTTTCGGTCAGCAGAAAAAATAACGACAATGAAGAGAAATACAACCACGCTAAATATCTTCTGAAATCATTATCGTGTATTGTATAATACAATACGTAGTCCTATCCCTATAACTCTACCAATATTAACTAATGTATTGTCGATATTACATTGTTCAAAAGCACCCCTTTCTAAAAATAGCATTGAATGTCAGTAGGGTGAATTTCTTTCTCGTGCTATGCTATAAGCTTTAAGTGGGTACACGGGATTAACAGTGTTTTATAAAATTTCATTTTTACATTGTTAAAAAAGCGTCGCCGAAGCCTGACGCATATTAATTATTTTCCAGCAGGGTCCCGTGCGAAAGCTTAATGACGTACCATTTTTTTTAAAGTGGCCGCTCTGGAAAAGCTCGATTTTACAAAAAAAACTGACTGCAAACAAAATGAGAGTAATTATATCAATTTTGTTCGTGGCGTAGAAACTTTATTTCTTTAGGTAGCAGTATTTCGTTTCCTTTTGTTTCAGTAGACATTAATTTGGTTTGTCTTTGCTAGATGTACAATTAGTATTTTATTGTCATAATAATAAATGATGGTGTATAAAGTAATGACCAGACTCGAGTTGACAATATCATACAATTAGCAACACGGTATTAATAATGGGTGTTTTTTGATGTTGCTTAGATAGACTTCACAAAAGAGGTAACTGTCAAACCGAGCTGAGGTACTGCGCTCGTTTTTTAACAATAATGATCAGTTTAGTTTGGAAAATCATCACGAATACAGTCACTACCAAACAGTGGTGAAGAGTGGAGGTAGGCTGTTAAGATCCGCCATAAATAAAGCACACTAAACTTTGTCAGTCATACAGTAACGTCCCTAGAAAAAATGCCGCCCCTGGGCAGCGTCAAAATACCACTCCATTATACAGTATTTTTTATTATCCTTTCATGACTTCAATATCTAAGAAATACATTATTAACAAAATATATACCACAAAATTTAATTTAAATGTCATCTCTACTTCAATAAACAATATTGTGAGTCCACAGTTTCAGATATATTTAAAAATACACCTGACAACTTTCAAAACTCGCGAATGACTGGCAAAAATATTTAGATAAATTAATTAGGTAAGTACCTAAGTATGTACCTACCTATAATTCAAATATAATTCGCAAATCTGCACGTGTCATTGCTGGTCATCAATGAATGATGTCCAAAGACAACGGAAGTAAACTAGACATCGCGAACCCGAGGAAAAAATACAGTCTTGTTAAACCTTTTATGCTAATCAATACATTTTGTTCCCAACCAGTGAGCTGATTTTTTTA
Source organism: Rhyacophila brunnea (assembly GCF_057557595.1). Taxonomy (NCBI): domain Eukaryota; kingdom Metazoa; phylum Arthropoda; class Insecta; order Trichoptera; family Rhyacophilidae; genus Rhyacophila; species Rhyacophila brunnea. The sequence continues at coordinate 9,857,769 of NW_028232796.1, read as the reverse complement.
ATGGAAAGATATTTCGTATTTCGATATTCCGTTATTAGTATCTATTCTTATACATATTTAATGAATCTACTCAATTTGCCGCCCTTCGAGTAACTGCCGCCCCCAAGCCACGCTCAATCTGCCTATCCCCACGAGACGTCACTGCAGTCATACGATTTGTTTTCATTAAAATAAAACTACAATTTACAGATAGCGTTGGTTAGTTAGAGAACTATTCATAATTTGTTGGTTATATTTTTTTATTGTGATCCTTGACTTAATAGGTAGGTGATAAAGTTTTTACCTACTTTATTGTATTGATTTGTTATATAAGTTAGAGTTAATAGTAGGTACTCGTTATCAGTTGTATTTGCCTTTTGGTGAGTGTACACAGTGCCTGAAGATACCGAAAGACGTAACCCGGGTCGCATAAACGACTCTAATGAAATAGTACACAACTTAAATCCATTAAAGATAAAGAATTTGTTGTGAACATTTTTAAAGTATTTTTTTTAATAAGGAAATTTTTTTAACAGATAAAACCGTTTTTTTTTTTAAATTTTGTTATTGTTTCATCCTAACAATATATGTTATGAATTTTGCACCCAGTTTATTTTAATTATTCACTGAGTTTAGCCAAATAGGCCACTATTGGTTAATTTAATATTTTAGTTAAAATGCTTGTGTAGCTAAAGTGACAAACAGCGCATAGTCATACGGTACGGGATTCCAATATTAATGCGGCATTTCGTATGCAAGTGTTGCTCCTCAAACGCGTATCTAATACACTCGTATCGGTGCGACCTCACGTGACATGCATAGGTGTTCAATGTGACCCCGAGGTCAGGGCCGTGGAGAGGACCGCGACTCGGTAATGTGTACCGCTGTATTGTGACTGCGACAGCTAATTTAAAATGCAAGCGCACGCCTTTATTGCTACTACTACAACTCAATTGTGGAAACTCATGTTAATTATTAAAATAATTGAAAAGATTAATACAATATAAATGTACGTGCATATAAGCGAGTCGAAGCACTTTGATAGGTAGTTGTTAACTAGTTCACGACATTCTTTGATATTTATATAAGTATTAATATATAAATATCAAAGAATGTCGGCTATTATAGCGACTTACTAGTATATGCACGGGGTATGGCAGTGCTTATATATCTGTCTATAATATAATATATATTTACAATAATGTGTTGAATATATTTCAAGAAAAACCAACAATAAAAATTAAAAAAAAAAAAATTATGGATATCTAAGAAATCATATTGTTTTTATATAAATTAATAGAATAGAATTTTTCATTATGTTGCCACATATTTTCTCATCATAATATGATACATACATAAACATAATCATTTGCACAGTGACGTCCAGAGGCAAAGTGTCGCCCTTAATCAGATTCAGAATGCCATCCCTCTTAATTTTTAGTCTCAAATTGAATGCAAATTTGTTGGGTAGCTACTGACCTATTTTATTAGTCATCATCAGCAAATTTTCATGAAAAACAGTGTTTTTAGGTAAGTAAGTATAGGTCTGAGACCTTGACATGTTTGGAGGCCCCCTCTGAACATTTTTTCTATGCGATAAACCACCATCGGGTGTTATAATACAAAAATACGAATAAGAGGATAGGTTACCGAAATTTTGAATGCTTCCATTATTTTTTAAACTGTCGGTACTTTTCAACTAATCGACTGCATCGTCTACATCACAGAAAACCGCCCCTGGTCTCAAAAGTTATATTATTCGTATTCGTTCCTTCATTTGCCGCTCTTTATAATGCATATAATGTATATATGCAATGCATAGCCTGCCTATCCCCATCAGACGACACTACATTTACAAAATATTTTCATAATAATGTTTACTATTTTTTAAATGTTGTCAACTCCAAATAAATTCGAATTATTTAATTTTTGAAACCCCGAAGTTCAATTTTACATTATTCATTCATATTAGATTTATTGAGATTTTTTATTAGCTGGCTATATACTTATACAAAAATATAAGAAAAGCATAAATATTAAATTTGAGATAGTGGCTGAGTGCCCGCATCTGAAAACGTGGATGCGGTTTCGATTCTTGGAAATATTACGTATTCTTTTTACAATGTGTGTCCGATCCAGAGAAAGTACCCAATGGGCCAAACGAATCGTTAATACTAGTAGTAACTATTTCACGTAAAAATGTTTATTAATATAACCTTCGTGTTGATATTATATTTTAATGATAGAAGAATGTATAAGGAAAGTTTTGATTGTTTTATTAAAAACATGTGTCATTTTTATAATAGTTAGCTTTCTTCAAATGGAGTGACTAAATGCAGAGTTGGTAACTCGGGTTCTTTCCTTTACCAACCTGTCTGATGCTAAATGCTGAAGGGGATGGAACCAAGTAATATTTAGCCATAAAAGAACAGATGAAAAATAAGCTTTATTGGACAGTATGGTTTTGTAAAAGACATATTAAACATATTCTTTTGGACGATATAATTTAGTTTGACTGCACTCTCGCGATTATGTTATAAAACATAAATTCACAACGGTACAACGTGCGACTTGATAATTTAAAATAATCTTATTTAAAAAGTTTTTTTCGGAACAAACAAAAGTGAATAAATCTTACTTATAACTCTGTTTGCGGAGGGGTGCGGTTAATACAAAGTTATGTTCCCGGGCGCCAGTAAGAAAAGCGGCGCTAGTGTTTAAAATTTAAATTCGTGCCTGCTGCGGTTTGCGTCTTTGATTTAGAGTAAAGTCGGCTGACAGTAAAGTTCAGATGTGGAGAAATTACATTAAAGAGAGGCTTAATTAAAGAGAGAAAAATTTAAGTCAGTTCTGGGAAAGCGTTGTAATACTCGTAATATGTCACTTTGGAATACTAAGTAATATAATAAAAAATCAATCGGAAAAGTTTTGAAGCAGTGTTTGATTTAGTCTGGTTTGGACAGGTCTGGTTTGGTGGTGCCATTAGCTTAAATTAATGGCACCACCAAACCAGACCCGGTCTTAATTGGGCGTATCACGGGACCCTACGTTTGGTTGAGAAGCATATTTTTTTATGACTGATAATGTCTCAGGAGCAGTTACCCAATTCTAAATGTGGTTTGACTGAATTTACATGACTTTAACTTAAGAATACCCATGGAAGAGATGAGCATGTAGAGGCAATATTCAAATTTGTAGTAAGTAGGTAACAAAAGCTAATATAAAACTGCCGAACAGATCATAAGTGAAGAGATCTTCACGTTGGCAGTATGACGCCGGAAATTTTCTAAATGCAACAAAAATGGCCTTTGTTACTACCGGGTCGGACGGTCTGATGGGCCCAATAGCTTGTTGAACCGATTTGAGCAGCTCTTCCCGATCCATATACACTTCAGGATATTCTTAGAGGATGTTGTTTGCATCCTGTATTTCTACGCCACTTGGACATGTTGAACGGGTAAGAAGATCAAGCTCATAGAGCCTGCAAGCAAAGCCACCATGTACAGTCAAGAATAGACTGGTGTAATGATCTGGTATAAAAGCAGTTATCTCCATTCGTCATTTGATATTTAAAAAAAAAAACATTTATATTAGACTGTTTTTGGTGGACGCATCCCATTTTTTCTGCCAAGTCTTTAACGCTGCACCCAGCATCATTAGACATATCATTTTATTCAATAACGTCGTTCTTTTAGACAATAAAACCTTAAATAAAGGAAATTAAAACATGTCACATACCTTAAACTATGTGAATACGTTAGCACCATAGCCGAAAAAAAAAACTTACACGGAATCCACCATTATGTAGGTACATAATCATGGCCCCCACAATGAGGGGCTGAGAGGGCTGTAGCCTAGGGGCCCAGGCTTAGGGGGCCCGGCGTGGCGGGTCAATCAGATATTTAAGATAAACACACATCACAAATTTGCTCTAACAGTAGGTAAAAAAAGTTGCCTACGGCGCTATTTCTCAAGAAAGAATTTTAAATTTAAAAAAAAGAGGTCGTTAGATGCATTTTGATTGTTTTATGTTGATTCTTGACAACTACATAATTCAAGTAGATGTATTAAAACTACAAACATCCCTAAAAATATACCGAAGGCACTTACTTTTACCTCTAAGACAATTTTGAAAACGCTTCTGTGTGCGTCACACATGCCATTAAACTAAGCGATAGGTAGGGGGGGCGCCAAAGATCCTAGCCGGGGGGGCCGTTTTAGGATGTGGGGGCCATGTACATAATACTCATAATTTCTGCCTGAATTTACTTTCTCTAAGCAACGCATGACCTGCTTACTTCCACGGGACGTTACTGATTAACAAACAGAAACATTGTTGAATGATTGAACGATAGTTTTGCGTTTGTTCAATGAAATCTAAATCAGTAGTATTTAAAAATATTAATTTGTGAAAAATGTGCTCAACTTTTTTAGATTTTGGTTATTTATTAATTGTTTGACTGTACTATTTTCGAGGTGCCCTTTTAATTTTTCTGACGAATCGATTACCTACGTCATTTGCATCAAAGAAAATCTTTGCTGACTTTTTAACGTTTAATATGCGACTGTAAATTCTGTTCGATGTTCTAGAATCTAGTATAAGTTTTGTAGACTTGCATCTCGATTCTGTATAATCTCAAAATAACTTCTTTGCAACAATATGTGGTGGAAAACAAGCAATAATACAGATCATTATATGTCTTCGTTGTGTAAATCTATCTATTTTTTATTCTCGTATTTCACTCGGGCGAAGTCGTGGGGATTCGCTAGTCAAGAATAAAATATTATCGGTTTGCTATATAGGATAGGCCTTTAGCTAAAGTCATACAGATTTGATGCATTTACATTTTCTGGCAGTTCGTAAAGCATTCAGAGCCATTCATTGGTCGGCGGATTAGTATTAAACGGCATGCAGCAAATGATGTATCGACTTATTAGTATGGAGTGGTTTTCAGCCAATGAGATTTTATATCATGTTTGCCCAAATTGAAGATGGACAATGCAACTAAAAAATCAAACCTCATTGATGCAATATAGGGAACTTTAATGTTTTTTATTAATTGTAGGTTGATAAAAATAATTTTACTCTCCACAGAGAGATAAATAAAAGGCAGGCGAAAAATATTTAGAACTAGCTGAAGTACCCGGCTTCGCACAGGGTCGCTTCGTGGTTATATTTATCTTAGATATTTAAAAAATAATAAGAGGTAATTATTTTTTTAATATTAAAATATCTGTGTAATACAATATATCAATATGAAAATAATTCTAATAGGAGTAAAGGTCAAACAAAAGAACACTAAATTAAAATCGAATCCAAAATACGCAAACGTTTTTAATGTTATTATTATGCACTAACAAGCCAAATTTGGATTAAACGAACTTTGTATTTTATATAACACTAATTTAGAAACCTTTGCAGGTGTGCGCACAACAACTTACAAAATTTCATCGCAATCAGATGAATGGTATAAGAACGCATACGAATAGAAGAAGATAGAATAGAAGAAGAAGATGGTCGTACTAATTCAGAAACCTTTGCGGGTGTTATCACAACAACTGACGAAGGTTTCATCGCAATCGGATGAATGGTATAGGAACCATACGAATAAAAGAAGATATAATGAAGAAGACGAAGAAAATGTTTGTACAAATTCATAAACCTTTGCGGGTGTTGGCACAACCACTGACGAAAGTTTCATCGCAATCGGATGAATGATATAGGGACCATACGAATAAAAGAAGAAATAATGAAGAAGAAGAAGAAGATGGTTGTACTAATTCAGAAACCTTTACGGGTGTTACCACAAAAACTGATGAAGGTTTCATCGCAATCGGATGAATGATATAGGAACCATACGAATAAAAGAATACATATATAATAAAGAAGAAGAAGAAGATGGTTGTACAAATTCAGAAACCTTCGCGGGTGTTGGCACAACCACTGACGATCTGAATCGGATGAATGATATAGGGACCATACGAATAAAAGAAGATATAATGAAGAAGAGGAGGAAGATGGTTGTACTAATTCAGAAACCTTTACGGGTGTTACCACAACAACTTATGAAGGTTTCATAGCAATCGGATGAATGATATAGGAACCATACGAATAAAAGAAGATAGAATGAAGAAAAAGAAGAAGATGGTTGTACTAATTCAGAAACCTTTACGGGTGTTACCACAACAACCGATGAAAGTTTCATCGCAATCGAATGAATGGTATAGGAACAATACGAATAAAAGAATATAGAATGAAGAAGAAGAAGAAAATATAGATTTTTCTAATTTAGAAACCTTCATGGGTGTGCATACAACCACTTACCAAAATTTCATCGCAATCGGATGAATGGTATAGGAACCATACGAATAAAAGAAAATAGAATGAAGAAGAAGAAGAAGATGATGATTTTTCTAATTCAGAAACCTTCATGGGTATGCATACAACCACTTACCAAAATTTCATCGCAATCGGATGAATGGTATAGGAACGCATACGGGACAGACACACAGACAGACAGACATTCATTTTTATATATTCGTATAGCCTATACTCTTCGCGAAAGTGCAAGCAATAAGTTGATAAAGTTTTATCGCAATCGGATGAACGGTATGGCAGTGCATTCAAAACGAACAAACAAACAAACAAACCCACAAACAAATATTATTTTTTATATATTAGATTTTATATTATTATGTTCGCTTTCGATATTTTCATTTTTATCGTTTTTATTACTTTTATACTTTATAATAATGTTTCATGTCAAGTTGTGAACGTCTTAAAATTATAATTTCTAATTTACACAATATGTTAAAATAAATTGAACTCAAAAAATTAATAAATTGAAAAAGTTATTACGTATACTTCGAACACAGTTAATAAACTATTTTTTATTTAACGAATAATTATTTACAAGATTGTAATATTCTTTTATTGAACATGTATAATTTGAAAATAATTCTGAGGAGTATATATATATCTAGATGTATTTTTCAACAATATTTTTACTTGTAGTTATTTTTACTATGCCTGGAATTGTAAATTTCTGCTACTCGGTTTTGGAGAGGTGTAATATTATTTTTTTCAACCTAATGGCTCAAAGAGACTCTATGACGATCGGTCATATAAATGGCGAAACAACTGTTTCTTATGTTGGAGTCCTGTGTCACAGGATGTCACAGTGTAAATACGATGTCATAGCTGTCATACAATATATATGTATAATATGTCGGAATGGCATAGATATGATCATAGACACTAAATCGCTCTTAGCATAATATATATCTGTCCGATCGTCATATAGTCTATTTGAACCTTAAGCCGTTTGGTTGTATTACTAAGTGTATAATTTGTGGTTTGTACTTACAACTAATTTGACTGTCTCTCCACTCAAATCATGTAGAAACTTTGTGGTATTTAGATTACTATCCATGTATGAAATGTACGCAAATAAAAAAATAAAAAAATAATTGCCAGAAATAAACTTCATTACTTGACGTAAATCATTGTCAAAATTTCTAAATATATGGAGCGATTAAGGCTTTAGTAATCAAGTCTGATGAATGACTATCATCATGATCATCAATGCTATAAGATAACCTAAGTTATACGCTTCAGTATTGACTTTATGATCCGGGTGACTCGTATTATACATCTACCATAATATGCTCTCCCACCACTGCACATCGATGATATAACAGTTATCTACGCATTGCAGGGACAGAGAGAGATGGTATGCTTTACTTATGCTTCAAGTAAATCGTATTATAAACGTACCACATTATAAGTAATTTTCGATTGTTTGGGTAGCCAGCAAAAAATATTGATTGAAGCATCAAGTGAGAAAAGATGGTACAATAGGTGTCATCTAAATAATATTATTTGACATTTAGAAACTTTAGAAACGTCAGTTTTGTCCACTTTATGCGCACTGTTTGGGAATTATTCCAAACAATGGCGAATAACGCTAGCATTCGGTGTGTATATAAAAATGAAAAGAATTTTTCACATTTGTATTATTATTATTATGATGAATATAGTTTTTTGACACAAATAAAAAAAATGGTAAAAGTAAATCGTAGGATGAAAAATGTAGATATTTGGGAAATAATGAGGTAACTGTCAAAATGCGGGAAACCGTTTGCGCTCGAGGGTGACTTTTAATAAAAATACTATAGGGGTAGGCAATAAAATGTTGCGTATGTATGCCCATATACATTCACGTGCGTATACAGGTAAACTCGCGTTTACGAACAATTTTCACCCGAGATGAAATAATAAAAGTTTTTAATACTAGAAACGCTAAACCAAGAGATGTCACGGAGACTTGAAGCTTTCGAGATGTGGCTGTATAGACGCATCCTCAAAATTCCTTGGACTGACCGGGTGACAAATGTTCTCAACCGAATGGGGAAGGACCGAGAAGTTGTACGTAGTACCAAAACCAGGAAACTACAATACCTCGGCCACATTATGAGAGGACAAAAATACAGCATTCCCCAAATTGTCATTCAAGGAAAGATCAATGGGAAGCGTGGCAGAGGACGGCGCCGCATTTCGTGGCTTAAGAACCTCCGTGATTGGTACGAGTGCAGCTCTACCGAACTGTTCCGGGTAGCAGACGACAGAGATAAGATCGCCTTGATGGTGGCCGACCTCCGCTAGGGGATGGCACAATAAGAAGAAATACTAGAAAAAATTGTGGAAACGAGTGAAGTCGAACTAATTTTTTTTACTGTCAGGGCCGTTGCGTCCAACGCAACTGTTGCGTTACCCATCAGGTGGCCATTAGATATAATTAGCATGTTATTTAAATGTGGTAATTAAATAGTAATTAAAAGGTCCGCAGCGAATGGGTCGCTACCAATCCGTCTATGACTCAATATCTAATAATTCTGACAAAAAATAAAGTAATTAATTTATTTATTTAAGAAAACAAAACATTGTGGACATAAGAAATCTAAATTCAAGACGTACACAACATGAAATTTACATTATAAGTCAAACATTACCCTCACAAGAGAGAAGAGAATATAGAAAAATAAATATATATATAATAACAAAAAAAAATAATCGAAACATACTTAAGACTCAGCTGAACAGGAACAAGGTCATTCATAGTTTAGTCAGAAATAAACCTCAGCGTTGAAAGGACGTCATTTTAATTCAGTCTAACCTCAAAAACCTCTAACCATCGGGGATTTATTTTAAGAAACGCAATAATTATTAATTACAATTCTCGGTCGAACGAATATCATTATTATTATTCCCTTCAAACATAACATGTATGCGACGTAACCTGAAGCCCGCCGAACGAATACAGGGCTGTCAAAAAATTTAAAGTTAAAAATAGCTTACTGTACAGATGGAATAATTACATACTTCCAAGCGTCAAACGGCATACAACATTCATCTAAAATAATTATGAAAAGACTAGCTGATTATGTTATGTTATTTTTGTATTGTTCTTATTTTTTTGCTTATCAAAATATTTCACACATTATCTGATGATGTGTATTTTGGATATATCGTAATATGTATCTGGTCTCATTAAAATTGCTATTAAGTTGATATAACATAGGAAAATCTGTAAATCATTAAAATGTTAATTTCGTTATAGTTTTTAATTAAACCGGTGCAATTACATATTAGATTTAAACACTGTTGTACTGTGTGACTTTTATAATATCAGATAAAACTGTAGGATGTCAGCAAAAGAGTAAACAAAACCCAGCTCATGGGATAACCGAATGGTGAGCAACTGTATATATTATATTTTCCCGCCAAATTGCACACAATTAAAAACAATTTATCATAAAAACAAGTAAGACGTCTTCGACAGCCCTGGGTGATTGATTCGATAAAGTCGGCAGTTTTTTTTGTCTTGTTCTCTGCGATCGCTAGCTTTGAATAAAAAAAATCTATGGGTGACCATTTTTTATGAGTATAAATTATTTCTTGCATTGGCTTTTATTAATTAATAATTATTGTACCTACCAACTAAAAGTAAAGTTGCGTTACTTGTTTGTAAAAGTGTCAGACTAAATTAATTAAACTAATCGGGTAAGTAATAAAAAGTCATTAATTGAGTTAGCATTTACTTGGTAGAATTCCATTTTAAAAGAAATGAAAATATAATTAATTATATTTTCATTTCTTTTAATAAAAAGTCACTTTTATAATAAACAGACATCACTATATTAATTTTTTTTTTAAATATGCATTAGAATTAAACAATATGTACCCATTTTTTTTTTTAAATAGTTATGTAATAGGTCTTACATATTCAAAATAAATACTATTCATTAATAATGTTTTTTGGATAGCACATGAAATAAAGATGTAGGTAGATATGTATTTCAACATCCTCTCGGACAATTTCAGGTTAAAACGTTATTAATATATTATTATTAAGTTTATATCGTGGCTATCCATCATATTGGTTGCAATGTTTTCCACCAAACACCTGATTAACAAATTGAATTTAGTAACATTTACGTATATTAGAAGATATCATTTTTTGGTCACCCCATATTTTATACACTTTGACAGTGTTATGATTTAAATTAAATAAGAGATCATTATTTACTTTAGACCAAAGCATTGTCGGCGACCTTTGAATATTACCAGTAGAGCAACAATTCCGGACCACATGTAAAAAAATCATATTTTCAATTCTCAAGGGCAATTCTGTAGAGCGTCCCCTTAAGTACAATTTAATACAGAAAAATATAATTTTTGAGAATGAGAAACATACAATTTTATACAGAAAAATACAGTTTTGAAAACAAAATGCAAAGTACATCATTCAAAATGTCTATGTCTTTAGGGAACGCATTTACTAATCTTGCACCCTTCGCTAATGGTGCCTGATAGGCTTGACACGAGGAAACGGTTCCAATCCAGAATAAATCATGGCTGCGACCACGTAGGTAATTGACAGGCGCATAGAAATTCAAATTCATTAGGACACCAGGATTGGAAACCAACCCTCGCGATAACAGGCAAAAGTGTTTCAACAGCAGAAGAGACCGACCAGTGATGATTGATAATGTATGTATGTACTTAGTCGATCAGAATGCAAATCATTTGAAAATACGGCTGTCTAGCACAGTAAATATTGAACCAAAGATGAAATGTTTCTTAGGCTAAAGGGCCTCATATTAGATTAGCTACCATTAGCTCTAAATTCAAAATTTAAATATAAAATAACCACATGGACACAATTGTGTAGGAGGCTACTGCTTCCAAGTAGCAGTTAATGCCATTTCGCACTAAAAAATAGATTTTTTTTTCTGTCGAACTGCATTCATAAGTCATTGTTGGATTTTTTTGCAGTTACGACCTTATAGATCTCAGTATGCGATATTACTAACACGAGCTCTCGTGGTGCAGTGCTCCTGCAGATCCCGGTGTGGACACAATATATTTATGTGATTTTCTAAACGCCTGGGGGTTTGTGATTGTTCAAAAATTACTAAAAACCACCTTGTACGAAAAAGCAAGGACATGGTTATTAATAATTAAAAAAAATATCACAAGCATGATTTTAGATAGCGTTCGGTATTAATCAAACCTAAAAATTACGTGCATGCACTGATTAATTACATTTTTTTTATTTACTGAAAATATTGATTTATGCACATAATATTTTAAATTCTTATTATTGAACAATATATATCATTTGTAAATTTTTCTTATATTATAATAATCACTTTAACATATACGTTAATAGATATCTTAGTATACCTTTAGAAGATCGTTGTATGGTTTATTTTATCAATACGTATAACATAATTATGTCTTTATCATCATTTGAAGGGGATGATCCTTTACAGTATAAATGCCTTGCTTTCCTCTTTCCACTTCGTACGTAGCATTTCACTGACACGTATTTCCGTCGATTTTAAGGGTGATATAAATAGGTAGACATTCATAACGTAATGACATATCAAGATTATGTCCTTTAGATAATTCAATGTGAAACCTTTGCTTATCTTCGAGCGTCAGGAAATAATTAATATAAATTAATAAAATATTGAATTAAACTATGTAAACAAAAATGATTATTATTATTTTATGTTACATATTACTACGTCAAAGAAAAGATTTTATGATTTTTCCGGGTTATTCGAATATATATTGATGACTTCAGATATAGACAATCTATACTACTTCACAATAATATGTCAAAGTCATATACAATGTCAAAGAAAAGCATATTTTTGCACTGTCACAAGCTATTCCGATTTTCCATTTATTGAGTGGCTTGAGAGCGAATGCTTCATACAATACTGAATAATATGTCTCATTTTTACAACGATTTTATTAGGTCGTATTTTTATTTGTCCGGCGGTTGTTTATCTGGTACAAATCTTGCAATCGATTTTTAACTAACTTCCCGACTAGCTAGACTTTTAGAATATTAGAACACGATGCCAATGCATTTTTTTAAAAATACTTTTAGCCATCTTTAAGTACAGTTGAATTCATTTTCAGTTAATTCTGTTTTGTATGAAAAGTTATTTCGGAAGAAATCCGTAATCCAATCCACTATTATTGGTTCCTAGGGGTCTGGGGTCCTAGCAACTAAATTATTAATATATACGTGCGTTATTATGGAAATCAATATGAATGTCAAAATGACATTTCAGTATTATTTCTATCAAGTACAATTTTTTTTGATCGTTTAAGCTAGTCAAGTCATGTTTATATGATTCAACAGAAAATTTAAAAACGTTGTAGGTATATAAAAAGTTCTTTTTATCTTGTAATTAATCTTTCATCAGATTGATAGCATCTATATCAACGGATATATTTCAATGTAGATTTTTCTATACAGCCCAAGGCTAACTATAATACAGACCGTGGTACCGAATTGTGAATTACGATGTCAGTGCTAGTTATTGATTATCTTAGAATGAAATACAGTAAGATGTATGCATTAAATATAGATTTTCGATTGCATTATAATGCAACAATAACCATTTTATACAGTTTATCATACAGTATTCGAAGTATGAGCAATTACTAGCACTACCATCGAAGTTTACAGCTTCGTGTGTCGACGAGGTATAGGATTAGCCAGAGCTTACTTTGCATGCTCAGCATACACGAAATGGAGACGAACACCGCACTAACGAGTTCAGTAGCGAAGTAGTGAATGGTTGCCTTTAATTATTTAGAAGAGTAAATCGATGGCATATATTTACGTTTATATTTTAAAAACAACCATAAAGAATCGATTGGTAATTTTTGAATCGATTGGAGATATATATATAAACGGCGTGAGTGTTGTGACGGTGGTGGTGAAAACTAAGGCTCGCAATATCGTCACGCGCCTTCTATGGAATATGCTCAAGACTAGGGATTCCAATCCCGGGATCCCGAGCTATTTTCGATACCTATGAATCCCAGGATTGATAAACATAATCCTGAAACTTTCGGAATTGATTTTTTTGTCAATTTTTATGGAACATAAAATAAAAACGAAAATATAACAGAAAAAATACTTTTAATAATAAATAACTGCATTAGAAATAAACTGAGTTTGAATGAAGTTTGATTTATACCCATGTGTAAGTTGTCTATTCATTTTATTTTTTCACATAAATTAATACAAATGAGAAAGATTAAAAAAAACAATGCTTAGCACTATTAACAAAGTAATTCCACCATGATCTCATACGTTTTACGGCAGTTTCATATTTGGCTGACTAATTAGATTTTTGAAGCGGAAAGGCCATAAATACACCATGATTTTCTTTACTATTTTAAATCTCGCTAACCCATTCATTAAGTATTTACTATCAGAAACAGCTATCTCATATTGAATTCACATTATTATATTACAATATTTTTTACTCCATTAAACTTATGTATTTCTAAGTTTGAACGTATACAATATTAACAATAAATGTCTTAAATAGTAAAAATTATACTAGACTTATTTTGACCGATTTTATCAATGTTATTTGTAAATATAAAAAATTTATATTAACAATGGAAAAAAATGCCATTTCCGGGATTGTCAAATTGTAATCCCGAAATCCTGAAATCCCGGAATCAGAATTTTGGCTCTGGATTGGATTCCCTACTCAAGACACAATATTTAACAGTAAAAGATAGGGAAGGCCACTGGATCAAAATCGGTACACCAGCGAACGACAATGAGGCGCCGTTGTAGGATTTGATGCACTCTCAACAGTGTTGCAAGTTCTTGTCAATGAAGTAAATATGACAGGTGAGGTAAGAAAGAATAATTCATTGTCATGAAAACACGCTGGATTTCCTTTAAATCTTCTAAGTTTAGATACAACGTCATATTGTCTTATAGTTATCTTATAAATTGATTCTATATACAGTTAAACAAAGTCGTATGTGGCACATTTTTTTGTCATGTTAGCGCGCAACTAAATGTTTTCATTTTTTTATATCAGTCAAATAAAATATTTAGGTTTTACCTATTGGCATTTTTCAGGTGTTATTCATTATAAAAAACGGCGATCTGTGGTAGTTTATGATGACGCTTAGATAACGATATTCAGAGTGATAATACCATATTGGCTGTTTAAAGTATGTCCTGCGGAGAACTCATATGGATTCTAGTTTTGCTCATAACTGCTTACTATGCCCCAGTGACCCTGAGACAAACAAACGGAAAAGTTTCTCGACATCAAAAAATAATAGCTATATTACGAAATAAAATTCTTGTCATAGTAACAACAATCCTTGATTGAATAAAAAAACTATTACTGTTTTTGTAAAAATAACATTTTGTTGTAGTTTTACAATGCCTATCTGATGATTTAGTTGTATAGGGAATAAACTGTATGTTATAAAATTTTGTGACATGCCAAAAAATTATATAAGTAGGCACATAGTTATACCATTTAGGCCATCCTCCCACGGCGCAACTGAAATCTGATGGAACTGGTTTATGAAGGAACTCATAAACTGACCAATGTGATGCTTCGCACACGGCGCCACTGAAACCCAGTTGAAATAATAATTACATAACCTCAAACTGTCAAACTTAACTATCAACCGTGTTGTACAAAAACTGACAACACGCGCGCTGCAGCGTTTACATAAGGTTATTTTGATTTTCCAATTAACATTTAACCAATTTTGGTAAGAAAATATGATTTTTCACCGAAATCTAATGATGTTGGTACCACTGTTTTACGGTGACTGGAAACTTCAGAGACCGCGCGACTAGCATGTCGCATCTCTTCGCGACCGTTTTGAAGCTGAGAGATTCCAGTCTCGCCGTCAGCGAGCCGCCATTGAAATACATTAGCTAGATACTGGCTGGAATTTTAGTTTCAGTTCCGACGGACATAAGTTGCGCCGTGGGAGGATGGCCTTAGACTTTAGAGGATTTATATTACCTACTAATAAACATAAAGCACTAATATTCAATCTATATCCATGTAGATAAAACACGAAATTACGTAAAATATAATCTGGAATTAAATTTAAATGTTGATTGGAAATAAAATAACAGGCAACGTTTTTTTATTGTTTTCGTGAAAATTTGTTTTTCCTGCGCCATCTAGTTATAAAAATTAAAGTAATAATATGTAGTTATGGAAATCAAGTCCGTGTCGGTAAAACAGAAAATATTTTTAGAGGTGAAAACCCTTGCTATTTCACTTACCAAGAAGGTTGATATCAGTAGCTTTTCGGATAACTGGGAAAGGCACCCATTCTAGTTCTCCGAGCGCACACCAGGCAGCAGCGTTTACTAACCCCCACAGACCGTCGGCGCCATCTGGCAAATGCTCTGCGATGTAGTGGGACGCCGAGAGAATCTGTAATAGGAAATTTCATGAAAGATGGGAAACTGTATTATTATTTAAAAAGTGGTTCATTTCTCTGCTGTGGAAATTATAGTTTTATTTTGTATCAATAGAGGGTTTTGTATAATATAGTTATTGAAATCATAATAATGACGTAATGGCAATGTTTTATATAGGAACACTCCTATGAATATCGTAATAAAATATAGGTGATTATTAAAATAAAAGTTTCCCGATTCAATTGCATTATAATATGTAATAACTAATAATGTATATAATGTAAATAAAATTGTGGTTTTTAGAGTTGAATGGATTGAATTATAAAGTTAAAACAGTATAAAAATGGACAATTAGAGTAGGATGCATATTTCTTTTCTATGATTTATTTTTTTTGAATAAAAAATGAATCATGGTGTATTTACTATATTTATGTTTGCAATAAGTATAATAATATATGTCATCATCAGCCGGGGTCAATCCACTGTTGGATGAAGGCCTCCCCTAGCTTTCTCCAACTCTCTCAGTCCTGAGTCATTCGCTGCCACGTATTTCCGCCGAACTTTACCAGTTCGTCAATCCAGCGGCTTTTAGGGCGACCCTGTGGCCGTTTCGTGCCCCTTGGGTACCACTGGATGACGGAATTTGTCCAGCGGCCGTCCTTTCGGCGAGCAATGTGCCCCGCCCATCTCCATTTCAGCTGTTTGGCAACGTCTATTACATCGCGTACTCTTGTCTGCTTCCTAACCCATTCGTTTCTCTTACGGTCCTTTCGCGTGATGCCCAACATACACCTCTCCATGCCTCGCTGTGAGACTCTTAGCTTTTGGACATCTCTCGTGTTGAGGGTCCACGTCTCGCTGCCATACGTGAGCACGGGTAGCACACATTGGTCGAACACCCTACGCTTAATACACAATGGTAGGTCACTCTTGAAGATACTATTCAGACGTCCGAAAGCACTCCATCCCAGCTTTGTTCTTCGAGCAATTTCATCGTGCATGCTTCCGTCTATGGACACCTGCTGTCCAAGATAGATGTAGCTGCTGACTTGCTCGAGTTGGGTGCCATAAATACAGATAATCGCAGGGTCCGAAAAACAGTTACTCATCACTTTTGTGTAATAATATATAATATACATTATTTGTTTTCCTATATCGTTGATAATCTGAGAAAACTTATAAAACTATGTATCATTGACTAAAATAATTACCTAACCTACATAATCTAAACTTCTCTCAACGAATGCTCATTTTTTTGTAATGCTGAAAGTTAATAGTTGAATGAAAATACTATTTCTTATGTTGCTCACTGTATTAGGTAATAATATAGGTATTTATTTAGAAATTAAACACCTGTGCTTGAAACTTTTCAGTTAACTGTATTATTATGTAAATCCAGCACTAGATGTTCCTAGTACCTACTGTTACCTCCTAAAGGTATCTCCTCTTAAGGTATTACGTTTGGAACCAATTTCTGGCTGTCTTATTGCAACATAATCAGGAGTTGGCTTCAAATTTAGCTAAATAGCATAAAATTCTATAAAATTTTAATGTTTTCTTTTAATGTAATTCTAGTTGCAAGCTATGTGTAAGATACCTGTACAATTAATTTGTATAGCATAAATTGTATGTAAAATAATATGTTGTTAGACCGACGAGAATAATAATAATTTTTACTTTATAACTAACTCAAATTTAGCTGTACATAAATTAAATAGTATACCGGATGCCTGAATGTTCTGCCAGTGAGCCATTTCCGATAAGCACACACATGGCGTCAGTCAGCTACGTGGGGACGGGTCGCATCATTTTAATTATCTATAATACTTGCATTATAATTATTATAACACACTTGTCCCTAGGGCCGTCATATCGAACGAAAAAGTATCAATACCATCGTATCTAAAGAAAATATCGATATCTCAAAGTATTAATAGTTTTCTGACGGCCTTAATTGTGTCATCTAACTTACCAATAAACATGCCGTTCTACGTCTACTTTGATTTTTTTGTTTGACTGAACCGATCGAATCTTGACTGTCAACAATAGGGCATAAATGCCCAATGCCTTGGGCCCACGGTGGCCAAGCGGCTAATGCGTCGGTTTATAATACCGTGGGTCCTAGGTTCGAATCCTTTGCCTGTTTTTCAATTTGTGTTTGGAGTTAGAGTATGGATCTAATATGTTGAACATGTGGCTAACATTCATTTCTCATTTAAAAAATCGGTTAACAAATCTCCTCTTTGTGGAGGCCCATATGATTTTATTAGGATCGGACATGGTCAACTGACGGATATCTATCAATTTATATTACCTATGTATTTGCTGGATAATATCATTGATTTTATTAACAATACTAACGTATATTATGATTAACTGAAGTGTTTGTAGTTTAATAGGCTGGGTAACCCAAGGTTAAGTTTAGTGTTAAATCTTCACAACATTGTCGTATTTTTATTTTATGGTATTCCGTATTTTTGTTAAACCTATTATTTTAATAAATTCAATGGCTTTCGGTAAATAACACAAGTTACTTATCACTTGATGACTGAGCTAATCTGAAAAAACTCTGATAACTCATGGATGTTTTTACAAAATAGCATTCACTGGTCCGGAAAATCCTAGATTTACACAAAACTTACATTACTATAAGTATATCCACTTACTTACATCTCAGAGGCATAAATAATAATTAAGCAAATGGAAAAGTTCAAAGAGACTATACCACGGCTATAAATAGCTGAGGGAAAATACAGTCATAAAATAATGTCTAGTTATTTCATACAAAATAAGAAAAACCCGTATCAGAGTATATTGTAAGTAATAACGCGCGTAACTAGATAGATGTGGCGATAAAGATGTCTTTACGTATTTGTGAAGTTAAAAAAAGCTCACAATAAAAGCGTCTCTATTCTATAAGTTTCCCTAACCGCGACCAGGCACTTGTTTGGTCAATAGCGTCTCATAATATCAAAGCTCACTACATATATAAGGGGATATAATTATTATTATATTTCGGTTACAATTTATAAGTGCACATTTTTTAAAACTATGTGCGATCATAAGAAGATCATAATGAATACGTGTATTAAATAAGGCTCTAAGTACCAAAAAGTAGTATTGCCCGTAGTTACAAAATACCGAGTCATTGTAGTGAAATTTCATGAAGCAGACCTTTTGAAAAATGTAGTTTTACAGTGTGAAGCAATCACGGCAGCTTCTATAATTTTAGGTATTAAGAACTCGCAAGTGTCAACCCACCATCGTCAGCTATTTTATATTGAATGCCGTTGACCACTGCAGTGCTACTTACACCATTATAAATAAAACACGCCAACGGACTTACAACCTCGACAGGTTTAATTATTTTGCTGTATTTTTTTGACTTGCTTGAGGCACTTAGACTATAGTTGAAGTTATTGGCATTGGTATGTAGAACATTTTTCTATAAAATGTCAGTTTTTATGTTTTTGGTACTTAGCGCCTTAATTAATACACGTATTCAATTATGAGCCTTCACAGTGTGGAGGTTTTATTAATATATTTTTGCTTTTTTTAAATGGATATTAGCCACTTGCTCAACCTAGTAGGTTCATACTCTGGATTCAAACACACGTTGACAAACAACACGTGATTTTTTTATCACTATGTTCAGTTAAGAATTATTGACTGGTGCAATAGTCTGAAGTTAGAGTGGTTATCTTCATTTGTCATTTGATATTTGGAAAAAAAACCTAGTACTATAGATATTTAAAACATAATAGCCATTTTTTTCTGATTCTCACCACAATTGAGATTTTTGTGTTCAATACTGTTTGGAAAATCGAACAATTATTATCGATGTTGTAAATCAAATGTTGATGAAAATTCAGAATAGTCAATTACACGTTGTTTTTAAGGACTTTCTTATGGCACTACATGGAGTATTCTTCATAAAGATTTACATGACGGCATATAAAATACATTTAATACAATAACTTAAATCGAATGTATATTTGGTACGTCAAAACTTTGCTGATTGAGCTTTAGAGCAACGTGAAATAGACCCATGATTTCATTTAAAAAACCATTTTAGCGATGAAGCTCATTTTTGGATAAATAAGCACAATTATTGGCGCATTTGTAGTAATTTGTAATGAAAAATTAACAGTTTGATGTGGTTTATAGTCCGGAGGTCTAATTGGATATATTTTTTTTTTGAAAACGAAAATGGTAATGCATTTACTGTCAATGAAGAATGCTACAGAAACATCAGTAATGATTTTTTCTTGTATGAGTTAGATGATTTTGAACTGAACGATATGTCGTTCCAACAAGATGGTGAAAGATGCCACACAGCTCGCGACACAAATAACTTTTTGAGAGAAAAGTTAAGTATATATATATTTTTTTTGATAACCTTATATGTGTACATGTCTTTGGTGGTAGCATCGTCATTAGACCAGTGTCATTAGATGAATAGTCCGATTCATTACGAATAATCCATAACATAGGATGTTTTAAATCAGGGTTTCCCAAACCTTTTCTGCAATGGAACACTGCGCAAACACGGAAATTTTAACGGAACACTTAGCTTATTTTTTAGGTTGGGTAATTCTTAATAGTAAAAATTAAAAAAAACACATTATTTATTTAGTAATTATTTTTAAATATAAAACTATAATATAATGTAAACATTAAAAATATGAATAAATAAAGCACTGAATGACTTTGATGATTTTGAGTCCTTGAATTGCATATGAGTACCTACCTACCTTGGTATCAAAGTGGGACATAAGCCATTTACAAAATTTTACAGAAGACTCACAAAAATGTGTGAAAATTGTCCGTTTTTTATATAACATACCAACTTTAAACTAAAAAATCTCTATGAAAACTACCGTTTTTGATACGTTTGGTGGATTTTTTGAAAAGAACATCGCTTGCACTACCATGATCAATTAAAACATGAATTTAGTGGGAGGTGGCGTTTGTCCCACTTTGATACCAAGGTACTCAATCTTCTTGATATCAGGCACAATACTGGTAAGTTGCATTCTATTATCTGGTGTAGCGTCGAGCCTGTTCCTTCACTTTCACTTCATTGCAGCACAAAAAGAAAATCCCGCTTCGCATAAATTGGTTGTAGAAAACGGAAGTAAAACAATAATAGCTTGTTTTGAAAAATTGGGCTACTCTTCTGACAAACTCACCCAGAAATCATTTAAAAGCTGATCTTTGTATTTGTGTTTCAAATCAGAGTCACTAATTAAATCAATTATATTTTCATAGTCACTTGCGCTTAAGTTTACTAGTTTAGCTATCACGGAAAATGGATTCTGAACCCAGGAATCTTCCTTACTAGTTTTCGGAAAATAATGCAAAAGTGTACAAAACATTTTCAAATTGTCGTGGAACACCTATTCAGGTTCGGCGGAACATAGTTTGGGAAACCCTGTTTTAAATAAAAAAATGTTATATTTTGTCTGTCATTGTGTACGTATTTTTATTCATGTACGCCAATGTATTGAAATATTAGTAATATCACGAAGTGCGCAAAATGAACCAGTGAAATAAATTGAAAAGTACCGAAATCGTAACTCCTCCCCGTCTCCTCAAATCCGGCCATGAAACTTTGTCGACTTAACTAAACTTAGTAATATGCCAGATTTAGCAATAAGCAATCGTGCATATAAAGCTAATAGTTTGGATTATAGAAGAAGGATTTCTTCATTATCTTTGATGTATACATAGGTTAATATTGCACAGTTAAAATTGCGCAGAAGTTATGAATGATTTTGTGTAAATAAATGAATGTACCAACATACAGTACCAGTTTTGTTTTGCAAGCATTTTACGTTAGCAGGGTTGCAGTAAAATGCATTTTGACTGATGTAAGGTCTTTGTAATTTGACATCGCAACAACGTGCAAAACATTTTGTCACCTCAATACTACAATAAGAATAATCTAATTATTTTGACGCCCTTGATGCTCGAGCGGTAACGTGTCAGCTTATATCGTCGTCCAGGATACAAATCCCGGGTTTGGTAAATCCGAATGTTGATTTTTATGTGTTTTTGAGTGAGAATGGACCCAAAAAGTTGAGCAAGAGGCTAATATACATACATAAGAGGCCATCCATAGACTGAAACCGTATGTGGCTTAGAGCCGTGTGCCATACTAAATTTATGATTTCTATATTGAACAGAAATCAGTATTAGTATGGCACACGGTTCTAAACCGCATGCGGTTTCAGTCTATGGATCGCCTCTAAGACGCTCATTATTATTTTGATGCCAACGATGGCCGAGCGGTAACGTGTCGGCTTATAATGTCGTGGGTCTCGGTTCGAATTCCGGGCCTGGAAAGATCGCAGGTTGATTTTTAATGTGTGTTTGAACTTTGACCTAATAGGTTGATCAAGTGTTTAACATATTATATTTCTTATGAAAAGGAAAATCTATTAATGCAACCTCCATAAATAAACCCATAATAATATGATCCTCTCAAGATCGAACATGGTAATTAATGTATGTATATAATATATAGACAAAGCTAATCTCTACTTGCGATCTAATCTGAGCTAATCTGAACATACTAGTCAGTTATTTGTCATTATTCTGTAAATATAAATTTTCCCCCCTTTTTATAATATATTTCGGTGATATCATATTAATTAGTTTATTGACTTCTTGTGTATGATATCCGGGCATGGGTCCATAGTACTATGACCGTCTGCTGGTCAACAGTTTTGTTTATCAAGTTAGAATAATTCTGTAGGTAGTGCATCATATTACCTACATGGCTTTTGTTTATTAATCCTTATTAACTTGCAAAGTTTGGTAGGTATAACATACTCTGAAACTTGGGAGTAGGGAATCCAATCTCGAGCCAAAATTTTGATCCCGGTATTTCGGGATTACAATTCGACAATCCCGGGATTGGCATTTTTTCCCATAGTTAATATAAAATTTTTATATATACAAATAACATTGATAAAATTGGTCGAAATTTCGTAAAATCAATATTGTGTTTATATTATACGAGATTGCTGTTTCTGATAGTAAGGACTTAATGAATGGGTAAGCGAGATTTAAAATAGTAAAGCAAATCATGGTGCATGGTCTTTCTGCTTCATAAATCTAATTACTCAGCCAAATATGAAACTACAGTAAAACGTATGAGATCGTGGTGGAATTACTTTGTTAAAAGTGGGAAGCATTATTTTTTTCCAACTTTCTCATTTTTATTGATTTATGTGAAAAAATAAAATGAATCAGCAACTTACACATGGGTATAAATCAAACTTCATTCAAACTCAGTTTATTTCTAATGTAGTTATTTGTCATTAAAAGTATTTTTTCTGTTATATTTTCGTTTTTAATTTATTTTCCATAAAAATTGATAAAAAAATCTATCCCGAAAGTTTCGGGATTATGTTTACCAATCCCGGGATTCATAGGTATCGAAAATAGTTCGGGATCCCGGGATTGGAATCCCTACTTGGGAGGTATAAACTCTAAATGACAGTATGTATTATGAAATTTTACGTATGCACTGAAGTAAAATACTTAATACAGTTTAGCTATGGCTTGAAACTTATTACTTTTTATCTTCGTATATCTACAAAACACTGTTAATGGTCAGTTATATCGGTGTGGTTTCTGAGCTAGTTGTTTCTATTTTATCAGATAATCTCTACCTCTACCAATTACTCTATCCATTGTTTTAAGGCTTGGTTAAGTGAGACTATCATATTTGCATTTAATTATCTCAAAATTATTATTTTTCACATATTATTAAAATGGACATTTGTTGTTCTAGAATATAGACAGTGAAATAATATTGAAATAAAATTTAAATATTCAAATCTCTCGTAGATGGTAATTGGAAAATTTTAAATTTACATATAAATTAAAGGTTTTAAACATCGTTATCAACACAACGTTTTTATTGCTAGGTCTAGCATTTTTAATAAACATCTAGTTTGCAAAATATGCCTCTGTAGTATGGTGTTAAATCTAGCGTTTTTCAATACCGCAAACAGTTTAAAGATTGAATATTATTCTGCATTTGCTTGAAAATCAACATGTTGATCTTTTGAACCTTATATCTTATAAAAATGCTATGTACAAAATGATCGCAAAACTTCTTATCTGTAAAATACAAAATTCTTCTTTGATATTTATTCTTGTAAAAACAATGTTCATAATTATTACTATTATGACACAACACAATGTTTAAGAAATGCTAATTTTTAGACATTGTGCATTTTAAGAAAATCTAGCACTTTTTCTGTCACCGAGCACAATTTCTTATTCTTTCTGGTATACTTTTGTGAAGTACAGTTGGAAACACTTGTTTTATATGCCCATCTCGTATACTATCAATCGACTGTAGAAAGGTAAAAGGGCACAACCCTCAGTTTTTTCAAAATAGGTTTTATTGCATTACAACGTTGTACACGACTAAATACATACTGGGTCCAAAGGGTATAAGCTGCAAATGTCGATTTATTAACTAAATTAAAAAAAGAAGAAAATGGCGTGAGAAAAAAACTTCACAATCATTTTTGTTGTTTTTTTTTTAATTAACTTAATAATTAATATCAGATTAAAGATATAAAAACCAAATTATTAATTATCATGCACTAAAATGTTATGTCTATTTTGTTGTAAAATTTGATTTGTGTGGATGACGCCATTTTTTCCTTTCAATATTCGAAATGTTAGTGTGAAATATCTAAGGTATAGAATTCCTTTTCATTAATTTGTTTCAATTCGGTTGACAACTTGTCAAAAATAAAATGTTCCAGGGATAAATAATACGTTTTAAATTTAGTATAAAATAAGATATTTAATACTAGAAGGTTTCATTTTCATGTACGCTGTACAATTTCTGAGAATTATTTTACCTGGCGGCAAAGTTGGTTATTTGAAACAAGCTTTCTACCCACAAGTATTTTGGAAAGCTTTGCAAAAACTTAAAAGCTTAAAGATAATATCAACCCCAAATTACAAGACAACTGAAGACGTTCATTCCCCAAGAAGTAGACAGGCTAACGTGAAAGTAAGAGTTGGCAGTTTAAAATAAGAATTTAGTTAAAGTCAATCATGTTACGGGTAACCCACGGGTCACACTACCCAAATTCCCGTTAGCAATAAAGTCGTGTATCTTGTCATCCAAAAAATAAATTATAATGTGTAATCGTCATTGAGCTGGTGAAACCTCCAATACACGATACACGAAAGACATAACTACACACAAAACGTTTTAACACAATTGTCACAAAGTACGTTTTAACAGATTGAAAACGATATATTACCATCATTATCATTTACGGCACTACAACCCGTGGTAGATCTTCGCCTTCTTCAAAAACTTCCTCCATCCTGGACGATCCAGCGCTGACAATCTATTATTGCTTGGACCGAGCTTTTCTCATGGCACAGTCCAGCCATCTCAGTTTCGGCCGTCCAGTTCTTCTCTTCCCATCAGGGGTTGCGATATATTACCATATATTATATCCAAAGAATTGGAAGATGGTATCACCTCAGAGTTTAATAGTTTTCGAATTATTCAATTAATCTCTCATTTCGCCTACATTTTTCCATGGTAACTTTAACAATATGCTCTGCATACACGATAACCAATTGTAAGTTTTTAATTTAATAGTTGGCAACCAGCAGTTTTTTGTACTTGCTTTTAGTACCTGCTTCAAAATTATCGTATTTTGCTTTAAACCAGGGCCAATATAACGTTTATTCATTGAAATTTTATACACTATGTCATAGACCGTTGACTGAGAATTGGTATTATTTATAGTAGTGGGAGTTTCATATTAATTTTTATCAAACTCAACTTAATACGACAAAAAAAAATATCGCCGGCGGCGTAATTATGTTGGATATTGATTATTATAACAATACAATGATTCATGATTTGACATCACTGCTTTGTATCGTAACATTGACTGCTGGCTAGATAATTATTTTTAATTACCACATTTGAATAGCATGCTAATTATATCGAATGGCCACCTTAATCGTTACGCGCTGGGAATTATTGCCTATTTTAAAGAGAGTATGTATTTTTTGGTACTTAATATGTTTTGAATTTTTAAGCCAAGAAGACGCGTTCTTCACTAAATACTTTTTCCCAACACACACACAATGTGTAATCTAACATTATATTATATTACTTATACTCACATTTATAATTTATATTGTGTTAATAAATCAGTTTTCTTAAACTAAATTTATCCTAAATTACCCCTCTTCCAGATAATGATATCTTCCTTCAAAATATTCCACCCCCTCTCCTGCGATTCATCCCCATATTTTTGTCCGGAGCTAAAGTGCGGTTTGTTACTAGGTGTAAAAAAAACTAGAATTTTCCGACATTCGGAAAATATTATCGAGCGCTCCGGTTACTAAAATTTTCTATTTCGAACGCTGACTGCCATACTGGCTGTCTTTGCCGTTGATGTTTATTAAAGTTTTAACTATGGAAGATCAATAAACTTTCGTTGGTAGTAATAATATTCAAATGCATATTACAGGCTCCAAATAAGGTCAACAGTGACGGTTAAGTTGTGATCAAACTGGGATGCATGTCCCGCACTGTTACGCTGTCACGGCGACAAATTTAGTCGATGGTTTCGTCATTTTGCATCTGTAAATCCAATAATATTTTGAATGGAGCCTAATGGTTCAAATAGACTATATGACAATCGGGCACATTTATGCTAAGAGCGTTTTAGTGTCTATCATCAAATCTATGCCATTCTGACATTTATACATACATATTGTATGACAGCTATGACTTCGTATTTACACTCTGTGACACCCTGTGACACAGGACGCCAACATAAGAAACGGGTTTTTCGACATATATATGACCGATCGTCATAGAGTGTATTTGAAGCATAACCCGCAGACCATAGATAATAGACAACATTCTTATAGAAAATACATAGTGGCAAAATGCTAAAAACAAAAAACACGCGATTTTAACATGATTCAAAAGTGTGTAGGCATGTGAAAGTGATAAAAAACGTTCATTGAGTCAAGCAGGTATCGATACAGTGCAGTTTAACGAGAGGTGACCTCATTGTTGTTCTGGTGATCTCGGTGGATTTTGCTAACTGACAATGTTCGTTTAAAGGCTCAAAATGTGCTAAGGGATAGGAACATCAATCTGATAACATTTAAAACACCAAGAAAAACAAAAAAAGCTTTCTGTGACGTCACCTGATAGTCCGCGACATGCACCATAATATATTTCGCGCTTAAGATTTAAAGTTATACGACACAGCGGCTATTAAAATATACGAGAGTGGGAGTGTCCATATTCATTTTTATGTGTCACGTCATCGATATAATATGCAACGCTCTACTAAATTCGTGTTATGTCAACGGCACAGCATTGTGAAGCTTTATCGGTTTTGTGTGCTAGAGAAACTCCGTTATCCTTGGGTCGGGGTGTATATAAGTATACAAAGCAGGAGAGATTCACAATACGTCGCATCTATGTTATTGAAATGGTATACATGACAAGGATTGTCATGGAACTGAGATTTAAAAAAAAGAGCGCTGCGTGTAATAATAGAATATGCCTAGGAAAATTTACAAAACCGGTGATGCCGTTTTTAAATTCATTGTGGAATTACTTGATTTCTTTGCCATGTCTACGCCAACCGTACTATAATTATAGTATTTGTACTATAATTTTGGCCCACGTACTATGTACGACAGTGGTTTCCAAACTTTATGTTACTACGCCTCCCTTTAAAAAAATCTAATCTTGACGCCTCCTCCCCTTTATTTCATTAAATAATACAGACACCTTTTTAAATAGCGAAAAATGTACTACTTAATACAACAGAAAAAAAAAACTTAATAAAGTATAAAATTAAACTTTTATTAAGTATATTAACTTTTAAATTAATTACTTTTTCATGCGATGGATGTGCTTGTTTCTTAGCACAAAGTGCTCTTTTTTCTACTAAACGGGATCGATATTTGGATTTCATTGCAGCTAATGCAGAAAATCCCGTTTCGTATAAAAATATGATGTTACGAATGGTATAGCAGTACCTACTTTACTTATATAACTTGCATTGCTTTTCTTAACAAAGTATTATATTATTTCTTCACTTCTATTCAATCAAAATTGAACTAGGGTTTTTGTTTCAATGAATTATCGCATGTTAATACTATCGATTTCTTTTCCTTTTCAATAGTTAGTAGTCAATCCAAATAATTCATCATCGTTCATTGACAAATGGATTCTATCATGGGGTGAGGCCTCTAAAGTAGTGTTTCCTAAATTGTACACGGAAGTTATCATTTAAGTACCTATAGCAATTATCATATAGGTATCAAATCAAATGCATCATGCAATGCACAACTACATATTTAAAATATTTAATAGTTTTGAAACAAAATAGCGTCGCAGGCGAATTTTTAAAACTATTGGGTTAAATTTGTGATGTCTGTTATGCCCGGGCCCCAGGCTCTTTATAAACTATGCATTTGCAAACTGCAAACCCGTGCCTACATTTGTGTTAAACTTTTCGCGCCTCCCTTCACAACACTCCGCGCCTCCCAGTTTGGAAATCGCTGATGTGCGATATAAAAAAGGTAGTATGCCCAAAATACTATATTTTGAATACTTATAAAAAGAACTTTTTATATACAACGTTATTAAATTTTCTATTGAATTATTATGCTCAAACTTGTACCTACTTGATATGAAGTAAATAAAAAACAAACAAATATATTACTGAAATGTCATTTTGACATTTCATTTTGATTCCAATAGTAACGCACGTATATATTAATAATTTAGTTGCTAGGACCACCCCCTTAGCAACCAATAATTATAGTCTTTTACTTTTTATGGATTTTTCTGAAATAACTTTCCATACTTACAGAATTAACTGAAAATGAATTCAATTCTGCTTAAAGATGGCTAAAATTAAAAGAATGCATTAGCATCGTGTTCTGATAATATATTCTAAAAGTTTCAAATGTCTACCTAGTCAAAAGGTTAGTTAAAAACGATTTAAAAAATTTTACCGGACAAACACGACTACGAGTTAATAAAAACGTTGTAAAATACACCAACACTACCATAATTTCAGTATTTCCGTAGCATAATTTGGTGCGAAGTATTCTAATTTCGAAATATAGGAAAATTTGTCCATCCGAGAAAACAAAAGTTATTTGAGAGGTAAAAAAAAGTCCTCGAAACGAAATAGATTTTTTCAGATTCACCGGTATTTTTTTTAAACCGGAAGAGATAAAAAATATGACTCAAATTCTCCATTACGTTTTTGTGACAAAGACCTATACATTTTCAACCGAAGACAATGTGTACTATAATTCGGTGACAAAGAGATGGCAACGCTTAGCAGTTTTACGTAGCTCCGCCGTAGATAGTATTTAGCGTCCTTCCATGACGCCGGAATCCGGTTGACTTGAAGAACCGACAAGAAAGGTTGAAGCTTTCTTCTGACATCCGCAGTACGTGGCCGAACCATGCCCAACTTGTAACTTTCTGTACCACTCTGCATACAGACCTACATACAACTCCACTACTGCTGCCTCAATCAACTCACCTGCCTACTCCCTTACGATCCCAATAGTGTCTCTGTAAAATTGTTTATTTAGTAGAATTAGATAGCATAGTTATTTTTTTTGCTGTTCTTCTGCTGCTATTAGCTATTATAAAATCCTCACAAAAATCCTTCCACGTATATCCAACTGGTATTCTATTCACTAAGTATTTACAAAAGACGCAAACTTTGTAAGTTTCGGCGGGGAATGCGATGAATGGAAGATTCGATACATTGTGGCTCAGTCTCGTTGTCTCGGATGGAAAGATGAGTTACTTTTTTTATTCCGTCGCTTCTCTGGAAGAGAA
Organism: Rhyacophila brunnea; assembly: GCF_057557595.1. Taxonomy (NCBI): domain Eukaryota; kingdom Metazoa; phylum Arthropoda; class Insecta; order Trichoptera; family Rhyacophilidae; genus Rhyacophila; species Rhyacophila brunnea. Next base: position 9,828,078 of record NW_028232796.1, on the reverse strand, counting down.
ACGTAAAACTTAGGCGAATGCGAAATCGCAGAAACGGAAGTAATGGGGTAAAAGGTTCTGTAATGCTAACCTGTAAGTGTTTCAAATAATATAAATATTGCTTAGCGGATGGGGTTGTTATTTATATGGTTTTATGGTAAAAGAATTTCTTGTTCTTCAATTGCCGTCTCCTCTACGCAATGATTATGTAGGCTAAGGGGATCATAGTGCATAGATAGTGTAAAGTAATGACATTAAGTCTACTTATTATATATTATAGCATACGATATTTTTTGAAGAGTGTGGGTTTGATGTATTTAAACACTGCATTTAGCACGTGGAAACACTTTTATTCTTCAAAGCAAGTACGTTACATTTGGGTACCTATAAGGTATAAGAACGAACGTCACATTTAATTGAGGTTTCACCAAAATATGTCATATTATAGCACATGAACAATTGCAAACACGCGCGTTAACATCATTTTACTCCCTACTTCAATTATAGTTTGTCAATTTATGGCTACGGCCGTATGTTGTAGCTTAACCACTGGGGAATGCCAAAAGAAATAGCGTAGTTAAAAAAACACTACCTTATTCTTAGGTCAATAATTATTATAAAGCAATCATTATTCGTAAGATGTTTATCCCATTTGAATGGTCAAAAACATAGCTTATAATCAGTATCTTTAGAATTATTTTCAAACGTGTTAATCTTGCCCATTTTTTGAATAATAAAATGCCTAATTCTTGTCAAATTTGGGATCACAGAGATTATCGATATAATTTTTTATCGTAAATATTTCGCTATAATAATATCGACACAAATTATACTAATGGTTTTATAAATGCGTTTAAAAATTATTAATAAATGTAAAAAATCTTAACACCAATGCACATGCATGTACTGAAATATGACTATATTCTAAATCATTAGAACGAAAGGTTTAAAAGAATACTATTTTATGTAATAAAAATACTTTATGCAGTCATCAAATGTTTAAAATAAATATAAAGGATAATAAGGCTTCAAAATTATGTAACTAGATTATTTACAACGTTTAAGAAATGTCCAGGATCATGCTTTGAAATTGCAATAAAAGCTCCATTTTGACTTACGCTGAGCATGTCCCCCCTTAAGGCGATATCTTTACCTATCAGAGGGCACTTAGCGGAAAATTTACGAAGCTTGCAATTTGAGACATTTTTCTGATAATTTACAATTTCAACTGTATTAGTTAATAAATATGTATCTGAAAACATTAAAAAGAAAAATATATTTATTTTGAGTCAAAGATAAACACTTACAATTGTAAAAAAATGTTATACGGTGTGAATTTGTCAAAGGACCCAATCTTGTTATTAAATATATTTTATAATCATATTTATTATAAAAAAATTAGTTTATTAAGTTTTCTATGCTGTACCTCAGAAATTTTTGACGAATTCATAGTTTTAATATTTTTAATATTTATTTAAAAAAAACATCAAATATAATGTGTATAACGTGAAATCCTTTTTAATTATATCAAATCGAGCTTCCATATTGGGACCATACCTAAATAATACTTCATATAATACTACTCCTGGTAAAATCCCATTGCTCCACTGCTCCATGGTCCTACTCCGAGTTCCGCTCCAACGCTCTAATAAAAAGGTTCGCCATCGCTGCTCTAATATAATAATACTATCGAATTTAATAAAACATAGGTATTATAATATTTAATAATACAAGTGAACTTTGATCTCTCAAGGTGATAAAAGACACTGTGTAAATTATTATTTCACTCTAATGAATAATTGATTATAGTAAAGCCTATCTTAACGCGTTACGCGTGAATAGTTTTCTATCGAATAAGATGATATTTACGTTCTAAGTAGCATTGAATAATGCCACCTATGAAGCGTGCTGTTTGCAAGAAGAAGCATATAGGCATAATAATATTATTGAACTGTGATATAAGTACCAAATTCGCTTACACTATTTATTTCTTACGATTGAATTTGCGATAGAAACGTTCTGTGAATAGATAGTGTTACCATTATAATAACAGACGTGTTAACCGATGTATTATTGTGAGTGTGATTAATTGACCAAAGTAGAGCGAGCCAGTGAAGGCCTCCGACTTCCTGACTAGCTCAGGCACTTGGAAGTGGAGGTTCATTAATGTGGAAGAACAGGCAGGAACCTCATGGACGTGGAGTAACCAAGAAGTCACGGGGCACAAAGTCAATTAAACACCAGATGAAATCTTCAGAACTCGTATTTTATTGTTATTAGAATATGTTTGGCCTTATGGCATTCCTTCATCAAGGATTATAGTCCAAAGGTATCATTCACATTGGTATCGAAAGTCCCAAAGTTTATAATAATTAAAAGAAACTCGATTTATTGTTATTATCCATACACCACAATTAGTAAAAAAAAAAGAAAAGTCAAATCAATTAATATTCGAAGTTCACAGTTCGAAGTCTCAATAAACAAGAGTCAACTAATATCCGAAGTCACAAAAATAACCACATTTATTACTGATTAATTAAAAATTAATTCGAATATTATTATATAATTATTTTAAAATTAACTTGATTATTATTAACTAATTATTTAACATTAACTTAATTATTTCTAATTAGTTATGCAGACGAGATCGTGAGGGTCCCGGGACAACAAGCCGTCGCAGAAGCGACTCCCGGAACCCACAAGTGACAAAACAGACTGACTTTGGATTTAATAATCTTGCCTTTTTATCCGTTAGGGGTGGTTGTATTTCTTACAAATTCACACCGATCACCGATACCGCCATATGCTACACATTTATATAAGGTTGACGGATGTCAGACTATCAACCAAACATATAGCGATATCGATGTACATAATATGATTAATATTAATATTACTTTAATTACATTAATTCCTTAATTATCTTAATTATTTTAAATACTACATAATTATTACTAACGCCCGTCCATACGTCCTACTTTATTATTTCTCTAACCCATTGCATATTACATTAAATTTACCTATTATATTACAATTTACATTACATATTACAATTACAAATCAAATCTTATCTTACATTTAATCTAACTTAATTAACCCTTTATCCAATTATGTATTCAATCTAAATTTAATCCTATTACCTTTTACCTTATATTTACATGGTCTGCGACCGACTTATTCCTCCACAGTTCACCCTGGGAAGTGGTGGGACCTGCCAGAGCAAACTGCGGGACTTCTACATATATGAAATATTGTTAATTTTGTTCAGCTTTGTCGAGGGTCGTAATCATTCCACCGGTGGCACATTGACTACCAGGGACAGACCGAGCGGCTGGGAGGCACTACTCCTTATGGGAGCGCCCCCCACAGGGGCAGAAAATTCAGTGTGTGACACCAGTTTGATTTTTGTTTTAAATTTACGCTTTTCAGCATACCTTGCGCTTCAGTGACGAGGCGTAATCGGCCAACGCAACTGGTTTTAGCATTTTTATATCTGGTGACGAGCAGTTTCGTATTAGTAAAGATCCTATTCAAAATGTAACTTCCCTGGTCTTGTTTAGGTAAGATAGCGTGTTGTAATCTCGAGCTCTTTTCAATAAATAAAAAAAATCCATATTATTATATTGTAGTTGTTCATCACTTTCCGTCGGCATAACCATTAGTAGTTCTTTTGTATTTTAATTTGGTGTGATGTCCAATGACTCAGTTTATATGGATACATATTATTTGATTAATAAACACATAACTGTATTTATGGTTTGTATTATATTTTAAGTATTTATAATATGTTTAGATAATATTAATTTATTTATCTGTGTATTTCGTATTTAATGGTTGTAATGACAAACACAGTATGAGAGTAACGATTATTTAATTGAGAGATTATTTGTGAACCGCTTGATTGAAATGTTTGATATCGATTAATTATTATAATATCTAATATAATGTAATACTTTGTGTGACGAGTATTTAATTATTATCATCCGAGATTGTTAGCTATATTTTATGTTGATAGATGTTACGATAGTCACAGAATCTAGCGAGGTATTACTATCGAATACACAAGTGTGCTTTGTAAAATGTCAAAAGTTTGCATTAAAAAATATGTCCGCGAGATGAGACCTATTATCAGTTATTAGCACTAGACCTCCTCGAACTCAAATCTGGACGAATATTTTTCTACTGTTCCAAAAACCATAAATCCCATAGTAGTTCTTTGGTAGCCTTGTAACCTTGGTAACATCAACTATTTGAGACTGGAATTATTAAGTCCAATTTTATGTTTCTCAAAGTTATTTGAACCCTTAAGGGCGGACATGCTCAGCGTAGGTCAAAATGGAGCTTTTATTGTATTTTCAAAGCATGATCCTGGACATTCCTTAAACGTTGTAGATAATCTATTTACATAATTTTGAAGCCTTATTATCCTTTATATTTATTTTAAACATTTGCTGACTGCATAAAGTATTTTTATTACATAACATAGTATTCTTTTAAACCTCTCGCTCTAATGTTTTAGAATATAGTCATATTTCAGTACATGCATGTGCAGTAGTGTTAAGATTTTTTATATTTATTATTTTTAAACGCATTTATAAAACCATTAGTATAGGTTATGTCGACATTATTATAGTGAAATATTTACGATAAAAAATTATATTGATAATCTCTGTGATCCCAAATTTGACAAGAATTAGGCATTTTATTATTCAAAAAAATGGGCAAGATTAACACATTTGAAAATAACTCTAAATATACTAATTATAAGCTATGTTTTTGACCATTCAAGTGTGATAAACAACCTACGAATAATGATTGTTTTATAATAATTATTGACTTAAGAATAAGGTAGTGTTTTTTTGAAATACGCCATTTCTTTTGGCATTCCCCAGTGGTTAAGCTACAACATACGGCCGTAGCCGTAAATTGACAAACTAAAACTGAAATATGGAGTAAGATCATGTTAACGCGCGTGTTTGAACATGTACCGTTTTAAAAAAAATTCGGTTAGGATGTCCCCCCTTAATCTTTCGAAGAAAAAATATTGAAAAGAAAGATAGCTTATTTAAAAGTGCTTGATTTTTTGCTATATATCGTATACTTATAGATTTAGTTTTACCTTTCAAGGAAATATTTAAGTTGTTTTGATTCAACATGATATCACACAAAAATGCAACACTCCTATGAAAATTTAATGACTGCGAGCGTCTTCTTTTTCAGAAGCATTTGAAGACCAAAATAGCACCTGTTGGCGAGATTTATTTGATCGCTTATGTTATTAGTGTTTGTGACAAGAGACCCTAGTGACCTAGATAAACAAATGAATCCACAGTTTCAAAAGCATCGCCGCCATTAATAAGGCTGTTATTATCATTTGGTTCACTTTGGAAAACTGATAATTATTTTGTTTTAACAGATAATTTTCAAATAGCAAGCATACGTCATTAACAAACAGTATTTTCATGAATGGCTCAATGTAATTAGACATACATGTTCATATGACGTCATTCTGTATCTATTATTGAGTAAATATTATACCTGGTACCCTCAAAGATTAGTTTGAGCTTTCGGAACTATGTAAGCTTAACTTAAATAGACGTTCTTAGGGAGGTAACCTGCAAAGCAAAGCAAGCTTTACTTAATACCAAAACAGTGGTCCCCAATTTTTTTTTGTTTACCGGAACCTTTGAAGTATTTATGTAGTTAAATCTCAGGGAACCCCTACTTGACTGACATATAGTAAGGTGCCGATGACTAAATTACAAAATAGTCGCATAAAGAAGTGATAAACCCTTAATTATTTATATTATATTCCAAAATTGTAAATATATTCATTACTTTGGTATTTACTACATTTGATTAGGTTAATTTGTCTAAAGCGAATCGAATAGTCGAAAAAATAAATAAGATAAGCAACTTTATAATATGTAGCTTAATATACATAATTTCAAAATATCTCGTGCATATACCTACACAATAGAAAATTGCTGGATTCGCGCCAGTATGCTTTTCCAATTAAGCTACGGGAATCATATTAAATTACGACAATTTTAAAAACCTGGTGTTTGTTACATGAAATGCTTATCGTTAATACAAATCTGTTAATACAACCTCCACTCTGTGGAGGCCCAAATGATCCTTTAAGGATTGAACATGGTGAAGTAGTAGCGGTTGTTACATGAAATGCTTATTGAATTACGTTATAATGTTTGCTATCGGTTTTAGTATATTAAATTAAGGTAGATATCGATTAATTCCTTAATTACAGACCGACGTCGCGGAACACTCCATTATTTATTTTTTATAACGTACTTGCTAATAATTTTTATAGCAGACAGTCCCCAGAATTGTCTCAAAACCCAGGGGAAAGACAATATAATTAGGTAAAAGACAGTATTATTTTTTGGTATTGTTAGACTCAGTCAAAAGAGCTGCTGAACCTGACGATTAAGCAGATTCGTCCAGTTGGGATGCCGCGAGTGTATGTATTCACCACAGTGGCATCTTAACCATTTATTTTCCTTCTCTCTATGGAATCATCGTGATACCATCAAGAATTATATAAATATTTACAATGTTTATAAATAAGCCACATATAACATTGTTTTTAGCAAAAAAGTTTCACGTTGGACTACTTTTTTGCAAACTTTTGCGAATTTTCGCGGAACATTGATTGGGAATCATTGTGTTATACTCTAATAACCTAACACATTATATTTCTATTTCTCATAATTAATTAGAACGTAATTTGCTTCCTTCATAATATTATTATAAATACACTTTTGAATTATTTATGATTGAACCCTGACTTGGATTATAATATAATGAAGAACTATTTCTAAATAATAAAATTTAGATAAGTGTTGGTTAACTACGATAGAATAATTAAGAATAATCATTTCGTTGAGTGGTGGTACATATCTAATCAAAGGTCAACGGTCTCAGCTTTTGAGTTACATTTTTTTATATTACAAGTATTTTATATTACAAGTATATTTACGAGTTTTATATATTATATTTACTATTTCTAAAAAAAATATCAGCTTTGATTTGGGAAATAAAAATGTACAAGACAATATAATATCAATAAAAATATGTTGCTATGTCAGTTAACTAGCATGCAATTAAATTTGAAATAGGTACTTAAATTAGGTAAAATATATCTCATATAACCTTCCCTATACGATGCTGATAAATTTCGTCTGTTCCAGTGATGTCAACTTGAGTTATCGTAAAATATTTACAATATTAAAATAAGAAAAATGAAAATGCTTATTTTGAAAACATAAATAAATCAAATAAAGTTTCATCGTCATTATTTGCTATTTGTTTTATCTATAAAATGATAAAAAAGGCATGAAAATTTAATTTTAATCATACGAGTATTTCTATACATTTATGCAATCTTAATCTCACTCCTTATTTATACATATATATATATATCTTTCTTACAATAATTGAGCATGTCTCTCTTTGTCGTATATACTTTTAGATCTATATATTTTATTCGCAATAGAATGCGACGCTATGTATGCAATTTGCAGTTATAATAATTTATGACAGGTAAATGAAATCTTACACACATAATATAGGCATACATTGCATGCATTTACCAGATAATGTTACCGATTTTAAAAATAATATTATTTTAATTAGATGCTATTTTGCTGATTCTAGAAATAACCGAAATATGAAAATACCAAGAGTCCATATTTGCAGTTAAATGGATTGGGCATGGCCCCCACAAGGAGGGGGCTGACAGGGCTCTAGCCTAAGGGCCTGGCGTGACTCGTCGACCTATAAGTGAGATAAACACAGACCACACATTTGCTCTAATAGTAAAAAAAGTTGCCTGCGGCGCTATTTTAGTTCAGAAATTATTAATTATTAAAATATTTGATTGTACGATGCAATTTTTAACTGTGTGCCGATACTCGACAACTCCTTAATTCAAATGGATGTACATATTAAAAATACAAAAAATCGCTAAAAAACACCTTAATTTTACCGCGTACACCATAGAAAAAGCTACTGTAGCGCGTCACACTGCCTTTACCTTTAGCGATAGGTAGAGGGGGGGCGCCAAACATCCTTGCCTGGGGGCCCGCTTCAGGATGTGGGGGCCATGGGGTTCGTTCACGTAAGGTGATATTACAGTAATGGAAGAGTTAATTGAAAATCTCAATGAAAGGTAAAGTAAAGGTTTGAGACACATTTTCGTAAAGAAAAGTCTCACGAATAAAAATTTGAATATTTTGAATGATAGGTATTTGAAGGATACCTACTTTTTTGAATACGAGTTAAATATTTTTAGATTTGTCGTACAGTTATCAAAATGACCAGATATTTTTTACGAGCCTTGTCCCGTCAAACTATTGAATAAATAAAAGTGTTAATCGTATGTATTTATAATATCTTTATCGAAATATTATTTACTTATTTATATATGAAATCGTTGATTCATTATTAATTATTGAAATACGATATCACTATTTTCTCCTCTGCTTGCGATAACTACGTAATTACACATGCGAAGCAAGTTTACGATAGTAGCAACACGAATATCTGTGCCAATGCTTTTCGCTCTTTTGATGAAAAGCTTTATAGTAAAAGTTGAAAAACAATACTTAAAAAACTACTGCTGTACCAACATGAAAAAGAAATCATCATAATCCATAGTTGTTCTATTACGAAACTGACGATAAAAATGATTATTTTAAACGTATAACGATTGTATAAATTCTTACATTCGCGTCGGTGGCATATTATAAAGCAGGGGTAGTCAACCTTTTTATACCTACCGCCCACTTTTGTATCTCTGTTAGTAGTCAAATATTCTAACCAGTTCCACAGTAATGATGATTTATAAAGCAGAGTTACAGCAAGTTAAAGCATATAATAATAATTACTTACCAAATACTTTATGTCAGAATAAATCTTTATAAAACTACTGACTGTAGTTAAATCTATCTTTTTATTTATACTTTGCATACGTATAAGCATGAAGTCTGATAAAATTATATTTAATTAATTAAAATATAATGAGATTCCTGAGACTGATGCTGCGAAACTAAATAATGGATATCTGGCTCAATTTTTGTGAGGAATAAAAGAAGGTCTCCTCTTTCGGAAATATTCAGGCAGTTTCCTTATTTGCTCATAATATAATTAACAAAACACATTCCCTGATTCCACAAAATATGAGGTAAGGAAAGGTATCAATAAACTGAATATTATTTTGTTGACTACTCCTGTTATAAAGATTTCACTAGTAGTAGACAATCTTACAAAATTCTAGTAATTAACTAAATTATTTTTGAATGTAATCGAGTATTCAATATTCATGATAATCGAGTATTCAATAGCAGTTCTCGGTAAAATTCAGCTTGGTTAAATTGACAAATACATTGGTTAAATCAATAAATTTGATTGACGTATCTCACTGACTCGTGCTACGTCTTGTTTGACGAGCTGCGACATTCTAGCAAAGATGTGCGCTCAAGCGGAACTTCACTTCACTGTTATATTGCACAGTTGTAGAACATAAAGCTTCTCGATATCTACACACACTACCTACATGGTATTACAATGTTGAGAAATACTTGAATCGGGATTTCTCATATGAGTTATTTTATAACAATCATGGCTATTTTTTTATTGTCTCTACAATTCGGTGTTGATTATGGTCTTCTTTAGAAACTTCCTTTCGGAAAAACGGCTTCATAACCGAATTTTCTTTATTACGGGGTAAAATAGTTAGTTATTGGCTCTCAAAAAGGAGATATATATGCAGCTCATGCCATATAATTATCACATTGAACGAGAAACCCACAGTTTGGCCTGTCTCGGCTAACCGGGTTGACTCCTAACTACTACACCAGTCAATTTTTGAATGGTTACGGTGGATTCACCGTCAAGTTCTTTGAGGTTGAACTTGTTACTCCACCAACATGTCAATATGGTGGAGAACTACAACAGGGTGCAAACCACATCATCTGGGAATATCCGAGAATGTGGTTTAAAAGTTTGCGGCGTTAGAACTACAGATGACCGTATTGTTTCAGCTTTGTATTTTGTATAGTTACTCTAATATATTATTTATTAATTAGAATCATTTGTTTTTAGTCTTAGTTCAACTTAGTCAAATCACACTTGAGTGTGTGATTTCAGTCTTAGGTATCTTTGGCGGTCTCGTTGTAAAGGGACCGCTGTAGGAGGATGGCCATAAAGAGTGATGGACAGTTGTTAAGAAGAGAGATGAGACGTCGTGATTTGGTGGTTGCTCCGATGGACGGAGGAGCGAGTTTTTATTGCAGCGTAAACAGTCGGTATAAGAATATGTTACAATAGTTATGATACTGTTCCGAGGTGCGAGACTCGGTTGAATGAAGTACTGTGTGGAGCGATATAGAGATTGAGATACTACATATAACAGGCCCCGGGAACTTATAATCGATTGACATGTCCAATCAATTATGATCTGCTATTTATTGACGTACTCACAATCAAATAACATCTTGAGTTTGCGATCATTGGATCTGGCTGACTATGAAAAACGGATATTGCGGAAATTATAATTGCATTCAGCTATTTACTGAGTTTGAAATTATTGGGTACTACGGAAAATGGATATTAAAGAATTCGTAATTACGGTCAGTTATTTAATATGCTGACACGGCTTGAGTTGTTTATTCTCATATATCTACTCCTGAGACATTCTTACGCGTAAATAACTATTGATGCTTCCCATCAAATATAAGGGCCTCGTGATTATATTTTATTAAGACCGAGTGTGGTACGGGGTGGGTTGGTTTGTAGGGGTCTATGTTTGTGTTCACAAACGCCTTTCGTAACTCTAACAGACGCGTTTCTTGTTTTGGCTGGGGTCTTCCCTCTCGATCTGTATCATATACAGGTATGTGACTCATCCATGATGCTCCTAAAAGGTGAAGAGGCGAACCGGTGACTTTCATCTTACACCGATGGTTAGAAACTGTTCATGAGAACGTATACTATCTAATTAATAACACTGGATCCACACTGGACCTAGCAGAAAAAATGGGATGCCTCTATCAAAAGCAAATGGCAAATAGAGATAACCGCTTTGACTTCGGACTATTACACTAGTTAATTCTTGACTGGATATCAAACGACATTTGGTCCTAACAGAATACAGCTTTGAACTCAATGGTACTTCAAGTTGACTGGAAAGACTGTAAGTTATCGTAGGTAACTATAGCACCAAAGTATTTTAATCTGGTTACTAGGCTTGACGGGCATATTGGAAACCCGCAGAGGAGTGTCGGCATCAATACATGCAGTACTGCACGTATATTTGGTCTTCGCAGTATTCAAAGCCATACAAGGTTCGAGTTTGCGGCAAGCCTGTTCAAGGTATCTCCAACCATTCGATCGTCAAGTCAAATATGACTGCATCATTTGTGTATTCCAAATCGCACAGTCTTTATTCGCATACTTCGGTTACATCATCATGATATAGGCTGTATATTATACAACTTTATGGAATCACGTACCCTCACGGTATCATTGATCCTATCAATGAGTACAATGAGTACCCAAAAGCAGATTAACGGCACCCCGACAAAGCCACCCGGACATTGCCGCCCAGACACTGTCACCCGACATTGCCGCCAAACCAAATCCACCCGCAAAAAATACAAAAATATAGAAAACTAAGTGCTGTTTTGGTTTTTAGAATTGCGATAGAAATTTACAAACTTACGATAATCAGTGTAATTTTAGATTTAATCTGTTGTAGCTGTTAATAGAGTAATAACTTAAAATCATCAGCTTTTACCACTTAGTGCATATTTATAATTTAGAATATTTAAGAAGATTAGCACACAATATTGAAATTTAATTTTAAATACCTTTGTTCGTATGTCTTTTTTAATTGTGTATCTAAAATATAACATTATGTAAAAATTAACATTGCCTCATTTCTAAATTGTATTGGCGGCAATGTCCGGGCGGTTTTGGTTCGGGCGGTTTTGTCGGGACCCCCAGATTAACACTTAGTCAGTCAGGTATTTATAATACGTTTGGTCAAGTTAAATAATGACAATGCGAGAGTATGAATGGTAAATTGGTGCCAGTTTTGATATTGAGTAGTGTTGATCAAAGCCTGGTCTTGATTAGGCTCAAAAAATATTGCACTACACAGTGTGGGAATGGACATACCATGAAAGTTTATAGATGATTTCAGTACTGGATTAATAGTTATAACGATGATCTATTGAAAAGAGTTATGTCGTTTGATCTATGGGAATCTATAAATATGGCCTTTGAAGACAGCAAAAACATCTTTGGCCGGCGAAATAATAATTAGTTCGCGGTTAGCGTGGGGATACATCAGAAATAATAAAATTATTTTTAGACGTACTTGTACCAAATATTTCATACTCGCCATCATGGATTCTTAATTTAGAGTGAAGTTAAATTCAAGTTTGAAGCATTGCGATTGGTTTCGTAGTGAATAAACATCTGCTTGTTTATTGTGGTTTGTCGAAAAAATGTGAGGAACGAATGAAAAAAATATGTTGCGTTTAAATCATCGTAATAGATTTGTGTTTTATGATATAATTTTACCATGTGTCTTTCCGGCAGATAGAGATATTCGAGTAAAAATAATGTAATGTGCATAAAGTAAGTAGTTTGCAAATTTTTGTATTATATCCCCCACGCTATCGCCATATCTTAACGTATCCGGAAATTTGTACGTAAACAGTTCAGCGCAGGACACTTATTCGTGCGCCGCAGTACGTGAAACATGAGTTCGTGTAACATTTAATCAAATAACGAGTTCTTCGTGGAACATTTCACGGTGGAGTATATTTGTACGTATGTCTTTACTAGGTTAGGTTAGGTTAGGTAAGGTTAGGTAAGAGTTAATCTAATTGGAACAGTACTATTTGCAAACTATCGCCACATTTTGTAAGATACGTACAAATGTATTCCACGGTGAAATGTTCAACGCAGAACTCGTCATTTGATAAAATGTTATACGTGTGTTTCAAGTACTGCGGCGCACGAATAAGTGTCCCACGATGAACTGTATACGTAGAGCTTACATGCAGATTATCACTAATAACTATGCTATTTAAGTTTGATATTCTACGAAGTAGATGCAACGTATTATAGAGACCACAGCCCCAAATCTACTTCATAATGTGATGATAAGACGTTTTTGGGTACAAATACCAGTGTAGTCACAATAGTATTATAATATGTATGTGATTTTCTCAAAGTCTGGGTGTGTTTCACTCCAATTAATAACTAATTGGGCCTCATGGCTTGTTGAAATGTTAAAAGAAATTACTATACATATATTTTTTTTTTAAATAATAACAAAAATAAAAACTGTCCAGGCGAGTGTTTTTATCTATTAAGCAATCAATATGAGTCTTTAATTGAGGTAAATGAATGCTTATTTTCATCAGCCTGGATCTATTTACTCTACGATGATTTTATTTTTCGATCCAGGGCGTTATTACGTACTTTTGCAAAACTTTGGTAGATTCAGCGATCGCTAGCTCTCTACCTTTCGAACGTTTTCCAACTCTTGGGTACTACTTCTTTTCTTTCGACCATGTCCGATTCAAATAAGATCATATTATGGGCCTCCGTGGAGGTTTGTACAGATTTTGTTTTTGTGAGAAATGGACGTCAGCCACTTGCTCAACCTATTAGGTCCATACCCTGACTCATACACAAATTGATAAATAATATGTGTATTTGCCAGACCGAGGATTCGAACCTGGGACCCACGACCCTATAGGGAGACGCTTAAGCCGCGTGGCCATCGTGGAATTACGTGGGTCTACTGAATGGCTGTATATTAAATCCAGTGATCATCTTACTTTGTTGTATACCATTTCCGCTTCCGTTATCCAATTATGCCTTTGTAGTTGCACTTGGTAATAATTAATACTAATAATTTAATATGTAAATTGTTCTTGCGTAGTCAGTATTAAATAAAAAATAATCGTAGGTATTCGAAATAAAATAACGTTCGATATTTCAAAACATTTCAGACATGTCATCGCGTTCTCAGTATTTTTAATATTGACAAAAAAATAACCTTTCATCTTTAAGTTTTAGAACTTATAATATTTGTGTAAGTTTTTGATGAAAGATGAAATCAATAATATTATGATCGCGTATTTATTTAATATTAAAAATAGCCCTGCGAACTTTATTGAGTGCTTTTAAAAATCGTCTGTGTAAAAGAAAATTTAATTTTCTTCTTTGAAAACGTTAGCTATTTTAAAAACCCACAACTAAAAGAATCTTGTCAAATAAATGTTATTTTATAAAAAGACTCTAAAAAGACTTTGATCTAAGTGTCTAGATATGTCAGGGACTAAAAAGATATTTGACTACTCTTTGTCGCTTCAAATTGCGGTGGAAAATCAATATTAAATTGGAAATATAAGCAAGCCAAATTGAAACCTGAACTAATAGAGAAAACAACAAGAGGATTTGTATAGTAATATATCCATATAATTCGAACATAGGAACTAATGATTACCAGTCGCGTACAATACCAATACGACATTGCCGACATCATATTAAATGATAAATTATCTTCTTCTTCCAATTCGTAAGGCACTGTCTTCTCATTTTTCCGGGTTAGATGGGTTTGGTCCTGATGAAGTCATAATACATAATTTTGATTTTATCTAAGCGTGGTTATTTATGTGAAAGCTTAACTACTACAATTATTAATGTTTGGATATTATACCGTAATTAAGCCTCACGCCTTGTTTGTTCTCCCAAGATGCAAAACAGTTTTGTTAGTAGTTACCATTCAGCCCATTTGGCTCAAAGAAACGTGCCAATTGGGAGGGCAATAACTGTGTTCAACCAAATTGCTTCAATTCAATTCAATTTAATTCATTCATTTATTTTTTTAACATATTGTGGACATTACAAATTATAAGTTTAAGACGTTCACAACATGACATTTAGAAACAAAGATATATAAATATAACAGTATTACATAAAAAAAGAGATATATCAGTAGATGAATTAGATAGGTACAAGGAAGTACACCGGATGAGTTAAGCAGACCCTATTTTAAGAATTTATAAAACAAGATCCACCTAAACTCATTCTCACGTAGGTGGAATATATCAACACCCGAAGCAATTTCGTTGAACATAGTTATCACTCTCCCAATTGGCATTACCAGTGGCAGGTTGCTTCTGCACCTTGGGAGAATAAACAACTGATGGTCTCTATTTCTAAGATAGTTATCAGGGACACACAGGTCAACACTGCCCAGAATGGCAGAGTTCTCATTTATACCTTGTATAAGTCCCAATGATCCCAGTGATCCCAGTGATCCCAATTTTCAAAAACGGCTCCACTTCGAGAGCAGAAAACTACAGACCAATCTCGATACTATCAGTACTCAGTAAACTTTTCGAACGTATAGTATATGATCAACTTTACCCTGCTATATGTAAAAACATTAGCGAAAAACAACACGGTTTCATGCAACGCAGGTCGGTGGTAACAAATCTTGCTATATTCTCTAGTTATCTTCTTAATTCCATGGATAAAAAATCGCAAGTAGATACCATCTACACCGATTTTTCTAAGGCCTTTGATAGAGTTAATCATACTATCCTGATCCAGAAACTAGAACTACTTGGTATTCACGGAGATCTACTCCGCTGGCTTACTTCATACATTCACAACCGATGCCAAGCCGTAGTTATTGGTGGACACCGCTCAAACTTTATCTCTATTCCCTCAGGCGTTCCCCAGGGTTCTCATCTGGGCCCACTTTTATTCAACTCATATATCAATGACATTGGCAAGTGTTTTCAACACGCAAACTATATTTTATATGCAGACGATCTAAAGCTATACACGGAGGTGAATAGCCTTGCTGACTGCCATAGACTGCAAGAAGACATAGAACGCCTAACATCATACTGTGACCAGAATCTCCTTACTCTAAATGCTTCCAAGTGTCAATCTATTTATTTTACAAGAAACCGTACACAAATAAAATTTCAGTATGAAATTAACTCCGCGCCAATCCCATTCACTCCGGTAGTCAGAGACCTGGGCGTCCTATTGGATATAAAACTAAACTTTAATGCTCATATTGATCACATTGCACAAAAATCCTCAAAAGCATTAGGTTTTGTTTTGCGTACAGGTAAGCCATTCACCAACACACACGTCATAAAACTACTTTATTTCTCCTATGTACGCAGCATCTTAGAGTTTGCTTCTACTATTTGGTCACCCACCTATAAATCACAAAAAATCAGACTTGAAAAAGTACAAAAACGATTCATCAAGCACCTAAGATATCACAAATCATCACCTCCAACCCAAGTAACACAACATAATTCCACCAGCACACATAACTACAACATCAACTCCCTGGAATCACGACGCACTGTCCACGACATTAAATTCCTACACCAAATCATACATAACGCCATTGACTCGATCGAAATAGTGCAGTCCAGCATATGTTTAAATGTACCCCAGAAACGCACGCGCTCTCAAAAATTATTCCATATACCTAAACACAACACTAACTACGCTAGTAATGCTGTATTCGTTAGAATAATGACTACGTACAATAATTTTTTCAGCGATACAGACATTTTACACCTAACATTTGACACATTCACAAAAACAATTTGCGAAAAAACATACAAAACTAACTTCATACTACCGCAATAAATACCAAAGCCTACTCCCACGCACTCTCACCCATATATACACACGCACGTAAACACATACCTTATATTATATACTTATTTTAAAGTTGTTTCTTCTATCTCACTTTGTTTTAGTTTAATATAAATGTAATAATAAATGTGGAAACCCATTATTGGTCTTTGTATATTATGTAAAAAGTTGTAATATGTACTTTCAATGTCGACTGTGAGGTTTCCCAAATAAAATAAAATAAAATAAATAAAAATAAGTCAAAAAAAATACGTAGCTAAATAAAGATTTCTTCTAAATTGCAGACTGCAGTATGTAAGCATGCCTAAGAGAAAGTCAGTTGGATAAAGCCACGGATAGTATCCATACAACCTCAAGTAAAGGAGTCTCAAGAATTTCTTCTGTACCCTCTTCACCATAAGGTCATACTTCAACTGGTGCGGTGCCACCAACGGTGCGGTGGATATTCCTATAGTCCACCTACGTGAGATGAGTATAACGTATACGTAGATGCACGTTGTTCGATAAATTCTTACAATAGGGTCCTACTTCGCTCAATCAGCGTAATATTTCCTTTATAATAGTTATTATGAATTTACTCTTTACACTTTTTATACTAAGTTTCTTATACTGCTTCTTTGCTTTTTCATGTCATGTTGTAAACGTTTTAAAGTTATTGGTTGGGCTATTTATATTCCCATTCCATTTCCTATCTCATCACCCACCTCCTAATCCCACAGTGTTATTGTCACCAGACAATCTATAAGCAATTATGCGTCATTGGAGACTGTGTTGCAAAGAGACATTCAGTTGCATCTCGACAGCGGGCGTGTGCGGGCTTCTAATAGCTTTCCGTCGCTTAAGTGATTGACTCAATAGATACAGACTCATTCATACTCTATCATCATCATTCATACACCCTCACATATAACCCATAAAATTGTGTCACAAAGTGCGTGAGTGTACGAACCAGGTGACCCAAAACAATAATACCGATACTCGAGTGAAAGTTGAAACCAGACCACGGAACCATCAAATATCATCACAAAAGTCAGTGTCTGGCATTCTAATCCATCGCCTCCACCCCTAGATCCGACCTCCTCATCTTCCCTTAAAATAATTACAGTCCACTTAAAAAACTCAATCAGTTATAATTTGTAAAATTTATAAATAAATAAATTTCAATTTGTATTGCAGTAAGTACCTACCTACTAAAAATGTTTTTTTAATAGTACTGTTTAATACAATTTCCATATTTTTGTTCATGTCTTGTTGTGAGCGTCTTGAAATTGTAGTTTGTGAAGTTCACTATAAATGTAAATAAATAAATTGTAGTATATTGAACTAAGATAAAAAAAACTTTTTATATACAACGTTTTTAAATTTTCTGTTGGATTATTATGCTCAATATGGTCAAACGGTACTGTTCGGTTATCAGGAATACAGCGGAAAACACATTTTGAAAATAGCCGATAAACTGGATTATTTATTAGGTTAATCTAACCAAACCTAACCTAACCTAACTTAACCCAACCTAACCTAACATAAACTAACCCAAACTAACAAATAATCCAGTATATCGGGTATTTTTAAAATGTGTTTTCCGCTGTATTCCTGATAACCGAACAGTACCGGTCAAACGTGATATGAAGTAAATAAAAAACAAACAAACAAACAAATATAGAATACTGAAATGTCATTTTGACATTTCATTTTGATTTCCATAGTAACGCACGTATATATTAATAATTTAGTTCCTAGGACCACCTAATAGTCTTTTACTTTTTACGATTTTTTATGAAATAACTTTCCATACAAAACAGAATTAATTAACTGAAAATGAATTAAATTCTGCTTAAAAGAATGCGTTCGCATCGTGTTATGATATATTCTAAAAGTTTCAAATGTCTAGCTAGTCGGAAAGTTAGTTAGCAATCGATTGCAAGATTCGTACTAGACAAACAACCACCGGACAAAAAAGAATACGAGCTAATAAAAACGTTGTAATAAAATAATAATTTATCCCGCAGAAAATGTCAAATCGCGTACAGGTGATACAAAATCATTTACAGTTGAAATGTTTCTCTTACCTGTGATTCCGAGGTGACGTCCAGTTGCAAAGTCTTGAGCCTTCCTGAGCAGTCGTTTTTGAGCATCTCAGCGTCAATGTTTTCAGCCTTGTTATTGAACCCAGCGAAGACTGTGTAGCCGAGCTCGTCGAGTCTTCGGGCGAGTGCATTGCCAATTACGTTATCGCAGCCTGTGATCAGTACTGCCTTTCCTGCGGCGGTTACCTGTTGATTACACAATAAAAACAGAGCTATATTAATAACTGTTTACCTTTTTTACAGTTGCCTAACTATCAAAAAGCGTTTGACTATATGTATCGCTAGATTTCAAAATCAGCCAAGTCCATAATAGATGAATAGGAGAAAAACAGCTTTTTGTTTTCTCAAATACACAGTCACAGGGGTGAAAGTATATATTATTTCGAGTATAGAATATTTACAATTAATAAATTCCACATTTTGATAATGCAGAAATGTAGTAGTTAAAAGCAGTAGTTCTTCGGCAATTCACAAAAAAGTCAAAAATACCTAAAGGTGGACTTGGCTGATTTTGAAATGTAGCGACACATATACGATAAAACTGTATGTGAAAGGTAATTTTTTAAATGGGAATTCCAGCACATGTTACACATGGTTACATGTAAATTGTACGTAAAACATTTCACCGTGGCACAGTTCACCGTGAGCTTTCTTATAGGAAAGAGATGACCGTATACTATAAAGTCTCCACTATTATTAAATTCAAAATGAGAATTAATTCAATAATTTTCATAGCTGATTTTGGCAAAATTAATGAATTCAAGAATGAAAACCGAACCTAACCTAACAATTATTTTTTTTGCTGCTGGCTTCCTATAAAGTGTAAACCGACAAAAACCATATTTTATTTAGACATGAATTTTATGTCACTACTATACGACCCAAAGATGTTGGACTGTCTTTAATATTCACCTGCCTCCATCGATCCCCTTGCAACCATGGCCAAATCCACTCGAATGGAATACAAGAAAGCGATTACTCAAGCCAAAAAAGACTACTGGCGTAACTTCGTCACCATTGAGGGAGGTTCGGACCCCTGGGGTCCTCCATACCGTGCATTGAGGCTGGGACTCAGACCGACGAGCCTCTTGTGCGGCATCGAGAAACCGGGTGGCGGACTCACCAGTACTGAGTCTGAAACGGCTGCGGTCCTTCTCGAGGCCCTCATCCCACTGGATGATGAATCCAGGGATGACGACGCCATGAGGATGGCCCGCTTTGAGGCATCTCTTCCCATCGACACGGATCACTCATCGTTGCCTTCCGAACAGGAGATCAACCACATCATACGCACGTTGATTGCTGGCAAGGCCCCGGGCCCGGACTGCATTGACAATCTACTTGTCAAACGCACATGGGCCATCGCCGCGCCAGAGATTACAGCCCTCTTCAGTGACTGCATCAGAAGCGGCACGTTCCTCGACTGCTGGAAGAGGGGCTTACTTAAGGTAATCCCCAAAACTGGCAGCCGAGAACCGTCTAGCCCCAAAGCCTACCGCCCTCTAACACTCTTGCCCGCTCTGGGTAAAGTGCTGGAGAAGCTACTGTGCCACAGGATTGAAGCCCACCTGGAGACACACTCGCCGCTTTCCGATAAGCAATTTGGATTCAGAAGAGGCAAATCAACAGTCGACGCCATAAGGAACGTGATTGCCATTGCTGAAAATTCTCGCCGTAAATACGTCCTAGGAGTTTTCCTGGACATCGCAGGTGCGTTTGATAGTGCGTCCTGGCCTCTTATACTTCAAAAGCTCCGGCTGAAGAGACTACCAGGAAATTTGTTCGCGTCAATTCAAAGTTACTTCACCAATAGATCGATCGAGTTTCGAGTTGGATCAACCATAATAGAGAGGAACACCAGCATGGGATGTCCCCAGGGCTCAGTCCTCGGGCCCCTTCTCTGGAACGTACTCTTCGACGATCTCCTTAGAATTCCGCTTCCAACCGACTGTACTGTCATTGCCTACGCAGACGATGCGCTGCTGCTGGTCGAGGCCGACAGCAGGGCGAAGATTGAGAGCACCGTTGGCGAAGCCTTAGCATCAATTGAGGCTTGGGGTAGATTAACTAGACTATCATTCGCACCTTCCAAGACAGAAGCCATTGTCCTCAAAGGACCAAGACGACTTAGCTGTTAGAGACTACCCACAGTCCGATTCGGTGACACGAGAGTGAAAGTGTCGAAGATCGTAACCTATCTAGGCGTCAAAATGGACACAATGTTAAATTTCCTACACCATGCCGAAACCCAAGTCCATAAGGCTGGGGTGGCCTTTCAGAGGATCGGCCGCATGGCTGGTGAAGGATGGGGCTTAAAAGTAAGGGCGCTCAAGATCGCCTACGGCGCCATTTTTATGGGAATCGTGGCTTATGCCGCCAGTGCTTGGTGCCCGCGGATTCCCAAAAGTGTCAAACTTAGAATCTCTCTTTTAAGAGGACAGCGCATCGCGCTTCTGTCCATTACCAAGGCCTACCGTACTACCTCAACTGACGCGCTCCCGGTCCTGGCCGGCATTCTCCCACTTGACCTGCATATTCAGGTCAGCGGCGCTTCAATATTGCTCCTCAGGGGCGAGGAGGCCGACGTTGGTGATTTTCACCTCGTCCCCCCCCCTCGGCTAGCTGGCGAAGGAGTAGCATTATTGAGGCGCAGAATTAGACTCATGTCGCTCAATGCGGCCATTAAGACCTGGCAGCGAAAGTGGGACGAATCGACCAAGGGCCGGCACACATATACGTTTTTTCCAGACATACAGTGGCGAATGGAGATAACCAAATATCTGACTCCAGACCATTACACCAGTCAATTTGTGACTGGTCATGGTGGATTCGCTGGCAAGCTCTTCGAGCTTGGACTTGCAAGCCGTCCGACATGTCCATGCGGAGGGGAAATACAAGATGCCAACCACATCTTATGGGAGTGTCTGAGTATGTGCTCCGGACGGGAGGAAATGCTCAGGTCGGTCCAACCAGCTGTTGGACCCATCGGCCCATCCGACCTGGTTGCTACTAAGGCCAATTATCCTGCTTTCAAAAAATTTTCGGCGTCTTACTACGGGCGTGAAGATCTCTTCACATAAATTTTGCTGCCTGTATGATTAGCTTCGTTCTTTAATTTAAAAAAACAAGTAGGTTCATTTTCTTTTTAGTAATTACCATGTGCTTTTTCTCTCCCTGGCACTTTGCATTAGAGTAAACTCAGTAAACTCAGTCAGAGCTCACTTTGAGCGTAGCAATCTAAGTCTTAGGCATCTTCTCCCAGGACACTCCCAGGCCAATTCTTAGATGCTTCACATCACCAATTGACGGGTCCCGTGATACTCTCGATTAAGACCGAGGGTGGTACGGGGCGGGTTTGGTGGAGGGACTTTAACTTCAATGTCTTTAATATTTCCGTATATTTCCGATACAACATGGCACGGTGAAGTGTAATACAGTGAACTGCATACGTACAAGTTTCCGGACACGGTTACATATATCATCAACAATCTATATAAAGAATAGTGTATTTTCTGTACGTTTCCAAAGTGAGAAAGGAGTCTGTCTGATATGTATTTTATCTCCGTACTTGTTCAAATGGAGAGTACGTAATATAATCTAAAAATATCTAAATAATTGGCGCGGCAGTATAAAAATAATTGGTGACCAGAAAATAAATCAATTCAGATTCGCCATGACACTACACATAGATTTTTTTATTTATTTTTATATAGAATATTATTAACCATGTCCTTGCTTTTTCGTACAAGGTGGCAACACCCAGGCTTTGAGAAAATCACATAAATATATTGTGTTCTCACCGGGAATCGAACCTAGAGCTCCCGGATAGAAGGCCAGCGCCTTACGCATTGCACCACAAGAGTCACTCACTACATAGAGCTGTAACACCGGATAGAGGAAGAGAGCCGCAAATACGATCTTATTATTAATAACTTTTCCGACTGCCTTTCTACAAGGCATGCTTACTTTTCACTCTCTTGAATCTCGTCGGTCTCTTCTTCTCTTGAAACACTTTTGCTTGTTAGCGCGAGGGATGGTTTCCAATCCTGGTGTCCTAATAAATTTGAATTTACATTCGCCTGCCAATTTCCTACGTGGTCGCAGCCAAGATTTATTCTGGATCGGAACCGTTTCCTCGTGTCAAGCCTATCAGGCACCATTAGCGAGGAGTGCAAGATTAGTAATTGCGCTCCCTAAAGACATTGACATTTTCAGTGATGTACTTGCATTTTGTTTTTGAAACTTTATTTTTCTGTATTAAATTGTACATAAGTTTTGATTAAAATTGTTTTTCTGATATTATTATTATTATATTCCAGATTGTAATATTTGTTACAATGTAAATCTTATGTTGTGTACGTCTTGAATTGAGATTTTTTATGTCCACAATGTTTTGTATTCTTAAATAAATAAATAATATGAATAATACCAAATATAATAATCATTGATCGGGCTAACCTCATACACGCATCAATAGTACACTCCATACTTTAGAAACATTGAATGAGTTGTATATAATGGCATCGACCATTAGTGGAAAATGTGGATGTGAAGCAGAAATAAGAAAGCGAACACAAATTGTCAAAGATTCGATGATACGTTTTACCATTAAGGCTAATGTTGAGGTTTCGTGGCTAGGCGATGCGCGGATTGCGGGTCGCGGGTGCAAATGACGCATGCCGAACGAAATATAATTTGTCATATAAATCTAACATGCGAACATCGTGTAGCTCCCGGGTCTTTTGTGCTTTAAAAATCGAAAAGTCATCCGATTTTGAAAAAAAAAAGGTTTTTCTGTTTTGGCTCATGAATGTCAACCTGGTGTTACCAAATTTTTTCGAGAGATTCCTCCGGAAAGCCGTAAAATCGGAAAATCTTTTTGAATGTTAGTTTTTTGATAAAGTGTCGCGAGAAAGTGTTTCAAAAAAGTCGGTTTTTGCTCCCAGGCGTCGACGGAAGCCCCCTTGCATTCAAAGTCGTCGGAAAGTTTTCGGAAAATCTCAAGGTTCTTCGTGAATCGAGTGAAAACCATTTTTTTTTGTCTTTTTTTGTGCTATTTGTGACATTGTGAAGGCCCCCTTTAGGCTATAGTAATAAATTGTTTGTGGGATACCGGCGTATGCGCCTTAAACGTTTTGGTGTTTGTCCGAAGAAATTCGGTTCAGACCAACCGATTCTAGCTCCAAAAAACCATAATTTGTATTGTACCATTCCCCGAACACGTGCAAATTATTCATGTTTTGATTTGAACGATTTCCAGAACTTTCTCGAATGATCTGGAAGAATCGAATTTTGAAGTCCGCATAGCAAATACATTTAACTGCAAATCCTTCTAGAAGTTTCTCGAAACTACTGGAGGAAATCGAAAACTTCGAGGGACTTTTTTATTAATAATATTACTTGCATATATATTTTAAGTTTAAATTTAATTTAGATTATTTTATTGAATTGAATAGTATCATTTATAGTTTTCTTTAATAAAGAATATATATTTTATATATATTTTTTAGAAATATTTTTTTTTTTTTTTATAATTCTAAAAAAGGATTTTTTAAATAGTTTTTAATATTTTTAATAATATTTTTTTTAAATAACATTTTTTTTTCTTTCTTTAAATATTTTTTTCAATAATTTGAAAAAAAATATAATTTTTTTTTTACTTTTTCTTTTACTTTATTCATTTACTTATTCCACTAATCTTATATATATATATATTATAATAAGCTTCTCCACAGCAACTCCACAAGAAAAGCAACGGCATGGGAAAACCTGCAGTCGATCCGCCCCCGGGAGGGGATAAGCCAATAGTTCCCGAGGACTGGTACAATACGCAATCCGACCCCTCCTCCGAGGACTCTAACACAGATGCAGTGCTTGACACCACCAAATCCGAAAAGGAAACGGTGAGAACTAGGGCAGAGGCTGCCACAAAGGCGAAAATCCTTGCTCGAAAGGCTGCGGATCTGATAGCGGAAAAAATCCTAGCGGAAGCTGCCGTGAAAGCCAAAGCATCCGAACGCCAAGCGGCCACAGAAAGAAAAGAGAGGGAAGAGGCGGCAGCCACCAAGGCCAACAAGAAGATCAAAAAGGTCAGGAAGAAAAGACGTTCCCTGGCTGAGGAAATACCACAGGACTCCGAGGAAACCCCGATGCCAAACGCCAAGAATCCAAAGAGCGTTGCCCCCCCCGGAGATAGGATAGCCGACTTGGATGTGACGGACTCCCAAAACGGGGCTACTAAGGTTGCTCAAGCAATCCAAAGAGTAAAAAAATTACTCTCCGGCGACGGAAATATCCCCGCATCGACAATTAAGGCTATAACAATGGAACTGGAGGCAGTCGTCGCGGAGACTTGGTCTCTCGCAATCAAGCTTGAATCCAGCAAAGCCATACTGGAAGATCGTGCCTCCTACATAAACGCGGTTGCCGCTGCCACTGGTGACGCAGTCAGTGAAGGAACCAAGTATTCTTGGAGCGACGTCACTCGAAAAGGCGCCAAGCCGGTCAGACAGACTTCTCCGGAATGGCAAATTGTGCCACCAACAACCGCCGCAAGGCCCGGCGTGTTCTTTTTTCCTACACAAGAAGGAATGGAGTCTCCGGCCACTAAAGAAGTCGTCAAGAAAGCCATCGTGCCCGCGGAACTAAAAGTCCAAATAACGGGCTTGAGAATGGTACGTGGAGGTGGGGTAATCATTCACCCCATAACCGAGGAAGAGGCCAAACGACTGGCCGCCGCTCCCGGTCTAAAGGAGGCCGGTCTCCGAACTGAAATCGCAGGAAAAAGGCTCCCGCGGATAATTGTATTCAACGTGCCGGTCAAGACGATGGAGGACGACCTTAAGGAAGCCATTAAGGCCAACACTCAAGAGGTCACGGGTCTCCTCTCGGAGGCATACCGCCATGTTAAACTGAGCCACAGGGCAGGCCCTAGAATCGGGAAATGTCACATGGTGATATCGGACCCGGCAAAGGTGAGGGAAGCGCTCATCAATGACGGGCGCATATATATGGGATGGGAATCCTTCCCAACCAAAGACTTTTGTGGCGTCGTCAAGTGCACAAGGTGTCACTTATACGGCCACATGGCAAAGAATTGTTCGGCGAGAAGCGCCACATGCGGCCATTGCACCGAGGAAGGACACGATAGGGCTGAATGCCCTAATATTAAGGCCCCCGGAAAGTGCTCGGCCTGCGCCAGGCACAAGAAGCCGCACCAACATGCAGCGATCGACCCTGATTGCCCAGCGCGCAAGTACGCAATGGCACAGGAGCGGAACCAAACGGATTATTCGATTCAATGATTCGGTTCGGTCAGTTAAATGCGGGCAAAGGGAAGGCTATAACGGCGGAGCTGATCAAGACGGTTCGGGAAATGGACATCGATTTGGTCCTGGTGCAGGAGCCTTACTCCTACGGTCCCAACCTGGGTTTCAGTGGGGGTTGGGTAATGCACCACGGCCTGGGGTCCATGGCCTGCATCTTCGTTGCGAATCCTACCCTAGTGGTGCTACACCTTGCCCACTTGTCGAGCGAACTCTTTGCCGTAGCGGAGGTCTCCGACCGATCGGGGAACTCCATTGTGGTGGTCTCTTCTTACTTTAAATTCAGCGTAAACATCCTGAAATGCGTCGAGCAGCTCGGTAAAATTCTGTTTGCATGCCGCGGCAAACAGATTATAGTGGGAGCGGACGTCAACGTTCAATCATGGCTGTGGGCCCCCCGGGGGCCGCGGTCTGGCCGGGACAATCCGGCGCCCCTCGAGGAACTCGTGGCAACTCACGACCTGACGGTGGTGAATAACTCTAATAGTCCAGCCACATTCTCTACCAACAATGGGGAATCTCACATTGATGTCACTTTGATATCCACTGGTTGGAAATGGGTGGCAATGATCCGTGGGGCCCTCCCTTCCGCGTGATGAAGCTGGGCTTACGGCCCGGAAAAGTCATGTCGGCGGTACGGCGCCCCGACGGATCGTTCACTAATAGCTCTGAAGAGTCCGCCACAGTCCTGTTGGATGCTCTTATCCCGCAGGACAACGAGTCGCTCGACATTGACAACGACCGATTTCAGCAGCTTTGCGTCTATGCGCTGCTCTCCTTAAACACCCCGCGATCCGCAGCCACTACCATGTCCGAACTAGGGATCCTGTTTACCAGCCTCCCGATTGGCAAAGCCCCGGGGCTTGACTGCATAGATAACGTGCTAGCGAGAAGGGCGTGGTCTCTTGCCTCACACGAGATCACGCAACTCTACAAAGAATGCATGAGTAGTGGCATATTCCCCGACTGCTGGAAAAAGGGTCATCTCACGGTGATCCCCAAAGCCGGCAGTCGCCCTCCTTGTGACCCAAAAGCGTATAGACCGATTACGCTCCTTCCCGTCTTCGGGAAGATATTGGAAAGATTGATAAACAGCAGGATTGAGTCCCACCTGTCGGAAAACTGTCCAATCTCGCAAAGACAATTTGGGTTTAGACCCGGAAAGTCCACCGAGGATGCGATTTGCTTTGTGATCGATTCTGTGGAAAGCTCTGGCAAGGACCTCGTTGCCGGGATTTTTCTCGACATCGCGGGCGCATTTGATACTGCGTGGTGGCCCTTGGTTCTGGCAAAGCTTAGGCTGAAACAGATCCCCGGGGACCTCTTTGCCTTAGTTCAAAGCTACTTCAGCAATAGGAAGATAACCTACGACTCCGGCCCCAGCCTGATTTACAGGAGCACCACCATGGGGTGTCTCCAGGGCTCCGTCCTGGGACCCCTTCTGTGGAACATTCTGTTTGACGACGTTCTGTCCCTGCCACTGCCTCCGGGCTGCACGCTCGTTGCGTACGCCGACGACTTGCTCCTGCTTGTTGAGGCGACGAGCCGACCGGCACTTGAGCGTGCAGCCACGGACGCCTTGGGCAGAATCCTTAATTGGGGGTTGCTGAACAAGCTGACCTTTGCCCCGAGCAAGACGGAAGCTGTCCTCCTCAGGGGTAGTTCTCGGGTCAACATAACTCGACGGCCGCCCACGGTTCGTTTTGGCCAGACCTCAGTGCGTTTCTCCGAAAGGGTTACGTATCTGGGAGTAATTCTTGATGACAAGCTGTCTTTCGTTCACCACGCCAAGATGGCCGTCTCTAAGGCCAATTCGGCCTATCAGAGAATGGCCCGAATGGCGGGCAGCAATTGGGGACTTAAGCCTAGAGCCCTTAAGGTTGCATACGGCGCAATTTTCATGGGAATTGCCGGTTACGCCTCCAGCATTTGGCATTCCCGAGTAAACTCCTTAACTCTCGTGAGACGCGCACTATTAAGCGAGCAGCGACTTGCGCTGATCTCGCTTACCAAAGCCTACCGCACAACTTCTACTGACGCGCTTGCCGTACTCGCGGGGGTGCTACTCCTCGATCTGCACGTCCAAGTCAGAGGATCGATCACCCTCCTCTTGAGGGGGATCAGCACAATACTCGCCGGTGTCCATCTGACACCACCGCAGAGATCCGAAGACGTTCCTTACAGGAAGACTGTAAGTGACATTGTGTACAAGACCGCATTTGCGGCATGGCAGGCGAGGTGAACCGCCTCCCCCAAGGGGCGGCACACTTACCTTTTTTTCCAGACGTATTCTGCAGGCACCAAACTAGAAGACTCCAACCTTCGCACTGGATTAGCCAGTTCCTCACCGGCCATGGCAACTTCGCCGCCAGACTCCACGAGTTTGGCTTGATAGTAGATGGGCCGGGTTGTACCTGCGGGCATGACCACCAAGATGTTGAACACATCCTCTGGGATTGCCCGCTTATGGAATTCGAACGAGCGGAGCTGTTTGCCAGGGTCCGTCCTCACACGGGCCCAATTGGTCATGGAGATCTGGTAGCAACCGAGGCCAACTTTGCGGCATTTGAGAAATTTGCAGCGTCGTATGGGGAGCGGGATAGTCCCGACTCTTCTGTAGACTCATCCATTTCAATTCGTGACACTCAGTATGCGGGTACACAAAGCGCTTAACGTCAGCGGACAGCAGAGCCAGTCAAAAAGAAACATTTTCTTTCTTAACTTTCTTCTTTAAGCACTACGGTGCATGGTTGTAGCATCAGTCCCGTGCGGCTCCGTCTCGGGACGGAATGAGCACTTAAAATCACTTCTTTCAGACACGTTTAAAGCGTCATAGAAAGCGCCCGTGCATATCCACGGTTGTGCATATATGACGGGTGGTGGTGGGCACTTTAACGTATGTTCTATTCCTAACAATAATAATATATTCATTGACATGTTTTCTTTTTCAAGTAAATGGGTAACGTTTTTAGTCATCTTTACACGATTTAAGAATTAATACCCCCGTCGCCATCACGAAATAAATTGACGTATTCACACCTCGACGTTCGCTCTCCGAATGCCAGCGAGTCCAAAATTTTGTCGCGCCTATAGTTGAAAATTATTTTCCGTTTCACTGATGTATCGTCTTAAGGATATGGAAGGATTGAGGTATCTCAATAATTGGTATGAAACTTATGCTTATGTAAATATTAGTCATGTATTCTGCGAGCAAGAGAGCAAAAGGCAATAGATACTTTCGAAATGTGGTGTTGAATACAGAATACAGAACAAAAGAGTCAATTATCCAGAGGCTCTAGATAATAGAACGATTCTCGACAGTCGACAGCAAAGCAGAGAAATGCGTCGGCACGCTGGAGTCACCTAATAAAGGAGTTGTTTGGAGGCAGCCTTCATTCCGTCTTGTGAGAAGCAGATAATTGAGAGGGTTGGAGAGTATTTTAGTCGCTCACAAGATGACCGAGTTTAAGGGTCGTCACGATCATAAGCCATGAGGAAACGTCAGAGAAGAGATTGAACCCTATTGGACGTTTAAATAATATGTACGAAATAAAGAAACTATGCCCGTCTTGAAAATTTTTACCGTTTGTTTACTTATACACATCTAGTCTTAATGACATTTCACCCTGTTAAAAACGCTAAATTATCATTACCTGTTTAATTGTCAGATATTACCTTAACCATCAAGCCGTCGAATAAGATGACCGTATTTTTGATACCTTCAACGTTAAATATTAAATGATTAAATACTTTGGCCAATATCCCTTAAATTCTCATATGTTTATAATAATTTCATTTTATATTCTGGTGTAGTTACTTAGATAATCATGTGTCAAAATCACAGAACAGATAATAAATAGAATACCGATAAGCAATATTCAATACGGCGCATGGTGAAGCAGGCTTTTGAATGTGTGAGTGTCCTACGAAAATGAAGCATGCATTATGCATGTGCAATAGTGTGTGTAATACACCAACATTAAATGAGTGTAAATGCATAAACCGAGAGCAGTTTTTAGTATTCGACGTAAAACTTATTCTTAACACGTGTGTAAGTTTAACCCAGATTCTTCCTTACTCGAGTCGGTTACCTGCTATCGCCTTACCCGTTGTGTATTTCAGTTCCCATTATTTCTGAGTTCTCTGGTTAAAATACATAGTTATGAACCTATTTACTGCCAAACATTAGATAAATTAAAGTATTTTCTTCTAATTTATTTGATTTATATATCCATTCGTGGAATACGAGACAGCAATTCCTAATTAATAATAAATGTCAAGTAAGGTTTTTAAAAAAGTTCAACCAATGTGTGCCACCCGTGCTCACGTATGGCTGCGAGACGTGGACCCTCAACACGAGAGATGTCCAAAGGCTAAGAGTCACACAGCGAGGCATGGAGAGGTGCATGTTGGGCATCATGCAAGTAGTATTCCAAATCTGGATGTTGCCTCAACGTCAGGAAAACCGTCATGCGGTGCCCAATCCGTCGATATTTTTTCAATTAATGAGAGCGATGTACTTCAGTTTATTAAAAAAACTGAAGAATACTCGCTCTTTGGGACCTGATTATGTTCCTACATTTTTTTTAAAGGGTTGTATTGACTTCGTTAAAGGCCCGCTTTCATATATATTTAATCTCGCAATGGAGACAGGTATCTTCCCGGAAACGTGGAAGATGTCGAAGGTTACTCCAATCCATAAGAGTGGTACAGAGTCATCAGTGGAGAATTACAGGCCGGTAGCTGTTCTCTCTGCACCAGCAAAAGTTCTTGAGTTGATCATGCACAACATGATTTATCCAAAAATTGAGTCATTCATAATAAATGAACAGCATGGATTTAGAGCAGGCCGATCAACGGAAACTAACCTGATGGTATTTACCGATTATGTGTCATCGGCACTGGATAGAGGCCACCAGGCTGACTGTTCTTACAATGACTTCTCGAAAGCATTTGACAAAGTCGATCATGACATCCTGATGGAAAAACTCCAACTTATTGGATTGTCGGATCGATTTTTGAAACTATTCGGGAATTATTTTAGGAACCGTCAACAATACGTATCGTACGGCCTTTATCAGTCACAGACCTTTTACACATTTTCTGGTGTCCCTCAGGGCTCAAACTTAAGGCCGTTGCTGTTCACGATTTTTATAAATGACATAGCATTGGTAATAAAAAATGCTATGTTTATGTTGTTCGCTGATGACTTGAAACTCTTTTTGGAAGTTGTCACCTTGGACGATTGTCGTCAGCTCCAACTTGATATAGATAATGTATTAAATTGGGGCAGGCGTAACAAACTAGAATTCAATATTGATAAATGCAATCTTTTATCGTTTACCAGAGCCTCAAAAGTGTTGTTTTTCCAATACTCGATGCATGGCAGAGTTCTGTCACGAATATCATCTGTAAGGGATCTTGGCATTACGTTTGAGAGTAAACTGACATTTATTAGCCATATAGTTACCATTTGTAACAAAGCGTTTAAAATGTTGGGCTTCGTCATGCGTACTTCCCGAGTCTTTTCAGATGTTACGGTATTAAAACTTTTATTTAATTCTTTAGTTCGAAGCAGACTTGAGAGTGGGTCTATTGTTTGGGCACCGCACCAGTTGAAGTATGGCCTTATGGTGGAGAGGGTACAGAAGAAATTCTTGAGACTCCTTTACTTGAGGTTGTATGGATACTATCCGTGGCTTTATCCAACTGACTTTCTCTTAGGCATGCTTACATACTGCAGTCTGCAATTTAGAAGAAATCTTTATTTAGCTACGTATTTTTTTCGACTTATACAAGGTATAAATGAGAACTCTGCCATTCTGGGCAGTGTTGACCTGTGTGTCCCTGATAACTATCTTAGAAATAGAGACCACCAGTTGTTTATTCTCCCAAGGTGCAGAACCAACCTGCCACTGGTAATGCCAATTGGGAGAGTGATAACTATGTTCAACGAAATTGATTCGGGTGTTGATATATTCCACCTACGTGAGAATGAGTTTAGGTGGATGTTGTTTTATAAAATCTTAAAATAGGGTCTGCTTAGCTCATCCGGTGTACTTCCTTGTACCTATCTAATTCATCTACTGATATATCTCTTTTTTTATGTAATACTGTTATATTTATATATCTTTGTTTCTAAATGTCATGTTGTGAACGTCTTAAACTTATAATTTGTAATGTCCACAATATGTTAAAAAAATAAATGAATTGAATTGAATTGAAAATCACGTGAAAGGACCGTAAGAAAAACGAATGGCTTAGGAAGCAGACAAGAGTACGCGATGTAATAGACGTTGCCAAACAGCTAAAATGGAGATGGGCGGGGAACATTGCTCGCCAAAAAGACGGCTGCTGGACAAATGCCGTCATCCAATGGTACCCAAGGGGTACGAAACGGCCACAGGGTCGCCCTAAAAGCTGAACGAAGACGAACTAATAAAGTTCGGCGGAAATACGTGGCAGCGAACGACACAGGACCGAGAGAGTTGGAGAAAGCTTGGGGAGGCCTTCATCCAGCAGTGGATAGACCCCGGCTGATGATGATGATGATAACTGATATATCAGTTCAATTTAAACGTGCTTAAGGAGGACATGTTTTTATCAAAACAGTGATGGAGTGTGGTGATCTGCCGGACATTGTGAAAATTTTCCGTTAATTTGTATAAATTCAATAAAAACGACATGCTTATTATTCACAATTAAGTAATAAAGATAATTAGGCGGTATATTTTAGAATTTATGGATATTGGTTATTGTAGTGTCAAATCAGGCCGATAGATAACTTATTTTGGTGCGTCTATTGTTATGTAAACTTAACTTTCATCATGGTTTTAATGTTAACGCAAATATAATCCGGTGTCGTTTGGGCATAACCTGATAACTGCTTTTTTGGTCATTTTATGTTAAGAGTAAAAATTGGGTCACTATAGTATTATCTTCCATTTGGTAATAACCCGATATTTATATTTCACTTAAAATGCTCAAAACGCTATTGTAATAATATGATGATATGTGAACAAACACAGTGGTTAGTTTGGTCAAAACATGACCAATGACCTTATCATAGTTCGATCACTGATAAGTGACCTTATTTTCCTAATTAGTGAAATAATTGACAATCTAAGTATTGCCATATTCTTCTTCAGTTATTTATTTTAAAATGTTTTTTTCAATTTTAATCAAAAAAATGAACTGAAATTTATGTGGGCAATTCAAAGCTTAAAATGGCTCTCCTGTAAATTCAACATTTTGCAGTTAACATGTTATGCCCAAACGCCACCGAATCTTAACTGAAGAATAACCAAATTATTAAACTTGTTATATTATACAATATTTTTCTCAATCTATCAATTTTATTTGACAAACATCAATTAGATTATACATACAAAAACATTGTTAATAATATAACAACCATCAAACTTGATAACGGTAATAATAATGTATACACGATGTACCTACCTATAGTAGTATTGTATTACTTAAGAAACAGTTTGACATTGTAAAGTTAAAAATAAGTTTGAAAGTAAAAGAGTTGACAAACAAGTAATATAAGTTAGGTATTTAAATAATTTTGTAAGTGTTAAGTATTTATAAATTTAAAAGAGTTTTTCGCAAATAAAAAAGTTAATTAAAAATAATTCTCCGCGATTTCTTTAAATAACATCTTTTGGTTTTCGAATTTTATCAGATTACAAAAGAAAATGTTGATGGTTATTTAAATTTTATTGCCTAATTTATTAAATTCAATTACTTATGTACCTATAAATGAGTATTAGAAAGCTAAATACGTTCACAACATGAAATGGAAAATAATTTAATATGAGATGTCTGTTTCCAAAAACCGACTAGCCTACAATTCAATATATATTCATACACCTACACTACATTTCATCATAACACAATATATTTCCTGATAATGGTCTCTGTAACGAGTCCGAAACTTTGAGGAAAGAAAGAAGAAGTAGACGCAGTGAAAACCCAAGAATCTACTTTAAACGTTTTCCAAACTTTGGTATGTATTCACCTAGTGTTACATAATATGCGAATGTCTTTTTTTTACAATAATTATCATATTTAATAAACTATTTCTTTTATTCAACGGATAAGACACAAGGTTTGAAAATGTAACATTATATTATACTGAATATACATATTTTGAAAATATCTCATGCATATACACTTAAGAAAAAATCATTTCGTAGAAATTTGTAGAAAAAAATACGACGACCGACGGGTCTTGAACCTGTATCTGTTGCATTCGCGCCAGTATGTTTTTCCAACGACAATAAATTATAATATTTTAGAATAATTTTAATCATTGTTTTGTATAAATTAATACAATACCTACATCAGTATTATTATACTGTTTTTGTATTTCCTTACTGCTGAAACATCCTTACAATTTTTTGAATCTAGAAAATAAAAGTAGGTCGTAAAAGTTTAAAGAGGGACTGACATAATTTGTCATCAAAAGTAAGATAAATAGATCCCTCTATTATTTCTAAGACTGTATCGGTATATTGTACATATGGAAACACTGTATTTTTGGTATCATGCTTGATCCTAAGAAGATCATAATATGGCTCTACACAGAGTGGTGGTTGCAGTGGCGAAGACTCAATACAAGGCGATTATTTGAAGCCTACCTTCCTAAGAAAAATATTTTTTAATTACATATTGACTTATTTATATAATCAATTATAATATATTGTATAAAATAATTTATTTTGCCAACGAGAGATGCCATATGTGTAGGAATGTGTTACACAGATAATAAAAAAACAGTCTGCAAAGGTTTTAAAAAATATACCACAGCGCGTCATCTGTCTTGACGTAAATAAAGGTCGGATTATGTTTCAAATAATTCTCATTAGTGTGTACCTATTCATTAATAGTGATATTATCTTCTTATTTCTCATAAGTATACCTGACAAGTGTGTTTTTTTTCAGATCTCCACAGCCTGCCTCTTTCCAAAAGTCACCCTTTGCCACTGGGAGGTTGTATTGAAAGATATTTCTTTTTTACGAGGAATGGATTATGTGCATACTCTGGGTCCAAACACACATTGAAAAACAAAATGTGAATATTTGTTAGACTTGGGACTCGAATCAGAGACCCACGACATTATAAGTCGATGAGGTAGCAAATTCGACCATCGCGGATGTTGAAATTAATATAAGTGACGCTAATCTAATATTAGAAAAATAATACATTTAATATAACTAAAATTAGAAATATATATAGGTAAATATACATTTTCTTTTATTGTGAATATAAAAGAAAATGTTATTATTAATAAAAACGAGATTCCTATCTACGTTCATATTACAAAAAAAAATATTACATTACCTGAATATTTATTTATTTTGGAATCATTTGAAATTTGATATAAGTAGTGTTTTTTGTTCATAAAAGGATTTCATTTGTTTTCTGAAATAAATATTATTTTTGAAATAATGCTTGTAATACTATA
Organism: Rhyacophila brunnea; assembly: GCF_057557595.1. Lineage (NCBI taxonomy): Eukaryota > Metazoa > Arthropoda > Insecta > Trichoptera > Rhyacophilidae > Rhyacophila > Rhyacophila brunnea. The sequence goes on along the minus strand of NW_028232796.1, from coordinate 9,792,468 downwards.
CCGAATTTTATTAGAAAATTCGATGAGGATTTTCAAAATGTAATATTATTATTGAAGAAATTAGACTTACTTCAAAATACCGACCAAGGAATTAAAAAAATGAATTTATTAATGGCATTTGAACAATATAAAATTTTAATGCTTTTAACTATCAATTTCTGCTGGAAAGATTTTTTTTAAATTAAAATAAAGCACAATATAATATATTCTATAACCTAATAGTGATAATAATAGAGTTCGCTAAAAACCTCAAATGGAAATGGGCTGGACACATAGGTCGAAGAAGGGACAGTCGTTGGACAAATCTAGTCATACAGTGGTACCCAAAAGGTACAAAACGTCCGCAAGGTAGACTTAGAGGCCGCTGGATCGATGGAATGATTAAGTTATGCGGAAGTACGCGGCAACGCAACGCACACGACCGAAAAATGTGAAATCAGCTTGGAGATGCCTTCATCTAGCAGAGGATAGATTCGGGCTGATGATTATGATATATATATATATTATAAATACATACTTATTATAATATATAAACATCCAACGTTTAACCTAATGGCAAGTATAAAAGCGCGCGCCTACTATAACGTCTGGCCGTTACAACTTGATTATATTATACTAAATGTAGGAGCCAGTTGGTATGGTATACATGTGTGGGGCTTAGAGAACACACCTACATAAAAACGCAACCACAAACGGCGTTAATGATAGCGTGCGGTTCATCAATGGTTGCGTTTTTTTTTAAAATTATTAATAACCATGTCCTTGCTTTCTCATACAAGGTGGTTAATAATTTTTGAACAATCACAAACACCCAGGCTTTGAGAACGTCACATAAATATATTGTGACCTCAGCGGGATAGAACTCGGAGCCCTCGGATGAGAAACCAGTACCATACGAACTGGACTATGGGGACCGTGTATTTTATTGACCTGGCCATTAATTTGAGAGTAGATTGATTGCGTGAGGATGATTAATTTCATACATGCGGTGCTTACATACACTGAATATTCTTAATTGTAGACGTGTATATGAAATTTGTAAAGAATTTTATAGTAGCACAATTATAAAATGTAGTAAGAAGATAGGTTATTAATATTACATAAATTTTGAGATAATAATAGGGAGAAATTAATATAACTCAGTTAAATAGGGCTTTCCGGAGATTTAATATATAAATTGCTCGAAAGGTGTCTACAAAACAAAAAAGGTTAGGAATCACTGTTACAGGCTGATAATTATTTGTTTTTGTTATTTATTATATAGAATCGAAATGAGCTTAATATAAACAGTAAAAAGCTCGGTATTGAAATTTCTAGTTCGTTGTATTATTATACAGCGAATAAAAAAATGTTGCCATTAAAAAGAGAACTTGTTAAAAGCTTTGAAGTATGCGTTACAGACATCAGTGGCAGTAATACCTCATTAAAAATCGTCCTTTGATAACAGCTGGTTCAATGAAAAGCTCATCAGATTAACAAACGAGTCAGTGGAAAGAGTTCATGGGATTTGTTCAAGTAACAATATTAAAATGGTCGTGTGGTTATTTACATTTTTTTTAAAAGCTAACTAATTTAATATTTTTACGTGATGTATGTTTAAATTGTCAAATAATTAGAAATATTTTTTTAATTAAGTATATAACATATATTTACAAATATTCTTGTGTATTGTTGTACAATTGTGTTGAGTAGTTTCATTTATTTTCATCTTGCTTTTTATACAGTTGACCTTTGGTTATATAATAATATAATGGTTAATTTGATTTTTAACTGTCTCAAACTCTGAAGTGTACTCACTGGATATTTAAAAAAAATATATGACAAATTTAACGTTGATTTTTACAAATTAAACAATTCAATACATTCACTGATGTATTTAAGTTTTATACTATTCCATTTGAGTGGTGTTTTGCGACCCGGGTTTCGCCTTTCGGCATCTTCAGACACTATTTGCAGTCACCAACAGGTAAATACACAATGACCATGACAGTGACTTTACCTGTTCGTGAGTGCACATAGTGCCTGAAGATGCCGAAAGGCGAGACCCGGGTCGCAAAACACGACTCAAATGGGATAGTACAAAACTTAAATCCATTAGAATTTAAATTCATTTTCCATCAAGAGTATACGTTTTATAACTCTTAATACTCTTTTTTACACCTTTTACTACACTGATACGCCTCTTTTCCTTATTACCATGCAAACAATTCGATTAAATGATATTCACTTGTATTAATATAATAAGAAAACAAATAGAAAATAAATGTAAAGAAAATATTTTTAAAACATTACAACACAACACATTACAACACATACTCTACCCTCGGTTTACAGTGTTAATATTCACTAATACCAATAAAATATTCTCTTTATGTTGTATATTGACGTGTTCAATACCTCAGTTGAGGCACACAATTATTATAGTAAATGAATGATCAGCAAGAGCGATTCTGGGCGAATTTGAATGAATTTTTAAGATTTCAAAAAGTCATATGCATAAAATGGCCGCCAGAATGCAGTTATCGTAATGCATTTTGTCAACTTCCGGTACTTGTAATTTAAGAGCCAAGATAAACAAAATCGTCGAGCATCTCCAGACCTTGAAGTGAATTGTTATTAAGCTACTCACTGTTTCATAATAATTAAAACTGTATCGTGATAAAAGATAACGGCGGTGATATTTTTAATTATTGTTGTAAAATTGTTTGCTTCGCAAAAGAAAAGCTTTCAAACCGGCTCAATTTCGGCTTCAAGATGCGTTTGTTAGCAGCGAAGTAATGTTTATAAAAATTAAATGTGTAATCTTATCACAGTAGCTTTATTAATTATGAAAAGGATTGTATCTGGCGGAAAGAGGAGAGTGGATAATGAATCACATCTTCCAAGGATGTCTCTCTCGCCCTGGCTTTTCTCTTAAGCCAGACGTTCAAAGCTGGTGTCGGATTTCATGAATGAATGTATAAATAAATATAAACACATAATAGGATAACTTTGTAACTAAAGGGTACTTTTAAGCTCAGTCTAAGAGTTTTAATTAAATTGCAAATTGGAGAGTAATTTATTTACTCTAATAGTAGTGCCACTTTTGTCATAGAAAATGAGTCACTTAATTATGAACGGAAGTTTTCACGTCAATTATATGACGTCATGTCTCGTTATGCTTGATTAGATCATTTGAGTCACAAAGAACATCAAGTTATCTTCGAACGAGTTGATTAAGAACGCTCTGACTTGTTCATGTCTTCAGAACTTTCGCAAATAATGTTGACTAGATGGAAACGTACCCTTTTAACCATAATACCCATGATACAGTCCCGACTGACTTGCACGTTGCCTCTGATTCACATTTTGTTTCAAGACAGTCGTAGTGAAATGACGCAAGTCTAGCTTGTGTTTTTAATTCTAAGTTTGAATACCATGACCATAGCCCCCATAAGGAGGAGGCTGACAGGGCTCTAGCCAGGAGGGGCCCGGCGTGGCGAGTCGCCCAGATAAATGAAAATAAATACACATCACAAATTTGCTAAACACTAAAAAAAATCGCCAGCGGCGCAATTTTCCTTTAATAATATTATTATTGAAAACTATGCGCTGGTACAATACAATTTTTAAATGTGTATCGATACTCGACAACTCCATAATTTAAATGGATGTATTAAAACATACAAAAAAACACTAAATATACACATTAATTTTACCGCGTCCACCATTTGGAAAACGCTACTGTAGAGCATCACAGTGCCTTTAACCTTAGCGATAGGTAGGGGGCCCGCCAAAGATCCTAGCCTGAGGGTCCGCTTCAGGATGATGTTCAATTTTTCGTCACCCGCCGTCTCATTATATCGTTATATGCATTATATATACATATGCAGTGGCAACATAAATAGTACACACTTAACTTTGTCAGTTGTTATACTTATTTATTTTCATTGAAGTAAGACTTGCAGATGGTCATGGTAAAATTCAATTAAACCCTGCCTAAACCAATCCATACTAGTTTAGGTACCTATGTTATGGGTGATCCGACAAAAATAGTGCACACTTTTTCGGTCGAATTTATTTGTTAAGAATACATATTACAAAATGGTGTTGGTTAGTTTTTTTAATTCAGTAACCAATGCCTAATCAAGTCATAATCGATAAAAAATATTCATCCATATAACGAATGTTTTTTACTATTTTCTACTATGGCTTGCATTAGGTAGCGTTTAATTAAATTTTAAAAATTAACAAACACTATCTACACATTGTAGCCTTAGTTCAATGAAAAAAAATCATTTGACTGACAAAGTTTAGTGTGCACTATTTATGTAAGATCTTATAAACCTACCTCCACCCTTCGCCACTGCTATATAGCGTATCGAACTATGAGCGCTATATAAAGTGCTGGAAGCATCCAAGGATTTTTAGAAAAATAAGATTGAGTAAATATTTTTTTTTATATGTGCCAGCCTTTTCCACCAAGAAAGAAGAGTAAAAAAATTTTATGTTTATTAAAATTGAAAATATATATTTGATGTAAAACCAACGTAAATGTGTCATCGTTGTAGATGAGTTTTTTTTTTTTGAGATTTTCATCAGTATCGAATTATTGCTGATTATACTTACTGTAGGCACTACGTCCACTAGTTAATGATATTATATGCTATTAATTTTATAGCCCCGTTTCATTCAAAATATGCCCACACTATTTTGTCATAAATGACGAAAAATCCAGTGTATTTGAACTTGAATTACAATAATTAATTTAAATAGTATGCAATAAAATCGTAATTATTAAGAGTGAAAGCCGAGCTTAATTCATTTCCCGAGACGCTTCTAAAAATAGGCTCACAGAACGAAAGAGACGCGAGATACATTAAAAGGAGCTCACACGCGGCAGAGGGAGATGGCAACAAAGCCAAAGCTCTTCCCAGCGGTTCCTTTTTTAAGTTGAAACCGCCGTTTGCCGCATACCCAATTTGAAATAAAAAATTTATGACTTAAGTGAGCTTTGAAAAGATTATCGCTAAAGCTTGAAATGAAACGGAGGATTAGTAATTATTTATTTATTTGTTTATTTGTAGGGTAAACAGGACCTATAGTTTTAATTTGTTTGTCAAATATAAATATCGTTCGATGATTATTTATTAAGCTGATGTTGACGAAATTGTGTGTCTTCCAATCATGAACACAATTGCTATCCATTCATTATCATCGGCCAGCATAAGATGCAGTTGCCCGCGGTCTGACTGATTTTAAGGGCCTGAATTTTCTCATTAATTTAAATAAAACGCAATTTTATAGTAAGTACTTAAATTATATTTTTATTAAATATTAACTGAACTGGTTTTGTCCGTTTCAGGGGGACATTGTCAATGTTTTGTGAATGGCCCAGTTAATATTTAATAAAAATGGAATTAGTAGTATAAAGTTGTGTTTTATTTAAATTAATAATGCAATGCATTTCCACCGTGAATTGAGAGTTAATACAATAAAAAAAAATTATACTCTTTGTCTAAAAAAATATTTGTAGAAATTTAATATTGAATGCTTTTGATGAAACATTTAAAAAAAAGCTCTCAGCTTTGTTATTATTTTTATATTGGACCATTGATCACACATATAAGTTAACATCAGATGATAATAGAAGCAGTGGCGGCCGGTGACAAGAATATGAGGGAGTGCAAAAAAAAACTCACCTATTTATACAAGAAGTCCATCTTCCATCGATTTTGAAAACACGTCGATAAGACGAACATCTATACTTAACATCGCAAGAGCATTTAGCCTGTCTTGAGTCATTGTATTTCTCAAAAATGACTTAACCTTTTCTAAAGTTGAGAAACAACGCTCACTTCCCACTGAAATCATCGGGATTGTACAAATTATTTTTAATAGGGTAACACTTTTGCCAAATACTTCCAGTAAATTATTATTAGTGAAAAGTTGAAGTATCAATAATGCTCCAACAGTAACGTAGAAATCTTCTCTACTGTATAAGACTATTAGTTCATTTTTAAGTTTAAATTTGTCACGTTCATAATAATTATTCATTATTTATAATTAAGTATTAAATTACCCGATTTAAAAAAGAATCATTTACTAAAATATAAAGCCAGCCGGCTAGGTAGGCGGCTAGCTCTCTTCAGTACACATTTTAAATATACGTATGATTTTGAAATGATTAATGCGAAACATAGCTGATAATTTGGCATAATTCGGTCGCGTTGTTTACGAAACTCTAACTGTGACCGCCGATTTTTAAAAATTCATTGCGTGCGGCCGCATTGTAGATATGTTTCAGACGATGCATATTTACATATTCCAAAGTTTTAGCGTTGTCCATCGAGTAATAAGATAGTTATAATAAAAGTTATAAAAAATAAATGTCACCTCCGCGCATTGCCAATCTGCCCCTATGTTAAACGTCGAACTGCAAAAAATGATATAAACTTTGCAACGAAGGAATTTCGGCACATTTAACATGATAAGTGACATGCTTATTGAACATATTTAAGCCGAAACGTCGATATTGAGTGGAAAAAATTAATATCTTCGGTATTTTCTTTAAAATCAGCCCATGTCAGATTCAAATCGCAGAACGTTCCCGCGACACGACAGTGCTGTGATCTGTCATATAAAATCGCAACTTCGTTTAATGAATGCATTTTCACGATACCTACGATGACGTTATTGAATTGAATCGTCGATTTATGCTCTAAATTCCCATTGATGACATTCTGCCGCTACGGCAGCTATCCAAGGTAGGGTTGTATCGAAGTATTAGCACTTATTGTGATCCAAAAGCAGTCTTTATACTTACCCACCTATAGAATAGATGATGCGCCGATGTGAATAATAATTGCTTCATGAATTCGACTCGGAAAATTAATTCCCATTAAACTATAGGACAGTGGGTAGTTATCGACATACTACCTACACAATTACCTACCTAATAATAAGGTTAATGATACCTACTTAATCTCAAAATGACCACAAAAGAAATGGGGCCTTTTTATCGTACTTACTTATCAAAATAGGTACCACCTAATCTCAAATCGACCACGAAATAGGGCCCCATTATCGTTTCAAATAAGAAAAATTATAAATAGGTAGGTAGGTACCGTTCAATGAATGAATACTTGGCTGAGCTAATAATGTCGGCCAATGTAAACTGTCATCCTTCTCGATGTGAATCGCTAATTAAAATAACGATGAACAATAATAATTTCACTTGTAAAATTCTCATTCAACGACAGTACCTATGCTCCATGTTCATTCTTATTGAATAGATACCTACCTACCTATCTGTACAAAATAAACGTAATCATAGATATTATAAGTCCTATGTAACTAGGTACCTACTTCAATGCGGCAAACACAGGCTAATTAATTGTTAAAAGCTACCCACCCACCTACGTCTACAATTCTACACCTAAGTACCTATTTATTCTCAATAACAGCCTTTCTGTGGAATACCCACCTGATTAAAATCATAATGCACCTAAGTACCAAATTAACAAGCTGAACTGAACTGTGTGTACATCAAATTTAAGATACCTACCTATTGAAACACTAATAGTAATAGGGTAATCTCAAAATGAAAATAAAAAAATTAATCCACCAACGTTAGCATAATAATATCGGCGAAATCGGTGAAACCGGGAGCGGCTTACGTTGAACTAAACTTACTAAACTAACCGTTTGATAAATAAGTCGAGAATATGTTTCTATTTTTGCACTGCATGCATCGACACGACATTAGTCATCAATAATTAGGCTTCCAACTATATCTCGACGCGTGGCCTAAGCGCTTGTGTTGGAATATTTATATCGGCCAGTGTATGATTTTATTGTCCGAACGCCGAGTTAAGCTTTGTGTGCTATGGCATTAGGTACAGGCAACCTCCTGAAGAATTAACTTGGAAAACATCATTTCCAACGAAGATTCATGTAGTTTTATAGAACTTTGTTGGTTTTGATTCTACTAGCCTCATTTGTCGATCTAAATTTTTAAATGTATGCGTGAAAAATAGTGTAAATTCAAGGTACACTTTGAATTTTGCTCCATGGCATGTCTCACCGATGGAGGCATGTGTGTATTGGTCGCGTCTCATTGGTGTAGTTACGTGTGTTTTGGTAGACGGTGGCGTTGGCGCGTCGAAATCACATGTTCGAATACGCGCGGAATTCAAAATGATTGATTTCGTATAAGTTTCCGATATCGCATTTTTCGGAATACATGGGGGTTGTATATTATATATTTTTATTTAATCGATGATGGGAGTGCAGTGCACACTTTGCTCCTTTACTAGAACCGTCCCTGAATAGAAGTTAACCAAACCACACTGACCCCGGTCTTAATCAGGCGTGTCACGGGACTCTATTTTAAACTCTCATTTTTTGATGTGAACCAACAGTATTTTTTAATTTCTAAAAATGTCTTTGGCAAAATTCAAAATTGTAGTAAATAACAAAAGCTAACAAACAATCTAAGTAAAAATGTCTTCACGTTGACTGTGTGACACCGCATTTTTTTAATGCAATAAAATTCACTGTTCTTGTGACCAGGTCGGACAGTTCAATGCAACAGCTGATCAGCATGGAAAATGCGGAAAATACCTGCAATAGAATATATGAGAAATAATATTGAAATATCGCCAGTTTGTGCTGAAATTGACTTGGCTCAAAAATTACATACTATTAATAATATATAATTCGAAGTTAAAATGGGGTTGAAAATTGAAGGTAGCCAGAAGCAAACTTTAAGAAAAGACCAATATCATTACTGTACAGAAATCCAGTGGCGAAGCGTGAAGGTAGGCTTTTAAAACCCGCCATAAATAATGCACACTAAACTTTATCAGTAATACATATTTGTTTTCATTAAAATAAGACTACAATTTACAGATAAAGTTGGCTAGTTTTTTAAATTCAATTAAAACCTGCGAAATCCAAGCCATCAAAGATAATGGTAAAAAAATACTCTATAAAATATCTAAAATCATGCTATTGAATCATACATAACTTTGGATATTTTATAGATAGAAAAATATTTTTATCCATTAAAGTTTGGTTTAGGTAGGGTTTAATGAATTAAAAAAAATGTATTCTTAATCCAAGGAAAAAAAAATATTATGAATGAAAAAGTGTTAACAATTTTGTCGTATCGCCTAAAATATACGAAAATTATTATGGTTTAGTTTAGGTAGGGCTTAATTGATTTTCAAAACTAATCAATACCATCTGTAAATAATTGTAGTCTGTTCAATAAAAACAACTACGTATGACTAATACGCACTTTTTATAGCGGATATTAACAGCCTATCTCCACCCTTCGTCACTGCAGTAATCCAAAAAGTAATTAAAATTGGAATTAAAAATCCATTATATAGTAAATGTCACTATGTATGCATTATGTATTTCGAAAAAAATATTATTATTTAATTAGAAAGAAATTTAATTTTGTGATTACACGTTATTCCATGGAATTGTATAAATAAGTTTCCTCATTTTTTCAAAATTCGCAGAAATATACGAACCACGTAGGTACCTACCTACCTGTTAAATTTTCCATTAAGAGGAAATTATAATAAAATAAATATATAATATATTATGTATATGAACGATGACCGTGACCTTTCTCTCAAAAGGCCTCTTTGAAATAATTGATTTCCAGATTTTAATATTCATCGGTGATTTTTTCACCGGATGTGTTTCCGCCTACGCGCGCAAAACTAAAGTTTAATGGACGTTGAATTAATAAAATAAACGGGATTATGGGGCGATACGGTGGCGCTATGGGGCGGTATAACGCAGAGAACCCGAAATAAAATTGAGCCATATGGTGGGAACATAGTGGAGGAAAATGACGCCGAAATGCGAAGTGAATGTTGTCCTGTTACTGATAGAATACTATTGTAAATACTGGTTGGGCCAATTGTGGTCGCATTCATCCTTTCTTCCCACCTACCCTCGAATCATTATTTATTATTTTCGCAAGACTAGGGTGACTAGCAGTTACGGGTCATGAGATGACCGTGATTGCGAATAATATTCAGTTAGCTCAAGATAACGTATGCGTGTAGGCCTGTTACCACTAAACCATTTATTTATTGATTAATTTAATTAAACAGACTGCTTCAAAAGTTAGCTGGAGTGACATTCAGAAAGTGGTCGCGTTGCGGGCTTGTGATAGCTTAGCCGTCGTTAACTACTGAGTGACTCAAAACGCGTATGTTTGACTTCGTTGCACTAAATCTGATACGGTCATTTATTCTAAAACCAGGTGAAACCGTGAGAGTGACATTCCGAACCATCCGTTTACCAGTGCATGAGTACGTGAATACCGAACCGGCTCCAGCGCGCGCCAGCCCTCTCAACATAAAAAGGTCAGTGTCTGGCATCCTGGTAAAAACCCCCCTCCATTTGTAATCCACCCACCATCACTTTCAAATTACAGTCCACTGCTATCAGTGCCACCATATACTATGCTGTTTAATTGGAATGTGGATGCTGACTAAAAAAAGCCAGGATCAATACTAGGTGCTCTGACAACTGGACGATGGAATAACTGTGCGGCGCGTAGATTAATGAAATGAGCGAAGAAATACATATACTACAATTTGAATCAGTGACAAATATGATTAATACTGAGTCGGTGTCTATTTATGATGATGATGCTGTATATGGTGGGTCCAATAGTCAACAATAAATGTTGCGGAGAACGATATTTATTTTAAGATCAATACAATACATAATGGCGATGTAATATGGCTAAAGAAAATAGTCTGAGAGATATTCAGATAACTGACGGAGTCCAACAGATAAGTATTCTTTGGTACGTACTAGAGATGCGGTATGATAGCAGTTAACGCCAGCTTTCTCGGAAATGGTCCACAAAACTCTTAAATAGTATTCTTAAATTCTAGTTCTAATCTGGTCCCAAAAAAGGAGCCATTTTAGTTGATGTCACTAATTTTAATAAAACGAGGCATATGTTTGTTGCAATATACTGACGCCGATGGTGTGCTTTTACATTCCAATATTTCACGGAAGAGGATTGCATAAACATTTCGTAAATTGCGCAACTAGTTTTCAATTGGCACTATGGTATGCATTGCATAATTATTCGATACATCGACCAAACGATTTTCCAGCCCAGCAATTCCATAAATGAATATGAGTTGAATGAGGGTTATGGAAATGATTTATTTAATTTTCTTTAAGGGAAGTTCTGATAGTAAACTGCAGTACGTTTTGTTATACGTCAATTTTCCCGGTTACATGTAAGATGTACGTAAATAGTTCACCGCAGGACACTTATTCGTGCGCCGCAGTACGTGAAATATGAGTTTGTATAACATTTTATCATGTGACGAGTTCTTCGCTGAACATTTCACCGTGGAAAACATTTGTACGTATCTTACAAAATGCGGCGATAGTTTGTAATTAGTACTGTTCCAATTAGATTAACCCTAATCTAATCCAACCTAAGCTAGTAAAGACATCTCATAAAATAAAATCGCCACATGTTGTAGCATACGTACAAATATACTCCACGGTGAAATATTCAACGAATAATTCGTCATTTGATTAAATGTTACACGAACTCATGTTTCATGTACTGCGGCACATGAATAAGTGTCCTGCGGTGAACTGTTTACGTAATAATTTTCGAAAACGAATTTTCCTTGCTATGTTGTCAGCTTTATTATGACGTGTGGTTCCTATCTACGGAACATGTCACTCGGGAGTGGTTTTTGTTTTTTGATAGCGCCTTTACCTACTAGAGATGAACCATTTTACGACAGCACATTTTTAAAATGATCTTTAACGCGTGCCCAAAAAATATACACATGTGTCAATGATATTATTGCAATAAAAGAATTTTAAGAAAGCACGCATTCCACGCGTAATACAACTGTTGATCGTTTTATACTTTCACTTCGATCTATTTTTACACATTGCACGTAGTTTTAAAATCTTACACTTGTATTTTATACGTAAATCGAATCTTTTTTACGACTTTCTAATCATACCTATGAATAATTATAACACATTCATCAAATTACATTTTTACACAGCTATTTTATTAATAAGAATTTAAATTCTAATGGATTTAAGTTTTGTACTATTCCATTTTAGTCGTTATTTGCGACCTGGGTTTTGCCTTTCGGCATCTTCATGAACGATGTACACTCACCAAAAGGCAAATACACACTGACAACGAATACAATTAACTCTAACTAATATAACAAATCAATACAATAAAGAAGATAAAAACTTTATTACCTACCTATTAGTCAAGGACCATAATAAAAAATATAACAAATAAATTATGAATATGTAGTTGAAGTGAAAAAAAAACCTTTACCAATAATTATACACTCGATAAGCGTATATAAATCGTCAAAACTTAATAATAGATCATCAGAGATAAATATAGCACGGGTCGCAGATAACGATTCAAAATGAAAGTACAAAACTTAAATCCATTAGAATTTAAATTCAAATTCTATCATGTACTTTTGGTCGATTATATTAATATATATAAGAAAATATACATTTTTAAACTGTAAAGTGATCAATCAGTTTAACACCGGCAGTGATCACCGGATGGTGAGATGTAAGATAAGATTGAACGTCAAATCAGAAAGATCCAAACTGCAGAAGAAGTCAAATGCTCGCGTATACCTGCAGAACAATACTGAATTCCAAAATGAACTCAAAAATGCACTATCGGCTTTCTTAGATGAGAACGAAACCGTTTCCCTATCCAACGCGGAGGATATAACGAATATTATTCTACAATGTGCAGAAAAAATAGGCGTAAAAAACTCAGAAGTTACACTTTCCACCAAGCTTTCGAAGGCAACATTGAATCTTATGGAGCAGAGAAGGAAAACCAAGAGCGATAGACAGGCACAAAACGATATGGAGTTTTCATCACTTTGCAAAACCCTCCGAAGGAAGATTAGAGAAGACCTTCGTAAATTCAATGTAAACCTCATACAAGCAATTGTGAAAGCAGGCAGAAGTCTAAACAAAAACAAGCAATGCTTGTCGATAGGAAAACGTCAAATCACAGCACTAAAAGCAAAAGATGGTTCTATCGTCAGAAATTGGGAACACTTGTTAAGCCGAGTTGAAGAGTTCTACAGCGATCTCTACAGTGATGACACTGACAATACGACTATAGACTTAGATCTTCAGAGAAATGGAAATTCGGAAGACCATACTCCCGAAATTACATCCTGGGAAGTAACCCATGCTTTAAATTACATGAAAAGTGGGAAAGCCCCCGGGGAAGACGGTTTAACGATAGATATCCTCAAAAAAGCAGGAAAGGATGCAAATGAAGTACTTGCACAATTGTTCACAGCCTGCATATGCAAAGAGGATGTCCCAGAGGTATGGAAAAATGCCAGCATTGTCATTCTTCACAAAAAAGGTGACAGAGAAGACCTAGCAAATTATCGTCCAATAAGTCTACTCCCTATTCTCTACAAGACGTTCACAAAAATTCTCTCAAACCATCTGCAAAATGTACTAGACGAGAACCAACCGAGAGAACAAGCCGGATTTAGAGGAGGATACAGCACTATGGACCATATCCAAGTCGTCAGAGAAATCATAGAGCGGTACCAGGAATACAAACTGCCACTATGCATGGGTTTTATAGACTATGAGAAGGCGTTTGATTCGATAAAGAAATGTTCAATACTCGACGCACTCAGAAAACAAGGAATCCCTGGACGCTATATAAATATTTTCAATAATATATACAGTAGCGCAACAGCATCTGTAAATCTCCATAAACCATCGCGCAGATTTCCTATCAGCAAAGGAGTCCGACAAGGTGATACAATCTCACCTAAACTATTTACAGCTACCCTTGAAGACTTATTCAGGCAACTTGACTGGAATGACAAAGGGATCCCCATAAATGGAGAATACCTGAGTCATCTGCGCTTTGCCGATGACATAGTAATTTTCTCGCAAGACTCAGAAGACCTCCAAAGCAGAATGCAGGAACTCGCTGAAGTAAGCAACAAAGTAGGTTTGAAAATAAATGTAACAAAGACGAAAGTCATGTTCAACTGCTTTGCAGGCCAAAAAGAGATCCTCATCAATGGCACTCAGCTCGAACAGGTGAAAAGCTACATCTATCTGGGACAACAAGTATCTATAGATGGATGTATATTTGATGAAATTGTTCGCAGAGTAAAGCTAGGCTGGAGTGCTTTTGGCCGCCTGAATAATGTCTTCAAAAGTGACCTTCCACTGTGCCTAAAGCGCAAAGTGTTCAACCAGTGTGTGCTTCCCGTGATGACATATGCGTGTGAAACATGGGCCCTAAGTAAAAGAGAGATCCAGAAACTTAGAGTAGCACAACGTGGTATGGAGAGGTGCATGCTGGGCATAACGCGAAAGGACAAAAAGAGGAATGAGTGGATAAGGAAGCAGACAAGGGTTTGCGATGTAATAAAGTTTATTAAAAGCCTTAAATGGAGATGGGCTGGACACATAGCTCGAAGAAGAGACAATCGTTGGACAAATCTAGTCATCCAGTGGTATCCAAGAAGTACAAAACGTCCACAAGGTAGACCTAGAGGCCGCTGGATCGATGAAATGATAAAGTTCTGCGGAAGTACGTGGCAACGCAATGCACAGGACCGAGAGAAGTGGAAGCAACTTGAAGAGGCCTTCATCCAGCAGTGGATAGATTCAGGCTGATGATGATGATATTAATATAACAAAAAATTCTTAGAGATAGAAGGTGATTCAAGAATTGTATTCATTTTCAGTGTGTGCCTTTTGGTGAGTGTATATTTCAGGCACTCCTGAAAATGCCGAAAGGCGAAACCCGGGTCGCAAATAACGACGCAAATGGAATAGTAGAAAATATGAATCCATTATAATTTAAATTCAAATTCCATCAAGTACCTTCGGTCGATAGTATTAATATAACAAGAATTCTAATTCTAAAGCTTCTCTTAATGTTTATGAAAGAATTGCAATTTAATCCAAAGCGTTATTGTGCAAAAGCTTTATTGGTTAGGAGGTAGAGTATTCGTGATTGCATTTCTGATTGCCGTAAGATGATGATATTAAAACTGAAAAGTTTTTGTCATGTAATCTAGTAATCAATCATCGTATTTGGAATATTTATTAATTATTCTATATTATCATAATTAGCAATAGATAAATAAGAAATCAAAGCAAAAAGTAAATGCGTACTATGTATAAAATTTTAATTATTTTATTCTAATAATTAAGATTAAATATAAAATGTAGAACTAATTCTAAATAGTTTATTAATAGTCCGAATCGTTAACTGATCTCTCTGAAGCAGATGAAACTTCGTCCAAATCATTATCAAATTATGTTGTAAGTATATAATATTTATTTTAATGAATATAACAAATTTCTACAAGGAAATAACAGTTAACACAATTAAAGTAATTGTTAATTAACTATTTTTTTATTTAACGAATAATTCACAAGATTTAAGAATATAACATCCTAAATATTGAACATGCATAATTTTTAAAAACACTTCTGAGAAAATATATTATAACCAATAGAAAAATCTTTTTGAACGAAGTAAGACACCGCGCAGGAATCGGACCTGCATCTCTCGGGTATCGCAGCCACGCATATTGACCACACTGCTAAAGGGGTCATACTTAATTACGTCAAATTTTAACTAAATGTCTTTTAATAATCACTGAAGCGCTTTCTAAATTGAGATACTATTTGGCGATCGGCTTTTGTATTTTAAATGAAGGTTCCTAGTATGTATTACTATAATTACTAACCGACGTCACGGATCACTCCAAGATTTTTTGTTGTAACTTACTTGAACTTGGTAATAATTATTAATGAAGTATTTTTTTTGTTCAACGAATAATTCACAATTTATATTAATCAATATGTTATTAAAGTAATTATTTTTAACTACCAATTATTATTCAACTATAAAAAAAGTGTTATAATATAAAACGTTTAAAGCACTACCTCTATAATAATAACATAATGGTTCAATTTGTTTGTGTATGATCATTATATTAATTGAGTCGCATTTACCGTGATTTAAAAATGCTTTTCAAGTGATTTTTGATTATTGTCTTCACTGGAACATTGATGTTTAGTCATAACATTCGATTTCAATTGAAAAATGTTTCGTACATTTACCGGGAAATCTTTACAGAGCTTGCTAAATCAGGGACCAACAGTATATTAATTATTATTTTTTTGATATTGATGTTAACTAAATATACGTATTAGTGTAGGTATTATGTAATACATTAATTCTATACATTTCCTGTTGATGTTATAATTTCTATGTGTTTTGCGCAACAGCAGGCTGTCAACTTGAAAATAAAATAGTGTATGTAGTTATCAAATACTCTGTTTCAACCCCATATAATGCAATTTTATTCTAAAACGTAAATCACAGTTCAATTATTCAAAACGATATCACCTAAAGTGTGATTATATTGATATTCACGTCGTGTGCTGTTCCGGCGACAAATTAGTCTACGTTTTTGTCATTCGCAGAATATTTTGAACGATCATCATCTCTGTAAATTCTATTATGGAGAGTGCCAACTCTAATGTATTAGTATTTTGAATTATTATTCATGCTAATTCAATTAATTTTAACAGTTTCTACGTGTGCATACCTGCGTTAAAATAACTTGCGATATTATATCCAAAGATAATATTTTGAACAGAACCCAATAGAAAATTTATAGTGCCAATCGCTAAAAACAAAAAAACACGCGATTTTGACGACATGAGTCGAAAATGTATAGGTATGTAGAAAATGATAGAAAGTGTTCATTTAGTCATGCAACTGTCGATGCAGTGCGGTACAACGTGAGGTGACCTCATTGTTGTTCTGGTAATTTCGGCAGATTTTGCTAACTGACAATATTCGTTTAAAGGTTCAAAATGTGCTACGGGATGAAAGCATCTGTCTGATATCATTTTAAACACCACGTCACGTGATAGTACGCGACGTGCAACATAATATAATCACAACTTAAGTGGCAAAACGTTTAAACAGACTATCCATACCCTGACACACACAAATTGAAAAACAATATGTGTACTTGCCAGACCCAGGATTCGAACCTGGGACCCACGGCTTTATAGTCCAACGCTTATGCCGCGCGGCCACCGTGGGCGTTGAATATTGAAATTATTATCAAATTTTACATAGACATATAGCGTAATGCCGATGATACATTGGATAAATCAGGATTACCTCAGAAATATATACTTTATCATGGTAGAAAAATCTGCCATTGAATGCGGTTCTAGATCAATCAACACTTTACAAAACACATGCGTGCGAGTGAAGCTTTATCGAGCTAAGCCCTCATGATCAATGGTTTAAAAAAATCTAAGAATTTATAATAACAATTACGAGTTAGTATAATAAAACAGGATAATAAATCTTACTATAATTTACACTGTATATCGAGACCTGAAATAAAGCTCATAAAAGCTTTCACCCGTCTCAATAGCGACGTCCCTAGGCAAAGTATCGCGCTTAGGCAGACATAGAATGACGCCCCTTTATTTTTTAGTCTAAAAAATTTATGCGGAATTGTTAGGTTAGGTTACTAAAACAGTGCTAACAATCGCAACAAAATTTTTGAAAAAAAAATGTAATAGAGAATTTAAACGAAACCCAATCTCAAATAGCGGTGGTTTAGGTACATAGAAGCTTGAATCGTTAAGAAGTATGGAAGCAACCATGAGATGTTTTAAAACTAAAATATAGGTACTTTCTAACGAAGCGACAGCATTATCAGCATGGAAAACCACCACTGCTTTACCCTACTCACCTACCAACTCACCTAAGCGATTTTTTTTAACGGTACATGTTCAAATACGCGCGTTAACATGATCTTACTCCCTACTTCAGTTTTAGTTTGTCAATGTATGGCTACGGCCGTATGTTGTAGCTTAACCACTGGGGAATGCCAAAAGAAATGGCGTATTTCAAAAAAACACTACCTTATTCTTAGGTAAATAATTATTATAAAGCAATCATTATTCGTAAGATGCTTATGACACTTGAATGATCAAAAGCATAGCTTATAATTCATATCTTTAGAATTATCTTCGAATGTGTTAATCTTGCCCATTTTTTGAGTAATAAAATGCCTAATTCTTGTCAAATTTGGGATCACAGAGATTATCAATATAATTTTTTATCGTAAATATTTCACTATAATAATGTTGACATAAATTATACTAATGGTTTTATAAATGCGTTTAAAAATTAATAAATGTAAAAAATCTTAACACCACTGTACATGGATGTACTGAAATATGACTATATTCTAAAACATTAGAGCGAGAGGTTTAAAAGAACACTATTTTATGTAATAAAAATACTTTATGCGGTCATTAAATGTTTAAAATAAATATAAAGTATAATAAGGCTTCAAAAGTATATAAAAAGATTATCTATAACGTTTAAAGAATGTCCAGTATCATGGTTTGAAAATACAAAAAAGCGCCATTTTGACCTACGCTGAGCATGTCCGCCCTTAAGTAGTGCATGCACTGGTAGTGAAGGAAGCTTATGACAAGCAGATGGAGTGATGACGTAGCGTAAGTTAGTTGTAGCACTGATGATCATGAAGATTGTAGTTATTTCATATAATTTAATAAGTAATACACATATTTCGAAGTTTTATCAGTAAACATACTTTCATCACTGGACACAGAAGTTCTGGCCTACTCAAGATATTTTTCTCAGTATTGGATATCTTCCGGTATCTTTCTTCAATCTGGGAGTCTGGATACATGCACATCCTTAGCCACACCCTCCAATCATCGTATTTTGTATCTACCAACACTATTCAGACCATACCTATAAAGCTGAGATTATATTATTATGCTGCACGTCGTGTACTATCACAGTGAGCTGCCGGAAAAAAGTGTATTATGTCGTTTTTCAAGGTGTTTAGACTGATGCCTCCATCCCGTATCACATTTTGTATCTTTAAACGAACATTGCCAGTCAAAGTCTGCCGAAATCACCAGAACAACGATGATGTCACCTCAAGTTGTACCGCATTGCATCGAAACCGGCATGACTCAATTGACGTTTTTCATCATTTTCTACATGTCAACATATTTTCGACTCATGTCGAAATTACGTGTTCTTTGTTTTTAGCGGTTGATACTATGTATTTTCTATAAGAATGTTGTCTATTATCTATGATCTGCAGGTTGGGTTCGTTCTAAATATTATTGAATTTACAGAGACTCTTTACTAGGTTACTCCATCATTGAATTTACAGAGATCGTGTTCGTTCAAAATATGACGATATATAATATATAATGACGAAACCATAGATTAAATTTGTCGCCCCGACAGCGTGACAGTACATCTCTATATAATCACAACTTAATAATCTTCTAATAGATATTATATAAAAATAATTTAATTTACTTATTTTATGGTATTTATTAAAATGTGCAAAATCTCTGGAATAATCAACAAATTGTTTCCAATAAAGCATTTCTAATGAAACTATAAAATGTACGCTCTCGTGTTCAACTCGATTTTTTTATAAGCACCCAATGAATTGTGACAAAAAGCTTTGTGTAACGTTACTCATAAATTCTTTGCTACTCAATTATAATAAACTTTGAAAGCTTGCATGTATATAATATGACTAATGCAATACATTTCGTATTAAGGTTTCTAATCGATATTTTATTTCTTTGAATGATTAGTAATATACAAGTAAATTTAATTATATAATTAATGAACAAGCGATTCAATTATGTAACTATATAGGGAAATATATTCTGTAATCTGATTTAATAACCTGTAGGTTATTTGAGTAATGCTAAGGGAAAATCTATATTTAACATCGCACGATTTTTTGGTATTTTTGACCACCCCTCTTTCCCCGTTACTTCTTCTTCTTCTCTCACCCTGTCACGTCCCAACATTGGGGCATAGGGCAAGCACAAGTTGGCGCCACTTCCCTCGGTCCATCGCCAACTCCTGTGCCTCCCGCCATGTCAGACCTGCAGCATGTAGGTCGCTTTTGTAGCATCGTTGCAGGGTGAGGGAGGGCCGGCCACGGCGACGGAACCCTTGAGGCTGTGCCACAAGGGTACGAAGTGCCGCACTCTTTGGCGGGATCCGGAATACATGTCCCAGCCACGTGAATCGTCTCTTCGTGATAACTTCAATCACCGAAGGCTGTTGTGTCTGCTCATGAACTCGGATGTTTGTAACGCGGTCGTACCAATGTACCCCTAAGATTCTGCGGAGACATCGATTCTCAAAGCTCAAAAGCCGAGACTCTTGAAGCTTAGTAAGATGCCATGTCTCACAGGCATACAGGAGCACAGGTAGCACGCACGCGTTAAACAAACGACATTTGGTCCTCACAGAATACAGCCTTGACCTCCATGCGACTCCAAGTTGGTTGAACGAAGAGCCCGCCACACCCATGCGGATTCCAAGCTCACTAGAAATACCACCATCATCGGCAACCGTGGCACCCAAGTACCTGAATCTGGACACCAGCTCGACGGGCAGACCAGAAACCCGCAGAGGAGTGTCGGCGTCGATGCAAGCAGCACTGCACATGGATTTGGTCTTAGCGGCATTCAGATGAAGACCCACACGCATCGAGTTCGCGGCTAGCCTGTTCACGGTCACCTCCAACCTCTCGATCATCGAGTCAAACACGACTGCGTCGTCTGCATACTCCAAGTCGCACAGTCTTTCTTCGCATAGATCGCTTGTGTCATCATGATGTAGGCGCATCTCACTGTCGGGGCAAACCGTCTTACGCATTATGAAATCCATCATGATGATAAAAAGAAAGGGCGCAAGTACACATCCTTGCTTAACTCCTGACGTGATTTCAAAGAGGTCAGAGGATCTTCCGGCTGCTCTCACGCGACACTCTGTAGTGGTGTAGAGAGCACTTATCACGGCGACCAGTTTCCGTGGGACACCATATCCTAGCAGAATTTGCCACAGAGATTCACGATGAGGACTGTCAAATGCCTTTTCATAGTCCACGAAGCAGCAGGCGACAGGTATATTAATCTCTTGGTACTGTTGCAGAAGGCATAGGAGAGTTGAAATATGCTCTGAGCAAGACTTCCCCGGGACAAATCCACTCTGCTGCGCACGCAAAATGTCCAGCATGGGACTTCTAATCCTGTACAGGAAAATCTGCGCCAACACCTTCCCGGGAACGCTGAGGAGAGTGATTCCTCTGTAATTATTACAGTCTTGTGGGTTACCTTTTTTGTGCAGAGTAACAACGGTACCATCCCTCCAGGCTTTGGGCACTGCTCCCTTTCCCACACCTCGTGCAGAAGGTCACACAAGGACGGCAATACAGCGCTCAGTCCGCAGAGCAGAAATTCTGCATGGATGCCATCATCTCCAGGAGCTTTCCTGCGCTTCAGTCTTTGAAAAGTACCCGTGTGCGTACAACCTATGAGCTGGAGCTGCAGAAGCGCTTATATGATGCTAGAACTCTCACGTCCTCCATCGACTCGGATCCCTTGGAAGGAAAATGGATATTATTCCGGGATGCTATAATGAGCTCCGCAACTACTGCCTTAGGAGAGCGGCATACGCACAGGCCGGACTGGATGTCACCTCATACATGGGAGATGATTGAGAAGAGGAAGCTCCTGAAAGAATTGCGAGACAATGGTACATACGACTCACAGCGCAGCGCGGAATACCAGACAATGGACCGCGTGGTAAAGCGTTCTGCCCGCCGCGATAAGCGCCGACGCCTGGATGACCTCATTCGGGATGCGGAATCTGCTGTCTGCAAGAATAATCCAAGTGCTCTCTTCCGCATCACCAGAGCAATTTGCGGTAAGAAACGTCCAGTGGTCACTGCATTACGCAACTCTGACGGAGTGACAGTCACTGAA
This sequence comes from Rhyacophila brunnea, assembly GCF_057557595.1. Lineage (NCBI taxonomy): Eukaryota > Metazoa > Arthropoda > Insecta > Trichoptera > Rhyacophilidae > Rhyacophila > Rhyacophila brunnea. The sequence goes on along the minus strand of NW_028232796.1, from coordinate 9,770,523 downwards.
CCTGCAAAGGTCCAGGAGCTATGGCGCCAACATTTCAGTGATGTCCTGAATCGCCCACCTCCATTGCATCCCTTCGATATTCCGTCGGAGATCACTGCCCTCGGAATCACTACTGCATCGGGATTCTGCGAAGATCCTCCGACAACTGCTGAAGTTAAAGAGGCTGTCAAAAGACTGAAGCGCAGGAAAGCTTCCCCGTTACTATTTGCTACAAAATATTTTACCACCCCAAGAACATAATATTATATACGTCGGTATATATAATATATTTTGTATTATATAAATTATCTATTGCGTAGGTACGTATTCTCAAACGGACACAAAACGTCGATTGTAGGACGACTTAGTGCTTGTCTACAAAATCGGTTTTTAGACATAGTATTACTTAAATTTAATCGTTTCAATATAATTTAAAAATACAATCCTAGATTAGACAGTGCCATGAAAATCAGCCGGCGAATTATTAATTTGGCAGTAATATTAATGCTAACGGACACTTCATCAGTGTTAGAATAATTAACCACTTTTTAAACTGTGACTATGTTGTGTATACGTATGCCGTTGACGTATGAAACGGACAAAATATCTATGTATTAACGACCATGTCTCATAGAATTCTGGATCATTTCATGAAAGTCATTTGTAAAGATATAGATAATATGAAAGTGGTTGAAAAATTATCTTTCCCTCTATTGTAATAAAAGTCATGAACGACTGCCCAATACTAAGAAAGGAGTAATGGGCTATCGAAACTCTATCCAGATAGCTAGTAACATAATTACAAAATTTACCGTTAAGACGATACTTCAGTGAAACGGCAAATAATTTTCAACTATAGGCGCGATAAAATTTTGGACTCGCTGGCAGTCGGAGAGCAAACGTCGAGGTGTGAATACGTCAATTTGTTTCGTGATGGCGACGGAGGTATTATTTCTTAAATCGTGTAGAGATGACTAAAAACGTTAACCATTTACTTGAAAAAGGAAACATGTCAATGAATATATTATTATTGTTACTAATAGAACATACGTTAAAGTGCCCACCGCCACCCTCCATATATGCACAGCCGTGGATATGCACGGCCGCTTTATATGACGCATTAACGTGTCTGAAAGAAGTGATTTTACGTGCTCATTCCGTCCCGAGACGGAGCCGCACGGGACTGATGCTGCAACCATGCACCGTAGTGCTTAAAAGTTAAGAAAGGTTTTTTTTTGTTTTTTGGACTAGCTCTGCTGTCCGCTGACGTTAAGCGCTTTGTGTACCCGCAAACTGAGTGTCACGAAGTCAAATGGATGAGTCTACAAAAGAGTCGGGACTATCCCGCTCTCCATACGACGCTGCAATTTTCTCGAATGCCGCAAAGTTGGCCTCGGTTGGTATCAGATCTCCATGACCAATTCACGCCGTAGCATAATGGTGAAATGCGACGGATGAGGCGTAAACTCGGAAGATATTAATATAACAATAAACAGAACATTAAATGGACGCATGTGGGATTTGCACCCGCGACCCGCAATCCGCGCATCGTCTAGCCACGATTTTTTTAGACCATGCCTCAACTGAGTTATAAACCTTAAGAACTCACAAAATATCTAATTTTGGTTTCTTTTTCAATAATTTAGAAATAAATAGAGACACATAACAATGACACGATACTCAATACAGACTCCTACTAAAATTTTTATGTAATAAAAACAAGGTTTATAATAATTAGAGAGATAATTAAAGAGTTGATTTATTTTATATTCTGCTAATGCATATTTATATGTCGACGTGCCCTAGAAAAACCATGATAAGTCTGAAAACAGCGTTTTAAGTTTTATTAGCTTTTTATAATATCATATTTTTTGTGCATGTCCTGTAAAAATTTCAGGTCTCTAGCATTAAAATTGACAAAGTTAGGTTTTCGACAATGGTGCTCTATATTTACATATCGCATCGACCAAATTTGTGTTCACATAAATATCCGAGGAGTATAGTCATATATCAATAAAAAAAGTGTACTGCGTTTTATTTTACGAGTAAGAAGGTTGTTATACTTGCAATAACAGTCTTTAACGGAGATCCTAATATATGGCATGGTTTATATTGACGTATCACATTAGTTTTGAAAAATATATTGGTTTATCTTCGGAAAATATTGGAATTTGCAGTAAGTAAATGCAGTTTTAGTTAAAAAGCTACTCACTAGTCACTAGTACTAGTGTTTTATTATCAAAATATTATATTATTGAATATAAAACAAACAAAATAGAAAAGAATTATTTTGTACTAATATAGGTAGGTACTTTTACTATACTAGGACACAGTAATAATGTTTAAATATTGATTATTCATTATATTGATTCATCAGCCAATTTCAATCCACCGCAAAATAAAGACCTCCACAAGCTTTCTTCGACTATTTTCGGTTAATTACTCTTCTACTTAGATACCTAAAAAACAATGTTGTAGGTAATGTTTAAGTTTGAAATTGTTATATTATTTGATATTAAACAAATATCCAATAGAAAACGATATGGATATATCATTATAATAATTCACTGTTTCAATTATTTAGATGAGTAAAAAAAGTATGTAATTATAAATAAACTTAATTTAAATAAATACCCAGCAGAAAACGACATATTTTAATTAAATATTATTACCTATCACTAGAAAACAAATTGTTTTGCAATTAAAAATGTACCCACCTAAAATATCCGATCATGTCCGATCATAATGAGGCCCCCCACAGATTGGAGAACAGGTTTTGTTTTTACGAGAAATGGATGTCAGCCACTTGCTCAACCTATTAGGTACGTACTCTGACTCCGACCACAAATTGAAAAACAATTTGTATCTATTTTTCAGACCCATGATTCAAACTCGGAACCCACGATGTTATAGACCGATGCTTATACCTATAATATTATGTTTTAACTTCAAAACGTTATTTTATTTTCGGTACAGTATGACACATTTTGATTAAATTAGTCTTGTACATCGATAATAACAACTAAGCAGTATTTTCATGTTTAAATTACAAAATATTTTATTATTTAAAAGGAAGGACTTATCTAGCTAGCAAATACAAAAGAGTTTATTTTATTATTCTCTTAGTAAAATTCTTACTAATTACGGAATAATATTTATGACTTAAGAAAGTGAAAAAAATCATTTTTATTACTCTTTCAAATGGTGAGAATTTCCGAAAGGCTTACTAATTGATTTGTACACATTGGGACCAACTTAAGCTCATTGTAAAACTTAAATACGTCCGACGTGTTAATTTTATGTTTGCAATAATATAAAAGGGTATATATTATTATTACTTTGTACATTGAATGTTTCTCGAAAACGAGCTCTGTGGATTGTAAATTACATGTCGGTCACCTAAAAGAAAAGATTAGCCGGGTTTTTTGAAAACTTATTTTATCTATTATTTTCAATAGAATTTTACCGAAAAACGTGTATAATAGTCAGTTTATGAATCATTTATTGTTGTCTAGAATCTAGGTAAATAATATGTATGAGATGGGATTAACATATTGTGGTATCCCCGGTAGGTATAATATCAAACAAAATATCAATTGGTTTTGAAAAATCTAGTACCTACTCTCATATATACTTACCTCGTATTAATTTATTGAATATGATTGTTTTAAAATATGAAAACTAGCATAAATAGTAATTACTATTTTTTATCTAAGTTAAATCGGTCGGAGTTATATAGATCGTTCAAAATAGTAAGTTAAATAAAGTGCTATGAATGATAATTGATATTAAACTATGTTTTTTTGAGAAAGTATTTAATAAAACTCTACGTAATTGATTAGATAAGATAACAATATAATGTATCATTTAAAGAAAATACTAGTTAAAAGCCAACCGTTTAGAAAAATGCAGATTCGTACCACGATTATTTAAATTTTAAACCAAATATTACAATGTTGGGGAGGCACATATTTATTTTATCTTTCCAAATAAATTATTGCAATCATGACACCTCGTATTAATTAACATAACTGAGTTCAATTAAGACGTACTTAAACTGATGTTTCATGATTTATGTTGACAATTAAATATAATTCAACTATGTTTACTAATCGATAATTAAACTCAGTATTTATAAGCTTTTAATTACAATTTTACAAGATCAATTACAGAAAGATATTATGTTGCAAAAATTGAATTGAAAAAAGTGAATAGAAGGTAGGTACTGAAAAGGTTATCACTCTTGCTACAGCAGAACTACATAATGTTGTATCAATGTTATTTTAGATAGGTAATTACCTAATCGTGATTATAGAATGTGTATGTAATACAAGCCTAGTATAAATTTTATATGAATTTAACTTCTGCTGGTGAACATTTTAATAATGCGATCTCATTTGATAACGAAAGTGAATTCAGCTGTCTTTAAATAATAATTATTAGGTTATAAATAACACTTTCTTTAGGTTTATTAGTATTAAAATTTTTGAAACTAATAAACCTACTTAAATATATTTTTTTCAACATTTCGATGCTTTGGTAGATACATTTGTGCCAAATTGTTATGTATAATATTATATTCCACTAGTTATTTAATATTTTTGTATTTTTGTATTGAACAATAATAATTATGTGTGTTCTAAAGTGATAATTACTAATTTAATTCACTCAGTATATCCTTTATGTAAACCATTAACGAACTTATAATGATTTATTTAATGAAATATATTATCTCTCTGGTTTCGATAATTGTACTGAATATTAATTAAATTAAAATTGTCCTAGCGATATACATGACCATTAACATGACATTGTTTTTTTCTATCTATTCTTTATTTTTAATGAAAAATTTGTTACGAAGTAGGTATAAAAAATAGATATTTTATTGATGGTGTGGTAAGTAGTGTTATGTACTAATTTCCTCATAACTTCTTTATTATTCCATTATAAACATTTTTCCTGAATGTTTATTATTTCGTAATGTACATATTCTGATTATTTATAAAAATATCAATAATAATTTGCAAAAAAACATAAAAAGTCACACTTAAATACATTTAAATTATAAAAACTCCGTATAAAAATATATATATATCAATATGTCCCTGTATCCCTTGTTAAGATTTTATAGACACGCTGTACTATTTCGAGTTAAATATTGCGCAATGTAAATTTTTCCGTAAAAGAGCGTTATAACTATAGTTGTAATTAATAAAATCGTATGGAGTAAGAAAAATGCGACGTAAAATAAGGTTTCTATCTCAGAATATGAATGTGTTATGTGGAGTCAGTAATCTATTTCGTCAGCGCAAAAGCATGTTGAATCGAGTCAAAATATAAAGTGCGTAATATTATTCCAAATAAAAACGATTTTTGGACATTATCTCAGCTGTTAATTAATGAATCACCATTAAATTTTGATGGGAATATAGACCATAAAATGGTCTATCTGATTTACTTAAATAAAATAAGAAAAAACTTACTCATTTTATATGATGAATTTAATAGCGTAAATATTTTAGTTTTTTCGCTCTCCTGAACATTTATGATTTTAGACTTATCATGGTTTTTCCTGGGGCCGTCGATGTATAACTAACTATACAGCCAGATATTTATTTAGTTGTACATTTGGCAGATGTCAGTGACCTATTGTGAAGAACGTATTCATTTTAATATTAAGATTTTGTACACGAGGGTGTATCATGTACATCAGTAAGTTTTAATAGTTAATGGTACTATTATACAACCAATATGTCATGGCATCGATTTATTATAATGTTAGGGACAGGGCTCGGTGTATAAAAAGTGTACATGAAAAAGCGGGGATCTGTAGTTTCGCAGATCGCCGCTAAAACGTCCGGAGCCATGGCATAATGGTAAATCTATACTAGAATATATCCCCAGAGATATAAATTGTTGAATCCGTATTTTATATAGTTTTATGCGAACGTAAAAATGAAATTAAATATCCTATTCCCCAACATAATATGATAGCTTGAAGACAAATTACATAAAACCGCTTTCATATTTCAAGCGCGTCTCGTTTTTCAGGTATATTTTTGTTTATAAAAAGATTCATCATTTTGTTTATATAGTATTATTATTCTGTTTCCTGAAAATGTGAAAGGCTTGTAAAAATAATGTAAATATAGAGGACCCCGTATAATATTACCTATGTAAGATATTCTGATATGATCCCCTTGAGGCATTGCAAGGCTATATTTCTCAAGTATTGACAAACACAATGTACAAAAAGTACAAAATGACAATAAAATTAAAACAACTATTTCGTTTCTTCAACGAATAATTCACGAGATTAAGAATATACCATTCTAGTTATTGAAGATACATAACTCTGAAAACACTCATGAGAAAATATAGCCAATAGAAAAAATATTTTTCGAAAAAATGGCTTGTGCATTATTGTGAATTATTCGTTGAATAAAAGAAATAGTTATTTAAAATTATTAGCAAGTTCAAGTAAGTTACAACAGAAAATATTGGAGTGATCCATGACATCGGTTAGTAATTAAAAGTTACAAAATACTTTAATTTAGAATACAAAAATCGATCGCCTACCGTAATTAAAAATTTGGAGAGCGCTTATTAGCAGGTATTAAAGGCCAATAGTTAAACTTTGTCGCAATAAATTAAGCATGGCAGTCGTAGCATAGTGGTAATACACAGGGTGCGAAACCCAAGAGAAGAGACGCAGGTTCGATTCCTGCCGAGTGTCTTACTTTTTTCGAAAAAGATTTTTTCTATTGGCAATATTTTTCTCACGAGTGTTTTCAGAATTATGTATGTTTGACAATAAAATTATTGAATAATCATTATCGTTATCACTAGAATATGAGTGTTTTGAGTGAAAATCAAAAAAACTGAGCATATTTTCATGCATCATGCCTCTCCTGGGAAATTTTCTGCCATGGACGGTGGAGGATATTAGTTTTTATTCGTTTAGTCAACTACCCCCGATATTATTTTATATTCAAACGGTTGCGTTTGTATGTGACATAATATTATAATGATGTTGTATGGGCAGTGTTGAAGGAAAATACGCGTTGGTATTTTATATCGTTTATATGGCACAGATAAATTAGTAGTATTACACGGCAGATAGCATAAAGTTATATTAAACTATGTTTTTAGTGTAAAGGTTTATCATGATTGTTTTAAATTGATAATTTGAAAAAAGGGCTGTGCCCTTGTAACTTCTACATAATATATTGAAGATCTCTAGACAACTGTCATTTCCGACTAGCCATTGTCTATGCTCCAAAAATGAGCATAAACAATAACGTGTCAGTTGTAGTGTTGGGTAAAACCTCTACAGTAGACCAAGTTGCCGCCATAAAGCCTACGGAATGACAAGCTCACCAAGTGTGGCTTGAGTTCGTGGCAGCATTGAAATAGATATCCGTTACAACAGGATAAGTTGTTGATAAGACATGCTATTGATACAGTAGCGGGTATAATCAGGTTGATAATGGTGATATCGTGTATGTATAGTTAAAGCTTATTTGAGAGTTCAAAGGAGTTCATTAAATGACTATCACAAAAGTATACCTACCTAATGATATGCGTACTTTACAACAGACAAAATCTAAATATTCATTGTTGATGAATAGAAAGCAAATATATTTAAAATTATAAAGATATTTGTTCAGAATACTTATATGTTAATTATTAAAATTATTTTATTCGCCGAGATATTTTATATTGTCGTATATTTTAAAAGTAAATTAAGAGGAGTTTTATTTACGATATAATGACATTATTTATGACTTTAATTGTTATAATACTTATTTATATCTTTTTTTTTTTTTTTTTTTGTGATTTTACCGAGGCTTTGACTGCGAATCGCTGTCATATCGCCTCTTCTCTTCTAGAAGGGGATCCGTCGATCAGGTTCTCACTCCTATTCTGTTAAATAACTTTACAATTTTGCCTAGCTCTTCCGTCTTACCCACCGCCAGGACACCCTTCAATTCGTCGACATTCTCATAGATATCTGCAATTCGCAGCTGTACTCTGTGAATTTCATATTTGGGGCATTGCAGTGCTATATGTACAATGTCTTCTAAAACATGACATTCATCGCAGAGCTGCGACTCGCTTCTTTCCACGAGGACATCAAATATTTTGCCCATGGTGTGCCCTGTTCTTAGCCTCAGTATTAACTTAAGCTCATTCCTCGTCAAAGAAGACTCTACAAACCAGGGCACCTCTCGTGGTGATGGTAGAATCGACTTACTCCATTTCCCCTTTTCTAATGATGCCCTATGGTGAAAATCTATCCACATACTATGGCACATTTTCTTTATAGCCTCATTCCAGTCCAGGTTTTCTGGTATCCATTGATATGGTACCCCTAAATAGCCGGCTTCCTTTGCCAGATCATCTGCCCTTTCATTTCCCTCAATGCCCATGTGCGATGGGATCCATTGAAGGCATAGATCTCCTCCTCTATTTTTCTTGGCGTCGATCTGCTCAAGGATGTGGTATGCTATGGTTTTACTGTTATGTGAGCGAGTTGCTGCGGCAAGATGTTGTAAAGCGCTTTTGGAGTCTGTTAAAATGACAGCGGATTGCGCCGAGAAATCATCGCTTAAAGTGTATTTAATTGCTTCGTTTATCGCGATGAGTTCCGCCGTCATTACTGGTATTGCTGGGTTTAGCTTCCAGCTTTTGTTTATACCTACTTCTGATATCACAAGAGCTGCTCCTGCTCTATTCTGATCTTTGGATCCATCTGTATAAAGGTGGCTCCATCCTGCGTACCTCTCTGTCAGCATTTTTTCGACACGCTCTCTTGCTTTATCGGATACTATGCTCCGTTTTAGGTTATATCTTATTCTAGAGACTAGTTTTATATACATTGTACTAACCTACGTAAATATTGGTTAATTTAATAAAAATATTATTGATTTCCCTTAGAATAGGTATCGTATTTGGTTGATTTAGCAAAACACGTGAGGGCACTTGTGATTTTAGATTTATTTGTGGTTTACTAAATAAAGATGTTAAATTAGACTTGTATGCATGAGTGTATAATGTACGTGTGTTGCGCCCGGAGGCTTGTGGTGGACTGAGTCATGCTTGAGTTGAGCGGTACGCTACAAATTTAATTAGCTTTTATATCGTCAATAAATAATTGTAATTTTTAGAATACTATACGAATATATTTTCCTGTTAAGAGGACGAAACCTGTCCTGATCGTCATTAAATTATACTGATATTGTATTGTAAAATGAGAATTATATTGAATGAGATATTATATTGAGTTTGACCAAACTGAATGTGGGTGATGTACGGTTTTTCGTTTGTAAGAACGTCTACAAAAACGCAGCGAAAATCAAATCTAATTATAATTGTTCTATTTATCTATCACTAAGCACGGTTTGAGAATCTTTCTATGAAAAGATTTTGTAAAAAAAAAACACCACAGGTATCATAGCCGAGTCAGTCAGATGAAATGTTTTAATATACTCGGCTATACGTAGATAGGCGTTCTCATGCCAAATACATTCGCACATAAAGGAAACCGAATCAGCAATTCAAATCATAAGCCGAAGAAAGCTCAGCTAGGAGGTTTTTTTTTTGAAATTATTATTTTCAAACAGAGAGTTCAGCGATTTTATAAGATTTAGTGACGTCAATAATATATTATACACTAAGCATTTCAGAGAAAAAGTTCATTTAACATGTCATTTAATAGAAAAATAAAATATTATTATACTGTATATTATTATGTGACGTATTTTTAATATAATAAAATCAATTCAAATTTCTAAAATGGAGACAGTTTATTTTGCACTGTTTCACTGCACAACTAACATTGGGAACAGATAAAATATATTAATTAACAGAAGGTTTACATTAATAATTATTTTAGTTAATCAATACATACAAACAACATTTAAAAGAGCATTCGTTGAACGCTTTCAGCTTAAAAATACATATTTTATTGAAGTTATACTTCTTTTGTGGCGTTTGGTAGATAGTGAAATTGAGAGCTGCGCGCGCACACCGTTACGAAAGTGTGCGATAGTATGAAGTTAGCTGCGTATTAGTCAGCTGTATATAAACGCAAGTTTGATAGTAGAATTGTTCCGTTGCCTAGGCAATGAATTTATTATTGTCGGCCATTTGAAATTCCTTAGGTAAAGAAACGATTTAAACGTAACAGTTGTTACTTTAAAAATAAAAATAACGAGAAATAATTATATAAGTTATAGTGTATAGAAATCAACCAACGGCGCTCCAATAAGCGGCCCTTTTTCTTGAGTGTGTAATTTAACAAGATAATTAAGAGCTAGTCGAAGAATCTAGGTTATCACAAGTTTTGTTTTTGTTTTGTTATGCCAAAGAAGTATAACTTCTAATGCGCGTATATAAGTACACACACCGATTTTTAATGTATATAGTATTATATTGTTATATAATTTTGTTAATGAAATGTATTTTAAAATGCTCTCTCAAATAAGCACATAAATAATCTATGCATTTTTATAAACATAATTATAGGTAGGTATATGAAATAAAACAGTTTTTTTTTTGCATTATATTATATTTGAAGTCTGGCCAACACAAACATGGGCTCCTCCAAACTAACCGACCCGCATTATACTCGATCTTAATCGAGCGTATTACAAGGCCCTATATTTGGATGTGTAGTATCAGCAGTTTTTTTTGGCTGGGAATGTCTCAGGAGGATATACTCAAAACTAAGGTCGCCACTCACTTAGACGTGTTTCGATTGAGTTTGCAAAGACATTCTAATAAAAGTGTCCATGGAAGATAGGAGCATAGTGAACTCACAAAAATAAATAATATATATGGTACAAGTCTGACTAAAATAATGTCATATTTAAGGCTGTCAAATAGTCGCAAAATGATCTATAATATACCGCCTATAATAAACACAAATTAATTTAAGTCACACCATGAGTACTTTAGTGTATTAACTCCAAAAATATAGTTTTGAGGTATCAATGTTTGAAGTTATAAATCATTTATATCTTATTGCGGTTAGTTTAAGAACTTCGTATGAGCTTAATACTATATAGTATTAAGCTCTATAATATATAAAATCAAAATATTACATTAATGCACCAAAATATACATCACATTGATGCATTACCATAGTACCAAAAATAATACATCACATTAATGCATTACCATAGTATATCCTAATAATATAGTAAAGCAGTCAACTTCTTAAAATACTTAGTGAAATAACTCAATTACAACGCATTTCACATTTTGTTTGAGTTACAACGTTAAAGTAATAAATAACGCAAAAAATTCTGCATTATTAACTACAAAATGATAATTTTTGATTTAATCCACTAAAGTAGTCATGCTGCGAAGTATTCAGGCCAGAAATAACCATAATACAACATATTTATTTCAAATACTAAATATCTTTTTCATCATAAATTTCATGGCATAGAGGTTTTTAGAATTTTTTTCGAAATTCTACTATAAAGCATTTGATCAAAAAAATTTAAAAAATTGACCCAGAAATACGTGATGCCACCTTGATGGACTTGTTTCGACTGCATATTACACGATCATTTAGTAAATGAAAAAAAAATGTCAATAAATCACGATACAACGATTTTATTTTTCTATAAGTTAAAATTAAATATTTACAAGATAAAAATAACCTTTTATATACCACGTTTTTAAATTTTCTGTTGAATCATATAAACTTGACAATTCTATGTATTAATAATTTAGGACAAATAAGGCAACAAATCATTTTTTTGCTATTTTGCAACAAACAAACAAATATAGTACTGGAATTTCATTTTAATTTCCATAGTAACGCACGTATATATTAATAATTTAGTTCCTAGGACCACCCCGCTAGCAACCAATAATAGTGGATTGGATTACGGATTTCTTCCGAAATAACTTTTCATACAAAACAGAATTAACTGAAAATGAATTCAATTCTACTTAAAGATGGCTAAAAGTATTAAAAGAATGCACTGGCATCGTGTTCTGATATATTCTAAAAGTTTTAAAAGTCTAGCTAGTCGAAAAGTTAGTTAAAAATTGATTGCAAGATTTGTAGTGGATAAACAACCACAGGACAAACAAGAATACGACGCTAAAAAAAGTTGGGTAGGTACTACAATAATATATAAAAATATAGATTTACGACTTAAAAATGTTTCTTCAATAATTCTGTGGGGGTCATCACTGTGGGAGTCGAGATTTGGTGGTTTCTCCGATGGATGGAGGAGCTAGTTTTATTTGCAGCGTAAACAGTCGGTACAAGAGTATGTTACAGTAGTTATGTTACAATACTTATTATACTGTTCCGTGGTCCGAATCTCGATAGAATGAGATGTTGTGCGGAGTGAGAGACTGAGATACTAACAGACTGGGAACTTATATTCGAGGGGCATGTCCAATGAATTATGATCCGCTATTTACTGTCGTAGGTACTCACAATCAAAATTATCTTGAAGAGAATATTTAGGAAATAATTATTATGATTGAGTCAGCTACTATATGGAGTTTGCGTCATCGGATATAGCTGACTATGTAAAAAAACGGATATGCAGAAATTATCATGGCAGTCAGCTATTTACTGAGTTTTCCATAATTGGACACTACGGGAAATGGACATTTAATATCGCCGATCAATATGCTGACACGGATTGAGTTGTTTATCCCTATAATTCAGTGAACAATTTTGATAGGTCAATATCGGATATTTGATGTCATTTAAAATGACTTTTAAAAAAACCTCTGAACATTTGATAACTTTTTTAAATGGGTAAATGTATTCATCGAAAAAATCTACCTTTAAAAGAATTGTCATTAATCGTTTGCTATACGAAACCCTGAAGTTTTCATTTAATAATGTCAGGTTGTTTTGAATAAGTTGAAAGATCGCTGGAACTATTATATGAGAGATAAAAATAGGGTTGCCCCTTCTGCAACAAGTGTCTTGAGAGATCTCTTTTAGTTTTATAGTGCTGCGTACTGTATTTCGTTTTATGGCTTTAAAGTGCCTTTTTCATCAGCTGTTTTCATACTTGCCAAGACAATGAAACTTATTATTTTATAGTATAAAATAAGGTCTTGCATCGACTTTCTGGGTATCAAATGACTGCTGTTTCTGATTATAGTTATGAAGCATATATATAAGTATATAATACTTTTATTTCCTTTATTACAAGACAATAATTTTATATTATTATAAGTTTTATGGAGGAGAATAACACTTTTAGTAAAACCTGTAATTTGATAGATTTTACTGATAGCTTTTATTTTAAATAATCTATACGCTTATATGAACAACAATATATAATTTTTTAGTTAAAATACAATGTAAACTGTGTATTATTTGGAAGCCATGTTTTTATTAATACCTACCTATATCGTTATTTTATGAATATTTTTAACGTTACAATAAAGTTTGATACATTATTTAAAAGGTGGCAATACGATTTTTGAAATTGTCATAGTTTTATTGTAACCTATTCATTTTATTATTTAAAAAATATCGATTTTTTAAAATAAATAAAAATCTGTTATTTTACTTATATCAAATTGAGCTTTAATGCTTTAACAATCGCACAAAGTTTCAAGTTATCAATCAATGACTTTAAATTATATTGTACGTTCAAATTGTTTTAAATTAGAGCTTTTAAATGACACTTTAATTTAAAACACAAAAAATGATAACTAAAATTATATCAAATTGAGTAAATAATAAGTACTGTTAGTTAATTTTGATGTAATTAGATAGGATGGCCGAACTTAACTGGTCTGAAATTAAATTACCCGAATCCAGTGGTTACAAATCCCATCGAGTGACAGCTATTTGTCAAACAAGATTTTTTCTATTACGTATATATCTGAAGTGTTTTAAAATTATGTATGTTTAATAGAAAAAATGTAACATTCTCAAATCTTGTAAATTATTAGTTTATAAAAATATTCGTAAAATGATATGTAGGTACAGTAAAAACAAAACAATGGTTCGATTCATGGATTGTATGCGTAGAATACGTATAACGTCATCAGCATACTAGTACATCGGCTTCCAGGTAATTAGTAGCAGGGAATGGGACAATAGACGCCAGGACAATTGGACGCCGTACTATCGTAGACACCTATACAGAACGTAGACGACGAATTTTAATCAGATTCTATCTACTAATTAGTAGTTTTAATTCATTTTACTCTTAACATAATGTTTTTTTATTGTGGATTGAGAATTACTATGCCTAAGGCTTTATATAAAATAAAAAACTCTTTTTTCGTTGGAACTTAAACATATGCACGATTAAATCATTATTTGCGCGTGCATATTTAAATTCTCACCAACTATTAAATCATAATATAATAATTTAAATATACATAATATTATTAAATATATTTTTTAAAAGTACCTGTAAGTACCTAACGTATATATAGTTTCGAATTGCGTGGCGTCCAGTAGTCCCGGCGCCAAATCGTCCTAGACCCTTAGTGGCACTAGTAGGGGTAAACATCCGCACGCCCACCATCGACCAACCAAATCAATGTTTTGTTTTTACTGTACCTGATAATAAAAACTTGACTTCAAAATAATTCACATTTCAATATTAAGTACCTATGTAGTTTTTTTTCTAAAGTTTTTATAATGGTTTAGATACGTATTGATCATCTAATATATAAAAATTAATATTTGTGTGTTTGTTTGTTTGTTTGTTTGTTCGTATTGTATGCGCTGCCATACCGTTCATCCGATTGCGATAAAATTTTGTTAACTTATTGCTTGCACTTCCGCAAAGAGTATTATAGAGTATAAGTAGTAAAATGAAAATCTGTCTGTCTGTATGCCTGTCTGTCTTTCTATCTGTCCCGTATGCGTTCCTATACCATTCATCCGATTGCGATGCAATTTTGGTAAGTGGTTGCATGCACATTCGCAAAGGTTTCTGAATTAGAAAAATCATCATCTTCTTCTTCTTCATCATTATATCTTCTTTTATTCGTATGGTTCCTATAACAATCATTCTATCTTCTTTTATTTGTATGGTCCCTATACCATTCATCCGATTGCGATGAAACTTTCATTAGTGGTTGTGCCAACACCTGCAAAGGTTTCTGAATTAGTACAACCATCTTCTTCTTCTTCTTCTTCATTATATATTCTTTTATTCGTATGGTTCCTTCACTGTTCATCCGATTGCGATGAAACCTTCGTCAGTTGTTGTGGTAACACCCGCAAAGGTTTCTGAATTAGTACAACCATCTTCTTTTATTTTATATTCTTCTATTTGTATGCGTTTCTATTTTATTCATCCGATTGCAATAAAACTTTCGTTAATAATTTTGCCAAGCCCCGCGTAGGTTTCTGAATTATAATAACCATCTTCTTCTTCTTCTATTTTATTCTTTTCACTTCTATTCACAATGAAACTTTGGTGAGTTGTCGTGCGCATGCCCACAAAGATTTCTGAATTAGATAATCATCATCTTCTTCTATTCGTATGCGTTCATATACCATTCATACGATTGCGATGAAACTTTTGTCAGTTGTTGTGCGCACACCTGCGAAGGTTTCTAAATTAGTATTATATAAAATACAACGTTTGTTTTTTGTTTGTTCCATGCAATTTTGATTTTTTTTTACTACATATTAATAACATTAATAACGTTTGCATATTTTGGATTTGATTTTAATTTAGTGGTCTTTTGTTCGACCTTTACTCCTATTAGAATTATTTTCATATTGACTTATTGTATAATACAGATATTTTAATATTAAAAAAATAATTACCTCTTATTATTTTTTAAATATCTAAGATAAATATAACCTCGAAGCGACCCTGTGCAAAGCAGGGTACCTCAGCTAGCTTAAAATAAAAATCATCAATAAACTGTTAATACTCACCCGCAGAGGAATTGCGACCACCCTTAAAGGGTGGTTGATGGAAATTGATATTTCATTAAAGTTTGGTGAGATAAAAATGTTAAATTTGATTTGTGTGGATTAAGTCCTCTTTCCTTTCTACAGTCGAAATGAAATAACATTATATAAAGATCAATATTTAACCAGATAAAGGTTCCGCAAAGTCCGCCAAAGACAGGTTTTATCTCGCCAGTTATTTAAAATATAGCATATAATGCGGAAAGTCCTAGATCAGTCGTACGGTGGAATAACAATTGCTGACCAGAAAATAAATATCACAGATCTGATACACCAGGTAGAGGAAAAAAGTCTTATTGATATGAATACGACCAAATTAAGGTTATTAATCTTAATTAAATGGTATATATATATCTGTGGTGTTTTCAAGTTATGTGTGTTCAATATATGGAATGTTATATTCTCAAATTTATTAAAAATTTGTTACTTTGATAATAATATAATGGAAACATGACTAGGGTGTTGCAATATGCAACCTGATTGCGGCTTCGCCCTTAAACTATACTTGATTAAATAATATTATACAATAGTTAGATCGATCGTGCCAAAAACGCAACGAAATTGACGTCATACTAGTGTTAAGCTCGTGTCAAACACTTGCGAATGTTCGCCGAGAGTTTTTTGTATTAATCGCCCAACGCAATAGTAATCAGAGCGATGCTACATAACATCGCCCACTTGAAGTTATTGGCAGGCAGAGGCGAAAGTGATGTTTTTATTAGAAGACGTCACGTACAGTGAATAAAAATAATGTAGCGGTAACTTTACTACGACACGAGAGAGAGAGAGAGAGAGAGAGAGAGACATGTGACTAAAAAAGTTTAAACCAACATAATGTACTACCTATATTAAATTTGTAAAGGGTATTTTTCGATTTTATATTTATATGTAACTAGAGCTGGGTATTTCCCGAGAAAATCTCAATCTCGAGATTCGGGATTTCCAGAAAATAATTCTCGAGAATTCTCGAGAAATCGGGAAATTTAAAAAAATCCTGCAAAAATCCTAAAATCAGTGTAAAAATAGACAAATTCCGAAAAAATATGTTTTTTTTTATGTATGTAAGTAATTAAGTAATAATTCAAAGCATTACTTATTAAAATAGAATTTCAAAAAATACACACTGTTAATCGCGTACGCACAAAATTCCATGATGTTGCAAAAATTGCGCTCATTTTGAGTCGACGTCGGCTTAATTGTGTTCAATGCCCCGATTACTCCCTGAACGTTTTGTGTTTTCTGTCCACTTTTTCCATAGAGAAAATCGTTTTTTCGATAAATATTTGATCCGGGATTTCGCGAAATGGAAAAAATTTCAATTCTCAAGATTCGGGATGGAAAATCTCGAAAATTTCTCGAGAATTTCTGTCGGGAAATTCCCGAAACCCAACTCTATATGTAACCATTCCAAATTCAAAAAAATATTTTGATATTCAATCATTTTTATACAAGATTTAAAAAGAAGGTTGCACATATACTACCGCTAATTTTATAGAAATTTTAAAAAACAAACGAATACCTGTTCCATCTTATTTCACTTTTATACAAATTATTTTACTTTACTATGACAATTTATTCTCTAATGTCAGAAATGTCATTTTAAAAACATATTTTTGTTTATTGATTGCTACGAATTTAAAAACCTATCCGAACAACTTGTGTATCATGAAAATTAAAAAAAAGTGTATTCTCTGTCTACTTAGGATACATTTATATATTATAAAAGCTCGTGCAAAGTGGGCAAGCTAAACCGTATTAACTTATTTACAGATTATTTATTACCAATTTATACTTATATATTATTATTATTTCATCTTTATGTAATATAAAACCAAACTTCAAATTTCCACTATGTCAATTTTATCTTTCATTGGAAAATAGCAAATCTCACACCATACCACATTAATTGCTCCCGTAGAGAGTTGTTCCGGGTAGCTAGTAATATTTTATGTAAATACCGATTGAAAAGATTGTATAATTTTTTTTTAATAGATGAAGTTTATTTCAATTAATCAATGGAAATTTAAATCTGACGAAAATTTGAACCGATGGTATTGCCACGGTGAGGACGGTACGTTGAGCTCGGTCGCACTTGAAGTGTTAGGCCATCCTCCCACGGCGCAACTTATGTCAGTCGGAACTGAAACTAAAATTCTAGCCAGTATCTAGCTAATGTATTTCAATGGCGGCTCGCTGACGGCGAGACCGGAATCTCTCAGCTTCAAAACGGTCGCGAAGAGATGCAACATGCTAGTCGCGCGGTCTCTGAAGTTTCCAGTCACCGTAAAGCAGTGGTACCAACATCATTAGATTTCGGTGAAAAATCATATTTTCTTACCAAAATTGGTAGCACTTCGTAAAGCCGCTAGCGTCATATCGTAAAAACCGAAACAACCAGAGACGTCAAAACTCAAAAGTACAAGATGAGCGAAGCAAGCATGTTTGTATTTTCTTTTTGAATAGCAGGAGTGATGATCCTAGGTAGCTTTCCTTGGACATTCTATAGAAAGCCAGAAATTTGGAATCGGTTTCTTGCAGTTCCTTTGCAGCAACAAATAGTCTGCAGTCTATGTTCCTTTCTATATAAGGATGAATCCAATAATTTCTTTTATTTTGACTCCTGTATCTGTTGTATTGATACAAAACCAAAGTCTCCTCGTCGCTTGACCCGCTCGAAGACATTGTTTGTTAAATATTAACTTAAATTAAAATAACCTAATAAGCGCGCGTGTTTTGTACAACACAGCTGATAGTCCAGTTTGACAGTTTGAGGTTATGTGATTATTATTTCAACTGAGTTTCAGTAGCGCCGTGTGCGAAGCATCACATTGGCCAGTTTATGAGATCCTTCACAAACCAGTTCTGTCAGATTTCAGTTGCGCCGTGGGAGGAGGGCCTTAGTCAGTCGACGGAGTGGCTAAAGTCTTCAACGCGCATTGCGGATCAATGGCTTATAAGTTGTGCGCTACGGTTAGAATGAGGTGGATGTGTCGTTTAAACAAATATCTAGCTTTTACCTTTTATTATAATAAAAATATAGCTTCTAAACGGACTATATGTGAGAAAAATTTCAATATTATAAGATGGCAGTTATTAAAAATTCATTAATAGTTTAATGCGCCAATTTATGAAACATTATTTTTTTCTGTGACTACCAATAATTATTCATCTAGGTACATTAAAAAAAATTAAGAAACGTCACGAAGTTATAGAAGTACTAATAAAGCTCCCTCTAGGTATAGGTACAAGCTTTTTGGAGCGCTATAAGTAATTATATTACTTGAAATAATAGCATGATCATTGTACCAAATAATTTTGTAATTACGGAAAGTCTTACAATATAAATGCGGTCATAGTAATAATTATTGTTGTTGTACGCTAATTTATACGTCACTGCTATGTAAAGGTTTATTCAACCCTAAAACGGTGATGTTTTTCTATACAAACGGGGCCTAATTAATATATAAATAATTACAAAATAAAAAGAACTTTTTACATACAACGTTTTTAAATTTTCTGTTGAATCATATTGCTAGCTAGAGCCCCAGACCCCCCTAGCAACCAATAATGGTGTCGAAATAACTTTTTATACAAAACAGAATTAACTGAAAATGAACTCAATTCTACTTAAAGATGGCTAAAAGTATTAAAATAATGCATTGGCATCGTGTTCTGATATATTCTAAAAGTTTCAAATGTCTAGCTAGTCGGGAAGTTAGTTAAATATCGATTACAAGATTTGTACTGGATAGACAACCAATACGACCTAATAACAACGTTGTAAAAATGAAGCTATGAGAACGATATCAAAAGCTAATGATTAATAATTTGAAAATTCATAATACCCACTACTGAATGATATCCAAAATATTTTTTGTCAAAGGTAGGGTACGTCAGTAAAGCAAATTATCTCTCTGAAGTGGTATTAATATCAATGTTTGGGTACTGAAGTAGCATAATAAAGCTAATGCTGAAGATTAAATGAATATAAGTGCACCTTGACCAAAAAAAGTAAATCAACTTTAAAGCTAGATATGTCATAAATTCCGTAGACCTATCTTAATAGCCCATTGCTATATTGAATATTCTATATGATTGTTTACATGCGAGACTATACTATTAGGTATTATCATGTATTGTATATATGGTAATGTATTTGTTTATTTGGGTATGTGTGTAATTTTTACAACGTTTTTCTTAGCTCGTATTCTTATTTGTCCGGTACAAATATTGAAATTGATTTTTAACTAACTTCCCGACTAGCTAGACATTTGAAACTTTTAGAATATATCAGAACACGATGCCAATGCATTATTTTAATACTTTTAGCCATCTTTAAGTAGAATTGAATTAATTTTCAGTTAATTCTGTTTTATAAGAAAAGTTATTTCGACACCATTATTGGTTTTTAAGGGGGTCTGGGGTCCTAGCAACTAAATTATTAATATATATGTGCGTTACTATGGAAATCAATATGACATTTCAGTATTATTTCTATCAAGTACAATTTTTTTTTTTAGTTTAAGCTAATCAAGTCAACACCCACGGTGGCCGCGCGGCATAAGCGTTGGATATCACGCTGTGGGTCTCAGGTTCGAATCCTGGGTCTGGCAAATACACATATTGTTTTTCAGTTTGTGTGTGAGTCAGGGTATGGACCTAATAGGTTGAGCAAGTGGCTGACATCCATTTCTCGTAAAAAAAAAAACAAAATCTCTTAATACAAACCTCTACTCTGTGGAGGCCCATATGATCCTATTAGGATCGGACATGGTCAAAAAAAAAAAAATCAAGTCAAGTTTATATGATTCAACAGAAAATTTAAAAACATTGTAAGTATATAAAAATTCTTTTTGTCTTGTAATTATTTTTGTTGGTTTTTGTATTTATTAATACCAATTGTTATTTATTATTAGTAGGTAATTATATTATTGTCATTTCTCATTAGTAAGCTCTATTAAATTCCCAATACATTACTCTGTAATTACGATTTTATGCCTATTGATTGTGTTGTTGCGTTGTTATCTAATGATCTGTTATTTAGGGTATTGACGATTTATACGCCTATTGAATGTATTATTAGTAATTAGGTGGGGGTTTTTTTATAAACACTTCAACTATTCATAACTTGTTTGCTATATTTTTATTGTGATCCCAGGCAGGTGATAAAGTTTTTACATACTTTATTGAATTAATTTATTATATAAGTTAGAATTAACTGTATTTGTTGTCAGTGTGTATTTACGAGAAGATGGAAAAAAGCGAAACCCGGGTCGCAAAAACCAACTCAAATGAAATACTACAAAACTTAAATCCATTAGATTTTAAATTCAAATTCCATCAAATAATCTCAGTCGATAATATTAATATAATGTAACTAACTGTTTTAAACGTACTGATTTATAAGAATATTAATAGGATATTTTTATAGCCGTATCTATACTGCCCTTCCAAGGAAGAAGGCAGTAACTCGCAAAATTTTTGAAATTGAGTTATGAATGCCATCCGTTAGGTAATTTTGAAAGCTATATATGCTGTCCATTTTAAAATCAGAATTATCACTAAAATACCGTTAAAATCCTTATAAAAAATGGACATCTGCTAAAATAAT
This sequence comes from Rhyacophila brunnea, assembly GCF_057557595.1. Taxonomy (NCBI): domain Eukaryota; kingdom Metazoa; phylum Arthropoda; class Insecta; order Trichoptera; family Rhyacophilidae; genus Rhyacophila; species Rhyacophila brunnea. The sequence continues at coordinate 9,748,984 of NW_028232796.1, read as the reverse complement.
ACAAATTTTTTAGCAAAAAGCCAGTAATTGCACCTATGTATTGCAATTACTGCTTGTTTATTATTACTTTATTTGTATTTTAACATCCGACTAATAAAAATTATCACCATTTTTTATTAATTCAAAGTATCTACTAATGTTGGAAAAAAAAACAACATTATGTCATTTATCTCAAAAGTGTATGAGAGTCAGTTACTGCCTTCTTCCTTAGAAGGGCAATATATCAGATACGTCGTAATTTTTTAGTAAATGATAGTTACAACCGAATTGCTTAGTATGTATCGAGTTTTTTCTCAAACTCTGTAAATACGGCTATTAAAAACCTCGATTACCTTTCTGTAACTATTATAGCAGTTACTGTTTGGATTTATTTACCGATCTTATACAAAAACTTGGCAGAATCCAAATTCACGAAAACATGAAAATACATAAATACGTCAGTTACGGCAGCAAAAACCTTGTGATTCCCGTATTACCAAAATGGTTTTAAGTTGTACATTTATCTTTATGTACTTTATATAACAAGATACCAATATTTGGTGACGTATTTTTTTCGACTTATACGTGGTGTAAATGAGAACTCTGCCATTCTTGGTAATATTGACTTGTGTGTCCCTGATAACTATCTTAGAAATCGGTAGTATCAGTTGTTTGTTGTTCCGAGGAACAGAACTAACCTGCCATTGGTGATGCCAATTGGCAACAACTCTGTTCAGCCAAATCGCTTCGAATGTTGATATTATATTCCACCTACGTGAGGATGAGTATAGGTGGACGTTGTTTTAAAAATACTTAAAATAAGGTCCATATAGCTTATTTGATATGGTTCCATGCTTTATAATTTATATTTTTTATAATTTTTCTACCTTTTACTTTACTTTTCATACTGTTTTTGTGATACTGTAGAATATATTTATTTCTTCTTTACCCTGTTTCTTTGTTTTTAAATGTCATGTTGTGAACGTCTAAAATTTATAATTTCTAATGTTCACGGTATGGAAAAAAATAAATAATTTGAAATTTGAATTTACGAATTCCCGTGGAACCTCTGGTACAGCTCACGGAGCCACAGGCTTCTATGGTTTGGAATCATTGGTATATAGAGATTAATTAACGTATTTTTTTTTGTAATCCATGGAGTTGCGTCGATGCATGTGATTTGAGTATTAGGGAAGGATATACTCGGGTGCTCTATCCCGGAAATGTTAATTTATCGGGGATTTAATGTTAATCTATATTTTATATATCGACTGTAGAAAGGAAAAAAGGACGTAACCCTCAGTTTTTTTCAAATAAAGTTTTATGGGATAATAACGTTGTACACGACTACATACACGTTATATCCAAATGATGTAAGGTGCAAATGCCGATTTATTATCTAGATTTAGCTGGTAATTTAAAAAAAAGGAGGAAGTGAAGTGGGAAAAACGACTTAACCATCATTTTTGTAGGTTTTTCTTTAACTCAATAATTAATATCAGATTAAGAATACAAAAACCAAATTATTAATTATCATGCACTTTACGGTTATGTCTATTTGTATTTTAACTTTGACCGAAAACCATAACAAAAAGTTTTGTCTGGATTATGTCCTTTTTCCTTTCTACAGTCGATATTATAGTTAACTGAATTAATCATAGTTATTTAAAAAATGTTTGAAATTAAGGATCGACACAAGGGACATGAATAAAACGAGCAAAATCCATAGACGCCTACTATGTGCCGTCACTGGCGTCACTGGGGGGGGGGGGGGAGGGGGGACGCCCTGCAAGATTTTCCGAAATGGGCCAGTCAAATAATAATGACGTCTCTTAGGACAACTATTAGGGGAAGGTTGTTTGAAAACTTATACGTCTCGACAGAACATTACTTCCCCTTTATTAAGGGGTATAAGGGTTTGTGTTATTATTCACGAAAGATCACAAAACTATTGAAAAGGCCATTAGTTCAATGAACTAATTAAAAAATGTAGAGCTTCTTCTAACTTCATTACGAATTATTGATGGGATGAGAAGACAAAAGGCATAATATGTAACTTGAATGATATTTTTTTATTTCATGTTATTTAGTAAACAAAATATAAACACATCAGACAATCGATCTTCGTTGAATTTCGAGGGTTTCACACTCACCAATCACGAATATTTTAATTAATAAGTGGTCTTTATAATAGATAACTAACCATGGTTTCTAGACAGCGTCAGGAATTCTGTAAATGCTGTATATTTATTTTTTAATATGTGTATTTTAATGTGTTGTATATCGTCAATAGTTAATACTATATTCTTAAAACATATTTAAAATTTGTAAAAAAAATAGTTAGTGATTGTCGCTGCGAACTGGCCGCAGGCGGTTGGCCACCGTTAATTGGCCGCCGGTACAATTGGACGCTAGCCCAATTAGCCGCTGGGACGATTGGCCGCCGGGAGGATTGGACGCCGCACGGTTGAATTAAATTTGCAAAGAAATAAACGTACGTAACGATTTGGTAGAGTAAGTAGGCAAGTCAGTTTAATATGCGGCTCATAGGCGGCTCTCATGGTTCAGTGCGTAAGGTGCTGGCCTTCCACCCGCGAGTTCTGGGTTCGATTCTTGGTGAGGGCACAATATTAATATGTGATTTTCTCAAAGCCTGGGTGTTTGTGATTGTTCATAATTACTAACAACCACCTTGTACGAAAAAACAAGGACATTTATATTAATAATTCTAAAAATATATATATATACCAGCGGCCAATAGTACCAGCGGCCAATCACCCGCGGCTAGTTCGCAGCGCCAAATCGTCCTAGACCGCTTTCTTGGTCTATAGACATGCCCGATGAAAGGTAAACAAAATGTAATTACCTATAAAATGCCGTAATTTGATATCAGGTGATAACAGCATTAAATGGAAGGCGATAAAACGTCCGTTAGATTAGGATATTGTTAAATTTATAATTTCATTAAAACATTTACAAAATAAAATAAAATTATAATATGTATGTATATAAAAATAAAACCTTTATATACACCGAATAAACTCACAAACACCATAGATTATTATAATTTATAACATTTAAGTTATTTATACACACTTTATTTATTACGATTATGATTTGATATTTTTCTGCTAAAAACACATCAAAACTATCAGAATTAGACATTTAATATTAAATACTGACAACCTACAAAAACAATGATTCAATCACCTGTGACTTAAAGTTCCCTTCCATAATATTAAAATTCAATCTAAAAAATATACGTGAAGGCATGCGACAAGAAAAAAGTTCTCGCGTGAAATTTGTGGTGCAACACGATTTTTCTAACTGATACTAAGCTGATACTATTAGTTTTCGGTTCAAAATGTGATACGGGATGGCACATTTGTCTCATAACATTTTAAATACCGAGAAAAACAACCATTGCAAACTTTTTGCCCGTGTCCTCACGAGCATTCACATGATCATAATATGGTTCTAGCATTATTGTCATTATACGACTGCCATTTTCGACATAATATTTTTTGGACTCCTAGAGAATCGACACGTTCAAGATATGATGATAGCGAAGGATTCTCAGCATAAATATTTCTATGTAAGAAAAGCTTGACACGAAAGAATATTTCTATCAGTCACATGCAAGAGACGCATTCTTCAATTCTACGTCACATAATATATAGAAGAGATCAGAGCAGCCCATAAAGGAGAGTAATTACTGGTGCTAATGAAGAGCTAGGGAGGCCACGTAGGCGAGTGCCTCCAAGATGAAGCGAATTAATGGTGACCTGAGCAACAAGATTGGTGCAGAAATGATTCAGATGAAAGTAGATTGTTGGAAACGTCTGTGATTAATCAGAGACCACCATTCTCAATAATTAGGCAAAAATTATGAAGAGATTTAAAAATTAGGATGCATCTTATAATTGAGGGTGTTTTCTGACCTATGCACTTTTGTAGATTGTGTCACCAAATATGCCCCCCCTCAAAGAACGCCTCAAATCACTCATGAGTAATCTATCACAAATTTAAGAACAACGTTAAATGACCAGCCCTGCAAAAGTTTGCAACCCCCGATAAATATTATAAAAAAAATACTTCGCAAACGAAAGACGCTACCTGCTTGTTAGAGGCAATATACCTACATCCGACTTTGAAAGTACATACCTCAAGCGAAAATCCCGTTAGTTAGCCAAATCACCTCCTTGCCCTATGCTCACACGTTTCACCCCCACGCGAGAAGGGATGCATTTTTTTAAATAAGAGATACGAAGGTCAGTACCAAAATGACCATCAAGTCAACATAAATAAACGGTCCTTCGCCCGCCATGCGGCAGAAATGCCCATGAAACCTAATAAATAATGAATACCACAAGGTACCTAATTAAATCAGCCGAAAAAAATAGTGTCAGTGTAGTACCTAATCTAAGCGATAACGCCCATTGAACGGAGCGGAGTGCGGCGATCGTGGCGCAGTCGGCACAAGAAGCGTAAATACATAACCATAATCACACACCTCTTGCCGCGCATTACCTTTCACCTATGTAAAAAGCGGCGCCGATCACATTTCGCCTCGTGTTTCTTTGCAAAGCAATAAAATTTATTAATTAATTGGTTGGCTCTAAATTCATTTTCACAATTATGTCATTGTGCTAGCTGAGTAACTTAATATGATGTAAGCACACGGTGTAGAATAACTTATAATATGCGGAATAAGCGCGCGCCTGTACGACAACGCTCCCAACAGCCGAGTCAATTAGAGACCGTCGCGCCCCATTCGCTGGTCACATCCAATGTATTTTCATTTTATTGTCGTGCTATGACGTCAAAAGATGCCGCACTGAACTCTGTGTGCGTTGAAATATAAGGCGCGCGAGGCGTTATGCCGGGTCCACACTGGCAACATGTCGCGCGACAACCACGTTAAATTTTACGATAATTCCCATAATTGCTAAAGAAATTTTACGATAATTATCATACTTATCGTACAATTTAACGAGGTTGTCGCGCGACATGTTGCCAGTGTGGACCCGGCATTATGTTCATCATACGCTGTGTATGCTCTATTGTATTTCTTGGTGATTCATCGCCCAAACTGAAAAAATGCGCGAGCGCCCCGCGCGCCCGATTGTATATGCTCGGCGCCTTAGACCTCTTTAAATATAATTGTAATAAGACCCATGCTTGTCCATGCTTTAGTGTAATAAATCATAATACTGTGCGAAATTATAAATTAAACCTGTGTGTTATACTAATTTTGCTCGTCATATTATTGTCTTTCACTCCCCAAACATCAAAAATGCCAGAAGGAGGGACTCCACCAATACACACGTGAGTTTAAAAAGGTATTAATAGGTATAATATGGTATATGTATTTTATAAGTCAAGCAATAATTATTGCAAAGAGTCAAACCATATACCACGCTGAAAAGACACCGGATACTGAGTATAGTTACTTGAATAACAGATTATTGTGATTAATAAGTAATAGATTATGTCAACAACACGTGTATTTATAAATAGGTATACCTACCTACGTTCATATTCCAGTTATTGAGTGGGATAAAATAAATATCATACATAAGTGCGTATAAATAAGCCCACTCGCATTGTAATTTTATGTTGTAATTTATTTATATTTTTGTCATCTGAACCTTCAAAATAATTGTTTAAAAATAGCAATAGTATAAAGATTATTTTGTTCCTGTATAAATATCTACCCACGGTGGCCGCGCGGCTTAAGCGTTGGAAAGCCGTGGGTCCCAGGTTCGAATCCTGGGTCTAGAAAGTACACATATTGTTTTTTTAATTTGTGTATGTCAGGGTATGGACCTAATAGGTTAGGCAAGTGGCTGACATCCATGTCTCGTAAAAAAAAATCTGTCAATATAAACCTCCACTCTGTGGAGGCCCATATAATCCTATCAGGATCGGATATAGTCGAAAAAAAATAAAAATATATCTAGTATCTGAAAAATTGTATATGTGGGGAGTGCCTCGTTGTATTTATAAAGAGTTTTGATCACTGCACAGTTTCTCAATTATTGGAAGAAAACCAGATACAGCTATTATCTTTTGACGATATACAATTATTTTGATTCCATGCGTAATATTCATAATAAGTAAAAAACAATACGCCAATGAATCAACTGTTGTGACAGTGTATCAACGCATCTAATAAAGATTTCCTGAAAATATTGTTGTGAAAACTTCTGTAATTTGAAAATGCGTCCGGAAATTTAAGCATATGCGGTTCCTCGTGAACTGTTATAAATCAAAAAGCTTAATTTATAATATATCTTTGAGGTTAAATTACGTAATAAAACCCACCAGTATATAAGGGAAAGATAGAAGAAAATAGGTAGGTAAGTAAATTAGAAATACAATCATATTGTATATATTTTATGTAGAATTCTGAATGGTTCAAAAGTGTGTTAGAAGATATAATGATAGAATGATATCTACAACGTTTAAGGTATGTCCAGGATCATGCTTTGAAAATAATAGATGCTGAGCACGTCCGCCCTTAAATGATTTTGTAAGATACGTTCAACTTACTTCAAGGTTGAAATCCTCCACGATCGCGTTATTTTATTACCACGTTATTATTAGCTCGTATTCTTGTTTGTCCGGTACAGATTTTTTCTTTTGTGTTCAGTACAATTTTTTTCTTGTTTGTTTAAGATTTTTAACTAGCTTCCCGACTAGCTAGACATTTGAAACTTTTAGAATATATCAGAACACGACGGGAATGCATTTTTTTCCTCTTACCATCTTTAAGCAGAATTGAATTAATTTTCAGTTAATTCTGTTTTGTATGTTCCGGAAAAAAATCGTTAAAAGTAATATTTACTACTCACTATTATTGGTTGCTAAGTGGGTCCTAGCAACTAAATTATTAATATATACGTGCGTTACTATGGAAATCAATATGAAATCTCAAAATGACATTTCAATATTCTATATTTATTAATACATACAATTATCAGGTTTACATGATTCAACAGAAAATTTAAAAACGTGGTAAAAAAGTTCTTTTTATCTTGTAATTATTTTGATCTTAATACCACAGTGGCAAAGAATGTAGGTGGGCTGTTAAGATAGTTACTGATATACCATCTGTTTCTGGCACAATAGGTTTTGGTGAACTGCGATACATCGAAATGAATACGTATGGTTTACCTGTTGAAATGTAAATATCTACGGTTTTATAAAGCGTAAAATACACATTTCAAAACAATATTAGAAACTTGTATGGATACTGTAACAGTGCAACATGACAAAGACTAGACGTTTCAACAACATGCACGCTAGGTGTTTATTGCAAGGATATCTTGGATATGAAGATTTGATGTGGGGAAGATAATGATATAATATGCTCATTAAAAAAATGATTGTTGTCGGAACAATGTATTGTCGGATTTGATGATCTTTTACACAGTGGCGGCTCGAAGACTTTCTAGGTGGTGGGGTTTAGCCATTAATTGTTAAATATACATACATACCTACATATTTTCTCATATTATACAAATGATACTTATAATAATATGACGTTATTAATGAGGAAATGAGTAATTTTTCAGAATAAATAATATGATTATCTGAATCGTCACTTAATCACATTTAAAAAGCGTGTTTAAAAATATTAACTTAATTAATACATACCTATTAATAATTATTATAGACTTAATATTATCAGTTTTGAACAACGACAAACAGCGAGCGTTTTAACTGATCATGGGGTCATTTGATTCGCTCCTCTAATGATAAAATAAATTAAATGGTTAATTTAATCATGTAAATAAGTATGTATATTGTGACAGTGATAAAAATATTGAACTTTTATTTTTGACATAACGATGTGGGGATGGTCCCTACGAACCCTTAAGGTAGAGCCACCCCTGCTTTTACATGAGAGAAATTTTATAATATTTTGCAAGAAAACTAAAAAAAAGCTCTACCGTAAATATTATATTTATATGAGTAACGCTCACGATGGCCTAGCGTTTTATACCTCGACTTATAATGTGGGTCCCAGGTTAGAATCCAGGGTCTGGGAAATTCACATAGTGTAGCGGCGTGACTTCAAAAAGAGACCCATAGATGGCACTGCCCATTGACTGGCCGCAAGCGCTATGTAGATGGATTAGGATTTAACTCTATGTTAACTCCGTAATTTTTATCTCTCACAGTCTTACAGCTAGTCAGCTTAGTATGATTAGCTCTGACCCTTTTGATCATACAGGTCCTCTATTTTGAAACTAAGCACCTTACATTATCGAGATTCGTTTCTAGTGATAAGTCTAGTTGAAAAATATGATACCTACCTGAACTGAACTAATTCTTTGGCAAGTTTATCTAGTAATTTGGTTGAGCGAGTCATCTTATCTTATTAATCTGTTTTCGTGTACCGTTTGAAGTAGTCTCTGTTATTGTTGATTAATCTATGTGAACTCTGAATACATACTAAAACCGGAAGTGTTTCTATTTTATAAACAAAAAATATACTATAATATTGTTTTTCAATTTGTGTTTGGAGTCAGAGTATGGAACTCAGGGAACTCAGAAATAATGGGAACTGAAATACATAACGGGTAAGGCGATAGCAGGTAAACGACTCGAGTAAGGAAGAATCCGGGTAAAACTTACACACGTGTCATGAATACGTTTTACGTCGAATACTGAAAACTGCTCTCGGTTTATGCATTTACGCTCATTTAATGTTGTTGTATTACACACACTATTGCACGTGCATTATGCGTGCTTCATTTTCGTAGGACACTCACACATTCAAAACCCTGCATCAAGATGCGGCGTATTGAATATAACCTATCGGTATTCTATTTATTATCTGTTCTGTGATGGAACTAATAGGTTGAGCAAGTGGCTAACATCCATTTATCATAAAAACAAAACAAAAAATCTGTTAATACACTCCCATAATATGATCTTATTAGGAACGGACATGGTTGAAAGAAAAAGAATGCGTGAACAAAATATGCATTATAAGAATTCTTGGAAGCTCAATTGAAACTTCACTATTATTTCACTTAAATGCTTAGCATCTATGCAGTGGCTGTATCCTACGCAAAAAGCACGTTGGATATAACACATAAAGCTTTCATGAAAGTATGCCAATTTTTCATGCCGTTTCTTTTTAAAGAACGGTTTCAAAGTTTCGCGGCCAAGAATTAAATTAGCATATTATTTAAAACCACTTAACTTAACTTTTAAATTTATCTCTGACCATTTTCAATGTCACGGTCACCGCAAGAGAAAATAAAATACACACAAAATTGCACGAACATGAAGTAATATTGTTATGAAAAATGCAGTTAATCTATAATATCCGGTGAGTATTTTTTCATTACAACTTCGTTTTCGCCCATAAAGATCCTAATAGAATTTCTTCTTTCTTTGCTTAATAATAAATAATGCAATATGTGGCATTTATCGTATTTATTGCACCAAATTTCAGGTACCTTGCTACATAGGAAGTGAACAAAAAGAGAATTTTAAAATTAAAAAAAAAAACAATTACATAATTACGACCGTATTATCTTATTAGAAAGCATAATTGTGTCGCTAGATTTCAAAATCACCCAAGTCCATAATAGGTGAATAGGAGAAAAAGAGCTTTTTGTTTTCTCAAATACATAGTCACAAGGGTGAAAGTTTATATTATTTCGAGTATAGAATATTTAAAATTAATAAATTCCACATTTTGATAATGAAGAAATGTTAGAAAGCAGTAGTTCTTCAGCAATTCACAAACAAGTCAAAAATACCTAAAGGTGGACTTGGCTGATTTTGAAATGTAGCGACACAATTATGCTTTCTAATAAGATAATACGGTCGTAATTATGTAATTGTCTTTTTTTAAATTTTAAAATTCTCTTTTTGTTCACTTCCTATGTAGCAAGGTACCTGAAATTTGGTGCAATAAATACGATAAATGCCACATATTGCATTATTTATTATTAAGCAAAGAAAGAAGCAATTCTAATAGGATCGTTATGGGCAACCACAAACTAGAAGTTTGTATTAACAGATTTTGTTTTTTACGAGAAATAGATGTCAGCCACTTGCTCAACCTATTTGGTCCATACTGTGACTCATACACAGATTGAAAATTATGCGTGGATGCCAGATCCAGGATTCGAACCTGGGACCCACGACTCTATAGGCCGACGTTTAAGCCACGCGGCCATCTAGTGTGTCAATTAAGATAGACAATGCAAAACATAGCAATAGTATAATATCTATTGGTTAATTAGTAGGTACAATTAACAGTTTTTGGTTGATGGAAAGAAATTAAAATACCTATTTGTAGGGTTACTGCAAAAAGTCTTGAAGTCATGTTATGGAGTAATTACAATTTGGAAGTTTGACATGCCCTATAAAATCAGGCATAGTGGTAATTTCTTTGTGCTTTATGTGCATGTTATATACTGGATGACCTCGATTTTTTTCTAGCATACGTATTTATATATGTATAAACATAATTTGTTGTTTACTCTAAATTTAATACATAAATTATCGACTTACCAACTTTTGGCAGAAACTTAAGAATATTAGGTACCTAATCCACAAACTGAATTCAGTGCATTTTTATTTATTTATAATTGCGTGGATGAAGTACCTAGATAGGTACCAACTTATGTGGTTTTATTTTAATTGATAATGTGAACTTGAAGCAATAAATTTTATTTACTTTTATCTTAGTGGAATACCTACATAATTTACGACTTACATAATTAACAATACGTAGCGTGATGGGATGGGTACCTACTACTTTTGTTTTTTTACATTATCGGAATAGAGATGGTAGTATATTATATAGAATATTACATTCTAAACATCTTGTGAATTATTCGTTGAATACAAGAGATGGTTTATTGAAAATTGTTAGCAAGTTCAAGTAGACATTATAACTAAAATATTAGGCGAGAACCGGGCTTCGGTTAGTAATTTTAATATTCTAATACACAAACACCGATAGTGAATAATAACGCAATTTGATAAGAATTTCATGTATGACCTACTAGTTTAAATTGTCGCAATTAGATAGGAGGCTCGTAGCATAATTGGTTAATGCACAGTTGGCGCGATACCAGTGGTTATGCGGGTTCAAATCCCGTCAAGCATCGTATTTTTTGCAAATATATTTTTTTATAGTGGGTATGGAATGTTACATTCTCAAAATGTTGTGAATTATTCCTTGAATAAAAGTAATGGTTTATTAAAAAAATTACTTTGATAATAATATAATGAAAACATGACTATGGTGTTGCAATACGCACCCTGATTGCGGCTTCGCCCCTAATCTCTACTCGATCAAAGATTATACCATAGTTTGATCGATCATGATAATCATATTATGTAGGGTTCGCAATACCGGTATTTAAAAACCGGTATTCAATTATTAATCGATACCAAAATACCGGTTTCAAAAATAAAAAAAATACTGGTATCTTCGGTATTAAGAAAGCATACACGTCTATGTTTTTTGAAAATGAATTTAATGTTATTTTTCACTACTTAATACTATAGTGTATATTAAATTTAGTGTATATGCTGCCAAAATGTTAATATATTGACTGAAATCAACAAAAGGTAAATAACATTAATACTCTAAAAAATTTACATACTTCGAAAAAGGAAACATTTGTGCCAAATATTTTCAATTATTCTAGAATTATTGATCAAACGTTGAATTTTAGAGCAATTTTCCTGTACCCGAACTTACAGTATTTCAAGTCAACTTTCAAGTTTCAGTCAACATAATAAATGAATGGCCTTTAGGTTGCATAAAATAGTATTTTAATTGGTACTTACTACTTTTTTATATAATATGTTTTGACAAATACCGGTATTGATACATTCATTCGGTATTGCAATCCATAATGTTATGTATAAAAACTCCGTCAAAATCTTAAAGTATGCCTATATTTTTTGCTGGTATTAGCGTTAACACACACCTACCCATATACACAGCTATTTTAAAAATACATATAAATTTGTTTTCTTCGCCAAAAAAAAATCTTTTAAATAAATTTTCATCCTGGTAAGAAGGAAAACGATCGATTTGACATATGTTTTTACAATGTAAACTGGAAAAAGGTGAGTATTTTCTTGTGAAATATTAATATCTTTGAAATCAGTCAAGCCTGCAAGACCCTGACATTAATATGATTTTCTTTTTCTCATTTCTTTTGAGTTTGAATTGGAGGCTTAAAGTTTTAAAAGTTTTTCAAATTTTTAGCAAACTTTCTTGCTAAGTAAAGTAAGTAAAGCCCAAACACGTGTTACGAATTTCTAATTTCTCGATGATACGATATCATATTTAAAAAAAAGTTTTGTATCGGTTTAATATTTTTATATGTGTATCATTTTATTATAACAATCTTGTATGTTTTTGTCTATGTGGTTAATTATAAATTTCATGATAAATAAATGAAAATGTAATTGTAAGTATTTCATTTTAAAATGTAAATACTTAAATGAATTCGAATTTTAAACCTTCTTAGTAGAAATGAGTTGGAAATACTGTCACTAGTTTGGGTACTCAAGTCTCGGCATGCAACTACCTATACTCGGTACGTGTGGCCCAATAAACTTGTTCGGACGCATGCGATGAGATCATCGCGACTCGCTAGTTGGTAGACTTTCAATAGTATTGACATTAAATTCGCGCGAGCGAGATAGCATAATACACGTATGTCGAGCCATAATACACCCAACTGTCATTGGCGTCATTGCTCTCTCTTTCTCCCCAGTTGTAAAGTTGGTATTATAGTGAAGGACAGAAATGGTGACAAGTTCATTTTATAGTAATAATATGGAGTTAGTTTTACTTCCAGTCGAGTATGAGACTTATGCCGAGTTGACGTCAGTCTCAAGTCCTGGAATAGGTACTAGTTCTCGAATTCTGATAAGTATTTACGCGTTTATCTGGTTTTGTCACGTCGAATTTTTCGATTTTTAGTGTTATAATTGGAACTTATAAACCGATTCAAATTTTATTTGTGATTGTGTAAATGGATATTAATTATATAAACAATTTGGGTAAAAGTGGCTTCTAAAAAGTCAAGTTTCTTGTGGAATCATTTATACCTATTTATCCATTACCTATTTATACATAAATATATACCTACGCCAAACGCTTTATATAATATCCCAAATACTAATAAGTATTTCGGAACAAGTTTCTATACTATGTATTTTTTTATACTGGTAGTAAGTATACTTGTCTTAGTCTTCGAAATCGACCAATTTTACCACCTCTACTACTTACTAACAAAATACTAGAAGTTGTAGAGGTTTCGTATAACCCTACAACCGACATGTTATTGTCTATGGTCATTTATAGACCATAGACAATGACGCAAACGGAAATGAAACAGTTGTCTTTCGGCCTTCCTATAATGTAGTCGACATGCGCCACTGTTCCGCGTCTCACTGTATCAAAATTCCAAAGTATAATGTAAACCTTTCAACTCAAACTAAAATCAATGTGATAGTCATTTCTTAGTGCCGTGTTTATCCGAAATTTATCACTATTCAATAAAACCTAGAAAATACCAACTCCGTGTATCATCATTGCCCGAACCGGCCCGAACGATATCATGTCACGCACACTCAGGCAACTTTCGGAACATAAACTTAATATCGGGGGTAAGAAAACTCAACGTTCACCCCCCACCTCGATAAAGTTTAAATTGTGAAAAAATATTAACTTATATTCTGTCCTGTAAAGTTGGCAATATATAATTAACATAGTTTAATTTAAAAGATATTATTTTCTGATATTGGTAAGTAAATGATAATTTTTCATTTCAGTTAAATCGACTAGACAAGTTTAAAAATATTCTGTTCAGTTTTATAATGATGAATGAATATATATTTTTGTTCTTTACATTGTGAGGACAATGATTGTATGAATGAGCACCAAAAAGAAATAAATTAAGGACAACAACCGCGCATTGTTATAATATAATAATGTACTCAGTGTTGCCTATAAATAAAACTAATCATTTCCAACGCCTCTCTATACAATGGCCGCTTGTTTGGTTCAACAGCCGTTGCTATTATGAAAATTTTCTATACACGGAAAATTACTATTTGTATTTATGTTCCGATAGAAAATGAGGCTTTATACATGGTTCGCATGTTTGGTAACTGCCAGCATTAGATAAAACGGTTTATATTAAACTAATAAGGGTCGTGAAATTATTGTATTACCGTAATGCCAAATTATAGTCCCCAGTAAAGAACTAAATGTATGATACACTTGCATATAGAACCCATTGTAGTGTTACAAAAATAGTCGGTTTAGTTTTTTTTTTACAAAGAAGATTGATTATTATTGCAAATTCTTAAAAATATATTTTTTTGTATCCGGAAATATGCTGTGTTATCAACTTGGGATTTTTTATTCTAGATCTAGCAATCTTGAATAGGTTTATAACTTGGAAAAATTTCCTCTGGCGCATGGCGTTAAATCTAGCGTTTTCATCATCGCAAACAGCTTAAAATTTTATCATGAAAAAAAACTATAATTATACTCTAGAGTTCCTTTAAAAACAACATGCAGGCGTTGTGTATATTACTGTGGCGAAGGGTGGAAGTAGGCTCTGACATAAATAGTGCACATTAAACTTTGTAATCATACGTATTTATTTTTATTGAACCATGACTACAATTTACAGATGGTGTTGGTTAGTTTTTAAAAATCAATTAAACCCTGCCTAAACTAACCATAATAGTTTTGGTATAATGTTGGGCGATCCGATAAAATTGTGCACACTATTTTATTCATACTTATTTGTTTCTGTTGAATTAGAAATGCATATTACACGTCATGTTGTTGGTTATTTTTTTAAATTCATTAAGAGCGTACATAAGTGAAACGGCAAATAATTTTCAACTGTATGTAGAACGAAATTACGGCCGCGTTGTCATTCGGAGAGCGATAGTTGAGGCGTCTGATGAAAATATTTTTAAATCGTGAAAAGATGACTAAAAAACTTTACGTATGTACTTAAAAAAGAAAACATGTCAATGAATATACTATTATTATTACGAATATAATAATAAAAATAACATAAAAAGGACGCATGTTGAACTTTTATGACAAATTATGTTTCGTTCGGCTTCCGTCATTTGCACCCGCGACCCGCATTCCGTGCATCGCCTAGTCACGATCTTTTTAGACCATGCCTCAGCTGAGGTATAGCCTTAAGCCCCACCTATGCTAAAATATAATAGATAAAACATATTATTCTATCTATAAAACATTCAAAATTATATGTGATTTAAAAACATAATTTTAGATATTTTGTAGATAGTATTTTTTGACTATTATCTATAATGGTTTGGTTTTCGCAGGGTTTAATTGAATTTTAAAAACCAACCAACACTATTTCTAAATTGTAGTCTTATTTCAGTGAAAACAAATAAGTATGACTAACAAAGTTTAGTGTGCACTATTTATAGAGAATCTTAGCAGCCTACCTCCACCCCTCGCCACTGGTATATTATACCTAAACAATAAGAATATAAGATAAACGATACATACAATATTATACAAGTGATGATAAATTTGGTGTTTGAATTATTTTTATTTGTCTGACTTGTCGCAACAAAATGTTTACTTTATTATTTTTACCTGCTGCGCGGTAAAAAATATCAGCGCGGCGAAATATCTCTGCATAGCCACCGAGTAGAACTTATTAATATAATGCTAAGTTATGCATATGTTACACCGAATGTGCGAAATTGACTATTACATGAAATGGGCAAAATTTTGGCTAATTCATGTAATAGTCAAGCCTGTTGCCTTATTCATGAATTAGGTAAATTTTCTGCTGAGTACATGAATTCGCCAGGGTATGGAATTCTTGAACTGTTAACATGACAGAAGAAAAAGTAAATTTAATACGGATGGTTTTATTAGTTATAATTGGACATAATATAATATTATTATTATTAGGTTAGGTTAGGTTAGGTTAGGTTAGGTTAGGTTTTGTAATTCTGAATTAAATTATTCAACTATATGTCCATTTTGAGGTTAGCTATCAAGTGTCAACAAACTATCACAAACATTCAATCGACCATTGCACGATTGATACTTTGAAAATACTTTTCAATAAAATTCTTCCGTTATCATATTATAGTTCTAGATTTTTTTGCGCATAGTAAATGGATATGAACGTCATTGTAGTTATTGATTGGTATATTTTTATATTATAATCAATGACATTTGACACATTTGTTTAGTTTGATTAGTTACAAACAATGACATTATTAATGGACGACGCACTCAATACAGTAGCTAGCAAGTAAATTCGGGCATTCGCATGTATAGGTAGACATTACGCAATTTCCAGTATACGATATCACGCATCGAGAATTTATAGCAATATGACCTTTATTGTAATGGCGTTACAGCCGTGTTTCTAATGTCAATGTTCATTTGAGCGAACCCGTTCGAACCGAACCATTCGGCAGACCCAACAAAAAGCATCAGGAATTTAAAGCAATATCACCTCTATTGTAATGGCGTTAGAACAGATTATGCCATTCGGCAAACCCGACAATAAAGTGAGTGTCATTTTTTTTCCACATGATTCGTCCATATTAATGTCATTGGTTACAAAAAACACCACCGGAGCGCGACATCTATTTTGACCATAGATAATATATGTACATTTTGACCAATGCATGAGCATTTGATACATTTAGTTTAGTTGCAAAAAATACCACCGTAGCGCTACTATCTAATTTGTCCAATACATGAAATAGGCAGAAAAATTACTGCCGAATTCACGCACTCTCCAGATATTTTGTCTAATTCATGAATAAGGCAACGGGCTTGTATTTTTCACGATTTAGGCAAAATTTTGCCCATTTCATGTAATATTCAATTTCGCACATTCGGCGTAACACATATAAATATTCAGTTTTACACTATAACTGTGACCAAAGTGTATTACAATAATCTTACCTTAAGGTTATGGTAGAACCAGACGGCACCAATCGTCGAGATGGCGAACCACAGGAAGAGTGTAAACGCTGACACTTGCGAGATCCTCAGTACATTAAGGAAGGTGGATAGGATCACAGCCAAAGCGTGGCAGAAAAGAATGGGCGTTAGACACCTATCCACGATGTCCCAAGGAATTTCCTGTGGAGTGTTAGGGGATTTGTTGAGCAGGGATCCACGTCTGGACATCCGCCTTTGCGGCTTCAGCGAAGCTCTCCGTGTGACGTCACCGGCAGGCATTTTGTAATCAGGTATTTTCACCGGGTTCAAATGGTGGCCTGTAAGAAAAACACTACATTATAATTATCGACGAATTTTATGCTTATGTGGTGGTAATATATTTGTTTTATATAATACTAATACCTAGTCTAACGCATTATATATCTTCTTCATTAATCTTGTCACGCCCCATCATTGGGGCAGAGGGCAAGTACAAGTTTGCGCCACTTCCCTCGGTCCATCGCCAATTGTCGAACCTCCCGCCATGCCAGACCTACAGTGCGTAATTCACTTTTGTAGCACCGCTGGAGGATGAGGGAAGGTCGACCACGGTGATGGAACCCTTGAGGCTGTACCACAAGGGTACGAAGTGTCTCACTCGCTGATGGTATTTGGAATACATGACCCAGCCACGTAAAGCGTCTCTTCGTGATTACCTCAATCACCAAGGGCTGCTGTGTCCGCTCAGAGACTCGAGTGTTTGTAACGCGGTCGTACCAATGTACCCCTAAGATTCGTTAGAGACATCGATTCTTTGAGACCTTTGAAGCTTAGTAATGTCTCACAGGCATACAGGAACACAGGTAGCACGCACGCGTTGAACTATTTTGTGATGATCAAATGTCGTTTGTTCATTATATTATCTACCCGTAAACAAATTATTCAAATATTCATAATTAAATATTTTATTTTATAATTTGTATTTTTCTTAAGTTACTATTGTTTTTTTTTTTTTTTTAATTTTTTCATGGTTTTAAAATCATGTATTTTGATATATTATAAAATGTTACACTCTAAAAACATTTTTATGTATTGAAATGCACAGAATGTCCACCAAAGAGATCAGTTCACATGTTACTTGGATGATGCTATAAATACTTTTCTCCCTAAAGAGATTTTCAATGATATACTTAATATTTTGGACGCGGAAGACGCACACGGCGCGTAATGACCAGGCGGCCGATCGATGTAATTAACGTGCATTTTAAAGGGTACAATTAAAATCTCATTATGTACTCAGCAGCGAATGCGTTAATCTCATGTTGTAAACGTCCTGAATTTTGATTTGTTGTGTCCACAATGTTTTGTTTTCTTAAATAAATAAAAAAATTACACTAGGCTGTAATGCCAATGATGATACTGGCACATGTACTGGAGTCAAGGAGCTTTGAAAGGTGATAGAAGTACTTTTCGTTGACCTATGAGAAGTTTTTCGATGGAATTAATAGGCTATAGACACTAAAGCCTTACTTGTGCAGGCTAAAAAAATCATAAAAAAATAATAAAGTTTTTTAATTTAACTTTAAAACATGAGAATAAAAAAAATGATATAATTTTAATTAATACGGTTCTTTGAAAAATTCTCGTTAAAACATAATTAAGAAATTTGCAGACCACTTCTTAGATTTCACTTGCAAGTTGGAGCAGTGTTATTATTATTTATCGTGTTTTTTCAAATCATGTCAATTTCTACAAAGAGTAAAGGTATTGCAGAATCTTCCAGACGCTCTATTCCAACTTTATTTTGCTTGTTAAGATATAACTCCGATAACATCTGAATCAATTCTGTATACAAGGCGGGTATATAAACTGCAGTTTAACACCTGCCGCGCGTACGCAATGCAACTGGTATTTTTTATGTCACTTTGATGTTTGGTTAACCTAAAAAAGATTCCGTCAAACAGGAACTATGTACACTCTATATCACGGTAGGTAACTATTATTATATTATAATAATATCGCACTTATTATAAATAAAGCCAAGTTTACTTCGTATGTATTACATTGTATAATATTTCACATTGTACAAAATTGCACTGCCTTTGCGATTTGTTAATCATATTTTGCATAATCAATGACATTTGACATCTTGTCGAGTAACGTGGTGGCGCTAATGTCGCGATGTGACTCGGTCTTTAAGGGGGACATGCTCAGCGTACGTCAAAATGGAGCTTTTATGCTATTTTCAAAGCATGATCCTGGACATTCCTTAATCGTTGTAGATAATCTATTTACATAATTTTAAAGCCTTATTATCCTTTATATTTATTTTAAACATTTGATGACTGCATAAAGTATTTTTAGTACATAAAATAGTATTCTTTTAAACCTCTCGCTCTGATGTTATAGAATATAGTCATATTTCAGTACGTCCATGTGAAGTGGTGTTAAGATTTTTTAAATTTATTAATTTTTAAAAGCATTTATAAAACCATTAGTAAAATTTATGTCGATATTATTATAGTGAAATATTTACGATAATTTTTTTTATTGATAATCTCTGTGATCCCAAATTTGACAAGAATTAGGCATTTTATTATTCAAAAAATGGGCAAGATTAACACATTTGAAGATAATTCTAAAAATACTAATTATAAGCTATGTCTTTGACCTTTCAAGTGTGATAAACATCCTACGAATAATGATTGCTTTATAATAATTATTGACCTAAGAATAAGGTAGTGTTTTTTTGAAATACGCCGTTTCTTTTGGCATTCCCTAGTGGTTAAGCTACAACATACGGCCGTAGCCATAAATTGACAAACTATACTTGAAGTAGGGAGTAAAATGATGTTAACGCGCGTGTTTGAAGTGTATCAAGTACAAATGTTTTTGATCGTTTAAGCTAGTCAAGTCAAGTTTATATGATTCAACAGAAAATTTAAAAACGTTGTATCTAAAAAGTTCTTTTTATCTTGTAATTATTTCTAAATACGTTCAGAAATTATATATTTTATCATAAAGTAAATCATAAACTAACAACATAATGATCAGGATAGTAGGCCACTAAGATACTTGAAAGATACGCAAGTCAATAGAGACATTAATCATATAAAATATTCAGTATTTTCCATTCGTAAATAATTAAGTACCCAAATAATAATGAAATTGTATTTTTTTTATATTACAAGGGCGTATTTTCCTGGTCAAATGTTGCTTTCAATTTTTTGTTTGAATATCACAAATATATTAGTGTTTGACAAATAAATATACAATTTCATTCATCTTTTTTTAGGTAAAACAATGAAATCGATAAATTTAATAAAGGACAAGTAATGCTATGTGTGACAGGATAGAATTGGGAAATTATTAAAATTTAATTAATAAGTTAGAATATTTGATTGAGCGGATGTAGTGACGATTGTCTTAGAGACATCACTATTGAAATGAAAACAAAAGCTTACAGCCCATTACAATGGGTGGTGCTCAGCCGTAGTGGTTTGGCGGGCGCGGCGCGGCGACGTCTTGCGTAACTCAAACGTATAACCGTGTGTGAAATGTTCGTAGACAGTGTCTTTTTTCGGGCATAATACATACGGTTATACGTTTGAGTTTCGCAAGACGCTGCCGCGCCGCACCCGCCAAACCACTACGGCTGAGCACTTAGACGAAACTGTAATTCGCAGAATGTAGTACTATAGATTAGACTTGGGAAGATTTTTGCAGGGAAATTGTTTGTTGGAATTTTCTTCAAGTGTCACTGTCCACGGCCTATATTATAATGTAGCATTTTTATGATAAAGTGAGTATTTAAATCTGTGTACGTACCTGTCATAACAAAAAAAAAAAATACAACGTTTTCGGTTTCCTGTAAATTAATGTGTGATTGATGTATGCATCATTGCGCACTACAAAAATAGCGCGTGTGTTATTTTACAACTTAATCGGCTAGCTGTCCAACTACACACTCTACGATACGATTGTGGAAAGCCGATTTTCGTCTGTAGTAACTGTGCGTATGTAAAACGTATATGTATTTTAATATGTTTAACCATATAGGCAAAAATTACTTTTATTTTCCCTTAATTCAAGCGGTCACTCTAAAAATTCGGACGATTTGGACATGAGAATAATAATACATTGATGAGCCGACGGCGCCCTTATGATAATGATAATACAATGAATTTTCCGACTAGTTTTCTTCTGAGTATGCTATCAATGCAATCCCTGTCCACGCGAAGAGTAATTGCTTTTTTTAAAGCATTTATTTTTCATTCTTCGTGGGTTCATTTACAATCCGTATATACTAGCAAAAATTAATTTTCATGTTCCCACCAATTTCACTCATAACTCTACGATCTTCACGATACCCCGTCGCAGGACGGATGTGATTTTCCATAATGCTGTGTATCGTACGATTAACTTATTTGATGGCACCATAAATGATAATTATTTTTTTTATTAACTATATATCATGTTTGTAGACGTGTTAAATAGGTTAGATTTATAATTCTATTTATAATTTTTCTTTAATATCTACATAAGCACATACTTTCTTTTCTACTTTCTTTTTAGTTTGGATGTTATTTGTAATTAAGTCATTTTTATAATTTGTATTTATTATGTATTATGGCGCATTGGCCAATCGCTGTAATGCCATAATACTCGTTTTTAAATAAATAAATAAAATAGCTAGGTACTGGAAATATATTGTACATAAACGCGCGGTCAACTCTTAAAGCTTTAATCAAGCCGCGGATTGAACTACATCAAAATACCATCATCTCCAAATTGGACATAATATGCTGCTATTTCCTGCGTTCTGTGGATGCGTCTTATCATCATAACTATCAAAGAACTGATAAGGTCAGCATGACATCTCCATTTCCAAGCCAGTCACGAGTATTGTATATGAAAAGCTCTCAATAGATCTCGATAATGACCACCTGTCAGTGGCAAATTACAAGTCTGGCAAAATGAATCAGCTATTGAAAATAGCTTTGTCTTGCTAACCGTCGGTTTAAAGCTCATAATATGAAATGAACTGCGCGTAACCAATCTAAACCTACTTTTAGTGCTATATATTTATTTATAAGATAAAATATGTTGATTTTATATGTAATATAATATGTATACTGCGTTATTTGATCTAATTTACCGTAACCTACAGATATTATAATAACACTCTTTTCGGGAGGAGGACTCAGTTGTAAATATAAACTTATATTATCAGTCTTAATGTATATATCTGTCTGAGATCATCATCATCATCATCAAAGAAAACATATATATTAATGTGTATGAGAGAGCGCGAAAAGAAGAAGACGTATTAAAATGATAAGGCAAGAGAAAGCAAACATGTAAACGAAAATTCTAAAATTTTAAAGAAAACAAATGAAAGAATACTCTCATAAGAATTTGACAGATCTCTACAGTGTATTACTAGCATATCGAGTAGGTATATATACAGTATTAAACGACATTATAATTAATTTGTGATAGATTCACGGAAAAAGTTGAAGAAGTATAGTGTCTGGTGATAGTCAATGAAAATTAATTTCTGTTTCAGAACTAAGCCACATCCAAGAATGTGAAAGGTGCTAATTTTTTATAATATAATTATAATAATATGGTTCATTCTGTTTTCATTATGTTCAATAAAGAAACACACTAAGTACACGTCTGTTAAAAATTGTTATTTTAAAATTAGAACACAATCAAAAAAGCTTTCGGTTTGACACGTTCGATCGATTGTCGCCTTTTTCAGTTTGGCTTTTGTAATTTACCTGTCAAAGAATGCTTTTCGGTTTGATGAATGGATTGCCGGCGGCTAAAGAACGCGCGTCTAACCTAAAACCTGATGAGCCCAAATAGATAAAAATGTGACGTCAACGATTATGTATCGCGTTTCCACATTCATAGAATAGCATGAATGGAAGGGGAGCTTTGTCGACTTAAGCTAGTACACTTTATCATATTTATTATAATATATAACTGAGACACTGAGAATTAAACGAACGTGTAAAAGATATATGTAACTACATAATTAGTAAAAAGCATAAGTCAAACACGATTAAAATATTATGTAACTAATTCAAATATACATAATTTGAAAACACTTCAGAGAAATATTAAAATACCTACTAGAAAAACACTTAATAAAAAATACGACGCTCACCAAGACTCAAACCCGAGTTCACTGGATTCGCGTTAATGTGCTCTACCAACTAAGCTATGTGAGTCCTATCTAATTACGAAGAAATGAACAAGCAGTTCATTTTAAATTGCGTTAATTTCGGCAGTCAGTTTACCGGACTAATTTTTAAAAAGAATTAACAGATTTTTGATAAGAATTAATTTCAGTACAAATTACCTTTCTATGGCATAAAAGTATGGACGGTAAACCAAGAGATGTTACGGAGAGTTGAAACTTTCGAAATGTGGCTGTATAGACGCATCTTCAAAATTCTTCAACGGTAAGCGTAGAAGAGAACGACGCCGCATTTCTTGGCTTGAGAACCTCCGTGATTGGTACGAGTGCAGCTCCATTTAACTATAAATACCGGGTAGCAGACGATAAATCTAAGATCGCCCTGATGGTGGCCGACCTCCGCTAGGGGATGGCACAATAAGTAGACAAATTACCGCTCGGCGAAATAATGAATAAATAACGTATCATCCGGTCTCAATGATAGTCTGCCATCTGTTATTAGAATAAATAAAGGTACAATTCGGTTATGAGGAATACAGCGGAAAACACATTTTGAAAATACCCGATATACTGGATTATTTGTTAGTTTGTGTTAGTTTAGGTTGGGTTAGGTTAGGTTAGGTTTGGTTAGGTTAACCTAACAAATAATTCAGTATATCGGCTTATTTTCAAAATGTGTTTTCCGCTGTATTCCTCATAACCGAACTGTACCTAAATAAATGTTCACGGTCATAATATTTATGTACAATTTTCATATAACTAACCTTGTTTTAAACCATAACTTTAATTTTGTTAGTAAAGACTGGTTAGTCAAAAATATAATTTTCGATATTGGAGGATTTATAAAAAAAGACCTAGCATGTCCATGGGAATTTATTGAATGGGAATACATATCTTCATAATGATATGAAAAGAGATAAATTTCTATGTTGAGGTTCGCGTCAGCTAGTGGAGAGAGTACTAGCGGCGATTTCTCGTTAAAGCAAAGTTATAGGCACATTATATGACGCCCACTTCGCTACAAGGTTTATTTTGTAAGATGTGGCCGCACACTAATATTGCCCGAATACGCAATGGCAACCACAGTAATGTTCACAAAGAGACTGCGATTAAAAATCCTGAAAATTAATATATATGTATTGTTCTAGTAATACCGAAACTGAAAAACGTAAAGAATTAGCGATTTTATAATACATATATTTATAAAGTGTATTGTTAGTTTTTTTTTTTTTTTTTTAAATTAAAATAGTTAAATAGAAATCCAAAAAATCCGCTAGTAAAACTCATTACACCCAATTTGATTCTTATTGAATACACTAGTATTGCATATAAATTTGTGTAAGATTCTTGCACCCGTGATATTATATATAATAATTTCAAAAACAAATTCACAAAATATATTTTCTAAATTGTGTCCATTTATCATGGAAAAATTTGAATTTAGAACATACTTAAATACTTTAGCTTTTGCTGTCTTTTGGAAAAAAAAATATTTTCGATTAATAAGGTTTAAATTATATAATGACAATAACAGACGATAAACTGTGCTGTATTTTATAATGAGCCGTTGCCCGGAATAACGTTGTATCCAACAATATTCTTGTTTTGAGAAAAATGGAAAAAATTAAACCAGTTATGTTTTGTTACATTTTATATTTTAAATACAATAAACATACAATTATTAAGAGTTTTAAATGTAAAGTGGCGAAGAAAGGCAATTAAATTTGGATTTATCACAAAAAACTATAGTAAATTAGTGGAAAAATGTTGTATATGAAAATTTCACATACAAAATTATTCCGCAAAATGTATTTTATTCATTCTGCTTCACTCAATAGTGCCTTAAAAAAGGCAGCATGCTCATCTAACATGAATTCACACATGTCATTTGAGGTTTTTGAGCTTATAATTATCTTCGTCTGCGTTCTGAACATAGCGTCCGACATTCGACTCTCAATACATGAGACGAGATGATGACTTTATCCATTGTGATTCAGTAACCTGAATGCTAATTGAACGTAGTTATGCAGAATGTAGCCAGTCCACAATAATGTCGAGCTGAGATAATGGCACTTTAGTAACAACATGATTATTTAAAATGTATGTAAAAATGTAAAATGTCAAATTGTAAATAGTATTGTATTTCAAGAATAATTTTTATGCGGCTTGGCTATGTTCAGCAGAATGTAGAGAAAACCTTCTCGCATCTGATCTACATCAAATCTCATTTTTTTTAATTTTTTTGTGGACTGGCTACTTTCTGCATAACTATGTCCAATTGAATATTCGTCTTGATATTAAAATTGAGAACACGTCCCGGATAAAATTTTTTTTGGCACAAACGCGACCTTGCAAAATAGAACTAGGAACGATTAAAAAAAATTGAAACGGTATTAAATTAAGTTACAATATAATATAGCACTACAATGCCAGCATTATTATCAAACAACATTTCCAATAACAATATGGATAAATCAATTGAATACAATCGAACGTAATAATTTTATTCATGAGATCAACAGAACTGTCAAATGGTATACAACATTATTCCACAAAACTGTTTCGACGGGTAAATTGCAGGCTTAGATAGCTTCCTAGCTTTGATATTTGTCCAGTTTAAAACATTAGATGTCCGTTATCTTCCTTTATTCAAGTGAATTATACCACGCTCCGTGATATTGACGGATGGCGACGCCATTTTGACAATAGCATAAATATAACGTTCTTCCACAAACCAATAACTGTAAAATGCTGCCACAAGCCTAAATATTTTTTCTTTGCTATACTACCTACCTTAAACGATGCATAAAAACATACCCAACATTATTCCATCAATACCTCAATATTGACAATTTTGTTGGATACAACATTATTCCGGGCAACGGCTCTTAATGTTATTGTTTTTCCTGAATTAAAATGTTGTAGACCTTTAATTTTAATCATTATTATACCAAACACAGACAATTGAGCAGTAGCGAAGGGTGGAGGTAGGCTGTTAAGATTCGCCATAAATAGTGGACATTACATTTTGTTAGTCATACGTATTTATTTTTATTGAACTAAGGCTACAATTTAGAGATGGTGTTGATTAGTTTTTAAAAATCAATTAAGCCCGCCTAAACCGAACCATAATACTTTGGGTATATTTTGGGCGATACGACAAAATTGTGTACACTTTTTTATTAATACTTATTTGTTTTTGTTGGACTAAGAATACATATTATTACACATATTGCTGGTTATTTTTTTAAAATTCATTAAGCCCTGCCTAAACCAAACTATAATAGATAAAACATATTATTATATATCTAAAGTTATGTATGATTTAATTGCATAATTTAAATATTTTATAGATAGACGGGAATTTTTTGACTATTATCTATTATGACTTGGTTTTCGCAGGGTTTAATTAAATTTTAAAAACAAATACGTATGACTGACAAAATTTAGTTAGCACTATTTATGGCGGATCTACAGCAACTACAACAGCCTACCTCCACCCTTTGCCACTGCAATTGAGTATATAAGATTCACTGGTACACAAGAGTATCTTAATTTTGATATAATGTCAGAATATCTTGTCAATTAAGTACATAAATCTAAGAGAACTGTTATCGAAATGTTATCAACAGAAAGTAAACACATCTATTTTTTGCTTTGAATTTTATTCAAAATATAAAGATTTTTTTTCTAGTATTGACAGGAATTATGCGATTTTTGTGAATTATGTTTTTAAATGGTTATACGTGTTATGGATTCAAGAATTTTACAAAGAGATAGATAATTGATAATACTAACATATTCAAATAATAATAATAACAATAATAATAAATGACCAAAATGCTATTTTAAAGTTTTATAAGGTAGACTGACATCTGATTTTTTTGGAATTGTTAGTATGAAAAAATAAACATATCTATGTATTAAAATTTGAACCTATTAAATCATTACAAAACCTAGTCACTGAATGTCCATTTTTTTTTTGTTATTTTATAATATAAATTTTAAAAAGTGCCACAAACTTTTGTTTATTTTAATACGTCTACAAAAATTTTCATAACAATTATTACAATTTCGACATACTTAATGAATATCGTGGTGAACACAATGTACCTATTAAATTATTGCTCGTGTGTTGTGGTTAGCGGTGTGCGATGCGCCTTTAACTTGTAAAATAAGGGAAGCGCGTCGTACCGGCCTTTTCTCAGTGCAGTAATTTTCCACTAGTGTAAAAAGCTTTTCTCTATGAAAGCGTTTATCACTTAGATCAGCGTTTCTTCTCAAATAATATAGTATCGGTTTTCAGTAAATATAATAATAAATTTAATCCTAATTTCGCATTTTAATTTACCACAATTTCGTTAGTAAGACCTGCTGTAGAGGTTTTTAAATTAAAACAATACTTTTATTTAATGATTTTTGATATGTATAAAACTTTAGGAAACAAAATAATTTTAACTCATCGCTCAATTTCGTTCTTATTTCCTGTAATAGCACCTGTGCACGTGCACGGAATTACTGTCGGCAATAGTGCTTATTTTAAACTATCGTGACAATAATTATTTACACGTAAAAGTGCTGACTGTCTCTCCAATCTCATTCTTCAAGAGTAAGCGAGACGCGATGTTTTCATTTTATGCTACTACTTGACAGGACGTATTGAAAATCGGTTAACCTCAAATGAGTAGTTCGTTTTTTTTACCGGCAGGTTCGCCATTATAAATAAATGCGCATAAAAAATCAGCACAATTCAGAAGCTTCCAAACTTGTTTGATTCATGCATGCAATCTTGCCAACTGCAGGATAACACATGTTTTCCTATACATTTTCTTACTGTGCACAGTAAATCTTTGCACGTGTAAACGGCGTATAAGTAAATCTGGCAAGTGTGTTCTTTTTATCTGATTTCCACAACCTACCTGTTTCCAAAAGTCATTCTTCGCCACTGATATAATATAATATGTACGACTGGACATTAATACTTAAATGCTTTATGATACGGAGTACTCACACATCTAAACATCTAACAGTATGTATATTTTATTAAATATAATTATCTCTTAAGAATGGCATCTGCATTTCCCTAATAACGTTTAGTAAAAAAAGGGGAAAAAAATGATGACAACCCAAAAACAAAATACAATTAACATTATTTAGTTATATAACTTAGTTTCACTTTCACTATATAGTTCGAAGTCATGTGTGCTATAAAAATTGGCTGCCCACTGCAAATATATACAGATATATATTCATTAACCAGCTGTTGGTGGGTATCTTATATTTGAAAAGCGCTGGCTAATGATTTTGGCTTTTAAATATGTCTCAATTTGAGAGCCGTTAATCTATAGTGAGAGTGATGGTACTCTCACCGTGGAAAGCGTGGGCTATGATGACGCAGTTGGTTTATATTTTTAATTTAAAACAAAACTAATACAAGCAAATAAAAACGTATTATTGCATTTTATTATTTAATAATATCTATTACATGAAAATGTTTAGTACGGCAGGTAAAGAAGAGTGAAATGGTTTTCTAAAATGAATTATAGTGTTTATTTTGATTGTTTTGATAAATATGAAAACAAAATATTATATTAATTAGTAACCGCAGGACCTTTAGCGCATTAGAATTAATTGCCCATTAGCTTAATTCTAGTCTAAGTGGTGCAGATATCATGTTCTATTTATATTAAATAGTTATTTTATATTGGATATAATATATTGGTATATTCCCTTAATCTGTAGAGATGGCAGTAGCGAGGGGTAGAAGTAGGCAGTTATACATAATTAGTACACACTAAGCTTTGTCAGTAATAATTATTAGTTTTCATTGAACTAATTATACAGATTGCATAAATGGTGCTGGTTAGTTTTTAAAATTCAATTAAACAATGCGTAACCCAAGCCATATTAGTATAGGTATGCTATGGGCGGTTCGAAAAAAATAGTGCACAATTTTTTAGTCATACTTATTTGTATTCGTTGAATTACGAATGCATACAGTGTTTCCAATCGTACTATAATTATAGTATTTGTACTTTAATTTTCGTCTACGTACTATGTACGATATAAAATAACTATAGTACGCCTAATTACATAATTTACAAAATTCGGAAAAAGTTTGCAATAGAATAGATAATAAATAGCCCTAAAGCTGCTCCGGAGAACTAAAATACCTAATGAGACGTCAATCACTTTCCATTTGAATTTTTGTCTAAAAAATCGAGACGGTAATCACATTAAATTTGAACTTTTGTCTAAAAAAACAAAAAGGTGACGTTATTAATTTACTTTACGCGCATTTTTTTGAAAAATAAATGCAGAAAAGTATTGGTCATTCAACGCGTATTATATGTTTTGCCGAAAAACTATAATTCCACTTTGGAAATATGGCAACGCTGAATGCATATTAAATGAGTGTTAGTTAGTTTTTATAGATCGACTAATATTTTTTTATTTTTTCACTATTATCCGTATGGCTTGATTTACGCATGGTTTAATTGAATTTTAGAAACTAACCAACACTATCTGCAAGTTTAATATTAGTTCAATGAAAACAAATAGGTATGACTGACAAAGCTTAGTGTGCACTATTTATGTCGAATCTTAACAGCCTAACTCTACTCTTCGACACTATGCTAAGGATCGTCGCACAGTACGACGGCTAGACGCAACCATACATTACAGGAAATAGCAGTCCAGATGTACTTTTCAGAGACTGCTCGGACATAAATATATTACTCGGAGGGATGGAGGTCACATTTATACCCGTTATTCGGCGGTGGGTCAAAATACTGCCGACAAGACTCCTACTGATAATGATTTATGGCTACATCTAGTCACTGTGATGTGCGACGAGCCTAAGTACGTAAGTTAGTAATAATTTAATTAAATTTTCATATTGATTGCGAAATGGTCTTATGGATGGCCGGAAAGACGTACGTAACATTACTTAGTTTTTCCTTATGACTATATTATAATGCTGTAATAATTAAAAAATCAGCTATATACGAGGGTAGTCCCAGAAGTACCCGACCTAACAAATAAAACACAAAAAATTGGCATTTTTTTATTTCTCTACGTAGTCTCCTTTTAGGTCGATACACCTTTTCTACCGATGTTCAATAGCTTTGATACCCTGTTTAAAGTGAGAATTATCGAGCTCCTCAAAATAGCCATCAACCGCCGACTCCACCTCTTCATTGTTGGCAAATCTTTCACCATCGAGCCATTTTTTCAAGCTTAGAAACTGAAAATAGTGCGAGGGTGCTAAATCTGGCGAATAGTGTGGGTGAGGAAGCAATTCTAACTTTAATTCATTGATTTTGGCCATCGCGATAACGGATGTGTGAACTGATGAATTGTCCTGATGAAACAAAACTATCTTTTTCGTCAAATGCAGTTGTTTTTTCTTGATTTCATCACTCAAACGGTGCAATAGGTTTGCATAATACACGCCGTTGATTGATTTTCCTTTCTGAAGATAATCAATGAAAATTCCCCACGCACATCCCAAAAAACTGACGCAATGACCTTGCCTGCAGATGGAACTGTCTTCGACTTCTTTGGAGCCGATTCTCCCCTTTCAGTCGATTATTTTGACTGTTCTCAGGTATAAAGTGATGGACCAATGTTTCATCCATGGTTATGAATAGACGCAAAAACTCTGCCTTATTGCTGTGAAAATTCGCCAAACACTCGATTGAAACATCCTCACGATGCTGTTTTTGTTCCATTGTGAGTAATCGCGGCACCCACCTTGCGCACAACTTTCTCATGTCCAAATTTTCAGTCAATATGTGATGTACAGCATTTTTTGAAATGCCTACCATGTCTACTAGCTCGTGCAATTTCAGTCGACGATCATCCAATACCATTTTGTGGATTTTCGTCACCATTTCTGGCATGGTCACCTCATTTGGTCGACCACTGCGATGTTCGTCTTGGCAGCTCGTACAGCCTCGTTTAAACTCACCCACCCAATATGTTACTGTTGTAAACAAAGGAGCAGACACTCCCAGAGTAGAATCTAGCTCCGCTTTGATATTAGTTGGACTGAAGCCTTTCAAATGAAAGTATTGTATCACATAGATTTGACCAATTTTTTTCCATGTTTACAAATTCACTGAGAGCGTTCACTGCTGATGGTTGACAAATAATTACTGAACAACGTAGCGTCGTCAAACTTTAAACTTAGGCTTTATAAGGTTGGTACTTTCTATCATGGTCACTATTTTTAAACAACAACTGCTATCTATATGTCAGGTCGGGTACTTCTGGGACTACTGGTACATCCATTATAGTTTAATCTGAGATAATCTTAGATAACCTGTTTTGTCGTTGGTTAATGATAAATATATAAATATCAGTTAGTTGACGTTATCGACTTTAGAACTTGCTTTCAATTTTAACAACATTTTACCAGTGTAATCAGTTTGAACTAAAACTTGGCGAAGGCCAAAAAAATACAGTAGTAGTTCGTAAATAAAATAATTCGTAACGAATGTAAAATTAAAGAAAATTAGCTAATTGGATTTATAACAAATAACTATAATACATAATGTGTTATTATTTTTGGTTTTCATATATTTTATAAATAATATGATTGTTAATATAGGTCATAAAAAAGTATGTGAAATGGCTTTATAAATTATAATTCAATGCTATTGCCGAATGAAGATCTCTTCTACTGATTTCAGATGCCATAAATATATTTGCTACAAGTGTCATAAACATGTTAAAAAACTAGATTTATTAAGATACTTATTCTCGCAATAAAAACACTTTTTGTTATAACGTTTTATCTAGCGAAGCAAATTGCCATATTCAGGACATGAACGATAAATTATTGTTGTGAAGGATTGATATTAAATCTATATTTAGTGTAGTAATGTAATAAAATGTTTTTTTATTTTTATTTCATTAAAAACAGCCTACAGTACGACCAGCTAAAGGTACTGAGTAGTCAAACTTCAATAAATAATTAGCTATACACTGCTGGTACACATGGGCCATGGCGAAGACTGCCCAGTGGAAGACGGTAAGAAAAAGGAAAAGCTCGTTATTCAACTTATAACGGGATCTAAATATCCACAGTTAATTACAGTGAAATCGCGATTTTACGTTATTGAAGTGACTGATGAGAACAATGTAAATAGTGGAAAAATTTAAATGTATTAAAAATTAAAATTTTGTATTTATTAAAAAAATATTTGCATTGTTTTTTTAACATATTTTTACTCTTTCAATACTAGTTAATTGTATTGTAAGTTATTGATTGAAAGATTTGATTTTTTTTGGACATTAAATTAAAACGGATGTAAGCAAAAGAACACACAGCACACATATAGATCCATTATAAGCAACGCATCCCGCACCACACTCAGTCTTAATTAGGGATTCCAATCCCAGGATCCCGAGCTATTTTCGATGCCTATGAATCCCGGGATTGATAAACATAATCCCGAAACTTTCGGGATTGATTTTTTTTATCAATTTTTATGGAAAATAAAATAAAAACGAAAATATAACAGAAAAAATACTTTTAGTAACAAATAACTACGTTAGAAATAAACTGAGTTTGAATGAAGTTTAATTTATACCCATGGCCGATTCATTTTATTTTTTTCACATAAATTATTAAAAATGAGAAAGATTGAAAAAAAACAATGCTTCGCACTATTAACAAAGTAATTCCACCATGATCTCATTCTCATACGTTTTACGGAAGTTTTATATTTGGCTGACTAATTAGATTTATGAAGGCCATGATTTGCTTTACTATTTTAAATGTCTAGTCTTTACTATCGGAAACAGCAATCTCATATTAAATTAACATTATTATATATATTACAATATTATTTACTCCATTAAACTTATGTATTTCCAAGATTGAACGTATGCAGTATTAACAATAAATGTCTTAAATAGTATAAATTATACTAAATTTATTTTTGACCGATTTTATCAATGTTATTTGTAAATATAAAAATTTTATATTAACAATGGAAAAAATGCCAATCCCGGGACCAGTCCCGGGTGCCCGGGATTGTCAAATTGTAATCCCGAAATCCCGGGATCAGAATTATGGCTCGGGATTGGATTCACTAGTCTTAATTGAGCGTATTATACAATATAAGTTTGATTGTGAAACATCAGTAGTTTTTACGCCTAACAATGCATCAGGAGCAGCTATCTAAGACAAAGGTCGCCACGTACTCATGTGTGCTTTGACTTATTATTATTATAAAAGTGCCCACGAGAGCGAGGAGCACAGTGAACTTATGAAAATCAAAAGAATGATTCTAGTTACAAAAATAAACTTAAAAATGTATGGAAATACAAAAACTAAGTGAAAGGATGCGATGATTCAATATGCGATAAGACCACGCAAAACTTAAGAGCATATTTCAGTCAAACGGCAAATAATTTTCACCAATAGGCGGGACGTAATTTCGCATACGTTGCCAGTCGGAGAGCGATAGTCGATCTGTGAGCACGTCAATTTGTTTTGTGATGGCGTAGGAGGAATTAATTCATAAATCGTGTAAAGATGATTAATAAACGTTACGTATTTGCTCGAAAAACAAAACATGTAAATGAATATATTATTATTATTATTACTTAAATAACAATAAACTTAACATTAAATGGACGCATGTTGAATTTTTATATCAAATTATGTTTTGTTCGTCACGCGTTGTTTGCACAATCTGTGCGTCGCTTAGTGACGATCGTTTTAGACCATGCCTCAGCTGAAGTATTATAGCCTTAAGGTGACGCATCAGTGAAACGCCAAATAATTTTCAACTGTAGGCGCGACAAAATTTTGGACTCGCTGCCATTCAGTGAGAGAATGTCGAGACAGAAACACGTCACTTTGCTGCGTGATGGCGACGGGTCAATTAATTCTAAAATCGTGTAAAGATGACTAAAAACGTTACCCATTTACTTTAAAAAGAAAACATGTCAATGAATATATTATTATTGTTACTAATAGAACAATAAACAGAACATAAAATGGACGTATGTTGGATTTATATGACAAATAATATTTCGTTTGACAGGCGTCATTTGCACCCGCGACCCGTAATCCGCGCATCGCCTAGCAACGATCTTTTTAGACCGTGCCTCACTAATGCATGGCCTTAACAAAATTGGGCTTTGGGATGACCTCGCCTAAAGCACCACGAGTTCGAGCTTCAGGTGAAAAATGTGTACAAACTCAAATGCGTCCACAAAAATAAATAATGGGGTCACCTAGAATTGTATAAGTAGTATTGTTATGTGTTATGGTGTTACATAGTTGGAATAGACTTGCTGTAGGGTTAAAATGAGAGACCATTGGTTATGCCGCAATAAATGAAAACCCCATAACGAAGCACCTACCTGCATAGAGTGAGCAGAGGGATGAGTTCAACTGATGAAGATAATTAATATCGAAATTTCACAAAACGGTAAATAACAAAATCGTTCCGCAATGGTAATAATGTGTGGGTGCCCGATACTCATTACAATTTATTTTCAAATTAAACTTGTACATTATTTTGAGTTGTATTAGTATTATTACGTCATGGTTACAGCATATAGTGATGGAGTTTGATGCTTGTCCGTTTGCGCTGTACGTATCATTCATTTTAATAAACAGTTTAATATTACAGATCACGATTAAAGTCTTTCCATGCGCTGGATGCCAGAACCCGTTCTGTAAATAACTTTTGACATCGTTTTATTTTTCACTCCGATCTAAATGAAACATGTAAATAAATCATCGTGCATAATATTACATATATTCGAGATGTATTACGAATTTAATACAGGGTATCTGTAAACAATATTTGTGTTTATTTGATATATCACGGAGTTACTGCCAAAAGTTGGTAAGTCTCGAAATCATATTATGTAATAATTGCAATTTGAAGTTTGACATGCATTCTAAAATCAGGCATAATGCTATTTTTTGTGCATGTTCTATTTATTATATCGGATGGGCTTGAATTTTGTTTCTAGCATATTTATATTATATTTATTGAGCATACATAATTTTGAAAAACACTTCTATTCTAGAAAATATATTATAACCAATAGAAAAAATCTTTTTGAAAAAAGTAAGACACACAGGAATCGAACCTGCATCTCTTGGGTTTACACCCCGTCCGCGCATTATCCACTATGCTACGAGGTGACATACTAATTACTACAAATTTCAACTATTGGCCTTTTAATACCTGCTCATCAGTGCTCCTCTAAAATTATGTATGTTCAATAATTAGAATAGTGCATTCTTAAATCTTGTGAATTATTCGTTAATAAAAGAAATAGTTAGAATATAATTAAAAAATATATTTCTATATACAGATACATAATTTGTTGTTAACTCTAATTACTTAAATTATCGACTTAACAACTTTTAGCAGCAACCCCAATGATTACCAATTGATCATAATGAAAAAAAAAAATTATTGTAACTGGAAAAAGTCTGAAGTCATAATCTCATTATTAGGGAGGTAAGTGGTAAAAAATGTGACATGGAATTTATTCACATACGGTCGAAGGCAAAATATATTTAATATAAGAATTGAATATAAAAAAAAAATTTACTACCTGGTAAATAAGGGGCATTTATATATCACTTCTGCAAGAAGACACCAAAACTTGGTGGGATTATAGTATATTATAATTTATTTCACCAAACCCACTGATAAAAGTTCACTTAGGTACATAGCCAATGACGAAATAGTTGTTCGCATCGCGGGCTTGGGTGCCTCCCTCACTATTTTTGAGTACATTTGAATTCTATAAAATTAATTAAGCCGTAATTTAGTTACGTTATCCCATTATTTATCATAATGCAATAGTTTATAAGATTCATCGAAGAATAATTGTAATGATGGTATCATTATTATTATATCTTACATAAATCATTCTGGATGATCTATTCTTGTGATTTCTCAACGTTTTTATATTCCTTCAAAAAATTATGGAATGTTTTATTATAGAAAATATGAAGAATAC
Organism: Rhyacophila brunnea; assembly: GCF_057557595.1. Lineage (NCBI taxonomy): Eukaryota > Metazoa > Arthropoda > Insecta > Trichoptera > Rhyacophilidae > Rhyacophila > Rhyacophila brunnea. The sequence continues at coordinate 9,712,799 of NW_028232796.1, read as the reverse complement.
AATTTCTTTATAATGAAGTAACCGTATAAAACTTTAATGTTTTGACTTGAGTTGTCCTTTTAAATATACTTAATCAAACTTTCAATCAACACAAATAAATATAAACATTTTTTAGTATTTAAAACAATTTTTTCAGGTAATATAAAATTGTTTATATATAACTGTTAAGTCGATTACTGGAATTAGTCACGAGTACACTTTTATTCATTTTATCTTCAAAGTCACATTTCCCACCAAAGATAGTATAAGAAAGTGCCAGAAGAATTATTATTTTATCTTACGATAGTACAAATTTAATCAATAATTAAAATGTAAACATTTTAACTGAAAATTTCACTTAAATACTGAAAACAGGCTATAATAATTGAGAAACATACAGTGAAAGCCTAGAAGCTTCATATGATTATGAATTCTCCGCGAAACCGCGATAGCTTGTAAAATTACTCCGCGGGTTTAATTGAGTTATACAAAGTTGTGACGTGTCAGTTAGTTTATAAACGCCCTGTATATTATTCACGAGTGAGAGATCCAGCGATCAAAAATACTCTCGGAAAATCTTCAAATAGACTTCGCGATGCATTGCCACATTAAATGGACGAAGAAGTGTTCGAATGACTAACTTATGCGAATATACTCTCATTTTTCATCGTCCAATATTCAGAATTTATTGGATATATTCACATCTGTGTGATGATTTTGTCGTGTGAATTAAGGCTTTATGAGTTTACTACCTGGTATAATGGAAATATAATAGCCTTTTGCATGAGTAAAGATCTAAGAACGCGTGAAGAAATTTGAAGAATGGTCAACACGTGCGTGTTTCGTGTATGGTTGTGAGACATGGCATCTTAACAAGCTTCAAAGTTCAAATCTTAGGGGTACATTGGTACAACCACATTACAAACACTCAAGTTCGTGAGCGGACACGGTAGCCCTCGGTGATTGAAATAATGAAATACATAATTAAACGCTTCACGTGGTTGGGAAATGTATTCCAGATGCTGCCAGAGAGTCGACATTCCTTACCCTTGTGGCACGATCTCAAGGGTTCCGACGCTGCAGGTCTTGCATGTCAAGAGGCGTGAGACTTTGCGATGGGTCGAGGGTAGCAGCGTGACCTTGTGCTTTTCCTATTCTTCAATATTAGAGCGTGACAGAGTAAAGAGGCATACTTATTATACCCTAGGCCATACAAAAAAAAACGCGTGGCCCAGGGCATTCTGAATTTTATAGACCCTCTTTAAAATTTAAAGCTATAAGGAAGAAAATTAATAATATCTATTTGGATGAAACAAATATTTACGAATTCGTATCAACAAATAATAATGTATTAATTGCTTCGGAATAATCGAACGTGTTTGCAATATTGTCAGTCTATTTAAATGGTTTTAACTAGGGATTCCAATCCCGGGATCCCGGGATCCCGAGCTATTTTCGATACCTATGAATCCCGGGATTGATAAACATTATCCCGGGATTTCGGGATTGATTTTTTTATCAATTTTTATGGAAAATAAAATAAAAGCGAAAATAAAACGGAAAAAATACTTTTAATAAAAAATAACTACATTAGAAATAAACTGAGTTTGAATGAAGTTTGATTTATACCCATGTGTAGGTTGCCGATTCATTTTATTTTTTCACATGAATTATTAAAATGAGAAAGATTGGAAAAAAACAATGCTTCGCACTTTTAACAAAGTAATTCTACCATGATACTCGTATCATACGTTTTACGGCAGTTTCATATTTGGCTGGCTAATTAGATTTATGATGCGGAAAGGCCATACGTACACCATGATTATTTGCTTTACTATTTTAAATCTCGCTAATCCATTCATTTTGTCTTTACTATCAGAAACAGCAATCTCATATTCAATTCTCATTATTATTTATATTACAATATTATTTACTCCATTAAACTTGTGTATTTCCAAGATTGAACGTATACAATATTAACAATAAATGTCTTCAATAGTATAAATTATACTAGATTTCTTTTTGATCGATTTTATCAATGTTATTTGTGAATTTAATATTTTTATATTTACAATGGAAAAAAAATGTCAATCCCGGGACCAGTCCCGGGATCCCGGGATTGTCAAATTGTAATCCCGAAATCCCGGGATCAGAATTTTGGCTCGGGATTGGATTCCCTAGTTTTGACTGATTTTAGTTCGTAGAAAGTTTTTATTCCTTTTCAGTAGGTACTTATTATACTACACCAACAGGTTGATAAGTTCGAAGTTGAATTAATAGATGACATTGTGTGTTTATATAAATTATAAAATTGAAGCCCCCAAAGTCCCTTACAATCGTGAGGACCGGGAAATTACCCAACCTATCCTCTCTGATATAGTAATACCTATATACATTTTATTCAAATTAAAATGTTATAATTTTGACGTTTAATTATCTTTCTTTTGTTTTATATGTGGCGAACGTGTGCATTCCACTGAAGTCAAATCGTAGTTTAAAAATGTTTTGAAGTAACAAAACAAATGCTGTCGATTGATCGAATACAAGTTCATTGCTGACCAAGTTGTGTAAATTGACTTCAAAGGTAAACATTATACGTTTGTAAATTCTACACAGTTATTTTCAATATTCTATAAATAAGATTATTACTATCAAATAATTAATTATCCATTACCAGAAGAAACATGATTAAGTCTAGATTTTTTTTAGTATTTTAAAAAGAACAAGTTAGAGTAAACGTTGCTACTAAAAAAATAATGAACTTGTATACAACATGTCCGTGAACTATTGGAATAAAGCTTTTTATCAAGCCCTCCGCATGAGCCGATTTTAGTGAGTAATGTTTTACCAAGTGCACAGCCAACACGCCAGTATTGCCATAATATAATTTATAAAAACGTCGCTTGTAAAATTATAACATTGGAATAAATATTCGATATCTGGCAACACTACGACACGCACACAGTCACACATATTTTCGAATAACCCAGGAAAGGGTCGCGGAGGAAGCTTGAAGGGGGCGAGGCAAGTGCGTGAAAAAGTTTGTCATGTTTTGAGGGACAAACACTTGCAATAGCTCTATCTATATTTTTCTATAATCTAAGCTTCTTATACAATTTGAATCCAATTTAAAGCATAGGTATTGTAAAATCTGTACCTTAGGGCTAAAAATGCGGAAGTTACATTTTTATCGTTTTTGAGTTAAGTATACAGATTTAAATGTGTATTCACGTTCTGTTAATGCTGAAAAAATGAGAGTCTAATCTCACATGGTTTTCAAAATACTTACTTCTAAAACGACGTTAGTCCAATTATACTTTAGAGCTGAAAGAGTGGATGTTCAATTTAAGTCATTTTTGCTTTAAAATATAGCAAAAAGATAAATTATTGCAAAAGTGCAGAAGTCCAACATCTGGAGTTTTAGTCCGAACGCGAGTGAGTATTTTAACTAACTTTGTTTGACTGTGTTTTTGGCTGTCACCCGTATATTTTAGTGTGTTTAAGGTGAAGCCTTTACTGAGCCGTTTTTAAAGAGGCACCTAGCGGAAAAATACGAAGCTTGCAATTCGAGATTTTTTTTTTGATAATTTACAATTTCAACTGTATTAATTAATAAATATGTATCTGAAAACATTAAAAAGAAAACTATTTTTTATTTTAAGTCAAAGATAAACTTACAATGATTGTAAAAAATGTAATAAAATGTGAATTTGTTGAATCGGACCGCATCTTATTATTACATATATTTTATGGTCATATTCCATCCTTTGCCATTGTCAAATAATATGCTTTCAAAAAAAGCATGCCTTATTCGGTAAGTGATAGAAAAACTTAATAAAGGTAAGTTATCGCCCAAAATACATTTTCAAACATGCGTTTATTGACAATAACTCATAGATTAAATTGTAGTTATGTTATATATATCATTTAATGCTTTCCGGCTTCAACAATTAAAATTCCAAAACATTTTGTAACTACTTGAAAGTATTGTAAGTTAATTTATTCGTTCTTTTATTTATGTCAGTTGATCTAAGATTTAACACTGTGGATCAAACATTTTAATTTAGCTTCATTTTGTTGACGTATTAACGTATCACCATGGTTACAGTGACGAAATGGTATCACCCAGATGTGAAAATAATATATTTGTCAACCGTCTTATAGATATAAATACAAACATTTGTAAATAAATACAATACTATTATGTAAACTTAGATTTGAAACACTGCCAATATTATAATATCAGTATAATGATTGTAATAGATAGATGATATATAATAGTCTGTTGAAAATGTGAAGTGGACTCTTCGTAATCACTAACATGCATAATAAAATAATAATATGGACCCGACTAAAGAAGTCCGAAAATTTTGAGTGCTACACTGTAGAGTTCTGACACAAAATAGTGCAAACTAAATTTTGTCAGTCATACTTATTTATTTTCATTGAACTAAGAATTAAAATTACTGATCGTATTAGTTAGTTATTAAAATTCAATTAAATCCTGAATAAAGCAAACCATAATAGATTATCGATGAAAAATATTCCTCTGTCTATAAAGTATCTGATCTATGTCATTCAATCATGTATAATTTTAGATATTTCAGTTTGGTTAGGCTGGGTTTAATAGAATTTAAAAAAAACCATCTACAATTTGTATTCTTAGTTTAATGAAGACAAATACGTATAATTGATAAAGTTTAGTATATTATTATTATACAATATAAAACAATATATAACATTGAATATAATTAAGTTCCATTAGAATTTAAATTCAAATTCCATCAAGTAGCATCGGTCGATAGTATTAATATTATAACTAAGTTAATTTAGTTTTGTTAAAAAAACATTTTATTATTAAAAAATCGCTATTGCCTATACCGATGTATATACATAATACATTTAATTGATTGTTTTACTAAATTTTTAATCTATTGTATTAACAAATACTATTAAGTAATCACAATCATAAGTAGTTATAGTATTATCACATAGTTTAATTTAAAGTAGGTGAAAGCTCTTACACAAACGTATGGAACGATTTAATTTACCAGAAATTAATGAAATTTCCTTGCTGGTATATGTTACGTAAACTTTCATTACAACTAGAAACTATGTACACAACGACGCAACGGTAAGTTATTATTCAACAACACTGTCTGGTTATGATATAACTTAAAATTAACGTATTTTGTAGAACAATATTTTAGGTTTGTTTGTAGAATTTTTTTGTTATGACAAATTTTTTAACACATTACTGAAGAATTATTTATGATACATTAGAATTATATTATAATATAAACTTTTAAATATGTTCACTCAATTTTCGTTTAGTAGACGACAAAAAAAATAAGAATATAAATACAATTAAAGCAAATTATTCATATTACAAAATGTTGTAGTAGGAATACAGTTATAATTTTTTAAAAGCTGTCAAATTATATAAACATATTCGTTAAGTAAACTCTCTTATTATCCAATCACTGATTCATACGATATATTTCGAGAACGGTGTAGAAAGTTTTAAAAATAATGGCTGTGTAATGAAGAATACATTGAGTTCATTATTATTGTTTTACACTTTTATGTTGAACACAAAAATTGTAAACTATTTACACACAATAAATAAAAGTTTTCTTTAATATAAAATAAAATAGTTTAGATAGTTATAACAATAATAATTAGTGTATTAACGCACAATATTGTGAATGTTTGTCATATATTATTTCGATAAAAGACAGTTATAATATTAAGTAGATACTACCTTTAAATTGTGTGTCAAAATTTTGTTTGTAGAACTTTTGTGTTAAAGAGCTGAATACACTGTGAAATAATCACTGATTTTTGTGTTTTATATTCACTGTAAACTCGCATTTACTATCTACTGTATAGTTTTGTATTACACCATCTAATTTGTGGCAAATTGGTCGAAAGTTGTAAGATAACAACATTAATAAATCAAATGAATACTTACAGTATAATATACGTCAAATTTAATATAAACGAAATACCTTGGTTGTATTATTATGATCACTGGAGTATGAGAACTTTTTATAAAACACTGTGACAAGTTGAAACTTTTTGAGGTAACACAGGGATAAAATATTTTCAGTGCAGAACTGTTGAAACTTTCGAAATACCTTTGTTTGGCGCCTGATTGAGGTAGCGACGTCCAACCAAAGGTGGTTTACCTTGGTTGTGTAAGTCACTTTGCTACGAGAGCCACCGGAAGTGGAACTGTGTTGAGCTGGACTGAAATTCGAAGGCCCGGGCACGCAGCAGCGCGGTCACTCGGGATTCTTATTTCTGGAGGCGCGGGTCGAAGCGCAGTCGAAAAGCGAACGAAATAAGCCGGCAAATGACACGGGTTTCAAGACACGCAGGGTTGACACTTAATGAGCTTATCGCGCGAGCTTTTGGAAACTAGGTATATTATTATATATATTATATCATAAAATAAGCATAATTTGCAACATGACAACATTTACATACCTAATATTATTATAATAATATGCCATATTTGTCGATGCCCTATGTTTTTTTTAGGCTGGACGGCCGTATTGAAAATTTAAATAGAAGTGGGTCACCAAGTAAAATACTATTTTCCGATTTATAAAAAGTGTGTATGATGGAAACTTAGATAAATCGGACATACAATATAAAGAATATACAAATGATTCACAAATAATTGATAATAATATTGTTTTCACACATCTACCAGCAATTTAATGTTGTGTTGATATTGTATAGGTAGGTACATACTTATAAATTCCATAATAATGATTATATTTTGTTAAAGTTCTGGTATTTATGTTAGTACTGTGGTATCATCATCATCATTAGCTAGGGTCGATCCACTGCTGGATCTTCGCATTTCGCTATTAAAATAAAATAAAATAAAATGAAATAAAATAAAATAAAATAAAATAAAATAAAATAAAATAAAATAAAATAAAATAAAATAAAATAAAATGCAATGAAATAAAATAAAATAAAATTTAATTAAAATAAAATGTAATTAAATAAAAATAAAATAAAATGTAATATAATATAATTAAAATAAAATAGAATAAAATAAAATGAAATGAAATGAAATAAAATAAAATGAAATAAAATAAAATAAAATAAAATAAAATAAAATAAAATAAAATAAAATAAAATAAAATATATTCCTTCGTTATTTTCTGCCACGTGCATTCACCGTGAGTTCGTCTATCCAGCGGGGTTTTAGGGCTTGCCTGTGGGAGTTTACTGGCTTTTGGGTACCACTGTATGACGGTATTCGTCTAGCGGTTATATATTAGACGAGCGAAATATGCAGCCATTTCATCTGCTTAGTAACCATATCACGTACTTCTGAGAGCTTCATTATCAATTGGTTTTTTTTTGTGATCATTACGCGTTTTTCCCAGCATACATCTTTTAATGTCACGCTGCACGAATATTGTATACCTATGTAATATAAATATACCGTTAAAGATAAAATAATATTTGTAAACTGCATACAAATACATGACAGACCATAGTATTATGCAGCCCGCGGGCCATAGTTTTCCTATTGTTCGGCTTCTATATATTGACATCTACGTTATGGCGCTGTTTTTGCGATTTAAGTATTACGCGTATTACGCAACGGTTTTAGTTCCAGAAACGGCCGCGTGACGTATACGTCTCGATATAGCCGAAGTCTAATGATGGTGTATCATAATAAATCTGTACCTACTACCGTACACCAAAATAAATAACTGATAAAATTAATTAAAAAATATATAAAATAATAAATAAACAATTATTTTCACACCAAGTATAATAATATTATGGTTTCTATTTATTTTGTTTCCTTGTTTTTTATGACGTTTTAACTCCCGTATACAATAACGATTGAATGTGATTTACGATTATGTACCTTTATTTACTAATATGCACACGATGGCTGAGCGGTAGCGAGTCGGCTTATAATGTCGTCGGTCCCGTATTCGATTCCTAGGTCTGGTAAATTCACGTTTTGTTTTTAAATGAGTAATAATCTAATAGGTTGAGCAAGTGGCTAACATCCATTTCACATAAAAACAAAAATTTGTGACAACCTACAGTTTGTCGACGCCTATATTATGATCCTTTTGGGATCGAACACGATGATGTATGTAATGTAATTAATTAATATATAACCATGGTCATCAGCCTGAATCTAAACACTGCTGGACGAAGGCTTTTCAAAGCTGCCACGTACTTCTGCAGACGTTAATCATTTAATTGATCCAGCGGCCTCCTGGGTACCACTAGATGACTAGATTTGTCCAACGATGGTCCCTTCTTTGAGCTATGTATCAGCCCATTTGGCTAATTAATATAAATTTTTTTAATAATAATCGTATCCAGTTTGAGTGAATTATGACAAAAAATAATATTATAAAGTAATTAAATATTATAAAATTAAGAAATTAATAATATTGACACTCTGAAACTCGACTTTTTGAAAAGATTCAGTTCCGGCTCAAGGTTTGTATTTGGTTTTATGGCGATAAACAACTCATTACCTGTTTCAATAGAGTACCGGAATTTTGTAAAAATTCTTTAATATGCATTCCGTAGCAAATTATAGTACAATAGTTATTTCCGCGATATCTATATTTTATACAATAGTCAGCTACTCAGATGTCCATTGACGCAAATGACAGTAAGTAGCTGACGCGATTAATATACCTAGTATGTCCTACATTATAATGGGTAGATATTATTTTTATGTATAAATAGCGAATAATAATTCATCGGACATGTCACTCGAATCTAAGTACTTGGTCCGTTACTATCGCAGTATATTATGTACTGTCAGTTTATTTATATTAATGTAGAGAGTGTACCCTTGTATTTATATAACCATAAATAAACTCTCACTTCTCCATCATCACGAATAACCACGATCGTATTTCATATACAACACCATCGACCCTCAGATAGACCACTCCCGCAGTTTCATTTCCAGTTATGATTTCAATACAATTTTGTACGGCTAAAACACTTCCCGAAAATGCATCAGTAGCCTGATGCCGAGTACCTTCGCTACATGGAAGTACATTGGAACATGTATATATCTGAGAATGATTGAAGACACATATCCACATTCCAATGTACTTCCATGTAGCGGAGATACTCAGCATTTACCCACTAACCAAATGTTTTGTTCAAAATTGATTTTTTTACCCAGCCTCTCAAAAGGTTACCGACCACCGATAGCAGATAGTGTTTGTTACTTTTTGAAATTCAATTAAACCCTAAATCGAAGTCATAGTCAAAAAATATTCATTTATATATTAAATATCTAAAATTATGCCATTAAACCATACACAATTTTAGATATTTTATAAATAGAAGAATATTTTTATCGTCCATTTGTTTAGTCTAGAATTCACTTATTAACGTATATATGTCTTACTAAGATTAAAAATATAAATTAATAATTTAAGAAATACAAATAAGTAATAAATTAAAATACAAAAATATTTTTCGGAAGTTGGATTCAAACCCACGCCAACAGAACATCAAGTCAATTTGTATACAATTATCGCAGCCTTAGACCGCTCCGCCACCGTGCTCTTCGCGATTTCATGAAAAATTGTAATGAAATACTAATGGTAACATTTTGCGTAACACTCAAATTTGGTGGACAGAATTTTATTTTAATGTCACGGCGAAAGGTTAAACATATATTTATGTTCAAAATGAATCATTAAAAATATTATTTCATTATTTTGAGCACCCTGCGTTCGGCGTGCTCCCGGTGAAATGTGGGCCGCAAGCCAAAATATACGATGAGTTGACTGCATCGCCTAACCGACGGATCCGCTAGCCACCAGCAGTGAAAGGTTCCTACCTCACTATGTATATTCCTAAGTCACCTTTGCCTTATCTTATCATTTGAGATAATCCATCAAAAGTAAAATTAACTTACGTAGAATGCGCATAAGCAGTCGTTTTATTGAGTAACAGTGTTATTAATACTTACACATAGCGTTGTCAGTTAGGTTAGGTTAAATGGTAGCACCTGTATGATTGAACTTTTTTATATTTTTTATGTATATTTTTAATACTTACTAGGATAAAATAAAAATTTTATGGTTTTTTAAGAATACATATTTCAAATACGAGCTTTGAATTAATACATAATTTAATAGTTATTAATTAAATTACTTTGTTTAGGTATTTATGATTCAAGAATATTAGAGGATTGATAACTAAATGGATAAAGATAAAAATGATTGATCAAATGCGTTCGAATCTTTTAATCCAATTAGTTTTTTTAGTATTTTTTTTATTATTATTAATATTTTGCTCCTTTTTTCCATGAGTACTCTTAACTTAAAGTCACGTCACGGCCGCAGTCTTGGGTAACTGCTCCTGATACATTTCCAGTCATAAAAATTATGCTGTGTATCCAAACGAAGAGTTCCGTAATACGCCCAATGAAGACCGGGTGTGGTGTGGTGTAAATTGTACGTATTACATCAATTCACCGTAGCAGAGTTTGCCGTGAGCTTTCTTATCTGACATGAAAAGATGGAGAGAAAAAAATATAAGTGGTTCGTGGAGCATTGCAGACAATAATGTTCCGATTTTATTAGATCCTAACCTAACCTAACAAATAATCCAGTATATCGGCTATTTTAAAAGTTGTTTGCCGCTGGTTACATGTAAACCGACCAGAACCGTGTTTTATTTAGACATGAATTTTATCTCAGTTTTATACGATCCAAAGAGGTTGGACGGTCTTTAATATATGACCATATATTTCCGATACAAAGCGCACACGGTGACACACTTCACCGTATGGGTGCCCGGACAAAACAGAACATGCCAAAACAGAACAGTGACAAAACAGAACAGCCAGGGGAAAAGATAGATTAGATTAGATAGAAGATTAGATTCTAGCGATTAGGAATGCTGAAATTAGGCATATAATTTAATTTATTATGGCGTATTGAAAATCTGTGCTATTAAAAATTTATCAACATAATAGATATAGGACAATTTCAATATTAAATTTATATTTTTCCTGAAAGGTCATAGTTATATTTATCGTTGTTCTGTTTTGTCACTGTTCTGTTTTGTCATGTTCTGTTTTGTGATGGAACCGTTAATAACATGCATTTACTGATATCTTCAAATTTGAATGTAAATTACTATTCAAAATTCGGTTTTATATACAATTTTACATGATTAACATTCCTGTTACTGTATTGTCACATGAGGTTACCCAGCCCAATAAACTGAAAATATTTCAATTAATATGCACTTTATCATTTTAATATTTAGACTAGTTATAGAATCATCAATATAAGATCTAATTAAAATGTTATTATTTACAAAGTCGATAGCATTATCCAGTAAAAAACATATAATTGATAGGTATTCGTCAGATTTTATTTACATGTCATTAATTATAATTAATGCACATTGAAAATACAGCGTCGCATTCCACTATGAACAAAAGAGATAGATCTAAACTAAACGTATTTATATGCGACAAAGAGAGACATTCAATTATTGTGAGAAAAATATGTGAAATTAAGGGGTGTGTATGATCAAGATAGTATTACGATTTGCAGACTGTAAAAATGTAAAGAAATACTCATATGATTATTTAATTAAGTTTTGATGCCTTAATCATTTTATATATAAAACAAATAACAATTAATAATAATGTTGAAACCTTATTTGACTTATTTTTGTTGCCAAAATATACATTTCTTTTTTGGCTTTTATTGACTGTAATATTGTTAATCTCTGACGGTGACTCAAGGTGACATAACCAGAACGGACTGAATGTATTAGCATCGTAAAGAAAAGATGAAAAAGCTTAATTATCATTACAACACCTTGATTGCTACATATAATAATGGTAATAATTTCACCCTAAAATAACTCTTAAGTAAACATTAACATCCTTATATATACGTTATGTGTAATGGCGGGTCCAGACGCGTGTAATGTAACGTGTAATGTAACGCAAATTAAGTATGGATGGCACACGATCTCAACGTGAATCCTGTTATTATTCGAGTTCTCGAGCACTGCGAGCGCTTTTGTGTTCATGTTAAAACCGACTGTCAGTGCAGTGTTACCAAGTCAAAATTTAAAATTTCAGTAGATTTTGACAAAAAATTCAGTAGATTTCATAAAATATCAGTAGATTTTAAAAAATGTGGTTTATTAGATATGATTTAAAACTAATAAGAATAACAATAACTAATAATATTAATTTATTGTAAACAATGATGATATTATGGGTAAAATGGCGCTCTTGGGTAGAGTTACAATGCTTTTTATGTCAATTTAGAAGTGTATAACATCAAAAAAGGTCATGCGTAAATCATTTCAAGTTTATTATTAAAAGAATCATCAGTTAATTTACAATTATGGAGAAACACAAATATCAGTAGATTTCTTGAATTTCGAAAAAAAATCAAAAATTCAATATATTGGCAAAAAATATCAGTTGATCTACTGAAATTTCAGTAGATATGGCAACATTGTATCGATGGATCAGCAAGAACGTCATTACGAGCATTACATGTAAAAGGCCAGCCACACGCTCATGCTTCACCACGGTATTGCCTGCGCAAACCGGTTTGCGCAGACAAACCCGTAAGTGTGGACGGCAAAAGTGTACACCGCGCAAACCAAAAAGTGCGGCCTGCGCAAAATTTGACTAGCTTGAAATTTTAACTGCGCAAACCGAGTTTTATAAGCCGCGCTCACTTCGTTGAAAGTTACGGTCTTTTTTCATTCATACTTATTTGTTTTCGTTGGATTAAGAATAGGTACATAATATTACACATATTGTTGGTACGTTTTTTAAATTCATTAAGCTCTGCCTAAACAAAATCACAATAGATAAAAAAAAATATTATATCTATAAAATATTCATATTTATGTATGATTTAATTGCATAATTTTAGATATTTTATAGATAGACTAGTATTTTTTGACTATTATCTATTATGGCTTGGTTTTCGCATAGTTTAATTGAATTTTAATAACTAACCAACACCATCTGTAAATTGTAGTCTTATTTCAATGAAAACAAATACGTATGACTGACAAAGTCTAGTGTGCACCATTAATGGCGGATCTTAACAGCGTACCTCCACCCTTCGCCACTAGTATATATTATATTTAGGCAAAAAATGCTGATTTATATGCGAGTGTATGTATCTTCTCGGTAGCCATTGTTTGGTCCACTTGGATCTGGAGGATTTATTTCTTTTTTTTTTAACCAATAAACAATAGAAAAACGCTTGTGACAAAACAAATCGTCACTTGACGACATTGCTGCGATTCCGAAAAACAGTGTTTTCACGACGCTGACTTCTGTCGTAACGTAATGAGTTTTGCGCAGTTTTACTTGTGCCGTGTGGCCATGCGAGAGCATTCCATTTTTTTTGCACAGGCAAAACCGCGCAGGCAAGTTGCTGCCGTGTGGCCGGTGCATAAAGATCGTAGCTACGTCCAAACGACAAATTCGCGTTACATTACAAGCGTCTGGACGCGGCATAAGGACTTATTTAAAGATTCCTGTTCGCTATTAATAATGTAAGTATTGGAATTGATTTGTTTGCACATACGTAATTATATGGTTAGGTATAAATTGAGTCTATCAAAGCACAAAGTTGCTTTGTTGTTTATTTTAGCTTCCGTCAGTGGTATACATAATTTCATTATAATATTAGTATATTATATTAAATTTAAGTATTAATAGAGTTACTAACTAATTGTATTAGATCGTACAATTTTAATTGAAACTAGACTATAAAATTAGTAATGTTTTCGCCGACGTGGTGTGTACAGCTGCACCTATCCACTGCTGGATGAAGACCTCTCCAAGCTGATTCCACTCCACGTATCTCCGCAAAACTTAATCATTTCATCGATCCAGTGGCCTCTAAGTCTACCTTGCGAACGTTTCGTACCTATTGAGTACCACTAGATTACTAGATCTGTCCAGCGATTATCTCTTCTTCGAGCTATGTGGCCAACCTATTTCCATTTTAGGTTTTTATCGAACTTTATTATATCGCAAACCCATGTCTGTTTTCTTATCCAATCATTCCGCGTTATGCCCAGCATGCACCTTTCCATACCACGCTGTGCTACTTTAAGTTTGAGGATCTCTATTTTACTTAGGGTTCATGTTTCACACGCATATGTGATTACGGGAAGCACACACTGGCTGAATACTTTTCGCTTGATGCACAATGGAAGGTCATTTTTGAAGATATTATTCAGGAGGCCAAAAGCACTCAAGCCCAGTTTTACTCTGCTAATAATTTCATAATAATATATACATACACCTATAGACACTTGTTGTCCCAGATAGATGTAGTTTTTTTCTTGTTCGAGCAGAGTGCCATTGATGGGGATCTCTTTTTGGCCCGCAAGCAGTTGAACGTGACTTTCGTCTTTGTTACCAAACCTGTTGTTTTCAAGCCTACTTGTTGACTTCAATGAAGTTTTTAGAAAAAAATTGATAGGATAATTATTCGGAGGCCTGTAGAGGTATATAAGCTCCAATTAGGATCGATTGTGATAATTTGAAATACATTATAATATTTTAAATATTTATTAATCTTTATTCAGCATACTATTCTGTGAACTCACTTGCTTAGAGATTAATATTATCTTCCTACTGTATGTTAATTTCCTTCATTGAGATAAGTGAGATTATTTCACTAGGACGCCACTGTGGAAAGTCCCAATAAATTTCCTAGAAACCGTACCTACTCCAAAATATCGTTTCAAGGCGAAATAACTGTGGTAGGCGAGCGTCTGAGCTTAAAGCTTTGATTTGGTTTTAACTTTGAAGCTCATGAAAGGTGCGGATGTCATAACAAAGTCATTTGCAGTAAACGGTTTGCCACCTAAGCGGTCCCTACTGTAAAACCTGTCTTTAATACTTCGGTCAATATCAAATAAGATATTATTCAAAAATAAGCTTTACAATTTACATCAATGTTTATTTTAATAACGTAACATTGGTTAAATAAACTTTACTCGACTGTATTTACGTATAAAAATGACTTTTGAATTTATTATTGTACCAACTCTTTAATTGTGTTAACTGTAAATTTTTCGTCGAATTGTATTAATTAAAATAAAACACAATATTATAAAGTTTTAATAGTATTTATACAAGTTACAATATTCGAGAAATGGACAGCTTATACAATTATTAAGTTGAGGGGTTCAGAATTTTTATTAGGAAAATCGTGTTGAGCGGGAAAAATAATTATTATTTCAAATATTATTAGTAAGCTTCTGAAAAATAAGTACGTATTGGAACAGCACAAACATACATACCTACCCCTTCAAACCAACCCACATTGCACTACGCGAAACCCTGTATTTGGACGTAAAGCATTACAAGTTGTTTATACCTGCGAATACTTACAGGAGCAGTTACCCAACAATGACATTGGACTGCACATAGACACTTCTTGCAGTATAAAGCTCTGAGCATTGTGTTTCCTAGAAAGCCACGACAGCCAGTCAAGATTTGACTGGTATAACGGTCCGGAGTAATTGAAGTT
This sequence comes from Rhyacophila brunnea, assembly GCF_057557595.1. Lineage (NCBI taxonomy): Eukaryota > Metazoa > Arthropoda > Insecta > Trichoptera > Rhyacophilidae > Rhyacophila > Rhyacophila brunnea. The sequence goes on along the minus strand of NW_028232796.1, from coordinate 9,697,236 downwards.
AATGTAGTTTAGGAAATATTGATGTAGAGCAGCGATTTCCAAGCTGGGAGGCGTGAAAAGTTTCACACAATTAATGTAGCCACAGGTTTGTAGTTTCCAAATACTTATTTTATAAAATGGCCGCTAGATATAAACTACATAAAATAGTCCTATAAAAGGTTGTTTGCAAACCTGTCTGAAAATATGGAGACTAATATTGTTTTATAATACCTCACTTCTATAGTATATTGTGAAGCGCGCTGGCTATCTCGTGAACAAATGAAATAAAAGGGTCAAATCATAATGTTGAAATTTGAGGCTAATTTGTTAAGGAACGATAATTTTGTTGTTGAACATGTCTATTTGGTTGAAAGTTAAAAAAATGAGTGAATAAATCAATGCAGGGACCACTAATGCATTCACTGATTTAAAAAGACGAAGTAAAGCCATTCTTAAAATATTGGAGCTTTGGAAATCAAAATTACAAAAAAAAATAAGTTCGCCATGTTTCCACTTTCAAATGATTTGTGCGCCAGATACATTGAAGCAAACAAAAATCTATTTACTGAATTCTTGGTTAGTTTGGGAATGCACTTTTCACGTTATTTTATTAATAGTAAAGAAAGTCGCCGGCGGCGCTGCTGTCTTTAAGGGCTATTAAACATTTTAAATATCTGGTTCTGCGTTGCAATTTGACGTGATTTGATATGATGATTGATATACTTAAATGATAATTTTTTATATAATATTATGATGATATTTAAAAAGGTGTCTGTATTATTTACTGAAATAAAGGGGGGGGGAAGGCGCCCAGATTAGATTTTCTTAATAGGGATGCGTAGTAACATAAAGTTTGGCCATCAAAGACCGTGGGTTGGGGGCTCGTTTCAGGATGTATAGGCCATGACTTTTGTTTTCAAAATATTATTTTTCTGTATAAAATTATACTTAAGTAGGTACTTATGTTTTTATTTTAATTTTATTTATTATTAATATTATTTTATATATATTCTTCTCTTTTGTGAGGGTAATATTTTGTTATAATTTAAATCTCATGTTGTGTACGTCTTGAATTTAGATTTGTTATATCCATAATGTTTTGTTTTCTTAAATAAATAAATAAATGACTTAGTGTAATAGAGTTTGTTATAAACCTAAAATTAAATTTCGCTGAATAAATAGTGCCCACGTTGGCTGAGTGGCTTAAGCGCCGGATTATATTATATCGTGAGTTCCAAGTTCAAATCCTGAGTCTGGCAAATTCACATATTGCTTTTCAATTTATGTTTGAAGTCAGAGTATGGACCTAATAGATTGAGCAAGTGGCTAACATCCATTTATCATAAAAACAAAACCTGTTAACACAAACCTCCACTCTATGGAGGCTCATATGATACTAAATTAGTATCGGACATAGTTAATAGAAGAAAATGATCAAATAGATAAAAGAAAATACAATAATTAGTGAAACTAAAAGGTAGAAAACGTCGGAAAGGAGAATAATATAGTATAAATAAAATGGAAGTACGTAAAAAATTGAATCAGCTTCAAGAGGCCTTCATCCAGCTGAATATAGATCGTGGTTGATGATGATTATAATGTATTCCTTTGGTTGTCAAAAAGGCCATCGCGTCTTCTCACTTTATTTATGAAGATGGATAAATGAAGACAAACAAATAATTAAGTTTCCGCCGGAAATATATTAATTTGAAATTTTACTACTGCGGTTCTTAGGTTGTGAACTAGTTTGCAAATGAATGTATGTAGGTACTGTTGTTTAACGAGATGATTCAATGAAAATAACATTCTGTATACCAGAGGTAAACTACGGTATATCCAAAATGACAACTTTACAGGAGAGACGAATTTGTGATTATTGGTAGGTACTTTCAACTTCTGGCATTCGTGAATGGAAAAAGATAAAATTTATTTATTTATCAAAACAAACATATTTTCTCGTGTTCTATTATAATATGTATATAATTATTATTATTATTTAACGCTCATAATGGAGATACATTTGTTTACCTTGAAATCTGTTGGTAGTATACTATAAAATATGCTAAGTAATAAACAACTGTAAGCCCAAGGGTTTTTTTTAATTGACTCCTTGGGATTGGGAAGAAATGCAACAAATACACATTTTTTTTTTTTAAATAAAAGGGTAAATTTAAATTTTAATTAATATATATTATAATAAAATTAATATATATTATAATAAATATAATAAAAGCATATTTTATTGTGTACCACCAATAGATTTCGAGGTAATCAAATGTATCTCCATTATGAGTGTTAAAAATAATAGTAATAATAAAATATATTCATAGTATATTAGAACGCGAGAAAATATGCTTGTTATGATAAATAAATAAATTTGATTTTTTTTCCATTCACGAATGCCATAAGTTGAAAGTAACAAAAATCACAAATTTGTCTCTCCTGTGTAGTTGTCATTTGGATATACCGTAGTTAACCTCTGGTATACATATGCTTCGTGCGAATAAGCTCCGAGGTTTAAACAATTGTAACATGGACTTACCATTGTTTACCGCTGTAGTCGGATTATAAGTTTCATCAAAAGAATTGTATGTTTTTGTACTGTTGTTTACCTCTAATAGTTATGGAGTTACAATGACATTTTTAATTTTTAACTTTTATAATAAGAGTAATATGAGTTACAGCTGTTTACCACGTATGCATGATAAGTAATGAAGTAACAATATAACAATAACTCCATTTCACGATTTTTGGGAGTTACAATAGTTTACCTCTGGTATACAGCATTAATGGATTTGTTAAGTAGTGGCATTGAAAAATATTTTACTATTACGAGTATATTTCTAAACAAGTAATTCATTGAAAGCTGTAAAAATTTTATATTTTAAATTAATTAGAGCGTTAGGTTTTATCAGAGATGAGCATTCATTAAATCCAGCAATCAATTATTGAATTGAATGTGGTTTTGCTTTGAAGTGAGAATATAATGAAAATAAACCTGAAAAAGAGGCTACTATGGAAAATGATTAGATTAGCTGCAGTCAGATTGTAATTTTACTTTGTAACTTTTTTTTTCTTCTTTTGCCATATCCGCCCCTTAACTGGAGCATATGGACACCACGCGGCGCCTCCAAGAATCTCTGTCGTTTCTTCGTTCCAGGTCAAACCAGCATCCCGTAGCTCCGCCGTATACACTCTGTAGATTGTATTTAGCGGCCTTCCAGGATGCCGGAATCCGGTCGGCTTGAAGAACAGGCAAGCCAGGTTGAAGTTCTCTTCTGGCATCCGCAGCACGTGACCGAGCCAGGTCCAACGTCGCCTCTTCACTTTCAGCGTGATGAGAGGCTGCTTGGTGCGTTCTCTTATCTCCTCGTTGCTCCTAAAGTCATACCACCGCACATCCAGTATTCGTCGCAAACATCTATTTTCGAAGCTCAGTATACGGTTGCTCTGAGCCTTCGTAAGGTGCCATGATTCGCTACCGTAAAGCAGCACCGTCAGAATGCAAGCGTCGTATAGGCGGCATTTGGTTTTGACCGAGTACAATCGTGAGTCCCAGATATTCCGCATCGAGTTGAATGTTGCTCCAGCCATTCCCATTCGGATAGCGAGCTCCTTCAACTTTGTAACTTAGTTTACCATAATATACCTAATTATTATATTCAAAACTGAAAAAGTTATTTTTTACTACGTTTTTATTAGCTCGTATTCTTGTTTGTCCAGTATTTTTTTTTCTTGTTTGTCCAAGATTTGTATTGGAAGATTGAAGATTTTTAACTAACTTCCCCACTAGCTTGACATTTGAAACTTTTAGAATATATCAGAACACGGCGACAATGCATTGTTTAAATACTTTTAGCCATCTTTAAGCAGAATTGAATTCATTTTCAGTTAATTCTGTTTTGTATGGAAAGTTATTTCGGAAAAATTCGTAAAAAGTAAAACACTATTATTGGTTGCTAAGGGGGTCCTAGCAACTAAATTATTAATATATACGTGCGTTACTATGGAAATCAATATGAAATAATTGAAAAAAAATGAAAATTTGGAGGTATAGTGAGGGGGTGATAGATAGAAGGTCGTTGATCATTGGTTGTTGAGATGAGAGTTTATTGGTTGATACAAGAATACATTGAATGCAATAATAAGCATGATGACGTAAGATTATAATTGCAAAGTAATGATGTACTGGTGAGATCGATATGATCAAGAGATTAATTATAAGAATGCACTCAAAGACTTGATTCGACTGGAATAACCGATGCACTATGTCGAGTGAAGAACTCGTGACAATAGCAGCACGTCTCGTGACGGACTCGATGAGTTGGATGGATTCATAGATAGTCTTTCTTATTTATATTATACGCTCACAATTATTATTGTTCTAATATTTTGTTTTAACAACAAAACCTAGATATTTAGAGTAGTATTATTTCTATAGTTATATGTTATAAATATAATATATGTTTATATATCAAAAGATTTATATTGTATTTTCAAACGTTAATCATGGAAAACTTTGCTATGCGAAAAAGTGACGTAACCCAGTGATATCTGGCGTTTAATTGACGTTTCCATTAAATATTGTACTAATTCATTTGTATGTTGGTAATACTATCTAATATGAAAAGCACACATTATTTTTTTATAATAGTTAAATGTCTTGCCAGCTGGACATTTATTGCTCGACGAGCGGACAGCCACTGGACAACTTCTGTCATACTGTTGTTCCCGAGGGGCACTAAAAGACTACAGGGATATTATTAAACCCGCTGGATAGACGAAATCATAAAGTTTGGTGGATGTACGTGGTAGTGAAGGAATAAGGAGCGAGAAAATAGAAAGGAGCTAGGGGAGACCTTAATTAAGCAGTCGATTGACCCCGACTGATGATAATGAATAGTTAAATCTCTTTCTTGTCAACTTTATTTCTAAGTTTAAAGTGGTAATTTTACTTGTTATTAAAAAAAAAGGTCAGACAAGCAGTTTATTAAAAACTCGGGTTTTCTTCCTTAGTTATAACTTACTTAAACATTATCTATAAGTTTCTTAGGAATTTGTTGACATTTAGAGCGACCTCTAACATTAAAAGAAGGTAGATTACGGTAATTGTGTTTCATTTTCTTTCTTTAATAGTTATTTTATAATAATTTGATAAGTTAATCTAATCTACAGCATCATAAAGTTGTTTATTAAACGGATCATTAAAATCGTTCTATTTATAACAATCACCCAATCATCTCATTTATTACTATTGAAATTATAACAATTATTGAGACTGTTTTAAAGTAGGTAACCTCCATATTTCGCAATTTTGTGATAATCACGAAAAACTGTCATGCACACATGGGACTGAAAATATTATGGGTCTAGTGATTGCAGTTACCACCTGCAGTTGACTGTTTTGTGTAAAGAACGATATCGCATTTATTTATAGGCTTAGGAGTTTAAAAGTTTGTTTGAGCATATTAACATGCTTTATAACAAAATAGCATCAAAATCTCATTTGTGGTCAAAAGTGCAGTTAGCTGGTTTGCAGATTAAGCTGTCGATACTGGATACATTAATTATTATACCAGTGGCGAAGGGTCGAGGTAGGCTGTTAAGACCCGACATAAATAGTGCATTAAACCTTGTTAGTCATACGACTAAGACTATAATTTACAAATGGTTACAATACAATAAAAAAAATATTCTATCTATAAAATATCCAAAATTATGAATGATTTATTGGCATAATTTTAGATTTTTTATAAATGGACGAGTATTTTTTGACTATTGTCTATTATGGGTTGGAGTAGGCAGGGCTTAATTAATTAAATTTTAAAAACTAACCAACACCATCTTAGTTCAATGAAAACAAATACGTAGGTATGACTGAGAAAGTTTAGTGTGCATTATTTATGGCGGATATTAACAGCCTACCTCCACTCTTCGCCACTGATTTATACATATATTATAATATATACATATTTTGTGTAAAGTTTTTACCATATGTGAACTTATCTGTTTTTTCGTTTTCATTTATTCTTTCCATATCTGATGAAAGGTAAAGTAATATTAGTGCAATGAGTTTTAGATAGATGGTTTTACTTAGGATATTTCACACATAGCTGTAAGACTATATAATTCAAACGGCATGATTCCCAGTAGGCCCATGCAGTCTGCTAATTTCGTTCAGAAAGTTCGCGTACGTTAGTAAGTTATATGAAATGGAGGGTTATAAATAGCCCACGTCCCACATACCGGCCGCACATTATCACTCGAAACTCTTAAATATCCCGCTGGGAAGTTCAAATTAACGCATTTGGTTTGCGAATTACCTAAATATAATTATTACAGACATACAAAATTTTAAAAATGATGATTTGTCAATTTCACTGAATTTCGATACAGTATTTTAATTAATTTAATTTTTTACATACGGTGAACTGTAGAGGTTTCGTATAACCATACAACCGATATGTTATTGTTTACGATAGGCGTTTTGCAGGGGCAACCTTTTGCATACCATGCGCCAAATTTTCACAGATGAGCTCAGAGTTCACTAAATTAATTAATACTATCGACCAAGGGTACTTCGTGATTTTTGAATTTAAATTCTAATTGACTTAAGATTGAGCCCATATCCGGAAAATGAGCGTTATCCTGAAAATGGCGTTCAGAGTTTATTCTTTAATCTAAGGCTCAGAGATAGTGGCAGTAAAAATTTCAGTTGCTTGTTGTGGAGATACCCGTTATCGAAAATATTTAATAATGATGAATAAAAGTAGTTTGAGTAATTGAGAACATGGTTTATTAAACAAAAAAACTTCAACCACCATGTTTATAATAAAATATACGCTAACAAATTTAACGCTGTTTTTCCGTATAACTTAAAATAATCGTACAACTCTGATTTTGATGGTAACATCATTTACCATAAGTTTTCAAGTGAGTCACTAAAAGTGATGTCTTCATCAAGAGTCAATTTCCAATATTTATTGGGATAAATTCCAACACATTTTTCAACCAATCAGCACTTTGTTGGTTTCGCAAAAAGCAAACAAGGCAAAATGTTTTCATTTACTTTGCATCCCGTTGGATTTTATTTCCCATTTCCCAAAACTTGAAAAATAAATTATTTTGTTAAACGGCTGAAAAAAATTTAATGCATAACTTCTGACAGCACTTACCCATATACATCAAAGTATATTTTATTGATAATCATTCCTTAAAAAGTTTTATAATTTTGACCACTATTCTTTTTTGACGTAATAATTACTTTCATAAATGACACGCCTTTTTTAGAACAGATAGATTCAGATTTTATACTCTGATGAGTAAAATATATTTATCGCAATAACAAATGGAAATGCCGCGAACATCCGTAAGAAGAAATTGTGTGTACAGTGACGGAAACTTATCTGAAGAATTAATGGGGGAAACACAATCCAAAACACCCAATCAAGACTCGCAACTGGACTTGGATGATTAAAGTTAGAATTCAATAATATATTACTTGTGGTTGTCTTCATCGTCTCGCAATAGGACTGAATGATACTCGTACATCCATACTTACACAACAAATTTTGAAGTCGGGATTGATTATACTAAGGTTTATTAAGACTTTTTTGAAAAAATCTTCGTTTAATTGAAGTTTAAAAACTAACTAACTAGATCAATAGATCAATGGCAACAAATACATTTGACTGAAAAAGTTTGGTGTGCACTATTTATGTAGGAACTTAACAGTATACCTCCACCATTCGCTACTGCCATATACTTTGTGATTTTATCAAAGTCTGAGTTTTTTGTTTCACTTCTATTACTAATTACACTACAGGCATTGGGTCTCATGACCTTCTGTAGTATTAAAATATATATATTTATAGGTATGGGTTTACGTAGGGTGTTGATTTATACTTTTCCACTTATTAAAAAGACGGATTCAGAGACATTAAGTATTATGTAAGTATATTTCGCTTGACAAGTAACAATTAATTATTAATAACATTTGCAAACGCACGCTTTGGCGCAAAAAGGTGGCAAATCGTATTTAGAGGCGACGTTCAAGGCTCAAGGGTAGGTACCTACTCTCGATATTTCGTCCGCCCAGAAACAGATAACGGTAACATTCTTTTTGTTTGTATCGCTGTGCATCCTGGTCTAGCCTTGACTCATTTACAGTTATACAATAATATTATTATTATATTCCCAACTCTGTCGACTGGAGGATTTTTGATGGGGGATTTAGGCATTATGATATTTGGTATCAATATACACATATATATAATTTATATAAGAATAATATTATGAAATTCGCACTAAATAGTTATAAAATACAAAACAGGTTGCAGCATTCAATTTAGATATTATTACTAATTGATTTTTAAAACCTTAAATTAATATTAGACTCATCAGCCTATTTAATATATAAAATATTTATTCAACGTCACTGGTTTTAAATGGTTATAAAATTTTTCTCTTGTATTTTTTGAAACTGAAGATAATTGCTCAATTTCACCGATTAAAATAATCTCATCCAGAATTATGGCTCAGCACTTCAAAGTGTTCTGCAGGCAAAATAATTACGTGTCATTTAGCTGTCAATTAAAAAGAAATAATTAATGAAATCATGATTAAAATGTTATAATTAGGCTTATTATCATTCTATTCACCTTTCTTTGGGATAATTAATATATATGGATGAGTAGTGGTTTAAAATATTTAAAATATTTTTTTTAGGCTCTAAGCGAGCGATGTAGAACCAGAATTAGGTGCGTAAGTCCTTAAACGCCCTCATGCGTATAAAAATAGAGATTTTTGGTATTTGCAGAGCATAAGCCTGGACATTCCATAAACGTTGTAAATAATCTATTTATATAATTTTGAAGCCTTATTATCCTTTATATTTATTTTAAACATTTGATGACTGCATAAAGTTTTTTTTTATTACATAAAATAGTATTCTTTTAAACATCTCAATCATATTTTAGAATATAGTCATATTTCAGTACATCCATATGCAGTGTTGTTAAGATTTTTTAGGTTTATTAATTTTTAAACGCATTTATAAAACCATTAGTAAAATTGTTGTTAAAATTTTATTATAGTGAAATATTTACGATAAAAAATTATATTTATAATCATTTATATTTATAATTAATAAAAAAAAAATCTTTTTTTTCGGTTAGGCACATGTTCAAACACGCGCGTTAACACGATATTACTCCCTACTGCAGTTATCGCAATTATATAATTTTTTATCGTAAATATTTCACTATAGAATGTTAACAACAATTTAAATAATAGTTTTATAAATGCGTACATTATTTCCGATAGTTTATAAGGTAATCAAGACTGTTTATTTGTAAAGACTGTCGTGGGTATTCTGCCAAAAAGCACTAGGTCAAAATTTTGCTGTTTTGACTTAATGATGAGGTAATCTTATTAAGAGTACGCTCTACAGTCTACAAAAACACACACAGTCATATCTATGAAACTGGCGAAGATAATTTATGTTATAAGTCAAAAAGACATTATTCAGAGAAAAGGCACTAAATGAACTTAGTGCATTTGCTTCTCTCATTCTCAGGCTATATTCACAAAATTATGCGTGCGAAACTGCACTAAGTCATACTCAAAGCAATATCGCAGAAAGGAATTTGCCTTTTATATATATAAAATAAGTTAAGACCGTCCAAACTTTCAAACTCGATTATCTCAAAACTAGTATTTTTGACTTGCTTATGCTTATTCGCAGTAAACCCACGGCTATGTGGTTATTGAGGTGTCGGCTGATTAGTATGGCATGGTTTTCAGCCAATGAGATTTTATCTGGTGAGCCCAAACTGGAAGTGAACTCATCACAATTTTTATTTTTAAGGTCGTCTCTATGAACACAGTGGAAAAAAATATACTTAACCTCATTAGCTCTATGTACATATTTACAATTACTATCTGTATTTAAACTGCCAATAACTTTTCTATATATTGTTCACTATATTTAAAGAGACTTAGATTGAGTACACAGATGTTAATGAATTGATATGAAATACATACTTTGTTTATGCTTGGAATCGGTTTTATGGTCTAAGTGTGTTATTAATCCCGTGTTATCATTTTAAATTTATCACCAACTGATTTCTGATAATTGAAAAAATAATTTAATCTATTTTAATGAAAACATATTAAATATAATGTTAAGAGTAACGGAACGAGACAAGTAAAAAACACAATTTATTTTGAAAACCTGAATATAATAATATATAACAATACAATTTTATTCAAATTGATTTACACAAGGCAAGATAAAAATGTAAAATAAATAAATATACAGTATATTAACCAAAATTTTAAAGGATTATTATCAAAAAAAAGAATGTGTTAACATAACCATAAACTAGTCACTGGAACTATGTGAAATGCTTGATGACACTCCCTCATCGTTTTGATTTACTGCTTCTGCATGGGCTGTCGCATCTCCACTTGTCCACGTTTCAGTCTTTGGAGGTCCATTTCCATCTGACACGCTACTAGAGTAACTCGATGATCCTCTACTATCAGTGCTACTACTCCACGAAGAACTTTGCGATTCTCCTCCAACACCTCCCACGGATCTCTCTGCTCGTTCATTTCCACTGCTAGTTCCAGGACTTCCATTTTCACTAGTAGTTAGACTTACAACTCCATCATTGTTCTCAGCAAAGGCTGCAGCTTGTCCTTGTCCAGTTGTTTTGGCATCTGTCTCAGGGTTTTGGTCTCCATTACTCTCACTTATTGATAGACTTGTTGATTTTTCACCAGCACTGTTAGTTTCTGCATATGCTGATGCTTTACCATCTCCTGTTGTGTATGTTTCTGTTTTTGGTTTTCCATCACCATTGTCTACACTACTGGAGTAAGTGACTTCTCCTTTGTCGTTTGTGCTACTGCTAAATGATGTACTGGTTCCACCACCAGAACTGCTGGAGGAACTGCTACTTGAAGAATATGATCCACCTGAATTCATCATATCTGGAAAATTTGGGGGACTATATGGCCAAGGAAAATTTTGTACTGGTGGGTAATAGAAAGCAGCTGCTTTTACGTCAGGAATCTGAAAATATATAAGCCACAATAAGCGATGTATTTATAAGAGTTCAATGAAAACCTAAATTGGAAATGATAAATGCCGTCATAAAACGATATTCTGACGGAAGCCTTTAAACTCACTGAAGATACCAACATTGAAGTTATTCCCTCCAAACCAAACCCACCCCGCACCACACTCGGTCTTAATCAAGCGTATCACGGGACCCTATAGTGGCGATTGTGAAGCATCTATTTAATGTATGACTGGAAATGTCTTGTGAGCAGATACCCAAGACTAAGGTTGCTACGCTCTAAGTGAGCTCTGACTGAGTTTAAAATAATACTTTAATGCATAGTGCCGGGGAGAGACGAGCGCATGGAAATTACAAAAATTAAAAGAATGTAAGGTATATGTAACAAAAGAAGCTAATTATACGGGCAGCAAAACTTATGTGAAGAGATCTTCACGTCCGCAGTAAGACGCCGCAATTTTTTTAAAAACAAGATAATTGGCCTTTGTAGCAACCAAGTTGGACGGCCCGATAGATCCAACAGCTGGTTGGACCAGCTTAAGCATCTCTTCCCTTTCGGAGTACATTTTTGGACATTCCCAGAGGAAGTGGTTGGGATCCTGTATTTCCCCATCCACGTGGACGGTTTGTAAATCCAAGCTTGAAAAGCTTGCCAGCGAAACTATCGTGTCCAGTCATAAATTGACTGGTATCAATCAGGAGTCAATAATTTGGTTATCTCCATATACAAACAATGTTCAGTAGATGTACATAACAGCATAGGGACCAAGAAGAGTGGAAGGAGCTAGGGGAAGTCTTTAAGTAAGTCCCCGGCTGATGGTCATGATGCCTTTTATACAAAAAAAAAATCTGTATGTATTTTAAATTTAAAATATTTAATACAAAACTAATAATAATATGTGCTATGACATTAAAAATAATTAAAGAATGCTTTGTAAACAAGAAAGAAAAGTCTTTATAAAGAGAGGATATAATTTGTATACCAAAAACTAGTGGTTTTTTCTCTTTGGTTGTATGGGAAAAAATCTGAAAATGTATAACAACATTAAACGTGACTTGGTGTCAGATCGTGTATTAATAATGAAAATCGCAACATTTCTTATCTATTTTTACAATAAAATGAGAGCGTGCGCATAAAACGTCACGTGACATGTAGGTATTTACCTGCAGTATTGTATTTTAGTTGCTGATTAGCGTTTGCACAGGTGATGTTTACATTCGTTTGGTTACACAACAAAATGTACTCTGCTGGAATTTAATGTAGTGCATGTACTACTCCCAGTAAAAATAGACAGATTAAACACTCGATCAAAGATAATTTATTGAATGCGTTGAGTATTATTTTTCTCAAATGCATTCTCTATTGCGACGGAATCCCACGACAGCTGTATTTATACAAATAATTACGCATTGAGTAAATAAGTGTAAATAACTCCCACAACTGGTGTATTGGGAAGTATTCATGCTCAAGGCATGAAATTTTTTCGACATCCTTTGTATCAACATTTATAAGTGTCGCTAGATTTCAAAATCAGCCAAGTCCATAATAAATGAATAGGAGAAATGGTGAAAGTTTATATTATTTCGAGTAAAGAATATTTAAAATTAATAAATTTCACATTTTGATAATACAGAAATGTTAGAAAGCAGTAGTTCTTCAGCAATTCAGAAAAAAGTCAAAAATACCTAAATGTGGACTTGGCTGATTTTGAAATCTAGTAGTGTCGCTAGATTTCAAAATCAGCCAAGGCCATAATAGATGAATAGAAGAAAAACAGCTTTTTGTTTTCTCAAATACACAGTCACAAGGGTGAAAGTTTATATTATTTCGAGTATAGAATATTTAAAATTAATAAATTCCACATTTTGATAATGCAGAAATATTAGAAAACAGTAGTTCTTCAGCAATTCACAAAAAAAGTAAAAAATACCTAAAGGTGGACTTGGCTGATTTTGTAACCAACAGGAAAATATTTGACAAATACAAAAATCGATGGAGCCATTTTTACAGAAGTCTTAAAGAAGAACAGTCTAACGATTGAACGATTGCAAATGACAGCACATGACAACACAGATTTTTTTAACAGAGTAAAATGAAGGTTAAAAATATTAATGTTAATGAACGAAAAACTGTAAAAAAAATCACTTAGGTAAATAAAGATTAATTTGATAAATCGTTCAATGCGCAAACCGCACCTAGCGCGTAGCTACTAACATTATAATTAAATGTAGTCATTAAGTGGTCAGCAGTTTTAATGCAATTAATATAAAATATTATGCAGTAAATTGTATTTCGTATTATTATTATATTAGTATTTTAGGTTACTAATATAAAATTTTAAATTAGTAGTCGAATTGTCAGCGATACTTTTCATGTACTCATTAGCGAACCGTAACTGTGACCGTTGCAGATACAGTAACTTATATGGACGCCAAGTAAATGATTAGTTCTAACTGAATATGTTAAAAAATGACAACAATCTAAGTTCTGATATACCCATATGAACATGGTATTATTTTTGTTGATTCTATATTTTGATGTGACGCTTTTGGCATGAAACAAGCGACTATTGATGTAATCAACAAAGTTCATGATACAAAACTATACATGCGTTGAGAGACCAAGGAGAAAAAAATAAAAGCTTTATGTATAATAACTTAATATGGTTACAATATGTAAATTGTAGGTAATACATTTCATCGCAGTACAATTCGCCGAGAGCTTTCTTATCGGAAAGACAATAAGGCCGTATACTATACGGTCTTCAATTTTATTGAAGTTATACTTCTTTTGGCGCGTTTGAGAAATCAGATCAGAGTGTATTTTTGGCGTGTGACATGTAACACATAATTTATTTTTTCACACGAAAAAAACGCACTCGATTGGATTCGAACCACCGATTGTTCGGTTATCAGCCGAACGCACTACCTTTACGCCACAGTATGATACTGCGATCGTGACGATTATACATTATAATAGTATAGTTTAGAATTGTTCCGTTGCCTAGGCAGCGAATTTATTATTGTTGGCCATTTGCAATTCCTTACGATAACAAACTATTAAACGTCAGAGTGACATGTCACCAAAAAAACGCACTCGATTGGATTTGAACCACCGATTGTTCGGTTATCGGCCGAACGCACTACCTTTACGCTACAGTATGATACTGCGATCGTATACAGTATAATATTATAGTTTAGAATTGTTCCGTTGCCTAGGCAGTGAATTTATTATTGTCGCCCACTTGCAATTCCTTACGTAAACAAATTATTAAACGTCAGAGTGACAGTAATTGGTACATTAAAAATAAAAACAACGAGAAACCATGATATAATTTAGTAATATAAGTTAAAGTGTATATACATAAACCAACGGCGTTCCAATAAGCGGTCCTTTTTTTTGAGTGTGTAATTTAACAAGATAATTGAGAGCTAGTCAAAGAGAAATTTTGTTTTGTTACGCCAAAGAAGTATAACTTCTAACACGCGTACATAAGTACACACATCGATTTTTTTTGTTTCAATATGAACATTAATTCAATTTTTATAGCTGATTTTGGCAAAATTCATGAATTGGAGAATGAAAACAATATAACCTAACAAATAATCCAGTATATCGGCTATTTTCAAAATTTGTTTGCTGCTGGCTTTCTGTAAACCGACAAGAACCGCGTTTTATTTAGACATGAATTTTATGTCAGTACTATACGATCCAAAGAGGTTGGACGGTCTTTAATATACGGCCATATATTTCTCATACAACATTTCACGGTGAAGTGTGATACGGCATACTGCATACGTACAAGTTTCCGGACACGATAATCAACAAAGTGCACGATACAAAACTACACATGAGTTGAGGAGCTACCACTAGAGTTGGATTTCGGGAATTTCCCGACGGGAAATCTAGAGAAATTTTCAAGATTTTCAATCCCGAATCTTGAGAATTGAATTTTTTTACATTTTGGGAAATCCTGGATCTTGAGAATCTTTTCTCGGGATTCGGGATTTCTTTATTATTAAATATTAATTGAAAAAAAAACGATTTTCTTTGTGAAAAATGTGGACAGAAAACACAAAACGTTCAAGGACTGATCGGGGCATTTAACACAATTAAGCCAACGTCGACTCAAAATGAGCGCAATTTTTGCAACATCAGGGAATTTTGTGTCTCAAAAGCTTATGCGATTGTCAGACGCAGCGATTGACAGTCTGTGTTTTTTTAAATCCTATTTTAATAAGTAATGTTTTCAATTATTTTTGTTTTCCACTTCTATTTTGTTTGTCTTCTTACATAAATAATAATTAAAAACATATTTTTTCGGAATTTGTCTGTTTTTACACTGATTTTAGGATTTTTATAGGTTTTTTTAAAATTTACAGAATTCTCGAGAACTATTTTCTGGAAATCCTGAATCTCGAGAATTCAAAATTTCATCATTTAGGGAAATCCCGAATCTCGAGATTGGGATTTTCTCGGAAAATACCCACTCTAGCTACCACGTATAGTACAAGTGACACAAGTTACTCTCGTTGCACTATATGCGCACTACTTTTATATCTATTTGGCATTTACACTGTTATAAAATATTACTATTGTAAAGTTCACATGAAAATATTGTAGATTTTATGAAATATAATATAACCGAATAAATATTATTATGGAATTGATAGTTTTATGGAAAATTGTTTTTATAATAATTTAATAAAAAAATATTGAATGATAATATTATAAACACCTACAGCATAATGAACCTTATTCTTTCAATTATTTATTTATTTAAGAAAACAAAATATTGTGAACATAATAAATCAAAATTAAGGACGTTCACAACATGAGATTTACATTATAACACATATTACTTTCACATGAGAGAAGAAGAAAATTATATACCTATCCCATATTTACATTTCCCAAATCTTGGCATCACGAGACATAAACGGAGAACATTAAATCGATGTTCTAACATTGAAACCACGTAGGTATCTGACATCTATATCAATATTTTTGATAGGGAGAATTAAAATGTTATAAAAATTCAGGTAATCAACTTAAATAAAAAAATAATTACTAGATAAAAAGAACTTTTTATATACCACGTTTTTAAATTTTCTGTTGAATCATATAAACTTGACAATTCTATACATTAATAAAAACTTTTTTTGTACTTGATAGAAATACTGAATTAATATAGAATACTGAAATGTCATTTTGACATTTTGACAATTTATTCAAAGCATTCATGACATGACATAAAAATAAATATTAATAATGTTGAAATAATTACAAGATAAAAAGAATTTTTTACATACAACGTTTTTAAATTTTCTGTTGAATCATATAAATTTGACTTGACTAGCTTAAACGATCAAAAAAAACTGTACTCGATAGAAATAATACTGAAACGTCATTGATTTCCATAGTAACGCACGTATATATTAATAATTTAGTTGCTAGGACCGCCTTAGCAACCAATAATAGTGTTTTACTTTTTACGGATTTTTTCCGAAATAACTTTCCATACAAAACAGAATTAACTGAAAATGAATTCAATTCTGCTTAAAGATGTCCAAAGGTATTAAAAGAATGCATTGTCATCGTGTTTTGATATATTCTAAAAGTTTCAAATGTCTAGCTAGTCGGGAAGTTAGTTAAAAACCTTCAATCGTCCAATAAAAATCTTGGACAAACAAGAAAAAATTTGTATTGGAAACACAAGAAAAAATCTGTACCGGACAAACAAGAATACGAGCTAATAAAAACGTGGTAAAAAATGTAAAAAAATGTTTTTGCACGAAGCGTACCTGTTTTGTTTTTATTTAATTCCATTTGGTAGTTTTTGTATAAATTTTAAAATATTGAATGTCAAATATGAGGAGTCAATGTTAGAATATCGAAATATTAAATTCAAATTTAGAATTACATCAATCAAAAAAAAAAAAAGGTTTTTTCAATATAACATTTTCACGATTGTTTCATTAATAATGGTAGTTCACCCATTGACTATTATTTATTATTAAGTTTTTAATTTTCTTTGTTAGAAAATTACATTTATAAAATTAAATTAAAATAATATTAATTACTTACCGTTACAAATATTTGACAAAGCAATAAACCCGCTGCAATATTAGAACATACACCCATTTTGTTATCAAAAATTACAAGCTGCAACTATTACTAGAAAAATATGTACAATGGAGTAAGTATATACTTGTTAAAAAAATAACTGAAACTATATTATAAAATATAATATTTTTAAATATTATTTTTACTGACCAGCCTAGTTGAGTGGCAATGTCAAATTATACTGGCACAACATTGGCAGTTGGCTACATATATATTAACAATGTGTAATGCAAATTGTGTTATAGTTGAGAGGCAAATATGAGATGCAGCCATTTTGAATCTATATCACATTATTATTGATTTATTAACCGACTGTATTTGTTTTATGTTATTTTGAATAGTAATTACGTCTAAAATAAGTAAGGTGAACAAACAAAAATGAATATCTACTGTCGAATGTTCTATACCAAAGATGATTCGTAAATTTTCAGAATTTTTATTTCATCATCATTATTATTCGTCAGATGTTTTTCGATATTTTTTTTATCCACCCCCTTCCCCCGCTTGCTAATTAACGTCACGTTCTTGATACCCCTCCATTTGCTAATAAACATTTTTTCCCAAAATTATCGATTTCAGATTGAGCATAGAAAATAATATATTAATTTAGCAACGTGGCGTGGAAAGGTGTATGTTGGGCATAACGCGTAAATTTCACAAAAGAAACCAATAAATTCTAGTGCGTCTATTCTATACACAAGGCAAATATCGACCGCTAAAGTGATAAAATGATATTATTTATTACATATTTGTATTGAGGTATTATAATTGTTACAATAAGTTAGCCGTCTAAACAGTCAAAACTCGCTCTAAATTTTATCACTGCCAATAGAGGTGCTGTTAAAATATATCACTTATTGGAACAATTATAACCAACTTATTGTAATTGTTACAATAAGTACTAATACTTTGATACAAACCTAACATAAGTGGTAATATTTATCAGTTTATCAGTTTAGCGGTCGATAAGTATAGAATAGACCCAAAGATGAGGTTATAATATATTTATGTGATTTTATCAAAGCCTGGGAGTTTGTGAATGCGATTCACTTCCATTATTAAATACACCACTGTTTCACTACACTACTGTCATTAGGCGCCATGGCCTGTTGGTAGTGTTGAAAATATTATATATTTATATTTATTAATTGATATATTTTTTTTAACTCATGTGTGCTACCAACGCTCACATGTCCGTGTGAAACGTGGACTCTTAATGTAAGAGAAATGAAAAAAATTACGAGTAGTACAACGTGGCATGGAAAGATGCATGTTGGGCATAACGTGGAAAGATCACAAAATAAACCAAAATATAAGGAAGCAGACAAGAGTATGCGATGTGATAGAGTACGCTAAGCAGATGCAATGGCAATGGGCTGGAATGTCACTCAGTGGACAACCGCTGAACAAATGCCGTCATACAGTGGTACCGAAGAGGAATTAAATATCCACAGGGACGCCGTAATACCCGCTGGAGAGACGAACTCATAAAGTTTGATGGATGTAGGTACGTGACAGTGAAGAACTAGGAACCGTAGAGAGTAGAGAGAGCTAGGGAAGGATGATATTATCTGTTTTGTAATGTTTTATTTTAAATATCTCCCTCCCTTAACCTTTCATAATTATGCTTGACTCTTTGCCCTATATTTCATTATAATATCACAATACATAACATTTTTTTCTTTATTCAAAAATATTTTTGCAATATTAGAATGGAATAAACAAAAAAAACTATATTTTGTGATTCAGTGTCATGGAAACAGTCAAAACGATCTTCAAAGTATATTAAATTATTATAAGTATATATTTAAGTACTTAAGTCAAAAATAAGTTGAAAAAATCCAATAAATAAATGTTTTCCTTTGAAAAAAATACTTGAAATATTGGTTGTCACAGGTTAATTTAATCTTTGAATAAAGTTTATTTAAGGTGAATGGTTAAATGTACAGATGAAAAGGGTATATTATATTTTTCCCAGAAATTAAAACGAGGTCAAATATTACAGATGTCAAAATACAACAGCTTATAAAGAATATTATGTTTGTGATTTTAAAATCATTTTTTCGATCAAATTCAAAATAATATCTCCCACAGAAGATATTTTTTTACAACGTTTTTCGGTACTGTTCGGTTATACGGAATACAGCGGAAAACGCATTTTGAAAATAGCCGATAAACTGGATTATTTGTTAGGTTAACCTAACCAAACCTAACCTAACCTAACCTAACCCAACCTAACCTAAACTAACCCAAACTAACAAATAATCCAGTTTATCGGCTATTTTCAAAATGCGTTTTCCGCTGTATTCCGTATAACCGAACAGTACCCGTTTTTCTTAGCTCGTATTATTATTTGTCCGGTGGTTCTTTGTACGGTACAAATATTGCAATCGATTTTTAACTAACTTCCCGACTAGCTAGACATTTGAAACTTTTAGAATATATCAGAACACGATGCCAATGCATATTTTTAAATACTTTTAGCCATCTTTAAGTAGAATTGAATTCATTTTCAGTTAATTCTGTTTTGTATGAAAAGTTATTTCGACACCATTATTGGTTAATATTGGTTATTATTGGTTAGCAACTAAATTATAATATTAATATATACGTGCGTTACTATGGAAATCAAAATGACATTTCAGTATTATTTCTATCAAGTACCTAAAAATTTTTTTGATCGTTTATGCTAGTCATGTCAAGTTTATATGATTCAACAGAAAATTTAAAAACGTTGTATATATTTTATCTTGTAATTATTATATATACCTATAAATTAATTCCACTGAAAAAAATATGGACAGAATTTTATTATATTGATTTAATGTGTCCTGCACTAATGATGGTCGTGATTCTTTTTAAATATTCTAGTAGTCAAACGTTTAGTTTACTGATTTTTCTTTCTGGTTATCTGGCCAATGTACTACAAAACTATTTAGAAACATATTTTTGTGAATAAAATCATCGGTATTTCACGTTTATTTCTTTCAAAATTAATCTGTTCTGTGCTCTGTACGTAGTAGATAAAAATAATATATATTTTTTGAGTTACACCATAGCTTATCAATTTGTAGAAAAGCTATACAGTTTTAGGTAAATACTTAGATAGGTACGCCATTTAAACCATTTTTTTTGAAATTATATTTCTTTTGACGCGTTTGGGAAAACAGATCTGAGTGTATTTTTGGCGTGTGACGAAGTTGCGCGCGCCGATGTAACACATAATTTATTATTATGATTATATACATTTTGGTTTTAAGGGTGCATGCGCATGCGCATAGTGTCATTTAATTAGTCGTTCAATACAACCAAGTAAAGAGCACGTGTTGTAAACATAACCAATATTGTGTCATAATAAATATATATGTTTATAAACCAATTTCTGGAGACTTAAATACTACACTGTTAATTTATATTCATAAAACTTTATTTATATTGAAGTGTATATTTATTTTTCACTGCAGAGATTGTGTATCAAGATTTGAGGCTATATTTATGTCAGTATTATTTATGAGAAAAATTATATATTAATAAATAAATAAATTTTGTGAATGTTTAGTTGGTAAATAATTCAAAAAATATATTAAAATTTGATTTTTTTTATTAATTCACCATGGGCATTTCTGAATCGATTATATCCGCTGTATGGCAATGATGAGTTTTGGTCCAATACAATTATTAAATTACAATTAGCATGTGCTATATGAGACACAGATGAATCGCGTACGTTTTCATCAACCTAATCCACTGTAATATTAATATACTCAGGTTACGGCTTATTTTGTTTTGTTACGCCAAATAAGTATAACTTCTTACACGCGTACTTAAGTACACAAACCGATTTTTTTCTACAAAAATTCCCTAAATTAAATAAAAAATAGTTATTCTCTTTTTAGAGGAAGTAATAAAATGTGATTATCAATATAATGAAATTTTTTTCGAAAAATATTTTTCTATTGTATGATATATTTGTTGTACATTTTAATATTATATTTTCATGACTTCACAGCGTCACTATCAAATGATACATAAACGGGTTTATGGATTCAAATGGACTCATTATAGTCGAGTAAATAATGGTAATGATTCACAGCCAACGGGCTTAATAACTTCCGTTTCAAAATTTATTGTGAGAAAAATAATGTGTGTGGAGTCAATGTGTTGATTAAATCAACACCTGACGAATACGTTATGCATATTATATTAGCAATATATGTCAACTCAAACCAAACAGTGTATCTAGACATGAGTAATGTATTCTAGGAAATAATTATTAATTAATTTCTAGAATATTCACTTTTTTCAAAATAATATGTGAATTTGAAAACCTTAGAAACATACCACACAGTGACGAAGGGTGACCTTTTGAAAGTAAGTAGGCAATAGGGGTTATAACAGTGCAAAGGCATATGTACAGGAAAGAAGCAATGGCGGTTTTAGGGACCTAGAAATTTCGACTACCAACGTCAGTAAAAACATCAATGTATAACTTTCTTATACATACATAATTCGAAAACACTTCTGAAAAAAAAAAATTTTGAAACCCTCAGGAATTGAACCTGCGTCTCTCGAGATTCGCGCCCACGCACATTGACCACAGCGCTATATGCATTCTATCTAATTGTGATAAATTTTAACTAATTACTCTTACAATACTCTCTGAAGTGCTTTCCAAATTGAGTTACTATTAGCAATCGAATAAAAAAAAGATTTTTTCTGTTGGTTATATATTTACTCCGAAGTGTTTTCAAAGATATGTATGTTCAATAAAAATAATGTTACATTCTTAAATCTTGTGAATTAATCGTTGAATAAAAAAATAGTTATATCACTTACGATCATACCTGTTGTAGCCAACAACATTTTATTAATAATATAGACAAATAATAAAACGAATGGTTTAATTTTATATGGAAGTATAATAATAATATGTTGGAGTGGTTAATGTTACAGGCCCTTTTGGTATTAGTTGCAATGATTTTGTTATGCTTTTTTTTTTTTTTTAGAATTATTAAAAACCATGTCCTTGCTTTTTCGTACAAGGTGGTTGTTAGTAATTTTGAACAATCACAAACACCCAGGCTTTGAGACAAACACATAAATATTGTGTGTCCTGACCGGGAATCGAACCCAAGAACTCTCGGATGGAAGGCAAGCGCCTTACGCACCGCACCACGAGAGCCGCCCTGGCTATGCTTGTATAATGTAATATCTTATACGAAATTTGTGAGAAATACGCATATTTTGAAGATTTTGGTATAATTTAATTATTTTATGGGTGGTTTGAACCATTTACAGGCCCCCTTTAAAATATTTTGAAGAATCGATTGCGTCATCTGCGTCAAAGAAAATCGCCGCTGTTAAATGATGACAATATTAATATGATATTTCTACTGATTCGTAGGTAGGAAGGTACAACGTAAAATAATATCGTAGAGGTGATTACATGAGGTTTTTAAAAAATATTACATTTTGAACAAAGAACCATAAGCGATAAAGTAAAAAAAATATTTTTTAAATTATCTATAATTAAAATAAGATTTGATCTTTAATTATTTGCTGAAAGCTGATAATGATGACTCAAGTGCAATTTTACAGTAGATGTCTAGATATCATAAACAAAACATCCTAGTACGGATTATTACAGCCTTTCAACGCCTTTGTCTGTCAAACGAACGAAATATAGATACATCTGATACAGCGCATCGGAGGGTAAATATATTGCGACATTCATTAGGAATATGAAAGTCATTCAATGACATATTTTTATATATTATGTACTTACTTTGGTCAGTAATATCATCAGATAATAAAATACCGTTTCAGACAGCGATTGTAAGACACCATCGATTATAAGTTGCACCCGAATTCATAAACACCAAAATAACAAGAAAACATGCGTCTTATAATTGATAAAAAATTCAAAAAAAAAATATGGGATTTGAAATCCATTTAATTCTGGGCAGTGTCTTTTACTGCTAAGATACCGTATATTAGTAACAGGTAAAAAGCATTATTTTATTGTTAACAAAAACTTTTGAGTTATGTCATGATAATATAATGTGTTATCACCGGATTAGCACATGTGTACCGAATTTATATTCCCAGGAAACTGTGGAAAGCGTCAAAACTATTTATAGTGATTATATGGGGAGATTTAATTGAGAGTGATGGATTTGGCAATTTAAATATTTTATTATGTAGTACAAATGTTACGCATTGAAAAATAATTATCTGCAGGAATAGACAATTTAAAGTTTCACTAAAATGTGTGAATAAATACATTAATATATTATGTGGGTTGCATTGTGATATTTTTGGAAAGGTTAGACCAATATAAATAATGATTATTTACGAGATTACACATTTATTTTTGGTCCTCTTGTGGTGATAAGTTAATTTACATTTCCTGGATATAATAGTATTTATTATAATGTTTATTCAGTGGTAATTAGTGTTACATTATATTATATGGTAATATATGGCAATAAAAATATAATGACATGTAGTATAATATAACCCTTAAGCTGCTATTACATTATGATCAGATCACGTGCCATCACGTACTGGCACGATGACAAATTTGGTCATTCGCCATTCCGAATAAATTCAATTATGGAAAGTCAGAATATATAAATATCACAAATGAGTACCTATATCTCTTTTTGTTGCATACAATTTTAGATCTATCTCTTTTGTCCGTAATGAAATGTGATTCTTTGTTTGCAATGTGCATTTATAAATTATGATAGGTAAATGAAAACTGATGGATATCTATCAAATATATGTATTTACTGGATAATTCTATCGATTTTTACAATAGTAACATTTTAATAAGATGTTATATTGATTCTAGGAATATCTGAAATATGAATATAATATTTGAAGCTTTCAGGATTATTTTTTATCGTAGTAGATTTTTGGGTTTCCACGGTGTCTCATTCTTCCTTCTTTACTCGACGCTTCGGGCTCGTTGCAGAGGCCATTATCCAGAAATGATATGTTTTATGATGAAAATGTAGTGTAGGTATGTGAATGTAAATGTTGCTCTAAGAATTCGAAAGGAATCCGATTAGCTAAGAACAAACGTTGCTCAGAGTAATCTGTCAATCGTTACGACCAGGAGTACTGGCTCGAATATTAGATTTTGCTGATAGTGCCGGAAGCCATGACGTTTTTAACCGTAATACATCATCCCTATTAATATTTTCAGGGTTTCTATGGATTTCAATGGCCTCTTTTACCAATCGTGCGAAATATCCTTTATTCTGACCCAATATTTTGGTTTCAAAGTCAAATTTGTGTCCTGTATCCATCGAGTGCTCGGCAACGACGTGATGTCGGAAATTATGCTTAATGCTCTTAACTAATCGGATTCCTTTTGACATTCTTAGAGCAACGTTTACATTCACATATCTACACTACATTTTCAGTTGGTGATATCGTGTAATGTTTAAGTCGGTATGCCCTCTCGTGTTTACTCACACTTTACTGTTCTAGAAGTTTGGCCTATATACTTTTTTGATTTCCTTTTGACATTCTTAGAGCAACGTTTACATTCACATACCTACACAACCATAAAACATATCATCTCTTGATGGCCTCTGCAACGAGCTCGAAACGTCGAGTAAAAAAGGAAGAAGGAGACACAGTGGAAACCCAAAAATCTACTACGATCTGAAATATGAATTTGATGACGAAGTGCATATTAACTGAAATACTTTCAATTTATTAGGCTGGGTAGTATTAGGTTATGACATTATAGTGTTAATATTGTCAATATTGGTAATTAAAATTGACAAAAAAACAACTAATGTATCTAAGTTATTACAATGAAATGTATTTGCAATTATAAAACATTGGCAATAATTTATACCACGGCTCAGCGATATTTGAAGCGCCTAGTTTCAAAAGCCCCTAAAACGGTTTTCGAAAATTTTTGAGTTGGATATGTTTTTAGATGGATATTTTCGTTACTTATATGATGGCCAAAGATTGAACTTTAAAAATCGCCAAAAACCGTCAATACGTATGATCAAAAATAAAGGTAAATTTCAAAACCCGCTTAAATGGTTGGGTGTACCTTTCAAATACTCCTTAAATGGAAAGCCAAAATACTCTTTAGAATGTAATGAATTAAAAAAATAAATACATAAAGTTCACAGATATGATTTTTCTCAAAACTACCTAAAATTTTTCTCATTTTTTTCAGAACTACCTAAAATCGTTTTAGGGGCTTTTGAAACTAGGCGCCTCATTTTCAGACTTCAAGATTCATCTCTGAAGTCAAATTAATATGGGTGTAATGACTATTCCATTATGATGTTCCTTGTTGACTGCGGAGCATTTAATTACCGCATTTAAATAACATGATAATTATATCGAATGGCCAATTAATTAAAGTACAGTAGGTGTACCATACGCGTTGAAAGGATTAAGAAGATATAGCGGAATGGGAGATTTTTCATGACCATGTTTTCAAGCCTCTACAATAATTCATGGCACCCTTGCTGCATCAGGATTTTTCTATGACGGCCTCGAAAAACGAAATGTTTTTTAATAAGGTATTGCAGAAGAATTTTACCAGCGTGATATTTGAGTGTAATGGTTCGCTAGAATTGCTTCTAGATCCTTTTTTTTATAAAATAAGATTAATTCCGATACTGTTTCATCTTTCAGCCACTTCTCATGTCTTCATACGAGATTTCAGATATTTTTGGTGGCATATGTCTCGTCTAAGCAGTTTGCAATGATTGAGAATATCGTAAGGCACACTTTAATTATTAAGATCCCATAACTAAGAAAAATGTTGTTGTTTTTACTAATTTTTGTAGCCCAAACCCAAAATAAAGACGTTAATCTGACGTCGTCTTGTCAAATTATCTCTAGTTATCTTAGTGACTTGAGTATCTACCCTTAAGACTCTCCGAGTAGTAAAAAAATCGGTGTGTGTACTTATGTAAGCGCGTTAGAAGTTATACTTCTTTGGCGTAACAAAACAAAAACAAAACTTGTGATAAACTAGATTCTTTGACTAGCTCTTAATTATCTTGTTAAATTATACACTCAAGAAAAAGGACCGCTTATTGGAACGCCGTTGGTTTATTTCTATACACTTTAACTTATATTACTAAATTATATAATGGTTTCTCGTTGTTTTTATTTTTAATGTACCAACTTTACTGTCACTCCGATGTTCAATAATTTGTTTACGTAAGGAATTGCAAGTGGGCGACAATAATAAATTCGCTGCCTAGGCAACGGAATAATTCTAAACTATAATATTATACTGTATACGATCGCAGTATCATACTGTGGCGTAAAGGTAGTGCGTTCGGCCGATAACCGAACAATCGGTGGTTCAAATCCAATCGAGCGCGTTTTTTTGGTAACATGTAAGTTGTACGTATGCAGTTCATCGTGGGACACTTATTCGTGTGCCGCAATACGTAAAACATGAGTTCATATAATATTTTATCAAATGACGAGTTCTTCGTTGAACATTTAACCGTGGAATACATTTGTACGTATCTTACAAAATGCGGCGATAGTTTGCAAATAGTACTGTTCCAATTAGATTAACCCTAACCTAACCTAGTAAAGACATCTCATAAAATTCGTCACATGTTGTAGCATACGTACAAATATACTCCACGGTGAAATGTTCAACGAAGAACTCGTCATTCGATTAAATGTCACACGAAAAGAAGTATTTTGTTTGATAGATCGTATAAGTGTGCTAGAGACGGTGTGTAATTTTTTATGCAAGTTTTCAAAGATATATTTTGTAAACCATACTTTCAGATAATTGTAAACTTAACCTCATCAAGAAAAGTACAAAATGTTTACAAATATAGCTGTGTACTACAGTAAAAATGTTAATTATGTAATAATAATATGCAATATGAACACTTTCGTGAACTCTCGTTTCAGGTACTGCGGCGCACGAATAAGTGTCCTGCGGTGAACTGTTTACGTACAAATTTCTGGATACGGTTTTTTTTCGTGTGAAAAAATAAATTATATGTTACATGTCACACGCCAAAACTACACTCTGATCTGATTTCCTAAACTCACCAAAAGAAGTATAACTTCAAAAACTTCTGATGACTCATATCAAACGTAGGGTTTGTGATATGTAGATTAAGAGTGTGGTGCGGAGCGGGTTGGTTCGGAGAGGTCTATGTTTGTGTCAAATTAAATTCTTGTCCACGTAGTCCACATGATATTACGTGACATCATATTACCCTAATAAAGCCGAGTTCAGTTTTAATTTAAAATCTAAAATGTTTCCTAGATTTAATTTTTATTACACCCACTCGGGCCTAAGTTAATATCTAGTTATTTAGGCATTAAGCATCTAGCGAGGCTCTCATTACACTTTAACTGTATCGTAAATTAAACAAGGTAAACATTCTCAGGTTTGTTATTTCAGTCTGTAAACTTTTTTACTCCTAGTTGTAATTAAGCCGTGCCATTCTTTGACTTTTGGCGAACGTAAACGTAATTGATAGCCACTTTGCTTTGAAATAAAATGTTTTTGTTTCAAATTTATCAATGAATTCTCTAGTAGCGTCTTGCTTACATTTGAATGAACGAAATCAATGAAAACGAATAATATTTAAAAGAATAATGTATTGGGTAAAATAGAGTTTGCGGAAAAAGAGCCATTAGGTGAGGTTAGGTACACAACTAGGGTTGGAAATATGCCTAAAAGTATGAGACGCAGGCATTTCGAAACCTTTTTGCAGAACTTGAATGTGCGTACGTTTAGTTGTTCATTTTTTACTGTGCTGTTGATGAGAAATAGTAACAAGATAAAAAGAACTTTTTATATACCACGTTTTAAATTTTCTGTTGAATCATATAAACTTGACAATTATATGTATTAATAAATACTTTTTTTGTATTTGATAGAAATACTGAATAAATAATATAGAATACTGAAATGTCATTTTGACATTTCATATTGATTTCCATAGTATCGCACGTATATATTAATAATCTAGTTGCTAGGACCCACTTTGCAACCAATAATAGTGTTTTACTTTTTACGATTTTTTTCCGAAATAACTTTCCATACAAAAAAGAATTAACTGAAAATTAATTCAATTCTGCTTAAAGATGGCTAAATTGTCATCGTGTTCTGATATATTATAAAAGTTTCAAATGTCTAGTTAGTCGGGAAGTTAGTTAAAAATCGATTATTGCAAGATTTGTATTGGAAAAACAAGAAAAAAATTGTACTGGACAAACAAGAATACGAGCTAATAAAAACTTGGTAAAATTCTCCTGTCATATAGAATGAAGCTATGATAGTTATACGTTCCGTTTGACCGCGGGCGATATTGAACCATTTGTATTAGTCAAAAAATAACTTTTCTGTATGTACTATCAGATTTAAATGTTCACTTATCGATTCTCCGTGGTTAGATTCCAGAAAAAATGTAAACAATGTACCTATAACATGTCGTCAATTTACTTTCTGAAATAATTAAATTCAAACATTTGGAATTAAACTGCAGTGTGTTTTTTTCTATATGCCTTTATGAGTAGGGGAGACTGGGGACAATAGAAACAAGGGACGATAGAAAGAGCGGCTATAGCAGTCGATTCATATGTCCGAATCACGAGAGAGTTTACCAAACTAAGTATCATTGGGAGCTTCTGCCGCTCAGCAGTCGTCCATCGAGCGCAGTCCAGAGCGGACCTGTATACCTCGCAAAAACGTTATTCCCACCATTAATGTAATATTTTGCGTTTATCGAAAAAGTGTGACTGAAGATACAAAAACGTCAGTCAGATGATTTCAATTATATTAACATATTTATTTGTCTATTAACTTTAGGTGAAATAGCTTACATTATTGCAATTGATTGTTGTCTATAAAATAATTAATGATATAAACAAAAAAAATGGTGCGGGGACAATATTGAAGTTAATCCCTCCAAACCAAAACCCGCCACGCACCACACCCGGTCTTAATCGGGCGTATCACGTGGTTCTACATTGGCGATGTGAAGCATCTAGTTAAGTCTTAGGCCGGGAATGCCCTAGGAGGAGATACCCAGGACTAAGGTTGCTACGTTGCTAAAGTTACTTTCTAATGCAAAGTGCCGGGGAGAGAAGAGCACAGGGAAATTATGAAAATAAAAATGATTCTAGTGTATATAAAACAAAATAATGAAGCTAATCATACGGACAGCAAAAATTATGTAAAGAGATCTTCACGCCCGCAGTAAGACGTCGCAAATTTTTTAAATGCAAGATAATTGGCCTTAGTAGCAACCAAGTCGGACGGCCCGATGGGCCCAACAGCTGGTTGGACCGACCTGACAATCTAAGGTGGGGACGTTAGAAACATATTTCTACTGTTAGTCCAGTGCATCGATTGTCATGGTTGGTCAAACGAGGCATGCACTCAACAAAAATTCAACTATACATGTCACAATTGGTTATCAGAATCAATTTTTACTACTAATTATATTTTACTATTACTGTTTAGTCTCGTTACTATTACTTACCAACTACCTACTTACGTTAATATAACTTATTGTGTTGTTACAATATTTTTTTTATTTTTTCAATGTTAACTTTAATTATTTATAATAAGATGTAATTAAATAAATCTGTTTTCTTATTATTAGCACTAAAGACGCCATAGAATCTAAGTACTTTTTCAATTGTTCCCAGTATGTGTTTCAATTGTCCCAGACACGGGGACAATTAAAACACGTTCCCAATCTTCACTGTTTTTGTAATATCTCTTTGATGCATGGTTGTATACCATATATAAAAATATACACAGAAACTAGAATAGATATGACAACAATATCTTACTTAAAATTATTGAAATTTGAAATATGTAAGAAGAAAAAAATTCTAAAACCCAAAGTGTTTCAATTGTCCCCGGTCTCTCCTACCTTGCATTTACTATCGAGGCTTCTTTACCACTCAAACTACTATACTTTAATGCTAGTTAAATAAAAATTGTGCCAGATAAAAAAACACCTTGTTTAAAATCATACATCTACCCGCATCGGGAATTGTTAATTTGAATTCGGCCAGGGCCTATGAAACCACCTTGCAAAAACCCTGGAAAATTCTTTGTAGCGCAAGGCGGATGGTGCGCGGTTTCCTAATATGTATGAGTTGATCGTGTCACGTAAGCCCTAAGCCATAGTCAAACAAATTCCACACCCTAGCCACGCCGGTTTCTGCAGGTTTCCTGTCTTACACATCTGCACTTTACATGTTGCTAAGCGGTGTGTTCCCTATTTTCATATAGTAATTGTATGTACACGCATTTAAGTACTTAGCGCATATTGGCCATGGCGACTTACTGTGTGTGATTAGTATTTTTCTAATACACGTGAAAATATATTAAGAGTAATAAATACATAAAAAAATAATGTAGGTAACTGAATTATTCAAACTTTTATGTGGTGGCTGATACAGAGAAGTAAATATTATTTCCCCCAATTTATTACATATATCTCTACCAGGGTGGAGGTAGGCTGTTAGGTTTCGATATAAATAGTGCACACGTAACTTTGTTTTCATTGAACTAAGAATACAATTTGCAGATGGTGCAGGTTAGTTTTTAAAATTCAATTAAACCTTGCCTAAACCAAACCATAATAGTTTAGTTCAATTCAAGTTCAAATATTCAATAAAAAATTGCACACTTTTTCAGTTATTTATTTGTTTTAGTTGAAATAAGAATACATACTATTGTGTTGATTATTTTTTTAAATTCACTAAGCCCTGCCTACGCCAAGCCGTAATCGATAAAAAATATTCTTCTATCTATAAAATAGGTACCTACCTAAAATTATGCATAGTTCAATGGACTTATTTTAGATATTTTATATATAAATTATTTTTTTTTACCGTTATCTAATATGGCTTGGATTAGGCAGGGCTTAATTGAATTTTGAAAAGTAACAAACACTATTTACACATTGTAGTCTGAGTTCAATGAAAACAAATACGTTTGACTGATAAAATTTAGTGTGCACTATTTATGTCGGATCTTAACAGCCTACCCCCACCCTTCGCCACTGGAGTACAACATAGCTTATTGAAAATCTCTATTCCATTTTACTTCCTAATTCGTACCCCACCGTATTATAGCTTTGTTTTTTCTAGTACATAATATGTTTATTTATGTAAACGCCACATAGAACATTTATATAGATTTTTTATAATTAATCTAATGATGGATACATAAAAACTAGTAAGTATATTATTGTAGAAAATATAAATACAATTGACAATTTAAAATACACTTGAATTGTGCATTTCTTAGTATTCTATTTTAAACACATTGTAGGTGACATAATAATTGCCATTAAATCAAAGCAAAAAACAAAACTAACTGCACCGTGCTTCAAAAGAAGATGGCAATATCATTTATATTAATTTTTAGATATTAAATGATGCAATGAAAGATCATTGATATCGGACGAAGGTTCTATAATAATATTACGATTTTTATGTAATCTTGTAATCCTAAATCAAATGTCCAAATCCCAGAATTTTTGGGTTAACTTTAGTTTTACTGTCATTTTTTGAATCGTTTGAATGCTAACGCGGTCGAAAGACAATTATTATAACTGATCTCTTATCAGGCAGAAAAAAAGCGCAAGCCGTGCAATGTTAGCTGTTTGTATTTTTTACTGAAGCACCAGGCGCGCTTAACGGTGTGAATTTAAAACAAAAATCAAACTAGCTTGGCTTTGGTCAATAATTAATCACGATCATAATAATATAATGAATCACACGTTTTACTCATGAATTATTACGATGGTGACAACATCTACTAAAATATTTTTTGTTCATATTTTTTGTCGCTAGGACATAGTGTGTTCCGGATGCCGCCAGAGAGTGCGACACTTCGTACCCTTGTGGCACAACCTCCATGGTTTTGTTACCGTGGCTGGCCCTCCATCACCCTGCAGCGGTGTCACAAAAGCGATCTACGCGCAGCAGGTCTGACGTGACGGGAGCCGCGAGAGTTGGCGATTGACCGAGGGAACTCGCATGAACTTGCGCTTGCCTTATGCCATAATGCTAGGGCGTGATAGGGTGAAAGAAAAAGAAGAAGACAAGTATTCATTTTTTTATTATGACAGTTTGATACAATTGAGATGAAAGATTTTTTTGTTTGATTACATTGTTTTATACGTCGGTTACCTCCATTTAAAAAATCGGTTAGAAGTTATACTTCTTTTGGCGTAACAAAACAAAAACAAAACTTGTGATAACCTAGATTCTTCGACTAGCTCTTAATTATCTTGTTAAATTACACACTCAAGAAAAAGGGCCGCGCATTGGAGCTCCGTTGGTTTATTTCTATACACTTTAATTTATATTACTAAATTATATAATTATTTCTCGTCGTTTTTACTTTTAAAGTAACAACTGTCACTCTGCCGTTTAATCGTTTGTTTACGTAAAGAATTGCAAATGGCCGACAATAATAAACTCGTTGCCTAAGAAACGGAACAATTTTACTATCAAACTTGCGTTTGTATACAGCTGACTGATTCGCAGCTAACTTCATACTGTCGATTACTTTCGTAACGGTGTGCGCGCGCAGCTCTCAATTTCATTCACTGTAAAAATCTTAGTTCTGATTCTCAAAGATCTTTTCCATTGTATGTATATTCGTAAACTAAAGAAACTAGCTTTGTAATAAAATAATATTAAACCGGAAGTTGATTGCTAAATTATTTGTATTCAGTACCCGCCATTTTTATAATATATCTCTACCAATTTTAAATATATAATTTATTAATTTTAATGACTTTAGGATCTTATTATTTAGTTATTTATTTTTTCACTAATTACATAATAATATTTACAAAAATAAAACATTCTATTTCCAGTCCTAAAATTTGACGGTTTTTTGCTATTACCTCAAAATGGTGGAAGATAGCGGAAACCGACTTTGAAATTACTAATTATGGTCTCATTTGTTATGTAGTTGACTTTGGAATAAATTAATAGGACAATTAATAGCCTTCTCCTATGTGAGTTTTGATACAGCGGTTGATGCAGAAATTAATTGCATACTGAATATGACATGACGTATTTATTATGTCTCATTTAAGAAGCTGCCTAAAACATTACTACATTAGGTAATTGAATATTCCCAGCCACTTCCCTAATTGTAATATAAATATTTTGATAATAATACCACATCACATTGTAACGTCAATATTAAAAATGTAATCCAATATGTATTAGAGACATCTAGTAACAGAACTAAGAACTATACAATCGGTGACTTTCCTGGGTAAATTGCCGCCCTTAAGCAGATTTAGAAGAGACTGAGACAACTGGACTCCAGGACAAGTGGCAGCCGTACTGACGAATAAAATAAATAAACGTTCGTTACGATTTGATACAAAATAATAATTGTAACAAGTTGCTGTCTACTACGTAGTAGTTTTAATTGATTTTGCTCTTTAAATAATGGTTTTTATTGCGGATTGAGAATTATTATGCCTGAGGCTTTATAAAAAAAATAAAAAAACTCTTTTCTCGTTGGAACTTAAACATATACACAATTAAATATTTATTTACTTAAGGGGGGACATGCTCGTCGAAGGTCAAAATTGAGTTTTTATTGTATTTTAAAACCATGATCCTGGACACTCCTTAAACGTTGTAGATAATCTATTTATATAATTTTGAAGCCTTATTATTCTTTATAGTTATTTTAAACATTTGATGACTGCATAAAGTATTTTTGTTACATAAAATAGTATTCTTTTAAACCTCTCGCTCTAATGTTTTAGAATAGAGTCATATTTCGGTACATAACTGTGCAGTGGTGTTAAGGTTTTTTACATTTATTAATTTTTAAACGCATTTATAAAACCATTAGTATAATTTATTACGAGATAATTTTTGTAAAATATTCACGATAAAAAAATATATTGATAATCTCTGTGATCCCAAATTTGACAAGAATTAGGCATTTTATTATTCAAAAAATCGGCAAGATTAGTTTAATAGACATTTAATAGACGTTTATAGACAAGTTTAAAAAAAAATTAAAAAAAAAAATGGTTAGGTACATGTTCAAACACGCGCGTTAACATAATTTTACTCCCTACTTAAATTATAGTTTGCCAATTTATGGCTACGGCCGTATGTTGTAGCTTAACTACTGGGGAATGCCAAAAGTAATGGCGTATTTAAAAAAAACACTACCTTATTCTTAGGTCAATAATTATTATAAAGCAATCATTATTCATAAAATGTTTATCACACTTAAATGATCAAAGACATAGCTTATTATATGTATCTTTAGAATTATCTTCAAATGTGTTAATCTTGCCGAATTTTTGAATAATAAAATGCCTAATTCTTGTCAAATTTGGGATCACAGAGATTATCAATATAATTTTTTATCGTGAATATTTTACAAAAATTATCTTGTAATAAATTATACTAATGGTTTTATAAATGCGTTTAAAAATTAATAAATGTAAAAAATCTTAACACCACTGCACAGTTATGTACCGAAATATGACTATATTCTAAAACATTAGAGCGAGAGGTTTAAAAGAATACTATTTTATGTAACAAAAATACGTTATGCAGTCATCAAATGTTTAAAATAACTATAAAAGATAATAAGGCTTCAAAATTATATAAATAGATTATCTACAACGTTTAAGGAGTGTCCAGGATCATGGTTTGAAAATACAATAAAAACTCAATTTTGACCTACAACGAGCACGTGGGCCGTTAAGTTAAAAGTACCTATAATAATTGAAGGCATCCCCCGAAAAGGGATCTATATAATACATCATGTCAAAAAGTGATTTTATTGCCTCAAACAGGTCTACATAGCATTGCTCACGTTATTGGAAAGTTTTATTATTTTATCTGCCACAGTTTTTGAGATATTAGCAATACTAAAATGCTTACCGTAGAAGAGGGGTCTATATGATTTAATTTATTATCAAAAAAAAAAAAAAAATTGTCAATAATATAGAGTGCTTTCATGAACATAATTATTATCACAGATATACTCCAAAAGTCCCCATGATTGAATAAAACGTTTTTTTCCTCTCCTGAACAATTTTGTTTTTGCATACAGACCCTTTTTCGGGGGACGCCTTCAATTATTCATGAACGTCTATTTATTTTCGACTTTCATTTAATTTCGTAGCGCCCGTTATCCCGGCGCCTAATCGTACTAGACAAGATTTAGAATGCCATCCCCTTTCATTTTTACTTTCAAATTGTCTGAAAAATCGTAATATACATACTTATCTATTTTATTGTTTATATTTGGCTACCTTAAATAGACAATTATACAAAAAAAATATATTTAAATTGACGAACACCATGTACTGAGAATTACAGCATTTCCACGAAACCTACACTCAAATAGCGGTGGTTTTAGGTATGTAGAGATTTGGTGGCACGCTTTTTGCTAAATGCTGTATATACGATTATGTTGTCAGAATTGATTATGCTTTGATTATTTTTAAACTAAGATGTTTAAGACTTTCTAGTGAAGCGATCGCATTGTTTGCTTCATTGAAAACAACCCCTGATCTCAAAAAATGTAATATTTATATTCACCCCATTGCAACGAATGGCCTCCTTACACCCACGGGACGTCACCGTATACGATTTACTGAAAAAGTTCATGGATAATGTTAATAAAAATATAATTAATAATTTATGAAAAACAGTAAAAAATATAAATTGCTTTATAAACCATGGATTATAATCTACATTGTTTCAGGATTATAGTTATTAATTCAGACGTCCACAAGAATTTAATTATTATTTAACTTTACAACATAATTAAATTATGCAACAGTTTAAGTATGCTGAGAGAAAAATGCGTTTTTTATTTTCTACAAAAACTCATGTTTTTAAAAAAATATATATAAGCTGAAAAATCTAATAAAACAGTATTGATAGCAATGTTTCTACGTATACTGAATCTGTAATGCTTTAATTAATTGAGTTATACTATTAAACATTCAGTAAAGTTTATATTAACTAATAATTTATAATTATTCAATTTATATTATTGTAGAATTTGCATATTTTTACCATTCTTGATAATAAAACTGATATCCAACGATGTAATTATTGATATTCAACATTTTGTACAATAATACCTTTCCTAATACAGATTTTCCCCTGATTAGCGAAGAGCAGAACGTCGAGAGTCGACAGCTTCAAATACCTAGGAATATATATCACGGGAGATGGAATTTGGATCAAATTATAAATTGAAAATATATTTACAAATAACAACTGATATAACAAGAAAGTAGAAAAGAAAGTATTTGCTTATGTAGATAATTAAGTAAAATGAAGAACAATTATAAATTTAACCTATTTAACACGTCCACAAACATGATATAGTTAATAAAAAATAAATCAACTTTTATGGTGCCATCAAATAAGTTAATCGCACGATGCACAGCATCGTGAAATATGACATCTATCCTGGGATAGGCTATCATGAAGACCGTAGAGTTACGAGTAATATTGGTGAGAACATGAAAATTAATATTTGCCAGTAAATACGGATTGTAAATAATTAACCCACGAAGAAGTAAAAATAAATGCTTTAAACGAGTAATCACTCTCCAGGTGGGCAGGTATTGCATTGATAGTATACCTACCTAGAAGAAAACGAGTCGGAAAATTCATTTCACCGAACGTGGTGCGTGGCGGGTCGGTTTGGAGGATCCATGTTTGTGTTTTCATTATATTTAGATATATGCGTGTAAAAGTGGGACTACACCGGAAACTTTTGTCGCCAACCTCATAAAATTTAACGACTACGTCTCGGAATAGGGTAATAAAATCGAAGGTGTTGCTACTTGTTGACGTTGCTCATTTGTCCACACAGAGAGGCAACGTGTTGCGGCAACGTCATTTTTTCTTGTAAGCCACGGAACGTTCGCCTGATTATTATTATTTAATCGTATTTGTCGCGAGTCGGGACACGCTATACCTACCTATCAAAAAGCGCTCGATATTTGCGACTGGGACTCATGCACTCTTTAATGTAGGTATCTATTACAGTGGAAAATATTATAGGTACTTATTTATATATTAGTAGATGTAGGTAAATAGGTACCTTCTTCAATTTGGTCGATATCAAACTTCGAGAAAAAGACACCAAAATTATTATTTTACTTTACTATAAATTCTTAATAAAAAGATAAACCATACCAATACGATAATAATCAATATCATTGTCTTCATCTATGGCATATTATTTTAAATCAAACCTCGATGTAGATGTAGGTAGGTACATGTAAACACTTACATGTAGGTTATCATTCTTACCTATCAGAGAATTATGGTTATATTTTTTATTGCTCGCGTTTTATAATCATGATGCAATTAGGGATTTCAATACCGGTACATATTTCAAAACCGGTATTCAATTATTTACCGATACCGAAATACCGGTTTCAAAAATCAATCAATGAGTCACCTGTACCTCGACCGCGCACGAAAAGTGACACACGGAGATTACATCTTAGGCTCAGTTCCATAGAAAAGTCAAAAATTTCAAGTTTTGAGCTATGTTGGCCATTATAGTGGTATATCGCTCCTCTTCTGTTCCACAAAATTACAACTCAAAAAAATTACAAAATGTCATCGAAAGTTCTATGTTTTTGTCACTTTTAGGGGAGTCAAAACTGTGATCAGCCATTACTCAAAACTAGTTATTTGTATTCCAGCCATCGACATGCAAACGA
Source organism: Rhyacophila brunnea (assembly GCF_057557595.1). Classification (NCBI taxonomy): domain Eukaryota; kingdom Metazoa; phylum Arthropoda; class Insecta; order Trichoptera; family Rhyacophilidae; genus Rhyacophila; species Rhyacophila brunnea. Next base: position 9,659,275 of record NW_028232796.1, on the reverse strand, counting down.
CTCAATTCACTTGTACCTGGAATGCGCACGAGTTTTTACGCGCGAGTCAAATCGCGCCATCTGAACAAGCCCAAAGTTACAATAGAAAGAAGTTACAGTTATATACCACTAACTAATCTAGCTATCTAGATAATACTATTAATAATCTAGATAATAACATTATCTAGCTAGGTAGCTATATATAGGTACTTGCAATTTTTCTTAAACGTTTTCAAAATTACGTATGTTCACACTTATTTTTGTTTCATGTTATTTTCGAGACATTTTATATCAAGCTGATAAAAATGTCATGTCTAGTCTTTGAATGTACGTGATGCAATATAGAAAAAATACTTGCACACAAGTACGTGGAAAAAATGGTCAATAACGAAATTTCTAGTTTTTTTAACAAATATAAAAATATCAGGCATGCTTTTCCATTTGCGACTTATTACTGCGTCGCGTATTATTTATGATTATAGTAAAATACTATTATTTTGATTCTGTAAACAATGTAACAAAATACGTAATAAATAAGTAATTAAAATAATTGCTATGCTCCCATTGATGGGCAATGGCTACCTACACGGGGGAGTAAAGAGTAAAAAACACATAGTCAAAATTCCAGTACCTACCTACGTTGCACTTCGTATTAAAATCAACTGGTACTTATGTGAATTTTATTAACACTAATTTTATTATTAATGAACCATTAAGTGTGTTGCTCGCTCTTTGACAAAATACCGACGCTCCTCGAAACAAGCGTCAACAATTCTCGACATCAACATGTAAGTGAAATACGATTCCTAAAACGATAAAAGTAATTAAAACTCGGGAACTGGAGCGATTATTTTTATGATGAGTGACCTCATTTTGAGATGTCACCACTTGTTGATTTCAGTGAGGACGATGTTGTCAACTCCAACATTTGTCAACTTAGTTCAACAAACGATTAATGTAATTTATGTTCCAATAAAATATGATAATTATCGTTAAATTTTATGAGGTTGGCGACAAAAGTTTCTGGTGTAGTTCCACTTTAATATTGACGTTATTTTGATTAAATGTAACTCGATATTAAGTATCCTCGTTACTTCTGAATCACACTATGTTATAAGTGATTGTTAGCGACAGTTGGACTTGCATTTTTGGCACACTTTAACGATATTATTATTAGGTTGACCCGTCTGCAACCGCGGCAGATATGTCCAATCCGTTGACCACACATTATACAGTGGACCTTTACATTTCTTTCATATTATTATCCTTCAACACCCGATTCGCAAGCATGTAATATATTTACATACCACTATATAATTTTACACAGAAAACTATAAATTTAAAATTATATTAAGGTTGTCCACTAGTCGTGCGATGATCTATAAAACGACGAATACAAAATATTTTTTTTTTTTTTATTATTATCATAACGTATTTTTTATTATCAGTTTATTGATGAGCAACTATTTTATTACTTAGTAATTGTTTTAGATGCAAGAGTAGAAATTTTAAGTAATGTTTTAGAATATACTATTTCCGATCCTTAGAAGATTATAATATGAGCCTCTACAGAGCAGAAGCTGTGTTACATAAAAGATTTTTGTTTATACTTGAAATGGATGTTAGCAACTTGCTCAACCTATTAGGTCCTTAATCTGATTCAAACAATACATTGAAAAATATCATGTGTATTTTCCAGACTCGGGATTCGAACGTGGGACCCACGGCATTATAAGCCAACGCGGTAACCGCTCAGCCACGGTTGTTGATTTTCAACGAATAATTTACAAGATTCGAGAATGTTACATTCTTTATTGAATATTCATAATTTTAAAACAACTCAGATAATATTATATTACTCGAATTCGCATCCACTTGATTCGCACCGATGTATTTTATTAATTGAGACTTGTGTGTCATATCTAATTATGACGAAATTAACTAGTAGTTCTTACATTTTGAAGCGCTTTATAAATTTACATATTAAATTAAAGTTTTAGTATCAGTTACTTACGTCAATTATTAACCGGCGTCAGGATATGTCCAAAGTGCACTTGGTAATAATTTAATAAACCATGCTATATTTTGAAAACAGTGTTTTCAAATTATATATGTTCACAATAATAAGTAACGTCTTCCAGAGATGACAAAATGCATTGAAAAAAAAGCATTCATTTCACAAAGTATCGAAATACTTTTTAAGTATAGTTACCAACTTTTAGCATAACGTTATTGGAATGATTTATTTTGACACCAAGTATCATATACCGTAACTGGTTTTAAAAATATTTGTTAAAGTTTCAATAATTAAACCTGAAGATATTGTTAAGTGTCGACTTACAAACTTTTCCCTGACCACATATTGAAAAATCAGTAGTTATAACATTTTATCAATACTATGATTAAGTACTCGAAAACTCCCTTCCCTTGATCGAAACAGGTGCAATAATTAACTCAAAATACCTACCTAAAATTTCGACTTAACGACTTTTGGCAGCGACCTAATTTGATGATAACAATTGTGGCTATAAGTACTAGGTATGAATTCATTGCGAGAAACTTAAAGTAAAGAAAAAACGCTTTCCTTTCATTCAAATACCAATAAAATAATGTTTATTATCAGAAGGGCTATCGCGCGGTGGCGTTAAAAGTTTGATAAATTTACGACTTTCTTAGAAGATTTACAATGTTCCATATCGATCTAATTTTAAAGCTCTATTTGAGGCGAGAATTTAGGTACACAAATTTAATACTTACAGCAATATGTTAAAAGTTCATTACATTACGTTCCCGAAAAAAGCGTTAAAAGTCGTGAGCTTTTTTATTTCACGAGGCGTCCATAAATTTGATGGGTTGCAATAATAACATTTAATAGTCTCGCCGACCAGAATGGTCGTAAAATACTAAAATAAACCGTTTTGTTTACAAAATAAGGATTTTCTCAACGTGTGATAAAGTGCAAACTGCTGGAAAATTTTATTGGACTTTTTTCGAACCGCGTTGTTGTGTTTTTCTTGATGTTGAAAATAAGAAAATGTATTTTTTTTCGTTAATTTAAAACGAATGAAAGATGCATACGTTCTGTAAGGTGCTATTATTCTAGTATCATTGTATGTGTAGACTGTTAATTGACCAATATAATATGTCTAAAATATACGAGTTTATGTTTGAGGTTGTGCTTTTAGGTGGATTTTTGGGACTGTATGGATATTATCCCTGGCTCTATCCAACAGACTTTCTCTTATGTATGCTTACATATTGTAACTTAAAGTTTAGAAAAGCTTATAACACTCCCGTTATTAAGCTGCAAATGTTTCTATTAATACGAAATTCTTCATATTTCGTTTATTTCTGGAATCATCAATACTACAAAATCATTAAAATGTTATTATTTTAAAAATCGATATCATTATCCAGTAAATACGTATAATTAATAGATATCCGTCAGATTTCATTTACCTGTCATAAATTATAAATAATGTACATTTGAAACAGAGCGTCGCACTTTCTTACGAACAAAAGACAGATCTAAAAGTTTATGCGACAAAGAGAGACATACTCAATTGTGAGAAAGATATAAGAAAGTAAAGGGTGAAATTTAATATGCATTTCACTTTCAATTACTGTAATATTATCAACGGTAACCCAAGGTGACATCGCTGGAATGGACGGAATCGTACGGAATTTATTTTCTACGTAAAGAGAAGGTTAAATGAAGTGTAAGTAATTCTGTGTAGAATTGACGTGTGTCCCTGATCGTTTTATTAGATATCGGTTGGCATTTGTTGTTTGTTCTTTCAAGGTACATAACTGACCTGTCATTACCGATTGGAAGAGCAATATCTATGTTCAATCAAATCACTTTCGATATTGATATATTCCACTTACGTGAGGTGAATTTATGTGGACGTTTTTTAATAAATCTTTAAGATATGATCTACTTAGATAGAGTTTACTCGGTGTGCTTCCATTTACATTTTTTTACTCATATTAATTACCCTGTGTTTTTTGTAAATATTGTTAATACTTATATTTAAGTCGTGATTGCTTTAATTTTGTAATTTCAATATTATTGTTTATATATCTATCAGTTTGAACACTTCGTAATCGTAGATCTCACGCAAAAAGCTTTACTGGCTACTTTTATCATCGTAATAGTAATATATTATCGATGACATGTGTGAATTGATGTATTATTCTAATAGTGATCGATGGACAAAAATAGAGCCAGTTTGATTTTATTTAGAATTGGCGCGATGTATAAGCGCACACAAATAATGTTACATTCTCAAATATCGTGAATTGTTTTTTAATAAAAGAAATTCTAAATTATTTATAAGGTAGGTATGTTATAGGTATGCTGTGTTCATGCACGACTGACGAGTCAGATTCTATCTATGAGTCAGTCGTACGTCATCTTCTATGCGCATCCTACACGACTGACTCATGACATATCACGGCAAAAATGCTATGTTTCCATATAGCCAACGTTATTCGTGAAAGCTCTGAAGTCAATAAGCGAGTCAGATCAATTTTTCAATATTTCAATATTGAAGGAAAAATAATATATTTTTTTTTACGAAAATTCCATTAAATTTTGTATGTTACTGCGTGGTGTCGCAGATTTACGACATTAGTAAATCTTACATTTCAGTATAACAAAATACAAAACCAAATGATAACAATTATAAAAAACTAATGTACACACCTAATTTGAAATGTAGATATTTTTATTCAACCAATTTCAATCTTCTATACATTTTATTTATTTATTTATTTATAAATGTGGATTTTCGCGTATATACGAATTCATCAACTGTCAAAGCAGAAATGCATAGACTATAATGCAGAAATGCTTTATTTCTTGAAATGTCCAAACAAAATCGGTAAAGTAGGATGTTTATGGTAAAACAGTTTTCTAGGCATCGAAAAAGGATATTATTTGATAATTTATACAGATAGCATTGGCTATATCGAAATAGTTTGAAATGTCGCAAATTTGCGACACTATGCAGTAAAGGGATATTTATAACAAAATGGCTTCTAACCATCATCACTATCAGCAGGGGTCGATCCACTGCTGAATGTACGTCTGTCCAATGGGTGTCGTGGACGTTTAGTGCCCCTTGGGTACGGCTGTATGACACTTAGACTATAGATACATCTAGACGCCACCCATTGCATTGCTAAATGAAGCTGCATGCCGTGCGTTTGGTTTGTGGGCGAGCGAACGCATTTGTACACACATGTTTGAGACCATAGGCCATTTTGCTAGTGCTCTCCCAAAGTGCTTGCACTAGACGCTCAGAATTAAAATATAATTTTCTATTTTTTTTACGTTTTATAGTATTTTTAAGCGGTTAAAATGCAACCATAAGGTAACAATATCCATAATTTAAGTTATTTTAAAGAAACACTAGGTCACTGATATTAAAATATATAATAATATACAAATAAATTATCACGAACATGTATCAACTTACCTATGAAACGTAATACTATCTTCTTGCTTATCACTACGGCTCCCACATTTTAATACAACACACAAAACCATCTTTTCTACTTAATTAATTAAAAATATTTCCCACTGACTTTATGTTTAACACAAAAAATATCAATTTTAGCAACACGCGATCGCAGGTTATCGACGCTTAGTTAAGCAACAAACTAAGATTTGGCAGCGACACCACAGTAAATCATCTCACACATCTGTAAACCTTTTATCTTTCTCTAGCGCGTGTCGCAGAGATTATAAGGGTGCCGAATACTTTCTCACTCGCACTTATGCATCATTTTTGTTCAGACCTTGGTATGACAGCATTTGTCTAGCGGTTGTCCACTCGTAGAGCGATATGCCAGTCATTGCCATTTCATCTATTTAGCGAGCTCAATCACATCGCGTACTCTCGTTTGCTTCATTATCCATTGGTTTATTTTGTGATCTTTCTATGCCACGGTGAGAAACCAAAAATTACGAGTAGGTACCGCAACGTGGCGATGGCAATTATTATTAATAAATTTCTGAATATTGGATTCTTATTCAATTATTTTTGTTAATTTTATATAAATTATAATCTATTGTGATAATAATTTATAAATTAAATAGTAATTCTGATCATGTAGTTTTCCTTCTATTCCCCGTTTTATTAATATACTACAATAAATCGTCAAGACTAGATAACTAGATACCCTACTTAGCAAGTTACATTTATACATATTTTTTTTTGAAGTTAAACGATTTTTCTAGTAGAAACTTGTAGCTGTTAGACATGAAGCCTAACGCAGAAAGAGAAAATATAATAAGCGACCTTTTAACGCAAAATACTTCGAAGAATCTTTTGGCTAAATAAAGAAGATTCTGGGACTGGGAGGTGGATTAATTAATTGAGAGGTAAAATGTTATTGGGTTATTAAGGATAATATGAGAGGTATGTCAAAAAATTGTGAGTAGGTACCACCATTATTAGGGATTGCAATACCGAATGAAAATACAAATACCGGTATTTCCTATTGAATACTGGTATTAATACCAGTATTCGTGAAATATATGAAAAAAACAGAAGTATCTACTAATAATAATATATATATAAACATCTCTTTAAAATACTAATATCTTAGAGAAAAATATCTAAATGAGTTGCTTAGAGTCATAACTCACATATTATTTCAAAAATCAAGTTTTGAGATAATCGCATAAAACCAACAGACCACTATTTTTTTCTAATTAGAAGAAAAGTATTGAACTCCCTTGAATATTAATGAGTGAGAGAGTCGATTAACATTTTTTTAAAATAAATAATATAATACTCCATACTATGAAAAATAGATCTCTCCGATTGGTTAGAAAGGCCTTGGTGACAAAACTCACAGTATTCTTTGAAATATGCGAAATATGACACCGACAGTAAACTTTGTCAACGATTTTCACATGGTTTAAAGTGACTTTTGATACTCAACTATTTTTCTGTATTATTAATGCATTTAGAATCACTTGGCATATTTAACTAAAAAACGACAAAATTGTAATATGTGAGTTATGACTCCAAGCGACTCAAATATTGTTATAGATATATAAAGGTAGAGATACTGATGTTTACAAATATACAATGTAGTTGAACTATTGGTACTTTCTTCCCGACAAAAAATTCACAGTCTTGTTAAATCTTTTATGTTAATAATTAATACATTTTATTTCAACTAAGCGAAAATATCGGTATTGTCTGATTTTTAAAACCGGCATTTCGGTATCGAAAAGTACTAGGATACCGGTTTTGAAAAACCGGTATTACAATCCCTAGCTAAATAGAACATAATAAAAATATTTACCAAGTGTGTTCATCAGACGAAACAAGCAAGCAAACTCAGTTATAAAAGAATTGGGATAATTTCCTGAGGAAAATTAGAACTACATCAAAATGCCTGAAAACTAGAGAGCAATGGTCGTAGGGAAACCGATAGAATACTCCTGTTATATTACTTCGCTGAACTTTACACGGTTATTGTTAATAATTATTATCTTATATTTTTACAAGATTGATAATCGTAAAAAAAAATAGAGAGAAAGGAGTCAGCGGGGTGCTATAGTGGAAGAAGCTAAATCTAGCCATAGTAAACTGAAAAAAGGTAAAGTTTTACTACATATAGAAAAAAGATAGGTATTGTTACTAAAGAACCACAGCCGTAAAATTGCTCACAACGAAAACGTAGCGGTTGGTACAGGGGAGGTTTAACATTATTCTGATTTTATTGATTCTGGTACCTAAACTAATGGGTTGAACTCGGTCAGTTCCAAATGCCACGTGTTCAAAACTTTAAATTTTGACGTTGCTACTTCACTGTATTTGAATCTTGGTTGAACACAGCTATTGCCCTTCTACTTGGCAATACCAATAGTAGGTTAGTTTTACAAATTAATATAATAAACAACACACACATGCACCAACTAAACCAATCCACCCCGCAAAAAACTCAGTCTTAATTGACCGTACAATTGGATATGAATCATCAGTAATTTATTACACCTAGGAATGTCTCAGGAGGAGTTACCCAAAACTGAGATCGTCACAAACTCAAGTAACTATGCCTTGAGTGAGTTTAAATTTATATATGTAATAAAATGTACCCATGGGAGAGAGGAGCACGGAGAACTAATAAAAAAATGAAATAAAATTGGCTTTAATGGCGACCAGCTTGGACGGCCCAATGAGTCCAACAAATGGTTAGACCAACTTCAATATCTCTTTCCTTTTCGTACACATTTCAAGATATTCGCAGAGGATGTGTTTTGCATCCTGTATTTCTTCGTCACATGGATATGTTGGTTGGGTAGCAAGTCTAAGTTAATATTATAGCTTAGTAGCAAATCCACCGTAATATCTTGGGATGACTGCCAAACGTTTGTGAGTCTTGAAATCATGTTATGGAGTAATTTAAATTATTTTAATGATTGACATGCCCTATAAAATCAGATATAATGCTAATTTATTCGTGCGTTATGTGCATATATTGTTTGGGTTTGAATTTATTTAAGGATATATATACACATAGTCCGTTGTTAACTTTAAATACCTAGATTGTCGACTTACCAACTTTTTGCAGCAACCTTATAAATATTTATATATCAGGAACGAATAGATCAATACTAGCATAGATGGAGTGTAGAATGAGTGGGACTGGACACCGGGACAACTAGGCGACGGATAAACTTATAATTAGTATTAAGTATATTTTAATCGTATTGAACTTATAATCTTTAATTATAACGTCTATGGTGTGCTAAAATAAACTTTAATCGAAGAAAAATAATAAATAGCCTAATGTCACGAGTGAGTGGTTGTTATGGTTTTGTATTAGATAAAATGCAAAAGATTTCGCGGTTTGCAAAAGATAAATGGATTTGCGTGGTGGCGCTGCATTGCGAATAAATAAAGCCCCGCTTTGTCGGGCGACACGTGTTCCCACGTGTAATGAATACGCCGTGTTGTGTTTGCATAGTGGAATTCAATCCCGGGCACCTGGGGTTACCTTTTGAATAATGTTTGCTGTACGGGTGAACAAACCGGCATGCGAGAAAGCGCTCTGTAAAAGTTTTCATTGAATTTTGTATGATTGCCAAATCAATCGCTAGAATTTCTTCGATAGGAGTGTTTGACCTCTTGCCAGAAATGTAATCAAAATATCGACGATATTAATGTTTGCAAATCAATATTATTTTTCAAATGTAATAGCTAATATGAATGCAATGAAGAGTATTGATGTTTAATATCGATTAATAATAAATTAGAACACTAGAATTAGAGTACTTATATGACTTTTAATCAAACATTAAACATTTAAGCAAACATGTGTCTCACCTAAAAATTATATTTATTTATCAAATTGAAAGCTTTACACTAAAAAAAAGACATTAAAAAAATGATATTTAAGTTTTGTGTATGTAAAGTATGAATGAAAAAGAATAAAATAATACTATTTATAATTAGTGTTTGTATTAATTTGTGGTGATTATATTTGGCTGATAAAATACGGCCAGTTCTTTCATATCGACTGCGCACTTTTGACCAAAAATGAGATTTTGATTGCATTTTGTTATAAATCATGTTTTCTATGCTCACAAAAAATTTAAAACTCCTAAGCTTATAAATAAATGCGTTATCGTCCTTTACACAAAACAGTCAACTGCAGGTGTCAAATTTCCAATATCATAAATGGAACAACTTCGCTCTTTATATTAAAAGTTTTCTTTGTGTATAAAAGCGAAGTTAAAATAGTGTATTATTTCAATGACATTAATATGGACGAAGCATCTGGAAAATAAAATGACACTCACTTTGTGTCGGGTCTGCCGGATGGCGAAATTCATATTTTAATATCGGTATCCTACGCTCAAATGAACATTCTGCTTGCAAGCGGTCTGGCGACACCGCTGGGTCTGCCCATGCATAATTTCTGACTGTCAGGTTTCGACTCCGCCGTTATTGTTGTGTTACAAAATGCCAATGTGCCTAGTTAAAAATTGTAAAAAAAAATCTACTAAGCACTCCAAGAAAGATGGGATATCACTTTTCATGTGTTAGTATTATTTATTATTGATAAAATGCCATTTTAAGATATTGATGAATGTTTATTCATTGCAATTGAATGACAGAAACCATTGGACAGACGCCTGTGATGCGCTGGGCTCACATGCGTCTAATCTCCGAGAAGTCGTAAGTAACCTAGAATCCGTTTCTAACGTAATGAGTAATGACACTAATACGCCATTACAATAAAGGTTATATTACTATAAATTCTCGAAGCTTGTATTGCATAATAGATATGGATACGTCATATGGTCACGTGACATCTACCTATACATCTGTGAATGACTTTCGTGCACAATTTCTCGTGCGCGCCGATATGAAGTGAGTTGTCCATTTAATATGTCATTGATTAATTCATAGTGCAGCTTAAGTGCAAAAAAAATGTATTTTTGGAATTGTTAAATTCCACTCGATAGTTGAATTATTGTGTTTTTTCTCCTTCCTGGACAATTTGCAGTTTTATAGATCAAACAGTCGATATGTAGGTATTAGGATCATGACAATTTCTCGACATTTTTCGTTTCTCAAAATTATCGAATTCAATAATATTTTTTTCTGAAGAATTCTCGAAAAATATCTTTATATAACTCATTTAGCCTAGATTATCTGCATATCTGATGTGTTTGAGATGAAATTATTTTCGTTTTTTATAGACAACTTTATTACAATTTTTTTTCACTGGCGAATTTAAGAAATTGTGTTTTCTTTTAAGAATTCTCGATTACAACCTTTAATGTTGCCCGGAACCAATGATGATGATGATGACTGATCCCTAACATACAAAAATTCTACATCTAGGCCTATATTTAGAGATAAAAATAGCAGATGTTTCAAATAAAAATTCTCGCTCGTGTACCCTCACAATAATAACAAGTTGTCATTAAGAATCACACTGTCTGGTTGAGAAAAAACCTATTTATAAATGGCCTTTTATTAACACTTATAATATAATTTAGATACAAATAAATATACATTCCAGATACTTCCAGATACAATTTGATGTGATAATATGATGATTAATATAATTTTATTAAAATTACAATTTGCACGTGTTGAATTTTATTTTATAATTGATTTTAGTGTATTTTAAAGATGAAACCAAGACTGACCATGTATGTACACATGTATTTAATATTTTTTTTTTATTCAACGAATAATTTTTATTCAGAAGATTTAAGAATATAACATTAGTTTATTAAACATACATAATTTAAAATTTCGAACCAGGGATTTGCACCCATGTGCCTTGACCACTAAGTTATACGTGTCCGATCCAATTGCGATGAAGTTAACTTTTTTTTTTTCGACCATGTCCGATCCTGATAGGATCATATGGGCCTCTACAGAGTGAAGGTTTGTATTGACAGATTTTTGTTTTTTACGAGAAATGAATGTCAGCCACTTGCTCAACCTATTAGGTCCATACCCTGACACACACAAATTGAAAAACAATATGTATACTTGCCAGACCCAGGATTCTAACCTGGGACCCACGGCGTTATAGTCCAACGCTCAAGCCGCGTGGCCACCGTAGGAAGTTAACTAGAGCCTTTTTATAATATTCACTGAAGCGCTTTCTAAATTGTGTCACTTTTTTGACAATTGGCTTTTGTATTTTAAGTCAATGTATTAAATTATCTTTATTACAAACCGGTGTCAGGATCACTACAAATTTTTGCTATAATTTACTTGCACTTGCTAATAATAATAATAATAATAAATAATTTTATTCATAAAATTGAATAAAAGATATTTTATATCACGTACTTCTTTGTTAAGAACTAATTTCGTGTATTTATATAAGTTTATTTGTTGTTCGTTCGTAGGTGTAATAATATTATTTTAATAGGCAGAAAGTTAGATTATAACAACTATTTTATTAATTTTGTAAACAGCATTTAATTTATCTTATTGTCCAATCAATTATCACTTCTCGCTAGTCTGTTTTGTTCTTTTATGCGACAAGGATTCTTGGAGGTTCCGAGTTATATATAAGTTCCAGCTAAAGAGCTAACTTGGACAAAAAAGAAGTATACATTATTATACTTAAATTTAATACTTAACTATACTTAAAATTAGTCAAGACCATTGTTCCAATATTGTATATGGTATGAGTTTGAATTGTATAAATCAAGCTGGAGAGTATTCTGAATATACAATGTGTATCTCCGTATAGCGGAAAATTTAAATGTGTTTCGATTGTTTTTTGCGAAAGACTTCTGACTTGTTGCCCCAGGCCGTAGCTAACCCGCAACCACATCTGGAAAATATTGTAAAAGGAAACCACAAATGTATTTTTACGATTTTCAGGCAAATAGATTTTGTGTAGCCACAAAAATATATTTTATGAGAATATTTATTTTATTATATTATTAGAAATATAAAATAAAATCAAATGTTAATTAAAATATTTCATGTCTCCAGAAATTTTCTTTCCCTCAGGGGATGTGTACATACCCCGATATGCACGTAACTTTGTGACCGATCCAGCGCAGTTTCTGCATTTTAATACGCCACATGATCTTTTAGAGACCATAATTATTAAAGTATGTACAGCTCCTCACCATATTATGTCTTCCTCTAAATGCAATCTTCTTGAATAACTTTAAACAAATTCTCAAAACTTTCCTCTCTAAGATATCCATTTGTATCTTTATTACAATACAAGGTACCTACTTAGTTTTTAACTATTCTAACGTAGAATAGTTTGAGGCGTTAGTTTTTAAAGTCGATTAACCTCCACATTCCGCAATTTTGATATAATCACAAAAACCGTCAAGCATACTTAGGAAGTTAGGACTGCAAATAGAATAATTTATTTTTGAAAAAATATTAGTAAATAATTAGAACATGCTTAAAACAAATTAAAATATTGTCATTAACGTTATCACCGGAATTAAAAGAAGCAGTCAGATTGGAGGTTGGTTCGATGAATGAAGGAGCGAGTTTTTATTGTATCATAATCATAGTCGGTACAGGAGTTATGTTACTAGACCGAGACTCGGTGGATGAGATGCTGTACGGAGCGATGCGAAGACAAAGATTGATAACTAAGACTACTGAACTGACTGAGCTTAAGGTAGACTCACTATTTATATACATGAATATTTTGTAAATTACGAAGATCATTGTTGATTTAGTTTGCAATTCGGAAATCTGCTGGCCTCTGCATTATTGCAGCTTCGAGTGTTTTGATGAAACCCAAGGCAGTTAAATTCCATCGAAAAATGTCACGCGAGTGGAATATGCTGACTGTAGATGGGTCGATTATGTGTAATAAAAAAACATGTTTAAAGTTAAGATATAAAAATGGCGACTGATAACTTAAAACGACTTTGCAATCAATTTTCAGTTTAATTCTGTTCAACTAACAAAGCGAGCTGGATTTCATATTTTGTAAAATTAATAGCCTCATTAATGTCATATTATAATATTCAAAAAATAATGTATCAATGATTCAATTCTTTCATATTCTTATAAGAATAAACATCACGTACAAATAAATTAATGTTGATGTCTAAAAAAAAGATAAATTAATCTTTAATTAATAAAACAATCTTCACGTTTATACTATGATTGGATACTCTGATAAATGCTAGTTTTTTTCTTATAAAAATTGCCAGCGTATATATCCCTGGAGAAAATTTAGCAAATACACCAAGGATTCTTAATTGAAGTGTATTGATTCCCATTCTTTTCGTTGTTTTTGTTATATTGACACTGTACCTACATTTGTGGTATTTTGTTTGCAAACAATAAGATATTTTTATTTCATTTCCAACGATTAGGTTTATACAGAGATATGTTTATTTTTTATTTCAGGTTTATTCGTTATATAAATGTGTTCATTAGGTAACTAGGTTTAGAAAAGATTTTGTCTTAAATTTTAGTATATTATATCTCGTTAAGGGCCCACATGCTCAGCGTAGGTCAAAATGGAACTTTTATGGTATTTTCAGAGCATAACCCTGGACATTCCTTAAACTTTGTAGATAATCTATTTATATGATTTTGAAGCCTTATTATCCTTTATATTTATTTTAAACATTTGATCACTGCATAAAGTATTTTTATTACATAAAATAGTATTCTTTTAAACCTCTCGCTCTAATGTTTTAGAAAAGGGAGTAAGATCATGTTAACGCGCGTGTTTGAACACGTACCGACTTTAAAAAAATATTTTTTTTTCGGTTAGGTACATGTTCAAACACGCGCGTTAACACGATCTTACTCTCTACTTCATTTATCGTTTGTCAATTTATGGCTACGGCCGTATGTTGTAGCTTAGCCACTGGGAAATGCAAATATAAATGGCGTATTTTAAAAAAATACTACCTTATTCTTAGGTCAATAATTATTATAAAGCAATCATTATTCGTAGTATGTTTATTACACTTGAATGGTCAAAGACATCACTTATAATTAGTATCTTTAGAATTATCTTCAAATGTGTTAATCTAGCCCATTTTTTGAATAATAAAATGCCTAATTCTTGTCAATTTTTGGATCAAAATGATTATAAAATATATTTTTTTATCGTAAATATGTCACTATAATATGTTAACATTAATTTTACTAATGGTTTTGTAAATGCGTTTAAAAATCAATAAATCTAAAAAATCTTAATCTCTATATATATAAAAATCTCGTGTCACGATGTTTGTGGTCGAACTCCTCCGAAATGGCTCGACCGATTTTTATGAATTTTTTTATGTATATTTTTTAGGTATGAGAATAGGTCACCAAGTATATTTCATACCGTTAGATGATTAGGGTATCTCTATCCAGAAAATTTTTCTTTTATTTTTTTGACAATTTTTTTTTTGTATTTTTTTTATTATTTGGCATAAAAATACCTATAACCTCAAATTTTCACTTTCCTACCCCCATCCTCCCATTTTTTAATCGCGATTTTATTATTTTTGTATGAAAAATTTTTACCGTCGTTCGTATTTCAAACAGAACGAAATTATTTATGTTGTTGAATGACAGATGGCACTACGTCCGAGAAGAATTCAAGAGAAGCGTCGCGTCATTTTGACATTTCATTCGTCAAATCACAACGCAGTGCGTGCAAAATTTTGTACGATTTATTTTAATTTATCTATTTTTATGTGCGTGTATTACAGTGCACAATGCCAGCAAGACGCAAGGGGGGCCATTTGGGCCGTCGAACGAATAAAGCAACAAACATGCGAAATAGTAGAGTAGAAAGAACAGACAAACAAATCCAACAAGATAACAAAAACGTGCGTGTAAGCATGTCGCAATTGCGTGCATCTCAATCACAAGATGCACGAGCTGAACGAAATCAACAAAGACAATTGGAACGGAGCAAAGCGCGCCGGTTCGTAGTTAACACACGCACAGAAAATGACCGACAACGCCAACAAGTACATCGAACATTTACATCCGCTTCGTTCCTTCGTCTCGCATTCAAGTACGAGCCAGATATTGAATATTCCGCTCATCCGAAAGTGCTGATTGGTGCTATGGACAAAGAATGTCCCCATTGTCATGCGCTCAAATTCAAACATGAGTCAGCCGGGATGTGTTGCGCATCAGGAAAAGTGCAACTACCAGAAATTGAGATACCACCAGAACCATTGAACAGCTTGCTCATTGGCACTGTTCCAGATTCAAACCTGTTCCTGAAGTCCATTCGCACATTCAATTCATGCTTCCAAATGACTTCGTCCGGAGCAACAGAAATAGTTCACAATACTGCGGCAAATGGTCAACAATTCCATTCTACGTTCAAAATCAAAGGTCAAGTATACCACAAAGTAGGCTCATTGCTGCTAATGCCAAACGAACCACATACATTTTTACAAATCTACTTCATGGGCGCGGCGGTGAGCACATCAATCATGTGGATGCACGTTGCAGCTACAATAGCCTCAATTCGCCTAATGCCAGGCGCATCGTCGGCGAACTGGACGCCCTGTTGAATGAGCACAATGAATTATTGAAATTCTTCAAAGCACACATGCATGAATTGCAAAGTGACAATCACGCTATTGTCATCAATCCTGATAAAACACCAGCTGGAGAGCACATACGTCGATTCTATGCGACTGTTGTTGACGAAATTGCTGGAATCATGGTTGGCGACCGCACATCGACGCGAGAAATCGTGATTCGAAGAAGAAACAATAATCTGGAGTTCATCGCTGACACACACCGTTCATACGACGCTCTCCAATATCCGCTAATTTTCTGGAAGGGACAAGACGGATATTGCATAAACATTAAACAACTAGATCCTGTCACAGGTAATTCATTCATTATGAACATCATTACTCATTTTGAATTGAGAAAATGAATGGTTGATGTTTTTTGTTTTTATCGGCGGTCATCGTCTACAGTGCTCTATTCCTCTTTCTGTCATAGATCCCATCCCCACACACTTACGATACATTCGTTACTTTTTATTTAACAACCAAAATATTCACTAGAAATAATTTATATGGCAGAACAACGTTTGCCTGGTCAGCTAGTATATATATAATAATATGACCATATTCTAAAACATTAGAGCGAGAGGTTTAAAAGAATACTATTTTATGTAATAAAAATACTTTATGCAGTCATCCAATATTTAAAGGATATTAAGGCTTCAAAATTATATAAATAGATTATCTACAACGTTTAAGGAATGTCCAGGATTATGCTCTGAAAATTTCATAAAAGCTCCATTTTGACCTACGCTGAGCATGTGGGCCGTTAAATAATTATCTTTATAGTTTACATATATATTGTGATTATATATTTCGAGAGTATAAATTAATACTAAAGTTTACATGAGGGATACCACAGTTTGTTATATTAGTTAGTGTTAGGAATCGTTAGCTCACTATACTATTAATATTACTTATCTGGTTTATTTGGTTGTAACCTTACGGTTTTTAGTGAGTTAAGATGTTTAATTCAACAGTTGGATGTAAGGAGTCGGGAATATTCTGTAAAGTAACAAAAATGGCAAAATAAGTAATATAAGATGACGACGTTGTTCGTTATCGATAGATTAGCATTTTTGTCATTTTAATTATCTTGAAAATTCACTGTTTTCGATTAATAAGTAATTGCCTACATATAATATTATCAAAAGTATCATATGAATAGTTTAACCTCTATAATAACTATAATTGATGTGCCGGTCAATGACTTCGGGCCTTAGCAGCATTATTTCGATAATGTAAAAATTAGTCATTAATATAATAAGTCATTTAATTATCATATAATCGTGCCATCTACAGTCCAAATATTCTACACACATGCCATTCTTCGATGGGGTCCAATTGTCTCGCGCTGAGTAATTGAAATGTTCGAAGCTGCAATAATGCAGAGACCAGCTAGCAAATTTCCTAATTGCAACCTATATCAATAATGGCTCGCAATCTACCGAATATTTATGTATATAAATGGCGAGTCATATTTGATGAATTAATCGTAGTATCAACATTAAGCTCGGTCAGTTCAGTAGTAATAGTATCAATTTTAATCTAAGCATCTCATCCAGAGAGCTTCAGATCAGTAATATACCTCTTGTACCGACTGTTTACGCTGCAATAAAAACTCGCTCCTCCATTCATCGGAGCAATCTCAAATCTGACTTCTCCTCTCAACTCCGGGTTATCCCCAAAGTGGTCCCGCCCCCTTATAAACTGAGTCGCAAAATTAATATAGGCTAAAAAGATTTGCTATAAAATAACTCTAATATGTATCTAAAAATATATCGTCACCTTACTATTAAAACCTCGTATGTCTGTTTGAGAAGAAAGTTGAGGAGAAAGAAAAAACGTAAAAAAAACAATATTTTAAACACCTCTCTAATCGCTGAAACACTGGTTGTGAAATACGAGGTTTTAATCCCATGTTTGAAACCGCGTGACTTACGAGTTTTTAAATTTTTTCGATAGATGGACAGCATACTAGTCTAGAGAACTGAGGTTTTTATACGATTTTTAATGATTTGTTTTTGAATTTTCTCGAACAAACTTAATTTTTCCATAATATCAGACTTACGAGGTCTTAATAGTGACGATATATAATATTTTCTTGTTTTTTACGGTTCCTGAGATTATGTCATTGGGAAAATTGTATGAGTCTACAGACTTGTTTACTATGGTATCGTGAGGATGTCCTTTAATATATCCTAGGATGGCTTGTTTTTCTAATACTTGATTTAACTGTTCTTTTAATTACGAGTATATATAACGTACTGTGAACGTATTGAATTAATAATTTGTTTTGTAGTCAATATGTTTTTTTCAATAAATAAATAAATGATTATTACTTCTTCTTTTCTTTCGACCACGTCCAATCCTAATAGGATCATAATATAAGTCTCCACAGAGTGGAGGTTTGTATTGACAGATTTTTTGTTTTTAACAGAAATGGATGTCAGCCTATTAGGTCCATCATACTCTGACTCATACACAAATTGAAAAACAATATGTGTACTTGGCAGACCCAGGTTTCGAACCTGGGACCCACGACGCAATAGGCCAACGTTTAAGCCGCGCGGCCATCGTATGCAAACTGCAAATAATTTAAAAAACTGATCACAATGAATATTTGACTATCTTCATATTAAATTTTCCACCCCGAATATTTGAGAGCAATTTCACAATAAATCAAAAAAAATCATGTAACGTGCAAAGTGTAGTGGATTTGTTGAAAGTGAATTCAATATTATTGAAGTAGAGTTGAAAATAGAAAAGCTCAAAGAGGACATAGAAATCCCCGGAGCTTAAAGCTGCGCCGAGATGTCGAGCCGTATGGGAGAAGGCAGTCGTACGTTGAGCCCAGTCGAAAACTTGCTTATATGCTTTAAAGCCTCGCAAATTGGTTCATACAGTTGTTTGCGATGGTTGTATTTTAGCATGTGATTTCAGGTGATGATTTGATTTGGCTCTTAGAGAGCTTCATTCTTCGAAAATGTATTTTCTATAAAGTTTCAAATTTTTTACATGCATATTTTATACGTTAAACTTATAAGGTTTTACATTTTCTGCAGATCAAGGTGTGTAGATACTAGCTATAATGCAACAACGTAGTTATCATCAAATTTCATACTTTTTCTGATATAATTTTACACAAACAACAGAAACAAGATACAACTAATACATATTTAATTAAGTATTTTTTTTATTCAACAAATAATTCACAAGATTTAAGAATGTAACATTTTAATTATTGAACATACAACTAATACTTGGAGTGATCCGTAACGTCGGTTAGGAATCAAAGTACCACCTACTTTGATTTAAAATACAAAAGCATATCGCCAATAGTAACTCAATTTGGAAAGCGCTTCAGAGAGTATTAAGAGCCATTAGTGAAAATTTGTTGCAATTAAGTATGGCGCCTATAGCATAGTGGTATATGTGCATGGGCGTGAAACCCAAAAGATGCAGGTTCAATTCCAGCTGGGTGTCTTACTTTTTTCAAAAAAGATTTTTTTCTTTTAGTTATAATGTATTTTCTCTAAAGTGTTTTCAAAATTATGTGTGTTCACTAATAAATAAGTGTTTGTTATTTTAAAAATCATGTCTTTACATATCAACAGTGACAGAAAAACTTTCATTTTTCAAATCAACATTGTATATTTATTATTTGGATACATGATGTCGACGCATGATGTCGACGCAGTTATTTTAGCAAATTTTATGTTTAATAAGTAATCCTCGAAAACATCTGTGAACCTTAAACTGTATAGGTACAGAATATAGATACGAAATCATGATTTATATTTGTGGTGCCCCTTTTAATTTTGTATCAGTATTTTTAATATTATCAATAAAGTTGCATCTTCGTTTGGACCTCGGCCATCGCCAAAATTGGTCCACCATCTTCTTTCATTGCCCTAAAATACCAGCTAGATACATTTAAAGTCTATAAATCCTTTTCTTATCCACCCAGTCACCGGAGGTAACTCGGACTTTTGGCTTTATCGATGTCAATTAACTCAATATTGGCTCTTACAAGAGGAAGAAGCTAACAAGAAATTAGCCTGAAGGGGTGCCCGGCTTGGCAGGTCAGCCAGTTAGGTGTTATGAGCAAAATGCAAAAGCGACTTTATGAAATATCGATTTTTGTTTTGTCTATTAATTATTTTATTATACATAATAATTTATCTTCTTGTATCACCATTTAAACCATATGTGGCCAACCTTTTCAGCAGCCGGGCCAGATTCTAAAAATGAGATTTCCTACCGGGCCGCACAGCCGATTTTTTTTTATTATACAAAACAAAAAAGAAATATATTATAATTATATATATTAATAAAATAAAAAAAAAAAATGAGAATCAAACATATTTATTAGATTAGATTTTTTTAAATAATAAAAAATAAACAATTAATACATTTTAGTGAGAAGTTTGATTTTGTGTGGCAGAACTGAGTGCATCAATATCGATATCGAGTGAGGTTGTTCCTACACGCGAACAGTTTTCCAAAAGCACATCAGTGATTCGTGTTCTCTCTCGGGATTTGATATGCTTCATCCGACTAAAAATCTGTTCACACGTGTAAGTGTGCCCAAATAGCGAAACATTAGAGCATGTTTGTAACATGACGTGTTTGTGCATTTGTGTTTGTAAACATGCTCTAATTGTTTGTAAAATGCAGGATATTTTTCTCCTTGTCCAAATATGATCTGTAAAACTCTTCCAAACCAACCTGATGGAATTTCTTCTTTAACTGTTCATCGCAACATATTTTACAATGTTCCATTTGTAAATTTCCCGGTAATAAATTCACGTCTATGGAGAATAGCGTTGCAAATGCAACAAAAAGCACACGGTGCTTTTTAAAATCTTGAGCCAATATCGAATGTAAATTTGCGAAATTAGCACATCTAGCGGCAGCATTTGATATTATTTTTATTTTCTCACTGCTCCACGGGCCACAAGTTGACACTCAGTGGGCCGCATGTGGCCCGCGAGCCGCGAGTTGGCCATCCATGATTTAAACTGATTAATTGTATCCTAAATCCTATAGAGCGGTGTTTTCCACTTAAATTTAGTCGCGGATTATAAATAATTATAAGATTTTTCTCTAAATTCAATGATACTTATGGTATCAGATTCTATATATTAATTGTCATTATTCGGAAATTCCTGAACAGAAAAAAATCTTTGTAGGTATGTACTGCAAAACGAAAATCTCTCACTCTTACGAATAAGCTTAAATTATTGCTTCCTAATCCATGGACCGAGTGATTTCTATGGAATCGTCAGTTACTCTTTAATTATAATGAAATCTAATATGTTCATAAAGTACTAATTTATTCCATAAATAGTAAAAAATTCGCCGGCGGCGCTATTGTAATTTATGTGTATTAATAATTAAATGCATATAACTGCGAGATATATTTTATACTCCTATGTATTCTTTGATTTTTAATTATTTTATACTCCTTAGAGTTCCGAGGAATACCTATTAGTAAACGTTGCTGTAGAATAACAAACTGCCCTCAGCAATTGGTAGTGGGGCCCAACAAAGATCCTGACCTGGGGGTCCATGTTAGGATGTGGGTGCAATAAGCTCAAAACAGTACTGTTATTTTTTGAAAAACACTTCGCCTAAATTGGCGTTGCCATATTACATTTTTATATCTTGACCAAAAGATCTACCTGAATAACATAATAAATATATGTTTCTGACAATTTGTATTGTATAGTGTCTATGGAGTGTAGAAATTCATATAAAAATTGCGCCATATTAAAAAAAAACCCATTATAGAGCTACGTATCGAGCAGTCGTACTGTGAGGTATAGACCGTATACGTACCTAGTTATAAATAATATGATATTATTATTACTTATAGATTATTATTCGCTGTGCTGAATGTAAAAAAACGATATTTCGCGTCAAAAAGTTGGTTTGATTAAGCATCGCGCGATAGAAATACACCTCCAAAGTTTCTCTTTAAGACCACTTTAAGTTTTTCATACCAGATCAGCGATTTGGCGACTCGATAAAGTTGGGATCCGAAGCAAAGGTTTAAGATTAAAACATGCTTTCGCATTTCGAGAGTGGTTGACCGAAAACTTGGACTTTGAAAGTTTTCAAAATATTTTTCAGATGCGATATACTTTTAACTACGCACTAAATCAATGGTTTTCAGTATCATGTCGCGACTAAAATCTGTTAGTCCACAAAATACTTATATTAACAAAATATATTATATATACGAAATTAAATCTAAGGTTTAGATTAATATGAATAAAAAATACTGTAAACTTTTATGGTATGAAAGGTACCTACAGATTTTACCAAATCATTATAATCTTGAGATTTTGGGGTAAGTTTTGCCCTGAGCAAATAAATATAATTCACTATCTACTAAGTACGATCCTCAGAGACTATTGTCCCGATCTAAAAGATGAGTATGGCTATGTGGACGACAACTGGCTCTGTAAACCGATGACAAATGCCACCTATTCGATGCTTGCATTCTGACGGTGTTGCTTTACGGTAGCGAATCATGGCACCTTACGAAGGCTCAGAGCAACCGTATGCTGGGCTTCGAAAATAGATGTTTGCGACGGATACTGGGTGTGCGTATGACTTTAGAAGAAACAAAGAGATAAGAGAGCACACCAAGCAGCCTCTCATCACACTGGGAGTGGAGTGGCGACGTTGAACCTGGCTCGACCACGTGCTGTGGATGCTAGAAGAAAATTTCAACATGGCTTGCCTGATCTTCAAGCCAACCGGATTCCGGTGTCCTAAAAGGCCGCTAAATACTATCTTTAGAGTGTATACGGCGGAGCTACGGGATATTGGTTTGACATGGAACGATGCAAGAAGACTGGCGAGCAACAAGGGTTCTTGGAGGCGCCTCGTGGTGTCCATATGCTTCAACTAAGGGCGTATATGGCCGAAGGAAGAAAATATCCTTGGTGGTTTCTTCTATCTGACGAAGCTTGGTTATTCCAATGTTACATCATCGCTTATCTGGCTTGTTCACAGGTTCTTATAGGTAAAAACGTTATCACTTGAAGTGATGAGGATTGAATGACAATAAATGCACCGCTGACCGAATCGACTTCAAAGTAAAATATACGATTGTAAATTAGGTATTTTGTAAATGAGGTTTTGATCATAAACGATGTGTTAATATTATTCTATGAAAACCGACTAATATTGATTTGTATTTATCATTTTTTTTGTGGATGATGATGAGGTGGAGATAAAAGTCGTTGTTGCTTGTTCCTAGGAGGCTTATTTTTTGTCGTTACAAGAATGAATAAATACAATAATAAAGATGTCGGCGTGAGTCATCGCGGATACGGATATACTGATCATATATATGTGATCGAAAGATTGATTATATTAATTAACTGAGAGACTGGATTCAAGAGGAATGATGGTTGACTATGTCGAGTGACCAGACTCAATGTGAGAGTGGTGCCTCAAATGACGGACTTATGACAATAGTGGTACGTTGCGTGACGGAATCGATGAGTGAGTGAGGATTTATTACAAGAGACATTGTCGCAATTAACAAATCATAATATACACTACTAATCTAGTTATGATTGAGAAAATGCTGACGATCGTTTTCGCACTATTGTGTTATTTTGACAACAAAACATACGTATTAAAGTGTGTCATACATGTAATGCTGAGTAGTATGCTTGCTACAATTTTAAAGAGGATAAGCCAGACTAAAATGTTTAAAATTATATACATACGTAGGTACATTGCTACGAAAATAATAACGTCATTTTTATACAGTTGTCAAAGTTACGTAATCCAATGATATGACTAGAATTCTATTACTTAGGTAATGAAAATATATTATTATTAATTTTAAGTCACATAAACCCCAAAAAAATCAATTCAATTATTATACCCCGGTAGGAAAGGAATCAAAATAAAAAAATCATGATATTTAATTAAATTATAATAATAACACAATAATCTTATATGTCGTGCTGAAAAATCCTTCTCCACTTTGCTCGGTCTTCTGATGTTTTCTATATTATTCATTCCAGCGCTTGCAAGCCCTTTAGATCACCATCAAGCTACCAAAGTCATAGTCATCACATATTATGTATTTTGTCTTTTGGTTAACTATACGTGAAACGTTTTGAAAAAATATTTTGATTATAATATATCTCATGTTAACTTTGCAGACGATGACAAACATTGTTCGTAAGATTTTAAGCTCTACTCGTACTTGTCTGAGAATAGAAATATGGGAAAAATCATAAGTAGTAAAAAATTCTTAAAATAGATTATGTTTAAGTATATATAATAATATGTATCTTTTTAATTATTATATCTTCTATAAGCATCTTTTAAGATAATCTATGTATTTATATAAACAAATAATACGGCGGGATTAAAGCTATATACTAATACCCATGGGCACCGCAAGTTTTTTTTTTAATAAATAGCAATTCCAGACAAACTAAATATACCGCGGTAATCCACGATGACAACAAAGAATTCCATTATCTTATACCTACTTCTTCTCATGATAATATAATGTTTTTGAAGTGCACCTATCTCAAGTTAGAAACTGGTTTCAAAAATATTATCATGTTAAAGTTCAGATGGATTTAATACGATACTATTAATATTGAGGGTAGATAACGTCCCGTACAGCTAAAGGGTTGAGCGTTACTTGGGAGTAGCAATTAAAGAAATTAATGTGAATAATATATTTTTAAAGAGTATATTTCGCGGAATCGATAAAAAAAATCGCCTGCGGTTCTAACGATGAATTTATATGAGTACTAAAGTTTTAAGACTTAACTGTCGTTGGTCTCATGTTTGAATCCCGGGTCTGACAAATACGCGTATTATTTTTCAATTTGTGTTTGAGATGCTGAGAAAGACGCTAACATCCATTTCTCGTAAAAAAAAAGCCTTTTAACACAAGTTTCCTTCTGTGGAGACCTATATGATATTATTAGAATCGGACATGGTCAAATAATAAAAATAAATAAGAGTTTTAAGGAATATTTGCAGTATTTTGAGTGTGGTTAATTTAATTTCATGATTTAATACATTTAGTGAATAACAGTGGCCTCACCAATCATTTTCTCATTTCTAGGTCGAGAAATCACTAGACATAAAAGATGCAAGGAATGGTTTGAAGTCCTGGTGTCCTAATGAATTTGAATTTACATGCACCCATCAATTACCTACATGGTCACTGCCATGATTTATTCTGGATCGAAACCATTTCCTCGTGTCAAGCTTATCAGGCACTATTAGCGAGTGGTGCTACCCAAAGACGTAGACATTTTTGGTGACGTGCTATGTATTTTGTATTGGACATTTTATTTTGCTGTCAGTATACAATTGTATGTTTTTTTGTTTTCAAAATTTTATTTTTCTGTATAAAATTGTACGTAAGTCATTTTTATGTATTTTATTATTATTATATATATTCTCTTCTTCTTTCTTGTGGGGATAATATTTGTAATAATGTTAATCTCATCTTGTGAACGTCTTGAATTTAGATTTGTTATGTTCACAATATTTTGTTTTAGAAGGAGCCGCGAGATGAATACGTTTTAAAGACCACCGAACTGGCACATTGAATTAATATTTTGTAATATCTGTAATACGTAATAATACATAAGAAAATCGGTGTGTGTACTCATGTACGCGCGTTAGAAGTTATACTTCTTTGGCCTAACAAAACAAAAACAAAACTTTTGATAACCTAGATTCTTCGATAAGCGAATTTAACAAGATAATTAAGAGATAACACTTATTTATCTTGTTAAATTACAAACTCAAGAAAAAGGACCGCTTATTGGAACGCCGTTACACTTTAACTTATATTACTAAATTATATAATGGTTTTTTGTTGTTTTTATTTTTAAAGTAACAGCTGCCACGTCTAGTTTGAAAAAAATTAATCATGTGTTACATGTCACACGCCAAAAATACACTCTGATCTGATTTTCCAAACGCGCCTTAAAAGTATAACTTCAATAATTTTAAAATAAAATATCAACCAGATTATGAAGGACATAATATTAATATCCTTTATAAGGGAAGAATATAATTTTTGGAAAACATACGTAGGTATTATGGTAATTTAAGCCTGTGATAATATAATTATTAATTTTCAAATAAATTTCATTAAAATGTCTACGAAAATGCTTTTATAGCATTATAAGGATTAATTAAACAATTTATCAAGCAGAAGATTTATTTTCTTAGTGCAACAGTGGGTGAAAGAAATGTTTTTCTTAGAAAAGCTTCACTTTCCCGGAAAAAAGGTACATTAGAAATCAAGGTAATCAGAACGTATAGAGCCTGTCTCAGCTGGTTGTATACACAATTAGTAAGGCTTAATTACGTATTAACTTTCTGTCTTGTAAGGCTATACACGCATTAGCACGTACGAGTCAAGTTCAAGCTCAAACACCTACACAATATATTAAAACGTCGATGAGAAAAAAGTAATGATTGTGCGTGGAAATGTATACCATGCATGTATTAGTTTTATTAGATTAAAAGATTTTTTGGAGCACGAAAGTATGATCAACAAATTTAGTTAATTAAATTACCAAATATTTTTTCCGGCAGTGCTACATCAAGGATGATTGCCGTCCGGGTTTTAGCCCAAATTTGCCACCGCTACACAATGACATTATAAATGGACAACGCATTCAATACAGTAGCTAGTAAGTAAAATCACGCACAGTGACATTTGCACATGTATAGGTAGACGTCACGCAATTTCCATTATGCGATATCACGCATCGGGAATTTATAGCAATATCACCTTTATTGTAATGGCGTTAGAACAGTGTTTCTAGTGTCAATGTTCATTTGAGCGAAACCGTACAAACCAAGTCCGGCAGACCCAACAAAAATCATCGGGAATTTATAGCAATATCACCTTTATTGTAATGGCGTTAGAACAAATTATGCCATTCGGCAGACCCGAAAAAAAAGTGAGTGTCATTTTTATTCTCAGATGCTTCCTCCATATTAATGTCATTGCCTCTACATATATTAAAGCATTTAGTTAATTAAAATTATAATAGATTTAAGTGATGTACTATTCCATTTGAATCGTTTTTTGCGAGTCTGGTTTCGCCTTTCGGCATCTTCAGGCACTATGTACACTCACCAAAAGGCAAATATACACTGACAACAAATACAATTATATAACAAATCAATATAATAAAGTAGGTAAAAACTTTATCACTTACCTATTAAGTGAATGATTATAATAACATAATAAAAAAATATTTAACAAACAAATTATGTATACTTAGTTGCAGTGTTTGTAAAAAAACCCACCACCTTATCAGTGATAATACGCTCGATAAGCGTATATAAATCGTCAAAACCTAATAAGATCATTAGTAATTATAAACAAGAAACATACTACACTCAAGAAGTGTAAAATCGTCCATTCTGGGAACAATGGTAACGTATTGGGAATTTAATAGCGTTAATATCTGTCTTTATTAGTTAAACAATTACTATTCAATAATATTCTTACATGATACCTACTTTTTTGTAATATTATTTTTTAAATATAACAAATCCACATAATAATTAGTTAGAAGCTGACTCTACGGATCATTCAAGTTCATGACTAACTGCATACTCGTCCTGTAGGAATCTCTATTTTTGCTCAGACACAATCAGCCTCTCTAAATCATTCATGATTTTATCCGCCCAGTGTACCTACATATAATATGTTTTTTTTTATTAATAATCATGCCATTGCTTTTTCCTACAAGGTGGGCACATATTATAATATGTTAATATAATATATCAAATAAAAAACTTAAAAATAGATACCTACACGCAAGCACAAGATTTTACTGCATTTGATTGTTAAAAGGAAAAATGACATAACCCACACAAGTCAAATATTACAGGAGGCACAAAAATGCTTTGTTATGGTTTTTGGCTAAAGTTAAAAAAAGATACAATATACATAAACCTTAAGTGCATGAAGATGCTTATTTTGGTGTTTTATGTTACCAATATGATATTAATTAAAGAAAAAACGATAAAAATGATGATAATAAACAAAAATCGATTGCCGAAGTAACATGATTTCGAAGAGCGCTGAGTGGTAGGTATTTAATAGCCAATAGCTTAAATATTGTCGTCATTAGTATGTCTTCCGTAGCATAATGGTTGAATGCGACGAGTTTGAGGCGTTTACCCGTTGGAAATGCCGGGTTCGATTCCCGACCGGTTGGCTTACTTTTTTCAATTAAAGTTTTTTCTATTGGTTGTGATATACTCTCTCAGTTAGTGTTTTTCTAAATTATATAATGTTTAATAAATTTTTGCTTTGACGAGAAATGAATTTTAGCTATTTGTTTAAACTGTTAGGTCCCATAAACACATTGAAAAAACAACATGCGATTTTTTAGACTTGGGATTCTAAGCAGGGACCCTCTAGATTGTAAGTCTACACATTACCACTCGGCCATCGTCCTAATATATTTTGGTATAATCATCCAACATTACCGTAAGGCTCGGTAGTTTGGGTACGAAATAAGACGTATCGCGAGCAATATAATTTAACGCAGTATACTTGAATACGTGTATTAATTAAGGCGCTAAGTACCAAAATAATAAAAACTGACATTTTTATAGAAAAATGTTCTACATACCAATGCCAATAACTTCAACTATAGTCTAAGTGCCTCAAGCAAGTCAAAAAAATACAGCAAAATAATTAAACCTGTCAACGTTGTAAGTCCGTTGGCGTGTTTTATTTATAATGGTGTAAGTAGCACTGCAGTGGTCAACGGCATTCAATATAAAATAGCTGACAATGACGTGTTGACACTTGCGAGTTCTTAATACCTAAAATTATAGAAGCTGCCGTGATTGCTTCACACTGTAAAACTACATTTTTCAAAAGGTCTGCTTCATGAAATTTTACTGCAATGACTCGGTATTTTGTAAATACAGGCAATACTACTTTTTGGTACTTAGAGCCTTATTTAATACACGTATTCACTTGATGCAAGCACTCAAAATAGTATCTATTAATAATTTCATTAGCCCATACTAATTCAAACGAACAATAAAAAAATGTATTTGGGTATATACATAAATTTGAAAACATCTAATGAATATACAAACTAGAAAAAATCATTTTGTAAAAAAAATACAACACCCGACGGAACTTGAACCTGTATCTGCTGGATTCACGCCAGAATGTTTTTTTTCCAATTAAACTACGGGCATCTCAGTTAATTATGTAGAGTTAATACCCTATCATCCGCATGACTTGGCAGGAAACCATCAATTTATAATTACAACGTATCTTGCAACATAATATTGTTAAAATTGCAAATCAAGCGATGTATGTGAATCAATCAAATTTCAACAAAGCTAATTTAGCAAAAATAATTCAATAATTATATTAACCAATTATTTATAATTTACAAAACGATTTATCATGATATGCACAAAAGTTGTTTATATGAAAATCAATATTGTCTAATTATTAAAAACTGCTTAATTGTTCAAATTAAAATCAATTATTTATAAACAAGCCATGCATTACACAATAAACCTAATAAGCATGATTATCAAAATATTCAAGTAGTGATAGCAGCATTTTCTATTGTATCGAAGCACTATAAAAATACTCATTACATGAAATCAATATGTCAGTCAGTTATCAAAGATTTAACCGTAAGGTTATCGTTTCGCTCCGCCCGATCGCACTTCGCTATTCATCAGAACACATACTCGTGATTTCACCCAGCTAAATTATAATCTGCAAACTTATATGTAATAATTAAATTAATATTTATTTGGAAGGAGATAATAAAACCAGGGTTCATTTCATTCACGCACCAAATTCTGAGTTATTCATTTTGGAGTCAACCTACACTGTTCCTTATTCCATCTCACTTCTAAAATTATGACGATTTTAACTAGTAGGTAGTTGTTACATGAAATGCTTATCGAATTACGTTATAAGGTTGGCTGTCGGTTTCAGTATATTAAATAAAGGTAGGTAATTAATAATTAATTATAAATCAATTAATTCCTTTATTACTAACCGACATTACGGATTACTCCAATATTTAATTTTTATAACGTAATTAGACTTGCTAATAACTATTTCTTTTATTCAACCGATAATGCACAAGATTTCAGTATATAGAATGTTTCATTCTGAAATCTTGTCTTATTCATTGAATAAAAGAAATACTTAAAATAGTCCACTAAGTGAAGAAGATACTATCCAACCGTGTAACTTTTGACTAACGTTATTCTTCTTATTGTGCCATCCCCTAGCGGATGTCGGCCACCATCAAGGCGATCTTATCTTTGTCGTCTGCTACCCGGAACAGTTCAGTGGAGCTGCACTCGTACCAATCACGGAGGTTCTTAAGCCACGGAATGCAGCGCCGTCCTCTGCTACGCGTCCCATTGATCTTTCCTTGAATGACAAGTTGGGGAATGCTGTATTTTTGTCCTCTCATAATGTGGCCGAGGTACTGTAGTTTCCTGGTTTTGATACTACGTAGAACTTATCGGTCCTTCTCCATTCGATTGAGAACTTCAACATTTGTCACCTGGTCAGTCAAAGGAATTTTGAGGATGCGCTGTTATGACTTTATTAACTAACGTTATGCATATTTTAATATGAGTTTTCTTATACATTATTACAATGATTATGGTGCTAGTATGTTTTCTAAAATTTGAAAATATTACATATAAAGTATTGTTATGTGGCATTGTTTCCATGGCGTCTAAGGGACTGAGTATCTGTAATATTATCATATATACCATTTCGTACGGGGTTGTAAGAACGCTAGTGAAAGTTAAATGTATACAGAATATGTTTGCAGCTGGAGGAAAAAACGCGCTGAGTACTTTACATATGAATATGCTATGGTGTTACAATATTCTTTTATGTTTATCTATATGTTTACGTGACATCATTCCCTCTGCGGAGAAATTTTTGCTGGGAATAAACAAGCGTGCATACTGTTTGTTTTATTTTCTCAAAGATAGTAGTGTTCTACAATATTAGTCTATAAAAAAAATGTTAATAGGTACTTTTATTAACAAACAAGAATTTATTATATTTTTATTAACTTTTATATATGTTGTAGTAGTAACTAAGAAAGTATTCAGTTTTACTGTGCTTCTATTTTTATTTTCACTCAAATTAGTCAGAAAATTGGAAAGTTTGATAACGTCATCTAGATCAGCGCTGTTCAACTTCTTTTAGGCCGAGGGCCATTTTTTCTTTAGCAAACATTTCGGGGCCAAAGAGGATAGGTAAATGAAAAGTCAGTTTATGTCAATTCAAAAGTTATTTTTTATATAAAAGTAATCAAAAATAAAAGATACTTAACTAGAAATAATAAAAAAATAGGTATTATTAAATTATTTCATTTTTTTGTTAATTTTTTTATTGATCATAAATTAATGACTTTACAAAACAAAGATTATACTAATTATACGTACTTATAAGTTATTTAATGGGAGCATTGTGGCCTTAGTTGTTGAGCAACAATTTCTTTTTATATACAAATAAACAT
This sequence comes from Rhyacophila brunnea, assembly GCF_057557595.1. Lineage (NCBI taxonomy): Eukaryota > Metazoa > Arthropoda > Insecta > Trichoptera > Rhyacophilidae > Rhyacophila > Rhyacophila brunnea. The sequence continues at coordinate 9,627,673 of NW_028232796.1, read as the reverse complement.
TTGTTGTGGCAAGTCCTAATTATATTTTCAAGCGTGGAGTCCTTCAAGCTATTTCTGTGATTTTATGTATTTCATGTCAGAGAAGGCACGCTCGCAGATATATGTACTTCCGGACATAGAAATGATTTGAAGTCCAAAATCTCTCATTTTTGTGTATTTTTCTATATCCAAAAGTTTGAACACTTCCATTCCAGTTGCTCCACTAGATGCAATAAATGGGTCAGCCTGAAGGTTGCATAATTACAATATAGATATTTAGTATTATAATGACATGTTTTCATATTTCAATGTATGATGGATAATTCTCTCCCCAATGTTTGATGAAAAATTTACTGTACATTTTGCGGGCCGCCAGTTGGACAGCACTGATCTAGATGATGGGTCAACTGGACAATAATTTCCATCTTGGCGTTGGTAAATAATACTAAAATTATCTAAGACATATTATATTCACATTTCGATTGATCATACATAATGATAAAATGGTCTTTTCACAGTGATAAACTCAATTCTTGACTGGGCACGGTGGATTTGCTGCCAAGCTCTTTAATTTGGACTTAACCCGACCAACATTTCCATGTGGCGGAGAACTACAGAATGCAAACCACATCTTCTGGGAATGTTTGAGAATGTACCCTGAAAGGGAAGAGATGCTCAAATCAGTTGTTGGGCCCATCGGGCCATCCGATTTGATCGCAAAAAGTTAGAAAAAATCGGTGTGTGTACTTATGTACGCGCGTTAGAAGTTATACTTCTTTGACGTAACAAAACAAAAAATAACAAAACAAAATATTGCAGAATGTACCTACGTACTTTGGAAGAAAAAAATCTCAAAACGTGTGTTTGAAAAATTTAACAAACCTCTACTTCGACCGTCTTTGCTTAAACACATGACTGTACAACTATTTTCGTTAACAATAATAAGTTATTACAAATTAAGAGTAAAACATAGCCTATTTAATGGTTTAACTGCAACGTGATATTAGCTTTTGTGATGAAACATAATAATTATTATTGTCTTCAATTATTATAAGCCGCTAATAAATAAACTGACATGTATAAAATATGTATTTTTGTGTATTAAGTGTCTAAATATTATAAATTTACAACATACCGTTGTTTGAATTATTTACCAACTCCAGATTCACAAAATTTATTTATTTATTGATATATAATTTTACTCATAGATAATACTTACATAAATATATCCTCAAATCTCGATAGGTACACAATCTTTACATTGAAAAGTAAATATACACTCCAGTATAAAAAAAGTTTTATGAATAAAAATTAACAGTGTAAAATAATATTGGTTTTGTTTTCAACACGTGCTGTTTATTTGGTTGTATTGAACGACTATGCGCATGTACGCTTGAGACCGAAATGAAAAATGAATAATCATAATAAAAGTTGCAACATTCAGTCTTTACCTAACCGGCCCAAGCCACAGCCCTCAATATCACAGCAGAAAATTACAAACCTCCAGCATTTAGAACACCCAAACGTCGACGCGCAAAATAAATTATGTTGCATCGGCGGGCAAAACTTCCGTCCCATGCCAAATTAATGCGTTACATATGCGCGCGCAACTTCTTCACACGCCAAAAATACACTCTGATCTGTTTTTCCAAACGCGCCTAAAGAAGTATAACTTAAAAAATGCGGCGTCTTTTATACCCGGCCTCAGTTTCAGTGTGACGGTCTGTTTTTAAATTCATCCCAGTTTATAAAGATATAGTACTAATTTTATGATCCGCATGAATGATATTGATAATTTGAGCCATAAAACTTTACCTATTTTATTTAAAAAAAACTATATTTAAACTACTGATATATTTAGCCAAGATTATAATTATAATTACTTATTGTAGATGGTGTCACATCATATTATATACCTACGCGAATTTTCTGAAATTTTGTTATTAATATGTCAATCATTGTCAGAGAGTGGGAAAACGAACTTGCTATTTTTTTTTCTTGGACATAGCATAATATGCTTAGATAATGTTGTTATAATACTCTAATAAATGGCACTTCTAAATTAATAATATCGATGTTTTTCCATTTTTATAAATAGTCGATATCAAATGAGACAGCAAATAAGAATAAAAATCCAAAGAGGTGGTGAAGTCGCTATTTTAGGTACTCTTCTGGTATTCATGGTATTGGATGAGATATTTTAGGTACGATTAGTGATTATATGGATACCATTTGTAAAAAGGTGCTACAAATGATGGGCTTTATCTTGCGTACTTCCCGGGACTTTTCGGATATTACGCGATGGTGAGCTTAGGTGGATGCTGTTTTATGTTTTAAGTTTTTAAGATAATGTACTTATATCAACCTTGTTCACACTCTGTGATTCTATGTACCTACTATTATTTTTATTATTTGTTCATATTCCCCTGTATGTTAATATTTATTTTATGCAATGTCCATGAATGTTTTCAATAAATTGTCATGTTCATTATAATGTGTAAACTAAAAAAATGAATTTGAATATATTTGGGGAATCCTTGTGTCTACTTTATCAGTAATTTTATTTATTTTGTTACTTATTTTGCTTTACTCTATAATTATCTCGTTATTATTTTTCTCTATAATTCTCAATGTAATATAATTTATTAATATATTTTAATTGTTTGTTTACAATAAAAATTTATATTAAAAAATTAAAAGGATAAAAATAAAAGAAAAATTACTAAACATAGCGATTATTATTTAATATAAAACATTCATTATTTCAAACAGAATTTTGAAAACACTTCTGAAAAAATGTATTATAACCAAATAGGAAAAATCTTTTTGAAAAAAGTAAGACACCCTGCAGGAATTGTACCTGCATCTCTCGGGTATCGCGCCCGCCGCGCATAGACTACTATGCTAAAGCTGTCATACTAATTACGACAAATTTTAACTATTGGCTCTTATAATACTCTCTGAAGCGCTTCCCAAATTGAGGTTTTATGTTCGATTCCCGTGGGGTGTTTTACTTTTTTCAAAAAGATTTTTCCTATTGGTTATAATACATTTTTTCAGAAGTGTTTTCAAAATGATGTATGTTCAATACTTAGAATATTATATTCTCATATCTTGTGAATTCAATATTTCAACAATGTGTTACTTTTCATTTTATTTTGTCCCAGCTTAGAAAAAAATAATAAAGGTAATCCTATCCATACGTACATTTTAAACAGCTATTGGGCAATCTAGTTGAGCAGTCCATTTTTTAAGTTCTCTACCCAATTTGTCATTTTACGCAACGAATAATTTACAAGCTTTGAGAATATAACATTATTATATATGTTATATTAAAAATATACGTTATTTGAAAATATCTTTCGAGATTTTGGCGATTCGCGATTTCGGTGTTCGAGTTTTTGTCAGTCGGGATTTTTTAACAATTATCTCACCGTTTTCAATGTTAGATAGGCGGCTTATTTTTTTCCATTTTTCAAAAACGATAGTAAACATCCGTATACTCCATAAATTTTACACAATATCTAAATAACACTCTATCATAAAAATAAATAAATTTAATATCAATTGAGCGATATAATTTAATCCACACAATTACATATGCTTATTAAGAATTTATTATTTGAATACAATATAATTAAGCATAATATTAATATTGTATTGTAGTGTATAAATTCGTATTATAAAGGTTAACGTGCACGTAATTGTGAATTTATGAAACATTAAATAATATTATTATAACGAGTGGAAACACGTTCGCAATTTTAACAGGCGAATAAAAGTTGTTTTCTAAAATTATTACAATACGACTAACATTATATTATGTATGTATATTAATGTATGCTCTCTTAAGACGAAAGTTTGAATATTGTAAATAAAAATGAGAGCATATAATTATATAACATAATATAATATATGAAAATTGAAAGGAATATTACTGAGTAGTATTATAAATTAATGACTTAAAAAAGTGACTCGGAAATTTTTATTAACCTTAACATGAATTTAATTTACTGATATTTCACGGTGGGAAGACATGGTTATTAAAATAAATAACATCTTTTCTAGTGGGTATATTTTCAAATAACTTATGTTTAATATTATATATTATAATTTTATATTTTCAAAGCTTGTGAATTATTCGTTGAATAAAAGAAATAATTTATTATAAGTTATTTAATTTTGATGGAAAAGTTTGTTTTTATTTTTTAATATATATATATTTTTTTTTTACATATTTTATATAATCTCAAAAGTTTATTCTACTAAAGTATAGTATACTCGTACCTTTTATTAATGCGTACGTCATGGCCCCCACAAAGGGGGGGCTGACAGTGCTCTAGCCTGAGGACCCGGGATTAGAGGGGGCCGGCGTGGCAACTCGACCGGTTAAATGAGAAAAAATTTGCTCTAACGGTAAAAAAGTCGCCTGTGGTGCCTTTTTCCTTCATAATGATTAACATGTCAAAATATGTGACTGATATAATTAAATGATAATTCACGCGTGGAATTTTATTTTATAATTATTTTTTGTGTGTTTCCTGACTTATTGATTATCCTGATTTACAAAATGACTTTTTATCTAATATAGCGAAGGATTCCATGTTACTTGGGTACCACAAAAGGAGTTCAGGATCAGTGCATCATAATATGCTGAGTGCCGATAACTCAATAAATCAACTATATTTATTTAAAAATCCCTAAAAATACAAGGAATACGGTTAACTCTGGGGTTCCATGGAAACCACCTGGGGAACACTACTGCAGAAAATCACACTTACCTTAACCATAGCGATAGGTAGGGGGGCCTGTCATATATCCTTACCTGGGGGCCCGCTATAGGATGTGGGGGACTTGGGCAATACGGTACTGGTTTTTGATCCGGAGGCTCCTGGTTTGATTCCCGGAGAGGTGACAAGTCACAAATAGGTACATACACTAAGTGATTTTCTCATGTCTGGCTTTTACTAGTATTATTGGGCTTTTGTAGTGATGAAAATAAATATATATACATAGATACGCACACACACACAAACAGACATATATATTACCCGCCACGTTTCCACATGCTCATAGAAATTGTGAACTCATGTAAAATGACATGAAAATGTAAATCAGCATGTATATTCAGTTGAAATATAAAATGATTTTATTGAGCTTTTGAAGAGGAAATATTAACCATTCCTATTTATATTTTATTATACAGCTTATGTGAAAGCCATTTTCAAATTAACCATAAGAAAACCCGCGTGACCTAGTCATATAACTTGATTCGTATTGAATCAATCACGGTCTGCCGCTAGATTGAGAGAAATATAATTTGCGAATCCCCGTGCTTTAATTTGAAGCATAGTTTAAGTTTAAAGTACAGTAGCGCAGTAGGGTCTTTCCACATTTTGATGATAGTTTGACGATGAGTGCCAGAACGATTACAAAAACTTAATATCGTCCTCCGAATATAATATTCTGTTTGTTTAAGATGAAAAATGTCAATGGTAAATCATGCCATATCATTTTGAGAAAGGCGCTCCTTTAGTAATATACCTGAAGTTTATTCAATTTTAGTCTTTAAATAACATCTAATTTGTTGCATAAATTTTCCAGATTTGGCAAAAATAAAATGGTTAAAAAATCTCCAATATTTGAACGAAGAATGTTTTATGATATATTCTGTTATTAAGTAAATTATTTATTTCTTACAAACATCTTAAAAATACAAGAACAAAATAAGCATAGTTAAATGGCAAAGATGATATTATAATGTTTGTTTCTCTTTTGTGTAGATATTTACCTTTGGTAATAATATATCAAGCATGTTAATATTATTAACATGCTTGATAATTATTATAAAGATACACATTGGATAATTATTATACTTGTGCGGTGTTCCGATATTTTTATTTATCTATTATAGAAATTGATATTTATGGAAAATACGTTTTATACACTCTCTTTTGGTATATGTTCGTAAAAGTTATCAGTGTATAAATACAAAATATAAACATTTTAAATATTATACACTTAAATTAACTTGTGGTTGATCTCTTAAACACATTGCGCATGCATTGATCATTCCAAGTTGCGCTACTTGGATTTCTCAGTTTATATTAACAGCCCATGTTTCACATGCATACGTGAGAATTAGTAGCATACATTGGTTGAACACTTACGCTTAAGACACAATGGGAAGTGACTTTTGAAGATACTAATAAGGCACCCAAATGCATTTCCATGCCAATTTGGTTCTGTGAGCAATATCGTCATATGTACCACCGTCAATTGACATTTATTGTCAAAGATAGTAGTAACGATAGAGAATTACTTTTGTTTCAACAAAGCATTTTATCATTACGTTTGTTTTTTAGATATTAATCTTTAAACCTGCTTTAAAGCTTTCATCTGAAAGTTTTTGACGATTATACTGTTGTCTAGAGGTGGGAAAACTGGTCGATTTTGAAGACTAAGTATACTTACAAGTAGTATAAAAAAATACTTAGTATAGAAACTTGTTCCAAAATACTTACTAGTATTTGGAATACTATATAAAGCGTTTGGCGTGCGTATGCGACAAAAGTCTCATTCTCAACTGGAACTAAAACCAACTCAATATTAGTATTTTTGAAATACATACGTATCGGCTTAGGGCACTCAGACTTTGTATCGGCTTCAATAGAATCGCTAAAAATACGCTGAACTCCGCTTTTCAAAATGTCCCATTTATTATAAAATTTTAAACACATTTTAAATATTTATGAATTGTTTTTCTGTTAGGTTATAATATTTTTGTTAACAAAAATTAATAACAGTCATTTTTTTTTTATTTTAAACATGTTTTGAGAGGTCATAATTATAACAAGCCTAAGCCTGTGCGTCATCTCACCACTGTACTGAGACACATAATTTATTACCTATTGTTTATACATTCGAATGCAATAGACTAATAAATTAAAATATACCTATATTCAAGTGCTATCTCATTCGCGCGCATTTAATGCCAATAGTGTTGAAAGTCTACCAATTGGCGAGCGCACAGAACAGCAAGTCGCGATGATATCATCACAAGTTTTTTGGAATAAGTTTATTGGGCCACACATACTGAGTATGGGTAGTTTAATCCGAGACTTGAGTACACAAACAAGTGATAGTATTTCCAACTCACCTCTACTGTTCTCCCAGTCAGGTCGCCTGCGGTCTTCCTGAGTGGCGGTGAATAATTTAGGTGACATCGTGTCACCTTGTCGGACACCCTTGCTAATAAATAACTTTCAAGATGGTTTATGAAGCTTTACACTAGCAAATTAAATATATTATAAGTAGGTATCTTATTAGACAGAATCAAAATTATTATAAAACTTCCAAATTGTAATTCGCTCTCAATGTTAGATATAGCGTTTGACATTTTGACAATAATTCAATCTCAAAAACGTAATACAATTCAGGTACACATTTTTTTCTCCAAAAACCTTTTTTATTGTCAAAGATAAGTCTTTATTCAATTATGAAGAGAATTTTCACTGAAGAAAAACGCCTCGGCGATTTTTTGCACTTTTTACCTGCATACACGAGTGGAAAAAAAACATGTTGAAATGTCAAACAGCATGTTATATCATACATGTGTTCAGAAAATCCAAAGCTTTAGTCATATTATAGTAGATTTTCTTGTCAGAATTTTTACCTACTTAAGAATCAGCTAACACTATAAAAACTTTATTTTACTTACACAAGAAAGCAACAAAAAAATAAACTAGTGAAGAAATTATATTATAAAACAGAATAATTTGGTTTATTATACAACAATATAATAAAAGTGAATCGCAAAGCTTTGTTCACTTATTTTTTTCTACGAAATGGTGCTACAAATCTCAAGACGCGGGGCATTGTGATGGACTGAGGGAAGTGATTGAACATTGTGCTGGTCATGCGATTCAATGCTAGATAGTCATAGGCAATGACATTAATATGGAGGAATCATCTGGAAAAGAAAATGACACTCACTTTATTGTCAGGTCTGCCGAATGGCATAATCTGTTCTAACGCCATTACAATAAAGGTGATATTGCTATAAATTCCTGATGCTTTTTGTTGGGTCTGCCGAATGGTTCGGTTCGAACCATAGACTATCGGACAGGTTAGCTCAAATGAACACTGACATTAGAAACACTGCTCTAACGCCATTACAATAAAGGTCATATTGCTATAAATTCCCGATGCGTTATATCGTATAATGGAAATTGCGTGACGTCTACATATACATGCGAATGCGCGAATTTACTTGCTAGCTACTGTATTGAGTGCGTCGTCCATTAATAATGTCATTGGTCATAGGGTACATCCGTAATTTAAAAATACTTCATATTATATCATAATATGCCTATTAGAAAAAAATCTTTCTTGAAAAAATACGATGCCCGATGGGACTTGAGCTTATATTCACTGGATTTGCGAAATTGTGTTTAACCAATTAAACTACGCACGCCTTAATTAATTAGGACGAAATTAACTAGTAGTATAATATGAAATCGATTTTTATTTTTTAAATCAAGGTATCGATTAAGTTTCCTCATTACTAACCGACGTCCAGATTACTCCATTTTTTTATAACGTACTTGCATTTTTTAATAATTAAATAAACTATTTCGTTTGTTCAATGAATGATTCACTAGATTTGAGAATGAAACATTCTTTATTTTAAACATAGGTAATTTAAAAAAAAATCTCAGATCGCAAAATACAACGCCAGTGTACTTTACTAATTAACTTACGGGCATCATAATATCTAATAACGACGAAATTAGCTACTAGAAAATGCATGTTAAATTAAGTGCTCTATGATAGAGTAGTCAGTAAGTAAATAATAACTATTTTTTTACCTTGTCCGATAGTAAGAAGATGGGCCTTCACAGGGCGGAGGTTGTATTGATAGATTATTTTTACGAGAAATGAATATTAGCCACTTGCATAACCTATTAATTAAGTCTATACTCCGATACCAAACACACACTGGAAAAAAAATATAAATATTTTTCAGCCTCAGGATTCGAATCTGGGACCTACAACGTTATAAATTGACGCGTTAGCCGCTTGGTCATCATGAGCGTCACTGTTTTAACGCACCTTATTCATTTTAAAATAATATGCCAGAATAATTGCCGATAGATATTTCCAGACCTATAATTAATTTATTAGTCGATAAAACTCACAGAACAGATTAATAAATAGAATTTCCATAGGCTATATTCAATACTTTGACGCAGGGTTTTGAATGTATGAGTATCCTACAAATATGAATCACGCATTATGGACGTGCAATAGTGTAATACACCATCATTAAATGAGCGTCATTGCATAAGCCGAGAGCAGTTTTTAGTATTCAACGTACGACGTATTCTTGAGACGTGTTTAAGTTTATCCTGTATTCTTCCTTACCCGAGATCGATTGCCTGATATTCCTTACCCGTAAGATATTTAAGTTACCATTATTTTTGAGTTCCCTGACTCCCTATGTTATATAGAAAGAATTTAAGTTATTTTCAATAAAAAAACTGTAGTTTTGTTATTGATATAGATTTTAATGTTTAAAATAATTTTATCCGACAATATAAAATAGAATTTATAAATAAAAAATTAAATTCAAGATAAGTATTTTTATTTTGAAAAACTGAAAGTTATTAGACGAGAACATTTTTCTTTCCATCGAAAGAAATACGAGAGCTTTTTTACTTGAATGAGTTGGTAAAGATAGTCTTCTTAGTTGATGTTACTTGAAAAACAATAATTCTTGTTCACTTCAATTCTTTGGCGTGTTGAATAGTAGTCTTATTAAATATCGATAGAATTACTCGGAGCTTATTTGTAAATCGATATGATTATAACTTCCCTGGATTTAATATAGGTGAAGTTTAAATATATTTTTTAATAAAAAAGCTTTTAACACTAACTTAACAATAATTACAAGATAAAAGGAAATGGCAAACACATTTTGAAAATAGCCGATATAATAGATTATTTGTTAGTTTAACCTAACCTAACCTAACCTAACCTAACCTAACCTAACCTAACCTAACCTAAACTAACCCAAACTTACAAATAATCCAGTACATCGAGTATTTTCAAAATGTGTTTTCCGCTGTATTCCTCATAACAGAACTGTACCAGAACCTTTTATATACAATGTTTTTAAATTTTCTGTTGAATCATAATATAAACTTGACTTAACTAGCTTAAACGATCAACAGAATTTGTACTTGATAGAAATAATACTGAAATATCATATTGATTTCCATAGAAACGCACGTATATATTTATATTAATAATTTAGTTGCTAGGACCCACTTAGCAATCAATAATAGTTTTACTTTTAAGGATTTCTTCCAAAATAACTTTTCATACAAAATAGAATTAACTGAAAATGAAATCAATTCTACTTAAAGATGGCTAAAAGTATTAAAAAAATACATTGGCATCGTGTTCTGATATATTCTAAAAGTTTCAAATGTCTAGCTAGTCGGAAAGTTAGTTAAAAATCGATTGCAAGATTTGTACCGGACAAACAACTATCGGAAAAATAAGAATACGAGCTAAGAAAAACGTTGTAAAAAGACTAAACATCGGAAGATATTTAATTAAGAGTCACCATTAATAATATTGTATAATTAAATCTGCTTCTTCATCAATTACTATAATACTTACTGTTATTGCATGATAATATAAAATCATTATATTTTTAAAATGAATGAAAAATAACTTAACCTACGCAATTCTAGGCAAATCTTTATAAAATAAATTATATTTAAAGATTGAAGTTATTAGCCCTATCAAACCATATTCGCTCCGCACCACACCCGGTATTAAACAGATGTATTACGGGATACTACGTTTGGTGTGAAGCATCATTTTTTTAATCACTGGGAATGTCTCAGAAACAGTAACCAAAGACCAAGGTCACCATGCATTCAATTGTGCTTTATCTCACGGGAGATAGGAGCACGTAGAGGCAAAACTTAAAACTGTAATAAGTAACAAAAGCTAATACAAAACTTCCAAACAATCAAAGTGAATAGGTATTCAGTAAACGCAACAAAATTGGCATTTGTGGCGACCACGTCGCACGATCTGATAGGTCCAACAGTTGGTTGAACCGACTTGATCAGCTCTTCCTTTTCCGTGGATATTTTACGAAATTTCCAGAGGATGTAGTTTGTATCCTGTATTTCTCCTCCTCATGGACATGTTGAACGGGTAACAAGATCAAGCTCACAGAGCCTTCCTTTTAACTTGTAACATATTCACAGTGTAATCAATATGATTCCTATAAACTATTTGATGATAATACATATACGAATTTAATGATTTCGTGATCTTCAGAGGCCGCGAAAAAGTTACGCGACAAATAAATTCCCCGTGGAATCATTCGGGAGAAACTTTCTCAATTCGAACATGGATGGAACAAAGATATCATTTGTAGAGGATACAACCATTTTTTGGAATTTTAATTTTTGGTGTGATGTCCATGACAACCCCTACGAATCATCTGAGAAATACGAGAATAAATAAAAATATAATTCAATTCAAAATATATCTTTTAATTATACAAGATACGGTATATGGTATACTGCATTATTTAAAGTAACTATCAATAGCTTCACAACACCAATTCATTTTTATTGCATTAAATGTGTAAAGAACTGGCTTCTCACGTGATTTTAGTAAGACTTGTAGACAGATTAGGATTTAAATCTATGTTGACTCCATAATTGAAATCTCTCACAGTCTTACAGCCAGTCGGTTTAGTCTGATTAGCTCTGACCCTTTTAATCGTACAGCTCCTCTATTTTGAGACTCAGCACAATAGAATATCGAGATTCGTTTCTAGTGATAAGTGTGGTATGTAATGGTCAAATGTGATACCTACCTGAACTAAACTAATCCGTTGGCAAGCTTATCTGGTTATTTGGTCGAGCGTGTCAACTTATCTTGTTAATCGGTTTTCGTGTACCGTTTGAAGTAATATCTGTTATTGTTGATACATTTCTGTGAACTCTGAATAAATACTAAAACCGGAAGTGTTTATATTTTTTAAGTATATAACATTTTGCAAATTTCTGGGATTGATTCATTATTTGTGTTTTAGTGACCTGTTTTAAAAATTCGTACACTATCTTTCATTCAGTAAAAGCCGTCGCTAAGTTAAAAGTTCGCCTTTCGTTTAAAACGCCATAAAATACAAGCATTTAGGAAATAATATTATTATAACTTAAATAGGTACGTAATTTTTTGTTTGCTTGCTCTTGGTTAACAAGCCATGAAAATAATACGTCAATTCTTTGGAGAAAGTTCTCATTTCTGGGCACTCAAACGTTTCAGCAAAGTTATTTTTGCAGATTTGCGCCGAACAAAGTAAACGGGCCTTTTGAAAGTGAAATTTCCAGATATTCGTATAATCTAATAATCCCACTCTTTCTCTAAAAGCCCATAAACTCATTTTTTTTTAACTTTATATTATTATAACCCCAGGCATTTTGGTGCAGCTTCCATGTGACGTATACAGTGACGCACATTTAGGATTGGCGAATAAAATACAGAAAAAAGGCAAGATAATAATATCAGAGCGTTGGAACAGAAGCACGGAGCAGTGGAAAAATGAGATTTTACCCGAAGCCGGAGTACTGAAAATGCGTAGTGCTCCACTGTTCCGGATGTTTTTTTTATTATTAAATTTTCATCCTAAAATCCAATGAAAATATGGTACAGTTCGGTTATGAGGTATACAGGGGAAAACACATTTTGAAAATACCCGATATACTGAATTATTTATTAGGTTAACCTAACCTAACCTAACCTAAACTAAACCAAACTAACAAATAATCCAGTATATCGGGTATTTTCAAAATGTGTTTTCCGTTGTTGTATTCCTCATAACCGAACTGTACCGAAAATATTATATTTAACTCTTTGCAATGCTGGAATTATTTGAAATACACCAACACGGCCGAGTGATAAATAACCTCACTTTTTTGACAGAAAGCGCAAATAATAAAGACGATTTGCTGCCGGACAATTTTTTTGATAGAATACAAATAATAACTCTTATTTCAAAATAACTTATTTAAAAAAAAAACATTTGTAAACATATTAAACCCCGGTTTGACTTGGAGCGGAAGAACTTAAAAAAGAGTTAGCTCCAACCCTCTGAATAATATAATATCTTCTTTCTTCCCAGACCTCTTGGCAAAGACGTGACCTAGATGATTTTACCATTTAGCACCTCGCTTCATGGCTTTATTTCATCCATTCTGAGGGATTCTTCATTTGGTCTGTCCACCTGGAAGGAGCTCTTCCTCGGTTCTATGATCCTTGGACCGATTTAACATAATGAGTTTTATAACCAAAAAACTGAAATGTCCGGCAAATTAAAACCGAGGAGAGTCGTTTCAAAACTCGAGTTTGCTAATTATTTAGTAGTTAAACGCTTGGAAATCAACAAGGTTATCAGCGTTCGCTTCTAGCACATATTGAAAAAAATCTAGCTTTTGTAATTCCTTGTCTTTACCGTTCAAGTCTCTGATACATATATTATATAGAAATTGGGAAGACAAGATATCTTACTAGACGCGTTTAAAACATTTAATATTTAGGGTGTTTCTAGGGCTTATAGTATTTTAAAGGGAGTCACAGGAAACTAGACGTATTAACGATTTGAGGGGTAGATAATCGACAATGGGCACTTTATTTGCAATTGAGTTCGGTAAAATACGTAAGAACATTTATTTGATAATTATACAGGTAATTGAATTGATTTTTCATCTGCCTGTCTTATGTATCTGTCTGAAATCAAGGCGCTTATGTTGGGTACCACTTTTGTAAAAAGAAAGCACATCTTGTTAAAAAACGCGCTAATTTCAAATACAATAATCAAACTGGGTCTATTCCGGTCATTCACTAATAATTTCAATAATACATCGATATATTATTATGATGGTAATGGTATATATAGACATACGTGGCATACCGTTGTGTATAAAATATCAAGTATACACAGTGTGCAAATGCAAAACGTAGATTCTCAGTAAAAGAGAGATTCAGAAATTTAGATTTGCAAAGTGTAGTATAAATGGTTAAGCTTTTTTAGTGGACTGTAATTATTTTGTGGGAAGATGAGGAGGTCAGATCTAGGGGTGGGGGCGATGGAACAGAATGCCAGACACTGGCCTTTGTGATGATGTATGATGGCTGCGTGGTTTGGTTTCAACTTTTGCTCCCGCGGTATTGTTGTTTTGGTTCACCCGGCTCGTACACTCACGCACTTTGTGACACAGTTTTATGGATTTTATGTGAGAGTGTATGAATGATGATAGATTCTGAATGAGTCTGTATCTATTGAGTCAATCACTTAAGCGACAAAAGCTATTAGAAGCCCGCTTACGCCCGCTATCGAGATGCAACTGAATGTTCTTTGTAACACCGTCTCTCATCATTCGTAATTGGTTATTGATTGTATGGTAACAATAACACTGGAGATTAGGAGGTGGGTGAGGAGATAAGGAGTGGAATGGGAATATAAATGGTCCAACAAGTCTCAGATGCTACATATAGCATGTAGAGATAAACTGGAATCACTTGTAACTTAAAAACATAAAAATATATTTTTTTAAATATTTCCTTTCAAAGTCATCGAGAATGAGTTTTCGGCGACCATTTTGTTCGTATAACTCCGTGAGATTTCTACTAATCCAGAAGCTAATATGATTTGAAAACTATTCATTCATTCAATATTCATAATGAATTGAAGAGATATTTCTTTCGCTGATGTCGCCCAAAACCGCCTTTGCTGACAAATATAGTTATACGTCTATAAATTCTTTGGCTTCCTTCGCCAGTAAACCACTGATTTTCTTCAATAAATTCGGATCTAGATCATGGACGTAACATATTGAGAGATTGGCTATTGATATGTATTGTAAGTTGTAACTACTACAGTATTTTCACACACATGGCAATATAATATGCCCTTTTAAATATTATATATACTGCAAAACATATATTTTTAATGATTGAGCCAAATATGGTGGCTCTCATCCCTTATTTCTCCACCTACCTCAAATCCTTATTTATTATTGCCACAAGACCAAACGACGACCAATTATGGGTCATCAATAGACGGTGATTGAATAACATTCAGTTAGCTCAAGACAACTGGTGCGTGTAGTTTGTAACCACAGTTTATTAAAATTCAATTATACAGACTGATTCAGAAGTTGTTTGTGGGCCACGGCCGGGTAAGCTTGATATGGTGTGACCGTCATCCAAGCGATACTTCTGAATACCTGGCAAGCCGTGATACCGGCTCTCATAATTCATACAACCTATCATCATTATTCATCAACCTCATATTATATCAGCCATCAACATTGTACTGTCAAGTACCGCGGACCAGGTAACCTAATAAACAATACCGCGGCGAGTGATAGTGCAACCAGACTACGGAGCCATCATCAACATCATAAAAGGTCAGTGTCTGGCATCCTGTTAAACCCCCTCCTAGATCTAGAATCGACCAGCATAACCTTTAAATTACAGTCCACTGCAAAAACGCCACCAATTAATATAATAAATAACGGTGTTCCTCAATATATAATTGAGTATATTTAGTGAGAGTGGTATTTAGATATCTATGGACGTCACTGCATATGATAATATATCTTTACGTCTACGTGTAGATAACACTCAGTATACAGTAATTTTTGGAACATCAAAAGCTTCTTTGAACTTTTTTTAATATCATTTACTTTGACTTCATATACAAAAGTAGGGATGATCTTCTATTCAGATTTCGGAATTTATTAACCTATATTTAAAGCCTCGACAAGATTTAGTATAATATGTAATTCGATTCTCAATCAATTTTACGTTCATAATATTGAGTAGTACCTACGCTTCTTAGATATATGATAATATAATGTAAGTATCTTTATAATAATATAATATATTATTTTTAACACTATAGCAGGCCATGAAATCCAATTGTAGTGTGATTAGTATTAGAAGTGAAACAATGATAACAATTCGGCTTTCGTAAGACCTCATGTCGGATACTATTTATAAGTAAGGTTTTTAGTAAATTTATTCACCTGTTTACTCAATCTCATCGGCGGTTGTTCTTTACCTGTTTTACCTGACAGAGTGCGGTAAACCTTTTGAAGGCTTCTCGGCCACGAGCTAAAGTGTATTTGAAAAACCACATACAACAATTCAGTACATAGAATACAGTTGTTATTTTACTAACGCCAACATTTTGTAATTGGTTTCGGTATATCATTCTACGATTTCTAATACCAAGGGCACAGGTATTTGTGTTATTTTCTATAATAATTCATTTTACTTCGTATTTTAACTGTTCAACAATAAACATCAATCAAAACCAGTTATTGTAATTATATGATATTATCCACATGGCGAAACCGCAATATAGTAGTAACGTCAAAAATGTGATACCACAAATTTGTGACCCCCAAATAAGTGAAGGTAGGCTGTTAAGATCCGCCATAGATAGTGCACATTGAACTTTGTTAATCATATGTATTTGTTTTTATTGAAGTAAGCCTACAATTTATTTACAGATGGTGTTGGTTAGTTTTTAAAAAACAATTAACCCCTGCCTAAATCAAACCATAATAGTTTTGGTATACTTTGGGCGATACGACAAAATTGTGCACACTTTTTCATTCGTACTTATTTTTTTCGTTGGATTAAAAATACATTTTTTAAATTCATTTAACCCTGCCTAAACCAAACTATAATAGATAAAAAATATCTTTAAATGATCCAAAAGTATGGATAATTTAATTGCATAATTTTAGAAATTTTATATAAAGAGTTTTTTTTTACTATTATCTTTTATGGCTTGAATTTTGCAGAGTTTAATTGAATCTTAAAAACCAACCAACACCATCTGTAAATAATTGTAGTCTTATTTCAATTCAAATAAATACGTTTGACTGATTACGTTTAGTGTGCATTATTTATGGCGGATCTTAACAGCCTACCTCCACCCTTTGGCATTGCAGACTTCATATAGAGAATGTCATAATAAAAGTGAAAACAAAAAAATATTACGATTACAAATTCTAAACAAAAAAAAAATAGCTGAATGGCAATGTGGATCGAGAAAATCAAAATTTTAATCAACGGATAGGTAACAAGATTTGAAACAGCGTTCTGACCAAATTAAATAAAAATAAATTATTATTTTTTACATTTCAACAAATAGTTTCCTAAAAAAATAAACGCAAAAAATTAAAAAAAAAGAAACTTAAATACATGTGACAATAGAACAACACGAGGAAAGAAACTTATAAAAAATAAATACAAGATAAAAAAAACTTTTTATATACCACGTTTTAAAATTTTCTGTTGAATCATATAAACTTGACGATTCTATGTATTAATAAATACTTTTTTTTGTTCTTGATAGAAATACTGAATAAATATAGAATACTGAAATGTCATTTTGACATTACATATTGATTTCCATAGTAAAGCACGTATATATTAATAATTTAATTGCTAGGTACCCCTTAGCAACCAATAATAGTGTTTTACTTTTTAAGAATTTTTTCCAAAATAACTTTCCGTACAAAACAGAATTAACTGAAAATGAATTCAATTCTGCTTAAAGATGGCTAAACGTATTAAAAGAATGCATTGTCATCTTTTTCTGATATATTTTAAAAGTTTCAAATGTCTAGCTAGTCGGGAAGTTAGTAAAAAATCGATTGCAAGATTTGTATTGGACAAACAAGAAAACAATTGTACTGGACAAACAAGAATACGAGCTAATAAAAACGTGGTAAAATGGGTTTCAACGCCACACTTGATGCCATGGTTGATACCACAAGTATTTTGAAGTAACCATGTGGAAACCACGTAGCTTCAACTTTCAGCACACAACAAAAGACCAGCACCTCCATAATCAACATAATAGGTACTCAGTAAATACGTTATTTGTTTACTAAGTGAAACTTAAACAAATATAAAATAGATACTGTATCAGCTATTCATTAATGTTGTAATTTATTAAGTATCTATACCATTGAGAGAATTTTTTAAGCATTTTTTTTTCTATCGATAATTATTATTCTTTTTTATTTTCATATTTTTTTTAACCTGATCGTATTTTTATGGTTTAATAATATATATACATAAGAATGTTTTCTTGTATTTGAGGTAAGGGAAGGATGAATCTGCTACTAATCGTTTATCCTTGTATCTTTGATTGTACAGGATTGTACAGGATAGGATGAAGGTTTTGAGATAAAAATAGCCATGCGGAGTGAAAGGAAACTGAAAAGTATAGGAGGATTACAACGGTAGATAAACTACCAAGAATCAAGGACGAATTTTGGAGAAATACTACATATTTTTTTGTTGATGATAAGATAATTTTGATAATTATTAACATACTAGGTATATTACTCGGGAAAAAATATATAGGCGCATATTCGATGGCATTATTCAAAGAACAAAACTAGGCCGGGATACTTTTGGCTGCCTGAATAATGTTTTCTAAAGCAGTGTTTCTTTACCTCGAGGAAAGAAATGAAAAAGATAAGCAATAGAAATTGCATTGTCTATTTTAAAATTACAAAATCGAGTTTTTGATAGAAACAATTATTCAACCTTTTTTATAAACCATATATTTAAAAATAATTAAATTAGTCTCTTTTATTTTGCATGATCCTTGTGACTTATGCAAATTAGCAAGTTTTTAAAATTTCTTGTTGCAAGTTTAGCAGCAGTAAACGAAGATCGCCTTTTATTCACAACAGCAAAATTATCACGAAGCTTTGAGAGCAGGTGAATAATACGACGAAACCCAGGATCCGGGTTCGGTTCCCGGTAAGGTCTTAATAAATCTACGAGTATGTGATTTTCTCATAGTCTGTACCTGAATACTGTAATTCGTTATACACAGTTTTGGTTGTATAGATATTTGTTAAACGTTCAATAAGTTAGCCTAAATATATTGTTATATGTCGACTTACAAACTTATTCTTGAAATCAGCAGTTACAAACTTTTATCAATGTTATTATGAATATTTGAAAAAGTACCTTCCCGTGTTCGGATCAGGTCCAAATTTATTTTAGAATTATATATTTAGTTAAAGACACATAATTTATCATTAACTCAAAATACCTAAAATATCGACTTACCAACTTTTGGCAGTAACCCACGGTATTTACTTTATTTTTTATGTTTATTCTTTATACTTTTTTATACTGTTTCTATTATTCTTAATATTCCTGCCATGTTGTGAACGTATTGAATTTGTAATTTGTAATATGTAAATAAATAAAATTGAATTTTTGAAATATGAGTACATACCTATATTCAGTTTTAAATGAAAAATTTACTATATAGAGAAAAATATTGATTTACAGTGCATCTACCGAAGATAAATTTATCAACTATTTCTTTTATTCAACGAATAATTCACAAGATTGTAAGAATGTACCGTTCCAATTATTGAACATACATATTTTTGAAAACACGTATGAGAAAATATAGCCAATAGAAAAAATCTTTTTTGCAAAAAATAAGACTCGCGGCAGGAATCGAACCTGCGTCTCTTGGGTATTGCGCCCTGTGCATTACCACTATGCTACGACTGTCATGCGTGATTGCGACAAATTTTTAACTATTGGCCTTTTTAATACATGCTAATAAGCGCTCTCCAAGATCGCCTACCGTAACTCAATTTGGTTCAATAAATTTCAATGATGTTCAATAAATTTATCAATTTGAAGAGAATGAAATATTTTGGGAACACCTTATATCTGTATTTTATGTTGCGTCATCGTAGCTCATTATCGGAGGCAGTACTGATGAGCGGAGCGGATATATAGCGACGGACCCCAACTCACCTGGGAGTGCTTAGGCTCTGATTTAAGGCCTCCATTGATTAATGTGGGAAAATAGTTGTGAGGAAGAGATATTTGGTTACTTGGCAGGTGTTCTTGGTCCAGTGATACACAATCAACCTTTTAAATATTCATTTTATATGTTATACTCTGACAATATTATTGACTGATAACTCAAGGCGTAATGCATACTGAAATTCAACCTGACATCAACAATACCTACCATAAATAATTATAACTACCAGCTATGTTGAAAATCTTTTCTGTGCATACAGCCTATACAGTGAGGTAATTTGATCTCCTGTCAAAATGGATAAAACGGTGATTGTACATCCTTCAAAGAAACAGTGATTTGTTTTTTTCCAAAATATTGTAGTTTAAAATATAAGAATGCACAGTGCTTGAAGGATATTTCTTAACCCGAAATGACATTTCATTATGATTGTCATTTTATTAAATGTTATTTTTACTCTGTCGTGATATGTCACTGGCAGGCTCTGTATTCGCGCGGTGCGACTTTTTGAACTACACACAAGCGACATTTATATTGTGTGATTGGAAGTATTTTTCATGCAATATCATATATTACGTTGTGTGCTGTAGTATATTAAGTTACATGTGTTTTGTGAATGCTAAAAAAATACACCCACGATTGCCGCATGGCTTAAGCTTCAGCCTATAACGTCATGGGTCCCAAATTTGAATCCTGGGTCTGGCAAGTACACATATTGTTTTTCAATTTGTGTATGAGTCAGAGTATGGATCTAATAGGTTGAGCAAGTGGCTAACATTAATTTCTTGTAAAAAAAAATCTGTTAATAGAAAATCTCCACTCTCTGGAGTTTAGGGATTCCAATTCCGGGATCCCGAGCTATTTTCGATACCTTTGAATCCCGAGATTGATAAACATAATCCCGAAACTTTCGGGAATGATTTTTTATCAATTGTTATGGAAAATAAAATAAAAACGAAAATATAACAGAAAAAATAATTTTAATAACAAATAACTATATTAGAAATAAACTGAGTTTGAACGACATTTGATTTATACCCATGTTGTTTATTCATTTTATTTTTTTCACATAAATTAATAAACATGAGAAAGATAGGAAACAATAATGCTTCGCACTATTAACAAAATAATTCCACCATGATCTCATACGTTTTACGGCAGTTTCATATTTGGCTGACTAATTAGATTTATGAAGCGGAAAGGTCATAAGTTCACCATGATTTGCTTTATTATTTTAAATCTCGCTACCCATTCATTAAGTCTTTACTATCAGAAATAGCAATCTCATATTAAATTCACATTATTATTTATATTACAATTTTATTTACTCCACTAAACTTATGTTTTTCCAAGATTTAACGTTAGATTTAAATATTAACAATAAATGTCTAAAATAGTATAAATTATACTAGATTAATTTTTGACCGATGTTATCAATGTTATTTGTAAATAAATTTTTTTTATATTAACAATGGAAAAAAATGCCAATCCCGGGACCAGTACCGGGATCCCGGGATTGTCAAACTGTAATCCTGATATCCCGGGATCATATTTTTTTCGAGATTGGATTCCCTAGTGAAGTCCCATATGATCCTATTAAGATCGGACATGATCAACAAAAAAAAAATCACATAGGAAAATTCGATGTATTTCAGTCGAGATGAGTTTTTATGTGCGACTTGGCTAATAATTATAAGAATCATGTATATTAAGGAAAAAAATCAGACTATGGACACGTCACATAACATCATGGTTTGCTTATGCTACGAGCAAAGAATGTGCATTGTCCAGGAAACACATAATTAACTGTAATTTGGCTAATATCGTTTTAATTGTTATTGAAGTGTATCAAATCCGCGCTGAAGTCATCTCACTCATATCACATAGCACCGCAAACCTATAACTGACAAATAATTGACATAAGGTTGTCAGTAATGTTGTTATTATAGAATGTTGTGACGGTTCTTGTCTAGCGCACGAGTTTACGTAATATGTTAAGGGGGGACATGCTCGTCGAAGGTCAAAATTGAGTTTTTATCGTATTTTCAAACCATGATCCTGGACACTCCTTAAACGTTATAGATACTCTATTTATATAATTTTGAAGCCTTATTATCCTTTATAGTTATTTTAAACATTTGATGACTGTATAAAGTATTTTTGTTACATAAAATAGTATTCTTTTAAACCTCTCGCTCTAATGTTTCAGAATATAGTCATATTTCGGTACATAACTGTGCAGTGGTGTTAAGATTTTTTACATTTATTAATTTTTAAACGCATTTATAAAACCATTAGTATAATTTATTACGAGATATTTTTTGTAAAATATTCACGATACAAAATTATATTGATAATCTCTGTGATCCCAAATTTGACAAGAATTAGGCATTTTATTATTCAAAAAATCGGCAAGATTAACACATTTGAAGATGATTCTAAAGATACTTATTATAAGCTATGTTTTTGAACATTCAAGTGTGATAAACATCTTATGAATAATGATTGCTTTATAATAATTATTGACCTAAGAATAAAGTAGTGTTTTTTTGAAATACGCTATTTCTTTTGTCATTCCCCAGTAGTTAAGCTACAACATACGGCCGTAGCCATAAATTGACAAACTATAATTAAAGTAGGGAGTAAAATGATATTGACGCGCGTGTTTGAACATGTACCGTTTAAAAAAAAAATTTAAAAAAATCGGTTAGGTACATGTTCAAACACGCGCGTTAACATAATTTTACTCCCTATTTTAATTATAGTTTGTCAATTAATGGCTACGGCCGTATGTTGTAGCTTAACCACTGGGGAATGACAAAAGAAATGGCTTATTTCAAAAAAACACTACCTTATTCTTAGGTCAATAATTATTATAAAGCAATCATTATTCATAAGATGTTTATCACACTTGAATTGTCAAAAACATAGCTTATAATAAATATCTTTAGAATCATCTTCAAATGTGTTAATCTTGCCGATTTTTTGAATAATAAAATGCCTAATTCTTGTCAAATTTGGGATCACAGAGATTATCAATATAATTTTTTATCGTGAATATTTTACAAAAATTTTCTCATAATAAATTATACTAATGGTTTTATAAATGCGTTAAAAAATTAATAAATGTAAAAAATCTTAACACCACTGCACAGTTATGTACCGAAATATGACTATATTCTGAAACATTAGAGCGAGAGGTTTAAAAGAACACTATTTTATGTAACAAAAATACTTTATGCAGTCATCAAATGTTTAAAATAACTATAAAGGATAATAAGGCTTCAAAATTATATAAATAGATTATCTACAACGTTTAAGGAGTGTCCAGGATCATGGTTTGAAAATACAATAAAAACTCAATTTTGACCTTCGACGAGCATGTCCCCCCTTAACAAAATATTTCTGGCTTAAGTGGTACCGTATCTACCGCACCGTTTTCATAGTTGCATCTGCAGTCAAGGATACTTCCATCAAAAACACGACAAAAAAAAATTATAAATATAACGAAAATTTTGCTTTGCAGGTAGGTATTCACTTGAGGAAACTTCTCGGATTTCAAGATAAAAACTGTTTCGAAATGGGATCGCGCAGAAAAATACTTGGCAACCTAACTGATAAGCATGAGGAACTCCATACTAATTGCCACTAGGGAATCCAATCCCGAGCCAAATTTTTGATCCCGGGATTTTGGGATTACAATTTGACGATCCCGGGATTGGCATTTTTTCGATAGTTATAGAATATTAAATTTTTATATATACAAAAAACATTGATTAAATCGGTCAAAAATTAATAAATAAATAATATATACTATTTAAGACATTTATTGTTAATATTGTGCACGTTCAATCTTGGAAATACATAGGTGTAATGGAGTTAATAATATTGTAATATAAATAATAATGTGAGAGTAAAACAGTTATATTTATTTATGAAAAGATAACAAATACAAAATACAAGTTCAATTAAAATAAAAAAAAACATATTGTGTTGACAATAAATACAAGGTATCATGAAGTGTTTATTTTTTTTAGCTTTTTCTGATGTTGTTACGATTGCGTAAGGCAGCAAAAAATGGTTATTTATTATCTAGTGATTCCTTCTGTGATCAGTGGGTCTCCAGAATAGCATTTTCTGGTAGAAACGTCTAACTAAATATTTCTTGATTTATTTATTGTATTTCTCAAATTCATATCACGAAAGTGCGAAACATTGTTTTTTCCAATCTTTCTCAGTTTTATTAATTTATGTGAAAAATTAAAATGAATTGGTAACACATGGGTAATACATCAAACTTCATTCAAACTCAGTTTTTTTCTAATGTAGTTATTTATATGTTATTAAAAGTATTTTTTCTGTTATATTTTCGTTTTTATTTTATTTTCCATAAAAATTGATAAAAAAAATCAATCCCGAATGTTTCGGGATTATGTTTACCAATTCCGGGATTCATAGGTATCGAAAATAGTTCGGAATCCCGGGATTGGAATCCCTAATTGCCACAGATATACACAGATTTGAACCAAATCTACTATGAGCATTTCAGATGTACCAGATTGTCCCAACTCTGTATTAAACCGATTTAAATTACTAAGTATAATAATATGTTGCTTAACGTACTTAACTACGTAATAACTTATTTGCTTTTTTAGGAAGACTTTCATCCATACACCGAACAAAATCGGAGGCTGACGTTTGGGTACTATTCCACATGAGAATGTGAACATCCGCAGGTTACTTACTCTGGCCACCAACCGTCTCTAAATTTTGCAAAATATATGTGTGTCAAAATGCGTGAAAACAAAAACACTACGACATTGATCTCGCACTAGGCAATGACATGATTAGTGATTCCAATCCCGGGATCCCGAATCCCGGGATCCCGAGATCCCAAGCTATTTTCGATACCTATGAATCCCGGGATTGATAAACATAATCCCGGGATTTCGGGATTGATTTTTTTATCCATTCTTATGGAAAATAAAAAAAAAGCGAAAATATAACAGAAAAAATACTTTTAATAAAAAATAACTACATAAGAAATAAACTGAGTTTGAATGAAGTTTGATTTATACCCATGTGTAGGTTGCCGATTCATTTAATTTTTTCACATAAATTATTAAAAATTGAAAGATTGAAAAAAAACAATGCTTCGCACTATTAACAAAGTTATTCCACCATGATATCATACGTTTTACGGCAGTTTCAGATTTGGCTGACTAATTAGATTTATGAAGCGGAAAGGCCATAAGTACGCCATGATTATTTGCTATACTATTTTAAATTTCGCTAATCCATTCATTTAGTCTTTACTATCAGAAACAGCAATCTCCTATTAAATTCACATTATTATTTATATTACAATATTATTTACTCCGTTAAACTTGTGTATTTCCAAGATTGAACGTATACAATATTAACAATAAATGTCTTAAATAGTATAAATTATACTAGATTTATTTTTGACCGATTTTATCAATGTTATTTGTAAATATAAAATTTTTATATAAACAATGGAAAAAATGCCAATCCCGGGACCAGTCCCGGGATTCCGGGATTGTCAAATTGTAATCCCGAAATCCCGGGATCAGAATTTTGGCTCGGGATTGGATTCCCTAGACATGATGTTACCAGTATAGTAGAAAACCGCTCGCTAATGCCTCCAGACACGATCTGACCGCTGCTCAGTTTCCGAATTACGTTTGTCTAAATATACTCGTTATAAATACAAGGTTCTGTTTCGAAATTGGTAGCCTGTAATCCGCGGCATTTCACCTTTTTGTTTATAATAGCTCTAAACCACATAATCTTTGGATATATATAGTGTATATATAACAAGTATACATGGCGATTTAATCCTATTCCTTTTTGTGAGTGTGGGGATATTCAAACCACCGAATGTGTTGATGAGACCTGTATACTGCATGTCTTTCCAGAGGATTTCTTCTCTATACATAGAATCTATGAAAACGCTCTAGATTGGACCTCTACCCGTGTCTTTCTAGAGTGTCGATATCTTGACAATGTGGTTATTTATTTATTTAGGAAAACAAAACATTGTAGACAAACAAATCTAAATTCAAGACGATCATGACATGAGATTTACATTATAACAAATATTACCCTCACAAGAGAGAAGAAGAGATTATACATAATAATAATAATAAAAAAACATAAGTACAATTGTATATTATAGAAAAATAAAATTTAGAATACAAAATACATAGCACGTCATCGAAAATGTCTACGTCTTTAGGGAGTGCATTGACAAGTCTTGTACCCCTCGCTAATGGTGCCTAATAAGCTTGACACGAGGAAACGGTTCCGATCCATAATAAATCATGGCTGCGACCACGTAGGTGATTAACAGGCGTATGTTAATTAAAATTCTTTACGACCTTATGGAGTTATGTGTTTGTGACCACGACTTTGGTTTTATTTGAACATCTACATGTATACTGCCACTAACATTCTGCTGTCATACGAATCGAATAAACATTGAAACAATTAAAACACAGGTATCTTGTTTAACAATAAATTAAACGATTGTTTAATTTAAATTGTTACGTATGTTATTTTAAATATAGAAAACGTTAACAATTATTATTATGCATGTGAATAAGTTGGGGAAATAGTTTCTACCCCATTTGCGTCTCATATAAAGCTACATTTGAATTTTGAGTAGGCAACTTGGGTACTGATATGGATTTCACAATTCCTGTATTCAATTGACCAGTTATAATTGAGGGGCTCAGACTTCTGGTTTTGAGAAAGCGTAGAGAGACGAAGTGCTACGGGAGTCTACGGATGTCTACGGCGGTCTACGCCGGAACCCGACAAAGCCGTAATGGTGATTATTACGACAACCATGTTTGCGAGGTTTCAGAATATTAATTATTTTGAAGCTTCTATACAATATAATACATAGGGTACGTGAAATAGCTTTCAATGCTACAGAATTTCAATAAATTTCTGGATGAATAGTTACTTAGTTTATCAACATTCAACTAAATACCACAATAATACAGTTTGCACGTTCGAATATAAATACTTCGATAACACTAGAATAAATTGATTGTTATTATCAATCATTATAAAGCAATTCTATAACATAAAACAACTCAGTCTTTTGAGTAGGTATTGGATTTATATACATATATATAATGTGTCCGGTGTCATCGCTGTGTCTAAAAACTGATGTGATCAAATATTAGTGTTTTAAATTAACTGTTTTTTTTTCGACGAATAATTTACAAAATTTAAGAATTTAACACTCCAATTATTGAACATACATAATTTTGAAAACACTTCTGAGAAAATATATTATAACCAATATCTTTGTGAAAAAAGTAAATTACCCCGCAGGAATCGAACTGTATCTCTCGGGTATCGCGCCCACGCACATTGACCACAATGCTAAAGTAGTCATAATTAAATACGACAAATTTTAACTAATGGATTTTAATACTCACTTTTTCTATTGGTTATAATATATTTTCTCTGAGGTGTTTTCAAAATTATGTGTGTTAAATAATATTAGTGTGACAAAACTTACTTGTTGATTGTTTTTAAATCCATATTTTATATTGTCATGTAATCATCCAGATAAAACGTTTATAAGTTTGGATATTATATCCAACGTGGCAAAATCCTTCTTCGAAATCCAACCAAGCGGCATTTCTAAATAATGTAAATAGTGTGTATATTTCCTATATCTTTTCAGGCCTAGGTAAAAGACCCATTAGCCTAAAGTCAGTAAATAATTGTAGTTAATATAAATAATTCCTATAAAATAATATATACGGGCCGATAGAGAAAATTCACCCAGACAGTAAAATATGTTTGTTTAAATCCTAAATTCAACATGTTTATAATATGAAAAGCAAAAAATAAAGGAATAGGTGATAGCATTAACAATGTTTATATAAAAAAACAGAGTTATTAGAATACTAGAAAGAAACATAATTTATTAAAAGTGCACAAAAGTATACAAAATTAACTAAATATATCATATTTAATAAATGTACAAAACAATGCCTACCTAAACTCATCGTCACGCATATGGGAACTTAAAAATTATCTGACACGATATGGGAGAATACAGTTAATATAATTACTTATTTATTTATTTAGAAAAAGAGTATTATGACATTACAGCGATTGGCCAATGCGCCATAATACATAATGAATACAAATTATAAAATGAATTAATTACAAATAACAACCGATATAACAGGAAAGTAGAAAAGAAAGTATGTCCTTATGAAGATATTAAAGTAAAATGATAAATACAATTATAATTTCAACCTATTTAACACGTCCAGAAACATGATATAGTTATTAAAAATAAATCAACCTTTATGGTGTCATAAAATAAGTAAATCACACGATACACATCATCATGAAATATCACATACAACCTGCGACGGGGTATCATGAAGACCATAGAGAAGGGAACTCAGAAATAATGGGAACTGAAATACACAACGGGTAAGGCGATAGCAGGTAACCAACTCGAGTAAGGAAGAATCTTGGATATACTTACACACGTGTCTAGAATACGTTTTAAGTCGAATACTGAAAACTACTCTCGGTTTATGCATTTACGCTCATTTAATGTTGGTGTAATACACACACTATTGCACTTGCATAATGCGTGTTTCATTTTCGTAGGACACTCACACATTCAAAAGTCTGCTTCACCATGTGGCGTATTGAATATAGCCTATCGGTATTCTATTTATTATCTGTTCTGTGCCACAGAGGTACTAGTGATATTGGTGGGAACGTGAAAATTAATATTTGCCAGTATATTATGGATTGTAAATGAAAACACAAAGAAGTAAAAAGAAATGCTTTAAAAGAGAAATCACTCAATGCCCACCAAATTAAAGGTTGGTTCTGAATCTTGCTAAAATTAACAACTAACCGATTTTAAAGATATTTATCAGGGAGATACAGGTCAGTAATGGCAGAGTCCTCAATTACACCGCGTATAAGTTAAGGTAAGCTTACGGTAAGTAAGAGAAAGTTAGTCGTATGAAGCTACGGATAGTATCTATCCATCCTGAAGTAATGGATACTTAAAAAAATCTTTTGAACCCTTTCCACGATAATGCTGTACTTTAACTGATACGAGACCTAAACAATATACCCATTCTCAAGTATGCTTCGAACTGAGGAATTATAAATAATGCATTTTGTTTAATAAGAATCTTGCATTGATATTATATTTTTTTAATGTGTATTTATTTAGTTTTCATTAAATAAAATAATATTATAGTAAGCCAATAATTTCAAGGAAATTTTAAAAATAATAATACAATGCTTGCGACAGATATGTTTGGTATTATTATATTTACATATGTACTCATAAAAATACAGGGCAAAATAGCTATCGCAAAACGCTAACCCCTACGGTATAAAAATGGCCATATAACTATTACATGATACAATATTGGTGTTTTTTTAAAATTTATTCTTATGGCGGCAGGATGCAAAACATATCACAAAACGTGCGTGTAAACTATACCATCAGAATTAATATTAATAACCCATGGTATATAATATAAGGTCCTTCAAGTGGTAATTTCAAAATTGACGGTCTTTTGCTGCCAAATGCCTGTCAAACATACAAATTCTCATAATAATTTAGTTTTTGCAAAAAATACAATTTTACGACTCTACGTCATTTATAATTAATTACTTGCCCATTGAAGACGTTCAATCTAGGTACAGTGAGCAGTGCTCTTATTGTTATACAATTTTAACAAATAAATCAGTTAACAATTAATAGGTAGCGCATGTTATCTTTTGTCTACCATTTTGAATTTTGTTGTTTAATTTAATAAAACGCATTTTTTTGTATTAAGTATTCCACTTATAATCAATAAATTAGGACCGGTTTCGTTCGCCTCATAGGGACATTTTCAACTCTTGAATACAAGTAGATACTGTTATGATTTCAAGTGGAATAAGTACTACAAAAAATGCGTTTTATTAAATTAAACAACACTACAATGCAGTTCTACCATTAATTGACAGTTAAAAAATAAAAAAAATTTAGAATTTTATAAAAAAATACAAATAACGTGTTTGGAGAATCTGAGACCTGGGATATTGGTTCATGTTGTATTGTCTCCTGTCTGAATTGTTGTATGCAATATTAACATCATAAAACTTAGGGCCATAACAAGAATATAGAAATTAATACGAAGTAGGTTAAAAATGTATTTATAGTAAAATACAAAATGTAGCTATTAGCTACAACTAATGTAAACAGACAGACGCATCAGTTAAATTATTTGAATATATCAATTCCTGAATCCTGAAATATTTTTATCAAAATTAACTGATTGAGTTTTTATCAGAGCGTTAAAGCGTAGCTCAGAGCAGAAGCACGGAGCAGTGAAGCAATGGGGTTTTACCCGGAGCACGTGCAGAGTCGGAGTACTGAAAAATTGTAGTACCTACTGCACTACCACGGATGTTTTTCTAATTATTAAAATTTCACTGGAATCACTCGAAATACGGCAACACCGCCTAGTGATAAAATAACCTCACTTTTTTGACAGAAGAGGCAGATAATAAAAGACGAAACTACAAACCTACAAACATATTTGAAGAATGGGACGGGGAGCCACTGTCGAAAACTACCCAATCAAGTCTAGTAATTGGACAAAATCTGACATTCAAATGAAATTTTCAAAATGGCGTCCTATGGTATTTAGTATTTCCATTTTTGGCCATTCTACAGATAAGTTTGTAGGTCTGTACTTATTTTTTTATTTTTTTTAAACACTTGTATACAATATATAATAAGTATTAAAACTTTTAACCTGGAGCGGAGCAGGCCCTGGAGAGGAGCTGGAGTAACTATTAGGTCCCGGAGCGGAGCTGGAGCAGAGGAACTCAAAAAGAGTCTGCTTCAATCCTCTTTAAATTCATGGCATTAGTAATGGGATCTAAAATACACAAATCTCTCGATTTCGGCCGTATTTTTTGATGCAATGATAATTCAATTTCAATTCAATTTATTTATTTTTAACATATTGTGGACATTACAAATTATAAGTTTAAGACGGTCAAAACATGACATTTAGAAACAAAGAAATATAAAACAGTATTCCATAAAAAAAGAGATAGATAGTATGTTATTAAACAGTAGAAATATGTACATACAAAAATATTAATTAGATAGGTACATGGAAGTACACCGGATGAGTTAAGCAGACCCTATTTTAAAAATTTATAAAATACCGTCCACCTATGCTCATCCTCACGTAGGTGGAATATATTAACACCCGAAGCAATTTTGTTGAACATAGTTATCGCCCTCCCAATTGGCATTACCAGTGGCAGGTTGGTTCTGCACCTTGGGAGAATAAACAACTGATGTTCTCTATTTCTAAGATAGTTGTCAGAGACACACAGGTCAACACTGCCCAGAATGGCAGAGTTCTCATTTATACCTCGTATAAGTCGAAAAAAATACGTAGCTAAATAAAGATTACTTCTAAATTGCAAACTGCAAGTATGTAAGCATGCCTAAGAGAAAGTCAGTTGGATAAAGCCACGGATAGTATCCGTACAACCTCAAATAAAGGAGTCTCAAGATTTTTTTCTGAACCCTCTCCACCATAAGGCCATACTTCAACTGATGCGGTGCCCAAAAAATAGACCCACTCTCAAGTCTGCTTCGAACGAAAGAATTAAATAAAAGTTTAAATACCGTAACATCCGAAAAGACCCGGGAAGTACGCATGACGAAGCCCAACATTTTAAGCGCCTTGTTACAAATGGTAACTATATGGCTAATAAATGTCAGTTTACTCTCAAACGTAATGCCAAGATCCTTTACAGATGATATTCGAGATAGAACTCTGCCATGCATCGAGTATTGGAAAAACAACACTTTTGAGGCTCTGGTAAAATAAATGTAAATAAGCATTTTAATATAAAGAAAATTAAATATACAGTGATTATAAATATTGTTCAATGGTGTTGTCAAAGTATTATATTATCAAATTGTTCGTAAATAATGTTAGCCTTATTGAGGAAGTCTGTAAACAAACCGAAAAGAGATGAATTTAGTATTTGGATTATCGTCATAAAAGTTATATAACTTTTTAGTTGTTTTATAAGTAAAAGATTATTTTATCCAAAGAAAGACATAAAATATAAAAGAGTCATAACAAAGAAAGTTTCATGATCTTCGAAGTGCTATTATTATTTCCCAACTCTGAATGGAAATACAGTTTATTTTTATACTTTGCTAATGTTTATTAATGAAGTCACCTTATTCATAGAATGGCCCAAAACTGTAAGTACTAGATAATATTATTATCAACATATTTCGACGTTTTTCGTTTTCCGAGATTCGATAATTTTCAAACACAAAAATATTAGAGTTAGAGATTACTTACTATTTATTGATTTCTCGAGAAATATTTTTTTTTTATCCGACTAAAATTCGAATTCTCAAGATTATCATTTCAAGATTTTTAGAATAATGAGATTTCTCGAAATTAGGGAAAAAATATTTTTTCAAGATTTCTCGATCACCGGTTGTGACGCCTTAATGCAGAGCATAGTGTTGTCAACATTTTTCACTATTCCAATCTTCAGGCTACGTATAAAAATAACAGTTTTAGGTTAACACGGAGAATTCGTTATAATAGTATTATATTATGTTTTATTAATCTGTACATTAATTTAACACACATTTGTTACAGCAACTCCCTTTAGATGGAAATAGTAAAATTAGCCTAAAAAGGAAATTGCATTTATAAAGTTGTTGTACCCAGTAACAATATACTAAAAATCAATACACGAATAATATGCTATGCTATAGCCGCCATATTGAAAAATGGTGGAAGATTTTTAGTTTTCCTATTAGACTCATTGACGGTTAAAATATCGAAAACTATTTCAATAATTTTAAGAAAATTAAAAAATACATACATATTTTTTTCTTGTGTCTGCAACGGTAACCGACCTGTAGAATATTAATAATATTATAAAAAACAGATTTTAAATTTGACTTTTGAATTTTAATTAAAAATAATATTACGATACTTTTAAATGCAATTTGCATCTCATCTTTAAATTGGTTTTACATTTAAAACTATTCTCTATTATGGCGATAATACTATTTATTGGAAACTAGTACCTTCTATATTATGAAAAGTCTCCTTATTAGTTTATTGGGATTAATAATTACGGATGAAGCATTTATTGTAAAAATCAAAATTCCACATTACATTAATTTTAATAAAAATAAAAGAATATCAATTGAAAGCGTCCCTATTAAAAGGGTCTATATAATACATTAGTATCAAAAGTGATGTTATTGTATTGAAAGTGTCTATATTATAACAGTTAACAATTTCATCTTCTTAATATCGCCATACTTCTATAAAAATTCGTTCGAAAAAGGTTGGCTAACGCCCTGACTTTTAGAGGCCCCTCTTTCACGTTAGCCGATGTTCATGCAATGTATAATTTGATACTTTTACTTTAAATTATTTTGTACGTTTTTATTGTTTGCTCTATTACGCGTTATCTTAAAATAATATGCTAAATTAATGCTTATAATTCAAAATATGCACATAAAACATTGTTTTTGCATAATATACCCTTTTAATCGTCTATAATTCAATAACATCAATTTGAGTTATTTTTTAATGTATAAGTATTTGGATTAGTATTTTTCTGCCTTCCTGTAAAACCGGCATCCAGTATATTGGCCGCATACAGAGCGTGGGTGTGAAACGACCGCAACTTTATGCCCGGCACGTTTGTAATATTGTTACCTCGATTATTGCGTCGTTGGTCCATTGTTCTGGCACGGCGGAGAAGGGTGACATGACATGCGCCTATACTCCGAAACTTCCATCCGCTCATACATATCTGAAAATCGCCTAACAGTTTAACACCTGGCATATTATATCAGGGAAATTGCTGAATAATACATATTGTTTCAGAGAACTCGTATAGTATCGTCAATGATTGAATCTGGCGAGATTACATTGTAACGCATCGGTGGCGCATTTAGATAACTAGACAGCTGTAGCGAAGAGTGACTTTTGGAAAGAAGTAGGCTGTGGAGATCAGAGAAAAAGAGCATACTTGTCAGGTAGGTATACTTACGGGAGATAAGAAGATAATACTTACGATATTACTACTGATGAATAGGTGCACACTAAAATGACAACGACACACTGAATAATTTTACAACTACCAGTTAAAAATGAATATTTATGATATAAATTGTTGTGATAATATCGAATATAAGTTTTTTCTGCTGTGTGCAAATCTAAATGAACCCTTGACCTTCTTTGATAATGTATGATTTTTTAACAAACCTCAAACTCGAGAATGATATTCTTAAAATTTGGTCTGTCATACTTACAATTTTGAAAATCAATTGGTAAACTAGACATTTTATAAATACTTATATATTTAAAGCACCGACAAATGACTTAGAGTACAAAATAAGATAATTTATCCACATTCAGAACACAATAAATCACTTTTTTTTATCTAACAAAATAAAACTTTACCACCGCGTTTGGAACAACAATCTGACTGAATTAAAATGATATAAATTATGTTTGTCTATGACTGAACTAATCTAAATAATATTAACGAGATACAATTGTTTGTTGTTTTAAAAACAATTAATGATTATATCTGATTGAACCCAATAAAGATTTTAAATCATCTTATTTATTTATTATTTGCTTAAAACGGCAGGCATTGACAATAAAATTTGCATTAAGAGTTATAAGTTGTGTCTCGAGCGCTTACCAAACGAGACAAAATTTGTAGACTTGCCTGAAGAGATGATTCATCATAAGTATAGAAAACAATTTTCGATTATGATGTCAATAATCGTCATTCAAAGAACAAAAACTTTTTGAAATTTTTTTTGTTTGATTCTAAACTTGACTAATTTAAACAGTCGCCATTCTAAATTCAAATTCTGACCATAGATGACTCAATATTTTAAATTATTCCAAGTTTTAATAATGTATTTAAATTTGAAATAAATACTTGAAGATATAGTTTTCTTGGAGGTAGGCTTTAAATAATCGATTAGTATGGAGCCTTCGCCACTGCTAGACAGATTCCTGACTATTAAATATCTCTGTTTTAGTACGCTTTTATGCTACACTTTACACTAGTAGAAAAGTGTTATGTTCAATATTTTGAATAAGTCATTTTACTTAGAGTTAAAAATGATTTTCTTAATTTAAGCTATTTCGACAAATTAAAATAAGTATCGATTTATTTTTCTGACATATTATGACAAAATCTATGATACACTAAATAGAGAACAATTCTCTTCACATTTTGACATTAACATCTTAATTTCATAAAAACGCGACTTAACGGCCCACGTGCTCGTTGTAGGTCAAAATTGAGTGTTTATTGTATTTTCAAACCATGATCCTGGACACTCCTTAAACGTTGTAGATAATCTATTTATATAATTTTGAAGCCTTATTATCTTTTATAGTTATTTTAAACATTTTATGACTGCATAAAGTATTTTTGTTACATAAAATAGTATTCTTTTAAACCTCTCGCTCTAATGTTTTAGAATATAGTCATATTTCGGTACATAACTGTGCAGTGGTGTTAAGATTTTTTACATGAATTAATTTTTAGACGCATTTATAAAACCATTAGTATAATTTATTACGAGATAATTTTTGTAAAATATTCACGATAAAAAATTATATTGATAATCTCTGTGATCCCAAATTTGACAAGAATTAGGCATTTTATTATTCAAAAAATCGGCAAGATTAACACATTTGAAGATAATTCTAAAGATACTTAATATAAGCTATGTCTTTGACCATTCAAGTGTGATAAAGATAATATGAATAATGATTGCTTTATAATAATTATTGACCTAAGAATAAGGTAGTGTTTTTTTGAAATACGCCATTTCTTTTGTCATTCCCCAGTGGTTAAGCTACAACATACGGCCGTAGCCATAAATTGACAAACTATAATTAAAGTAGGGAGTAAAATGATATTAACGCGCGTGTTTGAACATGTACCGTTTAAAAAAAAATAAAAAATAAATCGGTTAGGTAAATCATATTTTCGTACAACTGTAATAACAAATAATATTTCATTTCGCTACTCAATTTAAAACGCTGATTCTATAATTAGTCTAATATGATTTTGTACCAGAATTTTATGTTAATGTGTTACTTTTTATTGTATAAATAACGAAGAATAATTTATCTAGATGTCACTCGAATTCAAGTACCTAGCTCGTAACTATCATTGTATAATAATATACTATTGTACCGATACGATGCTAATAAAATATCTCACCCAACTACATCGTAGGCTTCATTATCATCATCCTCAACCTACACATCGAACACCACAGTAGTGACCCAACAAACCTATAGTTGAAAATTATTTGCCGTCTCACTGAAGTATGCTCTTAATAAATACGTTGATCGGTTATGATCGGATCATTAATATTACGTATAGAATTATCATTTTCAGGTAAAGGTTTACTGTGTTTTACATTAATCGACTTTTTAAATAATTGTTTTTTCCAAACGACAGATTTCATTTAAGTAATTTATTACATATTTTGTCAATTTTATTTCATTATTTATTAACTAACGTACATCCTGCCCCTGAAAGTACTTAGGGGTTTACAAATTGCTCCGGATATCCACCGAGGTCTATTATAACTGCGCCGGTGATGACTATTTCCCTAATGCACCAGAATTGCACTACCGTCATTCGTGACAGTGACACGTGAATGCGGCTTTGGGATATTCAATGTAAACGTATGTGCGTGATATTAAGGTATTTATAGTCAAAAGGTACGTATGTGAATACATAGTGCAGTAGATTAACCACCCACTACAGTTAAGAACAGTAAAAGACCATCAAGAAATGCGTTTAAGAATAGACGGTTAATATTTTACGGTTGACATTTAAATTGACGAGTAAGAGAAATGTTCTAGTTTAATGATAATAATATATTGTTGATATCTGTGACATAAGCAAAAATTTCTTTTACTGAATGAAATAATTAAGTAGTCAACTTTTAAATAAAATTTAACTTACGTTTCATATGTATTAAAATTTATAATACAACATCATAGGTATTAGTTTTATATTCACAGTTAGATAATATAAGACAATACAATATAATACAACAATAAACAATTTATCTCTATATAATATGACTTCAGAATGTTTGATTCTTTATTATAGAAAAAACAATGTTTTGAAAAACATCAGGAAAATACATAGTATAAGAAAAAAAAATCGGTGTGTGTACTTATGTACGCACGTTAGAAGTTATATTTCTTTGGCGTAGCAAAACCAAAACAAAGCTTGTTATAACCTAGATTCTTCGACTAGCTCTTAATTATCTTGTTAAATTACACACTCAAGAAAAAGGGCCGCTTATTAGAGCGCCGTTGGTTTATTTCTATATACTTTAGTCTTATTTTATCTAGTCATCCAGTGGTATCCAAGAAGTACAAAACGTCCGCAAAGTAGACCTAGAGGCCGCTGGATCGATGAAATGATAAAATTCTGCGTACCTGACGTACATGGCAACGCAACGCACAGGACCAAGAGAAGTGAAAGCAGCTCGAAGAGTTCTTCTTCCAGCAGTGGATAGATTCAGGCTGATTATGATGATGATGACTATATTATATAATTATTTTTAGTTGTTTTTATTTTTAAAGTAACAACTGTCACTCTGACGTTTAATCGTTTATTTACTTAAAGAATTGCAAATGGCCGACAATAATAAATTCGTTGCCTAGGCAACGGAATTATTCTACTACAGACCTACAAATTTATACTGATGGCTAAAATTATTAAACATGGGACATGCTTGGCCTACTGATTCCCTGAATGCTGGTTGTCTAAATTATAAAGAAAATTTATTTGTCAAAGTAACCGAATCCAAAGGATTCAAACAATTTTACTTCTTTGAAAATTATGTAATTGAAATAATAAAACTAAAGAAGACGTAGTAATAAATAACACGAACAATACGTCGCACAGAATGTAGGCTACTGAACGTAACATGAAAATAATCGGCGCGCGTAAGTAATCGGGGCGGGCTGCGCGTCTATAGTTATTAATTTACGTTTACTTTTCGTAACGCTTTTGCATGTGCGATCATGAGTAAAACATGTTCCATGTTAAAATAGATTTCCGATTACGCATAATATTAAGTCCAAGTAAATATAGTATTATGTACCAGAGAGCCAGGGTTTATTAAGACTAGTTTTGCCAAGAAATGAGTTATGTACAGATGTTGTACATAATCATCATATTATAATATTCATAACAGATACATGAATATCTTAAAATAATAAATCCATAAGTATCTACATTTATATCAGGGCATGAAGATTTTTAAACTGGATTTTCCTGACATGATTATTTTTAAACTTAACATTCAGGTACAGATATTCATTATAATATGCAGCTTAAAATAAGAAAATATAAAACAATCTAGATATTATGAACGCATGGTATTACATTTACATAAGCATGTAAACACATAATAAAGACATTATTCATATAATTTAATATACTATTATATGGGTCGTCGTAACTCGTAATTAAATACATCGTAGCTTTATACTTCTACTTAACTTTCGATTTGATGAATTGAATTTGTATGGGAACATTAAACTAACTTAAAATATTCAAAATTATATTATAAAATATTCTGTATCTTATATGTTTCGATTGAATACTTCCCATTACTTATATTACGATCATAATAATATATCATTTTGCCGGCATTTGTACGTTTCACATCAGAAAAATGTAAACCGATATCATTTTATGTCCGCCTAATACCACGCAATTTTCCGATATGACCTATAAACTTTTACTGGGTCTGCCATCTTGTTAATTTGAAAAATATTTCGTAAAAAATTCGCATCCTCTAACATATAGTAAATTACATTTCCTCACTATACATACTGATGGTTTTAATTATTATAAATCACAAGGATTAGTACTTTTTTCATACAAAAATATTATAGGTGCACATTGACTTAATGAAATTATGTTAATTAAATCAAACCAAACCATACCGTCTCAACTTATGGGTTCATGTTTCACAATATGCCTGAGTCAGTTACCATAATACATTAATTATCTAAAAAGAGGAACTGGGAACTGAAATACCTAACGGATAAGGAGTAGCAGGTAACCGATCTCGAGTAAGGAATAAACACAAGATAAACTTAAACACGTGTCAAGAATACGTCATTCGTCGAATATCGGTTTATGCATTGACACTCGTTTAATATTGGTGTATCACATATACTATTGCACGTCCATAATGCGTGTTTCATTTTTATTAGGACACTCACACATTCAAAACCGTGCATCAAACTGTAGTGTGTTGAATATTGTATATCGGAATTCTATGTATTACCTGTTCTGTGCTAAACACTTGCTGAAACTACAATTAAGAGCATAAAATGACACATCTTCTTCATTAAAAAACATAAGACGATTAGGTATATTTTAACTAATCACAGGATATTTTTATTTAAATCTGTTAATTAAACTATTGTAAGTTTGTCTGCAACCATTTTTTTCATTTTTTACTACATAAGAAAGCGTTTGTCAAACAATGGTGTTTGGTCAGGAGAGGATGGTTATACTAAGCTATACATTATAATATTTTCTCTTACTACAAGCTCTATGTGTCACTTGATGAAGAAAAAAATGACTGAGTATAAACAATTTGGACTCTAAATAAAAGGAGTTTGTATACGCATTTCGTGAGAATTTTGAAAGCAGGTAAATTTTCGAACCGAACTATTTATTATATGACATGTGGTTGCATCGGTAACTAGTTAATTGTTTTTTTTGTCAATAATTAATAGTCGCGGCCCCAAAAACAAAACATCAGCTTACGTTTTGCTTAGAAGTTTATTGCTTTTGTTGTTTTCGGTAACGGAAAACCCTTATCAATGGGCCATGATCATTCACATGGTCCAGTGGAAAATGTATGTCAGTAATAAGACTCGATTTATATTAATTTGAGGCGATGTTTATTCGTCATGGTCTCAAAGTAAAGTTACATGTTGTAAATAAAAGGGAAATAACTCATGACAGTTCAATCCGCAATGAAACAACTCGAGGAGTAGGGCTGAGTTAAGTTTACACAAGTTTAATAGTCCGAGTTGAATAATATTAGAATCATTTACAATTGTTTAAATATGAAATAGTAAGTAAGTAATATTAGTGACGCTTAGTTCATTAGGTTTACATATATGTAGTAACACAGCTAGATATGGAGGATAAATTGGGCTTAATCAATAATATAATATTGAGTAAGTACATTGCCAAGTTTGAAAGGTTTCGGTTTTTGAGCTTTGAGAATCGATGTCACCGACGAATCTTAGAGATACATTGATACGACCGTGCTCGTGAGTGGATACAGCAGCCTTCAGTGATTGAGGTAATCACAAAGAGACGCTTTACGTGGCTGGGACATGTGTTCCGGATGCTGCCAAAGAGTGCACTTGTACACTTTTAGCACAGTCTCACGGGTTCCATCGCCATGGCTCACCCGGTGATACAAAAGCGATCTACGCGCTGCATGCCTGGCATAGCGGGAGGCGCAAGAGTTGGCGATGGAAAAAAGGGAAGTGGCGCAAACTTTTGCTTGCTCTATACTCCAATGCTGGGTCACAATAGGGTGAAAGAAGAAGAAGCCATTGCAAGAGTCAAAATCACACCGATTGAATATTGTTAACAATGGTACATAATTAGTAACTTAGGGTATTGATGAATTAAATAAACGACAATGTATTTTCATATATAGGAAAGTTATGGATACATAACACTTTGTTTACATAACCTTGATAATATTATGTATTTCTCAGTGGTTTGCATAATTATTCATGTTAAAAATAATGTAAATTTATTGCTATTGCCTGCCTACTTAAGACTGGCGGATTTTATTCATTTAG
Source organism: Rhyacophila brunnea (assembly GCF_057557595.1). Taxonomy (NCBI): domain Eukaryota; kingdom Metazoa; phylum Arthropoda; class Insecta; order Trichoptera; family Rhyacophilidae; genus Rhyacophila; species Rhyacophila brunnea. The sequence continues at coordinate 9,586,744 of NW_028232796.1, read as the reverse complement.
ATCATAACTCCGTAAAAAAGATTATTTCAACATCTTTGGTCACATAATATTATATTATATGTCTTTCACTGGACATTATATTTTACCTTGAACTACATTTAAGAACTATATGTGGAATTACAATATCCACTGTTACATTTTATAAAATATTCAAGTATCCACCTACGCTACGGATATGTGTGTATACTTTGAATTTCGATAACACTGAGTTTATCTATGAAATTTTTCTACAATTCAAATTTTATCTCAGTGATATTTTGTGTACAACATTTTTCGCCAGATGCAATATATTGGTTTATTCATGTGGGTTTATATACGCAGATCTTTTTCCAGACATAGGTCATGTTTTGAATAATTTCGAGAATACAAAAGAAGCAACACAAATTCGTATTTTATTTTATATTTTATTTTAAACATCTTGTTGCTAAGTGAAGTACTACATAGAAAATAGCTTAGACGCCTTTTAGAGATGCGATCGCATGTATTTTTTTATATACACCCACAAGAAAAATATGCGCTGATACGAGGGAAAAATATAAAATTTACGTATTATTATATTGCACTTTTAAAACTCATATTTTCTATCGCGGGCGGAATGTCCCAGAGGGGCAACGAGAAAAATCCCAACAGGCTCACAAATCCCAAATGTAAAACTTTTCACTAAATATTTTTATTCTATTTTAATACAACAAAAAGCCAAAAGAGAATGAATTGAAACACCTGGTGAAAATCTTTTACAGAAACAACCTGGCTTAAAAATTACGTATTATGTCGTCACCTCAATACTACAACTAAATTACTCTGATTTGGTCAGTGTTGGGAAAATGAAATTTATACTTTATTTAATTAACATAAATCTAGGCTAAAAGTATTATTTAAAATAAAAATGTAAAATTGTGGTTGTATAATTATTGGAAACAATAATTAAAAAATGTCCATTTGTATGAAAAAATATTGTAGATAATAAATATTAATTTATTTATTTAATGTATTTTTTAATTATTTTAAAGTTATATAATATTTTCAAACACAAAATGAATACAGTTCCCATTAACTTCTGAGCAACATAGTTTTATCATTTTGTAGAGAAGGAAATGTAGAATCATATTCGTTAGCTACCTATCTCAAAAACATTGAAAATCAAGTTATCTAGTTATAGTATTGAAGTGACGATATATAATAAATAATTATATTATATTGTACAATGGCGAGGGGTGGAGGTAGGCTGTTAAGATTCTACACAAACAGTGTACACTAAACTTTGCCGGTCACACAATTTTTTTTTTATTGCAGTGATAATATAATTTTCTGATGGTGTTGGTTAGTATTTCAAATTTAAATAAACCCTGCCTAAGCCAAACCATAATAGTTTAGGTACGCTTTGGGTGATCCTACAAAAATAGTGCACACTTTATCAGTCAAACTTATTTATTTTCGTAGAATTAAGAATACGTATTGATGGTGTTGGTTAGTTTTTTTTAAATTAAATAAGCCCTGCCCAGTCAAACGATAATCGATTAAAAATATTCCTCTACCTATAAAATATTTAAAATTGTATATGATTTAATGGTATAATTTTAGATATTTTATGGATAAAGGAGTCTTGACTATTAATTGTCTACTATGGCTTGGATTAGTCAAGGTTTAGTTGAATTTTGAAAACTAACAAACACTATCGACATATTGTATTCTTAGTTCAATGATAACAGATACGTTCGACTGGCAAAATGTGCACTATTTGTGTCGGATCTTAACAGCCTACCTCCAGCCTTTGCCTTCACCATAAATCACTGGAAACTCGGAATCCGTGGTGCTAGAAGAAAGTAACTTATGCATTGGACTACGCATTAGAAAGCTATCAAATCGTGAACAATACATGTATAATAATTCTAAATATGTGATATTATTGAAATTTAAAATAATTGTTGAATAAGATAAAACGCATTGTGTTTATTCCATTTTTACCACCGCCCTTACCCTAGCTGTTCAATATTCGACAATATGGTGTATTCAGTTTCATGATAACAGTTAAGTCGTGTTCCACATATTTGACCTATGTAAATTTTTGCACCCTTGGTTTCAACATTCGGCATCATCAGACAATATGCGCACTTATATATCAATGATTAATGTACACTGACTGGCACAGAATACGGTTAACTCTTGTATATATTATATAAGGAAATATTTTCTACTTATTTGATTTTTTATTATTATTTTGAATAAATACCTTAGTTGAATATTTTTAGGCGGTAATTTCACCATGCTTGCAAGAAGAACACATAAAATATATTTACTTTGTGATGTTATAAGATATCTAAATATAAAACTATATGAAAGAGAATTTTACTTCACGTATAATTAGAAGTATCATACAATTATAATATTATATTAGTTAAGTGGTTCTCATTTTTTTTTTTTTATATTTTAAGGGGATGACGTTAGGCATGTCTGCTCCCATATGAACCAATAAAGGGTGCATTCGACCACCTTATCGCCTGTCAACTCTTTCGCCGTAGCAAATGTAGAATCCGGTCGCCGTTGTATGTCTTTGCGGGTTATACAAGGTGCAAAATGTAACCACACCATGCACGTCGCATACTGTCACGCTGCCACGGCGGCAAATTTAGTCTATGGTATCGTCATTTTGCAGAATATTTTGAACGATCATCATCTCTGTAAATTCAATGACGGATAGTGCCAACTTTAATGTATTAGTATTTTAAATTATTATTCATTATCCACGCTAATTTCAATTAATATTACCAGTTTCTACGTATGCGTACGATAAATTTACTTACGATATTACATCCATAGATAATATTTTGAACAGAACTCAACCTACAGACCATAGATAATATACAATATTCTTATAGAAAATACATAGTGCCAACCGCTAAAAATAAAAAAAAACACCCGATTTTGACATGAGTGCAAAATGTATAGGCATGTAGAAAATGATAAAAAACGTTCATTGAGTCATGCAGGTGTTGATGCAGTGTGGTACATCGTGAGGTGAACTTATTGTTGTTCTGGTGATTTCGGCAGATTTTTCTAACTGACAATGTTCGTTTAAAGGTTCAAAATGTGGTACAGGATGGGGGCTTACGTAGCGGCAGCTTACTGTGATGTCACGTGATGGTACGCGACGTGCATCTCAATATAATCACAACTTAATGGGCGCGCAGGCTAACCTAACCTAACCTGCATAAAAACTTCATGAAAAAATATCGAGCGAAAGAAGTAGACCATATTTTAACTATGCAATTATAAAACAGCGTCTACCTTAGCCTTTCTTTGTACTGTTTTTACATGTTCTATATTATATCGGATGACTTTGAATTATATTTCTAGCATACATATTTATATATAGATACATTATCTGTTGTTAACATTAAATACATAAATAATCGACTTACCACGTTTTGGCAGCATCCCCATGATATTATATCGTTTCAAAATTTTTAGTCCTCCCTACCATTAGGTCATACTTTCACTGATGCGAGGACATGACGATATATTGATATAATACTAGCTTAAAATAATTACCACCAATAAGAAATTTTAAAAGCTTTTAAAAAATATTTGTCGACTAACACTTAACTTAATGAATTTGATAATGAATTTTATTTGTTAATGAAATGATCTAAAACCAATCGCTTCAAAAAAATGATACATTTAAAACTAATTATAAATGCAAAAATCGTATTTAATTGACATTGGTGCAATCTATAAAGATACGTCCTTATCTATCATAACGATGACTTATTAGCGAGGTGTTTACCATTACCGTATGTAATCATAGTATACTTTGAAAACTTTAAAAAAATATATAATGTATATTCAGAATTGATTCAATGTTGTCTAAAAATATTATTCCATATCGCAGTATCGAGCTGTATCTTTTCTCACGAGCAAAGATTTTGTGAAACTCTGAGATAATTCTCTCTCGTATCATAAGAGGATGATAAATAATTCAGAAAGGAAATCCATCGCGGATTTTTCGAGAATTATAAAGAGTGGATAACAAACAGGTTTGCTAACAACAAGTTGAATTTTATGAGCTCTTAAATAATTAATTATTTAGCTCAAAGTTTTCAAATTTCATGTTTGAAATTTTCAACGCTGCGAATACTTAAATGAATCCAATGAACTTTTAGCATTATGAATATTAATTATGATGCTAAACAACTACCTACTATGAAAATGCGAAGCTTTAACGTAATAATGTATCATTTATAATAATTTTAAAAACTTTGGATGTATGTGATGACGGTGCGGGTGTGATGAGGAGATGAACTGAAGTCTGAGGATGATGTAGATTACGTGTTTATTTGAGAGTTTGACAGAAGTACAGTTTACATAGATATATACTATATACAATAATAACAATATTACGGTTCCATGGACAAACAGAACATAAAGAAACAGAACAATAACAAAACCTAATCTATATATATTTTACCACGTTTTTCTTAGCTCGTATTCTTGTTTGTCCGGTGGTTGTTTATCCAGTACAAATCTTGCAATCGATTTTTATCTAACTTTCCGACTAGCTAGATATTTGAAACTTTTAGAATGTATCAGAACACGTCGATGCCATTGCATTCTTTTAGCCATCTTTAAGTAGAATTGAATTCATTTTCAGTTAATTCTGTTTTGTATGAAAAGTTATTTCGGAAGAAATCCATAATCCAATCCACTATTATTGGTTGCTAAGGAGGTGGTTATAGCAACTGAATTATTAATATATACGTGCGTTACTATGGAAATCAAAATGACATTTCAGTATTCTATATTTGTTTGTTTGTTGCAAAATAGCAAAAAAATGATTTGTTGACAATTGCCTTATTTGTCCTGAAGTATTAATACTTATATAGAATTGTCAAGTTTATATGATTTAACAGAAAATTTAAAAACATGGTATATAAAAAGTTATTTTTATCTTGTAATTATTTATATATGGATCTGATATGGTAAAAAAAGAAGCCGACGGTAACTATATAAAAAGGTAATCAGTCAGACATTCAGTCAATAGTTATTATTATTTATAGAATTATAGAATCAGCATTTTTTCCGACCATGTCCGATCCTAAAAGGATCATATGGGTCTCCACTAGGGATTCCAATCCCGGGATCCCGAGCTATTTTCGATACCTATGAATCCCGGGATTGGTAAACATAATCCCGGGATTTCGGGATTGATTTTTTATCAATTTTTATGGAAAATAAAATAAAAACGAAAATAGAACAGAAAAAATACTTTTAATAACAAATAACTAAATTATAAATTAACTAAGTTTGAATGAAGTTTGATTTATACCCATATTATATAAGTTGCGAAATCATTTTTTTTCACATAAATCAATAAAAATGAGAAAAATTGGAAAAAAACAATTCTTCGCACTTTTAACAAAGTAATTCCACCATGATCTCATAAGTTTTACGGCAGTTTCATATTTGGTTGATTAATTAGATTTATGAAGCGGAAAGGCCATACACCACGATTTGATTTACTATTTTAAATCTAGCTAACCCATTCATTAAGTCTTTACTACCAGAAACAGCAATCTCATATTAAATTCACATTATTATTTATATTACAATATTATATACTCCATTAAACTTATGTAATTTCAAGATTGAACAATTAACATAATTAACAATAACAATTACAAGATAAAAAGAACTTTTTATATACAACGTTTTTAAATTTTCTGTTGAATTATTATACTAACTACTTGTACTTGATATGAATTAAATAAAAAACAAAAAAACAAACAAATATGAAATATTGAAATGTCATTTTGACATTTCATTTTGATTTCCATAGTAACGCACGTATATATTAATAATTTAGTTGCTAGGACCACCGCCTTAGTAACCAATAATAGTCTTTAATTTTTTATGGATTTTTCTGAAATAACTTTCTATACAAAACAGAATTAATTGAAAATGAATTCGATTCTGCTTAAAAATGGCTAAAAGTATTAAAAAAATGCATTGGCATCGTGTTCTGATATATTTTAAAAGTTTGAAATGTTTAGCTAGCCGGGAAGTTAGTTAAAACTCGATTGCAAGATTTATACCGGACAAACAACCATCGGATAAATAAGAATACGAGCTAATGAAAACGTTGTGTAAAAATGTCTTAGATAGTATAAATTATACTAGATTTATTTTTGACCGATTTTATTAATGTTATTTGTAAATATAAAAAAAATGTATTAACTATGAAAAAAATGCCAATCCAAATTGTAATCCCGAAATCCCGGGATCAGAATTTTGGCTCGGGATTGGATCCGCTAGTCTCCACAGAGTAGAGGTTTGTATTAACAGATTTTTTTTTACGAGAAATGGATGTCAGCCACTTGCTCAGCCTATTAGGTCCATACTCTGACTCACACACACCACGGCGTGATAGTCCAACGCTTAAGCCGCGCGGCCACCGTGGGTGTGATCAGCATCATACGTAGGTAATAATAGTATTTAAAAATCTAAACGACTGTGTTTATTAAAATATGAGGTAAAATACCTACACACGTTTAGAATATCTTTTCTGATAACATTTTTCTTTCATATTTCAGTCAGTGTGAAAGTGTTGGCCTTCGCAGATCTTCTCAAACTTAAAAAAAAAATATACCACTTATTAATTAATAAGGCGAATGAACCTGTAGTCGTTGTCCATGAGAATTTTAGTCAAAAACCCAGAATAGCTCTGATTACTTGATGTGTATATGGAAAAGTTACATATATTGCTAATAATAAAATTGGAGTATCTAATGTATGTCAATTAGAAAATATAACTTACTTAAAAATGACTGGACCAATATTTGTAAAATTACACAGTTTATGAACGATATTGTTAACACTTTCACCTCGACTCTCGATATGTCAAAATGTGAAATTTCACAAAAAATAACGGTACCTACAGTAAGGAAGGTGAAGTCTCAAAGCTTCACTTTTAAACTCAAAATTAATTACTTTTTTAAAATTAATTTATTAACATTGTATCCTCACATTTTATTACATTTATAAATTAACAAAATCACTGCTAACCTTTTAATTACCACATTTAAATAACACGTTAATTATATCTAATGGCCAACGACTCCAAACGCGCCAGTCGCGGTGTCAGCACTAAATGGCCCATTCCTGCGGACCAGTTAATTACTATTTAATTACCACACTTTGTTAACATGATAAAAGTATCTAATGACCATCTAATGGCAATGTATACCGAACTCTATAAATCTATTGATACAGGTTTTCCGATTTCCGATTGATGGCATCATTTAAAAATAAGTTAGTTAGTAACGGGGCTCCATGATTTGAGCTTAAACTCCGAAAAACTTGTACCGAGAATGCAGTATATATGTAAATTGTAAAACTTTCATAAATATTGGTCAAGTAGTTTTCAATTTCAAATTATAATGGCATAAGCAGATAATTTTTTTGGTACGATATGATAGGTATAAAAAAACCTTTTATTTCTTCAATATAGCGGCACATATTTTTTTTTGTGTTGGGTTATAATATATACATACCTATATAAATAAACACTGAGTGAGTATTTGCCATTGGTGAGTGCGCATATGCCTGAAGATGGCGAAAGGCGAGACCCGGGTCACAAAAAACGACTCAAATGGAATAGTGTAAAATTTAAATTCACTAAAATTTAAATACCATCAAGTACCCTCGATCGATATTATTAATAGATAACTATATATATTTTTACACTACAGCTTCCCTTAGTGAAACAGTTTTGTTGCAGTAGAAGTGAAACAATCAAACACATAGGTTTTGAGAAAATCACATAAATATATTATAATTATCTCACCAAAGCCCTAGGATGAAAGGCAAGCCCCAAACGCACTCTGTATGAATAAATTTAAAACACAAATATGTATGTAAAGTATTTTATAATTAAATAAACATATTATTATCTATCTTTCGAAAGAATTCATTATTATATTGTGGTGGTGATTTTAGCAGTGGACTGTGATTTGAAGGTGATGCTTAGATTCGAGATCTGGGGGGGGGGGGGGGTGGGGTTGAACAGGATGCCAGACAATGAGCTTTTAGTGCCCATACGCACTTGCGGTAGGCCGCCTATCGTTTTTGTATGCAAAGTGCGATATGCGGCAGGCCGTTGCGGTTAGCCGGCATACAAAAAACGATAGGCGGCCTGCTGCAAGTGCGTATGGGCACTTATGGTGTTGATGATGGGTTAGTGGTCTGGTTGCACGATCACTCGCGCGGTATGGTTTGTTGGGTTACCCGGTGCACGGCACTTGACGGTACATTGTTGATGGATAATAAATGAGGTTGATGAATGATGAAAAGCCGGTATCACGGCTTGCCAGGTATTCAGAAGTATCGCTTGGACGACGGTCACACTATATCAAGCTGACCCGGCCGGGGCCCATGAACAACTTCTGAATCAGTCTGTATAATTGAATTAATTAATAAACTGTGGTTACAAACTACAACACGCACCAGTTGTCTTGAGCTAACTGAATGATATTCAATCACCGTCAATTGGTGACCCACAATTGCTCGTTGTCTGATCTTGTGACAATAATAAATAAGGATGTGAGGTAGGTGGGGAAATAAGGGATGACGGCCAACACTTCTGAATCAGTATGTATAATAATTGAATTTATCAATAAACTTGTGGTTTAGAGGTAACAGGCCAACACGCACACGATGTCTTGAGCTAACTGATCTTAACTTTCATCACGGCCGCTCATGACTTGTGACTGGTCATTTTATGATAATAATTGGGGATTTGAAGTTGGTGAAAAGAAAGGACGAATGCGAATATAAATGGCCAAACCATATTGTTATTCGTTTTATTGTACCTCGAAAATATTTTGTTTCACTCGTGTTGTATAAATACGTTAATTGTTTTAAATAATATTTCAGTTAAATTAAAAAAAGAAACGCAAGAGAAAATATTTGACAATGGAACTATAAAGTAGAGTAGGTTCACCTCGCGAATGAGGTAAGTGTGATTTATGCTGGCAGATATCAGATGGTAAATGTAAAGGACGTGTTTCCATCTTCGAGTTTCCTAGGATCTTATTTATACTCAACCGCTATACTGACAAATGACGTCATAAAGTACCCTTTCAATCACAACCCGCACACATCTTAAGTATCAAGCAGAGTTTACTTCGCCATAATAATGCATACGTCCAGTGAACTAAAGGTCACGTGTTTGACTACTGGATAATTTAATTATTGAATTTTAGCGAGTTGATATTGTGTCTGTCTATGATTAAGAAACATTTGCCATACGATCAACGGTTTGACTATTTTTATGATAGACGCTGATAATACAGTTTTTTAGAAATTAATCATTTGTATCTATGTTTATATCTTTAAAAAAACTGCTGAATATTGTGTTATAGATCTGTAACTGCCCTCTGTATGATATCTTTCAATGACAATAAATTGTCGTTTGTTTGATTCATCGATACCCTTAAGAGGACGTTCTACAGAATTGGCCTTGAGAATTGAAAATATGATTTTTTAACATGTGGTCCATAATATCTGGTCTACTAGTTAATATAAAAAGGTCGTGTCAAAGTTGTTTGTGTTAATAAATTTGCTCTATGACTGATCCGACTCATATTTCACATTTATTTCATCAGGGCTGTCGAAGACATAAATCATATATATTTATAATTTTAAATTTTTATTTATAATATATATTATTTAAGTTTTGTGCATCTAATGCCGGGTCCACACTGGCAACAAGTTAATTTGCTGGCAACCTCGATGCTTTATGATATTATGATGATTATCGTAAAATTTCTTAAGCAATTATGGTAAGTATCGTAAAATTTAATGAGGTTGCCAGCAACTTGTTGCCAGTGTAGAAATGGCTTAATATCCACTGTGGTTCACGTAGTGGCATGGACCTGGGGTTAGCTAATTCAGGAAGTCAACACCCATGATAGAATTTTTTCCAGTTTTGGTTGCATTATATTCCAAAACTCTTCTGTAAAAATCGTTTTCGAGTTTATAAATGGAAATTTCTCGGTGTACATAGTAAAAAAACCTACGAATAAAAAAAGACAAAAAGGAACATGCTGATTCATCGCAGTAAAATCTGGTAATCAAATTCGCCATTTTGAAAAGCGACGATTTTGCGTAAACAAATATCACGTGGTCTGTACGTGTGCGGCAAACTTCGAATGTGTTTGTAATTTTGTGCAAAGTGCGAATGTAATGTTTTCAAATAATTGATATGGATTAATTATACCATCGTATTATTTTCTCGAAATCATAAACATACTATAATAGTATTTGAGTATCAACCTATGTTCAATTTGAATTGGGTTATAATAATAATATACCCGTATATATATATCAATAGTATGTTTGCTACAAAATCCACCCAAGTTATCAGTACGTACTTGCACAGGTTTGATTAAAAACTATGATGAAATTAACATTTTAAAAATATGAATGCTTAATATTATTTTGACAGCCCTGTTTTCTGATCGGCTTTACATCTCGCAGGTGTTCATTAAAAAAAAAATGCTCCGCGGCAGAAATTATCAGTAATAATAATAATGTTTCTTGAAATAAAATCTCCGATGATTAGTGATTTTTGCGAAAAGATCGATTTTTAATTAACGTAGTTAAAACGCCGAGGTCCTTTTTATACTGAATTATATTTGAACGTCGAGCTCTTCAGCGGTCCCTTAAGTTACTAATAATGTACTACTGTTAAGAATATTCGATCGGTGTGATTTCAACTATTACAATGTACCTACTCAATATATTATATTATTGATCAACCCCAATTTATCCACCATGTCTAGCTGTGTACTACATACATATAAATTCTTGTACATGAACTAAGCGTCACTAATATTACATACTTACTATTTCATATTAATACTGTTGTAAATGATCCTTGGATTCATTCAACTCGGACCATTCAACTTGTTCAAACATAATTCAGCTCTGCTCACCGAGTTGTTTCACTGCGAATCGAACTCTGCTGAGTTCTTTTCGTTTTATTTATACACCATGTAATTGTAAATTGAGTATTGACGAATAAACATCTCTGAAGATTAGCATCCATTGAGTCTTATTACTGACATAAACCTTCCACTGGACCACGTGAAGGATCGGGGCCCGTTGGTAAGGATTTCCGTTGTTGAAAACAAAACAATTGAATTTGTTAATTAAACTTGTTAATTAAAGTTTAACATTCCTAAGTTAAAATAAAATTTCTCAAAATTAACACACTTGCAATAATATTAATTTCATCTTCTTTTCTTTTTTGACCATATCCGCTCCTCAGTTAGAGCCGCATGCAGAATCTAAGAAATCGTTCCTAAGGATAAGTCGCCGAAAAGGATGACTTAACTATAGACAATCCTGAGTATAGAGTTAAGGAATCCTTAACCATAGACTACTTTTGTTATGAACACGCCCCCTTTCATATTACGCACGAGTGCAGGACCGTAACAAAAATATCGATATTTTGAAGTGTCAATACTTTATGAAAGATACATCGATATTTTGCTATTGATAATTTCTTTCGATAACGATGGATATATAATAAAATTATGAATAATCCTTCGCAAACAACCATAATTTGACAACGATATTTACAAACATGTCTAACAGGGCTCTAGCCTGGGGTTCAATCAGATAAGTGAGATAAACACACATCACAAATTTGCTCTAATACTAAAAACTTTCGGCATCTTCGAGCACTATGCACACTCACCAATGGTAAATACAATTGACACACCGACCCGGGTCGTATAAAAATGACCCATTCACTGCGTCCAACGCAACTGGTGCGTTGCCCATCAGGTGGACATTAGCTATAATTAGCATGTTATTTAAATGTGATAATTAAATATTAATTAAATGGTCCGCAGTGAATGTTTCTGCATCAGACTCTTAGAGTATATGGAGACCACACAGCGCATCTAAGAAATCCTGTCGCGCGCCAGTCTACTTACATTTCAGGTCATACCAGCGTCTCGTAGCTCCGTCGTATACAATATATCGTCTCTGTTCTGGCAGAACACACTAATTTGAAATAATGGTCTATCATGTGAGTTTATTAAGTAATCGTAGAAAGGATGACTTTAAAATAAAGGCTGTTTATTTATTAAGAAGGTTTCCAGACGGTAAATAAGGAACATTTTGGTACTAACTAAATGTGTCATTATTTCGAATTAGTGTCTACTGCCAGAACAGTGACGATATTATAGATGGTATTTAGCGGCCTCCTAGGATACCGAAATTCGGCCGGCTTAAAGATTAGACAAGTCAAATTGAAATTCTCGTGAGGCATCTACAATACATGATCGAGCCAGATCCACCCTTACCTCTTCACTCTCAGCGCGATGAGAGCCTGCTTGATTCACTTCCTCATCTCCTCGTTACCTACTTATAAAAATATATCACCACACACTTTATTTTCGAAGCTCAGTATACAGTTGCGGTGAGTGTTCATAAGGCGCCATGATTCGTTTTGACCGTACGTTAAAAAATCGAACGGCGATATTCTCTTAGTGGCGTGAAGAAGAGAATGGCCCTTTTCACATTACACGGCGACGGTAAAAAACCGGAACGGTGCCGTATAGCAACTGTCCATTCCACTGTATTCACGGCACCCGGACGGCCACCGATGACTCAGTAATGTACGTAACCTAATGCATGCTTTCACATTAGACGGTTTTAAATCGACAACACAGCCACAAACTGAGCTTGTGACGGAAAAAAACTGTGCATAAATCGTATAGTGTGAAAAGAGCGTAAACTTGTTGCTGCTTCGTATTTTTACTGTTCGATTTTTTTGCATACGGTTAAAACCGTATAGTGTAAAATAAGTGTAAAGCAGCAACGTCATAATGCAAACGATCAATCAGCGCTATCTAGTTTTAGCTGAGTGCATAAAAGTACTTTTTGTCAAGTGAAATTTTCCCCAGATATATAAATCTGTCGAAACTTTTGATATTTTATTCGTTTTAATCAAGATGAAATTTGAATCAGGACAGGTGCTACTGCACAAAACGCTGGTTTTCTTTACGTTAAATTCCAAACCGACGCAAAACCAAATATTAATATGAAAATTGTTGATTTTCTCTCACCCATAAGCTTACCTATCATCCCCATGGTATGGCTGTGCAATCTGGAATATGCCGATGACGTTGTACTGTTTGACTACTCGGTAGAGGGTATTCATTTAACGTTTACCATGACTTGAATAATTTTATTACAAGCATAAATAATTTAAAAACACTACATACTGAGAAAATTATATAACCAATAGAAAAAACCTTTTTTGAAAAAAAAAATCTATATATTATATTATAGACCTGCGTCTATTTCGCGCCCACGCGCATTGCAAGTTCAAGTAAGTTACAACAAAAAATGATTTGTGAAGTCGATTAGTAATTATTAAGGTAATTAATACCTATTTTGATTTTAAATACAAAAGCCGATTGCCAACAGTAACTCAATTTAGAAAGCGCTTCAGAGAGTATTGTAAGAATCATTAGTTAAAATTCGTCGATTCCTGCTGGGTGTCGTATTTTTTTCAAAAAAGATTTTTCTATTGGTTACATATTTCTCAAAAGTGTTTTCAAATTATGTATGTTCAATAAAAATAATGTTACTTTCTTAAATCTTGTGAATTATTCGTTGACTAAAAAAATGCAATCTTTACTCCATATCTACTATACAGTGGTAAATAAAAAAAAAATCGGTGTGTGTACTTATGTACGTGCGTTAGGAGTTATACTTCTTTGGCGTAACGAAACAAAAACAAAACCTGTGAAAACCTAGATTCTTCGACTAGCTCTAGTGTGGTGGTGTAGAATCAGGTTTACAAAATAAATAAAAGTGTTTCTTTGGTTCATCGAACTATCCAAATTACTTGTTTTTCTCATTGGTAGAAAGTTGAAATGAAGTGCCGCTGGTTTAAAATTATCTTGTTGCTTCATTCCGTATTTATAATTATTATTTACTATTACTATTTTAATTATCTTGTTAAATTACACCCCAGAATAAGGGCCGCTTATTGGAGCTACGCTGGTTGAAAATTATTTTATTGCTTCATTCCGTAATTATTAATATTAATTAATATTACTATTTTAATTATCTTGTCAAATTACACAGTCAGAAAAAGGCCCTTATTTGAGCGCCGCTGGTTTAAAATAATTTTATTGGTTATTTTATTAAAAAATTAAAATGTAAATAATGTAATTATTATTGCGTTAGGTTAGGTTAGGTTAACTTATTCCCAGTTATGAAATTCGCAATTATTATATTATACTGTATAATCGTCGCTATTGCAGTACCATACCGTGGCGCAAAGGTAGTTCGTTAGTCTGATGACCCAACAAACGGTGGTTCAAATCCACTCGAGTGCGCTTTTTTTCGTGTGAAAAAAATACATTATGTGTTACATCGGCGTGCGCAACTTTGTCACACGCCAAAAATACACTCTGATCTGATTTCTCAAACGCGCCAAAAGAAGTATAACTTAAAAAATACTATTCAAAATTTCTTATTTACATCTGCAGTCAAGCTCATGTAAACTTATCTTGATTCACAATAATAACTTGTTTTCGGGTTTATGTCATGTCACAATTTAATATTGCTTTTTATAAAAATATATTCGTACAACGTATTCTCTTTTTTACAGATAACTTTATTATTCAAATGTGATGTTCGAATACGAATCATTTATATCCACATAATAGGCTGTCTTCGTCACTGAAACCCAATGAACACGTTGTTCACTGAATTTGCTAAGTGAGTAAATAATTGAGTTAATCAGTGAATAAATTGAAGGCTCTGTCAAGACCGCTTCGTTAGTTCCCGACTCATTTATTTGACAAATATGATACGATATTGTTACAAACTAAAATTTATCTCACTATTCACGCATTTTGGTAGGCATCTGCACCTATCTATCTAATGTAATCTTGGTGATGGCCCACTTTGTAATATAATATCTTGAGATATGTAAGTAAATCAGTACATATAAGAAGTATTTATAATGAATATATTAATGGTTAACTTAGTGGTTACAAAAGTTTATAATATTACAATCAAAAGCTTAACACAGACAAAAATACTGGCCTACTTTTGTTACTGCTAAAAAAATACATCAACTATCATAATGTATCAAATAGTGTGTATTATCTTTTCAGTTACCTATGTACTTTATAATATTTAAAAACGAAATTATAATACCATGACATTAAATTTACTTGCAAAGCTGACAAGGGTTGATTTAATTATTATTATGTTATGCATGTATTTTTATTCTGTGTTCAGTATGTACATATTTTTGACATTTAACTCCTAGTTTGACCGGATTGTTACTTCAAATAAAATTGTGTACAAAGGCCGGCACTTTTGACACAATCGCAAATGACCCATGGTTATAATTGCTAAAGGTATGAGCGCTGAATCCATCAAGAGTATACAATATGACCTTTAGGTGTAATTAATTATATAATTATAAACGAAAATTATTTACTGCATTAATTAGTGATGTCAACTCTGTTACTAATTACCTGTTTCCTCGCCATATTTTGTTACAGCTTTAATCAAAATGTTTCCGTATTAAAAAAATCGGTGTGTATACTTATGTACGCGCGTTAGAAATTATACTTCTTTGGCGTAACAAAACTTGTGATAACCTAGATCCTTTAACTAGCTCTTAATTATCTTGTCAAATTACACACTCAAGAAAAAGGACCGCTTATTGGAACGCCGTTGGTTTATTTATATACACTTTAACTTATATTACTAAATTATATAATTATTAATCGTTGTTTTTATTTTTAAAGTAATATGCCACTATGACGTTTAATAGTTTGTTTACGTAAGGAATTGCAAATGGCCGACAATAATAAATTCGCTGCCTAGGCAACGGCACAATTCTAAACTATAATATTATACTGTATAATCGTTACGATTGTACTATCATACTGTGGCGTAAAGGCAATGCGTTCGGCTGATTTTCCAAACGCGCCTAAAGAAGTATAACTTCAAAAAAATCATATAAATTTTGATGTGCATGATGATTATTTTCGAATAAAATAAAATTAAGTGCAGTTACGTTAAGTTTTTTTAAGGTACCGCATATTTACTGTTTTAATCGAAAGGTATGACGTATCCAAAAAGAAAAGTTGAAAAAATAACCAAATTTATTTCATACTTAAATTATATTTTTGACAAGTTTTGTACTATTCCATTTGAGTCGTTTTTTGGACCCAGGTTTCGCCTTTCGGTATCTTTGAGATCATTGCCTGAAGATACTGAAAGGTAATGGTATAGTACAAAACTTAAATCCATTAGAATTTAAATTAAAATTCCATCAAGTACCATCGGTCGATAGTATTAATATTTCGTCACTGTTCTGGCAGAAAACACTAATTCGAAAAAATGACATATTGAGTTAGTACCAAAATGTTCCTTATTTCAAACTTTAACATCAGGAAACCTTCTTAATAAATAAACAGTCTTTATTTTAAAGTCATCCTTTTTACGATTACTTAATAAACTCACATGATAGACCATTATTTCAAACATTTTAACAACTTCAAAGTCAAATTACTCAAAACTAGTATTCTCCAGTTAGTGTGTTCTGCCAGAACAGAGACGATTTTATACTTTTGTCCCGATATTATCTCAAGTTGGCACCCTTCAATTCTGGGGTATTTTTAAATTATGTATGTGAATACAATATTATATTCATTGCAATGTTACAATAATATATTTTTTAATACGAGATTTATGGATAAAAAGTTTTGAAAGTGTCCTTCAACTAACTGCAAAGTGAAAACTGCTAAAAATTTGATTGGAATAATATGAAGTTACAAAGCAACATCAGAAAATAGATAATAATGGTTTAATAAATGTTTCGTCTCAAAAGCATCCGGTGTTACTTAGACAATAAAGAGTTTAACGTAAAATGCTTTATTACAACTGTAACGAAGTACTACGATATAATAAAATAAACGAGTCTATACAAGCGTTTTCACAATAGATAATTGAAGTCACAGAACCCTTTAATATTTTATACATTAGTGGTGTACCAATCCTGCTACAAAAATTAATATAATCCAGTTGTTTTTTTTTTAACTCATTTATTGAATTATTAATGTTAATAGCTATTTTAGGCTTAACGGCTTACAGCTAAAAAAATATATTAGAAAATTATGCTCTGAAAATTTCGGAAACAATCTAACATGTCAAGTACATATCGACTTTTCCAAGCCAAAAGGGCGTTAGTGACAAATTGCTTCTATTGAGGAGAGCAATACAAATGAAAAAAAAATCATGATAATGAGTACAACATCGTTTTAACGATTTTTTTTTCTCTTTCATTTATGGTAGAATAATATCGTTTTGGTAGAATAATATGTAGTGTTAATTAATTTATTTATTTGCAATTCGAATTTTTAAATCACTCAATTCCTTTTGGTTGTCGAATAAAAAATACAAAGTTCACAAAGAAAACACAGAATTATTTTTTTTTTCATTATTTTATTCATGTTTTTGTTTGTATTTCTGTTATGTTTTATTTGTTAATTATCATTTTAGTGTTGGTACGTTACGCTAGTGTAAGGTACGTTAATTCTCATTGGCTTTCAGTGGGGTTATCAGTTATCACTTACTCCCAAATTTAAAAATCGTAACTTTGCAATTGCAATCATCTATGAAGAATGCCCTTTTGCCAGTCTGTAGATATTTTTTTTTTGAACCTAACCTCATATTTAATTCAAAATCACCAAAATGTTACTTACGGCCTTTTTCCTTGGAGTAGTCGAGATTCTTATGAACAACGATAATTTATTATATCGTTCTTTAGCTTCAAAGAGTTGAGTAGTTCAAATGAAATCGAATCAATCAATCAAATCAAAAGTATTTTTACACAAGTATAGTTAATTTTACAAATCATTAATTTAAGACGTTCACAGCATGGCATTTAAAAACAAATACATACCTAGTATTAAAACAGTATATTATATTAAAATAGAATCTAACCTATAATAATAATATAAAAATCACCATTTAGCTTCAAATACAATTTATGGTTCATTCAATTGAATGACTTTCCTGTAAAGTTTGTTATTTTGTAGATATTATGATAATATATTGCCAGAATTCCTGCAATATCTTATGATTAAATTTTTTTTTTTAAGTTTGGTAGTATCAATATTCTTGGCCATACACTCATGACTGAGGACGCGACCAAGACTTTCCATCCTTCTTGATTTTCCGCTTCTCTCAGGGCAGAATGGATGGTGAGTCAGTCAGCTCTTTTACTTGGTCGCTCCTGTGCGCAGACGCTTTTTCTTTGCTTCGCCTTCCCTGGAGGCTACCCAAAACTACCAGTCTATCCAGGTTGTTTGGTCCGCGCCTGACAATATGTCCAAAAAACTGCAGAATTCGTCTCAGACATATTGTCGAGAGCCGTTCCTTTATTTGCAGTCTCTGGATGATTGACTGTGTCGTCCTGTGCTCCGTCCTAGAAATACGAAGCATTTGGCACCAACACCACATCTCAAAGGAATCCATTGCCTTCCGTTCCTTTGCCTCCAGGGTCCACGACTCGACTTCGAATATAAATATCGAGAAGACTAATGTTTGCACAAGCATCATTTTAGTAGTATAGTAAATTTGAAATATGTTGTCTATTAGTGGCGAAGGGTGGAGGTAGGCTATTGAGATCCGTCATAAATAGTGCACACTAAACTTTGTCAGTCATACGTATTTGTTTTCACTGAACTTACGACAACAATTACAGATTGTGTCGGTTAGTTTTTAAAATTCAATTAAACCATGCGAAAACCAAACCATAATAGATAATAGTAAAAAAATACTCTAAATATCTAAAATTATGCCAATAAATCATACATAATTTTAGATATTTTATAGATAGAATATTATTTTTTCTAATATAATTTGGTTTAGGCAGGGGTTAGTGAATTTTAAAAAAAATAACCAACAACATGTGTAATATGCATTTTTAATTCAACGAAAACAAATAAGTTTGAATGAAAAAGTGTGCACAGTTTTGTCTATACCAAAACTATTATACTTTAATTTAGGCAGGGTTTAATTGATTTTTAAAAACTAAACTAAAACATCTGTAAATTGTAATCTTAATTCAATAACAACAAATACGTATGACTAATAAAGTTTAATGTGCACTATTTATGGCGGATCTTAACAGCCTACCTCCACTCTTCGCCACTGTTGTATATTGATTTCAAATCTTCAATTATGCTGTAGTGTCATACTTAAAATTCACATTAACGGTTAGCGATAAAGGGTTCGTGAATGAATATTTAATGGGCGATAGTGTAATGAGCGGTGATGCCAAAAATACTCGTCAATCAATACGGCAATAAGCTTTTAGCCTGCTGTGTTTGATAATAATATAATCAATATACAGCCATATTTATCCAATAAACAAACTTTTCAAACAAAATATTACCAACGGCGTCGGCAAGCGCCCCTTGTAACTAAAATAACATCTTTCTACGAAAATCCAACCAACACACAACCGCTAGAAATATTACACCATAAAAGGATTCGAATTTAAAAATTTCGCCTGATAATAAACAACTGTAATGTGTTCCTTATTAATAAATTGCTTTTTATTGGAGACAAATAATACACATGATTTAAAATTCAATATTTTTTTTTTTGATTTTACTGAGGCTTTGACTGCGACTCGCTGTCATATCGCCTCTTCTCTTCTAGAAGGGGATCCGTCGATCAGGTCCTCACTCCTATTCTGTTAAATAACTTTACAATTTTGCCTAGCTCTTCCGTCTTACCCACCGCCAGGACACCTTTCAATTCGTCGACATTCTCATAGATATCCGCAATTTGCAGCTCTACTCTGTGAAGTTCATATTTAGGGCATTGTAGTGCTATATGTACAATGTCCTCTAAAACATGACATTCATCGCACAGAAAATTCAATAATTAATATGGTCCAATGATGGCTGAGCTAAGACTAATAATATTGTGGGTCTCGGGTACGATTTACACGTCTGGGAAATTAACATAATATAAAGGGTACACGGCAAAAATAGGCACATTGTATTTTTTTAATTTTTAAGATTTAAATACCAATTAGTTCAACAGAAGAATTGCTCAAGGATGGTATCATTAAAACTACTAAAATTGATTTCATTGCTTCATAAATGAAGAGAGAAGAAAGTGTAGTTAAGGCCAAAATCATTGCTAATTTTGTATGAAACTGCACAAAAACGTAGGACATGTTTTCAGTATCCTTTGTCACTTTTATTATATTTAAAAATAAATGAGAAATCAATATATAATTCCTTTTACTTATTATTAAATCCATTTTTGAACAAAATATTATTATTATTGTTTATTCTTCTTTTTGCTCTTCTGCACAATTACCATTATGTTTTTGCCCTGTACCCTTCATATTTTTTTTCAATCCAGGGTGTGGACTTAATAACAAGTGGCCAACATCAATTTATCGTAAAAACAACAATTTATTAAGGCCATGCATTAGTTGAGGCACGGTCTAAAAAGATCGTTGCTAGGCGATGTGCGGATTGCGGGTCGCGGGTGAAAATGACGCCTGTCAAACGAAATATTATTTCTCATATAAATCCAACATACGTCCATTTTATGTTCTGTTTATTATTCTATTAGTATCAATAATAATATATTCAATGACATGTTTGCTTTTTAAAGTAAATGGGTAAAGTTTTTAGTCATCTTTACACGATTTTAGAATTAATTGGCCCGTCGCCATCACGCAGCAAAGTGACGTGCGTCCGACTCCACGTTCTCTCAATGAATGCGAAGCAAGTACAAATTTTCGTCGCGCGTACAGTTGAACATTATTTGGCGTTTCACTGATGCGTCACCTTAATACAATCTTCACTTAGTGGAAGCCTATAATAATTAAGGAATTTGACAAGAATACGCGATATCATAGATGTCGCTAAGCAGTTGAAAATATTGCCATATCATGTCGCTTGGCGAGTAGAAACCCGCTGGAAAAATGCTAGCGAAGAATTAAGGATCAAGAATAGTGAAGAAGACTTGCAGATGCCTTCAGTCAGCAGCGGATCGACCCCGACTGATGATAATGATTATGATTATTTACAAATAGGAAGTGGTATTTGTTGGGACTAGTGGATCGTTTAAGGATTGTAAATTATCAACGTAGTTTTATATATATGATTAACTTTATTTATTATCAACTTCATGAATAATAATATACAGATTTATTATAATAGATTACATTTTATTATGCGCGCGTTACAATTGACCTTCGAGTACTTACTGTTGTCATGCCGTACACAGAAGTAAACATAAAACAGTAATTAGTATTTAGCAGCGTCGCGCAGCTAGTGCTAGAGTTAAACACGTATTTATTTTATTCTTATATATTATTAATTATAATATTTAATTATGTTGTTATATTATACGGCTATACATCAATAGTATTTTTAACGGAAAATGCATAAATTAATAGTGTAGACTGAGAGTAAGTACTTGGTGGAATTAAAATTAAAATTATAATCGATTTAAGTTTTGTAATACTCCATTTGAGTATTAATTATAGATATATTCAAGCAATATGCGCACTCACTAATGGTAAATGCACACTGACACAGAATACTTGTGATTCGCGTTAAGCCTAATACAATGAAATAACGTAAAAAGTTTATTAATAACTAAAAAAAAAAAAAAAGGATTTTTTTGTAAGTAACAAGATGCTAGAAAGAGTCGTCTATTTAATGATGTCATATTATGATTTTCAGTATGTTTGACTCTTCCTCCCTCCATCGTCACACTTCGTCTTCAAATCATTTACCCCCCTAGTTTTTGACATTATATTTTATACAAACTCCCAATTTGGACAATTCCTAACTAGGATATTTGAAGAAGTTTTACACCCTCAAAATTCAATGACACCAAAATCAACAGTAAGTATATAATATTATTTATTTATATAAAAAATGAGAGTTCAAAAGTTAAAAGTGATAATACCTATAACACTCGAAAAATATTAAACTATTTCTAGAAGTAGCGATTGAGACCTTTTATTAGTAATTATAGGGCGTTGTATTTGGGTGAACGGTAGGCGATAGGCCTCAAAGTAAAGTAGTTCATTAAATATTTTCGAAAGGTCAATTTTCGTAGGCACTAAGTAAAACGGGCAGGGAAAATTTAACAAATCGAGTTAAGTACTTAAAAAACAAACACTTCCGTACGAACTGATTTCGAAATGTTAAATCTTATTATGAAGAAAACGTCCGTTTTAGAGAGTAGGTCAATATAATTATATTGTATCACTTTGGAAATTGTTTGAACGGGAAGAACAGGTTTTTATTTAAATACATAACATTTTAAAATTAAAAGAACTATTTCTTTTATCCAACGAATAATTCACGAGATTTAAGAATGTGCCATTCTAATTATTGAACGTACATAATTTTGAAAAACACTTTCTGAGAGAATATATTATAACCAATAGAAAAAATCTTGTTTTAAAATGTTCAATAATTAGAATGGTACATTCTTAAATATTGTGAATTATTCGTTGGATAAAAGAAATAGTTAATTATAAATTATTAGCAAGTTCAAGTAAGTTACATCATAAAAAATATTGGAGAAATCCACGACGTCGGTTAGTAATTTAAGTAATAGGTATCTATGTTGATTTAATAAAACAAAAACCGATTGCCAAAGTAGCTTGATTTGGAAGAGCGCTGATGAGTGGGTATTAAAAGTGGCCAATAGTTAAAATTTGTCGCTATTAGTATGTCACTACGTAGAATAGAGGTAATGCGTGGATGGGACGTAAACCCGTGAGATGCAGGGTTCGATTCCCTGCCGGGGTGGCTTACTTCTTTCAAAAAAAGATTTTTTCATATTATTTATTCATTTTTCAGTTATAATATATTCTCTCAGAAAGTGTTTTTCAAAAGTATGTATGTATAAGATTAAATGTTCTGCCCTAGATGCTTGATAATAACATCATAATATTATTATTTTGTGAAATTATTTGCATTTCAATAATAAAAGTTTCATCTAGATAGTAGTGGTGAACCTATGGCATGCGTACCACCAGTGGCACGAGAGATGATTTTGTATGGCGCGCGTTTGAAGAGAAAATCCACCTATAATAGTAAATAAACGACAGATCGAATTGTATAGAAAATAACAGGCAAATAGTCTTCAAGAATAAGCATTACGTTTAATGTAAAATATAATTGCATAAATCGGTCCTTAGGCTTTATGCGTCTAATATAATATTATCGCATTAACCTCATCAGGCGGCGGAGGATGCCGCGCCACGAAACTCTAATTTTGATCGAATTACAATGCTTGAGCTTGAGACCACTGCAGCGAGAGAATGCCTTATCTAATCAGAGCAATCCTGGTGTCAATTTGTGCGTAAAGAACCAAACTATATAATACATTAACAAACAATTTCATTTCTACCCACAACTGCACAAAATAAGAAACAAAAACTTGGCAGTTTCAAAATTGGTAGACCGAAATTTATGGTTTAATTGAAAAAAGTGATAAAGCTATATGTGTGCTATGTTCTGTTAGTGGTATCTAGAACATCATCATTTTTTGATAGGATTTTTTCCCCATGAAAAACTGCTCGGTACGTCAGACAGTCGATTTTGGCACGCGTGCGGAAAAAGGTTCGCCAACCCTGATCTAGATGAATACATAATAGTATACCTTAATCGAGTTATTAATTATTAGGTTCTTATAGGCTTAATAGAAGATAGGCCGGGTTGTACCTGCGGGCATGACCACCAAGATGTTGAACACATCCTCTGGGATTGCCCGCTTATGTGGGTCTATTCTATACTTATCGAACACTAAATTGATAAATAGTATCAAACTTAGGGTAGGTTTGTATCAAAATATTAGCACTTATTGTAAAAATTACACGTAGCCGGTTTTTATTGTTGCAATAAGTGCGATATTTTAACAGCAGCAAGATAGGTGCTGTTAAAATATAGCACTTATTGCAACAATAAAAACCGGCTTCGTGTAATTGTTACAATAAGTGCTAATATTTTGATACAAACCTACCCTAAGTTTGATAATATTTTTCACTTTATCACTTTAGCGGTCGATAAGCATAGAATAGACCCAATGGAACTCGAACGAGCGGAGCTGTTTGCTAGGGTCGGTCCTCACATGGAGATCTGATTGCAACCGAGGCCAACGTTGCAGCATTCGAGAAATTTGCAGCATCGTATGTGGAGCGGGATAGTCCTGACTCATACATTTCAATTCGTGACACTCAGTATGCGGGTACACAGGGCGCTTAACGTCAGCGGACAGCAGAGCCAGTTCAAAAACAAAAAAAAACTTTTTTAACTTTCTTCTTTAAGCACTACGGTACATGGTTGCAGCATCAGTCCCGTGCGGCTCCGTCTCGGGACGGAATGAGCACTTAAAATAACTTCTTTCAGACACGTTTAAAGCGTCATGGAAAGCGGCCGTGTATATCCACGGCTGTGCATATATGACGGGTGGTGGTGGGAACTTTAACGTAGGTACCTTACCTTTTCCGGAACCCTCCGAAGATGAGGGAAATTAAAAGACATGATATAGACAGGACAATGATTCATATAATTGTTGAATTGAACACAATATGTGTGTATAATATGAAATGAATACTTATACTTTAAGAGAACTTTTAATTTTTATTATGTATACATTTAAATGATCAATACATAAACGATTCACGTGGTGTTAATTATATTATTGTGGCATAATATAAATAACTGCATCAGGAATTTGTCCAGTTGATTCTAAAAATGTCACTACAAAGCTATAAGCTATAATACACAATTGACTTTAAGTCTGGAGAGACATGGGTGTATGTTATCAGATATCATTATTGTGTACATAGTGGAATACTAAAAATATAATTTATAGTTACTTTGAAATTTGGATAAAATACAAATTGTACAGCGGCGGCATACCGATCAGTTATTTTCTGACAGTACCATTTGAACTTTCCACTACTGGATGATGACTTCCCCTAGCTGTCTTGTCAGTCCCTAGTTATTTGCTGCTACGTACATCGATTGAACTATACGAATTCGTCTATCTAGCGGGTTTTATCTATTTGTCCAGCGGTTGCCCAATCACCGAGCCACACGTCCAGCCCATTGCCATTTCATCTGCTTAGCGACCTCAATCACATCAAGTACTCTTGTCTGCTTTCTTATATATGTATTGGTTTCTTTTGTGATCTTTATGCTCAACATGCACCTTTCAATACCACGTTGAGCTACTCGTATTTCTTAGATTTCTTTTACATTAGGAGTTCATGTTTCATATGCATATTAGGTCAACGTTGGTAGCACATATCGCACCATCAAAAAAAACGTCAAACAGAGAAAATCAGCTTTGAAGTTTTTACCTTTCGCATTTTTGTACTGTGTTTTGAAATATTTTTAGATATTGAATGACGTTTTGACTTGAATTTGATGACTTAGAGATATGAAATTTTCGGTACATATACTATGAACGATAGACAATGAAACGTAGTAACTAACTCAAAACACGTAAATTTGGACTTGTGGCAGTTTAGTTGGGAGGGTGCGATACACGAATACAAGAATATAATATTATTTATTTTTTTAGAAAAAAAAGCATTATAACATTACAGTGATTGGCCAATTAGCCAAAATACATAATAGATACAGACATTGGTTGAACACTAAACGCTTAAGGCATAAAGCCCACCAAAAAAGCGCTCGGTGCGCTCACTACTGAGTATGCCCCCTCCCACCCGCGCATTACCCTTTACCTATGTAATAAGGGGCCCAAGAAGCACAAAATAATTATTATTATCAGCGTCTCTCATAACAAAGCAATAAAAATATTATATTATTTCTCGGGGCTTGTAATTGTTATTAAATAATGGCTTCTCGCCCGTCTATCGACGACGCTTCAGGGAGCGTGATTTTGCTTGCCGTATTTAATGAATGGACTACGTTGTATTTTCGTTAGTTCGTATCGCTGAGAAGCCAAAAAACGATGAATCATGGGGCACGCGGGCACAATGCGTCGTCAAATCCTGTGTGCGCTGGCGTATTTGATTACGTTACGTCGAGATCACTTTTGAAGACACTATTCAAGCGCTCTAATGCACTCCATGCCATTTTGGTTCTGATTCATACGATTACAGTAGCTTTACATTATTTAGAGAAGTCGTCCACGATAACTGCATTTAATTAAGTAATACGCAGTCGTAGATGTGGGTTCGAATCCTGCCTGGTACCATATTTTCTTCAAGATTTTTTTAAAGGTGTATTTTTGAGGTATTTCCAAACTATGTATGTACTATATTTTATGTTTAGTTAAGTTTAATAACTACGAATTACCGAGAAATTCATGCAGAATCAATTAATGTTGTGCTTTATTTTTTTGACCGCATGAAAATTTTAATTTTCTCTCCATAATGAAATTTACAACAATAAACGAGAGAAAAATCTCATTGTTAGATGAAAAAGAAATGTTCCGATCTTGCAAAAGGAAAAACGTTAATTGCTTTTAAAATATAATTTCCGGGGGTAAAAGTTATTTACGGTGCAAAGTAATTTAAGCGGAAAATTCAGAAATTGTTTTAGTCATTCTATAAATAAGCATTTGGAGAAATTTATTGTTGGTGCCATAGTGTACGAAATTTTTAGCGTTTACTCCAAATTTTCTATTTTTAAAAGACGCGATGCGATCGCAGGGCTTTAACACTTTCAGTACCTACCCGCGCGTTATATATTTACTATAAAATCGAGATGACATAGAGCGGAATGCAGAAACATTTGTCATAACTAAAATTTCCTTAGCAGAAAACACAAACATTGTCCTTAGTTAAGATCATTTCTATTGAAAATAATACCATATTTAAAAATTCTCTTTTCTATAGTTTAGGTAAATTATTTCATATTTGTTAAACGATAACAAAAATATGACAACTGCATTTTATAAATGCAATAACTATAAATACATATTAATATTTAATTATAATACTCTTATGATTCCATTATAAGTCATTATACGTGATTCCACAGGCACCGCAAGATATTTTTTTAACATGGTAACACTAGCGTCAAGTGTCATTCTATCATCTGGCATCTTGTATTTCTGCGGGCTGGCGTATAAAAGTAAAATAATATTCTGCAAGTACATGCCAAATGAATTTGCGTGTATGGACTGTTTTATAGACATGCGCATTTATTTTGACAGCAGTTGTCAGTGGTAAATGGTAATACAGAAGGTGGCGTGTTCATAACAAAAGTAGTCTATGGTTAAGGATTCCTTAACTCTATACTCCGTATCAGTGGCGCACCCAGGGCGGGGGGGGGGGGCAAGGGGCCCTGGCACCCCCCAAAAATGAAAATTATCAGATTGATTTTAAACATTGAAATTGAAAGCCAATAAACTATAACCTTTGGGCTTAGACAAATAAAAACACAGCAACAATGATTTGTAATAATTCTCCAGCACCATTTTTAGAAAAATTTCTTAGATTTTAATTTCTAACACAAAAATTTCGAAACACTAATGTCAGGTTTTTTAGAAACCCAATCCCTAATGGAACTGTCAAAAATTCTCGGTGTCCACCCGAATTCCGGAATGGTGTAGGTCATGGCTGGGGAGGGCTGACAGGGAGCCTGGGGGCCCGGGCTATGGGGGGCCCAACGTGTCGGGTTGACCAGATAAGTGAGATAAACACACATCATAAATTAGCTTTAATAGTAGAAAAGCCGCCTGCGGCGCTATTATACTTCATGACCATATTTGATGATTATGTGTCGATACTCGACAGCTCCAATAATTCACTGTATAAGTATCCTTAATTTGAACTAAAACACAATTTGAAGAACGTTAATGTAGTGTTTCACACTGCCTTTAATCTTAGCGGTAGGTCCAAATATCCTAGCCTGAGGACCCGTTTCAGGATGTGGGGACCATGGCATAGGTACACCGAGTGCAATAGACAAAAGACTGATAAACGAGAAATTAGGCTGTGAAGAAGAAAAAGAGCCTATGGGACTAATTTACATTCTCCTCCTTGGGCCCCCCCAATATTAAATCCTGGGTGCGCCACTGCTCAGTATAGACTATAGTTAAGTCATGCTTTTCGGCAACTTATCCTTAGGATCGAAATCTTGGATTCTGCATAGGGCTCATAGTCATTACTAATTATTCATTTTTTATTAGTCTATTAACTATTGAGGTAGAGGTATAATATGCATCATTAATCGTGATAATAAGATAATAAATAGTTATATCAATGATAAAATTTACACCTGTAGCGATCATGTCACTCTACATTAAATTAGTGACATACTTTAATATTATTGTAGGTTTTGTTGTCATCGGTTCCTTAATCATAACTAGACCAGTAGTGGTTATTTTGATTGAAATTTTCAACAATATCTATGGTAATATAATATGTACCTACTGCAATAATATAAATAAGAAGAATAATCTATGAACTAACATTCAACTGATCGAGTCCGTCACGAGACGTGCTGCTATTGTTACGAGTTATTCACTCGAAATAGTGTATCAGTTATTCCGCTCGAATCAATTCTCTCAATGCATTCTTAATTATTCTCTTCACGTTGCTTGGGAATGTCCGCTTTTTATGATGGTCAAAGATGAATGCTCCTTAAAATTTTAAGAAGTTAAAATTACCACTTAATTTTGAGATGTTTATAGCTCAGCCAAACACCAAAGCATTTTTTCTCTATTTTAATATTTCTGAAAGAATATCACCTGTAAGTATAAATTACAATACTGCATGTTTGAATCTAACATGTAATATGTAGCTACACAGTATGAATAATACGTATCTTTTTTTTGGTTAGGTACATGTTCAAACACACGCGTTATCATGATCTTACTCCCTAATTCATTTATCGTTTGTCAATTTATGGCTACGGCCGTATGTTGTAGCTTAACCTCTGGGAAATGCCAATAGAAAAGGCGTATTTAAAAAAAATACTATCTTTTTTAAGTCAATAATTATTTCAAAACAATCATTATTCATAGGATGTTTTATCACATTTGAATGGTCAAAGACATAGTTTATAATCAGTATCTTCAAATGTGCTAATCGTGCCCATTTTTTGAATAACAAAATGCCTAATTCTTGTCAAATTTGGGATCACAGAGATTATCAATAAAAAAAATTATCGTAAATATTTCACTATAATAATATCGACATAAATTTTACTAATGGTTTTATAAATGCGTTTAAAAATAAATAAATCTAAAAAATGTTAACAACACTGCACATGGATGTACTGAAATATGACTATATTCTAAAACATTAGATCGAGAGGTTTAAAAGAATACTATTTTATGTAATAAAAATACTTTATGTAGTCATCAAATGTTTAAAATAAATATAAAGGATAATAAGGCTTCAAAATTATATAAATAGATTATCTACAACGTTTAACTCATTTAGTGCTAACACCGCGACTGGCGCTTTTGGAGTACTTGGCCAGTAGATAATATAATTAACGTGTTATTTAAATGTGGTTATTGAAAGGTAATTAAAAGTTCAGCCGTGATTATGTTAATGAATGTACAGGCTTATGCTCTGAAAATACCATAAAATCTCCATTTGACCTACGTGGCGCACGTGGGCCGTTAAATTCAACGTATAATGTATAATAATATCAATGAAAGGTTTCGCGTTTAAACTGTCTGCATGTGGTTAAACGTAATTCCGTTACATAGTTCGTTACCTACTTTTTTTTCAATAGAAAAAGGGGTACTGTTCGGTTATCAGGAATACAGAGGAAAACACATTTTGAAAATTCCCGTTATATTGGATTATTTGTTAGTTTGGGTTAGTTTAGGTTAGGTTAGGTTGGGTAAGGTTAGGTTGAGTTAGATAAGGTCAGGTTTGGTTAGGTTAACCTAACAAATAATCCAGTTTATCGGCTATTTTCAAAATGTGTTTTCCGCTGTATTCCTGATAACCGAACAGTACCGAAAAAGGTTACATACATGTTTCACTTCAAAAATTCACATATGCGCTCTGTCTGTTAAGTACTGTAGGGTGAGCGACCTTTATCTAAGTGGATTATCTCATTTAAAGCGCCAAGGACGCGAAACAAGGACAAAAAAACATCAACTCCCTCGCTCTTTTTTTATGGTGAATGATGCCAGTTTTATTTCGTTCTGGAATGTTCAGTGATAACAGAACAGAGATAATAAAAGCTTAATGCGCTGTTACATTAATCCTGGTTACAGCCAAACTAGAAACTATGTGTGAGGAACCCAAAGAGGTAAAACCCCCGTTGAAGTAAAAATAAAAGAAGATTAAAATTAACTCATATAACATGCATACCTTAGAATATATAACACTCTGGCTCCAAGTATTCAAATTATATGCTAATTTAATTTAATGTTGTGATTCGATTTAAATCTTCTCTTCTTGTTCGGTCATATCTGCCCCTTAGTTGGAGCATATGGACACCAGACGACGTCTCCAAGAATCCCTATCGCTCGCCAGATTGTATTTGGCGGCTTTCTAGGATGCCGGAATCCGGTTGGCTTGAAAAACAGCAAGCTGGGTTGAAGTTATCTTCTTGCCGAGTGACCGAGTCAGGTCCAACGTCGCCTTTTCACTCTCAGCGTGATGAGAGGCTGCTTGGTGCGCTCTGATTAATTAGAGTCATAATATTATAATGTTTCGTCTATACGTAATATTATGTTAATGAATTATTTTTTTTATTCAATGAATAATTCACAAGATTTAAGAATGTAATATTCTAATAAATATTGAACATACATAATTTTGAAAACACTTCCGAGAAAATACACAATAACCAAGAAAAAATTCTTTTTGAAAAAAGTAACAATCGAACGTAAAATAATCGAACCTGCATGTCTCGGATATTGCGCCCACGCACATAGCCCACTATGCAAAAGGAGTCATATTAATTACGAGAAATTTTAACTGTAGCCATTTTAATACTCACCGAAACACTACCCAAATTGAGCTACTTATTGGCGATAGGCTTTTTGTATTAAAAAAAATAGTAGATTAAAAATTATTAGCAAGTTCAAGGAAGTTACGAACAAAAAATCTTGGAGTGGTTAGTAATTAAAGTAACACCTACTTTGATTTAAACTCCTTTAGCATAGTGGACTATGTGCGTGGGCGCGATACCCCAGAGATGCAGGTTACTCGTACTTTTTTCAAAAAGATTTTTTCTATTGGTTATAATATATTTTCTCAGAAGTGGTTTCAAAATTATGTATGTTATGTTAATGAAAATTTCGCTTTTTTAATATTAATTTGCGAATCTGTATTTTTATTTTTAACCCCCCCCCCTAGAGTCGTTGCTGAGTCTTGCAGAATGTAGTTTTGTGACTACCAATAATTATCAAACGACAATACATATTCCGATTATTATGTCATTATAGATTGGGATAATGGGGTAAACAACTCAATCCGTGTGCATAGTGATCGGCGTTATTAAATCTCCATTTCCCGTAGTGCCCAATTATGGCAAACTCAGTAAATAGCTGACTGCTATGATAATTTCTGCCTATCTATTTTTCACATAGCCAGCTGTATCCGATGACGCAAACTGCATATAAAATAGCTGACTCAATTAAAATAGTTAGTTCCTAAATATAATTTTTAGATATTAATTTGATTATGAGTATGTCGATAAATAGCGTTCCACAATTAATTGATTGAAAGGTAATTCGATTATAAGTTTCCGGTAGAAACACATCGCACCTAGCGATTGCAATGCCGGTATTTCAAAATTGGTATTCAATTATTTATCGATACCGAAATACCGGTTTCAAAAATTGAAAATACCGGTATTTATGGTATTAAGAAAGCATACATGTTTTATGAAAATGAATTTAATGAGATTTTTTCATTACTTACTACTATATGGTAATATTAAATTTAGTGTATAAGATTAATGCTGCCAAAACGCAAATATACTGAGAGAAACCAACAAAAGTTACATAATAATAAAAAAAATCTCAAATATTTATAGAATTATTGTCGCAATGAATCAACATATTTCTAAAAAGAAAACATTCGTTTCAAATATTTCCAATTATTCTATAAATATTGATCCAGTGTTGATAGTACATCCAAAAAACGTTGAATTTGAGAGAGATTTTCTTGTACCTTGACTTATAGTACATATTTGTAAAAAGTAGCAGTTATAAAATATTATGATCTATCTATACATATGTATAAAGGTCGACGTAATAAATTAATCTATGTATATTCTTTAGCTTGCTGTAAAATAATGTTTTCAATGGATTTTAATAGCTATATTTATTGATTGGTACTTTTTTTTTTACTATAATATATTTTGAGGAATACCGGTATTCAATAAGAAATACCGGTATTTATATATTCATTCGGTATTGCAATCCCTCTCTTCTTGGTTGTGCACTCATGGCTGAGGATCGTGACCACATTTTAATTTCGTCAGCCTTTGAGCGACCAAGACTTTCCATCCGTCTCGATCTTCCGCTTCTCTCAGGGCAGAATAGATGGTGCCCCCAGTCAGCTCTTTCACTTGGTCACTCCAGCACGCAGACGCTATTCCTCTGCTTCACCTTCCCTGGAGGCCACCCAAAACTACCAGTCTCCTCAGGTTGTCCGGTCCGCGCCTGATTATATGTCCAAAAAACTGCAGAATTCTTCTCAGACATAATATTGTCGAGAGCCGTTCCTTTATCTCCAGTCTCTGGATGATTGACTGGTTCGTCCTGTGCTCCATCCAAGAATTACGAAGCATTCGTCGCCAACACCACAACTCAAAAGCATCAATTGCCTTCCGTTCCCTTGCCTTCAGGGTCCACGACTAGAGTCCGTCTAGAAATATCGGGAACACTAATGTTTGCACAAGCATCATTTTTATGGCAATCGAAATTCCCCGATCCTTCCATATAGTGGTAAGGCGTGTCATCGCATTTTTTGAAATCTGTATGTCCCTAATCGCACCGTATCGTCATTGTATTTTTAATTGTATTGTACCGACTGTACCCTTGTACTTATGTAACCGTAAATAAACTTTCGCTTTTCCATCATTACGAACAACCATGGCCGTCTTTCATCTGCATCACCTATCCATCGTTGAAGTAGATATCTACAGGGATTTTTGCTTAAACTCAAAGATTTATTCGTCAATTTTATACGAGTTTCAGTTCTAGTTAAATTTGTTCTTTGAAAGGCTATGGGAAATGATATGTGTCACCAAAAGAGCGAATAACATAAAAGGATAAAAATAACTTATTTATTACTTGGAGAGCAAAATATAGCTGTAGGAAAAAAAATAATCATTTTTTTCCATATCTGATGTTAACGCAATGTCAAAGTTTTTAAATTACAAAAATAGAAATCGGATTACGTTTCTTGAAAACAAAATTCAATGCCTGAAGCGTGGGAGATGCGTTTATTCGGAGAAGTTTCTCCGATCGCGTTATTATTCTCGCTAACGCAGTATAAATTTGTCATTTGACGACAAATTTTATTTCACGACGACCGAAAATGACACAAAAAGGTTTTGCTTATGGTCGCGCCAAATCAGACTCGAGGCTACCGCGGTGTCTAGCTGGATCAGCTAGCAAAGATGTGAACTAGAACATATTATTATATCACCAGTAAAAACTGTGGGATTTATTAGTTTGGAGCTACCCACTCTAGTATGAAGTCTGAATCCAAATAATTTATACACAATGTGTGTTTTTACATAAGATATGTGTTTTTAATATAAATCAAGGGAGATTGTAGCACTACTGATGATATTTAGCGACCAAATACATGATATAATTGAATGGTTATTTACATTTTAAAGTAGGTATAATCATAAAAAAACAGCGGGCCCAAATTGGCTACAGATAGCCAAAAACAGTCCAGTGGGACTCTTTGGAGGAGGCCTTCACCCGAAGAGGGGTTCTTACAAACCAAACAAACTAATTACATGTCACTGTTTAATTTATAAATATTATCTAATAGTAGTATATACAAAATAAAAAAAAGAATCTTAACTCATTCGACGCGGATGACACGGCTGCCGTGTCCCCGTTAAGCGGCCGATCGATCCAATTAACATGTTATTTAAATACGGTAATTAAAAAGTAATTAAAAGTTACGCAGCGATTGTGTTAATATATATATGTATTAAACAAAAATATAAAAAAAATAAATAATAATTAATATTATATAAACCAGAAAATAAGTAGATAATACAATCATAGATATATATATATATATATATATATATATATATATATATATATATATATATTTATATCCGACCACATTTAGCGGCTCATGTGTGAATAGACGACTTTCGTCGATCACTATTTCACATGTCATATATAATGACATGGATGAGGTAGCAACTTGCTGTCTTTTTCGTTATATTTAAAACATGGTCAGCTATCACTTAACTATAAATATTATGTTTATACCCAAAAAAATATCATCTATTTTTAATGTCTCTACATTGATCATTTTGATCAACACACTTGTTCGTTCATGCAACGTTGCCAAATTATCTTGAATTCAGAACACACAGAACTGAGAGCTAGCTTAGTTCAACTAATGTTTACAGCTGTTGTATTGTTATTATGAGAGTTTTTAAGACCATTTTATATTTGAATGTAAATTACAAGATAATAATATTAGAAAAATAAATAAAATTAAATTTTGTGTACTAACATTATATTGTATTTTGACAATTACAAAAAAAAATCAAGTTGATATATTATTTTGGAATGAGTTTGTTGCTTTGAAAAATGAAATTTGACTATCGATAAGAAAAATATCTGTTTAGTCGGTATCTTGATAAAATCATGAATAAAAGTATTTAGAAATGATTAAGACGATAGGTATTGTACCTAAATGAATGATTTACATGTGTGGTGTACGGTGTGGTGTACCTTAATTATTAAGGTAAGTAGGTACATGCAAAAAAATAATTCGTCCACACCAGGGATATGTACATACTATTGGAGAAGACAGATGAAGGTGTGAACTGTAATAATTCTAATTAGTTTTTCGGCAATTATAAATATGTCTCCAGTGCCAGTGGCACCCATACTACTAAATAATATTTTGTATGAATAAAATTATCTTGTGAAGTGCATGTAAAAACAATACATAGCATTATGACCACTGTACTGCTTGGGCTTATTTTTTTTCCACTAAACAATGGCTACCTTTTTTTGTTTACTAATAATTGAAAAATTACTCATTTTACGAGATTCTCATTTTATGCCGTGTTTATTCATAAAAACTTTTTAGATTTTAGAACTGTATTAAATTTTATATTTGGCGTTTTTTAAATCATTCTGTTATTATGCCTACTGTTAATCTTTTCGATGCACCCCAACTATTTTATAACTTATTAATATAAATTCTCCACCTAAAAGGTACATATTAATAAAATAACCATACAATTTGAATTTGTGAAATGATACCATCTTATTATTAATTTTTATTTTATGGTTATGTTTTTCACCCTATGATTATTGGTTTTTCTCTTGTGCAGCACAAATTCAAATGATTTTGAATAATTCATTTTTTTGATTTTTTAGATAAATAAAAATGTGTATAACGCGAAATCCAAATCTGTACCTTAGCGTCAACTTGACCCAAGATTTTATAATATTTGTATGGATGTGATGCAATTTTATGTGATATAATAAATTATCTAAATTTGATGATAATTCACATTTGGAATTTTATTTTATAGTTATCTGTAGTGTGTTTCCTGACTAATATAAATGGCTATTTATCCAATACGTAGAAGGGTCGCATGTTACTATGTTACCATGAAAGGGGGTCGCGATCAATGGTTCATAATAAGCCAACAACTCAATAATTCAAGTGGATTTATTTGAAAATTACAAAAAATACACAGAATACCATTCATTTTACCTCGCCAAACCCAGGGATTCTACGGAATATCATTTGGGGATAATATGGGGAATACTACTGTAGAACATCATACTGCCCTTAACCTCAGTGATAGGTAAAGGGGCACGCCAAACATCCTGGCATGGGGCCCCGGTTCGGGATGTGGGAACCATGGCCAAAGCATAATAAAGCAAAAAAAAAACTGTCTACGATGAGAATTTTCACATTCAATGACTGGTGTAATTTTGTCAAAGAATGCGGAAATTCATTGTATCAATGACGTTTCAGGTTTTTAAATCATTCGCATCTAAATATGATAACCCAACGCACCATTTAATTTATATTACAAAAAAACATTGTGTGGTAAAATAGTTCCCATGTACAATATGGCGTGGTTTCACGTTTGAAGAGATGATTTTGAGAGACTCTTTTTATATAAACATCATTTGAAGAAAATGATTTTATGGTAGTTGGTTAACGACGAAATATAGAAAGAATTCCTGTTATTGTTCCAGATATACCTATAATAATTAAGAATCCAAAGAAATCATATTTCTAACAGCGCTCGGAATGGAGCGAAACGCCCCGGAGCGCCGTTCCGGTTCGTGAATTCCTCGACAATTCCGTTCCGTCTCGTGGAATCCTCGAATCTACCGTTCCTTCTCGTGGAATCCTGATAGCGAGATGTCTCGTAAAATTCTCGAGCCTCATCAGACTATTTAATATGGCGTTCCGGTTCAGAATGTGTTGAAATTGAGGAATATGAATTAGTATAATATATTTAAAAAAAATCTTTCTATTAAACAATGATTTTACTTGTTGACGACTCCTGATTTTTAATAATTCGTAAATGTCGATACAATTGCGTGCCACAGTTAGCCAAATTTCTTCTTAGAAATGCATCTAGGTATATTTTTTCCTAACAATGCATTTCTAGACAACCCATGTGTCTGTCTGATAATCAAAAATACAGCTTTTATTGAAGAAAGCACCCTTACATTTATTGCTCTCTTCGGTTTTCTTTAAGACAATATGAGATAATAGTATATTATTTAGTACTATTCAACAAGTTTTTTTGCTTGCAGACAATATCACAAAATACATAATTTATTTAGGGTAGGTACCTACTACCTACTACTAATAACGATAATAACTTAAAATTATTACGTACCTTTTTTGATTTTGTTTAAAGTATTTGATTTTCAATTGAAACACATGAAATATCTACACATTGTCAAAAATAATTCATTTGTTAATTAATGTTTTATAAATAAATAAACTACCTCCGAGTAGGTATCTACCAAGGCTTGGATTTTCGACCCTTTGGTATGAATCACAGAGCAATTGACTTGGTTAAGAGTGTAAATCGCGGGTTCCTAAATAGTTATCATTTTGAGTATATTTGTATTCAATACGGGAGTGGAAGTCACAATATTTTATGGAATGAAACGGGAGAGAAATGAATGGTAAAAACTAAACCATATGTAACTTTCCGATTGACGATTGCGTAAAATATAGCATATATGATAGCTAACTTTACATATTATGTAGGCTTGACGCGTTCATAGTTTTGACAATACATCATAAGACAATCGAGGCCGTTCATTAGTCGACCTGTTGATATTAGATGGTATGCAACCAACGAGGCGTCTTCCCATTGGTATGGAGCGATATACATCCGAGGAGGTTTTATATCGCTATTGTGCAAGTAAATTAAAATATCAGTGGTCTCTGTAAAATTTTTGCGTCTATGGGCATCTTCATCAGAGATAACGAACAAATTTAAACGTTCATAGACCCATATCATGCCGAGCTACTTTTATTTTTAATTTCGATTTTAGTTCGGCAGAAATACTTAAAAAAAATACGCGTAGGTAGGTACCTTCCTAAACTCTATCTATATGTATCCCTTCATGTTATACAGAAAATAAAGCTAATGGAAAAATATATTGTTGAGGATATTAAAATAACCGCAGTAATGCGGTCCTTTGAAATAAATCAATATAGGTAGGTACCTACTTAGTTCATATTTTTTGTTTCACAAAACTTCTGCGTAGCAAAGCTGTTTACCATTCAATAATAATACAATAAATCCTATCTACTGTGCATTGAAAAAAATATTGTCGGTGCTCTCAAATTCACAAAACTGTTGCATAAGGAAGAGATTTTTTTGTCTCAAAAAAGGTTTTATAAACAATAGCTAATAAAAATAGCACATGTACTTTTTACTACTAAATTTTTTACTTTGTACTAAAATGTTAGTTTAACCAACAATCCTGGAGTATCTAGAGGTCGTTTACATCGTCGTAGTATTTATTTGAGTCGCTTAGAATCATAACTCACATATTGCAATTTTGTCGTTTTTTAGTTAAATATGCCAAGTGATTCTAAATGAATTAATCTATATACCAAAAAATAGTTGAGTATTAAAAGTCAATTTAAACCATGTGAAAATCGTTGACAAAGTTCATTGTTGGTGTAATATGTCGTATATTTCAAAGAATAGAGTTTTGTCACCAACGCCTTCTTAACCAATCGGGGAGCTCTATTTTTCATAGTATGCTGTATGTCTGCAATGTTAGGAGTATTAGGTATATATATTTAAAAAAAAAAAAAAAGTTATTCGACTTTCTCACTCATTAATATTCTAGGGAGTTCAATACTGTTCTTCTAATTACAAAAATAGTGCTCTGTTGGTTTTTAGCGATTATCTCAAAACTTGATTTTTGGAATATGTGAGTTATGATTCTAAGCGACTCATTTATAAAACCATAGTATTTATAAAAAAGTGCATACCCATCTAAATCAAGTAAGTACCATAATAATTATGGTGTCTTGATTGTGAGTTTTTGTTGGTGTTTTGAATTGTTTGTCTTGTGATTGGGGAAACATGTTGCATACTATGCAAACCACGAACATACTAAGGATTTTTATAGGTACCTACTGTACAATAATAGCAAAGTACAAATGAGTATAAAATATTAAAACTGTGTAGGTATTGCCAAGTGGTAACGACGAAATCTCAGAACAAGGTATTTTGAGTTGTTTCTCTATAGAAGTTGGGTATCGAATAGGACCTTACACTCTGGTGATTTGGATAAGTGTCTAAACACTCTAAACTCTATATTGTAGTAACAAATTAAAAAGCGAATAAATATTATGTATTAGCTTTTTTTTTTAATTTAATTTCATATACCTATTATCGTAAAGGTCTTTTTTGTTATATACTCATAGAACCGATTCCTTATTACAGAGGTATTTGAGTCGTTATATGGAGATTCAAAATACTGTAGAAAAATTGGGGCAGCATTTTATTTAAGAACATCATCGGGTGTTTTGCTACCATCTTCTCGTGTTCCATGACTGAGAGTATTGCAGGTATATTATTTTCTAATTTCAATTCATATAATCTCAGAAAATATGTAACCATATATTATAATATAATATAACATATAGATTGCATTGAGCAAATAATAGGTACATTGCGAAAACTCACGAAATAAAATAGGTAAAATACATTTAAATAAAATCATCACAATCCAATTGGAAAAATATTTACTTATATAATAATTAATAATTTCAATAACATCAGAAATCTATTAGAATAAATTATCCCACATGCCCACATGATGTAAATATTTAAATTTTTTTTTTCTAATATCTACAAGTCTGAGGTTGTTTAAAATTATACATATTTAATAAAGAATGCTACATTCGTAAAACTTGTGTATTTATTAAGTATATAATATTATTAAATTAATT
Organism: Rhyacophila brunnea; assembly: GCF_057557595.1. Classification (NCBI taxonomy): domain Eukaryota; kingdom Metazoa; phylum Arthropoda; class Insecta; order Trichoptera; family Rhyacophilidae; genus Rhyacophila; species Rhyacophila brunnea. The sequence goes on along the minus strand of NW_028232796.1, from coordinate 9,546,987 downwards.
TATTATGATATATAAGCTCTTGCCTTTTCGTACATGGTGGATTTTGATGTGATTAAAAAATAGTGAAATCAAAATATTTCCAATTTAGGTACTAAAAATCAGAGCTTTAAAAATGAAGTAGCATGTATCTTGGTTTAACCAATGTACCTATCTTCTGCTTGAGACTTTCACGGTTGTTTGTCATGGTAATTGATTTTTGGGTTTTCGCCGTGTGTAATTCTTTCTTCTTTCCTCGACGTTTCGGGCTTGTTGCAGTGGCCATTATTAAGAGATATTATATGATATCGAGGAAAGAAGGAAGAAGTATACGTGGTGAAAACCCAAAAAATCAATAACGATAAGGTATCTTCACTCATGTTTCCATCTACACTTAGTTACATGTTTTTATTCAAACTACTGAGGAAAAAAATGGAAAATTGTATTGGTTTGTCCATTATTTCATGTATTTTTATGTTTCCTACTCCAATTAGATTCATATACTTACAATTAGGTATTTGTATAATTATTATTATTATAAATGATTTTTTTTTAATTTTTGAGTAAACGATTTCGTAAACTTATATTATTATATATTTTTTATGTTACCAACAACTGATTCGGGTGAAGGTGATGATGGAAATGTTTTATAAAGTACATTATGTAAAACTAAGATTTTTTATATTACAGATATTATATCTAATATTGCACATTTTTGAAAAATTATTAGCGTTCCTGTTCGTTAAATTTTCCATTTCGAGCACTGATTTCTAAATTAAAATATCGTGATTTAGTGACAACGCTAAATACATACCAGAGGAATACCAAGAGTATTTTCGTGGGCTTTCCAGACAGTGAAGATTATGCCTGTTTTGTACTATTATTTTGTTGATAAATGCAAACCTAAAAAACAACGAAGATCTTAATGTTATCTAGCTTATGTATCTACCTACAGAACCCAAATCATTAAAAAACAAGAGATTATAATATTATTTATCAATAGTTATATTTTTTGTTATTTTAACCAATATGCAATATTTGAAAAAACATGAGAGCCAAAATTTCTTAAAAACCCTAAATACAGTCAAATTTACAGGTACCAAAACAAAACATTTTTCACATCATTTTTCAATAGTGGACGAACTGTAAAATTTTTGTTTTTTCAAGTGAAAAACAAAATACCTTTTTGGTGATGCGTGTGTGTAAGTAAAGTGATTGGTATTATTTTGATTACATATATGTAATTATTTTCGTCGGAAATAATTTTCCAAATTTCCATGTCGCGCCAAGTTGCATTAAATCCATTAACCAATGGTTATACGGGTTCAAATCTCGTCGAGTTTCGTATTTGTTTTCAAATATGATTTTTTCTGGTGGGTATATATCTGAGGTGTTTTCAAGTTATGTATGTTCAATATATGGAATGTTACATTCTCAAAATCTTGTGAATTATTCATTGAATAAAAGAAATGGTTAATTCAAAGATTTATTGAGTGTATTTATGTATTCATATTGGATCAATACAAGCAAGCAAAAAATAAAACATCTGGTAGGTCGTGCCATTTATTTCAACTTTAATAGTATGCTTATAGTTAAGCACATATCTACTAAAATGTAGTCTATACAATTATTACGCACTTTTTTTGCTATTCAAATCATTTGACGACCTCCGTGGACGAACGGTTAAGATTCTCGTCTACGAATCCGGAGATCGCGTGTTCGAACGCGGCGTGCTAAGTCAATTTTATTTGATTCATATGTGTTATTTTACGTTTAATTACTATAAAATATTATAGTATAGTATACTTGCGGCAAGTTCCGGAGTGGTGGATACTCTCAATATCGTGAAAGACAACAATTCAGAATCGAAACGTTGCTTGAAATGACTTCTAGTCCAAATACTAAACAAAAAAGTATCAAAATACTAAAAGTATTTTGATATCCATTAAAAACCCACTTAGGGTTTTCAAAGTATTTATAATATTACAATTAATAATAAGTATACAAAGTCATAATATTGTTTCACCGAATAAGAAAATGTATTCTGTCTTCATCTATACGTATAGTATTTAAGCAAAGGCAAACGGCCTATCTGAATAGTCTTGATAATGGTGTCACTTTATTCAGGTGTAAACAATGGACCCGTCTCCAGCACCTGTACCTACAGTAAAAAATATTTCTTATGCAGTTTACGCAAAGGATATTTTCGCATATCATTGAAATTATAAAATTTCACGCACCGTTCCCGTCCCGTCTCACCTTCCTATCACCTCTTCCTTGCAGTGGCAACGTCGCACTCTCCGATCAGCTAAAGGCGATTAATAATGAACGGAAATAATCAACGAAGTCACGTTCTATATTCAGGGATAAAAAAGTATATAGGAGCCTATTTACTGCCTTCGGAATTATCACTTACCTTATCAAATTGAGTTATAGGTACCTACGGTACCAGCTCGTCGAGCTGGTCACAACTGCATATAAATCTATACCTGACAATGATCAAGTAAGTGACAAATGAGCCAATAAGTCGAAATGATCAGGTAACTCCGGTAATTTGTGGACGGTTTGATTCACTAACTGCCCTTAGACATACTTATATATATACATAATAAATATATTCATAGGTTATATATATATTCATTAGATATGAGTCGCTTAGAATCATATCTCACATATTCCAAAAATCAAGTTTTGAGATAATCGCTAAAAGCCAACAGAGCACTATTTTTTGTAATTAGAAGAACAGTATTGAACTCCCTAGAATATTAATGAGTGAGAGAGTCGAATAACTTTTTTTTTTTTTAAATACCTAATACTCCTAACGTTGCAGACATACAGCATACTATGAGAAATAGAGCTCCCCGATTGGTTAGGAAGGCGTTGGTGACAAAACTCTATTCTTTGAAATATACGACATATTACACCAACAATGAACTTTGTCAACGATTTTCACATGGTTTAAATTGACTTTTAATACTCAACTATTTTTCGGTATATAGATTAATTCATTTAGAATCACTTGGCATATTTAACTAAAAAACGACAAAATTGCAATATGTGAGTTATGATTCTAAGCGACTCATATAGTCAATTAAATGTCATTTACTTTTGTTTGTAAGAAATAAAAAGGCTTTTTTATTTTTATTTTATTTATATATGAAATAATCGTATATAGTATGTAACAACAAACATTATAAAGAAGAAAAAACAAAGCTAATTCTCAATCAGATATCTTAGGTAATTTCTGCTTTTACAGCATTATTCTACCATGACATGGTCACTTCGTGTCAGGATTATAAAACACGTGAACCAACTGGTACATGTAATATTAAATATTTTAATTATTTTCTGGACTATGGCAACTGCATAATTCTGCAGTTGGTCAAATCGAGGCAGGTTCGGCCTGAGCAAACCTCGGAATATTGTAAATATCGGCCAATAAGAGCCAAGCTTTCAAATTATGGTATTCGGGAAGGGGGTCAACCGATCTTCAAACCAACGGATCGAGAATTTTTTCTCTTTTACGTTAACCATGTCAGCAACGGGAATGGGACGATTTGACACCGCGAACTGGCCTCCGCCGATTGGCCTCCGGTAATTGGCCGCCGGTACAATCGTACGCCGGCCCAATTGGACGCCGACCCAATTCGACGCCGACCCAATTGGCCTCCGGGAGGATTGGACGCCGCATAGTTGAATTAAATGCGCAAAGGAATAGACGTACGTTACGATTTGTTGGAGTAAGTAAGCAAGTCAGTTTAATATGCTTCTATCTTCTCAGTAGTTGTACCTTATACATTTCGCAATTGACACATTTTTAATATAGATTGAGAATAATTATTATGCCTTATGATGTTTATTAAAAGAAAATAAGTCTTCCCTCGCTAAAACTTAAAGATGTGCATAATCAATTAATTTATTGTCTATACACGGGTACTTATTTATATTTACAACAAATATTAAAAATAAAGTTAGATGTTAATATGAAAATTACATTATATTTCAGCGTTTTATCGACTTAATATTATAATAAAGCTTAAACATGTATATTATTATGCATAAATGCGTATTTTAAGATAGTATGAAATTAAAAACAAAATATTAAGTAAGTTATCTGCTAAGTATAAATGTTTCAGTAGTTTGATTGATTGATTTGATTGATTGAAATTAAATAATATTATTTCGTCGTTAGCGGTTTGAACAGCTTTATTATGGGACCATGGTGAGAAATTAAGAATTAATATATTATATTAGAGTGGAATTTATGTATTGTATTTTTATTTATTCTTTTCACATGTTTTTTTTGCACGCCGTTCACAACATGATAATTCAATTAAAAAAAAAACAGGTTATAATATATTAATATAAACCTTGCAAAAAATCCAGATAACCCGCAGCAAAAAAGCAAATAACCCGCCTTCAACTAAGCTCGACCTAATTACTGTATTGACATAAGTTTGCATAATATTGGAGGATGATATATCATTAACTCAATCCTGTAAATCTACGAGGATCATCCGCGGAATAAGGTCTTCTTTACAGCTAGTCTGCCGATCTCAATCAAAACTCACCCACGTAATTTCCCTACGGTTGCAGTAAAGGCTCTGCTAATAAATAAATTTACTGTTACCACGAATTTTTGCAATATATTATTATTTATATTGCAATGCTATTTTCTCACTGTATATACAGAATAAGGCAGTCGTCCCAGATCTACGCAGCTCTACGCCGTAGCTGTTCTTTCTCGTAGCTCAAATTATTATTAATTTCGAAATTTATAAGCGTAGGCCAGACGAGAAAAATATCACGCAGCGTCGCAAATATAGCCAAATTATTATCTGTAAACAGCTGTAATGGATTTTCATTATTGAGTTAGAAGTCTCATTTTATTTCGCATCATAATTATAATAATAAAAAAAATAGTTTTTAAATTTGAAATTAATATTATATTCATAAGTTTTCACTTAGTATATATTTTGTAAGCAGCTCACAACCCAGTTTGAGATCAGCGCATCTATTCTATACACAAGACTACTTTCGGCCGCTACGGCAGTTATCTAGGGTAGGTTTTAACAGCACCTCTCTTGGCCATGATAAATTTTAGAGCGAGATAAACAGTTTAGATTGTTTCAATAAGTGCTAATACTTCGATACAACCAACCCTAGATAACTGCCGTAGCGGCCGAAAGCAGTCTTGTGTATAGAATATATGCGCAGAAACAGCAAACCAATCACAGACACTTCATGAACATTTCAATTTTGAATGTGACATGAAGGCGAAGTTCGTATCTAATTACTGTCTGCCAAAGTTGACTAGATTTTAAAAATAAAAAAGATATAGGTATTTACTTCTAGGAACCTGCTAGTGTAATGTTGATTTAACTCTTATTCTTCTTCTTTCGACCATGTCCGATGCTAATAGGATCATATGGGCCTCCACAGGGTGGAGGTTTGTATTGACAGATTTTGTTTTTACGAGAAATGGATTTCAGCCACTTGCTCAACCTATTAGGTCGATACTCTGACTCATACACAAATTGAAAAATAATATGTGTACTTGTCAGACCCAGGATTCGAATCTGGGACCTACGACGTTATTTATAATATTTTATTTATTAATCTAGTATTCATTATCAGATATTTAAAAAAATGTAGAACAATCATTTCTGGTTCCCCTTATCTATTCTTTAATTAATAAAAATAGTTTATCAAAATAATGATTAATCTCTGATATAGACTATTAATGATTGTTTTTAAACATACATAATTTTGACTGAGAAAATGTATTATAACCAATAGAAAAAATCTTTTTGAAAAAAGTAAGCCACCCCGGCAAGGAATCGAACCCTGCATCTCCTGGGTGTACGCGCCGTCCGTCGCATTTACCTCTATGCTACGCAGTGACATACTAATTGCGACAAATTTTAACTATTGCCCTTTTTAATACCTACTCACCAGCGTTCTTCTAAATCAGTAAGTTACATCATAAAAAATATTGGAGAAATCCACGACGTCGGTTAGTAACTGAAGTAATAGGCATCTACTTTGATTTAATAAAACAAAAACCGATTGCCAAAGTAGCTTCATTTAGAATAACGCTGATGAGTAGGTATTAAAAAGGCCAATAGCTAAAATTTGTCGTTATTAGTATGTCACTGCGTAGCATAGGGGTAAATGCGACGGACGGGGCGTAAACCCAGGAGATGCAGAGTTCGATTCCATGCCGGGGTGGCTTACTTTTCTCAAAAAGATTTTTTCTATTGGTTATAATATATTTTTTCAGAAAGTGTTTTTCAAAATTATGTATGTTCAATAATCAGAATGGTACATTCTTAAATCTTGTGAATTATTCGTTGAATAAAAGAAATACTTAATTATAGATTGTTTTTAAGTAATCCTATTTCTTTAGTTATTTAATTTAATTTTATACTAGTTTGGAATTAAAGATATAATATTCATTGAGATTAAATATGTATAAATAATATATTCAATGTTAACACGATATAGTCCTGTAAATATTAATTGGTCATTAGAGCGAGATTTTTCGAGCCAAAACTCATGCCGACGAAGGTGACCGCTCTGCCGGATTTATTAGGTCCAAAAAAGCAATGATTGACACTTCTATGGAGTCCCGGGTGAGCACCTCGTCTATGCTGTCAATAGCAGTAGTGCTTAACTGGCGAAAAACAGCTTTTCCGAACGTCATGTTGATTGTCGTTAACATTTTGGGAGAGGCGTTGCGGAGAATCACTTGTTTTGAAGATAATTTTTTATCTTTTTCATTTTATAATATTATACCATAACATAACAAACTATTCACATGATTTAGAAATGTAACATTCTTTTATTGAACGTATATAATTTGAAAACACTTCTGAGAAATATATAACCACTAGAAAAAAAGGCACCCAGCTGGATTCGAACCTGCACCCTTTGGAATCGCGCCCATGTGCACTATGATATAGGTATATTCAACTAACAGTTTTTACAATACCCTAAATTTTTGTTTTTAAATTATCTATATAATATTATGTTTAACTAATGATAGTGAAGACTGTGCGGCTGGTCAATGCACTTCCTAGACATTTTTAGCGATGCATTATGTATTTTGTTTTTAAAATTCTATTTTATTGTTTAATTTGAATTTTTTTTGAATTAATGTTGTTTTTTTCTTTTATTTCTTTTCTATGAAATTATTTTTTGCTTTGTTTTTTTCCCTCTACCTTGTCGTTTCTCTAATCGATTTACTTGTAGGTGCTTTTTATTCTAAATGTCATGTTGTTGTGAACGTCCTGAATTAAAAATTTGTTATGTGCTCAACGTGTCTTTTTTTAAATAAATAAATAAAAGAATGTTACATTTTTAAATTTTGTGAATTGTTCATTGAATAAAAATAGTTTGTTAAAATATTAGCATATGCAAATACGTTAATATTATAACAAAAAATTGTAAGTAATCATGACACACCGGTTAGTAAATTGAGGTAATTTAATACTTTGATTTAAAATACAATAGTCGATTGCCAATAAAATTAGTAACGCATTTTCGAAAGTGCTTCAGAAAGTATTATAAAAATTATTAGTTCATTTTTTTCAAATATGTAAGATACCTATAGTATAGTGGTCAGTGCATATGGGCTAGATTCCCGAGGGACGCAGTTGCAAATCCTGCTGGGTGTAAAATTTTCAAAAATCAGTATAAAAATAATGTAATTATATAAAATCACAAACACATGAAATAATTAGATAGAAATATAAAAGTCAGTCCCAATAGATCAAGACTTTAAAGCCAATCACGATTTAATGACAGTTAGTAAAGTTCATAAAAATCAATAACTATAAAGCCTACCTGAATGTTGTCAAATATTACCAATATTAAGTGCGCGTTTTGTTTACTTGGTAAACTTTAATGCATAATATTACAATAAACTCGTAGTCGTATACAGTCGATCATGGCCATCACATGTGGGAAGCTGACAGGGCTCTAGTCTGGAGGCCCGGGCTTAGAGGGGACCCGTAAAAAAGTCGCTTGCGCTATACTGCGCTATACTGTACCTTCTAAGAAAGAAGGCAGTAACTCGCAAAATCTGTGAAATTGAGTTATGAAAGCCATCCGTTAGGTAATTTTGAAAGCTATATATTCTGTTCACCTTAAAATCAGTATTATCACTAAAATACCGTTAAAATCCTTAGTGAAAAAATTGACATCTTCTAAAATAATACATTTTTTTTAGCAAAAAGGCAGTAATTGCACCTATTTATTGCAGTTACTGCTTGTTTATTATTACTTTGTTTGTATTTTAACAACCTACTAATAAAAATTACCACCGTTTTTATTAATTCACAGTACTAAAGTTTGAGAAAAAACACATTATGTCATTTATCTCGAAAGTGTGTAAGAGTCAGTTACTGCCTTCTTCCTTAGAAGGGCAGAAATATTACTTGAAACTTATTTATATTAAAAATGTATATTTTGTGCAATGCAATTTGGTGAGATATATTATTATGATGATTGAAATAATTAAATTATAATTCATCTGTATAATTATATTTTATAATAAGTATACTTAGTGCGTTGCCTGATTAATAATAAATGGTTATTTATCCAATAAGGCGAAGGGTCGCAAGTTATTTGGATACCCGAAACGGGGGTCGCGATCAGTGCTTCATAATAGTATGAGGCCGAGTGCCTACAACTCAATAATTCAAGTGGATTTATTTAAAAATACAAAGAAACCACTTTGAGAACACTACTGTAAAACATCATACTGTCCTTAACCTTAGCAATAGGTAGGGGGGCTCGCTTCAGGATGTGGGGGCCATGCAGTCGATAATTAAAACATTCTTACAGCTTCACCTATATAGTATCCCACTTCCAATTATTTTTGTATTCTCTGGGTAAAATATTATATATTATAATATACAATTAAATAATTGTAAAATAAAAAAAAAACTACTTAGTAATATATTAAAAGATTAGTTGAGTACACAATAAAATAAGTTAATTTACTGCAGTGATCGAGCACTTGAAGTGAGGTGTTGAACATGTCAAAAGACGAAATATTTGACAGAAAAATTATTATTATTGTTTTATTATCAACGCAAAATGGGTTATGTTTTTGAACCTAAGTATAGTGAGGAAACGCAACTGGTCTATACCAAAAAAATTGGGGCTAGTCGTTGTCGACTCAAGTAGAAAGCCGATACATTCACAACGACTGGTCCTACTTTTTCCGCTCCTCCCGTTGTTTTCGATGGATGACCTGTCATTGCCTGTCATTGTTCTATAGAGTGCTCATACTGACGCGTCTGTCTTATTCACACAGGGAATGGTTTGGTTTGTATAGATGAGTTACATGATTAATAATAAACTAGCATTAACACACCTTCTACAAATGTAATGCATGGATCAATGCTACATATTTTTTGGAAATCGATATTACCACCGGTTTTTGTGTGAAGGACTAGTCTAGCTTTGACAGCTGATGAATAACAGGAATGGATATTATTTATTAATAACAATGATAGTTAATATATTTGATGTGAGAATTTTTTAAAATCAATATTTAAACGAGAAAGGGCGAATCAATGTGTCAAGCAATGTAGGATCTGATTTGGACAGCTGAAAAGTGGACCACTCGTTGCTTGTGCAAAAAGTTATGATAAGGCTTTATTAATCTAAAGATGGCGGTGGGCTAGTCGAATATTGGATTTACAGCTTAAGACATAACCAAATGGTCAACTGCATCGGTAAAAATCAGATAAATTGTTCAATTTTGTATAAAAGTAAATAATATGAACTTTGTCATCATGAATATGCTAAAGATATTTTTTTTGAATATTGAGCCATTTTTAAATTTACACAGATATCAGCTATACTTTAAAATTATTTTTACAAACGTTTTTATTAGCTCGTATTCTTGTTTGTCCAGTGGTTGTTTGTCCAGTATAAATCTTGCAATCGATTTTTAACTAACTTTCCGACTAGCTAGACGTTTGAAACTTTTAGAATATATCAGAACACGATGCCAATGCATTCTTTTAATACTTTTAGCCATCTTTATGCAGAATTGAATTAATTTTCAGTTAATTCTTTTTTGTTTGGAAAGTTATTTCAGAAAAATCCGTAAAAAGTAAAAGACTATTATTGGTTGCTAAGAGGGTGGTCCTAGCAACTAAATTATCAATATATACGTGCGTTACTATGGAAATCAAAATAGTATGTCAAAATGACATTTCAGTATTCTATATTTGTTTGGTTGTTTGTTTTTTATTTACTTCATATCAAGTACAAGTTTGAGCATATTGAGCATAATAATTAAACAGAAAATTTAAAACGTTGTATATAAAAAGTTCTTTTTATCTTGTAATTATTTAATTCTGATTACCCGTGAAATTTTAAAATAAAATTCTTTGATCGCGATGATGTAACTATTTGATTCCAAGAAGCGTAGCCAACCAAACAGCTAGTATTCCAATGACCTATGCAATTTTCCAAGTAACGTTACTCTTAATACAAGAAAATCTACAATAGAAGCAAACATGCAAGTGAAATTATTATTGTTCCGAGAAGTACGCCATATATAGCATTGCTTGTTGACGAACGTATATGCGCTTTATTGTAAACATGCATAGTAATGTTGTGCATACAAACGTCATTAATAGACTTTATGTGGCGGAGCTTTTTAGAGCTTTGGTGAGCTTTATTTTTTTTAAATGATTTTATGTTTTATATCAATCGAACGATAAAATTTAGCAGGACCGTTTCAACATAGTAACATATTTCAATACTTAGAAATAGTACGTGCAATAGTGTCGACTATATATGACTAGAAAACACATCAGATGGCAGTACCACCTGTCAATATTATTGTTAATGCGCTCAATAATACTATATTTATATCATATGCAAAGTAATGTAGGGGTAACAACATATTTCGATAAATCTGGTGTGTTTTACTTGAGTTGCATTGGTGTTGTCTTAATTTTTTTTTAAATAAAGAGACTTTCATATAATTCAGTGAATTGGTTACAAAGCGTCAGAGCGAAATGCGTTTACGTAACTCATTGAATAGTGCAGCGCCCATGAGAGAGATGCAACATGACTTTTCTATTTATACGATCGCGCTACAAAGACGAAATATTTTTTGAATTAAAATTTATGTGCATTAGAGAGGGACAGATTATGTGTAATAAACAATATAATGTATAATTTAGGCGAATGAGAGAAAGAAATAATTAGCGAAAATCGTCAAATCTGTTAACTTCTGACACCTATATGGTTAGATTACAATATATGGAATTAAATCCTGGATACTAAGAGTCAAATCAAAGAAAATTACTCGAAGTTTTCGAAATTAAGAGGACTGCTCAGGGTATCCTGTACAGAACCCTGACCCGATGCCTCGATAATGAAAGAATTGTGTATTGGTAGCAAAAAAAAGGTAGCAAATGTCTGCAAGGTGTTTTGTAATCCTGTGATTATGCCCATTATTGTTGTTATTCAGAAAGTTTCGAAACATCTTTTTTCTAGGAAATATACTTTGTAAAAGACGCAAAAGGCTAACATCGGCGAGGTGGAGTGATCAAATGAATTTATATGTGTGAAAGTGTCTATTTTAAAGATTAAAGTTGTCAAATTAAATTAACGATTTTTGTTTTCAAAACCATTATCTTAATAATTGCTAACTCCACCCATGTAATATATTATGAAACCTGCATTTTTATAGTCAACAGTGTAACATAGTAAAGTTGAACTGCAAACATTCAAAATGAAATTGCATCAAAAAGTTAAATTTTAATGTTTGGTGATAATATATTTTGTATTTGCATCATTGACTACTGTTATTTGTAATAAAGTCAAAAGATGAGTCGTGTTTTTGAACAAGTTTTCTGAGCTCATAGGATAGAGTTTAATATTTTCAATCTTAGTGAACAATAAAGTATAATATGAAAACTTCAGAAATATACCCATCAGAAAATATGTAATAATATTTTCCAAGAGATACATCACATTTCGGACAACATATAATTTGGTTGGGCCATTTATGTTCACATTCCACTCCTTATCTCCTCACCCACCTCCTAATCCCCAATGTTATCGTCACCAGACAATCAATAAGCAATTACGGGTCATTAGAGACGATGTTACAAAGAACATTCAGTTGCATCTCGACAGCGGGCGTGTGCGGGCTTCTAATAGATTTCCGTCGCTTAAGTGATTGACTCAATAGATACAAACTCATTCATAATCTATCATGATCATTCATACACCCTCATATATAATCCATAAAACTGACACAAATTGCGTGAGTGTACGAACCGGGTGACCCAAAACAATAATACCGCGCGAGCGAAAGTTTAAACCAGACCACGGAGCCACCACACATCATCACAAAGGTCAGTGTCTGGAATTCTGTTCCATCTCCCTTAACCCTAGATCCGACCACCTCATCTTCCCTTAAAATAATTACAGTCCACTTAAAAAGCTCAACCATAATTATAAACAATAACTCTACAATAAGTTTATTCAACCAAAACGTGTCAGATATTAATATTGTTTTAACACTGTTTATTTATTTTTTCATATATAATCCATTCACAAAATTATGAATGTATTATTTTTAAATGTTCACTATATTATGTAAAAACATAAATTTGAATAAATTACTAATTATTACGCTGATGTATTCGGAAAATAAATCATTACAATCAATACTTGTCCCAGCATAAAAATGACGATAAAAAAGTATGTTTAGGTTAGATTTCGGAATATCATATCTATTGTATGAATTGTTTGCGTTTTCCGACCGCGTATTACTGTTTATTTTGCGACTATGAGTAATCTTAAACAAACGTTTTTTTTTCTATTCACACATAATCGTTGACGGAAATACTCTACGAGTATGATAACGTATGTATAACAGCTATCACAACCAATTCAAACGACGATAAGATAAACAGGGAACCGTAATAACGTAGTGATAACTGGTAGATTGGTAATATAAACGTGAATTATTATTTTAACGTGTTATTTTAGATGTAGCGTAAATATCGTGAACGCGATGGGTCCATCACGTATTCCAGTTAATATTGATATTATGTAATATGTATAGGTACACTATTTTTATGATTGAAATAACATAAAATATTGTACATAATAATAATATTATCTAGACAAAGAATTTTATCGTGCCATCCCCTAGTACAGGTCGGTCAAAATCAGGGCGATATTTCTGTTATCATCTGCTACCCGAAATGTTTCAGTAGAGCTTCATGCGTACCAATCACGGGGGTGCTTAAAGGTTCGAATACATTATGATGCACGTCGCGTACTGTAATGCTGTCACGGCGACAAATTTAGTCTATGGTTTTGTCATTCCGCAGAATATTTTGAACAATCACTAGCTCTATAAACTCAATGATGGAGAGTGCCAACTCTATTGCATTAGTATTTTGAATTATTTGAACTATTTGAATTTTAGCAGTTTCTACGTGTGCGTACGTTAAAGTTACTTACGATATTGTATCCCTAAATAATATTTTGAACATAACCCAACCTGCAGACCATAGATAATAGACAACATTCGTATAGAAAATACATAGTGCCAATCGCTAAAAACAAAAAAAAACACGCGATTTTGATATGGGTCCAAAATGTGTAGGTATGTAGAAAATAATAAAAATAATATGCGGGCGTCGATGCAGTGCGGTATGAGTGGGGTGACCTCATTACTATTCTTGTGGTTTAGGCAGATTTTGCTATCTAACACATCAGATGGCAGCATCAGTCTGATAACATTTTAAACATACATAAAACGACATTTCTCCCGTAGCGGCAGCTTACTGTGACGTCACGTGATTGTATGCGGCGTGCATCATAATATATTTGGCGCTGTACTGTGGCATCACTTGACAGCACATAACGTGCCATGAAATGTGGCGTCATCATCTGCTACGCTTACCGTTGGTCTTTCCTTGCTTTGGGGAATGCTGTACTTTTGTTCTCTCATAATTTGGCCGAGGTACTGTAGTTTTTTGGTTTTGATACTACGCAGAACTTTTCGGTCTTATTCCATTCGATTGAGAACTTCAACATTTGTCACCCGGTCAGTCCAAAAAATTTTGAGGATGCGTTTATACAACCACGCCTCAAAAGCCTCAACTACTTTCCGTGATATCACTTGATATAGTCTCCTTACCTCCATATCATGGGAAAAAAAATGAAAGAACATAACAACCAATGGCGAGAACTCCATACTAGGCGATTGTTTAATTAAAGCCTACCATCATAATAAAAATAATTTTACTGGCACATTGATGTACACTTTATTAAATAAAAATAATGTAATTTTCCAACGACATCTGTCGTATGTGTAAGAAAGTAGGAATGTATTATAAATAAATACAGATAACAGCACGTCAGTTAATAGTTTAAAATAATGTGCCACAGCGCGACATTTGCTTCTTCTTCTTCTTTGCCCATATCCGCCCCTTAACTGGAGCATATGGACACCACGCGGCGCCTCCAAGAATCCCTGTCGCTCACCAGTCTTCTTGCTTCGTTCCAGGTCAAACCAGCATCCCGTAGCTCCACCGTATACACTCTGTAGATTGTATTTAGCGGCCTTCCAGGACGCCGGAATCCGATCGGCTTGAAGAACAGGCAAGCCAGGTTAAAGTTCTCTTCTAGCATCCGCAGCACGTGGCCGAGCCAGCTCCAACGTCGCCTCTTCACTTTCAGCGTGATGAGAGGCTGCTTTGTAGGTTCTCTTATCTCCTCGTTGCTCCTAAAGTCACACCCAGTATTCGTCGCAAACATCTGTTTTTGAAGCTCAGTATACGGTTGCTCTGAGCCTTCGTAAGGTGCCATGATTCGCTACCGTAAAGCAGCACCGTCAGAATGCAAGCGTCGAATAGGCGGCATTTGGTTTTGACCGAGTACAATCGTGAGTCCCAGATATTTCGTATCGAGTTGAATGTTGCTCCAGCCATTCCCATTCGGATAGCGAGCTCTTTCTGCAAAATGCCATCTCCCGTGATGTGTACCCCCAGGTAATTGAAGCTGTCGACGCTCTCGATGTTTTGTCGATGCGAAAGCCTAAATCTTTGCGTGTACTATAATTATTATAAAAATAATTAATAATTAGACAATTTTAAAAAACAATTTCTATGGCATTCAATCCCATATAAATAAATTATAGATTGTTTTTAAAAATAAAAAAATATTCTTATACTTAATGATTTTTGATGTGTATAAAAATATTTAAGAAATCACGTACGAGTATTTAAACTAATCGCTCAATTTTATATCGTCAGTGAGTTATAGAAATTTCATCAAATTAGCGTGTCATTATCATTAGTGTGTTAATACTCATAGCTTAACATCTTTCCATTATATATACTTAGCGTTTTTAAAACTAGTTTTTTTCATGTTATGGAGTCTAAAAACGTTTCGATAAAAGGGTTAGTCGAAAAAATGAGAAAGTAACTCTTAAAACGTGAAAGGGTAAGAAAGAAAATGAGAGCTTTCGAGAAGCGGAAAAAAGCTTTGCCGATGCTAGCTTTGCGTTATAAATTGAGGCGTGGGTGACCAGTGCTTGTTGTAGGTGCTTGCGGTATATCCGCAAAATAAATTGCGCTTATAATCGGTTTCCGGGAAGCTTCACCGTTTTATCTTGTTTCGCTTTGCCTTGTTGCGGTTCACCAGAGGCGAATTGTGACGCTTGTAAACTATCAGGATCAAACTAGAGGTATATATTTTAATTATAATCAAAGCGACATCGTAACATAATAACACAGCCTCTTTATACTAGCTAGCGATCTCGAAGGTGAATAATGATTATTTAATTACTTACTAACGTATAAAAACATGACTAATATAATATACTGTACTATTAACAAATTATGTAAGATAGAGCTATGGAACTACAGATACACAACATCCGCCACAGGATCAATAACGCAGAAATTTATTCCAAACATAAACTCTGCCATCACTCTTGCCAGGAACATAAAAACATCACACAAACTCACACATATACTAACAGGCCACGGAGCGGTGCGAGTTTATCTAAAAAGATTTAAATTGAGGGATGATGACTGTGCAACGCATCTCAAACTGTGTGACATGTCATCAACAACTGCCCTATACTAGAAAGGGAGCGATGGACTCTCAGGACTCGGTGTAGATAGCATAATCATGAAATTTACCTCCAAAAGCCTCACGAAGTACTAAGCAATATAACAACACAAGAACACTACACAAAATATTTAATCCTGGCCATAAAGAAAATTAAAGATATAAATTGAGGAACCTAATTGGCCCCACATCAATGCAGCTAACCCACCCAACCACCTTGTACGAAAAAGCAAGGGCATGGTTATTAATATATATAAAAAAAACAAATGTAAGATATCAAATAAACGAATAAGTGATTGTCACAAATAATAACACAAATATACACCCCTCCAAATCAATACACCCCGCACCACACTCGATCTTATTGGAATGTATCACGAGGCCTTGCATTTTGATGCGAAGCATCAGCAGTTTTTTATGTACGGGAAAGTCTTAAGAGCAGATACCCAAGACTGAGGCCGTCATACACTCGAGTAAGCTTTGACTGAGTTGACAAAGACTTTATAACAACAAGCTGAGACTGTAAGTTATCAAAAATAATTAATTCTGATTCAAAAATAACAGGCGGACGCAGACAATATAATTGAGCTTTGAAAAAATTACAGAAATATATTGTGACCTCACCGGGATTAAACCCACAGACTCGGATGAAAGACTAGTGCCATACGCACTATAATACAAAATCTGCCTTATAATAGTGAAAACTTGCGTATTTGCCTAGGTATATTGGAAGGATAAATAAAAATGAGTAAAAAATAGCAGTTTTTATACGACGGGCATGTTAAACTCTAAAAGTAGGATATGATATACACTCTCCTATTATCATTACGAGTATTAAACATGACTTTTTTTTTTAAGCCATATCCGATTTTAAGAAGATCATATTATCGGTCTCCACAGAGTAGAGGTTTGTATAAACAGAATTTGGTTTTTACGAGAAATTGATGTTAGCCACTTGCTCAACCTAATAGGTCCATACTCTGACGCAAACACAAATTGAAAAAAACAATAAGTGTATTTGCCAGATTCAGGATTGAACGCCGCTCGGCCATGGTGGGCGTTAAATGACCAAAAACACCTTATATATTTGACTTTGGACATTAATACGTTATAAATGGAACAATACAATTATTTTTTATCAATATTAAGAAATATTAACTAAATTCGTCGTAAAAATGTTTTAGTTTTTGTTATTTTTGGGCACTCGTACTCATCGTCGAATTATTCTCCTATACTATGCAATGACTTACTGAAGTGGTAAAGGAAAACTATGCATTAGTTTAATGCGAGGAGATTCACATTTTCACATACTCTCACTCCTATGGTAGGATGTGAGTGATGCAATATGAATCAAGTGATCTTTGTGTTAAAAAATGAAACGACTTTCTGGTAAACTGATTAGAGAAATAATAATAGAAATTGTTAATGTTTACTGGTCAAATTCTCAACGAAATCATAATTACAACTGAATGTATACGATGTTTACATTTTCATAAATCAATTCCTATGGGCCTATGGTGCGATCGACGAAAGTTCATCCTGCGATCCAGCGATCAATGTGTTGAACATACCTGGTATAAAAAATATAAACATATATATTATGTAGCAATCATACCACTGTAGCTGCAGAATAATAGCGATCAAATATCTATTGTTTAAGATATCAAATTACTCTGCAGTAATATATTCCCAGCGAATCCATTTCCAGTATACAACTGAGCTAGATCAGCAAGTCGATTGGCGAAATTAGAGACGGTGTATTATTACATCATATCACAGTACATTATACCATTACGGTGTATTAGCCGAATAATAATTTTTCATAGTATCATATTTTCTTACAACTGTAATAACAAATAATATTTCATTTCGCTACTCAATTTAAAACGCTGATTCCATAATTAGTCCAATATGATTATGTACCAGAATTTGATGTTAATGTGTTACTTTTTATTGTATAAATAACTTAGAATAATTTATCAAGATGTCACTCGAATCGAAGTACTTAGCTCGTAACTATCATTGTATAATATACTATTGTACCGATACGCTGCTAATAAATCTCACCCTGCTACATCGAAGACTTCATTATCATCATCCTCTACCTACACATTGAACACCACACTAGTAACCCAACACTATTCAGCATTACATGGGTGACACACTTTAATATGTATATTTTGTTGTCAAAACAAAACAATGGAGCAAAAATGTCAGCATTTCTTCAATCATAACCGAATCAGTAGAGTCTATTATGATTTGTTAATTGCGAAAATGTCTCTTGTAATATATGGACTGAATTTATATAAATAAGAAGGATAATCCATAAATTCTCACTCACTCATCGAATCCGTCACTCGGTGCACTACTATCTTCACGAGTCTGTCACTCAACGCACCACTCTCACATTGAGTCCGGTCACTTGACATATTCAACCATTGAAGTTAATCCCTCCAAACCAAAACCCGCCACGCACCACACCTTGTCTTAATCGGGCGTATCACGTGGCCCTACATTGGCGATGTGAAGCATCTAGTTAAGTTTTAGGCCGGGAATGCCCTAGGAGGAGATACCCAGGACTAAGGTTGCTACGCTCAGACTGAGCTCTGACTGAGTTTAAAGTTACTTTCTAATACAAAGTGCCGGAGAGAGAAGAGCACAGGGAAATTATGAAAATAAAAATGATTCTAGTGTATATAAAACAAAATAATGAAGCTAATCATACGGACAGCAAAAATTATGTGAAGAGATCTTCACGCCCGCAGTAAGACGCCGCAAATTTTTTAAATGCAAGATAATTGGCCTTAGTAGCAACCAAGTCGGACGCCCCGATGGGCTCAACAGCTGGTAGGACCGACCTGAGCATCTCCTCCCGTTGGGAGCACATTCTAAGACATTCCCAGAGGATGTGGTTGGCATCCTGAATCTCCCCTCCGCATGGACATGTCGGACGGCTTACAAGTCCAAGCTCAAAGAGCTTTCCAGCGAACCCACCGTGTCCAGTCACAAATTGACTGGTGTGATGGTCAGGAGTCAGGTATTTGGTTATCTCCAATCGCCATTATTTGGAAAAAACATATATGTGTGCCGGCCCTTGGTTGATTCATCCCACCGTCGCTGCCAGGTCTTCCATGCCGCGTCAAGCGTCATGAGACGTATTGTCCGCTTCAACGAGGTTACTTTTTCAGCAACAAGCCGAGGAGGCGGGGCTAGGTGAGAGTCACCAACAACGGCCTCCTCGTCTTCAACCGTCATTCTACTCAAGTCCAGTCTCTCAGTTCATTAATGTAATCAATCTCTAGATCACATCGATCTCAACAGAACATCCGTATCCGCGATTATAACACCACGCTGCAATCTTTATTATTGTATTTATTTATTCTTGTAATGATAAATAAACTATCCCCTTACAACATCCAAGGAACAATCCCCTTTTATCTTATCCACCTCATCATCCCCAAATATAATATATAAAATTACGTTAACTGTTAGGCTATTAACGTGGCTCCTTAATTATTGTTGAATTGATTGTTTACTTTGAAAATTGCAAATTAATTCAGTAATGGACAACTTATCTTGCTATATCATGTGTCATCACCCACGTGTTATTATGGAATGATTTTAGAAAGCTGAACGGTTCAACATATTTCAGTATACTATATTTTTTTGCCATAAATACTACTTGAAACTAGGGATTGCAATATCGAATGAAAATATCAATATCGGTATTTCGGTATTTCCTATTGAATACCAGTATTAATACCGGTATTCGTGAAATATATGGATAAAAATATCTACGAATAAATATACCTAGATATAAATCTCTTTAAAAATAATTATATTTTATAACAAAAATATCTAAATATGTACATATTATGTAAACCTTTAAAAATAGGTAAAGAGATGCTGATGTTTACAAATTACTAGTAGTTGAACTATTGGCACTTTCTTCTTCGAATGATCTTTCAATAAATTTATATTATGATGTATATTAGATATCTTAGATGTATATTATGTGTCCCACTGGTAATCCCACCTAACGTGTTATTAATTTATTGCACTTTTTACACTTAATAATTTCTTTTCTTTTATCTCGTAAGAAGTAAAACCAAAGACAATATTGCCCACTGCTTTGTTCAAAAAATATATATTTCTCCATTATTGTATAAACTACTTCTTTAGTAGAAAACATCAAAAAATTAGATACTTACGCAAGTCCATTATATTATAGTGTTTAATTATTATTTCATAGTGAAATCTCTACTTTCAATACCGAAATATATCGGTATTGTCTGATTTTTAAAACCGGTATTTCGGTATCGAAAAATACTGGAATACCGGTTTTGAAATACAGGTATTGAAATCCCTACTTGAAACGTTAAAATTGTTTCTCATTGTGAAATATTCTGACGACGCTAATATTCTAGAAACCTTCTTCCTGCCTACCAGTAATCTGCGAGTACAAAGTATTCGAATCTCAGGGTGCTGAAAAAAAAATTCATCTTGAGGGAAATGAGGCTACCCTCTAAATTTGGTAAGTCTAAAAACCATCCAATGTAGAAATTATTACAGTTTGAAGTTTAACGTGCCTTTTAAAATCAGGCATTGTACTAATTTATTTGCACTGTATGTGTATGTTCTATAATACTTTTGGCAAAAACCCCACGATAGTATAATCATCATCATTAGCCGGGGTCAATCTACTGCTCAATCAAGGCCTCTCCTAGCTCCATATACTCTTCTCAGTGTTTAGTTCATTGATGCCACGTACATATACAGAACTTGATGAGTTCGTATATCCAGCGGGTTTTAGCGCACCTTTGTGGGCGTTTAGTACTATTGTATGACGACATTTGTCCTGCATTTGCCCACTCGCTGAGCGACATGTCCAGCCTATTGTTAATTCATATGCTTAGCAACCACATCCCGTACTCTTGTCTGCTTCTGCTTAAGGCTTAAAAGGATAGTATTTTAAAGATGTCTACTCAAAGAAAACTTGAAAGACTTGAAGAATGATGTTCATTATAGTTAGAAAAAACCCGTACGTTTTAAATGCAATAATCAAAGAAATTTATTGTTCATAATTCAATTCGCGTTTACTAAGTGGACGGAGCCTGTCAAGAATTCAATACTGGCATATTGGAGAATCAATACTCTCCAATAAAGCAGTTTTTTATTTTCTTAACACGTCTCGTACGTGGATACATTACAACGGAATATTTTTTTATTTTTTTAAGATTTAAGTAATGTTAATTGTTATTTATCAGATTTAATAAGTGAGTTGAACTGTGTTACCAATTTTATCATGTTATCAGTTTTAGTCGGGTCACTACATAAGCAGCTCTCGGATAATATACTTAAGAATTTTTAATTAATCACTTTTTTTAATCAACGAATAATTCACAAGAATGTAAAAAAAATGTAACATCCTAATTATGGAACATACATATTTTCTCAGAAGTGTTTTCAAAAATTATGTATGTTCAATAATTAGAATATTACATTCTTAAATCTTGTGAATTACTCGTTAAATACAAAAGTAATTAATTAAAAAATATTAGCAAGTTGAGTGATGTCGGTTAGTAATTAAAGTAATACTTACTTTGATTTAAAATATAGAAGCCGATAGTCAATAGTAGGTCAATTTAGAAAACGCTTCAGAGAGTATCATAAGAGACATTACTTAAAATTTATCGTAATTAAGTATGGTACCTTTGGGCGAGAAACCCGAGAGATGCAGGTTCGATCCTGCAGGGCGTCTTACTTTTTTCAAAAAGATTTTTTTTTATTGGTTTCAATATATTTTCTCAGAAATGTTTTCAAAAATGATGTTTGTTCAATACTTAAGAATGTAAAATATATTCAACCATGTAAACGTAAAGACTAAGCCTTTTATAATTTAAGTATGGAAGAGTGTTAAGAACAATACATAATTAATAATATGGCAACATTTATTAGAAGATACATCACTCAAACAGGTTTTATTAATCTAGCTAAAATATGGTCCAAATACCGTGGGAGTCTTTGTGCAGTGGCGAACAAGGATTTAAAATGCCATCTAATGCCCGTAAACCAAATTGTCTGCACAACATTGTATTCTACTAGGTACTTAAGCCATCGCCAAAGATTTTATAGTTAACTTTAACGTTTATTTGTATATTTATGAAAAAGTATCAGTCATTATTATTGATTTAGGTATATTATTATAGTTGTTTTGTAGACATTTTCAAAGTAATAATAGTAACCAAGATATGATTATTGTAAATTTATTTATAAATTTTGTTTTTATGATACGTTTCAATTGTCAGTTTTATGGCAGTACATATTGATATAATTTCATGGAATCACACAAATAAATAAATTAAGTTTTTGAGTGGTGAAATGGTAGATAAGTACTCAATTAAATTTAAATATTTTATAGCTCACTCAATCACCATTTCAATATTGTGACAATATATAATTTTTAAAAATTATTTTTATTGATAGTCACGTACGCCAACATTGTGTTATTTTAAAATACTAAGTAATTTTGTTCAGTGGTATTTTAGTGGTGGTCAACCTATGTAAGTTGATTTCTCAGCCATTTTCGATCCACTTTTTTTTCAGTTAGGTACATGTTCAAACACGGGCGTTAACATTATCTTACTCGCTACTTCAGTTAAAGTTTGTAAATTTATGGCTACGGCCGTATGTTGTAGCTTAACCACTGGGAAATGCCAATAGAAATGGCGTATTTCAAAAAAATACTACCTTATTCTTAGTTCAATAATTATTTTAAAACAATCGTTATTCATAGTATCTTTATCACACTTGAATAGTCAAAAACATAGCTTATAATCAGTATCTTTAGAATTATCTTCAAATGTGTTAATCTTGCCCATTTTTGAATAATAAAGTGCCTAATTCTTGTCAAATTTGGAACACAGATTATCATTATAATTTTTTTATCGTAAATATTTTACTATAATAATATCAACATAAATTTTACTAATGGTTTTATAAATGAGTTTAAAAATTAATGAATGCAAAAAATCATAGCTATTAAGTACCTACAAAGAGTTTTTAAACGATGTCAGAGCACAACATTTTTCGGAAATATAACAATTGAGCAGCTGCTGCAGTAACTAGGTTTTTTCATGTACGCAATAATAATTATTTAGAACCCAATCCATCAACCTTGGTCGATCTAGTGATCGATTAAGGCCTCCCTTATTTTATTCCATCTCTCACGGTCATGGCCTCCACATCCTGAAACGGGCCCCCAGGCTAGGATCTTTGGCGGATCCCCCTACCTATCGCTAAGGATAAAGCCAGTGTGGTTCTCCACAGTAGCGTTTTCCAAATGGTGTACGCGGTAACATAACATTCGGACATGGTCAAATAAAAAAAAGAAGATTGAATGTAATTAATAGTCTCCGTCCGAAAAAAATTCCCACTTTAATTGAAAAAGATATTCCACAAGACTACGTGTCGCTACTTGCAATGAAACACTAAAAAGCATCTTAAACATGGTCACACTTGTTTGTTTGTCCGTATTTTTGTGCATGTTTTCCATCGACCGCGAAATGCAAAATAAAAGATGGACATTTGTATCAAAGTATTAACAAACAGTTTTTATACAATGATCATTGTAAAACAGGCGGCAATTCCTATATAATAATTACAAACATTCGATACAAATATTGTGGTTTCCAATCAAATATTTACACGATATAATAACAATTTATAAAGTGTACAGTTTCAATTATAGTATTACAAAAATTCTCAGCATTCAAACGTTAACTAACCAGCAAAACAGTTGGTAGGCATACATAGATTTAAAATTTACAAGTTTGACATGATCTCATTAGAGATTCAAATATTTTGTTGCCAAACTCTTGGCTATAATTTTATATTTTGAGGCTTTTCAGGCTGAAATGAAATAACAATGTATATATATATAATATATTATAAGTATATACTAGGGACCCTAGATTCAAGAAAATAAACAATATCTAGTCTATATTATTATAAATACATTATTACATATATATTTTTCTTAAAAACCAACTGTAAATAATTTTAGTGGCATTATTTGCGCTTATTTATAACTTCCTCATCACCTTCATAAGAGGCCTCAAGCAAGTTCAGTATAAAATCTGTGTACTACCCGCAGTCAATGCGATTATTAATAATTTAGTGATTCTCAATTGAGTGTTACGGCTCGTTTTAGGTAAGCGCGTTCGGCGGCGCGTTCGGCGGCGCGTTCGGCGGCGCGTTAAGCGGCGCGCGCAACTCAAACGTATAACCAAAAAAAGACTTTGTCTACGAACATTTTCACACACGGTTATACGTTATACGCGCACCGCTCAACGCTTCGCCGACTTCGCCTACGTAAGACGCCCAGTTAATCCCAGCTTCCAAGTCATGAAGTGTGGTTATGAATCTTCTCAAAAACCTTTAACAATCCAGTGCATATGGTGGAACTCTCACCGTCTACAAATACCATAAAGTATATAAGTATACTACATAAGTATGAAGTTTGGGTAGTTTTGACAGAAAATTTGACGTAGTTAGAGCGACGCAGAACGAGAGAAAATTATGAAATAGGCTTCATGTAAGAGCAGTCTGAAATAATAATGGTAACAATGATTAAATTTACCATATATACTTTATGCGCAGTAGATGTATCTGCGCAATTTCAAGGTTAAATTGTTCCCCTAAAGTGCCCGTGTTCCCAATCGCAATTCCGACCCAATCCTACACAGCCATACAGTCCACTCAATTTTTAATCAGTAGTTTTTAGCTATTTATGGGTGGAATTTAACACACGTCATAGAACAGTAATCACTCGGAAAGTGAAAGTGAGTCGCCTAGGCCCTAGAGTCATATAACTCACATTTTGCAATTTTGTCATTTTTGAGTTAAATATACCAAGTGATTCTAAAGGCATTAATCTATATGAAGAAAAATAGTTTGCTATCAAAAGTCACTGTAAACCATGTCAAAATTGTTGACAAAGATAACTGTTGGTGTCATAACTTACATTCTTCAATGAATAATAACCTAACCTCACCAAAAAGAGAGCTCTATTTCTCATAGTGTGCTGTGTGTTTGCAGCCTAAGGAGTATATCGCCTCTGTTCTGGCAGAACACACTAACTAGAGAATACTAGTTTTGAGTAATTTGACTTTGAAGTTGTTAAAATGTTGCGCCATCCTCTACTACGCTTACCATTGATCTTTCATTGAATAACGAGTTGGGGAATGCTGTACTCTTGTCTTCTTATAATGTGGCCGATCTACTGTAGTTTCCTGGTTTCGATACTAAGCAGAACTTCTCGGTCCTTCCCCATTCGATTGAGAACTTCAACAAACATATATAATAATATATATATATATATATATATAGAATATCGTCTCTGTTCTGGCAGAACACACTAACTGGAGAATACTAGTTTTGAGTAATTTGACTTTGAAGTTGTTAAAATATTTGTAATGGTCTATCATGTGAGTTTATCGTAATATATAGTAATCGTAAAAAGGATGACTTTAAAATAAAGACTGTTTATTTATAAGAAGGTTTCCAGACGGTAAAGTTTGAAATAAGGAACATTTTGGTACTAACTCAATTTTCAAAACTCAAATTTTCGAATAAGTGTGTTCTGCCAGAACAGTGAGGATATTATATACATATATTTTTGAAAAAAATCGACTCACTCACTCATATTCAAGGGAGTTCAATACATATTGTCTTCTAATTACAAAAAAACAGTGCTCTGATGTTTTTTTCGATTATTTTAAAACAATATTTTTGGAATATGTGATTTATGACTCTAGGCAACTCAAGGAGTGAGTTGGTATCACACTCGGTAGAAAAATATATATTTAAGATATTTTTCAAAACTCTATTCATTTGCGTATATACCCTTATTTTGTTGAAGAAATACAATATTGTTATCTATCTGATATAACACGTGTATATAAATGGATTTAAGTTTCAATGAAATTGTTTGCAGAAAAAAACTGTGGTAGAATTTTTTCGAATAATATATTATTATATAGATATGGAAAAGCTTTTTACTATTGCTTCATATAATAATATTTTTTGTGGGCGTAAACGTGCTCTGGGGGACACGTTCCTAGTTGAACTTAAATGTAATTAATGAACTTTTAAAGTCTTATACATTATTTTTTTATCATAAATGACCATGTAATTTATATTCGGCTTCTCAGAATAATAGAAATAATAATAATGTAATTCGAAATCCGTTTTCAAAGCTTAAAAAAATCGTGCTTCGAAATGTGTATGGCATCCATAATTGTGTAGGACACAGGAATCAAATAACCGTGGGCTTCTATATAATGAGCCTTACCTGTTCCGACGATCTGTACAAGTAGACAGGTAAATAATTAACGAATTTTTGTTGCTAGGCAAAACTTTATAAGTATTATTAGAAACCTCGCTGTTAACATTATTAAATTTCGTAATATGGCCGTATTTATCTGTGATCTTTCAGTAATTCAAAAATGGAACATAATATTTCTTCTTCAGTCATAATGATGATCACGGTGTTGTTAATCGGCAAATAATTCTTATAAAACTAAAAACATATTATTTATAATATTGTGTGGGTATATTTTTTTCTCTTATTTTGAACAAATTTGGTATGATTAATTTGACTAAGGTAGTGAGTAACGTTTTTAGTGAAACCTACAATTTAATATATTTTACTAAAAAATTACATTGTAAGCAATCAATATAAGAACATTTAAAAAGATAGTCAAACAATAAACTAAAAGATATCTATGTAAAATAACCATAGTGTTTTTTGAATTCTAATGGATTTAAGTTTTATACTATTCCATCTGAGTCGTTTGTATTACACTTTTTTTTGGATCCTTGACTTAATAATTACTTTTAATTACCGAATTTCAATAACATGCTAATTATATCGAATGGCCAATTCATTATTGTACAACAGGTGTTCCGTCCGCGTGGAAAGGATTAAGTTAAGTTGTTAACTTACTGTATTCGTTGTGAGTGTGTATTTGCCTTTTGGCGAGTGCACATAGCGCTTGAAGATGCCGAAATGTGAAACCCGCGTCGCACAAAACGACTGAAATGAAATAAATAGTACAAAACTTAAATCCATTAGAATTTTAATTCAAATTCCATCAAGTAACTTCGGTCGATTGTATTAATACATTTTAATAATAAAAATTCTACTAAGAAATATCTATTTTCCAAAACGTGCACATTAAATATTTTTTTGTAAATTGTATATTTATAGTTAAAAAATATAAATATTTTTTATATTTTTAGATACCTATGTAATGATTATTTAAAATAAAAATTATCTATTAAATGCATTAAATTTAAATAATTCGGATAAATTAAAATTCGGATTACTCCTGATGCTGTATATAATAAATACCATGAGTAGTGTAATTGAATTGATAAGAAAAATGATAGCCATTTCTTCTTGAAATTTGAAATAGATAAAAAATAATATACCTACTGATTATAAAAATATCTATTTTTTATTGCAAACACACAGTTACATTAAACATTATATAGAAGATTAATAGATTAATAAATAATCATAATAAAATAGTAAAATAAAATACAGTGACAAAAGGTATAAAATTAAATGCTATAAGTACCTGCATATACTTATATAAATAAATATACTAATAATTAATTATAAAACTATTGATATTTTATATTATCTTATTATAAGTATATAAAATACCGCATCTAGTCCCCTGGATACCTCAAGGGTTCCTCAAACCTACCAGGGTTCAAATGTCTCGAAACCCAGGAGACAGCTAAAATATTCAGGTGAGATGCTGCGAGTGTATAATACAAATAAAATAATTTAGGTTTTAATATTTTTATATAATATTGGAATACTAATTTTATGTTCGGATTCCTCAATGGTTAGATAGGTATTAGTGTCAGAACAGAATTTACGCAATTGTCTTTTAGAAGAGATTTTTACCAGATTTAAAGTGATTTTTTATACACAACTAGGATTCTTTATTACTCTAGGTGACTTATTTGTTTTTTTCGTAAACAATGAATGGGGATTACCACTTTGACTCCGGACCATTATACCAATCAATTTTTAATTGGATATAGAGGTTTTTGTTTTCTTTTCCCCCTTATTTTACGTTGCTTTATTTATATATATTCAATATTATATATTCAGAATTCTCTATTGAAAAGTAATTTAATTAAAAGTCTAAATTTTACGATATTTTTTTAATGTATTCATAAGAATATTACGATCATATCTATTTATAGAACCAATTAGGGTTCCATTGATTCTAAATTTGAAGTAAAGCCATAAATAAACTAACTGAAATATAAAACTCTAGTTTGGGGTAAATTGTTGACTGATCACCTCTATCAAGCGAGGCGTTTAAATATAAATGTTTCTTGGAAACCTATAAACATAAACTTAGAATTTTATGTACGCGACCCTTTTATTCCTTTGAATTTATTGCTGAAAAATACGTGACACATAAAAAAGATGGCATAAAAATCGATAGGTATAAATAAAAATAACAGGTTAATTTTCTTCTTCTTGGAAAACAACGCTATATGGGTCTCCGCCTGTATCTGTCATAGACTTAGATATCTGTCAAAAGTAGGGATTGCAATACCGAATGAATACATCAATATCGGTATTTCGGTATTTACTATTGAATACCGGTATTAATACCGGTATTCGTAAAAACATAGTATAGAAACAAAGAAGTTCTTATGAATAAAAAGAACTATTAAAATATATTTAAAACACTTTTTTATAGCAATCTGAAGTACCTACCTACCTACATTTATTATCTTGTCCTTTTAAATATGTATAAACCATAATATCTTAGAACTGCTAATTTTTACAAGAGTCCGGGTATAGAAACATCTATTTGAAATCAAACGTTTGTTGGATGTACTATCAACATTGGATCAACAGTTAGTTGTAGAATAATTGGAAATATTTGCCATGAATGCTTCATTTTTCGAAATATGATAATTCATCGCGAAAATTCTATAGGACGTATATTTGACAGATTTTGTTTTATTATTATTTAATTTTTGTTAGTTACAGTCAATATAATATTTGCGTTTTGGTAGCATAAAACCTGTACACTAAATTTAATATACAATATAGTAGTAAGTAATGAAAAGATAACATTAAATTCATTTTTGAAACACATAATATACATGTATGGTTTCTAAATACCGAAAATATCGGTATTTTGGATATTTGAAACCGGTATTTCGGTATTGATAAATAATTGAATACCGGTTTTCAAATACCGGTATTGCAATCCCTAATCAAAAGTCGCTTTTTTCTAGGGCGCCCAATGTTTTTAAATAAAACTATTCATTATCAGCTTTCCGATCGTCAGTTCCTTTATCATGTGTGAGTCGTCCATTCTGTGTAAATGCCCCAGCCATTTAATGTAGTCCAATTTGATAAACTATAAAACTGTGAGCTCATATATTAAATAATATATAGTTCATCATTTTAATATCTCTGTATATTATACACTGACTGTGTAATTCAAAGGACCAAAGATATCGTGCAGCACACCCCGCTGAAATGAGTAGATCTGTTCTGGAAACTTTGAATAATACAAGCTGAATATTTTTAAAAACCCCTTTTTTATAAATTAAATTTCATGACACTTGAAATAAAATTATATAATATTACCATATTATGAAGTGTAACCCGTTTTCTGAGATTTTTTCTTAAGTATAAAATATCTCCAGAGCAGTTTTTGTGATTCAATGACTCATTATTTACTTATTTACAAGTTCAAGAATGTCAATAATTATATTTCGTTACTTTTATACCTAATTTAGTTAATATTATTATTTACCTTCATTAATTATTACAAAACTAATCGCCTTTTATTTGGATGAATTGGAAGTAATTACCTCGTACCTATAAATTATATTTGGATTGATAGCTTAAAGTATGAGAGCATTCATCCAGATAGTGAAAAATGTTAGTTTGGATCCTATTTGTCCAACCTTTCTCTACGTTCACTTATCGGTGTATTTTTTTGTTTTTGAAATATATAAATATACCTACATATATATATTTTCAATTATACATAATCTAACATTCTTAATATCTTATAGGTATATTTAATAAAAAAATACTTATATTGTTTCGTTATTAATTATATAATGAATTTTAATTATGTTAATTAATTAGACTTGATGAATATCATATTATTTTATATTGCTGTTTTTAATAAATCCCCAGATTTTCGTAAACAGTGAATCCATAATGGTTTGTCGGTATACGTACTATTTCACGTGAAATAATTCACGTGAGATAACATTCTCTATATTTTTGATGTAAAACAATAAAAGTGGATGTCCTTGTATGTAAGTGGTGAAGGGTGCATGTTGCTGCTTAACCGCATTCGAACTCGGGCTAGAAAATTAATTCTGCTGTCCAGCATTTTATCCAAGCGACCGTTTTGGTTTGGATCCAGTGCGAAAAAAATAATGCATTTGAGGCGTTTAATTCCAAAAAGCGATAAGTTCACATTTGGTCAAAATCTAGAAAAAAATACGCACGTATTCTTTGTATAAATTTACACAATATGTATTGATCCATAAATTCCAAAACGCGACATAACCATACGAAAAAAAAAATTTAATCTCGGTTTATTACAAAAACCGCCAAGTCCGTGTTTCATAATATTATTTTTAAAGCTTGGTTGATTTTGCGAGTGTTTAAGTCAACCAATAAGGGAACGTTCAATATTGGAAAGGGCGTTTCCCATGCTGTAGCATCTGGTAAAGTCATGACAGTGCCACGGAAATATGTGCCTTATGCGGAATAAATTAAAAAAATGAGGTACAAGTAGCGCTACACCCAATTTTATTTTCCCTATATTTATTACATTTAAGAGTTTATCGGCTAAAACAAATGCCATTTGCTTCTAATTTTGACATATAGAATACAACGAAAAAAATAATCTCACGTCTAAACAAATAATTGAAGCTTAAAACATAAAAACATTGTTTCCCGAAAATATTGAATTGTGGACTTGTCGTTTTTTGTAATTAGACGCAACTCACCATATAACATATACCTCAGTTTCACGTCCCATAAATATATGACGTGAAGCATGTGCGGTATTTTAAACATTGTGACATGGCCTGCTCAATTGAATAATCCCACTGTTATGCGTGAGATCCCCCTCTATATAGGTACTATATAATTATTCATGATTGAACGCCGTATATTTATATTATTCATTAATCTATGCAAAGTATTATCATAGTCCATTACAAAAGTAAAAAAAATCAAGTTAAAAATGTGTTAAAAATTTTGTTATACCTGTTCAACCCACCAATCTACAGCAAAGTAAAATCCACATATTATAATATGTAATGGTACGTTTACATTTGACATTGTATGACACCATATTCACCAAGTGTAAACATTAATTATATTTGTACCAGCCACTTATTTTGCGTGTGTCGACACTCACCTGTCACTTATTCAATCTACTTATATACGCAAATGTAAACACCGCGTATTCGACAATTCCAAACTTGCCGCGATATATCACCGAAGTTGGACCACCGTCTACTTTTATATCAAGTACCTGACACATTATTCGTAGTTTGACAGGTACCTAGTGATTTGCATAGGTATACCTATTTCTAAAACAACGGACAATCAATTATCATAGGTACACCATGAATGTATGCCCAACGTTTACGTTAATAAATGTACCTACTGTAGCGATCTGTCAAAAATCATAGACAGTGAGAAATAAATCGGATGTGCCGTGTTCTATGGATTTTGTTCGAAAATAAAATATCGCTTGTTCTCGGCACATACGATTAATTCTGATGCACTTTGTGAAGAAAAAATGCGCTTTACCTAATTCATTTTGGCCCACACCTGCACTCGTAATACGATAATATTATATTGAATATGCAATGACGATCAAGTGCTAGATATCGCAATGTTACTGTTAATCGTTCTTCTACACTTATGGCATTTCTAAATTGTGTGTCTTGTTTTTTGGCAAAAGGTCCAATATTGCAAACTTCGCAAAAAAAAGTTCACAAATTGAGTTGGATCTTCGATTTTAAGCTCTGACATTAAACGGAAGGCACCTAGTTCTTCTCGTCGCTGAATCCATTCCCGCACCCATCTAGACCATTTTTTCCTCCTTTTTGTTGCCAAAAGACCTAAAATAATAGCACTCGCTGCTTTCTTTTTTAACATTCCCATATTGACAACTGACATAACGTTTTTGAGAAGTATACAAAATAAGTGTCCGAATAAATTACAATATCATATGTAAACACCGCATATATTTATTCCAATAGTGCCATTGAATAAAGTGTCGAGACTTTATTTCAACGAGAAGTATACCAAAATTTTATGTCAGATCCATGCAGGTGTAAACAGTAAGTGAAATTTTATGTCAGACACATAAAATAAGTATAACGGTATAAGTGTCAGATGTAAACGTACCATAATTCTTTTAATATGTATATGGGTAATTTATCACCGGGATGTCATCTGTGATTGACATGCCTATATTACGTTGACCTTTGCAAAATATTATACACAACTATACACGGTAGATATTGTGATTTAATAATCCCACGTGAAAATTTCACTATATCACGTGTTCAGAAATTGCGTTATAAACCTTATATACTATGATATACGGCTTAATGCATTACGTCTTGCCTTACCTCACTAGTGATTCGTAACCTTTTTTATGCGGTATCTGGATGAATATCATCGTGCTGCCGGTTAATATTAATGACATGTGCTTACCTACTTAAGTTATAACTTGAAACAGTTAGTATTATTTATTATCCAGTAAAAAACAAATAATAATGCTTAAAGTCAGACAACGTTATCTACAAAAAAAGTTTTTTTTTCTCGAGATAACGTTATTTTACATTTACGGCTACATGATAGTCAAAAAACGTTATGTTAATCTTTTCTAATTTCTTATTAAATCGTAAAGTTTAACGCTAAAAACATAAGTTACCCTTGTTTTCATATTTTTAAAAACTCTCCCTATAAATTTTAACATCATCATAAGCAAGATAAATGTACAATACACAATAAATTATAAAATATTAACATTAGGTTTTAAATAAACATTTCCCTTGTTGAGTAACAAGAATCTAAAATAACGATTTTTGGCTCTCCTGTAAAGTTGCACTTTTGTAGATAGTGTTGTTTGACACTAAGCCCTCAAATTATTCTTAATCTTTTTGCTTAGAGGCAGCCTTAAAATAGTTTTATAAAATGTCAAAAAACCCCGACTGGTTGCAGCATTCCTAACTTTAATAATAATTAATATAAAGGATTTCAAGTTATACACATTTATATTTTTGTAAAAATCGATGTTTTTTTTAAAATAATATGAAAACTATGAATTAGTCAAATATCTGTACAAGGAAAAATTGAAAACTTAATAAAGTAAATTTTAATAATAAATATGACGATAAAATATAATGTAATAATAACTTGACTTTGTTCGTAAATATGTAACAAATTCACATTTTTTACGATTGCAAGTCTATCTTTGACTTAAAATAAAAAATATTTTCTTTTTAATGTTTTCAGATACATATTTATTAATTAATATTGCTGAAATTGTAAATTATCAAAAAAATGTCTCAAATTGCAAGCTTCGTATTTTTCCGCTAGTAGGTAGAAGCATGCCCCTTAATATCCAAAAATTGATTTTTTCTTCTCAACATATTTTTTTTGTTGGATGTATATTTTAGTCTATTAGAAAATGGTTATAGTTGAGTAATAGTTCAATTAAATAGTACTATATAATATATTATTCAGAATTTTTTGAGATGTTATATTTTAAGAAAGATACGAGTAAGTTTAATGATTTGCTAAGTGAAAACATTGATAGTTGCTAGAATAATAATTAAATACTTCTTACTTAATGTAGAAAAGCATTCCTAATTGAAATTGAAATTTATTTATTCCAATATATAGTGAATTTTACAGAATAAAATTTCAAAACGCTTACAATATGATATAAAGACGTACCTACCTATAAGAAAAAGTATAAAAATTAAGCAGTATTAGAAAAACAGTACAATGAGTGAATATAAAAAAAACCGATGTGTGTACACACGTACGCGCGTTAGAAGTTATACTTCTTTGACGTAACAAAACAAAAACAAAACTTGTGATAAACTAAATTCTTTGACTAGCTATTATTATATTGTTAAATTACACACTCAAGAAAAACGACCGCTTATTGGAACGCCGTTGGTTTATTTCTATACACTTTAACATTATTACTAAAGTATATAATGGTTTCTCGTTGTTTTTATTTATAAAGTACTAAATGTCACTCTGACGTTCAATAGTTTATTAACGTAAAGAATTGCAAATGGCCGACAATAATAAATTCGCTGCCCAGGCAACGGAAAAATTCTAAACTATAATATTATACTGCATAATCGTCACTTTTTCAGTATCATACTGTGACGTAAAGGTAGTGCGTTCAGCTGATAACCGTACAATCGGTGGTTCGAATCCAATCGAGTGCGTTTTTTTCGTGTGAAAAAATAAATTATGTGTCACATGTCACACGCCAAAAATACACTCTGATCTGATTTTCCAAACGCCCCAAAAGAAGTATAACTTCAAAAATTTAAAGAAGGTAAGTACATGGAAGAATAGACCTTATTTTAAGAAGTTATGAAACAATGTCCATGTATTTAATTTTCACGTAGGTGGAATATCCGAATTGATTTGTTTTAACAAAGTTATTGCTTTCCTAATTGGAATACTCAATGAAAGGTTAATTATATACCTTGGAAGAGCAAACATCTTTTAGATGCAGTCGGTTGTTAGTAGGTACAGCTTTAATTAAAAAGGCTCATAGGTATAATTAAATTATTATTGTATTAATAAAATGAAGCTTTCAAAGCTTCATGGAATACTGGTATGGAATCACTGGCGTACACCAACGCGCCAAGACTTAATTATTGTGTATGCATATTATTTATATACTTAGCGAACTTTAAGGTCAGGCGATGTTATGACGCAGAAGCATCTTAATAAAACTAGGAAGTGAATTTTCTTCATCAATTTTACCAGGGTATCGTAATGTAATTAAATCATTATTTTAATATACTTAAACTATTACTATAAACTATAACTAGGAAGAGGTTTATTATTGTTATAATTGTTTAGTTAGAATTTCTTATAACCTATTAAGTATTATTGTTAGTCTATACAAATCTGTAAGTAAAAATATATTAATTTTATATTTAATTGTTGTTGGTGTTTTTGCAAAGGAATCGTAAGAGGTCTTCGGTGTAGGATCTTGCAAGTGAAAGTCGAAAAATAGGTTTAAAATGAATATTTTGAATTTAAAGAAATAACAATGGTTTTCTAAGCCTTATGAATGGCCATTGATATACTACTGGATGAATCATATGCTTCTTAAAATGACGCTCGATTTTCAGCGACTCGGCCAGTGTTAAAACTTACTGTTTTAATATCAGCGGACTTAACTCGATATAAGCTCACTTAATATTTGTCTCGAAAACAACCTGGCAATAATTCTGAGTAAGCCCGATCTAGCTTGCATATTACTCTAACTAATAGTCAGCGCATGACGACTTGCTCTGTCCGATCCATTCATATACTACTCAATGGTCCGCTCAGACATGAATTTTTGGTAGCTTGCAAGTTTTGGGTTGCAGGCACCCTTAGGGTCACTATTCCAAGAACGCAAATTTAGATTTACAGCCAGGGCAATACGAGTGAAATTCGGGAATCCATGTTAACGGTCTTAACGCATTATACCTACAAGGAAATATTATAAGACGATATTCGTAATATCTTCTTTTTTCTTTTGTGGTACATTTTTAAAATGACACTTGTATGGGAACTCCTCATCTAGTAGTATATCAATGTGAGTGGCATTTAAATCGAGCACACCAACAATATGATACGTCAATGCTGGACAACAAATTTATTTGTGAGATTGATTGTAGAATGAAACCGGCATAGAGCGCATTTGGGCGACTTAAAAGTTACCTCTGTGCTTAAAGCATAAAACATTGAACCAATGCAACTATATTACTAGTAGTCACGTATGTATTTGAAAAATGGAGCCATGATATACATACGAGAAATATAAAAGAGGGACTAGCTTAACGAGGCATGGAAAGTTGTTGGGCATAACGTGAAAAGACCAATGAATAAGGAGGCAGAAAAGGTACGCGATGTGATATGTGAGAAGTCGCCAATTTAGTTAAATGACAATATGCCGAATAATATGGCACTCAACGGGTAGACAACATACAGACAGATATAGTGGTACTCAAGGGGCACTGCATGACAACAAGACCACCCTAAAACCCGCTGGATCAATGAACTCAGCAATGTCGGCGCGTGTACGCTTCAGGTTATAACTTATGGACTGAGAAGAATAGAGGCCTTCATCTAGCAGTAGACCCGTAATGACGATGGCATTTTAGTTATGGTGTAATAGCATTTATTAACTATATTTTTAAGGATTTGTTCAGCGGGTTACGGCAGCGAGTGGCATGCTTTATACACCTACACAACTTTATACATACAAACTAAAGTCATGGTACAAAGCCGACAGAATCAGAGTAGGCTGGGCCAAAGTTCCAGTTTTGGAAACCATCAATTTGACGTTATCAACTGGTTCACATACCTAGGTTCCAATATTACAAAAGAGAACGAAGAACTGGAAGATATAAAAGCCCGAATAACCGCTGCAAATAAATCGTACTTCTCATTGCTGCCCATATTCAAATCCAGAAATGTCCACAGAAAAACTAAGACGCGGCTCTATAAAACCGTCATACGCACAGTCGTTGCATACGGGTGCGAGTCATGGACGCTAAATGTGAAAGCAGCTGAAATTGTAGATTTCTTTGAGAGAAAGATCCTAAGGCAGATATACGAACCCATGAATGATGGTGGGGAGTGGAAAATTATGTACAACACGGAACTATACCGCTTATACCAAGATTCAAAACTCTCCAACTTCAAAAAACTCCAGAAGCTAAACTGGGCAGGCCATGTCCAGCGCCTGAGTCACGGATACCGAAAAAGATCCCCGAAGGAAATCCAGGGGGGAAAAAGGCCAGTGGGAAAGCCACGCACACGATGGGGTGATAATGTTACAAAAGATGACAACCAGCTGCTAAAAATCAGGAACTGGAAAAGACGTGCGGAGGATCGTTCCGGCTGGAGGACAGCGGTGGAGGAGGCCAGGGCTCGACTTGAGCTGTAGCGCCATCGAAGAAGAAGAAGAAGAAGTGGCATGCTTTATAATAAAAGACTAAATTTAATGTTATTATTTAATTGCTCTAAGTTAATTTTGTTAGATTACTGAATTTTGTTTTTGTAATGAATTTTATTTAATTATGTAGTTAACGTCATCACGAATAGATACTGAGGGCTTTGAACGACTGATGAATACTGTATAATATAAATATTATATTATTCACTTGAGAGACATTATTTCGATTACAGATGTCACTACTGACGATACTTATTATTAATTGTATACAGTTTTATTGTACTTAGTCAATTGAGAGCAAGAATGGATTCAAAGATTATATAAAATAATTGTCTATACCTATACTGTTTACGTAAATTAATAAGTACACTATAAAACAATTACTATGCATTGAAAATCACCATGAATAACGTTTAATAACAAAATTAATATGTAGTGACTCCCTTAAATATTATTCATTCAATAACTCAAGTTTAAATAGAGTAATTTGAATGAGTTATATATTGTATAGCATGCACATAATGATTATAAATATACCACATTACATTGCGTATATAAACTACTGGGAACGAGAGGTTATTATGATATAATTGGATAGTCACGCAAATAGATAGCATAATGAAATAAATGGTAAATAATATTAGAATTTTTAAATATTAGTGAGTAGAATAATCATATAATGGGGAAAAAGATAGCTTACTTATTAGCAAAATCGGTACAGTTCGGTTATGAGGAATACAGCGGAAAACACATATACTGGATTTTGTTAGGTTAACCTAACCAAACCAAACCTAACCTAACCTAACCTTACCCAAACTAACAAATAATCCAGTATATCGGGTATTTTCAAAATGTGTTTTCCGCTGTATTCCTCATAACCGAACTGTACCAAAAAATCTACACGATTGATGGGTGCGGGAATTTTTAATTGGAAAATCATAATGAAATTATGACTTAACATATTGTAATGCATACATTTTTGATAGTCATGCCCTATGAAGTTTGCAACCTAAATAAAATTCGTTCCGTGTAAAAAAAGTAAAAAAAAAATCCTTTGAACGTGAAACAGATACATTAAAAATATATTATTATATTACCAAACTAAAAAGTCTACAACACAAAGTACAAGATAATATTGAATTGAAAAGTGGACTCTGAGAAAATTGGTTCACTTTGTGAATTTGCGGTAATTGAAGAAAGAAAAAACATCAAAAAGGAAATGGGTCCGCAGTAAATTGCCCGAGGCGCAGCTACACGGCAACAAAACGCCAGGCTGAGGTACAAAATGAATAGGTGAAGAGCTGGTTTTTTTCGCCATAGTAATAATGAAACTTGTGAATCCAGACAAACTTAACCCGCACTGCTATAACTGAAACACAATCGTTCATGCTGTGATTCTAATTAAACATTATTTATTATCCTTATACCCTTAAATGCATTGTGTTGCATTTCTGTATCAAATTAAAATGTTATTAATTACATATTTTTGTGCTAATGAAAGTATATTTTAATACCATTCAGTTCACTATTGCAGTAGATAAAGTATTTAAAATATCATAAGGGGGGGGGGCTGATAGGGCTCTAACCTGGGGGCCCGGTGTAGCGGGTTGACCACTTAAGTAAAATAAACATACACCAAAAATTCGCTCTAATAGTAAAAAAGTTGCCTGCTGCGCTATTTCACAAATAGATTTTTATTTTATAATTATTTTTAGCTATCACAAAAGGGAATCGCAATCAGTGCTTCATAATAATTATGATACCGAGTGCCAACAATTCATGAGGATTTATTAAAAATGCCAAAAATACACGGAAGCCTAGAGTTCATGTTATAGAACATTACATTGCTCTTAATCTTAGCGATAGGTTGGGGGCCCGCTTTCAGATGTAGAAACCATGGGTGCCACTGTTAATTTAGAACAATAATATAAAACAATTCTTTTTTTTCGACCATGTCCGATCCTAATAGGATCATATGGGCCTCCACAGAGTGGAGTTTTCGTTTTAACAGATTTTATTTTTACGAAAAATGGATGTCAGCCACTTGCTCAACCTATTAGGTCTATACTCTGACTCATACACAGATTGAAAAAAACAATATGTGTACTTTGTCAGACCCAGGATTCGAAACTGGGACCCTCGACACTGTAGACCGGCGCTCACGCCACGCGGCCATCGTGGGTGTGAAATTAACAGCGGTATCTATAAATAAAAACTGTAGTTTTTGTAAGCATACTTTATCCACCGCAGAGAATAAAATTACATTCACAAAAAAAATATCATTATCGGAGTCGATGCACTGATGAGTGAGTGAAAGGCCTATCATGCCTCATTCTACTCTTCTCAGTTCTCACCAGCAACTTTTATGAGTTCTTCAAGCCAGAAAGTTTGAGAGCATATCTGTGGTCGTTTAGTGTCCCTTGGGTATCAGTATGATTTAATTTAACCAGCGGATGCATTTATTTTTATGTGTGTAAATTACGTGGCTTGCCTCATTTCTCATTGTTTTTTGTCGCCTTTCTACTTTACGTATATATAACATATAAATTAAATTTTTATACTTCATTAAAAATCCATATTTCACATATTAATTACGTGTACAAATAAAACATTTAGGTACTGTTCGGTTAAAGCGGATACAGCGGAAAACGCATTTTGAAAATAGCCGATAAACTGGATTATTTGTTAGTTTGGGTTAGTTTAGGTAAGGTTAGGTAAGGTTAGGTTTGGTTAGGTTAACTTAACAAATAATCCAGTTTATCGGCTATTTTCAAAATGCGTTTTCCGCTGTATCCGCTTTAACCGAAAAGTACCAACATTTATTCTAATTCAAATTCAAATTTTATTTATTTTTACATATAGTGAACATTACAAATAATACATTTAAGACGTTCATAACATGACATTGTGAAACAAAAAAAATATTAAAACAGTATTATATAAATAAAAGAAATATATGAGTATTAAGTTGTTAAACAGTAGAAAAAGAGTAAATACAAAAAAATATAAATTAGCAAGGAAGTACACCGAATGAGCTAAGCAGACCCTATTTTAACAATTTATAAAACAAAGTCCATCTATGCTCATCCTCATGTAGGTGGAATATGTCAAAATCCGAAGCGATTTGGTTGAAGAGAGTTATTGCCCTCCCAATTGACATCACCAATGGTAAGTTAGTTCTGCTCCTTGGGAGAACAAACAACTGATGGTCCCGATTTCTAAAGTAGTTATCAGGGACACACAAGTCAATACTACCAATAATGGTAGAATTCTCATTTACACCACGTAAAAGTCGAAAGAAATACGTGGCCAAATATTGATATCTTCTAGCATTTAAACTACAGTATGTAAGCGTACCTAAAAGAAAGTATTCTAGCATTATTAGTATTATAATCTGGGTTTGGGTCGAAATCCCGAATGCTGAAATCCCGAATGGCCGAAATCCCGAAAGCCTAAATCTCGAAAGCCGAAATCCCGATGGACGAAATCCCGAATACCGAAATCCCGAACGCTGAAATCCCGAATGGCCGAAATCCCAAAAAATAAAAAAAATACAAACAGTAATAATTGCGCAATCTTAACACTTATCTTGAATTGCGAAAATTTTACAAGAGAGACAAACAACCATTTTTTGTGGAAAAATGGCAAAAAACCATAATACTAGGCGTCATACAAAATTTTATTACATACAACAAAACTATGTATTAGTATCAAAAAGTGAATGATTATACGAGTATTATAGCAAGATAGATTATTGCCCGTACTATTTCTCTATTTGAAGCTCGTCGGTAAATAGCATTCAGCTTTGGCGCTCGGTAAATAACCGTCTTTGAAGCGAAACTCATATTTTAATAATTCTTTTAATCTTCAACAGAAATTTTCATGATAAAACACGTTAAGATAATAATAGAAAATTGCGTTCAATATTTTTTTTCGTCTTGTAGAAGATATTTTTTTGTTTAATCTTAGATAACAATCAATAATTATATTATTCTTTTTTTACTTCTTCTTTATAAGTTCATCATTCCTATAGATAGGTACCACACATCATATCTAACGCTTATTCCTATACGTCCCCTTTTATAATGATCTTATGGTTTGTAAACTTTTGCGACTACACAATTATTAATTCACTTGGACAATCATTTGTTCGAAATTTAAAACACTTCAAACACTCATCAAATTAAACGTAGTTTGGAAAGTCTACACCGTAAAAAAATTGTGCTTTCACAAAACGAACAAAATTACTGACAAACCAGTAAAAATACTAAAAATTTGGACATGTTTTTGATCCGTGCTATAATACAATAAATATAGCCGTTTGTTTCAAACCTTTATGATTGTCAACAGTTTTTACATAATATTTATTTATTTGCAGATAGATTATATTAATATCTTGGTTTAGTTTAATCATAAAAATCATCAAAAGGCAGGATAAAGCCACCATTATAAAAGAAATCAATAAATAATAATATTTTTTTATTGTTTCTTTTAGTACAAATCTATTTGTGTATTAGTTTGTAATAGCAACCAAATAATAGTACCTAGTTTATATATTTCCAGGCAACAGGATGTTGAGTAACCCATTTCCCGTACGAATGCAGAAGTTAAATAATTTTACGCGCGGATAATGTTTGGATGGATGATCACTCAACATTGTACGCGCGTTGATAGCTTCGGATGGGGTCAGCAGCTTCTACTGATACTGAGATAAGCCATAATAATGGATGACGTCGTTATTTTTTTATATCTACCTTTATTTTGGTATATTTATATGCTTTTTTATATTTTAAGGGCTACACATAGGACTATTTACTTAAGAATTATATAATGCATAAACTATTAAACCAAGAGTCACATTAAAAATAATTCATAATATTATTTAAAGTGTCACACAAATAGAAGTAGTTTGTTTGATAAAATCTGTATTTGTTCATCACTTTCCGTCGGGTATTTTAATTTGGTATGATGTCCAAGCACTCAATTTTATATGGATACATATTTCATTAATAAACACAGAACTGTTTTTATCGTTGTTTTATTGTATGCGCTTGTACACTGTATTAAACTTGAAGTATGTTTATATTTAGATAATATTATCAATTTAGATATTTATGTGAATTTAGTATTTGACAGTTTTACGTCATTCACGGAAAACACAGTATTGCAAAGAACGATTATTTAATTGGGAGATTATATTTTGTGTACTGCTTGATTGAAAGGTTTGATACTGACTAATCATTATGACGAGTGACGAGTTCTTATTTATCGTCTGAGATCGTTAGTTCTATATTATGCTGATAGATGATACTATAAATCACAGTAATATTTCAAAGAAATATTTATACCCATTATATGAAGCAAATAAGCATTAATATCTACAGTTCAAAATTATATGATGTAATATTTAATGCATAGGCAGATAGATGGCAGACTAGTTGCTTACAAATTATTGTTATCTAAAAATTATTAAGTGTTTTTCTAGTTGGTTATACAAAATTTTTGAGCTATTGACAAGTGGTTACTAGTTACTACAAAGCTGAGTTATAAAAAAATATAGTTGTACGAACGAGTATGAAAGCAGATGTTAACATATTATTATTAGACCCTCTTGGTTAACTTTCTGAATTTAATGGTTTGTTGTATGAATTTTTTGGGTTAAATATCGTAAACCGTTCCAATGATGTGTATCGATGTAAAGACTGAGACAGCTATTAATTAACGTATTATATAATTCAAATATCTTCAAATTCAAAAAAATGATTTAAAACCCATTATAATTAGTTTTACCACGTAAACGTCAATAATAAGGGTACCAAATAAACTACAAGTGGTAATATTATAATACTAGTAAAATTAGAAGTATCTAATTACATAATGGGATATTATTAAAAAAAAACTAAGTAAATAAAGCGATCAAAAAATATCATTGAATAATAAATAAATTCACTGATATTGTTAGTTACAATACAAGACCTAAGTGAGCTGGCTAAATCAGTAGAAATTATGATTAGTGGAGAGGAAAGATGACATAATAGAAGTACCTACATAACAATAGATGGATGACGTTAGAAAAGCCGTATGACCCAGTTGGAAGCGAAATGTATAGTATCAGATACATTGGAGAGAAATGGAAGATGCATTGATCTAGCAGTGTTAGTCTGTAAACGAGGAAGATGAACATTGTGTGAACACAATCACTGCTAACCTTTTAATTACCTTTTTATAAATTGCCACATTTAAATAACATGTTAATTATATATAATGGCCAATTACTCCAAACGCACCAGTCGCGGTGTTAGCACCAAATGAGTTAATTAATATCGTCACGTAGGGATTAAAATACCGGTATTTCCTGTTGAATACCGATATTCGTAAAATAATTGAAAAAAAAACATAAGTATCTATCAATAAATATAATCTATGTAAAAATGTCTTTAAAATATTATATAGCATGTGTCATTGTTGGTCACCAAGGACGATCAAGGTCCACGGAAATAAATCAGACATCGCATAATACGACAAAAAAAATATAGTCCTGTTAAGCCTTTTATGTTAATTAATACATTTCGTTTCCACATTCAATGCCGATTATAATATTATGTGGTATTGTCTGATTTTGAAAACCGTTATTTCGGTATCGAAATATACTGGGATACCGGTTTTAAAATACCGGTATTGCAATCCCTATTATCACGTATACAAGATTGATTATTTAATAATAAAAACTTAGTTTAAACGAGGCAAGAGAACAAAGCAATTTCATTGTCAATCACTACGCTTGTCCATGCAATACAATAATTAATAAATACGCTTAGTCACCATGTAAAATGACACATTCTGTAAAAATTGTAAACCTATTTGCCAATTTAAGTATGAAAAATTTAAAATAATTAGCTCAGTAAAATATTGTCACTGTGTAAAGGTTAAATGAGAAAACAAATTTGATTTCCACGAATGAAATAACACCCTCGGCATTAACAAAATTGTTGACTACTGACTGGTGTTTTTCCATTAGTAACTCAATGGAAAATAAAGTGGCTTCTTTATGTATTTTAATTATTAAAAAATAATATTATGTACTACATAAAGTAATTAAATTAATTGAGTTGCTTAAAATTATAAAAATTATTTTATTACCATAGAAAAGTACCATTTTAATTAATAACGATCTGTTTAGAAAGAAAGACCAGTTATCTGAAATAAATTTACAAAGTCTTTAGCCATAGCTAAAAAAGAAAAGACATATTTGGAAAAGCTCATAGTAAATGGAAATTTTGAGAATAGACCGATGCCAATGCATTTTTTTAAAATACTTTTAGCCATCTTTATGTAGAATTAAATTCATTTTTAGTTAATTCTGTTTTATATGAAAAGTTATTTCGATACCATTATTAATTGCTAGGGGGTCCTAGCAACTAAATTATTAAATAATATATACGTGCGTTACTATGGAAATCAATATGAAAAAATGATAT
Organism: Rhyacophila brunnea; assembly: GCF_057557595.1. Classification (NCBI taxonomy): domain Eukaryota; kingdom Metazoa; phylum Arthropoda; class Insecta; order Trichoptera; family Rhyacophilidae; genus Rhyacophila; species Rhyacophila brunnea. The sequence goes on along the minus strand of NW_028232796.1, from coordinate 9,502,076 downwards.
TTCATTATTCAGTATTTCTATCAAGCAATTTTTCGATCGTTTAAGCTAGTCAAGTCAAGTTTATATGATTCAACAGAAAATTTAAAAACGTTGTATATGAAAAGTTCTTTTTACCTTGTAATTATTATTAATAATAATAATAATAATTGTCACCAATAAAAAAGGTAAAAAGCAAAATAGAAAATAACTTATTTTCCTAAAAATACGTTTTTCGGCTATAATAATGTCTCACCCTTGGGACATTGTTTTGTTCAAAATTATTCAGAAAAAAAAATAAAAGGCGAAAATTTGCGGCGAAAGATAAAATTTATGACATTTCGATATTGTCTAAAAATGGCAACATAAAAACAGGGTCAAATCTCATTGCAATAAGGCACGGGAGAAAGGTCAACGAAGCAATACTGCCGATTGAGTTTCCCATAAAAATCACGGGAAATTCCCTTTGACGACTTACGTAGGATTGCAAATTGAATAAATGTTAGCTCGCGATCGCAGAGATTGTACATAGGCATGCCAAGAAATAAACTGAATTTTTATTTCTTTCATTGTTGATATTATATTTTTTTTACGATGATCTGAGATTTTACAATTCTAAAGCGATTCACTTATTAAGTTACTTTGCCACGAGTAAATTATTGTACATATTCACGCTGATGAGTGAGATAGCGTCACACACAGTATTCGAATCTGTGCAAAAAGAGTGCGATATATCAAAGGCGCAAAGCCTACAGGAGACGATAAGGCGACGGCGTGCATATCAACCACGGTATGACCACGCAACCAAAATATAATATATTTTAATTTTCGGTCCTATCGATCTGAAAAATTCATCAATCGACTTAACATAGGCAGTCTAGTGAGAAATGAGCAACAAATCTATTCTACATCAACCCTTAATATTTACGTAGACGCTGAGCCTTTTAAAATTATTGTTGTTTCTTCTAGCTATGTGGCTAGAAAACTACAAAACTCTCTGAAAATATATATCAGAGAACCGATCTTCAACGTTTATTTCTCTCGGTAAGAAAATATTTGCCCTCCATGGATTATTTATATAATATAATATGACATTTATTAATGATTGGAAATGTTCAGTTATTCAATTCAATTCAATTTAGAGTATGTTAGAAACAATATGATCAACTTCATTTTAGCAGTGGCATCTAAATATTTTTTTTAACTATTTCACCCCAATAACACACCCTTGCTGAAAGGCAACACCGTGCAATTAAGGGTTAAACACCTCTTTACCTGAACCTCGGCGAACCACTCGACCACTGGTATCTGACTACTTCAACTTGTGATAAAACAGTTGGAAGCAGAAATACAAATAGGTTTTTGGTGTTAGGTACACTTTTATTAAGTAGTATCAAAAATTTGGTCTCTATACGTATTTATTTATGCTATGATATTTAAAATAATTTTGCTAGAGCATGAAGTATTGTTAAGTTAGTACATTTATTACTTAGTATAAATATTAAGATCGCTTAATTTGCCATTCCAATTTTCTTATTCAACTAATGGCGGCCATTTTTACAAAGTTTTTATTAGCTCGTATTCTTGTTTGTCCGGTATTGTGTGTCCAGTACAAATCTTGCAATCGATTTTTAACTAACTTTCCGACTAGCTAGACATTTGAAACTTTAAGAATATATCAGAACACGATGCCAAAGCATTCTTTTAATATTTTTAGCCATCTGTAAGCAGAATTGAATTAATTTTCAGTTAATTCTATTATGTATGGAAAGTTATTTCATAAAAATTCGTAAAAAGTAAAAGACTATTATTGGTTGCTAAGGGGATGGTCCTAGCAATTAAATTATTAATATATACGTGCGTTACTATGGAAATCAAAATGAAATGTCAAAATGACATTTCAGTATTATATATTTGTTTGTTTTTTATTTACTTCATATCAAGTACAAGTTTGAGCGTATTGAGCATAATAATTCAACAGAAAATTTAAAAACGTTATAGGTATATAAAAAATTCTTTGTATCTTGTAATTATTTATGATTACTTACCCGAGTGCAGTTATAGACGGTTTCACATAAATTTTACAGAATTTTCAATTAAATTATAATACCGAATTCATTGTGACGAATTGTCTTTTTTATATTATGCCATGCAGATTGACAAATAAATGACGTAGCAGTGATTTAATATTCTCTGCAATGTAAAGTCACTTGCAGCTAACTTCATCAGTATACTAGTAGTCTTTTCTTTGCTTCATATTTATACAGTATGGCCCCCATCTTTATAGAAGAAGGCTTTTTTCAACAGGTTTGATTAGTATAGATTTTTTTTATTAAAGCGTCTGATATTCTGTTACATCGCATTTTTATTTACTCTGTATCAAGTTTGACAAGTTACTTTGCAATATAACTATCGCGTGTAGCAGTTTTTTTTCCTTTCAAGAAACTGTCTTCGAGCTACAAACTTTTCGAAATTCCCTCCCTGAAGGAATACCGTACTTTATCGGGTAAATCTCATGCTACGGGTTTTTTAGATTCCGAACTTTTTATCAAAGACAAAGAACATGTAATATATTATGTATTATTTACGATTACTTAATGGCCCACGTGCTCCGCGTAGGTCAAAATGGATTTTTATGGTATTTTCAAAGCATGATCCTGGACATTCCTTAAACGTTGTAGATAATCTATTTATATAATTTTGAGGCCTTATTATCCATTATATTTATTTTAAACATTTGATGACTGCTTAAAGTATTTTTATGACATAAAATAGTATTTTTTTATACCTCTCGATCTAATGTTTTAGAATGAAGTCATATTTCAGTACATTCATATTGTGCAGTGGTGTTAAGATTTTTAGATTTATTAATTTTTAAACGTATTTATAAAACCATTAGTAAAATTTATGTTGACATTATTATAGTGAAATATTTACGATAAAAAATTATATTGATAATCTCTGTGATCCCAAATTTGACAAGAATAAAATTAGGCATTTTAATAATCAAAAAATCGGCAAGATTAACACATTTGAAGATAATTTTACAGAGACTGATTATAAGCTATGTCTTTGACCATTCAAGTGTGATAAACATTCTACGAATAATGATTATTTTATAATAATTATTGAACTAAGAAGGTAGTAGTATTTTTTTTAAATACGCCATTTATATTGGCATTTCCCAGTGGTTAAGCTACAATATACGGCCGTAGCCATAAATTGACAAACTATAACTGAAGTAGGGAGTAAGATCATGTTAACGCACGTGTTTGAACATGTACCTAACCGAAAAAAATCTTTTATTTTTAAACGGTACATGTTCAAATGTACCATAAAAAAGTGTTGTAAACATAACCAATATTGTGTCATAATAAATATATTTATGTTTATAAACAAATTTGTGGAGACTAACAGTCTACACTGTTAATTTATATTAATAAAATTTTATTTGTAAGTATATTTATTTTTCATTGTAAAGATTGTGTATCAAGATTTGAGGCTATATTTATGTAAATATTATTTATGAGTAAAATTATATATCAATAAATAAATAAATTTTGTGAATGTTGAGTTGGTAAATAATTCAAACAATAGGTAGTTGTAAATTTACAATATTTAGACACTTCATACACAAAAATACATATTTTTACAGTTTAGGGTAATGTTTGTCGTATATCCCATGTCAATTTATTTATTAGCGGTTTAGAATAATTGAAGACAATAATAATTATTACATTTCATCACAAAAGCCAATATCACGTTTCAGTTAAGCTATTCAATAGGCCAGGATTTTCCAAACTATGTTTCGCGGAATACCAGTATTCCGCTGAACCCGAATAGGTGTTCCGCGACCATTTGGATAGGTTTTATACACTGCAACATATTTAAAGATCTTCTACTAAGTAGAAGTAAAATAAGTAAAACTAAAATAATTAAAGAATCTTCTTTATATTGAAAGGCGAGTGATGATCAATCTTTATTGACATTTATGACCTCAAGTACCTAGGTCGCGGCTCCCACAAGGGGTAGGGGCTGACAGGCTTCTAGCCTGGGGGCCTGGGCTTACGGGGGGCCCGGCGTGAGAGATCAACCAGCCAAGTGAGATAAACACACATCACAAACATGCACTAATAGTAAAAAAATGTCTGTTTCACTTCAACCATACTAACATTTAATAATATGTAATTTTGCCATAATTTTTTTGATTATTGTCGATATTTGACATGTCTATAATTATTGTGCATATCAACGTAAAAGTGGGTGTATTAAAAATACAAAAAATCGCTAATAATGCCCTTAATTTTACGTCGAACACCATTTGGAATATGCAACTGTAGATCGTCACATTGACTTTAACCTGAGCGATAAGTAGGGGGCCCGCCAAAGATCCTAGCCTGGTGCCCGCTTAGGGGTGTGGGGGCCATGATCTAGGTACATGCGGAGGACCATCTTTTCTAACACCGTGCGCATGAAAAAGATGGGGTATATTGTTTTTACCTGACCGGCCGACAAGTCTTGTCAGTATAATGACAGTTACCAAAATTGACAGAACGATTAGCCGCACTAATAAATAACCTAAATAATAAACTAGGTGTTTCGTTAAAATTTCCTGGTTTGCGAAGTGTTTCATTGCAGAAAAAGTTTGGGAAACCCTGAAATAGGCTATGTTTTACTTTTGATTTGTAATAAATTATTATTGTTAACGAAAATAGTTGCACAGTCATCTGTCTAAGCAAAGATGGTCGAAATAACGGTTTGCTAAATTTTTCAAACACAGGTTTTGAGATTTTTTCTTCCAAAGTAGGTACATTCTGCAATAATATTTTGTTTTGTTATTTTTTGTTTTGTTATACCAAAGAAGTATAACTTCTAACGTGCGTACATAATTATATTATACGCAATATATCAATAAAAGCTTTCGTTCTATCACATGCGAAACATTTACCAAAATAAACATCAACAGTATTGTTTTATTAATTATTCATCGTTCAGAGATTACTTGCAACCATTCCCTAATATCCGGACTTCTCAGACCGTGGAGAAATTTCTGGATTCTTCTGAGAATCAAAGCCGCAACTCTGGCAGACTTTGAGCTTAATTTCTTCCTCTTAAATATTCCCCAGAGCTTTACCTACCGTCTTTTATCTACAGCCTACAAGCTGACAAGAAAGTATTGTAGGAGTGTAACGTTATTTTTAAGAATATTTAAATATTATTTCGAGAAATCTATCATAAAATTTACGTCGTTATTGATTTATTAGCTTATAAATTAAAGATTTTTTTAATATTTAAACTAGTGAAACTCTGTTGATTATCATCCATGTTCATATCTAATAAAACCAAGAACAACTGCCATGAGGAATTTCTAAGTGAAACTTTCAGATCGGTTGCGTTAGCAATTATTTATTAGTCGTTTTTAAATATCATTGTATGGAGACTCCATGTTTAGAGTAGGTACTGAACAGCCTTCAAATTTTATTTTAATGTATTTTCATTGAATTAATTTGTAGGTACGTACTCTATTTAAAGTTTTTGGCTATACGGGAAGAACAACAAAATTGAGCGTGATAGAAAAACTTTACAAGAAAACCAAACAGAAAATCGTTTGTGTATTAGAAAATTGGAGATTGAATTAAGATGATTTATTTTTCATGTAGCGATGAAAGTTAACAATAATCGTGTGTGACGAGCACATGCGACCGAAGTGAAACTTTTTGTTTTGATTTCCATTTCTTGGTATCCATTCACTTTTACGAGTTTTTTTTTATTAGTATGAAGTAAACTCACACATTTTATATTGCGATACTCTTTTGATCGTTGTGCGGTTGATTTTTTGATAATTAAATTAGTGAAACCCAATAGTTACCTAGTAGAAGAATTTGCATGTCTAAGTATTATGATTTTACTGGTGTATCAGATCGAAATACTTACTACTTACTTCAACCTGTAACGCTCCGGCATTGTAGCATAGGGCAAGCACGAAATTGTGTCTAGATCCATTGACACGTTTAACCCCAGTACGTAGATCGTTTTTGTAGTACTGCTGCAGGGTGAGAGAGGGTCGGTCACAGCGATTGAATCCTCGAGGCTGTGCTACAGGGCATGGAGTATTACAGTCCGTGGCCACATTCGAAAAAACTACACGAAGCATATCTTCGTGATTATTTAAATAACCGAAGGTTTATCAGGGTTTTTGCAGGGTGGTTTCATAGACTCTGGTCGAATCCAAATTAGTAATACCCGATGCGGGTAGACAAATTGTTTCCCATGACACATTTTTCTCAACTGGCACAAATTTAATTTGACTTAGCATCAAGTAGAGTAGTTTGCGTACAAAATCCTTAAACAAACCTTCATAGTAAATGTGAGATATCTACAATAAAAGGCATTTAGAAAAAAATCACCCAGAGTGTAGAGTGAATTGCATTATGCACGGGTGTCTTGTCAAGAGTTTAATTTTTAGAGATATTTATTATGTTTACTAGATGAACAATTTGATAGATGTCATCAAATTTAAAACTCTACAATATTTTGGAACCGTAAATAATATACCTCATAATATTTCCAGATAGAAATAGAATTATATTTTTTGTAGTACCTATGTAAACATTGAAGATAAGAACGAGATTTCAGTTCTTCGAATCTCATATAATAAAAATAGTTTAGATGGGATAAAATCCCCTTGTATAAGGTCAAACCGATACAAATAATTTTGCGATTATATCTTCGGGGAACCCCAAAGGGCATTATCGCCGTTCCAGCCCAGATGCTGTAGCTGCAATCTGCTAGCCTTTTAGCTTATAAACGGAAAACCGTACTTAACCCACTTAGCTTCTTAACTGTTATATAGATAAAGCGCAATCTATTCCTTGGAAAAAAGTAACAATAACATAAAGAAAAGTGTCTTTATAACATAATATGTGTATTCATTTTCTTAAAAATATAACCCTGTATTTTTACCGGCCTCTTTTAATATTCGCTATCATTGATTTTGGTTCAAACCAACCTCCTGCCAATTGTAAACTCCTAATGTCAGATGCTTAGTCATCATTAATAGTCAGTTAATGTGAGAAGACGTTTAGTTAGTAGCGATGTCACTGAATAAAAGCGGAAAAGAGTACCTGTTGAAAGGTTATGGTGGTATCTGATAAAAAGTGTTTAATAATTTCGAATCTTCAGTAGTTTATTCAAAATAAAAAAATACATATTACTTTAAATATTTCACTAAAAATAGGTTACATGTACTGAAATATTAAATATTTAAACTATTATAAAACAAGTGATTCATAACCAGGAATCAAACTTATACTAAGAAATTCAATGACTTTATTAGTCGGCCCTCTTCGGGGTACGTAGGGTACTGGGATCTGAGACACTGCCAATAGGCGATGTCGTTGGAATCACGTATTCTTTAATATAATAATAACAGATATGATATCAAGGACAAATAGCATACAACTACCAATACATAAAAAAAATTGGATTATCCCAAGCCTTTATTTGTTAATAGAAGATTCGATACACTATATTAGTTTATATGAATCCTATATTTAAAAATTAAGACAGGTGACTTTGTTCATATTTTTTTTTACTTAGAAATGTCTTTATGTTTTTTAATTTATTTGTCTTAAGAAAGTAATCTATAAATATTTAGTATTTGCCACTGCTAAATAATGTAAACTTGAGAAAGGCAAGTTCATTTAACAGTGATATCTCTGCAACTGACCATAGTCTCAGCTGCTCTATAGGTATATTAGGTATACAATTTATAGGTACCTTCTGATAATCTGACATTTCAGTATGCCAGTTCAGTATTGAAGTACATTAAATTATCATTGGTGAGTAAATAATATTATTCGTTTAACTCATAAAATTAAAAATAGAAAGAGTTGTATTACACATTCCATAATATAAATAATTTGGAAGGCAGTTCGATTTTTGAATCGAACGAGTACACGTTTGGTTGCGTTGGTAACATGCTCATTATTTTCTTCTTCTATTGGCTGCGCTGAAAACAAAATGGCGATTCGCGTACTGGTTTTAAGTCTGTTACTTTGTTTACATAACCCACTTACGCATTTCTCGGTATTTTACTTTGTTATATAAATAAATTGTTTAATGAAATAATTGTTCAATGTATCCTTCGATTAAATTTTATATTCAAATGTCTACTTTGATATGGAAATATTTGAGATGCATGAATGATACATTTAATATCTGCACAATATATTATAATTATGATAGTATATAATTATTAATTGTTTCGGTAAATCTGAAAGTATGGTGGAATATCATAGCTCGTAGATTATGTGAAGTTTTCCTTAGATGAATAGTTAGTTATAGTAATTAATATAATATTCAGTACATGAGAGGTATTTTTTTCTTATATTTTATACGTTTAGATTCCATCTATATGGAAGGTTTTTTTCAGTATCTTATGGTTAAACCCCTTTAAAAAAACTGAATTTGATAGATAGCCCAAGGCGACATTGATAATAATATTTACATAAAAAATACGCATCTCCGAGAATAAATTACTGTGAAAAAAATTGAGCATGAAGCATAGAAAATTTATTGCCTTCGTATAGTCGGTAGGGCGTTCCAATTTGGTCTTCGTGCGTAAGGGCCTCGTGGGAATAGTGCCTTGTATTAGCTGATGTATCAAGACTATCAAGAGCAGGTAACTTTGTTGACCTTACGGCTTACCTGTGCGGAGGCTATTTCAAAGGTCACCGTGCACTTGGAGATAGTCATGAATTCGCGTCAACATTTTACTTGTCAAGTTTCAAAGAAACTCAAAAAGATTTTTCCTTACCTTAATATACAACGAAAAGCTTGTTAAAAAAAGGTTTACAAATGAGATTACCTACTTTCATTTCATATTATTTGCGTTATTACTATCTAATCCATACAGTTTGTTTAGTTTTGAATAATATAATGTAAGTAGATTTTTTGCTATTATGTATGACAGTGGTGGGCTTAGGGACGTGGAGGCCCGAGCCTATGACTGTTTTTGAGCCCCCCATGATAATAAATAAAAAACCATACATATATTTTACTACTGTACCTACCTAATAAAAATATCAATGTAGTTCTTTCTGTGATTTACAATTACATTAGGTAGGTATGTAAATAAAAATAATGGTACTGTTCGGTTAAAGCGGATACAGCGGAAAACGCATTTTGAAAATAGCCGATAAACTGGATTATTTGTTAGGTTAACCTAACCAAACCTAACCCAACCTAACCAAACCTAACCTAACCTAACCTAACCCAACCTAACCTAACCTAAACTAACCCAAACTAACAAATAATCCAGTTTATCGGCTATTTTCAAAATGCGTTTTCCGCTGTATCCGCTTTAACCGAACAGTACCGAAAGAATTATATTTTATTGTTGTTTAATTTAATAAAACGTATTTTTTTGTAGTACTTATTCCACTTTTAATCAATAAATTAGGACCGATTTCAGAGGGACATTTTCAATTGAATGAAATAATGAATAATGAATGAACTGAATGAAAATAATGAATACTAATGAAATAAGTACTACAAAAAAATGCGTTTTATTAAATTAAACATCAATACAATGCAGTTCCACCATGAATTGACAGTTAACAAAGTGAAATTTAAAAAAATATAAAAAATATTCTAAGCTGACAGTGATAACAAAATGTCTATCTGCCTGAGTGAGTATATTGCAATTTGATATTAGTTGTAAGGATTTTGTTATGCTTTAGGTAAGTAATATAATAATAATATTTTTATGTAATTCTGAAAAACTTTAACCTTTTCAGATTTTATAATTATTCAGTAATTGTTTCACTATTTTGAGAACCCATTTAATATCTTCCGAAGAATCGAGTGCATTAACTGCGTGAAAGAAATCGTCGCTGACCAAAATCTTTGGCTGTAAAAAAGGGAGCTATCTTTATTGCATTTGAAAAATGTTTTAATTTTTTGCTATAATTAAGAATTTAACAATTTTAAACTTTATGTCTATTAATTTGTATTGAATAAAATATTATTAATTTAATTATTCATATCATAAAATTTTTGCTAGCGCCGGATGTTTGTTACAATTAAGTTAGTAAAGTCATTTATCCTTATTGAACAAAAAGCAGATTGCATCTTGATTGATTTAATTATAAGTATCTCAGTTAAAACGTAGTTATTAGAAATAATTCGTACAGGTCATGGATAGATCGATAGCTTGGAGACAAAAGCATGTACCCGGAAAGTGAAAGACGTGAATTCGAGTCCCTATTTTTCTAATATCTACTATATTTTGGAGGTTTCTCAAAATAGTGTTTTTTTTTCTATAATAAAGAATACAACATTATTAAACCTTATGTATGTTCACTATTGCATAGGCGTGTTTTTAGTATTTACATTCAGTAACAATAACAAAATTATTATGTTGTGTGTAAGCGATTTGGAATTGAAATATGTTGGCATATTAATAGTCATGAATATATTTTATTTACAAGGTTTTATATATTTTTTTTGACCATATCTGATCCTAATAAGATCATATGAGCTTTCACAGAGTGGAAGTTTATATTAACAGTTTTTTTTTAAGAAAAATAGATTTTTGCCATTTGGTCCATACTCTGACTCCAAACACAAATTGAAAAGACATTAGTAATAATATGTGTATTTGCCAGGCCAAGTATTCGAGCCTGCGACCCACGACGTTGGTGCTACTAATAAGCACACTGCAAATATTTTTATCTAATATGTTACGAAAAATAATTCATATGCAATAAATAAAAATAGTACATTCTTAAATCTTCTGTACTTATTAGTTATTTAAATAAAACTAGTTTTTTAGTTAACCGACTGACGTATTTAATTTTTTTTAATATGTTATTTATGTGGTGTTCCATATTATTATGTATGTATTAACATACTATATTTTTAAATGTGTTATATGTTTTTTTTATTGAATAAAACGATGGTTTTATTAAAAGCCATATTATATAGTTTGAATGTTGTAATGTATAACATCTACGATTGATTACATATTGTATGGAACTATTTTTGTAATACTCATATATTATATTTCATATCTTTTTTGACGTATATATTTAGGAAATATCTCATTTCGATATTAGGATAATTTTATGAAGCTATCAAATTATTTCTGAGCAGTAAAATATGTACACACGCCGAAAAAATATTTTGCATAATCAATACTAATGGTTTGATGTATAGGTATTTGATGGAAACGTGAACTCCTTTCAATGAACCAGGCTTCATCTTACGGTATCTTTGAAATTTTTGTTTTTCACGAGAAAAGGATATTAGTCACTTACTCAAGCTATTGGATCCATACTCTGTGTTTAAACTTCTCTTCTTCTTTGGCCATATCCGCCCCTTAGCTGGAGCATATGGACACTACGCGGCGCCTCCAAGAATCCCTGTCGCTCGCCAGTCTTCTTGCTTCATTCCAGGTCAAACCAGCATCCCGTAGCTCCGCCGTATACACTCTGTAGATTGTATTTAGCGGCCTTTCAGGTCGCCGGAATCTGGTCGGCTTGAATAACAGGCAAGCCAGGTTAAAGTTCTCTTCTGGCATCCGCAGCACATGGCCGAGCCAGGTCCAACGTCGCCTCTTCACTTTCAGCGTGATGAGAGGCTGCTTGGTGCGTTCTCTTATCTTCTCGTTGCTCCTAAAGTCATCACACCCAGTATTCATCGCAAACATATGTTTTCAAAGCTCAGTATACGGTTGCTCTGAGCCTTCGTAACTTCGTCCTTCCACTGTCAGAATGCAAGCGTCAAATAAGCGGCATTTGGTTTTGACCGAGTACAATCGTGAGTCCCAGACATTTCGCATCGAGTTAAATGTTGCTCCAGCCATTCCCATTCGGATAGTGAGCTCTTTTTGCAAAATGCCATCACCCGTAATGTGTACCCCCAGGTACTTGAAGCTGTCGACGCTCTCGATGTTTTGTCCATCGGACAATGAAACAGGTAGAGCAATCCTCTCTAACAACTCGAGTATGCACATTGGGATATATAATGTTCGCACCCTGCGTACCCCCGGAAAGGACCTGCACGCCACACGCATCATGCACACTTACGGTGTGGACATCCTAGAGCTGAGCGAAGTGCGCTGGAAAGGAGCCGGGAGAAAGTTGATTGAGGGTTACTCTATTGTCTACTCAGGTCAGGAGCAAAACCATCGCCAGGAAGTGGCAGTATTGATGTCAAAGAGAGCGGCCCATTGCCTCGTGAAATGGGAACCAATCTCGGAGAGACTAATACGTACCTCCTTCAAGATGCCTGGTAGCTCCTTGACTGTCTTTCAGTGCTACGCCCCCACTGAGGATGCCGACGCGCAGATAAAGGATGCTTTTTACGATTCTCTCCACGCGGCAGTCTCCGCCATCCCCCGAAGAGACCACGTGATTGTAATGGGGGATTATAGTGCAAGAGTAAAAACAGACCCGGTGCTTGGCCCCACGGTTATGGGACGACACGGCCTCGGTGACCCCAATGATAATGGTGAGCGGCTCGTATAATTCGCCACTCTGGACGAGCTTGCAATCGGAGGCACTGTTTTTCCCCACAAAGACATTCACAAATATACGTTGACGTCTCCTGATGGACGCACGAGGACGCAGACCACTTCTTGTAGAGCTTAAAGCACCGAAAGGAACTTCTCGATGTGCGTACTTACAGAGGCGCTGATATCCATAGCGATCATGAGTTACTTATTTGAAACATCTGAGTAAAACTCAGTCGCCAGGCAAGGCCTCCAAAGCGCGAACGAATTGACGTTGAAAAGCTCCAACGCCGAAGAATTTGGATCGATTTCAAAACTGCTGTACGAGATAGTGTAGATCGTATCTACGAGCGGCAAAAATCTGAATCCGACCTCATTGAGGCGGACTGGAGCCTCATAAAGAGTGCGATTGTGTCGTCGGCTCGTACCGTCCTTGGTACCAGAAGGAGTGAGCAGCCAAAGTGGATGTCTGATGAAACGTGGGTTGAAATTGATAAACGAGTCAGGCTGAAAGCCCTGAGAGACAAGGCGACAGACCCCGACCGAACCGAGAACCGCCGGACTGACTACCAGACCCAAGACAGAGTAGTCAAACGATCCGTGCGGTTGGACAAGCGCAATTTTATGAACCGGAACATTGAAGCGGCAGAGGAGGCAGCAAGCAGAATAGACACCAGAAAACTCTTTCGAATCACCCGTGAAGTCTGCGGCAGGCGACCACCGACTCCCGGAGCCATTCGTGGTCCCAGTGGAGCAATAGAGTCTGACGCAGAATGCGTCAAGAAGATTTGGAAGAATCATTTCTGTGGAGTGCTGAACCGCCCACTCCCTTTGGATCCCCTTGACATATCTGCGGAAGCTTTATTTTTGGCCATTACCCGAGCCCACGCACACCGAGATAAAATCGGCTGTGAAAAGGCTCAAGAACGGAAAGGCACCGGGGGGAGACGGGATTCATCCTGAATTCCTCAAGTACAGCTTGAGCGCAATCCTGCACCCTATGTTTCATCTGATGACAAAGGTGTGGAAAAAAGAGCGCTGCCCAAAGGACTGGGTGAACGATAAAATCATCACACTTCTTAAAAAAGATGACCCTCTAAGCTGCGACAATTACCGAGGCTTTACGCTACTCAGTGTTCCGGGAAAGATTTTGGCAAACATCATTTTGATGAGAATAAGGGACCCAATAATGCACGTCCTCAGGAAAAACCAAGCCGGGTTTCTACCTGGTCGAGCGTGTGCAGACCAAATCCACAACCTTCAACGTCTTCTCCAGCAGAGCCACGAGCTGAACAGTCCGATGGCTTGCTGCTTTATGGATTATGAGAAGGCTTTTGACAGTCGCACCACCCCTCCCTCTGGATGATACTGGGAGCATACGGGATCCCTCCCAAGATCATTGCCATAATCAAAAGCCTGCGCGAGAATAGCGAATGCTGTGTCAGAATTGGAGACACTGTCACGGAATGGTTTGGGGTCACGACCGGAGTCAGACAGGGTTGTGTCCTTGCACCGTTTCTCTTTATCATTCTCTTTGACTTCATACTACGGAAGTCAATACCACACGACCGAGGCATACCTGTTACCCCCACGGTGAAGCTCTGCGACCTGGAATACGCCGATGATGCTGTCCTATTCGACAACTCAATCGAGGGCATTCAAGAGACAATCGACAGATTGCATAACAACTCCTCTCGCGTTGGTTTGAAAATCAACGCGAAAAAAACCAACGTCTTGTGCAATAGCACCTGTCCTGATCCAGATTTCCCTCTGATTAGCGATGGTGTTTAAACACACATTGAAAAAAAATATATGAATTTAGCAGACCCAAGATTTGATCCCAGGACTCATGACTTTATAGACCGACACGCTACTGCTCGGCTATCGTGGACGATCAATAAAATTTATCATTTGTATATTCATTACCTTTCCGAACTTGAGATTATCTATAATATTGAGGCAGGGGTATTTTGCAGGAGGCATTCGTTCTTTGGTTTTTGACGCAAGTGCCTTCATGGAGGTCCAAAGCCTGGATAGTTGGTGTGGGTGCTCTCCAGCTCAGGCCATATGCCTTAGGGTCGATTTCTTACCGAGATCATTATCTTTGTCGCCGTCGTAATCCCCGCTCAGACCTACAAACTTCTCTGTGTGAAGAGTTGACGGGACAGAAAACGCCATCGTGTGGAAAATGGAAGCAAGCTACGGTAGAAAAAGTATACATTATCATTAGGGTATTAATTGAGATAACACAAAGATTGCTCAATGCTCATCTGGTGTCATAATATGGCTGATGTATCTTCATTATAATATGGTCAGTAATATTTTAGTAGTAGTTTCTTGTAGTTTTTTAAAAGTGATAATAATTTTCCCTATTAATTTAGCGAGTTGTCAGTGGCGAATGGTGGAGGAATAGTGCATATTAAACTTTGTCAGTCATACTTATATGTTTTCATTAAACTTAGAATATCATTTTCAGATGGTACTAGTTAGTTTTTAAAATTCAATTAAACCATGCCTTAACCAAACCCATAATAATTGAAGTATTCTATAGGGCAGGGGGGCAAACTTTTTGGCTGGAGGGCCAAATTCAAGAATTCAAAATGAGCGGCGGGCCGCAAGTAAAATACCATTTTTAGATATACACTATTTATTATCACGAAAAATAAACATTACAAAAAAAATAATGAGAAGAATGAAACTGTTGTACTTTTTTTAAAATTCAGGTGTTAATTTTGTAATTGATATTCTCAAAACTGCTTGTAAATGGGCATCGGAGATATTTGATCGTAAAGAATTTTTATTGAGGTTCATGATCGAAAATATTTGTTCATCCAATTGTTGATCCAAAAATAACGAACATTTTTCTTGCATAATCTTAAGTTGGTCGAATTTGTCTGAATTAAGGGCATTGTAAAATTTGGAGATTTCTTCACGACGATGCAATTCTCTTAAATCAGTGTCACACGGCAGATCAATAATCTGAAGTTGTGACTCTGTCGGTACACTATCAATATCTATTAAAAATGGATCGCGTACTATTGCTAAACAAATTTTAATCTATTGTCAATATTTTTTAAAAAATATATAAAAAAGTTATTCGTAATCAGAAGTATAAATAATGATATCGGGCCGCAAAAAAATACCCTAAAAAAAAGTTTGCCCCCCCCTGCATAGGGCACAGGCGATCCGATAAAAATAGTATGCACTTTTTTAGTCACACTTATTTATTGTCGTTCAATTAAAAATACATAATATTACGGATATTGTTAGTTAGCTTTTTAAAATTCATTAAGCCCTGCTTAAACCAAACCATAATCGATAAAAAAACGTTCCTCTATCTTATATCTAGAATTATGTATGGTATAATGGCATAATTTTAGATATTTTATAGATAAATAAATATTTTTTTACTATTATCTACTATAGATTAGATTAGGCAGGGTTTAATTGAATTTTAAAAACTAACAAACACCACCTACACATTGTATTCCTAGTGCATTGACAATAAATACGATGACTGAAAAAGTTTAGTGTGCACTATTTATGTCGAATCTTAACAGCCTACCTCTACCCTTCACCAATGATATATATAAATATAAGTATATAGATTCGTAAGTTCCATATAAGAGGATGCCCCCAATAAAGGTAGCGCCATATATATCTAAATAACAATCAATACACATGAGGATATAATTATGTACATATAATGATCGTAACGTACATCGACCGTTGATGGTAATTATTATTTGTCAGTACTTCCTGTCAGATTGATGACTTCATTAATTTCCTATATGTAGCCTGAAGATTTCATTATACATTTTCATCGCTTGCTGTTATTCTGCGCAGCCAAAAACATAAAACGATCGACAATACATCAATGTAGATTCTAAAACAATAATTTTAAAATGTAATGTTAAAACTAAAATGACAATAGTCACCATTTTACTTGTGTAAGAATTGCTAAAATATAATATAGACATTTTATATACGTAATTTACTAAAAACTTTACTTATATATTTATGTTTGCGTTGATAGATTTGCAAACGTGAAAATTACTATACGTACCGTCATTATTTCGATAACACGACTGCAAACGATTTCCAAGGGATATACAAGTGTGTAATATAAACAAAATATATTAAAGTAGACTTACCCATTAATTTATTTTATCAGTTGTCGAATTGCAAAACCTTTTTATCAATATGGTTTAAGAACATCAATATTATTCTGACGTTATTACATAATATTTTATTTACACCATATTGCTTTTGTTTTGAAAATGTCACGTAGAATTGATTTGAAATTTGAAAAGAATGACATGACATCAGTGACGAAATAGTCTCGTAGCTCGAATGCCCATTGGTTGGGCCATAGCTGAGCTTTGATTGGTCATTGAACTGGACTTGTGGCATTGCAACTTCGTGTGTGACAGTACTGTCATCTATTAAAGTGACTATTCCTGATGTAATAGGAAGTCACAATCACTGTATGGAAGATACATCCTCCTGGTTGACTCTTGCACTGCACTGATTTTTATTATAGAAAATTTCAGAAAAAATGTCAAAATAATATTATGCGTTGCCTAGCAACAGAGAGATATAATAACAAACTAACGTTTGCTTCAGCTATTTTGTATTGTAATACCAAAGAAGACTCCACCCAACTCCACCATATACATTATGCAACACCGTTAGTAACCAATCTAATTTTTGTGACAAAATAAAAAAGACAATGATAAATTTAATAATTAACCAACGCCAATATTTAAAAAAAATGGCAAAAAGAGCCGGAGAGTTTATCGATTATGAACTTACTATTACAAAGCATAACTTAAATTTCCGGATTGATTAATATGTCACGGAGATGTGCGCATAAATTAGCCATCAGAACGCAGTTATCGAGAGTTATACTTCTTTCTACAGTACGTATTTATTTAAAAATATTACATAGAAAAATAAATATTATTGATGTACCAAGATATACAATAACAAAAAACAGTATAAAATGTGCGTTCACTGAAGGGCTTTCACTTATTATTTTATTCATTATTAAATTTATTTAGTTTAATATTTTCTTTCAAATCTTTTATAGAGATTATTGACCAATTCATTGTTTTTAAGTAATATGAATTTAATTTAAAAAAAAAACATTTTCATTTTTACGTTAAGCATAATAATAATGTTAGTTTAATGTAAAGTCACTTAAGCCTCAATTACATTGAGCTTCTTTACGAGCTGTTTGTTGGCGAATTTATAATCTGCCTGTAAAGTCGCCCAGTGTAATCATCGAACATGTTAGCTTGTTCGATGATTACACTGGGCGACTTTACAGGCAGATTATAAATTCGCCAACACACAGCTCGTAAAGAAGCTCAATGTAATTGAGGCTTTACTCATAGTTTACCAAAAAAAAAACTGCAATAACTAGATAAGTGATACTTACTCCTTTTTGGGAATTCCATTACAAAAAAATAACTCTAAAAATATATTAAGTACTAAGCTTTTAGAAGTAGGAATTAAGTACATGAAAGTCACTATTACGAGAGGTTTAAGTGCATTTGCGTGGTCGGAAATACGCAATTAAGTAATAAAATCAGAATAACACCCATCAAAAGCCCACGCACTTTTCCTAATCTCAAAAAAATAACTCATCGAAACATTTATTCGCCGATTACGTTATATTTCGCGAAAATTACATACTATTTTACTGGGACGTTATGACGTTACAATAATTATAGATATATTTTGATTTCAAAGTATTTATGTAGGAACTAGGTACTGAGCGTAGTGATTACGCGTAAATTGTACGTAATACATTTCACCGTGACACATATCGTCGTGAGTTTTCTATCGGAAAGAAATGACCGTTTACTATACGGTTTCCAATTTTATTAGATTCAATATATTGTACATTAATTCAATTTTTATGGCTGATTTTGATAAAATTCATGAACTTAAGAATGAAAACCTAACCTAACCTAAGAAATAATTCAGTATATCGACTATTTTCAAAATTTGTTTGCAGCTGGCTTCCTTTAAAGTGTACACCGAAAAGAATCGTGTTTTATTTAGACATGAATTTTACGTCAGTACTATACGACCCAAAGATGTTGGACGGTCTTTAATATACGGCCATATATTTCCGATATAACATTTCACGGAGAATTGTGATACGGCGAACTACATACGTAAAAGTTTCCGGACACGAAGCGTAGTATCTACGGTAACTCTTTGAATCCTTTCAACCAATGGATGACGGAATGATTTGATTTCAAACAATAATGCAATAAATGAAAAATAATCATATACAATAGTAAAGTATAGCTGAGATTTAAATAGTAAAGTTTTTTATAATTAATTAGAACTTAATTACAAAAGAGTTAAAATAATGGTTACACATTTCTCCTATCCTACAAATTGAATACAATTGAGGGTGCTTCATTTTGAAATACTGTATTCATTCATTCATACTGAATTAATAATACAAGCTGTACACACGATGACTGTCGTCCAACTACCACCAGGTAGAAAGAGAAAAAGCTTCGCGTTGACCGCTACTCTAACGCCGATTTTTGGAGTTCAAGTGCACATTTTGGCATTGCAAAACGCGGGAAATTTCAAATTTCAAATACATACATATATTATAATATTGGTAACAATATATTCTATATTATTTCTCTTTATAAACATTACTGTAAAAAAGATGATTCTTTTATCAATGCTACGATGAATGCTATGAAAAGCTGCGAAAATGCACGGGCAAAAAAACAGCTGTCGTCATTTTTGCCGGAAAATGTTTACCTTTTCACATAAAATAAGGATGAGTTGTTTTAATTAAACGTAAACTGTCATTTTTTTTATATTTTACAACTAAATTTAAATATGATTTCTTATTAACTTTAATGACATTTACGTCATTTTATTTCACTATTTGCTTTTCCCAATAGTGTGAAAAATATTCCATTAGCAGTTTTAATCATGCTTGACAGTTTTTTTGGTATTATTTGAAAATGGCGGAATGTTAAGTTTAACGACATTGAAACTAACAGCGTCAACATTGACTTAGAGATATACCCCGTTTACACGTGCATGGATTAACTGTGCACAGTAAGAAAATGTATCGGGAAAAATGTATTTTCCTGCAGTTGGCAAGATTGCGTGCATGAATCAAAAAAGTTTGGAAGCTTCTGAATTATTTTGTTTTTTTATGTGCAAGATCTGCGTCTGCGCAATAATGATAATGGGTAACCTGCCGGTAAAAAAACGAACTACTCATTTTGAGGTTAATAGTTTTACAATACGTCCTGTCAAAATAGTACTATAAAATGACAACATCGCGTCTCGCTTACTCTTAAGAATGAGATTGGAGAGACAGTCAGTACTTTTATGTGTCAACAGTAAGTTATTATCACGATGTTTTATAATAAGCACTATTGCCGACAGTAATTCTATGCACATGTGTAGGCGCTAATAGTTCTACTTTTAAAGGGAAAAAGTTAAAGGCAAGAGAAGACGATATAAGTTAGTAAAGTGAATGGTTTTCTGTGACGGAAATAAAATAAATATATAAATAAAGAGACGTAGACGCTCAACACGAGAGATGTCCAAAGGCTAAGAGTCGCACAGCAAGGCATGGAGAGGTGTATGTTGGGCATCACGCGAAAGGACTGTAAGAGAAACGAATGGGTTAGGAAGCAGACAGGAATACGCGATGTAATAGACGTTGCCAAACAGCTGAAATGGAGATGGGCGGGGCACATTGCTCGCCGAAAGGACGGCCGCTGGACAAATGCCGTCATCCAGTGGTACCCAAGAGGCACAAAACGGCCACAGGGTCGCCATAAAAGCCGCTGGATTGACGAACTAGTAAAGTTCGGCGGAAATAAGTGGCAGCAAACGACACAGGATCGAGAGAGTTGGAAGAAGCTTGGGGAGGCCTTCATCCAGCAGTGGATTGACCCCGGCTGATGATGATGATAGAAAAAAAAATTTAAATATTTTTTAAAACTTAAAGTCATATTCAAAATAAACTTTATTCGTATGCGTAGGTGTTTGAGGTGTATAATATAACACGATACAGTATATCCTGAACGAAAATCTAAGAATAAACAAAAATAAGTGTGACACTTTATCCCCGCATCCTCTGTATATTACTGAAGTGTTTAAAAATTTGCAACATTTCTCGTGGATTTTTCACGTCTCTTATAAATAAGTTGCAAAAGCGAAGCGGGGAAGTGGGTGAGACTGGGGTTGGGGCGGACATTTGTTTTCATTAGGGAAGGCGTTGTTTACGGTCGCGGGAAGAAAATTGAAAATTCAAAGGAAAACTTTTAAAATAGTCGAGAGAATTGCACGGTGCCCGGGGAGAGCGGGCACCACTAAAAATAATCCATTGGGACAATTCGCGCTTCGAATGTTTTTCGCACTCCTTGTTTGTCAATGCTTTTACAACCGCGATAATAATTGTGGGAGACGTAAAAAAATCTCGTTAAAGCTGTTGAAAACACAATGCAAAAATATCTGCTATTACTTAAAATAATATAAAAAAGTATTTTATGGTCTATAATAATTACTTAATATAACTCAACTATGCATATAAAACTATAAAGCACATTTTTGGAATATATTGTATTTTATTTTCGATTTCATATACTTACCTAGTTGTTTTATATACAATATATGTGTGTATTGCATTATATTATTATTTTTGTCCTGATTTATTGATCGATGTGTTGTATGTAGCCCATGAGAGAAAATATATGTGAATGTGTAGCATATTAAAGTTTGGTTTCGGATAGGAAACACGAGTTTGAAAATTATATATCTCAGAAAACGTCAATTTTTATAAGAATATACTCGATTTAAATTGAAGAGGTTTTGGAAGTGGATAAATTGAAGTAAAAGTTATTAACAAAGTGGAGTTAAGATAATAAATTAGTGTGTTATCCAATATAAAATGGACCTTTGAGTTTTCTAGTATGAATAGAATAGCTTTAAATCTTTTATATACGTGGCTGTATACACATATTCGTAAATATTTGTGTGTTAAATTTTTGGTGGGTCTCGTTGTTATGGGACGAGAACGCTGTGATTTGGGATAACCAGGAGGTGTAGATGGAGAGCCGTCAGGAGGAGAGATGAAAAAGACAGCGTAAAGCAGAAAAGCGTAAACAGACGGTGCAAGATTATGTTACAAGAGCGTTATGTCACAATACTTATGATACTGTTCCGAGGTCCGACCTCGGTGGAACAGAATGCTGTGCGGAGCAACTGACACGAAGCTTACTGATCGGACTGAGATTAACATTGATACTAATAGGTATTTAGACTGACTAACTCATCAAGTATGACCCCGCTAATTAAATGCATGAATATACATGAAATTGCGAGTCATTGCTGATGAATTTTGCAATTGAGAAATCTGCTGGCCTCTGCATTTTTGCACTTCAAACGTTTAGATCCCATCTGAGAATATCATGCGTTTAGAATATGCTGACTGTGGATGCGACGATTGTGCGATAGCTTAAATGAATTGATAATAAGGATCTAGGACTCCTAGGACTAACTTGGAGTGTGATAAATTTCGATATAATATATAACGTATACATTGATAGGAAAAGGCTAAAAAGTTATATGCAGTATCAAAAATAGCTAAAATGATACCCTAGCTACATTATGAAAGAATAAAAGTACAGCATTCATATCCCCAATATCCAAGGAGCAATCAAAGGTATTTATGTAGAATAGTCGAAAAAGAATCTCCGTGATTGGTACAAGTACCTACTGCTCCACCAAACTGTTTCGGGTAGCAGACGATAAAACAAAGATTGCAGCCAACTTCAATAGATAACTAACAACAAAACTACTAACTAACTAACTAACTAACTAAACAACTAACTACAAAAAATATTGTACTATATTCGAATGAATAAAAAATATACAAGATTTAATAATAAAGCATTGTTTATTAAACTTTTGATAAAATGATATCCAATAATTAATAGGGTTACTGCCAAAAGTTGGTAAGTCTTGAAAACATGTTATGGAGTAATTGCAATTTGACATACCCTCTAAAATCAGGCAAAATGCTATTTTTTTGTTCTTTATGTGGATGTTCCATATATCGGATGATCTTATTTTTTTTCTAGCATACATTTATATATATATATACACATAATCCATTATTAACTCTAAATACTTAAAATATCGACTTACCACCTTCTGGCAGCAACGTCCACGATATTGGGTATAAATATAGTTTATCGTAATAGGGTAGTAGATGACACAGCGAAGATCGTTCTACTGGTGACCGATCTACGACAGCGAAAGGTAAAATCTGAAGATAATTATATTCTCTCTATAATAACAATATATAATGTATTGCAGTAATAAATATTGTACCATACTAGAAGGAAGTATGCATCATAGTAGTGACGGACCTAGACAAAAAGCGGCCCATTTGTTTATACAGTATTTTTATCATCCTTTCATGACTAAAATATCTAAGAAATGTGTTGTACGGATACATTACTAACAAAATATACACCACTAAATCTAATTTAAATGCCATATTTGCTTCAATAGACAATACTGCGAGTCAACGGTTTCAAATATATTTAAAAATACACCTGACAACATCCAAAACTCACGAGTGACAGGCAAACATATTTGGAAAAAATTTAAATTAGGTAAGTATGTACTGCCAAGAGTGCCAATAATTATTCTCAAATCTGCACATGTAATTGCTGGTCATCAAGGCAGTGACGTCGAATTACAAAGGAAGTAAGCTAGACATCGCGAACCCGACAAAAAATACAGTCCTGTTAAACCTTGTATGTTAATTAATACATTTTGTTTCGAACCAGTGAACTGATTTTTTTAATGGAACGATATTTCCGTTATTACTAAGTTTGGGTAGTTATTTCTAAATATAACTAAATATTCTCCACGATTTGCCGCCCTTAGAGTAACTGCCGCCCTCAAGCGACGCTCAATCTGCTTACCCCCACGGGTTGTCACTGCATCATAGTCTGGAGCTCTATAACATCTTCTAAGAAGAATGTATCTCAACATTTGTAAAACTTGGTAGAGTCCAAAGGCGGGTCATATAGCAAGAATGGCAATTTCCAAATGCCTAGACTCTTGTGATTGGACAGTGGTAACAATGATGCCGATGCCACCTGAAGGATACAGAGGGATATAGATTAAGTTCTCGTTGGAAGAGACCCACTCTGGATTGTTACTCTGGATTGTTCGGATCCATTCTGGATTGTTAAACGACCGATGATGATTGCCTGGAATTGTCTTTATTGCATATTTTTAATTAAAATTAATTTCTTGAAAGCCATTCAAATTCTGGATAATAAATAAGTATGTAATGTAAATTTTCATGTGCTCAGTGTAAATATGAGAATAATTTAAAGTACGCAGTGAAAATGACATTTTTTTAGTCAAATAGGCACACTGAAAAAATGAAATACGACACCAGTTGAAGATTATTCAGTTCTTTTTTTATTTTATGACATATTTTACTAGCCATTTACACCTGGGTCTTTTTTGCACCTGCCATTGAAAGTATGCATACTCCCAACTAAGAAAACTTTGTTTATTTAAACCTCAAAATGTATTTATTTATTAAACAAAAAGTGTAATGATACAATACCGACATTAAAATTAATGTAAAAGTACAAAGTATGCAATGATTATAAATAGTAATGTTATGGAGTATACAATTATTTAGGTAAATATTTCATTGCCAACCGGGTTGAAGGTAAAACTATGAACAGTTAAACGCGTTTTACGACAATACCAACGTCGCTTAATACGTAAAAGTAGGGCGACTCTGTTAGGTAGGCCATGTCTCAAGTAACTTACAAGCAGACTATAAGCAAACTAATCTACAAGATAACACTCGATACATTGCAGTCGAGGTGGTAGGCATCCACCAAATTGTACATGTATTTAAAAAAAAATAAGTGTGCTAGATTTTTTTTATTATAATCTGACATATCTCGCTCAGACGGTCAAATTTCCACAAGGTGGAGCGATAATTTTAGGGATTTTATGAACCGGAACGGTGCTCCGGTGCGTTACGGTCCATTTCGAGCCCTGGCGACAAACGTATCTGTTTTTTCCAGGTGTATCCTGCTAGCTTCAGATGATATAGTTAAGTCCAATACACTGGGTGAGTCAGTTACTGATCGGCCATGGCGACTTTGCAACTAAACTATATGGTTTTAGTTTAATGGAACATGGATCAGAATGCACATGGCAACACTACCACCAAGACTCTGAACACGTACACTGCCCACTGAGGGAATCCAACCGAGTGGAGCTGTTTACTGGGGTATGTTCATACACGAGCTCAAGATATCAACCAAGACCAACTTTGAGGCATTTATAAAGTTTTTTTGCATCGTATGGAGAACGGAATAATTATTCTAATCTTTCTTTAGATTCATCACTTTCAACTTCTGACTCCACTGATAAATGACGGCGAGCAAGTCAATATTTTTTTATAATTTTCTAAACTCTTTCTTTAAGCATTGAGGTCCATGGTTGCTACATCTATCGCTTGCAGTTTCGTTTTGGGATAAGGAAGTGTGACATAGATTTTTTTTTATTTTGACACATTTATCCATGGAAGGCGGCCATATATACATGGTGGGTGGACATGGGGCAACTCAAATCACACCATGTCTCAAGAATAAAAGATACCCAACTGTCAAAAAGGCTTTTCTTGAACATAAAAAGAGTTTTAAAAAACGTAGACTGCGGTGGTTAGACTTTTTAAAAAGAGACAGTATCTCCGAGGCTAAGGCAATAGAAGGAGCTTGTGGTAGATGGTATTAGAGATATTACTTTATTTTTTCGCCAAGAGTTTCACTTACTATAGATTATTATGAAAAAAGTATTAGGTACAGCTTACACCTAAAGTGCACATAATATGTCTTGAGGGCCATTCTATATGTACTCGTAACGTATTTATTTATTTTTTTACGTATTTAAAAAAAAATAATCCATGTATTAGTATAATATAGATACATAAAGAATATTTCTAACAAACGTGTAAAATTAAATAATAATAATATATTATAAAATTAATCCACTCAATACGCAAAAAAAAATATTGATGAAAATACTATGTAAGTAAGTAATTATTAAGATTGTCAATTTTGCAAGAGTCACAATGTTGATTAAGTTAATATGGACGAATTTTCACTCACTTTTTTGTCGGGTCTGCCGAATGGCATAATCTGTTCTAACTCCATTACAATAAAGGTGATATTGCTATAAATTCCCGATGCTTTTTGTCGGGCCTGCCGAATGGCATAATTCATATTTAAATATGAATATCGCTCGCTCAAATGAACATTGACACTAGAAACACTGTTCTAATGCCATTATAATAAAGGTGATATTGCTATAAATTCTCGATGCGTGACATCGCATTATGGAAATTGCGTGACGTCTACCTATACATGTGCGAGTGCTAGCTAATGTACTGAGTGCGTTGTCCATTAATAATGTCATTGCCTACAAAGAATATTAAAGTTTTTATGTTAACTAATTATTCAACCATTCAAAAAAAAAATTGCTATTTTTATGAGGGTAGTTTAGTTATCATCTGGATATTTTATTTCATTCATTGTGATTTGAAAAATTATATAAATAAATATTTGCGCCTGGAACACGTTAAATAAAAAATGGCTCTTCCACGTAAGCAGATCTCATTTTTATTTCACGAAATAGTTTGTGTGCGAACTAAGTATTTTTCGACAGATTTCATCTGGCAGGAAGCGGCGCAGGATTTGGGAGTGCCGCGATCTAAAATAAGACATGGCCGCTGTCTGAGATGTAAAGACAGTTATGTATGAATTATATAAGACATAAGAATACAAGTCATACTAGTAACGACCGATAACTCAATCAAGAACATTTTCGCTTCACGTATATACCCGCCTTGATGTGATCTGATATGTGATGGAATTTGCACAACCAGAGTTATGATTGAAAATGTAACATTTATATTATATAGTAATGTTTTCTTATATGAGTTGTAATTTCTGATCAAAGAAGTGGAATCGAGATCTCACCCGACAAATGTATTCAAAATCGTTAATTCTTGAATATGGGTCAATCATCTGGAGTCCTTATGAAGTTTCTTATAAGATTGTTAAAAGAGCGTGTTCAAAATAAATTTCTTCGACATCTTTATTTTAATGTATATAATTATTTTCCTTTTAACAGTTTCTCGGACGAATATTTTCAGACTAACTTTCTTCAAGATATGCTCGCCTTTTATTCTCTTGAAGCTCGTAGGTCACTTCTTAATACTTTGGACGCGGAAGACGCACACGGTGCGTAATGACCAGGCGGCCGATCGATGTAATTAACGTGAATTTTAAAGGAGGCAATTAAAATCTCATTATCTATTCAGCAGCGAAAGCGTTAAAGCATTTTCCCGCGTTCTCACGTTCCAATCCCGATATTCTGGAAAATTTATTTTTTATGCACACGTCAACTACATGCGTGGTCGTAGCCATGACCTATTTTGGGTGAAGGCTGTTTCCTCATGTCAGGCTCACCAGGCACTATTAGCAAGGGCTATGCGGCTGGGCAATGTACTCCCTAGAGATGTAGACATTTTTAGCGATGCATTATGTATTTTGTTTTTAAAATTCTATTTTATTGTTTAATTTGTATTTATTCTTGAATGATTCTTGTTTTTTTATTTTATTTTTTTGGATTATGAAATTATTTTTTCATGGTTTTTTTCTTTACCAAGTTGATTTACCTCTACTTTTTATTCTTAATATATACCTTAACGTCTTGAAAAACTGGCAGCTTAATCTCTTTTCGTTGTCGAAATATGGCATTGTAAGGTGTTTGTGAATGGTTGAGGCATAGTAACTTAACATAACCTAACGTTATGACACTTAACATAAATACGCAACTCTCCTGTCATGAATCGAAGTTCTACAGAACCCAGCTTAGATACGTGGCATTTTCGCACCTCGTGAATAAATATGGAATAGAAAAATCTTTTTCTTTTAAGTGGAAATATATATACAGTTTTTGTTTTGCGAAAATGAAAACTTATTGAAATATAACGGATGGAATACTGTACGCTGTATATTATTATACTTCATTATTTATACCTACATATTCTATTAATAACATTCATAAACGGTAAGTGCATACAATGGTTGTATAATATTATATTTGAATTTGCATACATAATATGTGTCTACTTTGGGTGGGTGCAGGATATGGAAACCACCGAATATTTCACCAAGAACTAAGTTAATTATAAATTAATAATTGCAAGCATAACACATTAATTAACCGGTAAGCTTAAACCAAAAAGTTCACACTGCATGCTAATTTCTATAGCATTCGCAAAATGAATCGTAAAGTACATTGTAGTGTGTGCATTGAAATTCATTATTTTTGGTGGATTTGGTTAATTACTTTGGAAATTAATTTGTAAAATATAATTTATACGATTGTTTTAATTAGGTCATATAAGTATATTTTATTTATTTCTAGGAATTATGAATTAATAATTTTTAAACAAACTTTATATTTAGAGTGGAGGATTTTGAAAAATTACTATCTTTATCAAAGTTATATAAATAATCGGTTTGCTAATTATTAAAAATTGTTACTTTTTAAGCGTAAAATATCAATACATTAACGACTCAGATTGTCCAGGTATTAAAATAATGACACCTGTGGGTCTATACTATACTTATCGACCGCTAAAGTGATAAAGTGATAAATATTATCAAACTTTGGGTGGGTTTGTATCAAAATATTAGCACTTATTGTAACAATTACAATAAGTTGGCTTTTATTGTTGCACCTATCTTGCTGTTGTTAAAATATATATACTATATATAAATACTTATTGCAACAATAAAAACCAACTTATTGTAATTGTTACAATAAGTGCTAATACTTTGATATAAACCTACCCTAAGTTTGAAACTATTTATCACTTTAACGGTTGATAAGTATAGAATAGACCCACTGATGTATAAATGCATTATCTTTATAATTCAATAAAAGAAAAGTTATTTTTTTCCAATGTGTAATCAAATCGAACAACCTTTTCTAAGAGTAATCATTCATTTAAATAAAATATGCTATAATCACTGGATTGATACGTTGTTTAACTATAAAATTTTATACATCATTTTGAAAAACACTTTTGAGAAAATATATTATAACTAATAGAAAAAAATCTTTTTGAAAAAAGTAAGACACCCAGCAGGAATCAAACCTGCATATTCTAGGTTTACGCCCCAATCCGCGAATTATACACTATGCTACGAGGTGACATACTAATGACGAAAAGCTTCAACTATTGGCCTTTAAAACCTACTCATCAGCGTTCTTCCAAATCGAGTTACTATTGGCCATCGATTTTTTGTTTTTCAAAATAACGTTTGTTCAATAATTAGAATGGTATATTCTTAAATCGTGTAAATTATTCGTTGAATAAAAGAAAGAGTTTATTATACAATTTTATTTTGTTTATTAGTATATTAGTGTATTAGTATAAAATTCCATCATGCTAAAAGTATACACAATAAGATACTTCTCTAAAAAATTAAAATGAAAAACAATTTAAAACCTCATTATCTTGAAACAAGATTTTTTTAAGTAGTTTCCCTGTTGAACTATGGTATTTCGTTAAATTCATCAAACCTAAACATTGAAGATTCGTTGGTTTTTACCATCTAGATTATTGTAAGTGTCAGTACCAATACTTGATAAAGATCAACCACGTGAGCGAAACACGTTAAAAAGTAAACGAGAAAAATGAAAAATGTTGAATATTAAATGATAATAATTTTATGAATCTCTATATATTTAACTTATATGCAAAATGAATATGTTTAACCACTTAATAAAAAAATCGTCGCATTATGACTGTGGTAGCAATGAGAACAACTTATAAAGCCAAACATATTATAAACTTACTTACAAATATAATAAAAGTCTATGATAATTACAATCAAATTTTCTGTTGAATTATTATGCTCAATATGCTCAAACTTGTACTTGCTATGAAGTAATAAAAAACAAACAAACAAATATAGAATACTGAAATGTCATTTTGACATATCATTTTGATTTTCACAGTAACGCACTTATATATTAATAATTTAGTTGCTAGGACCACCCTCTTAGCAACTAATAATAGTCTTTTACTTTTTACGGATTTTTTCGAAATAACTTTCCATAAAAAACAGAATTAACTGAAAATAAATTCAATTCTGCTTAAAGATTGCTAAAAGTATTGAAAGAATGCATTGGCATCGTGTTCTGATATATTCTAAAATATGTAGCTAGTCTATTCATTCAAATTCATTCTCTCATTCTATTCAAATGTCTAGCTAGTCGAGAAATTAGTTAAAAGTCGATTGCAAGATTTGTACTGGACAAACAACCACCGGACAAACAAGAATATGAGCCAATAAAAACCTTGTAAAAAATAACCACACTGTAACTAAAATAATGTCGCAAAAAGTTGGTACGTCAATATTTTAGGTATTTTGAGTTAATGAGAAATTATGTCAATACAGTCTAAATATGTCAAAATTGGACCTGATTCGACCACGGTAAGGTATATTTTCAAGTAGTGGTATAATATATTATCGACAAAAGTTTGTTACAGCTGATTTTTCAATATGTGGTCAGGTAAAAGTTTGTAAATTGGCACTGACATAAATTAAGGTTTAATTGTTGAACTTTTAATAAATATAATATTCTGTACAGTAAAAGGTTTATAGCAAGAATTACGGTATTTTTATAAGCATTTTAGTGTCAAAATATAGAATTCTGACTCAAAAAATATTATGCCGAAAGTCTGTAAATATACTTACTAAGGGGTTTTATGTAATAAATACTATTTTTCAACGCATTTTGCTATTTAGAAGACATAAATTACTGTGTCCATTATAGTGAATAAACAATTTAAACATTATAACATGGGTTATCTAACTTTTACTAAAATAAATATAACGGTACCAAAGTGATAATATTATTATGACATTCGATGAATTTGATCTTTCATTCCAATATGAATGTACAGTAAGTAATTATTAACATGTGTAAAATCTTGTCTGCCAATGATTAGTAAGTATGATTGTTTATTAATAAATATCATATTGTCTATAATTCTTAGATAATGTGGACTATTCAACATACTGAAATAATAGAATAATCTACTAAAGGCTAAGGTTGATGAAAATGGCCATGACTCCATGACATGTTTTTGAGACTTACAAACTTTTGGCAGTAACTCTACCGAATATAGTATATCATTTTTAATAAGAGAAAATATAAGGAAACATAATAACATCTTGTCAATTAAATCCAATATCAATAAGTGTTCCGGAATATTATCTACTAGTGACTCACAAAGCTTTTATTCATAAACACTAACCTAGAATTTGTTATATCCGGTTAACAATGGATTTATTAATTGTAATGCCATATATTATTATCGATATTTTGTAAAGACTTTTGATAACGATCTTGATGAGATTGATGAACAAGCTTTCCCCGAAAAAGTAAAGATTACATTTTACTGAACGAAACATTATTAATTACTGAAGCGTACGATAAGTGGGCGATATATTGTCTAATAATTACACAAATTGCGACGTAGGTTCAAATCCCACCTACGACAATGTGTGATTTTGCTATCTCAATAATGTGGTCATGTTAGTACCTTTTTGTTTGTTTGTCAATTTATGGCTACGGCCGTATGTTGTAGCTTAACCACTGGGGAATGCCAAAAGAAATGGCGTATTTCAAAAAAAAAATTCCTTATTCTTAGCTCAATAATTATTATAAAGCAATCATTATTCGTAGGATGTTTATCACATTTGAATGGTCAAAAATATAGCTTATAATCAGTATCTTTAGAATTATCTTCAAATGTGTTAATCTTGCCCATTTTTTGAATAATAAAATGCCTGATTCTTGTCAAATTTGGGTTCACAGAGATTATCAATATAATTGTGATAATACTTTACATTAGTACTAATTTTATAGCAGTGGCGAAGGGTGGAGGTAGGCTGTTAAAATTCGATATAAATAGTGCACACTTAACATTATTGGTCATACTTATTTGTTTTCATTGAACTACGACTACAATGTATCGACAGTTAGTTAGTTTTTAAAATTCAATTAAATCCTGCCTAATCCAATCCATAGTAGATAATAGTCAAAAAATATTCGTTTATCTATAAAATATCTAAAACTACACCATTAAACCATGGAGATCATTTTAGATATTTTATAGATGCAAGAATATTTTGTATTGATTATGGCTTGGTTTAGGCAGGACTTGATGAATTTTAAAATACTAACAAACACCATCCGTAATAATATATATTATTAATTCAACGAAAACATGTAAAAGTGTGCACAATTTTAACCGGACCACCCATACCATACCTAAACTATTATGGTTTGGTTTAGACAGGGTATAATTTAATTGTAAAAACTAACCAGCCCTATCTGCAAATTGTACTCTTATATCAATAAAAACACATAAATATGACTGACAAAGTGTAGTGTGCCCTATTTATGTCGAATTTTAAGAGCCTAACTACCCCTTGCCACTGATATTTTGGTAATTATCCTAGATATTATTATTACTTGATTCAAAAATATCATCCATATAATGCAGAGAGGCTGAGTGTGACCAACTGAAGAGAGAGCTTGAGATAGAGATACCTGGAGGATGGTTGTGTAATCGGCCATGGACTGCGAATGATCTGTAGCGCCAGCTTAAGTAAGTAATGCACGTAAACGGAGAAGAAATATTGGCTTATTTTTAAGAATTTGTAATAAAAATATGGGTAGTAATTTTTCTTTAAATAAAATTGT
Organism: Rhyacophila brunnea; assembly: GCF_057557595.1. NCBI lineage: Eukaryota > Metazoa > Arthropoda > Insecta > Trichoptera > Rhyacophilidae > Rhyacophila > Rhyacophila brunnea. Next base: position 9,469,669 of record NW_028232796.1, on the reverse strand, counting down.
ATGACGAAAAAATAGTCCATCTATTGCAGGCATAAGGTGTTAAGTCACAAATTTATAACGAAGAGAAAAAACATGCTGAAAACTAAAATTCTGACTTAACAACAAAACGCGTAGGAGATGCTCATTGACTTATTAAAAATTGTTGTCTTATGTACATATTCAAAGTTGGCATTATGATTTATGATCTTTCCACCATTGCGAGCTTTTATTTTTTTGGCTCGCAAACTCTCGCGTACGTACCTCTGGCTAGAAGCATGAATGGAAGAGAACCGAGGCAAATGACGTCATCAGCAGCAACAAATTCACGAGGGAAGCGTTTCTCAAACTATGGTTTGTAGGGAAACATATTTTATTATCCTACTATATTACCATTTAGCAAATATTCTTATCTCGTTTTTTCTCTCTCCTGCTACCTATTATGTATGATTCTGGGGTGACTGTCAAAAGTTGGTAAGTCTCAAAATCATGTTATGGAGTAATAATTGCAATTATAAGTTTGACATGCCCTCTAAAATCAGGCATAATGCTAATATCTTTGTCCGTTATGTGCATGTTCTATATATCGGATAACCCTAATTTTTTTTTGGCATTAATATGTATTTGTCGTTAACTCTAAATGTGTCGCTAAATTTCAAAACCCGCTATAACACTTTTTTGAAATAATTAATATAATATATCGTTGGATTCGTTATTAAAATCTGTACATGAAAATTTTATCGCCTCTTTCAAAATCCTCTACGGTTAACTGTCATTTATGAAACAAAATCAATGCGTCTATCAATTCCCGCTATAACACTACTGAAACATTCAAAAACCTTTTTAGTTCAAAAAGTTTTTATTGATTTTCTCAATATAATGAGAAAGTGTTATAGCGGGTTTTGAAACTTAGCGACACAAATACCTAAATTAACAAATTACCAACTTTTGGTAGGTACCTATTTATTGCTCTACAATACGGAATTTTCTAGTTATAACTATAATTAATTGTAAATGCGATTTATTAGTTTTGTGTTAATTAAGTTGGAAAATTGAATCAAAATATCTAAAATATTGGTATATTATATAGTAGAGTATTATTTCGGTCAGCAAATATTTAGTCAGATTGCTATAATAAAGGCGAAGAAAGTTCCATACCTCACAAATTTGTTATAATTGACGTCAATTAAAAATAACACGTACATCAAGGATTACGCCATGTATATTGAGAGGGAAGAGTTCTTCTTGATATTTTTTCATGACGTTAACCAAATTACCTTGCTTTTAAAATACCTAATGTAATGTGATATTTTCTTGCAATGCTTTGCCGTAACGTATAAGATATAACATGGCTTGAAATATATTTACGGTGCACCACGAAAATGAATTTGGGGTATTTTTTTAGTTTAGCCTAAATAGGCTGTAGAGTGTACTTTAAAAACTAATATTTTTATTTTAAATTAGTATACTAATATTATTAAAGAATATTTGTGTAAACATTGTCGTGTTAAACTTTAAAAGTATATAAGCCATATATAGTACATCAGAATATATCTGTGATTATAGCACATTTTCAAATTATTATTATGTAAACAAGTGCACTATCTATACTATAATTTCGAAAATATATTTGGATGTTCGTACCACACGCGCAGTCGGATTTTGACAAAATTTAAAGGGTAGACGGAAGCCGATGAGTCAAAGTGCGTGGTTGGGGTATTGAATTTCAAATTTAACCCGTTACACCCCGTTTTGCGGAAAATACCGCCGCTTACAGGGCCTTGAAACGCGGAATTCAATGCTGCAACCCCCATTTTTTATTGAAAACGTCGCCAGAATGTGTACATTTAAAAAAAAAATGGCGTTTATTTCAGCTCGATCGGAGGTCAAATGGCAAAGTTAGATGCAAATAATTGTGTTATCGGAATCGCTAAACGCGGCGCGGGCGACGGTGTGCTGCCACATTAGATCGGAATGCTTCACTCACGGACAATTAGTCGGATTTTGACAAAATTTTTGAAGAGTAGGCCGATGAGCCGGAGTGCGCTGTTGGGGTCTTGAATTTCAGATTTAACCCGTTGCACCCCGGAGACAGTTTTACGGTTTTTGCGGAAAAAAGACTTGAAACGCGGAAGTTAATGCTCCAACCCCCATTTTTATTAAAAATATCGCTAGAATGCGTACATTTAAAAAATATTGGCGTTTATTTCAGCTCAGGCATCGAGAGTTGGGAATAGTAAAAAATCTATAGGTATATTTTGGCACTAAATGGAAAAGCAATAAATATTGTATATCGAAAAGCCCTGGAATGATGGATTGGATATTTATATTATGGATGGATATTTATATTATTATAGAAAAGCCCTAAAATAATAAATTGAATATGTACTACTTTTTAAGATTTTCAAATGCAATATATTTACAAAAATATACTATATTATGTTAAAAATCTCTAAAATTATATTTTTTTACTTTTTTAAATTCAATCATTTGCACTCTACTCTACTCTATTTTTATTTTTAGATATTAAACTATTACACTCCTGGGCAGCGCCGGGTGATACTGCTAGTAATATCATATTCAATGTTTGTCTAATTTAACATGATATAGTTAAATTTATAATTGGTAAATAATGTTGTAATAATTGATGTCTAATTGTGAAATGTCTCGGTTTTGAGTTTTATAACCCAATAATATTATCACCAAATTGAACAGCTAGTGTCAATGAGTTAAGTAGACAATCGAGAGTCAGATCATGAATTAACATGAATAGGGTACATAATGACGTTATTTAAAATTTAGGGTTTTGTCATCGTGACAACCCCTCTTCCTACATTGCATTGACTTTACAAGAGCATTCAACATATTCTTTTAAGAGAAATAGTAATAATTGGTACGTCCCATTCAATTCAAGTTTATTTTCTAGAATATTTCTTCACAATTATGTATTTTATGGATAGCTTTGAGTAGCTCGTACTTTTGACAATATTCTGATGAAACACACAGTTGCAAGGAATTCATAAATATGGAAGTCTATAATTAATGTTTGAGACTTTCACGGTTGTTGTTTATAGTAATCGATTTTTGAGTTTCCTCCGTGTGTACATCTTCCTTCTTTTCACGACGTTTCGGACACATTGCAGAGGCCATTATCAAGAGATGATATGTGTTATGATGAGGTGTAGTGTAGGTGTATGAATGCAAATGTCGCTCTAAGAATTCCAAAAGGAATCCGATTAGCTAAGAGCAAACATTGCTCAGAGTAACGGCTCGGCTTAGGTAAACGCGTTCGGCGGCGCGTTGAGCGGTGCGCGCATCTCAAATGTATAACCGTATAAACAAAAAAAGACTTTGTCTATGAACATTTTCACACACGGTTATACGTTATAGTTGCGCGCGCCGCTCAACGCTTTGCCAACATCGCCCACGTAAGACGACCAGTAATGTGTCAATCGTTACGACCAGAAATACCGGATCGAAAATTGGATTTTGCTGACAGTGCCGGATGCCACAACGTTTTTAACCGTAACCCATCATCCAAATTAATATTTTTACGGTTTCTATGTATTTCGATGGCATAAGATTTATATGGTATAAGATTTTTTTTTTAGAATTATTAATAACCATGTCCTTGTTTTTTCGTACAAGGTGGTTGTTAGTAATTGTGAACAATTAAAAACACCCAGGCTTTGAGAAAAACACATAAATATTGTGTGTCCTGACCGGGAATCGAACCCAGGAACTCTCGGGTGGAAGGCAAGCGCATTACGCACTGCACCACGAGAATCGCCTATGATATAAGATTAATTTTAATTTGAATAAATAAATTGATTAGTTTATTTACAAATTTAAAATAATAAATTATTTGAGAGCCAGTGGGTTACAAACTTGTCCGTAGGAAGGGTAAAAGTAGGTGGGTGTCGGATGGGGAAAGTTCGCGTTTTATGAATAGATACATAAAATAGTATAATAATATATTGTAAGTAAGTCTGTTCGGGGGATGTATTGGCTCTCGTAACAAGGACGAATTCGGGTTTCTTTTCTTTTTGCGCCACCTACCCCTCTTTCCCCGATCGATTTTAATATTCTAAATGGAGATGTAAAAATGCTGGCCATTCTGGTGGGGATTTATATTTTTGTAACAGACTTGTGAGTTTAGGACGCATCGACTACTGATACGCAGTGTTATCTCAGTTTACTCAATGTTTTATCTGAGTATTTTTGAGTTGACTGTTTCTACGTCATATAATCAATGTAGTGATTTGTTAATGTTGAAATATACAAAATAAAACGTTTTAAAAAGCGAAGAAACCTACATTAATATCACCATGCTAAATAATTAAAAAAAATGCTTGACTTGACTTGACTTTGGATATTTCTAGGTTATGGGGCTCCCTGCATTACGCGCTGATCTCCTTCATCTCTGGGACTTAATCTGTAGTATAGGTCTGGCAGAATTTACGTGTGCGATTTTAGTTCGGATCTTGAGGAGATCCGGGTGAGGTTTTTGTCCTCTTCAAATACAAGTGGTGTTGTTGCAATAAAGATTTTAAAGAAGATTTTATTTTTTCTTTCAGCCATTCGAATTTGAGTCACCGCCGGGGCGACCGCAGTCATTGCCCGCACCGCTCACCCACCCGCCGATCACCCGCCGCCGCAGATCCTCCGGCTCCCTGACATCAGTTGCAACGATTTCGGGGGAGGAAGGAGTTAGACTTCAGCTTCAGGGCGTTGTCCCGGACATCGTGGCCCAAGGCACGAGGGGAAGTTCGTCTTTTGAGTGTCAGCCATGCCAGCTCGTCAACCACGCCAGATCCAAAGGCGTCGACCACACCAGCTCCAAGTGAAGTAAAAGAAAGAAGGAAAGAAAAACGATATCTCGATACCTTTTGGGACTTTGTTTGCTCATCAAAATTTGAGCCGCGGTAGGGTGAAAAAGAGAGTGAGTGTGCGATACTCTCGGCCAAAAACCTTGCCGCTGTGAGTATGATCTAAAAGGGAAGTAACAGTTATGGTCCTAGTCTTGGGTTCCTTGGTAGATCTGTGTTTGTTCCGCTCTAGTCTTTTAGTCGCTGTAGAGGCCCTCGCACGCTCGACTCAGAAATGGCAAATAACATTGTCAATTTCAATTTAAATTTATTTTTTTAACATATTGTGGACATTAAAAATTATAAGTGACGTTCACAACATGACATGAAACATTATTATAAAGAATGATAAAAATGAAAATATAAAAAGAGAACACAATATAAACATACAAAATCAGTGAAAATAAAATTACACATCTATAGAAGTTTAAAAAAGTACACTAAGTTTGCTAAGGAGACTATATTTTAGGAATTTATATAATAGCGTCCACCTAAACTCACGCCACGCAAGTGGAATATATCAAAACCCGAAGTAATTTAGTTAAACATAGTTATCGCCCTCCCAATTAGCATTATTAGTGGGGCGGGTTGGTTCTGCACCTTGAGAGAATTAATAATCAACTGATGCTCTCTATTTCTAAGATAGTTATCAGGGACACACAGGTCAACACTGCCCAGAATGGCAGCCTAGTTAATGCGAATGACCAGATCTTATACTAAGGATTCTGAGAAAATTGACAACGTAAAAAAATATGTAGACGATATAATATATTATATAATCTTTTAACTCCAGGATTTTCTTCAATTCAGGATAATTTGTTTGTTATATTTATCGTCTGCTAATCTGTATAATATCATGAATCGCTTATGATAGATGGCAGACGCGATGTTCATTCAAATCAAAGCAGATTTATCGTAAAGAAGGTCGAATGATAATTTCTAGATGAGTCACCCTGTGTCGCGGCTATCGACGTTCAAAACTAATGCCGGTAATGACGTCTCGATGAGCTGCAAGTAAACGAGTGTCTCTGCCAATAAGGTTGAGCAGTGACTCACTTATTAATAACGTGCCTGGCGCACAAATGATGATTTTGGGAGTAGGTTAAGAATGTATATTGGATTAGAGCTATCATAATTGGCCTAAACAGTAATTAAATTGATTAAACATATATTTTTATAATTAAATATTATAAATTTTGACATTATTTATTGTTATACTTATAAGAATGAAATTTACTGTTGAAAGTTAGTTAACGGATCCTAAAAATATCGCAATATTTTTCTCTTTACGGTGCTTTAATACTATGTATAAATTTTCAATGTACTCCTTCGCTAACCTACTTAAGACAATATTTTTCTTAATTTTCATAATAAATTTACATAACTTGATTATAATGCAATTTCTCCGGATGAAAAATTTCATACAATGCATAAAACTGTGCTACAATAACATCAAAAAGCATTTACAAACCAGATTCTGCAATAATTTCAAAACTCAATTTCACCCAAGACACTACAGAAATGCACACAGTAGAGTGTAGGAGTAAATTGCATAACTTTTCAGCTGTGTGGCGGTTTCGCACAGGAGGAGCGCAACTAATAGACACGTCCTGGGTATAAAATTATAACTTACATTACATTAATTAACGTTGTTAAGATCGATGTTCTGCTAGCGTACTGTTACCGTTTATTAAAAGAGAAAATGAGAAAAGGTGAATCCATGTTATATTAGGTACATTCTGAAAAGTATACATAAAATATATAGGTAAATATGCATATTATATAAAAGTATCACCATTTTATATGTGAATATAGAAATATAATAAGAATTTTTGAATATAATTTATTATTAAATAGGTAGGATTACCATACATATTTTTTACCAAATTTTCTACAAAATAAAATAAAAAATATTAAAAATAAGAATTATTCACTGACTAAAACAAGCATATAGTTTAAATTGGTAAACATTATAAATGTCTACATCAAACATCAATCATTTGATTTGGACCAATTTTAATTGTTGATTTTATAAACATTTTAAAGAAATGGTGTGTTTTTTATTTTTTAAATAATATTTATAATATACAAAAACAAACTATCGAGAAGCCCGTGTTTTGGCGGTTTGATAATGATTGACATAATAATAATAAAAAATTACACAATTCATGCGATATGATGTAAAGCAATCTATAAAAGGTAATAATATTGGCTATGTATAATATAGTATCATACCGCACTGCATTACATGTTTTATTGTAAAAACAAAACCAGAGTAGCGAAAGTAATAATTGTCAGCATTTCCTCAATCATAACCTAGATCAACAGTATATATTATGATTTATTTAATTGCGTCAATGTCTCTTGTAATGTATTGAGTTCATTTTTATAAATAGCGAGGACGATCCAAAACTCCTCACTACTCATCTCGAGTCCGTCAATTGACTCACTACTCTACTCCAGTCTGTCACTTGACACAGTCACCTGCCTAACAGTTTATCGTTGGTCGTCGCTACCAGATCGCGGCTTGGTTTGAGCACCTAGCTCACTGCGATACTTACCGTTATCTTAATCCGACCATTGTAACTCTCTGTAGTACTACTTTAACACAAAAAAACAACCATTTCCATCTACACTGCTACCGCCTTTATATACACTCATCACCTGCCTACCTTCTTACCCTTCATATCTAGAATATAGTTTTTGAATAAAATAGACTGTGGCGAATTACAAACCGGTTGGTACTTTGAAGAAGCATCGTGACAAACTGAGACAATCCCAATCAAATCGGGAGATATGGTAACCTTAAAATATCTGTACCATAGAGCTGAAAGTGCAGAAGTCACATTTTTATCATTTTTGAATTTGGATATTCAAAGTCACATGGTTTTCAAAATACTTACTTCTAAAACGATGGTAGTTTAATTATTATACTTTAGAGCTGAAAGAGTAGATGTCCAATTTAAGTCATAAATGCGGAAGTCCAACATACGGAGCTTTAGTCCGAACGAGAATAAGTATTTTAACTAAATTAGATTAACTATGTTAAAACTGTTTTCCTGATACATATTGAATATGCGACTTCCAGACTTTCAGCTCTATGCTAAATATATAAAACTATTTTTCTCTCAATAATTATTCAAACAAGTATTTTTATACTATCTTTCTTCAACACATGTTCGCTATTCACTCCCTTGAAGCTTGTAGGTCACTTCTGCTCTTAAAGAATGAATATAAACTAAAATAACATTTTAAAAGATAGATTTTGCGAAAATAGATTATTCCTAATTAAAGAGTCACCCATAAATTATAAAATCTGATATATCAAGTGCTAGAATTTACATCACGTACCCTTGGTCAATAGATTTTTTTTAAATTCGTATTTTTTAAAAAACAGTACTCAAAGGTCCTGGGTACTATATTTAAGAATTGTACCTAGGAGTATAATACATAATATATTATGTAATAAATCGCCAAATCAATGTCGCCAGTACGTGTTTATTTTTACCTCCATAAGATACTCAAGAATACGGCCCTTGCAAAGAAAACCATAATGACTCCGAAAAAATGGTTACATCATTTGACAATTGAGTAATGAGAAGATCTTTGCAGCGAATACATAAAATGGCATTAATAGGTTTGGTTTGAAAGAGAGTTTTTGGTAATATTACAATTTTTAAGACAATGATGTTGATAGATATATATAAAATAGATTGTAAATGAAAGTATAATAAACACAGTTTATAAAAAAATATATCTTTTAAAATGCAATAACTCGTCTTTTGTATACCGCTTATAGTAAAGTGACTGAAATTTAGACGCTCACGATGCATGGTTGTCTCGGGTGTATTAACCTATATGTGTCGAATTTAACTGTTGTTACATTTTGTTAACGATGGAAAATTTAACGTATTCAGAAACTTTTTACTTCATTTATATTAAAATTATGTACTACATCAGATAGTGTAATCTCTTTCTTTTGTATTTAAAGAATAATTACTTAGAGTATTATACTGTCATCCACTGTATTGATTTACTTTCTACGATTAAGCCGGGATTGACTTATAACTGAAAGATAGCTTAAATTTATTTAAGATGAATATTAAATATACATAATTTGAAAAAATCTCATTCATATACCTACCCACTAAAAAGTTGTTACATTAATACTATTCTAATGGATTTAAGTTTTGCACTATTCCATTTGAGTCGTTTTTTGTGACCCGAGTTTCGTCTTTCGGCATTTTCAGGTACTGTATACACTCACCAAAGGGAAAATATATACTGACAATGAATACAATAAAATTAACTCTAATTTATATAATAAATACATACAATAAAGTAGGTGAAAACTTACAATAACAAAAAAATACATATGCCATGAGACGGTTACGCTGATCAATTGACGTTATGTTGACCAGGATACCATGAAAATTATGTTAATAAGTCATTATCATCAGCCAGGATCGATTCAATGTTAGACGAAAGCCTCCCATAACTACCTTCACTGTTCTCGGTACATACTCGTAGTTCTTAGTTCTGTTCTGGGTACCACTGTATGACGGAATTTCTCCAGCGGTTGTTCACTCGCCGAATGACATGTCAAACCTCTATCACAACGCTTATTTTTGTCTGCTTGTTTATCCATTGGTTTATTTTATGATCTTTATGCATGATGCTCAACATGCACCTTGCCATGCCACGTTGTGCTATTCGTATTTATTTTTTTTAATTTCTCTTACATTAAGAGTTCATATTTCACATGCATACGTGAGAATCGGTAGTACACATTGGTTGAACACTTTAAGGTCAAAACATAATAGGAGACCATTTTTCAAGATACTATTCAGACGCACAAATGCACTCCATTCCATGTTGGTTTTGTGAGCAATCTCATCATACGTAACATCGTCAATTGATTATCCAAGATATACATAGTTATTGGCCCGCTCGATTTCAGTACCATTGCTGCGGATTGCTTTTGGTTCAGCAACCTAGTTTACTAGGTAACCGAGAACACGACAAAACGGAACATGATAAGACAAAACATGACAAAACAGAACGTGACAAAACAGAACATGATAAAACAGAACAGTGACAAAATAGAATAGTCAGGGGAAAAATGAAACTTTAATTTTTGTGGAATCTATTTAGGTTAGGTTAGGTTAGGTCATTATTTCGTTGTACCTTGTCACCCAATCATTTTGAACATATTATACTGATTAAGATGAGATATCCTAACCTTGCCGGCAAAGTCCCGTTCATTTGAGGCTTTCTAGCAATTAGGAATGCAGAAATCAGGTATATAATTTGATTTATTTTACCGTATTGAAAATCTGTGCTATTAAAAATCTATCAACATAGTAGAGATAGGATAATTTCAATATTAAATTTATATTTTTCCCGAAAGTTCATAGTTATATTTATCGTTGTTCTGTTTTGCCATGTTCTGTTTTGTCATTTTCTGTTTTGTCATGTTCTGTTTTGTCATGTTCTGTTTTGTCATGTTCTGTTTTGTCATATTCTATTTTGTCACTGTTCTGTTTTGTCATGGAACCGTTTACTATTACTATAATAAGTATAAATGGCTTTTAAGAACACACGCGTTACGAGCTTTTACGTAATGACACTAGAAAATCTGGTTTATTCAACTTCCTATATTATTACCATATACACCACTAGGGAATCCAATCCCGGGATCCCGAATCCCGAGCTATTTTCGATACCTATGAATCCCGGGATTGATAAACATAATCCCGGGATTTCGGGATTGATTTTTTTATCAATTTTTATGGAAAATATAACAGAAAAATACTTTTAATACAAAATAACTACATAAGAAATACACTGAGTTTGAATGAAGTTTGATGTGTAGGTTGCCGATTCATTTTATTTTTTCACATAGATTATTAAAAATGAGAAAGATTGGTAAAAAACAATGCTTCGCACTTTTAACAAAGTAATTCCACCATGATATCATACGTTTTACGGCAGTTTCATATTTGGCTGACTAATTAGATTTATGAAGCGGAAAGGCCATAAGTACGCCATGATTATTTGCTTTACTATTTTAAATCTCGCTGATCTATTCATTATGTCTTTACTATCAAAAATAGCAATCTCATATTAAATTCACATTATTATTTATATTACAATATTATTTACTCCATTAAACTTGTGTATTTCCAAGATTTAACGTATACAATATTAACAATAAATGTCTTAAATAGTATAAATTATACTAGATTTATTTTTGACCGATTTTATCAATGTTATTTGTAAATATAAAAATTTTATATTAACAATGGAAAAAAATCCCAATCCCGGGACGAGTCCCGGGATCCCGGGATTATCAAATTGTAATCCCGAAATCCCGGGATCAGAATTTTGGCTCGGGATTGGATTCCCTAGACACCACTGATAGTATATTGAGAATAAAGACACGGCAAATAGATGACATAAATGTGAAATAAAGACAAGTCTGATAACGGGCCAAATACAGTAGATGATACATTAAGCATTATGAAATGAAAAAAATCATCATTATTATAAATAAACAGACTATAAAAAAATCTGTAATTATACAATATAATGTAATTTAGGTTAAATTCGTGTGTAGATAAAACGTTGGTAAGCAAGCTTATTTATAAATATAAAATTTTATTATTCTCATGACAGGTAAACTTTTGAAACTTTGAAACAGGTCAGTATAATAAGTCACTTTTTGAAAAGTACTTAATGACGGAATATTATGCAAATTGTAAAATATTCAGTGACCGAATTCTGTTGACATTTTCAAATTTCAACATAAATTTTATTAATAAGTTTATCAAGCAGGTGTGACTTAAAAATATCTATTATTATAACAAGACGATTATGTTAGTTAATATTATTATTAGGTAAGTACTTGTAATTTTTGTAAAGAAATCCCAGCTTAGAGAAATACACAATCACTATAAAAAAAAACTCACTTAGCGAGATTTGAATCAGCACCTCTTGAGATTTGCAACCATATTGTGCTCTAACCACAAATCTATGTGTGTCTTATCTAATTGCAATAAAGTTAACAAGTGGTTTTTGAAAAATCTGACTGAAGTGCTTGCTAAGACGTTTACAGTATGACATGGGTGGGTGGGAAACAAATAAATAATATGTAACAGTACTAAGAATTTATGTATACAATAAAAATGCATATACACCGAATAAACAAAGTAATTTAATAATTTTTAAAAGAGTATACACCTAAACTAATTCTCACGCAAGTGGAATTATCAATATTCAAAAGGATTTGGTTAAACACAGTTACTGCCTTTCCAATTGGCATTACTAATGGAAAGTTAGTACTGCACCTTGAGTTAATTGTATATTTATAATGCGATATGGATTTGGTAATAATATGCATGAGTCTAGAACGATTTGGCGCCGGGACAACTGGGCGTCACACAATCGAATGAGATTCGAAAATAAATAGACGTTCGTGAATTATAATATGTGCTTTTAAAATATATAATATTTAATACTTGGTGAGAATTTAAATATGCACACATACATAATGATTCAATCGTGCATATGTTTAGATTTCAACGAGAAGAGAGTTATTTTAATTCTATATAAAGGCTTCAGGCATGATTATTCTCAATCTGCAATTAAAAAACATTATGTTAACAGCAAAATGAATTAAAACAACTAAGTAGTAGAGATAAACTGATCAAAATTTCTCACCTACTTTCTGAATAAAATCGTAACGACCGTCTATTTGTTTCATTCGACAGTGCGTCACCCAATTGTCCTGACGCCCAGTTATCTTATTCTCTATGCATGTGTTTTCTACCGAAACATGTACAAACAGGGTTACTACATAATATATCATCTCTGTTCTGGCAGAACACACTAACTGGAGAATGCTAGTTTTGAGTAATTTGAATTTGAAGTTGTTAAAATGTTTGAAATGGTCTATCATGTGAGTTTATTAAGTAATCGTAAAAAGGATGACTTTTAAATAAAAACTGATATTTATTGAGGTTTCCAGACGGTAAAGTTTGAAATAAGGAACATTTTGGTATAATTAACTCAATATATCATTTTTTCGAATAAGTATCTTCTGCCAGAACAGTGACGATATTTATACCTATCATGACATCAGGAAGCGCCTAGTTTCAAAACCCCTTAAACGTTTTTAGGTAGTTCTGAGAAAAATGAGAAACACTCATTTCTATTAAATCTGTGAATTTTATGTATTTATTTTTTAGTCCGTTACATTCTAAAGAATATTTTGGTTTTCCATTTTAGGGGTATTTGAAAAGTACACCCAACCATTTTAGCGGGTTTTGAAATTAACCGTAATTTTTCGTCATACGTATTGACGATTTTTGGCGTTTTTTAAAGTTCAGTCTTTCGCTATTATATCATAGATAACAAAAATATCCATCTAAATACATCGCACCGTGAGTGTAAAACCATAGCAAGTGCAAATTTTTCAATTTCGAGATTTAAATGCAAAACAACTGCAAAAGTCATAAACTTGATAATGTAAAATTGAAGTTACTGCAAACTTAAAAATTTTCATTTAAAAAGACAGATATTTGGGTTTTACAATACAAAGATTTACTTCCATTGTTAATGTAAAACCATAGTATCTGCAAATGATTATCCATGACTAATTGTGAAACCCGAGCATCAGACGCATTCTTTTGGTGAATGCAATGTGGCATTGTTTTTATTATTGTGATAGCAGGCAATTATTGAAATGATTCAGTGTTAAGACTTTGATAACGCATCCAGACGTATTCTACAACACATTATTGTTTCCTTTGATTCAAGTAATGTAGTGCAGTGTATTTTGTTTTTATCAAATATAAGTTTAAGGATTCGAATGATGGTGGAGTTAGCTTTAAAAGCTGAAAAACTTCTAAAAAGGTAAGACTTTGTGATAAATATTATACTAAAATGATATACAAAACTAACCTCAATATTATTATTGTTATGAAACTTATTATTATCGACTTATCTTATGTACCTATGTATTTATTTTATGCACCTACAATAATAAACTCTTTCAATTAACACAACAGTATATCAATCAGATCTATGATATTTTTGTTTTTGCAATGTTTTGCAACAGATTTTCAAAAATGTGACAAGTACATTTCCTGATGCTGAAGAACCCATGTTGGATATAGATAAAGATGCTGCTGGTTTGCAAGAGGAACAATACCCATTATAATATAGGCTTTTTTCAACCAAACAAGGACCTATGTGACTTTTGTGAAAAATATAAAAATTGCAGTAGCGAAGAGAAAAATATAATTCAAGTTAAATAATATATGACATTCATCAAAAAAAATAAACAATTATCGAGAACACAGAAGGCGAAAGACGAATAAAATAGTATGTTGCTATAATCTGCAGGCCGTATTATCAACACCAAATGCCCAGATATCAGTGCTATATTATAAAACAAAGCTTTCAACCTATAATTTTACCATCTTACACACATTAATAATAAAAATGGTTACTGTTTTGTTTAGCATGAAGGGACTACAAACAAAGGGGCCAATGCAATTGGTTCTTGTGTTGTAAAATTTTTGGAAGTTAAATCAATTGGGAAGGAAGTCATTTTTTATTCGGATAATTGTGCCGGACAGAATAAAAATAAATTTATTACAGCAATGTATTTATACGCCCTCCAGGATTTTAATATCCCAAAAATCACACACAACTTTTTGGTCGTAGGACACACCTAGAACGAGGGTGACTCTATAACACTCTTGCATAGAGAAACAAAAAAATAGTCTTGAAGTCAGGTCCAATTTATATACCAATACAGTGGATTCCAGTGATTCACTGGAAATTGGCACTGACGAGATTTTTGATTTTCACAAGTTAGCAAATGGGGCAATAATTTTCAACTCAACGAAAATAGTAAAAAGGTTAGTTGGGTAGACATTTGCGTTATTGAAGTGAGGAAAAACAATCCTTATTGCCTGTTCTATAAAAATAAGTATGAAACAGAAGTGTTTGATGTAATAAATATTAGAAAGCGTCAGGGCGGACGTCAATCAGTACAACCTCAACTACACAAAGCATTTATAAAACCACCTCGGATCTCCGAAGCAAAATTAAATGACTTGATTTCCCTATGTTCATCAAAAGTGATACCAGAAATACACCATATTTTTTATAAAAAAAACTTTCATCTACACATTTAAATACAGATTCAGATAATAATTGACGTCGATAAAATTAATTATAAAAACATTACAATTATTGTAATTTGCTATTTTTATTTTGGTTTAAAATTGTATGCATCTATTTTAATAAATTATAGTTAGTAAGCTTAAAATATCAAAATATTATAGGTAAATATCATTCTTGATTTATTTAATAATAATATAATATATTATATTATAATGGTATTACCAAAGTTCCCAATAAAAATCTTACTGCAATTCAGGTAACTGCGAAATATCAACATTTTCTATGCATCATGAAAGTGTAAAACCATAGCAACTGCTAAAACTTGTAATCTTGATGGATTTATATGAAAAAAAATAAAATTAATAAAAGAACATGTCATAATGTATACATACACCAAATATTATTGTTTTATTTTAGAAACTCTATTTATCCTGACCAAATGAAAACTTCAAACCCTTATATCTCCAAACTATGTAATTTGCACATACGTTGGTTTTACACTCACGGTGCGACATATCTAACTAAAAAAAATCAAAAACCGTTTTAGGGGAATTTGAAACTAGGCGCTTCAGTTGCCTGTTGTATAAATTAAATGAAATAATAACTAAAACAATGTGCTCCGCCTGGCGTAGAAATTTTGATATTGGTGATACTAAAAGGCATTTATTACGATGAGTGTAATTACATAAGCGTGTTTATACTATCCTGTGTTGGAGCGGATATTCATGATGGTTTTAAAAAACTTTGCTCTTTACTTAACAGTAAGGACTGTTGGTATGTTTTTAAGACTAACACTAGTCTTTAATGGCCCTCCCAACGGACGCCTGACGACGCATCAAGTTTCCTCGGATCGCAGGAGTCTCTGCTAAAGCACGGCAGGTGGTATGCTCGCGGAAATTTATGAAAACGCCAAACTTTTTACTTGACTCCAATTTATGCAACTCTAAAAATAAATATAGCCAACTAGACTGAGAAAAGTTTTGCTTACATGCTATAAAAATATAATAAAAACGACTACGTTGTTTTTTAGTATTTAAAAAATAAACAGTATAATACTATATTATGTCATCATCATCAGACTGAATCTATCTACTGCTAGATGAAAGTCTCTTTGGTCCTGTGCGTTGCGTTGCCACGTACTTTCGCAGAACTTTTATCATTTCATAGATCCAGCGGCCTCTAGGTCTACCTTGCGGACGTTTTGCACCTCTTGGATACCACTGGATGACTAAATTTTCCAACGATTGTCTCTTCTGCGAGCTATGTGTCCAGCCTATATTATGTATTATACCTACTGTAATTTCATCATTTTTCTGCATTTGTAAATAATTTCACAAATTTTTTATCATCCGTCTGTCGCGAGTGATTATCCACCAAAGAATGTCAATTAACATGGTATTTTAGTCAGCAAACTTAGCTTTTTGACGTGTAAATATACCTGCTGTCATGTTATTTATAACCTGACACACTATTTTGATGATGGCAACAAAAGCAGAAGATCAACCTGAGTGCGCGTGCGCACCACGTTAGTTCCAAGGAGTTCGTAAACTATTTCCGGCGCTAAACAAGAAAGCGGCTTTTTAACATGAAGGCGAAGCAGGAGTCGGGTCTCTCGGTGTTCATCGTTCGAAAGAAGCAGACGTCTCTCTTAAGTTCCGAGCCAAGGGAACCGGGGCACATGGCCTTGATTTCCTGACGTTTTGGAGACGTTGATGATGGCCCACCGAAGGACGTCCCCATCAGGCCAGGAGATTGAAGGAAGCCCCATGGACCTGACGCATTCGAGGACGGCGAAGAAGACTGAAGAGCATATCTGTATTGGTATTACTTGTTATATCATCACGTTACGGTCCGCCGAGCTAGCGTTTTTATTTGTATTTCTAAAATTGTTTGATTATTATATTGCGTTAGGCGCTCGTAATTAACTAAATTAATATTCAATTTTATACACTTTCACCCGCAAGCTATTTTTATATATTAATTATACTTCTGATTTAATTTTCTACACGCGTTTTATTCAATTATCCTTATCACTATTGTCTCTATGCATTTCATAGAGTGGCGCTCAAACCGAGATTTCATATTTGTATTTTTTATGTCTTTTATTAATTTAGGAACATCCACGAATGAGTGAAGTAGCCGGACAGGTAACTGAGGTCTTAGAAGTATTGTCAAACTACCCACGACCCTGCACTTTCCCCGAGTCTCATGCTCTCCGCGCTCCTAACCAATTCCAATTCCCATCCTATCCATCATAAATCCTACCCACCTTCCTTACCCACCTTACCTACTCCTACCCTTATTCCTAATACGACACTGCATTTTGGTCCATTAATAATTATAAGTATTAAATATTTTACCACGTTTTTCTTAGCTCGTATTCTTGTTTGTCCGGTGGTTGTTTATCCAGTACAAATCTTGCAATCGATTTTTAACTAACTTCCCGACTAGCTAGACATTTGAAACTTTGAGAATATATCAGAACACGATGCCAATGCATTCTATTAATACTTTTAGCCATCTTTAAGTAGAATTGAATTCATTTTAAGTTAATTCTATTTTGTATGAAAAGTTATTTCGGAAAAAATCCGTAATCCAATCCACTATTATTGGTTGCTAAGGTGGTGGTCCTAGCAAATAAATTATTAATATATACGTGCGTTTCTATGGAAATCAAAATGACATTTCAGTATTCTATGTTTGTTTGTGTGTTTGTTTGTTGCAAAATAGCAAAAAAATGATTTGTTGACAATTGCCTTATTTTTCCTAAATTATTAATACATATAATTGTCAAGTTTATATGATTCAACCGAAAATTTAAAAATGTGGTATATAAAAAGTTCTTTTTATCTTGTAATTTTTGGTATTACAATTCATATTCTTTTTCTCATTATTTGCCTTGAATACATGGCTTAATATTTACGTATTGTGTTATTTTATTATCAAAATGTTTTTCGCATTGCCTTATTAAATTTATATATGCACATACTCATTCAATTTTGTGTCCAAACCAATATAGTATTATATTGTTTTTTTTTTTTTTTTAATATATTATATATTGTATCTACTCTCTTTTTTTGTTATTCCTTCATTGGTGACCATATCCAACACTATCCTAGAATCTGCGGAATTTTTTACGAATTCTGGACCTAATAAGATCACAATATTGGTCTCAACAAAGTGGAGGATTGAATTAATTAACAGATGTTTGTTTTCAAGAGAAATGGATATTAGGCAGTTGCTCAACCTATTAGGTCCATACTGTGACTATTTAAAAATAATATGTATATTTTTTAGACCCTGAATTCAAAATTTCGACCCAAGGCCTTATAAGCTGACGCGTAAGCTACATCATGGGCGTATATATCATGAAAATAGTCAAAACACAGATCAAAAGGCAATGTTTTGAAGTCACAGACAGATAATTCAATTTCATATGTTTTCTCTCATGCGTTACATATAAATAAAAAGCAATATATTGCAATAAGTAGTTTATGGCGGCTCTCGTGGTGCAGTGCGTAAGTAAGGTGCTGGCCTTCCACCCGGGAGTTCTGGGTTCGATTACCGGTGAAGACACAATATTTTTGTTTTTCTCAAAGCCTGGGTGCTTGTGATTGTTCAAAATTACTACTTTTACGAATTACTTGTACCTACGAAAAAGCAAGGACATGGTTATTAATTCGATTTGATTAATAAAATGTAATTTAATAAAACGTTGTATTAAAAAAAATCTATGATTTTATATTACAATATAATAGTATGTATGCATCCTGCCACGTATATATTCGCCGAACATAATTCATTGCTTGTATTAAACATCATAAAAATATATATACATAAATTATTTATTTGATTGTATGTTATATTATTAGGTTAGTTTACGTTTACACGTTATGCCTTTTAAGTCTTGATTTATATACGACTATATTACAGTGTACCACATATTCTTCTGTATTGTATTTATCGTGTTTTGTTCCGTGTCTAGAAGCATTTATTTAGGACAACATTATTAGGAAGCCCCACAAGGAAACTATAGCTGTTTCCTCTCTGCTTACAAAATGATTGTAGGTTTCGTTTCAAAGGCGGAGATACCCATTTGTCTGCTCTACACCCCGTCAAATTTGTTCGCCCGGAGATTGCACGCGCCGATCAGAGTGATACAAGACACGATAAGGGGTTGACTAGTTCTTGAATAGTTCTCGTCTGTGTTTTGAACTATGTTCGTGCCTTTATGTACTGGTTTATGTTGTTGTTGGTAGATTTTGAATTAACATATTGTTTGATAGTGTTCCTATCGAAATGGTACAAACTAACATTATACAATTTATTTCTCTATCAAAATGCATGTAAAATTCTAATGGATTTAAATTTTGTACTATTCCACTTGAATCGTTTTCGGCATCTTCAGGCACTGTGTGCACTCACCAATGGTACATACACACTTACAACGAATATAGTTAATTCTTACTTATATAATAAATTAATACAATAAAGTAGGTAAAAACTTTTTCATTCACCCACCTATTAAGACAACAAATTTTATGAATAGTTGAAGTGTTTGTAAAAAAACCCTTATCACTAATAATACAATCAATACAATACATCGTCAAACTCTAAAAATAGATCAATAAATATAAATCAATACATACTAAATTCAAGAGGTATTTATTTTATGTTTATATATTATATATTTAGTCAATACTAGGAATTTAATGAAGTTAACTAATGAGATATATTATCAATGATACATATCAGTCTTTAAAAAGTTATTTTAGACAAAAATTCTTACATGTTACTATTTTTTTTAATATCTTATATTATGATAGTCTGATCCTATATTATTATAATATCGTCTCTGTTCTGGCAGAACACACTAACTGGAGAATACTAGTTTTGAATAATTTGACTTTGAAGTTATTAAAATGTTTGAAATAATGGTCTATCATGTGAGTTTATTTAGTAATCGTAAAAAGGATGACTTTAAAATAAAGACTGTTTATTTATTAAGAAGGTTTCCAGGCGGTAAAGTTTGAAATAAGGAACATTTTGGTACTAACTCAATATGACATTTTTTCGAATTAGTGTTTTCTGCCAGAACAGTGACGAATACTAGTAAATAACTAAAAACTCATATAATAAATTAATATAATAAAGTAGTTATAAACTTTATTACCTAGGTAAATATTATTAAGTCAAGGATCAAGTATAAAAATATAAAAAATATAAAAAATATATGAAGAGTTGAAGGATTTTTCTTATGTTAGTCTTTAAAAAGCCGACATAACTTGGCAGTAAAATCATACAATATAATATTATTATTTAGTTTTTAATAACGTTATAAAAATCCTAATATGGTACACGATTCTAAATGATATAATAATGTTGTACTGTATATTAAAATATGTATATTGTTTTTTAAATGTTACACACTTATATTACAAAGTAAATTAAGTAGTTTATATTATAAAAAATCAAATTTTAAATATTATT
The DNA here is from genome assembly GCF_057557595.1 of Rhyacophila brunnea. Taxonomy (NCBI): domain Eukaryota; kingdom Metazoa; phylum Arthropoda; class Insecta; order Trichoptera; family Rhyacophilidae; genus Rhyacophila; species Rhyacophila brunnea. The sequence continues at coordinate 9,449,138 of NW_028232796.1, read as the reverse complement.
TTTAACTTCTAATGGATTCCATCTCTGTACTATTCCATTTAAGTTCTATTCCACTTAAATAGAATAGTACAGAGCTTCTAGTATTAATACTATTTTTAACGTTTATTTGACGAGAATGTTATATTATAATATGTCAATATGATATGAGGATGTTAGTTTCAAACCTTCTTATTCCGCGATATTGAGATAACCGTAAAGCACCGTCAATAAATTAGGTATTTATTTTAAAACTGCAAATATTTTAATTTTTCAAAAATATTTAGGTATAAACAATTAAAAAAAAAACAAATAGTGAACAATAATGTATCAAAAACTATTAACGTCATTCAATTTTATATATAATCATGTTTAAATTTAGACTTAGAGGCCATCCATGGACTAAAATCAAAACAAAACACAATCGTTTATACCATCTACAAATAAGTACATTTAAAATGGGGAAAAAAAATATGCATAAACCAAATATATAACACTCTTGTTAGATAAACGTCAAAAAACAGTATTTAAAATTTGATTTTCTAAAATATAAGCTATGTATTTTACTTTGCAATATAAGTTTGTAATACTAAAACAGAAATATATCTGTTTTAATACACAATACAATGTTATTATGACATTTAGAGTCATGTACCATGTTATGATCTTTTATTATAATATTAAATACTAAATAATAATATTATATTGTATGATTTTACTGCCAAGTTATGTCGGCTTTCACAAGACTAACATAAGAAAAATCATATAACTAATACGGCAGAGATGCCTGAGGTGGCATTTTTCTTCATATTCTCTTAATCAGATATTCGGTACTTACTTCCCTCAAGCATATACTTTGAACGCACACTGTGCGCGGGGGCGTCCCTTTTCTCTTGCATGACAATAGCAAAAAGCTCCGGTATGCGTTCCATAGTAAGAAAAAAATACTGTTTTTTAATCTACAAAGAGGAGAATTACGTTTCAGAGAAAATAAAAATGGAAAGGTTGATTTTATAATTCAGTAATAAATAGAATATAACCTAGGGGCGGCAGGTTATATGAAAGTATGGTGAAGCAGGAAAGTATGGTGAAAAAGTATGGTGAGGCAGGCTGGTAAACAAGTTGCGGCAAAATTTCCTCGTTAACATTATATTATATGGGTACGTTATAATGACCAAAGTAAATCCTCCGTGATGCCCTGCATTTTTTTTATCTTGTCGCTTTTTCTCGTAAGTTGTCGCCTATTGTTGGCCTGCTTCATCCGTTTCATGAGAAAGCCGATTCCATGCCCCTCTTTTTATTTAATACCTCTAATAATATAACTTAGTATTTTTTACCATATTTGATCCTAAGAAGATCATAATATTATGGGCTTCAATAGAGTGGAGGATGTATTAAAATATTTTTTACTATGTTAGCTATTTGTTCAACCTATTAGAGCCATATTGGGCCCTAACTCAAATTGAAAAGCAATATATCGCATTATCGCATGTAAACCGCCACAATCCAAAAAACGTGAAACTGAGATAATCGACATTGAAGTTTTTACCATTCTCATTGCGTACTGTTATAATAATATTGAACTGTATTGAGATATTGATACAATTTTACAATATAATTATGTTATATATGGTTATTTGACATGACAATAATTTATTTACTTATTGTATTTATCGTATAACACTGTTATTATTGCTGTTAATATGTATATACTTAGACATGTGGCAGTTTTGTTCTTTAAAGTAGCAATCAAGTTTTGACTTACAGCTAAGCAACATGGAATTGCACCTATACGTACTAATCGTACCTACCTACACGTACTTAAATACCGATGTCTATTGTATGTATAATAATATTCTTCAAATAATTCAGAAAGAAAAATGACTATTATCAAAAAAATGTGTTAAATTCCATATCTCATATTTGGTTATTATTCACCGCTAGTAGTATTATTATTGTCCTCCTTAAATAACTGATATGTATGACGCTAATCCTTCCAGTTTTTTTATATAACTTGAAGCACTGGACAGTAAGAGATTATTTTTGAGAGCTTTTTCTTTGAATAGATCTGACAGGCTTATTGTGTTAGGTACGATTTTGAAGGCATCAACAGTTAGGATGGCCATGTTTAGAAAATGAAGATACCTAATCACACATAAGTAAGTCTCTATTTCAATATATTGGACGGGAAACGGAAGGTTTGAAGATCAAGACTACGCTGGATGTACTGTCTAAAAATAACAACACCATCCGAGTGGAAAGAACTGGTGACAGTCAAAGTTTAAGAGATGATACATGAATTATTGGTATCCAGGTTTAGCGCTTAATTGAGAAGGATGCTGTTAAGCTTAAAGTCATTACTTGAGGTTGCCATGATTTTATCTAGATGAAATAAAAGATGATATATACACACACGTATATATATATATCAATGGCGTGATATGTCTTTTGAGATCAGGCACGCTCTTCTAAATCACGTAATATTAAAATCATTAAGTGTATTTTGAGATGTATTTTTTTTGTCACGCTGAATTATCAAATTTCGAAATACCTCATTTCTACTAAATACTCTTGACAGATTTTGAAAACGAATGAATTCATTAGTTCCCAATTAAAATGTTCGTTTGCGTTGCTGTCTTAAGGTAATGGGAAACTGTTTGCTAACCCTAAAATATATATTATCAAGACACTATCATACCACAATTTCACTTATAAAAAGCAGTACCAATCACTGAGTATGTCATTAAATAAATTTATTGATTATAATACTATGCTATGAATAGCTTGAAATAATTATTAAGGCATACGCCGCATTTACAGCATCTATAAACCACACGCCAAAAATATATATATGTATATTCTTCTTCTTACTTTAATACATCAAAAGGCCACGGGGCCTAATAGTGGTTGTAAAGATAGTAATAAAAGTGAAACTATGCAATCACCCTGACTTTGAGGAAACGATATAAATTTATTGTGCCCTCACTGGGATCGAACCCGGAGAATCCGAATGAAAAGGCCTCCAAATACGCATTGGACTACGTGGATCGCCACGGTGTTGTATACAACTAGCATTATTAACAAGTTGGACGATGGTGTAGTATTCATAAAACAAGGAAAGTGTAATTTCATTAAAATGTACACCACATCAGTTTGAATCGAAGACGAGGCAGTTCCTTCATTAGATGCCATTTATAAACAAAGATAATATAGAAATGAATATACTTATATTTTAAAGTTGCAAAGCTTTTGCTGGTCATTACCTAATAACATTAGCGAAGAGTGGAGGTAGGCTGTTAAAATCCGCCATAAATAGTGTAGATTAAACTCTGTTCGTTATAAGTTTAGGTTTTTATTGAACTTAAACTATAATTTACAGATAGTGTTGGTAGATTAAAAAACAACAATTAAACCCTGCCTAAACCAAACTATAATAGTTTTGGTATTCTTGCGATACGACAAAATTGTATACACTTTTTCATTCATATTTATTTGTTTTCGTTGGATTAAGAATAAATATTACCTACACAATACATTGTTGGCTCATTTTTTTTAAATTCATTAAGCACTGCCTAACCAAACTACAATAGACAAAAAATATTATTCTATCTATAAAATATCCAAAGTTATGTATGATTTAATTGCATAATTTTAGATATTTAGATTGACGAGTATTTTTTGATTATTATCTATTATGGCTTGATTTTGTATGTAAATTGTAGTCTTTTTTCAATAAAAACAAATACGTATGACTGACAAAGTTTAGTGTGAACTATTTATAGCGGATCTTAACAGCCCACCTCCACTCTTTGCCACTGCCTAATAGTATGTTACGGAGTACTTTGTATTTTATTTTACATACTTATTTAATACATGATTTTTAAAGCCCCTTCTAAGACTTCCTATTTAACAACGCACTAGACAAAAATGTACGTATTGTAATGGAACGTTTTTTATGTAATATAATAAAATATATTTTGTGCTGTTTTATAAAAGTTTCTTCTTCAATGGCGACGTCTTCTAAGCACAGCAGCGCGCCACACATTATTAATAACATTACAATATGTGGCGACAGCACAAGACGAATTTCGTCCGGCCGAAGATTAAAAGCTCACCGCGTGGCCATTGTCGCGAGCTTTTGAGGATTCCGCGGTTCGAGAAAGCCCGCCTCATCAAATCGCAACCTTTCACCTTTGCCAAGAAGAAGAGACTACAGCCGGGGAGAGGCGCCAGAGCCTGCGGGGGAGGGAGGTTTCGCGGCGTGGGCGGGGCATCGAGCGCAGACTCGACGTCGGCGCAACCCCCATCGCGACTTCAGTCTCAAACCGACAGCGGATAAGCAAACACCACACTCGACACTCTAAAAAGGAAATTCCTCAAATCACTCAACAGTATATAAATTCAAAAAGACAGTCAAAATATTCGACTGGAATATAGCCCGCGCGTGATCTCGCTCGCGTATTTTTTTCGATTCTGTGGTTTTTTCCTTTTTTTGTTTTCTTTTTCGTTTTTTGTTGTTTTCCGTTTTTTTTTCGACGGACGAAAATCTTTTGACGTTTGCGCGGAGATTTTTTTCCGCGCGACTGTCCGGTTCGTAAACAACCTGTATTCCTGAATGTTACAACGTGAGAAAAAGAAGATTTTCGTAGGTGAGAAAACTCTCTGTGACTTTAATTATAAGCTAATATAATATATTATTTTACACTGCCTCTTTTATATCAAAATGCAAACTATTCTAAAATCAACTTTTTTTTAAAATTATTCCTATAACTTTTCATATTTATTTAATATCCGTACGTAATTAAATATTATTTGTCCCTAAAACCAAATAAATAAATAAAATGTAAAAAATCAAATTAAAAAAAAAATTAAACATGATTGCCAAAAATATTTACTTTTAAGTATTTTTTTCTGAGAGTTTAATAAGTAAATGTTCTCTGTTTTTCTTTTACCAAAAGATATAATTAAGCCTTGCCAAATTAGAGCGGGTCGACAGGGTGATTTTTATTATCGTTTATTTTTACCCAGACGCCCTAAAATACTACCTTTCGACGTTTCTTCCACACAATTCGTCAATATCCGTTCTGATAATTGATGCGGGTTGAAGAGATGAAAATAAATCTGACAGTAATGGCCAGTATTAATTTTGTTTGATCCCTATTTGAAAATTATTAATTCCCTAAGTGATTGGTATTATAATAGTTTTTGACTGTTATTTAAGACTGTTACCATTACTTTTTAATAATTGTATCTATATCGATTTTAAATAAACCAAAAAGTACGCATTTTTTTGGTTATTTTTACAAGAAAAATCATATAAGACGTTTGGTTTTTTTTATTATATAAATATGTAATTAAATTAATCCGTTATTATTCAATTAGAATTTTAAAAGTGATCATTTACCGTAGGTATTGATTCAGAAAATTCAATATAATACTAGTTTTAAAAATAAAATTATATGTAATTATACTTTTACTGTAACTTATATTTGTGACAAAATTAACACTTAAATAATTACATAGATTTGACTTAGGGTTTAAACAGTAGTATTTTTATAGTAGTTATATTATGGAACATTCAAGTTATGGTATTTCTTTAATAAAAACAATTTTCAGAAATAAATATATATAGAATGATTTATGGATTGTAGATAACTTGATGACGCGCATTTTTTTATTTGCGGAAAGCATCCAATATAGTATATTACATAACACAATCAGGAATAGCAAAGGCTCGTATGTGTGAAAGGCATGTCAGAAAAATAGGCAGTCAATATTAGAAAACGTTCGGGCCTAAAAATACACAAATTGGAATTTTTTCCCCAAAGTAGACATCCAAAAATAAAATGGCGACAACGACAGAGAGAGGCATATATTGTGTTAGCCCACAATCAACAGTTTGATAAGGTGGTTTAATGGAAAAATCGTGTTTGGCTTTACTAACGGTTATTTAATTTGCTAAAACATTATTATAAACCAATTATCTAAACATTTTATTTTGTTTGTACAACACTTTCGTTCAGACTAGGAAGTGTCTACACAAAATTTATTATTAAAATATAGGGAATTTATTTTGAAAACGTTATAAATTAAATAATATTCTATGTGTTTTATTCAACTTTTCCAGTCACAAAGCTCTTTGGGAAAACACAACTATCAAGGCTATAATTAATATCGTTATCAGTTTATTATATTGCATATATTATGCAATTATTAAAAATGCGTTGTACAAAAATCCTTCGGCCTTTTTTTACTAAGTTTCATAATATCGTCACTATTCTGGCAGAAGACACTAATTCGAAAAAATTACATATTGAGTTAGTTATACCAAAATGTTCCTTATTTCAAACTTTGCCGTCTGGAAACCTTCTTAATAAATAAACAGTCTTTATTTTAAAGTCATCCTTTTTACGATCACTTAATAAACTCAGATAATATACCATTTCAAACATTTTAACATCTGCAAAGTCAAATTACTCAAAACTAGTATTCTACAGTTAGTGAGTTCTACGATATGTTCAGTCTCTACCTATATAGAGGAATGTATTCTTTAACACATCTGATCATAATACAAACTATCAAGCGTTTATTTTTTCTCATGGTAGCATCTTCTATCAATTTCAGATCAACGCCTTGGAAATTGAGCTACTTACAAAGGTTACGTAGCCAAGTGAATCTCTTTTCACATATGCCTCTTTTACTCTTTACCTTTTCCTGTAGTATGAACTGAAATAAATCATACTTTTCATAACGAAAAACCTTACCAAAATATGGATTTTCTTCAATTGATATTAGTTAATTTTATTTTAAAACCTTCTCATTGACAAAGTTATCAGACCTGGAAATATTTATAGTACGTTGATACAGCCATATCTTAAAACTATCCTGTTTTCTTATGGTCTGTTTCATTATCGTGGTATAATTTTATTCAAAGTAGAATATTATGTTAAGTTTTATAAAAATATTGAATCAAATCATTGAAAACACGTAACCCGGAAAAGTTTTAAGAAGCGTACAAATAAATTCTTAATTGGTTAGAGCACTTGCACGCTAAATGAAATACGAATCTTACATTCCGACACATTAATGTAAAATAATTGGTATTGTTCGGTTATCAGGAATACAGCGGAAAACACATTTTGAAAATAGCCAATAAACTGGATTTTTGTTAGGTTAACCTAACCAAACCTAACCTAACCTAACCTAAACTAACCCAAACTAACAAATAATCCAGTATATCGGGTATTTTCAAAATGTGTTTTCCGCTGTATTCCTGATAACCGAACAGTATTAAATAATTTTATATTATACCCAAGAACGGAGTACCTATAGATCGATTGAAAATGAGTTTATAGTATGCCATTGGCATTGACTGTTAAAGTCATGTAATGAATTTTCTACTGTAAAAAAATATCACCATGTCATGTTCTGATTACAATTGAAAACGTCTCTCGATAAACGAAAAGCCAGATGTAATGCTTTCAAGCCATGACACTGAATTACGAATTACGATGATATTGATTATCTTAGAATACAATGCGGTAACCTGTTTGAACAAATGAAGATTTTCGATTGCATATTTAGCAAGTTAAAACTACTTTTATTTATTTTATATCGCTGGTTTGGAGGTAAAACTCATTATGTGCACTTTTGGCCAAAATGAGTTTTTTCATTATATCCACTAATTTTTACGATATCTATTGCTGGAAAAGGTCACTGTGACGATAGCTATCTTATTAACGGAAAAAAACTGGGGAAGAAATCATTATCAGTACCTATTTCGGATTTATGTTCAGGAAAAAGTCATTCCCGCACATAATGATTTTTTCCTGAACTGTAAACATGTATATAAGTAAGTTAGTGAGTGTATTATCTGTGGTTTGCATTGTTTATAACTATCATATTGTGCCAACTGTATATTACTGGATGATTTTTTGTATAAGATGAGAATAAATGATACTTATACTAAATAATCATAATGATGGTGTTAATAAGTTTAATGTAAAATACTGCCTGAACGTTAAAAATGTGATGCATTTAAAATGGACCAATTAATACAGCTTTAACTGGATTAAGCCAAAACTGGATCATTCAGAAACAATGACCGAAGAGGGGAAAAAAGTCCAGCCAATAAAGCTAGTGAGGCAAACATGAAACTGGTTATCGATCACATTAAGAGTTTCCCTTCGTAGACTTAACAGCCGCGTACGATACAATTAACCATAGAATTCTGCTGAGTAAACTTTACATTTACAACCTCCTGAATGATTTCAAAATAACAGGAGTGATTGAAAAGCTCCTGGCCAACCGAAGATTCTTTGTAACACTGCACGGAAAACGCAGCCATTGGAGACAACAACGGAACGGCCTTTCACAAGGTACCGTCTTCGCACCCATACTGTTCAACGTTTATACTAATGATCAGCCAATCGGAGTTAACACAAAACATTTCCTCTATGCAGATGATCTAGCCGTGTTATATCAAAGCATTAGCTTCGAAGTGATTGAGAAACAGCTTAAAGATACATTAAGCGAGTTAAAGACATACTACGACCTCAATCAACTTAAGCCAAATCTAGGTAAATCACGGGTAGGAGCGTTCCATCTCCAAAACATGGACGCAGGGAAATTGCTTGATGTTGTTTGAGATGGGGTGCATTTAGAACCCACAAACAGCCAACAAATACCTGGGAATCACCTTAGATCGGACGCTTAATACTAAAATGAAGACACCAGCAAAGAACAGTATCTTGAGAAAGCTAAGCAGTAATACGTAGGGAGCTCAACTACATACACTCAGCCCTTGCACTATGCACCTCGGTGGCCGAATATGCCTGTCCGGTGTGGCACATGTCTGCGCACACGAGACATGTGGACTGTGCTCAACGAAACCTGCCGGATCGTGACAGGGTGCTTGAAATCCACGCCTGTCATTAAAGTTCACGTGCTTTCAGGAATAGCCTCCCTCTAATCCGACTCCAAACTGCAGCCCTAGTTGAAAAGGCAGCCCAAGAGAGAGTCCGCGACAAGTCATGCATGGGTATCAAATGTGCAAAACAAGGCTAAAATACGGAAAAGGCTTTATGGCGACAACTATAATACGTCTGACCGTCTCACCCGAATAAGATAGACTATCCGCATGGGCGGCCAACCTAGCCTCTGAGGGTTTCAAAGATTGGGTAAAGCCAGCAGAGCACCTCCCGCATGGAGCCAGTCTTAGGTACTGAACATGGAAAGCTCTAAACAGACTGAAAACCATGACAGGGCGCACACGAGATAACATGGTGAAGTGGGGGTTCTCTGAGGACCAAACCTGCGAGTGTGGTGAAATGCAAAGCATGGAGCACCTATTTTCATGCAAGGCTTGTCTAGTAAGCTTCAACTTCGACTTGATCTAACAAGCCGAGGAAAATGGTATTACCTTCGCTAACTTCTGGAGTTGTAGCACATTGTAGGTATTGAAGAACCAATATGACGAAGAAATTTAAAATTAATAAGCAATAGGAACATAGATGAAAATGTAGAGCTAGTAATGTGGCTCCAAATTAAATGTCTACGTTATGAGAAAAAATCACCTGGAATTATCCAATATCGGTATAACCATACAGGACCTTACAGAAAAATTTATGCAGCGGGAAAAGGGAGACGGAGTAATGTTATTCCACAATTAGTAGGTGCATATCAATCCATATTACCAATATCTAATTTGAAAATTTACCATCTATATAGATCGCAACACATTAGACACATTACCAGAGCCAGACGTTTTGGAAGACATTGTTGAGGAATAAAGAATATTTTTTATTGCTGTTTATCTTACCTCAATTTATTATAATTATTGGTTTATCCTTATTACCATCACCAGTGTATTATTATTGTGAAATAATTATTATTAATCTCAGTGTATGTTTAATTGTTTTCAATTTGAATTGTTACTAACTCCGATTTTGGTTAAAATAAATATTTTTTATTCTTTAGTACTTAGTAGTAGTCTTAAGTACCTACTAAAAAAGAATCCAAAACAATAAAAAGCATTGCGAAACCCTTGCCAAAGTATTGACATACTATCACTTTACTAACAAACATGTGTGTGGAAAAACTCATTATGTACAAAAACTCATTTTTTTAAATGTTCCTAATTTTTTTATAGAATCTGATTACCTTCAATGTATTCTCTGATTTTTTATACATTTTATACAAAAAGAAGAAAAAATGTTAATTTGAAATTGGATTTTTAATTGCAAAAAATATGTTCAAACCTCATTATCTCAGAACATCAAAATGTAACATAATGAGTTTTACCTTTAAACCAGCGATATTACAATCATCATTTTACACAGTTTACTATATTAAATTTGACGTATGAGTGATAACAAGCACTAAAATAGAAGTTTACAGTTTTGTGTCCCGGTCTGACTAAAATGCACCTTAGAAAGATTGCTGTACGTCAAATTATGTAATTGCGGTATTTGATATATTAAAAACCCAATATATCGAATAGTATTTTTTTCATAATTACATGAAATAGAAAGTTTTTTTAGTTCTCTAAAATCACCAAATTATTCCATACAACGTTGTTCGGGTGATGACTTTAATATATAATCTTGGAATTGGCTTCCGTTATATTTAAAATTATTTTTATATAGATTCATTACACTTCTTTATTTACAATTTAGTGAGATTCTTTTTATCTTATTAATGCAGCAAAATCAGCACAATTTTAATACATAAATAATTCGTATTCATTTTGACGAATATACTTCTCGTATTTATATTCTAGTAAATATGTCACTTTAAATAGTTATCGATATTAAATATAAAATTTAGCAATCTATTATAACAGAGTATTATAATAGTTAAATATTATAAGATAAGGTGCTTCATTTCTCCCAAGCCGTCATTACGTATATTTTAAACTTTCCTATTTAACTAGGGCTTGTATTTGGGACCGAAACATATTTATTTAAATAGCTTTTTTAGTACGGTAGAAACTATAATGAGAACTTCAATAATAAATTACTTTCTCTAACAATGGCAGTTACTTAAATAGGCGTACCTAGTTGTGGGTAATGAATGAATATTTTGTAGTTTTCCACACTAACCTTACTGTATATTGGACATTAGTAAAAATAATACTTAAAAATTTTATAATAACTTCTACTAGCCGAATTGATTTTCATAATATACCATAAATGGCTGTATGAATGCTATTTTTGGCTGTATCCAATGACATTAATATGGACGAAGCATCTAGAAAATAGAATGACACTCACTTTGTGTCGGGTCTGCCGGATGGCGAAATTCATATTTTAATATCGGTATCCTACGCTCAAATGAACATTCTGCTTGCAAGCGGTCTGGCGACACCGCTGGGTCTGCCCATACAAAATTTCTGACTGTCAGGTTTCGACTCCACCGTTATTATTGTGTTACAAAATGCCAATGTGCCTAGTTAAAAATTGTAAAAAAATCTACTAAACACTCCAAGAAAGATGGGATATCACTTTGCATGTATTAGTATTATTTATTATTTATAAAATGCCATTTTAAGATATTGATGAATGTTTATTCAATGCAATTGAATGACAGGAACCATTGGACAGTCAGTCGCCTGTGATTCGCTGAGCTCACTTGCGTCTAATCTCCGAGAAGTCGTAAGTAACCGAGAATCTGTTTCTAACGCAATGAGTCATGACACTAATACGCCATTACAATAAAGGTTATATTACTATAAATTCTCGAAGCTTGTATCGCATATTGGAAACGGATACATCAATGGTCACGTGACATCTACCTATACATCTGTGAATGACTTTCATGCACAATTTCTCGTGCGCGCCGGGTATGAAGTGAGTCGTCCATTTAATATGTCATTGGCTGTATCCAACTGTTTTTCACTTATGTATACTTACATACTGTAATTTAAACGTTATAAAATATAATATATTTAGTTATTTATTTTTTTCCTGATACCCAAAAAATACATTTCACCGTATTGCATTTAGGTCAAAAATTACACGTTTTTCATGCAGACAGTAATGCTCCAATTTTATTAAATTGAATAAGAACGTTAATTTGAAATTGATTGATAGGTATCTAGTATCATATAATAACGCTGTCATTATTATCAGATATAAAGTACAATTTAATACTTACGAGCTAACCTATTTTTAAACCATTTAGAATTTTATATCAATGGATATCTACGATATGATTGTATTTCTAATTTACTTACCAACTATTTTTCATCTTTTTAAATGTTTTGTTTTCATTCATTATTGATCATTTATTACATCAATTATTTTAATATAATTATACTTTTCTTGCTCTAAATACTAGAACCATAATATGTTATTTTTTTTGCGTAAGCAGTTGCATAACTTAGCAGCGAAGTATAATAGTATAGGATAAGTAATTATTCATATTTTTTTAAATAAATAAAGCAACATAAGTGAACTTGTAAAGGCACTTATAAAGATATTATCACAAAGTTTTGTCAAAGAGTTTGACCGTAATAAAACAGCTTCCGACTAAGGACGATAATGAATTAGGGAAACAAAGTGCTTTTCTGATATCTATTTTTAAATGGGGCAAAAACAGTATTTTTAAAAATAACCTCCCGGAAGATCGTCTATCTTATTTTTTGCGGCTAATTTGATTAATCGCTTAGCGTTTGTGAAAGTTTAATATTTAAAAAAATCAGACAGCCAGTGAGTTAGTCACTTTCCGTGAAAATTACAATTAATCGGAAAAAGTTTTCGCTAGAGAAATATTATTCAATTGTAAAAAGTTTGAACGTATAATGAACAAAATTAAACACTTTCTTTTACTCAAGTTTTGGAGATTACATTGTTTTACTTTTTGTTCACGTAATTATTATAATATATTTAAAAGTGAACAGTATAAAATTGTATATTATTATATAATATTAAAGCAGTACAACTCCTCGGATGCCTTTAGGTATATAATATCAGGCATGTCTAACTTCAAATAGGCTATGATCCAAATATTCTCTCATTATGATTAGTAAAAGTATTATAATTAATCGATTATATAAACTAAGGCATAACAAATTAAAAAAAAAAAAACAAAACGCATTTTCTTTTATTATCACAGAGAACGACTCAGTTTCTCATTCGTCGTGAAAATTAATTGGTTTTGGTTTTTTTGGAGCAGTCATTACACCCCTATAAAAATTACTCTCATAAAGAGTCTACTGCGTGACGGTATAAGAAAACTACGTCTAAATTTAAAACATGGCATATTCTCTTTTTTCTACTCTTGCGACACGCCATGACATCAAACGTATTTATTTTACCTGACGCCATCTTGATTAATTGAATAATTCAATTTAAATCAATGCATGGGAAAATTCCTTTCGATTTCTTGTTCAACATTCAACAGATATGATTTGAGTTACTCCATCTCCACCCGTTATGTATATGCAGCCAAATTTTAGTGCCACACTTCCTTGTCCCGAAACCTTGGTGATTAAAAGAAAAAAAAAATAGAAAATAAATGAAGAATCTTGACTTGCTCCGCCGTCATTTATCTTTAGTGACATTAAGTGACCTCTGTACACGTTTACGGAAACTCAACCAAAACAAAGTAGTTATGAGTTGAAAATGATGAATCTAAACTAGACAATTGAACGATACAAATTATTGCCATGCGGCATAAGTATAGGAACTTTGCTATAATGGCAGAAAATAGATTTCAAACAACAGCTCTAATTTTGTAGCGATAATTAACAAACAAGTATGTTTCTCGACATTAATAATAATTGTTCCTAGTACCTAAAGTAATAAAGCCGATCGTTATGTTCTTATATTATCACAACGGTTGCATAAACAAAAACTGAAAATTAATTTACGAAGTAACTACTTTCAATTTGCAAAACACCATTTTATATTTCATAATGTTCAAAAAACACGATATTGTCTAAAAACAAGTTCTTTCAAGTTTAACCCCGCTATGACGCGGCGCTTCCTGTTTGTCCAATGTAAGCCACAATGCACATTGTGTAATTTTAACATTCAATCCAATCAAATTGATAGGAAAATTCTCGGGAAAGTGTGGCTATTTGCTGGGAAATGAAAAATGAAAAGCGGGCGTGACTGTTTGCGGATATTCATAGAGTGGCTTTGTCATGACATAAACAAATTGTTGCCGCGACTTGCAAGAAGGATTATTTCGATTTAGTATGGGGTTTGTTTTGTTTGTTCAATATTTTACTTGGAATTGTTGTAACTTTTGGGTTTGAATAAATTAACATACTTTCCCAAACTTTCGACATCTGTGTACCTTTTCTATAATTTTCGTAATGCCGAGTTCCGACCATGTCCGATCCTGAAAGAATCATATGGGCCTCCACAGAGTGGAGGTTTGTATTGACAGTTTTGATTTTTACGAGAAATGGATGTCAGCCACTTGCTCAACCTATTAGGTCCATACCCTGACACACACAAATTGAAAAACAATATGTGTACTTGCCAGACCCAGGATTCGAGCCTGGGACCCACGGCTTTATAGTCCAACGCTTAAGCCGCGCGGCCACCGTAATGCCGAGTACCCAAAAAAATTGCATATACTTTAATAACAATCAAAATATTTTTTTTCCCTTTTTTAGTACAAAATAATAATAAACGAAAAATAAAATTCATTCATAATAAAATATAAATAAAATAAATAATAGTTATATTATAAATAACATTCATTATAATCAATGAAAAGAATGAAATTGTTTATCTTGAGACAGATCATCATAATTTGGTTTCCTGGTTGTTAATTTTAATCTGAGATACGGTTCCACATCCAAAAGCCTGTTCCTTTTTTTTACACATTTAAATGCTGAAAAGGTAACTTCACATAGATATAAAGTTGGAAAAGGCAAGATGTATTTCAGGATTTTTTTGTTAAAACTGGATATACATGTTGCATTTGCAACCAGAATGATGTTAAAGTACACTCCTTATATTTATTTTTCAAGAATCCGTCTGAAGCTAATTCCAACAATTGCTCTTATTTCGCATGCGATAAACCTTTTAGCATGTATATCGTATTAATGTGCTTGTTGCACTAGGTGCAGCTACAGCCCGGTGCAGGGCGTACCCCCATCAAACTCTTACCGTACCTACACTTTGAGAAACACTGTAACATTTTTTTTTCCAAATACCTTGCAAAAAAAACATTGCATAAATTATTGATACCGACAGATTTTTTTAATACGTAAATGCCTCTTCTCATGCCATCCCTTTCTGTACACTACCATACCGATCTGATTCATAATAGTGTAGTAGAGCTAAACCCGTACTAATCAAGAATATTCTAAAGCCATAAAATGTGACATTATTCTCTTCCATATAAATATACTGTCAATTTATTTTTGGAAAATTTTATGGGGAACGATATATCCTCACATAATGTGACCAAGGTAAGTGTTCTTGGTTACATTATAGCAGTTGCGAAGGGTGGATGTAGGCTGTTAAGATCAGACATAAATTAATAGTGCACACAAATTTTTTTCAGTCATACGTCTTTGTTTTTATTGAACTAAGACTACAATAATTTACAGATGCTGTTGGTTAGATTTTAAAGATCAATTAAACCCTACCTATGCCAAACCATGATAATTTTGGTATGCTATGAGCGATCCAACAAAATAGTGCACACTTTTTCATACATACTTATTTACTTTCATTGAATTAAGAATGCGTATTACACATGGTGTTGGTTAGTTTTTTTAAAATATCTACAAAATATATAAAGTTATATATGATTTAATTGCATAATTTTAGATATTTTATAAGTAGACGAATATTTTTTGGCTATTATCTATTATGGCTAGGTTTTCACAGGGTTTAATTGAATTTTAAAAACTAATCAAGACCATCTGTAAATAAATTATAGTATTGATTCAATGAAAACAAATACGTATGACTGACAGCGTTTAGTTTACTATGTATATTAAATCTTAACAGCCTACCTGCATCCCTTGCCACTGCAATGATTATAGTGATACTAGATAAAAAATCTTGAATATTTTTCATTTATTTGTGGACGTCAACGTTTTTCAACTTGTCTACCTAAACACCGCTACCTCACAATGAAACTCCAAACTATGGAAATGTCAATTTGTAAATTATTCTAAGTTATTTTACATCTATTGAAGTTAATAAAATATTGTCTGGCTTTTATATATTCGGGGTTGAAATGTGTGATGGTAAAATCTTACCCTTATTTATTTTCACATGCACTCACTCGTTGCTTATGCCGTTAGTAGGTACACGTTATTTTCAGCTTTCTGAGTTATTTATCGCATTTCGAGGGGAACAACATCGATCACTCAATGACACGAATAATATTATCTAAACTTATCGTAGGTAGATATATTGCAGATAACATAACATATGTTGTTGTCAATGATGTTAAAGATAATCTTTACTTATATAGACGAAGTCCAAGTTTGTTAAACTGAATAAAATACTACTAATTTATTAGCTTCGAATCATTTTCCCTTGCAGTTTCATTTGTACTGGAATCAGTGACATGTGTCACTATTTCATAAAATAGTAAACAAAACTTTAGATAGACTCTATCAGTCGATTTTACAAATTGTTACGTGCAACTAGAGTTGGGTATTTCCCGAGAAAATCTCAATCTAGAGATTCGGGGTTTCCCGAAATGATGAAATTTTGAATTCTCGAGATTCGAGATTTCCAGAAAAGAATTCTCGAGAAATCGGATAATTTAAAAAAAAACTGTAAAAATTCTAAAATCAGTGTAAAACAGACATTTCAAAAAAATATGATTTTTTTTATTTCTGTAAGAAGACAAACAAAATAGAAGTAGGAAATCAAAAACAATTCAAAACTTTACTAATTCAAATAGTTTTTCAAAAAACACAGACTGTCAATCGCTGAGTCTGACAATCGCGTAGGCTGTTGTACGCGTTGAGACAGAAAATTCCCTGATGTTGCAAAAATTACGCTCATTTAGAGTCAACGTTGGCATAATTTTGTTAAATGCCCCGATCAGTCCTTGAACGTTTTGTGTTTTCTGTCCACTTTTTTCACATAGATAATCATTTTTTAAATTAATATTTCATAATAAAGAAATCCCGAATCCCGAGAAAAGATTGTCGAGATTCGGGATTCCCCGAAATATTAAAAATTTTGATTCTCGAGATTTTGGATGGAAAATCTCGAAAATTTCTCGAGAATTACCGAAACCTAACTATACTGGCAACAATCCCTCTTAAATAAGCGCTGTAAAAAATACTACACGAATTAATTATTTATGATCCAATTTTACTTCTCATCTTCAGGTTTTTGTTAATTAGGAACTCTATGTTCTTTATCCTTGCAATATGATCATACAACTTGTGTCATTCTTATTTATACTATATAGACAGACAATAAATAGAGCTTCAAGTATTATCTCGTCTGCCAGATATTAGCTTATTCTATGGTTTTCAAAATTATTATTAGAATTTCCCCAAATCAAGGACCTAAATTTTCTTTGCGATACACTAGGATAAGTCTTATAAGACTCTTACATAACCAATATTTTGCGTTTATTTTGAAGTACTCTGACTTTATCAGTGACTTTTGCGATCATAGTATTTGTTAGTCAAAATAGTACACGTCTTTTTATGTCTTCAATCTTAGTTTTTTGTTCAAAATTTATTGTGGAATTATTCAAAACAGAAACATAATATTATTAATATTCCTAATCTGTCGTGATTATTTGTCATTGTTATCTAGTCGAGATTTCTTTCATATTTTTATTTTAATCACCCAACATTTTAAATTTGAAAATTCTAGTAGCATTTATTGAATAACATTACACGTATTTTAACTGCTGTTTAGGATCATTTTCAGCCGTAAAAAGTGAAGCAATAAATAAAGGATTTGAAAGATACATAATTCAACCACACAAAGAGCCAATTAAATTATTTAAGTTCTATCATAAACATTCATCTTGATAAATCGGAATGTTATAACAGAAATGATAAAACTTACAATGTCTACCTAGCGAGAGAAATTTGTTTCGTATTACATACAACAGATATGAATATCGTAAAACTTTTCCTCTGGTTGTTGTACAAGTTTCCCCCTTTTTCGCGAAACTCTAAGAAAACTCCCTTGCAAATAACTTCATGAATATTATATTATCTTCTATAAGAAAAAGAGTGCTAATAATATATGAAAAGGAAACGGAAGAAGGCCTTTTTCTATATTGGTTAATAAATTGAAGAACTTTGAAAGGAAGATGATAAGTTTTTGTTAATCTTTTTTATTCTTGCCGATGGTCAGAGTGACACGGGTAGGTATTGATAATAGTTCTAGTTGATATCCAAAGGGGTAAGCATCACGCAAAAAGAAACGTGTGTGCTGATGATATCATTCGGTGAACGAAGGAATCCTTGTCATAAAGCCTAGCCGTCATATTGTATGAAAAGTCTCAATCAGCTCAATTGTTTATTATTCCAATTGATTCCAACGATTCCAATATAATTCTTTTTCCTAGTTTTTTTTCCGTGGATATTTTTACGAATAAAAAACTGTAATTATAGTTAATCAACACTAAACTTGAGAGCGTGACAACTGCAGTCTTGGATGACTGTTTTTAGATATCAACTATTAACCTTTTCCACTCGAAATTTTTTTTATAGGTACATACCACCCACTCGAGACTTTATCCCGCACAAAGCATAATTTCAATATAAAACATTTAATTGGTGAAAAAAATGTAAAAAAAATTTTTTTTTTTTTATTCTGTAAAATAAATTTATAATGAATATACTGTACTTATTTTTAGTTTATTTATAATTCTTCATTGTGTGGTATTTCACAAAGCAATCTCCAATATGTAATCCTGGCTTATCACAGAATCGTAATGAAATAGCGGTATGTAGAGAACTGGCTATAAAGTGTAAATCGTCCATTATGACTGTAAATATGATACAAATGAATTGCCTTCAAATACACTTGTAATATAAGCGGCTGTCTCGTAAATTTCCTAAATTAGTTTCGGGCTCATAACAACTCATTCCCAGTGCGGTACACATTATCAAAAGATTTCTCAAAAAATAATAAATCGATACGTAATAATTTTCATTTGACTCATTAGAGTATTTCACATTATATAGGTTCCGAATCGGCATAATATACTAGTAAGTATTGTCATCAAAAACAGTATTCAAATATAAAACTGTAAACTATACGAGACGCCCCTGCGCAAGCGAGAACCAATAAAAAATATAAACACACTTCAAAATCATGCGTGACAAACACTTCACTCTAGTCTGGGAACGTTCAATAAATAAAATTTATGTGACAAAAAAACATTGCTTGCAAGCGACGACCTACGAATATAAAAGAGAAGATTCCGATAAAAATACTATGTTGAAATTAGGCACGCAGTATTCTTTTGCCGACTTCTTTCTCAGATAAATGTAATAACCTATTATTATTCATTCTAACTTGATTGAAATCGCATTATAAAAATTTATGAAAATATTACAAAAAATGACTTTAGAGGCGGTGCCGCCGCTACGGCGGCACTCGAGTAATACGGCAAACTTCTAATGCCGCCGATATGGCGGCACTCGAGTGTTAAGGGTATTCTTATTGTGTCATCACCTAGCGGATGTCGGCCACCATCAAGGCGATCTTATACTTGTCGTCTGCTATCCGGAACAGTTTAGTGGAGCTCGTACCAATCACGGAGGTTCTTAAGCCACGAAATGTAACGCCATCCTCTACTACGCTTACCATTGATCTTTCATTGAATAACAAGTTGGGCAATGCTGTACTTTTGTCCTCTTATACTGTGGCCGATGTACTGTAGTTTCCTGGTTTCGATACTAACCAGATCTTCTCTGTCCTTCCCCATTCCTTAACATTTGTCACCCGGACAGTCCAAGGAATTTTGAGGATGCGTCTTTACAGCCACATCTCCAAAGCTTCAAGTCGCCGTGACATCTCTTGGTTTAGCGTCCACACTTCCATACTATAGAAAAGAATTGAGAGAACATAACAACGTACCATACGCAGTCTCAAACCTAGTAATATACTTTAGTTATAAAAATATATAATAATATAATATATATAATATATATTACACTACAACCCAATGACCCAATGACAGTAGTGTAGTGAACAGTAGCTTATTTATTAATAGAAAACTGAAACAATCACAAACACTCAGGCTTTGAGAAAATCACATAAATATATTGTGACTTCAGCGGGATCGAACGCGGAACACCAGCGCCTTACGCACTGCACTACGAGATTTTATCAGTACAGTACTGGTTTTTTAAATTATTGTCTGATTAGTCGTGAGATGTAACCTAACCAATGCAAATAATCATCGGCTTATATCAACGGTTCAGACTGCATCCGAGCTCGGTGGTTGACAGCGCGGCAGGTCAGATATAGAGCAAATGACTGACTGGGTTTAACGTGAAGTTTATAGTAAGTACTTGTTTGCTTACAATAATGAATTAATTCGAAACGTACATACATTAAAGCAATTTTAGAAGTCCTGAAATGGTCACTTTATTTACCAAATACTATAGTTGATTAAGACATGGTATAATCATATTATATAGAATGGGGTAAATTGTATAGTGGTTTTAATCGATAGTGTCATAATGCCATAATAATTGTGAATAATGTAAATATTTTAATGAAACCAATTATTGAGAATCAAATCAATTTGAGGAAAGCACCATCAAAGAAGTAGAATACGAAAACCATGGGATATAATGATACAAATTTTTAATTAAAATATTCTATTTTTTATCTCTGCATTTCGCGCATAATTATGATTGGAAAAGTAAAACCCACAGCGTGTTTAATGCGGTCACTGTCAATTAGTGAGATCCCCTATATATTATTTTTCAATATCAATTTAATGGTGACGCAATTATAAAAAAACAACCGCATAGAAAATATGCACTCACATTTTTTGATACAATATTTCATCACATAATTAAATTTAATATTAATAATAAAATATTTGACCACCATATACCAGACAGTTTAAAGCTTGGAGAAATCGATTGAAATACAATACATTTTAATTATATTGAGACCTGTTTAATAGTATGGAGGAAATATGGCAAAGTTTTGATAATATAGATTGTACACACACATATTATATATATATATACATACATATATGCAATACAAAATATAACTTGTTTTTCCGTCAAGACCATAGATAGGAAAACTTTCAAAATTTCTGCATTAGATTAACATAATAATATTACGAGACCGGAAAGGATTCTATTATCCGATTGACATATTGGAAATCTGTGGGTTTCATTTTTATTTTTTTTTACTTCATACATATTATAATATATTTGTATATGTATTTTTCTTTATTTTTTTTATGTTTCCGGTATTTTAATAAATATCTCATTTGTATTGAAATAGTTTACTGCTCGCTCTATTTACTGCATATGACATGGATTTTATTTTCAATATGTACCTACTGATATTTTAACATTGTTATCTGTATATGAGAGTCATTGCGTCTTAATAATTTCAGGAAAATATAATTTTAAGATTTATCATGCCCTTATTATTAATATACGGCTTTACGGTTTAAAGAATTTCTGATTTCAGTTACGAAAAGACTCAAAGTATAAAAATACACATTTGTTTAAAATCACGTATCGACTGTTTAATCTGCATATCGGCTAACTCCATTTGGGCAAATTGTTCAGGAAGGAGAAAAAAAAATTAGACTATCGAGCGGAATTTAACATTTCCAAAAATACACTTCGATTTTTTGTATACAAATAAGCTGTACTATGAATTAATACACTATTTAGCTTCCCTTTTATATATGAAAAAAATTATATAAAGAGCGGAGTTTTTCCATTTACGATATTGGAAATTTGGCACCTGCAGTTGGTTGTTTTGTGTGAAGAACGGATAACGCATTTATTTATAGGTTTAGTAGTTTGACATTTTGTGTGAGCATGGAAAACATGCATTATAATAAAATGCCATCAAAATCTAATTTTTGGTCAAAAGAGGAGTTAGCTGATATGCGGATTAAGCAGTCAATATGTCACTTCCCGGGTTGGTGCTTTCATCTTTTAACCATTGATTTATCCAGAGAAATATGGGAGATCAGTACCTACTCCAACTTTTTTCTAGGTTATTTTTTTTAAACTTTCTAAGCTCCCGTGATGGCTGAGTGGTAACGTATTATCTGCATGCAAAGTGGAGAGTCTCTAGTTTGAATCCCGGGTCTGACAAAATTTGCATGTTGTTTTTCAAGGTGCGTTTTAATCTAGAGCATGAACCTAATAGGTAGAAAAAGTGGCTTATATCCATTTCTCGAAAAAATAAAAAAAAATGTCACGTAACCCCTTTGTGAGGGGGCCAAGATTCAGACTGGAGCGTAGTGTCAATACGGATTATCGAAAATAGAAAAATAATTATAGTTTAAATAGGTATAATATTATTATGTTAAATATAAAAATTAATCCATTTTATGACGTAAGTTATAATTAACTAAAGACGGACTTGTTATAAAAAAACAATATAACACTAGTGAGTGCTGTGTAGTAGCTAGGTGTCCAAAAATAACTTTATCAACATTATTAATTTTCCTTTGATATTGGCTATACTGTTTTTGATGACAGTGTAAACATTGTTTTCACGTCATGTCTATGAGAAGCGTGTTGACTGTTTACGAAGGCTCTTCAAAAATTATATTAAACAAATATATTAGTACAATATTAGACATTGGTATTGTTAAATTCTGTTGAATATTAAAATCGATGACAAAAAGTAACGTCCATGATATTCAGATTATTATTTGAGTACTTCACAGGAAAAAGAACGTTATTACGATAACGCTAGTTTTCGGTAAATTGTTTCAAATGACGCACTATATTAATTAAATTTGTGTTCAGTTAATCTTGCTCCATCATCATAAAATAAACATTTTAAGGGGGGACATGCTCGTCGTAGGTCAAAATTGAGTTTTTATTGTATTTTCAAACCATGATCCTGGACACTCCTTAAAAGTTGTAGATAATCTATTTATATAATTTTGAAGTCTTATTATCCTTTATATTTATTTAAACATTTGATGACTGCATAAAGTATTTTTGTTACATAAAATAGTATTCTTTTAAACCTCTCACTCTAATGTTTTAGAATATAGTCATATTTCGGTACATGAATGTGCAGTGGTGTTAAGATTTTTTACATTTATTAATTTTTAATTGTTGGAAAGGCATCGTAGTTAAAAAAAAATAACAATACAATTTAATTAGACAACGTCAATAAATTTGATAGTCCTTATATTTTAAAATACACTCATTTACTAGGTATATACAGAGTATTAAGAGATATACACAGCTTTGCTAAAATATGATTTTTGTCACTGTATTATTTTTATAATATACTTACCACAGTTTGGATTAATAATTAATATGGAGGCGATTCAACCCTTTAAATTACTTTAATTATTTATATACTCGATGGCGATATTGTAAGAATGACTTCGACGCCTTTACTGATAAAAAATCTGTGCATATATATGGCAACTATTCCTAATAATAAATTTATTTCACTCATGTCATGAAAAGATTTTTTGCAACAAGTTTATAATAACAATTTTTTGTGAAAGTAATGTGAATGAAATTTAGGGTAAAACGATTTCTTTTACCAAAAAAAAAACTAATTTAAATTAAACACTACGCTTATTTCTTTAAGTCGTCGGAAGAAGTGAAAGCTACCAGTTTATATATAAACTTTCTATTTGGAAGCTTTTTACAAATGAGTAATTTGGCTTTTGAGTTTGCCAAAGAGCTTTTTCATTGATGAATTGAAAGCTTACGTAAAAGTCTTTTTATCCCAAAAAATATGGAACCCGAAAATTCACTAGAGTTTTGCGACAGTCTCCTGATATTTCCTTTACAAAAACATTACGGAGGGCCTTGAAAATTTGGCGGATTTCGATCAGCGAATGTGACATATCATTTAGAAAATGTTCTCTACAAAATTTAAATCTACCACCATTATTTCATATATTTTAATATATATTCGTAAAATTTCCCATGAGATATTTTAGCGGTTATGATTTTTTTTCGGTGATAAAACTGAATCAAACATGTTTATTTACATTATAATTGACGGAAAATATCGTATAATTATTGTGATATTTAATGGGAATCAATTATTTGTACTGACAATATACATCAAATGTTGTAGTTTCATAAATATTTGAATAATTATTATGGGTATCTAGTCGTTTAATAAAAAACATTTTTACGTTTTATGTAAAATTGACAGTCGCCTTTAAAGATGTTGTGTAGAAAAAAATAAGTTTAAAAGTATGTAATATATGTGAATACCTATTGAAATAGGGTTTTAGTTGAAATGCCGAATGCTGAAGTCCCAACTTTCCCAAATGGGAATAATTCCGACATTCCCATGGCCGAAATATGTTGAAATAAGTCAAACGCATTCAAAAAATCCGAAATATTTATCTAGCTCAGATTAAGTTAAAAAACAGATGTGGTGTTTATATACAGAAACCAGTAGCGAAGGGTGGAGGTAGGCTGTTAAGATCCGCCATAAATAGTGCACTTTTAGTCATACGTATTTGTTTTTATTAAACTAAGACTACAATTTACAGATGGTGTTGGTTAGTTTTTAAAAATCAATTAAAAACCTGCCAAACCAAACCAAAACATAATTGTTTTGGTATACTTTGGGTGATACTACAAAATTGTGCATACTTCTTCATTCATACTTATTTGTTTTCGTTGGATTAAAAATATGTATTATACGTTGGATCATTTTTTTAAATTTATTAAGCCCTGCCTAAGCCAAACTATAATAGATAAAAAAAACATTATTTTATCTATTTAATATCAAAAGTTATGATTTAATTGTATATTTAAGTTATATATAATGGCTTGGTTTCCGCAGTGTTTAATTGAATTTAAATTAACCAAAACCATATGTAAATTGTAATTTCAATTCAATGAAAACAAATACGTATGACTGACAAAGTTTAGTGTTCGCTATTTATGGTGGATCTTAAATGCCTACCTTCACCCTTCGCCACTGAGAAACGTTATGAAATGTCATAAAATTGAATTTTATTCCGAGAGTCGTAGATACTGCGAACACTGATTCTATATTATGTAATATATATAATAGATTATTTTTCATAACTATCACAGCCTTTGAGGTCTAATGACAGTTAAAAGAGTGTTAACGAACACATAAACACCCAGACTTTCAGTGTAATTAACATACTAAAAGTTGACTCGTTTTAAATCAATCTGTTCAATTTATCTATATATTTCATATCATTTGTGTCTTTACTGTGGACGGCGATTGTCTATTGCAATTGAATACATTATATTAACTGATTTAAAGAATTTGGGCTATTATGGATTTCGTGGTCTAGCGTCCCATTGAAAGAATCTATTCCGTTTCCGTTTCACCTCCTTGAACTTTTATTATTCTGTCGTTTTTTAAAGCTCAACTCAAAAAGTTCGTTTTAAATGAAATACTGAATCCTACGTTGCAAATTGATGCATCTCGTTCGAACTTGTACTGACGATGCAATTGCATCTAACAAGCTGGCCGCAAGTGCAGCGAAAACGTGACTGGAAATGCAATTTTCTACTGCATTTACGTAAGTATGTAAGAGTTCAGTTAAGCTTTACACTGAAAAATACGAAGTGCTACTTTACTTACTTAGTAGTTTTAGTACCAACTGATATTTAGGAGCTTAAACTGATACGATATTTTTGTGCTTTTTACTATATGTTTTTATTTCGCTTACCCGGGCTTTAAGCATATGTTAAAATACATATAATCGGTCAATCATTAATAAATAAAAACGTCTAAAGTTTCTTAACAAATATTTATTAACTACTTTAAATAATATGGAAAATTAACTAGAGGAAGTTATATTAACATACTTAATTTGAAAAGACTTCTGACAAATATATAACCAATAGAAAACATATTTAAAAAAAAAACAATGCCCGGCAGGATTAGAACCTGTGTCTCTTGGGATTCGCGCTCATGCACATTGACCTCAATGCTATAGGTAGGCATTTTATCTCATTGCGACGAATTTGAACTAATGATTTTTACAATACTCTCTGAAGCGATTTCTAAATTCTAAAAAAATAGTTAGTAATATTATCACCGATTTGTCCTCATTTATTTATCTATCTGTCTGTAACGCATGAGAAAAATGTAAATGTGTAGGAAAAAGTGAAACAATGAGAAGACGAATTGAAAGGTAATGTGAGAAAAAACATACACTAAACGCAAATTCTAAATTTTTAAAATAAACTCATAGCAAAATAAATAATGTAATTTTTTATTTTAATTGGGTCCTGAAAGTAAACAAATATTAAATACTCTCATAATAGTTTGTCAGATACATTTAGTACAGCACTGGCATATCGCCACATCTAAGAATGTTGACAGGTGGTATCACTACCAGGATTTTTTTTATAACTATAAAAATTTACGTTTTTGTCAATAGATTCTTCGTAATCAGTTTACAAAATAAATATAAATGTAAAAAAATATTACATTCCATCACCATGTTTGATCTTGTAAAGATCAAATGAGAATTACAACATGTCAATTTGCCGGAATCGGAATTTGAATCAGGAACCTATGATACTATAAGCTGAAACGTTACCGCTCGGCTACCGTGGGTGACAAAAAATGCAGTTGATTTAGTTTCCGAGATAATAATAAGTACACTACTTCTATACTAACATAAGTTACAGTACAGTGGTTTTGTGTAGGTTAAGAATAATTCTAAACCTACTTTTGAACAAGAAATTCTTGTCCACGTGTTAAAACTGTGAATCGTGTTAATCGTATTTCAGTTTTCAAAGGAGGAATGCCTCCAATGTTATCATTTTATTTTACGCTTCCATAGTGTACGGATATATTTACGTAATTTGATGCTTTTTATAATTAAAATATGTTTTAAGCGATCAGGAGTGATGTTAGAATTATTATTAGTTAACTTTTAGTTTATTGCGGAGAAAAAAGTCAATCGCATCTAAAAAGAGAGCCGATACATTATACGCGTAAATACGCGTTGCCGCCATGACAGTTACTTCACTGAGAAATCTTCTATATGCGACTACTTCAGCGACTTCCTGTTATCGACGAGACTATTTCGTCGGAAAGTAGTCATATTGTCCTTTCTGGGATTTTTGTCTTCTCCTTATCGTGCCATTATCCCCTAGCGGAGGTCGGCCACCGTCAAGGCGATCTTAAATTTGTCGTCTGCTACCCGGAACAGTTCAGTATAGCTGCACTCGTACCAATCACGGATGTTATTAAGCCACGAAATGCGGTGCCGTCCTTTGCTACGCTTACCATTGATCTTTCCTTGAATGACAAGTTGGGAAATGCTGTACTTTTGTCCTCTCATAATGTGGCCGAGATACTGTAGTTTCCTGGTTTCGATACTAACCAGAACTTCTCTGTCCTTCCCCATTCATTTGTCACCCGGTCAGTACAAGGATTTTCGTCTTTACAGCCACATCTCGAAAGCTTGAAGTCGCCGTGACATCTCTTGGTTTAGCGTCCATACTTCCATACTATAGAAAAGAATTGAGAGAACATAACAACGTACCATACGCAGTCTCAGACCTAGTAATATACTTTAGTTATAAGAATATATAATAATATAATATATATATAATATAATACACTACAACATGCCAAGAGACCCAATGACAGTAGTGCAGTGAACAGTAGCTTATTTATTAATAGAAAATTGAAACAATCACAAACACTCAGGCTTTTGTCCTCTCATAATGTGGCCGAGGTACTGTAGTTTCCTGGTTTTTGATACTACGCAGAACTTCTTGGTCCTTCCCCATTCGATTGAGAATTTCCTAAAGTAGTGTAGTGTATATTATGAAGTTAATATTTTAACTCTTCATTTATAAATTACTATTGTGTGTTCGTAAAAGCAATACATTTCATTTATCTTTTGCTCGGTTTTATTTTTAGTAAACTTTTCACAATCCAATGTTAGCGGCAATTTAGCACATTTGATAATTAACATCAACGGAGTCATGAACCATTAGTCACTGTGGCTGAAATTTGCGTGTCATAGATGACAGTTGAATTATGGAACTCATTCATTTCGGAATCCGAATGCATTAAAAATTAACTGTGGTTTTTTGTAGAACACAACGCGTGTCCTGTCAGGTTGAACGTATTCAAAGTCGTTATTTTAATTATTCAATAATGTGTTTAAATTCTAAAATTCGAGTTAGTGTGTTTTGCTGAAAAAGTGAATATGTAAATATTATGATTTTAATAATAATATCATAATCGGTATATTTTAATATACTGCTGGATGAAGGCGACTCTCTCCACTTTTGTTGATTCCTTACCACGTAATTCTGCCTAACTAATTCTGTCTTCAATAATTATTATCATATGCCTCGAGTACTGTTAGAACGATGTTGTTTGGGCATAACCTGATAACTGCTTTTTTCGTCATTTTATATTAAGAGTAAAAATTGGGTCATTATAGTATTATCTTCCATTTGGTAATAACCCGATATCTAAATTTCATTTGAAACACTTAAAACTCTATGATAATAATATTATGATGATATAATATGTGAACAAACACAGCGGTTAGTTTGGTCAAAACATAACCAAAGACCAAAGATTACTGATATGTGACATTATTTTCCTAATTAGTGGATTAATTGACAATCCAATTCTTGTCATATTCTTCTTCAGTTGTTTATTTTAAAATGCTTTCTCAATGGTAGACAAAACATCAACCGAGATTTATGTGGAAAATTCAAAACTTAGCATTTCTCTACTGTAAATTCAACATTTTGCAGTTGACAGAGCATGCCCAAACAACACCGACTGAATTTAGATTATTGCATCCATACAATAAATAGCCATCCCATCTACGAGCTATGTATCTGGCCCATTTTTATTTAATTCCACCTCTTGGGGAATTGTTAACTGACATGTGTGGTGAATTGTTTTTTATTATCAACGAAAGTTATAAAAGAATATGTTATTGCTCTCCAGATTTTATCTTCTGAATCGAACTTTAGAGCTCATTTAGAGTATCTTGAGAAGGTATTAATATTAACTGTAAAATGTAGATGACTTAAATAGTCACCATTAATACGAATACCTACCCCTGTCTTCGCAATTTAGTTGGCCGAGTGTTAAAGTAGCTTATGAAGTCATAGATTTTGAAAAGCTGAAAACAACCGGTTTAGAAACCTGAGGGCAGTATTGATATCTATGTACATGACAATAGATGATTGTCTTGAAATACATATAATATTTTTTATCGTTTCAGCAAGCACTTTACTAAGTAATTACAAAATAAACCGTGTATATCACGCGGTGTTCTTCAAGTACCAAGTTACGGAGGTGACGAGTGGAAACCACGACTACTCCCCGGCCTGGCACCATGTTTTTTCGTGCATACTATGGTCTCAACTAGATGAATCACAATTGAAGAAAGTGCGTCTTTTAAAATTTTTAATACGGTTTCAATTCCAGGGCTAGCAGGCTACACACTACCACAGCTGTCAATATTTATAAATAGTCGATGTTTGTACTCATATTACCAAAAGTAACTAAATTAAGTACATAAATCTATCATCTTATATCCATAGATTAATTAAAATTTCTAAAAAGAAATACTAAACTCAGCAGGATTTAAACCTGCGCTCCCTGGGTTACGTGCCTGTATTCGTGTTGAATAAAAAAATAGTTTATCATATTATATTGTAGTGATACATACATTATATACTTAATTTCTCAGTCGTCGTGAAAAATATAGGTTTTTAAATTATTTCTTTATTAAGCACCCATTGCCAAACTACGGTGAAAAGAGCCTATTGCGCGATGGTAAGGAAAAACTATACCTCAGTTTAAAGCGCAGGGATATCTTCTATTTCTCTCACTCCTCTTACAGGTTGTAAATGATTTAATACGACTCGAGTGATAAAGCGACGC
Organism: Rhyacophila brunnea; assembly: GCF_057557595.1. NCBI lineage: Eukaryota > Metazoa > Arthropoda > Insecta > Trichoptera > Rhyacophilidae > Rhyacophila > Rhyacophila brunnea. Next base: position 9,419,109 of record NW_028232796.1, on the reverse strand, counting down.
TACTCTTGCTTCCTTATGTATAATTTGAAAACTACTTTTAAGTAAACTGAATAAGAAAATACAAAAATGAATGATTAATGCTTCCTTTTCAAAATTTTAATGATATATTATATTTCTACTCTGGTTTATGACTCAATTTAAATACGGTGCAATCGACTAAAATATATCCTGTGATCGATGCGTTGGACTTGTTTGATCTACAGTATACAAGGAGATCTGCCACGATAAAAAATATATATTAAATCAAATATAACGTATATGTAGTAATGTCAGTAAAATATATTCGCCCTTGCGTCTGTTGTGGAAATATATGAGTTCAGAGTAATTCTCATAACTTGACGCATCGCTTGTAAATGGTGTGTCAAAACTTTCACAGTACCGCATTACTCATGCTTTTCATATACATTGTACTACTGGAGTTGTGATTTGTATGGAAACTAATTGAATCGTTCACTGTTTTAACTATTTATGAGTTTATATTTCGTATTATGATAGAATCGTTTATTTAAAAGCGACAGCAGTAGAAATATTTGATCAGTTGGATGTGAACAATGGTGAAACTTGGTTGTGATAAAAACTGACATTATTTTATTAAATTGTATTTAAAAGAATTTGCATAAGTGCTATATGACGTATAGATACGGTTAATAATATGTAAGTACATATTCATATATAAATAAAATAATAATTTTTGTTAGTTTTAATTGCTGTTGTAATCAATCTATAATAATTTGTACTTTACCTAGTACTTTAAACATGCAGATTTCAATAAAAAATAATGTTGTTTTCCAAAGCATTTTCCTAAGTTTTGCTAAGATTTTTTTTCTTGTATTGCTACAATACTAATAACATAGGATTTTTTATACAATTATAAATATTTTAACTGCCAATAAATGTTACTAGGTGGATACTTATTGGTTAGCTATTTTTTAAATAAAACAAATCACTTTAAATTATGAAATACGTGAAGAATAATAAATATTGTTCTGACAATATATTATTATATGAACAGAAAGAGATTATAAATAAGTTAACTCACTAATTGCACTTTCCGGATTAAGGTAATTTAAGATTTTTCACTATATTGGATTGATGTATATTTTCTACAATCTTTGAGTGAAAATCAACCATACTATATCGTAGAAGTGTTCAACAAATATGTAAAAAATTAGGCAAGATACTATAGAGTTTCTTATTAAAAATATAGTACGTTATAATCAATGTGAGCAGATTTTAACCGCGTTACTATTATTATTTCAATTTTTTCTACTTAAATGTTTATACTTAAAATATTGATACTTTCTGTGGTAAAATAAGAATTATTTAAGTTTAAAATGTAAGTACCTAAGTAAACTCTCATAATAATATAGAAGCAAAGTTATTATTAACTACCTTAATTTGGCATTGCATTTATTTTTAAAGAGATTTTCATTTACAACAAGAAGTACTTATAAACATTGTATAAATCATAATCACATCCGTTGCCTGGTAACTAAAATTTTCAAAATAGTTATTCCGAAAAAAGTTACACGTTAATTAAAAAAATCCACTTAGTAAATTTGTATCTTAGATCCGGCTGTAACTTGAAGATTTAGCGAAACAATTCAATAAAGTCGTTCGTAATTTTACTTTAGGGCCTACACAATGGAGACACAACCTTAAAACAGTTGTGAATTGGATTCATCATTTATTCAGAGGACAATCAGAAAAATTGAAACGGTGAAATGTTTTCCGGTACTTGCCTCCTTCTTTCAAATGGACGGTGTTGCGCAGAAAGTAATTAAGTTATAAAAATTGCAGAGCTTAAAATATTTGCTAAATATTTTCGTCTTTAAAACTTTCTTATTATTGAAATTACAGATTATTTGATTATATATTATATTATATGTGGGGTAGCTGCCAAAAGTAGCATTATGTTTGATTTTAAAAGGCATGTCAAACTTCAAATTGCAAATACGCTATAGCATGATTTAGAGATTTACCAACTTTTGGCAGCTACGCCACATATAATATATTATATAATCAGATAATCTTTATATATTATAATATGATGCAATTTATAATGTTATAAAAAACTATTGGCTTTGATTTGTGAATAATTAAAATACTACTTATTTATTCATAGATTTGTAGCTGTCAGTATATTATTGATCAAATGTCTAATTTTAATGTATGAAATTATTCGACCGCAATAATAAATTCCCAGGGACTCATATACCGGTAAAAAACTGTTTACCTGTGTCAGCAAATTGATTGGCAATATTAAATACGGTATCGCAATGGAAAATTAGTCTAATATCCATTCCCATAGTATCATATTATATTATGACTGTAATAATAAATAAAATTCACAGCTACTCGTATTTAAACCGCTGACTCATTCAATATAATTATATACTAGAATATAATGTTTAGGTATTTACTTTCGACTGTATAAATTACGAATAATGATTTATCAAAATGTCACTCGAATATACATTTCCAGTCTGTTACTATCGCAGTATCTATATCGCTTTGCCCAAAATCTGATTGTACCGAGATGCGGACCTCGGATCCGTACCTATCATAAGTTTAGTATTGTAACATAACTGCTGTAACATACTATTGTACCAACCGTTACGGCTAATAAAATTCGCTCCTGCATACATCTTCGACTTCTTCATCACCATCCTCAACACCATAACCTATGACACATCGACGATTCCCAAAGTGATAACACACACTCATCCTCAACACCACAGTGGTGACCTCTGCCGCGATCTTCTACCGACAAGGTCAGCAAGGAACAGATTTAATAACTATTTAAAATTCTTCATTGTACTATTAAACACTAAAATTTGGAAAACTGAATGTTTCTTAGATATTTCCATGTAATGTATTTTTAACAAGAAACGCTAATTTAAAAATATATTTATACTATATTTCTATCCATTTTTTTTGAAAAACAAAATAATTTGTTAAATCGGTACAAAGAAATCATAAAAACTAAATTTAAGAAATCGTGACGCCATCTAAAAATCGAGTTAATAGTTACAAAGATGGTTGCCATTATTGATGAAATTGAACATATCTCATATAACGTTAACAGTATAAGGTGAGTAGTTGAATAGATATTATAATAATTATAAGAATCTTTGGTTTGTAAATCAATACGTGTGTCCAAATCCTTCTCTGTTCAAGATTTATGTTTTTAATATGTAAGCTTTTTCAAATTATATATTTTATTTTGAATGTTAAAAAAAGGAGCTTTCTGAATAAGCTTAACATAATATATCAGAATGATTAATTTCGATATAGAATGATTTATGCTATTCATGTATAATATAATATTATTTAACTCACTCCAAGATGTAAGGGTTGGTTGCTTACCACACAATGCCTACCAAGTTGCCTTTGGTAATTTGTGGCGACGGCTTATTGTTTACTTTTGTTGACTGTCAGAGCCTTCGCTATTGTTTGTTGATACACGTGTCAGAAATCGTTCGCGAAGAGGTCTTATTGTGTGATATTTATCACAGAAATAACTAATATAACAGCACAAAGTGTATAAAACACTGTGTAGGGTTGTTTGTGTCGTCATTATCAGTCAAGATCGATACAAGGCTTACACTAACTTTTTCAATTCTTTTCGCCGCCCAACAAATATTTTTTTGAAGTTATACTTATTTTGGCGCGTTTGGTAAATCAGATCAGAGTGTATTTTTGGCGTGTGACATGTAACACATAATTTATTTTAAAATAATAAAAACGCACTCGATTGGATTCGAACCACCGATTTATTCGATTATCAGCCGAACGCACTGCCTTTACGCCACAGTATATCACTGCAATCGTGATTATAGTTTAGAATTGTTCCGTTGCCTAGGCAGTGAAGTTATTATTGTCGACCATTTGCAATTCCTTACGTAAACAAACTATTAAACGCCAGAGTGACAGTCGGTACTTTAAAAATAAAAACAACGAGAAACCATTACATAATTTAGTATTATAAGTTAAAGTATATAGAAATAAACCAACAGCGTTTCAATAAGTGGTCCTTTTTCTTGAGTGTGTAATTTAACAAGATAATTAAGAGCTAGTCAAAGAATCTAGTGTATCACAAATTTTGTTTTTATTTTGTTACTCCAAAGAAGTATAACTTCTAACGCGCGTACATAAGTACACACACCGATTTTTTGTAATAGGTATGTATATTACTGAGACTTATGTTATGTACCTATTTTCAATTAAAAATTCTATCTTCATAATATAAAATCTGCTTTGGCCACAACACTTGCGTCTTCCCACGCCATGTCAGAATCCCATAGTTCTACCATATAAACTCTGGATATATTATCTAGACATATACGGATCTTGGTTGTATACTTTACGTGTTTGACAAAATGAAAAATTATTTTTGAATATAGTTTTTAAGCGCCCAAATGCTCTGCTTTTCTGAAAAATCTCACGACACATATCTACGTATAAAAACAATTTTTATTTAATCCTAAAAAGTTATATACGTATATTCTATAATTTTGTAGTTAAGGATAAAAATCACTTTGACGTATAGGTACATACTATTGAAAATAAAGTAAAAATTAGATTAAGTGGTTAAATTTAATATTTCCCGAATTTAAATGACGCATTTTTATTGACAATGCAATCTTCTTATTGTAAGAAAAAAAAATATTACTATCAAGGGTTAAATGTGTCACTAGATTTCAAAATCAGCTAAGTCCATAATAGATGAATAGGAGAAAAACAGCTTTTTGTTTTCCCAAATACACAGTCACAAGGGTGAAAGTTTATATTATTTCGAGTATAGAATATTTAAAATTAATAAATTCCATATTTCGATAATGCAGAAATGTTAGAAAGCAGTAGTTCTTCAGAAATTCACAAAAAAAGTAAAAAATACATAAAAGTGGACATGGCTGATTTTGAAATCTAGCGACACAAATATAAACTAATCATAAGTATGAGTAAAAAAAATATTCGGGTTGCGTATACTCCGTAATATGCGTTAGAGCAATATAGAAGACATGTGAACAAACGACTTAATGAAGCTAGACTTAAAGCCGGTAAATATTGGTTTGACTGATATACTTAGGGCAAAACTGAGAATACATTTTGCTGAAATATCTTATAGTTTTTTTTTTGTGCAAAATATTATGTTAGCAGTTCGTATTTTTAGGTTGTTTAATAGATAATTGGTTAAATTTAATGTGGTAACCGTACTGAATAGTAAAATGAATGTATAACGTTTCATATATAAGTTAATTATAATACAATTGAGGCTCTATTGTGCGTCATATGCAAAGTAAACGGCTTTATGTAGCCAGACAATCCTTTTTTCTTTAGTATTATCGAGGTTCCTACCCAATACTTAATATATTTGTATATGACAAATTCTTGGATGCAAATTTGCTAAACACAGGATTGGAACTTACAACTCATTATTAGAACAGTATATTCTACTACTAATCCACCACGGGATTGCGAGACATATTACAACGAAAGTCTGAGTTAAAAGCAGACATAATGTAAACACAATTTTTCATGCGATTGTATGTATTATTATTCTCACCAAAAAACAACCATTTAGCGCAAATAACCACCTGTTTTTGACATAAAATCAATAGACATTTTCATATTCTCAATTTTATTTTGCGTTCAAACACAAATATATAAAAGTCTACAGGTTTTTTCACTACCCCTTCATTATATTAATTTATATTTTTATTTATATCTGTGGTGTGAATATTAAATAATCTAAAATAATGATAAATTAACCTTGTCATTACAAAGCCTACCTAGGTAATTAATAAAAGTATCTAATTATAACAATTCACATATAATTTTCCGTATCTTGTAGTGTTCTTTAGTTATTACTAATTAAAACTTTTGTTGTGTGGAAGAATATTCGCAAATATTAAAAACACAACTATTTTATTAGCTCGTATTCTTGTTTGTCCAGTACTAATTTTTTTTTGTGTGTCCAGTACATTTTTTTCTTGTTTGTCCAAGATTTGTATTGGACGATTGAAGATTTTTAACTGACTTCAGACTAGCTCGACATTTGAAACTTTTAGAATATATCAGAATACGACGACAATGCATTATTTTAATACGTTTGGCCATTTTTTAAAACGAAACTCGAAACAGTCGACGAGTTTGGATATCTTGGATCGACCATCAGTGGAAAGGGCGGATGCGAAGCGGAAATAAGAAGGCGCACACAAATTGCAAAAAGTGCGGTGACACGCCTTACCACTATATGGAAGGATCGGTGAATTTCGATTGCCACAAAAATGATGCTTGTGCAAACATTAGTGTTCTCGATATTCCTATACGGAGTCGAGTCGTGGACCCTGAAGGCAAGAGAACGGAAGGCAATTGATGCCTTTGAGATGTGATGTTGGCGCCGAATGCTTCGCATTTCTTGGACGGAGCACAGGACGAACCAGTCAATCATCAAGGGACTGAAGATAAAGGAACGGCTCTCGACAATATGTCTGAGAAGAATTCTGCAGCTTTTTGGACATATTGTCAGGCGCGGACCGGACAACCTGGAGAGACTGGTAGTTTTGGGTAGCCTCCAGGGAAGGCAAAGCAGAGGAAGAGCGTCTGCGCGATGGAGCGACCAATGAAAGAGCTGACTGAGGGCACTATCCATTCTGCCCTGAGAGAAGCGGAAGATCGAGAAGGATGGAAAGTCTTGGTCGCTCAAAGGATGGCGAAATTTAAACGTGGTCACGATCCTCAGCCATGAGTGCACGACCAAGAAGAAAGAGCCATTTTTAAGCAGAATTGAATTCATTTTCAGTTAATTCTGTTTTGTATGGAAAGTTATTATTGTTGGTTACTAAGGGGGTCCAAGCAACTAAATTATTAATATATACGTGCGTAATGTCAAAATGACATTTCAGTATTCTATATTTATTCAGTATTTCTATCAAGTACAATAAAAAGTTACAAATACATAGAATTGTCAAGTTTATATGATTCAACAGAAAATTTAAACAGGTGGTATATAAAAAGTTCTTTTTATCTTGTAATTATTTTAAATTCATGTTTAATGATGCAATCAAACGAAAAGGAACAAACGAAAAAGTGAATCAAATGAAAATAATATAAATAAAAGCATGACTCATTTATTTTTAAAACAAATGAAAATGCTGTAAACTGCATTACCACTCGAGCTTTCATTTAATATTTTCGCTAATAATTGATGTCACTAAAATCTATACTCAAAGCATTTTCTATAAAAAATTAACACAATAATGACGTACGGACATTAAAAAAATGGATGAAACAATAATTTTAATTTAAGGAAAATTATCTTTAGAAGTCAATAAGTGATGGTCTCGTAATTAATTGTCAAATCATCGCCACTGCTACAGAGTAAATATTGTCTGTTAGTTGACAAAATAGCATATTTTAAAATACATCTGAAAAATAGGCGTAAACCTAATATGATTATTGTTATTTCATCAGTATTCAGTAGTGTTTAAAAACATCACAGCAGGGTTCAGCGTGAAACAAAAGGAAAACGCGGAAAAGTGTAACATTTGGCAACGAATAAAGAATCGCTATGGGCCTTTTGGCACGTTCTGTATGCAATCACTGAAATAATAAAAAAGCAGCCACAAAATAATAAAAACTGAATAACACAGTTTTTCTAGCGCCAAGTTGGTGCAAGGGTGCAGCAGTTGTTCCGATTAAAGGCCAATTAGGGAATAATTGAAACTTTTTATCGAATAGCTTTGAGTCTATAAACATGAAAATAGTTTTTCATAACAAAATACAAATTGAAAGTTGTTGTTTTATAATAAAATACAGTTCCAAAATCGAACGTGAGAAATAATAATTCTATTAATAATTTAAACTCATTGAATTTATGGTATATTACCAAAAAACTGACAAGCAAAAAGTGGATATATTATAAAAATCTATTTAAAGATACATACAAATTATATAGGTAAATAAGTATGTAATTTACACAATATAATATTATAATGATCTAATAATAGCTAAAAACGTATAAAAACATGTTTAAAATATCAATAAATTATATTTAGAATTTAATAAATTAAAATATTTACCTTAGAGCCAGTGTGCCTTGCATGGCCCCCATATTTTAATGCAGGATCCTAGGACCCCAGGACAGGATCTTTGGCGGATACCCTTACTTATTGCTAGGGTTAAAGAAAGTCTGACACTCTACAGTAGCGTTTTCCAAATGGTATTCGTGGTAAAATTAAGGGTAGGTATTCCATGTATTTTTAGGGTTCTTTTTGTATTTTAGAATTTGAATTGTGGAGTTGTCGAGTTGTAACAAAAATAACTTTGATGGAGTAATTTGATACAATATATTATACAAAAATTGCATCGTACACAGATACATAAGTATTTAAAAATGTAAATATAATAATCTTGAAGTGCAATAGCGCTGCTTTGTTATATAGTATATTATAGTATGTACGAGTAGGTTATATAACTTATCTGGTCAAATCGCCACGCGGCCCCCTCTCTATGCCCAGGACTCTAGGTTTGAGCCCTGTCAGCCACCCCCCCCCCTATTGTAGAGACCACGGTCTTAACCATTATTTTACCGAAAATAAGTTAAATATGGTTTGTATTTTTGACCTAGTCATTTGTTTGATTTAAACTAAAGATCTGCGACGTTATCGGACATAGAATTTGAAAATATATTGCGGCTGATATATTCAGTACATATAGTTAGATGACTAAAAAACACAGTTCCTCACAGTAAACGTGTGTTAGTATTATCAATAATTCTAACTATTAATCGCCATCTGCTTTCAGTTATCGTTAAGGAAATAAACAATTATGTTTTTTTTTTACAGTTTATTATCAAAGCTATTAAAGTTATCAAATGCGATTACACGTTTATAATTATATTGAACCTGTGGTATTAAGGCTTTCATGGAATACGGTTATACTGAATGGGGGTGGAACGAGTCCTGAATGCTGATTATTCACATTATGCAGGTGAACGTTGGGGGCTGGCGGATATAGTACACCACAAGCTAAATTATGGGATAGGTGCATCGCGTTGTATAACTTGCCTATTCACCACCTGTCAACTATGTTTATTATATTTAGATTTGTACGTACATTACGAATATGTAGATTTATGCGAAATTGCAAAAAAAGCTTGAGAGATAATTGGAGCTTTCGTACTTTTTTGTAATTGATTAAAATTCATGATAAATTTATTATCCAGCTTTTGTATATTTAAAATGGTCAAAAATTAACAATATGATCAGTTCAAAGATTTTTAAAAGAATGCACATTGAGGTAATAATGATAATATTGAACAATAATAAAATATTATATAAATTACGAATCAATTGACAACTACAATAATATGTGCCTATATAATGTTATATATCAATAAAATTAAGGTGTAATGCACATATTCTATTAATTATTTGACTATGTGATATACCTAAGAATGCCTGTATCGTATACACTCTTTGGATAGTATTTAGCAACCTTTCGGGATACTAAAATCCGGCTGGCTAAAAAAAACAAGCTAAAATGAAACTTTCTTGAGGAATCCTCAGTACGTAAAAAATAATATTAGCTAACAAGCCACACACACAAATTATTATTATGAGAGTATCATTTGTTTTCTTTCACGATCCGATTAAAATAAATGATTTCATAGATTTTTCAAATTTATAATTAATTTAATTCGTGTTAACGCTCTGTCGTTTCTTTATGTTTTCTCTCATGCATTATATATATATATACCTAATGGAAAAGAAATAATATAGGTGTATAAAGTTATTGCATAAAACCGTATTTTAAAAACAATTATATAGTTTAAGATGTTACGGAATGTATGATGATATTTTTAACCCGAAAATATACTGAAATAAAAAACAAATAATTAAAAGATAAAAAGAACTTTTTATATACAACGTTTTTAAAAACTTGACTTGATTTGTTTAAACGATAAAAAAATTTGTATTTGATAGAAATAATACTGAAATGTCATTTTGACACTCATATTGATTTCCATAGTAACGCACGTATATATTAATAATTTCCTAGCAACAAATAATAGTGGATTGGATTACGGATTTCTTCCGAAATAATTTTTCATACAAAACAGAATTACTTAAGGGCGGACGTGGTCAGCGTGGGTCAAAATGGAGCTTTTTTTCTATTTTCAAAGCATGATCCTGGGCAAACCTTAAACGTTGTAGATAATCTATTTATATAATTTTGAAGCCTTATTATCATATATATTTATTTTAAGCATTTGATGACTGCATAGAGTATTTTTATTACATAAAATAGTATTCTTTTAAACCTCTCGCTCTAATGTTTTAGAATATAGTCATATTTCAGTATTTTTATTCTTTTAAACATGTACCTAACCGTTTTTTTTTTATACACGCGCGTTAACATCATTTTACTTCAATAATAGTTTGGCAATTTATAGCTACGGCCGTATGTTGTAGCTTAACTACTGAGGAATGCCAAAAGAAATGGCGTATTTCAAAAAAACACTAACCTTACTCTTAGGTCAATAATTATTATAAAGCAATCATTATTCGTAGGATGTTTATCACACTTGAATGGTCAAAAACATAGCTGATAATGAGTATCTTTAGAATTATCTTCAAATGTGTTAATCCTGCCCATTTTTTGAATAATAAAATGCCAAATTCTTGTCAAATTTGGGATCACAGAGATTATCAATATAATTTTTTATCGTAAATATTTCACTATAATAATGTCGATATAAATTATACTGATTGTTTTTTTAAATTCATTTAAAAATTAATAAACGTAAACCACTGCACAGTTATGTACTGAAATATGACTATATTCTAAAACATTAGAGCGAGAGGTTTAAAAGAATACTATTTTATGTAATAAAAATACTTTATGCAGTCATCAAATGTTTAAAATAAATATAAAGGATAATAAGGCTTCAAAATTATATAAATAGATTATCTACAACATTTAAGGTGTGTTCAGGATCATGCTTTGAAAATAGAACAACAGCTCTATTTTGACCTACGCTGAGCATGTCACCCCTTAAGATAGCTAAAAGTATTAAAAATGCATTGGCATGGTGTTCTGATATATTCTAAAAGTTTCAAATGTCTAACTAGTCGGGAAGTTATTTAAAAATCGATTGCAAGATTTGTACCGGACAAATAACCACCGGAAAAATAAGAATACGACCTAATAAAAACGTTCTAAAAAAGGAATAGACGTTTTGAGCATTGCTTATTGCATGAATAAATTTAACCAATCTCCGAATTAAATTTTAACAGGGAGAAGTTTATTAGTGAAATTACACCAATTATTTTATGCTATCTGCCATTTGAATGAAATCAATACGATTCCCACGAGACAAGGCAAAGAACTCATGGTTATATTTATAAATTTAATTAACTTATTTCCTTTATGAAAACAAAAGTAACAAAACGAGCGGCGGAAAATAAGAATCACACCCTTTGCCGTAAGATATTGCAAAGGGTGGAGTATCACTTTTGATGGATGCCTTTGAGACTTCTTCACTTGAGGTATACACTATCCATGGCTTTATCCAATTGGCTTTCTTGTAATTTATTTAATTTTTTTTTTAAACATATTGTGGACATTACAAATTATAAGTTTAAGACGTTCACAACATGACATTTAGAAACAAAGATATATAAAACAGTATTACATAAAAAAAAGAGATAGATCAGTAGATAAATTAGATATGTACAAGGAAGTACACCGGATGAGTTAAGTAGACCTTATTTTAAGAATTTATAAAACAACGTCCACCTAAACTCATTCTCGCGTAGGTGGAATATATCAACACCCGAAGCAATTTCGTTAAACATAGTTATCGCCCTCCCAATTGGCATTACCAGTGGCAGGTTGGTTCTGCACCTTGGGAGAATAAACAACTGATGGTCTCAATTTCTAAGATAAATATCAGGGACACCCAGGTCAACAATGCCCAGAATGGCAGAGTTCTCATTTATACCTCATATAAGTCGAAAAAAATACGTAGCTTAATAAAGATTTCTTCTAAATTGCAGACTGCAGTATGTAAGCATGCCTAAGAGAAAGTCAGTTGGATAAAGCCACGGATAGTATCCATACAACCTCAATTAAAGGAGTCTCAAGAATTTTTTCTGTAACCTCTCCACCATAAGGCCCTTCAAATGATGCGGTGCCCAAACAATATACCCACTCTCAAGTCTGCTTCGAACTAAAGAATTAAATAAAAGTTTTAAACATACTTCCTCACTGTAATACTCGAAGGGTGGAGGTAGACTATTTAGATACGACATAAATAGTGCACACTAATTTTTATCAGTCAAACGTATTTGTTTTTTAATTGAACTAAGACTACAATGAGTGGATAGTATTGTTAGTAAAATCCAATAAAACCCAAAAAACAAGCCAAAGTATATAACGAGGGAAACATATTCTTCAATTAACTACTGTTTTGAACATACATAATTTTGAAAAACACTTTCTGAGAGAGTATATTATAACCAATAGATAAAATCTTTTTTGAAAACAGTAAGCCACCCCAACGGGGAATCAAACCTTGTATCTCCCGGGTTTACGCCCCATCCGTCGCATCTACCAATATGCTACGCAGTGACATACTAATTACGACAAATTTTAACTATTGGTCAATTTTAATACCTACTCATCAGCGCTCTTCTAAATCAAGCTATGTTATAGCAACTATTGTTTTATTATTCAATGAATAATTCACAAGATTTAGGAATGTAACATTCTAATTATTGAAGAGCGCGATACTCAAGATACGCAGGTTTGATTTCTGCGGGGTATCTAAATTTTTTCAAAAATATATTTTCTATTGGTAATAATATGTTTTCTCAGAAGTGTTTTTGAAAAAAAATTCGTTTATCAAACGTAAATCATTGATAATTTTAGATATTTTATAAATAGAAGAATATTTTCTAATTGATTATGGTTTGTTTTAGGCAGGACATAATGATTTTAAAATAAACTAACCAATACCATCTGTAATATTTATTCTTAATTCAACAAAAACAAGTAAGTATGACCGAAGAAGTGTGCACTTTTTTTGACGGCATAATGCAATTAATTTCTTTGTGATTTATGTAAATGTTCTGTATATCAGACGTCGTTAATACCTAAACAATATATTCTAGTACATAATTATATTGAACGAGTCAGCGGTTTAAATACGAGTAGCTGTGAATTTTATTTATTATTACAGTCATAATATAATATGATACTATGTGAATGGATATTAGACTAATTTTCCATTGCGATACCATATTTAATATCGCCAAACAATTTGCTGACACATGTTAAGAGTTGTTTACCGGAATATGAGTCGCTGGAAAATTATTATTGCGGTCGAATAATTTGATACAATAAAAATAGATATAATGATCAATCATATACTGACAGCTACAAATCCATTAAAATTTAAATTCAAATTCCCTCAAGTATCCTCGGGAGATAGATTTAATTAATTAATAAAAATCATTTTTCGTGTTAATTTTTCAGTCAATTGGCTTTAGTATAATGTAAAATATTATTATAAATAATAAATATTAGTTTTAATATTAAACTCCACCCTTCTCCAAAAGGTGCGATGTGAACAACCACTTCAATTTATTGTGGCTATTATTGCTAGGTTTACACGCACGTAGAAAGAAAAGTGAAAATAAAGAAAATCCAAATTGTCTATGATGGTGGGTGCTCGCAAACTTTTGTATGAAGCGAATGACCTTTGTATTTTTATTTCTATAGAAACTCCGTAACTAGTTTTCCTATGAGGTAATAATTTTATTTGTCATACTTTTTCTTAAAATAGCTTCATTTCAATTACAACTTTAGCTATCTCTAATAATGCAACGGCCCATTCTAAAATAATATCAGCATACATTATTTTAATGAATTTTAAGGTATTTAGTTAAATTTACAAACCTGGTTTTTTGAATAATATAATTGAAGATCTTGGCATAAAAACAGCAAATGTCACAAAACACTTTTTTTTCAGGAGAGGGTAAAAACATAATATCTTGGTTGTGAAATTTTTTTTTATTAATTTGACAATTAGAAATTATAGAAAAATTGTATATGCACTATATGAATGTAAAAAAAATATTAAATTTATTTTGGTTAAATAGATATTTAAAAAAGAATGAGTGTGACATTTGCTGTTTTTACACAATTTTTGGACATTTGTTGTTTTTATTGCAAAATTGAAAAGATCGAAATGTAAATAGTACGACTAAAACTATAATTTTATTAAATAAAATAAAGAATATATATTTCTGTTATTTTTAAATCATAATACAACTTTTAATAAGGTTTGGACATATTATTTATCTATTAACAAACGACTTCAATGTTTCTAAAAAATCAAGAATTAAATATTTGAAAAAATGTTTTAATCATGTGCGGGTTAATACTGATTAGCTTCATATTATTATTATTGATTTAATTTAATAAAACACATTTTTTAGTACCTACTTATTCCACTTTTAATAAATAAATCTGGACCGGCTTTGTCCGCCTCTGTTTTTCTGCCAACTGTTTTCAACAGTTGAAAATGTCTCTCTAAGGCGGGCGAAACCTATCCAGATTTCTTTATGAAAAGTGGAAAAAGTACTAAAAAAATGTGTTTTATTAAATTAAATCATTAAAACAATGGATTTCCACCATGGATTGATAGTTAACACGAAAAATGAAAACCGATTAGCCTCGTCTGACACCTTCACTGCAAATTAAACGATAAATTTATTGGGTTTTGTAAATATTTAGCTAATTTTAAAATATTTTTTTATTTAGCTCCTTTCAATGGAACTAATCCACCATTATGTTGTTTTAAATGCAATCGTGACTTGCATTTGATTTTTATTCACTACATTGAATCTATCCCACAGCCTAGAGAGAAACTGAAATGTTCGCAAAGCACTTCTCCCTTACTAGCCTGGTCTATTTTGTACATTATTACTAGCCTGAAATGCCAAAGTTTTAACCTATATTTCATATTAAAAAAATCTTTTTCTCCGGTCTCTTTAGATTTTATAATGAAGGGCCCAGAATTTTCCTTATTGCATCCAACTGAACAATAATGAAAGTCACCGTTATTTGGTAAAAACGTTGCATGGTTTTGTTCATTTTTCTCTTTCAAGACGTTTCAGATGTCTATGCTAGTAATATCCATGATAAAATATAAAAACAATCATAAGAAAACGTTATAAAAAGCAATAATTAAACGAATCAAGGATAATTTGACAGCTCAGACACTAAATTGTATGGAATGTATAGGTACTAACATTACTAACGCCGCCTGGTGATAAAAGTGTAGAACTACTGGACCTTTGCTGTTTTCACACAAAAATGCCTGGACTATTGCTGTTTTTAGAAAAGTGGCATATTTTTGAGAGCAGATTTGAGGGTCTTATGATTTTTTTAAAAAATATATCTTTGCACAGTTGTATGTAATCATACACAGGGAATATAGAAATGCAATAAAACGAAAATGGAAAAAAGTGGACATTTGATGTTTTTATGCCAAGATCTTCAATTTATTTTTAATCTCTCTTGATTTCTTTTCCTTTGACGTTTTAGCTTCGTTACACATGAAATTCTTAATAAATAGTTTAATGAAGACTTACTTACTTTTGATATTCCTCGGTTTCGGGGCACCCTTATTATGGATATGAAAATGAACGCTGCTCCAAGTATACGGAAAATGATTTATATAGCTGAAAGCAAACATTGCTTAGAAAATGATTAACCATAATATAATTATAATAGCGACATATCAGAATTAGAATTATTAGAACCAGATATGTTTGTATGTTAAAAGAGATAGAGAAAATCTTATATGTGTCACTACATTTCAAAATCAGCCAAGTCCACCTTTAGGTATTTTTTTACTTTTTTGTGAATTGCTGAAGAAGTACTGCTTTCTAACATTTCTGCATTATTAAAATGTGGAATTTATTAATTTTAAATTTTCTATACTTGAAATAATATAAACTTTCACCCTTGTGACTGTGTATTTGAGAAAACAAAGAGCTGTTTTTCTCCTATTCATATATTATGGACTCGGCTGATTTTGAAATCTAGCGACACATATATCCGGTTTTACAGGTAATTGGTACGCCGTTTTTTAAGATAATGGATTCAAGCTCTATAATACTATGCACCTATGAAAGGTTGAATATTATTATTATTATTCTTAAATTGTTAAACATGTCTCATCATGGATCCTAAAGGCTTACTTTCACGTATATCTGCAAGAGGTGTGAATGTAAAAATAAAGTTGAGTCAAATATTATGCCAAGATCTTTTACCTTCGATTAATCCTTTTTACTAGCAATATTAAATGAGTTTTGAATTAAATTAAAAAATCAAATTAAATTAAATAAGTAACGTGAGAGTTTTCATAAACCTTCTTCCTAGCGTTACAACCCTGGGTGGGTATTAGGCTCCTCAAGCATCTGTGTGCCGGTCCTCATCCAATACGTACATCTTGTAATTGTATCTTTGTCTCCACCCCGACTGATCATTTATGGGTCAGAAGATACGACGCAAAATACTTATATTGTGTTTGGTAATGGTAGTTGAAAGTTGTAATAATAATTTTCGTATGAGGTCACTTAATAATTTATAACAATTTTTGAAATGCCATAGTGCATAGTGATTGGGTTTGTTATTTACAAAAGTTCTAATTTATAAAAACGAAGCTAATAATCTATAATATAAAAATCAATATTTGTTTGTTTGTTTTCTTGTTTGTTCGTATTTTTTGCGCTGCGAAACCGTTCATTTGATTGCGATAAAACTTTATCAACTTATTGCTTGCACTTGCGCAAAGAGTATAGGCTATATCTTATATATAAAAAATGAAAGTCTGTCTATTCGTACGCGTTCCTATACCATTCATCCGATTGCGATGAAACCTTTGTCAGTTGTTGTGCGCACACCTGCGAAGGTTCCTAAATTAGTATTATATAAAATACAAAGTTTGCTATTTGTATGTTCCATCCAAAATAGATTTTTTTTACTACATATTAATAACATTAATAACGTTTGCATATTTCGGATTCGATTTTAATTTAGTGGTCTTTTGTTTGACCTTTACTCCTATTAGAATTATTTTCATATTTCCATATTGTATTACACAGATATTTTAATATTAAAAAAATAATTACCTCTTATTGTGTTTTTAAATATCTAAGATAAATATAACCACAAAGCGACCCTGCGCAAAGCCGGGTACTTCAGCTAGTATAATATGAAATCTTTATATTACAATATTTTATATCGTGTTTTGTGAATAAAAATAAAAACATGTTCCTACCTACATAACTACCCACTTCTAATAGTATGGTAATACAAGCATGCATTGTAATAGGCTGAAAGCGTAGCTTGTGAAAACACCATAGAAAACGTTGGACTGTTGTTATTTTTATGCTAAGATTGGAATCATAATTGCGTTTTTTTCCATGCAAAAAGAATGAGCTGCTCTAAATATTCACCCAAACGGGCGCTATAAATATTCTCCTGTTCTCCGCACTTAATACAACGCCATTGTTATAAATTAGATTATCTTGAGGCGTGTTGTTTCTTTTTATTTATTCGCTTGAAGTTACGCTTGTAGTGGAGTGAAGCGACTAATGAAAGCAACAGTGTTGCCCAGTTGTCGTTTTGAGAATCCCGAATCTCAGATATATTATCTATTATAAAGACGGTCACCCACCATTCACATCGAAGTTACCAATATTAAAATAGGTACATATCTACTAAAATTTTAACATCATATAGAATGATCATCTCCGTACTGTGATCAGATCCGAATATATAATTAGAGAGCAAACTTCATTTAACAATCAATTTTGCTGTCCGATCAGTCTGCGCATCTGTCGAGCTGTCATTTAAACTGACCGACTGAAACCGAAATGGAGACGAGGCAGGGAAAGTTTTCCATTAGTTTCGTATCTGGTTTTATAGTTACTAGTTAAATCGACGAGCATAAGGGGGGACATGCTCGTCGTAGGTCAAAATTGAGTTTTTATTTTATTTTCAAACCATGATCCTGGACACTCCTTAAACGTTGTAGATAATCTATTTATATAATTTTGAAGCTTTATTATCCATTATATTTCAGCTTAAGCTTCAAAATTATATAAATAGATTATCTACAACATTTAAGGAGTGTCCAGGATCATGGTTTGAAAATATAATAAAAACTCAATTTTGACCTACGACGAGCATGTGGGCCGTTAATATGTTCCCGTATTTTTCATACTAGGTACCTCTCTTGATACCTGCCTTAGTTTAATATACTAAAATTGATAGCCGACACTATATCGCAATTTGATAAGCATTTCATGTAACAGATACTAGTTAAAATTGTCGTAATTCAATAAGATTCCTGTAGTTTAATTGTAAAAGAATACTGGCGCGAATCTAGCAAATACAGGTTCAAGTCCCCTCGGGTGTCGTATTTTTTCTACAAAACGATTTTTTCTAGTGTATATAATATGCATAATACGTTTTTAAAAAATTATTTAAATTCATGAAATATTATTATTTATTCAAATATAGGTACTGCATTATACTAACCAATATGTTTAGAAAGTTATTATTAACTAAATATTTATTTTTAGTGGATAAAAATACATAAATATTCATCGCCGTTTCCCAACTGAACAGTCAACTGAGACTAAACGGATAGCTAAACTGATCATTTAAATACACCGCTGTTTCAAAACTGAATGGACCAAAATGGAAACTTCGACTAAACGGACAACAGAACTGATATCTAAAAGAACATTAATACTATAACTTTAAGCTTTTAGATTTTAGCTTACGCACTTTGATACATGAATAATATATTGTATTACCGGCTTAGGTCATGCTTAGACACTATCTGTTGCAAGCTAGATATCCAATAATTATCGACCTAATAATGAACTGTAAAAGCCTTTATATTCATATATAAACCGAGCACTGTGATCGAATCTGTATACAATGTAATTGAAAAGACGCATTTTATTTTGCAAATAATTTGCTTGAAACGATAGTATACATGAAAAGTCGTGGTGCTAGGCCGAGAAATGGTCGTGGCTCCCACTCCTCACCTCCGTAACTTGGCACTTGATGACCACCGCGCGCGCGTCTCGGATTCGCTTTCATATTATGATAAATTATACATACTGACGTCCCTAGACATACTGCCGCCTTTAAGCAGACTAAAAACGCAGTCTTCTTTCATTTTTAGTTTTAAATTCTCTGTAAATTTAATACGTATTGTATTATTTATTTTTGGCTATAATAAACATAGATTAAATATCTACCAATTACGCAATTTATAAAGCGCTTCAGAGAGTATTGTAAAAACCAATATTTAAAATTTGTCGCAATTAGATAATATATATATAGAATATTGGTCAGTGCACATGGGCGCGATTCCTGAGGGGCGCAGGTTTGAATCCTTCCTGTTGTATTTTTTCAAAAAAGATTTTTTCTAGTGGTTATACGTTATACCTATTATGTCAGAAGTTTTTCTTTTATTAATTCTACGATAAATATCACTTGAGTAAAAATAAGGGCACATTATCATTTTTACAGACGTGTTTCTTTGTGTGAAGTAGCCGATGATGTAAAATAATGATGCTTATATATAATTAATACATAATATATACTAACGCTACTATTTTTTCTCCTGCACTGCAAACAGATTCAAGGTTTAGGTGATTAGTTTTTACATAATATGAAATAATGGTTTCTCTTTTTGATAGCAGTGTATTTACATTCGACTTAGCACGCATTTTCCTCTACTAGTTTGTAGTATGATGCTAATTCTTACTAAGTCGCACGGCCGCTTTCCGTCACCGCTTCGCTCCACTGTGTGCACATCTTACGGTAAAAATATTTAATCGATGTTTCATCGCATTAAATTATGTACAAACAATATTATCGAAGTAACAATCTCTTGTAGATTCAATTAAGGATTGCAATCAGAAATCAGCGCTCCAAATTTTTGATTGATTTTGATACGAAGAATTGCGGTTTGTTCTAGAAGAAAGTAAGTTTGTTTTCCTAAAGTTCCTACCGCGAAATCCGTTTTGCTGTCATGTAATAATTCACACTTTCAAGAACTATTTTCATTTCTCAAATATTTTTAATTTAAAAAAATATTTTTAGGTTATAATAACACAATATTAACATTCTGAATAATGATGTCACAATCAAATTAGCTTAAATAAACCATTTCTTTTATTCAACTAATAATTCACATAATTTTGAGAGTGCAACATTCTATATATTGAACACACATAACTTGAAAACACATCAGATATATATATATATATATATATATAGACCCACTAGAAAAAAACAAATTTGAAGAAAAAATACGATGTTCGACTGGATTTCAACCCGTATAACCACTGATATATGAAGTCGAAGGTAATATTTATTAGCATTGATGTCATTTTCATGTTCATGTTAATTTTTTAAATATTTTTTTCATTCAATACAAAATAAATAACTAAATCATTATATTTTAGGTGTAATTGTTTAGGATTATATTATATAATAAGATAAATTTATAGGCATCCTACAAAATCATTGAAAAATCTGAGGTCAAATCCTACTCTGTATAAAATTTATGTAATTCTGGAGCTTTTAAAATTATATATAGAGTCTATTTTTATTTTGTTTCGGTTCATTAAACAAGGTAGATTCAGTTGATAATAATTATTTTCAGCTTTTATTTAGCCTTTTCAATCACTCCCAATAAAGTCAGTGGCTATACTGACAAGGGTCGCGTTAGATGTCGTAAGGGTCACACTAAAAAAACGTGAAGAAACTCCCCTTTCCAAGAATAACAACAAAGGGGTTGTATGGCGTGTCTGTGTACCAGCAACTAGTAGCCGCCATAATGATTACAAACACAAAAATGTCGATCAACGAAATGCGCAACGTAATGTCGTGACGTTATAATATTTTGTTCTGATTTTACGCACGTGTTATTATTTATACATGTTCATTAGCTATTTTTTGAGATGCTCTAATAATTGCTAATGACATTTTTTTCTTGATATTTTTTTACTCCATACTAAAACCTGAGATATCCTTGTTATCATTGTTATCATTAATATGTTAATATGTATTATGTTAGATATCCTAGATTGTTTTTCAATATGTGTGTGAGTCAGGGTACGGACCTATTAGGTTGAGCAAGTAACTGACATCCGTTTCTCGTAAAAACAAAATCTGTTAATACAAACCTCTACTCTGTGGAGGCCCATATGATCCTATTAGGATCGGACATGGTCGAAGAAAGAAGAAGAAAAATTAAACGTTGCATATGAACACATAAGATAATGATTATCATACATGAAACTACTATACTGAAAAATCATTCACTGTTGACTGGTCATTACGCGCCAGGTGCGTCTTCAGCGTCCAAAGTATTAAGCAAATATAATAAAAATTCAAATCGATCAAAAGTAATTTGCTGGTTGTTTTAGATATTTACTTATACTTTTGTGTTAACCTTCCCTTTACGATACTAATAAATTCCGCCCGCTTCGATTATGTCACTTTGAGTTACCATACGAAATTAACAATATAACAATAAGTAAAATAACAATGCATATGTTGGCAACATAAGTAAATCGAATAAGGTTTCATCATCATCATTTGCTATTTGTTTTTTTCTATAAAACTATCAAAAAAATCAAAATTTTATTATAAATATACGAGTATTTTTATACATTCTTACAGCGTAGAATTCATATTGCCTCTTGATTACACTCATTATTTCATATCTTTTTCTAATAAGTAAAAACGTATGTCTCTATTTGTCGCATTTACTTTTATCTCTTTTGTTCGTAAGGAAATATGACTTTGTTTATAATGTGCATTTATAATTTATGATATATAAATAAAATCTGACATATGTCTATCAATTATATGTATTTATTGCATGATTCTATCGATTTTGGAAATTATAACATTTTAATTAGATTGTAATACTGATGATTCTAGGAATAGCCGAAATATGAAAATGTTAAGAATTAATACAATCACTGCTGACCTTTTAATTACCAAATTTAAATAACACGTTTATTATATTTAATGGCCAACTGCTACAAACGCGCCAATCGCGGTATTAGTACAAAGTGAGTTAATTAACTAAAATATTTGCAGTCTCATGTACTATGTATGTAACCTGACGTGACATTAAAATAATGGGAGTGTTAATTCAAGATAATATCGAAATGAGTATATCACTTAATATTCACCAAATTAAAGGTAGCTTTGCGTTGTTGTATTGCTGGCTGAATGAGCTTAAGTAATACGATCTACGACTGAGTTTAGGTAATATTATAATCAATTATTGTCAATACCGTAAAGCAGGGGTAGAAAATACGATGTGGAATTAAAGGGATAAATAAGTATGTACTTGTTGTATTAAAAGTTAGCATTGAGTTGGTGAGAATTTTTAATGAGGAAATCGTAAAGAAATTTTATTATTTTTAATATTGATGTTTATTTTAAAGCATTAAAATTTAGTTATTCACACGATACATGATTGTGAAATTACCTTATTTTTAAAGTCATTAGGAAAAAAGTAAATATCAAGTTAATTTGTATCTAACGAAATTATTCAAATTAATTACCTACTTCCATTGTTAGTAAAATATATATTACTAGCTGAAGTACCCGGCTTCGCTCAGGGTCGCTTCGAGGTTATATTTATCTTAGATATTTAAAAAATAATAAGAGGTAATTATTTTTTTAATATTAAAATATCTGTATTATACAATATAGCAATATGAAAATAATTCTAATAGGAGTAAAAGTCAAACAAAAGACCACTAAATTAAAATCTAATCCAAAATATGCAAACGTTATTAATGTTATTAATATGTAGTAAAAAAAATCAAAATTACATGGAACAAACAAACAACAAACGTTGTATTTTATATAATACTAATTTAGAAACCTTCGTAGGTGTGCCCACAATAACTGATAAAAGTTTCATCGCAATCGGATGAATGGTATAGGAACGCATACGAATAGAAGAAGAAGATGATTATCTAATTCAGAAATCTTCGTGGGCATGCGCACGACAACCCACCAATGTTTTATTGTGAATAGAAGAAGATAAAATAGAAGAAGAAGAAGATGGTCATTCTAATTCAGAAACCTTCGCGGGGCTTGGCACAATTATTGACGAAAGTTTTATTGTAATCGGATGAATGGAATAAAAACGCATACGAATAGAAGAATATAAAATAAAAGAAGAAGATGGTTGTACTAATTCAGAAACCTTTGCAGGTATTACCACAACAACTGACGAAGGTTTCATCGCAATCGGATGAATAGTGTAGGAACCATACGAATAAAAGAAGAATATAAAATAAAAGAAGAAGATGGTTGTACTAATTCAGAAACCTTTGCAGGTGTTGGCACAACCACTAACGAAAGTTTCATCGCAATCGGATGAATGGTATAGGGACCATACAAATAAAAGAAGATAGAATGATGAAGAGGAAGAAGAAGATAGTTGTACTTATTCAGAAACCTTTGCGGGTGTTACCACAACAACTGACGAAGGTTTCATCGCAATCGGATGAATGGTATAGGAACCATACGAATAAAAGAAGATATAATGTAGAAGAAGTAGAAAAAGATGGTTTTTCTAATTTAGAAACCTTTGTGGGTGTGCGTACAATAACTGACAAAAGTTTCGTCGTAATCTGATGAATGATATAGGAACCATACGAATAAAAGAAAATATAATGATGAAGAAGAAAAAGATGATGATTTTTCTAATTTAGAAACCTTTGCGGATGTGCATACGACCACTGACCAAAATTGCATCGCAATCGGATGAATGGTATAGGAACGCATACGGGATAGATAGAAAGACAGACAGACAGACAGACATTTATTTTTATTAATAAAACATAGCCTTTACTCTTCGCGAAAGTGCAAGCAATAAGTTAACAAAGTTTTATCGCAATCGGACGAACGGCATGGCAGCGCATACAATACGAACAAACAAACAAACAAACAAACAAACGAATATTAATTTTTATATATTAGATAGATAAGGATATATTTTTACATTTTCTGGAAAACAATAAAGTGGGATTTTATTGATTTCAGTTATAATAAATTCACATAATAATATAATAACATAGTTTATTAATTTTTAAAACAATAACAATTAACGTGTTTAATTAATAATGATTAATTGGACTAGGTTTGGTTTGGGTGCGGTTTTTTTTAATTTTTAATAACCGTGTCCTTGCTTTTTCGTACAAGATGGTTGTTAGTAATTTAGAACAATCACAAACACCCTGGCTTTGAGAAAAACAAACAAATATTGTATCCTCACCAGGAATCGAACCCAAAACTCTCGGGAAGAAGGCCAGTAGCTTACGCACTGCACGACGTGAGCCGCGGCTTGGTTAGGTTACCTTAGATTAAGAATATTACATTGTCAATTCTAGTGAATTATTACTTTGAATAAAAAAATATTAGGTTGGGTTCGGTTATATTAGATATTAATCTGAATCTGAAGAATGCTAATAAAAACAAAACCTCTGAAATCAATTAATGTTAATATGTGTCGATTAAGCTCGAGAATAGAATCAGAGCCGAACGACAAATAATAGAGGCTTTTAAATAGCATTTTTACGCGTTTCCAATACAAATGTCGGAAACGTTCAACATACATCTCTCTATTAGTTGCAAAGGCTTCAATCGTTATCGATTGCGTATCCCTCAAGGAAAACCGGTAGGTACGAGGGTGGGTCAATAATTCCTTAGAAAAAAGCATTAAAACAGTTTTTATTTTTGTATTTTTTTTTTATTTCTCAACATAATCTCCTTGGAGCTCAATACACTTGGTTAGACGTTTCTCAATTTTTTTCAAACCGTCAGAAAAATAAGTTTTCGGGAGGTCCTCAAAATAAGCATTTGTCCGATCGATGACTTCTTCATTTGAAAAAAAAACGTTGTCCACTTAGCCATTTTTTTAAGTTTGGGAAAAGGAAAAAGTCACTGGGGGCTAAATCTGGCGAATACGGTGGGTGGTCGACCAATTCGAACTTCAATTCTTCAATTTTAGCCATTGATCGTAAACATGTGTGAACACGGGCATTGTCTTGATGAAAGAGGATTTTTTTCCTGTTTAAATGAGGCCGTTTTTGTTCAATTTCGTTTTTTAGCTGGTCCAATAAAGATGCATAATAATCCCCTGTTATTGTTTTTCCTTTTTCCAAATAGTCAACGAAAATAATTCCACGTGCATCCCAAAATACAGTAGCCATAACCTTACCAGCTGATTTTACGGTTTTCACCTTCTTTGGACATGGTTCGCCTTTCGCAATCCACTGCTTTGACTGTTCTTTCGTCTCGGGAGTATAGTGGTGTATCCATGTTTCATCTACAGTCACAAAGCGACGAAAAATTTCATCCGGATTGCGTTGCATGAGCGACAACAGGGCTTTAGAGGCCACCACCCTATTGCGTTTATTGTCGACTGTGAGCAAACGCGGCACCCATCTTGCAGAAACTTTTTTCATGCCCAATTTGTCATGTAAAATAGAAATGACGCTACCTTTTGAGATCCCTGTAACCTCAATTATCTCACTCAACTTTAATCTTCGGTCACTTAACACCATATCGTGGATTTTATTGATCATTTCTGGTGTAGTCACCTCTACAGGACGTCCTGAGCGTGGTTCATCCTTTGTTGATGTACGACCACGTTTAAATTCATTTAACCAGTTATAAATAGTTGCAAGTGAAGGAGCAGATATGCCGTGAACTAAATCCAACTCATTTTTTATTTCCTTTGCTGTTAACCCTTTTATATTAAAATGTTTAATAACAGCTCTAAACTCAATTTTCTCCATTTTTGTAAACAAGCAAATTTTTTTTTTAAATGTACGAAAATAAAAAACAACAACCCGACCAATCTGATTGAAACTTCGCAGCATACTGAATCGGTAGTGCCGCTGCATGAAAACAAACCGCTTACAGTACTAGTCGCGCCACCTGTCGGCTTTTCTAAGGACTTATTGACCCACCCTCGTATTATCAGAACTTTATAAATAACACAGACGCTTTAGTAATTACTGCCTTGGGACCGATGAAAACAGTTGCTTAGAATTGAACACAAATACTTGTTTGATTTTACAAAAGTCTCAATCGGTGGGTGGAATCGATAGAAAAACCATATTTTGAGTGAACCTAAGTTTACAATTATTAATATAATATAAACTTTTAATAATCCTCCATATATCTTTGTGAAAACTTTCCTCATTTCTAAATTTATTTATACACAAGTGTAACTTTATTTAATTGCTATAATATGTACAGCACTTAAGATAGGCAAATACTAATAAACTAATAATGGTTTTATTATTAATTTAAAATTTAATTCTTAGATATATTTTGTGCTTGTGTGGAGTAGCCATTTTTCCGGCGCATATTATGAGAATCTCATAAATATAAAATACAACTAATGTTGAATGACGATTATCTATACAAATACGAAAGATTATCAGTATTTATTATTATATTATTCAAACCTCTGAAACCTCTTAATTAGCTTAGTCATACTTTGTTGACTATAAATAAATTTGCGTATATTTTATGTAACTGAACTTCTTATGCTTAAAAAAACTCAAGTCAATAAAATGAAAAACAATTACCGTATATCCGTTTTAAACAAAGCATAATTCTATTGAATAACGATTATCTACGCAAACACGAAAGACTAGAAGTATTAAAATTCTATTATTATAATATTCAAACGATAATTAAAAACACAAATTATTTATATATTATAAGTAAAGTTGTAAATATTTATTAAATTATGTTAAATAAGTTAAGTAGGTATTACATAATATAATGTTGTTTTTCATTTTCATAATATTTTTAAAAATTGTGATCGTATTATTTTGCAACTTTGAAACTTTAAAATAAAATAATAGTTTGGTATCTCTAACGATAAACAAATTACCCGTGAATCCTAACAATAGAATATAAACTTTTACATAATATTATGTTCTTGTTACTTAAAAATATAGCTAATATTTATTACATTACCCCAAATTTGTGGATTTTAATTAATGTAAAAATAGGCTCCGTGATTTATTAATATGCTCCCTTAAATACAGTATTCTTCATTTTTTTTAAATTGTCTCATCCTTGAAGAATCGTTGTCAAGTTTTATAATACAAAAAGTTTTTAATACTTGTCCAAAGATCTTGTTTATAAATAAAGAATAATTTTATTTTAATAGATTTAAATTGTATTTCTCTGAAAAGGGTTCAAATCTTTCACGACGATAGAATCAATCAAAAAACAAGAGAGTCAAGTTGAAAAGAATGTGTCAAAATTAAGAGTGCCCGCTGAAAGCGCTGTGCTTTTTGTTTTGTTTATCCATTTGTCCTACTTTGAATTTGGGAGGTTGTATTGAATAGTTTAGCCTGCCTCCAGCTAAAAATAGAAGCCTTACTTAAATAAGCACCCCCCGCTCCTCAGAACCACCGGATAAAGAAAAACGACCACACCTGCTTCGCTCGGCGCCAGCGTCTCACGGCGTAATGAGAGGAAATAGGTTTTTATGAAAACGAAAATAAACGAGAGAGCTCACTTGAATTACAAGTAAGAAAAAAGTTTGCACTTGATTCGTTTATCCAGTTTGCGCTTGTTTATCTGGCCGTTACGTAAACATGTTATATAAATTTTTTTTACGTAAGTGCCTATGGATCCACCAGTATAAGTTGTCCGCTGAGTGAGGGCACCACATGCTAACATTTGACATAATATCATTTAATACGTTTTATACTGTAATAAGGTTAGTTCTAAATTGGAACACTTGACGATTTATTATGGTATATTTATACCTAGAATAGGTTTTTGAAATCAGTCCCATATGGGGAACCAAATTGGAATTGAGATATTACGAAATTAGTAGCAATATACGACAGTAATTATAAGTCAGAAAATGTATCGTTGGAAAGTAAAAAATTTATAATTACCATCGAGATATAAATCAAAGATATACCCACAAAACCAATTAACCTCGCATCACACTCGGTCTTAGTCGGCTCTCACATCTAAACTCGCCTCGTGTGCCGCACAGCCATAAATCAAACGTTCCGAGTACGGCGATCCAGTGTTGTTTGTGAAGATCGCGCACATTTACCTAGCGACAGTCGCGCGTAACTTTCAAAACGTATAGATATTTGAATGCGGCAATCGGCGAGCGTGTATAGGAATTACCAATTAGTAAGTGTTTGTAGGCGTCCTGGTATCTTCGATCCGGACACCGAGAAGCATACAAACGAAACAGTGGCATTTGACCAATCTGCGAAGCTCCATTTGGCAATGTGTTTTTGTGAATAACGGTGACGTCATATCGACGTATTCGACACGTTGTAGAAAGGACGAGTTTTGATGTTAAAGCCAGCTTAATCGAGCGTAAACCAAGACTCTACGTCGGATTTTTAAAATGAAATAAAAATTGTCCTTATGCCGACCAAATTGGACGGCCCGATAAACCCACCAGCTGATTGAACCAAATTATATAGCTCTTCCCAAAATATTTAGTGCGTACGTATACACAGTGCAGGGCGCATGACGGGATTCAAATAAATCCAAATTGCGTCAGTCTGTGAACTATGTACAAGAGTTACATCATATTATCATCCAAGATTGGTTACGATTTATAAAGGTCATTGTTATTCACAGAACAGATAATAAATAGAATACCGATAGGCAATATTCAATTCGCCGCATGGTAAAGCAGGCTTTTGAATGTGTGAGTGTCCTACGAAAATGAAGCACGCATAATGCACGTGCAATAGTGTGTGTAATACACCAACATTAAATGAGGGTAAATGCATAAACCGAGAGCAGTTTTTAGTATTCGACGTAAAACGTATTCTTAACACGTGTATAAGTTTAACCCGGATTCATCCTTACTCGAGTCGGTTACCTGCTATCGCCTTACCCGTTGTGTATTAATTTCAGTTCCCATTATTTATGTGTTCCCTGTTGTTATTAGAAGTGTACACAGGGTACATTTGAAACGTATATTTTTTTTACCATGTTCGATCTGAAGACGATCATAATAATAATAATATGATCACTTGCTCAACCTATTAGATCTTTACTCAAATTAAATATACATTGAAAAACAGCATGTGAATTTGCCAAACCCATGATTTGAACCTGCGACTTACGATGTTAGAAGCCAACTCGATATTGCTCTGCTATTAATTGTTGGTACTCGATATATTATATTATATATATATTACAAAATATAGAGTTTTTTTTAGTTTAAAATACCGACTACTCATACCTAGTCAATTATTTGAAGTAATTTATTTTTATTTCACGTTGTTATATTTTAGGGTTAGTCTTGTACAATATTTGTGATGTGTAGATTTGTGATTTTAGGGTAGTATAATTAACTCGACAGCCTACACAGTGTTCTTTAAAATATCACGTGTTTGCTTGAATATAGGGTTCGGTTAATATTAGCATTTAGAATTAATACCCTTTGATCCCTTAATAGCCAAAGGTATTTTGAGAAATTAAGTGATTTTCACGCCCGAAAATAAAATATATTATTTCCTTGACAAAGGTCTCTTTATATTTCATCAAAACCTAAATTTCAGACTGGTATATTTTAATTAACCTCTTAGATTACATCAACATTTATATTATTAACCGTTATAATTATGTAAATTACTCATAGAATCCCTTTTATTCATACAAATAGAAAACGTTATTATTACTATATCAATAATATTATATCAATCGATATAATATTACTTTTTCAAATTAATTCTTCCTACCAGCTTTGCAATTTAAATGATGGAAATGATTTCATTGACATGATTAAATTTAGAGCGACATCATGACGTCATCCATGGCTTAGTAGTTTAGTTTAGGTTTAGAAAAAATGAATTCTCTCCTAATGAGTTTTAAATCCTATATCATTGCAACCGGGCTTGTTTCATATATTCGTTTTTCTAAGCATTCAAATTAAAGTAAAGTTTAAAAAAAAATGCTAAATAAATGTTCATGTGAAATTTAAAAAAAATCAAAAATTACCCTCGGCCTATAGTCATTTTTTTAAAGTGAAATATGAAGTCTGAACAAGTTATAGGTATGTATTCTTAAATTTAACGTACCGCGAAAATTTTATAAATTCTCGAGTGTGCCGTGACGTGAAAATGGTTGAAATTCGCTGCACAAGAAAATACATTACGATCTAGTATAAGGGTCACGATCAATTGGTTGGGAACCTGTGATCTATATGGTATATCTATATTGTCTCGGGATGCTCCGCAAACAAAGGTAAAAACAGAGGAAGTACGCAATTCTAAAAATAGCTCGAGTATTCGTTTTTTTATGCCACAGAAGTGTTGGCTACGTGCTTCCCTAACTCTTTAAGGCCAGGGTGGGTTGGAAAAAAGAAGGTTTTTTTTGTACCTACTTTCTTCGTCTCCGGTTCCAGATTGAACCAATCTGTAACTGAGATACGTTTTGGGATCTATTTACGTTACCTGTCGCCCCGGCAGTATTTTATAAATGGATACAATTTCGCGACTCATTTGTAAATGTTCAGCTTATTTAATACAGTGCTTTTCAACCTTTTTTTCACCATGGCATACTCTTTAAAATTAAAATACAGACGCTGCATACCGAAGAGTAGGTACTTAAACAGAGTGACTGCCATAATAATACAAGATAAAAATTGAAAACAATTCAAATTTTAGATTCTGGAAATTCAGTCTGCTGCACGTCGTCTTGTATAACTTATCTTGTTAAAAAGTATTACACAAAAAATTTAAACGTTACAAGACCTCTCCATTTCTTTTGTTCTATGGAGTGAAGAGAAATACGAAATAAAGTCTCAAAGCCTCAGTTGATAATTTAATTTCAATTTGTTTCCAGTTTGTGTTTTATTTTTGCTGGCTGTAAAAATATTTGAAAAAATAAATACACATGGGAATGCTAGATCTCTTGTCAAAAAATCAACGTCTGAATATTTTTTTTCAAAAATGTAACATTGAGACTTACTTTATTAATACCTACATAGGTTACCTACACTTTTTCGAAATAGTTTTTTTACCATGTTTGATCATAAGATGATCATTTATTATTATAAATGGATGTTAGCCATTAGCCTGACCTATTAGGTATACCCTTGGAAAAACTACATTAAAAACAATATGACGTATATGAAATATTTGCCAGACCCGGAATACAAACACGGGACCCACAATATTATGAGCCTGACACATTACCGCTCGGCCATCGTTGGTGTAACACGTAAATAGTTAAATCGGTATATTTTACATATTTAGTTAATTATTTATTTAGTCAGTGGTAATTATTACTTCAAACCGTTTTTACATTAGTAACGTTTTTAATAATACGTTGTATTTGCAAGGTTTAAACACAAAGCATTTATACAAATTCCATATTGTCTCCTAATCAAAATATTCACCATTGTAAATGATAGGTCATCAATGAAATATGTTTAAGAAATTTAAAAAACACATAGCTTTACTTTTTTTATACTATAAAGGCAATTATGCACAATAGTAGGTATAAGCTGTAAAAAAAATCACAAAAATATTCAGAATTAGAGAAAATTACATAAGGTAGCTATGTTATCTGTCCCTAAATGTGAAGACAGTACCTTAAGGCTTAATTACATTGGCAGACGCGCAGACCCAACCCGATCCAACAACCGTCGTGGCCAACGTTTTAACACTATTTGCAATTACACGCAACGATTCAATCGCGTTGGTCCTTGCTTTTGATTGGTTTAAAATAAACATAGTGTTGCTATTATTAAAAATATAGGTTGACCAAAAACTAGATATTTTTTAGCTTGCTGGCTACACTGAACGTATTCTCGCGCAATTTTACGTCAAAAAAACTGAGCTGTCAATCCTTGCCGAGCATATGTTAAAATTTGCGCGGCCGTTTGACATTTCGTTGCTATAGGATTGGTTTGTCGAACATCCGTTTTTGTCGAAATTGACCTTTTAATGCAGAATGATTTTTTGTATCTAAATGGACCAGAACCATCCTTTTCTTTAAATTGCTTTGTAATGAAAACAACATTCATATGCTGTAAAAACAACAATTTAAAACCTCCATGTATTTAAATATAGGATAATGTAATTTATTTTTCATCTACTGAACATTTTACATTTGGTCTATTCGACAAACCAATCCTACAACGACGATTTATAGAAAGTTTTGTATACTTATTGTTATAACTAATCTAATAACTAGGCGAGCTTGAATCTCCAAGCCAATCGATTAAGACTAATTGTAGCGAGTATGGCTATATTTCAACTGGCGTGTATTAATTCGACGAGGACCTCAACGCTAGTCTATACATTTTTTTGAGATTTTGCCATCTTGTCGTTGTTAAAATCGAACAGTAGAATGAACGACCATTTGCGTGACTTGCAAGCGGGCGCGTATTTGGCTATTTTCGTACGCTTTCGGCAATCTTCGCTTGCTAATGAATAGATCGCACGACGGAATAATAGAAAATTTTCCACTTTTGTCCCGATCGCTCACGATCCTTGAAAACCATAGAGAATAGAGTTTGACAGTCGTGGCAGACGATCGGGCCAGACGCAATCTGCCAATGTAATTTGAGCTTTAGACATTGAATTACGAGGGTCGAACTTACTTCTTTTGGTTCGATGATTACAAGAGATAATTTTAATTTTAATCATACTTAATTAGTATGCAGTTCTTTCTCGTAACTATGGTCAATTTGAATGCAGATATTTATAAATTTCTGAATTAATGGTTATCTTAATTAACAATTTTATTATGAAATAAGTATAACTGAATTCTTTATATAATTTAACAATTTTGTATATTTTTGGTTAGCAACAAGAATGATAGACTGAAAATTAATATAATACGTCTCAAATTACATTCATTTTTTGAATTTGAAACATAAAATGATATTGCCTTTAGGCAATTAAAACGAAAATTCCACATATTTTTGAGTCATTTATTTTTTGTACAAAATTGATAGAATCTTTTTTTGCGGGTATTAGAAATTTAGAGGTAGGGCGTCGAATATTTTTATTCTATTATTTTAATTATGCAAGAAATACAATACGGGTTTTTACGGTTTTTATAATTTAGAATGTAATATTTTACTGTAGTAAGTTTTATCATTATAATATAATATTAGGTTATAACATGGGTATTTGGTTTTTATCAATTATTGGTGATCTTAGTTTTATCTCTTTTAACGTCCCATTTTAGCTTTAAGTGAATACACATTTAATTTTAAATTAAGATATTTATGTGATGTTTATAATTCATTGGGATGGGTAAATGTTACTAAAAAAGCAGGAAGTTGCTGGTTTCATGTTAAATTCCTTTCTTTTTCGTATTTTAATTAATTTTTACTTTTTTCATTTAAAAAAATCTTATGCGCAAAATAAAAATAAAACCGCATTGCAACACTGAAATGTAAAAGGGATGAAATGAATCAGTTTCCACACGCACTCTAACTCAATATCTCAAGAATTGGTCATATAAATTTATTGAAAAACATGTAGATGGTTTGTAGTCCGAAACAGCATCATTATTTAAAAAAAATATATAAAAACAGTAATAATAAAGATCTATCAAGCAATTATTGTTCATGTGTAGATAAAACAGTATGTTTTATCCAAATTACCCGTTACTAAATTTATTCATGTAGTTATTTTTAAGCCGTTTTATCTCATTGAAATGTATATTATTATCTATAACGTCAATACACTAAATTAATATTTGAACGAGTAATTGTACTATACTCAAATAAATATAGACCTTCTGAACATCTAAATTTATACCTTCATATATTATATTATATAATTATTATCAAATATTATGTAATATCAAATAGTGTTAAATATTATAAGTCTTCACATAAATACACAAATCTCAGCGTTTCTAACAATAATAGTAGGTATACAATATGTATATGTATATGTCTTATTAAATGAATTTTGTTGCGTAACCTACTAATAAATATGTATTTCTATTATCATTATCTAATAATACTTTATAACTACGGTTATCACTTTTAGCACGTTTCCGTTATTATCATCGTTCCAAATTAACACGGAAGGCATTCTATACACTAAACGGTTATCTGCGGCTAATAAAATCTAATTCGTAATACGGAAAAATTTAGGTTGGTAGACATGGTGTTCAAATTTGGATATTATGTTCGTGCTGCTGAACCCAAGCGGCTAAAGCCAAACCAGCGCCATCTAGACGGTAATGAGCGGAACACAAGAATTTTGAATTGACACGTCAGACATATCAACATAACCTACAATTCTATTAGGCAGCAAAACAGTCTGTCTTGCATCTCAATTATTCTAAATATGCAAAATTGACGAACTCTCTCATTCTTAATATGAGCATGGCAAAGAGAGGGACTGTTAAAAGATATCACCTTTTGACAGTTCAGACGGTTAACTTTTCTACAAAATTAGCCACCAGAATACGTAAAGTGATAAATGTGATATATTTATTACAATTAGCTCTTTTCATGTTAAGTGAAATGTCAGAATAAGCTTGCAGGTCTAAGATATTATCCAAAGAGGCAAAATTCTGGGTACACAACGTGACCATGGAACCTGAGGCCAAATGATGGAACAAGAGAAGGCAGATGACAGAAGGTATTCGAAAAGAAAATTTACCGAAGGGTACTTGGACCGCTTAAAGAAAACTAAGGGTCTCGCATCCGTAAGTGATAAATGTGATATATTTATCACAATTAGCTCTTTTTATGTTAAGTGATATGTTAGAGTAAGCCTGCTGATATTTAATACTGTTATAAATAATGAATCTTTAATGGTTCCAATGAATAGCGGATACTATCTATATTTGAATTTAAAAAGATTTTTTTTCATAACCCGTTATTGCGCGATGGCATAAAACTGTAGGTTATTATATATTCATAAGAAAACATTGTTTTTGGCGACCGGATCTGAATGTTATAAGGCGTAATCCCTATTTGCAAACGAGTCACGCAGTTTTCTTTAGCCGGCGCTGTAAATATATCGGGGACGGGGAACTACGCACCAACTTCTCCCATTTCCCTCTCATTCGTACGCAATTCTTTTGAAGTATATTTCGGGAGAGGCTTTGTTGAAGGGTTAACCATTGATTATATATTTAGTTTAGTTAATTGTTAACCAAGACAGTTAAATTGTCAATTTTACTTATGAATAAGCCAGTGACTACGAGGGATAAATGAAATGCAATTAAATTTTACTCAATAGATGCTTTCCGATTATTTAGCTACTTAGAACACCATAGTTCAATAGAACACAGATTAAATGTTGACAGAAATATACCTAAGTAGGTACTAGAAAAAATCTTTTAAAACTATAATACACCGAGTAATCGAACCCTCATCCATTGGATTACATTAGCAATTCAGCTAATTAATCATCAAATCGCGTTAATATTGACAATCGACTTTTGTGGTTATTACTGGACTAGAATTTTTGGTACTGTTCGGTTATACGGAATACAGCGGAAAACGCATTTTGAAAATAGCCGATAAACTTGATTATTTGTTAGTTTGGGTTGGTTTAGGTTGGATTACGTTAGTTTAGGTTAGGTTAGGTTTGGTTAGGTTAACCTAACAAATAATCCAGTTTATCGGTTATTTTCAAAATGCGTTTTCCGTGGTATTCCGTATAACCGAACAGTACCGAATTTTTTATATACCCTCTTCTTATTGTGCCATCCCCTAGTGGAGGTCGGCCACCATCAAGGCGATCTTATCTTTGTCGTTTGCTACCCGGAACAGTAGAGTGGAGCTGCACTCGTACCAATCACGGAGGTTCTTAAGCCACGAAATGCGGCGCCGTCCTCTGCTACGCTTCCCATAGATCTTTCCTTGAATGACAAGTTGGGGAATGCCGTATTTTTGTCCTCTCATAATGTGGCCGAGGTACTGTAGTTTGCTGGTTTTGATACTACGTAGAACTTCTCGGTCCTTCCCCATTCGATTGAGAACTTCAACATTTGTCACCCGGTCAGTCCAAGGAATTTTGAGGATGCGTCTATACAGCCACATCTCGAAAGCTTCAAGTCTCCGTGACCTACTATTGTCCTACCTATTATATACGTACTTGTTTAATAAAACAAATCATTATGGATATAACAAATCAAAATTCAGGACGTTCACAATATGAGATTTACATTATAACAAATATTACTCTCACACGAGAGAAGAAGAAAAATAATTATATATACATATTAATAAAAGCAATTTATACAATAAAAAAAAGTTTCAAAAACAAAATGCAAAGTATATCATTAAAAATGTCTATGTCTTTAGGGGACGCATTTACTAGTCTTGCATCCCTCGCTAATGATGCCTGACAGGCTTGACTCGAGGAAACAGTTCTGACCCAGAATATGTCATGGCTGCGACCACGTTGGTAATTAACAGGCGCATATAAATTTAAAAAAAATTAAGACGTCAGGAATGGAAATCATCCCTCATGATACCAGACAAAAATGTGGCAAAAGAACAGAAGTAACCTACGAGATTCAAGTGAGTAAAAAGTGAGAATTCTTTGTAAAAAGGCAGTCGGAAAGTAATCGTTTGACGAATAATTATTAAAGGAAAATAGTAGTTACGAGTATATGTCTTAAAATAAAGACATCGAAGAAATTTCTTCTGGACTTCATAAGGACTACAGATAATAGACTAATACTCAAGAATACTACGCACTCACAAGTTGAGTTTTCTGTATTGCAATACTAGCTTGCTGATAGTTCCACAATATTTTTAGTACAGTTGTTTTGAGTCAGCATCGACATATTCAGTAGCCTATTGTAAGATAGCTTATTAAATTTAATTTACTTCACCACTACTTACTATACTGTTTTAAATGTTTCAGTATTATATTTTTCCGATTACTTTACACGAATTATTTAGGACTTATAAATATTGAGAAAATATTATTTTAAGTTTTGCGCAGCCCTAGAAATATGAGACAGCGCTTAGACAAGTGAACTTTTTATCTATTATGAATGAGTACACTTCAGCTTTTGATGTAAAGAGTAACATTGTAATTTGGATATAAAAAAAATGTTATTTATATTTGTACCCAAGAACCGTAATAATCAAACCCGAGCTTATTCAATTTGACGGTTGCGATAAAAATAGACTTCCATTATTTCCAAGGTTGCTGATAAATAATACAAACATAAACGTTTTCCATTACGACACACTTTATGTTAATTATTTTTACATACTCGTTTTAATAATGTTGTTACTTACAAAATTACATACTTTATTAATAAATTTGTCTAAGCATAATTTAAAGACATAATATAAATTTTAATTATATCAACAAAAACTTATAGCAATCAATCATAAAGCTTCTAAATTCATAATTTTGAAAATTCACAAAAATATCCGTACCTATTAGAACATTTTCAACAGAGAAGGATTTTTAGACACAATTTTCTCTTTCTGGGTGAGTGTTATTATACAATTAGCTACCAATATATCGATCATTTTTACTAATAATTACTTAAACTATGATATTTTAGTTGTTTTGATTGTACAAAAAAATGGCTACCAACTTTGCAATTCGAAACGTAAATAATGTAATATCAATATTACTAACTGTTTGGTGTCGTGAGAAATGAAAAATAAATTATATTATCAATGATTACGCTTGCAAATATAAAAATGGAATTGCCTAGTTATTAGAAATAAACCAAAAACAGTGTAAAACCTTTTTGTATACTTAATATTACAAAATAAAAAAAAAATCAGAAAAAGAGTTAGAAATTGTTTTTAATATCGTGAATTTACAATAATTTTAATCATGATATTTAACTTTTTACCATAAACTACACATTTAAATTAGTTAAAAGTAATTAAATTAAATAGTAGTTAATTAATTATAATATATAACATAGAAATTATCACTACCATCTATCTATTTTTTGGTTTTTAATAATTGTAACCTATCATAAGTTTTGTATTGTAACATAACTGCTGTAACATACTATTGTACCAACTGTTATGCTGCAAATAAAACTCGCTCCTGCATACATCTTCGACCTCTCTATCATCAGAAGGACAACACAACAGTGGTGACCCCGACGTGATATGAGCACGCATTTGAACACTACAATTTTTTAATTCTAATAAATTATTATTTAACACCATTAAATACATGTCCAGTCTTAAAATAAATAAAAACGGACGGACATATATTATAAAACATTAAATTTTTCTCTTGTAAGTTATAATGATTATTACTATATAAATTCTGAAAATGTTTAAACATATTTTTAAGAGAGTGAAGTACCTACAGTACTTTTTGTTGAACAGTAAAATAATGATGGTTGCAAACATGTACTCTCAATTTAATGTGTATACCAACTTTTAAAAATAATGAATTCGAAAGAAGCGTATTACATAACGCAAACTTATCTCTCACAATTGCGATTTAAAAAATCCGCAAACATCCGGCGAGTCTTGCGATCCCAGTCAACTTTGCTAATTAGGCTCGCTGAGAAAAAAAAATCCGTTAGTTTAACATGTAAAATTAGTATTTAGACTTGCTCGCGTTATCGTCTGTGACTAACTTTCAAAAGGGATGTTTATATAAAACAAACATCCGGCTCCGCGTTCATTACGCGAAAGGAATATTTTACTTTATAAATAGCCTAACATTGTATGTAATTACTTGTTTTTGTGTTGTTTAGTAACTTTGAAAATATAGTAGGAAGGTTTTTTTATTCAGTATAAGTATTCTACTTATTAAAGCATCCATATTTTATGGTATGGAATAAAAATTACTAATGATACATTATTCATAATTTTTTTTTTGCTTTTATGGTGTTAACTGTCAATTATTATTGGTGGAAACATTGTATTAATTAAAAGAAAACACAGTAATGTAGTAAAAATTCCACTTAGTTAACAAAGTGAAATTAATATTTAAGTACCACATAATATAGTGTTTTATTTTAATTGAAATATTATTTAAATATTCAGTAAAAAAGCGGCCTTGATCTTTAATAAGAAAAAAAACAATATCATAAGAAATAAGGTTTTTTTATTACACTATTAATTTAAATAAATTTCCATTCTCTGTAATTTTTTTCTGTGATTTTTTCTAATTTATGTTTGATATGAATATTTTTATCAATAAAAAAATAATGTATGATACTTAAATCTTGTATAAATTCAGCAATAATTAATAAAAAATGTAGCATGTAAGAATGCAGCATTTTGCTATTTTTTTCTAATTGGATTTACAAAACGGCGTGGATTTTGACGGCTTCACGAAAAAGTTTCTTAAGAGTTATTTTATTGTTAAATATTAAAATGTTAAATATTGATAATAATATATATATTATATAATATGTATTATTGTTTAACGATACAACAGGTCTAGATGTCCAATGATAGTAGTGTAGTGAAACAGTAGTAAATTTAGTAATAGAAGAGGAACAATCACAAACACCCAGGCTTTGAGAAAATTGCATAAATATATTGTGTTGTAACCGGGATCGAACCCGACGCTCGCGGATGAAAGGCCAGTGCCTTAAGCACTGCACCATGAGAGTTACGAAAAATTTACGTTATATCCAGATTCGGATTCGGGTTCAACGAATTTATAATAATACAAACATTACCATTTGACTTAATTTTTTTAAATTGTGAATAGGTCTGTAGGTCGATTATTTTGACCATAAATTTCATGTAATGCCAAAACGTAATTCGAATAGATTTGTGTACGCTACACAACTTTGTACCTTTCCATGATGATTTGCCAAACAATAGGTACTTAATACAATTTTAAATTTTGGTGGGAATCAAATTTAAAAAAAATCCTGATATGATGTTTTTAAAATATATACTTAGTACTAATTTGATTACAATATACTTGGATTTTGAGAATTTTTTTTTATTTAATTTAAAGAAAAATTTGGGGTAGATTAAATAAAAAAATAGTGAAATAGAATGATCGTGTATTATACAATATATATCGTCATTTTAATTTACACAGTTTTTGAAATAGCTATTGAATATGATTCTAAATTTCCTTCTCTACAAAATAATAAAACTAGGTAAGTCAGAAGTTAATGGGAACTGTATTAATTTTGTGTTTGAAAATATTAGATAACTTTAAAACCATTAGTGCATTAAATTAATTAATTAATAAATCTACAATATTTTAATATACAATTGTTTTCAATAATTAGACAAGCACAATTTTCTATTTTTGTGTTAAATAATAATTATAGCCTAGATTTGTGTTAATCAAGTAAAGTTTAAATTATTTCATTTTCCCAACAATGACCAAATCAGTGTTATCCATTTGTAGTATATTGAGGTGATGATATTATATTATATACGTACTTGCAATAAGCTGAGACTTTGAAAGAGTATAGAGTTATATTATATTATACTGGTATCAGAGCTTTTTGCCAACATTTTCTTTCGCATGTTTGCCGAGTTGAACTCATATAACAAAGTTATCTCACTTTAACGAACACGTAAACTACACTTAACTCCATAATCGACCGAAATCGTGCAGAGAGTTGTAAAGACAAAGTCCAGAAATAACTGGAAAGTACAATATGGAAGACCGAAGTGGGCGTTTCGTTCGCTGACCATGTTACAACAAGGGATCCAAGTAACACAACCTAACCTAACTTGACATAGCCCAACTTTCGGCGATTGGATTCGTATCTCTCAACAAAACTTGTATTTTCCATAATTATATTGTAGTTGCTAGGTGGTGAAAAAAATATTTCTTTAATTCTTTATTCAAATTCAAATTTAAATTTATTTATTTATTACATACTGTGAACATTGTAAATTACAAATATAGGACGTTCACAACATGCATTTAAAAACAAAGAAACAGTGTTAAGAAGAAATAAATATATGCAGTATCACACAACAGTGTGAAAAATTAAGTAAAAGGTACAACATTATAAAAAATATAAACTACAAAGCATGGAAGCACACCGAATGAGCTAAGTGGACCCTATTTTAATAGTTTATAAAACAACGTCCACCCATACTCCTCCTCACGTAGGTGGAATATATCAACATCCGAAGCGATTTGGTTAAACAAAGCTATTGCCCTCCCAATTGGCATCACCAATGGCAAGTTAGTTCTGTTCCTCGGGAGAACAAACAACTGATGCTCCCGATTTATAATATAGTTATCAGAGACACACAACTCAATACTACCAAGAATGGCAGAGTTCTCATTTACACCACGTTTAAGTCGAAAAAATTACGTGGCCAAATATTGATATCTTCTAGCATTTAAACTACAGTATGTAAGCATACCTAAAAGAAAGTCAGAAGGATAACGCCACGGATAGTATTCTTATAACCTTAAATAAA
This sequence comes from Rhyacophila brunnea, assembly GCF_057557595.1. Lineage (NCBI taxonomy): Eukaryota > Metazoa > Arthropoda > Insecta > Trichoptera > Rhyacophilidae > Rhyacophila > Rhyacophila brunnea. Next base: position 9,377,582 of record NW_028232796.1, on the reverse strand, counting down.
GGAGTCTCAAAAAAAATTTGAACTCGCTCCACCATAAGGTCATATTTCAACTGATGCGGGGCCCAAACAATCTACTCACTTTTAAGCCGGCTTCTAACTAAGGAATTATATTTAGTACAACACTCTTCTGCACTTATTTCTATATATTTTTTTAATTACGTATCCTTATAAAATACATGACAAACAGATGGATCGGTTTTCAAATTTAGCCAAAATAATTCTTGCACTACGACTTGCGCAAGGCTTTATATTAATTTTAAAGATATTATAATATAAATGATATAGCAAAAATTATTATGGAGAATGATAATAATATGCCCGATTGATTGATCATTTACTTTTAACTTTGTTGAATAAAAAAATAAAATTTCAATCAAAATTTTATTGCCATTTTAATTTTAATGAGATTCAGTAGAAAGATAGAATTTAACATCTTTTTATTACATACAATAAAAATAAGTTGCAATGAAAAAAAATATATTTATATAAAATATTTTACTTATATGAAAAACTTTTTATTAAAACTGCTTACAAAAATAACGTACTTGAAACAATTAATTTATAATTCATCACGAGTAGATAGAGTATGCAGTAAGCAGCGGTGGAATGGTGAGGTGAGATGCGGTTAGAGGGGCGCTCGCCTACCTTCAACCTTTGTCAATTGCGCGTACTAAGTCAAACCTAATAATTACGCATATATAAAGGGGTTAGATAACAGCAGTAGGGTGGTGGTGTTAAGTGCAGTTAGAGTGCTCGCACCTAGAGCAAATCGCTGTTTATTTCAATGTTAAAAAAACAACAATCTGATCTACTTCTTAATTCTGTATATTTGTCACTTTCTATTTACGTATTTCACGCTGACAAAGTTCTGGGCTATCGCTATTATATAATTAGTATTTTAGGTACTGTTCGGTTATACGGAATAAAGCGGAAAACGCATTTTTAAAATAGCCGATAAACTGGATTATTTGTTAGTTTGGGTTAGGTTAGGTTGGGTTAGGTTAGTTTAGGTTAGGTTAAGTTTGGTTAGGTTAACCTAACAAATAATCCAGTTTATCGGCTATTTTCAAAATGCGTTTTCCGCTGTATTCTGTATAACCGAACATTACCGTATTTTATATTGTCTTCGCATAAACTATATATGTATATAAATATACAAATAACAAATTTACTAAATTTTTAGGTACAAATTTTAAGAATGTTAAATTCTTCTAATTGAAATTACATAATTTTGAAATAGGTACTTCATAAGACATATTATAATTATAATATATTAGAATAAATCAAATCAATACATTAGTCTAAGTGGGCGTCTATTTTATACGACTGTTTCAATAATTATTCATACCTGTGTATTTTGAAGTACCTATTTCAATATTATGTAATTTAAACAAATTGGCAAATTTATGTTATGGTTGTGAATTTTACACTATCGTGTCTTTCATTGTAATATGAAAAACTTGAACAAGCCTACCTGTTTAATTCAGTGACTATGGAAAGAATACAAGTTAGGCAGTGTAAGCGGTTGATAATTTCCGGAGTTGACCACTCGCAGACGATATTCTTAGGCAGCTGGCTGTAGGGAGGCAGGCGTCACCATCTATCTACTTGTTGAAGTCTGGGCGACCATCCAAGAATCGCATTTGCCCTCGACTATTATTATGTAACTGGGTCTGAAATTTTTCTTGGAAAATCCCGGATGATTCAATATAACTTGGTTGTCCTTTTTTGTATCAGTATTTCGGTTAATTCTGTGTATTTTTTTGGTCAAATTTAAATAAATAAAATCATCAACAATGAATGAACACAATCTTGTAAAACAGCAACGCTTTTACTGATACACCGTTTATAATTATTTATAGTTAATGGCATGGGGCCCCCACAAGGGGCAGGGGGGGCTGATAGGGCTCTAGCCTGGGGACCTGCGCGTGGTGGATCAACCAGATAAGTAAAATAAACACATATAACAAATTTACTATAACAATGAAAAAGTCGCCTGCAGCGCTAATTTACTCCAAATGTTAATGTTGATTATACTTTTAAAATATGAAGTTATGCGAAACAATTTTTATTGTGTGTCAATACTCGACAATTCAATAATTGAAGTAGATATATTAAGCAAATCGCTAAAAAATATACTAAATAATAATTTTACTTCGAACACCATTTGGAAAAGTTGGGTAGGGGGGCTTACCAAAGATTCTGGCCTGGGGGCTCGGTTCAGGGTGTGGAGGCCAAGGATCATTGTATTAACCGCGGATACAATTATTGAATATAGCTTACATAATTTGAAAACATCTCATGCATATACACACTAGAAAAAATCTTTTTAAAAATAAGACACCTGACCAGACTTGAACCTGTATCCGCTGGATTTGCGCCAATGTGATTTTCCAATTGAACTACTGGCATCCTACTTAATTACGACGATTTTAACTGGTGGTAGTCACATTTAATGCTTATCGAATTGCGTTATAATGTTGGTTTTCGGTTTTGGTATATAAAATTAGGATAATATATGTCAATTAGGTTGTATTAAACGTTTGACGTCGCCTACTCCGAATTCATTTTTTTCGTTGTTGTTAAAACCTATGGCCCCGTAACCTCACTTAGTCACCTTTTTAAGTGTGCTTTTACTTTCATTTATTTATGTTTAATTAGATTTAAAAATAATGGTCAAGTACTATTGTTAAATGAAAACCTGTGTTCTTACTATATACCAACCCTTATCAAAAAAAAAATAATAACCTATGTCTTTTTTATTTTTACAGATTTCGGACAGACCTTATACGAAACTTATACTTGAATAGAAAGAAACGAAAACCATAAATACTAAACGTAATATCAAGAAGAAAAACAAGTTTATTTTTTTAAATGAAATTTGATACAGACACGAAATAAACAGTGAATCTAAGAGCAAAGCAAAACGCAAACACAAGCTGGGTAGCAATTAAAAATACTATCTACTTACGTGTCTAAAGCTCGCATTTAAAGCTTCCCACTAAATTAAGTTCTCAGTAAAACCACTAAGCGACAAAACATTAATGCGCTCTATTAACACTGTGGGAATTATACGAGCTTAGATCAGTAAATAGACATTTTATACAGCTGCGATCTGAATATTCGGAACTGGATAGCGTTAACGTAAAGCCTTTGAAATTCAAAGTATCAAGCATCAAAATGATTGCTTTTAACGGTACTTAATGCTTGATAAAAGAGACCATGTCACAAACATGATATGTAGAATTCAATGACGATTAACCAATTGAAAAAAATCATCACATAATTTGAAAAAGCTGCACGAGACGTGTAGAAAGTGAAATAACTTAGGTACTTTGGAAAAGTTCAGTGACATTTTTTATAGACATGTGTGGTAGAGTAGAAATGCAGTCCGCGTGGTTAGCCGGACTGTTTTTGGCGTTGGCTTACCCTTGCGTCGCAGAATCAGGTAGCCACTTAGCAAGGGATGCCCACAGAAGACCAGGAGCAGATCGCTGGCTTTTGTACGAAGGCTCTCCACTAGCCTTAGATCCCGTCCCAGCACAACCCCCCTTCTCCCACTTCCGGGATGACAAATACGCACACTTTTCCTTCCACGTCGACGAGATGCCCTCTCATGAGTCCGGTTACTCCGTCGACAGGCTTCCTGACGTCGGCTTGCAAACTTTATTTGGTCCTCCAAATCCGGACGATGACGTCTCCAATTTAGACGAGCTTTCAACAAAGAAGCGATACACAAAAAAGAGCAATATCAAAAACGGTGATAAAAACAAATCTCGGACCGACGTTCGAAGCTCGATCGACAAAAGGCCTGATGATGCGACATCCAATGAATTTCCTTGGAAGAAAAGTCTGGGAGAATCCGTTGCAAGAGACTACCCTTGGAACAGGAGCGGAGAACACTGGGGCGGTAAGGGTGGAGGAATAGGAAAGTTACGAAGGGCAGGAGTGTTGTCCGGTGCAGGAGCTGGTGGATGGAGTAAGCGGAGTGGAGCTCCGCAGTTACCAGCAGGACTTGCCAGTCAACTGATGCTGAGAAGCGTCCGAGGAAATCGGCAGTATGATGTACCACAAATCGGTGAGTTATTGATTAATATTATTTATCTCCTTACATACCTTTTTTCAGTTAACCTTATTGTAAATTATCTTATATGAAACTAATAGAAGTGTCGTTTATATTTTTAATGATGTATTTTTTCTAAATTTACTTGTTAGTTATTAAAGCTCTCTTTACGGTTTTTTTCTAAATCCGTCGTCGTTACAAAAAAAGCTATGTTACACTGGAATCGACCTGTTAAACCGCACGAATTCTATTTTGACTTGAGTGAACATTACAACATACAAAGGGAAAATTTTCTTCGGATTACGTGAGATTATTAAGTGAAACTTAATTGTCAAAATAAATTTGAAAAAAATACCATAAGTAATATATTATTATAATATGAATAATAATTGATGCATCTAAGCTTAAAAAATCCAAGTGATAAACATTTAAAACTATATTTTAACTCACAAGAAAACCTTTCTTTAAGGCTTTATGTGAGTAATATAGTAATTACCCAATTATTAATAACTATCATTATTATTTTTATTTTAATCGCAGATTTTTCCTGAACTGATTGATTCCTGATTAAACTTGATTAATATTTTGTATTTTTTACCTTGAAAAAGTACCTTATACTTGCAACAAAAGAATATGACTACATACTGATTAATTTATTTTACTTATATAAGTATATTAAACTTCTCCAACAATAGAATCGTTATTTATATTGTGAGTAGTGTAATTTCTTCCCAAGCCATTGAGCTATCGTGAACCTTCGCCCTGCAAATTTAATAAGGGATGTGATTTAGGATCCCACTATATCCAACTTATGTCTTAACATTAAATTAATAAAAATACTTATTAAATAAATAGAAATTGAAAAAAAATACAGTTTAATTATGTAATAATATGTGGATTACCTAGAATTATTATCATCATCATGATTGGATACTTCTACTCTTCTCGGTCTCACTCCCTGGTTTTTTACTGCCATTTACATCCACGCAACTTGATGAATTTGTTTATCTACGTGTTTTAGAGTGGCCCTGTATTCATAGTGCCTTTTGGGTACTACTGTGACTGCATTAATTCCAGTGGTTTTCCACAACGAGCCATATTTCGACGCATTGCTATTAATATAATATTATATATTTAACATATCGAGTACTTTTGTCTGTATGCCCAATCTTTAATTTTTTATTGTCTTTTTCACATTATGCCAAACGTATACTTGTCAATGATACGTACAACATACTTTATTTGAAATAGAAAAATTTAAGAGGCAAAGATTTAAATAATTACAAGATAAAAAGAACTTTTTATATACAACGTTTTTAAATTCTGTTGAACCAAATAAACTTGACTTGACTAGCTTAAATGATCAAAAAAATTGTACTTGACATGTCATATAGATTTCCATAGTAACGCACGTATATATTAATAATTTAGTTGCTAGGACCACCCCCTTAGCAACCAATAATAGTGGATTGGATTACGGATTTCTTCCGAAATAACTCTTCATACAAAACAGAATTAACTGAAAATGAATTCAATTCTACTTAAAGATGGCTAAAAGTATTAAAAAATGCATTGGTATCGTGTTCTGATATATTCTAAAAGTTTCAAATATCTAACTAGTCGGGAAGTGAGTTAAAAATCGATTACAAGATTTGTACCGGACAAAGAACTACCGGACAAATAAGAATACGAGCTAAGAAAAACGTTGTTGAGAAATCGACTTAAAGTGCCGGTTAGACGGCAGCGACTTGGCTGCGCGTTATAGATTGTGCAAACTACTTTTACAGCGCTTTTCGGTTTGCGCGAACTACAGTTTTCTCGTCCATACACACGGGCTTCCTGATACAAACTGGCTTGCGCAGGTAATCTTGTGGTGAAGAATGAGCGTCTAGCCGCGCTTAAAGGTTAAATATTATGCAATTTTAAAATGTGTTAAATAGTATATAATTTTCAATATTTTATAAATTAGATGTTCTTTTCAAAAAAATCATTATTACTATACTAAGAATAAATAGTACATCATATTTATGTGTGTATATTAATGTGTGTTTTAACGCGGAAAATAAAAATTGGGCCCATGGGCATGGTAAATTTTATTTACCATGCCCATGGGACTTAATCATATATTAGGAATACAATTCTTTTATAAAAACTAAGTTATTTGCACGTTTGAAAGTCGTTTCAAGCATAAATGTATCATGTGGAAACTGTTCCTTACTATTTTTAAAATTATAATATTATATCACTTGAATTTCTTGACTTTTTAGAACCCGGCTTCAAAATCGGTTAGCTCAATATTTTTCATGATTTTAGAACCATACTTAGCTATTGCCATTAAGTTATTATCAAATCCAATTCCATTACATTCATCAATAATATATTGTTCTATTTATTTACTGATTCTAAACATGCTTGGCAGTTTTTAGTGATTATCTCCTAATAAATATTCATCGAAAAAATTGACTTTAATCCTTATATAGTAATGAATTTTATAATTTAAAAACATCTGCTGTAAGTATATACCTATTATATACCCACTAGAAAAAAAATGAAAAAAAGTACAACACCCCACGGACCTTGAACCTGTAATCACTGGATTTGCGCAATTCTGCTTTTCTAATTAAGCTAAGGGCATCCTAATTAATTATGAAGAATTTAACTGGTATTTCTTATATAAAATGTTTATCAAATTGCGTTAATAATGTTGGCTCTCGATTATTGTATATTAAATCAAGGTTGGTATCAATTAAATACCTTAATTACTAACCGACGTTTGGATCTCTCCAAATATTTAGTTATAACGTACTTGACCACTTGCTAATAATTTAATAAACTATTTATTTTAATCAACAATAATCAATAATCATATAAGTATTGAATATTACATCTAAATAAATATTGTGAATTATTCGTTGAATAAAAGGAATAGTTTGTTATTATAGTAATATAAAGTAATATAATACCTTCTGTGTATGACCACAATATTTTTTTTATCACGGATTCACATATATATATTATATACGTCGTACCTAAAACATTCATCACGGTCTGTCATTGACACAAAAAGATATATGCGAGTGGTACAGAACAGCTAGCGTGCGACAAGTAATAATCCCCCCGACATAATTTGACTAATTTCCTTCAATTATCAATTTAAACGTATTATTACGAATAGGCATGTGTGTAAATTATGAATATGCGCCGCCATGTTGCTATTATTTCGAGAATAGACTCCATTTCGACTCGTTTAATATTCCTCAACTAAAATTGGACGGTCGATAATATTGTTATCAAACGACACAAAGAAAATACAACAAGAAATGTAAAATTAGTTTATGTTTTTTTTTTTAAATATATCTTTATGTTCTATCTGATTAAAATTGTATACAATTACATTATAGTAGTTTTTTTAAAACTATGAGTAGACTTGGGTATTTCCCGATAAAATCACAATCTCAAGATTCGGGATTTCCCGAAATGACAAAATTTTGAATTCTAGAGAAATCGAGAAATTAGTGTAAAAACAGACAAATTCCAAAAAAATATGTTTTTTTTTATTTATGTTAACAGAATAGGAGTAGGAAAACAAAAATAATTCAAAACATTACTTATTAAAATAGAATTTGAAAAAACACAGATTGTCAATCGCTGCGTCTGATAATCGTATACGTTTTTGAGACACAAAATTCCCATATATTGCAAAAATTGCGCTCGTTTCGAGTCGACGTTGCCTTAATTGTGTTAAATACCCTGATCAGTCCTTGAACGTTTTGTGTTTTCTGTCTACTTTTTTAATATAGAAAATCGTTTTTTCAATTAATATTTGATAATAAAGAAATCCCGAATCCCGAGAAAAGATTCTCGTGATCCGAGATTTCCCGAAATGTTAAAAATTTCAATTCTTGAGATTCGGGATGGAAGATCTAGAAAATTTCTCGAGAATTCCCATCGGGAAATTCCCGAAACCCAACTCTACGTAGGAGGCTATTCTAACATATCACTTAACATTCAAAAAAGCTACATCTGATAAGCATATCATATGTATATAGGTTGACGTATTTTATAAGTTAAATATTACAATAAGTTAACCGTCTGAACTGTCAAAAAGTGCTTTCTTATAAAAGCTCCCCTCTTGGCTGTTAACTTTTGGAGCGAGAAAGAGTACGTCAATTTTATATATTGAGAATTGAAATGCAAGATCCGACTGTTTTTAAATATAATTACATCACGGTTGCCGCCTTAATTTATAGTTCCCCATGAGCTGTCAAATATAGAATTTCTAGTAGCAGCTAGTAGTAACATAATATTTGTTTTACTGCAATTACATTTGTGTTGTAATCGCAACGACATAAACGTTTATATACAAATTTCTTATTTGCCAACACGAACATACCCGAATATGACCGACATGTCTATCAACCTAAATTTATGCCGTATTAAGAATTTACCTACCAATTATTTTAGATAGCCGCCGATAACCGCCTTGTCTATGAATGCCTTACATGTTAATTTGGACCAATGGAAATAACGGAAACGTGCTAAAATGCTAACTATTAAAAATATCTGCGCTGGGCTTCGTCGATACCGACAAAGAATACTATTAATTAATTCTCGTTTATATATCAAATTAATATGATAAAAGAACTTGACAGCCTTATACCAAGTTAAGAAGCAAGTATAAAAATATTTTTTGAAATTAGAAGTATTTGTAAAAGCCTACAGTAGATACATATTGACTTGAATTTTGCCAAAATAAAAATAACAAGCTCAGCAATAAATTGAATCAACGTACGTGATACTATAATAGTAAAAAATTGAATTATAGATTAAGTTTATGTATTAACTAGAGGTGAGTTGGAAATACTGTCACCAGTTTGTGTACTCAAGTTTCGGATGAAACTACCCATACTCTGTATGTGTGGCCCAATAAACTTATTCCAAAAAACTTGTGATGATATCATCGCGAGTCGCTCTTCTGTGCACTCGCCAGTTGTTAGACTTTTAACACTATTGACATTAAATGCGCGCGAACGAAATAGCACTTGAATATAGGTACATTTTAATTTATTAGTCTATTGCGTTCGAATGCATGAATGTCAATATGTCAATAATTTATTTTGTATTTAATACAGAATTACAATAACATCAAATCGAATCAAAAGAATCAAATAATGAGAGCACTCATCTGAAAAGTGAAAGATGTGAGTCCCGGTCCTTTTTATAGAAGTATTTAAAAGTTTATTTTTTAAATAATGTATTTTATATAACAAAAAAAAATTAAAGCAGTGATTCTCATCCTTTTTTGTTTGGAGGAACTCATGTGACATTTTTTACCTGTTTGGATGACATACGTTAAGGTTCAGGGAAAATACAAAAATTAGCGTCGCAGGCAAAAAAATGTAATCATCACATAATTTACCATGAAGAATTGTATTATACGTATAATTATTCTCAATAATTTCTTGCCTTCTTAAAATTTCCTGCCCTAAAAAAAGCATATCTTGCTTACCGGCCCCGTATGTCACTGCCGGTAGGGTTAGTAGTAAACAATAATTAGTAGGAACCTAGGTTTTAAAATAATATAATACAATTACTGAATTCCTCATTTTTTGTTTCTTCATAAGGCTTATTATGTAGAATTTGCTCTATTTTATAATATAATGCGATTTCTGAACCTAACTAAGCTCAATTTTCCATCCAACTCCATTGCTTAAGGCTATAGCCATGGTCTAAATCTAAAAACATCGTGGCTAGGCGATGCGCGGATTGAGGGTCGCGGGTGCAAATGACGCATGCCGAACGAAATATAATTTGTCATATAAATCCAACATGCGTCCATTTGATGTTCTATTAGTAACAATAATAATATATTCATTGACATGTTTTCTTTTTCAAGTAAATGGGTAACGTTTTTAGTCATCTTTAAACGATTTAAGAATTAATACCCCCGTCGCCATCACAAAACAAATTGACATATTCACACCACGACGTTCGTTCTCCAAATGCCAGCGAGTTCAAAATTTCGTCGCGCCTATAGCTAAAAATTATTTGCCGTTCCACTGATGTATCGTCTTAAATGCATGTTACGTTAAACCTTACTTTTAGCGTATAGTGTTTATAAGTGTTTCAATGTTTCCTGAATCTTCACGGAGCCATAGCGTTGCTGTAGATTGGTTTCCCGAATAAACCAAACGTTCAGGAGATGAAAAACAAATTTCATAATCCTATATTTAAATACATGGATATATTTAAATTGTTGTTTTTACAGCATATGAATGATGTATTCATTACCATTACAAAGTAATTTAAAGAAAGGGATGGTTCTAGTCCAAGTAGAAACAAAAAAACATTCTGCATTAAAAGGTCGATTTCGACAAAAACGGATATTCGGGAAACCAATCCTATAGCGACGATAGGTTGGGAACAAGGCCTGAACAAAAACGATGCATGAGTGCGAGTGAGAAAGTATTCGGCACCCTTACAATCTTTGCGACACGCGCTAGAGTAAGATAAAAGGTCTACATATCTGTGGGCTAGTTTCCAAAAGTATCGCCATCAAATCGGGGCGAAACGCTTCACATAGCGTCGATAACTTGCGAGCTCGAGTTGCTAAAATTTATATTTTTTGTGTTAAACATAAAGTCAATGGTAAATATTTTTAGTTAATTAAGTAGAAAAGATGGTTCTGTGTGTTGTCTTAAAATGTGGTAGCCGTATTGATAAGCAAGAAGATGGTATTACGTTTCATAGGTAAGTTGATACATGTTCATGATAATTTATTTGTATTTTATTATATATTTTAATATCAGTGACCTAGTGTTACTTTAAAATAACTTAAATTATGGATATCTTTACCTAATGGTTGCATTTTGACCGCTTAAAAATACTATATAACGTAAAAAAATAGAAAATTATATTTTAATTCTGAGCGTCTAGTGCGAGCACTAGCGAAATGGTCTATGGTCTCGAACATTTGTAGACGAATGCGTTTGCTCGCCCACAAACCAAACGCAAGGCACGCGGCTTCATTTAGCAATGCAATGGGTGGCGTCTAGATGTATCTATAGTCTAAGGTTGGGAATCACTATCGTAAAGAAATATTAGAAGGTATGTATTATCATACCTCTATCGACTCATTTGGATTTCACAATGAAATACTTCACTGTTTTTTGTCAATAAGACCATAAAAATAATGACACTGCTAATGCTCGAAATACTCCGCGAAGCGAAAAAATTCCGATAATATTTCTATAAATAGTATTAAAGAGTGTCTTTCTAGTTTAAGAAATGATAGTTATCACGCGATGCGCCATTGTTATTTCGTGTTTGACCAAGAATCATAATATTATATCAAACGTTGACCTCTTTCCGCCCACCTAAGATTCACCATCAAAAATATCATAAATTTTCCACGATTACCTTATTTTCAGCGTTGCCAATTTAGCGTGTTTTAGATTGCAAAAAACTCATCTAACTTATGGTATTTTTACTAGCGTTTTTTTATGCATCCGATAGCTAAGGGGAGACATGCTCAGCGTACGTCAAAATGAAGCTTTTATGCTATTTTCAAAGCATGATCCTGGACATTCCTCAAACGTTGTAGATAATCTATTTACATAATTTTGATTCCTTATTGTCTTTTATATTTATTTTAAACATTTAATGACTGCATAAAGTATTTTTATGACATAAAATAGTATTCATTTAAACCTCTCGCTCTAATGTTTTAGAATATAGTCATATTTCAGTACGTCCATGTGAAGTGGTGTTAAGATTTTTTATATTTATTCATTTTTAAAAGCATTTATAAAACTATTAGTAAAATTTATGTCGACATTATTATAGTGAAATATTTACAATAAAAAATTATATTGATAATCTCTGTGATCCCAAATTTGACAAGAATTAGGCATTTATTATTCAAAAAATTGGCAAGATTATGTAAACAGATTATCTACAACGTTTAAGGAATCTCCAGGATCGTGCTTTGAAAATAGCATAAAGCTTCATTTTGACGTACGCTGAGCATGTGGGCCGTTAAAGTGTTGAAAAACTGATATTTAGTTTATTTATTTTTATGCGTATCAAATTTCTTACTACAAGTAGGTTGGTACCTATTTTAGTGCAAAATAAAACACGATGATACAATTCCATGCATTATTTAATGTTTTAGTATAATATTCCGAATGTCCGCGTATATAAAATAATAATTTAATAACTATTCATCCATTATCTATGAAACGAAACGTGAACGCCGTTGACACAATATAAGTATTTGTTGTCAATTTTGAAATATATTTCTGTTAAAATGTGTGGTTTTTACACATTACACATTTTTCGATTTTTGCACTTTTTTCGATACGCGAAAGCAATGGTATTGACTTTGTTCATAATTTAATATTAAATTATAACTAAATTTCGTCTCTGTTCTGGCAGAACACACTAACTGGAGAATACTAGTTTTGAATAATTTGACTTTGAAGTTGTTAAAATGTTTGAAATGGTCTATCGTGTGAGTTTATTAAGTAATAGTAAAAAGGATCACTTTAAAATAAAGACTGTTTATTTATAAGAAGGTTTCCAGACGGTAAAGTTTGAAATAAGGAACATTTTGGTATAACCAACTCAATATGTCATTTTTCGAATTAGTGTCTTCTGCCAAAACAGTGACGATTTAATCAATAAATTTACTTGCAATTTTATTTTCACAAAATCTAGCGTTTTCCCTTGCTTGTTTTCATACCCCGTCTGGCATTTTTTTATTAACAACAGTTGGCAACACTGCTTATTTTCATAATATTCTCGATTTTTTTAACAATTAATATTTTTCGCGAGATACTATTTCAATCGCGAGATTTCAATTTAAACAGTCACTATATTAAAAAAAAAAAAAAAAAAACATAGTGTACGGTCAGCAACCCGGCAAACGTATTTATTTTTATAAAGATTTTACCGTTAAAAAAATCAGAAACTAATTAAAGTAAATAAATTAAATTACCAACTGGGAGTTTGAGGCTATTTTTAATGGCCCGCGATAAAAATAGCTAATTGCTGATATTTCAAATTATTTATTTTCTAATTGGTACCTACTACTGACGATCATTAGTTGTCATTTATTGTTTTATACTCTCAACTATGGTAGTTTATGAATATTTTAAATGCATTAAATACCCGCACAAAACTTGAATTATATACCTATATTCTTTCCTCCAATTAAATTTCGGTCGTGATACTAGATTGGTTGACACATTTTAAGATAAATCAATTTTTAGTAATTAAAAATCGTATTACCAAAATATGTAACACCTGTTTTAGAAGTTATAACAAAACAGATAAATGAAATCATTAGAATGATAATATATTATAAAAAAGAGATCGAAAGTACGTTACGACTGTAAAAAAATCATTTAAAACTTCAGTTTAAAACAAAAGATAGTTTAAAAAAATCCTTGAATAAGATATCCAAAAATTCAATCCTCAAGTGTCAGATTAGATCGACTCACTTAATCCCGAATGAATAACAAATTTCTTTCGATGTAAAGACGTATCAACGAAAATCCTCTTTTTTCTCCGCGATAAAAGCCTTTTCTCTGGGCTTATAAATTCGATAAATTTAAAGTATGGGCAACATTTTTAGGGTCTAAAAAACAAAGCGTTTACATGTTATTTCGATGTAAATTTACAAATATTTATCTAGGAAAAGGTAGACAATAAACTAGGTATTAGAAAAGGTCCTAAACAATATTGTGAATATATTATTATTTAAGTAGACTAAACTTTAGTTTAATTTATATTCTGTTCAGAGTTTATATTTTGAAGTGAAGAATTTTTCTTTGATTACCTACATAAATTATATTTACCACAATTAATAAATTTTATTATAAATCAAAATTTTAAAACATTTATGTATTTCTCCGAGCTCTATATATGTTTCAGTTTCGTGTCCCCACTTGACATAAATATACAATTTTTTTAGACACATTTCATATAGAAATATAGAAATCACGCCATTTTACGAATTCTTCAATTGAAATGATCGATTTTCGCAGACCTTCTTAGTATTTTTCAATTATTAGTTTTCAATACATTTTTACTACTACCCGTAGACTACCCATCTAATAATGTTGGATGCAGCATTGAAAACCTGGCTGGTTTCTAATAAAGGCAAGCACATATTTTTCCACATGTAAGATGGCAAATGGAGATACATAATTGCTTTGACTCCAGACCATTATTATCAGTCATTTCTCGACTGTAAAACTCTATAAGCTTGGTTCTGTTACTCGTTCAACATGTCGTCGTTCTAGGATTAGTTTGGTAAAGCTCCATTTTTGGCAAAACTTTTTAATGCAGTTCATTTTCTAGTGTATATCCGCATCGAAATCATTTAAAACAATATCATATTTTTCATTAGAAACAGAGATATTTTTCAAAAAATGTCCAAGAAACCACTGTACAAAACAATCATTCGGAATTAGCCTCTCCAATGTGCGAACCAATCGGTGTCGAGGATTTTTATATGGTTACCACCCCTTCTACTACGTGATTGGTCAACGGATCGCTTTATCCTTTTCTAATATAAGTGATGTCTAGATTTACTGAGTACGTTCTCATTACATAATATTTGAACTTGTTCTAAATTTTTATATTAATTTTGTGGGTTTTAAGTGATCTGCTGTTAAATAAATACAAATTCTTCTGAATTAAATGAGTAATATCACTGAATTTTTCTTTTAATATATTCTAATATAATGTATTTCTCACTATGTTAAATAAATAAATATGAAAGATCTTCCATCATTGAAATGAAGGTAATGAACTTTGTTTTTTGTCTCCTGAACATTTTACATATTGTCGCTTTGAACAAACTAATCCTAGAGCGATGATATCCATTTGGCTGACAAATACATGATACAAACTACGTTTTCTAGATGTATCTATAGTCTATGATTTTCTAGGAATATTCTAAAATGTATACACAAAGTGAAAAGCTGTCCATGTGTCAATTTGTGGCATCATTCTTCCAACATGAAAATCTCATCACTTAGATTGTTCGGCAGTTTGTATAAGTTTTTGTTAGTTAATACAATTTTATAGTACGCGCTCTTATCTCCCCTGGCTACTTTAAATTTAAAGACACGTGAATTCAGTCTAACCATGCTTGGTGGTACCAGTCTTGCGTAACTACACCATTCCATTCCCGGCTTAAAAATAATGCTTCACACCAAACATAGGGTCCTGTGATATGTCCGGTTAAGCCCGGTTGTGGTTTGTAGATGGTTACAGTGATTGACAGCAAACCATTCAATTATTTTCAGGTACGCAATATATATACGTATATTTATTTTATTTTTCGATATCCGGGTTCCTTATTTTGATACGGTGGAACATTATCGTTTCGCTAATTATACTGTATAACATAGTTATACTCCGATATATTTTTAAAACTATATAAAAAAATGCGTGTAAAACATAGACTCTAAATAAAAGAGAAATCCAGAAACTTAGATAAGCACAATGTGGTATGGAGAGGTACATGCTGGGGACAACGCGAAAGGACAAAAAGAGGAATGAGAGGGTAAGGAAGCAGACAAGGGTTTGCGATGTGATATAGTTCGTTAAAAGCCTCAAATAGTGATGGGCTGGCACGTTGCTCAAAGAAGAGACATTTGTTGGACAAATTTAGTCATCTAGTGGTATCCAAGAGGTACAAAACGTCCGCAAGGTAGACCTAGAGGCCGCTGAATCGATGAAATACGGAAATGCGTGGCAACGCAATGCACATAACCGAGAGAAATGGAATCAGCTTGGAGACGCCTTCATCCAGCAGTGGATAGATTTAGTCTAATGATGATTATGATGATATAAACAACACGTAATTTAAGGGATTTTCCGGAAATTTCTATACAACCACATCTCGAAGGTGTCATTATGTCGTAGATAACGAGAATTATGGGAAATTTATTATTAAAATAGACGTGGTAAAGTGTTTATACTTTTATATCGCGAAATAGTTTTTTTAATATTCTCTAAAATGGGTACTTATCCCCTTTCCAGAGGAAGATAGCATTAGGGTTGCCGGGTAAACACCCCACAGGCTAAAAATAGAATTGATCGTGATCTGGGTACCGCGTTAAATTCGAGAATCCCTCCTCAAACCTCTGCACGATTCTCCACCACCGTCCCTCTTCCTCTTTCTCGTTTACCGTCACATTTCCCTCCATAGCCCAATCGCTCGCTACAGAAAGTAGGGTCACTATTATATTAGCAAGTATAAATCGGGAATCTTATAAAAGTACCTTAAATAATTCTCGAGTGAAATGAAAGTAATTATCATTTCATCACTTCTACATCAATTTATGGCTACGGCCGTATGTTGTAGTGTGTTAACCCCAGTGGTTAACAGTTGGGAATGCCAAAAGAAATGGCGTATTTCAAAAAATCACTACCTTATTCTTAGGTCAATAATTATTATAAAGCAATCATTATTCGTAGGATGTTTACCACACTTGAATGGTCAAAAACATAGCTTATAATGAGTATCTTTAGAATTATCTTCAAATGTGTTAATCTTGCCCATTTTTTGAATAATAAAATGCCTAATTCACTGGTGCCTGGTCACAGAGATTATCAATATAATTTTTTATCGTAAATATTTCACTATAATAATTTCAATATAAATTATACTGATGGTTTTATAAATGCGTTTAAAAATTAATAAATGTAAACCACTGCACATTTATGTACTGAAATATGACTATATTCTAATACATTAGAGCAAGAGGTTTAAAAGAATACTATTTTATGCAATAAAAATACTTTATGCAGCCATCAAATGTTTAAAATAAATATAAAGGATAATAAGGCTTCAAAATTATGTATATAGATTATCTACAACGTTTAATGTATGTCCAGGACCATGGTTTGAAAATAGAACAAAGGCTCAATTTTGACCAACGCTGAGGATGTCCCCCCTTAATGATCACAGTTACTCTCGATCCACAGCTGGATGAAAGTTTTTCTTTCTCTCTCTACCACTCCACTGTTTGCTTTTCCATTTCCCTTTAATTTGTTACTGTATATTTCTAGAGTAATAAAATTAATATTTTATTGACAGACATATTTTTTCGTACACTACTGATTGTTTTGTTATTATTTTATATAGAAAAACATATTTTTAAAAAACCTTAGAAATACTTTGAACTAGAGCTCATATATTTCATTTTTCTGGGTGAGTGCTTTCACTTTTAATCTATCAATTCGTGTCAATTATTGTTGTATATACTTAGACTTTAACCGGGCTAGATAAGATTCTACCAATCATGAGGCAATTATGTTGTGTGATGAATTATTAATGAGAATGATATTACTAATCTAATCGTAACATATGTCTGTCACCGGCCAAATTTTATTATAAATAAAATAATGAGAGTACTGAATAAACATAACGGTGAAGTGTGTTAAATTATCAATAATAAAATTTTACCAGCGTCAGATATATGTTTCGATTAAGGTAGTATTCTAACATTCTTAAACTTTACGTACCTGTTCAGGTTGTATTTGACTTATTAAAGCCTCATAAATGACAACATTTTAATTATATAATATTATGTAATATAAAATAAGTACTGCTCTAAAATCACATACATGAAGTTAAATTTTCAATTTTTATTCCACGAATAAATAATAAACCGTAAAAAGTACACTATCAGAGTATTTATTATATTAATCAATATTTTTAATAAATTTTGGTAGTAATTAAGAAAATCGGTACTTACAGTATTAAAGTATGTAGTGATAATAAGTAGTAGTATAAATGAATAGTAAATAGATAAATAAAAAATAAAATAAAAAAGCCTTTTTATTTCGAATATATATATATATTTATATATCTATGGTTGTATTATCTACTTATTTTCTAGTTTATATAATATAATTTATTATTATTTTTTTATATTTTTGTATAATACATATATATATTAAGATTTTTTAATGTTGTATATAATACTATTAGATAATGTTTATAAATTAAACAATGATATGTAATTAGTTTGTTTGGTTTGTAAGAACCCCTCTTTGGGTGAAGGCCTCCTCTAAAGTGTTAATCTCTGGTCTCTTTAGTTTCTTTCTAGTAAATAGATACTTATATATTATTAAAAATGAATAGTTTTTAACGTCTTGGTATTAAGATATAAGTAAGTACATTTATTGCTTGCAACTAATTACTATTAAATTTTCTAATCTAAAAATACCGTTTTGTGACCCTATCCTTGGGTCCAGTTAAACCTCTCTATTTCATTTTATATATCTCGCTCTTTCTTTGTGTGTCTTTTTTGACCGCCCCTCGAAACAAACACTGTTGATTTTGTAGAGTTATAGTTTTGTTTTTCCGACATAAACGTTCATATATACTTTATTCCAAAGTCATATCTCTTTAAAGTATCGGGCGTTGGGTTTTTTTCTTCTTGTCTCTCTATTTTTGCGTGGTTTCGGTCTCTGTGTTTATTAATATGAAAGCTTCTATTAGAGATATTGTTTTGTTTGGAGAATAATATATTATGTCGTTTTATCTGCAAATTTATTTTATTTCAAACAGACCATTTTATATGTTATTTAATTACATGGTTTATAGCCATATTACAATGTATTAAGATTCCGAGGATTAGGCACGTAGAAGTGATATAATTATACACATAGTTTAAAAAAATATTATAACTCCCAACATTGGGAACATACCATGAAAATAGTATATAAAGTTGTGATTATATTATGCTGCACGTCGCATACTATCACGTGACGTCACATAAAGCTGCTGCTATGGAAAAGAAGTATGTTATGTCGTTTTTCTTGGTGCTTAAAATGTTATCAGACTGATGCTCTCATCTCGCAGCATATTTTGAACCTTTAAACGAACATTGTTAGTTATTAGAAAAATCTGCTGAAATCACCAGAAAACAATGAGGTCACCTCACGTTGTACCGCACTGCATCGACACTTGCATGACTGAATGAACGTTTTTTATAATTTTTTACATGCCTACACAGTTTCGACTCATGTCAAAATCGCTTGTTTTTTGTTTTTAGCAATTGGCACTATGTATTTTCTATAAGTTCGTTAGTCGCTCGATTATCATACAAGTTGTACCTATGTCGTGTACTTTATTCGTGGTATAATAAATTGATCACAAAGCACACAAAAAAAATGTTTGAAACCTGACGATTTACAGAAACGGATTATTTTAAGTGACATAAATAGATGTTGTTGCTTATAATTTTGTTTATCACAATTGTATTGCAAATATGGATTAATGAGGTAATAGAAAAAAAAACTAGCTAGTTACTACTGATGCACAATACCATAATATCCCACTAATTTCCAATTGAGTACTTATCGATTTTTGTCTCATTTGTATTTTTATTTTCGGTGTTTTCTTGACTTTACACATTGTCACGTCCAATTTAGTATAAATGTACCCATTCCTAATAGTAATAATATATTCTGTGATAGTGGTATTACTAGCCAGTTACTAGACCGGCGTAATAAATGTATTGAGAAACATAACTCAGTGAGCAAGAATATCCCACTGGCGAAACTTGCACAATTTATTTGTTTTCAAAGAAGTTAAGAGATAAAGAGTTTGCTACGAAAATATCCCTTTTTTATCTTTGTCAAAGTGCGCTATGTCTTTGGATTCCCGCAAAAGTATTTTTGAAAACACGCGAATTTAATACAGAATTGTCAACAGCATAAAGATAAATAAGCCAACAGTACCAAGTTAACTTAATGAATTATTTTACGCGCTTCTTATTAAATGTGAGGTTAAAAACTAAAACTTGGTTAGAAACTTTTTTATAATAAAAAATCGGTTTGTGAACTATGGGAGGTTTTTATCTGGCAGCGGATTGACTCAGGCTGATGATGAAGTCATAGAGTTTTAAAAATATGTAAGTAGGTTATATGTTACTATTATTGAATTTACAATATCCAGTTAATAGTAAGATAATAAAAAATAATTGATAAATGTCATGTTATTTAGTGATAACGGCTTTTACACCATTATTTATTAGAAATATAGTAAAACTTTACGATAGTAAAACTGACATATCGTTAATGTTAAAGGATTTTTAATTAACTATTTTTTTTATTCAACGAATAATTCTTAGATTTGAGATTGTAACATTCTAATAATTGAAAATACATAATATTGAAAACAGTTGAGAAAATGTATTATAACTAATAGAAAAAATCGGTGCGTGTACCTATGTACGTGCGTTAGAAGTTATACTTCTTTGGCGTAACAAAAAAAAAAACAAAACTTATGATTAACTACATTCTTCGACTTGCCCTCAATTATCTTGTAAAATTATATACTCAAGAAAAAGCGCCACTTATAGGAGCGCCGTTGGTTTATTTCTATTCACTTTAAATTATCCTTTTACTAAATTATATAACGATTTCTTTTCATTTATTATTTTTAAAGTAACAACTGTCACTCTGATATTTAATCGTTTGTTTACGAATTGCAAATGGCTGACAATAATTAATTCGTTGCCTGGGCAACGAAAAAACTCTACTATCAAACTTGCGTTTGTATACAGCTGATTGATTCGCAGCTTACTTCATACTGTCGCGCCGTTTCGTAACGGTGTGCGCGCGCAGCTCTCAATTTCACTCTCTACCAAACGCCCTAAAATAAGTATAACTTCAAAAAGTGATCTGTTATGTACAGATCACTTAGGAAACTAATTTATTTTATCGTATTAACTGTCAATTCATTGTGGAAATGCATTGTATTATTAATTTAAATAAAAACCACATTTTATCGCAATGATTCCAGGTTTGTTAGTCTCTGAGGCGATGAAATTTGTTTTTTTAATATCTAGATTATTAATAAAGAAATTGTCTTTTAACTTTGTAAATATAATAAAATTTACTATGCGATAAGCATTTCATATAAGTACTACAAGTTAATTTCATCGTAATTAGATATGATTCTCGTAGCTAAAGTATTGGTAGAGCACATTAGCGCAAATCCAGTGGTTATATATATAAGTCCCGTTGGGTGTCATATTTATTTTTAAAAAATATTCTAGTAGGTAGTAGATCGTGTTTTCAAATTATGTTCAGTTTCAAGAATGTTACATTCTCTCAAAATCTTGTATTTTGTTCGTTGAATGAAAGAATTTTACTTCGAATTTGTGGGTAGATTAAAGAATGATACACGCATTTTACTCATGGTATCAAGATTGGTATACTTTTCACAGAAAATCTTGAAATAGGTCGATGAAAGAGTAATTTTTTAGAAACTCTCCATTTGTCCAACTTAATGTGTTATTTTTTTGAACAATCAATGGATAAAGAGGCATACCCTGTCACCACTCCATCCGCCCCCGAAAACATTGCTATGTAAAATACCTACAAATTATAAAATATAATATCAAGTGTTAGATGTTAAATTACCATAAAGTACTTAAAAATTTAAATATTGACCTTTGAAATACTTACAATAATTAAACGAAACATAATGCGAATGCAAAATGTTGACTCTGCACACTCTAAAATAAAATTTTCATGTGAGAAAAACTATTTCTTTTTGAGAAAAAATATGTTGATTTCATAAGATACTAACTTGACTTCTCTGCTTCTGCAATCTTTATAAGCATATAAAATGCAAAAATTCTTCAAGCGAAGCCATTTTCGAGTACGATAAAAGAAATAAAAAAGGACTGAAAAATGATGAATTTTATAAGATGATAAATTCACTTAAATCCGATGTGCCAACGTGTACAAAAAATTACTAATGCTCAAAAATACTTTTGCCTTTTCAAAAACCTTTTTCATACGCACTTACATAGTGTACCTAATATCTATATATTATTATATCTCACAATATAATACAAACTGCTTATATTATAAGCAGTTTAATATTCACCAACTCATATTTTATGATTTATCTAACAACAACAATATAAACGTTGTTACATTTATTAATAGTCCTAAAAATAAAGTTTTCTTGCCAATCTCTAAAAAGTTTACATTGAATTATTTTACCATGTTTTTATTAGCTCGTATTCTTGTTTGTCCAGTAGTTGTTTATCTAGTACAAATCTTGCAATAGATTTTTAACTAACTTCCCGACTAGCTAGACTATATCAGAACACGATGCCAATGCTTTTTATTAATACTTTTAGCCATCTTTAAGTAGAATTGAATTCATTTTCAGTTAATTCTGTTTTGTATGAAAAGTTATTACGGAAGAAATCTGTAATCCAATCCACTATTATTGGTTGCTAAGGGGGTGGTCCTAGCAACTAAATTATTAATATATACGCGCGTTACTATGGAAATTAAAATGACATTTCAGTGTTCTATATTTGTTTGTTTGTTGCAAAATAGCAAAAAAATTGATTTGTTGACAATTGCCTTATTTGTCCTAAAGTATTAATACATAGAGTTGTCAAGTTTATATGATTCAACAGAAAATTTAAAAACGTGGTATATAAAAAGTTATGTTTATCTTGTAATTATTTATACATCTTTATAAAAACGAATGAATAAAATAATATTTATATGTATATCAGATATGTCCATATTTTTAATAATTACAATTCCTTGATTAATATACCTATCTAAAAATAATAGGTATGTAATTGTTCGGTATTTTGATTTGGTATGTCCAACCACTAAGTTTTACTTTATATATAGATACATATTTGATTATTAAATATAGAACTGTTTTAATGGTTGTTTATTGTCAATGTTAGATGATTAATATAACTTGTATTATATTTTGAAGATAATATATTTAAATAATATTAATTTAGTTATCTATATGAATTCTGTATTTAATAATTTTACATAATTTTTGGACAAATACAGCATCTATGAAACGATTATTTCACTGGAAGGTTAATTGTCAACTGCTTGATTTTCAATTAAAAATATATATTCAAAATTTGAATTAAAGTAATCAAGATAAATTATTTGAAAAATTTTAAATTTTGGTATTTTATGGGCTTCCAAAAAAAATCACGTTTAATTTAAAATTAATATCGGGACCATAAAATACACATGAAAAATTAATGTTAATCAATTCGGGCGTTAAGTATAAATGATGAAATTTTTTATGCCATTTTAGAATTTAGGGGCTCCTGGCTAAATTTTGAAGTAGCTTAAAAGTGATATCTTATATTCTGATTACCTTTAGAATATAATATTCTCAATTCATCATGATTTTATCTAAATTTTCATAATTATTTGTTTAAATAATACATTTTATATGATCATGAAATGTTAATTTCTAATATAAAAACAGACAGGACATTATTATGACATATTATAATATATATATATATAATATATATTTCCTACAAAGTTTACAGATTATTAAATTGAGGCTTAGCTCGCAAAGATTTCCAAAATTTCTTTTTAACTTCAACATTATTAGTACCTGGGTCCTTAACACAAACCGAAAATGTGGTCTTAATATATGCAATAGAGTTTTATTTCTATTCTTTATGTCTCGTAAAGTCATATTTAAAATAATACGTATTAAATTTGATCATTATTTCTATATAATACTCAACATATCTATGTATTATTATGAAATCCATATTTTCTAGATAAAAGAAACTGAATATACATGCAGAAATAAACAATATTTTATAAAACATTTATTTTACGGTATAATAAACGTTAGCAACTCTATGTATTTTCCTTTGTAGATTAATGAGAGAGCATACCAACAGGCCCTGAGGATAATCTGAGGCTAGAAAATATAAACAGAATTAAATTATTTTATCCACTTTCTGTTCTTGACTCAACTAGGTACATGTTGTATGCGAATTAGCGGCTGCAGCGAGTATTTTTTTTTTGAGAAAATGAGTTATTTATTAAAAAGGCTAAAGATATTATTTGTGTAGTATTTTTAACGCTTAGTATTTTTAAAGCCTGAAAATCTATCTATTTAGAATAAAATAGTCTAAGGGTCACCGCCCATGACGGTGGTCGGTCGTCGGTCGGTGCGACTCAAGACGATGGCAAGTACGTGAGCTTAACCATACGCAGTCTGTGTAGATTGTATACAGTCTGGTTATGAAGAGAGATGGAGTGGAGTCAAGCGGGAGTATCACTATATGAGTAAAGGTACCCATCACAGAACAGATTAATAAATATAAATGTGAAAGCCATCGACATGGACCGAAGTTCTTAAGATGGGTAGTTTATGGCCTGACTGCCATAAAACCCAAATAAATAAAACCGCGTCAACCCCAAAGATTGGAAGGACGTAACATTAATGTGACAAACTGAAATGCATATTATTAATACTATTGAAAATAGCATATTCTTTAATACATGTTTAAGTTTATCCAAAATAACAAGGGATATGAATTTTTATTTTACTATGCTAAGGAAATGTGTGTATTTGTAAATTCTAAACACAAATAAATATTTTACCGAGTTTGTTGACCACTTTGAAATGCTTGATATTTTAATAAACGCCACAGTCGCCTAGTGGTAAAGATCAGTTGATGAAGTCATCGGTCTCGGGCTGGAATTCCGGCAAATTCACATATTACGAATAAAATCCATTTTCTCTTCGTTAGGTGATTTAGGTCTACGTGGAAATGATTGTAAAGCCAAAATAATATAATAATAATGAAGAAATTTAATAAATACAATAATTTCTGATTGAAATCAAGCTTTGCGACGGCTCTCTGTTGTGTGGTAGGTTACCCAGAGAAGCTAGGTCATAATATTAATCCTAAGTTAAAAAAAATATTATATATATATATTATAAGAACGTATATTTTTATCCTCTAATAAAAGTCAATAAAACTTGATATTATTACATTACGTATGCAGCATGCTATTTTTGTTAAGGTAAACAAAAATTAATCAAACCCTTCGCGACTTTCCCATTAAGATAAAACTCGGATAAAACATACATGCAGTATTGCGTCACGAACTGAGGGAGCTTTTTAATGCAGTTTTTAAGCTTTCTGCTAAGCTAAGAACACAGTAAATCGGTGCGACAAAGAACGGAATTATATGCGAATGCCAATCATTTAACAACTTCCAAAAAAGTCAACTGAATGTATATAGATGTTCATTAGTTATGAATGGAACGGAATTATTTGCTATATATGAATAAAGAGCATTATTCAAATACCTACGAATTACTTATCTACATAATCAGTGTATCGGGAATCATACTATGACTCTAAAAACATTGGAGTAGATGTCACGTTATCAATTGCTTTCTATAGCAGGCCTCTTCATTACATTACGTTGTTCAAAATATTAATACTGACATCCTGTACTTGGTCACACTTATGTGAGATGTCTTTAATAGTTCAGACAAAATGCGAGAATGAAAATTGCCACTCCATAGATTTTTTAAAAACAATCTCAACCTGAATAGGCTGAAGAAATTTCGGATAATAATTTACACGAATTCCATTTTTTTTTTAAGATAATTAAGATTTCCTTTTTTGGTCTACAATTTCATATCGAGTTTACCTATATTCTGCGGACATGTCTTAACTCTTTATTTTTTTTACAAAAAAACCTTTTCTTTTGTCAACCGGTAGAATTTTTAATTATTATTATACTCCGTTTACACGTGCATAGATTTACTATGCACAGAAAGAAAATGTATGGGGAAACATATATTATCCTGCAGTTGGCAAGATTGCGTGCATAAATCAAGCAAGATTGGAAGATTCCAAATTCAACGCGACAGTAAGATTATTTTCGATCTGCGCCTGCGCAGTAGGGCGATAGAGAGCGAGATAGCGATAGAGAACATGCCGGTAAAAAACGAACTACTCATTTTAAGCTCCGATTTTCAATACGACCTGTCAGATACTAGTATAAAATGACAACCTCGCGTCTCACTTACTCTTGAAGAATGAGATTGGCGAGACAGTCAGCACTTTTACGTGTAAAAAGTTATTGTCATGACAGTTTAAAATAAGCACAATTGCCGACAGTAATTCCATGCATATGTATAGGCGCTATTAAGTGGAGTAGTTAGAAAAAATACAAAAAGTAGAAAAAAGGTATGTTCAGTATTGAATAAAAAACGTCGATAATCAAATTTGATTGGCAGGAGGCGTTTGTTACGATCAAGGCTTTGTACAGATAGCGTGATTTGACTCGCGCGCATTCCAGGTACATGTGACCTCATTGAGCCGTCCACATGTAATAGCCGCTTATCACTTCTCGAGAGCGGTTGAGGTACAGGTGACCTCGTTAAGTCGTCCATATGCATTTTTCTTCACGACATGCGTCTTCTGGATAAGCTCTTAGTTAATAATGTCATTAGTGATCGTAAAGCATATTGACTCCTGATTAGTGGAATTTGAAGTACTTCAGTTTCAAACGTAAATATAAAACATAATTCGTATGAATCATCGACGAATCGATAGCTTAGAAGCCAAAGCGCACACCCGGAAAGTGAAAGACGTGAGTTAGAGTCCTACTCGGCCCAACTTTTTTTTAGATTGTTTTATAATAAGTATGTTTCTGTGGTTTTCTAAACTATTCTATTTAATACTGTCTAATATTCTTAAAATCCTATGTATCGTCAGTATTATTATAGATCTAATGCTTTAGAAGATATAGGCACCAATTAAATAAAAATCGTCGATTTTATTGTCAATTGTAATAATTTAAACACAGATACTCTGCTACTAAACCATCACGGATGCATTTAAATAAAAAAAATGAAACTATTTAATTATTCACTCACTCGACTATTCACGCAAATATATTATTTGTCGCTCACCGCATCGCGTGTCGCTCTTCTTTGCCGCGTCGCTTCGCTATGTTCCTTAACATAAAGCTGGTGTTATAGTCTATAAAAACAAATTGAAACTTTCACTTCGTTATTATTCCTGCGAAAGTTTAACCACTTTTAACGCTCGGTGGTTGGGAGTAAATTCAAAATAGCGTCAGTTCCAGCCTAAAGAGACGGCAAACTCGAACGAACTTTGGCTTGGGAAATTGAGCCTCGCTTTAAATTGCGCTATAATCACTGCAATTGAGATGCCCACACAGAAAGCGTTGGTTTAGAAATAGATATTTTATACCCAGTTAACTATTTAGTAACTCTTTGTACATTATCGATCATGTTCGATTAGTGAGTATTCCTTATTCTGCCAGTTAAGTACTGTTTTTCTTACATCAATTATAAATCATTTTATTGTACCAACATTTTCGATAGTAGTTAAGACGATACTTCAGTGAAAAGGCAAATAATTTTCAACTATAGGCGCGACGAAATTTTGGACTCGCTGGAAATCTGAGAGCGAACGTCGAGGTGTGAATACGTCAATTTCTTTCGTGATGGCGACGGGGGTATTAATTCTTAAATCGTGTAAAGATGACAAAAAACGTTACCCATTTACTTGAAAAAGAAAACATGTCAATGAATATATTATTATTGTTACTAATAGAACAGTTTAAAGTGCCCACCACCACCCGTCATATATGCACAACCGTGGATATGCACGGCCGCTTTCTATGACGCTTTAAACGTGTCTGAAAGAAGTGATTTTAAGTGCTCATTCCGTCCCGAGACGGAGCCGCACGGGACTGATGCTGCAACCATGCACCGTAGTGCTTAAAGAAGAAAGTTAAGAAAGAAATTTTTTTGTTTTTTGGACTGGCTCTGCTGTCCGCTGACGTTAAGCGCTTTGTGTACCCGCATACTGAGTGTCACGAATTGAAATGGATGAGTCTACGGAAGAGTCGGGACTATCCCGCTCCCCATACGACGCTGCAAATTTCTCAAATGCCGCAAAGTTGGCCTCGGTTGCTACCAGATCTCCATGGCCAATTGGGCCCGTGTGAGGACGGACCCTAGCAAACAGCTCCGCTCGTTCGAATTCCATAAGCGGGCAATCCCAGAGGATGTGTTCAACATCTTGGTGGTCATGCCCGCAGGTACAACCCGGCCCATCTACTAATAATAAACAGAACATTAAATGGACGCATGTTGGCTTTATATGACAAATTATATTTCGTGCGGCATGCGTTATTTGCACCTGCGACCCGCAATCCGCGCATTGCCTATCCACGATCTTTTTAGACCATGAATCAACTGAGGTATAGCCTTAATATCAACCTATCATTTAAGTAGATAAAATAGGTTCTGATTTTTAACTAAAGTCATAGTAGTTATAACAGTTACAAAATTTTAGTTACAGTCTCGAAAACATGTTATGGATTAATTGCAATTTGAAGTTTGACATTCCCTCTCAATCAAGGCATAATGCTAATTTATTTGTACTTTATGTGCATGTTCTATATATCGTATGATTTTGATTTTTTTTTCTAGCTTACTAAATACTATTATTGATTTAATTTAATAAAACGCAATTTTTTTAGTACGTTTTCCACTTTTAATAAATAAATCTCTACCAGTTTTATCCACCTCAGAGAGATATTTTCAACTGAATAATCTTTACAAAACAGGTATCTTTTAAAACAGATACAAAAGCCGACACAAAGCATATTATACCATCCGTCCAATAATACTTTGTCAATAAAAATTAGATTTATATTAATGAACTTTGATATTAAGATATCATACTACATCATTTAAGGACACTAAACAAATTACGTTTTATTAAATTAAATCAATAATACAATGCATTTTCACCATAAATTGACAGTTAATACAATAAAATAAATAAATTAAGGAAAAAACTATAAATAACTAAATTATCGAATAACCAACTTTTGGCAGTAACCTTACGAATATTCCTACTGTTGAGTGATTTAAGCATATTCTTGCAACTGATATACAAACAAATAAGTTAAAGACTAAACAAGTAATGTTATCGTTTCTTTTCGTTGTACTATCGTCTATCGAAGGTTGCAACCAAAATGTTATATCTACCTCTCTATTCTGATGCATCAGATCACCAACGCGTTTGGTATTGAGACACTCACTGAACTCAACTCAATCATATTTCTCATTATAAAATATTTTTCTCATTTACACACAATCCATTGTTAACTCTTAATACTAGGGAACTCAGAAATAATGGTAACTGAAACACCTAACTGGTATGGAGTAACAGGCAACCGATCTCGAGTGTGAAAGAATATGGGCTAAATTTAAACACATGTCGAGAATACGCTTGTCCTTCATTCTGACAACTGCTCTCGGTTTATTCACTGACGCTCATTCAATATTGATGAATTTGAAGGTTGCAATACACACACTATTGCACGTATATTATATGTGGTTCATTTTCATAGGACACTCACACGTTCAAAACCCTGCGTCAAAATGTAGTATAGCATATCGGAATTATATTAAATTCATTAATCTGTTCTCTGCTAAATACCTAAATTATCGACTTACCAACTTTTGGCAGAAACCCCTTGATATATTTATTATCTTTTATTTTCAGTCATAGTAGTGAAGTATATTTAAATTTCACTATATTTAGAGTTAATATAATATACAATTATTTACTTAAAATACTGCTCGAGTTCCATTTAGTACAAACAAAATGCTAAAATAAAATTATTGAATACGTTAAAAAAATATAATTGACAATTGGAAAAAAATACTCGTTACCTAACTTACAAGACGATAGCGCCCAACCAATGAAGCATCTTTTCATGGTAATTTTGACATGAAAAAAAAATTGTGTGTGCGTCAAGTAATATAATGCTTTTATCTGTGGTTAGGTTTATTTATAAATCGTGTACCAACTTAATTAATATTAAATAATAAACTTGTTATTGAATACTCACATACATAGTTAATGATTATCAACAGTGAATATCCTACCATAAAATCTGTAATATCGAAAACATCTATAAATAATAAAATACTTATCAATAAGTGTTCTCAATTATAGTATGTATCTTATTTTTTACATCCATTTAATGTTATGTCATACAATCCGTAGACAACAGTATTTATTTTCGTAAAATGATATTATATGTTCTGAGAAATATAATATTTACACAAACAACTTGTATTATGTATATAAATTATTTAAATATCAAATTTATGAAAAAATATTTCTCTGGTTTTTTTAAAATACATTAACAAAATAGTAGGTAGATACTTGGGACTATATAAAATAATTGAATTTAAATTATTAATTCATCTTTTTCTTATTATGCCATCCCCTAGCGGAGGTTGGCCACCATCAGGGTGATCTTAGTTTTGTCAACTGCTACCCGGAACAATTTAGTACACTAAGCTGTACCCATTCCAATCACGGATGCTTAAGAGCCACGAAATGCACAGTCGTCATACGCTACGTTTACCGTTGATCTTTCCTTGGATGCCAAGTTGGAGAATGCTGTACTTTTATCCTCTCATAATGTGGACTTATTCTGGTTTTGATACTATGCAAAATTTCTCGGTAATTTTCCATCGTCCATTTTCCGGTCAGTCCAAGGAATTTCGAGGATGTATCTATACAGCTACATCTCAAATACTTCAACTCTTCGTGACATCTCTTGATTTAGCGTCCATACTTTCATACCATAGAAAAGAATTGAGAGAAATTAACAACGTACCATACGCAGTCTCAGACCTAGGTTATGGTCTCAGTTGCTTAAAAGGCGTCTCATTTTGAGAAAAGCACTCTCTTGCGATATCAATTATAATTTTTGTTTACTGAGACTGGTCGCATTTCTTAATGACCCATGTTTCTAAATATTAATTATAATGGGTCATAATGTTTAATTGTTTCGCACTTAATAAAAAAACTTCACAAATGAATTAATAATAAAATTATTAATTAGTTCACATATAAACCGACTCGAAAACACACAGGTTCTGATCGTTATTAATTTATGTAGAATAACTATTTTATATAGTATTTTATTTTAATTGACTTATTTTTTGTACGTTAGATTTATTCCTACATCTTTTTCATGTTAACTTCTTCGATAGGTAATATCTGAGCCAATAACACCACCATTGCAGTAAAAGCAGAAAAATATTCGAAAAGAACATCTCAAACATTTTATTTAATGGGTGATTGCGTTCATCCTTTAGCAAACATCCATTCCAGTAAAATAATCACCCGTGTAATCGATTCATCATAAATGTGTAATCTCCAAATTGCTTTTTATACTCCCTCTTCGTCTTTCACCTGGGACCAAGATTTATCTGCACCACTTTCCCCCCTGAGATCTGATTTTTCGTTCATACATTTTTTGGTCACAATAAATATTTATTGGAATTATTTTTACACAACTTAATTGAATATTTCGCAGAAATTTTTCTAAAATAATTATATTAAAGAAATTATTTTCTATGACTATTGATTACAATACAATAAATTAATTTGGTAACTACTTTAACTCTCTCAGCCTCAAAAAATAAAATCAATACTTGAAATAGCGAAGAATATCTTTCTTACAATATGCATACTTACAACTCATACTTAACAAAAGATAACAAAACCTAAAACCAACACTGCATGTGGTTTGCTATTATATATTGTACAAGACTGCTTTCGGCTGCTACGGCAGATATCTACGGTAGGTTTGTATCGAAGTATTAGCACTTACTGTAATATTTACAATAAGTTAGCCGTCTAAGCAGTCAAAATTGTCTAACTTGTTCTAAAATTTAGCATAGCCAAGAGAGGTACTGTACGATACTTTAATCACTTGATATGATAATAACACCCTATAAGAAAAAATATTAAGAAAATAATAAATGTTTTCTTTCATAACCTGATAAAAATAAACGATTTTTCTTTTTTTAAATTTAGAATTTACGTTTATACCTAAACATTTAATACGTCTTTCCCTATATCGCTCTCTCTTACATGTTTTCATATTGTCATCTCAATACTACAACAAGATACTTGATTTTCACTATTTTGAGATAGCTATTGAATATGATTCTACATTTTCTTCTCTACAAAATGATAGAACTAGGTAAGTCAGGAGTTAATGGGAACTGTTTTAATTTTGTGTTCGAAAATATTAGATAAATTTAAAACCACAAAATAATATATCTATATTATTTTGTTATAAAATTGAACATAATTTAATTATTGTTCTTAATAATTAGGTAAACACAATTTTCTATTTTTATGTTAAATAATAATTATAGCCTAGATTTATGTTAATCAAGTAAAGTTTAAATTTCATTTTTCCAACAATGACCAAATCAGAGTTATCTAGTTGTAGTACGAGTATATTGAGGTGACGAATATTTCCTCTCGTGCGTTATTTAGACTAAGTATGTATGTGATATTATTATATTAATACATAGATTTTTCTTCCGTTTACTGTCACATGTTAATAGA
Organism: Rhyacophila brunnea; assembly: GCF_057557595.1. Lineage (NCBI taxonomy): Eukaryota > Metazoa > Arthropoda > Insecta > Trichoptera > Rhyacophilidae > Rhyacophila > Rhyacophila brunnea. The sequence continues at coordinate 9,345,209 of NW_028232796.1, read as the reverse complement.
AAACTTACCAAAATACCTTAGTTCAACATAAAAATAATATATTTTCCTTATTGGAAAATATTGTTTATCTATCGTGTATTATAAATACTTGAAAAATGTATTGTAGTTCTTCACGTTTGAGAGGACGCGTCAATATAACGAAAAAAAGTGTCCCACGTTTGTTTATTCAACCAAAAAAACCTGACAGTAGATTGTATAAATAATAATCTTTTTTTATGTATTTAGAAATACTTAAATAAAACTTGAAAAAATATCTATGAGTATTATTTTACGTAGCAACAATATTATATTTTCTATATGAATTATTCGAATTATATCGCCTCCAAATTATTACATTGATTTAAGTAAATAAATTAATCAATGAATGAATAAAAGATATCCTGTAATACATCGAGCAATGCTATCTAATCCTTTAGTCAGTTTGATCACATTTGAATCTACTTTTTCGATGTGAAACTAACTTCGGTATAGCAATTTTCTTGATGGTATAAATCTGGATCATGTCAACAAAAAATCGCCAGACACAAAAAATACTCACAGTTGGTCTCGATCCACTAACTTTCTAGTTCATTACTAAGTATGTTACCGATCATTAAAGCCAATGGAAAATGTGTTTTGTTAAGCACACTTAGCGACTATAACTAAACTGATGAATCGGAATGATTTCATCCGTTTACCGACCAACCGCGTAAATTGCTCAATAATCGAAAAATCGCCAGTTGACCTTAGTACATCTTGCATTCAAAACATCTAAAATATGCCGTAATCATCATCATCTGCTTGAATGTATCCACTGCTGGATGAAGGCCTATCCAAGCTGAATCCATTTATCTCGATTCTGCGCGTTGCCACGTACTTCCGCATAACTTAATCATTTCATCGATATAGCGGCCTCTGGGTCTACCTTGCGGATGTTTTGTACCTTTTGGGTATCACTGGATGACTAGATATTTTGTTCAACGATTATCCCTTCGTCGATCTATGTGTTCAGCCCATTTCCACCTTAGCTCTTAGTGAACTCTATACCCGGTCTGCGATCTTGTCTCATCATTCCCTTTTTATTAATATACTTACATATATATATTAGGTAACTGAGGCTTACATAGTTGTAAATTTATACACTGTTTGCACATTCCATTTATACAAGATTAATAATTATTATACTATGAATATTAAAAAAAATGCGCGATATTACATAATATTACGTGATGTTATTATAATTTATAATACAGGTGACATTCTCTCAGAAACATTTAGATACATGAAAACGCTTTTATGTTTGGCTGAGCTATAAACATTTCAAGATTAATTATTGGTAATTGTGATTTAAACTTCTTAAATTCACAGTGAGCCTTCGCCTTTGACCATCGTAAAGAAAATATTGCCAAAAAATATAATTTATATTTTCACTGTCGCTTCCGCATTGACATTTATGATCATTTTGTTATACCTAAGGGATGCTGCAAGATTGAATCAATTAATTATTGTTACAATAGTTTTTCTATCAAGCATTTTATCTGTGTACCAGGGTTTGGTTTCACTACTATAATAAGTACGATTGACAATATTTTTTTACTTTATATAATTATAATATACTTAATTAAAAATTTATCTTTTTAACCTTGTCGCAATATTACGAGTACCTTCTTCTTCTTATTCTGCCATCCCCTAGCGGAGGTCGGCCACAATCAAGGCGATCTTATCTTCGTCGTCTGCTACCCGCAACAGTTCAGTGGAGCTGCGCTCGTACCAATCACGGAGGTTCTTAAGCCACGAAATGCGGCGCCGTCCTCTGCTACGCTTCCCATTGATCTTTCCTTGAATGACAAGTTGGGGAATGGTGTATTTTTGTCCTCTCATAATGTGGCCGTGGTACTGTAGTTTCCTGGTTTTGATACTACGTAGAACTTCTCGGTCCTTCCCCATTCGATTGAGAACTTCAACATTTGTCACCCGGTCAGTCAAAGGAATTTTTAGGATGCGTCTATACAGCCACATCTCGAAAGCTTCAAGTCTCCGTGACATCTCTTGGTATACTAAATACTACCATATTAAATAATTGCCATAAAAAATATGGCAATATTACCAGTGAATGAAATTTACACGTATTTATTGCCTAACATTATACAATATACTCCTTTGAATATTGATAAAAAATATTATAATATCACAGATTGTTCCAGCAGTTGTCAAAAGAATTTACAAAGAGACCCTTGGTTCGTTCAACTAAGGTAAAACTTATTTTTAGAAATTAATTTACTTTGTTTTAAAATGTTACGGCTGCCGCAGGCTTGAAACGGAATGCCTTAATAGCGGCAGAGGAAGGGTTTGGTAATTAACTTTGTTTTTGGCAGAAAATCCCATGCATTTGTAAACTGAGCCAGGGCGAAAGATGATTTTGAGATGTGTTTTCATTAAAAATATCTCCGCACTGGAACGTGATTTACGCAACTTGGCTTAGCTCCTTACGCTTGTATAGGCTTAACTATTATTCATATCCAAATATTATATCAGTTACGTAAACTTACAGCAAAATAAATTACATTTGTAGTTAGTTATTTCTAAAATGAAAAACATGTTATTTTCTGTGTACATATATTTAAAATTTTCAAACAAACTATTTATAATTTTAATCATCTTAATATTTAAAACGGAATAAATTTATTTTAATTGCATATGCCATTTTACGAAAAGATTTCTTAACAGAACTTTTACTTTACAAGAAATGTAGAAGTTAGCCACGTTTTCAATCTATATTCTGAGTTCAAACATACATTGAAAAAACAGCATATGAAGCTATTAGTTCCAAAGTAGATAACCTCCATTTTACCTTCTTTTTACATTTTTATTGATCTAGTTCTGTAAGTAGTTTAGTAAATACAGCTTCGTTTGTTAGTTAAATAGAATTAAACAGAATATTGATTGCAGTTTCATTTATATTTATGAACTTTTATTTTCTTTACATTTTACGACTAATTTAAGCATGATTTTTTTTATTGACGTTAAAGCCATTTTATATCGTTATTACTTAGCTTTTTAAAAATATTAACTAAAATATTTGAAAAAATAAAATATTGTATTTGCAGTAATAATTATTAAAATGATATACGGTTTTTTGCGACTATCTCAAAATAGTGGATAATGGAAGTTACTGACGTTGAAACTAACAGCCTCATGTCAATTCTACAGACACAAGATTGAATATAATACAAGATTTATAAAAAAAATATGGACACATTATACTTTGCACCCTAACCGCATTACATTTTTAGTGTCTACAGTATTCACTATTTGATGACCAACTGATAACTACTTATGATTGATACTGTGTTCAACACTGGATACAAATCTTGTAGACCCAGTTGACAGTAAATTAATATATTTAAATTTAAAGGTACTTATATAAGTAAAATAAAAAAAGTATAAGTCTAAAATAAATATTACTTTTGGTTTATTACCTTAATAATACATTAAATAGGTTTTTTAAAAGTCATTTTTGAAAGTCACTTTCTCCGCTTAGTTTAAGAGTCACATAACATTAAAACGTTGAACAAAATCTTCTTGAACTCCTTCTTTAGAGACTAAACCTATTTATAATAAATGAGAAATATATAAAAAAAAAAAATGAGAAATAAGAAATTTAAATTGGGTAATGAGGCTACTGATTAAATTATATTTGGGTCATTTTGCATTGTAGATTCATTTGTAGGTAACATGTATTTGTCAATAGAAAATTCTTGCATCACAAGCGTACCTATTATTGTTTTACAATAAAGCAATACGGACTGTTAAGGGGGGACATGCTCGTCGAAGGTCAAAGTTGAGTTTTTATTGTATTTTCAAACCATGATCCTGGACACTCCTTAAACGTTGTAGATAATCTATTTATATAATTTTGAAGCCTTATTATCCTTTATAGTTATTTTAAACATTTGATGACTGCATGAAGTATTTTTGTTACATAAAATAGTATTCTTTTAAACCTCTCGCTCTAATGTTTTAGAATATAGTCATATTTCGGTACATAACTGTGCAGTGGTGTTAAGATTTTTTACATTTATTAATTTTTGAACGCATTTATAAAACCATTAGCATAATTTATTATGAGATAATTTTTGTAAAATATTCACGATAAAAAATTATATTGATAATCTCTGTGATCCCAAATTTGACAAGAATTAGGCATTTTATTATTCAAAAAATCGGCAAGATTAACACATTTGAAGATGATTCTAAAGATACTTATTATAAGCTATGTCTTTGACCATTCAAGTGTGATAAACATCTTATGAATAATGATTGCTTTATAATAATTCTTGACCTAAGAATAAGGTAGTGTTTTTTTGAAATACGCCATTTCTTTTGTCATTCCCTAGTAGTTAAGCTACAACATACGGCCGTAGCCATAAATTGACAAACTATAATTAAAGTAGGGAGTAAAATTATGTTAACGCGCGTGTTTGAACATGTACCTAACCGAATTTTTTTTAATTTTTTTTTGAACGGTACATGTTCAAACACGCGCGTCAATATCATTTTACTCCCTACTTCAATTATAGTTTGTGAATTTATGGCTACGGCCGTATGTTGTAGCTTAACTACTAGGGAATGACAAAAGAAATGGCGTATTTCAAAAAAACACTACCTTATTCTTAAGTCAATAATTATTATAAAGCAATCGTTATTCATAAGATGTTTATCACACTTGAATGGTCAAAGACACAGCTTATAATAAGTATCTTTAGAATCATCTTCAAATGTGTTAATCTTGCCGATTTTTTGAATAATAAAATGCCTAATTCTTGTCAAATTTGGGATCACAGAGATTATCAATATAATTTTTTATCGTGAATATTTTACAAAAATTATCTCGTAATAAATTATGCTAATAGTTTTATAAATGCGTTTAAAAATTAATAAATGTAAAAAATCTTAACACCACTGCACAGTTATGTACCGAAATATGACTATATTCTAAAACATTAGAGCGAGAGGTTTAAAAAAATACTATTTTATGTAACAAAAATACTTCATGCAGTCATCAAATGTTTAAAATAACTATAAAGGATAATAAGGCTTCAAAATTATATAAATAGATTATCTACAACGTTTAAGGAGTGTCCAGGATCATGGTTTGAAAATACAATAAAAACTCAATTTTGAGCTTCGACGAGCATGTCCCCCCTTAACAGTTTATGAAATACCATTGCTAGATTGTGTATAAAATAAAAAGGATTTTAAATTAGACACAATTTTTTATTATAGAATAAGAATTACATTAAAACTATAAATAATTGAAAAATCTCTCACACACACAGTTCTTGCATTATCCAGTTACCCTAGTAAGTGTCCATTGGGTGGCCTACAGTCAGTGGCATCAAATCGTCTTAAATGAACGATCACAGAAAATCTCAAATTACAGTACCCACATAAAATAATGTATTGTGTGCGACAAATCGTCAAAACAAACCGCTGTAAATTAATGAATATTTATTTTCCTATGGTTGCAAATCCAGAAATTGAAAAATAATTCTGAAATCGCGAATTCATAGTTACAAAAAAATATTAAAAATTTCTTTTAGGTATAGCTTTAAATCGTAGATAAAACCTTGTGTGCTTTACTAAAGCATTTACAATAAGTATCTAATTAATAATTGAATAATTAATAATATTGTTCGCTGTATTGTATCAGAATTTATCACGTTATCCGATTTAATTAATAAATAAAATTATTATTAAGCTATGTTTCTATGCAGGCATTAATAATAATAATATTTGTTTTCCGGTATCCTTAGTAATAAAATTCATGTGTACTTTATTAGTCGTTTAATCTGTTATATTAACAAGTGTTCGTTCTAATCATTATGTAAACAGAGCTTTACATTCATAAATTTGTATTCTGGAATGCATAGTACTAACTGATAAGAGTAATCTCTTGTAATAATCATGTCACGTAAAATTATCTGGGATTTCCTCCAATAACCACCATATATCTACAATAATTGTTAGTGATAAGATTAATATAAATTAATTTGTATTTTTTATACATACTTACCTATATTATTATACTAATTTGATAATGCCTACACAAATACAATATTGAATATTTTTTTTTCTACGAATGATTACATTTATTTACACCGATAATCAACCATGGCTTATGATAATATATTCATAGACGTATTCGGAAATTTTTACGTAAACAGTTCACCGCAGGATACTTATTCGTACGCCGCAGTACGTGAAACATGAGTTCGTGTAACATTTAATCAAATGACGAGTTTTTCGTTGAGCATTTCACCGTGACCGTGAAGTATATTTGTACGTATGATTCGACATGTGGCGAATTTTATGAGATGTCTTTACTAATTTAGGTTAGGTTAGGGTTAATCTAATTAGAACAGTACCATTTGCAAACTATCTCCGCGTTTTGTAAGATACGTACAAATGTATTCCACGGTGAAATGTTCAACGAAGAACTCGTCATTTGATAAAATGTTATACGAACTCATGTTTCACGTACTGCGGCGCACGAATAAGTGTCATTGCTGTCAACTGCATACGTACAACTTACATGTAACCATTCATAGAATCGTATTTCAAAGTGCATATTTATTCATGTTCATATTTCAAGGCCAATCTGGGTCTTATATAGTCATAACTATTGAAATATATTTGTTTAGTCAGTTTTTGCTGTAATAAAGTATTTAAAATTCTTAAATCAAATAGGTATGCACAGTAAAGTAAGAGGAGAGTAAAAAAATATATATTTATATTTGTTTATTCACACATAGCTAGACGGACGAATTGATTACTTATAGGTTACAAATATAATCATCAATGGTATGCGGTTGCTTTTGAGATCATATCATACCTATATTCCAATTTTGAAATTCACTATTACTTTTGAATACACGATGACAGATTATTTTAACAGATACATTTAAATTAGTAGTGTTGTCGTTAGATAGAGGAACTGTTTGAAAAACGTGAAAAAGATACTACCAAATAGCAAGGCCCACACAACAGCACATTTGCTCTCGTAGGGAGCTGTACCGGGCAGTTAGTATGTCATTAAGTATATTTACTGGTTTTATGGATACATTTTTAAATTATTTTTTTATTGTAATAAATAAGACGTGCGCCACATTTTTATTATTACAACGTTTTTATTAGGTCGTATTCTTATTTGTCAGGTGGTTGTTTGTCCGGTACAAATCTTGCAATCGATTTTTAATTAACTTCCCGACTAGCTAGACATTTGAAACTTTTAGAATATATCAGAACACGATGCCAATGCATTTTTTTAATACTTTTAGCCATTTTTAAGTAGAATTAAATTCATTTTCAGTTAATTCTGTTTTGTATGAAAAGTTATTTTGGAAGAAATCCGTAATCCAATCCACTATTATTAGTTGCTAGGAAATTGTTAATATATACGTGCGTTACTATGGAAATCAATATGAGTGTCAAAATGATATGTCAGTATTATTTCTATCAAATACAATTTTTTTGATCGTTTAAGCTAGTCAAGTCACAACAGAAAATTTAAAAACGTTGTATATAAAAAGTTCTTTTTATCTTGTAATTATTGTACTTTAAAATATGTATACTGCTAGAAACAGATATAAATTAAATATATATATTCCACAATAGAAATAGCTGCCCGGAATAACTCCCTACGGGAGCAAATTTGATGTGGTGGATGATTTGATATTTGGTAATGAAAAATAAAATTGGTATAGTGGAAATTTCAAGTTTGGTTAATATAAATATATTATACGTATTTGTTAAAAAATAAGTTAATAACGTTTTCCTTGCCCACTCCACACACATTTTTGTTAGATGGCCTTTTTATTCATAGATTTTTACTGGCCAAAAAACTGAATACAAATATCATGACGTGTCGTCAGAGTAAATACATTTAAAATTTCTGTGGGAACCCAAGTTTTTCTCCTGAACCAATCGATCACATCACATGCTTGCAGGTAGTTCCATTTACTTCAATATAATTGCATATGAAGCTACTGTAGTGTGTTTTAATTTCTTTGAGGCAGCTTGTTTATCTTGCCCACTCCACATGCAATTTTCTTAGATATGCAATGATTACTAGCATTGGAAAGAAATTGGAACAAAAATTTATCATAAGCAGACAGAAAAAATATATTACGATTGGTTTTAAAATTCGTAGCATATCATTAGCAAAAATACGTTTTAAATATGAGATTTTCTGATATTAGAGAATAAATTGTCATATAAACATAATTTGTTTGCAATTGATGGAAGATGGAATAGTTATTCATTTTTTTTAATCTTCTATAAAATGTGTGGTGTGACAGTATTTATTACTTTCTTTTGTCTTGTATTAAATGAGTGGATATCAATATAATGAATTTTAAATTTGGAATGATTCCATAATCCATATAAACATATTTCGGTGAATAGCCCTCATGATTTTAATATATTGTTATACTATGATGTTGTATGTTTAATACATTAAACCGAATATTATTCAGGTAATACCCAAATAACGCTTTTCCATCCGTAGTACTGCGGAATCATTGATATTGCATTGTGATAAAAGTAATATCTACTTGAAGTCTATCCGGGCTTCTAGCCAGTGACAACCATTCATGGAACATCGTGTTGCTAAACGGATTTTGCACAATGCATGCTTGTTAGCTCAGCTTAGTGTGACATTGTTAAAGCACCCACGAAGCAACCTCCACTTAACAAGTGTTTATTAATCAATGCGGCCTCAAAATCAATATTTTCTATTGATTTGTAAACGTTCGGTGCAATACGGTCAGGGCAGATATTATAGTGTACAACATAAACCGATAAAGATAAGTCCATGGATAGATATTAACAATTCCAAATTTCTGATAAGTGTCTGAATCAACGTTGTAATAAAATTATCCATATTTTATTAGTATGAAATATTATCAGTTTATCAAGAATACTATAATAAAATGAATTGGTATTTTACATAAACAATTTGTAAAATGCCTCAGGAAACCTACTAGATAATATTATTATAAAAAATATCCTAAAATAACTTTTTGAAAGAAAAAAAATACAACGCCCATCGGGATACGAACTCGGTGGAACCTGAATCCACCGGATTTGTGTTAATGTGCTTTACACATTGACCAATGTGTGTTATATCTAATTATGACAAAATTAACTAGAAGGTGTAAATCGACACGTTAATTTTTGGCAGTCGATTTTTGTGTTTCAAATCAAAGTATCAATTAATGTTAATAACCTACAAACCGGTATCTTAGTTATGATACTTAAACTTGCTAGTATTTACATTATCAAACATAATTTAATTATCTAGTATTTTATTGAAGTTATATTTCTTAGTACTACTTCAATTACTAACCGACGTCACGGATTTCTCCAATATTTTTATGATGTAACTTACTTGAACTTGCTAATAATTTTTAATTAACTAAGTAGTTGGTACCTACTTTGATTTAATAAACAAAAACCGATTGCCAAAGTAGCTTGATTTAGAAAAGCGCTGTTGAGTAGGTATTAAAAGGCCAATAGCTAAAATTTGTCGCAATTAGTATGTTGCTTCGTAGCATAGAGGATAATGCGCGGACGGGACGTAAACCCAAGAAATGCTGGTTCGGTTCCAGTCGGGTGGCTTATTTTTTTCAAAAAGATTTTTTTCTATTGGTTATAATATATTTTCCGAGAAGTGTTTTTCAAAATTATATATGTTCAATAATTAAAATGGTACATTATTAAATCTTGTGAATTATTCTTAGAATTTAAAAGGTTAATTAAAAATAACAATGTGTTGTTTTTACCTGATTTAAGTGATTAAATTCACGTTAATTTATTTGATATATTACACAGTTCTGGTAATGTTTAAGTTTATGCTTTTCTTAATTGGTAACATGAGACTGAGTGTAATGTGATATCTTGACTTATTAAAGAATTAAAACAACCTTCTTACGTTGGATGACTTTACTCGGTAAATAAAGGTGTATAAAAGCTTGACGTTATATTTATTATACCGGGAAAAGTGTTGTAAAGCTCAATTTGCGGAAGTATCTTTTTGCTTATATCATTTTCAAGAAAATGCTACTTAAAACCGACGCCTTTCTTGTGGTGCTTTTTTTCATGTCATCCAACATCATGAAAATGAAGACAATTTAACAAATTATCAATCTGATTCCATCGCTGTCCTTATGGAGCACAAATAAAAAGAAAAAAAACATTAAGTGAAAACAATTAAATCACATTAATTGTATTAAAAAAAAATCTACAACTACTAATATCTACCTTGAAGATAATTTAAGAAAGTTTATCAATCTGATCCCTTCACAATATTATTCTTGGTGCATAAACAAAAAATTGTTTATTATTTTTAATTATTACAGGATATACATAATTTTGAAAACACGCTGAGAAAATACATTATAACCAATTAAAAAAATCTTTACAGGAATTACAGGATATTTCACAGTCAGAAGGTACAAATTTATTAAGCTTGCAGTTAAACCATTTTAATTTGCTAAATAATCAGCTGTCGATTCTTGATGGAAAAAAATTATTTAAATTAAAATAAAAGATAACGTAAAGGACCTATATACAGGTAGGCCTGGTTTGTATATCAATATTTTTATTATCTTGCTTCTTAATTTTAGCATTAAGGCTATACCTCAGCTGAGGTAAAGAGCTGGTCTGAAAAGATCGTGACTAGGTGATGCGCGGATTACGGGTCGTGGATGCAAATGACGCGAACCGAACGAAATATAATTTGTTAAAAAAATTCAACATGCGTCCTTTTTATGTTATGTTTATTATTATATTCGTAATAATACAAATATATTTATTGACATGTTTTCTTTTTCAAGTACATGCGAAACGTTTTTAAGTCATCTTTACACGATTTAAGAATATATTCATCTGACTCCATCACAAAAGAAATTGACGTGCGAACAGGTCGACTATCCCTTTCCGAATAGCAACGCGGCCGAAATTTCGTTCCACATAGTGTTGAAAATTATTTGCTGTTTCACTTATGTACGCTCTTAATATTATTATTTGCATATATTTAGTGTATCTTTGTATTGGCTATCTGGCTGGACAAAATTGGTCCTGGCTACATACTATACTACTGAACTGTACTACATAATTTGGGAAGTGATCTTTGTTTTATTCTAATAATTAATTATAGTTTATACTAATAATTGCAACTAAAAATTAATATTGTTTTGTATAAACAACTATTTTTCTATAACAGATCTTTAAATCCGTCAAGCACAGATTTTTTAATGGAAACTATGGCAATTATGAAAACAAAAAAATATTTGTAATATCAGAAAATAAGTAAATTCAAAACAATATGTAGGTAGAAAAAAATCTTTATTGATTATGATCTACCTACATAATGGAATTCCAATTAAATTGCCGACCTCTTTTATAATTTATCGATAGGAATGGAATATGACGTAACACCTTAGTTATATCTGTGGCCGGGGTGTAAAACTACATAAGTCAAAACACAACATTTTTCAGGAGAGTGTTTTTTGTGAATATCTTTTTTTTTCAAGAAAGCTTTGCTATTCAATTAATATTAATAAATTAATTCAATAAATTCATAAGACAGTATGAAATATTTAAAATAAAGTAAATAGCTGACTTATGTGTATATACACATGAGTTTTTTTCTTGTTTGGCTGACTTATGTGATTATGGCCAATTATTAGAACATTAATAAAAATCATATTAATAATGAAAACATTTGATTTTTACCAAGGAATACCAGATATATTGAATATAATTAATTATTACAAAGAGGAACCTAATCTATTATAAAGAATGAGAGAGAAAAAAGAACCAGGAGACATAAAAAACAAAATTTTACTTCAAAAATCCACCAAGATACAAATGAAACACCAAAAAATACATACATCATTGAAAATTAAATAATATAATTAATATTTTTTATAGTTTTCATGTTTCCACTAAATCTGGATGAATATCAGGTATGTTTCTGGAGGCAGACAATAAATATTATATTGTCAAAAAATTTTGTCGTGACCAGTAACTTCATTGATACATTAAATTAATATAAATCACAGCGCTCTGAATGTCACGGTTATGATGTCCCATTCGATGCAAATATAAATAAAATAGAGATAAATGTTCCTGAGGCATTGAGAATATTATATTATGTTGCATACAATGATATATATTAATAGCTATAATATATTATTCATTTTAATAACAAGATAGTTATATCTTACTAAGATTGTATTTTACTTGTTGAATAGTGCCTCTTAGAAATATATATGACGTATTTAACAAAAAAAAGTTTTACGACAATCATATTTAAGAGACTTTAAGTTAAATTTTGTTGTATCTGTATTTACTTATAATTATTATTTACTGAACATAAATAACAATAATATATTTTACTATTTTAAAATAGATACTATAATAATCAGCCGTGAGATTGAATCTGGACTGACTCCATGCTACGGCTTTTTTATTCAATGAGCTACAAAGGTGATTAACAAATATGTGTATAAACTTAATAAACAAAACAAAAGGCTTTTCTAAAACCGCTTTCCTCTCACTCATATAACTGGAATATTATTTGTGACGTCATAAGAGTATTTGTTTAAGATACAGAACAGTTTTGTGTTTCCTGTTATATGAGTAGAAAGCCTGCAATAATTGAGAGTAAAGTTTATTGCCCAATTTCACCTAAATAGTATTTTTTTCTACTTCTTAGTGTTTGATAGATTCTTACAGTTAAACTTATTTTTATAAGTCAATTTAAATATTCAGTGTTAAGTTTTTCATTATATGCCAATAATTAATATTTGTTTTTATAAAGATATTTATTATAGTAGGCTCTACATAATCTCCTAGTATGGAGTCTTCACCAATATAATATTATATTATAGAATATACCAGTATATTTTTTATAGTATATTCATCATAGTCCCCACAAATAAGGGCTGATATGTCCCTAGATTAGGGGTCCGAGCTAAGAGGATCCCGGCGTGGCAAGTCAAGTAGTTAAGTGAGATAAACATAAACCAAAAATTTTCTATAATAATAAAAAAGTCACCAGTGGGAGCTATTTTACTTATTTTAAAATATTTGGCTATGCGATACAATTTGGTGTGATATTATGCTTGATATCATAAAATTAAATGATAATTTAGGTATATAATTTAATTTTTTATTTTTGTTTCCTGACTAATAAAAATGGCTATTTGTCCAATATGGCGAAAGGTCACATGTTACTTAGCTATTACAAAAGGGAGCAATCAGTGCTTTATAATATTATAATAAACGACTGCCAAATTAATTATTCAAATATATTTACTTTAAAAAAAACACTAAAAACACATGGAATTTCCTTAATTTTACCTCGCAGAATGCTGGATTTCCGCGAAGTACACTGCTGTTACATATAGCTAGGTAGGGCGGTCCGTCAAATATCCTTGCCTAGGGATGCTGTTTCAGGATATGGGGGCCATGATACTCACTATCCAAAAAGAATAATCAATAAAAATGCTGTGTGAAATAGAATAATAATTTTACTGTGCATCTTGCGACTTGCGTTATCTTTCAAACATCTTTAATGCTATACACGGGTAGATCGAATCTGAATATCAATAATTGAAATTAATATCCATTGATATAAAACATGAAATATAATAAAACATTTTTTCCAGACTTATTTCAGTTTGCGTTTCACTTTGATTGATAAAAAAATATTGTATTTTAAGCATCAACGTCATGTTAGACATTTCCATTCTTATCTTTTATTTGATTTATGAATTGGTCGGGGGCTTTGTGAATACTTCAAACAAAATTTATCTACCTACTAATCAATCAGTTTTTGCTAACATTATTCCATTATGAGTGGGAGGAAGTGAAATCGCGGAAATACAATAAAATATATTTGATGCGGTTCCTTTCATATATATATATAAATATAATATATACGACTTCAAATCAAACCAATTTCGTTGTAATACAATTATAATTAGATTTTGATTTTGCGATACCGTATTTGAAAGAAACAGAAAGGAATTGAGTTGTTTTTTTAAGAAATACAGTCGAGCATGGTTATTAAAAGGAAGATGGGACCGACTGAATTTGCTCTTCATAAGCGTTATTCGTTATCAAGGAATAGGTATTTGTAAATAAGTGGTCACATAACACAAAAAGTAGCAATTCTAACAAAAATACAAAATTAGAATTTATCGCCGAAACAAGCATGGCATTTATAAACTACAAAAGAAGTTGTTTATTGTAATGAACCGACTTCACAAACCTTGGATTTTTTACATGTAATTTCAACCATATGCGTGGATACTTTTTCAATATTGTCGGCGAAACAACAAATTAGGTAAGTACTTAGACACTTAACTAGTGTCATAAATGTCATCCGGCCCCGGCGGCATCCTGTCCAGTTGGTTTTCATTGCTTAGGGTCGAATTTTTTTTAAACAATCGACACATTAACAGTTTTAAGAAAAAAATTTACGATATTTTAGCTCGGTATATCCGATAAGGAGCTCGTTATAAAAGTGAATAAATGTATAGATAAAATCATAAACTAAAATGTGAACGAATGTCTCCCCATTACATTCGCGATCTTGCAATATCCGTGATTGTAATAACCGAGCTTGACATAGCAAAATTTCAGATATTCAGTAAGTATATGGGTTTTTTTGCAATATAATGTGTTTGCTCTCATGCTGTTTTGTGCTTATGTTTTAAACAATATTGGATTCATAGTGTGTGGGCTATTTCTATTACTGTATATGAAAAAGTTTTTTTTTTACTGGAAAGTGTCTTAGAGTAGTTAATTTTTATGAGATTTCTTTTTACTTCTTGAACTAAAAGCAAAGTTAACTACTTAGAATACAGACGATGAAAAACTACGCAGAGAACATTTTTGATTAGGCAGTTGTAATTTATTTCTTTTTGTATACGTATATTTGATTTATGCAAAAGAAAAGACAATTCTATTTACTTAGAATCTATTTTTTTTTCTTTAATATTGAATATAGACAAGATTAAAAAAGTTTGATTATTTTCTTAAAACCCTCAAAAACATAATATATGATAATATTTTTGTGTTAATACTGTAAGCCATATTATAATAAGTAAATTATAAATATCCCTTTTCTTGATCAATTGTTATAAAATTGGTCGTCTTTCATTTCGTGGTATTTGAAGGGAATGGGATAACTAGGCGCCAGGATAATTGGGACAATAAAATTAATACCCACTTTGATTTAAAATACAAAAGCCGATCGCCAATAGTAACTCAATTTGGAAAACGCTTCAGAGGTTATTAAGAACCATTAGTTAAAATTTGTCTCAATTAAGTATGGCGACTATAACATAGTGGTCTATGTGCTTGGGCGCGAAACCCGCGAGATGTAGGTTCAATCCTGCGGGGCGTCTTACCCTTTTCAAAAAGATTTTTTTTATTGGTTATAATATTATTCTTTCTATATAAATAATACATTAAATTCTACTGGTTCATTTACTAATCGATTGCTATTCTGGTTGTCATAATATTATCAATACTAAAAATATAGGTAAATGATTAATTTGTTACAAAAAAGAAACAGAATCTATTCTCTCACTTACTACAACTATTAAAAAACAGTTATTAAACAATAAACATAACGCCTTAATAATTGGAAACCGTATTACTATAATTTATTTTTAATTGGTTTTAATAATTAATATTGTATGATTATACAATATTATCCTTATCCACTCATTCCTCTTTTTGTCCTTTCGAAACAGACAAGGGTTTGCAATGTAATAAAGTTCGCTAAATACCTCAAATAAAAATGAGCTATCGCTGGACAAATCTAATCATCCGGTGGTACCCAAGAGGTAAAGGCCGTTGGATCGACAAAATGATTAAATTCTTTGAAATTACGTGGTAACGCAACGCACAGCACGTGAGAAGTGCGATCAGCTTGAAGAGGCCTTCATCTAGCAGTTAATAGATTCAGGCTGACGCTAATAAAATATTTAATAACCAATTATTAATTGACGCACTTTGGCGTGTTTTCATTTGTCCTCAGATTCAGACATAATATTTGGTTGACATTTTAGATTTAAACCAACTCTTGGTACGCTACAAACTTAGTAATAGTTTAACATGACTCTTTTGAGCGAGATTTCAGGAAAGATTTGCCTTGTTAAAAAAACTGATTTCTAAATTTTTATATCCTTGTTGTTAGACTATTAAGAATGTTTAATATTATTTTATCGTACTTGCCGCATTTCTTAAAAATATAAAATTTGTCCGAAAACGTCTGAAGTATGGCTATTGAATATTAATATTTGTATATCCCCAATATATATCCTACTGTCGACAAAATCTCGAATATATGACTTTTCTTCTTTGATTCGCATTTAATGGGAGCGAATAAAAATTTATTATCGATCGTCAAAATGTCAACTCGCGATATATTACTATATCCAGTGAGTGCCCAAGTTCGGCAATTTTATTCTGGCACCATTGTCAGCCCATTGTGCCGAAAGAAGAGGACCACTCGTGAATTTTCTTTGTTCACTATATATCTAATAATAAGGAATGCGTCACGAGACCTTTTTGCCGAGTCCAAAGTGTCTGCATAAAGAAGGTTAATTGTCATAACATCCACCGTTTTCTGGCTTATTTGCGAAGTGTGTGACATGGCTTATAATTTAGTATTCAGGGTGATTTATTTAAAATTTTACTATGTACATTATTTTATTTATTCAGCTCTTTTTACATAATCATCAGTTAGATATGATCTACCACTAGCTCTTTCCACTATTATTGGTCCCTAACTTCTAAATCTACCGAAATTTATGATTTCGTCTATCCAGTGGATTTTGTAGTATCCTTGTAGTCATTCAGTGCCCCTTTGGGTAACACTGTATGAACAAATTTAGTAGCCCATTGGCATTTCATATACACAGTGACCTCTTTCACATCGCGTACTCTTTTATTTTATTTTGTTAACTGTCAATTCATAGTGGAACTGCATTGTATTGTTGTTTGATTTTAAAAACGCATTTTTTTTGTAGTACTAATTCCACTTTAATAAATAAATTTGTACCGGTTTCGTCCGCCTCAGAGGGACTCTTGCATTTTTATACATAAGTTTATTTGTTGCACATTGTAAGTATTTCATATGATCACTACTAGTTAAAATCATCGTGATTAAGTGTTTACATGTAAATTGTACGTAAAACATTTCACCGTAGCACACTTCGCCATGGGCTTTCTTATACGGTCTCCAATTTTATTAGATTCATAACTGATTTTGGCAAAATTCATGAATTCAAGAATGAAAACCTAACCTAACAAACAATCAAGTATATCGGCTATTTTTTAAATTTGTTTGCTACTGGCTTCCTGTAAAGTGTAAACCGACAAGAATATTGTATTATTTAGATATGAATTTTATGTCAGTACTATAATACAACCCAAAGCGGTTGGATAATCTTTAATATACGGTCATATATTTCCGATACAACATTTTTCACGATAAAGTGTGATACGGCAAACTGTATATGTACAAGTTACCGGACATGGTAATTTGGTAGGATGCCCGTAGCTTAATTGAGCACAATGGCGCAAAAGCAGACGGCCAAGTCCTGTTGAGTCTTTTTTTTTAAAGACTTTTTCTAGTGGGTATAATATGCATGAGATATTTTTAATAAATATGCATATTAAAAATATTTATTTTACTTCTTTTAATTACTTTCTGACATTGCGACCAAATTGTTTACTTTATACAAAATAACTACTGGATAATATTTTATTGCTTGAGTCGTAGTGTTTCTGAATCTTTTTACACCTGCAGACCACTGAAAATAGGATAAACGTTTTGCGGACGATAATGCAGAAATACAAATATATTATTATTTATAAAGTAACGTATAATAGTGTTCGATCGCGGTTGATTTCGTCACGTAAAATCATTAATCTATTTCAAGAACAAAAACAGAATGCTTAAAAACTTCCAGGTGCACGAGTGAAGGTTTTATTAAAAATATAAACATAGGCATTTTGACGCCGACAATTCGCGGACTACCAGAAAATCTCTGCAAACCACCAGTGTTCCGCAGATCACCGGAATCTGATATAAAAATTTATTGAAACAATGTTTCAATCTCAATTTATTTATTTTACAATATAAAGTGGACATTACAAATTATAAGTTTAAAACGTTCACAATATGACGTAAAACAATGTTATTATAAAGAAGAAAGAAAAAGAAAAGTAATAAAAGGAATAAAAACAAAAATATAAATAATTACAAGATAAAAAGAACTTTTTATATACCACGTTTTTCAATTTTCTGTTGAATCATATAAACTTGAAAATTCAATGTATAAATAAAAAAAAATTTATACTTGATAGAAATAGGTACTGAATAAATATTGTAGAATACTGAAATGTCATTTTGACATTTCACGTTGATTTCCATAGTAACGCACGTATATATTAATAATTAAGTTGCTAGGACCATCCCCTTAGCAACCAATAATAGTATTTTACTTTTTACGGATTTCTTCCGAAATAACTTTTCATACCAAACAGAATTAACTGAAAATGAATTCAATACTACTTAAAGATGGCTAAAGGTATTAAAAGAATGCATTGGCATCGAGTTCTGATATATTCTAAAAGTTTCAAATGCTAGTCGGGAAGTTAGTTAAAAATCGATTGCAAGATTTGTAATGGATAAACAACCACCGGACAAACAAGAATACGAGCTAAGAAAAACGTGGTACAATAGAACGTAATATAAACATACAAAAGCACTGAAAATACAATTATTATACAACCATCTTTCTCTTCTCTTTGCCCATATCCGCCCCTTAACTGGAGCATATGGACACCACGCGGCGCCTCCAAGAATCTCCTGTCGCTCGCCAGTCTTCTTGCTTCATTCCAGGTCAAACCAGCATCCCGTAGCTCTGCCGTATACACTCTGTAGATTGTATTTAGCGGCCTTTCAGGACGCCGGAATCCGATCGGCTTGAAGAACAGGCAAGCCAGGTTAAAGTTCTCTTCTGGTTTCCGCAGCACGTGGCCGAGCCAGGTCAAACGTCGCCTCTTCACTTTCAGCGTGATGAGAGACTGCTTGGTACGTTCTCTTATCTCCTCGTTGCTCCTAAAGTCATACCACCGCACACCCAGTATTCGTCGCAAACATCTGTTTTCAAAGCTCAGTATACGGTTGCTCTGAGCCTTCGTAAGGTGCCATGATTCGCTACCGTAAAGCAGCACCATCAGAACGCAAGCGTCGAATAGGCGGCATTTGGTTTTGACCGAGTACAATCGTGAGTCCAGACATTTCGCATCGAGTTTAATGTTCAAAAAAGTAGACCAAGCATGTAAAGGAGACCCTATTTTAAGATTTTATGAAATAGCGTCCACCTAAGCTCACCCTCACGCAAGTGGAATATATCAACACCCGAAGCAATTTGGTTTAATAAAGTTATCGCCTTCCTAATTGGCATTACCAGTGGCAGGTTGGTTTTGCACCTTGGGAGAATAAACAACTGATGCTCCCTATTTCTAGGATACAGGGAAACACAGAGCAACTCTGCCCAGAGTGGCAGAGTTCTGATTTATACTTCGTATAAGTCGAAAAAATAGATAGCTAAATGAGGATCTTTTCTAAATTGCAGACTGCAGTGTATGTAAGCATACATAAGAAAAAGTCTGTTGCATAAAGCTACGGATAGTATCCATACAACGTCAAGTAAAGGAATTTCTTCTGAACCCTCTCGACTATATGGCCATACTTCAACTGATGCGGTGCCACCTCAAGACCCACTCTCAAGCCTGCTTCGAACTAAAGAAGTAACTGTAAGCAATTTCACGTGCTTTCTGTGTTATATTGTATATCAGGTTCGAAATAATTAATATTCAGAAACCTCACAAACATGGTTGTCGTAATAATCACTATTACGGCTTTGTTGGGTTCCGGCATAGACCGCCATAGACATCCGTAGACTCTCGTAGCACTTCGTCCCTCTACGCTTTCTCAAAACCAGAAGTCTGAGCCCCTCAATTATAACTGGTCAATTGAATACAGGAATTGTGTAATCCATATCATTAGCAAAGATGCCTACTCAAAATTCAAATGTGGCTTTATATGAGACGCAAATAGGGTAAAAACTATTTGCACAACTTATTCACATGCAAAATAATTGTTAACGTTCTCTACATTTAAAATAACATACGTAAAAATTTAAATAAAACAAACATTTTGATGTATTGTTTAAGGGCGGACATGCTCAGCGTAGGTCAAAATGGAGCTTTTGTTCTATCTTTAAAGCATGATCCTGGAAATTTCTTAAACGTTGTAGATAATTTATTTATATAATTTTGAAGCCTAATTATCTTTTATATTTATTTTAAACATTTGATGACTGCACAAAGTATTTTTATTACATAAAATAGTATTCTTTTAAACCTCTCGCTCTAATGTTTCAGAATATAGTCATATTTCAGTACATAAATGTGCAGTGGTGTTAAGATTTTTTACATTTATTAATTTTTAAACGCATTTATAAAACTATCAGTATAATTGATGTCGACATTATTATAGTAAAATATTTACGATAAAAAAATATATTGATAATCTCTGTGATCCCAAATTTGACAAGAATTAGGCATTTTATTATTCAAAAAATGGACAAGATTAACACATTTGAAGATAATTTTAAAGATATTAATTATAAGCTTTGTCTTTGACCATTCAAGTGTGATAAACATCCTACGAATAATGATTGCTTTATGATAATTATTGACCTAAGAATAAGGTAGTGTTTTTTTTGAAATACGCCATTTCTTTTGGCATTCCTCAGAGGTTAAGCTACAACATACGGCCGTAGCCATAAATTGACAAAGTATAATTGAAGTAGGGAGTAGAATTATGTTAACGTGCGTGTTAACGTTTAAGGAATGTCCAGGATCATGCTTTGAAAATAGAACAAAAGCTCCATTTTGACCTACGCTGAGCATGTCCCCCCTTAACAATAATATATCTGTGTTTTAATTTTTATTTGAAATAATATGTGCATAAAATAGAAACAATAAAAACAGCCTGTATGTTTGAAATATATACATAGAAATATTGTATAATGAATCGGGAAGTAGATAATTTTGTCTCAGAAAACATCCCTGACCTTGTTTCGAAGGGTGGAAATAATAATACGGTCTATTTATAACGAACTTTTTGACTACACCATGAATATCGTTATGAAAGCCCCTTCAAGCTAGTTAGTTATTCAAGCATGTCCAGAGTTAGACTATATAATACACAAATCCTTAGCTTTTCGATTATATAAGACCTTGTGAAGGTTTATATTTTGGGTTTAGTGGCTAGGTGGCCATATCACATAGTTAGGTCATATCCCTCAATGTACTGAATACTCCACTCACCATAGGCACGTAGCGGAAAATACAAAGCTTGCAATTTGTAACAATTTTTGGATAATTTATATGTAAAGTATTTTAAATCATTAATAAGAAAATACTTTTTTGAAGTGAAAAAATATGAACTACTTTAAAGGTCCCATCTCATTATTACATAGTTTTACAATATGGTCATGCTTATTATTAAAATTTAGTTTATTAAGGGGGATCCCAATATTAAAGCTTGATTTGATATAAATAAAAAGGATTTCATGTTATATACATTTATATTTTTATAAAAATCGATGTTTTTAAAATAAATATAAAAAATATTAAAACGATGAACTAGTCTAAAATCTAATTGTCAAAAAATTGAAAACTTAATAAACTAAATTTTAATAATAAATATGTCCATAAAATATAATGTAATAATAAGATATGACCCTGCAGCGAATTCACATTTTTTACAATTGTAAGTTTATCTTTGAATTAAAAAAAAAATCTTTTTAATGTTTTCAGATACATATTTATTAATTAATGCAGTTGAAATTGTAAATTCTCAAAAAAAAAAAATCTTAAATTGCAAGCGTCGTATTTTCCGTAAGGTTTTCTGTTGGCATATTATAGCATCTCCTTTAAGTTTAGTTTTCTCTAATGTATAGAAAAGATTTTTGACTAAAATTATATATCATATTATATCAAATCTCATTTCGGTATTGTCACAAGATTGATATAAAAATACTTATACCTCTTTGCTGGCTGAATTTCCCTCTGGATAATATTATCAAACTTGGAGTCAATCTTCAATCTGGACAATATAATCGTACTTATGACAACTCAGAATTGTACTTTAATTTAAATTATTATTATGTACCATTTCTAGTAATGAGTGAAAAGAAATTAAGAGAGTTATTTTAATTTATAAAGAATTTATTTTATACACATTTTTTTTCTATAAATCTATTCCTTCTTACTTAGTTTAGTTTATAATATTTTAACGCGTTTTATAAAATATATAATACTATTATTATAATATTATAGAAATATAGAGATTTATTTCTGATTTAGAGAGTACTTAGTGCTTTCAGCAAAAACTGCAATTAAACATATTTAAACGACCATTTTCATATTAAATCATTAATATATACCTATTTAAAAATATAAAAAAGATTTCTACCCGTTGAATGAATTTATCTTCAGGTAATAAACTATTTTTATAATTAAAATGTAGTTTATTAAATTCACTCAAACTCCATGTCAGTAGAAGACTTGTCGCACATATGAATTGGTAAAATCATCAACGACATTCAATGTTTGCTTTAAAATTCTCACGCGGCACGTCTAAAAGACAAGACAGCTCAGACGACACAAATGGACACTAACGATTCTGATAATAAATTTATAACCAATTGGCGACGTGCATTCGGTTACTACTTGTGGATGTAACAGGTAACAATAACTTATAGGTCAGTGTCTGGGTATGGGAAAATGCGGACGTTCGCGGGGTTTACGCGTAAGTCAGTGACACCTACTAGATTTTGTTAACCCCACTCTCTCTTGCCACATTAAAAAAAATAATAATAAATTATTATGCATAATTTTACTAAATAGATCCTCTCCCCGTTCCATTTTTCTCATTGATATCCTATGCTACCTAATTATAATATTATGTTGTAGTTGACTTTAGTTAAATTACATAGTACACACATATTTGTATTTTAGGAAAGGTTATACGTCAAGGAAGATAATTATAATATTTGATTAAGTAGAAGATATTAAAATATACTGAAGTAAAATATTTACATACTGAGATACGTTATTCAGATACCCAGGTTATAAATATAACTAATTTGTAAGACTAAGGTAAGTCTAATACGTAAAGTTGTGTAATGAGTAACTTTAGGGAGGAAATGAGGTCACAAAAAGCAGGTAAGTATAGATAAAAGAAATACCTAACAGTATGAGGAGACGCGTGCCTTGTAACTAGAGAAAATTAATCTTATTTCCCGGCCGGATAATCTGTGGCGTCTTTCTAATCAGTGTCATGTCACGTCTAATCTTACATCCCTTTTAACCGATCCAATCTATTCCTGTGACATTTACAGGCTTTTTTGTGTTCTTGAATGAAGACAGAAATACCTCAAAATAGCATTGTTTATTATGTTACAAAATAATCATTTTGATTTATTTGTGTGTTTTCGCGCAATTTTTCAATTGATCTTTTATTACACGCAAAATCTCGCTGATCCGTAACGAAAATGATTTCACTTTGAATTTAGACCTATGTGTCGTTTGTACGGAGTATTTTTGAGTATGGGTCCATTATCTGGAGTCCTTATGAGGTTTCATATAAGCTTGTTTTAGAGCGTGTTCAGAAAAAAATTCTTCGACATCTTTATTTTAATGTATATAATTATTTTCCCTTTGACAGTTTCTCAAACGAGTATTTTTCGACTAACTTTCTTCAACGCATGCTCGCATTTCATTTTCTTGAAGCTCCTAGGTCACTTATGCTCTTAATACTTTGGAGAGGAAGACGCATCCGGCGCGTAATGGCCAGGCGGCCGATCGATGTAATTAACGTGCATTTTAAAGGTGATAATTAAAAAAATCATTATCTACTCAGCAGCAAATGAGTTAAAGCATTTTTCCCTGCTCTCACGTGGTAAAATTTTCAATACCGATATTCTGGAAAATTTGAATTTTTATGCACCCGTCAATTACATGCGTGGTCATGACCTATTTTGGTTGAAAGCTATTTGCTCATGACAGGCTCACCAGGCACCAATAGCGAGGGCTTTGCGGCTGGTCAATGCACTCCCTAGAGATGTAGACATTTTTTATGTATTCTGTTTTTAAAAATCTATTTTATTGTTTAATTTGTATTTTTTTTTAGATATTGTTGTTTTTTATTTTATTTCTTTTCTTATAAAATTATTTTTTGCTTTGTTTTTTCTCTAGTTGATTTACTTGTACCTTTTATTCTAAATGTCATATTGTGATCGTCTTTAATTATTAATTTGTTATGTACTGAATGTGTATTTTTTAAATAAATAAAATAGGTACCTATTCCATATTTTAATCAACATTATGTAATAAAAATTTCAAATATTATGCGTCATTAAGCTCGAAGGCTTCTGATTATCAAGCACGCACGCAACCATTATGCTATCTTACCCAGGATGATTGCAGTATTTTTTAAATGTTCAAGTTATTGTATACGCAAAACAATTATGAATATGTAATTTTTTATTAAAAAAATGTTAGCATAAACATGTCTATGAAACTGTAAAAATGTGTTGTATCGCGGATCGAGTAACCAGTAAAATTGCGCCATATGGTATTTTTTCACATTACATTAAAACACATTTAATTATAAGAAACAAATTATAAGAAAATATGACTTTTATTGAGGAATTAACAAGATTAATGAGAAACATTCAAAGGAAATCCATATTTTTTTGCTTATTTTGGCTTACTTTAATCAGGAATAATTAATGATTTATTAAATATCCTCCAAGGATACATTGTTACCAATTTGTGGAGTAATATTTGGTGTTTGTGTCAATTCAACCGAAATCCCATCCAAATCCTTCCAAAGTAAGCTATGTCCACGACTCATATTTAATTCAGTGCCAAATTGATCACTATCAGATCAACATCAATTTCAAACTAATAAACAACAATAATACAAGGTGACCGCGCGCGAGTGAATAAGTAACCTAACCATATTACATAAAAATTATGCGAGTAAGTGACCCGGGATACTTTGCTCACAAAACTGTATATGTTAGTGCCCGGAATTTCTCAGTTTAGCATACCAATATAAATTTAACATCCAAATATACAGTCCATTAAAAATATCGCCATTTGGTTTTGAGCCAGTCTCTGATACGATATGTATATGTTAGATTATAATTCTGCGTCTAGCAAAAAATACAGTGATTTTTCAATTTATGTCTAATCTAATAGTATTAACGCAATATGTTAGATAAATAATCGTAAATTTTCGTCACCCACCCACAATGGCCGCGCGGCTTAAGCGTTGGCCTATAGCATTGTGGGTCCCAGATTCGAATCCTGGATCTGGTAAGTACACATATTGTTTTAAAATTTGTGTAAAGGTCAGAGTATGAACCTAATAGGTTGAGCAAGTGGCTGGTATCCATTTCTCGTACAAACAAAATCTGTTAATATAAACCTCCACGCCGTGAAGGCCCATGTGATCTTATTAGGATCGAACATGGTAGAATAATATAATATAATTTTCATCAAAAAGTCTGTCAATATAAACTCTATTCTGTTAAGCCTCGTATGTTATACTTATAGGCAAAACTGGCAATTTACCCTTCATTATTATATCTCATAACCATTATATTTGTTGTGTAATCCAAAGTGACCAGATAAATTAAGGCCAGTTCCACGTAATGGTAATAACTCTAAACGAATTCGTCAGAATTCATTTATTAGCAGTACCTTCACTGTTAATCTATTTTGCATATTAATTGATCTACTTTACAAATTAGTTTCAACGTGAGTTTTTTTTTATTCTTTATCCGCTCGTAGTTTGTCAAACCTTATTTTTTAATTTAATTTATAAGATAATTATGCTTATTTCAATAACTGATTCATAAAACCGTTTTCATACAAGTAACATATAAATTAGTTTCGACAATAATATATATTGAAAGTACATAGTCTTATGATTTTTTTTTATTTCATATACATTCCGCGGCGTTATTAGTGTGTTTGAATTGGTATCCATTTAAAAATTAATAATGACTGCTTTAGCATCTCTACAAATATGAACCACATAATGCAGTGTTTGACCCCCCACTCGCTAGTGACCCTTCCGATACAGAAAATATAGAAGCCAATTGGCACGGTATACCTGCGCGGTGCTAGAGGAAAAATGAAACCACAAGAAGGCATAAATGGGTGGGCAGGCTTAAAACTTACTCATAATCGTCATTATATGGCTAAGCCAAGCTAATAATTAAGTTTTTTTCTTCTCCCAGGCTGCAGAACTAATTTGCCATCTTTGGTGGATATTTTGGTAGAAATTATTTCAGTTATTGATATATTCTACTACTTTACGTGAACTTCGTTTTGTAAATTATTATTCATAAATTATGATTTATTTATCTTATTTTTTTTTCATTAGCTTTAACAACCTAATGTACATTATTTTAAACCACCTCGCAAAGAGGTTTTTTTTGCAAAAAGATTATGGTAACCAATTCCTCAACATATAAGGTCTATTTGGTCTAAACAAATATTAAAAAAAAAAAAAAACAACATGTACATTTCCAGATCTGGGATTAGAATCTGAAATCCGTCACCTCACAGTTGTACTCTCAGCCATCGCGGCCCAAATATATTAATATACTAAGCTGTCAGTATTATTTTAATACTTTAATTGTGTCACTGATGTATTGCAAATACAATGTACATTATTTTAAACACGTCTTGATTTTACAGTTTTAAGATAAATACAAAATAAATTAATTGCAACGTATAAACTAAATTAAATTTGACCTCGATATATTATTCGTATTACCATTGCTGAAATTAAATAACAGTAACCAAATAGGTACATGTATGGGGTTTATTTCAAATTTTCATTAGTTTTTAGGTGAATGCATGAAACTTAATATATTTAAAAATGTCTAATAACATAATGTAAAATAATCTAAGTAGTACGATGTAAAGTAAAAATAAAACAAGTTATGTAACAGATACATATCACTTGTTTCATATATTTCAAGATTACCCAGGTAGCAGTGTTTTGTTTTTATAATCGTATGTCAAAGCTAATTTTGGTCTCACGTGTTCACCGGAGTTTATAAATCACGACACTGTGTAATATGCATAAAAAAAACTGCATTTTTATAATTTATTCATGAAAATGCAGCTTTTTCTATGCCCAAAGGCGAGGGAAACGTGTTTTCCCGACATGTTGTTTTCACAAATCATTTTTAAAAATTTAAATAAGCTTTATTTTTCTAGTTAGCTTCGGAGTAAATATAAAAGACCGTGAATTTTTATTCTATGTCAAAATATGATTTAAATAAAATTGTATTAAGCTGTCTTTCTAGTTATACAACAGTTCCATGAAATCATGACTTTTGTCAACTTATTGTGTTTATGTAGCTTATATCCTCAGGCCCTTTCAGCAAATTTAAAAAAATCGCTGTGGTAGTCTTAGAAGTGTTTTTATTCGTAAATTTGATCAAAAACTATCTCTATTTACTTTTAGTTTACACTTTAATAATAGATTCTCATATATGAAAGGAAAAAATGGGTTATTATGATAAAGAAAGAAAGCACGTCACCAGATTGACGTTCTTTTTAGTGTATCTCTAACTTTTTTAGTGGTGTATCAGTGTTGCCTTCATCTGGTAACAATATCTATATATAGTTAATTGATTAAATAATACATAATATTTAATAATAAATAATATTGTAGCTATATAATCACTTACCATAGATTTTATTAGACTTTCAGAAATTTTTATTTTAACCAAAGTTCAAAGGCGTTTATAGCAACAGATAATAATATAATATACATCAACTTTCCTTCCCCTACCTTTTTTTATTTCGCAGGAATGGTAATAACTCTAAAATATGTGTTATTAGATCCTTTTAAAACGTACTTATTTCCGTAATTACCCGAAACCCTTTGAGCCTCAAATAAAAGCTCCTAAAGTATAATCATTAAAGCTCACGATTTCACAGAAACGTATCCTTTGTATTTAGTATTTGAGAATTTACCACTTGTTTTATGGGAAATATTTGTTTTTGAAACTTTTGTGAATGTTTTGTGATATTTAATTTGCGGTTTCACAAAATAATTAGTACATAATATTATCTACTGTACGCTGTGGTGAATAATTCTTTGAAAGTCTCACTGGCCGGTGAATTCTATCTAGGTATTATTAATATTATATTAAAATTTCTTATATTAATATGTACGAGTTTTATTCAAGGATGATCGATGTATTAAGAAATGTGGTTTGACTTTGTATTGCCATAAGTATTTTTACTGTCTCTACAAAAATATCTTCGGTACACTATAATTTATTACCTTCAACAATTAATAATAGATGTGTGTTAGTTGAGTGATAAATGGCTCAATAGAGTTCCATTTTATACTTAGTATATAATATATACTTGTGAATTCAATAAATATATTTTAAGATATATTTTGGCCTTTATATAATTTAACATATATATTATAAGTAACTTGAAAATACCTCAAAAATTACATTTAAAATCGTCGAGCGTCGTATTTTTTGAAATGTGATTTTTTCTAGTAGGTATATATCTAAAATATTTTCAAGTTATGTATGTTCAAGTAGACGTCATAACTAAATATTTGGCGAGAGCCGGGTGTCGGTTAGTAATTAAAGTAATTAATGATACCTTGATTTAAAACACAAAAACCGATAGTCAAAAATAACGCAATTTGATAAGCATTTCATGTAGGACATACTAGTTTAAATTATAATTATTAAGTAGGAGGCCCGTAGCTTAATTCATTAAAGCATATAGGCGCGATACCAGTAGATATACGGGTTCATATACCGTCAGGCGAAATATGATTTTTTCTAGTATGTGTATATCTGAAGTGTTTTCAAGTCATGTATGTTCAATATGTAGAATGTTACATTCTCAAATCTTGTGAATTATTCGTTGAATAAAAGAAATAGTTTATTAAAAAAAGCATTTTTTCACCATAAATTATCATATTTTGGCCATTTCATTTCATGGCAATTCCATAACGTTTTTATAGTGGGTGTATTATAAAAATTATATTCTCTATGTTTATGTATTGAAATAGTGTGACTGTAAACTTTCATATCTGTTTAATAATTTGTTTCAAACTTTAGTGCAATTTTCTGATCTGTATGATAATTTCTCGATATTCTATACAAAAACGTGATACATTCACATATGGATTATTACACCCTTTGAGCTCACGAGTATTAGTGGAGAACGGTATACTTTAAATAATCACCTAGATGGGAGTCTTTGTCACTGATTGCTGAATATCTTTACAAACATCATGAATTTTCTTAGCAGCCTTAAAAAAACACTTTTAAGTTGTGATTCTATTGAGATGCATGTCGCGTACTGTCACGCTGTCACGGCGACAAATTTATCTATTGTTTAGTCATTTTGCAGAATATTTTAAACGAACACGGTCTCTGTAAATTCAATGATGGAGTACCCTTTTAAAGAGTAGATTCAATTGTAAATTGAACAAAACCCAACCTGCAGACCATAGATATAAAAGACAACATTTTTATAAAAAAAAACATAGTGCCAAACGCTAAAAACAAAAATCACGCGATTTTTACATCTTTCGAAAATGTTAAGCAATGCAGAAATGATAAAATAACTTCAAAAACGTTCATTGAGTCATGCGGGTGTCGTTGCAGTGCGGTACACGTGAGGTGATCTCGTTGTTGTTCTGGTGATTTAGGCAGTTTTTGCTAACTGACAATGTTCGTTTAAAGATTCAAAATATGCTACGGGATGGGCGCATCAGTCTGATAACATTTTAAACATTAAGAAAAACAACATTACACCCTTTTTTCCCGTATAGGCAGCTTACAGTGACGTTTAGTGATAGTACGCGACGCAAGTACGCGATGTGCATCTCAATATAATCACAATTTTATTGTTCATAGAGAAGCTACTCGTAGCTGTTATGGTGTAAAAACCCATTATTTATTTAAATGTTTTACATTGCCGGCATAAAACCATTGTGTTGTCAAAAACCCACGGCTGTGAACCGAATCGTAAAAGCACTTCTCAATAAACCACTACTATTATTTTTCACTTTTTATCATCGAACTTTTCTCAGACTTTTATTGTGCCGAACGAGAGCTTTGGCGTGAAATATCCAATAATATCAGCTGTCTCCCTTTTACCTACAGTCTAAAGTGATGAGGGAAATGGTAAGGTATATGTTTGATATGATTGTTTTCTGCAAAGAATCTATAACTTAAACTGCGAAGGCTTCCATAAAACGACTAAAGATGCAGTTTCAGGCGAAAACCGATGCGTTTGTTAGAAAAGCAACGCAGTAAAGTGAAAACTTTAAAATTCAGAGCTTTCAATAATTTTTCAGAACAGTTAAAATCGTTAAACAATAAAACCGTTTTCTATTCTAGTAGTGATAGTATTTTTGTGCAACGTTTCGGTAACTAATGTAAATTTTAATTGATAGATGTTACAAATTTTTTTCAGAGAGAAAAACAGTTTTACCCGTCATATTTAATACGGATCTCAAATAACTCATATTGGTAAGAGCATTCACCTGTAAATTAAATAAATGTATTCAAATTCCATTTATACTTAAAGGATATCGGAAGAAAACAATGATAGTTATATTTTTTTGTGTTTTAAATTAAGTATGCAATGTATTAGCCAAATATGTACATATATATATATTTTTTTGTTTTGTGATTTTACCGAGGCTTTGATTGCGACTCGCTGTCATATCGCCTCTTCTCTTCTAGAAGGGGATCCGTCGATCAGGTCCTCACTCCTATTCTGTTAAATAACTTTATAATTATTTTGCCTAGCTCTTCCGTCTTTTTTTCTTTCTTTCTTCTGTAGACGCCAGTGTTTTATGCACCAGAATTGCTCTCCTCCGTATCCATCCCCTCTATATTTTCGATACATCGTGTAATCATTGAATTTTAGATAGTCTAATTCACACCTCAGCCAAGTCTCTGAGATTAATGCTATTGTTATTTTTTGTCTTATTGGGTAAAGCTGTATATTTTTACTGTGCATTAACAGACCTTGTTGACAACCATTAGTTCTGCAAGTATACATTGATACAAAAATTACCAGTATGGGAGAGAGAAAAAATGTGAAAAAAAGTTTATAAATATGTATGTTTGTTAATCCGTTTAATAAACCTAACCATTATATGAAAATGAGTAATTTGTTTTATTTTAATGATTCCCATATTTCTTATTCAGTTTTAAGCTTTCAAATTCAATTATCGTAATAATTACACCTTTGGATAATGATTGTTTTATCCCGATATCCTTCACTTGTCCCATCTAATTGCGATGAAGTTAACCAGTGGTTTTCAATAAAAAAACTTTCTGCAACGCTTTCTAAATTGTGTTTCTTGTTGGTAATCAATCAAATCAATAACACAATGCTTACGGGCCCTTTTAATTAATTTTGTAATTAACGTGTTAATTTTCATTTGAAAAGTAATTAGCAAAAACACAATTTTGTGCGGCCCGTAAGCTATGGGTTAAATCAAAGTATTAATATTAGCTCAATTTTGTGCTAACCGGTGTCAGAATCTCTCTAAATTTCAGTTTTAAGGTATTTACACTAATAATTTTGAATATATTTTTAACCAACGAATAATTCAAAAGATGTAAGAATGTTACATTCGAATACTTGAATAAAATCTGAATTGTAAATAAAATTTAAAAAAAACAATTCTTCATTATAATAATATTATAATATATTTTCATAATTCTCTAGATATTTTCAAAATATTTTTGTAATTATTCGTTCCTTATTAAAATATTATTTTATATAAGTTAATGTTAACAAATAAAAAATTATATTTCACTACGTTAATTTACAATGTTTGAGGCCAAGCAGTTCTTTTATCTATAAAAAAACAATATTTAAATTTCAGTATGTTCCAAGGATAATTGAATTTTATTCAGGATATTATGTTCGAATTTCAAATCAAAATCTCATTACATCGGGTTTCATTATTATCTTGTAGACATTTTTTGTTCTATATTCGAAATATGTTTACCATAGACAATATTTTTTTTTGTTTTTTTTTATGGCAGTTATAAAATTTAAGTAGGCTTATGAGACATTCATAACACTAATAAAAACTAACTATTATAACGGCAAAGCTATCAAATGTGGAAGCTATTTTGATCTCTTGACATATTCTTCTTTCTCGACATGATAGAATCCGGGAAAGTTTTATTTCGTATAACGTTAAATTTAATTATTTACTAACTTTTCCCTATAAACTTGCATTATTACAAGGTTTTGCTGAAATCTCATTCAAGATTATATCAAACTCTCAAACGATCCTGTTTACAAAATGTTTACAACGTTTGCCTTAAGTATTTATTCAAAAAAATATTTATATAATATAGTTAAGTTTAATGTATTTTTTTATAGTAATAATTACAACACTAAAATAAATAAATTATAGAATATTGTAAATTTGATAAAATCATAATAGTACAATTTTGCAAATATTGCCAGTCTGTAACGTATTTAAATTATTTTTTCTTTTATTTTGTTAACTGTCAAATCATGGTGGAACTGCATTGTATTGTGCTTTTTATTTAATAAAACGCAATTTTTTGTAGTACTTATTCCACTTTTAATCAATAGATTAGGACCGGTTTCGTCCGCCTCAGAGGGACATTTTCAACTGAATACATCTTTTTAAAACAATATTTATCAAACAAAATCCAAAGCGACAGAAATAATATAACAATAGGTACATAAATAATTATCCGTCCAATAATACCTTCCCAATAACAGATTAATTTAAAACTAATGAGGTTGGACATTAATATTTCATACTACGTCAGGGGCATTAAACAAATTATTTTAAATATTAACAAACCACAAAATATGAAATAATCAACACTCATAATAACATTAATATCAACAAATAAATATGATTAGTCAAAGTTTACAATAAAAATTTATAAAAATTAATAAAATAAACAATATTATCAATTGAAGTGAGATCGAATACAAAAACAAATACAACTAAAATATGAGTCAAAATTAAATAATTTTGTACTTACTTACATAATTTTGAAAACACTTCTGAGAAAATAATTGTACCCAAGTACGTTATATAATTAATTTAATAATTAACATTACATATTTATACATGTCTTTATTATTAAATAAAATACATTACATGCATATATTTTTTTATAATTACACTATTTCTATTAATTAAAAAATGTATAATTGAAATTGAAATAGCTGTTAGCTATATATCATTAAATAACAATTATTTTCCGAGGTTTTTTATTATTACACTAAACTACTATAATTATCAACACAAAGTAGTTTCTAATATAAGGTTTCTTTTTCAGTCCCAATGACTTAATTCCTAAAAATAGTTTGGTGAGGTATAAACTTAAATTTTGACGTGCTGTTAAGCATAATTACATCAAACTCACGACTTGCTCTGTTTTCAAAACGCCAAAACAAAACTTTATAAATACAGTTTAAAAATTGGTGCGAAATTGTACCATTTGTATATATTTACTCAGATGATAATAATTAACTTAAGATTTGACTTTATTTTATCAAAATGTCAAATATTAAAAGCTTAATTTTTAGTATTGTTTTAAAAGCTCGTTTTATACTTAATTTAATCGTCTTATTTTGATTATGATAATATAATATTATTTATACAATTTACAAAAAAGCACCACTTTATTATTAGCGAATACATTATAAATAAAAGAATTATATTTTCAACTTCCTGTGATTACAACACGTTAATGTCAAATTTATAGATAAGTTTATAGATCCTGTATTAACTTTTGTAATAGAAAAAATATAAATAGAGTAAACTCACAATAATTATAAAGATATAATAAAAATATGTACAACGTGTCGAATAAGTTCAAGATTTCTGCAGGACATGTTCGTATGTACACCTGCATACCTGCAAAGGACATGCGTAACAAAAATAATACTCATTGAATACCCTGATGGAAATCAAAAAGTTAAAAAAATACGGCTTTATTGAAATGATAGAATAATGGGGGATGTATCAAAGTGACGTGGGGTGTAGGATTTATAAAAGACTTCTGGAGGTCCAAAGTTTTCACGGTTTTGATTTTATCGGCAGAACAAACAAAGTATAGCTAGTAATTTTTTCTCAGTTTTTTTACATTCTGTTGATTAGGTATGTATTATTATTTACCTACCTTACAAAACAAACATTTAAATTTTAACAAACAGGAAAATTTCAGGATTTGCAAAGTGTTTCATCACAGGTAAAATTTGGGAAATAATTATTGTACAAATCAGGTACTAAATTTTCCACACGCTTATTTTTTCAGAACTGTAAATCATCATTAGTGATTGATTGTGACTGTTTTGTTCGTGTGCTTCTTTCAAAATACGCTACTTCTAAACTACATGTAGGTACCTTAATACCATTTATATCTGCTTGTTATTGGGAGATAACGAATTAATTTATTTTGTATCTTAAATTTATTATAGAAAAAAATCTAAATTTGAAAACCTCAGAAACATACAATTAGAAAAAATGGACAAAATCAGACTCAAACTTAAGTCTTTCACTTTCCGGGTAAGTGTTTTTATGTCAAATCTATCGATCGGTGTTTCATTTATGCAATTTTTATCTTATATTCAGGCTTAACCTAAGGCCTTTCAAATTCCACCAATCAGGTGGCTATCTGCTTTATGATCAAATAAGGTAAATTACATTACAATGTTTATCGTAACAGATATCTGACGCTAGTCAAATTTAACTATCGGCGTTCTTGTATTAATAAATAATGATAGTTTCATTGCAACACGGAATATTAAAAAAAAAAAGTTATAACATACCACAAAAATGTGAAGTTCGATAGTTTTGTCAGAAAATATGACGTAGTTAGAGTAACACCGAGTGAGAGAAAATGATGCAATAGGCAACCAATCTCATTTTATAAAAGTGAGCGAGACACGATGTTATCATTTTATGGTACTATTTGACAGGTAGTGAAAATCAGTTAACCTCAAAATTCGTTCGTAGTTCGTTTTTTTTGTCGGCAGGTTCACCACTATCGTTCTCTATCTTTTCAACTGTCGCATGTTTGTTTACGTAAGGAATTGCAAATAGCCGACAATAATAAATTCGCTGCCTAGGCAACGGAACAATTCTTAACAATAATATTATACTGTATAATCGTCACGATTGCAGTATCATACTGTGGCGTGAAGGTAGTGCGTTCGGCTGATAACTGAACAATCGGTGGTTCGAATCCAATCGAGTGCGTTTTTTTCGTGCGAAAAAATAAATTATGTGTTACATGTCACACGCCAAAAATACACACTGATTTTCCAAACGCTCCAAAAGAAGTATAACTTCAGAAATCAAATTTTATGAAAATTGGACTTGACTTGGAACCACCTATATCTAGCTAATACAAACCCAACCTCGATAGTTTTGGATAAACTATCTTAATGTTGTTATATTAATTATAAATAGTAGTTGATATGGTGTTAATTATATCAGTGGGCCAAGGGTCTTGATAGAGAAATTAGCGGTGGGAGTAAATTAGTATGAGAATTATCTTCAAATGCGATGCTAGCTCGACTTTCGGCGACCTTCGCCGGGAAAATTTGATACATGCAACGGCACTTATTAGTTCTGACGTCAGAACATTTCATTTCGTGTACAACTACTGTTTTTATCAAACAAAATCGGAAGTTATTCGCTTTAAAGTTCTATATTTAGTTTTGACAATGGATTTTTTAAAGCTTTGTAGAATATTATACAAGACTCGTTCGTATAAGAAAATAATAATATCGGACACGACTAATTGATTCATTGTCACATCAAAATAATTTAAAATAAATATTAATGCTGCTAAAGTAATAAAAAAAATC
This sequence comes from Rhyacophila brunnea, assembly GCF_057557595.1. NCBI lineage: Eukaryota > Metazoa > Arthropoda > Insecta > Trichoptera > Rhyacophilidae > Rhyacophila > Rhyacophila brunnea. The sequence continues at coordinate 9,309,080 of NW_028232796.1, read as the reverse complement.
TTTAACATGCTTAAATAATTTTGTAAATACTTCTGAGAAAATATATTATAACTGAGAGAAAAAATCTTTTTGAAAAAAGTAGAAAAGAATGTTACATTCTTAAATCTTGTGAATTATTCATTGAATAAAAAAAATATTTAATTAAAAAATATTGGCAAGTTCAAGTAAGTTACATCAAAAAATCTTGGAGTAATCCGTGACGTCGGTTAGTAATTAAAGTAAAAGGTACCTACTTTGAACTAAAAATACAAAAGCCGGTCGCCAGTAATAGCTCAATTTGGAAAGCACTTCAATGAATATTAAAAACCATTAATTAAATTTTGTCGCTATTAAGTATGACTCCTTTAGTATAGTGGTCTATGTAAGTGGGCGCGATACCTCTTTAGTATAGCGATACCTCGTAAGTTATACTTCTTTAGGTGCGTTTAGAAAATCAGATCAGAGTGTATTTTTGGCGTGTGACGTGTAACACATAATTTCGATTGTTCGGTTATCAGCCGAACGCACTGCGATTACGCTACAGTATGTTACTGCAATCGTGGCGATTATACAGTATAATATTATAGTTTAGAATAATAAAATTGTCAGCGAATTTATTATTGTCTGCCATTTGCAATTCCTTACGTAAATAAACTATTAAACGTCATAGTGGCAGTTGTTACTTAAAAAAAAAACAACGATAAATAATTATATAATTTAGTAATATAAGTTAAAGTGTATAGAAATAAACCAACGGCGTTCCAAAAAGCGGTCCTTTTTCTTGAGTGTGTAATTTAACAAGATAATTAAGAGCTAGTCGAAGAATCTGGGTTATCACAAGTTGTGTTTTTGTTTTGTTACGCCAAAGTATAACTTCTAACGCGCGTACATAGGTACACGCACCGATTTTTTTATTGGTTATAATATATTATTTTCTCAGAAGTGTTTTCAATAATTAGAATGTTACAATCTCAAATCTAAGAATTATTCGTTGAATAAAAAAAATAGTTAATTAAAAATCCTTTAACATTAACGATATGTCAGTTTTGCTATCGTAAAGTCTAACTATCTTTCTAATAAATAATGGTGTAAAAGTCGTTATCACTAAATAACATGACATTTATCAATTATTTTTTATTATCTTACTATTAACTACAAATTTTAAATTCAATAATAGTAACATATACCCACCTACTTATTTTTAAAACTCTATGACTAGTCTTCATCAACAGCCTGAGTCAATCCGCTGCTAGATAAAAACCTCCCATAGTTATTCGTTGCCACGTACTCGTACATCGACCGAACATAACGAGTATGTTTATTCACGTTATCCCTGTGGTTCTTAAGGACGGACGTGCTCAGCGTGGGTCAAAATGGAGCTTTTTCTATTTTCAAAGCATGATCCTGGACATACCTTAAACGTTGTAGATAATCTATTTATATAATCTTGAAGCCGAATTATTCTTTATATTTATTTTAAACATTTGATGGCTGCATAATGTATTTTTATTACATAAATAAGTATTCTTTTAAACCTCTCGCTCTAATGTTTTAGAATATAGTCATATTTCAGTACTTAAATGTGCAGTGGTGTTAAGATTTTTTACATTTATTAATTTTTAAACGCATTTATGAAACCATCAGTATAATTTATGTCGATATTATTATAGTGAAATATTTACAATAAAAAATTATATTGATAATCTCTGTGATCCCAAATTTGACAAGAATTAGGCATTTATTATTCAAAAAATGGGCAAGATTAACACATTTGAAGATAATTCTAAAGATACTCATTATTCGCTATGTCTTTGACCATTCAAGCCATTAAACATCCTACGAATAATGATTGCTTTATAATAATTATTGACCTAAGAATAAGGTAGTGTTTTTTTGAAATACGCCATTTCTTTTGGCATTCCCCAGTGGTTAAGCTACAACATACGGCAGTAGCCATAAATTGTCAAACTATAATTGAAGTAGGGAGTAAAATGATGTTAACGCGCGTGTTTGAACATGTACCTAACCGATTTTTTTTAACTCACTGCTTGGCAGCCTTGCGTAGGTACCCTTGCCCGTCCCCTTATCCAACAGTTTCTTTTGTATTATTTTTAATTATACCCAACATCCAAATCTTCATGCTACGTTGTACTTCTAATTTTTTTATTTCTCTTGCATTGAGGTTCAATGTTTTACATGCATAAATGAGCACTGGTAACATTTAAGACACAAGGAAAGGTCACTTTTGAATATATTATTCAGACACCAAATTGGGTTACATGTCAGTTTGATTCTGCTAGCAATCTCGTCAGACATACTACCCCGTCAATTGACATTTGTTATTGTGTTGCTCGATTTGAATACGATCGATCATAATTGGTTTTGATTCAGTTTATAACTTAATTATTATATTTTCGATGAATTCGTTAGTTTAATTATTATACTATTTAATTAATAATATTATTAAGGTTAGTTTTATTATGAAAACTTTGTTCGTGAACCCCATATTTGATATCCTCAAGAATATAAAATTAAACCAAATTTCAAGTTTATGGTTGTACTAGAAATTTGAGAAAAATACAGATAGTTTAAAAACTGATAGATTTAATCATATATAGTCCAAGTGCAATTGATTATTGGTAGTTAAAAACAATTCGGTAGGAACATAATGTTGTACAAAATTATGTGAAATAACTGTTTTTATTAATTATTCATTTATTGTAATAAAACCTATTCTATTTCATTATCCAAACATATTAACATATAAACATATAACAACTCACTTATTTCTATGGATTCTTAGAAAATTATGTAATTGCCACCATTATTTTCAAAATGTCAAATGATTTTTCATTTTATTTAAATATTATCATTTCATTACTGTCGACATGCTTTAGAAAATTACGACAATTATATTTAGTGGAACTATCGAAAGATAAATAGAAGGAAAATTACTGTTAACTATAATTAATAATTGGGTAGGTACATGAAAACACAACACAAATGGGAACGTTTATTTTTCTAGAAATAATAGTATTAATTATTCGTGTTGGAATTAATTTGCTAATAGTATTATACTTTTAAATTTGTCATAGCACTTACTATAATATAGAAAGTAATACAAAGTTTTTTATTTCATGATTTGGTATATTTTAGTATGGTTAAATTGGTAACCATACAAATAATAATGTTGCCTGCATTGGTAGTATTAGCTTAATATCTTTGTTATATACTAGAATATTATTTCAGATAAACAAGTCCTAGTGTTGACGTTTTGCTTAGAGTACTTATTACAACGTTTTTCTTAGCTCGTATTCTTATTTGTCCGGTGGTTCTTTGTCCGGTACAAATCTTGCAATCGATTTTTAACTAACTTCCTAACTAGCTAGACATTTGAAACTTTTATAATATATCAGAACACGATTCCAATGCATTTTTTAAATACTTTTAGCCATATTTAATTAGAATTGAATTCTTTTTCAGTTAATTCTGTATTGTATGAAAAGTTATTTCGGCACCATTATTGGTTTCTAGGGGCTGGGGTCCTAGAAACTAAATTATTAATATATACGTGCGTTACTATGGAAATCAATACGATATGTCAAAATGACATTTTAGTATTATTTTTATCAAGTATAAATTTTTTTGATCGTTTAAGCTAGTCAAGTCAAGTTTATATGATTCAACAGAAAATTTAAAAACGTTGTATATAAAAAGTTCTTTTTATCTTGTAATTATTTTTGTTTATGATTTATCACTACTGCAAAGTATGTGCAATAGTGCGGCATTTGAAAATAAATTTTAGAGCACGGGTGTGAAGTTTTATATGTAAAAATATCCGTCATCCGAAACGACATGTAGTTAATTCAATTCACCTTCATATTATATAAATATTCCATCTTTATAGATTAATATTTTCTTTAAAACATTAAACACGACAACAGTTACTATTCAATCAACCTATGAAATCCATCTTTTAGATCGCAATAAAAAAAACAAGAGAACGCGGATTAAAATGCGGTCATTCTATTTGTCGGCGAGTCGAATTTTTTATACAATTTAAAATGGTTAGGCGATCGATTGCTTTAACTATGATTTCCAAATTTGAATATAATGTTTAAGTCGCGCCGTTGAGAATTCAAAAATAGATTGGTATGTAATTAACATTGATATACTACTAGATGAGCAGTTCCCATACAAGTGTCATTTTAAAAATGTACCACAAAAGATATTACGAATATCGTCTTATAATATTTCCTTGTAGGTATAATGTGTTAATACCGATAACATGGATTCCCGAATTTCACCCGTATTGCCCTGGCTGTAAAAGTAAATTTGCGTTCTTGGAATAGTGTACCTAAGGGTGGCTGCAACGCAAAGCAGACAGAGCAAGTCGTCATGCGCTGACTATTAGTTAGAGTAAGATGCAAGCTAGTCGGGCTTACTCAGTAAGTTTTAACAAAGGCCGAGTCGCTGAAAATCGGGCGTCATTTTAAGAAGCATATGATTCATCCAGTAGTATATCAATGGTAATTAATTATAATGCCAATAATTTAAGTGGACTGTAATTTAGGTCGTTGGGATAAGTAGGGTAGACTGGGGTACTCCGAGCACTAACATTTAGTTCATGATAAGCAGAGAAAGTCATGCACACACTGTCACGGCTTTGTCGCAACTTCAATCGTGAATTTCTAGCTCACGGTTTGTCCAGGCGCACTGTCACCTTATAGTATTTTTATTTTAACTTTATGTTGAATATTCTTGGGAGAAATATATATTAGCATAGTTTTGGATTATCTATTGTGGATTTATACATAATTTTTCCAACACACAAAAATGTATAAACACAAGTAAATTTAAAATAAAATTAGTCAAAATGAACGATTATATAAAAATATTTCATTTCTCATATAACTAAAGAATTATTATCTAATATGTTGAAAAAAATATGTAAGTAAACTCAACGAAAAAACGTAATATATTTCGTACACTAGCTAGTTATTCTCGGTCATTCGGAGCGGGGGTGAATATTTATTCACAGCCTTTTTATTTACCGGTCCATGCGTAGAATGGCGCAGACCATAATACTTGAGACCAGCTATGCTCAAGCGGCCGCCGGTTTTTAGTCGTCAGCACTTTATATATACATACACAAATAATATTATAACATTAATACTATTATCAGATTAATTAAAATATTTCATATGCCATATTTTTTTCTTACAATATGTTTCAAAACATAATATTTATAACTTTTTTTATATTCTTGAATATAAAAAATTCTTAATAAAGCTCGGGAGTTCAAGCACTGCAATAAATGAACTTTCTAAACTATGTACTAAGCTTTTCATTTATAATATTATATATTGAAGCTATAAAAAAGCTCTTAAATACCAAAATCATTAAGTCACCTCAGTATTTTTATAGATCTTTTTTTATCTTATTATAATTTTCATTATTATTGAATTGCATTAATATTTTTCCTGTTTTTATTTTTAGGAGTGAAGTATGTTATTCTTACTTATATATTATACAAAACTTTATAAATTGCCTGTCTAATGTGTATGCACCGTTTATAAATAAATAAATTAATATGTTTTCAGTTTAAATATATTTTGGGCACCAATTATTAATTATCAACAAACAGTTTTTACGATGTGCATTTAGAAATTAACAGCCCACGTTAGTCGAGTGGCTTACGCGTAGGATTATATTGTCGTAGATTCCAAGTTTGAATGCTGGATCTGGAAAATATACATATTGTTTTTCAATTTGTATTTAAGTCAGAGTATATATCCTCCAAACAGTCTTATTAATTATTTTGTAGGTACCTAACCTTATTTAACACTCACAATGGCCGCGCGGCTTAAGCGTCGGCCTATACCATCGTGGGTCCCAGGTTCGAATCCTGGGACTGGCAAATATACATATTGTTTTTCAATTTGTATTTTGAGCCAGAGTATGGACCTAATAGGTTGAGCAAAGGGCTAACACTCAGTTTTCTTAAACACAAAAATCTGTTAATACAAACCCTCCACCCTGTGGAAGCCAATATTATGATTTTATTACAATCGGAAATGGTCTATTAAAAAAATAGGATCGCCGGCTATTGGCTCGATTCTTTGTGCACGGCTTGTATAAATAGAGCATTTATTAGCTATCCTATGACATATCGCCGAAAACGTGCGTGAGCAATGTGTGGTAGGTACTTTTATTAATAATATAACTTTCCAAGCTCCCCCGTCCATTTGTATGATCAGTCGGCCATGGCGACTTGATTACTATGAAATAAAAATTCTCTTTTAAAAAAATTCGGCATCTTACAATGTCTTTTTATGATAGATTGACCACAATATATTAGATCAATACACAAAAACACGCACTGTTCTTCCAAATTATTAAAAAGCTACTTTTGTGATACTTTTGGCACAATTTTTAAGAGTGATTAACGTAAAAAGAATTGGCCTGAGGTTTAGGGAAATACAAATTTATAATAAAATAAAACTTAGCAAAAAAATAGCATAAAATCACTAGAAACAATCTTCTATTATGTCATTCATATACATTTTTATTTAAATTATCGATCATAATAATAAATAATATTAGTTATTTTCACAATTTAAAAAGCTCATTACATTGCTATCTGTTGAAAAGCCCTGTATACCATTCCACAGTAAGACGCACTACTTATATTTCTAAAGACATGCTATACAAATTATACGGAAAAGTTTCCATAGTCGTAATGTGGAAAGCTCCCATTTTGCCGGCATTGTGATTTATCCGTCACACAATGCCATCTAGCGGATATTTTTAGCATCTGACTAATCCGCTGACTCGAGAAAACTTTATTTGGGACTCTCCGGTCCGAATATAGAAAATTATTGACAAACAGTGGGGGGAGGCGTCGGATGTGAAAAATAGCTTTATTTTTGATACTTTTCCGTGCGGACGATGGGGACAATTTCATTTCTATACTGTCTACGTGAAGTTTTCGCTTGTTATGACGGTGTTCTATTTAATACAATGGACATGAAAAATCATCGGTGTTGTTTTTTTATTAGACTTTACTTTATTTACCTTAGCCTTTGGCCCTGTCCTACTCTTGAAAAAAAAACAAATGAAAATCGTTATTTTTTAATACCTACGTGTATGGATTCAACGTAAAACAGGACCCTGAATCAGTAACTGTTTAGTATTATGGTTTAAGTCCAGAAATCATATAATGTCTTATGTAGAACGGTTTTTTATTAAATGACAGCATACAAGTTTGTAATATTTTTGAAGCTAGATAAATAATGGGTGGCTCACAATAATTATGGATCGAGTCCAATTTTCATAAAATTTAATTTTTTTATTTCATTGGCTAGCGCTAAATAAAACAAATGTCTATAATACTTGCATAAATGACAATACTAGTATTGATAAGACATCAAATTGAATATAAATCATGTCCATTTTGACAGTTTTTTCAGCAGTATAAAGAGATATTTGCTAACATTAATTTGCTAATATTTATAAAGCCTGAATGTACTTTATGTTTCGACTATTTATTTAAATTGATCCATTTACTATCAACATATGGTAAGTATATACAGTGAAAACATTCCTGAATTTTACAAAAGAAGTTTTAGCTTTAGGTTCAAATATCTCAGGATCGATTATGATAGACTTGATCCATAATTAGTGTGAACCACCCTAATATAGACTGGACGATCTTCGGCCATGATATCTCAACGAATAAGATAAATAATCATAATACTATAATAATAATATGTACTTTGTATCATTAGTACTCCTAAGATAACGAGAGAGGGTGGCATGGGGTTACCTCAATTCTAAGGAGGATTGCAAGGGTTATTAAAGAGTAATAAGACTTAACTGCATGACTATTGTTTATTTTTACATATTATTTTGTATTAAAAGTAACAATATATTATCATTATAAACAGTTTACTATAGAATATTTTTCTCCTCAATCGTGCGCTCATTTTTAATTGTGTGCAAAAAGCTCCACGTCTTTCAGGGAAACAAGGACACGTAGCTCTGATCAAAGGAGAAAGTACGTTACTGGGTATAAACTTTTGCATTAGTCTGGAATTTTGGAATATATATAAAAAAATCACTAAATTTTAAACTGTCATAAAATAAAGCTGTAGTGTTGGCAACATTCTGATATTTTCATTTATTGATAGTAACATAATAAATGCCTAAGTCTTTTATAAACAATTCGGAAATCGATTGAATTATGACAATAAATATTTAACTAGTAATAATATTTGTCACTTAAAAACCAAACGATTGAAGAATGCTGAACCGAGGTAGATCTTTGTCTCAATCAACAATAAATTAATAAATAATTCTACGAATCGTGGTAGAGTGAAAAAAGTACAATTTGTTTACCCTTGCACAGCTTGATTGGTCGTCAAGTCTTTCAAACTGGCGCTTAGGCACGTCCCTAAACCTAAATACTTGTACGCCACTTCTTTTCGCTCCAAAATGCGCGTATCTACTAGCCGAATTTTTAAAAATAATAATTAGCTTTGATAAATGTCTGTGGTAAAAAAAATATATCTCACCTCTAACAAAAATTTACCGTGCATCTTGATAATTATAAGAAAAACTTACTTGTCTTACTTCCATAAACATGTTTGCCTTACTCTCATAAACATGTTTGTCTTACAGTTTGGGTTAAAAAAAAACCATAATATTTATAGGATGTTTTTTATTTATAACAATAGAAATACTTTCAGCCCACGTTGGACCAACGCCAGTTTTGTGCATGTTTTAGTTATAAGGTAGAAACACTTCCGGTTTTAGTATTTATTTCGAGTTCACAGAGATTAATCAACAATAACAGAGAGTACCTACTTCAAACGGTCCACGAAAACAGATTAACATGATAAGATGACTCGCTCGACCAAATAACCTGATGAACTTCCAAAGGACTAGTTCAGTTCTGGTAGGTATCACATTTGACAACTAGACACCACACTTATCACTAGAAATGAATCTCAATAGTGTAAGGTGCTTAGTTTCAAAATAATCAAAATCTGCACAATCAAAAGGATCAGAGCTGATCCGACTAAGCTGACTGGCTGTAAAACTGAAAAATACCAATTACGGAGTCAACATAGGGTTAAATCCTAATCCTAATCGTCCAGTCAATGGGCAGCGCCCAATGACATTAATATGGACGAAGCATCTGGAAAAAAAATGACACTCACTTTTTTGTCGGGTCTGCCGAATGGCATAATCTGTTCTAACGCCATTACAATAAAGGTGATATTGCTATATATTCTCGATGCTTTTTGTCGGGTCTGCCTAATGCTTCGGTTCGAACGGGTTCGCTCAAACGAACATTGATACTAGAAACACTGTTCTAACGCCGTTACAATAAAGGTGATATTGCTATAAATTCCCGATGCGTGATATCGCATAATGGATATTGCGTGACGTCTACCTATGCACGTGCGAATTTTACGTTTGAATTTACTTGCTAGCTACTGTACCGACTGCGTCGTCCATTAACAATGTCATTGGCAGCGCCATCTATAGGTCTCTTTTCGAAATCACACCGCTATAATAGAGTTAAATCCTAATCTGTCTACATAGCGCTCGCGGCGTCCAGTCAATGGGCCATGCTATCTATGGGTCTCTTTTCGAAGACATATATTTCTCCGCTATATATATATATATATATATAATTTCCCGGAATCCCTGGTTTTAATTAAAGTTAAAATAAACTCTCCGATACAAACCCTTCCAGTTCACTTCTTAACACAATATATAAGTCAATTTGCGTAATATAATATCATAATAGTATGCATATAAATGATATAGTGAGGTGTGCTCACTGTGTCTTTCAAATACTAAGTTAGTTATTTATGTATTTATAAAAAGAGTATTACGGCATTACAGCGATTGGCCAATGCGCCATAATACAAAATCAATATAAAATTATAAAAATATCTTTATTACAAATAACAACTAATATAACAAGAAAGTAAAAAAGACAGCATTTGTATAATGTGAATATTAAAGAAACATGATAATGTATACAATTATAAATTTAACCTATTTAACACGTCCACAAACATTATATAGTTAATAAAAAATAAATTAACCTTTATGGTGTCATCAAATAAGTTAATTGCACTATAAACAGCATCATGAAACATAACATCTATCCTGCAACGAGGTATCTTGAAGACCGTAGAGTTACAAGTGATATTGGTGGGAACATGAAAATTAATATTTGCCAGTATTAACGGATTGTAAATGAACCCACGAAGAAGTAAAATTCTTTAAAAAAACAATCACTCTTCGGGTGGACAAGGATTGCATTGATAGCATACCTAGAAGAAAACGAATCGGGAAATTCATTTTATTATCATTATCATAAGGAAAGAACCCGTATGTTCTTAAGTAGAGATATCTAAGAAATCTATTGTCGACTCGATCCAACTTAATTGTGTGGATGGACCTATTAGGTTACGACGGTGAGTATGTGGGATCTACGATCTCCTTCGGTACTGGCACCATTACTTGTTGTGTATACTATTATCTCAGGTAGACAAATCACGATATAAACTACGTTTCTCATATTATGACGTATACTCAACTACTCCTCATCCCGTCTGGTATTTTATTATAACATGCAAATATTGGCATTGTTTATATAATAACTTTTTTTTTTGTTTGTTTGATTCTCGATGGAAAATACACCATGTCCATTTCCATATTTTTAGCGATCTTAATTTTTCATTTCCCGCATGCTCAAAGAAAAAGTTATTCCTTTTTCGATATCATCCGAGATGAGAATTTTCGATAGCGGATGATTTATGACAGAAATATATAAAAATAAAACAATCGAGCTTCGGCGGCATTGATTTTCCATTACTCATCTGGGTTGATTGAGCTTTTTTGTAAAACACTTGTCGGTGGAAGCTTTTGGCCGAAAGTTTACTCTTGCATTGAAAATGAAGTGAGACAAGCAATAAAACGAGAGCATAAGACAGATATGACAAATATAGTTTACAGAGAGTGGTGTGTACGAAATAGTCCAATTAGTTCTGCCATGGTCTACAATAATTTACAGGGAAATGTTCTTAGATCCATACATATAAAATATCAATGTTATGTAAATATAACTAATGAAAATGCTATGCATAGATGAAAATGGAATTACAGATGCCACATGTATAACATTAAGAATGGTTTTTCCTGCGATCAAAATTGTTTTCTTATTCCGAAAAATGTTAAATTATTTTTATTTTTATATGCATTGGCATTGAATAAAGCATATGAATTTTTAATTTGATGGTTATCTTTACAGTTGTCAAACTGTAAATGTACCTAAAGCCTCAGTTACATTGAGCTTCTTTACGAGCTGTTTATTGGCGAATTTACAATCTGCCTGTAAAGGCGCCCCGTGTAATCATCGAATAAGCTAATAAGCAGGTTGTAAATACTCTACCGAGAAAATTTGAAAGCCGGTCAACTTTACACGCTACACGCCGGCGTGTGGGCCTACTGCGTCTGCGCAGTAGAGCGCAGTACCAACCTCCCGCTAAAAAAACGAACTACGTTCCGTCAAAATAGTCGTTGGCTTGTGGCTTCTCAGCGAATGGAAAGTTTTGTGTGTAATCATCAAATCGCAGTAGCTGAATCGCCCGCTTTTAAATTCGCCAATAAACAGCTCATAAATAAGCTCAATGTAATTGAGGCTTAAGTAAGATGGTTATTATACTTCAAAAATAATTTTTATTCGTCATATAAATGGCAACACACACAAATCTTCACGTCATCGATTATTTGATAAATAACTTTTCGAAATCCATTGACAGCTGTCAATGAAGTGTTGCAACTGATTGCAAATTATGCATTCCTTTTTATTGGTGTTTGCTTAGATAATCGATAATCAGTACAATATTGCTTTATCTGAAAATCATTAATTTACTGTTTCTGTTTATAATTATTAATCCAATTATTTTAGCTGTCATTATATTTCAGTGTTTTACCGTCAGGATCGCTAATTACGCTGACTTATATGCATGTAAAAGCTGTTCGTCACTTATCACTATTAATATTTAAAAATATATGGTTGATAGATACGTACTACATTTTTTTTATTATATCAAGTTAACCACTTTTAATCTGGTTAATCTTTATGCTGAAAAAACACGGTATTTATTGTGAATTATTATTTATTATCTTAAGTTGCATAAGGGTTGTATTAAATATTGAAAATACACACAAAATAAAATATGACGTAGAATAGTTTCTTTGATTTTTATTTTAAGTAATTTTTAAATGAAAACCTAGTAAATACATTATGGTTTATAGCTTAATTATATCGATATTTTTCTTCATCAAAAACCAACATGTAATAAACTATGTTAAAATAATTTCAAATACGATAATATTATCTGTATTCAAGATTTCTAAGTAAAAACTAAAAAGATCTTTTTCTCGTCTTCCTACGCCACTGACTCACTCTTCTCTGGCTATTTTGCGGAGGCGTTTGATGTCTCCCACCTCAAACCCCACACATTTCCTTTTTCATTCATAAATATTGATAGTGTGACGAATCCACTATCTCTTCTGCAAATGTTGAAACCGAAAGAATTAATCCTAATACAGTGTGTTCACACAAATGTTATGTATGACAAGAAAATAATATTTAAAAAAATAACCTTGAAACAAATGGGGCTTGAGTATATTTTCACTCTTCTGATACTAAAATAATTATTGAGACTGTTGATAGTGAGCATATTTATAATTATAATTTTTCAAAACACGATGTATTCATTTTTTTGAGTTTTTGTTGAATTATAAATTGTTGAGAATTTTTGAATTGATTACTAAATAATAGGTATTATTGAAACTGATACCAATCAAAATATAGCATTATTTATTATTTATATATTATATATTTTTATGTTAATGAATTTTGTTTAGGCAACAAATGCTGTTGTATATAATATTAGTATATTTTATTCTATCACAATATATTTTTTTTAATTTAATACACTAATTACATTATTTTATTTCAACACAGTATTATGTGAGATCTGTCATACAAAACTTAAATTATAAATCATTTTTCATTATCCACGTTTAGTTAATATACTTCGTGGGCTACTGCCAAAAGTAGGTAAGTTTCGAAATCATCCCGTGCAGTAATTGAAATTAAAAGCTTTAAATGCCCTCTAAAATCAGGCATAATGCTAAATTTTTCATGCTTTATAATATGCAGTGCGTATACATATGTATAATAATATATTATAAATATCCGTTGTTAACTCTAAATACCTAAATTATTAACATACTAACTCTTGGAAGTAACCCCACAAATTAATATTCTTACTGTTGAGTCATTAAAGTATATTCTTGCGACTGGTATAATCAAATAAGCTAAAGACTAAACAAGTAATGTTATTGTTTCTTCTCGTAGTGTCATCGTCTATATTGAAGGTGGTGACAAAAAATCTATATCTACCTCTCTATCCTGATGAATCAGGTTACCAACGCCTTTGGTATTGAGACACTTACAGAAGGTTCATACCCAAAAAAATATATCTTCTGATCGTTACTTTTTCCAGTCAATCATATTTATCATTATAAAATATTTTAATGGAGCCAAAGACATGGATAATATGCTAGAAATCAACCAAATGTTATTATTCCAAAGACCATAAGTGCTACTGGCGCTAAAAATGGACGAATTAATAACCTTACCTTTCACTAAACTGCGCATTTAAATATGGAACACATATTAACCAAAAGCACTAATGTGGCACACTCGTGTAAAAAAAATAAACGATGTTACTTTTCGATGTGCGAAAGATAATAATATATAATAGACAATAAAACTTCAAATAAGTAATATTATTATTATATATTATATCAAAATTTTAAGGCTTATAATAATCCTAGGATAAGGTAAGGAATTCCCAAAAATGTTTAAACTTGATTATTTCAGAAGTATTCTTTTGCTCTTTAGTGACTTTGGCGTGGTTGGCATGGTTTTTTGGTAACGTTACAAAGTATAAGACAGTTATCTTGAGGTATCGGTTTGTGTTTAAAACCTTTCCATTTATATTTATTTAGCTAATACAGTTTATTAAAAAAATCCATTTGATTTATACAATAAATATTATTCATTACAATATATTAATATTCATTAAAAAATATCTTTGATGTACTTTGGAATACAATTATTTATCGTAAAAAACGTACATATATTTACAATATTTCTATCAATTTTGATTGATATATTGTAATTAACAAACTATTAACAAAAAAAAAACGTTTTAGAAAATTGAAACAGTCATCTTCTAAGAAATCATAATTAGGTAAGCATATAATTTCGTAAACGTTTTTCTATTCAACGAATATAATGGAAAATTATATATGTGTAGACATGAAAAATGATGAAGTATATTAAAATATTGACCTAAATTAAGCAATATAATATATAATATTCATGAGGTTTTATTATTTCTTCTATATAATTACAAAATATACTCCTTCCTACACGCATACATGTACATTAAAGAAACAAATTCACATCTTTATTTAAAAATATATTCATGTTTCACGTAGTAACATATATTATTACTTGGAGGAATAGATATCTTATATTTTCGTCATTAAAATGATACAAAAAATCTCATTCTGTATTCATAGCCAAGTTCGCCCACGTGATTTGGGATAAGAAAATATTTCATTCATCGAATTTGTGCGCAGTGTGTGTTTTTCTTGCGAATGTACGTATGTATTTACTTTGTTTTGTCAAATTGGGTAAGGGTGAAATTTGAAACAAATGATATACAAATAAATCTGAATAAAGATAAAAATACGCAACATTTAATAATTATTATTTTTTAAATGCCATTTTATATATTTGATATTTACATTTATAAAAATATGGATATAATATATAAATCATTAAATGACATGTATATGGGTACAATTTCAATATAATCTATGTGCAACGCACAAAATAATATAGAAATTCTCATACATAGTTTCACTCTACTCCAAAGTAGTGTTTATCTATTACCCTATTTATTTTGTACATGTCAGTATAATACTACTACTTCACCCTGTCACACCCCATCGTTGGGGTAAAGGGCAAGCACAAGATCATTCCACACCCCTTGGTCCATCACCATATCTCACGTCTACAGCTATGTTAGTCCTGCAGCACGTAGATCGCTTTTGTAGCACTGCTCCAGAATGATGAGAGGATCGGCCACGGTGACGGAACCCTTGAGGCGGTGCCATAAGTGAAAATCCGGATTTTAATAGGTTAGCATTTTAAATCTTATCTCTTGTCTCAATTAACGAATAAATAAAAAAGAAAATAATAACAATAAAACCTTTTACTAACATCGATCGTCGATTTATATTATAATATAAAGCTTGGAGTATAACATATATTTTTTGCTCGTGAAAACTTATAATAACGTGGACAATTAGTAATCGATTTAATAACTGCCACTTATGACGACAAATGTAAACATAACAATAGAGTAATGCATGTGATTAAGTAATGTAATACAGAAACTGAAACAAGATAAAGCCAGTGTGAAAATAACATCGTCGAAAAAATGCAATTAAAAAATTTTCTTGCCCTTAATTTAATATGTAATTGGCTCGTCGCTATGCACGCATTATTATGGCGATATTTTAAAAGGCATTAACGAGCAAGTGTCTTATATTTAACGACTTTTTCTTACTTAATGCAGTCAATAATGAAACCGCCAACCGTAGTTTCCTACGTGGTTAACCACCGTAGTTTCAAATATATGGGAGTACATATAACAGAAAATGACACTTTGAAAAAAGAGCTAGCTATATGAATGGGAATGGCTGGAACAATAAACGACTCTATGTGGAGTCTCTGGGACTCTACGACTGTACACCGCTAAAACCAAATACCTATTCGTCATGACACCTTACAAAAGCTCAGTGAAGCCGTATATTGAGCTTTTAGAATAGATGTTTGAGACGGATATTGGGTTATGGTATGGCTTTAGGAGTTACGAGGTGATAAGATAAAGTGTCACGCAAAGAATGACCTGAGTTGGACCCGTCTAAAGAGAATTATAACCTGGCTTGCCTATTTTTTAAGCCAACCGGATTCCGGCGTCCTGTATAATACGACTTGTATGTGAGTGTATACGGCAGAGCTATGGTATGCTGGCATAAACAAGAATGCCGCAAGAAGACTGGCACGTAACAGTAATTCTTGGAGGCGCTGTATAGTGTCCACATACCTTAACTATGGGAAGGATATGGTTAAAGAAGAAGATAGTGACACCAAACTTAGTTGATTGTTATCATGTTTGCAATATTAACTTAAATCTATCTGCGCCTTTATCTTAACTTAAAGCCATGTAAATTCAATCAAAGCCAATTTGAGTTGGATTGCGGTATCAGTCTTGGTTAACTGCTCCAGAATCATACAAGATATGCTTCAGATCCAAACGTAGAGTCCCAATAAAAACCTGATTAAAACCGGACGTGGTGAGTGGTAGAGTAGAGGGAGGAGAGTTAAGATCCATTACACAAATATGTTAATACAACCTTGACTCCGTGGAGACCTACAATATGATGTTCTTAGGATTAAATACGGTGACGTAATGCATTATATATATATATATCATTTTTATTGCAGCATTTGACTATGTAAACGTATCGACTGTCAAATATTTAAAGTGAAGAAAAAAATACAAAAAAACTGTCTATGACACATTTTCAACTCGCAGAAAGAATTATCTGTTAACAAACACTTTGGCCATCAAGTGGCATCATCGAACGCGGCAAAATAAAGTTTGGCAAGTGGAGGGGGTGTTTGGGTGCCTACCCGCGGGGTGAGGCCGGGCGTCGAGTCTGGACGCCGCGGCGCCTGGGGAGACCTTCCGCCCACTTGTGCGAGTAGCTTTCTGCACCCCCCGGAGCCTCCGAATCTGACGCAATGCAAATTGCTCGCGATCGAACACCGAGCTACAAAACGACTGGTTGAAACGTTTCAGGTTATTATTGTTTTCAAATCGCTAAGTGGGCAATATGACAGTTTGATATTTTTTAACCTGGCGCTGTTTAAACAGTTTTCATCTCGCTTGTTACAAAATGGAATATCGATTCATTAAATGTGACAGTAATACTTCGAGTGACATAATATTATGAAAACTATCATTTAATAGCTTACTAATTATTAATATATTTATTATTAATATAATAATTATAATAAAAATGACGCCGTGGGTCCCAGGTTCGAATCTTGGGGCTGGCAAGTACACATTTTGTTTTTCAATTTGTGTGTGTCAGGGTATGGACCTAATAAGTTGAGCAAGTGGCTGACATCCATTTCTCGTAAAAAACAAAATCTGTTAATACAAACCTCTACTCTGTGGAGGCCCATATGATTCTATTAGGATCGGACATGGTCGAAAGAAAGATAATAATTTACACTTCAAATAAAATTAATACGTAGGTATCAAAAAATATTAAATATTAAAATAAACTTACAATTAAAAAAAATGTTATAAAATATACATTCGGTAAAGACTTTTCCCTTATTATTAAGTCATAATATGATAATGTTATTTTATCATTAAAATAAGTTCCCACGAAATATGTTGTAGGAATATTTTTAATGCATTTTTTAAATTACAAACACCAATTCTTTCTACAAAATCAATGTATAAATTAAATTACTGTTTTTATTATATTCGAGGTTTGTTAATTGTGACCGCACCAATATTTTCAAAGACTCTTATAAACATGTCTTCAAATCAGGTGTTTCAATTGTCTATGGTCATTTTGAAGAATATTAGTCGCTGTGTGATCAAGATCCTCAGCAGCAAAGAAACGACCTAGAAAAAAGTTTAATAAGTAATGGATCAATAAAATGTATTCGAATATTTTATTGCTACCATGTCCGATCCTAATAAAATCATATTATGAGCCTACATGGAGTGGAAGTTTGACTCCAAACACTAATTGAAAAACAATTTGCCAGAGCCAAGATTCCTTTCTGAGACCCACGACATTATAAGCTGACGCGTAAGCCATCGTGGGTGTACACGAATAATTAAATGGTTTCAAACCAAAGTTTTTTGTTAATAATTCTACGATATTTTTTGAGTTATTTATAAAATAATTACAAGATGAAAAGAACTTTTTATATACAACATTTTTAAATTTTCTGTTGAATCATATAAATTTGACTTGACTAGCATGATCAAAAAAAATTGTATTTGATAGAAATAATACTGAAATGTAATTTTCACATTCATATTGATTTTCATAGTAACGCACGTATATATTAATAATTTAGTTGTTAGGACCCCAGACCCCTAGCAACCAATAATAGTGGATTGGATTACGGATTTATTCCGAAATAACTTTTCATACAAAACAGAATTAACTGAAAATGAATTCAATTCTACTTAAAGGTGGCTAAAAGTATTAAAAAATGCATTGGCATCGTGTTCTGGTATATTCTAAAAGTTTCAAATGTCTAGCTAGTCGGAAAGTTAGTTAAAAATCGATTGCAAGATTTGTACCGGACAAAGAACCGCCGGACAAATAAGAATACGAGCTAAGAAAAACGTTTTAATTAAGACTATTGACGGAAGGTACCCACTTGGTGGAACTTGGATTAAAATTAGATATTACTGAAGCTTTGTAATATTATATTGCACGTTAGTTATGCATTTTCCGTTGGTGAGTATGTATAGTACCTGAAAATACTAAAAAACAAAACTTTGGTTTTGGAAAAATTGACAAAACTACAACTACAATAGTACAAAACTTAGGTAAATTAAAAGTTTGATTTATTTATGTTGATAACTCTGCTTAGAGAAATAAACACATTTCCATAACGATATTAATATAAAAATAGTAGAGTGAATTCTATTATCTATGTTCCTGAATAATCATAAAACGAATTCAACATATAATATTGAACATACATAATTCTGAAAACACCCGGCAGGAATCGAACCTACGTCTCTTGCGTTTTGCGCCATGTGCATTACCACTATACTACGACTGCCATGCTTAATTACGACAAACTTTAACTATCGGCCCTATTAATACCGGCTCATAAGCGCTCTCTAAATTGAATTACGTTAGGCAATCAACTTTTGTATTCTAAATCAAAGCATTTATTACTTTAATTACTAACCGACGTCACGGATCTCTCCAATATTTTCTGTTGTAACTTACTTGAACTTGCTTATAATTTTTAATTAACTATTTCTTTTATTCAATGAATAATTCACTTTTTTCGAGAAAATTTTTTTCCATTGGCTATATTTTCTCATGAGTGTTTTCAGAATTATGTATGTTCAATAATTAGAATGGTACATTCTTAAATCTTGTGAAATATTCATTGAATAGTTAATTAAAAAAATATATATATTTATATATCCATAATATATTATTATACGATGTGAAGTTTTAAAAAGCTTAGCTAAAAGTTCTATGGGTAAATAATGAATGCTCGAAAGCGACTTGAGGCGAGCTTTAAGCAATATATTTTCATTCCGAGCCATGTAGCAACCGTTCCATCATTTGAATTTTGGAGGCTTTCACGGAACACAGAGTAGGCAGTGGATGTTGCCCCAGGCGCTCTTATCATAAATAATAGGACAATCAGCTTTTCTGTCTTGCCGCGTCAACTTGGTCGCTCGTCTTATTTGGTTACGACCCCGCAAAAGGAGTAGAGGGTTGTGAATTGTATAATATTCCATTTGGAATATCATATTAAGGTATATTATTTATAGACAAGAAGATTAATTCTGAAAAATATTATGTCAACCAAAATACTGAATGAAGTAGGTATACCACGTAGGTGTATAAATATTTGAACGCAGACGAAAAATTAAGTTTTATTATTTAATATCAACATTTTTTTATGTACCTACCATTAATTTATATAAATTTTGATTGCTGTACTATTCAATAATAGTATATTAAAATAAATACGTAAGTACTATTTTAATGGACAGTCACCTCAAATAATTCTAACTTCTAAAATCATTGTCCTAGAATCTAAATGTTTTATCTCTGCTGACTCACTGCTGACATAAAATAATACTATTGAATTTGAATATGAATTCTTATTGGTTTAAATTTTTGATTATTCCATTTGAATTGTTTTATGCGATCTGGGTTTCGTCTTTCGGCATCTTTAGGCACTATGTGCATTCATTCATCAAATAATAAATAATTACAATAAAATCAAGTAAAACATTAAGTAAAGAATCGAGTTAAAAATATGTTTCGATAACTTACGAAATGTTTGTAAAAACCCGTAGCAGATTCATTAGATAAAATGCTTACTCCTGCTGCTGCTGCGATGTGAAAAATATAATATAATATTTATAATAAAACTAAATATTATATAATATTTGTAGGTACCAAGAATTTAATCCACATAATTGAATTATTATTACGGTCTTCTGACAGGGACACATCAATTTATTCAAAAAATTTATGTTTATATTTACCTTTTGATAGAAATTATTATTATATTGTATTAAGACATGCAAAAAAAAATAATGAATATTTTATATAATCCACTGTAATACGTAAGTACGTATTTTAGTATCCAACTACATATTATTATTACTATAATGAAACTTTAAAATAATGCTCTATGTGTTATTTGACAATATCTATATATAAATTATTATGATCAGGTTGATAAAGTACTATAATAATATTGAATATGTATATATTATTATTTTTTATTGAAATAAGAAACATATTTTAATACTGTAAGTGTTTCGTGTTTACCACTTACAAATCAAATATACTTCACTGAAATTGAAATAGTTTCACTCGTCCTAATACGTTTGGTGTTGACATTTTATGGCCTCGAATATACATACATGTAGGTAGCTGACACCGTACTATAAATATCAACTAAATACATTATACATCTTTGGGAATTTCGGATACCTTTGTCAATTTTTTTTCACATTTTATTATTTATAAACATAATAAAAAATCGATTATTTTTTTATGAAATGTGATAAGAAACCATGGGTTCTAATTCTGCTTATACTATCACCCATTAGATATTTTCTACCATCAGGACAATCTTCACTTTATTGTCTGGTACTTGAAATATTTCTAAAACGTCAATATTAGTCACTATCCTTAGGTAACGGGAATCCTAAGTATTATTATAATTCAGTGTCAAAAGGTGTCAGGAAGGCTGTGGTTATAGCAGCGAGGGGTGAAGGTAGGCTATTAAGATTAATCATAAATAGTGTAAACTAAACTTTTTAAGTCATATTTATTTACTTTCATTGAACTAAGAATATAATATGTAGGTGGTGCTGGTTAGTTTTTAAAATTCAATTAAATTAAGTCCCTTTACAATTGCTTTGGTAGATATCCGAAAAAAGTCATAAAAGTAAGCCATATTTACGGATATGTTTTATAAAAGATATTTCACTAAAAAAGACAACATTTACTTAAATAGATATTTTATAAAAAATAGAATACAACCGGGAACCAAACTTTGGCTAAAAAAGTCTAGAGCATCGTTAGTTGGACTTCTTATCCGGTAAGCTACCCTACACCACTACATCGATATAAAAAAAACTTTTGATTATACCAAGTCTTTGTTTGCATGTGTGACAGAAGATTCGATAGACTGATATATAAAAATATTGGTATTTTTTTACTTTTAAAATATTTTTATGTTATGATAGAAACAACCCACCCCCTCCTTCTCTAGATTATTCCTTCACCCTCTTTGATAATGATAAATGGATTAAATCGGAATCGATCATAGTTATGTAATACAAATTAAGTGGCTAAGTACTATTTGTGTATTGTGTTTTAGTCCAGAGGTGTAGTAACTCAATATCTTAAAAAATAGCAGGTTCAAAATTTATTCTGGAGCCACTAAATTCCAAAATATCAAAAAGAAAAAAAAATAGTTCATGTTTGATATATTATATTGTATTAAAGTACTGAATATCTATTTGAAGTTGATGTTGGCATTTTTTGATTAGAAGCCCATGAAGTACTAACAT
This sequence comes from Rhyacophila brunnea, assembly GCF_057557595.1. NCBI lineage: Eukaryota > Metazoa > Arthropoda > Insecta > Trichoptera > Rhyacophilidae > Rhyacophila > Rhyacophila brunnea. Next base: position 9,287,028 of record NW_028232796.1, on the reverse strand, counting down.
GGTAGCCAACATTTTATTAATTACCACGTGGTTTAAATGATTTTCAGTTTAAACGTGTATTGTTTTATGCTGTTGTGTTTAGTAAGTCGAAGTTAAGCTGAAATTTTGTAATTCGAAGGCCAAAAAAATTAACACCATTTTTTTCATAATCCTAATATAAAAATATAGTTATTTACTTTAAGAGAACAGTTTTGTAATAGTTGTAGGGATATTAATAAAACATAGTACCTATATATTATTATGTTTTGTATTTTTTGAAGGATCAATACATTTTTTCGCACCGATAGAAATTATTCAACCAAGAAGTTCGGTTTCCTGGCCAACGATTTTCCACTTATCACTGTTGATATGCGGCGCCGAAAAGATGCTTGTTACCTACCATACATTAAAAACCCGACTGTCGTGAATCTCTTGAGGTACGTTTTTATGGGAGCTTTTTTTTGCATTGACGCAACCCGCTCGAAAATAAAATAAAAAAATACTGTTTATTGGCGCAAAACGCCCGTCAGCCTCCCACGCCCCAACATTTAAAACGACAACTGGATAAAAAAAAACTTTACCACACACAACTCTCAATACATTTTCCATTCGGATATTGATCTGCAGATAGTTTTTTTTACCGAATGTGGCGGAAAAATTTGAAATGACTGCGTTATATTTTTAAATTAAAAATATTATAATTATTGAAAACGTAAAAACTGACTTAAAAATATATTATATTGTATAATACTAGTAGCAATTATCTGCATCTCTGTAAACTTAATTGTGATACAAGGTAGTGACACCATTATTTAATCCCAAATCTATCAAGAAATCAACGATGACAAATAGATTTACAAAGATGTAGAACCACTAATAACAAGTTAACTATTTTAAAGGAAAGTTTCACGGGGACTCCATTAAACCGCCTTTAAATTTAAATGTTATTAAAAAATGTCAATCGTATTAAAACTTTTTTTGAAATTTATTGATATTTTTACTATCCAGTTTTATCTGAATTAATAAGTGACATGGCGTCGTCAAACATGTTTTATTGTTTTGCTATTGCGAGTTATTTGGACGCTTAAACTGAATAATATTTCAGTATTTATTTTAACACTTCCGTTGCTATAATGTCACCTTAGGTCACCCAGCCCATTAATCAGAAAATATTTCAGTTAATATACACTTCTTCTTCACATTTCGGCTAATTCTAGAATCGTCAATATTACATCTAATTAAAATGTTTTTATTTTCAAATTCAATAGCATTATCCAAACAGTACATAAATAGTTGATAGATTATATTATATCCGTCAGATTTCATTTACTTGTCATAAATTATAATTGCAAATTGCTTATAGAGCGTCGCATTCAATTACGAATAAAAGATATACCTAGATCTTAAGTATATGCGACAAAGAAAGACATGCTCAATTGTGCGGATGACATATGAAAATAAGGTGTAGATCAATATAGTATTATAATTTGCATTTTATAAGAATGTATAGACATACTCGTATGACTGTAATTAAGTTTTGATGCATTTTTTATCATTTTATATATAAAATAAATGACGAAACCTATTAGTCTTACTTATATTGCCAAAATAAGCATTTCGTTTTTAATTACTATAATATTGTAAATCTAGTATGGTAACCTAAGGTGACATCACCAGAACGGACGGAATTTACTCGTATCGTTAAGGGAAGGTTAAACGTTATCGATTTAATGTTTCACTTTTTCTATTATCTGTCAGCATAAATGAATGCATTTATTATAATGCTTATATTTTTAAACTATATACATATTTTAAAATATACCTATGCTAAATATAGACAAACTTCTGTTTTTTTTAAAGATTATTTCTAAAATAATAAAATAAACACTGTATTTATGAAAAGCTCATTTTATTAATAACATTTTTTCATTTTCGCCTTAATCTAAGGTAATTTTTCATTCCACACTGACTGTATAATTTTTTATTCTTTTGTGGAAACATTAAGAGGTAATAGTGCATTGTTTTCACTTAATTTCATTCTGATGATTTGCGACATTACTAAAATGCCGTCAAACTCATTAAAATTCTAAGCACCCATTTAGCGTAATGAGTTTTATTTTTAAAAGTAAATGAAATTTAAAAAAACTGATTTACAATATATTTACTTTATAAAGTATGGAATAAAAGATCAAAAAGGTAAAAATTCTTTAATAACAGATATTTATTCTGAATTGGTTGATATTATTATGATCTAAACAATTAAGATACATTTGAAATGTAAAGCAATGATAAAAAATACTTTGTCATCACAAACGAGAATTTTTTTCTCATTGCAACATTTTCGACTAATTATGACATATTTAATTTTTAATTTAACAGAAATACATAAAAAATAACCTTTTTTTAAAGTAAATAATATATTATTAGTTCCTAAACGGAGCGTTATTATTTAATATAATATGTTTTAAGTGGAATTATTGGTAGCCATTCGCCTGCTCTATTTAATTCTTAGCCCAGATGACACATTTAATAAGCAACATGTGTTTTTATCAGGGATCCAAACCTGCACTCATGGTTTATTCGAGTACTGCTGCATAGTAAAGGAGTAAAAGCCTGAGATTTCATCGATAAATTAATCTATTTATTGTAGTAATTAAACTAACGTTTACGTAGCAGAACTTCATTTTAATGATTTTGAAATAAAGTTTTGAAATGGCTAACAATGTCAACATAACTAACTGAGATAAAGTAGAATTATTAACACATTTTTATTTTATTTCAAAACCATTTACATATTCAACGTAATATGTGACGCCATCACCAAATAGTGCTAGATTTGAAAAAAAATGTATGTGGCGACTGTTAAAATACAGGTAAAATTAACCTGAATTTCAACTGGAATTAAAATAATCAACAATTTAATATTATACTATTAGTAAATTTCATGATATGTATGGTATTATAAAGTACTTTACTATAAAGAAAGATGTATATTAAGTTTTTCAATTTAATCACTATTTAGTGGTACCTATCACTAATTAATTACTAACCGCTTGATTTAAGTCACCTAACGTTAAGTGGCAGATAAATATAACTGTGGAAGTATATTTATAAAATTGGGTAAGACTGTCTAAGGGCATTCTAAACATTGGTTTAGTATTGATCTAAGTTTAAGATAAATAATATGGTTATATTTTTATTATAATCTCGAGTAGAAAAAACAAAATCGGTCCCTTCTACGAATCCTTTATTTATTTATATAAGACAAGATGTAGACAAGCTTAGCATTAAAAACGTTCAGTTGATTTACTTATAAAAGAGACGTCTAATTCCAAAAAGCGATAAGTCCACATTTGGTCAAAATTGAGAAAAAAATACGCACGTATTCTTTGTATAATTTTACACAATATGTATTGATCTATTAATTCCATAACGCGACATAGCCCTACGAAAATAAATATTTTAAGTCTCGATTTATTACAAAAAGCGCCAAGTCCGTGTTTCATATTATTTAAAGCTTGGTTGATTTCGCGCGTGTTTAAGTCAACCAATAAGGGAACGTTCAATATTGAAAAGGGCGTCTCCCATGCTGTAGCATCTGGTAAACTTATGACAGTGCCACGGAAATATGTGCCTTAAGCGGAGTAAATTAAAAAGTGAACTACAAATAGCGCTACGTCCAATTTTATTTTTCCTATATTTATTACATTTAAGAGTTTATTGGCTGAAACAAATTGCCATTTGGTTCTAATTTCAACATAGAATACAACGGAAAAAATATTCTCACGTTAAAACAAATAATTGTAGCTTGAAACATAAAAACGTTGTTTCCCGAAAATATTGAATTGTGGACTTGTCGCTTTTTGTAATTAGACGCTTCAAAAAACCTCTAAAATAACAAACACAAACATATTTATATCATATTACCCAACATATCATTGTATGTAATCCGTATATTATAATTATTTTTTTATTTAAGACAATATTATACAATATTTAAGTATATGGCATAATTAATTAGTTTTGTGTATTTTATAAATAAAGTGACATTGTAAAAAACTATATATAAAAAAAATGTAACTAAAAGGAAGTAGATACAAGGATACAAAAACTTAAATAAAATGAATTCTAGGTGCAAGAAAAAACACTAGTAGTAATAGTAAGTATTACAAACTTTGAATTAAATTGTGGTGTTTTCAAATGTGAAATTATAGTCGAAATAAAGTCTAGTATTTTCAAATGATGTTTGTTCAATAAAATGTTACATTCTTAAATCTTGTCAATTATTCTTTATTTAAAAATATTTTTAATTAAATTATTAATAAGTGCAAGTACGTCATAACAAAAAAGTGATCCTGATACCGATTATTAATTAAGGTTTCCAAGTGGCGCAATTTAGAAAGCGCTTCATAAAATATTGTAAAGCCACAAGTCATCTTCGTCGCTAGATAGGAAACGTATACCTTAGTTGTCAGTACACTTGGGCCTGAATCCCAGAGACAAACGTTTGAATCCTACTGGGTGTCGTATTAAAAAAAAAATTATAGTGTATATTTCTCAGAAGTATTTTAAAATTATTTACTCGTATGTTCAATATGGTTAATATTGTAATGAATTTTTTAAATACCTTGTTGTTAATATGAAATATTTGCATGAATAGTAACTTCAGTTTGTTAACTTAATTGAGAAAGCACTTGATCCGAATAAAAATGTGGACGCGAGTCCCATTTGATTCAAGAGTTCAATGATGTTTTAATATTATGTATGTTTTTAAAGAATTTTTAAGATATATATTATAAATATTATTTTTTGTTCCTGCGGTTGATGCAAATACATTAAATTATTGATTGAAACACATAAGATTTTTTACTCAGTTAACTATTTCGATAACAGCTATGTATTCTGATATTATATTAGTATTTATTTGTTTTGAATACATATATTATAGTTAAAAAAAACACTAGTTCCTAAAAGCTTTCATAATCTGATTCTTTTGAATTTACGAATAAATAGCTTTCGTGACGATTCGGTTTCTATAAAAAGCTGCATATTCATTAGTGTCTCACTAGTATTCAGGCAGCGCATGAAAAGCCAAAGTGTTGTAAGCTTTAAAAATGTCTCTCTCCTTTAGAGATTGCAGGAATTATCTTGTTACAAAAAAATGTCACGTAGTTTCTCGGCAAAATATGTTAAAAGATGAATCCAATCAAGCGAGCTGGAAACGTGGAATTTCGTGTTTCAGTGATGCATCTGAAAGCGTCTCTTTTCATAAAATTAATTATTGTCTATCGTGGATTCCAAATCACTCTAGTATTAAATAAAATTAATAATCACTATGACATTATAAAAAAACGATCGTCTATTGGACATTTTAAGACAAATATCATCTGATAATATCGATTGTAGTGCCACCTTACATTTTGGAATTAGATGATTTAATTACCAATTTTTACCAGTTAACCAATAATTTTTTTTTGAAGTTATACTTATTTTGGCGCGTTTGGGAAAACAGAACACAGTGTATTTTTGGCGTGTGACGAAGTTTTGCGCGTCGATGTAACACAAGATTAATTATTATGATTATATTCATTTCGGTCTCAAGGGTACATGCGCTTGCGCATAGTGTCATTTACTTAGTCGTTCAATACAACCAAATAAAGAGCACGTGTTGTAAACATAACCAATATTGTGTCATAATAAATATATATGTTTGTAAACAAAGTGGAGACTAATATTCTACACTGTTAATTTATATTCAGAAAACTTTATTTAAATAAGAGTGTATATTTATTTTTCATTGTAAAGATTGTGTATCAAGATTTGAGGCTATATATATTATGTAAGAATCATTTATGAGTAAAATTATATATCAATAAATAAATAAATTTTGTGAATGTTGAGCTGGTAAATAATTCAAAAAATATATTAAAATTTGATTTTTTATTAATTCATCATGGGTACTTCTGAATTGATTATAACCGCTGTATGGCAAAGAAGAGTTTTGGTCTAATACATTAGTTAAATTACAATTAGCATGTGCTATATTAGACACAGATGAATTGCGTACGTTTTCATCAACCTAATCCACTGTAATATTAATATACTCTGGTAACGGCTTATTTTGTTTTGTTACGCTAAAGAAGTATAACTTTTAACGCGCGTACATAAGTATACATACCGATTTTTAAACAAATGATAAAAGCTAGATTATTTAATTTATTATAATATTGTCATGTGTTTGATTATTTTAAAATTTAATAATGATTATATTTATATTTAGATACGTCTATTTTTATTATGATAAATAGAAAATGTAAATAATGTTTTTCAGCCACTAAAAATTGGTAATTATTAATGCAATTGACTGAAAGTGAGAGTACATTGTTTGTGGAATTTTTATTTAAATATTTTTCTTTTCCTTTGCAAACTTAGTTTTATTAAACTTCAGTTTTATGTTCACCATTGGTGAGTGTATATTATGGTGTTTGAAGATGCAAAAATATTAGAAATCAGGTTGCGATAAAATGATTCAAAATGTAAAGTGTGATACATGAATTAAATTTAACAATAATTAACAGTGAGTAAATATTTTGTGTCTTCAATTTAATGTAATTTTTTGTTGTTAGTTATCATTTTTGATCGAAATCCATTATTTGCTTGGAAACTTAAATATTATAGAATTAAATTTATCGTCCTTGTTTCTTAGTTTGAAGATGTAACACAAAATTTTACAAATATTCGTTGTAAAACGAACTTCTAAGTTTTGACTGAATACATTAAAATTTCAGTTCTCACTCCATATGAATTGAGCTCAGAGTGAGACATTAATTTGGTTGTCTTTGGATCGATATGGTATCAATGTACCCGGTGTTAGTCGTTACTCCCGTGTTTTATATGTGCGCGAATTTCAACTATCTCAATGTTTTGGTTTTCGTTTTTATGCAAAAAATATGATATTTTTCTTCACAACTTTTTAAATACAAATCCAAGCCATTATTTTCATATGACACTTAATTACAATCTTATACATAGTATTGATATGTATACATAAATGTAAAAAATATGTTTAGGGGGGACATGCTCAGAGTAGGTCAAAATGGAGCTTTTGTTCTATTTTCAAAGCATGATCCTGGACATACCTTAAACGTTTTAGATAATCTATTCATATAACTTTGAAGCCTTATTATCTTTTATATTTATTTTAAACATTTGAAGACTGCATAAACTATTTTTATTACATAAAATAGTATTCTTTTAAACCTCTTGCTCTAATGTTTTAGAATATAGTCATATTTCAGTACATAAATGTGCAGTGGTGTTAAGATTTTTTACATTTATTAATTTTTAAACGCATTTATAAAACCATCAGTATAATTTATATCGACATTATTATAGTGAAATATTTACCATAAACAAATTTATTATTTTATTATTAAAAAAATGGGCAAGATTAACACATTTGAAGATAATTCTAAAGATACTTATTATAAGCTATGCCTTTGACCATTCAAGTGTGATAAACATCCTACGAATAATGATTGCCGTTTTAAAAAAAAATCTGTTTGGTACATGTTCAAATACGCGCGTTAACATCATTTTTACTCCCTAATGTTTAAAATAAATATAAAAGATAATAAGGCTTCAAAATTATATAGATTATCTACAACGTTTAAGGTATGTCCAGGATCATGCTTTGAAAATAGAAAAAAGCTCAATTTTGACCCACGCTGAGCACGTCCGCCCTTAATAATATGTGAAAAAATATTAATCCTAAATGGTATTCTTACCATATGTCTTGATATTATACATTTCCTGTTTTTTTTTCATGGAAGATTATGAAAAAATATACTTTTTATAAATAAGCATAATATTATGTTTAAAAGTACTTTAAAATTGTATGTTTTAAAATACAATTTTTTTGAGTTCACTAACACGTCATCGAAAACAATGATACTTTATATTTACAAGTTGTGATCGATAATTCCAGAGAAATAATGAAAATATGTGATTTTCGTTTCACGTGTTTTTTTTTAATGTAATAAAAAACATCAAGAGAAATTTTCGTCATAAAAAAATGTATATTTCTTATTAGCAAGTGCAACTTTATTACCACTTAAATTTGAAAAGATTTAGACGTTGATTAGTAATTAATACACTTTATTGGTACCTTAGTTTAAAACTCATAAGTCGATAGTAAAAAATTAACGCATTTCGATAAGCAATTCAAGATGTAGTAACTATTAGTGGTAATTACGCAAATTCAGTGGATATGGGATCACGTCTCGTCAAGGGTGCAATCGATATCTTTTACTGATAACGAATTACATAAGGAAAATTTAATTATTGTCAGCGATATTATTTTCGACTGCTCTTACATGAAGCCTATTGCATCCTTTTCTCTTGCTAAGCGTTGTTCTAACTACGTCATATTTTCTGTTAAAACTATCAAACTTTATGATTATTTGGTATGTTTGTAGTATATATCCGAAGTGTTTTCAAATTATCTATGTTCAATATGAACAATTATATGCTTAATAGTACAAGAAAATATTTTATAGTCACTGACGTCACTTTCTATAAAGTTTATTGGTTGCTACTGCACATATATATTATATATAACTGATAGTCAGAAGGCGTAGTTGGTTAACCGAAAATCACACCAGCTGCCAACTTTGCAGACAAAACACCCTGTTTAGGCAATCGAGCTTAAACTAAAATTGTTTGCGGGTTGCACTTCAACGGTTCACGCTTCGACAGTGCTTTAGCCAACCAATCGAAACAAAGCGGACCGGAATCCGACCGGGACTTGTGATTGAGAGCCCATGACGATTTATATACCCGTTCTAGAATCGATGTACGTATTATTTTCAGTTACATTTGTAATCTGAATAAATAATATTTGACTATATATAGGACTATATATATTCTCATCATTTTGATGAGAATAAGGGACCCAATAATGCACGTCCTCAGGAAAAACCAAGCCGGGTTTCTACCTGGTCGAGCGTGTGCAGACCAAATCCACAACCTTCGATGTCTTCTCCAGCAGAGCCATGAGTTGAACAGTCCGATGGCCTGCTGTTTTGTGGATTATGAGAAGGCTTTCGACAGTCCGCACCGCCCCTCCCTCTGGATGATACTGGGAGCATACGGGATCCCTCCCAAGATCATTGCCATAATCAAAAGCCTGCACGAGAATAGCGAATGCTGTGTCAGAATTGGAGACACTGTCACGGAATGGTTCGGGGTCACGACCGGAGTCAGACAGGGTTGTGTCCTTGCACCGTTTCTCTTTATCATTCTCTTTGACTTCATACTACGGAAGTCAATACCACCCGACCGAGGCATACCTGTTACCCCCACGGTGAAGCTATGCGACCTGGAATACGCCGATGATGCTGTCCTATTCGACAACTCAATCGAGGGCATTCAAGAGACAATCGACAGGTTGCATAACAACTCCTCTCGCGTTGGTTTGAAAATCAACGCGAAGAAAACCAACGTCTTGTGCAATAGCACCTGTCCTGATCCAGATTTCCCTCTGATTAGCGATGGACAGAGCATCGAGAGCGTCGACAGCTTCAAGTACCTGGGAGTACACATCACGGGAGATGGCATTTTGCAGAAAGAGCTCGCTATCCGAATGGGAATGGCTGGAGCAACATTCAACTCGATGCGAAATGTCTGGGACTCACGATTGTACTCGGTCAAAACCAAATGCCGCCTATTCGACGCTTGCATTCTGACGGTGCTGCTTTACGGTAGCGAATCATGGCACCTTACGAAGGCTCAGAGCAACCGTATACTGAGCTTCGAAAACAGATGTTTGCGACGAATACTGGGTGTGCGGTGGTATGACTTTAGGAGCAACGAGGAGATAAGAGAACGTACCAAGCAGCCTCTCATCACGCTGAAAGTGAAGAGGCGACGTTGGACCTGGCTCGGCCACGTGCTGCGGATGCCAGAAGAGAACTTTAACCTGGCTTGCCTGTTCTTCAAGCCGACCGGATTCCGGCGTCCTGGAAGGCCGCTAAATACAATCTACAGAGTGTATACGGCGGAGCTACGGGATGCTGGTTTGACCTGGAACGAAGCAAGAAGACTGGCGAGCGACAGGGATTCTTGGAGGCGCCGCGTGGTGTCCATATGCTCCAGTTAAGGGGCGGATATGGGCAAAGAAGAAGAAGAAGAAGAAGAAGATATATAGGACAAATAGTTTTAATACAAAAAATATACCCTGTCATCATTATCAGCCGGGGATCGATTCATTACTAAATAAAGCCCTCCTTTAGCTCATTGAACTCTTTTTCATTCCCAGTTATTTGCCACTCTGAAATTTTGCTGAACTTGATGAGTTTATCAATCCAAAGAGATTTTATTTACTGTTTCAAATAACTACAATGGTACAAACGATGCAATGCAATAAATATAACGGCAGTTCAGTATGATGTGTCTTTGACGGAAATTTGTAATCGAGATTTCCAATGGATTTTGACCCGCTATTTATTGATCGGCCGCATTATGAAATAATATTTTGAAATTATTATGAAATAATATTTATTAGCCATGTTATGAAATTGCAGATCCACTATCTCTTAAAAATACGAAATCATATTATATAGGTACTGACTGATTGTCTGTGAAAAATGAATATTTAATAAATAATATTTCTAGACAATGCAATATTTAACTCAAAACAGCCATTTTTGTAGTTTCGCCCTTATGATCCTACACTCCCGAATTAAGATCTGGTTTACAGGAATCCAATGACAGCCCACGGGTATAAGGGAAACCTTATGCTCATTCAGTGTTCGTTTGGGTCCATTATATGGCTACATTTTTGAGTGGTTATCCACTCTTCAAAATCTATATTTCTTTGATAAAAAAATGGTTCAAATAAAACAAATAAACATTTTTTTATTGGATGGATATACATAATTTGAAAATACCTTAGAGAAATATATAACGACTAGAAACCTTTTAAAACCGTTTGAAAAAAACGACGACCCTCTTCACAGAGTATTGTAAAAAATACAATTTAATCTTGTCGCAATAAGTAAAGATTCACATAGCTTAGTTAGTAGAGCACACGGACGCGGGATCAAATACAGCTGGGCATCGCATCTGTTTCAATTTATTTTTTCTAGTAGCTATAATTATATTTCTCTGAGATGTTTTCAAAATATATATAATACATAAATCAATGACATATTAAATGGATAGATATAAAATCCGGCAGACCCGACACAAAGTGAGTGTCATTTTATTTTCTAGATGCTTCGTCCATATTAATGTCATTGACATAAATACATAACGTTTGGTGTCCTGGCTTATAGAAATGTGCTTAAGCTGATACTGAGGCTAAGAACAGGACACACGATGGGTAAAAGATTATTGAAGTTCTCATGGAGAGAAGCTGTGTAATGAATGTGATAGTTTGGAGGACATTGGAGGACATATTAAAGCAGTACAATTCCCTAAATATGAACGAGTACAGGTGCGAACTTTGGATATCTTTAAGAATTTCAACGAATTGAATGGTGCCCTGGCGTTGGGTAAGACAGAGAGCTTGGCAAAATTGTCAAGTTCTTTAACAGAATTGGAGTGAGGACCTGATCGGCGGATCTTCTTTTAGATGATAAGTAAGAGGCGATTGACATCAAAATAACATACATAAAATAAAAATAAAAATTACTATTGGCTTACTAAATAATTAAATTACTTAACCCATAGTATATTAATCTAAGCTATATATACTATCAACTACTCCAAGTAGGAACCTTCTGCTTATTATGCCATCTACTGACAGTAGATTTCAAAACCTAGCAAATAGTGTGCGCTAGTAATGCAGTAGACATTTATTTTTAGTTGCAAACGGCGTGGTGGTATTAGTACGTATGTACATTAAATCAATTTTTTTCCCTTTAGAATCCATTTAAAACTCATTAACAAGTAAAATATTTTTCCTTTGATTTTTGTCTCTTCAATCTAATTACGTTATTTTAATAATTCCACCGAAATTTCGCAAAATTTATTTCTTTTCCACATCTTAAAAGAAATCCTCCAGTCTTATTTTATTTTATGTGCAAAATAATGTTACTCAGTTTCTCTTGCGACATTCATTTTTATGCGAAGTTATATTTTTTTCGTTGCTTTAAAGTACTATCCGACTTAAAACCTTGACCGAATGTGCGTCAGAGACAATATTATTTTATGGGATGAGATCATTTTATTGCCAGTTTTAAATGTCTTTTTCGCTAGTTTGCATTATTTTTAGATACTCTTGTGCGATCTCAGTTGGGATTTATGGCCTAAATGGATTGATTTTATGGAATTTATGAAATACAATGTTTATTGTATTTTATTCGGTACATTTATTACTGATGGCTTTAATCGTTATGGCCATGATGTCAATTCTTTTTATGAATGCGTCATACTTAAACAAAACTAAATCAAATTATATTATTATGGTTCCATATTTTTAAATATGGAACTATTATTAAGGGGGTACATGCTCAGCGTAGGTCAAAATGGAGCTTTTGTTCTATTTTCAAAGCATGATCCTGGACATACCTTAAACGTTGTAGATAATCTATTTATAAAATTTTGAAGCCTTATTATCCTTTATATTTATTTTAAACATTTGATGACTGCATAAAGTATTTTTATTACATCAAATAGTATTCTTTTAAACCTCTCGCTCTATTCATTCTTTATATTCTAAAACATTAGTATTATGTTCGACTTTTTTGTCTACTTAAAAGACTGCTAAATGATACATTGTCACAGTATATCACTGTCGACAGGTTTATATGTATATTTTACAATTATCTCATCTAGATTTTATGTTATATGTATCGATCAGATAGGGGCGGGCTTCTTGAGTTTCTAAAAAATGACTCAAGCGTTCCACCAAACAAAAAAAGTTTAGAAAGTGGAGTTATAAAGATATTTACTTTTTAAATATTTTTGGATGGGCAGTTCCTATTAAGTAATTAGTATACTGTTGATTTCATTATTTGGAAAAGAAAATAATATATCACTAAGTAACAGTAATACACTCAAAACAATATATTATTGCATATTACGAGTATATATGTATAAATCGTGTGGAAGTGACGTAAATATTATAAGTACAACTTTACTGAATTCTTTTTTAAAGTTTCGATAAATATATCATCAACCCTAGCAAACATCGGAGGGTGGGTGATATAAAACACCCCGATGCGCTATTCGAGCATTCACATTTTGCCAAATGGCTCCTCGATAAGGGATGATATATTTCACTTTGGCAATTTCACTAAAATGGACGAAAATTATTATTCAAGTATTGGTACTGAGACGTCATCCATGTGAAGAAGTATCAACCGAACGATATTTTTCAACCTTCGAGAGTAACTTCTATTTCAGCAGAAATATGAAAATAAATCTTCAAAGGGATTTTGCATTATGAGTTAATTCGTTTGACGAAAATTTTGTAAAAAATTTCTTGACAGTGAAAGATTAACTTTCGTTTTTATTATTTATATTATATAATGTATTTTGTTTAGTCCCTTTTTAAACGTGTATTTTCCCGGCTATGTCCTTGAATGATAAGTACTTATAAATACATATTTCTTTATTAACAAAAAAAAATACTAAAAATAAAATAAATAAGAAAACGTGTCCTGTAATATTGTTTCATTTAAAATGATGCGTAGTTCATTTTTTTTTACTTTATCTATCGTGAGATATAAATATCAAACCGGATGTTACTTTATTAATACAATTATATTGTAATCAAAATGAGTCCAATCTTAGCTATTAAATAGTTTGAATTATTCTGTATGCGAAAAAAAGCGATAAGTCTAAAATTACTACATTTCGACAGAGCTTTAAGAAGATTGAGTTTTGGAGAACTTTGTATAATAGAAACTTCTATATTTTTATTTACTCACTAAGGCTATTTCTTTTAAAGTTGGTTACCTTCATATTTCGTCATTAAAATTTCTAACGTATTATTAGTAAATAATTATAAATAGCGAACAGCTACATAAAATGACTAATAATTAACAAAATAATTAAAAAAAAAAAATATTTAAAATTGGGTAAGAAATATAAAAAAAAATGCTGGATAATGAATTTAATCAAATTTGCGATTCATATCCGATTTAATATTATTGTATCAATAAACGAAAAAAACCATAATCAAAAATAATATTTAAAATGTAGGTAACCGACTTTGAAACTAATATTCTTAATTTAGTGGCGTAGTTTATTTGTTTTTAAAATTCAATTAAACCCTGCCTAAACCAAACCATTATAGATATTTAGGTATGCTATGGGCGATTCGACAAAAATTATGCACACTTTTTTAGTCATATTTGTTAATGTTCGTTGAGTTAGAATACATACTATTACAGATGGTATTGGGTGATTTTTAAAAGTCCTTAAGCCCTGCTTAACCAAAATAATAATCGAGAAAAAACATTCTTAACATATATACCTATAAAATTTCTAAAATTATGGATGTTTAATATATAAATAAATGAATATTCTTAATTCAATCTTAAAAACTAATAAACACTATATACACTTTGTGGTCTTAGTTCAATGAAACAAATACATACATAATTTTATTTTATATATAATAATATTATAACCGATAGAAAAAATCTTTTTTGATAAAAGTAAGATACCCGCAGGATCGAACCTGCATCTCTCGCGTATAGCATCAATGCACATATACCACTATGCTAAAGGAGCCATACTTAATTGCGACAAATTTTAACTAATAACTTTTAATACTCACTGAACCGCTTTCCAAATTGAGCTACTATTGACGATCGGCGTTTGTATTTTAAAACAAAGTAGGTATTGTTAGGTATGTAGGCATGTTATATTCTTAAATCTTGTAAATTATTCGTTCAATAAAACAATAAATAATGGAAACAAATACGTTCAACTGACAAAGTCTAGTGTGCACTATTTATGTCGAATCTTAACAAACTACCTCCACCCTTTGCCACTGATTAATAACCCCATATTTATTTTTAATGGAATACGCTAATAAAATGGTTCTAAGTATTTAAAATAATTCTAAGTACAATTTAAGTACACACTAACATATTTTACAGTTATAATATCCATAAATTCGATCAATTATTCAGGAACCTATTGACGTATTGAAAAAGCCATCTGATTGACATCCATATTATTATATAAATATAAGACATGTAACTGATTTTATCGACACTGTCTACATACAATTTAAATTTAATGTAGACCAAATCGTTTATTAAAATGATACAAGAGCTTTTACACAATTGAATTTATTGTCAATTATTTTATGAAATAATATTTCAACATGTTACAAATGAGTAAAAAATCGCCAACATATTATTAATAATATTGTACCTACGTCGCAACAAGGTCATGGAAAATTATATAAGTATTATATATTTCTATTTTTGGCTGCAGGTTTTCTTGTGATATATTATTTATTGACTATCGTATGTTTTTAGACTTGTAAAAAACGATGTAAATCTAACTGTCGTTATATTGAAATAATAAATGAGTTACGAATAAATTGAAATCGTTTTTTTTTTTAAATTCAATACTGACAGAATATTTTATTAATAGCATTTTGATGGTCACTCATTTACATATATAGTGATTGAAAACACAAAGAAAAATTTTATATTATTGTTACTTACATACCACTATATTTTTACCTAAGTTGAATTATTAAAATATTTTACTATTCAAAAATGTGATAGGTACTGACAATTATATCTTTCGTTAACAATATTTTTATCACAGCAAAGTATAGTAGCTATGTATAATTATTTTTAATTGAAAATTTGGATATGTTATGTATATTCTAAAATTATATAACTAATAAAAGCTTCAAAAAATCTATAAAACACGAATTATGCTATCTGTATGAAGGTTCTTAACATTAAGATACTGAGCCAAATACTACTCGTGTAGTACTAATCATTGAATTGCCAGTTAACTCGTCAAAGCATGTATATCGCGTCAGGCCATGGACGAGTTAACGCGTGCGTTCTTGTTAACGTCATAACTTATGAATAAACTATTTGTGTATATTTTCTAAACAATATTTATCAATATTAAGCAGAAAAAACTTAATAATTTAGCTATTCAGCGGAATTTAACAATTCAAAAAATACACTTGAATTTTTTTTAACAAATAAGCTGCACTATGAAGTAATACACTTTTTAACTTCCCTTTTACATATAAAGAAAATTTATATGAAGAACAGCGTTGTTCTATTTACGATATTGGAAATTTGGCACCTGCAGTTGGCTGTTTTGTGTGAAGAACCATTCATAACGCATTTATTTATAAGTTTAGGAGTTTGAAATTTTGTGTGAGCAAGAGAAAACAAAATGCTATCAAAATCTCATTTTTAATCAAACGTGCAGTTAGCTGGTTTTCAGATTAAGTATCATCATTTATCATTCTGTTTCTATTTCATATTAGGGATTTATTTAATTCCAAAAATAGCTGGCCTACAAGTATCCATCTAGTAAAAATTGGCTAACAGTGAAAAGGTTTTAATATTGTTAACTGTTAATTCTCAGTGCGCACGCGTAGAAACTTTTAAAATTAATTGAAATTAGCATCAATAATGAATAATAATTCAAAATATTAATACATTAGAGTTGGCACCACTCTCCGTCATTGAATCTATAGAGATAGTGATCGTTAAAAATATTCTGAAGAATGACGAAACCACAGAACAGATAATAAATAGAATACCGATAGGCTATATTCAATACGCCGCATCTTGATGCAGGGTTTTGAATGTGTGAGTGGCCTACGAAAATGAAGCACGCAGTATCCACGTGCAATAGTGTGTGTAATACACCAACATTAAATGAGGGTAAATGCATAAACTGAGAGCAGTTTTTAGTATTCGACGTAAAATGTATTCTTAACACGTGTGTAAGTTTAACTCGGATTCTTCCTTACTCGAGTTGGTTACCTGCTTCGCCTTACCCGTTACGTATTTCAGTTCCCATTATTTCTGAGTTCCCTGGACGAAACTATACACTAAATTTGTCGCCGTAACAGCATGACGGTGCGCGACGTGCATCATAATGTATTTTAACCTTCATATTCTTTCAAATTTTACGTTTTATTATTCTTGACTTAGTATTTATAATTTAATGATAATAATTCCAGTAGTCATATTATAGCCACCGTTTACTCACTACCGTACCATTCTCGTAATAAAGTATAAGTACTTGATGCAGGCTTTCAGTATGTGCTTGTGAGAATATGTATGAAAGAGACGACTTGGCCTGGTGAAATGGCCCATCAACTTACGTTATATTATGATGCAGTGCCAAAATAATACATCCCACAGTAGAAACAGTCATACTATTTGGGAGGATTATGAATTAATATAGATCGTCCGTGAAAGATGACTTATACCCTCGTAATAGTTTGCAATAATAATCATACTGCAGTATTTCCACGTAGAAATCATCAAACATAAAAGTTTTTTTTTATTTAGAACGTCAGGAATTTTTTTTTTTTATTATAAAAAATATTGTTATTCATAAACAAGGTATGCAGTAGCTCTTAAATATTATAAGTGTATACTAAATATTGTATCAGTATAATATAATGTAAATTTTTAAACCACCCACGTAGAAATCATCAAACATAAAAGTTTTTTTTTATTTAGAACGTCAGGAATTTTTTTTTTTTTATTATAAAAAATATTGTTATTCATAAACAAGGTATGCAGTAGCTCTTAAATATTATAAGTGTATACTAAATAGTGTATAAGTATAATATAATGTAAATTTTTAAACCACTCTTCAGATTCACATATTAAAAATATAAAACTATAGGGATTTTTAAGAATTTTAAAGGTACTCAACAATAAAGATACCTACATCATTGTAAATTTTATTTGCTAAGAGCCGGAGTGCGGTATGAAGATCAAAAATAAAGAATGTGTATTTTAAGACAGTACTTCAGTGAAACGCAAATAATTTTCAACTATAGGTGCGACGAAATTTTGGACTCGCTGGCAATCGGAGAGCGAACGTCGAGCTGTGAACACTTCAATTTGTTTCGTGATGGCGACGCGGGTATTAATTCTTAAATTGTGTAAAGATGACTAAAAAACGTTACCCATTTACTTGAAAAAGAAAACATGTCAATGAATATTATTATTATTGTTACTAATAGAACAATGAACAGAACGTTAAATGGACACATGTTGGATTTGTATGACAAATTATATTTCGTTCGGCACGCGTCATTTGCACAATCCGCGCATTGCCTAGCCACGATCTTTTTAGACCATGCCTCAACTGAGGTATAGCCTTAATGGGAAAGAATCGACCTCCAGTGGGTCTATTGCATACATAGGCGGCTATCAACGGTAGTCTATCATATTAATGTATTGAGGTATTATAATTGTTACAATAAGTTAAACGTCTAAACACTCCAAACTGTCAAAAAGTGCTATGTTTAAACAGCCCCTCTCTTGGCTGTGTTAACTTTTAGAGCGATATAGCTTTTAGAGCGACAGTCAAGACAGCTAACTTATTGACACAATTATAATACCTCACAACAGGCGGCTCTCATGGTGCAATGTGTAAGGCGCTTGCCTTCCACTCGAGAGTTTCTGGGTTCATCGTTGTGGACATGGTTTTTAATAATTATATAAAAAAAACCTCACAACATAAAATATGAAAAACTACCGTCGATAGCCGCATTGTATATAGAATAGACCCACAGATAATTATATATAAAACTGCCTCAATTACAAACTCCATTGAATAATTTACCAAATATATTTGACTGTAATCTGTTAAATTTGATGAGACTTGAAGATAATACCATAATGCCGTGTGTTGACAAAATAATAATAATAATAATAAACACTTACCAAATATGGTTTTATACTCAATTTTAACAAGATGGCATTATTTACAACAATAATTTTTATTTTATAGTATTATTTTTATTGTACACGATTTAATTGATTTTTGATTAGAGAGTCGCAATGAAGTAATCGCTTTTCAATTTTTTAAACGCAATTTGTGAAGTGCTTCAAAAATGTAAAAACTTATTGTTATTTTCACCATAATTGGACGCGCAAGGTTTGGTTAGTAGAGTACATTATTGGGAATCCGGTAGATACGAGTTTTGAGTCCAGCTGGGAGTCGTATTTTTTCTAATAGTCATACATTTCTCTGAAGTGTTTTAAAATTATGTATGTATAATAATATAATACTTATACCTTTTCAGTCATAATACAATGTTTATCATTTTGCGACTCAATATGACGCTATCTAGTTTGAAATTGACAACAAGAAATTCGTGACAGTGGAACGTTTCACGGACGCGGAAGTTCACGTTATTGTCTGAAATTATCACGCGATATAAACTTTTGATGGCTCCGACTAGAATTTAATTGTCGCGAACCGAGTTGGCACCATTACTAGAGCCATTGCAGCCCGCTTGTGGAGCCACCGCGATACAGGAATTAATAATAATTGAACATGCGGCTTAACGTTGTTAGTAAAATTGTCATTGCTAAGAGTATGCCTCAATTGAATTTAGCTTCCGTGACTGCATTTTTAAACACTTATAATATAACTATTTCTTTTATTCAACGAATAATTCACATCATTTTAAGAATGTACTATTATAAATATTGAACATAGATAATTCTGAAAGCACTCATGAGAAAATATAGTAAATAGAAAAAAATCTTTTTCGAAAAAAGTAATACATTCGACAGGAATCGAACCTGCGTATCTTGGGTATTGCGCCCTTTGCATTACCACTATGCTACAACTGCCACTCTTAATTGCAACACATAACTATTGGTTTTTTAATACCTTCTTATAAGCTCTCACCAAATTAAGTTACGGTAGGTAATCGGTTTATGTATTCTAAATGAAAGTATTTCTTAATTTAATTTAATTACTAACCGACGTCACGGATCACTCCAATATTTTCTGTTGTAACTTACTTAAACCTACTAATAATTTTAATTAACTATTTATTTTATTCAACGAATAATTCAGAGAATTTTAAGAATGTACCGTTCTAATTATTGACTATATATAATGCTGAAAACATTGATTTTGTAAAGATATATTATATTACAAGGAATGACTTATATATTTAACTTTCATCTTACTCATTTTGTTGACTACATTCAAATGTCCTAATTATTTATATCTTAAGTAATATCTGAATTCTGACAACTGCATAGTGTCACATCACGTATTTACGTATACAAAAACTATATATTCAAATGTCAAAAAGAATAACCACGAAGAAATCTATACACAAGGTACTACAAAGAACCAAGAAGTGAGAGATAAGGACAGCACATCATGTGTTCATTGATCATCTCTTTCACACCATTTCCTTAGAAGTTTGCGACAGGAGAAGAGCTTATGATTCCTTTCGTTTGATAAAGCTCGAACTCGCACAAACGAAGATCTTCAAAGCTCTTCATCAATGTATTGCCGAATTTTTTACTTTAACGGTTACTCTCGGATAGTACCCACGCAATTTCAGTTATCATGTTATTTCTCTTTCAAAACTTTACCAAAATCAGTTTAAAATAAAAACCAATAAATAATTTTGAGAAACCCAAGAGTCACAAAATTGTTAAAAATCATATTTCTATATATTGTACTACTTACAAGATTATAACTACATATATCTCAACGTTCAATAAATGTTTATCATCTTATCTAAATTACAGTGTTTTATTTTGAATAAACTTATGTATTTATTGCCTTACACACTTAGAAAAAAAGCACTAGGCATCCATATAGTCACATACGTAATACTGTACCTATATTATAAGCATATTTTAATAACTTCTTCTTTTTTATCTAATATCGATTCATATATCTTAAGGTAACCTCACTTTTAGTCAAATTTAAATGGTAACGCGACTTTACTTCCTGATATTAGGAGGCTATCTAATCTTTGTTTCACCATTAAACTATTTACCACTAATTCACAATACATTCTATACCTGTCTTTCTTTTTATATATCGTATTATCCGATTAATACCATAGTATTCAGAAAAAGCTTTTCAGTACACAAAGCTCTTGTATCTGATTCAGATATTTACTGAAACTGGTTTTAATAGCCCCCCATCTACGGACAGAGCATTGACAGAAAGGAAAAAGATTGCCAAACGTATTACCGAAACATATGTGATACAAGAATAATTAGCTTTCTTGCAAATATAATTATGAATAATTAATTGATTATTAATTGTTTTCCTTCAAATTAAATCATTGAATTTATACTATCATTTCCCTCCATTTTGGTAAGTGAATACAAACTGTCACTTTTATTTTGTTGCCTCTGGTTTTTCGTCTGGATTCGGGATGTGGAGGTGAACAATAACACATCGGAATTGTTTTGGAAACGGCAAGGTATATTTACGTTAATATATTATAAACGGTTACATTTTTAATAATTTAATTTTACGGAGGACGAAATTGGCGTGTTGGCGATTTAGCTGTTTGTAGCGTTCTGCCCGCCATCTTATGTTTTTTTTTTAACGAAAGCCGTCGTCGAAAAAAAAGCGACGTTGCAAATCTTCAACGGTTATTATGTACGGCATTGCCAGCTCGGCTCTGTTATTATTATTTATTTTCGTAATCAGCGCTTTACTATTTGTTGGATTTGATACCGATTCGGGCCTCTCCAGATACACAGAGACATCCCCAAATGGGGTCCATACGGGGGTGCTACAATACTTATACGTATCAACAAAGGTGAATAAAAAAAACATAACCAGTATTAAAGTAAACAAAAAAATTGTTATTAAAGTAGTACAAAATCTCTATATATATAAAAATCTCGTGTCACGATGTTTGTGGTCGAACTCCTCCGAAATGGCTCGACCGATTTTTATGAATTTTTTTATGTATATTTGTTAGGTATGAGAATAGGTCAACAAGTATATTTCATACCGCTAGGTGATTAGGGTATCTCTATCCAGAAAAATTTTCTTTTATTTTTTTGACAATTTTTTTTTTGTATTTTTTTTATTATTTGGCATAAAAAATACCTATAACCGCAAATTTTCACTTTCGAACCCTCATTCTCCCATTTTTTATTCGCAATTTTATTAATTTTGTATGAACAAATTTAACCGTCGTTCGTATTTCAAACAGAACGAAATTATTTATGTTGTTGAATGACAGATGGCACTACGTCCGAGAAGAATTCAAGAGAAGCGTCGCGTCATTTTGACATTTCATTCGGCAAATCACAACGCAGTGCGTGCAAAATTTTGTTCGATTTATTTAAATTTATCTATTTTTATGTGCGTGTATTACAGTGCACAATGCCAGCAAGACGCAAGGGGGGCCATTTGGGCCGTCGAACGAATAAAGCAACAAACATGCAAAATAGTAGAGTAGAAAGAACAGACGAACAAATCCAACAAGATAACAAAAACGTGCGTGTAAGCATGTCGCAATTGCGTGCATCTCAATCACAAGAGGCACGAGCTGAACGAAATCAACAACGACAATTGGAACGGAGCCAAGCGCGCCGGTTCGTAGTTAACACGCGCAGAGCAAATGACCGACAACGCCAACAAGTACATCGAACATTTACATCCGCTTCGTTCCTTCGTCTCGCATTCGAGTACGAGCCAGATATTGAATATTCCGCTCATCCGAAAGTGCTGATTGGTGTGTTATGGGTTGGAATTATTAAAAGATATTATTAATTATATTTAACGTTTTCCTTTATTTCCGATTTATAACACAAAATCACATAACATATCAGTGGCGAAGGGTGGAGGTAGGCTGTTAAGATCCGCCATAAATAGTGCACATTAAACTTTTTCAGACATACATATTTGTTTTCATTGAAATAAGACTACAATTTACAGAAAGTGTTGGTTAGTTTTTAAAATTCAATTAAACCCTAAGAAACCAAGCCATAATAGATAATAGTCAAAAAATACATGTCTATCTATAAAATATCTAAAATTATGCAATTAAATCATACATAACTTTGAATATTTTATAGATAGAATAATATTTATTATTTATTATAGTTTGGTTTAGGCAGGGCTTAATGAAATAAAAAAATGAACCCACAATATGTGTAATATGTATTTTTAATCCAACGAAAACAAATAACTATGAATGAAAAAGTGTGCACAATTTTGTCGTATCGCCCAAATTAGACCAAAACTATTATGGTTTCGCTTAGGCAGGGTTTAATTGATTTTTAAAAACTAACTAACACCATCTGTAAATTGTAGTCTTAGTTCAATAAAAACAAATACATATGACTAACAAAGTTTAGTGTGCACTATTTATAGCGAATCTTAACAGCCTACCTCCACCCTTCGCCACTGTAACATATTATTACTGGTATACTAATATAAGGTTGAATATTACTAAGTACAATACGTGTTTCCTGTAAGGAGTCCAACTGAAGAGTGTTTTGTATTCTGGTATACTACTAGGAAGGAAACAATAGAGATGATGCAACAAACTTAAGAAAAAAATGAACAAGATTTAACATGTTTCAGCCGGTCGAATCCACTGGCTGACTCACTAACAGTTACAAATTTGAATGGCACATAACAGGTGCTATGGCACATAACAGGTGCTATGGACAAAAAATGTCCTCATTGTCATGCGCTCAAATTCAAACATGAGTCAGCCGGGATGTGTTGCGCATCAGGAAAAGTGCAACTACCAGAAATTGAGATACCACCAGAACCATTGAACAGCTTGCTCATTGGCACGGTTCCAGATTCAAACCTGTTCCTGAAGTCCATTCGCACATTCAATTCATGCTTCCAAATGACTTCGTCCGGAGCAACAGAAATAGTTCACAATACTGCGGCAAATGGTCAACAATTCCATTCTATGTTCAAAATCAAAGGTCAAGTATACCACAAAGTAGGCTCGTTGCTGCTAATGCCAAATGAACCACATACATTTTTACAAATCTACTTCATGGGCGCGGCGGTGAGGACATCAATCATGTGGATGCACGTTGCGGCTACAATAGCCTCAATTCGCCTAATGCCAGGCGCATCGTCGGCGAACTGAACGCCCTGTTGAATGAGCACAATGAATTATTGAAATTCTTCAAAACACACATGCACGAATTGCAAAGTGACAATCACGCTATTGTCATCAATCCTGATAAAACACCAGCTGGAGAGCACGTACGTCAATTCAATGCGACTGTTGTTGACGACATTGCTGGAATCATGGTTGGCGACCGCACATCGACGCGAGAAATCGTGATTCGATAATCGATAATTCAATAATCTGGAGTTCATCGCTGACACACACCGTTCATACGACGCTCTCCAATATCCGCTAATTTTCTGGAAGGGACAAGACGGATATTGCATAAACATTAAACAACGAGATCCTGTAACAGGTAATTCATTCATTATGAACATCATTACTCATTTTGAATTGAGAAAATGAATGGTTGATGTTTTTTGTTTTTATCGGCGGTCATCGTCTAAAGTGCTCTATTCCTCTTTCTGTCATAGATCCCATCCCCACACACTTACGATACATTCGTTACTTTTTATTTAACAACCAAAATATTCACTAGAAATAATTTATATGGCAGAACAACGTTTGCCTGGTCAGCTAGTAACTAATAAAATTAGGTATTTGTTACTTTTTAATACAATGTTTATCCACCAAGAAACAAGAGTGAAAGAATAAATCAAATTATCTCGTGTTATTATTATCTTTATATTTCTCACCCCTGGTATGCCTTCACTCGTGTCTCAAAATACGGTGATTTGCGTATTTTTTGCAAGCTGAATCAACATACGAGGAATGCATCAACTTCACATCTCGATGCCAACAACGTTACATGCCAAACAATGGCATTATTTCACCACCACCGCCATATTTGTTTGAACACCCTCCCCCCTTCACACCCTGACATCTTGTGGGGAAAATCCGCGACGATGATTCAGTGGTACTATTTTGAAATATATTTATCGCAGAAATGTCAAAATTTGCAGATGACTAATGAATATTTTGTTTTAAATACACACTTACTAATGCTAAAGAATGGTTTGAAAAAAATATATACAACGTTGTATGTATGTATAATAATGTTTGTATTTTATATAATATTTCACGATTATGTACCTGAAGCTATTCTTTTTAAAGTCGGTAAGTAACCTCAATTTTAACTTTTTTCAATATTTTTTTGATTCTTATTTTGTAGTATTTGTCTATCTTTCATAATAGGTAATATGTACTGTCACTGCAAAGTCGTTTATATTTGATTGCGTTTTTTAGCGTGGACTGTACATTGTGACGGAATGGTTTTGTTAGTAAATGTGGATGCTGGATGAGGGTTATGTTAGAATGCTAGGCACTGACCTTTTATGTTGTTGAGTTTGGCTCTATGGTCTAGTTGCACGATCACTCGCGCGGTATTGTTTATTGTATCACCCGGTACGCGGTACTTGATAAGTGTTTATTAGCCCACGGTTAATGAATGAGAATAACCGGTATCACGGTTTACCAGGTGTTCAGAATTATTTGAATGACAGTTACATCATATCAAGTTGACCTGGCTGTAGTCTACGATTAACTTAATCTTTTTCAATCACGGTCGACTATTGACCCGTAACCTGAGTACGCCTGGACTTGCGACAATAACTGGGGATTTGAGGTAGGAGATAAATATAGGGATGAGGGCGACCATAATTGGTCCATCCAATATTGATTAGCCGCCATTTTACGACTAACTGAAACATGAATTTTAATTAATTTAAATAACATTAATTTTATTGTTTCTAATTATTTACTATTTTTTGTATAAATAAACTATTCCATTTACAGTCTTTGTTTTTGTTTTGATGGTTTTTTGTGATTATCTCAAAATGACGGAATATGGAAGTGACCTGTCGAACCTACCGAACCTTACAACACATATATTATTATACTAATATTGTTTCACTACTATCATTAGGCATCATAGCCGGTTGTAGTGCTGAAAATAATATATATATGTGTCGCTAAATTTCAAAATCAGCCAAGTCCATAATAGATGAATAGGAGAAAAACAGCTTTTTGTTTTCTCAAGTACACAGTCACAGGGGTGAAATTTTATATTATTTCGAGTATAGAATATTTAAAATTAATAATTTCCACATTTCTGTAATGCAGAAATGTTAGAAAGCATTAGTTCTTCAAGAATTCACAAAAAAATATAAAATACCTAAGGGGTGGACTTGGCTGATTTTGAAATCTAGCGACACATATATAAATATAAAAATATTATTATTAATACATTTTCAAAAAATTTATCATCCATCTGTGGGGTGCCCATTCGGTGGCGCCAAATCGTTTTAATCCTTCTAGAAGTCTTACTAGATAGAAGCTTTACTGACTTTATAAATTATTTTAATTTTATCCTTTATAATAGGTTTTTAGTGTGAATTAAATCAATGTATTTAAGAAACAGTATTCGAATGACATTAATTTGCCCAAAATATTTTTAAATAATACCCACTATTACTTTAGATTTTTCAATATACACACTAAGTGTTGTAACAAATAAATTTTGTAATAATAACCCGTATTAGTAAATTAGCATCGTATTTAAATAAACTGTTGTATTAACACATTGTACTATGTTAAGTCGACTTAACACTTATAGGCTTTCTTCTAGTAGAAAATAATAAAGCTATTTGACTGAACATTATATCCGTTTATAAAAATCTTTACAAAAAATAAATCTATTTTCATTACAATGAAATCACTTGTTGAAAAGAGGTTATATTAATCTTAATAAAATACTCGGTTTTACTAAGTGAATTAAAATTATTATTTCTATAATAATAATACATATATTATTTGAATTTTTTCCAGATAGCGTAGTAATTATAAGAAATTACTCGCATGGGTTTAGGTAAACCTTTGAGAAGAATTCCACTCGGTCTAACCTTTTTTGTAGATTGTTTTCTAATAGCTATACTTCTTAGGTTTTTAAAAAAATATTATTTATTTTTTATAGAGTAGGTTGCGCTTTTTGCAGTGGACTGTAATTTGAAGATGGTGGTGGTTTACGGATCTAAGGGTTTAAATAGAATGCTAGACACAAACCTTTTATATTGAAAGGGATGGCGTGCGCTGAAGTTGGTTTGGTATTCACGCACTCACGCACTGGTAAACGGACGGTTCGGAACTCTCACAGTTTCACTTGGTTTTTTGGGATAAATGATGATGACAAGCTTAGGATGGATGATAGACGCGGCGTTTGCTCAAACCGTATCAAATTTGATGCTACGCAGGTTGAACAGATGATTTTTAGATGAGTCACTCTGTGGTTAACGCGGCCTCAGTAGAATCGTATCAGATAGACCGTGATATCTGTAACAAGCCTAGGCGCGTCGACTGTCTTGAAGTAACTAACAGTAACTTAATCACGGTCGACTCATGATCCGTGACTGTTGCTCGCCTGGTAACTGGGATTTTTGTTAGGTAATAAAATAAAAAGGAATGATGTGTGAATGTAACATTTTTTAATCATGAGAATATTCATTACATATTCAATAAATAAAAAGACTCATATACTTAATATAATATATACACATATATATATAATAATTACTTAGGACATAAGTCTATCAGAATATTACTGAAACCGTGAGTTAGATAAAGCATTATTATCTCAATCCAAGTTGCCTAATGACTTTCCTAAAATCTAAGGGTTAGTTGGTTAATTGATATCTTCAATTGGTTTTCAAATAGGGAAACTCCGCTTAGATAATTAATATCGGATTGAATATAATGTAAACTTTCACAACGACTTCGCAATTAACAGAGGTTTAACTTGTAATAGTATATCACATTCCTTAAAATATTAGAGTCTAATCCTAATGAGTACTAAAGTCAGCTTGTGCGTTAGTCAGTCGATTGACAGATAAATAAAACGATAAACACATGTCACCCAGCAATATTAAGCCTCACAAAACAGCGGCTGTCAATTACGTGTTTAAACATAAATAAAATTTTATTAAATATCGATTATTTACGCAAGCACCAACAAATGATGAATGAATAATTTTCAAACCTTGTGGATATTGTAGATTTCATGGATAAGAGATAGAGGGATTTGGATTAATATAAAACGTGTTACCATTTTAATAATCAATATAAAATGTACGAGAATTTCTTCATTCGCAATGCGTGCATTTATTCAATTAATTACAGATAAAGTCGTCAGTCAATGATTAAAAAATATTTTATCATTATATTAATAAACATTCAGTTTACTCGTATATTATGTGAATTCCGTGCTTTTACCATTGATAATTAACGTGACACGTATCAATTGTAATAATCGAAATGACAACAATTTTTATCGCGGAAAGCGATGTTGTTATTGACTGTTTTAGTATTATATCATAAATAATGTCATTGAATATCATCTACCCATAATACCCCGTTTACACGTGCATGGATTTACTGCTGATAGTACTACGTATTATCGCGGCTATAACAAAAATGCAGATATAAACACGTAATATAGTGCAATGCACTGATTAAAAAAGTTCAGAAGTTTCTGAATTTTCACGCAACAATTGGACTGTGTGATTTCTGTCATTCACAGTAGAACAATAGTGGCACACCTGCCGAAAAAAATGAACTACACCGCGCATACTCATTTTGAGGTTAACCGATTATCACAACCTGTCAAATAGTACCATACAATAACAACATTGCGTCTCGCTTACTTTTAAAGAATGAGATTGGCGAGACAGTCAGCACTTTTACGTGTGAACAGTTATTATCACGATAGTTTAAAATACAAGTAGTGCAAGTAATGGATCATAATTAGTTAGTTTTATAAATACTTTTGACATTTAATGTATCAGGTTCTCGGCATATTAATAATTATCTTTGTTCAAGCTTATTTTTATTCATTTTTTATAACTTTTTTTATGATTTTACCAATGCTTTGACTGCGACTCGCTGTCATAATATCGTCTCTTCTCTTCTAGAAGGCGATCCGCCGATCAGGCCCTCACTCCAATTCTGTTAAAAAACTTTACAAATTTGCCAAACTCTTTCGTCTTACCCACCGCCAGGGCACATTTCAATTCGTTGACATTCTCAAAGATATCCGCGATTTGCAGCTGTTCTCTATGCCGTTCATATTTAGGGCATTGTACAATATCGTCCAAAACATCACATTCATCGCAGAGCCGCAAATCGCATCTTCACATGAGGGTATCAAATCTTTTACCCATTGTGTGACCTGTTCTTAGCTTCAGTATCAGCTTAAGCTCATTTTTCTCTTCAAATGACACTCTACAGACCAGGGCGCCAACTGTCGAGATGGTTGAATGTACTTACTCAATTTCCCCTTTTCTAGGAATGCCCTATGGTGAAAATCTTTCCACATGCTTTGGCACATTTTCTTTAAAAAAAAACTAAAGACATTTTTTCTGAATGTTGGTCTGTACAAATTTAGGTCTTTCGGATAACATGGTTTTTGGGAAGTTGGCTTGTCGGAAGTTAGCTGTTAGGAATTTGGCTCTCGAGATATTGATGCAAACAAAAAAAACTGTATATAAATCGCTCATTTGGTAGAGGTCGGACCTGGATTCATCATATTATCGCCAATCTAACCTACGTAAATGTAAAGGAAAAATATGGTGGCAAAATATTATAAATTGCCACCGTTTCTATTATAATAATATTTATGTCATTATATTTGGATACGTGTCGCCGAATTGCTTTAGACTTTAATTTATTCATCAAATGTTATTATGTTGATTGTTTTTGTTCCAAAAATAGAATTAAAAAAAGGCTAATTTAAAACCGGCACGAATATTTTGAAAATATTGATCTGGATTTGCATAGCCCACTTGTGTACACTAATGCTTAGATTTCGCGTGATGCATGTTACTTCGACGCAGTGCCGTGCTTGACTAAGGACCTCTTTTTAACAAGAGCTTTAGAAGTCTCTCTCACTCAAACTTAAATAGTTTCTGAAACTAATTTAAGGCATCAGTGACGTCCCTAGGCAAAATGCCCCATCCTAGGCAGCGCCAAAAAGCCGCCCCATTTTCATACAGTATTTTTATCACCCTTTTATGACTCCAGTATTTAAGAAATGTGTTGTATTGATACAGTACTAACAAAATATACACCAATAAAGCATACAAAATTAAATTTAGATATAAAAAGCGAATAAATATAATTAAGTTAGACACTTACCCAAATCATCAAAGTATTTGGTTGATATTTCTGACACATTTGGTTTGTACCATTTAGCAATACACAGATTTGTTATTTCTACACCATTTTTACAAAGCCATTATTGTATGTAGGTACAACATGTAAACAAAATATTTTTAGCTATTTCTATAAGTATACCAAATCTCGATTTGCCGCCCTTCGAGTAACTGCCGCCCCCAAGCGACGCTCAACCTACCTACCCCCACGGGACGTCACTGTAAGGCATGTCATAATACGCCTTTTTGTCTTAGATGACGTTTTCTTGTTATTAATTCTCAAGAAAGTTTTAAAATGCGTTGATCAAAACCCTTACGTTCACATTTATTTTCCTGTTATGCTCCTTTCACATTCGGCGACATTCTTTTAGAAGCGTGAAGAAGAGCATGGCCTTTTTCACATTACCTGGCGACGGTTAAAAACCGAAACGGCGCCGTATAGCAGCCGTCTATTGTCACTGTATTGCACGGTGCCCGGACGGTCACTGATGAATCAACACAACACTCAATTTCAAACTGAGATAGTGACGGAAAAAACGTGCATAAACCGTATAATAGTGAGAAAAGAGCGTAAACTTGTTGCCGATTCTGATTTTGACCGTTCGATTTTTTACCGTACGGCCACAACCGTCTAATATGATAGGAGGGTTCCTCTCAGGAAATAGTGACGTTTCCCTATCCGTGAAGAGTAACGGTCAATAACAACCATCAACTTATCTAAGACAAGCGATATATTCAAGAAATTGTAGAATATTTCTTAAGCACTACATTTCTTAAGTTCACATAATATTCAACGTATTCGTATTGTATTAGTTTTGTTTTTTTTATATATATATATTAATTAGAATCTTTTTTTTATTGAGTCAACGTGCTCCTCTCTCCTATGGGTTATTTTACTAGAAAGTCTTAGTAAATTCAATCAAAGCACACCTAAATGCATGGTGACCTTAGTCTCGGGTATCTGCTCCTGAGACGTTCACAGGTATAAAAGTCTGGTCATGTTTCAAATAAACGTAGGACTTCGTGATACGTTCGAGTAAGATTGAGTGTATTGGATATGTTTGTGTTAATATAATATTATAATCGTGTAAATTCAGTCAAAACACACTTGAGCTCATGGTGATCTCAGTCTTGGTCAACTATTCACGAGATATTCTCAGTTATAAAAAATATTGATACTATTGGTGTGGGTTGTGTGGTCGGGCGAAGCGATTAACTTAAATGTCTTCAGCCGTTTCATGATACTGAGAGTCATTTTTTAATCTGAAGTATTTGGCGCCAAAATAATATTTTAAAGATTTTAATTGCATTGCCTTGGGAGCGTCTACGACTTAATACCGTTAATTGTATTTTAATATCGTAATATATTTTTGGGTTACCACTGTCCGTATTTTTTCCTTATTTCCATGACGTTTTGACGTAACGAGTGACAAATTACTCTGAGCAACGTTTGCTCTTTGCTAATCGGATTCCTTTTGGCATTCTTAGAGCGACGTTTGCATTCATACATCTAAACAACACTTCATCATAACACATCGTCGCTATAGGATTTGTTTCCCGAATAGACCAAATGTCAATTTTACAGGAGACCAAAAACAAATTTCATTGTCGTATATTTTAATATCAGTAGATGTATCAATCATTCTTTCTATACTGTAAGATTGCAACATTATCTAAGAATAGATTCCAAGAATAATATACTGGTATAAATCATTATATGCACAGAAAATACGTTTTATTTACAAGTACTCACTGTGGATATTCGGGAAATTTTTAGGGCTCTCTCAGAATAATGGATATTCGGGACAAAACATGGACGTTCGGGATTTAAGACCGTAGCGTATTGCTGCACGGCCCACAGATTACTGAGTGGTCAAAAAGTACGCGCCTCAAATGTTATATTTATTTACATGATAATTGTTAATAATTACCTCTACTATTTAAATACTTAATGATCGTAATTACCCAGGTTCGTATGTAATAATAACATGCGGCAATCGCTTTTTCGGTTTAAGAAATAAAATAGTTTTTAAGTAATTAACTATTTTTTATTGAACGAATAATTCACAAGATTTAAGAATGTACCATTCTAATAATTGAACATACTTACATAATTTTTTTAAATCACTTCAGAGAAAATATATTATACGGTACTACTTCAATTACTAACCGCCGTCACGGTCATTTCTCCAATATTTTATGATGGTAGGTACTTACTCGTACTTGCTAACAATTTTATATTAATACTTTTTCCAAAAAAAAAAAAATCTATTTATATATATCTTCATACTACTTCAATTACTAACCGCCGTCATGGTCATTTATCCAATATTTTATGATGGTAGGTACTTGCTCGTACTTGGTAACAATTTTTTATTAATACTTTTTCAAAAACAAAAAAGTCTATTTATATATATCTGTATATTATTATATCTATATATTTCTATAATTGACAATTAAACTTATTACAAACCACCAAATAAATATTATAGATTTACTATTGTAAGGAATAACAACACAAAATAATAGCATGTATAAATTAATTACCATTGGCTGCTAGTATTAGGTAGGTACCAATATCCTAAGTATATAATATCCACCAAATAAATAGTTACTAACATACATATTAAATTAAATTAAATATCAGTGCATTCAAAAATAAATAATAGCATCGCCTTTATTTTCATAGAAATACCTAGATTAAAAGTAAAATAAAGACAAACAATGTTTGATTAATAATAATTTGAAATAATAATTATTTTTTACGTCATAGTAGTTGCCGGGTCATACTGTAGAATTCATATAACCGTTGGGATTTTGTGTCATTTATCAAAACAAAATGCAGTTATTTAGGTTAAAATACTCAGGTCCACAACTCTACTGTAAGTTCAGGGCGAACTGGTGATGTAACAGCTATGAATGATCTCTTCAAATTTGATGAATTCACTATTAAAACAATAGTAACGTTAAAAACAATATCAATAAGACGAAATTTGAAAGAAGTCTCCAGACGGCCAAAAAATATGAAAGTGGGCGTGATTGTTTTAGAGCTAGACAGCGTGAATGTGGGAGCGAGATGCACGGCGTGAGCGCGGTTTGATTGGCTAAAGTCATATTCGGGAAATAAACACTCAGCCAGAGATATATTTCGACCGAAATTAACTTGGATATTCAGGTACGAATAGTTGGACATTCGGGAGAACACCACGGAGTAATTGTAACTTAACATGGCGTATTCGGGTTTTTTAAAAAAATATCTCTGTTCCTAGATAAAAATATATTGTTTTTATAAATGATTTCGGTAGAGTTCGATAAAAGAAATTGAACTGCATTAAAATGTCGATTTCGACAAAAATGGATATTCGGGAAACAAATCCTATAGCGACGACATATCTTTTGATAATAGCCTCTGTAACGACCCCAAAACGTCGAGAAAAAAAGCAAGAAATACACACGGTGAAAACCCAAAACTCTATCACGATAAAAAAAAACAACAACAACCATTATAGTTTCAAAAATGTTTTATATTTTATTACTAGGAAAACATTTAGTTGTTATAATTCTACGTTAGTGCTTTAATTAATGAGAACAACAATATTGCTATCACTTCAAAGTTATTTAAATAACTCTGAAAAAGTAGTAATCCACGAGACGTCGCTGCTTTTTCAAACGCCAGTAGCTACTTCGAATTGCGACTAGACCGGACGCAGAGTCGCATACGATCTGATATTATTACGTATGGAAGTCTATTGTGCACTCAAAATATTTTCCACATTCATTGCGGGGCAATTTGTATGAAATATTGCATAACGAACCGCTTCCATGAAATATAATATATACCACCGGAATGAATTTAAAATGGAAAACTCCATTATTTATAAATTTCAAATGATTTTTTAAATGTTTCGTTTAACATGAATAATCGTTTTCCAATTTTATGAGATTATTGACCTCCTGCATATTTATTTTTTTGTCATCATACAGAATTACTTTAACAAATTCAGTTCTGGGTAGGAGAACATATTAATTAAAATAAACAACTACGTCAAATATCATTTGAGACGATTTCCAGCTCTACACGGAAACAGCTTCTTTGGTGGCGCTTTTTGCAGTGGACGGTATAATTTTAAGGTGATTGTGGATTCCAGATCTTAGGAAGGGGGGGTGATCAAGATGCCAGACACTGATCTTTTATAATGTTGACGATGGCTCCGTGGTTTGTTTGTACTGTCACTCGCGCGGTAATGTTTGTTGGGTTACCCGGTGCACGGCACTTCACGGTACACTGTTGATGGATGATATATGAGGTGGATGAATGATGATGATAGGTATGATTGATGGACGCTACGTTCACTTAAATCGTAACAGATTTAGTGCAATGAAGGTTAAACAGATATTTTTGTATGAGTCACGCTGTAGGTAGAAAGCGACGGTAAAGTATAACAACTTGCCCACGTCCGCTTACTGCATATCACTTGAGCTAACTGCCTGTTCTCATTCGCAATTATGATCGATTCATGACCCGTAATTACTGATGGTCTGGTCTTGTGACAATACTACTGGGATTTGAAGGAGGTGGGAAGTAAAGATTATGCCACCAAAATTTGGTGCAACCATTCTTTGAAAATGTTTTTTATGTTTCCTAGTTTCCTAAAAACTTATTCATGTAATAACTCTTGTTGACGCACTATTAAGATGAAGAAAATGACATTTTAAATAATCTATCCCTTTAAATAATTAATATTCGTCATGACATTTCTAACGCCCTTCTCATTATACTCGATATTAATAAAAGGTCAAACCCGTTTCGTGTAGTTAAGTGCAAATATTGAAAATTGATATGAGATTTCTTCAGCTTTAGAAACTTAGAAATACAGCTTAGTTCTTAAAGTAATTAATTGCACTACTTACTATCAACTGGTCCCCGGCAACCACCTGTATAAGAAAGGGAAAAAATTCACATGTAGTTATATAACCAGCTGGTTATCAGAGACTTAGTCCTGTCGCACATACAAATAACTGCAGAACGTCGAAATTGTTCGTTAAGAAAGCGTTGAACGTTGAGAAAGTGTGTTGTCACTCACAAAACACACGTAAGCAACTTAAAGCAGGTATTCCCGTACATAACGTTGCTCGTCGCATGTAACAAATTTTACTCGACTTGGGCCGCAGGTAGATTAGCAAAATGTTGCATCGACGCATGTGTAGATACTCATTCGTTTCGGCTAGCCGCGTGACGTCAATGACGCGGCATGGTCACCGGTGCGCGTGGCAGTAATTTGCAATAGTGTCGGAGTTATTGATTTATGATCATATCTTAGTCGAAGCGATTTTGTATGTGCAACCGGGCTGAGAGAAAATAGTAACTCATTCAGAAATAGGGGTGGAGGGGATTGGAGAAATGAAATGTTACCTAGTAACCAGTCTACAACCAAAGTGCACCTCCTTATGTAATGCTTTTAAAAATTAAGCTTTCTATTTGTTCCACGATATTTTTATGACGATATGAATTGTTGTAGAATTAAAAAAGTTTTTATTTGAATCCACTAAGCCAGGGGTCGGCAAACTCTTGAACCAAAAGAGCCAAATGTGAGTGGCACAACGGTTAAAAAAAAATCGAGAGCCATACGTATATTTTTATAAATATGATTTATTTAAATGTATTAATTACATTTTGTAATTATTTATTTATTAAGTTAAGAAGTTTCCTGAATAAAACTAACGTAAATACTTAATATTATATGTTTTTATTGTTGACATTATAAATATAATTTTTACAGAATATGAATTACATACAATTTTTACGCATTCCTTAAAACTAATGTAAACAATGACCTTCTTTGGATTTCTTTGGAGAGTGTGTATGTTTGGTATGTAACTTGTAGTTTTAATTTCATTCGCGACTCCAAAAAATTCTCATCGGTTATTTGGCTTCTCTAAATGCTATTTATATTGTTCATGTTTGAAAATGATTGTTCACATACATACTGATATGTAGACTCGAATATGAGTTCGGAAAGCTATCCCATAATATGTATTAAAAATCGTAGTATCTACTTTATGTAGATCTTTTAGAGCGCCCCACTTGTGCCATCACAGAGGAAAAATTAGGCTCGTGATAATGTCATTATATAATATAATAAGTGTACAAAACAAAGAATAAAAATTGTGAATTTGGCAAAGAGCCGCACGCCAATACCCAAAGAGCCACATGCGGCTCGCGAGCCACGGTTTGCCGACCCGTGCAATAACCTAATCAATCAAATATCTTACTCTAAATATTGTGCACTTTATGAATAATATTTAATTAACCATTTTTTTATTCAACGAAAGAATAAGACACAATATTTTAGAATGTAATATTCTATATATTGAATATACATAATTTTAACACATCTCATGCATATATTATACCTACACTAGAAAAAATCATTTTGTAGAAAAAAATACGACACCCGACGGGACTTGAACCTGCTTTTTCAATTAAACTGTCGGCATCTTAGTAAATTACGACGATTTTAACTAGCGGTTGTCACATGACATGTTTATTGAATTGCGTTCTAATGTTGACTATCGGTTTTAGTATATTAAAGGTAGGTAACAATGTATTCCTTAATTACTAACCAACGTCGACAATTCAATCATTTTGATATACACTTTCTAAACACATATTGTGTCCAAAGTAGTCGTTAAGTACCTTTTAATAATTCAAAATGTATGTCATAATATTTTGTATTTCTTAATTGAAAGCAAATTGACAGGTCGCTATTTTTAACATGTATTGATTTTCGATATGAATATCAAATATTTAATGCCTCAGGGGATTCATAACAATGTATTATTATTTTAGAAATGCCAATTTCATACAATCGATTTAGTTCAAACGAAAATAGAACTGTCAAGAAATTAGATTATAGCTACTCTCATAGTCAAATGCGTAAGACACTGGCTACTCATCCGGGGCCTCCAGATTCGATTTCTGGAGAGTTCACCATACATAATTATATACGTCCTATACCTAGGTATTTCTGTGATTGTTGTATGCTTCTACGACTACTACTATACTACTACAATTCGGCTTCTTATTCGATTATAGTATGATTTTTTTTAAACTTTTACTATTACGATACTTGATGGCGATTGTGATTTTTTAGCATGGTTGAATTGTTAGTCACAGAAAAAAAATATTATACGTTGTCACATCAAAACATGGCTTCATGAGAATTTTTTTGATTGGTCACCTGAATATAGTAAATAAGTAAGTGTATTTGGATTATCTTTGTACATTTTTTTGAATAATAATTAATATACTATGTTCGTTCATATGCAATTGAGTTACATCGAGTCATAAATCACATATTCCAAAAATTGAGTTTTGAGATAATCGCAAAAAACCATCAGAGCACTGTTTTTTGTAATTAGAAGAAAAGTATTGAACTCCCTTGAATACTAATGGATGAGTGAGTCGATTTACATTATTAAAATATATTATATAATACTCCTAAGCCTGCAGACATATAGTAAAATATTAAAAATAGAGCTCCCTGATTACATAATTTACACTATTTATTGAAAAATGTGAGTTATGACACCAACAGTCAACTTTATCAATGATTTTTACATGGTATAAAGGGGTCTAGGACGATTTGGCACCGGACAACTGGACGCCACGGAATTCGAAAATAAATAGACGTTAGGTACTTATAGGTACTTTAAAAAAAATATTTAATATTATTATTTATACTTCAATGATTATATTATGATTTAATAGTTGGTAATAATGTAAATATGCAGACGTAAACAATGATTTAATCGTGCATATGTTCAAGTTCCAACGAAAAAAGAGTTTTTTATTTAATATAAAGCCTTAGGCATGGTAATTCTCAATCCGCGACAAAGAATACACTATGTTAAGAGTAAAATGAATTCAAACTACTTAGTAGTAGATAGAAAATGATTAAAATACCTCGTCTACACGTATCTACGACAGTGCGGCGTCCAATTGTCCGGAGGCCAATCGTCCCATTCCCGTATAAAGTGACTGTTAATAGTCAACTTTTTTTTCTTTATTATAGATAAATGCCTTTAGAATCACTTGGTATATTTGCAAAATGTTAGTTATGACTCCAGGTAACTCAATAATAGATACATTTATTAAATACATCACCATGTACGATCCTAAGATGATCATATGGAGTTGAGGTTGTAAACATATATTTTTGATTTAAGTTAAATGGATATTAGCCACTTGCTCAACCTATTAGGTCACCACTTAAAACTCATTGAAAAATAAGATGAGAATTTTGTCAAAACCACGGCCGACATAGATCAATAGTTTTATAATACACATCAGCTTAATAGTATTAACTTACTCGAAAGAAGGGCAGATAAAAAAAACTGTTTGTAATTCATATTATAATAATATATTCATGTTGTAATATATCATAGTATTGATTCGAATAAGTGCACTTTAACCATATCAAAAATTCTGGAATGACTTGTTTATTTCTTCTCTTGGATTGTGTTCGCATTTTTTATTGCCCAATAAAGGCACTTGGGGAAAATGCCACGATACTGTACGTTATAAATGGGACGTCGATATTGAAAATGCATTTTCCGAAACTGTTTTCTTTGAATGCGTGCATGACAGTGAATTGTGTTTGGTAAATTGGATGTATACTAGAA
Source organism: Rhyacophila brunnea (assembly GCF_057557595.1). Lineage (NCBI taxonomy): Eukaryota > Metazoa > Arthropoda > Insecta > Trichoptera > Rhyacophilidae > Rhyacophila > Rhyacophila brunnea. The sequence continues at coordinate 9,248,076 of NW_028232796.1, read as the reverse complement.
TAGAAATATAATTTACATAAATTAAATCGAACAGAAATATATTTTAATTTATTTGCGAAGCGTGAGAAGATTTTAATATCATAGAAATCATGTGGTGCAATAATTCTTTTTTTTTTGTTTTTCTTTTGACCATGTCCGATCCTAATACGATCATATAGGCATCCAAAGAGTGGAGGTTTTGTATTTTTTTTTTGTTTTTACGAGAAATGGATATTAGCCAATTGATCAATCTATTAGGCCTATAATCTGAGGACTCCAAACAGAAATTGAAAAACAATAAGTGTATTTTTCAAGACCCAGGATTCTAAATTATTATCCACCATAATAATGCATCAGTAACACATTATTATAAAAGATAGTTTTCTTAAATTGATAATTCTGTAAATACTGATATATATATATCTAAAATATATATACCTCATACATTATAACTTAGTACTGAGTGTAGTTCTTCTCTGACATTTTTAACTACAAGTCGCTCCTTTTATTAAGTATAATCTATTATTAATTGTAAAATCGTTCTGTCGTATTATTCTCGGGGTATAAAAATAACACGGTAGTATTTCATTAAAGTTTAATTGTATTTAAGATGTTTTATCGTGAACATTGTTAGGCATGGCCCCCACAATGAGGGAGGGCTGACAGGAATTTAAGCAAGGGGACCAGCAGGCGGGTCGACCAGATAAATGAGATAAACACACATTCAAATTTTTGGCAATGTCTGCTTTATGACGGTCAAAACGAAGTGTCATTAGAAATTTTAAAAAAAGTCTCAAATAATATCAATTGTCATTAAAATTTTGAGGTGTTTATAGCTCAGCCAAACATCAAACCTAGCAGTGGTAGTAATAGTAATTATAAAACCACATGGTTGAGGTAACATCTAATATTATGTATATAACCATAAAGAAAATAACAGCGTGTAAATGTACAGGTAAATAAGCCTCAGCTGAGTCTTCATAGTTTAAGAGCATACATAAGTGAAACGGCAAATAATTTTCAATAGTAGGTGAAATGAAATTTCGCAGTCGTCGCCAATCGGAGACTGACTGTTGAGGTGTGAGCACGTCAATTTGTTTTGTGATGGCGTCTGAGGAATATATTTTTAAATCGTGTAAAGATGACTAAAAAAACGTTCCGCATGTACTTGAAAAATAAAACATGTCAATGAATATACTATTATTATTACGAATATAACAATAAACATAACATTAAAAGGACGCATGTTGAATTTTTATCACAAATTATATTTCGTTCGGCTCGCGTCATTTGCACAATTTGCGCATCGCCTAGTCACGATCTTTTTAGACCATGCCTCAGCTGTAATGGGAAAGAATTGACCTACAGTGGATATATTCCATACATAGCTGGCTATCAACGGTAGTCTATCATATTTATGTATTGAGGGATTATAATTGTTACCTCTGCACTGACGTTATGATTAGGTTCGTTTGAAATAACTGGAAGCGAAGGACGAACTATCGACAGCAATATGACGAGCATGGGGATACTTGTATCAAGCAGTATAATAATGTTAACTCAGGTGCGTGATGTTGATCGCGATGCCTACTCAATAATAAATACAGTTGATAAAACAAAAAATGAATTTGAATTTAATTTCGATTACTTACGGTGGGATGTTATCACGACATGTGGGTGAGTAATAAATTCATTAACGATAAAGAGAGGGCGTCGCTGTCAAAACCTCGGGAAAACGCAGGCAGATTGAAAGCGCTTACGTGCTATAATATCGGCTAATTTCTATGGAAAGTCGATCATCGTTAGTGCGCGCGTGCAAGCGGAAAATCGTTTATGAAATATGATAAGAGGCTAATTACACGGCGCGACGAGAGATGTCGTTAGTACCTGTCAAAACTTCATAATGTTTGATTCTATTTCAGGAATAATAATTGGCATTTTGCGAGGGCTTTATATATTGCTTTGATGTAGATTATTTAGCCTATTTTAAGGAATAAAATTCTCTTATCTATTAACATTTTTTAAGTGAAGAAGTTTGCAAACACTAAAATAGCGTGTTTACGGTTATCGGTTATTCCTTGTTGAAATAGAACGGTCCCATAAATACACATGAAAAATGAGTCACTTAATTCATGAACAGAAGACTTTGTATCTATTACTATTTTCATGATTTGTTCTGACTGATTAGTTCATTTAACTCACGAATAAGCAACACCGCAACATTACCCACCCTTCACCATATACTAGTCTCTTCCCCTACAATGTCTCTGCATATTATATTAGTAGTCACTAGCTTAAGTCAAGTCAATGAGTTCACGAAATCTCCGAGATAATCACTCCGTCTCATGGAAAAAATTAATATTGCATTCTGATTCGTGAATTATTAAAAAGTAATTAAATTCACTTAGTTTATATTGTTTTATCGTTTAATAGAAAACTTGTCGAGTTTATGGTTTATAAATATGACAACTTTTACGTACCCTTGCTATTGAACATAAAATGAGCTAGGTGGCTAGGTATATGACAAATAAATCTAACACATTTATTTTTATATAATATACCTACATAAAATTACATAATATTTATGAAAAATATCGAGTATTCCGGTTCATAAAATTCTAAAAAAATTCTAGCGCTGCCAGAATGATAACTAGATTGTTACAATATTAATATTTAATTATAACACAGTGACATGAGGAAGTGACAACTATTCTTAATTGCCTGTAAAGTATATTTTCTCTTTACGTTGAATAAAGGCTATTCTCAATAGAGTCATTCACTTGGTCGCGAATGTTTTTTCTCTGCTTTGCCTTGTTTAGAGGCTATTCAAAAATCATCAGCATTTTTAGTTTCTACGCGTTGTTTCGACAGGTAATATGTCCGAAAAACTTAAAAAAAATGTTTTTGAAAGCCATATCTTTATTTGGTTTATATACAAGTAAAATAAAACTTATATACAAGTAAGGATTATTAAAAAGAAAACACCCACAATGGCTGAGTGGCTAACGTGATGGATTTTAATCACTTATTATCAGTTTACCATCGTTTGTCACATCGGGTATACAAGAATTATTTTGGTTACACCATAGATACGATAAAACAGATTTGCAGTTGTGTTGGTTTTATTTGCTCCAATGCCTACTTCAATGCTAACCAATGATAACAATACATAAATGTAAATCACCCTTGCGGTATATAAATGGTGCCACAAATTATTCCTGTTAACTTTTTTCTCGTATTACTGATGTAATATATCCATACTATGCATTTTTCCTAATCACATTGAACTACGCTGTAAGTTTTTGTATAACTCTTACATATATTAATATTTCACATGTAAATACGGGGTAGAATACATTTATTTAAGTATGTCAATATATCAATAGTAAATAATTTTCTGAATAAATATAAAAGACTGAAAGACAGACATCCGTTGCAGGGAATTCTCAATAGATAATACGCCGGGGACTTACTCAATGTATGCATGGTACTAGATATAATATACGAAATATTTAAATCTTTATCCATTATACATATGTGAATAAATCTAATAATTTAGAGGTAATCATTTTTTTTAAATATGTTAGAATATTGAGGACTGTGCATAATTTTTTCACACTAGTTAGTAGAGATTACAATCTATGTAAAGATAAAAATTCTTGTCTCTACTCGTGAATAAATAATAATATTTTCTTCTGCGAAATTACGTGGAGTTAAAGTGCACGATATCTTCGCAATATCAATTACTTCACAGAATATTCTTTATATATCTGGTAAAGATAGAAATATCGAGATAGATATTGAAAGCTGAGTTTGGCGCCACCGTTTGATGTATATTTTCACTTGCTCGAAGTTGCAGCTATAAACACGATATTACTCTAAAGCTATTTTCGATAGAAGAGCTTTAAGATTTGAATAAAAATTTCATTCAATATGCAATATTGCACTACCTACGAGTACCTATGTATTCTTTACTTGGAATGACATTGGAGAAGCTCAGCGTATCTGCGGGTCTATTCTATACAAAATGTGACTATCGACCGCTAACGTGCTAACGTGATAATGTGCTAGTATTTGTTACATACATTTTATATTGAAATATTATAATTGTAATTGTATTGTAATCAGTTAATCAGTCGAAACTGTCTCTCTCTCGCTCTCTCTCTATCGCTCATGCTCTAAATTTTAGCACAGGCAGGGGGCATGCCGTTAAAATATATCATTTATTGCAACAATTAATACCGGGTAATTATAATTGTTACAATACGTGTTAATAATTTGATACAAACATATCCTAGTTAGCGGTTTTAGCGGACGAATGCAGCCTTTTGTATAGAATAGACCCGCTGGTAAAATTGGAGATCTGAAAAAATGTCAAAAATCTCTCACTAGGTGGACAAACTTAAACGAGGTTTTTCTTACCAAATATCACCAATTATTTATTGTGGCAGAAAAGGTAATAGAAGCAATGGTCTTCATGATTTAAATTCTCTGTCGTGGGTTAACTCATTAGTGGCACAGGTGTCCACATGGACACATCAATTTTGTTAATGGTGTGAAATGAATTTTTATTTGTTTTAAAAATTGTTTATTTACATTTTTTATGTATCTGTAATATAACAGAGAACGAATACTGAAAATAAAATTTTCATATCATTTTTAAGTTTTGAGATAATAGCCGTGTCCATATGGACACGCGTGACACTTATGTTATCATATTTTTTTTTTGATTCTATGGTTTATTAGTAGAATTATTATAAAGTATGATAGTTTTCAATACACATTACACACAAGCTAATATTGCATTTTCTTCACCGCGTTCTGATTTTAGATGTTTCTTTTTCTTTCAAAATATCGATCACCGTCGATTTTTTCTTTTTTTTTGTATAAAATAATTTAACCCATTAAATCGTATATCTGCTAGAACCATTGATTTTGATGTACATAGTTTTGAATATTCATCCTATCAAGATCCATCAGCGTTCTTATTTTCCACATTTTTCCCGTAAAATTGATATTTTGTGCAGCTAGGTGTAATTGCGTGTAGAATCTCCAGTTGCAGTATAAAATATCACATTGGTCTAGCTATGTTCTTGCATTCCTAGATTTCACTTGTGTATCTGCTTATAATCGTCTATGATTTAAATTATCGATTGTTCCACCAACATCCTCATCTGTTAAAACCTCAGGATTTGGTCGGTGGTGAGATAAATATTAATATTATATTCGTCGACATTATCATCGTCACTAGCTTCATAAAGTGCATCCAATGCATTGTTTACCAGCATTTCTCTTTCTTCAATCTTGGACATATCCCAGAAACTAAATAATTTGACAAAATGAGAATAATATATTTTATAAAAATATAGTGATAACAAATCATAATTTAAATTTGTAGTGTTAAGTGGCACGCGTGTCCATGTGGACATGCATTAATTGATTATGCAATAACACCACATAAACAAAAATAGTTCCATTTATAATTACATATAATGAAACTGCACACTTTTATAATGCATTCAATGACAGAAATATTATTCTTTGAAACAATATAATCAGAAAACCATGGTTACCTTTAACATAAGTCCATCATTTTGTGGTTATAAAATGAGTGGCCACATTGACACTTGATATTAATTTTATTATGTCAGCTAGATCGTTCAAATGACGAACAATTGAAGCAGTGTACTTATTTCAACTGACTAACGTTTATAAACCAAATTGTTATTTTAAAATTTTAAAACGTGAGCGATTGGGTCTGGCACTAAAGAGTTAATTACTAAGATCAGAATATTTTATCAGCTAAAATTATTAATGGTCTATTTTAAATATGTAGCATTACGTTTGCAATGTGCGATATTTTAAATTAATAATAAATAATTACAAAATTAAACGAACTTTTTATATACTACGTTTTTAAATTTTCTGTTGAATCATATAAACTTGACGATTCTATGTATTAATAATTTAGGACAAATAAGGCAATTGTCAACAAATCATTTTTTTGCTATTTTGCAACAAACAAACAAATATAGAATACTGAAATGTCATTTTGATTTCCATAGTAACGCACGTATATATAAATAATTTAGTTGCTAGGACCACCCCCTTAGCATCTAATAATAGTGGAGTGGATTACGGATTTCTTCCGAAATAACTTTTCATACAAAACAGAATTAACTAAAAATGAATTCAATTCTACTTAAAGATGGCTAAAAGTATTAAAAGAATGCATTGGGAAGTTAGTTAAAAATCAATTGCAAGATTTGTACTGGATAAACAACCACCGGACAAACAAGAATACGAGCTAAGAAAAACGTGGTAAAATTAAATGTATGTCTATAATATGTAATTCCTTTGATCAGCGTTTTGAATTTGTCCATGAAACTAATTTTTTTTAATGTATGTCTGTCTATTTCGTGCATTCTCATGATAAAACTTACACAGTCTATGAATTATATTCTTCACATCAATTTAGTTGAGCTTCATCTCAATATCTCAAATTATGAAGCTAAGATGAAACTTCTTTTAAATAATGGACTTGCTGAGGTAAACTAACTAGAATGGTAAGGTGGAGATCCGGGTAGCTACATTTGTCGATTACGCGCGTAATCGAATTGAATTACAAAATGTAATCACGAGTAGTAAAAGTGGTCACATAGTGGACTGGTGAGGTCAAATTTAATATTGATGAATGAATACGCGCCTTCATGCGACAATTGTCTATTGCATGGGCATCATCGAAACTAATAATTAAAAACTAAAGTATTTAAACTAGTCAGATAGCTTTAGTGGAGTAGAGTGGTAGGTGAAGTGCCTATAGAGGGCTAGTGCATGGCCCCAAGGGGGGGCTGAAAGTGCTCTAGCCTGGGCGGCCGGCATGGGAGGTTCAGACTCCAATAATTCGCTGTATTAGTAAAACTAACTGTGATTGTGACTCCAAGGACACACAATCAGTGTTTTATAATATGATGTCGAATGCCGAAAACTCAATAATTCATGTTATTTATTGTAAAATAGAAAAAAAATCGTTAAAAGTACACGAAACACCTTTAATGGTGTTCCACCGAATACGATTTTGGGGAACTCTACAATAATTATTGAACATCAAACCACCCTTAACCTTGACGATAGATAGGGGGCCCGCCAAATATCCTGGCCTGGAGCCCCGTTTCAGGTTACATGGGCTAGTATATACATTCAACTATTTTCTATCTTATTGATTTCAAAAAAATAAAATCAAATCAGTCCCTTCCTTTATTCTGTATATCTATAAATTTGTAATTAAATATTTCTAGTGTTTATTAAATGGTTGAAATTAAAGTTTTAAGTTTAAAGGTAAAGTTTTAAATTAATTTTACAATTACAATAAAAAGGGTCGATTCTTTGCCACTAGATCACAATAATTGAGTTTAAATCATAGTGATATCGTTCTCCTTTTATAATCTCCGCTATAAACGCTATGTAAGCGAAAATCTTGAGTCACGTTCATAGATCAGCGACTTTTGAAGTTGAGCGCTACTCCTATTGGAAACAAAACCACCCACTATACAAACAAAAATGCTATTTAATCACTTTAATTGTATACAAGTATATGATTTTGTTGGATTCTTGATAAGTATTTACATAATTATTGCTGTAATGAAATAATAAATTCTATCGTTTATGAATATTTAATGGTAGGTACTTTTTTCTTTTGAACTGTAACCTTCATTATGTAATAATAATTATATAATATTTAGATAGGCAAACAACTTTACGAAAATTGTGTTTTCCATGTTATACATAAATACAGTTATTAAACTTTAGACTACCTACGTAAAATTCTACGTTTGCTGCCGAAAATTTTTACAGAACAATTTTAATTTGTACCTATATGCCATACGCATATAATTTAAAACCTATTTAAATATTTAGAAACGGTCCAATTTTTTTAAAAGATTAAATGTGAGAATAAATAGTAAGAAAAAACGTATTTCTTATATATACATACTTATTGTTGAGTGATATTAAAATGTTAAATTAATTTTTATGATAATAATATTTTGGAAAGCCTACTTAGCATACTTCAATACAATATACTAACCTACAGTGGTTTCCAAACTTTATGTTACTACGCCTCCCTTTCAAAATCTTGGCGCTTCCGTCCTCCCTTTATTCCATTAAATAATACAGACATATTTTTAAGTATTTTATACGTTTATAGTTTATAGTTACAATATATTCATTTTTAACTATGTTTACTTTTCATGCGATTGATGTGCTTTCTTATTAGCACAAAGTGGTATTTTTCTACTAAATGGACCTGCATTAATTTATTTACTCGATTTAACCCAAATAGACAAGTTTAGCAATGCAGTTATCGTTCCTAAACTAATTTGTCTCTTCAATATGATTTGACCATTTTATACAAATTTTTCATGAGATAGCTAGCGCACTTCACAATAGTATAGAAGTGAGCTATAATAAAATTAGTCTCCATATCTTCAGACAGGTTTGCAAACAACCTAACTTTTATAGTACTGTTTTTTTAAGCAGTTTATAACTAGCGGCCGTTTCATGAACTATGCACTTGCAAACTGCAAACCTGTGGCTATGTTTGTGTTAAACTTTTCGCGCTTCCCTCAGTGATAGTCCGCGCCTCCCAGTTTGTAAATCGTTGCACTAACATATATAATATTATTCGTGTGGCTTGAACTATTGCGTGATAAAAATAATACTGTTTGAGGTAATTATATTATATAATTTATGTATCTCTTGTGTATATTAAATTTACTGCCAATCTAAGTGCAAAAGCAACAACAACAAACAATTCAACTTGGTGGCGCTTTTAGCAGTTGACTGTAATTTGAGGGTGATGCTGGTTGGTGAGTATACACAGGATGCCAGACACTGACTTTTATATTTGAGAGGGCTGACGCGCGGACGGGGGACTGGGGACGGTTCGGTGTTCACGCACTCACGCACTGGTAAACGGACGGTACACTTTTGATGGATGATATATATTTCAATTTTCAATTTTCAATTTTAATTTATTTTACATATTGTGGACATTACAAATTATAAGTTTAAGACGTTCACAACATGACATTTAGAAACAAATAAATATTATTAAAAAAAAAAAAAGTATTATGTAATATTGTAATTATGCAATATTAAGTTATTCTATAGTATAAATGTGTAAATACAAAAAATATTAAGTATATAGGTACAAGGAAGTACACCGGATGAGTTAAGCAGACCCTATTTTAAGAATTTATAAAATAACGTCCACCTATACTCATTCTCACGTAGATGGAATATATCAACATCCGAAGCAATTTGGTTGAACAGAGTTATTGCTCTACCAATTGGCATCACCAATGGCAGGTTAGTTCTGCTCCTCGGGAGAACAAACAACTGATGCTCCCGATTTCTAAGATAGTTATCAGGGACACACAAGTCAATATTACCAAGAATGGCAGAGTTCTCATTCACACCACGTATTAGTCGAAAAAAATACGTGGCCAAATATTGATATCTTCTAGCACTTAAACTACAGTATGTTAGCATACCTAAGAGAAAGTCAGTTGGATAAAGCCACGGATAGTATCCATATAACCTCAAATAAAGGAGTCTCAAAAATTTCTTTTGAACTCGCTCCACCATAAGGTCATATTTCAACTGATGCGGGGCCCAAACAATCGACCCACTCTCAAGCCGGCTTCTCACTAAGGAATTTGGAGTTTAACTCACTAAGGAGTTTGATGAATGATGATGATATGTTCAAGATGGATGATATAGACACGACGTTTACTCAAACCATAACAGATTTAGTGCAACGACGGTTGAACGGATACGTTTTGAGTAACTCGGTAGTTAACGCTAAGCCCATTTTTTAATAAAATGCCTAATTCTTGTCAAATTTGGGATCGCATAGATTATAAATATATTTTTTTATCGTAAATATTTCTATTATTTAAATAGTAAAAAATTTTACTAAAGGTTTTATAAATGCGTTTAAAAATTAATTAATCAAAAAAATATTAACACCACTGCACGTGGATGTACTGACATATTACTATATTCCAAAACATTAGATCGAGAGGTTGAAAAATATACTCTTTTATGTAATAAAAATACTTTATTCAGTCATCAAATGTTTAAAATAAATATAAAAGATAATAAAGCTTCAAAATTACATAAATTGATTATCTACAACGTTTAAGAAATGTCCAAGCTTATGCTCTGAAAATACTATAAAATCTCCATTTTGACCAACGTGGCACATGTGGGCCGTTAAGTAAGTCATAAATTGACTTTAAAAAAGTCTGAAGGGTCTTTGAACAATTGGAAAGTGTGACGATTAGTCAACAAGCTATATCCATTAAGTATTTGTATGTGTATAAAATTTATTTAAAAACTTACAGTTCTATAAAGTAGTTTTTGAGTTTATTCATATGTGGCATTGTTATTATCTTTTTTACCATGGTCGATTTTTTACGAGGAATAAATCAGATGGGGTCCAATCACATATTGAAAAATAACATGTGAATTTTTGTCAGACATGAGATTTGAACCCGGAACCCGCGACATTATAAGCCAACCCGTGGGCTTATAATAATGTTACACATTACTTTTTATCGATTACTGTTCTTACAACATGACTATTTTCGTGCAGTGTTTAATTGTTAACTATTTCCGTACAAAAATGCCACAAAATATACTATATTATTATGCCATACTAAAATATTTAATCTATTTTATTCCATAATCGACAATTTAATTTTTTTTATAATTTATAATAAATAATAACTACGTACAAAAACATGAGTATTTTTTCATTTCGACTTCAACGGTTATATTCTATTTTTTTATATTTTAATTTTTTAATTAAAAAAGTAGTCCAACTTATTTAATAATATTCCATGACTCCGTTGCAAATGTAATTTAATATTCTCTGCATAGCTTGTGATATTGTAATAATATTTCCATTAAAAAAACCAACTAGCTACAATGTAATACTTGGTGAATGTTGACTGTACAACATACAGTTCACGTCTGACCGACCTCTATAAGTTGAAAAGCGAATGGCAAACTATCCGGTGTTGTAATAGTATATCTACGCCAGAAGTGAATAAATGTGGCCAGTGAGCTACGCTACAATGCACTACGTAATACATTGTGTTCTTATTAATTAAAGTATTACTTGGAAAAGCATGTTGTTAGCAGAAGTGTATTATAAAATAGCGTATTCATCTTTTTGAAGTTATACTTATTTTGGGGCATTTGGTAGAGAGTGAAATTGAGAGCTGCGCGCGCACACCGTTACGAAAGTTCACGATGGTTTGAAGTTAGCTGCAAATCAGTCATCCGTATACAAACGTCAGTTTGATTGTAGAATTGTTCCATTGCCTAAGCAACGAATATATTATTGTTGGCCATTTTCAATTCCTTACATTAACAAACGATTAAATGTCACAGTTGTTACTTTAAAAATGAAAACAACGAGAAATAATTATATAATTTAGTAATATAAGCTAAAGTATATAGAAATAAACCAACGGCGCTTCAATAAGCGGCCCTTTCTCTTGAGTGTGTAATTTAAAAAAAAATAGCTAGTCGAAGTATCTAGGTTATCACAAGTTTTGTTACGCCAAAGGAGTATAACTTCTAATGCGCGTACATAAGTATACACACCGATTTTTGTTATTGTCTTGTTATACTAGTAGACCTTGAGTTCTGTCATAATTCTGTTCAGATTCCAGATATTTTTCCAACTTTTTAAAAGTTAATCTGCACGATAACAGCCAGCAGATCTTTTGTGCAACGAGATTCAAAATACGTCATTAGTTTTACAACGTTTATTCTCACTATATAAAGTTTTATAATGTAAAATATATACATCTACGAACACGGAAAGTATCTATCAATTTAACGGCAAAGCATAGCACACTTCTGAGTGCAAGGGTAAAGAATGAACTGACAAATTCAACCGCTACGTGGCGTAGCGCTAGTATCGATTTAATGTTGCTAGGAAGTAATTATAACTGTGTCTATTTATTCCCCAATTTAATTATTTTAAACCTATTATTATGCTGATAGCGACTTTTTTCTAAGCCACGATGATTAATATGTTTCAATTAGATATTTACATAAACTTTAAGACTGATATCATAGATATGTTTCATTAGTTAGGACTCCATTAATTCGATAGTATTAATATTAATTCCCAATACGTTACCATTGTTGCCAGAATGGACGATTTTACACCTCTTGATTGTAGTATTTTTATTATTTAAAATGACTAATGATCTATTATTAGGTTTTGGCGATTTATATGCTTATCGAGTGTATTATTATTGTTAAGCTAGGGGTTTTTTTACAAACACTTTAACTATTCATAATTTTGTTTGTTATACATTTTTTTATTGACTCAATAGGTAGATGGTTTTAGATGATTGATAGGTAGGTTTTTATATACTTTATTGTATTGATGTATATTTGCCTTTTGGTAAGTGTACATAGTGCCTGAAGATGCCGAAAGGCGAAACCCGAGTCGTAAAAAATGACTCAAATGGAATAGTACAAAACTTAAATCCATATTAGAATAATTTAATATATTTTAATTATGTATTTTAATGAACCGGTTTATTTCTTGTTATTTTAATTTTTTATTATAAATATATATCTATATATAATATTAAAAAAAAAAAGTTTTCCACACGCTTTATTCTGTATAGGTATTCGTGTATAACGTGTTTACTTTTCTCTGAGAGTTTTTAATCTCTGCTTTGTGGGGGAAATCCCGTTTTCTCGGAAAAATGAAATCTCCAAAGCGACCGCGCTTCGGAATGTCTCCTTATAAATGAACATAGTCACAAGATAAAGATATTTTCTTGTGAAACTTTTCAGTTGAAAAATACTGCACGGTGATATTTTCAGAAAAAGCTTCGTTGAGCTTTGTTTAATTTAATATTATTATCTCCGTAATTGGAAGAGCTTTAAACCACAGCTGCAAATAGTTTCATGTTTTTTTGTTTTTATTTCAGAGATAATATTATTATTGTAGCAGTATTTTCAGTTAGCAATTTACGAATTATCTCCTCATACAATTGACTCTCAATTGTTTCTCGTGTTAATAGTTTATGGATGTTGCTCCAGAAGTTAGCGAAGACAACGCTATTTTTATTAGCTTGCAGAATAGCAATATAAAATAAGAATCTTATAATTCGCGTATTAAATGCATATTTAACATTATTATTAAGCAGTTCCAATTTGATCGTTTGTACTTATAATGGTTTCGTCTATCTAAACTATGTAATAAAAATAATCAAGAGATGATGTGAGAAAATATATAGTTTGAAATTGATCTTTTGGGTTTAAATAGAATCTGATACTGATGAACAGTACAAAATCCTACTGAAAGAAACGGAACAACTGATATAATATTTTTTTTAACTGGTGAAAATCAGTTACTTAAGGGGAGACATGCTCAGCATAGGTCAAAATGGAGCTTTTGTTCGATTTTCAAAGCATGAATCTATTTATATAATTTTTAAGCCTTATTATCTTTTATATTTATTTTAAACATTTGATGACTGCATAAAGTATTTTTATTACATAAAATAGTATTTTTTTAAACCTCTCGCTCTAATGTTTTAGAATATAGTCATATTTGTACATAACTATGCAGTGGCGTAAAGATTTTTTTACGTTTATTAATTTTTAAACGCATTTATAAAACCATCAGTATAATTTATGTCAACATTATTATAGTGAAATATTTACGATAAAAATTATATTGACAATCTCTGTGATTCCAAATTTGACAAGAATTAGGCATTTTATTATTCAAAAAATGGGCTAATAAAGCTATGTCTTTGACCATTCAATTGTGATAAACATCCTACGAATAATGATTGCTTTATAATAATTATTGACCTAAGAATAAGGTAGTGTTTTTTTGAAATTCGCCATTTCTTTTGGCATTCCCCAGTGGTTAAGCTACAACATACGGCCGTAGCCATAAATTGTCAAACTATAATTGAAGTAGGGAGTAAAATGATGTTAACGCGCGTGTTTGAACATGTAGCGTTTAAAAAAAATCGGTTAGGTACATTAGTAGTTTGTATTACCTAAATTAAATTATCAAAGTTTATCTTTTGTCCTCGCACACATAAATCAGTTGGGCCTCGCACTGAATTTGTATTTCAGTATTTTTTTTTTGTTTTTCACGATTTAGCTTAGAAATATATTCGGTCTGAAAAGTATATTTTATAATTAATGAATTTATTCACCATCTATCTACTGATTATTTTCCGAAGAACAATTATTATTGAAATATTGAATTAAATAAAAATCTTGTTACTACGGCTGCTGTCAAGTTGATTTAATGTGGGTTGACTCTTTTCACCTGAATGTATACAGAAAATTAACAATTAAATAATCTGTCTTTTATATAATTAGTACATACGTCATACACTTTACTAATAACAAATATATACGTTGTTGAATTTATTAGATTCCACGCGAGCAAAAAAAAAATTTCAACTTGATTTTGCTGGTTCAATGGAAAGATTTAGCTACTTCTTATATTAAAAATAAGTAGGCTGGTATGTTATTAATAACTCCCAATATGTGTGGGCACTTATAAATGAAAATATAACCTAATTTAATTTTGTATATAATATAACGGCAGTACATTATTATGTAATGCCATCATTATGAAAAATTCGTACGACTTTATCAAAAATACACACCATGTACTAAAAATAATCTGATGAAAGATGTAATCTGATGTAACATCGACACACTAAGCTCGTTAGACGAAAATACATGAATATTACATTGCGCCTATTATTATACTACTATTTCGGGTAAGTTAATTTTGTGTACAACGACCTACAATCAAGTGAAAACTTTATAAAGAATAATTGTAGATTATCGACAAATAATTGTGTATACACAGTAATAACTAACTGTAAAAATAAAATTCTTGTGTGGGTAAATATAGGTTAACAACATTGAAGTAAACCATCCACGCATACTGGCAAGAATTCTCTTCGCATTATCGCATCCGCGAACAAAACCAATTAACATTTCCTTCGACCGGTCCTCGCTTCTACGCTATGCATATTAACTAACGGTGTACTATCGAAGGGGTGTGTGGTGGGGGGGGGCGTATCATCGTAGCATCGTAGCAAGTGTCTACGAGTGCAGCGTCGCGGCGCTCACGGCGAGGCGTCTGTCTGTCTGGCGCCGCTCCCGCCCTTGCCCCGGCCCCCGGATCAGACCCCTTCTCACCCTCTTAGTCTCGGTTTACCTGTCGCATGGCTACAACCGATCATCTCCCGTCAAACGGTCGCTGTACGATCGGTTTGTCCATAAGCTAAATTGTTCTAATAAAATAAATCTCAATCTGTTTTACTTACGTGACTGCTCAAGCTGTGTTGTCTGGGAAAAATACTTAGATAGTAACGCAATAATGTATTACATCATTGTAAATATTTTGTAAAATTGATTTCTATGATTGGTGCAACATGCAACTATTCAGATAACAATTTGATCGTCACGACGCTTATTTTGATTGATTCATAACATTATGTTTTTTTTTATTAAAAATTATATATAAACCCAAAAATTACCTATTCGTCAGCTTGATGGCTACTCTAAATAGTTTTATTCAAATTTTTCCCATTCTAAAATTTCAATACAAACTGTTAAAAATTGTATTTGGACAAGTAACACGTTGTTGTTTGAATTTAATAGTATAATTATTATCTTTGATAAACTACTTTTTATGACTCAACGAATAATTCACAAGATTTAATAATGTGACATTATTTTATTGAATATACGTAATTTGGAAATATTTCAGAAAAACAAATAATCGCTAGAAAAAATCTTGTGGAATTATTCAGATTTCAAATTATCTATGTTCTACAAAAGAATATTATCTTTAAACTTTTTAATTACTCGTTGAATGAAAAAATAGTTTATCAATTATTAGCAAGATCCTGATACCGGTCAGTAATTGGGGTAATATTAATACTTTCATTTAAAATATAAAATCCGATTGCCAAAAAGTAACGCAATTTAGAAAGCGCTTCAGTGAGTATTGTAAAGACAACTATTTTATAGTAGTCACAATTAGATAGAGCGCGTATAGCTAGTTAGTGCACATGGGCGCAGGATTGTATCCTCTGTGTCGTATTTTTTTTAAATTATTTTTCTAGTGGTTGTATTGCAAAAGCGTTTTCAAATTATGTATATGTACTAGTAGTAATCGAACCATTTAGCATTACAAGGGTGACACACTTCGATATTCATATGTTGTTGTCAAAACAAAACCAGAGTGGCGGAAGCGATTGTCAGCATTTCCTCAATCATAACCTAGATCAACAGTGTATAATATGATTTATTTAATTGCGATAATGACTCTCGTAATGTATTGATTTCATTTGTATAAATAGCAAGGACGATCCATAACTTGTTACCAGTCATCTCGAGTCCATCAATCGACACAGTTATTCCTGACTCGTCACTCGATACAGTCACCTGCTTAAAAAGTAGATCGGTAGTCGTCGCCGATCACTGTTCGGTCCGAGCTCACCGCGATCACTCTACAAGTCTACACCGATAGTTTTTACTCCGGATCATTGTAACTCTCTGTACTCTACATCAAGACAATAAATATCAACACCCATCTACACCACCTACCTCCACAGTCATATATTATATTTGATTTCTAATTATTAATTTCTGATAAAATAAATTATAAATTCAGCTGAATATCATTATAAAATCAAACGTCAAAATAACAGATTTAAGAGTACGCACTTGCAAGTATATTTTTAACCAATATAATACGGTCGTAATTTATTTGTTAATGATTAATCTATTTAGTAATACATTTTTAGTTATTTTATTTAAATTCAAAAATCGTTTTATTAAAGACATAGAACAAACTGTTTCTGAAACGATAAAACAGCAAGCACCTTGCAATGTGTGCAACTGAGCAAACATTTTATTTTCTCGTTCGGAAAACTAAAAGACTAGTATGTGTCAACAAACGGGTATAATGGCGGCTTCTGGGAATTCTGGAAATCAGTCTAACATAATATCTTGGATTATTAGTTTCGAATCATATTTTTATTTTTATTACGGTTGCATTATTTTTAATGTTTTATATTATATTAATTTGTTTGAAAATATGGAAATATTAAAATATCGAAAAATAAAGAAATACAATATAAGTACTTAGTTACATTTAACAATGCATTTATTATACTATCAATAAATTACACACACAGAAAAATGATTTTGGGGGGCTCCATTTAGAAAAAAATATCCAGAATACTTTATTATTCACTTTTAATGCTGTGCGAGGGAGCGGGGTTAATAAAATCTACCAGATGCCATTAACTTTCACATTTATCATGTCTACTACTTATAACTTCTCATCGTTTCAATCGCTGACCCTTGCACTTTTTCAGGTATATACCTACACCATACCCAGAAACTCCACTTTTTAAATTTGATAATAACAACATGGTACTCGCTTAAATTATCTTAAGTTATCGAATGCGTGTGGCTTAACGATCATAATTATTAGGTTCGATATTGTTTATTTGTGTCGTTCATGGTGTCTACTTTTTTAAACATGCCACATCAGAATATTAAATGAAATATCAGATACCATTGATAGTTCAATTTATGAGTGCCATGACTCTTTCAGTGGCCACAGGTCTTCCGTATCATAGAATTTCAAGAGGAGTAGAGCCAGTAATCCTCATTTAAGAGATTCTGATGATGAAGAAGAAGGGCTAACATTCCATTTACCTAAACGAGTGTGATGGGGTCCGGACGCAAAACTTCCCCCTCCCCTGTGTGCGTGCCTGCTATCAATGCGTATTTAGTTTTCCTGATTGGATTTTAATTAACTATTTTACACTTAATCTAAATCAGTAAGTCTTTAAAACAACAATACTATCGACTGAGGATACTTAATGGAAATTAAATTATAATTTTTAATTAACTATTTCTTTTATTCAACGACTAATTCACAAGTATAAAGAATGAACCATTCTAATTATTGAACATACATAATTTTGAAAAACACTTCTGAGAAAAAATATTATAAACCAATAGAAAAAACATTTTTTGAAAAAAGTAAGCCACCCCCGACAGGGAATTGAACTCTGCATCTCTTGGGTTTACGCCCCATCCGCGCATTTATCCTTTATGCTACAAGGCGACGTACTAATTGCGACAAATTTTAACTATTGGCCTTTTTAATACCTGCTCATCAGCGCTTTTCGAAATCAAGCTACTTTGGCAATTGATTTTTGTTTATTAAATCAAAGTAGGTACCTACTACTTTAATTACTAACCGACGTCACGGCTTTCACCAATATTTTTATTAGTTGTATACCTGATCCTTTACTTAGGTTATAAGACTTTAACATTATTTTATTTTATCAAACTGCTACATATATACGAGAATTAACTGTATTCCTTTTCAGTGTGTATCCTCTTTTTCTAAGTAAATAAATAATAAAGGACCCCACCCCAGGAAAACAAAATTATTGACCGTCTCAAAAGCGCTGTTATGTATCTTGAAAGTATTACAAGGTCTGTCAGACTTTCTTTAAATACCGATATATAACATTGTAATATAATGTAACAATGAAAATGGTTTTTTTTTCAAAATCAATAGTTTTTTTTAGTTTTATCACTGGCACACCAATACGGGGAGAAAACTTTTTTATGGGTAGTAAGTTTAGGAAACTTTTCAAATTCACAGCGTCTCCGATACACTGGTTTTCTTAAGCAACTAAAAGTTTTATTGTGCTCGGACCATTATCTGAGCTCGTCCTTTTATTGGGTAGAAGACGGGCGACAATTTAGCGAGCCGTTAGCCCGCGGAAAACACGCAGTTTTCGGTGATAAATTTATCAATTCACCACACGTTTCTCTTCCGAATGCTGCGTACAGACTATGTTATGTTAACGAGACGTAAAGTCGCAAAGTATTTTTTTGGCTGCTTAGATTTCGATCAAGATCATAAAATGTCTATTTTAGGCTATCGAAATTTACTTACGCTCTATTTTCCGTACGCGTTTCGGTAATATGAAACATGGAAAAAAAGACTTATTGAATTGTGTCGCTACATTTCAAAATCAGCCAAGTCCACCTTTAAGTATGTTTGACTTTTTTTATGAATTGCTGAAGAACTACCGCTTTCTAATATTTCTGCATTATCAAAATGTGGAATTTATTAATTTTAAATATTCTATACTCGAAATAATATAAAATTTCACCCTTGTGACTGTGTATATGAGAAAACAAAGCTGTTTTTCTCCTATTCATCTATTATGGACTTGGTTGATTTTGAAATCTAGCGACACAATTCTAATTGATTTCAGTTTTGTACTAAGTATAGAGATATAGAATTACAAATTAAATATCTATTTTTCGTAGTGTCAAACTCGTCAAGGAGCTGACTGCAATAATAAATAATATCTGTTTTTCACTTAGTCAGTCATCCATTGATGCAAACGCCAGATAATTAATATCCTACTCGATTATTTCAATAAAAGGATATTATTTTGATTACATAAATAGCGAATAATAATTCATCGGAAATATCACTCGAATATACGATCCCGGCCTGTTAGATTCTTAATCTCCGTATCTTCCCGCACAACATTTCATTATACCGAAATTCGGACCTCGGAACATTATCATAAGTATTGTAACATAACTGCTATTGTACCGACTGTTCACGCCACAAATAAAACTCGCTCCTGCATCCATCTTCGACTTCTTTATCATTATCCTCAACATCATGACCTTCGTCACGTCGACGACTCCCACAGTGGTAACTCAAATCGTACCCCACATAAGTACTCCATTTCACTCATTTTTTGCGACCCGGGTTTTGCCTTTCAAGATCTTCATTCAGAATCGATTTCCTTAAGGTCATATTATATTTATGTGATTTTCTCAAAGCCTGAGTGTTTTTATTGTTTTACTTCTAATACTCACTTAGAGTATAATTATGCTTTATAATTAATAGTTATAACATATATTTGAAAACACATCTGAGAAATATTATAATATCCAATAATTGAAAAAAAAATACGTCACCTAGCAGGAATCGAACCTACGTCTCTCGGGATACACGCCCACAAAAGCCAATTGTAAGAATAATGTAAGAAGAAGAAAAGAGTATTGTAAGAATCATTAATTAAAATTCGTCGCAATTAGATAAGATGCCTGTAACATTGTGGTCAATGCACGTGGGCGTGAACTGTTTTCAAATTATGTATGTTCAATAATAAAAGAATGTTACATACTTTACTAATAGTTAATTAATAGTTAAAAGTAATAAATAAAAAAAATAGATAATATTATATGTAAAAAAAAATAGTATGTAGGTTCATCCTAGAGCCGGAGTGTCTTGGCATGTGTTTAAAAATACAGTAACGCAGTATATTTTGTAATAGGCGGCTTTCGTGGTGCAGTGCGTAAGGCGCTGGCCTTCCACCTGAGAGTTCTGGGTTCGATTCTCGGTCATGACACAAACATTTATGTGTTTTTCTCAAAGCCTGTGTGTTTGTGATTGTTCAAAATTACTAACAACCACCTTGTACGAAAAAGCAAGGACATGGTTATTAATAATTCTAAAAAAAGTCTAAGTATAAGTATATTATTTTGATCGTCATTAAAATATCTAATATTTATTATGTTATATTATATCCACTGGGAATTAACACCGTTAACATGATTTATAAAATATTAAAAAAAGTACAATGTCTATAATAATACACAATAAAACTATCATAGCTACTTGAAAAATACATGACTGAATTACCTAGTATTAAGATAACCTTTTTGAAATTGTTGTTATTTAGAAGTACTACTTTATTATACCCTTCTGTAACTTTTACGGCAGTTTAATAGAGACTATGTAAGAAAATGTAGCAATAATAAAAAACTATTTTTTTAAATACTCACAGAGTATGCTCCATTTATTTATAAAATTTATTTTCGGTTCAAATATAAATTAGTCACTTGCGTCATATAATACTAAGTACATAACTTGTTAAAACGCTCCAGCGAAAGTATCTTAACTAATTTATTTAACGCTCGTAAATTTTGCTCGCGACATAAAGGAGCATTTACTCTTTTTTCTGCACACATGTGCCCAAAGTGCTTCGACCATTTATTTTTCTTTCGGGCCCAAGGAACAGATAGCATAAAAAGGCCCATCGCAGCAATTGTTGTGGAGGGGGTAACGGGGCCTATATTATTTTGCGGTGCGCACGGTTTCTTTGCGAAGCGAATAAAACCGGAAAGACACTTATGGGAAAGGCCCGAATTCATACCGAGCGCGAGTGAAGTTCAGTGTGTACTGTAAAAAAATACGTTTTATTTTTTCCGGTTTCTTGTTAAAATTAGTTACAATTGAAATAAAAGTGATTACAGTTTGTACAATATAATCAACATTTGTTATATTGTACTACAACCTACTGCTACAAACTTTTATGGTACGCCAGGGTTTCGAAAACTACGGCTCGCAAATATTTCTACGCTTAATTTTACTGTATGCTTAAAACAATACTAAAGAAAATATAAACCTGTCGATTATTCCATTTTTTTCTGTGCCATATCTGTTATGGTAAATCGACGATTATCTTACACATTTTTGTCTATCTGTCACGATTCAGTCAGGAAAACAGGTATAGAATGTTGAGCTTGAACTTGTGTCTATTATAATATATTAATTATAAATATAATAATATATACAATACATTTCCCATTTTCGATCCTTAGAAAATTATACGAACTTTCACAGAGTGGAGGTTGTATTAACAGATGTTTGTTTTTACTAGAAATGAATCCATACTAATTTAACAAACAAAAACTATTTAAAATCGACTTTTTTTTGGTTTGCGTCTAAAATAATAGTTTTTTTTTCAATATTTATGATGAATAAAACCCTTAATGGCCGGAATGACAATATAAAAGGCCACGCGAATGGTTGCTTTTCGAAGAGTATAGTGCAAAGATAATGTATATTCAGTTTTTGTCGAAATTGAGTTAACATACACAAACGTTCGTATACATCATTTTTTTACATTGTAAAAATATTGTACATCCAAATAGGGTGATTTAGTATTTTATCTTTCAATTACATAATATTATGTAAATTTTTCATGCATCTCAAATTTTTAAATTCGATTTTCTCAAATACTGACTATATAAAAAAAACTGGACATACAATATCTTTGCACTAAAGCTAAACCATCGAATTATAATAATTCTAACCGTTTACTTTACTTTTTAGTTCGTTTGTCACATCATTATAAATCAGTAGGATTTACTAAAAAAAAAGTATAATTTTAATAACCATATATCTCGCTTTTAATTAAATTTACCGAGATCCCAGTTATCGTATTAATTATAAATTAATCGGTTAAATAATCCTTTAATTAGATTCAGCCGATTGCAATGCAAATTAATCTTGGGAACGTTTTCGCAGTATATAATCCATTGAGAATTAATGTGTCGCTAAATATAGCGTTAAAATGAATCAATTTGTGATTGCTAGCGACCGTCATCAAATCACAGGGACGACGTAGCGCAACTAGATCGGTTCATTAATGAGAGAAGGTTAATCACATTTTCCAGGTCTCTATCGCCAACCATAATATTCACTAATATTATTTATTTGCCCATTGGTCATTGCATCACAATATAATATTATGTAGAAGTTACACAAAGTTTGCTATAATTAAGTAAATCATATTATGCAATACATATGTAAGAATTATTTAATTTTGAAAGACATAAAATATGCGTAATATATTTTATATAATAAATGTTTATGTAAGAGAATTGTTCAATTATCTCAAAACAATTTCAACCCATTCATAAAAAAATAAATAATTGAATGAAAATAACCAATTTTATTAGTGCTGTCTGATTGAGTAACCGTATGACACTTAGCAGTTTTCAAATTAATTTTATTTATTTATTAAATGATTCACAGGCCGTCAGCAGTTTTTAACGCTGACTCGGTAAGAAATGGAAAAGATAGTTTGCTTATAACATATTTATTTTTTTGCATACAAAATTCACACAGTCAAATTACTTCTTGCAAGTAAGCATTTTTTTACCTCAGTAAATTAAAATGTTTTTCCATCAAAAGTCTGGGATACTTCTTCTTTTATTTTAAACGTGTTGGGTGAAATAAATAGGTTGGAACCATCGAATAAATGTCTCACTCGATCTTGTCACTTTGTCAACCCACTCCATATTGTATCTTGCTAGTTAAAAAATTAGGACTTCTACCCAATGATCCAACCGAGTAAAGGTTACTATCAGTGCTTGCTATCTTCTATCTATTTATGCAGATAGTGGAATGCCGAAATCGCTAGAGATATCTCTTTCATCAATGTTTCTCCTGTTATGTTACGATCATTTGATAATGACTCTAATAAAGTAGAGGATTTCTTATAATTACCGATTAATATACCTACGTCTTTATAATTAAAAATATTTATTTTATTTGACTTAATTTAATTTTATTACAATATGTTCTCTTCTTTTGTTTCAGGTAAGTTAACTAAGCCATATCGTGATCTCTTCAGCCTAATATAAAAGCGTATACTGGGTAAGTGCTTTGTGTAATACTAAAACATAAACAGTTAATAATTTACAAGTTATATAATTTTTAGTATAATTAATTAACTGCGTACCTGAACTAGTGAATTTTTTCATAATATTCAGGTAGATACTGAAAGTAAAGTCTTGTTAAAAAAAATATAACTGTAAAGCTATCAACGTTATACAGCCACAAAAGTCAACAACTTTACTTGTATAATAACGTACAGAACAAATACACTTTCTTTTAATGAATCGACAAAGATGGTGATAGTTTGGTTAGGTTTCCTTTAATTACTTTGAGAAAAAAGTTTAATTATATTAAGGCAGATGTCTTGATGATATTTTACGGTGACGTAGTTGAAACGCGATATTATGTTTTATAGTAACATCTATCAACATAAAATGTAACTAACAATCTCAGACATTAATTAAGTACCTACTCGTTATTTGAATTCATTCATATTTTATATTTTATTATATATTATAGCCAGTAGTCGGTATCAAACCTTTCAATCAAGCACCTCACAAATAAGCTCTCAATTAAATAATCGTTCCTTGCATACTGTGTTTGTCTGAGAATGACGTAAAACTATTAAATACTAAATTCACAACTAACTTAATTAATATTACCTAAAAATATACATCCTTAAATTTCTTTCTTAATACAGTGTACAAGTCCATACAATAAAACAATCATAAAAACAGTTATGCGTTTATTAATCAAATCTGTATCAATATAAAATTAAACTGAGTAGTTGGACATTATACCAAATTAAATATCAAACAACTACAATAATGGTAATTCCAACGGAATCTGACAAATAACTGCGGTTTTAAGTAGACAGTATATAATATATACAATAGTTTTTTTTTTGACCATGTCTGATCCTAAAAAGATCATCAAAATATGTTTTTATGAAAAATGGATATTAGTCACTCGCTTAACATCCTATTAAGTCCATACTCTGATTCCAAATACACATTGAAAATCAATGTGTAACTCAAAGCATAAAGTTTGAGGAATTTTCGTGACAGCGAAGAACTGGGGACCAAAAAGAGTGAACAAAACTAGGGGAGGCCTGTATCTAGCAGTAGGCCGATCCCGGTTAATGATGATGATTTATTTTATAAAAGTAATATAAAACAACTCACACATTTGAATACAGAAATAAACGTAATTTTCTACAATAAAAATAGTTTATCTTATTACTGTTCCGACATAATATTTATAATAGAATATTTTAAATACATTTTTAATGTTTATTCAAAAAACTTTATAAAAAAAAACATTCATATAACTAACATGTAATGGTTTAATTAAATGTTAAACATAAATCATACTGTGCTTTTTGTATCGAAAACGAAAGTAAATCGTTAAAAGTCTAGAGGCTAATAACTTAAAGCGGCACCTGTAACGCAGGCTGATTTCCCTGGAGGCACCCCGCATTTCCTACCTGCAGATACAGGCCTGGGATATTTCTAACCTAATTATACGCCGATTGTTCTTCCTTGTTATATAAGTCCACAACTTTTTTCAATACCTAGTCATACCACATAACTCTAATATTACTATAATATTTAATTAATTATTTTTGAAGTTGTACTTCTTTTGGCGCATTTGGAAATCAGATCAGAGTGTATTTTTGGCTTGTGACATGAAACACATAATTATTTTTTCACACGAAAAAAAACGCACTCGATTGTATTCGAACCACGATTGTTCGGTTATCAGCCGAACGCACTGCCTTCACGCTACAGTATGATAATGTAATCATGACGATTATACAGTATAATATTATAGTTTAGAATTGTTCCGTTATCTAGGCAGCGAATTTATTGAAAGTTACACTTCTTTAGGCGCGTTTGGAAAATCAGATCACAGTGTATTTTTGGCGTGCGACATGTAATAAAACACATAATTTATTTTTATTCATCGAATAATTCACAAAATTTAAGAATGTAACATTCTAATTATTGAACATACATAATTATGAAAATACTTCTAATAGAGCTAATAGAAAAAACCCTTTAAAAAAAAGACAGACACCCTGCAGGAATCGAACCTGCATCTCTCGGGTATCGAGCCCACGCACATTGACCACAATGCTAAAGGAGTCATACTTAATTATGACCAATTTTAACTAATGGCTTTTTTTATATTCACTGAAGCGTTTCAATGGCAGTGTTTTTAAAAATGTGTATGCGCAATTACTATAATATTTTAAGTTTGGTTGAAAAAAATATTGAGCCGGCATACATGGGTTATTAACACATATTTAAATCTCAAAACACTCTAGAATGTAAATATTTTAATAACAATTATTGGACTAATATTCATAAAAAGTGCAATATATTATTTTTTATAAAACAATATTATACGTTTATAGAATGTTATAAATTATACCCACATTAACTATGAACTAAAACTTAAAATATTTATTACAACATTATAATTATTATACTCTCACTTTACTCTAAATTCAATGATACAAAAGGAGAATAATATCTTAATATTCTAAACTTTTTTAATTTTTTCTTATTTTTGATGACTTATTAGTTAGGTAACTATCATATCGTCTCTGTTCTGGCAGAACACACTAACTGGATAATACTAGTTTTGAGTAATTTGACTTTGAAGTTGTTAAAATGTTTGAAATGGTCTATCATGTGAGTTTATTATGTAATCGTATAAAGGATGACTTTAAAATAAAGACTGTTTATTTATTAAGAAGGTTTCTAGGTGGTAAAGCTTGAAATAAGGAACATTATGCTATAACTAACTCAATATGTCATTTTTTCGTATGAGCGTCTTCTGCCAGAACAGTGACGATATTAAACAAGGTATTTTAGGCAAATTTTAATTATATCGTGTTTAATTTTTGAAAAAAAAACTTATTATTTTTGTGCTATATCCGTTATCAGGCTTCTTCTCTGATATCAGCAATAATTGTTTTACTTTAAACAGTGGTGAGAATGTTGGTTCAAACCAATTTTCAAAATTTTAAGTCAACTACATTATGCTAGTGCCCTAGCTTCGATTCACAGAAACATTCATAAAAATATTTTTCTACAACACTAACACTAACATGCTATAAAACTCAATTACAGTTAGTTGGTTGTGTTAAGCTACAATCATCACAAAAATGCCCAGGTTTTGAAGGAATTTTATTGATCTATTGTGACCTCCCTGAAACTGAACCATGCGCCTCCAGATACAAAATAGACGACAATATCGTAATATAATGTATCAAGTGTATACATTAATTAGATGTAAATCAAAATTGAATAATTTTTGGAAACAGATTTCAGAATTATTATTATTATTATTATTATTAAATTATAGTTAAAGTACTTGCACTTACTAATAATTTAATAAACTATTTATTAATGACCGAAAAATTCACAATATTTGAGAATGTCACATTCTTTATTGAACATACATAATTTTAAAACACATGATAAATATATAACCACTAGAAAAAAAATAAAACGCAATTAAATAAAAAAAAAAAACACGTAGCTTAGCGGTCAGTATACACGGGCACGGATCCCAGGGGCGTGGATTAGAATCCCGCTGGTTATCGTTTTTTATTCAAAAAGATTTTTTCTAATGCTTATACATTGTTTTCTCAAGAGTTTTCAAATTATGTATGAAAAATATTTGCATACAAATCATACCTGGCAGCCAAAATATATTTAACTATAGGTATATTATTACTTGAAATACGAGGGTGGGTCAATAATTCCTTAGAAAAAAGCATTAAAACAGTTTTTATTTTTGTATTTTTTTTTATTTCTCAACATAATCTCCTTGGAGCTCAATACACTTGGTTAGACGTTTCTCAATTTTTTTTAAACCGTCAGAAAAATAAGTTTTCGGAAGGTCCTCAAAATAAGCATTTGTCCGATCGATGACTTCTTCATTTGAAAAAAAACGTTGTCCACTTAGCCATTTTTTTAAGTTTGGGAAAAGGAAAAAGTCACTGGGGGCTAAATCTGGCGAATACGGTGGGTGGTCGACCAATTCGAACTTCAATTCTTCAATTTTAGCCATTGATCGTAAACATGTGTGAACACGGGTATTGTCCTGATGAAAGAGGATTTTTTTCCTGTTTAAATGAGGCCGTTTTTCTTCAATTTCGTTTTTTATCTGGTCCAATCAAAATGCATAATAATCCCCTGTTATTGTTTTTCCTTTTTCCAAATAGTCAACGAAAATAATTCCACGTGCATCCCAAAATACAGTAGCCATAACCTTACCAGCTGATTTTACGGTTTTCGCCTTCTTTGGACATGGTTCGCCTTTCGCAATCCACTACTTTGACTGTTCTTTCGTCTCGGGAGTATAGTGGTGTATCCATGTTTCATTTACAGTCACAAAGCGACGAAAAAATTCATCCGGATTGCGTTGCATGAGCGACAACAGGGCTTTAGAGGCCACCACCCTATTGCGTTTATTGTCGACTGTGAGAAAACGCGGCACCCATCTTGCAGAAACTTTTTTCATGCCCAATTTGTCATGTAAAATAGAAATGACGCTTTCTTTTGAGATCCCTGTAACCTCAATTATCTCACTCAACTTTAATCTTCGGTCATTTAACACCATATCGTGGATTTTATTGATCATTTCTGGTGTAGTCACCTCTACAGGACGTCCTGAGCGTGGTTCATCCTTTGTTGATGTACGACCACGTTTAAATTCATTTAACCAGTTATAAATAGTTGCAAGTGAAGGAGCAGATATGCCGTGAACAAAATCCAACTCATTTTTTATTTCCTTTGCTGTTAACCCTTTTATATTAAAATGTTTAATAACAGCTCTAAACTCAATTTTCTCCATTTTTGTAAACAAGCAATTTTTTTTTTAAATGTACGAAAATAAAAAACAACAACCCGACCAATCTGATTGAAGCATACTCTGAGCATACTGAATCGGTAGTGCCGCTGCATGAAAACAAACCGCTTACAGTACTAGTCGCGCCACCTGTCGGCTTTTCTAAGGACTTATTGACCCACCCTCGTACCATAAATAAAAGAGGAAAAATAACTCATAAAAAAGTATTTTTATCATTCAAAATTAGCATTTTACTGAATGTCAAAAATATTACACAAAAAAGCGTAGTTTTTAGTATTGTTAAAAGTTTTTATAATTCCATCAATGGTTTTATGAATGCAATTATTTTTCAAATGCAATTTTATGATGGATAATCGGAATCAGCAGTGATGTTATTTTGATACTCGACGTCCGAATTAAAAATATGAAAACTGAAAAGAAAAGTGCATTGCCCGTCTGACATTTTTACTTCAATTAAATATTCCCATTGGAAACAATTGTGTTTTTCCAACAACATTCTAATGTCTCTCTACTGCATCATTTGGATTTCATTTACTTAGCTTTTATCTGGATTTACTTCGGTACTTATGTCGTGGCTTTAAGCTTAAAGCATTGTTAGTAGATTCCATTAGAGATACTATTAAACTTTTAGTAACATTTTTGGATTGTATACCAATTTCTCGAGTAAAAGGCATTGTTTATTTGATAAAGCAACCTCTTATCTTCACTATAAATTAATTAAATTAATTCTAATTAATAAATAAGGTAGATAGATACATAGGTCAAAGATTTGTAGATAATTAAAACAGCATCATGATATACTTAAACTACAATCAATGTTTTCTATGTATACGTATAATAATGACTAGTAATTCCAACGTATATGAAGAGGTTTGTTCAGGCATATTATATAAGAAACGAAATATTATGTTCTGCTTAAATATAATTAAATATTTTTTGTTTATTTCATGCCTAACATAAAATGAAAATATAAATGAAAATACGTTTTTGAAGACCCTTTTATAGGTCTTTTTCGCGCAATGCACATTTCACACATGGACGGGACAAGTTTGATTTGGACTCGCACTCGGACTGGACTAGCACAAACCTAATAGGGCTTATATATATTTCTATATAATTGAATGTTTTATGCCCTGGGTCCTATGTTTGAATCCTGGCTCTAAATAATTCACGCTATTTTCTTTCAATAGTATGTGTTTGGATCCAAAGTATGGACCTTATAAGTTGGGAAAGTGGTTAACATCCATTTCTCGTAAATGCAAAAATCTTTTTATACAACCCCCCCAATCTGTGTAGTCCCATTTAATGATAATATAATTTTTTTTTTAAATATTGAATGACAGTTGTTATAATTGTAAAATATATTTAATGAATTGTAAGTATAGTTAGATCAAAATAAATGTCAGTTTCATTTTACTGAAAAGACGTGCAGTATGGTAGCTAATAAATTGTTAAAAATATTTTTTTTTCAACCATGTCCGATCTTAACAAGATCATATGAGCCACCACCAGGGTGACAGATTTTCGTTTTTACGAGAAATCAATGTCAGCCACTTGCTCAACTTATTAGGCCCATACTCTGACTCATACACACATTGAAAAACAATATGTGTAAATGTTAGACCCTGGATTTGAACCTGGAATCCACGAATACTTATAATAATGATAAAATGACCGAATTAGTAGAGCGGCATCAATAACTCCGTGTCCTGCGAATTCGAATCATAGTGGAAAAGAAAATTTCAGAAATACATGATGTTTTACAACGTGTTTGACTCAGTTTAAGTTATCAGTAATTTAAGGGTATGGTTATCTATTATTTCACGAAAAAAAAGTGTGTAAGTATAAGCAGATATCTGTGGATATTCACATTTTTCGCTCAGGAGTATAAATATTATGTAATCTACTAGTTCGATATATAAACAATATTCGCACAGAACTAATTTTAAATAATTACAAGATAAAAAGAACTTTTTATGTACCACGTTTTTAAATTTTCTGTTGAATCATACAAACTTGACAATTCTATGTATTAATAAATACTCTTTTTGTACTTGATATAAATACTGAATAAATATAGAATACTGAAATGTCATTTTGACATTTCATATTGGTTTCCATGGCAACGCACGTATATATTAATAATTTAGTTACTAGGACCCCCTTAGCAACCAATAATAGTGTTTTACTTTTTACGATTTTTTTTCCGAAATAACTTTCCATACAAAACAGAATTAACTGAAAATGAATTTAATTCTACTTAAATATGGCTAAAAGTATTAAAATAATGCATCTGATATATTCCAAAAGTTTCAAATGTCTAGTTAGTCGGGAAGTTAGTTAAAAATCTTCAATCGTCCAATACAAATCTTGGACAAACAAGAAAAAAATTGTACTGGACAAACAAGAATACGAGCTAATAAAAACGTGGTAAAGTACATATACGCTTACGTTGCAAATGCTTATTTTTGTTCGAGTAATGCCGGCTATATATGTCAGTTTTAAATATAATACTGATTAATATTAACGATTCAGAGGATATTTTTAGTATAATTGATACGTATGTCTAAATATAGTTTGAATTCCCGCACAGGTTACCATTAGCAACTCGCCGTTGGACCAAATAAAATGGCCGGGACGGTTGATCCACTATCCCCAAGGCATATTTAAATAGAACCACTTTCTCTGCCTTTGTCCTCGCGTATATTTATTTATTTTTGTTTGGGGTTGCGGCCCCAACGCAAGACCTTAGTAATTCAACTTTTTTAACATTATTTAATTAATATAAAAAAAAACTTTTGAAATAATAATAATACAAAAATCAGAGAGTTTGCTGTTTTATTTGAGTTTAATTTTCCGGTGGATTATTTTTGTTTGAATGGATATTATTTCTACGAATAAATAAATGAAAATTTCATTTTCTGAGTTCAAACAATTTGTGAGCTTTATTTTAGTTAAGGGTAGCTTTTGTTTTCACTAGCAGAGCTTTGGTTTCAATTAACAATACGACAATACGTATTCTGTTCCTTTTTTGAAAAGTATTTACTTTATATTGGTACTTACTTTATGGAAAATTAAGAATAAAATGTAATTTTGAAAATGTGGTAGTGTTTCAACATATTATACATTTCTTTGAGGAAAAAAATTCACGGGCATAAAAATAATTGGTTATATACTTGTTGAGGTCACTCTAGTGTGGTGTTCGATGTGTAGGTAGAGGATGATGATAATGACGAAGTCTACGATGTAGCAGGGTGAGATTTATTAGCAGCGTATTGGTACAATAGTATATTATACAATGATAGTTACGAGCTAGTTACTTCGATTCGAGTGACCTCTAGATAAATTAGCCTTCGTTATTTATACAATAAAAAGTAACAAATTAACAAAAAATTCTGGTACATAATCATATTAGACTAATTATAGAATCAGCGTTTTAAGCCAAGTAGCGAAATGAAATATTATTTGTTATTACAGTTGTAAGAAAATATGATACTATGAAAAATGATTATTCGGCTAATACACCGTAATGGTATAATGTGCTGTGATATGATGTAATAATACACCGTCTCTAATTTCGTCAATCGACTTGCTGGTCTAGCTAAGTTGTTTACTGGAAATGGATTCACTGGGAATATATTATTGCAGAGTAATTTGATATAATAGATATTTGATCGCTTATTATTCTGCAGCTACAAAACATTTAAAATCATAACATCAAAACCTCGGTTCTCTATACTAGTATGTCGTCCATCTGTCGACAAATTTTAAAAACTCGTACGTCTCGTGGTGTAAAACATGGAATTAAAACCTCATATTTCACAACCAGTGTTTATGTCCAGTGCAGATTCATCGATTAGAGAGGTGTTTAAAATATTGTTTTTATTACGTTTTTTCTTTCATCTCAACATTCTACTCAAATAGACTTACGAGGTTTTAATAGTAAGATGACGATATAGGGATCCCAGAAAAATATGATATATCTTAACATTTTTCAATTTTTAACATTGTAACATTGTGAGCGTGCAATATATTGTAGAAAATGGTACTCCATATAATGTATATTTTTAGTCAAAAACTATAAATTGGATAATGACCTCTATAACCTTTTATATAAATAATGTATCTCCAAATTATATATAATTATATAAACTCCGTTGGGCAGAATATGTAGCAAGGATGGAATGTACCAAATCTGAATAGCAAACTGGACGGTCGGGTATTGATGGCAAGGTCCAAATTCCATTGGTTGGGTTATGTGATCAAGAATGCTGAAGCAGATAGAAGATACTACCTCAGGTTGGAAGAAGATGAATAATTTTCTCAGAGTAGGCTATAACCACCTTAAGTTGTAAAGTCACCAAAGATGATGATAATGTTTTTTTTTGTTTATTTTTAATATAAATATAATATAGAATAGGCATGTTTGTATTAAAACTTATGAATTCAATCAAAAATAATTATCAATTCATGATAACCAAAATATGATAAATAATAGATTGCAATTATGATTATAAATATCTAACAAACATTTCGTCCACCTCATTCGAACCATAACAAACAACTCGTATATAATTGGTCTGCAATGAGCGATACAGACATTAGCCATTCTCTCGTCCAACTGATACTGCGAACATGACACAGAGATCTTACTTAACTCATTTAGTGCTAATACTGCGACTGGCGTGTTTGGAGTACTTGGCCATTAGATATAAATAACGCGTTATTTAAATGTGGTAATTAAAAGTTCAGCAGTGATTGTGTTCACAATCACTGCTGAACTGTTTTCAATTTTCATTTGACTTCGATTTCCATTGAACAAACTTACGTAATATGTTAGTAAAGTAATTTCAATACAATAATTATATTTTATTTTTTAATATAAAAACCATCAAAAAATATTAACAACCACTAATAATTTTTCATTAAATGTTTAGATTTTTTTCTTTTTTGTCTTTTTAAAGTATTTTTTATAGTATCCCTATACTTTTGAAACGTTGACAGAATACACATATTGTATGGGAAAATAGCTCTAGGCAGTCATACATTACAAGGCAAGTTCTATGAGCAAGCCAAATATTTGAATTGAAAATTGATTCGGCGTCTGGCGATTTTCTTTTACGCAAGAAAGTGAGAGTCTTATAGCCGTCTCGCTCTGCCTGGAAAGGGTCTATATGAGTCAACACATTTCGCCGTTCAGACAATAATATAACTTCGGCAACCCACGAAAGTGTGAGGCCACACATAAATCTCTCTAATACGACGCCACGTAGGAGAGTCTAAATAAAGATATATCATGACTGGACATGGTTTGCAATGTATTCTGTACTGTAAATGAAATCTAAAAATCTGGTTTTGCTATAAATCTACCACGCTAATTAAATATTTTTTTATTCAGCCAAATATTGTCAGCGTTTTGTTTTAAAATCTAAAATGTAAAAGCAATTCTTCTTCATTAAATCCTTAAAGTCAACAATCATTCCTATTCCTGCTTCGGAACAAAAATGTTAATTTACTTTGTTTTTGTGCCAATTAATGTTATGTTCACCTTTGTCACACTATTATCGTGTTATCGCATATGTACAGCTTTAATTTGTAGACATTCAAAGCATATCAGTACAATGTAGACATTTATACAGCGTAAAAAATGTTAACTAGTATCGAATTTCAAAGTATAAAATAAAGGCAAGCTACGGACCTTTAATACGAAATATATATCTACAAGATTCATAGCGTTAAATCTAACCTTTTTCAAAGCCGTAAACTTCATAGAACTTCTCATAATAAAGCTATAATATTATACAAGATTTGCTTAAAAATCAAGATTCGTGTCTTATATTTTATAAATAAAATTAATATTAAAGACAAAATGACAATTGATATTTTAAATTTTGAATTGCTTTTACATTTTAAGAATATTGCATAACGGTGGTATCTGGATTTAATAATTAATGGCAATCATAGAGAAGTAAGCTTGACTTACTCCAGGCCTAAATAATATAATAAAATATAATAACATAGATTTATGGATTTTTATTTTATTGGATGTACTCATAAATATTATAATAGGTACTATTATGCCTTATTTTACTTATTGTGTTTACTTAATTCACTTAATTTGTATTTATTGTAAAAAAACTGCTCGTAATTGACTACAATTTATATAATGGCCATTGGGTATGCATTTATTTTTATCTAGACAAGTTTTTGTATGGGCACCATTTCAATTATTTAAATGGAATACAAAAAAGAATAATATATTAAATTACTGCCATCTAGGGACCTTGCAAAGAAGTGTTTTTTTAACATAGACAAAAAATATAATGCACAGGGCTACTCACTTATCAGTTTTTATTTATATATATCTACAATTAATTATTACTTTAATTTGTTTATTAAATACCATTAGAGTTTAAAGGTGTTTTTAATATAATATTCAAGTACATTTTTATTATCCAGAAATAACTTTTATTTAATTAAAATAATATTTTTTTCTAAACCTTTCCTGCATCTCCATGTAAACATCATTTCAATAATGAAACGAATAATAATGATGTAATCATTTTATACTAATTATTAACGGTATTTTTTAATTAAGTAGATTAAAAGCAAAATGATTCTTCTATCACATACATGTTGTGATATGCGTATAAAAATAATGACATAGTTTTGAGGGGGTTTGTGTATATTATAAGTTTTATTGCTTAATTTAAATGAAATAATAACATTAATTTAAAAAAAAGTCACAATTTACATTACGAAACCATAGAAAATTTAAGGATTTAAAATTGCACTAGGTGGTAACATTTATATACCTTTATAAAACTTGATTTTTCCTAATTTCAACATTACAAAGAGTTGCTGCTATGCATTTTAACAATTTAAGTGAATACCCTTATCTTCTAACCTACTCAATTGTGAATGTATCGTTAATTTGAATAATATTTTTAATTTTTTAACATATTAAAATCAAATTGATTAATTTTAAAAATCGTAACTAATTTACAGCAAATTTAATTAACTATGAATCTTATATAATTTTATCAGTACATGCACTCCATTCTGTATTAGAAATTCATAAAAAAGTAACTACATAAACTTGTTCTCACGCAACCGGAATATATCTGATCCAAAGTTAAGTAGTTATTGCTATCTAATATTTACGCTTATAACCGGCTAATAATTTAGCTTTAAAAAGAGATAAACCTACGTGAGTAATAAATACACAGAGTTAAATAGATTTAAAAATAATTTATCTATAAAAAAAAACGAAAGGAATAATAAAAATTGTTGTGTAGTTGAATGTGTAATCTGAAAAAAGAGAAAAAAAATAAGAAGAAATTTTGATTCAATGATTCCTGCAAAAGTTTCCACTAGATTCTTCTTCCTGCAGAAGTTTCGAAGACTTCTATTTCCTCTCCAGGAATGATTTATTCAATTTTGAAACTTTCTCTTTCGTCTTATTACTTAAAGAATATATTAAAATAAAACTCTTATGCCATTTACCTTCATCGATATGTCTCGCATACGCTTTACTATTGGCGTTATTATGTACTACAATGTTTCGTTTATAGTAGATATTTCCCTATAGTAATGTACCTATCATTATATTATTATATAGAAAAGTTTAATACACTCTATATAATCGATATGCTAGTAGTGCACCGAAAACATCTTTCAAACTATTATAAGAGTAACCAATCATTTTTTTTCTTTTATGACACGTATTTTTGTGTATTTATGCATCAGTTTATTTTTCAACTTACCCCTTTTATAACGTTTTCTCCTCGTCTAGCTTTCTCCTACATATTTACAGATGTTTTCACTCATGCATTACAGATAAATAGATAGATATATCATGACAAATATTTGTAAATACATGAATTTTTATTCTTAACATTAATTGTATTCACACTCCGCGAATTTCTCGGTAAATTTAAACTGAAACACAAATAAAGAAGTCGTTTATTTTAATCGATAAAAAAACAAATTATAAAATACTCTCATAATATTTTGACAGAGGCCTACAGTGCAGTATTATTTAATCAAGTGTATAGAAAGTATTAAACAACATTATGTAGAATTAATTTGTGGTAGAATGGCAGAAAAAGACCACCTGCCACCTGTTTTTCAAACAAAAGATAATAAATAATACAAAAAGGTTACTTACAATATGACTAAATAGGTGAATTTATAATAGATATTGTTTTCACGTTTTTAGTAGAGCTGTATTATTAATAATACGAATATTTGTAATAGAAAAAAAAATACATTTTGTTTGATGGTGCATTTAAAAATGGTAGTTACAAATAAGATGGCAACTCGTTTTGACATTTTTCTTCTTCGATGTCGAAGATTCTCTGTCGTTCACCAGTCTTCTTGTGTCATTGCAACCCGTAACTCCGCCGTATTTATATACTATATAGATAGTATTCAGCGGCCTTCCAGGATGTCGGAATCCAGTTGGCTTAATGAAAGGCGAGCCGGGTTGAAGTTATCTTCTGGAGTTCAGCACGTATGTTAGCCAGGTCCAATAAGAAGCTGCTTGTCTCGCTCTCTTACTTGGATCAATTGAGATTATTTGGTATATTATAATTATTGTAATCATGATGATTAAATTTAATAAATAACAAAAATATTTTTACGTTTATTAACATTATGGCTAAGGTATTTTATGTCAGTGTAGCCCTGGAAAATAAATCTCGGGTCAGAAAAATATTATGTTTGCTTCAAATGAATCCGTGAAATGCCTTAAAGCTAAGTTGAGCCTCAGCAGTATTTTTATCATGTTCACTTTTATTAAATTTATATATAGCTACAAGCTCCAAATCTTTGAAATGAAGTATTTTTATCTTAGTTAAATATTTTATTTAATATATTATGTTAACAAGAATACATATATTTCAATATCTGCTGTGTATTACATTCAATTGGTAAGAATTAATATAATAGCATGATGAAAACCTGCGAAACCTGGATCCCTAAAATGGAATTCTATGGAATACTATGGAATACTACAAGTTCTATGGAATACTACAAAACTCTTATCAAATTGAATTTTTAATTTATTTATTATAGCGCGAACTGCATACGTACATTTCCGGATACGATTTTACTTATGAGCCTGTAGATAAGTATCTATCACAGCTATAGATCATTCGATTATAGATTGAAAGGTCAGTAATTTGAACTCACCTGGGGGGGGGGGGGTATTTTTTAGATTAACGCCTATAAAATATGAAAGAGATAAACTTCTTTAACGTAAAGAGTAAATATTTTTTTTATACATATTATATCAATATCCATGGTGCCATCACATACTAGGTCACTCACGATATAGTGTTTATTTTATTACTTTCACAGTATTTTAGTGACATCACTGAATTATAATGAAACTGTTTGCAATAACGCGGAAATGACGAATAGAAAATTGTAAGAAACTGTAGTTTTTCCAGTGAACATGCGATATTAACAAATTTATGCTACATATTGCTTTCATGACAAATAACTGCACAATTTCTAGTACAACATCAAAAGGTCATCTAGAAAACGTTTGACGAATTCATATTATAACAATGGAACCATTATCATAATAAATTTATACACTTGGTTAAGATAATAAATGGGTAGTTGTTTCAATTGATTTGTATCTATTTTGTAGTAAATATTATATTCATTGACGTTATCAATTAAATGGACAAGGACTTTTATATACTACGATGTAAAAAGGTAGGTATTTCCATTCTTTTAGTTAAATAAGTTTTAAAGTAAATGGTTATTTTTTGCTTGCAAAATATGACCAAGATAAACCACCTTACACCGATTCACTATGTACTTCAATTTTTTTTTACAAAACAGCTGTTTTGATGAAAATATCAATCCGTGGGGTAAATAAATAATGGCAGTCTTTGATGCAACGTATAAGTCATATTATTGTAATAATTTATTAATTAAAGTTCAATTACCGACACTATAAATCAGTAACTAACGTAACATTTGGTCATTCGTTACGTCAGTTTTAAATCCACCTTATTTATGATAGAGAATCATCTCTTTTTATTTAACATTGCTCACTATTTACTCAAACTGTATTAAATTAATAATGATTATACTTTGACTTTACTGAACTTTCATACAATTAAATTTACATGTTATTTTGAATAAATTTGAAAAATATGTAATCACGCTGACTTCTATAGATAAAGCAATTAGATTAATATTTATTTAAATGGTCTCTCAATATTTATTATTGGGAAGTAACATATAAATTTTACCAAATCAGAGAATGATTATATTAGGGCTATTTATTTTTTAGGTCAACCAATAGGATCGGTCACAAAGAATAAGTAAAACAATATAATTATAATATAGAATAAAATAATATGTGGTGCTTCCAATAAAAGGTAGACACAAAAAACATAATAAATCAAATTAAATTAGATTAAATATTAGTTGTACTAGTATAACATATTAGTAATAATCCTAAGAAAAATAGAGAGGAAAAACATAAATATTACATATATAATACATATATTATATGAAAAGAAAAATTAAATTTAAAAAAATAATATAAAAAACAGTTGTCCAGATGCAATAAGTCGTAGATTTTGAGCCAACTTAATTTTAAAGAGGCAAGAGAATAAAAAAAATCACTCGATCACTGTGAAGATTTAAGGTTCTGCAGAGTTAAACCACTCGACAATTGTCACCTAGATTGGTTTTATATATTGTATAAATTTAACACATTTTACTTACTATTACAATTGACATAATATTATAATAATCTCATACTAGACGTTAATTATAGTTATAAAAAAAATCATTTACCTTGTTAGGTTACCTATTGTTAATCTATTAAGAATATCTTGATAAAACAATATTAAAAAATTGTTATACGAAGCAAGTTAAGTACCTAAGCATCCCCAAATTAAGGGATGCTTATAAAGCTTCATTACTAAATAAAACTTTGATTATTTTTTGAATTTTATATTATTTGAATCATTTCACACACGTTGGCACATATTTTTGATAATAAAACTACGAATCCCGTAAATTGAATTTAGATAATTTGTGCAAACGGCAATGTTGTACTTGTGCAGAGACAAACCCTTGGGAAATTAGCTTCAATTCAATTTTCAAATTATTACCTCGTTCTCGTATAAGTGGCTATGTTATAATGCCAACCAGTGAATGAGTCAGTACTTTTAGTTCAAAGGGTATTACTTGATCACAATTTTCAAATGAATTTCCCTCCATGAGGCATATTAAATTTCAAATTGCGTTCCACTACTCGCAGCACGTTTCCAAGTATTTTTTTCAGCTACTATTTTTCTACATTGTAACTATTTTGGCTTTACATTTTATTTCAACGTAAATTGATTTCTCATATTTTTTGATTCCTCTTTAAAATTGTTGTAAGAGCTATTGGTACACAACATCGAGAGTTTAGTCTAAAGATATTGTATATTGATAAAATCAAATTTAAATATTTAAAATGCATGAGAAATGGACATGTTATGTATTTGATTGATACAATACCTTCTCAAATATCCGATTTCACTCCGGAATAGATATTGCGGAAATCTGAATCAGCTATGTCCCTAGCATCCGCAAACTTTGTTGCAGCTGCTATAAATTATTCAAAAATATTTAAATGCAAATATTATTTGCATAATATATTATAGTTAACTTTAGAAATTAAAAATTCAAGACGTTCACAATATGACATGAAAATTAAATAAATATCATTCAAAAAATATTACAAAACAAAGAAATAGAAGCAGTATCAGAAAAATAGTAAGTAAGAATATAAAGACTAAATACGAAAATTATAAAGTAAATTGAAGTGCAAGCAACAATCTTTATGTTGAGAGAACAAACAATTAATTCTAAGGTAGTTATCAGGGATATACAATTAGTCAACACTGTCAATAATGACAGAGTTCCCATTTACGGTCCATATGATACGTCAGTAAAAAATACGTAGTTTTTGCTTCTGCCATAAGGCTTATGTAGGTATCAGCCTATTTTACCTATTCACATTAATAAACTATTTAAATAACAATTTTTTTATTTATCGAATAAGAGACAAGATTTGAGAATATAATATTCTATATATTGAATATACATTATACACACTAGAAAAAATCATTTTGTAGAAAAAAATACGACACCTGACGGGATTTGAACTTGTATCTGCTGGATTCACGCTATAATGCTTTTATAATTAAGCTTCGGGCATCTTAGTTAATAACGACAATTTCAACTTGTAGTTCACATTGTCAAAAATAACTATTTGTTTTAATTTTAAATACTTAACAATATACTTACTTATGATTTTTATACTTATGAGTAATGGCAATAAAAATAAAATCGCAATATTAAATTAAAGACAGAATAAGATATCAATGTGACAACAAATCAAGACACGTCATTTCTCTAACTTAAGCTGGCACTACATATCTTTTAGCCACAACCGATTTCCAGGCTATATTTCAAGCTCTCTTTCCATCCCTTCAGTCGGTCATACTCATCTTTTCTGCATATCTCTTGACGTTATCCATCCAACTAACCAGGGACCGATTGCTTACTGCGAATCTTTCATAAACTTTATGGAGAGTTTTTGATCTATCACATATAACAGTGTAACTGGTCCAAGAGAGTCTTTGCATCCTCAAGACAATAACTATATTGGGCTTAAATTATTTTCTGAGCTTTTGAATATTTAGATGGCATTCTTTCGTTTTTCTGTTCGCCGACATGTTTCATACCCATACAGACCGATTGATTTTACAGTCACGTTGTATTTCCGTTTATTTTATGCAGTAGCTTAGATCTGAATAGAATAATAAATGTGAAAAAAGCTGCATTTTCACTATTTAGATTGCTGGCGAGTGCAAGATTCGTTGGAATATTTTGGTTTCACTTGGTCAAGTACTTAAAAGGATCAGTGCTTTTGAATATTAAATTATCAACCAAAATGTTAAGAAAAGCTGTTCATAATAAAAAAAAAAAAAAAACATCAGTTAAAAGATCTACTTATCTAAATTTTAAGCTCGGGTATTATTTAAAAATCGTGTTGAATTAAAAATTTAATTCAAATAATACA
This sequence comes from Rhyacophila brunnea, assembly GCF_057557595.1. Classification (NCBI taxonomy): domain Eukaryota; kingdom Metazoa; phylum Arthropoda; class Insecta; order Trichoptera; family Rhyacophilidae; genus Rhyacophila; species Rhyacophila brunnea. The sequence goes on along the minus strand of NW_028232796.1, from coordinate 9,206,476 downwards.
GCAGTACAAAGTGGTCTCCTGTGAAATCTTTCGCTCAATTTAAATATGAAAATTAAAACACGCCTTTTATGTGACATTCGTCTTTAATAATTCATTTAAGACTTCGTGAGTTAATTGTTTGTATCACATTAAAATGTCTAGTTACCTCTATCACTTCATTTAATTGCTGTGAAATAAAATAAATTATTATTGTCGTAGTATATGAGACTACTAAAAATATTTTATTGAATTAAATCAATATAAGACTTCATTCAAATAAATTTGGAAGCATTTATGAATGATATTTATCTATTTCAGAATTCTAATATACTATTTTTGTATCTATTGTATTGATATTTTTACTATCGATTAATACTATGCTATTAATATACTCGTACTTTAAAATTATAAGATTAAAAAACAAAAAATGGTATGATTTTACAAAAATAAGTAGTGTCACATTCATACTGCAGGACTGTTATAATATCAATTAACAAAGGTGATATAAAATATTATGATCTGTCGTATTCGGCCAATTAATTCCGGAAAGGCGTGATATTTTTTAACACGGTCGCCCATAACCGTGTTAACGACAAACTGTCAAATGTCGTTCAGTAACACAATTAATACACCTTACTTGATTCCAAATTCACCCCATTAGAATTGAGTTAGACGTGTTAACTGTTCTAATAATTATTGTAGATAACCGCCAAGTTTATGGAATTGCTCCGAGTGATACCTGTAAGCAATAAAAAATAATAGAAACGTGTTAACTATTTATAATAGCGCTGCTGACTTTCCTAGAGCTAAAAGTTTATAGCAGTCATACAGACAGTAATAATATGTGACTTTCGAGTCATACTTGACCTGCCCTTTTGTAAGAGTTTTCTAATATATATATATATTCTGGGGTATTTAAATTTTTTTTTCAATAAGAAGAGTTTTATCATCAGTGGCCTAACAGCACAGTGGTGGGTAGTAGGTGGATCCTATTCTCCTCTAAGAACTTCCTCGATTACTCTATCTTGTGATATTATTCTCCTGGTATCTATACCGATCGCTCTAGCATCTCTGTTGACACCGTCTAACCACCGGACTTCCAGGTGATCTCTATCCTAGATTCCTCTCAGTGGTTGGACACTGCTGATTCTAAATAGCTACATGGACCATCCACCAGAGTTTACTAAGTATAATATAACAATCTTAAAATGCATGTCTATTCAGTATTGAATAAAACATAATAATTTAATATTAATACTTCGACCGAAGGTACTTGATAATTTAATAATAATGAAGTATTTTTATTACTTATAATTTATAATGATATACTATTAGGTTTTGACGATTTATACGCTTCCAAGTGTATTATTAGTGATAAGGTAGGGGTTTTTTGTAAACACTTCAAATATTCATAATTTGTTTGTTATATTTTTTATTGTGATCTTTGACTCAATAGGTAGGTGATAAAGTTTTTACGTACTTATTGTATTAATTTGTTATATAAGTAAAAGTTAACTGTATTCGTTGTCAGTGTGTATTTGCCGTTTGGTGAGTGCACATAGCGCCTGAAGATGCCGAAAGGCGAAACCCGGGTCACAAAAAACGACTAAAATGGAATAGTACAAAACTTATATCCATTAATTTAAGATATTATATACTACTAGGTACTATACTATCATTGGAATACGTCAAAAGATACTAATTTTTAGTGGTTTTCAAAATGTCTGAACAAATTGGTATATATCCAATACAACTCTAGTACTTCAAATAAAGAGCTTTTTATAAGAATTTACACTATATTATGCTATACATATATTATAATTAATCTTGATACATAAATAATGCAGTTTTGACCACTATTTTAACAGAAACCTTCAAAACCCATTGTTGTAATAAACATTAAGTTAGCTGCTTTCGAACGAAATTGCAAGATATGTCTGAGAAATAAAATACAAGAGGCTCGTAATAATTGCAGCTTGAGAAATATAATTCTTGACAATAATTCAAGGCATATGGAAACCGCAAGCAATCCGAGACGTCTAACTTGGACCCACGCCAAAAGCGATAATATCTTATGTCCACGTTTTCCGACAATAGATTCAAATAATACACGAAAACACTTTCCAGGGTTGCATAATTCCACAGGCATTACTTTTTCTACCCTAAGAAGCTTTTTTTGTTTACTCTATCTTCTATCCACAAAATGAAATTTCTGCTAACAAAGTTTAACCCTATGAAAGCACTATTCTTTTCTCATGCACATTTTCCCTGAACGTGCATTAAAATAATTCAGCATACAACAACTTTTGCTTTTAAAATGCACTCTATAACTTTCACCTGCGTTTCATATTTTTCCGACATAAAATATAAAGGTACCTGTACTTATATTCACTTTTCTTATAATAATGTAGATATAGATATTGCTATTTTTAATTACAATATATTACGCAATAATTAAGAAGAATAAAACACTTAATTTAGAACACAGCGGGTCTATTCTATACAAAAGGCGACTATCGACCGCTAACGTGCTAACGTGATAATGTGTTAGTATTTGTTACATACATTTTAAATTGAAATATTATAATTGTAATTGTATTGTAATCAGTTAATCAGTCGAAACTGTCTCTCTCTCGCTCTCTCTCTATCGCTCATGCTCTAAAATTTTAGCACAGGCAGGGGGCATGCCGTTAAAATATATCATTTATTACAACAATTAATACCGGCTAATTATAATTGTTACAATACGTGTTAATAATTTGATACAAACATACCCTAGTTAGCGGTTTTAACGGACGAAAGCAGCCTTTTGTATAGAATAGACCCGCTGAGAGACATACTAATACGAAAAATATTTTCACCCAACGAGATTTAAAACTACAACCATACAAGTAGTAATCCAATAGTATATTTTTATTAAATTAAATATTTGTCATATTAATACTCGAACGAGGGTATATGATGGAATTTGAATTTATATTGTAATTGATTTAGGTTTTGTAGAACTAAGTACTAAGTGTCGGCTTGAAGAACAAGCAAGTCAGGTAACCGATGCGGTTATGTTGAAACCAACCGCACAACGATTGAAAGAGTATCACGAAAGAAATATAAGAATGAATTTGATAAAGCATAAAAGTTGATAACAGAGTGTCCAAAAATGGAGAGCAAAACAAAACAAAAAATATAGTTATATCGCAAGCATGATTGAAAACACCACTATAATAAGTAAAAACAGTTAAGTGTTATAAAATATCAAAAACTTACCCCTTTTATTAAGTAATAAATACTACGAGAGAGTAACAGGTGTGTTTCAATGTGAACATAAGGGTCTGTTTTAAAGCCTCTTGCTTACGACTTTAATGGATAAGAGTGACTTTATAGCTTCATAATTTGCGGCAAAGTGTGATTTCGTTATGAAGGCGACTTTCTGCAATAAAGGCTACAAGTAATTAGCGAGATTGCACTAAATGAAAAGTTTGTATTGCGATAGTGAGAGATAGATATATACGAAAAGTTTTAACAAGCCAGTGCTTTTAAAATAATACGTACAAAAAATGCGCTGAAATAAAAATGCTAGTCTCGTTAAAACTTTTATATTTGGACTTGTTAAATTTCGAAAAAGTGAATTCGTTTTAAAATATTTTGTTGTCAGTTGTATTAATTGATTTATAAATACAAAAAATTATACCCGGTATTTTCAGTAAAACATACATTTGGACAAATAAAAGGTATTTTTTTATATTATTTCATACACTTTCTACATTGTAGAAAACTACTTTTAATAATTCAATAAATGTTGTATAAGGTATATAGTGCATCGTATATAAAATAACAAACCACGTCTGTATTTTACAACGTTTTTATTAGCTCGTATTCTTATTTGTCTGGTGGTTGTGTATCCAGTAAAAATCTTGCTAGCGATTTTTAACTAACTTCTCGACTAGCTAGACATTTGAAATTTTTAGAATATATCATAACACGATGCCAATTCATTCTCTTAATATTTTTAGCCATCTTTAAGTAGAATTGAATTCATTTTCAGTTAATTCTGTTTCGTATGAAAAGTTATTTCGGAAGAAATCCGTAATCCAATCCACTATTATCGGTTGCTAAGTGGGTGGTCGTAGCAACTGAATTATTAATACATACATGCATTACTATGGAAATCAAAATGAAATTTCAGTATTCTATATGTGTTTGTTTGTTTATTTTTTATTTACTTCATATCAAGAACAAGTTTGAGCATATTGAGCATAATAATTGAACATAAAATTTAAAAACGTTGTATATAAAAAGTTCTTTTTATCTTGTAATTATTGTATTTCAGGATTATTAATTATAGTATACATAGTATTATATATGCAATTAATTTAACGATAAGTAATCTATAGGTACTCAAAATTTACTGAAGACGTTTTCATTTATTTTATTCAACCAAAAGGTAAATAAGAACAAACTTTCATAAGCTACCTTTATAAATTATAAAAAAAATGCGGTTAAACAGTTAAACACACGTCAGTAAAATGTGCGACATGGTGAAACTGAAAAAACAAGCGACATTTTTATTATTATAACACCTCTGCAATGTCTTGATTAAAGGTAGGTAACTTAAAAGGTCTTTGTTCAATGTCAATGAAACGAAAGTTATAAGTTAATGAACAACTTTGATGCAGTTTAAATGTAAAAACGTAATCGTCATAGATGGGGAATTTATGTTTGCCAAATCGATAACTTAGTAAAATTTCAATTAAAATCATTTATGGTCATATAAATTATGATAAGTATCGTGAAATTTAATGAGGTTGGTAGCAACTTGTTGCCAACATGGACACGGAATAAGGTTACCTACATGTTATTTATATAATATGTTCTAGCTTAATATAAAATTAGTCAAAAACGAGAAATCGATTTCAGACAGATCACAAACAAACAAAAAATGCATAAAAACTCGTAAAATCTGCACTACATTATATTTATTATCTGCATGAAATTTCCAAAGTTTAATTGTAAAATCATTGAAAGTAACTTATATTTACATTATATTGTTGGGATAATGGATCGTTTAGAGGATGTTATATTATGAACATGGTTTTCTTCATATGATTAACTTTATTATTATCAACTTCATGAATAATAGTATACAGAGTAATAGATTACATTTTGTTATGCGACCGTTACAATAGACCTTCGATTATACACTAATGTCATGCCGGACACTCAAGTGAACATTTAACTGTAATTAGTATTTAGTATTGGACGACAGCCAGTGCCGTAGTTAACCGTAGTAATAATATTCTTATATTATTACTTATAATATTTAGTTATGTTATTATATTAGACGGCTATATATCAACACGCCTCTTAGCCGTTTAATTACTTTTGTATCTGTACACTAGATTAACTTCAGTCTTTGACGATTTTCCAGGAAGCTCGTTTTATCCAATGCTTTGGTAAAGATGTCCGCTATATTATTTTTTGAATCAACTTTTACTATGTCAATCGTCTTGTTTTGGTAATGTTCGTTTACATAATGAAATTGAATTTCAATGTGTTTAGAGTTTTTTGTAAAATTTCCAAACTTTGCAATAGCGACCGCTCCGCTATTGTCCTCGTGAATTTTGATTGGTGTATTTACTTTTAAATCAAAACTTTCGTTACATATATTTCTCACAAATAAAATTTCTGTGACTGCTTCTGACAGTGCTATATATTCCGCGAAAGTGGAGCATTTTGTAACCACATTTTGTTTTTTTGACTTCCAAAAAATTAAATTTCCGTTTAGTCGAATAGCATAACCGCTCGTCGATTTTCTGTCTATATTGTCGCCCGCATAGTCCGAGTCGACGTAACAATCAATTTTATCGTTCTTTTCGTTTTTGTCATATCTTAATTTTAGATCTTTGGTCTTTAATAAGTATTTTAGAATTCGCATCGCATACTTGTAATGGGTTTTGTCGTAGCAGTTTTGAAAACGGCTTAAGTAATTAACGCTGTACGCGATATCAGGTCTAGTGCCTGAGCTTATGTATAAAAGTTCGCCGATCAAGTTTCTGTATTTTATTGATTCATCTGTTTCGCTCGCTTGATCGATTTTTAGGTTTGTCTCCATTGGAGTTTCGTATAGTTTAGAATTTTCTAACTGATATTTAGAGGCTAATGATTCGATATATTTTGTCTGGCTTAGCTTCATGTTGTTTTGATCTTTATTGTAATCAATATCGATGCCTATATAACTTTTAACCTCATTAAGGTCTTTCATCGTAAATCTTTTCATTAAACTTTTCTTAATTAAGTCAATTTTTAATTTGTCTTTCCCACAGATCAACAGATCGTCTACGAATACCAGGAGATATATTGATTCCTTATTTTCGGTTTTTACATAAAGACAATTATCGTATTCGCTTCTCTTGAAATCTAATTTTTTTACATATTCATCAAATGTTTCGTACCACGCAAGTGGACTTTCTCGCAAACCATATAACGCTTTCTCTAGTTTGCAGACTTTATTTTTTTCCTTTTGATAGCCTTTTGGCTGGTAAATATAAACTTCGCTTTTAACTGGTCCATTGAGAAATGCGGTCTCAACGTCCATCTGGTCAATGAAGAGATTATTCGTTGTGCAATAACTCACAAGAATTTTAAAAGTTAACATTTTTCCCACGGGGGAATAAACGTTTTCCAAGTGTTCTCTTTGTTGAAAGCCGCGTACTACTAGACGCGCTTTGTATGTATCATCGCTCTTTCTTTTAAATATCCATTTAACATCGATTATTTTCTTATCAGTCGGCTTTTCGACTAGACACCATGTTTTGTTTTTATTTAGACAGTTAATTTCTGAATCCATCGCCGCTCGCCAATGGTCAGAGTCTTTTGAGGTTAAAGCTTCCTCATATGTACTTGGCGCATTTGCGTTTATGTAATTAACGTATATACAGTGAGCTATAGGATTTCCGTAACGCTCAACTGTCTTTTTTTCGCGTGCGGATACTCGTCTAGTTTTAACTTTGACCGATTCGCTCGCCTGTTCATTTTCAACAAATACTTCATTATCATTATCATTTTTACGCTCATTTTCACTTTCGCTCAATTCGATCTCCGAGCCCTGCTCATTTAGATCAATGTTTACACGGTTTTGTGATTCGTTATTTCCGTCGAAAGTGTTTTCATTAGTCTGATTTTCTAGGCATATTAGTCTTGTACCTTTTTCGATAACCTGCACATGTCTTGCCTCGATCACCTTATTTTTAACCAAAACTCGGTACCCGAAATGTGTATATCCTACGAGTACTCCGATTTGTGACTTATCGTCCCATTTTTTTCTGTTTATTTCCGGAATTCGGACAAAAACTCTTGAGCCATAAATTTTTAAATGTTTGGCTTTCGGCTTAACCCCGAAAAATATTTCATAAGGCGTTTTATTCTCGCACGTATTTGCGATAGTTCGATTTTTTAAATAGGCAACTGTATTTATTGCCTCGGGCCAATAAATTTTACTTATGCGCGCCTCTTTAATTAAACATCTTGCTATGTCCATTGCTGATCTGTTATAACGTTCAGCGACTCCATTGAGTTCGTGTACGTTTGTCGGACATGGTAAAATTTCGATTCCCTTTTTGTTTGCAAATTCGTATATTTCTCGATTTAAATATTCGGTCCCCTTATCGCATTGCAATCTTTTTATTGATTTCCCGAATTGATTCTCTACAAAGTTAATGTGATTTTTGAGACACTCGGCCGTTTCTGATTTATTTTTTATACAATAAATTTTTGCACATTTGCTGTAATCGTCTATGACAGTCAAAAAATATTTTTCACCTTTATAGCCCACAATATTGTGCGGACCGTTTAGATCGGTGTGTATTATTTCGTTTATTGCTGTTGTTTTCGCGCGATGATTTTCAAAAGGTAAATTTGCCATTTTACTTTCAATACATGTCGCGCATTTCATTTCTTGTTTTTCAAGATGGTCTGGTAGTCCATCAAGTAACTTATCTTTTACTATTTTTTCTAGATATCTAAAGTTTACATGGCCTAACGCACGATGCCACTTTTCCTTTTTTGTTAATCTCGTTGTATTTGTGAAGGCTTCATTTGGATAATCATTGTATGTACTAATCTTGCTTGAATCTTTAGGATTTTTTACACAGCTAGTCATGTAGTATAAATCATTTATTTTATTAGCCACTGCTATAAGGTTTCTGGTTTTTTTATCAAAGATTTTGGCGTTTGAATCGCGCGCTACTATTGTGCAATTTTGTGTTATTTTTGAAAAACTTAACAGATTTTTCTTTAAACCTTCTACTAAATAGACGTTTTTTAGTTCTACTGGCTCAACATTGTTATGGTTTTTAAAGTAACTTACAATATTTCCCACTTTTGTTGCTCGCAACTTTTTTCCGTCGGGTAGGTTTACGTCGATTGGCTCTTTAAGCTCAACGCAACTTGAATAGAACTTATCGCTTTTCACTAGGTGATCTGTGCACCCGCTATCGAGTAGCCACTTTATTTCACTCTCACTTGTTTCTTCACTGTTTGCACTGAGTTTATGATGATTAACTTGAAGAGCCCACGTCTTCAAGTTTTGTTGTTGTTGCTGCTGCTCGATGCCTCTGCCTCGGCTGCCGCCTCGCTGGTATCTGGTGCCTCTGCCTCTGTGATATCCAAATTTCTCGTAATTGTTTTTGTTCGTCGGCTGTTGTGATGTATTGCCGCTGTTTCTGGTGCTGGGCCCATATCCCTGCTGTAGATTGTCGGTTTGATTTGCGAACCAACACTGTTGCTGCTTGTGTCCTTGCTTATTACATATATAGCACAGGGCTTTTGTTTTTGTTTTTGTATTGAATGTGCTTACATTCGTCTTTTGTGGATTTTCCGTGTTTGTTAGGCTTTTTTCCTTGATTTTCGATTTGACATATTCCATTGTTTGTTTTTCCGCCGGAACTATGTCAATGAAATCACCTATCGCACTATAGCTTAACGGTAGTGCCTTTATTAAATATCTTATCTGCTCTTCTTGTTGAAGAGTACCACCTGCATTTATATATTCATTGCAGGTTTTCTGAAAGTCTAAGAAGAAATCATCGACAGTTGCATAGTTTTTCATTTTAATTTCCTCGATTTTTGACCTGCAGATTATCTGCATCGGCGTTGATTTCGTTGAGTGTATTTCATCTAGTTTTTTCAGCATTGTCAATGTCGTGTCGCAGTTCTTGATAAATTCTAATTGGCTATCGGAAACTGCACTAATTAGAATGGTTTTGGCTTTTAAATCTAGTTTTTTCCATTCCGCATATTTTTCTGTTGTTTCCATTGTTCGGATTGCTGGCGCTTGACACTCGTTGTATTCTAGAATGTTCAGCAATCTGTATTTCCAGCTGTTGTAATTCCTTCCTTCGAAGATTGGTATATTTACCTCTGTGATCTTCGTTAGATTTGCCATTTTCGTAATAATAATTTTATTTATTATTTTTTTTTTTTTTTTAATTATTTTGCAGCCTTACGCCACCACTGCGTTTCACTTAATAAAGCGGTCGGTTTTCTGATCCGCTGTGATCGCACTTGTATTATTGTTACCGTGAACCCGCGGTACAATTTACGGAGCACTGGTTTTACGTTTTAAACCACGTTGCACTTGTTATATATTTCAACCTTTTGAATTTGGATCGCAACCACGTTCTGCTACCATGTTGGGATAATGGATCGTTTAGAGGATGTTATATTATGAACATGGTTTTCTTCATATGATTAACTTTATTATTATCAACTTCATGAATAATAGTATACAGAGTAATAGATTACATTTTGTTATGCGACCGTTACAATAGACCTTCGATTATACACTAATGTCATGCCGGACACTCAAGTGAACATTTAACTGTAATTAGTATTTAGTATTGGACGACAGCCAGTGCCGTAGTTAACCGTAGTAATAATATTCTTATATTATTACTTATAATATTTAGTTATGTTATTATATTAGACGGCTATATATCAACATATATAATATTACCAGGTGGCAGTGCCTATCAAAATTCATATCGTTGCACTCAATAATAATAATATATTTTATATTATCAGCAAAGCAATATAGAGTAACAAAATTCATAACTAAAGTGCGCGTCTATTTTAATACTAATATAGATCGGTGGGTATCTATTTCGATAAAGTCAGTATATTTTACGCTTAGACTATAGATACATATTCTAGACGCCACCCGTTGCATTGCTAAATGAAGCCGCGTGCCTTGCGTTTGGTTTGTGGGCGAGCGACCGCATTCGTCTACAAATGTTCGAGACCATAGACCATTTCGCTAGTGCTCGCCCAAAGTGCTCGCACTAGACGCTCAGAATTAAAATATAATTTTCTATTTTTTTTACGTTATATAGTATTTTTAAGCGGTCAAAATGCAACCATTAGGTAAAAATATCCATAATTTAAGTTATTTACACTAGGTCACTGATATTAAAATATATAATAAAATACAAATAAATTATCACGAACATGTATCAAATTACCTATGAAACGTAATACCATCTTCTTGCTTATCAGTACGGCTACCACATTTTAAGACAACACACAAAACCATCTTTTCTACTTAATTAACTAAAAATATTTACCATTGACTTTATGTTTAACACAAAAAATATCAATTTTAGCAACTCGGGCTCGCAAGTTATCGACGCTATGTGAAACGTTTCGCCCCGATTTGATGGCGATACTTTTGGAAACTAGCTCACAGATATGTAGACCTTTTATCTTACTCTAGTGCGTGTCGCAGAGATAGTAAGGGTGCCGAATATTTTCTCACTCGCACTCATGCATTGTTTTTGTTCAGGCCTTGATTTTACGTCGTTTTCGTTAGTGTTGGTTAAAAATCGTATGAAAAAAATGCATATACGTAACTAAGCGATAAACTACAGCGATGCAACGTAGATGTTCTATTTATGGGATCGCGCAACAATGACGCAAATTCTTTCACATGTAAATTTACGTGCATCAGAGAAAAGAGGGGAGATTATTGTTAGCTGTATATACATTTAGCATACAGTGTGTATGTGGTGCACTGCATTACAGATATAGTACAGTCAGATAGATAAATAAGACAATGAGGCGTCTAATTCCAAAAAGCGATAAGTCCACATTTGGACAAAATCGAGAAAAAAATACGCACGTATTCTTTGTATAATTTTACACAATATATATTGATCAATAGATTCCAAAACGCGACAAAACCCTACGAAAAAAAAAATTTTAAGTCTCGATTTATTACAAAAAGCGCCAAGTCCGTATTTCATATTATTTAAAGCTTGGTTGATTTCGCGCGTGTTTAAGTCAACCAATAAGGGAACGTTTAATATTGAAAAAGGCGTCTCACATGCCGTAAACTCATGACAGTGCCACGGAAATATGTGCCTTATGCGGAGTAAATTAAAAAGTGAAATACAAATAGCGCTACGTCCAATTTTATTTTGCCTATATTTATTACATTTAAGAGTTTATCGCCTGAAACAAATTGCCATTTGGTTCTAATTTCGATATAGAATACAACGGAGAAAATAATCTCACGTTTAAACAAATAATTGAAGCTTGAAACATAAAAACGTTGTTTCCCAAAAATATTGAATTGTGGACTTGTCGCTTTTTGTAATTAGACGCCTCAAATATAATATAATGTCATAGTAACCATAAACGTTTCAGTCTCGTATTTATTTTTTTCAACTTCCCCTGGACCTCCGTTGATGTCATATATTATATATTGTGTGGTACATAATGTCTACTGAATGTACACCCATCGTTCTTAGCAGACAAACTAAGGATATTTTGGTTTTATATATTTCTACTCATCTGCATTTATTATTATCATACCACACCATCTGTCGTCTGATATTCCACCTTTCTTGTTAGTTGACATTATTTATTTTGTTGCAGTGTTTTTTCTTATACTTCATGATGATATAAAAGTGATAAATATCTTTGAATTAATAATCAAATAAAAATCTTATGTAATATAATATAAAATAAAATTCCCACTGTAATCATTCATGCTGCTTTGTTTTATATTTTAAAATAAAATCTTTATTTAGATTTAAAGTCTGATTGCTTTTTTTAAGCGACACTTACTAAATAAAGGTTTTTAAGAACAGTAAAACCGTTTTTTAAACCTTTAACTAAAAATTCTTTATTGTTAGAAAGTATTTATTTGATTGAGCTAAAAGCTTTTGCACATAATTAAATTATTTAATTTAGGTTACTCTGAATTGGGTCGACAATAAAACACCACTTTAATCTTTTAACACTTTAAAAATAATAAAGATATTCTTCAAGAAGTATTTTGGATTCAAAATAATGTTTTCATTTTTTTTAACTCATTACACTCACAATAAGATGTGATCCAAACTCCATATTTAAAAAGTAAAAATTGAAATTTGATTAACCCGTATTCATTATAATTTTTATAGTTTTTCAGTTGAATGAGTCCATAATTATTAATTTGTCTCTTTATTAAATTCTTTATGATACGATGTTTCTTGTTTTTATTTTACTATCTGTGTGAAATACTGAACAAATGCATCAAAATCCGTCTGTCGCCGATTTGAACCACACTTTTATATTATGACAAATTTTATATGTTTTATTTTATTCAGTATAATCACAAATCATGGATTAAATGGAATGACAAAAAGACTTTTAATAATTCTGTGTTTATTTCTTAATAAATAGTTAAATATTATTACGACAAATTGAGTGTAAAATAACATATGAGTTTCGCTATTATTTCTTATCCACGGTGGCCGCGTGGCTAAAGCGTCAGCCTATAACGTTGTGGGTTCTAAGTTCGACTCCTGAGTCTGGCAAGTACACATATTGTTTTTCAATTTTTGTATGAGTCAGAGTATGGACCTAATAGGTTGAGCAAGTGGCTGACATCAATTTTTCCTAAAAACAAAAATCAGTTAATACAAACCTTCACTCTGTGGAGGCCTATATGATCACTGTCCAGTAGAATCGGATATGATCAAAAGAAAAGAAGAATTACGCAAACTTTAGGTATTTCAGTTGACACAGTTTTAAGAAACACCTGCACATATTGATCACTGGAGGCTGTCTACTATGTATATCTACTAAAATATCAAAAGTTGGTATCAAAATTTTTATTTGACGTTACATCCGAAAAAATGTTTCAAAATTCTATAGCACTAAATGTTTCTAACGAATTTATATACATTTCTGTAAATCAATAAGCTCTGTGTGGGATTGAAGAGTTGCAAATAGGACGTGATCACTGCTGTACTGCTAAAATTTGCCATTTCTATTTATATCAAGATATCTCAGTGTATATTTCTTGAAATTATTTAATCAGTTGAATAGCCAAATCAGAACTAAGGACCCATTTTCGTCGCCGCCTATTAAAAGCGCTTTCAGACCCGACTAACGAACCCTTCAACTCAACTTATGCGACCCTCTGTCTCAACTTATGGAACATTTTGACCCAAACTAAGTTTAAGATAGTCTCTTACGTACGTCTACGTTTTGGCACTAAATATTAAACAAAGTAACTATATTTCACAACACTGAGGCGATTTTTAAATATTTCATTTAAAACAGATTAAACAATAGGGGTTAATAAACAATTGTATTATTTCACTGAATATGTCCCCGACCATTGCCGACTCAAGTAGAAAGCCGATACATTCACAATGACTGGTCCTACTTTTTCCGCCCCACCCGTTGTTGTCTATGTATGAACTGTCGTTGCCTGTCATTATTCTATTGACTGCTCATACTGATTCGTCTGTCATCTTCACACAGGGAATGGTTTGCTTTGAATAAATAAGTTACATGATAAATAATACACTTGCATTAACACACCTTCTACAAATGTAATGCATAAATCAGTGCTACATATTTTTTGGAAATTGATATTACCACCGGTTTTTGTGTGAAGGACTAGTCTGACTCTGACAGCTGGTGAATAACAGGAATGTATATTATTTATTAATAACACTGATAGTTTATACATTTGATTTGAGATTTTTTTATAATTCAATTTGAAACGAGAAAGGGCGAATCAATATGTTAAGGAATCTGGGATCTGATTTTGACAGCTGAAACGTGGACCACTCGTTGCGTGTGCAAAAAGTTATGCTCAGCCTTTTTTAATCTAAAGATGGCGGTGCCCCGACAGATATTAATTCCAGGACTATTTGACAATTTATTTATTTACCTATGATTAAAATATGTAGTCGTCTGTTATTTTAATTATATTTTTATTTGGTATTACGTCCAACTATTAACTTTAGTTTTTTTATATGGATACATAATTGATTGAAGATTTATTGATTAATTTAAGAATTGAAAAACAGAATTATTTTATGATTGTTTATTTTTTAATGTATATTTTAATATTACATGATAGTACGATTATTTAATTGAGATATTATTTATGAACTGCTTGATTGAAAGAATTGATTTAACTACACATTATAGTTTAATAACTAAGTTAAGCTTATGTCAGTTTGTGTAAGCTTTTTTGTGACGAGTACCTACTTCATTATTGAGTGAGATCGTTAGTTCTATTTTATGCCAATAGATGTAATTATAAATACACTAGCATAATTATGCAACTAATTGACTTTCAACATAAATTATTCAAAGTTTTACATAAAGCTACAATAAACACCATTAAAAGTTATTTGAGGTAAAATAGAGTGCTTAATATACAACATTGTTTATTACACCAAGATAGTAGTAATTATTATTTTTTTGAATATCGTAGTAGAGTAATATATTTATTTTTCCGGGAAGGGATTTTTTTGTCAATAATGATTTAGATTTCTATATTTTTTTCCAATGAAATAACTAAGTAGTTGATTAAAATACAGAAGAAAATATGGCAAATACTTTAGGCTTTAAATTCCAATGTCGATCTTTTCGCAAACAGATTTTTTCTAGGAAAAAATAATGTCAACCAATTATGTCTATATTATTGAACCAAAGACATATTATGGAACAACATGTGAACTTACTAGAATCAGGAAACAAACCCACGACTTCAAGATCGGACACTTTACCATACTTAACGTAGCGTCTAAAAGGCTTGTGCGTCAGTTTCAATATCGTGGGTCCCAGGATCGAACTCTGGGTCTGCAATTACACTTTGTTATTCACTGTGTGTTTGGAGTGGATGGACATAATAGGTTGAATAAGTTAGTAGCTAACATCCATTTCTTGTAATAAAAAATCTGTTGATATAAACATCCATTCTGTAGAGACCCATATGATCTTATTAGGATTAATCAAAAGAAAGAAAGAAGAAGATTTCAGAAGACTTCTGAAACTTTGGAGAATAAACTATAGAAAGGTTGGTTAACATCCATTTCTCGTAAAAAAAAACATTAAAATAACTTTCAAAAACACAATATTATTTCTTAAGGGCGGATGTGATCAGCGTGGGTCAAAATGGAGCTGTTTTTCTATTTTCAAAGCATGATCCTGGACATACCTTAAACGTTGTAGATAATCTATTTGTATAATTTTGAAGCCTTATTATCTTTTATATTTATGTTAAACATTTGATGACTGCATAAAGTATTTTTATTACATAAAATAGTATTCTTTTAAACCTCTCGCACTAATATTTTAGAATATAGTTATATTTCGGTACATAACTGTGCAATGGTGTTAAGATTTTTTATCTTAGGTCAATAATTGTAGGTCAATAATTATTATAAAGCAATCATTATTCGTAGAATGTTTATCACACTTGAATGGTCAAAAACATAGCTTATAATTAGTATCTTTAGAATTATCTTCAAATGTGTTAATCTTGCTGATTTTTTGAATAATAAAATGCCTAATTTTTGTCAAATTTGGGATCACAGAGATTATCAATATAATTTTTTATCGTAAATATTTTACTAAAATTATCTCGTCATAAATTATACTAATGGTTTTATAAATGCGTTTAAAAATTAATAAATGTAAAAAATCTTAACACCACTGCACAGTTATGTACCGAAATATGATAAAACATTAGAGCGAGAGGTTTAAAAGAATACTATTTTATGTAACAAAAATACTTTATGCAATCATCAAATGTTTAAAATAAATATAAAGGATAATAAGGCTTCAAAATTATATAAATATACTATCTAGAACGTTTCAGGTATGTCCAGGATCATGCTTTGAAAATAGAACAAAAGATCCATTTTGACCTACGCTGAGCATGTCCCCTCTTAAGTAAGTATATTATTCTGTTTGACCATATTATAATCCCTGCAGATCGAAGGCCGACTTTACAACCGTCTTTCATAGATGGTATTTTTGTGCCAAGATCTCTCTCTTCAGTGAATCATACAGGTTTTCTAAATCCCTTTTATTTTTACCAACTTTTTATGATTTCCAACTGGGAAGCGCGGAGGGTTGCAAAAGGATGCGTGAAAAGGTTAACACAATTAATGTAGCCACAAGTTTGCAGTTTGCAAATGCATAGTTTATAAAACGGCCGATAGTTATAAACTACATAAAAAAACAGTCCTATAAAAGGTTTTTTGCAAACCTGTCTGAAAATATGGTAACTAATTTTATAATACCTCACTTCAATACTATTGTGTAATCTCGTGAAAAATGAAATAAAAGGGTCAAATCATAATGTTGTGAATTTGAGGCAAATTTGTTTAGGAACGATAATTTTGTTGTTAAACTTGTCTATTTGGATACAATTTTTAAAAAAAATGAGTAAATAAATCTATGCAAGGACCACTAATGCATTCACTGATTTAAAAAGACAAAGTGAAGGCATTTATAAAAAAATTGGATCTTTGGAAAAAATAAGTTCGCCATGTTTCCACTTTTAAATAATGATTTCTGCGCCAGATATTATTTTGAAGCAAACAAAAATCTATTTACTGAGTTCTTGGTTAGTTTGCTATAAATGCACTTTTCACATTATTTCATTAATAATAAAAAAGTCGCCTGCAGCGCTGCTTTATTTAAAGGCTATTAAATATTTTAACTATGTGGTTGTGCGTTGCAATTTGACGTGATAGCTATATGATGATTGATATACTTAAATGATAACTCCCGTGTATAATTTAGGAAACACTACATTAGAGCACCACACTGCCCTTCACCTCAGCAATAGGTAGGTGGGCTCGCCAAAGATCCTGGCCTGGGGGCCTGCTTCAGGATGTGGGGCACATGATAGAATCCGTGTGTCAATGAACGATGATGAATTTGGATCTTTCGACTTTCGACTTTCATCATCGCATGAAAAACAAATTAATTAAAAAATGAATATAATATAAGTAGTAAAACCTTGTATGTTTTTATAATTATTTTTTTTGATGATTTTTGTAGTAATACATTGACTATTTAAAAAGGTGTCTGTATTATTTAATGAAATAAATTGGGGGGGGGCGCCAAGATTAGATTTTTTTTAAAGGGAGGCGTAGTAACATAAAATTTGGAAACCACAGATGTAGACTAAAATATCTCGATGAACCCAGAAATAAAAATAAAATTATTTTCTCCACAAAGAAGTACATTTTTTTCCATTGAAAAGAATTACCTAACTAAATTAAAAATGTATTAAAATTGTAATACTACGTTATCCAGCTTTACGAGCAAGGTTTCAAAATTCAACGCCAGGCTAGCTGAAATACTGCTCTATTCATAATTGAAACCCCCATCGGACTAATTGGTTTACTACCGTTTCACTAGTTCGAAGTCTTGTATCTCTGGTTATTAATATTATATTATGTGTCCATGGGAAAACCCAAGTATTCGACTAATTCTAATTTAAGATTATAATATCTTTGAATTATTGTAACTGAACTAAGTTAAAACTTTCTTCAATCCAAAGTCACTGTTTTGTATGAAAATTAGGATCTATAATCAATTATTATTGCACTTTTTAATTGTAGTAAAAAAGGCTTCGCTACGTAGATATGAGAAAGTAAGATGGAATAAGGAACCGGAGGGTAGGTTGACTCCCAAATGAATAACTCAGAATTTGGTGCCTGAATGAAATGAACCCTGGTTTTATTATCTCCTTCCAAATAAATATTAATTTAATTATTACAGATATGTTTACATATTATAATTTAGCTAAGTGAAATCACGAGTATGCGTTCTGATGAATTGCGAAGTGCGATCGGGCGGAGCGACACGATAACCTTACGGTTAAATCTTTGATAACTGACTGACATATTGATTTCATATAATGATTATTTTTATAGTTATTCGATAAAATAGAAAATGCTGCTATCACTACTTGAATATTTTGTTAAGCATGCTTTGTTGTGTAATGCATAATTCATTTCGTAAAGTATAAACAATTGATTTCAATTTGGACAATTAAGCAGTTTTTAATAATAAGGCAAGATTGATTTTCATATAAACAAATTTTGTGCATATCATGATAAATCGTTTTGTAAATTATAAATAATTGATTAATATAATTATCGAATTATTTTTGCTAAATTAGCTTTGTTGTAATTTGATTGATTCACATACGTCGCTTGATTTGCAAATTTTAACAATATTATGTTGCAAGATACATTGTAATTATAAATTGATGGTTTCCTGCCAAGTCATGCGGATGGTAGGATATTCACCCCACAGATATACTATAATCTAGAATGATATCATATGATAAAGCAAAAATAGTTTTCAGTACACCCACGATGACCGAGCGGCTTAAGAGTCGTGTTATAATGTTGTCGGTCCCAGGTACCAATACCGGGCTTGGTAAATACATACATTGTTTTTTAATTTGTATTTAGAGTCAGAGTATGGACCTAATAGGTTTAGAAAGTGGCTAACATCCATTTCTTGTAATAAAACATCTGTTAATATAAACCGCCACTCTGTGCAAGCCCATTGATCTTATTAGGATCGAACACGGTCAAAAGAAAGATTTCATAGGACTTCTGAAACATTGGCAATTAAATTATAGAAAGAGTAGCCTAAATCTAACCGAGATCAAAGATGAAAAACGGTTATTCAGACAACATCTCAGAGTTGGATGTGGTAAACCCATTAGAGTAGTTATTGAATAATCTGTTGATACATACATCAATAAAAATCCACAGTATTTTACTATTAAAAAAATTATAACAATCAGGAGATTGATTATATTATAAATGATAATATAAATTATATTGAATTCTACATAATATTTTTAAGTCAATAAACATTTTGGTTGTAACACTATATTAGCAAGACTACATTTAATATATTAATTTATATTATTATCGTTCGTAAAATGGAATTCTACCACACAAACACGCTGATTCAGTTTAATAATGATTATAATATGTGTAACCCACATATATATATATTATTATATACATATATTTAGGAACATGGTTAAATGAGAATTAATGGGTCCAGTCTCAAGAAATTATAACAAGAATTGAGATAGCAAAAAGTTCCTTTCTCAAAATAAGATATCTCCTTATTAACTGATACTTTAAAATATATCTGATACTGCATATGGTGTGCAGTTATGTTTGCTCAATCATTTTCTATGGTATGAAAGTAATGACGCTACATCAGGAGATGTGACTGTATAGATGTGTCCGAAAAAATCTAGAACTGACCGGATGACAATAATTAATATTAAAGTTCTCAAACGAAAGACAGAAAAAACCGAGAAGTTATGCTTAGTATCAAAACCCAATAGGGGATGGTTTAATAAGAATATATAAATTTTAATGTATAGTTTTAACTCAGTTTATACATGTATTGCATACACCACTATATAAAGTAATGATGTTTTTAAAAAAAGAATGGAAGAAATCAAACAAATGTTTTATACGTAATAATATTATGTTACTTATATCTTTACTGAACCCACAATAAATACTGAGAATCGCCGATTCGTCTTATCCTTTACGGTGTTGCATTTTATACTTAGGGGTATTATAGTGTGTAAGTCCACACATAAGAAAGTGCAGCCAAGCAAAAGTAACTTCGCGTATGAGCTAAGATTAAGTGGTCTTGCAAACTTCCTGAATAACTCTCTTCATATAATGTTGACTGTGTATGTTATAGCTACATATTTTCGCGAGCACATACATGGATTATGAACATAGTAATGCGACGCGATAAGTTTTTTGATTTAAAGTATTATTACTACAAATAAATCCATTTTTTTTTAAATAATGGCGAGTTATTAATTATTAAAAAGGTGACAGTCATTTAAAAATATGTATAACGCAGCATGTAGGTATTTGAATAATTTTGTGAGGGGCAACAACTCCAGGCCTTGTCAGCAAACGCTGCAATCTAGCAGTCGGCGCATTACTCAATTGTCACGTATCACTAATTCATCTACAGTCAGCACATTCTGCAAGTGTGACGTACGCCTGTGAGCGTTAGCTAATTACAATTGATGGGAATGTCCTCTCTATCATCGCGCCTGAGATTGATCATCTCTTACCGTGCCTCATATTGTCATACATGTAATTGTACTTCAGTAAAAATTGACTCTCAATATCAATACACTCCAACAATAACCATCTTTCGTCACCCAACACAAGAACCCTAAAATTTCTACATATAATACAGAAAATTATCCCCATCCAATTATAATATAAAGAGCTACTTGATATTTAATTATCAGCTCAGTCTAAACATGTAGCTCACCTAGTTCAGTACATTAGTCTTGCTTGACCTCTGAAAATGGATACGCCGTATTCAGTAAACCCTACCAGGGTTACGTGTGCTATTCAATTGATTTGTGTACATGATTTTAACTCGATATATTTATGGATAATACAAGTAAAAAAGATACATACATAGTAATCCAAAGCATAAATTATATTTAAAATATTTTATCAAGAAAATATTTAATTTGCTCTTAGTTAATATGTACAAAAACTTTTTTTTAGTCAGGCTTGAAACGATTATATATGTACCTTTGGTATTTATATCATTTGGGAAATAACGATTTGAAAATGATTGTGTTGTTTTTTCTTCAATATTTGGGGTTCGATGCAAATGACAAATTGAACTGTAGTATACCATTATAATTTATTTTATTACATACGATTGCAAATGCTACCCAAAAAAATCCGCTTATCGCATCGCCTGAGGCTTTCATTTCCCGCTTCGCTTTACTCTGTTTTTAATACCAAACATAATAGTATTATTCCTACGAGAATATTGCACATAGTTTTAGTTTGAAGGAGAGACAATACAGTTAAGTAATTAGTTTACGACTTCAGACAAATTTCTCTTCGACGACGTGAACTTTGTGCTTCATACGAGAAATATTAACGTATAATAATGATCCTAGTATATTATTTCAATCTGATATACTGTCATTAATAGATACTGTAAAATAGATTGATTCATAATAGGTATGTTATTAATAAAATAATGTTTGATCTTGTTTCAATAATTTTGTCAATAATAAAGATATTTATAAGATACTGGTTGCGATTTTTGCAGTGAACTGTAATTTGAAAATGCGGGTGGATTGCGGATCTAGGGGAGGGGGTTTAAACAGGATGCCAGTCACTGATCTTTTATGTTGAGCGGGCTGACGCGCGCTGGAGCTGGTTCAGTGTTCACGCACTCACGCACTGGTAAACGGACGGTTCGGAATGTTATTCTCATGGTTTCACTTGATTTTGGGATGAATGATGATGACGAAATCAACATTTGCTCAAACCGTATCAGATTTAACGCAACGAAGGTCGAACAGATGCGTTTTGTCTGAGTCACTCTATGGTTAAAGACGGCTTGGCTTTAACAAGCCTAGGCGCATCCGCTGTCTTGACGTAACTGACGAATCACCCTGTACACACAGCGGCTTACGATTAATTCACAAGTGCCAGTTGGCGACGGCATAGCTTTAAGGTGCATCCACTGTCTAGATTTAACTGTCTGTAACTACTATCACGGTCGAATAATGACCCGTGACTGCTAGTTGCCTAGTCTTGCGACAATAATAAATAAGAATTTGAGGTAGGTGGGAAAATAAGGAATAATGGCCACCACAATCGGCCCAACCAGATATTATCATATGATATTTTAATATTGGATTTTTTATTATTCATTTGAATGTAAATATTCATTAATTTATAAGTGTATTTAAGGTCCATGCTTACACTGTCTAATGTTCAAAGTGATGCAAGTCAAAAAACGTAATCTATAGTTGGAATAAAAAAATATTTAATTCATTTGGTAATTATATCACAATGAGAATCAATAGTATACTAATATGTTCCTTAAGAAAGTAGATCATCCAATGAAGAATAAAAGAATGCCAAAGTACAGTTCTTTGACTGAAAAAGTTTTGCAGAAAAGCAGTTGCATCAAAGGACAAACAACGTAACAATAATAATATCCAACTTTCGATAGAAACGTATCCATACTGAGAAGAAAAATACCATTTTCATATTGCTACCATGCAAGTGAACTAATGCATCAATTTAACCGTGATTATATACTAATATAATCATAAATATAGTATCTAACAACGCATAAAAATCAAAATAAAATACAGAAGAAAACATTCTTATATAAAGATGATACTCGTAACTATCTTATTAATAAACTATTTCTATTATTTTAGAATGTAATATTATTTATATTGAATATTCATAATTATTTGTAAACTCCTCACATATAAACCTACTAAAAAAATCTTTTTTAAAATACGACGTCTGTCGGGACTTGAACCTGTAACCACTGGATTCGTAGGGCAAGTGATAATTAGGGCACATAATTTATACCTTGATTTAAAACGTGTGAAAAGTGCATATAATCAGAAATAAATACACGAAATTAAACTCGACAAAAGACAATCACACTGATCAACTTATAAAGACTAACTTATACGGAGAATATTAATTTTTATGTAGTTACCAATTCTACCATACTAAAAATTGCTGTAAAATGTTCAAATACTTGTGAATACATCTCTCGTAAAATCCATCGTTATTTTTAATTGAATATTATAGACAGTGGCTAATTGCCATTGATGTAGATGTTATTTTGTGAACATTTCATGCTTAACCAAACAATTTCATGTCGATATAAACAATTTCTATTCATACTTGAATAGCATTTGTTTTGTTTTCAATAAAGAATGACAATATTATGATTTATTCAAATGAGAGTTTATTTGAATATAGAACAAAATTCAAAACAGTCTGAAAATGTAAAAAACCATCAGTATAATAGTGATAAAATTAAAAATTAAAATAGTTTTGTTACTTATTAATTCTAATCATCACGTTTTTCGTTATTTTTATGCACTTGTGTAAATTAGCCTTTTTAAATTATATTAAAATAAATTAATTCATTATTAAAGTTATAGTAATTATATATATATATATATATATATATTTACATATATCATGCGGTTGTTACAATAACAATATATAAAAGTAATAAATACATCACTATAATAATATGTACCTAACTTATGTGTTTTTAAAAATACACGATTTAGAAAAATCTCAGAATTTAATATTCGTAAACCTTCTTAGCAAGGGCTCTTCAACAAGTATCCGACCTTTATCTTTCACGTGAAATAAATAGAGCATGGGAGGTCTCCTACCTTGGGGAAGTGAAGGTACATCCATGCTCATATAGTGGATTTGCTACCAAAAGTTGATAAGTCGATAATTTTGGTATTTCGAGTTAACAGCGGATTATGTGTCTATATCGTCACTGTTCTGGCAGAAGACACTAATTCTAAAAAAATACATATTGAGTTAGTTATACCAAAATGTTCCTTATTTCAAACTTTACTGTCTGGAAACCTTCTTAATAAATAGTCTTAATTTTAAAGTCTTCCTTTTTACGATTACTGAATAAACTCACATGATAGACCATTTCAAACATTTTTACAACTTCAAAGTCAAATTACTCAAAACTAGTATTCACCAGTTAGTGTGTTCTGCCAGAACAGAGACGATATATAAATATGTATGCTAGAAAAAATCCAGGGTTATCCAATATATAGAACATGCATATACAGTACAAGAAATTAGCATTATGACTGATTTTAGAGGACATGTCAAACTTTCAAGTTGCAATTTCTCCATAATAAGACTTACCAACTTTTGGCAGTACTTTTAATAAGACACGCAGTGGAATAAAAGTAGTGTTGTGAAACTTTCAGATGTGGAAAATCACTTTCCATTATCATCAACCCCTATTTTATAATAAACATCTCATAAAATAATATCTAAACTGATACTGTTAATGTATAAATAAATCCTGGCAAATATGGAACGCAAAATTTCTCCGAAATTACGAGCCAATTATAAACACCATTAAAAAAATACGAAATATATTAATTTGTTAATAATAATATTAATAACAATAATGATAAATAAGATAAAATTAAAAACATGATGCACGAGTTAACAATTAGAAACTTAAATTAGAAGTGCTATTATAACGGACATAAGATTTACCAAATATGGCTATATTCTCAATTTTAACACGTTGATGTTTATAATTGCATGGTATTGATATATTTAAGTAGCGTAACGTGGCATGGAAAGGCGCATGTTGGGCATAACGCGTAAAGATCACTAAATAAATCTATGGATAAGGAAGCAAAAAAGAGTGTGCGATGTGATAGAGGCCGCTAAACAAATGAAATGGCAATAGGCTGGAATGTTGTTCGGCAAATGAACAACCGTTAGACAAATACCGTCATATAATGATCCCCAAGGGGCACTAAACGACTCCCTAAAATTCGCCGGAAAAAATTCAGTGAATATATTATGTATCAGCAAAGGACTAGGGATCGAGAAGAGTGGAATGAGCTAAAGGAGGCCTTCATTCAGCAGTGAATCGACTCTGACTGATGATTATGTTGATGAATATATTTTTTATGATCAATTAATTTCTAAAATATAAAAGACAAGGTTAAGGACATAATGAACATGTTTCTTACAAAATTTACGCAGGCTAAGCTCGCGAAAATACCCTAAATTCTTCATTTTTCACCTTCACACAACACTCGATTCCCCACCGGATAGGAGTAAAAGGTGGTCTTTAGTATTGGTTATCAGACTTTGATTGTATTATTAATGATTTTATTATAATCATTACATATTAAATAATTTTATTATAAATAATTCTTACAAACACTTTTAAAATAGCCATAACATGGCATACAAGTTCTATAATTAATTATTATCATCGTAGTGGTTTTTCACCCTTTGTTTTATTAATCCAAAATGTTTTTACATTGCGAAGCTAGCACCAGTTCAGCTACAAAGTTTAATTAACAAAGTTAGAGTGTAGATTAAGCCCGATAACAGCAAAGAAGTAGGCAGTTAGTGTATGAGAATTTTTATTTTAAGCTGCCACGTTCTAAAATTAATATCGCGGTAATAGACTTCGAAAAATACATAATAGGGTTATTGCACGATAGCCAGAGTCATGCCCTCTGTGAAATCGAGTGCATATACCTGTATTCAATCAAACTACGAGTTTCACGAGTAACATTTTCGGAAAATTATTATCGTCATTAACTTGGATCATTTCACTGCTGCACACTTTAAATAACTGATCTATCGTTTATGTCAGTGATTTTTAAACGAGGTCCCTCGAAATTTTTATAAACTTGTTGGTGATAGAGTAAAGATAGGTTTAACAAGACCTTTTTTTAACAATTAATTATTTATTTTAAAAATTAGATTATAGATATCACGTTAAACTTATCTAGCAAGAGTTATACTTAGAAGCTATTTTTGACAGCAATGGATGATTTTTAAGTGTAAATATAACTTGTGTACCCTCAGTACAGTAAATAAATATTTATTGCAAAATTGTTAGTTAACTATAACTGCTAGAGACATCCAGTATGGAGGTAAGGTAGATCAAGCGTTATTACTAACTGATAAATTAAATAGAGATTAAAGTAATGATTTTACTGACTAATACAGTATTAATATTACCGACCATGTCTTATCCTAATAAGATCATATGGGCCTCCACAGAGTGGAGGTTTGTATTAACAGATTTCGTTTTTACGAGAAATGAATGTCAGCTACTTACTCAACCTATTAGGTCAATACTCTTACTCATACACATTGAAAAAACAATATGTGTACTTGCCAGACCCATGATTCAAACCTTGATGTATCTACTACTGGATGAAGACATCTCCAAGCTGATTGAATGTCTAACGATTGGGTAGGGTTGTATTGTTGCGATGCTATACACTTTCACAGAAGCGAATATTCTACATCTTTATGTACCACTAAATAACAAATTTTTGATTTCATCAACTTGTCGACATTTCTCACATTGCGTACTGTTGTCTACCTCAATAGCCATTTATGTTTATATTGTGAACTCTTCGCTTTATACCTGACATACGCCTTTCCACGCCACGTTCCCCCTTTTTATTTTTATTTTTATCAATTTCTATTAGATACCTACATAGCATAATTTCGTTTGTTCACCTATACAAGTATTCCGTTCTTTGTCCATTAGCATTAGACATGTCACTTTAAGTTTCTCAACCCTTCTCTCTAACTGAGGCTTTATATGTCGCACACTTGCAAAGTATTCACTGGTTGAATAATTTTCATTTATTTTAGGTTCAATGAGAGGTCACTTTGAAAGACATTATTTAGATGAACAAAAGTGGTTGAGGCTAACTTTATATTGTGAAAATGTTCATCAAACGTATTCGTACAAACATCAATTTACTCGTACAAGTATTTTACACCTGTTTAAGCTTAGTATTGATTATCAGGATACCTTTTATGTAAATATTATATACCTACATAAAATATTTTATATACGACATAGTTCTCTGAATAAAAAAAATACCTGCTTATTCGAGAAAATAAGTTTTTTTATATGAAGTTCTATTAGAGGATTTTACCATATAAATGCTCACATAGTGCTATTTTTGGATGTGCAAGTCCCCTTTTAGTGCCTTCGTTTTCTAAATTTTCGTGACTTGAATAATATTATTGTCTTTTAAAAGTGGATTTTATTTTCACATTCACTATATTCTTCCTAGAGTACATTGAACCGAGAAGGTAACAAAAAATAACGCGTTAAGTTTCATTTTTCTATGAGAAATAAAATCCGGAAAATACTGATAAATACAACAATATTCTGCTCATATGGTTTTGATTTTTCATTTTTTTATGGAAATGTAATTTTTAAAATCCTTATTAAATATTAAAGATTTTTGTATTGATTCTCTTCTTCTTCTCTGTCATTCGAATGTCAGAAGTTTGTGATCTTTCCTTGATAAGTACTGAGGAATTCAAGATACGATGTTCTATTCCCTTCAAGCACTGTGGTTCAATGTGAATTCTTTCACTTGTTTATTCCAGAGTATCGGCATTCCCCTCTACCTCTCTTAACAGGGATACTGTCAAATACAACTGAACTTTTGTGGCGCTCCGAGCCACGAAGAACTGTATGTCCAATTTCATATTATAACTCAGGTATATAGAGAATGGACAGTTTTTGCTGATACTCTATACGTGCAGTATCAACATTATTATAATAATGTTTAATATCAAATACTTTAATTATAATTTAATTAGTACTTATTCCACAATATTATTATATCATAGGAAATATTAATCTTCATCTAACGGATAGTTTCAATTAGAAATTATTTAATAAATACTATTAAAAATATTATAATTAATGTAACTTTTATATTAACACATTTGAGATAATTTTTGCGACACATGTTTCGGCTATCGGCACCTACAGACATGGAAAATGTACGCTGCTAAATGACACAGTTAATATAATATGTATCTGTGTGCATTTACCATTGGTAAGTGCCCATCATGGCCCCCACATCCTGAACCGGGCCCCATGCTAGGATCTTTGGTGGGCCCCCTATCTATCTCTAAGGATAAAGGCAGTGTGATGCTCTACAGTAGCGTTTTCCAAATGGTGTACGCAGTAAAATTAATGTGTATATTTAGTGTTTTTTGCTGTATATTTTAATATATCCATTTGAATTAAGGAGTCGTCGAGCGTCGATATACAATAAAAAAAATTATTGTACAATCATATAGGTAAATTTATGTAATAACATTATTTAAGCAAAATAGTGCCGCAGGCGACTTTTTTTACTATTAAAGCAAATTTGTGCTATGTGTTTATCTTACTTATCAGGTCGACTGGCCTCGCCGGGCCCCTCCTGAGCCCGAGCCCCCAGGCTAGAGCCCTGTCAGCCCCCCCCCCTTTTAGGGGCCATGGTGCCCATAGTTAAGCTAAAATACAGGCCACAATGAAATGACTCAAATGAAATAGTACAAAACTTAAAACAATTATAATTTAAATTCATATTCCATCGAGTACCTTCAGTCAATATTATTAATTTACTAATGTTTATTATTTGTCATTCCATCAAGAATTTACAGTAAAAAAATAATATTATTTTGTAATATAATAAAATATATTCGAGCTTAATTCCATTTCTGATAATCTTTTTCTGTTAAATAATAGATGCAAAATGTCTCTAAAATATTGGTCATGGAACACTCAGTAAGATTGAACAAAAGTATAGAAATCTAATCTACACATAAAGCACCTTAGAAGTTACCCACTTTAAGAGTTATTATCGAACGAACTCAATGAAGTTTAAAATTATTTACCCATTCAAGCTTTAAACGTAGTAGGAGGTAAGCCAATTTGACTTTAAAATATAAATTGCGCTTGATTTAGTAAACACACCTACTTAGAATAAATTATATTGTTTCACAATATTATTCATTGTTTATTAAACAATGCGTCATTAATAACACCATCATCAGCTAATATCAGTTATAAGATAAAAGCCTGATTTGCCTTCTTCCATGTATTCATATATTATCATTATTCTCTATGCCATTTCATTCTACGACTAGCGTAGACCCTTCGCCAACTACATCTGGCGTAGGCCTGACGTAGACTTTTTGCTACATCGTTATTAATAATATTTTTTCTTCTAATACAATCATTATAATTGTTTAATTATTTTATCATCGCACCTTATTCATTCTTCTGATCGAATATATACGTAATACCTAAATATTATCATCATCATCAGCTGGGGTTGATCCACTGCTGGATGAAGGCTCCCTATATGTCCTTCACTCTTTTCGGTCACTAGTTTACCGCTGTCATGCGAGGACGGTTCTGGATATTGCGAGGATCCTAGACATAGGGCGATTATTATATCTCCCTCCATAAATGAGCACCGGAGAGATTGAGAGGAGGGGTTTACTTAGCAGCACTGTTCAATTCAAAATGATTTTTTTTACATTTAATATTTTATTCTAAGTAAAACATTTACCTACATTTTTACGTTTTTTTTTAATATTTTTCTAATTTCTGAAACTATAAGTCATTGCTGCCGTTTTTTTTTTATATTGTACCACTGGTTTAAGTTTTTTCTTAATAACGAGTGTCTAACGGATCGTTAAAAACACTTAAGACACAAATATACAGTCTCTTTTGCTTAGTAGATGATAAGGTTTTTACGTTGTTTATTGTATTCATTTGTTATCGTAATCATCGTCATCATCAGTCAGGGTCAATCTACTGCTGGATTGAGACCTTTCCTAGCTCCCTCTACTCTTCTCGGTCTCTAGTTATTTTACTGCCACGTACATTCACCGAACATTGTGAATTCATCTATCCAACTGGTTTTAGAGCGTCCCTGTGGGCGTTTAGAGCCTCTTGGGTATCACTTTATGACTGCATTTGTCCAGCGGTTGTCCACTCGCTGAGCGACGTGTTCAGTTCATTGCCATTTCATCTGATTAGCAACCTCTATTGCAACGCATTCTCTTGCCTGCTTTATTATCATATTGGTTTTTTGTGATCTTCACCCGTTATGCATCCTACAACATGCAAATTTCCATGCCACGTTATGATAATCGTTATTTTTTTTTCTTACGGTAATATTGTATGTTTCATATTGTTATATAAACCAAAATTAATTGTATTCCTTGTCAGTGTGCATTTACCATCAGTTAATACACAAAGTGCTTGAATATCCCGAAATGCAAAACTTGAGTCGAGAACTCAAATAGAATAGTATAAAACTTAAATCCATTAGAACTATGTTTTTCGCAGTTGTTATATTTTGACACTAAAAAATCGATATATACCTATATATGTATACTTAACTTAATTCATAATTTGATAACGTAAATGTGTGTATGTACGATTATTCCAAATTATATTTAGACTCTTCTTAATTCAAATGTTTAGTCGCGTTTTTCACAAGGTTATATATATATTATACTTAAACAGCTCTTTAAAATTACATAGGTACTCCCCTTAAAAACAAGTTTAATAATCATGAAACCCATTATAAAAATAAATTACCTACCTTCAAACAAAATTCCACGTAATTTCTCTATTAATTTATTGCCTCTTTTATGTGTATTATCTATTATAGCAAATTTCTCACTACACTCTTTTTAATTAACGTGCTCAAAATTTTACACAAAAAGTTTTATCAGTCATTGTGGATAATATTTTTTAAAGCAACGAAACGTTGATTATTTTTTTATATTTTTTACCGCTTAGATGCATAATGTTTTTTTGTAGTCGGTCACCTTCAAACTTTCAATGGCAGAGAGTTTTTTGTGAAAGATATTTAAAAGCATTACGGTTTTTAAACTCTAAAGCCGGTTGATTTATCGAACGCCCAGTGAATATAATGAATTTTAAGAAAACTATTCATAAAATTAGAACATATTAATTTAACTATTTTCATACGTACAAATTTATTTCACATAATTGAATAGGTTAGGTACCAACTTTTAGTTAAGTGTGTTTAAATACATAAACACAATTTGCAGTTATGATGATTTGAGGCTTTATTTGATGATTTGGGGATTTTCAAAATTTTTGTCTAAGTCCATAATTTAATATTTGTGGTATATAACATTTTTGTTTGTTTTAAGCCTAAGTTGGTGGTTTTTTCCCGTTTAACTGTATTTTCATATTGTGATGATAATATTAATATGCCCAATTTTATGATCTTTATTTACATTTATTTTTGTCATTCAATTTTTTAATATTTTTTGAATACTTTTGATGGCATTTAGATAAAAAGAAGTTACACATAGAATATTTATGTATTTTTGTTAGATTTTGTCAATTATGTGGTCTTAACTTTTTAGATATATTTTAGTTAATTTAAATTTAATATCTTTGTTAAAGCATAAATGAAAATAATATTAAAGTATCGTATTAGCACCAGATGAAAGATCTGGTAAGCATAATTTGGATCACCTCAAAAAAAACTTCAAAGAAAACAGTTGATACATTACTATCAGCTATTTTCTTATTAAATGTGACTTTTTTTACTGTTTTTCTTAAACACAAATTACTGAAATATATTATATAATATGTGGGTAGTTATATCGTTTAATTTTCCACTTTTTGTTTTACTCGTTTATATATACTTCATATTTATTTATACTATTGTCAAATAAAAATCTATCTTCTAAAATATAAAAAAAAAATTATGAATAAAATGCTACTTAATCACTTTTTACATAAAGTAGTTACCTACATGTTTTAATTTGATTTCGGGCCTATATTTATATTTTGCTGATTTAAAAACTGCTCTTAGCTCAGTTTATAATTAAATGTCATTTGCATTCGTTTAATATTATAATTCAAACTTAATTATTGCTAAGTAGCAATAATTTTAAATATTTTAGAATTCTGAATACAATACAAAGTACTTAAATGATTTAAAATTTGTGTTTGAATAATAATTAATTGATATTTAAACAATCTAATAAAATATTATATAATTCTGAGGGAGAAGGTTAATTATTGTTGTTGAATTTATTTATAACTACAGCTTACTCGTAGGTACTTAAACTAATCGATGTTAATAATTATTATTAATTGATGTAGGAGAAGCAATTTTCTCGTAAAGTAATAATACTCATTTCAAATTATTTGATCGCTATGAGAATTTTGAAATTGAATATGCCAAAATCAGACACGGTTATGTTGACGTAGACCTATTAGGATTGAGTGATTTTATTAGACATATATATTATTCACCATCTACATAATCGTAATGTTTAATTTTTTATTTTAGAACCATCGTTTGAAGACTCATCATTGTTATATTTATATCGTTAGATATTATTTAGACAAATCTTGAACGGCCTACACACGTTTAAGTAAGTGCACTTTTTCAAGCAGGCACTAGTCTATATTTACGCGAATGTTTAATATTGAGTGAATTATTATTAAAATTTATTAGATATTATCTTTGTTTTAATATGAGTTGTAAAATAATATTCGATTATCAATATCAAAATTGTTTATTATAAAAATAGAAATACCTCCGTTTTCAGTAATATTTATTCAGAGTTTACACAGCCAACATTCAAATAGAATACTTCAAACGGCACAAGGAGATAGATTAACAAGATAAGATGACGCGCTCAACCCAATGAACAGACGAACGTGCCAAAGAATTAGTTCACTTCAGCTGTATATCGCATTTGACAACTAGATAACCACACTTAGCACTAAAAACGGATCTCAATAGTATAACGTGCTTAGTCTCAGAATAGAGGAACTGTATGACCGAGAGGGTCCGAGCCAGTGTTGCCATTTGGTGAAAATGTATAGGATTTTTGTTTTCCACTAAAAAAAAGTAACGGAGAATTTGAAAAATTCCTAGGCCTTTTATATTTATGTACCTCTTCTGACCAAAAATTATTCCCAGCGAATTCAATAAATTTCATTTTAAACAAAGTCAAAGGCTTTATTATTTATCTTTGTTTTTTCTTGGTTCGCCGAATTTTCTTCTATTGCAAAATGATATTACTTTGCACCAATTTATAGTATGGAATTATCAAAATTGTAGTTCTTTTTGCGTATTTTTTCTTATATTCAAAATTATAGTATTTTGGGCGTACTATACCTTTTTAATATCGTACATAGCACAGTTGGCAACACTGGTCCTAGCTAACCAGACTAAGTTGAAGATCAGAGATTGGGAGTGAAGGTTACAAAGTGAAAATATAATTAAATCATATTCGATCTATGTAACGCTTGCGACTTCCAGGCAAGTGAGCGGCACTATTTGTGGGTCTCTTTTCGAAGTCATGGTAATATAATAAAATTTTAAATTCTCATTCTGAATCAAAATTGATTCCTTCCTTCTCTCCTAGTTATGTTTACACATAACCATAAGAATGGTAATTGGACTCACTATTTTTTTATAATATAGTATGGAATTTTTATAATGTAGTATATTATATACTAATCTAGTTATATAATAATAAATAAGTATTGTTTTCCAAAATAAATAAATACCGCATATAAGTTCCGTGCATTATATAATATGTAGCCAATTCAAGTATGTGTAGCTGTCAGTATATTAGTAATCAAATATCTATTTTTTAAAGTATCAAATTATTCGACCGCAATAATAATTTCTCAGCGACTCATATAACCGTAAACAAGTTTACTGTTTAGCTGGATCAGCAGATTGATTGGCGATATGAAATACGGTATCGCAATGGAAAATTAGCCGAATATCCATTCCCATATTCTCATATTATATTATGACTGTAATAATAAATAACATTCACAGGTACTCGAATTTAAATCGCTAACTCGTTCAATATAATTATGTACTGGAATATAATGTTTAGGTATTACTTTTGACTGTATAAATTACGAATACTGATTTATCAAAATGTCACTCGAATCTAACTTCCCGGCTCGTAACTATATCAGTATATAATTTGTACTGTCATTGTATTTATACTATCGTACCACCGACCGTTACGCTGCAAATAAAACTCGCTCCTGCATACATCTTCGACTTCTTCATCATCATCCTCAACACCATAACCCACACATCGAACATCATAGTGGTGACCCAACAGTGGTGTCACCGACATATGTATTAAATATTTTTAAATGCAAGTAATAAATGGGTATTTTGATAAATAAAACTATGCGGCGTAATTGCAAACTTTGCCATTCTTGGTAGTGTTGACCTTATTTTTAACTAACTTAGAAATCGAGAATATTGGTTATTTGTTCTTACAAAGTGTTGAAAAAACTTGCCATTGGATGTGCAATAACTGTATTCAACCAAATCGCTTCGGATATTGATATATTCCACATACCTAGGTATGAATTTAGGACAACGTTACTTTATAAATTCTTATAAAAGGATCGTCTCAGTCGGTGAACTTATTATGTATTTTATAATTTTAATAATATTATGTTTAATTTTATTTTTATAAAAATATACTGTTTTTTTTAATACTCTTTGTAATTTGTTGAATTTTTAGTTTGCAAAGTTCACTAATTATAATATGTAAATAAATAAATTTGAATTTATAATAAAGAGCATTCTCGAATTCAAAAGTTACCGTACGTCACTGGTTGATAATATTGTTTGTAATCCTTCTAAATGTTTATGAAACTTTAAATAATTGCATTTAAAATTTAAGAAAAAAAGTTCTTTTATCTAAAAATAAAAACAACTTTAATCAAGGGTCTTCGCAATCGAGAGAAAGTTCAAATTAAAAAAAAAACTTCACTACCATCTCCGCCGAAAATGATCTTTCAACAATTCATTGAGTGTTATTATAAATTCCATTGAATAAAAGATCACTTCTTGTGATGCCTCGCGAAGTTTGTAATTGGAAAACTAAAGTCCGCTGGAAGAATTTTTTTATTTCTAATTTTACACCGCGGCCTGTAAAAACGGCGCGAAGTTTTGCAAAATTGTAGGAAATTTATCTTTACGACAGGATAATATTTGTGTAGCTGATAGATGGAAGTTGTTTCAGTAATCAACTGACAAACGAAGCTTTTCACTTTGCTACATTTTTTTTCTTCTTTTGTGAAAATAATTCTGTGTTTATTTTTGAACATTTCCTCACTTTCACATTAGAGTTATTCAATTTAACCAAATATCAGCCTGGGTATTTTTTTCATAATATTTTTATTTTGATGTCTTTTTTGCTTTTTAAGAGATTTAAAAATCACCACACAGTTTATATCACACCAAAAATTTATACTACATAATACATAAATCAAAATATCGTCACATTACTATTATTAAGACGTCGTAAAACCGATATTATGGAAAAATGAAGTTTGATCGACAAAAAACAAAAAAACATTTAAAATCATATCAAAACCTCGGTTCTCTAGAGTCTAGACTAATATGCTGTCCATCTATCGCCAAATTTTAAAAAGTTGTAGGTCACGTGATTTCAAACATGGAATTAAAACCTCGTATTTCACAACCAGTGTTAGTAGATTCATCGATTAGAGAGGTGTTTAAAATATTGTTTGCATTACGTTTTTCCTTCCCCTCAACATTCCTTCTCAAACAGACTTACGAGGTTTTATTAGTAAGGTGACGTTATGTATGCGTATCTCAGCGTAGGTCAAAATGGAGTTTTTATAGTATTTTCAGAGCATAACCATGGACATTACTTAAACGTTGTAGATAATCTATTTATATAATTTTGAAGCCTTATTATCCTTTATATTTATTTTAAACATTTGATGACTGCATAAAGTATTTTTATTGCATAAATAGTATTCTTTTAAACCTCTCGCTCTAATATTTTATAATATAGTCGTATTTCAGTACGTCCATGTGAATTGGTGTTAAGATTTTTTAAATTTATTAATTTTTAAACTCATTTACAAAACCATTAGTAAAATTAATGTTAACATTATATAGTGACATATTTACGATAAAAAAATATATTTTATAATCTTTGTGATCCCAAATTTTACAAAAATTAGGCATTTTATTATTCAAAAAATGGGCACAATTAACATATTTGAAGATAATTCTGAAGAAAGTGATTATAAGCTATGTCTTTGACCATTCAAATGTGATAAACATCTTACAAATCGTCACCGTTCAGGCAAAAGTCACCAACCCTGAAAATGGCAGTTTTGAGTTGAGTATGTCACCCGAAGCGTAAAATTATGTTCTTTAAGATGCAAAACTCACCACGGTACATTAGTTAGTAAAATTTTGCTTAAACCCGAATTATTTGTTTTTCACTAAATGACTTTCGATAAAATCTTAACAAGCAAAAGTCGTCATAGGGGAATAGACATTATTGACTATATAAAAAAAATAAATCCTTCGTTATAAATATACAAGCAAAAGTCACTATACTATGGATGGTGAGTTTTACTGATCCTTCTTTTGGCTAACATTGTTCAGATTATTAACAAGCAAAAGTCTCCAAACCATAATTGAGCTACCTTGCCTCCTTCAAAACCTTCCAGATGTTTTAATTAGCCTCAAAAAGTAAAATTATCTTAAAGAAGTTATTAAAAAGACAAAAAAATAATTTAATGAAAATAAAACCTTAAAAACATTAAAATCTGATTTTTCCTGCATTTTCAAACTTTCAAATTGCGATATCTCAAAACTATGTTTTTAGGGTTGGTGACTTTTGCCTGAACGGTGACGAAATAATGATTGGTTTATAATAATTATTGACCTAAGAATAAGGTAGAATTTTTTTAAATACGCCATTTCTTTTGGCATTTCCCAGTGGCTAAGCTACAACATAAGGGCGTAGCCATAAATTGACAAACGATAAATGAAATAGCGAGTAAGATCATGTTAACGCGCATGTTTGAACATGTATCTAACTGATTTTTTTTAAACGGTATCTTTAAAATAATTATCTTCAAATGTGTTAATCGTGCCCATTTTTTGAGTAATAAAATGCCTAATTCTGATCAAATTTGTGATCACAAAGATTAAAAAATATATTTTTTTATCGTAAATATGACAATATATAACGTTTACAATGGGTATTATTTATTATTAATTTTATTCAGACGTAGTCGCAGAAAAGTTTGACTAAATGTTGTTTTGATAATTATTTCCAATTTTTTGTAATTTTATTTACAATTTTGTATATTTTATGATAAGCAAACAAAATCTATTGTTTTTTGTAATATATGTATACATACAATAATAATTATTTGATTAAAATACTTTATCAAAATAATATTATAATAACCCTTTATTGACAGTGCGTGTCGGTTTCCATTGCAGGGATGAGAAACATGCGTACCGCGAACGTAAATAGGCGTGCGTGCATTTTTTTTTATTCTATAAGCTGAAACGTCACGCGACCACGTGTCGAGGACGGAAATGTCGCATGGCAAAATAATAAATATTTCCGAATGCCATTTCTTTTGTTTTATTGTTTAGTTTTTTTGCCATTCATTTTGGCTATCTTTCTACTCGTTTGTTAGGCAACTGATGTCTTGTGAAGTGACTTGCAAATAATATAGTCTAATAATATCATTATTTTTTGGTTATAGTATTGGTTTAAGTATATATATATATATATATGTTTAAGTTTATATGAATAACTTTCCATAAAATAATTTTTAATAAAATATTACTTTAATACTTATTCTAAATAATTTAATTTTGTAAATATAAATAAGTATAACAAAGTGTTTTAAAAACCACATACATCCATCTATAAATAATAGTAGAAAAAAATAACACAATGTCTTTCACGAAGAACTATTGAGAGATAATCTCATTAAAATGATTTAAATAATATAATACAGACATAACAATATATCATCGTGCTTGTGGGCGCGTTGACGGCAATCTGTGGAACTAAAACTCACCTCAGTCTTCACGTACAACAGATCGAAGTTCTTTTGAACATGTAAAAGAGATTTCGAATATTTTATTTTTTTGTTTTTAAAGAATAGTTTATGTATAAATTAAAATGTACGTAATTTTTTATTTCTATCAAATAGAACCTTAGTATTTTTTGCGAATTATTGATTACTATTTTAATTTTATAAACGTCTATAATTTATAAAAATATGACGTTCATGTCTTATTTTATTATAATAGTAATTGTTTTAATCGATTTTCAAATTATAAGTTGTGTCCAGATGACTTTAATCAAACTAAACATTACTTCTTATATTTTACATATTTAATTTCTGCCGTTATGGACTATTGATAAAGTAACCGTTTTTAAAGCCGTGAGTTGCAGATTAGAAACCGGTGTTTGACAAAAATTCTCAATAATTGATATCTTAGTTGTATAGTGAAATAACTCAAAATTTAAAGGTTTTCAGTTACTAATGCCATTCGACGTAGAAATGACTTTTATTTATAATTTAATAATAAAAAAATCAAAAATTTCAACGTGTCATAAAACCAAATAACTCTTTATGGGATTAATCGTCAATTTAATTATAAACGGGTATGTTTGGGTTGATTATTTGTTAAAACGTAAAATTTAATTATGCATAGCTAAGTTTATTCGAACTTAATAAAAATATATACACATTTACTAAGGCTTTCACATTGAAATGAGAATTATTTTTGATATATTTTTGAATGGCCTTATCTTAAAACAGTGTATTTTGAGTTGTTTCCCTATATAAATAAGGTCTCAATTAATGTTGTTTATATAATTCAGGAGACGGCTAAGATTCCACATCAAATTATAAAGGAAATGAAAAAAAATATGACATTAAAAAAAAATACTAACGCAAGATCCAAGAACATTCTATGCCCCTCAAACGATATTATCTCAAACATAATTCAATACAACAACAAAAAACGAAATTCGACGCCATTAATGCGAAAAAGATTTATTATTTCGAAGAAAACTTTCTTGCCATTCCTATGGTTCCGTTTCCTATTGAATAATAATATTGTATCGGAAATCGATTGAATGCAATATTAGAATTTATTTATATTATGAAACTGCCATTATAGGTCATAGCTTGTCGGTAGCGCACGTCATCCAAGTTCTATTTCTTTGAATCGTCGCGGAAATAAATTTTCGACTTTTCTGATTTACGTAACGGAAATGTCTTTGTAAATATTTATATTTTGCTAATATCTGTCTTCCATTTTTGTGATCGTGATATCGTGATAGATATTTTTTCAACCACGTATATATATTACACAACTATTGAAACTATACGCTTTGGATAAAATCATATGTATTCAATTCATTGATTTGATTATTTGAATTTAAACGTTATATTGTTACTTCAGGTAATTGCTAACAATTTTTTACTCCAGTTAAATCCAATTTATTAGTTTTCAGATAAGAAATTGAATTCAAAATATATATTTATAATAATAGTCCGAAAGACCACCCCAAGGATCTTGGTTTGACGAAATATTAAAATTCGGTGGAATTACGTGGCAGCAAAGAAAAAAGAATCAAGAAGAGTAGATTTAACTTGAGGTTAGATTGATGATGAAATACAGGATCAAAAAGGATTTTTTGCTTTATTTTAGTAACTTAATTCAAAATAACGAGAAAACAGCTAAATGCTAATATAAAATAAAAATATTTTTTCGTGTAGAATTTTACCATTTTTATATTTTCATCTAAGGATAAAATTTCTGTATGGATAATGGTTTTTGAAATATTACCGAAAAACCATTTTTGGCTATTTTTCATCAAGATGGCGTCATTTGCCAGAGTAGCGCCCGGTAGATTTGTAAAATAACTGAGTCAGAATCATTAAAAAAAACCTTTGTCTCTTGACAATATCAGGTCATGCTACGTATGTATCAGTTGTCGACCTGACTATTCATGGAAGACGAAACGGAAAAATAGGATCGGCTCGTTGAAGGCCCCCATCACTTCACCTTGAAAGAAACAAAACCGCGAGAAGTAAAATTTAGGTTTTTTGAGTGCTTTCTCAGGTTAGCGATTATCGAACCTTTGCACTTAATGAATATTTTAAGATTTAAATAACTTTCTGTTCCATTCAGCAAAGTAGTTTTCTAACCATATCGTGTTTACTATCTTATTATTAAATTATGAGCCATCTTTCAACTAACTACTGAATGAAGGTTTCTTCAAACACTCTCTTCACTTTTTTCGATGCATTGTTTTTTACTGCCATATAATTCCGTCAAATCTTAATATTTCGCTAACCCAACATACCTTATTGCTGCCTTTCAGTTATCCTTTGATTTACTACTGGATAAATCACATGTATATAGTAGCCGTTCTCATACACTATGTATTTAGCCAATCTCCATTTTTAAAGGTTTTGGAATACTTAATTACGTCTCTTATAATAAACTAATACAATGCAAAGTTTATGTGATCTATCAGAACCAATCACGTATAATATAGCTTGAGTCATCGTCAATCGAATCATTTAGGGAAGCAGCTTGACTTCTTTTTGTGTTTGAATGGAAACCAGCTTAATCCATATTTTTACAATGTCACATTATTTTTACTATAACCACACAAAATTATTACTAAATATTATATATATACAGTTCCTATACTATTTTTTATCAATTTTTGGACTTAATACTTTGTATTCTGTGTATTATCAAAACTTTGCGATACGATATAATTGCAGTATCTACATCCCCTGATTTTGTGTTAAAATCACACAACGTCTTGCACATTAAGCAACTTTTAGAAGTTGCGTAGCAAAAACAATCTACTTTTACCTACTCTTCTATAGACTTTCTCAGTACCATGAGCTATAGTAAAAAATACTTGTCGTTGAAAAAAGGTGCAGTCTGTCTATAAGAGTAATTATTGTGTGATACCTATCGGATGGAGGTTCGACGTTAGAATCTTACCACCGATATTATGTACAGTTCAGACGGTTGCATCGTATGTATTACAAGTGATGGGAAGCGTTGATGGAAACACAAGTTGGTATTTGTATGGTTTATATTATGGCATTTATTATTATTATACGGCACTGTGAAAATACAGTATGTTAATTTAAGTTTTGAGTAAAGGTTTATAATACTTTTGGAATATATATGAAAAGGGAACGGCGAACTGCTCGTGTCGATTTCGTTTTAGGAGCGCTGTATGACAACTGTGTCATTTCCGTTGAGTTATTGTCTATGCTCTAAAAATGAGCATAGACAATAACATGTCTGTTGTAGGGTTGCATAAAACCTCTACATACATTGGCGTATTGACTCATAGTAAAACCTCATCATTGGTAATGTGATCAGACCAGATTTTATTTGTGAGTTTACCGAGGCTTTGACTGCAACTCGCTATCATATCGCCTGTTCTCTTAACTTTACAATTTTGCCAAGCTTTTCCGTCTTACCCACCGCCAGGGCACCTTTCAATTCGTCGACATTCTCATAGATATCCGCAATTTCCAGCTGTACTCTGTGACGTTCATATTTAGGGCATTGTACTGCTTATGTAAAATGTCCTCTAACACATCATATTCATCGCAGAGCTGCAAATTGCTTCTTCCCATGAGGACATCAAATCTTTTACCCATTGTGTGCCCTGTTCTTAGCCTCAGCATCGTTCCTCTTCAAAGGAGACTTTATAAACCAGGACAGCAACTGTGATGATGGTAGAATAGGCTTACTCCATTTCCCCTTTTCTAATGATGCCTTATGATGAAAATCTATCCACTTGCTTTGGCATATTTTCTTTATAGCCTCATTCCAGTCCAGGTTTTCTGGTTTCCATGATCATCCCAGATAAACCTCATCTTACTTCAAAATAGACCCATCGTAAAACATAATGTAAAAAATTAAAATACTGGTTATTTTACTTTGCAGAGCTCAGTTTTTATTAAATATACTTCACCACTCGGTTTAAGTATTATATTTGTTCCACTTTTGCTGAATGCGTGACTGCGTACAAGATTTTTTTCCGTCAAAACAAAATTTAATTTAGTGCTCATAAAAAATATTTTTTTTTATTAAAATACAGGTAACGAAATAGAATCACAAAAACGTACACACAATTAAGACTTTATTTTTAGACTTATGATATATAATAATGTGAAAATTTCACATAATTTAATTTAAATAAAATATTCATAATAATAGGTGTTGTTAGTTGATAGTACCTACGTTTAATTTGATTTGTTGTAAAACCTTGATGGAAAGTATTTATTTTAAGATAAAATCAGTTAAGACGTATTCTACATTTACATTATTTATAGAGCAGTATATATACTATATTTAGACATTATAACTCGACACATTACAGCTCGGCCATTTATTTCGTTTATTCGACGAATTATTCGCAAGATTTGACAATTATACATTTTATATATTGAACATACATAATTAGACATCTCATAGAAAAAAAATACGAGACCCGACAGTACTTGAGCCTGAAACTGCTGGATTCGTGCGAGTGTAATTTTTCAATTAAGCTACGGGCATCCTACTTAATTAGGATTAATTTAACTAGTATTTCTTACGTGAAATAAAATCAAACTGCGGTGATAATTTTGGTTGTCGGTTATTGTATATTAAATCAAAGTACGTATCAATAAAATGCCTTAATTACTAACCGACGACACGGATCACTCCAAATATTTAGTTTGTATAACGTACATGCATTTTATAATAATTTAAGAAACTATTTCTTTTATCAACGAATAATTCATAATATTTAGGAATGTAACATTATTTATTATATTGAACATATATGACCCGTCGTATCCTGTCGTGTCCCGTCGGGTGCAATATTTTTTTCCAATAGGATTTTTTCTAGTGGGAATAATATGCAGAGAGATGTTTTCAAATTATGTGTTTTCAAT
This sequence comes from Rhyacophila brunnea, assembly GCF_057557595.1. Taxonomy (NCBI): domain Eukaryota; kingdom Metazoa; phylum Arthropoda; class Insecta; order Trichoptera; family Rhyacophilidae; genus Rhyacophila; species Rhyacophila brunnea. The sequence goes on along the minus strand of NW_028232796.1, from coordinate 9,163,909 downwards.
ATGAAGAATTTCACATTCTTAAATCGTATGTATATTCAGTATTGAATGAAAAATGTGATAACTGAAATAATATTCAATATGTAGTAAAGTTATTATTAAACTGGTTCTATTCATTTAGTTAATATAAAACGTTGTTTGTTAACTAATAACTTACTATGGAAGACTACATACATATTATTACTAAAAAAACATCCCATCATTGTTTTAAAATCGTGAATTCTCTGTAGTCATAATTTTCACGTTCAAAGCTAACTAATTTTAGAAAAGAATCGTTCTTTTTACGCGGCCTCGCATACATTTGGTCACGTTTTGGTTATAAAAATATTTTCGTAAAAACAAAATTGGGCACGTAATATGTAAAAAGGGTGTGAAAAAAATGAGGTCTCAATGAGGTTCATTCATAAAAACATGTTTGAAGTAATACCACACGTATTTATTTTATTTTACTTCACATTAAATAAACATATAATGTTGTCCCCTTTTATTTAAAATCGTGATTAAAGCAATCCAAGATACATAACTTTAAAAAAATCTATCTAGCCATTATATCAGGGGTGGGCAAACTTTTTGGATGGAGGGCCAAATTCAAGAATTCAAAATGAGAGGCGGGCCGCAAGTAAAATACATTTTTTAGATATACACTATTTATTATCACGAAAAATAAACATTACAAAAAAATAATGAGAAGAATGAAACTTTTGTACATTTTTTAACATTTTTTTAAATTCAGGTGTTAATTTTGTAGTTGATATTCTCAAAACTGCTTGTAAATGGGCATCGAAGATATTTGATCGTAAAGAATTTGTATTGAGGTTAATGATCGAAAATGTTTGTTTACACAATAATAACACATAATAACGAAGATTTTTCTTGCATAATCATTAAGTTGGTCGAATTTGTCTGAATTAAGGGCATTGTAAAATTTGGAGACTACTTCACGACGATGCAATTCTCTTAAATCAGTGTCACACTGCAGATCAATAATCTCAAGTTGTAGCTGTGTCGGTACACTATCAATATCTATTGAAATCGATGTTCAACGTAGAAAATAGTGGTTTCATAGTGTGAGACGAGACCCAAAGAAGACATACTGAGATAATACATTTACGAAACAATAAATTCTTCAAATTTTAATCTATTGTCAATATTTTTAAAAAATAATAAAAAAAGTTATTCGTAATCAGAAGTACAATTAATGATGGCGGGCCGCAAAAAATACCCGGCGGGCCACATGCGGCCCGCGGGCCGCGGTTTGCCCCTCCCTGCATTATATAGACTCAATTTCTTGCAATGTCGTAGCAATGGCAATGAGTAGGCGAGTAGAATTACCTATATATTGTATATATTATAATATTAACATAATGATCTATTGTTCTTTTATTATACTCGTTAATTTTGTAGATAGAACGCATTTGACTCAATGGTAAAGCACATTGGCGCAAATCCAGCGGATGCGGGTTCAATATATCTTATATCTGAGGTCTTTTCAAATTATGTATGTTTAATATTTAAAATTTAAACACATTTTAAAATTTATTTCTTATATTTCTTTTGGAGCGTTTGGTAGAAAGTAAAATTGAGAGCTGTGCGCGCACATAGTTATGAAAGTGCGCGACAGTATGAAGTTAGCTGCGAATCAGTCACTGTATACAAACGCAAGTTTAATAGTAAAAAAAAATATGCTTTTGTCTTACTTACGTAAACAAACGATTAAGCGTCAGAGTGACAGTTGTTACTTTAAAAATAAAAACAACAAAAATTATTCATATAATTTAGTAATATATTAAGTTAAAGTGTATATAAATAAACCAACGGCGCTCCAATAAGTGGCCTTTTTTCTTGAGCGTTTAATTTAACTAGATAATTAAGAGCTAGTCGAAGAATCTAGGTTATCACAAGGTGCGTTTTTGTTTTGTTACGCAATATAAGTATAACTTCTAATGCGCGTACATAAGTACACGCACCGACTTTTTTTTTCAACTGCCAACGGTCTTTTCATTTAATTGTTATGTATCCAGAGACTTAAACTAAAAAAAGGTTGTGATTCTGTAATAATTTTTACCCGTTTCTTAGTTTTTATAATGATTAAAATCAGATGAATTGTCTGCGGTGTATACATTTATGTGGGAGGCACACACACTATTTCATTATTTTTTTTTATGTTGTGAATATAATGTTTTATATTTTTAAATTTCATGAAATATAAATAAAAACATTTGAATTTGTATATTAATTAATACCAATACAATATATTTTCACTTGTTTAACTTATTCTAAAAAAGTTATAATACGAGCAAAGCCTTCATTTAAATTATAAACTTTTTGTCACCTGATATATTAATTGGTATTTAGTATTTTGTAAATATATTTTTATTTAATTTACAACATGTAATTTTATTAGTTATTTGAACAATCTATCTATGTATAAAAGAATATTTAAAAAGCTCATAATTTATACACGAATATAAACATAAATATGAATATCTGCTGCCAATATGAATCAGCAAATAAAAGCTTTTTTCACTTTTTTAACTACTCATACTGCAGAAATGTTTCATAGTAAATACATAAATAATATAGTGCGAAATACTCATATTTTAATTTTGTACGTAATTCGTGAAATATTATAAGTTTAAAATACTATTACATCAAAGCCTTTAGAATATACAACGAAGGGTTTATATGACCATTTTATATTACAATGTTAACATTAATTCCAGAGTGCTTTTAAAATTAAATCTTATCTAATTTTCGCTCCATTCCAATTGGTTATGCCTTACGCAATGACGTATTAAATGGACAACTCACTTCATACCCGGCGCGCACGAGAAATTGTGCATGAAAGTCATTCACAGATGTATAGGTAGATGTCACGTGACCATATGACGTATCCGTTTCCATTATGCGATACAAGCTTCGAGAATTTATAGTAATATAACCTTTATTGTAATGGCGTATTAGTGTCATGACTCATTGCGTTAGAAACAGATTATCGGTTACTTACGACTTCTCGGAGATTAGACGCAAGTGAGCCCAGCGAATCAGAGGCGACTGACTGTCCAATGGTTCCTGTCATTCAATTGCATTGAATAAACATTCATCAATATCTTAAAATGGCATTTTATAAATAATAAATAATACTAACACATGAAAAGTGATATCCCATCTTTCTTGGAGTGTTTAGTAGATTTTTTTACAATTTTTCACTAGGCACATTGGCATTTTGTAACACAATAATAACGGTGGAGTTGAAACCTGACAGTCAGAAATTTTGTATGGGCAGACCCAGCGGTGTCGCCAGAATGTTCATTTGAGCGTAGGATACCGATATTAAAATATGAATTTCGCCATCCGGCAGACCCGACACAAAGTGAGTGTCATTTTATTTTCTAGATGCTTCGTCCATATTAATGTCATTGGCCTTACGCCACTTATTTTTTGTTACCATTTCATGAGTTTGTCCTTTCAATTTCTAAGGACAGATATCCAATAATGACATCTCAAAATTAAATCAGTTTTGTAAGGATTATCGAAATAATGACAGCAAATATTGAACAAAATTCGACTCATAAAAGCATTAACAGCTTAAATGCTAAATCTTAACTTAAGAAAATCATTAAGAAAGTACCGTAAATAGATTTTTCATATTAACTTTAAGAGTAATAAGGAGATAAGAAAAACATGCAGTGTCTTATGGCATCTAAAGTAAGGAAGCAACATTCTACGGATACCTCAAAATAATTTCAACGTAAACTGTCTTTTTTTCAAGCTAAACGAATTCCGGTATTCTAGATTGCCACAATATAATATCATCTATAGATTGTATACTTTGGAGTTACATGTAAATTGTACGTAAAACATTTCACCATGGCACAGTTCGGCGTGAGCTTTCTTATCGGATATAACATATATATATTATAATTAACTATTTATTTTATTCAACGAATAATTCACAAGATTTAAGAGTGTACTATTCTGATTATTGAACATACATAATTTTGAAAAACACTTAAAATATATTATAACCAATAGAAAAAAAAAATTTGAAAAAATTAAGCCACCCCGGCAGGGAATCGAACCTTGCATCTCCTGGGTTTACGCCCTGGGAGTGTTTTTCAAAATTATGTATGTTCAATAATCAGAATGGTACATTTTTATATCTTGTGAATTATTCGTTGAATAAAAGAAATAGTTAATTATAAATTATTAGCAAGTTCAAGTAAGTTACATCATAAAAAACATTGGAGAAATCCATAACATCGGTTTGTAATTAAAGTAATAGGTATCTACTTTGATTTAATAAAACAAAAACCGATTTCCAAAGTAGCTTGATTTAGAAGAATGCTGATGAGTAGGTATTAAAAAGGCCAATAGTTAAAATGTGTCGCAATTAGTGCGTCGGTTTGTAGGAAGCTTCTCAGGAAGTGTCTTTCAAAATGATGTATATATTATATGTACGGTCTACAATTTTATTATCTTCAATATGAACATGAATTCGATTTTCATAGCTGATTTTGGCAAAATTCATGAATTCATTGTTTGCTGCTGGCTTTCTGTAAAGTGTAAATTGACAAAAACCGTGTTTTATTTAAACATGAATTTTATGCCAGTACTATATGATCCAAAGAGAGAAAGAGATTGGACGGTCTTTAATATATGGCCATAAATTTCCGATACAATATTTCATGTTGAAGTGTCATACGGCGAATTGCATACGTACAAGTTTCCGGACACGATACTTTGGTAAATTTGGGATGATTACTTAGAAAAACGCGAGAAGATTGATGAAAGATATTGTTCCTTGGAAACACCAAGTGGTAGCTATATCATCCAACTAAAAATTAGACATGGTATAATCTCTTAGCTTAAGTATCTTAGCATAATATAGTATATTTCATATAATCAGTATTCATATTTTCGATATTAACGAAAGTCTTGTAGTTATTTCCAATGTATAAAAATATCCTACTCAACACTCTTCAAAAATACATCGATATTGCTAAGCAAACAACTATAATACTTCGAGGGCTTAGTGTCAAGCAACACTATCTACAAAAGTGCAACTTTACAGGAGAGCCAATAATCGTTATTTTAGATTCTTGTAACTCAACAAGGGAAATGTTTATTTAAAACCTAATGTTAATATTTTATAATTTATTGTGTATTGTACATTTATCTTGCTTATGATGATGTTAAAATTTATAGGGATAGTTTTTAAAAAATATGAAAACAAGGGTAACTTATTTAGTTAGCGTTAAACTTTACTGACGATTTAATTAGAAATTTGAAAAGATTGACATAACGTTGTTTGACTATCATGTAACCGTAAAAAAAATTTTTTTTTGTAGATAAAAAGAATTTTATTTTTCCACCCAATATTTCTCACACAACGTCTACGCCAATTTTTTAAAAATACATTTTTATTACGCTGAAAAATAATCTAATTCTGAAAATTACTCATTTCTGCCATAGCTATTTGCTACATTTTTTTCATAATGATAAAACAATTGAAATAACTTTAATATAATTTAAAAAAAATACAGTAATGATACTATTCATAAATATAGATACATAATTATTGTAAAATACCACGAAAAATATATTTATTAAATGTCTTAAAAATTACCTAGGTAGACCTTAACAGATCTCAATCAATAAGAGTAGTCACGCAAATAGTGAAAAATGTGAGGTTCCATGTCCTGTTATTCTATCTTTTTCTTAGGATTTTTAAAATTTAATAAATCTAAAGTATTTAAAAATTATGTATTCTTATTAAGAAGAAGTTAAATTAATATTGATTTATTACTATGTGCTGGTTTATGGTCATTAATAATTAATTCTAATCAGTAGACACGCAAACAATGCAAAACACTTAGTAACCACAAGTCCGTCGCTCGGATATGCATTCATCTCGATCAACAAAAACTTCATTGATACTGTACTCGGTTTGTTCCCGTTGGGGTGGTTTGCGGAAGCACGCACCCCGTACCACCCCACCGAAGCGTACTACCCCCTCTCTTATGTGTCTGCGAACGTGTTGTAGGCATGACGTCGGCGGCCGCGTAGCCGGGCTGGCGCTAAAAATAGCCCGAGCGCAAGATGGAATGGGAAGGAGAGTTAACACAAGTCGGGATGGGCTTCGCTTGCCACTTCTTGCTACGACTGGCGTAGACCTGCCGCCCGCTACAACTGGCGTAGGCCTGGCGTAGACGTTCCGCTACATCGTTATTAATAATAATTTTTCTTGTACTCTCATTACAATTGTTTAATTATTTTATCATCTCAAGTCTTCTTAATGTTTACTGACCTTGCCTCGAAAATAGACGCAATTATTAAATAATATACAAATTAAAAGTTCATTCCTGTTATATTATCCTGAAATAGTTATTAACCATTTCAAGCCGCCGTGGCACTAAATTGCAAGTAACAATTTTAGTGCTTGTTATTTATTATTTTCGAATGCAAAACGATAACGTGTTCGCAATATACTAAATAAAGATTTTCGATTGCATATTTCGTTCTAATTGACGACATCATAAAGACAGTGGGCCCAAAATGGCTACAAATAGCCAAAAACAGTGAGACTCTTTGGAGGAGGCCTTCACCCGAAGAGGGGTTCTTATAAACCAAACAAACTAATTACATATTATTGTTTAATTTATAAACATTATCGTATAGTATTATATACAAAATAAAAAATCCTAATATATATATGTATTATACAAAAATATAACAAAATAATAATAATTAATATTATATAAACTAGAAAATAAGTTGATAATACAATCATAGATAGATATATATACATAATATATATATTCATAGGTTTTATATATATATTCATTAGATATAGTCAATTAACTGTCATTTACTTTCGTTTGTAATAAATAAAAAGGCTTTTTTATTTTTATTTATTTATTATTATTATTTCATTCAAATTATTACCATTTATATCAATATGAAAGAAGCATCATTTTTTACAAATAATTTACTATATTTCATTTGTAATATAAGCAGTAACTAGCACTACCAAAGTTTAGAGTTTCGTGTCACGACCTATGTAAACACAATATTTATTAACATTATTATGAATTACGCTAAAAATCTATGGGATAGATAGGTCATTACTACAACGCCTATTAAATACAATAATAGTTTTTCTACCCCATTTAGCCAGAAAAAATCTCACTCCGACGTATCCTCGTTTCATTGACTTTAGTCAGTATGAAACACTTCACACACAAAATAATTACACATCAAAAATAAATCATCTTTCTTCACCATAATAAGCTACAATTTAGATAAATGACAATATTGAGCAATTTGTGGTAGGTAGCACCATATCTTATGAATTTCCATTTAGAGTCTGCAGCGTGTATATTACTCTTGTAGCATCATTGAAAATATAACAATATCGTCCACAGTGTTTAATTCTGCAGGGTGTGTGCATAAAAGGAAGTGTTTTATATTTTATATCAACCCTATCGACGGCTACTTAAATAGTCAAAATGAAAATATTTTGAGAGCATATACACATACGTAAATAATTTTATTATCTTCTAGTGTAAATTATGTCTTCTATGCGATCGTCGGCGATAATCTGGCTATCTTTTCCATCTTTGTTGCTGCTCTAAACAGAGATAGAGTACCGAGCTCGAGCCGGTCTCTGATATTCTTAAACCAGGGCACTCTTCTACTGTTAAGGATTTGCAAATCGGAATTCTTCCCTTGAATGATAAAGATACACAATTTATCGCATTTTTTATTAAAAAAAACAACATATTGAGTACATAACAAATTATGAATTCAAGACGTTCACAATGTGACACCTGAAAAGAACAGGTAAATCAAGTAAGTAAAAACGAGTAAACAATAATTTTATAGCAAAAAAAAGCGTATCACTAAAAATGTATACGTCTTTAAGGAGTCATTGACCAGTCTCACAGCCCTCGCTATTGCTACCTGATAAGTCTGACATGAGTAAACAGTTTTCAACCAAAGGAGGTCATGTGTGATTGCCGGGTGTAATTAAATTAATTTTTTTCAGAATATTGGGATTTTAAACTATACCACGTGAGAGCAGGGAAAAATTCTTGAAGAGCAGAAATTACCTACGAGCTTTAAGAGAATAAAAGGCGAGTATACATTGAAAAAAGCTAGCTGGAAAATACGTGTTTGAAAAATTATCAAAAGGAAAATTATTGTTATATATATTATCACATATAGATAAGGATTGGGAGAAAGGTGGGTATTGTGATAATTGATCAGATTGTAACGTAGTGAAAAGAGGAGTGGATTGGAGTTGGATGGGAAGTGTGTAGGCAGGTGCGCCTGGGTATGGGATGCGGATATGCGATATGGAATGGGATAGAATATGAGACTTGGGAAGAATGCAGGGTAGTAGGTGGTTTGACAATACCTCCAAAACCTTAGTTACCTGTCCGGTTACTTCACTCATTCGTATATGTTCCTGTATTATAAAAGACATAAAATTACAATTATAAGTATCTCGGTTTTGAGCGCCACTCTATGAAATGCATAGAGACAATATTGATAAAAGGTAATTTAAATAAAACGCGTGAAAAGAATTTTAACAGATTTATAATATTATTATATATATTATAATATATATAATTTACTAGCGGGCGACAGTGTATAAAGGTGTACATTAATCAAATCAATTACGAGCGTCTAATGTAGTATAATATTCAGACAATTTAGAATACAAATAAAATGCTAGTTTGGTGGACCCTAACGTAATGAAATAATATAACAAATACCACATAACAAATATGCTCTCAGCCCATCGCCGTCTTCAAACGTGTCGGGACCATGGGCTTCCTTCGATCTCCTGGCCTGAAGGGGGACGTCCTTCGGATGGCCATCATCATCGTCTCCAAAACGTCAGGAAATCAAGGCTATGGGCCCCGGTCTTCTTCGCACGAATGCTCGGAACTGCGCGAGACGTCTGCTTTGTTCGAACTATCAAAACTGAGATACTTGAATCCCACCTCGCCTTCATGTTAAAAAGCCGCTTTGCGTCCTTTTATCGCCGGAAATAGATTACGAACTCTCTTGAAACTAACGTATTGCGCATACGTACTCAGGTTGTCCTTTGCCATTTTGTTGCCGTATGAATAAAGTGTGTCATGTGTAAATAACATGACAATATTCAAATAAAGATGTTGAATAAATTTTTTCTAGACACGTTCTAAAACAAGCCTTTAGGTAACCTAATAAGAACTCCAGATAATGTACCATTATTCAAGAATACTCCACGTAGTGTATACGTTAGTCTTAGTTGTCTTATGATGAATTCTAAAAGCTCATGTGGCCAAAGTAATGTATGTAAACTTGTAATTTTTTTTATTTTCCTTATTATTCATTTGATGTTTTTCATCACTTCGATACTTATAGTATTCAGTTTATAGATTTTATATTATGTAACATCAATTGTGTCGCTACATTTCAAAATCAGCCAAGTCCACCTTTAGGTATTTTTCCTTGTTATGTAAATTGCTGAAGAACTACTGCTTTCTAACATTTCTGCATTATCAAAAGGTGGAATTTATTAATTTTAAATATTCTATACTCGAAATAATATAAACTTTAACCCTTGTGACTGTGTATTTGAGAAAACAAATAGCTGTTTTTCTCCTATTCATCTATTATGGACTTGGCTGATTTTGAAATCTAGCGACACAATTATTTCAGTAAACCGTAAGAATATCAAATAAATGTTACCCATAATAAATTATTTCAGATGTTTGTCGATTAAATCCTTACGAATTCACGCACGTACAAATTGGTTCGTAAATAATTACGACGTATCGACATTTATACACCGTTTATTGTATCATGCATCTCACTCACTTTTGTTGACATGTCGACGGAGGTGTTTTGCCCATTTCAATAATTAATTGCGTCTGATATTGATTTATTCAATTCAAAGCGGTGCCGTATCACTTTGGCGATATTAATTATTTAGATAAATGTTAATTACTAGTTACACAATACTCTATATATATGTATATAATATTATGTCTTTATTACACTATCATAATAACTTACTACGTCTCATTTAACTGAATATTCTAATTAATGTTTATTATTATTTACTAACTGTGACAGTTGTTGCATGTTTTTTTATAATATCTAAAGGTTTATTTTTATCTTTGCTATTTTTAAGTTGATAGATAAAATAAGTGGACTGTAATGGAATTTGGATAGTGGGAGTAAGGGACCACGAGCACTGACCCGAAGTTGTACATGTCAGGAATGTCCCTTACTCTTGAGTAGGGATTCCAATCCCGGGATCCCGAGCTATTTTCGATACCTATGAATCCCGGGATTGATTGTTTTATCAATTTTTATGGAAAATAAAAAAAAAACGAAAATAAAACAGAAAAAATACCTTTTATAACAAATAACTACATTAGAAATAAACTGAGTTTGAATGAAGTTTGATTTATACCCATGTGTAAGTTGCCGATTCAATTCATTTTTTCACATAAATTAATAAACATGAGAAAGATTGGAAAAAACAATGCTTCGCACTATTAACAAAGTAATTCCACCATGATTTCATACGTTTTACGGCAGTTTCATATTTGGCTGACTAATTAGATTAATCTAATTAGATTTATGAAGCGGAAAGGCCATAAGTACACCATGATTTGCTTTACTATTTTAAAACTCGTTAACCCATTCATTAAGTCTTTACTATCAGAAACAGCAATATCGTATTAAATTCACATTATTATTTATATTACAATATTATTTACACCATTAAACTTATGTATTTCCAAGATTGAACGTTTACAATATTAACAATAAATGTCTTAAATAGTATAAATTATACTATATTTATTTTTTACCGATTTCATCAATCGTCTCTATAGGATTGGTTTCCCGAATATCCGTTTTTGTTGAAATCTACCTTTTAATGCAGAATGTTTTTTTGTATCTAATTGGACTAGAACCATCCCTTTCTTTAAATTACATTGTAATGGTAATGAATACATCATTCATATTCTGTAAAAATAACAGTTTAAATATCTCCATGTATCTAAATACCTATAGGATTATGAAATTTGTTTTTCGTCTCCTGAACATTTGGTCTATTCGGGAAACCAATCCTACAGCGACGCAATGTTATTTGTAAATATGAAAACTTTATATTAACAATGGAAAAAATGCCAATCCCGGGACCAGTTCCGGGATTTCAGGATTACAATTTGACAATAAGAATTTTGGCTCGGGATTGGATTCCCTACTCTTGAGTACCATCAACGGCTGTCCAGATTCAAACACACTAATTATGGTACTTCTTAACGACTTCACTTTTGGAGATACAGAAAAGGGAACTTTAAGTGAGAGTTAAATGTAATAATTTTAATTAAGGAGGAGTGTAATAAATTATTAGTAGTATCTTGCAACAGAATATGAAGTTTGCAATTCAATACAATAATTGTATAGTTAAATATACATTAAAAATTTATTAAAATTATTTCAATGGTGTGAACTGTATTTAAAATAAATAAAAAACATTATATTATTCAACCTTATTCACACGCGCCCTCTATTAACTCATATTCCATGTTAATCCTTTTCAGTTTTCCATGACTTCCCATCCTGCCACAGCTCATTATTGGTCTCTCTCTAGGTCATTTCTCCTAGGAAACCTACCTGGTCATGATATTAGGTGCTCTGTTGTCTGACATTCTTTTAAAATTACCCACGACCTTATCAAACTTACCGCACCTAGATTTGAGTAAACTTCTTATTAGTAATTATTTTTATCATTAATATGTTTTTTCGAGGATCACAGAGATTTTTAATTAATTTATAGTTTTAATTTCAGTAATATTAAATTTAAAATATTTTTTACAAAAATATGAGTCTTTTATATTTATATCTAATAATTTATTTCCCCTATTCCCCACTATAAAAAAGCAAAGGTAACCTATTTCCTCTATCAATCATTCATTCAAAGTTTCCATAGATACTCAAAATTCTTCATAAGCAACAATTATGCAGCACGTGGACTATTAATTAATAGTAGATGACACACATTTTTCGACGCAATACGCAATATACAAAACAAAACATAAACAAATAACTATTTTTATAATCATCAGTAGTTCAGCAAACCAGGGCGGGTTCTAGTTTTCTGCAAGAACCCTCTCCATCTTACCCTACCCTGGGTCTGGAATCCAGGATTCCCCTCGGCGCCAATCAAATTTAACGAATGTGGAGATATATTATTCTTTGAAAATATTATAGAATTCCAGGTTATGCTGAATACGCCATTCTTTTCCTTATAGTATGGGCATATATTATATCATACGTAACATTTTCCTCCTCAATTTAACGAGCGCACGCTCACCGGCCTTAGTTCAACACTACAATTCGTAGATCAGTATTAATATAATCAGCATCTTGTATTGATGCAAATAACTATCGCCACGTAATATTACTAAATAATTACAAGACAAAAAGAACTTTTTATATAGGTACCACGTTTTTAAATTATCTGTTGAAATAAACTTGACAATTCTATGTATTAATTTTGTTATATGTCAATTCATGGTGGAACTGCATTGTATTGTTGCTTTTATTTAATAAAACGCATTTTTTTATAGTACTTATTCCACTTTTAATCAAGAGATTAGGACCGGTTTCGTCCGCCTCAGAGGGACATTGTCAACTGTCTGAGTTGAAAATGTCCCTCTGAGGCGGACGAAACCGGTCCTAATCTCTTGATTAAAAGTGGAACAAGTACTACAAAAAAAATTGCGTTTTATTAAATAAAAACAACAATATTAATAAAAACTTATAGAAATACTGAATAAATATTATAGAATACAGAAATGTCATTTTGATATTTCATATTGATTTCCATAGTAACGCACGTATATATTAATAATTTAGTTGCTAGGACCCACTTAATACTTTGGACGCGGAAGACGCACACGGCGCTTAATGACCAGGCGGCCGATCGATGTAATTAACGTGCATTTTAAAGGGGGCAATTAAAATCTCATTATATAGTCAGCAGCGAATGCGTTAACAACCAATAATAGTGAATAATGATATTGAAAATGAATTCAATTCTGCTTAAAGATGGCCAAAAGTATTAAAAAAATGCATTCTTGTCGTGTTCTGATACATTCTAAAAGTTTAAAATGTCTAGCTAGTCGGAAATTTAGTTAAAAATCTTGGACAAACAAGAAAAAATCTGTACCGGACAAACAAGAATACGGGCTAATAAAAACGTGGTAAAATATGAATGCTGTCTTTACTAAAAATAGATATTTTAGGGTTATCTAAAAGCAAAAGGCTAATTCGTTATTTAGCATAATAAGTTCCTATGCTTTGTTACTGATAGGACTTTGATCTCTTTGCTATTTATTCCGAATCAATAAACAAAGTTATTCCAAAGAAAATCGGATAATTTTCAAAGTTGAAAATTTATGCGTAGAGCCCTAAGGTGGGGGTTGTTTTACGTCATCGAAATTATGTTCGGTAAATAATGTAGACGACCACCGATAAAGTAAATTCGGCGCGACAACGCTGATTTATTTTCCTTCAATGGCAATTTAAAATTGGATTAAAAAGTTATACTTCCTGCAATCTTTACATGTTTTAAGTAATTATATTTCTAATTTCAAAACAGATTTATATCAAAGACGTCAAATAAAGCATTTTCTACTAGATGGAGGGTAAGTAATATATAATTTCAAAGCTCAAAAAAGGGCTAATGGACTAATGTTTAAATTAACTTCAAGTCAAATCGTATTATGGGGTATAATATGTTAAAAAAATTAAATGTATTCTTAAAAAATCTTTTTCATTTATTACAGCTTTCGTACGTAAATAGTTTACCCGCCAAAACACGCTTAAACGATAAAATATAATAAATATTTACAATAATAGTTTTAACTTTACAACGTTTTATTAGGTCGTATTTTTGTTTGTCAAAAATATAAAGATCTTGATCAGTTTAGTTTGCAATAATGACCGTTTACATAATAAGAAAATTGATTGTCGCAGGTCATTTATAATAGAGCTTTCAGAATCGCTATATTTTACAACGTTTTTATTAACTCGTATTCTTATTTGTCCGGTGGTTGTTTATCCAGTACAAATCTTGCAATCGATTTTTAACTTACTTCTCGACTAGTTATACATTTGAAACTTTTAGAATATATCAGAACACGAAGCCAATGCATTCTTGTAGTCATTTTAAGTAGAACTGAATTAATTTTCAGCTAATTCTGTTTTCTATGAAAAGTTATTTCGACACCATTATTGGTTGCTAAGCGGATGGTCCTAGCAACTAAATTATTAATAATATACGTGCGTTACTATGCAAGTCAAAATGACATTTCAGTATTATTTCTATCAAGTACATTTTTTTTGATCGTTTAAGCTAGCAAGTCAAGTTTATATGATTCAACAGAAAATTTAAAAACATTGTATACTTATAAAAAGTTCTTTTTATCTTGTAATTATTAAACATTGATTTTATATTTATTTTACTCATATTATTTAATTATAAACAGTATAACAGAGCTAGTATACTAAAAATTATAGAAAATTAACAATTTTGAATATTTTTTAAAGAATTCCAGTGTAATATTCATTTATACATACTAATTAAATCCACATTTTCGTTTCATAAAAGTATCTTTAGGGTCTGGGTCTGTACACATAATATTTTTTTTAATTTGTGTATGAGCCAAAGTATGGTCCTAAAAGGTTGAGCAAATGGCCAACATCCATTTCTCGTAAAAACAAAATCTGTTAAAATAAACATCCACTCTGTGGAGGCCCATGGTAAAAAAAAAATATTATCAATACGTATATTTACCATGACATCTATATTATTTAATATGTAATTATCTAAAATGCCTCTTTTCATTCAAGAAACCCTTCCATAATAATGCTGTGTAAAAATGATCATATATTTTGTTTTGATTTATACGCAATAAAAAACTTACTTCGCGTGACAGCTGATTGCCAAAAAAAACTTTTTCAAACGATAGTTATTCACTTCCATTGTGTTTCATATGAAGTCTATAATTCTATGTAGACTAAAATGATATTACTTTCAGATGATTTATTATAGATAGATAAATAAAGTATGTTAGCATGTGTACTATATTTTCTTGTCCTTGTACTTTTATCGCAATATAAGTAATTGTGTTTTTGTTATGCAAAATATCAGATTTTCGGTATTCCCCGTTACGTATTTTACGTCTACTAAAATTTTTATTTTAATATTTAATAACAAGGGAACATACCCTTCGTCTTCATGACCTCTATGACCTTGCTCTTTCTGTCTTCGTCAATGTAAAACCTGTGTCACTCTTGATTTGGTCTGTCGATATGGAGGAAGCTCTCACTCGCCTCCTCCAATCTTCAACCAGATTTAATATCACATTTTTTTTAGGTTTTCACATTATCTCTAGGCTATAATTATGATCAAAAAACTGAAGAGTCCGTTGAAGGCAAACCGATAAGAGCCTGTCTAGAATGTGGAGTTTTCTGATTATGGAGTAGTTGGCATATTTAGCCAAGATTTTCAGCATCTGCCTCTTGAATCACATATTTTCTCCTTTTCTAATTAACTTCTACTTTTTTTATTTCATTTACTCTCCTAGTCTAAGATAAAAATCGAGAGAAAAGAGATAGTAGACGTATTTTAGTAATTTTGGTAACATTTTTTCTCTTCCAAATTGCTTTCAATTTCGAAATAGCATTTTTTGCCGTTACTGTTCTGGTTTTGATCAGTTTCGCATCCACCTTTTTCAGGTATATACGAACAAAGAAAATATTTACTGAAAAACTATATAATATTATTTTTTAGCAGTAGATTTGGTTGCGTCATAGTTTTATTATAGTCTATGGCCATCAATTTTGTCTTGCAAATTTCGTTTACCTTTAAAATAAGCTGATTTCAGTTTTCAATTTCAATTTCAATTCATTTTTTTAACATATAGTAGACATTACAAATTTTAAGTTTAAGACGTTCACATCATGACTTGAAACCTTATTATAAAGACGAAAACTAACAAAAACGATAAAACCATATAAAACAAACCTATATTAATTCTACAGTTTCAAGTTACCGATGTGGATAGTTGTTCCGTACATTAATAGTACACATCATTAGAACAGTTAATCTCAAACCTTTTCTTAGTGTATGACTAAATTTGATGGTTGATTTAAGATTAACGATAAAAATGAAAATCTAAAAATACAACATAATATAAACATACAAAAGCAAGAAAATACAATTAGAAATCTATAGAAGTTCAAAAAAGTACACCGAGTTTACTAAGGAGACCCAATTTTAAAAATTTATAAAATAGCGTCCACCTAAACTCACCCTTACGCAAATGGAATTTATAAACACCCGAAGCAATGTGGTTGGAGATAGTTATCGCCCTCCCAATTGGCATTACCATTTTCAACCACGTACGTATTCCTTGCAATAATATTGATCCATATTTGTGATTATTCTGAATTTGTATTCACATTTGATACTAATCGATTTTTTTAGATTGGATCTATTTGATTATTTTTTTAAATAGTATAACAAAAACATTTAGGTATTTTTATTTTTCATAACAATTTTTGATTAATTTAGTTTTTGTCTCTACGCGACCGAAATATTTTTACATATTATATGTGTACAAGTAGATTAAAATATTGTGTACATATTATTGTTATTGATATCAATGAAATAAAATTATAAAAATATTTCAACCTTATTTTTAACATTGTGTTATAGCGATTAAAAATAGTGTTTGTAAACTATCATTTATTTTTTTGTTCATTATGACAATATTTACATGTCGCCGCTTCATCTAAAAATATTCATATTCAAATATTTTGTACCAATATGAAAAAACTGCAGTTTAAAAATCTAGATACAAGCATTTTCAACACTCAATTTTGTTCTGCTGAGTTTGCTTGTTTTGGCTTGTTGTTAAGATAAGAAAATTTGTTCAAAATACATGTTTTCATAATATGGTTATTACTCTTAACATGTTTATAATCTTCAACAGATTCATGAATATAATAATTTAGAACTTTATAGTTATAAAATAACAAATAATTCTAATTACATGTTTAATATACAAACTATTGATTAATAATTATTATTGATATTTTTGATATTTTTATTAAGAAATTGGAGCAATAATTATACGATTAACTAAAAAGAATATATTGGAATTAATCTAGTAGACACCTAACTGCCAAAAATATTATTGTAATTTATAAAATACGCTCGACAATTAAAATAACTAGGAAAATATTTTTAAAAGGTAATTAAAACTACAGGTTAATCTTTATTTTGACATAAATGGCACCATAACCACGAAAGGTATCAATTTTTGCTAGTTATAGTTAGTTATGTGGCAGATCTTTGATGGGAAAAATCCAGAGAGGAGAAAAACTAATAGATAAGAAGAGCATATCCTGCTAATTTATGAACTTGTCAGTTACAAAAATAAAATTTTAAATCAGCTGATAATCCAAAATAATCTCTAGGTTTGAGGTCAGACAAATAAATCTATATGATTAAAAGATTAAAATATACTCTACTTACAATGCTATAAGTGTGCACATAATGAGATGAGTATTTAACCTCACTTCTTGACCTTTTTCTCTGCATAGAAAAAAATCTACAAACACCAATAATTTTCCATTGAATAAATAAATGGGATAGGCTTTTTTGATTCTAGTTGGAAAAATTGAATTATTTGGCATGTAAGGTTTATAAAATAGTTTAAGTTAGTTTAGTAATAAATTAGTTTAAGGTAATTAGGTAAATTTTTATACCACGGTTAAGAATGGGAGCTTTTTTTAAGAGTATCAATGAAAGAATTTCTTTTTAAATTTAAGTAAAAATTTACTATAATAATAAATATATAAATCGGTAGAAATTTTTCAACATGTCTATTTTTAAGGAGTTTTAATGATAATTAACGTAACTCCAGCTATTCCTATTTAGATAGTTCCTCTTTTTATAAAGTACCATTTTCCGTGATGTGCACTTTCACTTATTTAAAGCTTTAGAAACTCTCAGTGTTTTATCCGTTACACTATAACACTAGGCACTGTAACATATATCAACAGAAAATAAGACTAATGATCTCAGATGTCACCCGAACATCATATTAATCAGTCGATATCAAATATTTTATTCAAGCAGTTCAAAAAATAATCTCTCATTTAAAAAGTCATTCCTCATATACTCTGTTTGTCCGAAAATGACGTTAAACTATTAAATACTAAATTCACATAGATAACTAAATTAATATTATATAAATAATATATACATCCTCACAATGTAATACATTATACAAAATGCATACAATAATTAACCATTAAAGACAGTTCTGTATGTTAATTAAGTATGTATCCACAAATCAAAAAATTTACTTAGTAGTTGAACAACCACATAATATGTGATGGTGTTCATATAAATGCTTTTATTTAAGTTATTCAAAACTTTTTTTCTATATTCAAAATAATCAATCCTTAAAATAACTTTCTTCGACCCTAATGTATTAAATATACGTATTCCAAGAATAACAGTAATTTAAATAAATAATTCAAGAGATTAATCGTAAACTCTCACGTTCTAATATACATTAAGTTAGAATAATGTATATATACATATTTATACAAGTCCCTTAGACTCTATGCTTTGATCTTGTATAACAGTATTTATATAACTCAGACATAACAAAGTCTAAACTTAGTATGTTTTTGAAATTAACTAAGATGTTTTAGAACCACCGATATACAATATAGACTATAATAAATTATTACCATATAATATGTAAAAATCGCCCTACAATGTTGCGTATATTTCTTAAAAGTTTTTAACTATTAATTTATTTTTTCATTTATATATATAAATAATCATGCCCTTAATTTTTCATACAAGGTGGTTGGGAAGGTTAGTTGCATTGGTGTGTATTGTACGACAACATATTCTTGGCTACGTGAAGGAAGGCGCTGTTGTCGACTAAATGGGAGAAACTTGTTAGTTTATAATGGAAGTGCGGTTAAAAATGGGAGGAGCATGTTATTTCACAGTTTTAACATGTAGCCAAGAAGATATATTGTCATAGAGTAGTTAATTATGTTCCTCTATTTATATCTTTAATTTTCTTTATGGCCAGAATTAAATATTTTGTGTAGTGTTCTTGTTTTGTTTTATTGTTTAGTATTTAGTAAAGTTTTTGGAGGTCAATTTTATGGTTATGCTGTCTGCACAAAATCCATCGCTCCCTTTCTAGTATAGGGCAATCGTTGATGACATGCCACACAGTTTGAGATGTATTGTAGCCGTCACATGGACAACAGTCATCGTCCCACAATTTAAATCTTTTTAGATAGGCTCGCACTGCTCCGTGGCCTATTAGTATCTGTGTGTTAGTATCAATTCTTGGTTGAATGATATTGTAATGAATAAAATAAAATGCAATAAGTATACAATAGGTACTTATAATAATATTAAAAAATAATCTGGACCGGTTGAATTCACGATAGTTCTGCCATCGTGTGCGTTTATATAATATATGTATGATGACAATGTGTTCTTAGAAACTTTAAAGGACACATATAGAAATGTTTATAAGAAAAAAACAGCTTATAATAATATATCCTACATTGAAAGCCGTTTAAATATTGTTGTTTTTATTTAATAAAACGCATTTTTGTAACTTATTCCATTTTTAATCAATTGATTAGGATCGGTTTCTTCCGCCTCAGAGGGACATTTTCAACTCTGAGTTTCTTTCAAACGTAAACGAAAACAAAAAAAGAAATTCTGATTTTCAACACAGCTCTGAGGCGGACGAAACTGGTCCTAAACTATTTATTAAAAGTGGAATAAGTTACAAGAAATTGCGTTTTATTACATTAAAACATCAATACAATGCAGTTCCACCATGAATTGACAGTTAACTAAATAAAAAAAACCGTTTAAATACGTTTACATAAAATAACAAATACTAACTGTTGATAATCTTTATATATGTTATAATACGCATAAAGCCTCTATAATGATATTTTTTTTCTTCTTGTTTCACAGAGTGTCCACCAGCCGCTGACGGCATGGAGAGGTTTGCGTGTCCGACTCCAGATCGCCAGGGCCGCTACAGGTGTATCGACGATCACGTCCTCTGCGACGGCTTCATCGACTGCCCGGCGGGAGAAGATGAAGATAGGCAGGCGTGTATGTTTTACAAGACGGTAAGATAAATAATATAATATCCCTGTTTTATATAAAATATATAGGTACTTAACGTAATTTAAAGGTCTAGAAAACTTTTACGTTTACTACATAATTGAGAAAATAAAATATTAACAAAAGAACTATAACCAGTTCAGTGGAGAGGGGTGAAGTTAGGCTGCGGATGAAATAAGTTCAACAACGAATGCTACATTCTTAATTATTGTGAATAATTTTTTACATAAATTAAATAGCTTATTAATTTATTTTTAAACCTACTTTGCAGCTTTTATTTGCAAAGACTTGAATCCTATCCTGGAAGTATTTTCGTTCTCTCGCAAAACGTTATATATATCAGGTACATAATACGTATAAATTTACATTATAAAATAATATAAAATACCTTATATATTATAAACTACTAATTTATTTATTTTATAATTTGTTTTTTATAGTGAGAATATTCTTAATCATAGCGCTTCATTTTATAAATATCTTCGGGTTGTTATACGTTAATATATTGTTATTCGATTGATAAATATAATACTTTTTTCAATTTATGCGCGCTAAAAATACAATCGGAATAAAATGTGGAGCAATATTTATTTTTCAAAAATATTTCCGAGAAATTTCTATGTCGAAAATTTCATAACGTTTATTGAATAAAGCAGTTCTTAGAATTTATCCCAAGGTAATCGAAAGCCCTTTTTATTTATTTAACCATACTTGACTGAAGCATTTTTCTGTGGACACATTTCATAAAATATTTCAACACGTCGTTTATTTTTTCATAAAAATGAAATTTGATAAAAAATGGCATTTTAGCTTCATTTAATATGGTTTTTGTTTATTCAAAATATCTTATACAAATTAATTTAATTCTGAGATTTTAATTCACCATAATTGTCTACTATTATACAAATAAACAAGTTAGACTATTTTTTTATATTTGTTATATCTTATAATGAACGATTTTTAATAATATAAAACCCACTTATAAATTAGTCGTAAATAATCAATAGAAGAAATAAATATCGATGATTCAATAATATTGAGCTTTTAATTACAAACGATAAAAATTCTTTTAAAACCTTAATCAGTTAACACAACAAGAGTTTAATAAAATTTATAAAGTAAACCTTAATTTTATAAGTTTCGTAAAAAGAATGAATAAGTGAAAACATATATTTATTTTTATTATTAGCTCCAAATATTTAATTATGGATACTTCTACGTGTGATTACATCCAATTCAATTATGGTATTCAGTAATTCTTCCATCAATTTTAGCGAAAATAATATTTTTAGTGAACATAGTTTTCAAAAAATTATTTAACAATATACGATGATTTAAATCAGTGATGAGCATCCCACAGCCTACAAACAAAATGATCTCCATGTGTGATAATTTTCTGCGGCGCAGCATTTTTTGTAATAATATGTCATAGAGTGAATAAGATTTTATTGTTTTGTAAAACAACCAGCTTGGATAAATAAGCAAAATATATATTTGATTACGTGAACTGTATTTGGGGTTGGATTTTGGATACTGGGGAGAGCAGGTTATATGGGTTTCAGTCCAGGCACTAACCTTGATGTTGATCGGTTGAATGGTTGGAGCAAGTCCCAAGTTCACGTACTCACACACTACCATGCTGACTGTTCGATTATCACTCCCACGGTTATATTTTGGTCTTGGAATGAAGATGATAAGTTTATGATAGATGTTAGACCTGAAATTTGCTCAAACCCTAGCAGATTAAGCGTAATGAAGGTCGAACGATAGCTTCTGGATGAGTCACCGTGTGGTTTTCACGTTTCTTTACTTGTTTCGACGAGACGAAGCTTGTAATATAATATAGTAATAACTCGTTTTATGTTATCATGGTCGAAAGATGACACGTTAGTTGACTAAAGTACTTGGATGGCGACAATGAGTGTTAGTAGATAGGTAAAAATATAGGATCGGATTAGGGCCACCATAATTGGCCCAAACAATATTTATAGATGATTTTTGTATGGATTATCATTACTCTAATAAAATATTACACAATAACAAATAATATCATAAATGACAAAGTAAAGAACATAGTCTGTATTTTCTTTTTTAGGAGGTATTATAGCAATACTATATAAGAAAACAAATGTGTAATCATACTCGTAACAACCGTACTATAATTATTATTGTACCATTTAATAATTGGATAATCATATTCTAATAATAATTGTCATTCGATTAAATGTTACTCATTAGGTGCAACCTTTTCCCGTTCTAATAATTGAAAACAATATTTTTTAAAGTCAGACATTTAATAATGACTTTTTTTATTTCTAGACAAAATAATAAATTCGACTGAAAGCACTCATTTGTTTTTCTTTCTTTTTCAGACAAAAGCTCATCTGGATGTCTTAGCCGACGCCTTACTGCGGTGGGCAAGAGGGCGTTAATTTTAAGCCTAAAACCTACCTATCCCCTGAAACTACCCCTGGAGAGAAGACGCCATAGCATGATCATTCTTTTATAAAGTATCCACATTCCAAATGAATTACAAAATGAATATTTTCATGTTGATAATTATTGCCACAATCAAACTGTTGTATTTTTAATATTAGTCATAATTTATTAATTACTAAAATTATTAAATATATAGCTCACAAAAGAATTATATAAAAATGATCTTGGCATTTAATTTTTAAATTATACACTTGTCTGTTTGTTTATATACCATTATTTTTAAGTAAAAAATTAATTCTTCAAATGCTTATTAAGAAGAAATTGATTTGTGTTAAAAACATTCCTTGGAAAAAATAAAAGTATAAGTTTATTTTTTTATTTTCTATTTTTTTTTTTGAATGATAGCATAATAATTTCTTCGCCAAGTAAAATTTTATATTTTAAAATAATAATTTGATTAAATTATTAAACTATTCCCTATTTTAAGCTTCCAGTAATAAATAACTTTATTTAGTTTAAAATATGCATAAAGACTGACATGCTTGTTATAGTTTATAAAAGTTACTATTTCAAGAGTATTAAGAGAATTTTCCACAGCTTTATTTTATGGAAGAAGCTTTCTAATTTTCAAACGAAAGAATAAATTTACGTTATTATGGTACAGAAAAAAAATGAGTTAAAATATTAACGATGCTTGGCCTAATTTGTGCGTAAAATTTAATCAACATATCGCTTTATAAAACAGTATAATTTCAATAAATAAATAAATTAATAAATAGAAAATAACGTAAATATTTGTTGGTTATTTTTTTTTAATTTAAACTTCTGAGCTATTATTCATTTAAAAACAATTTGTTTTTTTTTTTTTATATAAATAGTAATACAAATTTTTCAATGATGCATAACATTTTCTAATATTTATTTTCTTATGATAAAATAATTTTAAATAAAAAAAATATTTGTGTCCGAGAGGAAAATCAAAAGAGAATTAATTAATGACAAGAAAGTAAACGGTCTGGAGATCAATTGGGAAAGCAAGGCC
The DNA here is from genome assembly GCF_057557595.1 of Rhyacophila brunnea. Classification (NCBI taxonomy): domain Eukaryota; kingdom Metazoa; phylum Arthropoda; class Insecta; order Trichoptera; family Rhyacophilidae; genus Rhyacophila; species Rhyacophila brunnea. Next base: position 9,140,150 of record NW_028232796.1, on the reverse strand, counting down.
CTAGTGATACGAACTATCTCAGAAAACGGCAGCTATAGTAAAATAAATAATTATTGTATCGAAGAAGTTTAATATGTTTAAAATATAGATTGTAAGAATATAGGTCCATAGCATAACTTGAGATTTGTGTGCAATTAATTAACTGCATTTTGCAGATCTATCTATTTTATAAAAACATACTCAGGCAAGAACGAAGTAAACCTCAATATAATAATATTGTTGATAATAGATTTTTTGAAGAATTAATTCAAATCCAGAAAGAATAATAATATCAAAATTATTCTATGTTTACAATTTTCACTGAGGAATTTTTAAATATTATTTTCTTCTACACAAATTTTGAGTTCAACCATTTCAATTAAAGATTAAATAGTATTGTTATGTTTTTATTTTGTTTACAGTATTCGTAAAGGTTATCATTTTTATTTAACACAATACACATATTCGATAATTTATTCAATTCAATTTAATACTTAAAATAAACCTCAGTAAAATTGTTGACGACTTCAATAAATATAATTATTAATATTAATCGCCTCTTATTTCTTAAGGAGTGCTATTTAAAATTTATTTTTTCTTTGAATAAAAAACAATACTTGAAAATGTTTCTGACAAAATATTTTATTCCTTTGAATAAAATATAATTAATATTATCTGTTTAAATAATATTGTAAATGATCTCACTCATTAATTCAATCACTCTCATTTCATTTTTGAGAAAATACCATAATGTACATAAATTTATTTTAAATATATTACACCATAATAGAATCATTCCAAATATAGCGTCTGATAAATTGGTTATTCAAATCAACAAGAATTCCTTTTGTAAATTTTCCTGTATTTTTAAGCTTACTCGGTAATTTTGTATTCGTTAATTATTTAACATTTATTTTTAGTATAATATTATAATTCTATTTAACAAATATAAGCAAACATTTTTCTAATGTAAATAAACTCTTTTAATCAATAGAATACGCGTAACCAGTTTATCAATCGTTTTAGATAAAGGCATGAAATACTTCTCATGAAAAACAGAAAAATATTTTTTTGTAGTTTTTTCACATGGCTATCTACGAGTACATTAAATAAAATATAATATAAGTGTAGATGATATGTAAATAAATATTATACCATAGATTTTAATTTACAATTGTGATAAACTTATATTTTATTTTGTTTAAATTAACGTTTATTATATTTTTTCGTAGATTCATTATTATTATATCTATCTCATTTTTTTAAATTTAAAACGTAGTTTTTTAAATAAAATATTTTATGCAAGTATTTATAATAAATTGATGTGGTTTTTTCTAATTATTGCATAGCTCAACCATCAGTTTCGGTAAGTAAATAATAATTTCTCTATTTTTACAAATATATCTTACACATTTTTTAAGTAAAAAATAATAATTTTACACACATTTTTTTATTGATTATATTATTTATGTTTGAATTTGTAAATTTATATGTAGTGATGTATTGGTGACGACTCTTCTTATGACTATGTTAAGAAAAAAATCCTTGACATAATGTTAATTCATTGTTTTATTTTTATTTTTATTTTTACTGTACTTTTATTATTCTTATACAATACAATTTTAATAATAATTGTCGAAGCGATTGATTCTAAATTTATATTTTAACGTCACAACTCAAATTTAATAACACCACAACATCCTATAGAAAATAAATTATTGTAATTAAATATTAACAATTTCTTGAAACAAAATTAATATATATTTTTTTAATTTAATTTTTGTATGGTTTATAGAACAGTGCTATAGAACATTTTACATTTCATGAAAAAATCCAAAGAAATAATATCTGCATTATATTTCCATGAAAGAAATTAAATTGCTATTCAAGAATAAAATATTACTTTGCACCGTTTTATAAACTATCAATGGTTTTGTGATTTCGATAATAATTATTGGATTTTATCAGTTAATTTACTTTCAAATCGTAACTCCTTTACAAAATCTTCTTTATGTTTGATATCCATGGTGCAAAATAGGGCGTTTTTTTAATTTCAACGATTTTTTTTTAATAAAATTTATCCATCTAGATTCTAGGTTAACGACAGTTTCAAAAAAAATGTTGCATCAACTCAAATCCCAGCCCGATGCGAGATGGCAACATATTTATATTGTATGTAAACAAATGAACCATATAATTATATACACATATATTTAATAAATTATTATCTACTTCAAAAATAATTGAAAGATCTAAGCGATGTACATTATTTTTTAAATCAATTTAAACAAGATACAACGTCAAATATAATGAAAATTAAAATAAGTTATTCAATTTTCAATCGAAAAGTTTGTAATTTTTGTTTACTAAAAAAGAAATACTTTTTAGAGTTATCAACTCTATCAATAACTACCTATCTACCTTTTTAATGCAAAGGAATTGCATAAGTGACTCGTTGTTCTACTACAACATTTTTCACACACTTATATTATATGTACTAAAACTACCGAAATCGTAATGCTATAATCACTAAAAACCATTGATTTACATTTACATTGATCAGAATTTAGTTAAATTCACATAAGTGTGCTGACAATTTGTTCATTGGTCAGCACCATAGAGGTATTAAATAAAGTCGGCACATTTGTATTAAACCGTACGTATTCAGCGAGATATCGACTAATTAGTATGAAATAGTTTTCAGCCAATGAGCTATTATATCGGGTTTTCTCAAACTGAAGGTGGATACAGGATAATGAACAATTTTTGTTTGAAAGAACGTCTCTATTAGCACAGCGAAACAATTAAACTTCTATATAAATAGTAAAATAAATTTATTGGCAAATATAATTTAAATTTATTTTTTATCAAGCACCTTCAGACGATGAAATTTATTTAAGTAATTAATTATTGTATTTGAATGTGTCTTTTTCTAACGAAACGAGCCGTATTTTTTTAGAGTTTATAATTAATACAATTATTGACATCTATATTTACGACGTATCATTTACGAACAAACATCTTTTTAGAACGTATTGTAAAATATACCGCAATGAAGTTATTTTGTCCCACGCATATCTACTCTGCAAATGAAACCTCAGTACATTCTTCATCCCAGTGGGTGGTGAAGAGTTAATTTCTAAACGCTTTAACACTTGGGGCATAAAATGAAATAGGTCCTCGAGATTCCCTCTTCCGAGATTAAATACACCCTGCTGTGACGAATAATGAAACCATTCAAACTAAATAATATACTGAAACGAGAGAAATTTATTATTTCACGGCATTTTTTATATTTTAGTTCATAAATAATAATGTCATCGACAAACACACGTATAAATTTTCTGATTTTTCGTCTTTTTAATTTTTCTAGATTCAGAATTTCTCTAAACCAAGAATTTTTTGTTTTCTCGAGAAATTTGCATTATTATGAAATTACCGCTTTTCTTACTTGTGAATTTTAGAATTTTTATTCAAAATCACGGACGACAGAAAATTCTGATATTTTTTAGAATTTTTTCAGAACGTTCCATATGCGGCGGAAATCGAAAAATACCGTTGTTTTTTTTTTATATTCCTGTGGCGGTTGGCAGCTCAACCTAGTGTCAATTTCTTGAGATTCTCATTGATGAGTTCTTAAAAAATGAGCATTATCAAAATCTCGGGGAAAAAAAATTATCGAAATTCGAGATTGGCCTTTTCTGAATATTTCTAGAGAATTCTGGTAATAAAGTTTGTCGTTCATAGCCTCTATGTATGTTTTTAAACATTTGTTTAATAAGATCGACGTAATTTAAATAAATTTTATTATTATATAATTGGTCTTAATCATGCTTATCACGAGGCCCTACGTTTGATGTGAAGCACTACCAATTGTTTATGCCTAGTAATGTCTCAAGAAAAGTAGCCCAAGACTAAGATCGCCATGCACTCGAGTGTGCTTTGATTACGTTTACATGGCTTTAAATATTAAGAGTACCAATAGAATGAGGAGGAAAAAATAGACAAAAATGGATAATAAAATATAAATCAAACGCTAATATAAAACTGCCAAATAAACTAAGTGAAGAGATCGTTACATTTGCAGAACGATGCCGCATTTTTAAAAGCAATATAATTGGTCTTGAATGTGATAAAATCGGACGGCTCGATGGGCCCAACACCTGTGTAAAATTAAATTACTCTTATTGCACCTAATTGGACTGTATATAATAAAAGTTATAAACGAACTTTTTGAAAGAAACAGTTGTTAACCATTATACCAACCCATCGGTTTCTTGCATATGATCAAATACACATTGAAAACAACACGTAGGTATTTTAAACCCACATCTTCAAAAATAGCTATTCTTCCAACTGTACCTTGAGCCAAGCTGAGATTAATCAAACTTAATTCAACAAATATTTAATCGAGAGTTATTTCGGCCATATGATTATGACCTATATAAAGCTTCGACAATATTATTACAACCGGAGAACATAACAATAAGGGAAGTAGGCTAACATCTGGATGTGGATGTAAGCAAGTACGATTGTCGAGTGTCGAGAAATATGGAATAAAACTAAACACGTATTGAACAATGAGTTATTTTCAATATTTACGTATGTATTCATAATAAACATGACGCGCATTCGATATTGGTAATATTTGAGGACACTCGGCGGGTTTTTTATTTCTTGAGTTTTATGATCTGACCGGCATTACGTCATAAACCAAAACTCGTTTCAAAGTCTTTTTTTCTATTGCGACCGGTTATCGCATTTCTATTTTATTAATCCGTTCTGTGGTTATAAACGAGATATCTGTCGACTAAAAAGGAATTTTTGTAAAATTAAATATTATTAATGATTTTAGCTTTCTATCAAAATCATATAATATAGTGATATTAATTTTAAGCTTTTTCATTGGTCATAGAGATGCATTACTTTTTGGGCTTAACTTCAAAGTTTCTCTAGTTAACCATCCATCTAGCGTTCATTATTACTATCAGTATTTTCCTATAACATACTTAACTATTTTTGCAACACATTAAATAAATTAATAAACTGAGAAGCACCTTTATGTAAAATGGAAACGGTTATTAAATTACTTTGATTATTTAAAAATGGAGCTTTTGAAAACACTTGTACTGGCAAGTTTTAAATTCAGTAAGGTAAAGCTATTCAGGTGTGCTTCCGTACAGTATTCAATTAAACACTTAAAACGCTATTTTCAGAACATGGTTAAATTTGACATGCCATAACTTCACCGTCGAAATTTAACACATACTTAAAGTGTATAATTACGCTGGCTTATTCTATGTCACGTACAGCTTTTGGCTTAAAAACCATACTGAATTGCGTTTCTAAATTTGTAATTCTTTTTATATCGCATAAAAGTTGCGATAAAAACCCTGTTTAAGTTCAGGCACACGTTGTCTGTTTGCAGGTGACGCATTTTTCGTAGAACAGGTGAAAGGCTGATGTAAGCAATTAAGTATATTACTAGTTGGATGAATTTTCCTCAGAGAGTTCAGCAACGCTGGACAGGCCGAAACTAATTCCGAGAATTATGAATTACGAGCACGAAATTGTACGCATGTACAAGTTTGTTTAAGACAAAGGAATCCTTTTCTGTGCAAATAATTGCTTCACATCTACGTAAAAGGATTACCGAATTTTAATTTTCTTTCAAGAAGAACAAGGGTTTGAATTTAAAAAAAAACATTATTCAATTATGATTTCTTTCCAAAATGGTATTTAAAACTATCAATCAACATTGAATGTATTATAATATAATACAGAGCTTACAAACCAGTGTGACGATTACAATTAAACAATCAAAACGTGTATTGCAATAATACATTATTGTAAATACAATAAAAAGTATTCAAACATTTATTACCACATCTCAATGAGTATTTTTTCTCGTCTATGGTCGCTATCAAGATTATAAATTGTCATCATCAGAATGTTTGACTAGCAAATGCGAGTAAATCTTTCAAACATTGACCCACACATTTTTTTTAAATGTAGAATTACTAGAACTATGTGTGTAGGTACACCATAATATAAACCAAGCCTGTCATAAATAATAGTATACAATAAACTTACAATACATTATACTTGGTTATATTAGTCTTGTTAAAAACGCAAAATATGTTACTTTGGGAGTTATAAAAATGGCAAAATAGTTTCATGAATAATTGTATATCTTACCATACACTAATCAGTACCAAGAAAGACGTCTGGGTGACTTATCTCTAGTCGGCTGTTTAATCAGATTATCTAAAATTCTTTAATTGGTATTGTCTACAATCGAAACGTTGAAAAAATGTTTATGTTATACATTATAATATGTTATACATTACAAAAATAATGATGATAATAAAATTGATATATTTATTATCAATTTTCAACCCTCTCTGCTGGTTTTTAAACGCCATAATAACATATGATAGGTTAAACAATCGTTTTTTAATAATTCTTAAATGGCTTCTTATAAGTATTTTTTTTTTACCAAAATTATATAAGTGTAACATACTTACCTTACAATGAAACTTGATTCTGCGATATATTAGATGAAAATTATATTTCATTTATCCAGATTGTACTTCGTTTTCAATAAAATGCTAAATTAATTGAATGATTATAGAAAGAGTAACACTTAGCTGATGCCATTATGTGTGTGTTATTAAAAATGTTTTCTCTTCACAAAAACTCTTTATATTTAGGTATAGTTCTAAGAACGAAGATTGGATATCAATTATTTAATTATTTAGAATAGAAAAAAAAATATTGCATGTTACATGGAAAACAAATATTAATCTCACGTTGTATTTTTGGCTGCACATTTTATGAATATAGATAAACAAAAAAAAACAACAAAAAAAATGAGGTTGTGAGCGTTGAACAGAGTTTAAAAATTGTTGATTGTTTTTAATACTTTTAATAGGTATTTTAAAAATGCATATATTTACTAACGAAAATCTAGTAAAAATGAATGAAAGCTCAGAAAGATAATATAATAGTAAATTATATTAGATGTAGTTTGTAAAACGTAATTCAAAAATTGTATTAGATACAAAAATTATATGTCTAATTATTAGTAAATTTAATCAAAAAAAAATAACATATTAATCTATTTATTGTGTGTGTTAAATATAAACATATATATATACATATATAAACATAAAAGAAAGTAGCTATTTTCGTACGAGTATATTTCTTAGAAGAGAAGACATTGGCATGATATAATGGCATATTTTATTTTAAAAGATGATTTATACATATATGAATAATTTGTATACTTGAACACTGTAAAAAAAATTGAAAATGGTGATGTATTACAGATGGATTTGATGCACTGTATTTCAAGACCTTGTCAGGAGGCTGGACTTTGCAATCGTCTCTCCAAATTATATTATTTAAATAAATGTATTTTACAATTGGCATCTTAACAAATTTACGTTGTTCATACTTGACGATTATAACAATATTAATAACTGCTCTCGAAGATACAAAGTAATTCATATTGATTAAATAGAACCCACACGTTATAACAAAAGCAGAATGCCTTTATCAAAAGTATATTCTATTTTTAAATAAATCATATATATATTTTGGGCCGTTAAAAAGAATGTGTCACTAATAATAACGGTTCGAAATTAATTTTGTATTAAGAATAAAATGATAATAAGGCTTCAGCGATAATATAAATTAACATTGTCTATTACTTTTGATAGATTAATAAAATAAAGCCACGTAAATGGTTTATAAATTTTGTTATTCATGATACGTCGCGTTATAACATATCTAAGACTTCTCTGACACAATAATATGGTGACACAACCTTATTGAAAAACTAACTTTCTTAATGGAAATGGACGGTATGTTCATTGTCCCTTAGAGAATCAAATTTCAAAATGTTTTATTTTTATTTAATAAACTCTATCCTGTTTCTGTCATTCACTACTCAATACATTTAAAATGTATTTTAAATTAGTATTTTTCTGTATTTTTTTTATATCTAAAATCAATGTCAACTCACAATAACTTTTTCATTTAGATTAAATTAGTTAATATAGTATTTTTATTGTTATATTTAACTAACAATTAATAAATCTATAATATAATAATCTGATTACAGCAATTACAATTATAATTCTATATACAAGAATATTATAAAGCACAATCGGTATATACAAATGATAATATTTGTTTGTTTCTTTGTCCCCAATATCTTGTCGTAAAGTAAAATCGATGTATTTCAATTATTGGAATAAAAGTGTAGCTTTTGTCTTTTCGGAGAAGGCTCTGTTATAATTTAGCCAAATTTACGTAATTCTTTACAATCTCAAATTCTACTTAGCCATGTATACAGCAAAATCACATTTCGTCACCTTACTATTAAAACCTCGTAAGTCTGTTTGAGAAAAATGTTATGGGGAAGGAAAAAACGTAATAAAAACAATATTTTAAATACCTCTCTAATCGATGAATCTTCTAACAGTGGTTGTTAAATACGAGGTTTTAATTTTATGCATAGAATCATGAGACTTACGAGTTTTTTAAATTTGCCGACAGATGGACAGCATACTAGTCTAGAGAACCGAGGTTTTAATATGATTTAAAATATTTTTTTGTTTAAATTTTGTCGAACAAACTTCATTTTACCATAATTTTGGACTTACGAGGATTTAATAGTAAGGTGGTGGTATATAAAATAAGTCGTATTTGAAAATAATACGTATATAACGGGAATAACGATTGAACATTATGAATTATTGCGTATCTTCTACTTTTAAATCGTTTAATGTAAAAAAACATATAAATTAAAGGAAACAACGTAAAACGTTAAGATGTCACGGTAATATTTATTTACCTAAATATTTTGTGTTTTTTTTTTAACACGGTCAACGTTATTTTGAAAGCCATATTGTTAATGGTCAGATAGAATATAAAATCCCGCGTAAGGGCGCGGGTGATGACGTCGCGCCAATTATTAAATAGTGCGATGACGTCATCCTGAGCCACCGCATGCCCTCTCTCGCGATTTTGTTCAAATAATAATAAAAGGTGTTTGCCCACCGGTTGCCACTCCCAGTAGCTATCGACGCCCAGGGCGGAATGCCAGGTCCGTTTTTGCGTCGCCGAATTTCAAAACACGAACAAAAGCATAATATTACTCATATATTTCTAAATTAATGAAAACATAAAATGTAATATTGAAGCCCTGAATAAAACGCTATTTTAATTACGTTTTTTTATTTACTAATGAATACAAAACTTGTTAATTGAATTACTGCGTATTTTTAAAAGACTTTTTAATGGGATTTTTTTATCCCTACACAACAAATAATAACTTTTGAAAACTTAAATTTCAATATTTGTCGAATTATATTTTTTGTTTTACTCTCATTTAAAAAAATGGCGATTATAAATTTTAATTAAATTACAATTCGATTAGTACTTATATATTGTAAAAACAATTGTATAAGACTAGTTTTCATTTCACAAGGAAGAAAAAATTGTCGCCATTGTGGATATAGATTTTTTGACAACCTATTAAGTACTCTTTTCTAATATATTTATTTAAAAATAATATTTCAAAACCTCTAAGGCTGTAACTTATTTAGCCAATCATTATAATTTAAATGGGTCAATAAAATATTAATTAATATGTACTATGTTCTATTTTTGAAATTTGGCCTCGTAAAAATTGATGGTATTCCGAATTCAAATTTTAATACACTTACTGATCAAAAATTTAATATATTCATTTTTTTATTATATTTTTTATTGCAGAGACTTTTGCACTGTTCATTGACATGCGTCAGGAAAAACAAAAATCATCGAATTTTGAACGAAACGAAAATTTGAATCAAAGTACAAACTGGTATAAAAATTAATATTAAAACGATTATGTTCAAAACGAAAATGACATTAATATATAAATATTCGCAGAAAAGTATGTGTGAATATTTTAGAATTTAATAAAAATGATATTTTCTTCCGTTTTAAAGATTTATTTGCGATTGAAAAACCTCATCTATCACCGGGTTATCGCCAACGCGATTAAAAATGTCGTCAATATATCATTTGACAAAAAAAAAACGAAAAGCCATTGATCATTCTAATACGACAGCGCTTCAAAGTGACAATGTACATACCTACGTAATATTTTAATGTTACATGTTGTAAAACAATACCAAACTACAGAATTTTTTTTTTAGATAAAACCCTTATAATATTTTTCTTGTATCATTTATCATACTGAATGAATACTGGGTCACCTAAATAGAGTAATTAATATTAAAAAAATATTTATAGTTAGTTTTAATAACCATTGTCAAATAACTAAAACTTAATTAAACTTTTTTCAATATAATTATAATCTCTTCCATCGTCAGAGTGCAATACGTAATTCCGTAGGCTTTACATACTGGGGATTTTAGGTTCGGCTACTTGTGAGGTCACAATACATATTGTGATATTATCCTGCTAACTACAGGATATTAAATGTTTACCCATACACTTTCTTAATGTGAACAGTAAATCCATGCACGTGTAAACGGTGTATTATACTATCTTCATTAATTGAATAAATTATTTATCTACAAAATCTTAAGTACCTAGTCAATTTAGTACCAGAATTTTTAACCATCTTTAATGGATGTTTTATACTTAAATTAATATTGTCATGTAATGTTTTCCATAAAATATAAGTAAATATTTATTTATTTTTATGGAATAGTGTCTTATAAATACTTGACCATTTTGAATATTCAAATTTGGAACGATATTGTAATTTTGCTAATTTGTGTAGAGTTTATTTAGTCTGAAGAATCTGTACGCTCTAACGATATTTACGCGAAAATCTACACAAGTGGCCGAATTAAGTTTTCGCCGTTTCTAACTATACACAGTCAATTCATTTAACATTTAATCAAAATGGAAAGCCGAATTATTATTTATATTGCAGCATATTGTGCCTCTGTTCTTAATGAATATTCATTGGCTGTAATAAAATTATTCAAATGTAAATTTCACTATGGGCTATTTTGGTTTTGCAAGCTTTATCCCGTGCAAATTAATGGCGTTCAATAGCGTTATAATACCGTACTTTATTATTATTGAGCAGGCGTAATTAAGCGCTTCAAAATACGATAATTGTTTATTTACAAAATAACTACTGCCTATCACTGTATTAAAATTATATTTTTAGTTATTCAAATTAATGTATCTATCTTTTATTTATATATAATAAATTATACAGTACAACACCACGTGATGAAAGAATAAGTCACAAAGAAAACAATGATATGAGTAAGAAAAGAATATAAAGAAAAATATTGAGTAATACAGTGAAATAATGACTCTTCAGAATGAGTTAAATATACAATACTTCAGGAAATTATAAAATATCGTATATAATATAATATTAATATACCAACCTTTGCGTAACTGAAGAAATGTAATTGATTATAGTTGTCACTCTCTCAATTATTGACAACACAATATTCAGTTTTGAATATTTGGATAGTAAACAGCTGTTGTTCCCGATGTTTAATTTAATTTAAAATGTTATACATGTTTGATTATTAAAAAAAAACAGTTTAATAAAGCAGATAAATCCAGTTGATTTGGTTAGGAAAGTCTTGGTCATATTAAAATATCGAATTATGAATGTAAATTCAAGAAATTATTTTCCTGATGAAGCTAACCGGTTATCGTCCCAAGCATCATACTTGCGGGTTGTTATTAATACATTTAATAATATGATCTAAGGGTGTTTCAAGTTTTTGGTAACAAATGGCTAATATGTATCGTTAATTGATATAGAAGTAACAATACTACTACAATTATTGACATGTCATTTTAATATTATATACATAATTCCGCTAAGTTTTCAAATCATGTAACTTCAATTAAATAAATAATCAAAATGAATTTACACCAATGAATTATTATAAAATCAATGTTAAATAATGCCAATAAATGGTTTGTCATCTCATTACTATCTAAAATGAAATACAAATCAATCCATACTTACCCCTTAAAGCTGTTCTCAATAGAAAAAAATAATACGACCACAACGTTATGTTTCTGACAGATATATTATATTCCGACACCTATTTTTCGCATATACAACAAAAAAATGAATACATCATTTATAGACCCATGTCATAAACAAGAAACACGTGTTATTCTTATCGTTGTATTTTTGCTTCGTTATGTTGGAAAAATATGCAATTTGGAAGAATTCATACTATTCCAAAACTTGTTGATATTACAGAAAAGATATTGTGAAAATGATTGGCTACTTCTAATTAAAAAAGTTAGAGAAATAACAAACCAATCAATTGTTAAAATATCATAATAATATAGTGAACTAGACAAAATATTAAATCAACATGCCAGCGATAGGATCAAATCTACGTGTTGTTTTTCAATGTGTTTAACAAATGGCAAATAATTATTATTTATTGTCAAAAAATAGGTCTACTAAAAGTATCTAAGGTCACAACTGAATTGTAACACAAGTATTTTTTATCATACGAAAATTGAAAGAATTGCTAATAATAATTGATTCAAATAAATCTGAAATTAATATTAATATACGCCATATATTAACTCATAAATAAATCATTATTTGATTATTCTGACGAAACTCGTTCATTCTGGAACGCCTCAATTTTACTTAGGCTCCTCTTCTATCCAGCACCATGATTTTATGTTTTTCTGAGACATTTCTCGTAACCATCTAAAATTCTTTCAAAAATATAAATACCTACCTAAATGCTATTCTCTGCGTTTATCTTAGCCAGATTTGGTGAATGGTTTATCAGTTTTATTGGAAGTTTTATTGTTATGTGTGAGACTTGAGTTATTAATATTAACACACAACTTCTATAGGGAAGGCGGCTCTCGTGCTGCAGTGCGTAAGGCGCTTGCCTTCCACCCGAGAGTTCCTGAGTTCGATTCCCGGTCAGGTCACACCATATTTATGTGTTTTTCTCAAAGCCTGGGTGTTTGTAAATTACTAACAATCAACCACCTTATACGAAAAAACAAGGACATGGTTATTACTAATTCAAAAAAAAAAACTTCTATAGGGGGAATAACTCAAAATACCTTGTTTAAGATAATGGCATTTGAAAAATTTGCACAAATTTTCATTTAAACGTATTGATTTTAAGGTAAATGAGTTTTTTTTAGTTCAAATGAACTTAAGAATGCATAATGAAATTTTATAGTTTAAAAAAATAATCAACACGGACATTTCCGTTTATAATTGAATAAATGATTAATCCCAGAAAGAGTTATTCAATTAGTATTTTTGATTAATTATTATTAAGAAAATACCTTTCTACATCAAATGGCATTATTAATTCAAAACAATGAAATTTTGAGTTGTTTCTTTATAGATGTTGCGTAACAGTATGTACCATAAGCCGCGTGACCCACACGGGTAGTGACAAGCTAAAATTTGGTAAATCAATTTTATCAATACGTATTTACTTGATTTAAATATAACTTTAAATGGTTTTGAAATATTTGATCGGCGAGTGAAAGTAATTGTCAAAAAAAATCCAATAATTTTATGAAAATACTTTATTATTTATTTATTTTTAATTGAATAATGAAAACAATTAACAGATAATAAAAAATATGAAAAAGTTACTTTTTGTATAGATAAACCGTCAATTAAAATTTATTCATTATAGTTTGCTTTTATTATCGTATAACAATGCATAATATTTTTGGTAAGTAGTGTAACCCTCACTAGGAGAGTAAATTTGCTGAATATTTTTAAAATAATAATTTTTGCACATGCACAAATTTGTAGTAGATTAATAATATATATTTATATTATAATCACCCCTAATATTATAAAAACATTGCACTATGCAAGCATACCCTTAGTATTAAAAGTGTACCTAAATTTCTAATATTATAATCTGTTAATTATTTGTGTATTTATTGTAATTTATTGATATTTCTGCACTGAAATGCACCGACACCAATTTATTTAACATTCATATATATATATATATATATATATATATGTACCATTATATTATAATATTATATAGTAATAGATGTTTGTGAAAATTCAACAACAAAAAATCATTTATGATGATTATTAACATTGACAAATGCACTGAAATTATAATTTGAAAATTTTGTAAAAATTTGGGATCATACATTAAATGAAAAAGACTTTTTTTCTTTTTTAAATAACGGATAATTGTATGTCGCATTTTTTATGAATTATTGAAGTATAAATTTGTTATGTTCTGTGGTGTCAAATCAGGTTACATATATTCTTAAATACGTAATATTTCAAATAACATACATCATTGAATTGATATTTGAACTAATCGATGACAACCAACATTTATATTTTAAAATCTAGTATGGTAACGCATTGTGACGGCACAGGATAGAACGGTTTTTATTATCACCGTAAGATAAAGGTTAACAGTTTTTTTTTGTATTATCATATATTTAAAAGAAAATATGCTTTTGTTGTTAATTACTATGCACATCTTTTTGTAGGTGAATAAAAATATAACTGTATATTTTGTAATTCATATGCCCACATCGTATTGGCATGGTCCGCATGTACCTGTACATAATAACTGTATTATTAAAAATATATTTTATAAGTTCAAAAGCACTAAATTGCCTGTTTGTATGCACTGCAATTAATTGTGATACTAACCTAACGTAATATATAAATAAATACTCTTAGTAAAAAAAAAAATTGAAAAATATGTTCGTTTATTGCAATATTATTAATTGTATTATGCATAAACCTTTTTCATTGAAAATACTCTAAAAATCATGTTCTATTTTAGATTTTTAGAGATAACCAATTTAATCGTAATTCTGTACCTTAAAATCTTAAGTCTGGTTTTTCCGAAAGTGAGTTAAATACAAATATTGAACCTCAAGTGTCAGAATAAATTCACCATTTTAACCTGTTCTTAACACAAAATTAAGCCAATGAAAATTTTTAATTCTGTTCTCTCACAAGTGCTATTTTTTTAATATATTAAATTGAATGTGACAGCTGTTCACAGGTACAGAATTTAATTTGGTTGTGTAGAGTTATTCTCACATTTTGTTCAATATAAACGAATATATTTTTCAAAAAAATGCACTGCAAATAATTCCTGCCACAAAACTGTATCACAAACATCCTAAAGACACAACCTAATTCAAAACAAATAAGTATATTAATTTATAACATGTCATATTATATAAGGTGATAAACACTGAGAAATTTATTTCTAAAAATTGATGCTTTCAGTTAGAGACGGAAACATGAATAATTTGATACGTTAAATACGTATATAGAGTTGGTATTTCCCGAGAAAATCTCAATCTCGACATTTGGGATGGAAAATCTCGAAAATTTGTCGAGAATTCCCGTCGGAAAATTCCTGAAACCCAACTCTATACGTATATATATATATATAAATATAACATAATAAAGTTAATTCCACCATTAGAAAAATAAAGACATAAGATCAACGGATCTCTGAATGTCTAAATGGTGTACTTGCGCAAAAATTTTTGTTCGCAAAAATATTTATAATCTCCGCACACAGAAGTAGTATGCGGTTTTGATTTCCCTAAATGAATTATAATCACTAACCAAAATCTTATTATACCCACCAAATTTCACGGACCCATTTCTCACAAAACGAAAATTGTCACGAAATATAATAACGTAATATATGTATTGAATTGTTTGTTCGATCCTAACCTTGTGCAATTAATATTTTTAAAAAATCCTTTGCGGTGTAATATTTTGACATGTTCATTTATCTATGCAAAACGTAGTAAATTTTCTGTACATACATAATAGAAAATTTACAAAATGCATTGGTTACAATTTATGATAAAAAAAATTCAAGTAATAATTTATGCGTTTATTTATGGTTTCTCGTTATGACATGTTAAATTTTAATTGTGATGAATTATGGACAACAAATGTGAGTTATTTGTGTTTCTTTTGCGTGTATGTGGTCCACTTTTTGTATGTAAGTTAGGATTCTCTTTTATATTAGTAATATTAATGTATGTATGTCACCGTACCTAAAAGCCGGGCAATCACTCTGTACTGCGATGGAGTTTACTTTGTATGACCATTTGACATTTTTGATGTTAAAAAATCTTGGCAATAATATGAAGAAAAAAAACTCAAAAATGTCAACCTTGTATATCTTTTGAAAAGCAATCAACTCGTTAATAAATTGAAAGAAAAACTTTTTCTGCCATGGTAATTATTGCCGTGACGAAATGTTTTTTTTATAATTAAAAAAAATTAAATTAATTTTCGATAACACAGGGTACATGAACATCCATATATGTTATTAATTCAAGTAAAAAAAATTAGATGCTCATTTTTGTACATGGGCTTAAATTTTCAGATGAATTTAATTTTCAATTGATGTATTCGAGTATTCAAAGTGTACTGTATTGCTTATTGAAAAATTTGAGCGCAAAATTTTTGAGCCTAAACTTTGGTTTCTCAACCTGTGATTAAAAAGTTTGAAGACCATACATGGCTTATTGCACTTTCATAGTTGTTAAATTTTAAAATATATATGTCTACAAATTACTGCTAAGCAGTTTGATTTTGATGTTATAGTGTTTAAAATAATATTGAAGCCAACGATGAGGAATAACAAGAAATGACAGTACCAACACATTAATAAAATGCAACAAAGCAACATAATTCTGTTATTTAATTTTTTTTAAACATTGTATTTAATTTATTTTGAAAATTGATGAACTCATGCAGGAATATATTATTTAATATTAATGTTCTATTAAGTTTTTGAAAGTTCATAATGATTTCGATAAAATTCTTTACTAAAGTTTTGTTTAATATATTTTTTTAATTAAAATTAATAAAATATTGTTGCATTGCTGTATTTTTATTGTGGTGTTTTTAAAAAATCCATGTACATCATTATGTTTCATGGAACTGAGGTTGGTATTCCATGGCCTATATGAAAAAAATAAAAATCTTTTTAACAATAGTAGAGGATGGCCCGGTGGCACAATGCACTTCGCACATGTTTAATGATAATTAAGAATTAATTATTATTATTATTATAAATATTGAATATGCTAGTTTCTGCGTTGGCACGTTCATCAAGAATGCACGTAAAATAAAATATTCCAAATAGACGTAAATTGTCTTATAATAAATGTAATAAAAAAAAAAACAATCGTTTTCATGAGATGATCCTGTAACATCTCAAAACAATTCAAATTAAAATTTTGTGGTCAATTCGTTCATACATTAAAAAACTCATACTAATATTTTCATCATTATTTTTCTTAACAAAAAAACTTTATAAAATCGTCATCACTCCAATGAAATTCGTGTCATTCTATAATATTAATACTACAAACTCTATAAATTTTGTAAATTAACGTCAAACACCTTTTGGAAGCTTATTAAGATTATTTTAAAAAATTTGTCAAAAAAAAAAATCATGCACTTTTCTATACATAAGTCTCATCTAACTAAACCACACATAATTTTTTTTTTTTTGACAATCATTCTTTTTTATAATTTGTTATTATTTTTAATCATCCATTTTTTTAACTGTTATAGTAAATACATTTTAAATTGGCTTAGATGAAGTTATAGTATTCCATAATATTAGTATATATCACTAAAAATGTTTCAAACGATGCGCCAGATTATTTTTTTAAATATCAAAATAGTTATTTCCTACTATAAATTGTGTTTTTCTAAATTTATTTAGGTATATGATTAATATATTTTTAATTATTTGACGATTTCTCTACATTTAATATGCACTAAGCTGTTGAATCAAATTATATCTAAGTAGAGATATTATATTATGTTTACATATTATTATTATAATAATATATTCATAACTGATTTAAAAAGTATGTTATTTACAGAAAAAAAAATCTTCAATCAGAGTTTGATAATTTTTTTTTTAATTATTGAAAAAAACTAATATTTATCAAACTCAAAAAAAATCTTGCTTTAAAGTGGTGTATATAATACGTGATATATTCATAAAACAAATGTATATAATAAATATCAGCTTTTGGTATATATTGAATAAATATGTACTTACTATTACTTTTTTAACAATATTATAATTATATATTTATAATATCATTTTAAATTTATTATTTTTAGAAGAATAGTTCTTTCATAATACAGAAACCATTTATTTATTTCTGTATATACACTGTTATAAATCACAATGAATAATAATATGTATTTTTTTTTAATTTTAATAGTTTTCAACACAATTTTTCAAATAAGTGTCTAATAAAAATATAACATATAGTTTTAATGGTTGAAACTATTAACGAGTTTTTTTAAGAACCACTTTTCATATATTTGTGTTTATATTCTATTAAAATTATTAAAATACGACTGAATCTCGTAGATGAATGTTAAAAATATATCTTTATTGATTAAAATATTTTTTCCATATAAATCATTTGCGAATAATATATTCATTTGTCGCTTACGTTTTTTATTCAAATTATCAATCATATGTTGTGTATATATATTAGACTATAAATTTTGGGGAGACGCGAGGTGTTGCTATGTTTGGGAAAGTTTAAAAGTATTATGTAATAATGTGGATTTTAGTCAACTGACATGTATTAAGTATTTAAATGTAATAACAATTATACATATTACTATTGATAAAGACAACATCAAAATATGATATATATATGTAAAATAAATGCCTCAGCCAGAAAATGTAAATATTGTTTTACTTGATACCTTCTCCTTCACTTCCTTGTGATAATTATATAAACATTTCCTTTGCATGGTTTAATTTATAATCATTTTTCTTTGAAAAAGAAAATAATATAAAAAAAATCGGTGTGTGTACTTATGTACGCGCGTTAGAAGTTATACTTCTTTGGCGTAACAAAACAAAAAAACTCATCTTTGCCATACAGCGGTTATAATCGATTCAGAAGTGCCCATGATGAATTAATAAAAAAACAAATTTTATTCGCGTATTATTATGATTATATTCATTTCGGTCTCAAGGGTATTTTATCAATATAGGTACCGTCAGCAATAAAATTATGTATGCGAAAAAATAATATTATTGCAAAATGTACCTACTTTGGAAGAAAAAAATCTCAAAACCTGTGTTTGAAAAATTTTGCAATCTTCGCTTAAACAGATGACCGTACAACTATTTTTGTAGCTTAACTGAAACGTGATATTGGCTTGATGTGATGATTTGTGATGAAACATAATAATTATTATTGTCTTCAATTATTATAAACCGCTAATAAATAAATTGACATGGGATATGCGACAAATATTATCCTAAACTGTAAAAGTATGTATTTTTGTGTATGAAGTGTCTTAATATTGTAAATTTACAACATACTATTGTTTGAATTATTTACCAACTCAACATTCACAAAATTTATTTATTTATTGATATATAATTTTACTCATAAATATTACTTACATAAATATAGCCTCAAATCTTTATGAATAATCATAATAATAAATTGTGTTGCATCAACGCGCGCAACTTCCGTCGCACGCCAAAAATACACTCTGATCTGTTTTCCCAAACCCGCCAAAAGAAGTATAACTTCAAAAACTAAAAAGGTATAACATCGCAAATATATTTAATCAATGGCCGACCCAATAGAATTAAAGGGGGCAATAGATACTCCACATAGAATTATCATCACACCTACATCTAAAGATTTCAATACCAAATAAAATATCAACACCGGTATTTCTCTTTGGTATACCATAATATACCATATTATAGAGTTGTTGATTTTTACAAATACTACGTTTTTGTCATCAATTTTGCAGAAATTTTAAGAGCTCTGAAATGGCAGTCCGTCTCTCTTGTATCCTTATTTTAATAAAAAAAAAATTATATTGATTGATCAACGAGTATCGTTTTCACTCTAAATATAAAATTTGCGTTCTGGCAGCATCAATACTTGACTCAATTTAATAGACAATAAAGTAAAAGAAATAACATTAAATTCATTGACGAAAATTAAACGTTTCCACATTCTTATTTCCAAAAATACCTGTTTTTTGTATATTTAAAACTTAATATTATTATTGAATCCCTGTTTTGAAATACCGGTAATGCAATCCCTACCTACATCATAAAGCGAGGCTAATCAAATAATGAATCAATGCTTTTCATAGCCTCTTCCACTTTTCTTCGTATCAAGTTATTTGCTGCAAACATCTGCTAGATACGCCAAATTTAATGTTTTTCTCAATCCAGTGCTTTTTATGGGGATGTTTAGTTGTTTATTACCCTTCGGCTACTACTGTATGACCACTTTTCGAGAGACACATCACCTGAGCGACCTCTATTACATCGCACACTCTTGTCTGTTATGTTATCAATATGTTTCTTCTGCAGTTCTTCCGCGTTATACCCAACATGCAATCTTCAATGTCACGTTGCCATTATCGTAGTTTTTTTGTATATTTATCTTATATTAAAAATTTTGCAGGGGCAAAGGGTACCTGTTGTAGAAAGGTTGGCTGTAGTAGTTAACTTAAAAAATACCTAGAACAGAAATATTTACGGGACTTGAATTTGAATTATGTTCAATTGTTTGTATTTGACTGATACAATTTTATAAATATCTTAATTTTTATAATAGACATTTTACTTAAACGGGGCAACATGCACTAACATAGATATTTTAGTCTAAAGCGTAGTGCATAAACACAAATAGAATTTGCGCTAAAAAATCTATAGCCTCACTAGTCAAGTCTCTTATCCAATATACTTATAGAAAAGTAACTACTGAGGGTAAAATAACATATTTATACCCATAGTATGAATGGTTTTATATATTAAACTAAATATAACAAAACTACGAAAATAACTGTGGATTATCCTAAAAAAATTTGCGTGTGCTTTCACACCAAGCTTATCCGCCGAAGCTAGTGATTGCCGGAAGCTTACCAAAGAAATACCACGACTAAATGCCATTCTTCTACCTCCTTCAGATATAGATATTACTCCCATATTCGACTTTAAGTAGAGCATATGGGCCTCCATGGAGTGGAGGTTGTATTAACGAAAAGCAGTTATTAACACAAAACAGATTAATAAATAGAAATCCAAAAGGCTATATTATGTAATACACTGGATTTTGACGCAGGGGTTTGAATGTGTGAGTGTCCTATGAAAATGAACCTCGCATTATGGACGTGCAATTGTATGTGTAAGGCATAAAGCCCACCAAAAAAGCGCTCGACGCGCTCACTACTGAGTAGGCCCCCTCCCACCCGCGCATTACCCTTCACCTATGTAATAAGGGGCCCAAGAAGCACAAAATAATTATTATTATCAGCGTCTCTCATAACAAAGCAATAAAAATATTATATTATTTCGGGGCTTGTAATTAATATTCATGATGACATTATTCTACCAGCGAAATATCAGACACGCAATAAAATTAAACAATGAGTTCTCTGTTATTAAATAATGGCTTTTCGCCCGTCGATCGACGACGCTTCCAGAGCGTGATTTTGCTCGCCGCGTTCAATGAATGGACTGCATTGTATTTTCGTTCATTCGTATCGCCGAGAAGCCAAAAAACGATGACTCATGGGGCGGGCGCGCATAATGCGTCGTCAAATCCAGTGTGCGCTGGCGTATTTGATTACGTTGTATTTTCGATGATTTATGCGCCACTTGTGAAATTTTGCGCGAGAGCCCCACTTGCTGCGTTAAGTGGGTTTTACGCCTAATACACCAATATTAAATGAGTGTAAATGCACAAACCGAGAGCAGTTGTCAGTATTCGACGTATGACGAATTCTTGAAACGTGTTTTAAGTGTATCCCGTATTCTTCCACACTCGATATCGGTTGCCTCCTACTCCTTACCCGTTAGGTATTTCAGTTCCCAGTATTTCTGAGTTCCCTGGTTATTAACCATTTGTCCAAACCATTAGGTGCTTGCAACGCATCAAATACACATTAAATTTAAAACATAACATTAGTTTTTGACCAGACGTGAGTTCACCCTACGGCTTTGTATTTATATATAAGACGGCTGCTTTGCGCACAACGATAATGTGGGTACAATTTATACCTCGGGCAAATATGTCAGATTTAATTTTAGTCTCGCGGAAATAATATTATTAATATAGTACCTATATTATTGCAAGATAAGAAGAATATTAAATAAACTTAGGTGCGTCCACTGACAATAGAGCCCAATCAAAATTCAAGCTTTAAGCTCTGCTAATAAAACCCAGGCGCACAATGGAAATTATAATAAAGGTATGCCACCTGTTTGAATAGGAAACAATGGCATCCGCTGAGGTGATTATATTATCATCGGTAAAACCTTCCAAAGCATTACAGATCTGAGGTAGAAATATTCATTTTATTTCTATAAAAATATCAACAGATTCTCATTAAATGGGTAGACGAGTGAAGTTTTCGAAACACTTATTTTTATAATAAACATCTTATGAATAAAACAATTATAATGTTTCTTTCGATAAATATTATATAAATGTTTAGTTGTCCAACTTTCAGAGGTTATTTCTACAACTAAAACAAAAAATAAAACATAAAAAGTTTATAATATTAATACTTTCGACCGAAGGTACTTGATGGAATTTGAATTTAAATTCTAATGGATTCAAGCTCTGTACTATTCCATTTAAGTCGTTTTTTGCGACCCGGGTTTCGCCTTTCGGCATCTTCAGGCGTCGTGTACACTCACCAAAGGCAAATACACACTGTCAACGAACACCCTTAACTCTACCTTATATAGTAAATCGATACAATGAAGTAGGTAAAAACTCCATTACCTACCTATTTAGTCAGAAATTACAACAAAAAATACAATAAACAAATTATGAATAGCTGAAGTAAAAAACCTAATTAGTAAAAACCCTCTCTTATTAATAACAATACACTGGACAGCATATTATTATAATAAATCGTCAAACCTAATAATAGGTCAAAATTCTTTATAACAATAAAAATACTACACTCAAGAGGTGTAATATAAGGTAGAGTTAAGGGTGTTCGTTGTCAGTGTGTATTTGCCTTTGGTGAGTGTACACGACGCCTGAAGATGCCGAAAGGCGAAACCCGGGTCGCAAAAAACGACTTAAATGGAATAGTACAGAGCTTGAATCCATTAGAATAAAAAGTTTACACCGAAATACAACAGATATACAAGAGGTAATCGACTGAATTTTTTTTTACTCACTATTGTCTATATTTTTTTAACTATCGATGAGATATCTTGTTTCCAATTTACATTCTTTAAAAATAAGTAGCTAAAATACACATTTCGAGATTATTTTGTCAATTTACGATTAAAATATTACTACTGTCTGATAAATCTGACATATGATTTTGACAAGCAGGCATTAATATTATGCTCATTTTGCGACATACATTTTCACGCGCCGGGTAGTAAATTTTATTAAATACTAGCTGAAGTACCCGGCTTCGCACAGGGTCGCTTCGTGGTTATATTTATCTTAGATATTTAAAATAATAATAAGCGGTAATTATTTTTTTAATATTAAAATATCTGTGTTATACGATATGGC
Source organism: Rhyacophila brunnea (assembly GCF_057557595.1). Taxonomy (NCBI): domain Eukaryota; kingdom Metazoa; phylum Arthropoda; class Insecta; order Trichoptera; family Rhyacophilidae; genus Rhyacophila; species Rhyacophila brunnea. Next base: position 9,116,552 of record NW_028232796.1, on the reverse strand, counting down.
AATATGAAAATAATTCTAATAGGAATAAAAGTCAAACAAAAGACCACTAAATTAAAATCTAATCCAAAATATGCAAACGTTATTAATGTTATTAACGCATTCGCTGCTGAGTAGATAATAATTTTTTAATTAGCACCTTTAAAATTCACGTTAATTACATCGATCGGCCGCCTGGTCATTACGCGCATGTGCGTCTTCAGCGTCCAAAGTATTAATATGTAGTAAAAAAAAAATCAAAATTGCATGGATCACACAAACAATAAACGTTGTGTTTTATATAATACTAATTTAGAAACCTTTGCAGGTGTGCGCACAACAACTGAAAAAAGTTTCATCGCAATCGGATGAATGTTATAGGAACGCATACGAATAGAAGAAGAAGATGATTTTCTAATTCAGAAATCTTTGTGGGCATGCGCACAACAACTCACCAAATTTTCATTGCGAATAGAAGAAGATAAAATAGAAGAAGAAGGAGATGGTTATTCTAATTCAGAAACCTTTGCGGGTTTTGGCACAATTATTGACGAAAGTTTTATTGCAATCGGATGAATGGAATAGAAACGCATACGAATAGAAGAATATAAAATAAAAGAAGAAAATGGTTATACTAATTTAGAAACCTTTGAAGGTGTTGGCACAACCACTAACGAAAGTTTCATCGCAATCGGATGAATGGTATAGGGACCATACAAATAAAAGAAGATAGAATGATGATGAAGAAGAAAAAGATAGTTGTACTTATTCAGAAACCTTTGCGGGTGTGACCACAACAACTGACGAAGGTTTCATCGCAATCGGATGAATGGTACAGGAACCATACGAATAAAAGAAAATAGAATGATGAAGAAGAAGAAGATGACGATTTTTCTAATTCAGAAACCTTTGCGGGTGTGCATACAACCACTAACCAAAATTTCATGGCAATCGGATGAATGGTATAGGAACGCATACGGGACAGACAGAAAGACAGACAGACAAACAAGCATACAGACAGACAGACATTCTTTTTTTATATATAAGATATAGCCTATACTCTTCACAAAAGTGCAAGCAATAAGTTAACAAAGTTTTATCGCAATCGGATGAACGGTATGGCAGTGCATTCAATACGAACAAACAAACAAACAAATATTTATTTTTATATATTAGATTGTAAAATAAATCATTCCAAAGAATTTATCCCAGTACGAAAATAATAATATAAAACTAAAATATATTTATATTTAGACAAGAAATCGTATCTTGTCGTTTATTTTTATATCCATGTATTTGCATCGCCGAATTATTTCATGACTTACCTATCGCCAGGATAAGTGTGTGTAACAGATTTGTTGATTCACGCAATATACTCAAACTACGTTCATTATTATTAGAAATTTTAATCTAGAAAGTAATACCAATTTAAAATAAACTTAGGTATCTGAAAAAGCTCAAATTTTTCAAAAACGGTTCTCAAAACATCTCTTGGGTTAATTATTTGAGTCAGACTTGATAGAATTCCATTTTACAAGTGATAATATAAATTATATTAAATTCTAAATTCTTTTGGATTGTTAATACATTTTTCGGTACTGGTCGGTTATGAGGAATACAACGGAAAAGACATTTTTAAAATAGCCGATATACTGGATTATTTGTTAGGTTAACTTAACCAAACCTAACCTAACCTAAACTAACCCAAACTAACAAATAACCCAGAATATCGGCTATTTTAAAAATGTGTTTTCCGCTGTATTCCTCATAACCGAACAGTACCCATTTTTCTTATTGATATTAAATTTTTAACTGTATTTAATATTTAAATAAATATTGTTTAGTTGTTTTGAGTTTCTTTCACCTTCTTTCACCCTGTCATGACCCAGCGTTGGGGCATAAGGCAAACACAAGTTCGCGCCTCTTCCCTCGATCCATCGCCAACTCTTGCACCTCTCGCCATTCCAGACCTGCAGCGCGAAGATCGCTTTTGTAGCACCGCTGCAGGGTGGAGGAGGGCCGGCTACGACGACGGAACCCTTGAGGCTGTGCCACAAGGGTACGAAGTGTCGCACTCTTTGGCGGCATCTAGAACACATGTCCTAGCCACGTAAAACGTCTCTTTATGATTACGTAAATCACCGAAGGCTGTTGTGTCTGCTCACTGGCTTTGTAACGCGGTCGTAACAATATACCCCTAAGATTCGGCGGAGACATCGATTCTCAAAGCCCAAAGACCGAGACCTTTGACGCTTAGTAAGATGTCATGTCTCACATCCATACAAAAGCACAGATAGCATGCACGCGTTGAACAAACGGCATTATTTGGTCCTCACAGAATACAACTTTGACCTCCATGCGACTCCAAGTTGACTGAATGCAACCCCACCATACCCATGCAGATTTCAAGCTCACCAGAAAAATAAATGAATTTAAAAAAAAAAATTAAATATAGCGCCCATCAAATGTAGGCACTTCAGGCAGTATAGTATGCATTACTCACAGGCCAACCCTGCTTTATATTATTAAAATAAGACGATGCTATAAACCTCTTCATGCTCTGACGCATAACTTAAAGTCGTAAATAATGTGTGAACATTACTGATAAAAATTCAGTGATATGTTTATACCGATCATAGTAAGTTGGTAGTAAGTAAAGTGTATTTTTAAAAGCTTCCAAAAGCGTGAGTTATTGGCTAGGAGTCCATAGAAGTGAATCTTTCCTTCTACTGTAAAGCATATGACTTATCCATTGTACTATTATATTTCTTAGGTATTATGTTACTAAAATCTGAGGTATAAGCTTGCCTGATCGATCCAGATGGGAAGATGTTTTACCTTTTAAAGGGCAGATCACTTATATGGAAAAGTTTATTTTTATTTCTCAGGAAACCTTATATATTATGTTCAATACATGGAAAGATAACAATATCTGAAACCACTGCCAATAGTATTAATTTAATAAAATAGATTGAAATAAGAATGTGTAGCAATCTGGGAATTTGAAAGAAGATTGCCAAGTAACCTGGATTCTTGAAGACGCCACGTGCAACCTCTATGCTCCACGTAAGGATCAAACGTCAATAGAGAATAAATATTCTTTTTATAAAACATTATTCTGTGGATTAAATTTCTCAAAACTAATTTTATTTCATTTAAAAAATATATATCTTTCACCTACAATCCTATACTAAAAATTTCAAGATTTGATATGACTGTAGCATCCATTCTTACCAAAGCCGACTATATTCAGACCGTGGTACTGCATTCGGAATTACAAAGGTAGTGTCAGTTATTGATTACATTCAAATGATCGAAATAAACGAAGATTTTTGATGGCATATTTCATTAGAATTATTACAATATATTTCAATAAGCAACAAGTATCATTTGTCATATTGCATTCGACATATATATAAGCAATAACTAGTTTTATTATAAAATTTTATAGTTCAGTGTCACGATCTAAGAATAGTAGGCTTTGAGTCGTACGCTAGTATTAACACCAGAATAGCAAACAGAATGGTCGAAAATTGACTAGTATTAAATTCTTCTTCTTTGGCCATATCCGCTCCTTAGCTGGAGCATATGGACACCACGCGGTGCCTCCAAGAATCCCTGTCGCTCGCCAGTCTTCTTGCTTCGTTCCAGGTCAAACCAGCATCCCGTAGCTCCACCGTATACACTCTGTAGATTGTATTTAGGAATCCGGTCGGCTTGAAGAACAGGCAAGCCAGGTTAAAGTTCTCTTCTGGCATCCGCAGCACGTGGCCGAGCCAGGTCCAACGTCGCCTCTTCACTTTTAGCCTAATGAGAGGCTGCTTGGTGCGTTCTCGTATCTCCTCGTTGCTCCTAAAGTCATACCCACCGCACACCAATATTCGTCGCAAACATCTGTTTTCGAAGCTCAGTATACGGTTGCTCTGAGCCTTCGCAAGGTGCCATGATTCGCTACCGTAAAGCAACACTGTCAGAATGCAAGCGTCGAATAGGCGGCGTTTGGTTTTTACCGAGTACAATCGTAAGTTCCAGACATTTCGCATCGAGTTGGATGTTGCTCCAGCCATTCCCATTCGGATAGCGAGCTCTTTCTGCAAAATGCCATCTCCCGTGATGTGTACCCCCAGGTACTTGAATCTGTCGACGCTCTCGATGTTTTGTCCATCGCTAATCAGAGGGAAATCTGGATCAGGACAGGTGCTATTGCACAAGACGACGAAGAGTATTAAATAGGATGCTAATAAGATGCGCCATTATTTCAATGTACCCCACGCGAATGAAATGTATCGCGCCAAGATTATCAATTCCAATATATATCCAAGGGTATCGGAATTTGATAATATCGGCGCGATACATTCCATTCATAGTGGATATATTGTAATAAAAGCGCTGGATAACACTCTTCTAGGTTAAGGGGAGGAATGCAAAAAGCTCCTGGAGAAAGCTAGAACCCACTTTGGGTTGTTAAACTACTGATTATGATTATGACGATTAGAATTTGTACTCCCATAGTCTCAAATGCTGGAATTATGTTCGATTACTTGAACCTGAAGTCCCGGGACTAAAAACGTCACAGTTTTTTTATAAAACTCGGACAAAAAATATGTAAAACACATTCCCACATAGTTATAAAACTTTGCCTCTACATCTCTACAAAATCAATAACAAATACATTATTGTAATAAATAACTAAATATTCTGTGGACATACCCAATGTCAGTATAACATTATTACTACCCACCTCCTTTTCCTTTATCTGATTGCAGAGAAACGTCTGGGTATATTGTTGAGACCTGTATTTTGAATGCTTTCTCTGAACTGACGAGAGAATTAAGAGGATAGGTAAATGAAGTCAAAACTCTCCAACTTCATAAAATTCCAGAGGCTAAACTCGGCAGGCCATGTCCAGCGCATGCCTGAGTCACGGATACCGAAGAAGATCCTCGAAGAAAACTCAGGGGGGATAAGGCCAGTGGGAAAGCTACGCACACGATGGGGTGACAACATTACAAAAGATGCCAACCAGCTGCTAAAAATCATGAACTGGAAAAGACGTGCGGAAGACCGTTCCGGCTGGAGGACGGCGGTGGAGGAGGCCAAGGCTCGACTTGAGCTGTAGCGCCATCGAAAAAAAATAAGGTAAATTAATGAATCTTGAAATTCTTCCACTGAATAAAACCAAACAGTATTTTTTAATTAACTATTTTTTTCATTCAACGAATAATTCACAAGATTTAAGAATGTAACATTCTAATTATTGAACATACATAATTTTGAAACACTTCTGAGAAAAATGTATGTCCAATAATTAGAATGGTACATTCTTAAATCTTGTGATTTTATTCGTTGAATAAAAAAAATAGTTAAAAAATTATTAGCAAGTTCAAGTAAGTTACAACAAAAAATCTTGGAGTGATCCGTATTGAAGTAATACCTACCTACTTTGATTTTAAATACAAAAGCCGATCGCCAATAGTAACTCAATTTGGAAAGCGCTTCAGATAGTATTAAGAGCCATTAGTTAAAATTTGTCGCAATTAAGTATGGCGCCTTTAGCATAGTGGTGTATGTCCATGGGCGCGAAACCCGAGAGATGCAAGTTCGATTCTTGCGGGATGTCTTAATTTAAAAAAAAAAATTCTATTGGTTATAATATATATTTTCTCAGAAATGTTTTCAAATTTATGTATTTTAAATATTTTTTTGGTAAAATTTTACTAAGTAGGTTTAATCCTTGAATACCAAAATTGAAAAGACTAATCCTGTAATAATTATTGTATTGTAAAGTTAATATTTACAAAAAATAGTAATTGACTGTCAGAAAGTTTCTTTACGAATGGATTATATTAACAGAAAACCTTTTCAGCGCCTTATCAGGTATCATCTAAATGCTATCTTGGAAATGGCGTTGTATTTCTAAGCCACTCTATTTATTTGAAAAAATCCTATAGTGTTATCGTAGGAAGAATAATGGAAGCTCCATAAGAAAAAAACTTTGCCAATCTTGTCTATGGGAGCTATGGGGGAATATTTCGCATTAAAATAGAAATAGCCCTAAAGCACGCCATAGAAAATCTGTATCAGTGGGTGAAATGGTCGTTTGGTAACTACCTACACTTAATATTGCAAGATAGCGACGTAGTAGAATTTGCTAAGTAGTCAAGTTTTGATAATATTTATACGAAATATTCAAAGTATATCATATTAATTCGAACATAGAATTGTGAGATTTTACATATTTTTGTCGAGCTGTTAAAATATCCGATGTGACAATTTTGTCAAATTGTTATTATTTTTATGTTTATTTTATTGGTGTATTATCCTAATGGTTCATTTATATAGACCATTGTCACTATAGCAGACATTTTATCACTTTTTATTGCTCAATATAGTCGTTATTTAATTACTCTAATTTTAAATAATCTTCTTGTTTGGCCTACGTATGTCTCTTGACATGTGTCACAATTTACTAAGTAAGTGTTACATTAGCTTGACAAACTTCTATTCTTAGTAATTGTTTTCCTGTTTAAAAATGACCACAAAATATTAACCATATTATAGACTTATAATGTAGCATGTATTATTTTTTCATTGACAAAACCTTAGATGTAATGAATGATCTCGATTGTGAGTTTAAAAAAAAACATATCTACATCTTATTTTTTTATTATTATTAAGCTACTAAGTCTCAGCTGAGGCTTTTAGCATAGATATATGCTTTTGTCTTGACCTTCCGGGTGGATTCGTTACGAAAAATTGCACAGGCGCAGACGCACAAAAGTAGCGCGGTCGCTAGAGACTCCAGTCGGCCGCGAACGTCGTTTCAGGAATGAGTTGGAAACCCGCGCCCCACAATTTATTGTATTATATTTTCTTTCGAATTTGGATAACCAGAATCAGTAGGCAAAGCCTGTTTCCGTGTTTAATAATTTTAGCCATCCGGGCTTATTTTTTTTAGCTGTACATTTATACATGTTACAATACAGTTCTATAAAATTAATGATTATAAAATCAAACAATATAATAAATGAGAACTTAAACTATGTAGTATTTATTATAATGTATATTTGCAAGTTTCATTCTTTCATAAACATTTGGATACACAAAAACGCCATGGAGTATTTTTGAGCAATTCTCAAGACTAGGTAATAATTTAATTAACCATTTTTTTATTGAACGAATTTTACAAAATTTAGGAATGTAAAATACTCTTTTTATTGAACATTTATAATTTTGAAAGGCATATCACGAGAGACGCAGGTTCAATTCTTGCTGGATATAGTATTTTTTTTCAAAAAAGATTTTTTTCTATTAGTTATATATTTTCTGAGAAGTGTTTTCAAAATTATGTAGGTGATTATTGATAATTTTGACTTCTTACATTTTCTATGAGCCTTCGTTTTTATTTATCATAAAGCAGACATTACTAGCGTAATTTATATATTCATTGTTACTTTTGCATTGATATTTAGGATCACTTATTATACTTAATAAAGCTGTAGATACTGTTTGATTGTAGCGATTAGCTTTCAAGAAATTAAATCATTATTTTCTATCAAGAATTTTATTAACGTACCTACCAGAGTTTGGTTTTTACTACTTTTGTTATACTCAGTTTTTTTTAACGTATTTCCTGTTTTAGTTTTAGCAGTTTTCTTAAATATTTCATCTACATTCTACAGTACAAGTACAATTCATTAAAGTTATCAATTTTTACTTGCTTAAAAATAAATTAATAAGAGGATGTTAATAAGGTGTTAACGATATACTGGCAGACTGATACTGTCATATGTATTATTTCTTTGACAAAATTCCACATCATGTATGTGACGTTAACACTAAGGATCCCGAGCTATTTTCGATACCTATGAATCCCGGGATTAATAAACATAATGCCGGGATTTTGGGATTGATTTTTTTTATCAATTTTTATGGAAAATAAAATAAAAGCAAAAATATAACAGAAAAAATACTTTTAATAAAAAATAACTTCTTTTTCTTCTTTCTTTTGACCATTTCCGATCCTAATAGGATCATATGGGCCTCCACAGAGTGGAGGTTTGTATAAACAGATTTTATTTTTACGTGAAATGGATGTCAGCCACTTGCTCAACCTATTAGGACCATTCTCTGACTCATGCACAAATTGAAAAACAATATGTGAACTTGCCAGACCCAGGATTCGAACCTGGGACCCTCGACACCAGGGAACTCGGAAATAATGGGAACTGAAATACACAACGGGTAAGGCGATAGCAGGTAACCGACTCGAGTAAGGAAGAATCCGGGTTAAACTTACACACGTGTTAAAAATACATTTTACGTCGAATACTAAAAACTGCTCTCGGTTTATGCATTATCGCTCAGTTAATGTTGGTGTATTACACACACTATTGCACGTGCATAATGCGTGCTTCATTTTTGTAGGACACTCACACATTCAAAAGCCTGCTTCACCATGCGGCGTATTGAATATAGCATATCGGTATTCTATTTACTATCTGTCCTGTGCTCGATGGCCATCGTCAAAAAAAACTACATTAGAAATAAACTGAGTTTGAATGAAGTTTGATTTATACCCATGTGTAGGTAGCCGATTCATTTTATTTTTTCACATAAATTATTAAAAATGAGAAAAACTGGAAAAAAACAATGCTTCGCACTTTCAACAAACTAATTCCACCATGAAATCATACGTTTTACGGTAGTTTTATATTTGGCTGACTAATTAGATTTATGAAGCGGAAAGGCCATAAGTACGCCATGATTATTTGCTTTTACTATTTTAAATCTCGCTAATCCATTCATTATGTCTTTACTATCAGAAACAGCAATCTCATATTAAATTCACATTAGTATTTATATTACGAGTACAATATTATTTACTCCATTAAACTTGTGTATTTCCAAGATTGAACGTATACAATATAAATGTCTTAAATATACTAAATTATACTAGATTTATTTTTGACCGATTTTATCAATGTTATTTGTAAATATAAAAATTTTATATTAACAATGGAAAAAAATGCCAATCCCGGGACCAGTCCCGGGATCCCGGGATTGTCAAATTGTAATCCCGAAATCCCGGGATCAGAATTTTGGCTCGGGATTGGATTCCCTAATTAACACTAAGTACAAGGTAAATTATTGTTTAACTATATATTAGATGTAACCATACCATATACAACACAGACTATACAGTAAAACTTGTGTCTTTCTATTCAGCAATAAGAATAATTATACCAGCGACAAAGTTTTGTCTCTGTTGAAAAATCGATAAATTTGACAAATGGGTTTCTGTCAAAAAGCTCTAATTATAGTGTTCTGATAATAAACAAGATAATTTTGGCAAACAAACTTTTACGTATATTTTTAACAAGTTAGTACTTTATATTAAAAAAAGTTAAATTACAAAATAAAACAAGTCACAAAATACACAACACGCAAACCAAATTTGTCTAAACAAACATCTTGAATGTAAAACAAGTGAATATTATACAATGGATGGAGGTACTCCGCTCGGTCCCTTTACCCCTTGCGGTTCATTCAATAAACAACCCTGGGCATGCCTTTATAGCGGGCCTTAACATAAAATGCGTACGAAAGCCTTCCCAGAGGCTTTCACTCACCCCCTGCGGCCCTCTGTGAATGAAAACACGGTCTCGCTTCATAGGTAGGGTGGCCAAGGCGCTTCATTCAAAAATCACCCCTAGGGCCAAAATTTATACTAAATACCTACTAATTTTATATATAATAGTAGCAACTTAATGTAAAAACATTTGATCAAAGCGGTTAAAAACACACTGGCACACTAGTTAATCATATTGTTTTGAGCTTTGTTTTACAAATACAATATTACAAAGCTTTTTATTCAGAATTATTATTATAATTATACACAAAACATTTTCTCTTTGAATTCAACGAATCATTTTGTATATTTCACATATAGTATACGCATTTTTTTAACGTAAACAAAAACATGCAAATTAAGCTTATATTCTAATAAAATTATAAAATTATAGTGTTGATCAGCATTTTGAATACTTACAATAATTAATCTAAGAACAAAATATTGTGTTTTTTTCTATAATTTAGGCTTACGACTATTAATATACAAATAAATTATCACGAACATGTATCAACTTACCTATGAAACTTAATACCATCTACTTACATATCAGAACGGCTACCACATTTTAATACAACACACAGAACCATATTTTCTACTAAATTAACTAAAAATATTTACCACTGACTTTATATTTAACACAAAAAATAGCAATTTTAACAACACGGTTATCGACGCTTAGTTAAGCAATATGGTAAGATTTGGCGGCTACACCGTAGAAAACCATCTCCCACATCTTTAAACCTTTTATCTTACTCTAGCGCGTATCGCAGAGATTATAAGGGTGCCGAATACTTTCTAATACTTTCTCACTCGCACTTATGCATCGTTTTTGTTCAAGCCTTGACGTATACCCATTTTTATCAGTCGATCAAATCATAATTGCAACAAATATAAACAAAAAACAGATGGATATTTTTGTATAATATTTCACATCGATTTCTGTAAGACGTCATTCAGTTTTTGAATATTTTTTTTCGTATTGGCTTTGGAGGTTAAATATTATTTACATACTAATTAATATAAGTTACATCGTTTTATTAAATATTATTATTCAATATCTACCTGCATATTTTTCTTGAATTTTGACGATACGTTTGACTTATTGATTCTTGAAATTAAACGACTGAGTTAATCTTTTAAATATTAGTTATCGACAAAGTCGATGGCCCCACCAAACCACACCCGGTATTAATCGAGCGTATCACGAGACTCTACGTTTGGATGTAAAGCTTCATTTTTTTATAACTTGGAATGTTTCAGGGGCAGATACCCAAGACAGAGGTCGCCATACACTCGAATGTGCTTTAATTAAATTTGCACGACGTCAAGCTAAGAATACCCATGGGAGAAAAGAGCTCGTAGTACAACACCATATAATAGTTGGATGCTTTTGTAGAGCTATTAATTTACTAAATCTTGCACACAGCGCTAATCACGTGATTTACCAGCACTGTTACGTAGAAAAAATGCACTTCTATTTATTTTATTATTATTTGTCAAGTCATATATTTTTTTAAACTATTTATTTTTAATAATCACAAAAATTTTAATTACTTACGTAATTTATCAAAGTATTGCCGCTATTTATATCTTTGTGATGTTATTTTATGGTCACACGATTCGATATAACTATAAATAAGGGAAGAAAAATGTTGGAACAACACTACACATTAACCCACCTGGTCCGTGATATATACTTATTTGTATTTACCTCTTCTTCTTCGTCTTCTTATTTCTCTTCCATAACAGTTATCGGACGTCGGCGATGAGTTCAACCATTTATTTTCCTTCGTCCGTCGTTACTCTAAATAGGTATAAAGTGATAAACTCAAATCAGTCTCTGAATTCTTGAACCAAAGACGTTATTCTCTATCCAACGACTATCTTATGAAGATTTTTCCTTCAAAGATAAGATGCAGTGCTTGATATGAGGCGTCTAATTCCAAAAAGCAATTAGTCCTCATTTGGTCATAATTGCGAAAAAAATACGCAAACATTCTTTGTATAATTTTACACAATATGTATTGATCTATAGATTCCAAAACGCGACAAAGCTTTACGAAAAAAATATTTTAAGTCTCGATTTATTACAAAAAGCGCCAAGTCCGTGTTTCATATTATTTATAGCTTGGTTGATTTCGTGCGTGTTTAAGTCAACCAATAAAGGAACGTTCAATATTGGAAATGGCGTCTCCCATGCTGTAGCATCCGGTAAATTCATGACAGTGCCACGTAAATATGTGCCTTATTCAGGATAAAAATTGAGGTTCAAGTAGCGCTACGTCCAATTTTATTTTGCCTATATTTATTACATGCAAGAGTTTATCGGCTGAAACAAATTGCCATTTGGTTTTATTTTTGATATAGAATACAACGGAAAAAATAATCTCATGTTAAAACAAATAATTGAAGTTTGAAACATAAAAACGTTGTTTCCCGCAAATATCGAATTGTGGACTTGTCGCTTTTTGTAATTAGATGCCTCATATCTCTTAGAATACCGCATAATGTAGCGAAAGTATGCCATCATTTCTTATTTTTATTTCTCTGGTTATTTATTTGGTCTTTTTCATCCTCGACAATTTGTAACTTTGTTTTTCTAGCTGATCCGGAGCATGCATCTGTGCATCCACATTTCAAGATCTTTAAGTTTTTAGAGCATTGTTTCTATAAGCGTCCACGGCTCCAATGTATATGAGAAGACTGAAAAGAGATATCATCTCACCATTCTTATTGTGAGTCTCAAGTTTAGGTCATAGCTACATAGTATTTTCCTCAGTCATGTAAAAGTTCTCGTAGTTTTTTCAACAATGGAATGCTCTCTATCCGACGGCATGTTTTATCATCTACTATAGCGAATTTACTTAAATTAATATGTGTTGTATATTTAACTTTGAGGTTATCAGTAATGATGCAAATATATATTATATTCTGTTATTTGGGGTCAAACTTCTTAAAAGCTCCAAGGTTCTGAATATAAAAATATCATAAATAATATTCACACAAGCCTGGTTTTCAATTATATTGTTTATATCGTGAAAAAAAATCGTACTTTGCATTCGTGTTTACACGAAACACTATTTGTGATAAAACCGTAATGATAATATTACACTAAAATTCTGCAAAAGGTGTATAATAGTATAAATTTAGCCTTGCTGGGTGGTTTTACTACATTTTATATCTAATATTAATGTAATTTTAAAATATGCAAATAAAATAACAATGTTTTATTTATAAATAGTTTTGTTTTCATAATTTAATAATATTATCAATGCTAGTTTCATACGGTAAAGGCATAATAATTAATATACAAATGATATTTATAATATATTGTCGTAATAAGTAATAATATTTGTAACTTTTAAACGAAACGATGGAAGAATGCTAGACTGGAATGTATGACAACAAAAAAAAGAATTTTATTTTCACAAATTTTGAAACAGCGGGAGAAGTGCAGTTACTTCTACTCCTACCAAACTTTTGAGGTTAGTCCTAAAACATTTTTTGCCGCCAAGTACGCGTAGTTACTTAGTTTTGATAATAAGGTCAAATCGAAATGCGAGGCCTTTAATTAATACTAACCATTGCATGAACAAATAAAAGAGTGTTACTAATAATGACAAAGTGCCGGTTAAATATTGACAATTATTTCTATTATCACATAAATATTACCTTTGGGGGTGATGATGTTTGAGGTGAAAGACCGGACGTTACTCGACGGTATTGATGAGAGAGCGTGTAGTCACTGATAAATGAATACAATGAAAGGTGGAAGTTAACCTTGAAAGGTAACATGCGGTGACTCCGTCCGAGACATTACGATATATAGTACGGAGGTGTGTTGGTAGAGTGCCATGTCCCATCAACTGTGACATTCGATAAATTGCGGTAGGGTATTATTGATATAAGTCACAATTGCGTAATATACTGATATCGAATTGCTGTTACCTTGCAGGGTTTTGCTAACAAGGCTTGGAGTTGTCGACTCTCACCGACGTATGTCACACTGCCAGAATGTGCTGACCGTAGATTAAGTGATATACGAAAATTGGACAATTTGCTGATTATCGCGTTTTCTAATCACGGAATATTTGCTGACATGGCCTGGGGTTAATGACCTTTACACACATATCTATTGTATTCGTGTAAAAATTTTAAAAAAAACTGTATAATATATTAAATAATATACATTTTCCCCGAATCGGTGATTTCAATTGTTAAAGTCCGATATAAACTCTTCCATATGACTACCTAATTAAATTTATATTCAAGGTAACAAACACCATATTATTATATTTATTACAAAATTACATAAAAAACAATATGCTTATAGATGTCAAATTTTCCACGTATATATTCCATGTTAATATAACATACGTAAAATATTTCGTTAATACCAGCGAAATGTTGAAGAGGGCGTTGTATTGTGTTCTATAAATACCTGGGAGAAAATTGCCGGGCTTATGTTGTAAAGGTTTTCTTTTTAGACTTTACCTACAAGTCATCATTCATGGTAGTGTGTTCTAAAGTTGACTCACAATAATGCTTCATAATAATTTTGATTTAATAACAGTACATAAATTAAACCATTACATGAATTGCGTTTGTGATCTAAATTAAGATAACTTTTATTAATGACGTAAGATATTAAGTTTCACGTGGCACGATTATTGTTTCATTCAATATTTTTCACACCCGCTGTGTAGTAGACGAACAGCGTTATAGCGCCTGTGCACGTGCATGGATTTGCTTGCACCAATTGTGTGTGTTTTAAACTATCGTGATAATATACAATATACTGTTTACACGTAAAAGTGCTAACTGTCTCACCAATCTCATTCTTCAAGAATAAGCGAGACGCGATGTTGTCATTTTATAGTACTATTTGACAGGTACCAAAAATTGGTTAACATCAAAATGAGTATAGTTGGTTTTTTTGCCGGCAGATTCGCCACTAACATTATACTGCGCAGGGGCAGATCGAACAAGTCCCAACTATTGCGTGAAAATTCAGAAGCTTCTGAATTTTTTTATATTCATGCATGCAATCTTGCAACTTACAGGATAATACATGTTTACACTTGCATTTTATGGCCGCGATAGTAAATACTGTCAGCAGTAAATTCATGCACGTGTCAACGTGATATTAGCTTCTTATAACCATGGGTCGTGGATTCAAATCCTGTATCCGGTAAATCTTAATGTTGTCTTTTTGGTAGGTACCCAACTGTTTAATTCATAAACCAAGGACAGATACTTTATTAGAATTGTTAATTGAAAATAATCTAAATACGCCTACGATGGCCGTGCGACTTGAGCGTTGACCTATGGCGTCGTAGGTCCCGGGTTCGAATCCTGGGTCTGGCAAGTACACATATTATTTTTCAATTTGTGTATGAGTCAGAGTATGGACCTAATAGGTTGAACAAGTGGCTGACATCCATTCCTCGTAAAAGCAAAATCTGTCAATACAAACCTCCACTCTGTGGAGACTCATATGACAAATAAAGAATACTGTAAAACTGTGTACAAGTAAAGAATACTGACAAATATAGAATACTGAAATATCATTTTGATTTCCATAGTAACGCACGTATATATTAATAATTTAGTTGCTAGGACCATCACATTAGTAACCAATAATAGTGGATTGGATTACGGATTTTTTCCGAAATAACTTTTCATACAAAACAGAAATAACTGAAAATGAACTCAATTCTACTTAAAGATGGCTAAAAGAATGCATTGGCATCGTGTTCTGATATATTCTAAAAGTTTCAAATGTCTAGCTAGTCGTGAAGTTAGTTAAAAATCGATTGCAAGATTTGTACTGGATAAACAATCACAATTAAGTAGAATTAAATTCATTTGCAGTTAATTCTGTTTTGTATGAAAAGTTATTTGGGAAGAAATCTGTAACGTCAAAATGTCTGTCAAAATGACATTTCAGTATTATTTCTATCAAATACAATGTTTTTTGATCGTCCAAGCTAGTCAAGTCAAGTTTATATGATTCAACAGAAAATTTAAGAACGTTGTACATAAAAAGTTCTTTTTATCTTGTTTTTATTTATATTTATTTTAAAAAACATCAATTTTTATAAAAATATAAATGTGTATAACTTGAAATCCTTTTCACTTTATATCAAAATGAGCTTCAACATTCGGACCATACCTAAAATAAAATTTGATATAAATAAAAAGTATATATTTATTAATTTAATTTTGTATATTTTAGTGGTACTTATATATTTTGCTAGTAATGTATCCATACAACACATTTTTATATATTGCAGTCATAAAAGGATGATAAAAAATACTGTATAAAAATGGGGCGGCATTTTGTCTAGGGACGTTACTGTATAGGTTATGTAAATAAAGCAACAATTTGTAAAACAAAGCATTCGCCGCCATTTTGTTTTCGGCGCTACCAATATAAGATGAAATATAATGAATATTATGTTACTTATACAAGCACACTTACGACCGTTTGAATTGAAAATCGAACTGTCTACAAAGTTAGTAGTACGAAATGCGTATAAGACTCCTTCTTTGTACCAAAAGACTAAAAATCTTGAACAGAACTTACATGATTCCGGAAACATTAAGTAGGTACCCAAGTATCTTAATATTTAAGGCCAACCAAAGGCCGCCATTTTCCGGAGAAATACTTAAATAATTTAGCTTTATGGTGGTTGTTTTTCTTCAATGAGCGATTACTTAGAAGAAAAAAAACGTAACATTTTCATTTCTTAAGTACCCTCTCAATTGTCGATTCATATAAAAAAATATATTCAATAAAATAAATCTTTCGCTAAGCACTAAATGACAAAATTTATTCGCGTTATTAAACATTTATGTATGGCCAATTTATCTGCAAAAATAATACCGCAAATATTGCAAAAATATTACTGTTTTAAAAATAGTTCCTAGGCTTTTTAATATTCAGCGAAAATTTATTGTCCATGAGGCTATATGTCTTGAATAAGAATAAACCATAATATCTCCTTTCTCTTTTTGTTCTGAGTTTTCCGAATATGCCTATTCTCTCACTCTTTCAATGAAACTTATTTCGGTCGCGCCCTTTGAGAATTTGTATTCTCGTCTCTCTCGCGCCTTTTGCTTACCTGAGTTGATTACAATATCACGATAGCATTTTCATTCATAAGACTTACACTAATTCTTATATTTTTTTTAATAAATTCCACAACACCCGACCAAATTTTTGTAGGTGATGGAGACCGACAGTTTTGTATATATTGAAATGGATGGTCCATGAAAAATTGAGCTTAATAAAACTAAACCATAGTTTCATAAATTCTTTTGACGCGACTCCCCCTTTTAAAAGATTATTTGGCAGTGCCCCTCTCTTGAAGTTTTGATCCTTATCCTATCATATAAGAAAAGTGTAATTATAATTTTTGAATTTCAAAAAGTCAGTTTGGAAATATAATAACTTAGAACTGAATATATCAAGCTATTAAATTAAAATAAGAAAGATAATTCATCTTAATATACACACCACACTTTTTGATAAAAATATCCATTTTTTACTTATCATATTACCAATTACTGCTTAATCTTGAGATATTTATAACTCAGCCAAACATTAAATCCTTTTTATGTATCAAATTATTGTTTCTGATTTAATGTAACCTGCAAGTATAAATTATAATAGTATATGGTTGAAGCTAAAGTGTAATATTATGTACTTTTCTTTTTCGGGCATATCCGCCCCTTAGTTGGAGCATATGGATACCACAGTGTCACTCCTGAATCCCAGCATCTTGCTAGTCTTCTTAAATCTTCCCATGTCGTACCAGCCTCTCGTAATTCATAGTATACACTCTATGGATAGTATTTAACGGCCTTCCCTTCCCAATCCAGTTGGTTTCAAGACCTTCTTTTGAGGCATCCATACCACGTGGCCGAGCCAGGTGCAACATCGTTTCTTCATTCTCAGCGTGATGAGAGACTGCTTGGTTAACTTTCTTATCTCCTGATTGTCTCCATCGTAAAAATCTGTTCTAGAATCTCAGTATACAGTTGATCTGCGCCGTCGTACTGTGCCATGATACGCTATCTTAACAGCGCTGTTAGCCTTAACATTCATTAACATTATATTTAACACATCTGATAGCTATACATAGTAAGTAATTTTAATGCTTAAAGTCTATCTTGTACTTTGCCTACTTTGCCTTTAACAAGTATGTGCTGTTGCCTTTTTGCTTCAAATTGATGCATAAATAACCAAAGTCCTTTTCGCAACTGCAATGAACTTCGCACGGACGACAGAGTAAAATGGAGTGAGCTGTGTTTCCGCCTCCGGGAATTGACTTTCTTCCACCCGGCAGAGCTTTACAGGCTTCAAAGTGACTAGAACACTGTCCACAAAGAGCTGTGATTTAAACAGAAGCACCATAAAACAGCTGTTATCTTTGGACATTCATTTCATTTAATTAAAAAAACAAATATTGCGATCCTTTTAATTGAGTTAGCATATAAAACAATAATATATAAGTACGCTGAATTAAAGTTTTAAATTTTACAGCATAAATAATTAAATACTATAAATTACTAAGTATCGTGATTAAATACCTCAAAATGGCAATGTCAATACTATGCTCCAAGTGACAATATATATAATTAAAAAAAAAAGTATGGGGACCAATTTTTCAACGTTTAAATAAAATTAATCCCCAATAATATACATAACTTTAACTGGATAGTCAATGTAACCTCACGACTTAGGGGCTTCGTTAGAAATTATACAACAGAAAGCTCAGAGATGGGATTTATTTTCGAGGAATATTGTGTAAATGATAACGAATCATAGACAGTTGAGATCTTATCAGACATATTTATTTTATTTTATATTGGGTGGCCATTCAATATAATTAGCATGCTATTTAAATGTGGTAATTAAAAAGTAATTATCTAGTCAGCAGTCAATGCACACCAATATACACCTAAATAAAGAGGGTTGTGCTAGAAGGATGTTTGCAAAAATCATATACCTACATACAAAATTATTTACTTTACTACATATTAATCGGATAGCTAGAAAAAATGTTCGCGCGTCATTCGCTTCTTTCTACGTCTTCTTTCGGGATCCTGCCGCAGTGCTTAATACTTTGGACGCGGAGACGCACCCGGCGCGTAATGACCAGGCGGCCGATCGATGTAATTAACGTGCATTTTAAAGGTGCTAATTAAAAAATCATTATCTACTCAGCAGCGAATGAGTTAAAGTGGGCTTTGCAAAACGCGGGAAACGTGAAATTTTAAAAAGAATACTGTCATATTTATACAGATAGTAGACATGTATAATTTTATGAGTATATTAAGTTTTTTAAAAAGCGAACTCTATATTTTTTTATACTGTAACCGAACCTGAAAAAATGTAGCGATTCTCAAAGTTCTATTATAAATTACTTGCGACAATCAATTTTCTAATAATGTAATCGGTCATTATTGAAAAACTAAACTGATCAAGATCTTTATATTTTTCAAGTGAAACTTCTACAGGCGCGAATCTTACTTGACAATTCAAAATTGAAGTTTGAGGTTAAATATAATTTTATTTTAACAATAGGCGCACTTATAAATTTAGCCAACCCCCTCAGCCTTGCTTGAAGAAGTTTACCCTAATTTTCATATGATTTGTATCAAGTAAATGTAAGTATGTAATTTTATATTAACACAATCACTGCATACATGTTGATTAATTTTTAATTACCACATTTAAACAACATGCCAATTGCATATAATGGCCGATTAACGGGGACACGGTAGGTCGTGTCGTCTGCGTCAAACGAGTTAAGTAGTGATTTTTTTCCGACCATGTCCGATCATCGATCATATGGGCCTCCACAGAGTAGAGGTTTGTATTAACAAATTTTTGTGGGTGTTTTTCAAGAATTTCAAATTTTTTCAAGGTGCTTCAATGAAGGAAATCGACCCGAGTGCAACCCATCCAGCAAATAGTGTAACAGAAAGTAGTGCAATAATGCTACGCGAATCGTTTCGATTCGCTTCAATAAAGCAAATGCCTTGCTGCCACGTGAATTACATTCTTTTTTTTTCTTTTAACCATGTCCGATCCTAATAGAATCATAATAGATGGGCCTCCACAGAGTGGTAGTTTGTATTAACAGATTTTATTTTTACGAGAAATGGATGTCAGCCCTGACTCACGCACAAATTGAAAAACAATATGTGTACTTGCCAGACCCAGGATTTTTAGAAGTAAAATATTTTTTTTAAATAAAAATTTAAAAAAATCTATTCACTTAACCTTAATGTCGCGTCTACTTGCCATACATACAGATTTTCAATTATAGTAACGTCAATTATCATAACTATCATACTCAGAATAACTAATCAGAATGACTAATTAATTAGATTACTAACCACAGCACAAATTATTTACACGGTCTCGTTATAATAGTCATTAAAAACATTGGATATGTAAGTATTCATCAGCCAAACAATAACAAAAAAAAAACTACAAAGCAAAACGTATTGCAAAAAATATTTCATAGTTAAAAGTGTGGTTTGCGCGCGTAAACATGTATTTTCCATTTATTCGGGTAATCCCGCCGAAGGAATTTATTATTCAGCCAGCCGCGAAATGTTTCTATTTCAACTGAGCTTTATTAATCCCGGCCAAAGCTCCGGCGAATAAAAAGTAACACTCTATAACTAATTCGCCGCTTTGGGTACATTTAACATAATCGATATCGTCATAATCATCATCAGTATTTATTTATCGTATCCTTACGTATTATTGTACAAAAAAAATATTTGCTTAATTTGGCATCAATAATAATTAATCATATAAATGCTGTCATAAATAAAGGTTACATGTAAGTTGTACGTATGCAGTTCATCGTGGGACACTTATTCGTGCGCCGCAGTACGTGAAACATGAATACGTGTAACATTTAAGCAAATGACGAGTTCTTCGTTGAACATTTCACCGTGGAGTATATTTGTACGTATGCTACAACATGTGGCGAATTTTATGAGATATCTTTACTAGGCTAGGTTAGGTAAGGATTAATCTAATTGGAACGGTACTATTTCTAAACTATCGCCGCATTTTTTAAGATACGTACAAATGTATTTCACGGTGAAATGTTCAAAGAAAAACTCGCCATTTGATAAAATGTTACACGTATTCATGTTTCACGTACTGCGGCGCACGAATAAGTGTCCCACGATGAATTGCATACGTACAACTTACATGTACCCTTTATTTATGACAGCATTTATATGATTAATTATTATTGATGCCAAATTAAGCAAACATTTTTTTTTCGACCATGTCCGATCCTAATAGGATTATGTGGGCCTCCACAGAGTAGAGGTTTGTAATAACGGATTTTGTTTTTTGCGAGAAATGGATGTCAGCCACTTGCTCAACCTATTAAGTGCATACCCTGACTCACACACAAATTAAATGCGTTTAAAAATTAATAAATGTAAAAAATCTTAACACCACTGCACATTTATGTACTGAAATATGACTATATTCTAAAACATTAAAGCGAGAGGTTTAAAAGAATACTTATCTATGTTATAAAAATACTTTATGCAGTCATCAAATGTTTAAAATAAATTTTAAGTATAATAATGCTTCAAAATTATATGAATAGATTATCTACAACGTTTAAGAAATGTCCAGGCTTATGCTCTGAAAATACCATAAAAGCTCCTTTTTTACCTACGTTGGGCATTTGGGCTCTTAAGAAAAGTTTACGTAGCTTATCAAAAAACGATATTTTTTAAGGCAATTAGATAAGTATTTAAGCTGCATTAAGTGAAAATTAATATTTCAGCAATAAAACTTTACTAAGAATGCAATATAATATCATGAGGAATTGGAAGGCAATCAAAAGTCGTTAAGAACAGAAGCCTTTTATGTTTAACAAAAATATAAATTAAACAGTTACAATGAAAATTCACTTACCAACTAAATTAAAAGATTAAAAAGTTTAATATAATTATTGCGTACTAATTACATTTCTATTAAGTTATTAATATTTAGACTAATTATCAATTTATATATTTACAATTACAATATATAATTAAGATTAGACTAGAACAGACTACATTATTGTATTTTATCTTAATTAATATAAATAATTTCCACCCAGAATTGAGAGTGAACACCATTAAATAAATTATATTTGTAATATACATAATTTTGAAAACACTTCAAAGAAAATATATAAGCAATAGAAAAAAAAAATTAAAAAAATACGACACCCAGCTGGAATCGAACCAGCATCTCTCGAGTATTAAGAGCCATTAGTTAAGTCGGGTAGAGTATTAAGAGCTATTAGTTAAAATGTGTCACAATTAAGTATGGTGCCTATAACATAGTAATCTATGTGCATAGGCGCGAAACCCGAGAGATGCTGGTTCGATTCCAGCTGGGTGTGGTTTTTTTTTCTTAAAAAAAAGGTTTTTCTATTAGTTATATATTTTCTCAGAAGTGTTTTTAATTATGTAAATTCAATAATACTTGGAATGTTACATTCTTAAATCTTGTGAATTATTCGTTCAATAAAAAAAATAGTTAATTAAATTATATGTACTTATTAAAAATACCTATATACTTTATAGCAGCTGTCGTGTACAGATTCCATTCATTAAGCCTAATATTTACATAAGAAGGCATGGCGAGCATAAATGACATTAAATATAAAATTGCTATTTGTTCACTCATGGTCGACGTTATTTATTGAGTATACTACACAATTTGTAAACACCTCATAAACTTACCTATTGAAGAAAAAAATTTAAAAAATGTGGTGCTGGACAGGACTCGAACGTGCATCCGTCGGATTCCGACCAATATCCTTAGCCAATTAAGCACATAAATAAAACGCAATTAAAAATTAGCGCCGATGCAATAAATCGTTGCCAACTGAAGAGGAAAGCCGATGCATTTCACGACTGGTCCTACCTTTCCGCCCTCCCGTTCTCTATGGATGACCTGTCATTGTCTATAGAGTGCTCAAAATGACGCATCTGGCGTGTTCACTTGTCGGAGTATTCTTAGTTTCAAATTTCTTTCAGATTATTTTAACGTATCTTGGAGACCTTGGAGTTCATCTGATTTAGTGGTTCTATGTTATTAATAATTGGAAGTGACGATCAACGTAAGTAAACTTCTTCTATGTATAATAATATCATAATACACTAGGACGTTTGTCAATGTGACAGTCGATTCTAAACGACAATAACTAATGACCTGTTTATACTCTTCAGTCATTATAGAATACCAAACTCTGCTTGCAAGTTTTTTTATCAATAAATAGTATGGCAGTGGACCACTCATTGCTTATGCAAAAAGTTATGCTCAGGCTTTATTAATCTAAAGATGGCGGTGAATAAATTCATCCACCTTCGTCATATATCATCAAACTATATTACCTTTCCCCTATTTCGGCGTGACGTCAGATATGAACAGTCCCTAAGAATCGTTTATTTTATTATAATTTAATTGAAACCTGTACATAAATCTTTTATGTATCTTAAATAGTTCAGTGACGTCCCGTGTGGATTAGCAGGTGGAGCAGACGATACGGTTGCATTATAATATCGTAGATTAAAAAGTAATTGAAACTTAAAAATTCTGACAACATAACAATTATTGGATTGTTTATTATTCTAATACATATTGTAATGACGGTTTATCGCACAGGGAAAATTTTTACAACTGTGTATCTAAACCATGCACCTACATCCTTAAGCAAGCCCCCCCTACCTATCGCTAAGGATAAACGCACTGTGATGCTCTACAGTAGCGTTTTCCTAATGGTGTACTCGCTAAAATTATGTGTATATTTAGTGTTTTTTGTATATTTATATACACATGGCAATATTACATATTATTATAAATCGAATTAATAGGCATTTCCATGTAGGTATCAAGTCATACCTAACTTTGTAAATTAATGACCGCAACAATAATCTTTGTAAATATGTTCTCATTTAGTAAGTTAATAGCCTTATTATTACATAATTATAAGTTGATAAAATAATAATCAGTACGTCATGATTGATAAAAAGAGATTTATTCGATTGTAAGTTTTCGACCGAAGCACATCGCTCTGTGCTGTGATTCACATTATTGTAACAATTGTTCACATGTACTGACGCAATTTAAATATACTCACACCCTTCATAATCAAGACAACGACTTCTCATCTCTCCTCGTCACAACTCCATTGGCCCTCACATCGACTACCTCTACATATATAATATGTATATTTTTGTATATTTTAATACATCCATTTGAATTGTGGAGTTGTCGAGTATCGATACATAATTAAAAATTGTATCGTCCAAGTACATAATCTTAAATAACAACAGTATTGAAGGAAAAAAGCACCGCAGGTGAATTTTTTTTACTATTAGAGCAAATTTGTGATGTATGTTTATCTCACTTATCTGGCCGACTCACCACGCCGGGGCCCTCCTGAGTGCGAGCCCCCAAGCTAGAGCTCTGTCAGCCCCCTCTTGTGGGGGCCCACGATCTAAACCTTTCAGTACCACAAACCGCCACGTACCTAAACCCACTACTGTTAAAGAGTAAGTTTAGTAAAAATGCTCTAACTCCCAGTAAATGGTGTGTGTGTGTCAGTTTAAAGATGTATTCTTCTATTTAAGACAGCCCTAAATAAATAATACAATACGAACCTAAGTAGATAGGTACCTAAGAATATTACCTAACCGAAAAAAATATTTTTTTTTTAAACGGTACATGTTCAAACACGCGTGTTAACATGATATTACTCCCTACTTCAGTTATAGTTTGTCAATTTATAGCTACGGCCGTATGTTGTAGCTTAACCACTGGAAAATGCCAATAGAAATGGCGTATTTCATAAAAATACTATCTTATTCTTAGTTCAACAATTATTATAAAACAATGATTATTCGTAGGATGTTTATCACACTTGAATGGTCAAATACCTACATAGCTTATAATCAGTATCTTTAGAATTATCTTCAAATGTGTTAATCGTGCCCATTTTTTGAATAATAAAATGCCTAATTCTTGTCAAATTTGGGATCACAGAGATTATAAAATATATTTTTTTATCGTAAATATTTCACTATATAATGTCAACATAGATTTTACTTATGGTTTTATAAATGAGTTTAAAAAATAATAAATCTAAAAAATCTTAACACCACTGCACATGGACGTACTGAAATATGACTATATTCTGAAACATTAGATCGAGAGGTTTAAAAGAATACTATTTTATGAAATAAAAATACTTTATATAGTCATCAAATGCTTAAAATAAATATAAAGGATAATAAGGCTTTAAAATTCTATAAATAGATTATCTACAACGTTTAAGGAATGTCCAGGATCATGCTTTGAAAATACCAAAAAAGCTCCATTTTGACCTACGCTGTCCATGTCCCCTTTTAAGTGTGACACTGTATAAATTCCTGGATACACAATAAAAAGTGGATACAAAGCCGTTTGCAATATAACGGAAATGAAAATTCACTCGTATATAATATAACTCAAGTGACGTGAAGAGGCATTAAGGTAGGTAGCAAGATAAAAAGAACTTTTTAAATACTTACAACGTTTTTAAATTTTCTGTTGAATCATATAAATTTGACTAGACTAGCGGTATTTGATAGAAATAATACTGAAATGTTATTTTGACACTCATATTGATGTCCATAGTAACGGACGTATACATTAATAATTCCCTAGCAACCAATAATAGTGGATTGGATTACGGATTTCTTCCGAAATAACTTTTCATACAAAACAGAATTAACTGAAAATGAATCCAATTCTACTTAAAGATGGCTAAAAGTATTGAAAAAATGCATTGGCATCGTGTTATGATATATTTTAAATGTTTCAAATGTATAGCTAGTGGGGAAAATAATTAAAAATCGATTGCAAGATTTGTACCGGACAAATAATGATACGACCTAATAAAATCGTTGTAAAAAGTAAAACTTAGAACATGTCGTGTAGATGATTTTATACATATATTATGATTAATAAATATTGTACAAGTTTATTGAGTTAACTGAAGAAGTAAAGTTAATTCCACGGTCGATTCAAGCAACCACGTAGTTCAGTAATGGCTGTAATTAAAAGTTTTCCGAAAGTTAATTTGTATTAGTAGTCAACATCAGAAGAACGCGCTTAATTTACCTACCGACAAAATATATAAACGCGATCACTAATATAATTCGTGGAATTTTCATTATTATCAAACAATAAAGTTTCCAAGAAAGAAACATGCCATCCGTAAAAACGTGCGATTATTTTGTGTACTCATTTAAAAGCATATTTTTTTGAAAATTTGACAAGAGTTATCATCCATTATATTATTAATAGTAAGGCTATAATTTGTTTTTCACGATTTTTATAAATGGCATAACAACAGACTAATGGATTTAAGTTTTGTAATATTTCATTTGAGTCGTTTTCGGCGACCCGATTTTCGCATTTCGGTATCTTCAGGCACTGTGTACACTCACCAAAAGGCAAATAAACACTGATACAAATACTATTAACTCTAACTTATATAACCAAGCAATACAACAAAGTAGTTAAAAACTCCATTATTTACCTATCAAGTCAAGGGTCATAATAAAAATAACAAACCCATTACGAACTCTTACAGGAGAAAGGCATCGATGCAAGAGACATTCAACTGATAGCTAACTTATATTGGAATCAAACAGCGAATATTAAGATTGAAAACGAAATCAGTGGAGAGGTAAAAATTCGTCGCGGTGTAAGACAGGGGTGCATATTGTCACCTTTGCTATTTAACATGTACTCGGAAGCTATTTTCAAGGAAGCCTTAAAAGGTGAATCGGTGGGTATTATGGTTAATGGCAAACATATTAACAATATACGATATGCCGATGATACTGTGCTGATTGCTGATAGTTTAAAGAATTGTCATCAACTGGTAGAAAAGGTTAATGAGGTCAGTAATTCTTATGGTTTAAAAATGAGCCTCAAGAAAACAAAATTATTACTAGTATCTAAAACAGCGACACCAGACACCAACACAAATTTTGTCATTAACAGCGAACCAATCGAACGTGTGACTCATTTTAAATATTTAGGTACATGGGTCAATGAGAAATGGGACCAGTCTCAGGAAATAAAAACTAGAATTGAGATCGCAAGGAGCGCCTTTCTCAAAATGAGACGCCTCCTTAGCAATCGAGATCTTAACCTAGGTCTGAGACTGCGTATGGTACGATGTTATGTGCTCTCAATTCTTTTCTATGGTATGGAAGTATGGACGCTAAACCAAGAGATGTCACAGAGACTTGAAGCTTTCAAGATGTGGCTGTATAGACGCATCCTCAAAATTCCTTGGACTGACCGGGTGACAAATGTTGAAGTTATCAACCGAATGGGGAAGGACCAATGACATTATTAATGGACGACGCACTCAATACAGTAACTAGCAAGTAAATTCGCGCATTCCCATGTATAGGTAGACGTCAAGCAATTTCCATTATGCGATATCACGCATCGGGAATTTATAGCAACATGACCTTTATTGTAATGGCGTTAGAGCAGTGTTTCTAATATCAATGTTCATTTGAGCGAACCCGTTTGAACCGAAACATTCGGCAGACCCAACAAAAGGCATCAGGAATCTATAGCAATATCACCTTTATTGTAATGGCTTTAGAACAGATTATGCCATTTGGCAGACCCGACAATAAAGTGAGTGTCATTTTCTTTTCCAGATGATTCGTCCATATTAATGTCATTGGGAAGGACCGAGAAGTTCTACGTAGTATCAAAACCAGGAAACTACAATACCTCGGCCACATTATTAGAGGACATAAAAACAGCATTCCCCAACTTGTCATTCAAGGAAAGATCAATGGGAAGCGTAACAGAGGACGGCGCCGCATTTCGTGGCTTAAGAACCTCCGTAATTGGTACGAGTGCAGCTTCACCGAACTGTTCCGGGTAGCAGACAACAGAGATAAGATCGCCTTGATGGTGGCCGACCTCCGCTAGGGGATGGTACAATAAGAAGAAGAATTATGAATAGTAGAAGTGTTAGTATAAAAATACCTATCTTATCAATAATAATACAGTTCTAGAAACAATGGGAACGTATTAATATAACAATGGTCGTTAAAATAAAATTAGTATTTTTCTATTATTCACTGATGACTTAAACTCTTCTTGAATGTTGATGAAAGATATTACGAATTTTAGTTAGACCAAGAAAGAAAGTTAAACCAAGGGCTGGACAAAAACAAACCATAAGTGCGAGTAAGAAAGCATTATGCACGCTTATATGCGTGAGAGTAAGATGTAATTTCTACGGCTGAATTAAATATTTTTTGTACGCAATGCCGGTAAATATTGATTTGAATGACTACATTCATTTAAAAACTGTTAGCACGTGTTGCTGAGATTTATTGTGCTTGTGTTAAATTTGTAAAAAAAAATGTGTTAGTGGTAATTATTTTTAGTTAATTTATTAGAAAATATGGATGCGTTTAAATTCGGTAGCCGTACTGAGAAACAACATGATGGTATAACGTTTCGTATTTAGGTTAATTTTAATAAAGAAAAATCATGGAGGTTCTTAAACCACGAAATGCGGCGTCGCTTAACATTGATCTTTCATTAGATGACAAGTTAGGTAATTCCGTTCTTTTATCCTCTCACAATGTGGTCGAGATACTGTAATTTTCTGGTTTTTATACAACGCAGAACTTCTCCATCATTTTTCATTCGATTGAGAGCTTCAATATTGGTCACCCGGTCAGTAAAATCAATTTTGAGGACGCGTCAAATAGCCACATCTCAAGAGCTTTAACTTTCCGTGACATCTCTTAGCTTAGAGTCCATAATATTATACCATAGAAAAGAATTTATAGAACAAGCAACGTACTCAGGCCTTGGTTAAGGTCTCGATTGCTAATGAGGCGTCACATTTTAAGAAAGGCACTCCTTGCAATCTCAATTCTAGTTTTAATTTCCTGAGACTGGTCTCATTTCTCATTGACTCATGTTCCTAAATATTTATAATGGATCACACGTTCAATTGGGTTGCTGTTAACGAAGATGATTGTGATTATATTTATAAGTATATTAACAGAGATAGTAAGGATTATGTTAATGTCGAATCAAGTAAGTGTGCATTGCGTCTTAAGATTGCAAAGATCATCCCTTAAAATTATAGGAACATTTCAAAAACTGCTGTTATATCATTTTATTATTCTATGTTTACAGCTTTTAGAAATATAAGATGCTTAATAATATAGTATACGACTATAAGCAAACTTACAGCGATGAATGCAAATAAACATTTATAATTAGATCTGATACAGAGTGCCTACGTTATATTGCAACCCTTAATAGAAAATACCTATCAAATCCTCCAAAGGGTTGTATATTTATAATGGGTCGTACGTTCAATTGGTTCGCTGTTAATGACAAAAGTTTTGTTGATGTTTGGTGTCGCTATTTTTTATACTAATAATAATTTTGTTTTGATGTTCATCTTTAGTTTAATAATTATTATAATTACAATAAACCTTGCCTAAAGCACCTAATAACAAAAACGACATACATTTAAAGATTGCTCTTACAAGAAAAATAACTTTATTTTGTAAGCAGTACACGACATGAATGTTTAGTTATATGGCTCTCTTAAAACCTCAACACTGTTCAAAAAATATAAAAATTTTCATCAAAACAAAGAACACCCTCTCACACCGTGTTATATTATAATACGCACGAGAACTGAGAAGACTCACAAAAAAGTCGTTTTCGGTGTTGCTTTGGATGTTTTATATCTCTATAAACCTTACCTGTAGCTTTCTTCTACACACCACACCGCAGTGGCGTAACAAATCGGGGATTTGGGAGTCTTACACTCCACAATTTAAAAAAAA
This sequence comes from Rhyacophila brunnea, assembly GCF_057557595.1. Taxonomy (NCBI): domain Eukaryota; kingdom Metazoa; phylum Arthropoda; class Insecta; order Trichoptera; family Rhyacophilidae; genus Rhyacophila; species Rhyacophila brunnea. Next base: position 9,086,983 of record NW_028232796.1, on the reverse strand, counting down.
AAACTTAAAAGTAAAAGTCCAAAAAATAATGTTGATATAGATAGGGTGTCATAAGCATCGAATCTAGATTTACAATCAGTTCAGTAGCGTTAACCATCGCCAACTAATACTAGCTTAGTAAATTATATATATTTTTTTTTAAACCATGTCCGATCCTAATAAGATCATATATGGGCCTCCACAGAGTAGAGGTTTGTATTAAAAGGTCTCTTTTTTACGAGAAATGGATGTAACCCACTTGCCCAACCTATTAGGTCCATACTGACTCAAACACAAATTGAAAAACAATAAGTGTATTTGCCAGATCCAGGATTCTAACCTGGTACCCTTGATGTTACAGGCTGACGCTTAAGCCGCGCGGCCAACGTGGTCATTATTATAGTATGTATGTTAATATTTTTAGCCTACATTTATACAATTCCATATTTTAAAGCAACAATTTTTGACGAATAACATGCGCTGAATATAGTCAAGACATAGTAGAAATCTTTTTTTTTCATGAAATTAATGTTTTACGACAAAACTTCGCCTGCGGTACAACTTTAATTAACATGATATTATACAGATATACATGTTTCAAGATTAAATTCGATTACATAATAATTGACATGTCAAACATTGAAAAAGGTTACAAGAAACAATGGTTAAATAAAATTTGATTATTATGTTCAATATTATTTATTATATTTATTGTATTTATTGCTAAAAGGGCTGCATCACCAAATACAAATAAAATACCGATTAAAAACTAAAATTACTGTCAAGCCAACCGGTTACGCAAATACTGAATTATGGTAGGATTCTCAACTCAGTTAACTCAAAACTAATATGTTGTAATCAGGGAACTCAGAAATAATGGGAACTGAAATACATAACGGGTAAGGTGATAGCAGGTAATCGGGGTCAAACTTACACACCTGTTAAGAATACGTTTTACGTCGAATACTGAAAACTGCTCTCGGTTTATGCATTTACGCTCATTTAATGTTGGTGTATTACAAACACTATTGCACGTGCATAATGCGTGCTTCATTTTCATAGGACACTCACACATTCAAAACCCTGCATCAAGATGCGGCATATTGAATATAGCCTATCGGTATTCTATTTATAATCTGTTCTGTGGTTGTAATTAAAACAAGAATTTGAACAAAAATATTTTAAACCGTGGCTATAATATATTATATGCGCACTCCCATTCCAAAAAAATGGACTACGCTACTGTTCGGCGACATAATAATATAAAATATCAAGTTTTAAAACTCGGCAAAATATTATTCAAGGGTCGTCTTACATGCTATATATTTTTTTATAAATAAAATCGAAGCTGCGACTAGAATTTCAATTTGTTTTGCAATGCTTCATTTTCTTCGAAATAAGAAAGCGTTCACGTCATGTCACTGTAAAAATAGACATTTTAATCCACGTTTGTAAATTTTTCGAATATTCATCCAAATTATAATAACTGTCATATTTTTCAAACGTATTTTTTTGCTCTTCGAGATAATGCGATCTGTCTACATAAGTGTCAAATGAGTCATAGACAATTTAGCAATTATCTTTATACTATATTATGTTGTTACAGCTGTGAGACGAGGACTAATAATATATATCATATTGAGGAGATGTATTTATTTATAAAAAAAAAAAAAAAAAAAAAAACGAGCTACCCACCTAGGTAGCGGGCAAGATGCGACTGATGATTGTACCTTCGGCCTGCCTTCTCAGAATTTAGCCATCTTGGTTCGTATAGACAGCTAGTTAATTATCATTGATGTATAAATTTAATCTTAGCATATAAATCTGTCCCTCGGGTTTTGAGAAATTTCAACCTTGGGGACCCTCTGCTTTGAAGACGGTCATTGAGATCGTTCGTATAATTGAGTACCTGAGACAACGAATAAGCATATAGCCTCGTGTTCACTATGTGACAAAATATCTCTTCAACATGACGCACAATATAGAGTCTACGTGACGCTGCAACGTTGCCCACACCTCAACGTTGTACGCAACATAGTGCGGCATTTCTACGTGACCCGCGACATGTTGCATGCTGTCGCTTCGCAAGTACGCGCACGGGCCGCGCATCTGTCCCACGCCAGATGTTGGCGAGTATAGACGGGTGTGCAACATGTCACTCAACATGAGTCACTCGAATATGCACTCTTCTTTCGCTTTGTAGTAAGTAGTTCCGCACCCACCACTTTTTCTTTGTCTTACGTTTCGATAAATCACTCAACCTCCTCGGGTGACATTTCTGCGACAAATGATGTGAGTCCTGGTATGTACAAGCAAAATGTTCCGCCACATTGTTCCCAAAACATCGATGTAGATGTTGAGCGTCATGTCTCGCGACATGTTGCTTAATTTGTTCCCTAGTGAATACGTGGCTTATAAGTTCAAAAAAGTAATACAATCGTTGTTTTGGGTACTCATGACGTATCCAGGGGACTAGATGTGATACTTTATAATTCTTCTTCTTTGATAACGCTACAGCTCAAGTCGAGCCCTGGCCTCCTCCACGTTGTCCTCCAGCCGTAATGGTCCTCCGCACGTCTTTTCCAGTTCCTGATGTTTAGCAGCTAGTTGGCATCTTTTGTAATGTTATCAGCCCATCGTGTGCGTAGCTTTCCCATTGGCCTTTTCCCCTGGGTTTCCTTCGAGGATATTCTTCGGTGGACATGGCCTGCCCAGCTTAGCCTTTGGGATACTTTATCAGAATAAACCTAAAATGTAAATAATGTAGCAAATATTAGTTTATATTTATTATGTTAGTACCTTTGCACCTGTATTATTTAATTTTACACCTTTTCTCCCTATTTTTTTTAGTTTTTTATTGTTATTAATGTATACTTATTTATTAATTCAATATTTAACTTCTCTGTGTATAATATTTTTTTTTTAAATATTCGTATAAAACACATAGAAAGCTGTTATTAATATCACTTAATAAGCTTTAAGCTAACTATTGATGAATGTGGTTTTAGTTTGTTTTGTGGGCATTTAGATAGAATTGACGGCAAACAAGTAATCACTATATTATATAGTATATATTATATTGTGTAATATTTTAATTACTTAATAGTTTAATTAACCATTATTTCATAACTTTAGACAGAAATATTAACATATTGTGTCCAAAACGTCAAAACCATTTATCTCCTAATCACCCAATATGAATTTAAGGCTATTTGTTTTAGGATAGCGGTATTACAATAAAAACAATGGGTTTAGAAATAAAATTTACATAATATCTCTCAAATTAATTTGTTTTTTCTTTCATTAGCATATATATTCCGCAGTTATCTCACGTCATTAACCACGCTGGCTAATGGGTATATGTTTCCATACATACTAAAACGCGAAGTGCCACCTTTATGGTTGTTTAATAACCTCTATGACAAACGGGCCTGCTCGCGAAGTGAAGGGCTGAATTTGCGTCATAGCGCGAGAATGGAAACAAAATTTTAGGTCAATCCAGTGGGCGGGATACTGCTGATGCGACCCTGACCCGATTACGTCACGGAAAGGTGCATACAATGAAAATCCTGCGGAATTACACGGTGTATCGAGGCATGCTACTTACTTGTTACTCCTACCTACCTCACTGTCTTGCCTTGTACTGTTCGTCCTTAAACATGACCATAATAATATTATTCGTGTTCATAAATTGCATACTAGATCTTAGTGAACTACCTTGTCTATTTTAAAACTTTTCAGTATCGAGAAATATAGTCTTGATAATTCTCGAGAAATAAAAAAAATAAAAAAAAACAAAAATCGAATAATTTTAATTACGAAATTCGGATAATTTTCATTTCAAAATAAATCATCAATGATAAATTTGTAAATTCATCGATTCATTAAAAAAAATAGTAACAAAAACCAATAAAGGTGTTTCGAATTTCATCTCAAATGAATTCAGCCAGTAGTATTTTTAGGATGGATACGTAAAAAAATAAATAAAATATTTCTCGAGAAATTAAAAAAAAAATCTCGAATTCTCGAAACAAATAAAAACAAAAAATCATAATCCCTATGTAATTAAACCCATTCACACTATCTAAATATAATTTCTATTCTAAAATTATTTTCGCTATTCTTGCTTAAATTATTAATAGACAGACTAACTTTCTGATATATATTACCCATTGTAGACTAGAGAATCTGGTGTTCATCAATAAGCTGTATGGAAGTCGAATGAGATGAAGAACGTTTGTGTGTTGGAGCGACCGAATGAAGCCCTTCACTCTACCCCCGAGAGAAGCAGAAAACCTCGACGGAGTCTTAGTTAGGGATTGCAATACCGGTATTATAAAACCGGTATTCCAGTATTTATCAATACCGAAATACCAGTTTTAAAAATCTAAAATACCAGAATTTTCGGTATTAAGTATTAAGTTATGTGCTGCTAAAATCCAAATATATTGAGTGAATCCAACAGAGGTGAAAAAATAATAAAAGAAATTTCATTAAATATATTTATATAAGTAACTGCCGCGATGAATTATCGTAATATTATTTCGAAATAGAAAACATCCATGAAAAAAATGTTCAATTATTCTATAATTATTGATGACTGTACAAGCGGTGAATTTAAGAAGCTTTTCCTGCAGCCGGAACTCACTTGCACTTGATGAACTTTTGAGGGCTTAAGTTAAAATTATCAATATTATGCTATAAAATAATATTTTAAAAAGATTTTAATAGCTATATTCATTGACAAGTACTTCTGTTTTGTTAATATTTAAGAAATACCGGTACTCAATGAGAAATACCGAAAAACTGGCATTGACATTTTCATTCGGTATTGCAATCCCTAGTCTTAGTAGCACAGAAGATGGTATGAATGATTTACTTTGGAAGCTACTAATTTATACCACAATTTATTCAGTAGGTATCTGCCCAAAAACTGTTGTCTACCTAAGGCATATTATGTAAAGAAGACCAAATTATTTTTTCATCGTTTTTAAAATACTGCGGTCATTTTTTTATCCGTAGACAATAATTTAATTATTCGGGTATATTTTGACATATTGACGTAAGTATATTATTATATTCTTCTTCTGGTCATGTCCGATTCTTATAAAATCATAATATGGGCATCTTATGGACATCATAATAAGGGAGGTTTGTATTAATATAAATATTATATAATTATTACTCAGACTCCAAACACAATTTGAAAAATAATGTATGTATTTGCTAGACCCAGGATTCGAACCTGGGACACACGATATTCTTAGCCGACATATTATTTCAACAGGAAAACAACTAAAAAACCCTTATTCCAAGATAATGGCGTTTGAAATTTTTACGGAAATTCTCATTTTAATTTTTGTGGAAAATGTATTTTTATTTTAAATTTAGTTTAGTGAAATTCAGCAATGCACGATGAAATTTTACAGTTTAATTAGGTATTAGCCGAGGCATTTCAGTATATAATTCAATTAATGATTAATCTCAGAAAGGGTTATTCGATTCAATGACACATTGAAGATTTTTTTTGCCTAATTATAAAGAGAATACCCTTTTAAATCGATTGCATTATTAACTCAAAACCTTGAAATATTTTTAGTTGTTTCCTTATTGAAATGGGGTATCGTTATAGTTATAGTACCTATATAATATTATTTAATAAAATTGTTGTATGACAGTTAAGTGATGTCATGTCCTGAAATCTGTACGTATGCAATTGGCCGTATCATAGTTCACCATGAACTAAGTATTGTATTTGAAATACATGGCCATATAGTATTGAAATTAAATTCATGTCTAAATAAAACATTTAAAAAATAATAATAAAGTATAAGGACAGCGTTATTATCAGATATTGTATACCGAAAATTATCTAATTAATTATCTTATTTAATCTAATAAAATTGGAACAGTACTATCTGCAATGCTCTACATATAACGAATAACGCGTAATTTTAATCTCAATGCTATACGGCCATCATTTTATGGAATTACAGCCCACGATGAATTGCGATACAACTAAATGACACGTACAATTTACATATTATAACCATGTGATTTAACACCTAACCAAACGATTTTTTCTATTCCCGGTAGAGAAACGGACGCCTACATTCAAACGTTGTATATTAACGCGCTTGCAACAATTCATTACTTATTGGTAAGGGGTAATGATTTGGTGAGAAACCCAACCGTTATATATTTTATTAATTTAGAAAAAATGAAATCTAATCCTTAATTCTGTATAATAACTGCCCGTATTTCACACAGACGAAGTTGTAGGGTGTCGCTGGAAATGGGACAACTGGGCGCCAGGACAATTGGGTGCCGCACTGCCGCGAATAAAATAAATATATGTTCGTTACGATCTTATACCGAAAGTAGACGAGGAACTTTAATCAGTTTCTATGTACTAATAATAAATAATTATTATTTATATTGCTCTAAACATAATGTTTTTTAATCCGAATTGAGAATTATCATGCCTAAGGCTTTAAAATAAAATAAAATAACTCTCTTATCGCAGAAACTTAAACGTATAAACAATCAAATCATTATTTATGTGTACATATTTAAATTCTGACCAAGTATTAAATAATAATATAATCATTTAAATATAAATAATAATATTATATATATTTTTAAGCACCTATAATTCACGAATGTCTATTTATTTTCGAATTTCATTCAATTACGTAGCGCCCAGTTGTCCCGGCGCCGAATCGTCTTAGACCCGGTGTCATTAGTGTGCCATTTTAAAAGGTACACTAATTATTCAATCTCTTAAGAGGATTACCGATACTGAATACAGTTTATTTACGACAGTGTAGGAGTTAAATTTAATAATTGTTCAACATCGTTCATTAAACGCTTTAAATTAAATGCCACTTACGTAAATTCGTTTGCATCTCGAGTAGTGCATTTAAATTAAATCAAACGAGACTCAGATAAATTAAATTCTCAGCTGTAAGTGAAAATAAAACAAGTAAACGTCGATAGTAATTAAAGACTATGAAAACGTCTTGAACTTATGTTGAAATTTTCCTAAATCTACCAATAAATATAATATATTATGTACAAATATCTTTAAAATATTAATATTTTATAGCATGTATCGTTATAGGTTACCAAGTATGATCAAGAGCCACGAAATTAAATCACATACAGTCTTAATAAATATATTCTGTTTCCAGTTTCAATACCGAATATATCTGATTTTTGAACCGGGTATTTCGGTATTTAAATAATTACAAGATAAAAAGAGCTTTTTATATAAAACGTTTTTAAATTTTCAGTTGAATTATTATGCTCAATATGCTCAAACTTATACTTGATATGAAGTAAATAAAAAAACAAACAAACAAATAAATATAGAATACTGAAATGTCATTTTGATTTCCATAGTAACGCACGTATATATTGATAATTTAGTTGCTAGGACCACCCCCTTTGCAACCAATAATAGTGGATTGGATTACGGATTTCTTCCGAAATAACTTTTCATACAAAACAGAATTAACTGAAAATGAATTAAATTCTACTTAAAGATGGTTAAAAGTATTAAAAGAATGCATTGGTATCGTGCTCTGATATATTCTAAAAGTTTCAAATATCTAGCTAGTCGGGGAGTTAGTTAAAAATCGATTGCAAGATTTGTACTGGATAAACAACCACCGGACAAATAAGAATACGAGCTAATAAAAACGTTGTAAAATACTGGGATATCAATTCTTAGTTACGTGTGCTTATAATATTGTACAAACTTTTTTACCGGCGATAAATATCGGCTTTTGATTTTATATTGTAATTTCATTCCTGTATTTTTTGTTCATGCCTTCGAGCTTTAACGAACTTCCAAAAATTCAATGAAATGTAGATTATTTTAATTGTACGTATTTAAAGAGGATTTAATTAATATTTTATTGCATAACGAAGTAAGATGGTCTATTGAAGTGAAACAAAATAGAGAGATTCATTAGTATTTACCGCAAATAAAGCTATTTATTTTAATAAAAAGCGAACGTTATGTACATATTATAAAAGAGGGATTGGCTTATCGACCTTGAGTTTCCAGCACGTACCATGGCAAAATTTAATGAATTCAATTTGAAAATTAAAAGTAATAATCACCAAATTACTTAAACAATGTACACTCCATTTCAAATACACACTGTGATGTAATAATTATTGTTGTTGACAAAATAGTCGTATTAATTTTGATGTGTTTATATTCATTTCTATTTCGTATATTGTGTGTTTTAATTTGTTTGTATAAAAATGTGTTTTTATTAAGTAGGAAAATAATATGTCTTATGGAAAAATCAATTGAATCTAATTCAAGTTAGGTAATTGATTAAATATACGAAATAAAATAGGCAATAAGTGCCGTTTGGTTAATGTGTCATTGGGACTTAGTTTTGTAGACTCGTTTTCTATAGAGATCGTAGCACTTAGTCCTTATTTTAATAAATTAGTATTGCGACATACTGCTTTTCTAAAATATTATTGCTCAAACAATTAAAAATTGTATTTTTTTACTTTAAAGATATGAAAAGTTTATGTTAAATCAATTGACAAGCTAATAAAACAGTGTTTTTATGAAAAATAAAAGAATTATTCAATAAAACCTCTTTATCTCAGATTCAAATATTTTCTAGTAGTCAGTGCCTATTCTATTTCGTGTATTCAATTATGATGATAAACGGATTTGGAATAAACGAAATATGCCCGATACAGAAGGATCGTACACTGATGATTACCCAAATAAATATGCATATATTATAAAATAATAACGAATATACGTCACTCAAATCTTCAACTTCAATTGAACGTAGTTATGCAGAATGTAGCCAGTCCACAATAATGTCGAGCTGAGATAATGGCACTTTGTTAACAACATGATTGTTAAAAATGTATGTAAAAATGTAAAATGTCAAATTGTAAATAGTATTTTATTTCAAGAATATTTTTTTGCGGCTTGGCTATTTTCAGCAGAATGTAGAGAAAACCTTCTCGCATCTGATCTATATCAAATCTCATTTTTTTATTTTTTGTGGACTGGCTACTTTCTGTATAACTATGTCCAATTATAATTAACCGTTCCGAAGATATTTTTATAGCCCGAAACACTTATCATCGTAAATGACTCAATTAAAGTAGAATTAATAAAATTAACTTTGTATCAAAACCATTATAATGGAGTTCTATGCCATTTCTAAATGCCAGTTCATTTAATATATGTGAAATGATAAACAATTTCCTTGGTTGCCATAATACAGTTTCCACTCTCGATATTATATTTTGATTATTGATTAATTTAATAAAACGCAAAAATTGTTAGTACTTATTCCACTTTTATTGATTATTAAATCTGGACCGTCCGCCTCAGAGAGACATTTTCAACTGAATAATATTATAAAACAGGTATTTATTAAAACAAATTCAAAAAGTTGACACAAATAATCTACCAATACAGCATTATCCGTCCAATAGTACTTTGACACTAACAAATAAATTTAAATTATTATTGAGATTGGATATCATTAATTTTAATTTAAAAGTCCTGAATATACTGCCATGCTAACTAAAAAAGACAGTGTTTTTGGTTTTAGTGAAAATAGAACCAAACTTTTAATCTACTGTTTCTCATATATTAGGTAAACAAACAATACCTACATTAATTTTATATTACTACTAGCTGACCCGGCAAACGTTGTTCTGCCATATAAATTCTTTCTAGTGAATATTTTGGTTGTTAAATAAAAAATAACGAATGTATCGTAAGTGTGTGGGGATGGGATCTATGACAGAAAGAGGAATAGAGCGCTGTAGACGATGACCGCCGATAAAAACAAAAAAACATCAACCATTCATTTTCTCAATTCAAAATGACTAATGATGTTCATAATGAATGAATTACCTGTGGCAGGATCTCGTTGTTTAATGTTTATGCAATATCCGTCTTGTCCCTTCCAGAAAATTAGCGGATATTGGAGAGCGTCGTATGAACGGTGTGTGTCAGCAATGAACTCCAGATTATTGTTTCTTTTTCGAATCACGATTACTCGCGTCGATGTGCGGTCGCCAACCATGATTCCAGCAATGTCGTCAACAACAGGTGCATTGAATCTACGCACGTGCTCTCCAGCTGGTGTTTTATCAGGATTGATGACAATAGCGTGATTGTCTTTTTGCAATTCATGCATGTGTGCTTTGAAGAATTTCAATAATTCATTGTGCTCTTTCAACAGGGCGTCCAGTTCGCCGACGATGCGCCTGGAAATAGGCGAATTGAGGCCATTGTAGCCGCAACGTACATCCACATGATTGATGTCCTCACCGCCCATGAAGTAGATTTGTAAAAATTTATGTGGTTCGTTTGGCATTGGCAGCAATGAGCCTACTTTGTGGTATACTTGGCCTTTGATTTTGAACGTAGAATGGAATTTTTGACTATTTGCCGCAGTATTGTGAACTATTTCTGTTGCTCCAAACGAAGTCATTTGGAAGCATGAATTGAATGTGCGAATGGACTTCAGGAACAGGTTTGAATCTGGAACCGTGCCGATGAGCAAGCCGTTCAATGGTTCTGGTGGTATCTCAATTTCTGGTAGTTGCACTTTTCCTGATGTGCAACACATCCCGGCTGACTCATGTTTGAATTTGAGCGCATGACAATGGGGACATTCTTTGTCCATAGCACCAATCAGCACTTTAGTATGAGCGGAATATTCAATATCTGGCTCGTACTCGAATGCGAGACGAAGGAACAAAGCGGATGTAAATGTTCGATGTACTTGTTGGCGTTGTCGGTCATTTGCCCTGCGTGTGTTAACTACGAACCGGCGCGCTTGGCTCCGTTCCAATTGTCGTTGTTGATTTCGTTCAGCTCGTGCCTCTTATGCTTGAGATGCACGCAATTGCGACATGCTTACACGCACGTTTTTGTTCTCTTGTTAGATTTGTTCGTCTGTTTTTTCTGCTCTACTATTTCGCATGTTTGTTGGTTTATTCGTTCGACGGCCTAAATGGCCCTTCTTGCGTCTTGCTGGCATTGTGCACTGTAATACACGCACATAAAAATAGATAAATTAAAATAACTCGTACAAAATTTTGCACGCACTGCGTTGTGATATGCCAAATCAAATGTCAAAATGACGCGACGCTTCTCTTGAATTCTTCTCGGACGTAGCGCCATCTGTCATTCAACAACATAAATAATTTCGTTTTGTTTGAAATACGAACGACGGTTGAATTTGTTCATACAAAAATAATAAAATCGCGATTAAAAAATGGGAAGGTGGGGATAGGAGGGTTAAAATTTGGGGTTATAGGTATTTTTTTATGCCAAATAAAAAAAAATACAAAAAAAAAATTGTCAAAAAAATAAAAGAAAATTTTTCTGGATAGAGATACCCTAATCACTTAGCGGTATGAAATATACTTGTTGACCTATTCTCATACCTAACAAATATACATAAAAAATTCATAAAAATCGGTCGAGCCATTTCGGAGGAGTTCGACCACAAACATCGTGACACGAGATTTTTATATATATAGAGATTATTACGCCCACGGTGGAAGCGCGGCTTAAGCGTTGATCCAAGATTCGAATCCTGGGTCTGGCAATTACACATACTGTTTTTCAAATTGTGAATGAATCGGAGTATGGACTTAATAGGTTGAGCAAGTGGCTGACATCCATTTCTCGTAAAAACAAAAATCTGTTAATACAAACCCCCACTCCGTGGAGGCCTATATGATCCTATTAGGATCGGACATGGTTTAAAAAAAAATCTATATATATAAGAGAAAGGGTAGTTTAAAACTTGGGTTATCATTTCATCAAAACTGGAAATACTGTTATTTTACATAGCAAGGCAGTATAATCGGCCTTGGTTCTGTCCAAGATTTGTTAAGACTTCGACCACTTCAGAATTGTAAGCATCTCATATATATTTTTATATTTTTTTTGAATTTCGTGTACCATAGAATATGTATGTTATGAAAAACTTTCAATTCTATTTTTACTGTTAAACCTGACGAGAGGGTCGTATTGATTTCACCGCTGCGGCATACCAGTCCTCCGTGTGCTTTATTATTTTCTATACGGTAAGTATCGAATAACAAGGTAAACAAAAATAAAAAATCTTATTGAAGCCATATATCAAGCCTTACCAGAAGCATGTGTCGTCGTAAATCGTTTATCAAAGAGAAAAAACTATATCACAATATCAAACTTTGGGAGGGGAGGAGGTTGGTGAAATATTTATAAATGTTTACCGAAGGAAAAAGGATTTTCATTGATTTATGATTAAAAAAAAGACTCGAATATCGCGAAACTGAGGATTGGATGTGGTAGATATTTTTAATCTGTTCATTAACCTGTAAAATTTTTCGACGTAAAATATATTTTATATAAAAATTGTGTAGGGAAATAAACAGGTCATACGATATGGTTGGGCCAATTATGCTCACACTTATCGAGAGTTGCCAGATTTCCAAAATCACAGATCGAGACATTCATTATTTCTAACGTTAAAAAAATAATTAAGGAAGAAATTAGAAAAATACATAATTTAAAGGAAAAAATAATGCTTCGCACTATTAACAAAGTATTTCCACTATGATCTCATACGTTTTACGGCAGTTTCATATTTGGCTGACTAATTATATTGATGAAGCGAAAAGACCATAAGTACACCATGATTTGCTTCACTATTTAAAATCTCGCTAACCCATTCATTAAGTCTTTACTATCAGAAACAGCAATCTCATAGTAAATTCACATTATTATTTATATTACAATATTATTTACTCCATTAAACTTATGTATTTCCAAGATTGAACGTATACAATATTAACAATAAATGTCTTAAATAGTATAAATTGTACTAGATTTATTTTGACCGATTTTATCAATGTTATTTGTAAATATAAAATTTTTATATTAACAATGGAAAAAAAATGCCAATCCCGGGATTGTCAAATTGTAATCCCGAAATCCCGGGATCAGAATTTTGGTTCGGGATTGGATTCCCTAGTCACGAATTACGGTTCGACCGCTGCATCAATAATTACCGTAATTCAACCTAATCATAAATTCATTCCCCTACTAAGTGTCACCATCCATATAAATAGAGTTCCAGTTGATTCATGTAAAAGTAAGAGTACTATACATAACAATCATCAATAAGTGTGTGCGTTCAGGACCCGGGAGTCAGAAGAACACCCCAAGAGCCAGCAGTTCGAACCAGCTTAACATCAAAGGTCACTGCCTGGACACATCCCTGCATCCGCTGTCCCTCACCAAAATCCAAATCCTTAACCCTCCTTCATACACTCCATAGAAATGCGCAGCCATGGTATTTATATTACTTCCCACGAATTTGTACTTGGGGGTAAACATTATAATATGGAATAATTAAACTATTTTTTCTAAATTAATAATAAATAAGATTTAATATTGTACAGTGCGAATTTCATAATATATAGAATCTTCTACATTACCACGGTCATTTCTCGAACTAAAACCCTCCACTACATTTACTTTCTCCGCGCAGACAATTCAGTGTGTGTTCGGTGGTTACATGTAAGTTGTACGTATGCAGTTCATCGTGTGACACTTATTCGTGCGCCGCAGTACGTGAAACATGAGTTCGTATAACATGTTATCAAATGACGAGTTCTTCGTTGAACATTTCACTGTGGAATACATTTGTACGTATCTTACAAAATGCGGTGATAGTTAAGAAATAAAACTGTATTGATTAACCCTTACCTAACCTAGTAAAGACATCTCATAAAATTCGCCACATGTTGTAGCATACGTACAAAAATATACTCCACTGTGAAATGTTCAACGTAGAACTCGTCATTTAATTAAATGTTACACGAACTCATGTTCCATGTACTGCGCCGCACGAATAAGTGTCCTGCGCTGAACTGTTTACGTACAAATTTCCGTATACGGTGTTCGGTATCGCGTGGATCTGTATTAATATTACAATGCCTTAATATTTGCCGAAACCGACGATACTCATTATTTAGAATTTAGTTATATTGTGAGGAAGAGGAGAAACTAAAAAGTATTATATATTCACACATGACTAAGTGGAATATATTGATAATATTTATACAGCCTTATACAAAAAAACCTATTATGTTATTAAATTTAAAACTATATTTTAAACAGTTTTAATACTTCTAAAAATTAAATAAAGTCAAATAAGTCATTGTTATAGAGAAATATTAATTGTTCTACTCGTTTATTCAATTTATATTTTATCTTTATTTTTTCCTTATGATAATAATTTTAAAAGTAGTCCAATATTGCAATACCTGACAATTTCTCAATATACTTAGTATATCAATTTAAGAAACAGAATATTATAATGTCACTTGGTGACGAAATCAAAGTGTCACCACTGTTCTATTTAGCCAGTTTAACGAGTGATATTGTATAATAATAATATGTTGTTTACCGTGCGATGTGCTTTCTTCCTTTATCATAATTACCCATCCTTTCCGTATTCGTCATCATTCAGGTGAATCTCGTCCATCGGTACGAGGATAAATTATAATATTTTGTCATTAACTACTTAATTTCATTTTTGTTAATTTTAATATATACAAATAAACAGTAGTTGTGCAGGAATTAATCCAAAATAATATCAAGTCTTAGCAAAGAGTGACTGTCACTTTGTCCTCTTATGACCTGACTAGGCAGAGACGTATCACTACTGTCTTATTTTCTGTAAGGATACAATGTATCATATTATGTCATATGCAAGTATCCACTATTCTTTTTTTTAATTAGTCATCGCTTACCTCCCTTAAACAGACTTTTTATCACCACTGCAGTGTTCTAGTTAACATAAGTGTAGTAATAATACATAAATAATTGACTCATAAATTAATGTCTATTTCAATGTCACACTATAAAATTATATGATTTGTATTTGATAATATAGTTAGAATCAGTTTATTCACTTAAATAATTCCACACCAGTTCCCACCTACTATGGAAAACGACGAGGGTCTACAGCGTAGGATGTGCTACAACACCATTATGTCTACGCCGCTCCGTAGCAACACGTTATTGTATATTCAAAGCATTATTTACATGAACACAATATGCTATGTGCTTACATTACTTTAGGTCAAGAAAAAACTAGCAACATTTCGTAATATTATTTTGTTCTCGCAAAGCTTCTGGCAATAACTTTTGAAAGTTTTGTTCAGTAGGTATATACGAGTATGTTGGGATGGGAAAATGTGACATTATTTTTTTTGCGATAGTTTATTTAAAATACGTATTATTATAAAGTTTACAACCAAACTATAGACAATTATTAAGGGGGATGCTTGCAGAAGCACCTAGCGGAAAAATACGAAGCTTGCAATTTGAGACAATTTTTTGATAATTTACAATTTCAACTGTATTAATTAATAAATATGTACCTATCTGAAAACATTAAAAAGACAAATATTTTTTTTAAATCGAAAATAAACTTACAATTTGTAAAAAAAATGTGAATTTGTTACATATGTATGTCCACAGTTACGTTAATATTACAGTATATTGTATAGTCATATTTATTATTAAAATTTAGGTAATTAAGTTTTAAATTTTTCATTATATAGATTTTTGACTAATTCATCGTTTTAATATTTTTTATATTTATTCTAAAAAACATCAATTTTTATAAAAATATAAATGTGTATAACTTGAAATACTTTTAATTTTAGGTATGGTCCTAATATTGAAGCTCGATAAATGGATTTAAGTTTTATACTACTCCATTTGAATCATTTTGTGCGACCCGGGCTTTGCCTTTCGGCATCTTCAGGCACTGCTGTGTACACTCACCAAAGGAAAACATACACTGACGGTGTCGCAAAAAACGACTCAAATGGAATAGTATAAAACTTAAATTCATTACTAAAAATATCATTTGATATCTCCGGTGTAGTAAAATCTGCTTTCTTTCAGTCAGAATATTCTTTTTGCAGACAAGTTTAGACTGATAAACATCTGTCCGTAAATAAATTATACAATCATTGTTCGTAAACTTTTGCCGTTACACAAATCCATGTGACATTTTTTTTAAACTCATCGCATATCAACGTCTCAAACATCGCTATCAAATTAAATGTAGTTTGGATAGCTCAAAACGTACAAATTTTTGCGCTGTAATCAGAACAACACTTCATGAAACCACGTGTTGCTACTTCCAATGAAATGGTAAAAAACCCGCAATTATATCCCTCTGTTAGTTTTTAGATGAGGTCAGTGCAATGTAATACAAAAAAAAACATAAAAATGTTTGTATTCAAAAGTTTCTAAACAGTCATTATACATGCATAAGTATTTATTTACAGGTAAGTAGATGAATATCAGTCTGGCAGTATTGAAGAAAAAAAGAGCCAGAATTATATCATCCAAAAAATGAAGACATATTATAATAATGTGTTATTTATTTTCTTTTATTCGGGGACACTTGTTGGTCCTCTGTGATGCTGCGCATGCGCAGTTCTCGCCCTTGGCCTCCCGCACCTCTTCTGCCAACCAAGACGGTCCGCCCAGGTAAGGTACACATACAGACAAACAACCTCACGCACACACGTGAGGCGACCAGCTATTGATCTACCTGCATGTATCACAGATCGCAAACTAATGATTTGCGTACCAATTTTATTTTACTTTTTTCAGTTGTTAAAGTCTAATCTTTTTAAAAAAATTACAACGCATCCAACTTCTTATATAATATTAAACAACTACTGCTCATGTAGGCAAGACATATCCACCGTATGGCAAACAGGCGGGTTCCAACAAAATCCTTAGAGAACATCTGTGTGAGAATATGACAATCGGGGATAACCGCTTTAACTCCTGACCATTACACCTATGGTCCCCACAAGGAGTGGCTGACAGGGCTCAAACCTATGGGTCCAACGTGGCGGATTGACCAGCTAAGTGAGATTAACACATATAATAAATTTCCTCTAATAGAAAAATAAAAGACGCCTGCGGCGCTATTTTCCTTCAAAACTTTTTTGTTGTGTAATGCAATTTTTGATTATTATAATATATTCGACAACTCCATAATTTAAGCGGATAGAAGAATTAAAAAATCGTTAAAAATAATACCCTTAATTTTGCCTCGAACATCATTTGGGAAACGCTAGTGGAGCATCGCACTGCACTGTAGAGGGGCCTACCAAAGATCCTAGACTGGAAGCCCCGCTTAAGGATGTGGGGGCCATGATTACACCAGTCAATTTTGACTGAATACGGTAAAATTGTTGCCAAGTTCTACAAGCTTGGACTTGTCACCCGACCAACATGTGCACGTGGTAGAGAACTACAGGATGCACACCATATAATCTGGGAATGTCCAAAAATGTGTATAGAAAGGGAAAAGATGTTCAAGTCGGTTCAACAAGCAACCAATCGCTATAAAGGTCAACATTGTTGCTTTTTAAAAGATTACGGCGTGTTACTACTTCAATATTTCTTCACACAGTTTTACCTGTAGTATTGTTCAGCTTTGTATTTTTTTTAATAATATATGTATTATGTTTCAGAGTAATTTATTTTTTTGTTAGTTCATCGTGCTCCTCTTTTATATAGGCACTTTTTGTTAGAACGAGTCAAAATAAAATCAGCCAAAGCACACTTTTGTGCGTGGCGAACTTAGACTGGGGTATCTGCTCTTGAGACATTTCTAGGCAAAATAAACTACTAATGCTTCACAACAAACGTAGGTACTGTCATATGACCTCCCAAGTTTCAGAGTTTGGTATACCTATGAAGGATAATGAAATATCTATCAAGTGTTAATTAATAATATCCGTATAAGATAATGCAATATCAACAAGATTATATTACTAGCTTGATAAATACAAGTGTGATCCAACATACAGTCATAGGATTATGAACCAACACCCGAATACCATACACAAAAAGTCAATAAACTAATTAATATGATATCACCAAACTATATAAAAAGCAGCACACACCTCGTGCCCTCGTCTATTATTTTAATTTCCTTGTAACGCATATATCTTGTCCGCTGTATATGTATTTATTTTGTATTTCCGTTGAACAAACTTTAATACTTTAACTTTCGTGAAAGCTTTATTGTTTCCCGACTATGTTCTCATCATCTAATTTAAACATATTCTTGAAGGTAAATCACCTAATAATTACCTTCAAAATGGCAGTCATTAAACGAAACAGCTGTGAATACTACTCAGAAGCCGCACATAAATCTAGTCTTTGGTAAGGAGACAAAGGAAGGAGAACACCATTATATCACTTCAGGTTCCTTTTAACACAAGTTATCTGATTCCTTTACCTTCTTTCCTGAGGGACATAACAATACGCTCTATTAGTCTATTAAGACCGAGTGTGTTAGTGTGGAGGGGCAGAATAGGGATACATTAGAGCTGCTTGGCGTGTAAACCTGACAAAAATGACGACTTAAAACGATGAACGAACTATGACATTTTAAGGAATATGCTCGATGATTTCCAGGAATAAAAATACTATTCTTTTTCTTCTTCTTCTTTTACCGTGTCACGATCCAGTATTGGCACGCCAAGCAAGTTTGCGCCACTTCCCTAGATCAATCGCCAACTCTTGCGCCTCCCGCCATTCCATACCTGCAGCGCGTGGATCGCTTTTGTAGGAAAGGCCGGCCACGACGATGGAACCCTTTCGGCTGTGCCAGAGAGTGACAAAGAGTGTGAGACTTCAAAAATACTAGTAGAAATATAAAAACTTTGCTAGGGGAATAATGTGGAGAGGAACGACAGGGAGTAGTTTTTAAAGAATGACTAGAGAAGAGCAACAAAAAACCAAGTATCATGGAAGTGGAGAATCGAAAAAGCTGAGGCTCGATCAGTCATCGAAGAAAAATATGTTTTATTTTTAAAAATTATTTTGTTTTTTTAAAAACTGTTGGCGACAACATGCATGCACAACAATGAACCAGACACTAGCTCTGCACGAGATGTGACGCAAACATGTTTTTACCTCAATTTCCCATCGATTCCGCACATACCCCGACTACCTTCTCTAGGTACGTCGGACTTTATATTACTTATTTATGCGTGCGAGTCTATAAGAAATTTTATACGTACATGTCAACGCATTCTTTTTTCGAAGTGATTCCACCGTAAATTTATTTACAGGCGAAACACATTGAGTGCATTTACATGTTTCAAGCAAAACTGTAAAACATGTTTCTCTATTGATGATTTACATGCCACGTAAAGTGATTTATTATTTACAAATTTTACCCATGTACCCTTAAATATGCAAAAAGGCAAGTATTTATTCTTTTTTATACAAATAATATATCTGTGAGCGAAAAGAAAAGAGAGAATAATATAGTGTAAATTCACTACTTTTTAGGAAAAGCTAAAGTTTATATTGGAACGCATACATTGGAACATAAAATATATTTATTTTGCAGCATCAATTTGACTCTCTTCTCTTTGGTCTTGGCCTTTTCCAAAAACTTACTTCATTCTTGCAATCCAGCGCCGATACTATCCAGTTTCTTCGTCGATTATTTTTAAATATCCTGTGACAAACTCCACGTCTTATCTTGCCCTCAAAGTATGCGTACATAGGTGTCCGGCATTCTATGCAAGTGACCGATCCAGTGCAATCTGCATTTTAACATAATATCCACTTTGAAAAAATATTAAAAAAAAAAAAAAAAAACATTTTTTCCACCCCTTAGTTGGAGCATATGGACATCACTCGTCACCTCCAAGGATCCCTGTCGATAGCTAGTTTTCTTGCATCATTCCGGGTCATACCAGAATTCCGTAGCTTCACAGTCACACTACAATGTATAGCATTTAGCGGCCTTCCAGAATGGCGGAATCCTGTTGGATTGAAGAACAAGCAAGCCAGGTTGAGGTTCTCTTTTAGTGTTGTTTTTGTGATGAGAGGCTGCTTAGTGCATTCTCTTATTTCCTCGTTACTCCTGAAATCATACCACCGCATACCCAGTATCCATCGCAAACATCTATTCTAGAAGCTCAGTATACGGTTGCTCTGAGCCTTAAGGTGTCATGATTCGCTACCGTAAAGCAGCACCATCAGAATGAAAGCGTCGAATAGGCGGTATTTGGTTTTGACCGACGTCAATCGTGAGTATCAGACACTCCGCATCGATTTGGATATTGCTCCACTCATTCCCATTCAGATAGCGAGCTCTAAAATGCGATCTCTCGTGATGTGTAACCCTAGGTACTTAAAGCTGTCAACGCTCTCAATGTTCTGCCCATCCCTAATGAGAGGGACATCCGAATAAGGACAGGTGCTATTCCTATATTTATTATTTATATATTTTTTTATAGCGTCTGAAAAAATTTGTTTGTTGAAATCTACAAAATAATTATTGGTTCGGAAAAATATATACTAACACTCTAATTCAACGATTATTTACCCCATTGAACCAATTTTTTAAAAATAAGAAAAAGTCGCACTGGGTCAAGTAATCAAAAAAATTTGAATCATAAAATCTATTATTTCAAAATATTATTTATATTTTTTTCATATACTTAAATATATTTAGTTTGCTACTAATATTAAACAAATAATTATATGATTTGTATCTGATTGCGAATGACGTATAAACGGCTGAAGAAAAATACCCTTTCAGACGCTTAAGAGTGAGAGTAACGTTTTCAGTGAAAACTGCAATTCAATACATTTGATTAATAACTTTCATTTTTAATAATTAATCAATACTCATATAAAAACATTTTTAAATTTCAGTTTAAAAAATTGCTATTTTTATTAGTATATTGTGTTTAAAAAATATTTTTTTGATTGTTTGATAAAATTTTTAAAAGATGACAAAGCGATTTTTGTGATTTTTTTTTTAAATACAATGTATTTCTATATAACTAAGTTAAAACACTGAAATATGCACATAGACTGTGATAAGTATATAAAATAATCAAATGTCTTCTCAAAAAAAAATCAAGAACTGTAAAACATTTGTCAAAATTTTAATAAAGAAGAAAAAAAAACATTTCAATAAAATTAAAATGGCTCTACTGAGAAATTTTGGATATGGCACTTAATATAGTTCAGTTCTAGGGTACAGACATAGATTTTTTAATTGTGTATTTATTATTACATAAAAAATCTTTTCAATAAATACTTTTAGAAAGGTACGTATTGATTATTTTAAATGAAAATTATCTGTAAAATGTAAGTCAAACCATAAGTTATGTTTTAAAATTCACCCTTCATTTCTATGGCCTCTCAGTATTTTGGTTTTTGTAATTTCAGGTTTCTTTTAAACTAGTTTCTGTTAGACCCATACTATCAATTGGCTCTCAAAGGCGTGATACTTTAGATACAAAATATATGCATAACTAATGTTCTGCAACCTCGTACAATATAATATTATGACACTAGCTTTAGGTAAGTAAAATATTTTATGAATCCGTTACCGCAATTACAGTTGTGTTGGTTTTGATTAAGATTAAATTCTCACTCCTACTCTGCATTCGCGGCTATCAAGCGGCTTCTAAATTCTCTTTAATGCTGCTCCGGCCCTGACCGGAAGGAAGATAGTTAAACTATACGATGTATATATCTTTGAAACAAGACAGTTAGACGGCTCGCATACGGTGAGATTGCATGCAATGTCAACACCAAAAAGTGCATGCAATATCAATTAGGGATTTACAACAAAATTGCTATCATTCAAGATATCTTTACACACGCAAGCAATATTATCATTCACAGTTAAAATACAATTACCGACGCCATTTCTTAAAGTCAGCAAACGACATAGTATCAGTAGGTAATGTATTACAGATTACTTAATTTTGAAAAACTTCAGAAACATAAATAAATATTAGAAAAACTCCTAATAGGGATTTGATCTCACTCCTCGTTTGAGCTACCAATATGTTTATAGTCAATTATTATTCTATATTTATATTATCCAAGATATTTCCAATTTCGCCAATGGATTGTTACCAGTAATAAAAATAATGAGTGTAGGTGAAGTCAATGTAAGTGTTATTCAAAAGTATGTATATTTAATTACAATAACCTATCATTTATCATTCTTCAACCCTGTGTACATTCAGTATTAAATATTATATAACATTCAGTATATAATATTAAAATCATTGCGATATCCTACATTGGTTAGAACTAGGTGCCAATCTACCTGCCTTTCACTTCACCCCTCTAGTACTGTGAGCTGATCATTTTGACTACTCGTGATGATTTTTGTTGCAAGTGCGTTACTTAAAATAGGTTTGATTTAGGTAAGTAGGTATCACTTTACCCGCACCTTATCTCACTTTCCATCACTGTTATCTGACCACTTCTTAGTGCATTATTTTTAAGACGGGTTGGCACGTAACTTGGGAATCTGTCAAGATCTCATGACTCAGATTTGTAACTGGTAGTTTAATAGTCGGGCATCAGTTTTCTCCTTGGCTCACACCCACTTCTCTAGAAGTTCAACAATACGAAGAGTACGTGTCATTAAAAAACTGCGTGTCACTCTTAGGTTCGTGTGTTATATTCTACGTTTTACCCGACCAAATACCAACCACTAGTTTTTCAGATAGCCAGTCATCTATATGGCCAATAAACTGATAATTCCCGTAGAAAAAACATGTGAGTCAACAAAAGAACTAATAATTTTCCGTATGTGATAACTCAGTATCATTACTTTAGTATATATCAGTGGCGAAGACTCCATACTTTATTTAAATCATATATTTTTAAGAAATATAATCTTCTTCTTCTTCTTCCACCCTGTCACGTCCCAACATTGGGGCATAGGGCAAGCACAAGTTGGCGCCACTTCCCTCGGTCCATCTCCAACTCTTGCTCCTCCCGCCATGTCAGACCTGCAGCACATAGGTCGCTCTTGTAGCACCGCTACAGGGTGAGGGAGGGCCGGCCACGGCGACGGAACCCTTGAGGCTGTGCCACAAGGGTACAAAGTGCCGCACTCTTTGGCGGCATCCGGAATACGTGTCCCAGCCACGTAAAGCGTCTCTTCGTGATAACTTCAATTACCGAAGGCTGTTGTGTCTGCTCACGAGCTCGGGTGTTTGTAACGCGGTCGTACCAATGTACCCCTAAGATTCGGCGGAGACATCGATTCTCAAAGCTCAAAAGCTAAGACTCGTGAAGCTTAGTAAGATGCCATATCTCACAGCTATACAGGAGCACAGGTAGCACGCACGCGTTAAACAAACGACATTAGGTCCTCACATATAATAAATAACCTAAATACATTTCATAGGTAAAAAAATAAAAACCATTAACAGAGATATATTTATTTACTAAGCGGCAGAGTAATCCATCTCTAATAGGATTCATAGACACATATTATTTATGGATTCAATTTACAAACACACCATGCAAACAAAGGCTTGCTATAATCCAAAGTTGTCTCTTATATACTTTGCTGGTGTTTGTCCTTGAGACCTGACTCACTATATGCTTCAATATATGAAATGTATGTGGCTTATACGGTAAAGCTTATCTTTGTTTACTATTCATTTATGTTATTTTACGCACACCGGGCAAGCTCTAACTGGCTTAGCTAATGGACACTGCAGCTAGCGTAGTTGCAAGTTCGATTCCCGGTTCGGCATCACTTATTTTGAAAAATACCTATTTCAAATGCCAATTTATGATCTTCTTAGGATCGAACATGATAAAAAAGAACATTTTCTATTACTCACTACAGTCTACCTTTCTTCAACAGCCTCGCCTCTGCTGTAGATCGCAACACATCAACAACTTGGTGTGCGAGCTCATTTAGATTTATACTATACGACTGGCATTATCTTAGAAACAGGGCATGTTCGAGAGAGTTAGTATGAGAAATATTTATAACTCTATCATATCGATGTAGAGGGTGATACTGT
This sequence comes from Rhyacophila brunnea, assembly GCF_057557595.1. Classification (NCBI taxonomy): domain Eukaryota; kingdom Metazoa; phylum Arthropoda; class Insecta; order Trichoptera; family Rhyacophilidae; genus Rhyacophila; species Rhyacophila brunnea. The sequence continues at coordinate 9,063,058 of NW_028232796.1, read as the reverse complement.
ATGCAGATTTACTCAGGCATTAGTGGACTCATAACTCAGTTATTGGTTGGAACTCTATTGGAAAATTTATTACCTATGTTTTAAGAATATCAATATTGTTATATATTTATTTATTTATTTAAGAATACAAAACATTGTGGACATAACAAATCTAAATTCAAGACGTACACAACATGAGATTTACATTATAAGTCAAACATTACCCTCACAAGAGAGAAGAGAATATAGAAAAAGAAATATATATATAATAACAATAATAATAACAAAAAAAAAATAATCAAAACATACTAAAGTACAATTTAATACAGAAAAATATAATTTTTGAGAACGAAAAATATACCATTTTATACAGAAAAATACAGTTTCAAAAATAAAATGCAAAAAATGTATCTGTAACTCCCCTCTCTATGATATCTCCCCAATGACAATAAATTGTCTTCTGTCGAATTCATCGACATCCTAAGTTACTAATTATGTACCATTGTTAAGAATATTCGATCGGTGTGATTTCGACTATTGCAATGTACCTACTCAATATCATATTATTACTACGTACGTACTACGTAAACGTAACTATGTAAACTAAGCGTCACTAATATTACTTATTTACCATTTCATATTTATACTAGGTACAGTAAATCAGTGCTCCGCAACTGGTGTGCCGCGAGACAATGCTTAAAAAACACAAATGATTTTGTATATTATACAATAATTACTTGATACTCGTAGCCAAAATTGCGTACATAGCTGGTAATAAATAAATTTGAGCACCTGCATAAACTTAATAAAACAATGCAAGGTCAGAATGAAAATATATTGACGTAATCTGACAAATTAGAAGGATTTAAGACAAGGATCTCTAAAAATGTACCAAAGGACCTACCAGACCACCAATGAAACAAGCAATTAATTTTGGATCCGTCTCCAAAACATTTAACTTTGCTTTAAAAGAGATTTCATCGTTACTTTCATCCAATCAATACGACTGGATTCGAAACCCTTTTGCAACCAACGCCAAAAATTATATAGAAGCGCTTATGCTATTTTCTGGATTTCGGTTAATAAAGAATATCCTAAATCTAAATCTAAATCTAAAACTAAATCTAAAAAAAATCCTATCTAAAAACTTTTACGTTCATTGAAACAAACTCAGGTATCATATTAATTAGTTATTATATTGCTAATACAAATACATGGTAATATGTAGGTATTGTGGAGCCCAATCTCAGGGGGGCGGAGTGGCAGGTCAAGCAGATAAGTGAGATAAACACAAATTACATGTTTGCTCTAATAGAAAAAAAAATATTATTATTGTGTCAATACTCGACATATAATTATTTTTAAAACGACAACTAACCGTAATTCAAGTGGATGTATTAATAAATACAAAAAGTCGCTAAACATAGAATCAATACGATTAATTTTACATAAAACATCATTTGAAAACACGCTATTTTAAAGTATCACACTGTCTTTAACCCTAGCGATAGGTAAGGGGGGCGCCAAATATTCTGGCTTGGGGTCAATGTTTTAGTGTATAAATTGTTGTTTTACGTGTGGTGTGCCGCAGAATTCTGGGAAGACCTGGAGTGTGCCGTGACTGAGAAAAGGTTGCGGAGCACTGCTGTAAATGATTCTGATATCAGTCAACTCGGACCATGCGTTCAAACTTAACTCAGCTCTGCTCACCGAGTTGTTTCACTGCGGATCGAACTCTCCCGAGCTCTTTCTCTTGTATTCTTACACCATGTAATTGTAAATCGAGAATTAACGAATAAAATCTCGGAAGATTAACATCCATCGAATCTTATTACTGACATATACCTTCCACTGGACCACGTGAAGGATCGGGGCCCGTTGGTAAGGATTTCCGTTGCCGAAAACATAACAATATAATATTACAGATACCTACAACTTGAATAGTAAATATAATTTATGTTGGTTATGATTTTCGTCGCCAGTCTTTAGTGTGGCGAGCACTTGATTGAATAAAGAATTTTGGCGTATTTCAAAACCATTTTATTACATCTTGTAGGAGAATTTTGAAACTAAAACCCTCATTAATCATTTAACCTTCTACAAAACACCTACACTGATTACGTTCACGCTCCTTGCCACATCATAGTATGTACTCTGTTTTAATAAACTACCAAAACACACAGTGTTATAGTATCCATTTGATTTGTCTTATTTACTGTAGCCAAAGTCAATCTTTATTGAAAATACAAATGAACGGTTCTGAGACTATTGGCATAGTTAATTTTAAATCGATGTCGGTATTGTTTGTTCTCTTCCAATAAAAGGATAAGGAAAGGTAAACTTGATACAGGGGTGGGTTGGTAAAATCTAAAAATATAACAAAGCAACATTTTTTGATTGCCTTGTGTATTTATTTTCTGAAACAGAGATGAGTTCTTTTATGTATTTGAATACCATTCGAAGATTCTCTAATTTGAATCTATGCTTCCAGAAAAGGTGTATTTTTATATTGGTAAGTACGTATTTGTGCGAGACTCAATTCTTAGGAAGTTCATACTGGCATAGTCCTATCAGAAGTTTAGAGGGTAGTTCATTTTTAACACACCATGGTATTAGTCATAAGAAATGAGTGACTTAAATTATATTACTAAATACACTACTGCCATTGAGTCTCTTGGACTGTTGTGGGTACATATTATATATATATATTTTTATTATTTTTTCTATCATTAATTATTGTTATATTCCGTTTTTATTTATGTCTAATTAAAAACATGAAGTCTATTGCATAGTTTTATCTCGCTCGGTGTCGCTCTAACTACGTCATATTTTCTGTCAAAACTATCGAACTTCATGCTACATATGTGGTATATTTATAAAATCGCTCACGAATCTCGTCAGCTGGATGGATACGTAGTTTTTTAGCCGTGGCGTCATGAATCAGTCAAGACGCATGCGCGTACAAGATAGTGTGCGACTGATTAAAACTCATTTAGTGCTAACACCGCGACTGGCGCGTTTGGAGTCGTTGGCCATTAGATATATGTTTTATTTAAATGTGGTAATTAAAAGGTTAGCAGTGATTGTTATCTCATTCAGTTTTAATCAGTTGTTCACTAACGTTACACATTTAGATAATATCGTCACTGTTCTGGCAGAAGACACTAATTCGAAAAAATGACATATTGAGTTAGTGCCAAAATGTTCCTTATTTCAAACTTTACCGTCTGAAAACCTTCTTAATAAATAAACAGTCTTTATAACTCAACTCTATTCTCAACTAGTATTCTGCAGTTAGTGTGTTCTGCCGGAACAGAGCGATATACGCCCGAATATAGAGTAAATGACTTAGAGATCTGTTTTTTTTTTTAATGAGGCATCAAGCTATTTTATAATGATCTCTGTCATTGTAACAAAGTAACTTCATATCCATTATTGTTAATACTAAGAACACAGCAAAAATAAAAGATGACAGATCAAATCTTGCCTTTTTGATTTTGATTTGCCTGGTTTTGATTACAAAATTTTATAAGAACGTATTTTCTTTACATATCTCGATAATAACATTAAATCAACAAATCATCTATAATAATTAATATTGCATATATTTATTGAAGGGTACCTTTGATTTCATCAAATAAGCTTTCACAATCAAGTGTCATATATTTACTCTATTAAGGTGAGTTGTTTATTATCACATCAGTTTTATTTATTATGAACATTTATAGTGCGGGTGTAGCAAGCAAATGGTATCCGTGACATCTATTCATTTAGCGTCAGTACATCCATACCATAGACAAGACTTGAGAGAACATAACAACGTACCATACGCAGACTCAGGCTTAGGTCGTAGGTATGTTACCTATTTGTGTTAGCATTTTTTAAGTCTAAGCTGGTCAAATTAATGAAGAAACAAATATTACAGATTAATATGGAATATAAATATGTAAAATGATACGTAAACACTAATTATTATTTAAATCCATACCTTCGTAAAATTCTTGATGCTTCTAATATTTTTAATTATTAATACATAATCTACTTTCTCCTTAAATTTTTTTTGTGTAAATTTGAGATGTTGTTGAATTTCTGTGGATTGTAATATAATATGTTATGTAGGTACTCGTAGCTTTGTAATTAGTTTTATTTTAATAAGTGTGTGTGTTTTAAAAATATAATGCAATAATAAAGTTCGTTAATAATAAACATAACCTCTCTATTATTTTTACTGACATAAAAGTATGGGCGAATAATAAAGTATTAAAATGGCAATTTGAGGCCATCAAGGTGTGATCATATTATTTACATAACGTAACCATACGTACCGTTTTGAACGGGACCGTCCCGTTTTTAGGTAACCTGTCCCATTGTCCCCAAGCACAGCTTCGGGACGCCAAAATGTCCCGTTTTCAGAAAGAGAGCAACCCACGGTATAAATTAGAAATGTTTGAATGGGCGAATTTAACAAAAATACCTACGTGGAAAGAGATTCAAAGTGTAATTGATTGAAAGGGATTTATTAATTGAAATTGTATTCACTTATTTCTAACTACATTACTACACTACACCGCAAAAAGTGCCAGAATAGAACACTGGAATTGTTTCACCGAAAAAAAATCATTCTTATTTGCAATCAAAACCATACTTGAACATATTTGTTCTTCAGAAAAATATAAGACCACATAAATGTTATTATTTATTTTCATGTGTTCATTCTCATTTAAACAAAAACATATGCGTTTTCTTGAAAACACATACTTTTACCTAAAAATTAGTAGTTGTCCCGTTTTGAGGAAGAAAATAAATGGTCACATTATATATACATATCCTCATATTTTTGAACAGACAAAACAACAGAGCTTGTTGTCCTTAAACGTATAGGACGTTTTCAAGATGTTATGTGTATTTACTGTTCTTTAATAAGCATTTTACTCTCTCATCGTCTGCATGTCCTATCAAAACCCATAACCGTTTCATTACAATTTTAAATTCACTCAATCAGTCAATTACATAAATTAATATACATGTAGATATAGCAAGAATATAATAAAAAACTTTAAATATTGACTTGTAAATTGTGTACTACATAAATTGACCATTTTTAGCAATGTCGACGTGTACTGGAACCGAAATATTCACAGTTTAATAACAGTATTTATTCCAATTTATTGTCTTTAAAAGAAATATAAATGAACAATCATAAAAATTATGTCATACATAATCACAAAACGTCAAACTAGACAACCAAATATAGCGACTGTAAAGAATGGTTGATAATTATGAAGATGCCATTTTTCAGTGTGCCAACGCACATGATACATTTTTATGTTACTTCCAATTCAACCGCTCATATATGATTCGTTTTAGCGTAAACATTTTAAATAAATGAACCTCATCTTCTTCACCGTGTAAAGATGCCGGCATCCTGTCCTGGCCATGGGCTGAGATTATGGCCCCACATCTTGAAGCGGGCCCCCAGGCCAGGATATTTGGCGCCCCCCCTACCCATCGCTAGGGTTAAAGGCAGTGGGACGCTCTACATAATCATTTTCTAAATCGTACTTTAGGTAATACAATTAAAGGTATTTGGTGTATTGTAGCGATTTTTTGTATTGTTGACTATCGATAATAAGTAATCAAAAACTGCACCACACAACTAGATATTTAAACAATTTGATACTCTTCAATTAAATTAGCGCCGCAGGCGACTTTTTTTCCTATTAGGGCAACTTTGTGTTGTATGTTTATATCACTATCAGGTCGAGCTACTACGTCAGGTTCCCAGGCTAGAGCCCTGTCAGCCCCCCCCCCCTTTGTGGGGGCCATGGCTGAGATGAAACTAGTATATACACTGGTAAGCTTCGTGCACTTTTAAATTTAAGACATCCTTCGGAGTACCATGAAGTATAATAAAGTAACATTATCCACAAAAATATAGATTAAATAGATAATCAGAATAATATTAATATTAAACAATGCAAATACACATATATTTTGTAATGTTGAAAATTTTGCACACGTGAGAATTATAAAGATGATTAATACTTAAAATACAAAAATGTTCACTTTAATAAGCTCAGTATGCAAATATTCCGCTATGAGCTACCCTCGCCAAGCCGAGCCGTTTCATATGGATAGGTACCGCTTAGTCGGATGTCAAATTGAAAAATTGCGTTTGCTGCGTTTCTGTACTGCGGCCATTTTTCTTTTACAATCAAAACGGGTCTATCGGTACCTATAAAAATTACATGAAACTTATTTTTACTAGAAATAGCCCGCGAAAAATATGGTAGTAAAAAATTAAATGAACTACTTTTGTATACTTAAACTATTACTCCCAGACAACACATTATTTCACACCCCTTACTGGTGCACCATTATGTTTCTCATATATATGTAGCGTCACTGACTCAAGCGTCCATGGCAGGCCTCGGCACTGTCAACAACACATTCATACAATTTGTACTGCATAATCAAATAAAAAGAAACAAAAATGTCTACACGTATTTCCCTAGTCGCCTACCAAAATCAATCCCACGTAGTAGGTATATCGTCGTTTTCAAAATACTTTTTTTAAATATATATGTTTTGTTCTATATATTCTTCTTCTTATTGTGCCATCCCCTAGCGGAGGTCGGCCACCATCAAGGCAATCTTATCTTTGTCGTCTGCTACCCGGAACAGTTCAGTGGAGCTGCACTCATACCAATCACGGTGGTTCTTAAGCCACGAAATGCGGCGCCGTCCTCTGCTACGCTTCCCATTGATCTTTCCTTGAATGACAAGTTGGGGAATGCTGTATTTTTTTCCTCTCATAATGTGGCTGAGGTACTGTAGTTTCCTGGTTTTGATACTACGTAGAACTGCTCGGCCATTCCCCATTCGATTGAGAACTTCAACATTTCGTCGCTGTAGGATTGGTTTCCCGAATAGACCAAATATTCAGGAGACGAAAAACAAATTTCATAATTATATATTTAAATACATGGATATATTTAAATAGTTATTTTTACAGTATATGAATGATGTATTCATTACCATTACAAAGTAATTTAAAGAAAAGGATGGTTCTAGTCCGTTTAGATACAAAAAAATATTCTGCATTAAAAGGTCGATTTTGACAAAAACGGATATTTGGGAAACCAATCCTATAGCGACGATTTGTCACCCGGTCAGTCCAAGGAATTTTGAGGATGCGCCTATACAGCCATATCTCGAAAGCTTCAAGTCTCCGTGACATCTCTTGGTTTAGCGTCCATTAATTAGACCGTATAAATAAGTCAAACTCTCAATGTTCTATATACCTATTATATATCACCAAAATTGTAATATTATTATATATAAAAACCTCAGACGTAACATACGGCATGCCTAATTTTACTAAGACTAAAATATCTCCATGAAAATAAATTGAAACACTATTAAATCACTTAATGATAAAGAAGCTCCCACTACCCATAAGTTTTTCGGAGACCTTGTCACTTCGGAGGTTTTAGCAGTACAACGACAATATACATATAGAGCCCATATGAAATTAATATAAGATTAGTAATAAAACAGTGCAACAGCGTATATTTGTTATTTATTTTGTAAAGTTACAAATTTTACACCTGTAAAGACTCACTAATACGGCTAATACTTAAAGTAACTACGCAACTTCTAACTTTAATAGGCTGAGTCCGCGGGGATTTCACCCGTCCTGGGTCGCCCCCTGCCGAGCCCGGCCCTGCCTCCGTCTCCTAAAGTAAATGTCAATTTTATTCCATCCCCAGCATAAAGGTCAAACTTGCTTTCCAATCGGATTACAACCCTTTGGAGGATTTGATAGGTATTTTCTATTAAGGGTTACAATATAACGTAGGCAATCTCTATGAGATCTAATTATAAAGGTTTATTTGCATGCATCGCTGTAAGTTTGCTTATACTCGTATACTATATTATTAATCTTCTTATATTTCTGATAGTTGTAAACTATAAACATAGAATAATAAAATGATATAACAGCAATTTTTAGATGTAGTTTTGAGGCTTTTCAATGTATTCTATTTTTTAATTTGTTCCTATAACAATGTTAAGGGATGGTATTTTCAATTTTAAGACGCAATGATACTTAATTTGAAACCAACATAATACGAGTATCAACTACATATATAATTATATTCATAACAAGCTTCGTTAACAGCAAACCAATTGAACGTGTGACCCACTATAAATATTTAGGACCATGGGTCAAAGAAATATGGGACCATTCTCAGAAAATAAAAAAATTGAATTGACATCGCAAGGAGTGTCTTTCTCAAAATGAGATACCTCCTTAGGAATTAAGACCTTAACCTAGGTCTGAGACTGAGTAAGGTTCGTTGTTATGTTCTTTCAATTCTATTCTATGGTATGGAAGAAATATCACGGAGAGTTGAAGCTTTCGAGATGTAGCTATATACACGCATCCTCATTTTTTTTTTGGACTGACCTGATGTCAAATGTTGAAGTTCTCAATCGAATGGAAAGGGACCGAGAAGTTCTACGTAGAATTAAAACCAAAAAACTACAGGATCTCAGCCACCTTGTGAGAGGACAAATGTACATTATTACTCAATTTTTCATACAAGGAAAGATCGACGGTAAGCGTGCCAGAGGACAACGCCGCATTTCATGACTTAAGAACCTCCGTGATTGGTACGAGTACAGCGCCACTGAACTGTTCCAGATAGTAGATGATAAGGCTAAGAGGGTAGTTACCCTCCGCTATGGGTCACACGATAAGAACAATATAATCAGATGGCGATAGTAAAAAAGTAATAAGTAAAACATTTAAAAAAAAATAAAATCACATTAGGAAGCAAAATCAGAGAACTAGTCATATAACAAGTCACAGTGGAACCAGCAAGACATCAATCCCAAAATATCTTCCGATTTCGCCTGATCACTCCTCCAGGGAAGTCATACATATTACAACATTCAGCCAATAATGTTGCGTCAACCCTTTGTCTGATCCCACAGTGAGTAACATGTCATTATGATGTTTTAATGCCTGAAAATTTGAATGTTTGTATGTGGGACTCATCGTATGTTTATCTGCGTGGTTGATGCCTTCCCAATTATTATCATATTATGTTCATGAGACTGGGTAAATTACACCACCAATCCAAGCTCCGTTGTATCAATAATTAGTATCTGATGATTTTTTGATACCCTTTCTTTGGCGTTCGTCTTGATAGCTCATTCAACCACTTTTAAATGAATTTTCGTGTATTATTGTTTTAAACTATAATAATACTGACTCAGAGACATGATAATTTACTCCAAGAATCCCTGTCACAAGAATTCAACCATTGAACAGGTGTTTTTTATATTATATTTCTAAAATATAACCAATATCATTTACCTTAGAAAATTGCCTAGTATAAACCAAGTAATACACCAAACTTAAACTGACATTCGATTATTTGAAAAATAAAACAAAGTAGTGGGTAGTTTTTTTGTGACTGCCATCAATATGTCATTTTTACATTACTTAAGTTCACCGGATGCGTGTTTTTTATTTACTGCTGACTTGAACATTTCATATTTTAGAATATTTTACATTTCCCCGCTAATACATTATTAATAATCTTAAAGCAACAACCCCTATCGACTAAATAGATACCTATCTTTCAAATTTTATCTCTGAATACATTAAAACATCTCATATTTTCGACTGATCCACCAAAATCAATAACGTCTCCGGCTGTCATCGGATTCCCAGATCTCAATTATAATATTATTTATTAAATATCAATTTTTCACGTACAATCAGTCAGTACCTATATATAATATGATTTCGTAATGTTATGAGATAGCTGATCTGCAATTTCATAAGATTGCGAATTGATGTTACTTATTTCATCATAATTTCAATATATTATTTTCATAGTGCAAATATGTAAATATAAAACACCCACGGTGGCCGCGCGGCTTAAGCGTTGGACTATCACGCCGTGGGTCTCAGGTTCGAATCCTGGGTCTGGCAAGTACACATATTGTTTTTTCAATTTGTGTGTGAGTCAGGGTATGGATCTAATAGGTTGAGCAAGTGGCTGACATCCATTTCTCGTAAAAAACAAAATCTGTTAAGGGGGGACATGCTCGTCGAAGGTCAAAATTGAGTTTTTATTGTATTTTCAAACCATGATCCTGGACACTCCTTAAACGTTGTAGATAATCTATTTATATAATTTTGAAGCCTTATTTTCCTTTATAGTTATTTTAAACATTTAATGACTGCATAAAGTATTTTTATTACATAAAATAGTATTCTTTTAAACCTCTCGCTCTAATGTTTCAGAATATAGTCATATTTCGGTACATAACTGTGCAGTGGTGTTAAGATTTTTTACATTTATTAATTTTTAAACGCATTAATAAAACCATTAGTATAATTTATTATGAGATAATTTTTGTAAAATATTCACGATAAAAAATTATATTGATAATTTCTGTGATCCCAAATTTGACAAGAATTAGGCATTTTATTATTCAAAAAATCGGCAAGATTAACACATTTGAAGATAATTCTAAAGATATTTATTATAAACTATGTCTTTGACCATTTACGTGTGATAAACATCTTATGAATAATGATTGCTTTATGATAATTATTGACCTAAGAATAAGGTAGTGTTTTTTTAAAATACGCCATTTCTTTTGTCATTCCCCAGTAGTTAAGCTACAACATACGGCCGAAGCCATAAATTCACAAACTATAATTGAAGTAGGGAGTAAAATGATATTAACGCTTGTGTTTGAACATGTGCCGTTTAAATTTTTTTTTAAGAAAATCGGTTAGGTACATGTTCAAACACGCGCGTTAACATAATTTTACTCCCTATTTTAATTATAGTTTGTCAATTTATGGCTACGGCCGTATGTTGTAGCTTAACTACTGGGGAATGACAAAAGAAATGGCGTATTTCAAAAAAACACTACCTTATTCTTAGGTCAATAATTATTATAAAGCAATCATTATTCATAAAATGTTTATCACACTTAAATGGTCAAGGACATAGCTTATAATAAGTATCTTTAGAATCATCTTCAAATGTGTTAATCTTGCCGATTTTTTGAATAATAAAATGCCTAATTCTTGTCAAATTTGGGATCACAGAGATTATCAATATAATTTTTTATCGTGAATATTTTACAAAAATTATCTCATAATAAATTATACTAATGGTTTTATAAATGCGTTTAAAAATTAATAAATGTAAAAAATCTTAACACCACTGCACAGTTATGTACCGAAATATGACTATATTCTGAAACATTAGAGCGAGAGGTTTAAAAGAATACTATTTTATGTAACAAAAATACTTTATGCAGTCATCAAATGTTTAAAATAACTATAAAGGATAATAAGGCTTCAAAATTATATAAATAGATTATCTACAACGTTTAAGGAGTGTCCAGGATCATGGTTTGAAAATACAATAAAAACTCAATTTTGACCTTCGACGAGCATGTCCCCCCTTAATACAAACCTCCACTCTGTGTAGGCCCATATTATTATCCTATTAGGATCGGGCATGGTAAAATATATATATATTATGTATAAATAGCGGGTCAGAATCGATTGGACATCTCACTCGATTACAATTTCCCATCAAAGACACACCACACCAAGCTACCGTTATATTTATTACATATATTGCATCGATTGTACCATTGTAGTTATTTGAAACAGTAAAAAAACTACCGTCTTTCATCCGCAATATCTATCCTCCGACGAACGAAATAATCTTCTTAGTGTGCCATCCCCTAGCGGAGGTCGGCCACCATCAAGGTGATTTTATCTTTATCGTCTGCTACCCGGAACAGTTCAGTGGAGCTGCACTCGTACCAATCACGGAGGTTCTTAAGCCACGAAATGCGGCGCCGTCCTCTGCTACGCTTTCCATTGATCTTTCCTTGAATGACAACTTGGGGAATGCTGTATTTTTGTCCTCTCATAATGTGGCCGAGGTACTGTAGTTTACTGGTTTTGATACTACGTAGAACTTCTCGGTCCTCAAAAAAAAAAACCAAATAATAACACATGGATAAAAGCATACTACAGTGGTGATTCCGACGTACAAGTCTTTGCATATGTTATCAGTAACTTACATAATATGCTACAACTGTCTTCGTTTTCAATTATTCAAAAACAGGTTTTTAATATTTTGTAATACGAAACTACGCACGATACATTGTATGCACGGAGTATAATATTGTACATGTGAAGAGGCAGAGTCCTAATCCATCAATGTCATCCCATACCTACATAATGATAACTAAAGGTCATATCCTGTTATAACAATGTCACCTAATACAATATTTCACCTTTTCACTACAATATAAAGATAATCTATGTAGAATTATGAATTCTCTGAATTTTACTATCTTAATAGGTTTACTACATGAGTATATTAGTTGTTTCCACTATTTGGACTGATATAAATAATAATATGTCGGGAATTTTGATTTTTACGTTAGTAGTTATCTGGTAAATGTTCATTAATACTATTCACTATACAATTAATCTAATTTTATAAGTAAATTTGAGTTAAACATAGATATTAATAGCAGTTTCATCGTGGGGTTACTGCCAAAACTTGGTAAGTCGATAACTTAAGTATTTAGAGTTAACAACGGATTATGTGTCTATATAACACAAAAAAATTAGCATTAAGCCTGCTTTAAGAAGGTATGTCAAACTTCAAATTGCAATAATTACTCCATAACACGATTTCGAGACTTACCAACTTATATACATAGGTATGTTACGCCGAATGTGCAAAATTGACTATTACATGAAATTGGCAAAATTCATGTTATTACACCGGGCTTGACTATTGTCATGCCCGTTGTCTTATTCATGAATTAGGTAAATTACCTGCCGAGTACGTGAATTCACCAGGGTATGAAATTCTTAAACTGTGAACATGACAGTAGAAAAAGTAAATTTATTACTGATGGTTTTAATAGTTATAATTGGACATACTTAATATCATATTATTATTATTAGGTTAGGTTAGGTTTTGTAATTCTGAATTCAACTGAATGTCCATTTTGAGGTCAGCTAACACGTGTCAACAAACTATCACAAACATACAATCGACCATTGCACGATTGATACCCAAGCACGATTCAAATCGCGAAAATACCTTTTAATAAAATTCTTCCATTATCATATTATAGTTCTAGATTTTTTTGCGCATAGTAAATGGATATGAACGTCATTGTAGTTATTGATTGGTATATTTTTATATTATAATCAATGACATTTGACACATTTGGTTAGTTTGATTAGTTGCAAAAAACACCACCGGAGCGCGACCATATATTTTGACCATAGATAATATACGTAAATTTTGACCAATGCATGAGCATTTGACACATTTAGTTTAGTTTCGAAAAACACCACCGTAGCGCTACTATCTAATTTGTCCAATGCATGAACTAGGCAGAAAAATTACTGCCAAATTCACGCACTCGGCAGATATTTTGTCAAATTCAAGGCAACGGGCTTGCATTTTTCATGATTTAGGCAAAATTTTGCCCATTTCATGTAATAGTCAATTTCGCACATTCGGCGTAACACATACACTAAATCAAATAATTGACCACATACTTACAATACAAAATGCATAAATAAAAATACATTAAAATCGATATCATTCAAAATTATTGAGATAGACAATTCTTTCTTCTTCTTCTTTCACCCTGTCACGTCCCAACATTGGGGCACAGGGCAAGCACAAGTTGGCGCCACTTCCCTCGGTCCATCGCCAACTCCTGCGCCTCCCGCCATGTCAGACCTGCAGCACGTAGGTCGCTTTTGTAGCATCGCTGCAGGGTGAGGGAGGGCCGGCCACGGCGACGAAACCCTTGAGGCTGTGCCACAAGGGTACGAAGTGCCGCACTCTTTGGCGGCATCCGGAATACATGTCCCAGCCACGTGAATCGTCTCTTCGTGATAACTTCAATCACCGAAGGCTGTTGTGTCTGCTCACGAACTCGGATATTTGTAACGCGGTCGTACCAATGTACCCCTAAGATTCTGCGGAGACATCGATTCTCAAAGCTCAAAAGCCGTGACTCTTGAAGCTTAGTAAGATGCCATGTCTCACAGCCATACAGGAGCACAGGTAGCACGCACGCGTTAAAACAAACGACATTTGGTCCTCACAGAATACAGCCTTGACCTCTATGCGACTCCAAGTTGGTTGAACGCAGAGCCCGCCACACCCATGCGGATTCCAAGCTCACTAGAAATACCACCATCATCGGCAACCGTGGCACCCAAGTACTTGAATCTGGACACCAGCTCGACGGGCAGACCAGAAACCCGCAGAGGAGTGTCGGCGTCGATGCAAGCAGCACTGCACATGGATTTGGTCTTAGCGGCATTCAGATGAAGACCCACACGCATCGAGTTTGCGGCTAGCCTGTTCACGGTCACCTCCAACCTCTCGATCGTCGAGTCAAACACGACTGCGTCGTCTGCATACTCCAAGTCGCACAGTCTTTCTTCGCATAGATCGCTTGTGTCATCATGATGTAGGCGTATCCCACTGTCGGGGCAAACCGTCTTACGCATTATGAAATCCATCATGATGATAAAAAGAAAGGGCGCAAGTACACATCCTTGCTTGACTCCTGACGTGATTTCAAAGAGGTCAGAGGATGTTCCGGCTGCTCTCACGCGACACTCTGTATTGGTGTAGAGAGCACTTATCACGGCGACCAGTTTCCGTGGGACACCATATCCTAGCAGAATTTGCCACAGAGATTCACGATGAGAACTGTCAAATGCCTTTTCATAGTCCACGAAGCAGCAGGCGACAGGTATATTCATCTCTTGGTACTGTTGCAGAAGGCTTCGGAGAGTTGAAATATGCTCTGAGCAGGACTTCCTCGGGACAAATCCGCTCTGCTGCGCACGCAAAACGTCCAGCATGGGACTTCTAATCCTGTACAGAAGAATCTGCGCCAACACCTTCCCGGGAACGCTGAGGAGAGTGATTTCTCTGTAATTATTACAGTCTTGTGGGTTACCCTTTTTGTGCAGAGTAACAACTGTACCATCCCTACAGGCTTTGGGGCACTGCTCCTTTTCCCATACCTCGTGCAGAAGGTCACACAAGGACGGCAATACAGCGCTCAGTCCGCAGAGCAGAAATTCTGCATTGATGCCATCATCTCCAGGAGCTTTCCTGCGCTTCAGTCTTTTGACAGCCTCTTTAACTTCAGCAGTTGTCGGAGGATCTTCGCAGAATCCCGATGCAGTAGTGATTCCGAGGGCGGTGATCTCCGACGGAATATCGAAGGGATGCAATGGAGGTAGGCGATTCAGGACATCACTAAAATGTTGGCGCCATAGCTCCTGGACCTTTGCAGGTTCGGTGACTGTCACTCCACACCACGCACACCGGTACTTTTCAGTTTTTCCACATCGAGTCTGACCGTCCTTTTGGGTTTTGGGACTCGTTTGAGGTCTATACGGGATTTCCCGACCAAGAGTTCGTGGTCACTGTGGATGTCTGCATCTATATATGTCCGCACGTCTAGCAGTTTATGCCGGTATTTCGCTTTGACCAAAATGTGGTCGATCTGGTTTCTTGTATTACAGAGATAGACAATACCTACATATTATTATTAATTTATGAGTCTTAAATAATATATTAATAGTCTCGTGTTTAATGCATTTTAATTTTTGCAAAAACCGGCTACAACAATTTTAACAGACGAACTATTATAGCATAGTATGTCTATATTGTCTATGGCACGGGTACCAAATGTGGCACGCATGAAAATTTTGCTGGCACGCGAACGATTTACAAGCGTAGTATTTCCGGACTCTTCATTCATATTTCATCTTTCCGTACACCTAGATATATATATATTTATAATATGGCATTGTAGCCAAAAAAATTGTTATCATTGTAGGCTATGTTTGTCATTGGTTTCAATAATTATTAGATTCAACTATTGTTCGCCGCCGTAAGTGTTAGTGAACACCAGAGGGCAGAGAACTCAGTGGTGAACACAAATTCATGCATTTTATTAAATTTAAGAAATCCTATTCAGTGGCTAATGGAAAAGAGTTTTAAAGTTGGTGGACTGTGGAGAATGGCATGATTAATGAAAGTAATAAAGCATTGTGTATTTTGTAGTCTGAAACAGTTATATACAGAACTTTGTCAGTATAACGGTATTATGAGATAAACCATAAATCAATTATTGTAACTTTTTCGATAGATAGAAAACTTTTTTAAATTTTTTTGTTCCCTTATGACAAACCGTGTCCGGAAATTTGTACGTATGCAGTTCGACGTATCACACTTCACCGTGAAATGTTGTATCGGAAATATATGGTCGTATAATAAAGACCGTCCAACCTCTTTGGGTCGTATTGTACTGAGATGAAATTCATGTCCAAATAAAACACCGTTCTTGTCAGTTTACAGGAAGCCAGTGGCAGACAAATTTTGAAAATATCCGATATACTGGATTATTTGTTAGGTTAGGTTAAGTTAGGTTTGTTTTCATTCTTGTCTTCAAATAATGATAGCGTTATTGTCAGATATTTGAAACCAATAAATATCAAATTAATATTCATATTGAATCTAATAAAATTTAAACATTATTGTCTACAATGCTCCATGAACAACGCGTATTTTTTTCATCTCGGTGCTATAATAGTATATAGCAGTGGCGAAGGCTCCATACTAAGCGATTATTTAAAGCTTACCTTCTATTTTCAATATTTAATTTATATAAATAAATATCTATATTGTAGGATATTGTAGGTTATAATAAAAATATTGATTGCCATCTATCGTCGTTATTTATAAGTAGAGCTTTTAATTTAGTCAAGTTTCAAATCAAAAATAAATGATGGAACGTCACAACGTGAGTGCTATTTTTAGAATTATTTCAACGATAACCCAAGCCGAATTTTCTACCGCAATTCAGTTGCCAACTTCATGCATGTCTGCGTTTTTGTTCGAGACTCGGAAGCGTAAACAGACAAGCTTATTCGAAATGTTGATTTTTTTATTGTCTATGCTTATCTTTAAAAGCAAATAATAAATAATAAGGATGATTAAAAAAAATAATAACTATTGTGTTCGATCACATATAATTTATAAATTGTTATTAAAAATAAATATTGTATTAATTCGCGATTATTATTTAGGTTACTTCAGTCATAGACAAACATAACATGCTATTCACAGTTTATGTCATTTTGACATTTCAAAGCGGTGATAAAGGTTTATTTTATAATACAAAATTCATTGTGTTACTGTGTTTTGAATGTGGATAAATTATCTCATATTGTACCGAAATCATTCGCCAGTACTTTAAATATATAAGTATTTATTAAATTGTGTAGTGTCCCGGTAGAAAATGTGCGAACGATTGTATTTAAAAATTATCAAAGCTTGACCTTCCAAGGGTTCATTTAGATTTTAATACAGCAAAAAAACTTATATTAGACATTTTCACAACAATTTATATTTGTTTTTAACTGGCAGTTATACATTAAACAAACTTTTTTGTTGGCGATGCGTATTGTTTGGTAAAGAAAGTATGCGTGGAATTCTACTGCCATAAGTGATTTAAATAATTTGACAAATTCAGCGGTGGAACCTATGACCAGTGAGTCGTTGTCATTAGTGTGCACCTATTCATCAGTAGTAATATCGTTAGTATTATCTTCTTATTTCCCGTAAGTTACCTGACAAGTGTGCTCTTTTTCTCTGATCTCCACAGCTTACCTCTTTCCAAAAGTCACCCTTCGCCACTGGTATATAGGTACGGTCATTGCAGTACTCACGGCGAATTGTAATACATAGGTACAGCCATAGATGTATTAAAAGTAGATACAACTTACATGTAACCATGAAAAACTGCTCGGCACAAGTATTTGAGAAATTTTAGCACGCGCACGCAAAAAGGTTTGCCAACACTGGACTATAGTAATATATGGGTACCGATAAACGGCTTCAAAAATCAGCCGGGGACTCACCGAATATTTGTTCGGCTTTTAAACATTTATTAATTTCAACATCAATCATGGGTCTATACACTTATTCGTACAAATTTGTCAAATTGTGCCATCATCTGTTACATGAGCCACGTAATACAGAACACTCAGGTGTCAGTTGAGAGATTTTTATTTACTGTTAAGAGAAATTTGTTTAAAATTTTGACGAATTTCATTTTAAATTCTCGCTCTTGGACGAATTATAATTATGAATATGAAACATTATTGAATCAGTCCAGGAAATTAGGATCTCATGAATAAAATTTAAGAAATATGTATGCAATATATTTTTTATAATATTTATGTAAGTAAGTATATACATTTTCCACTTGACAAAACTTATCATAATATAACTTCTGAAATATAAATGAGAAATAATCTTATATAATATTATGATCTCTAATATTCTATATAAATAGTTGTTTGGTGACAGCAAACTTTCCAGTAAGCACCACGATATCAATTATATATGAATATTTTTAAATAAGAAATAACTTACAACTTCATTAACTATACAGCTAAATTCTGTATTGGTCTTTAAAGGAGGAAAAATTGTGAGTTTAATATTACATGACAGTGTACTATTATTATCGAATGGTAGGTATTATTATCAGGTTCGATCCTGCGGGTGTCTTACTTTTTCCAAAAAAGATTTTTTCTATTGGTTATAATATTATAATGTTTTCTCAAAAGTGTTTTCAAAATTATGTATGTTCAATAATTAGAATGTTACATTCTTAAATCTTGTGAATTATTCGTTGACTAAAAAAAAATGTTAATCATTCATAATTTGTTGACTTAATAGGTGGGTGATAAAGTTTTTACCTACTTTATTGTATTAATTTATTATGTATGTATTTACCTTTTGGTGAGTGCACATGGTACCTGAAGATGCCAAAAGGCGAAACTTGTTTCGCAAAAAATGACTCAAATGGAATAGTACAAAACTTAAATCGATTAGAATTTAAATTCAAATTCCATCAAGTACCTTCGGTCGATAGTATTAATATTAGAAATACTGTATTTTAAAATTGGATTCATTGTATATAAGAAACAATGTATGGTTATTGTTGCCTTAAATATAAGATTTAAATTGAATATCTTGCCATAAAAACATCAAATGTCCACTTTTTCCATTTTTATTTTATTGTATTTCTGTATTACCTGTGTATGGTTACATACAACTGCGCAAAGATATATTTTAAAAAAAAATCATAAGTCCCTCAAACTTAAATCAGTTCTTAAAAATATGCCACTTTGCTTTTTTGCATACTTTTTACAACCAAAATAATATTATGTTTTTACCCTCTCCTGAAAAAAATGACTTTTGACATTTGTGTTTTTTATGCCAAAGTCTTCAATTACTAAAAATATTTCTTTCAAAATAACGGCAGACAAAATTAGCATACATAATACCTTGTAATATTAAACAACTGGATTAAATTTATTTCAGAATTGTATATTACGCACTGTAAGAAAAATTTTATCCTCGCAATTCGAGATTTTTCAACACCTAAACAAGATTATCCTCTCATCATAGACGCGTATTTATATGACAGTTTGTTTATGATTACTCTGCACCGTTTTATTATTGAATTTGAAAAGATGCCATTAAACTCCAACTAGATTGCATATTATAAGACAGATTTCGAACTGCGAAGCATCCGTTTTAATGGTGTATTATTAAAACGCTATACGCTATAGATATATATATATATATTTACAGATAAGTTCATTTGAGTAGATAACTAAAACTCGATACTATACATAATAATAAAATATTATTTACCATTTAGCCTAACTTATAAAACATATTTTTAGATTGTTTTCTAAATATTTGTGGTGTAAAACAATTGATACAAATAGTGAAAATTCTGTTAATTGTTAAGGGCGGACGTGCTCAACGTGGGTCAAAATGGAGCTTTTATTCTATTTTCAAAGCATGATCCTGGATATTCCTTAAACGTTGTGGATAATCTATTTATATAATTTTGAAGCCTTGTTATCCTTTATATTTATTTTAAACATTTGATGACTGCATAAAGTATTTTTATTACATAAAATAGTATTCTATTAAACTTCTCGCTCTAATGTTTTTGAATATAGTCATATTTCAGTACATAAATGTGCAGTGGTGTTAAAATTTTTTACATTTATTAATTTTTAAACGCATTTATAAAACCATCAGTATAATTTATATCGACATTATTTTAGTGAAATATTTACGATAAAAAATTATATTGATAATCTCTGTGATCCCAAATTTGACAAGAATTAGGCATTTTATTATTCAAAAAATGGGCAAGATTAACACATTTGAAGATAATTCTAACGATACTCATTAAAAGCTATGTTTTTGATCATTCAAGTGTGATAAACATCCTACGAATAATGATTGCTTTATAATAATTATTGACCTAAGAATAAGGTAGTGTTTTTTTTAAATACGCCATTTCTTTTGGCATTCCCCAGTGGTTAAGCAACAACATGCGGCCGTAGCCATAAATTGACAAACTAAAACTGAAGTAGGGAGTAAGATCATGATAACGCTCGTGTTTGAACATGTACCGTTTAAAAAAAAAAAGATTTTTTTTTCGGTTAGGTAATAATATGTATATAATAAGTAAAATTATTATAGCAATATAAAAATACATAATAAATACCAAAATAACACAGAATACACAAGATATCGAATGCTGAGTGATGCCCCCCCCAAAAATAAATCCCCCTGTAAATAATCCCCCAGACAATTAACTCCCCCCAATTGAATTGCCGGTAAGTTAAATTAAATATGATAAAAAATAATCAATAAGTACTTACATAAAATGACAAAATTTTGGAATAGATTCGAATATAGATAGATAGGAATAGTTCATGAAATACTGCTACGCGTTTCAGTGATACCGATGAACTTTTATAATTTTAAATAAATATATTGATATAAGTATGTACGATTTCTGTTAAAGATTTACATAATATTTTAGTAATTATTTTTTTTCCATCTCTCTCTAAAACTTTATGTGCATATGAGATATTAGTATCATTTTCTATTTGCTCAAATACATTTTTATTTTTATTTGGGGGTTTTTTATACAGGGGCTTATTTTCCGAGGGGGGTTATTGATAGGAGATTAATGTCCAGAAAGTTTTCGTCCTGATTGTAATTGTCCTAGACCCAGGATACTATTGTATATAAAATACCGTGTCTTCTGATTGTTGTTGGTTAATCTAAATATGCCCGAAGAAATTGTCATATTGTGTTACCTGGCATTATAATCCAGATACTTACATTAAAACCCTGGATTTACCAGAAGTCTAAAATTTAGATAGTCCAAATGAGATTTCGAGTAACCAAGAGGTTACTGAGGTAAGAATAATGGTTTCGTAAAAATATATATATACGAGTATAAATAATATGTACTCACGTTATTGCAGGGCTCGAAATGGACCGGAACGCACTGGAGCGCCGTTCCGGTTTATAAAATCCCCAAAATATTGCTCCGTCTCGTGGATATATTAATTTTACCGTCGTAGCAAGATATTTCATATACTTACCTAATAAAAAAATATCACACACTTATTTTATTGAATACATAATATACCTACAGAATGATAATAATGTTAATATTTTCGTAAAATTATCGAGCGCTCCGGTTCGTAAAATTTTACATTTCGAGCGCTGCGTTATTGGATACTACATGCTTAAGGTCAGATCAATTTTACCAAAGATATTCAAATACATGTCTTTCAATAACCAAGCTAGTTTTTTAAACTAGTTTAATAAACCAAATACCATGTTTACAGATATTTTATAAGAAATGCGCTGTCTGAGATCTCGCAAAATTCAGTTAACAATTACTATTAAGGCGATACTTCAGTGAAACGGCAAATAATTTTCAACTATAGGCGCGACGAAATTTTGGACTCGCTGGCAGTCTGAGAGCGAACGTCGAGGTGTGAATACGTAAATTTGTTTCGTTATGGCGACGGGGTTATTAATTCTTAAATCGTGTAAAGATGACTTAAAACGTTACCAATTTAATTTAGAAAGAAAACATGTCAGTGAATATATTATTATTGTTACTAATAGAACAAACGTTAAAGTGCCCACCACCACCCGTCATATATGCACAACCGTGGATATGCACGGGCGCTTTCTATGACGCTTTAAACGTGTCTGAAAGAAGTGATTTTAAGTGCTCATTCCGTCCCGAGACGGAGCCGCACGGGACTGATGCTGCAACCATGCACCGTAGTGCTGAAAGAAGAAAGTAAAGAAAGAAAATGTTTGTTTTTGAACTGGCTCTGCTGTCCGCTGACGTTAAGCGCTTTGTGTACCCGCATACTGAGTGTCACGAATTGAAATGGATGAGTCTACAGAAGAGTCGGGACTATTCCGCTCCCCATACGACGCTGCAAATTTCTCAAATGCCGCAAAGTTGGCCTCAGTTGCTACCAGATCTCCATGACCAATTGGGCCCGTGTGAGGACGGACCCTGGCAAACAGCTCCGCTCGTTCGAATTCCATAAGCGGGCAATCCCAGAGGATGTGTTCAACATCTTGGTGGTCATGCCCGCAGGTACAACCCGGCCCATCTACTATCAAGCCAAACTCGTGGAGTCTGGCGGCGAAGTTGCCATGGCCGGTGAGGAACTGGCTAATCCAGTGCAAAGGTTGGAGTCTTCTAGTTTGGTGCCTGCAGAATACGTCTGGAAAAAAACGGTAAGTGTGCCGCCCCTTGGGGGAGGCGGTCCACCTCGCCTGCCATGCCGCAAATGCGGTCTTGTACACAATGTCACTTACAGTCTTCCTGTAAGGAACGTCCTCGGATCTCTGCGGTGGTGTCAGATGGACACCGGCGAGTGTTGTGCTGATCCCCCTCAAGAGGAGGGTGATCGATCCTCTGACTTGGACGTGCAGATCGAGGGGTAGCACCCCCGCGAGTACGGCAAGCGCGTCAGTAGAAGTTGTGCGGTAGGCTATGGTAAGCGAGATCAGCGCAAGTCGCTGCCCGCTTAATAGTGCGCGTCTCACGAGAGTTAAGGAGTTTACTCGAGAATGCCAAATGCTGGAGGCGTAACCGGCAATTCCCATGAAAATTGCGCCGTATGCAACCTTAAGGGCTCTAGGCTTAAGTCCCCAATTGCTGCCCGCCATTCGGGCCATTCTCTGATAGGCCGAATTGGCTTTAGAGACGGCCGTCTTGGCGTGGTGAACGAAAGACAGCTTGTCATCAAGAATTACTCCCAGATACGTAACCCTTTCGGAGAAACGCACTGAGGTCTGGCCAAAACGAACCGTGGGCGGCCGTCGAGTTATGTTGACCCGAGAACTACCCCTGAGGAGGACAGCTTCCGTCTTGCTCGGGGCAAAGGTCAGCTTGTTCAGCAACCCCCAATTAAGGATTCTGCCCAAGGCGTCCGTGGCTGCACGCTCAAGTGCCGGTCGGCTCGTCGCCCCAACAAGCAGGAGCAAGTCGTTGGCGTACGCAACGAGCGTGCAGCCCGGAGGCAGTGGCAGGGACAGAACGTCATCAAACAGAATGTTCCACAGAAGGGGTCTCAGGACGGAGCCCTGGGGACACCTTACTAATAGAACATACGTTAAAGTGCCCACCACCACCCGTCATATATGCACAACCGTGGATATGCACGGGCGCTTTCTATGACGCTTTAAACGTGTCTGAAAGAAGTGATTTTAAGTGCTCATTCCGTCCCAAGAAGGAGCCGCATGGGACTGATGCTGCAACCATGCACCGTAGTGCTTAAAGAAGAAAGTTAAGAAAGAAAATGTTTGTTTTTGACTGGCTCTGCTGTCCGCTGACGTTAAGCGCTTTGTGTACCCGCATACTGAGTGTCACGAATTGAAATGGATGAGTCTACAGAAGAGTCGAGACTATCCCGCTCCCCATACGACGCTGCAAATTTCTCAAATGCCGCAAAGTTGGCCTCGGTTGCTACTAGATCTCCATGACCAATTGGGCCCGTGTGAGGACGGACCCTGGCAAACAGCTCCGCTCGTTCGAATTCCATCTTACTAATAGAACAATAAACGGAACATTAAATGGACGCATGTTGGATTTATATGACAAATTATATTTCGGTCGGCATGCGTCATTTGCACCCGCGACCCGCAATCCGCGCATTGCCTAGCCACGATCTTTTTAGACCATGCCTCAACTGAGGTATAGCCTTAATAATGACTATTTATCGCTTTTTCTAAATTATAGATTATCTAGTCTATAACTTTCTGTTAGTATGTCATACAATTAATCCTTGAATCCCATTATTTTTATTTGTCCGTCAACCAATATAAAGAACAGAAAAAAACATTTTATGCATAAATTTTCTTTGTTGTCGTATTTAAAGAAAATGGTACACAAATTCTCACCACCGACAATATACCATGCCCTTTTCTTTTATCTTTTCTCACGATAATAATAATTTTCCCAACCCATCGCTCTTTATACCCCTTTTCTTCCCACTGCCATACGATTTTTCAATAACAAATAACCTCATTTTCTTTCCCATTCACAATGATTACCTACGTAGATATATTTATATATTGAAAATAAACTGATTCGACGTCTTATAATTAGTTTTTAGTTTGTCAGTTATAATTTAATTCGAATGCAATAAAAAGTAATTACTCACATCAAAACTCGTCTAGCTTGCAGCGTGTCAAATACAACGATGTAACGTCATCGTTATTCACAAAACACACGTTGCCAAATAGAGCTCCGCAAATTAATCGAATGCGACTTTTTAGTTTGAAAAAACATCTACCGTTGCAATCGACAAGTTGCATGGTTCTCGGACTGCGATTCGAAGATGCCAGGACGCATACGAACACCTACGACTTGGTCATTCCCATACCGTCTCGCCGATCAGCGCATCCAAATATCTATACGTTATGATGGTTACGTGCGACTGTCGCTAGGTAAATGTACGCGGTCTTCATATTCAACACCGGATCGACGTTCTTGGAAAGTTTGATTTATGGCTGTGCGGCAGACGAGGTGAGTTTAGATGTGAGAGCCAGCTAAGGGTTTTTTCTAGGATCAACCTAAAAACCCTCTATGAAAAATCGTCGCACACTAAGACGACTAAAAATTACTATACACTGTAGAAAATTTAGGCGATGACTAGATAAAATACATTTCTGGCAAATTTTGGACATGTAGATAATACTGGACGGATACGGAGGTATCGCACGCCAATTAATATCCATGTCCAAAATTTTCCTGAAATGTACATCTTCACTTAGTGAATCCAATCCCGAGCCAAAATCTTGATCCCGGGATTTCAGGATTACGATTTGACGATCCCGGGATTGGCATTTTTTCAATAGTTAATATAAAATTTCTATTTATACAAATAACGTTGATAAAATCGGTCAAAAATAAATTTACTATAATTTATACTATTTAAGTCCGTTATTGTTAATATTGTGTACGTTCAATCTTGGAAATACAAAGGTTTAATGAAGTAAATAATATTGTAATATGTATAAATAATAATGTGAAAGTAAATCAGTTTTATTTATTAATTTATGAAAAAATAACAAATACAAGTCCAATTAAAATAAAATAAAATGATAAATGCATTAAAAAAAATGGTGGAATCACTAGTATTATTATATATATATTAGTGCGAAGCATTGTTTTTTCCATTTTTTTTCATTTTTATTAATTTATGGGAAAAAATAAAATGAATTGGCATGGGTAATAAGTCAAACTTCATTCAAACTCAGTTTATTTCTAATGTATTTGTATGTTATTAAAAGTATTTTTTCTGTTATATTTTCGTTTTTATTTTATTTTTCATAAAAATTGATAAAAAAAACTCAATGCCGAAGGTTTCGGGATTATGTTTACCAATCCCGCGATTCATAGGTATCGAAAATAGTTCGGGATCCCGGGATTCCGGGATTAGAATTCCTATCTACACTGATACTGCATGCAATTTTTTGAACCATCTTGTCGCCGTAATGTGTGACGAGCCTAATAATAGTTAAACTATGCATCCTCACATACAATTCATAACAAAGATCTTGGAAAATTCGCCAAGGATGGCACCCAACTATGTACTTTAAATCAAGGTAATGAATTATATTACTAATATGAATTATAGCTGACGCCAGGAGTGCTTACACGTTGTTATTAATTAGTATTTTAAAAAAATTGTAATATGCATATTTCGGGCAAAAAATTTAAAAATATAAAAAAGTATGTATGAAGAATACAGACAATATAAGAAAATAAAATGAAAATTAAAACAAATACAAACAAAAAAAAACAGTCATCTAGATACAAATAGTCGTACATTTTGGAGACACTTAATTTGAAAGAAGCAAGAATACAAAACAGATCAACTCGATCACTGTGAAGATTCACGGTTCTGCAGAGTCGAGCCACCGGACAAGTAACCTGAAGACCATGTCCGATCCTAATAAGATCATATTATGGGCCTCCACAGAGTGGAGGTATGTATTAAAAGATTTTATTTTTACAAGATATAGATGTCAGCCACTTACTCAGACTCATACACAAGTTGAAAAACAATCTGTACTTGCCAGACACAGGAATCGAACCTGGTACCCACTACACTATAGGCCGACGCATAAACCGCGAGGCCATTGTGAGTGTAAGTTGTAACCTAGATTGGTTATATATGTATGAATGTATATAAGTTTTAGTGAATTATTGAAAATTGATTTAATATTATGTAGAATGATTTTAGATTTGTTCGTTGAATTCTAATACAGAATAAAAAAAAATTAAAAAAAAAAAAATTGGATCCCCGAAGCGAAAAAATCGTCATCTAATTATTTCACTCCAAATCATTCAGTTGGCTTCAAGTACACCGTGTTCAAAAAAAAATCTTCTCCCCTTTTAGCGCCTACCTTTATTCTATTAGATTACGCAGCTCTTTTAAAATAAAATAACAAAATTACAAATCTCATTTAAGTTCTCGGGTATGCTTTTCTCGTTTATTCACTTCGCGCTCTTTCTTTGCTCGTTTCAAATGAAAAGCGAAAGAAAAATCAGATCTTTTTGCGTCCGTAAAATGTATATTAACACCACTACAACTAGATGAAGCGATAATAATTTTCTTAATACTTTTTTTTACTATATTCCAAATGTATTATTTCTTACATAGCAATTTTAAACTACAACATAGAGTTGACTGAACACAAATATTCGTAATCCATACTTTCAGTTGAATGACTACTATATAATTAATACTACCGACAAAGGGTAAATCAACAAGAGAATCATGTCTGCGAATAAATGCTACTTTGGCCTGTTAAGACATTTTAAGTCCCGCATACTATCTCACCGAACTAAAAGTACTCTTTACAAGACACTTGTAAAGCCAGTACTCACCTACGCATCGGAAACCTGGACATTAACTCTGCGAAATGAACGAGGCCTGAACGTTTTTGAAAGAAAAATTCTCCGCCGTATATATGGACCGATCAGGGACGGCACCAATTTGAGGAGAAGATATAATACTGAGCTCTACGGGATGTACAAATATTGCAGCGCAATTCAATCAATTATGATTGGGAGACTGCGTTGGCTAGGTCATGTGCACCATATGAATGACAATGAACCGGCAAAGAGAGTGATGTCCAGCAATCCAATAGGGCGTAGAAGAAGAGACAGACCAAATATTCGCTGGTTGGATGGAGCTGCCAGTGACTGCCGTATTCTGGGGGTACCGAATTGGAAAGCGGCCACACTGGATAGGGACAGGTGGAGGAGGCCAAGACCCACACCGGGTTGTTGCGCCCCTGATGATGATGACCAAGGGTAGGTACCTAATTTTTTTATTCTTATTGTGGAGGGTCACCACTGTGGGAGTTACCACTTGATAGTCATGGTGTTGTGGATGAAGAGGTCGTCAGAAGGAGAGATGAGAAGTCGTTATATTACAATTCTTATGATACTGTTCCGAGGTCCGATCTCGGTAGAATGAGATATTGTGCGGAGCGATTCAGAGACTGAGATTCTAACAGACCGGAAACTTATATTCGAGTGACATTTCCAATGAATAAAATTGTGATCTGATATTTTTTGACGTACTCACAATCAAAATAATATCTAAAAATTATATTTAGGAAATGACTATTATAATCGAGTCAGCTTTTTTAAATGGAGTTTGTGTCATCGGATATAGCTGACTATGTGGAAAATGGATATCGCGGAAACAATCATGGCAATCAGCTATCTACTGAGTTGCCATAAGTGGACACTGCGGGAAATGGGTATTCAATATCGCCGATCAATGTGCTGACACGGATTGAGTTGTTTATCACCATATAAGTAATTTAAATTTCATTATTAAACTTTTTAAATCTTTAAAAATTGACATAACTATGGAAACGTGGCATAAGCAGGAAACCTCTTTGACTATTCGGACAAATTGATCCATAATAATTACAGGATAAAAAGAACTTTTTATATACCACGTTTTAAAATTTTTTATTGAATCATAAAAACTTGACAATCCTATGTGTTAATAACTTAGGAGAAATAAGGCAATTGTCAACAAATCATTTTTTTGCTATTATGCAACAAACAAATACTGAAATGTCATTTTGATTTCCATAGTAACGCACGTATATATTAATAATTTAGTTGCTAGGATCACCAACTTAGCAACCAATAATAGTGGATTGGATTATGGATTTCTTCCGAAATAACTTTTCATACAAAACAGAATTAACTGAAAATGAATTCAATTCTACTTAAAGATGGCTAAAAGTATTAAAAGAATGCATTGGCATCGTGTTCTTATATACCTATTCTAAAAGTTTCAAATGTCTAGCTAGTCGGGAAGTTTGTTAAAAATCGATTGCAAGATTTATATTGGATAAACAACCACCGGAAAAATAAGAATACGAGCTAATAAAAACGTTGTAAAATAGGAAACACCACCATAGTAACATATTAGCTGTCACCTCAAGTCTGTCGTGGA
This sequence comes from Rhyacophila brunnea, assembly GCF_057557595.1. Taxonomy (NCBI): domain Eukaryota; kingdom Metazoa; phylum Arthropoda; class Insecta; order Trichoptera; family Rhyacophilidae; genus Rhyacophila; species Rhyacophila brunnea. The sequence continues at coordinate 9,034,026 of NW_028232796.1, read as the reverse complement.
ACCTTTTCTGTATAACATACCTACTCTTCGACGATCACTTCAAATATCCGTTTCCATCGCCAACCCGGGCGATGTGATGCTGTTGATCGAAGCCAACACCAGGGCAAACATTGAGGCTGCAGTAGCCATACTCTCTCATCTATCATGCCAATTCAGCTGTACTATCTATCCAATAAAAGAAAACAGAAGGCATTATCCTTGAAAGATTAGGTAGATTCATAGAACTGTCGTCTACATTAAGACTATTCTTTTTTTTGACGATGTCCGATCCTAATAGGATCATTATGGGCCTCCACAGAGTGGAAGTTTATATTGTCTTTACGAGAAATGGATGTTAGCCACTTGCTCAACCTATTAGGTCCACAATTTGACTAAAAATACACATAATAATATGTAAGTGAACAAACTATCATAATGTCTGTAAACATCTGTCCGAACACAAATAATGAACAATCATTTTTTTTGAGACTCGCTTGTAAATTCAAGCAAAAAATACATTTAAATTAAATGTAATTTGTTACAGTCTAATTTCGTTGAAATTTGTGTGCTTTAATCAAAACAATATTTGACGTAACTAAGCGTTGTTACTTGCGATCCGTAACGGAATACAAAAACATGGAATTTTTTTTTTTAAATATTTAAAAAATAAATGTATTAATAATTGTTCATGGACATTTGTATCTTAATTTGGACAAGGTGTTATGCTTGTAACACTAATTGAAAATGGTCTTCATGTTATTGGCAAATAAATTTCTAGCAAATTATTTTTTAATCATCAGTGTTAGGAACCTTTTTCTGGTTTCTTTTTCATTGCATTTTTACTTTTGCTTCTACGTGCTTCTCTCTCCCATGGGTACCTAATCTTAATACTTTGGACGCGGAAGACGCACACGGCGCGTAATGAACAGGTGGCCGATCGATGTAATTAACGTGCATTTTAAAGGGGGCAATTAAAATCTCATTATCTATTCAGCAGCGAATGCGTTATCTTAAAGTCATAAAAATTCAGTCAAAGCACATTTAAGTGGATGGCGATTCCAATGTTAGATAACTGCTTTCAAGTTAATGGCTTCACCATACCACACCCAGTTTTAATCGGGCATATCACGGAACCCTACGTTTGATGAGAAACATCAATTTTTATGATTAGGAATGTCTCATGATCAGGTACCCAGGACTGTGATCGAAATGTATTCAAATGTGCTTTTACTGAATTTACATGACTTTAAGTTAAAAGTACCCATGGGAGAGATGACCACGTAGAGGCAATATTAAGGCTATACCTCAGCTGGGGCACGGTCTAAAACGATCGTGACTACGCGACGCAAAGATTGTGCAAACGACGACTGCCGAACGAAATATAATTTGTCATATAAATCCACAATGCGTCCATTTAATGTTCTGTTTATTGTTCTTTAAGTAACAATAATGATATATTCACTGACATGTTTTCTTTTTCAAGTAAATGGGTAACGTTTTTAGTCATCTTTACACGATTTAAGAATTGATACGACTTATTTGAAACCGGATATAGTTTGGTGGGCCATTAACTTAAATGTATAATCTTTAGCTAATAGAAGAAAAAATTCTTGAACATATTTGAAAACATAGTAATAACTTTGGCTTTTCGGATTTTTTTAAACTTAAATTATTTAATATTTAATCTACTACAGTGACATCAATACAAAAATACTTGTAACACACATGTATAGGTAAACATTTTGTGTGTAAAAAAAAAGACTGTAACAATATAATATGCAAGAAAGGTTAAAGTATCAATGAACTTTCGTAAGAGGTCCCCAAACAAAACAAAAGAAAAAGTGACGGTATATCGCAAGGCTTTAGGGGGCCGTGACGCAAATTTTCAAAATAAAATTAGGCAGGCAGATACGAATAATACTAACATTATGACGATATAGAAAAAAAACGATGGAGAAAATTCCTGTCATTTCCACAAAGCCAAACCTGGCTAATTAATTAATTGAATAATACTTTATCCCCTTCTTTCGCATTGCCCGAGGCTAGGCAAAAATATGAACGACCAATTCGAGCGGTTTTATCAGTATGCCAGCTGTTCGTTTATTGTTTTAACACTTGCCTTAAAAATGAAAAAAATATAATATACGTATATTATTTCACAATTTCCCTTGCAGGCGGACCATTAAAGTATAATTTTATTGCAACGTATGAGATGTTAAAACTCTATTAACACTATCCACAGAGGGTAGTTCCTAGAATTTGAATTTAAATTGTAATTGATTAAGTTTTTTACTATTCCATTCTCATTGTCGTGGTATAGCTCGTTGATTTAAAAAAAAAACGCGGGTAGAACTATTTATAACTAATTGAATTGAATTTTTCCTGGATAAAAATAATTGGAAGTCAATCACTCATAATAGTATTATATAAATTTCTGTATGTTCCTTTTGGTTGATATTCACGGATAAAATTACCGTGGTGTATACAGACCCAGACAATAAAATTATTCGTGCGGTCAACATTTTTGTGCATATACAGTAATTGTTTCGCGAATACCCAAATGCAAAATTAATAGGACCTTTTGCCTCCCTCAGATGGATTTATAGATCAGGCGACATTTCTGGTAAGCTGATATTATATATTCCTGTCTGCAATATGATTTTTTTAAATTATGTATCTCATTATAAATGTGATTCTTTTTCTTCTTCGCAATAAGCCAAGAGTTTACTAATAATAATTCTAACATCACTACTGATAGTTTTAGACATATTTTTTTTATAAAAAGTTTCAAATTACGTAAATTGACAGATCCGCACACCACGGGAGCATAAACTGAAACGATACATTTGGGGGCGTTTCTTATTTGAAAACGGAAGTGCGATTAGCTGTACTGGAGGGGATTGTCAGTTCACAGTTTTAACACGTGGACAAAAAATTTTAGTTCGAGAGTAATTAAACGATTATTATTACATAGAATGTACAATATAACCCGAGTTACCTATGTGACGTAAAATATCTGATTTTTGACCAACATATAGTATTATGATTAACCTTAGATCTATTCTTTTACAACATCGTCCCTTTTATTTCACTCGATTGTACACCGTCATAATAATATTATCGTAAAATTTACTTAAATATCTCAATTTACTTTCAGCGAGCTAGACAGCCAACCCATTCACTTTGGGGGTATGTATTTGACTGATTTTTTAACTGAATTTATCTCCTCATGTCACTGGATTTTAAAAAGAAATGTTATCTTTCTACGTACCTACTTTGCTCAAAAATATGACAAGGGCGTAATCTATCTTTCTATTATTATTGGACCTTGGAGAAAATATACTCGCCCTCGTGATTTTTTTCCTAAGGGTGCTTTATCGAGCCAGTGGTCGTGCACTCGGATTTGACACTCGTCGTATGTAAAATGCATTTGTTACTTGGGGAATTCAGGTACTTATAAATTAGTTTAAGGTCCTTGATTTGGTATCAATACTCAATTAACTACTGCACCGTATTAGGGGAGGGTCGTCGACGGAATCGTTTAGACTGCGCTAAAAATGTGCACTATGTGAAAAATGTATCGCACTCTCTGTCAACATCCAGAATACATTTCCAAGCCATGCATGCCTCTTCATGACTACGTCAATCGATAATAGGTGATATTTTGTCTCACAAACTTGAAGGTTAGTATCGCAGTTCTATCAATGCATTACTTAGATTAGATTCGATTCTCAAATCTCAAATGTCGAGACCTATGGAAAGAAAATGGAAAAAAATTAAACATATTATAATAGACGAAATAAATATTTTTTAAAAACCTTTATATTCTCGTATATTACGTAATTTCCCACATGTAATGAAAATCTCGGCAAAATTTATTTAAAACCTACAGAAACCGATTAATCTCCATGTGTGCGCGCCTGCTTGCATGGCAGGAGGGTTACATGTAAATTGTACGCAAAAAAATTCAGCGTGGCACAGTTGGCCGTGAGCTATCTTATCGGAAAGAGATGACCGTATACTATACGGTCTCCAATTTTATTAGATTCAATATGAACATTAATTCAATTTTCATAGCTGATTTTGGCAAAATTCATGAATTTATGAATGAAAACCTAACATTACCTAACAATTAATAATCCAGTATATCGGCTATATTCAAAATTTGTTTGCTGCTGCTGGCTTCCTGTAAAGTGTAAACCAACAAGAACCATGTTTTATTTAGACATAAATTTTATGCCAGTACTATACGATCCAAAGAGGTTATACGATCTTTAACATACAGCCATATATTTCCGATAGAACATTTCACGGTGAAGTGTGATACGGCGAACTGCATACGTACAAGTTTCCGGACATGGGGCAGAAGACGTGGGACGTAGCGACGGACAGAGGAAAATGACTTGACCACAAAGAAAGAAGGTAATGAATGTTACGAAATACAGCTCTCAAGTTCTGCGAATTTTCATAACGTGGGTATATGTAAGAATTGTAATAGTCTTGAAGCGTTTGCTTTTAATGCCCACACTATTCCTTCGCGTGTTTTCCTCCGTTAGCTTACAGGGAGTTTTAAAAGTTAGTAATCGTGATTGATTAATCGTGATATGACTTTAGGAGCAACGAGGAGATAAGAGAACGCACTAAGCAGCCTCTCATCACGCTGAAAGTGAAGAGGCGACGTTGGACCTGGCTCGGCCACGTGCTGCGGATGCCAGAAGAGAACTTCAACCTGGCTTGCCTGTTCTTCAAGCCGACCGGATTCCGGCGTCCTGGAAGGCCGCTAAATACAATCTACAGAGTGTATACGGCGGAGCTACGGGATGCTGGTTCGACCTGGAACGAAGCAAGAAGACTGGCGAGCGACAGGGATTCTTGGAGGCGCCGCGTGGTGTCCATATGCTCCAGTTAAGGGGCGGATATGGCAAAAGAAGAAAGAAGAAGACATGTTATTAAAAAATAACTAACACTTCAAAACGTTCAGTTATTGATTTTATTGTTACTTATTCTACAATTTTATTGTTATAACACACTCAATATCGATTAAATTCTAACGAATATTTACAATTGATTACAGATAGGTTTACACAGGGCCGTGCCAAGCGAGGGGGTGCATAGCACGCGAGCGGCAGGATTCAGTGAGCGACAAATACTTATCTAATATTTATTATTTTGAGAAAAATCTTTGGGGATGTTCAAGAAAGTGGCATCTGTATGCCAATGTATAATGAGGAGCTGTACACACTTTATAAGGTCGAAAAGATCACGAGGCATATGAAAATGCAAAGAATGCCGGAGGATACCAAGGCACTGGGTCGTCCAGGATGGTGAAAGTTTTTTTTAGAAAGCCAAGACCCATCAAGGGTTGTAGTGCCATAAATTAGGATGATTAGCTACTTATATTATTAAAAGAGGCCCTATTAAAATTAACTCCTTTGATGGATAGTAAAAAAAATAATCACAATTTCATATCATATAATAATATAATCCCACTATAATTATTAGCATGTGGGTATCTTCACCTCCACAAGAGAGGATACCTCCCGAGCTCGAATACTTATTGAAAAGCCCTCGTTAAGAATATTTACGAATATTAAATTCTGAGGTTTTTCTAAGTTGCGTATTTTTGAAAATACATAAGTTGGGTATATACTTTCATGATGTATTAGTGATGTTATATATTGGTATTGCAGCAATGTCCGCTTATGTCAACAAACTATGTTTTGATATGTTATAATCTGCAATACTGTTGCAGTAAAGTTAAAATGCTGTTAATTCAAAAGACAATCTTTAGCTAGGCAGTCTAAGCACCCTTGATTTCGGGTATGTGAGGGGGAAATCTAATTTTCCTTACAATGTACAGATAATATCGTTCGTGTGCGTAAAATCTTTCATTTTCTACCGTGTAAAAATAGATTGTTATCCTATCATTTATTATGAACGAAAATATTATAATGGGCAGTTTGAAAAATGTGTTAAATTTCTTTGAGAGAGCGCCACGATTTTTCATAAAGTAAAATCACTGTTGGTTTGTATCATTCTTCACACTATTTTTGTCAAAATTTCAAGATTTGTATTTAACATTCTGAATCGTACACTTTCGTATTTGAAAAAAAAAACAGAAAGAAAATAGGTCCGTATCATCAAAAAACATTTTTGTTTAAAGAATTTTTTTGACTATCGGTTAACGTGGACTTGTTCCCACCGGTGTTGAACACTTTTTTAATTTAAATAAATGAGTTAAAACGTGGTCATACTAGCTTTGAAGTATTTAGATTATCGTGGAGTAAATGATTGAGAAATCCATAGTATTGTTACGGTAAATAGCTGCGTTCATATCAACAATGGCTGAGCGTGGTGTGTCGGCTTATAATATTGTAGGTTCCTGATTTTATACATGTCTAACAAGGATCTTACATGTTGTTTTTTTAATGTATATTTGCGGTTAACGTTCTTCTCGTAAAAACAAAAATCTGTTAATACAACCTTCACACTGGTCCATATTATGATATTTTTACGAACATGGTAAAAAAAAGCGCTGAGTGCATTTACGCAAGATTTATGAGGCAGTAGTCATCTCAAATGATTGGGTGAACAATATCCTTGATAAAAAGTTAGATATAAAAAAATGGTTGCACGTTTGGTGTCACAAAAAATTATGCAACGCCTAGAGATAAATTTATTTTTTAATTTAATAATCAATAATTTGCTGATTCAATATTTAAAATTCAGGAGGCTTGTGCACTAGAAACATAGAATTCTTGGAAAATTCTTTTTTTAAAAATTCATGAAAATAAATTTTAAATGAGATCATTGACAACACGAAAAATAGGGGATGCAAAAAATTGTTAGGCGAATAAAAGTACTTAGCTTTCTTGCAATTTTATTTGTAATTAGCGACGACCATTAATAAATTGAGGGTGGAATATAATATAAGCGCCCCGTGTACAGTGACCTGCGACAGTTGCGACTGCCATTGGATAATGTGTATAGTGCTTGAAGATGTCGAAAGGTGAAACCCAGGTCACCAGCAAAATTATTCAAATGGAAAATTACAAAACTTGAATCAATCAGAATTTAAGAGGTAATAGTTAATTGCATTTGAATAATCCAACCTAAGCTGAGAATACGAACATCTACAGAGTTTAATATAGTATTACTAGCTGCCCGTTTAGCTTGCCGACTTCACATGTAATTTTGTTGGATGCCACTTCTTAGATCCACGCTGGACATAAAACTAAATAAAATAAAAATATTAAATCAACACAGAGAATACATTATAATAATCAGGGCACCCAAGTGATTCGTAAAACAAACATATGTTTTAGAAATGACACTTTCTGACATTAGAGAATAAATTGTCATATAAATGTAGATTGCATTCAAGTGACAGTAGATGTTCGTTTGTTTTTGTAGTGTTGTATAAAATGAGTGGATACCAGAATAATGCGATTTAATAGATATAATGATTATATATTATAAACATATATCGGAAAATACCCCTTATGATTTTAATATTGTATATTATTAAGTCATTTGTTTAGAAACACCCTGTTTCACCAAAGAATCAAACGTGTATTCTAATCAAAAAATATCCATGTATATATTTCTCAGGATAAGACTATGTTAACATGAGAATGATGTTCGTTACATCGAGAAAACTCAGAATAATAAATAATAATATACTTTTATAAAAGTTGGATCTGTATTGTGTTTTGCCGGAGATGGTGGATAATGTTTTCGGTTTCTTATAAAAAAAAAATAGATTGTATTCCTAAGGTAGAAGAAAGGAGTTTAGAAAATTATTTAATTTACAATATTATACTTGACGAGAGTTTTGTACGACTAGAATCAAATTTTCCAATCCGATGGTATGTAGGTAATTAACAATAACAACACAGGTTGCCAAACTTGAAAATTAAATTATTAAATTATAAAAAAATGATAGGTATTGAAACACAATATTTTAAAATTTTAATTATCTATAAATAACATTAAAGCTGCCATAGAAGCTAATGAATAAATTTCATTGTCATAAAAACAATGATGGGATTAATTTATATGTTTAAAATTCAATGAACTAATTCAATTGTTTTATCAATTAGATTCAGTGGCACATTTAATGTCGTAGAGACCCGACGCACTGACTGAATTAGAGAGCCCCCCACGATAATAAATAAAAAAATATTTTTAATTTTCCAAATGCATTTTTTTATGCTTCGGGTAATATTTTAAATATAATTTAATAACTTTGTGACTAGTTTTAACTCTTCGAAGTTTTTTGAGGAATCGGTTGTGTTATTTGCGTCAAAGAAACGCACCGCTGATTAGAATTTATATACAATTTCGATCAAGTATCGTGGGTTCCATCATCAAACTTCGGATCTGGAAACTTCACATATTGTTTTTCAATATGTGTTTGGACCAGTGGAGGTGGAGGTGGGCTGTTGAGATACGACATAAATAGTGCACACTAAACTATGTCCGTCATATATATTTGTTTTAATTGAACTCAGACTACAAATTGTAGATCGTGTTAGTTAGTTTTTAAAATTCAATTAAGCCCTACGTAAACCAAGCCATAATAGATAATAGTAAAAAAATATTCATTTATTTATGAAATATCTAAAATTATGCCATTAAACCATATATACATTTATATATTTTATAGATAGAAGAATATTTTTTTATTGAATATGGTTTGGTTAGGCAGTGTCTACAGTGCAGTCTTAGCTTAACATAAACAAATAGACTTTATGTCAGATCTTAACAGCCTACCTCCACTCTTCGCCACTGGCAAATATAATATATGAAAAATTACGTTTTAATCAGTTGAGTTCTTCGGGGATCTGATTAATTATTAGCCCACGGCCCCTTCAAGTGTAAATCCGACCATGCTAGCAAGCAATTACATACTTGAGTGATTTTATAGATACATCACTAATTTACAAATATTAACCTAAAAAAATACAACAGCGGTATAACACCTGTATTTTTGACAAATTGGCGTTGGCTTTTAATACCTGTTTTGTTGCCTAGACAATAAATACAATAATATACGATATCTTCTAAGATAAACACACAGCATAGCGCACGAGAATAATTATTCCCTTTCCACGGTGTCTACCATTTATCAATGAATTTACTTAATATTTTAGGTAAAATAAGTACAAAAGATTGATTCAAAAAGGTTAAAGTTTTGGTACACATTTGACCGTTAGGCTTAGCAAGGTAATTTAGCGCCCGTATTTAACTATATTCTGTGACAGTTTGTACATTTTCCATTGATAAGTTCACGAAGATGCTGGAAGCTGAAATCAATTAATATTAACATTCATTTTTAATCAGTGGTCGAATTTTTCACAATTTTCAAGTATTTTAAAAAATCGGTGTGTGTACTACTTATGTACGCGCGTTAAAAGTTATACTTGTTTGGCGTAACAAAACTTGTGACAAAGTAGATTATTTGACTAGCTCTTAATTATCTTGTTAAATTACACACTCAAGAAAAAGGACCGCTTATTGGAACGCCGTTGGTTTATTTCTATACATTTTAACTTATATTACTAAAATAAATTATATAATGGTTTCTTGTTGTTTTTATTTTTAAAGTACCAAATGTCAATCTGACGTTTAATCGTTTGTTTACGTAAGGAATTGCAAATGGCCGACAATAATAAATTCACTACCTAGACAACGGAACAATTCTAAACTATAATATTATACTGTATAATCGTCACGATTGCAGTATCATACTGTGGCGTAAAGGTAGTGCGTTCGGCTGATAACCGAACAATCGGTGCTTCGCATCTAATCGAGTGCGTTTTTTTTCGTGTGAAACAATAAAGTATGTGTTACATATTGTCACACGCCAAAAATACACTCTGATCTGATTTCCCAGACGCGCCAAAAGAAGTATAACTTCAAAAATGTTAAAACCTTTTTATATAGACGTATGAAATTGAAGCAGAAAAGGGACCGATGGTCCATTAATTAAGTTAGCCACAAATGACTTCGAATTGCAGGTTGTTTTGCAGAAAACTTCACACTATTGCTATTATTTACCAATATTCAGGGCATATAAAAAGACACTTCATCACGATGAGTAGACAAGGAGCTAAAACTACTACAATATCTCAGCATTATTATATATCTAGTTAAAAAAATCCTGTAAAATGTGTGTAAAACCGTATATATCAGCACTCGAGTAAGTAATCACAATGAACATAAAAATGGCAGCCATTATTAAAATCGGAATGGCATCTAAGCGAAGTCAATATTTTATTTGTTAAGCTTACCAACTTAAGGGGGATCCTATATGCCAATAGAGAACTTAGCGGAAAAATTCGAAGCTTGCAATTTGAGATTTTTTTTTGATAATTTACAATATTTACGATTTTTACGATAATTAACAAACTGTATTAATTAATAAATATGTATCTGAAAACATTAAAAAGATTTTTTTTATTTCAAAGATAAACTTACAATAATTGTAAAAAAAAATGTAAATTTGTTGCAGGGTCACATATTATTATCATTACATTATATTGTATGGTCATATTTATTATTAAAATTTAGTTTATTAAGTTTTCATTTTTTTAACGTTTAGATTTTTGACTAATTCATCGTTTTAATATTTTTTATATTTATTTTAAAAAACATCGATTTTAAAAAATAAATAAATGTGTATAACTTGAAATCCTTTTTAACGTATAAAGTTGTGAATATAATATTGAGATGCATGTCGCGTACTGTTATACTGTTACAGCGACAAATTTAGTCTATGGTTACGTCATCTTGCAGAATATTTTGAATGAACACGATCTCTGTAAATTCAATAATGGAGTAACATAGTAACGAATCTCTGTAAATTCGATAATATTTTGAACGGAACCCAATCCGCAGACCATAGATAATAAACAACATTCTTATAGAAAATACATAGTGCCAACCGCTAAAAACAAAAAACACGTGATTTTGACATGATTCGAAAATCTGTAGGCATTTAGAAAATGATAAAATAACGTTTATTGAGCCAATGATATAGGTGTCAATGCAGTACAATACAACGTGGCGTGACCTCATTGTTGCTCTGATGATTTCGGCAGATTTTCACAATTAAATACAATGTTCGTTTAAAGGTTCAAAATGTGCTACGGGGCGGGAGCATCAGTCTGATAACATTTTAAACACCAAAAAAACGACATTACACACTTTTTTCCCGTAGAGGTAGCTTACTGTGACGTCACGTGATAGTACGCGACACGCAACATTTTCCCGCTTAACGGCCCACATGCTTAGCGTACGTCAAAATGGAGCTTTTATGCTATTTTCAGAGCATAACCCTGGACATACCTTAAACGTTGTAGATAATCTATTTATATAATTTTGAGGCCTTATTATCCTTTATATTTATTTTAAACAGTTGATGACTGCATAAAGTATTTTTATTACATAAAATAGTATTCTTTTAAACCTCTCGCTCTAATGTTTTAGAATATAGTCATATTTCAGTACATCCATGTGCAGTGGTGTTAAGATTTTATATAAAAATCTTAACACCACTTCACATGGACGTACTGAAATATCACTATATTCTAAAAAAATAGAGCGAGAGGCTTAAAAGAATACTATTTTATGTAATAAAAATACTTTATGCAGTCATCAAATGGTTAAAATAAATGTAAAGGATAATAAGGCTTCAAAATTATGTAAATAGATTATCTACAACGTTTGAGGAATGTCCAGGATCATGCTTTGAAAATAGCATAAAACCTCCATTTTGACCTACGCGGCGCACGTCCCCCCTTAAGCGATGTTAATATTTTATTTGTGGAGTTTACCAACTACCTAACAATGGCTTCATGCGTTTGCTAAATAATATGAAATGTCATATAACAGAAATAACGTATAAGGTTCCTTCTATATATTATATACATTGTATTTTACCTAGATATATTTAGAAGATTACAAATTTTATCTAGAAATTACACCAATATATTATTTAATAAAATAGAGCCTTTAATTTTCTGCTCCATTGTGTATTTTAACACTGGTATAGCCAAAGTTATATGGGATTAAATTACCCACGCACCGTAGAGATATGAAGGCGAGATCTCACATGCTTTAATCCGAATTTAGATGTAATTTCTAATACAAATGACAATCCTGGCGGCCTGACAAGAAACTAATAACATCGGGCTATTACTCTTACTTAGATTTGATTATCCTATCCCGTGTAATAAAGTTTATAATTGCGACCGCAATATCATTATGGCGCACAAAAACAAAGGTTTGTTGGTAGACGTGGATTTACCTTTGTGCTTTATCCGTCCGGTCAAACAAGGTCGGTAGCCGCAAAGACGTATTTCCCACAATTCTATCGCGTACCTACTAAGCTATCACCATATTATAATATTATATTGTTTATTGAAAGTATTTTTAGATATATATGGCGATAAACAACTCATTGCCTGTGTCAGCAGATTAATCGGCGATATTAAATCCTACAGCAATTACGAGTACAAATTCTTTAATATACATTTCCGTAGTGTAAAATTATAGTACAATAGTTATTTTTGCGATATATATATTTTATTAAATAGTCAGCTACTCGGATGTCAATTGACGCAAATGAGAGTAAGTATCTGACTCGATTAATACACCTAGTTATTTCCTAAATTATAATGGGTAGATATTATTTTGATGTATAAATAGCGAATAATAATTCATCGTAAATGTCACTCGAATATACGTTTCCGGCCTGTTACTATCTCAGTCTCCATATCGCTTCGCACAGCGTCTCCTTGTACCGAGATTCGGACCTCGGAACATTATCATAAGTATTGTAACATAACGACTGTAACCTACTGTTATACCGACCGTTACGCCGCAAATAAAACTCTCTCCTGCATCCATCTTCGACTTATTCATCATCATCCCCGACTCCTCATCCTGAAATCTCCCCCTTCACCTTGTGTGCGCGTCTGCAATCTTTCGATATTAAAAATAATATGGTCATTTAAAACCTATTTTCATTCAAAATCTAATCTTACAAGCACAATTATTACATTAGATTTAACCAAAACGATTATTTTTCGTGTGTGTGGAGTATTTTTTTATAAAATATAAATTAATATATTATATTTCAAGTCTCCTACGTGGATTCACATTAATAAGACCATACCAAATTGGCTGCTATAATAGCCACCATGCTTCTGCCCACTAACGACGAAGCAGAACTACTTTAGTGGTTAATAGACTAACAACGCATCTCAACAACGACTAACTAGAATTTCTACATAACAACAAATTTGACGACAGCTACAGAAATTAGAGCAGTGATGTTCAACCTTTCTTGATCTTAGATCTTGATCTTTTCAATCCTTGGAGCATTTTCTAAAATCTCGACGATCCTTTAAATTGATGACGCCTATTAAGATTCAGGTGAGTAAATTACAAATTAAACATGTAAATCAGTAGGTACCTGAGCAGTGATATACTTTAGTAATATGGCGACCTAGGTACGTCATGTAACCTCAAATTGTAAGTATTATCTTTTGAATTTTATAATTTCTACATGTTTATTTTAAATTGATTCATAGGTATATATCATTATAAATAAGTAACAATATATAACTGAGGATATTATATGCTCAAAATTAAATTTTAATTGAACATATATAATTTTTTTGATTTTTTATTATAACACTTTTGAGAAAATATATTATGACCAATAGAAAAAATCTTTTTTTGAAAAAAGTAAAACACCTAGCAGGAATCGAACCTGCATCTCTCGGGTTTCGCGCCCATGCACATAGACCACTATGCTATATGCGTCATATCCAATTGCGTCAATTTTTAACTGATGGCTCTTAAAACTCTCTGAAGCGCTTTCCAAATTGAATTCTTATTGGCGATCGGCTTTTGTATTTTAAATCAAAGTAGGTACTTATTACTTAAATTACTAACCGACGTCACGGATCACTCCAAGATTTTTTGTTGTAACTTACTTGAACTTGCTAATATTTTTTATTCAACGAATAATTCACAAGATTTAAGAATGTAACATTCTAATTATTGAACATACATAATTTTGAATTATATTATGAAACTCTTCTGTTTACTACGACCATTACAAGAGATAGTTTTTCTATGACCATGACGATATAATTCGTCATATATATTTAGGTACTATTATGAGTGTGACGACATCAATGTGATTTTCATTGTGGGAATTACAAAATAAATTCATTGACCGCTGTTCATGAACGTTTATTAAATATCAGCATAAGAAAACACCCCGGTTAAGGGTTAAAAAATAATTATTACACCATATAAATCTTCTGGAAATAAATTAGGTTTTCTGAATGAAAAAAAAAATCCCTAGCTTGTGCGGCGGAATCCTATGTAGGTACTATTGTTACATCTAAAAATGTTACATCCTAAAGCCGAGCGATCCGCATATAAATAAACCATTGTTGATAAAATCCCCTTTTCGTTTTATTAAAAATAGCTTTTAACAAAAGACTAAAAAAAATTCACCGCCGTCGCCATTATGATCGGCGAAAAACGCTCAAATTTCGCAGCTTCAATTTCTCAAAGTATGCTAATTTTTGTTCTGAAACTCATACAAACATTATCGTATGATATAATATTTTTCATATCTGGTATATCCATTCTAGAAGAATAAAAAATGTGTATGACCTTCATTCTTTGTGGGAGTAAAATTTAATAATGACAATAATTTATATTGAAACTAATCATTAAATTTGAAACGTGTCGAAATATAACGAAAATCAGTAACAATAAAACCTTTTAATTTTAAGATACTAAATCGTCATTTCTCACACTTAACGGCCCACATGCTCAGCGTACGTCAAAATGGAGTTTTTATGCTATTTTCAAAGCATGATCCTGGACATTCCTTAAACGTTGTAGATAATCTATGTATTTACATAATTTTCAAAGCCTTATTATCCTTTATATTTATTTTAAACATTTGATGACTGCATAAAGTATTTTTATTACATAAAATAGTATTCTTTTAAACCTCTCGCTCTAATGTTTTAGAATACAGTCATATTTCAGTACGTCCTTGTAAAGTGGTGTTAAGATTTTTTATATTTATTATGTGTATGCGTGGTTGAACATGTACCAAACTTATTTTTTTTTTTAAAAGGAATGTCCAGGATCATGCTTTGAAAATAGCATAAAGACGCTGAGCATGTCCCCCTTTAATAAATATTTACTAGTATGAATAATTGTGATATGGAGATATAGAATTACAAATTAAATATCTTTTTTCCATACTGTCAAATTATAGCAAACTCGGTAAGGAGCTGACCTCAATAATAAATTCTGCATCCATCTTCGACTTCTTCATTATCATCCTCAACGCCATGACCTACGACACGTCCACGACTCCCACAGTGGTAACTCACATCGAGTCCCCACATTGGTGACACCCGACTTAAGAAAACTACGCAACCTTCTGATCAGAGAGTTCAACAAGATAATGCCGAGGAGATACTACATACATAGCCCTGCCTCAACCTGTAACAGCCGGCTTCCGAAGGCCTTACAAAGAAACCCACAGTTGCGTGGTTATGATCCGCACGTGCGATGTGTCAATGTTTACCAGGCAGCGAAAAAACAAGTCAACTATTTTTGTAATTTATTTTTTATTGTGCCAGCCCAATTGTAATTCAACAATGTCAACGCCGTTGTTATATTATTATTATTACTTCGTAATTTCTGAAAGGGGGGTATCTACTGTGTATCGAGTTCTCACAGTGATATATTTTTTTAGTACACGGCACCCTTGGTGCACAAAAATTTCTCACTCGTAGTTGATTCGTTTTTTAGACGCTTTATCAACAAAAAAATCAATGCGATCCAAAAACAACACCTCGTTTCTTTTAGTTGAAATATTGGAATATTTCGAGGGCTTAGTGTCAAACAACACTATCTACAAAAGTCAACTTTACAGGAGAGCCAAAAATCGTTATTTTAGATTCTTGTAACTCAACAAGGGAAATGTTTATTTAAAACCTAATGTTAATATTTTATAATTTATTGTGTATTGTACATTTATCTTGATTATGATGATGTTAAAATTTATAGGGATAGTTAAAAAAATATATGAAAACAAGGGTAACTTATGTAGTTAGCGTTAAACTTTACTGACGATTTAATAAGAAATTAGAAAAGATTGACATAACGTTGTTTGACTATCATGTAGCCATAAATGTAAAATAACGTTATCTCAAAAAAAAAACGCTTTTTTGTAGATAGCGTTGTCTGACTTTAAGCACTCGATTTGTGGTGTCACGGTGCACAGTTTAGTCAGTACTGTTATAATCAAAAATATTTGCCTGGCTAGGGATATGATATGTAATATATAATAATATATGAAGTTTTAAAGTGTTTGATTCTTCATTCTTCTTCTTGGTCGTTCCCTCATGGCTGAGGATTGTGAACACCCTAGAATTTCATCATCTTCTTGTTAAAGTTGACCAAATATATTGTTGTTGAAAAGAGAAAGAGGTTATTCATCTTTCATCGCACTGTCAAGACTTGTCACCCCTTTAAATGCTCTGCTTCTCTCAGGGCAGAGTGAATGCTGTCCCCAGTCAGCTCCTAACTTGCTCGCTCCAGCGTGCCGACGCTCGTCCTCTGCTTCATCTTCCTTGGAAGCCACGCTGAACAATATGTCAAAAAAAATGCATAATCCATCTCAGACATATAGAATAAACACAATATTGAAAAACCACAGAGACATACATACCTTAGAAGATTTAGAATAAGTGGTGGAATTTGAAATTCTTCAGTTGAAAAGTAGTTATAAGAAAGATTTCTCATGAAGCAAAAACAGATCGATAGCTTAGTAGCAAAAGCACTCACCCGGAAAATGTAAGACGTGAGTTACAAGTTTCTCCTAGATTTTTTATATGTTTCTGGGGGTTTTCAATATTATGTTTTTTTTATAAGCATTGTGGCTTTTTTATTTTATTTATCTGATACACGACTTTATTTTCAAGATTTTTACATAAAAATTGTCACACATGTAGAAAACGTTTCTCTATTTCTGCTTTAGAGTGTAGAAATATGCTACCGACGTCATTCATAATATAATTTTCTGCGCAAATAGTTGTTTTTTACAAATTTAATAACTAAACGATTCTATCAAAAAGCTCTTCAAGTGTTTGGCAATGTCATGGTACATACATTTTCTTGGTTCTAAAGTTAAACATATCTTAAGCAATATTATATGTTTTATTTTATAATTTCGTCTGGAACATAATACGTTTAATTATAACATGAGCACGAAAGCTCAGTTTTAAGCTTCTTAAGCCGTCGCATTCAAACATATCGCAGAATACAAAGTGGTGCTTTTTCTCTTAAAACTCCGCCATCTGCATTAAATATTCATACTGTTATTCTATCGCGAAACTGAATTTCTAATTAAAATATCCCATTAGTAACACTAGTAATTAAAATTTCATTCTGCTATCCACCAAAGTATGCTCACTAATTTCACCTGAATTGTTAATTCTACCTAATTGTGGTTTATAAAACGCTGCATATGTGGTCATCTATTATACCTCGGAAACCTAAACATTAAAGCGAAATGCGCATTGAAGTTCCATTTGACATAAACATAATCCCAAATCAAATATGCCAACAATGTTGCATTTACTCCCGTGCTCACAGAAGTAAATAGTCGCAAAAGTGAAAATTATAACCGGAGATACATATTATTTTGTTTACAAAAATCAGGCTAATCCATCAATTAGACATATTAAATACCGGGTAATCCCAGAAGTACCCTACCTGATGTATAGATAGCAGTTGTTGTTTGAAAATAATGACCATGATAGAAAGTACCAACTTTATAAAGCCTACCTTTGAAGTTTGACGACGCTACGTTGTTCAGTAATTATTTGTCAGCCATCAACAGTGAACGCTCTCAGTGAATTTGTAAACATTGAAAAAATTGGTCATAGTTATGTGATACAATACTTTAATTTGAAAGGCTTCAGTCCAACCAATATCAAAGCGGTGCTAGATTCTACTCTGGAGGTGTCTGTTCCTTTGTTTACAATAGTAACATATTGGGTGGCTGAGTTTAAACGAGCTTGGACGAGCTGCCAAGATGAACATCGCAGTCGTCGACCAAATGAGGAGAAATGGTGATGAAAATCCATAAAATGGTATTGTATGAACGTCGACTGAAATTTCGCGAGCTAGTAGACATGGTAGGCATTTCAAAAAGTGCTGTACATCATACATCACATGAAAATTTGGACATGAGAAAGCTGTGAGCAAGGTGGGTGCCGCGATTACTCACAATGGAACAAAAACAGCATCGTGAGGATCTTTCAATCGAGTGTTTGGCAAAGTTTCACAGCAATAAAGCAGAGTTTTTGCATCTATTCATAACTATGGATGAAACATGGGTCCATCGCTTCACGCCTGAGACGAAATAACAGTCAAAACAATCGACTGAAAGGGGAGAATCGGCTGCTGCTGAGAATTCGCGTGGGGTAATTTTCATTGATTATCTTCAGAAAGGAAAATCAATCAACGGCATGCATTATGCAAGCTTATTGCAGCGTTTGAGTGGTAAAATCAAGAAAAAACAACGCATTTGGCGAAAAAGAAAGTTTCGTTTCATCATGACAATTCATCAGTTCACACATCGGTTATCGCGATGGCCAAAATCAATGAGTTAAAATTTGAATTGCTTCCTCACGCACCCTATTCTCCAGATTTAGCCCCCTCGGATTAGATGATTTCCAAACTTGAAAAAATGGCTCGGTGGTAAAATATTTGCCAACAATGAAGAGGTGGAGTCTGCGGTTGATGGCTATTTTGAGGAGCTCGACGATTCTCACTATAAACAGGGTATCGAAGCTATTGAACATCGCTGGGAAAAGTGTATCGACCTAAAAGGAGACCACGTAGAGAAATAAAAATATTTTTTCCCAATTTTTTGTGTTTTCTTTGTTAGGTCGGGTACTTCTGGGACTACCCTCGTATATTTGCTGTGCACTATAGTGGCAGCAGAATTGGTACAGTACTCTGCTCCCTTATAGTCATGTTGTGAACGTCTTAAACTTATAATTTGCAATGTCCACAATATGTTAAAAAAATAAATGAATTGAAAATGAATTGAAATATTCATGGATCTTCACCCCTTTTCCCAATATTTTCAAAATCATTCATACCGACAAAAACTAAGTTCGATACACATGCTGCGTTAAACTGAGTTTGTTTATCACCAATGTTGCATTAACGGGGTGCAGCGCTCGAAATTAAAACTTTTACGGACCAACGCATCTATTATATACACAAAACTGCTTTTGACCCGATACGGCAGCTAACTAAGGTAGGAAAGTATCGAAATATTAACACTGGTTGTAACAATTACACTAAGTTAGCCATCTAAACAGTCAAAACTGACTATCTCGCTCTGAAACTTATTATAGCCTAGAGAGGTGCTGTTGAAACATTGCACTTAATACGTTAGTTGTAATTGTTAAAACAATTGCTAATATTTTGATACTTTCCTTCCCCAGATAGCTGTTGTAGCGGCCGAAAGCAGTCTTGTTTGTTATAAAATAGATGTGCTGCTCGATAATTTTCCGAAAAAAATAACATATTTTTATTATTTTATAAAAATAATTGTGTTAGATTTTTTATGATACAGCCGACCTAGCGTAGACGGTAAAATTAAGATTTCCATGAGACGGACTGATAATCTTTGGGCTCCGGTGCACTCCGTTCCATAACGAGGCTTAAACCCGTAGATAAAATTATGTACATGACAGTGTTAAGTAAATGCCAAAATAGTCACTCCTATAAAATTGATGTGTTGCTGTCTATATAAGTTGGTATGTGCGACCGGGTGACCCACCTAACTATGAAAAATAAAGGTATCGTCCACCATCATATTGTTATCAATAGGCTAAAACAGAGATGGTAATAGTCGAATATATAATCAGCTGCGTGAGGATTCCAGACATGTTCAAACAATACGTATTGTAAGATTACACTTGTTATGTCACCTGCACGATATGAACAACCACGAACTGGCAAATAAAGTACAATCCAACAATTAATGATATACCTAGTCAAAATGCTGCCCTTAAGCATGATTAAAATGCCACTCTTTCCAATAATTAAACTCACAAATTATATAAAAAAATACATAACCTGCAGTATTTATTTTACACAGACCATAACAATAAAAATATTTAGACTTCTTAAATGCTCTGCTATCTACTCACAAAAATGATAATTCCCTCTTTATTTTCTTTGTCTACTGCCCATAAGCAGTGCATAAACTGCCAAGCCAACAATCTAGTAGAGCGTTGAAAAATAAGCTGTTGAAAACTTCGCTGGTTGTGTATGCTTGGGCTTCAACCAAAGAATTTAGACTATTAATAGAAGGAAACTTATACGTTAATTATTCTGTTATGATAATAAAACAATAATTATTGAATGTGTAACGTTTGCTTTATATTCTTGTATGAATAAAAAGCTTCGGATAATCATGAATTTTAAACTTAACTCGAAAGTGGTTATAATGGATGGGGGTGGGAAGGGGGGGTCTAATGGGGTAGTGCATGCGTACCGCACGACACTGTATCCTGATAGTGTCGCATAGCCTCTCCTACTCAATTCCTATCTCTACCTACACGTGGTGAACCCTGGAAACTGAGCAACTACACCTAAGATCAGGTAGTCAACCCTGGTGGAAGGTGTAGTCAGGGCTAACGGAGAAGGAAGAAATGGCCCTCCGAAAAGGGGGTTGGGCGTAGGGCTAACAACCTCATTCCATAAAAAACACATTGTTACGAAACCACAACAACAGCCTCGGAAACCGGACACTAAATTCAGACAACCTGGCAAACGCTTTAAGGAAATACGATTTGGAACATGTAATACGTTATCACTATATCGACCAGGAGCACTTATACTCCTTACAGAACAACTTATAAAATACCAATGTGATATTACGGCCCTACATGAGATGCGATGGATAGGTCAAGGAGTGATGGAGAAACGAGACTGCACTAACTCTATAGCTGCCATGATAGTGAACATCACTTCGGGACTGGATTCATCGTAAGCAAACGAGTGAAACATTTAATTATTGGGTTCGAACGAGTCAACCCAAGGATCGTGCGACTGCGAATTAAAGGAAGTTCCACAATTACTCATTTATAAGCGTACATGCCCCTACAGAGAATAAGTCGGATGAGGAAAAAGAGGACTTCTACGATGCATTAGAAAGTACGTACAACAGTTGCCCAAATCACGATGTGAAAATAATACTCGGTGATCTAAATGCTAAAATAGGACGGGAGGAGATCTACACTGACATTGTCGGAAAATATAGTCTTCACAATGAAAGTAATGACAATGGTACCCGACTAATTAACTGTGCAGCGTCACTAAATATGGTTATTGGTAGCACAATGTTTTCCCGTAAGGATATATATAAGGGAACTTAGAAATCCCCGGATGGGTGCACAATAAACCAAATAGACCATATTTTGATAGACAACAGGCACAGATCGGCACAGAGCAAGAGCAAAACCCTTTGACACAGAGAAACTGAAGATTCCGCAGGAACTGGTTCGATACCAGGAGAGCTTGAACACTCACAGGATGCCGAAACAGGTGAACGATCAGAATGGTTTGACGAAGATTGCCGCAAAGTCACTACGAGAAAGAATGAGACTTACTTAATGATGCTACAGAAGAAAACACGGGCATCAGACGATGAGTATAAAAAGCGCCGGCATGACGAAAAGAAACTACACAAGAAAAAGAAACGTGATTTTTTAAAAAAGGAAATGATCCTACTCCAAGAACACTATAAAGCCCAAGAAACTCGGCTGTTCTATAGAAAAATAAATAATGTTAGGAAGGGTTTCAAGCCTCGTATCACAATGTGCAAGGATGACATTGGCATGATACTCACAGAAAAGCACCGTATTCTTGCCCGGTGGGTGGGTTTCTTTGATCAACATTTAAATACCCCCCATAATGATACCGGCAACACTAACATTAATACTCATGACCAGGAATCAGTACAAAGTGGCATGGATGATAACGAAGAACCAACGACATTAAATGAGGTAAAAGGTGCCATGTCAAGGTTAAAAACAAACAAATCGCCTAGAATGGATAACCTACTGAGTGAATTAATAAAATGTGGGGGAGAAAGCCTGCTCAAACATTTGCATAGCCTAACCCACCAAGTATGGACTTCAGAAAAGATGACAGAGGAGTGGAAGGATGGGCTGATTTGTCCCCTGCACAAGAAAGGAGACCAACTAGAATGTAGTAACTACAGAGGGGTGACACTCCTTAACTCTGCATATAAACTGTTGTCGATTCTGATATTCCAGCGGCTGGAACCCATTGTAGAAGGAATACTCGGGCACTACCAAGGAGGCTTTCGACGAGGAAGATCATGTGTTACTCAAATATTCACTCTAAGGCAGATTCTAGAAAAGACCACTGAATTCAATATTAACACGTATCACCTGTTCATCGATTTTAAGGCAGCTTATGATAGCATTAATCGGTACCGGTTATACGAAGCAATGCGAGAATTTGAAATTCCGACGAAAATAATTAAACTTGTAGAGATGACAATGACACCAGTACAATGCCGGGTGAAGCTTCGAGCGGAAATATCCGAGCCATTTATATCACTTAATGGCCTCAGGCAAGGTGACGCACTGGCATGCCTTCTTTTCAATATTGCGCTATAAAAGGTGATACGGGATGCAAAGATTGATGCCCGTGGCAGCGGCACGATATTTACTAAGCCTGTGTAGCTGCTGGCGTATGCCGATGATATCGACATCATTGCCATATCAGAATTGGCACTGAAAAGGGCATTCACAGCACTAGAAGCCTCTGCCAAAAGAATGGGTTTACAAATAAACGAGGCAAAAACTAAATTAAAAGCCTGTCTATGTCACACCACGAGAAGTCGCACCAAAGTTAGATATTGGTGCATACAAGTTTGATACGGTTGACAGTTTTATATACCTTGGATCTCTTGTAACTAACTCAACATAATGATATTACGGAAGAAATCAACAAGAGAATCATGTCTGCGAATAAATGCTACTTTGACCTGTTAAGACATTTTAAATCCCGCATACTATCTCGCCGAACTAAAAGCACTCTTTACAAGACACTTGTAAAGCCAGTGCTCACCTACGCATCGGAAACCTGGACATTAACTCTGCGAAATGAACGAGCCCTGAACATCTTTGAAAGAAAAATTCTCCGCCGTATATAAATGGACCGATCAGGGATGGCACCAATTGGAGGAGAAGATACGGGCTGTACGAAGATTGCAGCGCAGTTCAATCAATTAAGATTGGGAGACTGCGATGGCTAGGTCATGTGCACCGTATGAATGACAATGAACCGGCAAAGAGGGTGATGTCCAGCAATCTAATAGGACGTAGAAGAAGAGGGAGGCCAAAGATTCGCTGGTTGGATGGAGCTGCCAGTGACTGCCGTATTCTGGGGGTACCAAGTTGGAAAGAGGCCACAGGGACAGGTGGAGGGAGCTGTTGGAGGAGGCCAGGACCCACACCGGATTGTCGCGCCCCTGATGATGATGATGATTATAATGGATGAGAACAAGCAGAGAGAATTTCTGGATGAAGCCAGAATTCAATCCGGATCTTTCCTGAGAATATCTTGATTATACGAATACAAAAACGTATTATATTATTGTCTAACCAAATCGTTTAAAAAAGCATACCATCATCCCACGGCATTTTTAAAGACAGCTAATAATACTGTCTACAAGTAAAACAGTCTTACACAAAAGATCTAGCGATTACGTCAAACAGCAGGTAATCCAGAAAAAAAGAGGATGAAAATGAATTACATTATCATCCACTTTGCGAGAAGGGAATAGGTAGGTACTTGGCAGAATTAAATTTAAAGTCTTTGGAATGACAAATTAATTTAATTTTTTTTATTTTCATTTGCAGTTTTTCGTTCACCACAAGTGATAATAATAATTATGTTCTTTTGATAAATTTAACCATTCGACTTGTTTTTTCTATAAAAGTATGCCTTTATCTTTATGGGTACCTACCTCGCATCTACTATCAATGACTTTGGCACGTAAAACTACTCTACTTGATGCTAAGTCAAAGAAAATTTGTGCCGGCTGAGAAAAATAACTTATTGAAAATAATTCGACCACACACCGCATCGAGTATTTCTAGTTTGAATTCGGCCAGAGTCTATGAAACCACCTTGCAAAATTCTTTGCACCGTACGGTGGTGGTGATTCTGATGAATATTTCATCGTATTCATTATGAACTACGATGTATAGCCACGTTTTTCCGCTAAAAATGAAATGTCGCATACGACTGATCTTTTTTTTGTGATTTTACCGAGGCTTTGACTGCAACTCGCTGTCATATCGCCTGTTCTCTTCTAGAAGGGGATCCGTCGACCAGGTCCTCACTCCTATTCTGTTGAATAACTTTACAATTTTGCCTAGTTTTTCCGTCTTACCCGCCGCCAGGACATCTTTCAATTCGTCGACATTCTCATAGATATCCACAGTTCGTAGCTGTTCTCTGTGAAGTTCATATTTAGGGCATTGTAGTGCTATATGTACAATATCCTCTAAAACATGATATTCATCGCAGAGTTGCGATTCGCTTCTTCCCATGAGGACATCAAATCTTTTGCCCATTGTGTGCCCTGTTCTTAACCTCAGCATTAACTTAAGCTCATTCCTCGTCAAAGGAGACTCTACAAACCAGGGCACCTCCCGTTGTGATGGTAGAATAGACCTACGACTGATTTTCTGAGCGTATACTTATCCTAACTTATATGACTGCAATCACTGGATTTGAAAGGCATGAATCAATGTGATATGTCACCGCTTATTATTTTGATTATTTTTATTACAACAATATAGAAATTAAAAAGTACATGTCTTCCGGCCTCATTTGCCATGGTTTTCGGATGGTCTCGGATGTCCGTGTCTGTCATCTGTAATAAAAAGTTCAGGTTGTGCTGCTCCTTGGTAAAAATTGGTCAATCGAGGAGTAAATGCAAGACGTCCTGGTGGCTTCCGTCGTCGCATGGGTACCGTTGGATTTCTTCGACAAGATATTTCTCATTAAAAATATTTAATAGGTGGGTACAAATTCACTATTAGATGTCGCTTGGCGAGTGGATAACCGTTTGACAAATGCCGTCATACGGTGGTACTTAATGTGCACTAAACGCCTTAACACCTACTCGATATCAGTGGCGAAGTGTGGAGATAGGCTTTTAAGATCCGCCATAAATAGTACACACTAAACTTTTTACAAACACTGAACAATTTACAAACGGTGTTCGTTTGTTTTTAAAATCCAATTAAACCCCGCGAAACCAACCCATAATAAATCCCTTCTTCTTGGTCGTGCACTCATGTCTGAGGATCGTGACCACATTTAAATTTCGCCATCCTTTGAGCGACCAAGACTTTCCATCCTTCTCGATCTTCCGCTTCTCTCAGCGCAGAAATAATAGTCAAAAAATACTCGTCTATCTATAAAATATCTAACAATATTATATGTAATATGTATTCTTAATCCAACGAAAACAAATAAGTATGAATGAAAAAGTATGCACAATTTTGTAGTATCGCCCAAAATATACCAAAACTATTATGGTGTAATTGATTAAACATGGCTTAATTGATTTTTAAAAACACCATCTATAAATTTTAGTCTTAGTTCAATAAAAACAAATACGTATGGCTAACAAAGTTTAATGTGCATTATTTATGGTGGATATTAACAGCCTACCTCCACCATTCGCTGCTGCTGGATATTATAATATACGAAACCATAAAGTTTGGCAGATGTAATGTATGTGGCTGCGAAGGACTAAAGACCGAAAAGAACGGAGGGAGCGGAGCTATGGGAAACCTTTCATCCGGCAATCGACCCCGACTGATATTAAATTATTATTTATTATGTAATACATATTGTGTTACCGTAACTTGAGGGTCATGCCTAACTAGACTTACCATTAAATATTTGTTTTACAAAATAAAATAAAAATAACAATAATTTATTAAATAAAAAATACAAAATCTATAGTAATTATTGAAAACTAGATTGGTATCCCAAAATCAATAATTTGTCAAAAACAAAACAAAAATTTTCGACAGCAATTTATGTACCTAATATCTATAATGTAACACCACTCTAAAAGGTGACAATCTTGGCTCAATGATTACAATAAAAATTACATATTGTGTTTATACTCTTTACAGACGACACATTTGGTACTGAATTGGCAAGGAAGGGCCTACTTCTCTCGACATTCTACGACACGCAATGCATGTGGCCATTTGAAAGCCCATGACACTCATTAATTGGTACAAATATCTGGGCATCCAATGTTTGCATTAATATTCTGGTGCGGGATGTCTAAAATACAAGACAGCGTGGGTGACACAAATAGGATTAGTGCCCATCTGTGTCATCCACGCTGTTTTGCTAATAATTATGACTTTTAACATACAGTCACTTGTGGATGCGACAGCTCGCAATAACACGTATGTGAAGTGTGAAACACCCTAATAATAGTAAATAATTATCATCGCGATGGTTTAATTTATACACTATAGGTGGCAGTAAACCCATGCATGTGTACAGGCGTTTTACATACAATAATATTACATTAAAATGATTCATTCATAATAATTTGTAAACAAAATATTTCATGTAAATTTTAAATATATTTTCTTTGCCATATTAAAATGCTTTTTTATGCTAATGTGGTGGGAAGTTGCAGGTTTTTTGGTAATTTTATAAAAGGCGGTCGGGGAAAAGGTTACGAACTCTTTAAGAGCATACATAAGTGAAACGGCAAATAATTTTCAACAGTAGGTGCGACGAAATTTTTCACTCGTCGCCAATCGGAGACCGACAGTCGAGGTGTAAGCACGTGAATTTGTTTTGTGATGGCGTCGGAGGGATATAGTCTTAAAGCGTGTAAAGATGATTAAAAAACGTTACCCATTTACTTGAAAAAGAAAACATGTCAATGAATATACTATTATTATTACTAATATAACAATAAAATAACATTAAATGGACGCACATTGAATTTTTATGACAAATTATATTTCGTTCGGCTCGCGTCATTTGCACAATCTGCGCATCGCCTAGTCACGATCTTTTTAGACGATGCCTCAACTGAAGTATAGTCTTAATTAGATAGGTATACTATTCAACTGACATTTTGGCGTGGTCACATTTTAAGTTCTACGTAGATTGCCATTATGACTGGTTTTAGATTTAGACGGGAAATTGCACAGTTCTGTCTCGATCAAAAATATCGTTATTTTTATAATTTCACACAAGTCGTTTGCATTCAGACATTGTTTTATGTTTTGTGTGCATTTCAAATAAAACAAAGATCCAAGAATTGCAGGCACACCTGAGACTTCGCAAATCGCAATAAATAACAACGTACAACCCTGAAGTATTACAGAGGAGAACCTAAGGCTGTGCGACGGAACCGGGTGTCAACTCAGATTGGGCGCCAAAATCAACACATACTTGAACATCTCAACATTCTAAACAACAATTAAAAATATCTTAATAACTCAACCACTAATAAAATGGTTTGTCGGACCACAATTGAGGCAGTTTATAAAGAAGTCCAATTAAAAAAAAAATGTTATTATTTAAAACTAACATTATTAATTATCACGTAAGTTACTCGATTTGTTATCGTTATCGATAAAAGTGTTCGACCACATAAGAAAACAGAATAAATAATTACAAGATAAAAAGAACTTATTATATACCACGTTTTTAAATATTCTGTTGAATCATATAAACTTGACAATTCTATGTATTAATAATTTAGGACAAATAAGGCAACTGTCAACAAATCATTTTTTTGCTATTTTGCAACAAACAAACAAACAAATATAGAATACTGAAATGTCATTTTGATTTCCATAGTAACGCACGTATATATTAATAATTTAGTTGCTAGGACCACCCCCTTACCAATAATAGCGCGATTGGATCACGGATTTCTTCCGAAATAACTTTTCATACAAAACAGAATTAATTGAAAATGAATTCAATTCTACTAAAAGTATTATTCTTTTAATTATTGGCATCGTGTTCTGGTATATTTTAAAGTTTCAAATGTCTAGCTAGTCGGGAAGTTAGTTAAAAATAGATTGCAAGATTTGTACTGGATAAACAACCACCGGACAAACAAGATTACGAGCTAAGAAAAACGTGGTAAAATATTTACTATCTACTGTTAGATGCTCAAATCAGTCCAACCAGATATTAGGCCTATTGGGCCGTTTGAGCTGGTAGCCGCAACGACCATTTTTGTTGCGCTTAAAAAATTGTGGCGTCTTATTTCAGACGTGAGGATCTCTTCACTTTTTTTGTATACTTACTTAATAGTGTAATATTGTAGGTATGCCAGTAAGTACTTAAAACATTTCACTGTGGCACAGTTCGCCGTGAGCTTTCTTATCGGAAAGAGATGAACGTATACTGTACGGTCTCTAATTTTATTAGATTCAAAATGAACATTAGTTCAATCTTCATAGCTGATTTTGGAAAAATTCGTGAAGGAATGAAAACCTAACTTAACAAATAACCCAGTATATCGGGTATTTTCAAAAATTGTTTGTTGCTGGCTTCCTGTAAAGTGTAATCCGACAAGAATCGTGTTTTATTTAGACATGAATTTTATGTCAGTAGGTAATATACAACCCAAAGAGGTTGGACAGTCTTTAATATACGGCCATATAATATTTCCGTTACAACATTTCACGGTGAAGTGTGATACGGCGAACTGCATACGTACAAGTTTCCGGACACGCCATTCGACAGCCTAGGCCCTAGTTCATAGAGCAATTTTACTCTCTGCATTTTTTTACTAATCAATATGGGTCATTCTTGAGAAAAATGTAGGCTTCTATATAGAAATAACACTGAATGTCCCATAGAAAATGTTTAAATCCGTCATTTCAACTGCCAGTGTTGTCACCTTGTCAAACTGTCGACACCTTAAAAAAGGTTAGGTTAAATACAGGTGAATAATTCAACTACCTAGTCCAGCATAAAACAACGGTTCTACCGATATCGACTATGAAATACAATGACAGTTCCTGAAGATTTTTTCCGGCCTGAAACAAAGGAATAATATTATGATAATCTTCCTCATGCTGGAAATTTAAGAGATGCAGATGAATAAAGAAAAAAACAATAGGATGAGAAGAAGTTAAATGGACAATCATCGTTCTTGAATAGGAGTCAGTGTGGATAATCATCATTTTTGCAGTGGTAATATCGGACTTAAATTTAAATTTTTGTTTTATTATTTTTTTCTGATCACAAGAATGTCGACTACTATTGATAACAATACTCTTATATGTGTAATTCATGGCCCCTACAAGTAGGGGGCTGACAGGGCTCTAGCATGGGGGCCCGAGCTCTGGGGGGCTGCGTGGCTGGTCGACCTTATAAGTGAGATAAACACATCAAAAATTTGCCCTAATGGGGAAAAAAAGTTGATTTAAAAATATCTAGTTGTGTGATGCAATTTTTGATTAGGTACTATGTGTTGATATTCGACAATTCCATAATTCAAGTGGATTTATTCAACGATATAAATAAATCGCTAAAAATACACCGAATACCCTTAAATTTTACCTAAAACAACATTTAGAAAATGATTCCGTAGAGGGGCCCGCCAAAGATCCTGGCCTGGGGGCTCGCTTCAAGATGTGGGGGCCATGGTGTACTTCAAAATTTAAAATACGTTCAATTATTTCTCGACACCTGTATTTTTTGCAACCGTTTTAAACCTTTAAATGCAGATATCTCAAAATCACTTTGCTTGGCCATTCATCGGTCTTGCAATGGACCCTTCTTACTAGAATTATCATGTTTGTTAGATCACCATGCTTCTGTCTGGTCTGTCTTCTTCTGTCCATAAGCACTTTATTAGAAAGTCTCTGTAAAATCAGTCAAATCATACTTGAGTACGTCGCTACCTCAGTCTTGGGAATCGACTTCCTGAGACATTTCCAAGCGATAAAAACTGCTGATGCTTCACATTCAATCGTAAGGTTTCATGATACGCTCGATTAAGACCGATTGTGGTGCGGGGCGTTTTGGTTTGGAGGGATCTGTTGGGATGCGTGTGTTGTTTGATTTAATTTTCTTACTTGGCCACAACTTTACTGACGTCTACATAATATTATAAAAAATACAAAGTTCTTTTGTTCAAATTACATTTCTTGTCAATTCCATATTTGAATTTTGACCACAGATAATGTTTCCATAATATTTTGGATTCGATTTTAATTTCTTTGTTTGACTTGGCTGTCAGAATTATTTTCATTTTGACATGTTGTATGCCAAGATACAGATTTTTTAATATTGAAGAATTTAAGTAAGTTAAATATAATATAGGTACCTATCTATAAATATAATGACGCGATCTCGTGAGTATAGTGTTTATTATGTTATGGTAGGTATTTTATACCCTTTTAACATTAATCTTAATAATATAGGCATCTAGGTATTTACCTATACGGGTAATATTATATGGCTTTACAAATTAACGATTTCATCCCTACTCCGCTGCTGGTGGAAGATACTACAAACAAAGTTTTGTACGCAAAACAATAAATTATTTCGGAAAGCAAGAAATTGCACATGGTTTTGTTTTTATTATTATATTGTTATACATCCCCGAATTGCTTCAATATTTTCTATCCGCCATTACGGAGAGCTTCTTGTAAGTTGAACGCAAAAGTTGCCTAAGAAAACCTTCTTATATCAGTATCAGATCATACCTTAACTAAAAAAAGTCACTGATGATAATGTTTAAATCATCTACTAGTCATATCGCACGGAATGTTTTTATTCGGAAGTATTTATATTTAGGTATAATATCAAAACGTCAACATGGATCCGCCATCTTGTTTATTTACAACCAGTGCAATGCTACCGAGCCAGGCGCGCACCCAGAAAAATGTTTATGGGGATTTTGAAAAATTATCCATAATATTTTTGTATTGATTTTTAAGGCGGCGGGAGGAGGCGAGCGAGGTTATCAAAATCGAGCAGTTGTCACTGACATAGAAATTTATTTATTATAGATTTTCGTCGCTTTAACCGCGCAATACTGCACTTTTCCAGGTACATTCTTCATACACAGATACTGACACTTTCTAGCGATAAACACCTGGCCCGCAGGTGTTATTGTGAGTTGTAGCATCCACAAGTTTAGTGGCTATCGAATGCGCATGGGTTAACAGTCATATTATTAGGATCGTTAGTGTCCATATATGTCATCAGCGCTGTCTTGTCTTTTAGACATGCCGCATCGGAATATTAAGGCAAATATTGGATGCACCAGATAGTTGCACCAATTTATGAGTGCCACAGGTTTTCAAATAGCTACATTCCTCACGTGTCGTAAAATACCGAGAAGAGTGAACCTAAACTGTTCAGAAGGATCCGGACCCGAACCGCCCCCCTTGTTTGCGCCCTTGTAAAGCGTCGTAATGCAAAAAGTTTTTACAGGGTAGTTCGTCTAGTATACGAACTCTCAACCCAAAAACTTTGTTTGGCAGAATGTATTTTATAATCTGTGTTTTAAAATCAGTTTATAGTAGTAATTTATTGTTTTTAGAGAAGTAGGTAGGTACTATTCAGTAAGTATTAGATAGGCCTCTAATACATTCTCGTTAAAATAATGAGGGAAGGACCCCCTGTGAGAAGACCTCCTGTACATATTATAGCCCTATCAAGTACCAGTGATTCGCGGAACTACGGTTACCCCCCCCCCCCCCCGCAATACCTATAGATATAATTATTAGTAACGTCCAACACCACTAAAATCATTTTCAATGCATACAGCTACGTTAGAAAATCGCAGCCAGAATAATAATATAATAATATTAGATACTTACAGTGGCGCACCCAGGATTTAATATTGGGGAGGGCCCAAGGAGAAGAATGTAAATTAGTCCCATAGGCTCTTTTTCTTCTTCACATCCTAATTTATCGTTTATCGGTATTTTGTCTATTGCACTCGGTGTACCTATACCATGGTCCCCACATCCTAAAACGGGCCCTCATGCTAGGATATTTGGTGGCCCCCTACCTACCGCTAAGATTAAAGGCAGTGTGAAACACTACATTAACGTTTTTCAAATTGTGTTTTAGTTCAAATTAAGGGAACTTATACAGTGAATTATTGGCGATCAATACATCTACTTTAATAATGGAGCTGTTGAGTATCGACACATAATAATCAAAAAATATATTGCACAATTATATAAGTAATTGAAAATGTTCTTAGTCATGAAGTATAATGCGCCGCAGGCGACTTTTTTATTATTAAAGCTAATTTATGATGTGTGTTTATCTCATTTATTTGGTCAACCCGACACGCCGGGCCCCCCACAGCCCAGGCCCCCAAGGCTAGATCCCTGTCATCCCTCCCGAGCCATAACCTACACCACTACGGAATTCGGAAGGACACTGAGAATTTTTTGACAGTTCCATTAGGGATTGGGTTTCTAAATAAACCTGACATTAGTATTTCTAAATTGTTGTGTTAGAAATTAACATCTAAGATTTTTTTCTAAAAAGGGTGCTGGAGAATTATTACTAATCATTTTTTAAGCCGTGTTTTTATTTGTCTAATCCCAAAGGTTATAGTTTATTGGCTTTCAATTTCAATGTTTAAAATCATTCTGATAAATTTCATTTTTGGGGGGTGCCAGGGCCCCTTGGCTCCCCCCCTGGGTGCGCCACTGGATACTTATATAAATATATTATTATGATGATCCTAAAACAGTTATAAATGTTTCGTGGCATAACAAGTGATCAAAAACCCGCAGTAACGTCCATCGTTCAAACAAGAATCAATAATTGAGTCGTATAGTATCAAAAGTAGATTTGTGCGTTATTCATAATTTCTAGAAAATGACGAAAAACGTTTTGTTGGGTTTTTTAGTGTTATAATAGCATGAAATATGTTTCTACATTTAGAAATTAGAAATTCAATTCAAATTCAACAGTTCTGCTTTTGTTTCCAAAGTATTGAACAGTTCTAATTATGATACCAAGCCCTATTTTCCATCGCAATTTTATACCACACAGATATGATTTTGATACGAATATTATAATATTGCTATTCGTACATTATGGTCAGAAGAATAATTTGTCATACTTAGTTAAATTTCGATATAAGTACCTATTTGCGACAGTTCTACTGTTGATACTATACGATTCAATTTACAATTATTTATCTATTTTGTACAAATTAGGCTAAGAAATAGTGGCGGTAACAATGAAAAATAATATTATAATACTGCTGATATGATTTGAATTTTCGTATAAATACTTCGACAAAGGTGGCAACATAACAATAATTTTAATAATATCATTTTTAGACATCTGTCAAGTTTAATCAAAAGCTATTTTTATCGAGAAATTGAAAAATCTGGTAGTTATGTTCATAGATGGCAGTATATAGTATACACGATCATAGACAATAAAGTTAGAGTATTCCCAATATAATTATTTTTTATCTATACTACTGATTATTTTAATTTTTGAAAAAAATATAACACTGGTACTGCTTCGTACGGTTAACATAATTAATTATTAGGCATACATTTTATTATCATGTAACATGGAAAATATATACCTAGGTACCTACCAAAATACATCTTTGGAATATACAACTGCGGTAGGTAAGTCGTTTCTCATGTAATCCGAGTTAGAGATTTAAAACAGGGTAGGTAGGTTTATAAATTGAACGAACTAGAATAAATAAATTCTTGTCCCAAAGAAATATAATTATTTACCTACCTACCTAATGCCGGCGCTCCATTGGCACGCAAGTCAGACGATTTACAGTCTTCGGACTTTTTTTTCGCGTGGAGCACCCCAGGTCTGCGGACTTTTTAATCCGCAGACCAGGCTCGTTGGATTTCAAACATGTTTGATATTTTACTCGCCGAGCCGCTGAAATTCGTACGTTCACCACGCTTTACCGTCACATTATTTATATCTATGCCGACGGACGACAGCGCCATCATTATTTTACTGTCATTCAAAGTGTTCGGACATCTCACATCGATAACAACAATGGTAGATCTACGAGTGCATTCGAAAAGTTTCTTGGAAGATTTTATTAGTTGTTTTAAAGACAACCCATCGTTGTGGAAGACGACCAGCCCACTATACAAGAATCGTGATGCCAAGTCCTTGGCGTATGCGGAACTTTTGGAGATTTTAATCAAGGTGGAGCCGCAGGCAAGGGTCGACGATGTTAAAAAGAAAATACAGACATTGAGGTCGGGTTACAGAAAGGAGAGAAATAAAGTAAGGACATCATATCGAAGCGGAGCCGGCACAGACGCAGTTTATCTACCCAAACTGTGGTACTATAAAAATTTGGAGTTCTTGAACGACCAAATGGAAGGTACGTAGGAATGCTTTAAAGCTATTTATTATACACGTGCAGATTATGAAATTGTCGTACCTAGCTCTGAAAGTGACATCGCATTAGATTAGCTACTATTAAGCAATTAAAACATACAGCTATGAATCATTTCTAGTCACAATAAAATTATTTATTCTTTGCTGAGGTAGGTAAGAAATAATAATATATAGGTACGATCATGGCGGTGGAAGCGCGGCTTATTGAGTCGTGGTCGGGTCCCAGGTTCAAATCCTGGGTCTGACAAGTACACATTGAATTTCAATTTGTGTATGAGTCAGAGTATGGACCTAATATGTTGAGCAAGTGGCTGACATCCATTTCTCGTAAAAACAAAATCTGTCAATACAAACCTCCACTCCGTGGAGGTCCATATTATGATCGGACATGGTCGAAAGAAGAAGAAAAGAAATGATCATAAAATCAAAAATCGCTCGAGTTAGGTTCCTTCAGAGACAATCAATAAATCGTCAATCATCAATCAAAATTAATGGTACAGTTTGGTTATGAGGAATACAGCGGAAAACACATTTTGAAAATACCCGATATACTGGATTACACCAATTATACCAATATCAATATTAACCGTATGAAGGAATGGGTACTTAGGGGAGAGATAATAAAAAACAAGTTTGAGTATTATGTTGTATTTTAACAATTTACATTTTGTTTTACAGAATCGAGCTCAATATCCAGCATGGTGGACGATTTGGAAAACATGTCTCCTGATGAGAGTTACTCCAACTCGTTAAACAACGAAGATTGTATTGAGGTAAAACATTTTAACTAAATTGTTACATTGGTTTAATTTATCTATTGCTTATCATACTTTCTTGCCATGTGACAGCCCCGGTAGTATTAAAATATTTTTCGAAATCTCCTCGCGCTTTCTTAGCATTGGCAGTGGCATTGGCAAATGCCAAAAACATTTTCTATAATTCGCCTGGCTCTGCATGTCCGATAATTATATATTCTTTTACTGTGATTTAATTGCCTTTGTGAATACGGCTTTATGAAATCGTTACGTAATGCAAAGGCTTCATCGCCAATATAAACAAATGTCAGTGCATCAGAATTAGCAGTAGGTTTTTTTGGTGCAGGTATTTTTAATCTGCCTTCGTCTAAACGTTTGAAAAAATCAGATTTTCTCAGTACGCCTCCATCAGAAATACGTCCATTTGTTCCAACATCAACATAAATAAATTCATAATTAGCATTTGCAATCGCCATCAAAACAATGCTGTGGAAATGTTTGTAATTATAAAAGTGGGAGCCGGCGCCTGCAGGTGGCACGATTGCAATGTGTTTCCCATCAACTGCGCCCAGGCAATTTGGAAATTGCCATTTACTATTAAATTCTTCTGCAATCGTCTCCATTTCTTCGTGCGTATCAGGGAACTGCAACAAAAAATAATCAACATTTTATTTACAGATAGAATATTCGCCTTCAACATCCACGTTGTCGACTACTCCAAGGTCGAATCTCAATAGAGCACCAGAACCCCCATCGTTCAAACGAAAAAAATCGAATGATAGCGCCAACAAAGTGTTAGAATTAATCACCGACAAACTAAGCAAGACTGAAGATGAATTTGATGTTTTTGGCAAAATGATGGCCATGAAACTACGATCGATGTCACAGGGACAAAGTGACAAAATAACGCCAGCAACTACTGTTCATACTCAACCAGTTTATCGTATATTAAGCAAAAATGTACAAAAGCCGGTATAATAAATTAATGTTTTTTGTATGAATAAATATCTTGTAAAAATATTTGTTTTTTTGTTTGTTTTTATGCCTATAAACCTTAGCTTAAGCGATACAACAAATGGTAAGTATTTGAGCTATGTTAGCAAACCTATATTATTATGTGGCCTCATTTAGAAATCAAATTCCATGCTTGCTTTTCGAAGAATATGACTAGTATTACAATACATTCAACAGGAATAATTAAGCAGCTTGCTTACAGCCTATATGGAGAGTCCTGGCTAGGTACAGCATTCTAATGGTCTATTGAATATTTAGCATGTCAACGATGGCCTTATTTGTGACTATATATATACCTATCTCAAATGCATCTTGTCTGCCATTCTTATGATGTTGCCGTCTATGATTTATATAGGTAAAACAATCCACTAAACGTTCACTTTATAAGACCAACCAATGTCTACTTGTTAATGATATATTTGTAAATTTGCCCAACTTTATTAGATGACGTATAATATAATACACACCTTGAAATATTCTCCTTTCAAAACGTCAATGATGACTTGGCAAGTTTCGGGAATTATCTTGCCCAGAGTTTGTCTTCCAATCGCAGTTCTATAATGCAAGTCAGTGAATGTTCCGCCGGCAGCCAAAAATCGCAGGGTTGCACATAATCTATCATGAGGAGAAATAGCTTCCCTCATCATAGTATTTTTTTTTTTTAATAAATGGGGAGACCAAATTATACAGTTATGTGTATACATCCTCCGACATTCGCAAATAATTGCGGAAATCGCTCGGTTGCAAACGCAATTCTCGTATTAAATTTGTGTGGGATAATGTCGTTCGTTTCCTTATCCAATGTTTCACCCAGTATTTGTGTACCCTTTGCTTCGTTATTACATTATCTGCCACCCAATAACCCAAAAAACATAAAACGTCGGTATCATTTAACGCCATCACGATTTAACTGTCAGATATACGTATATTATCTATGCTGTCAAAGTCGACTGTTTTACTCGTCAAATTAATTATATACTCGTTTCGTTGAACGTCTGTTGGCCAGTAGCAGAACGTAGAAAAATCTGAAGACTAAGCCTCTCCCAAACCAAAGCGAATATTCGCAGCGAATTATTCGCCAATCAAGCTCGTATTGGCTTACGGGACAGAGCACGCTTGCGCGACCGCCTTGCGTCTTGAGTGCGAATTTGCAGCGAATATTCGCTGCGATTTTCGGGAACTCTGTCGACAGCGAATTTATTCGCGGCGGACAATTTCGCCAAGGGAATTAGTAAAATCAAAATGGCGAAGACATTGAGCAGCTGATCGAGTTGGTCCGGAAATATCCAATCCTTTATAATTTCTCTGACAGTGACTACAAAACATGAGAAAGAAAGATAAGATATGGGATGAAATTGGCAGGGAAATTGTTGAAAATGGTATGAAGGTCGTCATAATAATATCTTTTATCTTTGTCTAACCAAAGTATGTAAAGTTTTTTGACAGGATGAAAACGCTATTATAAATAAATAACTTTAATCTAAGGTCCCGATATTTTAAAAATACATATTATAAATTTGCGTCATGCACAGCCTTTAATAACAGAAACTTTATAACTTTGATTGTTAGGGCACTGACAGTTCTAACTTATTGCGATCGTTTGACGTTTTGGTTTCGACTTTCGAGCAGTCATATCAATAATGTTATAATTAGGTATCATTTACAATACCTACTTCAATCATATTCGGTATCGGTCACGTAAATACCCATTTTATATTCGTTGATAATATTTTTTTAGGTTAGATAGGTAGTCTTTAAGATTATTTTTTTGCATCTAACATTATGCAGCATAGCATTTCTATTGTAGCTAAAGATATAATATACATATAGGTAGATAAGTAGGTACTCCATGTCGTCATTGTGGTATTTTGTAAGGTTTTAGACCAAAAACCTTACATACTACTTACTATCGGGTTATTTACAGTAGGACATAGGTACCTAGGTTGTTTGTTTTTTGATCTCAAGAGACCTCAATCACAAAAACGATATTATGTACCTATATACCTACTAGGTATATATTTCCTTCATTATGTATAGGTATATTGAGCTAATAAACTGGTTTTGCCCAGTGCCGACCGCGAACCAAGATAATATCTACATGTTCCATGTACCTACCTAACATAACCAATGTTTTCTGTTTCACATTAATTTGTATACCTACCTACAAACATTTTAAACTTAATTGAGATGTTCTTAAACTTCTGTTCATGTAATATTATGTAGGTAGGTATATCTTGGTCTGCATTAGGCAATAAGATTAATAATTTTATGTGCATGTAAATATAAAGGTCAGGTACCTCCTCTAAGTACATAATATTATATTATCATCATGGATACCTACCTGAATGATGTTGGAGATATACTAATGCTTTGTGATGAATTTAATTTTAGCAAAGATCTTCAACCTTTCAACGTAGGTACAAAGCACCAGAAGAAATTAAAAATGAAATCCCCGGCATTAACAGGAATAAAATAATATTTCATCATCAAC
This sequence comes from Rhyacophila brunnea, assembly GCF_057557595.1. Classification (NCBI taxonomy): domain Eukaryota; kingdom Metazoa; phylum Arthropoda; class Insecta; order Trichoptera; family Rhyacophilidae; genus Rhyacophila; species Rhyacophila brunnea. The sequence continues at coordinate 8,995,200 of NW_028232796.1, read as the reverse complement.
ATCAGTCGGGGTCATTCCACTGCTAGATGAAAGCCTCTTCTAGCTCCTTCTACTATTTTCGGTCTCTAGTTCTTCGCTGCTACATACTTTTATTGTACTTCACGTGAACAAAGAGATCAACTAAGTGAAGTGTCAATCAACAAAAGTGGCATTTGTGCACAATGTTAATGAATTTTCCAAAACATTAAGTGTGATAATATAATATACAAGGATGAATAAGGCGTGGGCGAGGGCCAAGGTCCATTTTATGATTCCTCTATTGATGTACCTATTTTTATTAAGAAAAATGTTTGCCGTAGAATGGGGTGAATACTGAATAGACCCTTTTTAAAATTTCTATTTTTCTGCTACACATTATTCGGACAAATATGAATGACTTAAAACCTGTTTCTATGGACATAATCATACTCTAAAATATTTTTCAACTACCATTTATTATCAAACAGCCAATTTTGTGTGATGTCTCTTTCTATCCAGCGTTGGGGTGATTATAGACATGGCGGGTGGATAGAATCGAATAATGGTAATTTCCTAATGTTAAAAATGTAATTAAGTACCTACTGTACATTACAAATTTATGTAGGTACATTTAAGTATGTAAATCAAAATCAAAAATATAAATTTAAATGTTATACAACACAGTATCATGTAAGTATTTAAAAAAACATATACTTACATAAACATCTATTTATCCAAGAATTATTTGATACTTGAATCTGTATTTTATATACCATATTCGATGGATGTATGTGGTGTATTTTGTAAAATATTTGGTATGTATTTATTATTTAACTAAGCGTATTTAATTTGCTACGTGACCTGTAGCTCTTTTATAATCACAAATTATTGTTGAATGTTCCGAAAATGAGTTTATGTGCCGAAACAGCTGTCAAGGTAAATGACTCATTAACAAAAATAACTATATTTCAAAACCATTATAATCCATCTACCATATAAACACCATTTCAAGTAATAAAGAAATAAAAAGTCACCTAATTAAATAATATTATACTAGAAAAAATATACTATCTATATACCCACTTAATTTTCATTTAAAGTTGTAAAACGCCCGGTTACTAAATAGAGGAAGGACAGAGTCTTCTGGCACGACCGAATCACATTGGAACGGTGTTATTGTCATTTGAAAGTAACAATACTGACACCTAAATGAGTCGCCTGCACTGCCAGAATCATCTGAACCCTGTCACCTATCTATATACAATTTATTGTTATTTTTTTTCATATTTGTCCATTTTATTACAATATCGTGTTACTTTTAAAGCTCATTGTAATTCTAATAATTATATAAATATTTTTCTTGTATTCTGTGCAAAAATGATTATTAAAACTTTCTTAACCTAAGCCAAGTATTTTTTATTGAATGATCCTGCAAAAAATTCAAGTACAGTTAAGTGACATATTTTGTTTCAGTGTATAAGCCATAAATAAATATACATAAATTATATTTAATATATACATGTATACTGTATGTATAGCCACGGTTGGTCTTGCACTTGTTGCTGTAGCTATGCGATCTGGTGTGGTCCATTATCCAAAAACACTCAATCACATCCCTGGTCAAACAGCGGGCAGCCGTGTAGTGAGTCTGGCTGGCCTATGGTGGCACTAGAATGATTTCAATATACACAGTCTGTTAATTTGAATATGTTTTCGACTGAAAGTTGTAAAAATATTAGAAATCAGGATTTAAATAATTAAAAAACTGTTTCATTAAATATCATATTCATACCTATGCAAAATTTTGATTCCTTTGAAGTACCTGTACAAAATACGGATGAATATAAACCAAACAAAAATATTTGTTACTGGTACTGCCATAGTAAAGTAAAGTTTAACATACTTCCCTAATAAAACAAAATTCCCAATTCTTGTCGTTCTGTAGATGTTTCATTTCAGTTTTTACCAACGATCCACTAAATATGAATTGGTCATAAACACTCAAAGGAAATCTGGCACTCACTGCCAGAATGTCCATGTCAGACATGTCAGATACCTGCATAAAAATAAATGTCATGTTATGATATTTATTACGAATTTCACATTTACAGAAAATTTTCTGCGCTCATTTTTGAAAGTCTCCAAGTATGACGGGTATATTCGCACATGGGTGCAGTTAATGCACCCAATGATTTTCGGGAAACCTGCCCTTTCTTGAAGTCTGAAATTAAAAAATATTTTTACAGACACAAAATAATATTCCCGTTAAATTCTTATTGAGTAGGTAATTTACTTGTTGTGTCTATGCGCAGTTACTCTAGTTACATGACATGTACATTGTAATATTGTATAAATTGATCAGAGGGTATCAACACAACACTAAAGACTGTCAGCGCTGTATGGCGACTGTATGTAAGTATTACTAAGCACTGCTATTATAGCATCGGACACGTTTCCTATGCATCTGCTTACTGATGCCTGGCTCATTGCGCAGAAGACTTGGCCTACCCGTTTTTGGTACGCTCCCTCTGCGTAGAAACGCAAAATAGTCAAAACCTACAATTCAAATAACGGAGACATGTTATTTCAATAGCATATTACCTTCAAATCCTGTTAACCCTTCATGGTAAATGCTTATTTATAATATGTGCAGTTATGAAACTGAGTAAATCTATCTTACCTATGAGCCATGGCAATCTTGCCCTGTCATAAAGTAAGGTTATATTAAATGTCGATGTAATTTGTCGCACGCCATCTCATTATATCTTCAGCGTGTAATAAGCATTCAGAAGACGTGTACATTTTGTCAACACACAACTGTCACTTTGACATTCGTATATGTATTTAGTCTATGGCTGCATCCAATGCTGCCACCTTGTTTCAGATAATTAAAATACACTTTACGCAAAGTGGGTAAAAGTTGTAGCAATTCTGAAAGCGCTATAGTGTACGTGTATTTTTTATATTTAATTCATAAAAATTATAGAATAATTGGCGTAAAATATTAATAATATTTACAATTTTAAATCTGGCGCGTAAATAAAATTATTTAGTCTATGGCTGCGTCGCTGACGCTTTGGTGTGGGGCCAAACGCGAAATTCGCATCAAATCCAAGCGGTAGCGACAGCGATAGCGAGGGCGTTGCGAATTCGCTGCGAATATTCGCTTTGGTTTGGGGAGGCTCCGGACTTTTGGCTCGCCAATGGAGCGCTGGCATAACATAATTTTTTTAATATCTCACAGTGGATAATTGTTATGCTAAATGGTATAGGAATAAAAAAAACTGTTAAAATATTATTTGATATGAGTGAAAAAATATTAACAAAATCTAAAACAATTAATTAGGTACCTACCTATTATTTTTAGATTTAGATTTTAAGAAATTCGAGACGTTTATGTCAAAAAATATTTATTTTTTGAAATATTGTTGCCAGCATGGAGATATTATTGTTTTGAAAATGAATTGAATGAAATTTGACTTAATTCTGCAAAATATTGGGCCTCCAGCGCTGATTGGCTGATTTCTGGTTCTTTTTCCGTGGGAGCTTTTCCATTGGCTGAAATAATGGTCGATATGCTCACATAACTTGTTCATGTGACCTTTGGTTTGTGTTTACTCCGAGTTGTTTTTGATAGTGATGTTTGTGAAATTTGCGATGAGATTTTTTCATGATAATAATAATCTCCCACGTTATTAGTCACTAAAATATCGCTCTTCGAATCCACACAAATACAGCGCACGCGAACAACTAAACAAACGGTATCTGCATATCCAGCGAGTTATTGTTTTTTGTAATATTATTATTGAAAGTCACGTTTGAGAATTTTTCGCCATACTGATTGTTTTGTCTGGTGTTTACGCGATCGCGAATAGAGTGGATTGGCAATGTCATTTATTATTGTGGTCATCTGAGACATATTTAAATGTTATACGTCACAGCGGAACGTGTAGTGACGATTGATAATTCTCGTAATTGAGAAGATATAGGAAGTGTTCTCCACGGACAGTCCGATACTGTCACATGGAAAAGTGGTAACCATTGTTTATGTTTTGATCTGGCGTAACGTTGTGCATTTGTTGCTTCACGTGTGATTATTTACAAAACTATCTCGCCATATTATTATTGTTTTGAATAGCCTACCAGCCTTTGTGTTATGTCATGTGGTGATTGAGTGATCGATTTTCGAGGTATTGTGAATTTCTAAAGAAAAAAACACGGTTCAAGGTCGTGTTTATTTGTTATTGCGAATTTTTTTATTATGAATTTTAATATATGTATAGTGAAAATCATTCGTACGTGAGTTTCGATCCGAATTTAGAAATGGCGGATTCCGTTTACGGAAACGATTATTTCTTGGATTCCGGAATCGACGTGAAACAGGAGCCGTCCATGGATGGCAACAGCCAATCGGCCTGCGTCCCCATCCCCGCCAGGCGCCAGGCGGACATCTCCGATTTGCGGGACTTCAATCTGGAATTAGACCTGTGCAGTCAAGAGGGAATGCCCGGGCTGTATCAGACCCTCGGACACCCTTCATTTTATAAGTTCAACATAGATATTGACTCCAATTCCAAATGTGAACCTTTCAAAATGGACGATGACGATATATTCCAAGTCGACAAAGCCGACTTAATACAAGGACCTACGCTAGCCGAATTGAATGCGAATGACGATACTCTATTAGGAGATTTAAACTTTGACGATCTTGTACTTCCCGAAGAAAACAGTTATTATTTGCATATCGGCGGATCCATGGTGCAAACATTGAGGAATACGACACCCGCGCTACAGGTGCATCCCCCGACGACACCGCTGCCTTCACCGGCAGCCTATAATATGCAAGGAGTTTATGCGAGAGACGGGGATGCGTGCAGTCCTCCAGACGTATACGATAGAAGTCACACGGGGGCGTTTTCCCCAGTTAGTGGCCATAGCAGTCACCCTAGCAGTCTTCAAAGCAGTCAGCACGGCTCTCCGTGTCTCGGTCTTCAGGAACTGCTTTCGAGTCCTGGTACTTGCGCCATGCCTCCAATTGGACCCTCTGCGGCTCCAAGGCATAAGCATTTAGCTGCCGCGAGACTCTCCTCCTCGGCACCTACCCACCTCAGTCTAGAACAGGTACTTATTCCCTTCAATATACTTGTATCTTTAAATATAAGCACTTGCTCTATTTTAACAAAAAATCTTTATCTTAGAATATTTAAGTAAGTACATGGTTATACTTACCTGGTCGAGTTTTATCAAAAATTTAAATAAGTGAAGACACATGTGCGGAAATGGCAATACTTTTGATAGTAGTGCCGCAGATGCCCGCATGAGCTTATATAACTTTCTTTTTAGACCAAACCAACCTACCCCAACCTAATATAACCTAACATAATCTTAGTGTGTGATAATGATGCATCGAAATGTATGAAAATATCAAATTTAAAATTTGGATCGAAAAGCATCTGCGCTGACAGAAAAAGGTATTTAATATAATTCTACGTGTGGAATAAACTCTCCGTAAAAAAAATTTATAAAAGCTCATGTGGACTTCTGCGGTATAACCATACCTTTTTATAAGTAAGTAAGTAACATAACTACTTTTAGACTTGGTACTCAAATTTAATTGTCCCCAAGTACTTAGGTACATGGGTTGTCGAATTTGTATAATATAATAATTATTCTATATCAACAGAATGATTTATATTTTTATAACCAAAACCCATCACAAACATACATGTATTGCAAATAAGGATTGATAAAATAGTACCTATTGAGTATTGGTCTAAAATAACAATATACCTATAACACAATGTAAAAATGTACTTAAGTATGTAAGTACTTAATATTAAAATCAATCATTTATACACCGTTCACACGTGAATAGATTTACTGCTAACAGTATGTATTATCGCGACCATAACAAGAAAATGGACATGTATTGTGCAATTTGCAATATTGCATGCAAAGTATTTACAATGCGTATGTGCAGTAAAATGATAATGGCGAACCTGCTGGAAGAAATACGAACTACACCGCACAGAACATTTTAACGTTTACCAATCTACGAACCTGTCTGAAACTGTCATAAAGCACCATTCAATAACAACATCGCATCTTGATTACGCTTACAATGAAGTTGGAGAGACAGTCAGCACTTTTATGCGTAAACAGTTATTATCGCAATAGCACCACATTCGCGGACACGACGTCTATAGACGCCGTATTTTGTGAGATATGATATACCAGGACGTCCTGTGGAACGGAATATGACACGACGTTTATAGAAGTCGTATTTTGGATTAAATCAATATGTTCTCTGCTACTTGTGTCACGGTGCGAACATATTTCCATTAGATAGTGTCGTATCTTAAGACTTTTTTCTCATTTCTATATACTTAGGTATCTAAGTACCTTAATCGAAAATTTTAATATGTGTCATAACACTAACATGTATTAGTTAACATGTGTCCGCGAATGTGTTGGTACAAGTAAATCGATGCACGTATACAGGCGCTATAATGTTAAATTCTAGAATTTTGTAGTCCCAGAATTTTGTTCATACTTTGTTATATAGTTAAGTTGTTGGTACTTTAGACTTGCAATCTGGCATGCAATAGGTACTGGAAACCAATCCATAAAAAATATGTCAATATACCTCCAGATTTTGATGTACATATATCGTCTCTGTTCTGGCAGAACACACTAACTGGAGAATACTAGTTTTGAGTAATTTGACTTTGAAGTTGTTATAATGTTTGAAATGGTCTATCATGTAAGTTTATGAAGTAATCGTAAAAAAGATGACTTTAAAATAAAGACTGTTTATTTATTAAGAAGGTTTCCAGACGGTAAAGTTTGAAATAAGGAACATTTTGGTATAACTAACTCAATATGTCATTTTTTCGAATTAGTGTCTTCTGCCAGAACAGTGACGATATATATATTATCAAGGAAAATAATGTGCTAAAGGTTTATATAAACACTTGTCTAATGAACAAAAGTGCAGTGGGGGGTGGAAGCGTCGCGTAAAAATTCAGAAGCTTTTAAACTTTTTTGATACATGCATGAAATATTGCAACTTGCACGATAATACGTGTTTACACGTGTATTTTTTGTTATGGCCGTGATAATACATACTGTCAGCAGTAAATCCATGTACGTGTAAACGGGGTATAACATTTAATTTACTGTCGTGACTTGATTGCTACTTATTGTGAAATCATGATCTAGGTAAGTATTTGATTCATCACTAGGATACCCCACTGACTCATAATTTCTTCTAGTAAAATGTAAATGAGTAGAGAATAAAAACTTTCCCAATTAAATTGTATTCATATTTGTGAGTAAGTAAGTATGCTATTATATTTTTTGAATACTTAAGTAGGTATGTACTGTAATGCCGGCTCGAGGCGATGCGTTGATTCATACGTTGGATACTACATGCACATGTAGCGCCTCTTGTGACAATATGGAGTTTACTGATTCTAAACATTTTTTGTTTGGTGGAACCTTTGAAACATTTTCTAAAGTCTCGCCTGGCTGCATATATTAAGGGCCAAATGGTTGATTACAAAAAACGGGCAAAAATTCTTAACTTGAGTTAATTAAAATTTTTAATACTACACAATATCAAGAATTTAATCATACTTAAAATAATAACTTAATGTAAAAGAAATACCTACTTAAAACATCTAACTAAATCAAGACTATAGTATTTTAAAAATTGTTTTTAATAGTATTTCAAGTGTGATTGTTTCAGCTGTAACAAAACTAACTTTAGAGCTAGTATCCCGAAACCGCAGAACTGTAGTATAGCAATAAATCGATACTCTTCTGTAAATATAAGTTAGTATGCAAACTCTAAATGTTTTGACAGAGACAAAAGGATCAGTGGTGATTGAGACTTTCATTACTATCGAGTGAATTCCCCAATTTTTATTCTTTTCTCTGTGAACCCTGGTTGGGAATCACTGCCTGAACGCTACCTTCATATATTTATACAAATCAATGCATATTCTTGAACTGGCCCGTTTAGTAAATAGATGTGTAAGTATGTAGTAATGAATCAATATTTGGTACATACATGTGTGTATATATTGCTTATATTTTGATCTTTCGTTCAGTTGAACATCTTACTACGACTAAGTGGTGACGGAAGTCCGTCTCCGGTGACTGATGATGATTTGAATGAACTAGTTTTGGTAAGCATCTATGTAAGGATAGATATAAGTACTTAGAGCGCGCGATGCAGAGATTCCTTGGCTAACTAAGTCGCCAAGTTGGGCTCGACTCAGTTAGACGTATGTAGTCTATGGTTAAACGATACTTATACGCAATGACATATTAAATGGACGACTCACTTCATACCCGGCGAGCACGAGAAATTGTGCATGAAAGTCATTCACAGATGTATAGGTAGATGTCACGTGACCATTGATGTATCCGTTTCCATTATGCGATACAAGCTTCGAGAATTTATAGTAATATAACCTTTATTGTAATGGCGTATTAGTGTCATGACTCTTGCGTTAGAAACAGATTCTCGGTTACTTACGACTTCTCGGAGGATTATACGCAAGTGAGCTCAGCGAATCACAGGCGACTGACTGTCCAATGGTTCCTGTCATTCAATTGCATTGAATAAACATTCATCAATATCTTAAAATGGCATTTTATAAATAATAAATAATACTAATACATGCAAAGTGATATCCCATCATTCTTGGAGTGTTTAGTAGATTTTTTTACAATTTTTAACTAGGCACATTGGCATTTTGTAACACAATAATAACGGTGGAGTCGAAACCTGACAGTCAGAAATTTTGTATGGGCAGACCCAACGGTGTCGCCAGACCGCTTGCCAGCAGAATGTTCATTTGAGCGTAGGATACCGATATTAAAATATGAATTTCGCCATCCGGCAGACCCGACACAAAGTGAGTGTCATTTTATTTTCTAGATGCTTCGTCCATATTAATGTCATTGCTTATACGATAAATAGTTTGAGCGAGTGGCTAACGTCCATTTCTTGTAAAAACAAAAATCTGGTAATACAAACCTCCGCTCTGTGAAGGCCTATATTATGATCGTATTAGGATCGGTCATCGTCAAAAGAAGATACGATAAATTTCCAATATAAATTGAATAGGTAATTACTTACTTATATATTTTTATGGTTATGTTAGTTTAACAGAATAAATGCATAACTAAGGCACCTGAAATATTTATTTTGTTGCAAATGCTATTAAGAAATAGCCATCAAATGTCACCGACATTTTACTCTGTTCAGTATTGACACAAGGGTGTGTTCAAAATAATTCACATCCATATTTCGCATTTGCAGTTATGTAGAATAAATCATTTTCACGTCTTGCCTTTATTTTGACAACTCATATATTATCACTGCCTTCTAGATTTACTATAAGTTTATACCAAGTATAAGATGTAGATTATTGATGGATATAGGAGGCGACGTAATCTGAGATGCCGTATACTGTTTCCTATGTTAGATGTCTGTAGTTAGGCTTCTAAGTATGACTCTGCATCGCGCTCTTAGTATAATTTTAATGTCATTAGTTTTCATTTATTATTGTCCTGAGAATATGGAAAATGGTGTCAAGAGGTTTTGGATTTATGATTTTTGCGCTATACACTTAGGTTAACATAAAATTTGTGAGATTTCAATTAAGGTGGAGTGTAAATAGGAATCATTCTATATTAGCACCATGGGTACGGCAAAAGAGATTCGCAGTTGTATTGGTATTGTTTGCTAGTGTTGTAGCAGACAATACTAATACAACTGCGAATCGCTTTTGCCATCATGGTGCCTCTGCAGAATGATTTCAGTATACCTTTCAAAACCCACGATGGCCACGCAGCTTAAGCGTCGGCCTATATAGCGTCGTGGGTCCCAGGTTCGAATCCTGGGTCTGACAATTACACATTTTGTTTTTCAATTTGTGTATTAGTCAGAGTATGGACCTAATAGGTTGAGCAAGTGACTGACATCTGTTTCTCGTAAAAATAAAATCTATCAATACAAACCTTCTCTATGGAGACCCATATGATCTTATTAGGATCGGACCAATGTCCAAAAAAAATACCTATCATACCCCTACTTAAAAAAGATTTTAAACAGAAAGGGTGGTTCTCTTCTCTTGTATTCCAATGTTCATAAATATTTTTTTTTTACCATGCCTAAACTCAGACAAATTAAGTGCTTATATGAACAGTGATAATATGTATAGGTTTCTCAACATATTGTTGGCTTATATTAAGATTTTCTTGTCGGTCATGAGCTAAGCACAGCAGTTCTAAAACATTCATGAAAATTCTCAATTAATTATGTTTATCTAGGTTAGTTTGAAACTATTTATCGAATTCCCACCCGGATATCTTATAATAATCTCATTAGGTATTCCGGAATGAACCGGATTTTTCTAGAGAAAGTCACTTTTCAATGAAAAGTTTTTATTAGCATGCACGTATATAAGTCACTGAGCATAATGAAAGCAAATTTTTTAAAAATTATTCACCCACTGTATCTCAGAAAAGCAATTTTCCCACGCAGCTTTTCATATTCTCGAGTGTTTTTAATTTTTTGGCAACATTTCAAGCTCTGCGGCTCTTTGTTCGATACGAATTTCCAATTACTGGCGAGCTTTTAAGACCTCTTATGATTTGAAAACTCAATAAACAAAAAATATATATATATATATAAGTACCTACCTCACTACCGATACTTGGCGAGTCTGAGAATTTACGTGGAAAAGAGGCGTGAAATAACTGCACTCCAGAGGTAAAGTGTCCTACTAGCATCGACAAAATATTTTCAGTATAGCTGAAAAACAAAATTCTCTATTTTGTTTACTTTTATTATTTGTAAATACTTTTATGTTTCTGATTTCTTCAGTCTGGTATAATAACGTGCTTTTTTCCAATAATAGTATTTGTTTTTTTTACAAGTAATAAGTACTTTACCTCCAAACTTTACAATTATTATAGTACGATCTTGGAAGAATAGATAATAAGATAGGAATGCAAAAGCCAGTCACTATAGACCAAGACTTTGAAGCCAGTTTTATGACTATAATGTATAATACAGGCTATAAAATGCAAGTAATCCAAAGTCCGCCGAATATCCTCAAATATTTCCTAAATTTAAATGCGTATGAGATGGATGTAAGTAAATACTTTAATTCTCTTGCACTTGAGAATCGTACCTTCGTTCAGGCTTTCTTATGTTGCCTAGGTAAATCTTATATACCTACATACTTAAATAAGTATAATGTTAGTTTTGTTCTTTGTGTGCCAATGCAATCATTTTCTATAAAAATATTTTAAATGCGTTATTATTGATTGGCTATTTATTTCCAAAATTATTATACATATTGTTATAAATGTTTCAAAACATTCTAGAAGCCATCCAATCAGTCGGTGGAATACATATTATTGTGTATGTGTCTTTGAAGAGTAATAATCATTATCAAGTATGTCTTTTAGCCTCTAAAATCGGTTTAGAACGACAGTATACCTGAACTTTTATTAGTCAGATTAATAAATAGAAATATAAAAGCCATTGTCCAGGGTTTTTGAAGCAGGGTACATTATGACAGTCAGCCCATAAAACCCAAGTATAACAAAGCATGCTGACTGCCCTCAATACTGAATGCACATTACATGACAAACTTTAATGCATATTATCATACCGTCTACCATAGATGTAATTATTTTTTATTATTTTTTATTAATAACCATGCCCTTGGTTTTTTGTACAAGGTGGGTACAAATGTAACTATTGAAAATTATTCTTTAACACGTGTTTAAGTTTATCTCATATTTTTCCACACTCAACATCTGTAGCACACCCAGTATGGTAAACCGGTATCCATTCATTTTGTGTTCCCTGGTACCAGCTGATAAAACTTGAAGATCTGTTATAGATATACCATCATAAATCGTCCGGTGTTCAAATTTAGAACTAAGCTCATCACAATATAAAAACTATTGAATGATATGTTAAATGTTAACATGTCGCAAGGAAGTGTTCGTCCTTGAAAAAACAAACCCAACAATGAAGTAGTATTCTAAGCTGCCTCATTGTTACTTTTGTTTCTCCAAGGACAAACACTTAAAACCTTGTATTTCTCCACTCGCAATGTGGCGCCCTCACTCATCAGATAACTTATACTGTTACATTTTTATAAACTACATAAAAACCCAAATTTTTTAAAATGACACTTAACCTCCAGATATTCTGACTTTGCTAGATATTATGGTAACTGAAAAGCGATCAATCTACCGTGACATTTCTTGTGCGAGCTGAGAATTGCTTACTAGTTTTGTTATTAAATTTTGCTATGTAGAAATCACGAGTTTGCTTTATATTATATGCTATCGGCGTGACCAATTCTTATCTACTTAATCTTTGAGAGTTCATCGGTCTTGCGTGTATGTTGCTGATGTATGAATTTACAGTTTTCGTTGAGGTCAATACCTCGTGTTTTATTTTTATAACACTACATGTGTATTCACAATACTTTTCGCCTGAATGCAATTAATTTTTCAATCAATCGTAATACCAATATCTGAGTTACCTAGTTGTTTATTATTATTCGGATTACTTAGGTGCCTATTTATTTATCTAAATATGCCTTGTTTTAAAATAGCCGTTGTGCCATCACCAAATATATTCTCTAAATGCTAATACTAATTTTAAATTTCTAATTTTTTGTAACCAGGAAAATTTTATTAAAGGGAGATTTTTGAAATGGTTTATTACAACACTGATGTTTTTAGTGTGGTTGTATTGGTACTTAAGTAGTTGGCACCACTGTGCTTGTAAATAAACAAGATGGCAGCCTGTTTTGGTTACTTAAGTACATTAAATTCCCGATTATCTGGGCTAATGGTGGGGAGAGGCGTCACAGATAATTCGAATTATGGGTTTTTCTTATTAAAATACTACATATTATACATTTCTAAAGCAGACAATTATTTTAACATGTTTAATACTCTTTAATTATTAAGAAAATCTGTGATTTTCGTTTGTAGGAATCTTTCTAATATCAGTTCGAATTTTCCAAAGCGAGGTTCATGTTTACGAAAGTGAGCGATTTTAAAAAAAATTAAATTCATGCACGAATCATCCACAAACTGGATAATCCACACACAGATAATCGGGAGTTTACTGTAATGTGATTTGTAATTGTTCACATCAGCGCTCTCGCACGGTTTTTCTAGTATTCTAGTTTCATTTTGTATGAACCGTTGCACACAGGCGTTCTTGGGTAAACGAAAAGCCCTGCAATACTGGCATGTATGAGCCGTTTTGTTTCTATTCTCGACACTGTGCCAGATGCGGGATTCGAACCTGAGACCCACAACTTAATAAGCGTACACATTACTTAACACTTGTCCGTTGCAGATGTGTATATATTTAAGTATACATACTTTATACATATTTATCTTAAATATATTTTTGTATTGCCATCTGTTAATATTGACACAGACTACTTAAGTAGTACTTTTAAAAATCGATAATAATTATTGATTGGTTTGTGTTTACGATGATAGTTTTCTTTTATATACAAATAAACTGTCATTCACCCGATGGCCAAAATGGAACGATCATAATGCTTTGGGGCTCAGTTTAAAAAATCATCACTATTATTTTTCTTTGACGATATCAGCATGTTTAATTATTTTTATAAAAATCAATTTGTTGAGATAACATTACTGATGTGTATGCAAAATCCCTTACAAAATGTAGCTGCATTTTTGCTGTCGTTCCATGACAGCCTAATATTATTAGCAAAAGGACCTGGCTAGTTATATAAAAGTTATGGAGGAAATCAAGGCCCAATAATTGGTTAATCAAATTATTTGACCTGAATCATCGTTGAAGAAGGAATACTAATAACTAATAATCGTTTATATTATTTATTTTTTATTTTATTTCATGCCTGAATGCCGGATTGAAAAATCTCAAAAATACAGACCACAGTGAGTGACTTGGGCGGGATTCACCAGACACGGCGTGATATCTCGCCGGAGACGGGACAATGAGGCGTGTTTATAAGATGCCCGCCGGTGAATGTGTCGCGTTCTTTGTTGACTGATTATCACGCTAGTCTAGGTGGCCACATTAGAGGGAAAACGCGGCGCACTGTAATCATTCCATTCCGAATATGTTCCACACACAATAACAGAAGCAAACAGTGTGATATCAACCGGCATGATTTCATGCGTGTGGCCTTAGCCTAATAGAATCATCATTACTAGGTGCTGATATATAAATAATCGTAAGACAACTTTTCTCTATTGAAATTGGTGATTTTCAGATATGGCAACGGAGAGAACCTCGCAAGCATCTGTTATCGACAGGATCTCTAGCCGAAGCGGGTTCCACTTCTTCTCTTTCCACAGGAGGCGTTCTCAGTCCTGGGGCTCACGAAGATCTCTCGCAGGATGAAGATTCCGATGAAGATAGTGACCGATATGAGGACTTTTCGTCTGATGGTAATTGTTATTATTATTTGTTAAGGTGGTAATAGATTGGGAACATGCCATGCGTGTGCAGTGGCATCATATCTTACCACTTTCTATTGTGTATTATGGAATAAGGTCACAATGATAGATTTTTATGCTTCGGTGGTTGTTTACTTAAGGTAATAATAAAATTTAAAAGCAGCATACTCTTCTCAAATCGCAGACATTATTTCACTTCTAAACTACCAATCACCGACCAGCACAAAATGTCAATTGTTTTCTTGCGATCCGTACTATAAAAATTATGATCTATGTACTATCGGCTTGCAAAACTATACAGTATAGCAAAGAAACATTTTACGTCCAACAATATAGTACAAGTACTGATGAAAATTTTTGAAAGCCATTTTTTTACATGTATCATAAACAAATTAGTTTCACAGCCAGCAACTTAACATGGTCAATTTCATGACGATTTTAGATTCAGATGATGAAGGTCCAGACGGCAAACACCACAGAAGAAGTATGATGTCCAAAAAGGAGAGGTTCTTCTGGCAGTATAATGTCCAGGCCAAAGGTCCCAAGGGTCAGCGGCTCGTGATGAAGACCAAACTCGAAGACCCTCACGTTCTCAACGAAGTCACAGATCCCGTCTTCAGTCCTGGCTGTAGTGTTCGCGGAATCAAGCACAGGTACGCTGTTTTATTGTACCTAATTATTATTCTGGCATACACGTCACTGTTTGTTACTTTACTGTTGTAATGTTATAAATTATGTCCAGTTATGTATGTTTTGAAATCAAATTTGAATGATTCGCATCAATCGAAAATTGTATTTGTATCAATATCCTAATTCGGTCCTTGTACACTAGTTTTATAGCATAAAGGTATGCAGAAGGGAGTTTTTTTGTTTTAGTAACTGAATTTTTTTTAAAACTGGACATACAAACTCATCGATATATTAACCGGATGTATGCCAAAAGCGCGTTTACTCGCTGTACAAATCCGTGCATGCAAGGCTGGCCATAGAAAATGAGCATGCTTTACTTTACACCCACTACACTATCACTTAGGCATAAAGCCCACTAAAGCGGGCGAGCGGGGCACTCGCTCATTTTTGCAATTTGGGCGGTGAATCACCAGGAATACAACAGAAGGTACACAGTGTATGACGAATATAACGCCTCGCCGGCTTTATATTTCAACGCACACAGAATTAAGCGCGGCGTCGTTTGACGTCATAGCACGACAATAAAACGAAAATACCATGTATTCAAATACGTCAGGGCCCATTGGATGTGACCAGCGAAAGGGGCGCGACGGTCTCTAATTTACTCGGTGGCGGGAGCGTCGCCGTACAGGCGCGCGCTTATTTCGCATACATATTATAATTTATTCTACACCGTACGTTTACATCGCTTATTGTTATTGCAAATAATAACTCACTATGCTAGCACAATGACATCATTGTGAAAATGAATTTCGAGCAGACAAATAAATTACTAAATTTTATAGCTTTGCAAAGAAACACGAGGCGAAATGTGATCGGCGCCGCTTTTTACATAGGTGAGAGGTAATGTGCGGCAAGAGGCGTGTGATTATGGTTATGTATAAACGCTTCTCATGCCGACTGCGCCCCGCTCGCCCGCTTTTGTGGGCTTTATGCCTTACACTTGTATCATGGTGACAATCTTAACCGATATACAAGCCTTTATGATATACTTTTAATATATTTTTTCATAGAATTTCGTGGCCCGCCGGGTACCACCATTCTAATAGTTTCCGGCATTTAAAGATAATCCAGAGATATTGTTTGTGTTTATGTTATCATCATAGTTTTAGTAATACCTGAACCTTCTAGAATATTAAACTGTCCGTATTTGCGATATTGAATGGACGGATGAATGTCCGCTTCTAAAACTGTGGTTTGCTGGTTCATATCATGTTAGTTGACAATGTCCATCTGAGGCGGACCAGTTTAATATTTAATTAAAGTGGAATTAGTACTATAAGTATTACCACCGAATTCATATCATGCGCCTGGCATATTCACATATAGCTTATTCAATCTGCGATTGGATCCAGTGCATGGACAGAATAGGTTGAGAAAATGGCTAACAATAATTATTTTTTGTAAAAAAATATATTTCAATTTATAAAACAGGATGTGGGACCAAGGTCTAGATCGGATTCGAGATCCAATGAAAGAAATCAACAATGACAGAAAAGATATTTGAGATGGTCTTAAAAGATAATATTTATTTAAATATACGCCCAGCCGTAAATATAATATTATAATCTACAGTAACCGTTAATATTCTTATTTTCTGATCTATAAAAAATGTATATTTAATACTATCTGTATTTTTATAGATACATTTTTCTGATACCACAATAATTGGTTAATTATATAAATCTGTAATTATTTATATTTAGTCAGGAAGTAAGTGTATGATGCAATAGGGATTTTGTTTTCCAAAAATATTAATTTCACTATCTTATCAAAACATCTTGATACACTTCCAAGGTTATTGGCGTAACAAGAAGTTAATCTCATATTTTTTTTTTTATTGCAAACGAAAACAACACAAAACTGAATATCGGTTTATTTGACATGATGCTTGTGTACCAATTCGCAAATATTTTAAGATGACATCTTTGATATGGAGGGGTGCATGCAGACTTTATTTTAAGTCAACGTGGCAATTAATTTAATGTCAAGCGAGAAATGTTTTATTACAGTAGTGTTGAACGTTCATAGGAACCAGTAGCGAAGGGTGGATGTAGGCTGTTAAGATCCGCCATAAATAGTGCACATTAAACTTTGTTAGTCGTACGTATTTACTTAGACTACAGTTTACAGATGTGTTGATTAGTTTTTAAAAATCGATTAAACCCGCCTAAACCAAGTTTTGGTGTATTTTGGGCGATTCGACAAAATTGTGCACACTTTTACATACTAATTGGTTTTCGTTGGCTTAATATAATACATATTAACCATATTGTTGGTTCATTTTTTTAAATTCACTAAGCCCTGCCTAAACCAAACAATAATAGGTAAAAAATATTATTCTATCTTTAAATTATCCAATGTTATGTATGATTTAGTTGCATAATTATAGATATTTTATAGATAGACGAGTATTTTTTACTATTATCTATTATGGCTTGGTTTTCACAAGGTTTACTTGAATTTTAAAAACTAACCAACATCAGCTGTAAATTGTAGTCTTATTTCAATGAAAACAAATATGTATAACTGACAAAGTTTAATGTACACTATTTATGGCAGATCTTAACAGCCTACCTCCACCCTTCGCCACTGATAGGAACACCCTTCATCTATGTAGAATTTACATTTATTTGTATCTGTAGAATTTGACAATATGGTCTGTACTTGTCATGTCAAAAACTTTTCAGAATTCTAGTGTTCCAAGGACCACCGGTTAAGGCCCACTAGTGGAGGTGGATCATCTAAAAGTATGCTTCATAAAATATAATATAAAATATATCTATATTTTCAGTGGTAAGGCGCGAAAAGGAGACGGTAACGATTTGACACCAAACCCTAGAAAATTGTACGTGATCGGCAAAGAGCTGGACAACCTGGGGCGAGTGATCAACGACATGACGCCCGTCAGCGAGCTGCCCTTCAACGTCCGCCCCAAGACTCGCAAAGAAAAGAATAAGCTCGCCTCCAGGGCCTGCCGGCTCAAGAAGAAGGCGCAGCACGAGGCCAATAAATTGAAACTCTACGGACTTGAACATGAGCACAGTAAGTTATCATCGTCAGTACTACAACCTAATAGTTTAGCCCTTGTGAGAAATCGAGACATCAATAATCAAAATACAATTTAATTATCGATTCTGGTGACTTTAACGCATATTATGTATTATGTAAGTGTGACTTTATCAAAAAAATATGTCAGAAAAGA
Organism: Rhyacophila brunnea; assembly: GCF_057557595.1. NCBI lineage: Eukaryota > Metazoa > Arthropoda > Insecta > Trichoptera > Rhyacophilidae > Rhyacophila > Rhyacophila brunnea. The sequence goes on along the minus strand of NW_028232796.1, from coordinate 8,976,827 downwards.
TTGTCAAAGTCCAATTATGTGAAGATAGTAAGTTCATGACGGGGAATGTACAATCAGAATTGCTTTCGTTGTACAGTGATCCATTTATCGTCTCGCATGTTGATAGTAAGATAACTCTGTTAGAAAAGGCATATACCAAGGCCGACTATATTCAGGCCGTGGCACTGAATTGGGAATTACGATGTAGTGCTAGTTAATAATTATCTTCGAATGCAATGCGGTAGCCTGTTCGCAATGAATGAAGATATTCGATTGCTTATTTCGTTCAAATTATTACCATTTATTTAAATATGCAACAATCGTCATTTTTTACAAATATTGCATTTGAAGTATGTATGAAGTAAGTAACAATTTAAAATTGAACTTTAACAGATTTCGATTTCTTCTGTGTACGAATTACAAAGGGTGAATTTAGTTGTAGTTAAATTTTACTGAGACTTTGATATAGCCTCTTCTCTGACTGAGGATTTGCTGTTCTCGGATATTGACTAGCCTTCTTTTAAGTTAGAATGGACATGTTATTTTCAAAAATAATTGTAGAAATTTAAGGTTGAAATAGCCGTAAGAGCGAGGCCACACCTGGCAACTTTGGCTGCGCAGCCAGTCGCGTGACTGTGGTCTCTCGGGCGATTTACTCGGACGACTTGCAGGCAACCAGGGAGGTAGCCAATAATCCGCTCACTTTCAAGATGGCTGATATTGATTGTACACGCAACAAAAAATACGTTCTCTCCGCGGCGTGGCTGCCGGCGACTGGTCGTCTAGTGTGGCGGCGCTCAATACATAGCTATATGCATTGCATGTATCACAACCGATCGCCCTACCAGAGAGATCGGGCAACCAGAGAAATCAGGCAACCAGACCGAACGCAAGAACGAGATTTTACTAGTCGCCGGACTAAACTAGTTGTGTGACTACTGGGCAACCAGGTGTGGCATGGTCCATATAACTGCATACATTTGGTCTGGTTGATTTGAGTTGCCCGGTGTGGCTTGGATCTCCTGGGTTACGGCTCATAAATCGTTTACATTTGACCCAGGCCTGCGCTGGTGCAGTACAATAATGAAGGTGTAGGTATCGAAGTTTTTTATAATCGTTTTAATAAAATTGTTTTCTTTTGTTTCAGAACGTCTTTTAAATGGAATCAGTTCAATGAAGCACATAATTACCAAGAAATTTACACATTCGCCCAATAATCAACCGGATTACACTGGACACATTGACAAAGTTGTTAAAAGCGCAACCAGTAAGTATCATCTGCTGTTCATCGTGATATCTGCTACAGTATAATTGAAAATTTCTTAATTAATGTATTTTTTTTGTTTTTCACTATTTCAGAAGTAAAAATAGCAGGAAATTCCTCCGAATTTGTGAATCGTGTATTAGACAAAGTAAAATCTGGCGTGCCGGACGGAGGACTGGACGATTTTTAAACGTAGTGGATTGCTAGTCACCATGTTTTTAAGAAGCTCAATAGTATTGAAAGGTATATCATTTTTAATAATTTAAATACGATAATATAATATTTATAACTACTTATGTAGGAGCTGCAAAGACCATATCAGGACGTATAACAACGATCGAAATATGTACTAGTTAATGCATTAATATTGAATCGATTTTAATGCATATTATTTAATTAACGTAATTATTGAAAATAACATATTCTTAACACATTTTTAAGTTTATCCCATATTTCTCCGCACTCGAAAATTATACCTATTTACAGCCTCACCCAGAAGGTAACCCATAAGATTATCAATCAAATTTTCAGTCAATCTTATTATATGCGGGTTTAAATCCCAAACGGTCAAAGATTTTTTTCGAAGAGGCGTCATCTCTGAGGCTGTTCCAAGCTATGTGTACAATCAAGTGTAATACCCCGTTTACACGTGCATGGATTTACTTCTGACAGTACGTATTATCGCGGCCATAATAAGAAAATGCATGTGTAAACACATATCATACAAGTTGCAAAATTGCATGTCTCGTTAAAAAAAAATTCGGAAGCTTCTGAATTTTCATGCAACAATTGGTACCTACTTGCATGGTGGCGAACCTGCCGGAAGAAATACGTGCACCACACAGAATATTTTGACCGATTTATGTTTACCGATTATCTACCTGTCTGAACCTGTCAAAATCTCTCAAATAGCACTATACGATGACAACATCGCGTCTCGCTTACGCTTGAAGAATGAGATTGGAGAGACGGTCAGCACTTTTATGTGTAAACAGTTATTATCGTGATAGTTTCAAATACACACTATTGGTGCAAGTAAATCCATGCAAGTGTACAGGTGCAAAAGAAGTTTGTGTTACTCCCTCTGTTGGTAGTTTAACCTCTTTGGTGAGAATCCGACTTGGTATAAATATCATTGTTTTCTTGTTTCAGAATGGAAATGAACATCAAACAACGTGATTTGTAATCTCAGCGCTCGATTTAAAGATTAAATTTTATGTTTAATATTATGAAATGGAGTGTTTTTTGGTATATTTACAATAATATATTTTACAAATAAAATTACTACCATGTATCTAAAAACAGAAAAATACAAAAAAAAAAAAAAACTATAGTTGCTTATTAAAATAATTGTTTGTTCGTTGCGGTGTCATAATGTTTTATTTTTATTTATTTTGCTGTTACAAGTATTGCAATGTAAAAGTTTCTAATTAATTAATTGATTAATTTTAACATTACGTACTATTTTAGTATGCTGTACTAAATATGTACTGCAGTGCAGTCTCTTTATAAACTGGTTTTATAGTATATTTAAATGTTTAACGATTAATATTATAATATTATATTTGCTGTTTCAATTATGTGTATATTATAATATATCATTAATTTGACGATTTTTTTACCATTATCTTTAAGTTTTTTTTTTATATATTAATTACTATGAAAGTACCTATGACTAAAGATTTGATCAATTGTGTTTTCGAGATGTACTAAATAGGCTTTAATGTTACACGTTACTGTTTCCAAACATATTTATTTGTTACGGGTAGGATAGTTGCATTCTGAATTTTAAAAATTAAAAGTATTGTAACAATCATTCAGCGCCTTGCCAATAATGATGTAAAGTTTGAAAACAATTCGACTAGATTAGACGACGGGATCGTTTAGTAGACATTAAATTTGAGAACCATTTCGCTACGGCATCTATTATTAGTCAGCGATACATAATGGTGTGTATCTAAAATTGGTATGTTATTTATTTTTCAGTATAGTACTCTTAATTTATATTTTTGTCGGAAAAATACTTATTTTACATGACAACTAATAACATTCATTCCATTATATTTTATTAGACCAGTTAAATGCAAAGGTATTTTACTACAAATTATTTGATTTTATCAAACAACTTCACTGTGTTACTTTTTTTTAATTAATTATCGGTTAGGCCTGCCCAGGAAGCTACTCAAAAAAGACTAAAAACTGATGCAACTGAAATTTAAACGGAATGCACACTGGCATTCGATTCGACACTGACATAATTCGAACTCAGAAATGTCAACAAATATGTACATATTCATTTCTGTGCATACAATCGCAACTTATTGCAACGTTGAAAACTCAGCTGTCAAAACATTCAAGCTGACAGTCGTATTGGTGCTGAAGATACTAAGAAATTTATAGAAATATTGAGTACGTTTATCAATTAGAAATATACCAATGCATTATGTTTCAATTCTTGGTAAGATATTTCTTTATCCGAAATGTCATTTAATTATGTTCTGCCGTTGTCATTTTCGTTCTCTCTCTGCACGATTTGACCGGCTGTCGTTTTCACTAGCTTGAAAAGTGACTCTGTGCCCTATGAATAAATAGTATGGACACACTTAAGTGACATTCATGCTGAGAGCTTCCAACTATGTTGCATGCAGCATCAAATGTTTTTCCAACCAACAATGTTGCTTCAACGACGTGTGCGACAGTATGACTGGCAGAATATTCCTGCAAGATATGATATGTATTAGTGACGAAGCCCACCAGAAGCGGCGGATCGGGGCGCTCACTACGAAATAGGCCCCCTCCCACCCACGCATTACCCTTCACCTATGTAATAAGGGGCACGAGAAGCACAAAATAATTATTATTATCAGCGTCTCTCATAACAAAGCAATAAAAATATTGTTTTATTTCTCGGCGGCTTGTAATTCATATTCACGATGACATAATTCTACCAGCGAAATATCGCACACCCAGCAACTAAACAATGACTTCACTGTTATTAAAATAATGCCAAGGCGCCCGTCTATCGACAATGCGTCCAGAAGCGGATAAAATAAAAGAGCGCGCGCCCCTTTTGCTTGCCGTGTTCAATGGGCTTTGACATATTTGTCAACGTAATATTTTCGTTAATTCGTCCCGCCGCTGAGAAGCCAAACAACGCGTGAATTATAAGGCGGGCGGGCGCAGCGCTTCGTCAAAACCAGTGTGCTCTGCCATATTTGATCACATTGTATTTTCGATGATTCACATTCAATATGCGCGAGCGCCCCGTTCTTTTGATTCAATGTGCCCGGCGCCTTACAGTTATAAATATATGTTGAATTTTCCATAATAGACAGTTTGTGTTTTCAATAACATAATGAATAGTGTGAAACATCTGTTACTGACCAGTTTGTGACTTACCTCAGTCACCAACCAATCTGATCACAGTTGAATAGCTCCGTGGGCGGGAGGGCCTTATTATCCAAGCTATTTTGTCAGCGAATATTGGTTAATATGAAAATTGTAAATAAGTTTAAAAGTGGACAATGTTAACATAAAGCATATAATCGTAAAATAAAAAACTTTAATATTTTTATATCAAATACAATTCTTATAGCTTTTACGAGCTAAATACATTTACGAATGCAAGTTTAAGAGTACAGTAATGAATTGTAGAGATTGTGCTTAAACATTTCTTTGAGATTTGCTAGAAACGGTGTAATTAAAAGTCTGCTTTAAAAACAAAACATATTTTACCAAATTTGATAGTTTAGATTTTTATATAATATACGAAACAGTCAATCTGTTATAGGATAAGTTTTAGATTGTAAAAAAAAAGAAATTTCATGTGATTTTAATGTACCTATATTTATATTTTGTATTTATTGTGCAGTTATAGGTTTTAAATAGTTAATTTCGATTTTATTTTACGAGCGTTTTTTTTTTTTTTAAATATATTTATTCGTTTTATTTTTTTTACTGTTTTGCACATTGATTTAAAATATATAATATTATTTTCGTTAATGACATGTGAAATGAATCTTTATTTAAGTATAAATATTACATTTCTATATTCGGTTAAAAAATACATTTATATATTATTATAAAAGTCCCTAATGACAGCTTTTTTTAAATTTGCAGATAGTCAACGACATTTAAAAAAAAATTGCTTCATAATACGTGATATGATAATTAATAAAACATCTGTATATTTTTCTGAATGGTCTGATGCTTATAAGATGTGTAATACATGTTATGTATTAAGTTTAGTATTAAAATCATTGTCTTTTTATAACAAAAATTATATATATGTACTGTATTCATTGCTTACTGATGAAAAATATCTATTTTGTTTAAATACTGTTAAATCTACAAAAGAACACGAATATGTACTATTTTTTCAAACACTTTTTCTCCTTATATGTATCACTCATTTCTAACAGTTCATATATTTGGGGTTGCCCATATTTGATGTCACATTCTAATGCAAGGGAGGGGATCGTATGTGATGTGACAAAGGGGTCACAAAACCAACAAATTATTACGAAACTATCGGAATAAAATATATTTAAGTTGAGCACTTTCAACAAATTTATTTTTTAATATATGGCGGGTGGTTTAAAATGTGTTTTAATTTAGACAGAGGGGTCTGATAAAATTCTTGTTAACAAAGGGTCAATGAATAATTAAAAACATTTGACGTCTTGTATGGATGAACCCTTATCTAAAGTACGATTGATTTTCATAACATATTAAAATTAAACTAGAAATAAATTCATTTAAAAAAATAATGGCTGTATTTCAAGTAATTATTCTTTGAAGAAATAGTGTTTAAAGCTATAATTATGAAATATGTCTTTTGTAAAACATATTCAAAAATAAATTTCTGTTTGTCAATATTTTTGTTTTCTTTTTTTGTACATAATCGGTTTTTATGATCTAAGGTAAACCAAACCATTCCGTATCCGAGAGCCAGTGTCCAAAAAGAACACTTTCAGCCATTTGCCTTTTTAGTTTTAGGAAGGTGAATTGACTTTGAAAGATGATGTGATACTTTGGCTTTGGGTACAAAATTTGTACTTGACTCATTTTCTACAAAATCATATATACACCACACTGGCTCTGAGGTACAGATGTAAATCGATTTAACTCTTTTTTTTTTTGTTATATAACAATTTAGTTAACTAATCGATAAACAGTGTAAAAAGTAACGAATAATAAAACTATGACACAAGTAATATCTAGTAGCAGTCATTAACTTTAATATTATTATAAAATTTGAAAATGAAAATAATCGAGTTCACATAATTTAAGATTTATATTCAATTAACAATAATTTTCAATTTATTTAAAATCATTGCTTTTAACTATGCATTAAAAAGTGTACTTCATAATCTAGGTACCTAATTGATTACTCTTGAATCTTCTGACAAATATGTGCACATCTTTACACCTTCAATCCAATATTCTTCATAAAAATTCTAAAATTTATGGCCTCGTAATGTAGCTTTTTTAAACAATTGTTAGATAGGCCGCGAGGTAATCGAATTTTTATCTTTCATATTATTAACATAACCTCACTTTTACGGATAATATAGGCTCAATGTTAATAAAAATTGTTCTCCTAGCTCGTCTATTTCTTTCTAATTTACCAGTATATCTGTGATTGATTTTATTTGACATGATATTTTAATCTGATGATGTAGTTATTGTTGTCGGCTGCAAAACATAAGTGATAATAATATGTAAAAAACTAGACAACCTAAGCTAATGTTTGTAGCACGGCATTATAAGGCGGTGGGTTCCTAACGGGATGGTTAAATTCGTTTGGAATTATATGTCTCACTTATTCATGGAATAAAATTGAAATGGGGTGTCTGCCGGGGTGCAAAGAGTGTTATATTGTTTTTTGCACCCTTATCCGCCTGCACTACTATTTAATCAGCTAATTTAAATACGCACGTATTGCGACATTATCTTTAAAATGAGTATTTAATCAATCATTGGCAAAACTAAATTTAAAAGACTAAAGGTTTTAATTTTTGTTAGTGATAAAAATGTCATTTAAATATTTTATAAGTGATATATTTGTACTAGATAATATAGCGTTATGATTAGTAATTATTTTCAGGTTAATTAATAGAATTTACTCAAAATGCAGTCATATTAAGAGCTTCTTCGGTTCATTATTTAATCCTTAAATGCACGGTGCACATCTGCATCAAACTATCTTATCTATTATATTTCTTCATGTAACTGAATTTTAAATTAATCTTTTCCATGCCTCTCGTTTCATGCTTACTATGGCAGTATCTAACAGGCCGCAGATTTTTAATGACACGTTGATCATTTGTTAAAATCACTGTAATACCGATAATTTGTGGCTTAGTATTTCAAATTATTTAAACAGATGTCACTGTGTGCTTATTTTTTTAGATTATGCAAATCAATCGACATTGGCTAGTAATTTGAGTTTAAAGTCGGACGAGATAACTCAGGAAATTTGTATGTGTGGCATATCCAATCACACAGCCTCATAAAACTCGCAGAAAGTTTGCAGTAAACAAAGTGAAAATCAATCAATCAATTTTAATGATTTATTTGAGTAAAAACTGACTATTTTGTGGACTGCAGAGAATTATAAGTTTTTAAATAAAGTTTCATTCACACATGTTATTATAATGAAAAGCAACACCGTGCATATATGGTTTAAAATAGTATTTACACGCTTATTACATACAAGTTTTTTTCAATATTTAAAAAAAAAGAATCTTTTCCATTTACTTACCAATTAATATTGGTAAAATTCTTTTAGGCCCTGCTGCTGTAATCTGCATAATTTTAAATTAGTTTTGATAATACAACATAGTTTGGTGTTTCTAAACATAAATAAAAAGTTTATCATGAGTTATTATTACAAAAAAATTGATTTATTTATAATAAAGTTAGAATTTTGTAAGATAAAAATCTGCATAAAATTCGAATTATGAGTGTTTGAATTAACAGGGCTTACTGTATTGTCATTCTACATACAGCAAAAATTTTGTAGACACAATAATCCCGCATTATTGAAATTATAAAATACGATAAACAGATTTACTAACTATTATCTTAGAATCCTGAATCACAATTAATAGTGGGTACCTAATTAGAGGATTCTAAATGTATTGCTAATCCTTATGTTTGCAAAACCCAAAATCTATAAAAATCGTAGTGAAAAAATGTTGAAAGATATAAATTTAAAAAATATTGTATTAGTAAACAGAATATTTTATGAAAAATTGTAATATCTAAGAGTTACATATATTAATATAAAAGAAAATATCTATATTCTTGCACTTGTCGTAAATCAAAAATAAAAACAAAATTCTCAATTTGATGATGCCATATATTCGAAATATATTGTATGCATAAGTTTTGAACTGTCTACAATATATTATTAAGAATCCAAATGATCATATTTGGCTATCAATATATGGTTGCAGTCATTTGACAGACCAAAAATGTATAGAATAAGTTATAGAGTTTATTGCGATATTGTCTCGTAATCAGTTTGCATAATATTATATATTTCGCCATATGTATCTATTATGAAATATTTTCAAGCAGAAACCGACAAACAGATATAGCTGCAGTGTAAATGTCTTTTCCGTGTTTATTTGCCTACCAAAATACGGTGATGTAATTTTGTGTTTGATAGCTGTTACGAAAGGGATCAGCGAAAGAAATTAAAACTAAATGTCGCTAATAATGAGACTGAAGATTCTTTTACATCTGGCATGGTAAATAGAAATATACACAGTGTTAAAAAACTTAGGTCAAGATGCATAGAATATTGACGTTATGTTAGATCGAAATAACGTCAAAAGCCATGCATATAATATTAGCAAGACAATGTCATGATCTGCAATCAAAATTGTTGCCATTTTTTAACATCCGATTGCCTGATGATTACCAACATATTTTTAACTAACATGATAGTAAAAGAATTAAAACTTCACAATATAAATTTAATAAATGGACGCATCGTAGACAAAGGATACCAACAGTTTCTTTTCATTTTATATTTTTTTATTGGATTGCTAATAAAATTCATATATTATTAAGATGATGTCTGTTTACATAGTAAATGTCAAAAGTAATAATAATATAAAAACATGTATTTAATACTGCTAGTCTTTTGTGTTTGCGTATAATAAGTACACATATTGTTTTTCAATTTGTATCTGTCAGGGTATGAACCCAATAGGTTGAGCAAGTGGCTGACATCCATTTCTCGTAAAAAAAAAAACAAAATCTGTTAATACAAACCCCTACTCTGTGGAGGCCCATATGATCCTATTAGGATCGGACATGGTCGAAGAAGATATTTGATACTCAAAATCATTGTCCTACGTTAGAAACAAGTACATAACAATTAAATTATTTAATTTCTGGTTAAATTGTGCCAGTTATAACATTTGCATAATTATCCATTAAATTAAACGCTAGTTACCTGAAAAGAGGCTAGTTAGTGTTTAGTGATTAGTGACGTTCTATGCATCTCGCCTTTAATTGATAGTATCACAAGTGGAAATAGTCACATAAAATTTCACTGCCAGAGTGTATCTGTTGTCGATAATCTGCCACCATAAGAGTGAAAAACTTACATTATGTATATGAAAAAATTTAATAATACATTTTTATTACATGGTGCAATTTTTCTCAGAGATTGTACGTAAAACATTTTATAAAATAGATTTGTCATTAATGCTAATAATTATTGCAGGTCAATAACATTATAATATGATAGGCATATAATTCGCTTAATTTCTCACGTCAATTTTTTTATAACAATGTATTTTGATACAAAATCGTCTCTGTTCTGGCAGAACACACTAACTGGAGAATACTAGTTTTGAGTAGTTTGACTTTGAAGTTGTTAAAATGTTTGAAATGGTCTATCATGTGAGTTTATAAAGTAATCATAAAAAGGATGAATTTAAAATAAAGAATGTTTATTAATTAAGAAGGTTTCCAGACGGTAAAGTTTGAAATAAGGAACATTTTGGTATAACTAACTCAATATGTAATTTTTTCGAATTAGTGTCTTCTGCCAGAACAGTGACGAAATATTGTCCATTTTTTTGTACACTGCCACGAGTTAAATTTGGCAGACATTGGTTATAACTTGCACAGCTTTTTTAGATTAATTTTTAATAGACAACATCTTGGCCTTGCTCATAAAAGAATGAATAATGAAAAAAATATAGTTTATCCTTTTTAATTATTATTGTCCCTTTCCAAGTTAAAATATATATTTTGGTAGGTATGCCTTGACCTAGTAACCTTTTGTTTGAATCTTTTTTTTATATAAACAGTTGCAATCCTGTATACATACATACATACCAGCCTCCGATTCGAAAATTTAAATATAATGATTTAGAAATGAACATAATTAATAAATTGCTAGAATGATAAATATTACATAAGTCATTATGCACAATGATTAGTTTCCCCACTAATTTAAACTCTGCTCATTATATATTACAGTCTGATTGATTTATTATCTGGCATTTCATGCATTTTATATTACACCTGATTCATCATTTCTAATTATTATAGGTTATCACTTTTCCACGATAAACCTTTTATCATATTGCAGATTTTCTCCATGCGAGTCAAGACCTTTGCAGATTAGATTACTAGATATTTTGTAATCAAAGGAATTAAACATATTTTCTATAATATAGTCATCTAATTTTTATAATATCTATACATTCAATGCTTATGCCATATTAGTTGTTTATAAATGCTGTGTGAAATATTTACAATTATTGACACTTAAGCGAAAACATTTTGTTACTTTTGTTTCTGTAAAATGCAGTACACAGTATTATTTCGAATTTATTTTGAATCTATTAATCTAATTGTACCGTTTCTTGTACAAAAAAATTTCAATACTTACCTACTAGTATAATTGCATTCAAAGCAGATATTCTGTAGATGGAAATTCTCTTCCTTTTTTACACTTATATATTATTTACGGCAACATGTTTTATTTAAAAGGTAAATGTTTATACGATTGGTATTTTAAAGTTTATATTATATTCTGTTTTGTGTTTTTAATAATTGTGATTATTTCTCCGTAGTGATACTTTAAAACGTATGTACCTACATAATAAAACAAAGCGATGTTGAAAAGAGACAAAGGTAGTTAAAATGCTTTGTGATTCTCTAAGATACAGCTATACCATAAATTTTACATATTCGGACTGTTTGAAAACAATTGTACAGCGAAAAATCTAAAACTCGCTTTCCTTCAGTATGTTTGTATCCTTGTCTAACACAAACATAACCACTGATGGCTGCGACATGTGCAACTTGTTGCGAATCCAGCTACATGTACAGGTGTTCTACTCAGTGAACACTGTATTAATGTCACATATAAACACCAGGTGGCTTTAATTGTGTCTGATATAGATATATGTACCGACATAAATTGTCTGCTGTTCAAATTCGGAACTAAGCTCATCACAGTATAAAAAGTTCTGTATACTATGAAAATATTAGCATGTAACGCCCTCACTCAGCGGACAACTTATACTGGTAGATCTAGTTTTTTAATGTTTTAATTTTGTAATGTCTTGGCGAAGGGCTAATCTACCTCTTAATATTGTTGCGTAGAGTTATAGTGAGTTCTCATTAACATTGTATTGGGGTTAAGTTTTTGTTTTTTTTTTATTAATCTGTTACATGCTGCTGTTGTATACTATGTAGCTTTTTGTGTTTATTTGTAACAATAACCATTCTGCGATGAATACAGGCTGTGTAATGAGAGATATAGTTTTATACGCTAAACCATAAAGCCAAGATTAAATTTATAATATATATTATACATACTATATATAAATGTTTATTGATGATATTATCTCATGTAATGATTTATTGTAAATTTATCAAGAATATATATTATATTTTATGGTATCCAAACAGGTTTTTCATTTGTTTTACAACCTGATTCAAATCCTTAACCCTTTGATCCCTACTGGCTTGATGGAGCGATATATACACCAAGTAGGTCAGTTTACTTGCCTGACAATTTACTGTCGTAGTGACTTGAGAATTAAGAGGAATGGATACTCCTGTCATGAACTTGTTGTTTGCATCATGTGTGACATAATTTCTCCGGGGGCTGGTTGCACATCTGCTGACTTTATGGTTAGAACTTACAGAGTAATTTAAAACTTTCCAACTTTATGTTGATGCATAGAACAACACCGAAGCAATATTTATGTATAACGGTTTCCTGTGTAACCACAATATTTTTGACACCCTGTTCCTTGTCTTAAAACCAGCAGAGTTGATTTGATTGGTTGAAAATCAATGCAGGAGCACAGTCAGTCATTATAATTATACTGGTAAGTTAAGGGATAAAATAAGTGTTACCTAAACTGCAAGCAAAAATTTGTACAGCGCGCATGATCTATTTTTCGTAAAAAATATTGCAATCATACTATAATAATTGAAGGATACAGGATAAAAAAACAGGGTCAACCTAAATCTGAAAATATAGTGTAAAATCACATTAAAAGTGTGAAGTTCTCTTCAAATTAAATAGCAATGCAAAGTCACTTGTTATCTGACCAAAGATGTCTTTTTTTTGGTTTAATTTCATACGTTCAGGCTCCATATCTATAAAAGAAGGTTTTTTTCAACATCTTTGATTGTAACTAACACTGTTTTGACGATATATAAATAAAATAAAACAAACAGTACGAATTTCAGAATGCAAAATGATTTATTCAGCAATATTCTATAATAATCGAAAGACTACATTCGTGACTAGAAAAGCATTATTTTAATTTAATAATTTATAATAAAACACCAAAATATGAAACAACAATAATTTTCGATAAAAATAATTACATGAGAATCTATAGAGGGCATACAGCATAATGAGAAATGAGATCTACCACATGGGATGAAAATGGAATTTAAAACTATTCAGGATCTAAAGCAATTTTAATTAACAGCTAAAATTGTTCTAGCGTATTTAGCGGTTTTCCATGACGCTAGAATCTGGTTAACTTGTGGTGTTGGCATGAGCTGGGATAATCCGAGAAGACTGGTGGGCAGCAGGAATTAAGACAAGGTCCTAATGACCAGACATCGATAAAGAAGTAGGAAAAATTAAATATTATGTGTCGATAGTATTTAATAAAACAAAAGAGTTTTATTCAGAATTTAGATGGTAACTAATATTGCTTCAAGAAATCCACAGGTAGGTTGAATAGATCAATAGCTATACTCATCGTTTCAGACATAAAACTCATTAAGTGCAATAGTTCAACATTGTACTTAACATGTTTTACCTTTTATACAATATTTTAATTGGTAAGGATTGAACTTAATGGGTAGATATTGATGTTACGTAAAACTAATTAATTATAGAGCTCTATGCATAGAGGACAGTTTAGTAAAATAATACGTAACACTGTCGCTTATGGTAATGAAAAGAGTTGCCATTTTTAAAATTACTATTTTCCATTAATTATTAAATCAGTGGTGAAGTTATGAAAAGTACCTATATAATTTAATTATAAATTCATAGTTGATAATATAAACTTAGAACAATTTAATTGTTGCTTTATTATTGTTTCCGATGAATACATACATACATCGCCGCCGACAATATTTATTTAGACAATACTACTTGCATTTAAAGTAGGTACCTATTGTAACTCTACGTCAGTTGGCGACACACGAGTACAAAAAATGAAAAACAGATGTCAATAGTTATAATAATGACATGTTTAATCCTGCTAGTCTTTCGTGTTTGCATAGATAATCAATCAATAAAATTTTACTACGACATAAATAAGTCAACAATATTTTGCTTGATGTGTGTTTACAATATGTAATTATTTGGCAGCTGTCGTACCAATTTCGCTGCTTGCTATGGGAGCCAATTGTTTTATTCGTTTCGAATTCAGAAATCACTTGACCAACACATAGCCCCACTTATTTACATACATATTACTATACATAGGACTGTGGTCTGGTAAACATAATATGTATAAGTATAAATAATATATGAGAACAAAATCATATCACATGCTGATTCCAATTTGAATTAATAATTATTTATCAGTATATAAACTATGATGTAACTATGTAGTATGATTGTATTGTTGAAACTATAATTATATTGTAACTGATTATCTATTGGTAATGGTTTACTAATAAACAAAATGTATCATTTAAAATTACAGAAACTAAGAAGAAGAACATTTATATTTTGTCTCTATTGACACTCTCTCAAGTCTCTGTCGACACCACTGAAGATAAGAATTGTACTTTGATGGGTGTATTTTCAAAGTGAACTTATTCCACTACTTGCTATGAATGCCAGAATTCAAAGGGTAAAATTTTGAACAAGTATTTTTTGTATAGAATAACCTAATAGCATTCCAGTAGAAATATCACGATCCTATAGCGTCGTGGGTCTCAGGTTGGAATCCTGGGTCTGGCAAGTACACATATTGTTTTTCAATTTGTATATGAGCCAGAGTATGGACCTAATAGGTTGAGCAAGTGGCTAATATCCATTTCTCAAAAAAACAAAATCTGTTAATACAAACCTCCACCCTGTGGAGCCCCATATGATCTTATTAGGATCGGACATGGTCAGAAAAGAAATATCAATTTCAAAATCAGTGTTAAGTTACAAAGCTAACTTATTCCAATACAAAAATTATGAGTAACATCAACACTGTAAACAGTTTTTTGGCGTTTGCCAAAAATTTGTTGAAGTGGAATAAGTTCACTTTGAAAATACACCCCTCAATATCACTTCATGCGCAAGAAGTATGTGGTATTTTATATGTTGTCTATTGTCACTATTGTCGACAGTGTTTACACCACTTCTGTTTTATTGAGTTGTCTTGCTTGGGCTTGTCCCGTCATTTTTTGTTAACCACAAAAATTATCAAATCTTAATTACAATTTGGTATATTTATTAGATATAAGGTATAATTTCAGATTATGCTTCTTGATTGGTAATAGTGTAATACCTGAGGAAATAGCCATCGATCACCGAGCCTCAAACCCGCTTCACTGTGTAGTAATAGCACTAGTATTCAACAAAAACCTCAGTCTGCAGTGTAGGTATATAAAAAATTACTGAATTACGGACTATGTTTCCTTTGTATAATTTATTTCATAACACAAATTGGACATAGTTATGCAGAAAGTAGCCAGTCCACAAAAAAAAATGAGATTTGATATAGATCAGATGCGAGAAGGTTTCCTCTACATTCTGCTGAAAATAGCCAAGCCGCATAAAAATTATTCTTGAAATAAAATACTATTTACAATTTGACATTTTACATACATTTTTAACAATCATGTTGTTACTAAAGTGCCATTATCTCAGCTCAACATTATTGTGGACTGGCTACATTCTGCATAACTACGTTCAATTGGTAATAAATACCATGTCCGGAAATTTTTATGTATGCAGTTAACCGTATTCCAGTTTACTGTAAGTTTTTGTATCGGAAACCAATGGCCGTATAGCATCGAGATCAAATTCATGTCTAAATAAAACAGAAGAATATATTGTATGTATTTATATAAAATTCTGAATGAATCAAAAGTAGGTTAGCAAGTAGGTGCTCGCATATATCAAGTTATATCAGTCAAATATTTGATAATAATGATAGCATTATAATAAGATATTTGATATCAATCAATATCAAATTAATGTTCAGATTACATCTAATACAAACGAAACATTACTGTTTGCAATGCTATACAGGCATCTCTTTTCGTTACGACAGCTCACGGTGAACTGTGACACACAATTTACATATAATTAAAAAATACACCATTTGAATGCAGAACTATCCTAAGTCACATTTAATTTTTTGAAATAGTCATTCAATTGAGTTGCAGAGGAAATATGTAACCGCTTTGTCCTCCTTCAAACACTAAAAACATTATAAACATACATTAGCTTGACGTTCGATAGTTTTGACAGAAATCAAGTCATCGAGCGTGAGAAAGCGATGCGATATGCTGGATGTATGTGAATTCACGAATAGAAATCGTAACAATAATCAATTTGAGAACAAGCCGTCATTTACAGAATTTTAAATACAATTATGTTTGAACTTTGAATTCGATTTCGTTTCATTGATCAAATTTTAGCACATTTTAACAAAAAAAAATGAATTTTGAAGTTTCAAATAGATTCTCATGTAAAAGGTTTAAAATTTAACGTGGATAGTTCTGTATTCAAGTGACGAGTGGTAGAACATTTTAAATCTTATTTCTGATAAAAATAATTACATATTTCTGCTAAATGCCATTTTACTTTTATAATATCAGGTAAGTAGTTATTTGATTAAGAAAAAAATGAAACTAGAAATCTTTTAAGTAGCTTTACTGTAAAATGTAACATAGATAAGAAATAGATTTTCTACTGACAGATTGATGTAACATCAAAAATTAACCATATTCATGGGCGTACAGGCAGAAGTCACTAATTCCAGTTTTGACGAAATTGAGATTTTAATGTCATTATATAGAAAAAGTAATGCTGCTTGACTGGCATAAGTCACGATTTAAGATTATTGAACATATAAAAAAATAAAAGTAATAAAGAACTCAAAAATAAAGATTTTACAACCATTTTAAGAACACCAAAAACAAAAAACATTGATTATCCCAGAACTGTGTATTTGGAGTTAGTGACTTCTGCCTGTACGCCCACGATATTATCTATGTATTTTTCATCTGGAAAGATGTAATAATGTAGCTAAGGAACAAAAATATAACGAATATTTGCACGTCTCGCATAATCCAATATGTAATTATGTAACACTACTTTCTCTACTATCTTATAGCCTTGTTTCAAATGATTAAATCATATGGATAATTGCTTAAAACATAATTATTATTTATATCTAACTTTAAAATATTTAGTATTATGCAACATTAAACCATCTAATTATGAATGTTTAAGGCTATCCTAGGGTTTGGCTTTCGATAGCATATTTACACATAAAAATGACACGGTACGATAGCAAAAATTCAGCCTTATTTATGCGGATGATATAACATTCAGAATTCGTGTACACAAGATCGATATTGTTATCACTATGAAAGGATTATTCTACAAATGAAAAATGAAATAGGTGTGATAGGGTGACAGATTAGCTTTTTTATTCGTTTATCTCTTATTTAGATATATAAATTAATTGTGGTTTGCGATCGAAAAGGTTTATTTAATTTTTTACAATGACAATGTACCTAATTCAATCGAATAGCTCACTTGACTCTGATAAGGTTTAGTGAATATAGTGTATCCGCTGTCAGAGGTCAAGCACGGCTATTGTACTGAACCTAGGCAAGCTAGACCTTCAGACGGAGTCAAACTCAATTTAAGTCTTTGATAACTGAAAGTTGAGCAACGCAAACATGGATCCTCCAAACCAACTCACCCCGCACCACACTCGGTCTTAATTGAGCGTATCACGAGGCTCTACGTTTGAATGAGAAGCATCAGCAGTTGTTTACAACTAGGAATGTTTCAGGAGCAGATACCCAAGACTGAGGAAGCCAAAAGTGGTTTTTGAATATTTTTAGCGATTCACTCTAGGATAGTCTTAATACTTACAATTGATATTTATTATTAATAAAATATGCGGGAATATCCGAATGACTACCAATATTTTCAAATATGGCACTTAGGTTAGGATAATCATCTTTTATACAATTATATAGAATCACTGTTGAAGAAATCATAGCTTAGCATTTTAAATGATTTTTTTTTTTACATAATGCGACAAGTACTTTTATAGTTATCACGTTACTTCACTTTGCGCTCAATATATAAAATGTGAATGATTTGTCAAAAACAGGAGAGCAACGCACTGTTATTCAAAAGCTGTCCACATTTACAATTCATACAAAAGTGTATTTACATGTACTCAAATATTACATTCGAGTAAATTTGTTATTATTTATATGTGCAAAAGATTTAGATGTGAAGTTCAAAATATATTAGTTTTACATGCATTATCCATTTAAAAAAAAATACATTACCAGTCAATTACTATTGACTCTGCCATTAGTCAACTCTTGCTATTACATCTCTTTCCAATACTATGCAGTGGTTCCCAAGCTTTTTAGAATCCTGGATCCCTTTGATAAAAAAAACATTGGCATTGGTGGCCATGTCACAATTTTTAAATGATATAATTAATTTATAAATAGGTTTGAAATTATAAAACCTTATATCATTATCATATTACACCAAAACTTTCATCAAATACTATGAATCGTTTCACAATTGTTACAGCATTTGCAGAAAAAACACCACACGCCACAATATAAAGTGACATTTATTTAAAATAACAATACTATAAGCCGGATATCACGGGCGAAACAAAATTTTTACCTTTGTGATTTAGTTTTGAAAAGAAAAAAATGTTTTATGATAGTATGAAAATTGATGTTTCACTTATAATTATTTTTCATAACTATCAAAATCAAGTCAATTATAACCTCCTATCTAACTTCTAGCGACCCAACAGTTGGGAACCACTGTGTTATGGATATCCACGGTCCAATTAAAATTCATAATACTGTTACGATATCAACCTGTAAAATTGAAATCCACAAATTGCGAACATGATCGTCACACAATCATATAAAAAACATAGACTCCCGTTCACAAAATCATTATTCTTAATAGTATGACGAGTATGTTGATCACCCCCTTTAGAATGATATTCGAATATTTAAACATAGAGCATAGACAAAAGATTGATACTCAATATTACATAAACAATTTACATCAGTAATGAGCTACATTTAAATTGATAAACAATAATAACATGGTTCATTTTTTTAATCTCAGGCCTACATAGAACACATCTTGTTTATTTATTTTAACAACATTTCAATCTTGCTGTATATTACAAAATACAACATTGAAGTTAACAATAATTACATAGCCATAAATAATTTCTCTTCAGACTATACAATATTCTTTTATAACATTTAACAACAGACTATGTTACCAACTGAAGAAAAAAATATCAAACACTATAATGTTAAATTTACATAATTTCGTTCTAATTATAAAATAAGTCCATGCTTTCAAATATTTATAAAAATCAGTATAATTTCACATATTTGTTTGTTACTAAGTTTAATGAATATTTACACTACAGCCTTATAGAATAGCTGTCAATAGAATTTTACAAATGAATACATATTGAAAATAAATAGTATAAAAAATTAAATGTCTTTCAAATATGATTCAAAAAGTTCATAAATGTTCTAAATACATGTATGCAGACACATAAAAGCAATCCGTAACATAAATTCGTTATTGTTAAGAATGCTTTGTTGATTTCGTAATAGTTGGTAAAAACGTAATTTTTAATTAAAATCTAATACGATAAATAAACATAAATGTCACTTTGGTTTAACGTATTCCAGAAACAAAGTCATAGAGTCATAAAGAATACATATGATAATATCAATCAGCAGAAACCCATCAATAATTGTATATTATGTAAAGTGCAGATATATTAACAAAGTTTGCTCTGCAATGTTGGTATGTATTTTAAATTGTCATAAATGGGTGTTGATTAAGCGTCACAATATATCATGACGCACGTCTCATACTATCACGTGACGTCACAGTTAGCTGCCGCTACGGGAAAAAAGTGTGTAATGTCGTTTTTCGGTGTTTAAAATGTTATCAGACTGATGCTCCCATTCCGTAGCACATTTTCAACCTTTAAATGAACATTGTCAGTTAGCAAAATCTGCCGAAATCACCAGAACGACAATGATGTCACCTCACGTATACCGCACTGCATCGACACCTGCATAACTCAATGAACGTTTTTTTATCATATTCTACATGCCTACACATTTTCGTCTCATGTTAAAATCGCTTGTTTTTTGTTTTTAGTGGTTGGCACTATGTATTTTCTATAAGAATTTTGTCTATTATCTATGGTCTGCAGGTTCTGTTCAAAATATTATATATGGATGCAATATTATAGTAGAAACTGTTATACGTTAGAGTTGGCACTCTCCATCATTGAATTTAGAGAGATCGTGATCGTTCAAAATATTCTGCAAAATGACGAAACCATAGACTAAATTTGTCGCCGTGATAGTGTGGCAGTACGCGACGTGCATCATAATGTAATTGAAGCATTATCCTCAATATAAGAAGAAAATGGTACTGAAACAAAGTTTTTATTAATTCTACAATTTTTGTTAATGTTAAATCGTTGCTGTCAACAGCAATTATTCGATAATTGAAAAATGAGTAAAAACTCTGTAACAAAACCATTATAATGGAGTTGTATCACGTAAATGTCAGTTCAATTAATAAACAAATCAACAGTTTTAATATGTAGTTTAGTTAGTATTAATAGACTAACGAAACCAAATTTAATTTTCGCCAACAGTGTCCGACCAGATAAACATTACCATCGCAGGCAAACTGCCATTTTTATGATTAATTATTTTACAGAGATATGGTATTTTTTATACTGGTAACATCCAGATTTTCCGGCTTGTATGTGCCTGTTTATCTGTCATTCATAGTGAATTTTAATTCATTAAAAATGCTTCTGATTTCCTAAAACAATACAAAATTAAATTCTACGATAAAACAGTTTAAAAAAAACATGGATAAACAATTCTTTCACTCCGATAAATAACTTACACTAATAGCGTTCTAATTGTCACTATTAAAACTAATTGCACAAGCGATGACAACAAAAATACACAAACGACTCACGGTTTCGAAAAATTCTAAGACACGACAATAAATTAAGAGGAAAAATAGACACCTTATAGAAGTACAATTACTGTATGTAAGTTTTATTCAAGTGATATGCCTTGAATCCACGAACTTAAATCACTCGAGTCGCAATCCATCACGATTTCTTCTCCTTCTTCGGGCATTAGTAATTGCTGGGCTGCCGTTCTTCCGGTGAGATATGCTCCGTGTACCGTTGAATAGAAATTACTGTGGGTGTGCTCTCCGGCGAATAGTAATGAAGGCTGGAATACCAGAAAATATTGTATTGGTAAAGGATAAAGTAAGACGAGGCGAGGCGTCTATTTTCCATGCCCACAATTCGATATTGGTGGTAAAAGACGTTTTCGTGTTTCAAGTGTGAAGGATTTTTTTTCCATTACATATCATTTTCAAATTTAAGTAATATGTCCACTTTTATTGGCTGATAAACCCTGTATTACAAAAAATATAAGAAAAATCATATTGGCCATTAGTAATAGTGAGATTTATAATTAATTAAGACGTTGGCATAATAAAGTGCCTAGTTTCAAATCCCCTTAAAACGGTTTTTAAACAATTTTGAGTTAGATATGTATTTCGATAGATATTGTTGTTACTATATGATGGCCAAAGATTGAGCTTTGGGTAAAAATTAGGGTAAATTTCAAAACCCGCTATAATGGTCGGGTGTGCTTTTCAAATACCCCTGAAATGGATAAATAAGCCAACCGTGCTGGGGCGAATCCAGTGGTTGCAGGTTCAAGTCCCGTCAGACATATTTAAAAAAAAAAAAGGTCTTTTCTGGTAGGTATATATCCAAGGTGTTTTTAAATTATGTATATTCAATAAATTTTATGTTGTAATCCAAACGGGGATTTATTTTACCTTTTTCTGTGTAGGATGTGAAAAGCATGGTTGTGCAATCTGTTCTATGTCAATTTGGCTTGCTCCAACAGCTATGGCAGTGTATGATCCTTTACTGTATGGTTGTTTATGCCAACTTGTGCTAGAAATAATAATAAAAGAGATATTACTCCAATGTCAATTATTGGTAAAAAACCATTACCTATTATAAGTAGATAGAATAAAAGAAAATTTGATGTGAAAACAACGCATTTGATGATATCTGGAGGAAAAATGCCCCCCCCAGACAACAGGTAGGCTGAGGATATCTGAATATAAATAGTGCACACTAAACTTTGTCAGTCATACGTATTTGCTTTCATTGAACTAAGAATTCAAATTGCAGTTGGTATTGATTCGTTTTTAAAATACAATTAAACCCTGCCTAAAGGAAACTATAATAGATATTAGATAAAAAATATTCTTCTATCTGTAAAATAATATCTAAAATTATGCCATTAAATCATACATCGTTTTAGATATTCTATAGATAGAAGAATGTTTTTTATTCTTTATGGGCAGGGTTTAATCGAATTTTAAAAACTAGCCAGCACCATCTGCAATTTGAGTCCAATGAAAATAAATAAGTACGACTGACAAAGTTTAGTGTGTCCTATTTATGTCAGATCTCCACAGCCTACCGCCACCCCTCGCCATTACTGAGCAATAAATCCATGTAAATAATTCTCCAGACATTAACCATCCTTTTACGATGCTAATAAATTCCGTCCGTTCCGGTCACTTTAGGTTACTGTATGAGATTGACAATATTACTGTAGGTAAAAGGAAAATGCTTATTTTGGCAACATAAATAATTCTAATAAGGTTTCATCTTAATTATTTTATCTATAAATGATCAAAAAGGCATCAAAACTTAATTATAATCATACGAGTATTTCTATACATTCATACACGCCTTATTTTCATTTCTCTTTCTCACCATAATTGAGCATGTCTCTCTTTGTCGCATATACTTTTGTTTGTAATCGACTGCGACGATCTATACGCACTGTGCATTTATAATTTATAACAGGGAAATGAAATCCGACGGATATCTATCAATTATATGTATTTACTGGACAATGCTAACGATTTTGAAAATAATAACGTTTTAATTAGATGTGATATTGATGATTCTAGGAATAGCCAAAATATGAACACGATAAAATGTATATTAACTGAAATACTTGGGAGTTTAATGGGTCAGGTAACCTATGGTGACATTACATAACGGGAGTGTTAACCACCTGTATATAAAAATTCCCAGACAATTAACTAGAGTCTGTCTTCTATAAGCTGGCGTACGTTTTCCCCCCCGCTTCAGCATTCAGCACTGCATTTCGTCTCATTCCCTCCCATTGAAAACTTGCAACAGTCGAACGCGATGGCACAATGCTTCTGTCCGCGAATGACGTGACGTGAACGCCAGCTTATAGAATACAGCCTCTACCAGCGACGTGTTGCACCAGCTAGCCGTACTAGTTTGAGGGGACCATAATAATTTATGTATGAGAGATGTAAAATTGTATTGAAATGCTTGCGATGTGCGACAGATTAAGGCAATAACAGTGTGAAGTTTGTTACAAACGAATCTACAATGCAAAATGACATGCAGTTAATTTAAAAATTAGTCTTGGTAACCCTTTTTCCAGCTTCACCTTCATGTGTTTAGTCTTCGTCTATATAGAGAAGGTTTTCTTCTTTATAAGGAAACTAAAGATTGATATATAATAAGAAACCATGACTAAGACAGTGTTGGCGAACCTTTTTACGTACGCATGCCAAAACTTCCCTAACATTATTTATCGACAGTCTTTAGTCTATAGACGTAAAATCGGGGAAAAAGTATTTTTTAAAAATTCTATTAAAAATGATGATGTTCTAGATACCAATCACAGAATATAACACACATATACTTAACATTATCTATATATATTATATATATTTAATTACACCATACATTTCGGTCCACCAATAATTATGTCTGCCAAAATTATTACTTACTACTAGCTCCACCAAAGTTTTTTGTCTCTTATTTGGTACAGCCATTTTTCCGGGTAGAAATGAAATCTTTTGTTACTTATGTTGGTTCTTTACGCATAAATTGACACCAGCATAGGTCTGATCAGATGAGGGATTCTCTCGCTACAGTGGTCTCAAGCATGTTAAGTCAATCAGAATCAGAGGTTCGCGACGTGGCTTCCCCCCGCCTGATGAGGTTCGTGTGATAATATATGTGACGCATAAACCCTAAGGATCGACCTATGCAAATATATATTTACATTAAACATAATGCTTATTCTCGAAAAGTATTTGACTGGTATATTTTATACAATCCAATGAGTAATTTATAATTAAGTATTATAGGATTTTTTCCTCTTCAAAATTAAACATTCGCGTGCCATGCAAATTCATCTAGCGTGTCATAGGTTCGTCACCACTGACTTCAGGTAAGAAAGATATGGAATAAGATAGAGTAGATACTTATAGAGATAGGAGTAAATGTAATAAACTAGACATAC
Source organism: Rhyacophila brunnea (assembly GCF_057557595.1). Taxonomy (NCBI): domain Eukaryota; kingdom Metazoa; phylum Arthropoda; class Insecta; order Trichoptera; family Rhyacophilidae; genus Rhyacophila; species Rhyacophila brunnea. The sequence goes on along the minus strand of NW_028232796.1, from coordinate 8,952,358 downwards.
CAAACACATTTCTTGGGTTCAGGAACAAAAGGATCGTTCAAAAACTTTCGGAGAATTTCAGTACATTTCGAAGATATGGTTTCATTGGGAAGGGTCTCCATATATTCAGCTTCGACACCAGATATCCAACCCAACAGTAATGTCTCTGATACTTTGGAAAACGAATATATCTTCTTGTGCCAATTTTTGTCAAGAGTCTTCGGATCGTCAGAATAATCATCCCAGAGCAATAACACTTCGGATATCGTGGGATTAAGAAAAGGCCTATCGTAATGGAGAAATATCTTATCGACCGTACCGAACAGTAACCGATCTATCGCTTCGATTTTTTCTTTTGGCAAACTAGGAATGAACATTGTAGACATTTTGTCTTTTAATACGCCCAAGGGAATGGTGCAAATGAGGTGTTTCGCTGAATATATATCACCATTTTCACACTCCACTTCGATATTAGATGATTCTTTTTTGTGGTGAGTTTCTTTTTCTTTGCTAGTAGACGGCTTTGAAGGATTTTGTTTAAGGTAACTATTCGAATCTCTCGGGGAGGCGTTCGGTGAATCGTCTATTACGGTTTTATCGGAATCATCCGATTCATTTCCTGGATCGTCGATTCCTGAATCTCCACCTGGACTTCCCATCGATCCGGGATTTATTCCGTTACACCAACTTATACATTTAACAGGGCAATTGGTTAGTATATTATCTGGAGGAATATACCTTGAGATAGGTTCAAGAATCGAACTGTAACCGGAAGGTAAAACAATATTACCTCCTTGCAATTCGGTATAACTTCCAAGTTCTAATAGATCGATTTCATTCATGGAATGACAGCCTGATATACACGTCTCTCTTTTAAGTAGACAGTCAAAAATTAGCTTACGCATTCGTTTTTCTTCTGTTTCTGGCATTTTCTGTAAATAAAGTGTTGCTTCTAAATTTATGTGTTCTCCTACGCTGAGGATATCGTCTGGAGGAAGATACTGGCAAAGGAAATATTCTTCGCACCGTCTTAAAAAACAAACATAAGCTTCGTAGATCTCTTGTAATATACCGAAAGGTATCTGTTTCCCATGTTCTGTTGCAGCTATGACCTTGTGCGGTTTTGGCACGTTTATTATGTCTATGAGGCCGTTGGATATCGCTAATTCAAACATAGGGTTGCCTAGAACGCCGTGAATCCAATTCGCTCCTAATTCTACTCTTTGCGAGCCTAATGGTATCGATATCACTCTGCCTCCGATGCGTCCTCTCGCTTCGAGGATTCGGAAGTCGGTGCATCCATTCTTTACTAGGTGATTGGCGGCCGATAAGCCGGCGACGCCTGCTCCGATTATTAATATTTTGCATTTATTTCTTGTTTTCTTCGTTTTTTCATCTTTACTGTCCAATTTATTATCGTCTCCCATCCTAATTCATCGAGATGGGTTATTTTCCCTCAGCTGTTTACTGTCAGTCAGACTATTGAAGGAAAAATTTGTTTATGGATGTTGGTATTACTGAATCAATTTAGATAAAAGGCTATAAAGTGAGATAATTGTTCAGTCGTGCTTGATAAAGTGGTAAAAAACTTAGGTATATTTCGTAACAAAAAGATTGGGAGGAGTACAATCTCTTTCAATTTTAACCATATTAGGTACAATGGCTAGGTATATAGATTTCACTGCTATAAATATAAAATAAATATTTTATGAAAGCTATGAAAGAGTTTAACTTACTATCTACCTAAGTACCTAGTACAATTTTATTATTATTAAATGTTTGGCATAAAATACAGTTATGTATTGCTATAATATCTATCATGATACATTTTTTTATGTATTGATAGCAAAGAGATTCGACTCCTCCTCTTCAATTGATAGTTATTTTTATGTCAGAAGTAGGTGATATAATTTTAATTAATTTCACCCCTTTTTGCGGTATTCATCTTGGAATAATAACAAAATATTTTAAGGTCTGGCAACAGAACGTTTCCCAAACTATCAGCTGGAGAGTGGAGACAAAAATCTGAAATCTGACATGTCAGAGAGTAGAGATGTTTTTGCCGTTCCGGCAGAAAAGAAACTTAGATTTAGAAATATTGCGAAAGTGCATTACAGTAATGATTATAAACAGGAAGACTATCCTAACTTTTTCGATATGAAGACACCCACGCGCGACGATGCCCTAGGGGGCGAAACGAAAGATACGAAACCCAAAGGTTAGGATGCACAATTTTCGAATTGAAATCATAGATAAAACATTCATTTTCAATGACTGAATATAGATATACAACCTTTATTTAGATTAGACTTATCAGTTAAGCTTTTGTGTCCCTCTTATTTTACTTAAAGTGCCATTACATTATATTTGCCGACACAATATGTCAACACGAGTGCAATGTTTTGATTTATAATTGACATGGATTCTTTATAAACCAATAAGTAAAGGTATTAAAATGAAAAATATCTAACGTATAAACGTTATATTACAAATAATACCTGTAAAGTTTTTTGATATTTATCTGTGAAATCAATTGCCCTAATATGGAACAACTCAACAACAATTACGAATAATTGCACGAAATAAGATGTGTTCGAGCACTGGTATGAACTATTTCGTATCGTCGTATTTTTTTATCGTGGTGTTAATAATTCTTATTATAGTATCCAATCATACACACATACTTAGGTACTTATTAATAGCCAACAACATTTGGATTGAGCATTGTCAAGAACTGACAGGAGACTGCATTTTGGCTCAATATTGAAGCAAGACCCCAGTATTAGATACGTCTTAAGTGGCTTTATTGAATTGCTTCAAGCTGAGAAAGCACGAGATTAATAGGTATGAGAAAGTGAAATGCGGAAATAGCATTGATGCGTTTTTATTTTATTTCATAAATGAGCCGAATGCAATGTCTTCAATGTTTTTAACTCACTGGTATTGTGTTATTGATTGGTTACGATGGCTTTGATGACAAATAACGTAAGCTAGATGCCGAATGTAGGAGTTTTAAATGTGACCATCGACATTCAAAGCACTTGGCCACAGTGACGAACGGGCAGCGGGACGGCAGCGGCGTGTACAACTCAAACATATAACCGTGTCTGATATGCCCAAAAAAAGACACTGTCTACGAACATTCTCACACGGTTACACGTTTGAGTTGCGCACGCCGCCGCTGGCCACTGAGCACTAGGTTCTTGCACTAAGGTGATGTCACTAAATCAAAATCATAATACTTAGTGGGCTCGCACATCAGAATTCGCCGCATGCGTCTTACGACGAATTCGTCGATGTGACGTCATCGTAAACCAAGAAACAAACGTTATCAAATGGAGCTTCGCAGATTGGCCGATGCAACTGCGACCATGCGACATGCCTCGAGTTGCATTGGCCAAAGCCTGCATGTCGATTTCGAAAAATGTCGACTCCGCGCATGCGCACAGCCTGCGGCCATCGGCCATTTCTGTCTCTGTCTCTGTCTACACTGTCATTGCTCACTCATCGTTGGTCACCGCGTTTGACGTTTGTTCATACAATGAACACAATAAAAATAGCAGACGAGAGACTTCTCCTTTTTCGCGTTTGACGTTTGCCGCTAGGCAGATGTGCGAGGTTGTAGCATGCAACATTCGTCGGCGGTCTCAGAAGTTTTGATTTATGGCCGTCAGGCACACAAGGCGAGTTGTGATGTGCGAGTCGGCTTAAGTATATTAAGTATGGGTGCCATCAAAATTCATGATTAATTTACTTTTATGCCTTTTTTGGTGAATAAGACGTATTACACGACATTGTTAGTATAAAATAAAGGAAATGGTGCCGCAGATGACCGCATGACCTTTTATAACTTTTTTTTTAGACCAAACCCAACCTAACCTAATCTACCACAATCTAATCTAAGCTAACCCAACCTTAGTATGTGATAATGATGCATCGAATTGTATGAAAATAACAAACTTTAAATTAACAATTATTCGATCGAAAAGCATCTCCGCCGACAGAAAAAGGTATTTAATATAATTGTCTACAGGGAATAAACTGTATCCGCAAAAAAAAATGATTAATCCTCATTGCGGCACTATCATTACGAAAACAGTAAAGTTTACCCCAATTAGAGAGCATTATGCGGAATACATTTTCTGTCGAGGGGAGATGATTTTTGTTTTAATATTTATTAAATACTTATGTAAAATAATTATTATTTTGATGCATTTTCATACTAAAAATTACTAGAACAGGCAGAAAAGACGTATTTTTAGGTTAGATTTAATCAGTGGCGAAGGGTGGAGGTAGGCTGTTAAGATTCGCTATAGATAGTGCACACTAAACTTTTTTAGTAATATGTATTTGTTTTTATTGAACTAAGACTACAATTAACAGATGGTGTTAGTTAGTTTTTAAAAATCAATCAAACCATGCCTAAACGAAACCATAATAGTTTTGGTCTAATTTGGGCAATACGACAAAATTGTGGATACTTTTTCATTCATAGTTATTTGTTTTCGTTGGATTAAAAATACATATTACACATATTGTTGGTTATTTTTTTTAATTCATTAAGCCCTGACTAAACCAAACTATAATAAATAAAAAATATTATTCTATTTATTTATATTATTCTATTTATAAGTTATGTGTGATTTAATTGCATAATTTTAGATATTATATAGATAGCCATGTATTTTTTGACTATTATCTATTATGGCTTGGTTCTCAGGGCTTAATTGAATTTAAAAAACTAACCAACACTATCTGTAAATTGTAGTATTATTTCAATGAAAACAAATATGTATGTCTGAAAAAGTTTAATGTGCACTGTTTATGGTGGATCTTAACAGCCTACCTCCACCCTTCGCCACTGGATTTAATTACGTTATGTTTGGATTAGATTAGGTTTGGTTTGGTTTTCATTTTTATGACTGCATTTCTCTTGACAAAAAAGGCATTCCTCATGATACGTTAGCAAAGTGCAATGATAAATGTGTATTTTACAATGTGGTGTAATATAGTATATTTACCGTGTTTTTTAAATACTTAAATAAAATGAAATCTAAATTATATTTCAGTTCAAGAGAAGAATCCATCACTATGGGCCTTCTTGGGAGTGGAATTGACGCGTGGTTATTTGCTGGAACACGACGAGGAAAGATTCTCAGCGCGCCGCGAGAAAGTTTACTCGTTTATGAAAATCCCACAAGAACTGGAGAAGTTTATGGCCTATGGATTCTTCCAATGCACAGATTCCTTCTTGTTTGTCTATACCTTTTTGCCACTGAGATTTACTATGGCTCTATGGTCTTTAATCAGCAGACCCGTACTTAAATGTTTTGGGTAAGTTTCCTTTACATTGGGATATATTTAACAACTGTAATTCATAATCACACGGGTACCGTAGCTAACATGACTTAACAATATTGCTTATTGGCAAAAACTGCCTGTCAGCTGAAGGCAAGGTAAACAATTATAACATGCAAACAATGATAATACAAATTTGTCAATTTATCATTGATCAATGTAGCGAGGGGTGGAGGTAGGCTGTCCAAATGCATAAATAGTGCACACTAAACTTTGTCAGTCATACTTGTTTGTTTTCATTGAACTAAGAATAAAAATTGCAGATGGTGCTGGTTAGTTTTTAAAATTCAATTGAACCCTGCCTAAATTTAATTATAATGGTTTAGGTATGCTATGGGCTATCTGACAAAAATAGTGCACATTTTAATTTCATCAATCATATTTAATTTGTTTTGGTTAAATTAAGAATACATATTGCAGGTGGTGGTGGATAGTTTTTTAAAATTCACTATGCCCTGCCTAACCAAACCATAATAAATAAAAAATATTTTTCTACCTATAAAATATCTAAAATTATGTATCGTTTAGTGACATAATTTTAGATATTTTATTGATTGACGAATATTTTTCGATCACTATCTATTATGGCTTTGTTTACGCAGGGGTTAGTTTAATTTTAAAAACTAACCAACACTATCTACAATTTGTAGTCTTAGAGCGCGATGCAGAACCATCCAAGACAGATGGTTATGTATGGATACTATAAGTGACGCAATCTTAGTAACGGAAATCTGCGTCTTAACTTATACGCCAATCTTAGCGACTTACATATCTAAGATTGGTTCTGCATCGCGCTCCTAAGACAATGAAAACAAATATGTATGACTGACAAAATTTAATGTGCACTATTTATGTCGGATCTTAATAGCCTACCTCCGCCCTTCGCCACTGATACCTACAACAGTAAATAACATATCGTCACTGTTCTGGCAGAAGACACTAATTCGAAAAAATGACATATTGAGTTAGTTATACCCAATGACATATTAAATGGACAACTCACTTCATACCGGCGCGCACGAGAAATTGTGCATGAAAGTCATTCACAGATGTATAGGTAGATGTCACGTGACCATATGACGTATCCATTTCCATTATGCGATACAAGCTTCGAGAATTTATAGTAATATAACCTTTATTGTAATGGCGTATTAGTGTCATGACTCATTGTGTTAGAAACAGATTTTTGGTTACTTACGACTTCTCGGAGATTAGACGCAAGTGAGCGCAGCGCATCACAGGCGACTGTCCAATAGTTTCTGTCATTCTATTGCATTGAATAAACATTCATCAATATCTTAAAATGGCATTTTATAAATAATACTAACACATGAAAAGTGATATCCCATCTTTCTTGGAGTGTTTAGTAGATTTTTTTTACAATTTTTACTAGGCACATTGGCATTATGTAACACAATAATAACGGTGGAGTCGAAACCTGACAGTCAGAAATTTTGTATGGGCAGACCCAGCGGTGTCGCCAGACCGCTTGCAAGCAGAATGTTCATTTGAGCGTAGGATACCGATATTAAAATATGAATTTCGCCATCCGGCAGACCCGACACAAAGTGAGTGTCATTTTATTTTCTAGATGTTTCGTCCATATTAATGTCATTGGTTATACCAAAATGTTCCTTATTTCAAACTTTACCGTCTGGAAACCATCTTAATAAATAAACAGTCTTTATTTTAAAGTCATCCTTTTTACGATTACTTAATAAACTCACATGATAGACCATTTCAAACATTTTAACAACTTCAAAGTCAAATTACTCAAAACTAGTATTCTCCAGTTAGTGTGTTCTGCCAGAACAGAGACGATATTCTGCTTATCGTTTATTTACTTGGTAAATTGTGATAGTTTACAACATGTGATAATATACATGATTTATAAACTAGTGTAAAAACTTCTGAATCGCTATTACTCCCTACTATTTAAAGATGTCATTAGTTTCTCTCATTGTAATTTCATCGCTTGAAGATAGAAATCAATTTGTAATTGCATCAGGTATACATATTATATAATATTATGCTTTGAAAATTGTCAGTTTTATTATACATTATATAATTGCTTAGTATCGAGTTTGTGCCACTGGTATTGCTTAGAACTAGCATGTATATTGATGACCGAGTATTAAACAGTAACAACTCAAAAACCATAGTTTTGAGATAATCATGTTTTAATATTTTGAATATTTTACAATACACAAGATTTGTGAAGTTTTAAAAGGATACATGTCAGAATTCATCTATTCTAAATTGAAAAATATGGTCAATCGCCAGTTTTAAATGGGTACAATTCGTAATGGAACTGTACAAAACTGGTTTTGTTCTAAAGTTTGCAAAATTTCATATATGTTTTTTGGCTCTTAAGGTATCTAAATTATTCCTTTCGAATTGTTTCTGTACAAAACCGACAAGAGCTCATTTTTACGAGTATTTTCATACCAATATAGCGATATGTCGAATTTTTGACATGTTATTGTTCAATACTGGGTCATCAATATGCTGTGTAACCAAATCGTTCTTGGATCATTGATAAAATTTCATATCAATTGTTTTTTACACAAATTTTGTATTCGGGATATTCTATTTTCTCTTTCTTATTATATGTATTACTAAAAAAAACTCTTAATACAATTCTATATTAAAGATTTCTCTTACTACATACGTCTGGTTTTAGATATTTTAGTGTAAAATTGATAGCGAATGAATTGTTTTCACCTTGTAGTAGAAATTAACGACAACAACGATAATGATAACATTTTCCACCTTTGTTATCACACTGATATTAATTACATTTACTTAATTGAGAATAAAATTATTATCAAGGTGCTATTATATTAATTAGTACACTGTAATGAAACATTATTTAGTCGTAATTTTACATTTCTAAATTATTGTCACTTAAACTAGTTTTGCCAAGTTCCTTGCCCAATCAAAATTTGAAACGGGTCCAGATAATGTTGATTGTGAATAGATAAAAAATATTCTTCTCTCTATAAAATAGATAGCATAATTTGAGATATTTTATAGATAGACGATTAATTTTTGTCTATTGTCTTTTATGGCTTGGTTTACGCAGGGCTTAATTGAATTTTAAAAACTATCCAACACCATCTATCTGCAATTATTTATATTCTTAGTTAAATGAAAACAAATATCGTCACCTTACTATTAAGACGTCATAAATCCAATATTATGGAAAAATGAAGTTTGTTTGACAAAATTTAAACAAAAAAACATTTTAAATTATATCAAAACCTCGGTTCTCTATACTACTAGTATGCTGTCCATCTATTGACAAATTTTAAAAACTCTTAACTCTCGTGGTTTCAAACATGGAATTAAAACCTCGTATTTCACAACCAGTGTTAGCAGATTCATCGATTAGAGAAGTGTTTAAAATATTGTTTTTATTACGTTTTTTCCTGCCCCTCAACATTCTTCTCAAACAGACTTCCCCCCCCCCGACCATTTCCGATCCTGATAGGATCGTATGGGCCTCCACAGAGTGGAGGTTTATATTGACAGATTTTGTTTTTTACGAGAAATGGATGTCAGCCACTTGCTCAACCTATTAGGTCCATACCCTGACACACACAAATTGAAAAAACAATATGTGTACTTGCCAGACCCAGGATTCGAACCTGGGACCCACGGCTTTATAGTCCAACGCTTATGCGACTTACGAGGTTTTAATACTAAGGTAACGATATGTATAATTGACAAAGTTTAGGGTGCACTATTTATGTCAGAACTTAACAGCCTACCTCCACCGTTTGCCACTGGTATATTATATTATGTGGTGTTTGGGGAAAACACAGGAGATCATATTTTGAAAATAATCAAAATTTAAAAATGGGGATGACTAAAAAACACCCCTAAATCAATTTATGCTCAATATGAAATTGGTTGTATTTTATATATGCAATGTTTCATGTTTACTTTTTACAGTTTAAAGTTGCGAAAAAAACGCTATCAAATGGTAGGTATTTAGAAATAATTTTTGACAAAAATCGACGTATTATCGTTGTATCTTGTAAACCACGTAAATCCTAAACATTTTGTTAAAATCGAATTTTTAAATATTAAAAATGAAAAATAATTAAATCTAAACAAAGATTCCTGGTATAAGGTGACATGATTTTATGATGTTGTTGTGGATATAGGTAGGTACTTACAACAAAAAACATATTTATGAATTTTACAAGATAGATTGATGATATCAGTGGCGTTGAGGTAGGTGTTAAGATTCAATATAAATAGTGCACACTAAACTTTGTCAGTCATATTTATTTATTTTCATTCAACTAAGATTATAATTTGTAGATGGTCCTGGTTAGTTTTTTTAAATTCAATTAAACCCTGCCTAAACCATAATAGTTTAGATAGGTATGCTATACAAAAAATAGTGCACACTTTTTCAGTTTTCGTTGATTTAAGATTACATATTGATGGTGTTGGGTAGTTTTTTTTAAATTCATTAAGTCCTGCCTCACCAAACCATAATCGACAAAAATATTCTTCTATCTATAAAGTATATAAAATGATGTATTGTTTAATGGCATAATTTTAGATATTTAATAGATAAACGGATATTTTTTGACTATTATCTACTGTGGCTTGTGTTAGGTAGGGCTTTAAAATGAATAAACACTATCTACACATTGTGGTCTTACTTCAATGGAAACAAATACGTTTAATTGACAAAATTTAATGTGCACTATTTATGTCAGATCTTAACAGCCTACCTCCACCCCTCACCACTGGATGATATATTATTTATGGTTTTACCCCAACCTCAGAGTATTATACTGGTTTCCTATCAAGTTTCAACGGTAAATAATGTTTGATAAATTTGTATGTTTCTATTATTTTTTAGACTTCACAGTAGAGGCCTTTTAAAGCCCGCAGAAATTTGTGATCTTCTGAAAGGATTCCTCCTGATAATATGCAGCATACTAATGTGCTACATTGACACCAACATGATGTATCATCTGGTGAAGAGTCAGAGTGTGATGAAGCTGTACATCTTCTACAATATGCTGGAGGTGGGAGACAGGCTGTTCTCTGCGTTCGGTCAGGACACCATCGATGCCCTTTTTTGGACGGCGACAGAGCCTAAAGACAGAAGAAGACAGCATTTGGGGCTGATCCCACATCTGTTATTCGCTCTTGTCTATGTCTGTATCCTTTGAAACTGACGCTCTATAAGTTATATCCTTAGACTCAGTTGAATGAGTATGAATTCTTTTATCAAATTTCATAATTTGTGTCATTTGGTTAGAAAAACTAAAATATGCAAACAGTACTTACGAGATATGCAGTCCTTAGCGTGTGGCAACCACATGTGGATGGTTAGTGGTGTATGGTCTAAATTATGTTTAGTCATTTTAATTTAGTATACATTGCTACCGCTAAAAATACGCCCACAATGGCCGAGCGGCTTATGCGTCAGCTTATAATGTCGTGGGTCTCAAGTTCGAATCCTGGGTCTGGCAAATACGCATATTGTTTTTCAATTTGTGTTTGGAGTCAAAGTATCGACTTAATAGGTTGATCAAGTGGTTAACATCCATGTCTCGTAAAAACAAAAATCTGGTAATACAAACCTGCACACTGTACAGGCCCATATGATCTTATTAGGATCGGACATGGTCAAAAGAAAAGAAGGAAAGAAAGATACATTACTACCTGAAAGCGACAGTGAGATAAATTTTATTGAAAAAAGACGATCTTTTTAGACCATGCCTCAACTGAGGTATAGCCTTAACTATTTTATTTGTATGGCATAAAAATTAAAGTTCAATTATCTCATAACTAGTATTTTTGACTAATCCTTTTTGGTAGCGACCTGTACTTTACAAGATGAGGGCCCAAAGTGCTGCGATTTTTGCCGATTTTTCGTGATTGAAGATGCTATAGAACCACTGACTGAGGCTTAAAAGAAAGTAGTGTTTTCTTCTTGGTCTTTTCTTACACCCTTAATCCCTATGATTAATCGGAGTAAATCATAGGATTTTTTGGACTTTGATTTCATGTTGTGTTATTTATTTTACTTTTAATACGTAGATTCCTTAACTCCCATTTATAGTTTTTCACAGTTTGTTGGTATTATTTCAAGCGACCACATTAAACGTTGCCTTCAACTCCAATAATAAATCGTTACTAATCATAGTAATGTCAAATAATGTAAGTAATAATTTGATTATATTGTAATATATTTGGTCATTACTCATTACTGTATAGTTCTAAAAGTTATGTTAAAAGCAGTGGATTGTATCTGTGAATGACCGCAGGGGCCTTATGTTATAACTTGTGACATGAAGTCACCCGACGACATGACGTAATTGTGACGTAACCTCAATACACGCATCGAGGCAAGCCGCCCAAGCACACGGCTCACCATAGATATTATTATGCTGAAACACCTATTTGTGTATGGGGACAATGAATAACGCCAGTATTTGAGTAGCATTAATTTTTCGAATGCTATTATCACTCCAGTAGTACGTCACAATGATGTCATATAACGTCATGTCGACCGGGCGACTTCAACTCGCAAGTTACAACATAAGGGCCCAGAGAAAGGAATGGAGTGAGTGTGTTTGGATGATGGGTTAGCACTGACCTTGGATTGCTGTACCTGTTTGCAATTGTTAGCTTTGATTAAAGCAAAATTTGTGGAATTTTGAATACTTTGAGTGTTATATACTTAATTCTTTATTTTCCAGTTTGTCGAGTTGAAAGGCAGTGTTTTCAAAAAATTCGATAAGAACAATCTCTTTCAAGTATCCTGTAGTGATGTCAGAGAAAGACTTCAACTGTTTGTTTTGCTCTTCATCGTAGTTCTACAAACAATGAAAGAATATTCCTGGAAAGAGGAAAGGTTTTGGGTTTTGGTTCCAGACTGTATTATGGTTTTAGGCTTTGAAGTCATCATCGACTGGATCAAACATGCTTTTATTACAAGGTAATTTTTCTATGAACACTGAATATTACATCCCCCCCCCCCTAGTCTATAAGCCCCGAACATTATCGGACCCGGAATTTTATCAACAGACATGTTACATTACTGTTGAAATATGCTTAAAATACCATGTCACCACTAATGCCATCTATGATGTCGAGGTGTAAGCTTGTTGACTTATGTTGTCCATGAAAGGAAATAAATTACTTCACTTTTTCATCTTGACAGTTGAGCACGTTGTTTCAATTCTAGAAACCTAAATACAATTCATCATAAATATAACAATTACCAATCACCCATTGCGGGAGTCCATCAAAACATTACTTCTCTAATAATTGGATTCTTTTTTTAACTTTTAACACTACAAGAGCCTATGAGGCGTAATGACAGTATGCGAGCCTAATACTACAAGGTTCTAAGTGTTCATCATTGAGAAAACAAACCCAACAATGAAGTAGTATTCTAAGCTCCCTCATTGTTTCTTTTGTATCGCCAAGGACAAACACTTGGAACCTTTTAGCAACAGTGAAAGAAATGTTAAGTAACAGCTTTGCTGACATATTAAAACAGAAAAAAATCGTGGGAAGAGATGAAAGCGAAATAATTCAAAAAATAAAGGAAAACAAAAAGAAAGAAGAAGTGGTGGTAGAAGCTTCAGGCTCAACAATAACAGCTACAAGTAGTAGCGTAAAGCCTACAAAAAATAAGCAAAGGGCAAGACAGAGGTTAATGCGATAGGAGAAATTATGAAAGTCTTGCTGAAAGGGGGAGACTGGCAGCGGATCATTAAACAACTAATAATTAAAGCAGTGGACTGGGTATGCAAAAACTTCAAAGAAGGAAATTTAGGAGAAATTCTAGGGGAGGTTCTGCAACAAAATGGATAAGAAAAAACAAATTAGGATTTTACAATGGAATGCCAGAAGTATGAAGCAAAAAAAGATTGCCTTATTGAGTAAAGTTCTATAACTTTACTCAATAAGGCAAAAAATAACAATAGCATTAATCTCAGAGACTTGGCTGAGGTCTGAATTAGACTATCTGAAATTCAATGATTACACGATGTATCGAAAATACAGAGGGGATGGATAAGTAGGAGTAGCGATTCTGGTGCATAAAACACTGGCGTCTAAAGAAGAAAGAAAGAAAGACGGAAGAGCTAGGCAAAATAATTATAAAGCTATTTAACAGAATAGGAGTGAGGACCTGGTCGACGGATCCCCTTCTAGAAGAGAAGAGGCGATATGACAGCAAGTCGCAGTCAAAGCCTCGGTAAAATCACAAAACAAAAAAAACTGAAAGAATCACAGATACACCCAGGTTTTGAGAAAATCACATGGATGCATTGTGGCATCATCGGGAATCGAATCCGAAGTCCTTGGATGAGAAGTCGGTGCTTTACGCATGGGACTACGTTGGTCGCTATATATTGGTCGTACTTTTTTGTATCTTCTTTCAATTGATTGAGGGTTTGCTTGATAATTAGTATTCCATAATTTATAAACTTTTGTTGATTACACATTTAATTTAGTCACGGTGGTGAATCTCTATTTTATATGATACTATCTATTTTCAGGTTCAACGAAATACCTTTCAGTGTGTATCGCGAGTATACTCTTAGTCTGGCGTATGACATGGCGCAAACTCGGCAGAAGTACGCATTTTCCGACCATTCAGATCTCGTCGCTCGTCGGATGGGATTCATCCCTCTACCCTTAGGAGTCGTTATTACCAGAGTTATTCTCCAGGCCATGAAGTTTGACGGGTAACTATTACTGTTTTGAACGCATATTAGTTTTGAAGTTGCAAAAATAAAAGAGCAAAGAACTATTGACTTAGAAGAGTGGATCGACCCCGGCTGATGATGATAATGATATAACATTGAGAACTATCCGGGGCAAAAAAAACTATTATAACATACTTAATTGTCACATTGGCGGTTTTAATAGATCAACGACAATAATAATATTGTCCAGTCTTGAATAAAAAAATGAAAAATTTTATTTATCTTTATTTTTGTACTTGTAAGGCTATACTTCAGCTGAGGCACGGTCTAAAACGATTGTGACTACGCGACGCGAAGATTGTGCGAATGACGCGTGCAGAACAAAACATAATTTATCATAAAAATTCAACATTTGTCCATTTAATGTTATGTTTATTGTTCTATTAGTAATAATAATAATATATTCATTGACATGTTTTCTTTTTCAAGTAAATGGGTAACATTTTTTAGTAATCTTTACACGATTTAAGAATTCATTCCCCTGACGCCATCACAAAACAAATTGACGTGTTCACAGCTTGACTTTCGCTCTCCGATTGGCAGCGAATCTGAAATTTCGTCGTACCTATAGTTGAAAATTATTTGCCGTTTCTCTGAAGTATGCGCTTTAGGTTTTAAATAAATGTATTATGTTAGCATACCTATTTTGTTTTAGTATCGCACCACTGATTCTTGTAGTGGTAGGCTACCTTTGCCTGATGTCGTTGAGGATTCTGGTGTCCATTGTCATTTTGGGAAAAGCCTGCGACTTGATTGCCCAGCACCAGACTGACAGGCATGCAAACCTTACAAGCCCGATTAACGCTCCCAAAAAGTAAGTCGTAATTTACATAAAAATGATTAAAATAGGATTATAAAAAAATCATCACATTCTGGTGTTGGGTTCTAGAGTTTGCAATCCCGAGATTTCATTAAATTTATTGATCCTGAAATTCTGCAATCAAAATAGCTTATGTTGGTAGGTATTAGATTTCAAATGATTTGTGAATTAAGAAAGTGACTATAGCCTTACTATATTGGCGACAGATGTCATAACGGTTATCTGGGGATCTACGGACCCCCCGCACTTTCTGGAATAAGCTTATGCCCCCAACCCTTGCTATAGTCCGTAACACTGCATACAGCGCTATAATATCATTGCCAAGATATGATGGTTCTATTATAGTTTCTAAATAAAACATAAATAATTACAAGATAAAAAGAACTTTTTATATACCAAGTTTTTAAATTTTCTGTTGAATCATATAAACTTGACAATTCTATGTATTAATAATTTAGGACAAATAAGGCAATTCTCAACAAATCATTTTTTTTGCTATTTTGCAACAAACAAATATAGAATACTGAAATGTCATTTTGATTTCCATAGTAACGCACGTATATATTAATAATTTAGTTGCTAGGACCATCCCCTTAGCAACCAATAATAGTGGATTGGAATACGGATTTCTTCCGAAATAATTTTTCATACAAAACAGAATTAACTGAAAATGAATTCAATTCTACTTAAAGATGGCTAAAAGTATTAAAAGAATGCAATGGCATCGTGTTCTGATATATTCTAAAAGTTTCAAATGAGAGCTAGTCGAGAAGTTAGTTAAAAATCGATTGCAAGATTTGTACTGGATTAACAACCACCGGACAAACAAGAATACGAGCTAAGAAAAACGTGGTAAAATATATGATCTACTTCTTAATAAATTAATTTACTGGTTATTTGAAGAGAAATTGCAGGCCGGTTTTCCGAATACCTTTCATTATGTTATGTTAATAATATGAGGTGTCTGGAAACAAAGACGGCAGTTTTTAAAAATCGATAAAAAGAAAAATGGAATTGTTCACCAGCTGCCACCAGAATATTGCCGTTTTTGTTTCTATCGATTTTTAAAAACTGCCGCTTTTGTTTCCAGACACCTCATATCATAATATACATTATTCCCATTCGTTACAATGAAAAGACTGATCATTCACATGCAATATTTTATTTTATATTTATTATTAAACTGTGTTGCAACTCGTAAGATTCGAAACCTGTGTGCTATGTGTTTCTTTAATTTATAAAAAATCACCATGATTAGAAAGGTAACATTGGAGTTTAAAATAAAATTATACTGACTGTTATTAAATTCTTGGATGTGGCGATATGCTAGTCCTACACTGTAAGCATCTGTCGAACTATTATGAGAGTATCTACCCGATCATTTGTGTTCTTTCACGACCCGATTAAAATAAACAATTTCTTTATTTGTGTGTCAGTTTATTTTTATATTTAGAAATTGCATTTACGTGTATGTTTTCTCTCACCCTATCCCTTGTAATAAGTCTTCTCACTGTCTAGCTGTCTCCTATACATTTATATAATATATTTTCTCTCATGCATTATAAACAGACATATAGATAAATAAAGACAAATAAATATTGTAATTTGTGTTTGGCATCTTAGTCCAAAAAATTTATACACGGCATGAAAGCATAAACCATGTCGTTCCTTATAGTCGTAACCCAGCTTGCACATCTAAACTTGTCTGACCTGCAACACACGTTATCTAATGGACCTTCGCACACTGCTGGAATGCAACATCTTTGAAACAAATATTTGTTGTCGCTAGCAACAAATTTCATGCGACTCGCATTGCATGTCACTCGTACGCCATGTTGCAGTTACGCATGCGCACATGCTACAAGTAGGCCATTTATAATTCAAACGTCAAATGCGCCGGTCGTCGTATCTCCGATGATAGCAACCGAGGCCAACTTTGCGGCATTCGAGAAATTTGCAATGTCGTATGGGAATCGGGATAGTCCCGACTCCTCTGTAGACTCATCCATTTCAATTCGTGACACTCAGTATGCGGGCACACAGGGCGCTTAACGTCAGCGGACAGCAGAGCCAGTCCAAAAACTAAAAAAATTCTTTCTTAACTTTCTTCTTTAAGCCCTATGGTGCATGATTGCAGCATCAGTCCCGTGCGGCTCCGTCTCGGGACGGAATGAGCACTTAAAATCATTCCTTTCAGACACGTTTAAAGCGTCATAGAAAGCGGCCGTGCATATCCACGGCTGTGCATATATGACGGGTGGTGGTGGGAACTTTAACGTATCCGCGTTCAAAGATTGATTGTATATATTATGATTACACAAGGAGAGACCACTCCAAAAGATTTCTACGATACCAATACATAATAATCACTGTTTCGGTGTCTCATGACATTTTTGTGCATTGACGACTTTGACATTTCGAGATGTCGCTCGCATCACTGTCGCTAGGTATCTATGTGCCCAGTCGACTATAACATGAGTGCGCAATTCCTACAAGGTTTGATTAATGGCTGCGTCGCAGACGAGACGAGTGTAGATGCGCGAGCCAGCTTAGTTTTTTCATTAAATGTTTTTTTTACTTTACTGTATCCATACCAATCTACCAAACAGAATATATTATGTATTGAAATACTATGTAGTAATTATACAAAGATATCAAATTTTGTTTTCATATTTTTTTAGAGAGGCCTTTGTCAGTAGAGATACAGCCACGAGTCCTTCTCGACCTGGAAATTGGATTCCAGGAAGGCAACCAGACAACGCTGGAAGTAAACCAAGCTCAAACACCAAGCAGCAAGATGTAAGAAATGATTTTTCACTTTTAATACGATATTCAATTTATTAAATCAATCTGCAATTATGACTTGAAAAAAAGGTGTTTTTTGCATTTTCTATTCCTTCAACTGTGGTTTTCAATCGAGGGATTGTAGGGAAATTATCAATATGGACAAATTATTAGCTAATTATTATATTTTACTGTTACGGTGGCCAAGTGGCTAATACATCGGCTTATAATGTCGTGGGCCCCAGGTTCGAATCCTGGGTCTAGCAAATACACATATGAAGGGTACATGGCAAAAACAGGCTCATTGCATTTTTTCTTTTTTGAGATTTGTGTTCAAGTGCTCAAGAATGGTACTACTGAAATCGATTTCATTGCTTCATAAATGAAGGGAGAAGAAAGCGTACTCAAGGCAACAAATTAGCTCATTGTGTATGAAACTGCACAAAAACGTAGGATGAGTTTTTATTACTTTTTTTTCACTTTTATTATATTTCAAAATAAATGAGAAATCAATAAGTATATAAATTCTTTTACCTAATATTTAACTCATTTTCCAACCAATAACGATTTCATTCTTCTTTTTGCTCTCCTGCACAATTATCATTTTGTCGATGAGCCCGTTTTTGCCGTGTACCCTTCATATTGTTTCTCACGTGTGTTTGGAGTAAGAATGTGGACCTAATGGGTTGAGCAAGTGGGTAACATCCATTTCTCGTAAAAACAAAAAATGACTGGCTCATGAAAAATAGTGTACTTCATTACAATTTATTGAATATTTTTATATGCCAGGACTCTGAAATAATTTCGAATTACGAAATTCGAATTAAAGGTATGGTTTTATATGAAAATAATGTTCAAGGGACTTTTTTTTCCTGAAAATTTCGAATTACGACGAATTTCGAATTATCGGGTTACCGAGGTTTTACTGTATTTATGATCTTAGGATCGGACATGGTAAAAAAAAATTTTTACGATACATATAGCATAAATAAAATTGTCCACTATATAAATATATAATCAAATGGCAATAGTAAAACAATAAATAAGTAAAACATTTTCTCGAAAAAGAAAAGTCATAAGTAAACAATATCACAAACAAATTCACAGAATTAGTCATATAACAGGACATAGTGGAACTGGCAAGGCATCAATCCACACTGAATACTGATACTGAATTTTATCTGATCAACAGGTGCCTTTACAAGAGACCATGACAGGCCCGGCAGCCATTTTCTCAAACAGCGCAGTAGACTTAAACGGGGTTTGCTTGAATGAGCAACTACTGGCTGAGATAAAGCGGGAGCCGGTCGATCAGCCGCCCGCCGACGATTTATTCCAGGACATGTCTTCCGTCAGTAGAAGCGTTCCTGACATTGAAAGGGCGTGGCGAGAGATGAAGGTCAATTCGGGAGTATGTAGTCCTACGCCGTCACCGGTTATCGATGAGCCTCTTCCGCAGGATTGTCCGATCAAAAGACGTTCGGAATCCGAACCGAATTTGGTCAACGCTGGCGAGGAATCACAAGATGACTGTTAGAAATAGGTTTTATTATTATTTTTTTATTACGTACTATGGATATTATGTTTGTATATAAAAAAATAATGCTGCTCCATAAAACAATTATTATTTATTAATCTATTATATGATAATATATTAAAATATATATTTTCAATTACGCGTTATGGTCAAATTACACAATCAATCTCAATTCTGTCCGATTGTCTGTACAGGCAATGACATTAATATAGACGAAGCATCTGGAAAAAATAATGACACTCACTTTTTTGTCGGGTCTGCCGAATGGCATAATCTGTTCTAACGCCATTACAATAAAGGTGATATTGCTATAAATTCCCAATACTTGTTGTCGGGTCTGCCGAATGGTTCGGTTCGAACGGGTTCGCTCAAATCAACATTGACACTAGAAACACTGTTCTAACGCCATTGCAATAAAGGTGATGTTGCTATAAATTCCCGATGCGTGATATCGCATAATCGAAATTGCGTGACGTCTACTTATACACGTGCGAATATCGCTATGCACGAATTTACTTGCTAGCTACTGTATTGAGTGTGTTGTCCATTAATAATGTCATTGTGTACAGGTCATAATAATGTCAAAGTCAGCTCAGACAATTTCGACAAAATTCCATTCCACTCCAGCATCAGACAGTCCGATTGATAACATAATCGTTGTGTGTAATCAGTGTTTAAGATGAACAATCGTCTATAATGATCAACGTGAGAATGTGACTTGGCTACAGTGTTGCCATCTTTTCGTCACCGAATTATAGTGTGCAGTCCAAATTATTTATTCAAGTATTTCGGCAAAAATTATAGTACGCATTGTCATATGTTGAAAAAGTATAGGTTTTTTGCTTCTCACAAAAAAAAATAATGGAGAATTTTAAAAATTCGGAGACTCTTTTTCATTTAGGTACATCTTCCGACTTACAACACTTACTACCGAATTCAAGAAATTTCATTTCAAACCAAAGTCAAGGCCTTTTTTTATATTTTTCGAGCATATTTTGTCCAGGTTCATCACATTTTCTTATGTTGTGAAATTATAGTACTTAGCACCAATTAATGATATAGAATTATCAAAATTTTGGTACTTTTTGCATATTTTTTGCTATATTCAAAATTATCGTATTTTGGACATACTATACGTCCTGTTTAATATCGTACATGGTACGCGGACGAAAATTATAGTACAAATACTATAATTATAGTTCGGTTGGCAACACTGCTTGGCAAACGTGTATGTGTAATTTGACCAAATCGAGCAAATAAATATAATATATATTGCAGTGGTTTTCAAACTGTTTGCCGTACCTAAGTAACTCCCAAGTCTGTTGTACAGACTTTTTCAGCTTGTTGTTCGATATTTATTTTGGGCAGAAAAGCAAACAGAACTGAGTAAAAAAAATTTCGAAGAAAGTACAAAAAATTCTCCACCTCGATTTTGGACAAGGAAAAAGTAGGGAAATAAAGATAAAAAAAATTTAGGATGTCATGACAGAATTTTTACATACTTACCTACTAACCGTGATCGAAAATCGAAAAAGTATGAAAACCACTGAATTGTATTATATTTAACTTCGTTGCACTCCTCTCTTAATGATTTCAATCTAAATTCTACTCTGGATTAATTTCTTTCGTAAATTACTGTATTTTTTTTTTTGGATTTATGCCAATAATTATGTATATCAGTGGCGTGCGGTCGATAGATGCTGTAGATGCGGAGCATGCCCATTAATACTCATTTAAATAACATGGAATAGTATGAAGTAATACTAATAATATTACATATTATTTACTGTGCAATCAGTTGGTGTATTTTATTTAACTAGATTTATTTTAATGGTTCTATGTAATTTAAACATATTTTTATAGAGCAAGTGATCCGCAACACGGCACACTCTTGTTCCACGGGTTGCCATAAAATTCAAAATAAAAATTATGTCATGTAAATAAATCTAATCTAATCCAATGTCACCTAATAAACATCATTTTCAATGTTGAAATTAATGGCTTAGGAACTCAAGAGTAATAATATAATGAGAGTGGGTATTTTTTGGCAAAATGAAGTCGTGTTTCTTCCGTATAACGCACAGTAGAACCTCAATTTTATTACTATTAACTTAACTATGAAACGTTATACCATCGTGTTGCTTGTCATATTTTCTACTAAATTAACTAAAAATAATTACCACTAACTTTATATTTAACACAAAAATAATAGATTTCAGCAACACGTGCTCGCTGTTTTTAAATGAATATAATTCAAATCAATATTTTTACTGGCGACGCGTACAAAAAATATTTAATTCAGCCGTAGAAATTCTATCTTACTCTAACACATATTGCGGAGATATAAGCGTGCTGAATACTTTCTCACTCGTACGTATGATTTGTTTGTGTTCAGATTGTGTGTCGATAGTAGGTAGATATAATATAATTATGGAGTTTTTCAATGACATCCCCACGAACAAACTTCACCGCACTCCACTGATACCTACATATTTTTTTATTTCCCATATATTATTATATCGTGAATGCCCTTAACATTTTTTTTATAATGGTCTTACAAAGTATTATTGGACGATATTAATATTTAATATATAATAATTTATTATTTATTATTTATTTAAACCAAAAAGTCATTTTGAGCTTAAAATAAAAATATATTTTTAATATTCAATACATTATTATATATTTTTTGTGTGGTTTATATCAAGAAATTATTATTACTTATAGAATTTCTTAATATATTTTACGTAGACGTGCGACGCTGTAGTTATTGTTTCATAAATGCTTCGATCTATTGTAAATATCATTACAATCACTGCGCTAAAACATTATTTATTTTTTCATATCCGATTAATGGAAAAAAAGTCTATGACTATCGCTTGCAACTTCCACTGTTGTTTATTAAATATTTGGTGGTGTATGAGTTGTCATTTGTGTGTTTTTCCTTCCTGAAAAATGAAGAAGTACAAACACATGGTGATAACCTAAATTCCACCAATCATAGAATCTATAAGGATCATTGTAAATAGACAGATTCTATTTATAAATTATGTACACGTAACTCACCCTCACATTAAAAAAAATATCATGAATTGCCACTGAATTGATAGAAATGCTGAATTCCTTGAAAATAAATAGAATCTAGTTTCTTGACCACTATTATTAGAACTTATCTTAGTTAGATATACATATATACATGTTCTTTATTTATATATATCCAGGGCTTTTTTTTTTAAAAAAAAGGTGCCGGAACTCACTTCATGTCAAGCTTTTTACTAAATAAAATTATATTCAAATGTCACTTAAATGAAATTTAAAGGAGCTATGCCACGAAGCGAACAAAAAAAGGTTGATTTTTACGATAATTTTTTATTTTAGTCAAAACAAAGCTACAGAAACAATAAAATACATACATTATATTTGAAATATATTGTACAAATAAGACTAAATAAGACTAACTTTAAAATATAATTGTAAATACATATGTAATGTATTTATTTATGAACTTGAATAAAAGTTTAGAGTGATTTCCAAAGTTTTTTCCAATTCTCGTCTGATACATCATCTCGATTCCTTTTCTTAGTGTTAGAGTCTAAGGCCGAATGTCTTCCTTTAAGTAACCACCTATCAACATATTTTGAAGGATCGAAAAGTGTCAAGGGTGGTCCCACGAGTTTGATGAACAAGAGTGCCGAAACTGTTTTAGTGTTTAACGAAGCTCTTGTTGGGGTAATAATAAGATTCATTTGCGAAAACCCCCGTTCACATTCACTTGAAGAAATGGGAATAGAATTCAGAGCATATACCAAACGCAAGAGTTTTTCAGAATATGTCTTTTCGAGAATGTATTCGCGAAATCCACGAATCATTTCTCGTTCATCTAGTTGTAGCCTGATCGAAATGTTTCTAATTTCCATCTCTCCAAATGTCAACCGATTATCAATGTCTTCAGGCCAATATTTTTGGTCAAGTACGCGAGCCCAAAGTGCAAACTCAACATCTTTATTATCTAGCAGCCTTTTTTCAATTGACGTTTTCAACGTGGAATAAAATATTTTCGGATCAATAGGAGGATCATTTTTAGAAACTTTTTCGTGAAGTAAAACTCCACGAAAATGCAGATTGCTTATAGCAGCTGCAGCACATTTATAATAGGGTCCAAAATTCTGTTTTCTTTCTTCAAAAACTTGAACGAGTTCATTTATTTTTCGATTTGCAATGTAAAGGTTCACATTGCGATTTTGTAGGTCCAAACTAAGTTCCGACAATTCTTGGAGAGCGTCGCACATCAATGCTAGATCCAATAAAAATGCTGTTGATGTTATTTTGTTCTTTAAGCCACTGTAAGTACACTTGTCATTTTTATCTCTTGTAGGGTCATTCATCGCTTCTTCAAAATGACGCACAAGGGATTCATAATTATTCCACACAGCCGAAACTGAACGAAAACTAGATGCCACCCATCGGGTACTTAAAACTCTTCCGATTTTCAGTACCTCAACGCCTAGTGATTCTGCACATAAATGCAACTCTCTATTATTTTTCGGCGACGCGTGGTATAAAACATAAAGTTTATCAATAAATGATTTGAATCTATTGATCCCTGAAATTTTTTTACAACATCACTTACTGATAATTCTAATCTGTGATTAGTACAATGCCAAACTATAATTATTGAAGGAAATTTTTCTGTCAGCAATTTTTTCACTCCATTTTTAGAACCTAACATCACAGCAGCGCCGTCGCATGCAACCGAAACTAAATATTTTTTTAAATATTCTTCTGTCATCCCATATAAATCAAGAGATTGGAGTAATGATTCAAATATTCCTTTTGCCGTTACGTCTTTAAGTTCAATCAAATCCAAAAACAAATTAATTGGTGAATTCATTCCAACACTTTCGACACAGCATCGAACATACACAATGAGGGTGGTTTTTTGGCTTATGGTGGTAGACTCATCAATTATCAAAGAAATTATATTTTTCGATTGAACAATTTCTTTGAAAACATTTTTTCTCATTTCATCACATATATGATTTACAATGTTAACACATGCGTTAGTGGAATGGAGAATATGACCCATTTCGATCCCATTTAGTTCTTGGAGATTAATTTCACTTTCAAACATATTGAATGATTGATTTTCCTTAGCTACTTTATATGCAGTTCGAAAAATGTTTGCTGTTATTACTTTTTCGCGAGATAACGATTTTAAAAAAGTATTTTCAATCTGCTTTTTTTTGGCTTCAGAAATGATTTTTAACGCTGCTTTGTGTGCAATAGATCCTCTGTGATCGAAATTTTTTTTTCGAAGTGACCCCAATTGTAGCTTCCTCTCTTTCCCAGAATACGTGATTTCATTATTGGCCCATTCTTTGGATATTTTCATTCCCATTGTCGTTTCAGTTCCAAGAGTTCCAACGTTTCTGCAAATTGTGCAGCCAAGTTTCATTTTGTGTACGTTCAACCATTCGTTTTTTGAGCAAAAATCGTTTTTTTGATCTAATGACCAGCAGTCTGGCCAATCGTTTTGAGTTCGACCTTGATCCCCAAGATCAGCTAGAGATGATTCAAGAACATCTACATGTACCGATATTTCCATATCTTCTGTCATCGTTTCTGTTTTGAGCTTTTTATTTGCGGAATCGGCGCCGCTGCCGGTGGTTGAGAAGTAACAGGAAATTTTTTTCATATTTAAACTTGGGGTTGCACTAAATAATATATAAAATAGTTGCACAACACGTAATCGTAACACAAACTGACTAAACAAACGTAAATAACAATATACGCAGATGCTGCCATGCGATAAACGTCAAACTGTCAAAATCATAATACGCAGCATACGTATGAAGCTAGTTACATACGCATGTTTGCTATTTAAACTATACGGTTACTTCACTAACACTAACACGCCAACATTCAAAATGGCTTCCACCTGTACCTTATTTTATCATTTTAACGAATTATTATTGTAATTACTTAAGCGCAAATATTTTTTCGTTTAATTGATTTTGAAATAAAACCGTGAAAAAAGGTGCCGGAACGCCGTTCCACCGCGTTAAATGGAAAAAAAGCCCTGTATATATCCTAAAAAACATTTAAGTATTTTTTAATAACTATAATAAATACAATAAGTGCTTATTTTCTAGAAACAAATACTGTGTTTTTATAAGAGTGGTTTTTATTGGTTTTAAATTCAAAAGTAGGATGAGACATAACCCTGTATTCTGAGGATAAAAATCACTTATAGCAACACTCATTTTTTAATATGTATGTTGAACCAGTGGCTGTCAAACAATGAAATTTTCAACATTTGCATTATGATTCTTTAAAACCAATGTATTGTCAATCACAGGATAAATTTAAGACAAATCTTCTTCCTCATTTTCCTCAGCCATAACGTATCCTTCTCCACAGTTTGAGAGCTCTTCTATATCTCTCACCATTCAGTAACAGAAGGAGCCCGTCATCATCATTTCAAGCACTACAACGCTTGGGGGGTATTGGCATCCTCCAAAGGTTTAAGAAAAACAATTGAATGAAATGACAAGTCACCTCTGAGCTGAAATGAGATCAAATTGAATTTGAGGCCATTCTATGGGTAAAAGACTTAATGTTTTCACGGGGAGAAGCAATTCAAAACTCTGTGATGAATGTGATGTTCAGCATTGTGGTACAATGCTCCAAATTTGAGGGAAACTGCAAAGCTGAAATTTGCAGATTTTAAACTGAATTAGAGAAAATGGTAGAGATGTTCTTTAACAAAATTGGAGGGAAGGCCTTAACAATGGATCCTCACTTGGAAGGAAAAAGGTGATATGACAATGGGTTACAGTCAAAAAAATATATTATATACAGTACTCTCTCAGTAATCCGCCACCCCAAAAACCAGACAAGTGTGCAATTAGTGAAAGCGGCGGATTGTAGTGCATACATACAAAATATCGTAAAAATAGTTTTTTTTTTGAGAAAATTGTACTAGCAAATTACGGTTTTATTTATAATCAAAATCAAGTATTTACTAAATTATACAAATTTATAAACTAAGTTTATTAACTAAATATTAAACAGTAAATCACTTGACACAACCAGTTGTTCAGTGAGGCAGATATTCTTGAATGGTTTAGGATTCCTGGCTTTCCCTATAACCAAAAGCTTCAGTTTGTGTGTCCTGGTTGCATTGGGCATTGGGCCTTGGGCACTTTCCTCCCTGGTACATTACTTTCTTCGCGATGAACGTACGTTTTACGAAGGAGAAGTTTCCAAAATAAACCCATCTCATATGCGTTGTACGCGGCGGACTACTGAATTTAACAATCGAATACCGGCGAATTATAGAACTTGATTTGGTGCTTTCAACTAGTAAAAATAACGGCGGATTATATTTAGATATAGATTATATGTAGGTATATTTACATTTAATTGCATCAAAAAATCTTTATCATGTTTTAAACTCAACCATATTCCACCGTGAAAGACATTTATGTATGTGAAAACGTTTTAACATATTAAGTAGATCAGACATTCCTGTATTTGTAAAATGTGCCTAAATAGTTTAAAACACTGTACATATTTTGTGGTAAGAGTTTAATAATATACAGTACTTTTTAATTGTCAATTGAGTTCGATTAGAAATTAAGACCTACAAAATACTATTGCATGCAAAGGGTGTAGGTAGGCTGTTAAGATCCGACATAAATTGTCCATAATAAACTTTGTCAGTCGTTCATATTTGTTTTCATTGAACTTAGTCTATAATTTACAGATGGTGTTAGTTAGTTTTTTAAAATTCAACTAAACACTGCGAAACCAAGCCATAATAGATAATAGTGAAAAAATTATCATCTATCTATAAAATATCTAAAATTAAACCATACGTAATTTTGGATATTTTATAGATAGAATAATATTTTTTATCTACTATGGTTTAATTAACTATTTCTTTTATTCAAACGAATAATTCACAAGATTTAACCTTTCTAACGCGGCAACTGACTTTAGTCAGCCTATACGCGCAAGTCATCCGCGCGTCAGCTGACTAAAGTCATTTCGATTTTCGTTTGCCTAGTACTGCTTTCGGCCAGGCGCGAAAAAATCTAATATTGATTTAATTTATTCAGAAATCATCCTTCTCTTGACATCTGTCAATGAATAGCCTAAACTTTTGTTCTATCTAATTTAAATAAATATTTTTCGGGAGCGTGTCTTGGATAAAAAAATATCAGTCATCGGGCCAATTCAAACTTGCCGGGTATATTAGTGTCTTATCGCTTCTTAGTGCATGTGCGCCGAAGATATTTGACTGACGCGTTTGTAGCGATACGAATTCGCGATATAATATGTTATATTGTTTTTTAGTGATTGAAAAACTATTTGGTGCATAAACTGTTATATAGAATATGAGAAAGTTACATTGATCAAAGTGAATTTACAAAACATTTTACAAAAGGAATGCTTTTTGAGATTGCATTCATTCGTCTACCTGCTAGTATATTATCCGCGAGTTAATAGTTTCGGAAAATAATTTGAACAAGGTGTAATTTAAATATAAGAGTCCGCGATTCAATATTTCTCTTTGTTTATTGTT
Organism: Rhyacophila brunnea; assembly: GCF_057557595.1. NCBI lineage: Eukaryota > Metazoa > Arthropoda > Insecta > Trichoptera > Rhyacophilidae > Rhyacophila > Rhyacophila brunnea. The sequence goes on along the minus strand of NW_028232796.1, from coordinate 8,924,531 downwards.
GATTAACATTTTTAAATACTATTTTCTGATTATACTAATAGGTAAAACGGACAAAAGTTGTTTATTTACCTTAGTTATCAGTCATTTATAAAGAAAAGATATGTTAAGTAAATAAACATTTTCACACAATTGAAAATTTCTGTATCGGAAAAATTAAAAACATTTTGTGATAGCATATTGTGTGTGGTCGATATTTTGTCATTATTTTAAAATGGATATCCCTGGTAATTTGAGCGATGAAATGGGAGAAGCAATTCATGATCCTGATTCAGATTATGAATTGAGTGAAAATGAGTACTACGATGATTCAGATACTTCCAGTGCCCCATCAGAAAGTGCTGCTGCCGCCGCCTCTAATTTAAATGTAAATCGTAATGTTGACGATCTGTCTTCGTGGACTACTGGACCTTTCATACCAGTTGTTCACGAATTTGATGATTTCTTTTCTGGAGTCAGCCCGCACACAAATTTATCAGATAGCTCTAAAGAAATAGAATTTTTTGAGCATTTTTTGAATTCAAATATAATGGACAGAATCGTAATCGAAACAAATAACTATTATACAGAAGACATTAGAAGACAAGAACCATCGCCGAAATCACGAATGCATAAGTGGGTCAACACAGACGTCCCAGAAATGTACATTTTTTTTGCTGTAAGTATGTTGATGACTAGAAATCGTCACATCACAATAGAGGAACATTGGTCAACCGATCCACTCTTATCCAGCCAAATGTTCGGGAAAGTAATGCCAAGAGACAGATATACTTTGCTTTTGAGGATGTTGCACTTTTCGGATCCCAATACTCAAATTCCTGGAGATAAATTACATAAAATTAAAATTCTGATCGACCATTGCCGAGAAATATTCAAAAAAACAATGATGCCGCACGAGAACTTATGTATCGACGAAAGCATAATTGTTTTCAAAGGTAGATTGCTGTTTAAACAGTACATTCCTTCAAAACGCCACCGTTTCGGCATAAAAATGTTCGTTCTTTGCGATGTGATGACTGGTTATATATTAGATTTCATAATATATTGCGGGGAAGGAACAGATATTGTCGATGAGCAGGGACTTGGCATTTCGGGAGCTGTGGTAACGACATTAATGAACGAATATTTCGGTAAAGGTCATACTATGTGGACTGACAACTGGTATTCAAGCCCAGACTTATTTAAACATCTTCACGAAAAAAAAACAAATGCTTGCGGAACAGTCCGAAAAAATCGAAGAAATATGCCAACATTTAGGAAGCTCAAGAAAGGAGAAGTGGAGTCAAAAAATAGTAGCTCGCTATTGGCTATAATCGTGAGTCCCAGACATTTCGCATCGAGTTGAATGTTGCTCCAGCCATTCCCATTCGGATAGCGAGCTCTTTCTGCAAAATGCCATCTCCCGTGATGTGTACCCCCAGGTACTTGAAGCTGTCGACGCTCTCGATGCTCTGTCCATCGCTAATCAGAGGGAAATCTGGATCAGGACAGGTGCTATTGCACAAGACGTTGGTTTTCTTCGCGTTGATTTTCAAACCAACGCGAGAGGAGTTGTTATGCAACCTGTCGATTGTCTCTTGAATGCCCTCGATTGAGTTGTCGAATAGGACAGCATCATCGGCGTATTCCAGGTCGCATAGCTTCACCGTGGGGGTAACAGGTATGCCTCGGTCGGGTGGTATTGACTTCCGTAGTATGAAGTCAAAGAGAATGATAAAGAGAAAACATTCAACTCGATGCGAAATGTCTGGGACTCACGATTGTACTCGGTCAAAACCAAATGCCGCCTATTCGACGCTTGCATTCTGACGGTGCTGCTTTACGGTAGCGAATCATGGCACCTTACGAAGGCTCAGAGCAACCGTATACTGAGCTTCGAAAACAGATGTTTGCGACGAATACTGGGTGTGCGGTGGTATGACTTTAGGAGCAACGAGGAGATAAGAGAACGTACCAAGCAGCCTCTCATCACGCTGAAAGTGAAGAGGCGACGTTGGACCTGGCTCGGCCACGTGCTGCGGATGCCAGAAGAGAACTTTAACCTGGCTTGCCTGTTCTTCAAGCCGACCGGATTCCGGCGTCCTGGAAGGCCGCTAAATACAATCTACAGAGTGTATACGGCGGAGCTACGGGATGCTGGTTTGACCTGGAACGAAGCAAGAAGACTGGCGAGCGACAGGGATTCTTGGAGGCGCCGCGTGGTGTCCATATGCTCCAGTTAAGGGGCGGATATGGGCAAAGAAGAAAAAAGATTGGCTATAAAATGGCACGACCGGCGCGAAGTCCATATGTTGACTACATTGCACAATGATTCATTTACACCCACAGGAAAATTCAATAGGCAGACCGGAGAGCCTATACTGAAACCTACATGTGTTATCCAATATAATAAATGTATGGGATCTGTAGATAAAGCTGATATGATGTTAAGTACACTAAGTTGTATGCGAAAATCAATAAAATGGTACAAAAAGGTGGCTTTCCATATCATAGATCTGTTTTTATTAAATTCATATATTCTGTTTAGTACTATCACAGGCAAAAAAACAGGTCTAGCTAATTTTCAGTTAAAAGTAATCAGGCAAATATTTGAAAAATATCAAGTTCCAGCCACATCCCGCGCACAGCAACCCGTCGACCATCCACTGCGCTTATCAGCTAGAGCGATGGCAAAGCATATGCCGGACATAATTCCTCCCGCAAATAAACGGATAAATCCTTGCAGAGTTTGTCATCTTTGTGCGAATACAAAAAAAAAGCCGAAAACCAAAAAATATTCCAGATACATGTGTTCCGAGTGTAACGTGCCATTATGCGTGTATCCGTGCTTTAGAGAATACCATGAAAAGGTGAACTATTAAAATATTTAAGTGTTTCAAAAATACTAAAATGACCTACCTACATATCAGACGATGTTGAAATTTATAAATTAATAACATTTGAAACTATGTGGATTATGTGTTCTGTTTAGTGAATAGTGTATTGTCATGTTATCAAAATAAACCATTAATATTATCAAGTGGGGTGTAAAAAAGGATTTCTCATAATTTATTAAGTGGTCTGGGATTACGGTTGCATTAACTCTGAAGTTTTGAACATAATTCTGTCATCGACGCACTTGTCCGGAGCCGACACGTCAACAAAATGGCGACTGAAACGTAAGTCACACGCTTTTTGTATAACGCGGCTTGTTCGTCATTCTTTATCATAATCAGGGCACAAATGTTTATTTTTAAGATCGTTAAAAATATTACGACTATTCATAATCACCGTTGAACACTTAAAATATTTTTGATGACTGTATTTGTACACGTTTGACTGACATTTATTGTGATTTATCACAACTTGAAATCATGACGCGCTCTATTGTATTAAAGCGGTATTCTTGACGCTTTGAAAGGGTTAAGAATATCATTCTGATTATTGAACATTATATAATTTAGAAAAACACTAACTGAGAGAGTATATCACAACCAATAGAAAAAACTTATCGATTTTCGAAGAGCGCTGAGTGGTAGGTATTTAATAGCCAATAGCTTAAATATTGTCGTCATTAGTATGTCTTCCGTAGCATAATGGTTGAATGCGACGAGTTTGGGGCGTTTACCCGTTGGAGATGCCGGGTTCGATTCCTGACCGGTTGGCTTACTTTTTTCAAAAAAGTTTTTTCTATTGGTTGTGATATACTCTCTCAGTTAGTGTTTTTCTAAATTATATAATGTACTATGGTTTAGTTTAGGCAGGGTTTAATGAATTTAAAAAAACTAACCAACAATATGCATAATATGTGTTCTTAATTCAACGGAAACAAAAAAGTATGTATGAAAAAGTGTGCACTATTATGGTTTGGTTTAGGCAAGGTTTAATTATTTTTTTAAAACTACCCAACACCATTTGTAAATAAAATTGTAGTCCTAGTTCAATAAAAACAAATATGAATGGCTGACTAGGGATTGCAATACCAGTATTTCAAAACCGGTATTCCAGTATTTTTTATCAATACCGAAATACTGGTTTTAAAAATCCCAAATACCGAAATTTTCGGTATTAAGAAACCACACTCTTTTACGTTTTTGACGATGAATATAATGTTATTTCTTCATTAGTTTATACTGTATTTCCTATTCAATTAATTGTATAAGTTATGTGCTGATAAAATGCAAAATATTGACTGAATCCAACATAGGTGAAATAACAATAAAACACAATTCATTAAATATACCCATTTATAAAATTCTCTTGATAAATTAACCTACCTCAGTAGATAGTATATTATTTCTTTATACTATCAGTATATTATTTCGCAATAAAAAACATCTGTGACAAATGTTCAATTATTCTATAATAACATTATTGATGATTGTACAAGTTTCGAATTGAAGAAGCTTTTCCTGCAGCCTCGCTTATTTACACTTAGTGAACTAACCTTTTTGAGGGCTTTAGTTGAAATTATCAATATATTCAAATTATTAGTAAAAATCACTAATTCTACAATATTGTGATTAATACATATTTTTAAATGTCACCACAATAAATGTAGATAGGTAGGTTTTTTCTATAAAATGATGTCTTAAAGAGATTGTAATAGCTATATTTACCGAAAAGTAGGTACTTATGTTTTAACAAATACCGGTATTCAATAAGAAATACCGAAAAACTGGTAGTGGTATTTTCATTCGGTATTGCAATCCCTATGACTGACAAAGTTTAATGTGTACTATTTATGTTGGATCTTCCAACAACAACCTACCTCCACCCTTCATCGCTGATTGCATGTGTTATTAATTTTGTTTTGTTAAAAAATAGATAAATTAATATTTTTCAAAATGTTTGTTATTTAATTAAATTTGAATAATACAATGATATTCCTTAGCCCCCCCCTTTATTAAGTTAATAATAGTATCGATGTGTGAATGATAATTAATATCATTAGATATTTTTATTTAGCTTAACCATGCACAAATAAATTACTAGGTGCATACTTTTTAACCCTTCACATTTTCTTAATTTGCTTTTAAAAAATAAACCCATCTTGAAAATGAAAATTTCAGCATATTATCTGTGTCTTACCATTGTTAGAATGTAATATTGGATTGCTAAAATTTATTACAATTTAAAATCTTCAGAAGTATAGTTTTAAAATATTTTTGTTTTCCTATTAGTTTGCTCTCTATTTCGAATAATATAAATGTTATTAAAATAATTTATCTCTATATTATAATGATATATTTTCTATATTTAATAGTGTTTTACTACAGAAGTGCTTTACCAAATCCAGATTTAAATACATTACTCCCGATTCCTAAATACTATACTTCATTTTTCTTTGTATTTTCCTACAAAATTATAGATTTAATTATAAGCATTGCATACCAAGTGTGTTGTTATTATATTTATATAGATGGTGTTTAAAATAAATGATTTAAATAATATTGTATTGAGTTTTGCTACAAAATGTTGTTATTAGTGAAAGGTAAAAATATATTCAAATTATTTATTTCTTTAATAATTATTATTTCATGTGTTAGGCCTAGTGCAGATATAACAACTTGTGGCTGCCATAGATTGCATGTTTTCTGTTCCGCGTCACTGTGAATATTGGCCAAATGCATAGTAATTGTCAGTGGATGTGTACACAGTAGCAGCGACTAAATGTGGACGCAACCACTGCCGCAGAAAGTTTGACCTTCGACGCAGCGACGCTGTGTGGTATCATTACATACAATCAGTATGAGAAATGTAGCTTGTGGCGTGTGGCATCCACAGGTGGTTGTGGTTATTGGTTGTGTCTATGTGTAGCTGTACTTATTTTTAATGTTTTTTATCTCGGTGCCTTGTTAATTATTAAAAAAATAAATACAATATTATGCTTCCACATTAAGCTTATAAAATTATTACCCATTTACATATTTTAATTCTAAATATCAATGGTTGCTCAGTAATCTATAAATAATTTTTTGTTTTTTAAAGTTCTGCAATTCTTAGTTTTTCAATAATTTATATAATTTTGGGCTATGTGCATATATTCATGATCATTTTAATATCAGCATGTAATTTCTCTAGCTGTTTCGGATTATAAACTATGTCGTGGAAATTGTAACACTTTATAATATATGGGGCAGACAGGTAGTCATTTTAAAGAATGTTCAACAAACACGTCATACAATCTTTTTGAATTGCAAAACAGATGTCCAATTCTCAGTGAACCATTATGAAATTTTGAGAAAAATATGTATGGTTTTATAAAGTTTATAATATTGACAGACCTAATATGACAGGGAAGTGCGTAACGTATTTGAACTATTGGCTTATTGATTCTACCGAAGTTAATTAAAGTTTAAAAAAAGCCTTAATCCATAGCATAAATTCTAAATTACTGCGCAGTGTAATAAATCATGCATTACCTGCAAAATTGTGATAAAAATATTTTTTAATGTTAGATTTTCATACGATTTGTGTATAATAAATAAGAGACTGTTTGAAATAAAATGTTGTTTTATTTTTCACTTTATACAAAACGATACTTTATTTTTAATGTGAATCTTTTTTACAGCAATTTCGACGGTAAAATGAGTACGCCTGATGTGTAATAAATAATCGTCACAACCGATTTAAAAATCGAAAAACAAAAAAACCCATGGTTGGCCTCTAACTGAAATCCTTTCTGTTGATGACTGAGCACACTACAAATTCCACCGTTGAGTATATGATAAATTTAAAACCTTTGGAAAATACAGTACACGCAACTATTTGATGTGGATTGCTTTGATTTCGATCACATAATTCACCGATGCTCAGTAAAATTTCAACCACAACAAAATAGAAATCTCCCATCATTATAACTGTGAGGCTTTATCGCCAGATGGGGCAATTTAAAAAATAAATGGATGATAGTGATAACAAAAAAGGGACCATTAAATTAAGTTAACTACATGACAATCTCGCAAATTTTAAATGAAAAAATTAGCTGGCTTTCACTGACATGGCTTCTCAAAGTTCTGTAAGGCCAAATGGTGCTTTTTAAATACCTAATTGATAGTCTTTTACTTGTGAACTATTTAGTTTGAGTACGTTGAACTATTTTTGTTTCAATAATTTTCAGTGTTAATCAATAGCGGCCTTAAGCCTGGCAACGGGGTAGGTCAATTTTGAATATATTATTTTAATTTGCCTTTTCGTTGTATACTTAAAAGACGTATTGCAAATTAGCTTTTTATACATTATAGAAGAAGTACTAGAAATTTTTATATGTAGGTTACTTACCATTAAAAAAATTCCATTTTTCACGTTGTCAACTCATCGTTAACCGAAATTGCACCCAACACGTTATAATTTTTTGTAAATTAGGTCAAAAAATAAACTTTGTGTGTCTATTTATACACCTAATAACTGTTGTACTTAATACTATTTAAGAACATAAGATTAAAACAATCAAACACATTTAATAAAAACTCCGTTATAATACCTAGTGTTATGGAATGGCGGGATCATTTATATATAAACACTTTTTATATTTCCACTGATCTCATTAGAAGGTAACTTTATGATTAATATAGCAGATTAAATTTTAATCGGTAACTTGTACACAATGGTTTAATACAGAAAATGCAGTCGATGGGTTTTACTCAAAGGTTGGATTTAAACTGAACTACAAATTAATAACATAATATGAAACTTTCAGACAACAATGGTCAGTTTGAAATAATAAGCGACAACAAATAAGAATAAAAAGGTTTGCCGCACAAATGAGACCTTGAAACCACAGAACAAAACTCTTGAAACATTTAAGGAAAAATTTATATCATTCTGTTACATTTTACATATTGAAAATAGTATAGCTGTCTCGTTTTCGGCAATGACCAAAATTTAGTGTATGCAAGCGATAAAACAATATGAAAAAAAGGCGTGTTTTGTGCTTTCTTTCCGTCTCACATATGGGAAATGAGAGAGAAAGAAATATTATTAAGAAATATGAATCTTGGCGTTCATGAAATTGACCGAGAAACGCTTGTGAGAGTTGAGATACGTGTGTGTGTATGGTGGTTAGATACACGTACATACAAATTAGCGTGCGTCACGTTACAATCGCTCGCCAAAACGGAAAAAGGCGTAGGATAATAATATATATGAGATAATTGACATTGTATAATGTATATAGATTGTAAGATATTTATTTTTGGGAGGTCATTGACTATTTGACCCTAGGAGCCAGCCGCCCATGGTGTTAATAAGAAATGAGATTCATGAAGAAACCAAGATTGGAAATTATTACACCTTTTCGAACAGTATGAGAAGTTCATTTCTACAGAAAATATGCCATTTACAGGGAAAAAGTGTATAAAGATTAAATAGAATTTAATAAATTATTTTAATTGGTCTGTTTTTCTGATTTAATTTATATCTCAGTGATTACAAAATCATCCATAATAGGATTTTTCGAAAATACGAAGAAGACATGGATGACACACAATTTGGCTTCAGAAGTGGTTTGAGCACTCGCGAAGCACTTTTCAGCTTGAATGTTCTAGTGCAAAGATGCCTAGATGTTAATGTTGATGTTTATATGTGTTTCATCGATTACGAGAAAACATTCGATACTGTTAGGCATCCTAAACTTCTCGAACTCTTACAGGAGAAAGGCATCGATGCAAGAGACATTCAACTGATAGCTAACTTATATTGGAATCAAACAGCGAATATCAAGATCGAAAACGAAATCAGTTGAGAGGTAAAAATTCGTCGCGGTGTAAGACAGGGGCGTATATTGTCACCTCTGCTATTTAACATGTACTCAGAAACTATTTTCAAGGAAGCCTTACAAGGTGAATCGGTGGGTATTTTGGTTAATGGCAAACATATTAACAATATGCCGATGATACTGTGCTGATTGCTGATAGTTTAAAGAGTTTACATCAACTGGTAGAAAAGGTTAATGAGGTCAGTAATTCTTATGGTTTAAATATGAACCTCAAGAAAACAAAACTATTACTAGTATCAAAAATAGCGACACCAGACACCAACACAAATTTTGTCATTGACAGCGAACCAATCGAGCGTGTGATCCATTATAAATATTTAGGTACATGGGTCAATGAGAAATGGGACCAGTCTCAGGAAATAAAAACTAGAATTGAGATCGCAAGGAGCGCCTTTCTCAAAATGAGACGCCTCCTTAGCAATCGAGATCTTAACTTAGGTCTGAGACTGCGTATGGTACGTTGTTATGTTCTCTCGGTATGGACGCTAAACCAAGAGATGTCACGGAGACTTGAAGCTTTCGAGATGTGGCTGTATAGACGCATCCTCAAAATTCCTTGGACTGACCGGGTGACAAATGTTGAAGTTCTCAATCAAACGGGGAAGGACCGAGAAGTTCTACGTAGTATCAAAACCAGGAAACTACAGTACCTCGGCCAGGACAATAATACAGCATTCCCCAACTTGTCATTCAAGGAAAGATCAATGGGAAGAAATTGGAAGACCACAGAACTGTTCCGGGTAACAGACGACAAAGATAAGATCGCCTTGATGGTGGCCGACCTCCGCTAGGGGATGGCACAATAAGAAGAAGTGATTACAAACTTTACAACAATATGTCCTACAATTTAAAGGTTTGATAGAGATATACTAATGCAGCACTCCCCAACCTTTTGGACCTCACGGACCACTTAACTCAAAATCTTGAATCCCGTGGACCACTACCACGTATTTTTTCCACACTAAAAATTCGATATGTCAGTATAATGATAAAAGAATTATAATAAATAAAGTTATTAACACAGATATTCATTATGACAAAATGCAAAAAAAAACATTTTAAATTTCATTTTATTAAAAAATAAACAATACAATTATTAAATTAATATGAATTCTAGAGGTGAACATAGAGGTGCATAAAAGATTAATTACAGGTGACATAAAGATAATCAGTGTGACCTTTGTTGCTGCTTGTTTGGAACAAGCTGTTGGATTCTTGGTTCCAATGACGTTACTGCAACACAGAGAGCCGTTTATATTTCAAGCCGAATGCGGTACATTGTTTTAATTGCCGTAACTGATGAGAATGTCTTTTCACACAAATGTGTAGTTGTAAATAGAATCAAAATTTTGAAGGCCTTTCACTCAACACTCGGTACTCATTTTTAACAGAAAGCCAAAAATGACACCTTAAAATAGTTTCTCATGATGTATAATGCAATGAGTAAACAAGATATCTGGGTGTCCAACGTCTTTCACGTTTACAACAACTCCTGAACGATGTCCGGTCATGCTTGCGGCACCATCTGTGCATATCCCTACACATTTCTTCCATTCTATATTGTGTTCAAGGAATTAACCATTAATTGCATTGAAGATTTCAGAGCTGGTTCTACCCGGCAAGAATAGAGAACAGAGGAGTTCTTCCTTTAATTCTCCTTGGCAATCAATCCTTACAAAACAAAGAAGAAATGCCTTGTTAGTTATGTCTGTTGTTTCGTCGAGTTGAAACGAATAAAACATAGAATTTTTCACAAGTGCGATCACTTGATTTTCGATATCTTCAACCATATCTCCAATAATTCTGTGTTGCAAAGTGCAAGCGCTAAGGCTAAAATTGCAAAAAAAAATATTACATGAATATACTGAAACTTTTTAATAAATACGAAAATTGCAAATTAGAATATTCAAATTACTCTGCGGACCATCGTTTGGGGATCGCTGTACTAATGCATACATAGTTGATGGAAATTGAACCAATGGAAAAAAATATGTTTTTTTTTAAAATAGATTTCATTGAACCGGGTTTTGCTTGTCGGCATCTTGGAATTTTTAGCTACCTGTGGTGCCTGTATATATTTAAAGACTAAAGATAGTGAAAGTCAAAACCTGGATCACCGAAACAAATCTTCAAGGAAGAATATAGGTATAGTAAAAATAGAAAAACATTATTAATAATAGGTACAATGGTGTCAGATTCTTCTTGCAGTGTGGGCGACTCTTTAGGTGTTGGCACCATTACTTTCAAATGACACTACACCATTGCAAAGTGATTACGTCATGGCCGCAATGCCACAAGAATTTGTCCATGGGTAGGTACATACCAATATATATTAATTATTGTTTTTTGTATGCATATAAACGTTCTGGTTGTATATGCATCTAATTAGCTTTGATAGTACAGATAAGTATCATCAAATGGAGGCATCAGTATGCTGCTTTAGTTTCAGTCATTTTACATACATAGTGCAAATTTGTAATGTACTTGCAGCAACTTGTTTATAGACTGTTGTTTAGGTTTATACCAGGTTACGCGCTTTCTTCCTTCATCATAACGCTCCATCTTTGTGCCTCCAGCATCCCTACGTCCTTCACTTGTTCAATCGTCGCTATAGGATTTGTTTCCCGAATATCCATTTTTGTCGAAATCGACATTTTAATGCAGTTCAATTTCTTTTATCGAACTCTACCGAAATCATTTATAAAAACAATATATTTTTATCTAGGAACAGAGATATTTTTTTAAAAAACCCGAATACGCCATTTTAAGTTACAATTACTCCGTGGTGTTCTCCCGAATGTCCAACTATTCGTACCTGAATATCCAAGTTAATTTCGGTCAAAATATATCTCTGGCTGAGTGTTTATTTCCCGAATATGACTTAAGCCAATCAAACCGCGCTCACGCCGTGCATCTCGCTCCCACATTCACGCTGTCTAGCTCTAAAACAATCACGCCCACTTTCATATTTTTCGGCCGTCCGGAGACTTCTTTCAAATTTCGTCTTATTGATATTGTTTTTAACGTTACTATTGTTTTAATAGTGAATTCATCAAATTTGAAGAGATCATTCATAGCTGATACATCACCAGTTCGCCCTGAACTTACAGTAGAGTTGTGAAAATGAGTATTTTATCCTAAATAACTGCATTTTGTTTTGATAAATGACACAAAATCCCAACGGTTATATGAATTCTACAGTATGACTCGGCAACTACTATGACGTAAAAAATAAATATTATTTCAAATTATTAATAATCAAACATTGTTTGTCTTTATTTTACTTTTAATCTAGGCATTTCTATGAAAATAAAGGCGATGCTATTATTTATTTTTGAATGCGCTGATAGTTAATTTAATTTATTATGTATGTTAGTAACTATTTATTTGGTGGATATTATATACTTAGGATATTGGTACCTACCGAATATTAGCAGCCAATGGTAATTAATTTATACATGCTATTATTTTGTGTTGTTATTCCTTACAATAGTAAATATATAATATTTATTTGGTGGTTTGTAATAAGTTTAATTGTCAATTATAGAAATATATAGATATAATAATATACAGATATATATAAATAGATTTTTTTTTTTTTTTGGAAAAAGTATTAATATAAAATTGTTAGTAAAATTTACTCGTACTTGAGTAAGTACCATCATAAAATATTGGAGAAATGACCGTGACGTCGGTTAGTAATTGAAGTAGTAGATACCTTATAATATATTTTCTCAGAAGTGATTTAAAAAAATTATGTAAGTATGTTCAATTATTAGAATGGTACATTCTTAAATCTTGTGAATTATTCGTTCAATAAAAAAATAGTTAATTACTTAAAAACTAAAAAGCGATTGCGGCATGTTATTATTACATACGAACTTGGGTAATTACGATCATTGAGTATTTAAATAGTAGAGGTAATTATTAACAATTATCGTGTAAATAAATATAAAATTTGAGGCGCGTACTTTTTGACCACTCAGTAATCTGTGAGCCGTGCAGCAATACGCTACGGTCTTAAATCCCGAACGTCCATGTTTTGTCCCGAATATCCATTATTCTGAGAGAGCGCTAAAAATTTCCCGAATATCCACAGTGAGTACTTGTAAATAAAACGCATTTTCTGTGCATTTAATGATTTATACCAGTATATTATTCTTGGAATCTATTCTTAGATAATGTTGCAATCATACAGTATAGAAAGAATGATTGATACATCTACTGATAATAAAATATACGACAATGAAATTTGTTTTTCGTCTCCTGTAAAATTGACATTTGGTCTATTCGGGAAACAAATCTATAGCGACGCAATGTTGAAGAGACTGAATTTCTTTTTCAGGACACAGATCCCTTTCTCTGCAGTTCAGGTCAAGTATAATAATATGTACGTCCAACCACAGGGATTTTATAATTTGTCACAATCTATATACTTAACTCAATAATAATTATTTTAGAATTTTTTATTATGTCAAGTGACTCAATAAACCAAGATGATCCCGCAAAATATAGTGATTTCATTCTGTAATGATAGCTTGGCAATAAACTAGGTACCGCCACTCCGCCCTCTCCCGTTCATTATAATATTATGTAGGCAGTAGGTAGGTACCTATCTAAAGTGTTGATTTCGGTAATATACATATTATTATGTTTTCCAGTAAATATTACATTAAATTTTATATAAATATTAAACAATAATAAGTAGGTAACACAAATAATTTTATATGATGAAGGATATTGTATATTTCAAAAAACTTCCAAATATTTGGTAAGAATGCATTTTCTACGATTCGGTATCTAGAAAATTTAATGGTTGTTTTCCTGGCTAAATTGTACAAAATGTTAACATGATATTCGGTAGATGGTAATGAATAATATGTAAAATAAAGATTATTTTCCGCGATATTATTGTTTTTAATTAGTATATTTTTATTTTCTTCATCTTATTAGCTCAGAATAATAAATCTTACAATAACCATCTAATATTCAAAATTGACGACAATAATAACATTCTAATGTTGCAGGCATGTCCAACGCATGCCTGAGTCGCGGATACCGAAGAAGATCCTCGAAGGAAACCCAGAGGGGAAAAGGCCAGTGGGAAACCCACGCACGCGATGGGGTGATAACGTTACAAAAGATGCCAACCAGCTGCTAAAAATCAGGAACTGGAAAAGACGTACGGAGGACCGTTCCGGCTGGAGGACGGCGGTGGAGGAGGCCAGGGCTCGACTTGAGCTGTAGCGCCATCGAAGAAGAAGAAGAATGTTGTAGGCAAATTTTCATCGAAATATTAATTTCAATTTGTTTGGATGGTTATCTACATTATAATAATAAGGTCTATCTCTACGAATTTTCTGTAAGAACAGTTAATTCGAATGAATGCAGTGTAGTAACTATTATTTATTTACACGAGAAAGAATGAATTTTGGCGGATTGTGAAGATTGACTTAATTATAATTAAAATGCCGTACCTATTATCATACGCCAGACGATTTTTTGGAAATGGACTCGGAACCGAACCCGTAGCAGTTTTGTAACTGGAACCGGGTTCAGAACCCTTGATTCCGAAACATGTGAACCCCGAACCGGAACCGGAACACCTTAAAATGACGGGATTGTTTGTGGTTATCAATCCTTCATGTGACGTCGTCAGGAAAAGTTTAATACTTAACCATGTTCAAAATTCCGCTTTCTAGCATCATAAGTTAAAACAAATATTTATTTATTTATTATATTATGTATATTAATTACATTATATTTATTTATTATGAAACAGTTACTTAAATGGACACCTGAATGCAATAAAGAATCTCTAAAATCTGATTTTATAGGTACGAGTACATCCTCTCGACCATGTCCGATCCTAATAGGGTCATATTATGGGCCTCCACAGAGTAGAGGTATATCCACTAATGGTTTTTAGTTAGGGACCATACAAAGTCGGCGACGCAGGTGACAAAATTATTATCACCACAAAATCAACTTTCAAAAGTTATAATATTTCAATTCCCTCTTAATTTACCGTCCCTTAAAATGCGCCTTCCCTAAGCAGCGAATGACCTGCCTACACCCACGTAACGTCAGTGCTGGAGCCAGTTATTAAAAAAAAAATCATTAATTTATGATATTATACACCGACGTAATGTTTTATAAGTAGGTAAGAATGTTGATTTTCCACAGGAACCGAACCACAAAAAATGTGGATTTTAACAACTCTGATTGTGGACCATACCGAAGCTCGGTTCAAAATAAAGAAAATTGAATTCAAGATAAACATATTTCGGTACTGTTAGGTTAAGTGGATACAGCGGAAAACGCATTTTGAAAATAGCCGATAAACTGGATTATTTGTTAGGTTAACCTAACCAAACCTAACCTAACCTAACCTAACCTAAACTAACCCAAACTAACAAATAATCCAGTTTATCGGCTATTTTCAAAATGCGTTTTCCGCTGTATCCGCTTTAACCGAACAGTACCCATATTTTATATTCTAACTCTCAATCAAAACTATGTACTACCTATGAAATTTAAAAACCTTCGAGAGATACCTTGATAAAAATATGTAGGTAATAAATAGGTAATACATAATATTAACGCATTATAACGTATGTACATTTTTAAATTGTAACATTGAATTTTTAAAAAATCTTAAAATATTTTTTTTATATATAATATTATGTATTGACTGTTTTTAAAACACTCTAAAACCTAAATAATTATCAGTGAATTGTATTCCTTACATTTTATGTTTCGTATTCTGTCGGTAGATGCCATCCTGGTTGCAGTATACATTCCCTTAATATTTTTATTTTTTATACAAATTTTAGTAAAATAAAGAATGTAGGTAAAGTAATTTCATTCGTATTGTAAATTTATCAACAACAGTAAAAATTAAATTTTACGTTGTATAGTCTCTATAAAACAAAGCGTTTATCAATAATTAAAACTTACCACTCTTAACAGCCATATTATTATGTTATAATAAATAGAAAAGAAAATAAATTTATTTAAAAAAAAAAAATTATAACAATACCTTAGTTCGCTTCACTGCCCCAGCGGGAGATGGCGTATGAAATATTAATATGTCGGTTCGGGTGGGTCGTGCCATCGTTTGGTTTCATGAATGAAAAGCAAACGACCTTGTGAAACATTGATTTTTCCATATGTGCATGGAATGGAGGGGATACATAATCGAGGGTAGGGCCAAAGACCGGATATCTCGGAAATGCCAAGTGTAATCAACGATGTTATGTAATATGCCATAGATACATCCAAGTTACAAGCAACTAATATATTAATTATTATCCAAACCTACTTACTAGATATTTTACACTTTCGACTTGCTTGTTTTATTATGTACTATTTTCTTCAGCTTTAAATTCTGGCTAATCTAGGGTTCATAAAACCCTAATATACTTAATAAATTATTTAAAAAATGAACATAACATAATAATATACTTATATTTTATGAAATGATACTAATAATAATATAAATGTTATTAAAATGTACACTGATTATAATTCTAATCTATACTATACGCATTCTTATATTAAATAGTATACTACCCAGTGACGTCCCGTGGGGGTAGGCACGGTATGCTTTGCTCAATGGTGGATAATTGTATAATATAGTAATAATTGTATTGTATACTGAATTTTCCTAACGTGATATCCATGTTATTTAGAAAAATAACGGAAACGTGTTAAGTTAGAATAACTATGTTGTCTGTTTTCAGAGTTTCATGGTTACAGGGGGTGGGTATGGGTACTCTAGTCTATATTGCGGGCAGCTCCGCCGTTATTCTACGTACGTCTCTGCATTGTCATATGCCACGTGTTCTTTTTATCCCCATTAGGTGATTGCAAGTTCTTTATTGTGCAAAATATCACAAATTCATTTTTTGACTCTTCATCTAATCTTGCTTGCTAGGCGTTCAGCATTTTGTCTGATCCGTACCTTAATACTGTTTACTACATGAAAGTTTTATAGAGATGTTGTGGTTTTTATTCAGTCGCCCCTGTTTTTAAGAAGCTTTTGGATACCAAAATAGCACCCCTTGGTAAGGTTCATTCAGCGATTTATTTAATTGATTGTGTAATTAATTATCTTTGAGAAAAGGAACGCGAGTAAAACAAAATGATTCCACGATTTAAAAAGCATATCGCTACCTACGATAAAGCTGCTATTCTTTAATAACTATAAGCACATATCTAATGCATATAGTAGGTGTTGTACTATACAGAAGCTTAGCTAGAAATATTGGAACCCAATACAAAAATCATCAACGACCCTCCTCAGTATTTCGAAAAATAAAAATCGTCCAAACTCAAAATCGCGAGCGTTTTTTTAACTCTTCCTTTCAATATGATCTCCAATCTCATCGGCTCAGTTGTTAATTAACTATCATTTTTTTTAGTCAACTCTATTTCTATGAAACAGTCAGAAACTGTTTCAGAACACCTTCTATTTTGATAGAAATTTTATCATAAGTTAAGTCATTATTTGATGGTTTTAGTACTTGTCAATTATACCGATGCAAACAGTTATCCTGACATTCAATGTGCTCATTTGAAAATTAGTAAAAAAATAGGAAAACGTTACTTATTTCTAGGTTAGGTTAATTGACCATATAAAAATATCGTATGTCAGTATTATGCACAGGATTAAATAAGATAATACTTATTGGAATTTGAGATGAAATATATATTTTTACGGATCACATTTTTCCTTTTGTACATCTGTCATAGACAATAATTTCACTGAGTTGTTACAGCGCAAACATTAATGTATTTTATTATAAGGAAAATGCTCGCAATCCTGTGAGGTTGTTGACTTTTGCCCTATGTTTATGAAATTTCCAAGATTTGAGCTTTGAAATTAATAAAGAATCTACTTATGCTAAGAAGAAAATAATTGTTTATTCGAATAAATAAATATATAAGTACCTACCTAGGTACTTAAGTAGCGCTTTCTTGAAATGTTAATACAATTTGATGTTGATCACGATTTTCTACTTATTTTTTCTTAATAAAAAGGTACTTAATATTATAATTATATTTCAATATATTTCACTTTGATTCGGTTGATGAGTGGAAAAAATCCAACTTCATTTGGGTGATACTTTGATACTTATATAATAATAGTGGGCGTTAAATAATAAGAAAAATGAATTATTAATACATAGACCATTTTTTTTATTCAACGAATAATTCACAAAATTTTGAAAATATAACATTCCATATATTGAACATACATCATTTGAAAATACTTCAGATATATACCTATTATAATACCCACTAGAAAAAATTAAATTTGAAAAAAAATACGAAACTATATAAAAACCGATAGTCAATAATAACGCAATTTGATAAGCATTTCATGTATGACGTACTAGTTTAAATTGTCATAATTATATAGGAGGCTCGTAGCATAATTTTTTAATGCACAGATTGGCGCAACACCATACGGGTTACCGTTATACGGGTTCAAATCCCGTCGAGTTTCGTATTTTTTTCAAATATGATTTTTTCAAGTGGGTATATTATATCTGATGTGTTTTCAAGTTATGTATATTAATTATTATAGATATAGATTAAAAAAAGAAATTCTACACCTATCGGTAAAGACTTGTGAGACCAATTCAATATTTTATTACAGAAAATCGTATTTTCAAAATTTTCACTAAATTGGAAATCTTGTTGAATGTAATTAATTTATTTACATGCCTGATCAAAAATATTTAAGGATTCTAGAAACAAAAACGGTAGCTTCTAAATACTTTTGAAAAAAAATGTTGGTTAGTCAATAAATGCGAAAAATCTATAATAGTAATTAATTACACTTACTATAATAATTTTAGACAAAAATAATATATTTTGACGTAATTATTACAAACGAAAAATGTTACGAAAACTAAAATAAAGTTTTTTTTCAGATACGCTATAACTTTTACATCTTTATATTATAATCGGCATATAAAAAAATGTCTACACTACTTCCTGTGTAGGACTTTGACATAGGTATAAGACGTGTGGACAGTTGACAGAGTTCATACAATACATTCAATCTAAAGGCATGTGCAAAACTACTCTAGTAATATGTTAAAAAGCGGAATGGATCCTTGAAGGGCACTGGAAGATGAAGTGAACAAGTGTAGAGGCATGGCGTATTAGTGACATTGAAAACAATTTGCATAAATTTAATATAATATATTATTCAAAAAAACTAAACTTCGTTTTAAGAAAAGGTCCCATAATCTATAAAATCACAACACCTCCATTGTTCTTATGCCACAATAATAGTGTTCACATTTATGTTTTTTTGATAGCACACAATTAGTACCTAATGTTTTTTTTTCGACCATGTCCGATCCTAGTAGGATCATATGGGCCTCCACAGAGTAGAGGTTTGTATTAATAGATTTTGTTTTTTACGAGAAATGGATGTCAGCCACTTGCTCAACCTATTAGGTCCATACCCTGACTTACACGCAAATTGAAAAACAATGTAATGTATACGGCATATCATATTGTTTTCATCGATAATATGATGAAAAACATGTTGGAAGTGCGTAAATAAAAACCTACGCGTAATTTATTGTCACTTCTGCATCATTTGTTTCACATTATTTATACATCTAAAAGGTGACAAAACATATTTAGACTTTCTTAGCTACTCGCAAACTTATTTTTATGCCAGTGTAGTACTAGTACAGAACACGACGAGTGAAAATAAATATACCTACATATATAGTTATCATCATCATCTCAGCCACACTCCATCCACAGCTGAATGAAGGCATCTCCTTGCAGTTTCCACCTTTCTCTGTTATTAGTGATTTTTTTAACATGTCCGATCCTAAGAAGGTCCATATTATGCACCTCCACAGAGAATAGATTTTTGTTTTTACCAGATATAATGAATACGTGTATTAATTAAGGCTCTAAGTACCAAAAAGTAGTATTGCCTGTAGTTACAAAATACCGAGTCATTGCAGTAAATTTTCATAAAGCAGACCTTTTGAAAAATGTGGTTTTACAGTGTGAAGCAATCACGGCACTTTCTTCTATAATTTTAGGTATTAAGAACTCGCAAGTGTGAACACACCATCGTCAGCCATTTTATATTGAATGAGGTTGACCACTGTAGTGCTATTTACACCATTATAAATAAAACAGGCCAACGGACTTACAACGTCGACAGGTTTAAATATTTTGTTGTATTTTTTTTGACTTGCTTGAGGCACTTAGACCATAGTTGAAGTTATTGGCGTTAGTATGTAGAACACTTCTCTATAAAAATGTCAGTGTTTTTGTTTTTGGTACTTAGCGCCTTAATTAATACATGTATTCAATAATATGTTAGCCACTTGCTCATACGATTAGGTCCATACCTATGGTGCCAAAACACATTGAAAAACAACACGTGAATTCACCAGATCCGGGATAGACGACATTATAAGCCGACATGGTTACCGCTCGGTTATATTTAGGTACCACGTACTAAGCTTGATTATTTCAACGACCCAGCAGGCTCTTGGTGGACCTTTAGGTTTTTTAAATATACCTTTACTACCGCTGTCTCTGGCAGTAATGGAAAATGCGTTACCTTATGGGTGTAGTTGTAGCGTTGTAGGAAGGTGTAATAATTATCTAGTGTGGAGAAATATGTGATTATTTCAGAAAAGTGTTAAGGAATGTATATATTATGTTCATACTTCATAATATGCATTAAGTTTGTCACGTTAGCATCCAATATTGGCAATATATTAATTTGATAACATTCAAGGCTTTTTATGTTTTCTGCTTTTAATGGTCTTCTTCTTCATTAAGTCATAAACCAAAACTGCTGTCAACGTTTTGGTATATTATGACGAGTTGCTTTCGCATTTATATCTTTTAATCTATTCTGTGTACTGTGTGATTGATGAGATTTGTTCAGCGATGTCGGTAATCCCTACTCCACTTTACATAATATCCACTGCTGTTGCTGCATCCTGTATGTTCCAGCATCGGAGTATAGGTTTAAGCATGAGATCTCAACACTAACATCGGTCCATCTACACGTCTCGCGTCTCCCACTATGTGAGACATGCAGTACGTAGATCGCCTTTGTGGCACGACTGCAGGGTGAGATAGGATCTCCTACGGTGAAGGAATTCTTAAAGCTGTGTCACAAGGGTACAGAGTAACACACGAAGCCACTCTTAGTGATTACGTCAGTCATAACTAATCACGGACTGTATCCTTAAAGTTTACAAAATGATATATTTTTTTAATGATTCTGGCAGATTAAACTTTAGGTCAGACTAAAATTTTGCAGTCATTTTAATTTTTACGCACTTTGTCCATATATTATTACGGTATAATAATTTGACAAGTTCATTTATTCAAGTATGCAAAAAAATAAGAATATTTTGACACATTTTTAGTACAAATTTTACTGCTCAAATAAGTTTATGATCCGCACATAGGTACATTGAAGTTAATTGGCCCCACCAAACCACACGCATTCCGCACAATACCCGGTCTTAATCAGGCATATCACGAGACCTTACGTTTGGTGTGAATCACCAGTATTTTTTTATTACTGAGAATGCCTCAGGACCAGTTACCAAATACTGAGATCCGCACATACATTGAAGTTAATGACCTCACCAAACCACACATACCCCGTACAACTCCCGATCTTAATCTGGCATATCACGAGACCCTGCGTTTGGCTGTGAAGCACTAGTATTTTTTTAATGACTGAGAATATCTCACAAGCAGTTACCCAATTATTGTTGGTCGCCATGCTGTCAAGTGTGATTTTACTGATTTAAATGACTTCATGTTAAAAGTGTCCATGGAAGACATGAGCATAATAGAGGTATAATTAAAAAAAATGTAGAAAATAACAAAATCTAATGCAAAATTACTGAACAGTAAAATAATCAGGTTAACAGCAAAATTTCTAAATGCAACAAAATTGGCCTTTGTGGCGAATAGATCGGACGATCCGGTAGGCCCAACAACTGGTCGAACCGATATCAATAACTCTTCCCCTTCCTTATACACTCCTCACATACAATAGAAAATTTACAAGGAACGTTGATAATAATGTAAAAAAGGCATCTTAAAATAAAATACTGGAACTAAATGTTCAATTTTCGTTAACATTAATGGAGTTCTACCACGTAAACACCAGTTATATATTATGATATGTGAATATTGACGTCAATATACATACATTACAGTACCCCTCCACCGCGACGCCAATGCGGCATACCACGTGTCCTATCTGCGTAGGCGGTATCGATTTTTCGCCCGGACCTACATAGGATTTCCACAGGTTGTTAGAGTACTAGAGTCCTCGTAGTAAGGGTTGGGAGGCAGAAGGGGGACGTCCGTATGATAAGCCATGGCCTTAAACGCAATAGAAGGCCTCTGAGGCCGACCTCATACCAAGTTCATGTGCCAAGTGCACTATTTGAAAGGTGCAGGGATTTATTACAATGAAAAAAGTGGTTTTGCCGTATTTGTTTACACTACAATTCAATATTACGGTATTATAAAATATTAGTTCAAGTAAATTAATTAACATAGGAAAGGTTTCTAATTGAAATGCAAATAGGTTGGAAGGTACCTAGTTATTTCAAATACTTGACAAACATAGTATAATACTGGAATTTAGGTCATAATAATATCTATCATAAAAATTCTGACTATTGTCAAAATACAAATTCAAAGTAAATAATATTTTGATTTTATTTGAGAGAATCAATTTGTTTTATTTCCTAACCTAACATAACTGCTCGGGGCAGTGGAGCAAGGGGGTTTTACCTGGAGCAGGAGCGGAGCCGGAGCACTGGAAATTTGTAATGCTCCACTGCTCCGGCTGCTATTTATATTAGTATTACATTTTCGTCCTAAAACCCAATGAAAATATAATATTTGACACTTCGCAACACTGGATTTTTTTGAATTAATTCTGAGTGAGAAGAGGTAGATAATGAAAGACGATTTGCTGCCGGTTTTGTTTAATAGAATTAATAATGGTGACGAATAGTAAATCTTATTTTAAAACTACTTATATTTTAATTTTATCAACATTGTTTGTATAGGTTCATATAATACCTATTAAAACACTTTACCTGGAGCGGAGCTGGAGCAAGTATTAGATCCTGGAGCGGAGCAACTCAAAAAACGGTCCTCTCCAACCCTCTGATTGAAAGAACATATTATTAATATTGTTGTGATTTAGATTGTTTTTTTTTTAATAATGATATTGTTAATTCTGAAATGTTTGACTTATTGATCTTGAAAGGTGTTAAAGAGTATAAAACCATCGTTAGAACGGTTTGAAGATGAATAATATAAGAATTGTTTATTTTAGGATCATTCTTATAATGAATTAATAGTCTGAATCAGCTGCTATTATCAATACATTACACATTGTACAATTAATGTATTCAACCATGTCAACATCAAATCAATTATTGGCTTGATTAGATTATAATCCCTTAATAACAGCCACCCATATTTTATTAATGGGAAATACATTTAGCAGCTACATTAAAAATACATTTAGAGTATTGACAATATATTATTTTATATATATTATGTCTAAGTATACAATGCTTAAAATAAATCCTTATTAGGGTAAATTATTTATTCAATCTTCTTTTCAAAAGAAGTTTGACATTATGGCTACATTTATTCGTTACGTCATAATTTGATAATAAAACGTCATTAAATAATATCTTTACGTACCTACTTAACTAGTGACAAAATAGTTATTATTGATTTTTATCCACTGTATATTAATGGATTCGTTTGACAGTTAGTGTTAGTAATTTGGTAGGTATTTAAAGTTCTATCAGTCAACCAATAACGTTACGTATTAAAAAGTATCGTGTTTTAATATTATGTATGTATATATAAAATACTACAGATAGGATAATAATTTTAGTACGATATAGGTTATGTCAATTAAAACGACGCATCCATGGAAAGACAGATTGTATAAAAATATAAATAAATTACAAAAAAATGTAAAATATTCGAACAGTGTTGGGAGACTGTGGAGCGGTGCGCTTGCGTGAACACGCATCTGCATTTTCCCAACACATTGATCCAAAACCGGGCTCGGTTCTGAGAAGCGCTCTCGTTTCTCGGAAAATGTTTTCATACCGGGAGCATGAATGAACACACCCCATACCCGCGCCGAAAACCCAAACTCCCGGCACAACTGGGTCCCCGATGTTAGCGTAATTTTATGAACACACACGTAGGTATACGTAGTTTGTATTATACACTCCCTTTTTTTTGTGCCACATTGAAACCGCGATGATAAATTGTTATTACTAGGAATTTTAATATAATTTGGATGATATTAGAGAATTTTCTGGAATAGTCTATATATATAATAGTTAATGGTCGTGTTTTCTCTTGTTTTCCCTTAAATTAAAAACGCAGGCTTATTATTTTAGCCTTATTATTGTATTACCAGTCAACATTAATGAGATTAATGACATGTATCTGACTAAAACTGCAACATAATAAGGCACATGAAGAATACAAAGTATAACACCTCCTTTTATACATAGGTATAATTTTGTAAATAGGCTTACCATTGAGCATGCATAACATGGGAATAGGACAACTGGGCGCCAGGACAATTGAGCGCTGCACTGTCGAATGAAATAAATATACGTTCGTTACGATTTTATACAGAAAGTAGACGCGCAATTTTAATCAGTTTCTATATATTATGTAGGTACCTACTACTTAGTAGTTTTAATTCATTTTGCTCTTAACACAATGTTTTTCTCTCTTCTCGTTGGAACTTAAACATATTATGCACAATTGAATCATTATTTACGTGTGCATATTGAAAATTCTCACCAAGTATTAAATAATAATAATTTAAATATAAGTACTTAAATAATAATATTAAATATATATTTATACAGTACATTTGATACATTTGATTGCGTGGCGCCCAGTTGTTCCGGCGCAAAATCATCCTAGACCCCATAATATATTATGTCTATAGGTATGTACTTACTTATAAAATTATCTGTGAGTGAAAAAAAATGGAAATATGTTTAAAAATTGAAAAAATAGTTAAACATGCCAAATGAATCATAAAAAAATGAGTCGAATTGATGCCGTCGAATTATTACTAAATGACATACAGAAACATTGGAGTTTTCATAGAAAGTAAAGTTGTTCAAATCCCAATCTGATTTTGGCTCTATTAAAAAGAGGTGATTTTAGATTTTTTCATTATTTCTATTATAGATATATCACTGTGTATTTTATGTTTTATGGGAATTTTGTTTTGCGATGTCTGAATATATCATTTATGTACCTACATACTTTTTCAAGATATATGTTTCACATTAATACAGTACAACGCGAGAATTCATTAGATTTAGTAAAAAGGAGGGTAAAAATCTCAAGGCCATCACTATAATATTTATGGATTTGTTTTTTACCTCAATTATATTACTAAATAATTACAAGGATGCAATTAATTATTGAAATAAAATTATTATTACTTGTCAATTTCGCCTTTGTTAAGTAACTTATATAAAATAAATATATTAAACTTGACACGCCGGCGTCAGATAAAATTCTCAAGGCCACGTCGCAACAAACGTGATCGCCATTAAAATAATAATAAAAACACACAAACTTCCGCACCATAGAGAAAATAGCACGAAGGCGCGTAAACAACATTATTCGAAATCCAAATATAAGCGGCGTGCAGATTTTCACCTCGATGCGTTTTCTGCGTGCATCTGTGTACCTACCGAAGTGTGTTCGAATCGCCCACGCTTTCGACGAATCGGACGCGCCACCCCCAGCGGGAAAAATGGACCCGGTCTCGTGACGCGATACATTTTCTCTGACGTCATTGCCGCCATTTTGGCGCGGCGTGACGTCAGAGGCGCGGTTGCCTAGCTACGCGATGCCAGCTAAGCATGAATGAAGACAGAGCGAGAGGTCTTTTCGCATAAATTTATAGTAGCCACCATAGACTAATATACTATATGGTAGCCACTCTTGTGCAAAGCGAAGTGGTCGCCATTATAAAGGAAGCAAATCAGTTTTCCGGCTCGTGTAAGCTGATTGTAAAGGATTTCCTTTTCACTCATAATGACTATTTATTAGCCCTTATTAAATTGCGTAATCACTCTTCTGGAGACAATTTGGTGTATTAATTCTGCAAAGTCCTTATGAATTACTTTCAAGTTTTCTAAAGGATGTCAAAGGTCGTCATTGCCATATAAAAAAAAATGTATAACACTGCAGGCTCGAGTATAACTTGAAATTCAAATTTGATACCAATCAACCAATCAATAGCTGCATAAAACTGTATGCGTTTCTATATCAAATCATATGCATTAAAACATAAAGCCGGGTACTGATTAGCGAGCCGTAACTGTTACCGTTGAAGATAAAGTAAATAGTATAGACGCCAAAAAATTAGTTCGCAAGCCTAATATAATTATTTTGTATCTAGAATTGGTTACAGTATCAGCGCATCTATTATATATATACAATACTGCTAACGGCAGCTATCAAGCATAGTTTTGTATCGAAGTAATAGCACTTTTTGTAACAATTACAATAAGTTAGCTATAGTTGTTACAATAAGTGCTATCTATGTTTTAATAGCATCTCTCTTGGGTGTGCTAAATTTTAGAGCGAGATAGACAGTTTTGAAAGTTTAGATGGCTAACTTATTGTTAACATTGAAGTTAAAGTCCCTCTACCAAACCCGCCCCGTACCACCCTCGGTCTTAATCGAGAGTATCACGGGACCCGTCAATTGGTGATGTGAAACATCTAAGAATTGGCCTGGGAGTGTCCTGGGAGAAGATGCCCAAGACTTAGATTGCTACGCTCAAAGTGAGATCTGACTGAGTTTACTGAGTTTACTCTAATGCAAAGTGCCAGGGAGAGAAAAAGCACATGGAAATTACTAAAAAGAAAATGAAGCTACTTGTTTATTAAATTAAAGAACGAAGCTAATCATACAGGCAGCAAAACATATGAAAAACTACCATCGATAGCTGTCGATAGCAGTATTGTGTATAGAATAGATGCGCAGAAACGATTACAGTTACGATTCGCTAATGAGTATCCGGCTTAATATGGAACTGTAGTTATTATTACGAAAATAATTGTTTAAGTCAAAATGGAACCAATAGTATAATGATGGAATGTCATACAATATTTCGAGTGTTTAAAGTCAGAACGTTATCTACAAAAAAGTGTTTTTTTTTTTTTTTGAGATAACGTTATTTTACATTTACGGCTACATGATAGTCAAACAACGTTATGTCAATTTTTTCTAATTTCTTATTAAATCATCAGTAAAGTTTAACGCTAACTACATAAGTTACCCTTGTTTTCATATTTTTTTAAAACTATCCCTATAAATTTTAACATCATCATAAGCAAGATAAATGTACAATACACAATAAATTATAAAATATTAACATTAGGTTTTAAATAAACATTTTCCTTGTTGAGTAAAAAGAATCTAAAATAACGATTTTTGGCTCTCCTGTAAAGTTGCACTTTTGTAGATAGTGTTGTTTGACACTAAGCCCTCGATTTAATATATTAAGTACGCACGGTGGCAGTAAAAATTCGATCAAGCCATTTTTTAATTTGTTTTATTCGTCAGTAATTCGTTTTTAGCAATGTTGTAGCTATTCGATGGTAGGCATGACCCCCATATTCTGAAGTGGGCCCCTAGGCCAGGATGTTTGGCGGACCCCTACTTATCTATAATGTTAAGGGCAGTGTGATTTTCTATCATAGTGTTTCCCAAATGGTATTCCGCGGAACCCCACGGTTCCACGAGATAAAATGAAGAGTATTCTTATTGTTTTTTTTGCATTTTTAAATAAATTCACTTGCATTATTGAGTAGTCGGTACTCATTATCGTATTATTATGAAGCACTGATTGCGACCCCCTATTGTGGTAGTCACGTAACATGCGACCCTTTGCCATATTGGATAAATAACTATGTTCATTATTAAAGAAACACATTAAAAACAATTATAACATACAGTTCCACACCTGAATACCAATCATCACATTACGTCAAGTTGCATCGCTTAGCAACATATTTTTAAATGTTAATATCTTGCAGGCTACTTTTTTACTATTTGAACAAATTTGTGGTGTGTGTTTATCTCACTTAACTGCTCGACCTGCAATGCCGGGCCCCAGGATAGAGCACTGTCAGCGGTCCCCCTGTGGGCCATGATGGCAGGTATATCAAAAAAAGGATCTGGGCACCATAACGGGAGGGTGTAACAATAATAATATATATTCTTAAAAATGTAGTAATAAATGTCATGCTTGTTAAAAGTTGTCGGTTTATGATAACTGTAATATGATACGTGTAAGTCATCGATTGTAATTATTAGAAATACATAGAAAATACTGCGTAAAGTGTAGTCCACCTCATTCAAACTGTAGCAAACAATTATTTTGCAATATGCGATGCAAAAGTTAGCCACTATCTTAACTGACGAATAATGCACATAAATATGATAGACAGAGTGCATTGCGCTATTATCACCATAGTTTCCAAGTGCTTATATGTATACAAATGACTAAATAAGAATTTCGATAGACTACATTTTGACGCAGGGTTTTGAATGTGCGAGTGTCATACGAAAATGGACCACACATTATAGACACAAATACACCAATATTGAATGAGCATCACTGCATAACCACACATTATAGACACAAATACACCAATATTGAATGAGCATCAGTGCATAGACCGAGAGCAGTTTTCAGACCGACGGACAAGCGCATTCCTGAGACGTGTTTAAGTTAGTCCCATATTCTTCCACACTCGAGATCGGTTGACTGTTACTCCACAAGCGTTATGTATTTCAATTCTCATTATTTCTGAGTTCCATAATATTATGTTCGTTCCTAAACGGAGTATACAGGACTTCCGGGTTTACGCCCCATCCGTCGCATTTACCAATATGCTACGGAGTGACATTGTATACAGGACTACTCACATTCAAAGTAGCATAATTTTTCTAATTTGTAAATCTCATTTCGCAATGAATACGGTAAAATATTCAACAGAATCACGACCGCCGTGCGCCACAAAGTATTTTGAAAAGTGGTTTCATTGGCTCTGGCCGAATTCAAATTAGCAATACCCGATGCGGGTAGACAAAGTTGTTTTCAATAACGCATTTTTCTCACCCGGCACAAATTACCACTGACCTAGAATCAAGTGGGTTGTTTGCGTGTAAAGATGACTAAAAACGTTACCCATTTACTTGAAAAAGAAAACATGTCAATGAATACATTATTATTGTTACTAATAGAACATACGTTAGAGTGCCCACCACCACCCGTCATATATGCACAACCGTGGATATGCACGGCCGCTTTCTATGACGCTTTAAACGTGTCTGAAAGAAGTGATTTTAAGTGCTCATTCCGTCCCGAGACGGAGCCGCACGGGACTGATGCTGCAACCATGCACCGTAGTGCTTAAAGAAGAAAGTTAAGAAAGAAAATTTTTGTTTTTTGGACTGGCTCTGCTGTCCGCTGACGTTAAGCGCCTTGTGTACCCGCACACCGAGTGTCACGAAATGAAATGGATGAGTCTACAGAAGAGTCGGGACTATCCCGCTCCCCATACGACGCTGCAAATTTCTCAAATGCCGCAAAGTTGGCCTCGGTTGCTACCAGATCTCCATGACCAATTGGGCCCGTGTGAGGACGGACCCTGGCAAACAGCTCCGCTCGTTCGAATTCCATAAGCGGGCAATCCCAGAGGATGTGTTCAACATCTTGGTGGTCATGCCCGCAGGTACAACCCGGCCCATCTACTATCAAGCCAAACTCATGGAGTCTGGCGGCGAAGTTGCCATGGCCGGTGAGGAACTGGCTAATCCAGTGCGAAGGTTGGAGTCTTCTAGTTTGGTGCCTGCAGAATACGTCTGGAAAAAAACGGTAAGTGTGCCGCCCCTTGGGGGAGGCGGTCCACCTCGCCTGCCATGCCGTAAATGCGGTCTTGTACACAATTTCACTTACAGTCTTCCTGTAAGGAACGTCCTCGGATCTCTGCGGTGGTGTCAGATGGACACCGGCGAGTGTTGTGCTGATCCCCCTCAAGAGGAGGGTGATCGATCCTCTGACTTGGACGTGCAGATCGAGGGGTAGCACCCCCGCGTGTACGGCAAGCGCGTCAGTAGAAGTTGTGCGGTAGGCTTTGGTAAGCGAGATCAGCGCAAGTCGCTGCCCGCTTAGTAGTGCGCGTCTCACGAGAGTTAAGGAGTTTACTCGGGAATGCCAAATGCTGGAGGCGTAACCGGCAATTCCCATGAAAATTGCGCCGTATGCAACCTTAAGGGCTCTAGGCTTAAGTCCCCAATTGCTGCCTGCCATTCGGGCCATTCTCTGATAGGCCGAATTGGCCTTAGAGACGGCCGTCTTGGCATGGTGAACGAAAGACAGCTTGTCATCAAGAATTACTCCCAGATACGTAACCCTTTCGGAGAAACGCACTGAGGTCTGGCCAAAACGAACCGTGGGTGGCCGTCGAGTTATGTTGACCCGAGAAGTACCCCTGAGGAGGACAGCTTCCGTCTTGCTCGGGGCAAAGGTCAGCTTGTTCAGCAACCCCCAATTAAGGATTCTGCCCAAGGCGTCCGTGGCTGCACGCTCAAGTGCCGGTCGGCTATAAACAGAACATTAAATGGATGCATGTTGGATTTATATGACAAATTATATTTTGTTCGGCATACGTCATTTGCACCCGCGACCCGCAATCCGCGCATCGCATAGCCACGATCTTTTTAGACCATGCCACAACTGAGGTATAGCCTTAAGAAATCTTGATAGTAAATGCGAGATATCTAGAAATAAAAAACAAACAAAAAAAACTAGCGATTTAATGATCAAAGATTTCTCTTAGCTCAGAAACTTTTGGTTTTCTCATTTATTATTCCCAATGTTAGTTTTTTGAAGACTATTTTTATTTAAAAATATATTATTAGCATATTATATTAGGTAGGTGTTTTTCAAAAAACTGTGTATTAATTTTATTAATTAAAACTGAGTTAAGCTCTAAATTGATAATATGTAATGCTCTAGAGTTTAGATAGTAAATTTCACATTATTGATAAATTATTCAGAATTTAATATACTTACTTATATGCAACAACGTTATAATATATTATTATCCAGTATTGCCAACTGTCGCTGTCAAAAATATGCCAAACTTACTATGTCCATAAAATAAGGGAGCCAGCAAAAAAAATGGATTTTCTCAGTATTTAAAAAGATATCTAAATACTAGTATTTAGGGTAGCCGCGTTCGGAGGTGCGTTGGACGGTGCGCACTACTCAAACGTATAACCGTGTGTGAAAATGTTCGTAGACAATGTCTTTTTTTACAACATTTTTCTTAGGTCGTATTCTTATTTGTCCGGTGGTTGTTTGTCCGGTACAAATCTTGCAATCGATTTTTAACTAATTTCCCGACTAGCTAGATATTTGAAACTTTTAGAATATATCAGAACACGATGCCAATGCATTTTTTTAATACTTTTAGCCATCTTTGAGTAGAATTGAATTCATTTTTAGCTAAATCTGTTTTATATGAAAAGTTATTTCGATACCATTATTGGTTGCTAGGGGGTCCTAGCAACTAAATTATTAAAAAATATATACGTGCGTTACTATGGAAATCAATATGAAATGACATTTCATTATTCAGTATTTCTATCAAGTACCTACAAATTTTTTTGATCGTTTAAGCTAGTCAAGTCAAGTTTAAATGATTCAACAGAAAATTTAAAAACGCTGTATATAAAAAGTTCTTTTTATCTTGTAATTATTTGGTTATACGTTTGAGTTGCGAGCGCCGCTCAACGCTCCGCCAGATGCGCCCACCCTGGCCGGGGCGGGGCCTAAAGTCATAATTTAGTCACTTATCAGAGGGAAATCAGTATCAACCTGAGTAAGTATTTGATTTTACAGTCTTTGTCTAATGTATGTTTTTTTTTGGAAGCTTGCCCTTTATGAATAGTCAATAAAAGAAAACGTTTTTGAGTAAATATAACTACCTATTTTACTAAGAGTTGTATTTAGTATTTACGTAACCTTTGGATTTAATTAAAACAATCATATTAAAATAAAATTCAGACGAAAGTAAGAGTGTTTCGTCATGAAAACAATACTCATTTCGTTGAACAAAACATGACTTCTTATTACAGAAATAATTGTTTAAATTTGTACTGTACGTGCGCAAATAATAAAAAATTATTACTTTCGAAACTTTATATGAGAGAATAGGTATATTTTTTTTCCTTTTGATTGAAATTTCTATTCCAGACAAGTTGAACTTTACTCTGTATTTAATTTTCTGGGAATTTTATCTTTTACGCAACTGCATACCGAAATAAATTATTATCAACTCAGACTTTTCACTTTTATTCTATTTCAATATTATTACGGAAACACTTTGAGAAACAAAAAAACTTTTTTAATTATTATTAAACGAGTCAAAGTTTGAACAGTGTACAAATTGAATACAGCGTACACCAAAGTAAGAAATAATAATATATATTTTTTAATTAAATTAATTTAAGAAGTATAAAATATTTATACGTTATATATATTCGGATTTTTAATCATTGAAATTTATCGAATACAGAATAATGTTTTCACGAAGTATTCTATTCTCAGAATTGTCAATTTATATTTTATTTATCGAATATAAAGAATGTAACATTCTTTTACTGAAGAGACGTAATTTAAAAACACTTCTGAGAAATACATGACCACATTTTTTTTTTTGAAAAATAACCATCAGATTTAAGAATACAACATTCTTTATTGAACATACATAATTTGCAAACGGCTATGTATTATTTAAGTATTATAAAAAATAGGTAAGTACATAATAGAATGTTGTATTTTGTTGTTTTTTTTTAGTTTCAAACGAAAAATTTTGAGATATTTGGATGTATTTAGATTGTGGTGCATACCTCACAACCGTGAAGTCTACGAGGAATTTGGGGTACTCAATAGACCGAGTTAGGGAAATCGACTTGAGGTGGTCAGAAACCATCCTCTGTTAATGTGCTTTGAATGATAATGTGACATCTTCAGCCCTATAGTAACATCTATCAACATAAAATAGAACTAACAATCCCACACGATAATGAAGTACTCATCACTCTAGCTTATCACATTAATTATAATTAGTCGATATCAAACCTTTCAATCAAGCAATTCAATAAAATAATCTCTCAATAAAACAATTCTTCCTCGCATACTGTGTTTGTCCGAGAATGATGTAAAACTATTAAATAATACAAAATTCACATAATATATAATTAAATTAATATCATCTAAATATAATATATCACATGCTCAAAATGTACAAATGTACAATAAACAATAATTAAAACAGTTATTTGTTTATTTTCCGACCATGTCCGATCCTAATAAGATCATATGGGCTTCCACAGAGTAGAGGTTTGTATTAATAGATTTTGTTTTTTTTACGAGAAATGGATGTCAGCCACTTGCTCAACCTATTAGGTCCATACCTTGACTCACACACAAATTGAAAAACAATATGTGTACTTGCCAGACCCAGGATTCGAACCTGGAACCCACGGCGTTATAGTCCGACGCTTAAGCCGCGCGGCCACCGTGTTATAAGTCCATATAACATTAAACTTAGTAGTTCGACATCATACGGAATTAAAATACCAAACAACTACAAATTTTCAACCCTGACGGAAAGTGTCAAATTTAATATCTACAGTCCGTCCTATTCTCTTCTTCATAAATCATCACATTGTAATATATTATTATAAGACCCCTTCCTTCTTAAGGATGTGACGTCTATATAGAACTATATTTTTAAATGTCTACTTAAAATAATTATCATGAATCGATATTGGTATATTGTAACCCCGTTTCTAGCTTATTTTAGGTCAACGCAGTAAATGTGATATACCTACTTTTATTCTAAATGTGACGTTAAAAAACAAACGTGGCCATCTCCAGTCACTGACTTTTTTGAGATTTTTGGTTGGTATGACTGCTTGTGTTGTTTTATATAATAATATTCACTTTAGACATGTCTATCTCCTTATTTTCTGCTTAAAAAATCAAAATAAAAGTTGTGATTTTTTTCAAACTTAGTCATCTCCATTGACTTTTTATATCAAACGTGGTCACATTCGTCTTAGCCAATCACGACGTAGCACTTTTTCAGAATGGCCAATCATGTCGTGGCATTTTATCAATATGGCTCCCATCAGCAAAAAGTTTTCTCTGTATATAAGTTTTTAAGCGAAATAATTGTCAAAGAATGGAAAATAATCCAAATAAAGTTTGAAATAGTGTCTCCAGAGAATGCACGAAAGTTTACCAGATCAAATTATACCATTAAACGTTCAAAGAAGACTGAAAAACGGTAAGTAAACTTTGATTTTCAAACGTTTTACGACAGTTAGCATTTTAGAACCCCAGGGCTGTGCCTTGGCTGTTCATATTTTAAGTTCAGTTTTAAAGCTGCATAATATCGTGTAAACTGGTTCAGTTATCTATATTTTTTTATATATTTTTATTCAAAAATATTGTTATGTTTGATTAGTTACCTATTTAATTCTAATATCATAAAACTCAAAATAAATTCATAAACCCAATTATAATTTTCAAATTATTAAGTGTTAGTTGTAAATATGAAATAAGTTATACATTTATATTGTTGTTTTTTTCGGGTGCCGGACGAAATCACGAAGGCCGAAATCCCGAAAAATAAAAAAATATAAACAGTAATAATTTTCAACCAGCGGCACCCCAATAGGCGGCGCTTTTCCTCGATTGTATAATTTAACAAGATAATTAAAATAGTTATATAAAAACTATTATTAATTATAAAATAAAGCAAGAAAATAATTTTCAACCAGCGGCACCCCAATAGGCGGCGCGTTTTCTAGAGTGTGTAATTTAACAAGATAATTAGAATAGTTATATAAAAACTATAATTAATTATGGAATGATGCAACAAAATAATTTTCAACCAGCGGCACCCCAAAAGGCGGCGCTTTTTCTCGATTGTATATTTTAACTAGATAATTAAAATAGTGGTATTTAAAACTATTATTAATTATGGAATAAAGGAACAAAATAATTTTCAACCAGCGGCACCCCAAAAGGCGGCGCTTTTTCTCGATTGTATATTTTAACTAGATAATTAAAATAGTAGTATTTAAAACAATTATTAATTATGAAATGAAGCAAGAAAATAATTTTCAACCAGCGGTACCCCAATAGGCGGCGCTTTTTCTTGAGTAAGTAATTTAACAAGATAATTAAAATAGTTATATAAAAACTGTTATTAATTATGAAATGAAGCAACAAAATAATTTTCAACCAGCTGCACCCCAATAGGCGGCGCTTTTCCTCGATTGTATAATTAAACAAGATAATTAAAATAGTTATATAAGAACAATTATTAATTATGGAATGAAGTAAGAAAATAATTATCTTGTTTAATTACACACTCTAGAAAAAGAGCCGCCTATTGGGGTACCGCTGGTTGAAAATTATTTTTTTTGCATTATTTCATAATTAATAATAGTTTTTATATAACTATTTTGATTATCTTGTTAAATTATACAATCGAGAAAAAGCGTCCCCTTTTGGGGTGCCGCTGGTTGAAAATTATTTTGTTGCTTGATTCCATAATCATGATTAGTTTTTATTATAACTATTTTAATTATCTTGTTAAATTACACATTCAAGAAAAAGCGCCGCCTATTGGGATACCGCTGGTTGAAAATTATTTTTTTGCTTCATTCCATAATTAATAATAGTTTTTAATACTACTATTCTAATTATCAAGATAAATTATACAATCGAGAAAAAGCGCCGCCTTTTGGGGTGCCGCTGGTTGAAAGTTATTTTGTTGCTTGATTCCATAATTATGAATAGTTTTTATTTTAACTATTTTAATTATCTTGTTAAATTACACATTCAAGAAAAAGCGCCGCCTATTGGGGTACCGCTGGTTGAAAATTATTTTTTTGCTTCATTCCATAATTAATAATAGTTTTTAATACTACTATTTTAATTATTTAGATAAATTATACAATCGAGAAAAAGCGCCGCCTTTTGGGGTGCCGCTGGTTGAAAATTATTTTGTTGCTTCATTCCATAATTAATAACAGTTTTTATATAACTATTTTAATTATCTTGTTAAATTACACACCCAAGAAAAAGCGCCGCCTATTGGGGAACCGCTGGTTGAAAATTAATACTGTTTATATTTTTTTATTTTTCGGGATTTCGGCCTTCGGGATTCCGGCCATTCGGGATTTTGGCTTTCGGGATTTCGGCTTTCGGGATGTCGGCTTTCGGGATTTCGTCCGGCACCCATTTTAACACAACCCTGTTTGTTAGAATACAAAACAAACCAATCGAATACAAAACAAAACTGTCCATCTCCAATAGTATTTATTTCAAACCTGGTCAAATCCAGATGATACAAAACAAACATAGCCATCTCCAACATAAAATCGTAAATATCTTGTTTGTTAAAGATTCGCGATTATTGAGCATTGTTTAAATCGTATCTTTTAAATAAAATATAATCATAAATTAGGAAATTATTAACTTACGGGTTCAAATTAACCACAAAAACAAAAAAGTTGATTTACTCAGTTTCACTTGTGATGGAGATGGCTACGTTTGTTTTTTAGCGTCACAAATAATGAAATATATATAAATAATTAATAATTAATAATGATATGTTACTTTTGAGGGATCATTTTAACGATGTTCAGTTCATTTCGTAACAATTTGAATTTTCAGCAAAAGCAAAAAGTTATTAACAGACTTTGCGAAGCCGTAAAAATGATCCCAAAAGGGTCAATGATATTTGATGTAGCAACGCCATTTTTTAATAAGCTTTTAGGTCGTTGTTAGAAAATTAATATTTTCAGCCGGTACGTTTTTTTTAATTTTTGTTATCGTGTCTGATAATTTGATTTGTTATGACCAAGTATTTATATTATAGGTAATGTATTTAAAAAATATTTTTTTTTGTTTTCATAAATATAAGATAAGATAAATATTCTTCTTCTTTGGCCATATCCGCCCCTTAATTGGGGCATATGGACACCACGCGGCGCCTCCAAGAACCCCTGTCGCTCGCCAGTCTTCTTGCTTCGTTCCAGGTCAAACCAGCATCCCGTAGCTCCGCCATATACATTCTGTAGATAATATTCAGTGGCCTTCCAGGACGGTCGGCTTGAAGAATAGGCAAGCTAGGTTGAAGTTCTCTTCTGGCATCCGCAGCACGTGACCGAGCCAGGTCCAACGTCACTTCTTCACTTTCAGCGTGATGAGAGGCTGCTTGGTGCTCCTTAAGTCATACCACCGCACACCCAGTATTCGTCGCAAACATCTGTTTTCGAAGTTCAGTATTCAGTTGCTCTGAGCCTTCGTAAGATGCCATGATTCGCTACCGTAAAGCAGCACCGTCAGAATGCAAGTGTCGAATAGGCGGCATTTGGTTTTGACCGAGTACAATCGTGAGTCCCAGACATTCCGCATCGAGTTGAATGTTGCTCCAGCCATTCCCATTCGGATAGCGAGCTCTTTCTGCAAAGATAAAAATTGGAGGCCAGAAAATAACTAACTTAATATTCGCAGACGATACCTACTACACTAATCGCTTTTGATGAAGGAAAACTTACTTAAAATATCTGGGATGGAACATTACAGGAAAAGGTGGATATGGAGCATAAATAAGAAGCTGCATTCGTGTCATCCGGTCTCAATGATATTCTGTCATCTGTTATTTGAATAAAATTTAACCGCCATAATATATACGTATAACTCTTTACGTACAATGTAGTGAACACATTTAATGTCCGAATTAGGGAATCCAATCCCGAGCCAAAATTCTGATCCCGGGATTTCGGGATTACAATTTGACAATCCCGGGATTGGCATTTTTTTCAATTGTTTATATAAAAAAATTATATTTACAAATAACATTGATAAAATTGGTCAAAAATGAATCTAGTATAATTTATACTATTTAAGACATTTATTGTTAATATTGTATACGTCCAATCTTGGAAATACATAAGTTTAATGGAGTAAATAATATTGTAATATTAATAATAATGTGAATTTAATATGAGATTGCTGTTTCTGATAGTAAAGACTTAATGAAAGGGTTAGCGAGATTTAAAATAGTAAAGCAAAATCATGGTGTACTTATGGCCTTTCCGCTTCATAAATCTAATTAGTCAGCCAAATATGAAACTGCCGTAAAACGTATGAGATCGTGGTGGAATTACTTTGTTAATAGTGCTAAGCATTGTTTTTTTTCCAATATTTCTATTTTTTATTAATTTATGTGAAAAAATAGAATGAATCGGCAACTTACACATGGATATAAATCAAACTTCATTCAAATTCAGTTTATTTGTAATGTAGTTATTTGTTATCAAAAGTATTTTTTCTGTTATATTTTTGTTTTTATTTTATTTTCCATAAAAATTGATAAAAAGATCAATCCCGGGATTCATAGGTATCGAAAATTTCTCGGAATCCCGGGATCCCGGGATTTGAATCCCTAGTCCGAATGGTTTTTGGTTTGGGGGGTAATTATCCTCGAACCGTTTTACCTCAATACATAAATCTGATAATCCACCCTCAATAGTCACCGATAGCGGCCGATAGCAGCCTTGTGTATAGAGTAAATACACAGGAAGATTATACAACGAAGTATAAAAATATATAAATAATTAACGTCATAATTATTTGTTCGACTTAATCTACAATTAAATAGGGGTGTTTCTCACCCTCTAAGTGTTGTAGATACAGGTAATAATAAGATTTATTAAAGATTTTTCGTTACGATGTTAACGTATCCCGGATTAGTCACGCACGTTCAATTTATTTTGCATAATATTTGGTAACATAAACAGCAAACATTGCGTAGGCAGTTTCCAATGTTGACCATTAAGTAAATATTGTGGGGTATTTTATTAGGATATTAGGCATGTCTAATGTTGGTGGCGTTAGAATTCAGTATCCACCGTCAGTTATTTTGTTATACTAAACCAAGAGATTACTAACGGATATACTTAATTATTATATTTTCCCCCGACATTTAAAGCCTTTTTCATTGTATTTGCTTTGAACATACATAATTTGAAAACATTATCATGCAAATATACTACGGGCATTCTACTCAATTTGAAAAGCACACTGGCGCGAAACCGGCGGTTACAGGTTCAAATCCCGTCGGGTGTCATATTGTTTTCTTAAAAAGATTTTTTCTAGTGGGGATATTCTCAAATCATTGAATAAAAGAAATATAAGTATATAAGTACTTATTAATAATTTTGATAAAACACATTTTTTTTGTACAGAATCTACTTTTTATATTAAATAATTATAGATACCGGTTTCTCTCTAGTTGAAAATGTCAGTCTGAGGTGGACGAAACCGGTAGTATTATTAATACGTTTTAAATTTAATAATACAATGCATTTCCACCAAGAATATTGTCAGTTAACACAATTAAAGATTTTTTATGTACATTGATACCGGCATTTCTCTGAGTAAGAGTGGAGGGCTCGTCACTGCTAATGGACAAGAAGTGAGGGTTGACAGAAACGCACGGTGTAGGTTTAACAGGTGTATTTTTCACATATCTCGCTAACAAAATTTAAGCGGGGTAAATGCGGCTGGTTTGCTGGAGATGCTTGCGGCTTGGCACGTGGGCATAAGCGGCGTGGTTGGCTACAGCGGATAGCGTCTTGATGGGCTGCAGATGCGGCATCGCTGGCTGTAGGTAATTGCAGATTGTTTGGCTGTGAGATGCGGCAAAAACGCATGGCGGACGCGGCGTATTTGAACGAATATCTCGCGGGCTGACTTCCCTCCAGGAGAAGTCTGCCAGACTTATCGGCAACAGCTCGTGCCGTGTAGACACCTTCCGGGGTGACAGTCGAAGCAAGAAGGACGAACGATCTCCTCCCCGTGGAGAGCTCACTTTTACGGCCTGTGGGTAGTCGGACCTCTCGGATCTCCCTTTCTAGCTTCGTGTCTCTGTATTTTGGCGGAAGCGCGAACGAATTTGAAAGTTCGGAAAATTTGAGCGGAGGTAGGCTCTGCGAAGTTTTCTTGCTATTTAAG
This sequence comes from Rhyacophila brunnea, assembly GCF_057557595.1. Lineage (NCBI taxonomy): Eukaryota > Metazoa > Arthropoda > Insecta > Trichoptera > Rhyacophilidae > Rhyacophila > Rhyacophila brunnea. Next base: position 8,884,523 of record NW_028232796.1, on the reverse strand, counting down.
TGGAAGTAGGCTGTGGCAGGCTGTGGTTTTTGGGACAGTCGATTGTTCGGTCAGTCTCTTTAAGGTGGTCTCCCGTGGCAGACCTTCATCTTGTATCAATATACGTTGTCTATCAGCTCTTCAACTACGCTTTTTCATGTGTAAATTTTTTTAAATGCCTCATACCGCATTCCCACGTGGCGATTTTTCTCGTTCAATGGCAATGTTGAATGGCAGACGAAAGTCAATTGTTAAATATGAGACCACGTCTAAACAGTGTTGATTAAATTGATAGTTGAATTGAACGCAGATGAGTTCCTTTATACTTTAACCGTTCAATATTAGTCAAATGGTTGCCTATGCAAGTAACCAAGGTGATAACAACTTGCATCGGTATGTAAACTTGTTATCGACGCAATCTTGATTACGACTATCTGTTCAACTTAAATTGATACGTGGGATAATTGATTTTGATTTCTTGTTCAACATTAAACAGATAAATAGATAAACAGAAGAATAAATTTTAACAACAAAAATCGTCACATGAGTACGCGGCATTAATAGATTCGATTTCGTTGATTTTAATAACTTACTAATCTCTTCAGAATGTGATGTTGACGCCAATTGCCTCGTATTTCTTGATTTTTTATAACATTTCGTACAGAACAAGCCAGTTAATCATCTAGAGTCGGCTTAATAGTTATTCTTCTTTATCAGGACATCATTGCTGAGGATTGTCACTAAAATGGTTGAATTATATTATTAGAGGAAGCAATACGTACATCTTACATTACAACGATGCGATTTTAAAAAGTTTATATGATTTAATTAATATCTATAGTATCTTATTCTCAATATCGGATGTATTATTTGTAAAAAAAAATGCGGCCTGGTAGCTGTAGTAACTTTCTTATATTATAAGTATTGGCATTGTATTATGTAAGCCTAATAAATCTAAAATATTTTTTATACAGTAAACACGTCCTGTTTTTGTTTTTGTTCGGAATTTAAAAATTTAAATAAAAAACATATCTGAAAGTGATTGATATAACTAACTAATCAGTATAAATATGACGTAGGTATCTAAAACAATGAAAAGTGTCGTAGACGTCATGCCAAGGTTATAAAATTTCATTTTGATCAACAAATTGTTGCGTATGAAGACCCTAGTATCCTAGCGTGTCTGCACAAATCGATAGTGCTTATGACTTCCCATGACGTCAAAATCGAACGTATGTTGTGCGTTATCAAAACTAAACTACTTCAAGTAAACGTCATAATATGGGAATAGACTCCGATACTAAAACAAAATGCCGATTGTGGATCGAACAATACAACATGGCATGAAATTACATGAGCGTGAAAGGAAATGTGAAATGTTTGCAATGAAAATAATGCAAAGAAACGTACGTATTCACGATGTATAACAATACTAATAATTAATTTCAATCTATTTTTAGATATACCTACCTGAAAAATAAAGAAATGTATTCACTAGGGCAGGGGTCGGCAAACCACGGCTCGCGAGCCACATGCGGCTCTTTTGGTATTGGCGTGCGGCTCTTTGCCAAATTCCCTATTCACATTTTTTTTTACAAAAAAGGTATGATTGTTGTCGTTTTAAATCAGCCTATTGCAAAAGTCGACAAATTAAATTTTTCTCCATTTCATATTGACACGAGCACTTTCAACAAGCAAAGAGTTTATGTAGCTCCAAATTTGTAGGTCTTGCCACCAAAATTGAGGATTTGAAGAGAGAAAAATGCAATTTAATTTCACAACTCAGCGGAGCGCTCTAAAATATCTACATCATAAGGTAGTACTACGATTTTTAATACATGGTATAGCTTTCCGAACTCATATTTGAGTCTACATAATATGTATGTGAACAATAATTTTCAAACATGAATAATATAAATAGCATTTAGAGAAGCCAAATAACCGATGAGAATTTGGAGTCGCGCCTAAAATTGAAAACTACAAGTTACATACAAACATACAGACACTCTCCAAAGAAATGCAAGGAAGGTCATTGTTCAGATTATTTTTAAGGAATGCGTGAAAATTGTATGTAACTCATTTTCTGTAAAAAAATATTTATAATATTTCAGCAATAAAATATTACTTATATTTGCGTTAGTTTTATTCGCAAAATCTTCTTCATTTGATAAATAAACAATAACATTCACTGAAATAAATCATATTTATAAAAATATATGTATGGCTCTCGAATTTTTTTTAACCGTTGTGATACTCATATTTGGCTTTTTTGGTCCAAGAGTTTGCCGACCCCTGCACTAGGGGACAGATAGAGCAGTAATATGCCGCGGGAAATGACGTTCAACATCTACGTCTATGCCTCGGGAATAGTGTCGCGGAACATTTTGCGTGTACACACCAGGACTCACATCAGTTAGAAATGTCGCCCGAGGAGGTTTTGTTGGTCAGCGCCGCGAACATATTTAGGTAAATGTGCCGCAGAGGTGGACTTTCTTTTTAGACCAAACCAAACCTAACCTAATCTAACATATCCCAACCTAATATTATATTATATAATCTTAGCTTGTGATAATGGTTTATCAAAATGTATGAAAATTTCAAATTTTCAATTAACGATTATTGGATCGAAAGGCCGATGCGCCGACAGAAAAAGGTATTTATTATAATTATTGTCTACAAGGAATAAACTGTTTTCGTCAAAAAAAATATAAAAGCTCATGTCGACCTCTGCGGCACAATATTATCCATATTTATTCTAATGAGTAGTTTAGTGGTTGTTTAGAGAAAGTGAAGGTGGTGAGTGCGGAACTACTAACTTATTACAAAGAGAAAGACGAATGGATATTCGAGTGACTCATGTTGAGCGACATATTGCACACCCGTCTACACTCGTTAACATTTGACGCGGGACAGACGCGCGGCCCGTGTGCTCGCTTGCGAAGCGACAATATGTAGCATGTCCCGCGTCACGTAGTAATGCCATACTATGTTGCGCGCAACGTTGCAGCGTCATGTAGACTCTATATTGCGCGTCGTGTTGACGGACATTTTGTCCTCTAGTGAATTTTTTTTTCTTTTGACCATGTCCGATCCTAATAGGATCGTATGGGCTTCCACAGTTTGGAGGTTTGTATTAACAGATTTTATTTTTACGAGAAATGGATGTCAGCCACTTGCTCAACCTATTAGGTAACCTGCCACTGGTAATGCCAATTGGGAGAGTGATAACTATGTTCAACGAAATTGCTTCGGGTGTTGATATATTCCACCTACGTGAGAATGAGTTTAGGTGGATGTTGTTTTATAAAATCTTAAAATAGGGTCTGCTTAACTCATCCGGTGTACTTCCTTGTACCTATCTAATTCATCTACTGATATATCTCTTTTTTTATGTAATACTGTTATATTAATATATCTTTGTTTTTAAATGTCATGTTGTGAACGTCTTAAACTTATAATTTGTAATGTCCACAATATGTTAAAAAAATAAATGAAATGAAATAAATGAATACTCTGACTCATACACATTGAAGTTAATCCCTCCAAACCAAAAACCCGCCACGCACCACACTCGGTCGTAATCGAGCGTATCACGTGGCCCTACATTGGCGATGTGAAACATCTAGTTAAGTTTTAGGCCGGGAATGCCCTAGGACAGTGGTCGGCAAACTCATTAGTCAAGAGAGCCAAATATCAACATTACAACGATTGCGATTTCTTTGAAGAGCCAAATAACTTAAACTATAGATGTAAGTACACTTATTTACGTAATAAACTTTAATTAAAGTTTTAAGTCTTAATTAAACTATAGGTAGGTACACTGAAAAAAATTTGATGTCTTATTTAATAATGATCTTATTTATTGATAAAAATATAAGTCATAAATTCTCTTTAAATTAACAATTGCCTTCCATCTCCTTGAAAAGTTTGGGTAAGTCAGGATTGTATGTTGTTGTTTTTAATTTTAGGCACGATTCCATGTTTTAATCAATAAGACGACCTTACTCTTGATAAGGTTCATGCTTGCAAAAGATTGTTCGCACGAATATGTAGAACCAGAAAGGGAAAGAACAGCAAACGCTAGTTTTTTCAATAGAACATATTATGAGTCAAGAATACTATTCCAGGTGTTAAAAATCATCACGTGTTCCTTCTCCAGGTCTTTCAAAGAAGACTACTTGTGCTATGAACCATATTCATATTTGTTTTTCTCCAATATGTCTATATCAGCACAGAGACATTGAAATGTAGAGCTCCATAATTCTTCATTTTTTAAATTCTGGAGTTTTTTTTAACAAAGACTAATGTCGCTTTGCTGTTTCTGAATTCCTGAAACCTGTTGAGGAAAGCTTCCCTCATATTTAAAATTGATTTTTTGAAATAGCAAATGTCAAAATCAGAATTATTTTCGTAGCAATATTGTTTCAACAGGCTTTGAATGAATCGAAGATTCTCTTTCTAAATTTTAAGCAAACAGGGATATTTTGTTTTCTAATGAAATAACTTCTTCTGACATCGGAAAAATATGTTTCCTCCCCCCTGCAGTTTACGATTAAGCTAATTTAGATGATACGTAACGTCTCCCACGAAATAGAATTTTTGGATCAACTGATTGTCCGTTACCATATTTCTGGATAGTGAACAAACACCCTTCTCAAGGAGAAATGCTTTAATTTCTGTTAATAAGGAAGCTAAACGTTTTAAAACATTTTTCTCTTGATAACCAACGTACCCTGTTATGCAGCAGAAGATCTGCGTACTAAACTAACTAAAAAAAAATTGGCGATAATTAAGAGCTAACTTTGCAAATTTCTTTTGGAAATGTCTGCGCACAAAGCGCTTTTTGACGAATGATGCAATATACTTATTTTTTTCTTTCAAAATAGTAACAAACCCTTTTCCTACACCGGTCATACTTTTCGCCCTATCTGTTGAAATTGGCACAATTTTATCGAGTGGAATATGACGTTTTTCCATGCACTCAATTACAGCATTTGCAATATCCTCTCCACGTGTTTGACCTTTGAGGCAATAGTCCTAAAAGTTCTTCTTTATTACCTGTAGATGAAATAAATCGTACAAATTTGTCCGGTATCATTAATGTCACAAAACTCGTCAACTACTATTAATAAAGTTGAAACCAATTTAAGATCTTCGATATGCTGATTGGTTATAACCGATGACATTTTGACTGATTTATCTTTCAGTTCGGTTTTAGTCCATACGTGGTCATTTGTGGTAGAACCACACTCAAGGAGCCAAAGAGCCACGTGTGGCTCGCGAGCCGCGGTTTGCCGACCACTGCCCTAGGAGAAGATGCCCAGAACTATGGTTGCTACGCTCAAAGTGAGCTCTGATTGAGATTAAAGTTACTTTCTAATGCAAAGTGCCGGAGGAGAAGATCACAGGGAAATTATGAAAATAAAAATGATTCTAGTGTATATAAAACAAAATAATGAAGCTAATCATACGAACAGCAAAAATTATGTGAAGAGATCTTCACGCCCGCAGTAAGACGCCGCAAAATTTTTAAATGCAAGATAATTAGTAGCAACTTTAGCAAGCTTTAGTAGCAACCAAGTCGGACGGCCCGATGGGCCCAACAGCTTGTTGGACCGACCTGAGCATCTCCTCCCGTTCGGAGCACATTCTAAGACATTCCCAGAGGATATGGTTGGCATCCTGAATTTCCCCTCCGCATGGACATGTCGGACGGCTTACAAGTCTAAGCTCAAAGAGCTTGCCAGTGAACCCACCGTGTCCAGTCACAAATTGACTAGTGTGATGGTCAGTAGTCAGATATTTGGTTATCTCCAATCGCCATTTAATATTTGGAAAAAAACATATATGTGTGCCGGCCCTTGGTTGATTCATCCCACCGTCGCTGGCAGGTCTTCCACGCCGCGCCATGTCCGATCCTAATAGGACCATAATATGGGCCTCCACAGAGTGGAGGTTTGTATTAACAGATTTTATTTTCACGAGAAATGGATGTCAGCCACTTGCTCAACCTATTAGGTCCATAATCTGACTCATACACAAATTGAAAAACAATTTGTGTACTTGCCAGACCCAGGATTCGAACCTGGGACCCATTGACACTATAGACCGGCCCTTAAGCCACGCGCCCATCGTGCGTGTGAATCCTATTGAATACGAGGTTTAAAAGGTCCATCGTAGATGACCTATGTCATATTATACATCTGACGTGAAACTATGCTCATATTTAACAGAATTGAATATAGATAAAAAAAATAGCTTCATATACATTGCAATAAGGATACGTAGGTAAACCATTTTCTTAATTCCTGTTCAACGAATGCAGTAGGGTTGGCAGAAAAATTTACAACATAATATTGTATATTAATAATTTATGTATGGTGTAGTCAATTTCTGGAGACATTGTATTAATTAAAATAAAACAACAGTAGTCATAGTAGGTACTTAGGGGTTGTTAATGTAAGACGTGATTCCGTGCGGGGAAAGAGAAGTTCTCACATGTATTGTGATGATTTATGATAAATGGGATATGGGGAGGAGAAATGGAAGGGGGGGGGGGGATTAGAATTATTAATAACCATGTCCTTGCTTTTTCGTACAAGGTGGTTGTTAGTCATTTTGAACAATTACAAACACCCAGGTTTTGAGAAAACACATACTTAAAAATTGTGTCCTCACCGGTAATCGAACCCAGAACTCTCGGGTGGAAGGCCAACGCCATACGCACTGCACCACGAGAGCCGCCAGGGGTGGGGGAGATTCTAGAAAAAGATACGTCACAAAACCATTTTCATCATAGATATTTTACTTGGTGGAATTTAAATTAAAATTCTAATGGGTTGGTTGGAAACCCGGGTCGCGAAAATGACTCAAATAGAATAGTACAAAACATAAATCTATTAAAATCCAACGTATTTGTTTTGATGAATGGGTGATGATGTGTGTTGATGGGGGAGAGAGGGGTGGTGTATTTAAAAAAAATGGGTGGGTGTAAAGATATTTTTATGGACGGCCTCTTATTTCACATGGTACAATATAAGGTTATCGGGTTGGTTCGTCTGTTTTGTATGTTTGAATAGAACATTATTATGCCTTGAATGAATAATAATTTTTTGTTTGTGTACAAATATTATTTTTGTTTTGTTTTCACATTATTACAGTATTTACAGTATTACAAAACATGTTGATTCTTATTTCACGAAAACGTTTATTATCGACATCTGATATGTTTACGTTGTCTTAATAACGTAGAAAAAACAATGCGAAAATCTTATCTGACGTTTTAACACAATGCAAACATGACGCATATTTAGTATAGACTTACGAGCTAAAGTCGCGTAGCCGGAATTGCAGCGCAGTGGTGGAACATTATATTGATCGCGCCCGTTGCCATGACACCTGTTGCGCTACGTCATGTGTTTTCGATAAATTATTATTTCAATTCGAATGATAGTTGAAATTTTGCCGGCTGCCACTGTATTATTATCACCGGCCTGGATATATCCACTGATGGATGTAGGCCTCTCCAAACTGATTCCTGTATGTAGTTGCTCATTATGTCAATTGTATTTTAATTTGGCAGTAAATAAAACTACTACGTTTAGATTTTTTTATATGATGCAGAATTGATTAATAAACAGAAAACTGTGTTTATTGTTGCTGAATATTTCATGTCTATTTTAATATTACATGATAGTAAGGCTTTGTTATTTTTATAGTTTTATGTCTATTGCGAACAAACACAGTACGCGACCCGAGAACTACAAGGTTCTAAGTGTCGATTTTTGGCCAAACTAAAGTAATAATGAGGCAGTCTTCCAAGTCACATTATCTACATACTATATCAATATGAGGTCGATATTTCTTATATTTTTTCATTAAACCCCAATACTACCGAGTTCTATGTGCACTTTACAGAATATCTGTGGTACTACAGAGTTCTACCATCATCTAAAAAGATCCGTCGTTCTACAAAGTTCTATGTGCTTTGACATTTCGTGGTTGTGAATACATTTAATGTTGTTAAAATGGTTTTAATTGCAATATGAAGAGTAAAATGTTGTTGTTTTGTATTTTAAATTTATTATTAGGACTCCATGCAGTGTATTTTACTAGAAACCACGAGTATTTAAATAAACCACTATAACTTCGAAATACATAACCTCAAAAAAAAAGGTTTCGTGATATTTGATATCAACAGTAAATTGTGAACTCATTAATAGATGAATTATAATATTATGAAACGTAAGTAAGGTTAAATTATCGTTATTTTTTTTTTAAATATTGAGAGTATTTTAAGGCTATTTCATTCATTGATTTAATGTTTCAGGCTTAAAAGTCTTCCTAAAAGTGATATAAATATTTGAGATGTTTCAAATCTCAGTAGATGAGGTGAAAAAATGGTTATGTTGTATTCTAAAATCCCTATTCCTGAGAATTCCCACACTATAGAGATTTAGTATATTAATTATACAATATTATTATGATGTTATGATGGATCTGAAAGATATGCCTCTTGGTGGCTTGAAGTTTATTCTAAAACTGAGGCGAATAATTTAATAAAAGAATTTTTACACAACATTCACTCAGCCATTAGTAACAACAATCTTGTATACACAATTACAATAAATGTATATGATGTGAAGACAACGAGCCAGTTGAAATTGAACAATAAACATTGGGCTTGTTGCATCAACAATAGTTTTGTATTTTTAAATTATATTTTCAACATAATTTTCATTTTAAAATGGTATTAAACAAAAATTACAAAAAATATTTAAGTTTTTCCGAATTTCCCATTTTCCCAACAATTTCCATACATTTTCTCCGGAAAAAAATATTATATTAGATAACTTTCAAGAATTTTATTTATTTTAACATGAAAAGTGAAACTATGCGTCCTGAATTACCAGGATTTCCATACAAATTTCAGTTAGAACCTTGTAGTAAAGGCGATTTGTTTGAGTTTCAGGTGGACAATGTTCTAACTGAATTTATGATATATAAAATTAGCCATTAAAAACTAGTTTTAACGTAGTTTTATTGATAGGTACAACATAGCAGTACCATAATTGATATATTCAATCAAAAAAATAATTGAAAACATTCACAATTAACAAAATACAAGCGTTCAAAACTTCAACAGCCCATAACTTTTTTGCTGCAGTTGTTCACTTAGAACTCTGTAGTTCTCGGGTCGCGAGTATGCAAGGAACAATTATTCACTTTTATTGATAATATTTTATTTATGAACTGCTTGATTGAAAGATTTGATATCGACTACTTCTAATAATTAATAATGTGGGGTTGCTGCCAAAAGTTGGTATGTCGATAATTTAGATATTTAGAGTTAACAACGGATTATGTATACAAATTATATATAATTAATATGTACCCATGCTAGAAAAAATCAAGGCCATCAGCTATATAGAACATGCATAGAAAGCACAAATAAATTAGCATTATGCTTGATTTATAGGGGATGTCAAACTTTCATATTGCAATAATTACTCCATAACATGATTTCGAGACTACCAACTTTTGGCAGTCCCACCACGATATATTTATCAGTGTAGAAGGGTGGGTGTAGGATGTTAAGATCTCTAAACATTGTCATTCATACGTCTTTGTTTTCATTGAAGACTAAAAATTGCAGATAGTGTTGGCAAAAGCGATCTACACGCTGCAAATCTCTCATGGCGGAAGGCGCGACATGTGTACGACTGATGGAAGTCGCGCGACTGTATTCTTGTCCTTTGCCCTAACACTGGGGTTAACAGGGTGAAGTATTATAAATAAAAATTTAAAGAGTTTAATATTTCAATGACATATTTAATACTAAATAAATACAAGATAAAATGAACTTTTTACATACAATGTTTTAAAATTTTCTGTTGAATCATATAAACTTGACTTGACTAGCTTAAACGATCAAAAAAAAATGTATTTATAGAAATAATACTGAAATGTCATTTTGACATTTTATATTGATTTCCATAGTAACGCACTATATATTAATAATTTAGTTGCTAAGACCCCAGACCCCTAGCAACCAATAATAGTGGATTGGATTACGGATTTCTTCCGAAATAACTTTTCATACAAAACAGAATTAACTGACAATGAATTCAATTCTACTTAAAGATGGCTAAAAGTATTATAAGAATGCATTGGCATTGTGTTCTGATATATTCTAAAAGTTTCAAATGTCTAGCTGTCGGGAAGTTAGTTAAAATCGATTGCAAGATTTGTATTGGATAAACAACCACCGGACAAATAAGAATATGACGTTGTAAAATATTATCAGTATTCCGGTAGGTAACAATTTTAAGCTAACAAACTTTAAAATATTTATAACCTATATTATTGTTTATCATCTTGTCAATTATAAAATAATAATGTATGTTTATCATATTATTATAAACATATTACCTTATAATATATAACATATTCAGCTAACTTCAACTTACTATGGATATTATATTCAATCAGTGACTGATTTTGTATAAATTTACCATTAAAATAATTCTTAATTAATAAAATGGAAATACTGCCTGTATGTTTTGTTGCAGAAAGCCCTGCATAGCCGGCCGAGAGAACAGTTAGAAATGTCAAAATGCAATTTCATTTCAGCCATATTTTACGAACGTGGGATGTTTTTGACATAATAGCTGAAGCAACTTCCGGATGGGAATTCAAATCAATATGGTCATAGTATAAAAATTAACCCACGTTGCTTAACAATTTCTTTGTTAATATGTATACATTTAATTATATTGTAATGCTCAAACAAATACACTATCAATATAATGAATAACCAATATATTAATAATTATATTGAAAATACATTTATAGGTAGGTACTTACCTAGTAGATTAAAAAAAAAACAAAGATTAGTACTATTATAATAGTGCGTATGTATTTAACAACGTTTTTCTTAGCTCGTATTCTTATTTGTCCGGTACAAATCTTTTAACTAACTTCCCGACTAGTTTAAACTTTTAGAATATATCAGAACACGATGCCAATGCATTTTTTAATACTTTTAGCCATCTTTAAGTAGAATTGGCTTCATTTTCAGTTAATTCTGTTTTGTATGAAAAGTTATTTCGCATGAAATCCGTAAAAAGTAAAACTATTATTGGTTGCTAAGTGGGTCCTAGCAACTAAATTATTAATATTAATATATACGTGCGTTACTATGGAAATCAATATGATATTTCACTATTATTTCTATCGAGTACAAATTTTTTTGATCGTTTAAGCTAGTCAAGTCAAGTTTATATGATTCAACAGAAAATTTCGTCACTGTTCTGGCAGAAGACACTAATTCGAAAAAATGACATATTGAGTTAGTTATACCAAAATGTTCCTTATTTCAAACTTTACCGTCTGGAAACCTTCTTAATAAATAAACAGTCTTTATTTTAAAGTCAACCTTTTTACGATTACTTAATAAACTCACATGATAGACCATTTCAAACATTTTAACAACTTCAAAGTCAAATTACTCAAAACTAGTATTCTCCAGTTAGTGTGTTCTGCCAGAACAGATACGATTTAAAAACGTTGTATATAAAAAGTTCTTTTTATCTTGTAATTATTTAAATTATTTATGTTCAATACAAAGGATGTTACAATTTCAAATCTTGTGAATCGTTGAATAAATGATAGATGAAGTAGTTTGTTAAATTATTAGCAAATGCAAGTACGTTATAACTAATTATTTGAGAGATCCGCGTGTCGGTTAATAATTAGGGGTCTTAAATTGATACATTGATTTAAAACACAAAATAACAATAGCCGAAAATTATTACAATTTGATAAGCATTACATGTAAAAACTATTAATTAATTTTATCGTAATCAGATATGACGCTTGTAGCTTAATTGGTAAATCACAGTATTGAAAATCTAGTGAATACATGTTCATGTCCCGTCGTGTCTCGTATTTTTTCAAAACAAGATTTTTTTCTAGTATGTATATCATATCTGAGGTGTTTTCAATTGTATTTGTTCAATATAAAGAATGTTAAATTCTCAAATCATATGAATAAAATATATTGTTTATTATTAATTTTAATACTATAATAGTATTAAATAGTTCACTAGTAATAATTTTATTTATTGAAATGACAGTTAGTCATAATATTAGGAACTGATGAAAAAGTTGATAATTATATAATTACTAATTAATAGAATTCCATTTATAACAGTACAATGTTAATTATTATGATTGTTCTTCGTCTTTTATTGCCGTGATCTATCGAAGGTTGACCACGAAATTCACTCAGTATCCTGGGCCAGACGGGTTAGATACCCAATGTCGTAGACATTGTCTGGTCAATAGAATCTCCTTCTATCTGCACTTCAGCTGTCATGTCAGTCATGTATAGGTAATTCAATGTAATGCTGTCGATATATTATGTATAATTGTATTTACAATATAATGTATAAACTGTAAAATAGTAAAATCCGTTAAATTTGTAGGTAATGACATCTTATATTAAGTGTAATACTTAAATTAGTATGCATCCACAGTGTAGATGAAAATGGTTTATTATCATGTAGGTATTATATATAAAATCTATTTTAATTTAATTTAATTTTAAATTATTGTTTAAACAGTGATATAATATGATTTGATATTTAAAAACATATTCAATGTAGAATATTTTCATTTTCATCCCCTACGTACATACGAGCAAGTCCCCGGCATCGATTTAAAAGCCTCTCCTGGGCCAAGTTCAGGCTTCGTATTGAACTTGACATCAGGTAACGTGGCCTGGTGCTATGCAGGGTCAGTCGTCGGGCCCCTGCTTGTAGTGACATTGGCAGTGAAAGCCTCTACAAAATGAAAAGGCACCTTGAATATTTAGGGGTTAACGTAATGGGGTTGGTAATATGAGATATTATATTTATTCCTAATATTAGTGAAATGGTAATAATTTACAGAATGAGCAGGTATCTTTGTCTAAATATTTTGTCATATTGATAATCAGGGTAAAATATAAAAACTTACAAAATATAATGCCTTCGATTTTATTTAAAAAAAATGTGAATTCGTTTTTATTGACATATATTATTTAAATCATCAAACAAATTGAAAGCTCTGTAAGAGCTTTGGAAGTCTTCAAATTGTTTTCATTTCTTTCTTACAATCTTTAAACAAAGAAAGCAGAAAACAAAACTAACAACAAAAACACATAATTTTTCCAAGTATTATAGAAATGTATAGTTGAATATGATATTATGGTATATAAACCACTAACTTAACTAACCACTATCAAAATCCGAATATGTTGAACTAAGAGTGACAATGCGATGGTCTAACATTAACACCTAGTAACTGACATTCAATATTTTTTACAGGGGGAGTTAGAATATTATACAAAAACTATTACATAAATGAAATTAAATAAAAACAAAAATACAGTTACCTATCTTAAAAAATAAATTAAACTATTTTTGCACTAAGCGTATATTTGTTTTTATTTAATTTCATTTAATCGTTTTTATAATACTCCCGGGGATAGTGGGGAGCCCTGTCAAAAATATTTAATGACAGATACTAGGTGTTTTATTGTGTGTTGTTAGACTGTATTGTAATACAATCTAAATATACGATTATGGTAACATAAAATGTTAACAAAAGAAGTGAATGTTTGGAGTCCAAGAGAATTTAATAGAATATTTTGATACTACATTAGAATTTGTGTACCAATTTTAAAGTCACTGGATATAGCCAAAACAGGTGAAAAGGCTATTAGTAGCTTAAGTATAAATTGGTGACAAATTATTATAATATCTGTGGTTGATGATGATTCACAAATATAATAGAGCTTTATCTGTTGTCGATCCATGCTTTTATAAACAGGTCATATTCCTACTGGGAGGCAACCCAGTTTTCCCGTGTGCCATTGACAATGGAAAGTAAAGTATATGGAAAGGAAAATTATGAATGAACGTATTCCCGGGAAATGGGGCCGGTCGTGTTGCCGTAGGCTTAACCGCGCCCTTATAGAGTTGCTACGCCGCGTGGCCTCTACATTGAAATACGTAACCGCGTAGCTTTGGTTGTGAACAACTTTGGTGGGTCGCTCAAGACTGGGATGGAGTTGAGATATGGAATATATATTGTATTTTATATTTATTCATTTTATCCAGGCCTATCCTGGGCATATGTGGAACATTGTGCAATGTACGAAAACGCATGGATTTAGAAGACAACAAAAAAACGTTATTTACTTGCACGATTTCGCTTAGACTGTGTCATGTTACATTTCACGTGACATGTCTACATTTCAAACGCAGACTTAAATAAATAATGTTAATTTAATTAACAATAAATTTGGCACAACCTTGTTAAAAGTATGTGTCAACCTTGTTTCTAAAACAATGATCGTTAAAAAAATAGGCCAATGAGGTTTCTTCCCGCCTTTTTGAAAGCGTCATATCAACAAATAACTTATTTCCGCCCAGAAGATTTCACTCCGAGATTAGTTTCAGTGCGGATCGGACGTCTTCGATTAACAATTAGATACAGTTTCAACGCCATTTTGTAGTTACTTCCTTTCGGACGGGAAGGTAGAAAACAAGGCGGCAGATTCCAGCCAAGATGAAGTTCCAGCCATCACACTTTAAACATAAAGCTAAGTAATTATTACCATCTTAAAAGAAATAATACTCTAATGTACCGTACCAAGGAACGCTTCTCAAATTTATATTTATTTTCGTATCATTTTAAATTTCAATGTAAATTGGTTGTGTGTAATTAAATAACACTTTTAACGATTAGCTGTGTTCTTATTTTTATACTGTTATATTTAATTTGTAAATACACAACTTTTAAGGCGCCCAAAAATTATAATTTAATATTTCAACGAGTTAACAAAGACATTTTATTTGAGGTAGATAAATGATTTATAAAGCATTCTTTACAGAAGGTTAAGTTGGCAGAAAGCCGAATCTCATACGCTGTGAGATTAATAGTACTAAATATTTCATGTTTTATTGATTGAATTAGTTGGCACTCCATGTTTAACAATTGTGCATTACAATTATTAAACTTCTTTTACTATTATCATTCTAACGATACTATTTACATTTAACACCTTTCCCCCTTTTTTATTAATATGACAACTGCGGAAAAACCGATTCAGCGCAAACTGATTGTGTATTTATTATTGTTTTGTTTGTAAAATGTATCGAAATTACGACCTTATTTCTGGTAGGGGAGTACTGTAGCGGTCAACGACTTCGGGCCTTGTCAGCATTATTTCGATAGTATAAGAATTATCACGTCATTTAAACTATCGCAGTAGTGCAATGAGTATTAATTATAAAAGTGAAAAAATCGCAAACACTCAGACTTTGAGAAAATCACATAAATATATCGTGACCTCACCGGGATTGAACCCGGACTCCCTGTATGAAATTCCAGCGTCTTACGCAATGGACTACGAAGGCTGCCAATATGACAATAGATTTTCAAAATAAAATATAATTACCTACTAACTAATAATTACAAGATAAAAAGATCTTTTTATATACCAAGTTTTTAAATTTTCTGTTGAATCGTATAAACTTGACAATTATTCTATGTATTAATAATTTAGGACAAATAAGGATATTGTCAACAAATCATTTTTTTGCTATTTTGCAACAAACAAACAAATATAGAATACTAAAATGTCATTTTGATTTCCATAGTAACACACGTATATATTAATAATTTAAAGAATTTTAGGACCACCCCGTTAGCAACTAATAATAGTGGATTGGATTACGGATTTCTTCAGAAATAACTTTTCATACAAAATAGAATTAACTGAAAAAGAATTCAGTTCTACTTAAAGATGGCTAAAAGTATTAAAAGAATGCATTGACATCGTGTTCTGATGATATATTCTAAAAGTTTCAAATGTCCAACTAGTCGGGAAGTTAGTTAAAAATCGATTGCAAGATTTGTACTGGATAAACAACCACCGGACAAACAAGAATACGAGCTAAGAAAAACGTGGTAATATTATCCTCCTAGCTTATCACTATTCTAAAATCAATACTACCTGTCAAAAGTAAATTATAAATAATTCATAGTAATTATACTATTTAGAGATTGAAAAAGGTTTCATTTAAGTATATTGAATAAGCTTATTTCCGTCTTTCTGTTATTCGTTAAAAATTTTACGTAACAATTTTCTATTACTTTCTAAAGTGTAGAAGAATAAAATAATTATATAAATATTTTAAACAATAATTCGTTAAGTATATTATTTGAAGAATATTATTTAATTTTATATAAGTCTTGAAATAACAATCTGTAATTTAACAGCGCTCCACCCTTGTTACCTCTACGGTCCATTGTACATTGCAGGGTCTACGGCGCGTAGCAACGAACAGCCGTGGCGTAGCATTGGCAGTGAATGATTTTGGCTGAGGCCGGCTGCAGTGCCTGGCGTAGCCCGGGTAGGCAATCCATTCGCTGCATCGATTGCCCTGATTGCGGAAGTACTCGCAGATGAGGCGCGTGCGTTGATTGAGAGATTGAAATTAGTGAGTCGTTAGTTAAAGAAATTACAGAAAATATAAGTATATTAATGTATGTTTTTTTCGTTATGATATTATGTGTTACTTATGAACATTTAATTTCTTTTCAATGAAGCTATGAAAACCGCTTAAAATCGTGTAAATTCAGTTGTAATATAATATGTATTAATGAAGATATCAAATTTATTTACTGTAATGTCACATTAGGTAACATAGCCCACAAAACTGCAAATATTTCAGTTAATATGCACTTCGTCATATTTAAATTTCGGCCATGCTTAGAATCATCAATATTCCATCTAATTAAAATGTTATTATTTTGAAAATCGATAGCATTATCCAATAAATATATAATTTTATTGATAAGATATCCGTCATACATTATTATAAATGCACTGTATCGTTCCTTCTATTCCTTTGCAAACAAAAGAGATAGATCTAAAAATATATGCGACAAAGAAATACACACTCAATTAAGAGAAAAAGATATGGAAGTAATGGTTGTGATCAAATAGTATTTTGACTTGTTAATGTAAGAATGTATAGAAATACTCATATGATTTTTAGTACTTACTCATAAGTTTTGATATATTTTATGGAAATTTTATAGATAAAACAAATATCAAAAAATATGATTAAAGCCTAATAGGTTTATTTATGTTGCCACAATAAGCATTTCCTTTTACCTTTAAGAATGGCAATATTGTCAATCACGTACGGTAACCCAAGGTGACATCACCGGAACGGATGGAATATATTAGCATCGTAAAGGGAAGGATAACTAGTTTACGTGAAAGTCGTTTTCAAATTAAGTATAAGGCAGCCTGCGTGACTTCGTTGTATCACTTGATTTATATTCATAGTCCTTCGCAGGAGTGAGAGAAAGAGAAGCGTGTGTTAAGCTGAGGCATAGTTTAATCTTTTTGTCGCACAATAGGCTCTGGACATAGTAGGAGACTAGTTTGACGGCAATCTCTGTGTGACGAAAATGTATGAATTAAGTCAGTTGTTAGTGTTATTTTATTGATAAATTTGAAAAAAAATGCTTTTCTGTCATAGTTTTTCATATAATTAATTCAGAAGACCAATAGTGGGTTAGTTTTGTTGAAGGAACAATACAATATGTTATTATTTTTACCATAAGCTCAGTCAAATATAAAACGTGTGCTTAAGTTAATGAATAACAATGGGAAAGCTTGGTAGACCAGTGCTAGTTTTGATTCTGTATATTAATTTGTTCACAGACTACTTAAAATACAGAATCTGTAATAGTAGTCATACTGGAATAGTAGACTAACGTTTTAAATATTCAAAATTATTCAAATATCTAACCAAGTGAAATTAGGAAAGTTTATATTTATATATTATAGTGGTATCGACGCACTAAGCCAACTTCCCGTGAGGCCGGGATCCTGACATTGGCAGTGGCTACAGCAAAGCCTGCAGCAAGGTCAGGAAAATTGCATAATCGATAGCATCCCTGTACTTACGGCCTACGCTGTTGGCAAACTGCCTGTTTTCATATTATGCATTATTTCTAGAATCGCTCGTTTAATAAAAATAAAAGTTTATTGCATAAATTATTTAAATGATCATGCTGTGTGTAAAAACGAAAATGGTTTTAGTTATACTTTGGATGCACCGAAATGTACCATTTCGACCTATAGCAAATATATGATATATACCTAACAGTGTTAAATTTTATGAACTGTTCATTCATCCGATTATAAGGTAAATGCTCGTTAGTTATCTGTATATTATATTATTCTTGTATATCGGTTTCCTAATCAATAATAAATGGCAGCAAAATATATGGCCAATTTATTCACGGAACCATTTAATATTGTTTTGAGTATATTCCTCAAGGTACCAAGTAATCAGTGTTGTAAACGTATGGTTTTTATTGCAAGATCTAGCATTATTGAATATACATTTAGGTTGCAAAATGTGCATTTGGCATATTATCGCATTAAAACTAGTGATTTCGACACCACAAACAGATTTTAAATAATCCCAAAAACTAGAATATTATACCATATTTTCTTGATAATCAACTTGCTGGCCTAAAATCGTAAAAAAACTTAACCGTAAAATTACGCAGATTGCAATTTCTTGTAATACGCACGGGGAAATTACATGGGGGAAATTAAATCATTGTTACCGTTATGATTTCCGACTGCTCTTACCAATGAAGCTTATTGCATCGTTTTCTCTCACTCGGCGTCGCTCTAACTACGTTGTATTTTCTGTCAAAACTATTGAACTTCACGTTTTTGTGGTAGTTATATATTTTACAACAATAAAGTAAGTGTGACATACGATATTTAAGTTATGTTCTAAATTTGTACTTGTATTATTTTTTAGTTACTATTTTAAGGAGTTGTGAATTTTGATCATACTGCTAGTTATTTCTTATACCTACTTCAAATGCAATATAATAAACTATAAACGGTTGTTTCGTATTCAAAAAAATGGTAATACTTTAACCAGTTTAACCAATATAAACGAAAATATGCAACCGAAAATCTTCATTTACAGGTTACCGCATTACGTTCGAAGTCTAGCAATATCATCGAATTTAGCTAGACGCCGGGCATGAATCTAATTTGACTGGGTCATCATAGTAAGGTGTAGATACTATATGTTCTCTCTCCCAAGATGCCAGTGATGCCAACCGTACTATAATTATAGTACAATACTATAATTTTAATTCCGCGAAAAATGTTAAATACTACAATTTTATGCCAAATATACCAAAATACTATAACTTTTGCGCCTTTGTACTATAATCAGCATAGAAAAAGATGGCAACACTGCAGGATGCAGAATAAACCTGCCATTAGTAATGCCGATTGGGAGGCCAATAACTGTATTCAACCAAACCGCTTCGGACATCGATATATTCCACTTGCGTGAGTCTAATTACATTTTATAAATATTGTTAATACCTACTGTTGCATATTTCTTTGTCCCCCCCCCACACATGTTATGTTGTGAACGTCTTGAATTTATAATTGGTAAACTTCATAAAAATTAAATATGTAATAATAAATATATTTTAATTTGAAACCGGGGCGGTTTCAGGTACGTGGAGGCCTGGGGTGCTTACAATTATTTGAAAGTCATCTAGTGAAAGTGTTACCTATGCGATAAACCACCATTGAGTGTTCATACAGTAATAGTTATGTTGCAGAAATACTTTGATGTTTTTTTAGCGTTGATTGATTTTTAATAAGCATCTTTTTGATTAGGTACCATAATGAAGAGATTGTCACATCAGCTTTATGACAGACAGAAACTGACTGCAACTTGGTTGTCAACATTCAATTGAGACCAAACACCAAGAGAAGAAGTAAAATTTCAGTTAAGTATTAAAAATATATCCACTATTTTATTATTTGTATTTAATGCTCAAACTACCCATTGAAAAGCGTGCATGGTAAATTATTAAGATACAAACTTAAAGTGGTATTTTGCACGCGGTATTTTTAGCATTTTAATTTGCACGGTCTTTTCACTTAGGTACCTATTCAACGTGTTCATGCAAACCGCACTGTTACTCAATACCTCTGTCTCCTTCATTGGCTTGAAATTGGAAAGGGACGAGATTACTTTAATGCTGACTGCAGGTTCTAAAAATAGTAATTTTGTCATCAGAATCGCAACAAAGTTTGCGTTATGTTTTTTTGTTTGTTTGGGATTTAAAGTAAGTTTGTCTCACTTGGAGGCTGTGTGGATATTTTTTGTAGTACTGGACTAAATAATAGAACTATTTTCATCAAATAACGACTGAATGAAATACTTAGAATTGATTAAAATTGATTAGTCTTTTTTGACTGATGGATTCTATTAGGTAATCAAATGTAGTATTTTGATCGCCTTTAACTGACATCTATTCTAATATAGGTACGTAACACTCAATCTATTCCAAAAAATAATTAAGTATCTCGGGCTATGAAGCATCAAACATATCGTTAGTTAACAGCGAACCTGCAGGACCTCGTTAATTAGATACAAAGCGACAACCATAACTTGAGGTGAGAATCTTATAATACTAGCATCGTGACACTAGTATTACCGCCACGCCTCAAGTTATAGTTGTCCCCATATACACCTGCAAACTGTCAAGTGTCAGTTGACAGAAGTATTTGCATGAACCACGGATGGAAAGCCATGTTCTTTTGCTAGATAACCCTCTATTTCAATGCCCTCAATTGCCATATATAATGGAATTAATTGAAATTTAAATAGTATTATTTTACGCGTATATTTACTAACTTTTCCAAATACGTAACATGCGGTTACAGCTATTTTAAGATTTGATCTAAAGTTTTATAATATGCTTATTCGAGATTCAGATACAAGTTGAACGGTACTCACCAGTTATCGATCAAGTAAGCAGGAGGACCCCAGTGTCCAAAAGTCTCTCTTGGCGAGAGATATTTGTCGTATTTTTTGGTTTTGTCAGACTCTAGCTAAAAGAGCTGCTAAACCAGACGGTTGAACTGATTTATTCAGGTGAGATGCCGCGAGTACCTATATCCTACACAGTGGCATCCTAAGTCATATATTTCCCTTCTCTCCAAAAAACCACCAGGTCGTTTGCTGTTGAGTCGACAGACACCAAGAGGTTCCTGCCTTGACAGAGCTCCCGAGGAAACTAAAGATCGACAGATCACATTATTAATGATAGAATGACGACTGTCTCCCGGCAGCTCGATCCATGTCGATCCATTTGGTCAATTGGTATTCCATAATAACATTGGCCTGCATAACACATATTGGTGGTTCACAATAATTATGGACAAATCCATCAAAATGGATCCTGAGATATTTGGACCTAAAGCTAAAACTCCTTTTGTAAAACTCAGGAATGTTTTGACTGTATAATGCTTACCATATTTTGATAGTACCTACATGGATCAATTAAATTAAATAGTCAAAACATAAAGTATATTCAGGCTTTATTAATATTGGCAAATTGATGTTATTAATTATCTCTTTATACTGCTGAAGGAACTGTCAAAATGGACATGATTCACATTCAATTTGATGTCTTTCAATACTAGTATTGTCATTTATGCGGAAAATTGTAGAGCTACGGTTTTGGTATTAACGCACAATATAGAAATCTGTTTTATCTAGCCACTGATACAAAAAAAAATTAGAATTTTATGAAAATTGGTCTTGATCCATAATAATTATTGTGAGCCACCCATATGCGAACCAAGTCGAACAAGACCAACAGACATGCATAAGGCATCATGATTAGGAAGGTTACCGAGGCTAGAAGATGGAAGAACAATTAAATATTAGGATAACGTCACAAAAAAACTCACAAACTAATCAAAATACCGTTTAAAATTTAAAAAAAACTGATAAAATACCTGGACAGGTACCTATTTAATTAATTATGGTAGATACCTACCTAGTTTGCTACAAAAATGTCAATCGATTGTTAGATTGTTATATAATTACGATACCTACATTCATATATACAATCTAAAAGTCATTACTTACCTGTTATATTATTTATAGGTCCCTATGTACTATGACAATAGTATCATTTATTTTAGTCATTAATAAAAACATATTACTCATTAAACAATACAAATCATTGCAATTATTGAGCCGTGGTTGATTATAAATAGTCCATAATAAAACGTTGTCCCACATTAAAATTAAAAGTGAGGTTGTTAATATTTTTAATCGCGCTTTACAGTTGCAAGAATGGATACGATTCAGTGAATGTCAATTTCGTTTCGTCATTAGAACATGAAAAATTAATATTAAACAAAATAAAACATAATATAATAGTCAGTCAGGACAGGTTTTTTTCGCTTAAGAGGACACCGTAGACTGGTGCCAACAATAGCCTACCTATTACGACCATTTATAGAAAAATACCATCCATGCCCCCACTAGACTGAGGGCCTGAATTTAAGAGAGGACGGGAATAACGGGCCAGCCAGGTAAGTGAGATAAACACACATGAAAAATTTGCTGTAATAGTGAAAAAGTCGCCTGCAGCACTATTGTATTGAAGTCAGTCCAGCCAGCTGTTGGGCCTGTTGAGCCGTCCAACCGGGTCGCCACAAAGGCCAATTTTATAGTATTTAAAAAAACTGTGGCGTCTAATTGCAGACGCGAAGATCTCTTCACATAGTATTTGTGTGTCCGCATTGTTCTAGCGTCGTTTTTTTGTATTGTAGGTATATTTATGGTATACTTATATAACTATACCATACAATTCATATAATGTGTTTTAATTCCCCGTGATTTTCTCTCTAATGGCACTTTTATTGAATAACGTAAATCAGTAAAGAAACTCAGATACTTTACACGCCAAAGCACACTTGAGAGCGTGGCGATCGCATTTTTTGGTATCTGCTCCTGAGACATTACCAGACGTAAAACACTGCTGATTCTTCACACCAAACGTACGACCTCCAGATACGCTTGATTAAGACCGAATGTAGTGCGGGGCGGGTTGGTTTGGAAGAGTCTTTGCTTGTGTTGTAGTACTTGTAATAGTAAGTAATGCTTGAAAGAATATTAATATTTTAAAATATGTACTTGTGCGATGCAATATGATGTGCTATACTTAAATACGATATACTAATTATTCTTAGTGTATTTCCTGACTCTAATAAATTGGAGTCTAGGGGTCGTAATGTGCTTCATATTATTTATTTATTTATTTATTTATGAATACAAAACATATCTAAATTCAAGACGTACACAACATGAGCTTTACATTATAACAAATATTACAATATAGAATATAATGATAATAATAACAGAAAAACAAATTAAATCAAAAAATACAATTAAGTACAATCAAAGTACAATTTAATACAGAAAAATAAAAAGTTTAAAACAAAACACATTCAATTTTACACAGAAAAAGTTTCAAAATAAAATGCAAAGTACATCACTGAAAATATCTATGTCTTTAGGGAGCGCATTTACTAATCTTGCACCCTTCGCTAATGGTGCCTGATAGGCTTGACACGAGGAAACCATTCCGATCCAGAATAAATCATGGCTGCGACCACGTAGGTAATTGGAAAGCGCATGTAAATTCAAATTTATTAGGACACCAGAATTAGAAACCATCCCTCGCGTTAACAAGCAAAAGTGTTTCAAGAGAAGAAGAGACCGACGAGATTCAAGAGAGTGAAAAGTAAGCATGCGTTGTAGAAAGGCAGTCGGAAAATAATCATTTGACGAATTATTGAAAGGAAAATAGTTAAATGTCTTAAAATAAAGACATCGAAGAAGTTTCTTCTGGACGCGTTCTAAAATAAGCTTATAGGAAACCTCATAAGGACACCAAATAATCGACCCATATTCAATGATGCCGAGTTCCGATAATATAAGTGGATTTATTTAACAATACAAAAAATCCGTAAAATACACGGAATATCTAGCCTTAATTTTACCTTGCGAAACTATTGGGTTCCTCAGAATACCATTTGGGCAATGCTGCTGTACAATTTCGCACTACCCTTAACCTTAGCGACAGGTAGAGGTGCTGCCAGATATCCTGGTCTGGGGATCCGCTTTAAAATGTGGATACCATGATGTCATCATAAACATTTTTAATGGGATATGAATACTTAGTAATATGTAAGATTGGCTCTGTGGGGAACGAAGAAATAAAGGCCTGTTCGGACTGTTCCAGTGATTTAGTAGAGTGGCAAGTGATTTAGTGAATTAGTAACAGAAAAGTGTCCGAACACAGTGCATTAGTGAGTGACGTGTCAAAATGAACAGAACGACGGATATTTCAAAACGGACACCATTCGCGCGACACGAAAGTGCTGCCGTCTGTCAGATAAACTTGTAACTTCAAAAATAATTCAAATAACACGATACAAAAACTATAATAACTATAAGTTATATTATTTCGAGTAGTATCTTCGTTCCAACGCTGTGCCATCTCTGCGGCAGTCGGCAACTAATGAACTCGCCTGTTGAGACTTGTTTCGTGGCTTGTTTAGTATATAGCGAGAGGTGGTGGGGGCGCTACTTAGCTAAAATAATAGAATAAAATGGATCGATTGGACTGGCGATTTTACTAAACTACTCGACTAAATTTGTCTGTTCAGACACGGTTTTTTACCAAATCACTCGTTACTCTACTAAATCACTGGAACAGGCCTTACGAGCTAGTTCGGCCTCGTGCTACGGATGGTTAGCGAGAGTCTAAACTAAGCAGTTTTTTTTCAAGCAAAGCTTTGTGTTAGGGTTAGGGATGGGCATATAGACATGTTTCATAGACATAGCGTATAGTAGAGGGATTTTCCAAATTGCTTTCTTCCAATAAAACAATTTCTTTGGAAGAAAGGGTCACTCAAGTGACCACACAAAAGTATGAGTTAACCATTTTAGAGTGATAATACCATCTTTAGATACCTATAATTAGTTGGATTGCCAATAACTTGTGATGTTTTTTTTTATCTCAGTTGTAGAGGTTTACTCAACCTTACAACTAATGCATTATTGTCTATGCTCATTTATATAGCATAGACAATAATATGCACAGGAAATGACAGTCAATAAATTAGTTGCATTTCGGCCCTTCAACAATCAAAAGTGTAGCCCATTCAGGCGCGCAGCTCCGCGTAACATTAGATTTAACCTCAAATCAAATCATAATGTAAACCTTCAAACTCAACATAAAAAAAAACTAATGTGACAGTCCTGTATTCGTGCCGTGTGTATGCAAACTTTATATCTACAATATAAAAACAAGAAAATGCACCAACTGTGTATCATTCCCCACTACCCGAATCGTCATATTACTCACACTCAACGCAACCTTCCAGAACATATATTAATAACATCGGGGCTAAATCTGCATCTTCGAGATACAGTAAAATATAGAAATTAAAACACCAATTTTGATATGTTTACTATTTCTATTATGATGGTGGTGTTACCTATACAACTCAGCTTCACCGTTGAATGGACAAAATGCAGTGACGTCCCTATACAAAATGCCGCCCCTAGGCAGAGCCATAATGCCACCCCATTTTTTTATATAATATTTTTTTTAATCCGTGCTCTTGTCGTTTCTGGTCACCAAGGACGTCGAAGGGCAATGGAAGTAAACTAGACATCGCGAAACTGACAAAAATTAAAGTCCTGTTAAACCTTTTAAGCTAATTTATACATTTTGTTTCCAACCAGTGAGTTCGCCCCCAAGCGACGCTCAATCTGCCTACCCCCACGGGACGTCACTGACCAAATGGGATAGGTGAACCTAACCATTCCCCTTAAAAACTCCGTTAACACAGACAGTGCTCAAAACACGCCTGGCGTGTAGCCATTAGATACATATACATTCACTGCTGACTAGTTAATTGCCACATTTCAACGGTCAGCAGTGACTGTGTTAATATAATTTGTTATGTTTTATACTAGATACCTATGTTTCAGAAGTTATTTGCGTGAGCCACCGTTGAAGGATGTCCGCCACCACTCAGCTTAACGAATCCGTGAGATATTCACGAATAAACTTTTATTGACCATAAAATGCAAAGATGCAGTACTGACTTCATGCAGTACGCGTATAGCTTTGACCAGAAAACAAAATAATAACATTATTATCATGACGAGGAATTCGTTGCGAAAGTGAAATCTCAACGTCCTCGACTCCGATCATATTATAATATCAACGGGATTTCGTTTTCAATGCAAGTCCTGTTACTATCAACTGATTATGATTATTAATTATGCAATACTTTAAAATTTAAAAAAAAATAGTGATTTCCTGTAGGATTTTGAATAATTAGGAAATTATATGAGAAGCGGTTACATCTAAATTGTACGTAAAACATTTCACCGTGGCACTGTTCGCCGTGAGATTTCTTATCGGAAAGAGATGACCGTATGCTAATAGGTACTATACGGTCTCCATTTTTATTAGATTCAATATGAACATTAATTCAATTTTCATAGTTGATTTTAGCAAAATTCATGAATTCAAGAGTGAAAACCTAACCTAACCTAACCTAACCTAACAAACAATCCTGTATATCGGCTATTTTCGAAATTTGTTTGCTGCTGGCTTCCTGTAAACTTTACTGACAAGAACCGTGTTTTATTTAGACGAATTTTATGTCAGTACTTTACGACCTAAAGAGGTTGGACGGTTTTAATATACGGCCATATATTTTCGAAACAACATTTCACGGTGAAGTGTGATACGGCAAACTGCATACGTACAAGTTCCCAGACACGATGTCAAGCACCCGAAATACATTCCTTATGTATTCTACAATCATGGATTATCAGATATTTTACGTGAAATCATAGGAGGTAGCCTCTTTAACATCTCTAAGAAATATTAAGAGGAAAAATCCTTTCACAAGTATTAATAGTCCTATGACAATTTTGGATTGAACCTGTTTTGATTACTTTTTATTGTGAACAAAAACATGCAGTACAAGGTAATATGAGTACCTACAGTAGCACTGCACTTTGGCTGAAGTATGCAACATTTTGTTTGTATATGAACAAACATCGCATTATTCCACCAGTACCCATGTATGTTTTTTTTGTATTTTATTCAATGAACCCATCTTATTGTATATGATAATATAATCCGTATACACCTTATTTTTTTTGGTATTTAAAATCAATGAAATGCGAGAATTAGAAAATATCCAATTGTTCTAGTTTTTCACATATGTGTAGTTTTAAGTAGGTGTTTAAGTATAAATATTAGTAGGAATGTATTTAAATGAGCAATCAAAGTTTTGTCTAAAATATTGTTATTAATAATTGTGTTAGCATTTACTTGGTAGAATTCCATTTTAAAATAAATGAAAATATAATAAATATTAAATTCTACAGGTTTTTTTAAAAAGGTTTGTCGATAGCTATTTCGGTTGTAACACCATTATCAAGACTATTCAGATAACCCTACTTACTTACTTAGGATATATGCTTATACATTTGGGCCACCTAGACGGTTTTTAGCGTCTATCCCCTTTATATGTAGTATCTATCTGGAGTGAAGCATGATTGGTGTGAGAGGACCTGGTTTCGGCGGTTTCGCGACCGACCGAGACCAGGTTTGGGATCTGGGTGAAGGAATCTCTAGTAAGTGTATTTAAAAAGTGTTTCTTTCGAGCAAACAACAACAATGACCGCCGCCCTCACAGGCCTCCAACAACTCCCCACCCCACATCTCGCTTCTGTCCAGCTTTGCAGAGTCCAGCGTTCAGTCATGGGGTCTGGCGTTCGTCTAGTCCGAATCCAGAGCCGGGGTCGTCTTCTTCTGCACCAGGTGAGTGCTCCCTTGAAGACTGAGAGAAGGCCAAACAAGATCAGATAAGCCGTTGGCCTTTGCTTAAATACTATACGCATAGATAGAGACAGAATACATTTTCTTATTCGTTCAAACAATATTACGACTTTGTATACTTATTATACTATACTTATTAATACTTTGAAACCCTAAGTGGGTTTTTTAATGGATATCAAAATTTACAAAATTTATCGAAGGTACGGTGTTCAAGTGCTTTGGTTATTTCTTGACATTATTAATCAATTAAAATATTATTAGTATAATGTTGTTAATCATGCGCTTAAATTATATTTAATAGTGGCGACGAATAGATTACCAAATTTTCGGAGGACACTGATCATATATACTTTTCTGTAAATATATCAGAATCAATCAAAAGTACCTACTAATGGACATAATGGTGTTTCTGATAAATCATTGTTCTTCAATAGCTGTTAGCACGTCATCTAATATGACCAATGTTAGATTAAATTTTTGGCACGAAAGGATAAAGAAGTTGACCATCGCTGATCTAGATTATATTTCATTTTGGATTGTGGAAATGCATATTATAATAATATGCTTTCTTGTAAGAATTATTGGGGTCAACGAATGGGGTGACATTATTTCAGACAATCGTAAAATAACTTGACATGCAGTTATATTTGACATCTACGGATATATTGAGTAATAAAAACATTGTACGGCAAGATAATAAAGGTAGACTTAACATTATGATTTTTGTTACTTGTAATATTGATTCACCGCGGAATAAATAATGTATTCCAGTCTCAATTCATTCCCTTTCATTCAAAACTAAGCCTACTGAGTATTTGGAAAATCTCAGGGACTGTAGCTAATAATTACAATATTCTCTCAAGAAGATAAGGCGGCTCTCGTGATGCAGTGGGTAAGGCGCTGGCCTTCCACCCGAGAGTTTTGGGTTCGATTCCCGGTCATGACAAAAATATTTATGACGTGTTTTTCTCAAAGCCTGGGTGTTTGTGATTGTTCAAAATTACTAACTGGTCTAAAAAGATAGTGGCTAGGCGATGCGCGGATTGCGAGTCACGGGTGCAAATGACGCAAGCCGAACGAAATATAATTTGTCATAAAAGTTCAACATGCGTCCTTTTTATGTTATGTTTATTATTATATTCGTAATAATAATAGTATATTCATTGACATGTTTTCTTTTTTTAGTACATACGTAAAGTTTTTTAGTCATCTTTACACGATTTAAGAATGTTTTCATCCGACACCATGACAAAACTAATCGACGTGCAGACACCTCGACTATCGCTCTCCGAATGGCAACGCGGCCGTAATTTCGTTCCACATACAGTTGAACATTATTTGCCATTTCACTTATGTACGCTCTTAATAATTCTAAAAAATATATATATTCTCTCAAGCATCGTAATAGTGCACCAATTGGAAAAGTGAACTGATGTATTATTATGATGGGGTACCTATATTTCAGTTAATGACCAATTTGATTTATTATTACGATTTTTTGCATTCAATGCTTGAGACTTTCATGGTTGTTTTTTAACATAATAGATTCTTGGGTTTCCACCGCGTGTACTTTTTCCTTCTTTCCTCGACGTTTCGGGCTCGTTGCAGAGGCAACGTCGTCGGTAAACATTGATTTGAGTGACAACATTTATTTAAAAACTGCGAGCACGTGTTGCTGAAATTTATTGTTTTTGTGTTAAATATAAAGTTAGTAGTAATTATTTTTAGTTAATTTAGTAGAAAATATAGTTAACTATGATGTGTTTAAATTTGGTAGCCTTACTGAGACGCAAGATGATAGTGTATCGTTTCATAGTTAAGTTACCTACTAATAATAAAATTGGAGCTTTACTGTGCGTTATACGCAAGAAACACGGTTTCATTTTGCCGAACAATAGCCATTCTCTTTATATTATTACTCTGAGTATTTATGTATCGAGGTCATGGCCCTCACAAGGGGGGGGTGGCAGGGCTCTAGCCTGGGGGCCCGGCGAGTCGAGTCGACCAGATAAGTGATATAAACATACATCACAAATTCTCTGTAATAGTAAAAAAGTCGCCTGCGGCGCTATTTTCCTTCAATAATGTTATTATTTAAAATAATGTGGTTATATGATATAATTTTTAAATATGTATCGATACTCGACAACTCCATGATTCAAATGGATGTATTAAAATATACAAAAAAAAACACTAAATATACACATTAATTTTAACGCGCACCTACACCATTTGGAAAACGCTACTGTAGAGCGTCACACTGCCTTTATCTTTAGCGATAGGTAGGGGGGCCTGCCAAAGATCATAGCTTGGGGCCCGCTTCAGGATGTGGGGGCCATGATCGAGGTATTATAATTGTTACAATAAGTTAACCGTCTAAACTATCAAAACTGTCTATCTCGCTCTAAAACTTAACACGACCGAGAGAGGTACTATTAAAACATAGCACTTTTTGACAATTCACACGGTTAACATAATATGTATATTAATATGATAACCTACCGTCAGTAGTCGCCGATAGCAGCCTTATATATCAAATAGACGCGCTGGTCACCTTACCAGTTAATCACTGAAACCTTTTTTTGCTAATTTTCAAATAGTTATGCACTGGACAAGTATACAAATATTCATTAATAATTATGAATACGAAATGTGTTGCGTATCGCAAAAACCTGTTATTAAAATATCTTTTTCAATGAACACCGGCGATAATTATAATATCTACAAGCTATTAATTTTATTATTAATGTTTTGCCGAGTGATGCCTTAAATGGAGGTTGCATATTAACATTTTGTTTATTTGACAAAGATGTAAGCGTATTATGTAATACTGAGTGAGTGTCATTGCATTATGATTTCATTAGGGATTCGCCACACCAACGCGAATTCGCATCGCGGCACATATCTTGGCAGTAATACCATCGCATTTTATTTATATGTTCATATCGATGAGATTTTATTGAATATCATTAAAGAATAAGTGTGAACTATAGGTGAGTTAGAAATACTGTCACCAGTTTGTGTACTCAAGTCTCGGCATGCTACTATCCATACTCAGTACGTGTGGCCCAATAAACTTGTTCCAAGAAACTTGTTTCGAAGCTCGAACGTATGCGATGAGATCATCGCTGCGACTCGCTAGTTGGTACTGTTGGTAAACTTTCAACACTATTGACATTAAATGCGCGCGAGTGAGATAGCATAATACACGTATGTCGAGCCGTGATATACTCAACTGTCATTGGCGTCATTGCTCTCCCTTTCTCCCCAGTTGTAAAGTTCGTATAGTGAAGGACAGATATGGTGACAAGTTCGTCTTAGAATAATAATATGGAGTTAGTTTTAGTTCCAGTTGAGTATGAGACTGATAAGTATTGATTTTTCTCGATTTTTTGGTGTTATATTTATTGGAACTTATAAACTGAATTCAAATTTTATGCGGGATTGTGTAAATGTATTATAATAATTATATAAACAATTTGTGTAAAAATGGCTTCTAAAAAACACTGACACAGCTTTGCACGCCGAACGCTCTATTTAATATCCCAAATACTAGTAAGTATTTTGGAACAAGTTTCGATACTAAGTATTTTTTTATGCTGGTAGTAAGTAAACAGTCTTCAAAATCGACCAGTTTTCCCACCTCTAGTGTGAATTAATGTATTGGATTTAATTCTTGACACGAACGTTGTATAATTTACTAATGTACATTAAAATCTAGAAATTTTAGATACCTACTTTTTAGATATCAAACCACAATCGATAAAAAATCGTCGCCCCAAAAGCAAAAGAGCACATGTGCAATTTTGACGGTTTTGAGTTATGAATGCAGTTTTCATCGTAATTTTTTTCTCTACATTATGGGCAAAACGGCGTCTGTGAAGCAAAACTCATGAATTCATAATTGAGCAAAGAAAATAAAGGTTACTTGTGTATTTGTAAACTGATCTTCATTTAATATATAGGAAAAAGGTAACATGTACACGATTTTAGGAACTATGTGCAATGTTTACAAAAATAATATAAGAAAAAGGTAACAAGTGTAATTATTTAAAAGTGAGTAAGGGCCTTTGTACAAAAAAAAATTCGTTGCAGAAAAAGGGCACTTGTGAAAACATGTTGGCAGCGGACAAAGAGGCCCAAATAAATATTTTGGAAGATTACAATAAGCGTAAAGTGGACGCTTGCAAATCAAAAGATGAAGATAAAGCTATTCATAAATGCATATAGGAAAAAGGTAACATGTGACTTAAAACCTCTTAAAAATTAAAAATTGATAAATTATAAAAAAAATAAAATGCATTTTAATTTTGAGTAATTAGGTCATATGTGTTCCAAATTTCATTTCAAAATAGTAAGTAATAACCTCTCCACGATTTTTTTTCACTGCAAAAATACTTAAAATGCGTTTTTCTCAAAACTCAATTTATGAACAAGTGCTCTTTTGCTTTTGGGGCGACGAAATATTCTTCCATCTATAAAATATCTAAAATCATTTAAGGCTTAATGGCATAATTTTAGATATTTTATAGATAGTCGAAAATTTTTTGACAATTATTTAATATAGCTTGTAATAGGCAGGGTTTACTTGAATTTTAAAAACTAACAAACACTATATATTATTTTAGTTTTAGTTCAATGAAAGCTAATAAATATGACTGATAAAGTTTTGTGTGCTCTATTTATATCGTATCTTAACAGCCTACCTCCACCCTTCGGCACTGATATTTGTGGGATTTTTATACGGGGGTTTTGTCCATATGTTATTAAATTATTCTGTTAGCCTTTGAACGGCTCTATGCCGTAGTCTACGTCTGAAAGGATTTTCAGATATGGCAATTGGTGGAAGGAAAGCATGTGTCACTGAGCCATGTATGCCCACAGGTAAAAGCAAATCAGTTTAAATAAAAACTGATTAAAAAATAATACAGGTCGATACTAATTAAGACAATGCGCATGAAACTGAAAAAAGGTACTTACCAAGTGACTCACGTGTCTGTAGATAATAATATTATGCCTTCTTATTGATTAATTCAATTTTTTCTCCTGTACCAATAATTGAGTTACCTATACCGATCACGTTCTTCGGACGTTTTAATTACAATTAATGTATTATAAATTAAATAAAATGTACTGGCTGGTTGTATTTAGTTGCATGATTTGGTTTCGCCTCCCACGATACTACGTGACGTCTCTCAAACTCTCCGCAGAAGGCCGATGTCTTTTGGAAAAAAATGCTTTTGAATAAAATTAAGCCTCCTCTTCTTGTGCTGACGCGTCGTTCCCTTTGCGGTGGTTCAATTTAAACATGTGATTTTCTTTGGATTATTAATTGTTAATTCTAAAAGATTCTGATATGCGCCAAAAAACTAAAAAAAAATCTTTCTTAACTTTCTTCTTTAAGTACTACGGTGCATGGTTGCAGCATCAGTCCCGAGATCCGAGGACGTTCCTTACAGGAAGACTGTAAGTGACATTGTGTACAAGACCGCATTTGCGGCATGGCAGGCGAGGTGGAACGCCTCCCCAAGGGGCGGCACACTTACCGTTTTTTTCCAGACGTATTCTGCAGGCACCAAACTAGAAGACTCCAACCTTCGCACTGGATTAGCCAGTTCCTCACCGGCTATGGTAACTTCGCCGCCAGACTCCACGAGTTTGGCTTGATAGTAGATGGGCCGAGTACCTGCGGGCATGAACACCAAGATGTTGAACACATCTTCTGAGATTGCCCGCTTATGGAACTCGAACGAGCGGAGCTGTTTGCCAGGGTCCGTCCTCACACGGGCCCAGTTGGACATGGAGATCTGGTAGGAACCGAGGCCAACTTTGCGGCATTCGAGAAATTTGCAGCGTCGTATGGGGAGCGGGATAGTCCCGACTCCTCTGTAGACTCATCCATTTCAATTTGTGATACTCAGTATGCGGGTACACAAAGTGCTTAACGTCAGCGGACAGCAGAGCCAGTCCAAAAACAAAAAAAAATCTTTCTTAACTTTATTTTTTAAGCACTACGGTGCATGGTTACATCGGTCCCGTGCGGCTCCGTCTCAGGACGGAATGAGCACTTAAAATCACTTCTTTCAGACACGTTTAAAGCGTCATGGAAAGCGGCCGTGCATATCCACGGTTGGGCATATATGACGGGTGGTGGTGGGAACTTTAACGTAGGCGCCGCATCCTTATATGCAAGACCCACTATAGTTATGCCGTGACACGAAACTATAAACGTCGATGGCAGTGCTAGTTATTGCCCATACTTCAAATGGAATAATATATAAAACTGTTTGCAGAAAATGATGCATAAATGGTGATGCTTTGAATGAAAAATGTATCATTTAAGTTAATGACCCCATCAAATCACGTCTGGTCTTAATCAGGTATATCACGGGACCCTATGTTTCATTGTGAACATCATTTTTATGACTGGGAATGTCTCAGGAGCAGTTAAACAAGACTTAGGTCATCATGCATTCAAATGTGCTCTAACTGCATTTACAAGACTTTAAGTTATGAGACCGATGAGAGTGAGGAGGACGTAGAGGCAAAATTAAAAATTGTAATAAGAAACAAAAGCTTGTATTAGCTGCAGTGAAGAGATCTTCCCGTTGGCAATATGACGCCGCAAACTTTTAAATGCAACAAAATAGGCCCTTGTAGTGACTAGGTTGGAGGGTCTGATAGGCGCAACAGTTGGTTGAGCCGACTTGAGTAGGTCTTCAATTTCCGTACACATTTTAGGTCATTAACAGAGGATGTGGTTTGATTCCTGTATTCGCCACGTGGAAATGTTGAAAAATGCAACAGGTTCCGCATTGCATTTGAAAATAATCAATAACTAGCACTACCATCGTAATTCTCAATTCAGTGATATGGCCTGAATATAGTCGGCCTTGTTTATGTGTATGAACACGGACGGCTGATACAAGAGGTTGCCACAGCTTACCTATTGATTTCTCCATCTGCATCGACCGTTTCTTGATTCAACGGTCTTCGAGAATAATTATACATTAATATTTGTACTTGTAGCTAGCTAGTACCTATACACATAAAAGTGAAAATGAATGCTTTACATTTTATTTTGTTTTTGAAACAATTCTTTATACAATTCATTATCTATTATCTAATAAGCTTTTATGAAATATATTGTACTATAAAGAGATTTTATTGTATTTCAGTATAATTGATTTTGTGTAACGATACTTACTTGGTGATCATAAATTTATTATATAACGCTAGTATTAATATAAATAAAATTTCAATTATTAAAATACACGTTGTTTATTGCTGACTAGACAATGACTTTTTAATTACCACCGTTGAAATGCACGTTAATTACATCGATCGGCCGCCTGGTCATTACGCGCCAGGTGCGTCTTCACCGTCCAAAGTATTATTGATTAACATATTATTTTGTTGTACACACGATTCTTTATATAACTTACCCATTATCAAACGCGCTTCTATGTTATCTATCTTACTATACAGAAATGTTGTTAATTGGCATGTCAGTGTATTTTATTTTATTTAGAGATACTTAAGGTTGATCATACATATGTATAAGAAGCCAGTATGAATATATCGTGGGTTATTGTGAAAAGTTGGCAAGTCTCAAAATCATGTTATGCAGTAATCGTAATTTACAATTACAATTACAAAGGCACAATGCTAATTTATTTGTACTTTGTGTGCATTTTCTATAATATATGGGATGACCTTGATTTTTTCTAGCATACTAATTTAATATTTATATATATAGACACATAGTCCGTTCTAAACTCTAAATACCTAAATTATCGACTTACCAACTTTTGGCAGAATTTAAATTATTGAAATTAGCGTCGTTAATTATTTGTAATTTACAATTATTATTTATCTATCCATTACAAAGTAATAGACTATCCGAAATTTTATTATCTCTGACGTTGCACAGATGGTCTTCGATATTTCCACATAAACTTTTAATGTTTTGTTTGCGTTATTGGATGAATTGTTCGTTATATCAAATCAAATCAAATCAAATTTATTTATTTTACATATAATGAACATAAAAAATTATAAATTCAAAGCGTTCACGACATGACATAAAATAAGTGTTAATAATTTTTAAAAATAAAAATACAGAGAATAAGTAATAAAATAAGAAAATAAATAAAATAAGTAACAAAATAAAAGTAATGGAAGCACACAGAGTGAACTTTGATAGACCCTATCTTATATAAATATTCATACAAACAATCAAAACTATTGGTTTATTTATATTATATTATCTGTCATGTAGGTACCATCTTAATTAAATCCTCAGAGTAAACTTCATCTATCCTGAACCACCTTATCTTCGTTTTGTTTTCGAACTGGCGACTCAGTCGTTCCCGGTTGTCAGCATTAATTATGGGCATTATCAGTGTCATCTATTTAATGTTTTTCGATTTACAAACGTTCAAACCAGATCACGTATTTCTTCAACTTGGTATATAATATAAATAATAACAAATATATAACCATAACTCGCTTATACATTCAGCGCGTGTCTGTAGGAAACTGACCTAGGTTATTAAAATAATCCACGTTTTTATAACTCTTGATCAATGAATGCGATCGCCGATCAGTTTAATAATAATAATAAATTAATTTAAATTTAAATTATAATATATTTATTAATTAATCTCAAGCTATGAAAAAATTATCAGTGCCCCAGTACCGAAGTGAGTCGAAGAGTTTATAGACGTATAACAATATTTGTGTAGGTACTTACAGGGTCTTTATAATTCCTTAGTTAGAAGCAGGCTTGAGTGTAGGACGCGCACACAAAACAGATTAATACATATAATTCAGATAGGCTATACACTACAATTTGAAGCAGGAGTTTTATGTGTGAATTATAGAGGTGCAATAATGTGTGTTGCAATCTTCAAATACACTAATATTGAATGAACGTCAGTGCATAAACCGAGAGCAGTTGTCAGAATGAAGAAACAGCTTAGAATAACGTATTCTATCGAATAAAATTTATCTCGTATTCTTCCACATTTGAGATCGGTTGCCTGTTACTCCACACCCGTGAGGTATTTCAGTTCCCATTAATTCTGTGTTCCCTAGACTTTTTTTTATTTTAGGTTGTATAGATATTATCCGTTGTTCTATCCGAATAACTTTCTCTAAGGTATGCTTACATACTGTAGTTTAAGTTTAGAAGAGATCTATTTATATGGCCACGCATTTTTTTGAATTATACACGGTGAAAATGGAAACTATGCCATTCTATCTTTCGTCTTAGAAATCAGGAGAATCCGTTGTTTGTTTTCCCAAGGTGCAGAGCTAACTTGTCATTGGTAATGCCAGTTGAGAGAGCAATATCTAAGTTCAATCAAACCGCATTGGATATTGGTGTATTCTACTTATGTGAAGGTTTGGTGTACGTTGTTTTATATTATATTAAGTTTTTAAGATAGGGTCTACGTACTTCAAGCTGCTATATGAAGTTATAAGATATTCTATTAATTGTACCACTTTATTTGGACATAATTAACGAGATGCTCGTGACTTACTCTGACGAATAAAAACGCGTAGTTATGTCAAAAGAATGATCGAAGTATTATATATTATAATAATATTTAATCTATTTGAATTTATTGCGTAGAGGCATGGAATTTTAAAGTAAATACAATGAATAGGATAAAACTATGTTTTGAAATATCATTTCACAGAATATACTTCAAGGCTTTTGAGTATACTGTAAATCGAAAGAGTCGCTGGCTATTAAATATGAAGACTGATACGTGAACTGGCGGTGCAAACATACTAATATTATTATACTAATATTATCAACCAACCAAAGTCTTTCTATTATTATTAATTGGATTATTCCAGTATGTACTCATATATTTAAATATAATTTTTAATAACTACCATATAGTTGAACACGCTTTAGCCCCCTTATCCCAGTTGGTGAGGAGTGAGTACCCCAAGGCCAGGAAAATGAATTAATTGACGAGGAAATAAGTAATTTCCCAGATGGCCACGAATTAAAAATCATTTACGTGACTACTTCGTTCAACATCGATTAACACATCCTCTGATGTCAATATACGTACATAGTATGTAATATTAAATTATTACATTTGGGTTAAAAAATATACAATATTTTACTTAAATTCCTTCGTTTCGTATATGATAATATACCCGCATATCGTCAGCTATGTGCTATAACTAGGATATATAGTTCGAAGTGTAGAGACAAGCGTTGGACAAATCTAGTCTAGTAAGTACCCAAGAAGTATAAAACGTTTACCTGTTCGGCACCATATGTTTCTGAGGTGTTTCCAAATTATACGAGTTCAACAAAGAATGTTATATTCTTAAATCTTGTGAATTATTCGTTGAAAAAAAAATAGTTTAATAAATAATTCTTATTGGAAAGTGCTGGGACGCTGGCTATAAATCAAGATAAGTATGTAGGACTATCATTAATACCTTGATTTAAACCACAAAAGCCGGTAGCTAATATTAACGTAATTTGAGATATGCTTTAGTTTCATGACTGTTACTTTATTTTGTCGTAACTAGTTAATACTTTGGACGCTGAAGACGCACCTGGCGCGTAATGACCAGGCGGCCGATCGATATAATTACCGTGCATTTTAAAGGTGGTAATTAAAAAGCAATTATCTAGTCAGCAGCGAATGAGCAACGCATGTGCCTAAATTGGTAAACCGCATTGGTCGGAATTTGATAGATACATGTTTGATGTACGGCGTCATATATTTTTTAAAGATTTTTTTAAATATTATGAGTGATATTATGAGTTTCTGAGATTTTTCTAAATTACTAAACAAATGTATTTTTTTAAACCCAATAGAAATAAAAAAAATAACACAAAACATTTACTTTGATCATTTTTTTTGTTCGAAATATCAATACATTGATTGCATAAACATTTGAAAGTTACTTTGTGAATATTGCCACCGCGGCTGTTCCTGATGAAATGAATTCTGAACGTCCAATTTTGCGCCACTTTTTCTATCACTGCATATGACAAATAACACGAAGTATGTTGGCTTCTAAGGTGTCAACTATTGGTAGTTTATCAGCATAATCCAATGTCAATTTGTACGACATTTGGAAGCCAAGTGATAGGTTCATTTTTCGAAATCAACTTATCGCTAAAATTTGATTTTAATAAGTTGATGGTTACGGTCACCATGGCACGTAATGCCATCCTGCTGAAACCAAAACAATGTCGTCCGGAACAATGTTATCGATATTTAAAAAAAGCATTGATCATTCATTGACTGTAACGTAAGTTCCGGACTAATTGTTGTAGAAATAAAGTCCGATGATGCCACCAGCGTGTAAACCGTACCAAACGGTACATTTTTATCGATGCTACCGTATCTGTAAGGTCTATATGGATTGGTATCACTTCATATGCGGCAATTTTGCTTACTAACTAACAAATATAAGCCAAAAATAAGCATTTTAACGGATTTTGCGATAAAACAACGTCTGTAAAGCGCGAATCAAATTATTGAGGTGCATGTCGCCTACTGTCACGCTGTCGCGGCGACAAATTAAGTCTATGGTTTCGTCATTTTGCAGAATATTTTGAACCATCACCATCTCTGTAAATTCACTGAAGAATGACACTGATGAAGATTGCCTACGAAAATGTATTAGTAATTTGAATTATTATTATTTTATTCATGCTAATTTCAATTAATTTTAACAGTTTCTACGTGTGCATGCGTTAAAATTACTTGCGACATGACATCCATAGACAATATTTTGAATAGATCCCAACCTGCAGACCATAAATAATAGACAACATTCTTATCGAAAATACATAGTGCCAACCGTTAATAAGAAAAAAAACATGACTTTGACATGACATTCGAAAAGTGTGGGCACGTGAAATATGATAAAAACGTTCAAAACGTCATGCAGGTGCCGATGCAGTGCAGTTCAACGTGAGGTGACCTCATTATTGTTCTGGTGATTTCGGCAATTTTTGCCAACTGACAATGTTTGTTTAAAGGTTCAAAATGTGCGACGGGATGGGATCATCAGTCTTATAACATTTTAACACCAAGAAAAACGACATTACACGGCTTACTTTGGTGTCATGTGATAGTCCGCAACATGCAACTCAATTTGGTTCGCGCCTAAGTTGCGCGAATCGATAACTGATTTTCAAAATATATTTAGTTTATTTTGTATTATTAATCAATTAGAGTCTATACTCACCACACATATTATTGTAAAATATGTACAGTATCGCAGGTCGATTTGACAGTTAACTCTTTCAAAAATTCTTGCTAAGCAAAAAAACATCCGTTATATTAATAACAATAAATAATCTTATTAGGTACCACCCGTATTCATTTCGTTTCTGATAATACTTAACGATGATGCTTGTTAATTCATAATAATAATACACTATGCCGTTGACTAAAGTTCATAGTTGCCCACACAAGATATTAATCAATAATGAAAAAGGAATTAAGAAAGCTCTGTATGAAATAACATTTAAAAGATAACTATGGTTAATATTGTGGTTATTTTTCTTCATTTTGCGCACGCGCTCTCGGAAGTGAATCTCGCACGTGGGTTGTACTGGATAACGACCCTGCCATGTTATTTTTGTTTGTGTGTGTATAACGTTCACCTGTGCTGCCCACGTGGATGGCACGGGTCAAAAGATGCGTTACCTTATCGAAATGCCGTACATGGTTCAGCGAAATGCTGCACGAGTCAAAGCGCGGTGGCGTTTTCTGATCAGAGCTTTTAAAAAGAGAGAAATGATATTATAAAAAACTCATACATATGGCTTACCAGAAATGATATGTCTAAAGCTATTAGTAGCTGATCGTAGCCAATATTTGAGGGGAGGCGGTATATGGATACGTGATTAGTGTCATCGCGTAGTAAACCCAACGAATTCATAACAAAGGACTAGTAAATTCACCAAATTATTAATTAAAAAAAAAAATCAGGCCTCATTAACGGCATTGCATTTCAGCATGGCTCCCACATCCCAAAGCGGGCCCCAAGGCTAGGATCTTTGTCGGGCCCCCCTACCTATCGCTAAGGATACCGGCAGTGTGATGCTCCACAGTAGCAATTTTCAAATGGCGTTCACGGTAAAATTAAGGGTACCTTTTAATGTATTTTTAATACTTACATCCACTTGAATTATGAAGTTATCACGTAACGAAGCAATTAAAAATTACATTACACAACCACATATTTTAAAATATAACCATCATCAAAGGAAAAAAGCGCCGCAGGCGACTTTTTTAACTGTATTAGAGCAAATTTGTGATGTGTGTTTATCTCACTTATTTGGTCGACTCGCTACGCCGGGCCCCCCATGAGCAAAGGCCCTCAGGTTAGAGCCCTGTCAGCCCCCCCCCTTGTGGGGGCCATGCATTTCAGTGTAGGTTTTTATTGTCTTTAGGAAACATCTCCACTTCTCTGATGTCTGTCGTAAAATTCTCCACTGGAATGATATAAGTATTATCTCTTTCTAATAGAATAGTGGCGAAGGATAGAGGTAGGCTGTTAAAATCTGACATAACTAGTGGACATTAAACTTTGTTAGTCATACGTATTTGTTTTTATTGAACTAAGACTACAATTTACAGATGGTGTTGGATAGTTTTTAAAAATCAATTAAACCCTGCCTAAACCAAACTATCATAGTGGAGGTAGGCTATGGAGATCCGACAAAAATAGTATTTCATATTACCCATGCCTAAAGCACACCGTAATAATTAAAAAATATTCTTCTACCTATCTATAAAATATCTAAAATGATGTTTGATTCAATGGTATAATTGAAGATTTTTTTTGACTATTATCTATTATGGCTTGGTTAAAATCGGGTTTAATTCAATGTTCACTTTCAATTAACCAACACCACCTGCAAATGGTATTCTTAGTTCAATGGAAACAAATAAGTATGAATGACAAAGTTTATTGTGCACTATTTATGCCGGATCTTATCAGCCTTCGTATATAGGTACCTACTTAATTATGGATTATCTGACATGGTACTATTATTTATATTTTAATTATATTCTTAGGAGATTGGTCGACGAAATAAAACACCGGATCACCTCGCTAATAGGACGTATTTTGATTTCCAAAAGCTTCCAAAGAACAAAGCACTCTCAAGGAAAACCAAAACAACCTTATATAAAACTCTCCTGGTATTAAAATATGGATCAGAATGCTAGGCACTCAGCAAACATGATAAGAGAAGTATGGATATCTATGAGAGGAGAGTTTTTAGAAGAGTCTTTGGGGTTGTTCAAGAAGGTGGCATTTGGAGGTCAAGGTATAATGAGGAGATAAACACACTTTATATTTATT
The DNA here is from genome assembly GCF_057557595.1 of Rhyacophila brunnea. Taxonomy (NCBI): domain Eukaryota; kingdom Metazoa; phylum Arthropoda; class Insecta; order Trichoptera; family Rhyacophilidae; genus Rhyacophila; species Rhyacophila brunnea. Next base: position 8,842,304 of record NW_028232796.1, on the reverse strand, counting down.
TCAATTTATTTATTTTTTTAACATATTGTGGACATTACAAATTATAAGTTTAAGACGTTCACAACATGACATTGAGAAACAAAGATATATAAATATAACAGTATTACATAAAAAAAGAGATATATCAGTAGATTAATTAGATAGGTACAAGGAAGTACACCGGATGAGTTAAGCAGACCCTATTTTAAGAATTTATAAAACAACATCCACCTAAACTCATTCTCACGTAGGTGGAATATATCAACACCCGAAGCAATTTCGTTGAACATAGTTATCACTCCCCCAATTGGCATTACCAGTGGCAGGTTGGTTCTGCACCTTGGGAGAATAAACAACTGATGGTCTCTATTGCTAAGATAGTTATCAGGGACACACAGGTCAATACTGCCCAGAATGGCAGAGTTCTCATTTATACCTTGTATAAGTCGAAAAAAATACGTAGCTAAATAAAGATTTCTTCTAAATTGCAGACTGCAGTATGTAAGCATGCCTAAGAGAAAGTCAGTTGGATAAAGCCACGGATAGTATACATACAACCTCAAGTAAAGGAGTCTCAAGAATTTCTTCTGTACCCTCTCCACCATAAGACCATATTTCAACTGGTGCGGTGCCCAAACAATAGACCCACTCTCAAGTCTGCTTCGAACTAAAGAATTAAATAAAAGTTTTAATACCGTAACATCTGAAAAGACCCAGGAAGTACGCATGACGAAGCCCAACATTTTAAGTGCTTTGTTACAAATGGTAACTATATGGCTAATAAATGTCAGTCTACTCTCAAACGTAATGCCAAGATCCCTTACAGATGATATTCGTGACAGAACTCTGCCATGCATCGAGTATTGGAAAAACAACACTTTTGAGGCTCTGGTAAACGATAAAAGATTGCATTTATCAATATTGAATTCTAGTTTGTTACGCCTGCCCCAATTTAATATATTATCTATATCAAGTTGGAGCTGACGACAATCGTCCAAGGTGACAACTTCCAAAACGAGTTTCAAGTCATCAGCGAACAACAAAAACATAGCATTTTTTATTACCAATGCTATGTCATTTATAAAAATCGTGAACAGCAACGGCCCTAAGTTTGAGGGCGAAAAGGTCACGTGGCATATGAAAATGCAGAGACTGCGCTGGATCGGCTACGTGCATAGAACCCCAATGACAAGAGAGGACCTGGGATTGAGATGGCTAGACTGTGCTACGGGAGATTTAAAAAAGCTCGGTCAAAACAATTGGAGAGTGTCGGCGCTGGATCGTCCAGGATGCAGGAAGTTTTTGAAGGAGGCCAAGACCCACCAAGGGTTATAGTGCCATAAATGATGATGATGATTAGGAAATTGATATAAGTTATACTATGTAGGTATACTTATTATATACACCCACATTTGGATGGGGACCTAGTTTGATAAAAAAATATCCAATAAGTAGATATGATAAAAAAAATCCTTCGTAAGTCTGACCAATCATCGTATTATACCAAAGCTACTTGGTGACTCAGACTATTTAGTTATCTCGATTACTTTTTCTACACAGTATTAAGGCAATGTTTCCAATAATTACGCTGGAGTAATAATTATTGAGAGGGCTAATTAAATTTGCAGGTAAAAAAACGTGTGCACACGAACTGATTTGGTAATAAACTCGAGACCGTAGCTTCCCAGAGCTTCCATTGCGGTCACATCAAAGTGGCAATTTTTTGTTGACTGTGGCGGCACGCGTATTAATTGAGAATACAGATTTTTTTTTAGATGCAATGGCCCAATAAGAAAGCGAAGAGCTGCAACACGGATTTTAATTAATCTAAAATAGGAAACTTCAGTGTCTCTACGACTCGTAAAAAGACTGATAAATAAATTGACAATTATTCGTAATATTATGTCGATTGTAGAGCATTTTTATTCTTTCTATAGCTAGGGTGGCAAACTTTTATAATATGCTTAGGGGTCAAAAAATATATAATAATAGGACTTGCAAGAAGATTAAAAAAAATGGAACAGCATTTGTAATTTCAACCGAGGGCTTTTCATATAAAAATCCCTTCAGATCTTTTTTTTAGTTTTTCTTCCAGTATGTTTTGTAGTCAATGCGGCTTTCTCTAGAAATAAATATCACTAGAATTAGTTGAGATGTTTTCGCATTACTGCTTTTCTTCTTAAATGCATTAAAAATCCAGATTTAAGAGCTTTTTAAGCTTTTCTTACGAAGCAAGCAGCTCGTAAAGTAGCTCAATGTAATTGACGCTTTAGCAGTTAATCGTACTTCCGTTTCAAAAGAGGAACGTACCTAAATTTATCATTTCATTTTACGCTTTCGTGGTGTACGGATCTATCAATTTACGTAATTTGATGCTTTTTATAATAAAAATATATATAAAACGATACGTGGTGATATTAATTACTATTAGTAACTAATTACTAATAGCTATTAGTAAACTTTTTGTTTATTGCGAAGAAGAAAAGGAATCGCATCTAAAAAGAGAGCCGATACATTATTTCAACACGCGTTGCCGCCATGACAAGTACGTTACTGAGAAGTCTTCCATGTGCGACTACAGCGACTTCCGGTTATCGACGAGATCTTGTTGTCGGACAGTAGTTAGAGCGATGTCGAGCGAGATAAAACAATGCAATATTCTGTATGTAAGAGCGGTCGGAATAGTAACTAAATTTAACTTAAGTAATTCGTGCGCAGTAGAAGAAATCGCAATATGCGCAATTTCAAGGTTATGTTGTTCCTTTATAGTAAATATTTTTTTTAATTAGATAGGTAAATAATAATATTATGGTTTCGGTTCGCCTTGCCCATTTCATTAACCGCAATGGCGCGTGCGACCGGCCTGCTGATGCCGCCCAGTGGCGATAAAAAAGCTCGCTACCGGCTGCGGGGGCGCGCAACTGCCGGTGGCCGACGGCGGCGCGCCACTTACTCGGACGCCATTTATTTCCGCGACGCGCCCCTTCAATTTCACCAATCGCATTGCCTTATTGTTTTTTTACGGCTGCTTTATTGCATGCGGTTAAAGCTTTCTTGGACATTGATTCAATATTGTTTCCTGAGCTTTTGTATATATAGCATCAAGAGGGTGTGAAACATTGAACGATCTTCATTGTTTGCTCTACAATCGAACCATGTGCCCGAGGAAAGCTGTATACTCAACTTTACAGGGAGATAATAAAAAAAGATTTTATAGAAAGAATATTTATTGGAAAAAACTTACTACGTTAGAACTATTAGTCTAGAACTACTAAAATAATGATACAAAATGGCAATGGCCAAGAGTGGAGGTAAGCTATTAAGGTTCGACGTAAATAGTGCACATTAAAGTTTGTTGAACTAAGACTATAATTAAGGTTTTTAAAAATCAATTTCACCATGCCCAAACCAGACCATAATAGTTTTGGTATGTTATGGGCATTCGACAAAATAGTGCACATTTTTTCATTCATACTTTTTTCGTTGAATTAAGAATACATATTACACATTTATTATTGTCGGTTAGTTTTTTATAATTCATTGAACCTGCTTAAAGAAAACCATAGTAGATAAAAAAGGGATAGTAGAGGGGAAAGGGATAGTGCAGTTATTATAGAATTAGATATTAAATTTAATACTAAATTTTAGTATATTCATTTTAGATCTAATAAGAAAAATTAACCTAATACAATATATAAATAGTAAGACCATATATTATTATTTATGTAAAATATTTAAAAAGTTTATAGGTATAAACCAAACCATATTATCAATTTAAAAAATAAAACAAACAAAAATGTTTTTTTCTTGGTATGGTATAACATCAGTGGCGTATTTCAAAAAAACACTACCTTATTCTTAGGTCAATAATTATTATAAAGCAATCATTATTCGTAAGATGTTTATCACACTTGAATGGTCAAAGACATAGCTTATAATTAGTATCTTTAGAATTATCTTCAAATGTGTTAATCTTGCCCATTTTTTGAATAATAAAATGCCTAATTCTTGTCAAATTTGGGATCACAGAGATTATCAATATAATTATTTATCGTAAATATTTTACTAAAATTATCTCGTCATAAATTATACTGATAGTTTTATAAATGCGTTTAAAAATTAATAAATGTAAAAAATTTTAACACCACTGCACAGTTATGTACTGAAATATGACTATATTCTAAAACATTAGAGCGAGAGGTTTAAAAGAATACTATTTTATGTAATAAAAATACATTATGCAGTCATCAAATGTTTAAAATAAATATAAAGGATAATAAGGCTTGAAAATTATATAAATAGATTATCCACACCGTTTAAAGTATGTCTAGGATCATGCTTTGAAAATAGAAAAAAAAATCCATTTTGACCCACGCTGAGCACGTCCGCCCTTAATAATATAGTAAATAATACAATACAATACAAAAAATACAATAAAGTTGATAATTGTTCAAGTCCAGTTCGCGATACATATTTTTATACCTACGTAGATTTCTGAAGTGGCCTAAAATGAGTGTGTTCTGTATATTTTTATCATATTTTCTAGCATAGATCCAAGAAGTTCCCATCTAACAAAATTACGAGTGGAGTGGGTAAACTAAACGTTATTGGCGTATTTACAAAGTATTTGTTGATACAAATAAAGTAATCCACAGTCCCGTGATGTCCTCTTGGCTCAAGTCTTTCAGTGCTAAAGACGCGCTAGTCGCGTAACCATTAGTTGCCCATTAGATATAGTTAGCATGAAATATTTTCTTTTCGACCATGTCCGATCCTAATAGGATCATATGTGCCTCCATAGAGTAGAGGTTTGTATTAACAGATTTTGTTTTTACAAGAAATGGATGTCAGCCACATGCTCAACCTATTAGGTCCATACCCTGACTCACACACAAATTGAAAAACAATATGTGTACTTGCCAGACCCAGGATTCGAACCTGGGACCCACGGCGTGATAGTCCAACGCTTAAGCCGCGCGGCCACCGTGGGCGTGTGATAGCATGATATTCAAATGTGGTAATTAATTAGTAATTATCTGATCAGCAGCGAATGTGTTAAGCGTCGGCCTATAGCGTCGTGGGTTGCAGGTTCGAACCCTGGGCTTGGCAAGTACACATATTGGTTTTCAATTTTTGTCAAAGTATGGACCTAATAGGTTAAGAAAGTGGCTACCATCCATTTCTCGTAAAAACAAAATCTGTTAATACAAACCTCGACTCTGTGGAGACCTATTTTGTGAAGGATCGGACGTGGTAGGAGAAAAAATCCACTTGCATGTAATATCAAAATCAGAATTCAAAATTTCCACTACAACAATTTTATTTTTCATTAACAAATAAAAAATTCTGCGTCACATCAAATTTGATTCCATATGGAGTAGTTTCGGGTAGTTAGTAATAATTATTATACTATTATAAAATAATCGTAAGTCTGGTAAACATGAGCTTTGTTCACCCTAGTTGAATTCAAATAGTGCGTCGCGCGATCTCAACGATATGCGGAATCTATTACACGTAGAGATGACATGTTGAGATAACTGCGATCTTGCAAAACAAACTGGTCTGCCGGTCCGAGGACCGCCGCAGGATCACCATGGTAGTCGCTGCTGCATAATGGATTGATAAACGACCTCGCTGAACTTTATCTAGCAATTGTATCGCATTTTGTGACTATGCTTCGATCAGGGGTTCTTATATCAAGGTCCGGGTATCAACGCAGAGTGTTATTCAACTGTTTAACATTTCAAATGATTTAAAAATAATCAATTAAAATTGAAAATATATTTTATTGATTTGATATTGATAGTCGCAAAGTATTCACACCTGGTATGAGAGAACCTAGAGTGAACTATCACCTATAATATTGGAAGATAATATGTAGGTATATCATAATTTGTTAATGTGAATCCATATGGATTTAAAATAAACTAAATAGGATAGCACTGAGAATACAGATTATATTAAAATTACCTTAATTGATATTTGACCAAGTAAATTAGTAAATCTTATTTTAAATTAAATTAAAAGATTGTGTCAAGCTAATGTAGCTATAAATCAAAGTAAGTATATATGTATAATAACTAAGACATTTGTTTTCAAAAACATATAAGTCAGCAATATTCATTATTTGTGGTAAACAACAGTTGTTTTTTTATTTGTATTAGTTATATTTTTATATTAGCCAATATACTCGTGCCTTATATTGCAATAAATATAAGCAATTTAATTATGTTGTTTTAGTTAATAGATTTTTGTAATTTTGAAATGGATTTGGCTGGTTTTAGAATTAATTTATTAAAGGATTTAAAATAATAATATTATGTTAACTGAAATTAAACACAGAATATGTATGAATTTTTGTTAATTTTTGACAATAACTATTGTGGACTTATGGGTTTTTGGAAATAAACGCTACTTTTTATCATCATCATCATTATTAGTTGGGGTTCATCCATTACTGGATGAAGGCCTCTAATAGCCCCCTACTATTCTCGGTTTCTAGTTCTTCGTTGCCACCTACATCCACCGAACTTAGTTAGTCCGTCTACCCAGCGGGTATTAAGGCCCGTTGTCCTGTGGTTGTTTAAATCGCCGAGCGATATGTACAGATTTTGGCCATTTTATTTGCTTAGTGAACTCTATCACATCGCGCACTCTTGTCGGCTTCCTTAAAAATTGTTTTTTTGTGGTTTTTTTCATGTTATACCCAGCATGCACCTTTATATGCCACGTTGAACTATCTTTATATTATATTGTATAAATATAATAATAATATTATATATTTAAAAAGACTGTCTTATGTTTATAAAACACTACAATTTTTGCATAATGTGATGATTTCAGTCTTTAAAATAATCCTTTTGGTAATGATTACATCGATGGCCCAGTATTGAACAGTAACAACTCAAAAAATGTAGTTTTGAGATGATCATGTTTTAATATTTGAATATTTTACAGTACACAAGATTTGACAAGTTTTAAAAGGAAACGTGTCGGAATATATCTATTTGAAATTGAAACATATGGTCAATCGCCAGTTTTAAATTGAAACAATTCGAAATGGATCTGTTCAAAACTGTTTTTTTTTTTGAAAGTTTGTAAAATTTCATATGGGTTTTTTTGGCTCTCAAGTTATCTTAATTATTTTTTTTGAATTGTTTCTGTACAAAACTGGCAAGAGCTCATTTTTACAAATATTTTGAAACCAATATCACAAAATGTCGAATTTTTAACTTGTTACCGTTCAATACACGACATATTTTTATCCGATTTCAGTATAATAATATAATAGTTAATGGAAAAAAAAGAAAGTAATATAGGTATTGAAAATATTTAATTGTTTAATAAAATAACATAAATTATTTATTTATAAAATAAATTCAGGCCGCCAAGCATTATTCTAAAATTTGCCATTCCATACATATGTATTTAGAGTTTGGGAAACATAGGTTTTAACAGTTTAAAGGATCGGAGTATTGTAGTTGAACGTGCGATGTAATACGGGCTTATGCCGATGATTGAGAATCTGCGTCTTCATTGAAATCGGATGTGTATAATAAGAAGAAAATTTATGACATTGTGAACAATATCAGAATTGTGCAATCTGAAGATTCGGGCACACCGTGTAATATAGCTTTTGATTCATTTGTAACAAAATATTTTATAGCGTATAATTATTATGTCTAATAAATTTATCGTGTACTACTACACTACCACTACACAATGCCTCGGACATATGGCAACCGCTTCTAGACGACCCGGACCGAAAAATGGACTACGAATAGGATTTTGGAACGTACTCAGCCTATACCGAGCTGGCGCAGCTCAAAACCTAGTGGAAGAACTGTCAAAATATAAGGTCCAAATTACCGCCATCCAGGAAACCCGTTGGCCGGATAGCGGAGAACTTATAGTCGGACAGCATGTTATCTACTATAGCGGAAACACAGAGGGGAAACATGTTTTCGGAACAGGTTTTGTGGTCGCTAGAGAAGTAGCAGATGCTATACTTTCTTTTGAACCCGTAAACGAGCGCATATGTGTGCTCAGAATCAAAGGAAGATGGTTTAATATATCACTTGTGAATGTACATGCCCCGACAGAGACTTCAGAAGAGGCCGAAAAGGATAATTTCTATGATCTCCTTGAAGCGACTTTTGACAGGCTACCGGGACATGATATCAAATGTGTGCTAGGAGACTTCAATGCGAAAATAGGGAAGGAAGCTGTATTCAGACCCTTTATTGGAAAAGAGAGCCTACATGATCATTCTAACGAAAATGGTAAAAAAGTGGCTCTCTTCTGCAGCGCCAAAAACTTAATCGCCCGAAGTACCACTTTCCCTCGTAAAAATATACATAAAGTGACTTGGAATTCAAGGGACAGGAAGACCTTTAACCAGATTGACCATTTTCTAATTGATAGACGACACCATAAAGCTATTGAAAACATTCGAAGCTACAGAGGCGCTGACTGTGATACGGACCACAACTTATCGATAGCAACCTTTAGGGAAAAACTTAAAAAGACAGCCCACGCAAATGCGAAGACGAGAGTGAAGTACCATATAGAAAAGCTGACAACTCCAAACGGAAGAGATAGCTACAGAAAAGAGTTAAAAAACCAAATCGGAAAACTCACCGAAGGAGAAGCCTGGAGTATCGATGAGAGGTGGAAGAGACTAAAAGAAGGAATGGTAAAAGCTGCGGAAGTCTCGATAGGACTGGCACCCAAGAAAGTAAAGTGCCTTTGGTACGACGACACTTGCCGACAAATGGTGGAGGAGAGAAGAGCAGAAAGAGCGCTCTATCTGCAAAATACGCAGAGCAAAGAAGCACAGAAACGATATAGCGAGACGTGCAAAAATGTCCGAAAGCATCTGAGAAAGTGCAAACGAAGCTTCATCAAAAGTAATTTTGAGCAGATGGAAGAAGAAGCAAAACGAAATAAAACTCGATCATTCTTCTCGAAAGTGAGCTTTGAAAAAAGAGGCTTTCAACCTAGCACGCTACAAATCAAAGATCAACAGGGTCAGATAGTGGCAAACAAAGAGCAAGTGCTAAACATATGGAAGTCCCATTTTGAAAACTTACTTCAACGCTCTGTACCAGATGAACCTTTGGAATCGCCAGAAATCGCGACAGCAGAACCTCTTATACCGCCACCAAATAAGGCAGAGTTGATGGGAGCACTGAGTTATTTAAAGAATAACAAATCGGCAGGAAACGATAATATTCCATCGGAGCTTCTCAAGCATGGAGGAGAAACCTTTCTTAGTGCCATGCTTGAGCTACTGCAACAAATATGGGAGGAAGAAAAGATCCCTGAAGCATGGAAAGAATCACTGGTCTGTCCTATCTTCAAGAAAGGGGACAAACTCAACTGTGCAAACTACCGTGGCATCTCTCTTCTTCCTACTGCATACAAAGTTCTGTCGAACATTATTCTCGAAAGAATTCTACCATATGCCGAAAACATTCTTGGTGACTACCAATGCGGCTTTAGACGAAACCGCAGTACTACCGATCAAATCTTTACACTGCGCCAAATCTTTGAAAAGAAATGGGAATACGCCCAAGATGTACACTGTCTCTTTGTAGATTTTAAAACCGCATATATGCGGCATATATGACTCTATTGATAGAGAAGCTCTCTGGAATATATTGAAAGAATTTGAAATACCGTCAAAACTTATAAATATAATAAAAGTATGCATGGACGGATCCAGAAGTAGAATTCATATGCAAGGTAGTATATCAGAATCTTTTAAGGTGACAGCAGGACTAAAACAAGGCGACTCCTTATCACCAATGCTGTTCAACTTAGCTTTAGAGAAAGCCGTTAGAGAAGCTCTGAAAGCAGAAGGTGGAGTTACCCTGAATGGGTCCCATAAAATATTGGGCTACGCAGATGATTTGGTGGTGCTCGGAGAATCTGAAGAAGAAGTCAGAGATATTTTCACTCCTCTGGAGGACACAGCGAAAAGGTTGAATCTACGAGTAAATGTGGGAAAGACCAAGTATTTGAAAATGACAAGAGGCATTGAACCCTCTGGAAACATTGGAATAAGAAACTCCTCGTTCGAGAGAACCTCTCTCTTCAAGTACTTGGGCTCCAACATTACCTCTAAAAATGAAATGTCCCTAGAGCTCTCTGACCGACTGAGAAGTGGAAATGCAGCGTACTTCGCGCTGAGTCGTCTGTTCAGGTCCAAAATGCTGTCCATCAAAACGAAATTCCGGGTGTATAACGTGGTCATCAAGCCAATCGTCATGTATGGATGTGAAACGTGGGGTTTAACAGAAAAACAAGAAAAGGCGCTCCAAGTGTTTGAAAACAGAATCCTCCGGAGAATACTTGGACCCGTCAATGAGAACCACCGGTGGCGCATCCGCACAAACGCTGAGCTCTTCGACCGATACCAACCTAGAATCACTAATATTCTGAGGTCAAGAAGGCTCAGATGGGCGGGCCACGTTGTACGATCTGAACGATCTAGAACTCTCTATAGGATTTACAAAGGCACACCAGCTGGCACTCGACCTCTTGGCCGCCCTCGACGGAGATGGGCGGACAACATTCAAAGGGATGCGGAAAGGCTGGGGATAGTCAACTGGGAAGAGAGAGCGCTGGACAGAGATGCCTGGAAAAACGTTGTGCAGTCGGCCATGGACCTGAACGGCCCCTAGCGCCAGTTTAATAATAATAATAATAATAATAAATTTATCACAATATGTGGCTAGTTTGATAATGCGATTGCTTATAATGAAGCATCGATCCAACTGGGCCAAAAAGCACATTGCAATTTGTTAACGTGTATGTATTTGGATACAAGTATCGTTATATTGGTTCCTCCCTCTAAATATCTAACTTTAACGGCCCATGTACCTAACCGAATTTATTTTTTATTTTTTTTTAAACGGTACATGTTCAAACACGCGCGTCAATATCATTTTACTCCCTACTTCAATTATAGTTTGTCAATTTATGGCTACGGCCGTATGTCGTAGCTTAACCACTGGGGAATGAAAAAAGAAATGGCGTATTTCAAAAAAACACTACCTTATTCTTAGGTCAATAATTATTATAAAGCAATCATTATTCATAAGATGTTTATCACATTTGAATGGTCAAAGACATAGCTTATAATAAGTATCTTTAAAATTATCTTCAAATGTGTTAATCTTGCCGATTTTTTGAATAATAAAATGCCTAATTCTTGTCAAATTTGGGATCACAGAGATTATCAATATAATTTTTTATCGTAAATATTTTACTAAAATAATCTCATCATAAATTATACTAATGGTTTTATAAATGCGTTTAAGAATTAATAAATGTAAAAAATTTTAACACCACTGCACGTTCATGTACCGAAATATGACTATATTCTAAAACATTAGAGCGAGAGGTTTAAAAGAATACTATTTTATGTAACAAAAATACTTTATGCAGTCATAAAATGTTTAAAATAAATATAAAGGATAATAAGGCTTCAAAATTATATAAATAGATTATCTACAACGTTTAAGGAGTGTCCAGGATCATGGTTTGAAAATACAATAAAAACTCAATTTTGACCTACGACGAGCATGTCCCCCCTTAAAATAGGGTAAAGTGAGTTAACATCCACGGTGGCTGAGTGCTAATGTGTCAGGTTATAATGTTATCACGACTCATTGCGAAGGGTGGAGGTAGACTGTGGATATCCGACATACATAGTGAAAACTAAACTTTTGTCAGTCATACTTATTTGTTTTCATTGAACAAAGAATACAAATTTTAAATAGTATTAGTTAGTTTTAAATTTTAATTTAACTATACATAAAGCAAACCATAATAGATATTAGATAAAAAATATTCTTCTATCTTTAAAATATCTAAAATTATGCCATTAAATTATACATATTTTAGATATTCTATAGATAGATAGTAGAAGAATATTTTTTATCTATTATGGTTTGGTTCGTAGGGTTTAATCGAATTTTCAAAATCATTTGTAATTTGTATTGTTAGTTCAATGAAAACAAATAAGTAAGACTGACAAAGCCTGACGTTATTTTTGTCAGATCTCCACAGCCCACCTCTACTATTATGGTTTAGTTTAGACAAGATTTAACTGAATTTTAAGACTGACAAAGTTTAGTTTGAAGTATTGATGTCGAATTTCCACAGCCTACTTCCAACCATCGCCAATGATCTATTGGGTCCCAGCTTCAAATTATTCTGATCTGGCAGATCCACATGTCGTCATATCAATGGGTTTGTACCCAAAATATGGAACTAATAGGTTGAGCAGTTGGCTAATGATATCATTAATTGAAAATATTATAAAAATCTGTTACATAAATAACTGCATACAATAAACAATTAACAAAAAGTACATAAATGAATATTTAAGTAAATAAATAAACAAATAAATATCATATTATGTAAATGTGCAACCAAGCATCAAATATGCTTATCTTCAATTGACCATAAGGGAAAAACGATTTGGAGACTTCATTTTAAGAGCTTTATATGGTTAAAATATAAATATAAAATGACACAAAATATTTGAGAATTGTGTCTTGGATGAATCTGTTGGAAGACAGTATGTAGTGGAGACATGTCCTTGGGGCGGTTAAGCCCCATAGTTAGTTAGTTCCGATGTGCAGAAGTCTACTATTATTTGAAGAACATTTACTACGGCATAACGTGATAATCATCCCTCGAGGACGAGTGATTTTTTCGCAGGATTAAAATCAACGGGTGGTAAATTCACATATTTATGGGTTTTCAATGTGTACTTAGATCCTGCACAATATGGACATTGATATGATTAAGTGGCTACCAAATATTTCTCGTCAAATATATTTTAAACATTCCTCTGGAGGCGCTCAGTTTGGATTGAAGATTAAATGAACAAAAGTGACAATAGATGTTTGAATAGGTTACTAAAAAGTGATAATCATCCCTCGAGGATGAGTGATTGTTTCGCAGGATTAAATTCAATGGGTGGTTAATTCACCTATTATTATTTTTCAATGTGTATTTGGATCCAGATAATCAAAGTGGGTAACAAAATATTTATCGCCAAATATTTATTGTACGCCTACCTTGGGAGGTGTTGAAGATCTACTTGGATTGAATATCAAATGAAAAAAAAGTGACAATGGGTAGATAGTTGTCTAAAAAAACATTACTTTTTGTTGAGATATATTCTTGATTAGACTTAATTTCTTGGTCCTGAAATGACGGGAAGAAAATTTTTATATCCCGGATTTTGTGTTTTTGAAGTACCTACTTGCGTACGTGTAGTTTGCATGTAAAAATATCTCAACTTCGATGAATAGGTACAACCATTTATTTTCCCTACTTTAAAAAGGTTGGGATAGAGTGAAGCAAAAGCTAGCAAATATACATTATATTATTATGCCGGCTGCATACACTCATAAAATATTAGGATACATAAGGGGATTAAAAAAATGCCGATCTCGGGATTAAAAATTCCATCTGAGATTGCAATCCCTAGACATAATAATAAAGTAAATATTTCTTTAAAATATTGGTTGCAATAAATCCAATCAATCAAATGAACATTATCAGAATCAAGTAACTTATGAAAAACCGGTTCTGCAGGTAGTAAATCCATACTAATAAAATCACTGATGATGCTAGTGATAAAATAACCTAAAAATCAAGGCCAGATCAATCGATATATAGCTCATTATCATGCAAGAGCTTGCATAAGTATTAGGCAAAAAAAATAAACTATTATTTTTGACTTTATGCCAACCAAATTTTGTTTTGTTTTTCCATTAGCTGTAATTTATTACCGCACTGTTGACGCGGAAGCAAAATTGTGTATTACTTAAAAAAAAGTTTTATTAACACAAAAAAGCCAGCATCCGGGTCTGGATTGTAATAATAAATTAATAGTGATGAAAAGACAGAGTCAAATCACGAAAATAAAACGACAAATTGATATTTATTGTTTACAAAATTTAAAATGTCATGATATCTATTTTTTTTATTACAAGTTTTGAGAAATCATTGATTGACATTTATCGTTTTTTTTAAGTTCTTTGTTGACATGATATTGTCTATTGCGAGATTTTTTTTTAGAATATCTACAATATATACAGACGTATACGCCATATATGGTATACTTGTATATTTAAAAAATATATTGTAATCGATGGCAAGACAGTTTATAACCATTTGGAAATAATGCTCAAGCAAATGTTATTTTTTGATTAATATTTTGGAATGAAATAAAAAATCCTGCAACATTATAATAATTATTATAATTTAAATTAACACTAATACAATGAGATGGTGGAATGTTTGTGGGGAAAGGTTGATATCAGGATAGAAACCGATGTTTTGGTAACGTTATTGATACACAGTTTGATTAAATCTGTATATACTCGTAGTGATGAAATGATTCGGTGATGAGAATGTACGAACTGTAAAAGTAGGTACACTATAGTATGTGTTTTCATAATATTGATTTTTATTCAACTAATTTTTTTTAAATTTTGATTGTCTGCTACCATTTTCGTGTTGGGATACATATTTATTTGATTGATTTATTGTCCATGGGCAAGAGTAAAATTGAGTGCATGCGGACGGCTCAATGAAGTTACCTGTACCTCGATCGCGCGTGAGAAGTGTCTCGTCGCGAGTACATGTGGATGACCCAATGAGGTCACATGTACCTGGAATGTGTGCGAGTTTTTACGCGCGAGTCAAATGTCGCCACCTGTACAAGGCCTAAGCAAGTTTGTGTTTAAAAGTAATATCCGTCTGCCAAGGAATTAACGTCTTGCCACTTAGCAAGGCGTCGCACATCTGATAAATCTGAAGACACGATTGGACAGACGTCTTGCGGAGTAATATTATAATTGTAAATAGTCCCGAAATATGCAGTAATTAATGTTTATTAATCCAGTCTCAAAATAAATCCAAAAACAAAATAGTTAAATATTAGTATAATTTAGGAAGTTTTAGAAAACAAACGGTGCTGCTTTTATTTCTTTGATATTTCAATACAAACTTTTGATGATTAGTTTGTCTGTGAATTTTAAAACTTTAATTTAATACATTTTATTGGTAATTTTTATTTTAAATAATCAATATGTATCTAAAAACATGAAAAAGGTTAAAAAATACAGTTATAATTTAGAAAAAAATATATAAAAGAGCCACGTTTTATCATTAAACTTTAGTTTTTTTAAATGGTGACAAATCGACTTTTGACGTTTTAAAGTATCATGTTTATAATTAAAAAAAAAAAAACAGCGACTTACTGACCTATAAATTAAAATATATACTAAGTATTTAATTGCAGGTTTCGCTAAAAATGTTATTCTCCGCCTAATTTATAGCGCCGTGCTCTCATTGTGTATTATCAAAACAAGTGTTACGAACGCGTCTTTATTTTTAGCCAAAAAAAAGTATTAATACTGAAATAGAAGTAAAATTCTATATTTGTTTGGGAAGTGATTTTCGTTGATTTAGATTACGTATTATAATTATTTATAATAAATGTATCTGCTACACTATTTTTTTTGTTGTATGTTGTAATGACCTAACAAAAAGAATGTATTATAATATAAACAAGCCATCTAGGTACCTGTTTACCGTCACAAATAATTGGTTATTATTATATTAATAATTATCATCGCCCGAGGTCGATCCACTGTTGGATGAAGGCCTTCCCTAGCTCCTTCCACTCTTCTCGGTCCATATTTATTTGCTGCAAAGTAATCTACCGAATTTCATGAGTTCGTATATTCAGCTGGTTTTAGGGCCTATTGGGTATCAATGTATAACGGCATTTGTCTAGCGGTTGTTCACTCGCCGAGTCCATTTTATCTGCTTAGCGACCTCTATCTCTTGTCTGTTTCTATTAGTTTCTTTTGTGATCTTCCCCGTTATGCCCAATGTATACCTTCCCATACTACGTTGCGCTTCCCGTAGTTTTTGGATTTCTCTTAAATTAAGAGTCAATGTTTCACATGCATACGTGAGTGTTGGCAGTACACATTTGTTGCACAACACTTTACACTTAATTATTCACAATGAGAGGTCATTTTCGAAGATACTATTCAGGTGACTTAATGCACTTCATTCCAGTTTAGTTCTATGAGCAATCTCATAATACATACTACCGTCAATTGACATTATATTTGTTGTCCAATATAGACATAGTTATTGACCCGATCAATTTGAATGCCGTTGATGAGGATTTCTTTTGGTTCAGCAAGGAAGTTTATCATTACCTTTGTCTTTTGTAATACAACATAATAACGATTAAAGTAGCAAATATATATAAAGTGAGATAAACACACATCATAAATTAGCTTTAATAATAAAAAAGTCGCCTGCGGTGCTATTATACTTCTAGACCATTAACATTTTAAATTATATGATTGTATGGTATAATTTTTGATTATTGTGTGTTGATACTCGACTACTACATAATTAAAGTAGATGTATTAAAAGTCGCTAATATTACAAATTATAAGTACCCTTAATTTGATCGAAAACATAATTTGAAAAACATTAATGTAGTGCGTCACTGCTTTTAACCTTAACGGTAGGTAGGAGGCCCGGCAAAGATCCTATCCCGATAGCCCGCTTCAGGATGTGGGGGCTATGGTTATGATACAAAATTTGTGTGTATTAAAAGTTATTTTATTGATATGCCACACTGATACTAACTATTGCGATACAATAAGCATAACTATTTCTTAGAATATTTTCAGAAATAAGATAAAAAAAATATAACCCCATTAATCATTGCGATCGCGCAAAGTAGTACAATATATAATACAGTTATAATTAAAAGATGCTATCTTTCAATTGTGTGTTAGTCACAAATACTTATTTTTTATGTTATTTTATATTATAATATTCTATTGTAAAGTAAAAAGCAATCAATATTACTTCTATTAGCGATTGAATTATATTTTGTAGGTACACATTTTTTTATTTGTTAATAGTAAAACTAGTAAATTTTGAAGTTCATTTTTATAAGTATGTGAATTTAAATACATTGATTTGTCACAACTTCTTACGCGTATACTTAACCATTCATCCATCGTAGTAGTCAAGTTTTAATGTGTAAAATGTAAAAAGCGTGTATCTACCTACATTCAGTTGTAATACAACATGAGATCGACGAGATTTAACCATTCCTATTTTATTTCCTTGACCAGTTTACAAGAAAGATTTTTTTAAATTAACCATGAGAAAACCCGTGTGGCCATGTCTTATTACATGATTCGTATCGCATCACTTACGGCCTGTCGTAGGAGTGAAAGAAAGAGAAGTTGTGAATCCCCGCGCTTTTAACCGCGGGATAATTTTTCCTTACCGTGGCGAATCAGTCTCTTGGTACAGTAGGATAATAGTTACTTTTTAACTGATACTTTTTTTTTATATACCGATATCAGGTATCGATACTCATTATTTCGATATGACGACCCTAGCAGTGAATAACCTAAAGAAGATCAGCGTATCTATTCTATACAAAATGCTGCTATCGGCGGCTATCAATGGTAGTTTATCATATTTATGTATTGAGGTATTATAATTGTTGTAATAAGTTAGCCGTCTAAACTGTCATACTGTCTATCTCGCTCTAAACGTTAACCGAGCTAAGAGAAGTGCTGTTGAAATATAACACTTTTGACAGTTCAGACGATTAACTTATTGTAACAATTAACCGGCTTAACAAATGAATATGATAAACTACCCTTGATAGCCACCGATAGCCGCCTTGTGTATAGAATATTTAGATATTATTTATTTTATATAGAGTATATTTTTTATGATGTTGAAAGGCAAGTGGTCTTGTTTACATTGTAACACTTGAGTATCCTCAGCCAGATGTAATACGTCTGTTCAACTTAAAGAATGACAATGGTAGAGTTTGGTAGACCACTGCCAGTTTTGATACTGGATAGTAGATGGAGGGATGGGGGAATTTCAATTGCCACTAAAACAATGCTTGTGCAAATATTAATGTTTTTCATATTTTTGTAAGGTGTCTATGCATGTATATACCCTGAGGGTAAGGAAAAATAAGTCAATAGATGCCTTCGAAATGTGATGTTGGCGCTGAATGCTTCGTATTTCTTGGAAAGAGGACAGGATAAACCAGTCAATCATCAAGAAACCGCAGATAAAGGAACGGCTCTTGACAATATATGTGAGACGAATTCTGCAGTTTTTTGAACATGGAGAGACTGGTGGTTATAGGTAACCTCCAAGGAAGGCAAAGCAGTGGAAAAATGTATAGCGACCAAGTGAAAAAGATAGATAGATAGATGGATCGGGACAGCTTTCACTCTGCCCTATAAGACATAGAGGATCGAGAGAGATGGAAAAGATTACATAATTTCAAGGTAGTTACGATTTTCAGCTATGAGGGAACGACCAAGAAGAAAGAGAGAGAGTATCTTCAATTGAAGTTGGAGATGCCTGAACTAGATGATTGCAACTTTATCCTTTATTTTAGTCTTGCAGTCAATCACAAGCAATTCATGAGACTAATTATTATTCGTCTATCCCACGTACTAAGATAATAATATTATTTTTTTTAACACTTATGTTAATTAAGATTATTATCTGATGGCAACATTGCTCAGTAATTATTTAATTACCTGCCATAAAAAAAATTAAAATATGACAAAGTTTTTATCACTTTTTTATTAAGATACAAACATCAATTTGGTGATATCATAATTCATACTTTTGCCATCTGTTTGCGTTTATATTTTATGTTAGTCAGAGTTTTTGCGGTTTTTAATCTTAGGTTTTACGACGCAATATCTATAATCCTTTACGCATTGACCCATTATTGTATTATTAATAAGTTATTATATATTTTTAAGTATTTAATACATCCACACAATCTTCCAGTTATTAAATAAAATAATAACAACGGGATAGAATAATTAATTAACGCTATTAAGGAACTATGCAATCGTTTTTTTTATATTATTTTATGACGCGGGTACTATCACCATTTATTTTAAATCTTTACTCAGAGTTTATTAATAAAGAATCATTAATAAAATTGATGATTAATGGTAGATGGATAATTAACAGAGGCTTCTTGAAAAACTATTAAATAAAATTACCAATTGCCACTGAATCTTGCGATATTTTTGGCTCAGCCGAATATCAAGGCGTTTCAGTGTGTCTAGTGTTTCTGAGGGAGTTTGGGCTTCAAGTGTAAATTGTAATTTTTTATTTTTGAAAATGTAAATTTTAATACTACATGATTAATTGTAATAATAAATCTAATGGATTTAAGTTTTGTACTGTTCCAAGAATTTAAATTCAAATTCCATCAAGTAGGTACTTGCTATGTTATTATGTAAACGTACAGCTAAATAAGTCTGAGATGAGACTTAGTAGCTAAATAATAAAATAATAAAAAATAAGTAAGACTATCCAAAAAGTGTTTTTATTGTTGTTGGTAAACAAAATATTGAAGATATCTGTCTTCTTGTATATTGAGGGCAGATTTGTAAATATAATGGAGCAAGTAATTTTCTTGGTTATCGTCTATATGGACGCTGGAGCCCAGACCTTTGAGATTAAAATCAGGAATTCAACGAATATGACACAAGATTTGTGAATGTAACATTCTATAATATTGAATAAACATTTCATGCATACACACTAGAAAAAAATATATTGTAGAAAAAATACGTCACCCGACAGGACTTGAACCAGTATCTTCTACCTACCTTAATTTAATATACTAAAACCGATAGCCAAGATTATAACGCAATTTGATAAGCATTTCATCTAACAACTACTAGTTAAAATCGTCGTAATTTAATAACATGCCAGTAGCTTAATTGTAAAAACATACTGGCGTGAATCCAGCTGATACAGGTTCAAGTCCCGTTGGGTGTCGTATTTTTTCTCTACAAAATGATTTTTTCTAGTGCGTATATGCATGAGATGTTTTCAAATTATGTATATTCAATTAACATCAAGATTGAGATGGCAAGAAGCACTTTTCAAAAAATGAAACATCTCTTCTGCAATTATTGAGACACAGATTTGGGAGGGCAATTTTTTTCGACCTTGTCCGATCCTAATAGGATCATATGGGCTTCCACAGAGTGGAGGTTTTTATTAACAAATTTTGTTTTTACGAGAAATGGATGTCAGCCACTTGCTCAACCTATTAGGTCCATACTCTGACTCATACACAAATTGAAAAACAATATGTGTACCTGCACTAACAAGATGTCAGATCTTGTGTCGTTTGGTTGTAGAATCCAGCATCTATTAATTGTATGCAGAAGGAATTAAAAAAAACCCCTACCTAAGCCAAATCATAATAGATTAGGTGTGCTATTAATTGGCGATCCGACAAAATAGTGCACATACTTATCTGTTTTTGTTGAATTAAAAATACATATTACAGATGGTGTTGATTAGCTTTTTTTATTCATTAAACCTTGTATATAACACAGCTTAATCGATAAAAAAATATTCTTCTATTCATAAAATATATAAAATTATGCATGGTTTAATGGTACTATTTTACAGATATTTTACGAATATTATCTACTATGACTTATGCAGGGTTCAATTGAATTTTAAAAAACTAACACACGCTATCTACATAATATTATTGTCTTAGTTCAATGAAAACAGATATGTTTGACTGACAATGTTTTGTATGTACTATTTATGTCGGATCTTAACAGCATACCCTCCACCCTTCGCTACTGAGTATTCGATACTATGAATTAGTATCTTAGTGTTAACATTTTTAATTTTAATGTAGTTTTTTTAATATTTAATGTTTTCATATCAATATATTTTAGATAACAAACGGTTGGGTTAACTTAATTAACAATTAACTCTGAATTGGTATGCTGGCCGATAAACCATTTCATAGACCGCAAGGAAGTGTTATCTAAAGTTTGTCATCCAGGCTTCCGCTGTGACTAAAAATAATATATGCTAATTATATAATTGTTAATTTGAAGTTATCTCCAATTGTCAGATTCTCAGGAATACAATGATAACACATTATAATTATATGTCAGCATAACATGAGGAAACATCAGTGATGTTGTGCTAAATAAAACTGTGCCGGGTCGTAGTTTTCAAAAATATATCGTCCACTTTTTAGGCACAAGTTTTAATATTTCGACGGATATGCCCTGAAAATTTCGGTGACATGTAAATTGTACGCAAAACATTTAACCGTGGCACAGTTCGCCGTGAGCTTTCTTCAATGTAATTCAATATGAACATCAATTCAATTTTCATAGCTGATTTTGACAAAATTCATGAATTCAAGAATTAAAACCTAACATAACCAAACAAATAATCCAGTACGTATATCGGCTATTTTCAAAATTTGTTTGCCGCTGGCTTTCTGTAAAGCGTAAACCGACAAGAACCGTGTCTTATGTAGACATAAATTTTATGTCAGTAGATACTATATATATGACCCAAAGATGTTGGGCGGTTTTTAATATACGGCCAAATATTTTGATACAACATTTCACGATGAAGAGTGATAAGGCGAACTGCATACGTACAAATTTCCCGACACGGTTTAGTGTGCGGTGGCACTGTAGTCATGTCAATTGTCTAATTAAAAGAATAGAAAACACACATGTAATTATGATCCATATGGCTAGTCAATTCATTGAATTGTTACATACTGAAAACAGTAATTGATATACCTAGCGGTATGTGCGTTTTTCAAAATAAGACGCTTTCTTTGCAATTCAGACCTCAAGTTAGATCTGAAACTGAGTATGATTCGATGTTATATCCTGTCATATTCGTTTATATGACATAGGTATAGCAATGATCTTCAAACTGTTCTGCGAGTCAAAATAAATCGACAAATAGACCTAGACTTCGACAAATTTAAAAAAAAAATGTAATTATTTAATTATTATATATTTTCTAAGGATGGGATGGGGTTCCCCGAAAAAAACTTATAATTCTAAGGGTTCCGTGAGTCGACAAAGTTTGAAGACCACTGGCATATAGCAAGGCCCATTATTGACTATAAATAGTCAGGCCTTAGCACGAAACTGTGAACTTCTAAAGTACCTAGTGCTAGTTATTGGTCATACTTTACATACTAAATACTGAATGCAATATGGTAAACTGTTTATAGAAAATGGCGACTGTTTCATATTTAAATAAATAGTGATACTTACTTCAATTAATTTTAATGAAATATTAATTTACTTTGAATAGGTTACTACATTGCATTCTAAGATAATCAATAACTATCACTACCTTTCAGTAGCGAGGGGTGGAGGTAGACTGTTAAGTTTAGACGAAACAGTTCTAACCCAGAATAGGTCATGGCCAATGTTCCCTCTAAGGTGTGCGCGTGTGCGCGAGCACACCTACCACAATGTTTCCACACACATGTTTTCATCCCCCGCACAGTCCTCACACAAAAATATTGTAAAAGAAAGCAATCAATTCAAGTGAATAATACGATTGCTTGGAAAGTTACATATTATAGTACAATAATTATACTTATTAATTAGGTATAGAAAACGTACCCCCTAAAAATGACAAAAAGGAGTGGATGTGATTGTTCAAATGCGATAATTAAGAAGAAATCCTGCGATAAATTTAAATTGGAATGGCTCTCTGGAATCTTTAAAACAGAAAAAATGCCATCTTCAATGCATTCGCAAAAAGTAAGAACTGGTGATTTATAATATTTGTTTATTCGGAAACGGATGATTGACGAACGCATCATATGCTTCGCAAGAAGAATAATTCACGTCTGGAAAGAAGTGAATTGAATGGAGGTTGTATCTTTTAAAAAGGCATTTAAGTCAAAAAGGATTCTTTAGGATGCCAGGATTGAAAACCATCCCTCGTGAAAACAGGAAAAAATGTCTCAAGACCAAAGTTATCTTTGATTTTAAATAAAACACCATTTTCTTTTTAATATTTTTTAGATTCTTAGATATTAAAGAAGTAATTAAAACACTTAAATGTGAATTCTTAAAAAAATCTCAAATTGCAAGCTTTGTATTTTTCCGCTAGGTGGCGTACTCACCTTAATGATATAAAGTAACCAATAGCACTGTTGGAGTTTATTTAATTCATGCATAATCGTTTTTGAAAACAATATGTGCATATTGTGGTCAATACAATGGGGTTTATTGATAACAATTTAATGATTGTAAAACCGGAGAAAGGAAGACTCTTGATGATTTTGACCGCAACCTCAGATAATTTTTATTCCCAGCAGGAAGGACATTACGACATTGGCTTGGTAGTCATTCTTGTGACGTCACAGTGAGTTTAAATTCCATACTACGACAAACGAAAATAATAATATTGTTAATGAAAGAGTTTTTCTACTACTGTTAGCGAGTGATAAGCGATTATTGGTCAGTTGTTCTCAACCCTAGTAAAGATGGCGTGTTGTAGTTATACAAATTACGTGTTGAAAAATAGGTATCCAAAAAAGGATTTAACATGAATTGGAAAATGTAAATGATAAATTTAATAATAACAGAATTCGGTAGAATATTGGACAGTTCATAGGGTTGCTGTCAAAAGTTAGTAAGATGATAATTTAGGTATTTAGAGTTAACTACGAATTATGTGTATATATTATATAAATATGTATGCTAAAAAAAGGGAACATCTGATATATTATAGAACATGTACAAAAAGCATAAAGAAATTAGCATTATGCCTGATTTTATAGAGAGCATATTGAACTTAAAATTGCAATAACTCCATAATATGATTTCGTGACTTACCAACTTTTGGCAGTAACCCCATGGATAAAAATAATATAATATGAATAATTAATTATGTACGAATTATAATAATCAATTATAAACTATATGTTTATTATATATATGTGCTTGTGGCGGATTCTGCTACATTTTGTAAATTTTTTTTGTCTGAAAAAAGACATGCGAGACCAAATTTAAATATAAAATATCATTTAGTATCAGGGTAGCATGATGTGCGAGGAGGTGTTTGATTCTGAGGTAAATGAACGTGGAAAAAATATTAAAATAACAGTAGATATACAGATAAGAGATTAGTGAAATAGTTTTCTTATCGGATCAATAAATTTATTATAAGACTGTTTTAAAAATATGTTGATGTTCATTAAGTCTTTTTCCGGTATGTGTGTGTGGTGTTCGGAGAAGGTGAATTTTCTCCCAGTATTATTGGTGGGATACATAATATAATTAGGTTTCATATCGATATATATTATATATCATGATAACACTGAAGTTAATGGTCACACCAAATCAACCACCTCGCATCACACCTGGTCTTAATCGCTAATATCACCCTACATTTTGATGTGAAGCATCAGTATTTTTATGACTAGGAATGTCTCAGCAGCAGCAGTTTTCCATGACTGTAAGTAATGAAGACCCATCGGGTGAGGAGTACTTCAATGAATATTGTGCTCCGATCAGTTAAATTACATATTTGTGGTGAGGAGTGTTCAATGGAAAATTTCGAGACTTTTCCTAATGCTGTACAGATATTGTCTTGACTTTATCCCATTTTACTTTCTATTTGGCATGCTGATATATACATAATATAACAATAAATTAGAAGATAATATCTTTGTTAACCTATATGTTTTTTTTCGACGTACACGTGATGTAATTGAGAACTCATTGATGTGGATTTGTTATATCTCTAAATTACTATCTTATATATCATAAGCACCAGTATTTTATTCTATCAAAGCGTAGAACTAACCTGCTATTGGCGATGCCAATTTTGGAGTGCGCAAGCGTATTCAACCACATTGCTTAAAATATCGATTTATTCTACTTATGTGAGGGAAAATTAAGATGTACCTACGTTGTAACTTCCAATAAATTAAACCTTCTTCAGTGATTATGGTATAACCGGCTTCTGGCAGTCTCATTAGCTGTTAGCTTCAATTTAACTAATAATGATATTATTCAGTAGTATCGATGAGTCGCAGGTGATGCGACACTTGCCCCTTCTGTGTTGACTGCATTATAAATAAAAGTATACTTATTGTACGCTGTCTATGTTCTAAGTTGTAAAATGAATATCATTGTTTGTAATATATATTGTTGATCGTGTGGCTTCATCCCTCAAACATATTTGTTATTTTAATACGGTCTGTTTAATTCACTCTTCCTCATTTGTTACTATCCTCGAATTATACTTTTTTCTTACTGATTGTATTATTAACTTTGTAACATATTATGTTTTCTATGTGATTGCAAAAAATATAAATGCCATAATATAGTAAACGCATTAAACTTATAATTTGTAATGCCAACAATGTGTTAAAATGCAGTGAAATTCAAAACATCAAAACTGTTGGCACGCACTGTATTTCGTCTGTCACTTTAAGGGCACTTCGCGTCCGCAACCAAGATTGTGTGTCGAAATTGACGATTTCAAATCCATTCAAACGTCAGTCCGCGTATTCGAACGCAAACCGATAGTGTGGGTGCCCCTACGTTCGTTTTCGTAATCCATTCATAATTTCGTGCAACTGCTTAGCCGCGATGCCCATTCATAAATGCGCGTTTATCGCGTGTGTAGTAAGAAATGTTTGCGGTTTTTGTACTTCTGATAAGCTACTCCTTAATGTCATTCATAAACGTAGGTAGGATAAAATCGTAATAAAATAATAAAAGAAAGTCTCAGTGCATACAGATAACTGAGATAAACAACTAGTATGACGTTACGAATGAATGGATTGATAAATACAGCACTGTTGATCATGAAAAGTGACGCTAGTTCGTTTTTTATTATTTTGATAAATTGTCAACTGTGCATATGATTCATATTTAGTTTGTTTTACACAACGTCGATCACCTTTGCATTATACCTACAATACGCGAAAAATAAAAACGTGTAAATCTAAGAAATGATTAAACTTTAAATACTGATACGTTACTTACCTCAATTGCATGAAACCGTCGCTTGATTAAAGAATATACCTATAACTCGGTATAGTTTATGGCAGGGGTTCTTAACCACTACCCGCGGGCGCGTGTGCGCCCTCGGCAATGTATTAAATAACGAAAAAAAAAATATTTTTAATAAAATTATTTTTTGACATCGCAACAAAATAACCATATTTTTGAGATTTGACATTCAAAAAATTTCATTTCAAATGGTCAAACATTCGAACAATTAGATGACCATCATTGGCTGATATTGGATGAAAAATTAAACAATTTAAATCTTGAACTTCAGGGAAAAAATAAAGATATACCTAGCAGAAATGATTATTTCTATAAAAGCCTTCAAAGCTAAAATACAGTTTTAGACAAATATTTTTTCGAAAAATTCTCTTGTACATTTTCCAACGATGACAAAAGTGAATGGCGAAAATATTTTTGACGTAAAATTATTTATTACTTATCTTAAAACGCTTTTAGAGCAATTTGAAAACATATTCCAGCAATATTTCATTATCGAACCGATGGTTACATTTTTTTTTAAATCCTTTATAGACATTACTAAAATTGCTAATTAAATAGCGGAAATTCTTCAAGAAGACACACCAAAAATTGAAGAAGAATTTCTAGAAATCCGATGTGCGCCCGCCACTATTACCCCAAATCTCAAATGCGCCCGCTTCTGCAAAAAAGTTAAGAACCCCTGGTTTACGGTATACTGTCAGCAAATCCTATCTCTAGCCTCCGCGTGGCGTCCCCCGGGCAATGCAGATAATGTGCTGTATAACGCAACATAATATCTGTAGCTAATAGAGAAGGGTGCAAGGCGAAACTCTGGCGCCTTAAAACGAGAGACCTTTGGCTACGGGAAGGATCACCCAGACAGAAAAACCACACACCAACCCGTCTGGACAGCGTGGTGTGTTATGTCCAAAACCTTCATATGAAAACAAAAACTTCTAGAACCCGGCCCTCATTCTCCGGAGGCCAACCTGATACTGATCACGGCAGCGATCAGCGAAGGAAGGCAGAGGGTGCTAACAATCCCCGGAGACCCGGAAAAGGCTGCCAACTGATGACCATTGCTACATATAACGCAAGAACATTGTCTAGCGATGCCAAACTTGTAGAGTTTCAAGAAGAGCTCCGGAATATCCACTGGGATGTTGTCGGACTCAGCGAAGTAAGGCGTAAAGGTGATCCAAAGGAACCGATGAAGGACGCACGAACGGTGTTGGATTTGTTGTCAACAAAGCCTGGAGGGACCGCATAGTCGAGTTCAACTGCATTTCTGACAGGGTCGCAAGCGTGATACTTAAAATCAATGCTAGGTACCGCATTCAGATTTTGCAAGTATATGCTCCGACACAGAGCTATCCTGATGGAAAAGTGGAAGAGTTTTACGAGGAAATAACATCCTTGAAAAATAAAAGTAAATGCCACTTCAACATCATAATGGGAGATTTCAATGCACGTATTGGATCATACGAAAGAGATGACGTAGCGGTCGGACATTTCGGACATGGCTCAAGGGATGGTAGAGGGGACATGCTTGTGGAGTTTGCTGAAACCAACAATCTACACATCATGAATTCCTTTTTTCAACATAAACCTACACGTAAATGGACGTGGAGAAGCCCGACAGGAAGGACCAGCGAAATCGATTACATCCTCACTGACAGAAAATATACATTTTTAAACTGTAAGGTGATCAATCAGTTTAACACCGGCAGTGATCACCGGATGGTGAGATGTAAGATAAGATTGAACGTCAAATCAGAAAGATCCAAACTGCAGAAGAAGTCAAATGCTCGCGTATACCTGCAGAACAATACTGAATTCCAAAATGAACTCAAAAATGCACTATCGGCTTTCTTAGATGAGAACGAAACCGTTTCCCTATCCAACGCGGAGGATATAACGAATATTATTCTACAATGTGCAGAAAAAACAGGCGTAAAAAGCTCAGAAGTTACACCTTCCACCAAGCTTTCGAAGGCAACATTGAATCTTATGGAGCAGAGAAGGAAAACCAAGAGCGATAGACAGGCACAAAACGATATGGAGTTTTCATTACTTTGCAAAACCCTCCGAAGGAAGATTAGAGAAGACCTTCGTAAATTCAATGTAAACCTCATACAAGCAATTGTGAAAGCAGGCAGAAGTTTAAACAAAAACAAGCAATGCTTGTCGATAGGAAAACGTCAAATCACAGCACTAAAAGCAAAAGATGGTTCTATCGTCAGAAATTGGGAACACTTGTTAAGCCGAGTTGAAGAGTTCTACAGCGATCTCTACAGTGATGACACTGACAATACGACTATAGACTTAGATCTTCAGAGAAATGGAAATTCGGAAGACCATACTCCCGAAATTACATCCTGAGAAGTAACCCATGCTTTAAATTACATGAAAAGTGGGAAAGCCCCCGGGGAAGACGGTTTAACGATAGATATCCTCAAAAAAGCAGGAAAGGATGCAAATGAAGTACTTGCACAATTGTTCACAGCCTGCATATGCAAAGAGGATGTCCCAGAGGTATGGAAAAATGCCAGCATTGTCATTCTTCACAAAAAAGGTGACAGAGAAGACCTAGCAAATTATCGTCCAATAAGTCTACTCCCTATTCTCTACAAGACGTTCACAAAAATTCTCTCAAACCGTCTGCAAAATGTACTAGACGAGAACCAACCGAGAGAACAAGCCGGATTTAGAGGAGGATACAGCACTATGGACCATATCCAAGTCGTCAGAGAAATCATAGATCGGTACCAGGAATACAAACTGCCACTATGCATGGGTTTTATAGACTATGAGAAGGCGTTTGATTCGATAAAGAAATGTTCAATAGTCGACGCACTCAGAAAACAAGGAATCCCTGGACGCTATATAAATATTTTCAATAATATATACAGTAGCGCAACAGCATCTGTAAATCTCCATAAACCATCGCGCAGATTTCCTATCAGCAAAGGAGTCCGACAAGGTGATACAACCTCACCTAAACTATTTACAGCTACCCTTGAAGACTTATTCAGGCAACTTGACTGGAATGACAAAGGGATCCCCATAAATGGAGAATACCTGAGTCATCTGCGCTTTGCCGATGACATAGTAATTTTCTCGCAAGACTCAGAAGACCTCCAAAGCAGAATGCAGGAACTCGCTGAAGTAAGCAACAAAGTAGGTTTGAAAATAAATGTAACAAAGACGAGTCATGTTCAACTGCTTTGCAGGCCAAAAAGAGATCCTCATCAATGGCACTCAGCTCGAACAGGTGAAAAGCTACATCTATCTGGGACAACAAGTATCTATAGATGGATGTATATTTGATGAAATTGTTCGCAGAGTAAAGCTAGGCTGGAGTGCTTTTGGCCGCCTGAATAATGTCTTCAAAAGTGACCTTCCACTGTGCCTAAAGCGCAAAGTGTTCAACCAGTGTGTGCTTCCCGTGATGACATATGCGTGTGAAACATGGACCCTAAGTAAAAGAGAGATCCAAAAACTTAGAGTAGCACAACGTGGTATGGAGAGGTGCATGCTGGGCATAACGCGAAAGGACAAAAAGAGGAATGAGTGGATAAGGAAGCAGACAAGGGTTTGCGATGTAATAGAGTTTATTAAAAGCCTTAAATGGAGATGGGCTGGACACATAGCTCGAAGAAGAGACAATCGTTGGACAAATCTAGTCATCCAGTGGTATCCAAGAAGTACAAAACGTCCACAAGGTAAACCTAGAGGCCGCTGGATCGATGAAA
Source organism: Rhyacophila brunnea (assembly GCF_057557595.1). Classification (NCBI taxonomy): domain Eukaryota; kingdom Metazoa; phylum Arthropoda; class Insecta; order Trichoptera; family Rhyacophilidae; genus Rhyacophila; species Rhyacophila brunnea. The sequence continues at coordinate 8,812,609 of NW_028232796.1, read as the reverse complement.
TGATAAAGTTCTGCGGAAGTACGTGGCAACGCAATGCACAGGACCGAGAGAAGTGGAAGCAACTTGAAGAGGCCTTCATCCAGCAGTGGATAGATTCAGGCTGATGATGATGATGATGATGATTAAACAATAGCGCGTTTGCTGATAATATAGAGGCACGCCGCACTGATTTTGAGCCCTATGATGATGAAAAAATATCAATTATACAAACATGACTTAGTCGCATTTAATTAAATATTATATTCGCAAAAAATAACTTCTACTGAACAAAAATCGCGTTCACGGAATCAACCATCAAAGATGTAGATAATTATATAATACTAGCTGAAGTACCCGGCTTCGCACAGGTTCGCTTCGTGGTTTTATTTATCTTAGATATTTGAAAAATAATAAGAGGTAATTATTTTTTTTTTTTATAAAATATCTGTGTAATACAATATGGCAATATGAAAATAATTCTAATAGGAGTAAAGGTCAAACATAAGAACACTAAATTAAAATCGAATCCAAAATATGAAAACGTTTTTAATGTTATTAATATGTAGTAAAAAAAAATCAAAATTGGATGGGACAAACAAACTACAAACTTTGTATGTTATATAATAATAATTTAGAAACCTTCGTAGGTGTGCGCACACAACTGACAAAATTTTCATCGCAATCGGATGAATGATATTATAGGAACGCATACGAATAGTAGAAGAAGATGATTTTCTAATTCAGAAATCTTCGTGGGCATGCGCATGACAACTCACCAAAGTTTCATTGCAATCGGATTAATGGTATAGGAACGCATACGAATAGAAGAAGAAGAATATGGTTGTACTAATTCAAAAACCTACGCGGGCGTGCGCACAACAACTGGTCAAAATTTCATCACAATCGGATGAATGGCATAAGAACGCATACAAATAGAAGAAGAAAAAGATGGTTGTACTAATTCAGAAACCTTTGCGGGCGTGTGCACAACAACTGGTCAAAATTTCATCACAATCGGATGAATGGCATAAGAATGCGTACAAATAGAAGAAGAAAAAGATGATTGTACTAATTCAGAAACCTTTGCAGGTAAGGGCACAACACTTGATCAAAATGTCATTGCAATCGGATGAATGGTATAGGAACGCATAAGAATAGAAGTAGAAGATGATTTTCTAATTCAGAAATCTTTGTGGGCATGCGCACGACAACTCACCAAAGTTTCATTGCAATCGGATGAATGGTGTAGGTAGGCATTCGAATAGAAGAAGAAGATGATGGTTGTATTAATTCAGAAACCTTCGCAGGCGTGCGCACGACAACTCACCAAAGTTTCATTGCAATCGGATTAATGGTATAGGAACGCATACAAATAGAAGAAGAAGAATACGGTTGTACTAATTCAGAAACCTTCGCGGGTTTGCGCACAACAACTGGTCAAAATTTCATCGCAATTGGATGAATGGTATAAGAACGCATACGAATAGAAGAAGATAGAATAGAAGAAAAAGAAGAAGAAAATGGTTGTATCAATTCAGAAACCTTTGCGGGCGTGAACACAACACTTAATCAAATTTTCATTGCAATCGGATGAATGGTATAGGAACGCATACGAATAGAAGAAGAAGAAGATGGTTGCACTAATTCAGAACTCTTTGCGGGCGTGCTCACAATAACTGTTCAAAATTTCATCGCAATCGGATGAATGGTATAAGAACGCATACACACAGAAGAAGATAGAATAGAAGAAAAAGAAAATAGTTGTAACAATTCAGAAACCTTTGCGGCGTGAGCACAACACTTGATCAAAATTTCATTGCAATCGGATGAATTGTATAGGAACGCATACGAATAGAAGATAGAATAGAAGAAGAAGATGGTTGTACTAATTCAGAAACCTTCGCGGGTGTTGGCACAATTACTGACGAAAATTTTATTGCAATCGGATGAATGGAATAGAAACGCATACGAATAGAAGAAGAAGAAGAAGATAGTTGTACTAATTCAAAAACCATTGCGGGTGTTACCACAACAACTGACGAAGGTTTCATTGCAATCAGATGAATGGTATAAGGACCATACGAATAAAAGAAGATAGAATGAAGAAGAAGAAGAAGATGGTTGTACTAATTCAGAAACCTTCGCGGGTGTTGGCACAATTACTGACGAAAATTTTATTGCAATCGGATGAATGGAATAGGAACGCATACGAATAGAAGAATATAGAATAGAAGAAGAAGAAGAAGAAGAAGAAGATGGTTGTACTAATTCAAAAACCATTGCGGGTGTTACCACAACAACTGACGAAGGTTTCATTGCAATCGGATGAATGGTATAGGAACCATACGAATAAAAGAAAATATAATGAAGAAGAAGAAGAAGATGATGATTTTTCTAATTCAGAAACCTTCATGGGTGTGCATGCAACCACTTACCAAAATTTCATTGCAATCGGATGAATGGTATAGGAACGCATACGGGACAGACACACAGACAGACAGACATTCATTTTTATATATTAGTATAGCCTATACTCTTCCCGCAAGTGCAAGCAATAAGTTTACAAAGTTTTATCGCAATCGGATGAACGGTATGGCTGCGCATTAAATACGAACAAACAAACACACAAATATTAATTTTTATATATTAGATTCCTAAGTTCCGCTTTATTTTGCTGTCTCTTAGCAACGTACGAACTGTCCACTCTCACGGGACACCACTAATTTTAACATGGTTTGTTCAGTGAAATCTAAATCGATATTATTTTAAAAATATAAATTTTTGAGAATTCCCTATATTTTTTAGATTTAATTATAATTTAATAATTCTATTACTGGTTTGGAGGCCTCCTTTAAAATTTTCTAACGAATCGGTTGAGTCATTTGTGTCAAAAATAAAATCGCTGATGATTCTATATCGAGTCATAGACATAAAGTCAAAATATGTTCATATTGCCAAATTGAATGCATAGACCGCAATAGAGCGACAGCCATACTTGTCATATTTTATATTTTGATTTCTTGACAATTATCAAAATATATTATAATTAACATATTATAATTGTGAAACTACGAAAACTGCTCAACGTAATTTGAATACTTAATTTATTTATAAACTCAAAATAACTTAATCGTATATTTATCAGTAGCTGACTAAATCAACTGAGCTATTGCATATACAGTATATTAAATAAGATATTTTGCGTATACTGAATTCGTATATTTATTAATGGCATGGCAAGAAATTCGTATAATATTGTATTCAGATGTTGTATGTTTACAAAAGTAAACGTCAACCTATTTGATAATGCTGGTCTTTCGTATTTGCGTATTTAATTAATACTTAACCAATTTCAGCTGTCACTAGTCTTGCATGCAGGTTTTTACGGTTACATGTAAATTGTACATAAACATTTCACCGTGGCACAGTTCGTCGTAAGCTTTCTCATCGGAAAGAGATGACCGTATACTATACGGTCTCCAATCTTATTGGATTCGATATGAACATTAATTCAATTTTCATGGCTGATTTTGGCAAAATTCATGAATTCAAGAATGAAAACCTAACCTAACAAATAAAGTAAAGTGTAAACTGACAAGAACCGGGTTTTATTTAGACATGAATTTACCGTCGGTACTATTTATACGACCCAGAGAGGTTGGACGGTGTTTAATATAAGGCCATATATTTCCGATACAACATTTCATGGTGAAGTGTGATACGGGGAACTGCATACGTACAAGTTTCCGGACACGGGTTTTTACATGCACCATGTTTTCGCTGTCCGGATGATACATGGAAAAATAGTGTAAAGCAAACGTTAGCAGTTGTGTAAGTAACAACTGCTAACGACAATAAAAGTTAATCTTTCAATGTAGTTAATATAATTATAAATTGTTTATTTGTTTGAATATATATTTTATAATAATAATTATGATTCTTGTTGTGGTACGCTTATTAATATTTACGACTGTTTTAAATAATCATTAATATTTTAACTTTAGCGCAAAGTTGTTGTTTCGAATGTCAAAGGTATGTTCATTCGGTGTTGCCAGTATTCAATAATTATTAATTATTTCTTAACTAGTGTACGCATATAATACCAAATATGGAGTGGCTTTATTACAGTTACTCAACTTCCTTGATTAATAAATTTACCTCTGGTGCCAGTCGGCCCCGCAACGAATATCTTAGTATGTTTGATTGGAAAGCAATAATAATAATTATTTTCAGTTTACTTAGCAAAATGAAAATTTCTCTTAGTAGCTCATCCATGCTAGTTTCATTACTATACTAGACAACAGAAACATGACGTTTTTTAAGTTCGGGTGGGTTCGCAAGTTTTCGGTCAGATACAAAAACGACAGCCCGTATTACACGTAACGTTGAAATTACTTACAATATAAATCGCGCTTTACTATGAGATCTCATCAGGTTCACTGTTCTGTTCTGAAAATAATCATCGCTATCATCCGACTCTAAACCAATGTTTATTATCAAGTTTTCTATGTGTGTAGGTATATTCCTAAACCACTTGCCCTATAAAAATCTTTGATTTAGTGTAATAACTAATAACCAATCAAAAATTTTATGTTATGTCATATCTATAGATTTTTTGCCTTCCCGTTCCCGTTACGGTATATTCCTTTTTAATATTATCTATTCCAAAAGTATTATTATAAACCTTTACCTAAAACTTAAATTAATATACTGTCTTTTCATCATGGCCCCCACAAAGGGGGGGGAGGTGACAGGGCTCTAGCCTGCGGGCCCGGGCTCATAGGGGGCCGGCGTGGCGAGTCGAACAAATAAGTGAGATAAACACACATCACAAATTTGCTCTAATAGAAAAAAATGCCTGCGGCGCTATATTCCTTTGGTAACGATTATATTTTAAAATATTATGTTGTTATGCGATGTAATTTTTAATACGTCATTACTCGATAACTCCATAATGTGGATGTAAGTTTTAAAAATACTCTAAATACCTATCTTAATACCGTGAACGCAATTTAGAAAACGCTGCTGTAGAGCGCCACACTGCCTTTAACCTTGGCGATAGGTAGGGGGGCACTACAAAGATCCTAGTCTTGGAGCCCGCTTCAGGACGTGGGGGCCATGCTTTTCATAGTGCCATGTCATAACATCTAATCTATTTGCGTCATCCAAACCATCTAAATACCAATTTGTGTTTCCTTCAATGCTAGCTATCACGTGTCACACACACGACCCAAACGTCTGATCTATACATAACATCGCGTGTAAGATTCTAACGTCAAATCTCCACCCGATAATTCTCACGGGAATGGAACCCGGAGCTCCCGGATGATAAGCCAGCGTCTTACGCACTGCACCACGAGAGTCCAGGCGCACACGCGGGCTTTGACATTATGTGTACAAAAAGGAATTCGAAGCCTTAAAATAACTTAAAAAAACAATAAAAGAAAAAAGTTTCTTCAAACATTTTTCAATCAAAACTTATCAATCAAATCTCAAAATTATTCTACCGATATTTCCAAAATGTCAGGTTTTTTTCTTGTTGAAAGTTACCGATGTAATAGACCAAGATTCTACTCTACCTACATATTATTTTTGCCCTAAGGCGTATAGTGCCATTGATAAACAATTATGTGTTATTTCCCACTGATAAGCCAAGGACACTTTATATCAGAGTGGTCCATTACTGTCCAGCCGGGTAGACGCTATCTGCATATTATATAAGACTAGCAAGGCATTCTCGTTTCTTGATAGGTACACTTGGACGGCAATTATTCTGCCTATAGACAGGGCAACATTAGGCAGTTATATTATAAATCGTCTTTTTAGTAATACTATGAAGTCAATACTTAAAAGCAAATCTAACTGAATGAAACATAAAGATATTTAAATATTCATCATAACCAAACTGGATCTAAGTCACTACTAGAGGCATTGTCTAAGCTGATTATATTCCAATTCGTCTTTTGCATTGCGTAATTACGTATTTCCAATAGTCTTCCATATAACTATCTCGTAAAGTAAATCCAACAGGCTATATCTCAGAGTAATAATATACAGAGAGTGGGTATTGTTTGGCTATATGCACCGCGATTTCCTAAATATCAACTCGTGTGGCACCAGACGACATGACGTAATTGTGACGTCAGCCAATACACGCTCGAGGCATGCCGCCCGCGCACAGTGCTCACCATAGATATTAATACGATGAAACACCTATATGTGTATGGTGACAATGAATAGCGCCACTGTCTGAGTAGCGTTATTTTCTCGAATGCTATTATCACTCCGGTAGTACGTCACAATGATGTCATATGACGTCATGCCGACCGGGCAGCTGGCACTGGCAAGTTCTAACATAGGGGGCATGAAGCCGTATTTATTGCGTATAACTCACAGTAGAAACTCAATTTTATTATTATTAACTTAACTATGAAACGTTATACCATTATGTTGCTTCTCGGCTACCAAATTTAAACACAACATAGTTAACCACATTCTCTACTAAATTAGGTAACTAAACATAATTACCAAAAACTTTATATTTAATATAAAAACAATAAATTTCAGCAACACGTGCCTGCTGTTTTTAAATGACTGGAGTCATCCAAACCAACATTTACTGGCGACGTGTACAACAAATATTTAATTTAGTTGCAGAAATTCTATCTTACTCTAATACATATTGCGGAGAATATAAGCATGCCGAATGTTTTCTCACTCGCACTTATGGTTCGTTTTTGTTTAAGTCGTGCGGCTGAATGCGAATACTCTTGGTTAATACTGTATGGTAGGATTTATGGCGGTCGGTATCCTTACCATTACCATTAAACATCTTTATCAAACTATAATCATTCTCATTCCCTTCTTTTTTCTCTTATCAAATTATTTCGTTTATTGTCCTTACGCATTATTGTTAAAAAAATAAAGGTTTTTAATACTACAACAGTCCACAAGGCTCAATGCAGTTAGTAGTGTAGTGAAACACAATTGTGTATTTAGCGATAATTTAGAAACAATCACAGACTTTGAGAACATCACATAAATGTATTGTGACATCACCGAGAATTGAAATCGAGGCCCCCGAATCAAAAATCAGTACGAGGGCCGCCTGTTTTTAACACTACAGCAAGCCTTGAGACCTAATAATGTAGTGTAGTAGTAGAAGTGAAATGGTCACATAAACACCCATTATTTGAGAAATCTATATAAATCGAACCCCAATGCCTTATGCATTGGTCCACGAGGGCTGCCGTTATGTCCAGAATGCACTTTTCTATATCACTGCGTGCTATTTTAATCCCTTTTACTAAAGCTCTATTATGAGGAATGAAGACTTGATGGATTCAGAATTGACTATGAATGCCGCAAAACGTATATTAATTTACCTCAAAAGTATAATCATTTGTTAGCCATTTTTGCACAACCCTTACTCTGGATTACACACCAGTGGATCTTAACCCGCGACTAGTGGGTTAGAAGGCGGACATTCTTTCACCATTATAATTATTGTATGTGTTTAATTCCATAAAATTAGTCGACACTGATGCAATAATATACAACTATTGTACATTAAAATTACTTTTTATGTTGGGTTTAACATTATATCAATATATAGGTTGTAACGAGTGTAAAATCGTTTTCGAAATCAATTCTCTTTCATCAAAAACCTCCACATTGACTTGGCTAATATAATATAAATTAATCACTTAGATTGCCCACAATCACTGTCAAAGACTAAGTTTAGTTAAAGTTAAGTTAAATACCCCGAGTATAAGCTATCACTTATATACATTTAAACATAATTTAAAACCAATTTAAGGTACTATTAATTGTCCTGTTGCTCAACTCTGCAGATCTAAGAATCATCATAATGATCGAGTGAAACTGTTTTGTTCCCTTACTTCTTTTAAATTTAGTTGCATTAAAATTCACCACTCATCCATTTCAACTAGACTACTGTATTTTTAATATTAATACTTGCTTTTCCCTCCACCACCCGCCACGTCTCCACACCCGTTATGCAGGCGTATACCGTGGCGTAACGAACGATAGGCGCTGTTCAAATTTGTGCCGAAAGTGTCCCAGGAGCAACTTCCCAAGACTTTGGTTGGCGTGCACTAGAGTGTGCGTGATCCCTACTTCCATATAATGTATTACGGTCAATTCTCGATGAGAAAAGACCTTCTCGCTCGCCGTATAATGCCGCAAACTTTTTAAAAGCTGAGAAATTTTCCCTCGTAGATACCAAGTCGCAATGGCCGACCGGTCCAACTGAGGGTCGGACCGACTTGAGAAGCTCTTCCCTTTCAACCGACATATGGGGACACTCCCAGAGGATGTGATCGGCATCCTGCTAATATTATCTCCTATATATTATTATCCTAAGAGATTTTGGAAAATACGTCAACTTTTTTATTTAAATACCACTTTGTTGATTATTAAAGGAATTCACTTCAATTTTTGGAGTCCCGAATCTACTTCCATTTGAATCGGGCACAATCTGATAAAACTCGACACAATCACAGATACTATCGTTTTTAAATCGCGTTTTACATCCGTCACCATACATTTTCGCATCTTGCCTTTCGTCTACCGCAAATCGATTATAATGTCGCTTAATTCTTTCTATATAATCAATATTGCAAAATATCTAAATTAATATTCCACAAAATTATTCAAATCTGTAAGTAGCACATTGGCGTACGAACAAGAAATAAATACATATTTCCTCACTAATTACTACGAAAATATAATCTAAAACCACGTCACTGCTATTTATCTGTCAAACTGAAATAATAGATGATTGATTTTCAATTGTTTTCTTTTGTGATATAAACAAGTTCATTTGACGTGTCAAAATTCAAATTTAGAATTTGCAGAAATAATCGAAAAATGTGACATTTCTATTAGCATATTAAATAATCAATTTCAATCAAGACATTTATTGTTAATGTTTACGTTAATTGCATAATAAATATAATATTTTAATGTCTCTATAAACGAGCATAAAAAAACAATAGTCAATCACTTTCAGAAATACGTTTCCTATAGATATATTTTTGCCCATATTTAATCCGAAAATTCCTGGCTGTCACAAATCACACAACAATGTATTAATAGGTACGTCATTGCCTTGCCTCTTCACAATATTCGATGAGTTTATTTAAATTTAATAATAAGGCCACATTTCAACGATTATCATCATGATCAAAGATTAAAACTAAATATAAAACTACGTTGATTAATCAAATTATCCTAAAAAAATATTGACGGAGCATCATTTACGCATGCATTTTTATTTATTTTGAACCATAGACAAAATACTTTTATTTTAGCTGTCATATTCATAGACAACGTAGGTAGGTAAATTAAAAATGACGTTTACTATACGTAATAAATACACAAGGTTTTTACAATTTTATTAATTTATAGTATTTATATAATGTTGAATTAAACGTTTTATTACACAATATAAGAAAAATTCATGCTTTATAGACAACTAAAAAAGTCAATTATGATCATTTCATCCCATAATCGCACTATGAAGTACCTACGTCATATTATTATCCACTATTTGCATCCATGTGGTTACTATATAGAAGAATCAATGTGTGTCACTATGCTTATTAGGATTCCACTGCTGGATGAAGGTTATTCCAAAGAAAAATCCATGTTTTATACAAAAATAAAAAAGTTAATTATGATCATTTCATCCCATAATCACACTATGAAGTACCTACATCATATTATCTATTATTTGCATTCATGTGATTACTATATAGAAGAATTAATATGTGTCACCATGCTTATTAGGATTCCATGCTGGGTGAAGGTTATTCCAATAATCCTCTTGGTCATATGAATTGCTATATCTATAAAAATTGATGTACCTACCCATTTATATCCTCATTATCACCATGAACCAGGATCAATCCACCACTCGATGAAGCCGTCTCAGAACTAATTCCATTCCTCTTATATACATTGCTGCATTTATCAAATATTTTTATATAATAATAATATATTCATTTCGTCGTTATCATAATTAGACCGGATCAATACACTGCTCGATGAAGGCCTCTCTAAGCTGAGTCCACTATTTTTTGTTCTATGAATTGAACTGAACCGAATTTGTGAAATTGCGTATTACATGAAATCGGCAAAATTTTGTCAAATTCATGAAAAATGCAAGCCCGTTGCCTTATTCATGAATTAGGCAAATTATCTGCCAAGTACGTGAATTCGGCAGGGTATAGAATTCTTAAACTGTCAACATGACAGTAGAAAAAGTAAATTTAATACGGATGGTTTTATTAGTTATAATTGGACATAATATAATATTATTAATAGGTTCGGTTAGGTTTTGTAATTCTGAATTCAACTGAATATCCATTTTAAGGTTACCTAACACCTGTCAACAAACTATCAAATTTAATCATACTATCACAAACAAACAATCGACTATTGCCTGATACCCAAGCACAAATCAAATCGCAAAAATACCTTTTAATAAAATTCTCCCGTTATCATATTATAGTTCTAAATTTTTTTGGGCATAGTAATTGGAAATGAACGTCATTGTAGTTATTAATAGGCATATTTTTATATAATCAATAACATTTGACATCTGGTTAGTTTGATTATTTGCAAAAAAACACCACCGGAGCGCCACTATCTATATTGACCAATGCATGAGCATTTGACACATTTGGTTTAGTTGGAAAAAACACCACCTGATCGGAGCGCCAATATCTAATTTGCCCTATGCATGAACTAGGCAGAAAAATTACTGCCGAATTCACGCGCTCGACAGATGTTTTGCCTATTTCATGAATAAGGCAACGGGTTTGCATTTTTCATGAAATAGGCAAAATTTAGCCGATTTCATGTAGGTAATACGCAATTTCACACGTAGGCGTAACATATACATACATATATCTACCTAAATATTTATAATGCCATTATCATAATCAGTTTGGATCAATACATATATAGACGAAGTCCTTTCTAACCCAATTACTTCCTCTCAGATCTATGAGTTCTTTCTTTTATCAACATTTGTTTCGATATGAACGTCCCGCACCGGGAAACATTATATAAAATGTTAATTCAAAATTTGTTTTTTTAAATATTATTCTATAGCTGCAAGCATTTTTTTAGACAATTAAACAAAATAATTTAATAGTTATATGGCTAATCTTCATCTATTACCTCAAGGGGATACGCGTGAGATTAATATTAACGTTATATTATTGAATCGCAATCAAATTACCTGCTATTCTGCTAGGTCTAGCAGCCTGGGATGGTGAATCCAGAAAAGACTCTGCATATGACGCCAAATTTATATCGAAAGTAACGACTTGCAAATTGTAAAAGTGAAAAATCAGCGAAATGTCAAACGGCGCCGTCTCTGCATACCTCACAATTTTATTAAAATTCAATACCATACATTAGGACGCTAAGCTGTCTGCAAGACCTAGCGAGACAGACTGGCGAGAGCCAGCTGGCTCAGCTAGTATTATATTAATACTATCGACCGAAGGTACTTGATGGAATTTTAAATTAAATTATAATGGTTTTTGCCTTCTGGCGAGTGTATACAGTGCCTGAAGATGACAAAAAGCGAAACCAGGGTCGCAAAAACGACTCAAATGGAATAGTACAAAACTAAAGAATTAACGTACTTCTTTTATATTGCTTGTCTTCTTTTCATATACGTACTTATATATTTTTTGTTTTTTTAGAATTTTTCATTTTTGTTTTTTTCTCGTAATCAATTTTTAATAATTTTCTCCGCTGTATTTACCAAAGAACAGATTAATAAATATATAATTCCATTTTGACGCAGTGTTTTGAATGTGTAAGTGTCCTACGAAAATGAACCACACAATATAGACGTGAAATGGTGTGTGTCGCAACCTTCAAATACATCAATATTGAATGAGCGTCAATGTATAAACTGTGAGCAGTTGTCAGAATGAAGAACAAGCGTATTCTTGACTGACGTTTAAGTTTATCCCATATTCTTCCAAAACTCGAGATCAGTTGCCTGGCCCCCTATGTTATAACTTGCGAGTGCCAGCTGCCCGGTCTACATGACGTCATATGACATCATTGTGACGTACTACCGGAGTGATAATAGCATTCGAGAAAATAACGCTACTCAGACAGTGGCGCTATTCATTGTCACCATACACATATAGGTGTTTCATCGTAATAATATCTATGGTGAGCACTGTGCGCTGGGCGGCATGCCTCGAGCGTGTATAGGATGACGTCACAATTACGTCATGTCGTCTGGTCCCACACGAGTCGATAGTTAGGAAATCGCTGTGCTGTTACTCCACACTCGTTAGGTATTTCAGTTCCCATTATTTCTGAATTCCCTAACATATACATCTATTATGCCTATGCTAGCCCTGACATGTTTCTGAGTTTACTCGCAGACTTGTTTCCAGTGCTGTTATAAGTTATAACAGCTCGCAATACAACTTGTCTCTCAACACCTGCCTAATGTCGTGATTTTTATTGACATAATAAATTTTTAACATTTCGTTTTGCACATTATTATAATATGGAATATAATTATATACAATATATCAAAACCTGCTCTACAAAAAGTAGTTCGTTATCTTTACGATGCGCATAAACAAAAAATAATTCCAATCAAATAAATTATAATGGTGTCAGAACTCGCAAATAATATGCGACTTCGCAAAAGATTGCACGGACATCAAAATCAACAATATTACACAATATTTTCAAACTTACAGCTAAGCACAAGCGATTTGGTAATATAGTTTTATTAGAGGAATATAATATTATCTAATACCAATTAGTTATAGAGTTTGCTATGGATTTATGAATTATTAACACTGGTTAATTGTTGTAATTGTGGAATAATTAATAACACTAGTTGACTAGTGTCTGAAATAACTTTCAGAAACCGTTTCTAAAACATCACATATCCGCGAACCGTAATATTTCGGTATCAGTATAGTTTTTCGCGTGCGACTATGTAAGCCTATAGATACTAATTATTGTTCTCAATTTTACGCTTTATTGTTTATATTATTAATTTGATCTTTCCCTCAAAATTGTTTTTCATTTAGTTTATCTTCAGCCATTTATTCATATTAAAAGATATGTCGCATTCTAATTATATTATATACCTATAGTAGATTATGTATACCAGGGTTTCCCAAACTATGTTCCGCGGAACACCAGTGTTCCGCGACCATTTGGAAAGGTTTTATACACTGCAAGACATTTAAAGATCTTCTACTAAGTAGAAGTAAAATAAGTAAAACTAAAATAATTAAAGAATCTACTTCATATTGAAAGGCGAGTGATGATCAATCTCCACTGATGTTTATGACGTTAAATATCTAGATAGGTCATGGCTCCCACAAGGGGGGCGGGGCTGATAGGCCTCTAGCCTGGGGGCCTGGGCTTATGGGGGGCTCGGCGTGAGAGATCGACCAGTCAAGTGAGATAAAAACACATCACAACATGCATGCAAAAAAATGTCGCCTGCGGGGCTGTTTCACTTCAAACATACTAATATTAAATGTTATGTGGTTTTGCCTTACTTACAATTTTTAATTATTGTGTCCATAATTGTGTATATCATATAATAGAACATAGATGTGGGTGTATTAAAAATACAAAAAAATGCTAAAAACACCATTTGGAATATGCAACTGTAGATCGTCACGTTGCCTTTAATTTTAGCGTTAAGTAGGGGGCCCGCCAAAGATCCTAGCCTGGGGGCTCGCTTCGAGATGTGGGGGCCATGATCTAGGTACAGGCGGAGGACCATCTTTTCTCACACCGTGCGCATGAAATATTATTTTAAACTGACCGGCTGACAAATCTTGTCAGTTTAACGACAGTTGCCAAAATTGGCAGAATAAATAACCTACAAATTAAACTAAGTGTTCCGTTAAAATTTCCGTCAGTTTGCGAAGTGTTCCATTGCAGAAAAATTTTGGGAAACCCTCATGTATACAATGACCATGACGCGTAGTTACATATTTTACTTGTTTAAATGCGACGCAATTAGGACCATCAAATTGATTTTTGTCTCGTTTCATCACACTTGTTTCTACATCGACTGGATTGACCTCCCTTTGGGGATTAGGCTGGAACTGGCTTCGGACGGTTTTATAACTAGTAGTTTGTTTCAATTATTTAGGTAAGATTACTCTTATTTTGTATTTAATGATTTTATAAAAATTTGGTTACATATCTACCTTTAAGAATTTTAAAATGTAACAGACTACCTGCTTGTACAAATGTTAGTGGTCCAAAATTATGAGAATGTAAGTTTGTCAGCTAATATGACAGATATCTAGCATTCAGACTCTTTGAAATATCTTCTTAGATCTTTCTACCACAATACTGTACTTCAACTAATACGGGGCCCCTATCCTAATCTATCTACTTTAAATTCCAGTTTGAACTTACGAATCATTTCGACATTCTTAAGTATTTCATTTTGAAAAGTCGTCCTGAGGTCCAGATACAAATTTATTGTCATAATAATATTAATTCTGAAATGAAAGTAACCTATCATGATTACCAATAGAGTGCCTTAAAGAAAGTACCAACTTAGTAATAAGTAATCCATTTACCAAAGCAGTTATACGACCTTTGTTTATTATTCTAATAATTGGCTATTTATTTATCTTCTTTGTGGTGGCAGGCTGTAAAGACTTAACAAGACGTGTTTGTGTACTTAAAAATCTTTGTTCGATCCTTTCAAACGCATTTGTGAAGCATGAATGGGAAGAGAAGTGTATTTCCAGAGGTTCAGTTGCACATAAAGTAGTAAACATTATAATAAAATTGTATTGCATAACTACACATACAAATTCATCTCCTTTGGTGGCTGGGATGAGACTTGACCTCGTCCACAAGTTTTTTGTGTTCGCCTGCAGATCTAGTCTAAATATGTAACACTATAACACCTTTGGTTATTTTTCTTGATCTGAGATAACAACAATATGTTACGGGTGTATTCAGTATGAGAACGATTATCTAAAAATATAGCTATATTCAAGTATTAGGTACTCCGTTCCTGTTCCTGTGTAATAATTAGGTACAGCTTTCGAGGTTATTTCATTAACTCAGTTGGCAGATGTTCTGTTAACAAAACGTTTTATAACTCCAATATAATTAATGCTTGGAATACATCATAACATAATATTATCTGCTTAAATGAAAAAGGATTTAACCAACACAAATCAAATTTTACAGGAGGCACAAAAATATTTTTGTTATGGTTTTCAATTAAAATATATAATAGACATAAACCATAAGTATATGAAGATAATTATTTTGTTATATTCCCAATGTGATATTAATTATTGAAAAAATTAAAGAAAAACCAGTAAAAATTAAAGTCTTTTTTCCCCACTTCACTTCCTTCTTTATAAAAAAATATATTAACTAAATTTAGATAATAATTCATCATTTGCAGCTAACATCCTTTGGACCAGCGTGTATTTAGTCTTGTTCAATGCTTTTATATAATAAAAAGCTATTTTTTATAAAACTGAGGGTTAACTTCTTTTTCCTTTCTACAGTCAATATTTATCACAAATTGTGCAAGATTTCGGAGATAAAGGTTATGTTGGAATACATCTGCTGGTCATGGAATAAGCGCCTTTTCAAAAACCCCCGGATTTTGTCTCTATTTTTCTTTGATGTATTTACGCCATTTTATTGGGACCTACCTTTTAATCTTTGTCCTACGGTGATGATGAGCAATGATGAATTTTATAAAATTGGAGGTTATTGCAATATTATCATACTTAATCAAATTTGGGTTAACTATTGATTCCTGGTGAAAAGCCACTCTATAGAATGAAATAAAACATAATATATGCAACACAGATAGAAATGTAAAAAAATATGGGTCTCGCCGATCTACTTTTTGTTGTAATGGAACTTTAAAAATGCATTATTTTGGAGAGTTCCGGGCGGAAGATCTTTCTAGAATTTTGCAGAGTATTAACATTTATTGATTGTTCTTGTATGAATGAATATTGAATCATTTAAAACGGTCAAACTTATTCGCTTATTGCTAAATAGTGTTTTAATACTTCGATCCATTTGAAGCTCTGGAAGTGTGTAATATAATATAAAACACGTCGACAGGTAAAAACATAATGTTTTATGCGGAGTGTAATGAATACATTGGCCATTTGACAGGTGTTGCTAGACCCGTGTTCTTCTTGGCCACATGTAAGAGTTATTCAGTTCATTTTCGTTGCGAGCAACACCGGACCAAAAGTCAAAGTTTAAGACAATTTTTCTTGTGCTCTTGACATCTTTTCATGTAGTCAACGGAGAGGCTTAGCACATTTGTAACAGTTAGGGACTGCAATAAACCGGTACTTTGCACTAAGCTTACGCGGTCTTTATACCGGTATTAATACGGCGTAACATAGCTTGTTCTTTGACATAGGTTATCTAATAATATATATCTGTAATTGGTCACTCTTTAGTAGTCATTGCTATATAATATTATTCTCATAGAATCCTGCTATGTCGTAAATATGGGTCAATTATTAAACAGTGGAACCATAAGCGATTCACAGGTGTACCTATTGGAATTGTTTGCTGCAATGCTTGTTTGAATGCTAGGAAACAATATGACTAAAAGCGTTGCACCTTACCTAAAGTTAGAGCTGGGGTGACCATTGAGTACTACTATTTCTTGTTTGAATAATTTTATTGAGGTGCATTTATATGCTATAATTGAAGTTTACAACAGTAAATATTATTTATATTAAATTATAAAAAACGGTCTTTTCGTCAATAGGTAGGTTTACAAATACCGTTAAAAGTTTATGACTTTGTTAACGATAACAATTTTAAAATCGTTGGAATTTTTTTAAATAAGTACATTGATAATAATTAATAAGTATAGTGTCTAGTAGATATTATAAATCCCAAAATTATAAATGAAACGGATCGTATTTTAGGGGTCCTTTGTCAGTAATAATCACTCATAATAAAACAAATAACCATAATATACGTCTGAGCGGTAACGTGTTGGCTTATGAAGTAATGCATCTTAAGCGTCAATTACATTGAGCTGTTTGTTGGCGAATTTAAAAGCGGGCGATTCAGCTACTGCGATTGTGATGCTGACGCACAAAACTTTCCATTCGCTGAGAAGCCACAAGCCAGCGACTATTTTGACAGAACGTAGTTTGTTTTTTACCGGGAGGTTGCTACTACGCTCTACAGACGCAGTAGGCCCACACGCCGGCGTGTAGCAACTTTTCTCGGTAGATAGTTTACAATCTGCATGTTAGCTTGTTCAATAATGACACTGGGCGACTTTACAGGCAGATTGTAAATTCGCCAACAAACAGCTCGTAAAGTGACAATGTAATTGACGCATTAGGTTCAAATCCTGGGCCTGAAAAATTCTCTTGTGGTTTTAACAACATCCATTTTTCTTAAAACCAACCTGTTAAATTGTAGAACCAATTAAAAAAACAAAATAGGTAAAACAATCAACAGATATTTCTGTAATGAAATCAATACAAAATTTAGATGCTGAATTAGGTGACGAAAGTCAGTGCTATGAATTTTGGTTTATTTAATACTTATAATATATTGAATAGCGCAAATAATAAAATACGTATGTGTAAGTCGCGACCAAAAATACCGATTATTCTAAATACAAAAAACTGGTAATACAATCCCTGATGACAGGTAAAGCAATAAAGCATGTTTATTGTTGTTCGCATTCTGATGTCAGAGTTTTTCTTATATGGGAGTTGCATTGTTTTTCTTATAAAACATGCTCATCAATTAATTTATGGCTTTAACACATTTGTCAGTTTTAGCATTTAACCTTTGATAAATGCCAATCAGCGCCACTTGTCCCTAAAAAAATTATGAAATACTATAAAGCCAAAGGATTTTTCTCCCAGTATGCAGTCCCACCACTATTACATACAAACATCAATTAAATACTAAAATAAAATAACAAATCAATTTGAATTTTGTGACTAAAATGCTTATACTTGACCGGATAATTGAGTAAACACATAAGCTTTATCACCGGGGTATCAGATTTCAAAATGGAGAACATTATTTTTCGATAGGTGTGTGAACATTCTTTTTCATCTCGAATTTTGCCCACCATGATTGTCAACATGCACACTTTCTGTTAACCTCAAAATTTTCTTTTTTCTAATAATAATTATTTGTACCAATTATTACGATAACGGCAAATCGAATAGAACTAAAGGTTAACATACACACTTTTGAAAAACATTTCTGAGAAAATATATTATAACCAATAGAAAAAAAATCTTTTTTGAAAAAAGTAAGCCACCCCGGCAGGGAATCGAACTCTGCATCTCTTGGGTTTACGCCTCGTCCGCGCATTTATCCTTTATGCTACAAGGCGACGTACTAATAGCGACAAATTTTAACTATTGGCCTTTTTAATACCTGTTCATCAGCGCTCTTCGAAATCAAGCTACTTTGGCATTCGATTTTTGTTTATTAAATCAAAGTAGGTACCTACTACTTTAATTACTAACTGACGTCACGGCTTTCACCAATATTTTTATGATGTAACTTACTTGAACTAGCTAATAATTTTTAAATAACTATTTCTTTTATTCAACGAATAATTCACAAGATTTAAGAATGTATCATTCTAATTATTGAACATACATAATTTTAATATATTATAACCAATAGAAAAAATCTTTTTGAAAAAAGTAAGACACCCGGCAGGAATCGGAACACGTCTGAGAAAATATATTATAACCAATAGAAAAAATCTTTTAAAAAACCCAAGAGATGCAGAGGTCGATTCCCTGCCGGGGTGGCTTACTTTTTTCAAAAGTGATGACTATATTATATTATACGGTCTCCAATTTTATTAGATTCAATATGTACATTAATTCAATTTCCATGGTTGATTTAAGCAAAATTCATGAATTCAAGAATGAAAACCTAACCTTATACAACCTAACCTAACCTAACATAATCTAACCGAACAAATAATCCAGTATATCGGCTATTTTGCTGCTGGCTTCCTGTAAAATGTAAACCGATAAGAACCGTGTTTTATTTAGACATGATTTTTATGTCAGTACTATAAAACTAAAATAAGTTGAATGGTCTATAATATACGGCAATATATTTCCGATACAACATTTCACAAGTGTGATACGGCGAACTGCATACGTACAAGTTTCCGGACACGGGCGTAAGTTGCCACCAAATTTATCCATTACATTTTTGCACTTAATAATTTATATACAATACTGAATGATTTTAATCTAATATTATTATTATTTTTTGTATATTCAGTAGCTATTTGATAAAAAAATGCTTAATTAAGTATCTTTTAAATATTTAAACGCTATAATTAATAATGTTAAATTTTTTAAATATTAAAATTAGGTACATATTATGCAAATGCTTTGAGAGCCATCGCACGAAGACAGAGTAAAACATTAAATTGGCCTGAACCTTTATCTTGTAACCCCCTAACACCTCTATCCATTTAATTGCGTTCTCGGGTCGGAGCAGGACACTAAAGATACTAACCGACCCCGAATGACTTTATTTCACACCTTACTTTCTCACTTAATACGGTCGCATCTACTTACTCCGGATGCAATCGGTCCGACTTGGTAATTGAAACACTTTTGACATTGGCCATCGCTGAGTAACAAAATACGTCAAATTATGGCATATTTTAAATTTGTATGATAGTCGTGAATTATTATTAAGTAACTAATTGTTTAAGTATCTCAATTATTATTTTTATTAATTTATTGTTTCAGAAATAAACCTAAAAAAAACCATCATCATCATCAGGGGCGCGACAAGCCGGTGTGGGTCTTGGCCTCCTCCAACAGCTCCCTCCACCTCTCCATATCCAGTGTGGCGGCTTTCCAATTCGGTACCCCCAGAATACGGCAGACACTGGCAGCTCCATCCAACCAGTGAATCTTTGGCCTGCCTCTTCCTCTACGCCCTATTGGATTGCTGGACATCACTATCTTTGCCAGATCATTGTCATTCATACGGTGCAAACGACCTAGCCATCGCAGTCTCCCAAGCTGCATGGTTTTCGTTTGGTAGGACATGGGCCTGAATGATCATGCTGGCACGACCACCAAGACGCTGAACACGTCCTCTAGGAGTACCCGTTGATAGGATCTGACCAAGCAGAGCTATTTTCTAGGGTCCGTCCACACACGGGCCCGATTGGCCACGCCGACTTGATACGAACGAAGGCTAACTTTGAGGCGTTTAAAAAATTTCCTGCATTATATGATGGAGGACGGAATAATTCAAATCCCTCCATATAGTAGCTGACTCAATTGCAATAATTATTTCCTAAATATTCTTTTCAATGTATTATTTTGATTGTGAGTACGTCAATAAAATAGCAGATCATAATTCATTGGACAGGTCACTCGAAAATAAGTTCACGGTCTGTTAGAATCTCAGTCTATATATCGATCCGTACAACATCGCATCCTAACGAGATTCGGACCTCGGAACAGTATCATAAGTATTGTAACATAACTACAAACTGTAACATACTCTTGTACAAACTGTTTGCGCTGCAAATAAAACTCGCTCCAACATCCATCGGAGCAACCACCAAATCTCGACTTCTCATTTCTCCTTCTGACGACTTCATCATCCACCACATCATCATGACTACCACAGCAAATACCCCATCACATATAAAGATTGATGATTGTAATCTTTGGATTTCATTGCAAGATTTTATGACATTATAACTTACGTTCCGTCTTGAAGTAATTAACGTGATTTAAATATATTTAAAAAACCGAAAAAGCTGCTTTGTAATAATTTATCTCGATGTTAAAGATATGGTAAATATTGTGCAGTGCGGTTACTAAGTAAACGTATAGAGTGCTTCATTAATAATTGAATGTGATGTCATTAGCAGGCGTTAATGAATGAAAGCTTTATTACAGCACGCGCTTCTTTAGTTTTCTTAGACAGGGGATGCAAAGCTCCCAAGAACATTAAATATGTTTTTTTTTTAAATATGACGTATTAACTTAAATGGGGTACCGGTGCCCATATGGAACTACATATTTCTTACAATATGATTTTGTTTTGGTGTCTGTAGTTTATTTCTATATTACAATTTCATCAATAAGACATAAACAATCCTTCTTTTGTTGCAATGGATTTAAAATATATTCTGTCAACATCATAATTTAGCAGTGAATTTCTGTCAATTTAGGTGAAGAGACAATGATAAATAACAACATAGTATATTCGACTTGCGTGAGAAGAGTTTACGTGGAGTGTGGACGTTATTTTATAAACTTATTCCCTGTACTTAGAACCATGTATTTTGTTTAATTATTGTTAACAAAATATTTTATTTAGTTTGATCTCATACTGTGAACGCTTTAAATTTGTAATTTGTCCAAAATAATATGTAAAAAATGAATTTGAATTTTGTTTTGTTTTGTTTAGCATAGTATTTAATCCACATAATTCCCAATCAGTTGACATTGTCGTTAAATCCGGTCGAAACCAAACTCGGTCGCTATAATTATTGATAGCTGATAACTGATTATTAATGAATAATAACTGATTTTACTTGGTTAGGTACCTACATATTTTGTTGAGTAGTTATGTAATACTTTGTTGAATATTACTATACCTGATACAGTTAATATCTTATTTATTAAAATGGGGAAGCAGAATAATTTCACATAGAACTGGATTCTGCTCAAAATAATTCTAACTGAGCTGTATTTTAATGTCGATTTTCTAATGATTTCAAAGTGTATTTTTATGTGATAACAGTATAATACACAGCAGTAAAAATGAGATTTTAAATATAGGTACTAACTTATCATTAATCTGAATGCCGTTCACTTATTTCTGAATTAATAATGGACGTAAATACGACAGACTACCTATAACTATTAATTAATACATCTTTAATAATATAAACATAGTTGAAGTCATTTACTTTTATAAATAGGCGCCATCTTAAGTTCATAATAAACATCATTGCCATGTTAATAAAAAAATATGCAACAGAAAATATACCTACATAGGTATACTTTATCACCGTGCGTGCATTTAAAATTAGAATACTGTAATAAAGTAACAAATTAAAAAATCTAGAATTACTTAATTTAAATTGTGCAGCTTTATAAGTACTTAAATAACATATTGGGAAATCAAATTTTAAAAATTGGCAACAATTCTAATTGCGGATGTGATATTGCTTTACTTTTGAAGCTGTCATTCTATTTTGATCTATGTATAGCATTTTGACGTAACTTGAATAATATGGTGTAGCTCTATGTTCAATGCACCTCGGCATTAGTATTGAATATTTATTCTAAACTGTAATTTCGAAATGGTAGTTCAATGGATCTAAGGTAAGCATATTATGAATGAATATCATGAATGAAATCGGATTAATATACCTACTACAAGACATTTGTTGCGGTAGAATACCTACAGTAGACAACCACAATAAAAATAGCCAAGTATACCTACATTATCATTTTCCTTATGTATGTCAGATTCCGCGATTATCGTTGGCCGTGATATGAAATAATGGCAGATAATATATAATTTTAGCCTTGAAATTTATGAGTAATTACTTACATAGATGTATTGTGGTAGTGACATCAAGTATCTATATACCTATAGAAATAATTCAATTTATGGAAGTTAATATTTTCATATGTTGGATTTTTTATAAGTAGGAACTCAATACCGTAACAAAACTTTTAATACATTATAATATATTAAATTTACTTGTCTGTCACTCTATCTGTAACGCACAAGCTGTTTCACGCGTATTTGTTGTGCGATCGCATACATATAACACCCTCGATACATTATCATCTCTTTTTTACTATGCATTTCGCTCACACACAACGGTGATAAAAGTCGTTCCTTAGCTATGAATATTGTAACCTTATAATATTGCTTTAATTATGATACAAATACTCTAAACAAGTGACATTATCACCTCCGGTATTGTTTTCTAGTTTATCGTATTACATTATTTTAATTTATCGAGATTTTATTTCGACAGCGTGATGGATAGTTTACAGACATTTTCAGTATTTTCATAGTAGTTTGAATTCTGTTTTTACTGCCCCATCGCTCACCATATCATTGAACCAAATTAACAGTATTATCTTACCTTGGAAGTTGAAGCTTCTTTTGAATGCTTTTTAATGACTAACGGTGTCGTGTTAATGCGTTAACTAACGCCTTTTACACGTCACGGGTGAACACCCTTCTATACCAGTCGCACATTGAAAATCGTCTCGCCTGGGATAATAGTCGTGAATCAAAACCTAGCGCAACATTCAACTTTCTTATGTGCGTACAGCAAGGCCGTGCGAGGACAATGAAATCACTCGGCAAGCCAAAATTAATGAAGAAGTGCGACATTTCGGGATTATACCTGTGCTGCATGTGCATCCAGATGTTTTTTCAAACTAAAATGTTTTATTCTATCAGTGTGCAAATGTCCATAAGATAACATGTGTTTTGTGAATAACGATGACGTCACATCGACGTATTCGACACGTTGCAGACGAAACGAGTTTAGATGTGAGAGCCGGCTATGGGGACGTTGGCGATGTTTGTGGTAATCTTTCACTTGATTTATGAAGTACTGATAATGGGTAGAAATAGAGTACTTACTAAGATTAAATCAGTGTATAATATTTCTGTGCTAAAAGGTTCTTATTCTGACCAAAGCCTCGTTTTTCTGGAAGTTGAATCGATGGGTACAATTATTACAATATCAGACTTAGTTAAATCAACGGTTTGAAACATTTAATAATTCTATTTTAATAATTTTTCCCTTTCGTTTTATATATTGAACACACCTGCATAGAATATCAATAATATGTGATCTTACATCTAGCACCTCTCATCGGTGAAGTTGATTTAATCAACGCACCTCTATAAAAACAGGTGGATCCGTAAATCAAATGACGACACGGTTTCCTTCTTCACATGCCTGATCCGTCTTATTTATTATTCCAAAACGAAAGACATAAAAACAGACCAGATTATAATATTATTATAGGATCGAATGAACATTAAGATAGAGAAAACAGTCAAAGCATCACGCTGATTACGGCCCTGTAATGTGACGGTTGTAATGATAGGGACAGGGGTGAATTAGTTGCACTGGTTAAGTGTACTGCAGACTTAGAGCACCCAGCATAACAGAGCATTGCTATTGTACTCACACATAATTTTACGAATGTTAGAAATGAGGGGTCTAATTCCAAAAAGCGATAAGTCCACATTTGGTCAAAATCGAGAAAAAAATACGCACGTATTCTTTGTATAATTTTACACTATATGTATTGATCTATAAAATCCAAAACGCGACATAACTCTACGAAAAAAAATATTTGAAGTCTCGATTTATTACAAAAAGCGCCAAGTCCGTGTTTCATATTATTTAAAGCTTGATTGATTTCGCGCGTGCTTAAGTCAATCAATAAGGGAAGGTTCAATATTGAAAAGGGCGTCTCCCATACTGTAGCGTCTGGTAAACTCATGACAGTGCCATGGAAATATGTGCCTTATGCGGAGTAAATTAAAAAGTGAGATACAAATAGCGCTACGTCCAATTTTATTTTGCCTATATTTATTACATTTAACAGTTTATCGGCTAAAACAAATTGCCATTTGGTTCTAATTTCGACATAGAATACAACGGAATAAATAATCTCACGTTAAAACAAATAATTAAAGCTTGAAACATAAAAACGTTGTTTCCCGAAAATATTCAATTGTGGACTTGTCGCTTTTTGTAATTAGACGCCTCAAATAACCTTATTAGAAAAAAAAATATTAAAAATAGTTATACAGTTACTATTTAAACAACTGGTGTATGATAAATTTTCTAAAAATATTAGTTTTACGTTTGCTAAAATAAAATATCATTTATTTAACCGAGAAAGCAAAGTTCAAGCTGTCATAATAATATGTCCAAAAGAAACTCTAAACCGTGTATGTGTTAAAATGTTAATCAAAATCAAATATTAATAATGTTTAGTTTACATACTTCTACTATATAGTATGTAACAATGCAATGGTTTTGTGACGAGAGGGCTAGCGCGCTGGAGTTGGTTTGGTGTTGACGTACTCGTGCACTGGTAAACGAACGGTTCGGAATATCACTCTCACAGTTTCAATTTGGTTTTGGGATACATGACGATAGCAAGCTTAGGAAAGATAATAGACGCGACGTTCGCAAAAACCATATCAGATTTGGCGCAATAAAAGTCGAACAGATGCGTTTTGGATGAGTCACTCTGTGGTTAACGCTTGCTTCCTCGTATTGTATCAGGTTACGGCGTGATAGAGTCTTAGCTTTAAAAAGCCTAGGCGCGTTCGCTGTCTTAAAATAACTTTATCACGAACGACTGATGACCCATGACTGGTGGTCATCTGGTCTTGTGACAACAATTAGGGATCTGAGGTAGGTGGGAAGAGAGGATGAAGGCCACCATAATTGGCCCAACCATAAATAATTTTTGTATCTTGACCCTATTTAAAAAAAATATAGTTATTCACATTAAGAATGTCTGATTATTATCTGAAATTAAAATACAATTATATCAAATAAAAATAAGCATCTATTTTTAGACAAGTATGGAAGTCAACCGATAAATTTATAATTGAATATAATTATTATTGAAATTCAGTACCAACTATCAATAATTTTATTCTTGGTATATTGTGTTTTAGCCTAAGCCGTTTTAATGTATTAATCCTACCCTGTATTTGGATAGAAATACTTAGTAGGAAAGCTTATCTATTAAACTCGTAATTATCCGAAGCTTTAAGGTTTTTAATCAAGTGATCTGATTACTTACCGACTTGATTTTGAGTAGATTTTTAACCATCGTTAAAAGATTAAATGGAGCCTCCGGTTCATTAAAATAATGTTTATCTAACTATAATTATTTCGATACGCTCAGCATAGATTTTTATACCTTTTGACTGATTAGTCATTAAAATATATACCGACTTATTTTTAATTAAATGTAATGCTAGGTTTTTAGAAAAAAATATATACATATATAATATATACTGTTGAACATAACAGAATAATATATAGTTTAATTTCCTTTTAGTATAATATTTATTACATAATTGTAGTATTTAGAGTTAGTACTTAATGTGATTTCAGTCTTATTTTTTCAATATTCGATGCATAGTATAATTCTTTCGCGGATACCATCTGTAGGAGATCTTGGCATTACGTTTGATAGTAAACTAACGTTTAGTGGGCATATTGTGGATATAATTTTGTAAAAAACGCTAGCGTATTTTTGGGTTCTTTTCCGATGTTACTGTATTAAAAATTATTTATAATTATTTATTTTGAAGCCGGCTTGAGAGTGCGTCGATTGTTTGGGCCCCGTATCGTTTGAAATATATCCTTGTGATGAAGCGAGCAAAATATTTTTTTGAGACTCCGATACTTGAACCTTTATGGACACCTACTTTCTATAGCTTCATCCAACATACTTCTCTTAGGTATGCTTACATACTGTAGTCTAAACGCTATAAGACATCAGTACATATTATTTGGTCACTTAATTATTAATATACCACTTATTAATTTGTAATATTGACCTATGTGTCCCTGAAAACTATCTGAGAAATCGGGAGCATCAGTTGTTTGTCTTCCCAAGATGGAGAACTAATTTGACATTGATGATGCGAATTGGGAAATGACCAAATCTCTTTGGATATTAATATATTCCACTTGCGTGAGAATAAGTTTAGGTATGTATTCTTTTATATTATTTTATACCGGGGCTACTTCTTCTTAATTTTTTTTCTTAGGTTAGTTTGAATCTTAGGGGTACATTGGTACGACAGTGGTACAAACACTAGAGTTTGTGAGCGGACACTGCAGCCCTAGGTGACTGAATAAATTAGGGGTGTTTTTTCAAAGTGAATTTTTTCCAACGGCCAACGCCAAAAAACTGTTTACGGTGTTGTTGATATATATATTTTTAGTATTGGAAGGTTCTTATATACAAAAAATACTTGTTCAAAATTTTATCCTAAATTCTGGCAATCGTAACTTATTTTCGTCAAGTAATGAAATACCTACGTTCACTTTAAAAATACACCATGTATTCAGGATGCCGTCAGAAAGTGTGACACTCCGTACCCTTGTAATAAAGCCTAAGGGTTTCGTCGCCGTGCCCGGCTCTTCCTTACTTTACAGCGGTGCTACAAAAGCGATATACGCCCTGCAGGTCTGGCATGGCGGGTGGCGCGAGAGATGGCGATGGACCGAGGGAAGTGGCTCAAGTTTGTGCTTACCCTATGTCTCAATGGTAGGGCGTGACAGGGTGAAAGAATAGTGTATAAGAAGATCCAGACATTATTTAAATTTTTAGAATATCTAATATTTTTCTGCAAAGTAGCTTATTCTCTTACTATGACTGGCATTTTTAAGTTAACGGTTGCTAATACTGTTAATGTCCAGTTTAGAGTTATATATTTAAAAAAAATTGAGCAACAGGACTAATCATTTTACATATATATATTATATTATATTATTATAGAAAACAGAGTATTGGTGTGACTACTGATAGTATTGTAAAACAATATGTAACAATGTTTAGCACGATTGATCATCAATCAGGCCTTAGAAAGTAGCTCTTCAAAAAACCCGACAAGCATTTTAACAAGTTAGGTAGTTCTAGGTCCAAATTTTATCGATTATTTTCCGATACATAAGTTGGGTTACGGAGCATTAAAAAAAAACTATAAAATTCACACTCGTATAACTGAGTGCCGCTGCGAGATTATGAGCATTGATTGTAATTAATAAGCAATAAGTGTAGAGCAGAACTTAATTAAAATGTCACGTGTTGCCAATTACACCACTGGATTACTCAATAATTCCATACGGCCAATTAAAATGTGGCAATAAAAAAGTGTTGCCAGTTTAATTTATTGGGTGCGAAGCAAAGCGATTTGGAATACATATTATTTTAATTTCAAATAAAGAATATAGATACGTAGATAATAATAAGAAGTCGGTGGCGAAGATTCCATACTAGGCTATTATTTAAAGCCTATCTTATTAACATATTTAAATAATAACTTCATTATTTTATATTAAAAAAAAATTAGTAACAAAAATGTAATTCTGTATTATTAATAATGTAACTATTTAAGCCTGTAGTTAAAAAAATGTATGTATACTTTTGTAAACTATTGTAAAGCAGAATAGCCTTCCATTCAGAGAAGAGCTCAATTGCTTCCAAATAAAGAAAAAAAAATCCTAACGAAATGTGTCTAGTAGGCATGCTTTATAAATTGATTATTGGTTTGCCCAATCAGACTAAAAGGTAGCTATGGTACCTACCTAGCCAGTTATGACACTACTACAATCAAAAAAGGGCTAAAACTAATTTGGAACATTTCACGCATACGTCATATACATACAATCATGACCCCTACACCCTGAAGCGGGCCCCCAGGCCAGGATTTTTGGTAGGTTCCCCTACCTATCACTTATATTAAAGGCCGTATGGCGCTATACAGTAACGTTTTCTAAGTTGTGTTCGAGGTAATATTAAGATTATTTTGCGATTTTTAGTATTTTTTAATACATCCTATTGAATTATTGAATTGCTGAGTATTGTCATAGGTACCTATATAAAAAATTGCATCGCATAACTACGTGTTTTAAAACCATAATCAACATTAACATCTGAAGTAAATTAGCGCCGCAGGCTACTTTTCACTATTGGAGTCAATTTCTTATGAGTGTGCTGATCCCACATATCTGGTTGACCCACCACGCCGGGCCCCTCCTAAGCCCGGGCCCCCAGGCTAGAGGCCTGTCAGCCCCCCTTTGTGGTGGCCATGCATACAATTATAAACATAATGAAACAACCAGTGTCATTCTATCGCGTGACCTGAGGCTGTAGGTGTTTTAGCCTAATATGTTTGTATATATATATATCCATTAATTTCAGCACGCTGGATTTGATGCCAAATGGTCTCTTTGTTAAGACGCTGAACTATCGAGACAATATAATTTTCTAGCCCGAGTTTGAACGCGGTTAGGCATTACTTATCAATTGGTAACATATTATATTTGTTTTTTGTTCAATAAAATAATGATGATGATCAATTAAATATGGTTTATATGTTGAATATAAGTCATATCACAATATAGGTCATAGTTTACTTACCTTAGATAGGTACTTCGTCACCGATATATGTATTATATTATTAGTATATTATATCAAATACCAAGCGATAGCCGCGTGGCTATGTATTTAATCAGTAAATTGACAGTCTCGGGCTTGAATCCCGGGTGTGGATAAAACCACAAGTTGTTTTTCAATATTTATTTGGATGAATGTTGATGCCATCATATTATAAATGAAAAAGGACCAAAAAGTTGTGCGTATATTAAAATTACAGTAAGTACTTCGGCCACATTATGACAGAGCAAAAGTAAAGTATTCCCAACACATTCATTATTGAAGGAAAAATGAAGTACGTATGTATATGCCAGTGGAAGATGCCGAATTTCATGATAATATACTAATTTCCAGTATTGATACGAGTACAGTTAACTGAACTATATTTAACTGTCCAACGTCACCTCTTCACTCTCAGCGTGATGAGAGGCTGCTTGGTCCGTTCTCTTATCTCCACGTTACTAATAAAGTCATACTACTGCACTCCCAGATTCCGTCCCAAACATGTGTTCTTGAAGCTAAGTATACGGTTACTCTGAGCCTTCAAAAGGTGCCATGATTCGAAACCGTACCGTCAGAATGCAAGCGTCAAATAGGCGGAATTTGGTTATAACCGAATGAGTATTGTCGTGACTCCCAGACACAACACATCGAGTTAAATATTGTTCCAGCTATTTCCATCTGGATAGCGAGCTCTCTTAGCAAAATTTCATCTCATGTGATGTGTACCCTCAGGTATTTAAAAGTTTCGACACTCGCGATGTTTTTCCCGTCGCTAATCAGAGGGAAATCTGAATCAAGACAGGTGCTATTGCACAAAGCTTTGGTTTTCTCCGCGCTTAGTGGACTAAAAGTAAAACGGAATTATAGAATGTCAGGACTGCGGTGGTTTGATAAGAGTATTAAAAGATTTGAGAGTGTTGTTAGTGGGAGGAAACCGAAAAACTGAAAGGAAAGAAAGATTCAATTTAAGGCAGTTCTTGCTTTAATGCCAGAAAATCCTGACGACAATTAATTCATTACAGTTTTTCATTATAGCTATTTTGAAATGGGACAATTTTGAGATTTTCCATTCGTGATACAAATTAAATTTACTAGTTTTGAAAAAGTTTTCCCGCCACATGTAATAGAACAGTCTGCCATTTTGTCGAGATGTTCGATAACCCCTTGCGCAACTTACTCTGTCGGTTGCCGGCCGAGTTTTGATTTTATCAAACTAACAAATTGAATTCGACAACCTATTACAATAAATTTCAATCCGGAATGTGTAGCAGCACCCACGGTGTTGAAACAATCTGTCGCCAATATCCGATCTATTTTCAGCAAAATCAAAGGTATTTTACATATATACGTAATTGTATTTATTGAACTGAGGTTACGATGTAGATCTGCGTTATAATAGCGGGATACATTTTCCCAGTAGGTCGCCAACCACTTGGTAAACAATGATATATGTCAAAAATTATAATAATTACTCTAGAACTTTAAAGAAATAAACATAAAGAAACAAAAATTATACCACTATATAGATACATAGACTATGAAAAGGCGTTTGATTCCATCAAAAAATTCTCAATTATAGACGCCCTTAGCAACCAAGGAATTTCCAGACGCTACATAAACATATTGAACAGTATATACAGTGATGCCACAGCATGCGTGAAACTCCACAAACGGTCGTGTAAATTCCCCATTAACAAAGGTGTCCGGCAAGGTGATACCATTTCACCTAAACTATTCACCGCTACTCTTGAGGACTTATTTAGGAAACTTGATTGGGAGGAAAAAGGTGTTCCAATTAATGGAGAGCACCTCAGTCACCTGCGCTTTGCAGATGATATTGTTATACTCTCACAAGACCCGTAAGACCTCCAAGGTAGAATGCAAGAACTCGCGGATGTCAGTCAAACGGTCGGTTTAAAGATAAATGTCTCAAAGACAAAAGTGATGAGGAACTGTTTTTCGGACCCTGCGATTATCTATATTTCTGGCACCCAACTCGAGCAAGTCAGCAGCTACGTCTATCTCGGACAGCAGGTGTCCATAGACGGAAGCATGCACGATGAAATTGCTCGAAGAACAAAGCTGGGATAGAGTGGTTTCGGACGTCTGAATAGTATCTTCAAGAGTGACCTACCATTATGTCTTAAGCGTAGGGTGTTCAACCAATGTGTGCTACTTGTGCTCACGTATGGCTGCGAGACGTGGACCCTCAACACGAGAGATGTCCAAAGGCTAAGAGTCACACAGCGAGGCATGGTAAGGTGCATGTTGGGCATCACGCGAAAGGACCGTAAGAGAAACGAATGGGTTAGGAAGCAGACAGGGGTACGCGATGTAATAGACGTTGCCAAACAGCTGAAATGAAGATGGGTGGGGCACATTGCTCGCCGAAAGGACGGCCGCTGGATAAATGCCGTCATCCAATGGTACCCAAGGGGTACGAAACGGCCACAGGGTCGCCCTAAAAGCCGCTGGATTGACGAACTGGTAAAGTTCGGCGGAAATACGTGGCAGCGAACGACACAGGAGAGTTGGAGAAAGTTTGGGGAAACCTTCATCCAGCAGTGGATTGACCCCGGCTGATGATGATGATGATGATATAGATAAATGAAACTTCTGACGACAAATATTAGGTTTAAGCCGGTCTTGATCAGAGAGACGCGTGAGAAAAAACGGGCTTGATAACTGCGTTTCGGTGGCCATTTTATGTGCATAATACTTGAGATCTCATTCGATCTGAACTTTGTATTTTAAAACCATACAATAATTGAATTAAGAAAACGTATTCAAAATTAATATATTTTATTAAATTCGCATTGACTACCCTTACTGACAAACGTAGTTCTACGTGCATAAACTCTCCACTTCACTTTGATAGTTAATCATTTTTTTCTGTATATACTTATATGAATTAAAATTACTTTTGCTCGCTATTAATAAA
Source organism: Rhyacophila brunnea (assembly GCF_057557595.1). Lineage (NCBI taxonomy): Eukaryota > Metazoa > Arthropoda > Insecta > Trichoptera > Rhyacophilidae > Rhyacophila > Rhyacophila brunnea. The sequence goes on along the minus strand of NW_028232796.1, from coordinate 8,780,383 downwards.
ATTGTGCAGCTACCCATCACCGAAGGCTTTTTTAAAAACTATTTTAGCCGCCGTATAAAAGTTTTAACCGGGGCATTTTACAAATTTCGTTCAGAATGAGATCGCAGTTTTTTTTTCGAAATATCAAATAATTTTCTTACACAGCTTAGCCTAGCGATAATTTTTTGATTTCTAGAGAATCTCATTGATGATTTCGGTAATTACTAATGTGAGATTGGCTTTTTATGATTATTTTTCGAGAGAGAGAGAGAGTATCTACATTAGATATTACCACGAAGTAACCAAGAAATGCATGCCAATTTGATCTGATATTTATAATTTTTAATAATCTGCAAATTATGTTATTCACTAGGACTTTTATAATATCGCTCATTTAGCTGTAAAAGCTCTTATGTGACGTAATCGAAATTTTACACGAAAGTTTTGTCTGCTTGTCTAGGGTAGACTAGTCAATTTATTTTATAAGAAACATTTTTTATATTGAATTAAAAAAATAAGTCTTGAGAATATCGAAAAAAAAAAGGAAATAGTATTTATCGCGTATTTGAGTTGCAATGATATAGTATAAAAATATGTCAACGGTGACTTTTATTACCAGTAGACCAAAATTCATTGATATAAAACTTATGTAGGTGGATACACTCGTATCATTTACATTATGTATGTGAATTCGGTAGGTATTTTTAAGCCTACGCATGGTTCACGATACCTTTATGTCCATGAATGATTATACATTTTAAAAATGTCAAATAATTAATAGCATTCAAAGAATATGTAATGTCACTCTTGAAAAGTTATTTCTTATTGCTGTTGCATTTGCTTGTATCTCTGCCCTGCTTACTCTCAGTTCCGTTTGATAGTTATACGGCCCTTGAAGAAAACAATGTTGATTTAATTTACATTGGGAGAGTGATTAATGTGAATTAAATAATAGTGTTGAAAATTATAAGACTAACTTAAACAAGCACTACATGACATCATTTGTGGTACTACACCCTTGGCTAGTTATGATATTATTAGTTACAAACTACGCTAATTCAAGCAAAGCCTTTTGACTTGAGCTATCCCGAAAAAAATATTACACGAGTTTACAAGCCTTATCAATGCACTATTATGATGGTGGCAATTATAATAGTTAATGTTAGTTAGTAGTAGGAAACCGTCTTGATGGCTCTTTTAGCACTGGACTGTAATTTGAAGATGCTGGTTGGTGGATTACGGAACTAGGTGAGGGGGGGTGGTAACAGGATGCCAGACACTGACATTTTATGTTGAGAGGGCTGGCGCGCGCTGGATCGGTGTTCACGCACTCACGCACAGGTATATGGACGGTTCGGAATGTCACTCTCACGGCTTCACTTGGTTTTGGGACGGATGATGATGAAAAGTTCAGAATGGATGATAGACGCAACGTTCGCTCAAACCGTACTAGATTTAGCGCAACGAAAGTCAAACATATGCGTTTTGTCTGAGTCACTCTGTGGTTAACGACAGATTGGCTATAACAAGCATACACGCGCCCGTTATCTTGATGTAACTGAATTTACAAAGAGTACTCGTTTAGTTTTTAAAGGAGTACTCGATAGATGAATCACCTTGTCCGTAGCGACGACAAAGCTATAATAAGCCTACGTACACGTCCACTTTCTTGATATCACTCGAGGTAACTGAATGTTATTCGCAATCACGGTTGTCTCATGCCCTGTAATTGCTAGTTTATTGGTCTTGTGACAATAATAAATAATAATGTGAGGTAGGTGGGGAAATAAGGAATGGCGGCCACCATATTTGGCCCAACCACCTCTACATACTGTATTTATTTATTAACGACTGGAAACACTACCATCTGCATCGTGCACTACTTCTGTATATTGTGATGTAACTTTGTTATAAGTACTATAACAGATTAACCGTTGTATTACCAGACTACTAAGGGGGATAGCAGAATACTGTATTATTAAAAAAATATATACAATTTAATTAATTGTAGTCGATCTACATGTATTATTTTAATTGTTTTTATTTGGTCGTAAAACGATTAGCATTACTCTAATGGCTACGGCTTAAAATAATTAAGGAAGGTTAACCTGCATAGAGGCATACCTAAACACAAGTTTGACAAAGTCAACAGTCATCTATCAATTCTCATGGAGCAAGCTCCGCTTGCGTTTTTATGAATGAATTGAATTAATGAATGAAATGAGGAAACACGCCTTGGCATGAGTAGGTAGTCGTAGGTAAGTATATCTTTACATATTTCGTAATAAATTTTATCTATCTTATAAGTGGATGACTGGAGAAACTTGAGCATATGACTCTGGCTTACAATTATTATTGTGTATATTGTATTAAATTTATGTGACAAATAAATACAAAGGGTTGGGGTCTAGGTGATACAGATCTAAGTTACCGATGGACAATGTAAAAGTTTTATATACATATGACAGAAATTATTTTTTTTCATAGATATTTCACGGTTAGGACTCTGAAATGTTGTAAATACTTAATCTTTATTGGGACAAAGATTCTGCACACATCACAGTCCACTTCGAGTGTAGAGTAAAGTTTGTGAATATTGAATTCCTTCATTTTGTCACTGCAGTGTGTTCGTGGTGCTTTAGACTTAGCTTCTTAGGTCTTATTGATATATTAGAAACATGTAATCATGAATATGCGCAAATACAATTTCTTATCATGCGCAGAAATTAGATTATTTTTGATACGTCCCTATTGTCGACTGTTGTTACATCACGCCTATTGCATCACATTCTCTCGATCGGCAGTCTTCAAAATGTATCATTTTTCCTGTTAAAACTATCGCATCTCACGTAAATGTGGTATATTTTTATAGTATTCGCTTATGTGTGATAGTTATAATTCATTTACACGAGAGCAAGTTTAGGTGGACATTGATTTATAAGCTTTTAATTAAAATAGAAGAATATATTAGTCTTAGTTTTATTTGAAAGCATAATTATATACATCATCAAGCAAAACTTTTATTAAGAATACATATTATTATGTAGTAAGAATTTGAATATAATTAATAATGCTTGCGATAATATTATATTCATTTGATTTCTATGCAATTTGGTTGTTGAACAGTCTTTTTAGTGTTTGGTTAGGTTTGTACTGATTGCCTGACGAATTCAATGTATTTTTCTTCATTGAAAATATGCAATTTAATATAGCACGTAAAGTATTAAGAGGTTGTTCCAATAACGTATAGGTACATCAATCTACGTACTAATCAAAGGTATTGAACCTACCATAAAATCACAAGCAATGCACCCATTATCAAAGCTTACACAAATACTTATTTATCTATAATGTCTACAATTAATATCGGACACATATACATGTTAGCTTTATTTTTACGCGTACATATTCAGTAGAAACAAGTACCTACCTAAGTCAATTGAAATATGAACATCTAACTGTTTTCGGTATCGTAAATTATTGTAATTTGGGTGAAGTAGTTAGTTATTTGAATTGTCATTTTGGTAGCCCTGCATTTAATGAGCTCGCAACATTTCAAGATGGAGGTTTCGTAGGCGTTGTGACTTGAGAAACATTTCAAGAGGTCTTGCTTACTACAAAACACAGGGTTGGAAGTAATACGTAATATCTTTATATATAATTATTTTTAATAATCATTATAATATTTGTAATTTAATTGATGTTTTTATTGATGCGTTTTGGATAAACACCTTGCATAAATATACATATTTTTTTTTGTATTTAGATTGTATTTAGATTTAAGTAATTTTATAATATTTGTTATTATTTCTGGTTCCCTTTAAAGTTCTCCGGAAAGTTGTTCAGAAGATAACAGCCTCCCAACGCCTTGGTTTGATAACTAAGTCAAAGTGACCAACTGCTTCAACCGAGGGTTGGACTGATTCAGGAAAATCTTTTCCTTGAGTCAATATAATATGGGAAACTTTTTCAGTAATTATTTACTTTTTGATTAACCATTTCTTTTATTCAACGAATAATTCACAAGATTTAAGAATGTACTATTCTAATTATTGAACATACTTAATTCTGAAAACATTCATGAGAAAATATAGCCAATAGAAAAATCTTTTTCGAAAAAATTAAAACAACCGGCAGGAATCGAGCCTACGTCTCTTGGGTTTCGCGCCCTGTGCATTACCACTATGCTACGTAGGCAATGGATTCATGTATTCTAAATTAAAATACTTCTTACTTTAATTACTAACCGACGTCACGGATCACTCCAATATTTTTCTGTTGCAATTTACTTGAACTTACTAATAATTTTTAATTAATTATTTATTGCTTATGAGCAGGTATTAATAAAGCCAATATTTAAAATTTGTCGCAATTAAGCATGGCAGTGTCGTAGCATAGTGGTAATGTACAAGGCGCGAAACCCAAGAGACGCAGGTTCGATTCCTGCCGGATGTCTTACTTTTTTCGAAAAAGATTTTTCTATTGGCTATATCTTCTCATGAGTGTTTTCAGAATTAAGTATGTTAAAATATTTACTTTTTGTAATAATTCTATAATAATATAATATCTCACAAATATTATCAGTAGGTAATATTATATACTTCAAATATTATATAAAGTTTAATGGTATCACATATATATTATCAATTTAATGCAAATATTATTTCATATTTAATCTATTTTACATTATATTAAGGTAGTTTGGTGATATATAATGTTATAAATCTATATATTTCTTGTTGTTGAATAAGTACATAAAGAAGTAGTTACTAATTAAGGTAGGGTATGTTTTAGAACGTTTATTTAGACTCACTATCACGTAATTGGAATATATCAAATGTCTAAACTATTATTGGTCTAAGCATTTATTAATATTATTGCTAGTCAGTCATACAGTTTGAGAGAATAAACAACTGATGCTAGGTCACAAACAGTAGTGTAGTGGAACCTGGGCTCGCCGGGATGCCACTTCTTCAAACAGATATATAATAATGTTGACTCACGTGAGTATAAAAAAAATTGTTGTTGATATTATTATAACTTGGGAAATAAAGGAGAATATAATATAGTTTTTGTTCATTCGAGCGTTTTATCCCATTTAATTATGCACATTAATTATACATTGAGACACTGACCACATGGCTAACTTCTGATTCACATCGTTTTATAATTATTATTAAAACACAACGAACAAACAAAACACAAATGAGGGGGGTATTTAACTATTATAATTAACAAGATGAAGTACCCGGCTTCGGACAGGGTCGCTTCGTGGATACATATACCTACTATTTACCTTTGCGGGTGTGCGTACAACAACTGACGAAAGTTTCGTCGCAATCGAATGAATGGTATAGGAACCATACGTATAAAAGAAAATGAAATGAATAAAAAGAAGATGATGATTTTTCTGATTCAGAAACCTTTGCGGGTGTGCATACAACCACTTACCAAAATTTCATCGCAATCGGATGAATGGTATAGGAACGCATATGGGACAGACAGACAGACATTCATTTTTATATATAAGATAATATAGCCTATACTCTTCGCGCAAGTGCAAGCAATAAGTTGACAAAGTTTTATCGCAATCGGATGAACGGTATGGCAGCGCATAAAATACGAACAAACAAACAAATATTGATTTTTATATTATTAGATTAATGCTCCGGGACGTTTTTTGTTTAAAATAACATCGATGAATATAAGAGACTATAAATTTTCCCAATCCGGGTCTTTTCAATATTCACTGGTTCCATAACAATACTCGTGCCTTTCGATCTGTCGTCGATACCTATATACTATACCTTTATTTATATTGTTTTAAATAATAATGAATGACGATACACATATTTGGCTGATCGCAGTTGTATATAAGCAGATTTATATTAAATTTACGACACGATACTTCATGTCTTAATAATAATTATGCAAATATAATTTGCGACGTGGTGTCATTATATTCGAGATTAAATGCATCTGATTTGCATACGTTAATAGATAATTATTGCATATTACAGAAAATAATGCAGGTGTTAAAAGTGTAAGTAACAATGCAGCGTGATTATTAACTATATTAATATATAAGGTTGATGGTCTAAAATAAGCAACTCTGTCCGCGTGAAATACGGAAAAAAACGTTGTACAAGTAAATAATATACAGAACGGAGAATTTAATATACCTACTGTTTCGTATTATCAATAATTGCTGTTCGATTTTTCGCGCGGTTGAATTTGAAAATAGAAAACTAAAAAAATAGGTGAGTACTACAGCTAATTATTATTCACTAACAAATTTACAATCACAATCCAATGTCATACAATGTTTAAAAAATTTGAATATAACATATTATTATGTTTTTATGAAGATTTTTTTTATGTGTAAAATTTTGTATCTGCGGAATAAATAAACCAAGGAAAATATGTGAAAATATACTGCAAACAGATAAGTTTAGTGTGTCCATATTTGAAGAATAATGTTTACTGTTTCACAAGAAGTAGCGACGCGTGGTCTTGTAGAATGTAACTCAAAACTTTTAAGGGGGAGAGGCACGCCAGCAGAGAACCTAGAGGAAAAATTCGAAGCTTGCAATTTGAGATTTTTTTTTTGATAATTTACAATTCAACTGTATTAATTAATTAATATGTATCTGAAAACATTAAAAAGATTTTTTATTTTATTTTATTTTAAAGATAAACTTACAATTGTTATGCATTATAACAATTATTGCGTTATATTTTATGGTCATATTTATTATTAAAATTTGGTTTATTAAGTTTTCAATTTTTCGTCGTTTGGATATTTGACTAATTCATCGTTTTAATATTTTTTATATTTATTTTAAAAAAACATCGATTTTTATAAAAATATAAATGTGTATAACTTGAAATCATTTTTATTTATATCAAATCGAGCTTCAATATTGGGACCATACCAACAATAAAATTTATATTTTTTTAGAATTCAGAAGCAAAAGATGTGCTGTTAAAATGTAGCACTTATTGCAACAATTACAACCAACTTATTGTAATTGTTACAATAAGTGCTAATGCTTTGATAAAAACCTACCCTAAGTTTGATAATATTTATCACTTTATCACTTTAGCGGTCGATAAGTATAGAATAGACCCACATGTTATTGCAATTATTTTAACAGTAAAAATAAATAAATAAAATATAACAAATAATATATTATTATTATGTAAGTATTTGCTATTTTTAATACAATGTCTTCTCATCAAATAATTAATAATAGTGAAAAAAATACAATTTTGATGGTATCTATTATTATGATTATACTTTGCACCTACAGAATTCTTCTGAGAACTGAGATTTGTAAAAATGTTTATATTCACAGTTTGAATTTATTGATGTTAGGTATCTCACAAAGCTTTTAAATGATAATAAAGTCACACCAAAATCATGTTATTTTAATCTACGTTGATTACATTTATTGCTATGTTATATTATGGTGTAGCATAAACTTCCAGAAGCAATATTGCGTTTTTTGTAACGTTACCTAACACTAAGTTAATTAAATAAATCGAAATTAAGTCAATAAAATAAATATATACTAATAATATGGGTTCTAGCTATTGAAAGTGCAGCAAATGGAAAAGAGATAATTACAAGATAAAAAGAACTTTTTATATACAACGTTTTAAAATTTTCTGTCGAATTATTATGCTCAATATGATCAAACTTGTACTTGATATGAAGTAAATAAAAAACAAACAAACAAAAATATAGAATACTGAAATGTCATTTTGACATTTCATTTTGATTTCCATAGTAACGCATGTATATATTAATAATTTAGTTGCTATGACCACCCCCTTAGCAATCAATAATAGTCTTTTCCTTTTTACAGATTCTTCTGAAATAACTTTCCATACAAAACAGTATTAACTGAAAATGATTTCAATTCTGCTTAAAGATGGCTAAAGGTATTAAAATAATGTATTGGCATCGTGTTCTGATATATTCTAAAAGTTTCAAATATCTAGCTAGAACAAACAACAATACGAGCTAATAAAAACGTTGTAAAATGGAATTAATTAAATTAGTATTTTAAACTATGAATCGTTGAATAAATGAAGTAGTTTGTTAAATTATAAGCAAGTAGGTACGCTACGAAATAAACTAAGTACTTATAAAAACTAAATACTGGAGTGATCCGTGACGTCGGTTAGTAATTAAGTCATTGAATTGATACAATTGATTTAATATACAAAAACCGATAGCCAACATTGTACGTGTACAAAGGCACCAACTGGTAACGTGGTATATCTCGTTGATTTAAAAAAAATCAAAGTCAATTAGTCTGTTTCTTTAATGTGAATTTTTGTTATGAATTGAATTTATCATGAAAAAATTAATTGGACATCAATAACACATATTATTATAATATATTTCGGAATGTTCCGTTTGGTTGATATTCGCGGGAAATTACTGCGTTATATACGGACAATAAATAAAATTGATCGCACAGGATAATAATTATTATTAGTGCGGTCAAATTTTCTCGCGTATAAAGTCATTTTCTATCCTGAATCCCCAAATGAAAATAGGACCTTTTGCCTCCCGCAGACGGTTTTATAGATCAAGCGACATTTCTGCGAGGCTGATAATAATATAAATTCCTGTCTGCAATCTGGAAGTTTTGTTTATTAAATATATTTTCCACCTAACCGAACATGATTTTTACAACGTTTTTCTTAGCTCGTATTCTTATTTGTCCGGTACAAATCTTGCAATCGATTTTTAACAAGCTTCCCGACTAGCTAGACATTTGAAACTTTTGGAATATATCAGAACACAATGCCAATGCAGTTTTTTAGCCATCTTTAAGCAGAATTGAATTCATTTTCAGTTAATTCTGTTTTGTATGAAAGGTTATTTCGACACCATTATTGGTTGCTAGAGGTCTGGAGTCCTAGCAACTTAATTATTAATATATACGTGCGTTACTATGGAAATCAATATGACATGTCAAGTACAAATTTTTTTGATCGTTTAAGCTAGTCAAGTCAAGTTAATATGATTCAACATAAAATTTAAAAAGGTTGTATATAAAAGTTCGGTAAAGTTCGGTTATGAGGAACACAGCGGAAAACTCATTTTAAAAATACCCGATATACTTGATTATTTGTTAGTTTGGGTTAGTTTAGGTTAGGTTAGGTTAGGTTATACGTTATTATTTAAGTTCTTTTTATCTTGTAACTTTATCGGGTAGTATTATTATGATAGCTTGTTATAATTTTCCGTATATAATTAATTTATTTTATTTTGTAAGTGCGTCAATCATAATATTTGTTTTGTATTCTTGGTGTTTTCCTCTTAGTAAATAATTATTATTGTAATATATTTGTTATATTTTGTTGTGTTTTTCATAGCACAGTACTTAATCCACACAATTAACGTAGTAGTTTAGTCAAAGGACATTAATACATAATATTAATAGCTAATGCAGATTGTCCTTCTAAGGCAAAATTTTGACACAAATGAGCGAAATATTAGTACTTCGGATTTTATTCAAGAGACATTGATATAATTTTACATTGGAGGAAGGTGACAGATGATGAGGTTGGCCATGATTAAAAGTGTTGACGGTAAATAAGGAAGAACACTTACATGTTCTATATTATAGCAGCTCACTTCCGTTGCAACATCAAATTGCATTCTCTCTTCATAATTTGAATGTTTGACAGAAACTCTTAAGTGCATAATGTTGCCTTTCAGCGACCAACTGTATTATCCTTTGTATTTTTTGTATGAATGAAATTTTATTTAAAAACTTGCAGTTCTCTGCTGTGGATAAAGTATGCTGACAAAATAGTTGTAGTTTTTATTCATAGATGCCACTGGTAATTTATAATAATAATATTATACATTTAATGTGATCGAATTGAAATGTAATATAGGAACATATTAAGGGGTTATAATTATGCATTTAAGGGTTAAATATAGAAAAGTTTAATTTGGTTACCTTTTACCTTAAGAGGATTTATAACAAAAGCTAGGATCGCTTCATTCAGAACATTCAAACATTCAGAAAAAATAATCCAACTGACGTAAAATATGTGTTCTAATGTATTAATCATATTCTCGGTGGAATTCTAACAAGTTTTGGAATTATAGTAGTTTTATTTTGACATTCAGGGCCACACGCATACGTTGATAGAAGTACCTTTAAACAAGATTTATTATTCTATTCAATATCTGAACGGAATAATGGGTACTTTTCCAGAAAATATTAATGACAAAAAACCGTTTTTTTTTTTTTTTTTAATACTTTGATAATTCATTAATGCGCATACGATTTATCTCAAAAGTCACCTGTGGCTCGCACGCTGCATTTTACCGACCGCTGTAAATTATTCTTAGCGAATGAAACCGAATATCACCAATATTAAATTGTGAAATTTTTAACCATTAATATAATGTCTCTGCTTGTTAATATGTTTTTCTGTCTCAAAATGTTAACAATACACCCTTAACGCTACAGTTCAAATGTGTAAACTTCCATTTATGCAATATAAATAAATTTTAAATTTGGATTGAGTTCTTTATTTGAAATCCGAGCAGCATTAAGTGATATAAAACTAATATATTATAAAACTCAGCTACTGCTAAAGTCTGAGAGGGGCAAAAGGTCATATTATGACCATGTTAGTTAGCTGGCTACCAGGAATTTACGGCTTAGGAAGGCATGGCTGTATTTCCAGTGAGAAATTGAGTACCTATCTAGTATGTAGGCGGGTACTCTTTTTAGATGTTTTCAGTAGCTGAATGAATAATCAAATCAGATACTTCTAGGAGAAGTTTTATGGAAGCTTTTATTCTAAATCATAATCATCTTATAATTAACTATTTATTTTATTCAACGAATAATTCACAAGATTTAAGAATATATCATTCTGATTATTGAACATATATAATTTTAGAAAAACACTTTCTGAGAGAGAATATTATTATTATAACCAATAGACAAAATCTTTTTTGATAAAAGTAAGTCACCCCGGCCGGGAATCGAACCCTGCATCTTCCGGGTTTACGGCCCATTCGTCGCATTTAACCAATGACGTCGGTTAGTAATCGAAGTAATAGTAAATAGTTACCTACTTTGATTTAAGAAACAAAAATCGATTGCCAAACGTAGCTTGATTTGGAAGAGCGCTGATGAGTAGGTATTAAAATTGACCAATAGTTAAAATTTGTCGCAATTAGTATGTCACGCCGTAGCATATTGGTTAAATGCGACGGATGGGGCGTAAACCCGGGAGATGCAGGGTTCGATTCCCGGCCGGGGTGGCTTACTTTTTTCAAAAAAAAGATTTTGTCTATTGGTTATAATATACTCTCTCAGAAAGTGTTTTTCTAAAATTATATATGTTCATAATCATCTTAATAATCATGTTTAGATTGCATTAATAATTATATTATTGTCTTCAAATAGCTTTTCATATTGAAACAGTAGTTTGTATTAGCTATTATAGGTTAAACTTATTATTGAACGATTATCTACATCTAATATTAATATTATTGTTTATCACCAATCGAATACGTTATTTCGAAAGATAATCGAGAATAAATTAGATTCGAAAATATACGACACCATCTAGTGTACCTACAATTATTATCATAGCAGTATGCGACTTCATAGCATGATTGTATATAATATTATTGGCGACAGAAAAATTTAGTTCTGAGAGCTTCCCCGATCCTACTAGTGTGTCGCGTAAACCTACTTTTATTGACGTTCAAATAATTAGCATACTTGGCATCTACACAAAGTTTTGTCATTCCAAATAAACGTACCCCTAATTTATTTATAAGAAACTTCTGATAAAATTATTTATTTTGTAAATTATTACACATGAAAACATTAAAGATAATAATTATCAATATTACTTATAAAATAAAACAAAATATGTAGTAGGTACTGGGCCCTGAGCTATAGCAAATCAATCTCTATGGCAGCGAATTCCAAACTGGGAAGCGCGCCTCCGAGTGTTGCAAAGGGGGGGGGGGGGGGGCGAAAAGTTTACAAACTTAGTTCGTGAAAAAATGAAATAAAAGGGTGAAATCATAATTTTGAAATTTGAGGCAAAATTGCTTAGGAACAATAATTTGTTGATTTGAACTTGTATATTTGGTTGAAATTTATTCACATTATTTTATTAATAATTTTAAAAAAATGGCGCTGCTTTATTTCGAGGCTATTAAATAATATGGTTGTGCATTGAAATTTGATGTGATACCTATATTATGATTTATATACCTACCTACTTAAATGATAACTCCCGTGTATAATTTAGGAAACACTACATTAGAGCACTATACTGCCCTTAACCTCAGTGATAGGAGGGTGGGCCCACCAAAGATCCTGGCCTGGGGGCCCGCTTCAGGATAGAATTAATTTGTTAATGAACAATGATGAGTTTGGATTGAATACTAATAATTGTGCCAATAAAAAAGCATATTATTCATCGCATGAAAAACAAATTAATTTAAAAATGAAATGAATGAAGTAGTTAAGTGAAGTAGTTAAATTATTTTTTTTCTTTTTGTATTAGTACATTGTTGACTATTTAAAAAGGTGCATGCATTATTTAATGAAATAAAGGGGGGGGAGGCGCCAAGATTAGATTTTTTTAAAAGTGAGGCGTAGAACATACAGTTTGGAGACCACTGCTCTATGGTAAATCCGACCTTGAAACGAAGTAAAAATCTACCTACTCCTGAATACAGAAAAAAATGTACGAGGTATGTACTTTAAATTACCCAATCTAGAAAAGAGTTAAAATTTCTACCACAAAGCCATATTTGGTTAGTTTAACAATTTAAACCTTTACATCTGACCTTCACACAGGTTATTAATATTCATAAAGTAATTGGGTATAGAAAATTTACATATAATTTGAAAAGTTATATAATATAACCTTATGACCTCTTTTCAACCAGGTGTACGTTCCCATCGCCGGGGTTAATTAAAACTTATTACTAATATAATATCAGAGTTGCGAATATTTTAATGGATATTTGAATATTTTATTACTAATTAATTACTACATTAATTGAGGAGTTGGGGGTTAAAAGGATCTAAGTGCATAGGTGACCGACTTGAGTAAATCTACTTACTAGAAATATAAGTACACTAGGTACTTTTTTCTCATGCATAAATAAGTGTGGGATTATGTGTAATTGCTCCAAACCCTATTTTTCATCCGATTTATCACTCATTTAATTCTAAAGGTTTAAATTATATCTATACCATAAGTATTATATACATAGAATAAACTAATAAGATAAAAGCAAAATCCCGTCGCTATAGAACAAGACTTTGACGGAAAGTTTGGTTAATAACATAATGAAAGGAAACCCATTACACATAAACATGGCCCCCATAAAGGGGGGGCTAACAGGGCTCTAGCCTGGGGGCCAGGCTTAAGGGGGGTGGCGTGGGAGGTCGACCGGTTACGTGAGATAAACAGACACCAAAAATTCGCTCTAATAGTAAAATAAGTCGCCTGTGGCACTATTTTAATACTTCTTAGATATGTCTTGGGGTCACAATCAGTGCTTTATAATATGATGTCATGCGGACTTATTGTAAAATAGAAAAAAAAACGCTAATAGTACAAGGAACACTCTTAATCATATACCTCGCATAACCATGGGGTCCGCAAAATACCATTTTGGGGAACGCTACAATTGAACATCAAACTACACTTAACCTTGGCGATAGGTAGGGGGCCAGCCAAATATCCTGACCTGGGGTCCAACTTCAGGATGTGAGGGCCATGCACATAAAATAATGAAATAATAATAAACACACATACATCAATTAATAATAATAAAAAAAACCTCTATTATATAGTGTATTCTTGTCTGTTTCCATATTCTTTGGTTTATTTTGTGGTCTTTTCGTGTTATGCCCAACATACACCTTTCTATGCCGCGTAGCGTTACTTATAATTTCTAGATTTATCTTAAATTAATTACATCGAGCATGTTTTTATATGTATACGCAAGTAATAGTAATGATTCTTCAATATTATTTACTTTCAGCTAAAATGTTAAAAAATCAAAAACCTTCAAACTACGGAGCTTTCCATAATTTAATAATGATAACAGGAAAACTTGAAATTGCTGTGGGTAACGATAAGACAACCTGTATACTTGTTAAAGGTAGATAATGATCCATAATACAAATTATGTTTTATCTAGAACCTTCGAAACGAAAATCACGTCAGCTGTTTAGACCTAAAAATAATAACGTTGTACCTACTGGTTTCATTGATAAAATTATTATACTGCAATTTATCGGAAGTGATAGATGATTTATAATCAGTAATCACCTATATTAAATACCAGACGTAGAAGTAGGTTCGATTTATATAATACACTAAAAGAAGACTAATTAACTCGCCACTAAATGAAAAAAATAAATTTATCTATATATTGTATGAGTTGACACCGTGCATAATATGTGTGTTAATATTATGTAGATAGATAATGCTAATAAGTTGTTTCACAGCTTTCTTAACACTTAAAAAATTATCAATCCTACACTTGTATAGCTTCTAATATCGTGTACAGTCGATGTGGTGACAAGCGACAACGTTAAAACGCGCATTTACTCTAGCGTAGGCATGACTTAAGCATTGAGGATTCTCAGAGTCACTCGTACTCGAGTTTCCGTACGATAACTCCACGGAGTAATTTCCGTATTCCCTCCATACATAAAATATTCCTAGATCGATTAAGAATTATTGTTTTTCCAATATATCGTATTCCTAGTAGGTACAGGGTATTCCAAACTCTCGGAGCAATTATACAATGGAGAGAGGGTATTGTTTCGCTATGTTTTCTTTCTATATGACGCACATCATCATAATCAGGGGCGCAACAACCCGGTGTGGGTCCTGGCCTCCTCCAACAGCTCCCTCCACTTGTCCCTATCCAGTGTGGCCGCTTTCCAATTCGGTACCCCCAGAATACGGCAGTCACTGGCAGCTCCATCCAACCAGCGAATCTTTGGCCTGCCTCTTCTTCTACGCCCTATTGGATTGCTGGACATCACTCTCTTTGCCGGTTCATTGTCATTCATACGGTGCACATGACCTAGCCATCGCAGTCTCCCAACCTTAATTGATTGAACTGCGCTGCAATCTTCGTACAGCCCGTAGAGCTCAGCATTCTTCTCCTCCAATAATTGGTGCCGTCCCTGATCGGTCCATATATACGGCGGAGAATTTTTCTTACAAAGATGTTCAGGGCTCGTTCATTTCGCAAAGCTAATGTCCAGGTTTCCGATGCGTAGGTGAGCACTGGCTTTACAAGTGTCTTGTAAAGAGTGTATGTATGTATGCACTCTAACGCATATTGCGGAGATTATACTCATGCCGAATTCTTTCTCACTCACACTCTTCGTTCATTTTAAATCAGGCCCTTTCCAAAGTATGGGTAATCTTTTGCAGGTATGGATATACGTTGAGTTTCAAACACAAATACTTTGTTTACGGGTAGGTGTCAATGGCAAAGGGCGGAGGTAGGCTGTTAAGATCTGACATTAATACTGCACACTAAGCTTTGTCAGTCACACGTTTTTGCTTTCATTAAATTAAAACTACAAAATACTTGCAGATAGTGTTGGTAAGTTTTTAAAAATCAATTAAACCCTGCCTAAACCAAGCCATAATAGTTTTCGTATGCTATGGGCGATCCGACAGAAATAGCGCATACTTTTTCCGTAACACTTATTTGTTTTCATTGAATTAAGACTATGTATATATTATTGCAGATTGTGTTGGTTAGCTCTCTTAAAATGTATTAAGCCATGCCTAACCAAACGATAATAGATAAAACACATTGTATAATAGGTAGACGAATATATTTTCACTAGTATCTATTATAGCTTGGTTTACGGTGGGCTTAATTGAATTTTAAAAAACTAACCAACACTATCTGAAATTTGTAGTTTTAGTTCAATAAAAACAAATACGACTGACAAAGCTTAGTATATACTATTTATGTCAGATCTTAACAACTTACCTCTACCCTTCGACACTGATATTTGTATATAGGTCTGTACTAGGATTTAGTATTAAGATCACCTTTCATGACGTTGTCTATCGCTATACATCTTATTCGCTCTAGTATACCGCTCTCTCTTTCTTCATTGACAAATAATAACGTACCTACAATATAGAAGTCTAGTGGGTGTCTAACGTGGGCCGTAGTATACCTTCGACTTATTAAACATAGAGGAAGTTACGAAATTGTTTAAGCCATAAAGTCGATAACTCTGACAAATAATCATTTTACTCCGAGGAGCAATGGCAACAGATCCATCACAGATCAAGATTGTAATTTATAGAAAAAATATTTTCTGTTTTGAATAATCGCACAATAAATCCCGAATGAATCACTATATTGCAGTATGAACATATTATTTTACGCTGCACAAAGATATAACTAATAACCGAAGATACCACCGGAAGTAATCATACGCTGCGGACTACATTTTCCATACTACTTATAAGGGATGTCCGCATACGTTATAGATCGTGCATAGACCTGATGCGAGACTATTATATAATAAGAACAGCTAAAGAGGATGCATGTACTAAGAAGAAGATATCGTCACTGTTCTGGCAGAAGACACTAATTCGAAAAAATGACATATTGAGTTAGTTATACCAAAATGTTCCTTATTTAAAACTTTACCGTCTAAGTCATCCTTCTTACGATTACTTAATAAACTCACATGATAGACCATTTCAAACATTTTAACAACTTCAAAGTCAAATTACTCAAAACTAGTATTCTCCAGTTAGTGTGTTCTGCCAGAACAGAGACGATATTATTTTCCATTTTTCTAATACATATGTAACTACTTTTAATCCTAATGACCAATCCACATGGTGTTGTAATTAGCAGTAAATTGACGCAGACTATGACGACTCTTACCATACACCTAATTCTTGTTGTGCAGTATGTAAGGCACTGGCCTTCCGTCCGGGAGTTCCGAGTTCGATTCCTGTTGAGGACTCAATATATTTATGTGATTTTTTTTAAAGCCTGGGTATTTGTGAAGGTTTCACTTATATTACTAAATACACTACTGTAAACTAGACTACTGTCATTGGGCCTCTAGGACTGTTGTAGTGTTAAAAAATAATACATATTATATATTATATAATATATTTCTTTTCCTCCAATTGAAATCTGCCAAGATCTACTACAGTTTACGTACATTTTTTTTAACTTTAAGTTGTTTCACTATGTGCTTTGGCCCTAAGCTACTGCAACTGCTATGACTGATGATTATTATCCGATGTTAACTTGTTAACTAGGTACTAAACAGCGTTTAATTCAGTCGTACGGCTATACAGTATTAACGCTATGGTAAACTAACGTAAAAAAATACTACCTTCATTTCTAAGCTGAGCATCCTCATAATGGGTCTCTACCAACCAGAGTAGAGGTTATTAGCAAACTAACCATTCGGTTAAAATACTGGGTGTTTGTCTTTGATCAACGATATATTGAAAAATTAACATGTATTTTTTTAGCAAATGAAATCCGCACCTATTGCTTCATAGACACGCTATGTCGTCTAAGCCACGATGGTGGACTATAGTAGACGCTATGGGGAATTAAAAAAGTGGTTAAAAGTTGTTAATACCACTCCTTTTGTATTGGTTTATCCAGCGAATAGAAAATGAATGGGAATTGGCTTATAACAGATTACGGAGAGATTGTGATAATGGTAGGTATACACGTGACAATCGTGGGATTGCTGCCAAAAGTTGGTAAGTCGATAATTTAGATATTTAGAGTTAACAACGGAGTATATTGTGTCTATATATACAATATATATGCTGCAAAAAAATTGACGTCATCTGATATATTGAACATGCACATAAAGCACAAAGAAATTAGCATTATGCTTGATTTTAGAGAGCATGTTAAAAGTACTCCATAACATGATTTAGAGACTTACCAACTTTTGGCAGTAACCTCAATAATATTATTTTCAATAGTTTCATATTATTATGTAGAATAATATGCTGTAAAATTTATCACGTAAACAAAACGTGCATTCATTATTTGAGGACAGTCAGCGCGCGTTGTATTCCTTGAGATTTATGACTTAAAGTAATGATACTTTTAAAGACTGACTTTCACAATTTTATCTTATTAATCAGCTGTTCTGTGGGTTTATTCCACTTGACTTCGCATACGTCAGTGTACGTTATTTGCACTATGGTGTAATTTATAATATATAGTAATAGTACATAAGTTTTTTTTTTAATTAATTCAACTGCCTAGAAAAGTGGCGTTAGTAACAAAAAGGGTGTATAATAATTGCCGGTTCTAAAGTACCTTAGAATAATCATATGGTGTATTTTATAACAATTTAAAATTATAGAGGACAACCTAATGATTGATTTGTATTAACTTAGATTCGCGTAGGTGCAAGGTCTGAAGGAACTACATTTAAATGTAATTAATACCTCGTACGATCGAATTGCAACGAGAGCGAAGAAATAATTGTATCGTTCAATTTTTTTGCAAACCGCTTTCATACTTTTATTTATTTAATTAAATGGAGATCATGAATTTAAACACTTAATTATAATATTTTTTATTACAATAATAAGTAATATATTCTCATTGCTTATTAAATATGTTATTAGAAAATGATTTAATCATTTATTTAACTATTTATATGTACGAGGGTGGGTCAATAAGTCCTTAGAAAAGCCGACAAGTGGCGCGACTAGTACTGTAAGCGGTTTGTTTTCATGCAGCGGCACTACCGATTCAGTATGCTGCGAAGTTTCAATCAGATTGGTCGGGTTGTTGTGTGTTTTTCGTACATTTAAAAAAAAATTTTGCTTGTGGAAAATGGAAAAATGGAAAATGGAGAAAATTGAGTTTAGAGCTGTTATTAAACATTTTAATATAAAAGGGTTAACAGCAAAGGAAATAAAAAATGAGTTGGATTTAGTTCACGGCATATCTGCTCCTTCACTTGCAACTATTTATAACTGGTTAAATGAATTTAAACGTGGTCGTACATCAACAAAGGATGAACCACGCTCAGGACGTCCTGTAGAGGTGACTATACCAGAAATGATCAATAAAATCCACGATATGGTGTTAAGTGACCGAAGATTAAAGTTGAGTGAGATAATTGAGGTTACAGGGATCTCAAAAGGTAGCGTCATTTCTATTTTACATGACAAATTGGGCATGAAAAATATTTCTGCAAGATGGGTGCCGCGTTTGCTCACAGTCGACAATAAACGCAATAGGGTGGTGGCCTCTAAAGCCCTGTTGTCGCTCATGCAACGCAATCCGGATGAATTTTTTCGTCGCTTTGTGACTGTAGATGAAACATGGATACACCACTATACTCCCGAGACGAAAGAACAGTCAAATCAGTGGATTGCGAAGACAAACCATGTCCAAAGAAGGCGAAAACCGTAAAATCAGCTGGTAAGGTTATGGCTACTGTATTTTGGGATGCACGTGAAATTATTTTCGTTGACTATTTGGAAAAAGGAAAAACAATAACAGGGGATTATTATGCATCTTTATTGGACCAGCTAAAAAACGAAATTGAAGAAAAATGGCCTCATTTAAACAGGAAAAAAATCCTCTTTCATCAGGACAATGCCCGTGTTCACACATGTTTACGATCAATGGCTAAAATTGAAGAATTGAAGTTCGAATTGGTCGACCACCCACCGTATTCGCCAGATTTAGCCCCCAGTGACTTTTTCCTTTTCCCAAACTTAAAAAAATGGCTAAGTGGACAACGTTTTTTTTTCAAATGAAGAAGTCATCGATCGGACAAATGCTTATTTTGAGGACCTTCCGAAAACTTATTTTTCTGACGGTTTAAAAAAAATTGAGAAACGTCTAACCAAGTGTATTGAGCTCCAAGGAGATTATGTTGAGAAATAAAAAAAAAATACAAAAATAAAAACTGTTTTAATGCTTTTTTCTAAGGAATTATTGACCCACCCTCGTAGCATACTAAATTTGGATAGCCTATCATCTTACCCTCCAGAAAAAATCTGGTTTAAAAAATATTTTGCTTAATATTAGTATTCCTAAGTTACCGAGCGGGTCTCCAAATTGCATTTATCTGCTTAACCAGTGAAGTAATTGGCAAAACTCAACAGGAGAAGGCTATCCAAGTTTTTAAAAATAAAATTCTCCCAAGAGGCAGTTCGATCAATATAGACCTGATATAGTTAATGTTTTTAGGCTGCGGAAGACTCAAATCCGGTTATTAGATGTTATTAGATGCTATGGATCTCGAGCACCCCAAAAAGTTTACGAAGGAACCCCAGTAGGAATTTGGCTCTAGAGTCACCCCCGAAGGAGATGTGTGGACAACATTAAGAGGGATGCTGAGAGGCTGAATGTCACCGATTCGAGTGGAAGAGAGTGATCGGTATAAAATACCTGAAGGATAGTTATGAATTCTGACATGGACCTTAATGTTCTATAGTACCAGTTTACCTACGTAGTTATTTCCACGAAACCTACTCTTAAACAGTGATGGTTTTAGGTCTATGGTGCTAACAGTTTTGAAGACACCACGATATATACACCAGATATACCACTATTACAATATGCATTACAATGTGTATTGAAATACAATATCAGTGATATTGTCATTATTTTTTATTATTCGATTATTTTGTGAACTAAAATGACGTCGATATTCATAATAAAGTAACAGCATGGTTTACTTCATGGAAAACTACCACTGCTATCAAACGTTGTAATGTTTGTATTTGTGGTTTCATTTACCGCTTCTATGCTACGCATAACCTGCCTGCCCCCACTGGACGTCACTGAATGAAATTGCATCGATATGATTAATGGCTACTTGTTTTATATGTACCAGTTGCTTAGTTGGTGTTGGTACATTACACAAAATCCGGCATCGTGGCCGACTGTCCATCACTTAGGAGTCTTCCTATAACAGTAATCGACCATTTCTATATAAGTATAGTTAAAAAAAAATGTTAAAGTATGTATTATCTTCTGAATATTATATTTTTTTTTTATAAAATGATTTGTGGAAAAATTCCCACCCTCTCTACACATTTCTTTCTCCAAATTAGCTAGCGCATGTACCTACTACCCGAACTCTCCAGTATTAGCAATAATTATAACATTACGTAAACTCAAACGTATATTTCGTTACTCTGCTTAATAAAGCTCACCGTATAATTAATGGCGAGCGTTATGCCTTAAACTTAAACCAATCTTTATAATATACCATATACCTACCATACACTGTTAAGATCTGATATAAATAGCGCACGCTAAACTGTATTAGTACCTAATACTTATTTGTTTTCATTGAAGATGGTGCAGGCTAGTTTTTTTTAATTCAGTTAAACTTAGCCTAAATCAAATCATAATAGTTTTGAAATGCTATGGGTGATCCGACAAAAATTGTGCACACTTTTTCGATTCGAGCTTCAATATTGGGGTTATACCTAAATAATATTTCATATAAATAAAAAGTTTTACACATTTATATTTTTATAAAAATCTATGTACGAGTATTTTAAAATAAATATAACCATATGCAATAATAAGTTGGGGTCCTTTGACAAATTCACATTTCATAACATTTTTTTACACTTGTGAGTTTATCTTTTTGTGTTTAGGAAAAAAGGCGTAACCCTCACAGAACAAATTTTACAGGAGAGGCAAAAAACGTTTTTTTGAGTGATTTTAGTTTAATATTTAAAAAAAAAATAGGCACAGACATTGGGTGCATGAAGATTGATGATTTAGTGTAATATATTTTCGATCTAATAATAATTAAAGAAGTTATTACAGAAAAATAATTAAAATTGAGGATAAATGCTTTTTTTCCATAAATTAAAAATTAATTAATCTCAATTGAAACCTGAATTTAGATAATAATTCGGCATTTGCGGCTTATTTCCTTTTTATGGAACGTGTATTTAGTTGTATACATTGTTAATATCTAATAAAAGCACTTTTCGAAAAATCGAGGGTTACGCCTTTTTTCCTAAACACAGTCGAAAATTTATTAATTAATACTGTTGAAATTGTAAATTATCAAAAAAATGTCTCAAATTGCAAGTTACGTATTTTTTCACTAGCTGCCTCTGGTAAGTAAAGACATCGCATTAATTGAATTTTAAAAACTAACAAATTTAATAATATCTACGGATTGCTGTTGTAGTTAAATAAAAACAAATACGTTTCATTGGTAAATTTTCGTGTGTAATATTTATTTCTTAACAACCTACCTCCACTTTTTGCCACAGAGTATAAATTATCATGAATTACCTACTTACTAGTATACGCTAAATCTCATCAATGAATCTATTTCACAAAATAATATACCGGATAGTAATCAAACATCCAAATCGATACTAACTGTCAAAGCATGATAATGGATCGATACAATTTGTGATGAAAAAGTTTAAATAAATAGAACATGGACAAGTGATCTTTAAAATGTGTTATCTCCGATTCGGTGATATTCTGTTGCCTTCGCGATAAACCTCGCAGGCTATCTGAACTAATTGTCTCCTAACACAGAGGAGACCAAATAAAAATGAATATATTTAAAAAAAAATGTACAAAAACTTCAGGTATCATTATTATCAAGAAACAAAAATAATGGGAAGTGGGTTGTCTTTTGCATTCGCTGGATAAATAAATGGATAAATTTAAACATGTCATTTTAAATTTTAATACTAAACGGTCTTATAAATAAAGTGCATTAAAGTTTATCAGTATCACGTAAATGAAACGCGCAATCAATATTGGTAGATAATATTTAAGGACAATCGGTTTGTATTTGTGTCGATTTATAAATGCTAGGCATGCCTAATAGCTGATATTAGATTTTTTCTGTCGTGCCTGGAGTTATTTTGGAGACGATATTAGTATTTATTGGATAATGTAGTATGTACAATTATTCCATATATAATTAAATCATTTAGTATTTATTAATTATCATGATCCATACACTAAATAATGTATAGTTTTAATACAAACATTAATAATGCACATATTAGGATAATTTTAAGCTTTGTGACTCGTGCACCTTGTACCAGTGGCGAAGGGTGCAGGTAGGCTGTTATTAAGATACGACATAAATAGTGCACACTAAACTTTCTCAATCAAAAGTATTTTTTCCATTGAACTATGACTACGATGTGGAGATGTTTGTTAGTTTTTAAAATTCAATTAATTAAGCTCTGCCTAATGATTTGGCCCTAATCCAAGCCATGGTAGATGATAGTAAAAAAATATTCGACTATCTACAAAATATCTAAAATTATGACGGAAAACCATGCATAATTTTAGATGTTTTATCGATAATTGTTTGACGTGGGCGGGGAATTTTAAAATAACTGACCAACACACCATCTGTAATAATACGTACATTATTATTAATTAAACGAAAACGAATAAGTATGACGAAAGAATTTGCACTATTTTTGTCGAATTGCCTATAGAATACCTAAATTATTATGATTTGGTTTAGGCAGAGTTTAATTAAATTTTAAAAACTAACCAGCACCATGTGAAAATTGTATTCTTTGAAACAAATAAGTAGGTAAGTCTGACAAAGTTTAGTGTGCACTATTTATGTCAAATCTTAACAGCCTGCTCCATCCCTGGCCACCGTCTTGTACCGTATGCATTTCAAAATATTTACAGATATGTTAAATTAAGGCACACGTTAAATTAAAACTTCGTTAATTGTATAAAACTAAATAAGTGGTTCTTTTGTGGATTATACGTTAGGGGGATCGGTTTATTAAAGATGGGTCACCGGTTCGAAGCTCGCGGCTTGTCCCTATGAGATAAGACGCGTTTGTATAGGTACATACTTAACTATACTTTGATGTGGACCTGTAATGTGTAAAGAAAAAATGGTTGGACTTACCTCACAAAATGTAATATCGTCACAATCTCAAATTAGGTGGTAATAAGGGGCTATTGGGTTGAAACAGTTTGATTGATCTACTTTCCTTATATGTATTGAGATAATCGTAACCCGTCTATCCGGTATTTAAGGTTATTATTATATACAATTAAAATGTTTTAATTTTATGTAAACATAAAACTTTATATCGTATTAACTGTGCTATAATTATTTTAGAATTTTTATCGTCTTGAAAATGTGCTACGATTTTTGTGCTTATTATATTATAGTTTAATGGATTTGTTATTAAATTTAAACAACATAAAGATAGGTTATTTATAAATTTATACATATTATGTATTATGTTATATTATTAAAAAACAAATATAACTTATAAAGAATATTATAATTATGCATAAGTAAATTATTATAGAGAATCATCATTTTGATAAACCTTAGACACAAACAAATTAGAAAAAAAATCAGAAAATAATGGGAAAACTTCGGTTTCGAATTCACATCTTTCACTTTCTGGGTAATTGCTCATACCCTTTAAGCTATCGATCCATATAACATTATGATTCAAGCAAATTATTTCTAATATCTAACTATGCAGTGTGAGTTACCTTTTTAAAATCTCACCAAATGAAAGGAGACCAGCTTTGTAAAAATCATGGTAAATTATATTAGGGACTAATTATTATAGAATTCGGTATTAGCCAAATTTTATTAGTAACGGTTTTTCACTAGCGAATAGTAATTAAATAATTATTTCTTTATTCATTAAAAATCTATGACATGTTTCTGAGAATTTTCAAAATAATGTATTTTCTGTAAGTAATAAAGCATCCTGATATTCTCATACTAAAAAAGTTACCAGGTGGTAGTGCCACCTAACAATATTTTTATCGATGCGCTCAATATTATTATTACGCTAACAATTATATCATAAGCAAATCAATATATGGTCTGCTTATGATATTATTATATTCATAGCTATACAATGCGTCGATTTCAATACCAATATAGATTGTTAGGTAGGTATATATTTCGATAAAGCTGGTTTATTTTGCGGCAGACTCGTGTGAGCAAAATGAGTTACGTGACAAATCGATTAAGTGCAGCGCGCATGAAAGGGATGCAATGTAGGTGTTCTATTTATCCGATCGCGCAACAAAGATCCAACACTTTTTAGCATGAAAATTTATATGCGTTAGAGAGAGACAGGTTACGCGTTACAGACAGGGAGATCAGTCAAGATATTATATTCGATAATATAATGTAATTCGATATAGAATAAAAAATAATTGTAACATCTTTTTCTTTTTACTTTTTGTTCATTTCCGAACCCAACAGGATCATGTGAGCCTTCACAGAGTATAGGTTTATATTGACATTTTAATGTTTACAGCATGGGTGGCCAACCTTTTCAGCAGCTGGGCCAGATTCTAAAAATGAGATTTCCTTCCGGGCCGCACAACCGATTTTTTTTATTATACAAAACAAAAAAGAAATATATATTAATAAAATAAAACATAAATGAGAATCAAACATATTTATTAGATTAGACTTTTTTTTAAATAATAAAAAAAAACAAAATAAGAAATTTTAGTGAGAAGATTGATTTTGTGTGGCAGAACTAAGTGCATCAATATCGATATCGAGTGAGGTTGTTCCTACATGCAAACAGTTTTCCAAATGCACATCGTGTTCTCACTCGGAATTTGATATGCTTCATCCGACTAAAAAGCTATTCACACGTGTAAGTGTTTCCAAATAGCGAAGTCATCATTAGAGTATGTTTGTAAAATGCAGGATATTTCTCCTTCTCAAAATATGTTTTGTAAAACTCTTCCAAACCAACCTGATGGAATTTCTCCTTTAACTGTTCATCGCAACATATTTCACAATATTCCATTTGTAAATTTCCCGGTAATAAATTCACGTCTACGGAGAATGGCGTTGCAAATGCAGCAAAAAGCATCGGTGCTTTTTAAAATCTTGAGCCAATATTTGATCCCAATTTGCAAAATTGGCACATCTAGCGGTAGCACTTGATTTATTATTATTTTCTCACTGCTCCACGGGCCACAAGTTGACACTCAGTGGGCCGCGGGTTGGCCACCCATGGTTTACAGGAAATAGATGTTAGCCACTTGGTCAATCTATCAGGTCCAGACTCCAAACACAAATTAAAAAACAATGTGTGTATTTTTCAGACCCAGGATTCGAACCTGGGACCCACGACATTATAAGCAGAACCGTAATCGTTACATACTATTTGTATTTTATTATAATATGAAGAATTATTTAAAAACCTTAAAATAATAAATGATCATTTGAATTTGGTTTCAATAAGCTTTCACATAATATACATAGAGGTATACTATTATTATAAAACATTGTTAAAATAAATATTGACTTTTATAAATTTATTTCATAATTTATTGAAGAACTTTTTTTTATAAATAAGGAAGTCGTCATAAAACTGAATTTTTATCCTTGTTTAGTGCAAATCAGAAATTTACGAACAAGAGATCAACTGAAATTGTTTAAGAATACAGCAAAATACTGGTCATAGTTCCTAGGTCTTTGATTATAATGGAAGTTATTTGTTAAATCCTTTCATAAATGGCAGTAAAATAAATAAAATATTTAATCCACTTTAATGATATATTAAAAGATAAAAAACTGGGCTTAACGTCACTTTTATGAGGACTTAAAATGCCTTATTTGAAGACACTTGACAGATGCCACATTAATAAGTTGTGTGTATATTTACGACACCTGATCTTACCATCGCTGGACAAAATCCGGCACCCGATGGTGTCTGAGAGGGGAGACGATGAACTCAGCAGATTGACGAAATAGTAAAGATGAATAATTATTATTAAAAAAAAAAACATGAGCCTCCATAAAACCATTTTATGATCAATACTATTCGCCTTTTCAAACTAACCATTAAAAGTCATTTAATTTTCGCTTTATTTTTATTATTAATTCGATACAATATATTATAAAATCATATTTTGAGACTAATAATTGATTAATCGATTTAAATCTGATACTTATATAAAAAATAGCCGAGAGCAAGCATACACACAGAAAAATAATTTGGGGTGGGTCCATTTTGAAAAAAGAATTGTAATATTTTTTTACCGATTTTAAATGATTTTGTAGGCGGAGGAGAGGGTAGACTTTGAGTATTGTGTTTTTGAAATTTTATTTTATTGTTTAACATTTATTATGTTTTTATATTTCTTTTTCATCTTTATAAGGGTAATATTTTGGAAATATTTTTTTGATTAGAACCAATTCTTTTTCAATTAAAATCATGTTTTTAAATAAATAAATAAGCTTAACATAGTCTGTTAATACAAACCTCTCTCTATGAATGTCCATATTATGATCGTATTAAATTGGACATTGTCAAAAAAAATAGTGGCAATTCTGACAATTAGAGAGAGTCCAGGATTTAATAATACAGCGACAGCTATACTTTTCGGAAATTTGGAGCTTTCTATTTTTTAGACTATTTCTTTTTGTTTTCATCTATATAAGCAATGACGTCCTGTGAGGGTAGGCAGGTCATACGTTGATTAGGGGCGGGGTATAATGGGCGACAAAATGAAGGAATGATTAAGAATACTACAATATTTAGCAGTGGTAGTTTTCCATGTAGCAGATGATGCCATCGCTTCGTTAGAAAGTGCTGACATATTAGTTTAAAATAATAGAAGCATAAAAATAATCTTAGCGAGTTATGCTATCTTCGTTTTGTAACAGCCAATGGCGATTTATCGCGTAGGCAACATTTTCACAAGAGGGCTTCAGCCCTCCACGTGCCTAAAAACTCAATTGTTTGACCGCAGGTTACGTGGAAATGCTCAAGAATCTAGATGAGGTACACTTCACTTTTCTGAAGATTTTTGCTGGGCTTGTCTGTTTAACTTTTTCATGGGGTTTTTCCTCATATCATGAGTATTAAAGGTATATTTAAATTAAAAAATATTTATATCTATAAATAAGTAGTCAAACATATTGATTGTGGAAAAATTGAAGTGTTTTATTCAATCAATGGACTATATAATATACTGTGGTATTTTTATATTATTACTAGCTATGCTATCTTCGTTTTGTAACAGCCAATGCCGGTTCACACAGGCAAAAAAATGCGTAAAATTTGAGACAAAAGTTAACTTGTCTCTGTATATAAATTTACTATATTATATTATATTAAGCTTTTTTTAAAATTAGGCGTATTGTAATGTAAAGAGTTTATACTATTAAAAGCTACAATCGATAATAATTGGTTAAAGTATTTCCTGGATATTACACGGGTGTTATTAAACTATCACAGTATTCTGTCGTGTCAAATAGCCGTGTGATACTTACACAGTAATGTTGATCGATCACCAGCATTGCTGAATATCAGTTGCAGTGGTGCAATAAATGGGATTAGCATCAAATATGCTGCGCCTCTTGTAAAGCTTCGATACTTTTGTTGTTGGCAAACCTGCTTCGGTACAAAAGCAATGACGTGATTGTAATAGATATTCTAGTTGAACCGGGATTTGAACGAGCGACTTATTTGGCCGAGAAAATACAATATTGTGCACATATAATGAACGTTGCAATATAAATTTATTAAAATTCATTATTAATTAATTATCCAAATTCTAATGCATAAATTTCACATACACTATGTGCACTCACCAAAAGGCAAATACACACTGACAATACATACAGTCAACTCTAACTTATATAACAAATTTATACAATAAAGTAGGTAAAACTTTATCAACTACCTATTAAGTCAAGGATTACAATAAAAAAATATAACAAACAAATTATGAATATTTTAAGTTTTGTAAAATCCCCTACCTTATCACTAATAATGCACTTGATAAGCGTATTTATAGTCCGTCAAAAACCTAATAATAGATCATTAGTAATTATAAAAAATAAAAATACTACACTCAAGAGGTGTAAAATCGTCCATTCTGGGAACAATGGTAACGTATTGGGAATTTAATTGAGTTAACTAATGAGACATATCAATGATAAAAGTCTTTATAAGTTACTCGTATTAATTAAACAAAATAATATATTCAATAATATTCTGACATGCTTTTTTTTTATTTTTTATTTTATATTATCTTATTAATTAATTATCTATTGATATACCTATATAAAGCTTTGTCTGCATTTAATCAATTCATCTTCCACTTGGGGGGACATGCTCGTCGAAGGTCAAAATTGAGTTTTTATTGTATTTTCAAACCATGATCCTGGACACTCCTTAAACGTTGTAGATAATCTATTTATATAATTTTGAAGCCTTATTATCCTTTATAGTTATTTTAAACATTTGATGACTGCATAAAGTATTTTTATTACATAAAATAGTATTCTTTTAAACCTCTCGCTCTAATGTTTCAGAATATAGTCATATTTCGGTACATAACTGTGCAGTGGTGTTAAGATTTTTTAGATTTATTAATTTTAAACGCATTTATAAAACCATTAGTATAATTTATTATGAGATAATTTTTGTAAAATATTCACGATAAAAAATTATATTGATAATCTCTGTGATCCCAAATTTGACAAGAATTAGGCATTTTATTATTCAAAAATTCGGCAAGATTAACACATTTGAAGATGATTCTAAAGATACTTATTATAAGCTATGTCTTTGACCATTCAAGTGTGATAAACATCTTATGAATAATATTTGCTTTATAATAATTATTGACCTAAGAATAAGGTAGTGTTTTTTTGAAATACGCCATTTCTTTTTTTCATTCCCCAGTGGTTAAGCTACAACATACGGCCGTAGCCATAAATTGACAAACTATGGTTTGAAAATACAATAAAAACTCAATTTCGACCTACGACGAGCACGTGGGCCGTTAAGCACCGAGTAGTTTCGCACATGCTTTTAGGTGGAAAGCAGAGCGTTGGAGCGGAGCTCGGAGCAGGAGCAGTGGAGCAATGGGGTTTCACACGGGGCACCGAAAATTTGTAGTGCCCCACTGTTTCGGATATTTTTTTATTATTAAATTTTTGTCCTAAAACCTAATTAAAATAATATATTTGACACTGCAACATTGGGATTATTATAAATACGGCAACAATGTGATAAATAATTTCACTCTTTTTTGAGAGAAGAGGCAGGTCCTAATGAAAGACGATTTGCTGTCGGTTTTGTTAAATATAATTAATAATGAAGAAGACGAATAATTAACCTTTTTTTTAAAACTTTTAATTTTTTTTATATGTACCTATATATAACAGACAGCGTGACAGTAACATGACATACATGTCAATTTGGTCACAACTTAAGAGACATAAAACTACCGACATAATAAAGCCATACTATCATGTAATATTATTAAAATAGTCATGTAACAATAAATAACCCTACAAATAGTTATGTGTTTATAATAACTTGGTAGTTGGAAGTAATACAAAATTTAAATGTAATGGAAATAACGAAAACTACACATGTATACCATCTGACATTTAAGTAAGAATTGCTGAATTGTTTATCAATTTTATTGTCGTCGGTATTGCGACATCGATGATCCAAACTTGTCGCCCTGAATCATTACTAATCAGTCAGAAGCGATCGACGTGGCATGTCAACATATGCAGATAATTGCCTTATAAGCGCAAAAACCGGCGTATAGCATGCAAATAAATTAACCTAATTAGAGATAACGCGAATGAAAGATGTACCAGATATAAGGCGCGATAAGTTACGCACGGGTGCTATTTGCATACGGAGTTATTCACTTACCGCGCTCTTTAGGGTCTCCGGGCAATATGAATCATTGAGATAAAAGGAGATGCGGGTTAGCTACTGAGTGAGTATTGAGTAGGTACCTGCTGACACGTTGGCCATACATTTGTTTCGATTGTAACGGATACATATAATTACGGTAAGCGAAAGGTTCTAAAATTGAAACGAAAATTTAAATGCAGTGGCGATTTGGTGCACACTTTTGAACGCCAGGACAAATGAATGATTGCTAATTTGGCGCTGGTAAAGATGACAAAAATGTTATTCGGTTTATAAAATATTTTGTAACAAAACTATCTATAATTTGCCATTCGCACCTTCGAAATATACTGGCTACTAACCATCGCCCCCCTATCGCTAAAGACAAAGTAGCGTTTTCCAAATGGTGTATGCGGTAAAATTAATCTGTAGATATAGTTAATGATCTATTTGAATTACGGAGTTGTCAAGTATCGATATGCAATTAAAAATTGTATCATATAACCACATAATTATAAATAATAATATTATTGAAGAAAAATACCGCCGCAGGCGACTTTTTTTTACTATTAGAGAGAATTTGTGATATCGATGGTGCAGATCACAAACCTTCTATATCAAATTTTATGATTTTGACTTTATGGTATCAAAAAATCAACAAAAATTTAACGGATCTGTTGAACTTTACCTCCTATGTCAAATAGAAATATAGCCCAGTTTATTGATCTTTTAATTAAAACTCCTATGTCATATTCATCGTATTATGCTGCAAATAAATCAGTTTTAAGCTTCCCCTGTAAAATCGTATTTTTTGACTAAGAAGGTTTGTGATCTGCACCATCGATATGTGATGTGCGTTTATATCACTTATCCGGTCGACTCGCCGCGCCGGGCCCTTCCTGAGCTCGGGCCCCCAGGCTAGAGCCCTGTCAGCCCCCCCCCCTTTGTGGGGGCCATGCTACTAACTATCCGTCCAAAGTTTATATCAAATTTATGTTTGTTCTTACATGGATTAAAGGTTTTCTTTATATCCCTATATCATTAAAAATACATAGTTTGTCAACAATCTTGGGCTTGAAGCCAAACTCATCCAATAGTGTCGTGAATGTATAATTTCAAACACGATATATCATGATTTGAGTTACCCATCTCCACCCGCCATGTATATGCAGACGCGATTTGTGTACGGCCGATTTCCATGATGCTATAAGCGTGTCAGAATGAAAACATTTTAGTACCATACTTCTTTGTCCCGAAACGATGCTGCATGGGACTGATGTAGCAACCATGCATCTAACTAAAAAGCAGGTATAGGTATATTATTATTATTCAAAAAATAGCAGGAACCTTTCACACTGCCTCGTTTACCATGTTTACTCGGTGGCCGAACATTATGCCCCAGTTTGGAGTCGTAGTGCGCATGTCGGAAATATGGGAATAGAGCTTAGTTCAATCATGAGGATTGTAAACAGAACTTTTGAATATCCTTCCACCAAAGATTGGAGAAAATAACAAAGTTTACAATAAATTTTAAGTTTCACTGCATATCGATTTGATTTCTTCGAAAATATGCTAAATTAAGTCTAGAAAGCCTTTCTGGGTGGAAAGAGACGAGCTGGTGGAAATGAATGAAGAGCCTAGTTAAATTTGGTGCCTTGAATGACAGGCATCTGGTGTAAGAAACTCGCATCTGGTGATAGGCACAATGTTAGAGCTTCCAGTGGGTCTATTCTATACTTATCGAACACTAAATTGATAAATAGTATCAAACTTAGGGTAGGTTTGTATCAAAATATTAGCACTTATTGTAACAATTACACGAAGCCGGTTTTTATTGTTGCAATAAGTGCGATATTTTAACAGCAGCAAGATAGGTGCTGTTAAAATATAGCACTTATTGCAACAATAAAAACCGGCTTCGTGTAATTGTTACAATAAGTGCTAATATTTTGATACAAACCTACCCTAAGTTTGATAATATTTTTCACTTTATCACTTTAGCGGTCGATAAGCATAGAATAGACCCACAGAAGCCCTATTCCCCCAAAAATACATACGTTACGGATATACTTGATCTCCTTATAATAAGTAGAGATTAAATTCCTTTCTTTTGTATGTATACCTACCTTATAGGCAGTGACGTCCCGTGGGGGTAGGCAGATTGAGCGTCGCTTGGGGGCAGCAGTTACCCGACGGGCGGCAAATCGAAGAGAATCATTATTTATATAGCAATAGCTACCTAAACTTAGTAATAACGAAGACATCGTTCCATTAAAAAGTCATTGGTGAACAGCAATAACACGTGCAGATTTGCAAATAATATTTGAATTATAGATTATACCTACATATTTACATAATTTAAAATGTATCCAAATTTATTATGTTTGCTAGTTACTCACGAGTTTTGGAAGTTGTCAGGCGTATTTTTAAAAGTACCTATCTGAAATCGTAGACACTGTCTATTGAAGAAGATATGGCATTTAAATTAGATTTAGTCGTATATATTATCATGTTAGTATCAGTAATGTATCCACCATATAACACATTAGATCTATTGTAGTCATGAAAGGATGATAAAAAGTACTGTACCTAAGTATAAAAAAATGTGGCGGCATTTTGGCACTGCCTAGGGGCGGCATTTTATCTAGGGACGTCACTGCTTATAGGCTTCTCTGCCATCCATCTAGCTGATGAAAATGCGCTGGAATAGATTGGGACTTAATCGCTGCGACTGGTTTTGTTAATGTTTAGTAATTATTTTCCATTGCCAACACCCTACTGCACTACAAGTGAATTAATGGTCAATTTCTTATGGTTCTCACAGTTTGAGAATCTCAATTTTCCGTATCTTTTGCAGGTCAAGTGAATATTCTGCGATAACTGATAAGCAATTGACTGACGTATTAAAAACAATTTGATTAAGTGCACTGATTGCAGCTGGCAATGCAATTAAAAATATGTTTTTAAGTATCTGCTAACTGAATTTTTTCAAAAGTTATTTGGTTCAGAAGAATTTGAATTCGCAATCTGGAATACCGATCAGTATTTTGGAATCAAATCATTGGACATTCATTTGCCATCATTGACTTATCAATTTGACATAAACTGTATTATTTTAACTCGACAAAATCATACAAAGAAATTTAGCTGCAGGCTGTAATTGTTTATAGAGGAATTGATTCGTCCAATAATTTTATATCAGTGATTTCATAGAATTTTAATATGCTATAAGTAACATCCAAGACGGTCAAGCGGCTTAGGTGTCGACTTATAATGTCGTAGATTCTAGCTTCAAATTCTGGGCCTGGCAAATACACATATTGTTGTTTAATTTGTGTTCGGCGTCAAAGTATCATAATATATACCTAATAGTTTTTTTTTTTTTTAATTATTTATAACCATGTCCTTGCTTTTTCATACAAGGTGGTTGTTAGTAATTTTGAACTATCACAAACACCCAGGCTTTGAGATACTCAAATAAATATATTGTGTTCTCACTGGGACGAACCCAGATCTCCCGGATGAAAGGCCAGCGCCTTACACATTGCACCCCGAGAGCTGCCTAAACCTAATAGGTTGAGCAAGTGGCTCACATTAATTTTTCATATAAACATAAAATACAAACATATTATGACAAATACCTAGGTATATCATATTTATTTATATACAATTTTACCGATGCTTTTGATTGCGACCCGTTGTCATATCGCCGCTTTTAGTACCTATACACATTGTCTTATTAAAAGTAGGTATACTCACTGACACGATGAAAAAATTACAATCGCTTCCTCTAATAAATCAATACTCTACCTGTCATCGACTTCATAATATCATACACGATCAACTTGTAAACCAATCAAAGAAAAGTGACGGTGCATGGTGGGGTAAGTCGACTTCAAGAAGTAGGGATGGCACGGAGTCGCGTGGTCGTGGAGGCGCCATTGCTGGCTTCTCGGCACACGTATAAGGAGTTCCGGCTGTCAACAGGTTTGTCTTGATGTCTTCCCCGTGTCCAATATAGCATACTTACTTATTTTGTTTTTGGCACGGGTGAACTGTACATTTTTTTCGTTTGATAGAGTGATTTATGATAAGTTTTTGACAGTGGTTAAACTCTAATGATTATTATGATTTTTATTATATCATTTTTAGCACTACAACATGTCATGAGACCCAATGATAATAGTGTAAAGAAAGGCCAGCGCCTTAAGCGCGAATCAAATTGAGGTGCATGTCGTTTACTATCACGCTGTCGCGGCGACAAATTTAATCTATGGTTTCGTCATTTTGCAGAATATTTTGAACGATCACCATCTCCGAAAATTCACTGAAGAATGACACTGTCGAAGAGTGCCAACTATAATGTATTAGTAATTTGAAACATTGCTATAGATCTCAACATACATTTTAAAAACAACACTTGAATTTACCTGAAACAAACATTCTGACATACCTACGCCTAATTAGTTATGGAATTTCTTTGCAAATGATGAAACAATCAAGCAAAGATTATTTTTTGTTAATTATGAATAAAACAGCTTATGGAAAATGTATAAAATTGATTATCATTAATTAAAAAAAAAACTATAAAAAATATTAATATTTAAATATGTGCTGACTCTGTTAGCTCCTTGTTTAGGGAATCCTGTTAGGGAATCCAATCCCGAGACAAAATTCTGATCCCGGGATTTCGGGATTACAATTTGACAATCCCGGGATCCCGGGACTGGTCCCGGGATTGGCATTATTTTCCATTGTTAATATCAAATTTTTATATTTACAAATAACATTGATAAAATCGGTCAAAAATAAATCTAGTATAATTTAAGACATTTATTGTTAATAATGTATACGTTCAATCTTGGAAATACATAAGTTTAATGGAGTAAATAATATTGTAATGTTAATAATAATAATGTGAATTTAATATGAGATTGCTGTTTCTGATAGTAAAGACTTAATGAATGGGTTAGCAAGATTTAAAATGGTAAAGCAAATCATGGTGGTGTACTTATGGCCTTTCCGCTTCATAAATCAAATTAGTCAGCCAAATATGAAACTGCCGTAAAACGTATGAGATCATGGTGGAATTACTCTGTTAATAGTGGTAAGCATTGTTTTTTTTCCAATCTTTCTATTTTTTATTAATTTATGTGAAAAAATAAAATGAATCGGCAACTTACACATTGGTATAAATCAAACTTCATTCAAACTCAGTTTATTTCTAATGTAGTTATTTGTTATTAAAAGTATTTTTTCTGTTATATTTTCGTTTTTATTTTATTTTCCATAAAAAATGATAAAAAAATCAATCCCGAAAGCTTCGGGATTATGTTTATCAATCCCGGGATTCATAGATATCGAAAATCGATTATATAATTATAATATGTTGATCACTTTTGCTACATTATTATTTGGTGTTGATTTCTGTTTGAAAATATTCATTATTTATCTACCATATTTATAACTAAAATCTTGGTAACAACGTTAGTTTCTATCTTTAAATCATTTATATTTATGGCATCGGGATTTCATAATGCAAAATTTAATTATGTTATATTCAAACATCCAGCAATACCATGCATTATAAAACTCTACTTTTAATTAAAAGTAGATATATTATACGACTGAAATAAATGAATGAGCTCAGAAATAATATATAACGGGTGTATTGATTAAATATTATCGACTTATTGATTTAATCTCCCATCCGGAAGTTGCTTTACTAGTTATGTCAAAAACATCCCACGTCTGTAAAATATGGCTGCCATAAAATTGCATTTTGACAACTTGTAACCGTTCTCTGTGACAGCTAGGCTAGGTTACGAGCATCTTAACAAAATGCACAGACAAAAAAACAGTCATGTCATTTTCGATAGCATCATTGAAGTACACCGAAATCGTCTTTAATTATATTTTTAATGACCAATCCAAGTGCAGTGAAATGCATAGAAAGGAAAGCATTCGTTCATACGATGCATGCCTCTTATAATGTATTTCAACGGAATCATCCATCTGAGAAAAATAGTGTTGCATTAATTACCCTTCCCTTTACGAAGCTAGTAAATTTCATCCATTCCGGTCACTTTGGGTTACCGTATTAGTTTGGCAATATCGCAGTAGGTAAAAGTAAAAGCACCCACGATGGCCGCGCGGCTTAAGCGTTGGACTATAACGCCGTGGGTCCTAGGTTCGAATCCTGGGTCTGGCAAGTACCTACACATATTGTTTTTCAAGTTGTGTCTGTCAGGGTATGGACCTAATAGGTTGAGCAAGTGGCTGACATTCATTTCTCGTAAAAAACAAAATCTGTTAATACAAACCTCTACTCTGTGGAGGCCCACACCATCCTATTAGGATCGGACATGGTCGAAAAAAAATATCTCTCTTTATCGCATATGTACTTTTAGATGTATGACTTTTGTTTATAATGGAAGGCAAATTTCTGTTAGCAATGTGCATTATTATAATTAAGGTTAATGAAATCTGACAGTTATTTGTAAATTACATATTATATATATTTACTGGACAATGGCATCGATTTTGTAAATAATCACATGTTAACTACGAGGTGCATATTAACTGAAATATTTGAAGTTTAATGGGCTGGGTAACCTAGGGTGACATTACAGTTACGGGAGTGTTAACTTCTGCAGTTAGGTCCAGTGGTCACTTAAAACCTGGCACGGCTAAGAAGAAGATAATAATTCATGAAATAGGTTAATTGCGTAGTGTGCATTGTATTTTATTGGTACAATGATAACTTTATATCAATACAAATCTCCACTATGTGGCGGTTCAAAATACTCAGATTAAAATCAAACATGGGATTTTCTTTTTCAAATTTTATCGACCACATATTATAAATATTTTTTTTTCAAACACTTTTTATCAAAGCTCACCTGTGAACGAAATACATAGCGCAACAATTATCTTTATACGTAATTATCATACGTAATTACCTACCACTAATTAGGGAAGCGCAGAATCTTTTGAAAAGAAGAATATTATATTATTTTAAGTGGCGATTACAATAAACGTACGGTTTTTTTTTATATCCTATCTTTAAATTATTCTTCTTCAAGATATTTAACAACTAACATCTTCAAGAATCTTTACTGATCACCAGTCTTATTGAGTCTTCCCAGAATCCGTACCTATATATTATATGCCATATTAATAATTATATTAATGTTATTTAGAAGCCTTACGTAAATACTTAAGCTTAGACTCCTATGAGGTATTCATGCATGCGTCCAATTGGGCCGGTGTCCGATTGTACCGACGGCCAATTACCGGAGGCCAATCGCCGGAGGCCATTTCGCGGTGCCAAATCGTCCCATTCCCTGCATCTATACCTGTCAAATAAACTTGCACTGCAGGCGACTATTTTACTGTAGATAGAACAAATTTAGAAGAAAAATAAAACGGAAAAATTTACTGTTGATCATTGTTTTTATCTAAATATACTCTATTAATGGTATTTAGAGGTCTAACAGGGTGTCGAATCTATTGAGATTGAATAAAATACAGACCAAGTTAAGATTCTTATTATATATATCCATAGCACGCATGTATACTTACCTGCTAAAGAAACTTGCGCCGCAGGCGACTATTTTACTGTAGATAGAATAAATTTATAAGAAAAATAAATCGGAATAATATTAGTGTTTATCATTGTTTATATTGAGGGATGGTTTCCAATCCTGACGTCCTAAAGTATTTGAATTTATATGCACCCCATCAATTCACAGCGTAGTCTTCTGGTTCCGAACCGTTTTCTCGTGTCAAGGATGTCAAGCACCATTAGCAAGGGGTACGAGAGTGGTCAATGCGCTCTTCAATGACATTGAGAATTTCAGGGATGTATTTTTTATATATTAATCTTCTTCTCTGTAATGAGATAAGTATGTATTTTTTTATTTAAATTGTTTGAATGTAACCAGTTTTTTTTTCAATTTAAATCACATATTGACATATCATAAAGACTGATTTTTTAATTATTATATCATATTTTACAAATTATGAAGGATATAGGTTGAACTTGTTTACTTTAGTAACATGTATTGAGGTGTTTCGACAAGGTGAAATACGATAATGAATCTAGAAAATGTAATGTAATTTGTAAGTGTTTGGCCACTGTATTTATTACATTTTTATAGTACTCATCTCTTGTTAATGGGACATTCAAGTTGAAATAATGCTAATTCTTGAAAAGTTACGGACATACTCCAAAGGTGGCGCCAGCATTAATTATTATTGAATATTTAACGTTAGGCAACAAAATCAGGTATATTACAGATCGAAATTTGACAAGAGATGACCACTGTTAGTTGGACCTAATACAGCCATATTAGTGACGCTATAATTAAACCTTTTTTTTTACTTACATAACAATTTGAAGTATATTTCCCTATCCTGGACCAGTCATATTAGATTACCAATGCCTTGGATTTTTTATTAAAGGTTTACGTACATATTATAATACATCATTCGATAACATTTATCAAAAATTCTTTATAAATGAATATTTTAGTCGAAACCGTGTCCGAAAAGTGAAGCTGAAATAAACATTTTCAAAACTGAACTAGATTAGTGTCCTATTACACCATCTAAAAATAATTACAAGATAAAAAGAACTTTTTACACACCACGTTTTAAATTTTCTGTTGAATCATATAAACTTGACAATTCTATGTATTAATAAAAACTTTTTATTGTAGGTACTTGATATAAATACTGAATAAATATTATAGAATACAGAAATGTCATTTTGACATTTCATATTGATTTCCATAGTAACGCACGTATATATTAATAATTTAGTTGCTAGGATCCACTTAGCAACCGATAATAGTGAGTAGTAAATATTACTTTTAACGAATTTTTTCCGAAACATACAAAACAGAATTAACTGAAAATTAATTCAGTTCTGCTTAAAGATGGCCAAAAGTATTAATAGAATGCATTGTCGTTGTGTTCTGATATATTCTAAAAGTTTCAAATGTCTAGCTAGTCGGGAAGTTAGTTAAAAATCTTGGACAAAAAAGAAAAAAATTGTACCGGACAAACAAGAATATGAGCTAATAAAAACGTGGTAATGAATTTGCTTTTATTTTTATCCATTGACATTTTTTGGTGAGTCTGAGTAATTGTGAAACATAATAAGTGTATTTTTTTAAGATCTACGCGTATTATTTAAGAAGAACCCATTATTTTAAGTGTAAAATACGTGTTTATGACATAAATAACATTTTACCACAAAAAAAATGATTTCAAACTTTTGAAGAGATTAAGCTTTAACTTCTTTGTATTAATTAATGATAATAAAATTTATAAATTAAACCACATTCATGACAATTTATAAAATTAACCGCATATCATTTTTATTCAAAATATTATAAAAACAACAGTTTATTCCTTAGAAAAAAAATTACGACATTAACCGTTAATTTTATTTTTTATAAATAATAATTATTATTTTCCACGCCCACGATTGCCAAACAGTAACTATAATGACGTGGGTTCCAGGTTTGAATCCCTAGTCTGGCAAAAAAATTACATGTTATTTTTCAATTTGTATTTGGATACAGAGTTTGGATCTAAGGCCTGTTTCAGACGGGACACTGGTGTCGCGCTCGATATAACATAGGAGGCCTTTGTATTCGAATAAAGGGGCCTTTGTATTATGTTTATGAACGCCTCAGAGCTAATGAGTCAACGCATAATTTCGCATTATAAATTAGAACATCAAATTGGCTGCGGTAATAAAAACAAGTGAATACGTGTATTAATTAAGGCGCTAAGTACCAAAAACAAAAACACTGACATTTTTATAGAAAAGTGTTCTACATACTAACGCCAATAACTTCAACTATGGTCTAAGTGCCTCAAGCAAGTCAAAAAAATACAGCAAAATATTTAAACCTGTTGACGTTGTAAGTCCGTTGGCCTGTTTTATTTATAATGGTGTAAATAGCACTACAGTGGTCAACCTCGTTCAATATAAAAAGGCTGACGATGGTGTGTTGACACTTGCGAGTTATTAATACCTAAAACTATAGAAGCTGCCGTGATTTCTTCACACTGTAAAACCACATTTTTCAAAAGGTCTGCTTCATGAAATTCTACTGCAATGACTCGGTATTTTGTAACTACAGGCAATACAACTTTCTGGTACTTAGAGCCTTAATTAATACACGTATTCAAGTGTATCGGCGCCTTGAGAATGTAGCGGCCGACGGAAAAGTGTACCAGACACGCGTTGATTCATTAGCTCTGGGGAGTCCATAAACATAATACAAATGCCCCTTTATTCGAATACAAAGTCCTCCTATATTATATCGAGCGCGACACCGGTGTCCCGTCTGAAACGGGCCTAACTGATTGAGCAAGTGGCTAACATTAATTTTTCGTAAAAACAAATACCTGTTACTTAATACAAATTTCACTCTGAGGAGGTCCATAATATTATCTTATCAGAATCGAATTTGGTAAAAAAATGGTTAAAATTATTTTTAAAATATAAAGAAATTTATTTTTCATTACTTTCTTATTGTTTCATAAGAACATCTAAATATTATTATAAAAATATTGATGTTTTAGTTCTCAAACAACAAACTGTTTTAATAAAAAAAAAATATTAATGAATAGTTCTCAAAATTTGAGAATGTAATGTTCGACGATCACCGAATCACGATCGCCAAAAAGTGATATTTTAGTCTCCAAAGGCTTCTGAAGAACAAGGTACCTACTCTCAAGGAAAATCAAAACAACCTTATATAAAACTTTTCTGCGCCCAGTATTAACGTATGGATCAGAATTCTGGGCACTCAGCAAACAGGATAAGATAAATATGGATACCATTGAGAGGAGAGTTTTGAGAAGAATCTTTGGGGCTATTCAAGAAGATGGCATTTGAAGGTCAATGTATAATGAGGAGTTGTGTATTATACTCTATGGCGTATCCGGAAATTTGTACGTAACCACTTCACCGCAGGACACTTATTCGTGCGCCGCAGTACGTGAAACATGAGTTCGTGTAACATTGAATCAAATGACGAGTTCTTCGTTGAACATTTCACCGTGGAGTATATTTGTACGTATGCTACAACATGTGGAGATGTCTTTACCAGGTTAGGTTTGGTTAGGTTAGGTTAGGGTTAATCTAATTAGAACAGAACTATTTGAAAACTATCGCCGCATTTTGTAAGATACGTACAAATGTATTCCACGGCGAAATGTTCAACGAAGAACTCGTCATTTGATAAAATGTTATACGAACTCATGTTTCACGTACTGCGGTGCACGAATAAGTGTCCCACAATGAACTGCATACGTACGACTTACATGTAACCATACCAGGAAGGTGGGCTATATACGCAACCTACTAGGTCAAGAGAAGACGTGGACTGTCGAAATTGAGATAACTGAATTGCGCCACAAAAGATTTAAGAATGCTCGGTCCAAGCCACTACAGAGTGTCGGCGCTCGATCGTGCAGGATTTAAAGGAGGCCAAGAGCCACTAAGGCTTGAAGTGCCATAAATGATAATAATAAATGTATATAAATTGAAAAAAAAACTCCAGAAAAACTACGACGTCAGAACCCGTATCGACTGGATTCAATTACGATTCGGATTCGACCAATTAAGCCACGGGCATACTATCTAATATCGATGTAATTAGCTAGTAATTTTTACATCTTGAATTGCATTAATTTTTGGTTCCCGGCTATTACATAATCAAGGTCTCAATAATTAAGTGTCTTAATCACTAACCGACGTTTGGATCTCTCTAAATTTTAGTTATAATGTATCTATTAACTTGCACTTGCTAATATTTTTATAACCTATTTTTTATTCATTGAATTCACTACACAACAGAGTTAATGCATAAATTTGTTTGAAAATGTATATATGTGTCGCTAGATTTCAAAATCAGCCAAGTCCATAATAGATGAATAGGAGAAAAACAGCTTTTTGTTTTCTCAAATACACAGTCACAAGGGTGAAAGTTTATATTATTTCGAGTATAGAATATTTAAAATTAATAAATTCCACATTTTGATAATGCAAAAATAATAGAAAGCAGTAGTTCTTCAGCAATTCAAAAAAAAGTTGAAAATACCTAAAGGTCGACTTGGCTGATTTTGAAATGTAGAGACACATATATATTAAACTAAAAGGAAGTAAGATACATTTTGTATAAGTATTATAAAACAGCGAAAAGAAATACGCCCGCGACGGAAGTTTGGTATGTGTCATATTATGAAATTGTCGATCGAGGGTTCGAATCCCGTACGAGAACTTATGGGAAAACGTAATTTAAGTCAGTGTTGATGTAAGTACTCATGGCTATTAAATTTTAAGAATTTTGTGTATCTTGTATGAATAGCTTCAAATATTTCATTCTCACTGAAAGATACAATAATGTAATTGAGAAACACTGACTCTGAGGTACAGAAATTACATCTCTTCTTGTGAAACAATCAAACCTTCATTGATATTTTTGTTTATTCATGAAACGTGTCTTATCCTTTAGCAATTACTATAAATAAGATGTGCGTAGGCCCTTACAAAAATATCACAAATTTGAATCGATTCCCGGTATCCCAAATAAGGTAAAAGAATTCAAAACACTCGATTCATTCATTCTCTTGAAATTTTTAGAGATTTGAAATCATAATAATACTTGTACTTATTTGAAAAGATACCGAATCAAAAAGATTTTCTTTATGTTGTATTGATTGTACAAGATGAAGCAAAAGCAAGTTTCCCATTTATTTTTATCATAACTTTTGATAAAAAAATAACAGGTAAGTATGTAGGAACATTATTTTAATGTAAATAATATTCATATATTTTTTACATTAACTATGAAAAATTAAATACCTAGGTTGATCATCACTTTTTATTGCTTGTAAGAACATGCTCTTTTTAAGATATTTAATAACATTAGAACATATTCATCTTTCTCGGCACTACATCCCGGGGCGGGATTTGGCCCCTCTACAATTGTCCTCCACACGCTCCTTTCCCTGGCTGCTCCTCTCCAGTCTCCAGCCCTCCCCATCTTTCTCCAGTCCTCTTCGATACAGTCAGCCCACCTCTACTTTGGTCTGCCCCTAGACCGTTTCCACTGTGGGATCCACATGGTCATGATTTTTGGCGTCCTGTACTCAGGCATTCTCTCAACGTGTCCAGCCCACATTAGTCTTTGGGATCGACAGAATTTCACCACCGTTTCATGTTTTATTAACTCTTCTAACTCGTGGCTCATTTTTATCCTGTAACTTCCATTTTCCAATGTGGGCCCGAAAATTCTACTGAGGATCTTTCTTTCGAATATGGCCAGTTTATGTTCTTCCCTTTGAATGAGGCACCATGTCTCACAGCCATAGGTAGCTACTGGTCGAATAACTGTTTTGTAGATAAGCAGTTTGCTATAGTAGACTCAGTAGACCCTTACAGGCATAGAAGCACTTATTAGCAGCTATGAGTCGTATGTTCACCTCTTCTGTTGT
This sequence comes from Rhyacophila brunnea, assembly GCF_057557595.1. Classification (NCBI taxonomy): domain Eukaryota; kingdom Metazoa; phylum Arthropoda; class Insecta; order Trichoptera; family Rhyacophilidae; genus Rhyacophila; species Rhyacophila brunnea. The sequence goes on along the minus strand of NW_028232796.1, from coordinate 8,736,127 downwards.
TTTATTGAGTGTGTTTAGGTTAGAGCCCAGGTACGTGAAGCTCTGAACCTCTTAGAACATATTAATGTTATTAAATTCTCGATAGAAAAGTTACTTTTCGACAATCTGTATTAATTTCAGTTATTTTATCCAGAAAAACTATTCTAAGGGCGCATACATGGTTACATAGTCAGGACGCGACTTGAAATTGCAGGTTACGATCGAAGTGATATATAATTTATATCATGTTAATAGATAGTATTTAGTGGTCCACGCTGATACTCTATTAACCTTCCCTTTACGATGCTACTAAATTACGCCCGTTCCGGTGATGTTACCTTACGTTACCGTAAAAGATTGACAATATTACGGAAGGTAAAGGAACGTGCCCATTTTGGCAACATAAATAAGTTTAATAAGGATTCATCATCATAATTTGTTATTTATTTTATCTATAAAATTATCACAAAGTTATTAAAACTTAATTATAATCATAAAAATATTTCTATACATTATTATAGCCTATAAGTCATACTACTTACTTTCATATCTCTTTTTCATAATGTAGAACTTATGTCTCTCTGTGTTGTATAAACTTTTAGATCTATCTCTTTTATTCGCATCGTGTCGCACTCTGTTTGCAATGTGCATTTATAATTTATGACCTGTAAATGAAATCTAACGGATATGTATCAATTATTTGTATTTACTGGATATGCTGGATACTAATACTGTCGATTTTGAAAATAATATTTTAATTTGATGTAATATTGATGATTCTAGGAATAGCCAAAGTATGAGCCTAATTCCATATTAACTGAAATATTCACGGTTTAAACGGGCTGGGTAACCTAAGGTTACATTACAGAAACGGGAGTGTTAATGCATCCATCTATAGTAGGTACGAAGCCGAATGGTAAATACATTTTTTACGTTAGATTTATCAAGATAGTACTGTGTTACCTCCTCGTTACTGACAACGTTATACTGGACACCTATTCTAGACTCTCATCATAGAGTTGCTTCGAGTCTTCACAAAGTGCCATAATTAGGTGGTTACATGTAAATTGTACGTAAAACGTTTCACCGTGCCACAGTTTGCCGTGAGCTTTCTATCGGAAAGAAATGACCGTATACCTTACGTTCTTCAACTTTATTAGATTCAATATGAACATGGAAGAGAGTCGCAAATACGGCTTCCTTATTAATAGGAATAAGACCAAGTTAATGGTTGTTGATCGGGCCAACCTTCTACCAATACCAAGTACACTCCAAAACCTCGAAACAGTCGACGAGTTTGTATATCTTGGATCAACCATCAGTGGAAAGGGCGGATGCGAAGCGGAAATAAAAAGGCGCACACAGATTGCAAAAAATGCGATGACACGCCTTACCACTATATGGAAGGATCGGGGAATTTCGATTGCCACAAAAATGATGCTTGTGCAAACATCGATATTTATATACGGAGTCGAGTCGTGGACCCTGAAGGCAAGAGGACGGAAGGCAATTGATGCCTTTAAGATGTGGTGTTGGCGCCGAATGCTTCGCATTACTTGGACGGAGCACAAGACGAACCAGTTAATCATCCAGAGACTGAAGATAAAGGAATGGCTCTGGACGATATGTCTGAGAAGAATTCTGCAGTTTTTTGGACATATTGTCAGGCGCGGACCGGACAACCTGGAAAGACTGATAGTTTTGGGTAGCCTCTAGGGAAGGCGAAGCAGAGGAAGAGCGTCTGCGCGATGGAGCGACCAAGTGAAAGAGCTGACTGGGGGCACCATCCATTCTGCCCTGAGAGAAGCGGAAGATCGAGAAGGATGGAAAGTCTTGGTCGCTCAAAGGATGGCAAAATTTAAATGTTGTCACGATCTTCAGCCACGAGTGCACGACCAAGAAGAGATGAACACTTGTCATAGCTAATTTTGGTAAAATTCATGAATTCAAGAATGAAAACCTCACCTAACCTAACAAATAATCCAGTATATCGGCTATTTTCAAAATTTGTTTGCTACTGGCTTCCTGTAAAATGTAAACCGATAAAAACCGTGTTTTATTTAAACATGAATTTTATGTCAGTAGGTACTATACGACCAAAGATGCTGGACCTATAGGATGTATCTATAGTCTAAGGGCTGGACGGTCTTTAATATACGGCCATATATTTCCGATACAACATTTCACGGTGAAGTGTAACACGGCGAACTGCATACTTACAAGTTTCCGGACACGTAACTAGAGTCCGTATTCTTTATGCTGGCGTTCACGTCACGTCGCTCGCGGACGGAAAGCGTAGTGTCATCGCGTTCGACTGTTGCAAGTTTTCAATGGGAGGGAACGAGAGGGAATGCAGTTTTAATTAAGGGGGGAAAACCGCACGCCAGCATAAAGAATACGGACTTACGGTATCGTAAAGCAGCACCACCCGAATGTCAGACTTGAGCAGGCGGTGTTTAGTTCTAACCAAGTAGCTAACGTTGGTATTTACAGTAGGCAGTAATGAGTACGAATCATAACAAAATTATGACGTGTATGTATGGTTCATTGTTGACCACCACAGAAGTTTTTTCCTAGACGCATTACAATGTTAACATTGAGTATTTTAGCCGTAAGGAATTTTCATTCATAAGGTCGATTATTTATTTATTAATGATCTATTATCCATTATCACCTTTCAATTCGAGAGTTCTTTAAGATTCAAATACAATGTCTAGAGTTAAGACTACCGACACAGAAATGAATTAGGCAGTGTACGCTTTATAGTATATAATACTATGTATACCTAATCCTCATATTTAAGTATGTAGGTACTGAATTTAATTATATTTAATAAACATTTAGTAAACTATTTTTTTTCAACTAATAATAAACGAGATTTAAGAATATAACATTACCTATACAAATACATACACTGGAAAACCTCAGAAATGATCATATATTTTTAAATATGACACAAAACAGGTCTTGATCCTACATCCATCGGATTCTGACCAAAGTACTTAGGGCGAATAGAATGACGTCGAACTAGAAAAGAATGTATTATTTTTTACTGTACTTTTATTTTTAACTTATTATATTTTAAAATGTTACAAAATATTATATTATATTATGGAAACATGGCACGAAGAAGACAAAGTCACTGTCATTCAGCTGGATTAGGTAGAAAACGTCCTATAGTCCGATGGATTAATGAAATAATTTAGTTCTGCGGAAGAAGGTGGCAATGAAATGCATAGTTTCGCTGATTCAATGAAACTGATTCGCCAGACAATTTAAAAGAAACATTTTTAACCTATAAAGTTATTAAATTATACCGAATCTAAAAATATGCGTATATCTCACAAAATATTACCCGAAGCATAATAAAATATTTGCATTTAAATTTATTTTATATTTTCATTGTATTTAAAAAAAATGGTAATCCTTCACTGGTGCTAAAGAAAGTTATATGATATAATTATAATCGTTGAAATATAAATTAACTTCTTAGAAATAAATGTCACCTAAAAAGTCAATTCTAGCAAACCTAAAAATAGCTTTTTTAATAATATCATCAAAACATGTTAAAATCAGTGACGTTCTGTAGGAGTAGGTAAGCCATGCGTTGCTTGAAGACAGAAGTTTTATAAGTTTCCATATTATAAAATATTTAAAGGCATAATATTATTTTATAATGCAATATAATTTTTCTATAGTCACTGGTGAATTAGTTTGACAAAGATAGTCATTATATGAATGTTAAAATGTTGTTTTTGTGTTACTAAATATCTATAAAATGGATGTTGCCTATACTCTGTGTCACACAATAACCACTATAAACTATGTAATGCCTATTTATCAAATAGGCTCGGAAGATTTATGAATTTAAAAATTTATTCAATCGGAATCACTATAATATTCAGCGCATCAAGATTTATGACTACTTTAATTCCTTAAATAATACAATAAATAAGGATTAAACCTATTCTGACCCTGATAACGCGTACACATAAATTCAGGCGAGTTGAGAGCCACAGAAACGCTTTTGAAAAATATTACCATTTAGGACGTAAGAATAAAAATTGAAAATGAAAAAAAAAAATGCACAAGCGGTAATGAAACGGCTTGCATACAAGCGTGAATGCGGATTGAGTTCTATGAGGTTTAATTTAAAATGGATAAATCAAACCTCATTTGCTTACCTCGGCGGTCGGATCCGTCGCGGTCATTGTGAATGCAACCTAAAGAAACAGTCACATCTTTTTAATAGTACACTAGCTGCCCGGTACAACTCTATATGAGAGCAAATCTGGTGTGGTGTGAAATTTGCCATTTGGTAGCTCAGGCTCTCCTCCCACGGAGCAACTGAAATCTGACGGAACTGAAACTAATATTCCAACCAGTATCTAGATTCTAGCTAATGTATTTCAATGGCGGCTCGCTGATGTCGAGACTAGAATCTTTCAAACTCTTTCAAAACGGTCGCGAAGAGACGCGATATGCTAGTCGCGCGGTCTCTCAAGTTTCCAGTCACCGTAAAACAGTGGTACCAATTTCAATAGATTCGGTGAAAATCATATTTTCTTACCAATATTGGTAGCACTGCGTAACAAGCGTCATGCTATACAAACTATAACAACCCAAGACGTCAAAAGTCCAAGATAAGCAAAATTGAAATAACCTAATTGTGTTCGAGTAAACGCAGCAGCGTGCGTGTTGTTGGTTTTTGTACAAAACAGCTGATGGTCCAGTTTGACAGTTTGAGGGTATGTGATTATTATTTCAAGTGAGTTTCAGTAGCGCCGTATGCGAAGCGTCACATTGGACAGTTTATGAGTTTCATCTCCAACCAGTTCCGTTAGATTTCAATTGCGCCGTGGGAGGAGGGCCTTATTCGTCGTATCGGGTCTTCAATAGCTACAATGTGTCGCTCCAGAAATTGGCGAAGGCAATACCATTTTCCTCGGCTTGTAGAATCTCGCAGATTTCAGCTTACTAGGCAAGCCTTGCATGAAAAAAGGTGCGCCATGCTTTGCGTTTCACCGCACTTGCAGGTTTGGTCACCAGAGAACCCCACACTTCACCATGTTGTCTAGATTGCACCCTACCATGGTTCTCGGTCTATTTAGGGTTTTCCATGTACGGTACCCGAGATTGGCTCCGGGTGGGAGATGCTCTGCTGGCTTTACCCAATCTTCGAGACCCTCAGAGGCTAGATTCGCTTCCCATGCGGATAGTCTATATTATTAGACTGTCAGAGGTATGGTTGTCGCCATAAAGCTTCTTCTGGATTTTAACCTTGTTTTGCACATTTAGTGAAAAATAAAATTGGTATACTTAGTACATATTTTAAATATTGGTTTTAATGTTACATAAAAATAGAATAAATATCATTATCTGTAGAAAAATACCTACTATACTAATATGTTAATAACATTTAGCTTTCCCATTTTTTTTCTTTCCCTTTCCCACGCAATTTTGTCAGATAAGCAATATATATCTATCAAATGCTCGCCAAAAACTGAATGCAAATTTATCATAACTCGACAGAGAATAATTCACCATTTAATAGTTATTAATTGATAGTTTGACTCCCACAATGGCCGAGCGGCTAACGCATCGGCTTATAATGTCGTGGGTCCCAGGTTTGAATATGGGCCTGGAAAGTACACATATTATTTTTAAAAGTGTGTTTGGAGTCAGAGTATTGAAATAACAGGTTAAGCAAGTGGCTAACAACCATTTCTCATAACAAATATGATCCTATTGCGATATGGTCAAACGATAGAATTATTATATATTTTTTTTAAATAATTAAATATTTTTTATCTTGCTCACTCTACACGTAATATTGTAAGAAGAACAATAAAATTCATAATTTATTAATCTTACGTCGACAGAGAAAATACATTTTAAAAAGTTGTGAGGGAGAAGGTTTGTTCTGCTGATCCAACAATACGATCACATGCCTGCAGGTGGGTCCAATAGGTTTTAAAATTTGTAGCAATCAATAAGAATTACTCTCTCTGACATTAGAGAATAAATTGTTACATAAAAGAAGACTGTATCCAAGTGACATTAGATGGAACGTTCTATATTTTTTTTAAAATTTTTGTTTAAAATGAGTGTTATTTTTTGACATAAATTTCATCTCAATGCCATACGGCATCAGTTTCCGATACAATATCTCACGGTGAATTCTGATACTATCAACTGCATTGATGCAAAAAATACACTCTTTCCAGCGGTTAGTTTACTTACATAGTTATTTCACCATAACATAGGGAAAGCACAAGATCGCTTCACTTTCCTTCGGTCCATCACCTCTTGGTATCAAGTTAGTGTTGATCAGAATAATATGTTGTTAAGGGCGCCTGTCTGCAAAAAAATCAATTTATTTATTAAATTCATTATTATTTACCTGAACATTATAATAAAATAATGGCAATTAAAAAAAACCCCCCTACGACAAGCAAGAAACGTAAAGTATGGTAACCAAATGCAACGTGAAACTACAAAATAATTAAATTGTTGCAATAAAACTATTATTACAGATAACTGCCCGGCACTACTCCCTATGTGAACAAATGTGGTATGATTTAGACTTGAAAGTGGAATATAATTAATTATTATCATAATAATAATAATACTATTATTGTCAGTAAATAATTTGTAAATATGTTCGATCCTAAAAAGATCACATGGACTTCCACGGAGTGGAGGTTTGTATTCAGAATATTGTTTGTACGAGAAATGGATGTTAGCCACTTGCTCAACCTAATAGGTCCATACTTAACTCAAAAACAAAATGTGCATTTGCCAGAATTTTAACCTGGGACCTACGACATTATAAGCCGATATTTAAGCCGCACGGCCATCGACGGCGTAACTAAGATAATACAATAATTTAACTTGGCCACTCCTAATTCGTTAATTCCCGAAAAATTTCTTTGAAGTGTTAATGTAGAAATAGTGCACATATTTCAAAATTGGAATATTCAGAATGATTTTTTTTATTTACACACATAGGTACTACGAGTATAATAATATGATATTATATCATTTTGATGCATAAATTTATTAATAATAAACCGATCATGTATGAACAGAGCTTTAAGCTTCATTGGAAACGGTGTACGAGTAGCTAGCACACTCTTTAGGTACGTACATAATGGCAATACAGTATTCCAAAGTACACAACGTTAAAATCATTTTATTATACTTTTGAGTACCTTACAAATTCTTTTGACAACTAGGTATCCATCATTAAAATATATTATTTCCTTCGCCAGTGAAAAGAGTAAGTATTTCTTGACGTTTATAAATACCATATAGTTTTTCAAGAAATTCCTTGGTCATATTAGATCACTTGGTAACGTGCCTGATTGACAATTGGATATGAAGTAGTTTGTTTGAGTGCGGAGAAATTCAGACCACTGAGATGGCGTTGAGAATTGCGTTCTATATATCTTTCCTGGAAGGCTTTCTATCAATCACGAAGCTGATGAAAATATTCTGGCATGTATTGAGGTTCTTCTGGAGCTCAAGGCCTGTTTTAGTATTAAACGAATAATATTATATAACTTTATAAATTGTATAATTATTTTGGGGATATTTCCATGTTGTTATCAGATTAAAACAGATTCTGTTTTCATACTAGGCCAGCTGTAGTGGGGTATGTTTACACTGCAATTGGTAAGGTAAATCTAATAATTTATAGATATATTTTATAGTTTGGGGTCGTATTAAAAAACCCGAGTTTTCGGTCTTGGTATACATCGGGAAGACGGCCATCATCTTGGAAAAATGGTGGACCAAACCGATTTTTTCACAACATCTCTTCACCAGTAGTAGTGATAAAAATAGTTATTACTAGGCTTAGGATTTTTAGGTGCTAAAAAATGAATAATAGGTACCTAAAATATGTAGATATAATTGGAAAATATGTCATTAAAATTTCATAAATATGTGCTAAAAAAACAAAAATAGTTGCTAAAAATTTAAATACGTAGGTAACTATTACAATAAATCATTTATATTTCAACAGTTTAATTTATTATTTATTCACAAACAGAAAACGTTTTATTACAATAAATAATAAAATAATGCTTTAAATTTTAGAAAGTGAATCTTCGACGATTTGATCTTATCAAATTTTTATACACGGAAAAACGTCTTTCCACTTCTACAGATGTTATTATTGCGTATGTATTTCTGAAGTAGAAAAAATTGATACATCCGAGGAATCTGATGGATTTTCCAAAACAGCTTTAATATTCTGCAGCGTTTGAAGTCCAGTATTTTTATTTAAAACACTATTTAATTGGTCCAGGAACATTGAAATCTTGTGTGTATTTGAAAATATGTGCTTAATCATAGAATATGTAAAAATATGTAATTATCCAAAAATAGATGCTAACAAATAGGGCTTAAATGTTTCAAAATTGTCTGAAACAGATAGATATTTGGTTGTGGGGCTGCTCAAAAAAAAAATTTAAATACCTAAGAATCCTAAGCCTAATTATTACATATTTTGTAAAAAAAACATAATTCTCTACAACTTAAAAAAATGCCTTTTATAATATATTTGATAGATAGAGCGCTCCAACCTTAGAAAAAATATTTTAAATTTACATAGAGCTCCATTTTTCAGTTATATTATGGTAATTATAAATATAAAATATACTGCACATAGTACTTATTCCAAATATTTTTGTTGCAGAAGCTGGAAATCTTGGCATTAAATAACGTCTCTCAGCCAATTGCAAGAGCCAACTTCATTTATTCGGTCACGTGGTAAGCAATATCCTGGCAGCTTGGAGAGACGGGTGATCTCTGGTAGCGTCGAAGGGAGGAGGTTGCAAAGGCATGCGCCTTCCAGATGGAGCCATACCACCAAGAAAACGACTAAGTGAAGTTATAGGATCAGCAAAGAATAACTCTAGATGGATGGAATATAATTTTAGTGATCACCATCCTCGGTAATGAGGTACATGACAGAAACGACAGTTATTTCTATTTTGACCACTGCATATTTCATGGTACCATCTTTGGAAAGTCGACGTTCTCTATCTGATTAGTATTTTCTTTTGAAAATTATCAATAGTTTTATTGACTCACCAAACTTACTCAAAAGGGTGCGTTTCCATTGTCCATCAAGTTTTACTCAAAACCAAGCTTTGTACCATGTCAGTCATAGTGATTCTAATTTTGCACAAAACTCCTTGTCAAAATTCGGCGCTCATGTTTAAATTATAATATTTTCTCCACTATTGATCCTTTCAATAATTCACCTATTTCATTTAAACGCGCTATCTCCAAAATTTTGTACAATTGACATTAATAATTTATATAGATATGGAAACTTTGCTGATTGTAATATCTTTTCTCTAATCTATTTGTATATAGATTATTTGTAATCAATGTTTGTTTTCCTTAATAAATAAAATTTAAAAGAATGTGCTTTTGATGAGAAGAGCAATAGTTGTTTATCGAGGTGAATACTCGAAAACAATATAATATATACCTAGTAATAGCGGCTATATTAAACACTAATTCTTTTTGTATACTTACTTTAAAATAACTCTATACGTATTTATTACTAATCGTCAAAATAAAATACGTGATAATAATAATATTATGTAAATTACGTACAAAACAAACATTATGAATGAATTTCGTAATATTGAAAACTCATTTATAGTGTTAGTATTTTGTTGTGCATATAAAATGATTTCATCGGTAGATATTATTGCAATCCGGTTATGTGTGTTTTTTTTATTATTCACTATTCCCACATCAAAATAATATCTTGAATGAAGTATTTTTTGATCGAAGTAGTATGTACCTACCTACCTACTTATACTTGTTAATATTTCTTTTTATTGATTATATTAGTCACCTGTGATTAAATAAATTACTGGTCTAATACGAATTAGCATTGTCAAACACTATGCATAGCGGTGATTAAGTACGTAGGTTTGTCCAGTCGAATAATAAAATCGTATCTGGTATGTTTTAATTGGCGTATTATCCTATAACATGTAACCATATAAGGCTATTCAAAATCTCTACTATTATTAATTAAAAAAAAAAACGTTCAAAATATTTATTTTATGTGACTCGTGTGGAGGCAGGTTGCTGATCACAGAAACACAGTGGTTCGGAAATATAATTGGCTACTAACTATTTAAATAGTTGTCATATAATGCCCATTCGCAGATAGTTATAGTAACACCAATTCGCATTATATATATAATATAAATGTCTTAGTTTCTGTACAAGTCGTACATGTTTATTGTTTGAAATGGCCATTGCAAGTTGTCCTCCTGAAGAGGTTCTTTTAACAGTTAACATGGACAAAATGTTTATTAAGCCATTCGTTTAAATTTTCATGTATTTGGTTTAGAGAGTCAAAAATTACAAGATAAAAAGAACTTTTTATATACCACGTTTTTAAATTTTCTGTTGAATCATATTATGATCTTGACAATTCTATGTATTAATAATTTAGGACAAATAAGGCAACTGTCAACAAATCATTTTTTGCTATTTTGCAACAAACAAATATAGAATACTGAAATGTCATTTTGATTTCCATAGTAACGCACGTATATATTAATAATTTAGTTGCCAGGAACCACCCCCTTAGCAACCAATAATAGTGGATTGGATTACGGATTTCTTCCGAAATAACTTTTCATACAAAACAGAATTAACTGAAAATGAATTCAATTCTACTTAAAGTTGGCTAAAAGTATTAAAAGAATGGATTGACATCGTGTTCTGATATATTCTAAAAGTTTCAAATGCCTAGCTAGTCGAGAAGTTAGTTAAAAATCGATTGCAAGATTTGTACTGGATAAACAACCACCGGACAAACAAGAATACGAGCTAAGAAAAACGTGGTAAAATACATAGAAACAGCATGTGAATTTACCAGACGCAGGATTCAACTCGGCAATCCACGTTTTCAGAAGTGGATACTTGACAACTCGTCCATCCCGGTCGTAATATAATATAATGTACCAACCATCAAAAACAATTTCATCTTTCAGGGTTTCTTAGTTTTAGTAATATTTTGTTTAATATCATTTATACACATTATTTAAGCTCCGTTTAGAGAAGGTTTTCATCAACTTCAAACATAAACGGTATTAGCAACATAAAATTTCATTGAAATATTGTATAAAAATCATTAAACATGTTTTTTTTTGTATCAGTGACATGCCCTTATAAGCAGAAGCAGAAGAGACCGGTATTGATCGCTATTGAATTATAAGTAGGTATTTAATACGCCTACGATGGCCGAGCGGCTACTGTGTTGGCTTATAATGCCGTGGGTCCAGGTTCGAATCCTAGGTCTGGCAATTACACATATTGTTTTTAAATGTGTGTTTGGATTCAGAGTATGGACATATTGGTTATACACGTGGCTAACATCTATTTCTAGTAAAAATATACAAACTTCCAGCCCGTGGAGGCAAATGTAATCTTCTTAGGATCGGAAAAGGTCACAAATAGTTAATAAGTACTTAATTCTAGACCCAAACAACATACAACAGTTCGCAAACAATTAAGCATTATACGAAACATTTGTTTTTTTTATACAAATTGTATTACATCGCTGATGGCAAACATGTACAAATATACTGCAAAATAATCGTGGCCATGATTAGGGGTAGCAGTATCAAGAGTAGCGATGCGTGGTTTTGTCAGATGTTATTTTGATTAAAGCATGCAGATTTTTACTGTATGCAATTTGATAGAAATCTTCGCCAGTATAAATATGCGTTCAAACAAGTGATTGAACACGTCAACATGCGCATTTGTGTAGTGAAAAGTTTTCAAACAAATGTAACTTATACATTTTGCGGACATATAATATACAAGCTGGCATACCTGGTCACTTCACTGATCGATACCTATATTATATTTATTTCCCTTAACACAACAATAATAGGGTAGTTAATAAGGTTTTTATACGTCAAGATAACTGTATACAAGATGTCAAACGAAAATAATAAGTCTGACAACGGTAAAAGCCAAACAAAAGAACAACGAATACAAAATATGCAAACTGAATCAAAAATTTTAAATTGGAATGCACAAACTGATTTTGTATTTTTAAATTAATATATGGCTCTGAAGTATGCTTGCGAATTGACAGTTAATATTTTACAATTATCGACTAATAATATATATAGGTAGGCACGCACATATTATATACCTACATATAGGGCTCGAAATAGACCGGAACGCACCGGAGCGCCGTTCCTGTTCGTGAAATTCTAAAAGATACCGTCCCGGCTCGTGGCTTCTTTGAAAATTGCGTTCCGTTTCATGTTATTGAGATAATATTGCATGTAGGTATGTAGTTTTTAAAGTTGTAAGAACTGATTCGTGGGAAAAAATTCGCCTGCGGCGCCGACAAAATGTGTGTATTGTTTATTAATGATTAGTCCTACAAGGTCTATAATATAATATAGGCAGTTCGGACTTCAGATGTATTCACAAAAGGGCTTAAGGGGCTACAAATCCAGGACCTTAAATTAGTAGGTCTCCGGAACCTGAAAAATAATTTAAATCACAAAAGAACCTTGCAGCGAAGGAATACACAAATGTACGAGCTTCTAGAATTTTGAAGATAAGAGCCCAATTCTAATAAAATTGACGAAAAATACGTGATTTTGCAAAAATGAGTAGTAACCCATTTTAAAATAACTACATTTTAATGTTGTATTGAGGGGGGGGTAATGTGTATTAGCGCAGAGCCCCTTCAAGTATAAATGAAACCCTGATTATTAGGCATATCGCCCTTATGATATCCGAAAAATATTCAACATAATTTGATATTTTTGAATGATTATTCAGCGCTCCGGTTCGTAAGATTTACTATTTCGAGCACTGCCTACATATTATTATTATTTTTGACACCACAACATGCCATGAGGCCTAATGATAATATATAGTTTAATCACTTATAAGTAATATAAGCGAAACGTTCACAGACACTCAGTCTTTGAGAAAATCACATACTTAATTATATTGTGACTTTATTGGGAATCGAGTCCGAGGCCCCCCGACGAATGGCCAGCCAGCGCCTTACACACAATATGACTAGGAGGCCGCTTGTTCAAATAAACACCAGTTCAATGAATGAGTAATAATAAGTCTTTTACTAGTACCTACTAGTGTCCTATTGTACTATACTTTTATTTTCAGAAACATAAATAACAAAAGTGTGTGTTATTCAAATGTTCTTTTTCGATATTGAATATCGGTTAAAATAAGCCTGTGTTAAAAAAATTAAACCATCAAAAACGATCATTTAGCAGACGGTTTTTAAATTATATAACTCTTGATGTAGGTAGGTAGGTATGCAAATTTTTCATTCATTCAAACTCTTTCACATACACTTACATTTTTTTTTCATACGCATACAAATACAATCAGTCGTTTATAAAAATAAAAAAAATGTGACATAACAATACCACATATCTTCACAATATTGATAAGAATAGTATTTAGTTTTTTTTTGCATACCCAGTATACAGATACACTGCATTTCAAAGAATTTTCATCATCAGGGCTTGGATCCGACACTGAATGAAGGCCTCCCCTAGCTCTATTCACTTTCTTCAGTCTCTAATTATTTTCTGCGTTGTATATCTATCGTAGATCCAGGGCGCTCCTTTGGTCATTTATTGCATCTTGGGTGCCACTGTATTTCATTGTACTGTACTCACTGAGCGACATGTTTGACCCATTGGCATTTTAACAGCTCACCAATATCTTTATATCACGTAGTTTTGTATAAGTATTATGCTCTTTTTGCGTTATGTCCAACATGCACTTCGTAGTTTCATTATTTAATTTATATTACATAAAGGCTCCGTGTTTTATACGCACACATTAACACTCTAGTGGAAGGTACAGATTCATTAAATAATGTGCCCTTTAGAGATTCAGCTCATGACGCAACGGCTGGTGGGTGAGCATAACCACACGCAGACTGCGTAGATGGTGTACTGTCTGGGTAGTGGGTATAGAGTGAGAAGAAGCGATGTAAAGCGGAAGCAATAGAGGATTACTGTGCGTTGAAAACGTCTAGTGCTTAGCCCACGCACCAGCCGTTGTGTCGACTTGCAGCGGCTGGTCGTCGTAATGGGCGGACGATATTTGGTTGATTTGAAGGTCACTATTCAGGTTCCCGAATGCAATCCATGCCAGGTTGGTTATTTGAACAATCGCGTCGTACACACCACCTATAAACGTTTTTTGTCAGAGATAGATAGATGTATTTGTTGACCCTATCGATTTGAGTGTCATTAAATGATTATTTTACAACGTGTTTATTATGTCGTATTCTTGTTTGTCCGGTGATTGTTTATCCAGTACAAATCTTGCAATAAATTTTAAGTAACTTTCCGACTAGCTAGACATTTAAAGCTTTTAGAATATATCAGAACACGATGCCAATGCATTTTTTTAATACTTTTAGCCACCTTTAAGTAGAATTGAATTCATTTTCAGTTAATTCTGTTTTGTATGAAAAGTTATTTCGGAAGAAATCCGTAAAAAGTAAAACACTATTATTGGTTGCTAGGGGTCTGAGGTTCTAGCAACTAAATTATTAATATATACGTGCGTTACTATGGAACAGTATTTTTATCAAGTACAAATTTTTTTGATCGTTTAAGCTAGTCAAGTCAAGTTTATAGGATTCAACAGAAAATTTAAAAACGTTGTATATAAAAATTTCTTTTTATCTTGTAATTATTTGTTATAGAAACATTTTCTTTTTAAATAGACTTAAAAGATTTTATTTGAAAGCTCCTGATAAAAAGCTTCTGTTCTTCCGGTCCAGTATAATATTTTAAATAATCCAAGTACACATACAAAATAGATAATAAATATAACATAATAAATTATTAGGTTGGTACAGATTTTATTAAAATTCAAAGTTACATCTGGTTCGAGATACGTGTTGTTGTTGTTAAAATGACAATAATATTATTTAAAGAAGAAATCCTCGCGTACGTTAATTTCGACATTTAAAGTATGTACCTACAACGAATCACAAATTTTACGTCATGGTGTGTGTTCATGAGTTCAATAAGAAGCTCGTTGTTTCAATGCTAGTTTGGTGTAATATTAATAGATAATATAAAAATGTAAACAAGGCACAAAATGTTAAAATTAATTTAGGTACATTGCATCTATTCGCAGAGAAAATCATTAAACAATCAATAAATTGTAAATAATTCCGCTAAAGGAGAATTCACTGCGACGGCTACCATTTTGGAAAATGGCAGACGATTTTTAGTTTTTAAGCTATATATCATTGACAGCTGAAAATATTTCAAATAAATAGTATCTACAAAAATCTGTAACCGTGCGATTAAGAAAAAATCTATAAAACAGAATTTCCTTTTTTAAATTTCGAATTTTTGATGTGATAATAAAATTATATCAAGACACTTTTTATTTCATTGTGTCAGGGTATGGACCTAATAGGTTGAGCAAGTGGCTGACATCCATTTCTCGTAAAAAACAAAATCTGTCAATACAAACCTCCACTCTGTGGAGGCCCATATGATCCTATCAGGATCGGCCATGGTCGAAAAAAAAAATATATCCCATGTAAGTATCATATTGTTTATAATTGCTGAAAAACTTCAATCTGTCACTGTTTGTCATGAACACGGCAGCAGTTTAGTAGGTATCAACTGGAAACTATTGTTTCTAATAAATGAACATAATATGAGACAATAATTTTAATAAAAACAAAAGAAAATCAATAAATACACCTATATGTAAATTTATCAAAGCCTGGGTGTTTCCGTATTATTTTGTTTCAATGCTATTTTTATAGAAGACCGCATAGTTTGTAAGTATATAAATGTTTTACTCATGGCTAGTATATTAATTTGTAGTGTAATCGAATTAAATGACATTAGTATTATGCTATTTCTTTATATTGATAGTTTTGTCTGATATTGTATCATGCTCCGTCTGAGACCAATGTCCGTTGAATTGAAGAGTGGTGATGATTAAAAATTCAAATTTAAAATTACGTAGTCAGTATCGAACCTAAAGATCTTGTAATATGTGAGCATGTGTGATTTTAATATAGACACCATCTCGCGCACATACACAGGTAAAGAAACAGCTCGCGCTTGGTACTTCAGGTAGAAACAACAATCTTATACCTCACAACAATAAGCACTGTTAAAGCACACCTAGCTATAGGGGCGAATTGGGATTTATAATATAGTATATTTTGCATAGTGGCGATAATTTATTTAAATTGACTGTATTTGGGTGTGTTGCTTTTGGGTGGAGTAAGGAGGATAGAGTGATGGACAGATACTAACCTTTTGATGACGGGACTCCTGTACTTCGGGTAACTCACCTATTTTGTTTTTATCAATTGCGCCGTAGGTCACCTTGTACTTTTGGTTTATTTGTTTTAGTTAAATTTAATTGTTAAACTGTTGCTAGTTATGAGCCATGTGGCGATCGATTTGACGCTGAAATTTAATGTGCCTAGGAGAACTTGTATGGTCATGATTTCGGATTATCAGCCCTACCGCCATATACAATGCAGAGACCAGTCGGCGAGGTATCCCCCAGCGTACGCATATCGCTGACCCATACACTTACAGCATACGCTGTGTTTGTGGTCGTCGTTGGCAGGTGGCCATAGGTCAACTTAGAAAGCCACCACTTTCATTTTCATTCTCAAATTATATGCAAATTTTTTAGGTACATATCTACTTCTTTTATAATCTTAAATAGATAAATGACTTAAATTTTGGAACAAAAATTACATACATATTAATATGAACTGTTGAAGATTAGAACATTTGTTCGAAATCAACTCTCAAAGAGCAATTTTATTGTTGCAGGTACCTACATGTAGATCTGTGGCATTGACAAGTTTAGAGGGCCTCTTGTGATTTTTAAAAACTAAGATGTCGGTAATTTCTAACGAAGCGATTGCATTGTCTACCACTGCTTCAAAAGTTGTAATGGTCATATTCGTTTTCATTTTCTCTTTTTTATAACATACAGCCCCTAAGCAACGCAAAGAAAAATTCTCCGCCGTATATATGGACCGATCAGGGATGGCACCAATTGGAGAAGAAGATATAATGCTGAGCTCTACGGGCTGTACGAAGATTGCAGCGCAGTTCAATCAATTAAGATTGGGAGACTGCGATGGCTAGGTCATGTGCACCGTATGAATGACAATGAACCGGCAAAGAGAGTGATGCCCAGCAATCCAATAGGCCGTAGAAAAAGAGGGAGGCCAATGATTCGCTGGTTAGATGGAGCTGCCAGTGACTGTCGTATTCTGGGGGTACCAAATTGGAAAGCGGCTATACTGGATAGGGACAGGTGGAGGGAGCTGTTGGAGGAGGCCAGGACACACACCGGGTTGTCGCGCCCCTGATGATGATGATGATGAAGCAAAGCATTACCTGCCTACCCCCACGAAATATCACTGATCAAAACAATCTTAATTGAGTTTTATACGTTAGGTATAACATTAATATGTTGATGGTATAGTACACTGAAATAATTGAATTAAGTACCAGATTCCAAAAAAATAATATTTAGTAAGATTTGTTAAAAAAAATCATTGACAACGCTCGCAGTGGAATAGCGAATCAAAACCCCATTGCGGCTTCAAATTCAGTAGCTGGATCAAATTCAGATTGTGTTGTTTTCAGTGTTTCTTTAAATCCAGAATATGGAAATAGTGGGTTGATTGAATGACTAACAAAACTTCTCACAAACAAAATGCTCAGATATCCTCCATCCTGTACTAAACCACACGTTAATTTACTGATTAATTTAATTTACACAGCTGGATATTACATTGTTGAATTACCACAACAATGATATCTTTCTTTTCACTATAGTGATAGTCAGTAAAGAATTTACATGCATAACTGTAAAAACTGATAAAAAATAACAACACAGTTACTTGTTATTGTTGTGTTATTTTTTTATATGAAATGCGAACTTTAAAGATACTGTATTTCAAATAGTTTTAATGCCAGACGATTTTAACACTAAATAATAGTATGAAACCACTTCCAATTCGTACCTGTGTTGGATCGGCACCTTGTCACTGGGTGGGGCAGTTCTGCTCTTGGCGGAGAGGTTGGATGCTGGTGACGCACTTTTAGAGTACGTTCGTCCCCTGTGACATAGATAATTTTTGTTATTTTTTATTTAAATACTATTATATTATTTATAATTAAGTAATCAAAAATCGCAATACATGTAAAAATTAAATTTATTTAAAAAAAATCTGCATACGCAAATAACACAGTAAGTACATACTTAATATATTATGCAAAGGTACTATAACCTTAGGTTTAACATCTAAATTGGAGCAATTATTTTAATAAGCTGTCTAGTAGCCGGGGTCGAAAAAGTATCCCTGCCATGTCAAATGTAACTTGCTCTGATTTTTTTACAGTTGGTAATCCTAATAATAAATCCATGTTTTCGACTTTAGCGCATGTCGAAAGACGCCGCCATATTGAAGAAATGGCGCACAAAACCGGTTTTTTCTACCAGAACAGGGTAGAGCGATAAAAATAATATAAATAATATTTTTTTTTGAAAACACGATTCTCTACAATTTTTGATATTTTTTACGTATTAAATAGGTAACGCGCTACAGCGCTGCAAATTATAGCGAAATACTTTTATATTTTTTCCCGACCATGTCCGGTCCTAATAAGATATATGTATTATTATGGGCCTCCACAGAGTAGAGGTTTGTATTAACAGATTTTGTTTTATGAGAAATGGATGTCAGCCACTTGTTAAACCTATTAGGTCCATAGTCTGACTCATACACAAATTGAAAATATGTGTACTTGCCAGACCCAGGATTTGAACCTGGGGCCAATGACATTAATATGGACGAAGTATGTGGAAAAAATAATGACACTCACTTTTTTGTCGGATCTGCCGAATGGCATAATCTGTTCTAACGCCATTACAATAAAGGTGATATTGCTATAAATTCCCAATACTTGTTGTCGGGTCTGCCGAATGGTTCGGTTCGAACGGGTTTGCTCAAATGAACATTGACACTAGAAAAACTGTTCTAACGCCATTACAATAAAGGTGATATTGCTATAAATTCCCGATGCGTGATATCGCATAATGGAAATTGCGTGACGTCTACTTATACACGTGCGAATATCTATATGCACGAATTTACTTGCTAGCTACTGTATTGAGCGCGTTGTCCATTAATAATTTCATTGCCTGGGACCCACCACGCTATAGGCCGGCTATAGTGAAATATTAAAAAAAAATATAAGACGATCTGTTTTGTGCATATTAGTATGAATATTGTATATTGATAATTACTGTTTATTAATTATGAATTTAAATTAAAGACACTTAAGTATATAATATTAAATTTACTCCATATATTTTTCAATATACGATCATAGAACTGGTGCTACGTCGTCTAGGAAGTCTTTAGTTTTTCTATTGTCGGTTCCAGGCAGACCAGATAAATATGTTGAACTTTAGTACCCACTACATAATATCGTGTTTTATTTTAATTAAAAGAGTGGTTATTTGTATATTATCAATCTATGATAGTCTATAAAGCACAATGTTGGATATATGTAGGTTTATAAATTAGTAAAAATGTCAACATGCGTAAACAAACCATCTAAAACACTTTTCACATATTTTCTATTATGAGTTATTTATTCTTTTAATTAACGATGTTTAATTAAAATAAATTAAAATGTATGTATCCACATAAAGCACCCTCGTTTCTCATAATATTGCAGTATTAATTTCCATTTTAAAAATATTTTTTATAATACGTAAAGCCAAACTGACAAACAATTATAAGGAAAATAATCGATTCCGGTTTTACATACGCACGTACAATGATAAAATACTTTCTGTCTGACAATGTTGAATTTTTCAAATCGTTACGTCAATATTACGACTCGATATTAATTTTATTCAGAATACTTCAGTGTGGCAATGGTCACTCATCGTGTAAATGTCAAAACATTAGTAATAACTAAACGTAGGCAGTTGTAGAAATCAAGAAGACTATGACATATTTTTTTTAACTAAATAGACAAGAACCTTCAACTTTTTTCTAGTGGACTAATTTTACAATATGTATTTCTCTTTTTATCTAGGTACCATCTTTTCCAATTTACGCATAGAACAAGATATAGTTATTAATGTTAATTATTTTATTTATATTATTCATCTGCCAATAAATTTGGAATCTATTTATGTTTGAGAATACCTTGGACCAAAACACAATTCAGTTCATTCTTCTAAATGCGTGAACAAGAATACTTCCTTTCGTAAATCATTTTAGGAATCTTTAATTCTTTATAAGAATAAATAAAATCAAATTGATACATGCCATCTCATATTTAAATTTAAAATAATAGAATTGTGTCTGTATTAGAATTTGAGAATTCAAAATAGTAAGATTTAAAAAACGTTCTAATGATATTGCCATGCAATGGTTTAATAATTAAATTATATAAATTATTCTATATTTTTTTTAGCCGATAGTCACTTCCGTTCTCACATTATTATCAAGACTGGAGTGTAGAAAATAATATATATACTTACTAATAAAGAGCAAATCAATAATTTATTCAATTTCAGTAAATAACATGGGCTGCCTTGATAACTACCATTTTGTAGTGACATTTTTATAATTAAAAGTGGTTTTATTTTGTTAGTAAAAAGATATTTCTTTGAATGTTCTATATCAGTGTATCCATATTTAAGTCCCGTAGTTCTTCAACGTAGACTTGTGAAAGCGTCTCTATCGTGGTTATACTAATTCCTCGATTCTTTTATTTTTACGCCACCTATTACCATATTATATGCACACTTTATTTTTATCATCAATGTGGTAAATGATATTTTTTTTCCTCACAAAATATGGACGAAATAAGTCACCTTGTGTCGCTCCAACATAATATTTACATGAATTCTTTTTCACATCACGTCAGTGCAATATTCGCGACTATACAATTGCATACAAAGCATTCTTTGAAGCTAACAGATGTCAAATGCTTTCATACAGCGACATCCTGTGAGGGTGGGCAGGTCATGCGTTGCTTAGGAGCGGACTTAATAAATAGCGGTAAAAGATTTTTGATGGAAAGCAGTGACAGTTTTTCATGAAGCGGACAGTGTGGTCGCTTCGTTTTAGTGTACCGAATCTTAGTTTAAAAAATAACCGACGCATAGGTACAAAATTTTAGCAATATGTATATATAACTTTACTATTATTGTATCGTAATATCCTGAGGCGGTTTATGGCACGGGAAAATGAAACTTTACATCAGTATTTTTTTTAATAACTCAGGAGCAGTTACGGAAGAATTACGTCGCAATGCTCTTAAGTGTGCTTTGACTGAATTTTCCGACCATGTCCGATCCTAATAGGATCATATGGGCCTCCACGGAGTAGAGGTTTGTATTAACAGTTTTTTTTTGTTTTTACGTGAAATGGATGTCAGCCACTTGCTCAACCTATTAGTTCCATACCCTGACTCACACACAAATTGAAAAACAATATGTGTACTAACCAGACCCAGGATACAAACCTGGGACCCACGGCGTTATAGTCCTACGTTATAGTCCTGAATTTACTTGACTTTAAGTTAAATGTACCCATGAGAGAACACATAAAGGAAAAATTAATAAAAATGGTAGATAGGTAAGCTATTACTAAACTGCCGTAAAGAGATCTTCACGTTGGCAGTATGATGTTGCATTTTTTTAATTGCTACAAAATTGGCCTTTGTGGCGACCAAGTCGGACAGTCTGATAGGTACAACAGCCGGTTTATCCGACTTGAACAGCTCTTACATTTCTGTATATATTTTAGAACATTCCCAGCCAAAATACGTACTTATGTCGAACATCCCCGGCGTCATCCGAAGTAGGTAAATATGCCAAATAGATTTTTTTGAAGTCTTAAAAATTGACGTCTGCTAAACTTTTTGTTACACTGGTATAACCGCGTCACAAACACTCGAGTTGACGAGTGATCGTTATAGTATTTATTGATAAAGAAGGGTGCCTTGTCGTAACTGTGATCTATTGTAAAATATAAACAAAAATATTTTTTTTTATGATAATAATAATAAATTAAGTATGTCTTATGCAATAACCCATATAATTGTTAGTTTTTTTTCTATTGTGCTATGTCGTATGTATGAGTAAATGTGTTAAATATATGCTGATAGAAACTCAACATTCATCTGTGTGCTTGTGCCAATGTACTTCGGCATTTTAAAGCGTCAGTATCGTTCTGATTTATTACTTGTTATGCTGTAAATAATAATTTTGCCCAATGATAATACCATATCTGGCTAAACGATTTTGCTAAGTATACACTAATATTATGTTTATAAGTAGGTATATTATTAGAAATGTTTTTCGTGCCAGATTTGTACATACAAACTCTTGGACAAGTTTCTTAGTATTAAAATGGAATATTGACACCATCTATGGTTTCCAAAAATACTTTGTAACATAGTTCTACCATCTTCTTTTGGGAGCAAAACAATATGCTATGAGATAATTAATGATTACAATACCATTAAAATGTATGATTAATGTCGCACATACTATCCTACAGCCAAAAGGTTGGTTATGACTGATATAATGCATTATAAAATGACAAAAGATGTGCTCGGCAGTGGTGATTTTGTTTGATGCAGATAATTATTAAAAGAGAAGAAGAAAATTGACGTGCTTCAAGAATTTCAGAGAATGGTTTGAGCTCAGAACTTCATTTCTTTTTAGTGCAGTGATAGACCGGAAAAAGATAGCCGAAATCATCACCGATATCCAATAACGGATATGGCACATAAAAAAAGAAGAAATAATGTCCTTCGTTTTATTGGACTATTGTGTGTGCGAACTCCCTTATCACTGTCGACCCTCGATGGTTCACGATATGTCTTTCCAAGTAATTATTTTCCATTCTGCCTATGTGCCCAAAAACTGCAGAGCTATTTGTAGACTTATTTAAGAAAGCGACTTATATGTATTTCTTTCAGAACGTAGATGTTTGTCCCTTTTGCAATTCGTACAATTCTTACCATACGCCTTCAAAACTATTTAAAAGGTATCATAATAATAATTAAGAGCATACATAAGTGAAACGGCAAATAATTTTCAACAATAGATGGAACGAAATTTCTCACTCCAGTGAGTCTCACGCCAGTCGGAGAGTTTTGTGATGGCATCGGAGGAATATAATCTTATATCTTGTAAAGATGACTAAAAAACGTTTCGCATCCTACTCGAAAAAGAAAGCATGTCAGTGAATATATTATTATTATTATTACTAATATAACAATAAACATAACGTTAAATGGACGCATGTTGAATTTTTATGTCAAATTCTGTTTTGTTCGGCACGCGTCATTTGCACAATCCGCGCGTCGCATAGTCACGATCTTTTTAGACCAGTGATCGCCAAACGGTCGCTCGCGAGCTACCGGTAGCTCACGTTGGATATTTTATCATATTTACAAATTTGATAAAATTTTGACTTAATGAAGTTTTAATGAAATGATTTTTTGGCATAACGATTTGTGCCTACAGCCGAAGTAAAATAGAGAAGCAGTCAACGGTGTATTACGACGGGAATACTCAAAATGAAGGCATTGTTTTGTTCTACCTACTTATGTGAATCAACGTTTTCCACTATGAAGATGCTTAAAAGTAAATATATAAACAGAACCACAGATGTATCCCTCTACTGAGTGGAGGTTGTATAAAATAATTGTTAGCCACTTGCTCAACCTATTAAGTCCACACTCTGACTTAAAATACACACTGAAAAATAACATGTGAATTTTCCAGATCTGGGATTCGAACCTGCCCCACGATATTATAGTTACCGTGGGTGTTTGTAGTGGTATCAATACTACAAAGAAAGATCAGAGCTACGGCTAGGCGAATATTTTATTCAATCTGCATTTGCAATTCCTATACCTACGGCGACTTTTTTTTTTTTTTACAAAATCTATTCTCTGAGAGCGGAATTCAGAAACATTTGTCATAACTAAAATTTCCTTAGCAGAAAACACCATGAAGAAACATTGTCCTTGGTTAAGATTATTTATATTGAAAATAATACCATATTTAAAAATTCTCTTTTCTATAGTTTAGGTAAATTATTTTATAATTGTTAAACGATGACAAAAATATGACAACTGCATTTTATAAATGCAATAACTATAAATACATATTAATATTTAATTATAATACTCTTATGTTTCCGTTATAAGTCATTATACGTGATTCCACAGGCACCGCAAGATATTTTTTTAACATGGTAACGCTAGCGTCAAGTGTCATTCTTCACCTGGCATTTTGTATTTCTGCGGGCTGGTGTATAAATGTAAAATAATATTCTCCAAGTACATGCCAAACGAATTAACACTATCAATATCCATATTGAGTTACATTGTTAAATGAATTTGAGTGTATGGACTGTTTTATAGACATGCGAATTTATTTTGACAGCAGCTGTCAGTGGTAAATGGTAATACAGAAGGGGGTGTGTTCATAACAAAAATAGTCTATGGTTAAGGATTCCTTAACTCTATACTCAGGATTGTCTATAGTTAAGTCATGCTTTTCGGCGACTTATCCTTAGGATCGAAATCTTAGATTGTGCATTCCGCTCTGAGACATTTTTCTCTCTTTACTCTTTCCATTTTACGATATTCTTAAAGAAAATAATTGGCTTTACACCAATTGATTAATAAATGGAATAATAATTAATCCAGTGAGATGTAAAAATAATTTCAATCTTATCCGATCGATTCAACTGATTAGCTAATTTGATACGAGTTTTAAAAATATCACCTTAATAAGGCGAACAACAAACAATTCAGTCAAGGAACTTGCATTCAATATAATCCCATAAGATACGTCTGTCAAATCATGAAAAAAATCTGTCTGACTCATCAGAATATGCTAATTTCTAGAAAGGAAAAAATTTAAGCCTCAATTTTTGATCTCGAGTTCGTGAAGATGCCATTTTTTGCCTCTTCTGGGATATATTATAAGATGTTTCATTGATAGAAGTAATCAGAGAAAAATCAATGTAACTCTTATAAATCGATTTAAGCATGTGAGTAATACGGACTTATCAAGATGATGACGATTTCCTCTCTATGTTTTTTTAAATTATAATAATATGTTTAGTATTAAAGGAGGTTTTTTTTGTATATAAAATAGTGAAATAGTGTGTAATGAATCGTTAATGGGACCGATTAAATAACGATTGGGGAAATCCTTCAAATTAAATCGACTAATGGTACGTACATATTGTGTTAATATTTAGAAACTGGTATTAGTGAAAAAAAATGTTTTACCAAAAAAAAAAGATTTTTTTATATTTTGTTGTATGAAACATTGATGTTATAATATGTGTGCATATAATAATATAGTTGATTGAAAGGTAGGCAGCAGGGAGGCATTCGGGTAATGTTAAGTAGCATTTTTATTTCGACCATGTCCGATTCTAATAAGATCAAGGGCCTCCACAGGGTGGAGGTTTGTATTACCTAAAAGATTTTGTTTTTACGAGAAATGGATGTCAGCCACTTGCTCAACCTATTAGGTCCATACTCTGACTTATACACACATTAAAAAACAATATGTGTAGGTACTTGCCAGACCCAGGATTCGAATCAGGGACCCACGACGCTTGAGCCGTGCGGCTATCGTGGGTGTTTTTCTATTATTTAATAAATAGCAATAATAGATTAATGTTATTTAATGTTAAACGGCAAAGTATTCCCTGCTATTATATAAAATAATATACCTATACTCACATATTAATACAATTATTAATGTGTTATTTTTTAATAAATATAATTAAAGCATATCATAGTAAGTACCTATATAAAATTTCACAAAGGAATTTTATATTTGTTACACGATGTTACACGTATTATCTACCTACATTCTAGCTTAAAGCTAATATAATAGCCTAACTAAATATTTCGTATAAGCTTCTGTAGAGAAAAAAATATATAATACCTACATTTTATCACATATAAGATTTTAAAGTTAAATTATTAGTTATTCATTCTCACAACAATTACTGACATATTATAGTTCTGCGGTCTCTCCATTCATAATCTAATGCCAATTTAGTTCCACCTTTGAACAAATTTTTGTCATACACAGTTGACCAGGCAAATCAATGTCATGGAATTACGCTCGCTCGAGCGTTCAAAGATTAAGGCGCGGTCACACCTGTGATCAGATCAGCGATCATCACACGCGACCTTTATGATAGTTCAAGGCACGAATTAGACACATCCGATGCCTCGAACAATACGTGTTTTTGAGCTAGTCGTTTACTTGGGAGATATTATACGCTATAGTTACATTGTACAATGCTAAAACAGCTTAGAGCATTATTGGTATTTTAATACTCATACGAAATTAGCAACAAACTGTCAACGCATTACTAATGGATTTTCTTGGACAAAGATAATAAATTTTATGCCTGTATTCATATTAGATGAAAGTTTCTATAACAATATTTGAATGAAATTATAAGACGATAATAGTACGGTTGAATTGGAAACTGCAGAACAATAATTATGTATGATAGATATTTTTGCTAAATGTAGAATTTATTTTGAATAAGCATCTTATTGCGAGATTTGCATCTGATCGTGAGGTTACTGTCAAAAGTCTCAAAATCATGTTATGGAGTAATAATTACAATTTGAAGTTTGACTTGGCCTTTAAAATCAGACATAAGCAATACTAATTTATTTGTGCGTTAAGTGCATGTTCTATATTATCGGACGACCTTGAATTTATTTTCTAGAATGCATATTTATATATAGACACATAATTCTATTGTTAACTCTAAATATCTACATTATCGACTTAACAACGTTTGTTAGCAACCCTACGAATATGACTTAAATTGAGCGTTTTTTTATACCGCAAACAGCTTTGATAATATTTGGTTGAAAATAATATACTTAATGGTTTTTTTACATACAATATTATACACATCCAATATTTAAAAATAACTACATTTCATACAAATTAGGTAACGTAAAGTATGTCCCCAGATGGTGGAAATTAGTAAGATAGGTATTAACAGATGTTTACTTCAACTCACGTGAATTCAAATCTCTCCTTTAAGAGTTAAGTGCTCCTGACTTTAAACTATTAATCCGTCTATACTTACTTCGGCCTGTTACACCTCAGTGTTGGGGCATAGGGCAAGTACACGGTCTATTTTCCTTGGTCCATCGCCACGACTCGCGCCTCCTACCGCTGCAGGTTGAGAGAGGAACACATGGGTACGGAGTGTCCTATACTCTGGGGGCATCCGGAATAAATGTCCCAATCAAGTGAAGCGTCTCTTCTTATTTACTTCAGTCACCGAGAGCTGCCGTAGTCGCTCACGAACTTGAATGTTTGTAACGCGGTCGTACCAATGCACCCTTAAAATTCGACGTAGACATCGATTTTCAAAGCTCAAAAGTCGAAACATTTAAAGCTTTGTATGATGTCATATCTCACAAGCATAGAGGAGCACAGGTAACACAATATACGCGTTAACAAACGACATTTGGTCCACACAACATACAGCCTTGACCTCCATGCGACCCCAAGTAGGCTGAAGGCCAAGTAGGCAACTCTATGTATAATAATTCATTTATGTTTTATATAAGTAGGTCATGGCCCCCACAAGGGGGGGGGGGGCTGACAGGGCTCTATCCTGGGGGCCCGGTGAGGCGAGTCGACCAGATAAGTGACATAAACACACATCACAAATTTGCTTTAATAGTAAAAAAAGTCGCCTGCGGCGCTATTTTCCTTCAACATTATTATTATTTTAAGTTATTTAGTTGTACGATACAATTTTTAATTGTGTATCAATACTCGACATCTCTATAATTCAAATGGGTGAAGGTATTATTATTTACCAAACATACACATTAATTTTACCGCGTACACCATTTGGAAAACGCTACTGTAGAGCGTCACACTGCCTTTATCTTTAGCGATAGGTAGGGGGACCGCCAAAGATCCTAGTCTGGGGGGCCGCTTCACGATGTGGGGCCCATGAAGTAGGTAGTTACAAAAAATAAAGAATCTAGTATTCTTAAACCTCCAGTAGGTATATTCAACATTCATTAAAACAAGCAATATTTTACAACGTTTTTATTAGGTCGTATTCTCATTTTTGTCCGGTACAAATCTTGCAATCGATTTTTAATTAATTTCCCGACTAGCTAGACATTTGAAACTTTTAAAATATATCGGAACACGTTGCCAATGCATTTTTTTAATACTTTTAGCCATCTTTAAGTAGAATTAAATTCATTTTCAGTTAATTCTGTTTTGTATGAAAAGTTATTTCGGAAGAAATCCGTAATCCAATCCACTATTATTGGTTGCTAGGAAATTATTAATATTATATACGTGCGTTACTATGGAAATCAATATGAGTGTCAAAATGACATTTCAGTATTATTTCTATCAAATACCATTTTTTTATCGTTTAAGCTAGTCAAGTCAAGTTTATATGATTCAACAGAAAATTTAAAAACGTTGTATATAAAAAGTTCTTTTTATCTTGTAAATATTTCTAATTAAGTGTTTATAATACACTTTGTCAAAGATATACATACTTACATAGAAGACAAATAACTTCTTAAACTTACTCCACAATGACAGAAATGGGAGTTAGGACTTTTTATGTAATGAGGGCAGAACGCATTCGAGATTAGTAAAATATGACAAGATATTGATATCTCGTATTTGTCAATCTATTTTTATGGAGAAATTCTTGCCTGGAGCCTCGGTGATATTTAATCATAGAGATTCGGGACAAACAAAAAACATTTCGTGGGGTCAACACACAGTACTAATGGCTGATATTTTTTTTCTGTTTATGCCCGACACCCACATGAAAAGTTCATTTTTGGTAAAGCCAACGTTATAAAGATTAAAACAACATTTCATTATGCAAATAACGTGAATCAATATTAATTTAACAACTCGAAATCAGTATGTGAATGTTGGTACATGAAACCCTCTTTGTCAACAAGTCGTATAAAACGAAGAAAAAAAGTTGTAAGTATAAATTAAAGCATACGCCAGAGGACATTTTTTTCTTCTTCCTATATAATATATAAACCACAGAACAGATTAAGGCTTATACCTCAGCTGAGGCATGGTCTAAAAAGATGCGCGGATTGCGGGTGCAAATGACGCATGCCAAACGAAATATAATTTGTCATATAAATCCAACATGCGTCCATTTAATGTTCTGTTTATTGTTCTATTAGTAACAATAATAATAATATATTCAGTGACATGTTTTCTTTTTCAAGTAAATGGGTAACGTTTTGAGTCATCTTTACACGATATAAGACTTAATACCCCCGTCGCCATCACGAAACAAATTCCATTTGAAAACATGACATGTCCTGCCAACAGATCCTACACAGTAAAAGTTTACTCTAGTATGTATTTATTATTGTGGATAACGAAACTACTCAAACATACAAGAAGCTTATATCTAGGTACTATTGTATTATGTTCACCGTTATTTCTTGGTAGAAAGACATGATATTATTAAGGCTATACAGCTGGGCACGGTCTAAAACGATCGTGACTACGCGATGCGAAAATTGTGCGAATGACGCGTGCAGAACAAAACATAATTTGTCATAAAACGTCAAGATGCGTCCATTTAATGTTATGTTTATTGTTCTATTACTAATAATAATGTATTCATTGACATGTTTTCTTTTTCAAGTAAATGGGTAACGTTTTCAGTCATCTTTACACGATTTAAGAATTAATACCCCCGTCGCCATCACGAAACAAATTGACGTGTTCCCAGCTCGACATTCTCTCTCCGAATGCCAGCGAGTCCAAAATTTCGTCGCACCTATAGTTGAAAATTATTTGCCGTTTCACTGATGCATCGTCTTTATAAATAGAATTCCGACAGGCTATATCCCAATAAACTAAATTTTCAAGTAGGTTTTTGAATGTATGTGTCCTAGGAAAATGAAACACACATTATAGACGTGAAATAGCCAATAGTGTGTATTGTAACCTTCAAATTCACCAATATTGAATGAACGTCAGTGCATAAACCGAGAGCAGTTATCAGAATGAAGAACACGCTTATAATGACGTATTCTTGACAGGTGTTTAAGTTTATCCCATATTCTTCCACACTCAAGATTGGTTGCCTGTTTCTCCACACCCGTTAGGTAATTCAGTTCCCATTAATTATATGTTCCCTAAAATGAAACTTTATATTATTGAGATTGCTAAGGTAGGAATGTATAATATAATATCAACGTTATTTAAAATTAACTTACAGACCTTCAAACTTATCTGAAAAATGGGATGGGGGAGCCACTGTCGAAAACTACCCAATCAAGACTCGTAACAGGACAAAATCTGGGATTCGAATGACATTTTCAAAATGGCGTCCTATGGTAATTCGCAGTTCTACAGATAAATTTGTAGGTCTGTACTATGAAAGGTATGTTTAGTAAGTTGACAAGTGTCATTATACAATAACAGATGGCAAAACAAAAACTGTCGACTTCCCACGATTATAAATATTATCATTTTTTTAAACTACGTACACCACTAGTAAACAAATATGATAACTGCATAATTAAAATTAAGCATTTATAATTTAGAGTTAATTAAATATTATTATATATTTTTAAATAATCACTGAAGCTCACAGAAAAACGTATTATAAATTTACTCTTCTCACCACAATGTGATATTATATTGTAGTGACATCAATAATTAGCAAAAATAATAATTAAAAGCTTGAGCGGTAATGTTGTTTACTGCATTTTAATTTGTTTAAAAACAAAAGAGTCATGCTTTCACTTTATATTATTTTCATTTTTGTTTTAAAACAAACGAGTCACTTTTTCAACTGTTTCTTTTGATTCCATCATTGAACATGGATAGTTAAAAATAGTTGTGTGTTTTTATTATTTGCGAATATTCTTCCACATAATCAAAGTTTTAATTAATAGTAACTAAGGAACACAACAATTAACTCCTTCTAATACATTATCATCGTGTAAAAGCGATATACAATATTGGCTACAAACATTCCGTTTACAAGTGATATGCAGAAACCCGAATTCTATGAATTATTGAAGAAAAATAAAAGAAACTATAAAATATATAGGATGCTAAAAAATTGTGGAAGAAATTACAACAATGGTGACAGCTGAAGAGTGGTCAAAAGTAGGTAGATAATATAGTGTTTCAATAACGTGTGAAAGTGAGTATATAATCAGTCGCGAAGGATGGAGATCGGTTAAGCTCCGATATATTAAAAATCAATTAAACCCTGCCTAAACGAAACCATAATAGTTTTCGTATATTTTTAGGCGATACAACAAAATTGTGCACACTTTTTCATTCATAATACTTATTTATTTTCGTTGGATTAAAAATACACATTACACATATTGTTGGTTCATTTTTTAAATTCACTAAGCTCTGCCTAAGCCAAACTATAATAGATAAAAAAAATATTTATTTATTAAATTATTATCTATCTATAAAATATCCAAAATTATGTATGATTTAATGCCATAGCTTTAGATTTTTTATAGATAGACGAGTATTTTTGACTATTGTCTATTATAATAATAACTTGGTCTACGCAGGTTTTAATTATTTTAAAATACTCATCAATATTATCGGCATATTGTAGTCTTAGTTAAATGTCCACCCACCCACCCACCCACGGTGGCCGCGCGACATAAGCGTTGGACTATCACGCTGTGGGTCTCAGGTTCGAATCCTGGGTCTGGCAAGTACACATATTGTTTTTCAGTTTGTGTGTGAGTCAGGGTATGGACCTAATAGGTTGAGCAAGTGGCTGACATCCATTTCTCGTAAAAAAACAAAATCTGTTAATACAAAACCTCTACTCTGTGGAGGCCCATATGATCCTATTAGGATCGGACATGGTCAAAAAAAAAAAAAAAGTTAAATGAAAACAAATATATATGACTGACAAAATTTAATGTGAAGTATTTATGTCCGATCTTAACAGCCTACCTTCATCCTTCGCTAGTGGTATATATTATATTTATATTATACATTTTTACCATGTCCGATCCAAAGAAGATCATATATGGGCCTCTACAGAGTAGAGTTTTGTATTAACAGATTCTTGTTTTTACGAGAAATGAATGTTAGCCACTTGCTCAAAATTGAAAAACAATATGTGTATTTGCCAAACCCAGGATTCAATCCTGTGATCCATGAAATTATAAGCCGACGTTCGGCCATACTTATAGTACCTATGTGTTTTTTTATTGTTTTTATATTGATGTAGGTACTTTTGTGTATGCATGTTTAATATTTTCTTCTCAAACACCTTCGGTTCACCAGACAATACCGAAGAGTGTCGAATGCCCGATATCCAAAAACTATTCATTCGATCTCTACATCGATTTCAGCTTGGTTTTTCTCTATATATTCTCTCAATAGTATTACCATTATGTTATAAATGCCTCTCTCCTCTGGTTTTTGTTTTTAATTTTCGAGCAACATTAATTTGGTAATGTCTACCACTACGAAAATGATCTCATAATCTCACCATAAATTACATAAAGACGATGTTATTTGCTAGAAAGTAAAAAATATGATTCGAAAATACCATCAGCTCTGCCTTCTAAATTAGGATTATCGATAGTGTAATGTTGTTCTTTACGATTATTATTGTTTTCACGATTGAATTAAATATATCTTTAAACAATTTATATCAGAATTAATAATGGATTATTAGTCCATAATCTTGAAATACTATTTGAAGAATAATTATCATTACCATAAACTTATAAGATAAAAGCTCTTAGATACTTCCTTACACGTTGGCTAACCCTGATAACTCAGTATGTCAGTTAGATAGTCTCCGGTATTTTTCCTAACTTGTGGAATATTTGAAATTATTGAGTGATTGAGTTAATATTAATTATAATAGTTGTTATAATAAATTGTATTCCTGACTTATTCTTCTTTTCGAACAGTCTTTTATCAAAGTGTTTGGTGGACAACGTGTAGTACACCTTCCCATCCTAAGGCCGGTTTCAGACGGGACACCGGTGTCACGCTCGTATATAATAAGGAGGCCTTTGTATTCGAATAAAAGGGTCTTTGTATTATGTTTATGAACGCCCCGAGATAATGAGTCAAAGCGTGTATGGTACACTTTTCCGTCAGCCGCTACATTCTCAAGCCGCCGATACACGTGTTTTTATGACCGCATCCAGTTTTATGTTCTAATTTATATCGCGAAATAATGCGTTGACTCATTAGCTCTGGGCATTCATAAACATAATACAAAGGCCCCTTTATTCGAATACAAAGGCCTTCTTATTATATACGAGCGCGACACCGGTGTCTCGTCTGAAACGGGGGTAAGTCGGTCGTATTAAATTCCTAACGACTTCCACATTCAGCCACTTACAGAGGTTGCGTAGCCAAGAAACTCTATACAGCCACGTAGACAAATAGTTTAGTGAAACCATGGTGCAGTAATAAATGCGAAACGATCTGACTTTGGGAAAATCTCATAAATATATTGTCACAATATCGGGATCGAACTCAGAGCCCCCGGGTGAGAGTCCAGTGCATTACGCATTGGACCACGAGGGCAGCCGTGATTATGAGTTTTGAGTAAATCATACTTCTCATTGTGAAAAATACGGTCAAAGTATGCAGCTTTCCCGCACTTAGGGATTGCAATTATAAATACAGATATTTTCGGTATTAAGAAAGCATACACGTTTATGTTGTTTGAAAATGAATTTTTCATAATTTTATACTATATTGTATATTAAATTTAGTGTATGTATAAGACTTGTTGACTGCGGAGCATTTAATTACTTTTTAATTACCGCATTTAAATAGCATGCTAATTATATCGAATGGCCAATTAATAAGTGTACAGCAGGTGTTCCGTCCGCGTGGATAATAATAAAACAAAATCCCTCAAATATACTTATTGAATTGTCGCGATGAATTAACATAATTCTAAAAAATTCCTGGAAAATATTTCAAATTATTCTATAACCATTGCTCCAACGTTGATAAGTACCTACATCCAACAAACGTTGAATTTTAGAGAGATTTTCTTGAACCTGGACTTATTGTATTTGGAAAAATTAGCAGTTCTAAAATATTATGATCAATACATATTTGTAAACGCCAACATTATAAATGTAGGTAGGTTCTTTAGGTTGCTATAAAATAGCTATATTTATTGATAGGTACTTAATTCTCTTTTTTACTCTACTAATTAATATGTTTTGACAAATGTACCTATTAATATATTGATTCGGTATTGCAATCCCTACGGGTTATTAGGTACTAAGTGTAGGTACCCATTTCTATATAATGTATTTAATACTTGCCGCCCTTCGAGTATCTGCCGCCCCCAAGCTAC
This sequence comes from Rhyacophila brunnea, assembly GCF_057557595.1. Lineage (NCBI taxonomy): Eukaryota > Metazoa > Arthropoda > Insecta > Trichoptera > Rhyacophilidae > Rhyacophila > Rhyacophila brunnea. Next base: position 8,701,590 of record NW_028232796.1, on the reverse strand, counting down.
GCTCAATCTGCCTGCCTCCACGAAACGTCGCTGCACCCAGGGTTGTTGGACCCCTTATGATGATGATACGTTAGATTAATTTCTAATGAAAAAATCTCTTTAACTGTGCTACTTTAAATCATATCCTCTGGGAATGTCCTGAAATATGTACAGAAAAGAAAGAACTGCTCAAGTTAGTCCAATCAGCTGTTGGGCTCATCGGAAAGTTCGACTCGGTCGCCACAAAGGTCAATTTTGTTGCATTTAAAAAAAATGCGGCGCTGTCTCTTTGCAAGATTATTTAACAGTTTTGTATAGCTTTCGCTACTTTTAAAAAAATGCCTTTACGTGGTGCTCTCTCCCATGGGTACACTTGACTTAAATGCAGCCAAACCACATTTGAGTGCATTGCGACCTCAGTCTTGGGTAACTGCTCCTGAGACATTCCCAGTCGTAAACAAAATATGCTTCAAACCAAACGTTGGGTTCCGTGATAAGACCGGGTGTGTTTTGGTGAGGCTATTAACTTCAATTTGTAAATTTATTTGTGATAAAATGACCTTTTCTAATAATACCTATATCAAAAGCATATTATGTCTATTGATTAGTTTCAATTTTGAAAAGATGTTTTGTGCTAATAGATTCATGATCGGGTTTACAGACCGATGTAAATTTTTACGTTTTTAAGCAATTCAATAAACGTGTTCAATCATTACTCTGTATTCAAACACGTAGTTTCTGTAAACGTGGGTTTGATTTTAATAATACTTATCATCGTCATTGACGTAACTTGAACTCCTATAGAAGATTTCTCCACCATGGACGATCCAGCGCATGTTCAAATCTACTGTGGTGCAGTCTAGCCATCTCAGTATCAGTCCACCAGATCTTCGCAGAGGATGAGTAAATACCATGCTATGTTGGTAATTCTTTTTTTATTTACGAGAAAGTAGCTGATCCAGCGGCGTATTAGAATTTTTATATAGGTACTGCAATAAAATCTTATCTTACTCTTAAAGTGAAATCATAATGTAATACCCCGTTTACAATTGCATGGATGTTACTTGTATCTTGACCGTCATTTATATTTAATGATATAATGAAGTGTCATCTGTACCCGTGTACTGAAACTCTGCTAAAACAGAGAAGCCAAGAGTTGAAAGTGATGAATCTAAGGACAAATCGGAATTATTCCGTCCTCCATATGACGCAGACAATTTTTCAATTTCCTCAAAGTTGGCCTTGGTTGAAATTATCAAGTCGGCGTGGCCAATCGGGCAGTGTGTTGATGGACCCTGGCAAAAAGGGTCCGCTCGATCAGATCCCATCAGCGGGTAGTCCCAGAGAACGTGTTCAGCGTCTTGGTGGTCGTGCTCGCATGTGCATTTCCATGTCCTATATCAGCACTTTTACGTGTAAACAGTTATTATCGCGACAGTTTAAAATACACACTATTGGTGCAACTAAATCCATGCACGTGTACAGGCTCTTTAATATTTGCATTACAAAGGGAAAAGAAAATAGTTTGAATAAAAATCATTTGTAGTGTAGTCAACAAGATTATAATTTGTTTTATTTTTTTAATAATATTTAGTTATTAAATAAAATTAATAGGTTTTTTTCAATATGTACAAATTAAAAATGTTTTAGTCGATGTATATTTACAAAGGTACAATTATTTTAATATTTAATTAGTCGATAGCGAGAAACAGTAGTAGATAATAGTCGAATAACCATTTCGTGACCATCCTCCTTGTAAATATTATGCTATGTTAACACCTTGAGACCCGATGGCGGAAATATCCGCATAATACAACCACGCCTTAAACGCGCGACATCTAAATAAATATGTATTCTAACCATAGTCTAAATGTTACCAAACGCTCCTAAAGATAACTGAATCAACATTTAATCGAATATATTATAATAATAATAATATTGAAAACAGTTAAATCTAGAATACATATCACAGAAAAAAGTTTTTTTTAATATGCAACATGAGTCCCAAGGTATTAGAAAAAATACGTTTTGATTTTTACATAATACATTTTTTATAAAAATTTTGTGACCTTTAGGCCGAAAAATCAACAACTTTTGTAGGTACGCTTTTTTAGTGTGGTGAAGCATCCACCATATATAAAGTATACGTTATATAAAGAATCAAGAAAATATACATTATATAATATTAATTTGATTTTAATGTTATTTTATGAAAGGTGTTTTATCAATTATCCTGGAAGTAAATACAATAACATTTTGCTTATTATTAAGAAAATCATCGTTGAGCTGTTCTCCAAAAATTAAAATTTTACAGAAACGAAAAACATGAAGGTAGATTTTAACTTTTTTGTCAATAAATGGCTCGTCATCATTGAGTGTTTGCTGATAGTGCTGATGTGTTTCCACGAAACATGGAGGTGTCTCATTAAAATGAGACAATGATAATTATAATTATTTTATTTAACTTTTGGTGGTACATATTGAAGGCTTTACTAAACTGTAAAGTGTAATATAAATAAACATAACAAATTCAAAAATCATTTTGAGAAAATCAAATGTTTAAACAGCTCGACGAAAAAATATAAATATGTACAATAATTTAAAAAAAAATCATTGTTGATAATAAATGTTAAGAAAAATAATAAAATTACTACAAATATAACAAATACTTAATTCGATAAAAACGTAGATACATATTTTTCTGAAAGGAAGTAATAAATAATAAAACAAACTTTAAATTAAGTTATTAAGCTGACTTAAATATTTAATGCATCGCATTTTTTGAAAATAATTTCATAATATAACAAATGTGGAAAAATATAATTTTGTATGTAGGCAAATAAAAATATAATATGGAACACCTTTCATAATAATAACAAGTACGTATGGTTTTCACAAAATTCACTTTATAAAAAGTATAAATAATTCAAATTCGATTTATTTTCGTATATTAGTATAATATAAATATATAAACCTACGCAGGGCTCTCCAAAAATAATAGACCCCATTTAATTTCATTTCAATTCGAATGAGCGAAAGATACAAATTTTTAAATTCCATTTATTATAATACAATTTCTTAAATTAAAGATTTTTAGCAATCAATTAGTGTTGATAAATAGTATAGTAATTATGCATGAAATTTCAACAAGGCTTAGTTTACAATAGTTGACTTATTTTTATAATTCCATCATTGACCGAATAAAGTTTTTTTTTTTTTTTAATTAACGTGAATACTTTATAGGTACTAAATTATGTTGGATGTTGTTTGTGACCAATGATGGAAATATAGAATAATGTCGTTTTATGATTTAAAATCTTATCAATTTGTAAAACACTGATATCAAATTTTCATGACACTTTAATGACACGTACTTATAATAAGTAATGCACATAATATTAATAAACATTTATAACATTTTCGTCAACAAAACAAATGGGGCCTATACATATCATCCCATATAATATGTAAATATACAGTTTTCAGTGCGTTTCGGAGTTAATTTTCAGATTCCAAAAATAATTAGCTAGCCGCTCTTTCGTCGCTGTTTTACCGCGTTTTCCGAGTGCGAGCGAGAGAGTTGATAAAGAGTGCGGTGAGAAGGTCACAAAGCGAATATCAAAATCGTTGTACTAAAAGAAAAATATGACCACATCGCCATGGCCCGAAAAAGCGATCGATTCGAAATAAAATCAGTCACTGCTAAAAATGCATCACAATCATTCGTCCGTACGCATGCATCCATCGTTTTAACACTGGTACTACTCGTCCATTTGTGAAGTAAGATACAAAAATACTGTTATTATTTTATTAGGTATATCAATAAATATATATATTTTTTTATGGTAAATGTATAAAAAGTATTTTAGTTGTTTTGAATACTGAAAACGGCTATATGCCATATACATACTACGCAACAGAACTCATATTGTATAGTTTCATAACAGTCTGATTTAAATATTTTTTCATTAAATAATTTGATCCTACCAGTCGAATTTAGAAAAATATCTTCAGAGTAGAAAATGGCATAACTTTACTCACAAATTAGAATATATTATAAGTGTAACTAATACAAATAATTAATACTAGGTATACCAATACTAAGACTTGTGTGGCTTTTAAGCGCAAATTTCCTTTAACTGTGGAAAGATTTTAATTCCGTCAACGAAAGTGTTACTTTTTTATCAGTACCCAAATTTTATATTGTCTTTCTTGCCACTGTCATATCGTGGCTGTAGGATTGGTTTCCCGAATAGACCAAATGTTCAGGAGACGAAAAACGAATTTCATAATCCTATAAGTGTTTAAATACATGGAGATATTTAAATTGTTATTTTTACAGCATACGAATGATGTATTCATTACCATTACAAAGTAATTTAAAGAAAGGGATGGTTCTAGTCCAATTAGATACAAAAATACATTCTGCATTAAGAGGTCGATTTCGAAAAAAAACGGATATTCGGCAAACCAATCTTATAGCGACGATATGGGACTCAGGGGTGTAGGGACGTTATATTGAAAGAAAAAGTATTGTCACTTCGTATCGGTATCAAATAAATGATACATGATGAAAAAAAAATAGAAAATCAATGTCGCTATCGAATGAAAGTATTGAAGTATCGATTAATTGAAAACTTTACTGAACAAATACGACGAGTTAAAACTGGGATGACAATATACACATATTATATATATATACACATATATATTATATTGATATTGTGAGTGTATTTTATAATCTGAAGGTTCTGTCTGATACGCAGTATGTCTGTGACGTATATATTATGATTTTATCTACTCTAGTCTATAATATACCTAGTAGAAATGGCATAAATAATTGAACGGATCAGCATTCTTGTATGTAAAAATATGATTTTTGTATAGTAGTAGTATAATCTTATACATGTCCTTTTTATAACTTAACAATATTAATTTGCTCAGTCCGACCTGCCGCGCTACGAGTTCTATCGGACTATATCAGATAAAATGAGATCATTAGAGAAAAAAAAAGATTTACGATTCTGATTCAGATCTAGCTGATGGATGACATTCATTTAGAGGAAAATACACACATATATAATATAATATATGAAAATATATTTTACATATTTTTATAAATCTATTTCAAATACAGCAAGACAAGCATAATGCTACTTACCTACGTACCAGTAGGTTTATTTGTTGAATATAATTATTTAAATGTACAGGTTTTCCTTGACTTACGACCTAATTATGTCACTACATTTTAATCGTAAAGTCAAGTTTTATAAAAAAAAAATATCTTTGATTTAGAAAATTTTTGACCACTTGTACCTATATTATGCAAAAATCAATAAGTATATATTTTTTTAAAGGTTGTAATTGCAAAATATCGTAAGTCAAAAGAATATAATATTATGTAGGTGTGTTATCCCTCTAGATGTGTCATCCTGATACAGGGTGATGCAAAAGTAGATTAGATGGTATGAAGGTTGGTATGCAATGTGAGTATGGAAGAAAGCGATACAAGACACATGATAAGGCGATGAATCCAGACCGCCGTCGGTGAAGTCCGATCGCGGCCGAAAACCTCTCGGCTAAAAAGATTTTCGAGTAGTACGACAATTAAAGGTAAAACAAATTTGGAGACGATAAAAAAATATGAAATCTAGAAACGGCCGACGATCGAAAATGAATCGAAAACAACTCTACAAACGTGGAATGTATGGTGAAGTAGTCGACGCGATCGTATCGTGTTATTTGGCAATGCGTCAAATAGATTATTTCAATATCCTAGCTAGACTCGCCCTCGTCCTCTCGTCTATTATTTAGTAGTTAAAGCCGTGTTTGTTAAATCTTAAGGGCTGAATCGGACACAGCCACTGCGGTGCCGGTTCAGCAATACATTTTTTTGTTTTTAAAACATTTTTCTTATAACAAGATAGTCACTGTCTCGCCGGCGCGGCGGAAGCCTAAAGTCTATCGGAGATCACAGTCGTGGGGCTCGGACCGAAGATGCCCGCTTTTCGTTTCGTGGCAATGCGGAACGTCTTCGGCCGCTGGTCGCCGCTCACATCGCCGTCGTCGTCGGCATTTGCAGGGGCAGGAGTGCCGGAGGAGCTCCGCTGCTCCCGTTCGATCCACCGGAGTTCTTCTCCTTTTTGAGCCGCTGCTTCAGGTGGACCTTGGCGTGTCTCTTCTTCTCGTCGGACCGCGCGAACTTTCGTCCGCAGATCTCGCAGGAGAAGGGTTTTTCGCCGGTGTGTGTTCTGATGTGCGTTGTGAGGTGGTCTGATCTGCTGAACGATCTCATGCAAATCCTGCACTGGAAAGGCTTCTGTCCGGTGTGGATTCTTATATGGCGGGTGAGTTCATCTGATCGGGAAAATCGTCTGTCGCAGTTCTCAACAGGGCATGCGTACGGCCGCTCATGTATCGGCGTTTTGCTCGGCCTGTTTGGGTACTTTCTCGGCTTTACTGGAACCAGTTTGAGTGGTATTGTACTCTGCTGGTATACTTGAGAGAGAATCTCGTGGCCTTTACTCGTTGAGGGATTATATTCTGCTAGGGTAACGGGATAGTGTCCAGACTGATGCTGCTGAACTTCTCCTGCACACGACGAAGGTACGCTGTATGGTTCCTGTTTAGGTATAAGACCTGAAGGTCCGGGTGCCGATAGGTTCTGCTGGTGTGTCGCGTAGGTGGGTTCGGGCTGCTGGTTTTGAGAAGGGACCGGGGTTTCGAGCCACTGGTATTTTCCTTGAGGCGCACGATAGCCCATATCTGAAGGAGGTAATTCCAAAGGTAGCGGCTGGTATGAAGGTGGTGGTCTCAAATTGCACTCAAGACCGAGTATATCAGGCCGGTCGTCGTATTGCGGACTGACTGTCGAATACTGTTGCAATCCGAACATCGGTTGGAAGAGGGTTTTGTCCGGGCTGGGTAGAGCCCATTGTCCTAATCCTGACGGCGGGGTGAGGGGTGGTGGTGGAGGCTGGGGCGGAGCTGAAGGCGACTGCGTTCCTGTGAACACTCCTCTGTATGTCACTTTATGGAGATCATGCGGGGGGAGACTTTGGACTCGTTGAGCGGGGTACATGCTAGCGCTCGCCGTACTAGCATTGCTGGCCTCTTCCTCTCTGGCTCCGGGGCTGAGGGAGGCTTCATGTTTGGGGGGTCCGCGGGTACTGCAAGGACTGCCGCCGGCCAGCGACAGCTCCTCACTTTCCAGGCTTCCTAGAACGAAAAGAAAATCTTCTTCAATTTTTTTTCCATCCAGTGTTAACCGCATTGAAAAGCATGGTGTTAATCGGGTGGGAATGTTAATATGTATTGAAAATTTAATTTAATTTATGTTTAATAAAGGGGTCTAGCAACATCCACTGCCGAGAGAATTCATTGCACCTAGAATTAATTGTGTAAAATTTATATTGAGGCGATGAATTGTCACGACGGAGATTTATTTTGGCAGTAAATATTCCGGATAAAAATGTATGTAAGTATGACAGGTATGAAGGCAAGTGTATTTTTTGCATAGTTCTCATGAACTTAATTTTACTAGAAAAACTTAGATAAGATATAAAATCTTGATTACGTCAGGGTGTTCAAGTCATATAATTATTTTATTGAAAACAAAAAAGCCTTAAATAGGAATATGATGTGAAATACGTGAATAGTTTTTTTTTTCTACTCTTTGGACATACATACAAAAAAAGCAATGCACAAGAACATGTTAAAGCATTTGATCATCCGTTAATAAACGACTCGCAGAATGTTTGGTTTTGAATGGAAAATGGCCGGCGGCTATATGATGTTAATATCGTAAACACTGGCCTCGCCATGAAATTACCGTAACGGTCTACACTTCTTATTGAGTCTAAAATTCGTAAAATATTATAATTCAAACGCAATTTAGGATTTTAATACATGGCACGGAGATAAACGCTTAAGGGAACGAACATATCCGGTACGATACGGGCCGTTATCGAATCGTTGTGAATATTTTCGATACGAGAGACGGAGTGATAACGCGCGAACGATTCTATTATGTTGCCTGGCATCGTGCTAATTGTGCGTTTAATTATTCAAATTAACAATAACAACACGACTCGTTTACTATACATATTATTAAATTAATAATTCAGTGACTATCTCTGCACAATGTTGCTCTAAAATCGTTGATAGCCATTGCTAATGTGGTAATGACAGGATAAAGTAGATTGAGAATCAAAAATGTTGCGTTGAAAAAATAATATAGACAATTTATTAAGGGGTTTAAAAATACACTGTGCAAAAGAAATTGTAGTTTCAATAAATATTTAAAACAAAGATTTTAAAAACTGACAGGCAGTATTTATTTTGTATTTGACTTGCTAATATGGAAAATTGCAGGATGCCAATTGCATTCTCGTGTAGTGTCCCTATATGTCGGTTGAAAGGGAAAACGTTCGAATTGGACCGGTCGGCAATTGCGAATTTATTATCAACGAGGGAAATTTCTCAGTTTTCAAAAAAATTGTGATATTGTGACAGACAGAAGGTCTTTCTAATAAGTTTAGTTTAATAAATGTGGGTACATACTAAGTTTAACTCAATATTTTGGTACTACCACGATCACCGAAATATATGACTAAATTATCAATTTATTGTACAATAAAACAGGTATATTTATCTCTGGTTATTGTCCAGTAAATAGTTAAAATTAACCTTTCCTTCATCGTCTTAAAAATATCGCCCGTTACAGTGATGTCACCATTGGTTACATTATACCTATACAAAATAAATGCTTGTTTTGGTAATACACAAGTCTAATAAGATTTCTTCGTCATTATTTGCTATTTATTTTATCTATAAAACGATCAAAAAGGCATTAAAACTTTATTATAATCATATGAGTATTTTCAAATTATTATATAATCTTGCAGCCTACGAAGCTGGTGTAATAAGTCTAAAAATCTGACGGATATCTATAAATTATATGTTTTTACTGGATAATACTGTTGATTTTGAAAATAATAACATTTGAATTATATATAATATTGATGATTCAAGAAATACCTAAAATATGAAGATGACAAAGTGAAAATTAAATGAAATATTTGCAATCAAAGAGGCTACGTCGACTAAAGTAACATTACAGCAACGATTGGTTTAACAGTCATCTAATACTTGAATTCATATCTGTCAGTTGCAGTTCAAATGCTATTAGATATAAAATAACAGATTGCAATACTGAAGCGGAAAATTTATTGGCGAATCGAGCTAATTGTATAACGTTTATACATGCGTATAAATATAATATTATTATCACAAGAACTTTCTAAATGCACACGTATTATTTTAAAGCTGGAAGCTATAGACTTGGATGAAAACGCGCTCTGGAGCAAGTTACGGCCGCTTCCTTATTGCGATTATTCATTTATTAATCATCGATTAAGAAAATTACACGTCGAATTTGAATACATTTGAATATATCAATGGGTAAGAGTGTCATTTTTGTTGAGTGTAATGTAAGAGTTTAATCTATTCTTGAGTGCAGTCCGACATGACGTGATAATAATATTATTATAAGGTTGACGGTCCGCGAAACGGGCAGTTTGATATTACTGAAGTAAAATTAAGTATGTACAAAATATTTTTATCGTTGTATTTTTATCGCTTATAGAATGTGGCACACTTATAATATTTTAGTGTACATGTAAATATATAAAATATACAATATGTAAAATGTGTTTTTACTGATCATATTATTACCTTTTACATTGTGAAGATACTTTAACAGTGTTGAGGACACAACAGATTATAAAATATAATTAAGATAGGTTATACCCCAATAAACTAAATTATTTAAAGCAGGGTTTTGAATGTGTGACTGTCGTACGAAAATGAAACATATTATAGACGTGCAATAGCGTGTGTTGCAACTTTTTAATACATCAATATCGAATGAGCGTTAGTGCATAAACCGAGAGCAGTTGTCAGAACGAAGGACAGCCTTAGAATGACGTATTCTTTACACGTGCTTAAGTTTATCCTTTATTCTTCCACACTCGAGATCGGTTGCTGTTACTCCATACCCGTTAGGTATTTCAGATATAATTAATTTTGTGTTCCCTGGTTGGGTTTTTTATGTACTATTTCCCACATAAAAGGGTGAGAAAATAAACGTCATTGAAAAAAATCAATAATCAATATTATTGAAAAATCTACTAACTTAAGATACTTTGATTGTTAATCCAATGGATTCATTTTAAGACAGGTATTTTAGTCTTTTTAATATACTACCTATACTACTTATGCGGCGCACAGAAAAGAAGATATGGTTTATCACTATTTTGTAAATTATCAAAAATTATTACCAAGTAAATTCTAAATCTACTAAAAAGAAGAAGCCTGTTATTTAACCATATTTTAAACAGAATAATCGTAAAATTAGCATTTTATAATATGTGTCCAGAAAATTCTACAGTTCTCTAGTCACATATCTAGAAGGAAAAATTATAGTTTGGTCAGCGGAAATATTTAAGATGGTCCGAACAATTGAAGGACTCTACAGACATCTCAGTGAAGGCAGAATATTATAACAAATGAGAGACATAACTACATTTAAAAGGTGTCACGATAGCGTAACCGAAACCTAGCATTAATACAATAATGACACCCAAATGTCAAATACTTTTTTCGATAAAATAAAGAACTAATGCTACCAGAGTATAGAAAATTGTGATCATATTATGCAAGTTTACTACATACTAAATTCGCCATGAAATAATACTAATATATAAAAGAAATCATTCCAAATTCTTTGGTCAATAATATAATCTTCATTGGTAATTCTCAATGTCGTGTAATAAGTATCCATTATGGAAAAACAGCGAGCGCCATGATCTATGGCAGACCCCCCTGGGGGGCTTTGTGTTATTTAATTTTGTTTATAGGCGCACGTCGGCGTCATCGCGCATACATTACGCTCCATACAGTTTCGTTTATCGTCAGGATATTGTTTGCGACCAATATGGCGATTCGTCATTAAGAAAATAATAATATTTTGAACCCTCACGGAGTTGGTTGTTATAACATAACTTATACTCAGTTATAATATGGATAAAGGACAACAATGTAGCAATAAGATAATACATTATGTTTTGTAATTGGATAGTCACTAGGTCTTAACTTAAATGTATGTAGGTACGTAGTGTGACCAACAATATAATGATGCATCCGTTATAAATAATGGGAACTGATTGATGACGTATTTTTATGAATGGTAAGTTGTAAGTCTTTAAAACTCAATAAAAAAAATGAGAAGTACATACCTAAAATAAAAATTATATCAGAGTGCGAAGGAAAAAGGAGGTAAGTCATAATTAAAAAAAAGAATTGAATACCTATGCGATGCCAAATGAACTAAGTATAATACAAATATGCATACATAAAAAAATGCATCGAATCAACGCTTCTGAATTACTGTGATTAAGAAATGTTTCCCTGAAAAGTAGTGTTCAACTTTCCCGCATAGGTAATTTTTATTATGTAGCCTACAACCATGGCAGAAATAAAACTTAATAAGTAATAAACATTAAGCCGTAAGTTCATAAATATAAATATTTCAGAATATGAAGAAATTAAATGTACCAATTAACATATTGTGTTTTTTATGACTAGAAAAACTGTCTTATTCTCACACCAAAGACGTAATAAATATAAATATATATCTTCAAATGTTTTGAATATTCTATAATCTACGAGTATATCATAAATTTTTTTTAAATTTTAAAAATTACCCCTTAATCGAACATTTACTCGAATGTCATGATATTTCATGATAATATTCGTCTCACAATGTCTTTGTATAGACGATTTTGTGATACCTATTCACTTAAACAAATATTATGTAATAGATTGTACATTAATGTGTTTTACTTGTGAAGGTGGTGAAGGAAGAAGTCAGAAACGAAACGAATCGCATAAAATACCTAATTATTGATTTACTTCTAATAAGACCTTTAAAATTTTCACCTGCATATATTTTTGAAAATCGAACTCTAATTCTGGCATATAATTTGGTTTCCCATATTATTCGGATACTTAGGTAATAAATACTAGATATTTTCAATAGTATAGATATACTTAACTTGTTCTAGCTGTGAATAGTATTTGAATAATGTGAATAACCGATAATGCGTACAGTAATAATTTATCATTATTTTGTATTATTACAACTCAGATGTCATAATAATTCATAGTAAATTTTACGCACGGCATTCGGAATAATATTATTATGGAGCACACTTCGAAATGGGATTATGATCTTTTGACCATGGCATTTATATTCCTGTAATAAGATTGTATTTTATATTTTTATAGCATTGCACAAAATTTGGAGAGATTTAACTAACATTTATACAAAGTTATAGGATTATGATAAACGTCTGATAAAATTGTGAACTGTTAGTAGCTGTTACATTCCCAAATGGTCCCCCATTTGGGGATGTCTTTGTGAATCTGGAGAGGCCCAAATCGATATCAAACCATCAAATAGTGAGTGGGTTGATTACGAAAATAAATATTAATAAACCGGCAACGTTGTATATGGTTGCCGGCGAAATTTCATATTGGGGAACTCCGCATTGTATTCGCGAGCGGTAGTTTTTTTTGTTTTGTGTTGGCGCGGCAGAACGTGGCCGGCGACCAGACAGAAAACACTGTTCGCTCGCGCTACGCACTTTTCGCCATCCGTAAAATAAATTATATAAAATGTAGCAATCTAGTATATATTATCATCAAATAAACTCGTCGTTTCCATCATAATTCCGGTGTGTTAATTGTCCACCTTCAAGTCCTAAAATCCAGACGAAAAACCACACTAAAAATAAAAGTGACAGCGTGCAATTCACATTCAAAATGGAGGGAAGTGATATAGCCTTCAATAGATCTGGGTTACATGTAAATTATACGTAAAACATTTCATTGTGAGTTTTCTTATCGGAAATACGAATTCAATTTCCATAGCCGATTTTGGTAAAATTCATGAATTCAAGAATGAAAACCTTATCTAACCTAACCAATAATCTAGTATATCGGCTATTTTCAAAATTTGTTTGCTGCTGGCTCCCTGTAAAGTGTAAACCGACAAGAACCGTGTTTTATTTCGACATGAATTTTATGTCAGTACTATACGACCCAAAGAGGTTGGACGGTCTTTAATATAGGGCCATATATTTCTGATACAACATTTCACGGCGAAGTGCGATACGGCGAACTGCATACGTACACGTTTCCGAGATAGATGTGGGGCCGATCATAAATGACGTCACACGATTTTCAGTAAGCAATGTTTTAACCCCACCGTGACAAAATCTTTTAGCCTTCTGCTTAAATTACGACACATTTTTTAATCAGAATATTATTTAATGTGGTAGGTTGAAACTCAAAGTTATGTTGATATTATTATAAGTACATAATCGACATTTTTGAAACAAAATTAATTTTGATGTGAGATTTTCCTTAGTTTCATTTAGGTACCTATATATAGTAACATAATATTAAATTTAATTGGGTATGTATAATAGCTAAAGGGATAAAACGTTGCCAAAATATCGATTACGTTAACTACATACTGATAATTCAATTAACTCACTACTTGAACAATTTTCTTTTTAAATAATTTACCCATTAGGTTTATTACACATTGTGAAAAAAAACTGGTCGGCTCGTTCCAATTATATACATGGTAGCCATTTGTCGACAAATCGTTTGGTAAAAAAAATTGCTTCATGTCATTATTAAATTAAAAATCAGCCACTAAAAGATACGCCGATCAGAATAAATACAATACTTATTTTTACTGGTGTATGTTTAAAGCATTCATTTATATTTAATCATGGAAAATTAAAAGCTTCCCAAAGCTTTAAGCAATGTCACCGTTTTGTATTTTAAAAATAGTTTAGAAATTTTGTCGATGCGTATTTGAAAATATAATAGGTATATTATCTTACAATGTGGATGATAATGTGGTATCCAAAACGTTTAGTCGTAATATGAAAGAACAAAAATAAAATAAAATCTAAATGTTGTTTTATTCATCGATAGTTATTAAGGGTGTAATACGATTATCAAAAAAAGCGACTTGTTTATGTTTAAGTATAAATCTTATATAATGAGAAGGGGTTGAGTCATCTCTCTCTCACTGGGAAAAATCACTATTGTCTGATAAAATCTACATGTTGAATTTATTACAATTTATAAAATTATCATTCTGTAAGATGAAATTCTACCAAAGTGAATTAATATATTATTGTATTAATACGATAAATAAAAAAACATAACTTTCGAATGTACTCAAGGAAATTTTAATTCTAATTGATTTATCTGAATATAGGTATAACTAACTTGATTGCCAAGGTGGCGACCGATGATTGTATACTAGTATTGCTGTGAATATAGTAGGTATATTCAATAATTACTATCTATAGTATTATACAATACTTATTTCGTATCATGTAATAAAAATTTGAATCAATTTTATTATTCATCCCTTAAACCAGCGGTTTCCAACCTGGGAGGCGCGATCTATTGCCAGGGGAGGCGCCAAAATTTTTGAATAAATTATTTTTTATACCATAATATCTACAAATAAATAAAAGTTCATATCTTAACATAACAGTGAAAATTCAGTGCATGAATGTTTATTTTAATATATAATACATATATTTAAATCCTATTAAAAAAATATTTGGAGCGGAGAAATTTAAAAATGGCGCTTTTGCAAACGCTCTGTTTCGGTAATGCACAAAACGACCGCTGGTTGCATGAAAACAATAACCTCAAATTTAAATGTCACTCGTAGCTAAAGTGTCAACTGAAGCGTGTAGGCAGGGTGTGATATTTTTTTTTTTAATTGTTTTTGACGTGATTTCTTTAATATAATATAACAATAATACATGTCTCCACTTTTAAATGATTTCTACGCCAGATATATTGAAGCAAACAAAAATCTATTTCCTGAGTTCTTGGTTAGTTTGCTAATGCATTTTTCATATAATTTTATTAATAGTAAAAATTCCCCCTATTCACTATGTGGAGCTCATGATAGAATCCATTAATTTTTGTCAATGAACGATGATGAATTTGGTTGACTTCTTTTAAAATTGATTGTGGTAATAAACAAGCTCATTCGTCGCATGAAAAAAAATTAATTAAAAAATGAATTTGATATAAGTAAGTAGTAAAAACTTGTGTGTTAAAAAAGTGTCTGTATTATTTAATGAAATAAAGGGGGGGAGGCGCCAAGATTAGATTTTTTTTAAAGGGAGGCGTAGTAACATAAAGGTTGGAGACCACTGCCTTAAACAGAAAATTTTCAAGTGACATGAAAAGTCTGTTCTGAAAAAAAACTATTATATTATTATATAAGATTATAAGAAAAACCAATATTTAAAACAAATGTAATACATCAGTCTTGGTCTTTATTAAATTATGTCGATTAATTATAAGTATAGTATAGTATTTTAAGTTATGTTTGTTAATGCAATGTTTTTCCACCATAATTTAATGACAGTTACCATAAGTAAAATGATACTATTTGTTCAATTTACAATTTAAATGATGAAAAATATAGATAATAATGTGATCGTACGAGCCACAGTTTGCAGTTGGAAGCTTCGGTACAGGCATGCCCATTAAAAACGAAGGCATGTTATTAATGTTATTAAGACCAAGCCGGGGTACATTTTATTTTATCTGGGCAGGAAGTTTGATAGATTAACAAACAGACGTACGACCAGTTGACCATTTTTAACAGCTTCATGTGTTTCCATTGTAATTTAAAATTGTTTTTAATTTGTAAATAAAAAAAAATACTGATAACGCAATTTACTTCGAGTGTACTTTTTGTTATTGAACTGTAAAAGAGGAAATAAGTTGGTTGACTTTTACGCAGAATTATTTTGATTTAAAAAAACGTTCAGTTATACCTAATCATCAGTTAATTAGTATTCGTAAGTTTAAAATAAAGAAATTTTATAAAATAAACTGTTTTTTTATTCAACGAATAATTCACCAGATTTAGGAATTTAGCATTATTTTATTGAACGTACATAATTTAAATATACTTTTGTGAAATATATAACCACTGGAAAATTCTTTTTGAAAAATTACGATACCTAGCAGGGTTTGAACCTGCGCCACTCAGGAATCGCGCCCGTGTGCACTGGCCACTATGATATAGGTATCTTATATAGGTAGCTTTTTATAATACTCTCTGAAGCGCTTTCTAAATTGCGTTACTAATAAATTATTGGCAATCGGCTTTTGTATTTTAAATCAAAGTTCCCTTATTAGGTACTGACCGGTTTCAGCAAAAAAAATATTACAATGCACTTGCATTTGCTTATAATTTAAATTATTTATTTTTATTCAACGAATAATTCACAATACTTAAGAATGTAACATTTTTTTATTGAACATACATAATTTAAAAATACTTCTGACAAATATGTAGTAACAAAATTAAAAAAAAAAATACAGAATGAGAGGAATTTTCATAAAAGATTAATGGAAGCAGATGAAGACATCGCATTTTGTGGTAAAATAACTTCAGTGATTTGTATGAGACTACACAGAACTCTTCCTGATATAAGATGACGAACTGAAGATCGCTCTGATGGTGGTAGAAATCTGATAGTGGGTGGTGAATTAACAATACATTATATAGCATAGCAAAGACAAGATATGGTAATTGATGGGTGTGGTCATAAGCCAGTCGAAACTCCAAGGTATTTTAACGAATCTCTATACGTCAGAAAAGGTAAAATTTCCAATGTTCACTTAAATGAATTGTGTTTTATGAGAGTTGATGATACAATCAATCTGAGCTTATATCTAATGGGTTTAGCGTATAGTATATAATTGTAAAAGGATCTGTAAAAGACAATGGAAATACCGCCTAATAGTGAAATACATAAGATTAGATAGTAGAAATAAACACTAATAACGAAAAGACAATTGTTAAAAGCTTTGATAAAAATGATTAACGATTGGTCTGGTACAATATGGAGAGCATGTAAGCCAATATAGATTGAATGTTATTTTTTCTTTATTAAATGTCTTTAAATTAACTGCACTTGAAGCAAAAAAAAGTACTTTGCATATTTTTTACAGTAATAATAAAATTATCAAGGATTAGAAAGGACTTGTTCGAAAAACAAAAAACATTTTTAATGGCTCTTTGTTCCCATTATAACTGCGTAATAAAGTCTGCAAGCAAGTCGAATTATAAAAAAATGTGACAATATTTTAGTAGATATTATACTGAATATATTAATGAATTTTAGTTGAAAAATTTTGAATATACCTAATCAATATAAAAACGTTGTAAACAACTATCAGTTTTTTTTATAAGAGAACGATTGATCGCAATCAAAGGTAGAAAATTACGACAATTTTAGTTTTGTTGCCTTGTTCTATCACCATATCGACCATATCGACCATATCATATTATATTACCATATAAGACCATACCATATCATGTCATATTCGACCATTTCCGATCCTAATAGAATCATATGGGCCTCGACAGAGTGGAGGTTTGTATTAACATATTTTGTTTTTACGAGAAATGTATGTCACCCACTTGCTCAATCTAATTAGGTCCATACTCTGACTAATAAACAAATTGAAAAACAATATGTGTACTTTCCAGACCCAGGATTCGAAGCTGGGACCCACGACGCTATAGGCCGACGCTTAAGCCACGCGGCCATCGTTAGCCAGCATAATTTTGACGACAATTTAACAGTAAAAATATTACAATATAACATGTTAGATGTAATGGATATAAAGCTCTCTATGATATTTATGTATATATTATTATCTCAATAAATATTGGACCCCAGAAGATAGGATAGATATAGATTCATGCAGAACGGTTATGCAGTCGGTCACGAACCTAAGTTGTTTGCAGTTGAACTAAGTAGGTATTTACTGAAATATTTGTACTTAAAAGAATTAATATTTTATTTCTTTACTATTAATGTTAAACTGCCCTAGTATAAGAATTATATGCAAGGAGAAAGGCATGTGATTTCGGACACTTTAAATCTGATTAATAAAACCAAAAGCTTTACTGTTATGAATATAAGAACATTCACTATATATTAATTGTTGTGAGCTTTTTAATGCGTCGTACCTAGGTGTCATGGCATAAGACGATAATATATAAGTACCTAGTTGAAAAAAATACAAAAGCTTCCGTAAATATTTACATGGAGTATTGTTTACGGATGCGATTTTCAGGTCTTCCAACCTGTTGTTTGGGCATCGCAATAATGTTGTTAATCTCTGGGCGGCCTTGGCTTGATGGTGGGCGGGTGTATGTCTACTCCGCCGCCCTCGCGTCCACGAGACGTCACAACACGTCACACCATGACGAGACGGAGCGGCACACGACACAATTCTGTGCTTTGAATGAGAATTGACATCAATGTTTTTGTTTGTCTCGCGTCCAAATTAAGGGTTGATTGATTATTTCGATGTTTTTGAAACACCTGGTCAAACGATTGGGAGTTTACGTGGTAGAACTCAACAAGTAGGTACACCATACTGATAATTTATGTATGCACATTGTTTTTGCAGGCGTCACTATTGGGGGCCATGACTTCTTTTAATTAAAGGTCCTGTTTAAAGACCTACAAACTTATCTGAAGAATGGGATAGGGGAGCCACTGTCGAAAACTACCCAATCAAGACTCGTAACTGGACAAAATCTGACGTTTTCAAAATGGTGTCCTATGGTAGTTCGTAGTTCCATTTTAGTTATAGATATAATACATATTAAGATTTGATATTCAAATTCAATTCATTAAAGCTTCTAAATAAAACAACTGAAACTTCAATAATAAACAAAAAAATGTTTACTTGTGTAATAATATGTTTGCAATATAATTAGTAATGGTGTTTAAAATTATGGTGAAAATAATGTTAAGTTGTGAAAAGAAAGTGAATAGTAGATACCTACTGGTATTTTCAACTGTATCAAATACGATGGTAGAGTAAACAAACTGTTCAATGTAGAAACGACATAAATGCATATTAAAACAATGAAAAGTATTTAAATATAAAAAGCGTTGGGATAGTAGATAATCTGTTATTGTACGGAAGCTTAAAATCTTAACTTGAAATAGAATTATTGTTTCAATTTATCATCAGTAATCTCTAAATCTATTTCCAATGTTTTAAGTTGTCACAAGAATATTAAAAGATTGTATCGAATTGAAAACTGTCTCGATTTAATAATCGTTTTGTTAGAAAGCATTGCAATGAAATAATGCAAGTTATTGTAATTAATTGTAGAAATGGGAGATTTAATAAAAAAACCACTTGGGGGTAAAGAATATACGTGTCTTGGAAATTGGGAAACATTAAAAAAAAAAGAATCACTCAGAGATCATACGTAATGTCTATAATATAATATCAGTGGAAAATGGTGGAAGTTGGCTGTGGAAAACATTGTAAACTAAACTTTGTCAGTCAACCTTTTTTTGGTCAATAAAATTCGTTTTCATTGAACTATGTCTATATAGGTAGAATTTCAGATATTTTATAGATAGAAGAATATTTTTTAATCTATTTACGTTTTGCTTATCCTGGGTTTAATCGAATTTAAAAAAATCTACAATTTGTAATCATTATTCAATGAAAACAATCAAGTATGGACTGATAAGGTGTGCATTATTTTTGTCGGATCTCCTCGGCCTACCATTTTTATTTAGTTTAGGCAGGGTTTAATTAAATTTAAAAAATCTGTATTTTGTATTACTATTATGACTGACAAAGTTTACTGTGCATTATTAATGTATGTCTAATCTCCATAGCCTACCCCTATCATTTGCCACTGCTATATTTATATTATATAGCAGTATTATAGGAAAATAAAAAATATAGTAGATATTATATTGTCTGTTTTTTTAAAGTGATAAGACATTATTGATCATGCATGAAAAATGACGAAGAGTTATTAAAATGTATCTTGTTTTTGCTATACAAATGTTATACTAAATAACCTACTCGTAAGTAAATATTATGTATTATAATATTGAGAAATAAACTTATGCTAAAAATGGTTATTCTTTTCATCATTGATTTTACTTCTCTCAAGTGCTGAGTACAAAGTTGTCAGAAAAATCTGATATCTTGCATTCATAACATTGTAACGCATCTGTTTTATAGATTATCATCAAGAGATAATAATAATAAGCGGTGTGGCAGTGTATTACGGGCCTTGAGAAATGGCTTCTCCAATAATGCCGTCCCATACTCCGGACCAGTTTTCGCCTCCCGCTGGTCATTTTATATTTTAGTATATTACTGATACACATTATCGTGTAAGGCATTAATTCATTGGAATCAATAAAATACGCGTGGCGCCCTTTTAACCATTTCGATATGACTAACGTGTTGTTTTACGGAATGCAGGTATGCCGAGCTTAAAAGGTTGAAAATATTTGACTATTGCGGTTGACTGATATAGCGGATGTGTAAGCACTATCAAATTGTACAACATAATATTATCTTCATAAAAATAGATTTAAACAATGCAAAATGTCTCGAGCAGATGTACTGTATTACTTATATTAAATATATATTTTTTCATAAACTATTATTTTTATTTAAGATTATTAATAGTTTGACATTTTACGGCACAGTTACATAGGACACACGTAGTTTAGCGCCCAGCATACATTGGTGCGAGTCCCAGGGGGCGGGATAGAATTCCGCTGTGTCATATTTTTTCTAGTGGTTAGGTATATATTTCTCACAGGTATTTTAAAATTACGTACCTATGTTAATATTTTTCGCTGTAATTTTTGTAAGAAGAATAATGAATATTTACATGAAAAGTATCAATCAGAAAATATTACTTTTGTAGTAAAAAATAAATACATAGGCAGGTAATTATTAAGTTAATTAATTACATACTTATTTTGCAGTTAAATTCAGGTAGATTGCCCATTTAAAATAAATACTTCATTATTATTTACACACGTTTCCTTCAAACTGGAGTTAAGATTGGATTTTTTTAAAATTACGAGTATGTATTAATAGTTTCAGAAAACTGCTATGATTTTTTGAAGCTAATATATTTGTATAAAAAGCTATTGGGAAAAACTGTTGTAATGATTATTTAATTATTTGAATTAAAATTAAGCTTGGCGAAGAGTGTGTTATTCAAGGGTATATTGCACACATAACAATATAGGCCCTGAACTTGAGCGATACAAATTAGAGCTGCGACTTGCATACACATTTGAAAACGAAGAAGAACTGAACTATGCTCTAGAATTGGGGGTGATGGAAAAGCTCTGTATATTTGTAAAGTCCTTCACAGAAGGTATTAACAACGGATCTTCACTCAGAATAGAAGGGGTGATAATATTATAGAATAAGAGTCAAATCTTTGGTAAAATAAAAAAATCAATTATAGGTACCTTAATCTGTGACTTTGTTAATGTATTTGTTGAAGTATGAGAATTTTTATGACTAAAACATATGAGGCATTTTTTTTTTTAAAACCTAATATGGAATATAAATTACAAATAATATTAAAATGTCACTATTAGGTACTTGGTGATTGCCAATAGATATAATAAAATGTGTTATGTTTGAAATTGTACTGTTTTAATGAAAACGTTCACCATTATCAGCGCAATAAAGAAATGTAATTGTTATTGCTAAAACTATAACTCTTAATATTTTAATTTAATATCTAATTTATTATAAATTGCTACATACGCCAAAAAGTACGCATTTAAATGACAAAAGGCTTTAATGGAAGTAATTTATTCAACGGCTAAAAAAATACTCCTTACTGCGACACAAAAAATAAACAACCAAAGTATGCTAATTCCGGTGAATAATATTTTTTTAATACGCTACCGTACAACCCATAAATTGTCAAATGAAACCAAACCCGAAATAAAAATTGATAGGCATTATTAATCAATACTAACATAATATTTTTCTGTCAATGAAATACAACTAACGATATTTTATGACAACCTATTTTCATATAAGTATTATAAGTAATTTTTTTAATATTCATAATTCCTAACTAATAATTATTACCTTTTACGTGCAAGCTTGAATTAAATAAAAACACATTATGAGTATTATTAGGTATCGAAATACTTTTTACGTCTTTAATAATAGTATGTATAGGAAATATATTACTAAGTAGGTATGTAGTGTTTTATTTATATGATTTTTATTGATATAATTGCCTCCCCATTTGACCTGGATTTATGTGACATACGATATTAAATTAAATTGATAATATTATTACCCCCTTTGCAGAAAGTTAGATTTACAACGTCCTATATTATTAGTTAAACAAAATGGGTAGTTTCTTAAAGAATGACACCAGCCAAAACCAACATGATACAAAAAATCTTTGATAAATCCAAAAATTGCGAGTAGCGTAATCTGGAATGAAAATGTGCATGTTAGGAATAATGCAGACTCTAATGTATAAGGAAGCAGACAAGATGACGCGATGTGATAGAAGTCGCTAAGAAAATGGGCTGGATGTCACTCGGCAAATGGACAAACGCTGGACAAATATCGTATAAGATCGCGATCGAGAAGAGTGGACCACGGTTAATGATAGTGTGAACGTTATGAAATAACGATTTTATTAAATTAAAAATAAATATCGTACGATGATTTAGGGCCCCGTTGTTCAGCTGGGCCCCAATGCTCTCGCTAGAACCAACTCCGTCGCTGAACTATTCATTCATACGATTAGGCCTCAAACCAGTGTATCGCGCAAACACGTTTATCCACGTTGTTTTTTGGTGGAGTTTAAAAAGTAATAGGATATCTCGAAAAGCCAAGACGTGATGTATTGTAAAAATTCACAGACGTCGCTTCATTAAGCTATTATATATTATAAAAAGTGAGAAGTCATCGGTTCAATTGTTTGATTGGAGAGGCGATTAACTTAATTTGGCGTCCACTGAGCACGCGTGCTGTCCGTCGGCCGGAGATATAAAACGACACAGTATGAGCAACTTTCGAGTTTTATAATACCAGGCACGCGTCCAAATTGTAACGGAAATAGGCTGTTTTTTCAACTCTACGACTGTCATTATTAAATGATATCTACGCTGGAAATCGATGAATATGAGATTTTTTTTAATACACTGCCTTCGAAACAAGTTCAATATCATATTATTATTATTATATTTCAGTAGGTATGTATAAACTATAAAGCATACTCAATAAATGGTAATGATATATTTAACAATATTAAAAAAAACCTTTACTTTAGATAATATTAATTAGTGAAACTATTTTTTTATCGAATGCATAATACGTCTTAATGAAATTTTATACATTGAAATTAATATCAGTAGATACCTAAATGATTTAGCGTAGGTAACCTCAAAAATATATAAAATAATATTATCAATTTGCTGAAACTATTATTTTATTGAATGTATAATACGTTCCCTATACTGCCCTCCGAAGGAAGAAGGCAGTAACTTACAAAAATTGTCAAATTGAGTTATGAATGCCACCCGTTAGGTAATTTTGAAAGCTATAAGTTTATTATGTTCACTTTAAAATCAGATTTATCACTAAAGTAGCGTTTAAATACTTAGTGAAAAAATGGAAATCTGCTAAAATGATACACATTTCTTAGCAAAAAGGCAGTAGTTGTTGCAGTTGCTGCTTGTTTATTATGACTTTGTTTGTATTTTAACATCCTACTAATAAAAAAATTTACAATACTTACCACAATTTGAAAAAAGAACCATTAGGTATGTCATTTATCTCGAAAGTGTGTGAGAGTCAGTTACCTACTCCTTGGAAGGGATACAAACATATTATGATGTAAATACATATTATCTATTTTCGAACAACCTCAGACACGTATATATTAGAAAATGGGCCCCACACTGTACTTATAGGAAATAGATACATAAATGTCTTTAAATTAGTTTGAATAATATAAGTATTGTGAATTTCTTTGTAAGTTTGTGCAAATTATGAAATAACTTAAATTACTGCTGAAAATTCAACGAAAGGAGTTGATCGAGTGTAATTATTTATAATACACATTATAAATACGTTTTTAATTATAATTAGATCTTACTAACTTTCAAATTTGATTTCCATTTAAATTCGAATATAAAAGAATCATAACTAGTAGGGGCTGATAAAATTTTCTTTATGTGAAAAATTTAGTGACTTAACAAGATATTATATAGGTAAGTAGGTATAGTCTTTTATACTTAATAAAAATGTAAGGATTGTAGTTTTTTTTTCTATTTTATTCCTATTATTTTCCTAGTGAAAACGTAGAAAATGTACCAGGCTGCCAGAATATCAAAGTATTGTCCCAATTTAGTTTGCTTGAATCAACAGGTGTTGGCGCCGACGAAGTATCAGGCGCTCAGAAAATTTCATAGAGAGACAGAAGTTCTCGTACAGAGTGAATTCTATTCCACGAAAGCTTGCGTGTTACTTTTAATGACACCGCATTAATAGTTTGTTCGTTAACTTGAAGCGCCATTGAGTAAGACAGTTTAAAGTGATTCTTATCCAAGTACAAACAAATGAAAAAACACTCGCAAGTTCTAAGTATTGAAATTAACCATTGCTTCTAGGTGTGAAAAATTATTACCGAAAACAAACAAAGCTATACCTTAGCTTAATAGACTTGAGTTTGGTTCACACGCTTTGTGAGGCGTGGACCGCTACCTGTTGTTTAAGTATTTATTATAGATGCGTTAACAAGTAGTGGTAACCGAAGGCATCTTCGTTTTACTACTTCGTCAAATATTGATTTACACGAAATAATATTTCTCTGGTATGTCAAAAGTTGCAGGCTGCAATGAGTGGTTTTATGAACAATACGTGACGCGGTGACATGTCCAAATTGGGAAATCAAGGTTGGATGAAAAATTTCGCAACATAATAATGTTTTTGATTCTATTATGTGTAATATTGTTTTATTTATAGCAGTGTGCTAACTGGTATTCAATATATTTTCCATCTATTTGAGGTTGATATTTTTGATGAAACAATTAAAATAAATATTTTGTCAGTAAGAATTAATTTTGTGCTTTGTCTTTAATAAAAAAAATAGTCCATATTATGTGATACAGAATGTAGTTATATTAGTAGTAGGTAATATTGTCGGAATAATATCCAGTAAAACTAGCAAATTTCATTTTGATACAAACAGTAGATTTTTATGAAATACGCTACTACTTAGGTTGTATTATCGAATATCTACATCTATATACGATTATGCACGCATAAGTTGTCCAATTATTTTTTAAAAAATCAATAAAAAAAATCGTGCAATTCATCGTAAAGATGTACCAGAAATTGTATTAATAAAATTGAACTGGCGTTTAGGTTTCCATTATAATGGTTTTAAAACAAAATTCTTTTTGTTGATTCTATTTTAATTGAGTCATTTATTTATTTGCAACTGCTGTTTCGGGCTATAAACCCATTTTCGGAACTGTCGACTATAACTGAAGTTAAATATTCTGACAACCTGTTGCAACTCTCGGGCTGTTGTGATAGAGCGAGAAGGTTTAGCCCGAAACAGCTGTCAACGTAAATGACTCAAAGTAGAATTAACAAAAATAACTTTGTTTAAAAACCATTAGGATATAATTTTGTCATTTTGTATTGAGATTATGGGATTTTTGTAGATTGATTTTTGAAATGATTAGTTGTGTTATGAGTATCACAATATTTTTTATACAGACGATACTACTTAAGTATTTAATTTTCGACCAAAATGGGATTTATCAGTTTTCTATAATACGTTTATCTAAGTATGTTAAGTTCATATTATTATTTAGGTACAACAGTGATGTGAAAATAGATTTATGTAAGTATGTAATTTCAAATTTATATACTTATAAGATTTATAAGTAGGTACGAACATAATAAAACAAAAACTACTTACAAAGTTAAGGTACTTAGGTACTATTCAATTCGTAAATGAAATTAATAATAAAAATAAAAATATTTAATAAACAGATGTCTTGAAATTCAATTAAAATACAAGAGATTCGAGTTCACTAAATACTAGTATGCCAGTGCAGTAGATCAAGATACTGTGTTCTCGTTAATTTAACGTAATTACCCTTTAACCCGCTTTATTGAGTTAATTTTCGGTGTCAACCGAGGGCGAGCGATCGACCACAGTCATTTGAGCACAATATGTTATGAGATAAATTTAAATTCTGGACACCTTACTAACCATTAACAGTAATAAATTTGACCAAATAAAAAATAGTAAACACACTTAGTAATTATTTCCTATTTTATAACATTTATATCAATTAATTGCTTAGGTAGTTACGTAATCACATGACATCACAATCAAAGATCATAATAATATGTAGGTATATTGTTGTATTATTGTGAAATGGTGAATTGGTTAACACAGATATTTTAAATTTAAGTTTAAAAGATTGTCTCAAATCACGATTTTTGTTTATTTTAATGTACGAGTACCTATGTAATAGTTTACGTCATGTATGGATCAAATATATCTACCTATTTTGTGAAAAATATCAAAAACTATAATACTAATGTAAAATGTACATAGTATGTAAATAATAATAAGAAAAAACTTACCCAGAACTTTCACTGTTTATTACTAAAATAGTTGTATCATAAATAATAACATAACCGTAATCATACGTGATCAACAAAGTATCCATATGTTTTAGAAATATAGCCGTAAAAAGTTTTAATCTGACCGAAAATTGCATAACTATTTCCATTCAAGTAAACGTTTGACGTAACTAACTAAAAATCTATGTTGGTGTACCTAAACAGAGTAAACACTTGTTGGGTATTGGCGAAACGATGAATGAATACATTCAGTTTTATAAAACGGTATCTAGGTAGGATACGTGTGAAAGCTAAGCGAAAGCTTGAGACACTTCAATCGATATTTTAGACTTTCCCTGTGAGCTTTTTTAATTCCACGCTATTGTAAAAACAAACAACTCATTCGATAGAAGTCTGGGTAATTTTCCAGTAGTACGTGAAGCGACAAGTGTTGTGTTATTTACTAAAGCCTTCTTTTCTTCTTATTTACTTGGCGTTGAATATTGTCTGTCTCCGTCGGACGCGTGAAGTGGACGGCTAAAATATTTGTTTGTTTGCTTTTCATAAAATATTCAGAGACATTTTTATTATAACTGTGGGAATATTTTTACTTCACTCGGTCGAAAGCTCGCCACGAAAGCGACGCTGAGTTTTTTTATTCTCCGTTAATGACGCGTCATTTTTGTGTATTTACAGGAAAAGAGACGTCCGCGTTATTTGCAAGGTAAAGTGCAAACATTGACAATGTGCAAGACACTTGAAAAGACAGGTCGCAGTTTATTTAAACAGTGGTCAACACTTGCGACTAATACAATTCGGATGATTTTAAATATGGATATTCATAATATTTAAGAATTAAGTGAGTATAAACGAAATGTCTGTACCCATTTACGAAATTAAATAAATTGTAATAATATTACCTATGTGGTTTGTAGTGGATACTTTTAAATAACAACCGCCGAATTTTCACGTTATACCTACTTGTTAGGTGATTTCAGACGTAAGCCGTGTTCCACTATAAATAAAATATTATCTAGATTGTGACGTACACACAATATACGTTGAACGCCGGCACACGCGGCGCGATGGAAAACAATGATTAGATCCGATAAGAAGCCGTGCAAACTAATCACCGATTATGTCAAAACAAATGAGTATGTTATATTGTATACTAATAAACAAATAACCGTCACACGTCAGATGGAAACGAACGCACATTCACAATGTTGTCACAATAATAGGGATTGGGGAGGTTATCACTGAGGGCGGCATCTCGGTATCGGGATGGTACCTGTGATCGGGGGAGGCTCGACGCAGTCCAGGGCGCCGGGTCCGAAGAAGCTCGGAGCGTCCGACGCCGTCGTAACGGGGGTGTGAAGGTCCGGCGCCTGCCTGGGTTCGGGGGCCGGCGACCCTATGGGTCTGCACAAATAGTCAAAGCTGAGGACGTGGGGGGGCGGCTGCTCGGCCAGGAGCAGCTGCGCCGGCAAGCTCATCTCGAGAGCGTCCATCACCATGGCGCCGCCGGGCACGACTTGCTCCTCCGCCCGCGCGCCGTACGGTATCAAAAACAAGGCCGCAATGGCTGCGAATTATAATAACCGTTCTCCGCAACGTCTGCCGCGGTACTGACCCGCCGCGCGCGCCCACCGCCGCTTTTATGAATGACTCCCGCTGTCCCATATTTGGTAGTCGCGCGCGGGAGGACGGCCAATGGCGGGCCTCCGAGGAGGATGACGTCGACGTGACGTCACGACGCCCCGCCCCGCGTGGAGGGGGGGAGGCAGTCGATCGTCGCCTTCGTAGCGAGCGCCGGCGTCCTGCCATACAGCCTTCGCTTACGGCGCTACGAGCTACGGCCGCAAGCGCTCGCGGACGATTTTGATACTGACAGTTTTCAGGAAACGATTTCGTGCTCGCGTAACAACTGCTCACAAAAATATGAATAACTCTTTCCAATCACAGTTATAAAACAAAAACCATACATTACATTGATGGCTACACTATTAAGATTCTTTCTTGTATAAAACTTTTCCACAAATATGAAAATTAGCAAAAAAATATAATACGATACTAGGAGCTTTATGACGAACTTTGAAGACTTCAAAATTAATGTGGCCTCAGTGAATGATTTAGTTACTTATACTTATATATTTATCACTTCTACACGATACAAAATAACCTTAATGGTGTTAATAATTGTCGATTATTCTTGGTTAATAAACAAAGTAGCCACTAATTAAAATAAAACACTGAAAACACAATATTATATTATTAATTAGGTACCTACTTATTCCAAATAAATTTAAAACGATTACGACCGCTTACCTAATAATAAATTTATTTATCACTTTTATTTGATCAATTTTAAGAATATCACTGTAAGTAAATTTGTCATTATGAAGTAATGTCAAATAAATATTATAAGTAGCTGCATATATAATAATATAATATTGTGTTTTATTAAGTATTATTAATATCAACCTAATTTAAATCTAAAAAAACACCAGAAATTAGTATAATTTTGTAACGTAACCGTGACTATTTTTTCAAGTATTTTTTGAATTTTTCGTAGTTAAGCATGCATTCGAGCAAAAAATAACAAACATTGTATTATATTTGTCGGTTTTTGTTTATATCTATTAGGCAACTATTTGTATCATTTAAAAAAATTATCTAATCCTACACTTAGGTATAATCTCCTAGAGCGGTTTCGTCCTTAAGAGTGAGAATAAAGTTTTTCACAAAAAACTACAATTTAATACATTTTACTAATAACATAGCAGGTAGACAGGTACGCATTAAAAAAATCTTCTAAAGTACCTATATATTATATATTATGAAGAACATGTTGATTATTTAAAATAATACTTATATTAATTATTGCAGTTTTCAAACTGACTCGCAGAGATTACACATGCGTGGATTTACTGTTGGCAGTACTTATTGTCGTGACGACTATGACAGTAAAATTCAAATAAGTATAAAACACTTCATACATAGATCAAATAAATCGGAAGCTTCTGAGTATTCACACGATAGTTGTACCTAATTTGCGTGACATATTGTGAGTATGCCAGGTAAAAATACACGCAACAACAACAAACGCACCTTGCTGATACTTTAAAAATGAGATTGTTGCGACATTCAGTATTTTTGTGTGAAAACAGTTATTGTCGCGATAATTTAATTTACGCGTTATTTGTGGCAGTAAATCCATGCATGTGTACGAGTGATATTTGGATCACCGTTTTTGATATATTTAGTCAATTAGCAAAAAAATTGTTGATTTTTTTTTTGAAAATAGTACAAAAATAGAATAAGTATCATAGGTAAGATAACAATACTATGAAGTAAGTATAATATTTTGTTATTTATTAAGACGGTACTTCAGTGAAACGGCAAATAATTTGCAACTATAGGTGCGACGAAATTTCGGACTGGCTGGCAATCGGAGAGCGAAAATAGAGCTGTGAACACGTCAATTTGTTTTGTGATGGCGACGGGGGAATTAATTTTTAAATCGTGTAAAGATGACTAAAAACGCTACCCATTTACTTGAAAAAGAAAACATGTTAATGAATATATTATTATTATTAGCACTAGAACGATAAACATAACGTTAAATAGACGCATGTTGTCTTTTTATGACAAATTATGTTTTGTTCTGCACGCTTCATTTGCACAATTTTCGCGTCGCGTAGTCACGATCATTTTAGACCGTGCCCCAGCTGAAGTATAGCCTTAAGAACATCATGTCTTTCCACCAAGAAATAACGGTGAACATAATACAATAGTACCTACCTAGTTATAAGCTTTTTGTATGTATGAGTAGTTTCGTTATCCACAATAATACATACATACTAGTATAAATACATTATAAGTAAACTTTTACTGTGTAGGATCTGTTGGCAGGACACGTGATGTTTTCAAAATGTAGGTAGTTCGTTTCACACTGAAACAGGCTAATCGTTAAATCAACCCCCGTTATAATTTGTTAGGATCTAAAGGTAAATAGTCGTAGGTATTTACTTAGTCTCTTCCCGTTATCTCTACCCTAAAATATTGACCCATTCGGTAGGGAGCGTACTACCCGCATATATTATATGTCCTTGAACTCATCTGACCTCATAAAGGCTGTGTTGGGACATTACACGTAATGCCTTAGTGCTTATTAAATTAAATATCTTATATAATTAAATATTTAATATGGTAGGAGGGGTTTCCAACTGGTTTTTTTATCAGCAACACATTTATGATCAGTAACGAAAATAATCGAAACTTCCTTGTTCTGGATACATAATATCTATCAGTTCTATCAATTTTAACTAACTTTGGGAATTCAATATTTACATCTTGCAATTTCTTTTTAATATTGATTTAGGTAAGTATTTTTCTTTTGCTATTTTCGTTTATTGAAAAATTTTCTTATAAGGATATTTTTATAAAATTTAGTTTTATGAATTTCTTATCTATATAAAAAAGAGTAATTTAAGTAAAAAGTATTTAATAAATAAAAGTAATTTCTTTTATTTTGTTAACTGTCAATTCATGGTGGAACTGCATTGTATTGTTGTTTTTATTTAATAAAACGATTTTTTTTTATAGTACTTATTCCACTTTAATTAATATATTAGGACCGGTTTCGTCCGCCTCAGTGGGACATGTTCAACAATGAGTGGAAAAAAATTGCATTTTATTAAATAAAAACAACAAATAAAAGTAATAAAAGATTCATAATATTAATAATATAATATTATCGACGGCTCTCGTGGTGCAGTGCGTAAGGCGCTTGCCTTCCACCTGCGAGTTCTGGGTTCGATTCCCGGCCAGAACACAGTATTTATGTATTTTTCTCAAAGCCTGAGTGTTTGTGATTGTTCAAAATTACTAACAACCACCTTGTACGAAAAAGCAAGGACATGGCTATTAATAATTCTAAAAATAAATAAATATAATATTATCAATTATAAGAAGAAATTATAGAAAACAAGGTTCTATTGAATGGTATTCGAACTCACATTTTTGACGTTTCTTCATTATTTTCGGCTGTCGATTCGCATTTTGAACCATTTATAAATTATTACTAATAACTACGCTATCTGAAGTAATTTAAATATCACCAAAAGAAAGTCGTACAATTTAGTTGTTAATCAGGGTAAATAACAACACTACTAATAAGTATAATTTTAGATGGTGTCCTGTTATAAACAGATTTTATTTTTGACGTTCTTGTGCCTATGTTATATAGAAAATATTTCTCAAGATCATGACAGGTTTCGTTCACTTTATTTAAATACAGATTTTAGAATATTGAATATTTTAGAATATTGTAATTAATTAGTTTTCATGTCTTTAATAAATAAAAATAGTATTAATCATATTTGTATATCAATTATAAATTTCCTATCGACATATCGGTCTTGATCTTAATCACATTGTATGGAACACTTAGTACCTACATAATAATAATTATATAAGTATGTATTGTGTTTTATCATAATATTTGGAAACAGATTTGTTTGCTTTAATTGAACACTCCAAACAGATAAGAGTAAAAAAATCTTTTACAAGTGTTTCATACTTACAAATTTACAGATATACCTAAGTTATTAATTGAATATACCTACTATACAGAATACATTCATAATACCTATAATAAGTAGATATAACTACCGGTCGTATGAAATGAATACCATGTAGGTATAATTGAATCTTATGCAAGGTATTTATAAGGATCATAATATTAAAGTATGTGGAATAAATACCATAGACTGTCAAGTTAATTAATATATACACGTATCTACACATTAATGCCGGTTATTATTTATCTGTTGCATTAGGGTGCCCGAGAAGTATCCCTGGGCGTCACAGGTGACGTTACGTGACGTCACGTGTCACTCCCTCTCACCATACTACATACCCCCCCGCAAAGCTCAAATCAATCGAACAAGTCCAGTCAGTTTCCAAAAATAAATCTCATGAGAAGTTCCATTCGTTCCAACACAATCAACAAACTTTCTTGCACGTTGTACATAGGTATACGCCAGTCAATTCATCAGGGATGGAGTAATTAATTATATTATATAAATCAGAGCTTTTTTGGAAATGAAATTATGTTACTTTCATATTCTCCGGAGCTTTGATTTTTACGTAATTTCTTTTTTACATAATAAGGCAATGGTTATACATTTGAAATAATTTCTTTCTATTATACGATACATTTATTTTCAATTACAATGTGATCGCCGCAATTCCAGATATAATCTGACATTTCGGAATTTTTATTTCTAATCCTGATCATGTTCTATAATTAATTGAAAGATTCAAATTTCATTGTTATAAATGTTACATGTTCCTACCTGCGTCAATCCTGTGTAAATTATCAAATACTTATCTTCTCATTAGACATTATTTAATGCAAGTTAAGTTAACTTAAATATGTATCTTTAAGCTCAATTAATAAGGGTAATATTGCAGCAACAGAATGAAAAAGTCTTACCACCATTGACAGTACGTCAATAGTATTTTTTACGATGTTCCCTCGATTTACATTTTTATATAAATTTCATTAAGTGACTGTATAATGTATAATTAACTATTTCTTTTATTCAACGAATAATTCACAAGATTTTAAGAATGTATCATTCTAATTATTGAACATACATAATTTTGAAAACACTTTCTGAGAGAATATATTATAACCAATAGAAAAAATCTTTTTTGATGATGATTTGATGAAAGGGTTTATGATGAGTAGGTATTAAAATTGACCAATAGTTAAAATTTGTCGCAATTAGTATGTCACTGCGTAGCATAGTGGTAATGCACGGATGGGGCGTAAGCCCGGAAGATGCAGGGTTCGATTCCCCGCCGGGGTGGCTTACTTTTTTCAACAAAAGATTTTTCTATTGGTTATAATATTCTCTCAGAAAGTGTTTTTCAAAATTATGTATGTTCAATATAATTAGACTGTGTAATGGTTATAATGTTTATCTGTGATGTATACGTACATAGCAACAGGTGAATTTAAATAGCTCGCCAGGTGTTAACGATGTAGCGAATCCGAAAGCTCGCCACGCGATGGAGCTTTGGCTACGACACTGTACCAAAGATCGGAGCCAAACGCGACAAAGTTCCTCGTTCTGAATCATAATAGTCGTTTTAGTATACGCTTCTCGTTTCGAACATTTCTTAATTGGGGCCAACGCAATAGAGCATTTACGTCATACTCGCCAAAACAACGTGGCTATTTTAGACATCGGAATCCAATGTAGTTCCAGAAGTATTCCAGGGTATGAAATGAGCGAAATAACACCAAAAGCTGACTTAAATATAAACGTATAACATTATAAGTATTAATAAAGTGTCATATTTTCGATAATTATTATCTATGTCTATTTCACGATAGTGATTTATAAAATAATTACCGAATAATAAAGAAATATTTATAAATTTATGTAATCATCAGGCTAGATAACAACAATAATTTTAATATACCTGACATGCCGACAATTCCTCAGAACTTAACTAAATTATTATTTAGTTGATCTATAGGCCTTTATATCTATCTTTTAGACGTTTGCTACCTCTTAGATACCGCTGATTAACTAAACTTATGCAACGATTCTTTCATTTCAACCTTCTATATATTTTAATATTTTCTTGATCTAATTAAACCCTTTTTTTGTCTTTACACAATGTGTTGAGAATGTAGTTTTATATATCGCTGAGCTTTTCATATTTCACATGGTTTTATCCAACTGAATAAACTCTTAAAAAATGACGTCACATTGTTCATAAATTTGAAAAGTGTTTAAATAGTGTAAGCCTACGTAATATTATATTCTAGCTAGAAAGCTTTACCTTCACAAATAAGAATTAGGTAGGTATTAGGATTATAATGTCAATTTTGTTATCTTGAAATAATATAGTTAAGTATTTATTTATACATTCAGTATTTGTAATTGTATTGTAGAACTGAAATAGCACAGATAATTAAAAGCTCTCAGTGATAATGACTCAATATTTAGTAATTTTTTGAAGTTTTCTTTGACTTGTCGAAATAGTTAAGAAAAAAAACTTAAATAAGTAATACATAAAAGGCAATTACCACAAAAAGCGTGAATTGGTTTATTATTTAGTACATAAACATTCGACTTATTTAAATAATTATTTGGAAAGTAAGTATACTTAAACGTTACTGTTTGAATTATTGATATAAATTATTATGATAAGCGATGTAGGTACCTGCTTTGTGTATAAAATATTGAACAGTTTTATATAGAAAAATAATATTTATTTTAATGTAGATAAGTTTTATAATATTATGTATATTGTATCCTGAATTTATTAAGTTAATTTCCGCTAAAGTTATTAAGCGTGTAAAATAATACTGTAGGTCTGGTACAGAGGTATCGTCAGTGATATGTATATACCTGTATAATATGCAGTTATTGTGTTTATAATATATATAGACACATATATATTTTCGCATAATATAGATCACCATCTAATTATACCCGAAAATTCAACAGAAGCTCTCATGCTTGGCTACGTGGGCACCTTTAAAATAATAATAAAAAAACGAATGAAAAGCGGTAGAAATACGTCTCGCTGAATATATAGAAACAAAGTGATTTGTTTCCGAAATATGCGAGAAAAACAAACACATCGAGTAATAATTCTTTAGGCGGGCACTGTATGTAATTCTCACGTGATGTCTCTTTATATTTAGCGTGTGATGATTTAACCTGAGCATTTTCGTTTCGTCAGTGGTGGATATTATTGTTCTTACGTGATCCTAATAATAGACAAAACTTGTTGCGTTCGACCAACGCGCGAAAGGGCGGGCTATTATTGGACTGTTTACTCAAGAAATGGTGAAAACAAGAAAAAAAACTTTTCTTTTTGATTAATAATATCGAAACGGCGAAGCCTTTGAAATATTAAAGCTTTGACAATTACTTTTAATTGTAAAAGCTTTGCAATACAACGTCTTACGTGTTATTTGTGCAAAGAAAAGTTTCACTAACAATAAAAAAATTATTACTTAAGTTTTTCCACAGAAATTTATATAATTTATTTCTTATATTATAATATATGGCGCCTGAATTATTTATACCTAGGTTATTTTCAAATATCAGTCCACATTTAAATACGTTTTTGTGTTTCACGTGTAAACATACATATTTTTTTTCTAGATGCTTTTATGGATACCTCGCATTTAGGTACCTACTATCGAGGTTTCTTTCAGGGCTTGGCACGTAAACTATTCTACTTGATGCTAGTCAAATGAAAATTGTGCCGGCTGAGAAATATGCCTTATTGAAAACTATTCTTCTACCCGCATCGGGTATTGCTAATTTTAATTCGGCCTTATACTTACCTACTTACGTTTAAATTTGAGGAATATGCCTATTTTCATTCGATGAAAAGTCCTCTATAATAAATTAATAAATATTAGCAAATTCAATTTGTGCATAATATTGGCATTTAATAATGTTATTTCACTCATTAAGTAGTATTTTTTTTGTATCATTTGAGCCAAATTTAAAAGATAAAAATCATTACATATTACTATGTAAAGTAACATGTATAATAATTATGTACCTACTTACGTGACCAAATGTAGAGTTGTCGGTGAAAATTGTTTCTTTATCTCACATAATATAAAATAGTTCATTACAGAAGTCTTAAAGAATTAAAATTTAATTATGAAGACAAACATCAATTTTATATGACACAAATTTTTTTTTAGGTCTTCATTCCAATATAGGGCTTATTGTTATAATTTGAAAATGGAATAGTTACTATGGAAAAATATAAACATATATTATGATCACGTTATGTGCTGTCACTTCCTGTCACAGAAAGCTGCCGCTACGGGAAAAAAATGTGTAATGTCATTTTCCTTGGTATTTAAATGTTATCAGACTGATATTCCCACCCCGTAGCACATTGTGAACCTTTAAATGAACATTGTCTGTTAGTAAAATCTGTCGAAATCACCAGAACAACAATGAGGTCACCTCACACGTACCGCGCTACATGCCTACACATTTTAGATATCTATTTTATATAAGCGTGTTATCTATTATCTATGAACCGCACGTTGCATTCTGCTCAAAATATTATCTATGGATGCAATATCGCTACAATGTAATCTTAACATGGACTTAATATCGAGTAATTTTAACAAACGCACACGTAGAAAATGTTAAAATTAATTGAAATTAGCATGAATAATGAATACTAATACATCAGAGTTGGCACTCTCTATCATTGAATTTACAGAGATGGTGATAGTTCAAAATATTCTGCGGAACGACTAAACCACGTACTAAACTTGTCGCCGTGACAGCATGTGACAGTACGCAGCGTGCATCATAATGTATTTGAACCTTTACGTTCAAACCAACCATATATGATTGAATTATAAATAAATTGATAATACGAGTACCTAATTCATAATTTGTTTGTTGTATTTTTTTTATTGTTGACCCCTGACTTGATAGGTGGGTAATGGAGGTCTTACCTACATTATTGTATTGATTTATTATATAAGCTAGAGTTAAGAGTGTTCGTTGTCAGTGTATGTTTGCCTGTGGTGAGTTTACACAGCGCCTGAAGATGCCAAAAGGTGAAACCCGGGTCGCAAAAAACGACTCAAATGGAATAGTACAAAACTTAAATCCATTAGAATTTAAGAGTGCCGGACGAAATCCCGAATGCTGAATCCCGAATGGCCGAAATCACGAATGGCCGAAATCCCGAAATCCCGAAGACCGAAATCCCGAATGCTGAAATCCCGAAATTCAAACATCAATAATTGCACAATTTTTGCAAGAGACATAAAACCATTTTTTAGTAGAACAAATGGGTTTTTGTCTCTCCTGCAAAAAATTGCGCAATCTTGACACTTCCAAAAATGTGGTTTTGTCTCTATTGTAAAAATTGCGCAATTCAATATTGCGCAATTATCGATGTTTGTATTTTTTTATTTTTCAGGATTTCGACCTTTGGGATTCCGGCCATTCGGGATTTCGGTATTCGGGATTTAGGCTTTCGGGATTTCGGCCATTCGGGATTTCGGCTTTCGGGATTTAGGCTTTCGGGATTTCGGCCATTCGGGATTTCAGCATTCGGGATTTCAGCATTCGGGATTCCGGCCTTCGGGATTTCGGCCCAAGCCCAGATTTTAAATTGATAATAATATGTACTTATACTTATTCAGTTTCCATATATTATTATACAGAGAATTGTGTACTTTTTGCTTTTGTAATATATGACTCCGTTACGTAAATTTATTTTTTCTCCAAAGAGACTCCACAATTCGAAAGAAGTTATAAAAGTCGTAATACAATATTTTTAATAAATCGTTCACAAGAAAGCAATGTTCCCAACACAAGAACTTTTTTGTAAAGGATTGGGAATATTACATAATACAGAATCTAAAAATATTAATAAAATAAGTAATTATGTAAGCTATTACATAAAAAATTGTTACCAAATTAACGATAAATTAATCTTAAAAGTGTATATAAAGATTGTTGTGTAACGTGGCATAAATTTTTTTGAAAGAGAATTTACTGTTTTATTTAAAAAGTTTTCCCGCGTAATCATAGGTAGGTGCTGAAAAATCTCGTTTGAAAGTTGTTTCATAATAATAATTATTGAATAATCACTTTTTTTCAAAGTGTATTATTTAATATTAATTTTGGATTGGTTACATGTTCATTTATTTTATATTATTTTAACAACACGAATAATAAAGCTATAAATAGTTAACCAATATGAGTTTCAGCTTGCAGAAAATAAAAGTGTAAATGGGTTTGATATAAATACATCTATTATTATATTACGACATTTTAATTAGTTATTATGGCAACATCTTAACTTAGCTAGGTAATAAAATAATTATATAACTTAGCAGGAGATATTATTTAATAAATCCTAGATAAGGTGATTTAAAAAAATCACATGAGCTTTTATTTTTTTAACTTCCAAAATATTGTCATTTGACAATGATGGAAACATTATGGTAATAAACATCCGTGATACATAATTACTTAATTACAGTATTGGAGTTTAAACAAGTTGCTAGAAGTGACAAATAATTACAAAAAAAAGAAAGTTGGGACTACTTTTTACGTCGCCACATACATATGTATCAGTGGCGAAGGGTGGAGGTAGGCTCTTTAGATTCAACATAAATAGTGCACGTATACCTCAGTCATACGTATTTGTTTTCATTGAACTAAGACTACAATTTTACAGATGGTGATGGTTAGTTTTTAAAATTCAATTAAACCCTGCGAAACCAATAGATAATAGTCAAAAATGTTCATCTTAAATGAC
Organism: Rhyacophila brunnea; assembly: GCF_057557595.1. NCBI lineage: Eukaryota > Metazoa > Arthropoda > Insecta > Trichoptera > Rhyacophilidae > Rhyacophila > Rhyacophila brunnea. The sequence continues at coordinate 8,662,623 of NW_028232796.1, read as the reverse complement.
GTCATTAAATCATACATAATTTTGGATATATTATAGTTAGAATAATATCTTTATCTATTATGGTTTGGTTTAGGCATGACTTAATGAATTCAAATGAACCAACAATGCGTGTAATAATATGTATTCTCAATCCAACGAAAACAAATGAATATGAATGAAAAAGTGTGCACAAATTTGTCGTATCGCTCAAAGTATATCAAAGCTATTATGATTTGATGTAGTGAGGGTGTAAATGATTTAAAAAAAACTAACCAGCATCATCTGTAAATAATTGTAGTTTTAGTTCAATAAAAACAAATACGTATGACTAACAAAGTTTAATGTGCACTATTTATGTCCGATCTCAACAGCCTACCTCCACCCTTCTCTATGTATGTATGTAGTACATATATAATATGTATACCTACGTGAAATAAGATTCAAAGTCGTAACTAGGTACTTTTTATAAAATGATTGGATAATAATTATTTTAATCACAACACCAGAGTTGTATGTGATGGTCGATGGACATTGTATATAAAACGTCATCATTATTTTCATAACAACCGTATATCATTTGAATGCATTCGCTTGACTTGACGCGAAAACAAAAATGATGTTATTTTTTACGTAGGTATTCAGTATTAAATTTATTTACTCGTAAGGCCTGTGCTCACATATGTCTCGGAAACCTGAACATAAACTCTACGAAACAATTAAACCGTGAAAATGTAAAAAAAATGAAGATTATCCGCTGAACAAAATATTTGAAGAAAAAGAGCTCTAAAGTATATACAAATATTGCAACGCAGTTCTGGCTATGTACGAGTACCATGCCCCGATGATATTAGCACGCGATGTAAATGGAAGCTCTGCCATTTTTGGCAGTATTGACTTATGTTTAACAAATTGTTATCTTATAAATCGGAAGCATTCGTTGTTATTTCAAGATGCCGAACTAACCTGCTATTGGTAATGCCAATTGGGAGGGCAATAACTGTGTTCAATAGAATCGCTTCGGATATTGATATAATATTACACTTACCTACTTAAGAGTTTGTAGTAGACTTGTTTAACAAGTTGTTAAAATAGGGTGTAGGTACATAGATCACCCGGTGTGTCTCCATGTAATTTTTTACTTATATAATAACTCCGTTTTTTATATATTGTTAAAAGTTAATGTTCTTTATTTTCATGTCATGTGTGAACTCTTTGAATTTGTGATGTTCACTATATACAAAATAAACTTAAATATAAAGTTTGTAACTAGAAAGGCTGTAGATACACGGCGTTACAGTCTACGCACGTCGACTGCAATGTTGTGTGTCTGCGCCCTAAGGAGCGTGTTGATGTTGAGTAATCCAGTATAAAGGTAGGCCAAACATTCGCTGAGTAGCAATGATTGCCGTATAATTTTGAAATCGAAATTGGAAAGCGGCTGCTATCAAAATGGACCGAAGGAAAGACTTGTTGGAGGAAACCAAGACACATATCCATTGCGGTCCTGGTGATAAAGTATTACGTACGTATTTTACCGACATACCATTATTATAGCGTTTGCAAGACAGTAATTATTAATTAACTACCAAGTAGTAATACACGAAAACAAACAGACCAGTGTGTCGTTCGACTTAGGACACAATTATAAATTACGACAAATTGAATTGGCAGTTGTGGTACATCTCTTAACTGGGTTAACGATAATTGGTTAACTTGTTGAGGAATTGCTGTCGCAAAGCGGTAGTTACGGAGAGAATGTGGGATATTTTGAAGTGCAATACGCTTCTTCTTAAACCAGAAAACTTCACGTGTAAATCGAATACGTTGATAAAAATTATCAATTGAACTAGCGTTTATTTGTAAAAACTCCATTATTATGGTTTTGAAAGAAAGTTATTTTTATTACTTCTTCTTTAACCGAGTCATTTACGTTAATAGTATCTTTAAAACGGTTGACAATAACTGAAGATCTGACAAACTTGTCGCTAATACCTGACGGTTATGATAGGACGATGGGTTTATTGCCCGAAATAGGCTCTCGTGGTGCAGTGCGTAAGGCACTGGCCTTCTATCCGGGAGCTCTGGGTTCGATCCCGGTGAGGTCAAAGAATATTTACATAATCTAATATGTAAATTCCTCAAGCTTGGGAGTTTACCCACTGTTATTTGACTTCACAGCATATTGTGGTGTTTAACAAAGAAATAAATAAAAAAATAACCCAATTAAAGTAAAATTAGCAAAAATAAAGTTTCAAAAGCCTTTATATTTTTTTTTAGTTTCGTGACTATTTTAAACTCAATAATTAAGGAATATTTATTCTTAATTAATCAAAATTAGTTAATTGATTTATAGAGATTTTTTTTAGCCATTTAATTTTTTTCCAATTCTTTGATTTTATCTCTAACATCTAAGCTTTTTAAGGTTTCTTTTTAAAAAAAAGTCCACACAGAGTCAATCTATACTTTTAAAGATTTTCTTTTTTTTAATTCAGTATTTTAGTGTTATATTACAATATTATTTATTAAGTAAGTTTATTATAGTAATAAATATGCTAATTAGAAAGGTGCTTTTTGAAACTTCAAATAGGTAACTTTTTTTCGATTTAATTCGGTAGCAAAGTATGCAATAAAAATAAAATCATTGCGGTAGCGAATAATTTATGTCATATTTAAACGTATGGTAGTTTTAGAAAGTTGTAATAAAATTAAATGAAACGATGTAATTGCTCTTCATAATCACTTTAGCCGAGTAATTAAATATAACTTTCAATTAGGATTAAGTATCGTCAAACGATGGCACCGGGCTTATAAAACATATTTACGAGTAAGCATGAAAAAAGTTTCGAAACAGCTTTAGTATAGGTATACTTTGAACTGCTAAGTGTTTACTTAGTCATATGACCCTATGAATAATCGTGCGTATATAAATAAGTAGCTTGATATGTTGGTTACTTATACGGTTTTCCAATTGGTTAAAAATCACATTTTGATTTTTTTAAAATGAAAAAAAAATACCCTTTTAAAGAATTTAATCAAATATTAATAAAATACGATGAACTAATTTATCGCCCGCAGGTTTATAATGCCGTGGGTTCAGGGTATCTTATCCTAGAGACCTCTAGAAAATTCACATATTGCCTTTTTAATGTGTGTTTGAATCTAGAATATGGACTTTATATTTTGAGCCAGAGGTTAACACCGATATTTCACAAACACAAAAATACTTCCTTCAATTAGGATCAAACATGGTAAAATATAAATACTTAGGTATGTTTATATTATATCTACAAAAATAACACACATTTTATATAGGTATACTTATATATATATATAATATATATTATATTTGTATGTTTAAATTTTTAAAGTTTATTATTTCACTAAAAAAAAATTTAAAAAAATATAATTTAGTGGTCTTAAGCCGGGTACTCATTAGCAAACCGTAACTGCAATCGTTCCAGATACTGTAACCAACTCTAGATGCGAAATAATTACTTATTAGTCTCGCAAACTAATTATTTGGCATTTATACTGATTGCTCAGATTACTGTATCTGCATTGGTCATAATTACGGCTCGCTAATGAGTACCCAGCATTAGATTTTGATTATTTAAAATAAAAGTTACTATTAAAATGTACCTACCTATTTAATTGCAGGTTCTGCTAAAAGCGTTACCCTTATTTCACACTATACGGTTTTAACCGTACGGAAAAAAATCGAACGGTAAAAATCCGAATCGGCAACAAGTTCACGCTCTTTTCACACTTAACGGTTTATGCACGGGTTTTCCCATCACAAGCTCAGTTTGTGGATGAGTATTGTCGATTTAAAACCGTATAATGTGAAAGAAGCGTTACCCCCCGCTTTCTTTAAGATAATCAATCGCCTTAAATCTTTCTATATTCACTGACTAGGTATATTTTATTATTTATTTTTTTAGAATTAATAATAACCATGTCCTCGCTTTTTTGTACTAGGTCAGTGGTTGGCAAACCGCGGCTCGCGAGCCACATGCGGCTCTTTGGCCCCTTGAGTGTGGCTCTGCCACAAATGCTCTCTGTCCTATTTGTCATGGCTACAAAGCAGTGACGTCCCTCGTCAAAATACCGCCCCTAGGCAGTGCCAAAAAGCCGCCACATTTTTTTTTATACAGTAGGTACTTTATCATCCATTCATGACTCCAATATCCAAGAAATGTATTGTATGGATACAATATTACTAACAATATAGGATCTTGCACTGAATCTAAGTTAAATGCCATTTCTGCTTCAATAGACAATATTGCGTGTCTACGGTTTCAGATAGGTACATTTAAAAATACACTTGACAACTTCCAAAACTCGCGAGTGGCTGGCAAACATATTTGGATACATTTTAAATTAGGTATGCACTTGTCATTGCTGTTCACCAAGAACGTGATGTCCAAGAATAACGGAAGTAAACTAGATATCGTGAACCCGACAAAAAATCCTGCTAAAATTTTCATAGTACTCGTACCTAATTAATACATTATGTTTCCAACCAGTGAGCTGAATTTTTTATTGAATTTTTCTATTTATTATAAACCGCTCAATCTGCCTACCCCCACGGGATGTCACTGCTACAAAGAAGAAGCAAAGAAAAATGGATGACGAAAACCGTGAATTTAAAGTTGAACGGACCGAGACTTTTGCGTTTATACAAAACTTAAATAGCCTACCGACCTGTATTATTTATCGGAAAAAATTGGCGCATAACATGAAGTCAACTTTAGAGGGACACTTTACAACTAAACACGCGTCATTTAGCACTAAATATCCTGTCGGTGATGCAAGGAAGAAAGCAGTCAAATCAAGTTCTATATTTAATTAATGAATACAAGCTACCAACAATGTTAATATTGCATGTTTTGTGGTAAATACAGAGATTTATAAGAGAGAAAATCAAGAGTAAATTGAGAAGTCATAATATTGAAGAGAACCTAGAATCGTGCTTAAAATTAAAACATCAACATACAAACCTGACTTACCGAAACTTGCCAAGGAGATGCAAGGCCATAATTCACATTGAGTGTTTGTCAGTCATTGTCATGATTTAATTCTATGGATAGGTACCTTACTTACAATTAAATTTTTATCAATAAATAAGATCATTATTAAGTATGATGTCAAGTTTTATTCAGTGTACCTATAGTTTAATTAAGACTTAAATCATTAACTAAAGTTTATTAATTTAATAAACAGTGTACAAACATTATACGAGTATCATTTCAGTTTAAGAAATTTGGCTCTCAAAAGAAATCTCGATCGTTGTACTGTTGATATTTGGCTCTTTTGACTAATGAGTTTGTCGGCCACTGTCTAGGCAGTTGTTAGTAATTTTTATCAATCACAAACACCCAGGTTTTATGAACAACACATAAATATTGTATCCTCGCCGGGATCGAACCCAGAATTCTCGGGTGGAAGGCCAGCGCCCTACGCATTGCACCACATTAGCCACATATATTTGATTATTACAAACAAGTTCTAAATATATAATCTATATTACTTATGTTACCAAACTTTTTGTTTACAACTACTCGTAATTTAGTTTGCGGGGAGAGTGCAACAAGTGACGGTCGTTAAATGTTTTTGGATTTCCTTGTTCTAGTTGACATATTAACAAACAGCAGGCGTGTTAATCCTATTTTCATAAGGCTTTAAATATAATTAATGTCTAGTGAACGACATGATCTGCTGAAACACGAGTGTAAATGAGCTTTCGCACTTAGACTCTCGAGAATTTGTGAAGTGAAGTGTTAGGCAGTTGAAACTACTGAAAAGTAATTCTAGGTTTCTGATTCATGCTTTTATAACGCGGTCATTAGAAATATCGGTGTGAAATGAAGTCATAACTGAGTATTCTGTCTAAAAAGAGAAAAGAAATTAGTAAGTATTAGAAAATAATAAATAAGCTCAATATGTGAAATAAACAACAATACATAATATTTATAAACGGTTTTGGTTAATAAATTTTATACAGAAACATAGAAGTCGAACAACCAACCTTTTTAATGAAAAGCTCTAATTTTTGAACATATCTCGTATTTTTCTTTCGCACACAATACCTATTACATAATGATTAATTATTGTTATCTACCTAACTGACTAATTAATTAAACTAACCATTAAGTAGGTATGGTTCTATTTTACCACGTTTTTCTTAGCTCGTATTCTTGTTTGTCCGGTGGTTGTTTATCCAGTACAAATCTTGCAATCGATTTTTTACTAACGACTAGCTAGACATTTGAAACTTTTAGAATGAATCAAATGATTTTAGCCATATTTAAGCAGAATTGAATTCATTTTCCGTTAATTCTGTTTTGTATGGAAAGTTATTTCAGAAAAATCCGTAAAAAGTAAAAGACTATTATTGGTTGCTAAAGAGGTAGTCCTAGCAACTAAATTATTAATATATACGTGCGTTACTATGTAAATCAAAATGAAAGGTCAAAAAGACATTTCAATATTCTATATTTGCTTGTTTGTTTTTTATTTACTTCATATCAAGTACAAGTTTGAGCATATTGAGCATAATAATTCAACAGAAAATTTAAAAACGTTGTGTATAAAAATTCTTTTTATCGTGTTAATTTAGGTATTAAACTTATTCCAATAATCCTTAGTGTGGGTAATAAAAATATATATATTTTTTTAATTTATCGACTAATGACATACACATAAATAATATAATCCAAGGAGCGAAAGATTCTTGAGAGTAATGGATATCGTTGTCAAACTATGGATCGAAAGTAGATGATAGTACCTAAGTATATTAAGAACATGTATTTTTTTTTAAATTTTTTTAAGGCTTTGATTGTTTCAAAATAATAATTTTCCTCATTATTCTAAAATTAAGAATACATTAAAAGAAATTACTTTTCGATAGTTCTGCATTTTGATGTGAGTATTGGCTTTTGTTAAAGATATTGTCACAAAGATATATTATTACGTTGAAAAAGCGAGACATGTATTTAAAACCCGTTTGCTGTGGTTTAAATTGCATTTTAATGTGGTGATTAAATATTAATTAAAAGGTCCGCAGCGAATGGGTTTTAAAACTGTGTGTTTTCTCAATTACTTATCCGCGTGTGCATCGAATTTGTTTGTTTACGTGACATATTATTTTGTTTATATACCTCCCTATCTGAAAATAATATATCCTATAAAATGAATATTTTATGTTACTAAGTAGGTTAGATTTCCCTACTTACTTGTAATGGGAAAAAACTCATTTTAATTCTGTCCGAAATAATCGGTTCAAAAAATCTAAAGTGTCAGATTTGAAGATATAAAAAACAATTATCGAAATTTGCTGGCACAAACACGCGCTTCCGAAAACGAAATTAGTCCGTTAATATTTTTAAAAGCTCATTATTCCGCTGATGTGATATCAACACTTTACAAAAAGCTTGCGGATCGCGAAAACATTTCCTCTATTTCAAAAGCTACATTGTATTCGAAATGCTTTTGATGAAGGTGCCAAGTCGAGGGGGGAATCTAAACATAGTTAGTCGGCCAGTGTTGGCTTGAAGCTTTGCAAATGTTAAAAGCTTGCATGGTTAAAGCTCGCACAAAACAATTTTTGACGTAGATTATATAGCGTTGCTGCTATTTTGCATGTTCTTCAATAATTTTGAAATATATAAAGTTAAAATAAAAAAGACATCATTTCTGATGCAATAAGGTATCATATCACCCAAAAAGTACGTCACAAAAAAATGCCTTAATACTTTGGACGCTGAAGACGCACCTGACGCTTACAATGACCAGGCGGCCGATCGATGTAATTTACGTGCATTTTAAAGGTGGTGATTAAAAAAACTATTATCTAGTCAGCAGTGAATGAGTTAAGCATGTATAAGTACCTACAGTACGTGGTTTTGCCTCGCAGATATATTTGTAACAGATATCAATATTAATTTGTCAGGTCATCATCACTAAGATAAATACACCTTACACCAGTGTAATAAGTTTTAATTACATAAGTTGTAAATAAAAATAATAAATAATAAGAGTAAATAATAAAAAATAATAGAACCTATAATATTATAAAAATTATATACATAAAATAGGCCGCTCTTTCGTTTAGACCACAATGATTTGAGTTACCCCATCTCCATCCGCTATGTATATGCAGACGCGACTTTTGCACGGCCAACTTCCATGATGCAATAAACGTGTCAGAATGAAAAGATTTTAGTGCCACGCTTCCTTATCCCGAAACGAAGCTGCATGGAACTTATACAGCAACCATGCACCGTGGTGCTAAAAAAAAGAGTTTTAGAAAATAAAAAAGAATCTTGACTTACTCTGCCGTCATTTATATTTAATGACACGAAGTATCCTCAGCTGTACCCGTGTACTGAAACTCTGCCGAAACAGGAGTTCAAAATGATGAATCTAAGGAGGGATCGGAATTATTCCGTCCTCCATATGACGCAGAAAAAATTTCAAATATCTCAAAGTTTGCCTCGGTTGATATCAAGTCGGCGTGGCCAATCGGGCCCGTGTGTGGACGGGCTCTGGCAAACAGGTCCGCTCCGTCTGATCCCATCAGCGGGCAGTCTCAGAGGACGTGTTTAGCGTCTTGATGGTTGTGCGCAATGTCTCAATACTGTAATGGCATAGAATATTATTTTTTTGCATTATACAAATTCAACTATACTTCTTACAAACTTCTCTGGAAACGCTCAATTATTAGTGTTTTAATACAAAAAAAAATATAAATATATCCATATAAGTATATTTCAAACTATTTGATTTTTATATATTTTGAATTTACAAATGATAGTACCTAATATCGTTTATTAAATAAAAATTATTCGAAAAAATATTTACTAATAAATAAAGAAAATAATATGTCTTATTATATAATGGTACCTGTTAATGTATTCTAAACGGGTAGGAAATCCATTAATCTCATAATAATATACTATCTACATTATTTGCGTTATATATATTTTGTGGTCTCACAGAAGCTTCTATATTGTATACATAAATATTAGTTACCCACATTAAATATTTACTATTTGATCAGGTAAATCAATAGGCAAACATTGTATAGCTTAATAAGGTAAGCAATATCAACAAACTTCGGTACCTAACCGAGTTCTCAGAAAAATAAATATACCTACTTATGTTACCTAATGCTTATTTTTACTATTTTATAAGTTGATTTTTAAATACATTTTACGTTATCTTCTATAGAATATTATTTGTTTATATTTTTTATAGTATTGTGAAATTTAATTAAAAAGTTTTGAAATCAGTATGTAAACTTTATCTGTATTACGCCAGTCTTGTGGTGAATATTAGCGTGTCCGGAAATTTTTACGTATACAGTTCGCCGTATAACACTTCAACGTCAAATTTCGTATCGAAAATATATGGTCGTATATTAAAGATTATTTGGTAGGTTAGTTTAGGGGTAGGTTAGGTTAAGTAGGGTTAGGTTTTCATTTTTGAATTCATGAATTTTGCCAAAATCGGCTATGAACATTGAATTAATATTCATATTGAATCTAATAAAATTGGATCATCTATAATTATACAACATCTACACTGCCCTTTCAATGAAGATTATTATTAATATTATTAATTTGTTTGTATTTTGCCATCTATACTAATAAAAATTACCACCGTTTTTTATTAATTCACAGTACTAAAGTTTGCGAAAAACACATTATGTCATTTATCTCGAAAGTGTGTGAGAGTCAGTTACTGCCTTCTTCCTTAGTAGGGCAGTACAATTGAGTCATCTCTTTCCGATAGAAAGCTCACGGCGAACTGTGCTATGGCAAAATGTTTTAAGTACAATTATTTACATGTAATCGAATATTAGTAGCGTTCCTACAATCTGTCAATGTTTTAAGTCTTTTCTCTTGTCCCTTTTCACTGGAATTTAATTTTTTCTAGTTACTAATAATCGCGAGGTTTAAGCGTCGGCCTATAGTGTCATGGATCCCAGGTTCGAATCCTGGGTCTGGCAAGTGTCTACACATATTGTTTTTTAATTTGTGTATTTGGCAAAAGTATGGATCTAATAGGTTGAGCAAGTGGCTGACATCCATTTCTCGTATAAACAAAACCTGTTTATACAAACCTCCACCCTGTGGAGGCCCATATGATCTTATTGGGATCGGATTTGGTCGAAAAAAAATCAGTATGCCTAAAGAATTGAAGCCTACGTCTTAGGTAGATAGAAGATAGAAGCTACACAATAGACTGAAGACTGGAGGGAATGAATTTATCCGCTAAATATCAGAGATACACTCATTCAACCGTGTCACAATCGCTCATTTATTAAAACATGTTATTCGTTATTAAAATAAGCCGGAAATTAAATTAACATATAATATACCTTAGTTATCCGGAGAGATAAAGATGGACTATTTTTATTAAAGACTTTTCTACTTCAGGTAATTTTGCACACATTAAAACAATATATTATTAGCAGATAATTAAATGTGTTTTTAGTTAATTTGATACTAGATAAAAATCAAGCTACTCTGGTGACAGTAGGTAGTATTTCCGAAAAGGTATATGTATTAAAAAGGGTACTATTTGATCTCTATATTGAAACGATGGTGACATTCAAAATCGATTATATAATGTATTAAAGTAACGGGAATATATAATTTAAATATGGATATATTCACACTTAGGTAGTTATTTAGTTTAAATTATTATTATAACTTGCATGCACACACTTAGGGCGTTTTAAGGAAGTGTCAACTTACAAAGGGCGTAACTGACATGGCTTTCTTTCTGCTGTTGACATTAGAATCGAAATAAGGCATACTCATTACATGTCAGTTTATAAAGCGGAATATTGCATATATAATGCATAAAAAACAATGAACCTACACTCAGTTCGTATTATTTATATGGAGCCACCCACATCTGTGTACTTACTGTAATTTTAAAATGATTTTGTCCTGCTATGCTCTTAAATGCATTGGTGCAATAATTTTGTCGATGTTATTATGCACTTAGTTATCTTATGTTGTTAACCCAGTGGCTCACCCAGTGGCTCACCCAGGATTTAATATTGGGGGGGGGCCCAAGGAGGAGAATGTAAATTAGTCCCATAGGATCTTTTTCTTCTTCACAGCTTAATTTCTCGTTTATCGGTCTTTTGTCTATTGCACTCGGTGTACCTACACGATGGTCCTCACATCCTGAAACGGGCCCTCAGGCTAGGATATTTGGCGGGGCCCCTACCTACCGCTAAGATTAAAGGCAGTATGAAACACTACATTAACGTTCTTCAAATTGTGTTTCAGTTCAAATTAAGGGTACTTATACAGTGAATTATTGGCGATTTTTAATACATCTACTATAATAATGGAGCTGTCGAGTATCGACACATAATAATCAAAAAATACATTGTAAAATTATATAAGTAATTGAAATTGTTCATGGTCATGAAGCATAATAGCGCCTATTTTTTAGCGACTTTTTTTTACTATTAAAGCTAATTTATGATGTGTGTTTATCTCACTTATCTGATCAACCCGACACGCATGGCCCCCACAGCCCGGGCCCCCAGGCTAGAGCTCTGTCAGCCCTCCCCAGCCACCTACACCACTCCGGAATTCGGGTGGACATCGAAAATTTTTTGACAATTCCATCAGGGATTAATTTGCCGTGTTTTTATTTGTCTAAACCCCAAGGTATAGTTTATTGGCTTTTAATTTCAATGTTTAAAATCATTCTGATAATTTTCATTTTTGGGGGGATGCCAGGGCCCCTTGCCCCCCCCCCCTAGGGTGCGCCACTGTGTTAACCTCATCATCAGCCCCGATGAATTCACTGTTGAATGATTGTCTTTCTAATCTGATTCTATTCCTCTCGGTTTTCTGTGTTTTATTACCACGTATTTGTATAGAGCTTAACTCTTATAGGTAGGTATATTATGATCAAAAGTAATTCGTAAATAAGTTAAAACGTTTAGCTTGCTCACTTTACACGCACTTGTGTTAGATGGCATTTTTTAGATTTATGTTAGGTATCCAAAAAATATCATAAATCTTTGTATACAACTTTTGACGATAACCCCAAGTTATTCTGCTGAAACAATAATACCGTCACATACCTGCAGGTAGGTCCAATCACTTCGATATAATAGTTTATGCTGCTGTAGTGTACTTAAATTTCTTTGATGCAGCATGTTTAGCTTGCCCAATCCACATGCAAGTTTATTAGATGAGCAATAATTTTTGAATCATTTGTATACAGAGAAAATACATTTAAAAAATTCTCAGTCCACCCAAGTTCCAGATTTAGGCACCGTGGAAACCCAACTGATTTTGAACGCCCCCCACGATAAGAATAAAAAATAAAAATCATAAATCTTAAATATTTTTCTGTGTGACATAGGTACCTATCTAAATAGTAAAGATATCAATGTAAGTATTTCTTTCCTATCACCACTACTCGAGCACTAACTAAAAAAATGTGTTTTTTTGTGGAGGTACCTACACATTTTTTGAGGAATATGTATATTTTTAAAATCTAATAATTATTATTTTATGACTGGTTTGAACTGTTTCGAGACACCTTCTTAAATCTTGTGATAATCAATCGCGTCATCTGCGTCAAAGAAAATTGCCACTTGTACAAGTATTATTAAAAAATGCCAACCTGATCATTTCACACTATTTATAGATGTTGTTAGTTTTATGCAATTGTGTGTTGGATATTATGTTAGGAAAACTTTAAATAATTGCATGATATACTCGCCACCAAAAAGAGAACTATTTAAAATATATATGGGGATAAACACCTCAATCCGTGTCAGGATATTGATCGGTAATCTGACCGCAATTATAAATTCCTTAATATCCATTTCCCGTAGTGTCGAATTATGGCAAATATAATTTCCGAAATATCCATTTTTTTACATAGTCAGTCATATCCAATAACGTAAACTCCATATTGTAGCTGACTCAATTATAATAGTTATTTCCTAAATATTCTTTTCAAGATATCATTTTGATTATGAGTACCTACGCCAATAAACAGCGGATCATATATCATTGAAGATGTCACTGGAATATAAGTTCCCGGTCTGTTAAAATCTTAGTCTCTGTATCACTCCGCACAACATCTCATTCTACCGAGACTCGGACCTCGGAACAGTATCATAAGTTTTGTAACATAACTACTGTAACATAATAATGTACCGACTGTTTACGTTGCAAATAAAACTCACTCCTCCATCCAATGGAGCAACCACCAAATGTCGACTTCTTCATCCACAACGCCATGACTCCTACGTATATTATTGAGATGGTCTGTACGGTCTGTCGCGGTATTTTTAGGATTATTAATTTCTCGTCTACCATGTCACTGACAATATTGTTTGAATCTGACGACTAGGTAGCTAATGACTAGGGAATCCAATCCCGGGATCCCGAATCCCGGGATCCCGGGATCCCGAGCTATTTTCGATACCTATGAATCCCGGGATTGATAAACATAATCCCGGGATTTCGGGATTGATTTTTTTATCAATTTTTATGGAAAAAATAACAGAAAAAATACTTTTAATACAAAATAACTACATTAGAAATAAACTGAGTTTGAATGAAGTTTGATGTGTAGGTTGCCGATTCATTTTATTTTTTCACATAGATTATTAAAAATGAGAAAGATTGGTAAAAAAACAATGCTTCGCACCTTTAACAAAGTAATTCCACCATGATATCATACGTTTTACGGCAGTTTCATATTTGGCTGACTAATAAGATTTATGAAGCGGAAAGGCCATAAGTACGCCATGATTATTTGCTTTACTATTTTAAATCTCGCTGATCTATTCATGATGTCTTTACTATCAGAAATAGCAATCTCATATTAAATTCACATTATTATTTATATTACAATATTATTTACTCCATTAAACTTGTGTATTTCCAAGATTTAACGTATACAATATTAACAATAAATGTCTTAAATAGTATAAATTATACTAGATTTATTTTTGACCGATTTTATCAATGTTATTTGTAAATATAAAAATTTTATATTAACAATGGAAAAAAATCCCAATCCCGGGACCAGTCCCGGGATCCCGGGATTGTCAAATTGTAATCCCGAAATCCCGGGATCAGAATTTTGGCTCGGGATTGGATTCCCTACTAATGACAAAGTGCAAACAAACGCCTTCAGAAGTCTTTTCTACCAGTTGTAAAATTCATTGTATAGGGAACGACAAGCTATATTATGTTGTGAAATGATTCAAGTTCATTATCACCAAAGCATGAAATAACGTCACCTACAATAACACACAACCTACACACTACTACCATAACTGTTAACCCGCCCAAGCAGTGGTTCAAAGTGAGCGACTTCGAAATCCGAATGACGTGTTGTAGAATCGTAATAATGACGTCGGTTCGCATCCACCCCCATATCCTTGACCATGGACAGTGCTGTGTCCACACAAAGTTTGTTACCCGCTAGGCGCCACACGATCCGCCCTCGTAGAGATCTCTTGCATAACACAAGACGTTGGTGTAGTTTGCTTTTGCATGACACAATTCGGTGGACGCAAGCTCCCAAGATGCGAACCCTGCACCGTGCAGTCTAGCTATCGGCAGTGGCTCTCAAAATAAAGATGGCATGTTTATTTTTAATTTTTAAATATTTCCACATGACCATGTTAGAAACATAATTTTTACCTACTAACACCAAATTAACCCTGCAGTGCATATCAGTGGCGAAGGGTAACTTTTGGAAAAAGGTACGCTGTGGAGATATCTATGAGAAAAAAATACACTTGTCAGGTATACGAGCAATAAGCAGATAATCCGATATTACTACTGATGAACAGGTACACATTAATGATAACAACACGGTATAAAATTGAACGATGAGTTTAAATTATTATGTATTAGCCTAAACATTCATACACTCAACGTACGCTCTTAATATGTTATCTTTGAAAAAATACGCCGTTATTTACAATTTTACCAGTATAACTATATATTTTAAAATACTTATATATTTAAAACACCGATGACTGACTTAGGTACAATATCAGATAATTTATCCACATTCAGAAAACACAATAATACGCTGAATTTAGATCACAAATCAAAATAACGTTCATTGATATCTCAATTGTCAACTAACTGACATAACTGACTGAATAAATTACGTTTGTCTATGACTGAAATCACGAGATAAAATATTTTTTTTATTTTTAAAAACATTTTATAGTTTATATCTGATTGAACCTATTAGAAATATTTTTTTTTAATTATCTTATTTATTTATTATTTGCTTAAAGCGGCAGTCATCGATAATAAACATACTCACACAGAGTTAAGGCTGTTTGCCTATCGCTTATAAATTCCATAAAAATTTCCAGACATGTTTGACGTCACGTAAGTAACGGGCCATATAAAATAGACCTGGGATTATTTCTCCATTAATTCGCAAGTTTAGTTGAGAACAGATGGAGCTTGTCACTTATTTTTTATTCTAAACTTAACTAAATTAAACGGTA
Source organism: Rhyacophila brunnea (assembly GCF_057557595.1). NCBI lineage: Eukaryota > Metazoa > Arthropoda > Insecta > Trichoptera > Rhyacophilidae > Rhyacophila > Rhyacophila brunnea. The sequence continues at coordinate 8,647,103 of NW_028232796.1, read as the reverse complement.
TTCTAAGTTTCACATTTATTTATTTTTTCATTTTAATTTAAATTAAATACTTGAAGATCTATATTTTTCTTAGAAGGTAGGGTTTAAATAATCGCCCAGTATGGATCATTCGCCACTGATACCTACTATCACCAAATAAAGACATTAGGGTGCCGCCGATAGTAAAATTTTAGTTTTAGCCAGTTTAAGCACCTACTAAAATTTTGTAAAATAGCAGTAGAAACGTATGTCCTAGATAAAGATGGATACCGTCTGGTGATGTACTTTCTCCCTTTATTCAAACGATACGTCATTGTCTTTTGAGAGACATACATTAAGTGACATTTCAGCAAGTGATAATTACTCAGAAATGATCAGAAAGAGGATTAATGATTGTAGATAATTTATAAAAAAAACCTAATAATATCCACCATTAAACCTACCTCGTATCACGAGTATCATGGGGTGTAAATATTTAGCTTGATACGCCTGCATTTTTTGCACTGGGAACGTTTCAGGAGAAATCATCTAATACTGAGGTCATCACACTTATTTATAATAGAAAAAATGGTCCCTTTCAACAGTAGCAGCTTGAGAATCCGCTGACCAATCCCACACATAAGTTTAATAAGCTTGGGCGGCGCCCACTGAATGACGGCGACGAACTCTCATTCGCGGCGATCAGCTGTTACATCTGACTCTTCCTTGTTATGATACTTTTCCACGAAGCGTCCGCTCTGAAGGTAGGCGGCAAAGTGGGCAATCCCGCCGACAGTGTAAATCTCAGGTCATTTAACCTGCGCAGTATTTGTCAATATTGACTGCTGTTCAGTTTGGGAAGCGGTGATATAATAATGAATGCCCGTGAACTTGCTAATTTGGTGTAGTTGTAATCGTCAGCTGTTTACCTTATACGTGTCTTCTTATCAGTTTAACTAAATGGGTACACGGTGATCAATATTGATTAAATCATCATCACTCTGAATCTATTCACTGCTGGATCAAGGCCTCTTCAAGCTGCTTCCACTTCTCTCGGTCCTGTGCGTTGCGTTGCCACGTACTTCCGCAGAACTTTTTCATTTCATCGATCCAGTGGCCTCTAGGTCTATCTTGAGGACGTTTTGTACATCTTGGATAGCACTGGATGACTAAATTTGTCCAACGATTGTCTCTTCTTCGAGCTATGTGTCCATTTGAGGCTTGTAATGTACTGTGTATCACATTGCAAACCCTTGTCAACTTCCTTATCCACTCATTTCTCTTTTTATTACCACGTTTTTATTAGCTTGTATTCTTGTTTGTCCGGTACAGATTTTTCTTGTGCAGTACAAATTTTTTCTTGTTTGTCCATGATTTTTAACTAACTTCCCGACAAGCTAGACATTTGAAACTTATAATATATCAGAACACGACGATACTGCATTCTTTTAATACTTTAGGTCATCTTTAAGCAGAATTGAATTTATTTTCAGTTATTTCTGTTTTGTATGTGTCGGAAGAAATTCGTTAAAAGTAATATTTACTACTCACTATTATTGGTTGCTAAGGGGTCCTAGCAACTAAATTATTAATATATACGTACGTTACTATGGAAATCAATATGAAATGTCAAAATGACATTTCAGTATTCTATAATATTTATTCAGTATTTCTAATAAGTACAAAAAAGTATTTATTAATACATAGAATTGTCAAGTTTATAAATGATTCAACAGAAAATTAAAAAAACGTGGTATATAAAAAATTCTTTTTATCTTGTAATTATTATCCTTTCACGTTATGCCCGGCATGTACCTCTACATACTACGTTGTGCTGCTCTAAGTTCACTGGATCTCTCTTCTGATTGATTAAATTAAAATTATAATTCTAATAGATTTAAGTTTTGTATAAAGTATTCCATATGAGTCGTTTTTTGCGAACCCGAGATTCGCCTTTCGGCATCTTTAGACACTGTGTACACTCACTAAAAGGCAAACACACATTGACAACGAGTAAAATTAACTCTAACTTATATAACAACTCAATCCAATAAAGTAGGTAAAAACTTTATCACCTACCTATTAATTGAGTCAAAAATCATAATAAAAAATATGTAACAAACAAATTATGAGTAGTTGAAGTGTTTGTAAAAAACCCCATACCTTATCAATAATAATACACTCGATAAGCGTATATTCTTCTTCTTTCGACCATGTCCGATCCTAATAGGATCATATGGGCCTCCACAGAGTGGAGGTTTGTATTGACAGATTTTTGTTTTTACGAGAAATGGATGTCAGCCACTTGCTCAACCTATTAGGTCCATACTCTGACTCATACACAAATTGAAAAACAATATGTGTACTAGCCAGACCCAGGATTCGAACCTGGGACCCTCGACTCTATAGGCCGGCATTTAAGCCACTCGGCCAAGCGTATATAAATCGTCAAAACCTAATAATAGATCATTAGTATGTAATTATTAACAATAAAAACACTACACTCAAGAGATGTAAAATCGTCCATTCTGGGAACGATGGTAACGTATTTGGAAATAATGGAATTAACTAATGAGTTAACTAATAACCTGGGTCGCAAAAAACGACTCAAATGGAATAGTACAAAACTTAAATCCATTAGAAATTAAATTCAATTTCCATCAAGTACCTTCGGTCGATAGTATTGATAATAAGAAATTCTATTTTTTCCGTAATCTATTTTTATGCTTGATTAATGATGGAAGTATTTGCAATAAAAAAACGAATTGAATAAAGCCAATTATAGTTCTCAAATCAACAAAATCCCTATTATTTTTGTGTCATATCCGTTATCTGACGTCGATAATAAGTTTGACCATTTTCTCTCTGTCCGTCACTGTTATAACATAATAACATTAAAAAAACTGAGCCCAAACCAGTCTCAGAGAATCTTGAACTAACGTGTTATTCTTCTACTAAAGCCTTGCTTAGCGGCGATCGGGATGTTGCATAATATGGACAAAGTATGCCAAGTTTTTTGATTTTATTTCTCTGCTTATTTCTTTGGTCTTTCTTTTTCATCCTCAACATTCGTAACATTGTATTTGCAGCCAAACAATACGGCCTCACAAATAATTGACCATCTGTTTTAAGCAGAGATCAACTTACCGCTAGATAAATACATCCCTAAGCTGCCTCCATTCTTTTCGATGTTGGTTATTGCATTGCCACATTTTTTCGTAGACTATTAATCTCATAGTTTCAGCGGTTTCTAGGTAAAGCGAATGTTAGGACGTTTTCTCTCCCTTGGATAGTACTGAGGACTACATATTTTGTCCAGCAATTTTCCCTTCTATAAACCATGTGCCTTGCTTATATTTATTTTAGGTTTCTACATCTACTTTATTACATCTCAACGCAAAGAAATAATTTATAATATCTTGATATCTAGATATCTAGTCTTTAACGTAGATTTACAAAAATATATGTCACAAAATCTATGTAACTGAAAAGTAGCTTTATGAGCATGCGAAAAGCCTTAGTAGAAGTAGATATAGGGGATGGCTTACGCCTTACGGTAATTGTAAGAAATCCGTGCACCGTTGAAATACACTGTTGATGACGATACTAAATTTATAACGAATGAGAGGATTTAAAAACAGTCACTTCCGTCGCACGTGGACGTCTCATGCACTTGGTTTTTTTTAAAAATATAAATTTAGCATAATAACAATAGGTACGTCAATTAATGCATAGTAAATAGCTTTATAATAATTTCTGACTCATACGCGGTGTAAAATAAATGATAACTCTGACATTTTTTGGTAGGACCTGAGTGTCCTTGACCAACTTAGATATTAGGAGCATCTTCAGTTATTTTTTCTCCCAAGATGCTGAACTACCCTGCAATTCGTAGGTTATTACTATGGGAGGGGCAATAACTATGTTCGCACAGTGAGTTTGGATGAACATTGTTTTATATACTTTTAAAATAGGGTACCTAGCTCATTTGCTGTAGGTACTTATTACAATGTTTATTATATGTATGGTTTTATTCCCATTTACTCATCTTATTCCACTATTTTTGTATATTGTACCTAGGTATACTTATTCTATTTTTTATCTATTTCCCATGTTATGTTGTGAATGATTTGAATCTATTCTCTGTATGTAAAATTATGTTGAATTTAAATAATTAAACTCAGTATAGTATATAAATTATTATACTAATCGATCGCTATACATTTTCTATATTATAATGACAAGGAAGAGGTGATTTAGATAGTATTCAAGTAAGTTTTATTTATACTTATTTTTATTAAGAGTGCCTACATAGTTTTTTTCTATATATTTTGTACCTATTCATTTTTTCTCTTTCTTTTACACGTTACACTGTGAACGTCTTGAATTGGAATAATTAAAACGAGCATATTATACCAATCGATATATATAAATTTTCTATAGAATTACAAGTGAGAAGTGATTTTGATAGGCTTCGAGCAAGTTATTTCTCGTTAGAGAACCGCCGCGATAAACTTAGAGCTTTATGTTTGTATATTTTCAGATAGGCGACGCGAAAGCTCAATTACGTGATAATTTACGTGAGTACAGCCAACGTAAATGCGATTGTAAATATTTGTTACGACGAAAGTTATGTTCGCAGGCAGATTGTTGTGTGTGGCAAAACAATAAAGATGCCCTACATGTAGATAATATAAATATTCGCGGATATTTTATAATGTCAGCCAACAGCTGGGTTGTCGATTCTAAGTTAAATTTTATTTTATTATTTTATCCAAGTGCAATATCAAACTTTACAATAATAAAAATATTATGTTTATTTACTCTTACTAATCCCAATGACTGATATCGTGTATTAGGGATGTTATCGGGGGTTATCGAAGATGCTGATGTAGCCCTATATTAAGATTATCTGATTTAGAAGGTTGAGTTGAGTGTGCGTGATATGGTAAATTCGGGTAGTGAAGAATAATACACACGTGTGGTATTTTCTTGGTTTTATATTGTAGTAATTAAGTTTGGATAAACACGGTATTTATAAAGGAATATCACATTGGATTTATATTGAGTTGGAAGGTTTACATTATAATTTGAATTTATAATATTGAATGTTACAAGAAGTTGCACGCTTATATTTACTGCATTGTTAAAAGGCCAAAATGCAACTGTTTTATCGACTGTCATTTCCTGTTCGTATTATTGTCTATGCTATATAAATGAGCAGCATGAGTTGTTGAGTAAACCTCTGTCTACAATATACAGCATGTCAATCACGGGATGGATTTTGATCGATCGAACCATTATGCCTATATGAATCGAGTAGTGAAAATGTAAAAAATGTATACAAAGCATTAACCATTCCAATTTTTATTTCCTTAAGCACATTGTATGAAATTAATTTTCAAATTAACCATTAGAAAACTCTCGTGACCTAGTCGTTTATCATGATCCATACTGTATCCCGCATGACCTACCGCAGGAGTGAGAGAAAAAAGATTTCAATCTCCGCGCTTTTAACTGATCCGTAGTATACTTTTTATCATTACGCAGTTAGGCTCTAGTAATTTGACGATGAATGCATATAAAAACAACTAAATTAATCATTTTAACGACAAATAGGGAATTGAATATTTATTTAGCCGTGAGATATAAACCCAGAACCCCAAATGTAGACGTGGGAGTCCTATCCATTGTGCTACTGCAGGAGCAAAGCGTCGTATTATTATAATATTGACTTAGCAGTATATATTTGAGTAAAGTTAACGTTATTTTTTTAATGAATATTCCAGATACAAACTCAAAGAAAAAAATAGGTATGTAGGTGCTTAGATGAAACCAATTTAACCATTAAGTTTTGTAACCTTAGGACTTTAGATTACCCTTTATTGAAGGTAAAAAGCTACGGGTTACGATTTAATAATGGCATTCAATATTAATGATGACAAACGTCTTTATGTTGAGAAAACTTTTTAATATTAAGTTCGATTTTATACTGTTGTACACATACAACTGAATTATAAAAGTACTTACGGCAGTTACAAAATGGAAAAAATGACAATATTCTAATTTAAAATATCTGTGAGCTGGCAACTGTTGAAACGATTCAGTTCAGATATATTATAACAAGACCAACTGTCTGCGATCAGAAGATGCTTGTTGATTTTCTTTTAAACCTCACTTCTTACGACATTGTGTATATTAATTTAAATATTAATATTTGAGTACAATTATTAGTTCCAAATACAATACTACATCACCGCACATATCTTGATAATGTAGTATTGGATTGCTAACAGTACGTACTTACATTATTTAGAATTTTTATTGCTTATAGTTAAACATGGACTCTTAATGTAAGAGAAATTAAAAAAATACAAGTAGCGCAACATGGCATGGAAAGGTGCATGTTGGGCATAACGCGTAAATATCATAAAAGAAACCATTGGATAAGGAAGCAGACAAGAGTACGCGATGTGACAGAGATCGCTAAGCAGATGAAATGGCAATGTACCGGACATAGTACCCAAGGGGCACTAAACGCCCACAGGGATGCTCTAGAATCCGCTGGATATACGAGCCTATAAAGTTCCGTTGATGTACGTGGCAGCGAAGAACTACGGATCGAGAAGAATGATAAGAGCTAGGGGAAGCCTTCATCGAGCAGTGGATCGACACCGGCTGATGATTATGGTAATTAAATAGTATGACTACATATAAGGTACAACGGAGTGACGATTTTGACCTCTAATTATTTATAAGCTCTATTCTATTCGATATTATGATGAACTGAAGCTATTTTATAGTGCGACAGAAATAGACAGAGCGTTCGATATATATTATTATTAACGTCACGAGTTCAATGTTGGTTGATATTTTTAGACGCGTACGACATATTATTATCATTACGTATATTGAGTATATTGGATTTTTATACGGATACCAATATTGAATAACGATATTGTATTCTTAATATAACTCATTTTATATGTTGTAAGGACGTTTTTATAAAAGGAGAGTTAAGCAGAGTAATTTATTATTTTATTTTCCTTTACGTGCGAAAGGATGTTATTTAATTTTGGATAATTAAAATAGAGGTTAATTTATTTACACTGAATATACTCACAACTCGTTTCTGGAAAATTCTACGTATTATGCAGTTGGCCATCTAAGTAAAGTTTTTCTAAATTCATGTTTAAATAAAATACGTAAAAATACTTGATAAAAACTAACGGAATTCAAGGGAAACACAGAGTTACACAGAGAAACACAGTACCTAACCGATTTTTTTAAACAGTACATGTTCAAACACGCGCGTTAAAATGATCTTACTCCCTACTTCAGTTGTAGTTTGTCAATTTATGGCTACGGCCGTGTGTTGTAGCTTAACCACTGGGGAATGCCAAAAGAAATGGCGTATTTCAAAAGCAATCATTATTCGTAGGATGTTAATCACACTTGAATGGTAAAAGACATAGCTTATAATTAGTATCTTTAGAATTATCTTCAAATGTGTTAATCTTGCCCATTTTTTGAATAATAAAATGCCTAATTCTACTTGTCAAATTTGGGATCACATAGATTATCAATATAATTTTTTATCGTAAATATTTCACTATAATAATGTCGACTTAAATTATATTAATGGTTTTATAAATGCGTTTAAAAATTAAAAAATGTAAAAAATCTAAACACCACTGCACATGTATGTACTGAAATATGACTATATTCTAAAATATTAGAGCGAGAGGTTTAAAAGAATACTATTTTATGTAATAAAAATACTTTATGCAGTCATCAAATGTATAAAATAAATATAAAAAGATAATAAGGCTTCAAAATAACATAAATAGATTATCTACAACGTTAAAGGAATGTCCAGGATCATGCTTTGAAAATAAAATAAAAGCTCCATTTTCACCAACGCTGAGCATGTCTTGGTATATAAATACTGGAATACCGGTTTTGAAATACCGGTATTGCAATCCCAAGTCACTGATATATACATATGATAAACTACCGTCGATGGCCGCCTTGTGTATAGAATACCTCCACTGAGGTATTCTTAATTAAATATAATCGATAATGAATGCTACATTCTTTAATGTTATGAATGATTCATTGGATATAAAAAAGTAAATAATAATTACTATTATAAGCAATAAAACAACGGTAATATATTAAGTATAATTTCATCTTATATCTCTTACAAATGACACATAATAGTTTCTTTTCAGATGGACAGGTGCCAATGAATAAATCTCAGTAATTATTTTTTAAGACCACTCTCCAACAATTAAAGTACTATTTATAAAAAATATACATTTTAATGTTTTTTTTTTGCTGCGAATATTCTTTTTTGAATGGCTTCCAACGCATTTGCAATAGTCTATTTTCGTGCGAAAAAATACATTTTTTGCGAAAAGCTTTTTTCTTCTATATAGCGTACGTTGCGATGGAGATTTGGTGCGCTTTTAGTGGTTAAAACACTCATCGCCGAAAAGCTTGATGAGCTATTTTTGGACAGCTCTCACGGACGTCACTGGGCCGAGTTTTTTCGCTCGCCGCGCGTCCGCAAATAGCTTTGTGCAATAATAGTTCTCACAAACGCAAAATTGTAACTCAACACTAAATACAGGGATGCTGCGTGTCTAAAATGTCATTCAATAATATAATTACTATTATAATCAAATTCACAACAAACGCGATCGTCAATGAGCTGCTAAAGTTTAAAATTAATAATATTAAAACTATCGACCGAGGGGAGGGTACTTGATGGAACTTGAATTTAAATTCAAATGGATTTAAGTTTTGTACTTTTCCATTTGAGTCGTTTTTGCGACCCGGGTTTTGCCTTTCGGCATCTTCAGGCACTATGCGCACCAGTAGCGAAGGGTGGAGGTAGGGTGTTATGATCCGCCATAAATAGAGCACACTTAGCGTTGTCAGTAATAAGTATGCATGATTAAGTGTGCAATTTTTTTTCGTATCGTCCAAAGTATACCAAAACTTTTATAGTTTGGTCTAGACAGGGCTTAATTGATTTTTAAAAAACTAGCCAATACCATCTCTAAATTGTAGTCTTAGTTCAATAAAAACAAATACGTATGACTAGTGCACACTCCCCAAAAAGCAAACTGTTCCCAGAATGGACGATTTTTACATTTTTACACCACTTGAGTGTAGTATTTTTATTGTTTATAATTATTACTAATGATCTATTATTAGCTTTTGACGATTTATACGCATATCGAGAGTATTAATAATGATAAGGCAGGGGTTTTTTACAAACACTTCAACTATTCATTATGTGTTTGTTATATTTTTTATTGTGATCCTTGACATAATAGGTAGATGATAAAGTTTTTACCTAATTTATTGTATTAATTTGTTATGTAAGTTAGAGTTGCATGTATTCGTTGTCATTGTATATTTATTTTGCCTTTTGGTGAGTGCACATAGTGCTTGAAGATGCCGAAAGGCGAAACCCGGGTCGCAAAAGCGACTCGAATGGAATAGTACAAAACTTAAATCCATTAGAATTTAAAATTTATTTGTGGAAACATCTCTGTTTCAATAACAAATCTACACCGCAGTTTTACCGTGCCATACATGCAATTTATTAGTTTATAGTTTTAACGTAACTCAAGAAACACCTGTATTAGATCGATATCTGTGGCATTACGGAGTCTAACAGTCAGGAGAAACTCCGCTCCGAGATGGTAAAACTCAAATATCCATTTTATTATGAACGTCCACAGGATGACTTCTCTCTGCGAGACCTCTATTTTGCATGTCATGGTTGACGTACATGGGACTCAAAGGGGGTGAGAAATCTTCGACTTGAAGTCAATCTTTCATCTGAATATTCAGGTGAAATCTTTGCGACAAATTAGTGCTACCGCTTCCAAGGCTTCGGCCTTCGAGCTGTTGCTGCATTCAATTTGCAGGCAATCACTCGCCTTAATCCATCTAATAGGTTCCAAATATTTATATAAATTTCGTTTATAAACTTAAGTTTTATAAGTATTTAATTAATAAATAGATTCCACAAAAATGAATGTATAATTTTTCTTCTGGCTGTTCTGTTTTGTCATGTCCTGTTTTGTCCGGTTACCACGTGCAATAGTGTGTGCTGCAACCTTCAAATACACCAATATTGAATGAGCGTCAGTACGTAAACCATGAGCAGTTGTCAGAACGAAAGACAAACGTATTCTTGACACGTGTTTAAGTCTATACCATATTCTTCCACACTTGAAATCGGTTGCCTGTTACTCTACACCCGTTAGATATTTCAATTCCCATTAATTCTGTATTCAATGTTGTTCATTAACGTTCCTTCTAATATGTGTGCGCGGACATTTATATAAAAAAATGTCAGCATAAATAATGATGTAAAAAGTGAAATGCGTTAATAGATTTTTTGTTTTTCCAAAATAGACGGCACAATAATTTGACGAGTTCATTTATCTACGCAAAACATTTTTTTTTACAAAAATTACTGCTAATATGAGTTTATTTTCTGCAAACACAATAGCACAATATTAATGGGAACGTTGGTGTTCATAATAATATACTTCAGCTCGTCACTTCAATACTACAACTAGATAACTTTGATTAGGTCATTGTTGGGAAAATGAAATTTAAACTTTACTCGATTAACATAAATCTAGACTATATTTATGTAAAATAAAAATGGAAAATAGTGCTTGTTTAATTGGGAACAATTAAATAATGTTCAATAGTATGAAAAAATATTTTAGGTATCAACCATTTCTTGTATTCAAATGAATAATTCACAAAATTTTTGAGAACATTCCATAATATATTGAACACACACATAACTTGAAATCACCTCAGATATAGGTACCCACTAGAAAAAGAGTTTTTTTTTATTTAATGCGTTTATGGTTTAAAAGATATCTAATATTTTCAAATGCAAAATTAATACAGTTCCCATTAACTTCTATCTTACTTAGTTTTATCATTTTATAGAGAAAGCAATGTAGAATCATATTCAATAGCTACCATAAAAACTGAAAATCAAGTTGTAGTATTCTGGCCTTCCAAGGAAGAAGGCAGTAATTCGCAAAATTTGTAAAATTGAGTTATGAATGCCATCCATTAGGTAATTTTGAAACCTATATATTCTGTTCACTTTAAAATCAGTATTATCAATAAAATACCGTTAAAATCCATAGTGAAAAAATAGACATCCGCTGAAATAATACAAATTTCTTAACAAAAATACAGTCATTCTATTCATTGCATTTACTGCTTGTTTATTGTTACTTTGTTTGTATTTAAACATCCTACTAATAAAAAAATATCACCGTTTTTTTACAGTACTATAGTTTGAAAGAAAAACACATTATGTCATTTATCTCGAAAGTGTGTGAGAGTCAGTTACTGCCTTCTTCCTTACTGGCGTATGCATATAACAGCAAACTACATTCAAGCTATTTAATGCAAATTTGCATGCATATACCTAAATAGGGACTGTTGAATAGTGACGTCACATTGCTGACGTAATACGCATAATGCCGTGACTAATGTTACCAACTTTTAAATTTTGATTCCCCGATAATTAATTTAAAATTTTGAAATTGAAAAATGTGCAAACGGTACCATATAAATTTAATAATTATAAATGAATAATTATCATGAACTTTAAATAATTTATTTGTTATAATATCATATTTATTTTATACTTCAATGCACAAAAGGATAAAGTATACCCAGTAAACATTTCCATAATATGGCAATACAGCTTCGCGGGCTCATTGACAATATTGACATTTCCATCGATCCTCGATATCTGTGTACATTTTTACAATTTTAGCATTTTTACCATCATGAATCCATCGCTAGCCCAACGACGACGGGCAGTTAACTTCAATCAAGACGAACTAAACCTACTAAACGCTTGTTGTGATAACACTGGTTGTGGTGACACTGATAGATCGCGCAGATCGCCACCATTTTAAGTTTGGTGCGCTTTCCTGTACGCATCTTCGTGACGTATGCATTTTTTATAGTTTTCTTATTCGGCCGATAAACCACTAACTGCATTGAGCGCGGTTCGAAATTGTATGAATACGGCTGTTAGAAGGGTAGTATTGAGGTGATGAGCTAATGAGCGGGTATGAAAGAAAAAAACTTACTCGACTTATTTTCTGATGCAGGAACATAACTGGGTAAAATACGTAAGTAGTGAATAACGTAGGTACGTGGTAAAAGAGCTTTTTATCTTATATCTAAAAATATTTACAAGATGAGATGAAAGTTATGCGTTGTTTGAATTTAATACTGTAATTAAAATTTTAATAACCCGATGATCAATCCGCTATTTTCCTCGTGTTTTCAACACCTCGTGTGATTCGCCGTCTAAATTTACCAATCTTTACAACGTTTTACTCCTACCCAAAAGAGAGCGTGGTCTAAAAATATTCATGTACCAAGAAAACCGTGGACGGCCGATGTATTTTGGTACATTGTGTTGCTTATTGATGTTTGGCTTTAGTTTTAGTAATGTTTCCAGAATATCGGACGTATTTATACTAAGCGTCAGCGGCGGTGGTATGTGGGCCAACATTTTTCTTGGTGCACGAGAAAACACTTAGTTATTTAATCGAGTTGATGTTGTTTACTGTTCATTCTTGATGTAAGGTCAGCGTTAGATCATAATGAAAGAAAATTGAACTGAATTTATAACGTGTGTTTTGTTTTTGCTCAGAGAAAACTTATAAAAGGATTAACTGTCAAACAGAGCTGTGATACTTTTTGAGCTAACCTAACTCCAACGATAGTCGTTTGGCTTAAGGCTATACTTCAGTTGAGGCATGGTCTAAAAAGATCGTGGCTAGGCGATGCACGGATTGTGCAAATGACGCGTGCCGAACGAAATATAATTTGTCATAAAAATCCAACATGCGTCCATTTTATTATGCTTATTGTTATACTACTAATAATAATAGTATATTCATTGACATGTTTTCTTTTTTTAAAGTTTTTTAGTCATCTTTACACGATTTAAGAATATTTTCATCCGACGCCATGACAAAACAAATCGACGTGCAGACACCTCAACTGTCGGTCTCTGATAGGCGACTAGGCAATTATCTACATATATTGTGGCTAATATCAATATTTGTGATAAAAAAAAATCTCTTAATTCAACCCTTATTTCTGTGGAGGCGCAAACTATGATCGTATTAGGATCGGACATGGTAGGAATAATAGTCTGTAAAATTATCACGAATATAGTCATAGTTAAATAACACTACCAAATCATAGAAGTTTACTTTGGAAATCAATTGTCGATTTGCGCAGTTTATAGATGTTTTACAAGAAAATTGCGTTAAATGATGAGGGTTATTTTTGGCTTAACGAGTTTTTTTAATAAGCAAAAATTCAGCATATAACTATAAGAAACCATTACTGAATTACATCCACAAAATGCACGTTTAGGTGTGGATTATGTGCTGGTAGTATCATCGGACGTTATTTTTTCAAAAATAAGGACGAAGCTTGAGTTACGGTCTATGGAGATCGTTTTCAGAACATGAGCAATGATTTTTTGATATATAGATAAAATTGATTCTGACGAGATGTGATTTTATCAGGATTGAGCTATGTGGCATATGCCTACCGCAACCATCGGCTTTGATTAAAATTTAGCGATAAGTAAAGTTGATTTATTTTGGAGAAATTACATTGAAACTTAGCTTTCAAGGTCACACAATTAAAAACCTATAGATTATTTGCTATAGGCTTACATGAAGTCACTGGTTAATGATGATAAACCAGCACAAGAGTGACGCCTTGGAAGCGAACATTTTTTGTATTATTAGTAATACGCAAAATGCGCTTTGTCAAGAACAGCCGCGGTGGTGATATGCCCAGAATTATTTTCGAAATATGTTATTGCCACGTATTTATTGATTGTCAGAATAAAAAAATATATTTAAAGTTATTTTTTGATTTACCTTTTACAATTGCTATCGGGCTTAAAAAACACCCCTTTTAAGATCAACTATTTTTGGTTATGTTATACCTGTCGATATCTACTTACTTCAAGTATTTTCAAGTACAAATAGTCTGAATCAAAACTCAAAGAAATCTATCATATTCACAGCCTTCCATTCTTCAACTTAAATGGCAACTCATGGCGTTACAAATTAAACAACGAGAAATGTAATAGATTTTTGGGTTGTCATCGCACTCTTACTTCCCACGACGTTTCACCCCATTCACAAGGGATAATGTGTTAGTATTACGAATGCAAACCCTGCTCTAAGTATGAACAATGGCCAGTGGTGTTGGGTGAAAAAATAAAATAAATCAACGAGTACAATGTAAAATAATATACTTAATAACAAAGTTTTCACCGCGATTTTTTTTCATTTATTGCCAGATATTTAAGAGCACATGAATATATTTTCAAGTTATCAATGCAAAAAAAACTACTAATAAATGTACTTACTTGAAATATATATTATTCTGTTTGAATATTTGGTATAAGTATATTAAAAAAATGGATTTTTTTAAAATAATTATATGAATTGTTTGTCTTTTTTAATACCACCCAATTTAAGAGTTCCAGGAAAAGAAATATTATTACCGCAAGCAGTATTTCACTGGGTTATTAAATATGTGTTTTTATTATATAAATAGTATTTTATCCAGAATCTAATCTCTTTGGTTTTATCAGTTTAGTTGGTTGCGTAAAAGTTTTACTTTTACATACGTATTTATATTTAGGCTCTTTCGGAACCGCAAAATATTTCATTTAAATTTAGTCATAATTTTAAAGCTCAATGATATCAAAATACCACACCTAAATTTGGTAGTATTTTCAATTACATTTTTCATTATTACGTCCCAGCACTTCCAGCTTTGGTGCAAAGGGCAAGCAAAAGTTCGCACCATTTCCTTCAGTCTCGCGCCTCCCTCCATGCCCGAGGGCCGGCCACGGCAATGGAACCCTTGAGGCTGTCCCACAAGGGTACGAAGTATCTCACTCTCCGGCGGTATCATATTTATAAATATATAGGTAATAAGAGCAATGTCAAAATTTTAATGATCATTTGTATGATGTTCGCTGCCAATTTAATTTTTGGTGTTAAGACGTTCTATTAATGAAAATAATAAAAGTATAATATTATTAAAGCAGGTCAATTATATATATTACATATAGCTTTGTTTTATTTTAATTAAAATATGGACCGTTGCCTCTGTAATACTCTTTTTAATGTTATTTTCTTTTACTGTAACTGTGTTTTTGTTACTGTACCTATATCTTGATGCCGTCGCTAACACACTGTAACTACAAGAGTGAATGAATCAGAAATGCATTACAGAAAAGAATTACATTCAACGTATTTAAGCAGATAATCTGAGAAAAAAGTTAGATAATCAGGGACGCCATATCAATTGATACCAGAATGCGAGACTGGAGTGAGTTCACAAAATACTAAAACATAATAATATGGATAATTATAGTCTAATGCGTAAGGCTCTGGGTTCTTATACCGGAGATTAAACGTTTGATTCCTGGTTACGTTACAATATATCTGGGTGTATGATTTTTGTTTCACTGTTTCTAATACACGACTACTTCATCGATTACATGTAATTGAGCCTCGTGATAGGTGGTATTAAAAAGGGAAAAAATACCTATTAGGTTTCTCTTATAGCATGTATATAATATAACTGGGGTAACGATACGAATAAAAACTATTGTGATGTAAAGGAATTGGATAGATATAATTAATACATAGTTACTTGTGGCAAGCTCTGCATCTCCAGAAATAATTAATATAGTTTATAGTATATACCTACTATTTAATAATATTATATTATGTACTTTTTTTGAAATGGTACAGAAAATTATATACTTCTAATTAATACTCTATGTATATATGAGTCGTATATTATCAAAAGTAGATCTGTGCGTTATTCATCATTTCGAGAAAATGACGAAAAACTTTTTGTTGAGTTTTTTAGTGTTATAATAGCATGAAATATGTTTCTACATTTAGAAATTAGAAATTCAATTTAAATTCAACAGTTCTACTTTTATTTCCAAAGTATTGAATAGTTCTACTTCTGATACCAAGCTCTATTTTCCATCACAATTTTATACCACACAGATATGATTTTGATTCGAATATTATATTGCTAGTCGTACATTATGGTCAGAAGAATAATTTGGCATACTTAGTCAAATTTCGATATATTTGCGACAGTTCTACTTTTGATAATATACGACTCATATTATCAATACTAATTAGTAATTTAAAATAAATCTATAAGGCTACGGCACCACACACTAAACTAAATGATACAAAAAGTAGCTAAGTAAGTAGGTATACATATTATGTACTAGCATCCCTATAAGTATAAGAAAATGTCACCACAGTCACGCTACTCGTAGATTCATTTATTATAAGCCTAATTTTCACTGAAAAATAAAAATGATTTTGAAACAATTTTTCATAGTTTCTAAGGGAATGTCACAACTGGACGCCAGGACAATTATTGGGCGCCGCACTGTAGACGTTAGTTACGAATTTATACAGAAAGTAGACGAGGAATTTTAATCAGTTGCTATCTACTACTTAGTAGTTTTAAATCATTTTGCTCTTAACATAATGTTTGTTTATTGCTGATTGAGAATTATCATGCCTGAGGCTTTATATAAAAATAACAGAACTCTCTTCTCATTGGAACTTAATCATATTACTAAAGCAGCATAATTAAATCGTTATTTACGTATGCATATTTAAATCTCACTAAGTATTAAATAATAATTTAAATATATATATAATTATAAAAATACCAATAATTAATGAACGTCTATTTATTTTCTAATTTCATTCGATTGCGTGGCGCCCAGTTGTCCAGGCGCCGAATCGTCTAGACCCGTTTATGGCGATTTGCTCAACATTTTAAGTCGATTCTCTCATTGAATAAGAATATTTAATTTTGAGACAGATATACAAGTCAATAACATCGATTTCTGAGAAACAATATAGTTTGATTATTTGGTCAATTGTAATACTTACGTAATACAGCGTATGTGTGCGGTTTATTTTTGTACTGAAATATTTGAATTGACGTATGCGTTGTAATAATATTTACAATTGTTTATTCTAACGTTTGTGGATTAGAATATTCAGAAATTTGCTAATATTCAGTTCTATAAATAAATATAATATTAGCATATTTTAAAATAGTCAATGTAGATGAATGGTACAATATTATATTGGCGAGTTTACCTCTGTCCTCTTATATACGTTTTCGGCAATCTGTAGATAGATGCCCTAGAGTTGATGACTGTTAACTAATCTGGTTTGGTATAGAAATTGATTTGATAAGGAATAGTTTTCATTTAATTTTCATTTTATGATTTATAGTGCACTGCCATTCATTCGCTAAGAGACATACTACGTGAGTAAATTAGAAAATTTGTGAAACCTGTAATACTTATTTATTTTATTATTAAAATAATATATATTATCAGAAAACAAGGAATCCCTGGGCGCTATATAAATATTTTCAATAATATATACAGTAACGCAACAGCATCTGTCAATCTCCATAAACCATCGCGCAGATTTCCTATGAGCAAAGGTGTCCGACATGGAGATACAATCTCACCTAAATTATTTACAGCTACCCTTGAAGACTTATTCAGGCAACTTGACTGGAATTACAAAGGGATCCCCATAAATGGAGAATACCTGAGTCATCTGCGCTTTGCCAATGACATAGTAATTTTCTCGCAAGACTCAGAAGACCTCCAAAGCAGAATGCAGGAACTCGCTGAAGTAAGCAACAAAGTAGGTTTGAAAATAAACGTAACAAAGACGAAAGTCATGTTCAACTGCTTTGCGGGCCAAAAAGAGATCCTCATCAATGGCACTCAGCTCGAACAGGTGAAAAGCTACACCTATCTAGGACAACAAGTGTCTTTTTATAGATGGATGTATATTTGATGAAATTGTTCTCAGAGTAAGGCTAGGCTAGAGTGCTTTTGGCCGCCTGAATAATGTCTTCAAAAGTGACCTTCCACTGTGCTTAAAGCGCAAAGTGTTCAACCAGTGTACCTATGCTTCCCGTGATCACATATGCGTGTGAAACATGGACCCTAAGTAAAAGAGAGATCCAGAAACTTGGAGTAGCACAACGTAATATGGAGAGGTGCATGCTGGGCATAAAGCGAAAAGAGTGGATAAGGAAGCAGATAAGGGTTTGCGATGTAATAGAGTTTATTAAAAGTCTTAAATGGAGATGGGCTGGACAGATAGTTCAAAGAAAAGACAATCGTTGGAGCATCTAGTGGTATCCAAGAAGTACAAAACGTCCGCAAGGTAGACCTAGAGGCCGCTGGATCGATGAAATGATAAAGTTCTGCGGAAATACGTGGCAACGCAATGCACAGGAGCGAGAGAAGTGGAAGCAGCTTGAAGAGGCCTTTATCCAGCAGTGGATAGATTCAGGTTGTTGATGATGATGATGATGATGATATATTATAAGCATACACAAGTATCACACTTGATAAAATGAAAACAATAGTTTATAATATGGTTACTTCCGTAGAAACCATATTTTTATTATTAGTAATAATTATTTATAACGTAGAAGAAAACCGCACTAGATGTTATTAATAATATAATTCCGGCTTCCGTAACTGACATGACAATTACATATTATAAGAATCTATTTTAATATTGCAACCGTCATTATCTTGTGGTAGGTAAATACGACGTTTAAACTAAGATTCCTCACGATTCGCAGAAAATTAGTCTGAGTTCTTGGAATAAATTGTAATAACAAATGGTTTGACGTGCCGGTTGTATTAAAAACCGCAACCTTACAAGGTTTTTGTCTACTATACCGCGAATAATTTTAATTATACATTTTGGAATACCTACTTACTTAATTAGTTATGTTAAAGTTATTAAAGTTACTTGCTTAATCATTTATTAAATTAAATTTGATTAAAACTAGTTTTAGACATTTATTTTATATTTCTTACCTATCTTAATTATTAATAACATTATTTTAGTTACATATTTTTTATTAAAAAAAATGCAATGACGATTATTACCTATTCTATTTATTAATATTGTTTAATAGCGCCTGTACACGTGCATGGAATTACTGTCGGCAATAGTGCTTATTTTAATAACTCTACCTTAGAGCTGAAAGCGTGGAAGTCACATTTTTATAGTTTTTGAGTTAAGTATGCAGATTTAAGTGTATTCACGTTTTGTTAATGCTGAAAATTTGGGAGTCCAATGTCACATAGTTTTCAAAATACTTACTTCTAAGACGACGGCAGTTCAATTATACTTTAGAGCTGAAAGAGTGGATGTCCTACTTAAGTCATTTTTAATTTAAGCTAATAGGTATAGTAAAAAGATTAATTACAAAAGTGCGGAAGTCCAACATACTGAGTTTTAGTCCGAACGTGAGTGAGTATTATATAGTAGATTGGTAACACTGAAGTCACACTTGGACTGTGTTTTTGTTTAACGGCCCATGTGCGCCACGTAGGTCAAAATGGAGTTTTATGGTATTTTCAGAGCATAAGCCTGGACATTCGTTAAACGTTGTAGATTATCAATTTATATAATTTTGAAGCCTTATTATCCTTTATAGTTATTTTAAACATTTGATGAAATATACAGTTTGATCTCAAACTCTGATTTTCCAATATATAAAATAACGGAAGGACGAATCGACCGACTTCGTAACCCTCGTTCAGTCGTACATAGGTTATGTTTGTACTGAAAAGAAACAAAAGCACACATACATTGGGTATCACTATTTTTACGAGGCACCTAGGCGATTGGCCTTTGTCCTCTTCATCTCTTTTACTAGAGATTTTGCGACTAACTGGAGATGATGCAAGCTATAATTGTTTAAGTTAAAGTTTTATTCTGGCGTATAATTGACCGTTCTTCGAGTGTGCTGCAAACCCTGCGACCATAACTGAAATATACATAAAAAACGAGAAGATGAAAACCTTCCTGCACGCGTTATACAATATAACAAGAAAATTTCTCAGCAAAGCTGTATAACTCCTTCAAAATCGATTCAATCGAGAAATGAGAATCCTTTGAGCATGAAGAATCATACGAGAATCAACGGACGCTCTTAATTTCTTAAATATTTATCAGGGGTACACATGGCAATACTCTAGCAAGAATAGATGAGTTCTCATTTATAACACGTATCTATACGTCTTCGTTAGCTGTTTTCTAAATTGTTTAATAGGAATACTTCTTTAAAGATGGCTGACACTCTTGAGCAAGATTAATATTATTTCCAGGCGATGATTTCATATTTTCTCCGCGAGTTCGTACGTGTCCAAATCCTCGGCTGTTGTTTGTTAGATACCCAATAATAAAACGTACATAATATTATAAAGACGCCATAAAAAAGAGAGACGGTTCTCGACGTTGATCGCCTCAAATGTCCTTATTAGGAGGACGCCGCTAAATGGAACGGAGCGAGCGACCCACGCGTCAGTAAGTTACATTAACGAACCGGCCAAATGCCTGACACGAGGAAATGTTTTTGTTTGTCAATATTTTTCATGTTGTAACTAGGTATATGGTATTGAATTTTGGCAATGCTTTATTACATAATAATTGTAACTAGGAAATATTGAAGTATTAAAATGGTGGCAAAATCCTGAGGGTGACTAGAGTAGGGATTGCAATACCGGTATTTAAAAATCGGTATTCCAGTATTTATCAATACCAAAATACCGGTTTTAAAAATTCAAAATACCGGAATTTTCGGTATTAAGAAAGCACACTCGTTTACGTTTTTGAAAATGAATTATAAGTTATGTGCTGCTAAAATGCAAATATGTTAAGTGAATCCAACAGAGGTAAAAAAATAATAAAACAAATTTCATCAAATATATTTATAAGTATAAGTAATTGTCGCGATGAATTATCATAATATTATTTCGAAATAGAAAACATCCGTGACGAAAATGTTCAATTATTCTATAATTATTGATGACTATAGAAGAAGCTTTTCCTGCAGCCGGACTTATTTACACATGATGAACTTTTGAGGACTGTGGTTAAAATTATCAATATATTCAAATTATTTGTAAAAAACCACCAGTTCTACAATTATAATCAGTACATATTTTAAAATGTCAACATAATAAATGTAGGTATGTAGGTTTTTTTCTATAAAATAATATTTTAAAAAGATTTTAATAGCTACATTTATTAATAAGCACCTACTTCTGTTTTTTTTAATGATTTAGAAATACCGGTATTCAATAAGAAATACCGAAAACCGGTATTGTCATTTTCATTCGGTATTGCAATCCCTAGACTAGGGGTGACAAATTTATTTAATAATAATTAGGTAATACAGAGAAAAATTTAAAAATACAAATGTGGCTATCGCTAGTCGTGGGCTACAATTAAGTAAGTAATGTCATTTACCTTATTTGATTACAAAGCCTGTCGCATTTCACGTAACTTGAAGTACCTACCTACAACCCCGCGACACCACCAAGTTATTTACCCCCATAAGTTGAAAGCAAATAAATAATAACAATTGGAACTAAGTGAAACAGTTTTATCCGATCATTACGTAGCCCCAAACTATGATGATTATTCGTTATTCATGTAATTGCCCCACTCTAGTAACAACATATTTTTTGTTCTATACTATTTATGTTTAAACCACCCGAGAGGGTGTATTTAATTAATTTCGGACTTTTTAATTGCTATATGAAATAATCATTATGTTTAAATTAAAAATTTCTCACTAAAGTTATAGTGAAAGACCACGCAAACTACTTTTCTTAGGACCTTGTTGGGGGAGGTTCACTTTTTAGGCTTATTTGAAGATGTTCTTCGTCTGAATTAGATGCAAAAAGCGGATTTTTCAGAACTCTAACAAACAAGGGGTTAAAAAAATAACAAGTCAAACTAGGTACCTACTAAAATGTATAAATAATGGATGTAGGTATGGAATAAATATTTTAAAGGTTTGTTTTAGTCATCTCGAATGGAATTTAAATTGAAAATGACGTGTCACATTATTTATTATATTTTACAAATGACTAATTTGATATTTTATTTTATTATTTTATTGGAAAAAGATTGTGAAATCTTAATAAAATTACAGTACAAGACAATAAATTATATTTAAATTTATTCATCGCTGTTGAAGCATTTTGCAAGTAGTTCTTGTGCACATTTCCAATTAAAGAATATTTAATAAGTGATTGTACTTTTAAAAAGTTTGTTTTTGCAAATGGCATGACGTTTGATTAATAATTACCGAGAGTGGGTGTTCAGAAAAAAAGTGAACACTCATAATGCTTCAATGATTTTGGTTTATGAAACAAAAGTGTTTCAAAATGAATTCGGTCAAGGTGAAATATCACATTAAATCCAATTTAAAAATTATATGCAATTGTTCAATAATTTTTGTATTAGTAACATTATAATTAATTTTAATTTCAACAGTTTATCTTGTAACGATACGCCGTAAAATAAAATTATGGATGTAACTTCTTTGAAATATATAAAAAAATATTTTTATTAAATGCCACAAGTTTTTTTTTGATTAATTTATGTATCTAGTAACATATAAATTTTAAAATGATCGTTTGGTTTGGAATATAAAATGGAAAACCAATCAAAATATTAGAAATTGTGGAAACATCTTTATATTATAAGAATACTTAATTAATTTAGGAAATTCGTAGTTTTCCAGCGTCAATTTGTTATAAATAGTATATATTGTTAATACATTGATTATAAAAGACAAAATATGGCGGTCGATATTAACAGAATTTGAAATAACATATCGCACCCTCGCAACTAAACCGCCACAAGCTCAAATTTACATGTTTTGAGTTAATTACTACGTTTCATTGTCTATAAGTTCATAGTATATTATGTACCGAAAATTTCATATCTCAAAGTCATCAAATTCAAGTCAAAACTTCATTTAATATCTAAACATATTTAAAAAGCAGTACAAAAATGCAAAAGGAAAAAACTTCAAAGCTGATTTTCTCTGTTTGACGATTTTGGATTGTGGCAGTTTAGTTGCGAGAGTGCGACATATGATGCATCTACGGGGTCATATCGCAAGAAAAAGTATTGAAAAAATATCAGTATTAATAGACATCGAAATAAAGTATAGATACCTTTTTGACGGCTTTAAACGTATTGTTGCTGGTAAAAAATACCTCCCCTAGCTTTTTTCATTCTTCTAGATCCCTAGTTCTTTGCTGCTATGTACATCCGCTGAAATTTATAAGATCGTCTATCCAGCGGGTTTCAGGGCATCCCTGTGAGCATTCAGTACCACTGTCTTGATGTGTAGCCAGTGGCTGTTTACTTGCTTAGCAATATATCCATCTCGTTACCAATAGCAATGGTAATAGGCTGATTATTGATAAATAATAAGAATAATTCAACAAATATTGCTACACTATTAAATCGTGTGGTTATTTATTAAATTAAAAATCTATAATTGTTTAAGATTAGTATAAAATATATGAATATACAACAACCAGAATATCTAGTAGAAAGTACAATAGCTATCAAAAAATGTAGAGAAACTGTAATATTTTGCCATGTTTTCCGCAATGACAAAAACAAAAATAATATGTCTCCATCCACGTAATTATGCAAAAAAAGAACATATGGGTAAGTAGATATACAAAATTATGTTTGTCGCGTCTCAATGTGCAAGAAGTTGGTTGGTGATGCCAATTTATCATTTATATTGCCATCACTAGCATCTTTCACATGTAATCTAGGTAAATTGAAAACAATGAATCTGGGAAGTGGCGTTAAATCTAACATTGTCGATATTATCCGAGAAAATTTTTCAAAACTCGGATTTTTGAAATTTTACATTTCATATAATATTATTATTGAAGTTATTTCTGTAAAAGGCTCATATTTAAATCATAAATAACAGCTGTGATATTTAATTTCAAGGAATTCTATTCGAAAATTTCCCGCCAAAACGTTTCTTTTCATAAGGCATATTTTTGTCGACGAAAGTTGGCAGTACTGTTTGTGATCTGGTAAGTCTTCCAGGATTGACAGATATGAAGAGACCAAATAGAAGATCGCGTTAAAAATCAAGAATAACCAATATAAATATTTTAAATTAAATATACCTACGCCCTCATAATATATGACTACTCAATGAAATTTATTAAACTAGAAAAACTGTGTATTTTCTACGTCACTATTATACGATAAATGTCACCGTAGAGCCTTTTCATTATAAATATGGCTGTATAGAAAATACATAGAAAATTTTAATGATTATGATAACGATTAATTAAAAAGAAGTATTTTTAATAAAAAAAACAGAGAAAACTAGCAATTAAAAAATACGTGTCAGATATATTAATGATTTTACGGAAGAAAATTGTATTTTAGACACAAAATTTAAGGCAGAGTATATGGATCGAAGATCACTATGAAAAATGTTATGTAATAAACACACACATTCCGTGGATTACACTTATTTTATACAATAAGTTTTGAGAATTTTGATTTTGAGAATATATTAAAAAGTCAATAAAATAAATTTTATTAAACATTTTTTTTATTCAATGAGTGTTTCAAATTATGTAGGACGTAGGTGCTATAATATAGCATTTGGTGTATAAAACTTACCGTTTAAAAGTCTCTGAACAAATTGTCGACTTTGCGTGACAATATTGATTGTGAAATATGTATAATTATGTCATTGTGATGCTCAGTCTTCTCGTTTTCTAGAAATCAAAATTGCCTGATCGCATATAATGATTAATTCGATAAAAGAGAATTATTGTAAACGTAGTCGTTACAACATTTTTAATTTTTTTATTTAATTACCAGAATAAAGAATTTTCCACAATTTTAAATCGACAATGGTAATCTAAAACTTGTGTGATCATAAATATTGATTTCTCTTCTTTTTTTTATGCAATTTCTATTATCGGACACAAACGACGAGTTCAGTCATGTTTTCCTTAAAAACTTTTCTCTAAATTGAGATGGAGTGCAGGGCAAGACATTCTTCTTCTACAAGGGCCGTGTTTGAAAACTGATTTATATAATAAGAAAAGATGGATAATCATAATGAATATTTATTTGTTCATATTTTATATAACATCTACAAAATAATCAGGTCTATTTCAATTTTAGACCTTCATACAGAATGTGTAGTCTTAAAACAAAGCGGAAGAATTTTCTAAATTATATTTTTCGTATCGGTAACATAAGGAAATGTAATAATATTTTTCAATTTGTGCAGTGATTAATATTAATGATAATTATTATAACATTGACTAATACTATAGAAAACCACTTTAGGTATGGGTCGCCTAGAGTCATAACTCAAAAATTTGGCATTTTTGTGTTAAATATACCTAGTGATCCTTAAGGCATTAATCTATATAAAGAAAATAGTTAGTTGTCAAAAGTCATTTTAAACGATGTAAAAATCATTGACAAAGCTGACTGTTGGTCTCACATTTTTCGATAACTAATGTGAGTTATGTCACCAAGGCCTTTTTAATGAATCAGGGAGCTCTATTTCTCATAGTGTGCTGTGTGTTTAAATAATGTATATCGACTCACTTACTCATTACTATCCAAGGGAGTTCAATACCTTTCTTCTAATTATATGAAAAAACAGAGCTCTGGTGGTTTTTTGCGATTATCTAAATACTCGATTTTTGGAATGACTAGGCCAGGGGTCGGCGGAAGCAGCTCGCGAGCCGCATCCGGCTCTTTGCACGTTTGCGGCTCTTCAGACATAAACTCCAATTTCACATTATCTCAAGCAGCCTAATAAATTATGAGTTTTGATTTCTCAGCACAAGTGCACAGCTATAAAACAACTGCCTAAAATAGAAACAATACTCTTTAATACATGGAATTAGTTTTCCTGAAACATATGACGCGTTAAATAAACTAGGTTTTGGTATTCTCACAGTCTTTGGCTCTACATATGCGAACAAACACTCTCATCTATGAACCAAATAAAAAATAAACTTAGAAGCAGAATAACGGATGAAAATTTACGATCATGTATTCAAGTAAAAATATAAGTAGCTACTCCCAGATATAGTACCTAAAGCTATCAAAAGCGATGCATGGACGCCGTTCTAAATATTTTTTTTAATGAAAAAACTTCCGCCCCTAAAAATCCATATCCATATGTATATTACATATATGCGGCTCTCTGGTAACTTTGTTATCCTGTTTCCTTTAAAAATTTGGCTCTTCTCACTTGACAAACTTCCGACCCCTACTCTATATTACCTAAATAGTTTATTAATTTTATTGTATTATGTAAGTATACTGTTTATTAAAGAAGGACAAAGTGATTAATATAATATTATCTATCAAAGAATTAAAATTATATAATTTTCCTTATAATAGGAAAATGCTTAGAAAATTGCAGCCTTGGAATAATGACGCTTGTGGTTTATTACATCACAATTTAATAAAATATCGAAAACTATAGATTGCGACAATTTAATCAAACCATGTATTGAAATTCGATGTTTATCATTTTATCACGGATGTGTGTGATCATTTTGTCGATTCGGCTGTACCGATTTACTGGATTAATGCTTTCGGGAAGTTGTATATTAAATTGAGTCAATTGGCTTCAAAATGTTGGTGACCTTTGATTGGTTCTATTACGCCTACAAATAGTTTTAATCCCACACTATTTGTGGCGTTCGAGATTCAAATGAGTATGTAGAATGATTTTGCACCATTATCTCAGCTGGTTAATAGATAGTGAGCCCTCCCACAAGGTATGGGGCTCGATGAGGTGATCAGCCAATCATAAGGCGACTCCTCATATGAATAAAATCATATTTATGGAGATCTATAATTCAGTGGTCTTCAATTCGCGGTAATATTTTGTTTATTATTCGTCTCTGTTCTGGCAGAACACACTAACTGGAGAATACTAGTTTGAGTAATTTGACTTTGAAGTTGTTAAAATGTTTGAAATGGTCTGTCATGGGAGTTTATTAAGTAATCGTAAAAAGGATAACTTTAAAATAAAACTGTTTATTTATTAAGTAGGTTAAGAAGGTAAAGTTTGAAATAAGGAACATTTTGGTATAACTAACACAATATGTAATTTTTTCGAATTAGTGTCTTCTGCCAGAACAGTGACGTATTGTTCTCTCATAACTGGCGCATATATCTATTTAAAAGATTCAAACAACAATCGGTAGAAACTTAAAATAAATGTTTTTCTGTAAATCCATTTGAGTTATCAATAGCTTTCAGTAAAAAAATACTAATATCTCCGGAGAAAAGTGTGGGGATTGATGTGAGTTACCACTGTGGGAGTCGTCGACGTGTCGTAGGTCATGGTGTTGAGGATGATGATGAAGAAGTCGAAGATGGATACAGGAGCGAGTTTTATTTAATACAGTAGTTATGTTACCATACTTATGATATGGTTCCGAGGTCTGCATCTCGGTACATTGAGATGTTGTGCGGGACGATACGGAGATTGAGATAGGTAATAACGGACCAGGTACTTAGATTCGAGTGTCATTTTTGATGAATTTATACAATCACAATAATATTCATTTCATTGAAATGATCGAGTCAGCTATTATCTGGCGTTTGCGTCAATGGATGATTGACTAAGTGAAAAACGGATATTTGCAGAATTTATTATTGAGGTCAGTTCCCTACCGAGTTTGCTATAATTTGACACTAGGGAAAATAGATCTTTAATTTATAATGCTATATCTCTACAAGAGCTTTTTTTATATTTATAGTATACGTTATATAAATAATTATAGATATAAATTATGTATTTGGAATTTTATTTTGACATATATAATTCTAGTGCTTGAATTGTGCCTAAGTATTGACAAATTTAAGACGTAGTCAATGATTGTTAATCGTACTGAGAAGCTTATCCTTAGTGGTAGACTAAATCATTAGAAACAACTGAGCTTTTTTGAATTTAGAATTGCAAGTCGTCTCACCAAGGTATGGAAAATTTGCTGTATTACAAAAACTGATTAAAACGCTAATATTTTCAATGTTCACATTATGCGGTGTTGAAATCTGAACTTTAAGAGAATCCGATAGGAAGAAATTTTCCGCATTTAAGATGTGGTGTTGGTGGAGAATACTCCACATTCCATGAATTGCCAGGCATTCAAATTTCTATACTAGAAAAACTTGAAATCAAAGAACGTTTCTTGACCAATTGCAACCGACGCGTTCTGAAATTATTCGGTCACTTAATAAGAAGAGATCCGAGTAGCCTGGAGAGGAGAGTGATCTCTGGTGGCATCAAAGGGATAAGCTTGCAAGGGTGTGCGCTTCTAAATGGAGCAGCATCATCGAGAAGCGACATAATTAACAATGTCTAGAATCGCTCTAGATCGAAGAAGGTTTTTGGCAAGGCCTGTGATTTCAATGATCATCACCCTCAAGTGTTTAGAGTAAAGAATATAAAGAGAGAGATTTCAAATATTATATAATATAATATATTTAGGTACCTACATACAACATTAATATAAAATATTTAAATAATTGAATCAATTAGTGTTACTTGCTCGGGCATCTTTTCTTGGTAAGAAAAATAAATAGTGTGCTATTTTAATGCACCTTAAAAATATTAAGTCATTTAAAACAACCCTTGAAAAATAACTATCACATAATATATTATCTTAAAAGTATAAACAGACCGAATGGAACTTCAAATCTATTACAATCCGGGTAAGACATTTTTACCAACAAAATAATGTTATGTTATTAAATTATTCATTTTATTTACACATTGTTACTAGTTTTGAAGAAAAAATAATTTAATTCAGGGTATATATAACATTACAATTGAATTATTCACCACGAGAATTTCAATAACTGTCACAATATTTTTTACAAAAATTATATCGAGATAATATACCCCACACAGTATTCAGTTTGTGTATATTTTTATATATCCAAGTGCTATCAAGAAAACATTATATAAATCATATAAATTTACAGTATTAAGTTGAATACCAATGACACTGATAATATATGAAAAACAAACAAAAAAAAAACCGGCAACCATTACAACACGCGAAATAACTTGTCTTTGCCATTTTCGGAAACAAACTTAGTTTGCAATCAAATTTAAATTAAGGTGTCGAGTTTTCATATTCTCATATTAATGTGATATTCATTATTACTTGTAATATCCAATATTATTATAATAGTGATTTTGTAATGAAGACCATAACATAATACGCAGTCTATTAGGCGCCGAACGTAAAATATTTATAAATTTTCATATTAAAACCGTTAATTTATTATGAATAATAACATTATATTTTGATCCAGTGCGATGCAAAATGGTCATTCAAAGCATCAACTATATTATTATGCATGCAATTTTATCAATATGTAAATAGATCGATTGGTTAATTTTGTTACTATTTCAGATTGATTTCACTAGACACTAGTTCACTCAACAAGCAGCGTAATGAATGTCTGTTATGCGTTTGATAAAGATTTTCTTTATCGCACCATTGTTCTTATCAATCTTATAAACGTCTGAAATACGATGTATATTTTATCGCTCATTGTTTCAAACTTCTATCCAATGGATATTGTTTTATAGGTATTACATTTTCTTATCAAACTAAATGTCTGAGAATGCCATAAGTAGTAAAATAGCTTTTCAATTCAGTTTAAATTCAACCTTAAATAAGGACGAATCGACTGAATTCAATCACTGTATCAAATCGGACTGTTAACAAGTTATTTTCTGAAACATACTCTATATCAGTGGCGAAGGGTAGAGGTAGGCTGTTAAGGCACGCCATTAATAATGCACATAAAATTTTGTTAGTCATACTTATTTCTTTTTATTGAACTAAGACTACAA
Organism: Rhyacophila brunnea; assembly: GCF_057557595.1. Classification (NCBI taxonomy): domain Eukaryota; kingdom Metazoa; phylum Arthropoda; class Insecta; order Trichoptera; family Rhyacophilidae; genus Rhyacophila; species Rhyacophila brunnea. The sequence goes on along the minus strand of NW_028232796.1, from coordinate 8,617,199 downwards.
TTTACAGATGGTGGTGGTTAGTTTTTTAAAAATCAATTAAGCACTGCCTAAACCAAGCCATAATAGTTTTGGTGTATTTTGGACAATTAGACAAAATTATGCACACTTTTTCATTCATATTTATTTGTTTTCGTTGGATTAAGAATACATATAACACATAATATTGTTGGTTCATTTTTTTAAATCCATTAAGCCCTGCCTAAACCAAACTGTAATAGATAAAAAAATATTATTCTATCTATAAATATCCAAAGTAATGTATGATTTAATTGCATATATTTTTAGATAGACGAGTATTTTTTGACTATTACTTATTATGGCTTGGTTTCGCAGGGTTTGATTAAATTAAAAAAAAAACTAACTAACATCATCGGTAAATTTTAGTCTTGTTTCAATGAAAATAAATACACATGACTGACAAAGTTTAATGTGCACTATTTATGGCGGATCTTAACAGCCTACCTCCACCCTTCACCACTGCTCTATATATATAATATATTATATTACCTTCTATGTATGTAATAAGGCCAGCTTAAATATAAAAGGTATTTAAACGAAGTTGATCCCGCCGTTCCATAACAATATTAGTGTATTTAAAAAGTAATATATTCACGATTATTAGTATAATAGAAAACTTTGGATACATATATGGAAACTTTGCTGGTTGCGATAACTTTTCATTATTATATTTTAAATTTTTGTAATCAATATCTAACTGTTTGTTTCTTTAATAAATAAAATTTAAAAAAATATATATAAGAAACAATAATATTCGTTGGCTGAAAAAATACTGTAATGATATATATAACATAATGTTATCTAGTAAATTTTTTATTATTTGTGGCCGAAAATATTATATAAGGCACCTATATATAACAATGCAAATATTACATACGTATAATGTGGTATGAAAAAGGTAATATCATTACATCAGAATGCCACGCTATCTATTCAATGAATAATATTAGTTTCCTTTGCGGTAGGCTGGTATGTAGGTAATGCTTTTCAAAACTAAGGCAAATTATTTTTTATTAGTATTGCTAGCCGACATTTATTTAGTAGCTCACTACCACTACTAAAGTTAAATGAATATTTTTTTTTTATTCAACAAATAATAATTATTTACAAGATTTGAGAATGTAATATTATTTATTGATAATACATCAAGAATATTACATTTTCAAAACTTGTGAATTATTTTTTGACCATGTCCGATCCTAATAGGATCATGTGGGCCTCCACAGAGTGGAAGTTTGTATTAATATATTTTTATTTTTACGAGAAATGGACGTCAGCCACTTGCTCAACCTATTAGGTCCATACTCTGACTCATACACAAACTGAAAAACAATATGTGCACTTGCCAGCCCAGGATTAGAACCTGGGACCCTCGACACGAGAGGCCAGCCCTTAAGCCACGCGGCCATCGTGGGAATTATTCGTTGAATAAAAAATATCAAATTATAAATACTAAGTGCAAGTACGTTAAGACTAAAATTTGGAGAGATCCTGACGTCGGCATAAGCACCTGTTGATATTAACGCAACTCAAAATGTGGTTAATTTGTATGAACGTTAGTTAATTTCGTTGTAATTGGAAAGAGTATGGTAAAAAACTGAATTCGATAGATGGCGGGTGTGAGTCCCGTTCGGCACCATACGATATTTTAAAATTAATTTTTGAGTTGTCAATAAAGTCTAATGATAATTAATAAAACACAATAAACATTTGTATAGTCCAGATCATGATACATAATATGTACGTGTAAAAATAAAGACTGTTTTAATATAGCAAACAGTTAGAAATTCGTATAAAATTTGTTTACAAACATTTCAAATGTTTGTAAATAAAAAAATATTTTTGGAGGGATGGAAAACATTTTATGCAAATGTATTGACAAATTTTATCATTGTATAGCCCAGAGAACACAGAATGTTTCCATGCGTGCGTTGATTTCAAACAAAAAAAGTATTATAACGAATACTTGTATTGGGGCAGTTGTTTAGAGACATTATTCTCGCAGAAATGCACTTTAGTTTGAACTAGGTATTACATAATTTCATCAATAAACGCTCTTATGACGTAAGCTTTATTTTTTGGAAACATGAGTAAATCCAAGTAAGGTTAATGTTGATTGTAATAATTGGATTTACGAGAATAGATTGACGGTACCCATTGTATTTTATATTTCCATATGAAAAATCGATTTGTGAATATTTCAGATCGATAGCATCATCATGTGTTTTTGGGAAAACGATATGTTATGGGTACTACATGCTTAGAGCACGTGACTACATTTAAATTTTGATATAATTCAATGCCCTAAAATTAGCTAGATCAACCAGACGTAAGCGAAAAAATATTTTATAAATACATTGGTTATATTAAACTAAACCAGGGTTTCCAAAACTATATTCCGCAGAGCACCAGTATTCCGCCGAACCTGAATGGGTGTTCGGCGACCATTTGGAAAGGTTTTATACACTCTGCAACACATTTAAAGATCTTCTACTAAGTAGAAGTAAAATAAGTAAAACTAAAATAATTAAAGAATCTACTTCATATTGAAAGGCGAGTGATGATCAATCTCCACTGATGTTTATGACGTCAAGTATCTAGATAGATCATGGACCCGGCGTGAAAGATCGACCAGCCAAGTGACATAAACATACATCACAAACATGCACTAATAGTAAAAAATGTTTTACAATTTTTGATTATTGTCGATATTTGACATGTCCATAATTATGCAAACAACATAAAAGTGGGTGTAATAAAATACAAAAATCGCTAAAAATACCCTTCATTTTACCTTGACACCATTTTAAATATGCAACTGTAGATCGTCACCTTTAACCTTAGCGATGAGTAGGGGGCCCGCCAAAGATCCTAGCCTGGGTGCCCGCTTCGGGTTGTGGGGGGCATGATCTAAGTACAGACGAAGGACCATCTTTTCTCACATCGTGCGCATGAAAAAGATGGGGTACTTATATTGTTTTTAACTGACCGGCTAACAAGTCTTGTCAGTTTAACGAAAGTTGCCAAAATTGGCAGAACGGTTAGCTGCGCTAATAAATAACCTACAAAATAAACTAAGTGTTCTGTTAAAATTTCCGGGTTTGCGAAGTGTTAACTAAGCCCTGAACTAAACTTTTGCTGGTAGTTATTATAAGCATCGATTTTCGTGCGTTATGTAAGTATAATTATTTTTACATTGGTGGTTATACGTTATAATATATTTTGTATAACGACGCATCACAGTTGGCAATGTAATGTTATCTGCATGACTGATAAGGATTATTGCGTCACCTAAAAAGATTATGTAAAAATTTAGGAAGAAAAATAAAGTATTTGCAAATCGAAGATCGTAAAATGTGCTGAGTATAACAACTACATAAATATTTAAAAAGTTCTGAGCATTTATTTTCTCAGTTTTGCTTATAGTCTCGTCAGTTTAAACAAATAGTTTATTTATTCCTTACTTGTTTATCTAATAAACTACAGGACATTGAATGTAGGGATAGCAATACCGGTATTTCAAAACCGGTATTCCAGTATTCATCAATACCGAAATACCGGTTTTAAAAATCCAAAATAATGGATTTTTCGGTATTGAGAAAGCACACTCGTTCACATTTTTGAAAATGAATTATAAATTATGTGCCGCTAAAATGCAAATATATTGAGTGAATATAACAGAAGTGAAAACATAATAAAACAAATTTCATCAAATATATTTATATAAGTAATTGTCGGGATGAATCATAGTATTATTTTGAAATAGAAAACATCCATGACAAAAATGTTCATTTATTCTATAATTATTGATGACTGCACAAGCGTTGAATTTAAGAAGCTTGTCCTGCAGCCGGACTTTTTTGCACATGATGAAATTTTGAGGGCTTTGGTTAAAATTATCAATTTATTCAAATTATTTGTAAAAAATCACTAGTTCTACAATTATGATCAATACATATTTTTAAATGTCAACATAATAAATGTAGGTATGTCGGTTTTTTTCTATAAAATAATATTTAAAAAAGATTTTAATACTCGTAGCTATATTTATTGATAAGCACCTACTTCTGTTTTTTTAATGTTTATGAAATACCGGTATTCAATAAAAAATAACGAAAAATCGGTATTGACATTTTCATTCGGTATTGCAATCCTTAGTCGAACGTATCCTTGGAAGTGATCCTATTATCAATTAATACAGCAGAGCATCGAAATTGGACTACCTTTGCAAATTGATTCCTACGAGGAAACATTTCTCAGTTTTCAAAAAGTTTCTGGCGTCATATTCTAACCGTTAAAACTTGACTATACATAATAGATTTTATCAGAATAATAACGTACCGTTTACTAGGCTATACTACCGTTCTCCAACTAGGCATTCAAGTTAATGCCACTACAAAACTAATAGCCGCCCTGCACCACATCCGTCATAACCAGGCGTATCACAGGACCCTACGTTAGGCTGTAAAGCATCAGTATTTTTTATGACTCGGAATGTGTCAGGAGCAGTTAACCAAAAATTTAGGTCGTCATATTGTACTCAAGTATACTTTGACAGAATTACACGACGTTAAGTTAAGAAAGTGAGAGAAGAGCACATAGAGGCAAACTTTAAAAAAAATGGTGTGTGTATTTATGTACGCGCGTTAGAAGTTATACTTCTTTGGCGTAACAAAACAAAATCAAAACTTGTGATAACCTAGTTTCTTCGACTAGCTCTTAATTATCTTCTTAAATTGCGCACGTAAAAAAACGAAAGAAAACGGGCCGCTTATTGAAGCGCCGTTGGTTTATTTGTATACACTTTAACTTATATTACTAAATTATGTAATGGTTTCTCGTTGTTTTTATTTTTAAAGTACCAAATGTCACTCTGGAGTTTAATAGTTTGTTTATGTATGGAATTGAAAATTGCCGACAATAATAAATTCGCTGCCTAGACAACGGAACAATTATTATATTATACTGTATAATAAATTCGCTTCCTAGGCAACGGAACAAATCTAAACTATAATATTATACTGTATAATCGTCACGATTGCAGTATCATACTGTGGCGTAAAGGTAGTGCATTCGGCTGATAACCGAACAATCGGTGGTTCGAATCCAATCGAGTGCGCTTATTTTTGTGTGAAAAAATAAATTATGTATTACATGTCACACGCCAAAAATACACTCTGATCTGATTTCCGAAACGTGCATAAAGAAGTATAACTTCTAAAACTATTACAACACCGCCGAGCTTCTAAGTAAAGAGATCTTCACGTTGGCAGTATGATGCCAAATGCATCGAAATCGTCCTTTATGGCTACCAAGTTGGACAGTTCGATATGCAGCTGGTGGAACGAACTTGAGCAGCTCTTCCTTTTCCGTACATATTTAGGACTTTCCCAGAGTATGTATATATGGTTTGCATTCTGTATGTCTCTTTCTTTGTCACGTGGACATAAATATCAAACTCATAGAGCCAGTGACGTCCCTAAATAAAATGCCGCCCCTAGGCAGCGCCAAAATGCCGTCCCATGTTTTTATATAGTATTTTTATCATCCTTTCATGAGTCCAATATCTAAGAAATGTGTTGTATGTTGTATAGATACATTACTAACAGAATATCAGACTGTAATTATTCGTAAATCTGTACGTGTCGTTTTTGGTCACCAATGACATGACGAAAGGCAACGGAAGTAAACTAGACATCGCAAAACTGACAAAACCAGAGAGCTGATTTTTTTAATGGAAAGATAATTTCATTTTTATTAAGTTTAGGTAGCTATTTCTATATATTTCAAATGATTCTCCTCGATTTGCCGCCCCTCGACAAACTGCCACCCCCAAGTGACGCTCTATCTGCCTACCCCCACGGGACGTCACTGCATAGAGCCTGCCAGCGAGTCAAAGCGGGTATTTTCATTCGCTATCTGATATTTGGAAAAGAAAAGAAAATGAGATATAATATGACAAAAAAGTAGAAAATCTAGCCAATCAGGCATGCTATATCAATATTTTGACTGGAATGAGTCTATAAAGAAAATGTATCAAATAAAGTAAATAGATTTTCATGATATAGTACCCCTAGATAAGAGGACATGGAGTAAGATCATACTCTCTTCTTATGCCTGGTGTATTGGTTTTTAAAATAGCCTCTGAGCAATATTTGATATCCGCATATGAAGAAGTGATGCATAGTGGTATAATGCCCTAAATTTGTGCAACGTAGAGAACCTTGAGCGAGGAGCTCAAATGTGCACTGTAATTGAGGAAAATGGAATATATTTTTTGCTCTTTTTTGAATGCTTAAATTTGTATATGTTATTTTAAAGCAATCAAAAAATATTATACTTGGTATCATTACATACTCTAAAATATATTATATATTATCAATACAGAATAATATTATAAAGGAGTTATTAATCGAATCAATGTATTAATTAACGTAATCGTTATGCCACAATTTATTTGACATGTCCCTGAAGTGGTAGTGATGCTATAATTCTAGAATTTTATCGTAGCATTGTAATTGCGTCAATGTGTGAAAAAACGGCTCATAACCCAAAACTGTGTTCTGAGATATCGCAATTTTTTTTTAATATTATACTATACTTTTACTGCTATAATAGTAATTGTAAAATTAAACACAATCAATATTAATAATATTAATGATCTATATTAAGGTTTGACGATGTATACGCCAATTGATTCTATTATTAGTGATAGGGGATTTTACAAACACTTTAACTATTCATAATGTGTTTACTTAACTCATTCGCTGCTGACTAGATAATGATTTTTTTTAATTACCACCTTTAAAATGCACGTTAATTACATCGATCGGCCGCCTGGTCATTACGCGCCGGGTGCGTGACAAAGGTGATAAAGTTTTTACCTACTTTATTGTATTAATTTATTACATAAGTTAGAATTAATTATTGTATTCGTTGTCGTATCTACCTTGTGGTGAGTGCAAATAGTGCCTGAAGATGCCGAAAGGCGAAAACCGGGTCACAAAAACGTAGAATAGTACAAAACTTAAATCCATTACAATCATTATTATGAATGATAATTATGAAAGTCACATTATTTTACATTAATTTTCATTTATATTTTGTATAAATTGCATTATTAAATTATTGTATTAAAACAAACGAAACCTGTTCTGATGCTTATTAAATTGAGTGGAATGGATACTACATGTATTTATATCATTTTTATTTTACACATTTTCTCAGAGTTAATTTATTTTTGTTATTATTAATATTGTTTACGTCATTATTAATTTACCATCTATTTTTTATGGAATAATAACAGTCAATCATTTTAATACTGAAAAATATGTTTTATTTTATAAAAAGTATATGACTAAATAAATAATGTACAATATGTTATATAAAGAAATGATAGGTCCTTGATTTTTATAAAAACGACTGAAAATAATATAACGTATCCTTTCTACTCTACTACGTAATTTTCAAAATACCTAATATTTTTTAAGCACACAGAAGCTGATACACACCCACCAATAACAGCGTTCAATTAAACTGGCCCTTTTTCCACCTATCTCCTCAATTATAATACTGATGCAATGAAACCTAATATTACAGAGAGAGTTCCTGATTTTTCTAGATAGGAGATTTTCCTGATAGTAGAATATGAATGATAAAAATAGATAGCGATATTGCGTTTGGTATCTAAAATTAGAAATTGTAGTATTAAGAATAATGATGCAGTATTTATGTAAGCTTTAGTTTTATTATCTATAACATAGTTTTTTTATGAAAAATAATCACAGTTATTAGAGCTCTTGCAATTAATTATAAGTAATTATTACTATAGTAAATTGTGTAAAATAGATAATTTAGAACACCCCAGAAACAATATGGTCGCTACAGCACAATGTAGAACCAGCGCACTACCAATATTTTTGTTCATTATTTTTACTTCCTTGACACACACACTCCTCCAAACTAACCCACCCGCACGAGGCCATACGTTGGAAGCATCAGTAGTTTCTTTGCGCCTAGGTCTCAGAAGAAGATACACAAGACTGAGGTCGTCACGCACTCAAGTGGGGTTTGACTGAGTTAACAGATACTTTCTAATGAAAAATGCTCACGAAAGAGGGGAGCACGATGAACTAACAAAAATAAATGATTCTACTTAAATAATATATATTACATGCAAAAACAAAGCTAAAAAATACACAGTACAAAGACACATTATGTAAAGACGTCATCTTAATGTACATAATGAAATGCCGCGACTAGGTGCAATAATTTATGTTTTGGCAATAAGAGTTAAAAGTTAAAAAAAAAATACTTATCAATAATTAAATATTATTACCATAATTACATAATAATACTTATACATATAGTTTTAAAAAACCAGGCGTTTAGTAACTGCTTTTTTATCTTCGATGGTAAATTTTGATATTTTGTTTGCGTTGGGTATTAAATTAACCTTTAAAAATGAACAAATAAACTAACATACACGATAAAAAATTATGTTTGTTTACGCAAACATAATATTATTATATATTATATTATATTTATTATTCATTTTGTTATGAAAACAAGTGTCTCAAAATTTTTATTTTTCACTCAATATGTACCATCATAAACCAGGGCCGCTAAAACTCATTTTCACAGACTGGCCCAAATAACTCTCTGAATAATATGCTCTCAAATAGAATTAATTAGTACATATCGTCAATGTTCTGGCAGAAGACACTAATTCGAAAAAATGACATTGAGTTAGTTATACCAAAATGTTCCTTATTTCAAACTTTACCGTCTGGAAACCTTCTTAATAAATAAACAGTCTTTATTTTAAAGTCATCCTTTTTACGATTATTTAATAAACTCGCATGATAGACCATTTCAAACATTTTAACAACTTCAAAGTCAAATTACTCTAAACTAGTATTCTCCAGTTAGTGTGTTCTGCCAGAACAGAAACGATATTATGTGACAAATTAGTGTACATGGCCCACGTCTCAACCTTATATATCAGCGTCAGAAATATACTTCTTAGAGAAATATATTTTGACTATTATACGGGACACGGTCTTGCATCCATCGGATTACAGTCAATATTTTTTTCCCAAATAATATTTTTTTAGGCATTTTATTGAACACAAAATAAATAAGTCAATATAGATAGACCATAAACAGAATTTGAAAAACATCTCAGATACATCGCAGTCATGGCCCCCACAAAGGGGGGGCTGACAGGGCTCTAGCCTGGGGTCCCGGGCTTAAAGCCTGGCGGATCGACCAGTCAAGTGAGATAAACACACATCACAAAATTGCAATAATAGTAAAAAATGTCGACTGCGGCGCTATTTTACTTAAAGCTTGATAACAATTAAAATTATGTGGTTGTGCGATGCAATTTTTGATTATTGTTTGTCAATATCCGATACCTCCATAATTCAAGTGGGTGTATTAAAAATACAAAAAATCGATAAAAAATACCCTAAATTTTACCTCGAACACTATTTGGAATACACCACTGTAGATCGTCACACTGCCTTTAACTTTAGCGATAGGTAGGGGGGCCCGCCAAATCTTCTAGCCTAGGGGCCCACGTCAGGATGTGGGAGACCATGGTCGCAGTTGATCAGTTTTAACGTCATTTGTATTGGAAAGATTGCTTGATTATAACACAGATGGTCTGCAATCCGATGGATATATAAGTTTGAGACCTACTCCGTATACATACATTTTTTTTATAATATAAAGATTTCTGGGGCACTCATTTCAAATGATGTACCTATATTCTACAACGTGCGCTACATTATTATATCTTGTGTGGGTATTAATTATTCATTTAATGAAAATAGTTAATTTACAATATAGTGAGGGCCAGTGTGTTTTCTTTCTCAATTCTTCACAAGAGTTTTAACACTCTAAAGCCGCGTACCGAGCGAGCCGTAACTGTCACCTTTGCAGATACAGTAACTAGTATGGACGCCAAATAATTAGTTCGCAAGCCTAATAAATAATTATTTTGAATCTAAAATTGGTTACAGTATCAGGAACGGTTACAGCTACGACTCGTTAATGAGTACCCGGCTTAAGATGAACTAATTTAAAACCAGTCAAATTCGCAGTGATTATATACATACTTACTCGTGTATACTTGTCATTACCGATGGTAACTCAAAAAAGTGTACATTTTCATAAACCAATAAGTCCATATTATAATAAGATCTAAATAAACACGTATATCTTCAATGGGTAATCAAAATATGATCTATAACTTCCAAAACCCGACAAAAGCTCATTTACGTAGGCGACAAGTACGAAAATAATGTTTAAAACTGAATTCTTTATGTAAATCGATTACCTAATTAAAATTATATACGTCATATTTCATTTACCATATATTTTTTGCAATAAAAAATGTATTGGTTAATGAAAATGAGCTAATTTGAAAGTACAATGCAATCAGAAAAGGAAGCTAGTGTCAAAACCTACCATGTACCTATACTGAAAAACCAAAACGCCATTCACTATACTTATTAAATTGTGGACAGTTTTTGAGTGCACTTAGCTAGCACTAGCTTTGCTAGAATGAAATGAAATACATTAAAGTTTATATCCAAAATTCATATTTATGAATAAAATTGAAAAAAAATCTTTCATTAACGATCCCTTGAAAATGGCACTGTCTGAGTGAATCCTATATTCTGTTTTTTATTCCATTTCCCTCCTGGGAAATACGGATAAATAATAAACAAGGTCATTCGCTCGCTTCCTTGAAGCCAACCCCTAAAATGGACTCGTCTCATGACGTCATGCTTCATTCATAAATTTCTAGCCCCCATCCTCCATTTAGTTTCCTGGAAAATACGATAAGAAAGAGAAGACAATAGTGTGCCACTCTTCTTTTATCGACTGTATTATTATATGAGCGTTTTATTTAGTTAACAGTGTATTCTCCTCTATACAATAATATTAAGGTAGGACGTTAAATATTGCAAGCTTTCCTTTGGACTGGTATTATAGTTAGAAAATTTTCCGCTAGGAGCGTTGAATGAGAAAATAGAGGAATGTGTCCTTGGAATGTCTATAAAAAAATTTTCCCTTTTGCCGACAGATGGTGACGTAGCTGGAAAATTTAAGGATGTGGCGCTGAAAACGGTGAAAAACTTATGGCGCGAACTTTGAATGTATGTCATATCAATCATGACGTGGTATGACAGTATTGTTTTACATAACTGTCATTAAATATTACATTTATATTTTAATAAATAAGCAGAGTTAAAAAATATTACTTACTTATTTATGTAAGTGACAGGAAATATTTTTTTGTGAAATTGGTATATTGTTTAAAAACAAAGTAACTCTTTGATTGAAAATATGTATCTACATTATATTCAAGACTCAATGCTATTTTTAAATCTATAACGTTTTTTTAATTACAATAATATTTTCAAAATTATAATAATGATCGCCGTAAGATTAAAATTCATTCATTTTTGACAATTTCCATACTGGTCCTTTTTCGCAACTTTATTCAGATTATCATTTACGCAGTGTTTTAAAATTATAAATGTCAAAAACGGATCACAAAGAACAATAAAAAAGGGGAGTTTAAATAATACCTGGAAATTTATAGCTTAGTGCTAATTATATTGAGTTTAAAAAGTCATTAAAAAGAATTAATTCACGACATTTTACAACGTGAGTTTGAAACCTTTTTATATCATTTTATAAAGTATTTACATTCAAAGACTGAATCAACACATAATTTTTTAATGAAAAGAATTTTCATTAAATTGAATTACTGGAAAAAAACTTCAATAACCCACCTACTAGAAAAAATTGGAATAGGTCCTTGGACCGAATGAGATTTGAACACATATTATATTATTATATTTTGCTGGAAAGCTAACCATAAACCTACTGACTCAAGTATTCTTCGATTGGATAATTTCTAATACTCATTTATAATTGAGAATATTTTAAAATTTCGTAAAATAGATGTCATTTGAACGCATATGAAAGCAAGGGTACTCAAATTGCTACTCAAAGATTTTAATTCAATAAATCATACACAAGGTTTAAGAAAGTATAATTCATTAAGTAGTATTTTGACAACACCGCAACCGCTTAAATATTAGTAATTTTCGACGTAGTAAGATTGTGATTTCTAAGCATTTATCATTTCTCGGGAATTCAAAATAGGTGTTTTGATTTCTCAAGAATTTTCAAGATTATCGAGAAATTAAAATTACTAAAAAATTATCTTTGCTTGCCGATTTTTGATCAGACTGGAAAATTTAGGGCTTTTATCAAAATAAATTAAATTTCCTTGTGAAATTCCAATTGCAATCGGAAGCTTATCCTAGTGATAATTTCTCGAGAATCTCATTGATGATTTCACGAGATTTGAGAATCCTTCGAAATTTTGGTAAATTATTTTCGAGAGATTAGAGATTGGCTATTTTTTAAGAATCCTTGTGGCAAGATTTCTTGATCAAAACTTATAGATATGCTGCGGATGTTTTCATTTGGTAAAGCACATCAGTTCCTGCTTGGCAACATTATTTTTTAAAACCTTTTTTTTCCTAATAAGTACTAATTATTAATTTTCCTATGTCTTCCAAATTATGTTTTTCTAGTAAATTGGTACCTATATTTGTAATGTTTCTCTATAAATTAATACAAAAATACTTATTGTGTAGGTACTTGTATTATTTATATACGAAATTGTAATAGAAACCGATTATATCATTTGGGAAATTAAAGTTAATTAAATCAGTTAAGCGAATACCAAATGAAAAACATTGTATTATTTCTATTTAAAATACTCTTGTATCTAAAAATACTAGTCTACACGAAACAGTCCTTATTTAGAGAGTTACGTTTATATTTATATCAAATTATTATCTTGAATCAATTTTCAAGGTACACCAAAATTCATTGACAAAACAGATTAAAAAATAAATCATATTTCTAAAATCACCATTGACAACGGAAATCTACCTACACGGTATTTTTTCATTGGGCCTTGTGTGTTTTTTTTCTGAATGAAACTTATTTGAGGAGATATATTGGGAAATTCAGACGTAGGAGTTACATATATGAATAGAGCTGTAGACAAAAGTGCGTGCTCTTTTCATAGACAAAGCCGACGGCTGTTTTATCCTTGTGGGCTTAAACTATTGAATGGAAAACAGTGTTACTCAATTGTTTATGATTATTTCGTTTTTAGACAACATAATTATCGTACTGAATTGATCATTTATAAATTGTATTAAACATTCAATGATTTAAAGAAAATATATTATAAAAAACTGATGTAATGTGGCAGGCTATATGCAGCCGTATATTAATATTAGGGCCCGGATTTATATGCTAGTGCTTGTTTTGTTAGGGTGTATGCACAGCTATGAGAGTTGCACAGAAATCTGTTTTGAAAGACACAGAATCCAAAAATAAAATGTTATTGTGCATATAAATGCATATTTGAGACGTCAGAGCATATTTGAGACATTAGTGCATATTTCATAAATAAATGCATATTTTAGAGCTTTTGAATGTATAATTTTAGTTTTTTTAAATTATTTTATCGAAATACAACTAAGTTAGGAAGGAAGGTAGTTTAGATGCACTTGCATTTTTAATGCCATCTCCAAGCTGTGGATTTATCAGTGGAAAAAGTGAAGTCAACTCGGGCACTATTATTTAAAGTTTGCCCAAGTGGACGTTGAAAGGTAGTTTTCCGCATATAAACAAAATACTGACAGATACCTATGCGGAAAAATTTTATGTCAGATCATAATATTGAAAAAAATGATGTAATTTTTTTTCGGGCAAAAAACGGAAAATAGTATTTAGGAATAGTTAAGTGTGTCGTTTTTGTTTTTTAAGTTATGTTTGGTTTACATTGCATTTATTATTCAATTATTTGTAGGTACTTGTGAAAAAACTATTTTGAAAATTGTAATTGATTAACTTTATATTCTTTGTTTGTGTAAAAAACTGATATCCTATTATGTTGAAAAATTATTATTAAAAATATATTATTATTAAAAAAATGTATTCAGTTGAAAATGTCCCTCTGAGGCGGACGAAACCGGTCCTAACCTATTGATTAAAAGTGGAATAAGTACTACAAAAAATTGCGTTTTATTAAATAAAAACAACAATACAATGCAGTTCCACCATAAATTGACAGTTAATAAAATAAAAGAAAATAATTATAATGTATGGTCACCACACTATATTCAAAATTTGAAGTTTATATGGGTACGGAAAATTAGAAAACAAAGCTGGTAATTTTATTGTATTTCTCTAGTAAACATATTTTTCAAAACAATTTCAACAATACAATAATGAAAATAAAACATCTATGTAATTCCGGCTAAAATTATTTTAGCTGTAATTTTCAATGGAGATTTTCTTATGAATAATGTTATAATATATTATAATACAAAGAAAACAAACATTGTTTTTGTTTGACAATAGCTTGAGATTGGCTCATGCCGCGATTATATTACTGAAAATAAGTTTGCGGGACTCAAGAATGCCACTAATGTGACAGTAAAATTTACAGAAAATCATTAATGGCAAAATAAAACATGTAGGTATTTAAGTATTCAAAATCATGTCTTGCACTGTTGCTTCATTTCAAGCCGCACTTTACGCATCTTAGGTAATTAAGACTAGTATAAGTGCCACTAAATCTTATCTTCATATTTAATAAATTTAACGATACAGTAGAGACGCTGTCAGAAGTTGGTGCCAGGCACTAATGCATGCAAATTTGCATCCATAATAAATTCGCAGTGATAGTTTCATTCATTCTAATACTAACTGCATTTTGAAATGGAATTATATTATGTAACTTTTATTAATAATTATTAATGGTAAACGTTGTGCATAATAATAAAAGCCTTCTGTATCGTAAAGCTCATTTAGATTTTTGCGGATTAATTTATAAATAGTAAATGTTAATTTTATGCTGTAATCAAAATGGAAAGTTTGTCAATTATTAGGATTTAAACGTAGATTACATAAACTGTAAGGTAACTAGACAAACATGTTGGTACAATATACGAGAATCACTAACGAATACGTGTATTAATTAAGGCTCTAAGTACCAAAAAGTAGCATTGCCTGTGGTTAAAAAATACTGAGTCAATGCAGTAAAATTGCATGAAACAGACCTTTTGAAAAACGTAGTTTCACAGTGTGAAGCAATCTCGGCAGTTTCCATAATTTTAGGAATTAAGAACTCGCGAGTATCAACACACCGTCATCAGCCATTTTATTTTGAATGCCGTTGACCACTGCAGTGGTACTTATACCATTATAAATAAAACACGCCAACGGACTTACAACGTCGCCAGATTTAAATATTTTGCTGTATTTTTTTGACTAGCTTAAGGCAGTTAGACCATAGTTGACGTTATTGGCGTTGGTATGTAGAACATTTTTCTATAAAATGTCAGTTTTTATGTTTTTGGTACTTAGCGCCTTAATTAATACACGTATTCATCTTGTTATTCATTCTCTCATCTCATAATTAGAAAGTAAAAATATGATAAAAGAAATAAAAATATAATGATTAGAAATTCGTAAATACGATATCATCATTATGCTAAACGACAGCCTCTCCTTAGTCCTTAGTTTTTTGCTAGCACGCACGTCTCCTGAACTTTATGACTCAGCCTATCTGGCGAATTTTAGGGTGCTCTGTGACCTTTGGATACCACTGTATGACGGAATTTGATCAACGGTTATCCACTCACTGAGAAAATTATCCAGCCTATTACCATTCTATTTGTTTAGCGACCTTTATCACATCGATTACTATCATATTATCGATTGGTTTCTTCTGCGGTCTTATTATTACACATGCCCAATATGCACCTTTCCATACCACGTTGTGTCACTCATAAATGTTGGATTTCTTTTATATTAAGAGTCCATGTTTTATACGCATAATATGCACTTGTAGTACAGATTGGTTGAACAGTTTAATATTAAAACGCAATAGAAAGTCACTATTGAAGATACATGAAGATGTCGGCCGTCGTAGTCTAGTGTGTAAGGCGCCCGTTGGCCTTTCATCCGGGGGCTCCGGGTTCAATTTCCTGTGGGGTCACAATATATTTATGTGATATTCTCAAAGTCTGGGTGTGTGTGACTGTGATTGTTTTACTTCTATTACTTACTACAACTACTGCCATTGAGTTCAGTTAAAGTGTTAAAAATAATTTATATACTATTTAGGCGCCCAAATACACTCCATGCCAGTATGGTTCTGCAAGCAATATCGTCATTCATACCACTGTCAATTGACATTTTTGTTGTCCAAGGTAGATGTAGTTGTTGACTTGCTCGATTTAAATGTCATTGATAAGAATCGCTTTTGGCTCCGCAAAGCAATATATCATTACTTATGTCGTCATATTATGTACTATAATTATGTTACGAAAGTTTATTATGAAATAAATAAATAATTTAATTAATACATAAACGACTTAACTGATTAATAAAATTATTATCTACCAGTCCCTAATCTTTCCTAACTGCTGATTACTTTATCCAATCAGAGATTTTTGGATATATAATTACATAAATATATATGGTAAGGATGTGTAAAAAAACCATAGTTGTAGATACTAATGTTTAATTAATATCTGTAAGTGAGAGGAAAATTACAGGTGTAATATACGACTTACATTTTATACCACATTTGAAGCATTCGCTTTATCTAATGTGGATAATAATAGCTGATTTTATTAAGCTTAAAAACATTTAACAGATAATTTTTTTATGAACAATTACATTTCAATATGCTTGCTAAATATACATATTAACAGTGGGTATTTAATATACTACGTTATTTCCAAATATTAAATTAGTTTTTTACTTAGTAATAATGTTTTTACGTTATCTATCGTTCTTATTTATTGCATAAATTAGAATTAACTTTACTCCGTGTAAGTATATACATACTTCCTATTAGTGAGTGCGCATCAGTAGTGAAGGGTGGAGGTAGGCTATTAAGATCGGCCATAAATATTGCACATTAAACTCTGCTAGTCATATGTATTTGTTTTTATTGAACTAATACTACAATTTACAGATGGTATTGGTTAGTTTTAAGAAAATAATTTTTGGTTTAGCAGGGCAAACCAAACCATACAAGTTTTAGTATACTTTGGGCAAAACGAAAAAAATGTGCACACTTTTTCATGCATAGGTACTTATAACTGATAAAGCTTAGTGTGCACTATTTATGGCGGATCATAACAATCTACCTACACCCTTCGATACTGGTGTGCATAGTCTCTGAAGAACCCGAAATGGGAAATTCTGGTGTAAAAAAATACTCATATTGAATATGTAGTGCAAAACTAAAATCTATTAGAATATGATATATATTATTTAGGTACCTAGGTATTTAATATATTATGATATTTTTTTTAAACTTTTGTATTAACGAATGGAAATCTTATTAAAAGACTGTTTGATAATTTAAAATTTAATAATGAAAACTATTTCCTTTCAAATATAACAATACGATCAAAATAATAAGTTCATATACAATCGGCTTTTGTCTTTAATTCATTAAATTGTGCAGGTTTTAAGCTTTAAGTTTGATGTTAAGGGTTAATATACAATCAACTTTTGCTCAAACTTAACTGCGCTTATAGTGGGGTAGGTAGATAGAGAAGTTTTCGAAATGCAGACATATTTCTCAGAATGATGTCATTGCCTTCGGAAATTATGCAAAGTTGAAAACTTTAAGAGCTTATGCGAAAATTATTGTTTTCATGGAACAGAAACACACTGCCAAATCTGAGATTGTTAAATAACACAATTAATTCTGGGTAATGCCACATTAACTTATAACGGATTAAATTACATAAGTATCTACTTTACTATTTTACCACGTTTTTACCACGTTCTACTTAGCTCGTATTCTTGTTTGTCTGGTGGTTGTTTATCCAGTACAAATCTTGCAATCGATTTTTAACTAACTTCCTGACTAGCTAGACATTTTAAACTTTTGGAATATATCAGAACACGATGCCAATGCATTCTTTTAATACTTTTAGCCATCTTTAAGTAGAACTGAATTTATTTTCAGTTAATTCTGTTTTGTATGAAAAGTTATTTTGGAAGATCAATTTCGGAAGATCATTCCGTAATCAAAACCACTATTATTGGTTGCTAAAGGGGTGGTCCTAGCAACAAAATTATTAATATATACGTGCGTCACTATGAGAATCAAAATGACATTTCAGTATTCTATATTTGTTTGTTTGTTGCAAAATAGCAAAAAAATGATTTGTTGACAATTGCCTTATTTGTCCTAAATTATGAATACATAGAAGTGTGAAGTTTATATGATTCAACAGAAAATTTAAAAACGTCGTACATAAAAAGTACTTTTTATCTTGTAATTATTTTCTTGAATGTTACTTAAATCATAGATATATTTTGTAATCATCATAAATTCAAAACCAAAATTTTTTTTAGTAAAAATCATGTAATTTGTAATTTTTGTTTTAAATATTATAAGTTCGAAATTCAAAAAATAAAAACAAAGAAACAGCTTTGCATTTAAAAATTTAATGATTTTCGATATTAGTAGAGTTGATGTTGTATTAAAAGACTTTTATTTTCAAAGAATAGTCGTAAAATATTTGCCCAGCCTATGTGGCATCTTACTAAGCTTCAAGGGTCTCGGCTTTTGAGCTTTGTGAATCGATGTCTCCGCCGAATCTTAGAGGTACATTGCTACGACCGCGTTACAAACACTTGAGTTCGTGAGGGGGATACTGCAGCCCTCGGTAACAATTGAAGTAATCACGAAGAGACGTGTATTCTGAATACCGCCAGAGAGTGTGCTTGTGGCAAAACTTCAAGGATTCCGTAAACCGTACCGACCCTTTCTCACCCTGCAGCGGTGCTACAAAAACAATCTACACGCTGCAAGTCTGACATGGTGGGAGGCGCGTGAAAAATATATTATTATTGCTATTATATTGTATCGTGTTTAATGTAATGTAAAAAAAAATACTTCATCAATCAATGTGTACAATCAAGCCGGTTATGATTCTAGTATTTATCTAATGAAACAGTGAACCGCTTTCGAAGATATCTTGACTAATCGGCAAATACAGTAATTCAATTTTATTCCTTTTGAAATTATAGTAATTCAGAATGGTTTAATACTTCACATATAATATCTGATTTAGTGGCAGCCTTCTGACGAGCGTATCTTACAGTGCTGAATTTATTGGAAATAGCACATATTTAATTAATAATTATTGTAAAATATAAAAATCTCCAGATATCTTTATAAGAAACCTAATTTTTGAAATCAAAGCTTCAAATTAATCAAATTACTTTAGTCAAGTGAGCATATTATTATTAAACTTTTTCAAAAATATATTATGGATTATGATTTATTAATTTGAAAGCCTGATGCATAATATTATGTAAAACTAACTAATGAATAACGTTATGCATAGATTGAAACAGAATAAAAATAACAGATAGAAAAACTGTAACTTACATGACATGAATGTGTTGCTATTTTTTACAACGTTTTTCTTAGCTCGTATTCTTATTTGTCCGGTAAAAATCTTGCGATCGATTTTTAGACCGACTAGCTAGACATTTGAAATTTTTAGAACATATCAGAACACGATGCCAATGCATTTTTTAAATACTTTTAGCCACCTTTAAGTATAATTGAATTCATTTTCAGTTAATTCTGTTTTGTATGAAAAGTTACTTCGACACCGTTATTGGTTGCTAGGGGTCTGGGGTCCTAGCAACAAAAATATTAATATATACGTGCGTTACTATGGAAATCAATATGACATGTCAAAATGACATTTCAGTATTATTTCTATCAAGTACAATTTTTTTAGTCTTTCAAGCTAGTCAAGTCAAGTTTATATGATTCAACAGAAAATTTAAAAACCTTGTATATAAAAAGCTCTTTTTATCTTGTGATTATTATTTTCCGTACGATATTAAAATATTTTATAATTGACATGCAATCTGCATAATATAAATTGAATAATTAAGTATTACCTTTTTACTGCCAGTCAAATTTTAGTAGGTGGATCTCTGTCCCAGCTATTTTTGGAATAAAATAAATCCCGTGAGAAATATTATGAAATACGCATATAGTTTATGAAAAATTGTGAAACCTTACCAAATTGATACGTTTCTCTATTTTTTCGTCAACATTTTCAGAATAAAATAATAAATATTTGTTTGAAAATATACATGAACTACTATCAATCTTGCTACGACATCGAAAAGATCTCGCGAGTTAATTCGCGTATGGCCTGAGAGTACATAAAAACTTTGTACACATTTTATCATTGGTAAAGATGTTGAATACTGTTAGTCTTTCGTGTTTACATAGATAATCGGTACACAGTAATTTTGCTTTGTCAAAAATAAGTAACGACATTTAAAATTATTTTAATTGATTTATGTATTTATACAAAATATAATTATTTGACAAGTGTCGCGATGGTTTCAATAATTTAGCCGCCAGAGGCGCCACATATTTATCGTTGTGCACTATGTTATCTGAACTGATAGAAAAAATGCTGTACTACTATGCATAAGGCCTTAAGATATTCGGAAATCGAATAGACAGAAGATAGCAGGTGTAATTGCCGATCAATATACTTACACAAAAGACAAGTTTTAGTTTGCGCTGGTTAGGTTAGGTTGAAAAAGATTAAAAATTAGATTTTTTTATAAAGCATTTATAGGATTTTGAAAGTATTCAATATTATGTTTGTAGCCAGAGAGCCAGGCGGAAAATGTGATACTTTCAGGTTGCACAACAGCGCTTTTGATAAGGTCAACAATTTTGTAAACCTATCCGGGATCCTCTAATAATATTGATGTAAGCTTATAAAACATAATAAAAGAATGATTAGACAACAAATGTTGATTTAGTACAATCAAGGCGCAAGTAATAATTAATTGAGTAGCATTCATTTACTTGGTAGAATTCCTTTTTACAAGAAATGAAAATATAAATAATATTAAATTCTACACCTTTTTTAAAAAAGGTTTTGTCGATAGCTATTTCGGTTGTAACATCATTATCAGAGAGAGATTCAGATAGGTCGTTTGCCTTTGCTTAAAGACTATACGTATAGATAGAGACAGAATACATTTTATTATTCGTTCCAACAATATTATGACTGTGTAACATCAATACTTTGAAAACCCTAAGTGGGGTTTTTAATGGATATAAAAAATTCTTTTCAGCGACCGCAATCGGGACCCCATTGCGTCACACGGAGATCGAACTTTCCTCGAGTATAAACTAAATATCAAAAAATGGTGGTCAGTCTGATGTCTGAAAAAAAAACAAATTTGTTTGAAGACGGCTTTACGTTTATCTTTCAAGTAATGATCCTTGACTTAAGTGCAAGCCTCAGAACCCACCCACCCTAGGTATTAAAAAATAACAAATACCAAAATCATTGAGATTAAGGGCCTAGCAAAAAAGATAAATTGCTAACTCTAGGGAACCGGATCGAACATCCAAGCGCCGAGACCTGACGAGGAGACGGACGGAAGGAGGAATTCTGCAACGCCGGAAGTCGAGAAGAGGAACAACTGCGCGGCTGGAAGAGCTACGCGGTGGCCTGTGCCGACGGACGTCCTCGTGTTGATTGTTCACTTTAAAACACTTTTTAACTTAATAGAGATCCATTAATCCAGACCACCAACCTGGCCTCGATCGGTCGCGAAGCCGCCAAAGCCAGGTTCATCCATCAAAATCATGCTTCACCACAGATAGGAACTTACTTATAGGTTAGGTATACTACCTATAAAGAGGATAGTCCTCAACAGTCGCCTAGGTGCCCCAAATTTATAAGCACATTACCCTAAGCAAGCAAGGCTATCTGAATAGTCTTCATAATGGTGTTTAGCTATCGACAAAACCTTTTTTAAAAAACTTATAGAATTTAATATTATTTATGTTTTCATTTCTTGTACCTTGATTAAATTTTAAATGTGCTAATTGGATTGGATTATATCAATTTATAGTTGAAAGCATAAAATTAAATATTTTATTTATCCATATTGTATAATGTAACAAAATTTTAGAGTGATTTTATTTCACCAGTCCGCTACCAGAAATCGTTTCCCTCCCTTAGGCTATCATAATTGAATAGGTACTATAGAATGGTAGCTACTGCATCTTGATAGCAGTCCATAGTGGTTTCACCAAACAGGAATCACTCCTCTTTTTACTGACTTGCCTTCGGTTAATACTTTATAGCCTGACTTACGACACGTTAGCTACGCATCTAACTTACAACTTGCCGATTTAAACGAAACGTACACTATAAATTGCAAATACTGTATGCGTGTATTCAAGTATTCCAATTTAGAAAAAAAACTTCCAACTGTAATATAATAATAACATGTATAATAATAATATGATTAGTATGGACTATGGAATGACGGATTTATAAGATTTTTGTGTTACAATATTTGATAGTCATACCAAAAGGATTTTGGTATATTTCAATAGATATTTATTAGAAAAGTTATTATTACCCCAAGTTTTAACTGAAAGTCTGCTGTTCAGTTGCAGCGCCAAAATGTCACCCCATTTTTTATATAGTATTTTTTATCGTACGTTCATGACTCCAATATCTAAGAAATGTATTGTATGGATACATTACTAACAAAATATACACCACTAAAACATACAAAATTAAATTCAGATATAAAAAGCGAATGAATGTAATGTATGTAATTAAGCTAGACACCTAAAACAGTTCTACTTGGTTGATATTTCTGATACAATTAGTTTGTATCATTTAGCAATACACAGAGTTATTATTTTGATACCATTTTTACTACGCTCTTATTGTACAATACGTAAACATTGTAAACAAAATAATTTAAGCTATTTCTATATAAGTATTCCAAATGATTCTCCTCGATTTGCCGCCCTTCGAGTAACTGCCGCCCCCAAGCGATGCTCAATCTGCCTACCCTCACGGGACGTCACTACTGCTGTTGACATTTTGTTTAATTTACTTGGAGAAATATTAATTGTCAAAAATCTCCTCAACCGCAGCCAATCTTTAGTACAACACTAAACATACAATAAAGTTGTGACTGAAAACTTGGTGGACCTACTATTCAAGCTGTGGAAATCAATAAAGATGCAAATTTAACCAGGTTGTTTTTATTATGATTAAATTAATCATATGACGCAGAACACAATTAGCAACTCTTTAAAATGTATTATAAATTATATTGTACAAAACAAAATGAAAAACATTAACATAATTGATATGTTCTATAACGCCTAGTATAAAGAATGTTAAGACTATAATAATTATTCTACATATTTTTCATTCATTGATAATATTTATAAATATCAGCCAATGAGTAAATTTATGATCTCTATCTATTACCTAAAAATAATGCATATTATCTGTATATGCGTGTTTTAAGTTAGAATTTCAGTAAAGCCAATTTCAATTTATTCATTAAAACCGTAATGTCATAAATATATTAAGTTAACCGCCTGAAAAATATTAAATTGATTTACCCTTTTGGATTTAAGATAAACCAGTTATGCGATAAGGGATACCTAATAATAATATATTGCTAAGTCTCCTTGTGTTTTATATACAATTTGCTATATTTACATATTATTAGATTATTTTTAACCTTTGGAATATCATAAAGAGTACAGACGCACTGTTTTATACAAGTATTCGATACTTGTAAATATACCACACCACATAAGCGTGAAATTTGATAGTTTTGACAGAAAATGTGCCATAGTTAGAGTGATGGCGAGCGAGAGGAAACGATGCAATAGGATTTATGATATTGCAGTAACAATAATAAAATTTACCTTATGTAGTTCGTGCGCAGTAGCAGATATTGCAATCAGCGCAATTTAAAGATTAAGTTATTCTACTATAATTATACACTATTTTTTATTCAATGAATAATTCACAAGATTTAAAAACTAAACATTCTTTTATTGAACATACATAATTTGAAAACACTTCTCAGAAATATATAAGCAATTGAAAATATTTTTTGATTTTTTTTTCAAAAATATTTTTTCTATTGGTTTGTCGAATAATAAAAAAAGTGTATTAAATTATTAGCAAGTTTAGTGCAAGTTATAAAAAAAAATGGAGTGATCCTGATACTGGTTTGTAATTATTGAGGTAATATAACATTTTAAATACAAATAAGCCGATTGCCAATAAGTAATGCAATCTAGAAAGTGCTTCAGAGGGTTTTGTAAAAACCATTAAGTAATTAAATTTGTCGCAATTAGATAAATACGTATAGCATAGTCGTCAATACACACGGGCGCAAATCCTTCGGGTATCGTGTTTTATCAAAAAGATTTTTCTATTAGTTAAATATGTCTATAAAGTGTTTTTTGAGCTTAAGCTGATACCGAGGCTAAGAACAGGTCACACAATGGGTAAAAGATTTAATGTCCTCATGGGAAGAAGCGATTTGCAGCTCTGAGACGAATGTGATGTTTTGGAGGACATTGTATTATATAGCAGAACAATGCCCTAAATATGAACGACACAGAGTATAGCTGCGAATTGCGGATATCTTTAAGAATGACGACGAATTGAAAGGTGCCCTGGCGGCAGGTAAGATGGAAGAGCTTGGCAATATTGTAAAGTTCTTTAACATAATTGGAGTGAGGGCCTGATCGGCGGATCCTCTTCTAGATGAAAAGAGGTGATATGACAGCGAGTCTCAGTCAAAGCCTCGGTAAAATCATAAAAAAAGTGTTCTCAAATTATTTTGTATGTTATACGATACTTAATTTAAAGGTTTTTTTTACATTCGTTTACATAATACTCGTATTATATTTAGTACATTGGGAAATAACTTAAATTTGGTATGTTCTACTTACGAAAAGAAGAAAATGACTGATACGTTTTTATACACAATAACTATGCAAATAAAAACGTAATAAATTTCAAAATATGAAAGTTATATTATTATGATACAAGTCTTTTGTTTCAGTGCTAAAAATACATACCGAATTAACATATTTTATGTGAAGTATAAATTGCATACAGAGTATGAATATATCATGGAATGAGCAGCTGTGTTTTCGTATGAGAGTTTCAACAAATCCCTTGCAAAAAAAACATGTCAGTATTAAAGCGATAGCATCAATCATTGAACAGACTCGACGTCTGCGAGAAAACCAAGTAGGAGGGGCCAGCGCGTGCCATCTAGAGAACTACACAGTTTTAACATACAATATAGATATTATAATTATTTTTCATTGATTATGGATAATATTATACTTATATATTAAATTGTTAAAATTAATTTGATTACATACGAGAATTTGTCACAAATATGTAGTAAGTATATAAGTCATGCTCGCATTTCATTCGCTTGAAGCTCGTAGGTCACTTCTGCTTTTAAAGCATCTTTCTATGCTCTCACGTAGTATAGTTTCCAATCTCGATATTCGGGAAAATTTGAATTCTTATGCACCCGTCAATTACATATGTAGTTGCAGCCATGACATATGTTGGGTTATAGCTGTTGCCTCATGTTAGGCTCACCAGGCACCAATAGCGAGGGCTGTGCGGATGGTCAATGCACTCCTTAGAGATGTAGACATTTTTAGCGATGCATTATGTATTCTGTTTTTAAAATTCTATTTTATTGTATAATTTGTATTTTTTTAATTATTGTTGTTTTTTTATTTTATTTCTTTTATATTAAAATATTTTTTGCTTTGTTTTTTTTTCTCCACCTGGTTTTTTCTCTAGTTGATTTTGTAATTTTTATTCTAAATGTCGTGAACGTCTTGAATTAATAATTTGTTGTTAGCTCAATGTGTCTAAATAAATAAATAGGTAACCAATAAACATTTTTGTTGAAATTGAGTTAAGGCTAGGAGATTGTTTTACAGTTTTACAAAACTATTTGGTAAGATATTATTAATACAAAATAAAATTAACCAAATTCCTTAAAACAGCAGATTGTATTTTTATTTTCCATAATCTCGCTTATCAAAGGGTTATTCTAAATGGTTACACGCTTCAAATAAGACGTGTTAATTGTGTTACTAAACGACATTAAACTTAACAGCGTTAACGCTTTCATCGCATTTATTCTATACACAAGACTGCTATCAGCAGCTATTCAGAGTAGTTTTTATATGTTTGTATCGAATTATTATAATTGTTACAATACGTTAGCCGTCTAAACTGTAAAAACTGTCTATTTCGCTCTAAAATTTAGCATACCCAAGAGAGGTGCTGTTAAAACATAGCACCTATTGTAACAATTACAACTAACATATTGTAATTGTTACAATACGTGCTAATAAGTAGATACAAAAATACCCCCGATAGCTGCCAATATCAGTCTTGTATATATAATAGATGCGTCGATAAGTCGCAAATGGAATCCGCAAATTAATATAGATTAAAATATTATTTATCTAAATTGATTTTATATTAGTAGATTACATTTGACATATTATTAGTTTTTTTTAGTATTTACAGCTACCCTTGAAGACTTATTCAGGCAACTTGACTGGAATGACAAAGGGATCCCCATAAATGGAGAATACCTGAGTCATCTGCGCTTTGCCGATGACATAGTAATTTTCTCGCAAGACTCAGAAGACCTCCAAAGCAGAATGCAGGAACTCGCTGAAGTAAGCAACAAAGTAGGTTTGAAAATAAATGTAACAAAGACGAAAGTCATGTTCAACTGCTTTGCAGGCCAAAAAGAGATCCTCATCAATGGCACTCAGCTCGAACAGGTGAAAAGCTACATCTATCTGGGACAACAAGTATCTATAGATGGATGTATATTTGATGAAATTGTTCGCAGAGTAAAGCTAGGCTGGAGTGCTTTTGGCCGCCTGAATAATGTCTTCAAAAGTGACCTTCCACTGTGCCTAAAGCGCAAAGTGTTCAACCAGTGTGTGCTTCCCGTGATGACATATGCGTGTGAAACATGGGCCCTAAGTAAAAGAGAGATCCAGAAACTTAGAGTAGCACAACGTGGTATGGAGAGGTGCATGCTGGGCATAACGCGAAAGGACAAAAAGAGGAATGAGTGGATAAGGAAGCAGACAAGGGTTTGCGATGTAATAAAGTTTATTAAAAGCCTTAAATGGAGATGGGCTGGACACATAGCTCGAAGAAGAGACAATCGTTGGACAAATCTAGTCATCCAGTGGTATCCAAGAAGTACAAAACGTCCACAAGGTAGACCTAGAGGCCGCTGGATCGATGAAATGATAAAGTTCTGCGGAAGTACGTGGCAACGCAATGCACAGGACCGAGAGAAGTGGAAGCAACTTGAAGAGGCCTTCATCCAGCAGTGGATAGATTCAGGCTGATGATGATTATTAGTTTATTGAATAATCTACAGTCAAAATATTCACTAACGTCGCTATTGCATAATAATGATAATAAAATAGTTTGTTTATATAAGAAAGCTTTTAAGTTTCGCAAAATGTGTATATTTCTCTGATTTTGAATGAGTAGAATAAAATAAATACCCTTGCTTGTATAGTCGAGTGGGCGTTTTCCTGGCAAACCCCGTGTCTTTTGCGACTGTACATATTATTATAATTCAGGAATTGTCAACACAACAAGCATTTGGTTGCGAAATTATAAAATGACCTACGGAAACCTTTTAACCTCTTTCGTTTAGTGGTTAAAAGGCAAACGTCTGCTCAATGATTTGCATATATTCTATTTAATAGCTATCGTTGATTACGTGGTATCTAACTTATTTCTCTTTACATATTTACACGTTATCACCAACTGAATATTTTTTAAACTGTAAGACGTATCTTCTGATATATTATGTAGGTATATTTTATTATACCGGATATTCCAACTGAAACTATTGCAAAGTCGGCTACTTCCATGTTCTTCTTTTTTTAGATATTCGCAAAAACCGTGGAGTACATTTAGAATTGCATTTTTTTGTTTTACAAACATGTTAGGAAGGATGTAAATATTATAGAATGCCAATAGCTAAAGAAAATGACTAGTCAATCATTAAAATAAATAAAAAAACTGTTTTTAAAATTGGTTGAGAACACTAAAAAATGGCGATGAATATATAATAACCGTCTAATATTTTATCGATAAATTGAATTGTATTTTTATAGAGAACTAGAATCAAGAAGAATAATAAAAATAAATTTAAATGAAGATAAACGACTTTTAAACCAATAGCATCAACTTTAAAATACGTTTTGATTTTATTTATATTTCATTCATTGATATACTACTAGATGAGCAGTTCCCATACAAGTGTCATTTTAAAAGTGTACCACAAAAGATATTATGAATATCGTCTTATAATATTTCCTTGTAGGTATAATGCGTTAAGACCGATAACATGGATTCCCGAATTTCACCCGTATTGCCCTGGCTGTAAAACTAAATTTGGGTTCTTGGAATAGTGAACCTAAGGGTAGCTGCAACGCAAAGCAGACAGAGCAAGTCGTCATGCGCTGACTATTAGTTAGAGTAAGTTGCAAGCTAGACCGGGCTTACTCAGTAAGTTTTAACAAAGGCCGACTCGCTGAAAATCGGGCGTCATTTTAAGAAGCATATGATTCATCCAGTAGTATATCAATGATTTCATTCTAGAAAATTCTAAAAATAAATGAATGTAGGATTTGCTGTCATTTGTATTACGTATTAATGTGGTGTGGGCAAGTTTTATTTCAATAACTCAGCGTTTGACCGTAATAATATATTATATCAGAATAGCAATCATGCACACTCTGATGCATTCCACCTGAGGTCTTCAATAAAAATCTAAGTAGGAGGCCCGTAGCTTAATTCGTTAAAGTATATTGGCGCAATACCAGTGGATATACGGGTTGAAGTTCTGTCGAGCGTTGTATTTTGTGATTTTTTCTAGTGGGTGTTTTCAAGTTATAATGTGTTCAATATTCAGAATATTCTCAAATCTTGTGAATTATTTGTTGAATAAAAAAACGGTTTATTAATATAACTGTGTTTATGTATTTATTGGTCTCAGAATAACCAAATTTTTACATTTTATAATATACGTATATTTTTATAGACGTCAGTTTGATATCACTGCCATGAAGACAAAGGATTGAAATTTTATTCAGCATTATGCTTCTTTTGCATTATCTTCTATACTACTTATAAGCGTCGCAAATACAAGAATGCCCAACGACAAACAGCAATCTCTTATTCGTTTATCTTCTCCACCAAAGAGAGAGGACTTCAAAATAATAACTCCAGACATTTTACTGCCGCATCAGTTTAGTTATCGACCAAGTGAAGTTTTATTATTGTTCACAAAACTCGATACCGGAATAAATCTTTAGGAAACGGTCGATATCAACCAATATGTAAATTCACGCAATGAAATTCAAGATTTAATGCGATTCTTAAGTTGCATCGTTGATTTCAATTTGTATGGTTTTTGATGCTGTGAAAACGGACTTAGTAGTTGAATATTTTTTGATATAAACAAGAGTTAGGGTGTTTAATGAAGTTTGTAGCATTTTTTAACAGTGGTATCTCAGCAGCCAATCAGTGGAGATAGTTAATCAGAAGTTATCAACAGAAAACAGCACGTATGCACATAATGTGCTATGGGCGTAGGGAGGGGGGTTTTACGATAAATCCAAGTTTGTAAGTTTCAGCTACCTGTAATATACCTGTACGTATCGTAACTACACATATGATATTGTTAAGCACTGAATTTATAAAAAAATAATCACGATTTTTGAAAGTAATAGCCGTTAAAGCTGACAAAACCACCAATTATATTTGAACATAATATGAAACCTATATACAATTTAAAAAATAGCTTTTGTTCTTTGGATCACACAGCACACCTTTACTCAATAAAATCATACTGATATTTTAACTGTGGCAATGAATAATTAATAATCAGTGAACGTTACCGTTAGGTATTTAATTTCTAAACGCCTTGCCCTAAGACGTATTCTACAATTAGACATACTTCTATCTTCCCGATGAAAGCTCTTAACATTTTTTTTTGTAAATTTAATGATCAATGTAGTTTACCTACTAATAATACAACTAATAATTTAATGAAATTATTTAGCACCGGGAGACATCATAAAATTTCACAGAAGGTGCTGGCAAGGGTTTATAACAGGAAAATACTCTCACCATACAAACATAGAGATCACCCACTACATTACACAAATGCATGTCTTTAATTATGTCGGAAAGTAAATCAGCGGAATATAATTTTTTTCTTCATATACTTATGATTACAAAGGATTGATTGGTGAAGATTTTGGATTGATAGTGCCAATAAAAAAATAGGTGAGTAGCATGAAAGGCACTTGCATATTAATAAAATATTCAGCATTAATAAAATCGGAAGATCGAGTGTCGTGTAGGCGGATGATTGAAGATACCACGGTTCGATTTGGGACCCGTCGAAGAAGAAGAAGATTTGTATATTATTGAAGTTATACTTCTTTTGGGGCGTTTGGTAGAGAGTGAAATTGAGAGCTGCGCACGCACACCGTTACGAAAGTGCGCGACAGCACGAAGTTAGCTGCAAATCTGTCAGCTGTATACAAACGCAAGTTTGATAGTAGAATTATTGTTCCATTGCCTAGGCAACGAATTTATTATTGTCGGCCATTTGCAATTTCTTACGTAAACAGACTAATAAACGTCAAAGTGACAGTTGTTACTTTAATAATTATATAATTTAGTAATGTAAGTTAAAGTGTATAGAAATAAACCAATAGCGCTCCAATAAGCGGCCCATTTTCTTGAGTGTATAATTTAACAAGATAATTAAGAGCTAGTCGAAGAATCTATGTTATTTTTGTTTTTGTTTTGTTACGCCAAAGATGTACAACTTCTAATGCGTATACATAAGTACACACAACGATTTTTTTTATATAAATAGAAATAATAGTTAACAGCATCAACGTAAATAACTTAGTCCATTAATGTCAAGTTATATTAGATTGGTTTTAAGTGAATTTATAGCAATATGATTAGGTATATTTATTGTAATTGATCATTTAAACATTACTAGTTTTAGTTAGGTACTTAATATTTTTCAGATAGTTATACAAAAACAAAGTGTCTAGATACCTAAATATAATATCAAAATAACAACAAGTCGATCTCCACACATGCAACAAAATGCAATAGACCCAACATTAATTGCAATAAATCTTCGCAAATATAACCATTAGGTGTTCAGTGTTCACCATCGGACAATTTGCGCCTGTCCTGCACCCCACGCGGCATGCTTCCTCGTGATGGATGGCTCCGACTCTTCACGGATGGATCAGGACGAGTGGATACGATTTTATATTAATTTCATTTTGACCAAGGGTCTGCCCGTTTGAGGCTTTCTCACATCCCACGTGTACAAGGGGTTCACATTGAGAATGTTTTGCTGTATGAGTATTATGGCAACACTTCGGAAGATGTGTTCTGTAATTTATAGTGCAGTTTTAATTTTATTATCGTGTACAGATTGAAAAATATATCTACATAAAATAATCAGTAAACTTTTATGAAAGTCAATTCACTAAAAATTATAAGGCGCATAGGTTTTTCACTTAGTTTCAATAAATATATTGTATTTAATGATTTTGAAATAAAATACTTATAATAAAATTTCAAAACAATATTGAGACGTCATTGAAATATACTAAATGCGGCTGGCCTCTGTCTCTATGTGCACGACAAAACTATTACAAAATATTTCATATTATGTATGGTAAAACTCAGTTATCAGGTCTAATTGACTAAGGATTCAAAATTTTGAAAACATTCTAAAAATCTAATTTATCATTAAGGGGGGACATGCTCGTCGAAGGTCAAAATTGAGTTTTTATTGTATATTCAAACCATGATCCTGGACACTCCTTAAACGTTGTAGATGATCTATTTATATAATTTTGAAGCCTTATTATCCTTTATAGTTATTTTAAACATTTGATGACTGCATAAAGTATTTTTGTTACATAAAATAGTATTCTTTTAAACCTCTCGCTCTAATGTTTTAGAATATAGTCATATTTCGGTACATAACTGTGTAGTGGTGTTAAGATTTTTTACATTTATTAATTTTTAAACGCATTTATAAAACCATTAGCATAATTTATTACGAGATAATTTTTGTAAAATATTCACGATAAAAAATTATATTGATAATCTCTGTGATCCCAAATTTGACAAGAATTAGGCATTTTATTATTCAAAAAATCGGCAAGATTAACACATTTCAAGATGATTCTAAAGATATTTATTATAAGCTATGTTTTTGACCATTCAAGTGTGATAAACATCTTATGAATAATGATTGCTTTATAATAATTATTGACCTAAGAATAAGGTAGTGTTTTTTTGAAATACGCCATTTCTTTTGTCATTCCCCAGTGGTTAAGCTACAACATACGGCCATAGCCATAAATTGACAAACTATAATTGAAGTAGGGAGTAAAATGATATTGACGCGCGTGTTTGAACATGTACCGTTTAAAAAAAAATAAAAATAAAATCGGTTAAGTACATGTTCAAACACGCGCGTTAACATAATTTTACTCCCTACTTTAATTATAGTTTGTCATTTTATGGCTACGGCCGTATGTTGTAGCTTAACCACTGGGGAATGACAAAAGAAATGGCGTATTTCAAAAAAACACTACCTTATTCTTAGGTCAATAATTATTATAAAGCAATCATTATTCATAAGATTTTTATCACACTTGAATGGTCAAAGACATAGCTTATAATAAATATCTTTAGATTTATCTTCAAATGTGTTAATCTTGCCGATTTTTTGAATAATAAAATGCCTAATTCTTGTCAAATTTGGGATCACAGAGATTATCAAAATAATTTGTTATCGTGAATATTTTACAAAAATTATCTCGTAATAAATTATACTAATGGTTTTATAAATGCGTTTAAAAATTAATAAATGTAAAAAATCTTAACACCACTGCACAGTTCTGTACCGAAATATGACTATATTCTAAAACATTAGAGCGAGAGGTTTAAAAGAATACTATTTTATGTAACAAAAATACTTCATACAGTCATCAAATGTTTAAAATAACTATAAAAGATAATAAGGCTTCAAAATTATATAAATAGATTATCTACAACGTTTAAGGAGTGTCCAGGATCATGGTTTGAAAATACAATAAAAACTCAATTTTGACCTTCGACGAGCATGTCCCCCCTTAATAAATTTTGAAAATAAAAAATGCTTCTAAGTTATATATTATTCTTATAAGCTTATAAGCTTATTATGATGATACCAATAATCGCAGTGTAAGCCGGGAAATCAAAATATTATGCATTCTCGAATAATCAAGATCTTTATAAAGCATTATATTAATGTTTGATCGAAATTTTGTTTCTAAACTTCGATACACTACATACAGTTGACAATGTTTGTAAATGTTACATGTAATTTTACGTATACATTATAAGCCGTGAACATTTATTAAAATAACAGATGCCAGAATAGCATTAAGACCAAATGACACGTTTTTTGTCCTGCATTTTACTTCAAGTAATTTGTGTGTAATTAAAAAATATCTGCTATTTATTTGAGAATTATTTTAGAAGTTTGTAGATAATAATGTTCCAATAAGATAGAATTATATCATTTACATTGAATCGAGTCAAATATTTGAAACTTTTGATTGGTAATGTATGATAGGTAGAACGTAAAGCGCTTGCCTTTCATCCGGGGTCACAATGTGATTTTTTCAAAGCCTGGGTGTTTATGATTGTTTCACTTCTATTACTAATAATTACACTACTGTTTCACTACGTAACTTTCATTTGGCCTCGTGGACTGTTGTTGCTTAAAAAAATCTAACTACATAACTGGAGTTGATATTTACTTACTTATTACTTACTTACCTACTTTTGAATCAATCAGAATAATTCTTCCTATACTTATTCGGTATCTTTATTGGTTTTTATTATTTTAATAAAAGCTATCCCAAACAATTTTATTCAACCCGTGCGTGCTACTTGTGATCCTTTATGGCTGTAAGTTTTGCATCTCATCAAGCTTGAAAGGTCTTGACTTTTGAGCTTTGAGAATCGATGTCATGGAATCTATGAAGCGGACACAGTAGCCCTCGGTGATTGAAGTAATCGCGAATAGACGATTCACGTGGACGGGGCATGTATTCAGGATGCTGCCAGAGAGTGGGATACCCTTTGGCGCAACCCCAAGGGTTCTATCTCCGGGACTGTGTCACACACAGGTGTCATTGCAGGTCTCACATGGTGGGAGGTGTGAGACATGGCGATGGACTGAGGGAAGTGGTGCGACCTAGTGCTTTCCTAACACTCTATCATTAGGGCGTAACAGGGTAAAGTAGTAAGTAGTAGAAAACATTCGATTGAATCCAAGCATGCCCTGATACATATTGCGGAGATTGAATGCAAGTAGAATGATTTTTTTTTGCAATAATTATGCGTAGATATTGTTCTAGCCGTGGCCTAAATTTTACACCTGTGGGTCTATTCTATGCTTATCGACCGCTAAAGTGATAAAGTGAAAAATATTATCAAACTTAGGGTAGGTTTGTATCAAAATATTAGCACTTATTGTAACAATTACACGAAGCCGGTTTTTATTGTTGCAATAAGTGCTATATTTTAACAGCACCTATCTTGCTGCTGTTAAAATATCGTACTTATTGCAACAATAAAAACCGGCTTCGTGTAATTGTTACAATAAGTGCTAATATTTTGATACAAACCTACCCTAAGTTTGATACTATTTATCAATTTAGTGTTCGATAAGTATAGAATAGACCCACTGGATTGTACTATAGTTAAACACGTGGTCTATTAATGTTGGCTGCGGCAAATGTTATTCAATCAGTAAATAGTTAGGTACTTACTTATACACTAAATATTTAAATTATTATCACATAAAAAGAAAATAATAAAATTGTTCAAAGTATTTTCTCACAAGAAAAAATATATGCATTTTAAGTACGTAAATAATCATTAATGCGCGTTTGTAGCCAAGATTAATAGTGCTGTCCACATTTTCTTGCTTAAAACAATCATGATACGATTGGAGACAATTCACTTGTCATCGTTTATTGCCAGTAATTGTATCGACTTCCTTTATTGCGTATGAAAAGAGAACAAATGAACATAATTTCGTTCGATTTTTTCCCATCAATAAATGAATGCATACGATTAATAAAAAAAACGATTGGTAGGGTAACCTTCACATTATTACATTATAACTTTAAATATATAGTATTCTAATGTACCTAGTACCTACTGAAATAATTCTACAGTAGCACCATTGCACGGCAAACATGATCACAGTAAGTTGTATTATTATTTTTTGCTATAAGTAATATTTGTTTAAATATTAGAAAAAAACATACAACTGCGAATCGTTTTTTCCACACGCATGGAGGCATTTTATTGGCGGCAGGTTATATGAAAGTATGGCGGTATGGTGAAAAAGTATGGTGAGGCGAGCTGGTAATCAAGTTGCAGAAAATTTTCCACGTTAACATTATATTATAGGTTAGGTACGTAATGACCAAAGTAAATCCTCCGTGATACACTGCATTTTTTTATCGCGTCGCTATTTCTCTAAGTTGTCGGGTATTGTTGGCCTGCTTCACTCAGTTGTATGAGAAAGCCGATTCCTTGCCCCTCTTTTTATTTAATACCTCTATGGAGCCACTATTTTATGATTTCAGCATACCTCCTTTCATAGGAAAGCATATTTTTTTTTTACAATAAAAAGTCCAAAAATTGCTAAAAAAATATGAAAATGTGTATATTCCAAGAATTGCTAAAATAAATTGATTTTTACACAATATTTGTAACTGTTTATAAAAGATCTTTTAAATACTGCTTATAAATTTTGTACACATGGCGGTCTTCCTAGGTGTGGAGCTGAAATTTGGCAGGAATGTAGGCCTTAACCTCCTAATTGACGAAAGAAAAGTCCCCTTCGATCTGAGTGGTGCGGGGCGCTTTATGGGTCGGTCCTGTTTTTCATTTCGATGTTTACTAAATCTTACTGGGCTCGGTTTACATTATAAATAACAATCCTTATTTTCCTAATATGTATTTTTTGTATTATCACTGTAAACGGTTAAGATATCGATATAAAGAAATTAACCTATAAAAGGCCATGCGCCACATGAACCGCCGGAGACTGTTTTTAGTCAATAAAGACGGAAAAGGCTGCATTGTTGCCAAATTTCAGCTTCCTACTTAAGAGGACTACAACGCCCATGCATTTTTGTAAGAGTTTACTGGCCTATTATGCTTTGATTCCTATTGTATCATTAACAGCACGAAAATAGTTACAGTTATTTTTGAATTTGGTTAATGTGGGAGTCATAACTTTGGGTAGTCATGGTGTTGTGGATGAAGAGGTCGTCAGAAGGAGAGATGAGAAGTCAAAATTTGGTTGTTGCTCCGATGGATGGAGGAGCGAGTTTTATTTGCAGCGTAAACAGTCGGTACAAGAGTATGTTACCGTAGCTATGTTACAATACTTATGATACTGTTTCGAGGTCCGATATCGGTAGAATGAGATGTTGTGTGGAGAGGTTTAGAGACTGATCTACTAACAGACCGGCAACTCATATTCGAGTGACGTGTTCAATGAATTATGATCCGCTATTTCTTGACGTACTCACAATCAAAATAATATCTTGAAAATAATATTTAG
The DNA here is from genome assembly GCF_057557595.1 of Rhyacophila brunnea. Classification (NCBI taxonomy): domain Eukaryota; kingdom Metazoa; phylum Arthropoda; class Insecta; order Trichoptera; family Rhyacophilidae; genus Rhyacophila; species Rhyacophila brunnea. The sequence goes on along the minus strand of NW_028232796.1, from coordinate 8,580,401 downwards.
GAAATCATCATTTATGTAATTGAGTCAGCTACTAATTTTCTTATATTAAAAATATTTTTAATCGAAAGTAGTAGTGGTTGTAATAGGAAACTTTTATCGAATAAAAAAACGTATATTATTTTATAATACTATTAATGATTTTTAAACCAATTTACAAGATTCAAAAGCAGAATAATAGATATGGCAGAAAAATAAGAAACACGCAGAATAATTAGGTTAGGTTAGGTAATTAAGTATAAAAAGAAGAAGATTATCAATCTACCTGCACTGATGTTTTGTTATCTTTCAATAATGATTGCACCTGCATTTCGCCACGGGAACGCACAAGCCAGAACGCCATTTACATTATTCATTATTGCCTTGTACACATTTAATATAAACGCTCTCCATTATTGTTTCTTTAAAATTACCGGGCTTAATTTGTTGGGTGGTTATGTCGACCCATCGCAATTACATACTTGACATAGGAAGACATTTGACTCGAAGACTGTGTAATGAGATGCGGCCGAAGTCGGTGCATTCACGAACACAGGTGCGGTCGACTGTCAACCCATATGCCATTATTTCAAAATGCCGTATGTTTAATTCTTATATTATTTTGTTGTAATTTAAAAAAAAAATACCCCGTTTACACGTGCATGGATTTACTGTGTACAATAAGAAAATGTATGGGAAAACATGTATTATCCTGCAGTTGGCAAGATTGCGTGCATGAATCAAACAAGTTTGGAAGCTTCTAAAATTGTGCTGATTTTTTATGCGCTATTAAGATCTGCGCCTGCCCAGTAGAATGATGATTGCGAACCTGCCGGTAAAAAAACGAAATACTCATTTGAGGTTAACCGATTTTCAATACTTCCTGTCAAATAGTAGTATAAAATGACATCATTGCGTCTCGCTTACTCTTGCAGAATGAAATTGGAGAGGCAGTCAGCACTTTTACGTGTAAACAGTTATTGTTACGATAGTTTAAAATAAGCATTATTGCCGACAGTAATTCCATGCACGTGTAAAGGCGCTATAAGCGAGACGCGATGTTGTCATCGAATGGTGCTATTTGACAGATTCAGACAGATTCGGACAGTTTCCGTTAATCGGCTTTCTCTAAATCCATGCTGTTTATTCATTATAAATGACTCAATTTTTGGAGAAATCATGCTGTGCATGATCATCTCAAGAACTTTTGCTAGTGCAGAGAGAACAGCTACCGGTCTATAGTTTTCCACTGATGACTCAGTAACACTCTTATGAATTGGAGTCACCTTCGACATCTTCCATATTTCCGGAAAGATACCTGTCTCCTTTGACAAAATCAACACACCCTTTTAAAAAAATATAGGGACATTATCAGGTCCCAAAGAGCGAGTTTTTTTTTAGTTTTTTAATAATTTTTAACACAACACTCTCATCAATTGGAAGAAAATCAATGGACTGGGCACTGCATGATGGCTGTCTCGATCACCATCCAAATCGGAAATACTATTTGCGTAGACAGACCTGAAGTGACCAGCAAATGCTTTTGCCACTCCATGCTCGGTCACCTCTTCGCCTTTCCAACTCATCGAATCGGCATTTTAATAATATAATCCCACAACGATTTGGGATTTTCACGAATGCAATTACCTACCGATTCCATATTATGTTCGATAGGCCTTTCGAAAAGCTTGTCTCACTCTCAAGCGATAAAGGCTAAAAATTTCATAGTCGATATTATATTCGAATAGATTGTGAAAGCCTAAAAGTTGTTAAATCAAGATAGGTTAGGCTAGTTAGGTTACAAATTTCAAAGTCTTTATTTAGGTTTGTAATGATTTTATAAAAGGTTTTATAAACTTTCAAAATAAAGTATAAATCATATTGACATATATTTTATTATATAGTTTATGAGTATGTAATCCTTTTTAACCTCAAAAATAATAAATTATAACATCGTGTAATTTTATAAGCTTGTGAAGATTTGTAAGAAGATGTTAAGTAGACGAAGAATAATGGTTTTGAAAATAAATATTGAATGTATCTATTAGTTGTTGGACTATTAGAGATTCATTTATCAAAGTCTTAGTTGTCATCGGTGAACGTTTTCACTTTGCACACTATGCGATAATTAGTTCGGAAAGACACAATGTCACATAACTTGGAACATTGCCAGTTTTGCAGTTGGCGATAGAGAAAAAAATACAGATTGTTCGCAGAACAAAAACTCGCGCACGTGAGTTTCGCGTGAAACACTTACAAATTAATTTAATAACGTATGTTTTCCGACACTAACGTATCTAGGAAAATATTTGCCTGATAACAATATATATTTTCTTGCTTCTTTCTACACGGTTAAGTTGTTAAAATAAATAAATGTCATGTGTACTCTTTTTTAAGTAAATGAAATAAGCCAACAAATAATTCTAAATTAATCAAATCGAGTAAAGAAGACGTTATCCTAGAAGACGTCTATAACATGGGGATTATGTTATCATTTTTTTCTGTGAGAAAGGGTAGTCAGCGATTCAACCAATTCATTGATTTATTACACTGGATCAAATGAATATTGAAAAACATTATGCAATTTCTATTCGTATAGCTGCTAGATCGAACCTTCGACTTACTGATTCACAGACGATCACTCTAAAAGTTAGTAACACCAAACCGTGGCGCATTGAATCTTTGCGCCTACTTATTCTTTTGAAGTTGGCGCCATAACTGAATCAATCTTCATATTTTCAATACCTGAGTGCTTTTATTGCATCAGTTAATTTAAAATAAAATTAAAACGGTTCATCTCTCAGTTAGAAAATGAGGATTTGTGTCGATTTCCACACTTGAAAGAGCAGAATGAATGTGTTGCGGCTAATTAATAGCAATTTGACCTAATATATTTAAAAAATAATCAAGATATTGCAAGGGTTATTTGAAAGTTGTTTTCATGATTTTGCTAAAGAAGAATTTATGAGCTTTTTCCAGATCAAAATGTTTCTGACATAATTAATTTCTGGCGTTCATTACCATGTGAACATTTCCCAGAGCCATATATTTCCGATACAACATTTCACCTTGTAGTGTGATACGTCGAACTGCATACGTACAAGTTTCCGAACACGTAAAAATAATGACTACATAATTAACCCTTTACTGCATAGTGTCGCAAATTTGCGACATTTCAAACTATTTCGATATAGCCAATGCCATCTGTGTAAATTATCGAATAATATCCTTTTTCGATGCCTAGAAAACCGTTTTACCATAAACATCCTACTTTACCGATTTTGTTTGGACATTTCAAAAAATAAAGCATTTCTGCATTATAGTATATGCATTTCTGCTCTGACAGTTGACGAATTCGTATGTACGCGAAAATCCGCATTTGTAAATAAATAAAAAAAATGTATAGAAGATTGAAATTGGTTGAATAAAAATATCTACACATCAAATAAGGTGTGTACATTAGTTTTTTATAATTGTTATCATTTAGTTTTGTATTTTGTCATACTGAATGTCATAAATCTACGACACCACGCAGTAATATACAAAATTTAATGGATACGAAAAAAAATATATTATTTTCCTTCATTCACAAGGCATTTTGACACCAAGTAAAAATAAAAAAATTTCAAAAAAAAAAATCATGCAGTAAAGGGATAAGGACTCGTGTACGTACAGAAAAAAATACACAGTGTATTTTTTAGATAACGTTTATATTATAAAGATGTTCATAAGTTTCGTATGCATAATACTGAATAAACACATGTAGGTAATTTATTTACTAAGTTAAAACATATGCACTTACGACTATGTTATATTACTGCCCATTATCATGTGAGCAGTTTATAATTTCTGTAGTGGAACAATACAATACACGCGTAGATGGATTCCTGGCAAATTAACTATGCATCTCACTTATCCTTATGCGGAGTTAATTATGCATCATTGATTTATGCTAACCAGATTGTGAATGCGATTAACTGGTATTTTAAATTAATGGCCGACGCATTGTTCTCGGCGATTGATTTTACATTTCGTCATTAATGTAAACAAAGTTAAATAACTAACAGTAAGTCTTAACTTTATTAGTGTAATAAAATTATAAGTATCTTATCTTTTCTTTAAGTAATAAAAACAATGAGAATAGGTTATAAATGCAAGTTAAATTTAGTAGTTCATTAGCAAAGTGAGCAGTAGAAAATATCATGATCAAGTTTTGTAAGCAGGGGGGGTTCTGGATGATCAGCGAATCAGTGAAAGAAATGTTTTATTTTACAACGTTTGTATTAGCTCGTATTCTTATTTTTCCGGTGGTTGTTTATCCAGTACAAATCTTGCAATCAATTTTTAACTAACTTCCCGAATAGCTCTAGACATTTGAAACTTTTAGAATATATCAGAATTGAATTCATTTTCAGTTAATTCTGATTTGTATGAAAAGTTATTTCGGAAGAAATCCGCAATCCAATCCACTATTATTGGTTGCTAAGTGGGTGGTCCTAGCAACTAAATTATTAATATATACGTGCGTTACTATGGAAATCAAAATGACATTTCAGTGTTCTATATTTGTTTGTTTTTTATTTACTTCATATCAAGTACAAGTTTGAGCATATTAACTGAACAGAAAAATTAAAAACGTTGTATATAAAAAGTTCTTTTTTATCTTGTAATGATTATTGTATTTATTTTGTTTATAAAATAAATGAATAGTTTGTAAAATACAACATAGGCGTAAGAAACGATTGAGACATAATAAAATGACCGGTTTAATATAAGTACTATTATTGTCCAGTGTTAAAGTATTTATAGAATGGGAAAATTGGATTAATAGGATATTAATATGGTAAATCATCATACTGAATAACATTATCGGAATATAATTAATATAACGTAAAATGTATCAATTTATGCAAACCTATCAATCAATTATTGTAAGCTTCAATAGGAAATTTAGCGAATGTATTTTACTAAGTATAATATTTTGATAAACTGTTATAATATTGATAATGCAATTTTAATGCGAATTCTGTCAAATAAGTTTCGCACCACTGTGTTATCTGATCAGGCAATATTGATGTATGACGAAAATATGAGTTTAAAAAGGAGAGTGCATCATAATGACATATACTGTATTGGTACAGATAATTGAGGCTTAGCTTTCAAAAACAACCTGAATAGTGAAGTGTTTGCAATGTTTTTGAAATCTGTAATACCTACGTGTTGAATAAAAGTTTGGATTATTATAACTCATTAACGATGAAAGATATAAAGACATATACTATACATACTATAATTATTGATTTAAGTTATAGTTATAGACATATACGTATACTATTTGTTTTTTCATTATTTTGAAAACAAAACTGTCATAAAATCACACTAAACGTAGTTATATTTGATTTTTCCCATCAATTTATATGGGTCTTGGATATATGACGTAATACATGCCATCTGCCACAATTTCAAGAAAACCACCAAGTGAATGATTGTAGACTTCACTAATAATGAATGTATTTAGTGGGTCTATTATATACACAAGGCGGCTATCGACGATAGTGTATCATTGATATATATTGAGGTATTATACTTGTTACAATAAGTTAGCCGTCTAAACTGTCAAAACTGTCTATCTTACTCTAAAAATTTACACAGTCAAGAGAGGGGCTGTTAAAACATAGCACTTTTTGACAGTTTAGATAGTTAACTTATTATAACAATTATTAACCTTCTCAATACATACATATGATAAACTACCATCGATAGCTGCCGATAGCCGTCTTGTGTATACAATAGACCCACAGGTAGTCGTTCAATTCCTTTATTCAAAATACAAGGGACTATTATTATTTTTATATTACATATTATGTCCCAAAACTAATATTAAAAACTAGAACATATTTAATACCAAAGATTTTTCCTTGGCGATATTTTGTTTCAGTGATTTAACCCAACTACTAATATCAATATAAATCTCTTTGAAGTTTAGTGGTATATGCAATTTCAAATTATAGTATCATTGTTTTCGACCCAAGTGAGAGTGATATCTTGCTCACAGCCGTTGTTGTTAATAGCTTCTTTAAACTCAGCGTTTAAGTTAACTCGGGAATAAAAAGTGAACGCGAAATTCTCTCACGTGTTCGTTTATTGGGGCCAAACGGCTAATGGCAGGATGCGTATCTCTCGCAAACACAGTGACAGTGAGAGAAAAAAATATTTGTATTTTAAAAATAAATCTTAAGAGATTAAGAAAACACAACTTTATGTTTTATTCGTCCAGTTACAAAAGATCAAGAATTCTAGTCATTAGTGATTTAGTTTTATTGTTTCAATATCTTCCTTGGTTATCATTTTTTTTTGTGTCTCAGCAAGCGTTCATAAGAACATTATTATCGTCATCAACATGGCTGTAATTCACTGGTTTTAAGTTAGTAACTATTGTAAAATTATGAAAAAATTATGTCGGTAGATTATTGTAAAGTACAATTATTTTATTACACGATGTCACCCTTATTTTTAACATGTTGTACGTGCGAGTTATTAGTTTCATGAAACGTGTTTGAATATTTAATTTATGTAATAATATTATATGCAATGCAATGTAATATGGCAGAGTAGAATTACAGATAGCAAAGATTTGTCTAAACGGATTGTAAAAATATGCCAATACATATTATTACTGAAGAGAGATTTTAAACTATTAACTACAAATTATACAAAATTCTGATAACTGCTTTTTATAACAAATACGCTAGAAACATGCAGAGTCCAAGAAAGATGTTTTATATTCGTTCAATAACAGCGTTTTTGGTATTTTTTTTAATCTCTTCAGATAACCATATTTCTCGCATGCATTGTAATTGCATATGCAAGTATTGTATTATACATATCTAAATATTTAAATTATTCAAAAAATGAAGCCTAAAATAAACATGAGTCTTTTCTGCAGTTCCAATTTTAAAAAGATTTTTTTTTGTGTCAAATTATGACATAAAATATGAAACAAAACAAATGAAAATACCGTTTTTAATTAAATAACATGTACGTATTGTGGTGATTCCTTAAAATAATGGGGAACATTTTGCAAAGCATGAAAAATCTTCATCGGAAGGTTTATGAAGACATATTGACCATTTGGATGATTTCATTAATTATTAATGATGAAAATAATACCTTTTAATTTTATTGATACTAATTTTCTTTGGTAACGATCAAAAATAATGTTATTAAGTACCAATTTTAGGCAATAATTTTCTGTATATGACATACATTTCTAAATAATTATAAACGCCAACAAAAAGTTTATATTTTCAAGAATTCATATATCTGTCTTACATCCTTAGATGGACAATTTGACAAAACGAATATACAATATTATTAAATCCAAATAAGTGAGTACCTATTCTACAGTTTTTAAATATTTCTATTTGCCACCAATTTGTGATAATACTAACATTGACGTATTCTGTAATGCAAGGACAATTTAAAGTTTATAAATATAAATATTATGTTTTTAGTAGTATACTTATTATAATTAATATTATTTTGAAAATATTCGAGTATACCGTACACCTCTGATACGGTTGTCTTATTCTGACTTTATCCTAATAGCAAGGGTACTCCGCGGCTAAGACAAAAGGACATTTTACTACTAACTACGTGATCTTTACCCATTTTAATCCGTAAAAGTAACTTTTTCTCGAGTACGATAAATAAGATTTTGATTTTTGAAGATACGTAAGAAGACGTCGTTTTAACGTAAAATCATAGTTTATTTAACCTTTTCTAGAACATTAATTGGAATAAACAAAGTAATAAACATAAATAGGTAGTTAAATCATAATAATTGAAAAAAAGACACGTTTGTTTAAAATAATTTAATATATTGAATGATTTTAATATAAATACTTAATATTGCTATATACCAGGTAACTCATAAATAATAGGAACTGAAATACCTAACGGGTAAGGAGAAGCAGGAAACCGATCTCGAGTAAGGTAAAATACGGTATAAATTTAAACATGTGTCATGAATACGTCATATGTCGAATACTGACAACTGCTCTCGGTTTATGCATTGGCGCTCATTTAATATTGGTGTATTACACACACTATTGCATGTATATATTGCGTAGTTTATTTTCGTAGGACACTCACACATTCAAAACCCTGCGTCAAAATTTACTGTATTGGTATATATCCTATCAGAATTCTTTTTATTATCTGTTCTGTACTATATACATTGCTGGGTGAAAACTTTCTTTAGCTGTAGGTATATCTGTTAATTTTTGTTGCTTAGATGTTTGTATAAATTGTTTCGTGAAATATATTATGCATGCAGTAATGTACATCTGTTTGTATAATAGATACCTACATTATAAAATAACCAAAATATAAAACATGGTCACCAAATTGATTAACAGACAATTAAATACAAGAAGGTGCATAATAGTAGTTCCCAAAAAGGAATTGTGTTGTAATAATGGATTATTTTTATAAAATACCAACCTATTATATCTAAATCAAACTACTAAAAAATCTTTTTTCTGTTCAAAAAATATTTTAAACACATAAAATTAGTAGGTAATATAATCTAAATGCAATGCTATGCGAGTTATTGTAAATTACTATCCAACGTAAGTCTTTCTTCTTTATTGCATTGTATTTGAATTGTCTCCAATTTACGATATAACGTCTAGCTCTGTTTTATAGACCACATATTATTAAGTTAGTGTCAGAGATATTTCCTTTACTAGGGTTTAACGTGTTACTAAAGCCCTTGTAACGAGAGTTGGTTTGTTTAAATTACTGTATACGAATTACACGAATAGAAAAGGTAATAAGATAATAGATTTTATACTACTCACCTATAAAATTCATATATAGTTTTACATATTAAACATAATTTTCATTGTATCACTGTAGGGAGTTTTCCACATTTCCCATTTTTTTATTAATATGAATTTGCTGTTTTGCAATGAAGCTGAATATATTAATTATTGTATAGTTACGTGATTTTTAAATATACCAAAATTAAATTTATTGTATTTTTATAAATTATTTTAAAATTAATTTAGTAGCTTTTTGTTTAGGATTACAATACTAGTAATATTTCATTTGTAGACTTTAGGTAATTATTGTATATTGAATATTTTTGAAATTAAACAATTACAAGTAGCGCAACGTAGCATGGAGAGGTACATGCTGGGCATAGCGCTTAAAGATCATAAACTATACGAATGGATAAGAAAGCAGACGAGAGTACGCGATGTGATAGAGCTCGTTAATCAGTTGAAATGGCAATGGGGCGGACATATCGCCCGGCGAATGGACGACCGCTGGACAAATGCTGTCATACAGTGGAACTCAAAGGGCACTAAACGCCTTAAAACCCGCTGGATAGACTAGCTCATCTAGTTTGGTGGATGTACATGCCAGTAAATACTTAGGAACCGAGAAGAGTGGAGGGAGCTAGGGGAGGCCTTCATCCAGCAGTATATCGATCCTGGCTGATGCTGATGACGATATTGAATATTACTGTTACTATATTAATTATTGTATGTAAAACGCAATTTTACTAATGATACTACCAAATAAATACCTACTCAGTACCTACATTTTGTTTTTAAAGTGGAATATAAATACAATAAATTACTTTTAATGCAAATAAAAACAACAAATTATAATGCGATTTATGCACCTAATTTAGGGAATTGAGACGTATATTTCAATAAACCAACAAGTACAGAAATTCAATATTTATTATGATTGGTGTTTTGGGGTTAAAGTGGTTGATATTTAAAATAGATTTTTTAACCAAGGGATTCTATGTTATTAACCAATAAACCTTGCATTGAAATACATACACGCAACACGAATTAGATATTACTTATCGTTGTTTATTTATGAAATTTTAAATTTCATACATATAGTACATCGAACAAAATTAGAAGAACATTTTTTATTCAAGCGATTTTGTCGGATTTTGAAAGTTACAAATCGTATGTGTACTATGCATTTCTTGATCGATTACGAAAATATAATATAAAATTAACTGTTTTTAAAAATAGTCGTCAAAATTAATCGATGATAAAAACATTATAGAAATTATGAGCATGTTATTATTAAGGCATAATTGAAGAAGATTCTACTATCTATCGTGCAATTTAAATTAAAATATAATTAATAAAAAAGTCATCTTTCAAGTTTTGTGTATTTTATCATCATTCTTTTCCATGGACAGTTCACGTTTAGTTCATGAACCGTGTCGGTTTATTCAATTCGCCATGCTATGCTGTCGTACAAATGTGAAATTATGCCAATAATAAACTTCACCCCAGAGCACATGTTTAACGATGATTTTTAAATTGCGGACAACGTAAAATTGTACAGTACTAAGGAACACTTTGATTATAATCGTTCTAAACAGGAATTTACTATACTCGATTGGCGGTGAAATTTAAATGCGAGTATTGGTTCTAATGTCGGTTAGGTACTTCCAATTTTTACCACGTTTTTCTTAGCTCGTATTCTTGTTTGTCCAATGGTTGTTTATCTAGTACAAATCTTGCAATCGATTTTAACTAACTTCCCGACTAGCTAGACATTTGAAACTTTTAGAATATATCAGAACACGATGCCAATGCATTCTTTTAATACTTTTAGCCATCTTTAAGCAGAATTGAATTCATTTTCAGTTAATTCTGTTTTGTATGAAAAGTTATTTCGGAAGAAGTCCGTAATCCAATCCACTATTATTGGTTGCTAAGAGGGTGGTCCTAGCAACTAAATTATTAATATATACCTGCGTTACTATAGAACGAAATGACATTTCAGTATTCTATATTTGTTTGTTTGTTGCAAAATAGCAAAAAAATGATTTGTTGACAATTGCCTTATTTGTCATAAATTATTAATATATAGAATTGTCAAGTTTATATGATTCAACAGAAAATTTAAAAATATGATATATAAAAAGTTCTTTTTATCTTGTAATTATTATTTATGTTTACTTTGATACAAATTTTCTTTATTGATAACTTGTCTAACATGTCAATGAAATCCAACTCATTAATAAAAAAAAAGGTTTAACGTGGGAAATTAGTTACAATGTCGGTAATCTTAGGATAGTATTTATTATCGGATAGTCTATATTTTAGGTCCGAATCAACGTAAAAAAAATATTTCTAATATTATATTGTATGTTTATGACGTGTTGTATAATAAAAGTACGTATTTGACAAATAAATCCCACAATTGGATCTTAAATATTGGGTATTATTCATTTGGATAAACAAAATGATATTTATATGGAATTCGAATTTAAATTCAAATGGATGTAAGTTTTGTACTATCTCTCTATTATGTACGGGTTTTTACAGACACAAGTACTCATTTTTTGTATGTTTATATAACTATTGATCCTTTATTTAGTATGTAATAAGGATTTTATCTACTTTTATTGAGTACAAGTCAGTTTACAGGAAGTCAGGCGGGAACCGCACTAATTATTATAGGCGATTTTGGCAAATTTCATGAATTCAATAAAGAAAACTTAACCTTACCTAACAAGTAATCCAGTATATCAACTATTTTAAAAATTTGTTTACCGCTGGCTTCCTGCAAACCGACAAGAGCCTTTTATTGTATGTATTTTTTCATATAACCGAAAATTATCTGTATCCCTTCTCAGTGTGCATTTACCATTGGTTAGTGCGTATAATGCGTGATGATGTAAAACCCAGATGGGTTGCAAAAACGACTCAAATAGAATACAACTTAAATCCTCTACAATTTCAATTCAAATATTCGGTCAATAGTATTAATATTATAAATACTAGTACGGTATTACAGTAGTAGTACACGTGTGAAGTTCGATAGTTTTGACAGAAAATATGACAAAGTTAGAGCGATGCCAAGCAAGAGAAAACGATGCAATAGGCTTCATAAATAAGAGCTTTATGCAATTTCAACGTAAAGTTATTCCAATATAAGATATTTATATATTTTTAATAATAAATAAAATAATAATAATTTTTTCTAATAATTAGAATTGTATGATATTGTTAGTCTATTGCTATTCGGGTGTTTGGGTGTTGATATATTCCACATGCGTGAGGTGAGTTTAGGTGGGTGCTATTTTATAAATTCTTAAAGCAGGGTCTCCTTAGCAAACTCGGTGTACTTCTTTAAAATTATATATATGTATAATTGTATTTTCAGTGTTATTATATTCTCTTTTTATATTTTCATTTGTATCCCTTTTATTATTACCTTCTTTTGTTTTTCTTTCTTTTTTATAATAATGTTTTATGTCATGTTGTGAACGTCTTAAACTTATAATTTGTAATGTCCACAATATGTAAAAATAAATAAATTGAATTGAATTGAATTGAATTTTAAATACTTTTACTGAACAATTGATAAAATATTTTTTTTAAAATATTATTTTATATTTTACATAATTTACATTGCATTATTAATTTAAATAAATCTCAAATTCAACAATATTTCTAAAGTCTATGTTATAATAATATTAACTTTTTACTAACCAATAGACATTTTTCAAAATAAATACATTTTCAAATATGCCTTCAAAGGTCATGTTCCATGATGAGTTTTACATTTCTTAAATATTACAAAGCTTTTTTGTGAATAATTTCTCTTTTCAGTGATATACTATATTTAGAAATTTGTATTATATTATATACGTTCTACAGAATGATGCTATGAAAACATCTTTTAAAATATGTATTTATTATGTCTTGCTGGTACCAGAGAATAAAATTTCAATGTATATTGATACATTTAGTTTACCTTTTCATACATGATATTATAAGTTTATGTATATGACGAATGAGTTGCATACGGGATCTATTGAAGTTTCGAATCTAACTATAGCCTTTTCATTGACAGATATTTTAAGCTTCTTTTGGATTATAAATATGTATATATTGAAATTGTGTACTATTAACTTTACGCAGGGCATGGCCCTACATCCTGAAGCGGGCCCCCAGGTTAGGATATTTGGTGCCCCCCCCTACCTATTGCTAAGGATACAGACAGTGTGACGCTCTATATTAGCGTCTTCCAATGATGTACACGGTAAAATCGTGAAGATCTCTTCACATAATTTTTGCTGTCCGTATGACTAGCTTCGTTTTCTTTGCTGTATACACAACGTAACTTCATTTTCTTTTCGTAATTTCCATGTGCTTTTCTCTTCCTGGCACTTTACATTAAAATGAACACATTAAACTCAGTCAGAGTTCACTTTGAGCGTAGCAACCTAAGTCTTGGGCATCTTCTCCCAGGACACTCACAGTTGTATATTTTAATACGTCCATTTTTAATTATGATGTTGTCGAGTATTGATGCACAATTACAAATAGCAGGAAAAATAGCGCCGCAGGCGACTTTTTTACTATTAAAGCAAATTTTTGATGTGTGTTTATCTCACCTATCCGATCGAGTAGCCTCGCCGGGCCACCAGGCTAGAGCCCTATCAGCCCCCCCGGGATCATGACTGAGGGTATTGATGGTAATTTGATTTATATTATAAAACTACTCCTTCCGGTTTTTGATGTTGAAAGACGACATATCTATGTGGTCTATTATATGGAAATGTACAAAAGATTTATTTAAGCTTAAATATTTATATTACATTGAAAAACAATATAATACACTGGTAATAATTTTATCAATTCTTTAATCTGATTATTTTTTTATTATTTTTCAAAAGAGTCATAATTATGAACTAATGCTTATATTTTGATAATTTTCTCATGACAATGCACTAAAAATAAGAATTAAATGCATAAAAAAACCAATATGTTTACACAATGTGTGGCCTTTTGCATGGGAAAAAATCTTCGACACTTCTAACAAAAGGGGTGACCGCAATTGACCGTTCGGTTTATTTTACAGACGAGCATTTTCACAGCACGCGGCACAAACGAGAAACCATGAGACCTGACCTGAAAGATATATTTAGTTCAAAAACATAATGACGTAATATACTGAAAAAATTTAATAAAAAAAAATATTTATTTTAAATATCTTCCAACTGCTATAAATAAAGAAAAATAATTATGTTTAATATATTATGTAGATCGTATGAGACATATTATCATCGCCTTAGTACTAAACAGTTTTTTTTAGTTACTACAATTTGATGATTAAATTTAAATTTAAGATTTATTAAATTTAAACTAAACCATTAGAATGTAAAAGCGAACGAAGTTAGTGGAGTCCTTCATCGATTGATGGATCGACCCTGACTGATGATAATTAAATTTAATCTGTACATGATAGACAGTATGTCACAATATGACCATATTTTACCAAAATATTATACCGAAAATATATTTTTATTATATTTTAGAGCAAATTCATCTTTTCATTTCTATTCATGAGATAAGCCTAAAATTTATAGAACCATACAACTGTTTGTCTATAGCATTAAACGCATGCAAAATCTGTAATTGGTTTTTTTGAAAGTCTTATTTTTGGAATTAAAAATACACGAGAGTTTTAAAAGAAATTAAATAACATACATTCTAGTAGCCAAAACTATGTTCTTTAGAGCCAGATAATTAATAATAATCAGAAAAGCGTTATCTTCTTCATCCACATAATAATTATACCTTTTTAATGCTTTGTTGTATTCAATATTGTGACAAGTTATAATTTGAATACAATATTATGTAATTTTCTACCATTTTAATAAAGTAAAAAAAAAATGTAATAAAAAAAACAGTACTTAATACTTCATTAGAAAGATTCAGTGTTAATTTTGCATACGCAACGCATCGAAAGAAAGGAAACTCCTTCAAAGACTCTGTATATTAGTGAAGCATTTTTTTATCATGCCAGAGGTCACAGCTCAGTGATTTCGCCTCACTTCTCGTTGTCTATGGGCGGGTCGAGCGATACGGTGTCAAATTGTCTACGCCTCCAATGAATATTTGGACCACAGCGATCGCGTTCACTCACTGGACACTATCATTATACTTTTATATCTCATAAAGATATAAAAAAAATCACACATAATGGGGCATGAGTTCCATATTTGAATTTTTTTATTGCTTCTATTATATCTTTTATTGTGACGTATCGTTCTTATTTTGAATTTCGAATTGATTTGTGATGTTCGTAAAATTTTGAATAAATCACGCGCTCAATTTCTACATGTATGTACGTACCTACTTAGATATATAAATATTTATTCTGCACTGAACCCATGAACACGTTTAAGAAAAAATTGCATACTATTTCTCCAGGTGAACTATTTGATTTTAGCAGTGTGAGTGAAGAACATAATATAGAAGACAGCATCACAAATATAATAATAAATTGCCTATACGTACCTACATAAATTTGAAATACCTTGGAAACATATTCCACAAAATGCAGTCGCCAAAATTCGTAAAATGCTTCAGATGAATGATAATTAATTACTTGCTCATTTCGTCGTAATTAGGTAGGTCAACGCATGCGGGTTCGAGTCCTGTGCGGTTTTTTTATTTTTTTTTTCGAATTATTTTAAGTATGTTTCAAATGTATTTCCTAGTTGTGTATATTCAATTAAGAATGTTACACTCTCAAATCTTGTGAATTGTTCGTTGAAAAAAAATAGTAAATTACTGTCTTTTGCTATGATATATGTGCACAAAATAATATAGATTTTTACTGTCATATGCCAATATTTCGAAATAACAGACATATACTTACGACGGTTTTAGTTTATATTAAGAAACTGTTAATGTAAAAAAATGGGGTGGCTCTCGTGGTCTCCTCCGGGGGCTCCGAGTTCGATGAAATCCCGATATATTTATGTGGTTTCTTAAAGCCTGAGTATTTGTGTCATCGTTTTACTACGCTGGCTGCTTAATTAATCTTTGCTGTATATTGGTTCTAAATATGCTCAAAAATAAATTCCGGGTCAATAAAACCAATTAATATAGAACAGGTAGTTAAACATTCTTATCGATTGGATTTAAATTAGGTACTTAACAATAAAAAAATCTTACATATTTTCTCAAATCATTTGTGAGAATTGTTACTATCAGGGCGTGGAATTTCACAGACATAAGTCAAAGATGTAAAATCGCCAGTGTAAGGCAGTAGCAATTACAAGCCTCATTTTACGACAGTGATTCGGCCCACAAAATAATTCACTTTTGCAATCTTCGGCCAAACTAAATGAATGAGATACCGAGTATAGAATCACTTTAATATAATATCAGAAGTCTAAAATAGGTGATTCATTAAAATAAACTTGTAGACAGTGTTTTAATTAGGATAATACTAGTTTATGATTTCGAAATAATGGTCTACTTTATACATATTTTATTATTCCTTTGAAAAATGGGCGATAAAGATAACAGTTATGCATTTATAATAGGTCAATAAGTCCTTAAAAAAGCCGACAGGTGGCGCGACTAGTACTGCAAGCGGTTTGTTTTCATGCAGCGGCACTACCGATTCAGTATGCTGCGAAGTTTCAATCAGATTGGTTGGGTTGTTGTGTGTTTCTCGTACATTTAAAAAAAAAATTGCTTGTGGAAAATGGAAAAATGGAAAATGGAGAAAATTGAGTTTAGAGTTGTTATTAAACATTTTAATATAAAAGGGTTAACAGCAAAGGAAATAAAAAATGAGTTGGATTTAGTTCACGGCATATCTGCTCCTTCACTTGCAACTATTTATAACTGGTTAAATGAATTTAAACGTGGTCGTACATCAACAAAGGATGAACCACGCTCAGGACGTCCTGTAGAGGTGACTACACCAGAAATGATCAATAAAATCCACGATATGGTGTTAAGTGACCGAAGATTAAAGTTGAGTGAGATAATTGAGGTTACAGGGATCTCAAAAGGTAGCGTCATTTCTATTTTACATGACAAATTGGGCATGAAAAATATTTTTGCAAGATGGGTGCCGCGTTTGCTCACAGTCGACAATAAACGCAGTAGGGTGGTGGCCTCTAAAGCCCTGTTGTCGCTCATGCAACGCAATCCGGATGAATTTTTTCGTCGCTTTGTGACTGTAGATGAAACATGGATACACCACTATACTCCCGAGACAAAAGAACAGTCAAAGCAGTGGATTGCGAAGGCAAACCATGTCCAAAGAAGGCGAAAACCGTAAAATCAGCTGGTAAGGTTATGGCTACTGTATTTTGGGATGCACGTGAAATTATTTTCGTTGACTATTTAGAAAAAGGAAAAACAATAACAGGGGATTATTATGCATCTTTATTGGACCAGCTAAAAAACAAAATTGAAGAAAAACGGCATCATTTAAACAGGAAAAAAATTCTCTTTCATCAGGACAATGCCCGTGTTCACACATGTTTACGATCAATGGCTAAAATTGAAGAATTGAAGCTCGAATTGGTCGACCACCCACCGTATTCGCCAGATTTAGCCCCCAGTGACTTTTTCCTTTTCCCAAACTTAAAAAAATGGCTAAGTGGACAACGTTTTTTTTCAAATGAAGAAGTCATCGATCGGACAAATGCTTATTTTGAGGACCTTCCGAAAACTTATTTTTCTGACGGTTTAAAAAAAATTGAGAAACGTCTAACCAAGTGTATTAAGCTCCAAGGAAATTATGTTGAGAAATAAAAAAAAAATACAAAAATAAAACCTGTTTTAATGCTTTTTTCTAAGGAATTATTGACCCACCCTCGTATTATAGTATTAGAAGGAAATATTAATAAATAAAAGTGCAGAAAAAGTATGTTTATCAGTTTTTCGTCAAGTTAAAAAGTCAGAGAAAACGAGGAAAAATTCATTCTAGGTAAAAAGGTTAAATAAACTCAAGAGTGTCATATGTTTTTTGACAAGCACAGAACCTTTTCATTACCAATATACCGAAGTCGAATTATTATTCTTCAGTTATATATTATAATATTATCTTGCAATGATTCAAGCATATGTGGGTGTTAGTGGCATATATTTACTTTTAAAGACGTTATACTTTAGACGCAATATGGTAAGTATAATATCGCGGTTGCTAAGCTAAAAAAGCTTATGGGGCAGTTAGGTGAATAATTTAGGTTATTTATAAGGTTACAATGTCTAAATCTAGAAAGTCATCTTAGAAGTGGCGAGAGCTATTCCGTGACGACGTCAAAAGGTTATAAGGGCCATGTTGACGAAAATCAATAATTATTAATGCAATTATTTGTATAGAATGTAATTTTTAGTGTCTTTAAAATGCATCAGCAAGAATTAATCTATGACTAGGTTACAATTATTTTTTGGTAGGTTAGTGGAAAATAGGTATATGATGAAATGAAAAATCACTTAATTTTCTCTCTTGTAAATGTGTAAATTGTTTCTTTGGCCACTGTGGTATAGAAATATTTAATATGTATTTTTTATTAATTAAGTAATTGAATTAGTGTTTATGTGGTAGAACTCCATTATAATAACTTCAGTAACAGTGTTTCAAAATCATTTATATTGTTGTTGAGCTGTTAAAACCTCCGATGTGACAATGTTTTCGAAATGTTTTATTTTTAATATTTGGTTTTTATTTATGTTAGTCCGCACTGGTTATTAAGCCTCCGATGTTTTAAATAGCAGCGTTGCCATTTTAGAATTTTTCTTGCCAGATCTAGAATTTTTCAATAGACATCTAGCTTACAAAAAAACGCATCTGGCTTGTGGCGTTTTTACTAACATGATGCCTCCAACAGTTTTAAATGTGTTGAAAAAACGCTAGATATTTAGTTTATTTATTTTCATGCGCATCAAGTATATGACTATCAGATACATAAATTATGTAATGCAAGTAGGTTGATATGTACCTATTTTAGAAGCGTGAAAAATAAAACAATATAATTTAACACGTTGAAACAATAGGAGCATTCAAAGCCTTATAGTGAAATGGTATCACATAATTTAATGTGTGCTTGGGTATGTGACATCAGTTTAATGATTATCGGAATGAAGGAAAATTATTGACTTCGTCCTTGATAGAATATGTAAATTTACTTGTGATTTTATTTTCAGAAAATCTAGCGTATTTTCCTGCCAAATAGTTTGTGTTCGTACCCCGACCGGCATGCTTTTGTCAACGATAGTTGGCAACACTGGATAAAGCCGTAATACATCCAATATATTATTTAGTCACAGTCATATAAGAGTTATTAAGAATACTACAATATGACGAGTAGGTACAAGCCATTCGGAGATTCACAAATGCAGTTTTTTCTGTATTGTTAGATTTTAGTTTTGTCACATCATTGGTTTTAACGGGTTGATGGAGATATACTGAATTTATATGTCTCGGATGCACTTTTTCGGTATATTGATCACCGTTCGCACGGTCGCTTCATTTACAAACGGCCAGAACAAATACGGCTACCGCTATAATTTCATTACGGCCGCAAACCGGAGGTAGTGTGTAATTACGTTTTCGAGATGTGTAAGATAAATAAATGCGCCTCGGCATCGCGGCTTACCGCTAACTTGCCACCGAAGAGAAGGTAAACGAGATGGCCGGCGAACAAATCGGTGGACGGCTCAAGACGGTAGCAGAATTGGTAGCGGTTCGTTATTTACCACGCCCTGGTTAATATTTCAACTCTTTTTATAGGATGACATAGTGGTATTGCCAGTGGAAAATATAAGGCAGAAATGAAATAAGGCTTTGCTCAGAATATACTGACTAAATTTCGATTCGATGACTTGAATTCTATTAAAATAATAAAACTATATGAAATTTCCATTTTAAATACTAAACGTCGCAGTTGCGAAGGGTAGAGGTAGGCTGTTAAGATCCGCCATAAATAGTGCACATTTAACTTGTTAAAGATCTACCATCGTAAGTTGGCAGCCGGTCGAATTTGAAACTAAAATTGTTTATCGAGGATAAATTTGTTATAAATGCCATTTAATTTTACAACATGTTTCTCGAATTATGGATTGCATAATATTTGTACAGAAATCTACTACCAATAATAAATTATAAATTACTATTTTTTTGTTAGTTATGGTAAAATTCTCAATGTCATACTAGCGCCCTCGCTGAAACGCCAATTTATGATGGTAGATCTATAGTCATACGTATTTGTTTTAATTGAAATACGGCTACAATTTACAGATGTTATTGGTTAGTATTTATAATTCAATGAAACCCTGCGAAAACTAAACCATCTATCTATCTATAAAATATTTAAAATTATGCTATTAAACCATACATAATTCCATAACTTTTGATATTTTATAGATAGAAAAATACTTTATGTATATTATACTTTGGTTTAATCAGGGCTTAATGAATTTAAATAAATGAACCAACAATATGTGTAATATGTATTCTTAATCCAATGAAAATAAATATGTATGAATGAGTGTGCTCAATTTTATCGTATCGCCTAAAGTATACCAAAATTATTATGGTTTGGTTTAGGCAAGGTTTAATATTGATTTTTAAAATCTTACCAACACCATCTGTAAATTGTAGTCGTAGTTCAATAAAAAAACAAATAGTGCACAATAAA
The DNA here is from genome assembly GCF_057557595.1 of Rhyacophila brunnea. Lineage (NCBI taxonomy): Eukaryota > Metazoa > Arthropoda > Insecta > Trichoptera > Rhyacophilidae > Rhyacophila > Rhyacophila brunnea. The sequence goes on along the minus strand of NW_028232796.1, from coordinate 8,559,907 downwards.
CTTACTAACAAAGTTTAATATGCATTATTTATGGCGGATCTAAACAGCCTACCTACAACCTTCGCTAATGCTAAACGGAGTATGTTTACACAGAGTACAGGTTATTTCAACGTTTTTTTTTCTTAGCCCTTTGCTCAATCTATTAACACGTGTACAGAGGACACTTCATGTTACTATAGATAAATTTAATGACAGCAGAAGAGAAGTCAAGATTGATTTTTTTATTTTCTAAATTTTCTCTCTAAGCACCGAGGTGCATGGTTTGTTACATTAGTCCCATGCAGATTCATTTCGTGATAAATAAGTGTGGCACATAAATCATTTCATTCCGACAGGTGTCTAGTGTCATGGAAGACGGCTGTGCACAAATCGTGTCGGCATATATATATGGCGGGTGCAGATGGGCTAACTAAAATCAGGTCCATACTCTGGGCCCAAATACACATTGAAAAAAATAACGTGTAATTTTCCGAATTCCCACCCGAGACTCATAAATTTATAAGCCGACACTTTAGCACTCGGCCATCGTGGGATATAGATATGTGTTGTCAGGGCTAAATAATAAATTATTTCTAATTAAAGAAAACGACAGCTTGCTGTTGACGTGCGACATACCCACTTATTTACATTGCTTATTTTTGTATGGAACAATTGTTATTTCCGATTAATCTAAAATATTGATTCTGTATGAAATCCACGATTTTGAATCCTGAAATAAATCATTTTTAATCATCACATGAATTATGTATATTTTTTATTGACCCTATTATAATAATAATACACCTACATTATTATTTACAACAAATCGATCAAAAAATATTTTTAATATTAATACTATCGACCGAAGGTGCTTGATGGAATTTGAATTTAAATTCTAATTGATTTAAGTCTTGTACTATTCCAATTGAGTCGTTTTTTGCGACCTGGGTTTCAACTTTTGGCATCTTCAGGCGCTGTGTATACTCACCAAAGACAACCACACACAGACAACGAACACTCTTAACTCTAACTCATATAATAAATCAATACAATAAAGTAGGTAAAAACTCCATTACCTACCTATCAAGTCAAGGGTCAAAAATAAAAAAAATATTGCAACAAACAAATTATAAAGTGTTAGTAAAAAACCTGTTTGGTAAAATCCCTTATCTTATTAGTTTGAAAATATTGAAACTACATAATAATATACCTATAATATAAAAATAAATCGTAAAAACATAATAATTATATTGTGTTATAGTATGACTGAAAAATGTAATAACTACAATATTTTTAAAGCTCTCGATAGAGTCGAACTTTTATACATGAAAGCTCTCGCTTTAACTTGATATTATTGAAAAAAGGTTAGCGAGATAGCATTTACATAATTGTATAGAGAAGATGTCAGTGACATGGATGATAGTCATACTAAAATATTGCAATGCATTCATTAATCAGAGGATTCAAACCTATTAGAAATATATCAAATAAAAATAATACATATTATTATATAATAAAATAAAGATTAAAATAATTTTACAGTATATGCCTTTATTAATACATATTTAATACTTATTTAATTAATTTCAAATGATTAAAAAAAACATTAGAAAATAAAGCTATATGAATTTTATCTGAAAAACGCATAGTTCAATATTTCTAATTTTTATGTCTATAATATCAATCTTGAATGACACACAAACTACAAAAGTCTTTAACTATCAAAATAATAATAATATTAAACAATATTTTTTCTAGAAACTCGCCTATTTATTATACTTAGCTGAAGATTTTACGTCTTGAAGAGTTTCTTTCTGCTGCTTAATGTATTTGTAAAATTCAGCACATGACTATTATCATGTTGAATTGAACAAGTAATTCAGATTTTATCAACTTACTTTTTTTGCATCACCATTTTAAATTCATCTGAGAAAATACCCTTTCGGTATAGCAATTGTTAGTATGCTTAAAATAAATGTATCTAAAAACGTGTGCCATCTTCCATCCATCGTGTTCTTTTGTCTTAACCTTAACAGCTTATTTGTATATTTGTTGAAAAATCGTGATTTTAGCTGCCCCGAGCGGGAAAAAGCGGGACGTCTCGCAAAAATCGGGACATTTGGCAACGCTGGTCCAAATACACCACACAAGAGATTAATAAATATAATTCCGATAGGCTATATCCCAATACACTACATTTTGACACATGGTTTTGAATGCGTGAGTATCCAAAGAAAAATAACTACACATTATAGACGTGCAATAGTGTGTGTTGCAAACTTCAAAAACACCGCGTCAGTACATAAAACGAGAGGAGTTGTCAAAACAAAATTCATGCGTATTATTGACACGTGTTTGATTTTATCCCATATTCTTCCACACTCAAGATTGGTTGCCTATTTCTCCACACCCGTTAAGTATTCCAGTTCCCATTATTTCTGAGTTTTATGGTGTTAAACTAACTAACTATAAACTCATTACATAGTTAACAGTTATATTGAAATGGTACATAAAACAAAATTCTCGTTTTTTTGCGATCTATAGTGCTGCCATATTTTGAACCCTTATGTTACATAAAATTAATGATAAAATTAGGCGCCAAATAATATGTAGGTTGATTTTAAAATAGATGAAAAATATATAAATGGTTTGATACTATTGTTACAGTGAGCACTAATAGCCTTAAGGGGGGACATGCTCAGCGTACGTCAAAATGGAGCTTTTATACTTTATGTTTGAAAAAAAAATCGGTTAGGTACATGTTCAAACACTCACGTTAACATGATCTTACTCCCTACTTCATTTATAGTTTGTCAATTTATGGCTACGGCCGTATGTTGTAGCTTAGCCATTGGGGAATGCCAATAGAAATGGCGTATTTCAAAAAAATACTACCCTATTCTTAGGTCAATAATTATTATTAAGCAAACATTATTTACTAATTCGTAGAATGTTTATCAAATTTGAATGGTCAAAGACATAGCTTATAATTAGTATCTTTAAAAGTATCTTTACATGTGTAAATCTTGCCCATTTTTTGAATAATAAAATGCCTAATCCTTGTCAAATTTGGGATCACAGAGATTATCAATATAATTTTTTATTGTAAATATTTCACTATAATAATGTCGACATAAATTTTACTAATGGTTTTATAAATGCTTTTAAAAATTAATAAATATAAAAAATCTTAACACCACTTCACATGGACGTACTGAAATATGACTATATTCTAAAAAAACAGAGCGAGAGGTTTAAAAGAATACTATTTTATGTCATAAAAATACTCTATGCAGTCATCAAATGCTTAAAATAAATAAAAAGGATAATAAGGCTTCAAAAAAGTAAGTCTGTAAGTAGATTATATACAACGTTTAAGGAATGTCCAGGATCATGCTTTGAAAATGGCATAAAAGCTCCATTTTGACGTACGCTGAGCATGTGGGTCGTTAATATACCTACTATAACCGTTCCTGAATACTTTTAAATAGTAAATTCAAGTGTAATTTTATTAAACAACGACATTTAAAATATGCTCTCGGCCATTTTTGATACTGACAATTCTAATTCTATACTAATTTGGCCGTTTTTAATATTTATTTACATTTTAAAAGTCGATTTTGCATAGGTTCTGGCCATTTTTGATGCACGGATTATATAAGAATGGTAGATATTGATAATATAAAGATTTTTTTTAGCATTAAAATGTAAATATCGCTGAACAGTGCCTTTGGCCCAATTTGATACTGGGCGCCTCACATATCTGATTTTAGTATGAAATACACATTATTTTTGAGTTCCCTGAAATACACGTTTATGAAAAAAGTGTCAATATTCCAGATGCGGGGATCAAATTTTATTATAAGCTGACACGTTACCGCTTGGCCGTCGTGGGTCAAAATAAAAATAAAAAAATTAATCAAGTACAATTATTTACTAATAAATCATCACAGTTTTTAGATGAGTAGTCCCTGTTTTAGACGTGATCGATACCAGTGAGTGTAATTACATGGTGGGGAAAATACCGCGGGTGCATTTGGCCGCTCGTCGATCGATTGCCAATTATTTTGTCTTACAAATTGGTCAATATATTTATTCGATCCTCGCCGGCCGCAGGAATCACACAGCACTTACGCGTAATGGCTGGATACTAACTTCGTCATTTTTTTTGCTCCTTTTTATTTCGTTCAAGTTTTATTATCACCAAGGCAGATAGGTTTGAGAGGTTGTCTCAAAGAGATGTGAATTGGTTATAAATAAATATATTCGAAATTATTTTTTTTAAAAAGAAATGCGAATAAATGTAGGCATAGATTAAAAGAGAGAGCCTTAGAATAGGCGTATCCAATTTCAATTAGGCTGCGATCAAATATCAAATCTGGTAGCGATCTACCACTTGCAAGAAATTGTCATTCTTCAAAGTTGAATTAAAGAACTATTACAAAGAAATACTACACTTTCTATTCGTCTTCTTTTGAGTACTCACTTATACACAATACTTGCATTCATCTTCAAACTATTCTGTAAAAAGCCTACTGCGCGACGGTAGGGAATAATTACACAACATTGTTGTTTTAATTTAATAAAACGCAATTTTTTTGTAGTACTCATTCCACTTTTAATTAATAAATTAGGACCGGTTTCGTCCGCCTCAGACGGACATTTTCAACTAAACAAAAAAACAAACAAACAAAAAAATTGCGTTTTATTAAATTAAAACAACTATACAATGCAGTTCCACCATGAATTGACAGTTAACAAAATAAAAAAAAATTACACAACAGTTTAAAGCGAGAGAATTTACTTTTTTTCTTTTTCATACTCATGCAGTAGGCCGTATGTGATGTAATACAAATCAAGTAATGCAACAAAGTCACGTGGTGTTTTTCATGGTTCATTTGAAAACTACTTTCAAGTAAGCTGGTTAAGAATGTAAATATAGGAATAGTTATTTCTTTTTCTATACAATCTCAATGAAATCATATTATATTGCAACTGAATTTACACGCTATTTACACTTTTACTACTCAAAACTGCTACAAAAATTCATCGACGCGTTGGACATGCCTGTCTTGAAATGTGCATAATTTGCAAGTAAATTATTTTTATGGCATGCAGACATAGGTAATGCGTGTTGAAAAATACCACCTCATACAATCTATTATCAAGGCCACAGAGGATAACTCTTGGAAATATAAGCTTATTATTTGGCATTTTCATCAGAGCCCAACGTCTTCCGTGCAGCAATCTCTAAGTTAATGATCGTTTTGATAATTATTACCCTCTGCAGTGAAGACAAAAAAATGTCGCGTAGAGTTGAACCCTTAAAAATATATGACTGTTACGACTAGGGGTGGGTGAATCTGGTCGTAAAATATATTTATTGAAAGTGCATTATAATAATTAGTAACATAACATTAAAAAGATAGAACAAAGAAGAACAAAAGAACAGAAACTGAGTGACAAACGTAATCATCATACCCTGATGTTTATTGTTGGCTATCTCTTTACCTAAAATGCCGCCGGTGGTTGACATCTGCGTGACCTTTCTCAAAAATTACTTAGACTTTCAGGGTTGTTACAATCTTACAATTAATTGAGTTCGGATAGACACATAAAATACTTCTTCTTCGACCATGTCCGATCCTAATAAGATCATATGGACCTCCACAGAGTAGAAGTTTGTATCAACAGATTTTTTTTTACGAGAAATGGATGTCAGCCACTTGCTCAAACTATTAGGTACATACCCTGACTCACACACAAATTGAAAATCAATATGTGTACTTGCCACACCCGGGATTCGAACCTGGGACACATGGCATCATAGTCCAACGCTTAAACCGCGCGGCCACCGTGGGCTAGGTACTTGGGTAAGTACATTTAAATCTTAATATTATTACGTCATTAAAACTGATTCTCTGTTAGTTTTAAGATCACCCAAAGTCAGTTCCGGCCTTAGACTATAGATACATCGTTCCGGCCTAATTCTCGAAGGGAAATCAATTACAGTGGATATCAAGGAGTAGGTATATTGTAATTTTTTTGGACTGACTGGCGTTTGCTGTAATTTCGCCAATTTTCATACTAATAATAATTGAGTATTAAGTTTTTTTTGTAATACAACTTGAAATCTAGAGTAGGTACCTTGAATTAATTACCAGAGACAGAGGTAAATTTAATATATAATATCTAATACACGAAGATATTTTTAAAAAAAAGTGCTTTTTTTATAAAATAATCGCTCACCGTTTACCATTTAACTGTGAAGAAATCTTCTCTACTTGATTGGTTGATTAATGGCAGTGTTTTTGAAGACGAATTGTGTTATCGAGCAAATCAACGTCATACATTGTCAGATTTTTTTGGTAAATTTAAAAGGGATCCCATTAATAAACATGGCATTCAACAAAACAGCTCTAATTTAGTATATAATAGTTAATTACTTGAATGTATATTTTAATATATTGCAGTTATTTATTTACATATTTTAATTTTTTTAGTTGCAACTTTTTATTGAATTATTATACTACCATAATCGATAACTTAGTTAGTAGGTATGTTTGTTTCTGACTTTTTTCGAGTTATAAAACAGTCTTATATGCAGAATTTATCATGAAACTACCAAATATTAGGCATATTAGGTAGATGACAGTTAGTAGGTACTACCCATAGAGGTATTAAATAAAGAGAGGGGCAAATAATCGCCTTTCTCATACAACTGAATGAAGCAGGCCAACAATAGCCGACAACTTACGAGAAATAGCGACGCTATAAAAAAGTGCAGGGCATCACGGAGGATTTACTCTGGTCATTATAACGTACCCATATAATATAATGTTAACGTGGAAATTTTGGCGCAAATTGATTACCAGCCTGCGTCGCCATACTTTTTCACCATACTTGCCTGCTTTACCATACTTCCATATAACCTGCCGCCCCTAGGTACTACCTGTTATTATTTTCGTACGTATTTTCTCTCTCTCTGATTACGTTTACGTGTATGTTGTGTCTTACTGTGTTTATTCGAGTGTTTCAGTATCAAGTATAATAATATATCTGTGACCTGCTGCATAAGCCTTGTGGAGTGTTTATAGAGTCTCCTGACTTTGTCAAGCATGTCATCACTTTTTTGACAATTTATCAAACGATGACGATGATGGTTATTCCTTATTTATATTGCTTCAATTTTTTTTTATTGATTGTGTATGTTGCCCAAGATTAAAGTAGATTACAGCACCCTATCCTTATTATAATAACCCATAAATCTCTTGTATAATATACTAATTTCTTGTCTAAACACCACTTTGTTGATATTTAATACTTTCATTTCGATATATCCACTCCCAAAATGTCTTCAATTTAAATTGAATATATTTTTACACATAGAAATTTAAATTTTCAGAGATATATAATTTTTTAAATCGTGTTTTATATCTGACACCATGTAACTACCTACTTCTTTATACCTTTCCGTTAATCTGATTAAAATAAACGATTTCTTTATTTGCGTTACTTGCGTCAGTTTTTTTTTTTCAAATTTAGAATATGCGTTTACGTGTATATTGAATACGTCTTCTCCCTACCTCGTTCTCTCTTTCACATTTTCATATTATGTTTTCCCTCATGCGTTACAGATAATTCATGACCAAATATATTATATAAGGTAATGAATTGAGAGGTAGTTTCGAAGTAATGATTTCAATAAACATATATTTAGTCTTACATTCCTAAGTAAAGTTATTCTAATGTCGACTGTTAATGTATATTAAAATATTTGTCTACCATTATTTTTTGAATTCAGTAAACAATTCAAATGGCAGTATTTTTTGAGCATACCAAATATAGTCAAGGCAATGTTCTTAAGAGTTTAAACAAACTCTACTAAGACTTTTAAAATTAACAAGTTCGTTGTATTTGTGATTTAGGTATGAACTCTCATTATTTTAATGGTTTGGGAGAATATTCGTGATTTGTTTTTAAGACTGAAATGTATTACCTACATAAAACTTTAAGAATACAATAATTGATTGTAATATAAAGTAATAGTCAGGTAATGCGATTATAGAATTGTAAATGTACACATTAATATTGTAAAACATGAAAGATGAAAATATATGTTTCTTAGTAAACATTTAAATTACCTTAGTACTTAATTTGTGTACCCTTTACAAAGGTTCTGTTATGAATATATAAACATATTGAGATAATTCATAACATATGACATAGTGGCGAAGGGTGAAGGTAGGCGGTCAAAATCCGACATAATGCAGGTACTAATCTTTGTCAGTCAAACGTATTTATTTTTCTTTCAATTAAGACGATAATGTGTAGCTGTAGATGATGTTTGTTTGTTCTTTAAATTCAATTAAGCCATGCCTAATCCTAGCCATAATAGATAATAGTCAAAAATATTTTATATATAGAAGAATATTTTTTATCGATTATGGTTTGGCGTCAGCAGGGATTAATGAATTTTAAAATACAAACGAATAACATCATGAATATTATTATGTGTTCTTAATTCACCAAAAACAATTAATAAGTATGACTGAAAAGGTGTGCACCGTTTTGTGGGATCGCCCATAACTAGTATGGTTTGATTTAGGCAGAGTTTAATTGAATTTTAAACACAAACTAGTACCATCTGCAAATTGTATTCTTAGTTCAATTAGACAAAGTTTAGTGGGCACAATTTACGTCGAATCTTAACAGCCTACCTCTACCTCTCGCCACTGACATGACAAGTAACAAAAGACATGTTGTGTTAATTTGTAAGCGTATAGACACATTGTGACATTACAAAATACTCATTGCATTATTAATTGTATGTTAAAAATGTAACGGATCATATTGCAAAACATTTCTTGATCATTGATAAAATTTGTTATAATGTACACGTGGTTTTATATTTATAGTAAATAAATACTTGTGAACAATACTGTGAACTGTGCATATAAATTATTTCCAGTCCAATACGAATACCTACTAATATTATAATATTAATAAAACTTTTTAAATCAATGGGATTCATGTTTTGGTATCATACCATGAGTGTGATGATGGGTACAATGATTTCTGTCAAAATTACTGAAATAAGTTTCAGTTGGCTATAAATGCCATTTTCATTTTCAACACATAATAAATACCTTTACCGCTTTGCAGAGTTTGTATAAAATTCCATAGGATTAGCCTACAGCTCTGTAGAAAAAGGTTTTCTTCAGTGTCTTTGATTAATACAGTATACAAATAGTAATATACAAACCTTGGTTAGATGGAGCTCCGGCAAACCACATTGCAACCAAGTCTTCAACACTGGCATGCTGCTGAGGACAACTCTGCGTGTAGTACGTCTGCGGCTGCAGCTGTCGTCGCCCAATGGGACCTGATCCCACCATCACCTGTCCTCCCATCTGTCCCTGGCCTCCCATGGTCATGAGATGACCAGAGCCAGGTCCACCATCCAAAAGCAGCTGCTGCACCTGTGAGATATCGACGAACTCGTCCGCATGGTTGTGCGTGCGAGCCCTCGGTCTGGGAGGAGGTGGCAAGAAGTGGCCCTCCTGAGGGTCATCGCCCTCTCGGCGCATAGTCAGCGCCAGCATCCCTCCCTCTGGGGCGATGGACTCCTCCCGAATCTCATTCGTCTCCCCCGCCTGGCCGAGCGACCAGCACTCTTCGGGATTTTCCCAAGGCTTATCAATACTCACTCTTGATGCTGAACGCCGCTTACGCCGTTCAGGCAACTCCTCGAATCAATACAAAAACAATGCCGCCTTCAATTATATTTTTCAAAGACTTCTTCTAAGTCTATATTAATTATTTCAATATTTTGAGACAGCCGGGACAAAATAGACTTTATCTATATTATGTCCATATTATATTAATAAATTCACTAATTTCGTCTATATTTTTCTAATTGAAAATATCATCGTATGAACACTTTTCCAATAATTTAGTTACAATAATCGTGAGGTACTTTGGTTTCAAAGTTTTCAATGGCAGATCTATTTTCTCGCAAACGAGTCTTGTCTTTATGCACATTCAATCCAGAAGACTATAAAATGTTTAACGGGATAGTTTGCATAAATAGAAGTTGACAAGAAATCGTTTCCTGGACTGTTTTATAAATAAATCACTTTTACGTGCAATTATCTATAGCTGGAGCGATAAAATTCTGCGACCGTCGATCGGTTTATATGTAAAAGTAAATTGTAGGTCTCATATTTCTTTCAGTGTAATATTATTCTCTAGATTTTTCTCTTGCCGTATAAATATCAGCGTATATAAAAATGATATGTGGAAAATTAATATTTAAAAAATATTTTTTCTTCATTTGCCATCACAATGATTTTTTTTTTCAATTCCATGTCTTGTAAATAATATCTTCGTTGATAAGTTTCGTTATCCTTGGCGGCTATTTTAAATCGTTGCCAGTTTAAACAATTTCTACGTTGAAAGAGTTTTTGTATTTTATTTTAAAGTCTTGGAGATATACAAACAAAACAATATTTTCCTTATTATACACTGTTATTATAAAAGACATCAATAATTGGCCACCATATCAAAAGCGGTTGAGCTCATAGTTTAAAATGAAGATTTAAATCACAGATTTAAAATAAATTTATTTAAAAAAAATTCTATTTTTATTGTCAAGTGATATTTAAACGTTTTATATATCGAGATATCAGTCTAAAATACACTGTATTCAAATGATATGTGTTTTTTTTCTCTATTGTTTGTAAAATTTTACTATTTTTTATGTTACTTATATAACAATTTTAATAACTGTTAATATTGATAATGATTAAAGTTTTTCATAAGATTTGGTTACAGTACGTTGGCACACAAGGTTTATTTAGAAGAGTGGTTTTTAGGATATATTATATTTATGTATTTTTTTTAAAAAACACTAATTAAAAATATCACAACATTGATTTTATAAGCTCATCATATATCTGGGATGGATCCATATAATTAGGCACACTCACATTTCATACATTTTCAGCAAGTTAATTGATATTTGAATAAGCTTTTTTTAAACACTAAAACACATCGATGGTTAAAATTGACACATTATTTAATTTTAATCGTTTTTTTCTGGTAAATTAATAAGAGCTTAGGTATTTTTTTAAAAGAAAAACACTGCTATTATAAATACAAGACCCCTTAAGCAAGCCTGAAATTAAACAGAAGAAAGAATTTATTTTTTACACAAAAATAATGTTGTTATACCTATGAATTGACAGATATTAAAAAAATGTATAAAAAATCGAATTAAACAATTAAATGGTAGCTAAAAAATACAAAACCCCTACTCAGCTGCCACCATCTAAATTAAAACAAGTATAGTGTTGGGAAGATTGCATATTTCTCTTAAAATATGAGATTTGAAGTATAATATTAACTTTTATATGAGATTTACCTTTTGAGCCTATTAATTGATTTGATTTTGCGACATTAAGTGACTAAAAATATTATTTTGTGTTTTAGCGAATGTTTTGTTTTTTGAAATACGTAAAACTGACTCTCAGATATAGAAATAATAAGATTAATACAACATAACCTCAAAATATGAAATTCAATTGTGCAGATTGTATTTATTTAGAGATATTATTTAAGTGATTTATTTTTTAAATACGTGTTTTGTTTAAGTAATTTTAATGCTTGAGAAATTAGTCACTGTTTCTACAACTGGTATTAAATGAATTAAACAAATCATAATTCGTTCCCTTCGAGACCACCGCATTGAGAAATTCATTAATAAATTTACTCACACTGAATGAATAGAGTACCTGAATCATTCATTGACAATTAACCAATGCCATGTATGATATGACGTAAACTTCAATTAAAAATCAGATGATATTCCATTACTGAGGTAAACGCAGACAAAATATCACGCCACTCGCCAGCTAGCTACGTAACTATAATGTGCTAATTCACGCGTGTGTTTTTATATACTTCGCCGAGAGTACTGTATTTTGAAGGTATTTATCATTTCGTCTTATCGCTATGGTGCACCAATACTCATTACCCTACGGTAAAGTCGCAGATGAATTCTGCGCAGATATTTTCACGACCGGGAACGAGCAACCCAAGAATTTTGACTTCGCGCACCTCTTCATTGATAATAATAATCATGTTATAGGTATGGTTATGTCATGAGAACAGAAGAATTCATAAAACTATTTACAATATTAATAATATCACGGTTTCTTGTTATTATGTCTTATAAATGGTTTACCTTATAAAATGATAAACTAGTAATTCAGTACCAAACTCAAATTTTGAAGAAATTATTTAGTTACTTACAGCCTTGAATTCTTTTGAATCTAGATTTAGATTCAGGTAGTGGTAAAATATGGAGAATACTAATTTATTTATTAAATAATTACAAGATAAAAAGAACTTTTCAAATACAACGTTTTTAAAATTTAAAAAAAAAATGTATTTGATAGAAATAATACTGAAATGTCACTATGACATTCATATTGATTTCCATAGCACGTATATATTAATAATTTAGTTGCTAGGACCCCAGACCCCTAGCAACTAATAATGGTGTCAAAATAACTTTTCATACAAAACAGAATTAACTGAAAATGAATTCAATTCTACTTAAAGATGGCTAAAAGTATTAAAAAAATGCATTGGCATCGTGTTCTGATATATTCTAAAAGTTTCAAATGTCTAGCTAGTCGAAGTTAGTTAAAATCGATTGCAAGATTTGTACCGGATAAAGAACCACCAGACAAATAAGAATACGAGCTAAGGAAAACGTTGTAAAAATATTGTGTAAGTACTTGACACATTTTATTATCTCAAGACAATTAAATTTAAAAAGAACTGTTTATAATAAACCTAAGTAGATATAATAAAAAAGGTGGGAACTAATCGTGTTACGAGTGAATATAATTAACATTGAAAGAAATTATCGACAATAATAATTCATAGTGTGACAAATAATCGAACTATAAAAAATCCAGACAACATAACTGTTATTGTATTGTAATATCCATTATAATACATATTATTGTAATGGTGGTATATGGTACAGTTTTTTTTTTATAGTGGTACCTTCAAATCTCTTAGTGACCTTGATCTCCAGATGTACATAAACCCAACACTGTTTATAAATAGGTTTTGTGGTACCCAATGATCTAACTCTCATTGATTTATGTGTGTTGATTTAAAGATTGTTGGTATATCTGTCTATTTAAGACGGCCAAATATATAAATAATAAAATAGATAAATAGAAACTTAATTTGAAACTAAAATATAAAGGGAGTGGTACTTATTGTAAATCTGAATAAAGCAGTCAATTAAAATTAAGAGACTTGAAATAATGGCATTTAACAATGTCTAAAAGTAAATAAAACGTATTAACGCCTAGACTAGTAGGAATATGAAGACAATGGGGGTTTAGGGTAGTTTTCGATGGGAAGACAAAACAGAGGAAATCCGTCGGTACCCTAAATAACTTTAATTTAAGAGCAACCTTCTCTATGACCTAGCGATAGACAACAAGGACAATCGCCACGTTTGGATCATAATGTTAGGTTATAAATAAAAAGTTTGACGATATTCGAAAGAAAGATTCCGATGACAATAAAATCATAATGTATGGTATTAAAGACAGTGTGTGGTGTATGCGATATTGTCTAGGAACGCATGAATTTAGTGAAGATTACTTGATCTAAATGCAATAAAGATTGGTTAATCAATCAACATGAATTGAGCGGCTTGGCTTTGATGCGAAATCACCTGATCTAAGAAGTGTTGGGACGCCTATTTTTGGTACTTGAATAGACTACATATTATATAATCAGCATCTCGAATTGCAGGTGGGTATTGAAAGATAGGTCACACAAGGTCTATCTCGGGATATATTATGAATCATGTTCGAAGTACCCAATAATATAAATGTAAAATTACACCTCATTTATCTGAACATTACATAAAATTATCAGAAAAAAATGAATTTTTAACAGAATAATTTATACACTATTCGCCCAAGTATTTGGTATCAAAGATAACATTGTGATCCACGACTTCATATTAAATAAATAATAGAACCCCACTCTGCTGAGGTAACGCGGGTTATTGACGTCATTATTAATCCCTTATCACATCACAAAACAGAGAATACGTCATGTTGAAATTCTGATTTTTTAGCCAACACTTTAATAGTCAAACTTGAAGCATTCCATCTACTAGGTTGACAGATCGAATTTATCCAACGAGGTTAACAACACATTTTATACTCCAAGCAATATATAATAAACTTTTATTGTAGATACATAATGTTTAGCAAAGTCATATTATTCTAACCTAACGAAAATATCAATGTTTTTTTTTACATTGGATAAATTTGTCTTGAATATTTTACTTAAGAAGCGAGAATAATATTATAATGAACACAAAATCATTTTAAAATGGAAACTATAAACCATAATTGTATGATATATTACAGAGAAGACAAAATATCTGAATGTTACAATAAATCATTAACGAAATATAGTATACTACAACGACAATAACTATTTACTTCGTGACATTTGTTTATGAAAGAGTTATTTGATTAAATATTACAATGTACTGTGGTTTAATATTACAAATAGTTAGGAAGAATTTTATTATCACTAGCCCTCTTACTTGTGCTTATAATAATATAGAATGTATATTATGATCATCATGTTGTTTTTTTATCTACATTGAAACAACATCATAATAGAGTTAAGATAAATATTGGTAATAACATAAGGTTGAATTGAGATGAAATTGATATTATATTATAATAGTTTCTTACACTATTATATAACTATCAATACTGTTTTAATTATAATATACAACAAAATTATTGATAAGTGGAATCTACTATGTAAAAAAAAATGAGTCGCTTGGAGTCATAACTCGCATATTACAATTTTGTCGTTTTATACTTAAATAGGCCAAGTGATTCTAAATGCATTAATCTATATACAGAAAAATAGTTAAGTATCAAAAGTCACTTTAAACCATGTGAAAATCGTTGACAAAGTTTACTGTTGGTGTCATATTTCGCATATTTCAAAGAATACTGTGAGTTTCGTCACAAAGGCCTTTCTAACCAATCGGAGAGATTTATTTCTCATAGTATGCTGTCTGTCTGCAGCGTTAGAAGTATTATATTATTTATTAAAAAAAATATTAATCGACTCTCTCACTCATTAATATTCAAGGGAGTTCAATACTTTTCTTCTAATTACAAAAAAATAGTGGTCTGTTGGTTTCTTGCGATTTTCTCAAAACTTGAATTTTTAAATATGTGAGTTATGACTCTAAGCGACTCAAATGTATTAAATATATGAATAGTGTAATGAAAGGCTTTACATGCAAATTTCCGTTTCCGCTCTTAAACAAGGCATATGGGTCTCAGTTAGAGTTCAGATGATATTATTATCAACAAATTTTTTAACGAGGAATGCTTATTAGCCAATCGCTTATCTTATTAAGTCTCGTTTTGAATCAGAAACACGTTTAAAAAATAATAATATGTAATTTTTTGCTAGATTCTGGATGAAAACTATATGTACGTACTGATTTAATGTTATGCAATTATTTATCAAAATTACGCTACAAAATGTTAGAGCAATTTCTTTCGTTCTATTTTAGTAATGCCATAGAACGGTTTCCCGTAAAATGATTATGTAGGCAAAAATGTATCAATACATAGATACCTACATAGTAAATTTGAATAGTACCTACTAACTTGGCTATCTATTTCTCTAGTAGACTATATTTTATTTCATTTGTATAACTACAAAATGAAATTTATATTATACAAAATGTCATCATTATTCAAAGCTAATTGTTTTAATGTTTGATCTCGAGTGATTTTGAGGTTATGTCAATTAAACTTTTATGTACTATACAGTGTCAAGCGGAGAGTTGATTAACAGACTCGACGAAAAATGGAGTGATTCACTCGTAAATTAATTCACTCGTTGCAATCATTCACTAGACGCATTTCGTCATATTAAATATGACAATAAAAACTAATTTTGAGGTTATGTACGCGAGATCAAAGATGGTGGCATCTGTTGAATTTGAGAGATTTTATTCATTATAAGAAACTATTACATCACGTAGATAATGGCTATAATTATTATGGTAGTAAATTTTAAATATTTTTTTGACAAATTAACTAAACTTGATGATTTAATGAAAAGTAATAATATATTTTTTTATTTGGAGAATGCGTTGATAATTGGTAGAAAAGACACTTTTTTTAATTTGTTGAACACTGGTAACACTATTTAAACTCACAAACAGTAATCCTTTAGTTCACTGACATTTCATCGGGGTGATTTTTCAGCCGGAAGCACCGAAGCAATGACGCCCGCGGCGGCCGGATGCGTACTGACCGTGCAAAACACCGACGAACAACCATATAAAAAAAAGAAAGCGAGCGATCCTTCGAAATTCAAATTACACTGACTGAATTTTTGACGTATCGCAAAATAAATGAGAAGCACACTAATGTCAGATTTGAAAAGCGCGGGATTATTTGAAATTGGCGGGAAAACAACGTGTAATAGCAGTGGAGTAGGGACTGAAGCGAGCTCGTTGGGCGGCCAGTGAGTCTTGAATGAACTGGCGAATGCTGCCCACACGATTTGAGCCCTCTACCGATTTGCCGCCCATGTGCTATTCTATGTATCAGTGAGGTGTACATTTTCAACGAGGAGCTCTCACGCGAAAATGGATTTGGGGGCAACGTTTTCTTTGCTAGGCATAGACTCATAGAGGGTAACAAAAGGCAGCCGCAATTTTCAATGAAATTAACTAGGTATCGACAAGTCTTTTAAAATATTCTTAAAAAAGCAATAATTATAAAGAATAATTAAAATTAGCGTTATACGATAATATAACTTATAAATTTTATATAAACACTGGAGAAGATAAGCAGACACATTAATAAAATTATAATTCTATAAAAATAATGATTTATTATTAAATAACACAAAATTACAATTTTTAATAATGACTACCAGTGATATTATTGTAAAATGTTATATGTTATATTTTTTCCCCGTGAGTTATAGAGAATAAATATAATTTTGTAATTATGGTAGCAAGATTTTTGTTTAATAATTGTCATTATCTGTTTCTCCTTCAAAAAATATGTAAAAATAACTTTAGGTTCTTTATTATCGTTAAAAATTCAGTCTATTTTGATCTTTTAATACACTTGTACAGTACTGTTCTACTAGATAACTAAAGCAGTTTGGATTCTCATTCATTATATTATTTAAAATTTTTAATTTCTTATTGAGTAATAGTAATAATATGTTTATCAAAGCAAATATTTTACTTGCAATAATTTGGATGACAGATGATTTTCTTATAAATACTTAGGGTTATAAGTTAGTGGGTATAACCAATATTTCAAATTAAAATATTAAAGTATGTGACAGTATGTCAACTGTATATAATTCAAATAATAATAACAATACATAATAGTTAGCTACAATTTATATAATGTTATAGTAACGAGAATAAACTGAATAAGTGTGAAAATATAAACCACTAAATGTTATTTATTTCTACAAAGTGCGACGCCAGATTTCTATACAAATATCAGTTACGATTACAAATAAATAATTTTATACTATTTAAATATGTCGCTAGTTTTTTTCGTTCTAGTAAATACTATTAAAATTACGCATGTAGACAATTAATGTACACATATATTTGACAACTCACCTCTTTTGTATAATATCAGTATATTGAACCAAAATAATAAAAAAAATATTGATTAATTACGATGTACATAAGTAATAGTAGATAAACAAGTAGTTTAATAAAACATAGTTGAATTGATTACTTGTAAATATAAGAGCACTCACCAGGCTGTGAATGATGTTGCGAATCCCAACTCTGTTCAATATTTTTTTAGATTTTTTTTCTAATAAGTAGTTGTATTTGACCTGTTTTTGATATCATCTCAGCCAATCTCGGTCCAATACTGGACGAAGGTCTCTTGTCGTTGTTTTCACTCTTCTTGGTTATAAGTCTTTCATTGCGATGTATGAAGATATTCTTTTCAATGTCTTTATACATTTGTATTGGGTATGTCATAAATTGTTGTTTTTTTTTTATTCCATGTAAGTTATGCCTATCATGCATATCTCCATAACATGTTACGTTACCTTTAGTAACATTCTAAAATTCCTTCTTTTTAAAATTAGAAATATGGAGTGACGGTGATTAATGATAGTTGATATATTCTACAAAGCATGCTTACTTTTCACTTTAATCTCGTCGGTCTCTTCTGCCCTTGAAACACTTTTGCCTGTTATCGCGAGGGATGGTATCCAATCCTCGTGTCCTAATGAATTGTAATTCACATGCGCCTGTCAATTACTGTATATCTGTAAAAATTGTATGTTTTTTGTTTTCGAAATTTTATTTTTCTGTATTAAATAGTACTTAAGTATGTTTTTTTTTTGTTATTATTAGTATTACTTATTAGTTTCTATATTGTCTTCTTCTCTCTTGTGAGGGTAATATTTATTATAATGCAAATATCATGTTGTGTATGTCTTGAATTTAAATTTGTTATGTCCACAATATTTTGTTGTCTTAAATTAATAAATAAATAAATAAAATTCCTTGTTTCAAAAGTTAGTAATTTGGAGTGATGGTGATTAATGATGTTGATATAGTAATATTGTTTTTGCATAGGGATGTTTATGTTGTTGAAAATCTTTTGCCCCTTTTTTCGTGTGATCTCCAGTACGCCCGTCTGCCTAGGCCGGGAACGCGGGGGCTCGCGGGGGCAGCGTCGTATCCATGGCGTTCGGCGCTCGCGCTCGCGTAGACTCGCCTGAAGTCGCCTGAAGTCGCGCTCGCAGGCTCGGGTGGGCGGCGTAGAAGCGTGGGCGGCCGGCAGTGGGCGACGTAGACACTCTTGCTAACCCACGCTACGGCCGCGCGAGCAACATGCCCGAAAAGGAATAAACTGATGATTGTTCGGGCAGAATGCTCCCCTGCTTTGCTCGACGCGATGATTTCCTCGCTAGGCATTTGGTGTTTAGAAAAAGTTTTCCTTTCTTGTATAACTACATGTCAATAATTTGTGACTATATAAAACAATAATTATAACGCTTTACTAAACGCAACATTTTAAACAAAACGTATTTAACATAGATAATTCTGAAAACATCTCATGAGAAAATATTTTTTTTTTAGTGCTCTCCAAATTAAGTTGCGGTAGGCTATCGATTTTTGTATTCTAAATTAAAGTATGTATTACCTACTTTAATTACTAACCGACGTCACGGATCTCTCCAATATTTTCTGTTACAACTTACTTGAACTTGCTAGTAATTTTAATTACATATTCCTTTTATTCAACGAATAATTCACAAGGTTTAAGAATGTAAATTCTAATTATTGAACATACATAATTCTGAAAACACAAAATATAGCCAAAAAACGTATTTATTTATTAAACTGGTATTTACCTGATTAAACTATATTTAAAACAATAATATTAATTCGGGCTATGAACACATGTTTATAAAAATTAAAAAAATCATACAGTTGGTGATCAGCAATAAATTAATCAT
This sequence comes from Rhyacophila brunnea, assembly GCF_057557595.1. Taxonomy (NCBI): domain Eukaryota; kingdom Metazoa; phylum Arthropoda; class Insecta; order Trichoptera; family Rhyacophilidae; genus Rhyacophila; species Rhyacophila brunnea. Next base: position 8,540,308 of record NW_028232796.1, on the reverse strand, counting down.
GTTTCATTTTGCTAGCCCCTCTTCTATCTATATGGACATGATAGTATAACTGAAAAAAACATATAAAAACCTACTTATATGTGAATATCACTTGTGTGTATGTTATGCTGTTATTTTACGTCTCATTTGATAATCAAAAAATGTTATCAAAACGACTTTTTAAAACACATCATTGGATTTTACGTTGCGTCATGTATAACAACGAAGTAAAGATACCGTCTACCAGTGGCGAAGGGTGGAGGTAGGATGTTAATATCCGACATAAATAGGCCACACTAAACTTTGTAAGTCATACGTATTTGTTTTCACTGAATTAAGACTACAATTTACAGATTGTGTTGGTTAGTTTTTAAAATCCAATCAAACCCTGCGAAACCAAGCCAAAATAGATAATATTCAAAAAATATTCGTATATCTATAAAATATCTTAAATTATGCCATCAAATCATACATCATTTTGCATATTTTATAGATAGAAGAATATTTTTTTATCGATTATGGTTTTGGTTAGATAGGAGCTAATGAATTAAAAAAAAAAACTATCCAAAACCATTAATTTGCAATAATATGTATTTTTAATTCAACGAAAACAAATTAAGTATCACTAAAAGTATGTCGAATCGCCCATAACATACCAAAACTATTATGGTTTGGCTTAGGTAGGGCTTAACTGATTTTTAAAAACTAACCAACATCATCCGTAAATTGTAGTTTTGGTTCAATAAAAACCAATACTAACATAGATTTATGTGCACTATTAATGTCCGATCTATTCTACCTCCACCCTTCACCACTGCCGTCTACATTTTATACAGCAACAGCATGAAAAGGCGAATTTACTCAAGCATATATTACTCGCTCCACACAATCATTTTACGGTGATATATAATTACTATGCTATCCCTTAAATAGCTGACGTGTGCATTGTGTTTGCTGCGATTGACTGATTTACTTACAGTTTTTACTACATTACTACAGTAGGTACTACCTCCACCCTTCGCCACTGCCATCTACTTACTATACAGCGACAGCGTAAAAAGGCGATTTTACTCTAGCATAATATATTATACACTCCACAAAACTATTTTACGGCGATATTTAATTACTATGCTTTCCCTTAAATAGCTGACGTGCGCACTGTGTTTGCTTCCATTGACTAATTTTCTTCCAGTTTTTACTACACTACTACAGTAGGAATCATGTATTGGAAAGCGATAAAATGGACTTAGATGTTGACAGTTCAGATGTTCAATTACAACCGACTAGTCCACAGTTCAATGTTAGTGGTTAGTTACGTTGTTGTGCGTCAAGTCACAGAACATTGAAGTTTATATCCCGACCAAACCACAACCGATCTTAATCGAGCGTATCACGGTACTCTACGGTTTTTGTGAATCATCAATCGTTTTTTATAACTGGAAATGTCGCAAAACCAGTTAAGACGCATGCTGTATTCACCATACCGAAACCACAGAACAGATTAAAATATATATAAATGCTGTACCTACCCAGTTGTCATAGACCAAGATTTTATAATCAGTTTTGAATTATGGTTGCAAGATAGTCTGAGTCAAGCAATAGAATACAAGAATAACCAAGCCCATTTAATATACCTACTGAAACATTACTAATATTGAGTGCACGTTTCGTTTATAAGGGGTGTAGTCGTTAATAGCTTCGTTCAACTACCTACACCCGTTATTAGTTTAATATCTGAAGGTTGCTTGTGTGTTCGGGCAGTGTAAAGTGATAACACGAGTTGGTATTTATATCGTTTATAATATGGCGAAAATACATTTGTTATTAATACACGGCAGATAGCATGGTGTTATATTATATCGCTAAGGCTAAGGCCACATAGGCAGGTGCCTTGCTTGGTGGCTACGTGCTAGGTGACATATCCTAGGAAACGAACGCACACTATTCTAACGCAATGGCCACACTGCACGCTTAGCGCCTCGCCACGTGATTATAAGTCAGCTCGTGAGTCTCCCGGCGAACAAACGTGTTGGTTATTTTTATTGTATCACCTAGTGATTTTGTCATTGTCTATGGATTTTGGAAGATGGCGGATGTTTATTTAGTATGACAAACGTTATACACCGTATATTTTGAGGTTATGAATAATGACACATGGTATGTATTTACATTATGCACCCAACAAGTTCGAATTTGCGACTTTCGAAATTTTAAACTTAAATTCTTTTTGAGAAGTAGCCTTCTGGTTAGTTTTGAGAGTGACAGATCGTTGTTGACTTGAGCGCTCCCAAATGTCAAATGAATTTGTACCTAAGTACGTAGCGTGCAATGTGGCAGTAGTGTTTTTAGTAGACAAGCATAGCATCTAGTTCAGGACTAGCGAAGCACCTGCCTGTGTGGCCGAAGCCTAAGGTTTAACATGACTCATTTAACTTGATAATTCAGCGAAGGACTGAAGGTCTTTATAACCTCTACATAGCATCAAGGTCTCTAGACAACTGTCATTTCATTTCCGCCTCGCCACTGTCTATGCCCCAAACATGAGCATAGACCATGACGTGACAGTTGTAGAGTTGGGTTAAACCTCTACATACGTCTGATACATACGTATATATGAAAAAGGAAATATTTTTCTACACTTGAGAATTGTACTTTCTTACAGCCATACCCAGAACGTAACCCATTTACATGGTTTTAACAATAATTTCTTTTCTGTCGTGTTATATTTTCCAATTAGAACAATCTGCCCCTTGCTAAATCAATTTGTGTAATACATATAGACATGTTGCTTTACGAGACAAATGCCTTTATATAGTGGTCACTAAAGTAATGGGTACTAAACACTCACAGGGATGCCCTAAAAATCGATGGATGGACAAACTCATCAAGTTCGGTGGATGTACGTATGTAGCAGCGAAGAACTAATGACCGATAAGAGTGGAAGGAGAGGATCGATCCCGGCTGATGATGATATGAAAAATTAAATTGGTTTTACCTATCAACATTTACTTATATTAGGTAGGTAGGTGCATACTTTAAATAATCCGTTCTTGTATATCGATCGGTTTTCAGTAGGTATATGTTTATTTCAGGATTTTAAAGTTAAGAGTTGCTACTTCATAACTTTGCACTCCGGCTCTAGGAAGAAAATAACGTTATGTATTAATCTAAAAATATTGTTATTACATAATATATTATTAATTTATTTATTTATTACTAGGTACATATTATTATATTAATATAAGTGAATATCATTTTTGATCTAATTTTATGCGAGATATTCAGGCTAAGATGCGTATCTGTGTGTACATTATATGTATTGCGTTAATTGTATAAGTATAGCTACATAGAAAAATTTGTACTTACATATATTTTTTTTGATTTTGACTATATGTCATTGTATAGATGTATTGTTTAGATGCCTTACATAAAAAAATCGGTGTGTGTACTTATGTACGCGCGTTAGAAATTATACTTCTTTGGCATAACAAAACAAAAAACAAAGATAACCTAGATTCTTCGACTAGCTCTTAATTATCTTGTTAAATTACACACGTAAGAAAACGGGCCGCTTATTGAAGCGCCGTTGGCTTATTTCGATACACTTTAACTTATATTACTAAATTATATAATCGTTTCTAATTGTTTTTATTTTTAAAGTACCAAATGTCACTCTGACGCTTAATAGTTTGTTTATGTAAGGAATTGCAAATGGGTGACAATAATAAATTCGCTGCCTAGGCAACGGAACAATTCTAAACTATAATATTATACTGCATAATCGTCACGATTGCAGTATCATACTGTGGCGTAAAGGTAATGCGTTCGGCTGATATCCAAACAATCGGTGGTTTGAATCCAAACAAGTGCGTTTTTTTCTATGAAAAAAATAAATTATGTGTTACATGTCACACGCCAAAAATACGCTTTGATCTGATTTTCCAAATGCGCCTAAAGAAGTATAACTTCAAAAATGTTAGTTAGTATGCTATTTTAGACGATTCCTACAGTTTTCAAGAAATCATCAGCAGTTAACTTGATCATTAAAAAAAGGCATAGTTTATAATATATATATAGGTCATATACTAGTAATAGCATATATAATAGTACATGAAAAAATGCGGTAAAGGTCACCACATTACAAGTAGCGGAGGTAATATACCCCACCCACGCATTTTTGCTGACAGAATTCATTCAACACCAAATACGTACGCCCAAATATGAATGAACATAAGATCTTAAGATATATGATAATGTAATATATGTCAATATTATTCGTAAAGATAAAATACCGAGATGTAGGTAGGTATAGAATGTCACTATCCAACATTCACCCGTTTATCGGCTGATTAACGCTGAAGTAGACGTCATGTTTAATATAAAAACAAGTAACTGAAATTCTGACATCTGTAATTTTAACCTAAAAATAAATCAATACTTGAAAAAAATCGGCGTGTGTGTACTTATGTACGTGCATTAGAAGTACTTATACTTCTTTGGCGTAACAAAACAAAAACAAAACTTGTGATAACCTAGATTCTTCGACTAGCTCTTAATAAATATCTTGTTAAATTACACACTCAAGAAAAAGGACCGCTTAATGGAACGCTGTTGGTTTATTTCTATACACTTTAACTTATATTACCAAATTATATAATTATTTATCGTTGTTTTTATTTTTAAAGTAACAACTGCTACTGTGAAGTTTAATAGTTTGTTTACGTAAGGAATTGCAAATGGCCGACAATAGTAAATTCGTTTCCTAGGCAACGGAACAATTCTTCATACATATAATAATAAATTCGCTGCCTAGGCAACGGAATAAACTATAACTGTATTATAATCGTCACGAATGAATTATCATACTGTGGCGTAAAGGCAGTGCGTTCGGCTGATAACCGAACAATCGTGGTTCGAATGTCACACGCCAAAAATACACTCTGATTTTCCAAACGCGCCTAAAGAAGTATAACTTCAAAAATAATAGAGTTATCTTATATATACGCAAATATTATAAAAGACTAGCAACATTAAATGCACCTTATTATATTATCAGAAATGTTGATATTTACTATCGTAAACAGTTACCATTTTAATAATTTACAAACTTCTTCCCATGTTAATATAAAATATACGAATCCAGTATTCTTAGTCACTTGTATTACATTGTATCGGTAATATATTAATTAATTTAGTTGATAAAGAAGGGAACTATTAAATTATATAATGTTTATCCAATTCACCAGAAATAATCTCGATCGTGCATTTTTCATACTTTTACCCTTGAATGCAATTATTTTGTTTAAATAATTATCGCGAAATCGACATTTTGAATTTGAGTTCTGAGAATTGAAGATGTGTCTGCCGAATCTTACATTGGTACGACCACGTTACAAATACTCGAGTTTATGTAGCAAACACGTCAACGTTATGAAGAAGTACTTCAGGTGGTTTGTAAATATATTTCGGTTGCCACCAGAGAATATGACACTCCGTACCCTAGTAAGTGGAAGAGCCACAAAATAATTAATACATTCTGTATTATTAGTGAATGAGCATTTTGTTTTTACACTTGACCCTTTACTTAGTAGGTAATAAGTTTTTTTTGCATTATCTTAATAATATTTTTTTATATAATCGAAAATTAACTATATTTTTATTTTCAGTACCTATGTATTTATCTATGGTGAGTATGCATACTGCCTGAAGATGCCGAAAAGCGAAACCCGGATTGCAAAAATTACTCAAATAAAATAGCACAAAATTTAAATTAATAAAAATAACCTTAAGTCGATATTTTTAATTAATTTATAATTTTACTTATGAATATTATATCTTTTTAATAATTAATTAATTGTTACTTTGGCTATATCTTATATTATTGTATTATGTACTATATGACGTGTAAACTTCACTGAGAGAAATCTTTAATAATATAATCAAAAACAAAAACAATGAGTCCGACATTAATTTCAATAGTATAACTTTATATATATATACTTATATTAATATAAGAGAACTTTTAAGAATATTAAAAATAATAAGTTGCATTTCCCCCGAGTCTCACTTTGTCAAGTTCACCCTATTGCAAACATTCATCAATAATAGCAGTTACCTAATATTACTTAACGTCATTCCTAAGTTAAAAGTTTGGTCTAAAAGCTTTCAAATGTAATCATTCAATGAATTGTAGTGTATTATTTTCCATAAAAATGTGTTTCACCATTTTTTTTTAATTAACCAAGTTGAAAAAGATTGTTTTTGTATATAATGGAATATATTTATGGCCATTTTTAAGTGTTAATTAACCGAAGAACTCTTGTTGTAATATAAAAATAAATCTTTATTTCAATGGTATATTTAAAACAATATTTATTGACTTAATAAAGAAATCATTTTTTTATACAAAAAAGTTTTCGGATTATAATAAAAAAACTTATTGACAAATGAATGAAGCGTAGGTAGATGTTAATGAAATTGAAAAAAAAAATATTACAGTTGCGTAATAAATAAAATTATTCATTATATAGTTCAAAGTTTACGTAATAAATTATTAATCATGCTTTAAAAAAATATCCTTTGATACTTGTGAATAGAAAGTTATTATAAAATGTTATATTAAGTCTTCACCTGATTACTAAATTAAATTAAAAAGTAAAGATTCATTTATTTTAAGAAATTAGAATTTGTTACATAATATAACAAATATAATCATAATATTAACTTCTTACTACGATGTTTTATGGTGTAACATAAACTGAAACTTAATAATATCGACTGTGAGTACTAACTTAAAGTAAGTTCTTAAATTTTATTTGATTTTATTTAATTTAACACGATTAAATTCAAACCAGACTATAGAATAATTACAGAGCACAACAAACTGTTTGTGCTGGTTCAAATCCCGTATCTAGTGTTTGGTCCACCACAAGGAACCAATCTGATGGCTAATAATAATTGTGGTGTTTATTTACAAAATCTAATCTTAGGGTCGTATGCATGAGATTCCCAAAAACCTTATAGGCTATATACTGCACTTTTGTATGCATGAGTACAAACGTAATTAGCTGTTAAGTGACGTCACGAATGTGGCATCTCATGTGTCATGGTGTTCGTATTATAAAATTTCATTCCCCGATAAATAATTCAAAATTTTGAAATTGTAAATGTGTCTGAAAGTGTGCAAACGGTACCATATAAATTTAATAATTATACATAAATAATTATTATGAACTTTAAATAATTTATCAGCTATTTTATCACATGTATTTTATAATTATTCTACTGTACGAAAGGTTCTATTGCCAGTAAACTTTTCCATTTGGTGGCAACACTGAATACATTTGGTGGCAATAGTGAATATTATTATGACTAACTTCACTTCAATTATTATGATATTATGTCAAAACAGAATAAGAATAAATGACAGAAAATGCGAATGATTTAGACAATAATATGTAATAATCTCTGTATGATATTATCATTTATACCAATCACCGTATGACACTATTGATGTTTCCAGTGTATTTGAGAGTTGTGCCTTGTTTATTACAGTTATCTTACAATAATAAACTAGGTAGGTAGGTACCATAATATTTTGAAGAACGCAGAATGCTTCAAATTGTATATTTTAATGCCAGATACAGCAGTAGGTACATATTTTTGCGGTGGTTTAGCGGAGATATTTTATCGTAATCTGACGTAAGTCCATCTTATGTCTCCATGAGAAATATTGCAAGCGAAATAGGTACGAGGCATTTTATCAGTTACCTACTATCTATATTATAGACTAGGATCAAAATTATGCGTATTTTGTAAACAGCACGACTAGGAACTGTTTTTAAAGTTCGCAAATGTTTTACAGAATCTACAAAACGAACAAGGGCCTCAACCAAACGTTTGTTGCAATGAATGCAAAATTAGAATGACATTTGAAAGTGACAGCTGAGGCAGCCATTTTTAATGGCGCATGATGTCAGATCGCTTACGTCACAAACAGTGTTATAAGCTATTCGATGGAAAATCGGTGAAATAGCTTATAAAGAATTTGGGAATCTCATACATATGGCCCTTAGTCAAGCAGGGATCACAGCCGATTTTTTAAATCGAGAGATTATTTAGTATGCCAGTGTGTGCGTTTCTATAGGACTGGCTGTCAGTTGCACTCAGTCTGTCATCCAGCAGGTGACGTGGCACTAAGTCAATGTAAACTTTGAGGAACTATAAAAAAAATGATTATAATCCTTTTGAATGTTTCAAATCAAATTTTACTTATTTTACATTAGTGAACTTTCTAAACTATCAATTTAAGACGGTCACAACATTACATTTAAAAACAAAGAAATAGTATTCAAACAATTTATATAAAAAATAAATAGATGCAGTATTAAGTAATTAACAGTAGAAAATGTAAATACACAAATTATAAAGCAGATACAAGACGTACACCGAATGAGCTGAGTAGAGTATATTTAAAAAAATATATAAAACAATGCCCACCTATAAATACACATACTCACGTAGATAGAAATATCAATATCCGAAGCGATTTGGTTGAACAGAGTTATTGCCATCCCAATAAGCATTAACAATGGCAGGTTAGTTCTGCACCCTGGGAGATGATGAACAATTCTGATGCTCCCGAGTTCTAAAATAGTTATCAGGGATACACAAGTCAATATTACGGATAATCGGAGAATTCTCATTTACACTACGTGTAAGCCGGAAAAAATACGTGTCCAAATATAAATATCGTATAGTATAATATAAATACTAAAGTAAGTAAACAAAAAAATCTTTTGAGCTCGCTCCACCATAGGTTCGTATTTCAACTGATGCGATACCCAAATTATCGACCCGCAAGACATTTGTCGCATCACCAAGTCGATTTGAGACGTATAAATTTTTGCATAATGTTGGCAGCAGGATAAATGACTTTTAAAGACAAAAAACTCACACTGCGGCATGTTATTTTCAGTTTCGATGTATAGGTATCTATACTATATCTGTTTATCCATGCTGTAAAAGATCATAATTAAAATAGTAATTGACAATAATTGAAGCATTTAATAACAAAAACTGAGAATTCCTCAATTTAATATTACTAGTAAATTAAATTTCTCTGAGTCAAGCCATAATTGGTTAGTTTTAACTAGAGTTTAGTTTTTTTCTATCGTGTTTATTTTAACATTAGATCAATATTATACTTATTATTTGTTTTAGCTGATTAATCTCATATTGTAATAAATCGATGAAAAAATGGACCTGTCAACATAACATTTATTCAAATCACTTAAAATAATCATTTTCTGTAAATTGCTACGTTTTTAAACATTTATTTTGGATGATATAGGGGCGTTTTAGAAGTTATCGGCTAGTAAATATTGTGTATTAGTGTGTACATAAAATATGGAAATATTTGACGTAAGATATTAATCATATTTGTTCTTATACACCAATTGATAATCTCCAATTTAATACCTAACGGTTTTGTTTTAAAAAAGCATGATTTTGAAGCATGCCTTCAAGTTATTTAATGAAATTATAGTAAACAACAATGTTAATATACTTATTAGGTTTTTAAATAAATACAGTAATATCCTGACTTACGCTACTCCGACTTACGCGGACTCGGAGTTACGCGGTTTAATTATCTGACACTTTAGAATTAGATTGCAAAGATGACAGAAGGTATCAGCTTAATTGAAAAGGGCTTAAATTTATTAGAAAAAAATGGTCTCTAACAAAAAACGCATTAAAAACAAGGAATAAAAAAAATTTTAGCTTGTTTCGAAGAACGTGACTAAAATAAGGCATTGCGTCATCAGACGAATTTGTTAGATTTACGAAATAACTTTTTTACATTACTCATTTTTTTTTTTTAAATATTTTGTACATATTATTAATATATATTCTTCTTCTTGGTCGTGCACTCATGGCTGAGGGTCGTGACCACATTTAAATTTCACCATCCTTTGAGTGACCAAGACTTTCCATCCTTCTCGATCTTCCGCTTCTCTCAGGGCAGAATAGATGGTGCCCCCAGTCAGCTTTTTCACTTGGTCGCTCCATCACGCAGACGCTCTTCTTCTGCTTCGCCTTCCCTGGAGGCTACCCAAAACTACCAGTCTCTTCAGGTTGTCCGGTCTGCGCCTGACAATATGTCCAAAAAACTGCAGAATTCTTTCAGACATATCGTCGAGAGCCGTTCCTTTATCTTCATATATATAAAGAACTACAATTTTATTAAATATATTTCTTCTAAACTAGTAGTTTTGTTAATCATTGGACCCAATAAAACAAAATGTATACTACGTAAAGTTGTCACCCGACTTACGCGAATTCGACTTCCCTTCAGTGCATCATGTTGAATATATGCCAACTGTAGGATATATGTTTACCAGTTTACCCATACATTTTCTTACTGCCAACAGTAAATCTATGCACGTATAAACGAGGTATTAATCATTCAGTGCATCATGTTGAATATATGCTACAGATTGAATTTTAATTCTGTACTTTTAGTGACACGCATTTTTTCAGAAGTAAGTTATATTAGTCGATGAATATTTTTTTAGTAATACATTTTAAAAACTAACATAGATGATACTTGGCCCTAATTCGGTTAGTTAAAATTTTACATGTGAAGTGCTTACTTTCAAAAGCGCCTAAAACGGTTTTGTGCAATTTTGAGATACATTGAAATAACTTAATATGTTATTTAAATTTATCTATCTTTTACTACTGTTTTAGCCGATTTTGAAACTAAGATAGATTTTTAATATTTAATATCAAGGTATTTGTGTCGCTAGATTTCAAAATCAGCCAAGTCCATAATAGATGAATAGGAGAAAAACAGCTTTTTGTTTTCTCAAATACACAGTCACAAGGGTGAAAGTTTATATTATTTCGCGTATAGAATATTTAAAATTAATAAATTCCACATTCTGATAATGCAGAAATGTTAGAAAGCAGTAGTTCTTCAGCAATTCACAAAACAGTCAAAAATACCTAAAGGTGGATTTGGCTGATTTTGAAATGTAGCGACACATTTAGCTGAGTATTGAAATTAAAACACAGACCATAGGTACTATGGTATACAAATATATTTATCAAAATATATATCCAACTCGAAATACTCGAAAAACCGTTTTAGCCGCTTTTGAAAGTGAGCATTTCATGTGTGAAATTTGGATTTGACAGGTTTTTGCCTGAATTAATCATTGTTTTTTTTGTAATTATAAAACTAACTACAGGAAAGAAAAAAAATATTTTCATTGTTATATAGGTACCCACTTTCATATTATTATAAACGTATATTTCCACGAAATATATTTTTAGGACCCGGAATGCACAATGTATCATATATGAAACGACTCGTTTTTTTTAAAATGATATTTGGAATGTTTGTTTTTTTTTAATTATTTTTCCCATTGTTAAAATACATATTGAAAGACAAAATATGTATTATAACTAAAAACAAAAAAAAAATGCATTGGAGAGTTTTAAGCGATTTTCACCGGACCTACCTATCGCGTAACTTTGTGTATTACTGTGTAGGTACTTAACCAGATCCGAGAGGTAAATTTACAAAGAGTTGAAGAAAAGATTGATTGTTGAAAGCACCAAAAATAGAAATCATCTCATTCAAAAGTCTAACTGAAGATTTTATTTGAAATACATACTATTATTATTTTGTAATACCAAAACAAGTTATGTATCTCCAGTCTATTCATTAAAAAATAAACGAATGGTTTACTAAAACAAATTTTGATATTTCACTAAAAAGTATCGTTTTTTTATGAAGTCAATAGAACCTCTGGGACTGAAAAATATTATTTATTAAGTGTTATGCAAACATTGATTTGTAATTATTAAACATTAAACATTAAAATTGACAGTACTTATTACAAAGAGCAACTTCCAATAATAGAATATTATAAAACTTAACTTCAGCGTCTTCAGTGAACTTTATACATGAACAATAGGATTAAGTTAAATTGAGAATTAATATATTTATCACCAGGTGGGTATCGGAGTAGTATTTGTATTACCGCAAAGCTTCCCACCTCAGTGGCGCACCTTTGCGAATTCGCGTGGGTGACAAAATCTAATTCTGTCTCGATTGCATGAGTTTCCTTCCGTTCAGGCGTTCCGTTGTCTATTATTTTTTATATCTTTTGGTGTCGACGCTGTGTTGTCTAATATTATTTTGCACGCGTATAGTATGACTAAGTTATAAATTTTTAGATAAATGTGTTTAAATTATTTTTTATCGACATACACAATACCTACTGAAAACTTTAGAAACCTACATAATCTATGAATGAGAAAAATATTGATGCCTTTCGTGCCAATGTCGTATTATATCAATTAAGCTACCTTCACTAAACCTAAACGTGTTGAAATTAACCTATAACTATGCGTCCTAGGTACTTATTATCAAATTTCATTTGAATCATTTATTTGCCTAATGTATTTTCATCAAATTCTTTTCATTAATTTTTCTCATTTATTTTATTCTCTGCGCCAAAAATGTCACCTGCGTCACATTATTCTGCAGTTTTCGTTAACATAATAATATATAATAATATTATACTGTAACTATAATTATAGTTGCACATTTTATTTGTAGAAAATAGCTTTATGCAATAAAAAGTTGTATTTTTCAATTTAATGTTATTAAATATTGTCAATTATAGTTTTAAAGACATTGTATTTATAAATAATTATAATATATATTATTATTCTATACAAGTAATAGTTCACTTCACTGGAACATTTTCAATAGACGTACCGACATTATTATCTTCTTCTTCTTTCACCCTGTCACGACCCAGTTTTGGAGCATAGAGCAAGCACAAGTTCGTGCCACTTCCCTCGGTCCATCCTCACCTCCCGTCATGCCAGCCCTGCAGCGGGTAGATACCACGGCTGCAGGGTGAGGGAGGGCCGGCCACGGCGACGGAGCCCTTGAGGCAGTGCCACACGCGTACGAAGTATCGCACTCTCTGGAGGCATCTGGAACACATGTCCTAGCCACGTAAATCGTTACTTCGTGATTACCTCAATCACCGAAGGCTGCTATGTGTGCTCACAAAATCGAGTGTTTGTAACACGGTCGTACAAATGTACCCCTAAGATTCGGTGGAGACATCGATTCTCAAAGCTCAAAAGCCGAGACCTCTGAAGTTTTGTAAGATGCAATGTCTCACAGCTAGGGAATCCAATCCCGAGCCAAAATTCTGATCCCGGGATTTCGGGATTACAATTTGACAATCCCGGGATCCCGGGACTGGTCCCGGGATTGGGATTTTTTTTCCATTGTTAATATAAAATTTTTATATTTACAAATAACATTGATAAAATCGGTCAAAAATAAATCTAGTATAATTTATACTATTTAAGACATTTATTGTTAATATTGTATACGTTAAATCTTGGAAATACACAAGTTTAATGGAGTAAATAATATTGTAATATAAATAATAATGTGAATTTAATATGAGATTGCTATTTCTGATAGTAAAGACATAATGAATAGATCAGTGAGATTCAAAATAGTAAAGCAAATAATCATGGCGTACTTATGGCCTTTCCGCTTCATAAATCTAATTAGTCAGCCAAATATGAAACTGCCGTAAAACGTATGATATCATGGTGGAATTACTTTGTTAAAAGTGCGAAGCATTGTTTTTTTACCAATCTTTCTCATTTTTAATAATCTATGTGAAAAAATAAAATGAATCGGCAACCTACACATCAAACTCAGTTTATTTCTAATGTGGTTATTTTGTATTAAAAGTATTTTTTCTGTTATATTTTCCATAAAAATTGATAAAAAAATCAATCCCGAAATCCCGGGATTATGTTTATCAATCCCGGGATTCATAGGTATCGAAAATAGCTCGGGATCCCGGGATTGGATTCCCTACTCACAGCCATACAGGAGCACAGGTAGCACGCGTGCGTTGAAAAAACGAAATTTGGTCCTAACAGAATACAGCATTTACCTCCATTCTACTTCAAGTTGGCTGAATGCAGACCTCGCCATACCCATGCGGATTCCAAGCTCACTGGAAATAATATTATGTATTTTGTTTGAATAATCTTTTAAAACTGAATGCATCTCACGTGGAACATTTTCTGGATCACGTATTTATACATAGTGTAAGTTTTGAATACCAAGTGATTATTGAGTTTGGAGACCACTGAGCTATTATGTTGATTTAGGCAACCCACGTAATCCAATTTGACACCAAGTATTTTGGGTTTGATTCCTGATTCCAAAACAGGGTGTAGTAATCGTGGCCCATTGTTAAGAAATGTTAGGAAATTATTTAGCAGGTTGACTTTCAGAACTGTTAAATCGAGACGGTGTTGATTTTTCCAACAATGTGTTTTCTTTTAATTCAATTGTGGACTCATTTTTATATAGCTTTAGAAATCCGAATCCACAATGTGTCATTATCTTTTAAAAATAAATAATAAAGTGTACGCAAACGTATTATGTGAATTTGTTTATTTTTAGAGTGATTACCTACGTGTGAAAAGTCATGACTACTACTGAGACGTAACTTCAAAAGTTGCAAATAACTTTAAGCCGTAGAAATGTTGAAACAATAATATGTTTACTGTGAGAAATGTTATTTAAAACTTATAACAACAGGTTTTTATTGAAATCGTTTTATATAATTAATACAAACATTAGAAAAATATCTCGCCAAGCTAAATTTATTATCTCGTAATAATTAAAGGAGAATGTTTTGAATCAAAGATTCGCGCGCTCGTTGCCAGCTGGTCTGTCGAACTTTCGACGCTGCGACGTCACTTTCGGACGCTTTTAGAAGTTTGCCGATGTAACTCTCACTCATGCAAAAAGCTCGCCTGAGCTTTCACTCTCGCTTTTAGTCCTGCTCACATTTTTGCGTTGAGCTTTTGGCACGTGATCATAAAAATAGTTCCGCGGTTAACAATGTATTCTAGAACATTCCGCAGAGGAAAGCGTGCCTATGTCCGTCAGGCCAAAATGTGGGTCACCTAGAGTCAGACTAACATTTTTGTGATGTCAAGCACTTAGAAAATGCTTTGTATATGATGTTTCTTTGATGCTATCAATATATTATGTATTAACATTACAACGGACCATGAGATCTTATATAAGATCATGTTAACGCGCGTGTTTGAACATGTACCTAGCCGAAAAAAATCGTTTTTTTTAAAAGGTTCATGTTCAAACACGCGCGTTAACATGATATTACTCCCTACTTTATTTATCGTTTGTCAATTTATGTCTACGGCCGTGTAGCTTAATTACTGGGAAATGCCAATAGAAATGGCATATTTCAAAAAAATACTACCTTATTCTTAGGTCAATTATTATTATAAAACAATCATTATTCATAAGATGTTTATCACATTTTAATGTTCAAAGACATAGATTATAATTAGTATCTTTAGAATTATCTTCAAATGTGTTAATCGTGCCCATTTTTTGAATAATAAAATGCTTAATTCTGGTCAAATTTGGGATCACAGAGATTATATAATACATATTTTTTTATCGTAAATATTTCACTATATAATGTTAACATTAATTTTACTAATGGTTTTGTAAATGCGTTTAAAAATTATTAAACCTAAAAAATCTTAACACCACTGCACATGGATGTACTGAAATATAGTTATATTCTAAAACATTGCATTACGAGAGGTTTAAAAGAATACTATTTTATGTAATAAAAATACTTTATGCAGTAATCAAATGTTAAAAATAAATATAAAGAATAATAAGGCTTCAAAATTATGTAAATAGATTATCTACAACGTTTAAGGAATGTCCAGGGTTATGCTATGAAAATACCATAACATCTCTATTTGACCTACGTGCCACACATGGGCCGTTAATAGTAATTACCCAATACGTTATAGACACAATAATCTTTTTTACGTCTACCTTTAATTTATTTTAATTTAACTATAATGCCTTGTAAATAACGAATGTGGGTGCTACATACCATATACCTACTTTTAATATTTCTTTACTCTAAAGTGAAATTAAAACCGAAGTGTTATGTAAATATATAATTAAACATTTTGACGAAGCCAAGTCTTTTTGGCAGGAGTCAAAGAAAAACACAATCAACCATTGTCTTAATAATCACTAAAACAATGAAGAAAATTGTGTGATATTTTTATGCTTGATTATTTATTTTGGCTAATTGTCATATAGATATATTAACATCATAAGGAGTAATTTCCGAAATATATTTATATGTAACGATTCTAAATTAAAAACGCATTGTATGATATTCACTCATTTTATGTTATTTATATTATTCGACCATGTCCGATCCTAATAAGATCATATGGACATCCACAAAGTTGAGGTTTGTATTAACAGATTTTTGTTTTTACGAGAAATGGATGTCAGCCACTTGCTGAACCTATAAGTTCCATACTCTGACTCATACACAAATTGAAAAACAATATGTGTACTTGGTAGAACCAGGATTCGAACCAGGAACCCACGACGCTCTAGGCCGACGCTTAAGCAGCGCGGTCATCGTTTTCTGATTTTATATAAAATTTAAAACAGAAAAAAATGTAATATCTGGTAGTTGTCCACTCACCGAGCGATATGTCCAGCCTATTGCCATCTCATTTACTTAGTGACCTCTGTCACATTGCGTAATCCTATCTGCTTCATTATTCATTGGTTTATTCTGTGCTATTACCGCGTTATGGCCAACATGCACGTTTCCATGTCACGTTGAGCTATTCATAATTTTTGGATTCTTCTAACAATAAAGATCCGCATTTTACACGCATATGTCAGCACTGGTAGCACACATTGGTTGAACTCTTTACGCTTAAAACACAATGGGAGGCCACGTTTGAAAATACTATATTCAGTTGCTACACTCCATACCAGTTTGGTTTTGCGAGCAATCTTGTCGCCATACATACCAGTCTATTGAACTATACTGTCTAAGCTAGACATAGTTGTTGACTCGTTTGATTTACGTGTATTTTATGTATTGATGATATAAGAAGAATAATCTACCATTAAAAGGCTAATTGAATTATTTAAATTACATCTTTTGAGATTGTTCTCATACATCGCTTGTAAGTAGATAGCTTTCAAGTCCATCCTATTCATAAGCCTCCATGCTCGACCAAAGTAACAGTAGGAATCTCAGAACCTCTTGAGTTTTGAAAATATTTTTTCTGGGAGATTGTTTCTTGTGCTTCTCGTTCGATAGACAGCTGTATAATCAAAAGTGAGTTTATGGACGTGGCAGATAGTAGATTAAGATCATTTGAGGATTGCGGATTGAGGTCGAGTACTAGAAAGTTTAATCTGGAAATTTGAAAAATGCAAAATATTACATATTGACTTTGTTTAGGCAAAAGGGCGTAACCCACGATTTTTCGAAAAGTGCTTTTATTAGATATTAACAATGTATACAACTAAATACACGTTCTGTAAAAAGGAAGTAAGCCAAAAATTCCAAATTATTATCTAAATTCAGGTTTTAATTGAGCTTTAATTACGTTTTAATTTAAGGAAAAAAGCATTTAGGTACACTCAATTTTAATAATTTTTCTGTAATAACTTCTTTAATTATTGTTAGATCAAAAAGATATTAGACCAATAATCATCAATCATCATGTACCCAATGTATGTGCCTATTTTTTTTTTTTAAATATTAAACCAAAATCATTCAAAAAACGTTTTTTGCCCCTCCTGTAAAATTTGTTCCGTGAGGGTTACGCCCTTTTTCCTAAACACGGTCGATATTCACTTTATATTTTATGCAAATCCGCAATGAGTTTCAAAGGTATCAGTACGTAGGTGGGTAGGTATGTAGTCCAATTTAAAGAAACATTATTTTAAGAATTTCGAACGTCATCACAGTTAAATATTTAGTACACTTTGAAAAGAATGTGCTAATGACGTTTTGGTGTAACATCGTGTGAAATAGTTGTAGTATTTACGTATATGTTACAATTTTGACCTGACCATTATTATTTATTACCCAACAAGGTAAAAAATATATACGTATATATTTTTTAAATAAATTACAAATATTTGAAAGTGTTGAAGTTAAATTAAATCAATTTATTTTATGACAGTCGTATAAAATAATTAAGGATACACAGAAAAACAGGCTCATCGACAAAATGATAATTGTGCAGGAGAGCAAAAATAAGAATAAGCTCATTATTGGTTGGAAAATGATTTTAATATTAAGTAAAAGAATTTCTTTATTGATTTCTCATTTATTTTGAAATATAATAAAGATGAAACAGAGTAATAAAACATAGTTTACGTTTTTGTGCATTTTCATACACAACGAGCTGATTTTTGCCTTTCTTCTCCCTTCATTTATGAAGCAATGAAATCGATTTTCGTAGTTTTAATGATACTATTCTTAAGCTTGTCATACCAACTTAATACCCTCTGTTGAACAAATTTGGCATTAAATGAAAAAAATGCGATGAGCTTGTTTTTGCCGCGTATTAAATTTTCTTAGGGCCATTCTACGCAAGCACAAAAAACGTCTCATTTCACCCGCTACTAACCAAGACAACAAACAGAATCATTAGTTTATAATTAGTTTGTCTACAAAAACGTTTAACCAGTCGATTAACGACGTTTGAATAACGGATAGCGGTCTGAATATATCGGGAGGCGTTAGAAAGCTGTTAACCCTCTGCACAACGTTTATACGTGAATGGAGGACCCCTTAAAGGTAAAGTACGAGCGAAGTTATGGATGCCACATTCATGTTTCTTGTAGTCCGCCAAGCCAGATTTCCCTCTGTCGCCGCTCGATCAAGTGGAATGCTCTGTACTTTTGTTTGTTAGCGGAATAAATATACAAATTGTTAGATAGGGAGATTTGGGCTCAATCCCTCAGAAATCGCTGTAACTTTCATCTACCTGGCAAAAAGGTGACTTGGTTGACCCTTTAGGTAAAACCCAAGTAAAGGCCCAAGCGTTCTGCCGCAGGTGAGAACGACAGAGAGGGGTGAGCGTCCAGGGGTAGATCGAGAAGGACAGCGATAAGGATGGAACGGGGACATAACCAATCCAAAATTTATAAACCGTGTGAAACTTAATATTGTGTATCTGTGTGTTGTGTACATACCTTTTTTTGTGAACTATAAAGTAAAAATAAAACTCTGTGCTACGAACAATGTGTGTTTCATTGTGAATATCCACCATAATCAACTGTCAAGGCCTAACCTTACACTGAACGTGCTCTACCCAAACACCAAAACCCAGCTTCAATTGACCGTAAACAATTTCAATCACTGAGCTAGTCGAAGGGTGGAAGTTGGTCGTGTGACTCCCATGTGCCGACCGGCGGCACGCTAACCAGGGCTTCATCGACGCCCGGTCGACCGGTGAGCTGAGTGCGGAGGTCGGATCGGGCTGTGCGGCCCCGACTCCCCTCCATACCCGGACTTCCGGGGTGTCAACAGTATTTGAGTTTTGAGTTCATATCTGTACCCTTTTGGTGGTCACATGTAGTTTATAGAATTTAGGCTTGGTCGCAATATAATTAATATACATATCGGAAATAATATAATAAGTAGACATAAGGTAAATGTACCAGTAGTTGACCTTTTTTCAATAAAATGCCCAAAATAAGAAACGTAGACACGGGATTGCTCTAAATTGTAAAGTTGAGACAAGTGAAGCCATTTGTGGTCGGATTGAGGAACTAACACATCACCATATGTCATAGGAGCGACATAGCAGATATTTGAAAACAACACATCACGCCGTAAGCATTTAAAAATGAGTTGGAAAATATCACTCCACCCTGGCCCGGTCAGACTCATCGATGAAGCATTGCAAGAAGAGGAATCCGATGATATAATGTCTTTGGCCGCCTGGAATACTATGAATTATTATGATGTTTCATCTCCAATTGCTAGGGCACCTGTGGGTGGTCTAACGACTTGTGATAGTGATTCGTCTCCAATCGCCAGTGCACCTAAGGCTGGTATAATGATTTGTAATGATACATCGTCTCCAATCGCCAGTGAACCCGTGGCTGGTCCATCAAATATTCGTAGTCCATTCAAGTGACATTTTTCTTCCCCGGTGAAGGGGAAGAAAAATTCAAGAAAAAAGCAAAAAAGGGAAAAAACCCCCACCAGTGTTTCCGGTAAACTTTGCCAGTAGTATTTCCTAAACAAAAAGAGGAAGAAAGAAGAAATGAAACGGTTGAAAAAAGAATGAGCTGCAGAGAGGCAAAGTAAGAAAGAACTAAATGAGCAAGCAAAGGAAGAAAAAAAATGGGGGAATTGAAAGCAGTCAAGGAGAAAATGCGTTTTTCTTCCGAGTCTTCTAACCCAAATGTTGACATTTCAGACTCAGCGGAGAGTGAATGGCATAAGTCTAGTGATGAAAGCTCTAAGCCTAAAACTCGATGGCTGCCCGTTATGAAAGTCATTAATGATCGTTATATTATAATACTTCCCGGGGAAAATCGTCCATATTTCTAAAGTAAAAGCTACTATATCATCGATGCAAAAGTGCGGGAGACTATGGAAATGGCCAGAGCGACCCGATGTAGTAAGCTATGAATGGAAGGCGGTAGTATCCCACATAAATGACCCGACACAAGTAATCAAAACTCGTAATGTTTATTTAGTTCCGGAATTGGACTTTATTTGGAATATCTAAGGATTTTTATGTTAAGTTTTATTTTGGTAAGTACTGAGCTTATGCGTTACTATGTAGTATGTGTGTACTTAGTTGCTAAAATAAATATATTTTTGTATTTTTAGTTTGAAGTAACTAATTTTGCACCTTTTGTTACTCGAACAAAGCTGATGATTGGTTGTCAAACAAAATCATCTCCTATGTAACTTGTTACTGAACCGCCCATTGCTACCAAGTTGATTCAAGTAGCTATGTGCTAGAGTGGTCTGACAGGAAGCCCTGAGGCAACTCTGATGACAGATTTGCCATAAAGCCTTCTGATTAGACATGGTCAACTACTGAAAAATATAGTGGTTAACTACTGGAACCCCTGATTAGACATGGTCAACTACTGAAACATATAGTGGTCAACTACTGGAACTTTCAATTTTTTGTATGGTCAACTATTGGAACAAAAACATGGTCTTGAAAAATTGAACACAATTTTTTTGTAACAGACCCTTTCTTAATTTTTGTCTTGTCATATTAATTAAGACATTTGATCCACTATGAGTAGACTTGCTTTGCCAACATTCGGTGTAATGCTAAACGTTAATCGTTATTTTTGTTGAATTTTTTTCTTAAGTCGTCAACTACTGGTACGTTTACCTTAGTATTTTAAAAAAAATACAATTTATAGAAAAATATTGATTTAATATTTAACTATATATATAATGCGGTTACATGTAAATTGTATGTATTACATTTCACCATGAGCTTTCTTATTTCTATAGTCTATAGCACCGAAATGAAAAAATTACGCGTTGTTCGTGGAGCATTGCAGACAATAATTTTCCAATTATATTAGATCCTAACCCCCCTAACCTAACCTAACCTAACCTAACAAATAATCCAGTATATCCGCTATTTTAAAAATTTGTTTGCCGCTGGCTTCCTGTAAACCGACAAGAAACATGCTTTAAATTTAGACATGAATTTTATCTCAGTACTATACGACCCAAAGAGGTTGGACGATCTTTAATATTATACAACCATATATTTTCTATACAAAATTTAACGGTGAAGTATGATACGGCGAAATGCATACGTACAATTTTCCAGACACGATATACTTAATGTAAATCCCCAAGTCTTTCGGAAGCGAAATACCAATATAGTTAAATTTATATAATTTCGTTTCATTTAACATGAGAGCAATGTCACACGGCTAATTAAACATGGCATGACTTGTTAAGCGATTTTCTGCATTTTGTGAGCAACTAAAATTTCTAATAGTGCGTGGCGACAAATGAAGCTTTGCCAACAAGTTTTAAAATACGACTATTATTATTTTTTGTGTTAGAATACATAATTTTTCTTAACACCTCAAAATAAAAATATTTGAACCGAGCGGGTTTTGTACTTGCATCCATCGCATTTCGGGTAAAGTGCTTTACAAATTAACAAGTAAAATACTAGGTATATTATAATAATATATACCTACTAGGTACATAATTATAATATTTTGAGATTTCCTAAGAATATGCAACTTATGTTTTATTTCTAATTCCGTTAATATATTATTGGCGTTACGGGGGGACATGCTCGTCGAAGGTCAAAATTGAGTTTTTATTGTATATTCAAACCATGATCCTGGACACTCCTTAAACGTTGTAGATGATCTATTTATATAATTTTGAAGCCTTATTATCCTTTATAGTTATTTTAAACATTTCATGACTGCATGAAGTATTTTTGTTACATAAAATAGTATTCTTTTAAACCTCTCGCTCTAATGTTTTAGAATATAGTCATATTTCGGTACATAACTGTGCAGTGGTGTTAAGATTTTTTACATTTATTAATTTTTAAACGCATTTATAAAACCAATAGCATAATTTATTACGAGATAGTTTTTGTAAAATATTCACGATAAAAAATTATATTGATAATCTCTGTGATCCCAAATTTGACAAGAATTAGGCATTTTATTATTCAAAAAATCGGCAAGATTAACACATTTCAAGATGATTCTAAAGATATTTTTTATAAGCTATGTTTTTGACCATTCAAGTGTGATAAACATCTTATGAATAATGATTGCTTTATAATAATTATTGACCTAAGAATAAGGTAGTGTTTTTTTGAAATACGCCATTTCTTTTGTCATTCCCTAGTGGTTAAGCTACAACATACGGCCGTAGCCATAAATTGACAAACTATAATTGAAGTAGGGAGTAAAATGATATTGACGCGCGTGTTTGAACATGTACCGTTTAAAAAAAAATAAAAAAAAATTCGGTTAGATACATGTTCAAACACGCGCGATAACATAATTTTACTACCTACTTTAATTATAGTTTGTCATTTTATGGCTACGGCCGTATGTTGTAGCTTAACTACTAGGGAATGACAAAAGAAATGGAGTATTTCAAAAAAACACTACCTTCTTCTTAGGTCAATAATTATTATAAAGCAATCATTATTCATAAGATTTTTATCACACTTGAATGGTGAAAGACATAGCTTATAATAAATATCTTTAGAATCATCTTCAAATGTGTTAATCTTGCCGATTTTTTGAATAATAAAATGCCTAATTCTTGTCAAATTTGGGATCACAGAGATTATCAAAATAATTTTTTATCGTGAATATTTTACAAAAATTATCTCGTAATAAATTATGCTAATGGTTTTATAAATGCGTTTAAAAATTAATAAATGTAAAAAATCTTAACACCACTGCACAGTTATGTACCGAAATATGACTATATTCTAAAACATTAGAGCGAGAGGTTTAAAAGAATACTATTTTATGTAACAAAAATACTTCATGCAGTCATGAAATGTTTAAAATAACTATAAAGGATAATAAGGCTTCAAAATTATATAAATAGATCATCTACAACGTTTAAGGAGTGTCCAGGATCATGGTTTGAATATACAATAAAAACTCAATTTTGACCTTCGACGAGCATGTCCCCCCTTAACAATAATAATATGTATTGTAATATCTTGAACAACCGATACAAGGACTATTGTAATTCAGTGGCAAATTGCAGGATGCCGATCACATCCTCTGGGAGTGCCCCCATATGTCAGTTGAAAGGGAAGAGCTTCTCAAGTCGGTCCGACCGTAAGTTGAACCGGTCGGCCATAGCGACATGGTATTTACGAGGGAAAATTTCTCATCCTTTAAAAAGTTTGCGGAACTTTCTATAGAGAAGGTTTTTTCTCATCGAGAATTGACCGTAATACATTATATTATCGAAGTAGGAATCGCGCATACTCTCTAGTGCACGCAAAATAAGGTATTTGGAAGTTGCTTCTGGGACACATTCGGCACAAATTTTAAGAGCGCCTAACTTTCGTTACGCCACGGTATACGACTGCATAACGGGTTTGGAGACGTGGCAGGTGGTGGAGGGAAAAGCAGGTGGCGAAGGGTAACTTTTGGAAAGACCACACTTGATAGGTATACTTACAGGAAATAAGAAGTTAATAAGATATTACTACTAATGAATTGGTACACACTAATGAAAACGACACACTAAATCGATGAAATTTTAATAGATCACTGACGATGTAAAATTGAGGGATGATTTTAAATTAATTATGTATTTTCCTAAACACGTAACAAACGCCCAATAATAATATATGTTTATATAAAATATTCATGGTCATAATATATCATATTATGATCATCTGTCAATTAATATAGAGTCATCAACAGCTCAAAATGACAATTATTGTAATTCAGTGGCAAAACGTGGCTTTTGTAAAGAGGTAGGTTATGTCGATCAGAAAAAAAGAGCACACTTGTCAGGTATACTTACGGGAAATAAGAAGATAATACGATATTATTACTGATTAATAGGTACTTACATGCTTTTGGCCGCCTGAATAATGTCTTCAAAAGTGAGCTTCCACTGTGCCTAAACCGCAATGTGTTCAACCAGTGTGTGCTTCCCGTGATCATATATGCGTGTGAAACATGGACCCTAAGTAAAAGAGAGATCCAGAAACTTAGAGTAGCACAACGTGGTATGGAGAGGTGCATGCAGGGCATAACGCAAAAGGACAAGAAGAGGAATGAATGGGTAAGGAAGCAGACAAGGGTTTGCGATGTAATAGAGTTTATTAAAAGCCTTAAATGGAGATGGGCTGGACACATAGCTCGAAAAAGAGATAATCGTTCGACAAATTTAGGCATCCAGTGGTATCCAAGAAGTACAAAACGTCCGCAAGGTAGACCTAGAGGCCGCTGGATCGATGAAATGACCGAGAGAAGTAGAAGCAGCTTTAAGAGGCCTTCATCCAGCAGTGGATAGATTCAGGCTGATGACACGCTAATGACAACGACACACGAATTCGGTGAAATTTTAATAGCTCACTGACGATATACAATTATTGAGGGATAATTTTAAAATATGTATTTTCCTAAAAACGTCAAATATTATGACATATTTTATTTTAAAGGAATCTATATTTTATAAGTATGTGAATAAATGAATAAATATTTTTTTTTTTTTAAATAATTTGTATATGTAATGAATCCCAAGTGATTAACCCATTGTATAAATTATCCTGAATCATCAACAAGTAAATGCATATTTTTTTGAATAATTTACAAAAATTTTAAACTCAATTGAGCGTATAGTAAGTGTCGTATTCAAGACGTGAAGATTTAGCAAATTAACGCAGCCAATGTCAGTAATTTCAATCCGAAATCCAACGGCGAACCTCGGTTAGTTTCCGTCTTCTTAGTTTACTTATTAAACGCAAGTTGGCAGCAAAAATAAACACCGCCCACGAAGACATGGAGTCATTCACACTTGCGGAAGATGCGCTGCTAAGGATTGTGACATAAGTGTCAAACGAACTACATAATTTAATATTGCAGAACAACACTCTGGTTTACCTACTAACTGAATAGTGAAATCTTTAATCAAATATGGTATTTATTCATTATGGAGCTAGTAACACCCACGGGTAGGATTTATAAAGACAGCAATAATCTTGATAAAGGTTAAGTTAGTTATTTTAGTACACTTTATTTCATTTTACAACTCAAATTCATATTGTTTTTGAAGATGTCATATTAAGAAAAAATATGAGTGACGTACAATTAATAACCTAGACACTATATTTCATAATCAATATATTATTATTTTAATGAATAAAACATAATTATGATTCTATCGAAAGGTATACATACTTAATTATTTCTGTGATAGTATTTTTGGTATATCACTTTAACTATTACCATACGGTGGCGCGTTTACTGACGTAAAGACTTAGGTATACTTACATAATATTGCAGTTTGCAATTTAGAAGAGATCTTTATTTAGATACGTATTTTTTTCGACTTATACAAGGTATTAAATGAGAACTCTCCCATTCTGGGCAGTGTTGATCTGTGTGTCCCTGATAGTTATCTTAGAAATAGAGAGCTTCAGTTGTTTATTCCCCCAAGGTGCAGAACCAACCTGCCACTGGTAATGCCAATTGGGAGGGCGATAACTATGTTCAACCAAATTGCTTCGGGTGATATATTCCACCTACGTGAGGATGAGTATAGGTGGACGTTGTTTTATACATTTTTAAAATAGGGTCTGCTTAACTCCTCTGGTGTACTTCCTTATACCTATCTAATTAATATTTTTTGTAATTACACTTTTCTACTGTTTAATAACTTAATACTGGTCTATCTCTTTTTATGTAATACTATTTTAATAATATTTCTTTGTTTGTAAATTTCATGTTGTGAATGTTTTAAATTAATAATTTGTAATGTTTACTATATGTAAAAAATTAAATAAAAAATTTGAATTTGAAATTTGACACGCTGACTGATTAATTTTTTATTTTCCAAATAATAAAAGCAGTAATTATAATATTATGCTTTGGGTAATATTTTACACTTAGTTTGTGAGAAATTCACATTTTTTTATTATTATTTGTTATTCACTGGCCTTAACTATCCGGAGGCCCCATTTCAAATTTTCTGAAGATTTGTCTGCATCATCTGCGTCAAAAAAAAGCGGCGTTGTAATATCACATTGTACTCAAACGAGATATTGTTACTTTGCTTTTTGATCTACAATAAAATTGGGTCAATGAACCATAAATGATTGCAATAATCTGGGACTGCTAAAAATGCTCTGGGCGGTGTAAGGTTTGTATCTCCGGCAGGTTCACCACTATTGTTCTACTGCGCAGGCGCAAATTGCACAAGTCCCAATTGTCGCGTGAAAATTCAGAAATTGCTGATCTTTCTGTTCCGTGCATACAATCTTGCAACTTGCACGATAATACTTACACGTGTATTTTCTTGGTATGGCTGCGATAATACGTACTGTCAGCAGTAAATTCATGCACGTGTAATCGCGGTTTTACGATATTAATTCTAGATTATTATAAAATAATATGTATTTGCATAAACCCATTAACGTGCTTTTATAATGATTGTTTTTTGGTTCAAAAATTTTAATATAGTGAGATCAATCCAGAATAGATCTTACAGACTCTACGAAATCCAAAAAAAATACACAGATTGGTGCGGTTTACACGTTGGTGGCATCATCAGATGTTATTTCTTCAAAAATGACGCCAAAGCTCGCGTTTATGGTCAATATTGGAGATCGTTATCGGACCATTGTTTTTTTTTTTAATATGCATGATTGATATTGATTCTGACGAGATGTGGTTTCAACAGGATGTCGCTATATGCAATACAGCAACCGAAACCATCGGCTTAATGACACCAAAATTTGGCGATAAGTAAAATTTAAAAAAAACGGACCTGTTAATAATTAGCCTCCAAAGTCGTGCGATTTGATACGTCTGAATTATTTCAAATCAAGTCATTGGTTTATGCTGATAAACCAGTAAAAATTGACACCTTGAAGCTAACATTGTTCGTGTTATTCGTGATATGTGGTCAGCAGTGTTAAACAAATATTAAAATGACTGAATACTGTCATAATATAAACAATAATAATACATGTGAATTATAAGTATGTTTTTAAGTGAGTCGGACGTTGAATGATATTTTTAAATTTTATATATTTTTTTAATATTCATCCTATTCAATTAAAAAAAATGAAGGCGAATGTTATTTTTATCAAAGATTAATACCTACATACTATTTATCGTCGCTCGAAATCAAATAAAAGATTAATATTGTCCACGTTTTTCATATTAAAAAAATGCATTACGGCTTAATGCGCCATCTAAATATGTCAAGAAATTGGACTAATGCTAGATGTGTCACGGGTCTACTAATATGAATGATTATGACTTATGAATGAACCAATTCCAAACAGCTGTTCTGAAATATTTATCTTCTATCAAACATTTTACAAGTCCGGCGTTGTAATCGTGGTTAACATTAAATTTGATTTTTTACAGTGCTATAAAATAAGATATGTCTTGATGTTTTTCTTGGTGTTATAATGTAATAAAAATACAATAAATTTTCTATATTTAATTTAACTTCACAAATTTATTTTGTTTTTTTATTGGGTAAGTATAATACCTAGTTTTTTTAATCCTAGCTTATTTTAGATCAGGGGTTCTTAACCTTTTTGCGGTAGCGGGGCGCATTTGAGATTTGGGATAATAGTTGCGGGCGCATATCGGATTTCTAAAAAAGACAAGATATAAGTATTATGTTTTACATTTATTATATCGGTAGATTAAACATTTATTTATATTTAAACGCCTGTAAGGACGTTTACAAAAGAAGCATAAAGCAAAAAGAGATAAAGTACAATAAAGAGTAAAAAAAAATATTCAGAATAACACAGACTCACCAACTTTTCAAAGTCAGGAGTGTAAGATGATAATCCTAATCATAGACAATAATTATCATTATCAAGGTTGGTATTAGTAAGGCAAGATGTTGTTGTTGATTGCATTATGTTCATGGTGGAAAATAAAGATTCGCAAAAATATGTGGAACCAAAACAGGATTTCATTTTCTAAGCTCTTTTTTTTCAAAAGAGGGTACATTTTATGGTCAGCTAAATTCAAAATATGTTCAGTCAGTCTGTCCGATTTGAAGATAATGTCATTTTGAATATCTAACATTTCTTCTTCAATTTTTGTTGTCTTCTTGAAGAATTTCCGCTATGAAATTAGCAATTTTAGTAATCTCTATGTCTGTATGGAAGTAGTGACAGCACGTAATGTGGTGCAACACTTAAATTTAGACAGAACAGGGCGCACGAAAATGGTTTCACGGGCGCACATGCGCCCGCGGGTACGCGGTTAAGAACCCCTGCTTTAGATTATGTTGGCATAATTTAATTCAGTTAATCCACAGTGTTTAATGTTTTTTTTACGAATAATAATTCACAAGATTTGAGAATAAAGTAATTGAAAAATGGTTATCACATACTTTTGTGTGGACACTTGGGTGACCTTATTTTTCAAACAAATTGAAGTTTGACTGGAAGTCACTTTTTCGCAAGTTTTTTCTCCGATTTATTTAAACTTAACACTGTCGAAATTAATGGTGATTCTGTTTAGGCAGAGCTTAATTGAATTTTAAAAACTTACTAAAACATTACAGCTAGCAGGCTATGAAGCCGAATGATAGCAGTGTAATTAGTAACTATAGAGGTGAAACAATCACAAAAGCCCGAGTTTTGAGAAAATCACATAAATATAATATTTTGACTTCACTGACAATCGAACTCAGGTAACATTCTCAAATAATGTGAATTATTCGTTGAATTCATTGTAAAATGGTTTAGTAAATTATTAGAAAATTACTTGCATTACGTCAAGACTACAATTTGAATAAATTCCACACGTTTACTCGTAATCAATGTATATCTATCTACATATTATTGGTAGGTACCTACTTTGGTTCAAACCACAAAAGCTCGTTAACAATATTAGCAGAATTCGTAACGCGTTTCAGTTACATGCTGTTAGTTAATTTCGTCGTAATAAGGTAAGATGCAGATGGTTAAATTGGTAAAAATCATTGACTGCAGATTCGAGCCCTTTCCGACGTCATATTATGCATTTTTGAACATACATAATTTAATAAGACACTTATATTTTGAAAAAAAAAAATACGACACCCGGCAGGATTCGGATGAATATGCCAGACCACTAAGCTATGCGAGTCTTGTCTAATTGCGACGAAGTTAAATAATATTTCTACAATACTCTCTAAAGCGCTTTCTGTACTGTTCAGTTATCAGGAATACAGCGGAAAACACATTTTGAAAATAGCCGATAAACTGGATTATTTGTTAGGTTAACCTAACCTAACCAAACCTTACCTACACTAACCCAAACTAACAAATAATCGAGTACATCGGGTATTTTGAAAACGTGTTTTCCGCTGTATTCCTGATAACCGAACAGTACCGCGCTTTCTATATTGCATTATTTATTGGCAATCGGCTTTGTATTCAAAATTACAGTATTTTAATTGGTATCAGAATCACTCCAAATTTTTGTTTTAACGTACTTGAATAAAAAAAAATAGTTTATGGTCTATTTTTTCTTGAAATATTGAAAATTGTTTAATACTATCATCCAAAAACTTTTATACAATTCACATTCTTTATTTGACCGATTTTATCATTAGAATATATTTTTACAGGAATGTGTAATATTTATTGTGGAATACAAATGTTTTGTCTACCATTTAATTGAAATGTAAAAACAGCTTTACTTTTTCCGTGACAGTGAGCCAAGAAAATTGTTTCAAGAATGTGTTATAAAATTGAGATAATTATCTGTCTTGAGTTTCTGAGTAATGCATTTAATTATTATTGTCGACACGGAGTACTAAAAATATATTTTTTATCTAACTTTAAATAATATGCAATGGTCTAATTAGGAAACACAGAAATGCTGTTATTATTTTTATTATAATCGTCTTGATTTGATGGATACTATACTTAATGTTAAATATATGGAGAGACTTAGATTATTGGCAAGGCGGAATTACAATATTGGTGATCAGAAAATAAACAACTTAAAATTCGCAGATGACACCACACTAATCGTTGCTGATGAAAAATGAACTCACAGAGCTGCTACACTGGGTAGAGGAAGAGAGTCGCAAATACGGCCTTCTTATTAATAGGAACAAGGCCAAGTTAATGGTTGTCGATTATGCTAACCTTCTCCCAGCAGCAAGTACTGATACCAAATACAACCCCTCCCGAAGAGACGTCTCCAATCCCATATCAGAAACCTTACATAAACCAACGACTACCGTACCGTAAAATCACTATATGCCCTGCAAAAGTTTGCAACCCTCGATAAATATTATAAAATAAACATCTGTGTTATCCATTTTTATACTTGTGCCCGATATAATATCTCTCACTCACCAATACATCGAAGTACCTACACATATATTTCAAAATCTAGAAACAGTAAACTAATTTGTATATCTGGAATCGATCATTAGTGGAAAATGCGTATGTGAAGCAGAGATAAGAAGGCACACACATATGGAAGAATCGGGGAATTTCTATTGCCACAAAAATGATGCTTGTGCAAACATTATTATTCTCCATATTTTAATACGGTGTCGAGCCACCAAAGGCAAGGGAGCGGAAGGCAATTTATGTTTTTGAGATGCGGTATTGGTGCTGAAAGCTTTGTATTTCTTAGACAGAGCTTAGGACAAACCAGTCAATCGTCCAGAGACTGCAGATAAAATGACGGTTTTTGGCATTGAATTCCCTCCACCAAACCCGCCCCGTACCACCCTCGGTCTTAATCGAGAGTATCACGGGACCCGTCAATTGTGTGAAGCATCTAAGAATTGGCCTGGGAGTGTCCTGGGAGAAAGTGCCCAAGACTTAGGTTGCTACGCTCAAAGTGAGCTCTGACTGAGTTTACTCTAATGCAGGGGGGGCAAACTTTTTGGATGGAGGGCCAAATTCAAGAATTCAAAATGAGCGGCGGGCCGCAAGTAAAATACCATTTTTAGATATACACTATTTATTATCACGAAAAATAAACATTAAAAAAAATTAATGAGAAGAATGAAACTGATGTACATTTTTTTTTAATTCATGTGTTAATTTTGTAGTTGATATTCTCAAAACTGCTTGTAAATGGGCATCGGAGATATTTGATCGTAAAGAATTTTTATTGAGGTTCATGATCGAAAATGTTTGTTCACATATATAGATTGATCCAAAAATAACGAACATTATTCTTGCATAATCTTTAAGTTGGTCAAATTTGTCTGAATTAAGGGCATTGTAAATTTTGGAGATTTCTTCACGACGATGCAATTCTCTTAAATCAGTGTCACACTACATATCAATAATCTCAAGTTGTAGCTCTGTCGGTACACTATCAATATCTATTGAAATCGATGTTCAACGTAGAAAATAGTGCTTACATAGTGCGAGACAAGACGCAAGGAAGATGTACTGAGATAATACATTTACGAAACAACAAATTCTTAAAATTTTAATCTATTGTCAATATTTTTTAAAAAATTATCAAAAAAGTTATTCGTAATCAAAAGTACAATTAATGATGGCGAGCCGCAAAAAAATACCCGGCGGGCCGCAGTTTGCCCTCCCCTGCTCTAATGCAAAGTGCCAGGGAGAGAAAAAGCACATGGAAATTACTAAAAAGAAAGTGAAGCTACTTGTTTATTAAATCAAAGAACGAAGCTAATCATACAGGCAGCAATATTTATGTGAAGAGATCTTCACGCCGGTAGTAAGACGCCGCAATTTTTTTTAAAGCAAGATAATTAGCCTTAGTAGCAACCAGGTTGGACGGGCCGATGGGTCCAACAGCTGGTTGGACCGACCTGAGCATTTCCTCCCATTCGGAGCACATACTCAGACACTCCCATGTGATGTGGTTGGCATCCTGTATTTCCCCTCCGCATGGACATGTCGGACGGCTTGCAAGTCTAAGCTCGAAGAGCTTGCCAGCGAATTCACCATGACCAGTCACAAATTGATTGGTGTAATGGTCTGGAGACAGATATTTGGTTATCTCCATTCGCCATTGTATGTCTGGAAAAAATGTATATGTGTGCCGGCCCTTGGTCGATTCGTCCCACTTTCGCTGCCAGGTCTTAATGGCCGCATCGAGCGACATACGTCTAATTCTGCGCTTCAATAATGCTACTCCTTCGCCAGCTAGCCGAGGAGGGGGGACGAGGTGAAAATCACCAACGTCAGCCTAGGCCTAGGAGCAATATTGAAGCGCCGCTGGCCTGAATGTGCAGGTCAAGTGGGAGAATGCCGGCCAGGACCGGGAGCGCGTCAGTTGAGATAGTACGGCAGGCCTTGGTAATGGACAGAAGCGCGATGCGCTGCCCTCTTAAAAGAGAGATTCTAAGTTTGACACTTTTGGGAATGCGCGGGTACCAAGCACTGGCGGCATAAGCCACGATTCCCATAAAAATGGTGCCGTAGGCAATCTTGAGCGCCCTTATTTTTAAGCCCCATCCTTCACCAGCCATGCGGCCGACCCTCTGGAAGGCCACCCCAGCCTTATAGACTTGGGTTTCAGCATGGTATTGGAAATTTAACATTGTGTCCATTTTGACGCCTAGATAGGTTTGACACTTTCACCCTTGTGTCACCGAATCGGACTGTGGGTGGTCTCGAACAGCTAAGTCGTCTTGGTCCTTTGAGGACAATGGCTTCTGTCTTGGAAGGTGCGAATGATAGTCTAGTTAATCTACCCCAAGCCTCAATTGATGCTAAGGCTTCGCCAACAGTGCTCTCAATCTTCGCCCTGCTGTCGGCCTGGACCAGCAGCAGTGCATCGTCTGCGTAGGCGATGACAGTACAGTCGGTTAGAAGCGGAATTCTAAGAAGATCGTCGAAGAGTATGTTCCAGAGAAGGGGCCCGAGAACTGAGCCCTGGGGACATCCCATGCTGGTGTTACTCTCTATTGTGGTTGATCCAACTCGAAACTCGATCGATCTATTGGTGAAATAACTTTGAATTGACGCGAACAAATTTCCTGGTAGTCTCTTCAGTCAGAGCTTTTGAAGTATAAGAGGCCAGGACGCACTATCAAACGCACTTGAAATGTCCAGGAAAACTTTTAGGACGTATTTACGGCGGGAATTTTCAGCAATGGCAATCACATTCCTTATGGCGTCGACTGTTGATTTGCCTTTTCTAAATCAAAATTGCTTATCGGAAAGCGGCGAGTGTGTCTCCAGGTGGGCTTCAATTCTGCGGCACAGTAGCTTCTCCAGAGCGGGCAGAAGTGTTAGAGGGCGGTAGGCTTTGGGGCTAGACGGTTCTCGGCTGCCAGCTTTGGGGATTACCTTAAGTAAACCACTCTTCCAGCAGTCGGGGAACGTGCCGCTCCTGATGCAGTCACTGAAGAGGGCTGTAATCTCTGGCGCAGCGATGGCCCATGTGCGTTTGACAAGTAAATTGTCAATGCAGTCCGGGCCTGGGGCTTTGCCAGCAATCAACGTGCGTACGATGTGGTTGATCTCCTGTTCGGAAGGCAACTATGAGTGATCCGTGTCGATGGGAAGAGAAGCCTCGAAGCGGGCCATCCTCATGGCATCATTATCCCTGGATTCATCATCCAGGGGGATGAGGGCCTCGAGTAGGACCGCAGCCGTTTCAGAATCAGTACTGGTGAATCCGCCACCCGCGGTTTTCGGCAATATGTTTGAGACGCATTCTGCAGTATTTTTGACATATTGTACGGCGCGGACCGGATAACCTAGAGAGACTGGTGGTTTTGGGTGGCCTCCAGAGAAAGCGAAGCAGAGGAAGAAAGTCGGTGCGCTGGAGCGACCAAGTGAAAGAGCTGACTGAGGGCACCATTCATTCTGCCCTGAGAGAAGCGGAAGATCGAAGATGGCAAAATTAAAAAATGGTCACTATTCTCAGTCATGAGTGTACGACATAGAAGAAGATTGATTCATCAACCAAAGACTTTTTTTCTTATTTTTTTGTATTTTTGTATAAATTTAATGTGATTAGAGCCGTTTATAGAAATTTAACCTATTATATAGTAATTTTTTTTTTCGTACATTTAAGCACGTATGCACTAAATAATTTATATACTTTATAATATACCTTCAGTATTATAATAATATATTCTATCTATGTTTAAATAATAAACGTGACTCTCGTGACTGACTAAAAATTAATTAACATAACTCCCATTCAAATCGACAGCATGTACGCCTACAATGTTGACGCTACACTTTGAATGCGCTTTTAGAATTGACATACAAAGCTTTGAGGTAGCTTTTGGTTATGTGAATAGCAAGTTGACCCTCCTAGTTAACCCGCCACTGC
The DNA here is from genome assembly GCF_057557595.1 of Rhyacophila brunnea. Lineage (NCBI taxonomy): Eukaryota > Metazoa > Arthropoda > Insecta > Trichoptera > Rhyacophilidae > Rhyacophila > Rhyacophila brunnea. Next base: position 8,505,363 of record NW_028232796.1, on the reverse strand, counting down.
ACAGTAGAGCTTGCACTTAGGAAAAGGTTATCGTCTGCCAGGGGCGGTTCGTGATGATGCTGGGTCACCAATGCTGATTTATATAATATTTATTAGAAATTTATTGAAACATAATAATTGAAAGCCATTATAGCATAATAATAATTATTGGATTATGAGTACATCTACTTTAACAATGGAGCTGCCGAGTATCGACACATGCCTAATCAAAAAATATATTGCACAATTATATAAGTACCTAATTGAAAATGTTCATGGCCATGAAGTATAATAGCGCCGCAGGCGATTTTTTTTACTATTAAAGCTAATTTATGATGTGTGCTTATCTCACTTATCTGGTCAACCCGACACGCCGGGCCCCCAGGCTAGAGCCCTGTCAGCCCTCCCCAGCCATGACCTACACCACTCCGGAATTCGGATGGACAACGAGAATTATTTGACAGTTCCATTAGGGATTGGGTTTCTAAAAAAACCTGACATTAGTGTTTCGAAATATTTGTGTTAGTAATTAAAATCTAAGAAATTTTTCTAAAAAGGGTGCTGGAGAATTATTACAAATTATTTTTTTGCCGTGTTTTTATTTGTCTAAGACCAAAGGTATAGTTTATTGGCTTTCAATTTCAATGTTTAAAATCATTCTGATAATTGTCGGTTTTGGGGGGTGCCAGGGCCCCTTGCCCCCCCCCTGGGAGCGCCACTGATTGATATTATACATTATTGTCAAATTTAACTATGTCTCATACGATTAATAATAATATAGAATAACTGCAATTAACGTTTTAAGCTCAATAAAGTGTCATTCATACAATGTTTTGGTAGAAATGGGGTTTTATAAAAAGTAATGGAAAGTTGTTTTTAAAAAGTATCGTTAGAAGCATGAATTTTAATTCATCTAAATAATCATAGTAGTACATTGTTTAAATAACGATCTCAATGTTACAGCGCTCGAAATGAAAAAAATTACGCACCGGAGCACTAGATATTTTTCAAAAATATTAACGTACTTAGCTATTTAATTATATGTAGGTATATTGTATAAAAATAAATGTGTTAAAAAAATTTTGTGGATTTCATGAGCCAAACGGCGCTCCGGTGCGCTCCGGTCATTTCGAGTTCTGCAATGTTATCATGTAAAACTTGTTAATTGATAATAAATAGTATCAAACATTTTGTATATAATTAAATACCAAATTCAATGACATGGATGTTATTTATTCCCTGAATTTATTTATCTAACACATGACCGATTTAACTTTAATTTTAATAAATATTCTCTCTAGAATATTATCTTAATAAGTACGCATCTTATCTCATTGGCATTTGATAATAAAATTATGTCATCACATGAGAATCACTCAATATTGTAACTTATCTGTTTGAACCTATAACTAATTGCGCTCAAGTATGTAATCTGTACTATTTATAATAAAATGTAATTCGATGACTCATAGTGCAGGATCCCATAGACTTCTCGTATACATAATATGCGGAACGCATTCTGACAATTGGATTAGGTTTTAGGGGTCACCAAGATATATAATGTCGATGTTGCCAGGCGATATTAGTGGTCATTTTTTTTTTATTGACGTTTTAATTTTTTTTCTTATAACCCACCAAAAATTGTTCCGAATTCTTCAATAAAACCAAGACCGAATCAGGGATTGATTGAAAATGCAATAATTGTACCATGCCATCGGCATGGTCGTAGAACGGTTCGTCCCATTTGAAAAAAAAAAAATGGCGGGTAGTGCAATGTGTTCAAAATTATCGATTCTTAGGATCCTCCTTGGCTTAAATTATTTTATTTAGTAGCATTTTTGTATAAAATCACCCAGATTGGTTTCTTTACTATATCTATGCATATGACATTAGTTTTAGTATTATGGTTAATCCAGAAACAGTGTAGGTTGCATATATAGGTAGGTGAATAAATTAAATAACGATAACCACTAACCACACTAAGTACACATTTATTTAAAAAAAGAAGCAGCAAGTCAAGTGTCCAAACTGCTTTAAGTAAAGTATCATGATCACAGTTTTTACAAACACTACTTACACATTTGAACAATGATATACATGTCAAAGCCAATTTCTTATAACAACATGATAATGTACGGCAGTTAGAATTACATTTGCATGGTTTAACTAAATAATTTGTTAGAGGTTCATTCGTGATTAATTGTCTTGGATACAAATTATTTTCTCGTAACTCATAGCCAAGTTGTAGAAATCAGTAGGCTCAAATAGTGGATCAGATGAGCTTTTCCATAAATAAACTTGAAGCCTTTAAACATTGTAAATACAATGAATCATATGTGCATATCACTCTTGACAAATTTAAACTAAATCCAATATTTTGGGAAATAAATTTATATCGAAGTTCATCCGCTGTTGTTTTTTGTTTATAAATAAGTAAGTGCAAACTTTTTCCAGGTCTTGAAACTGCTGTGGTCTCCAACAATCCATTTCATAAAGCTGAATGCATCTTGAACAAAACTCATTAAAGAGATGGTTACAGCTTGTTTTTCTGTACATATTCGACTAGTGGTGTCGCAGCCGGTTAAAGAATGTAATGCTGGCAAAATATTACAAATATTTTCGCCAAGAGACTCAGCTGCCAAATGGCATCCTAAAATACGGCATTTCTTCTGAGATCCCTGAAACCATAATCCACGGCAACCAATCGTTGCAAGTTTATTCCAGAAATAAATGCCTAAGATTAAAACATCTGTATCGGGACTGTAATAATCTCCAAATTTTGCATTCTTGCAGCATGAAATATATGACAGAATATTCTAGAGTCTGCTTCTAAATGATTTTGATTTTAAATCAATGGCGGCAGTGGAAATTGATCCCTTCAATTTAAACCATAGTGTGTGGTCGTCAAATCCACCATAAATGTACAGCTCACTTTCTTCGTTGATTTTTGCAAATGTGAGGCATTTTTGCAAATAAATTTAAAAAGCTGTAATTTATTTTGAGGGCTCACCAAAAAATCTTTCAAATTAATCCACCACATCTAAGAGACGATCACCAAGGCTTACATATTATAAGTATTTACACTGTTTAAGGACTTCAGCACAAGTTTATTTAAGAAAAAGCTCATGTGATCCACTATTGAACCTATTGATTTCCTACAACTTGGCTATAAGTTACGAGAAAATAATTTGTATCCAAGAAAAATGACGAATGAACCTCTACCAAATTATTTAGTTAAACCATGCACATGTAATTCTAACTGCCGTACATTATCATGGAGTTATAAGAAATTGGCTTTGACATGTATATCATTGTTCAAATGTGTAAGTAGTGTTTGTAAAAACTGTGATCATGATACTTTACTTAAAGCAGTTTGAACACTTGACTTGTTGTTTCTTTTTTTTAATAAAAATGTGTACTTAGTGTGGTTAGTGGTTATCGTTATTTAATTTATTCACCTACCTATATATGCAACCTACACTGTTTCTGAATTAACCATAATACTAAAACTAATGTCATATGCATAGATATAGTAAAGAAACCAATCTGGGTGATTTTATACAAAAATGATACTAACTAAAATAATTTAAGTCAAGGAGGATCCTAAGAATCGATAATTTTGAACACATTGCGCTACCCGCTATTTTTATTTTTTCAAATGGGACGAACCGTTCTATGACCATGCCGATGGCATGGTACAATTATTGCATTTTCAATCAATCCCTGATTCGATCTTGGTTTTATTGAAGAATTCGGAACAATTTTTGGTGGGTTATAAGAAAAAAAATTAAAACGTCAATAAAAAAAAAATGACCACTAATATCGCCTGGCAACATCGACATTATATATCTTGGTGACCCCTAAAACCTATTCCAATTGTCAGAATGCGTTCCGCATATTATGTATACGAGAAGTCTATGGGATCCTGCACTATCAGTTCACCCTCTCCATAATAATTTAATAATTTAAATTTGTAATTAGATCAAATTCTCCGTTAGGTATCGTGGATGCTCTGGCATTCCGCGATTTAGTTAAAACAATGTAATCTTTATTCAAATTTTGGTGTTGTTGTCCGTTGCTATCTTTCTTTCAATAAGTATTCTCAATTATAAATCAAATGAAAAAGCTATCACCATAAATCAAGGTTTTGAAGCAGGGTACTTTCTGACAATTAGGCCATAACACACAAGTATAACAAAGCGTGCCAACTGGTCTCATACATACATAACAGACGTGTTTAAGTTTAACCCATATTTTTACAAACACGACATCCGTAATCTGTTACACCATACCTAGTTATTACCATTAATTTTATGTTTTAATAAAAAAATATTTAAAAGGTCTGTTGAAATCGATAATTAAGACTCCTTCCTTTTTTATCTATTAACCACAAGCTGAGAAAAATCATTTTGCATCGCAAAAATAAAGGGTCAATTACTTTCTCTGTGGATAAAATGAAAAATACATAAATATATTATCTAATGTCCACAGCAAGCCACCACTGATTTAAAATTAAATTTTGCTTACTGGATACTTAGTGATATTAACACAAGCCCCAATTGTACTTAAAATGTTCAGCTTTATAATAATTACTTAAATTTTTGAGTTATTTGGTTTGATACTACATTTCGGGAAGTAAAGTTATTATCAGAATAAAAAACTTTATTTGAAAAAATAAAGCATTAGGGGCAAGTTGTGTTCCTCTGGACGATTGTTCCTCTGGACAGTGGTGTTTTCTCGTAAACGGGTGATCATATTTTTCTTTTTTCAACACATTCGAATGCACATTTTTACGTCAGGCAAAACTGTCCTGACGTTTAGTCTCATGTCTCAAAGTGAAAGACAATCATAGCGTTTGTCTTTTTTTCAATGAAAAAGTAAGTATTTTTGTTTATTATCAAGTGACTTTTTTATTGTAACGACGCCTTGTATATGGCACTATTTAATGTCACATAATAATGTATTGTTTTAGAATGCTTTAGAGATAATTACCTCTTTGATAACTTAACCCCAAAAAGTATAACATTAAAAACCGTTAAAAATTGCCATGTCATGTTCCTCTGGACAAATATTTGATTGTTCCTCTGGACACGTCCAGAGGAACAATGCATCATATTTTTATGAACAAAGTAACTTAATCTCCACCCAGTTCATATTAAAGTGTCACGCAGCAAACTTGGAAAGGAAAGGATCACCTCGTGGATCATAACTTCCTGACAATCTGTCGTAAGCAATTTTAAGTAACAGGTAACGCTCCTCTCAACGATGCTATTTTTACAGAAGATGATTTTTTATCAGCATACGTTAAAGATCCTCCGCAAAATCTTGAACCAATTATAATAAACCAACAAGAGGGTGGCTCTATTTCAGTCGTGGAAACAAAGAATTCTGAGTCAATCGAAGTTGCTCAGATGCCAACTGAGTAGGTGCACAAGACATTTTCTTCTTACCCCGAGTTGCAATAAAATGGTGCATACAAGCAAATTACCTGAAATAGTTAGTCCTTACCTAAAAGCACCCCAAAGAAAATCGTCCGTGGAAGTAAACCAAGAAAATCCCGGATCGATATCGGTGTGTTAGTCAATACTTACACACCAGAGAAAAATGCATTAATATCAGTGACATTGAAAAGAAACATAAAAAAGGAATCTAAAAACAAAATTATACGGGATATATTAAGCCAAAACTTAAACTGAAAAAACGGATACAATTATTGATTCTGTCGATCTCGGTATCAGCCAAATGCCACAAAACATGCATCGAGAGATGTTAAGTAATGAGTTAATGGTTACTTGTAGCATTTGTAAAAGGTTGGGTACTGAACCTAGCGTACCTAGTAAAATGTGATTGATACATGCCAGTAATACGTTCACAGGTCATGTATTGCTAAGAATCATAGAGAAAACATACCAGGGAGTGACGTGAAGGTTTTTTTGTGTGTGAAAAGTGTAATATTTGAAATAATGAATCGGACAAATTTGTTAGTAGTGAGTATCTATTAATAATTGCAGATGTACTTACAAAGACATCAAATTTGACTATGTTTGTCTCATTAAATAGTACTTATGTATAACAAAAATGTATTATTTTTATTGTCAATTTAAATAAAAATATTTTGAGTAATAAATATCGTTTTATATATAGGTTATTCCTAAGTTAAAAATGATTGATTTTGTGCTGTCCAGAGGAACAACACTGTCCAGAAGAACATGACCCTATGTCCAGAGGAACATACACGGGCATGTTCCTCTGGACAATTTAGAGGTTTTTACAAAAGTGTCTATATCTCGCTTATTGAAAAACATTCACTGAAACAAAAAATAAAAAGTGATGCATCATTTATCTGAGCTCAAAATAATTTAATCTTTTTTTCTAGTTTTTTTATAGTTTTTGAGAAAAAAAATCAGGAAAGCTTAAAACTGGAGATTTTCCAGAGGAACACAACTTGCCCCTACGATGTAAATTAATAAATTAATAGATTAATTATAATTTACGATAAAATTAAAATAACCTTAATATATTTGCAAAACCATATTTAATAACATATAATGTTAGATAGTTCTCTAATAATAATGTAATTAGATTCAAAATAAAATATTGATCAACAAGTCAATTTGGTGAATGATACAATTTCACAAAAGAAGAATATTAACTAAACATTTTTATTGATTCGACATATTTTTTTTATTTAGTGTATTGTTCTTCTCTGGTACTGCAGCCATTTTGATTGGTAAGTGTCTTTAAAAGACAAGTCAAAATTGTGGTTTTTCTGCACTTTATTTTGATTGTGGACCATTTAAACGGAGATGTCTTTTTGATACTCATTCGTAATGCGTGTCACATGTCCGGTCTATCGTAAATGTAGCGTTTTGATAAAATTATTGGGTCAGATATGTTTTACAAAATTCCGTACACACACACACACACCTGAGAATCATTGATAGTTAATTTCCATGTATCTGAACTGTATCACAGTATAGGTCTCATCAGTATTATATAATATATTATATAGTAATAATACCCCGCAAAAAGCAGATATAACTCATTTACAAAATAACACCTTTGATGTATTGTTACGTGGGTGACACTTTTTTGATAGGTAATGTTGAAATAATTAAATTGCATTTCATTATTAATTATTTATTTAAGAAAATAAAACATTGTGGATAGGGATTGCAATACTGAATGAAAATGGCAATACCGGTTTTTCGGTATTTCTTATTGAATACCGGTAATAATACCGATATATTTTTTTTTCGACCATGTCCGATCCTAATAGGATCATATGAGCCTCCACAGAGTAGAGGTTTGTATTGACAGATTTTTGTTTTTTACGAGAAATGGATGTCAGCCACTTGCTCAACTTATTAGGTCCATACCCTGACTCACACACAAATTGAAAAACAATATGTGTACTTGCCAGATCCAGGATTCGAACCTGAGACTCACGGCGTGATAATCCAACGCTCAAGCCGCGCGGCCACCGTGGGTGTATTTCTATTTATGATATTTCTTAAACATTAAAAAAATCAGAAGTATGTATGAATAAATATAGCTATTAAAATCTCTTTTAAATATCATTTTATAGCAAAAACCTATAAGTACATTTTTGTTATGTTGACATTTAAAAATATGTATTAATCATAGAACTAGTGATTTTTACAAAAATAATTTGAACATATTAATAATTTTAACTAAAGTGCTCAAAAGTTCATCAAGTGCAAATAAGTCGGCTTCAGGAAATGCTTCTTATATTCAACGCTTGTACAGTTATCAATAATTACAGAATAATTGAACATTTTTGTCATGAATGTTTTCTGTTTCGAAATAATATTATGATAATAATTTATCGCGACAATTGCTTATATAAATAATATATTTGATGCAATTTGTTTTATTATTTTTTCACTTCTATTATATTCACTCAATATATGTGCATTTTAGCAGAAAATAACTTATAATTCATTTTCAAAAACGTAAATGAGTGTGCTTTCTTAATACCGAAAATTCCAGTATTTTTGATTCTTAAAACCGGTATTTCGGTATTGAAAAATACTGGAATACCAGTTTTGAAATACCGGTATTACAATCCTTAATTGTGGATAATATAACAAATTAAAATTCAGGATGTTCACAACATGAGATTTATATTATAACAAATATTGCCATCACAAAAGAGAAAAAAAAGGAAAAAAACAAACAATTTTATACAGTAAAAAAAAGTTTCAAAAGCAAAATGCACAGCACATCACTGAAAATATCTATATCTTGAGGGAGAAAATTGACTAGTCTTGCACCCATCGCTAAAAGTGCCTGATACCCTTAACTTGAGGATATAGTTCTGACCCAGAATAGGTCTTGGCTACGACAACCTAAGTAATTGACAGGCGCATATAAATTTGAATACTTTATGACGCTATGATTGGAAACCATTCCTCGTTATACCAGACAAAAATGAAGCAGAAGTGACTTGCGAGATTCAAGAGAGTTAAAGGTGAGCACGTCTTGTAGAAAAGCAGTCGGAAAGTAATCGTTTGACGAATTATTGAAAGGAAATAATTATATGTCCTAAAATAAAGTCATCGAAGAAATTTATTTTGGATGTGCTCTAAAATAAGGTTGTATGAAACTTTATAAGGCCTCCAAATAATATACCCATATTCAAGAATACTACGCATGACGTTTGGTTTCTTGTTTGATTAGTTAATGAAGTACGTATATTACCGCGTTGTCGCGTGGTAATTTTTGTCATTCAACAATATGTTGCCTGATAGAAAGATAAACGCTACTAATATTTTAACAAAGTTGATCACCTTGTTAGTTGAATTTAATGTAGTTGAGAATCTTTCTACTTTTGTCGATTCAACAGTGAATCATTATTAGAGTCAACTGGTTGCCTAGCAACCCACAGTTACTAAGGTGATAACTACTCATATCGGCAAGTCAAACTTGTTTGTTTGAATTGACGCCATCTTGATAACGACTATAGATTCAACCTGAAACGATTCGTGGGAATTTTAATTTGATTTCTTGTTCAACATTCAACAAAAAGTTGAACGGCAAAAATCATGATGTAAGAACGCGGCATAAGCAGTAATACATACTATGTATTATATTCTTAATAAAATCATAATTAATGTTTTGCTAACACTATATCTTTTTCATAATTCAATTCTGGTGATAAAATATTATTTATGTATTTAATAATGTATCGACTTGCCAAAAATAAATAACACATTGCGTTTTTTCCTTGACATTTGATGGACAATATACCTTTTCAACCGTCTATCTACAAATAAACGACGATACAAATATAGAATTTTATTCTTACACTAATGAAAAAAATATTAACTAAAAATAAGCTTCTCTTTAAATCAAAAGATAAAAATAAAGCTTCCAAATCACAAGATATACACAAAGAGCTTTTCTCTTTCATTTGCTTTCAATTATGTATCCGGATTTAAACAAATTTTTAATGAAAGGATGATTTAAAAATTACGAATAAGTTAGCAAGAAATAAGGATGCTGGGTAAAATGCCCTAAACGCTAAATAAACCAATCCATTGGAAAGTAGAAATATAATCTGTTACGAGAACTCTTCGGGAGGCGACCAATGTTATTTTATTCATATTATATTTTAGAAGGAATATTAACATAATGTCATTCTTATAGAAACACAATTAAAAATAACAAACACAAGACATTTTTTTATTTTGTTTCTCTAAACATTTTTACTGAATTTACCCCTTTTCAGGAAAGAACTGACTTCTCACGGTCTAACTACGAGTTAGCTGCAATTATTTCTGTACATATTTGATTTAATTTAGGAATTATAAAATATGACATACTACCTGCTGAGGTAAAATATTCTGCCAGTGAGCCATTTCTGAAAAGGACACATATGGTACCCTCGCCACAATGGCTTCGAGAACCGTACTGCCATTTGAACTATGTCCGATAATTTTTCAGAGAATATTATATTTTTATATTTTATATTTTTAATTCTTAAAATAGGGTCTGCTTAACTCATCCGGTGTACTTCCTTGTACGTATTTATATTTTTTGTATTTACACATTTCTACTGTTTAATAACATACTATCTATCTTTCTCTATACTATACTGTTTTATATTTCTTTGTTTCTAAATGTCATAATATGGGCCTCCACAGATTTTTGTTTTTATAAGAAATGGATGTTAGCCATTTGCTCAACTTGTTAGGTCTTTACTCTGACTGCAAATAGACATTGTAAAAACAATGTGTATTTACCAGACCTGGGACCCACAACAATATAAGCCGACGCGTAAGCCGCTCGACCATCGTGGGTAATATGATTATGGTAAGTCCTAATCATTTAAAAAAATATATATTATTATTATTATTCATTATTGTAAACTTTACTTTTGAGACCTAATGTGAACATAACTGTCTTGTAATAATCACTGACATGACACTGACTGAGGTAAATAAACACTGACAAAGTAATACATATTTATATGTTGTACAAATTGTTCGATAGATAGAGAGGTAGTTTGTGCATAAATGGCAAAAGGAAAACATTTAACTTTTTAATAAAATATAACAAACAAAACAATGCAGTCTTAATTTCTTACTTTCACATAAATCTGAGCAGTGCACGACTTCAACAAGAGTAATGTAACTCTGTTAACTAGGGTCAATGTTTTGACCAGCCGCATTTCACTAAGGATATAAACATTGCAATATTACTAAGCTCCATGGCTTTACGAACAAAGTCCTTGGTTTGTAATTAACTAATAATGATAGTAAAAAAAAAATATTTATTGATAATATATAATTTTACTCATAAATAATACTTACATAAATATAGCCTCAAATCTTGATACATAATCTTTACAATGAAAAATAAATATACACTCCAATATAAATAAAGTTTTATGAATATAAATAATTAACAGTGTAGAATGTTAGTCTCCAGAAATTTGTTTATAAACATATTTATATTTATTATGACACAATATTGGTTATGTTTACAACACGTGCAATTACTTGGTTGTATTGGACTAAATGACACTATGCGCATGCACATGTACCCTTGAGACCGAAATGAATATAATAATAATAATAAATTATGTGTTCCATCGGCGCGCACAACTTCGTCACACGCAAAAAATACACTCTGATCTGTTTTCCCAAATGCGCCAAAAGAAGTATAACTTCAAAAATAAACCCCCCACGGTGTACAATGTCAAGAATATTACGATCAATGAGATTTTTTACATTTTCAAGAAATAAAACAGGCTCAGATCTCGTCGGGTGGCAATTTTTTTTGTCGCTTGAGCGTCGATTCATAGTATCGCAAGTCCCAGGTTTGAATCGTAGTTTTTGGATCTACTTATTAAAAGCTTAATCTTATGACATGCTTTTTATGCATAAGTAGCACTAGTAGCATTGATTCGTTGAATACTTTACGTTTTAGGCACGACGGTGTACCCTCCGCCAATAGATATTTATTGTTTGAGCTTTACTTAGTTGTTAACCTACTCGTTTTGAACAACATTAATAATGGCTGATATTCCTTCAGTAATTTATATAAAATACTAACAATCGCCCACAAGTCTGTCCGCATTTACAGAAAGAAAAGCAAGATATATGTTATAAATATAAATAATCAAGAAATGAACAGATTCGTAGGTATTAATAGTATTTCGATATCTTGAAGGTAGTTCTTTATTTGCGTCTCACTTTTATATGGTTGTAAATTTTTGACACATACCCTCTTCCATTCTAGACGCGATCTTCTCAACCCACGCACCATCTCATATTTTACAAAAGTGTTAGTTCCAGAAGTTTATGTTGATATATTATTATCAAGAATCAATATGAATTTAAGGTAATACCAACAATATTGTGTATAAGCTGTGAAAGTTTCATAAAAATTACATAAGTAATTTTTGAGTTTTAACTTAACAAACAAACATAGAATTTTATTATTAGTATATATTATATTATTTGATGATTTTAATGTATTAACAAAGTAATTTTTATATTCAATGCATAATTTACAATATTTAAGAATGTAACATTCTTTATTGAACATACATAATTTGAATATACCTCAGAGAAATGTATGAGTCGCTTTTGAGGACTAAGCTCCCTCCCACTGCTACCTGCTTTTGGGCGATTTTTCAATCAAATTAGCTTTGAATGTACTATGTGCTATGTCGATAGGTCTACCAGCCTATCGAGGTGATTTTTTTTAAATTCTGTCCTGCTTCGTCAAAAAATCAAAATGAATATTGACTTGAGTCACTAAATCCGCTCTACATAGCCGACCAATCAGACATCGTGATTCAGTGATGATTTTTAGCATACGTTTAAATCACCACTATAAGCATTACCATCATCGTAAATGCACAAACCAGTTTTTCGTCATTTATTCGAAACTTAAAAAAACTCCAGAGCTTGTTCAGCTACTAAGTGACTCAAACCACCAGAGAAAATTCGACACCCAGTGGAATACGCTCCCGCGCCCATTTGCTCTACCAACTAAACTATGTGTATCCTATCTAATTGCGACAAAATTATCTAGAGGTTTTTACAAGTCTCTCGTCTGCACTATTTAAATTTCGTTATTTTTTGGCAGTTGGCTTTTATACTTGTTTGTTTGTTTTAGCGGTTATATATTTCTCTGTTCTGTTTAAATTATGTATGTTCGTAAAAGTATCAAATGAAGTGCGTTTATTTCAAAACTTGATTGAAAATATTACGTATTTAGTGGTTGGTACTGATAATGTCATAACGATGACATTTGAATTGGAGCGATTAACCACACACTCTGTGTTATCAGAATCCGAACGAGTACCTAATTATTCCAAGAAGCCAGCCAGCGATTATAAGGTCCGGCCTAAAAGGAATATTTGTTATCTGACGTCAGAACTCACTTGACGGATATATACGTCAGATGCGTGGCGCACACTCGCTGCAGCTTGCCGTAAATTACGGCTGATATGACGAGAAGTTGCATTAGACTTAATGAGCCGTAATTTGTATGTTAGGTCTTCATTATTAAGCACAGATAAGGCTCGTAAAGTGGGACAAATTAGGGTATACATCATTGCATAACTTGACTTCGTTTGGGTACTACATAATGTATTATTCAGCTTGCTGTACCTATAATTAACATAGTTGTATCATTAATTTAATTATAATATTTATAAAACAGTTTTTAATAATATATTAGAATCCGTCAATTAATTGTCATCAGACAATATATTCAAGATAAAGACCTCCATAATATCTCCACATACCAAATACATTTTCTACTATCATATAATAATATTAGTTTTATTCTTGTTGTAGATTCCGTATTTCTTTAATATTCGATACTCAGTATTAGATAATAGCATTTATCCAATATCAAAAATAATTTTTCGCAAAAACAAAAATAGATTACAATAATTTATTATTTATCGAATGAAATATTGTGTCATTTCGGAATTACTGCTGAAAGTTTGTAAGTCTCAAAAAGATTTGTTATGGAGTTATGACCGATATTTAATAAAAAAAAATACGTCTTATATAAAATCAGTCTTAGCCGAAACCTAATTAAATTAATGTTTTATTTAATAGATTAGAGAATTTTCTATTATTTCGCTATGTTAAATAGTCCACATTATCTATGAATCATACTCAAAGGCTATTTATTAAGAAATACTTACCAACCTTTGGCAGATAATATTTGATGGTTTACTGTGCGTCTCTATTGGAATCAAGGAAGACAATCGTTGACAGACTTATCTCTGTGGTCCCGTTGTTAATTCATAAAATTTAGATTAACTGTCTCAAATGCTTCAATTTATCGACTATGGTAGAACAAGTAATTTACGAATAATTGGCAAAATGCATTGAAAAATAGCATTTATTACGTCATAAAAAAACTTACATAAGTGTAGTTACAAACTTTCGGAATTATATTTTTTTCTAAATTAGAAACACCGAATTTCATATCAGAATACCATCATAAATTAATTGGTCTTTCAAATCTTTTACTGAGCAGTAAAACTTACAAACGTTCCCTGATCAAGTGATCACATAATGAAAAATCATCGGTTACAAACTTTTATTAATAATATGACCCGAAAAAGTATATTTCCGTGGTCGGATCAGATTCATTTTTTTGACATAGGAATTTAACAATACGTCACATTTGACCATTAACTCAAAATATTTAACATGTCGACTGACCAACTATTGGCACTAACTTTTAAAAGTTTTTCTAAGTATTGTAATATTATTTTGTAAAAATACAGTATTAAATTTCAAAAACTCTGCAAACAAAAAAATGTGTTAACCCTTTACTGCATAGTGTCGCAAATTTGCGACATTTCAAACTATTTCGATATAGTCAATGCCATCTGTGTAAATTATCAAATACTATCCTTTTTCGATGCCTAGAAAACTGTTTTACCATAAACATCCTACTTTACCGATTTTGTTTCGACATTTCAAGAAATAAAGCATTTCTGCATTATAGTCTCTGCATTTCTGCTTTGACAGTTGACGAATTCGTATGTACGCGAAAATCCGCATTTGTAAATAAATAAAAAAAAATATACATAAGATTGAAATTGGTTGAATAAAAATATCTACACATCAAATAAGGTGTGTACATTAGTTTTTTATAATTGTTTTCATTTGGTTTTGTATTTTGACATACTGAAATTTAAGATTTCCAAATGTCGTACATCTGCGACACCACGCAGTAACATACAAAATTTAATGAAATTTTCGAAAAATATTTTTTTTATTATTTTTCCTTCATTCACAAGGCATTTTGACATCAAGAAAAAATAAAAATTTTCAAAAAAAAAAAATCATGCAGTAAAGGGCTAAACCATATTCTGACACCATTTCTTACCACAGTACCTACCATAGATTTAAGATTTTCACAAGGCTTGAATATGTATATAATAGTAATCATTTTAGAAATTCAACGACACTTCCGGAAATTAGAGTTGGTATCCACTATTAGGAATATATCCCATACAAATTATTTCCATCAATTCGTTTCGCTTAACTTCGTAGGAGTATCAATGTATCCGGCACACAGAACTTTTAAGGAGGTGTTTTACCCTAAAATAAGGAATGCCATTGAGTTTTAAAATTAGAACATTCAAAACAAAATTTATTTAGGATTCGCTGCATTCGAATCGAATAAGACGTCTCCTCGCATATCACGGTTTTTGTTTTTCGAATCAATCTAGCGAATCACCGATATTATTACTCGCCTAGTAAATTTGGCGCACTGCGCGTAAAGAAGTTTACTGTCAATAATTAGTATGAAGATATAATTATTAAGCCCTTGGCATAATACTGGAAATCGATATTGCAAATATTCCGACTAAGATAAATAAAAAATGGTTCTCAATAAGTCAAACGTCAGTCACGTTTCGTCTCACTGCAGGTCGGTGGAAATTGGCTCAAGACCTTTTACCATACCTGGATTTCTTGATCTTCAAACCGGTAATGCAGCGTTTGACAAACTCGTGCAATTATTCACGCTATAACACCGATGATATTGCTTTATAATACAACTTACACGGGAAAAAGTAAACAATTTTTATTTAATGGCAAATTTATAAAATTTCATTCCCCGATCATTAATTTAAAATTTTAAAATTGTAAATGTGTCGGAAAATGTCCGAATGGTACCATATAAATGAAATAATTATAAATGAATAATTATTATGAACTTTAAATAATTTATGAGTTATTTTATCACATTTATTTTATAATTCTACTGTACGAAAGGATAAAGTATTCCTAGGAAACATTTCCATTTGGTAGCAATACATACAGTTATATTATGACTAACTTCACTTCTATTATGATATGTCAAAATGGAATAAGAATAAATGAATGAATGAAACGAATAAACAGCACGACTAGGAACTGTTTTTAAAGTTCGCAAATGTTTTACAGAGTCTACAAAATGAACGAGGGCCTCAAGCAAACGTTTGTTGTAATGAATGCATTATTAAAATGACATTTAAAAGTGACATATAAAGCAGCCATTTTGAATGACGTCAGATTGATTACGTCACAAACAGTGCTATACGCTATATGGTGGAAAATCGCTTATACATAATTTCGGAATCTCATACATACAGCCCTAAGAGAGTAATAACATTTTTCTGAATATCCGTTATCTTCAAGGATATCGTAATAGTCGTTGCTTTTAATAACTACCTCTAATATTTTATTAATAAATACATAGTGGTGACTAGACGTTACCACAAGTCGCAGGAAGTTGCAGGTTATGTATTCTGAACTTTCAAAGGACATGTGATGATGCTGCGTGAATAATCTGGTGCGGAGGGTTGTAAAAAGAGCTTTACGAGCTTCGAGATATGTGCAGTATCTATATAGCTTTTCTCAGTAATATATTATATTTACACACCTAAATTGCGGTGTCGTGTGCTTTAAAAGCTGGGATATTGATAATATGCTTATATTTTAAGGATACACGTATCTTGAAAAGACTTTAGAATCAAAATTATAACTGTTTAATATATAAACCGACAAGACTCATGTAGAAGTAGATAAATTTATTATAAAATGATTTTTTTGAGAAGACAATTTATAATTTGTTATCAAATCTGGGAGAAAATGTGTGGGTTATTTGGAATTGTCACTGTAGTTTTTGAATAAACAATAATGGTTTCTACCTGCGTAAATTATTTTAAAACCACTGGACAAGTTGATTTCATAATAATTAAATACTCTAATATAAATGATGAACATAATTTAGATCTGTGATGAATGACTGTGAAACACATTTTTTTCTTTGAATACAATCGTGTATCATTTTCTAATGTAGAATTTATTTCAAAGAAAAATTACATTCAGATGTCATGTACCTATGCAGAAAAATCTATTTATGGTCCTAAAATAATAATTCTGTTTAATTATTATAAAAACAGTATACATCATTGTATAAAAAGTAGGTGAATTAAATGACCATTATAGCAATTCAAAGAAGATAAAAAATTACTGATAATTTTATTCATCATTATTGTTGATTCAAGTAATCTTGATTCACTACTGAATGAAAGCTTCTCCCTGTTATCTTAATTCTTTCCCTTACTTAGTATTTTGTTGCCACTTGTTTAAAACGATCATCATGTTATTATCAATACATAAAACTCTTTAGTGACAAAAGTCCTGATAGTTTTATTACATGTGGATTTTATGAAAATTTACTTTAAGACAATTTATTATAATTGTGAAATTATTATAGCCAGTATACAACTCATAAAATTCAAAGATTAGGCAGTTATTCGTACCTCTGTCCCTACTTGCTTCACCCACGGTGGCCGCGTGGCTTACGCGTTGGACTATAACGACGTGGGTCCCAGGTTCGAATCCTGGGTCTGGCAAGTACACATATTGTTTTTCAATTTGTGTATGAGTCAGGGAATGGACCTAATACGTTGAGCAAGTGGCTGAAATCCATTTCTCGTAAAAACAAAATCTGTTAATACAAACCTCTACTCTGTGGAGGCCCATATGATCCTATTAGTATCGGACATGGTCGGGGGGATACTCGCTATTGAGAATTGTGACTTTCAGCGAGTCTTTTCAGTGACCTTTTCAATGAAGGTATTGAAAGAACGACAGCGATTTTCGCAGTCTTCGTGTTGTTGCAATTCGATATAGGCAACCACCCTCTCCCGCGTCAAGTTTCAATGTTTTCGCTGATGATAAGGTTTTCATAATTGTTGTTTCCTATTCTGGTTATGACGTGACCAAAGACCCGCAGAACTCTTTGGAGAGGTAATATTTATATGGGAACAGTTGTAAATTCTGGTCGAAGAAACACCACCGGATATCAGCAGAGCGATAGTCACCGATGTGCAATGCACAGCCAAATATCTAAATTACAATACAAAAATACAAACTGTAAATGTCAATGTAAAAAAAATAGACTATGCAATTTTTCCGATTGTTCCAACTAAAAAGCTTTCATCTGGGTGTACGTAGGCTCTAGACTAGGGGTAGTTAACCTGGTCCCTACCATCCACTAGTGGGCGTTCTAGCTTACATGATGGGCGGTAGGGGTTTTAAAAACATTTTCAACAAACATCATCTGAGAAGAAACGCTTTTCAGTGTTTAGTTTCGCAGCATCAGTCTCAGAGATCTCATTAATAAATAAATTAATTAAATGTAATTTTACCAGACATCATGCTTATATGTATGCAAAGTACAAGTAAAAATATAGATTTAACTACAGTATAAAGATTTATACTGCCAAACTTAGCGAATGTCTGACATAAAGTATTTGGTAAGTAATTATTATTATACGCTTTAACTTGTTGTACCTCTGCTTTATAAATTTTATAAAGTAAAGTTACTTCCCTGCTTTATAAATCACCATTACTGTGGATCCAGTGGGCGGTTAGAATATTTTACTACTAACATAGATACAAAAGTGGGCAGTTGGTATAAAAAGGTTGACTACCTCTGCTCTTGACGTACGCTAACTCTGATGTCGTAAATTATGAATGGATAGTAGTTGAAGAAACCTGGAAGTGTATGGCATTGATACGTACGTATTCTTGATGATGCGTTCAGTTGTGCCATCAGCAATATGACCCAACCATGGCATTGGTCAAGTTGTGCATCGGAAAAGTTTAGGCCCGTCCATCGTATAGACATAACAGACGAAACACCTACGTATTGTAAAACCATTCTTAATGAGATTTGATTTAACGTTAATACGTAAATAGGTACGTGATTAGTTATAGGTACTAATAAAAAATATAATTAATAAATTAAGCGTGGGAATTTTCGTGGGCTTCGACACCGTTAAATGATTCCGGTTGTAAATTAGGCAGCTTTTATCCGAAAAGCGTTTCCGTAATGCGTACACCTATGATAAATAATAATTACAACTATTATTAGAAGTAATAATCGTACATTATCATTCCATTTTAGTTGCAAAATATAGCGTAATAAGTTCCTATACTTCTGATGCAAACTGGCTCATTATGATGATTGCAATAATTCCAGTATTAAAGATTTAGATAATATTATATATGTGTAATGTTGATAAATGGATTTTAATAAATATACTTTTTAGTGTATTATATCTAACTTTTTTTTGAAATACTGCAATATTGCATGGACAAAAATTGTGAATATTACTAAAATTGCTGGGAAAAAATGCACTAAGTAGTGGTTTTTCGATTTCAAAGTTTTGTAAAAAATTTATGATCTAAGTAGGTCCTAATATTGTATAATAAATGTAATAATATTTTATATTGAACATAATATTGTACTGGAATGACACCATCGCGTAACATTTGTTGATTAGACGATTTAGGTAGGCTCAACACGTGCAGGACGAGTGGCGGCGAGCCGTAAAAGCAGCAGTATTGTCTGTTCTAAAGTATATTCATCTATGGATTTTTACAATCTAATGTGGACACAGGTCGCTTCACGAAAAGTTTTTGTTACGACAAAAGGTTAATAGCCACTCGTTCATACTATTGGGTACACGCTCTGGATTAAATTATCCAATCAAATAATATGTCGATTCTTCTTTTCAATGGTGTTTTACAACCCAGCATGGGCATTGGTCTCCACCAGAAACTGCATCCATGCAAATCTATCAAAATTTGCTTCCTTTCGGCTTAATATACCCAAGATCTTTACATATATCGAACTCGACGCTATCCATCCATATTTTGCGACGTCAACAAAATTTTCATTTGCCTTCTACTTTATTTATCATGTGTGACCCGTCCATTCTATGTACATGGTCCAGCCATAGAAAGTACCCCATGCAAAGTGTACAGCTCGTTATTGTATCTTTATCCTGTCTGTGTCGCGTTCATAATTTCGAAGATTTTTTAATGTTTTTGGTCATGCACCAAATTTCCGATAACTAGTCTTATTAGAGTTTTGTATAAGATGCATATATAAATGAAGCGAGATATTTTTTTGCTTAGCACAAATATTATTCTTTTTTAATTTTAATTTCTAAGCTACCAATACTGTTAATGGATGGCTTTACGCAAGTACTCGAAATCATTGACGCTATAATCGATTCAGCATCGTTTAATTACCATAGTTTCGAATGGCGATGGCAAATACGTAGCACGCGTGCCCAACTCGGCACGCTAAAAGTTTTCGACGGTACGTCACAAAATTTTTTTTTTTTTATTCTTTAATATTCAAAACGTTTCCTTAATTCTATCAAACAACAATTTTTACAAAGGTTTCAGGATTTAAAAAAAATGAAAAGTTAATAAAAATCATCAACTTTACTATCCAGGCATATTCAATATGGAAAATTTCTTTTTTTACCCTCTTGATTGGATGAAATTAGAAAATTTTGAAATGGAAATTATTGATTTGCTATCTAATCCTATTTAGATTGAAAATTTTGCAAACTTGCAAAAATGTATTAAAGAATTGGAATATCATCGTCTATCGTCTTCTCAAACTGATGAATCGGAATGCCGAATTGAAAACATAATATTTAAAACATGGTAAAGCATGCCTGACTCATTGTTGACCATTTTTTCTTCCACGTACTACGTTGAGTATTTTTTACAACGTTTTTATTAGGTCGTATTCTTGTTTGTCCGGTGATTGTTTATCCAGTACAAATCTTGCAATCGATTTTTAACTAACTTCCCGACTAGCTAGACATTTGAAACTTTTAGAATATAATATCAGAACACGTTGCCAATGCATTATTTTAATACTTTTAGCCATCTTTAAATAGAATTGAATTCATATTCAGTTAATTCTGTTTTGTATGAAAAGTTATTTCGGAAGAAATCCGTAAAAAGTAAAACAGTATTATTGGTTGCTAGAGGTCTGGGATCCTAGCAACTAAATTATTAATATATACGTGCGTTACTATCGAAATCAATATGAAATGTCAAAATGACATTTCATTATTTTATGATCGTTTAAGCTAGTCAAGTCAAGTTTATATGATTCAACAGAAAATTTAAAAACGTTGTATATAAAAAGTTATTTTTATCTTGTAATTATTCTATATTGCATCATGTACATTCAAAGATAATAAATAGGTCGACAAAGGAAGATTCAGCAGAATACCTATATTAATTTGCAATCAAGGACATATATTATTATTATCAGCCTGATATGAAAAGTCGCCCGGATTCGCCAATCGGAGACCGAAAGTCGAAGTGTGCGCACGTCGATTTGTTTTGTCATGGCGTCGGATGAAAATATTCTTAAATCGTGTAAAGATGACTAAAAAACTTTACGTATGTACTTAAAAAAGAAAACATGTCAATGAATTTACTATTATTATTAGTAATATAACAATAAACGTAACATTAAATGGACGCATGATGGATTTTTATGACAAAATATTATATTTCGTTCGGCACGCGTCATTTGCATAATCCGCGCATCGCCTAGCCACGATCTTTTTGGACCTGAAGTAAAGCCTTAAATGTTTTTATATTTCTTTATTTTGTTTCATCATTGGGTACATTTTTATATAGGTATTCAATAAACAATATAGTTGTTACCAATGTACCTAATTTTTTTTTTTTTGATAAACATGATGTAGATTATATTATCATGTGTACACCTAAAAAGAATGGCACGCGCCACGAATTAAATAAAAAATCTACTTATTTTGGCACGCCGATCAAATCCTATTTGCCATCCCTGGTTTAGAATTTGGCAACTTTATGTATGATACATGTCCCATATTATATCAATAGGAAAAATCAAATGAACAAATCAAAAAGATCAATTAATGGAAAATCGATTTTGATTATATCAATAGTTTTTGGAAAACCGATTTTTGTTTACCTAAGTCTTAAAAAATGAAATATTTCACACCTGTATAGACACTAATTACTCCGAGTTTCCACCGCAAACCAGTGATGTCATAATTAGTGCGATCGTCGAGCAGTGTCTGATTTATAACCAGCAAGTGCTACCAATCTATCATGGAAACATATTAAACAGTATGCTTTGCACAGCTAATACTTGCCATGCAATAAATTAGATTTTATTCGTGTATTGCAAATTCTACGGCTTTATAGCTTGTAGGCCATTTCGGAATTATCAGCCATGCTTTACGTGTTCATATGTCACCAGAAAATAAGAAAAAACCGTAAATTATTCACAAGATATATCTTATATCATTTATCTTTCTTTCTTACGATATTTTTTTTCTATTTGTAATAATATTTTCTGTGTGTTTATCAACCGGGAATAAAATTTTTCATTTTAAGTGAATCACATTAATTGTCATTTAATATTATGACGTTGAAGTCTTAGTTTCCCAACCATGCCATAGTCATCAATGTGCAATATGACACTTCTGATAATATAATCAAGTTTAAACATTTTTGGGAATTCATTACCTTATTCGAGGATTATTATGAGCATGGACTCCGCAAAGGGGGAGGGGGGGGCTGACAGGGCTCTAACCTGGGGAGCCGGGCTTAGAAGTGGGCGTGACGTGGCGGATCGAGAAGTTGAGTGAGAAAAACACGCCATAAAATTTCTCTAATAGTAAAAAATGATAGATATAATTAAACGATAATAGTTAAGTGTAGAATTTTATTTTATAATTATTTTGTGTTTCCTGACTTGCAAAATAACTATTTATATAATATGGCGAAGGCTTGCGTGTTACATGGCTACTACAAAATGGAGGTCGCAATCAGTAGGTACTTCATAATAATATGATGATGGGTACCATCAACTCAGTAAATCAATTGGATTTATTTAAAAATCGCTAAAAATACTTGGAATACTGTCAACACTGGGGTTCCGTAGAAACCACTCCGGGAACATTACTGTAGAAAATCACACTGCCCTTAACCTTGGCGATATTTAGGGAGGCCCGTCATAGATCCTGGACTAGGGGCCCACCTTACAATTTTGATTTATATAACAATATTACTTATTTAGGGTTTGTTGTCTATTGTACATAGTCTTTGGCACATCGAAAAATAACGTTGTTTATTTTTACACGAATCTGCCACATTAGTTTCTTTGGTTAATTTGTATTCCGTATTTAGGTGTACAATTTAGTGAAAAGTGATGTTACTATTTCGCCCAATTCTAGAGCCAGTAGCACTTCTGGTCTTTGGCATATTATAATTTGGTCTATTTCGAGCATATCCATGCACTTAACGGCCCACATGCTCAGCGTAGGTCACAATGGAGCTTTTATGCTATTTTCAGAGCATAACCCTGGACATTCCTTAAACGTTGTAGATAATCTATTTGTATAATTTTGAAGCCTTATTATCCTTTATATTTATTTTAAACAGTTGATGACTGCATAAAGTATTTTTATTACATAAAATAGTATTCTTTTACACCTCTCGCTCTAATTTTTTAGAATATAGTCATATTTCAGTACATCCATGTGCAGTGGTTAAGATTTTTTATACGTATTCATTTTTAAAACCATTAGTAAAATTTATGTTGACATTATTGTAGTGAAATATTTACGATAAAAAATTATATTGGTTATCTCTGTGACTCCAAATTTGACAAGAATTAGGGATTTTATTATTTAAAAAATGGGCAAGATTTACACATTTTAAGATAATTCTAAAGATACTAATTATACGCTATGGCTTTGACCATTCAAATGTGATAAACATTCTACGAATGATATTTGCTTTATAATAATTATTGACCTAAGAATAAGGTAGTATTTTTTGAAATACGCCATTTCTATTGGCATTCCCCAGTGGTCAAGCTACAATATATAACTATATTCTAAAACGTTAGAGCGAGAGGCTTAAGGCGAATTCTTTGCCTCAATTTACGATCAAATGTGACTTCAACGCCATCTAAAGGCATCTACAGGCATCTACCATGAATTTCTAAAAATGTGTTACTAAAAACTTTCGTCGATCGCAACCAGATGGCAATAAAATATAAAATAAAATATTGTGTGTCGCCACATATTAAAAATCATAAGCTTGATAAAAATGCATTTAAATTTAAGTATTATATATTTACTTACCTATGTAAAAATATTTACAATTAATATTATTCCCATAAAATATTTACAATTCTAACATGTCTATTTGATTTGATTTAAAGTGTTTATGATTTTTACATTTTGTTTACCGTAGTTTTTTTTACAGTGGCAATACAAGGGTATCCTGTCCAGTCAATGAACCAGATTTTCTTACGTTGTCAATACGAATTAATATAAATATTTTTCTACAGTAAAATTCATTTATAGTAGTAAATGAACATTTAAGTACAAATGTTTATAAGATTGAGTTTAATCTTGTACAATTGACAATTACATCGAATTTCTACTAGAGGTGGAATAAAAGAATGATATGAAATGAATAGCAAAACAAATCGTCGCTATAGGATTTGTTTCCCGAATATCCATTTTTGTCGAAATCGACATTTAAATGCAGTTCAATTTCTTTTATCGAACTCTACCGAAATCATTTATTAAAACAATATATTTTTATCTAGGAACAGAGATATTTTTTTGAAAAACCCGAATACGCCATGTTAAGTTGCAATTACTCCGTGTTGTTCTCCCGAATGTCCAACTATTCGTACCTGAATATCCAAGTTAATTTCGGTCGAAATAAACCTCGGCTGAGTTTTTATTTCCCGAATATGACTTTTAGCCAATCAAACCGCGCTGACGCCGTGCATCTCGCTCCCACATTCACGCTGTCCAGCTCTAAAACAATCACGCCCACTTTCATATTTTTCGGCCGTCCGGAATGCTCTTTCAAATTTCGTCTTATTGATATTGTTTTTAAAGTTACTATTGTTTTAATAGTGAATTCATCAAATTTGAAGAGATCATTTATAGCTGATACATCACCAGTTCGCCCTGAACTTATAGTAAAGTTATGGAAGTGAGTATTTTAACTTAAATAACTGCATTTTGTTTTGATAAATGACACAAAATCCCAACGGTTATATGAATTCTACAGTATGACCCGGCAACTACTATGACGTATAAAATAATTATTATTTTAAATTATTATTAATCAAACATTGTTTGTCTTTATTTTACTTTTAATCTAGGTATTTCTATGAAAATAAAGGCGATGCTATTATTTATTTTTGAATGCGCTGATAGTTAATTCAATTTAATATGTATGTTAGTAACTATTTATTAACTATTGTAGTATTTAGTAACTATTGACATTTTGTCTATTCGGGAAACAAATCCTATAGCGACGAAATGCCATTCGAATTATTATTAAACAAAATAAGGAATATACAGTTGTACTTGGTTATTACTAGGAAGGTTGGACCGGCTGAATGTGCTCGTTATAAGCGGTACTCGTTATATCAGAGAATAGGTATTTTTATTGTCGGCGAAAACAACAATTAGACACTTAACTAGTGTCATAAACGTAATCTGTCCCCGGCGGCATCCTGTCCGATCGGATTTTATTGCTTAGGGTCGAAATGTCTTTAAACGATCAACACATTACCAGTATTTTAGCTCGGTATATCCGATAAGTATCTCGTTATAACAGTGAATAAAAATGTACGGAGAAAATCATATACCAAATGTCAACGACTGTTTCCTCATTACATCCGAGATCTCGCTATGTCCGAGATTGTAATAACCGAGTTTGACTGTAGTTATAATTATGACAATGTCGATATTATATAGACATCCCAATTCATTTCGTTTCAACCATGTCCGATCCTAATGGGTTCATATGGGCCTCCACAGAGTGGACGGTTTGTATTAACTAACTAAATATATCTGAGATAAGAATAAAGTAAGACACGCAACGAATTGAATAAAAAAGAAGTTGGAGGTAAGAAAAAACGTAAATAAACATGCGAACAAATCTTGATAAGCAAACCCAAGGACAAAATAAGTGACAAATTAAAAAAAAAATTGTAAAACGTAAGAAAAAAATTAAGAATTTGAAGTAAGTGCACCACTGATTACATAATATTCTAAGAAAAAGACAGAACGTTATTTCTTTGAAAAAATCTAATGTCGATTTTAAAGAACAGTGCAAGATAAAATAAAAGATAGTTTTATTTATTTTACCTATAAATGTGTAAGTGAAATGGATTTGCAGATATAAAAAGAAACCTTATTGGCCCAGTGGTTTCTAGGTGTGGACTTTTGTAATTCCCTGAAGATCTCGAATAAATAATTAAAAATTATCAACACCTATACCATATTCCTAGGTATCTACTATGATTGAAAAGTAGATCTTAATTTTTTGTATTTATGATTGCTTCATAAAAAAACAATATTTACGACTTTATGATGTAGCAGATAAATGAGCAACTAAATAGTGATCCAAATATTATGAAAAGTTCAACTATCAAAGCATCATGGCATAAAATTAGTAATACCACGGTTATACACAATTTATTGTACCTACCTATTGTTATAATTTTCTTAGTTCATTTAATCGTTTTTAATTTAATTTATTTTCAAATTCACCTCTTATGTGTTCATTCACTGAATTGTTTACCCTATATTTTATGGAGACTAATAATAACTTCTATTTTCTACATACTAAATTATCAACCTCCACTTTTTGACAGGACGGCATACAGTTATATAGGCACGTAGATAATAATTTTAAGGCCGTAGACAAGAATGAACGTTTGATGGCCCAAATATAGTACAATAGTATGTATGTAATTAAAGTTAGGGTACAAGTCGGTTATCCTGGATACAGCGGCAAAGACATTTTGAAAATAGCCTATATACTGGATTATTTGTTAGGATTACCTAATCTAACTTAAACTAACCCAAACTAACAAATAATCCAGTATATCGGCTATTTTCAAAATGTGTTTGCCGCTGTATCCAGGATAAACATATAGAACAAAAGTTAGTGAAGTGGAAGTTTGTCGAGGCTGTTTTGATCGGGTTAATTTGTCTTTGAATAATATTGTGACTAGAAATTTTAACAATTCTTATTATTTTTAACATTGTATATTGTTCATAATTTTCGCGACTACCACGTGAATAGACGATTTTTTTTTACTTATAACATTTTAAACACTTAACATAAATATGGATAAATTGTACAGTTACTAGACAAAGATTAAATTTGATGTGTGTCAGAAGTATCTTAGGCATTTTCGCTCGTATGCTTTCTTTATATTATTATGAAACTATATTTATTTTAAAATCGCTTTATAAAAGGTAGGTACGTCAAAACAGTAATAAATATCTGAAATAATTACACAACACTATTTCAGAAAGGGAGGTTGATATATGTAGTCCATTGACATATGCTCCAATATCGCAAACAAAAATTATTGACAGCAGAATTAACACAGTTTTTGTCTTCGTACCTGGCGAACCTTTATTTTCAATGTATGTGTGTGTATGTATTTTTTAATTTATGCAAGTACTGTTTCAAAAATAGTTTGATTTATTTCCGCGTTAGCAGCATATGTCGATAAAGTCTTGTCAAATATTCATTTTATTTACAATCGATTCGTTAATATACAAAAATACAAGATTAAATTTAAATAACTAGCCTAAAAATTATTAAATAATATTTTTAATAGAAACGCTAAGCGTTTTTTGCGATAAATTACGTCTGAACCGAGATGTTTCGATTTTAATTGCATGCTTTCTAACCTCTAAATCGATGTTTTTTAAATTTGAAAAAAAAGATATAAGGATATATTAAATTCCAATTAACGTTTAGCGTTTCCCTAGGTAATAGATTTACGTACATTTTTATCGTAATTTTGATAATAAATCTTATGTCATTCATTCTTACCACCCGATAGAAATGTACCAAATTTGACACGTATTTTTGGTATATAGAACTCCACGATACATCTTAATTTTTTATTTTATTTTTCTCATTACTTTTGAATATATATTTACCGATTAATAAACTTTTCTAGCTATTTTTCGATAACAACTTTACCTAGAGACATCACCTTAAAAGAATACTATTTTATATTATAAAAATACTTTATGCTGTCATCAAATGTTTAAAACAAATATAAATGATAATAAGGCTTCAAAATTATATAAATAGATTATTTATAAAGTTTAAGGAATATCCAGGATCATGCTTTGAAAATAGCATAAAATCTCCATTTTTACCTAAGCGGCGCACGTCCCCCCTTAAGTCAAATTAGCCAAAACGGGACAGTCGTGCCTTTGGCTCCATTGGGACGTTAATAGTTTAGGACACATATTTAGTAGCCGTATTCATTCAGGTGACAAAATAAATGTTGAAGATCTTAATCGAATGGGCAAGGACCGAGAAGTACTTCGTAGTATCAAAACCAGGAAACTACAGTACCTCGGCCACATTATGAGAGGACAAAAGTACAGCATTCTCCAACTTGACATTCAAGGAAAGATTAATGGTAAGTGTGTAGCAGAGAACGGCGCCGCATTTAGAGTCTTAAGAACCTCCGTTATTGGTACGAGTGCAGCTCCACTGAACGGTTCCGGGTGGCAGATGACAAATCTAAGATCGCCTTGATGGTGGCTGACCTGCGCTAGGGCATGGCACAATAAGAATAAGAATTCATTTTTTTGCTTTCATAGCGTGTATATTGTGTATGTTTCAAAGATGTTGAAGAAAAACTTCTTCTGTAGAGATGGAATGAATAAAAACGAAGCAAAAAAAGGGACGCATGATAGTCCAGTGTATTGTTATTAATAAGATAGGGTTTTTACTAATTAGGTTTTTTACTGACACTTCAGCTATTCATAATTTGTTTATTGTATTTTTTGTTGTAATTTCTGACTAAATAGGTAGGTAATGGAGTTTTTACCTACTTTATTGTATTGATTTACTATATAAGGTAGAGTTAAGGTTGTTCGTTGTCAGTGTGTAATGTTTGCCTTTGTTGAGTGTACACGACGCCTGAAGATGCCGAAAGGCAAAACCCGGGTCGCAAAAAACGACTTAAATGGAATAGTACAGAGCTTGAATCCATTAGAATTTAAATTCAAATTCCATCAAGTACCGTCGGTCGAAAGTATTAATATTAATAGTATACTGATTAAGTTAGCTACAAGTCAATCTTGCAAACTTTTCAACAGGCCTATACTCAGAAATGTATTATGATTCAAGAATAGAACGATTACTTACATACTTTTTAATGAAGATAGAAAGTATTTTAGTATTTAAAAAAATATAAATATTTTTCATTTTTACTTATGAATGCTGTATTTCGAAAACGTTACAAGTCACAGAAGCAGTGCTTTAGTCAAAATAGTGAAAACAATCTCTTACCGATATAAAAATAAATAGTTTTTTTTATGTAAAACAGGTATATTATTTTATAGTAAGTGTTAACTGTTGTCTTGAAAAAAACTACAAAAAAGTAGCCTTACATTTATGTATTTAGGTACTTAATATAAAGATTTTTGCAAGTTATGTCACTCTTTTTTAAAATGTGACATGTGACGTTTTCGAAATACAGTATTTAAATATTTTGCAGTTTTAATATTATTATTGCTATCAAAGCAAAAGCAAAGAAAAGAAAAATATTAATAAAATACTGAGATAGCCCTAACATTAAATTGCCGACAAGAATACGTATTTGATAATTTGTTTCTCGACCAGGAAAAAGTAAGGTAGCCTTTAGAAGCCTAATGAACCGGCATATCGGATTTAGTGATAGCTTGCTTAGTGCATTTTACAATTAACGTTTAAGCTCTAATGCTTCTCAAAATTTGAGAAAAATGTTTTAGAGTGCAATCTATGTGGATTGATATTAATGAATGAATGGAAAAAAAACACTTGTTTAATTGTGTTATATCTTGTATCTGCACATCTACTTTTTGTGGAGAAAAAATATGTATGTTACTTGATTTTTTCATTTATATTTTAATCACATATCTTTTATAATAATGTAGGGTTAGTTGTTAATGGGTAATCAGGGAAACACGTGAAGGACGTTTTTGATATGAATTCGTTTAAATTAAAAACATACTTATTATAATTTTGACATGTGCGCGTGAGTGTGAAATGCGCATGTGTTACGTCCGGAGGCCTGCAATCAACTGCGTTATGAATGAGTTGAGCGGGACGCTACAGGACCCTCCTCGTAGTGGAATGCACAATGAATAATACGGTCGTGGTATTGTGATAGTATTTCTGTGTGACGTAATAACTGTTAATTTATTTAATTTTATACAATTAACATACTAAATTGATGAATGAAAATTTTAAAATACTAGAAAAGATATGTAATTAAAATATAAATGAAAATTTCAAGTTAAGTACAGACATATTTTTTCTCCATAAATACAAAACCGGAAGTGTTTCTATTTTTATAATTAAAGCATACTATAACTGGCAAACAACTTGGGCCCAAAGTGGTTTTATATTCTAAATAAATAAAAACTATCCTATAATAGTCTAATACCAATCTAAGTGATATTTTTGAAAAATCTTAGCATACTCATTTCACACAATTGTATGATTATGTTAACTTTGGAGCCGTAAGCTGCTGGTAAGCTTTTTTTACAATGTTAAGCTTTTTTAATAATCAAACAGTTTCTGAACCACTATTGATACCAAATAATAATAACTAAGTTCCGATACTACGGCTAAAAAAAAATTTACTATCTAATGTCTTAATTGGGAGTCGTCTCACGCTCTTAACTTTACAAACCATTTTCATGTTCCGTTGTTTTTATTATTTTGTAGGCATTTGATTTTATTTCTTTCGAGAAAGGCGCCCTTTCTTCACTAATAGAGATAATACTTAATCGAAAACCAGGCACATTTAATATTCCATATCTTCGCACGCTACATTGAAATGTGGCCCCCGAATGCTACCGTTTTATTAAGTGTTTATAAAAGACACTCTTAATAATAAACTTGCATTTTTACTGAGATTAAAATAACGATCTTTGTCGCCATTTGTGAGACATCAGTTTTAATACGATATTCTGTTCCTTTTCGAGAAATTTTACTTGAATTAAATTCATTTAGTAATAATATATTTTTTGAAAATGTACGTTTGCTAGAATGTCAATAATTTTTAAAACAAATACATTTTGGTGTTTTTAGTATTGATAGCTGTTTTGTACAAAATATTTGAGTTGCCTAGAGTCCTAACTCACATTTTTCAATATTATTATTTTTAGATAAATATTGCAAAATGATACAGTACCAAAAATAGTTGGATATCAAAAATCACTTTTAATTATGTTAAAAATATATACACAAAAATTTAGGTACCCTAAGATCTCTCTAATAAACTAGGAATCTGTATTTTTTCCATACTGTAATGGCATATTTTACATCTTAAGAAGAAGACATAATTTATTTATTTATTTATTTATTTAGAAAAAAGTGTATTACGGCATTACAGCGATTGGCCAATGCGCCATAATACATAATAAATACAAATATATAAAAATATCTTATTTACAAATAACAACGAATATAACAAGAAAGTAGAAAAGACAGCATGTGTAAATATTAAAGAAACATGATAATATATACAATTATAAATTTAACCTATTTAATACGTCCACAAACATTGTATAGTTAATAAAAAACAAATCAACCTTTATGGTGCCATCAAATAAGCTAATTGCACGATACACAGCATCATGAAACATAACATCTGTCCTGTGACGTGGTATCTCGAAGACCGTGGAACTACGAGTGATATTGGTGGGAACATTACAATTATTGTTTGCCAGTATATACGGATTGTAAATGAACCCACGAAGAAGTAAAAAGAAATGCTTTAAAAGTACAATCACTCTTCGGGTAGACAGGGATTACATTGATAGCATACCCAGAAGAAAACGAGTCGGGAAATAATGAGATCCATATTATTACATACTTCAAAAATTTAAATCTAAAATGTTACATGCTTATTAATATTCATGATATTTCATTACTAGGTACTTTGTGATTACGAAAAATAGTGCTCCAGTGCTTTTTTTTCGATTTACCTATTCAAAACTTGGTTTTTTTTAAAATGTGAGTTATGATACTAGCCAACTCATTTATGTATATCTCTAAATGATTTGAGGTATCTTCGAATCCATTATTGGTTTATTGTATGACACGGTTGCCTATTCGAGGGTTACATTCTGACGATGCTGCTTTATGGTATCGAGTCGCGGCATCATACGAAGCTTCAAAGTAACCGTATAGTGAGCTTTGAGAATATTTAATATTTGCAAATGATTATGGAACTTACTACTTAATGGAAGTTTTTGTAAGTATAATACAATAAAAGTAAAATAATGTTTCATAATAGTATCTAATAATTTAACTAATTTTACTGTAAGATTTTAAATCAAGAGAATTAAGAGAATACAGAAAAATATTATATTATTTATTTTAGAAGTATTCATTTTCATTTAGATATATTGTGTAGTATGATAGCGAAGTACTTACCAAATATTCAAAGAATTTTTGAATAATGCGAGTTTTCGATGTGCCAGAAGCTTTCCCTCTCGAAACATTTACGTCCGAAAGCTTCACGTCATTTGACACATTATGAAGTGCTTATACGGAATATAATCGGCGTTTAAGTACATAATGATTAGGTGGCAAGGCGGATAGATCGCCTGAGGGTTCAGAATTCCGGGTTTGCAGGACCTTAACTCATCACCGCTCGTCGTCCGCTATTACTGGTGATGGAGTATGCCCCGAGGGGTTCAAACGGCTGGGATTTTAACATTCTTCTTGTGCACCCTTGAATCGTTTAACTAGGTATGGCAGTGCGGTAATACAGATAATCTTCTTTTGTAAGTAGTATTAATATAAAAAATGCTATACTATTAATAAACGAAATAGTTGTTTAGTGGATAGCTTTACGGATATCAAAATGAGTCTTGATTATTTAGCATTTCCTAAATTTTTTTATGTGTAGTAAAACTGGTAGTATAATCATCTCGGCCAATGTCGATCCATTACTCGATGTAAACCTCTTCCTTTCTAACTTTTCCAATATTGGGGATAATATAGTAAGTAATAATTATCACTTTATAACACCAGAATAATACCTTTCATCAGTATAAGTTTTCGCGAATACCAACAAGAATCAATAAACCTTGATGTGACTACAACCAGCGTACAAAATGAAATATTTTACAAACCGGAGCGCTTGATGATTTTCCGAAAATATTAACATCATATTTATTTAAATAAATTTTATCCACCATTCTTCCACCCGGATACGACCCAGCAAGCACAATTTCGCGCCACTTCCATTGATCCATTGCCAACTGTTGCGCCTGCTGCCATGCCAGACCTGCTGGCAGTGCGTAGGTCACTTTGTAGTACCGCTGCAGGGTGAGGGCTGGCGGCCACGAAGATGGAACCCTTATGGCTGTACCACAAGGGTACGAAATGTCGCGCTTTTTGGCGGCATCCGGAATACATGTCCCACCATGTAAAGCGTCACTTTGTGATTACCCCAATTACCGAAGACTGCTGCGTCCGCTTTTTTTTAATTTCGAAATTTTATGTATATTTTATCAAACATAGTAAGATTTTTATTATAAAGCGTACATACTGAGCGAAAATGTTGCGCTCAAATTCATTTCTATGCCTGACAATAACCAACCATTTAACCATCTAGTAGTAAAACCTAGTAGGTATATTTTATAAGACTGTAAAAAAACAATATTGTCACAGAATATTCCAATTGATTATTATGAAAAT
This sequence comes from Rhyacophila brunnea, assembly GCF_057557595.1. Classification (NCBI taxonomy): domain Eukaryota; kingdom Metazoa; phylum Arthropoda; class Insecta; order Trichoptera; family Rhyacophilidae; genus Rhyacophila; species Rhyacophila brunnea. The sequence goes on along the minus strand of NW_028232796.1, from coordinate 8,471,713 downwards.
TATGGTCACAATATGTTATTTTATAAATTCCACTGCAATGGTATGCTGCATCTATGGTGTATTTTGCAAACATCAACGCAATTGACCTTTAATCGGAGATAAGGCTGGTCTTACAACTAGAAGTTAACCACAATTTAGTAAAGATTAAAAAAATATATGTTTTATGTGTCTGAACATGTTTGATTAACTTTAAGAATATTATAAAATGTAACAGACAGGAGATCTATGCCTTCAATGGATCCCATTGCACATGGGTATTGAGGGCAATGAAAAGGCGGATGATCTGGCAAAGGAAGCTGGCCATTCAGGGGTACCATATCAGTGGATACCAGAAAACCTGGACTGGAATGAGGCTATAAAGAAAATGGGCCAAATTATGTGGATAGATTTTCACCATAAGGCATCATTAGAAATGGGGAAATGGAGTAAGTCTATTCTACCATCACCACGAGAGGTGTCCTGGTTTGTAGAGTCTCCTTTGACGAGGAATGAGCTTAAGTTAATACTGAGGCTAAGAACAGGGCACACAATTGGCAAAAGATTTGATGTCCTCATGGGAAGAAGCGAATCGCATCTCTGCGATGAATGTCATGTTTTAGAGGACATTGTACATATGCTACAATGCCCTAAATATGAACTTCACAGAGTACAGCTGCGAATTGCGGATATCTATGAGAATGTCGATGAATTGAAAGGTGTCCTGGCGGTGGGTAAGACGGAAGAGCTAGGCAAAATTGTAAAGTTATTTAACAGAATTGGATTGAGGACCTGATTGACGGATCCCCTTCTAGAAGATAAGAGGCGATATGACAGCGAGTCGCACTCAAAGCCTCGGTAAAATCACAAAAAAAAAATGTAACAGACTACCCGCTTGTGCAAATGTCAAATTTGAGAATACTTTGAGACTAATCTGGCAGCTTCGGCCAATGGAAAGGATATCTGAGCAGTTAGAAAACTTGCCTAATTAAATAAATTTACTTAATATTGTATATTGTATTCTCTCTGTAATCATCATCTGAATATAAACCATTCTCCAACCAAATTATTGTTTATTAGACTTGCTAGCCCAACAATGATTAATAGTTATTTTTTTTTAATGGTTTTCTATTAGTGTTTAGATACACTATTTTATTAAATACTAAACACTTTGATTATAAAACATAATTGGCTACACAAGCTTTATTAGAGTCTGCGTAGAGTTGATATAACAACTTGTGTCTTGTGACGTATAAATAATAAATTCCTATTATAAGTACCTACGACCTTAACAATAAAAAGCTTTCTTCATTTCTTTCTTTATAAATAAAAGCTATAATTTCTCAAAAGGCTCGCATTCTTATTCAAATGAGCAGTCGCTTTAAAACTATCTCCATTCAGTTGATATTCATTCATTGCCTTTGTTTCACAACGCACACGTGAAAAATACGATTTAAAACACTCTATCATGACAGGTGTTAACACGTGGATTTAGTTCGAGTGCGGGCAAATGAGTTTATGTCATTGGACACGCATCGGCGCCGCTGAGGTGACAATCTCTGGTCACTAGGATGAGCATATTATTACAAAACTGGTACATACTGAAAGCAGTAATTTTCTTTAATAATATTATTATTAATTGGTTTTTAATTTACCGTTAATACACTTTTATGCTACTTCACTAGGGGTTACTGATTTGCAGTGGCGAAGGGTGAAGGTAGACTGTGAAGATCTAACATAAATAGTCCATACTAAACTTTTTCAATCACACTTATATGTTTTTATTGAACTAAAAATACAAGTTGCAGATGGTATTGGTTAGTTTTTAAAATTCAACTTAACCCTACCTAGAGAAAACTATAAAAATAGTGGTAGGCTGTGAAGATCCGACAAAAATAATGCACACTTTGTCAGTCATACTTATATATTGTTTTCATTGAGCTAAGAAACACTATGTACATGGTTTTTAAAATTTGATAAAACTCTACCTAAACCGAACCATAATAATATAATAGATAAAGATATCATCGATTGATAAAATATTTTATCTTAAATCTTATGGTTTACTTTATGCAGAGTTTGATTGAATTTTAAAAATTAACCAATAACATGTACAATGAAAATAAATGAGATTGACTGACAAAGTTTATTGTACACTATTTATGTCGAATGCTCACAGCCTACCTCAACATTTCACCATTTTAAACTGCTTTATTAATATTAAATTTAAATTTACATTAAATAAATGTTAAATAAATGTTAAATAAATATTAAATACATATTAAATACAAATTAAATACATATTAAATACATATTAAATACATATTAAATACATATTAAATACATATTAAATACATAGTAAATACATATTAAATACATATTAAATACATTTTAAATACATATCGAATACACTTTAAATATATATTAAATACACATTGAATATATATTAAATACATATTTTTTTCGAATACATTTATTGTAAAATAAAAAAAATAAAAAAGTGGTTACCTTTTCAACTTTCAACGCAAAGCGCGTGCTTTATTGTGAAAGAACTTGTAATCAATAGGCCTTATGATATTTCCAACAGATATTAGAAGTCCATAAAACTAATGAAGATTTATAATAAATTACCAATAGGGACATAAAAGCCTACACAAATATATATCGTGTTGTTTTATGAGATGTTTCTAACAAGATTTAGTTTGACAAATGGCACTTGAAGCAATAGGAAATCGTAAATTAATTTTAAATTCAGATAGTATTACCAAAAATGGTCGCAGACAGAATTATCATCGTGTAATAAATAGCGCTAAAAAGGTGTTATTTTTAATTAAACAGTATTTTTAAATTCATTATTCTCTGTTTTAAAGTCACACGTCAAATTTATTATCCATTTATCATGAGTCATTAATAATTAGTATTCTAAATAATAATAGTTTTTTTACATAATTTTATTAAAATAATATCATATTCCGTACATATTATAATAATATATATACTTATACTATGGCTCAGAGGCCATATTGTGATTTTTTTAAACTCAGATATTTGTAGGTATTTTCTAACGATGGAAAACGCCACTACTTTGAAAAGTTGTTATGATAGTATTCATTCCTTAATTTGTTGCCTCATAGCAACGCTACCTACCCCCACGGGACTTCATTGCGTGAGAGAAATATCAAAGTAGGACTGTATGTAAGTCATCATCATCATTTATGGCACTACAACCCTTGGTGGGTCTTGGCCTCCTTCAAAAACTTCCTCCATCCTGGACCATCCAGCGTCGACACTCTCCAATTACTTTGACCGAGCATTTTTAAATCTCCCGGTGCATAGTCCAGCCATCTCAATCAGGTATTCTCTTGCCATCGGGGGTTGCGAGCATAGCCCGCCTTGCCGGTATATCCTCCGGCATTCTATTTTCGTCGTCGATCCAGCGCAGTTTCTGCATTTTCATATGCCACGTGATATTTTTGCCCCCATAAAGTGTGTAAAGCTCCTCATTATACCTTGACCTTCAAAAGCCTTAATTTATTCTCAAAAACCTCCTCCCAAAGATATCCATACTTATCTCATCCTGTTTGCTGAGTGCCCAGCATTCTGATCCATATGTTAATACCGGGCGCAGGAGAGTTTTATATAAGATTGATTTGGTTTTCCTTGAGAGTGCTTTGTTCTTTAGAAGCTTTTGGAGACCAATGTATTGCATGTAAGTATTTTGGCGATATACCACCAGAATTTGGATCGAGTATAGATTGTTATAACTAAAGGTAAAATATTGTGGTTTTGTAGTATAGGTTCTTGTTAACTGTATGCATATATACAGGTAATTCGTATTCGGTTGCTCCACGATAATAAATGGTACAGTAGGTACACGTTTACTATGGAATAAAAAATGCAACAAGCGCTTTGACCATACCACTATTGTATATTAAGTAATACTGCATAATAACTCTTTGTTAAAACTCACCCATTTGCCGTGTTAATAAGTAAAGTAAGCAATTCTTGAGAACCGGTCAGTAAACGTTGCTGAAAAGTCAAGTTCAACACAGATCAGCCACCGTGCGTTGCTCAGCGTGCTTTTAATGAAAGGTTTCAATGGATGAAATATTTTTATGAAGAGGTGTATGATAATAATATTATAAACATGGGATAAAGTTATCATAAAAAAACTAAAAGATACAATATGTCAAAAAATAATTAATAACAAGGGTGGGGAACCTGCAGCCTTTTTGACCATATAAAATGTGGTCATTTAAATGAATCAGTAATTATTCTGAATACCGATAAGTAAGTTTCATGAAAAATAGTATCATAAAATGTTACTCTTGGAATATACGATGACAGGTTCACTGAGTTTAATAATCATGATAATATTGAATTAAAATGAATGTTGCTACCTACTCGTAACTTAGTTGCTACCAATATATTCGACCGTGTTTAGGAAAACGGGCGTAACTCACACAGAACAAATTTTACAGAAGAGGAAAAAATGTTTTTGAATGATTTTGGTTCAATATTAATAAAAAAATAGGCACAGACATTGGGTGCAAGATCATTGATGATTTGGTGTAATATCTTTTCTATATACTAATAATTAAAAAAGTTATTACAGAAAAATCATTAAAATTGAGGGTAAATGCTTTTTCCCTTAAATTAAAACCTAATTAAAACCTGAATTTAGATAATAAATCGGCATTTGCAGCTTACTTCCTTTTTACAGAACGTGTATATAGTTGTATACATTGTTAATATCTAATAAAACCACTTTTAGAAAAATCGAGGGTTACGCCCTTTTTCCTAAACAAAATCGAATTATCTTTGATCATGTAAATTAGTCCTAATAACTATTGTACAATATATCTGAAGTTATTCAAAATATACAATGGCGCTAGGAGATAAGCAAAGTTTATTGATTTTTTAATATTATCTAATACTGGATATAAGTATACGAGATTTCAGAATGTTAGAATCTAATTATATAGATCATTGAAAATACTGTATTTAGTTTCAATGTAAGTTCGAGTCTCAATTATTGATCTATTTTTTTCTCCATTTTTACGTTTTTATTTAAATATTTTTCCTACTTAATAAGTACTTTTATATCATAATGTATATTAAAAAAATATCAAATCCGGTTGCGTTTGTTAAATATAAATTAACTGGAGGTTGATATCAAAGTCCTTTATATTTAGCAGCCGCAATTTCTTCTGTCTTCTTTAACACTTTTTTTATTAATTTTTCTACTTGTTTACAAATATGTTAGCAAAAATAAACTATTCTATTTGTAGTCAGATAATTATGTAAGTACTTGGCGGATATTTGCGGTTCCGGAATGAAGGTTACTGACATTGAAACTAATATGATGCTATTAGTTTCAAAGTGGGTAACCTTCATTGTCAGCTATTTCGAGATAGTTGCAAAAAACCGTCAAGCACAAGTGTATAGGCGGTTGTGTTAAAAAATAATAATAATTGTGTTAAATTAACCCGGTATAATTAACTGTCTGAATACGACGTATCATATTTAGCACTTTTTTTTATTGATTTTGGAGTTAAGTGATGTGTTGCAATAGCTCTGCAGAGTGAAAAAAGTTGTATATTCAGAATATAACAAAATAATACTTTCATAAGTTAAAATATTTCATACAATATTGGATACGTTGAGTCTCCAATATTCATAATCGTTAAGCTAACCCAATAGTCACGATTTTACTACGCAAGCGTTTTCTTATACATGGCACGTGGATTTTACATGCACTTGTTACTACTAAAATAACTGGAGCTTCTGAATGCTGCGCTATTATTATATAATTACATCTTACCACCACCTCGTTATATGGAAGCCTGTTTACCCTGATAATATCTATATACCTACTAAAATAACATTATGACTGGAAATATAATATGATATTGTAATGGTATCAGTTCATGTAATATTTCAATGTTTTATGATATATATTAACTTTGAAACGATTCCTCTTATTTTGAAAATCATTTATATTTACATACCTAATCATTTATTTAATATTTTTAAAATAATTTTTAAAGATACACTTAAATAGAAAATCTATAAAGTTGGATAAACAAAAAATCCTAGAGATGTATAAATGTATGCCTAATTCAAAACTTTTGAAGGATACATTAAATTTTATATCCTCTCCGTAGTTATTTCCTATTATTGTCTTATTGATCAAACATAGTTTCATAGATTGTACTTTGATTATTTTGATTCCCAATTTTTTTGTGAGAATTTATACTGTGTAATATAATTTGCGCAAAATGTCCATTAGGTGGTTTTAATACAATAATATTATATTGAAAATTTATAAATTAATTACCAATTAAATGTATCATGTTATTATATAATTGAGTATCTAATCTTTTATCTATTCTAATCTATCTTTTTTCGTCTTGTGATAATATACCTAGCGTATTAGTAATATTTTTAATTAAAATTTTTGTTAATACTTATAAATTTGGTTATAGTGTCCTATTAATTAATTATGCCTAATGAAAAATTATTAATATTCAATTTATTCATTTTATTACCAAATGTGAATGCCTAATATTGTTGGATAGGCTACATGAGGCGTCTAATTCCAAAAAGCGATAAGTCCACATTTGGTCAAAATCGAGAAAAAAATACGCACGTATTCTTTGTATAATTTTACGCAATATGTATTGATCTATAAGTTCCAAAACGCGACATAACCCTACGAAAAAAAATATTTTAAGTTTTGATTTATTACAAAAAGCGTGTCATATTAAGTCAACCAATAAGGGAACGTTCAATATTGAAAAGGGCGTCTCCCATGCTGTAGCATCTGGTAAACTTATAACAGTGCCACGGAAATATGTGCCTTATGCGGGATAAATTAAAAAGTGAAGTACAAGTAGCGCTAAGTCCAATTTTATTTTGCCTATATTTATTACATTTAAGAGTTTATCGGCTGAAACAAATTGCCATTTGGTTCTAATTTTGACATAGAATACAACAGAAAAAAAAATCTCACGGTAAAACAAATGATTGAAGCTAGAAACATAAAAACGTTGTTTCCCGATAATATTGAATTATGGACTTGTCGCTTTTTGTAATTAGACGCCTCACATGATTATTTGTATATATTTTTGTCTGTTTTTTGAATTCACTTATTATAAATGTCTGTTAATTTATTTTTTATATCAATTGAACATTTCCCTATCAGGGGACGAAATCGGTACAATTATTTAATAAAACAATGGAATCAGTACAAAAAATGCGTTTTTATTATAATTATTAATACGAATTATAATAAGTATGTAGGTAACATTTCCTATATTTGTGAAAATAAATTTTTTAACTCCTAAACCACCATACGTTGGGTGATAGCCGAGCGCGTTATCAATAATAATTGCACAATTGAGTTTGTGACAAATGGAGAAAGCACTTAACACCTGTTGTTAAATTTTTTTGATATGATTTTGATCTCAGTACTATAAAGTGCTATAAGACCATCTGTTTTCGATGCTTCGGTAACCTAAAACTTTTGATTTGAGTTTGCAATTGACTAACTCAAAATCTCGATTCTCTGCAATCTGCATTCATCAGGATATTATTTAATATTATTATCCCAACGTCTGATCTTTATTATTCTATAAAATTATTTTGTGCTATTTTCTCACATGTATTATGTTCAATCACAAGATTTAAATATTTTTAAATTTATTTTTAAAATGTAATATTCTATAAAGGACAGGAAATCTTAAATTTAAATTATTTATCAACATACTCTCTTGACAAATGCACCTAAGGGATTTGCATTATCTTTCTTGAATGACTGATTACATATTCTCGCTTTTAGTGTATCATACGACGACAACAGATGGTTGGCAGTACAGATTGTTTCATCTAAGTATTCCAGTCATTTGTACTTTCACTTCAATTATTTAATCTATAAAAATTAATTAATTTACAAAAAAATTACTTGATATCATTTATCATAGAATAGTTTGTATTACCACATTTTTAAAACTTTTACTTACTAATTTATTGTGTGTATATTACACAGTTTACTTTTGACTAAAAAGAAATCATTGTGTGAGTAGATGTTTAATATTTTGTGGGTGTGTGGTGTAGGTATTATAGTATGCCAGCGGTGCCGCAAGAGTTGTGGGCGGTGGGTGTTAAAAGAAATTAGTTCTCTGCTGCATAGGAAATAAATGTCAATGACAAATTGTTTTATTATTGCTCGCGTCGTATATGTGGATATAATATTAAGTTTTCTATTTGTGTCGTTGGGAGAATTTTATTAATTTTGTCGACGACGACAAATTTGATGCTTTTTCAATCGTTTATAATGTCGTTTGGTTTGCTATATTCATTATATTGTTACCGTTTCTTCTAACGTTTGACAGGATGTATCGAAGTGTTATTAATGATGACTAATGATGCTAAAACTTGTCACGGAGAGTTGAGGCTTTCGAGATATGGATGTATAGGCGCATCTTCAAAATCTGCTTAGTTTTAAAAACCAGAAAACTACAACACAACCATAGACCCTCCAAACTACCTCACACCGCACCACTTTTGGTCTTCTACGTTTAGATATGAAGCATCAGCAGTTGTTTATATCTGGGAATATCTCAATAGCAGACACCCAACACTGAGATTGCCTTGTAGACAAATGTACTCTGACTGCATTTACAGTGATAATAATAATAAAAAGTGCCCATGAGAGAGAGAAGCACGGATAACTAAAAAGTATAAATGATTCTAATTAATTAAATATACTATTAATATTCAAAACTAAGCTAAAACAATACAGATATTGAAAACTGTGTGAAGAGATGTCTTTCGTTTAATTGGATTTAGTACTGAGTGTTAAAAGCTGATGATTTGAAGTTATTACACTACTAACAGCTGCAACGGATTAAATACGATATCAAATTACACTGTTTATCGTAAGTACGTAAATTTCTATCGACTCGCAATTCGAAAAACCAAAAAAGCAATTTGTTTTAGATAATTTTTTTATTTTTTGCGGGCGTTTTATCTAGGCGGATTTGTCCGGATGTTATTGACGAGTACTGGTACGGGCATATTTGGTTTGGCAGCAATGTCCGAGCGGTAATGCCTGGGTGGCAATGTCCGGGTGGTTTTGTCAGGGTGCCGTAGAGACCACGTCGGACTGCCTGATAGCGAGCAAACCACAGTAAAAAAAAACCATTAAATTTTGTAAAGCTTACTTATCCTGCAGTTATAACACTATTAGCATAGTTGGTCAATTGAAAAATATTACTATAATTAATATTCGAAATTGGTTATCCGAAAATTCGGCTCTCGTGGTGCACTGCGTAAGGCGCTTGCCTTCCACCCGAGAGTTCCTGGGTTCGATTCCCGGTCAGGACACATAATATTTATGTGTTTTTCTCAAAGCCTGTGTGTTTGTGATTGTTCAAAATTCCTAATAACCCACCTTGTACGAAAAAGCAAGGACATGGTTATTAAGAATTCAAAAAAAATCGAAATATAAAGGTATGGCAGCAATGTTGATCAAGGAAGACATGTATTCATGTCAGTTGCGGTTTTCACATTTCTTTCATTCCATTTAAATTTATGCATAATATGTAGCTTTTTCGTTATTAAGTTTCATACAAGTTTCACATTCTATGCATCAGAGCCTAATGTTTGACTTGATTTGATTACTTCTTTGTAAAAGGGTATTATCTTGGTTTTCTTCGCTATGCATATTTCTTATTTATTATATTTTATTGTACAAAAATAAATTTATAATACACTCGTCTCTTAATTGATTAATACCGGCCATTTATAAGAGTATAATTATATTAATTATTAATATGTTGACAACGGACTTGTAATTTATTATTGATTTCATTGATGACATTTAAAAGGAATCGTAATGCGATATTTGCATTATGCTAATATATGATCAAGTGTATGCTGTGATTTTAATGAATGAAAAACGATCACATACCTACTATTATTAATAAGATTTATATTATTATTATCTTCATGCATTATCAGCCGGGGTCGATCCATTGGTGTACTTGGTGTATGGACGAAAGCAAACATAGGGTTTGATTAGGTTACATAAGTAAAATGTTTGTTACTATAATTTTAATTTTAAATCTACACCTAAACCAAATATAAAATATTAATTATTACATGTTAAATTTAAGCTACTCTTAGTTATAAGATCACACGAAGTCGGGTTCAGCCTATTCCCGGAGAGGGAATAAAATCAATATAGTAGATGTCACTAAATATTACTCAAGAAACTTCATTATAAGCAATATTTATCTATGCTACATTATTTTGTATTAATTATTTATTACCTCTTAGGCATAAAGCCCACCAAAAAAGCGTTCGGTGCTCTGACTACTGAGTAGGCCCCCTCCCACCCGCGCATTACCCTTCACCTATGTAATAAGGGGCCCAAGAAGCACAAAATAATTATTAATATCAGCGTCTCTCATAACAAAGCAATAAAAATATTATATTATTTCTCGGGGCTTGAAATTACGCAATGACTAAACAATGAGTTCTCTGTTATTAAATAATGGCTTCTCGCCAACGACGACGGCTTCTATCGACGACGCTTCCAGAGCGTGATTTTGCTCGCCGTGTTCAATGAATGGACTACGTTGTATTTTCGTTAATGCGTCCGGCTGAAAAGCCACCAACGGTGACTCATGGGGCAGGCGGGCACAAAGCGTCGTCAAATCCAGTGTGCGCTGGCGTATTTGATCACGTTGTATTTTCAATGATTTACACGCCACTTGTGAAATTTTGCTCGAGAGCCCCGCCCCACTCGCTCCGTTAAGTGGGTTTTACGCCTTAAGCGCGAACCAAATTGAGGTGCATGTCGCGGACTATCACGTGACGTCACAGTAAGCTGCCGCTACGAGAAAAAAGTGTGTAATGTCGTTTTTCTTTGTGTTTAAAATGTTATCAGACTGATGCTCCCATCTTGTAGTACATTTTGAACCTTTAAACGAACACTGTCAGTTGGCAAAATCTGCCGAAATCACTAAAACAACAATGAGGTCACCTCACGTTGAACTGCACTGCATCGACACCTGCATGACGTTTTGAACGTTTTATCATATTCCACATGCCTACACTTTTCGAATGTCATGTCAAAATCACGTTTTTTGTTTTTAGCGGTTGGCACTATATATTTTCGATAATAATGTTGACTATCTATGGTCTGCAGGTTGGGTTCTGTTCAAAATATTATCTATGGATGTCATGTTACAAGACATATTATATTAACGTACGCACACGTAGAAACTGTTAAAATTAATTGAAATTAGCATGGATAATTAATAATAATTCAAATTATTAATACATTATAGTGGCATTCTTCATCAGTGTCATTATACAGTGAATTTACTGAGATGGTGATGGTTCAAAATATTCTGCAAAATGACGAAACCATAGATAAATTTGTCGTCGCGACAGCGTGACAGTAGGCGACATGCACCTCAATTAGATTCGCGTTTTATTGACTAATGCTTGAAAATTGGGTAATATGCTATTCTAAAATTCGTAAAATAACTAACATTGTTGACAACTAAATATGTATATAGTACGAAGTGGATATCACAGGAAGAATACTATATTATTGTTTATGTATATTTATATTTCTTAGTTGCAATATGACTGCAATGAAGAAGGTATTGTTTCTTTCGCACGTGTCTTGGACCCCTACAGAGACTCTGATTTAGTATCAGTGTTTGAACTCAGACAGGACATGGTGATATCACTAACATAGACTATATTTCAATGACTGATGGAATCTGTAGTAATTTACATAAATAATATTATTATTTAATAAAAACGCATATATATATATATGATTTAATTGCCCACCTCTTAAAGCTGATTGATTAATCATCCTGTATTCTTCATTATTGACAGTATTTAAAAAAAAATATTTGAAAAACCTCAGTAGGTACCTACATGTATTTTTATAAATATAAAAAAATATACAGAGTGGTATTCGAACTCATATCTTTCATATATAATTTTGAAAACACTCATGAGAAAATATAGCCAATAGAAAAAAAATCTTTTTTGAAAAAAGTAAGACACCCGGCAGGATCGAACCTGCGTATCTTGGGTATCGCGGCATGTGCATTACCACTTTGATATGATTGCCATGCTTAGTTGCGATAAATTTTACCTATTGGCCTTTCTAATACCTGCTCATAAGCGCTCTCCAAATTGATTTACGGTAGGCGATCGTTTTTTTTGTATTTGTATTATAATATTATACTTATTGTATTTAATTTAAAATTTTACATATAATGAATATAACAAATTATAAATTCAAAGCGTTCACGACATGACATAAAATAATGGTTTTTCAAAAAAAAAATTTTTTCAAATAAAAATACAGGGCAATGTGAGTTAATAATACAATAAGTAATATACTAAGAAAAGAAAAGACATGTTAGCTACAACCATCTATTATTATAATTTATAATTGCATGTTACCTTCTTTCAGAAACATTTGGATACACAAAAAACAATTAGATGTTTGGCTGAGCTATAAAAATTTCAAGATTAAGTGGTAATTGATTATTTAGTATTTTTAAATTTTGAAAGAACCTTCGTCTTTGACTATACTCGAAATACGACTATAGAAAATACTATTGTAATATTCCGAAAAACAAAATAATATAAAAAAAATATGTATTATTATTCTTTATTTTATCATATTTTTTGGAATTACACATAAACTAAAATGAATTCAATCCGCGACAAGTTTTCATAATGTTTCATAAATCTGCGAATGGCTCCACGCTTCGCAGACACGTTTTTTATCACAACGTTTTTATTAGCTCGTATTCTTATTTGTCCGGTGGTTGCTTGTCCAATACAAATCTTGCAATCGATTTTTAACTAACTTCCTGGCTAGCAAGACATATGACTTTTATATATCAGAACATGATGCCAATGCATTCTTTTAATACTTTTAGCCATCTTTAAGTAGAATTGAATTCATTTCCAGTTAATTCTGTTTTGTATGGAAAGTTATTTCAGAAAAATCCGTAAAAAGTAAAAGACTGTTATTGGTTGCTAAGGGGGTTGTCCTAGCAACTAAATTATTAATATATACGTGCGTTACCATGGAAATCAAAATGAAATGTCAAAATGACATTTCAGTAAGTATTCTATATTTGTTTGTTTGTTTGTTTTTTATTTACTTCATATCAAGTACAAGTTTGAGCATATTGAGCATAATAATTCAACAGAAAATTTAAAAACGTTGTATGTAAAAAGTTCTTTTTATCTTGTAATTATTTATTTTTTTGTTACGTACGTTAAATTATCAAATTGGAAGGGTATTTAAAAGTAGGATTTTTCTAATACCCATACTTCTGGAACTTTTCCAGGTTATGTATTTTCAATAAATAATGATGCTCTATTCTTGTGTGTAGTAGATAGGTATTGAATGAAAAATTATGAGTCTATATTATTTAGTTTGGAATCGAATATTTTGATTATGAGTAATATACAGCCCAAAACAACTGCCAATATACCCAGTACGAAACTGTGGAAAAAATAAAACTTTTCATTTCTCAGTTACAATATTTTTAAATAACATTATTTAAAATATAATATCTTTTATGGCTTATTGAACAATAAAATTTAATAAAATATGTATGTATAATAAAATAATATTGCCTTTCATTCAAATGCGAATGAAACAATAACTTATTATAATGTTTAGGCGTAGAGCTGCACTCGAATCCCATGGGGCATCCGATACATGATCTTGAAATAACATCACAACATAATCGTTATTGTTTTCTGTAAGGTGTTTGCGAACATGATGCATTTGAGTTATTGAATGAATATTTCACATTTGTTTTACTGTGATTATTATAATACCAGGAACTGATTAAAACATACAAAAGTATAAGCATTTTTTAAATTATTATTCATATTATCTCATTAACTAAGGATTCGCCACCCGATGAAGGGATGATTTTTTTGGTATTATTCTAACATGCTGAAAATTTCAAAACTTTAAAAGATATCAAAATGAGTAAGGTGGTGCTGTAAAAATTATAGATAAAAGTTTCTTAATGATATCAAAAGTTATTGCTATTGTTAATATAGATAATGGCGTGACGGGTCTAACCATATATTGTGTATACACTTAACATAAAACTGCATTTTGAAAGTTAGAAAACAGAAAATAGTATGCTCAGTCAATCTCGATCCTTTGCTGGGTGAAGAGCTTTGCGTGTTGTCTCCACTATTAGTTATCAGTATGATTCTTTCATTGCCACGTACTTCCACGTTCTGTCCAGCTATGATATTCTCATCTATTTTTCGAGCAATAAGGCCAACCCATATTCAATTGATGGTATATATTTACAATGTATGCTCAATGTCTGTGTTCTTATATCCAATTATTTCGTAATTTATTAATCCATGTTTGCTTTATCTAACATGCATCTTTCCGCACCAGGGAGACACTGAAATAAAAACACACTGTGCTATATGGTACTTGTAACAATATTTTTATGTATAATATATTGTTATATCAATCCCAAACAAATTAATACAGCAGACATGCATTATGTACATCATAAACAAAACATCAAAACAGGCCGTTAAAGATGGCGAGATATTAATATACCTAATGCACCAACGTACAAAATATTATTTATGTTTATAGTCCAAAATATACTTTTGTAATAAATTATTGACCTGTGTCCCCCTAATAACTATCTTAGAAATCGGGTGCATCACTTTATTGTTCTTTTAAGGGGCAGAGCTAACCAACCATCGGTAATGCCAATTGGAAGGGCAATAACTGTGTCTAATGAAAAATATATTTATTAATGGGTCTATTTAGCGTATTCGGTGTACTTCCGTGTAGTTTTTATGATATTTCTGTTTACCGTATTATAGAATTATATTAATTAGGTATTGTTAAATATTAATTTCTTTGTTTTTTAACATGCTTTTTTATGAACATCTTGAATTTATAATTCGTCAAGTACCTACACTATAATAAGTTAAATTTTTAGAGTAAAATAAAATTAGTAAGTATATTATAGTATTAAATAATGGGTTGCAGTATCATGGTCCATAAAACAAGTATGCATACACTTAGGTAACGGTTATCGGAGGCTCTTTATGAGTTCGATATTTCTTGTGCAGACAAGACCAACGCTCAAAACAATGACGGCAGAATCAGTTGGGGTAATGGCGAGAATGATTAATGCGATGCGAAGGATCACTGTTCGAAGCCCTGGTGAGATTTTCGTACTAGTAGAGACTGGGTGCGGTATGCCACTCCCTTGTAATATTTCACATACCATAATCAACTTTACCACAGTCAATATTTACTGTTGATTGCAGAATTTTACTTAATTATGTTTCCCTTCTGATTTATTAATACAATCATATATTGACAAGCAGGCACAAGCTTCCGTTTTCTAAATAGAAACCAATTTAAAGGGTCTCTATTTTAACTCTCAGCCTTAGGGTTAACCCTCGAAAGTATTCAAAAGAAAACGAGTAGAATGTTAGACGATTTTGCTGGTTAGGACTGTGACAGTTAAATGCATCTTTCCATGATAATGCTAGATGCAATCACGTCTGTATCATACAGTAATCCAACTACCAGGATGTGTTAAAAATACCAGCAGTGCTAAATGCTCGTAAATAGATTATGATATTAAGTTATTATCATTTAAATTGCAGCTACCCATCTGATCGGTGCAATCAAAGCTTAGACACAGACATCAAATCATCGAACCACTCACTTGCAGCTATCAAGAAGAGCTGCTTCAGAGACATTAAAGTGTACTTCATCAGCGAGAAGGCATAACATGACAGTGGCATTAAAGTCAAGCAAAACAACTTGGGTGCCTTCAGAGTAAAATTGTAAAAATGTTTTTTTTTTTTAATTGCTTTTTTTGTACAAGATGTAAGAAGAAATGTATTATTTTCTCTGTCGACTTTGCGTTCCTCTCCCATGGCACTTTTTATTAACTTAACTTAAGTAAACTCAATATAGTCAGTCAAAGTTCACTTGCGAACGTGGCGATCTCGGTCTTGGGTATCTGCTCCTGAGACATTACGAGGCGTAAAAACTGCTGATGGTTCACAACCAAACGTAGGGCCTCTTGATACACTAGATTAGATCGAGTGTGGTGCGGGGCAGGTTGGTTTGTAGCGGTCATTATCTGTCGACTTATGATAATAATTATTTTCAGTTTTTGCCAAGCGTTGATCTAAGAATTGCTCATCTAAAAATGCGAGTGGTGTGGGCAAGCTAAGTGTTATTAACTTATCTACAAAATAATAAAAAAAACCAAAATTTCAAAAAATTCAATTCTATTATTTACAATGCTACTTGCTTTTCCTTCCATCACCCGCCATGTCTCCACACCCGTTATGCAGTCGTATACCGTGGCATAACGAACTTATTAAAAGCTGAGAAATTTTCTCTCGTAGATACCAAGTCGCAATGGCCGACCGGTCCAACTGAGGGTCAGACAGACTTGAGAAGCTCTTCTCTTTCAACCACATATGGGGACACTCCCAGAAGATGTGATCGCATCGTGCAATTCGCCACATAAGCAAATCGGAGATTCTATTAGACCAAGCTGACAGATCTTGACGGCAAAACCACCGTGTCCGGTTAAAAACGGAGATGTCCAATGGTCTGGAGTCAATCTGGTTATCTTCATGCGCCACTTTATATAAGAAAAAAACAAATGCGTTTGTCTGCCCTTGGAAGAAGTGGTCCATCGCCCCTGCCACGCACGCAGCGCCGTGACAATGCTACTATCAATTATTATTTTTATTAGCAAATAGAAAGTCTCACAACTCACTAAATTTGCTCCCATTCGGAGTAGTTCGAGACAGTTAGTCCCAATATTGTATTATCGTTCTGATTGATAAATTCAACTTTATATTGAAACTGGTACAATCTGATATCAGACGAATTTTTTGTTCACTGGTGATAACTTTACTGTTCGAAGTAATTGGTGTATTTTAATATTTGAATAAACAAAATGGTAATTGATTCCGAAGGGAAGAAAAAAATATTTAATCGTCTAACAATATTATGTAGTAGCTCTCACTTGTATAAAAAACTACACATGCATAAATATCCTGGTACAATTCAAGCCGTAGCCAAAGAGGCCGTTTTGTAGTGGATGGAAGAATGGTCCAAGCGCGCAAGCAACAAGCAAGCAATGCGTTCCGAAGAAATTGCACTAGCAGGGAAATAAATAACGGCCTGTCAATATTTCTCGCGCCATATTAGCCCGCGTGCATTGAATACAAATACAGGCAACATTATCGGGGTACGGAGATTCGCGCGTGCGTACTGCCAACATACACGTGAGTAGGTACCTACCTGTCACCATATTACTCTGTATAAGGTTGCCAGACTAAAAAAAAAATTTTCCAACAACAAAATAATGTACTACTTGATTATTAATATCTCAGACAATATTAGATGAGTATTTAAATTCAAAATTATTAATTTTACGTAAATAATGAGGTTGACTAATTACAAATTCAAAGTTTTAACAACGTTACAAAAAATAATGAAAAGTAAGTGTAAACCATTAGACTTTAAAGCCTCAATTACATTGAGCTTCTTTACGAGCTGTGTGTTGGCGAATTTATAATCTGCCTGTAAAGTCGCCCAGTGTAATCATCGAACAAGCTAACATGTTCGATGATTACACTGGGCGACTTTACAGGCAGATTATAAATTTGCCAACAAATAGCTCGTAAAGAAGCTTAATGTAATTGAAGCTTGAGACAGTTAAACATTTACAAAACAACGGCTACCAAAAATTACTCGCGTAAAAGGAATAAATACATTTGATTGAACGCAGTTATTGCTCTACCTATTGGCATTATCAATGACTGGCGAGTTCTGCACCTGAGGGGAACCTACTGATTGCTAAAATAGTTATCGGAGACACACAGAAAACGCATATGGCTTGTGGCATTTTTACTTGCGTTTTTTGATGCCTACAACAGCTTTAAATGTGTTGAAAAAAACGCTAGATTTTTAGTTTATTTATTTTCATGTGCATCAAATTTCATCGGATACTTAATGCAGGTAGGTCGGTACCTATTTTAATGAGAAATAAAACACGATTAAACAATTTCTCGCATTATTTCATGTTTTTGTATATTATTCAGAATCTCCGCGTACATATATAAAATAATAATTTAACAATTATTCATCTAAACTAAATGGTATGTTCTCTGTCTATGTCTATCCTACAAGAAATGTTCATATTCAAACATGAATTAATGAAACTTGAACGCTGTTAACACAATATAGGTATTTGTTGTCAATTTTGAAATACATTTATATTAAAATGTATGGTTTTTACACGTATCGATATTTTTTTCGATTTTTGTACTTTTTTTTACGCGAAAGCAAAGATATTGACTATAGAATAAGTAAACTTACTTGCAATTTTATTTTCACAAAACTAGCGTTTTTCCTTCCAAATAGCTTATTTTCATACCCCGTCTGGCATATTTTTGTTAAGAGCGTACTTCAGTGAAACGGCAAATAATTTTCAACTGTAGGTGCGACGAAATTTTGCACTCGTCGCCAATCGGAGACCGACAGTCGAGGTGTGCGCACATCGATTTGTTTTGTCATGGCGTCGGATGAAAATATTCTTAAATCGTGTAAAGATGACTAAAAAACTTTACGTATGTACTTAAAAAAGAAAACATGTCAATGAATATACTATTATTATTAGTAATATAACAATAAACATACTATTAAATGGACGCATGTTGGATTTTTATGACAAATTATATTTCGTTCGGCACGCGTCATTTGCATAATCCGCGCATCGCCGAGCCACGATCTTTTTAGACCATGCCTCAACTGAAGTATAGCCTTAACAACAGTTGGCAACTTACACTGACGCCAATACTATTAAAATTTGTAGAGTTTTCATTTACCCCACGTAAATACATATAAATCGGAAAAATATGTTGCTTTAATAAAGATTTCCTCCAATCTTTAAAGTACGTAAGCATAACTAAAATAAAGTTAAAAATAAGTTATTATAAATAATTAAAATAAGTCGGATAGAGCCACGGGTAATATCGAACTTCTTTCACCCTGTCGCGTCCCAACATTGGGGCATAGGGCAAGCACAAGTTGGCGCCACTTCCCTCGGTCTATCGCCAACTCCTGTGCCTCCCGCCATGTCAGACCTGCAGCACGTAGGTCGCTTTTGTAGCATCGCTGCAGGGTGAGGGAGGGCCGGCCACGGCGACGGAACCCTTGAGGCTGTGCCACAAGGGTACGAAGTGCCGCACTCTTTGGCGGCATCCGGAATACATGTCCCAGCCACGTAATTCGTCTCTTCGTGATAACTTCAATCACCGAAGGCTGTTGTGTCTGCTCAATATCGAACTAGCCACAAGTAAAATATTCTCAAAATTTTCTTCTGAGCCCTCTCATTATTAGGCTGCGGGGTCTAGACAATATACCCACTCTCATGCCAGCTCTTTGTCTCGTTTTTTACACATATATTGGTCCTAGGGTTTTCGTTGTCATGTAATACCGGTAAACTTGATTGTCTCCTACAGTAACATCCCTAGGCAATGCATACCCTACCACTTTTACCCTCAAATTATATACTATAGATACCTTCACTGTATTTTGTATTATACTATTTATTCTCAACTACAATCATATCTTAAATATACGCATATTGGCTTTGGTGTCAGGAAAAAATCTTAATTTCTTATTATGGTGCACATGGCCCAGACAACGCAGTCTCCAAATATTAATTGCTTGCATTATTACACATACTGAAGAGATAAGTATTGTTTGTTGCCCACCCTAATTGGCGGAGGATTTTTCAATAAAAATATTTGTAACTCGTTTATTTCACAAAGTTAATATTCAAGTTTCCGAGGTATTTATATGCGACCAGATACTTTACAAATACTTATTTAAAAAAAATGATATTAAGTTTATTTTGGCATGTTGTTTCCGCAAAATATAATTCAACAAATAAAATATACCTACTTATCTATAATACATGAATATCTATAAAATATGTTGGGTATGCTTTAAAATAATATTATAATATGTATAAGTATTATCTTTATTCCATCCAAGGGAGAGGAGAAATCTAAAATTAATAGTAATGGAGAAGTATATCTTTGGCATAACGTGGAAAGACTACAAAGAAAATCAATTGAGCAGATAAGAATACACGATATGAGAGGGGTCGCTAAACTAATATGCAATACGGACATATCGCTATACTGGACAACCGCTGGATAAATGAAATTATATATCGGTACTAAACGACCACTGGAAACCCGCAGAAGTAATGAAGTCATAGAATTCAGCTGAAGGATCTCCCTGCGACGATTTAGATACCGAAAAGAGTTGAATATGCCAGAGGAGGCATTTATCCCACAGTGGATTGACCCTAACCGTTAGTGGTGTTTTAATTATGTTAAGAATCTAGAATTTAGATAAATTCAAAAACCGTTTTTGACATAAAACATATTTATTGGTTGTTTTAATTCTTATGGTTTTGTGCAAGTATCGTGAACAGCTGCTGTAGGCCGGTCAATATAATATGGATGCCTATTAATAATTGTATATATAGATGGTAATTACACGAGATATCTATCTAGACAGCGGTGATTGCATCGATGTACAGGACAGTTTGAAAGATTGATGTTAATAATATTTTTTACATATACATGCGATAGATATGTAATTCCAAAACGAATTTTTATTGCATCCATGTAAATAAATTGTTAATATTATAACAAAAGCTTGTGTTGTTAATTATTTTTACTACTTACCACTCAGCATTAAATGAGTGACACTTGTTGTTTTATGAAAAATGGATGTTAACCACCTGGGTCCAAGCTCTGCTTCCAAACATATATTGAAAAAAACAATATGTGCTTTTTCCAGACCGGAGATTTGAACCCGATACGATAAGTATACGACGATCTGTGGAGCTAAGAATCCATCTATTATTTTATGTTCTTATATATTTGTTCACCGGCCCTCGATTTCATTCTTTATGTAATTACGTATAAACGCTGCATACACTAATTATTAATTACTTTCCAGAGAAATAAATGATGACAAGTCTTGATATATAAATTCTCGGTGTCAGATGGAAAGTCCCATAAGTTATTATATCTCTGTTTTTCTCACCATATTATTACGTATGCCAAATATATTATATTCTGACTGCTTTGTATAATATATTCAATCTTAACATATTTTACAATGTTTATTAATTGGAGATAGTAATGTTTCCAATATAGAAAATAAGGTAACATTTGGTCACTGTACAGGCCAATAATTGCTGTAACCCTCACTTTTCACCAAAGTGACATTTTGATGGTAATGTACATAGCATACTCTTACACGAATTGACCAAGTATTCCGATATTACCAAAATCCCAAAAAAATATTTCATGATAGGTATCAAAATAATTCAAAACTACTCTAAACGTAAGCCATAGGGTAGGTACAGAGTAAGCCACTTTGTACACAATTTGTAATAAAATAATATAAGTAAGTATATACAATAATAATTAAATATCATATAAAATAATAAGTAAATCCAATGCCCACAGTTTTTTTTCACTTCCTGAACAATTTGATATTTGAGAGTTACGACAATATTGGCTTAGACCAGGGGTCGGCAAACTCTTGCACCAAAGGAGCCAAATATGAGTAGCAAAACGGTTAAAAAAATTCGAGAGCCATACGTATATTTTTATAAATATGATTTATTTAAATGAATTAGTTACATTTTATAATTGTTTATTTATTAGGTGAAGAAGATTTTCCGAATAAAACTAACGTTAATATATGTTTTTATTGTTGAAATTATAAATATAATTTTTACAGAATATAAATTTGGTACATACAATTTTCACGCATTCCTTAAAACTAGTGTAAACAATGCATCGCAAATGTTGACAAATTAAATTTTTGTCCATTAGATATTGACACGAGCACTTTTGAAATACAATTTTATAGATGGATTTAACAAGCAAAGAATTGTGGAGCTTCAAATTTGTAGGTCTTGCCACCAAAATTGAGGATTTGGAGAGAGATAAATGCAATTTAATTTCACAACACAAGTGGAGCGCACTAAAAGATCTACATATGGTAGATAATACGATTTTTATACATGGAATAGCTTTTCGAACTCATATTCCAGTGTACATAATAATAATATGTATGTGAAAAATCATTTTCAAACATGAACAATATAAATAGCATTTAGAGAAGCCAAATAACCGATGACAATTTTTTGGAGTCGCGCCTGAAATTAAAAACTACAAGTTACATACCGAACACACTGAAACTGTCCAAAGAAATGCAAGGAAGGTCATTGTTCACATTAATTTTAAGGAATGAGTGAAAATTGTATGTAGTTCATATTCTGTAAAAAATATATTTATAATTTCAACAATAAAACATATATTTACGTTATGTTTTATTTGGTTTTATTTGGGAAATCTTTTTCAATTAATAAATAAAGTATTATAAAATGTAATTAATTCATTTAAATTAACCATATTATTTATAAAAATATACGTATGGCTCTCGATTTTTTTTAAGTGTTGTGCCACTCATATTTGGCTCCTTTGGTCAAATAGTTTGCCGACCCATGGCCTAGATAGTGACGATTTGTTCAAAGATTATAATATTCTTCAAATAAAGATAGATATAAATTTTCCCAGAGTAAGACAATTCATAATTTTGGTGCAATGTTGCGCTTTGTTGTAACCTCTGACACTGATCACATACTGATCTATCTATTTTTTATTAACTGTTTTATATTTCTTTGTTTCTAAATATCATGTTGTAAACGTCTTAAACTTATAATTTGTAATGTCCACAACAATATGCTAAAAATAAATAAATTGAAAATGTTCGTTGTGGAATACCAGAGAAAGCTTTTGCTGATTAGAATTAATGTTCTTAGGAATTTATTTTGTTGTTCGATAGCTACAATATTATAGTATTATGCTAGTACAGTTAAATAGACAGATTAAAAGCCAGAGTTATTTTGCAAATGCGTTGAAGGTGCGAATGACCAAAACTGTCCTGAAGATTTCCCGATAATTATAATTTCCCATTCAAACTGCGCGCGACCATTTCACACTAACCTCATACGAAGCGGCGAACTCTTTCGCGGAAGCCAGATTTGCATATCGCCTCAACTATGGCCGAAGCCTGGTTCATATCTAAAGCAATAAATAGCGCGTGGAGAGGTAGTTAGGACGGAAGATGGCATTTAAGAGCATTCTCGTAACGCGTGCTGATCTGCGCAAAAGATTATTTTCGCGGTGCTGCGCAGGTCGCGGATTGTGTTGTCATCTAGCGGGAGAATAATGTATGATACGGTGTGCTCAGCCGCGCAAGTCCAAAACTAGTGCGTTCGTAAATCTTCGGATTGTTGTTGTTTTGAAGGTGTTCGATTATGCAAGACTCTAGAACAGTGGTTCTCACGTGAAATTTAACTGTGACCTCACAATTGACATTGACAGTTCTATGAAAACGTCTGGTGGCCGCACGAAAAAATTAAAGCTAAATTTTATTACCAAAAAAATGGATCAATTTATTTATAGACAAGTCTATATAAAAGATATTTGAACATTTTAGTACATTTCTATTTATTTAAAAATAGTGCAAATGGAAATTCCTCAATACTCCTTTTTCCAATGCGAGCCGCATGGCTGCTTCTAAGTTTACATCCGTCAACTGGCTTCGATATTTATTTTTTATGAAGTGTATTACACTGAATAATCTTTCACAGTATACAGTAGTAGGAAAAATCGACAATATTAATAAAACAATTGTTGTCAATTCTATGAATTGACTTTATTCTTGGTCAACGTATAACTTCGAGCAATATTTTTCAACCGTGGTATTATTAAAATGATTTTTAAGTAATTGGTCATAAGTCATTTTCAATAACGCATATTTAACGTTAGCCCAGTTAATTAAATTAAATTAAATACTGAAAATGATGTTGGTGGCCGCGCATGAGAACCACTGCTGTAGAACATCACGGATGATTTTTATTTAGTTTGTGATAATGTCTGCGAATATGTACCTAATATATTATGGTGAGTGTACTAGGAACAAATCTGGTGGATTTTTGGATATAAAAAAATCATCACTGGTCGCATTTTATCGTCCAATGGTACCCAAGAAACATTTAAATTCCCAGTGAGCGACCAAAGGCCTGTTGGATCATATAGATACTTTAGTTAATCAGATATTTAGTATGAGTAGGTGACAGATGAAAGACTATGGACTAAAGCTTGAGACAGCAAGGAGAGGCCTTCATTTAACAGTGACTGATTATGGAATATCTAAAAAAAAATATAGAAATTGAATAAATATTTCAAATGCTGAATTCCTTATGGGCGTGGTGGGGCTGCGTTCAGCCAACTTAGAGTCTCACGGATGTCAAGACTGTTTTTTATGCTAGCCAAATGTTGTTTTTCCACACGACACGAGCATTCTACTACATATTTATATACTATCCGACGAATGCAATCCTTGTCCACCCGAAGAGTGATTGCTCTTTTAAAGCATTTCTTTTTACTTCTTCGTGGGTTCATTTACAGTCCGTATATACCCACGGTGGCCGCGCGGCATAAGCGTTGGACTATCACGCCGTGGGTCTCAGGTTCGAATCCTGGGTCTGGCAAGTACACATATTGTTTTTCAATTTGTGTGTGAGTCAGGGTATGGACCTAATAGGTTGAGCAAGTGGCTGACATCCATTTCTCGTAAAAAAACAAAATCTGTTAATACAAAACCTCTACTCTGTGGAGGCCCATATGATCCTATTAGGATCAGACATGGTCGGAAATGAAAATATACTGGTAAATATTAATTTTCATGTTACCACCAATATCACTCGTAACTTTACCATCTTCATGATACTTCGTCGCAGGACGGATATAATGTTTCATGATGCTGTGTATCGTGCAATTAACTTATTTAATGGCACCTTAAAGGATGATTTATTTTTTAACTATATAATTATCATGTTTGTGGACTTGTCAAATAGGTTAAATTTATAAATTGTATTTATCATTTTACTTTAATATCTACATAAGCACATATTTTTTGTTACCTATAATTGCTTGTTATTTGTATTTATTATGTATTATGGCGCATGTGCGCATTGGCCAATCGCTCTAATTCCATAATACTCTTTTCTAAATAAATTAATTAAATCATGAGGCCATAATATGTTTGTTGTGAAGAATCATTGTGTTTATGCCTAAGAATGTCTGCGTTCAAGATACGTAGTCAAGAGTATTTTAATTGAGCTTAAAAGATCTTCATCCACTAGATTATAGAACGTCTAGCCATCGCATATGATCCCACAACACGCCGCAGACAAAACATAGATGTAGGAGTCAGCTGAAACTTCGACTTGAAGTATGTAGGGGTAACTCAACGACTCGTGGTTAAGTCGGCGGGGGTTTTAAGGTCAAAATTTCTATGAAACGGAAAGGCAATAGATAAAAATATTATGTTTTCACGTTTTTTTAAATATGAGAAAATAGGCCTTTGTTGCAACCAGGTTAGTCGGCCCAAAAAGCTCAACTGACCTGAACAACTACTTTTCTGTTTACGTTTACATACAACTTTCAGAACAATATTATTCCAAATGATGTGATTTTCACCCCTTAATTCTCATAGTATTGTCAAGTACATAAAACTTGCCAGCGAAGCCACCATGACTTCGAAAGCAAAAATTTTCATAGTAACAAGTTTAGTAACATGATATTATATTTTGTAGTAGGTATTAGGAAAAAACTATCTACATGTAGTGTAGACCATCTAGCAGTGGCGAAGACTCCATACTAGGCAATTATTTAAAGCCTACCTTCTTAAGAAAAATATTTTTTAATTTTATATTGACATATTATATAATATAATCACATAATAATATATTCAATATGCCCAACGACATCTATCGTCTAATTGTAATAATAATTTTACGATCTTTTTCACTATTTCAATAAGCACCATTTATGGCATGTCTCGAAGGTTTAAAAAAATAAGCGACATCTCGTTTCGCTTCACATATTGTATGGATTAGGTTCGCGTGAATCGAAAACTTTTTTTATATGAAGTTGGTTTCTTATAATTTCAAGACGTCTGCGGCGGCCCATATAAATTGGTAAGCTATTTAAGGAGCGCTTACAATTTACGTAAGTGCACATTTATTAAACATATTTTATAAGATATTTTAAAAAAATAATTTCTAGGGATTCAATCACATATAAATATTAATTGATTGTTAAAAATAATAAATAATCTATCTCGTGATTTTTATTTGTCAGTTAGTTTATTCATAGACTAAGACAATTTATTCAGCCAATTATATAAGTTGAAATCTGATACTGTATTGAAGTCTGTGTTTTAAATATTAAATATTAAAAAGTATTTTAAAATGTCTAGTTTATGGGTTAAATTATAAATTGTTATGGAACAGATTCACAACAACGGATAATTTCAATATATTTTGAGCGTATCTTGCGTTTGTATTTAAGAAAATACATAATTCAAATTAATTGCTTAATTTTATACCATCGGTGAGCTTTTGAAATTTCATCAGTTTTTGTGTACCTAGCTATTCATCAGTGGTTATGTCAGATTATCTTCTTATTTCCCGTAAATACATCTAACAAGTGTGCTTTCTCCACAGCCTACCTGTTTCCAAAAGTCACCCTTCGCCACTGCCATCTAGTAACCAAAAGACAGGTTATAAATTAAATTCTTGTAATTTAGTCATATCTAACAGCCATTATTTACATTTATGAGTAAACTTGCAATATATATTTGAAAAAAGCATTTATTCTGATTTATAGTATATTGGCTTTCATAATTCAATACTTGCAACGGTTGTGTACTTTCCATAAACTGAAACACATGTTCTTGTCAGGGTCGAATGCGTAAATGACAAAAAAGACGTTAATCCATGCATAGACTTTTAATTACTGCCGTGATAAATAGTGGCAGTTAAACGAAACTGGTACTCATTAATCCCGAGCAGCCGTGCAGTGAGTGGTCAATCAAAAATCCAATTTACACCTCAATGCTCGATGAAAAGACGCATACTAAAAAAGAATCACTTTGAACGATGAAACAGTATACAAATCGCTGTAATATGTCACAAAAGATCATATTTTAATCGTTTCATACCTGTTTTTTCAACTACACTGGTGTGTCGCGTTTGTCTTGAGTATACCTCAAATTTTAATGTGGGCCTATATATTTCTTTAGCGTACGTGTATACTGTATACCAGTAGCGAAGGGTGTAGGTAGGCTGTTAAGATCCGACATAAATAGTGCACACTAAACTTTGTCAGTCAAACGTATTTGATTTCATTGCAATAAGGCCCTGCCCAATCCAAGTCGGTTACATGTAAGTTGTACGTATGCAGTTCATCGTGGGACATTTATTCGTGCGCCACAGTACGTGAAACATGAGTTCGTATAACATTTTATCAAATGACGAGTTCTTCGTTGAATATTTCACCGTGGAATACATTATTGTACGTATCTTACAAAATGCGGCGATAGTTTGCAAATAGTACTGTTCCAATTAGATTAACGCTAACCTAACCTACGCCCACGGTGGCAGCGCGGCTTAAGCGTTGGACTATAACGTTGTGGGTCCCAGTTTCGAATTCTGAGTCTGGTAAGTACACATATTGTTTTTCAATTTCTGTGTGAGTCAGGGTATGAACCTAATAGGTTGAGCAAGTGGCTGACATCCATTTCTCGTAAAAAACAAAATCTATTAATACAATCCTCTACTCTGTGGAGGTTCATATGATCCTATGAAGATTGGACATGGTCGAGAAAAAAAAAACCTAACCTAACCTAGTTAAGACATCTCATAAAATTCGTATTGAATCTAATTGGAACAGTAAATTAGCGCCACATGTTGTAGCATACGTACACGGTGAAATGTTCAACAAAGAACTCGTCATTTGATTAAATGTTACACGAACTCATGTTTCACGTAGGTACTGAGCGCACGAATAAGTGTCCTGCGGTGAACTATTTACGTACAAATTTCCGGATACGATCCAAGACATAGTAGATAATAGTCAACAAAATATTCGTGCATCTATAGAATATCTAAAATTATGCCATTCAACCATACACAACTTAAGGGGGGACATGCTCGTTGAAGGTCAAAATTGAGTTTTTATTGTATTTTCAAACCATGATCCTGGACACTCCTTAAACGTTGTAGATAATCTATTTATATAATTTTGAAGCCTTATTATCCTTTATAGTTATTTTAAACATTTGATGACTGCATAAAGTATTTTTGTTACATAAAATAGTATTCTTTTAAACCTCTCGCTCTAATGTTTTAGAATATAGTCATATTTCAGTACATAACTGTGCAGTGGTGTTAAGATTTTTTACGTTTATTAATTTTTGAACGCATTTATAAAACCATTAGTATACTTAATTTATTACGAGATAATTTTTGTAAAATATTCACGATAAAAAATTATATTGATAATCTCTGTGATCCCAAATTTGACAAGAATTAGGCATTTTATTATTCAAAAAATCGGCAAGATTAACACATTTGAAGATGATTCTAAAGATACTTATTATAAGCTATGTCTTTGACCATTTGAGTGTGATAAACATCTTATGAATAATGATTGCTTTACAATAATTATTGACCTAAGAATAAGGTAGTGTTTTTTTGAAATACGCCATTTCTTTTGTTATTCCCCAGTGGTTAAGCTACAACATACGGCCGTAGCCATAAATTGACAAACTATAATTAAAGTAGGGAGTAAAATGATATTGACGCGCGTGTTTGAACATGTTTTGATCATGGTTTGAAAATACAATAAAAACTCAATTTTGACCTACGACGAGCACGTGGACCGTTAAGATATTTTATAGATGGAAAGTAATTTTTATCGATTATTGTTTGGCTTAGGCAGGGCTTAGTGAAATTTAAAAAAAAACTAACAGCATCTATGATATATATTATTAATTCAACGAAAATAAATACCTAAGTATGACTGATAAAGTGTGCACTAATTTTATCGGATCGCCCATAGCATACATTGTATGCCATACAATATAAACTATGTAGTATGGTTTCGTTTAGGCAGGGTTTAATTGAAATTAAAAAAACTAACAAGCACCATCTGCAAATTGTAAAAAATTAAAAACAAATAAGTATGACTGACACAGTTTAGTGTGCACTATTTATATCAAATATTAAAAGCCTACCTTCAACCCTCGGCAGTGCTGTATACTACGAGGGTGGGTCAATAAGTCCTTAGAAAAGCCGACAAGTGGCGCGACTAGTACTGTAAGCGGTTTGTTTTCATGCAGCGGCACTACCGATTCAGTATGCTGCGAAGTTTCAATCAGATTGGTCGGGTTGTTGTGTGTTTTTCGTACATTTAAAAAAAAAATTTGCTTGTGGAAAATGGAAAAATGGAAAATGGAGAATATTGAGTTTAGAGCTGTTATTAAACATTTTAATATAAAAGGGTTAACAGCAAAGGAAATAAAAAATGAGTTGGATTTAGTTCACGGCATATCTGCTCCTTCACTTGCAACTATTTATAACTGGTTAAATGAATTTAAACGTGGTCGTACATCAACAAAGGATGAACCACGCTCAGGACGTCCTGTAGAGCTGACTACACCAGAAATGATCAATAAAATCCACGATATGGTGTTAAGTGACCGAAGATTAAAGTTGAGTGAGATAATTGAGGTTACAGGGATCTCAAAAGGTAGCGTCATTTCTATTTTACATGACAAATTGGGCATGAAAAATATTTCTGCAAGATGGGTGCCGCGTTTGCTCACAGTCGACAATAAACGCAATAGGGTGGTGGCCTCTAAAGCCCTGTTGTCGCTCATGCAACGCAATCCGGATGAATTTTTTCGTCGCTTTGTGACTGTAGATGAAACATGGATACACCATTATACTCCCGAGACGAAAGAACAGTCAAAGCAGTGGATTGCGAAGACAAACCATGTCCAAAGAAGGCGAAAACCGTAAAATCAGCTGGTAAGGTTATGGCTACTGTATTTTGGGATGCACGTGAAATTATTTTCGTTGACTATTTGGAAAAAGGAAAAACAATAACAAGGGATTATTATGCACCTTTATTGGACCAGCTAAAAAACGAAATTGAAGAAAAATGGCCTCATTTAAACAGGAAAAAAATCCTCTTTCATCAGGACAATGCCCGTGTTCACACATGTTTACGATCAATGGCTAAAATTGAAGAATTGAAGTTCGAATTGGTCGACCACCCACCGTATTCGCCAGATTTAGCCAGTGACTTTTTCCTTTTCCCAAACTTAAAAAAATGGCTAAGTGGACAACGTTTTTTTTCAAATGAAGAAGTCATCGATCGGACAAATGCTTATTTTGAGGACCTTCCGAAAACTTATTTTTCTGACGGTTTAAAAAAAATTGAGAAACGTCTCACCAAGTGTATTAAGCTCCAAGGAGATTATGTTGAGAAATAAAAAAAAAATACAAAAATAAAAACTGTTTTAATGCTTTTTTCTAAGGAATTATTGACCCACCCTCGTATTATAGAATCATGTTAAAACGATGATAAATTCAAAACTATATCGCAAACAATAAAGTAGCAGGAGGCATTCTATATTATAGAATAGATAAAAGTTTCAAAAAGCAAAAAATTGCAAAAGACGTTGCCTTTCATCAATAAACCGTGTGATTCTTTAATTTGTGTGTAAATGAAATTTTATTTATAACTTTGCAGTTATCTGCAGTGGACAACGTATGCTCACAAAACAGTTATCGTTTTTATTGACTGGTGACAATTTTAATTTATGATAGCTAGATACTAGTAATTAGTATTAAACATTAAATGTGATCGACTAGAAAAGTAATATGTACATAATATCTACATTAAGAGATTGCTATTATGATTTTGAAAGTTTAGACGTAAATCTATGGTAATCTATCAAACTATAAATAAGGAACCTAATGAAACGCCAGATTTTTTGCACATTCGAATCCGTAATTCTGAAATAATATCATTTTAGTATTTTTGAATACATAGCTATAGAAGTGCGGAAAGTATCTAACTTAATTATTATCGTATTGATCCACTGTTGTTAAAATGCCGATGTAATAAACGTAAAATAAAAGAAAAATAATTACAATATGAAAAAACTTTTTATATTATACTTACCATGTTTTTAAATTTTCTGTTGAATCATATAAACTTGACAATTCTATGTATTAATAATTTAGGACAAATAAGGCAATTGTCAACAAATATTTTTTTTGCTATTTTGCAACAAACAAACAAATATAGAATACTGAAATGTCATTTTGATTTCCATAGTAACGCACGTATATATTATCAATTTAGTTGCTAGGACCACTACCTTAGCAACCAATAATAGTGGATTGGATTACGGATTTCTTCCGAAATAACTTTTCATACAAAACAGAATTAACTGAAAATGAATCCAATTCTACTTAAAGATGGCTAAAAGTATTAAAAGAATGCATTGGCATTGTGTTCTGATTAAAAGTTTCAAATGTCTAGCTAGTCGGGAAGTTAGTTAAAAATCGATTGCAAGATTTGTACTGGAAAAACAACAAGAATACGAGCTAAGAAAAACGTGGTAAAATAGATCAAATCAACCCGACTTAGTTAGATACTCAACGTCAATAATATTGGCACTATTACGATCAAGCAATTCCAACCAACCGATACATGATATCCACATAAATATTTTAAGATACTCGTATCATAATTGCTAAATATAAATGATTTCCAAAGTCGTAAAAATAATTACGCCCAGTCGAATGGGATGACTTATTTTCATAAGCAGCCTCGTACAAACCTCGTTCAGTTGAAATATATTCTTATTATTGATAATTATTTACTACGATGAGTAGGGGAGACATCTTCGAATTTCCAATACTTCTTTCTCACCGTACATTATTAAAACATAACTCGCGGCTGTACTTTGTTTTGTCTTCAGAATGACCATACAGTTAACGCTAAAAGTTTGAGAAAGGTTTTGTACAATATTTTTAGCATTATAATAATTAATAACATAATATTATTAATAACTTTTATTGTGTGATTAGAGATTACATGTGATTTTTTGAACATTAGTGGCGCTTTTTGCCGTGGACTGTATAATTTTGCCAGCCACGTGAATCGTCTCTTCGTGATAATATATGTGATAATAAATACATGGCTGGGACATGTATTCCGGATGCCGCCAAAGAGTGCGGTACTTCGTACCCTTGTGGCATAGCCTCAAGGGTTCCGTCGCCGTGGCCGGCCCTCCCTCACCCTGCAGCGATGCTACAAAAGCGACCTACGTGCTGCAGGTCTGACATGGCGGGAGGCACAGGAGTTGGCGATGGACCGAGGGAAGTGGCGCCAACTTGTGCTTGCCCTATGCCCCAATGTTGGGACGTGACAGGGTGAAAGAAGAAAGAAGTATTATTTTGAAGGTGATGTGGATTCCGGATCTAGGGGTGGGGGCAATTTAATAAGATGCCAGACACTGACCTTTTATGATGTTGACGATGGCTCCGTGGTCGGGTTTCACTGTCACTCGCTCTATATTGTAGGATACACAATTTATAGATGATATAATATGGGGTTAATGAATGATTATGATAGGGTGTATGATTGATGGACTCGACGTTTACTCAAAGCGTAACAGACTTAGTGCAACGAAGATCGAATAGATGCTTTTGAGTCACTCGGTAGTTAACGACGGCTAAGCTATCATAGAGCCCGCAACACGACCGCTTACTTGATGTCATTCGAGCTAACGAACTGTTATTTGCATCACGGTCTCTCATGACTCGTGACTGCTCATTGTCTGGTCTTGTGACAATAATACTGGGATTTAGGGAAATGGGTAGTAAGGATTACGGCCACCATAATTAGGCGTAACCAAACATTTTTTGTCAAATGCTTAATATTCAGAAGTTTTCTATAATTATTTGGTTTCTATTGAAGTATGCAAAGAATACTTACACTAGTCCATACAATATCCCGACACAATAATAAGTAAAGTTTTTCTATAAAAGGTTATAGACATCGGTGGGTAGCTTAGTATCAAAGTGGGACAAACGCCACCACCCACTAAATTCATGTTTTAATTGATTATGGTAGTGCAAGTGATGCTCTTTTCAAAAAATCCACCAAAAGTATCAAAAACGGTAGTTTTCATAGACATTTTTGAGTTTAAAGTTCGTATGTTATATGAAAAAGGACACTTTTCACCCATGTTTGTGAGTCTCCTGTAAAATTTTGTAAGTGGCGTATGTCCCACTTTGATACTAAGCTACTCTCTGACGAAATCCGTAATGATCGACCTTAATGTAATGTAGGTAGAGTTTAGTTTTAAATGTATACTTAATATTATAAGTACATCTGGCGTTGGAATATATGATTTTATGCGTTGTAGAGAAAAAAAACGATAATGACATAAATATACAGATTAACGCATTTTGGAAAATACATCTTATTCCGATTCAAGTAGAGTTAATTTTTTAGTGATATGTATCTGTTTATTATGAAAAAATAAAAGTTGTAATTTGTAAGAGATGATTCATGCAGACTAAAGTTTTGGTTTCAATTTATTTTTCACACACTTCGTTCATTTAAAAATATGTCAATGGTTTATCAGAAGTTTTTGGTATGATATACCTACCGTAACTATTGCGCCATCCATTATACGATACATTGGTACAATATAATATAACTTTCTTTGATGCAAATGACACAACCGCCAGTCTCCAAACCAGTCATGGAAGTATTCAATTACAGAAAAAATGGGCATATTCGTCACATTTTTTTTTATTATTATTTTAAATAATACCAATTTAGAATTCGCAGAAATAACACTCAACTATCATACAACAACGTTAAAATTAGTGGCGTCCTATAGGAGTAGGCAAATCATATGTTGCTATGTCAACAAATTGAGGCAGAAATTGCGATTATCATATACTTACATCTATGATAGTAGAATTGCTTACGCCAAAGAATTTGATTAAATGTAACTAAATCATGTTTGTAATTTGTATTACACCCACGATGGCCGCGTGGCTGAAGCGCCGGTCTATAGTGTCGAGGGTCCCAGGTTCGAATCCTGGGTCTGGCAAACACACATATTTTTTTTCAATTTGTGTATGAGTCAGAGTATGGACCTTATGGGTTGAGCAAGTGGCTGACATCCATTTCTCGTAAAAAAAAAAATCTGTTAACACAAACCTCCACTCCTTGGAGGCCCATATGATCCTACTAGGATCGGACATGGTCGAAAGAAAAAAGAAAAAAAATCATGTTTGCATAACATAAACAAAATAAAGAAAAATACATCGTTTAAATACATGGATTTTTTTTTCAATCATACCACTCAAAATTATAAGGGTGACACACTTTAATATGTATGTTTTGTTGTCAAAACAAAACAATGGAGCAAAAGTGATCGTCATCATTTCCTCAATCATAACCTAGATCAATAGTGTCGAATTGCGACAATGTCTCATGGAATATATGGACTGCATTCATATAAATAGCAAGGACTATCCATAACTCGTCACTCATCTCGAGTTCATCACTCGGCTCATTACTCATCTCGAGTCCGGTCACTCGACACAGTCCATCGTAATCGCGAGCCTACTACTACAAGGTTCTAAGTGTTCGTCCTTGAAAAAACAAACTTATCAATGAAGTAGTATTCTAAGCTGCCACATTGTTACTTTTGTTTCGTCAAGGACAAACACTTAGAACCTTGTAGTTCTCCACTCGCGTAATTCCAATCGAGTCCAGTTTTTTGGTTATATTAACATCTCGGTACGTCGCCAGTTTGTTCAATAATAAAGTCAATCTCATCAGTAAATCCGTACCCGCGATTGTAATGTCACTCTGTCATCTTTATCATTGTATTTATTTATTCTTGTATCGATAAATAAATTCTCCCCTCGAAACACCCAAGCAACTATGACTTTATCTCTACACATCTCATTATCCCCAAACATTATTTTTTTAATTAGGTACTTACATCAATAAAAAAAATCCGTTGTTATTTTTTAACCATGCAAAATACCGATAGCTTAAATAAGTACATATTATATAATATTATCTGTATAAGTGTAAGTCCTATGTGACATAGAATATGATTGTAATATTCTTCTATCTTTGTTCCTTGACGTCTCACTTCAGATATTCCGATTATGTCGAATTTTATATCTTTGAATTTTAAAGGAAGAATTTTAAGTTTAAATGCAAAAATAGGCCAACCCAGACAAGACGAATACTTAGCTACGAAATCAAACGGGTATGGAGAAAGAATCCAGAGAGGCCAGAGATTAAGACTTTGCAGAAGGCCTTCACCCGAAGAGGGGTTCTTACAAACCAAACAAACTAATTACATATCATTGTTTAATTTATAAATATTATCTAATAGTATTATATACAAAAATAAAAAATCTTAATAATGTATATATGTGTCGCTACATTTCAAAATCAGCCAAGTCCACATTTAGGTATTTTTTACTTTTTTGTGAATTGCTGAGGAACTACTGATTTCTAACATTTCTGCATTATCAAAATGTGGAATTTATTCATTTTAAATATTCTATAGTCGAAATAATATAAACTTTCACCCTTGTGACTGTGTATTTGAGAAAACAAAAAGCTGTTTTTATCCTATTCATCTATTATGGACTTAGCTGATTTTGAAATCTAGTGACACATATTATGTATTTAAAAAAATATAAAAAATAATAATTATTAATATTATATAAACTAGAAAATAAGTAGATAATACAACCATAGATAGATATATATACATAATAGATATATTCTTAGGTTATTCATTAGATATAGTCATTTAACTGTCATTTAATTTTGTTTGTAAGAAATAAAAAGGCTTTTTTATTTTTAATTTATTTATTATCTGTATAAGTCTGTCAATGTGTTATTCAATATCTTTTAATAATCGTTCTCACACCGTTGCCGAGAAAATATTACCTATAGAACTAGGACTTGGGAGGTTTTTCATTTTGATTTTAATAGTGATCTGGCACTATTTTATTTAGCACCAGTCCACTGTACCTTCCTATAATATATTAACATTCTAGTTAAATACACATTTTAATACACACCTAGAAGGAAATAGTATAAATTAGGAATCACCGAATTTAGCGCGTGTAAATCAATTTGAATTGGGATGTAAAACTTGTTTACAGCATTGTAAATAATATGACCAAACACACTGGTGAAGGAACGTCGAAATTTTGTTCCCAGCCCGTACAATATATCAAGTTTAATAAGGCTATATAATGAATGGTATTTCTTCTTTAGCGGATACCAGATTTACAACAGCCGCATTACAAGACTCAGTTAAAGGCCCTCGTGCCTTATGGCTGTGTTGTATTTATCTTTTTAATATTAATTAACACTTGTTGAACGTTTTTATATGCCCAGGTCACACAACCTTATTTGCCTCGGCTAATGAAGATATTTTTGAATAAAATTGCTTTCTATTAACAACCGATGTTGCGAATAGTGTATTGTATTATTCACATGCTAGATAAATATAAATTTAATTTTCGTATAAAAAAATCCAATTAAATGGATATATAGCAGAGATCCATATAATATGCTGTGGACTATTAATAGAGGATCCCTAATAATAGCTCCAATATCATACACTGTAACACTATTATTTATTTAATTAACTATTTCTTTTCTTCAACGAATAATATACAGGATTTTAAGAATAATATACCATTCTAATTATTATTGAACATGTTAGGTACATAATTTTGCCAATAGAAAATTTTTTTTTTGAAAAAAGTAAGACGTAGTAAAAACTAGTATCGCGCCATGTGCATTACCACTACGCTACGACTACCATGCTTAATTGCGACAAATTTTAACGATTGGCCTTTTTTCATACCTGCTCATAAGTGCTCTCTAAATTGAGTTAGGGTTAAAAGATTTTTTCTATTGACTATATTATTTTCTCATGAGTGTTTTCAGAAGTATGTATATTCAATAAAAAAAGTGCAAAATATTAAAAGTTTTATGTACGTATGTATGTGTTTATAAAAATGGATATGTAATAAATGGAAGCTATCGGTGTTTTAATACACCACTATTAATATCTATGTATTTTTTGTATATTCTACGGTTTTGTATTTTCTAAGGTTCTCATTAAATCACAATGATATGCAGTCTACTGCAAGTGATAAATAATACTTCTATGACAACTAAGCTTGTTACAATTTGCATTCCATAATAATAGAACAATCTCTCACATCTCGTGCTATGATCAAAAGTTCATAAATAACTTGGTAATTTTGTATTATTTCTTTGTTTGCAGCAAACGAAGCAAAGGGGTGTGAAGCATGTGCAATGTCATCTCATAAAGTGCAGTCAGATTTTATTGAAAATTAATCAAAAATGAATTCATACTTCAATGAAAAGGGTAACTTATAGTATAATGTCTAATAGTTAAACCGGAATAATGCCTGAACCCGGATTAACTGTGTAGGAAATAATGTATAAATATTATTGTGACACCATTACATATCATATTCCAATATAGTTTGAATCAATTATGACCTTATTTCCACCTCCCTTCAAAATGTATATAGGTAGGTTCCTCCTGGGAACATCGTGGACCAGTGTCAAATCAATCACCACCAGATCATCATTAATTACAAACCAATAAACAATAATATACCAAGGTGACCCACGCGCGAGTGCACAAGTAACTCAATCATAATATTTTTTATCTATAATTATGCAATATTCTTTCTTCCTTAGCTTATGTAATTTCTCTATATTCTATGTTCTTTCTACTCTCTTATTTTCTATCTTGTTAGGCTTAAAACTATTTTATAATAATTTATATATTATGAGAACTTTACTGGTTGCAATATCTTTTTCCTATTCTATTTTTATACATATTTGTAATCTATGTAACTGTTTGTTTTCCTTAATCATAAAAAATAGATAACCAGATAACTAATAGGTGTGCGGGTGAGTGACAAGAAAATCCAAGAATGCTTCAATATTTCAGGAGGACTTATACCTATACACACCAAACCCTAAAGGTTAGTGCCCGGAGTTCCTTAGTCTACCCCACTCATACAAACGCAACATATAAATGTACAGTACATTAAAAATATCGCTAAATAAGATACTTGTATTTTTTTAATTCATTCAATCAAAGTTGAGATAAACCCATATTATGTAGTACAACACTAATAATTCAATTATTGCCAAGTGATCTATTATTTATTTTGTCTAATAATATTATATTATACATAATTTAGAATACCTCAAATCATGCCTATTAGAAAAAAATTAATTTAAAAAATATATACTGGTAAGTACAGATTTTTAGTAATATGTATGGTTCTGGGGTTATCAAAATTACATAATATGTACAATAACGGATGCTACATTTTTAAAACTTCTCAATTATTTATTAAGTAGAAAAAGTAAAATAATTTTGATGAAACTTTATATTGGAGATTTCAATTGATTCGTTAATTTTGAGGAATTGCAAATTTTTTTTAGATCTATGTTCGAAATGATATTTATCATATTTTTTTAGTTATGTTTCAATCAAGCCATTATGGATACTGGATGTTAACTGCACCTGATGCGAGTGCATTATTGAATACTCCTGCAGGTAAATGAGTGACGTTAAATGCCACAACGCCAATTGATTACCTCTTACCTCACCATTATGCCCCATTAACCCCTAATAAATAACAAATCCATTCCGCGAACAAAGATGAGATGTTACATGCATCTTGTGTCGAAGATATCACAGTGGCGCTCCGAATATATTTTGACGATCTTTAAAAATAAGTTTTAACTATTAATTCATTCACTTTTATATTATAATCTAATAACATCTATTTGTTGGTATTGAATCTTCCCCCAAATTATCATTAATTACTTATTTTTTAAATTATTGATCCCCATAAAGCATCCATTGACCTTGTAGTGGTCAATGACTTCGGGCCTTGTCACCAGTATTTCAACAGTGTAAGAATTAGCAAGTCATTTAAACTATCGCTCAATATCCGTATCTACAGTCAGCATATTCTACATGCGTCACATTATTCGATGGGATCGAAGCGTTCGAAGTGCAATAATGCAGAGGCCAGGAGATTTCTTAATTGCAAACTTCATCAACAATGACTCGCAATTCACCAAATATTCATGCATAATACGAGGGTAGTCCCAGAAGTACCCGACCTAACAAAGAAAACACAAAACATTTGGAAAAAAATATTTTTATTTCTTTACGTAATCTTCTTTTAGGTTGATACACTTTTCCCAGCGATGTTCAATAGCTTTGATACCCCATTTATAGTGAGAATCGTCGAGCTCCTCAAAATAGCAATCTACCGCAGACTCCACCTCTTCACTGTTGGCAAATCTTTTACCACCGAGCCATTTTTTCAAGTTTGTAAACAGAAAATAATTCGAGGGGGTTAAATCTGGCGAATAAGGTGCGTGAGGAAGCAATTCTAACTTTAACTCATTGATTTTGGCCATCGCGATAACGGATGTGTGAACTGATGAATTGTCCTGATGAAACGAAACTTTCTTTTTCGCCAAATGCGGTTGTTTTTTCTTGATTTCATCACACAAATACTCCAATAAGTTTGCATAATACACGCCGTTGACTGATTTTCCTTTCTGAAGATAATCAATGAAATTTACCCACGCGCATCCCAAAAAACTGACGCCATGACCTTGCCTGCAGATGAAACTGTCTTCGCCTTCTTTGGAGCCGATTATTCCCTTCTAGTCGATTGTTTTGACTGTTCCTTCATCTCAGGTGTGAAGTGATGGACCTATGTTTCATCCATGGTTATGAAAAAACGCAAAAACTCTGCTTTATTGTTGTGAAACTTCGCCAAACACTCGATTGAAACATCCTTACGATGCTGTTTTTGTTCCATTGTGAGTAATCGCGGCACCCACCTTGCGCACAAATTTCTCAATGCCAAACTTTCAGTCAATATGTGATGTACAGCACTTTTTAAAATGCCTGCTATCTCGCGCAATTTCAGTCGACGTTCATCCAATACCGTTTTGTGGATTTTCGTCACCATTTCTGGCGTGGTCACTTCATTTGGTCGTCCACTGCGATGTTCGTCTTGGCAGCTCGTCCGAGCTCGTTTACAAACTGTTGTAAACAAAGGATCAGACACCCCCAGAGTAGAATCTAGCGCAGCTTTGATATTGGTTGAACTGAAGCTTTTCAAATAAAAGTATTGTATCACATAACTATGACCAATTTTTTCCATGTTTACAAATTCACTGAGAGCGTTCACTGTTGATGGCTGACAAATAATTACTAAACAACGTAGCGTCGTCAAACTTAAAACTTAGGCTTTATAACGTTGGTACTTTCTATCATGGTCGTTATTTACAAACAACAACTGCTATCTATAAGTCAGGTCGGGTACTTCTGGGACTACTGGTAATTAGTAGGTGTGTTAGTAAGTCTAAATACCTATTGGTATCAATCATAATCTCCGTCCGATCAGTAAACTTCGTGTCAGTCGCCCCGCTCAGCATTCGATCCCACCGAGTTCGGTATCATAGGTATCATAGGTATCATAGGTATCATAGGTATTGTAACATAATGCTCTTGTAATAAACTCTTGTATGAACTGTTTAAGCTGCAAATAAAACTCGCTCCTGCATCCATCGGAGTAACCACCACCAAATCTCTCCTCCGGGCGTGTCTCCATCTACATCTCCCGGTTATCCCCAAACACAGCGGTCTTGTCCCTCCACAGCGAGACTCCGCCAAAACCTAATAAAGTAAAATAAGACTTTTAAAACTTAGAACATTCTGTTATTGCTATTTCAAATATTATTATATTAAGTAAAGGTATTAATGAATGTTTGAAATTCTTCTCTTCTTATTGTTCCATCCCCTAGCAGAGGTCAGCCACCATCAAGGCGATCTTATCTTTGTCGTCTGCTACCCGGAACAGTTCGGTGGAGCTGCACTCGTACCAATCACGGAGGTTCTTAAGCCACGAAATGCGGCGCCGTCCTCTGCTGCGCTTCCCATTGATCTTTCCTTGAATGACAAGTTGAGGAATGCTGTATTTTTGTCCTCTCATAATGTGGCCGAGGTATTGTAGTTTCCTGGTTTTGATACTACGTAGAACTTCTCGGTCCTTTCCCATTCGATTGAGAACTTCAACATTTGTCACCCGGTCAGTCCAAGGAATTTTGAGGATGCGTCTATACAGCCACATCTTGAAAGCTTCAAGTCTCCGTGACATCTCTTGGTTTAGCGTCTATACTTCCATATCATAGAAAAGAATTGAGAGCACATAACAACGTACCATACGCAGTCTCAGACCTAGGTTAAGATCTCGATTGCTAAGGAGGCGTCTCATTTTGAGAAAGGCGCTCCTTGCGATCTCAATTCCAGTTTTTATTTCCTGAGACTGGTCCCATTTCTCATTGACCCATGTACCTAAATATTTATTAATTAATTAATGGGTCACACGTTCGATTGGTTTGCTGTTAATGACAAAATTTGTGTTGGTGTCTGGTGTCGCTGTTTTTGATACTAGTAATAGTTTTGTTTTCTTGAGGTTCATTTTTAAACCATAAAAATTACTGACCTCATTAACCTTTTCTACCAGTTGATGTAAACTCTTTAAACTATGAGCAATCAGCACAGTATCATCGGCATATCGTATATTGTTAATATGTTTGCCATTAACCATAATACCCACAGATTCACCTTGTAAAGCTTCCTTGAAAATAGCTTCCGAGTACATGTTAAATAGCAAAGGTGACAATATACACCCATGTCTTACACCGCGACGAATTTTTACCTCTCCACTGATTTTGTTTGAAATTAGACTAATTATTTGCTAATACAATTTTTTATTTCATCAATAATTAAGAGGGGACATGCTCAGCCTAGATCAAAATGGAGCTTTTGTTCTATTTTTAAAGCATGATCCTGGACATACCTTAAAAGTTCTAGATAATCTATTTATATAATTTTGAAGCCTTATTATACGTTATATTTATTTCAAACATTTGATGACTGCATAAAGTATTTTTATTACATAAAATAGTATTCTTTTAAACCTCTCGCTCTAATGTTTTAGAATATAGTCATATTTCAGTACATAAATGTGCAGCGGTTTTAAATTTTTTTACATTTATTAATTTTTAAACGCATTTATAAAACTATGAGTATAATTTATATTGACATTATTATAGTGAAATATTTACGATAAAAATTTATATTGATAATCTCTGTGATCCGAAATTTGACAAGAATTAGGCATTTCATTATTCAAAAAATGGGCAAGATTAACACATTTGAAGATAATTCTAAA
This sequence comes from Rhyacophila brunnea, assembly GCF_057557595.1. NCBI lineage: Eukaryota > Metazoa > Arthropoda > Insecta > Trichoptera > Rhyacophilidae > Rhyacophila > Rhyacophila brunnea. The sequence goes on along the minus strand of NW_028232796.1, from coordinate 8,429,207 downwards.
GATACTCATTATAAGCTATGTCCTTGACCATTCAAGTGTGATAAACATTCTACGAATAATGATTGCTTTATAATAATTATTGACCTAAGAATAAGGTAGTGTTTTTTTGAAATTTCCCAGTGAGAGTAGCCATAAATTGACAAACTATAATTGGAGTAGGGAGTAAAATGATGTTAACGCGCGTGTTTGAACATGTACCGTTTAAAAAAAAATCGGTTAGGTACATCTTAGGTTTCATCGTTATTATTATGTTTCTTCTTTATAATAATGTTTCATGTCATGTTGTGAACGTCTTAAGCTTATAATTTGCAATGTCCACAATATGTTAAAAAAATAAATTGAAATTGAAAATCATTAATCAATATTGTTTTATTATCCGCAACCCCATAACAGTTTCACCAATAAGACAGAGTAGGTATTGTATTCAATGTTAATTAGGTAAGAAAAAGGTAAAAGAATATAAGATACATAATTTATAAATTTTCTATCTTTTTCCAGGAGCCAAACACGTGAATTTCTATGAATCTTTACCAACCTACTACAGCTTTATAGACAGCAATTAAATAAAAAAAAATATATATCTGGACCCCCGAAGCACCACTGCAAATAACGTTTCACGCCGATGCAGGTGTGACGTATTGATTCTGCGTTTTCAATCATAACGTTAAATTATCGCACAGTTTCAGATGCAATTGATTGAGGGAAAGTGGCCGATTGATTTAAGCCGACTTATGGTCACCACTTAGTACAGTGTTTCTTGATCGTATTTTTTCCACTTTTATCCATTGTTTGTACTATATTGTATTATACTTTACCATGTTTAGTTCCTGTAGTTTCCAAAAAAAAGTAGGGATTGCTTATATTTTTATAATAATTAATACTACAACCTAAAAATACAGTCAGGTACATAAAACGTTATGGTTAAAGAAAAGGTTTAATCATTTGTTTTTCATTTTTTCAGTCTTTGATTGAAATTTAGTATTACCTAATCCTATCGATCGAAGTTTTAATACTTGGTGGAATTTGAATTTAAATTCTAATGGATTTAATTTTTATTCTATTGAATTTGAGTCGTTATTTGCAACTGAGTCAGTGCGTAATTACCTTTTGGTAAGTGCACATAATGCCTGAAGATGCCGAAAGGCGAAACCGGGGTCGCAAAACGTCTCAAATAGTACATAACTTAAATCCATTAGAATGGAAATTTAATATCTTAACTTACTTTGTATGATTGTGAATAATACTTTGATCCAGAAACTAATAGGTAGTTAAAGATAGAGATTGTAATTTTATTGTTTAATATTTTTTGAGTCTCGAGATTCGAGAATTGAAAAATATTTAATTCTCGAGAATTCGAAATAAGTTTATTGATTTCTCGTTGAGGAATTTTAATTTAAGGTTTAACGCTAGCATTTTTTTTAAATTTATTTAAAAAACTGCTCACCAGGGAACTCAGAAATAATGGCAACTAAAGAATACGGTATAAACTTAAACACGTGTCAAGAATACGTCATTCTTTGAATACTGATAACTGCTCTCGGTTTATGCATTGACGGTCATTTAATATTGGTGTATTACACAAAACATTGCACGTCCATAATGCGTGGTTCATTTTCGTAGGACACTCACACATTCAAAATCCTGCGTCAAAATGTAGTGTATTGAATATTGCTTATCGTAATTCTATTTCTTAATCTGTTTTGTGCTGCTCACCTTCAAATTTAAAAAAATCTGCTGAAAATCAAAATGTTTTAAGTTGTTCCGGAGAAAAAATTACTGGCAAATTTAAGACTTTCCGATTAGAATCAAAGTTGAGAGCTCTTCTTAATGTCGTCTGCCAGATTTATTTAGCGCACAGTAACCACAAGTTATAGTATATGGGTGTGAAATATGGAGTTTGACGGATAAACATAAAAAATACTATATAGGTATTCTAAAATTAAGTAAAGTTCTCCTGACAATACAAAAGATATCTAAACAAAGCCAAAGGTTTCTAGCCCTACAATTTAAGCCTAATATTGTTAATTATATGAGACTGCACGGGAGGGCAAACTGCGGCCCGCCATCATTAATTGTACTTCTGATTACGAATAACTTTTTTTATCATTTTTTAAAAAATATTGACAATAGATGAAAAATTTGAAGAATTTGTTATCTCGTAAATGTATTATCTCAGTACGTCTTCCTTGTGTCTCGTCTCACACTATGTAACCACTATTTTCTACGTTGAACATCGATTTCAATAGATATTGATAGTGTACCGAGAAAGCTACAACTTGAGAGTATTGATTTGCAGTGTGACACTGATTTAAGAGAATTGCATCGTCGTGAAGAAATCTCCAAATTTTACAATGCCCTTAATTCAGACAAATTCGACCAACTTAAAGATCATGAACCTCAATAAAAATTCTATACGATCAAATATCGCCGATGCCCATTTACAAGCAGTTTTGAGAATATCAACCACAAAATTAACACCTGAAATTAAAAAAATAAACAAAAGTTTCATTCTTCTCAATAATTTTTTTTGAAATGTTTATTTTTCGTGATAATAAATAGTGTATATCTAAAAATGGTATTTTACTTGCGGCCCGCCGCTCATTTTGAATTCTTGAATTTGGCCCTCCATCCAAAAAGTTTGCCCTCCCCTGTATTAGAGGAAACAAATACTTGAATATGCCGTTTATGTTGTTAACCGCAAAAGATTTGGAGAAAACTCCAGTAGGTACTTGGTCTCTAGGCCGCCTTTGGAAGGAATGGTCTGATAATGTCAAGAGGGATGCAGATAGAGTATGAAAATTTATCGTAAACTATTTAATTTTGTTTATGTATATCGTACCTACTATAGATTAATGACACATTATCTTATTTTTCGTTCATAACCTCTCATTAGGCTGAGAATACAGATATTGTGATGCATGGCTCTAGCCAGGGGGCCCTGGCTCATGAAGGGCCCGGCGTGGCGAATCGCCCAGATAAGTGATTTAAATACACATCACAAATTCTATCGAATAGTAAAAAAAAGTCGCCTGCGGCGCTATTTATCTTCATTATTTTTATTATTTTAAATTATGTGGTTGTGCGATACAATTTTTAATTTTGTAACGATACTCGACAACTCCATAATTCAAATATACAAAAAACACTAAATATACACATTAATTTTACCGCGTAGGTACACCATTTGGTAGAGCGTCACACTGCCTTTATTATTAAGCGATAGATAGGGGGCCTGTCAAAGATTCTAGGCTGGCGGCCCGCTTTATGATGTGGGGGCCATGTTGTGATGTGATTCCAAGAACTGACGTCGCTTGCCAGGTTTAGTATCTGTAACTCTTCTGTATGTACACTATATTATAATATCATTTGGCCATATCAGAATATTATTGATTTGCAGATTTATTAAGATAGGCCAAATTGATACTTTTTTGACAAGTACACCATAACATATCTATTTACCTTATTTTCACCATTGATATGATAAGGATTTACATGGTCCGTTCTTTTATCTCATTATTTCTAACGGCTTCATACCATTGATATACTACTGGATGAATCATATGCTTCTTAAAATGACGCCCGATTTTCAGTGACTCGGCCAGTGTTAAAACTTACTGTTTTAATATCAGCGGACTTAAGTCGATATAAGCTCACTTAATATTTGTCTCGAAAACGACCTGGCAATAATTATGAGTAAGCCCGATCTAGCTTGCATCTTACTCTAACTAATAGTCAGCGCATGACGACTTGCTCTGTCCGCTCAGACATGAATTGTTGGTAGCTTGCAAGCTTTGGGTTGCAGCACCCTTAGGGTCACTATTCCAAAAACGAAAATTTAGTTTTACAGCCAGGGCAATACGGGTGAAATTTGGGAATCCATGTTAACGGTCTTAACGCATTATACCTACAAGGAAATATTATAAGACGATATTCGTAATATCTTCTTTTGTGGTATATTTTTAAAATGACACTTGTATGGGAACTCCTCATCTAGTAGTATATCAATGCTTCATACTACCAAATAATGTCAAAAATGTATACTGATATTAAAAATAAGAGGAATATCATTGATAGATACTATTTGAGAATCAGTGTAGTAATGCGATTACACAAAATGATATGGCTACACATCGTGGGAACTGAAAATATTTCCGATATTTAGCACATGAGTAATCTGTAATTTAATGATATGTTTGATTGACACATTTGACTGTAATTTTCAAATATATTATGCTCCATTAATTTATAATATGGCCATAAATACTGAACCTATCGCGATAAGTGTATAATTATTATGATAGCTTCATAATATGCAGGGAAATAATTTTTCAGTGTAAGCAATAACGTGCAATACGATTTATTTTCACATAATATTATCTACTTAGCGCATCAAAATTACGTGTAAAATTTAGTTTATAAAATATAACTCTTTGATTTAAAAAAAAATATGCTTAGTGCATTATTTAATAAATAATATATTAAAAAGCCTACATTTAAATTAAACGTCTACTGAGTATCTACGTAATATATAATTAATATAAGGTAATTTCTTTTATTTTGTTAACTGTCAATTGATGGTGGAACTGCATTGTATTGTTGTTTTAATTTGATAAAACAACAATAAAATAATATAAGGTACCTATTAGAGACTGTTCTCCATTTTGGGTGGCATCAGAATATCTTATAGGTTATATAAAAAATCGGCAAATTTAGTTTTTTCATCGGTTTGTGATTAATACTATTAAACAATTGGACAAAAAAATGCTGAAAACATGCTTTATAACAAACTGGCAATAACATCTTATTTTTAGCCATGAGTGCAGTTAGCTGGTTTGTAGATTAAATAGCAGTCAATAATATGCTAAACAGACTATTTACTATAATTAATAACACATAATCTCCAGGTTGAAAAATAATTTTCAACCAGAAAAAATATTTGAAGGCTTTAAAAGCTCAACAGATTTACACATATAGGTAATTTTTAATCGTCATAATCATAAGTAGCTTATTAACCCAGGGCGGATTATTAACCTCTTCCACGAAATTCCTCCACCTTCCCCGATCCCTTCAGGTGCCTGTATCGCTCTAGCATATTTTTTAACACCATCAAACCACCAGAGTCTGAGCTTACCAATCAACATTTGACCGTCCGGTTTGGTATCCAGGATTCCCTCGACGGTTGAACACCAATGTTGCTACATGGCCCACCCATCAGAGTCTACCGGAGATACAACTAGAGATTACAGAGCTCTAGGTTATGCCGAATACGCCTTTCAACTCCTTTTAGTACGAATCCGAATATTCTCTTGAAAATATCGAAGGCACGCTCATCAGCCTTAATATAAAAATATAATATTATTGAAATCGATTGCAAAAAGAAAATAAGAAGCCAAAAGAATAATTAATTACAATATATACATTCATCAAATTTCTCTCAGTATACTTGAACTCATTACCTAAGTACCTATATTGCATAGACACAATTTAATTTTCTATAATGTCGCTATGAATCAAAAATAATACACAAGATCGATTGAGTTTATTTATTGATATTATACTTACTTCTTTTGGGGCGTTTGGTAGAGAGTGAAATTGAGAGCTGTGCGCGCACACCGTTACAAAAGTGCGCGACAGTATGAAGTTAGCTGCGAATCAGTCACTATATACAAACGCAAGTTTGATAGTAGAATTGTTCCGTAATTTTATAATTTAGTTATATAAGTTAAAGTGTATAGAAATAAATCAACGGCGCTCCAAAAAGCGGCTCTTTTTCTTGAGTGTGTAATTTAACAAGATAATTAAGAGCCAGTCGAAGAATCTAGATTATCACAAGTTTTGTTTTTATTTTGTTACGCCAAAGAAATATAACTTCTAGCGCGCGTGCATAAGTACACACACACCGATTTTAAAGAATATTAAGAAATGTATATAAATTTTAATTTCGTTTTATTAAAATATTTTTGGGCATCCAAAATAAATATTAGCCTAGGGCCCTTTGCACGTAATTCGAATCTGTTTGAATGTCAAGGTTGTTAGATTACGTTTTACAAGGTATATAACGCATTTATAAAATATTTTTAAAATAATATAAAAAGATACGTTTTTCACAACATGTTATACAATAATATAATACTTATATTATACAATACAAAATCAAAGTATCATTGACATATAATACTATTCCAACAATGAAATAGCGTGATAACAAATAATCAATCAAAAATATCCGACTGATAACGACTTTACACAGGTTTTAGGAATTTTTAGTACATTCCTTTTCAACGTTTTAATAATACATTCATAAAAAACCTTCCTATCTCTTCTTTCACAGAGATACAAATCGGGTCTCCAAAATTCTACAAAAAGCTGTAAAAAGTCTATTGGCTCAAATTACTTACAAAGTTTTATTTTCATTGAGTATGTTTTTATTTGCAATAAAATAGTATCTTACTATTATATCTAGTCAGCATATTATAATAGGTCGTAAATCAATATATTAAAGGTCTCTTCAGGAATTCAATGATACAAACGAATATCCTGAAAATTTACAATATAGACTAATATGCTCTAACCTAACTTTCGTATATAATAATATTATGTAGGTATCAGTGTCGAAGGGTGACTTTTGGAAACAGGTAGGGTGTGGAGAAAGCACACTTGTTAGATCTATTTACGGGAAATAAGAAGATAATCCGACATATAACTACTGATGAATAGGTAGGTACACAAAAACCGATAAAATTTCAAAAGCTCACTGATGGTATAAAATTAAGCAATTAATTTGAATTATGTATTTTCCTAAATATAAACGCAAGATACGCTCAAAATATATTGAAAATATCCGTTGTTGTGAATTTGTTCCATAAAAATTTATAATTTAACCCGTAAACTAGACATTTTAAAATACTTCTATATTTAAAACACAGACTTCGATACAATATCAGATTTCAACTTACTTAATTGGCTATAAATAAACTAACTGACAAATAAAAATCACGAGATAAATTATCTATTATTTTTAACAACAATCAATATTTATATGTGATTGAATCCCATAGAAATTATTTTTTTTAAATTATCTTATAAATTATTTTGAATAAATGTGCACTTACATAAAATGTAAGCGCTCCTTAAATAGCTTACCAATTTATATGGGCCGCCGCAGACGTCTTGAAATTATAAGAAACCAACTTCATATAAAAAAAGTTTTCGATTCACGCGAACCTAATCCATACAATATGTGAAGCGAAACGAGATGTCGCTTATTTTTTTAAACCTTCGAGACATACCATAAATGGTGCTTATTGAAATAGTGGAAAAGATCTAAAATTATTATGACAATTATACGATAGATGTCGTTGGGCATATTGAATATATTATTATGTGATTATATTATTTAATATTCGAGGGCTTACTGTCAAACAACCCTATCTACAAAAGTGCAACTTTACAGGAGAGCCAAAAACCGTTATTTTAGATTCTTGTAACTCAACAAGGGAAATGTTTATTTAAAACCTAATGTTAATATTTTATAATTTATTGTGTATTGTACATTTATCTTGCTTATGATGATGTTAAAATTTATAGGAATAGTTTTAAAAAAATATGAAAACAAGGGTAACTTGTGTAGTTAGCGTTAAACTTTACTGACGATTTAATAAGAAATTAGAAAAGATTGACATAACGTTGTTTGACTATCATGTAGCCGTAAATGTAAAATAACGTTATCTTAAAAAAAACCCTTTTTTGTAAATAACGTTTTCTGAAACACTCGAATTATGTCAATATAAAATTAAAAAATATTTTTCTTATGAAGGTAGGCTTTAAATAATTGCCTAGTATGGAGTCTTCACCACTGGTAGGTATGGGTGAGGGTAAGTTTAGATGGATGCTATTTTATAAATTCTTAAAATATGGCCTCCTTAACTAACTCTGTGTACTTCTTTGAACTTCTATAGATGTATAGTTGTATTGTCAGTATTATTATTACACTGCTTTTGTATGTTTATATCATGTTGTCTTTTTATGTTTTCATTTTTATCGCTTTTATTATTAATTCTTCTTTTCTTCTTTATAATAATGTTTCATATCATGTTGTGAACGTCTTAAACTTATAATTTATAATATCCAAAATATGTTAAAAATAAGTTAATTGAAATTGTCTATGACAATTTGGTATGTAAATAAAAAGATAATAATTCTGGATATATAAATAAATTTATTTATTTTAAGAAATTATTTTATAACCAACATGCATTTAAAATTATTCATCTTCGCCGAATATAATATTATTACCCGTAAATGCCGTCCCAATTGGTGTCACCAATGACATTTGTCCTGATTTTTTAGATCATCAGGATGGCAATAGACTATTACGAATGATGATGAAAGAGTTTTTGTTTACCTACACCACGGATAGTTCGAAAAAATGCGTAGCTAAAAGAAATTGTCTGCTCTTGAAAGATCATTTATCGTAAAAGCATTTTTAATACATCTTCTTGGAGGTAAAGAAAAGATTTTACAGGCGAGCTTTTTTTAGGAAATTACCGTAGCGTGCGTAAATAATATATTAAAAATAATTACAAGATAAAAAGAACTTTTTATAAACAACGTTTTTAAATTTTCTGTTGAATCATATAAACTTGACTTGACTAGCTTAAACGATCATAGAATACTGAAATGTCATATTGACATTTCATATTAATTTCCATATTAACGCACGTATATATTAATAATTTAGTTGCTAGGACCTCCCACTTAGCAACCAATAATAGTGTATTGGATTCCGGATATCTTCCGAAATAACTTTTCATACAAAACAGAATTAACTCAAAATTAATTCAATTCTACTTAAAATTGGCTAAACGTATTTAAAGAATGCATTGGCATCGTGTTCTGATATAATCTAAAAGTTTCAAATGCCTAGCTAGTCGTTAAGTTAGTTAAAAATCGATTGCAAGATTTGTACTGGATAAACAACCACCTGACAAACTAGAATACGACCTAATAAAACGTTGTGAAATAATGTACCTATAATTCTAAAAACATTATAAAAAATCCAAGTAGGACTCGAACGCATAATTTCTCTTGCGTTCTGTGTCAGGATTGTATTATCCTTTAAGTTAAAGCAATCGCCGTCTTCAATAATTAATGTGAATTATTATTTCTTATAACTACGTTTATTTGGGTTCTTCAAATTTCGCAAATCAAAAAGCGATCGGGTGTATTATCAATAAAGGTAAATGCAATAACTCAGCTGTTGCTGTGATGTTACTTTAGGTAACGCAACCTTTTTGATTGCAAATATCAGTTAATAAGCACTTCATCGTTTTATCAGTATTACATCTAAATAAAATGTTACGAGTATCATTATCCAGTTAATATTTTTTTCTTTTACATTTCCCTCATATATACAGTAATATTGTCAACCTCGTACGATAACCGAAAGTGACATCACCAGAGCAAACAGTTTTTTTTGGGATCATAAAGGAAAGGTTAAGTATAACCGACGTCTGGCGCTAGTCAAATTTGATTATTGACGTTCATATAGTTGCTAATAATACTCAATATTTATAAGAATAAAGATTGCTATATATTTTTTACCACGTTTTTATTAACTCGTATTCTTGTTTGTCCGATACAGATTTTTTCTTGTATGTCCAGTACATTTTTTTTCTTGTTTGTCCAAGATCTGTATTGGACGGTTAAAGATTTTTAACAAACTTTCCGACTAGCTAGACAATTGAAACTTTTAGAATATATCAGAACACGACGACAATGCATTCTTTTAATACTTTTAGCCATTTTTAAGCAGAATTGAATTCATTTTCAGTTAATTCTGTTTTGTATGGAAAGTTTCTTCAGAAAAATCCATAAAAAGTAAAAGACTATTATTGGTTGCTAAGGGGGTTGTCCGAGCAACTAAATTATTAATATATACGTGCGTTACTATGGAAACTAATATGAAATGTCAACACATTTCAGTATTATATGATCGTTTAAGCTAGTCAAGTCATGTTTATCATATATTTTCAGTTAATTCTGTTTTGGATGGAAATTTATTATTGTTTGTTGCTAAGGGGGTCCTAGCAAATAAATTATTAATATATACGTGCGTTACTATGGAAATCAAAATGAAATGTCAAAATGACATTTCAATATTCTATAATATTTATTCAGTATTTTTATCAAGTACAAAAAAAGTATTTATTAATACATAGAATTAATTGTCAAGTTTATATGATTCAACACAAAATTTAAAAACGTGGTATTTATATAAAAAGTTCTTTTTATCTTGCAATTATTAAAAATAATGTAGCCATATTCAATAATAAAAAAAAAACTAAAAATAAAATTGATTTTCTACTTGTTGACCACTGTCTAATGAATAAAACACGTCATGTAACACACACCAAACATCTTTAGTTTATTTTTTGTTGTTTTTACCCGTGCCTAGGCAGATATCACAGGTATCACAGGTACAATCACCATCGTGTCCGATAATCACGAGTTATTCAAATTAAACGGTTTGTTTACGGGCAATTTGTTCAGTAAGACGATGCTCCGTGTCGAAGTATTGTGATGATGATTGAAGCAGTTCGCTCGCCTCTGCGGGTGGCCCCCAAATTGAGACGTTGGAGGTGTTTGAGGCTTGGCCATGGAGTAGGGATTCATGCTATTTGAACATGATTGAGGAGAGACGGCTGGTTGTCAATCATACGGTACGTTGAAAGCTCAAGTCATCCTATTGCATTTAGATGAAGTATATTATTTTTGGATATAGATACATATTATTTATTTATTTTAAAAATATACGTTGAGTACATAACAAATTATTAATTCAAGACGTTCACAACATGACATTTAGAATAAAAATTACAAGTAATCAGTTACAGAAAAAACAAGGTAGAAAAAAAAACAAAGCAAAAATAGTTTTATACAACAAAAAAACAGCAATTCAAAAAAATACAAATTAAACAATAAAATAGAATTAAAAAAAACAGAATATATAATGGATCGCCAAAAATATCTATATCTCTAGGGAGTGCATTAACCAGCCGCACAGCTCTCGCTATTGGTGAGCCTGACATGAGGAAATAAGAGCATACTATAGATAGGTAAATCATTCTATAGTAGCACAATGAGTACGAAAAAAGTAGTGGTATTATATGCTAGCATTGAAATAGGTATTGTAGAAAATAATTCCAATACAATCCAACACCTACAAATTACCTATGATGCCACTGTAGAAATATTTACATCTACGTACCTACTACAGGTAGTTAGTTATAAGCCAACAACACTAAACTTTCAGGGAAATAAATTTGAGATTGATTAATGTTGAATATCGTCTCTAGCTACTTGCACTCTTCTTGGTACCAAGTACTTTGCTGCCACGTACATCCACCGAACTTAATATTGTCGTTGATCCAAGGGGTTTAAGGGTGTACCTGTGGCTATTTAGCATCCTTTGGATACCAGTGAGAGACCGCATTTTCCGATTGCGCACTCTTTCAACTATATAATCAACCCATTACCATTTCATCAGCTTGGCGATCTTTATCACATCGCGTACTCTTGTATTCCTCCTTATCAATGTGTTTGTTTTGAAGTATATATCCTTAATGTAATAGAAATACAAAAAAAAAAAGAAGTCACGAAACGTGATATGGAAAAGTGTATGTTGAACATAACGCGGAAAGCCTCAAAATAAACCAATTGATAAGAAGACGGACATAAATGCGCGGCTTAAAAAATGACAATCGTTGGAGAAATACAATCATACAGTGGTGGTCAAGGCCCACTATAGTTAGGCTGTGGCACTAAAGTTCTGAGTTCTGATGGTAGTACTAGTTATTGCTTATCTTTCTTCAAGTGCAATGCAATACCTAAGTTGTTTACAGTAAAATGAAGACTTTTGATTGAATATTTCGTTGAAATTAATTAATATGTAACGATTTCTTTGCAATATGTAGCACCCATTATTCTCTACAAACAGTGTCTATATTGCAGGCAAAGTTTGAGTATCAACTAGTTCACATAAAAATTCACAGTTTCGTACCGTCACCTGCCTATATAGTCGGCTTTGAATGGTATTAAACCAAGGGGCATTGAATAACTACTTTGAAAAACACAAAATCGATACGGGTCGACCACCATTGCATCTGAAGATGTGTTCATGCAATTCATCAGATTGCGTGAAGAGAGCACCCGTCCCGAAGAGAGTGATTTGGAGTTATTGAAAGCCAACCCCAAAAACACTATATTCAAATGCCGTACTTGTCAAGGAGACCATTGGACCATCTCTTGTCCATTCAAACATCACAACGCTGCCAAGCCTGACGCAAGTGAGTAATCATGTATTATAAAATATTTTCTTACATTATACTTCCAACATTTTTTGTCACATTCGAATACGCAGAATAGGAATGATTTACCTATAAACTAATATAAATGGACCAATAGAAGTTGTTTGTTGGCAGAATTTTGAACTAAAATTTACATCATTCGAAGTCGGGATAGTTGAGAAGAATGTAAGGAGCTGAAGGAGGTATTCAATTAGCAATGGATTAATCCTGGTTGATAATTATTATTATGATATACGATATATAGAATAGTATAAAATATAATACGCATTTATGAAGAAAGTAAAACCACTCAAAGAAATAATAATATTATGTATATCACAAAAACTGGTTCAAAGCAAATAGCAGGCAGACAAATTGGGATCTTGGTATTTTGCAAGATAAGGCGAGTTGGCCCAGTATGGAAGTATTGCAGTAGCTACATAGGTATATTTATTATAAACAGCAGGGTTATCTGAGATAATAAATTCAAATTACCGGATTAACAATGCGGATAGGATCTTTCTCGTTGGAATATTTTTTGTAATGGTTTATTTTATACTGCGTGTAATAAATGCTTGCAAGTAGCTGTTATGTGTATGCCTGCACAATGTTTTGCCGACACTGTTCGATGCTATCTTCTTCAGAATACCTAATCCAAAGGTAGATTAGTCAAAGAACTATTAAATGATTCGGTACTGGTGATAATGTGTTTTCCTTAAAGAAATCCATTGAATTGTATACTAAGCCAAGATACATAATAAATAATAATATACACATATATATTATATATATTGAGCACTAATTTCACTGATCATCAAACTATAATTCTATTATTTAAAAAGCTTACTGTGAAATGTGCAACGGTTAATTAACGGAGAAATTACGTCTTTCAGTAAACTCAGTCAAAGCTCTCACTCAAGAGCGTAGCGATCTCAGTCTTGGGTATGTGCTCCCGAGACATTCCCACGCGTAAAAAACTGCTGATGTTTCACATCTAAAGTAGGGCCTCGTGATACGCTCTATTAAGACTGAGTGTGGTGCGGGGCGGGTTGGTTTGGAAGGGTTGTCCAACAGTAACAGTCAATTGCGCCTTAGTGTAAAGCGCGGACATTTGTATATTCTCTTTTTCTCACTCCTGTGACAGACCGTTGTAAGTGATGTGATATGAATCAAGTAATATAACGAGGCCACGCGGGCTGCCTCTGTAACTGTAACAGGTTTTTGTGATTGTTTCACTTATATTACTGGTTACACTACTGTGATTTGGCCTGGCTGCATGGCCTGTTGTAGTGTTAAAAATAATATATAATTTTACTTTTAATACTGACAATAACTATTAGTGTTTATGTATTACTTTTTCTAGGTCAAGAACCCCGATTAAATATAATTATATAATTTTGAAAATAGTACATTAAAGCATCACTCTGAGTCAAAAGTTCTTGGGATAATTTTTGACTTTTCATTATCTTTTCACTCGCATATAACTTCTACAGCTCTACGTGCGAGTAAGCCTCTAGGATTCATTATGCGACAAGCCAAACCATTTAAGAATCCAAATGTCACACGTACACTCTACGTCTCGTTAGTGCGTACCATTCATGAATATGTGTCAATAATTATCTGGAGTCCTTATGAAGTTTCCTACAAGCTTGTTCTAGACTCTAGAGCGCGTCCAGAAAAAAATTCTTCGATATCTTTATTTTAAGACATCTAACTATTTTCTTTTCAATAATTCGTTAAATGGTTACTCTCCGACTGCCTTTGTAGAAGACATGCTCACTTTTCACTCTCTTGAAACTCGTAGGTCACTTCTACTGTTGAAACAATTGAAGTTTCGATTGAAGAACAATTGAACAACAAGTTGAAGCAAAAAAAAAAAACAATTATTACCTACTTAACGTTCGAAGTCATGATCTATTTTGGGTCAAAACCGTTTCTTCGTGTCAAGTCTATCAGGCACCATTAGCGAGATGTGCAAGACTAGTCAATGCACTCCCCAAATACATAAACATTTTTAGTGACGTGCTGTATGTATTTTGTTTTCAAAATTTTATTTTTTTAATATACCTACTTTCTTTTCTATTGTGAGGGTAATATTTGTTATAATGTAAGTCTCTTGTAATGAATGTCTTAGATTTTTTTGTGATTTTACCGAGGCATTGACTGCGACTCGCTGTCATATCGCCTCTTCTCTTCTAGAAGGCGATCCATCGATCAGGTCCTCTCTCCTATTCTGTTAAATAACTTTACAATTTTGCCTAGCTCTTCCGTCTTACCCACCACCAGGACACCCTTCAATTCGTCGACATTCTCATAGATATCCGCAATTCGCAGCTGTACTCTGTGAAATTCATATTTAGGGCATTGTAGTGCTATTATGTACAATGTCTAAAACATGACATTCATCGCAGAGTTGCGATTCGCTTCTTCCCATGAGGACATCAAGGTCTTAGATTTAGATTTGATTAGTTAGACTTAGGTTTTGATTTGTTATGTCCACAATGTTTTGTTTTCTTAAATAAATAAAAAATATATGTAATGGAATTGTCGAAAAAACCTACTAATTAGATTTTTCCTTCATTGCCAAAAAATAAAACATACTGAGTAAATAGTTAGAGAGATAGCGAGTTAGTTTACCACAAAGATAATAAATGCGCTATCTACTAGTAAGCAGATGCATTAGAACCCGACTACCGATCGCCGAGCCTGCATCTCTTATATGGAAAATGTAGTGCGTTTAATGAGAGAAAAATCCCAATGCTATTTTCTATGCGACTTGAAGTTATTTTATTGTGATTTTTGTAAGCGAATACGTTTTACAATATGTTTTCCGTGCGTTTCGCGATTCCTGATACATGTTTCTGCCCAATGCTATATGGGAGATAATGGCATCTGTGATCTTGTTAATTATTATTGTTTGTACACGCGAATGTTAATGAGTGCCTTATCTATATTATTTCGAATCGAATTGGGTCTATGGACATGGAATTTAATGCTAATTAATGTAATCACTGTTAACACAATGGTAATTAAAATAATTTAAGAAGTAATACCTATGTATGTACATTATTTTTGTATCATTGAATCAATACAATTTTCATACAGCAACATTTAGCGAAAGCTAAACATAATATAAAAATACCAACTCTGCTTTTCAAGTTGTGCTGATTATTATATTTGTGATGGTATATTAAAATTAAATCATAATATCAATGAACATAGCGAGTTTCTTTACTACACAATATAACTAATTATATTAAGGGGAATAGTATATAATTATGAAAGATTAGTATAAAAGTATAATAATTACAAACAATCATTTTAATAGAATACACGTACCAAATTATATGAAATATGAAAAATATTATATCAACCCTATTTATAACCCTAGCGGAAAAATGCGAAGCTTGCAATTTGAGATTTGTTTTTGATAATTTACAATTTCAACTGTATTATTTAATAAAATATGTATTTGAAAACATTAAAAAGATTTTTTTTAAGCCAAAGATAAATTTACAATTGTAAAAAGATGTGAATTTGTCACATATTTGGTACATAGGTTACATTATTATTTCATTATTTTTATGGTTATATTTATTATTAAAATTTAGTTTATTAAGTTAACGGTTTAGACTTTTGACTAATTCATAGTTTAAATATTTTTTATATTTATTTTAAAAACCATCGATTTTTATAAAAAATATAAATGTGTATAACTTGAAATCCTTTTTATTTTCATTCATTCGATTATAACCAGTATTTTTTTCAATTTAAATCTCATGTTGTTTTTAAACAAATAAAACAATTTTATTATCAGATTCAGAATTGATTTTCAAATTTCAACAATTTTCTAATATAATGCAGTATATTATGAAATTATTCAATATGATTTGTCCATTTAAATAATTTTATGAATGCATTATTCTCTATACTGTTTGTCTCGCAAACTGCACAATATCATGGAACAAAACGAAACAGTTCATTGGATGCACTTTCGCATTATATAAGGGAAGGTATTTTTATATTATCCCTAGATGCACTTTTACTCAATACAATACAATGAGATGTGTAATGTTTATAAGGTGCTTGGCTTGTGGTCAGTTCTTCTTATGGACAAAGATGTGGTGTGGAAGTATGGACTGAATGCCCGTTTGTAAACAATGTATATAAGATGCTAAATTGCCAACGAGAAATATTTCGCCACATTGAATTAACACATTAAATAAGGCTTGTTTGTTAGTAATATAATATTATATCAACACAATTTTATTTTAAATATTTATTTACCACTTCAGTGGATATTAGAACTTTCTACTTTTAATATATAGTTATTTTATAATACCTACAATTATTTAAGAACAGTGGAAGTCCTCAAAAATATTACAGCAATTTGGATTATTCCTGATTAAGGATTGTAATGTCGATATTTGAAAATCCAACATACCGGTATTCTTGGTATTAATAAAGCAGACATGTGTTTACGTTATTCAATTAAGATATTATTTCGAAATAAATAATACGTGGAAAATATTTTGTGGTATTTTATAGCTGTTTAGCTTTTTAGTAAAGTTGATGACTGAAGTCCAATAAGCATTGAATTTTAGAGGGCTTTCCTAGAGCCGGATTTTTCAACATATTTTAATTAAAAATATCAATAAATTTAAACTATGTGTAATAATCTGCAGTTCTAAAATATTACGATCTATACATAATTATTTAAAAAAAACCAACATAATAAATGTAGGTACTTTACGTTTTTGCTCTAAAATAATATTTTAAATATATTATTATAGCTATTATATTATGTATTGATAGATATTTCGGTCTTTTTCTGTGTGTTTTATAAAAAATCGGTATTAATACCGGTTTTCAATTAAAAAAAATACTGTAATACCGGTATTGGTATTTTCATTCGGTATTTCCATCAGTACTCTTGATGACAAATATTAAATATTGTTATGAGGTCCAATACTAGTAGTGTAGTGATATAGTAGTGCATTAGTAGAAGCAAAATGACCAGAAATTTTCATAAATACCAAAGCTTTCAAAAGACCACACAAATATATGGAATTTAAAACATCACATATAGCGTTGGTATAACGAATTATTCATTAAAAATATAGTTCAGTATTAATTTAATTTATTAAGAGCAACTTCATGGAAAGTGAAAAATGGGTGTGTACATAATATGTAATGTCTCATAAATACATAAATATATTATGCTTTCGTGTTGATTATTCTCCAGGATCCTTAATTTAATTGAAGGTTATTTAGGGGACTATAAACCGATTCTCTGTACCAGTATATTATAAGGAATTTAAATTATTTGAAAAGGAAATATTCCTATACCTACTGATACCAAATATCATGATGCCTAATACCCCCATCAAAAATATTCCAATCGACAGAGTTGGGAATATAATGATAATATTATTGTAACTGTAAATGAGTCAAGGCTAGACCAGTATTCACAGCGGAACAAACAAAAAGAAAGCTACCGTTATCTGTTTCTGGGCGGACAAAAGATCGAGAGTAGGTATTACGGTCAGTCGGTGACCTACCCTTGAGCCTCGAACGTCGCCTCTAAAAATACAACTTGCCCCCTTTTCGCGCCAAAGCGTGCGTTTGCAAAATAATGTTATTAATAATTAATTGTTACTTGTCAAGCGAAATATACTTACAATGTCCCTGAATCAGTGTTTTTAATAAGTGAAAAGTATAAATCAACACCCTACGTAAACCCTTACCCATCACTACTTATAAAAAATACAAACATAATATGTGTATCAAATGAGAAGACAATCATCGCAACCCGAGCCATGTATTTTTGAAGTGTTTCGAGCTATTTATGTTTAATAAAGAATGCTACCTACATTCTGAAGCATTCAAATAAATTATTTTCCTACGTAGTACAGTATCTCTCTCTGACATATTATCATATAATAGTAACTGTACCTCAAAACCTCAGAGTGTCCTAAGTTATTTTTTCCCACCAAAAAGTGTAGATTTTTTAGGTAGTTAGGCACCTAAATTAATATATTATGTGTCATCCTCTATTATTCAGTCTTCTTTCGACCATGTCCGATCTTAATAGGATCATAATATCGGCCTCCACAGAGTAGAGGTTTGTATTAACAGATTTTGTTTTTTTACGAGAAATGGATGTGAGCCACTTGCTCAACCTATTAGGACAGACATACCCCGACAGACACAAATTGAAAAACACTTGTGTACTTGCCAGACCCAGGATCCTTGCTAGACTCAGGACCTAGACCACAGACCGTGGGTGCTAACCATTATTAGTTAACAATTGTTTACAATACAAATATTAAATTGCGTTTCTCCGAAAACGCTATTGTTACTTTAGCTCGGACTTAAAAGATCTCATGGTACTGTTCGGTTATCAGGAATACAGCGGAAAACACATTTTGAAAATACCCGATATACTGGGTTATTTATTAGTTTGGGTTAGTTAAGGTAAGGTTAGGTTGGGTTAGGTTATGTTAGGTTAGATTAGGTTAGGTTTGGTTAGGTTAATCTAAAAAATAATCCAGTTTATCGGCTATTTTCAAAATGTGTTTTCCGCTGTATTCCTGATAACCGAACAGTACCGATCTTATATTATATAATTATTATTTATCAGTGAAATCTAAACATATAAATGTTGTGATATTATTTTGAGAAGCTTGGTCTAGGAATTCATGTGGACAATGTAATATTTTTAATGAATAAGAGGTTTAATTTTTATTTTATTTCACCAAACAAACACTAAGTTAAATAATTTTATTGATTCCAAAGATGTTTTACATCTTGCAGGTATTTAAACTGCATTCAGTAGGAAATATGAGCCTATAATATGTTATCGAAATGCATCTCTTATGTCTACTGAACGCAGCAGTTAAAAATATATACCTACTAAAATGTCAATAAGTAATGAATTGGCTATCAAAAATATTTACTTAAAACTGTTGAAGAATGTGATATTATCAGTTTCTACTGAAATCCAGAAATTTATTTGAACCCTTTTTGGTGTTGTTAAAAAGTTAATTATTTTCTAAGAATTAAATTTGTTTATTGTACGTCGTCTTTCACAGTCTGTCCTCTTAAAATAAATAATAATACTATCATATAATACATCAGTTGCCATATAACATTGCCAAAAACTTTTTTTTTATTTAGGTAATATAAATGAACTTCTAATCAAAAAAGAAACGTTCCTTATTTTATGGTTTTTGGTGTTTTTATTGATACCCAGTATTACAAAACTATACAAAACGAATGACTAATAATTAACTTAACCTAATATAACCTAACCTTAACAATTTTTTGATTAAAAAATATGAAAAAATAAAAATTAATTTGTCTTCAAGATAGAATAGAGTGAAGATAAGTTTGACATACAAATATTTTGATTTAGAATAACCTAATAATAATACTTACTATGTTGTAAATGTTATAGGTGGGCCTCGTGGTTCGGTGCGTAAGACACTGGGCTCTCACTTAAGGGCTCAGGTTCAGATTCCCGGTAAGGTCACAATATAATTATCTAATTTTCTCAAAGCCTGAGTGTTTATGTAATGATCGTTTCACTTCTGCTACTGCACTACTTTTAGTAGTGTCAAAAATAATATAATATTAGGGTCATTTACATTACATTACATAATAATTGTATGGGAGGTTTGCATTATTAAGAAGTGTTTGTAGTAACTCCGATATAATGACTGCGGACAATGTAAGTCAAGGCCCCCACATTCTGAACCGGGCCCCCATGCTGGGATCTTTGGCGCCCCCTCCCCTACCTATCTCTAAGGATAAAGGCAGTATGATGCTCTTCAATAGCGTTTTCCAAATGGTGTACGTAGTACAATTATTATAGTGTATATTTAGTGTTTTTTGTTGTATATTTCAATATATCCATTTGAATTAAGGAGTTGTGAGTGTCGAAACACAATTAAAATTTTTATCGTACAATCATATAATTTTACGTAATAACACCATTGAAGGAAAATTGCGCCGCAGGCGAATTTTTTTTACTTCCACCATGAATTATTGACAGTTAACAAAGTAAAAGAAACTATTAAAGCAAATTTGGGTTGTGTGTTTATCTCACTTATCTGGTCGACTGGCCTCGCCAGGCCCTTCCTGAGCCCGGGCCCCCAGGCTAGAGCCCTGTCAGCCCCCCCCTTGTGGGGGCTATGGTGTAAGTATTACGGTTTTATTAAGATAATACATGTTAAAAAGGAGGTTTCTATAATAATTATTTGTGTTACTATATATAGAACATTTAGGGTTTTACTCAACTATGCGATCTAATATAAACGAATAGAAAAATGTCACATCGGAGGTTTTACAGTTCAATGACAATTTTATAAAATTTGTATTTATTGTCTTATCTTATCAAAGCCACCTGTTTCTTATTAATGTTTCTAAAAACAAAGTGAGTTAAGTGAGCTTATACCGAGAAGTATCTAAGTATAAAAATATAAACGTCACAACAACAAACCCGTGTGATAAAGTTGATTTCTTATCACGAAATTAATGCTCAATTATATGTACGCTGGACAATCAGATATCAGCTTCTATGTTTCAATACAACAGTGTCACTATAAACATACTTATATATAAATAGATTTGGTGTATATTATTTATTTATTTTAAAAAAATCGTTATAGATATAAGATAACAGTGATTGGATAAATTAGCTATACTATACTATAATAAAAGTAGTACTAAGTTTGCTATAATATAGTTAACAATGCAATAGGAAAAGACTAAAATAGACACCATTATCAATTACTAAGAAAGATTAGTATAAAAGAGGAATAGAAAAAAACTAAATGCTTAGCAACGTGTAAATAAATTTATTCCAATAAATACAATATACATACCAAATTTCATGAAATATGAAAAATATAATATCAACCTATGTAAAATTATTAAAGTATTTTCAGACGTTTAAAATGACATATTACTTGTAATTTTCTTCATTGCTATTAATGGCATGCAACATTGCAAACAACTAATAATTATTTTTTTCGCACTTTGCGAAAAATGAACGACAACAATGCAATGTTTAAATTATCTCTAAAAATAAATCGACAACACACATTTATATGTGAATGATTTCACCAAATGAAAATGATGTTTATGCAAATATTAGTGTTCGGTATGAAATTTAACAATTCAGTGGCATTGGTCCGATTCGCCTCTTTTCTTCTTTTCGCATATAATAATATTAGTATGTATTATGAATCGTCTGGCACAATATTTAACTCTTTTTTAGACTTGACTCTTTTATACCTAATATATTACTGTCATCACAAGAACAAAAAATGGTCCATCAAATGGAATACCATACCACTTGTTTTTTATGGATTTAACATAGTTAAGTGTTGCGTTTTTACAAAATAACACGAGAAGAAACATCGCGGAAGGATGCCAAATCTTTATAAGATGTAGTGTGAGTGTATCATAATAATATACCTATTATTCAGAATTTTAGATACACAATTATTTGAGTACCTTGGTATCAAAGTGGGACATAAACCATTTACAAAATTTTACAGGAGACTGACAAACATGTGTGAAAAGTGACCGTTTTTCATATAACATACCAACTTTAAACTCAAAAATCTCTATGAAAACTATCGTTTTTGATACTTTTAGTGGATTTTTTGAAAAGAGCATCACTTGCACTACTATAATCAATTAAAACATGAATTTAGTGGGAGGTGGCGTATGTCCCACTTTGATACCAAGGTACTCATTTTTGTCTGACTAAGTGTTTATAATATATCTTCTGATCACCCTATGTAATCTGTAGTAGAAAATGTGTGAACTGGCTGTGATCTACCGAAAACGCGTGCTCGAGATAATATCTCACGGACCCAGAAGATTTTATTATTTTAAGCGGTAAGAGAAAAATCGAATCGATCAACGAATTCCTATGATAAAACTCAAACTAAATTCAGATAAAACTGTTCCACGAAATGGTATACATTTTTCATTAAGTGCTTCATTTGCATAATTCAATAATATCAATTTGTATATTATTATATGTTAGCTTATATAAAAAATGATACAATCTTAGTACCTTTTTTAAAAGATACATATCTATAAAGTTTAAAAATAATTTTGTATGCGCCTATATTGGATTTTGAAATACTTATTTTAGAAAACTGATAACATTTTTGTTATAAATACGTTAAACTATAAGTTTGTTATAAATACGTTAAACTATAAGTTTGTTATAAATACGTTAAACTATAAGTTTGTTATAAATACGTTAAACTATAAGTTTGTTATAAATACGTTAAACTATAAGTTTGTTATAAATACGTTAAACTATAAGTTTTTAATTGGGCAGTTTTATATGTAAATACGTTTTATAATGAATAATTTTGTTTTTTTAAATTACATGGCGTCTAAAAATAACACCATCACTCGTAGTTTAGTTCACTCTGTTGCAGGGTTTCCCAAACATTTTCTGCAATGGAACACTTCGCAAACCCGGAAATTTTAACGGAACACTTAGTTTATTTTGTAGGTTATTTATTAGCGCAGCTAACCGTTCTGCCAATTTTGGCAACTGTCGTTAAACTAACAAAACTTGTCAGCCGGTCAGTTAAAAACAATATACCTCATCTTTCATCTTTCATCAAAATATGGTCCTCCGCCTGTACATCCCGAAGCAGACCCCCAGGATAGGGTCTTTGATGGGCCCCCTACTTACCGCTAAGGTTAAAGGCAATGTGACGATCTACAGTTGCATATTTCAAATGGTGTTCGAGGTAAAATTAAAAGTATTTTTAGCGATTTTTTGTATTTTAATAGACCCACTTTTATGTTGATATGCACAATTATGGACATGTTAAATATCGGCAATAATCAAAAATTGTAGGTATGTATGGCAAAACCACATATTATTTAATGTTAGTATGCTTGAAATGAAACAGCGCCGCAGACGACATTTTTTACTATTATCTCTAATTATCATTACCATCTTCTGTCACCACTCCCTTGTGGGAGCCATGACCTATCTAGATACTTGACGTCATAAACATCAGTGGAGATTTATCATCACTCACCTTTCAATATGAAGTAGATTCTTTAATTATTTTAGTTTTACTTATTTTACTTCGACTTAGTAGAAGATCATTAAATGTGTTGCAGTGGATAAAACCTTTCCAAATGGTCGCGGAACACCTATACAGGTTCGGCGGAACATAGCTTGGGAAATCCTGCTCTAGTGCATTTACTGCAGTAGTGGCGAATCTATGGCACGCGTGCCACCTGCACATGCTGACATGTTGTCGCAAAATAACCAAGAATCTCAGAGAGCATCGACCAGATAATTATTTAACAGCAGATAGAAACGATGAGTATCACCTGATAAAATTGAAGTAGAGGTGAAAACACCTTAAAAATAAATATAGGTTAGGAGTCAGAATAAATAATGAAAAATTGGTAAAAAGCCGACATGAAAAAATGCAATAATTGCAATGTATGAATTAAAAAAAGAACGCTAAAAAGTGGATATTTACCCATTACTACAAATATTTATATTAAAAGGTTTGCCATTCCTGCCGATTGGTGGCTGTTACAGATATATATATATACATACATGTGCGGTTCGCGACTCAACAACAATTAATTATAGTAAGATTCAAGTGGTTGATGCAGCGACGCTGTGTAAGAATGTCCTAAACAAACAGTATGTGAATAAAGCTCGTTACGTTTTAAGGACTAAATTATATCATCAAGGATTGGAACTTTAAGCATTGACTTGACTAGAGTTGACAACACTATAAATTGGCAACAAGGTGTAACTCGCTAATCAAATCACGAAAATATAAATCAAAATGAATGAAACATGAATAAATGGGAATATTTATTTCAGCTGTGTGCACTCGGTTGGCAATTGAAAAATTACCTTACCTTAAACTTACAAAACTCTCGACAACCCATTTATAGTATTATAGTTACTTGTGCCATATTTTATCGGTTGAAAGCTTATTTCGTAATAATACAAATCGTTGTCGAACTGTTAAAACCTCAAATGTGACAACTTTGTCAAAATTATTTTTATTATAATATTATCTATCGATTTATAATACATCGCATAGTTTAGTAAAGCCTACCTATATTCTATATATTTACCACGAAAATTAAAATATATTTAATCGAAGAACCCTTTATGTCATATTAATTTATCATTTTTGTAAGAACGTAATATCTCAAAATTACGTAGTAATCAAATCAGAGCTATTACAAATACGGAACGATGACGAGCTTTTACTACATGTTATTTAGAAAAATCAAATAATTCATAATACTTACAAAAAAGTCAAATTTATACTTATTGAACAGTTTCTGTCTAATTTAAACTTTGTCATATATGAGGTTTTAACGACTCATTGATATAATACTGTTGCCTGAACCTTATAACTTATAACTTATAAGATATGAATTATGATGAACATTAAATAACAAATTAACGTCATATTTCCATAAAGTACAGAAACGATCTTCCCATGGCTAATAGTAAGTTACTACAATATAATTGCGTAATAATATGATATGATAAAATAGACTGTCACTAACAGTTAACTATAGCAATCATAATTCTCATGATGACTCACCAGTTCCTGCGAGACACTGCAAAACTTTTGTTTGTCATAGAAAATTAAACGGATTCCACGGAAAGGGCTTATCTTCACGAGATCTGAGACCTGACCCTGCGACCGTATGACTTCTGTTTGTCAGATCTCAACAGGGGTGAACGGGAAACAAATCAGTCTTCTGTATCAATAATAAATTAATGCGAAATAGGGAAATTGATTCCTATTTTCATATTCATTTAATTTATTTATAAGGATATTTTGAAAATAAATTGTACCGAAAATGTGATTTTACATAATCCTAGATTTAAAAAAAAGATCGACAGACCAGTTTCAATCCTGCCTCCTAAATCAGTGCTTTTTAAACTTTTTATTTTTACGTCGCATTTATTATGTAGGTAGCTATATGTAGGCTTCCGAATCCTCGGCTAGCTCCGGGCCTGGAGTGGAGGTACATTGAAATTTTGGAAGAACAGGTAGGCACGGCAATGTAGTTATTAAAACTAATGTTCACAGTTTATTATAGTTATTTATTGATTTCACCGTCACCAAATTAAAACAAAGACATAATTACTAAACTCCGAACCACAGATTGTCTCAAGAAACTAATTTATTATAAAAGATTATTTAAAGAACAACACACAATTTATTTATTTAATTAATTAATTATTATTGGTTGTAGGCGAGATTGCACGAGCGCGGAGATTATTGACAAAGGTTGAGGACCGGGTACAACAATGAAGAAATTTAACAAACAATACGCGAAAACGACTAAGTCGCTGACTGACGTTCACTCCGCGATCTGTCAGAGTGACAGTAGGTACGGGAGTATAGGTATCAGCCAGTAGGTATCTGGACCTTGGCGAGTACCTCTTCACAAGTCTCGGCGACTTGTATATGAAAATGCGGATAAAATCACGCCGCTGACCTTCGCAGGTTCAGGGTCGTAAATGCGAGCGAAGACTGATATTGAATTTAATAATTGGGGGTTTTTATGCAAATCTGCCCGATTTCATCCCTTAACCCAACGTTTTGAGGGTGACAAAATTAATTAACGGTTTCCTTACGAGATTGGCGGAAATTGTACAATGACTAATTACCCGCGACATCTACGTAAGGGCCGACTAAGTAAAATCATAGGCGTAAGGCGACGCTCGCCGATGGCTGGCGTCGCTTCCGCGTCACTTATGTACTTCGAGTACCTGTCAGTACCGAGAGTGCGCAATTGATGTAGCAGTAGCGCATTGTTTCTGGGCCAGCCCCACGAAAAACGCACCTACGAGAGCGTGCGCGGCATCGACGGATTTGTGGTTGAATTGCCTATCGATACAGCACACCCCCTCCGCGGTGGCGCTCTTCATGGCTGAGGGAGGGGCGTTCGCGCGGCGGCCGGCTTTACGGGCTCTAGCGGCGCGAAGGTACCTCTCACTCAGAAACAAGAGTACTACAAAGTTAGCCTGGATGATAGGGCGTCATATGCCAGTAGTTAAATTGGCATATTTGTGGCACCAGGCCTACGACAGCGCATACCAATCCTTCGGCCAACTACCGTTGGGGGGTCCAACTTTGAGGCGCCCCGACGGCCTGAATACCTACTTGACGTTAGTCTAAGAACATGAACTCGGTAGATTGTTAATCTGACTATAAAATGAATGCTTAATATTAAATAATATCAAGCGGGGAAGTTACTTTATTTGAATATGTAATTGTACTGGTCGCGCAATCTTTCTTACATTAACAACTAATATAGCTCGGTGTCGCCACAGGCACATACTTACGACTAGTTGACGGATGTTATTCCGTCAACCAAACATATAGGCAGTAATAATTGCTTAGTACATACTCATACCTCGCCGATCAAAGGTTTCCCGCACTTTATTCCAGTACGTGGTCTCCTCGATCGACCAAAATCATTGATCCGATTCTCCCGTCGCGCGTGAGCGTGATGCCGTCATACACGCGAGCGAGAGGGGCTCTGTCACTGCAAAGCGGGCAAATTCGTATCGCGAAATCGATTTCTACACATACGACAGAGACGCCGTCGTATGTCAGAGCAGGAAAGCTGCCAGAATACCGATTCGGAAACGCCGCGCGCGGAATAGCCGCGGATATTAAAAATCGAATTTAGTATGAGAAATTAATTGCGCGGGATCGTGATTAAAATCGAATCGATGATTGCCCTACGTGTTGCTATGCTTTGTGATTGCACATATGTACAAATGGGAGCTTTCGCAACAGGCCTATGAGCATATGTTAACAATTATTGTGCCGTGTACGCGCGACGCGTAGCGACATCGAACTATATACCTTAACATTACATACATCTTAACTACCTTAATTATTATATACCATTAACGCCCATCTATAGTCCCTCTTTATTACTTTGTTATCCTTTGCATTACATATTTTTACATTTACCTATTATATTACAATTTATATTACATATTTATCTTACATCCAAATCATATTTTATATCTAATTTAATTTAGTTACCCCCTTATCTAGACGTATATTTAATTACCATTTTAATCTTATAACCCTTTACCTTATACCTATATGGCTTAACCATCCACAGTTCACTCTGAGAAGCCGTGGGACCTGTCAGAGCAAACTGCGGGACTTACACATATGAAATATTTTGTTCAGCTTTGCCAAGGGTCGTCATCATTCCATCGGTGGCACATTGACTACCAGGGTCAGACCGAGCGGCTGGAGAGCACTACTCCTTATGGGAGCGCCCCCCATAGGGGCAGAAAAACCTGTCGGTGACATATACTTATATTCTTTTACAAGGACGTATTGTTTTTAAAGTTGTTTTTTTCGCCAAATCAATTTCTCTGTTCAAAAGCTTTTTTCTATCATTTTCTTCCAAATATTTTTTCTCTATACTCTCGGTTTTTCCGCACAAAATTCAAATTGCGACCAGAATCTAGGACAGGATATTATTACAAACTTATATCGATTCTGTCGGGTTTTTCAGAAAAAAAAACTGTATGAGTATTTTTAAGTTCTTTTCGCAAAGTAAAGCCTTAGTCCGTTTATGGCATAAAGCCCACCAAAAAAGCGTTCGGTGCGCTCACTACTGAGTAGGCCCCCTCCCACCCGTGCATTACCCTTCACCTATGTAATAAGGGGCCCAAGAAGCACAAAACAATTATTATTATCAGCGTTCTCATAACAAAGCAATAAAAATATTATATTATTTCTCGGGGCTTGTAATTACGCAATAACTAAACAATGAGTTCTCTGTTATTAAATAATGACTTCTTGCCCGTCTATCGACGACGCTTCCAGAGCGTGATTTTGCTCGCCGTGTTCAATGAATGGACTACGTTGTATTTTCGTTAATTCGTCCGGCTGAAAAGCCACACAACGGTGACTTATGGGGCAGGCGGGCACAATGCGTCGTCAAATCCAGTGTGCGCTGGCGTATTTGATTACGTTGTTTTTTCGATGATTCACATAGAAAATGCGCGAGTGCCCCGCAAGCCTGCTTTAGTGGACTTTATGCCTAGGACTGCAAAAAAACTTCGATGACAGAAATAATAATGATTTGTTGAAGGAACCACGACGAAGAAAAATGATATCAATTACAATTACAATTACGTAATAAGCCCTCGGTGATTGAATAAATCATTGAAAGACGCTTCACGTAGTTGGGAAATATGTTTTGGATCCCGCCAGAGTGGTGAAAAGTGAAAGGGTTCTATCACCATGACCGACTTTCCCTTACTCAAAAATCGATGTGCACGATGCAGGCCCCACATGACGGGAGGCGTGAAACGTGGCGATGTACCAAGGGAAATGGCGCAATAGGATGAAGTAAGTAAGTAAAAAATACGTAAAGAGATGTGTTTAAAATTCCATAATTATTATTCAAGTAGGTAGGTATAAATCACTTTTAACAAAGAAATAGTTTATGGCGTTGTCATTTTTTTCTCAGTAAGTACACTAATATGGACAAATGCTTTTAAAAAAATATCACATACAATATTAGATATTATTATAATATCCGGTTCTGGTCCGGTCGGGTATCAAAAACTGATCTCTGTCGCGTGTGCACGCCCAGCGCCACTGAGCTACGAAACACGATACCGGCGACGGGCAATTTAATTTCATGATATCCGTTCTTCTCCTTTCTTGCTTGCTGGTTTCTTGAACATAGTTTTAAATTTTACTTAACTAATCTATTTGAAAACAACATTGCACCCCAATACAGGGGTGCAATCAGCAAAAAAAAACTTAAGCTGAACTGGGTAAGGTAGGCATGGATACCATTCAATGTATGTCCCTTGGTTGGACCCAATGAGAAAACATCCCATATTAGCATATTAATAAATGGAATTCCGATAGGCTGTACCCCACTACACTAGATTTTAACGCAGGGTTTTGAATGTGCGAGTGTCCTACGAAAATATACGACACACTCAATTATAACCTAGATCAACAGTGTATATTATGATATCTTTAATTGTGACAATGTCCCTTGGAATATGTGGACTGCATTTGTATAAATTGCAAGGACGATCCATAACTCGTCACTCATCTCGAGTCCGGTCACTCGACATAGTCTACCGCTATTCACCCAAAGTCCAGTCTCTCGGTTATATTAATATCTCAGTACATCGCTAGTCAATTAATATAGTCAATCTTACCAATACATCCGTACCCGCGATTATAACATTACTCTGTTATCTTATCATTGTATTTGTTTATTCTTAAATCGATAATTAATAAACTCTCTTCTCGAGACTTCCAAGCAATGACGACATTATCTCTCCCCATCATCACTCCAAAGTGGTGATCTTGGCGTGATAATCATCCCTAAATTTCCATTGGCATTCCATTCCAAAAAATATTAAAAAAAAAAAAAAGTCTTGTAATATATTTTTAGTGCCTTCAACTTTCAAACGTGATTTACTCAGTAAGACAGTATCGGGGTTGGATTGTTTCTGCTTAAATACTTACTTATGCATAGGTAAACACCATGTTATGATAATAGAATACGATACTTTTAGCAATAACCGTCTTCAAAGTAATTCTAACTGATATGATAAGCCACTATCAATAATATTATCACATTTAGATTGCTGTTACAAACAATATCGTGCATAATCAGATAATATTAAAATGTTGTTAAAGACAATGGGTGGTCTTTGTTATATATTGTCTTAATGACATAATAATAATAAAATATTGAAATACTAAACTAAAATACAATGTGCAAGGTGACAGACGAAAAGTTGTCAACGAGCCAAATTTAAGCTAACTGTGAGGAGAGACTATTCTTAAAACATGTTCTCTTCTGTATTAAACTTGTAACTTTTTACATACTGTTACCATCATAATAATACATCGGTACTACATACGTGTGAACCGATGTATTATTGAAATCGTGATTAGTTGACCGAATCAGAGTCAGTTTGTTTTTTGTTTGAAATTTGCACCTTTATACGAAACTTGGAAAATTCGAAATCTGTATACATCTACAGTTAGGAATTGCAATAGGTACTGAATGAAAATATCAATACCAGTTTTTCGGTATTTATTATTGAACAACGGTAGGTATTAATGGTATTTTGTAAAACATAAAACAACAGTCCTTAGTAAATATAGCTATTAAAATCTCTTTAAAACGTTATTTTATAGCAAAAACCTACCTACCTTTCCATTTAAAATAATATGTATTGATCATAATAATATGTATTGTAGAACTGGTGATTTTTACAAATAATTTGAATATATTGATAATTTTAACTAAAGCTCTCAAAAGTGCAAATAAGTGCGGCTGCATGAAAAGCTTCTTCAATTCAACGCTTGTACAGTCATCAATACTTTTATTATAATACTTTATTGAACATTAAATTTGTCGTGGATGCTTCTTATTTCTAAATCATATTTAATAATATTTGATGGATTTTGTTTTATTATTATTTTACCTCTATAGTCTACACTCTATAGCAGTGGTTCCCAAAGTTGACTGGGCTCCGACCCATCTAACAAAAATTTCCAATCTTGGGACCCACCTCTTAGCTGTCTTAGAGAAAAGAGGGCATAAATTTTGGTAATGCTCAGATTCCCTAGTGGCGAGTCGTGAAACTACTTAAATGCTGTCTTATTTGTTCTAATTGAAATAAAAAAAATATTTTTTATAAGTTACGAATATGAATGAAAGACTGTTGAAATAAGAAACACAACCTGCAAGGTTTTTTTACAAAGTTATTTCAATGGGAAGGATGTATTTGTTTCTTCTTTTTTCTTCATTACAGTTTTAGCATGAACTTCAACTTTAGTTACTTTTAATCGCAGTGAGTTTGATATATCCAATTTATTTCGGTATTTAGTTTTAATGTTAACCATAGCCGAAAATTCGACCTCACATAGATATGAGGTAGTAAAGAGGAGGAGGACTTTCATAGCTTCATTGAACAGGCAAGGATAAATATCAGCAACTGAGAGCCAGAATTTCGTTAACTGTTTACGATTGAAACTATTTTACAGTGACGTATCTTCTGATAAATCACTGAGTTCTTCACTTGCTTTTGTTGACATACTAGATGGTAAGTTGTCTTGAAATGGGTTACAAATCCAACGCAACGAATCAAACTTTTTCATCTCTTCCCCAAAATAGTCGTCAAAGTTAATTTATTAACAGTGATAAATGACTGAAAATTTCAGACAGTAGGTACGTTCATCTTAGGCTGCACTTGGTTTTCAATAATAAAAGTTTCAAGTGTTTCAAAACAATCATACTAAGTTTATTTCAATTTTTAGGTAATATAAATAGCAGAATGAAATATCAAATTTATCACTTCCTATTTTTTTAAATTCATGTATACAGTGGCGAGGGCCAACTCAATATTCGCTCGCGACCCACTGGTGGGTCGCGACCCATAGTTTGGGAAACCATGCTCTATAGGATTCCGTCAATATATTTCGGTATTGATAAATACTGGAATACCGGTTTTGAAATACCGGTATTGCGATCCCTAATCAGTATTACAGACGTGTGAAACGATGTATTATTGAAATCGTGGATTTTTGATTGAAATTTGCGCCTTTATACTTAACTTGGGAAATTAAAATATCTGTATGCTTCCAGAGTGCAATCGGATAGTACTTCTGTAGAATACTGCAGAATCGTGATATAATCATCAAATCGACCGCTTACTTACGTAAATCATTACACTTTAAGTACAGACAATTTGCAACAAAGGTGATATTATCAGGTGAAACGATTTAAATTTTAAATGGTAAATCAGCAGGTGATCATTGGATACTCAAACAGAATAGATAATGCAATACTTACGAATTAATTCACAATAAAATTTATTTAGTACGTACCTATATCAATCAAATACTCAAATTAATGTTAACGTAAATCACTAATTGATGGAATGAAATTTACAATCTGAATGATCGTTTCGATATAACGTAATAATAATATGTTATTGACCAAGTTGCCATGGTGATATAATTTATTTATTTATTTAAAAAAGACACATTGAGCACATAACAAATTATTAATTCACGACGTTCACAACATGACATTTAGAATAAAAGGTAGAAGTAAATCAACTTAGTAGAGAGAAAAAACAAAGCAAAATATAATTTTAAAGAAAAGAAATAAAATAAAAACAATAATTCAAAAAAATACAAATTAAACAATAAAATCCAATTTTAAAAACAAATAACATAATGTATCACTAAAAATGTCTGCATCTCTAGGGAGTGCATTGATCAGCCGCAGAGCCCTCGCTATTGGTGCATGGTGAACTTGACACGAGGAAACAGCTTTCACCCAAAATAGGTTTCGAAAATTCAAATTAGAAAAAAATTGCCTTGAAAAAAGTTATTCGTTTAAAATACTCGTTTGAGAAACTGTCATAATACCAATACAAAAATATTATAAACAACCGTCGATAGCCGCCGATAGCAACCTTGTGTATAGAATATACCTACCAACCGACAGGCTTGACACGAGGAAACAGTTCTGACACAGAATGGGTTATGGCAGGGTCATGTAGGTAATTGACAGGTGGATTGGAAACCATCCATCGTGATAATAGGCAACAATTTCACAAGAGCAAAATATGTGACCTACGAGATTCAAGAGAATGAAAAGTGAGTTTGCACTGTAGAAAACAGTCAGAAAGTGTTCATTTTGACAATTTATTGAAAGGAAAATAATTAAATAATAAACATAGGTACCACATAATCGTGAGGTTCAATAGTTTTGACAGAAAATATGACGTAGTTAGAGCGACGCCGAGCAAGTGAAACCGATGCAATAGGCTTCATAATATAAGAGCAGTCGGAAATAATAATTAAATAAAAAGAAAATCTGCGCACTTTCAATGTACAGTTGTTTCTTTTTTGAAAAGATAATATATGTATATCTCTAAAATATAGACATCTAAGAAATTTCTTCCCCATTCGGCACGGCATTCCCCAACTTGTCATTCAAGG
Source organism: Rhyacophila brunnea (assembly GCF_057557595.1). Classification (NCBI taxonomy): domain Eukaryota; kingdom Metazoa; phylum Arthropoda; class Insecta; order Trichoptera; family Rhyacophilidae; genus Rhyacophila; species Rhyacophila brunnea. The sequence goes on along the minus strand of NW_028232796.1, from coordinate 8,395,771 downwards.
AAAGATCAATGGGAAGCGTAGCAGAGGACGGCGCCGCATTTCGTGGCTTAAGAACCTCCGTGATCGGTACGAGTACAGCTCCACTGAACTGTTCCGGGTAGCAGACGACAAAGATAAAATCGCAATGATGGTGGCCGACCTCCGCTAGGGGATGGCACAATAAGAAGAAGAAGAATCTTCTAGACGCGCTCTAAAATAAGCTATCGATAGATATTTTTTAATAAAGACTGAATAAAATAAAATAAATAATTTATCAGATTCTCAGGTGTTGTGTTCATCTTAATTCACCTTAGATGCTGTAAACTTGTTGTGCCTGATCAAGGAAGGTCACTCCGCGTTCTATATAGCCTGCAGGGGTAGTCAAAGCGATTCTCGTCCACTTACATGCTCGTATGTCTTCTTGTTTTTATTTCTCTCATCACATTAATTTAATAATTGCAAACCACTCCACATATAAATATTAAAGAATTTAATTTATATGCACGTAACTAGTGACCAGGTGAAGGACAAAACAAAGTTTCTGTCTTGCAATACCCTGCAGAGTTAAGAGTGAAAGACGGAGGATCATCATCGCGGCTAACTGAGCTGAAAGTTGCGACCCTCAGTAGTGAGAATATATATTGCAAATAAGAATATAGTGAATATACATACTACTTTATTTTACCATGTCCGATCTTAATAAGATCATATGGTAGGGATGGCGAACCTTTTTACGTACGCGTGCCAAAATTTCCCGAATATTACTTTTCAACTGTCTGACGTGCCGAGCACTTGTAACGAAAAAATAGTTTTTAAAAATTCAATTAAAAATTATGATGTTTTAGATGCCACTCACAGAACATAGTATACACATAGTTTCATCTTTAAAAAATCTATTAAAAAATATGATTTTCTAGATACCACTCACAGAATATAATACATAAATAGTTTGATCACTTTTTTTTCAATTGCACCATAAATTTCGGTCCACCAATTTTGAAACTGTCCGCCAGAATTACTACAACTAGCTTCACAAAGTTTTTGTTTCTTATTTGGTGCAGTCATTTTTGTGGGTAGAAATGAAATTGATTGTTAATGTATTAATTAGTTTGGTTATTTATGCACAAATTGACACCAGAATTACTCCCTTCAGATTATGCAATTCTCTTGCTACAGTTAATCGATCAAAATTGGAGGTTCGCGGCGCGGCATTCTGTGCCGCCTAATGAATTTAGTGCAATAATATTATTAGTGATGCATAAAGTCTAAAGACTGACCTATGCAACTATAATATATGTAAATTAAACGTCATCCTTATTCTTGAAGAGTATTTGCCTGCTATATTTTATACAATGCGATCTGTCATTTATTATTATAGGGTTTTTCGGTACAGTTCGGTTATGAGGAATACAGCGGAAAACACATTTTGAAAATACCCGATATACTGGATTATTTGTTAGTTTGGGTTATATTAGGTTAGGTTTGGTTAGGTTAACCTAACAAACGGTCCAATATATATGCTATTTTTCAAATGTGTTTGCCGCTGTATTCCTTATAACCGAACTGTACCGTTTTTTCTCTTTTCAAACGCGTGCCATGCAAAATCATCTCGCGTGCCATGTGTTTGCCACCACTGTCATATGGAGTCCATATTCTGACTCTAAACACAAATTGAAAAACTATATATTGTGTAATTTCCAGACCCAGGATTTGAACCTGGAATGATAATGATGACGACCAACGACGTTACATGCCGACACACATTGTGGGTTATAAATAGATGGTAGCAATAAAATCTGTTGTCGTTAAACTAGATACTTAAATCTTCTATTTGTTATAAAAGATCTAAAAAATCTAAATACAGTTGCCCTTCTCAGGGTATTTCTTTTTTTTTTAAATGTCATGTTGTGAACGTCTTGCGTTTTTAATTTGTAAAGTTCACTGTATGTAAATGTATTTTTTTTACTTGGTTTCAATGGTTCATGTTGTTGCAAAATGTGTGTGTAATTTTGTGTGTTTCTAAGTGCTTTTAGATTTATTTGTTTCTTTGAAACACCACAACAGGCCGTAAAGCCCAATTACAGTGGCAAAACTACCAGGCTTGAGGAATTTTTACATATTAGATTATGTAAGTATTCTTAGACCTCACCCGGATCGAACTCGTTGCTCCCGGGTGGAAAAGGCTAGCGTCTTACGCACTGCACCACGAGAGCCGCCTACTGAAAGAAGCGTCTTATTTTTACTATTTTACATGAATCATTTGTGACTGACTCACATAAAATATAAATTTACAATAATACATCAGTGATACTTGAAAAACTCTTCTCTAACTGTAGAATTCATAATATCTTTTGACTGAGGTGGACATGTTGAATAGATCCTAGAAAAAAATATAAAATCAACGTAAGTATAAGAATCCTTTTAATGTTTTAATGTCAGTCTTTTCTATAATAATATTATTTTGATTGAAGGATATTATTATCCTTATATCGTCGGTATACTGGCAGGAAGCTATAAGTCAAAAATCCTTGTTTTGAGAAAATCGACTTTTTCTAAAATCAAGAAGTTTGGAGCTCTCTATTTTTCCACCTAAATCATTATTTATTAAACCAACCACTCTATGAAATGCACTAATCATGTAAGAATTCAATTCAAGTATAAGGAAGTATTTTTTGTAATAATTATTGTTGATTTTTTGAATTTTTAAATAAAATGGTGACTTATCGTTTTCTACCAGTACACTTTTGGAGTCAATGGAGTGGCTATAGGCTAAATGTTATAGGTAGTTGGCTAGTAATATACAGGACTCCTAATTATTATAGAAATGGATTTTTTTACTTGAAATTTTATATAAATTATAAATTTACACAGAAATAGAGGTACTTCTGTTTGACATTATTATGAAAAAATATCTACTTTGATGACTTTTTTGTGTATCATTGGTATTTTAATTTCAAATTAAAATAGTCTTTATATTTTTTTTCATACAATCAATACCTAATTAATTATGTCAATTACGTGTATTTAGGGGAGAGGATAAAAATAAAAATTGGAATTACATAGTATTTTGTTTATTAATTTGTTTTCAAAAATATTGAAACAAGAGTTGAGTACCTACCTACGTATGATCTATTTTATAAAAAAAAACATATAAGTAATAGTTAATTATGTTAGCCACATTTAATTTTACACAAATTGAGATAAATTACATAAGAGTTATTCCTCTTCCACATCAGAATCAAATTCCGATGGCTCAGGTAATGACGTCCTATTCAATGAAGTTGAAGTAGGCAAATTTTCACACCACGGATGTAGTTCTGGAGGTATAATGTTAGGTATTACGACACATGGCCAACAAATCTTTATTCTTCTTAGAAATACATAATTACGAATGACACGCGCTCTACCTTCAGCAATTCGAAGCTTCCGTATCTTTGGTGCATTGCTGTCAATATTTCCCAAAATAAAATCTTATTTGCGCTCAAAACTGCCTGATGCATATAAAATCAACTGTCAATCCATAAGTAGAATGCGCGGGTGACGTACGCAATTTAGTTAAGTTGGTACAATTAGCCGAGCAGTGGCATAAATGTGTACAGCCAAAAATATATAAGTCACGTTGACGTTTTTGTGCAGCTATAGAAATATTAAATCTCTACAGTCATAAAACTTAAAGTGTACTTATAGTTATTTTCCAGTAAGAAATGCGAATATAATTAACTTAATTCGTATTGACATCTTTAAATTACGAAAACAATAAATGGAATATGAATGAGCTTGTTTTTCCAGACGATAGAGCGTGTTAAAATCTATCAAGTTGCATTATTAGGTCAAAACAGCTAAATTTTGACTTAACGTTTTCTGCCAGTATACTGACGATATCTTGTCTAACCGATTTAAGCTGTATTGTATAATTTACGCAACTTCTTATCTCAGATCTCAACTATATTATGTACCTACGGAGTGAACAGAGGCACAACAGCGTGTTAGTCATGGTTTAAATTGAAAAACGTTTTATTATATAAAATTCAATTGAATCTACTTCCATAAAGCATTTTCAATAATCGCAAAAAGCGCGACAGCTTTAAAATGGCAAATGGCTATACTCCAAGAAACTTTACTACATGGCGTATTTGTAAGAATCTCATGATATAATATTTAACTAAATACCTAAACTATTATTTTATTCAACGAATAATTAACTAGATTTTAGAATGTTAAATTCTTTATTGAACATTCATAATTTAATAACAACTAGAAATAATGTTTTTGAAAAAAATACGACGCCGAGCGGGATTCGAACCCCAATTCACAAGATTTAATATAACACTATTCATTAAACAAATTACATAATTTTAACACCTCTGAGAAATTTATAACCACTAGAAAAATGGAATAAGTACATTAATTAATTCTTGCGTTTTATTTTAATTATTATTACAATATAATATTTCCACCATGAATTGTTACATAACACTATAAAAGAAAATATTTTATTAATAATACATTTCCACCATGAATTGATATACATAATAGATAGATAGACCATAAAAGAAAAGAAATATAATGTGTATATATTAACTCATTCCGTGTGTCCAACGCAACTATTGCGTTGCCCATTAGATATAATTAGCATGTTATTTAAATGTGATAATTACTTAATAATTAACAGTTCCGCAGTGAATGTGTTTTAATTTCGTAGGTATTACTGCCAAATGCTGGTAAGTCGATTGTTTAGAATTAACAACGAATTATATAACAAGCTAAATAAAAAAATTAAGGTTATCCTAAATAATATAAAATATTTACATAAAGCACAAATAAATTAACATTATGCCTGATTTGAAAGGGCACGTGAAACTGTCAAATTGTAATTACTCCATAACATGATTTCGAGACTTACCAACTTTTGGCAGTAATTATTATATCGATAAAACAATGTTTCCTAGCCATTTTATTATTACTTATTCTAAGATTTATGTTAGTATTCATATTAATAAAGTATATTTTTGGGGATATTTATTTGGTGTGCAATAAAACAAATTCCCCTTCCCTAGTGTGCCACAGTAGCGAAGGGTGAAAGTAGGCTGTTAAGATCCGCCGTAAATAGTGCACATTAAACTTTGTTCGTCATACTATTTCATTTTATTGAACTAAGATTACAATTTACAGATGGTGTTGGTCAGTTTTTCAAAATCAATTAAACCCTGCCTAAACCAAACCATAATAGTTTTGGTATACTTTGGGCGATACGACAAAATTTTGCAGACTTTTTTATTTATATTTATTTGTTTTAGTTGGATTAAGAATACATTTTATATATATTGTTGGTTCATTTTTTTTATATTCATTATTAGTATATTATGTAGGTATGGTATATCAGTATCGAATACTAGCATAAATAACACAAATTATTCTACTTACAAAATAACCAAAATTATGTACGATTTAATGCATAATTTTAGATATTTTATGGATAGATGAGTATTATTTGACTATTATCTATGATGTCTTGGTTTTCGCAGGGTTTAATTGAATTTTATTTAAAACTAACCAACACCATCTGTAAATTATTGTAGTCTTATTTCAATGGAAACAAATACGTATGACTGACAATGTTTAGTGTTCACTATTTATGGCTGATCTTAACGGCCTATCTCCACCCTTCGCCACTGGTGTACCGTAAGGTAAAAAAGTTTGACAGAGATCGATTACTTGTAATTTTTATTCTGTTGTGAACGTCCTGAATTAATAATTTGTTATGTACTCAACGTGTCTTTTTCAAATAAATAAATAAAAAAAAATAAAAATATTATATAGACGATGTGAAGAATTCGATTGCAGCAGTTGGCCACCACGAATCGAGAAATAATTTTCACGCATAGGTAGTTGTAAAAACACTCACCTTCAAGTGAATACAATTTTAATTTTTAAGTTTTCATTAATTTCCAAGCATGAATTTTTTGAAATCGATGTAAAATGTAAGTAATCTTAACACTCGATAAGTCATGCATTGTATAGCCCAATACTGGCGTAAAGCAACTTTGACCAAGTCATAACTTTAGTCGCCTTTAGCTTTAGTGCTATATAGCACTGGCGTAATAGAGAACATAAACAGGTAATGCATATAATTTGACGATATTTTTCATTACGTGTGGCAAGCGGCAATTTGCGAATGTCAGATGCTACAAAAAGATCTAGGAGATTGCTCGAACCTGAGATGAATGCGTCGTGTGGAGTTATTTAATAATTTTAATAATACAGGAAACTTATTGAAAAACAGTAAACTATATCAAAACTAAATCATATTATTATGTACAAGAAATCGCATAGAAAAACTTTATTTAATTTAAATAAAATTAATATAATAAATTATTTATTTTATTCAACAAATAATACACTAAATTTGAGAATGTTACATTCTATATACTGAATATACATAATTTGAAAACATCTCATGCATATTACCTATACACACTAGAAAAAATCATTTTGTAGAAACAAAATACGACACCCAACTTTTGAAAGTTAAATTGTTAAAAGAGAAATAGTTTATTAAATTATTAGCCAGAGCTCGAAATGGACCGGAGCGCACCGGAGCGCCGTTCCTGTTCGTGAAATCGGTAAAATTATCGCTCCATCTCGTGGAAAAAAATAATTGACCATCTGAGCAAGATATGCCATTTAATAGAAAATCTAACACACTTATTTTTATGAAATACACATAAAATTATATAAATATCTTCAGAAAACTGCCGAGCGCTCCGGTTCGTAAACTTTTCCATTTCAAGCGCTGTTATTAGCACGTCTAAGTTCATTATAAAATCTAAATAATGGAGTGATCCGCGACGTCGGTTAGTAATTATAATTAAGGAATTAATTGATACGGGAGTCGTATTTTTCTTTCTTCTACAAAATGATTTTGTATAGTGTGTATATCCATGAAGTGTTTTCTAATTATATATAAAATTAATAATAATAATTTTATCACTCGCTATTGCTTATTTCAAATAAATACTAGTATTCATTCATGACTTCGTTCACGAGAAATACTGAAAAATGAAAAGATATAGTGATTTATTTATTTTAAAACCAATAAGATGAAAAATAGATGGATACATGCCTGCGTCGCATGGTCCACACCCCTCTTCACCACTCCATCGTTACTATGTAGAAGCTTGACATATTATTCATGATGAATTGTTGCAAGTACCTACACTATTTTCGAAAAAACCATATATCCTGAACCATTTGAGATATCAAGATAAAACTTTTGAATAATGTATTTTTAAGCTGTGTAAATTTAATCAATATTGGTCGCGTAGTTGCATAGTTGTTTTAGTTAAAAATGAACAATTATATTATTATCACTGAGAGACGCAAAATTAAAAAAAAAAACATTTGTTTGTGTTAAGGCGTCAGGGAAATAATCAAAACGTTCATCAAACGGAAAATATTTTGAAATTAGTATATTTTCACAACTTTAACTTTTAACTTATTGGGGAAATAAGACAGAAAAAAAGAAATCCGTCGACGAACCAAAGTCATAAACAGATTATTATCATAATTGGTGACAATTGCACAATTAGTGATTCAACCATCTGCATAGAAACGATGACCACTGGCGAACGGAGTTCGTAGAATCATAGATTCACACATTAAAGGATTGAAAGACGAATGATACATGCTAACACTTTGATTGCTGACTATATAATTACTTTTTAATTACCACATTTAAATAGCATGCTAATTATATCAAATGGCCACCTTAAGTTCAATGTATTTTTTTTTACCGAATACAACCTGTCAAATATTAATAAACTATTATTACATTATCTAGTTCTGGATATATTAAGCATTGAGGTATATTTCTATTATTAATAATGGTCCATGGATTATACGGCACTAAGTTCCCATCCGTTGGGCACCGGTTTTGATTCCCGGTGAGGTCACAATACATTAAATTTATTATTTTATTTAAATTTGGGTGTTTCAGTATTTTTTTTACTCGTACTACTAATGGTTTATCTCTATTATAATATAACCAAACTGGCATGGAGTGTATTTGGGCGCCTGAATAGTATCTTCAAAAGTGACCTCCGCAACGTGGCATAAAAAGGTGCATGTTGGGCCTTACGCGTAGAGATCACTAAATAATCAGACATGAGTACGTGATGTTAACACAGTTGCTAAGTAGTTTAAATAGCAATGGGCTGGACAAATGCCTTCGAACGGTTGTACCCAAGCGGCACTATACACCCACAAGTGTGTCCTAAAACCTGCTCGATAGACGAACTCATAAAGGTCGGTGTATGTACGTGGCAGCAAAGAACTAAAGACCGATATGTGTTGAGGTAACTAGGGGAAGCCTTCATTCAACAGTGGATCGACCCCGGCTGATTATGATGATGATGATACTACTATCATTGGACCTCAAAGACTATTAATGTGCTTAAAAGAAGAATTAATAATATATTCGTATCTCTTTTCCGTATATTGACTTCTTAGTGGAGTCTTCAGTGTTAGATAATACAATTATTATTATTAAATTATCAATCAAAACAGTAATATAGGTACATATAATTATTATAATATAGATTTCAATTTACATTATCCGAGAACCTTTTCATAATTTTATTCTCATACATATTATTATTATTATGACTAGAAAATATTATTATTACCTATTCGTACGAGTGGCTGTTTGGTTCTACGGGCCTTTCTGCTAGTAAATATTATATCATAATGTTAGTTATGTTGAAGAGTAAATAAATTAAAAATTAAAATAATATCATCGACATATCGACTACCTCATGGAATAACACACCAAGTCAAAATAACTTGTTAATTTTCATAGTAAAAAATAACACACCACCCAATAAATTAATAGATACTGTTAATAATTAGTGATCATGATAAGAGTATGATTAGAGATGATTATGTATATATTTTTTTTAAATCATAAATAGCTTGGAATACAAACCCTGCTCCAGTTGGTATCAGATTATTTTTCTATGCAGCTCTGAAAATACTATTATATGTCAGTGTGTTAAGTTATTATATACTTATACATCTTTAGTAAGTAGGTATACAAACTATGTTGGTCCGTTATTTAAATACTATTTGTCAATGAAATATCAGAATAATTGAGATTTTCCTGCAACTATCGCTTCTATCAACATAGAACTAGTGGTCTGTATTACAAATTACTACCTATCCCGTATAATCATTTTCAACTATTTTAATCAATGATCGTCAATTTAAAATTATTGATCGCTGCTTATCTCCAAATTAACATGGAAAAAAATACCATGTCTTGTTATGTGTTTTTTTTTCATACAAAAAATGGAACAACACATTAAGTAACATTATACAATTTAGAAAAACACTAACTGAGAGAGTACATCACAACCAATAGAAAAAACTTTTTTTTTTTTTTTTTGAAAAAAGTAAGCCAACCGGTCGGGAATCGAACCCGGCATCTCCAACGGGTAAACGCCCCAAACTCGTCGCATTCAGCCATTATGCTACGGAAGACATACTAATGACGACAATATTTATATCAATGTTTTTCTAAATTATATAATGTTCAATAATCAGAATGATATATTCTTAAATCTTGTGAATTATTCGTTTGAATAAAAGAAATGGTTAATTAAAAATTATTAGCAAGTACAAGAAGTTGCTTAAAAAATATTGGAGAAATTCCTAGACGTCGGTTAGTAATCGTTGTAATAGTAACATAACTACCTACTTTGATTTAATAAACAAAAATCGATTGCCGAAGTAACATGATTTCGAAGAGCGCTGAGTGGTAGGTATTTAATAGCCAATAGCTTAAATATTGTCGTCATTAGTATGTCTTCCGTAGCATAATGGCTGAATGCGACGAGTTTGGGGCGTTCGATTCCCGACCGGTTGGCTTACTTTTTTCAAAAAAAAAAAAAAGTTTTTTCTATTGGTTGTGATGTACTCTCTCAGTTAGTGTTTTTCTAAATTATATAACGTTCAATAATCAGAATGATATATTCTTAAATCTTGTGAATTATTCGTTTGAATAAAAGAAATGGTTAATTTAACACATTAAGTGTTTTATATTTTAGTAAGTACTCAAATGAAACGTATTTTGATCGTTATTTCCTAAACTAATATCATAATAAAGTTCAGTAGGTATATGCTTATATAATTTGTAACTGAAATTTGTAAATTATAATTTAAATAAGATTTGCTTGCATAATGTAAACGGTTATTTCTTCACATTTTTTCCTGTATAGTTGACGTTATAGAGTTAGTGTATTATTCCATGAAGTAGTTAATATTTACATGGAACGATTTAACTTTGTAGCAAACAGTATTAATAATTAGATTTATTACACTATCGAATTGAACATCCTCAAATCACATAAATACAAGACCGGCGTAACTCGAAAATTCCTCGCACAGTTGGTGTTGAAATATAAAAACATGCTTAAAATATCATATGATCCCGAAATGGTACTAAGTGTTGCCTGCCATAATTTATTAAGCCGAAGAGCCACTAATTTTCTACCTTAACGGCTGGACTCCTAATAAATGAGGGTCCAATTTTTAAATGAACTTATAAACGGATTTTATTTCTTTAATATTACCGGCAGTTCTTTTTAATTAAGTACATTATTTGTTTAATATTATAACAAGGTTGTTTTGATGACTATTTGCAATAAATTGAACATCTGTTATCTTTTTTACCTAATATAAATCCTACTTATAAAAATCTTAATTGGCTCGATAATAGTCAATTAGTTTTGACTTCAAAAAAATTATCTAATTTAACGTTAGAAGATATTTAAGAAATAGTGTGTGAAAATTACATGTCGATGGGTTGTAAAAAAACTGGTGAGTGTCGTCCAAGTGAGTAAATGGTTTACCAAGGATATTCAGATATACCATGTAGTCAAAGTAAACACAATATCCCAAGGTTAATTAATTGATGACATTACTATTATTGTTGTTTAATTTAATAAAACGCATTTTTTGTAGTACTTATTCCACTTTTAATCAATAAATAAGGACCGGTTTCGTCCACCTCAGAGGGACAGTTGGAAATGTCCCTCTGTGGTGGAAAAAACCGGTCCTAATTTATTGATTAAAAGTGGAATAAGTACTACAAAAAAATTGAGTTTTATTAAGTTAAACAACAATACAATGCAGTTCCACCATGAATTGACAGTTAACAAAATAAAAGACATTACTATTTTGGCGGCTCTCGTGGTGCAGTGTGTAAGGCGCTGGCCTTTCATTCGGGAGCTCCGGGTTTGATTGCCGGTGAGGTCAAAATATATTTACATAATCTAATATGTAAATTACTCAAGCCTGGGAGTTTTGCTACTGTAATTATTGGGCTTTGCGGCCTGTTGTGGTGTTTAACAAAAGAAACAAAAAAAAATGACATATTATTTCACCTGTTGATTACTTCTTCGACCACGTCCGATCCTAATAGGACTATATAGGCCCTCCACAGGGTGGAAGTTTGTATTGACAGATTTTTGTTTTTACGAGAAATGGATGTCAGTCACTTGCTCAACCTATTAGGTCCATAATCTGACTCTTACACAAATTGAAAAACAATATGTGTACTTGCCAGACCCAGAATAATTCGAACGACGCTATAGGCCGCGCGGCCAAAGTGGGAGTAAATTACTTAGAAAGTTATAAAAAAAACTTTTCAATACCTTTTTGTTTTATTAAAAAAGAGTAAGAATTGTAGAATTTTATTTTATTGTGTATAAATTATTTAATATGCTTAAAAATGAGAAAACCTAGAAGAAAAAATAGGGATAGATAAACTTTATCAGTAAGTATCTCTTTATTTTTGTTAAATAACACTACATATTTATATTAATTTTGTTAATCCTACAATTTACGAAAATTTTTATAAATTTAAATACGTATGTTACCGTTTTTGGTGCTAATTTGAGCAAATTACCTCTACCAGGTAGAATATTAATAGACGTTACATTATTAATATATATATTTTTTTACATAATAATTATTAATCATTGGCCCAAACCAATTCGTTCAAATACGTAGGTAATGAAAAGCATGTAGTTTTAACAGTTTGAACCCGAAACTACTGCTTCAAAGACGGGCAGAGCGCTCTATAAACTACTTCACTGTTAGGAGATTTAAATTATATTATTTATATTAATAATTATAAACTGCCTTTCTAAATCATACTTCTAACGTTGATAAAAATCATTGAAAAGAACCCATATTTTAGTACCAGAATTTTCGAATCAAAAAAATAAGTTGGACTTTGGTATTGGTTGTTTGATTGTTTTATTGTATGTATGTATAAATTAGATTTAAAAAAATAGAGTTTTTAATCTGCAAATATATTTTTATTTAAATGTCTGTATTATGTGAAGGAAACTTTAAATTTTAAATATGTAGAGTCTAATTATTCTGGATTATATTACCACGTGCCTATAAAGATCCTTCCTGTGGTGTCCAGACATCAGGACCGTTTAAAAGGATTTGCCCCCCACTGGGAATTTTTGAGCGCCGCTACTAAATAATTTTGAACCAGGTCATTCGATTCTAGAGGTATGTGCGTAGTATATTATTTATTAAATGTTGCGTTTCTTAATCGTTTGCTAAATCATATTTGAAACGTGAAATTTATATTTGATTCGCTCAAACAGGAAAACTGTGCATACGAAAAAATAAACAACCAATATGTCACGAAGTTTACATGCTTATAAACAAATGCATAATACACAATTGTAATTATTATGAATTTAATATCATCACCTCAATACAACAACTATATTACTAGATTTTCATTATTTTTGAGATAGCTATTTCATATAATTCTACATTCATTTCTCTACTAAATGATAAAATTAGGTAACTCAGAAGTTAATAGGCACTGTACCTACTGATTTTGTATTTGAAAATATTAGGTTACCATCAATAATAAGTGTCGCTAGATTTCAAAATCAGCCAAGTCCATAATAGATGAATAGGAGAAAAACAGTTTTTTGTTTTCTCAAATACACAGTCAAAGGGTGAAAGTTTATATTATTTTGAGTATAGAATATTTAAAATTAATAAATTCCACATTTTGATAATGCATAAATGTTAGAAAGCAGTAGTTTTTCAGCAATTCATAAAAAAATCAAAAATACCTAAAGGTGGACTTGGCTGATTTTGAAATGTAGTGACACAATTATAATATAATATATTCGAAATCTACTGTAACCAATCAGATGAGGAGATCAGTGGTATAACTTTGAGAGTAACAAGAAGGTAAGAGGGTGGACATACAGCTTATAGTCACACTGAAAGCGAAGAAGCAACGTTGAACTTGGCTTGACCATGAGTAATGTATAGTTTAAGAAAATCCCAACCTGGCTTTTCCCTTCAAGTCAACTGGATTCTACCGTCCTGAAAGACCGCTTAGTACCATCTACATCCTATAGGATATCTGGGGTGGATGTAAGAGATGCTAATATAAATGGGAAGACGTAGGGCAACTGACGAAGCTGGAGGCTTTGTGTGGTGTCTATATTATAGGTAGGTACTATAAGAAATAAATACGGACTTTGAAAAATAAGGATAATTAAATTGTAACGCTTTATAAATAACGATAAATTCTTGATAATATTGTAATGTAGTAATCATACTATTCAACATTTTCACATGTGTTGTCAAAACAAAACAAAGTGATGGAAGTGATCGTCAGCATTTCCTCAATCATACCATAGATCAATAGTGTATATTATGATTAGTTTAATTGCGACAATGTCTTTTGTAATGAAGTATGAACTGCATTTGCATAAATAGCAAGGACGATACATAACTCGTCACTCATCTTAGGTCCATCATTCGGCTCACTACTAGTACATCACGAGTCCGGTCACTTGACACAGTCAACCGTCCATTCTCGCGATTCTATTAATCTCTCGACAACATCCGTCTCACCAGTAGGTACATCCGTTGCCACAATAATTATAACATCACTTTCTCATCTTTATCTTTGTGTTTATTTATTCTTGTACTACAACCTTATATGCACACAAACCATCACTGCCACAATAATATTATTCAGTCCCATATTATATTAATATTGAAAAAAAAATCAGAAAGTCAAAGATTACAAAATTTACTGCCAACATAAAAGCTTGCATTTAAATAATCCTGAAATATCTTTTGTGCAATGGTAGAATTGTTAGGAATTTCGTAAATTAGTCTTCTGTAAACATTGAGTTGGTTGTTTGCTCTTCAGTGACAAATAATATAATATGTCAGAACAACTAAATTACTCAAAGATATTTCTGTGTTAGTACACACTTCATTAATTTAATCTCAGATTATTCTGAAAATGTGTACAATAAACATTTTGAGAAATACATAATTAACAATTAATGAGCAAATTTCATTGATATCGTGTAAATATTTGTTATGACTCCTACTTACCAGACTGTTTATGTCTAGGCTGTTGATGCTTAGAACAATTTTCTTTTGGTACGTATAAAATTGTGTAAGAAAAACAAGGTTATATTAACAATGTTGTTGAATTAAAATTAATATATACACCAGTAGCAAAGGCTCCATACTAAGCGATTATTTAAAGCCTACCTTCTAAGAAAAATATATCTTCAAGTATTTGATTTATATTAAAATAGGTAAATAAAAAATATGTATGCAAAATATAAAACAATTGAGTCATCGTCAAAATTAAGAATAACGTTTAATTTAGTTGAGTTTCAAATAAAAAATAAGTGGCCACAAGCGCCATCTATTTTCAACTGAATTAGCTTCGGATTCCAATCGACAGAATCCAAACTACATTTTGTATCGCTATGACGTCACATAACATCAAGCATGTCTGTAAATTTGAACTGAATCTATAACCGCTACATAATACGCTTACTGTTGTAGGCCCTACACTCTTTAGGAATATGTATATTGTCGATGTCTGTTGCTTTAAGCATATAATAACTACATACAATGATTTAAAAAAATAATTTCTATTGGATTCAATGAGATATAATTAAAAATTGATTTTAAAAATAAAAAAATAATTGTATCTTGTGATGTGTGTCATTATGTTGTGTACATATTCATCAGTAGTAATATCGGATTATCTTCTTATTACCCGTAAGTATATCTGACAAGTATATTTTTTTTCTCATATCTTGACAGCCTACCTTTTTCCAAAAGTCATCCTTCGCCACTGATATACAGATAGGTATTTATGATGCTATCTACATAGGTACTTTTCAATTAGCATAATAATTATCAGTCTGTATCATTTCCGTGCTGGACAAATACTTCTCCATTCTGATTCCATTTTTCTTGATCATGTGAGCTACGTTGTTGCTTATTCTACAGATATTATAACTATATCGTCTATTCAGTGGCATCTATATCTACTTTTTGGATGCTATCTACTTCTTGGGTAACTACGACAGGATAATTGAGCTGCTTTGAGTCATACTTACATATTGCAAAAATCGGGTTTTTAGATAATTGCAAAAAACCACCAGAGCACTGTTTTTTGTAATTAGAAGAAACGTTTTGAGCTCCCTTGAATATTAATGAGTGAGTCGATTTACATTATTTTTTAAAAATATATATTATATAATATAATAGTTCTAAGGCTACAGACACGCAGCAGATTATGAGAATTAAAGCTCCCTGATTGGTTAAAAATCCCTTGATGAGAGAATTTATATTATTCATTGAAAATTGTGAGTTATGAGTTATGACACTAAAGCTTCGGCCACATAGGCAGGTGCTTCGCTAGTCCTGAGCTAGATTCTATGATTATGTACTAAAAACACCACTGCCACATTGCACGCCACGTGCTTAGGTACAAATTTATTTGACATTTGGGAGAGCTCAAGTCAACAATGATATTTGTCACTCTCAAAACTAACCAGAAAGCTACTTCGCACAGAGAATTTAAGCTTAAAATTTCGAAAGTAGCAAATTCGAACTTGGGTGCACACTGTCGATTAATTCGTCACAAGCGTCATTATTCATAACCTTAAAATATACGGTGTTTGACATTTGTCATACTGAAGAAATATCCGCCATCTTGCAAAATCCATAGACAATGGCAAAATCACTAGGTGACACAATAAAAATAACCAACACGTTTGTTCGCCGGGAGACTCACGAGGTGACCCATAATCACGTAACGAGGCGCGAAGCGTGCAGTGTGGCCATTGCGATAGTGTGCGTTCGTTCACTAGGATATATTGTCACCTAGCACGTAGCCACCAAGCACGGCACCTGCCTATGAGGCCGAAGCCTAACAGTCAACTTCGTCAATTATTCATATAATTTAAAGTGACCTTTGATAGCCAACTATTTTTATTTATATTGATCAATGCCTTTAGAATCACTTGGCATATTTAACTAAAAAATGACAAAATTGCAAAATATGAGTTATGACTCTAGGTGACTCAATTATATTTGTCTAACGACTCTAACGTATATCTCGCCTTTAAGTTAAATTTCATATACATATAGGTATATTAATGTGTGTACCTATATTATTCATCGAAGTAACATTTCGGCAGTTTTACATTGCTTGGTAGTACCTACCTACCTACCAAATATTAAACTTCTCCGTTCAGTCATGTTCCTTGCTTTGATTGTGACCGACTTGAGAGAGAGAGAGAGAGCTCGAGATAGAAATTCCTGGAAGATGGTTGTACGAATTTTACAGCCGATTAGATTGACCAGAATAGAGAGTAAAAATATAACATAGGTACCTACTTAACTAAAACATTTTTAGATACATGTTGTATTTTTAAATTTTATGTAAATAATATCATAATATTATGTATGTTTAAAATGTTTACTGTTATTATGATTTTAATCTTTCTGTGATTTAATTAATAGTTTATCTGGTTTGATAAGCCGTATAAATTGATTAATTTTTAAATAGGATTTAGTATACTTGTCTGCTCGACTACAGGGTGACATGTATATAAATGCTTTAATTTTAGAAATAATCTCGTTCCGTGATAATTAATCTGAGTTGTCGTAGAATGTTTATGTCAAAACAATAAAATTGCAATAAAAAACGTGAGATTTATAGCTCGCCAGCTGAGAAGTGTGCTGAGTCAAGAACGAATTTGATTTTTTTTTATTAAATTTATTTGCGTAACATTGTTTTATAATCCAATTGTCTTAAATCTAAAAAATAAAACCGTTTTAATGACAGAATTAAATAACGAAGAAAATGTAAAGTATTTGAATGAAAACTCAATAAATTACCTATCAATTATTATCTAATTATTCAAACTTATTTATAATTCTTCATATTATTTTTAGATTAGGTACCTATATTTATTGTAAAATACTTTTAAATGTTATTATTTGATGACTTACTAATTTGTTCTTCTATTTCCATCACATAATAATATGTCGAACATCATAATATTACACTCTACCTTAATACCTAAGTACATGGCCCCCACAAGAAGGGAGGCTGACAGGACTCTAGCCTGGGGGCCCGGCGTGGTGGACCAACCAGAAGAGTGAGATAAGCACACTTTACAAATTTTCTCTATAGAAAAAAGTCGCCTGCGGCGCTATTTTACCTTTTCAGTACTTACTGTTGATTTGTATCATAGAGAAGCTGTTACTACAGACCAAAAGGAAAAAATAAATATATATATATATATAAATAAATATATGTTAAACGGCATTAGAAAAGAAATTGCCACTAAGTATTGTAATAAAATTAATTCATAAAATACTGTACACACACAAGTTGCCAACATCATAAAAACAACTCGGTTCAACAGTCAACACATCTATGAAATTTTAGAATATAGACATTTAAATGATGTCGTTGTTAGCATCGCAACATATTAAATATTTTTTTACTGTATAATATTATTTTTTTATATGTAATTAGGTATTTATTAGGTGTATTTTTTTCCAAATTTCTCTATACTAAAAGAGCTTGGCATGAAATAACGTCTCTCGGCCAACTGAAAGAGACTCTTTCACCAATTCTTCGGGCATATAGTAAGACGAGATCAGAGCAGTCTGAAAAGAAGAGTGATCTCTGGTGGCGTAGAAAGAAGGAGGTTGCGAAGGGATACGGCTTCCAGGTGGAGCGACATCAATAAGAAAGCAACTGTATTAACAATGACTAAGCCGACAAGATCAGTACAGGATCACTATAGATGAGGGAGTACCAACGGGGTTTCGCGAAACTCTGGGACCAGTCCTGCCAACTGTCGTTGACAAAAACATGCCAGACGGCGTACGGTTGGTAGGAAAAAATGTTAGATTTTGAGAAAATAAAATTTGAATTCCATTTTTTCTGATCGAAAAAAAGTGGAAACATTTAAAAAATGGTATACTTTCGCGTAATAATCACACCAAATTTTCCAGAAACTCTTTTCAAAATTGTCAAAAGTAATTAATTAATCTAACAACCTAAGTTAAGTAATCGTTAGATAATACCCAGAGAGTGAAATTCCCGATAATCGTCAATTCGATGCCACATGCACACATTAAATTATAATATCTGATACTACTATATCACTATAACGCCATGAATTCTCCTATTATTCCACTATGTTGTTTTAGTTCTCAAGTACCGACCTACCTTCATTACTATCTGAATAAACTAAAAATCTAGCTTTTTTCAGTATATTTAAATCTATTGAAGGCACCGAAACATGCTAATAGAAACTCCATAAGCTAGATGCATTTTTTGCAAGCTAGATAGATGCCTATCAAAAATGCTAGTTGGCAACGCTGTCTGGGACTCTGTGAGAAGTGGCAATGGCTTTACGAGAATTCATTTTAAAACATCTGACGTTTTCTGCCTCCTGAGTTCTGCAGTTACACACCCTTAATACCCCCGTTTGGCTGCCCCTGTGACACCATCCGCAGTTGCGAAGAAAATTATACTATGCATACACTGCTTAAGACTCTATTATGGTCCAAACTTTGCTTCTGATAAATTTGGCATAATGCGAAACAACATTACACGATTTATTGGGAATGTGAAGTGTCATCAAAGCATCAGGTGTCTAAACGCTCTAAACATTGACCAACAGTCATTCTCATTTCGGAGAGAGACAAGTGGTGGCGATTTTATATTTAGAACGCCAACGCCATCTGTGAGAATGCGGCGGTTACCGAAGCCGTGGGCACGTACTACTAATTTTGCACTGCGGAGGAAGTGCACATTATAACTAAATTGTTCATTCTCAAATAAATGTTGGTAGGTATTAAGTTGTGCAGTGATATATTATCATTGTGACGTCATCTTTGACTATGTTTTCTATTTCAATTGCATAAATTGTCATAAATATTGTTATGATGATGTAAACGTGTTCATGTCAAATTATATAGGTAATATTATTTCGTCTATAAAATATGTTTATATTTTGACCCCTTTTTCTCGATTAAGCTACTGTCACCACCTACCTGTAGGTAGGTGCCTTCGCACAATAAATTGATTAGTAATAAGCCGACATGTAAACCTGATCTCTAACTATACGGCTTAGTAAAACGCCTAAAAACGCTTCCTTGTCGAATCACATATAAATTGTTTATCTGTTCACAGGTTTTTACGCTACCCGTTCGGTATGTAAACGTATCGAACGGGGCATCGATTGCTACGAGCAGGGTAATGCAGTGTGAAAGAATGATGGATGTAAAATTGCCTTGTTCTGTACAATAAAAAAACCTGTGACGATGTTATTATAAAATGTTAGATATAAATGTATTATGCAACTGTATATTAGTATAAAAGGGGAAGAATGATTGTAAAACATAAAGAGACGAATGCAGTAGCGAGAGATTATTATAAGAGTGTATAAGTGTAATTAATATATTTTGTAATAGTATGAAAGAAGAAGAATAACTGTTAACATAAAGAAGAAGAACGCGGTAGCGAGTGATTAGTATTAAAAGTGTATATAATTAATTAATATGTCATGTGGAACACACTAATCGAATAGTATTTCGATTCGTAAACTCATTAATAGCAAACTAATAATTATAGAATCAATTATCCGCGAGTGGCAACACTTAAAATTATAACGCAGCAACACCTACCAACGCGTTGGTATGGGTGTGCCTCTGTGCGTGTATACGAAAATGTTACCGGCTAAAAAGTATCCGGCGCACAGATTAACTCAGAAAATAACGCCTTAAAGTCTCTAGAATTCAACTTTTCGGAAATATTATTTCATTATTGTGTTCCTAATTAGGGTATTTATCGTCTGTAATATAAAGCATGAGGAAATTCGCATATTTAAGAAAGAGTAAATTCTTGATAGCAACAGACGGGAGCTTCGCCGATTTCTAATAAAATAAATTAAAATCACGACCTTTATGCAGCTGTGCGGTGTAAAGACAGCGGCTAAAAATAAGGCAATGCGTGAAGAAGTAGTATTTTGCTATTTTTCGGAAATAGTAAAATATTATTTCGTATTACTATATAAGACGTAGTTTTAAGATTAAACTGTTATTATTATAAATGTAATATTGTAAAAGGTAAAGGCAACAGACAGGTTTTACGTCGTAAAATCACAAATGTTTATGTGAAGGTCGATGGATAATGATTACAGGGCCTATTATTATGTCAATAGGTACCTAGTAAGTAGTTGTAAATGCATGTAATTTAAACGCTAATCAAATCGTGTGTTTACTCCTGGCATAAGACTAAAACCGCGAGTTTATACCGGAGATAGCTATTTAAATGCTCTAAATAAATTCATATAAAATCCATAGAATTAGATAGACGATATTTTATAACGTCAATATATCCATCCACGTGCACAGAATATATTATCTCTTGATACTTGGTCCTTCTGACAATCCAGTAAATTCTTATTAAATAAACAAGAGATATTACGCAGTACGAAATTAACGGACATAGTAGAATCTTTGGTCACCCCTTCTCAAACTCTTTGGACCAATTAGAATAAGGGAGGCTGCTATAAAAGAGGGCGCATCCGAGAGATTTTTATCAGTCTACCGGATCCTCCCTCGGGAACAAGTCTCATCTCTACTAGCAGCCTCTCTTCAAACACTCTGGACCAGTTTCACCAGTTCTCGCCGCGCATCTCTTCGCTTCTTGAACGCCGAAGTACTCCCCGGGGAGAGTTTCACATCCCGTTTACCTACGGGTGGGAAACATCTCTCGCGTTCGCAGTCATCGGTCGTCACGTATTCCTGTCTGCCGCCTTCACCTACATTTGGCCTGTAAAATTATTTACTAGACGCTACATACAAGAAAATAAAACCAAGTCATTACCGACTTTTTCAAAAGGAAACATCGTTATTATTAATAGCCCCTCCACCGACTGAGCTAGGAAAATACATCAACGAAGTGCGCAGTGGCGTATCGTTGAGGGGGTGTTGTTACTACGATATCTCAACTGAGGCTTATTTAAATTTACAGTTATACACTATTATCACATACATATAAGATTAACGATTATAAAAACAAAAATTAAAAATACATGTTTATAATGAGTGGCTGCATAATATTACATGTTAGCTTCATCCATTTAGTATTTTACTCTCAGAAATATTTGTGTACACAAAAATGCTTCGATGTTTGGCTGAGTCAGTAAAATCTCAAGATTAAACATATTTAATTTGAAAACATCTCATGAACCACTAGAAAAAAATATACCACGCGACGGGAATTTTGACTTTGATTTTCAAGAAGCCTTTGTCTTTGACCACCATAAAACGGAAATTGCACAAATAGCATGATTTATATCTTCCGCATTGACATTGCAGAGGATTTTCGATAGCATAATATTTCGTTTACATTAATAACATTTTTATTTCAATATGCAATAATCATTATTTTCTACAAACAGTTTACCATATTGTATTCGAAGTATGAGCAATTACTAGCACTATGAAGTTTACAGTGTCGCGTCACGGCCAAATTTAGTGAGCCTTGTATTAGTCTATAGATCAGGGGCGGGCAAACTTTTTGGATGGAGGGTCAAATTCTAGAATTCAAAATGAGCGGCGGGCCGCAAGTAAAACACCATTTTTAGATATACACTATTTATTATCACGAAAAATAAACATTACAAAAAAATGAATGAGAAGAAGTGTTAATTTTGTGGTTGATATTTTCAAAACTGCTTGTAAATGGGCATCGGAGATATTTGATCGTAAAGAATTTTTATTGAGGTTCATGATCGAAAATTTTTGTTCACATATATAGGTTGATCCAAAAACAACAACAAAAGAAACATTTTTCTTGCATAATCTTTAAGTTGTTCGAATTTGTCTGAATTAAGGGCATTATAAAATTTGGATATATCTTCACGACGATGCAATTCTCTTAAATCAGTGTCACACTGCAGACCAATAATCTCAAGTTGCAGCTCTGTCAGTACACTATCAATATCTATTGAAAATGGATCGCGTACTGTTGATAAACTTGTCTCAATTTTTCGGAAGTCACCAAATCTTTGTAAAAAAATCGTCATTCAGAGCTTTAATAATTTTACCATATTCTTCAAATTTATATTCTGGTATATTCAGCAACTTCAAAGTTGGAAAGTGGTCCACGTTCTTATTCGATATTTGTCGAAGGAACAACTTGAGTTTTAATAATTGAAATCCATTCAAACTCTTCACCATATCGTGGGCATATATTTTTTTTCCTTGCAACGCAGAGTTAAAAGTATTTAAATGTGTCACGATGTTCAACATAGAAAATAGTGGTTACATAGTGTGAGACGAGACGCAAGGAAGATGTACTGAGATAATACATTAACGAAACAACAAATTCTTCAAATTTTAATCTATTGTCAATATTTTTTTAAAAAAATATAAAAAAAGTTATTCGTAATCAGAAGTACAATTAATGATGGCGGGCCGCAAAAAAATACCCGGCGGGCCACATGCGGCCCGCGGGCCGCAGTTTGCCCTCCCCTGCTATAGGTAGTACTATTATTTTTCTAGCATTTTTTTTTATTATCTTTATGTTATTAAAAATAATATAGCTTTTGCGAAGTATTGAAAATGAATATCCGATGCTCTGCGTCTGAAACGTCCAAAATAAAAATAACGACTGTCTCTCGGGCTAAAAGATCGACCACTTTCATCCTCTGGGACTAGTTCGGTCTATTTCGAGTGGTCTATTTATACCTATTGGACACTTCCACGGCGTTCGCATATTCTGGTCACCAAGCCAATTGTTTTCACTCGGATGATGTTTGTCACTAAGTGACTAACTCACAAGATATTAATAATACCGGGTGATAAAAGATTTCTGCTACACGTAGTTGTTCGAGTCGAGATGAGAAGAGGCGATGTTATAATGGATATTATTTGTACATAATGCTGTTATTTCGAGTAAACCACGTGAGTGGTATATTAATTTATTACTTAATTTACTTTGATTAGTCTATCTATTTAAATACAAGATACCTACCGGTTTCGGGTCCGGACCCTAACCCAAAAACAGAAAAAATATAAATTATTTAGGTAAATATAATGGTACATCATCGTATTCTTCGTCAGTACCTCATGGTCGAGAGGGTTCAGAAGAAATTCTTGAGACTCCTTTACTTGAGGTTGTATGGATACTATTCGTCGCTTTATCCAATTGACTTTCTCTTAAGTATGCTTACATACTAACTGCAGTCTGCAATTTAGAAGAGATCTTTATTTAGTTACGTATTTTTTCGACTTATACGAGGTATAAATGAGAACTGCCATTGTTGTGTGGGCCAGTGTTGACCTGTGTATCCTTGATAACTATCTTAGAAATAGGGAACATCAGTTGTTTATTAATTCTCCCAAGGTGCAGAACCAACATGCTACTGGTAATGCTAATTGGTAGGGCGATAACTATGTTCAACCAAATTGCTTCGGGTGTTGATATATTCCACTTGCGTGAGGGTGAGCTTAGGTGGACGCTATTTTTAGCAAACTCAGTGTACTTCTTTAAACTCCTATAGATTTATAATTGTATTTTCACTGCTTTTGTATGTTTATATTATGTTATCTTATTTTCATTTTTATCCATTTTATTACCTTTCTTTCTCTTTATTCTTTATAATAATGTTTCATGTCATGTTGTCAACGTCTTATACTTATAATTTGTAATGTCCACAATATGTTAAAAATAAATAAATTGAAATCATGATCGGGATGATTTGGCTATCGAGTAGCCTTCTAAACGAATTAGTCTAACTCATCTTGGCATTGTACGACACGCAACGCGACCCGTGACTCATAAATTGGTACAACTATCTGAGCCAAGCAATGTGTGCTTACTTTAATATTCCAATATTGCACAAGATTGCGCGGACGACACAAACGGCCATGCCCCTTATATCACGTGTATTCAATAACCACCTGTGGATGCGACAGATTACATCGTTTACTGTAAGCAGGGCTTAATTGAATTTAAAATAACTAATCAATAACATCAGCAGTTTGAGTTTTTAACTAATAAGTATGACTGAAAAAACGCTTAGGGTGCACTATTTATGTCGGATCTTCACAGGCTATCTCCATCTATCGTCAGTGATATCAATACATATAAGCTGAAGATGCTGAAAGTCGAGTCGGATCTCTGATTACGATTAATAAACCGAAATATTTCGACACTCTTAGCAATTACATACTTAGTATAGTAAATAATATTTTATTGGAAACTATACGTAAGTTAACATTCTTCATGTTGGCATATTATTAAAATTTGCATTTTTATGATGTTTTTACTAGTATACGGCATGACAATGTAACAGTAATGTTATGCATTTTTTCATCTATTGATTATCATTGGTAAAATGTATAAATATTCTCAGAGTCCATAATTTGTGTTGTTTGCTACAATTTAACCCAGCGGCGAAGGGTGAAGGTAGGCTGTGGAGATCACACATAAATCATGCACACTGAACTTTATCATTCAGTAACAGTAATTCACCCACGGTGGCCGCGCGGCATAAGCGTTGGACGCCGTGGGTCTCAGGTTCGAATCCTGGGTCTGGCAAGTACACATATTGTTTTTCAATTTGTGTGTGAGTCAGGGTATGGACCTAATAGGTTGAGCAAGTGGCTGACATCCATTTCTCGTAAAAATAAAATCTGTTAATACAAACCTCTACCCTGTGGAAGCCCATATGATCCTATTAGGATCGGACATGGTCGAAAAAAAAATACTAATTATTTGTTTTTATTGAACTAAAAACTAATTAAAGATAATGTTAGTTAGTTTATAAAATTCAATTATACCCCGCGTAAGCAAATCCACAATAGTTAGTAGATATTTTATATACTTATTATTAATATCCATATACTTGCTTTTTCGTACAAGGTGGTTGTTAGTAATTTTAAACAATCACAAACACCCAGACTTTGAGAACTGAATATATTGTTTCCTCACCAGGAATCAAACCCAGAGCTCCAGGATAAAAGGCCAGCGCCTTATGCACTGCACCACGAGAGCCGCCAGATAAAATGTTCGTCGATCAAATCATGCATAGTTTTAGATAGAATAATATTTTTTTATCTATTCTGGCTTAGTTTACGCAGGGTTTAATTGATTTAAAACAAACTAACCACCACCATCTGGAATTTGTATTCTTAGTTGAATGAAAATAAATGTGTATGTGTGCCCACCTCCACCCTTCGTCACTCATTTAACTTGCAGTTATAAATTATTTTAATTGGCGTAAGGAACCCGTGTTCAGTAAAGTAAAAGTTTCATGAAATAAGCTTCATTATTGAACAGAAAAAACTTTCTTTCAACATATTTATATAGAATAATGAATATCAGTCATGCATAATATTTTGTGGCTGGATAATTAGTTAAAAAAACACGTTCTTGTCGCAGTACGTTTCAGTGCAAAAACAACTTCATTACTTGGCTAGAGGCTATTAATTTATTATTGCAAATGTGTTTTTTTAAAACCGTAAGATGTTTAAATATTTACTATCATATTTTTCGTGTCATTTCATTCAATTTGTCATCACACGCGAGAATATTTTCGTTTAAATATTTTTGCAAGTGTTTAACTTTTATTAGGGGAATAATAATTTTTGATGTCATCTTTTGATGTCCCTCTCGCTTGAATATTCTGGATTTATTTAAACACCTCGTGCCAAGATGATTTTCTTGAGGGGTCATCAGTTATATGGAGACGTATACAACTAGTCACGTTGAAGATGATTATTGAATAAAATACATAACAATAACTGATGTTTTGTAGTATTTTAAATTCACATCTCAATTATTGATACTGTATCCTTTTTTAATACATCTCAAGAGGGAGTGATATTAACTGTGGACTAATTATGGCTGGAAAATTCAATGCATTTAATATTTATATCAAATTTGGGGTGAGGAATTTTTTGTAAGTTATTTTCCCTATTTATTATGGATTACTCTACGATTGTTCTACGTTATTTCTCATTGTGAAGTCATTTTCTCTATTTTTTTATTATATTACTAGCTGACCCGGCAAACGTTGTTCTGCCATATAAATTATTTCTAGTGAATATTTTGGTTGTTAAATAAAAAATAACGAATGTATCGTAAGTGTGGGGATGGGATCTATGACAGAAAGAGGAATAGAGCGCTATAGACGATGACCGCAGATAAAACAAAAAAACATCAACCATTCATTTTCTCAATTCAAAATGAGTAATGATGTTCATAATGAATGAATTACCTGTGAAAGGATCTCGTTGTTTAATGTTAATGCAATATCCGTCTTGTCCCTTCCAGAAAATTAGCGGATATTGGAGAGCGTCCTTTGAACGGTGTGTGTCAGCGATGAACTCCAGATTATTGTTTCTTCTTCGAATCACGATTTCTCACGTCGATGTGCGGTCGCCAACCATGATTCCAGCAATGTCGTCAACAACAGTCGCATTGAATCGACGTACGTGCTCTCCAGCTAGTGTTTTATCAGGATTGATGACAATAGCGTGATTGTCACTTTGCAATTCGTGCATGTGTGCTTTGAAGAATTTCAATAATTCATTGTGCTCATTCAACAGGGCGTCCAGTTCGCCGACGATGCGCCTGGCATTAGGTGAATTGAGGCTATTGTAGCCGCAACGTGCATCCACATGATTGATATCCTCACCGCCGCGCCCATGAAGTAGATTTGTAAAAATGTATGTGGTTCGTTTGGCATTGGCAGCAATGAGCCTACTTTGTGGTATACTTGGCCTTTGATTTTGAACGTAGAATGGAATTGTTGACCATTTGCCGCAGTATTGTGAACTATTTCTGTTGCTCCGGACGAAGTCAGTTGGAAGCATGAATTGAATGTGCGAATGGACTTCAGGAACAGGTTTGAATCTGGAACCGTGCCGATGAGCAAGCCGTTCAATGGTTCTGGTGGTATCTCAATTTCTGGTAGTTGCACTTTTCCTGATGCGCAACACATCCCGGCTGACTCATGTTTGAATTTGAGCGCATGACAATGGGGACATTCTTTGTCCATAGCACCAATCAACACTTTCGAATGAGCGGAATATTCAATATCTGGCTCGTACTCGAATGCGAGACGAAGGAACGAAGCGGATGTAAATGTTCGATGTACTTGTTGGCGTTGTCGGTCATTTTCTCTGCGTGTGTTAACTACGAACCGGCGCGCTTGGCTCCGTTCCAATTGTCGTTGTTGATTTCGTTCAGCTCGTGCCTCTTGTGATTGAGATGCACGCAATTGCGACATGCTTACACGCACGTTTTTGTTATCTTGTTGGATTTGTTCGCCTGTTCTTTCTGCTCTACTATTTCGCATGTTTGTTGCTTTATTCGTTCGACGGCTCAAATGGCCCCCCTTGCGTCTTGATGGCATTGTGCACTGTAATACACGCAAATAAAAATAGATACATAAAATAAATCGTACAAAATTTTGCACGCACTGCGTTGTGGTATGCCGAATGAAATGTCAAAATGACGCGACGATTCTCTTAAATTCTTCTCGGACGTAGCGCCATCTGTCATTCAACAACATAAATAATTTCGTTCTGTTTGAAATACGAACGACGGTTAAATTTGTTCATACAAAAATAATAAAATCGCGATTAAAAAATGGGAGGGTAAGGGTACGAGAGTGAAAATCTAGGGTTATAGGTATTTTTTATGCCAAATAATAAAAAAAATACAAAAAAAAAAATTGTCCAAAAAATAAAAAAAAATTTTTCTAGATAGAGATACCCTAATCATCTAGCGATATAAAATATACTTGTTGACCTATTCTCATACCTAACAAATATACATAAAAAAATTCATAAAAATTGGTAGAGCCATTTCGGAGGAATTCGACCACAAACATCGTGACACGAGATTTTTATATATATACTAGCTGACCCGGCAAACGTTGTTCTGCCATATAAATTATTTCTAGTGAATATTTTGGTTGTTAAATAAAAAATAACGAATGTATCGTAAGTGTGTGGGGATGGGATCTATGACAGAAAGAGGAATAGAGCGCTGTAGACGATGACCGCCGATAAAAACAAAAAAACATCAACCATTCATTTTCTCAATTCAAAATGACTAATGATGTTCATAATGAATGAATTACCTTTGACAGGATCTCGTTGTTTAACGTTTATGCAATATCCGTCTTGTCCCTTCCAGAAAATTAGTGGATATTGGAGAGCGTCGTATGAACGGTGTGTGTCAGCGATGAACTCCAGATTATTGTTTCTTCTTCGAATCACGATTTCTCGCGTCGATGTGCGGTCGCCAACCATGATTCCAGCAATGTCGTCAACAACAGGTGCATAGGATCGACGCACGTGCTCTTCAGCTGGTGTTTTATCAGGATTGATGACAATAGCGTGATTGTCACTTTGCAATTCGTGCATGTGTGCTTTGAAGAATTTCAATAATTCATTGTGCTCATTCAACAGGGCGTCCAGTTCGCCGACGATGCGCCTGGAAATAGGCGAATTGAGTCCATTGTAGCCGCAACGTGCATCCACATGATTGATATCCTCACCGCCCATGAAGTAGATTTGTAAAAAATTATGTGGTTCGTTTGGCATTGGCAGCAATGAGCCTACTTTGTGGTATACTTGGCCTTTGATTTTGAACGTAGAATGGAATTGTTGACCATTTGCCGCAGTATTGTGAACTATTTCTGTTGCTCCGAACGAAGTCATTTGGAAGCATGAATTGAATGTGCGAATGGACTTCAGGAACAGGTTTGATTCTGGAACTGTGCCGATGAGCAAGCCGTTCAATGGTTCTGGTGGTATCTCAATTTCTGGTAGTTGCACTTTTCCTGATGCGCAACACATCCCGGCTGACTCATGTTTGAATTTGAGCGCATGGGGACACATGGGGGTTACAATGGGGACATTATTTGTCCATAGCACCAATCAGCACTTTCGGATGAGCGGAATATTCAATATCTGGCTCGTACTCGAATGCGAGACGAAGGAACGAAGCGGATGTAAATGTTCGATGTACTTGTTGGCGTTGTCGGTCATTTGCTCTGCGTGTGTTAACTACGAACCGGCGCGCTTGGCTCCGTTCCAATTGTCGTTGTTGATTTCGTTCAGCTCGTGCCTCTTATGATTGAGATGCACGCAACTGCGACATGCTTACACGCACGTTTTTGTTCTCTTGTTGGATTTGTTCGTCTGTTCTTTCTGCTCTACTATTTCGCATGTTTGTTGCTTTATACGTTCGACGGCCTAAATGGCCCCCCTTGCGTCTTGCTGGCATTGTGCACTGTAATACACGCACATAAAAATAGATAAATTAAAATAAATCGTACAAAATTTTGCACGCACTGCGTTGTGATATGCCGAATGAAATGTCAAAATGACGCGACGCTTCTCTTGAATTCTTCTCGGACGTAGCGCCATCTGTCATTCAACAACATAAATAATTTCGTTCTGTTTGAAATACGAAGGACGGTTAAATTTGATCATACAAAAATAATAAAATCGCGATTAAAAATGGGAGGGTGGGGGTAAGAGGGTTAAAATTTGGGGTTCTAGGTATTTTTTATGTCAAATAATAAAAAAAACAAAAAAAAAATGTCAAAAAAAATAAAAGAAAATTTTTCTGGATAGAGATACCCTAATCACCTAGCGGTATGAAATATACTTGTTGACCTTTTCTCATACCTATCAAATATACATAAAAAAATTCATAAAAATCGGTCGAGCCATTTCGGAGGAGTTCGACCACAAACATCGTGACACGAGATTTTTATATATATAGAGATAGAGATAACCAAACTACATTGAATATGTAAAATCAGCAGCTCTATACATTTCTTGCTCAGGTTGTCTACGTCAAATCAAAATCATGATACAAATCTCGCAGTCATTTATAAATACATCACCTATTTATTATGAATTAGACAGATCCGTTACAAAATAAAGATTGACTCACTCTTTTTGAATAGTGAAAAGACATATTATTTTGGCTCACTGGAAAAAGCTCCTGGAAAACTTTCATGACCCATTTATAAAGCTGTATGCATTGAAAATATTATGAATGTGAAAAACGTCTTACTTAAATTCAATTCTAATAGATAAACCAAAAATTCTCTGGTTTAATATTTTTAATTGCAACTTGCGATTTTTTATTGGTCTAATGACAAATGACAGAATGGATCCGTTGATGCATGCTACTAAACATATTATTAAATACTTATTTATGGGTATTTTTTATTTATTATATCATACACGTTGCAATAATAACAAACTAAAACGCAATACGAGCTTTCCTCAATAATATTATAGTACTTAAGTTATTTGCTTCACTCAGAAATTAATTGAGTGTAATATTAACGGAGCAGCGTCTGATCTAGTACCTATCTAAATTGTGTATTGTTAATATTCTCAGAATTTTTAGTGGCATATATTAATATGTTGCAATTGAATTCAATAATACATAAATTAATAAAATTACTCTCCTACTTTTGTTGAGCTTTGTGCAGGGGGCAGCTACTCAAGATTATGTTCACGGATTTTTTCAGGCTCCGAGACCCCTATTACCCCATGACCTATTCGAGGTCAATTTAGCCCTATTTGGTGTCTATTATATGGCCTCAACACATTGTCATGTCTATACATATAGGTACTTTGTTGAGACCGTAACCAACCTTTTGTCTCCCATCTATATTGCATTGATCAATAAATATGTACACCGTTTTGAAGTTAATAATAGTGTACCTACTGATACCAAATAACACAATAAATGTCTAAATCCCCCATAGTAATATATCAATGAAATCCCCAACTAATAATCCTTTAATATATAGAATTATGAAGAAAAATATTATATCTCGTGTGATATTAGTAAGTTTTTAAATAAATTAAATGAGACGATCGATTAATGTTAGACCGGGACACAACAAAACAATAGATAATCGAAGTTGGGTCCCGGATTTCGCCTTTCTGCAATGTACATAATTTATTATGGTATATACCTACGTATAGATACGAAAGTTAATTTCTATTTATGTTTATTAGAATTAAATATATGTTAGTGTGTATTTGGATATGGATGTGTCCTTATTTGTTGATTTTTTTATAAAAAAAAGTAGCATGTAAGAATATTTGATTAACTAGTATACATTTTTAAAGACTGATAAGTAATATTGATATATCTCATTAGTTAGCTTCCAATGTATTGCCATTGTTTCCCAGTATTGACGATTTTACACCTCTTGAATTTAGAATTTATTGAATATTATTTAATGATCTATTATTAGGGTTTGACAATGTATACGCTTATTGATTGTTTTATTAGTTACTAGCTGAAGTACCCGGCTTCGCACAGGGTCGCTTCTTGGTTATATTTATCTTAGATATTTGAAAAATAATAAGAGGTAATTATTTTTTTAATATTAAAATATCTGTGTAATACAATTAGGCAATATGAAAATAATTATAATAGGAGTAAAGGTCAAACATAAGAACACTAAATTAAAATCGAATCCAAAATATGAAAACGTTATTAATGTTATTAATATGTAGAAAGAAAAAAAAAATTGGATGGAACAAACAAACAACAAACTTTGTATTTAATATAATAATAATTAAGAAACCTTCGCAGGTGTGCGCACAACAACTGACAAAAGTTTCATCGAAATCGGATGAATGGTATAGGAACGCATACGAATAGTAGAAGAAGATGATTTTCTTATTCAGAAATCTTCGTGGGCATGCGCATGACAACTCACCAAAGTTTCATTGCAATCGGATTAATGGTATAGGAACGCATACGAATAGAAGAAGAAGAAGATGGTTGTACTAATTCAAAAACCTTCGCGGGCGTGCACACAACAACTGGTCAAAATTTCATCACAATCGGATGAATGGCATAAGAACGCATACAAATAGAAGAAGAAAAAGATGGTTGTACTAATTCAGAAACCTTTGCGGGCGTGTGCACAACAACTGGTCAAAATTTCATCACAATCGGATGAATGGCATAAGAACGCATACAAATATAAGAAGAAAAAGATGATTGTACTAATTCAGAAACTTTTGCGGGCAAGGGCACAACGCTTGATCAAAATGTCATTGCAATCGGATGAATGCTATAGGAACGCATACGAATAGAAGTAGAAGATGATTTTTTAATTCAGAAATCTTCGTGGGCATGCGCACGACAACTCACCAAAGTTTCATTGCAATCGGATGAATAGTGTAGGTACGCATTCGAATAGAAGAAGAAGATGATGGTTGTACTAATTTAGAAACCTTTGCAGGCGTGCGCACGACAACTCACCAAAGTTTCATTGCAATCGGATGAATGGTATAGGAACGCATACGAATAGAAGAAGAAGAAGATGGTTGTACTAATTCAGAAACCTTTGCGGGTTTGCGCACAACAACTGGTCAAAATTACATCGCAATTGGATGAATGGTATAAGAACGCATACGAATAGAAGAAGATAGAATAGAAGAAAAAGAAGAAGAAAATGGTTGTATCAATTCGGAAACCTTTGCGGGCGTGAACACAACACTTGATCAAATTTTCATTGCAATCGGATGAATGGTATAGGAACGCATACGAATAGAAGAAGAAGATGGTGGTACTAATTCAGAAACCTTTGCGAGTATTGGCACAATTACTGACGAAAATTTT
The DNA here is from genome assembly GCF_057557595.1 of Rhyacophila brunnea. Classification (NCBI taxonomy): domain Eukaryota; kingdom Metazoa; phylum Arthropoda; class Insecta; order Trichoptera; family Rhyacophilidae; genus Rhyacophila; species Rhyacophila brunnea. Next base: position 8,362,686 of record NW_028232796.1, on the reverse strand, counting down.
ATTGCAATCGGATGAATGGAATAGAAACGCATACGAATAGAAGAATATAGAATAGAAGATAGTTGTACTAATTCAAAAACCATTGCGGGTGTTACCACAACAACTGACGAAGGTTTTATCGCAATCGGATGAATGGTATAGGGACCATACGAATAAAAGAAGATAGAATTAAGAAGAAGAAGAAGAAGAAGATGGTTGTACTAATTCAGAAACTTTCGCGGGTGTTGGCACAATTACTGACGAAAATTTTATTGCAATCGGATGAATGGAATAGGAACGCATACGAATAGAAAAATATAGAATAGAAGAAGAAGAAGATGGTTGTACTAATTCAAAAACCATTGCGGGTGTTACCACAAAAACTGACGAAGGTTTCATTGCAATCGGATGAATGGTATAGGGACCATACGAATAAAAGAAGATAGAATGAAGAAGAAGAAGAAGATGGTTGTACTATTTCAGAAACCTTTGCGGGTGTTAACACAACAACTGACGAAGGTTTCATCGCAATCGGACGAATGGTATATGAACCATACGAATAAAAGAAGATAGAATGATGAAGAAGAAGAAGATGATGATTTTTCTAATTCAGAAACCTTCATGGGTGTGCATACAACCACTTACCAAAATTTCATCGCAATCGGATGAATGGTATAGGAACCATACGAATAGAAAAATATAGAATAGAAGAAGAAGAAGAAGATGGTTGTACTAATTCAAAAACCATTGCGGGTGTTACCACAAAAACTGACGAAGGTTTCATTGCAATCGGATGAATGGTATAAGGACCATACGAATAAAAGAAGATAGAATGAAGAAGAAGAAGAAGAAGAAGATGGTTATACTATTTCAGAATCCTTTGCGGGTGTTAACACAACAACTGACGAAGGTTTCATCGCAATCAGATGAATGGTATAGGAACCATACGAATAAAAGAAGATAGAATGAAGAAGAAGAAGAAGATGATGATTTTTATAATTTAGAAACCTTCATGGGTGTGCATACAACCACTGACCAAAATTTCATTGCAATCGGATGAATGGTATAGGAACCATACGAATAAAAGAAGATAGAATGAAGAAGAAGAAGAAGATGATGATTTTTCTAATTCAGAAACCTTCATGGGTGTGCATACAACCACTTACCAAAATTTCATCGCAATCGGATGAATGGTATAGGAACGCATACGGGACAGACACACAGATAGACAGACAGACAGACATTCATTTTTATATATTAGTATAGCCTATACTCTTCGCGCAAGTGCAAGCAATAAGTTTACAAAGTTTTATCGCAATCGGATGAACGGTATGGCTGCGCATTCAATACGAACAAACAAACACACAAATATTAATTTTTATATATTAGATAGGGGTTTTTAAAGAAAAAACAATTGAACTATTCATAATTTGTTTATTATAATTTTATTGTGATCATTGACTTAATAGTTAGGTGATAAAGTTTTTATCTACTTTATTGTATTAATTTATTATATAAGTTATTGTATTATTATATATAAGTTATATGTGTTGTAATTGTGTATTTACCTGTTGATGAGTGCACATTGTGCCTTAAGATGCAGAAAAGCGAAACCCGGGTCGCAACTACTCAAATGGAATAGTACCAAACGTAAATCCATTTGAAGTGAACTATTTCATTTAAATGCCACAAACATTACAGTTCAATTACATCGAAACTAGTATTTTTTTACTTATCTCACTGTTACTTTTGGGTAGCAATTTAAGTGACTAGCATATTATTCAATTAACCCCGTGACGCTCTTCCCTGGAAGTATATATAAGAAGGTATTTTGTTATGCTAAATCTGAACTCACTTGTCGCATCACTGTATATCAGTGGCAAAGGCTCCATAGTAGGCGATTATTTAAAGCCTACCTACTAAGAAAAATAGATCTTCAAGCAAATAATTTAAATTAAAAAAAATAAATACACTGAAAAATCCAGGATAATTGATAGTCATATATCGTCAAAAATTCAGAAGTACATAGCTTTATTTTATAAATTAGTAAGGTTATAACCATAACTACTGCTGCATGGATTCAACTATGTTATGAAATATTCGATGGGAATTTAAGATGTGGCCAGTCTCTGTCTGGCTTTTTATTCCGAAATCATAGGCTGTTTAGTTAGCGCTTACATCCGCACATTTATTCAAAATAATTAATAAGGAGATAATTTAAAAAATAATTTCTATGGGATTCAATCACATATAAATATTGATTGTTGTTAAAAATATAAAATAATTTATCTCGCGATTTTTATTTATCAGTTATTTATACCTAAGTCTGTCTTTTAAATATATAAGTATTTTAAAATGTCTAGTTTTACGTCTTAAATTATAAATTGTTATGGAACATATTATACGCAACAACGGATATTTTCAAAGATGATAGATAATATATTTTGAGCGTTTGTTACTTTTATAGGAAAATACATAATTCAATCTAATTGCTTATTTATAAACTAATTATATCAAACTAATTGAGATTTTGAAATTTCATCGATTTAGTGTACTTATTCATCAGTAGTAATATAAGGTTATCTTCTTATTTACCGTAAATATATCTGACAAGCTTGTTTACTCCACAGCCTACCTCTTTCAAAAAGTCACCCTTCGCCACTGCTGTATATTGGCGTAGAGTCAACCATAACGACGAAATGGGAGAAAATAATTACATCTAAAATTGACATAATCGCTGTTGTTCAATTTACAGGTGCAATAATGAATTTTCTTCTTGAATAAATTATGAAGTAAACTTATTACGTCACATCTTAGCGCTGTCTTTCGTGACAGCGGTATGATTACATCTAATAATCCGCATTCACAGACCAGACTAATCTCCATTTCTTACAACTACTTTGGTACCAAGATTCAGTGAAGAAGAATATATAGGTACCCATTATCTTGCCTATTTGTCCACGAGATAGTACAACCTCGTATCACATAGTGATTCCAAGAGGTGTCAAAATCTTTTTCTTCAACTACGACAGTGTATAGTACTACGACAATAGTATTATTCAAATTTTAATAATACTGAAATTTACCTTAATTTTTCTTTTAAACTCTGAATAATTGTATTAAAAGTCATTGTTTTTTTAATGTAACAGGTTGAGAAAAATATATGAATGGCCGGAATATCTAGGCGAAGAGACCTCTGCGTGCTGAGTCCAATTAGCAATTTGAGGCAATTTCCTCAAAGGCGCCTTATCGCTTCTATCAGAGCGTCGCATCACGTCTGCGGCACGCTTCGCACTAAATAATCCCTCGGTTTATCAATTCAATACATCATCCGTGCATACCGACCATAGTATTGCGAGCCTTAGAAGAGATTTACTATAATTATTTATTTTTATATTTATTTATTTACTTAATGAAACAAAATACTGTGGACATAAAAAATAAAAATTCAGGACGTTCACAACATGAGATTTACATTAAAACAAAATATTACTCTCACAAGAGAGAAGAAGAAAAATATAAAATAGCATAAGTAAACAATTTTAAGCAGTAAAATAAAGATTCAAAAACAAAATGCACAGTTTTTTTCCGACCATGTCCGATCCTAATAGGATCATATGGGCCTCCACAGAGTAGAGGTTTTTATTAACAGTTTTTATTTTTTTTACGAGAAATGGATGTCAGCCACTTGCTCAACCTATTAGGTCCATACCCTGACTCACACACAAATTTAAAAAACAATATGTTTAGGTACTTGGCAGACCCAGGATTCGAACCTGGGACCCACGGCGTGATAGTCCAACGCTTAAAGCGCGGCCACCATGGGCGTTAAATAGATAAATGTACAGTACATTATTGAAAATATCTATGTCTTTAGGGAGCGCATTGACTAGTCTAAACTATTGTGGATCATGTAAGATGTAATAATGTAGTAGATGTATGTATGTGGATGTATAATAATTATTCATTGCGGACAATAATAATTAAAGTTAGCGCACACAGTTAAAATTAAACCATATTATACCTATATATGAAAGATACATAGATACAATGTAACATACATACGTCAAAAGACAGGCACAGCTTATATTATGCCCATTACACTCCTACTAGGTGAAGCCTTTACTGAGCTTTTTTAAAGAGGCACCTAGCGGAAAAATACGAAGCTTGCAATTTGAGACATTTTTTTACAACACAAAATATCTTAGAGTAATCCGTGACGTCGGTTAACAGTCAAAGTAATACCTACTTTGATTTAAAATACAAAAGCCGATAGCCAATGTAGCTCAATTTTGAAAATCGCTTTAGAGAGTATTATAAGAACCATTTGTTAAAATTTGTCGCAATTAAGCCTTTAGCATTGTTGTCAATGAGCACGGGCGCGAAGCCCAAGAGATGCAGGTTCGATTCCTGCGGGGTGTCTTACTTTTTCAAAAAGATTTTTTCTATTGATTATAATACATTTTCTCAGAAGTGTGTTCAAAATTATGTATGTTCTATAATTTATTTATTTAGGTACATATTATAGTTAATTTTACAAATTACAAATTCAAGAATTTCACAATACGACATATCATAAAATGCGGAAATGGTAATTAAATACTATCAAAACATAGAAATAGAAACAGAAATATAAAAAGAGTATATCTAATAAAAAAAATTATAAAACATATGGAAGTCCTCCGAATCAGCCAAGTGGAATAATATACTTAATGATTTAATTTTAGTGAAGTTCAAAAAATAGGTAGTTTGTATATTTTCTAATTTACGTGTTGTCTCATGAACTGAAGACTGGCCTAAAAAATATTTAAACTTTATCGTGTATGGTTCAGTATTCAGATATACTGAGGCTGAAACTCACTCGGTATCGCCGCTATTATAATGTGTACGAAGTTTGATTACGTATAAGTGTTTGGCTGGCAGTGGCTATACCATATCTAGACGTCTGGACCAGCGGTTTGGAAATATGATATAATAATTATTATGAAATTACATAATATTACTATTTTGTATGCAGTGACGTCCTTCGCCAAAGTGTCCCACTTAGATAGACTTAGAATGTCATTTTCCTTTCATTTTTAATCTCAAACTGTACCTACCTAACTGGTCCCATTTCTCATTGATCCATGTTCCTAAATATTTGTAATGGGTCACACGTTAAATCAGTTTGATGTTAATAACAAAACTTTTATTGCTATTTGGTGTCGCTATATTTGATACTACTTAATAATAATTTTGTTTTACTAAGGTTTACTTTTTAAATAATATGACTTGCGGATCTATATTCAATAAACATATAAAATTAAACGATATTACAATTATTTATTTATAGTTTAAAATAGATTAACAGAAACGTATAAAAAAGGATGGTGACGGATAGGAAACACGTCTTCTAAAGACGTCGTATATGTTAAAAAATGTCAATTTCTTTGTGTTTATACGCTTTTCAAATTGAAGAGATTTCAGCGCATCTATTCTCTACGCAAGACCGCTATAGGCCGCTATCGAAGTATTAGCACTCATTGTAACAATTACAATAAGTTAGCCATCTAAACAGTCAAAACTGTCTATCTCGCTCTAAAATTTAACACAGCTAAGAGAGGTGCTGTTAAAACATAGCACTTATTGTAATAATTACAACTAACTTATTGTAATTGTTACAATAAGTGCTAATACTTCGATACAAAAAAATAAAAACTACCCTCAATAGCTGCCGATACCGGCCTATAGCAGTATTGTGTATAGAATAGAGGCGCAGGAGTGGATAAACCGAACTAAAATGTTAAAATATTCAACAATTTATAATAAAATAACAATAACATAAATGTAAAAGGTATTTTTTTCGAGTAACATAATATTTATTTACCATAATATAAAGTTCATTTAACACCTCTTCAAAGTTTGTATCATTACATGTTCTTATAAAACAAAATAGTTCGTTGTCATGCCGTTCTAATATTGTCGCATTGGCTCATATCCGGTGAGTCGAGTGGTGTTGTATTATTAGTCGGACGCATGCGCGTTGACGCCTCTCAAATTGATATAAATCACCGCCGATGATAACCCATCATTGTTGATGCTGTCAAATCTTGCATTTATAAAATATCACAATAAAAACAATATTACAATTTTTTTAACGTAGAAATTAAGGATTGCAATACCGGTATTCAATTATTTATCGATACCGAAATACCGGTTTCAAAAATTAAAAATCCCGGTATGTATAAAGAAAACATACCTACGTGTTTTTGAAAATGAATTTAATGTTATTTTTTTCATTACTTACTGCAATACATATTGTATATTAAATTAATTGTATAAGATTAATGCTATCAAAATCCAAATATTGACTGAAACCAATAAAAGTTAAATAATATAAAACAAAATCCCTCAAATATATCGCTTAATAATTAATTGTCGCAATGAATTAACATATTTCGAAAACTAAAATATTCATGGCAAATATTTCCACATATTCTATAACTATTGATCCAACATTGATAGTACATCTAACAAACGTTGAATTTGACGACTAATAGCTCGTATTTGTAAAAATTAGCAGGTCTTAAATATTATAATCAATTTATACTTATTATGTACAAAGGTCACCATAATAAATATAGGTCGGTACTCTAGGTTGCTATAAAATGGTGTTTTAAATAAATTATACTAGGTAGTTATATAAATATATTGATATGTACTTGTTTTTTTTTACAATATGTTTTGACGAATACCGGTATTAATAACGGTATTCGATAAGAAATACTGAAATACCGGTATTGATTTATTCATTCGGTATTGCAATCCCTACGTGGAATAGGTTTATATAAGTTTAAGTTTATTTAAGGTCCTCATGTTTTTTTCAGAAAATATTTAGAATTTCAGCGCGGTTCTAGGCACGCTACATAACCACACTATGAATGGGTGTTGACTAGTAGGGCGAGAAAATAATCTTTTCTTTACCTGCTCAAATGCAAACCAAAATATATTATTGTTATAAAGCCTTACGTACATAATTTTGATTTAGTACATATTATATTTTAAGTACTTATTTGAATTTGGTACGCATTGTCAATATAAAAATTTATAAAATAAACACTATTTTGTAAATAAAATAAAACATTTGCACGTTTGTCTCATTTTGGTGATAAAAACAAGAAACGCATTATAAGTGTGATGTTTTTTTTAAATTATGGTTAAGTATTTCACTGCTAAAGATGCGCCAGGCTCGTGGCCATTAGATCTAACACCTACTTTCACTGCTGACAAGTTAATTATAATGCTAATTGCTACATGCTAAAGGTGTCTTTAGCAGTGACCGAGTTGTGGTAATTAACTAGTCAGCATTGAATGAGCTTAGCAAATGATAAATTGAGCATGTTATTGTTATTATATTTTTTCCTATATTCTCTTCTTCTCTCTTGTGAGGGTAATATTTGACTTACAATGTAAATCTCATGTTGTGTACGTCGTGAATTTAGATTTGTTATGTCCACAATGATTTTTATTCTTAAACAAATAAATAAACATGTAATAAAATTCATATACCTATCTTCAATTTATTTCAATTTATTTATTTTTAACATATTGTGAACATTACAAATTATAAGTTTAAGACGTTCACAACATGACATTTAGAAACAAAGAAATATAAAACTGTATTACATAAAAAAATAGATAAATCAGTATTAAGTTATTAAACAGTAGAAATGTGTAAATACAAAAAATATAAATTAGATAGATACAAGGAAATACACCGAATAAGTTAAGCAGACCCTATTTTAAGAATTTATAAAACAACGTCCACTTATACTTATCTCACGTAGATGGAATATATCAACACCCGAAGCAATTTCGTTGAACATAGTTATCGCCCTCCGAATTGGCATTATCAGTGGCAGGTTGGTTTTGCACCTTGGGAGTATAAACAACTGATGCTCTCTATTTCTAAGATAGTTATCAGGGACACACAGGTCAGCACTGCCCAGAATGGGAGAATTCTCATTTATACCTCATATAAGTCGAAAAAATACGTAGATTTCTAAGATTTCTTACAAAACAATTTTTTATCAAGTCTTCTACGTCGTCACACTGTTACATCACGTGGTTTTTGCGGGTTGTTACCCTTACATTACGTGCTCTTTGCATGATGACTTGTCATAAAAGATGCTTTATCTCAGGTACTATTAAGAGGAATAAAATTAAACGCTTTTATTTGGTTTCTCATCTTCACAATACTTATATTATATTCGAAATAATGCTTTTCGTCTGCTTCCGCAAAAATTTAGATATTATAATGTTAATAAGATCTCCACAAAAACACATGAATGCGAGGAATAGAAATAGTAGCAAGTAAATGCAGGTAGCAGGTTTAAGTTCCAGAAACCACCGTGGTGTACTTGATATAAAAATCGCACTGTACTGTGGTACTATACATCCGTAGGTAAGTTATTATATTTAATCTATATTTAATTTTAAAGTACCTACTTGATGTTTTTTGACAAACGTTAATTGCCACTAATTGTTTTGTATGAGAACGTATTCAACATTGTGAAAACTGAGCGAGCGAAAGTCTCATACGAACCGTATGAGAAGTGCATTAATAGTACATTATTAAATAGTACCACACAATGATCGCTAGCGTTTGAAGAATGATATTGGCGAGAAAGTCACCACTTTTGTGTGTAAAGTTATTATTGCGATAGTTTAATTTATACACTATTGGTGCCAGTAAATCCATGCATGTGTATAGTAAGCACTATAATGAAATCAAGTCAATTGAAGGTATAATGTTCAGAAATGTGAAAATACATATTTATACAAAATTCAATAATAATTTGGCTGGTAATAACATACTTATTTAAATATCATACCTGTTGTGAAAGGTCATAGGGGATATAAATTATACGTGATTATCTAAAAATAGCATTTTCTCCAGATATAATGGTATAATATAATATGTCAGTTTGCATGTCATATCCAATTGGCCATGCTTTTTTATAGAGACATTATCACAAACAACACAAGTGATATCATAATACAATATTCACGTATTCAGTGACGTCTAAAAATATTGCTAGTATTTATTAAACATAGATAATTTTGAAAAACACCTTCTGAGAAAATATATTATAACCAGTAGAAAAAATCTTTTTCGAAAAAAGCTTTTAGCTAAGAAAAAACTTTTTTCGAAAAAGATTTTTTCTACTGGTTATAATATATTTTCTCAGAAAGTGTTTTTCAAACGTATGTATGTTCAATAATTAGAATAGTACATTCTTAAATCCTGTGAATTATTCGTTGAATAAAAGAAATAGTTAATTATAAATTATTAGCAAGTTCCAGTAAGTTACATCATAAATAATATTGGAGAAATCCACGACGTCGGTTAGTAATTGAAGTAATAGGTATCTACTTTGATTTAACAAACAAAAATCGATTGCCAAAGTAGCTTGATTTGAAAGAGCGCTGATGAGTGGGTATTAAAATTGTGCCAATAGTTAAAATTTGTCGCAATTAGTATATCAGTGCGTAGCATAGAGGTAATGCGCGGATGGGGCGAAAACCCGGAAGATGCAGGGTTCGATTCTCTGCTGGGGTGGCTTACTTTTTTCGAAAAAGATTTTTTCTATTGGTTATAATATATTTTCTCAGAAAGTGTTTTTCAAAATTATGTATGTTCAATAATTAGAATAGTACATTCTTAAATCTTGTGAATTATTCGTTGAATAAAAGAAATAGTTAATTATATATAGTATTTATTAGTTTGGGATGTACCTACTTATTTCTTTCAAACTAAATATATGTACATAATTTTAATTAGTTTGCGAATATACATATAGTAGAATTATTACAATACACAGATTCCTCAGTTATTAATGTAAGTATACTAAAATTTTACTCACAGTATATAAATATGGTTTTGGGTAGCCTCCAGGGAAGGCAAACCAGAAGGAGAGTGTCAGCGTGCTGGAGCAACCAAGTGGAAGAGCTGACTGGAGGCAGTCTTCATTCTGTCCTGAGAGAAGCAGATGATCGATAGGGTTGGTCGCTTAAAAGATGACGGAATTTCAAGGTGGTCGCAATTCTCAGCCATGAGGGAACGATTAAAAAGAGATTTAAGTAAATATCAACATAATTAGTTATATTATAAAACAATGGAAATATTTTTATTTTAGATACCCATTTCTATTCATTTGTTATGTATCTTTAAAATATAATATTTTACTGACCTTATTAATCTGATACTCAATACACACTATTTAGGTCCACGGTAGACTATACAATCATCCTCCAGGGATTTTTCTTTCAAGCTATCTATGTCTGTTTCCCTGTTGACGTTGTCTCTTCATGTCCTTTCCGGATTTCCTTTGGCTACCTGATGTAGAGATCTAGTAGGGTATCCATAGACTTAAACATAATTTTTTAACCATAAGACGTCATATTATACTTATGGTTTTTATTCCTGGAAATATATGTTCACTTGACTTTCATCTGAGAATGTGACCAACCCATCAAAATTTCCCAGTAGAGTATAGATGCGCTACCTTCTGTTACCTTTTGGTTTGGTTACCAGTTCAAATAGTTTTTCAAGTTTTTTTTTTATTGAGTGGCAGAAAACCAAAAAATATACGTTTATTAATTATATTTTAAATAAATCGACTTAGACCGATTTACCTCGCAAAATATTGCTAATTGATTCTAAATCTCACCTTTAAAATATTGTTTTATTTTGTTCATTTAATGTTTTGGATTCCTTGTTAAGTATCTCTCTCCAGTTTTCTATATCTTACGTGTTTCTGAAACCACAATAAAATAAACAAAATAATAATAGTGTAAAAACCCTGAAAGTAAAAGATAATGAATTTTGATTTTCTTCAACGGTTAATTTTTGGCGAACTCCACTGTAAAAAAAATATTATTTATCACAGATGAGTTGACTTCACATTAATTTGTCGACAATAAAACATTCAAGTGAACAAGTGAATATTTTTTTTATCAAGTTGAGTGTTACAGGATGAAATTTAACGATTCTAATGACATTACTATGATACTTAAGGCGAAGTCTTCACTGAGCCTTTTTTAAAGAGGCACCTAGCGGAAAAATATGAAGCTTGCAATTTGAGATATTTTTTTGATAATTTACAATTTCAACTGTATTAATAAAAAACGGCCCACGTGCTCGTCGTAGGTCAAAATTGAGTTTTTATTTTATTTTCAAACCATGATCCTGGACACTCCTTAAACGTTGTAGATAATCTATTTATATAATTTTGAAGCCTTATTATCCTTTATAGTTATTTTAAACATTTGATGACTGCATAAAGTATTTTTGTTACATAAAATAGTATTCTTTTAAACCTCTCGCTCTAATGTTCTAGAATATAGTCATATTTCGGTACATAACTGTGCAGTGGTGTTAAGATTTTTTACATTTATTAATTTTTAAACGCATTTATAAAACCATTAGTATAATTTATTGCGAGATAATTTTTGTAGAATATTCACGACAAAAAATTATATTGATAATCTCTGTGATCCCAAATTTGACAAGAATTAGGCATTTTATTATTCAAAAAATCGGCAAGATTAACAGATTTGAAGATGATTGTAAAGATATTTATTATAATCTATGTCTTTCACCATTTAATTGTGATAAAGATCTTATTAATAATGATTGCTTTATAATAATTATTGACCTAAGAAAAAGGTAGTGTTTTTTTGAAATACGCAATTTCTTTTGGCATTCCCCAGTGGTTAAGCTACAACATACGGCCGTAGCCATAAATTGACAAACTATAATTGAAGTAGAGAGTAAAATGATATTGACGCGCGTGTTTGAACATGTACCGTTTAAAAAAAATAAAAAAAAATTCGGTTAAGTACATTTTAAAACACGCGCGTTAACATAATTTTACTCCCTACTTTAATTATAGTTTGTCAATTTATGGCTACAGCCGTATGTTGTAGTGTAACCACTAGGAAATGACAAAAGAAATGGCGTATTTCAAAAAAACACTACCTTATTCTTAGGACAATAATTATTATAAAGCAATCATTATTCATAAGATGTTTATCACACTTGAATGGTCAAAGACATAGCTTATAATAAGTGTCTTTAGAATTATCTTCAAATGTGTTAATCTTGCCGATTTTTTGAATAATAAAATGCCTAATTCTTGTCAAATTTGGGATCACAGAGATTATCAATATAATTTTTTATAGTGAATATTTTACAAAAATTATCTCGTAATAAATTATACTAATGGTTTCATAAATGCGTTTAAAAATTAATAAATGTAAAAAATCTTAACACCACTGCACAGTTATGTACCGAAATATGACTATATTCTAAAACATTAGAGCGAGAGGTTTAAAAGAATACTATTTTATGTAACAAAAATACTTTATGCAGTCATCAAATGTTTAAAATAACTATAAAGGATAATAAGGCTTCAAAATTATATAAATAGATTATCTACAGCGTTTAAGGAGTGTCCAGGATCATGGTTTGAAAATACAATAAAAACTCAATTTTGACCTTCGACGAGCATGTCCCCCCTTCTAAATTTTAATAATAAATATGACCATAAAATATATGTAATAATAGGGTGCGGTCCGATTCAACAAATAATTCACACTTTATTACATTTTTTACAATTGTAAGTTTATCTTTGACTTAAAATAAAAAATATTTTTCTTTTTAATGATTTCAGATACATATTTATTCATTAATACAGTTGAAATTGTAAATTATCAAAAAAATGTCTCAAATTGCAAGCTTCGTATTTTTTCGCTAGGTGCCTCTTTAAAAAAGGCTCAGTGAAGACTTCGCCTTAACACCATGGCCCCCATAAGGGGGGCTGAGAGGGCCCTAGACTGGGGGGCCGGGCTCAGGAGGGGCCCGGCGAGGCGAGTCTAACAGATGAGTGAGATAAACACACATCACAAATTTGCTTCACTAGTAAAAAATGTCGCGTGCGGCACTATTTTCTTTCAATAATATTATTTAAAATTATGTGGTTGTACGACACAATATTTAATTGTATGTCAATACTCGACCACTCCATACATAATTCAAATGGATGTATTAAAATATACAAAACAACACTAAATATAGGTACACATTGATTTTACCGCGTAGGTAGACCATTTGAAAAACGTTGCTGTAGAGCGTCACACTGGCTTTATCCTTAGCGATAGGTAGTGGGGGCCGCCAAAGATCCTAGCCTGGGGGCCCGCTTCAGGTTGTTGGGGCATGCTAACACTGTTATTGAAAATGGTACTTATTCGTACCTACCGGTCCCCGCACTTAAAGTAGATGGGATAGGGAAAGTGGCAATAGAATTTAAAGGTACATTCTGGAAATTATAAATTAAACCCACGTAATTTGACAATATCATCTTAGTTTGTTTAGTCACTTGATGTAAAAATAAAATAAAAGAATTATTGAGCTCAACAGAATATAATGACACATTATTTATCAGTGCGCGCGAACATCAAAATCCTGTGCCTGAATGCCTGAAAAAAATCACGTCTATTGAGTGAAATACATAAAGACTGACAGCCTTCTGAAGGGACAAATATGCAGTATTATTATAAAGGAAGACACCACGTTACCAGTTACGTGCCTTTTTATGAATGACTAGTTAAAATAGACACATTGAAATAATAGGTTAAGAAGTTTTAGTAGGTATTTAACCAACTTAAAACTAAAATTGTATTATCACAGCTCTTTGGTGTCTTTATTTGGTGATACTATGTATAATAATTCAATTAAAATTAATTATTTAAAACATTTTAATTAAAATTTGAAGAGATTCAGCTACCATATAAATATCCAAAGCATTTGTTACAATCGATTGTTACTAATGTTTACATATTTATTTGAAATGATTCCTCGGATAATTACATAGTTTTAGGTAAATTTAGTCATAATTCGAGGGCTTAGTGTCAAACAACACTATCTACAAAAGTGCAACTTTACAGGAGAGCCAAAAATCGTTATTTTAGATTCTTGTAACTCAACAAGGGAAATGTTTATTTAAAACCTAATGTTAATATTTTATAATTTATTGTGTATTGTACATTTATCTTGCTTATGATGATGTTAAAATTTATAGGGATAGTTTTAAAAAAATATGAAAACAAGGGTAACTTATGTAGTTAGCGTTAAACTTTACTGACGATTTAATAAGAAATTAGAAAAGATTGACATAACGTTGTTTGACTATCATGTAACCATAAATGTAAAATAACGTTATCTCAAAAAAAAAAAAAAAAAACACCTTTTTGTAGATAACGTTGTCTGACTTTAAGCACTCGAATTAGTATTGTATAGACTGTTTAAATACGAGTATTATTGAAGCATGTTGGAGCTGGCTGGAATTTGATGTATATATTATGTAGATTTGTGTCCCGCTTAGTATAGAAAATTTTTTTCTAATATGTTTTTTTTAATATTCCTCGTATCTTTAAGAAAAATATAATTTTGTATTATTATTATCGACATTTTATTGTAAGTTTCATCAGTTCATTTTATTGATTTAAAAGAATTGATGTCAGTTAAGTTAGCGCTCACATATAAAAGAAAAATCCAACATAGCCATCTCCTGAATGTTTCCAACGCACAGCTTAGTGTGTGATTTGACCTCATAAATTAAAAAGTAAATTGATTTAAACTGGATCTGCGGATGTCGGATATTCAGCTACAACTTTTTTTAGAAGTGATGCATATAGGTTAATTTAAGTTCACTTCATAAAAAAGTCTGTAAATTAGATGAAAGTAGAAACTGAAGATGAAATATAATTTTTTATTGTAAATATTTCACTATAATAATGTCGACATAAATTTTACTAATAGTTTTATAAATGCTTTTAAAAATTAATAAATATAAAAAATCTTAACACCACTTCACATGGACGTACTGAAATATGACTATATTCTAAAACATTAGAGCGAGAGGTTTAAAAGAATACTATTTTATGTAATAAAAATACTTTATGCAGTCATCAAATGTTTAAAATAAATATAAAGGATAATAAGGCTTCACACGCACACCTTCGAAGGAACATTGCCGAAGAAGTAATATTATGAATATTATATAATATGTGTGATAATCGTAACTAATAATAATTATTTACTGTATGACGAAAAATAAATATCGATACATGAAAACAAGCCTACCTGAGATAAGTGCTATTGTTTGTATGTGATGACAAAATTTAATACAGTATTGTTCGAAGCCTGCATAATATTATTTAGTTGTAATTTATTATTTTTCTCGCTCGGGTAGGACAATAATTATCATTGAATGACGTCGATTGTTTGCTACAAAATGAAATATACGAATAAATAAATAAATAAATAACGGAATCACGCCTCCACTGACAGTGGAGACAATAATAAAATCATTATATTGTGTGTCAATGAAATTTTAAATTAAATACTTAGGCATAAAGCCCACCAAAAAAGCGTTCGGTGCGCTCATTACTGAGTAGGCCCCCTCCCACCCGCGCATTACCCTTCACCTATGTAATAAGGGGCTCAAGGAGCACAAAATAATTATTATTATCAGCGTCTCTCATAACAAAGCAATAAAAATATTATTAAATTTCTCGGGGCTTGTAATTAATATCGGACACGCAATAACTAAACAAAGAGTTCACTGTTCTTAAATAATGGCTTCTCGCCTGTCTATCGACGACGCTTCGAGGAGCGTGATTTTGCTTGCCGTGTTCAATGAATGGACTACGTTGTATTTTCGTTTATTCGTATCGCTGAGAAGCCAAAAAACGTTGACCCATGGGGCACGCGGGCACAATGCGTCGTCAAATCCAGTGTGCGCTGGCGTATTTGATTACGTTGTATTTTCTATGATTTACACGCTACTTGTGAAATTTTGCGCGAGAGCCCCACTCGCTCCGTTAAGTGGGTTTTACGCCTTAAGCCGCGTTGACACGGTCCAAGTACGATCCAAATACACTTGGACCGAATGCCATCCAAGCGCACTCGTATGGGACAGCTTTATACAAATTACTCCTATCCAAGCTATCTTGGATGAGTAGGACGCGGTCCGAGTAGCTTGGATAGGAATAATTAGTATGAAGCTATCGCTTGGATGGCACTCGGTCCAAGTGTACTTGGATCGTACTTGGACCGTGTCAACGCGGCTTAAACCAATATGTTTATTATAATGTATGTATATGTGACAATTCATAAAGGAATTAAAACAGTATTAATGAATGGTACTAAAATTAAATAATGTAATTATTAGACTTATGAAGCAGTGGTAATTAAATACACAGTTTACACTTATGCAGGTGTTATAAAAATAAGTAAGTATACATTAGGTGCTACGAGTCTATTCTTAACACTGCTATCACTTGAACACGTTTCCCTAATTTTCATTGGTTAAAATTAACACAAAACGCATTCCATACACTAAGCAGCTATCGGCGGCTATCTGAAAGGCCCATTTCAGACGGGACACCGGTGTCGCGCTTTTATATAATAAGGAGGCTATTGTATTCGAATAAAAGGGCCTTTTTATTATGTTTATGAACGCCCCGAGTTAATGAGTCAAAGCGTGTCCGGTAAACTTTTCCGTCGGCCGCTACATTCTCAAGCCGCCGATACACATGTTAATAATGACCGCAGCCAGTTTTATGTTCTAATTTATATCGCGAAACATGCGTTGACTCACTAGCTCTGGGCGTTCATAAACATAATACAGAGGCCCCTTTATTCGAATACAAAGGCCTCCTTATTATATACGAGCGCGACACTGGTGTCCCATCTGAAACGGGGGAAATAGTTGGTAAATTCGTAATACGGCAAAAATTTAGGTTGGTAGACATGATGGTCAAATTTGGGTATGTTCGTGTCGGTAGTTACGACCATACCCAAGTGGATATGACCGAACACAAGCGGATACGTCCGAAGTGATTTGGAGCTAGTGAGTTAAACAATATGTGATTTTTTGCTAGATTCGGGATTTGAACCCTAGACCCTTGACTTACTGAGCGGATACTTTACTACTCGACCATCGTGGTCACCAGATGATTAATATTATGGTGCAATACTATATAAGTATAATGTATTATAATATACATAAGTATATATATACACAGGAAATGGGTTCTGAGAAGGAAATCAGTTAAGACTTCAGACACACAACAGTACAACTAATTGCATCGCGTCGATTTTTTAAATCTAATTTAAGATTCTAGTCGGATGCATTTGGAATCGAGTAAGACCTGCGTCTTTGCATTACAACTAAGTGCTGTGTGTCTGAACCCTAAGATGCTATGTATTTCTTGGGATGACGGTATGAAGAGGAGTCCTGCTAAACGTCAAGTACGAGAGTCGGGACACAAACGACCAGGCTGTCTGGGAGAACCCAATGGACGAGATCAAGGTTTATATTGAGTTGTATCACAACCGAAGATGAAGAATATATCATTATAATTTTTCCAAAGAAACAAATAGTTAACTAACTAAACGTTTTTATAAAAAAAATAATCTAAGTATCTAACAATATCACTATAATATCAGAGAAGCTTTAAGCTTGATTTTCATTATAATGATATGAGCTTTACCATAGTCAATGTATTGTGTTATTAAATGTTTACAAGTGCCTAACATAATTATTAATAGCCTTCACAATGGGTCTTCAATTACATAGGGACTAAGAATAATGTCTTCATTTATTTTCAAACAATAGAAACGAATAATAATACGGTATCATTAATGGCTGTTAATGTTTGTTTTACGTCATTTTGATTTATTGCCTTTCAATGAGAAAATTTCAATCATGATTTCCAGGCTTTGTGTTCAAAAATAAAATGAAAAGTGAATCAATGAATGAGTACACCGATTTTTTCAATACTGCGTATGGTTCAAGAGTTTATAAATTTGATGTGAATACTTGAATTCAAATGAAATTATGAACATAATTGTTGTACCTACATGGTTATTTATTATATTATCTACAAAATTAAGATAGGGATTTATGCAAACAGTTTGAATAAATAATTTTAAAAGCATGTTACCAGACCATTACTATACTGCCCCTCTTAGGAAGAAGGCAGTAATTGACTCTCACACACTTTCGAGATAAATGACATAATGTGTTTTTTCTCAAACTTTAGTACTGTGAATTAATAAAAACGGTGGTAATTTTTATTAGTAGGATGTTAAAATACAAACAAAGTAATAATAAATAAGCAGTGCAATTACTGCCTTTTTGCTAAAAAAATGTATTATTTTAGAAGATGTAAATTTTTTCACTAAGGATTTTAACGGTATTTTAGTGTTAATACTGATTTTATAGTGAACAGAATATATAGCTTTCAAAATTACCTAACGGATGTCATTCATATCTCAATTTCATAAATTTTGCGAGTTACTGCCTTCTTCCTTAGAAGGGCTGTATAGTAGGTATAAATGAAATAAGAAGGGGCTATGATCCTAAGATGGTTCGGTGGCGTTGAGTGGGTGCTGGGATAACTGGGCGACGGGCAACTTGACATCGTATAGATAAATACAACGCACAAAAGAACGGAAGTATCTACGTTACGGCTTGAAATAAGAAGTTGATAAGAAGATCTTATATGCCTAGTCGTTTCGGGCCAATCATTGTAGATTTTTCATTTTTCTATATTATAAATACTCGAATTATCAACACAATTATTATTATTGTGTTAAAAAAAAAGTGATTTTCTTTATACTCTCGTTTTAAGGGGGGACGTGCGCCGCGTACAATGTTCAAACACGCGCGTTACCATGATCTTACTCCCTACTTCATTTATCGTTTGTCAATTTTTCTACTACGGCCGTATATTGTAGCTTAATCACTGGGAAACGCCAATATAAATGGCGTATTTCAAAAAAATACTACCTTATTCTTAGGTCAATAATTAGATCGAACGCACTACGAGAACCGCCTATGTAACAGTATTAACAACATTTATAAAAGAGTTCCTACATAATTAGAAGAGTAAATAGAAACATCATAAAAAGTACACTAAATGAGCTAAGTAGACTTTATATTAAGAATTTATAAAACACAATCTACTTAAACGCTTTCTCGCTCAAGTGGAATATATCAATATGGTTTTGGTTGAAAATATAGTTATTGCTCTTCGAATTAGATGTTCTAATAGCAGGCTAGTTACGAGTATCTGAGAGAACAAACTACTATTTCTACGATAGTTATCAGGGACACACGGGTTAATACTACCTAACTAGGTATAGCAGAATTCTCATTTGCACCGCGTATAAGTCCAAGATTGTGCAAACATTGTTGTTTTATAATTATTAAGTAAGTCTAAAAAGATCGTGACTATGCGATGCGCGGATTGTGCAAATGACGCGAGCCGAACGAAATATAATTTGTCATAAAAATTCAACATGCGTACTTTTAATGTTATGTTTATTATTATATTCGTAATAATAATAGTATATGCATTGACATCTTTTCTTTTTCAAGTCGGAACGTTTTTTAGTCATCTTTACACGATTTAAGAATATATTCCTCCGACGCCAACATAAAACAAATCGACGTGCTCACACCTCGACTGTCAGTCTCCGATTGGCGACAACTGCAAAATTTCGTTCCACATACTGTTGAAAAATATTTGCCGTTTCACTTATGTACGCTTTTAATAACAATGTCCTTGCTTTTTCGTACAAGGTGGTTGTTAGTAATTTTGAATAATTACAAATACCGAGACTTTGACAAAAACACATAAATATTGTGTCCTCACCGGGAATCGAAACCAGAACTCTCGGGTGGAAGGCCAGCGCCTTACGCACAGCACCACGAGAGCCGCTTATACCAACATATTATTTTAAAAAACAATATTCTCAACTTTTTTGTTATAAGGTACTTAATCAATATTCTAAACGCAATAAGCTCAAGTATTTTAATTAAAATATTAAAAATATGAGTATGGGTCCGTTAATTGACGATGTAAAACGAGTCGAAAAACAAGAAGCAGTCTCACTCGTTCCGCTCCTGATTCTGTGTGAGTCTAATCATAATGAGGCCGCGGGCTAACTCGGTTTATTCTGGTAACCGAATATATATATATGACAGATGAAATAATACACCTGATATACAGGCCGTAACAAAGTCACAAAGCCTTAGTTTTATAATGTTTTGAATATCGAACATGGAAAGCCTTCAATAAGCTCAAAATTAAGGTAGGGTAAACACAGGAGGTTACATGTAAATTGTACGTAAACCATTTCACTGTAGCACAGTTCGCCGTGAGCTTTCTTATCGGAAAGATATGACTGTCTCCAATTTTATTAGATTCAATATGAACATTAATTTTATTTTCATAGCTGATTTTGGCAAAATTCATAAATTTAAGGATGAAAACCTAACCTAACCTAACAAATAATCCAGTATATCGGCGATTTTTAAAATTTGTTTGCTGCTGGCTTTCTGTAAACCGAAAAAAACCGTATTTTCTTTAGACATGAATTTTATGTCAGTACTCTACGAACCAAAGAGATTGGATGGTCATTAATATACGGCCATATATTTCCGATACAACATTTCACGGTGAAGTGTGATATAGCAAACTGTACCGGAAACTTGTACGTATGCAGTACAACTTTCCGGACACGAACCCAGGGAACTCAGAAATAATGGGAACAAAAGTACCTAACGGGTATGGAGAAATAGCCAACCAATCTTGAGTGTGGAAGAATACGAGATAAACTTTAAAATGTGTCAAGAATACGTCATATGTCAAATACTGACAACTGCTCGTTAAGAGCATACTTCAGTGAAAAGGCAAATAATTTTCAACTATAGGCGCGACAAAATTTCGGACTGGCTGTCAATCGGAGAGCGAAAGTTAAGCTTTGAACACGTAAATTTGTTTTGTGATGGCCTCGGGGGAATTAATTCTTAAATCGTGTAAAGATGACTAAAAACGTTACCCATTTACTTGAAAAAGAAAAAATGTCAATGAATATATTATTATTATTATTACAAATAGAACAATAAACATAACACTAAATGGACGCATGTTGAATTTTTATGACAAATTATGGTTTGTTCTGCACGCGTCGTTTGCACAATCTTCGCGTCGCGCAGTCACGATCGTTTTATACCGTGCCTCAGCTGAAGTATAGCCTTAAGGCACTAGTGGTTTGGTTCGCGTTGAGAGCACAATATATTTACTACACATAATTTGAAAACACATCAGAGAAGTAAGTACATAACCACTCGAACAAATCTTTTTGAAAAAAGAAAAAATACGACATCCAGCCGGATTCGAACCTGCGCGACCTGAGATTTGCACCTATGTGTCCCGTCCAACTAGTAATTTTTACAATTCTCTCTAAAGTACTTTCGAATTTCGCTATTGTTTTGGCAGTCGGCTTTTGTATTTTAATTTAAAGTTTTTATAATTTTATTGTAATTACCAACCGGTGTTAAAATCTCTCCAAATTTCATTTATAACGTAACTGCAAGTAGAATGTTACATTCTTAAATCTTGTGAATTATTCGTTTAATAAAAAAATTATATTAAGGACAACAGACGGTTACATCGATTACAAATACGCATAAAGTAGAATAGAGAATAGATATTGCAACCAGCAAACTTTACATAATATATAAATTATCATATAGTTAAGCCTGACAAGATAGAAAGTAAGAAGAACATATTATTGGTAGTATAAAAAAATTACAAGTATACGAAAAACGTGAAAGAATATTGAATATTTATAGACAAAATAATTACAAGATAAAAATAACTTTTTATATACCACGTTTTTAAATTTTCTGTTGAATCACATAAACTTGACAATTATATGTATTAATAAAAACTTTTTATTGTATTTCATAGAAATACTGAATAAATATTATAGAATACAGAAATGTCATTTTTATATTTCATATTGATTTCCATAGTAACGCACGTACATATTAATAATTTAGTTGCTAGGACCACCCTCTTAGCAACCAATAATAATCTTTTACTTTTTACGGATTTTTCTGAAATAACTTTCCATACAAAACAGAATTAACTGAAAATGAATTCAATTCTGCTTGAAGATGGCTAAAAGTAAATGTTAAAAAAATGCATTTTCGTCGTGTTCTGATATATTCTAAAAGTTTCAAATGTCTAGCTAGTCGGGAAGTTAGTTAAAAATCTTGGACAAACAAGAAGAAATTTGTACTGCACAAGAAAAAATCTGTACCGGACAAACAAGAGTACGAGCTAATAAAAACGTGGTAGAATAACAATATACTCATAATAGTTAAGAATTATTGAAATTTTCTTATAATATGAGTAATCTAAGAAGATATAACAGAAAATAAGAAAAACATATTTGAAATTTGAATAGTCAATTATACTAGATATTGGAGATAGTGCGTTTAAATGAAACAGATGAATTATTGAAAGGAATGGAGAAATACATATTGTAATTTAAACAAGAGCGCCAAATCAGAATCACTACCACTGACATGGTACAAAGTTTGGTTTCGCGTAAATCTTGATGGACAATGGGAACCTACCCTTACGAGTAGGTTTGGCGAGTCAACAAAACCATTTATAATTTTGAAAAGAAAATATTGATCATTTTATATAATAATATGTTTATGTTTATAATGAAATATACCATATTTTTTATGTTAGATAATTTATAATATTTAATGTGGATAGAATTAATTAGGTACGTGTAAATAATATGTTTTTTTCGATTATAATTTTTGACTAGTGCTGTATAATAATTTAAATGAAAGCATTTTTTCCCGCCAAAAGAAGCCGCTGATTTACGCATGCGTTTGAGAAAACAACAAAAAAGTGGTTCAAATGAAATATGCCACAAGAAAAAAGCGGGAAAACGCGTAACGTATCAACGCCAATGGTTGATTTACTGCACACTCAAGCAACCGAAATAAATAAGCAGTAGGTATCAATGAAATAAAAACCATACATGCCACATAAAAACCATAATGCTGTTTTATTTGTGATCTAATAGGAATTCAAATTATGAATAATGAGCATCTATTGTTAATGTGGTGATACAGTATACCGGTTTGTCATATTGAACATTTCGAACACACTTGTCATCAGCTGAATGCAGAAATATTCTAACTTACATTTGAAATTTTTAAGGAGAGTGTTTTTTGAAACAACTTACTGAAATTGTTTATTATCTTTATGGATAAATGGATGCATCATATTTTAGTAAGATTATTGATGAAAAAAATGGTGCATACACTTGTCCATATAAATAATAAATAACTGAAGTAGGCTGTTTCAAAAACTCTTCAACAAAATATTTCAAATGTGAGTATGAATAGTTCTGCATTCAGCTGATGTTGTGTTTACATGCTTTTGCTTTGATATGGGATTTCTATTTCTCATTATTTGGCATTACCATACAGATTTTTACGAGACTTCTCTTCTTGACAGAATTCGGTCATCAATCTTTATTCTAGAGATAACATACAAATCCACAATACATGGATTTCTTTCTCATACAAATTGTTAGGTAATCAAAATCTATCTGTATTCTATGTAGAGGTATTTGAAAATTAATGGTAAATACCCACTTTTATTGGAAATTCAGAAAGTAACAATATTTTAACACATGCATGTTTATACAAAATACCAGATTCTGAAATACAACTTATAATTGTTTTGAATAAAAAGATATTAGCATTGAATTATCCCTTGGACACGGTTTATAAATTTACGTTTGGATTTTCATAATGACCTAATATAATACGAATGATTTGGTTTGACTCGTCCCCATTCAAACGTAAAAAAAAAAATACAAAAACAGCTAACTATATTTTTACATGAAACAGTAGGGTCATTAATTTAAGATCAAAATCTTATAATCAGAGAGTGTTGGAAATATAGTTATGTCAAATTGACAATAATTTAGTTTTAACTTCGAACTTTTTCATCCGTGCTTTCACTGTTGTATTTTTGTTACTTACATATTGTATATGATTATTATCAAAATTGGAAAGAATATTGTAATAAAACAGAGTAAGTTGTAGTGTTTTAATATATGTAAGCCATTTCGTATCAAATACTACACTCGTTTTCTGAGATTCATTTCCAAACTTATTTAAGCTGCTTTGGTAGATAAAAAGGCTTTGCACTGGTGTTAATAGTTAAGTATGTGAGTGTAAGATAAAAAATCACGTAAATACGTGGAGATTAAAAAAAATCTACAATTACCAATTAAATCAGATTAAAATAGTTATTATCGAAAAGATAGATTATCACCAAGAATATCATAAATATCCTTTTTTTGTGAACTAATCAACCAATTATTATAAACAAAAAAATGTAAAATTATAATAAATACTAAAATATAATTAATTTAAACATATCTTTACGTTGTTATTCTTCTGCTCAAAGGCTTCTAACAACTTTTTTCAACACAAAATATTTTAAATTAAAATATTACAAAAATAAAAGTTGACATAATAATTCGTTACTGAATTACTTTTTTATATCCGCACACTCATAAATCATGACAATTCTTGACAAGACATAAATCGTGGACCTGTTTATTAATACATACGACTTAATGTACAACCTCGTTATTTTACAACGTTTTTATTAGCTCGTATTCTTGTTTGTCTTGCGGTTGTTTGTCCAGTACAAATCTTGCAATCGATTTTTAACTAACTTCCCGACTAGCTACATTTAAAACTTTTATAATATATCAGAACACGATGCCAATGCATTCTTTTAATAC
The DNA here is from genome assembly GCF_057557595.1 of Rhyacophila brunnea. NCBI lineage: Eukaryota > Metazoa > Arthropoda > Insecta > Trichoptera > Rhyacophilidae > Rhyacophila > Rhyacophila brunnea. The sequence continues at coordinate 8,337,950 of NW_028232796.1, read as the reverse complement.
TTTTAGCCATCTTTAAGCAGAATTGAATTCATTTTCAGTTAATTCTGTTTTGTATGGAAAGTTATTTCAGAAAAACCCGTAAAAAATAAAAGACTATTATTGGTTGCTAAGAGGATGGTCCTAGCAACTAAATTATTAATTAATATATACGTGCGTTACTATGGAAATCAAAATGAAATGTCAAAATGACATTTCAGTATTCTATATGTGTTTGTTTTTTATTTACTTCATATTATCAAGTACAAGTTTGAGCATATTGAGCATCATAATTCAACAGAAAATTTAAAAATGTTGTATATAAAAAGTTCTTCTTATCTTGTAATTATTTCGATAGTTAATTTCTTGACCACTTCTTTATTAATAATTATTGAAAGGTATTTGCAGATAATAATGTATAACATACGAGTATATAAATTATATATATATACTACTTATTCTGCAAACCAGCCAACTGCACTTTTGATCAAAGATAATATTTTGATGGCATTTTGTTATAAAACATGTTTTCTATGCTCACACAAAATTTCAATCCCCTAAACCTAGAAATAAATGCATTATCGTTCTTCAAACAAAACAGCCAACTGCAGGTGCCAAATTTCAAATAGCATAAATGAAACAAATATACTATAAATGAAACAAACAAACATACTATTTGAAACATACATAGCTATTTATACAAATTTTCTTTATATTATATAAAAGGGACGCTTAAATAGTGTATTAATTCATAGTGCAGCTTATTTGTAAAACAAATCTTAGTGTGATTTGAAGTGTATTTTTGGAATTGTTAATTCCGCTGGATAGTTAAATTGTTATGTTTTTTCTCCTTCCTGGACAATTTGCCCAAACGGAGTTAGCCTGTTTGCAGATTATGTAGGCGACATGGATTAATTTTAAGTAAACTTATATTATTATTGCCGGCACTACAATACAGTATGCATGGTCGATTTTGTTTGAAAAAGAGGATATATTTATTTCACGTATCATTTTTATAATAATATTTTCTTATGTTTATTACAATATTCTTACTATCAAATAATTAAAAAGAACTTTTTATATACAACGTTTTTAAATTTTCTGTTGAATCATATAAATTTGACTTGACTAGCTTAAACGATTAAAAAAATGTACTTGATAGAAATAATACTAAAATGTCATATTGATTTCCATAGTAACGCACGTATATATTAATAATTTAGTTGCTAGGACCCCAGACCCCCTATGGTGTCAAAATAACTTTTCATACAAAACAGAATTAACTGAAAATGAATTCAATTCTATTTAAATATGGCAAAAAGTATTAAAAAATGCGTTGGCATCCTGTTCTAATATATTCTAAAAGTTTCAAATGTCTAGCTAGTCAGGAAGTTAGTTAAAAATTGATTGCAAGATTTGTAAGGGACAAAGAACCACCGGACAAATAGGAATACGAGCTAAGAAAAACGTTGTAAAATAATTTATAAGAATATCAAAATATTTATACCACATTAGGAAATGATAATCTCAGTTAAAATATTGGGTATATATACATAAAATCATAATATTATTAAAACTCTATTAAACGCACTGTAGAAACTTCATATTAGATAATTATTACGTGTTTTGTACAGCTTGTAAAAATATTATTTCTCTACATTCTGCAAATTGAATAGCATAATATGCTATGATTATACCATATTATGGTAAAAATAGTAATATATAGGTACCTTTTTTGACGTTTTAATATTTGATAGTTTTTTTCAAATTAGAATTTATTTATTTAAATATTGTTGGAGTAAATTTAAAAAAATTAAATTCAATATATTCACAACATGATATGAAAAAACAAAGGAGTAGGTAGTATTAAACAGTTTTTAAAAAAACAGAGAGATAGCAACAGTACGTAAATATTATAAAATAGTATAGAGTGATTACAAATAATTACAAGATAAAAATAACTTTTTATATACAACGTTTTTAAATTTTCTGTTGAATTGTTATGCTCAATATGCTCAAACTTATACTTGATATGAAGTAAATAAAAATAAACAAATATAGAATACTAGCAACCAATAATAGTCTTTTACTTTTTACGGATTTTTCTGAAATAACATTCCATTCAAAACAGAATTAACTGAAAATGAATGGCTAAAAGTAATAAAAGAATGCATTGGCATCGTTTTCTGATATATTCTAAAAGTTTAAAATGTTTAGCTAGTCGGGAAGTTAGTTAAAAATCGATTGCAAGATTTGTACTGGACAAACAACCACCGGACAAACAAGAATACGAGCTAATAAAAACGTTGTAAATTCAAATAAATTAGTAATATATGGAAATCCACCCAGTGAGATAAGTAGATGCTATGTTACACAACATTATCCTCGTAATTATTAATGTCCAAAGCAATTTGGTTTTACACATTCATTAGTAGCCTCTTAATCGGTATTACCAATAATCATTATTATTAATTGCAGGTTAGATCTGCACCTTGATAGAAAAAATAACTACTATAATAACTACTATACTAACGATTAATTAAATAGATATCTGGAATACACAGGTCAATAAATAGTTTCGTCGGTATTTTCAACTGATGACCATAATTTTTTTATAGTTTAATTTACTTATTCCTGTAGATTTAAATATTATCAGTGTAGTTACCTATAATGTATACATTTTTCGTTCACGTAGAAATCATAATACAAGTCACGAATCACCACAAACAGTGTATATTTATACTAGCTTAGTAATGTCTATAATTAGATCTATTATTTCTTGACTTATGACAAATTTGTATCTTAAATATATAATAATTAGTTTATAATCAATAAAAATAATATTTACAGAATTTTCCTTTGTCATCGGCTGCCACTGATCAGACAACATCTAACTTATTGTTCGATCTGTAAGATTACATTTCAAAATATTCCGATATCACTTTTTGCCGATCACACTAATGAGTCTCTTATTTAAAGCAACCAAAGTCTCCGTTAAGCTATCAACAAAATCGACCCCTATTACACAGTTACATAGGGATTAGAGTTTAAAAGTTTTCACTGAACTTTTACTCAGTTTGATTTGATAATGTCGCAGTGGCGCGGCGGCTTAACTTGCACACCGTAAAAAGAGATTAAATTTAAATATAAGTCACATTTGTTATGTTTTAAATTAATTTTACTTATTTATATCGGCTTCTTTATACGTTGAAATGCAATAGTTGGCTTTGTGACTCTTTTCAAACAGGTATGCTCTACATATGTCTTTCGAGCTTAAATAATATTTAGATCAATAATACTAAAAATCTTGTTTAATTCCCTTACTTATTAATATACTTACAGTAATTTAAAAACAAATATGCAACAATCGCGTTTTTATTGTCCTATATTCCTATCAAGCTTCAATATTGGGACCATACCTAAAATAAAATTTGATATAAATAAAAAGGATTTCAAGTTATAACCATTTATATTTTTATAAAAATAGATGTTTTTTAAAATAAATATAAAAAACATTAAAACGATGAACGTCAAGAAATTGAAAACTTAATAAACTAAATTTTATTAATAAGTATCACCATAAAATGTAATGTAATAATAAGATGTGACCCTGCAAAGAATTCACATTTTATTACATTTTTTTACAATAATTGTAAGTTTATCATTGAATTAAAAAAAAATCTTTTTAATGTTTTCAGAATATACATATTTATTAATTAATACAGTTGAAATTGTAAATTATCAAAAAAAAATCTCAAATTCCAAGCTTCGTATTTTTCCGCTAGGTTCTCTGTTGGCATATAGGATCCCCCTTAAAACCTGACATAACATACTTGGACAGTACGTCTAAATAAACCGAGGTTGTACAGATACCCTTAGCTAATTGGGGCTTTTTTTAAATACTGACTAGATTCTTCAGTATTGGCTAAATTTCTGAGTGAGAAATCATAAATTCCCGATCATTAATGTAACCTATTTTAGCAATTCGAATATTATTTCACCCACGATGGCCACGCGGTTTAAGCGTTGGCCTTTAGTGTCGTGGGTCTCCGGTTCGAATCCTGAGTCTAACAAATACACATATTTTTTTCAATTTGTGTTTGAATCAGAGTAACCTAATAGGTTGAGCAAGTGGCTGACATCCATTTCTCGTAAAAACAAAATCTGTTAATACAAACCCCAATTCTGTGGAGGCCCATATGATCTTATTAGGATCGGACACGGTCGAAAAAAAATATTGTTTATATTCAGACTGGCGTCATATATAATATATTACACCAAGAAGGTGTAATTTTAAAAAGTTAAAAAAATGGCTGAAATATCAATGACACTACTTGCAACCGCTCATTGATTTGACTGTCAGTGTGCGTCGTGTATACGTATTTATATATAAAATTAATTTATGATTATTTTTATGTTCAATTCAGTATGTTATACTTTCCATTTTCTATATCTACATAGGTACGTAGACATTTAATTATTGGAAAATAAAACTGGTAACCTAAAGCTAGTTGCATTATTACGTAATTTAATATGGTAATTAAGTTGCTTATACCTGTCGCGGGGTAATTGACGGGTTGATATTTCTGGGGCCTGAGCCGGGATTAGGATCGTAATCCGCCTGTGATCGTTTCGCCGATGATGCGTCAAAATCTCCGATAATAACGTGTCGGTCAATGACGGGTTAAGTACTATTCAAAATGCTCTAATACGGCCAGCATGTCAAATTTAACAAAAAAAAAATCGGGTGTTTTTTTTTTAAATTTTATCCTGAAATCCAGGCATGTCCAACACGTCGATCGCGATCTGTTGATAGATCGTGAGATAAATTTAGATCGATCATAAAATAGGTCCATAGGAATTGAGTTACTAAAATGTCAAAAGCATGTAAATTTAGCTGTATTATAATAATATGATTTCATTAAGATTTTGAAGCGACAGTCAATTCCTATTTTTATTTCATTACCTAACCAGTTTAAGTCATCCATGATGTGTATTCCCGTGATTTTAACTGAGGCGTAGTTTCTCCTTATCGTCTTGCAGTATGTTCTTTACATAGTTGGGTAATAATTAGACGATGCGTGCAATAAGTGCTTAAAAAAGACTAATATAATAAAAAGTCGTCGAATGGGAAATGAAGATGAAAGAGAAGCAAAGTTGTTAATTAATAAAGCCTTAGTGTCTTCAACTAAATACGTATAAGGAAGCCTGCGTGACCTCATTGGATCAATCGATTCTTATGTGTACACTAACGGTCTGCCGCAGGAGTGAGAGAAAGAGAAGAAGTGAATCCCTGTGCATTACTCTGATGCGTAGTTTTCTTTAACCTTACGCAGTAGGCTCTTTTCAGAGTTTAAAACTATTTTGACGATATGTGCAATGAATGCCCAAAAGAAAAACAAAACTTACACTTACAACATATTGGAAATTAAGTATTTTTTTGTAATGGAGAAAGATGGTATTGTTTTATTAGTTGTAATACTTCAATCTTGTAAACCAATTATAAAACTTTTGTTCAAGTTGAAGAAAAATAATTATTATATACTTAGTGTGGAAGACACTGCCAGCTTTGATACTGGATAGTTAATCACAGCCTACTTAAAGTTGAACATGCCTGCTGTATTATAAGTGGTTAGTATTACAATCAGCAATGGTGGATGTTTTTTAATGACTTTATTTTAACTCCACGTAAGTATAATATTAAGTTTTGAAAGCAACATGATGTCAAATCGATAAGAGTTACTAACAAAATATATTGTTTTTTAAATGAAAGTCATATGAAGGACTAGATCAGGGTATCCCCTGCAGTCTGCGTACTGAGTAAAGTTATTGGAGTTGGTTAGAAGCAAAAGAGCTACTCTTCATTTTTTTAATTCACAGCAGCAATATTTGTAATATTCAAATTAACAAATATACAGTTTTTTTTTTAAATTTAAACAAAAGACTAAATTTATCAGTAAACTTTAGTAATTTAATATAATATTACTTACACAATAAGTTCCCAAAAACCACTCAAAACTGTGTGATCATTTGTAATCGAAGTATCCAGGTTTTTGGTTATGCAAAAAATACGAAATTTCCAAAAAAATATCCTTTTTGACATAATTTGTATTTTCAAATATTTTAAACACGCGCGTTAACATGATCTTACTCCCTACTTCAGTTTTAGTTTCTCAATTTATGGCTACGGCCGTATATTGTAGCTTAACCACTGAGAAATGCCAAAAGAAATGACGTATTTCAAAAAAACCCTACCTTATTCTTAGGTCAATAATTATTATAAAGCGATCATTATTCGTAGAATGTTTATAAAATTTGAATTGTCAAAGACATAGCTTATAATAAGTATCTTTAAAATCATCTTCAAATGTGTTATTAATCTTGCCGATTTTTTGAATAATAAAATGCCTAATTCTTGTCAAATTTGGGATCACAGAGATTATCAATATAATTTTTTATCGTAAATATTTTACTAAAATTATCTCGTCATAAATTATACTTATGGTTTTATAAATGCGATTAAAAATTAATAAATGTAAAACATCTTAACACCACTGCACATTCATGTACCGAAATATGACAATATTCTAAAACATTAGAGCGAGAGGTTTAAAAGAATACTATTTTATGTAACAAAAACACTTTATGCAGTCATCAAATGTTTAAAATAAATATAAAGTATAATTAGGTTTCAAAATTATATAAATAGATTATCTACAACGTTAAAGGAATGTCCAGGATCATGGTTTGAAAATACAATAAAAACTCAATTTTGACCTACGACGAGCATGTGGGCCGTTAACGTATTCCAACATTATTTGTTATAATTTCTTACCTATAATTATTATGTCTTTCATATTACTTCTAGTTGTACTGCTTCCTATCGTACCATAAATTATGATATTTGGTAATACATGTAATATTACATAAAACTATTATATTATATTACTGTTAAAAAGTATTCTGTAAATAAGTTCAACAATTTGACTTACCCACTATCATGGCCCCCACAAGGGGAGGGCGGACAGGGCTCTAGCCTGGTGGCCCGGGCTCTGGGGGGGCCCGGTGTGGGTCGACCTGATAAGTGAGATAAACACACATCACAAATTTTCCCTAATGGGGAAAAAAGTCGCCTGCGGCGCTATTTTATTGATAGAGTCTGGTATGTCTGGTTGTATGATGCAATATTTGATTACTGTGTGTCGATATTCGACAACTCTATAATTCAAATGGATTTATTCAACAATACAAAAAAATCGCTAAAAATACACCCGTAATTTTACCAGTAACAACATTTAGAAAGCGATTCTTTAAAAAGTCCCACTGCCTTTAACCCTAGCGATGGGTAGGGGGGCCCGCCAAAGATCCTGGCCTGAGGGTCCACTTCGAGATGTGGGGGCCATGCCCACTATACACACAAGAAATGGTTGTACCTAATTAATTTGTTTTGAAAATAATTGTCTGTCATCGAGTATTCGTGAGAAATAATTCACTTTTTTCATGAATAAAATATCTGGCCTGACAAAATTGTTATATAATATATCTGAAAACATCCTCTTCAATTTTAATGTACTTATAATAATATGATAGTGACCAGTAACTTACTGTACCTATGTGAGATTTATACCATTGGAAAAAGCAGTACAAATTATAATATTATGTACGTGTATGACGTATCTTCGTATATTCGTGATTAGGGATTCCAATCCCGGGATTCCCAGCTATTTTCCATACCTATGAATCCCGGGATTGATAAACATAATCCCGATGCTTTCTGGATTGATTTTTTATCAATTTTTACGGCAGTTTCATATTTGGCTGACTAATTAAATTTATGAAGCGGAAAGGCCATAAGTATACCATGATTTGCTTTACTATTTTAAATCTCTCTAACCCATTCATTAAGTATACTAGATTTATTTTTCACCGGTTTTATCTTGTAAAAATATTTTTTTTATATTAACAATGGAAAAGATGTCAATCCCGGGATAGTCAAATTGTAATCCCGAAATCCCGGGATCAGAATTTTGGCTCGGAATTGGATTCCCTATTCGTGATGTTGGATAAGACTGGACATAAAACCGAAAAGAGGACTTCCATATTGGATGCTATGGAAGTACCTACATATCAATTTTATTTTTAATTTAAGTATTTTTTTATCAATCAATTTCGACTACTATTTTATACCTCCGACTCTGTGGGAGGTATTAAATAGTTAATAATTATTCTTGTAATCAATGTTATGTATAATATTTTTACTGTGAATAATAACAAATATTTTAAAGTATTCATACGAATAATATATTTAATGATTTTTTGAAATGGTTCCTATAAAATTTTATTTGTAAGGTAGCCACCGCAACAATGTTTAAGTGAAAATGTAACACAATACACGGCACCAACAATGTGAATGTTTAAACTACCTCTTGAACTCTCGTTGGTCATGTTGTATAGGGTTTGTCACTAGAAGTGAATAAGCTCCTAATAAAAGTCGCATGCTTAATATTTGTAGGTATTAAAGAAAGCTTTTGAAAAGATGATAAATAAATTAAAGTTGCATTTCAATTGTATTTTAAAGTCAGTAATGTGTTGTGTGTATTTGTGTAAATATTTTTTCCCTTAAATTGTTTCATTAACTGTTGCACTTTAGGTGATATTAATCTGAGAAAATTCACGGCAAACGCTTTCATTAGATATTTTAGTATCATCACAATCTAATAATTGACTACTTATCCACAAATTTTCCATTTTTCCTAGATACGATGAGTGCCTTCAGTTAAGTTTAAAGTCCAATATTGCCAAAAATGAGGTAAGTAAGCTGAGATTTTGTAGTAAATTATGTATTTGTTACAACCAGTTCACAGTTATACCCGAAAATTTTAATACATTAAAGTCATGACATAATTTTAAAAGCATGGAAAATCCTAAGAAGCTTTATTGCAAAAGTGTCCCTTTTGGATTGAAAGTAGGCAGGCTTAACTCATTTAGTGCTGACAACGCGACTGGCGCGTTTGCATTACTTGGCCATTAGATATAATTCATATGATATTTAAATGTAGTGAGTATTTAGTAATTAGTAGGGTCAGCAGTGAATCGCTTTTAAATATATCTCATATTAACACTGGAATTATCAAAATCACAGTGTTTTTTTTAATACGCGGCTCTTTCGCTTGTAAAGTTTAATATTGATAAAGAACATTATCATTTAAAACACAATCAATTCTTGAACTAGGTTAAATTCTCAATGCCTAGACAGAGAGACAAGATTCATACTTAAATATTGTCCCACCTATATCAATGCGTGTCTACTTTTTATGTTCTTCATATTATTATATTAAGTAATGATAATCTCATGAACTTGTAATTATTTGTCATGTACGCTCATGGAAATAGATATCAGTATAATATAGCGCTGAAATAAAAGATTAAAAATTGTTTCATCATAATATTTATACATATTAGTTAAACAGTATAATAGTACATATTTGCACCTCCGTTGGGTTAATCTGCAGAGTGGTGTTGTAAACTATATTTTTGTGTTATTAATGTGTACATATTTGATACAGTACAAGGATCTAAAGGTTGGACGCGTGGCAAACAACTGTTTTTTGTAATAAAAATAAATTGCCAATACAACCTCCACTCTGTGGAGGTTTATTTGGTCCATTTAGGATTGAATATACTAATTTACTTTTATTTTTCACTTTTACTTAAGGTAGGTATTTATATAGTAAGAATCCGTAAATCGGGATTACACCAAAGAGCGAAACCTGACTTGAAAAATTCGATCAATATAAAAAGTGTTCATTATTAGCATCTATTCGACGCTTGTATTCTAACGATGTTTTCTTAACGATAGTGTCTCATGGTACCTTACAAAGACTTGGAGCAACCGTATTATACTGAGCTTAGATAACAGAACTGGGTGTACGGGTGGTATGACTGACGAGGAGATAAGAGAGCAGATAATCTAGCCTCTGATCACACCGAAAATGAAGAGGCGACTTTGAACATGGTTTGACTATTCTTTCCGCATCCTAGAAGGTTACTAAATACTATTCACATAATGCATTTAGCAGAGCTACGTGGTGCTAGCATGGCCTGGGAAGATACGATAAGAGCAACAGGAAATCTTGAAAGTGCCGTATGGTGTCCGTATGTTCCAACTGACGTCGAAAAAGCAGAAATTATTTTACTAAATAAATGAAATATTGACATAAGCTTATATAATTTCATATTTTATACGATGACAATTAAATATTAAGTAATTTCTTCTTATTCTTCGATGGCGTTACAGCTCAAGTCGAGCCCTGGTCTCCTCCACCGCCGTCCTCCAGCCGGAACGGTCCTCTGCACGTCTTTTCCAGTTCATGATTTTTAACAGCTGGTTGGCATCTTTTGTAATGTTGTCACCGTATCATGTGCGTGGATTTCCCACTGGCCTTTCCCCTCTGGGTTTCCTTCGAGGATCTTCTTCGGTTTCCGTGACTCAGGCATGCACTGGACATGGCCTGCCCAGTTTAACCTCTGGAGTTTTATGATGGTGGAGAGTTTTGAATCTTGGTATACGCGGTATAGTTCTGTGTTGTACCTAATTCTCCACTCCCCATCATCATTCATGGGTCCGTACATCTGCCTCAGGATCTTTCTCTCAAAGCAATCCACCATTTCAGCTGCTTTATTTAATTAAGTAATTTGAAAATATTAAAATCGAGTCGCCATAAAGTGTGTTAATTTATATTATTATATTTTGACATAATAATGTATTATATACTCATTGTCAATGTCACCAGAATATTTTAGAATATTGATCAATCCATTTAACTTGACTTACTTATAGGATTAGTGTTCTCGATATTTCTATACGGAGTCGAGTCGTAGACCCTGAAGGCAAGAGAACGGAAGGCAATTGATGTCTTTGAGATGTGGTGTTGGCGCCGAATGCTTCGCATTTCTTGGACGGAGCACAAGACGAACCAGTCAATCATCCAGAGACTGAAGATAAAGGAACGGCTCTCGACGATATGTCTGAGAAGAATTCTGCAGTTTTTTGGACATATTATCAAGCGCGGACCGAACAACCTGGAGAGACTGATAGTTTTGGGTAGCCTCTAGGGAAGGCGAAGCAGAGGAAGGGCGTCTGCGTGATGGAGCGACCAAGTGAAAGAGCTGACTGGGGGTACGATCCATTCTGCCCTGAGAGAAGCGGAAGATCGAGAAGGATGGAAAGTCTTGGTCGCTCAAAGGATGGCAAAATTTAAATGTGGTCACGGTCCTCAGCCATGAGTGCACGACCAAGAAGAATACTTATAGCATTAATACCTAATACAATTTTTAAATTATTTTCACAATATAGTTCACTTTTCAAAAATTGTATCATAATTATGTTTGCTGTGTTCAGATTCACAAAGGAAATATCTGATATCGTTTTACATAGAAGATATGAAGCACATTACAATATTTCAAATTAAAGTATTTTGATGTTATTGTCTGGCGGCAGGCAAACCGGTAGCTATTTATTAATAAAGCGTAAAACTTTATGAATACATTCGACATGAAATGTGACAGTTCATTCAGCTACCTACAGTTATTTATAAGCACGGGCCGATCCCATTTTACTAACATTCAGTTCATCTGATTATATTAATGAGCATCTAATTCTAAATTCTAGAACCCAAATGAAACTATATTTTTCTTTTTATATTGACAGAAGAATATGAATGCTATAGTTTGGTGTACGCTAAAATTTCTTAAATCTGTTTGGTGAGCAGAAATAATATTTTCCGGTTTTGAAAATACTGTGGTTTTTAAGTTCACTGATATAAATTATTGTTATAAATATAGGTACCACATAAGCGTGAAGTTCGATAGTTTTGACAGAAAATATGATGTAGTTAGAGCACGGCCCCCACATCCTGAAACGGGCCCCCAGGCGACGATATTTGGCAGCCCCCCCAACCTATCGTTAAGGCTAAGGGTAGTGTAATGTTCTATAGTTAGTAGTGTTTCCCAAATGATATTCCGTGGAACTCCAGGGTTCCGCATAAAATAGAGGGTAATCTGCGTATTTTTTTAGCGATTTTTCGTATTTATAAATACTATATCAGCATGAATTGTCGGCACTTGGCATCATAATATTATGAAGCACTGAGCGCGACCTTCTTTTGTGATAGCCAAGTTACATCTGACCCTTCGCCATATTGGATAAATAGTCATTTTCATTAGTCAGCAAACACTAAAAATAATTATAAAATAAAATTCTACTTGTTTCATAGCGCCGCATGTGACTTTTTTACTATTAGAGTTTATAAATTTACGGTGTGTTCATCTCATTTAAATAGTTGATTTGCCACGTCGGGCCCCTCCTGAGCCTGGGCCCCCAGGCTAGAGCCCTGTCAGCCTTCCGTTTGTGGAGGCCATGAGTTAGAGCAAGCCAAGCGGGAGACAACGGTGCAATAATAGGCTTCATGTAAGGCATAAAGCCCATTGACGCAGCGAGTGCGGCGCTCGCGCAAAATTTCTACAAGTGGCGCGTAAATCAACGAAAATACAACGTAATCAAATACGCCAGCGCCCACTGGATTTCACGACGCATTATACGCGCCCGCCGCATGAATCATCGTTTTTTCGCGAATCACCGCTTCTCGGCGATACGAATGAAAGAAAATACAATGGAGTCCATTCATTGAACACGGCTACCAAAATTACGCTGCTCGAGGCCTCGTCGATCGACGGGCGAAAATCAATTATTTAATAACAGAGAATCATTGTTTAATTTTATTGCGTGTCAAGTTTATCGCTGGTTGAATAATGTCGTCGTAAATATTTATTATAAGCCCCGAAATAATATAATATTTTTATTGCTTTGTTATGAGAGACGCTTTAAAAATAATTGTTTTGTGCTGCTTGGGCCGCTTATTACATAGGTGAAGGGTAATGCGCGGCACGAGACGTGTGATTATGGTTATGAATAAACACTGCATTCGCCGACTCCGCCCGCTCGACGCGTTCTGTGAGCGCTATCGCTAAGATTCAAAATGTCGCATTTCGCACTATTTTACTTAAATACTATTAATTAAATTAAAAAATATGTGGCTGTGCAATGTAATTAAATGTAATAAATATGATGATTGATATAATACAAGTGTAACATTTTATTTGTAGTGTATTTCCTGACTAAAAATTGATATTTATCCAATACAACAAATGGTCGCAAGTTACTCAACTATCACAAAAGGGGGTCGTGATCAGTGCTTCATAATATGATGCCAAATGCCGACAATTCGATATTTATTTTAAGAAATCGCTAAAAATAGACGAAAGAGTCCTAATTTTACGTCGCGAAACCTTAGTGATCCATGGAATATCAGTTGGATAACACTACTGTAGAACGTCACACTGCCCGTAACCATAGCGACAGGTAGGGGGCTCTTATATCTATCTTGGCCTGAGGGCCCGTTTTAAGATGTGTAGGCCATGCACATGGGATGCTCACGCGCATGTTTTAGAAGGTCGCCAACCGTTATAGTTGTTGTGATAAAAAGTAAAATTTTCATACACTACCAATTTAATCCATGAGTAGTAAACATATATATAATATATTTCACGTATATTAATTAACATTTAAATGTAGAAAACTATGTGACGTGTACTATGTGTATTCTTCATTTTGTTCCGCTGAATATCAGTCATCAAAACATCACAATGCCCTTAACAATAATCACTAGGGGGGTGCAAAGATCCTTTAAATTGGACTAACAAGAGTGACGTTAAGACGACTAAACATTTATTTAATTTCATCTTTAAATATTTGAAATAAACGTTCTTAAGTTTGATATTACAAATATTAATAATTATGGTACAAAAAGTTAGGTAAATAAATAATTAATAAGATTGTCATGGCATGCAAATTTTTATTAAATAACATTTGAGCTTTCATAATGAATGGTATATACTTTATACCATACCACATTACTGGGCCTGTATTAATTAATATTGCATTTTGTTAATGAGCATAATCAAAATTTAATTATGTACACTCAGTAAGAACAGTTCAAAATGATAGAAGACATTCATTTGTTGAATAAATTTAATGTTTCGATCCAACCATCTGGCCATCGGATTCCATACTATAACGTATCGGTTAATTATTCGTAGGTGGTTGCCCATTTGATTATCTGGTATCAGTTTTCAATAAGGAATGCTCCGCATTTATCAATTTTATAGGAGTAATTGTTATGTATTATTCATACGAATACCTGTAATTATTAACAATGATTTCAATTATTCTCCCTGCTAATAACTGTATTTTTGATAATCTACCTGAAGATAGCGCTCGCTTAATTGAATGTTTAGGAATACGTTTGAATTAATTGCCGGGACCGATCAGTTATTATTGCCAATCGAAAAAAAAAGATTTATATTGACTGTAATATTTTTAAATACAACCGCAAAATTCAAATAGGTATTTTGGAAGAAGAGTTTTTTTTTTAGAATTATTAAGGCTATATACTTCAGCTGGGGCACGGTCTAATATGATCGTGACTACGTGACGCGAAGATTGTGCAAATGACACGTGCAGAACAAAACATAATCTATCATAAAAAGTCAAAATGCGTCCATTTAATGTTGTGTTTATTGTTCTATTACTAATAATAATAATATATTCATTGACATGTTTTCTTTTTCAAGTAAATGGGTACCGATTTTTAGTCATCTTTACACGATTCATGAATTAATTCCCCCGTCGCCATCACGAAACAAATTGAGGTGTTCACAGCTCGACTTTCGTTGTCCGACTGCGAGCCAGTCCGAAATTTCTTCGCACCTATAGTTGAAAATTATTTGCCGTTTCCGCCATCACAAAACAAATTGAGGTGTTCACAGCTCGACTGTCACTCTCCGACTGTCAGTCCGAAATTTCGTCGCAACTGTAGTTGAAAATTGTTTGCCGTTTCACTGAAGTACCGTCTTAATAACCATGCCCTTGCTTTTTCGTACAAGGTGGTTGTTAGTAATTTTGAACAATCACACACACCCAGGCTTTGAGAAAAACACATAAATATTGTGTGCTCACCGGGAATCGAACCCAGAATTCTCGGGTGGAAGACCAGCGCCTTACCCACTGCACCAAGTGAGCCGCCTGGAACAAGAATGTTAATAATTTATAAAAATGAGATCATAGTCGAAAAACAACAGAGAAATAATAAGTATGTCATTATTACTCTTCACATACCAATTAAATTGTCTTTATGTAGGTATATAACACCTTTTAAAATAACTGTTGCAGTAATGGATTTTGACAAAAACCATATTCTATAGATACCCACGGAGCAGTGACGAAGGGTGGAGGTAGGCTGTGGAGATCTGATAAAAATAATGTACACTTGTCATCATGGCCCCCACATCCTGAAGTGGGCCCCCAGGCTAGGATGTTTGGCGGGCCCCTCTATCTATCGCTAAGTGTAAAGGCAGTGTGATGCATTGCAGTAGCATTTTCCGAATGTTGTAAGTACGCGGTAAAATTAGGTGAATTTTTAGCGATTTTTTGCCTACCTACCTACATCCATTTCAATTATGGAGTTGTTGAGTATCAACACGCAGATAAAAATTGCATCGTACAACCAATTTTTTTATTATTAATATTATTGAAGTCAAATAGCGACTTTTTTACTATTGGAGCAAATTTGTGATCTGTGTTTATCTCACTTATTTGGTCAACTCGTCACGCCGGACCCTTCGTGATCCCGGGCCCCCAGGCTAGAGCCCTGTCAGCCCCCCCTTGTGGGGGCCACGCTTGTCATTCATATTCATTTGTTTTAATTGAAGTAAGAATACAAATTGTAGATGTTTTTGAAATTTCGATTAAACGCTGACTCAACCAAACCATAATAGATAAAAAATATTTCATACTCATCTATTGTAACGATATACATATTTTGTTACGATAAATTTCCGATAGATATACGATATTATATAAAGTTATGATATATTTGCGTACAGACTATTACATCATTTGAACGCATGAGCAATATAATAGAACACAGCACATCTGCAGCCCTATGTTCTAACTAGTGATATAAAGTCACCCGACGACATGACGTAATTGTGACGTCAGCCAATACACGCTCGAGGCAAGCCGCCCAACACACACTGCTCACCATAGATATTATTATGCTGAAACACCTATTTGTGTATGGGGACAATGGATAACGCCACTGTTTTAGTAGCGTTATTTTCTCGAATGCTATTATCACTCCGGTAGTACGTCACAATGATGTCATATGACGTCATGTCCACCGGGAGACTACAACTCGCACGTTCTAACATAAGGCCTCTGTAGCTAAATCTATTGCGATAACAATAAATATTATATATTTAAATTTCTATGATTCATCATGCGATAAGCCAAACCATTCAAGAATCCGAATGTCATAATATGAATGTGGGTAGTATTAATTCTTGAATATGGGTGCATTATCTGTACTCCTTATGAAGTTTCCTATAAGCTTATTTTAGAGCGCGTCCAGAAAAAAAATCTTACATATTGTCTATATTTTAAGATATATAATTATTTTCCTTTTAACAATTCGTCAACCAATTACTTTCCGACTGTCTTTCTACAAGGCAAGCTCAATTTTCACTCTTCTGCTTTTCAAAGATTTTTGTTTGCTATAACGAGGGATGGTTCCCAATAATTATGGTGGCTTAAAGAATTTTAATTTATATGTGCCAGTCAATTACCTATGTGGTCGCAGTCATGGTTTATTCTGGGTCAGAACTGTTTCCTCGTATCAGGCACGACGAAGGGTGCAAGACTAGTCAATGCGTTGTTATAATGTAAATATCATGTTTTGAATGTCGTCCTCTGGGACTGCCCGTTGATGGAATCCGACTGAGCGGAGCTGTTTGCCAGGCTTCTCCTTAGATTCATCACTTTCAACTCCTGGCTCCTCTGTTTCGGGTTACGGGTACAGAGTACACTTCATGTAATTAAAGATAAATGACGGCAGAGCAAGTCAAGATTCTTTTTATTTTCTAAAACTCTTTCCTTAAGCACTAAGGTGCTTGTTTGCAACATCAGTCCCATGCAGCATCGCTTCGGGACAAGGAAATGTGGCACTAAAACCTTTTCATTCTGACACGCTTATAGCATCACGGAAGGCGGCCGTGCTCAAACCGCAGCTGCATATACATGGCGGGTGGAGATGGGGAAACTCAAATCATTGCTTTGTTTTCTTAAATAAATAACATACTTATATTTTATTTTATAGTCAATAATATAATCTAACATAAAATTTATTTTTATAATGTTAGATTCTCAATTTAATAATCACCCTACCAATAAGTCCTCGCCACTGTTACTTGCATATTATATAATAATATGTACACGCTTTATCGATTAAAAACAATGCTGCATTTCTTTATACATCGCATGTCCGCAAACAATGAATTAAAATTTGTAAACTCTGTTATTAATCTGATCTAATAACCTTTGTTTTAATCGAGTTATCCGCAAGGAATGTTAAAAAAAACTCTGTAAATCATAATATCGTTTCAAAATACATTTATTTTGCTGCCACCGGGTGACCTGCAACGATCAATAATCATTAGTGGTTTCACCTGGATTAACACAGTGACGGTGTTAACACAGGTTTATTATGGGACAAACCACATAATAGATTACTAATATTATTGAATGTGTTTTTCTGTTACGTGACAAACTTTAATGTTTAATAATATTATACTACATACGTAACTATATTCTTTAATGCGTATTTAAGTGTGTCACATGTTTATCCACACTCGAGTATTTTACCTTCTTACTACCACATCTAGAAGGTCACGCTTTTCCCATTATTTTGTGTTCCCTTGGCAAACTCATGAGAAACAAAATTGGACTTCTTCCTTTATAGTAGAGAAACCCTGTTTGATCATATATTAAAAAAAAATTACAACAAATAAGCTGTCTTATTTAGGACATCTAATTAACTCATTCGCTGCTGACTAGACAATGATTTTTTAATTACCACCTTTAAAATCCACGTTAATTACATCAATCGGCCGCCTGGTCATTACGCGCCAGGTGCGTCTTCAACGTCCAAAGTATTAATTTACCAAATTTAGTATTTACTGAATAAAAAGGGATGGACATTGACATACTAATTAAAATATTAAATCATCGTAATGTACGACTAAGTGTACCTAATTTGAAAATTCATCAGAAAGATAGATATGTATAATAGTAAAAGTAATATAGTGTTGGACAGGACTCAAACCTGAATCGATCGGATTCAGAAATTTATCAATTTAGCCAACTGTGCCCTACCTAATTATGACATAATTAAAATATAATCATGCAAATAAATCGCTTCACATTTTTTTCTTACATTGTCTATTGGCTTTTGTGGTTATAATCAAGGAAGGTACCAATAATAAGTTGATTACTAACCAGTTTCAGGACCGTTCTAAATTTTAGTCTAAACGTTAAGTATGTACTTTCACTTGCTAATAATTTAATAA
This sequence comes from Rhyacophila brunnea, assembly GCF_057557595.1. Taxonomy (NCBI): domain Eukaryota; kingdom Metazoa; phylum Arthropoda; class Insecta; order Trichoptera; family Rhyacophilidae; genus Rhyacophila; species Rhyacophila brunnea. The sequence goes on along the minus strand of NW_028232796.1, from coordinate 8,319,452 downwards.
ATATTTTTTTATTTATCGAATATTTGACAAGATTTAATTATTTAATAACTTATTTATTGAACATACATGATTTGGAAACACCTCAGAAACATATTAAATAAAAATATGACGACAAATGGGTCTTGAGCTTGCATCCATCGAAATCCGGTCAATGTGATTTGTCAATTTAGCCACATGCACCTACCTAATTACGACAAAGAAATAAATAGTCATAAAACTGAATCGCTTTAAAAAATTGAAAAAAGTACATTGAACGGAATCTGATGGATGCAGATTCAAGTCTTGCTTGGTACCATATCTTTATAATAATATGTATTGTGTAAATTATTTATGTTATACGAGAAGGGAGTTAATTTAATTTATTTAGCGCCCTTTCCGGAACGTCATTGATGCATTAGCTCAGGAACATTCTCCGTGAAGTTATTTCAGTTGATAATTCATCAATTTGTAATTATTACTGGCCCAAGGCGAAACCGGTCAATAGCAATCGTAACATTATATCGAATGACCGTTTTGATTTACAAAAAGATAGCGACACAAAAAAGGCAGGAGAACTTAGAAAGATTTATTAAAGATTATTTCAGAGCTCATCTAAATGATATCTGATGTATAAATTGATATGTACACCATGCGATATTGCAAAATGTACTTTTCTAAATGATTAAACCTACTGATGCTATGTATTGTTATTTTCTGAAAAGAATAAAATAGAGGAGTATCCTTTATTGTGTTTTATATTTATAAATATGTGTTGTTGGTACCGAATGCTTTGTATGTTTTGAACGAAGCAGTCAATCATGCCGAAACTGTATAAAAAGAAACGGCTCTCGACAATATTTCTGAGACGTATTCTGTAGTTTTTTGGAAATATTGTTGTGTGCAGACCGAAGAACCTGGAGAGACTGGTGGTTTAGGGTAGCCTCCAGGGAAGGTAAAGGAAGAGGAAGAGCGTCGATGCGCTGGAGCAACCAAGTGAAGGAGTTGACTGGGGACAGCATTCTCGCTGCCCTGAGAGAAGCAGAGGATCGAAGGGGGAACATCTCGGTCGCTCAAAAGATGACAACATTCAAAGGTCACGACCCTTGTTTATTATAATATTGTATTTTATAATAGAATTGAAACAATTCAGATGGCCTTTCTTTTACCGAAACTTATTGGAATATTAATATTTTTTTTTATTAAAAACTTGAATAAAACACGGTTAAAAATAATTTTCATTTTCAATTATTGAAACATGAAAGATTTTGCAGACGAAAAATGTGTTATGGTGGCCATATTAGATTTTGTATATTTTTAGGCATGTGATTGACTCGTCAATTATTTGGCCGTTTTTGATATTCATGCACATTTTAAAAGTCGATTTAGCATAGATTCTGGTCGTTTTTGATGCAAAAAAAATTATAAGAGTGGTAGATATTGATATAAAGATTTTTTTGGCATTAAAATGTAAAAAAAAAACGCTGAAAAGTGCTTTTGGTCCACTTTGATACTGGGCGCCTCATTTAATGTAATAAAAAAACTCTCTGCTAAATGTAAATGTGTAGATTGTACGTTATGATAGGCAGCCAAAAATTGTATTTATTATTCTGCCTTTTGAATTTATTGTGACACCAGAATCGTTTATCAAAAACGCTAGCAGTTAAACATTCGGCTACCGGATACTTTTTTTTACTACCCGAATATTGTAATATTAGAAAAATAGTTTCGATAATTATTATTCAAACCGGCATGGCCTTTTATGTCTGATTGGTGTAAGCCTTTGGCATTGTAATTAATGACTTGGCTACAAGTCTTGAATGGTAAACGCCGCTCTACATAGTATTATGTTCTTTGTTTCTTTTTGCAAATCTTTTAATGGACTAAACATACAATTTATTATTAATTATCGGAGAGATATAGGGGTAAAGAGCTAAATAGACCGCAAAGGTATGGTTCGGAAACTACTCTTGTGAAAAATATACTTAAGTGGGTTCATTTAATTTTTACTAGGTGGACACTTATAGGACAGCTATTTTCGGAATAAAATAAATCCTTTAAAAAATATGAAATAGGAATGGAGTGATAAATATTTGTAAAAACTTAGCAACACAACATGTTTATCAAGTTTATCGTGAATATTTTCACACTAAAATGATAAATATTGTTTAGAAAATATACACAGAATGTTTATTCAGAAGTATGACGTTTACACCGCGAATATATTCGTCCGTGGCCTAACGTGACATACATGCTTTGGCGAGTTCGATCGAGTGGCGATCAAATAAATACTACGTTGTAACAACTAAACTAATCTAAATACTATCGACCGAAGGTACTTGATGGAATTTGAATTTTAATTATACTTTTGGTGTGTGTACATATTGCCTGAAAATGCCGAAAGGCGAATCCCGGGTCGAAATTTAAACTAATCTTATTACTTTGTGTATAGAATGGATAATTTAAAAAACAATCTGAAGTATTATGTACCTAATAAATAACTATTATAATTATAATATTAATTCTCGTAGTTATTATGTCGCAAGAAATATTATATTATATATTAGGTATATATAGGTATATATATGTATAATATATTATGGGCAAGACTACAGATTAAGTAACGGCTCTGAGATGTATTCCAGTTAAAAGTTGTAATCCAGTTGTTACAGGTTCAAGTCCCATCGGGCGTCATATTTCTTTACAAAAAAGTTTTTTTCTGGTAAGATGCAATTAAATTATAAATTAGACAGTGTTACATTCTCAAATCTTTTAAATCATGTATTGTGTAAAATAATAGTTTACTACAGTTTTAAAGCCGCCGTTAGTTTAAATCACATCACTAATTCAGACAACTTAAAGGTTAGGTAGTTACTTCACTCAGTCAATTCCTATATGTTTGTAGTAAACCCATAAAAAATACAGTCCACTTACTCTGTTGAAAACATTAAAGTAAATACAATAATTATTATTGTAACCACGTAATGATGGTTCAGTGTTTATTTCAATAAATTTAGTACTTTTGTTCCAATTGCCATTTCTTTATTCAGTTATTCATCCATTATTATTGTTGAAGGTCACGACTACTATTCATTAGAATGGCGCCAAACCTTCCGACATTGGTTTATAATACACGTATTATAGAATTACATATAATACGGTGAAATAAAGTTTCTCCAAATCTATGTACCGATTGTACATCACTAAAAATGTAAATAACAACTTTGAAATATTGATAATTTATTAAATTTATAACTCAAGTTGTTATGACTGAATCACACCTAATTAACATATTTAAATACAGTAAAATAAAAATAACAATTCTGCATTCCATTAAATACAGTAGCGGAACTTCAAATTATGGGCCCTTCGGTAAAAAATATTAGTATGCCTCAAAAATATATAATTCCAATTATTCTATAGTTTGTAAAAAATATTAGGTACTACAATCAAATCTATATATATTTTTTTTAATTTTGACATAACAACCTATTACTTACTAATTAATAAAACTGGTGCTTCAGACCATTCAGGTATATGACCGACTGCGTAACCCTTCTCCAGGTATTTCTATACCGAGCTCTCTTCTCCAGTCAGTCACACTCAGCCTATCTGTGTCTCTCTTGATGTTATCCTCCCATCTCCTTCGGTTGCGGCCCAGCGGTTCCGTTACATACTTTATAGGTAGATAGTTTCTTTTATTTTGTAAACTGTCAATTCATGGTGGAACTGCATTGTATTGTTGTTTAATTTAATAAAACGCATTTTTTTGTAGTACTTATTCCACTTTTAATCAATAAATTTAATAATTTTTAGATAGATACAAAATTCTATAATTTTAGCTCCAGGTCCATTGTACCTAATAACATGATCGGAACATCTGAGTCCTTGCGCCATTAAGACAACGTATTTTGTTTCACGATATTTTATGAAAATAATTGTATTATCAATTTTATTGCAAAAGTGTTGCTTTCAATACATATTTCTAAAAGCTGTACTTGGTATTTATCAATTGCACATTGTTATTTACATCCCAGTATACAAACATTTGCTTTGAACTATTGCTTTGTCTGTTACGATAATATGTATAACAGTAATATGTAGTTAATTTAATTTAAATGGGTTTAAGCCCCCCTGGACTGTGGGTTCTTACACAATAAAGATCCGCTACTATTTCTTCCCAAAATTCTGATAATTAAATTATTTATACAATATTACTATTCACATATTTACGATATCTCACTCAAATCATCTTAATTATGTATGTTATATGAGTGTTTAGTTAACATCTTAATAATATAATGAACGGGTAACCAACTGGTCAGTTACTCTGTTACAAATGGTTTTTTTGACCAATTATCTGAGTTGGTATCATAAATCCGATTTATAACAGCGCCATATGATGCCACGATAAAAAGTATCAAATGAATGTTAGCTTAAAAATCGTGTACCTTGTCACTAGATAAGAAAAATACTTCCAGTTAGACAATAAAGTATACGAATTTGATATTGGATTACATGTGTGGAATATTGTGCCATGCAATCTTGCGTGAATTTCGTATACTATAGCCTCGTTTCCTTTTCTTTATTATATCATGTCTCTTGAGAAAGCCTCTGTAACGAACCCGAAATGTCGATGAAAGAATAAAGAAGTACACACGGTGAAAACCCACAAATCTATACATACGATAAAGTTACTTATAAATTGTATGGCTTTATTTATCATATTATTTAATAAATGATATAGGTACTCGTACCTACACTATAATTTTATACTTAGTCGTTATTGTATTTGGTTTTAGGGATATTTTGGATATTTTGGAGTCGATTTGGGATTTGGCTCTTCTTTTTTCCGAAAGAAGGAAGAAAAAACTTAATGAAAACGCAAAATTTTATTTACAAAAAATAATATTCATAAGCGTGTTATAAACAAATATGTTCTGTGTAGACATCACGTACATACTCAAAGAATAGATAATAAAAGGTTGCACGTTAGCCATCACGTGATCAAGCGGTACAAACGTATGGACTGTAAAAATATCAAATATTACCTAAATTTGATTTTTAAGATTTTTTGTCACATTGTCGATTTATATTACAATTTTCGTGCTGGGATAAATCAATCATTGAATTGATTTATTGGGTCTAGGACGATTTGGCACCGCGAACTGGCCTCCGCCGATTGGCCTCCGGTTATTGGCCGCCGGTACAATCGGACACCGACCCAATTGGCCTCCGGGACGATCGGATGCCGGTACAATCGGGCGCCGGCCCAATTTGACACCGGCCCAACTGGCCGCCGGGAGATTGGACGCCGCACCGCTGAGTAAAATGCGCAAAGGAAAAGACCTACGTAACGACTTCGTAGAGAAAGTAGACACGACACGTTAATAAATTCTTCTATCTACTTAGTGGTTGTACCTAATACATTTTGCGCTTAATATATTTTTATTATGATAGATAATAATTATTATTCATGCTTTATGCTGTTTATAAAAGAAAAGAATTCTTTTCTCGCCAGAACTTGAAGATGTGCATAATTAAGTATTTTTTGTGTATTTTACCTATTCATATTAAAAACATCAAATATTAATAATGAATTAATTAGTTAAAATATTGTCTTTCGGCGTTTTCTCGATTTCATGTTAATATTATTGAACTTTATATGTGTACCTATATCACCCGTAAATAATTATTTTGAAGATTATGAAATTACAAACAATATAAGTAGGTAAACTACTTGAAAGGTATATACATATTACATTAGATATTATGTTGACAAAGCGAATTTGTAACTTTATTGGAAGTTTTAGTCATTTTTATTTAAGTATAGTATATATATGATATTTATAAAAATAATGGAATTCTTTCCTCGTCTTTTAAAGATGTGCACAATTAAATTTACGTATTTTTATTTATATTTACAAATCTGTAGGTGTCCCTATAAAGGGGATAATTAAGTATATGTTATGCGAAACTCAAAGCGAGGAAAAACACCAAATAAAAACAGTAACCAAAATATATGTATTCGTATATGGTATTTTTTTTAGTTTATTAAATGTATATGATTTAAAATAAACCATAAAACACTAAAGCTATTGTTATTTATTTCGTCGTGTGTTTTTTATTTTTTTGCCTGTTTCTAGTTTATCAGTTAAATTGAGCCAGTTTGAATGAAAATAATATTCTTTCAGACTTTTCTTAAATTAAAACAATACATTTTAAAGTGTGTTTTAGGGTAAATAAATATTTAAGAAAATAATCTGCTGTAAATATTTCAGTAGGTTGATGGATAAATATGTAAAGTAACCTTATAGTAATTAATAATATTCACTATTTGCTAAGTCATATTTTTATAATAATACTTATATATGAATTTCTTTAACGGTATTAACTCACAGTAAAGCCTTGATGAAAAGACAGTACCTAACTACCTAAGTACCTACTACCAGTGCAGTGCTAAGCAAAATTGATAAATAAAACGACAATTATATTAATACATTTATTTTCAATGACAACCTATTTTAGACAATACATTTTAATAATATAAAAACAAAATGCAGTTCATAAATACACATCGTATGGGTATTTTATAATCCTACTTATGATATTTAAATAACATAATATACGCACATATTCATCTCAAAAAACCTCAATATTGTGCAAATATAGAGTTTTGATGTGATGGTTAAGTAACTTTGTCATTGAAATTACTATAATATGGCGCATGAAACAATGAAATCAACGTTATGACACGTAGCCACCTAACCTAGCCTAACACACAATTGTATACAATTTTCGCTGATTAATATGTTTTTTGTGAATTATTGTTCCGATATGTATGATTATTTATGTTTAAGCAATCGAACTTCAAAATAAAAAAAAAAAAATTTATTAATATGACGTAGGTATACTAGTATTATGTATTTATAAAAAAAAACAAATGATTTCCCCTTTTATTTCTTAGTATTTTATCTAATATATAAAAATCAATATTTGTATGTTTGTTTGTTTGTTTGTTCGTATTTTATGCGCTGCCATACCGTTCATCCGATTGCGATAAAACTTGTCAACTTATTGCTTGCACTTTCGCGAAGAGTATAGGCTATATCTTATATATAAAAATGAATGTCTGCCTGTCTGTCCCGTATGCGTTCCTATACCATTCATCCGATTGCGATGAAATTTTGGTAAGTGGCTGTATGCACACCTGCAAAGGTTTCTGAATTAGAAAAATCATCATTATCTTCTTCTTCTTCATTCTATTTTTTTTTTATTCATATGGTTCCTATACCAATCTTCCGATTGCTACAAAACTTTCGTCAGTTGTTGTACGGACACCCGCAAAGGGTTCTGAATTAGTACAACTATCTTCTTCTTTTCCTTCTTCATTATACCTTCTTTTATTCGTATGGTCCCTATACCATTCACCCGATTGCGATGACACTTTTGTCAGTGGTTGTGCCAACATCCGCGAAGGTTTCTGAATTAGTACAACCATCTTCTTATTCTTCTTCAATATATCTTCTTTTATTCGTATGGTTCCTATACCATTCATCCGATTGCGATGAAACCTTCGTCAGTTGATGTGGTAACACCCGTAAAGGTTTCTGAATTAGTACAACCATCTTCTTCTTCTATTCGTATGCGTTCCTATACCATTCATCCGATTGCAATGAAATTTTGATCAAGTGTTGTGCTCACGCCCGCAAAGGTTTCTGAATTGATACAACTATTTTTTTCTTTTTTTCTTCTTTTTTTTCTTCTATTCTATCTTCTTCTATTCGTATGCGTTCTTATAATATTCATCCGATTGCGATGAAATTTTGACCAGTTGTTGTGCGCACGCCCGCAAAGGTTTCTGAATTAGTACAACCATCTTCTTCATCGTCTATTCGTATGCGTTCCTATACCATTTATCCGATTGCAATGAAATTTTGACCAGTTGTTGTGCGCATGCCTGCAAAGGTTTTTGAGTTAGTACAACTATCTTCTTCTTCTATTCGTATGCGTTCCTATACCATTCATCTGATTGCAATGAAACTTTGGTGAGTTGTCGTGCGCATGCCCACGAAGATTTCTGAATTAGAAAATCATCTTCTTCTTCTATTCGTATGCGTTCCTATACCATTCATTCGATTGCAATGAAACGTTGGTGAGTTGTCGTGCGCATGCTCAAGAAGATTTCTGATTTAGAAAATAATCTTCTTCTTCTATTCGTATGCGTTCATATACCATTCATCCGATTGCAATGAAATTTTGATCCAGTGTTGTGCTCACGCTCGCAAAGGTTTCTGAATTGATACAACTATTTTCTTCTTCTTTTTCTTCTATTCTATCTTCTTCTATTCGTATGCGTTCTTATACTATTCATCCGATTGCGATGAAATTTTGACCAGTTGTTGTGTGCACGCCCGTGAAGGTTTCTGAATTAAAACAACCACCTATTTCTATTCGTATGCGTTCCTATACCATTCATACGATTGCAATGAAACTTTGGTGGGTTGTCGTGCGCATGCCCACAAAGATTTTTGAATTAGAAAATCATCATCTTCTTCTATTCGTATGCGTTCCTATACCATTCATCCGATTGCAATGGAACTTTTGTCAGTTGTTGTGCGCATACCTGCTAAGGTTTCTAAATTAGTATTATATAAAATACAAAGTTTGTTTGTTCCATTTAATTTTGATTTTTTTTTACTACATATTATTATTAACATTAATAACGTTTGCATATTTAGGATTCGATTTTAATTTAGTGTTCTTTTGTTTGACCTTTACTCCTATTAGAATTATTTTCATATTGCCATATTGTATTACACAGATATTTTAATATAAATATAAAATAAAAAAAATAATTACGTCTTATTATTTTTTAAATATCTAAAATAAATATAACTACGAAGCGACCCTGTGCGAAGCCGGATACTTCAGCTAGTATTATAATATAAAAACAATACATAATGTTCATATAAACATATCTATTGTTTGAAATAATTATACTTGTAATGTTGATTTATGCACATTATGATGTTTGTTATGAAGAAGGGTGTCTCGAATTGTTTTGTATTGATCTTGATATTGTATCTTGTACCCTCTTAAAAAAAGTGTTTTCGAAAGCAACGATTATAAAGAAGATAAGTTATATAATTAATCATGATTCATGACAAAGTCTTCTTAAATCAAAAAAATATCGAATCCAAATGTTTTCATTGCAAGATTGTATTCATTTGGTCAAAGCAAATACACGTTAAAACAAGAAGTCTTAATAGAGGAACACGGTAGTCGTTATGACTTGCGGACCCCACAGTAGGAGAATCCAATGACCATATCCGGTGGTTAAATTTACTTACCGACTCCGGTCGGACCATCTTTCTTAACTCATAAACAAAACAAATACTTATATTGTGACGTGTTTGGACCATAACTCTTCCCGTGGACCGAATTAAACCATTGTACTTGGACCCCTTGCTCGCTAGTTATTAATTGCATTATGGATAAATACAACGTAGGTGGCCGGGATATACGTATTCAGTGGTGCCTGCTTACCATCTCTTCTCGTATAAAGCAGATCTTCCCAACCTGTATGTCACGGGGCATGAGTGTGGAGTGTGCCGCAAGCAAGCAAGAAGTGTGCCAAAAGACAATGTTACTTACAGTGAAATTCAAGCATCTACTTTACATCGTGCGATTCATTCACAATGCTATCGATATTAATTCATTTAGTGCTGACACCGCGACACCGAAATCTGAATCTGTTGCATATTTATGTCCACAGTTACGTTATTATTAGATTATATTTTTCGTCATATTTATTATTAAAATTTAGTTTAAGTTTTAAATTTTTCCTCGTACAGATTTTTGATTAATTAATAGTTTTATTATTTTTTATATTTAAGTATTTTAAAAAACATCAATTTTTATAAAAAAATATAAATCTGTAGATATAATTTAGCGTACGGTAGCGTAGACAATAACGCGAACAGGAAATGACAGTTACAAATTTGGCCTAGCTTCGAAGGAGTCGAATTCACGCACGAATCTCCGCGTAATACCTTTCCTAAATTCAAAATTTAATCAAGTAATAATTAACTAAAACAAATGTGACAGTTACGTTATATGTGCCGCGTATAATCCAACTTTATAACGACAATATTAAAACCACAAAATTGCCATGTGCGTATCATTTAACTGCACTCCGGAGTAGACTATAGTCACGCATTACATAACCAATGCATCCTTCTACATAAGATAATATCCTACCATCAAGGAACACTACATACGGCGCCTATAGTCTGTAATATAGACAAGGTTTTATTAAACTTTCAAAACTAACCAATACTATCTGCAATACAATTTGTAGTTCAATGAAAGTAAATAGGTACGATTGACAAAGTTTAGTGTACCTATACTATTTATGTCGGATCTTAATATCATACATCCACCCTTCTTTCACACACTGTGTAAATTATTTTAATACTGGGCCCGATGTTGGACACCCGCCAAGACGAAATATGTTCCACACCATGTAAAGATAAATATTGAGTGTATTTTATCAAAAGCATCCTTACATGTAATACAAATCCAAAATATAATCATTTTAATAGTCGGTATGCGAGATCACTGAAAGATTGGGAAGCACTGTATAATAATATAGAGGATACGGTTTGATACACGCAACGAATAATAGCCAAATTGATCAGCTCTAATCAATCATTTTTACACTAGTGCTAGTAGATTATTTTGATGTTCATTTGGTAGTTATTAATTATTGTTTTATTAATTTTGTAGTATGATATCAGCTCATAGTCTAGGCGGAAATGAGCCCGTGGTTGTAGACTGAGGTAGGCAGCTTAAAATTGGCAGGAATAAAACCGTATCATCTTATAATACCGTCACTATACAGGCAAATTGTCGGAACCCTCCCTTTTTACCGAAGTGACATTTGACAAAAAAATATTGCTGTGACCCCTAAACGCAAGCCATTAGTGCAGGGTTGACGATCCTTTTTACGTACGTGTGCCAAAATTTCACAAATATTATTTTTCAACTGTCTAACGTGCCGAGCAGTTATAATGAAAAATTGTTTTTAAAAATTATATTTAAAAAAATCACGAAGTTCTAAAAACCACTCACAGAACATAAATTACACATAAATAGATTTATCACTTTTTTCAATAAAATTACGCCACACATTTTGGTCCACCAATTTTGAAACTGTCTGCCAGAATTACTACTTCCAACTTCACCAAGTTCTTGTTCCTTATTTGGTGCAGTCATTTTTTGTAAATATAAATCAATTTTTTTGTTAATCTATTTGATAGATTTGATCTATATGATGAGTTTGGTTATTTCGCACAAATTGACACCCGAATTTCTCCGATCAGATGAGGCATTCTCTCGCTACATTCGCCTCAAGCAATGATTGTAAAATGATCAAAATTAGAGTTTCGCGGCGCGGCCCGCCGCCTGATGAGGTTAGTGTGATAATATTACATGCGTCGCATAATGTCTAAGAACCGACCTATGCAATTATATATTTAAATTAAACGTAATGCTTAATCTTTAAAAGTTATATTGTATGCTATATTTTATACGATGCGATCTGTCATGTATTATTATTATAAGTATTTTTTCTCTTCAAACGCGTGCCATAGGTTCGCCACCACTGCACTAGTGTGTCAATAAAAGAAACTTTTCAATTTGTGTAATTTTTAATAAATAAATATTATATAAAATAATAAGTAGGTAAATCCGATGCCCACAGTTTTTTTCACTTCCTGAACAATTTGATATTTAAGGGTTACGTAAATTGGCCAGTACAGTGACGATATTATTAACACGATGAGTCTCTTCAGTCTAAGTAAACTCAGTCAAACTACACGAGTGCATGGTGACCTCAGTTTTATACTCCTGCTCCTGAGACATTCTCAAGCGTAAATAACTGCTGATTTTTCACATCTAAACGTAGGGCCTCGTGAAACGCTTGATTAAAACTGATGGGGCGGGGCAGTTGATTTGGAGGGAACTATTTTCGCGAAGTTTTATAATTTATTTTCGGTACCCTGAGATATCAATATGACACTTTACTACGAACAATTAATTGGAAGTGCATTACCTTCTGGGTGTAGTTGTAAATGTACAATTATATAGTGCAGAGAATTAAGGAACAAACTGGAGCACGTGTACACAATTACGCATGTGTGCAACGCGCATTCAACATTAGTAATATTTGAGGACATTAAATATGTATGTACTATAGCTTAAGTTTATATCTCATGAAAGCAGTTATATTGTGTGATCAAAATGAAAAATAAACCGAAATCACATACAGACATCGATTTTAAAACAATGAAAAATTTTGATTCGTGAGCATAGCAGACAGCAATGTTCAAATTTTATTAGATTCAATAAGAACATTAATTGACATAAATATCTGACAATATCGCTGTCATTATGTAAGATACGATTTGATACTTGCAAGCACATACCAGAATTATAATATTTATATATATATATTAAATGACATAATTATATTTCAAATTTACTTGACTACATATTATTTTTTCTGTCTTTCCTAAGTATTCCGGTAGTTTTTGTATTTTATTTAGACATATTATATTCAATACAGCTATCCGTTTCCGATGTGATTAAATTCTGGTTTTTGCTCAAAATGTTTTAAACTTGTAGTGACATCAATTATTGGCGAAAATAATAAATGAAAGCTCGAGCGATAATGCAGTTTACTGTATTATCATTTATTTTTAATACAAATGACACATGCTTTTACTGATTATTATTTTCATTTGTTTTGAAACAATTGAGTCAGTTTTTCTCTTGTTCCTTTTGATTACATCATTAAATATCAATAATATAAAAACAGTTGTGTCCTTTTCTACAATTTTCAACAAATAACATGAAGTAGGTAAGTATTTATATATTTTTTTAAATTCTCATCACAATCAGCAATATCAGTGATCGCCAGTGCATTAAATCAAGTGAAATTTATATCCGACAAGATGCCGAAGCATAATATCACATCAGAAACGGTACCCATTCTTCATGGGCACCGGCGTTTCGGCGAACATCGCCGCACTCATCTTCAACGATTAATTAGTTATGTTGCCGTGTTCTCTCTGTCCAGGCGGCATTCTCATTAATCAAATGCTCTTAATTCTATTTACACACAATTCGAGTACAGATTTATCACTTTATTTGACTATATTCAGCTCATAGTTTTAAAACAAAATTATTCTTCGATGCAGTCATTTACATTAACGGCCCACATACTCGTCGTAGGTCAAAATTGAGTTTTTATTGTATTTTCAAACCATGATCCTGGGCACTCCTTAAACGTTGTAGTTAATCTATTTATATAATTTTAAAGCCTTATTATCCTTTATATTTATTTTAAACATTTGATGACTGCATAAAGTATTTTTGTTACATAAAATAGTATTCTTTTAAACCTCTCGCTCTAATGTTTTAGAATATAGTCATATTTCGGTACATGAATGTGCAGTGGTGTTAAGATTTTTTACATTTATTAATTTTTAATCGCATTTATAAAACCATTAATATAATTTATGACGAGATAATTTTAGTAAAATATTTACGATAAAAAATTATATTTATAATCTCTGTGATCCCAAATTTGACAAGAATTAGGCATTTTATTATTCAAAAAATCAGCAAAATTAACACGTTTGAAGATGATTCTAAAGATACATATTATAAGCTATGTTTTTGACCATTCAAGTGTGATAAACATCTTATGAATAACGATTGCTTTATAATAATTATTGACCTAAGAATAAGGTAGTGTTTTTTTGGAAATACGCCATTTCTTTTGTCATTCCCCAGTAATTAAGTTACAACATACGGCCGTAGCCATAAATTGACAAACTATAATTAAAATAGAGAGTAAAATGATATTAACGCGCGTGTTGGAACATGTACCGTTTAAAAAAAAAATTTAAAAAATCGGTTAGGTACATGTTCAACCACGCGCGTTAACATAATTTTACTCCCTACTTTAATTATAGTTTGTCAATTTATGGCTACGGCCATATGTTGTAGCTTAACCGCTGGGAATGCCAAAAGAAATTGCGTATTTCAAAAAAACACTACCTCATTCTTAGGTCAATAATTATTATAAAGCAATCATTATTCGTAAGATATTTATTACACTTGAATGGTCAAAGACATAACTTATAATGAGTATCTTTAGAATTAACTTCAAATGTGTAAATCTTGCCGATTTTTGAATAATAAAATGCCTAATTCTTGTCAAATTTGGGATCACAGAGATTATCAATATAATTTTTTATTGTGAATATTTTACTAAAATTATCTCGTCATAAATTATACTTATGGTTTTATAAATGCGTTTAAAAATTAATAAATGTAAAAAATCTTAACACCACTGCACATTCACGTACCTAAATATGACTATATTCTAAAAAATTAGAGCGAGAGGTTTAAAAGAATACTATTTTATGTAACAAAAATACTTTATGCAGTCATCAAATGTTTAAAATAAATTTAAAGGATAATAAGGCTTCAAAATTATGTAAATAGATTATCTACAACGTTTAAGTAGTGTCCAGGATCATGGTTTGAAAATACAATAAAAACTCAATTTTGACCTACGACGAGCATGTCCCCCTAGCTAACTTAAAATTGGGAGAGAGATTTGTGAAAGAGTGAGAGGATATATATTTATTCCTCTCTTCTCGTTCACAACAGTGGCGAAGTTCTCCTCTATTGTTTTAATATGTTATTATTCATTTTATATTTTTATACACATAGGTACGTAAACATATACATACATTATACAAATATACATTTACATAATAATAATATATGTATATTTTTCTGGAATTTAAAATAAATATCATTAAGTATTAAAACAAATTAAGGATCGTATTATTGAATAGATTTACATATTTACTATAATATCTAAGATATAAGAATACTTGTTTTTAATGTAAGTATTTATTTTGGACATATTTTGTGATGGACTTGTTTCAACGGAGTTCTACGACATAAGTGCCAGTTCAATTAATAAATTGATAACCAGCTCACTGATATTTTTTAAAACATTATCATGAACAGTATTCGACATAAGAGAATTATTGATTTTTTTATTTAGAACAATATGGCGTTTAGAACAAAAACCTTGAGCAACAAAGTTATAAAAGTAAATAAAATACACTAAATTCTTGGACAGCCCCGTTAGACTTAAATACCTACAGCTTCAGGTAACGTTTTGACATTGTATGTGTATATGTGTTGTATGCGTGTAATGTTTAAAATTACTAAGAGCCTTTTTATGCTCATGTTATTCTATTTCTACTATATAGTATTATACTGCCATAGTTGAGTACACATCAGTGCCATGTACATGTTGGTCTGTGTATGCAAGCGGGTATTAAATTTAAAATACAAACCTTTCTGCAGACAGATGTCTTTGACAGATCATATTATTTTTGTAGATCATAAAATAATGAAATTAGTTAATGGGAAATTAAAAATTATTTTTATTAGGGAAGTAGGTTTTAAATATTTGCCTAGTATGAAGTCTTCGCCACTGGTATATTATAATTTATAAAACTTTTAACATCCTAAGTATCCCCTGGTATATAGAAATAGGTACATACACCAATCCCTTGTATACTTAAAACATACCCAAAAACAGTAACCGCATTACTTCTTTAGATTGTAGTTATTAAAGTTATAAAAAAGGATAATATGAATAAAAAATTAAATGTCTGATTAGAATTTTCATTGTTACGACTTGTCGAAAAACAAACTTTCCGATTCACTTTGAATCGAACGTGAATCCGCCGGTCTGTATGCTCTATAGATTGCAGCAACAAACTGACCGGTTTGCTACCAATAAGCCACTGTCCTTTTATCGAATGATACAACGTGTATTGAGATCATTGCATAGGCAAGATAATTATATGAAATGAATATATTCATATTGAAAATAATTCACCAAAAATATTTTTGGTTTCGCAGAATTAATGCCACTGTCCACTGGCAACTCTAGATCGAACGCAGCGTTTGACCCCCGCGCGCCTTTCGACCCTTCCGTCGTAAAAAAAATGGAAGCCATTCGGCCTCGTGTGTTTTCGCGGGGTGTATAGGGGTAAAATTCAACCACAAGACAGCGTATTGGGCCCCCATTATGAACGAGTCACAATATGTCCGATTATGAAGTCATGGGTCTTGGGCTCAAATTTAGGTTTTATAAAATTTCAATTTCACTGTATCATTTGGACACAGCATGGACTTATGGGCAATTATTAATTTTTTGTATAAAAAAAACTATTTAGAAACCATTTTGTGAGGCGACCAATATCCCAATTCGATTGTAGAAGACTTACCACACATTTTAATATTGCCTCTACGTGCTCATCTCTCCCATGGGTGACAACAGTCATGTAAATTCAGTCAAAGCACATTTGATTATATGGCGACATTAGTCTTGGGTTACTGCCCCTGAGATTTTCCCAATCTTATGATGCTTTACATCCAAACGTAGGGTCCCATGATATGCTCGATTAAGACCGGGTGTGGTGCGGGGCGGATATTGTTTGGTGAGGCCATTAACTTCGATGTAGAAGCCTTTTGAACTATGCAATTTTATAATAACATTTTAAATAGGAGACAATAATAATTGTATGTTATGAATATCAATTAATATTCTTTTAAATATAATATAATGTTTGTGATAGACACACCAGATAGATTGCAAGAATGTGAGAAATGTATTCAAAATTATTTACAATGACGAACAAGGATAGAAGAAGAAAATGAACCACCCAAAAATCTCGACAGTGTGAATAAAGACGCATCCAGACTAAGTTTTATTCCTGGAAATGATCAAAATTCATACTTTTGTCACCGAAGGAAGATTAAAAAATATGTAAACCATTTTTACAGAATGGAGATTATATTAATAGATTTTTTTACTATGTTCCTATTGTTCATAATTATTTACCCAACCTATTGAGTCCGTACTCTAGATGTTAAAGAATTAAAGAAGATGAAAAAGATAACAGGATAATAATTACCCCTATATAAATTGCCCCCCGGATATTAACCCTCCATTAAACAAACCCAGGTTTATAATTCCCAGGCGAGTTTTTGAATTGTTTTATAAATATGTTTTCTATTTGAGAATAATACGCCCATGATACCTGAGCAGTTACGCGTCAGGCTTATATTATTGTGGATCATCAAATCCCTGGTATGGCAAAAAGAATTATATACTGATGTGTTTCAACTCACAGTATGGATATAATATGTTGAACAAGTGGAAAAAATACATTTTACGATAAAACAAATACTACCTCCTCTATGTGGAGGCCAAATATGATCTTCTTAAGATCGATAATGGTTAAAGTTTTCAATATATTAGTAATTGATTTATTTATTCTTCCTTTTATCTAAATCTTGATATCCTATATTTACTTTGGTAATGAATTTTTTTTTATATTTAAGGGGTTAGTGTCCGAGGGTAATTCTCCTAGAACCTATGAAAAACACAATTTCCCATTACTAACAGAAACGGAAATTTCTCTTCTACTGTAATATTTTGTAATACTCTAATTTAATTAATATACTTACCTATATTGTTTACGTATAAAAATTGTAATTTCAGTAAAAATAATAGCGTAAACTAAATTGTAATTAAAATTTGAGTTTATTTCAAAATTCGATTATAAAATAGGTTGATTTTTGTATTGGATATGGCTTTAAAAACAATAACATGATATCTAAGAGCTCATTTTTCTTATATGTGTAGCTGTTAAAAAAATATC
The DNA here is from genome assembly GCF_057557595.1 of Rhyacophila brunnea. NCBI lineage: Eukaryota > Metazoa > Arthropoda > Insecta > Trichoptera > Rhyacophilidae > Rhyacophila > Rhyacophila brunnea. The sequence continues at coordinate 8,301,642 of NW_028232796.1, read as the reverse complement.
AATATTTCCGGTGTAAGTACGTGCATATTAAGCTAATACAAACAGACAATAATTTTAATATTGATTCAGCATACATTCAATAAGGCCAAATTTAATATGCACGAATTTTGATTAACTACGGCCAACGAACGGACTCATTGATTAATGAATCGTCTCTCAGATGCACGTTCAAAAAATCGACGTTTACTATGCTATTATTGCTTTTAACAATACAGAGAACATCCTAAACAATATAAAAGGCTCTATATCATGTTCGCCAGCCCACGCATCATCAGAGAGCGGCGTGAGGCAGCTAGAAGACTGTTCTTGGTACAATGCCTGATGATAACTAATTGACTGCCACCGGATCCAGTCAGATCTATCAGTTACTGATACGTTTGAATTCAGTTAATCAGAGGTATTGAATATTGATATTCGTTATATTCAATTTCATATTATAAATTCAACTGGAGTAAACTTCGTAAAATTTCAATATAATGGACATAATTTGAAAAAATCTCAGAGAAATATTATATTATAATCACTAGAAAAAATCTTTAAAAAATAATATTACGCACATCAAAAAAAATAGTTTATTAAATTATTAGCAAGTGCAAATACGTTATAAAAAAATTTTGGATTGATCCTGCCACGGGTCAGTATATACTCTGATTTTAATTTTGAAAATACTTTGATTTAAAATACAACAGCCGACTGCTAATGAATAACGCAATTTAGAAAGTGCTTCAGAGAGTATTGTTAAAACCGTTAGATAATTTTTTTGCAATTAGATAAAACATTAATAGCATAGTGGTTAGTGTACGTGGGCGCAAATCCCAAAGGGGCGCAGATTCGAATCCTGTTCAATCTTTCAAAAAGATTGTTTCAAACGGTTATATTATATGTATTGAAAGTGTTTTTAAATTATGTTGTTCAAAATATTCCCCTAGGAATTGTGCCTATGTGAAAATTATATATGTTTAATAGGGAATGTTGCATTCTTTAATCTTGTCGATTATTTATTATATAAACCCATCTCCAGAAAAGTGTATAATGGCTAACGAATTATGGTCGGACATGGTTTATATGATATATACATATATATTTATATTTCATGAATTCTTTTGACCATGTCCGATCCTAATAGGATCATATGGGCCTCCACAGAGTAGAGGTTTGTATTAACAGATTTTGTTTTTTATGAGAAATGGATGTCAGTCATTTACTCAACCTATTAGGTCCATACCCTGACAGACACAAATTGAAAAACATTATGTGTACTTGCCAGGCCCAGGATTCGAGCCTGGGACCCACGGCGTGATAGTCCAACGTTTAAGCTACGCGGCCACCGTGGGTGTATATTTGTGAGATATTTCATGAATAACTGATATATATTTTTAAACGCGACTCTTCCACAGTTTCGGAAAGACTTTATCTTATATTATTTGAAACATTTTTTTAACTGGCACTATTATGATATACAAAAGTTTAAAACTTCTGGCTGCAGATCGATTAGAGAGACAACCGATGATTACAAATCTTTGAGAATCAATATACATACGTGTATGACCTTTAGCTATTGAACTGGGTTAATGTTTCCCAAACAAGTAAGTTTAATTGAGAAATCATTTCTTTATAAATATTTAACATTGTATTGTGGCTTAGAAAACGTGTTCGCGTAGACACAATTGATATCAATAAGCAAAAATTATCAATCATAATATTTATTGAAACCATATCGTCGTATTTCGTAACATCCAAAGATGTATAATAAATCACCTATGTACATAATATTAATATGTATGAATCACAATGATTCTGATTCATCGGTATAAATTTTGCAATAGCCAAATATCGTATTGGTTAATAAGAAAATATTTTTAGAATAAATATTTTTCTAAATAAATAAATGGTATCATGCTTATAATGTCGTGGGTCTCGGGTTTAAACCTCAGCTAATTCACATGTTGCTTTTCAATGTATGTTTAGACCCAGAGCATAGACGCAATAGGAAACATGTGGTTAACATCCATTTCTGTTAGTACAACCTCCACTCTATGGAAGTCCATATCGATACTCTATTATATATGGAAACAACTCAAAATTTCAAAGTTTTGAGTTAATAATTCCACTCGATGTAAAAGGGTTTTTTTTCCATTATATTTCAATTTAAAAAAAATAATCAAAAATTTCTTTTATGGGTCATGAAATCGAATAACGCTTTCTAGGATTAATCAGTAATTCAATTAGGTATAAACGGAAATATCTGGGTCGATTATTTATTAAACTGTAAAATTTGAAGTAAATAAAAAATAATTATAAGATAAAAAGAACTTTTTATATAGTTACCACGTTTTTAAATTTTCTTTTGAAACATATAAACTTGACAATTATTATATGTATTAATAAAAACTTTTTATTGTACTTGGTAGAAATACTGAATAAATATTATAGAATACAGAAATGTCATTTTGACATTTTATATTGATTTCCATAGTAACGCAAGTATTATTAATATATTATATTAATAATTGAGTTGCTAGGACGCCTTAGCAACCAATAATAGTGAGTAGTAAATATTACTTTTAACGATTTTTTTCCAAAACATACAAAACAGAATTAACTGAAAATGAATTCAATTCTGATTAAAGATGGCCAAAGTATTAAAAGATTGCATTGTCGTCTTGTTCTGATATATTCTAAAAGTTTCAAATGTCTAGCTAGTCGGGAAGTTAGTTAAAAATCTTGGACAAACAAGAAAAAAATTGTACTGCACAAAAAAAAATCTGTACCGGACAAACAAGAATACGAGCTAATAAAAACGTGGTGATAAACACATTCTCTCAAAAAATGAAGGTTTTAACATTGAAATGAGAAATTATTTAAATTTTTTGAACGCCATTAACTTAGAACAAGATATTTTGGGTTGTTTCCCTATATAAGGAAGATATCGAATTTTGCTCCTTTTAGGAACGAGCAAGATGCAGTCGTGGTAATTCGGCCGTCGAATAAATACGTAATATTATATTTTCGTAATTAAACATCGTATACGTCCAAATTTTTAAATGTACTATTTTATGTAATATTCTTTTATTGAAAATACATAAATTAAAAACACGTACAATTTTATAAACCAATAAAAATAATCTTTTTTGAAAAGTCACGCAGCAGGTTTCGAACCTTAAACATTCTAAAATTTTCGAATTATTCGTTGAATAAAAAAATAGTGTATTAAATTATTATCAAGTGCAAGTACGTTATAACAAAAATTTGGAGTGATCCTGACAACGGTTAGTAAAAGGTAGTTTAATACTTTGATTTAAAATATAAAAACTGACTGACGATAAGTAATGCAATTTAGAAAGCGCTTCAGAGAGCATTGTAAAAAATATTAGTTAAATTTGTCGATATTAGACAAGACATCTATAAATAGCATATTGGGGAAATGATTTTTCTTATGGATTAAAAAAATAAATATTATAAACTAGTTTGGTATGGTGTTGAGATTTAACAAGGATTTTTTGAAAACAAGCGTTATTGTGATTAGTTTACCTAGTGTAAAAGTACGTTCTTTTGACAACGTTTATATTAGCTCGTATTCTTGTTTGTCCGGTGGTTGTTTGTCCAGTACAATTCTTGTAATCGATTTTTAACTAACTTCCCGACTAGCTAAACATTTGAAACTTTTAGAATATATCAGAACAGGATGCCAATGCATTCTTTTAGCCATCTTTAAGCAGAATTGAATTCATTTTCAGTTAATTCTGTTTTGTATGGAAAGTTATTTCAGAAAAATCCGTAAAAAGTAAAAGATTATCAATGGTTGCTAAAGGGGTGGTCCTAGCAACTGAATTATTAACACAATGCTTACGGGCCATGTTAATTAATTTTGTAATTAACGTGTTAATTTGCATTTGAAAAGTAATTAGCAAAAACACAATTTTGTGCGGCCCGTAAGCTATGGGTTTAATATATACCTACTTACGTTACTATGGAAATCTAAATGACATTTCAGTATTCTATATTTGTTTGTTTGTTTTTTTATTTTCTTCATATTATAAAGTACAAGTTTGAGCATATTGAGCATAATAATTCAACAGAAATTTTAAAAACGTTGTATATAAAAGTCCTTTTTATCTTGTAATTATTTCAGATAAGTTCTCAATTATTGCTTTCAAAAGCTCACTGTTTTTGCGGGTAAATGTTTTAAATACTGTGCAAACTTAGATTAAATATGGATTTTGTCTAAATTTTAACTCTATAAGGAAGATAAATCAATTGAATTTCAATTGCAATCTTCAGGGCGAAAATGAAAAGTTCCTTCATTGCGCGTTCTACTGCCTTATTCACTTAGTAAATAATGACGTGCCACATGTATAATGGCAAATGATTAAGTAGCCATGTTGCAGGTTGTACAAACATTGGTTTCATCAGACGATTAAATCTTGTACGCAGTTAATAGACCTTCTCTATTATTATGGCGACTAGTAGAGGTAAAGGTTAACTTAAGCCTACTCACTTGTAATAAATTAACATTAGGTTAATGTCGAATTATCACCATGTCGTATTTGCATAATACAACGTGGCAAAATAATTTTATGACATAACTTTATTAAGTACTTAACATATTATTATATAATAGCAATTACAAGTAATACTTTATTTTGTTACAGTAAGTAAAAGTAAATTTCCATGTTAGCTCTTTTTTTGTGATTTTACCGAGGCTTTGACTGCGACGCGCTGTCATATCGCCTCTTCTCTTCTAGAAGGGGATCCGTCGATCAGGTCCTCACTCCTATTCTGTTAAATAACTTTACAATTTTGCCTAGCTATTCCGTCTTACCCACCGCCAGGACACCCTTCAATTCGTCGACATTCTCATAGATATCTGCAATTCGCAGCTGTACTCTGTGAATTTCATATTTGGGTATTGCAGTGCTATATGTACAATGTCCTCTAAAACATGACATTCATCGCAGAGCTGCGATTCGCTTCTTCCTACGAGGACATCACATTTTTTGCCCATGGTGTGCCCTGTTCTTAGCCTCAGTAGTAACTTAAGCTCATTCCTCGACAAAGAAGATTCTATAAACCAGGGCACCTCTCGTGGTGATGGTAGAATCGACTTACTCCATTTCCCCTTTTCTAATGATGCCTTATGGTGAAAATCTATCCACATACTATGGCACATTTTCTTTATAGCCTCATTCCAGTCCATGTTAGCTCTTAAGGAAGTTATATTGAGATACGGCCGCTCTAATAACCCGGCCTCTGTGAGTATTAAATTCGATATTTAGGCAGTAGCAGTCTAAGGATGTACAATGCACTGACTGACTTCTTGAAGCTCACCCCGGATGAAAAATAATATTTAAAAAGTCATGAATTCTTACTACCAATGTACGTAGTAAAAATAACAGTGTATATTTTCCATATACAATTATTATTAAAGACGACACAATGTATTATTAATATAAATGGTTTTTTTTTTTGTGTACAGGTACGTTTCTATTTAAGTAGTTATGTTATCGGCTCTTTTGATGTTATTTGCAGGGATTTTCTTATGATTTGGGTACCTAATATCTTATACATAATTTGTGAGAAATAATGTGCATCATTTTAAGAAGTTTGAACTGTTTAGAGGTCCAGTCTTAAATATTATGACTAATCGATTCCATCATAGAAATCCCATCAAAGAAAACCACCTCTGACTTTTTGGCACACAGATCGAAACTCGTCCCGTCTGCAACATGTCGAATACGTCGATGTGATGTAATCGCTATTCACAAAACACATATTATCTTATGGACCTTCGCACACTGCTGGAATAAAAATTTTAGTTTGAAAAAAACATCTAGTGTTGTTTGCAACAAATCTTATGCGACTCCACCTGCAGTCGCTCGCTGTCTGAGTTGCGGTTTAATGTGCTTGTCAATTTTTGGCACTAACAACCTTAGGTACATACGTGATAGAACAGTCATATAATAAGAGAGAAAGAGAGAAGGGAGATTGTTAAAAGGCAAAAGAACTTAACCGTCACAAATCAAATTTTACAGTAGACACAATAAAGTATAAAATATGTATTAACTTGAAGTAGGTACAAGATGGTTAATAATTTGGTAATTTATTTTCCCAATCTGATATTAATGAATGAGGTTATTAAAGAGGAAACCAATTAATATGATGGTTAGGTCTTTTTCCCACTTCACTTTCTTCTTTATTAAAAATTACAAGCTAAAATTATAAAATAATTTGGCATTTGCAGCATACATCATTTTTGGACACATCGTGTACCTGCCTATTTCGTTATTACCCAATAAAATAAATTTTGAAAAAACTTAGGGTTAAATCCCTTTACCGTTCTACAGTAAATATATTTTCTCAATAAACGGCTCAGGTTAGTGATATGATACTGGTAGCTTAAAATAAAGAGATACTGCAATTAGGAATAGGACAACTGGGCGCCGCATTGTCGAATAAAATAAATAGACATTCGTTACGATTTTATACAGAAAGTAGACAAAGAATTTTAATTAGTTTCTCTCTAATATTTAGTGGTTTTAATTCATTTTGCGCTTAAAAAAATGTTTTTTACTGATGCTTCATATAAAAATAAAACAACTCTCTCCTAGTTGGAACTTAAACATATGCACAATTAAATCACTATTCACATGTGCAAATATAAATTTTCACCAAGTATTAAATACTAATATAATAATTGAAAAATAAATAATAATAATATTAAATATATATTTTAAGCACCTATAATTATTCACAAACGTCTAGTTGTTTTCAAATTTCATTCGATTGCGTGGCGCCCAGTTGCCCCGGTGTCAAATCGTCCTAGACCCCTGCAATTTTGATACCAAACTTACATTAAAGTTATCACGAAGAAAAGAATATTCACGGTTTGTTTGGAGGAAGAAAGTTCATGTTATTTATAAAATTTCAAAGCCTTATTCTGTTTGCAGGAAAATAAAAAAAAATGTCGGCATGTAATGATTGCAAGTCGTCTTAGTGATCACGGAGCATTATTTATGCCACCATACGGCGCCATAAAGCACCATCAGGTCATTGTTGCTCTCAACACAAATACGTTACATCCTTTGTAATATTCTTTCCGTTGCGTTGGCAACAACTCAAACAGTTGGTCCAGGCAGGGGGGATGCGTAACTTACTAATGTGGCGCGATTAACTTGGTCATCTTGTTGAAATTGTTCTTAATTTTACATAAGTATAATTCTTTTGGTGCTTTGGCAGTAGATAAAGAAGTGGAGGAGATAGAAGGTCGTTACTATTTGGTTATTTAGTGAAGAGTTTATTGATCGATACAAGAATACAATAAATCGTTACTGTACAAGGCAAGTAGCGTAATCCTCAAATATCAAATTGTTCAGGAAGTAAAAAAACTGTGGGCATTGGATTTACTTATAATTTTATATAATATTTATTTATTATTTTATATATATTGCTTTATTACAAATTGAGTGGCTTACTCTGTACGTACCCTGTGGTTTACGTTTAGAGAAGGTTTCAGCATTTGGCTGGAAGATTTTTTGTCAAGTTATAAATGGCTTAAAAATAGGTTTGAATTATCTTGATATGAAATATTTTTTTGGGATTTATGATACTTGACCAGTTCGTGCAAGAGTATTCAATAAGACCATTACCTACCATCAAAATGTAACTTTGTTGAAAAGTGAGGGTTACGCTACTTGGCCTGTAGTACCTACAGTGACGAAAATAAATACAATAATACTTTAATAAAGATGACAGCATGACATTATAACAATTGCGGGTAATGATGTACTGGTGAGATCGATGTGATCAAGAGATTGATTAAATGAGACTGATTCGAGTGGAATTATTGTTTACTTCGTCGAGTGGAGGACTCATGATAGTATCCGTGCGTCTTGTGACTGACACGATGAGTTAAGTGAAGATTCCAATTTATACAAATGCAGTATATATATATAACAAGAGAATATATTGTCGCAATTACCAATCATAACAGACCTTATTGATCTAGTTATTGTTGAGGAAATGCTGATTATTATTATCGCTCTATTGTTTTGTTTTGACAACAAAATATACATATTAAAGTGTGCCACTCATTTACTGCTGAGTGGTATGATTGCTACAGTACCGTATTCTATCAAACGTTGGCAACCGAATTGCAGTAGGTACATTGTGTCCAGTAAATTGTACCTATGCTATACACTATCTCACGGTCCACGACTGAGTTCAAATTCATGTATCAATAAAATGTATAATACTGTAAAAAAAAGATGATTTATGTTTATTATATCGTATATATTTATATAGAATTCTGAATGATTCAAAAGTAAGTTAGGAAGTAGGTCCTCGTGAAATGCGTGATTTTTGATTTCAATGCTATGCGAACATTTATTTTCGGTAGGACAGGTTTTAGCGAACTATTTATATCTACGGTGAACTGCACACATACAATTTACATGTAACTGCTGTATCTACAACTCACTCTCCTGGCCATCTCAAATTACAACTTTTGGATATTGAACCATTTATTGTGTAATTATTATCCAAAAGAATATTAATTATTACTCATTGGTATTTGATAGTGCTCTTTTAATTATCATTATTGTGTATATATTATTAGTCCTTGTGTATTCATATTATTATCCATAAACATTTTCAATTATATTTTTGTACAATCTATACAATTTAAAAACACCTCAAGAACAAACCCATTACAGGAAGTTTTGGAAAAAAATATGACGCTAGACAGGACTTGAACTTGCATCTATCGTATTCTGACCAATGCGCTTTAACTTAATTATGACTTACTAAAAGTCATGTAACTGAAGATAATCTTGCTTTTTTTCAAGATTTTTTTCCAACATTTATGTTCCTGAATTATATATTATGTTCAATAAGATTGTGATATTCTTAAATTATGAGAATATAGGTGAATTTAAAAAAATGTTTAATTACATTGTAATTAATAACTTACATAATGCAGTTTGATTCATGTCTCTACCTAGATAAGTTGAAAATTATATTTGAATAAAGAATACATTATTTTTTCTATAAATAAGCAAATGGTCATATCTTAAAAAATATATCATTGCTCATAGCTTTAATTCGTGGAAGTTTATTTCAATATGAATTTTATTAAAATTACAATATTGAATACGTGTATTAAATAAGGCTCTAAGTACCAAAAAGTAGTATTGCCTGTAGTTACAAAATAACGAGTCATTGCAGTAAAATTTCATGAAGCAGACCTTTTGAAAAATGTAGTTTTACAATGTGAAGCAATCACGGTAGCTTCTATAATTTTAGGTATTAAGAACTTGGAAGTGTCAACACACCATTGTCAGCTATTTTATATTGAATGCCGTTGACCACTGCAGTGCTACTTACACCATTATAAATAAAACACGCCAACGGACTTACAACGTCGACAGGTTTAATTATTTTGCTGTATTTTTTTGACTTGCTTGAGGCACTTAGACTATAGTTGAAGTTATTGGCGTTGGTATGTAGAACATTTTTCTATAAAAATGTCAGTTTTTATTATTTTGGTACTTGGCGCTTTAATTAATACACGTATTCATATTATATTATTTTATTCGACACTAATTGTATATTGTGTAAAGATGACTAGGTATATAATATATATTATGAAGATGATCTATTTACGATGATTTTTTATTGATTGGAAATCTTAATATGACATATAATGATAGGTATGGGTTTACGTAGGGTGTTGATTTACACTTTACACTTATTAAAAACACTGGTTCAGGGACATTACGTAAGTACATTTCGCTTGACAAATAACAATTAATTATTAATAACATTTGTAAACGCACGCTTTGGCGCAAAAAGGTGGCAAATCGTATTTAAGGGCGACGTCCAAGGCTCAAGGGTAGGATACCGACTGACCGTACCTACTCTCGACCCTTCGTCCGCCCAAAAACAGATAACGGTAACTTTCTTTTTGTCTGTTTCGCTGTGAATCCTGGTCTAGCCTTGACTCATTTACAGTTACAATAATATTATTATTATATTCCCAACTCTGTCGATTGGAGGATTTTTTGATGGGGGATTTGGGCATTATGATATTTGGTATCAATAATTATCTTACCCGTATATAAATTATTTTGAAATTCTAATAATTTTAACTATCAATAATATTATTGTAACGGATAAGCGTGTACCGCATTCAGCAAAAGATGCTCAATTAATACCCAGGTGGGAAAGGCTCATAGGAAGACCGAGATATTGCTGTTGAGCTAAGTTTGGGAGTATAGCCATAAAGCTCTTGTTGGTGTATAATTTATTGAAGAAAAGCAGAGCAAAATCGAGTGTCGAATGTCATCAAAGAAAAATATATATTATGAATTGAATAAGAAAAAGTAATTGTAACTGGTTGTTAGAGTTTTTGTACTGTTAATAATATTAAATATAATAATATATGTTTTAAAGGTTGCCTCAACCGTGTTGTGCTTTAAAGCTTCAAGACATATTGCGATTGCCTCTCACATTTCTTAGGACGAGTATCACTGACAACGAAAGTACTGCAGGTCATATTTCATCTTTGTAATTAAAAATCCTTTTATTCTTTCACTAACAAATTTACTCTGCTTTACTTGTGATGGGTTGCTTTATACTGTTTACTCTCAATATTAAGAGAAAACTTAAGAAATCAAAATAACTAAGTATTACGAGACACTATTTTTCACATAAAACATAATATAAATAAAACAAAATAATAATAATATGGATCTTTCAAAAAACAGATATTATTCATATTTAAACTCTAATGGATTTAAGTTTTGCACTATTCCATTTGAGTGAGTATTCCATACCAAACTTAAATCTATTAGAATTTAAATTCAAATTCCATCAAGTACCCTTGTCGATAGTATTAATATAATTCATATTTTGTTAATTTATCCAATGTAACCATGATAAAAAGTCTAAACTTGGCGTCTAAATATTGGAGAAAAAAACGAGAAAATTCTGTTTTTTATATCTAATAAGTACCTATATCGTTATATCGTATATATTCTTTTTGCTCACTTTGAAATTTTGTTATAGTCAAAATGGATAGGTAGCCCAAAAGACAATAGCACTTATTTGAATATTAAAACAGGTGAGTTCAAATTCCACTCGGTTCAACTTTTTTCCTAGAATAGTTACGTTTCAAAGATAATATTATGTATTGCCAATATTCTTTATTAGCGTATTACATTATTTATTTTTTACAGATAAACATTAATACGAATAAAACGAGCCAAGTAATAATTTGTTGTTTTTGGGATATATCATGCTCTTCAAGATGAATTCAACAATCTTTTAGTGTTGCTAACTGTTTAATTAGGTGGTATATTTTTAATGATAACTATGTGAAAATGTTACTTTGTACTCCCAAGAATAATTTTAGATAGTGCAGATCAGATAAATGAATGAATTCAGTAAGTTTAATAGGGTAACTAATTCTTATTTCTATTTGTAGAGTATTATTATAAACAATTATTTGGATAATAATTATCTCGGGTGTCTTACTGCTTACCAACATGAGAAATGGGAGAATGGTTAACAGTTACTTTTTCTGAAAAAAATAAATATTTTTGATCACATTGTGCTTTATATTATGGAAGTAGATATTGAAAAAAAATCGAATGTCGTTTTCACACATTGGGTTTTATGCGTGCCAATGCGTTGATGTCTTTTTGGAATTTATTTGACAAAATGAGCTTGCATATAAATTGTGGTAATCTTTAATAATCGTTTTAAGGTATATTTTTATTTGAGAACTATGCTTTCACCTATCATTATGCTTGATTTCTAGCTAAAATCTTACTATAAACGTACTATTAATTGTTATGCATTATAACATTAAAAATAATAAATACTTATAGTTTTTGCTTTTCTACTATATTTCTTATTCTTTTCTACAGCCTTTAGAGGGTAGTTGTATTTTTAAACTGTTTTAGACATATTATCGAAAAAATAATGGAATTAATACTTATCTTTTAGCGACCAGTTGTTACAATATTCAGATTTTTTATTACAATGAAAAGGTACCTGATAAAGTTTGTTTGTAAGACACACGTTCTCATCGAAGTTTTAATGACTTTTTTACGGCCGTTTATTCTAATTTTTCAATATATCACGGTTTTCAAAATAAAGGCTCCAGTGGTCTTTCGTAAAAACCATAAGCCACGCCCCGCCTCGAGTACAATGACGCTGTTAAATTATAGGCAAACTGATACAGCCTTGTAATTACCGTCGAAACCTTTTTTTCTCCTCCGAGATTACTATAATCGGAACACCCATTAAATTATTACTGACCGTGTTATTGTGTGAATATTCTGATCAAAAGGCGCATGCAGTATAATGGTATGGCGCCGTTTATATTATTACAGAGATCGGTAATTCGATACTTCCTAGTAAAATTGCATATAGGTGGTCATGCAAAATGAGTGACCGCTTTCAAATATTTAGGCTATATAAAACAATATAATCTCAAATTATCTGTTTTATACACATGTGAATTTAAGTCAATAAAATATTGAGTTTGACCACTTGAAACAGGCAGCAATCATTATTTAATAACATTTAAAGTAGTCATAAATTAATTTAAAATTAATTGATAAAAATAATTATATTTTCTGTCAAATTTACTTTATAATAGCGTGAGTTGGCACACTTGAGTCATCTCATTTTGAATGTTATCCGCAATAACAATACCACAACAATCATTGTGCCACTATTTCTGCTTGTTCTGCTTGAATTCAAGTAAAATGTTATAATATGATAATGACAAAAACGCTTTTAATGCCACCATTATATATTTAAGAATTATGCCGCTATTTGTGCGGATAGAAATGATATCTTGGAACATTTCTGCATACTTAACTAAAAAATGACAAATTTGGACTTGTGCCACTATTATTCCTCCGGTGCGTTGTGATCTTTATCATTAATAGCTTTACATCATCATCATCAGCTTGAATCTATCCACTGCTGGATGAATGCCTCTCCAAGCTGGTTCCACTTCTCTCGGTCATGTGCGTTGCGTTTCCACGTACTTCCGCAGAACTTTACAATTTCATCAATCCAGCGGCCTCTAGGTTCTACCTTGTGGACGTTTTGTACCTCTTAGATACCATTGGATGACTAAATTTGTTCAACGATTGTCCCTTCTTCAAGCTATGTGTCCAGCCCATTTTCATTTGAGATTTTTCGCTACATCGCAAACCCTTGTCTGTCTCCTTATCCACTCATTCCTCTTTTTGTCCTTTTGCATTATGCCCAGAATGCACCTCTCCATACCACGTTGTGCTACTCTAAGTTTCTGGATCTCTCTCGTTTCACATGCATTTATGATTACAAGAAGCACACACTGGTTGAACACTTTGCGCTTTAGGCACAGTGGGGGGTCACTTTTGAAGACATTATTCAGGTGGCCAAGCCTAGCTTTAATCTGCGAACAATTTCATCAAATTATATGCAAGTAGTAAAACAATTGAAACTTCTATCTTTTTATAATAATATACAAATCAAAGTTTGTAAAAACCAGGCAGATTGGCTGTTTAATAAAAATAGTTTAATTGACTCCTAAAAATGCTTCTAAATATTTTACTTAGTTATTTTTTTGTCCTCGTTGGGTTGTCCACTAGGACAGAGCAGATTAATAAATATAATTCTGAAAAACTATTCCACAATACACTACATTTTGACGCAGGGTTCTAAATGTGTGAGTGTCCTAAGAAAACGAGCCACATATTATAAACATGCAATATTGTGTGTTACAACCTTCAACTACGCCAATATTGAATGAGTGTCAGCGCACAAAAGCAGTTGTCAGAATGAACGACAAGCGTATTCGTTACATGTGTTTAGGTTTATTCCATATTCTTCCATACTCGAGATCGGTTGCCGGTTTCTCCACACCTGTTAGGTATTTTAGTTTCCATTATTTCTGAGTTACCTATCCACTAGCTTTAGTAAGTCATATATCCTAGAGTCTTGCTTTGTATAGAAAACTTACTGAGGATTGTTACTCATTTGGCAGTCAGGAATTAGTCTTTTCCATAGTTTGGCTCTACATCTATCGGCATTTAGCGACACGTAAGGTAAATGAAAAAGTGAAAAACTCTTATTTGTATCTATCCATTAAGATAAAAGCTCTTTTTTGTACGGGTTTGGGTTGAAATCCCGAAGGCCAGAATCCCGAAGGCCAAAATCCCGAAAGCCGAAATCCCGAAAGCCGAAAACCTGAATACCAAAATCCCGAACGCTGAAATCCCGAATGGCCGGAATCCCGAAGGCCGAAATCCCAAAAAATAAAAAAAATACAAACAATCAATAATCGCGCAATCTCGAATTGCGCAATTTTTACAAGAGATTTTTCAATTTTTCTAAAAAGAAAAAAAATATGGTTTTTATTAATAATATGTATTATGTGGATTATTTTATATCATTATTTTATTATTTACCCTTATTTGAAACAATATTCTTAAATAAAATAGAAATACTCAGAATATGTCCCTTAAAATACGGAATATTTGACCATCCTGTAATGCAATTCCTTTCAATACTTGAATGTCCTTGGTTTTGTATACTTTTACGCTTAGATAATGTATTACGTGATATTAGATATCGATATCATTGTCCTTTGGTATAATAATATTAAACCATTTAAGAAATAGTACATTGTTGATAACCTAATATTAAGACTCAGCTCAGAATTCAACCCACACATTTAAAAAACGATTCGTTAATTTAACAGATGCCATACTCAAGTACAGAATCTAACATGTATGTCAATTGTACCTAAATAGTAAATAGCATACTAAAAGATCCCAAATATGAAAATTTTAACGATTTTTTTATTTGTTTTAAAACAACGTTTTTTGTTAATTGATGATAAGATTGAAAAAAACTTTGTTTAAAAACCATTATAATAGCGTGTCCGTGAATTTGTACGTATGCAGTTTTCCGTATCACACTTTAGACCGCCCAACCTCTTTGGGTAGTATAGAAGGTATGGAGATAAAATTAATATCTAAATAAAATACGGTTCTTGTCGGTTTACAGGAAGCCAGCGGCAAACAAATTTTGAAAATAGCCGAATGGTATACTGGATTATTTTGTTAGGTTAGGTTGATTTAGGTTAGGTTAGGTTAGGCTAGGTTACGTTTTCATTCTTGAATTCATGAATTTTGCCAAAATCGGCAATGAAAATTTCACAGCGAACTGTGCTACGGTGAAATGTAATACATACAATTTACACGTAACCTTATAATAGAGTTATGGTAGAACTACATGTCAATTCAATTAATATTTACTTAAATATTTTTACTACTTTTACTTAAATAGTTTTATTATATCGGCTTATTTTACGATGAATTGAACTTTTACACGTTTAGTATTTTATCTTACGTCTTTCGTTCTTTAAGTTTGTTGTATTTTACTATTAGTAAAATAATTAGTTTCCAAAATATAATTAAAATAATTAATTAATATCACAATAGACAAAGAAAAAATCAATAGCTTTATAGAGTATTTTGTATTCAAACAAAACTAAAATCTATGAATGTATAATTATTATAATAAATCATTATTTTACACAATATAATGGGCGTATTACTTCTATAATCAATTAAAAATACGTTGAAACGATTGACAAAACAATGACAGATAATGATTGTTTGTTCTCCGGTTGACTATGCAAATTAATTTACGCGTCCATAGCCAAGACAACATTGTGAAAACGTATTCAGTATTATGTTAATTTATATTATAAATAAATTATGGCTGCGGCTTAAAGTAACATAAAAAATGTTTTCTTGGTGCATAATAGGTATTGTTTTACCAGATAAATGTAGTTTTAATGTACAAAGTATGGTATTACGATAATTTCTGATTGAGTGATTAGGACTAATATTCAATTCATTCAAGTTCATTAAGTAGTTAATACTTTGCAAACATGCTTCAAAACAAAACATTATTTTTAATTTAAATTGTATTTATATATGTTACGCCGAATGTGCGAAATTGACTATTACATGAAATTGGCAAAAATTTGCCTAAATCATGAAAAATGCAAGCCCGTTGCCATACTCATGAATTAGGCAAAATATATGCCGAGTGCGTGAAGTCGGCAGTAATATTTCTGCCTAGTTCATACATTGGGCAAATTAGATAGTAGCGCTTCGGTGGTGTTTTTTGCAACTAAACCAAATGTGTCAAATGCTCATGCATTGGTCAAAATAGATGGTCGCGCTCCGGTGGTGTTTTTTGCAACTAATCAAACTAACCAAATGTGTCAAATATCATTGATTATATAGAAATATACCAATTAATAACTATAATGACGTTCATATCCATTTACTATGCCCAAAAAAAATCTAGAACTATAATATGATAACGGAAGAATTTTATTAAAAGGTATTTTCGCGATTTGATTCATGCTTGGGTATCAATCGTGCAATGGTCGATTGTTTGTTTGTGATAGTATGATTTGATAGTGTGTTGACACTTGTTAGCTAACCTCAAAATGGATATTCAGTTGAATTCAGAATTACAAAACCTAACCTAACCTAACCTAATAATAATATTATAGTATGTCCAATTATAACTAATAAAACCATCCGTATTAAATTTACTTTTTCTACTGTCGTGTTGACAGTTTAAGAATTCCATACCCTGGCGAATTCACGCACTCGGCAGATAATTTACCTAATTCATGAATAAGGCAACGGGCTTGACTATTACATGAATTAGGCAAAATTTTGCCCATTTCGTGTAATAGTCAATTTCGCACATTCGGCGTAACATAATATACAATATTGTACGTTACGTTAAAATACCGAAATAAATATTAGGTTGGTACTGTTAAATACGCAAATCTGCAAATAAATGGTATTAAAAGCAGATGAGAGATTACAGAACAAAATTACATTATTTATATTATATAATATATAAAAACACGGATAGAGTATACAGTGATTCAGTAGCTGACTCTCAATATTGATATTAATATTTATACGTAACATTTTTTAAATTATTACGGCACGCTAGATAATATAAGGTGGCTTGACTATTGTAATGAATTTCTGTAACTGCCGAAAAAAAGCTGGTTCAACTTATACAAAATAAATAGATAAAAGATCCAAGAGGCAATGATGGATTCATATGGTAAAGAGAGAAGACCGTTAAATTCAGAGTTCTCGGAAGACATAATTTTACTAAAATCCCTATTTGAAACTAAAAATTTTCAATGTGGTAAAACAAATGTACCTACCTATTCATTTGGTGATAGTACCTAGATATTTTTTTAATTTAATTATCAATGGTACAGAAATAATAGGATCTAGGATCTAATTTGACCTTATTTCATTCTTTCCCACCCACACACTTGTTTCTTTAAAGCCTTTTAAGAAGTGCACGTTTTCTCATTCCTAATAATATAAGTTATAAATTTATTGGTTGATTTTGTTGAAGCTACTTCCACGATGGCCGAGTGGCTAAAACGTCAGCTTATAATGCCGTGGGTCCCAGGTTCGAATTCTGGGTCTGGCAAATACACAAACATATTTTTTTCAAATTGTGTTTTGAGTCAGAGTATGAACCCAATATGTTGAGCAAGTGGCCATTGGCATGGCCATGGCAAACATCCATTACTCGTAAACACAATAAATATTATGTTAAAAGTTCCACTCTGTGGAGGCCCATTTGATCATCTAAGAATCAAACATGGTGAAGTAGTAGTTTGATAAGGTCATGATACTAGCTACGACTGCCATTATTGATAGTGTTGACCTGTCTCTGATAATTTTATTTAAAATCGGGAATAGTGATGTTTGTTCTCCCAAGGTGCAGAACTAAGCTGCTATTGATAATAACAATCTGACAGACAATTACTATATTCAACCAAATCGCTTCGAATATTGATATATTCCACTTAACGGCCCACGTGCTCGTCGTAGGTCAAAATTGAGTTTTTATTGTATTTTCAAACCATGATCCTGGACACTCCTTAAACGTTGTAGATAATCTATTTATATAATTTTGAAGCCTTATTATCCTTTAAAGTTATTTTAAACATTTGATGACTGCATAAAGTATTTTTGTTACATAAAATAGTATTCTTTTAAACCTCTCGCTCTAATGTTTTAGAATATAGTCATATTTCGGTACATAACTGTGCAGTGGTGTTAAGATTTTTTACATTTATTAATTTTTAAACGCATTTATGAAACCATTAGTATAATTTATTACGAGATAATTTTTGTAAAATATTCACGATAAAAAATTATATTGATAATCTCTGTGATCCCAAATTTGACAAGAATTAGGCATTTTATTATTCAAAAAATCAGCAAGATTACACATTTAAAGATGATTCTAAAGATATTTATTATAAGCTATGTCTTTGACCATTCAAGTTTGATAAACATCTTATGAATAATGATTGCTTTATAATAATTATTGACCTAAGAATAAGGTAGTCTTTTTTTTAAATACGCCATTTCTTTTGTCATTCCCCAGTAGTTAAGCTACAACATACGGCCGTAGCCATAAATTAACAAACTATAATTAAAGTAGGGAGTAAAATGATATTGACGCGCGTGTTTGAACATGTACCGTTTAAAAAAAAATAAAAAAAAATTCGGTTAGGTACATATTCAAACACGCGCGTTAACATAATTTTACTCCCTACTTTAATTATAGTTTGTCAATTTATGGCTACGGCCGTATGTTGTAGCTTAACCACTAGGGAATGACAAAAGAAATGGCGTATTTCAAAAAAACACTACCTTATTCTTAGGTCAATAATTATTATAAAGCAATTATTATTCATAATATGTTTATTACACTTCAATGGTCAAAGACATAGCTTATAATAAGTATCTTTAGAATCATCTTCAAATGTGTTAATCTTGCCGATTTTTTGAATAATAAAATGCCTAATTCTTGTCAAATTTGGGATCACAGAGATTATCAATATAATTTTTTATCGTGAATATTTTACAAAAATTATCTCGTAATAAATTATACTAATGGTTTCATAAATGCGTTTAAAAATTAATAAATGTAAAAAATCTTAACACCACTGCACAGTTATGTACCGAAATATGACTATATTCTAAAACATTAGAGCGAGAGGTTTAAAAGAATACTATTTTATGTAACAAAAATACTTTATGCAGTCATCAAATGTTTAAAATAACTATAAAGGATAATAAGGCTTCAAAATTATATAAATAGATTATATCCAACGTTTAAGGAGTGTCCAGGATCATGGTTTGAAAATACAATAAAAACTCAATTTTGACCTTCGACGAGCATGTCCCCCCTTAAGTAAAAAATAGTTTAGATAGACGTTGTTTTATAAATTATTAAAATATGACTTATTCGGTGTACTTCCATGAGGATAGGTACCTAATAATTTCTTGTTTTTATTGTTTATATAATAATGCTTCTATTTATTTGTTTTTTCATGACATGCTTTGAAATTCTTGAATTTTTTAAGTCCTTTAAGTACGTCTACGTAAATAAATAAATTTTAATTTTAATTTAAAACAATTTGATACTAATATCTGGATGCCAGGACAACTGGATGCTTTGATATGTGTGGAGAAATACATTGACGTAATATTAAAAACAACAAGTATCAAAAAACTTTGGTGGAAATTGGTAAAAAATAAATGCAACGACTGTGTTAAATAACATTTCCCAATATACGAACATTTCTTATCTCGTATTCCTGGCCATATGGTCAATAGAAAAGCCGTTCTGTATCAATGGCGCCAAGCGAGAAAAGTTAAGTTGAGATGCGCTGAGGCATCCGGGGCGACGTAATGTCCGACATGCGAGTCCGCGGGTCAGAGTTCGAGCCCGGGGCTCCCCGTGCGAGCGCGCCACACCGGGCATAGAGCACCTCCGCAAGTCGTACCTACACACCGCTTCGGTTCCATAATAATAATTAATAACTGGCCGCGTGGACAGCGATTCTAGAACAACAGCTATCAAAATATGTTGTATGATTTAGAGCAGTGATTTACAAAGTGTTGATTAATTTATTCATTAGTAAATTATTAAGGCGTGAAGACAGTATCTAAATACGCGGAAATACGCAGAAATATAACTTATTTGATTGTTATTGAATTCGATTATTTTCCCCTTATTTTTGACATTTTGGACTCGTTGCTCTTATAGACAAAAAAATATGTCATGACGTTTTTAAAACTAGTTTGACATTGTTGTTTTTATTTAATAAAACGCAATTTTTTTATAGTACTTATTCCACTTTTAAATAATATATTAGGACCGGTTTCGTCCGCCTCAGTGGGACATTTTCAACTTTTTAGTTTGACATCATTATTGCGAATTATTTTCAAAGTTTTGGTGTGTGTGTCAATAAAATCCAATGCTTTATCATTAAATTTGACATAGCTGATCGTGCAATGACGTCTGTAAGCTAAACCAATAACTATTCGTCACACTTAGAGCAACGTTGACACCCATAGACAATATCATAATGCAATGTATTACTTTATTCTCTTTTAAGAATATTCTTTTCAAATAATATGAAATTTTGATAAAACGGGGAACAATATACAATGAGCCCAAAACGCCAAAACCATAGTCATTAACACAAAATTACATTTACGTTCAGTGCATTTAATGCGTTCCGGTCCATTTCGAGCGCTGACTGTCGTGACGATGGAGTGAAGAGAAATATAAGGTTACTAAAATATTTATTTATAAAAATGCGTAAAATGGCATTCGTCATAATATATAATAAAATAAAAATTATATTATTAATACTATCGACCGTAGGTACTTTTTGGAATTTGAATTTAAATTCTAATGGATTTAAATACAAATTAGGTAGACAATATTTGTGTCGCTAGATTTCAAAATCAGCCAAGTCCATAATAGATGAATAGAAGAAAAACAGCTATTTGTTTTCTCAAATACACAGTGACAACGGTGAAAGTTTATATTATTTCGAGTATAGAATATTTAAAATTAATAAATTCCTCATTTTAATAATGCAGAAAATAATGTTAGAAAGCAGTAGTTCTTCAGCAATTCACAAAAAAAGTCAAAAATACCTAAAGGAGGATTTGGCTGATTTTGAAATGTAGCGACACAATTATGGACAGTAGCCATTAAATAGATTAAAACATATATAATTTCTGACGACAAACACTATAATATACGAAAGAAGAAGAGAAAGTAAGTAATTATATAATATGAAAGTAAAATAATAAAACCGTTATAAATTAAACCTATTTAACACATCCACAAAAATTAAAAGCTCATATATATCAATTTGTTATGGTGTCATGGAATAGGTAATATAAATTTTGCAACGGGGTAGTGTGAAGAGAGCATGAAAATTAATATTTGGCTATTTTTGTAATGACCAAAAACGTGATTCGAAGGTTAGTGCTGGCTGGAGTAGAAACAGTATCACTGTCAGTGGAAGGAGAATAACAATCATAAGCTATTTTTTGTTAATTTATTTTTACATAAAATATTAATCAAGCAACATTTGGAGATCATTGTTCTAGGTTGTCCGATGAAATCGGATAAAAATATAGCGTTTCAACAAGTTATTTAAATGATTTTTATGCCTCCTAGTTGTAGATTTATTGGCGATTATGAAAAGTAAATAACAGTAATTTGAGATTTTACTGTGAGCTTTTTAGCCAAAGGCGCTGTTTTTTTAATATCCTTGGGAATGGTTTGATTGAATTATGATTGTTATTTTGATATACTGAGTAAGATTATTATAGGTATTGTCTTACGTACCATTTAGAATATTATTTAGATATTATATACCTTGTCTTTATCTCAAAATTTCTTTTAGTT
This sequence comes from Rhyacophila brunnea, assembly GCF_057557595.1. Classification (NCBI taxonomy): domain Eukaryota; kingdom Metazoa; phylum Arthropoda; class Insecta; order Trichoptera; family Rhyacophilidae; genus Rhyacophila; species Rhyacophila brunnea. Next base: position 8,279,778 of record NW_028232796.1, on the reverse strand, counting down.
GTTTTACAAACTTGATTTACAAGTATGTTGACGTGTGCAATATTAATCTTAGAACTATGCATCAATTGACTCGTGAAATGCTAAAAAAATATATAAAATAGTGCCAAATTATACATTCTTTATCTAAAACAATAAAAATTACTATAAACAAAAAAATATGCTTAGGTATTTTTTATGAACATTGTAAAAATATAATATGTTTTCATTCAAACTGCTTTTATTATGTGTGTAATAATTAATAAGACGTGCTTCTTAAAACAATAACAAAGTATGAATGTATAGATTTATGAAAGATTTTTTTCAAATACGAATATGGCATGGTACTATTATTCTAATCATTAAATGAATTGAGTTTGTACAAGTCGAAAAGGGCTTCTACTAAAAATAGTTTTGTTATTAATTGCATTTATTCCAGTTCTATTTTTTAGTATGTAAAATTTAATAGATTTGATTTAAATTAGTTTAAAAAGAGACAGATTATCCACTTACTACCTACAGCCTACCGCCAGTCTTGGGTACTGAAATTCTACTAAGTTAACTTAAAATATTGAGAAAACACGTTTTTCCTAAGTTCATACGTTAAACCAGTGGTCTCCAAACTCAATAAGGATGTGAGCTACTTCAGAAATTGAAATTGTCTGGTGAGCTACATATACATATTCCTTCTTTATATTTATTTATCGTCGTCTTTTATCATACCATACATAATATTATTATTATATTACTTAAAATAAATAAGGATATCGGACTTTCATTAAAATATAAAATGCGTACTAACATCTGTGAGTCTGTTTCTATATTTACTTATAACCACCGTCAAGTGGAAATATTGATTCACATAAATAAGTAGAAAAAAACAATGCCTTCATTTTGAGCGCATTTCGAACTGAAATTGGATACTTTTCTGTTGGGACGAAAGGACATTGGTACGGATTCTACAGTTATGGTAACACTCTTAAGCGATAAATCATATTGAAACTCTATCAATTAATTCCATTTCTGATGAAGGACCATCTTCTTCAAAATATTCGATGATATAGCTGGATTGTTTTTCAATGTCATAATTTATAAAAAGAGCGGTAACAAATTGTCCAACGCGAGCTACCGAAAATGCCGCCGCGAGCTACTGGTAGCTCGCGAATGACCGTTTGGCGATCACTGCGTTAAACTAATATCGAATGACTTGACGTTCTAAAACCTAACTCCTTTATTCATATGTCTTCTATCTTACTCCGATACAAATCACGGAAATTATAGCGTACCGAATGCTTTTTCACTGACACTTATGATTAGTTTATATTCATGCCTTGAACAGCATACATTTAAAAAATAAATATAAACCCTTTTATCAAATTAACAAAATGCAATACCATTAGATACGGTATGTGATCTTTTTTCCTTAACCCAAATCCATTGACCCCGCGTGAATGTGTGTGACAATGACAGAAAAAAAGGCCGAGGATAGATTAAATAAAATATAAATCCAAAGGATGACCTGAGCCCATAACAATAATAAGACAACGTACATTATTTTTTGAAAAAAGAGATAAAAATAAAAATTCATAAAAGATAGAGCCATTCAAAGAGATTACACGCGGAATAATAGTCTCACTTTACCAATCTCGTTGGTCCAGTGGGAAACATTTCATTCGGTGAGCATATCTTAGAATACCAACAATTAGATAATTAAAATTAGTCTCGTTAGTTAGTTCCATAGTATTTTTTTCCAAATTAAGAACAATAATATTATAATATGAACAGTTTTTATAAGCCAATTGTTATAATTAATAAATACATACAAAATCAAAATAAACTGTATTTATTTGTTATTAGTGAGTTAAATATTTTTAATACCTCATTACGTCTAAGAGTCGAAATTTTTATATTTGTACAAATGAATAAATCAACATATGAGTTTATAATAAGGAAGCCTGTTAAGTTATCCTCATAACTATATTTGAATAATTTAACTGGTGATGTCCCTAGACAAAATGCTGCACTTAACCAGACTTACAATGCAGTTAAGTTTTATTATTAGTCTAAAATCATTTATCTTAATCAATTTGTTAGAAACCTACATATTTATTTTATACTAATTTATTTTCGGTTTTCTTAAAGAGAAAATGCAACAAAATCTAGAAAAAATGACATACACAATATGATATACTGACGATTGGAATTCTCAAACAGCGGTGGTTTTAGGTACGTAGAGGTCTGCAGTGCTGACAAGTTTAGAGGCCTCTTCATGAACAATTTGATGAATTACGATAGAAAGTACCTACTACAATAGTTATGTTGATAGGATTTTGTATGATTAGGTTATTTTTAAAACAAAAATAATATCAGTACCTTCTTACGAATCGACTGCTTCGTCGGCTTCATGGAAAACCACCGGACCTTTCAAATATTGTAATATTTGAATTTGTTTTTTTATTTTCCGCCTTTTTTTAGTGCTGCCCCTAAGCAACGCATGACTTTCCTACCCTCACGGGACATTGTTTAATTTAACATTGGATATACGTAGATTTTTTTAGTGACCACGAATCACACATGACTTTATTTAATGTTATGGTTTATATTCCCGATTTCATTGACATCAAGTCTATTGTATCGTTTTTCTCGATCGGCACCTCTCCGACGATGACTTATTTTCTGTCAAAACTATCGAATTTCTCACTATTCTGGTATATTTAATTGATTATAATATACTAATTAACCAAATTATGGAATCTAAGAGTGTGATTATATTACTAAATTAATATTTTTACGGTATACAATTATTTTTTATCGTGTTGCTATAATTTTATTTACTTTTCCAATAAATTTAAGCCAACATATAGACAAAACTAACGGTTTTATAAATATCTGTAAATACATTAAAATTAATAGTCACTCAAAACAACAATATGCTAAGCATATTGTTTTGAACCACTTATTTAGAATATTATGCGTTTATACAAGTAGTTTATATCATTTTCGAATTCAGATTAAATCTGTATACATTTTTTCATTTATAATAAATAAATGATATTTAAAAGATTAGATTTAAAAGGGAATAGTGATACAATATACACACAGTCTTGAATGCTCACGACACCCATCCCGTGTCCAATAAGTATCGTGAATCTTCCCGACCAGGATACCTGCTGAAGAACCTGATACTTCCTATTTCATTCGATGTTTTACTCAATGACATAACAGTTTATCGCCGATCTTATTAGAAATACGATTTCTGGCAAATTTTATCATAGTTTAATTTTCATTTTTAGAAATATTATTGGATTATTGGAATAATATTGTAATATTATACACGTATTAAGGTTTACCTGCAATTGGCATTGGTTATATTAATTTATTACATATTATAATCTCTTTCTTATAAATATGACTAGTAACCGATATAATTTAATGGTTGAACGTATTGTAATGTTAGGTTAGGTATATTTTTTATTATAACTCTTGTGAATAATTCATTGTATTCTTGTTTTTTTTAAAATTTATTTATTTGTACATTCTTATTAGGAGGTGAAGCACTATTATGATGGATAGCTGTATTTTTTTAACTATCCTAAAGACAATTGTATCATTTAAGTATTTTACCCATCCATAAATTACGTCATTCAACGTTTATTATTTCTCGAACTTACTTCTACATACTATACCTTCAGACTTCTTTATTTTATATAAATTTTAAAATAAAAGATCCATTGTTAAAATGTATTAACAGTGTGGTAATTATTAATGTTCGAAATTTATTTCAACATTTATAACACGATTTTCTTATATATTATTATGTTCATTAATTTAGTATTTAAATAATAATTTGATCAGTTGCAAAGTGCCTGAATATTTTGAAAGGTGAAACTTAAATGTTATAGTATAACATTTAAATCGAATAGAACAATTAATATTTTAGTGGATTAGGTTTATTGTAAAAAATATAAATTAACATACGACGTAAAACGATTTTAAATTAAATAAACAATTAAAGTATAATATTTCAATCGGATGATTTTTTATATTGTACAATACTTTTCTTTTATTATAAAATACATGTTGACACTAATATAATATTCTTTAAATTAAAAATATTATTTTGGATACGAATTGTTAATACAACACACGAAAGCACCTTCGTCATACGCGCATGTGTAATGTCGACCAGACTCGAAAAAATTTGAATACATTCTTTTCGTGTATACGATCTTACAATATATGCATCTCGTACACTTACATATATCTCATATGCACCGATATATCCGTTAAACTCTCTAGCACGCCAACACATGTTGAGCTTTTCGCCGAATATCGCGACAGCCTTGCGATATATCGCCGCCGAAAGCTCGCCATAGTAATGCCAGCAAAAAAATACTCACAACCGTAGCAAACTTCATAAGAATATGGCAATTTTTGTTTTAATTACTGCACAAACGTAATGTAAACAAATAAATTATGCTTTCTTGGCCAGTACGCAACCGCGGATACATGACTTTGTGGTGCAGTGGTATTAAGGAAAAGAATATATAAACTTTAGGGCAAACTTAAAGCTTTATTTATAATAATATAATTGTTTCTTTATTATATACATCTTTACGTCTTTAATAGTACTTGCTTGTATATATCATATACCACGGTGGCCGCGCGGCTTAAGCGTTGGACTATAACGCCCTGGGTCTGGCAAGTACACAAATTGTTTTTCAATTTGTGTGTGTCAGGGTATGGACCTAATAGGTTGAGCAAGTGGCTGACATCCATTTCTCGTAAAAAACAAAATCTGTCAATACAAACCTCTACTCTGTGGAGGCCCATATGATCCTATTGGGATCGGACATGGTTGAAAGAAAGAAAGAATATATCATTTAATCAAAAAAATACTGATTCTAAATTGGTAACTTTTGGGAATGTTTTAATTTCATATACCTCGAGCCAACCTTAACAGGAAGCGTAATGCTACTAGCGATGCCTATCAAATGAATGCAAAGCATGAAACTGGAGATTTTAAATGACTTTAATAATAATCGATATGTATCTAAAAATATTAAAAGCAAAATTATTAATCTTAATTCAAAGATATACATACTAATTTTTAATTGTTTAAGTTCCACGCGCAGTTTATTTGGCAAAGTTTTTATGTACCATCAGACCATAAGCGATACTTTGTCAATGTCATAGAAAGCCGTCAAATATTTATTTTGACTTTTGAAAATATTGACTCAAAAATAGAAATACGTGTTAATTGGCAAGGTTATCCAATTCATCATTATTTGCATATTTAATATTTTTCATGTGACTTGTTTTATTTCAAAGATAGCTGGCCTAGAGATATAATTCACTTAGTAAAATTTAAATTAGCAATGAAAACGTTAAAAAATCAGGTTTAAAATAATATAAGTTTATTAAATTATTATTATTAATACAAATAGTTATTTTTATCATTAAAATATAGTTTATGGTATATTCTGAATCTATCAGACGCACGCAATTTGCAAAAAATATATCATTTATCGATTTTTTTTATAACATATAATTTTGATTGTATTTATCATTATCATTTTAGTTTAAGTTTTCTCTAATGTATTGACTAGGTATATTTTTGATTTTTTCTTAAAAAACATCGATTTATCTAAATAAAAATGAGTAAGTTTAGCTTAATTTTTATTTATATTGAATTGGCCGTCAGTATGGTCACAATATTTATTTCAAATTATTTTATTATTTTTTAATATCTTCAGCAACGTTCCCATATGGTATTACGGGAAATATCTCAAAAGAGGCATTAAAACGAAGCGTGATGAACATACCGGACACAACGTACCCTAATAATATTGGATGCTTTAAATTACATGTAGGTACCTCAATGTACCTTCGAGGTGAGGAAAGTTGAAAACGAGCAATGTCACCCGTATGATAGTTTTTGGTTAAATGAGGTTCAGATTGAAACATTATTGTTTGTTTTTAAATTTATACTTTTCTAATTATTTTGAAAAATTAACTACTTAATAAAATATTTTATCAATAAATATCGATTATGTATAAATAATAAAATCCAACTTTATGTAGACACTTAAGCATAAGAAAAATAAATTTTTTCCATGATATGACATAGTTTTTTTCATTTAATTGATAGTTGAGCATAGTTATACGCAAAGCAGCCAGTCCACACAAACCTCAAACAGAGATAGAAGCACTTTTATGTAAAGTGTGTTTCTTTAAATCCACAAAGCCTCTGTATACTGTTGATACCTTTTTAATGATAGATATTATATAATATATATATATGATTTTGTGTAACTTATAAAGAGATAAAAGCATAAAATCTATGAATGTTGGTGTTTTAGCAGTCCAGGCTGTTTTGTACAAAAGAGGTTTTTTAGAATATTCATTCTTGAATGCAGCTAACTCTTATTTTTGTACGAAAAACGAAATTATACACTAATATTTAGCTGCCTGACACTAATTTTTACATAGAAAATCTATATATTATATTTATAATATTATATAATATAATAAAATGAAAAACATATAATGTAATTGGGAAAATAATGTTTATTAATTGAATGTAGAAAAACACAGCTTACATTCAGAATTTTAATAATTAGATAAGTACATAATATTATCATGTGGTTGCTATTTGCAGATCGAATATGGCATATTTTTGGAACGCATTTATATGACATTGTTCTATGACAGCAGTTTGGTTGCTTTATGCAAATCGAAAATGTCATATTGTGCGATTTGAAAAATCTTTAAAACGCATTTATATGAGATTTTTGTATGACAGCAGCTTGGCTGATTTGCGCAGAATGTAAAACAAACGTGTGAGATTGTGGAAATCACAAAAACTCAATTTTTCAAAATTGTGGCCTGGCTGCTTTGTATATAACTACGCTCAGAAATGATTATACAAAGTCAAAATTAAGTTAAATTTAAATAATGTAAAACAATGATAAACATATTGTTAATACACTATCGTCAGAAATGACGGTGTTTTAATTAGTTAATTGTATCTGTATCACTAAATATGACATTTATTTTAAGTATTGTCTTATATTCGTGTATTTAGCTTAAAATATAAGTACGTACCAACATATTGTGAGGTGTGGGCATAATAACTCATTTAGTGCTAACATCGCGACTGGCGCGTTTGGCATAGTTGGCCAATAGATATAATTAACGTGTTATTTAAATGTCGTAATTAAAAGGTATATAAACGGTCAGAAGTGATTGTGTTAGTAAGTAATTAATAAAATAATATATAATAATTCAATCAATATTATTTTAAAGCTAAAACTAAATTATAAGAAAGTTAAAATTTATTAATAATATATGTTTCATTTTTAAATGACACACTTACGTGCGATTATACCTAATATTAAAAACTGATCTCCATTTATTAACTGACTCTAAAAACTATGTCGTTTTTGTAATTATATACTAAATAATTTTGTACCTACTTATAAATATAAAGTTTTTTTTTTTTAATAAATTTGAACCGCCTTCGAATATAAATTTCCGGAGTAAACTATCTTGTTTAGTTAGTCTCTTTTAAAGAAGAGAAATTAAAACCATCTGGTGATAATTGCTTGTATAATTTTGATATTGGGAAACTATAAGAATTTATGTAAATTATCATATTTTGCATGATCTATCATATTTTAATGGCTATTATACTCGTAACTATAATAATATGAGAAAAATATTCCACTGGGAATTTGTTTTAAAGAAAGTCTCCTTACCCTGCCCTGCTTTGAAGTAGCTTTCCACTCACTGATTTGTATAATTTTTTGAAAATAGTATTTTACTAATAATTAGTTGTGTGTTTTACTTGTATTTTTATTAAATATGAAATATAGGGTCTTAAGATAATAATATGTTTAATCATCCTAAAATACAAATCATTTCATGTGAAATATAAAACACAATAAAAAATCAATTGCTAACTCCAATATAAAGTTTACCAAATCATCTGTAATGAATGCACGTGTTGTCAAAAAAATAGGTATTGTTCGGTTATGAGGAATACAGCGGAAAACACATTTTGAAAATACACGATATACTGGATAATTAGTTAGTTTGGGTTAGTTTAGGTTTGGTAAGGTTAACCTAACAAATAATCCAATATATCGGGTATTTTCATAATGTGTTTACCGCTGTCTTCCTCATAACCGAACAGTACCAAAAAATATATTATGTGCGAACATCTAAAGTACCAAAGTAGGTATATACTTCTTTCTTATTTCAAATGATGACGTGTACCATAATTGCAATTTATAGTAGTAATATATTTTATATTATGATCACGATTTGTAGAATAAAAACTATGACCTTATATTATCATATAATATATCTCAAAATGAATAATGTTTTTCTAACCTATCTCCCAAATATACCCCAAATGTTTAATTATCGACCTTTACCGATCCAACTAGATTCTGACATCCTCTCAAATCACTAAATAATAGAGCATGAATAATAGAAGGTGTTGACATAAACATTTGAAGAAAACGATACAATAAGATTTGTGAGTGACAGGCATTATTCTAGGCACTTAGTTTTCCTATGCTCAAATAAACGTTTCTAGAATCTTGAACCTCAACTTTATATTATAATATTTTTTTCATAACCTACTGCTCTAATATCCAAAATAGGTATATTGTTAAACAATTTACGGATTTATGAATGACATTATAAATTCAGTTTGATAGTGATTAGTGTGTGTTTAATATCTTTAAAAAAACAATAGTGAAAGTAGGTAGAGAAGAGTTACAAACAGTTTTGTCAAATTAAAAAAACACCACCAAAAACTGTCCAGTTTAAAAATGCATCGTGAAACGTGAATTTTACAAAATGAATATCCTATAAATGTCAAAGTAACAGGTTTCAAAAATATAAAAAATAAAACTGACGTGATTCTAAAAAACGTCTACTATTCAGTAGCCATATAAGGGTTTCAGTAAAAGATGCTTAAATATTTACAGAAGCAGGCAACGATTCTTTATTATACAGATACACAATATGGTAATAACTTTACACAAAATATGATGACTTTTATGACACACCATCTTTTTCACCAAACCAGGGATAAACCACCATTCATATTTTACATGTTTCTATCAACATACAAAGTAGAAATTAATTAGGTATTATACTCAAAAGTAGATATATAAGTAGGTTGATTATTTAATATATATTTCAAAGCTTCATCACTCATGATGTTGTCAACTGTGTTTAGGAAAAAGGACGTAACCCTCGATTTTTCGAAAAGTGCTTTTATTAGATATTAACAATGTATACAACTAAATACACGTTCTGTAAAAAGGAAGAAAGCCGCAAATGCCGAATTATTATTTAAATTCAGGTTTTATTTGAGATTAATTAATTTTTAATTTATGGAAAACGCATTTATCCGCAATTCTAATGATTTTTCTGTAATAACTTCTTTAATTATTATTAGATCAAAAATATATTATACCAAATCATCAATCATCATGCACCCAATGTGTGTGCCTATTTTCTAAAAAATATTAAACTAAAAACTCTCAAAAAACGTTTTTTGCCTCTCCTGTAAAATTTGTTCAGTGAGGGTTACGTCCTTTTTCCTAAACACGGTCGTTGTGTATACTTTCAGTGAATCATTATTTTTTCTATATTATATTATACTCTTAGTATTTAAAAATATTCTTTTAATGTACATAATAAATGTTTTTTCATTATTATTATTATAGTAGTGATATGGGTCTAGCAAGGCGGGTTGATCAGCTAAGTGCAATAAGCTAAACACAATCCACAAAATTTCTCTGATAGTTAAAAAATCACCTGCGGTGCTAGGTTATTTCAAAATTAATAACATTTAAAAATACACGATTATGACATAAATTTGATATAATTAAATATAAGCTCACTTATAGAATTTTACTTAGCAAATTTATAGCTATTAATCTCATATAGCGAGGGGTCGAATGTTACTTTGCTACCACAAAAGAAGGTATTGCTTCATGTATGATACCGCGTGCCGAGAACTTATTAGTTTACGATTAAATAAATATTTAAAAATACAAAAAATGCTTATTTACACGGAATATCGTCGATTTTATCTCGCGATGTACTTAAGGGGGGACATGCTCAGCGTAGGTAAAAATGGAGCTTTTGTTCTATTTTCAAAGCATGATCCTGGACATACCTTAAACGTTGTAGATAATCTATTTATATAATTTTGAAGCCTTATTATCTTTTATATTTATTTTAAACATTTAATGACTGCATAAAGTATTTTTATTACATAAAATAGTATTCTTTTAAACCTCTCGCTCTTATGTTTTAGAATATAGTCATTTTCGGTACATAACTGTGCAGTGGTGTTAAGATTTTTTACGTTTATTAATTTTTAAACGCATTTATAAAACCATTAGTATAATTTATGACGAGATAATAAATTTTAGTAAAATATTTACGATAAAAAATTATATTGATAATCTCTGTGATCCCAAATTTGACAAGAATTAGACATTTCAATTATTAGGTATTTCAATTATTATTAATGGTATTCAGATCTTGCAAATGGTTAACAACAATTTTGGAGAAGATCCACACCGGATAATAGATTCGTTTTTTAATATTACTAGAAACATTATTTATCAAAATGCTTAAAATGTCCAATTGTTAGTCAATTTTATTAACTTGTATATTTTGTACTATATCTCTGGATTTTTCTGTAATAATGTAGTATTGTAATATTATTATACAAGTGTACTTAGTCTAAATCAAAGGTTAGAAGAGTTAAGCTATTTTTTTAAAATATCCTTGAAATATTGAATGTTACTATAAAACTGGTAATAAACAGTTTTTTTAAACAATGAATTCAAAAGATACTTTGATTTAAAATACAAATGCAGATTACCAATATGTAACGCAATTTAGAATGCGCTTCAGAGAGTATTGTAAGAACAAAAGTTAATTTTGTGGCAATTAGATATGACACGTATAATAGCTGAGCGTAGGTCGGAGAACATGAGCGCAAATTCCGGGGGGTGCAGGTTAGAAGGCTGCTGGGTATTTTTTGAAAGAGATTTTTTCTATTGGTTATAGTATATTTCTCAGAAATGATGTAGGTATCTCTCACAAGACTCAAAAGACCTCCAAAGCAGAATGCAGGAACTCGTTGAAGTAAGCAACAAAGTAGGTTTGAAAATAAATGTAACAAAGACGAAAGTCATGTTCAACTGCTTTGCGGACCAAAAAGAGATCCTCATCAATGGCACTCAACTCGAACAGGTGAAAAGCTACATCTATCTGGGACAACAAGTGTTTGTTGATGGATGTATATTTGATGAAATTGTTTGCAGAGTAAAGCTAGGCTGGAGTGCTTTTGGCCGCCTGAATAATGTCTTCAAAAGTGACCTTCCACTGTGCCTAAAGCGCAAAGTGTTCAACAAGTGTGTGCTTCTCGTGATCACATATGCGTGTGAAACATGGACCCTAAGTAAAAGAGAGATCCAAAAACTTAGAGTAGCACAACGTGGTACGGAGAGGTGCATGCTGGGCATAACGTGAAAGATCAAAAAGAGAAATGAGTGGATAAGGAAGCAGACAAGGGTTTGCGATGTAATAGAGTTTATTAAAAGCCTTAAATGGAGATGGGCTGGTCACATAGCTCGATGAAGAGACAATCGTTGGAAAAATCTAGTGATCCAGTGGTATCCAAGAAGTACAAAACGTCCGCAATGTAGACCTAGAGGCTGCTGGATCAATGAAGTATGTGGCACCGCAATACATAGGACCGAGAGAAGTTGAAGCAGCTTGGAGAGGCCTTCATCCAGCAGTGGATAGATTCAGGCTGATGATGATGATGTAAAACTGTTAATGATAAAGATCATAAAATTATTAAAATATTACGAACAACTGCTTTGTAAAGGTTGATTTCAGTAAATCGATTCGCTAGATAATGCTACGAGAGGTAAACGATAGTGATTTTAAAATCAAACAGTTCTTATTCGCTCGTAATTTTCGTTATTGTTATCCTGACCATACGGAATACTTGACTCTGCATACTCGGTTTACAATAACACAACGTATATGTAAGATAAATTTTATTGCCATTTAAATATTTATAGATAAGAATATCAATAATTGATGTTATTTAAAACAGTTATATGACATTTTTCGTAAATCACTAAATAATCATCAAATACATGATGGTAACACTTTAATTTACATAGATATTTCTTTTTTAATCGATCGAATTTAATGTCTATTATTACTATAAATAAAAATAACAGAGGCACCTATGAAAAAACTCATTTTTTTCATGATTTTTTATCAACTCCGGAGAACTCTTTATTAACTCTTAAAATTTAAAATAAAATTTCATTCACAAAAAAAAATATAAATAATAATACAGTTTATTGCTGAAAGGCAACATAATACAAAAGAACTGGCAAGGAGGTATCTCTATAAGTAAAATAAAACTATTCAACCATAAATACGGTGACGACACTCTACTCATTGCATATCTGAAGATGATATTATTATAGTAGTCGTTAAGGGCCTTTATCATAATCATATAAAAGGTGGTGGTTAAGTATTCTAAATTATCATTCAGTATAAAGTTTTCAACACCACTTGAATAATATCAAAGAGAAAATAAATTATGTATCGGCATTATGTATTAGGTGGGATCCTAGCAACTAAATTATTAATATATACGTGCGTTACTATGGAAATCTATATGGCACGTCTAAATGACATTTCAGTATTATTTCTATCAAGTACAATTTTTTTTGATCGTTTAAGCTACTGTACGACAACATTATTTAGGCGACAACAGGAAGTCGCCCTTGTCGCGAATAGAATATTTCACAGTGTTGTCATTTTTTGAGAAAACATATCCCGCGAAATTAGGTTTTAAGTTTATATCAATTCTATTCTCAGTAAGTTTATAAGTACATTAATTTATAAGTCTAATTATTTATTATATCAATAGAATTTTTTTTTCAAATAATTTCACCTCTTAATTATTACTATTATATTAGGTTAATTAATACAGCGTAATTATTAAATTTGGAAGGAAATGTATCATTGAACCCACATTAACTGATAATATCGCTGCAGGTATTTATTAATTAAATAACTAGAACACAAATTATGACTAAAAAAGTAGAAGTGAAAGATATAACATATTCAATATTATATTGATGACCCAATCACATGTTTTATAATTCACAAATGATGTCTTTATATCGTATTTTTAGTAAAATTGTTGTAGAAACACATACTGTGAAAATAATTTTCTATAAATTAAATTATATCCACCTTACATAAATTTTCAAACAATATGTACCTACCTACTTATCGGTTTAAACATACAAGGACAATTCATTAACTAACTAATGATCATTTATACTTAATTATTATACGTCTAAAAATATTAATAAAATAGATTACGATACACATAACTTTATAATATACAAACATAATTTCCAGTATTTGGGGAAATATTTCTAGTATTACAACACTGAATTTTGACATACCTGACATGACAGGAACCCGTAAAATGGGCTTGTTGAAAGTATTGTATAGGCTAGCCTTTTAAATACGACTCTTTTTCTTCTTCGCAATAAATCAAAAGTTTACTGATAATAATTCGAACATCATTTCGTATTGTTTTAGACATCTTTTGAATATAAAAAGCTTCAAATTACGTAAATTGATAGATGCGTCCAATACGAAGTGTCAAAAATGCAATGAATAATTTGGGGGCGTTCCTAATTTGAAACCGGAAGTTCGATTAGCTGTACTGGATGGGATTGTAGTTCACAGATTTGCCACGTAGCCAAGATGAAGTTGCCGGAAAATAGTCAAGTCAAGTTTATATGATTCAACAGAAAATTTAAAAACGTTGTATATAAGATGTTCTTATTATCTTGTAATTATTTAGATTTCTCTCTCCATAACAATTCCTTATATGACACCCGACCTTTTTCTTCTGACGTATAAATTTATATATTGACTATTCTCACAGATAAACTTACTGCTATATTTGAACTGTTTTGAATTTAAAATCAATACTGATAAACCGTAAATTAAACCAATAATTAAAAAAAAATATTATATCAGTATTCTGTTATGCTTTTAAAATAATTAATTGTTTGTATAAAATCAAAAACGAATGATAAATAATCGTATCACAATAAACGAAAAACAAAGTATCAGTTTCACTGTCCCTCCGAACGCCGTCGTAGATATAAACATTTATATCTCTTAAAGTCACTTCAATAATATCTCTTGTTCCTTTACTAAATATCAATTATTTTTTTCTGTCCTCCTGACATATCCTCTTCTGCAGTGAAATATTTATGTTGTTTTTTAATATTCAATGCATATGAAGATGGGGTTTTTTTCTCCCCGCATCACTATCGCCTGTGGACCCGCGGGCGAGTCTCGAAGTGCTATATCATGTTGTCTACTGACGTTTCGGACCGTTGATATGACCCGACTGTAGCATTCAGGAACACTTTTTATAATAACCTGTTTTAAACGTATTTTCATAATAATATAAGTTTATCTATAGAATATAATATATCGGCACCTTACTATTAAAACCTCGTAAGTCTGTTTGAGAAGAATGTTGAGAGGAAGGAAAAAACGTGATAAAAACAATATTTTAAGCACCTAACTAATCGATGAATCTGCCAACACTGGTTGTGAAATACGAGGCATACTAGTTTAGAGAACCAAGGTTTTGATATGATTTTAAATGTTTTTTGTTTAAATTTTGTCCATAATATCGGACTTACGAGGTCTTAATAGTAAGGTGACGATAGCTAATATATTACAACTACGTTAAATAAAAAATCTTTTTTATGCCGGATTTATTAATAATACTTATGAAAGCGAATGCGATAATAAGTTTACTCTAGCCAATATTATAATTATTAGCTTAAGATCATTTTGCATAACAGATTCATACTTATGTATTTTTTAATTTATTCACTAATGCTGCACTAAAAGAAAGCTTACGATTTCGAGCCTAGCAATAGTTAATACAATCCGCCATCATTATATTTATATGAACAATAATTACGAAATGACACGATAGTACAGTAACCAAGGCATGACAATACCAAATCGACTGTGGAAAGGAAAAAGGGCGTAATCCACACAGGAGGCACAAAAACATGTTCGTAAAGGTTTTCGGTCAAAGTTAAAATACAAAATAGACATGATAATTAATAATTTGGTTTTTATATTCCTAAAAAAAACCAACAAAAATGATAGTCGTTTTTCCCATGTCACTTCCTTGTTTTTTTTTAATTGTTAGATAAATTTAGATAATAAATTGGCATGTGCAGCTTAGATCCTTGGGACACAACGCGTATTTCGTCGTCTACAATGTTATTATGCAATAAAACCTATTTTTAAACAACCTTCCTTTCCTTTCAAAAGTTATTTTTCCATTCTAAAATCGAAATGTAAGGTACTACCTACTTTATTTGTTGCTTATTCAGAGAATACATTTTTTATGTAGTAACTCATTCAACCATAAGTAAAATTTTTCGGAATTTTTATCATATAGCATTGCTCTAGAACAAAGTTTTAAATAATTTCAATGTCAACATGTAGGTATAATATCCAATGTCAAATTAATGAAATGAAACGCATGTCCATTGTTTGTATTACAGTTAACTGTGAACTGTTCTATCAAAAATCTATAGCCGTGTAGCATTGAGATCAAATATTTAAATAACGCCTTAAAATACATAATAAAAACTATCGGAATACAAGGAAAAGACAGAAGAAAATAGGTAAGTAAGTAAACTAGAAATACAATCATATCGTATAATGTATATATTATTTATAAATTTATGAATGATTCAAAAGTAAATTAGCAAGCAGTTGCTCATATTAATCAAGACGTATATATTACATATCTGATAATAATGACGTTATTGTCAGTTTTAAATTAATGTTCTTATTGAATATAATATTTATAAAATTTAAACATTTCTGTCTGCAATGATACAAGAAC
Source organism: Rhyacophila brunnea (assembly GCF_057557595.1). NCBI lineage: Eukaryota > Metazoa > Arthropoda > Insecta > Trichoptera > Rhyacophilidae > Rhyacophila > Rhyacophila brunnea. The sequence goes on along the minus strand of NW_028232796.1, from coordinate 8,263,754 downwards.
AACGCGTATTTTTTTGTTTACCACAATGCTATATGGCCATCTTTTTTCCGGTATGATAACTCACGGTAAACTGTAATATGTTCGATTAACATGTAAGCAATTTAACGATTTATTACCACTTCGTTTTGAATTTGAATAAATACCAAAAGAACAGTATTATTTTGTTTTAAGATATAGATCGTATCTCAAGGAAATGCTACCTTTTTTTGAAGATATATGTACCTATTTCTAATTCTTTGTCCATTGTTTCTGTTATCGAACTTCGATAATAACACTACCCTAAAAATATCATGATTACATAATAGTATATTACTACAGTAATATAAAACATTGATAAAAACGTTCACGTTTTAAGCTCCGGCTAGACGCTCATGTATTACGAAAAGCTTACCTGCGCAAACGAGTTTGTATCGGGAAGCCCGTGTGTATGGACGAGAAAACTGTAGCTCGCGCAAATCGAAAAGCGCTGTAAAAGTAGTTTGCACAAGCTATACCGCACAGGCAAGTCGCTGCCGTCTAGTCGGCGCATTAATATTGAATATAAAAACTTTAGCTACTTAAAATTAGATGCCTTTATATTATGGGAATATTATCCTTTACATTAATTAAATACATACTTATGTTTTTGATAAAATTCTGTTACCTGTATTTCAATTATATAATGGGCGATGTCTCATCAACGGTGTGTGTGTCAAGCGTGAAAAAATTGAGAAAGGCGCTCGTATGGGAATAACTAAAAAAATCCCGCGGCATCGTATCTCTCGTTTTGATGCTCCTTGACTCTCAATAAACGCTTTGAGGTGAGCCGACGCCAGCAAGAGCTTTCGTTAGATAAAAGCTCGCCAGAAATTATGGAGAATAAATTATTTGTCAATCAGCCGCGGCTACCGCATTACATGTCAATCGGCTTAAGCCTTTTTTACATAACAGGTCAAAGAGATAGGAAGTGTTTCTCATTACAAAGTGGTTAACTTAACTTGTTAAGACTAATGATGAATGAGTTATTAACAAACACATACATATACATGCAATCGGTATGTAAAGGTGTTGTGTTAATCACAATATTAATAATAATAATAATAATATGTACATACTTAAGTAAATATTTATTTTATATAAAAATCCTCAACAACGTATTTGGTAGATTATGTTAACACTGATGTAATATGAAATTTGTAAGATAACCTATAATCTTTGACAATGATTAGCAATTGCAAGATCAGTATTCCAAAAACAATGATTCAGTTATGCTTCGATACAGAAATACCTACTGGTTAAAGAAGAGTATTTAAAAGCAGATAAATTAATAATACTAGGTATATCTTAAATGATTGTATCACGCGAAATAATTACAAGATAAAAATAACTTTTTATATACCACGTTTTTAAATTTTCTGTCCAATCATATAAACTTGACAATTCCATGTATTAATAATTTAGGACAAATAAGGCAATTGTCAACAAATCATTTTTTTGCTATTTTGCAACAAACAAACAAATATAGAATACTGAAATGTCATTTTGATTTCCATAGTAACGCACGTATATATTATTAATTTAGTTGCTAGGACCCCAGACCCCTCTAGCAACCAATAATGGTGTCGAAATAACCTTTCATGCAAAACAGAATTAACTGAAAATGAATTCAATTCTACTCAAAGATGGCTAAAAGTATTTAAAAAAATGCATTGGCATCGTGTTCTGAAATATTCTAAAAGTTTCAAATGCCTAGCTAGTCGGAAAGTTAGTTAAAAATTGATTGCAAGATTTGTACTGGATAAACAACTACCGGATATACAAGAATACGCGCTAAGAAAAACGCGGTAAAATCCACATAATATTTATTTTGGGCGGAAAAACTCTCTACTTTCCTCTTTACTCGAAATTTGTCAATAGGTAAAAATCTTTTCGCTTTCTGGATATAATTACAGTTGACGGTACTGAGACAATTGGGGTATCGTAAAAGAACCATCTTGACATGTTTCAACGAATATATACAGGAATTTAATATGTAGGTAATACCTGAAAACCGGTATTGATATTTTCTTTAGGTATTGCAATCTCTTATTTAAATGCATCTTTATTTATCATAATCGTAGGTAGGTTAGATTCCTATATATTGATTATATTATAAACAAATGTTTTTGCAGGTAAATAATAAAGATTTATAAATAAAAGTGTGTAAATAGGTTCATTTTACAACGTTTTTATTAGGCCGTATTATTATTTGTCCGGTGGTTGTTTATCCAGTACAAATCTTGCAATCGATTTTTAACTAACTTCCCGACTAGCTAGGCATTTGAAACTTTTAGAATATCAATCAGAACACGATGCCAATGGAATCTTTTAACACGTCCTTTAGCCATCTTCAAGTAGAATTGAATTCATTTTCAGTTAATTCTGTTTTGTATGAAAAGTTATTTCGGAAGAAATCTGTAATCCAATCCACTATTATTGGTTGCTAGGGGTCTGGGATCCTAGTAACTAAATTATTAATATATACCTACGTGCGTTACTATGGAATGAAATGTCAAAATGACATTTCAGTATTATTTCTATCATTTACATTTTTTTGATCGTTTAAGCTAGTCAAGTCAAATTTATATGATTCAACAGAAAATTTAAAAACGTTGAAGTGCAATTATTTAATTTTATTTAATAAATCTTTTAATAAGTAACTGATATGTCTAATACCTTAGAAATATTATATTCACTTATATTAATGAATAAATAAAAATAAATATGTTATTTTATTAATGGTACACGTACTGTATAAAGGTTTAAAATAATGTAGTATGTTTGAGAGCTAAGCCTGAAGAATAAGACTTAGTCTATAAAGGTGTATAAGTATCGAATAATAGCTTTATTTTATAACTATGACGATTATGATCAGGTAAAAGGGTATTTTCTACTATTCAAAATAGAGAGTCATAATGACATGTATATTTTTCCTGCACTTTATTAATTATTATAGACTTAACAACTACAGTTGCGCACACAAGAGAGGGGGTGAATTAGAATCCGGACCCCCCTCCCTACGAAAAACGGAAAAAATACAAATAATTTAGGTAAATTGAATTTGGTCTTCCTCAGGGCTGAGGATCTTGACCTAAATGATTTGGTTGTCGAACAGCCTTCTCAACGGCTTGGCTCCACTTCTCTCGGCATTCTTCGACACACAAAGCCCGTGACCAATGGATGACACATGGCACTAAGTGTGCGACTGTTCGGAGCATCTAATGCTTGCTTTAATATTTCGATTCGGGATGTCTAAAAGACAGCACAGCGCGGACGACACAAACGGACACTAATAAATATAATAATTATTAAAACTGTTAAGCTACGCAAATTCTATAATCAGATCCGATAACTCATAACAACTCGTAAGTGAAACCCTTAGTTATACTTCTAGGCCTGGTGTTTATCGCTAAACTCAAAGTATGGAGTGTCTGGTTATAAAGAATGTACCTGTAAAATTGCAATATTCCGCGGTTCAAGCGACGTAGTAGGCGGTATAAATGTGTAAGTCAGTAGCACTTGCTAGATTTTTTTTAAATCCGCCTTTAAAATCAATAAAAAATATGATGGATATTTTCTCAAAATGAACCTCCCCCCCCAAACCATTTTTCTGTACGCTCGCCTAAATAACTAGTATCTTTTACAACCACGGAACAGATACTAAATAGAATTCCGATTGGAAATATTCAATACACTATATTTTGATGCAGGGTTTTGAATGTGTGAGTGTCCTACGAAAATGAAGCACGTTATGCACGTGCAATAGTGTGTGTAATACACCAATATTAAATTAGCGTCAATGCATAAACTGAGAGCAGTTGTCAGTATTCAACCACGTGTTTAAGTTCATCCCGGACTATTCCTTACCCGAGATCGATTACCTGCTACTCCTTACCCGTTAGGTATTTCCCAATATTTCTGAGTTCCCTGTTTACAACCTTTATGCATTTAAAATTTAAATCTCATATTACTAATAGGTAGTTTGTTTAAATTATGTTGGAAGATACACGTTTTCAAAACATTGAATAAAAGAGCAATCTCTTTACTTTTACACCAACAACGTTGACTGTGATACAAATATCATACCATTCGGTGACATTTTATTGCATCAGATTTGAGACCAAAGTCTGATTTGCACATCCTGTCGCAACAAGGAATTCGAAAAAGCGATTTCGCTTGTTTTTATTTACAGATACACGCGGACTTAATGTATATTGTTTAGGAGTTCCACTGGACGAATAAATATTTTTTTGGAACTCACACTGAGATAAAAAAAAAATAACGGAAATGTTCCATTGAATGTTCGCATGTTATGATGTAACGTGTGGGGTCTAAAATCTTTCTGATGTTCGCATTATAATAAATAATGTCTTATTATTCCGATATATTTGTTTAAATATATCAAAACTATCGAAGCTGTATGACACCTATTTGATAAATTATTATCTTTGTAAAAATAAACGGTAACCTAACACAGTGCTTAATTAAATTCAAAAACTTATTCTATTTTTTTATTCAATACTGTACATTATTATATCGTCATTAGCCAAGGTCGATCCAATACTGGATGAAAGCTTCCTCTAGCTCCCTCCACTTTTTTCTGTCCCTAATTCTTTGCTATCATGTATACCTACCGACATTTTTGAGTTTGTCAATCCTGCGGCGTCATGTGGTCATTTAGTGCTCCTCGGGCACCACTGTATGACGGCATTTGTCCAGCGGTTGTCCATTCAGCAAACGACATATCCAATCTATTACCATTTCATCTGCTTAGTGAACTCTTTCATATCGCGTACTTATATCTTATTCAGATACAGAGGCCACTAAATGTCACAGAGACTAGCTGAGCTATTCCAAACCACGGTGCATGGTAGATACATCAGTCCCGTGCGGCTCCGTATCGAAATAGCACAGTGAGCACGTAAAATCTTTTCTTTCAGACACGATTTAAGCATCATGAAAGGTGGCCCTACATACGTGACGGGTGGGGATGAGGAACCTAAAATCAAATTTATTTCTTTCCACCGATTTCAATAGATTTTCCAATGGTCTTGTTTATTACCGTGCCGTGCTATCCCCTAACGGAGGTCGGCCACTATCAAAACGATCTTTTTTCTATCATAATCTGGTACAGTTCAGCGCAGTTGCACTCATATCAATCACCGAAATTCTTAAGTCACAAAATGCAACGTCATCCTCTGCTTAATTTACCTTTGATCTTTTCTTGAATATATCTACTTTTGTCCTCAAATAATGTGGCCGAGGTACTGTAGTTTTATGGTTTTGATAATAAGCAGAACTTCGCGGTTCTTTTATATTTGTTTGAAAACGTCAAAATAATATTTTGTCACCTAGTCAGTCCAAGGAACTTTAATAATGTGTCTGTACAACCACATCTCGAAACCATCAACTCTCTGCGACATACCTTGGTTTAGAGTTCATCAGGTCTATTTTTAATGGTTATGACTTTAGCACGGTTCCGTTATTTTCATTCATCCAAGTTAGCACGGAAGGTATTTTTTACACTGAATAATTAGCGGCAGCTATCTCTAATAATTTGTAATACGTCATTGTAGTTAGGTAGACAAGTCAGTCAAATTCGTACTGCCAAACCCAAGCAGATAAGACCAAACACAAGCAGATAAAGCCAAATCAGCGCCATCTAGTCGGTCATGAGCCGAATACAAAAATGTTGTATTGACACGTCAGACATATCAACATAACCTACAATTTTATTAGTAATCTCATTGCAATTGCAGCAAAACAGTCGAATCTTGCGTCTCAATTCTCAATATGTAAAATTGACATATTTTGTCTCTTTCTCAAAGTTAGTACAGTCAAGCGAGGGGCTGTTAAGGGATATCACCTTTTGACAGTTCAGACGGTTAACTTTTAACATAATTAATCACCAGAATACGTAAAGTGATAAATGTGATATATTTATCACAATTAGCTCTTTTTTATGTTAAGTGATATGTTAGAATATACCTGCATATCTAGACAATATCATAAAAATGAATTCTAGAACATAACAGCGAACCATGCATATATTACATCTCGATATAATATGCTAAATACATTTTATTTTTGATACCCTATTCCTTTAAAAGTATTATATTGCCAATTAAAAAAAATACATTAGTTACATTAAAAATGATAAATAATGATACATTGAGTTATTTTATTTTATTTGTGCTTACAAAATCTCATGGTTCCAGGAGGTTCCGTTTGTAAGAATATTAATAGATAAAACAATGTCAATAACTGCTTCACATCAATATCGTCGGAAGGAATGTCGTCAAAATCCCATGCATCTTTAGTTGAGAATTTTTAATAAGTTTTTAATGTGTCGCTCTGTGGTCGAACAGTGTTACATTAATTCAATTAGTCGAAAACCAAGAGCTTCCGAAAGTGACCGAAACGAGAAATTTCGATAACGAGCCCAACGCTTGTCGCTCGATTTCCACAGAATCATTCATTTAGGATACCTAACAATAAAAAAAACTAAAACAAAACTCAGCTACAGCACGTCAACTATAAATATACGTTCGTACAAAAATAAAACATACTTTCTATTTAAAAAATACCGACAATTATTTTTTTTCCGGGCGATATTCAGACTGTAGTTAAATTTCCACGATGGCCACGCGACTGAAGCGTCTGACTATAGCGTCGTGGGTCCCAGGTTTGAATCCTGGTTCTGGCAAGTACCTACACATATGGTTTTTCAATTTGTGTATGAGTCCGATTATGGATCTAATAGGTTGAGCAAATGGCTGACATCCATTTCTCGTGAAAACAAAATCTGTTAATACAAACATCCACTCTGTTGAGGCCAATGACATTATTAATGGACAAGCAAGTAAATTCGCGCATAGCGACATTCGCACATGTATAGGTAGACGTCACGCATCGGGAATTTATAGCAATATCACCTTTATTGTAATGGCGTTAGAACAGTGTTTCTAGTGTCAATGTTCATTTGAACGAACCCGTTCGAACCGAACCATTCGGCAGACCCAAAAAAGAGCATCGGGAATTTATAGCAATATCACCTTTATTGTAATGGCGTTAGAACAGATTATGCCATTCGGCAGACCCGACAAAAAAGTGAGTTTCATTTTTTTGTCTAGATGCTTCGTCCATATTAATATTATTGGGTGAGGCCCATAATAATGATCTATTAGGATCGAACATGGTTGGAAAAAGAACCTACTATATAATAATAAATTAAGCGTAATGTGATTCAAAACTACATAAAAGTATAAAACTATTAATATTGGTCTCCTTCTTTCGATGGCACTATTTTCAGTACCCGTAATATTTCTAGCATACCTTTATTGAAATATAATTCGATATCATAAGTTTCATCAATTTACGTAGGTAACTAATTATGTTATTTTGACAAGGATTTGTATTGTATATGAGTACTCAATTTTATAAATTTATTGAAAAAGTTATACTTAATTTGTTTAAAAAATATTTCATATTTTTAATAATTTAAAATGTAACCGCGGATTCATACAGTGCTGTAAAAACAAAGAAATAATGCAATGTTTCAAGTTTTACCGATACAACCACCGGTCTAATCATCGTTGTAGCATTCTACGCATCATTTCACCTGGATCCTAGTGAAAAGGGTGCCCGACTCAGGTGAATTCTTTCCCAGTTCAATCACCTTACAAAAAACATACCTGTGTTTTATAATAATATTTTATATAGACTCTTATAATTTAGATTCCAAATATTCATATCGGCACAGTTGGTAGTAATATTAATTAATTAAAACAATGATTTTTTTAAATGTAATAGGTAATTAGATTAAGTTGTTGCCTGCTTTATTTACTTACACAATTTGCAAAAATATTGTTTACACCACAACTTTCATTTTACAATTAAAAAACACTCATTGTCATAACTAGGGAATCCAATCCCGAGCCAAAATTCTGATCCCGGGATTTCGGGATTACAATTTGACAATCCCGGGATCCCGGGATTGGCATTTTTTCCATAGTTAATATATTTTTTTATATTTACAAATAACATTGATAAAATCGGTCAAAAATAAATCTAGTATAATTTATACTATTTAAGACATTTTTATTGTTAATATTGTGTACGTTCAATCTTGAAAATACATAAGTTTAATGGAGTAAATAATATTGTTATATAAATAATAATGTGAATTTAATATGAGATTGCTGTTTCTGATAGTAAAGACTTAATGGATGGGTTAGCGAGACTTAAAATTGTTAAGAAAATCGTATGGCCTTTTCGCTTCATAAATCTTATTAGTCAGCCAAATATGAAACTGCTGTAAAACGTACGAGATCATGGTGGAATAACTTTGTTAAAAGTGCGAAGCATTGTTATTTTTCAATCCTTCTCATTTTTATTAATGAATCGGCAACTTACATATCGGTATAAATCAAAATTCATTCAAACTCAGTTTATTTCTAATTTAGTTATTTGTTATTAAAGGTATTTTTTCTGCTATATTTTCGTTTTTATTTTATTTTCCATAAAAATTGATAAAAAAATCAATCCCGAAATCTTCGGGATTATGTTTACCAATCCCGGGATTAATAGGTATCGAAAATAGCTCGGGATCCCGGAATCCTAGGATCCCGGGATTTGAATCCCTAGTCATAACATACCTAATACAAAAAGTAAGTTACGATGTTCTATCTTTATCAGAGCATATTACAGTTGTTAGCCATTCACTAAATTCGGTTCGTTATACTGTATCAAGTTTGACTGAAGATACCGAAAAGTATAACTAAACTTAAGCAAAAGTCGACCATTACACTGGATAATATCATTATATAATAAGTACATTATATCATGTTGAGTTGGAACCCGCGGCTCACTTTTTTTTTTTAAATATATATATTATTCTTTTTAACACTAAAACAAGCCTAAAGGCTAAATGACAGTACTGTGGATAATTTTTTGTAATAGAAGTGAAAAAAGTACAAATACCCAGGCTTTGAGAAAATCACAAAAATGTATTGTGTCTTCACCGGAAATCGAACCCGAAACTCTCACAGATGAAAGGTCAACGCCTTACGCACTGCACTATAAGAGTTACAAAGACTCTACTTCGTAAAGTGATATATCAGTCCTTGGTGACAGATGTAATCACATACGATCAGGATGCCATTAGCTAGAGAGTGCTACTATAGCGATCTACACGCTGAAGATCTCACATTGTATTTATTATAACAATACTAAATTAGAATAAAAATTACGAAGTAATATTAAAACCTGCCAGCGATTATTGTGTTTTTTTGGAAAAAATAGTAACCGTTACGATTAACATAACAGCTGTAAACGATGTGAAACATATTGTCACTGTTCTGGCAGAAGAACCTAATTAGAAAAAATGACATATTGAGTTGGTACCAAAATGTTCCTTATTTCAAACTTTACCGTCTGGAAACCTTCTTAATAAATAAACAGTCTTTATTTTAAAGTCATCCTTTTTACGATTACTTAATAAACTCACATGATAGACCATTATTTCAAACTTTTTAACAACTTCAAAGTCAAATTACTCAAAACTAGTATTCTCCAGTTAGTGTGTTCTGCCAGAACAGAGACGACAGTTTCTCAAAATTTTTTTTGTTTCTACCAACGCCTTGTTTATATTCAATGCTCCCTAATTATTTCCGAGGCTCACTCCATCACTTTGGGAATCACTGGATAAATGAAGTCGTAATCATTAAGTTGTCATTTTTTAAATTAAAAAACAAGACAGAATAATGACAAAAATAAACTTTTTAGAAAATATGTTCATTGCTCAAGCTTAGACCCTTAGCTTATGTATGCTATATTATTATATACACCATTTTGTAGAAAAAAAACATTATACAGAATTGATTCCGTTTATACATCCATGTGCGATACTGATCCCAGAGCAACGCACGAAGCGTTCAATAACGCGAATAATATTCATTACCCTATCCACAACGTGAAATTATTTGTTTATCAAATTCAAATGAGTCGCAAAGAGTTCGCGTGATGACTCGCTGACTCAATGATCCGAGTCCCGGGCTCCGCTATCGAATTATAATCGCACCCATTAGGGGGCAGGTTTTAAGTGTAATTTTATTTTAATGTATTCACTTGTCTCATAATCAACCGTATAGGAATGTAATTCCGCCATAATGTATGTTGTACAAGGTATGATGTCGTAAATTTCGCCAGCTACCAGCTAATAACGTGACCATTTTTACCACATGCAAACTAAATATAATACAACCGACGAGGATTCTTTTTTTGAAAAATTTCATTTAAATATGTTGCACTTATTCAGTTCAAATAATTAGATTTTAAATAAACCAGCATTGACTAATAAAACCAATTTAAATAATGTAATTATATCTTCAAGACTAAATTAATTTACACGAATGTAATACGTAAATCAAAGCATTTAAATTTATAAAATGATTTTACCGCAGCATATTAAAATTGCTTTACGATACGCGTTTCACTGACGTGGCTTCATCACAAAGCTTATATAATGAATACCAGGCGTGGTGCAGTGCTTAAAAGTGCGTAAACGTAAATCATCCTTCCATCCGGGATCTTTGGGTTCGATTCCCGGTGAGGACACAATATATTTATGTGATTTTCTTAAAGCCTAAGTGTTTGTGATTGTTCAAAATTACTAACAACCACCTTGTACGAAAAAAGCAATTAAACGGTTATTATAACTAAAAAATATATATGAATAAATACTAAATTTTACGTCTGAGATTATAATATTGTCGTTTTGTAATTTTATTACAGAGAAAAAACAACTTTGAAAAACATTATAAATATAGGTACGTCTTAAACTAACGTCTTTTACTTTCCGGGTGGGTACTCTTTCCTCTAGGTAAGCTATCGACCCGTATATGATTAATGTGAAATATGTCTTATAACAACGTTTAAAATATAATAAATAATCTAACATTTTATCTTCTTCTTGGTCGTGCACTCATGGCTGAGGATCGTGACCACATTTAAATTTCGCCATCCTTTGAGCGACCAAGACTTTCCATCCTTCTCGATCTTCCGCTTCGCTCAGGGCAGAATGGATGGTGCCCCCAGTCAGCTCTTTCACTTGGTCGCTCCATCGCGCAGACGCTCTTCCTCTGCTTCGCCTTCCCTGGAGGCTACCCAAAACTACCAGTCTCTCCAGGTTGTCTGACCTTGCCTGACAATATGTCCAAAAAAATGCAGAATTCTTCTCAGACATATCGTCGAGAGCCGTTCCTTTATCTTCAGTCCCTGGATGATTGACTGGTTCGTCCTATGCTCCGTCCAAGAAATGCAAAGCATTTGGCGCCAACACCACATCTCAAAGGCATCAATTGCCTTCCGTTCTCTTGCCTTCAGGGTCCACGACTCGACTCCGTATAAGAATATCGAGAACACTAATGTTTGCACAAGCATCATTTTTGTGGCAATCAAAATTCCTCGATCCTTCCATATAGTGGTAAGGCGTGTCATCGCACTTTTTGCAATTTGTGTGCGCCTTCTTATTTCCGCTTCGCATCCGCCCTTTCTACTGATGGTCGATCCAAGATATACAAACTCGTCAACTGTTTCGAGGTTTTGGAGTGTACTTGGTGTTGGTAGAAGTTTGGCCCGATCAACAACCATTAACTTGGTTTTATTCCTATTGATAAGGAAGCCGTATTTGCGACTCTCTTCCTCTACCCGGTGTAGCAACTCTGTGAGTTTTCTTTCATTAGCAGCGATTAGTGTGGTATCATCTGCGAATCTTAAGTTATTTATTTTCTGGCCACCAATTGTTATTCCGCCTTGCCAATGCTCTAGGGTTTTTTGCATTATATGCTCTCCATATATATTGAATAACTGGGGAGATAAAACACATCCCTGACGAACTCCCTTCTCGGTTCGGAAACTCTCAGAAAACGCACTATTTACTCTCACCTTTGTGTGGCTATTGTTATATAGGTTTTTGATGAGACAGGTAAGGTGTGATGGAACTCCCATTTCCAGGAGTATCTTCCACATACAGTTCCATCTTACGCAGTCAAATGCCTTCTGGTAGTCAATAAAGCATAACATCATAGGGGTATTAAACTCTCTGCATTTTTCAATTAGTTGTCTGATGTTCAGAATTTGCTCTCGAGTTCCCTTCCCCATAACAAAACTTGCTTGTTCCTTGGGTATTTGTCGGTCGATGAAATGCTTCAGACGCCTGCTGATTATATGTAATAAGATCTTACTTGCATGTGGAATAAGTGAGATTGTTCGATAGTTTTCACATTTACGTGAGGTAACTTTTTTGTGCAGGGGGATCAAAATTGACTCTGTCCAGTCCTTGGGCCATACACCACTTTTCCAGATCATGTTGCATAATTGATGTATGATTCTTTTTCCGTCATCATTGACCTTTTATAATAACATTTTATAATAATAAATAATTTAACATTTGAAAATGTCCCACTGAGGCGGACGAAACCGGTCCTAATCTATTGATTAAAAGTGGAATAAGTACTACAAAAAAATGCGTTTTATTAAATAAACAACAATACAATGCAGTTCCACCATGAATTGACAGTTAACAAAATAAAAGAAATTAATCTAACCTGCTTAAAACCGTTATGTACCTATATTCAGTATTAAAAAATAAAAAAATATACTTAGGTATGATTTCATTATTCATAATACTGTGTACAAGAACGTTAATAGTGAAAATTTGGTTCATGTCGAACGTCTATTACGATAAAGTTATTAATGTCCTTTTCTTTAATTGATCACAAAACAGATTGCTCCCTGATTGGTGTAATTTAAAGTACCTATTAAAACGTAGTTCTATGAAATAATTCGCATGAATCACAGACGGATCGATAATAGAGGCAAAAGAACTCACTCGAAAAGTGAAAACGTTCGAGTCTTAGGAGAACTAATTTTTTCTAATATATTTCTTCCTTAGGTAACATAGAATTAATGGGATCTGAAATACCTAACAGATGTGGAGTAACAGGCAACCGATCTTGAATGTCGAAGAATATTGAATAAACTTAAACACGTGTCAAGAATACGCCATTCTAAGCTTGTCCTTCGTTTTGACAACTGCTCATGGTTTATACACTGACGCTCATTCAATATTGGTATATTTTAAGGTTACAACGCACACTATTGCACTCTATAATATGTGTTTCATTTTCGTAGGATACTCACACATTCAAAACCATAATTGTAGTGTATTGCAATGTACAATTTACAATTTATTTATTTGTTTAACATATTGTGGACATTACAAATTATAAGTTTAAGACGTTCACAACATGATATTTAGAAACAAAGATATATAAATATAACAGTATTACATAAAAAAGGAGATACATCAGTAGATAAATTAGATAGGTACAAGGAAGTACACCGGATGAGTTAAGCAGACTCTATTTTAAGAATTCATAAAACAACATCCACCTAAACTCATTCTCACGTAGGTGGAATATATCAGCAGCCGAAGCAATTTCGTTGAACATAGTTATCGCCCTCCCAATTGGCATTGCCAGTGGCAGGTTGATTCTGCACCTTGGGAGAATAAACTACTGATGGACTCTATTTCTAAGATAGTTATCAGGGATATAATATAATATGTATGTATTATAATATGTAGTGTATTGGGGTATTTATAATCTGAATTCTATTCATTAATCTAATCTGTTCTGTATGGTTCCTAAAGTTTATCAAGATTGTGTTTTATAAGCAATCTATTTTTAAGCTTGAAAAAATATTATTGTTAATATAGGCTTATTTCCTTACATCAATGAATTTTGAGAAAATATAGTGCTATTGTTTAAAAAGTTTAAATTACATATACTTGGGTACTTATATTGTCAAATGTAATTCTATTTTAACAAGAAAGTAGTATTAATAATCAAAAGAAGCCTCTCGTCGTATTGGTATAAGAGATTTCTGGAGATAAAAATACGAAAACATTTAATTCAGAAAGTTCATCAGAGCTTTTTTATATATTATATAGACGTCAGGCAAAGTTATGAATAATTACACGATTCACGCCAGCGGACACTTAAGAGGAATTTTAATTAAATTAATAAACACCCTTCGCATTGAGATTTTTATCAGAATACCTCGATGTTGTAATAAGGCTTCGAAAATAAAATTTTATAATCGGTACGATCTTCTGTCAACGCGCTCCGATGATTTAACGCTTGCCTACAGTTTGATGAAGCCCGTGGTACAGTGGCTTGTGCTTGATTAATCGTGTTTTCAAACAAATACGCTGTGTTCAATTTACTTTGAAGCACTTTAAATTAAACCACGTGATATTCACTCAAAATTATTGGCATATGGTCAACGGTATTTACAATAAAGTAAATATTATTTATAAAATGATTAGGCTATATTATATAAAGGCTCTTAATAAGAGCTTATTTAAAGCTCCAAGAAATTGTTTTCGTTAATAATATAATCATATTAACAGCTTTGATTTATTATCTTATCCTAATTTCAGTTTATTAATTAATATATGGTAGTAATTTCAACACTTTTTATGCGAACCAATTGGCAGGTTCTAAAAAACTATGTGTATAGCAAAGTTAATTACCATTCTATCCTTCGAGTCTATCCATGATTTTTGAGGTTGTATTAAATGTTTTGAATCGTATCCAGAAATTTAAACGTAAAAAGTTCATCGTGAGACACTTATTCGTGCGCCGCAGTACGTGAAACATGAGTTCGTATAACATTTTATCAAATGACGAGTTCTTCGTTGAATATTTCACCGTGGAATACGTTTGTACGTATTTTACAAAATGCGGGGAAAGTTTTCAAATAGTACTGTTGCAATTAGATTAACCCTAACCTAACCTAACCTAGTAAAGACATCTCCACATGTCGTAGCATACGTACAAATATAATCCACGGTGAAATGTTCAACGAAGAACTCGTCATTTGATTAAATGTTACACGAACTCACGTTTCACATACTGCGGCGCACGAATAAGTGTCCTGCGGTGAACTGTTTACATACAAATTTCCGGGTACGGTTTTGAATATAGGGAATCAGTGAAAAAATCCCTGTAATGGATTAAATACACATTTAATAACCAACATGCATTTTTTGAGCAATAGTAAAAGTGGCTACCTATCTAATAATTTTTTAGGACACGCTCATTATTTTTGTAATTCAATTGTTAAAATATATACGACATTATTGTAAATGTTTTATTTTATATCTCAGAATAAAAGTTTATAGAAGTCACCGACATACTACATCTAACTCCCTGACTAATATCATTATATAGATTTAATAGTATACTTTATCTAAAGTCTGCGACTTTTCTCGTAAACTACAGAAATAAAAAATAGATAGATACCTATACATATTGAAGCCGGCCTAATTCGGTTTGTTTTTATTTTAAATCGATGAGATAGACAACAGTAAGTTGTCTATAGGTATCCGTCTATTATCACACCTCATCTCACCACTTCACCACTGCTAATTTATTTGATCACTTTACTTTTTACGATTGGATATAGGCTATAGTTCATATACCTGCACCTGACCTTATGACTCCATTTATTCCAAACGCGTTATATTTATCTTAATGAAGAAACATTGATATTATAGAGATATTTGGATAAAACTCTTACTAAATTGGTAGCAATAGTGTAGTCCATACCTGGTAACTTTGATCAATACTTATTGATATTGTAGTTTTTGAGTTATAATTGAACAAACTATATTCAATGCTTAGGTGTCATAGAAAATAAATAGTTAAAACGTTTATTAAAAGTCAAGTGTTAATAAATAATATTATTTTTTTATTATTATTATTATTATAGATTTATTATGCAAGTTAATATTGATAAAACACTACCAAGGAATATCCTTTATGTTAAAACGTTATTATTTTGTTATTGAGCTTTTAATTTATAAATATTTTTTGTGAGAGAAAACCGATACAATTTGTAGGTTTTATAGTTAAAAGATAACGTAAGTAGATAGTCAATTACATATTGATAATTTTAATACATACAGCATAAAATAGAATAATAATTGTATATGAGAATAAAACTATTATAAGCTTAATTTTATCGACAGAACTGTTGAAACAAGCTTTTTGCACAGTTGATATCTAAAGCTCTCATTATGAAGCTGAAATAGTGTAAACATTTTCAATAATATAGAAGTCGTATAATTTTATACCGGTTGTCAATAGCTTTACTCTGTCATTTTATAAATAATTTAACGTTCTTACGAATTCTACCATTTCATAAAATTAAATCGTTTACAATGTGTTACTCGTTTGAGTATTATTTTTTATTGAATGTAGATCGAGTTTGATACAGGTTTCTAAGTATTTTGATATAACAGTCGTTACATTAAATTATACCTATTAAGTCTGCAATAAGACGATATATATTAAAACATGCCTTATTCACAAATTAAATGTAATTTAGTAATTAAAAATAAACAGTTTTAATTACTATGTATTTTTATATCATCATTATTATCATTATCCAAGATCGTACCGCTGATTTATGAAGGCCTCACCTAGCTCCTTCCACTCTTTTCACTCCGTAGTTCTTTTTTGCTACGTACATCCAGCAACTTTATGAGTTCGTCAGGGCTCGAAATGGACCGGGGCGCACCGGAGCGCCGTTCCGGTTCGTGACATCGATACAATTATCGATCCGTCACGTGGAAAAAATATTTTGACCGTCTAAGCTAGATAGGACATATAATAGAAAATGTAACACATTTATTTTTATGAAGTACACATAAAATTCGATAACTATGTAAATATCTTCAGAAAATTGTCGCGCGCTCCGGTTCGTAAACTTTACCATTTTGAGCGCTGGAGTTCGTCAATCTAGCTGATTTTAGGGCATACCTGTGGTCATGTAGTGTCCTTGGGTACCATTGTATGACGGAATTTGTCCGGTGATTGTATAGCCTATTGCCATTTCATTTACACACCGAACTCTATCGTATCGCGTACTACTCTTGTGGGCTGCCCTATCCATTGGATTCTTTTGTGGCCATTCCGCCCATGCCCAATACCTATACCTTTTTTTCCGTATTCCACATGCATATGTGAGCACTCCTGGAGAGGCGAAACTCTGGCGTCTCAAAATGGGACACATTTGGCTACTGGAAGATAAAACTCAGATAAAAGACTACACACAAATCCGCCCGAACACCATGGTATGTTCGTGATATATTCAAATACCCCATAATATATAAGTACTATAAAAACTGATAAACCATACGAAGAAATGTTATAAAACAAAATGATTAACAGAAATTATATTTTTTGATATTTTATAACACAAAAGAATTATTTATGAACTAAAAGAAATGACAATAAAGTTCTTATTTTAAAAGTTGAATTTAAAACGTTGAAAACCAACTAGTTATGCTCGACGTACAAACACGTCGTTTATCAATAATATTGAAATGTGAACATATCGCTTTTGGTAATTACACTAATCATATACGTAAGGTTTTATAATCAATATACAGGTGTTCAAAAATACAAATAATAAATGTGAAAATCAATTATACCGGATATCAAAAATATTTATTTACAATTTACCGAATGACAAAATAATATACAATGGTAGAATTTCTTTATTTACATACTGAAAATTCACCACTACATCTTGTCTCCAGGTTTAATATACCATAAATGTATATACTCTATATAATTAAATAAATATATTACATAATATTATGATTTAAAATCACTTCATTATCAGTTCAATGGCACTTCTGGCATATCCAAGATATGGACATTTGATCGATTATCGATTGCAGAAAACAATTTCTCTTTGCAATATTTAAGATTATGTATATCGATCATTCATCTTATCTTAGAATATATTGATTACTCAGTTCGAAAAATAAAATAACATGTAATATATTATTATTATTAATTCATTTCAACTGAATATCAAAAGTACCCATTCTTTACCGTACACTAACTAGGTATTTACCTACATATAAAATAATATATATTATGTAGACACTTACTTCTTCTTCTTTCACGGCACTACATACAAATAGAATGAGCCATATCTACTCGTTCCATTCTGATATATGAAATTATTTAGTAAGCGAATGAAGCAAGGTTAAGTTGGAAAACTCCTCAAATTTACTCTTTACTACTTACTCGAATGCAGTTAATTATAAACTTTTTTAGACAAACTTTACAAAATTTTAACCTATCTGCTTATCTACTCATTGTAATGAATTGTCTTTTTACACGCTCTATAAATAGGTAAATAAATGTCATAATAGTAGTGTGATGTTTGCTGCAAATGAACCTGCAACGCAAAGACAGTTGTAGCAAACTTAGTCTGTGAACCAGATGTCCTGTTGTGCTTAAATTTCATACAGTTGGGCTCCATCTTTATAAACGAAAGTTTTTCAACATCTTTGGCTATAAACGATAATATAAATTATATTTAATTCTACCTCTTCTTCCACGGCGCTACATCCCGGGGTGGGATTTGGCCTCCTCCACAACCGCTCTCCACTCACTCTGGTCTCTCGCCACACTTCTCCAGTTACCAGGTCTTCCTATATGAAGCCAGTCCACTTTTACGGCGTCAGCCCATCTCCTTCTTGGACGGCCTCTGGGTCTCTTCCGTTGGGGTAGCCACTTCGTCATGATTCTTGGCGCTCTAACTTCAGGCATTCTCTCCACATATCCCGCCCATCGTAGTCTTTGGGACTTACAATATCTTATGATTGTTTGCTGTTCAATCAGCTCTTCCAACTCGTGGTTCATTTTTATTCTGTAGTTCCCATTTTCCAACGTGGGTCCAAAGATTTTGCGGAGTATTTTGCGCTCGAAGACAGCTAATTTGTTTTCCTCGTTTTGAATTAAGCACCAGGTCTCACAGCCATAAGTGACCACTGGCGTTATAATTGTTTTATATATTAGAAGTTTACTTCTTCGGCCTAGAATTTTCGACCCCACCAGTCGCTTGCAGGCATGACAGCATTTATTCCCGGAGATAAGGCGGATTTTTATCTTCTCTGCTGTCTTATTTTGGGTATTTAGGCTGGATCCGAGATACGTGAACTTGTCCACCCCTTCATATGCATGCTGTTCTATGTCCATATTCTGCAGCGGTACCTGATCGTGAGTGCTGACCATATACTTAGTTTTTGACTGGTTTATATGCAGCCCAGCGTTTTCTGCTTTTATTTTCATAGTTTCACCATGGTCGATCATCCTCTGTTTGGATCTGCTTGTAATTACTATGTTGTCAGCATAAGCGCACATCTGCGTTGTATTGTTATCTACCCATCCTCTTATATTGGTTTCACGAGCTATGGATTCCCTAACTTACACTTACTTACCTAAGGATTTAGAATTACTGCAATTATTAATGTAGATGAGTAGTGTGTTTATTGTCGGTATCAGGATCTCTCCAAATTGTAGTTATAATGTAGGTACCTGCACTTGCTAATAATTTAATAAACTATTTTTATATTCAATGAATAATCGTCACGCTTGGCGTCGTATTTTTTTCAAAAAGATTTTTTCTGGTAAGTACCTACTTAGATATATATTTTTCTTGTGTATTTTCAAATTATGTATGTTCTGTAAAATATTAATTTCGAATGCATTGTTGAACTGGTACTACTAATCAAATATACGGAGATATTAGTAACAATGAGTGGAGGTAGGCTATAGAGATCTGAGACATGCAAGTTTTTAAGTCAGACTTATTTATTTTTGTTGAACTAAGAATACAAACTGTAGATTATTGATTAGTTTTTAAAATATTAGAAGAAAAATATCTAAAATTATGCTATTAAATTATATATTATCTATTATGGTTTGGTTTAGACAAGGGCTAACGCCAATTAAAACAAACCATCTGCAATTTGTACTCTTAGTTCAATTGAAGCAATTAATATGTGTGACTGACAGACTGTAGTGTGCTCTGTCTATGTCGAATCTCTAAAGTCTACCTCCATTCTTCGCCAATTCCATTCCATTCCATCTTCCATACAGCAATTTGGTCGATAATATTCGATAGAAAATGATACAAAAAATGACGATTTTGTTATGATAAAGAATTTTTGAAAATGTTTTTTTAGGGTTGCATTATTTTATGTCCATTTCAATTAGTGGAATCCTTTGATCTTTAATATTTCTTTCCAATCATTTTTAAATTCGTTAAGTATCAAAAACCTTCAGGTTTCAATGTTTATCACTTAGTAATTAACGTGTCTTTGATAGCGCACTTAGTATGTAAATGTTTCCCATTCAAAGGAAAAGATTGGTTTTTAAATTTTCATTAGCGGCATCTTTGAATCGGATATTGTTTTAATCGGTATTTTGTCATTGTGAATAAGTATTAAACGGATTGTTTATTCATGAAATAATCACTACAAATTATTTTTTTTACCGATTTTTTATCAATAGAGCCGCTGCAGTTAAAGAAAACTTAACAAGGATAGGTTAATTAATATAATGACTACCAAACTGTGAGTAATTTCAATGCCACAGTTAAATATATCTACCTCAAGCAAAACTATGTCAACCTTCACAGTGTATTGTCCTTCAGAGTATGATTCAAATGAAAGCCATCTAGCCAATCTAGCAGTTCAACAACTATGCCTATCTCGAACAACAAAATTATCAATTTATGGATGTAGTTACGATGACATTGTTTGCAGAAAACTTGAGCGCATTTGGGCCTCTGAATAGTAGCTCTATTATGTGTAAGGCGTAAGCTGGCTCTCACATCTAAACTCGCCTCGTTTTCACACAGCCACAAATCAAACCTTCCAAGGACGTCGATCCGATGTTACATATGAAGACCTCGCAGATCTACCTAGCGACAGTCGCACATAACCTTCGAAACGTATAGATATTTGGATGCGGCGATCGGCGAGCCGGTATAGGAGTAACCAATTCGTATGTGTTTGTATGCGCCCTGGCGTCTTCGACTCGCAGCCCGAAAAGCATGCGACTTGTCGATTGCAACCGCAGATATTTTTTTAAACTAAATAGTCGCATTCGACCAATCTGCGGAGCTACATTTGGCAGCGTGTGTTTTGTGAATAACGATGACGTCACATCGGCACGTTGCAGGCGAGACGAGTTTTGATGTGAGAGCTGGCTTAATACATTGGACGCTAAAGACGCGCCTAGTGCGTAACGATTAAGGTGGCCATTCCATATAATTAGCATGCTTTTTAAATGTGGTAATTAAAAAGTAATTATCTAATCAGCAGCAGTCAATGTGTTAATTGTTCAACCAATGTGTACTACCAATGCTCATGTATACATGTGAAACTTGGACTCTTAATATACCTACAAAAAAATCTAAAAAATACATGTATGTAACTCAAGAAAAGGTACATGTTGGGCACAACGCGGAAAGACCACAAAATAAACCGAATAGATAAGGAGGTCAACAAGGCTACGTGATGTGATAGTAAAATTTACATATTATCTACTACGGGTTTTTCCAAACATTTCAAATTTCTAAAATTATTTTATATATATATTTGCTCGTTTACTTAGTAGGCAATAAGGTTTTCATGGTCTTTTATTGTGGTATTTGTTATTAACAATGTGTATTTACTATTGGTGAGTGTGCATAGTGCCTGAAGCAAAACAATGACTAAAATGGAATAAGTAGTAAAATATTACAATTATTGATAACAGACAGTTTTTATTGCATTTTTAACGCCAACTATAAAATAGTTAGGCACATATCTTGCAAGTCTTCTTTAAGGGCACTACAGTATAACCCCTACGATATTCAGTTATACCATACTCCCTTATAACAAAACAAACAGTTTTATTTAAAATAATTGAGAAGCTAACACAATCAATTGAAACTATAACCAAGTTTCAATATACACTCAAATCATTTACCTGTTTTTTATTAGTCGGTTAATTGGCTTGAGAACTATCCGGTGCGGTGAACATATCAAAGACTTCAGTAATATAATTCATATTTTAATCAGTTTACATAATGTCCGGGTTTAGTGTAAGCAAGCCGTAAAACTTTGTTAATTTTTCTAATTAAAAAAAAGATTTTGTTAATTATAATCATTAACATTCTGTTCAGAATGCAGCTTTATTGGACAGTTGTTTGAGCAAAGCTTTTTAAATTACACGCATTGTCAATTAGCAATGTCATTGAGATGAATATCCTCAAATACAATCAGTTAGTAATAAACTACATTGATAATAAAGACATTGATTTATTTAAATATAACACTTGTTCTGGAGTATCTATGAGCGTTATTATAAGATAATTTGTGTTATGTTACGAGTATGTTATGACCAACGAATTTGGACTATAAAATAAATAATTACAAGATAAAAAGAACTTTTTATATACCACGTTTTTTTATTCTGTTGGATCATATAAACTTGACGGGTCTAGGACGATTTGGCACCGCGAACTGGCCTCCGCCGATTGGCCTCCGGTAATTGGCCGCCGGTACAATCGGACGCCGACCCAATTGGCCTCCGGGACGATCGGACGCCGGTACAATCGGGCGCCGACCCAATTTGACACCGGCCCAACTGGCCTCCGGGAGATTGGACGCCGCACGGCTGAATAAAATGCGCAAAGGAAAAGACCTACGTAACGACTTGGTAGAGAAAGTAGACGCGACACTTTAATATGCTTCTATCTACTTAGTGGTTGTACCTAATATATTTTGCGCTTAACGTATTTTTATTATGATTAATAATTATTATTACTTATGCTTTATGCTGTTTATAAAAAGAAAAGAATTCTTTCCTCGTCAAAACTTGAAGATGTGCATAATTAAGTGGTTTATTGTGTTTACCTACCTATTCATATTTAAAAAAAAAACAAATATTAATAATGAATTGGTTGGTTAAAATAATATCTTTCGGCGTTTTTTCGATTTCATGTTATTATAATTGAACTTTATATGTGTACATAATCCGTAAATAAGTATTTTGAAGATTATGAAATTACAAACAATATAAGTAAGTAAACTACTTGAAAGGTACCTACATATTACATTATATATTATGTTGACAAAGCGAATTTGTAACTTTATTGGAAGTTTTAGTTATTTAATCACGATTTTGAATACTGAATAAGTCAATCCTCCCAAGTAATCGTTTTATACCTTATCATATTATAGGTTACCCAGTTTGGGGGTATCCATAATTTTACAAATAACATGTTTTTATTTGATGTAAAGTTAAAAATCCATACCTACCTAATAATTAGTTAATGGATATCTACAGTTTTTTTAAATTGTTTTATTTATAAAAAAATTGACAATTAGGTACCGTTTTATTGTTAAAGGTTTTCAAATTAACTTACGCATAGAATTCTTAAATCATTGGTTTTGTATGGCAATTAATTATATAATATAATTCATATTATTTATTGTATCTAATACCTCATAAGTAATGTATTTATATTCTTATAAATATATAGGTTATTAAGTATTAGGCCTACTTGGAGTTATACAAAAACTATCGGACGTATTGAGACATTTTGTAGTTGTGAAAGAGTCCATTATAATATGCAATTGGATTTCTACAACCATAATCCTGTATATTTTTTAAATACGGTTATCAGCACCTTTAAATGATTGTATTTCTGAGGCCTTTCCTTGTTCATTACATTAGAATCTACTAAATAAATAATATATATACCTCAGAGGCAGACGGCGGCAACTGCCATATTCTCAATTTAGATTAGAGAAAAAAACAATTTATATTTTTGATGAATGCCTATAACTAATAAGAACTAAAAACATAAACAAAAGGCGATCATCTTTTTGGTAAATTTAATTCATTAAAGCACTGTTAGAATATTTAAAAAAAATTAAACGTTAAATTAAATTTAGAATATAAACTAAATTATTATTAAAATAAGCAGTAATAATTAGCATCATATTGCCTCTAAATAGCCCATCATTCCGACACATTGTCTTGATCCCAAAGTCAACCGACAAGAACTTGGCAATCATTTAGTTAGATAGTCAACACGATTGACTGTAGGACATTTTTATCAATTATTAAAAATGGTTTCATCTTAATTATTCTGTCAAAAACTCATTTCTGAAAAAAATGGAGTTGCATTAATCTGCTTCCGAAGAATAGGAATAACGTTATGGAATTTATATTCAATCGTGAATTTATCATAAATGTCACAAATTTATATACTTAAGTAATATTACACTGACACTGCCACAATGATCAAAGAAAATGTCTATGACGAGGATTATACATTTTTTTATTTTACGATTTTTAGTTGTTATGAAAATCTGCCCCGAAAATATACTCCGAAATTATGGTCTATGTATACAAAGGTAAATAATCATTAGGTATTTTTTAAACATCTCAAAATACTATTACTAAGTAGATAATGCAAAAGTTAAAAGCATTAACCCTACAGAATGCACCTAGATCAGTGATGGCGAGCCTGTGACACTAGTGTCACGCGAGATAATTTTTCATGGCACGCGAATGTTTTATTTTAAAAAGAGAAAAAACCTACAATAATTTAATAATATACAAGAAAGTTTTGCAAATAAATTAATGTTCCTATAAGTAAGTATATAATATTAAAAAATGATAACGACAGAGCAATGCGTGTTTTCTTCGGTGTTTAATATTATTTTTACCAATCGATAAAAGTCAGGCAAAAATGACAGATAAAAATATTCAACCAACAATGATGACAACTTGATGAAATTTATCGGCAGTCATTCAAATATAAACAGCTGCTTATTATTTTACCTCAAACATAATCGCTAAAAACGGAAAACCGCTTAGTGATAGGGAATATTATAATAATATGAAAGAAGCGTTGCTAAAATGCTTCCACGATCTCCTTGAAATTTTGAAAACAAGGAAAAAATTATTCAACAAATAAAAGATTAGCTTTCGGCTAGAAACACGGTGAAAATATAATTCGGGAACTTAATTATAATCTTTAAACTTTTTTAATAGCATTCTTAAAAACTGGTTTTCATCTTTTTCTCATGAAAAACTGCTCGGTGTGTCAGACAGTCGAAAAATTATAATAGGGAAATTTTGGCCGGCGTACGTAAAAAGGTTCGCCAACCCTGATCGAGATAATACTATTAAACCTATTTTTCTCCAAAAAAGGGGTTTTCAAACTGTGTTCACTCCTATAATTCTGTTTAATATAATATTTCTTTTATTGTGTTAACTGTCAATTCATGGTAGAAATGAATTGTATTATTTATTTAATTTAATAAAACGCAATTTTTATCGTACTGACTAGACTAGCCACTGGGTGGACGAAACCGGTCGCAGTTATAAAGGTTCATCTGATTGGGTCATCGACATATTTAATATACATATTAAATTCTGTTCATTTCTACATATTAAGTCATAATTTGTGTTATGCTAATAATTATTTAATTTATAAATACGCGCTGCAATATAATCAGTTAATGTCGATTTAATGATTTATTTTCTTCCAAACTCAATAATTACCCAGTATAACCTAACTAAAAAAATACGACATCCAACAGGATTCGCGCCCAGACGCGTTATTGGCAATCGGCTTTTATATTTTAAATCAAAGTAGGTATTGAATTATCGATTTCGGGATCACTCCAGTGTTTTATATTATATTTTGCTGATATTTTTGTTTGGCTAGGTATAATGAATCTGGACGAATCCACTGGATGGCCCTGCTCTTAGACTATTAGCCGATGAGTTAGGCATTTTTCGAAATTCTTGTCATATTAAAAATATTTTAACGCTATTATAATATTTTGTATGATTCTCATGAAAATGACCAATCATTTTTAACCCCTGACTAATGATGTAGTTAGATTAGATTATTTTTAAATACCTGGGGCCTTAGCGCGTACCCAGGTATTTCCACAGGTAAATTAAAAATAATTCCCTATCACAAACATCGGCTTCCTAGTGATTTATATAATAGGTATTATATATTTCGACGTAGTTACACAAAAAAATACAACTCGTAAAAAATAAATAAAATAAAATCGAGTTGGCTTGAAAAACAGCCTTGGTCAGGTGACAGGTGGTGGTATTGACTTTTGTTGTCAAAGAGGATATATAATTATTAAGTTTACCCTGTTACTTATTCCAATTCTTTATACTATTTTTGTTATATTAGGTATACGTATTCATATTCTGACAGTGAATTTGGACGTTTTTGACATTTTCATTTTTTGTGACATTTTCTTCAGAAATAAATATTTATCTTCTTCTTCTTACTAAGCCATCCCCTCGGAGGTCGGACACCATCAAGGTAATATTAGCTTTGTCGTCTGCTACCTGGAATAGTTCAGTGGAGCTGCACTCGTACTAATCACGGAGGTTTTTAAGCCACGAAATGCGGCGCCGTCCTCTGCTACGCTTACCATTAATCTTTCCTTGAATGACAAGTTGGGGAATACTGTACTTTTGTCCTCTCATGATGTAGCCGAGGTACTGTAGTTTCCTGGTTTTGATACTACGTAGAACTTCGTGGTCCTTCCATATTCGAGTAAGAACTTCAACATTTGTCACCCGGTCAGTCCAAGAAATTTTGAGGATGCGTCTATACAGCCACATCTCGAAAGCTTCAAATCTCCGTGCTATACTATCTATCTTTCAACAAAAATATGTATTGATGAAATACACATGTAAATTAAAGGTGAAATTTTTAACATATGAACATTTCGACTTAAATTAATATCTACTTCTTTAAAATAATGTAAAAAAATAAACCACACTATGAAAAAATATTCATTTACCTATGCACCATGCTGAATTTTTTAAGTCAACTTTTCTTGAAATCATCTAATGTGATTTAGCGCGTTTTTTATAAAATACGTTTAGTAATAAAAATGGAATAAGCAATTTTAAGTCGAAGATACCTACTACCTATTTCAAACGATGGTGTATTAATAATAATATACACCTACATACAAATCCGCTTTGTCAACATAATATATAATAAAGTAGGTACTGAATACGGTATAGTTTGCTAATAAATTAGGTATGTGGGTACCTTTCAAGTGGTTTACCTACTTATATTGTTTGTAATTTCATAATCTTCAAAATACTTATTTACGGATTATGTACACATATAAAGTTCAATTATAATAACATGAAATCGAAAAAACGCCGAAAGATATTATTTTAACCAACCAATTCATTATTAATATTTGTTTTTTTTTTAAATATGAATAGGTAGGTAAACACAATAAACCACTTAATTATGCACATCTTCAAGTTCTGACGAGGAAAGAATTCTTTTCTTTTTATAAACAGCATAAAGCATAAGTAATAATAATTATTAATCATAATAAAAATACGTTAAGCGCAAAATATATTAGGTACAACCACTAAGTAGATAGAAGCATATTAAAGTGTCGCGTCTACTTTCTCTACCAAGTCGTTACGTAGGTCTTTTCCTTTGCGCATTTTATTCAGCCGTGCGGCGTCCAATCTCCCGGAGGCCAGTTGGGCCGGTGTCAAATTGGGTCGGCGCCCGATTGTACCGGCGTCCGATCGTCCCGGAGGCCAATTGGGTCGGCGTCCGATTGTACCGGCGGCCAATTACCGGAGGCCAATCGGCGGAGGCCAGTTCGCGGTGCCAAATCGTCCCATTCCCAAACTTGACAATTCTATGTATTACTAAATACTTTTTTTTGTACTTTATAGAAATACTGAATAAATATAGAATACTGAAATGTCATTTTGACATTTTATATTGAATTTCATAGTAACGCACGTATATATTAATAATTTAGTTGCTAGGACCCCGTTAGCAACCAATAATAGTGTTTTACTTTTTACGAATTTTTTCCGAAAAAATAACTTTCCATACAAAACAGAAATAACTAAAAATGAATTCAATTCTGCTTAAAGATGGCTAAAAGTATTAAAAGAATGCATTGTAATCATGTTCTGATATATTCTAAAAGTTTCAAATGTCTAGCTAGTCGGGAAGTTAGTTAAAAATCTTCAATCGTCCAATAAAAATCTTAGACAAACAAAAAAAAATTGTACTGGACAAACAAGAATACGAGCTAATAAGAATGTGGTAAAATAGAATGAGCCATATCTACACGTTCCACTATGACATATGAAATTATTTAGCAAGCGAATGAAACAAAGTTAAGTTGGCAAACTCCACAAATTTACTCCTTACTACTTATTCGAGTGCAGTTAAAAAAGTTTTTACACTAACTTTAAATTTTTTATACTAAATAATAGTGTAGTATAAGTCACTGCTTATCTACTCATTGTAACGGATTGTCTTTTTATACGCTCTGTAAATAGGTAAATGTCAATAAAGTAAATAAATAAATGTCATAACAGTGTAGTGTGAAGTTTTCTGCAAATGAACCTGCAATGCAAAGACAGTTGTAGCTAACTTAGTCTGTGGACCAAATGTCCTGTTGTGCTAAAATTTCATACAGTTGGGCTCCATCTTTATAAACGAAAGTTTTTCAACATCTTTGGCTATAAACGATAATATAAATTATATTAAATTCTACCTATTGTGTTTTAAGTCGATAGTTATTATGGTTGTAACACTATTATCACGACTTTAATAATAATAAGTAAATGCTGACTTAATTAATAAAACTTTTGAAAAGAATACGCCACCCGGCGGGATTTTAACCTGTATAACTACTGATATCGCGCCAATGTACTTTAACCAATTAAGCTACGGGCATCTTACTTAATTACGATAATTTTTACTGATAGTTTTTACATGAAATGCTTATCAAATTGCGTTATAATCTTGGCTATCGGTTTTGGTATATTAAATTTTCTGGTATGTACCTATATATCTGAGGTATTTTCAAGGTATGTATATTCAATATATATAATGTTACATTCTCAAATCTTATGAATTATTCCTTGAATATAAGAAATGATTTAATAAATCTTTGGTTATGACCATAGAACAGATTAATAATATAGAAATCTAAAAACCATCGCCAAGATTTTGAAACAGGCTTTTTTATGACGATTACGCCATAAACTCCAAGTAAAATAAAGCGGAATGGGCATTACATTTATGTGATAAACTTAAATGCATAGTACTTAAAGTAGTATGTTAAAACATTACTAATACATTTTTAATTACTATTATGTAGGTACCTTTATAATATTCCAGTAGAGTAAACTAAATTATATTTATATACACAACTTAAGAGTACCTACCTACCTACAAAATATAAATACTGACAAGTTTGTTTCACTTTCTGTATATTTTTATTTAATATGCCACTTCACCAACCTGCGTAGTATGCCGTATACTCGTATACATAATATAGCTACAATCTCAAAATTGAATGAATCTATCAAATCCATTGATCATACAGCTATGATTCCAGTCACACAACAATATGTCATCAGATATACGGTGTCGATTTAAAATGGTCCACAGAAAAACACGCGTCGAGGCCATTATATTTGATTGAAGATTCCTTATCCGGAGTCAGATCTTGGCTGCAGCAGCTTGTGGTAAAAGGCATATTTCATATCACTATCAACATTCGTCATCGTCTCAAACACTCTTCGGTTTATATTTGATCGTCAACACATTACACTCTTATCTGGATTTTTGATCGGGCAACCTATTTTTTTATCTACAGGCTGTGATTCAAATAGCCTTAGATATGTATTTAAAAAATAATTGTTCTAATTTCATTGCACTTATTTTTATTAAGAATAAATATAATAAAAATAAGCTACATAGCTACTTTAATGACTTCACATTATTTTTTTCCTATACTAGGTCACAAAAAGTTTTTTTTCACATATTCACTAGTTTCAAAAGCCCCTAAAACTGTTTTTGAAAAATTTTGAGTTAGATATGTATTTAGATGTATATTTATGTTACCTCTATGATGGCCAAAGATTAAACTTTAAAAAACTCTAAAAACCATCAATACGTATGCTCAAAAATAAGGATAAATTTCAAAACCCGTTAAAATGATTGGGTGTGCCTTTCAAATATCCTTAAAATGGAAAGCCAAAATACTCTTTAGAATGTAACGAATTAACAGAAAAAAAATACATAAAGTTCACAGATTTAAAAGATAAGTTTTTCTCATTTTCTCAAAACTACCTAAAATCGTTTTACGGGCTTTTGAAATTAGGGGCTTTATGTATTTACTTCATGCCCCCAACAAAGGGAGGGCTGATATGTATTTAGACTCGTGGCCCTGGCTCAGGAGGGGCCCAGCGTGGTGGGTTAACCTGGTAAGTGAGATAAACGTTACATTACAAATTGACCCTAACAGTAAAAAAGTCGCCTGTGGTGCAAATTTACTTGAAATGTTAATGTTGATTGTAGTTTTAAAACATGTAGTTATGTGATGCAATTTTTTTATGTATGTAGATAATCAATAACTCCATTCTTCAAGTGAATGTATTAAAAATACAAAAAATAGCTTAAAGTACATGAATACCCATAATTTTTGCTCTAACACCACTTAGAAAACGTTACTTTAGAGCGTCACACTGTCTCTAACCTAAGCGATAGGAAGGGGGGGGCAAATATCCTAGCATGGGAGGCAGCTTCAGAATGTGTAGACTATGCCTAAAGGGCATTAAAAGATAACAAGGATACCCTAAAGCCACTGGAAAGTTTGGTTGATGTACGTATTAGCAACAAACTAGAGACAAAGAAGAGTAAGAGCTAGAGAAGGCTTTTATTTAGCAGTAAATTAAGTCAGTGATTTAAAAAATACATAATATATCTCTTTGTTAATAACTATCAAAATAGCTAGGTATTTAACTCCTAATGATTATGAATGGATAGATTCCGTCTATAATATTATATTAACCAAATGTTTTTGTTTTGTTTTGAATGACCGACTATAATTCCCTGATATCCTTTTAAATTAACCAACATTTAAATACAGATATACGCAATTGTTTTTAAATAAAAAATCACAGCCAATAAGAATTTTCAAATGTAATAATAATATACTTTTGTACGCGTATGTTGCAGCTTAAAAACACACTGTATCTAGGAATGTCGAGCTTCAAAAAGGTGATTTTTAAATCAGATAAGCAAAGGTGAATTTTCTCCCTGATCTGTTCATATTATCTCGGTATATGTTAAACACTTTCCTGTTCTACGCTTACCGTCTTTTGAATTTTTCGTAATGTCAATTAACTAAATTGATGTAGGTACACTAAACCTTATATGGTGCAATAAAAGTCGTATATCTATATTTTTTACTGTATCAACACTGCTGTGTGATTTTATCAAGCATATCATGAGGTTTGATTGGACCATAATTAGAATAAAACGTATATAATAAATTTAATAAAATAAAACAAACATGATCACTCATATATATATATACCAACCATTTGGTATATAAAATGTTCTTTATAGTAGCTATCACCTTTCTAAACTAACCAATCAAGTTTCTGTATCATTCTAACAGCAATAGGTACCATACTTTTATAAGTCATTGCATTAAACAGCCATTGTAGCTAAGTGAATTTTGTTATTTCAATGTGTGTTTGTTTCTGTGCAAGGCTCTAATCGTAATCAAATCAAATTGGATTAATTTTACATATTATAGTGAATTTTACAAATTATTATTTTAAGACGTCCACAACATGATATTTAAAAACAAAGAAATATTATTAAAACGGTATAATAATATATGCACTATTAGGTTATTAAACAGTAGAAAGAGTAAATACAAAAATTAAAAATCAGATACAAGGAAGTATACCGAGTGAGCAAAGTTAAGTACACCCTATTTAAAAAATAATATAAAACAATGCCCACCTACTTACACTCATCTTCGCGTAGGTGGAATATGTCAACATTCAAAGCGTTGGTTGAACAGAGTTATTGCCCTCCCAGTTGGCATTACCTTAGTTCTGCACTTTTTACTAGATGCTGCCGATTTATAAGATAGCTATCAGAGATATACGGGTCAATACTATCAATAATGGCAGAATTCTCATTTACACCGAATATAAGTCGGAAAAAATACTAATGGGTTTGGCGAAATGCTAACAACCAGTCCTCATATTTTTTTCTGTTATGTAATATCAACTTCATTTTGTAAAAACTCACATGCTCCGCTTTGGAGCAAAAATAGTAATTAATTTATAAACTTAAAATTGTAAATCATTTAAAGTTGCTTTCGCTGAAAAACTTTTGGCACATCAATAATAAAATTCTACCCAATTTAACATATATTTATAACTTACACATTTTAATGTATGTTTTGGTTAAAAATTTAAGATTCCTCATTGATGGTTTCCGTATACTAACTTAGAAATGTAAAAAAATATATTGTTGTCATCGCTCTATTTTTTAAGATGATGTAACTTAATCTACTTCTACCCCCGCTTCTGTTGTCGTCTACTTTCTCCTATATTATGAGTTCGAGTAAAATCAGTAAATCATACTTGTAATTAAGAAAAAAAGTTACCCATATATAATATGCTAATCAAAATATTCTAATGTTTATTCTTGTACATAATATTTTATAGCTCTCAGATTTGCACAAGTTTTGTATTAGGTAGGTATATAGATTTGATGACAGCTTAATTATTCCAAATTTAAAATTTGTTTTAAGATTCATTCATTTGTTTTAAAACAGAAATGTTTAAAACTGGTCATAATATATACACGTATGAATATGGGTAATAATATTATTAAAAACAATTTAATACAACATTGTGTATGTTCCGTATTATAGAAACATTTATTTCATTTATTCACTTAATATTTCCGGTCTTCAGACTCTCGCCTCAGATGTGGTTTGAGCATGATACAGCATTATAGGGGCGGTATTATACTGATGCACCTTGGAAATATTTAGTTAAATTATTAATAAACAAATTAATTCGATTTTACGCAATTGGTTGTAAAAAAAACATTTATTTTCACTATCAACTTTAACCGAGGCTTATTATACGTTTTTTTCACAATTTTATTATATATTATAAAAATAATTTAGGTAGTTGATTTTTGAATTTACAACATTTCACTGTTTTTGGGAACTAATTTAACTACATGATCCAAGCCATATCCTCTGGGAATGTCCATGAACGTGCTCCGAGAGGAAAGAGATAGTCAAGTCGGTCCAATCAGCTGTTCCTGTCCAATCTGGTCGCCACAATGACCAACTTTATAGATTTTTAAAAATTGCGGTATCTTATATTTTGGACGTAAAGATGTCTTCACATAGTTTTTGTATGTCCGTATTGTTTTGAGTCCGTATTCTATATGCTGGCGTGCGGTTTCTTCCCTACTACAGCATCTTAACACTGCATTCCCTC
The DNA here is from genome assembly GCF_057557595.1 of Rhyacophila brunnea. NCBI lineage: Eukaryota > Metazoa > Arthropoda > Insecta > Trichoptera > Rhyacophilidae > Rhyacophila > Rhyacophila brunnea. Next base: position 8,230,422 of record NW_028232796.1, on the reverse strand, counting down.
TCGTTCCCTCCTATTGAAAACTTGCAACAGTCGAATGCGATGAAACAATGTTTTCCGTCCGCGAGCGACGTGACGTGAATGCCAGCATAAAGAATACGGACTCTAGCATTGTTTTTATATTATATTTATAATACAATTCATTTTATTTTATGTTAGTTCTACTATGGCACTTTTTCTCTCCTATGGCACTTTTTATTAGCTTAATTAAGTCAACTCAGTCAAAGCTCACTTGAGAGCATTGCGACTTCAATCTTGTGTATCTGCTCCTGAGACATTACCATACTAAAACTACTGATGCTTCACATGAAACGTAGGGCTTCATGATACGCTTGAGTTTGGTGCGGGGCGAGTTGGTTGGGCTCTTTGTTTGTCGGTTTAGAAATTAATTTATAAACATAGCGATAAGAATTCTACCATAATTAAATAATACTTAATAATAGATTTCTTCAATGAATAAAATATTTTATTAAACTATTATCCATAACTTTGTGATACATTAATTTATTATTTAGGCAATTCTTCTGACATACTAATGAGGTTTGAATATTGTATTTAACTGTAATTATACTGTAACCAGTAAATTATGACCCGAGTGGCTGAATCTCAAATTGACCAACATGTGATAATGGACAAGAGAATTATGGAGATCGATGCTGAACCAAAAGTATGTATATCCAGTGGCCTTTACTCCTACTTTTTCGATCTACTTAGCTCTTAAATAGCACTAGATAACATGATTAATTCAGCGATTGTCATTTCTTTAAGCTATCCAATTTTCATTTGAGATTTTTTGCGAACTCTATTACATCGCCCACCTTTATATTATGTTTCCTTAACCTTAACTAACTATTTAGTTTTTTGTCATTTTGCATTATGCCCAACATTCACTTCTCTATACCATGCTCTATACCATTTTTACACATATATAATTACGGGAAGTACACCAAGATTAAATACTTTTAAATACCTATTCAGACGACCAAATGCAATCCAAACCTAACGTTATGCTCCGAACAACTTCAATGGGTATCCATATCCTTCAAATATATGTAGTTATTACCTTTCATTAATGAGATTTTTTTCAGGTAACAATGACTGGTTTTTGTTACATTTATTTTTTAGCCTACTGGATATAATGATTAAACAAATTCCAACATTCTGTTTTGAAGGTCTTCTGAGTCTACTTAAAAACTAAATTCTAAGTATTTCATCGATAAAGCAAAAAAGATATAACATGTAAATTACAAAAAAATATTATTTTATCAAATGAAAATATCATCCTTATTATCACTTTTGATACTAACTAAACTAAATCATTAAAATTGTCAAATAATCGTTAGTTATAATAATAATGTAGATACACTCATTATAATATGCAAAATATACATATCACTTAATACCTAATATTGCTGTGGAAGATTCGTCTATAAGTCGAATCTCAGTAGCAGGTTCTTGGGTGTAATACTGTCTTTTTTGGCCCGTGCCCTCAGTGGGCGACTTATATGGAACTCAAAACAGCGGGACTATTTTCATTTAATAAACTACCTTCTCACTCGCACGTACATAAATCTGAATATATCTGTCTCGTTTGCATTAAATTTCATTGTGAATGATAATGTGTACTAGACTAGAATGTGTTTCGATCTTTATTCCTTTTTTAAATATTTATTCTGTATGGGCATTTTGTTTTATGATTTTGGGGATTTTTATTGAGATGACGTTTATTGTTCTGTGCTGGTTTATAAAAGGAAGTTATATGGTTTGTAAGACAACGAATAAAATTTATTTATGTACTTTTTTATTGAAAAAGCTTTGTCTTTTAGGCCCACCCGTATGCAAATAACAATATTTTAACGTCTTTCTTATAAAAACTTTTTTATTGAGTAGGGTATTCCCTCTATGAACACTAAGGAAAACGACACTCTAATAGTCTAATAGATAAGTATTGAGTCCATGTATCTGAAAGCCTCCCTACTCCTCAATAGCACAATAATATTATTTCATAATATTTGTATCTGTGCATGAGTTGATTTTTGCTCGTAGGGATTCTGCTGTTTGCTGATTTATGTAATATTTAAAACATACTCATAATGAGTAAAAACACCCAATCATGAAAGTCTTAAGTAATATTTAATATAATATAAATGCTAGGAAAAATACAGTAAAATTTACAATACCATTTCGTATCAAATAAATAATAAGTATTATTATATAGTAATTTATGGAATAATTCTGGGAACAGTCCTCATTTATCCCTAATTATTGTATTAAACGCACTCCACTGATAGGTATCTATTTATTTTAACAAACATGTGTGTTTAATATAAATTTAATGTCACTTTTACTTTAGTTACAAAATGAGTTACCTGCGATTTTGTTAATTAAAAAAATATGTATTTTTTTCTTAAAGTAGTACTTTTCTAATATGTAATAACAGCTTTCAATCATTGCATTATTTGAACAGTTATACTTCTACGAATAATTAGAATTTATTATATTTTATATTATTATACTTAACTTTCCATTAACATTTTTTTATTAATGAATAATATTTTTATATAACCAACTATTCTATTAGTAGATTATAATAGTAAAATAAGGAAACACATTAATTAATAGAAAATAGACTACACAGCCTCTCATCACATTGAAAGTGAAGTACATACGTGGAGAGTGTCAATCTGGTTTACCTTTTCTAATGCTGGATTCCGGAGACGTGTAAATCCTAAATATAATCCACATACTGCAGAGCTACGGGATGCTGATAAAGATTCAAGAGAACGAGCGACAGGGATTCTTGAAGGCATCCCATATGTACATAGTTCCTACCAAGGAAAAGACGTGAACAATAATAACAAGCTGATGTTCATGATTATCTTAGAATGAGTCTTAGAATGAATATACTAAATGCTCAGCCAGTACCCCATCTTCATATGAACAAATATATTTTAATAACACAAAAATACTTATACGCTCAAGTATTCATTCAGTCCATAATTTAAAAGTCCATAAAATAGGCATATTACATCTGTAGAAAGCCAAAAACTAAATCTGATATTGCATTGCCTACTGTATCTATACTGCATTATAATATACGTCCTATAATAGCAGGTAATAAAACTACGAAAAAAAGTGCGACTTAATGTTAATCAAGATATATCTGCATCGAGCTCTTAGATTTTGGTTGCTGGTAATAGGCTAGATGCTCAAGCATATAGATCAAGCTAATTACTAAAAAAACGACTCAAATGGAATAGTACGAAACTTAAATATATTAGAATATAAATTAAAACTCCATCAAGTACCTTCGGTCGATAGTATTAATAATATAATAATCACTGCAAAGTAAAAAATAAACGAATGCGGAAGACGAAGAAGAATTTCTCGGTGAATTAAATATTGATATCATAACGCAAAGTGGCGTGGTGGATGATAATGAGAGATCCTAATAATATAGTAGAGGATGAAGATGAAGATATTCTATTGAAGATAAATATAAGTATAAAGATAATTGTAAATATTAAATACCATTTCATTCAATAAGCTGCGATAAAATATATATAAATATTGCAATGATATGTTTTTATTTTAACCTAAACTTACCTTTTTTATCAATACTGAATACACACAAACTATAAGAATATTAGATTCTTTGTTATCGAAAATCCTTGATGAATAACTAAAGCTGAAATCCTAGAGCGATCACCCAGAAAGTGAAATTCGAGCCCCACCTGGTTCAATTTTTCTTCTAGGACTTTTTTTATAAGGTTTCTAAAAATTGTGACGTATTTTCTATATATTATTCAGTATTGAATAATAAAAATTTCATAATTTGCAATAATAAAATTTTGGCTAGTGCCGGACATCAATTACAAATAAGTTTGTTAAGTAATTTATATTAATTGATTACTAAGACGATTGGTTTTTAATGTGTGGAAATTGAAGTACCGAACTCAAGACGTAGTAATTAAAAATAATTTGGTTAAATCATGAACAAAGTAATTAAAAGTAATTAATTAATTTATTTATTAATTAAAAGTAAGTAATTAAAAGCTAGGGGACTCACACGGAAAGTCAAAAAGTGTAAGTTCTAGTCCTACTCGGTCCAGTATGTTTCTGAGGTTTTTACATACCTTATTATTTTTATATACATACATATATATTTTTTTCTTATACCTTTAAGGCTAATAATGCTGATTATAACAATACTATCAAACCTTTTATATAGGTCTTTTTAATATATTTGAAAGAAAACATACATACTATTTGCCGCTTAATTTTATAATTATCATTTTTCATTTATTCAAAATATGGCAGCATTGTAGATCAAAAAAATAAGATTTACGTTTCCTGCACCATTTCAACATAACACTGTCAACTATGTAATGACTTTATAATTAGTTAGTTTAAGACCAGGGAACTGAATTACCTAACAGGTGTGGAGTAACAGGTAACCGATCTCGAGTGTGGAAAAATATGAGATAAACATATACACGTGTCAAGAATACGCTCTTCCTTGGTCCTGACAACTGCTCTCGATGCACTGACGCTCCTTTCAACATTTGTGTATTAGAAGGTTTCAACACACACTATTGCACTCAATAATATGTGGCTCACATTCAAAACCCTGCGTCAAAATGTAGTGTATTGGGGTATAGCCTATGGGAATTGTAATTATTAATCTGTTCTGTGTTTAACACCTTTTCATTGTGCCTTTTTTAGTATCAGAAGGGTATGTATTTTTTTGCACACATATATATATATATATATATAATTACTCTATAAAAAAGCACTATAATTCATATAATAGTGCTATTTTAAAAGAGAAATGTTTCGTCAGAGGTTCTAAATATATTAATACCTATTATCAAAAAACACAATAACTTTCTATGTCCAATTTTCTTGACCATAGCCCGACGTTATTAACAAAAGTATTGCACGTATAATACAAAAAATGTATCAAAATTACACACTTGGCAAAATAATAAGACAATAAAATATATTGGACGCCAAGAGATCACGAACGCGCGAGCTTCGTCATAGTACGTGCCCGGGCGCGTGGCAAAATCACGCGCACGCGCCTTGATTCGGATCTATAAATCAATCAAAAGTATGGAGGTACTCACTTACATACGAAGTCTAACGAAATAAAAAATGGGCATCGAGTGGGCGTTTCCAGTTGACGGAGAGTATCTCCATCTCGACTGCACATTGACTGACGGGCATCTAACACTTTGAAGTCTAATCTTTTGTGTTATTTTTTTCTATACAAATAAAGTCAAGTCATAATAACTTTATATCAATAGTAAGGATATGCTAAAAGCTCACTCCATCCTCTAAAGCTGCGGATTTTGTGTAGTGTTAAATATTTTATTTACGGGTGTAAGTTCGTTCAGCGGAAAACGATTTTTTACTAAACTTAAAACCTGCACTTAAAAACTGAAAACGAGCGGAGCACGAAGCAGTGGAGCAATGAGGTTTTTACCGGAGCCGGAGCGGAGCAGTAGCACCAAAATTTTGTAGTGCTCTACTGCTCCGGATGTTTTTATTATTATTATTAAAATTTTATCCTAAAATCTAATGAAAGTATTATTGACACTTTGTAACACTGTAATTATTCGAAATACAACAACACTGTCGAGTGATAATTAATAACATCAATTTTTGACAGAAGAGGCCGATAATGAAAGACAATTTACTGTCGGAAATTTTGTTTAATATATTTATGTAATAAAGAAAAGGAATGCATTCTTTTTAAATTTTTTAACATTTGCTTACATACAATACATATTATGTATACCCGGAGCGGAGCAAACCCTGGAGCGGAGCTGGAGCGAGTATTAGGTCCCGGAGCGGAGCAATTCAAAAAATTCGCTCTCTATGTCACACTTTCACGATCAATCGTTCTATCAAAGAAATAGTCAATTTATTAATCGCCCATTACTTCCCAATGATTTACTAGGTTTCTGCTACGGTTCGAATGAGGTGGAATGCAGTATTTGCTATAAATTTATTACGATTACAATAATTGATAACTTTCGTATGATATTTTAGTTATAATTAGTTAATCAATTATTTCATTTTTGAATTGCTAGCAATATAATGTAATTTATATGACACGCATTTTTACATAATTATGATGATAGTTACACTCTTTCATTCATCATGTTTGCTGTATCATCGAAAAATCGTCATATTATAACAGGTGGTTTTTGAGATACATAATAATACCATTAGACACCAGTGAATAATTAACAATGCCTAAATCAAGTGCTGATCAAGATCTGATTTAATTATATTACTACCACAGTGCGTGTTCTATTTTTCACCAACATGATGTATTGAATCTATCTAGTCAAGTTAGCATTGAAAATGTTGAACAAATAGCTAATAATCAACCATCGTAATAAGTCTTTAAATTCCAGTCCAGACCGACACACAAATCGAATTGTAAAACTTTACAATTATTTTATAAAAGCTGTTTACAAACATGTTAAATATTTTTATACAAATGCCAATATATTTTTTTATATTCAACCGCGAATTGAAAACGTGTGCAAATAAAATAATCTGGCCATCAAACAAGTGTGGTGACATTTTTTGTGGAAAGTTAAAACTGCTGCGGTGAAATAGTAATTAACTTTATACGGTTTCGTAGTATAATGTTATGATATTTAGAGCAATCTATAAGATATTTCGGTCTTGTCTGTTAAGTGGAAGCCAGCGCCAAACCAATTTTGAAAATAGCCGATATGCTGGATTATTTGTAAGGTTAGGTTAGATTATCATTTTTGAATTCATGAATTTTGCCAAAATCGGCTATAAAAATTGCCGCTGTTCCCACTTGGCTTCCAGAAAAAAATATAATAATAATACATTTATCTAACAGCCTCAGAAACCAATTTATTAAAAAAATCCAATAACGAAAACACAACTTCCTCAAATTCAATAGATACATTCTCAGTTACATAGATGCTAAAAATTATCTGCAAGAAATAATAGTCTTCCTAAACGTGTTAACTTGGTCCATTTGATAAGCGTATCAGCGCACACGTCTTATGTTGGTAAAGCCTAATTATTATTGTTGCCTAGCAACCTGTTTCAGCACCTCTAATTTTATGGTCAGGTGCTTGTAATTCACCGCACTTTGTATGATGGATTGGTCCTACGGACATTTTGGAGATAATTATTTTGATGCATAGAAAACTGTTTTTAAATTTTATGGTAAATCCGTAGACCACTAAAAAATTAAGGTTAATGATTGTATTATTAAACGGATAATTTCTATTCCACGAATATTTTTTTCCATCAGAATGTTGTGAAAAAATAATAGTATGTTGAATATTCTATAATATATTATGTTGACCAATTTTATTTTGTTTAATTTAAGCCACATTTTCACAAAAATATCTTCACCCTTTCATATTGCATTTAGCAGATTTACGTATCTACAAATATTAAATCACGTTATAAAGAAAATATATATTATATATTATGTGCTAGACATTAATATGAGAAATGATAACAGTTTCAAGAAATAAAAAGTAGAATTGAGACCAAAAGACCTCTCTCAAAATGAACTTCTCCTTATCAATTGAGACCTTTACTTAGGTCTGAAACTGCGTATGTTCTGTTGCTATGTTCTCTCAATTATTTTATATGGTATGAAAGTATGGACGCTAAACCAACAGGTATCACTAAGTTGAAACTTTCGAGGTATGGCTGTATAGACGCATCCCTAAAATTCTTTGTACTGACCAGAATAATAACTTAAAACTACAGTACCTGGGCCACACAATGAGAGGACAAAAGCACAGCATTCCCCAACTTGTCATCCAAGGAAGGATCAACAGTAAGCGTGGCAGAGGACAACGCCGCATTTCGCAGCTTAATGATCCTCCTGTTTAGTACGAGTGTAGGTCCACTGAATTAATATTCCAGGTAGCAGATGATAAAGCAAAGACTGCCTTGATGGTGGTCGACTTCCGTTAGGGGATGGCGCGATAAGAAGAAGAATTACATACTACATTATATTGCAGTGTATATACTGCTAAAATTCTCTCAGTAGTACTATCGCATGGTAATAACCAGATTGACTCCAGACCACTGGACTTCTCAGTTCTTAACCAGACACGGTGGTCTACCTCCGAGCTCTGTCAGCTTGGCCTAATACCCTAATAGAATCTCCGACTTGCTTATGCGACGAATTGCAGGATGGCAATCACGTCCTCCGGGAGTGTCTCCATGTTATGTCAGCTGAAAGAAAATAGCTTCTCAAGTCGGTCCGATTCGGCCAGTCTACCATTGGGGCTTGGTATATAATATGCCAAATTTCTCAGCTTTCAAAAAGTTTACCCCATTTTACGGCGAGTAAGAAGGTCTTTTTATCGAAGATTGACTGTGATATTTATATTATATTAAAATATAAATCACGCACACTCTAGTGCACACCAACCGAGATGTTTGGAAGTTACTTCTGCGATACTCTCAGCGCAGCATTGAAAGGTGCCCAACGTTCATTACGGCACGGTATACGCCTGCATAGCGGGTGTGAAGAAGTAGCGGGTCATAGAGTAAAAAGTCAATAGTACATACTGGTTACTGCCTTGGTAGTCTGTTGATGTCAATAGATTGGCAATATACGGCAAAGAAAAGAATCATCGACGTTATATTTAATGTTTTTATTTCTTTAATAACTTCTTGGATATATTATTATAAAAAAAATAAAAAATAAAATATTAATTAATTAATCATCATATACCTACTCTATCTCTGAGCATATTCTATATTTGAAAAATGAACAGAAATCATTAAACTTTTTTTTTTAGATTTCTAAAGACAAAATTTTTCGATGTAAGTATATTATATTTCCTAAAATATTTTTTTATATTAAAAAAAACTTTTAAATTCCAATCAGAGATCTTAATATTATAATTATATATCCCATAATGGCTACTTCTGCAATGAACTGTGATCTCAGCTCCTTTAAAAGCACTAACTCCAATAGACAACGCCAAATAGGACTGATTTCGAGGTGATAAAATTTTATTATTCTCCGTAATTTGAATTTTCTTTACGACTCTTTAAATTTTCATATCTGAAATAGGAGTATGGCCACATAACCGTAGCGAATTGATAACCGCGTATGTTTTATTAATAGAGTCATTTACAAAATCCATTGTTTTTTTTCCTGTTTTTATTATGTCATGGATAATTTATAATTTTACTTACAATATAGATATCAACAACTTTTTTGAAGGTGTAAATAGGAGTGGGATGAATTTTATTTACTATATTATAAATGTATTGTTAATGTAGGTGTATTTTTTTAATTTAAATTATTTAAAAAAGACACATTAAGCACATAAGAAATTATTAATTCAAGACGTTCACAACATGAAATTTAGAATAAAAATTACAAGTAGAGAAAAAAAAAAACAAAAAATAATTTTATAGAAAAGAAATAAAATAAAAAACAAGAAAATAGAATTTTAAAAACAGAATACATAATGCATCGCTAAAAATGTCGACATCTCTAGGGAGCACATTGACCAGCCTCACAGCTCTCGCTATTGATGCCTGGTGAGCCTGACATAAGGAAACAGTTTTCACCCAAAATAAGTCATGGCTGCGCTGCGACCACGCATGTAATTGACGGGTGCATAAAAATTTTAATTTTCCAGAATATCGGGATTGGAAACTATAAAGCGTTGTGGGTCCCAAGCTCGAATCCTGGGTCTGGCAAGTACATAATATATTGTTTTTCAATTTTTTTATGAGTCAGAGTATGAGTGGACTATACATGTTGAGCAAATGACTGACATTCATTTCTCGTAAAAACTAAATCTGTTAATATAAACCTCTACTCTGTGATATGATCATAGTAAATATAATAATGCTAAATATGATCATATTAGGATCGGAAATGGTCGGAAAAATATTGTTATTACATTATTCACAGAGTGAAAGTTGTATTAACAGATTTTTTAAATAATAAATAGATATTAGCAGTTGCTCAATGCACCATGTCGATACTCGTATTAATTATCCAAACCTGGGACCGACGACATAATGAGCCGACACGTTACCGCTCAGCTATCGTTGTGGATGATCATATTGTTCTGTTTAAAAGCATACACATTGGCATAATATCCTATTCTAAATCTGTCAATGTGTGTTTAGTTATTTAAAGAGGAACTTAGAAAATGATTAATAACCATGATATGTATAGATAAAATTGTTAAAAAATATTGTGATACCCATGAGCGAAAGAATAAAGCTCTTGTCGATAATATATTATTTGTCTATGTGGACCGTGATCAGATGTGTCACTAATGAATATTTTTATATCTCTCTTCATTATTCTTTGGTTAATTTTTGAGGATGGTGATCATTAAAATAGCAAGTGTTACCAATAATCTCCTTCCATCTAGATTAATTCTGGGTTGATCTTGTTCCTTCAGTTACTTATTGTTGTTCAGGCGTTTTCTTGATCGTAATAGATTTTTTAGTTTCCACCGTGTGCGCGTCTTCCTTCTTTCTTTGACGTTTCATCTCTTGATAATGGCCTCCGCAACGAGCTCGAAACGTCGAAGAAAGTAGGAAGAACTACACACGGTGGAAACCCAAAAATCTATTACGATAAAAAAACAACCGTGAATGTCTCAAACGGTTTCTTGATGGTGTCGCCCGTTTTGGAAAGCGCCTCCACTCGACATCTTGACGACATCAGAAATAATTCTTCTCTATAAGCTACTCGGATCTCTTATTACCACGTAGCTGAAGAATGCGTGTAGTTGACCAAGATACGTTCTTCGATGACAAGCCTTTCCAGTACATTTCTACACCCAGCTGTCCATCACATCGAAGCGTCAATTCTCTTCCTATCGGATTCTCTGCGAAAAATTCCAAGCTCTAACACCGTATATGAAGATTAAAATTATTATAGTTTTAACGAGTCTTTTTTAGTAGTTTATGTGATGCTACTATTTTTCCATAATATTATCTTCGCCAAATCTCTTTCTCGCAACTATCGGAGTCATTGAGGCTTGAGCCGAGGTATATGAAAACAATCAGTCATTCCAAGTGGTTTAGTTTACCATAATATTTGTATTATACTTATACTATTTTTAACTTATGGATGTGTGGCTGTCGTCAAATTTCTGTAACCCATATCTCAATTATAATATTATATATTATTTAGCAGTGCCTACATATGTTATATAATATTATTTCATAATAATTTCAACATATTATTATAATATAGTGCACCGGCAGAATTGATTGGAAATCTCACTCGATTACAAGTTTCCGTTAAGGACACATTGCACCGAATTTCGGTTATGTTTATTATATTGCATCGATTGTACCCTTGTAGTTATTTGCAACAGTAAATAAATTCTCGCCTCCTCCATCATCACGAATATCTACTACCGTCTTTCATCTCCAATATCTATCCTCCGCCGAACAAAAGTATACCACAGATGATTTTTCACATACGGGCGGCTGTGACCCTCGCAGCGGCACTGATAACTTATTTTTTTCTTAAGTGTAAGTATTAGAATATCCGTCGCTGTCAACACACTAGTCGGATAATTTGCATTAATTTAGAAGATCAACTATAATTCTTCGCAAAGCTCTGACAGATTTGGTAAACACAGTTGTTAAGAGGGTCACGTACGTGATATTACGTCATTACGTGAATGAACTTGCAGAGCCGGAAATTATCGCGAATTCTTTCTTAATTCGAACGGCCGCCCATCGCCCGGAGCGGAAATGCTAACTCCACATATTATGCGCAATTTTTTGGTTCAGGTGCTATTTAAATGAGTAATTGTGAGCAGTGACTTGGTCTGAGCTGTAATTGACGGCTGTGAAAATTGCCTTTAGCAGTGTATGAGCTATTGCAGTAAAGAAAAACCATTTAAGCATAAGTACATCATTGTTTTATATGAATGAAACCTTTAATATAAAAGTCTAGCATAGGCAAATCGTTCTAGACCAGCAGAAATACTACAATACTGATTTCGCATTGCAAGGTTAAAAAGGGTAACTCGTCATAGACTATTTTCTTTAAAGAAAAGCTGTTAAATATATAGTATATTCTTGTATTATTAGTGTACGTTCAAGATATTTATTATAGTATTCTGTATTATCCAATGGCGAAAGGTGAATTTTGGAAAGAGGTAGACTATGGATATCATAGAAAAATAGCACACTTGTCAAGAAAGCGTAAGGGAAATAAAAAGATAATACGATATTACTACTGACAATGACACACTAAATCGATTAAATTTCAATAGCAATTTTATTGTACAAAGCTGCAGTCATAAAGACAATATTATGCGCAAAGATTTTATGCTTTGCCTTTTGAGCCTACCGTATTTCATACATTACGGTAGATGGGGCTGAGGTCCATACATCAAAAATGTGACATTCGTCGCACAATAATCCGATATATAATATAATATTTGAAGAGAGATGGTTCTGCATATATTTATAATACATTTTTATATGTACGTATTATGTCGTTGGCAAATTAAATTATTTTTATAAAATAATCAAGTTATTATTTAAATTTGTTAATATACATTTCAAAATATGTTTTAAGAAGGTGGGCTTTAAATAATCGCCTAGTATGGAATCTTCGCCACAAGTATTAATTGCATACGTAATACCATTTTGATTATATTAATATACCTACTTTCAATTCGTCTGCCTATCCATGATTTCATATACTTAGATAGTTAAAATCATGCCATTTCTAGAAAAGGTTTAACATTGCTGTTATCTTGCGCACTTCTAAAATTAAAGGGAATGCCTAATGCTTTAATGTATGGGTTAAATTAAAAATATAAATGTTACTGTGCCAAATTTGTATATTTATTGCAAACTATTGAAGAAATGGATTATTTTCTAATCAATTATTCATGATAATACTATAAACGTGTAATAAAACACCGTGATGGATTCAATCAGATAAGGTTAATAAATTGCTTTAAAGATTTTCAATGAATGATGGCTGCTTTATATAATTATAATGTTAAAAATAATTATAATGAAAATTTGATGACAGGGGCGTCGCGTCTTGTGCGCGATGTGTGCGGCGAATACCAGTGGCTGGACAAAAGGACGGCATTTTTTAGCTTTTTGTGAATTCATTTATTTATATTTCTTTTCCAATCCATTTATTTATTTATTTATAATCCAAGATTTTTTTATTATTATTAATAACCATGTCTTCGCTTTTTCGTACAAGGTGGTTGTTAGTAATGTTGAACAATCACAAACACACAGGCTTTGAGAAAATCACATAAATAATGTGTCCTCATCGGGAATTGAACGCAGAACTCTCAGGTGGAAGGCCAGCGTCTAACGCACTGGACCACGATAATTTAAGTATTCAATTCCATTTTTCACCAACATCACAGATGTATGTGATATTTCAATATGCTATATATTATATTGCTACCTACCTGAAAGTTAAAAAAAAGTAAAAAGCTAAGTAAAAAAAATCGATTTTGAGATAATTATGCCAATCGATTGCTGAAAGCTTATTATATATAGGTACATAATAAATAACTGAGATTTAAAAAGAAATATAATCTTACTATATTTAAAATTAAAATACAAATGTTGCATTTACAAATTTGTTGCAAAGTAACAGTGGTATATTTAAAATATTGTATAAAAAATCTTAGAACTATTGAAACATCAAAGTATAATTATTATTATCTCTAAATTAGTATTTTCGACTTATATTATGTAGCGAATCTCAATATCAACATATTTGATGACACCGTGAATGTTTGTGTTGAGGTCCTCGTGTCCGGAAATTTGTACTATATAGTTGGCTGTATCACAGTTCATCGTAAGCTATTGTATCGGAATATCAGCTACATAATATTATGATCAAATTTATGTATAATTAAAAAACCTAAATATAAGTAATAAATACCAGTGGTAATGCAGAAAAAAGGATACCTAGGTAAGTAAATTAGAAATACATGTAAGTAATACTGTATGTAGGTATATAAAATTCTGGAAGCTATGTGCTTGTAAGTAATAAATCGGTTAACTCACCAATATTAACTAAATATTATAATATGGAGTATTTCAGATAGTTTTATTTTATTATTTGTTTATTAAACACCACAACAGGCCGTGAAACCCAATAATAGTGGTAAAACTCCCAGGCTTGAGGAATTTACATATTAAATTGTGTGAATATATTTTGACCTCACCTAGAATTGAACCCAGAACTCCAAGATGGAAGGCCAGCGCCTTACGCAGTGCACCAAGAAAGCCACCCATAATAATAATGGTCCAATAACTACATATTATTTCCACAAATATTTAATTTTTACAGCCATGAATCAATTTTAACAATTATATTATTATTTTATCTAAGTTGCATGCACAATTTATAAATATATAGGCTATGAAATGTGTTCCAAACAAAATTATTATAATTAATTGCATACGAACGCCCAATCATTAGACAGCATTTTAAACACTACTGCAATCATAACAAACCAGTTTTACGTTAATCTCACTTGATCATTAAAATGGTTATGCTAAAAATTGTTTTCAATGCTTGCTCACTTTGTCATATTTGTCATTTATTACATAATATCTAGTTAATACGATAGACATTATCCAGCTACTAACGGTTATTAACGGCTTTTAACTGAAGGGGGTTTGATTTTTTTAATACCACAAGTTTTACTCTATTAATTGGTCCTTCATCGTGAAATAATTTTTGCTGAAGCGTATAAGCGTTTTCAAACATGGTAGAGTTGTCTCTTCATAACTTTTCACTCTGGCTCTAGGGTGACAATGATGTAATAATATACTCTAAATTATTTGTTTTTTACATGTGAATAATACAAATAAGTGGTTAATATAAGTGATTTTCATTAAATAATGATGATGTCATGAAGTCAGCTGAATGCAGAAATATGCTAACTCACATTTTAAAATATTTTGCAGAAGAGTTTTTTGAAACAGCTTATTTCAGTTATTTATTATTTATATAAACAAGTGTAAGCACCATTTTTTTCATCAATAATCTTACTAAAATATGATGCATAAAATAATAAATAATTTTAGTACCTAACAAAAAACTCTCTCGTAAAAAATTCAATTGTGTGTTAGAATAGTTCTGCATTCAGCTGACGTATTTGATCTAAGTTTATGCAAGGTAATCAGGCAAAGAGGCATACCAGTGTAGTAAAAAATGAAAAAAAAAGTGCAAATTTATAAGGGGTATACTCCTGCAGGAGGGCTATGCTATATATGATATAGACAAATTATAGCATATTGCCAAGAAAAGGAAGAAAAACTCACCCGAAATATTAATAGTGTTATTGAAAGAATTTCCATCAAATTCTTATAATTAATTTGGTGTTTGTACGTTACCATTAATATCTGGAAATACACCAACTCATCAGATCTTTTTTGCCATTGACTATTTCAAATTCTTTTTTTAATAATACAAATTTTATATTTCAAATTTCAAAAAATGTATAGATCAGAAATATCTAACATGCTATTTTTTTAAATAAGACAACAACATTTTCCTATTCTGGTAATAGATACTTCCACAGCAATATGAGCGCCACCATAACCTTTCGTTTTAAACCTTTCACAGAGTTACACATCAGCTAAACTTTATAATACCAAACGCATGGTTCGAACCCATTAACCACGGATTCAGAAGCAGATATTTTATTATTCGCCCACCTCAGCCACTTATATACCTAATATTCTATAACCCAGTGTTGGCGAACCTTTTTACGTACGCGTGCCATAATTTCCCAAATATTATTTGGCAACTGTCTTACGGTCCGAGCAGTTATGGGGAAAAAGTACTTTTCAACAATGTTATTGAAAAAATGATGATGTTCTAAACACCAATCACAGAACATAGCACACATTTATAGCTTTATATTTTTTTTCAAATACGCCATACATTTCGGTCTATCAATTTTGAAACTGTCTGCCAGAAATACTACTACTAGCTTCACCAAGTTTTTGTTTCTTATGTGGTTCAGTCATTTTTGTGAATAGAAATAAAAAAAATTATTAGTGTATTATTTACGCACATATTGACATCAGAATTACTCCGATCAGGTGAGGCATTCTCTACCTACAGTAGTCTCAAGTATTGTAAATAAGAGGTTAGTGTTGTGGCATTCCCCGCCGCCTGATGAGGTTAGTGCGATAATATTATTTATGATGCATATAGTCTAAGGACCAAACTATGTAATTACATATTTAAATTAAACGTAATGCTTATTCTTGAAAAGTATTTGCCTGCTATTTTGTATACAATGCGATCTGTCATTTGTTATCATTCGTGGGTAGGTATTCTGCGAATAAGCATTAAGTCAAAAATACTAGTTTTGAGATAATCGAGTTTGAAAGTTTGGACGGTCTTAACTTGTTTTATACATATTATAAAAGGCAAATTCTTTTCTGCGATATTGCTTTGAGTATGACTTAGTGCAGTTTCGCACGCAGAATTTTGTGAATACAGCCTGAGAATGAGGGAAGCAAATGCCCTAAGTCCCTTTAGTGCCTTTTCTCTGAATTGATGTATGTCTTTTTGACTTATAACATAAATTATCTTCGCCAGTTTTATAGATATGACTGTGTGTATTGTTGTAGACTATAGAGCGTACTATTAATAAGATCACCTCATCATTAAGTCAAAACAGCAAAATTTTTACTTAGTGCTTTTTCGCAGAATACGCACGCATTATAGGTTTTTTTTCTCTTCAAACGCGTGCCATGCAAAATCATGGTGAAACGCGTTCTATAGGCTTGCCACCACTGCTATAGATAGTTAATTATATCGGTAAACTAGCAAGAATTAGTTTATAAATGCAAAAACCAAAAATGTCACGTCACATTAAATAAATGCAACAAATCATTACGATCCATAAATCACATTGACTTAACTACCAACAGCACATGGAAGGAAATGTTTTACAAATATAATTTACTACGGTGTCCTTGCCAGATAGTAAGTACGTCAGGTGACAGATAGAAAGTCGAGATTTATTTGCGTCAGCAATTATTCGGATCACAGATAGCCATTATCGTAAATAGCGCGGAATGCCGGAATTTTTCACGGTGCCGAGTGCCGACTGCAGTTTGGCGCCGCGCCGCTAGGAAATTCTTCAAACGGGATAATAACAATAATATGGCAACACAATGTTCAGTATATCACCATGTCAGACGGATTTGATAAGCCCGAATGGCTAATGCAATATTCAACTGTAATTATTATGCAAGTTAAGGCCATTCAATAGTCGTGAAATGTAAAGTAATCGATGCAAATGCACGAACGTAAGAATTTAGGAAATCATTATTAGTTTTAAATAAAAAATTCTGTGTATTAAATCTAAGCTAAACACATTTTCTATCATACTATAATTATTCACTTTCGTTTTGGTACAACGGATGATTGCACTAATTTCGAGTAATGTTTTTGGCAGACCTCCTTATTATATACGAGCGCGACACCAGTATCCCGTCTGAAAGCGGGGTTAGCGTGTTGCAGACGGGACACCGATGTCGCGCTCGTATATAATAAGGAGGCCTTTGTATTCGAATAAAGGGGCCTTTGTATTATGTTTATGAACGCCCAGAGCTAATGAGTCAACGCATAATTTCGCGATATAAATTATAACATAAAACTGGCTGCGATCATAAAAACATGTGTACCGGCGGCTTGAAAATGTAGCGGCCGACGGAAAAGTATACCGGACACGCTTTGACTCATTAGCTCGGGGAGTTCATAAACATAATACAAAGGCCCTTTTATTCGAATACAAAGGTCTCCTTATTATATACGAGCGCGACACCGGTGTGCCGTCTGAAACAGGCCTTAGCGTGTTGGCTTATTATAAGCCTTAGCGATGGTGCCCACAGAACGCGTCGGGCGCCGCACTCGCGCAAAATTTCTACAAGTGGCGCATAAATCATTGAAAATACAACGTAATCAAATACGCCAGCGCCCACTGGATATGGCGACGCATTATACGCGCGCGCCGCATGAATCATCGTTTTTTCGCTAATTACCGCTTCTCGGCGATACGAATGAAAGAAAATACAATGAGTCCATTCATTGAACACAGCGAGCAAAAACATGCTGCGCGAGGCATCGTCGATCGACGGGCGGAAAGCAATTATTTAATTACAGAGAAGTCATTGTTTTATTTTATTGCGTGTTCAGTTTATCGCTGGTTGAATAATGTCATCGTAAATTTTAATTACAAGCCCCAAAATAATATAATATTTTTATTGCTTTGTTATGAGAGGCGCTGTAATAATATTTATTTTGTGCTGCTTGGGCCGCTTATAACATAGGTGAAGGGTAATGCGCGGGAAGAGACGTGTGATTATGGTTATGAATAAACACTGCATTCGCCGACTTCGCGCGCCCGACGCGTCTGTGGGCACCATCGCTTATAATATCGTGTATCCCGATTTAATCCTGGGTCTGGCAAAATTGACAATCTGTATTTTTTTCTGTATCTGTATTTTTTATATATTTTTTCAAAAATATCAAAATGTTTAAGTATTTAATTTTATATATACTTAGGTATTATACAAAAATAAATGAATAATTTTCAAATGTAAGTAAATTGTATAGCTTTATAATAATTCATAACACAATAATAATTTTTTCACGAGACGGAGCGATAATCCCTGGAATTTCACGAACCGAACTGCGCTCCGGTCCATTCAATAACAGATTTTTGGTGTATTTGCTTGTTTATAATAGTAGCCGACAATAAATCTCTATGTATATAAAAATCTCGTGTCACGATGTTTGTGGTCGCACTCCTCCGAAATGGCTCGACCGATGTTTATGATTTTTTTATGTATATTTGTTAGGTATGAGAATAGGTCAACAAGTATATTTCATACCACTAGGTGATTAGGGTATCTCTATCCAGAAAATTTTTTCATTTATTTTTTTGACATTTTTTTTTTGTATATTTTTTTATTATTTGGCATCAAAAAATACCTATAACCCCAAATTTTCATTCTCCCACCCCCACCCTCCCATTTTTTAATCGCGATTTTATTATTTTTGTATGAACAAATTTAACCGTCGTTCGTATTTCAAACAGAACGAAATTATTTATGTTGTTGAATGACAGATGGCGCTACGTCCGAGAAGAATTCAAAAGAAGCATCGCGTCATTTTGACATTTCATTCGGCATTTCACAACGCAGTGCGTGCAAAATTTTGTACGATTTATTTTAATTTATCTATTTTTGTGTGCGTGTATTACAGTGCACAATGCCAGCAAGACGCAAGGGGGGCCATTTGGACCGTCGAACGAATAAAGCAACAAACATGCGAAATAGTAGAGCAGAAAGAACAGACGGACAAATCCAACAAGATAACAAAAACATGCGTATGAGCATGTCGCAATTGCGTGCATCTCAATCACAAGAGGCATGAGCTGAACGAAATCAACAACGACAATTGGAACGGAGCCGAGCGTGCCGGTTCGTAGTTAACAAACGCAGAGAAAATGACTGACAACGCCATCAAGTACATCGAGCATTTACATCCGCTTCGTTCCTTCGTCTCGCATTTGAGTACGAGCCAGATATTGAATATTCCGCTCATCCGAAAGTGCTTATTGGTGCTATGGACAAGGAATGTCCCCATTGTCAAATTCAAACATGAGTCAGCCGGGATGTGTTGCGCATCAGGAAAAGTGCAACTACCAGAAATTAAGACACCACCAGAACCATTGAACGGCTTGCTCATCGGCACGGTTCCAGATTCAAACCTGTTCCTGAAGTCCATTCGCACATTTAATTCCAAATGACTTCGTTCAGAGCAACAGAAATAGTTCACAATACTGCGGCAATACAGTAGTCTCATTGCTGCCAATGCCAAATGAACCACATAATTTTTTTATAAATCTACTTCATGGGCGGTGAGGACAACAATCGTGTGGATGCACGTTGCGGCTAGAAAAACCTCAATTTGCCTAATGCCAGGCGCATCGTCAGCGAACTGGACGCCATATTGAATGAGCACAATGAATTATTGAAATTCTTCAAAGCACACATGCACGAATTGCAAAGTGACAATCACGCTATTGTTATCAATCCTGATAAAACACCAGCTGGAGAGCACGTGCGTCGATTCAATACGCCTGTTGTTGACGACATTGCTGGGATCATGGTTAGCGACCGCACATCGACGCGAGAAATCGTGATTCGAAGAAGAAACAATAATCTGGAGTTCATCGCTGACGCACACCGTTCATACGACGCTCTCCAATATCCGCTAATTTTCTGGAAGGGACAAGACGGATATTGCATAAACATTAAACAACGAGATCCTATCACAGGTAATTCATTCATTATGAACATCATTATTCATTTTAAATTGAGAAAATGAATGGTTGGTGTTTTTTTGTTTTTATAGGCGGTCATCGTCTACAACGCTCCATTCCTCTTTCTGTCATAGATCCCATCCCCACACGCTTACGATAAATTCGGTATTTTTTATTTAACAACCAAAATATTCACTAGAAATAATTTATATGGCAGAACAACGTTTGCCGGGTCAGCTAGTATTATCATAATAAGGAGATATCTAAAAATATGTAGTTAATTTAAAACTAAAAATAATTACAAGATAAAAAGAACTTTTTATATACAACGTTTTTAAATTTTCTGTTGAATCATATAAACTTGACTAGACTAGCTTAAACGATCAAAAAAAATGTATTTGATATAAATAATACTGAAATGTCATTTTTGACACTCATATTGATTTCCATAGTAAAGCACATATTAATAATTTAGTTGTTAGGACCCTAGCAACCAATAACAGTGGATTGGATTACGGATTTCTTCCAAAATAACTTTTCATACAAAACAGAATTAACTGAAAATGAATTTAATTCTACCTAAAAATGGCTAAAAGTAATAAAAAATTCATTGGCATCGTGTTCTGATATATTCTAAATGTTTCAAACGTCTAGCTAGTCGGTAAGTTAGTTAAAAATCGATTGCAAGATTTGTACCGGACAAACAACCACCGGACACAAGAATATGACCTATAAAAAACGTTGTAATAAAAGGGGACATCATTCAAACTTGCGTAGGGATGTCTTTGCGCACGAATACATTCAAGCGATATAAAATATTGACAATCCCGAATTGTATAATTATGCTATAATTAAGGAAACAATATAAATAAATAAATAATTATTATGTATCCATAACTCAGTTCTCTATCTCCCCAATGCCAATAAATTGTCTTTTGTTTAATTCATCGACACCCTAAGTTATTAATTACGTACTTATTATTAAGAATATTCGATTGGTGTGATTTTGACTATTGCAGTGTACCTACTCAATATTATATGATTCATCAACCCAGTTCTCGAAATGGAAAAGTTTACGATCCGGAGCGCTCGACAGTTTTCTGAAGATATTAACATAGTTGTTAAATTTTATGTGTATTTTATAAAAATAAGTTTGATAAATTTTTGTTATAATATGGCCTATCTAGCACGGTCAAATTATTTTTTCCACGAGACGGAGCGATAACTTGATTGCACGAATAGGAACGGTGTTCCAGTGCGCTCACGGTTCATTTAGAGCCTTGGAGTAACCCCAACTCATCCACCCCATATAGCTGTGTTACTACACACATATAAACCCTTGTACATAAACTAAGCGTCACTAATATTACTTACTTACTTTACATATATTTTATAAAATTGTAAATGATTCTAATACCATTCAACTTGTTCAAACTTAACTCAGCTCTAATCTCCGCGTTGTTTCAGAGCAGATCGAACTCTGTTGATGTATTTCCCTTTTATTTATTCCGTGTATCTTTGAATAATAAATAAAATTAAAAAAAAAATATAATAAAAATATAATAAATATAATAAAAAATAAATAAAATAAAATAAAATAAAAAAATAAATATAAAACACTGAAGAATAATATCCACTAGTCTTTTTACCGACATACACCTTACTCTGGACCACATGAAGGATCGGGCCATTACTAATAATTTCCGTTACCTAACAATTGATAACATATTAATAATATGCAATATGCATGGTGATTTGATTACTGTTTACTACTTATCTACACACTTCGTAATTTGCAACTGTAATAAATAGTACAATATTTAGGTATGGACAATTTGATTGATTGGTTGCATTTCGTTTAAAACAGAGATTGCAATAATTTCCAGGAGCGTTACGTTCAAAAGACAAGCGCAGCAAATGCATTTTGCATTTCACTCTACCCACGACATTTTAACTGAGTTCTATTAATAGATATGCTCTAATACTGATATTCTAAATCTGTGGGCTGCCGGAAGATTTTATAATTTTTCCATTTAATTGAAACGTTTTTCCGATATTATTTTTGACGTCTCTCCCACCAGAGATTGACTACCATCGTGTGAGAAATTATAATCTATATTATCATAATTATACACATTATATTTACATGGAAAAAATAAAATAACAGATTTAAGCAATGTTAACTTTATTCTTACTATCTCCAGTAAGTTAAAAATAATTGTCAAGTCAGGGCAAGGTATGATTGGTCAATGTATCTCAAAAGAATCTCGTTATTAGCGCACAATATCGGTTATATTAAGCATTATACAATAAAATTATTATATATTTATTTTAAATACATACTTTTTAATTAATTTTATAGCATTTAGTATCACTCTATTAAATAGTTTTGACTATAGCTAGAGATTCGTATGAGTATTGCAACTTTGTTAACACATGATTACAATAATTTCAGAATGTTATGAGCATGGTTGAATTGCTAGTCTTACATATTATAATAATTATAATTAACTATTAATTTTATTCAATGAATAATTCAAACGATTTAAGAATGTAGCATTCTTTTTATTGAACACACATAATTTTGAAAACACTTTTAATTAAATAGTTAATTAAATTATTAAAAAGATCAAATAAGTTACAACAAAATATCATGAAATGATCCGTGACGTCAGTTGATAGGTAGTTAAAAATAATTTATGCCTAATTTGATTAATAATACAAAAGCAGATTGCCAATAGCAATTTTTAATTCATTTTGCAAAGCGCTTCAGAGATTATTGTAAGAGTTATTAGTTAAAATTTGTCGCAATTAGATAGGATATCTATAGCATTGTGGTCGATGTACGTGGGTTCGAATCCCGAGAGACACAGGTTCAATTCCTGCCGGGTGTCATATTTTTTCAAAAAAGATTTTCATTATTTTGTTCAGAAGTGTTATCAAAATTATATAATGTTATAATATTATGTTATCCTTGTATAAACGACTGCGTTTCAAGCACTTGAGTTCATGAGTGGATACGGTAGTCGTTGGTAATTGAAGTAATCACGAAGAGACGCTTTGTGTGGTTGGGACATAATGTTCCGGATCCTGCCAGAGAGTGCGACACTCCGTACCCTTGTAGCACAACTTCAACGGTTCCACCGTGGTGATGGACTGAGAGAAGTAGTGCGATCTTGTACGTGCCCTATGCCCCAATACTGGGGATTGGCAGGGTGGAGTAATAAGTAGTAATATAAAACGGCTTTCTCCGAATGCTTTTCCTTTCATCAAGAAATGACATTTCATTACACCATTTATTAGTGACCAAAATGAAAGTCGCCCAAATGGCCGATCAGTGACGTGTCCGCTAATAATGTAATGGATCTGGGATCAAATTCAAGAGTTTGGAAAACTCACCAATGTGTGTTTGGATCCAAAGTAAGGACTTAATGGATTGATTCAGTGCTCGAAATAGAAAATCTTACGAACCGGAGCACTGAATAATCATTCTAAAATATGAAAGTGGGTTAAATATTTTTCGGATATTATAAGGGCGATATGCCTAGTAATCAGGGTTTCATTTATGCTTGAAGAAGCCTTCAGCTAATACACATTACCCCCCCTCCCCTTCAGCAATACAACATTAAAATATAGTTTTTTTTAAAGGTACCTACTCATTTTTTGCAAAATCACTTATTTTTCATCAATTTTCTTAGAATTGGGCTCTTATCTTCAAAATTCTAGAAGCTCGTATGTTTTTGTATTCCTTCGCTGAAAGGTTCTTTTGTGATTTCACATCTGCACATCTGAACATCTGAAATCCGAACAGCCTATATTATAATATTATAGATCTTGTAGGACTAATCGTTAATAAATAACATAACATATTCTCATGAATCAGTTCTTACAACTTTAAAAACTATATAACTACATGCAATATTATCTCAATAACATGAAACGGAAAAGAATCCACGAGCCGGAACGGTATCTTTTAGAATCTCACGAACAGGAACGGCGCTCCGGCGCGTTCCGGTCTATTTCGAGCCCTGGATTGATTAAGTGCCTAACATCATTTCTCATAGTTAATTTGTTATTAAGTTTAAAGGAAAAGAGATTCAAATATGAATATTATTATTCAAATATATTATCTAAATATTCATATAAATAAAGTCAGATTATAATTCCAGATAGCCAATGAAAATAAACAGTACCTATCTATATATCGTAAGGACCAAAACAACGTTGTTTTTTTAAAATGGAAAACTAACAAAATAGAAATGGAAAATGATAATTATTTACTATTGTATAATATTTGAGACTTTCAAGGTTGTATGTTATTAAAATAGATATTTGTGTTGTCATTGGGTGTTTTTTTTCGTTCTTTCCTCGACGTTTTGGGCTCGTTGCATAGTACCTTGAGAATGGAATCTGCAACGTCGAGGAAACAAAATGGAAGAACACACGATGACAACACAAACATCTAAATATATTAATAATTTATACTTATTCATAGAGGGGTATAACAAGACTTAACAGTTTTATATTCAACGGTTTTATCTCTTAGCGTTAATATTGACGAGCTCGCACCAAAGTAGGTTATCGTGAAAATTGCAATTGTCAGTGGATATTCATCGCGAAATAATAACGTTCCGTAAACTCACTTTATGTAGCGTACAAATTGTAACAGAGATAACTTTATAGGTTTAACTTCCAGAGATAAACGCTATTATTTACTTAGGTACAGACTTGGTACAAAAACACTTACAGATTTTTCGCGAGAAAAATCATTGAATAATAAAATTCTACTACATATACAATACTTATTCTGACGTAATAGTTTATGGTTGCGCTTTATGCAGTGGATTGAAATTTAAAGATGCTGGTGGATTACGGATCAAGGAGGAAGGGGGGTTAAACAGGATGCCAGAAACTAACCTTTTATGTTGAGAGGGCTGGCGCGCGCTGGAGCTGTTTCGATGTTCACGCACTCACTCACTGGTAAACGGACGGTTCGGAATGTCATTCTCATGGTTTTTTCTCTTGGGTTTTAGGATAAATGATGATAACAAGTTCAGGATGGATGATTGACGCGACGTTCGCTCAAACCGTATCAGATTTAGCGCAACGAAGGTCGGATAGATGCGTTTTAGATGAGTCACTCTATAGTTAATGACGCCTTAGCTTTAACAAACAAGTCTAGGGATGTCCACTGTCTTGAAGTAACTGAATGTAACTACAATCACAGTCGACTGATGACCCGTGACTGGTGGTTGCCTGGTTTTGCGACAATAATTGTGGATTGGAGGTAGGTGGGAAGAAAGGAATGAGGGCCACCATAATTGGCTCAACCAGTTTATTAAATAATTATTTTCAAATTCATTATTAAATCCATCATGGATATAGCATACATAAATACTTTTTAATATTCCGGGCATTACACTACTATGTAGGTATTGTCCATCTACAGCAGGGGTTCCCAACCTTTTTGTACTCTAGAGCACATTCTTAAATATCGGTAGGGTGGCGGGCACCACCTATTTGTAATCGACAAACTTCTTCCATAACTTCTCCTTAAAGTGGATAATTCACATCAAAAGTGGCATGAATTGTCTGAAAGTGTCGTTCAACATTATGTTTTTTCGGCACTGTAATACTACTACCACACAACAAACAGACGCATTTATTTTTCACATTAAAGAAACAATATGATTCCTCCCAGTCAGTGTTAAAATTATAGGTTCGTTGTCTTTTACTCAGTCCACTCATTTTAGAACTATATAGAAGGAATATCAAAACTCCTAATTCGTGTTTCGTCAGACGAAAATGTCTCCTAGCTAACTGTCACGACCCGAACGGGGCAGCAATTGCAATCACAATGACAACAACGTGGTTCCAGGCGGGGAATGCTATTTGCACATCACTCCTTGTACACGCCGAAAACCCGAACTGAGCCGATGATCGCCGAAGCAATCGGGACGGTCCGAGCACGTGACTACTGTCACGTCCTTCGGCGTTCATCGGCTCAGTTAGTGGCGTTCGTTCACTTCGGGTTTTCTGCGTGTGTCAGGCTAGCGTGAAAATTCTGTCTCTGTCGAATAGTGGCGGGCACATACGAATCATTTCGCGGGCGCCATGGTGCCCGCGGGCACGGGGTTGGGAACCCCTGTTCTACAGTATCCACCACCATCTAAATCTATTGAAACCCGCTTCCTCTCAGTTTTGGATATGTATGGTTACTTATGTTATTATCATAAAACAATTACGAGGAAGCGTTTATTTTATTAATAGTTTAGTAAAATTTTATTGAACATAGTTGAATATTTAATGCATGTGTCATTTATGAGGTGTCAGTTAAAACTATGGTAACTAATCAGTACAAAATATTTAGCTATCCCGAATCCCTATACCTCAGAACAGATTGATAAGACAATGATAAGATAATGATAAGACATAAAATATATGATAACCAGTAGCCATGAACCAAGCTTATGAAGCCGGATTAGGTTTATTACTTGATGTGTGTCATAAAATATTACCAATATTGAATGCGCGTTTCGTTTATATAACCAATTTTAACTCATATTATTACACAGATGTAGGTACATATTGAAAATGAATCCCCTATTTCTCCACACTCAAGCATTAAACTTTCTTACAGCTTCACTCAGAAGACAACCCACTTCCCTTATTTTTATGTTCTCTGATTACAATTATGTTTTTTGTGTAAGACCTTAACTAAATAAAAAATCTCGAATCGAGAATCTGGAAAAATATGGATATGTACAGATTTAAGCAGATGTGTGTCTTTTGAGGAAAAATACATAGACTTTACAAACTTATTGTAAACCAAAATATTAAAAAAAAACAAAAAAAAAAATGAAAGTGCTTACAAACAAAAACGGCAGTTTCCATTTTCGTAAAATGTTGGCGGTTCATTAAAAATGTCTTATTGGTACTTACCTCTCTTTCTTGTATGTATAATGTCTTTTTATTTTATTTTTTTAACACTACAATAAACAAAAAAAATCTTTCTTAACTTTCTTCTTTAAGCACTACGGTGCATGGTTGCAGCATCAGTCCCGTGCGGTTCTGTCTTGGAACGGAATGACCACTTAAAATCACTTTTTTCAGACACGTTTAAAGCGTCATAGAGAGCGGTCGTGCATATCCACGGCTGTGCATATAATATGACGGGTGGTGGTGGGCACTTTAACGTAGGCCATAAGGCCCTATTACTGTTAAGTAGTATATTTAGTTATATAAGAGAAACAATCATAAACACTCAGGTTTTGAGAAAATCACATAAACATAATACAGTGACCTCATCGAGATCACCCCGATCTAGGCCCCGGATGAAAGGCCACCGCCTCACGCAGTTGACTACAAGAGCTGCCTTATAATATATAAAATGTTATAATACTTATTATAATAGAAACTATTGATATGAAATAAAAAAGACATATTTTGAAAAATATCGATTTTCAGACATTTTTTTGAAATTGGAAACTGCCCTAGACCCCTCAAATGTAAACTTTGAATATCTCTTTAATCTAATCATAAAGTTCAGTCAAGTAATATGCACTGAAACAGTGCTGAATAATTATATAAAACAATAGACAACAGTTTGACTTCAACCACGCGTCATATTTGCATACAATCCTTTACAAAATACTAGTCATAAATTCAGTTATAACTTATTTAAAATGTATGTATCATAAACTATGTATCGAACTGTGAATAATAACATAATGAGTAGGTACTTATAATATTTTTGAGATTTTAATAATAACACAAAATAGTTTTCAGCAGAAGAATACCATTTATTTTACTATAGATTTTTAATTGTATTCTAGATAACCCGTGATGAAAATAAATGAAGTAGAACGGCAATACGTTAAAAATACATTAAAAAAAATATTTGAAAAACGTTCGACGGAGTGGGATTGGAACTTCCGATCATGTAAGCTATTAATACGTCTATAAAGTCTTGCAAATTAATAATAACACATACATTATTAAAGGTATTACACTGATGAGGAGCCGGGAACAGCGTAAGGAGCTAGGGGTGGACTTCATCGACGCCGAATTTATAAATTATGATTATTGATATGATGATGGAAATAATAAAACCACTAATATTTCGGCTATCTTCTTATAAAAGTATTGCTGTGAACATAAAAATATAGCTTATTTTATTCAAATAAATTACGGTTAACGATATGGTAAAACTGCATTATCCTTCGGTATGATGCACTACGCATACGAAAATTAACACCCAAATCACTATATTCTTTATAAAACAAACTATTCAGTGCATTCTTCGATAGCAAGGATTCATTCTCTCTTGAATAGTTAGTCTATTGACATGTTCAATGCCTCCGTTCAGGCACTGAAGCACTGCAGAAAACTTACTTTTTTTTAATTTTATTTTGTTTTTCTTTCTTTATCAAATGATAAATAGAACTTTGTTTTTTTACCTATGATTTACACAATTGTATTTTTTGTTGTTATTATATTTATATCATTCTCAATTCTAACTATTATCTTAAATTTTATAAATACCATTATTATGGTGATGGGTCTTTAAAAAAATACATATAAGTTTTAATTAATTATATAATTGATTAATAAATAATTAATAATGTTTTAACCATTGACATCTAACAGGTACTACGTGCAAATAAAAAATTTCTTCTTTAAGTTAATATTTACATACATTCATTTTCCTTTAAGAGTTGTTTCGGTTTAATACAGAAATATGTATCTTTTTCATATTAATTTACAGGTGCTAACCAGATTAATTATATTACCTATTTATAATGAAAAAATAACTACGTATAAGCTTCGTTAAGATAAATATTTGTTCACACAAATATACATATTAACTATTATAATAGTTTAACAATTTATTTATAAAAAATACACAATCAATCTTGTTGATTTATTGACGTTTGACAGGTTTCTAAATATTTTAAGTTTTATGTATTTAGGCATAATAAAAAAATGAAAACCATTTTTTATAAAATTAAATTCGTTAGCATTTAAAGCAAGTAGCCAGTTTTAACACTTATAAATATTCAAAAGGAAAACCCATTTACACTTAAGAACTTTTTACACACATATAACGTAAATTTAAAGTGGTTGATTTATTTCATCGTCAAAAAATTCTTTAAAACGCTCTAAATCCAGCCTGGGGACATCTTTAATTGTTGTCCGTTTTTAAACATCCACTTTAAATTCGTAACTTGGCCTATTTTGTATCAAATTTCAATATCTATTCATCTCGCCTAGATTACAGTGCTTCTAAACATTGTAAAACATTAATTGTTATTCAATTCTAAATTTAAAAATATATATATATATATTTTAATAGTTTCTATTGTTTCAGAAGGCTTTATTCCGCGTGCAAATCACAAATTGTATGTAATATATTAATGATATTACATTTTTTTTGTTTACGCGCATATGCTCGAATTCAATAACATTGAACTTACGTACCACAACCAGCCGTTACGGTTTGGTCAGCATTAAGGGTTTCGGGATCACTATTAAAATCACTTCAATTTGAGAATATATTATTCAAAGAAAAAAATTGCATTGTTAATCCACTTGCCCATTCGCTGCGTCCAATGCAACTGATGCGTTGCCCATCAGGTGGCCATTAGATATAATTAACATGTTATTTAAATGTGGTGGTAATTAAAAATTAATTAAAAGGTCCGCATCAAATGCGATCCCATGCCACAAAATCTTTCGCAATGTTTGCTGGAAGAGATCATTTTTGCACAGATCAACAATAAAATTATTCTAGTCGATCTTCGGCTTTCATAATATCAGTCATTCAAATATTATAGCCAACGTTAAGGTCAACTTTGAAACTGCAAATTACTACTCTTTATAATTTATTACTATTTTAAATACATAATCAACATAACAATCACTTTAGTACACATATTATTGTTTTTCAACGTGTATGTTGAGTCAAAGTATAGATCGAATATGTCGAGCAGGTGGCTGACGTCCATTTCTCGTAAAAAACAAAATCTCTTAATAGAAACCTCCGCTATGTGAAGGCCCATATATGATCTAATTAGGATCGGACATGGTCGAAAAAAAATCATCAGTAGTTATCCCCTATTATTACCTACACACTATAATCATCATAGCGTACACAGTTACTTCCAAAAGTCACTCTTCGCCACTGGTATGCGGTGGTGTAAAAACTGCTACTTAACTGCTAAAACCTATACTATCACTTAGATGTCATTTACACAATATTTATCTTCAGCCCCCACATCAATTAATACCTTGTACTTAAGTACTTAACCTTCTCTTATCATTTCCTATTAAATTATAGATTTGTAGGGTGAATACCCTATCATCCGCTTAACTTGGCAGGAAACCATCAATTTATAATTACAATGTATCTTGCAACATAATATTGTTAAAATTGCAATTCAAGCGATTTATGTGAAATTTCAACGAAGCTCATTTTGCAAAAATAATTCAATAATTATATTAATCAATTATTTATAATTTACAAAACGATTTATCATGATATGCACAAAAGTTGTTTAAATGAAAATCAATCCTGCCTAATTATTAAAAACTGCTTATTTGTTCAAATTAAAATCAACTATTTATAAACGAGCAATGCATTACACAATTAACCTAATAAGCATGATTATCAAAATATTCAAGTAGTGATAGCAGCATTTTCTATTGTATCGAAACACTATAAAAATACTCATTACATGAAATCAATATGTCTGTCAGTTATCAAAGATTTAACCGTAAGGTTATCGTTCTGCTCCGCATAATCGTACTTCGCAATTCATCAGAACGCATAATCGTGATTTCACCCATCTAAATTATAATCTGTAAACGTACCTGTAATAATTAAATTAATATTTATTTGGAAGGAGATAATAAAACCAGGGTTCATTTCATTCACGCATCAATCTTCTTATTATTGGAGTCAAACCAACCTACCCTCCGGTTCCTTATTCCATCTCACTTCCTCAGATTGATAAGAAAAAAAAACAGGGATTTTTCTTGAAAATTTCTTTTCTTTTTTATTTTTTTTTGTATTATCGTGACGATATTTAATTAGAAGCAACGTTTTGAGAACAGCTGCCGGGTGTAATATGCATTAGATATTAGAAAATAAAATTCAAATTACACACTTTAACGTAACGGCGATTTATACCCCTCTAAAAGTTGATTGGAATTTAAAACGATCCATAATCGGATTAAAGGTTATCTTTTATCAATGAATTATTATTCAAATGCTTCGCCGGACGTAATTGGAAGCCCAAATGTTTACAAAATTTGATGTTTGTTTACTAACAATGTTATTATGTTAACATTACATAACCGGTGTCCATAATTGCACCTCTAAGATAATGACCCCTTTCTGATGGTGAGTTGTTGGGTTATTTTATTAAAACTCGAAATAACGTATCATTACTGCGGTCTGGCCGGTGTAATTTTAACTTGGATGCGGTCAAAGAGTTTAACTCTCAAGCAAATAGTGTGCCATTTAGATAAAATCAGGATAAAGTCACACGAATTAATTAAAGATTTTTTTGTTTATAATTATTTTATTGTGGCATTTCTGGTGTTTGTGCGGTTTCTAAATTTGATGTCCTGGGGCGATACTAAAAATATCTTCAATTTAATATTGATGATCAGTAGATCCTTTATGAGATAACAGAATTTTGTAATGTTGCGGTTAGCATTTTTTAGCATTAATTATTATTGATGTGCTATAATATTAAACATCTTAACGATTGCAAAATTTAGACCGTTTCTCAGGGGTTTCCCACGCGCCAGTAAAGAATAAAAATATTTCTTTATTATACTAAAATTATAATTTAAATAACGTTTCTTATCTGTACCTACGTACATATGAGTCGCCTAGAGTCATAACTAACATTTTGCAATTTTGTCATTTATGAGTTAAATATATCAAGTGATTCTAAAGGAATTAAAGAAAAAGAAATATACATATACATATTATTTATAATTAACTGTTTCTTTTATTCAACGAATAATTCACAAGATTTAAGAATATATCATTCTGATTATTGAACATATATTATGGTTAGTAATCGAAGTAATAGTAAATAGTTACCTACTTTGATTTAAGAAACAAAAATCGATTACCAAAGTAACTTGATTTGGAAGAGCGCTGATGAGTGTGTATTAAAATTGACCAATAGTTAATATTTTTCGCAATTAGTATGTCACGCCGTAGCATATTGGTTAAATGCGAAGGATGGGGCGTAAACCCGGGAGATGCAGGGTTCGATTCCCGGCCGGGGTGGCTTACGTTTTTCAAAAAAGATTTTTCTATTGGTTATAATATACTCTCTCAGAACATATATACATATTATTATATAGAAAAATAGCTGCCTATCAAAAGTCACTTAAAACCATATAAAAATAGTTGACAAAGTTGACTGTTGGTGTCATTTTAACTATATTTTACAATGAATAATGTGAGTTTTGTCACCGATGCCTTTCTAACCAATCAGGGAGCTCTATTTCGCATAGTGTGCTGTGGGTCTGCAGCTTTAGAGTATTAGGTATATATATTAAAAAAAAAAAATGTAAATCGACTCACGGGAGTTTAATATTTTTTATCTAATTACAAAATATGCTCTGATAGTTTTTTACGATTATTTCAAAACTCGATTTTTGGAATATGTGACGTATGGCTTTAGGCAATTAATATAATATGTTTCATATTTTTCATGATTGTGTATAACAGCAAAAGAAAAAATCATAAAACTGAAAGTGTATATTATATAATTCTATTTGCACTGTTTATGAAACAACATTACAATATAATATACGATTACAATACATACCTTATTTTATCTTATCTCCTTATGACATACCCGTGATGGTTTAAATTATTCCCAACAACAAATCGGCCACTGTGATTTACTTTAAACGTATCATCAATGGTGAAGATGGATTTAACGAGCGGATAGACCATCCACAAATTCCTCGGCACCACATTTGCAGTTCGAAGAATCATCGCAGTAACTCCACTCTGTAATACTAGTTACATACTGTAATTCTGGTTTCTTCGGTTCGTATCCGATTCGTGGTCCTCTAAATTATTCTTCTCCGCAGACGGTAGCATCTCGTCGAGCGACAGTGAGATGAAATCTCTCTCGCTACTTCCACACGTCGGTTCCGTAACCTAGGTACTTGTATAACTGAAAATGACTTTTCTGGACGTGATTGCGCCGGTATACTTATGTCCATAAATAGCGAGTGTCTTTAAAAAGAGGGAAAAGAAGAAAAAAGAGAGAAAAGATAAGATGGTTGGGCCAATTATATTGGTCGTCATTTCTTAGTTCCCCACCTACATCACAACCCTATTTATTATTGTCACAAGACCAGGCAATCAGCAATTACAGGTCATCATTAGACCGTGATTGAATACTATTCAGTTAGTTGTGACAGCGGTCGCGTGCGGGCTTGTTATAGCTTAGTCGTCGTTAACCACAGAGTGACTCAAAACGCATATGTTTGATCTTTGTTATGCTACATCTGATACGGTTTGAGCGAACATCGCGTCTATCATTTATCATGAACTTGTCATCATCATGTATCATCAAAAACACAAGTAAAACCGTGAGAGTGTCATTCTGAACCATCTGTTTACTAGTGCATGAGTGTGTGAACACGCGCACCAGCCCTCTCAACACAAAATGTCAGTGTCTGGCATCCTGGTTAAACCAAACCTCCTCCCCCCTGGATCCGTAATCCACCAGCATACTCAAATTACAGCCCACTTCTAAAAGCGCTACCAGAAGATATAATACATAATTAGTTCAATTGGTTATGTTTTTTGTATTTTTCTCACAATAAGTATAACACCTGTGGCACCTTACGTTCTTGTCAATAGATTAAGAGCCAACATAAAAATAATGTTCGTCGTCATCATGTTATCGACATCATAAATTTTTATTTCACAGATTTTCAAAGATGTTCGCTTATATTTTAACGGTGTTAATTTACGACGCGGGATAACAGCTCTACTTTGATTGCGTATCGATCGATAGTATGTATTAAATTATTTTCTGACACCTGCCTCGATTATCAAAATGAATCACAACCGATACACTTCATTCTGATATACACATAATGTTGCTTACAATTTAATTTTAAAGTGTTGACATCTTTTAAAAATAGCGTGCTTAAAAATATCACTTTACGATTCGTTTGATTTAGGAATGACATGACTAGTTATCGTAAAAGACTACATTTAAATGATCACTAATATTTTTATTTGTGTTTGTATATTGAACTATTTCAGAAGGAAATACTGTAGAATATAAAATATATGTGAATAAAATCAACTTAGATTTAAAAAGCATTTTTGTTTTCGTAACACTATCGTCAATGTCATCAATTATTTACTGGTCCAGTATTGCAAATACATTTTTCGTGAGACTTTTTAAAATATAATATGTATTTCTTGAGATTATAAAAAAATACAAGTTATACTACAATAAAACGTGTGTCTTTATACTTTTGTCTTGTTATTAGTATGGTTTAAGTTTTTAGGAAGAATGCCCACAGGGATGGCATGACTTGGTGCAAAATCGCTCAATTCACAAAAGAAGTAGACGCTCCCGTACTCCATGTTACTAGCAAAGTAGTGAAATGATTGTCGTTCATCGTTTTGGATAAATAGATAATTATTGTTAATTTCGGTGTAATTAAATTGGTGCGATGCAGGTGGCTCAATTAGTGAGACACATTATCCGTAATCTGTTAGATGCGGTTCAGTGTCAATTATGCAAATTCAAAGCGAATACAACATTCTTACATTTTGTGTATTACAAAAATATGTAAGTACATTCATATTTGTTTGTGTTCAAATGGCAAGCTACATGTAAATAATACCACCTTCTATATACTTACATAAGTCCATGGATTCTAACTACGTAACCACGAACATACCTTGTCAAGCAAAGCAGTAACATAGTTGAACCCCATTAAATGTATTAATATTATCTATGTAGTTATGTGAT
The DNA here is from genome assembly GCF_057557595.1 of Rhyacophila brunnea. Taxonomy (NCBI): domain Eukaryota; kingdom Metazoa; phylum Arthropoda; class Insecta; order Trichoptera; family Rhyacophilidae; genus Rhyacophila; species Rhyacophila brunnea. The sequence goes on along the minus strand of NW_028232796.1, from coordinate 8,195,003 downwards.
AATTGCTACTAATTTATATATTTTTTAACTATTTTATGTCACTAGTTTGTCCTGATCCGTGCCACGGACGAATTATTTCTCGCCAAAGCATGTATGTCGCGTCAGGCCATGGAAGAATGTATTCGCGGGTTCTTGTAAACGTCATAACATCTGAATAAACATTATGTGTATATTTTCAAAACAATATTTATCAGTTAAGTGTGAAAATATTCACGATAAACTTGATTAACATATTGTTGTGTTGCTACTAAGTTTTCACAAATATTTATCATTCCGCTCCATTTTTTAATGAATTTATTTTATTCCGAAAATAGCTGACTTACAAGTGTACATCTAGTAAAAATTGGCTGAGTGAATATATATTTATTTTAAAATGAGTTTTCATCAATAATTATTGGAAACACAGTAAATACTATAATGCATAATGTAATGTAGTATCATTTTATATTTGGTTATTTTCTTTATTTTTCAATATTATTACAGGTACAATATTTACACCCTAATTAATATAATATAGTTTTATAAAATATATATATTATGATATTACTTTGAAAATATGTCAACAGGATCGACATAAAATTAAATACCCGGTTTTAAACGGAATATAACTGGTATAGTAACTAAATGGCAAAAAGTCGGATAGCTTTATTTTTCAAGTGGGTTTATCAGATATCAACTTCAAACATATTACACGTCTGCAAAAATAAATTTCCCGATATCTTTCAGACTTGAAATAATATATTGACGACTGCATGAAAAGGCTAACGACCACGCACCGTTTAACTCATTTATACCTAAAATACGCAGTGGCGTGCACATACTTTTAAAACGAGAGTGATAATAACGCAAAGATGATGATAAAGTAATAGGTATAATAATTGATTAGGTTTAAATCAAAATGGCTTATCTTCATTTCTGATATTCACAACAGTCACTGAATTGTTCAAATATAACCAAAATAATTGTTAATTTAATCAATCATCAAAGAGGCTCAGAATAACTCTATTAATCAGTGGAGAAGACTCTATACTAGGCTATTATTTAAAACTACTTTTTAATGAAAATAGACTATATTATGCATTATAAAATTTAAAAATAAATAGGACCATCTGTCTTCAATTATTGTATGTATACGATTATTTTCTTAGGAATTCAGATTTATTATGTATGACATGATAGAGGTCACGTGACCTCAGCCCCATTTACCGAAATGTATGCGATACAGTAGGCAAGAAAAGCGAAGCATAAAGCCTTTGTGCACAATATTATTATCTATAACTGCACCTTTTTTAATTAGATACTTTTAAAAATATAATATTTCTGTGGCATTCAAATGAAATCGTTTTTTTTTTTTTTTTTAAATAAAAACTACATGCTGCAATCGCAATGACATGACTAATAAAATCGTCGGTTATGTTAATATATTTGACGTTTCGATACGAAATTTAGGGGTTCGGGTGGATAAGCCAACACGAACATACCCGAATTTTACCGACATATCTACCAACCTAAATTTTCGCTGTATTGCAAATTTACCAATTATAATTTATTAAAGTTGACCGTCGATAGCCGCCGATAATTGCCTTGTGTATGGAATGGCTTTCATGTTAATTTAAATCAATGAAAATAATAGTAACGTGCGAAAGTGCTATTTAACTTTTATGAATAGCTACTCTGGAATCCTTTTTACGAGAAACCAGTGTCTAATACATTGGACTATGATGGACACAAGTACAGAGTGCTATAAATATTATAATCATTTCATATAATTGGTTTTTTTCACATTGCCTAAGAGACACATATTTGTACATTATAAAACATATTTCCCTAGAAAACCTATTCATACGCTAAGTGTATCCAAGTAAAGATGAGGTTTTTTATTATAATAATCTTTCATACAGTTATTATATTTTTTTTTAATGTGAAATGCACGCTACTGGCCATCAGTGAATTTACTTCAACTTGACTGCATTACAATAACATGTCTACAGAAAATGACACTGTAGTAAATAGTTTCATTATTTCCTCTCTTATGTAAATGTTTTTTTTCTGGCCATAGGCGCAAGAATAAGTCTTTATTTTAACACAATTCAAAATCAACAATTTTTAATTTGTCATTAGTATTTATATGTCTGGTCTATTTGTTGAAATATTTCAATTCAACAGTTCAGAGAGGTAAGTTTTCGATGTCTGTGAATTCGAAACTGCCATATAGTTTGTACTTAAATATTATATACCTACCTACATCGCCTATATTTGGATGTAATCTTTATTCATGATTTTCTGAAAAATTATACATCATAATATCTCTAAGTTATACGATATATAAACAAACATAAGTAACTTGTTAAATGTAATAATAATCGATAAATAAATAAATCGATGCGAAATCTCTGGCTGCCTAACAATAAATTAGTCTCGAATTGGTTTGGAAATCAAGATGAAAAAAACCATCACTTTGTCCAATAGCACCTGTCCACATCCAGATTTACTCCTGATTAGCGATGGGCAAAATATCTAGAGTGTCTACAACTAGAGCTTTAAATACTCGGAGGTGCACATTACATCTAATGCCATCGGTACTTTGCAAAGAAAGCTCGCTATCTGAATGGAATTAATTAGAGCTTTGACTAAAATAATTAACCAAACTTTGGTTAAAACCAAAATGCTGCTTTCGACACTTGCATTCTGACAGTTATTTCGTCTATTCAATTCAATTCAACTATCCAAACGCCAATTTTTCGAAATACGTTTTTTTACATAATCGATTCTCTATGAAATTTCCAACATTTCTGTATAAACCTAAATGCATAGGATTATATTGAATTTAAGAAACAATTATTTTCATGCCACTTCTTAAGTATCCTAAGTGAGATTATTTGCCAATGTATTGAATTCCTCAAAATTTATTGTAATTTGAAACACAAAAAATGATTTTTTAATATTTTGATATTACAGAACTATATCGAATTAAGTATAGGTTCATAATTTCTAAATTTCGCTTTCCTGCACATTTTATGATTTGGCGTTTAGGATAGTTTAGAATTGAATAGACGATTTGACCTTACGAAGGCTCAGACCAACCGGATAATGAGTTTCGAGAATAAATGTTTGCGGCATATAGGTATTACGTGTGTGGTGATATAAGTTAAGGAGTAAAGATGAGATAAGAGAGTGGACTTAGCTGCCTTGTAAGTTTAGAGGCCTCATGATAATTTCAACCTGACTTTTTTATTCTTCAGGCCAACCGGATTCTGGGGTCTTGGAAGGTAACTAACTACTATCCACAAAGCGTATAAGGCAGAGCTACGGGATGTTGGTATCAGAGTGTTGAAGCAGAGCTCGGAGCAAGAGCACGGATCGGTGGATCAATGAGGGTTTACCTGGAGCTGGAACGAAGCCGGAGCACTGAAAATTTCTAGTACTCCACTGCTCCGGATGTTTTTTTTATTATTAAATTTTCGTCCTAAAATCCAACGATTTGACACTTCGCAACACTGGAATTATTTGAAATACGGTAACTCTTCCGATTGATAAATAACCTCACTTTTTTTGACTGAAGAGGCAGATAATGAAAGACGACTTGCTGTTGAATTTTTTTAAAAGAATTAATAATTAAAAGGACGGATAATACACCCTATTTCAAAACTACTTATTTTTTTCAATTTATAACATATAATACCTATTAAAATTACTTTATCCAGAGCGGAGCAGACTCTGGAGCAGATCAAACCCTGGAGCGGAGCAGGAACAAGTATTCGGTGTTGGAGCGGAGCTGGAGCGGTGCAACTTTAAAAAGGGTCCGCTCCAACCTTCTGGTTGGTATAACTCGGAAGATGCAAGAAGATTGACAAGCGATAGAGATTCTTGAAGGTTCCGTGTCGTGTTAATATAATATAACTGATGAGCAGATAAAGTCAAAGAAGAAGTCATATTCCACTGTACAAGAATTGGGTATAAGTCGGTTATGGGGAAGCCAGCGGCAAACACATTTTGAAAATAGCCGACATATTGGATTATTTGTTAGGTTGAGTTAATTTAGGTTAGGTTAAGTTAGGTTAGGTTAGGTTTTCATTCTTGAATTCATGATTTTTGCCCAAAGTCGGCTTTGACAATTAGCCCGGTTCCCGCCTGGCTTCCCCATAACCGATTTGTACCAAAAATTGTTTTAGTCGAAGTCTTACCTACTTAATAACTTACCAACACATTTTACAAATTGAACCTTACGTTGTGTAACAAAAACACTTTTCTCTATTATAGTATTACAGTTTTTTTACAATCCATTAACTATGTACATCTAATCTAAAAATATGTTATAGAGACCGCCTTTAAAGTCTATAAGCGCAAGCAAAACGCTGTAAAATGGACGTGCGCAAGTCATAACCACCTGTCAGGACCACTCTGCTTCACTTTTTCTGCTTCCCGACTTGATTTTGCCTCGCGCCGTTGTAAATAACTACCAAAGTATCAGCGTGCCTACCTGGCGAGGCTGATTAGTTTCAAACAATATTGTGGTCAACCCTACAGTGATTTCTCATTATATATTTGCATATTAAAACACTCCAACAATAATAATTGGGCTGGCGATTACGTGTCAAATTACTTTACAAGATTATCAATATATCATAGTATACAATAATATTTTAATGATGCTGTAGAAAAATATTCTTATTTATACTAAATTATTATAGAAGCCTGACGAAGTTTTTGTAAAGTCTCCCAACTTTGACAAGCTCACCATTGCTGAACTAGATTATTTGTCAAGCGGAGACGCTTCGATGATGCTTATTCCCAATCCATGTTACTATTTTTTATTGATTGTGTATTGAAGGATAATATAGTAATTTCTTATTAACTAAACACCACTTTGTTGATTTTTTTAACATTTTCACTTCAATTTATCCATTCCCAAAATCTCTTAAATTTAAATCGAACAATCATCTTATATACCTACTCAAATTAGTAAAGTGATATTTTAAAGATTTTCATAAACATGTTTCCTATCCGATATCATACCTATTTCTTTATACCATTAATCTGTCACAAATTAATTGTAATCTCGTTTAATACTTACTTTATATATAATAATATGTACTCGATAATATGTTAGATTTGTACTATAAGCAACTGTTAAACTATTACGAGAGTATTCCATGTTATTTTTTTCACGACCCGATTAAAATAAACGACGTGTAGGTTTATTTTTTAAATTTAGAATTTTTGTTTACGTGAATTTTAACATTACCTCATGTAATACGTCTTTACCTTATCTCGCTCTCTCCTACACATTCACATATTATCACAATTATTATGTTTATCATATATTATGTTTTTTATACATATGTTTTATCACATTCATTACAGATACATCTATAATATTTTTGTTTTAATTTCCTTGCGGATAAAAGTTTAAGATTTGCTACTTCTTAATACGTACCCCTTTTTCAGCTTCTCTTTTTATATTTTATATTTACGCTTCATCTATATAAAGATTTTTTTTTATATCTATTATACAATGTTATGTTTTTGTTTTTTATATTATATAACTTTATTACTTAGGTACTTAAATCTGTAAAATATAAATACGTAGTTTGATTCCCCAAAAAGATAGCATTATAATAAGACTAATGTGTATCCAAAAATGTCGAAAGCTTTTAATGCGGATTTGTTACAATATAGTGGCATTAAAAATGCTTAATAACGTGCAAGTTTATTGCAGTTTAAGGTTAAAAGCCATTCAGAAGTGAGGTGAGGAAATTTTAATACAGCGACTCTCGGCGGTAAGCGGTTGAGATGTTGTTTATTGCCTGCTAGAGCCCGGTAGTCATTTCATATTCACACTAAATACTTAATGTTCGCTTAATAAACCCGGTTTGAAGGCAATTATATGACTAACGTGATTGAATTGCTTTGAAAATGATTAAGGTGAAAAAGAAATTTTGACATAGGGATTGCAGTACCGGTATTTATTATATTAACCGGTATATTCACAAAAATAAAGCTATCATCTTTAAAACAATTATTTTTTATACCAAAAATATCTAAGGACGCACGTTGATCTTTAAATATATATAACATACTGGATTATAAATGTTGCTTTTAATAATTTATTACTTACTATAAATTAATCAATGTTTGAAGATGGTGGCTGCGGTCGGTCGTTGCTTGACTGATAAAACATGTGAGTGCCATTCAACTGAGTATGTACACGAGACAGCAAATAAGCATATCCAAATAGGTAATGCAGTCGCTATTTTAGGTATTCTTGAGATATCCAGGGGACTGAAGGAGGTATTTTATTTATTTATAATATATTTTTATTAAATTATATAATGTTTGGTTGTAATAATTAATATAAGGTTTTCAGAAGTTATAATTATTAATTATTGTTGAAAATTTATTGATGTTTTGAATTAAAATATGCCAAAAAATGCTATTTGCTCAAAATTGCAGTCGTCAAATAATTATAGAATATTTCCAAATATTTTACATGAATGTTTTTTTATTAGAAGTAACATTTTTGATGTTTACTCTCTTAATACAGAAAAAACGGTATTTTGGGTTTAAAAGCTGGTCTTTATGTATTGTTCAATACCGGAATTGCAGTTTTAGAAAAACTGGTATCGCAATCCCTAATTTAAAATTTAAATTTAATCTAACATTTTCTAATATGAAATTTTATGAATTAGATAAGTTATACAGGTTAAAATATTATTTTATTTTATGACGCTTACCTAAACAATATGTTGAAGAAACCCTTCTGTCAGGTGGAACATTTTGTAATTTATTTATCGAAATTGCAGAAGCAAGTTTTATAGTTATACGTAGGTGTCATCAGCTTTTTAACTCTCAATGGTTTGTCCAAAAATTAATAGACATTGTTACTTACCTTTTATATGCTTAGGCTCCATCTCTATCGAATACAGGATTATCCACCACATTTCCGCTGCTCATATGTATTTGTAGTTATTATGAACCTTTAATCTACACAGTATTTATAGTGGTCGTCAGCTGGGGTCGACTGCTGCCTACTCGGTCTGGTCGACTGCTAGATGAAGACCTTTATATAGCTAATTACACTCTAATTGATACCAAACAAGTTTATCAAAATCGTACTGTGTACTTCTAAAATGTACTTCTGCCAAACGTCAATCTGCAATTCCAACGAGTTTTTTAATTTTAAATATAAATAATTATATATATAGTTATAGTTCAACTAGTACCTAGATACAATCAGAAGGCCGTGTACCATAGTTTGGAAAACACTGTGCATAACGTAGTTTTTAACAGTTTAACATGTTTCAAGTAGCGACACCCTTTTAAAATAGTCGAGCATTTATTGTAATGAATACAGTTTTAATAAAGTGCACAAAATACATGAAAACTAACCATAAAATTATATTTTACGTAGGTGCTTATAGATTGTAAATCACCTCAATTTCTCTTATTTTATATGTGCTCTTGCGAATCGTCAAAGATTTGCTTTTATTTTTTCAATTAGCAAATTGAATATTACATTTGGTTCTTGTTTGCTTACTGTCAAACATTATACTTTTTCTAGTCTCCTGAAGACTAACACTCACTTTTTCACCTTCAACTATCTGTTTTTGTTTGTGTAAATTCTACCGAATTATCTGATTTTTTCTTTACAAGGTTAAACGAGTATCACATTAATACGCAATGTGTAGTGCGTAAGGCGCTGGCTTTTCATCCGGGTGATTTTATCAAAGCCTGGGTGTTTGTGATTGTTTCACTTCTATTACTAAATATGCTACAGTTTTTTTTTGTTATTATTAAGGAAACAAACAAGTTACATATCGATTACAAAAAATTTAAATATAATGAAAAGTTATTGCAACCAGCAAAATTTCCATGTATACATTATAATATAGTTAAGCCTAACAAGAAAGAGAGTAAGAATAACATAAATATAAAGAAATTACATTAAAAAATTACATGAGAAAAATGAGGAAGAATAATGAATAATTAAATTATATACAAAAAAAAGTAACATAAAAAAATATATATATGAATTAAATATATGAATATATGAATTAAATTACACTACTGTCATTGGGCCTCAAGCAATTGTGTAGTTTTAAAAAGAATATATATGTACCTATATCTAAAAATAATATTTACTTTAAAATCTTACATAATAAAAAATAAAATATGTTAATGTCTATATTCGACAGACTGTTTCGAGACTATAATAACATGAATTTTGTATAGACCATTTAGTTAACCATTTTGTTAACGACCCCTAAATAAAACTCCGGAACCCATGGGTTAGGAACCAGTGTATTAACTTTAATTATTTTATGGTGGCTTTAAAGGACTTTGCACTATGAAGGTAATATCGATAAAATGAGATTCATAGATAGAATATTTATGTAAGTTTCTCTGTAATACAAGAATTTATCAACGTAGGTACTAGAAATTTCCTTGTCGTTTCTATGAATCGTAAATCAATTTAACACGTTCATCACGGAATGTTCACTTCAAGCAAATACATACACATGTAGTTAGCTGCACCGGCGCCACATTTGTTATTTTTATTGATTAATTAATTACCTATAGATTTTGTCTCGAATCGAAGTTAAACGTTTATTTAATATGTAAATTCTTACTAATATAGGCAGTGTAAAACTTATCGGGAAACATTACATAATTAATTATTATGAGTTGATGAATATTTTTTGCATTTTATAAAGGTGTTAAGATATTATTGTAGATATATACTGACAAACCCCCTTCTGGTTTCTGTGCGAATAAAGAAAAAAGCACGGGAGGAAATGGTAAAAAATTAGTTATTGAGAATATAGTGGTCTCAATAAGTAACAACACTCGGTGGTGAATATGATTTGCGTGGTATTATTCTTCTTGAATATATTTAAACATATTTTGTTTCATTCCAAGATGGTGATCACATATATAAAATCACTGATTAAACTACCTTCTACCATTTCTATAACTCACATCGTACGTCCTTATTATAATATAATATAATTACATATTAAAGTAAAAACAAATTTGTCATATTTTATGCACTTAAATTGATGTATGTATACTCATATAATATATAGCAGCCCTCATAGTCCAATGGCATAGGTTGTAAAGATTTCATCCAGGGACTCTGGGTTCGATTCTCCGTGAGGTGACTATACAATAATATATGATTTTCTCAAAAGTCTGCGTATGTATGATTGTTTTACTTATATTACTAACTACACTAATGTTTCACTACACTACCAACTGTTATTGTACCGCATGGCCTGTTCTAGTATTAATAAAAGATATATACATAATATACAACTTCTCCAATGGTACACAACCTACCATTGGTAAGGAGGAGCAATCAATTGGAAGAGCAATAACTGTGTTCAACCAAAACATTTCAGATAATATAGTAATATTCCATACATATTATAGCACAATATAATATAAGTAGACGTTGTTATTTATTAAAATAGGTTATTCAGTGTACTAGTAATTAATTAATTCAGTGCAATAATAACATTGTATATTATGTAGGTATATATGTTATATATGTGGGGTTCGACGTGAGTTACCACTGTGGGAGTCGTCGACGTGTCATAGGTCATGGTGTTGAGGAAGACGAAGAAGAAGTCGAAGATCAGGTCAGGGTCACCATTGTGGGGGGGTATCGTTCTTGAGGGCCTGTGATTGAGGATGACCAGGAGGTGTAGATGGAGTCGAGATTTGGTGGTTGCTCCGATGGATGGAGGAGCGAGTTTTATTTGCGGCATAACGGTCAGTACAATAGTATTTTACAGTAGTTAGGTATGTTACAATACTTATGACATGGGTCCGAGGTCCACATCTCGGTACAATGAGATGTTGTGCGCGACGATACGGAGATTGAGATAGTAACACACCGGAAACGTATATCCGAGTGACAGTTCCGATGAATTATTATTCGCTATTTATACAATCAACATAATATTCTTTTTATTGAAATAATCGAGTCGGCTATTATCTGGCGTTTGCGTCAATGGATGACTGACTAGGTGGAAAATGCAATGCAGAATGTATTATCGCGGTCAGTTCCTTACCGAGTTTGCTATAATTTGACATTACGGAAAATATATATTTAATTTGTAACTCTATATCTCTATACATATATTATAATATGTTTTCTTGTTATATTTATTTTTCCTTATATTTTATGAACGTTTTACATTTTTAATTGTGTAGTATTTAGGCATGTAGGTACATAAACAAATTAATCATATACAAAAAAACAATAATATATCATGATACCCAAATGACTAAAATACGTATTGTAGGTGTTTCGGCACAATATGTAAATTAAAACATTAGAATACTTTCGTACGTTGTCACTGATTGGCGCGTTATTTTACGACCGCTGCCCTCAGTTGACCTGCCCAGACTTAATTAAGAGCAATTAAGGATATCGGACAAGTCCTTTGCGCAGCGCACGCGCGCACCTGGAAACAAGGACGCACCGCTAAACTCAGATTAGCAACCCTGAAATCATTAATATCTGTTCAATTTTATTTTACATTTCTCATTTGAACTGATGATTTTTTTTAGTAAATCTTTTTTAATTATAATTTATAATTTGCATAGGTACTGTTTTTAAGCAAAACTATTGTACAGACACTTGTCAGTGACTAGAGTAATCGTATACTGAGCTTTTAAAATAGGATGTATTCGGCAAATACTTTAAAGGTAACGCGAAAATAAAAGAGCAAGCAAAATAATTATACATTACAGGTTCAGCCTTGGACCTAGCTCGACTAAGTGCTACGGATGCCATGGAAAGTCACTAATAATTACCATCGAAAGGGTACATATACAGATACACAGTGTAGTTATGAGATACTTGCTAGGGCGCAAGAGACTCCTGGAGGTGTCAGGGGATGTCCATATGCTCCACCTAAGGATATGGAAAAAAGTAAACATAGAAAAAGAATTCATATTTTCATTTATTATACAATTAAACATACAGAATAATTTGGAGCACATCAAAAACATATCTTATAAAAAAACTGTTTCTGAGATTTTCTAAATTAATTTATGCTCAATAACAAATGCCACATTCATTCATTTCGTGCATTAAATAAATAAATAGTTATACTAAAAATTATTAGCAACTGCAAGTACGATATAACTAAATTATTGAGACATCTTGAACCCATCCATTTATTGTTATTAATTTGAGATAACACCTCAGACGGATAGTTGATAATACATTTTGCCATAATTAATTGGTATAAATAATACAGATGGTTTAATTTGTAAGCCACATTGGCTGGGAGGTATATTTTTCAGAGACCTATGCCAAAATATATTATATTATATTAGGATATTAAGTAAATAAATGCTAAACGTGTATAAATAAACTATTTTTTTATTACATTATACGCAAGCGCAAGTATCTACTTACACTAAGACTAAAAAAATTGGAAAAATCCTGACGTTGGCTAGTAATCAAAATATTATGTACTTACATATTATTTGTACCTAGATTCAAACGACAAAAGCCAGTAGCCAATATGAACAAATTTCACAAAATGCTTCAGTTACACGATTATTATATAATTTCGTCGTAATTAGGTAGAGTGCAGGTGGCTGAATTGGTAAAGTATATTCGCTGTAATCCGATGCATTAAGGTTTAAGTCCTGTCCAGCGACATATTTTTTTCAAGATATTTATAAATAATGACTCTGAGGTGCAGTGATGTCCTATGGTGTTAGGCAGGTCATGCGCTGCATAGGAGCGGTATATTATCAAAGTTGAATATAAATATTACGACTTTTGAGAACAGTGACAGTTTTCCATTAAACAAACGATAATGTCGCATTTTTAGCATATTGCCTATTGACTAACAATTATTCGAAAAATAAAAAAATCCTGACACTAATATCGGTTTATCACACAGGGTGCCTCCAAACCTATCACTGTCATAAACCTCCACGTACCTAAAAAGGCAGTAGGTATTTGAGACTCGGTTTTGTGGAAATGCTCTTATTATTTTCAGTAGAATGGTGTGTATGTAAAGTTGACATATCGAAAGAAAAAAATTACAAAAATGCAGTGTTTTCTTACAAAATATTACCTATCATGATATTATACTGATTTTATTTATTCATGCGGCACTACTATTTAGCGACATTTAGGGCTCAAATCATTAATTTGGTACAAAAAGATTTGAAAATAGCATTGGTCTAAATTTCACCATATTTCACGATATAGGTATATTATTTATTTCGTAATACATTTAAAAAAAATAGTTCGTGTTGCCGATCACGCTGCAAGGATTGGATGTTTTTGATATTTATCGACTCAGAACAACTACTATCAAATTTAGAAATAATAAAACTGTATTTTTATTAGCGAAGAACAAATAACAAAATTCTTTCCATTCTATTTATACAATCAAGAACAAAATTTTCGAAAACAATTGGTAAATTATTGAACATATTGTAATGCATTTTGATCGCCGATAAGCATTTAAATAGTCGAACTAGTAAAGAAGTATCGATTTCTTGTGTATATGTACTATGACGTATGTTTAAGAGCCAAATATAAATAATAAATTTTGTAGGTAACTATCTAACGAACTTGCAGATAATTTTAAACTAGAAATAAAGGGGGACGGTATTCTAAATTTGTTTAATGATTGCACTTTACATAGGGACATCACTCCTGGGGTGTACTCAAATTATGTATGTAAACGTGTATGACAGTGAATAGGTACTATACAAATATGATTTTAAAATTACATTAAATCCTTAAAGAAACCACAAGCTAACAGAATCGACCAATAATTCTTCATTAGCTTTTATCAGGAGCCTATTTTTTAAAACAAGCAGTATCATAAAATATGAAAACTTGCTTGTAAACGCGAAATAGCTTGAAAAGTAAGCATGGTGATTCGAACGTTGTCCGAAAATGTCACGAAAATATTTCGCGTACTTTAATTATTATGATCATGATTACATTATGATGCATGTCGCGTACTGTCATGTGACATGCTGTCACAGTAAGCTGCCGCTACGGAAAAAGTTTATTGCAATGTCATTTTTCTTGGTGTTTAAAATGTAATCAGACTGATGCTCCCATTCCGTAGCACATTTTGAACCTTTAAACAAACATTGTCAGCAAAATTTGCCGAAATCACCAAAAGAACAATGAGGTCACCTCACGTGTACCGCACTGCTTCTACACCCACATGACTTAATTAACGTTTTTTATCTTTTTCTACATGCCTACACATTTTTGACTCATGTCAAAATTGCGTGTTTTTTGTTTTTAGCGGTTGGCACTATGTATTTTCTATTAAAATATTGTCTATTAATTATCTATGGGCTGCTGGTTGGGTTCTGTTCAAAATATTATCTATGGATGTAATATCGTAACTAATTTTAACGTACGCACACGTAGAAACTGTTAAAAAAAATGAATAATAATTCAAAATACTAAAACATTAGAGTTGGCATCCATCCATCATTGAATTTATAGAGATAGTGATCGTTCAAAATATTCTGCAGAATGACGAAACCATAGACTAAATTTTTCACCGTGACAGCATGACAGCATGCGACTTGCATCATAATGTATTTGAACCTAAAGTGTTTGCAATATATTTTAGTCTATGGACTCCATGACAGCTAAAGCAACATTTAAATAATAAAATAACCGAAAATATGGTAAAGCCCTTCATTGAATTAGTACCTAACCGTTATAGTCGCGTTATTAAAACGATTTATTCTTAAAGTACGTAGCTAATTTATACTTAAAGAAGCTACGTACGTCAATTATTTACCTTATAATATTGATAGTATAATGCTAAATATGGAAATGTAAACAGAACTTCACTGTGAAAAGTATTGATTGATACTTGTATGTATTAAAATTTATAATAATATTATTAAAGTTGAAAAAACCACTAGAGATGGAATTTCTCGACAATCCATAACACACCAGCTACCAACAGATGGTGACTCTAATGAGACAATACCGTTAAAATTGGAATACTTAAAATATTTCCACATTCTAAAAATGAACGTTACACTAAATCTAAATCTTTACGGGTCATATAATTGTATGGGACTACATGGATTTCGGGAGAGAAATTTGTGACCAATTAAGGTGACGTCCTTCTATAAAATAATTTACACGGTAGATACGATCTATTGGCGTGCCGGACGATGAGATAATACCTATTGTCATTATCTGAAGCTGTTACTGATGTGAAGTAAAAATAAAATAATATAATTACACCAAGTTGATAGACAACTAAAAATAATTAAATTTTGAGCGTGCAATAGACTGATAATATTCAATGATTAATTCTCACCTTTTAAGATTATGTATGGCATTCTATATTAAACTAACATCATTTGAAAACATATCAGAATAATTACAACATAAAAAGAACTTTTTATATACAACGTTTTTAAATTTTCTGTTGAACCATCATATAAACTTGACTTGGCAAGCTTAAACGATCAAAAAAAATGTACTTGATAGAAATAATACTGAAATGATTGATTTCTATAGTAACGTACGTATATATTATTAATTTAGTTGTTAGGACAATAATGGTGTCGAAATAACTTTTCATACAAAACAGAATTAACTGAAAATGAATTCAATTCTACTTAAAAATGGCTAAAAGTATTTAAAAAATGCACTGGCATCGTGTTCTGATATATTCTAAAAGTTTCAAATGTCTAACTAGTTGGGAAGTTAGTTAAAAATCGATTGCAAGATTTGTACCGGAAAAAGAACCACCGGACAAATAATAGGAATACGAGCTAAGAAAAACGTTGTAAAAATGTATATCTACTAGACAAAACATTTTTGTAAGCTTAGCTTTGTTAGGTTAAGACGATAGAATGTCTAATCACCAGTGTCTAATCATCACATTTGGAGTAGATATACGCATGAGATACGCATACCTACAAATCTGACATATTATGTCACTTTTTTACCATAAAATTAATAAATAATCAATTCTGTTCGCGTTCAATTCAATTTCTGGCGTTTATTTGTTTCGTGTAAAGAAACATAATAATATTATCGTTATGGTATCGATTATATACAAAAACACGAAATACTAGCAGTAATAAATATGAGTTAACAGTATTTTTTGGGAAGGGGTATCTGTTGCAGCAATCGTGTCATTCAGCATTAAATAAGTGACACACTTTATATGTAGATGTTGTTGTCAAAATAAAACAATATAGCGATAATGATCATCAGCATTTTCTCAAACATAACTAGATCGGTAGGGTATGTTATGATTTGTTAATTGCGATAATATATCTTGTAATATATGTACTGCATTTGTATAAATTGGAAGGACAATGCATGAATCTTCACTCACTCATCGAGTCCATCACGCGACGCACTACTATCGTCACGAGTCCTTCACTCGACATAGTCAACCATCATTCCACTTGAATCAAGTCTCTTGGTTCATTAATATAATCAATTTCTTGATCGCATCAATCTCACCAGTACATCATTACCCGCGATTATAATCTCACCCTGTCATCTTTATTAAATTAGTTTTATTGCATTTTTGTGTCGATCAATAAACTCCCTCCTCCAAACAACCAAGCAAAAACGTCTTTATCTTCACACTGTATTATGTGAATAGATAAGCATCAAATTGATAACAATGATGACATAGATTTTTGGTTGCCACGTAATATAAAAATATATAGAACTACTATTCAATTTCTCACTGATAAAAACAACCATTAAATTGTATTCGGTTAAATTATTACCATTAATTATTTAGTAAATTATTTATGGTTTTGCCATTGTACTTATATATCTATAACAATTAAAATATGATTGTATTATTGATCAATCGACATTTAAAAAATGTTAACAATTCTGATTACGGAAAGCAACATTGTCTCATTAATTAGGATTTATTCAGCTGTCATTTTATTTTGATAACATATTATGCATTGTGTTACTTTGATGTTACTTCAATTTAACGTAACTCGAAATTTTATGCATATCGCCCCTACCCATGTATTTATTCGAAGATAATGAATAATCCTAGAACCTAGGTCTGTGACTGCGTATGGTACGTTGTTATATTCTCTCACTTCATTTCTATGGTATGGAAGTATGGACGCTAAACCAAAAGATGTCACGGATACTTGAAGCTTTCGAGATGTGGCTGTATAGACGCATCCTCAAAATTTGGACTGACCGGGTGACAAATGTTAAAGTTGTCAATCGAATGGGAAAGGACCGATAAGTTATACGTAGTATCAAAACCAGAAAACTACAGTACCTCGGCCACATTATGAGAGGACAGCATTCCCCAACTTGTCATTCAAGAAAAAATGAATGGTAAGGGTGGACGGCACCGCATTTCGTGGCTTGAGAACTTCCGTGATTAGTACGAGTACAGCTCCACTGAATTGTTCCGGGTAGTAGACGACAAATCTAAGATCGCCTTGATGGTGGCCGACCTCCGCTAGGGGATGGCACAACAAGAAGAATAATGAATAATTTGTAAAGTTAAAAAAAAAACATAAATTATAGCAGATAGTGAACCCCTGGATTAAATATGACGCGAGTGAACCTTTACGTGTCACACGGCAACCGCTTAGTTTGAGTCAGATTTCCTTACTTGGGTGCCACTGTACTTGGTAGATAACAATCTAAAGCCAGACCTCCGCTGATAAATGGTTCGGCCGAATCTCTCGCGATACAGACGAGACGATAAAGTGAATTGGAAGAAAATAAAAGAAGAATAAATAAAGGAAAACTAGCACATAAGGGACTAAGTGCCAAAAACAATATGGATATGTGCCCCATCAACTGCCCGGTTGTAGAAAATAATATATATTATATATTTTTAAGAGCTTATTCTTTTTCTCTAGTGCTACATCGTAGCTTTGGCAGTGGCTACCTCAAGCATACTCCTGTCTTCGTATTCAATATACCTATCATTCTTACCACTCACATGTTTTTGTATACTATCAAACCACCTTTATCATTATATTATGGTACTTTCTTACTTGTGGTGCAGCTTTTGGATACATATTACTTTCTTCTCTGGCCATATCTGCCCCTTAGTTGAAGCATATGGGCACCATACGTCGCCTTCAAGATTCTCTGTCGCTAGCTAATCTTCTTGCATCATTCCAGGTCATACCAGCATCCCGTAACTCCCCCGTATACACTCTATATCATATAGTATTTAGCGGCCTTTCAAGAAGACGCAATCCGGTTGATTTGAAGAACAGGCAAGTCAGGTTGAGGTTTTTTTCTGGCATCCGCATCACGTGGCCGAGCCAGGTCCAACATCGCTTCTTCACTCTCAGCGTGATGAGAGGCTGCTTGGTGCATTCTCTTATCTCCTCATTACTCCTAAAGTCAAAATTCAAATTACGTATCAGTTTAAAACGTAAAATTCGCACTACGGTAAGCCGTAAGTAATGCAATACGAATCAAATAATATGACGAGGCTTCCTCATGGTTAATAACGAATATTTCAAGTAAGCTTGTTTAGGAAATAAACTGGAAATGGTTAATTCTTTCTTTTTTAAATATGTCAATGGCACCATATTATAGTACAACTGAATGTACACGTTTTTTTTTTTACATTTTGTGACACAGTTAAATAAATGGACATATGGTACGATTGACGAAAATTTTCCCCAACATACCTGCCATAATCTATAAAGTAAACGTGAAATGCTTTATCAATACTTGATCATCAATATTATGTGTCACGTAGCTGGCCTACCGCATGTGCTGGTGGGTTGTGATAAATTTGACGATGTCAGGCTCAACAAAGAGCTTCTAATGCTTATTATAATTGTAGAGTCATTGCCAGACATTATCTTCGCAAATAGCGTCAAATAGTATACGCTTGATTATCTGTAGCATCCGGGAATCACTGACAGTTGGTTAACGTCTCTGAAACATAGCACAATTAAGTTAAGTTAATTATATTAATCAAGTTAAGTTAATTATAGTATAGTGTAATTGAGTCGCTTAGAATCATAACTCACATATTCCAAAAATCAAGTTTTGAGATAATCGCTAAAAACCAACAGAGCACTATTTTTTGTAATTAGAAGAACAGTATTGAACTCCCTAGAATATTAATGAGTGAGAGAGTCGAATAACTTTTTTTTTTTTTAAATATATATACCTAATACTCCTAACGTTGCAGACATACAGCATACTATGAGAAATAGAGCTCCCCGATTGATTAGGAAGGCGTTGGTGACAAAACTCTATTCTTTGAAATATACGACATTTTACACCAACAATGAATTTTGTCAACGATTTTCACATGGTTTAAATTGACTTTTAATACTCAACTATTTTTCGGTATATAGATTAATTCATTTAGAATCACTTGGCATATTTAACTAAAAAACGACAAAATTGCAATATGTGAGTTATGATTCTAAGCGACTCAATTGTTCTATATAAAATGTATATTTTTTTTATGGAGGTCTGGAGGTTTTAAGATCTCTATGAAAGAGGGCATACGAGAGCCAATACTATTATTTATTTCTTTAGATTGATCTATCTAAAAGCAAAATTTCATTTCAACATCAATAACTCAAAAAAAAAAGCTTTTCTTAAAAATATCAACAAGATTAGTATGTAGGTATTTTTTATCAAGGTTTATAAATAAACATTAAATGGATTGCATTATGCAAATATACATTTTAGTTAAGCTTTAGTTACAGGTTAAACATGACAGTTTTTAACAGACAAAACACGAAACTTTGAATTGAATCTGATAATACAAAAATGCCAATGTAAAATAGCTACCATAATTTATTGCAGAATCAGTTTTTAACTTACAAAATATTTTTTAATACCAAATGCCAAAATAATGTTATTCAGGCCCTTATTTGCTGCGGACTCTCAAAAGTCCAGAAGTGAAGTGATCTTTATCGTGCGATATATCGTGGCGATAATTAATTATCGGCCGGTCGCGTATTATAGCGCCGTTTTTTTTTCATTTATTTTTGTGGCGGGAATTGTTTGGTACTTTTTTGAAAAATGCACGTTCTTTTATCAACAGGTTGAAAGTGTCAGGTTGATTATGTTGGTATTTAAAAGTAATTTGTCAATCAATAAACCTTTGGCAAAATATTTGCAGTTGGATTGTAACGAAAATATCTGAGTAAATTACACCAAATAAAGACACTAAAATTGTTATTATTATTATGTTAATCGTAGCAATTCTTTTACATACATACTGCACTTATATAGGAATACTGAACACAGTATAAATATTCAAATATAAATAAAGAAGGAGAGAGCTAGTATGTAAAGTATAACTTCTTAGTTATTTACATGAAGGAAATCTGAACATCTATAATGTATTTACCTATGTACATTGTATAATATTGCGTTACTCTCCTTGTTCCATCGCCACATCTTATGTCTCCTACCATGTGAGATCTGAGTAGCGCATATATTGTTATTGTTGCACCGCTGCAGGGTGAGGGAGGGTCGGCCAACAGTTGAGGTTGTGCCACAAGGGTGCGGAGTGTCGCACTTGCTGGCGGCATCCGGAATACCTGTTCCTACCACGTGACGTGCCTCTTCATTTTAACTTCAATCACCGAGGGCTGCCATGTCGGCTCATAAGGTCGAGTGTTTGTAACGCGGTCGTACCAATGTACCCCTAAAATTTGGTGGAGACATCGATTGTTGATGCTGAAAAGTCAAGATCTATGAAGCTTGGTAAGATGCCATGTCACATATCCATCAGTGGAGAGGTTTGGAGGTAGGCTATTAAGATCCGACATAAATATTGCACACTAAACTTTGTCAGTCTTACTTATTTGTTTTTGTTGAATTAAGAATACATATTTCGTTATTTTTTTTAAAATTCATTAAGCAAATCCTAAACCAAACAATAATAGATAAAAATATTTTTCTATCTATCGAATATATAAAATTGTGTATATAATTGAATGGCATAATTTTATATATTTTTTAGATAGATAAATATGTTTTGACTATTATCTATTTTGGCAAGCTTTAATTGGTTTTTACAAATTAACCAACAATATCTGCAATTTGTAGTCGTAGTTTAATAAAAACAAATTATAGTGTGCACTAATATATGAGGCGTCTAATTACAAAAAGGTCCACATTTGGTCAAAATTGAGAAAAAAATACGCACGTATTCTTTGTATAATTTTACACAATATGTATTGATCTATAAATTCCAAAACGCGACATAACCCTACGAAAAAAAATATTTTAAGTCTCGATTTATTACAAAAAGCGCCAAGTCCGTGTTTCATATTATTCAAAGCTTGGTTGATTTTGCGCGTGTTTAATTCAACCAATAAGGGAAAGTTCAATATTGAAAAGGGCGTCTCCCATGCCGTAGTATCTGGTAAACTTATGACAGTGCCACGGAAATATGTGCCTTATGCGGCGTAAATTAAAAAGTGAAGTACAAATAGCGCTAGGTCCAATTTTATTTTGCCTATATTTATTACATTTAAGAGTTTATTGGCTGAAACAAATTGCCATTTGGTTCTAATTTTGACATAGAATACAACGCAGAAAATAATCTCACGTTAAAACAAATAATTAGAGCTTGAAAGATAAAAACGTTGTTTCCCGAAAATATTGAATTGTGGACTTGTCGCTTTTTGTAATTAGACGCCTCATATATCCGTAGATATATCAATAGTATGTTTGCTACGGTATCCACCCGAGTTATCAGTAGGTATATACTTGCACAGGTTTAATTAAAAACTATGATGAAATTAACATTTGAACGATTCATATGTTGGATTTTAACAGCCTACCTCCACCCTTCACCACTGATAGCTAAACAGTAGCACATGTAGAACGTACGCGTTGAACAAACGACATTTTTATCCTCACATAATACAGCCTATACTTTCGTGCGACTTATAATTTAATAGAAAAAACACCAGATAACCATGCCACCTGTCAACGTTCTTGTACTATTTATAGAGATATAGAATTACAAATTAAATATCTTTTTTCTATAGCATCAAATTATAGCAAACTCGGTAAGGAGCTGACCTCAATAAGAAATTCTGCGCATCCTTTTTTCACTTAGTCATCCATTGACGCAAACGCCAGATAATAGCTGACTCGATTATTTCAATGAAAATAATATTATTTTGATTGTATAAATAGTGAATAATAATTCATCGGAAAGATTACTCGAATCTAAGTACCTGGTCCGTTACTACCTCAATCTCAATCATCCCGCACAACATCTCATCCTACCGAGACTCGGACCTCGGAACCATATCATAAGTATTGTAACATACTCTTGTACCGACTGTTTACGCTGCCAATAAAACTCGCTCCTGCATCCATCTTCGACTTCTTCATCATCATCGACACCCACAGGGGTAACTCACATCGAACCCCACATATTTAACTAAGAATATTATCAGAAGAAAGGCAATATAGGGTAACATTATTTATAGCTGGTAAAGAGTGCGTTTGTTTGAATATCAATATATTATATCGGTAGTTACTTACTTATACCTAAATATAATAAAATAACGTGTCATACCTATCATATCTATAAGAATATTTTAAAAGTAATATTATAATATGTGGAGGTCATTTGTCATTTTTTTTTTGTTTCTAATGGACTTCTCAAGAAAAGAAATCGTGTTAGTAATTGATAATTAGGCGAAAACAATACAAGGAAAACTCACACAATAAAATGAACACAGACCCAATTTAAATTAATAAATTCTACTCGACCAAGTAGTTATCCGGTACAATTCCCATACAAAAATAATATTTGAGTAATGAACGCTCTCGTTTCATCACCGGGCATGCATTACAAAAAACAAAACTGATTAATACATAATAATCAGTCATAATGTTGATACCTGCATACTAACTTGTAAAACAAATAATGAACATCAACAAACAGACATGCTTGATATTATTACATGGTGATTTTTCATAACATTCGTATGTGGGGAGATTAAATCAAATATCGATAACTCTTGCTTACTCATTGAAACTATTACGAGGAATCTTGAATGATATAAATGATACAAATAAATAAAAATAAAATATTATATTTGTATTTGAAGTTCGTATTTTCCCAATTGGATCATTTCAATATTCACCCACAATAGAGTTTTAGGTTTACTGAATTAGTCAATTCTATGAATAATAATTATTTTTGTATTAAATTTGTGTAGTTTTCCAATCCGTGTACATAATATTTTTTATATTAACTTGAAGATAAACTATTTCGAAATTAAGGGGTAAGATAATATGAATCGTCAATAAATTGCCTATGTCATATGGAATTAAATCGTATTAGGTACCTATTCAGTATTCACGTATTAGCAAAATTCATGATTTCACGAATACATGTGAAGATATTGCCAAGGTAGTAAAAATGGCGACTGTTAAAATATTAATATTGTTCTGCTTTCAACATTTACATTACTAAAGCTCAAATTACACCATCAGACTCTCAAGCCGATTGTCTAGCCACATGTGGCTCTTTGACCCTTTGAGTGCGGCTGTGCCACAAATGCCATCGGCCCTATTTGACATGGCTACAAAGAAGAACCAAAGAAAACCGTGAAATTTAATGGGCCGATACGTTTATTAGCGCATTCAAATTTAGAGAGACATTTCGCACTAAATAATCGAATAAATTTTAGAAGAGTCAAAAAAAAACAAGTTCTGTATTTAATTACTCAATACAATCTTCTCATAATGTTAATATAGCAAGTTTTGTGGTTAGTAAAGAGATTTCTAGAGAGGAAATCAAGAGTAAATGAGAAGTCGTCTTATTGATGAGAACCTGGAATCGTGCTTAAAATTAAAAACAACAACATACAAACCTGACTTAGATACCCAAACTTTACAAGGAGATGCAAGGCCATTATTCACATTGAGTGTTTGTCAGTCATTGTCATGATTTAATTTTATGGATACCTTACTTACAATTTAATTTTCATCAATACATAACATTATTACGTATTTTATCAAGTTTTATTCAGTATACCCATAGTTTAAGACTTAAAACTTTAACTAAAGTTTATTAAGTTAATAAACAGTGTACTTACTTATATAATTTAAGTTTAAGAAATTTGGCTCTCAAAAGAAGTCTCAATCGTTGTACTATTGATATTTGGCTCTGTTGACTAATGAGTTTGCCGACCACCGGTCTAGCCTAATCGCCCTCCTGATACTCTCTTATGATTTGAAGTAGGAAATTACACATTACATTATGTAGGTACGTGTTTTTAGAAAAAAACAAAACATATTGGTCAAAAATGGAGATTAAACCCAGTCAGATATACTAGAATCCTAATTATTATCCGTCGTATTGCATTTCTATTTTATATAGTAAATAGTAACAAATGTAATGATACGACATAGCTAAATAAATAAACAGTAATATATTATCTGCTGTCTGATAAATTTCCTGACTAGTATTTAGATAATAAAGTGGATATCTCAATATTTGATACACAGCATCCATCGAAGAATTCATAAGAGCTAATTCAATTTGTATACCATCATTATTATTGAACGAAATAATGAATTAAAAATAAACAAACAACCATGACGTATGGAACCATCAATAAAATTTTCACTGATAGCAGACCACGTCAGTCAAGTCGCTAATGGGGGGTTGTGCTCACCTGTCATTAATCGACGTTAGTTATTTAGAGGGCAGTTTTTTAACTCAAATTTTGATTAGCCTTATATTTTACGGTCTAATTGTTATTCATTTTGAGAGGCTTTCAGTTGAACTAGCTAATCATTGTTGACTTGCCTTAACATGATGGTCATTATTTTAAACCGTTTCAAAATACCATTCTGCCATTAATTGCATAGCATTATATTTTATATTATTTTTAACAGATCGAACAACGACAACTCACATTTACCAACAGTAAGCTTTTAAACTATATTAATTTACTTCTTTCTAGGTGAAAAGATAATCTATAAATATAGATTGATGTAATCATAAGATTTAACTTTTTTTATTCATTGATAAATAGATGAACATAATTTATGAATAATATAGTATTCTCTCTCGGATACATATATCGTAGTACACTTCAGACACGTACCTTCTAAAAGAAAAAATGGACAAAATTAGACTTGAACTAACAACTATCACTCACTGGATTTCAATGATTGTGAATTAAATCACATTTGATACAGTCACACCTATATTTTTGTATTTTTTTTATAATGTTTTCTACATTACATATTATAATATTACATATTCATAAAAAAGAATTAATTTTTCTATAGGTACTGTGCTACGACTGGGGGTGTGCAAATCCAATATAATGTGAATTTATGGTGGAGAAGTACATATTTGAAAAGAACTATTAATAATCTATACCAGTGGTTTCCAAACTTTATGTTACTACGCCTCCCTTTTAAAAAAATCTTTTCATTAAATAATACAGACACCTTTTTAAATATCATCATATATCAGAAATTATCATTTAAGTATATCAATCGTCATATAGGTATCAACGCATAACCACATATTTAATAGCCTTGAAACAAAGCAGCACTATTAATAAAATAACGTTAGCAAACTAACCAAGAACTCAGTAAATAGATTTTTGTTTGCTTCAATGTATCTGGCGCACAAATCATTTAAAAGTGGAAATATGGCGAACTTATTTTTTTTGTAGTTTTGGTTTCCAATATTTTATGAATGAATTTACTTCGTCTTTTTAAATCAGTAAATCCACTAGTGGTCCTTGCATTGATTTATTCACTCATTTTTTTTTTAATTTCAACCAAATAGACAAGTTTAACAACAAAATTATCGTTCCTAAACAAATTTGACCCTTTTATTTCATTTTTTCACGAGATAGCCAGCGCACTTCACAATATACTATAGAAGTGAGGTATTATAAAATTAGTCTCTATATTTGCAAACATCCTTTTATAGGACTGTTTTATATAGTTTATATCTAGCGGCTGATTTATAAAATAATCATTTTCAAACTGCAAACCTGTGGCTACATCAATAATTGTGTGAAACTTTTTGCGCCTCCCTTCGCAACACTCCGAGCCTCCCAGTTTGGAAATCGCTGATATATACTGTACTTATAAAAATATAAATTTGCGGGCTAAAAGGACAAGAGCCGAGTGATTTCTTACATGAGCCAATGAAAACAATGTAATCATTACCTCCGTTCGCTCATCATTGTTTGATTAAAGTCGTCGCATCGCTGAGTTTCCGTGTACCCTTCTTAGAATTTTGGATGTACTAATATTCGATTGGGCAGCCATGTAGTTATAATTTAAACAGTAACATAGAATACATACAACTAAATCAATACCTATATTATGACACATTAAATTTAAGCTGACTCCCATTTATAAGACCACCCGAAGTTGCTTCCGGCCTAATCCTCAACTCTTCAGTATCTACCTACCACAGAATGGCTAGATTTACTTAGCCTTTGACATCTATTCGAGCTATGTATCCAGCCCATTTCCACTTGATGTTTTTACCGACCTCTATTACATTGCATACTCTTGTTTATTTTCTTATCCAATCATTCCTATATTTGAAGGGGGTATCGTAAGACACATATAATTATCAAATTATTCGTTTTAAATAAAACAAATTTCCATTAAAAAAAATTACACAAATGTCTCAATATTATATAATATGTGTAGTTCTTGCAAATTCAAATTTTGCTCTAAAAATGGTTATAACATGATATGGCACACCAGTCAAAATGGACACCGATCAGTCATCCACGACAAAATAATTATTTGTGCGATATATCGAACATTTTAAATGAGGATAGTGATTTTCCTGTTACAATAGTGATGTTGATCAAGAATATGTGAACAATGAACAAGAACATTAAATTGCTCATATCTCCAAACTATTCTCTGTGGCACATCATTGTCTTGCAATAACCCCTTCATTTGTCAATTCGTATTATGCCCAGCATGTACTTCTCCACACCACGCTATGCTACTCTAATTTTATAAATCTCTTTTACTGAGGATCCAAGTTTCACATGCATTAATATAATTATTACGGTAAGTATTATACACTACTTGATCACTTTCACAATAGTTACTTTTGAAGACATTATTACAGCGACCAAAATTCTTCTCCAGCCCACTCTTGACTGCACACAATTTTATTAAGCATTAATCCGTCTATGGACACTTGTTCTCCCATATATATGTAGTTCTTCACCTGTTCGAGATAAACGTCATTAATAAGGATGTCTTTTCGGTCAGCAAAATGGTTGAACATGACTTTCGTTTGTATTACACTGAAAATATAATATTCAATTATATTCATTAGAATGTTCCTTATAAGGTTATAAGTAAGCATTTATATTATACTAGAAAATATTAATACCTGTTAATATTCTTATATAATTATCTTATCCTTTTCTATCTTTGTTATTAATGTTTCAGACTCGACGGCAACGCTTATGTGATGGTTCTTCCTCAGCCACAATGTTTCTACTTTTTTATTGATCGTGTATGTTACATAATATTACAGTTACAATACCCTATCACAATAATTATAATTTACCTTTAAATCTATGGGATAACATACTAATTTTTCAATAATACAATCACTCGATATGTTATAACTACACTTGACTACACTGTTGACAACTGTCAAAATATTATGAGACTATCATTTTTGTTTTCTGCCAAAACTCGATTAAAATAAACAATTTCTCCGATTTTTCAAATTTAGAATTTGCGTTTATACGTGTAGGTATGTTTAATTTAATTCGTCCTACCTCGTTCTCTTTTACATCTTTCCACATGTTATTTTCTATCATGCGTTACAGATAATTTAAGATATATATATGTATGTATATACGGTGGTATCAATTAAAGTATGTGTTATTTTATCATCTAAACTGCTTCAGTCTAAACGAAAAATCTCCATTCTGGGTACTGACCGTCATATTTCCTTTGCACTACGTTGTTTTTTTATCTCCTGTCTACTCGACATATTTTATTTTCTTATTTTATTATTAGGCACGCACACATGGACATGCTCACAAACACATCAACACGTATCATAAGATACTAACACGCATGCATATTTTAACGTCATTCACGGCATGGATGTTCAAAGGTGGGATCGTATCAAAAATAATATTTAATATTATAAAGGTAAAATTAAATAAAACCAATCATAGAAATATGAAATATGTCTTGTACAGGCGACCCTTGACTTTCGTAGTGTCTTCTTTTTCGTAATTCGCTATTACACGTAGGTATACACAATATTAATAAATATAATTTCAAAGGTTAGGTTAGGTTTTACGATATCAATATGTATGTTCACTACTTGAATTACTGAGTTGTCGGAACTTGGCATCATATTATGAAGCACTGATCGCGATCACCTTTTAGATATTTGAATACATAGTCTTTTGTCAGGAAACACACTAAAAATAATTATAAAATACAATAATTGTACACGTGAATTATCATTTTATCATATCAATCATCACAATATCACTTCAAATTGCATCGCACATTCACACATTTTTATAATATGTTAATATCCTTCAAGTAAAATTGCGCCACAGGCAACTTTTTTAGTATTATGGCAAATATGTGATGGGTATGTGTTAATCTCATTTAGGCCAGGTCCTGTAAGCTTCCCCCATTGTGAGTATCATGATCTTGAGCATCATAGAATCACTCAATACCTGATCACTCAGTACCTACTGCTTCGTTAACATTATTATTCGTATTATGAGAGTAAATAAATATTTTTCTTAACTTATATTTTTTATATAATACTTATATATCTTTACTTTCGTACATTAAATTCTTGTGCACATTTTTAGAAACCACTTATGTACGAAAGTTGATGATTGTCTATTTTTCATTTAAAATAATTATTATATTATTAATATAAACAGTTAATTTTCAAATATTATATAAAATTGCATATATTATATAAAGTTCTATTTACTTTTAATAAATATGTCCAGAAAAAACAAAAAAAACTTTAAACTCTAACCAAATACTTGTATGGACCGTTATTTAAAATATATTGTTGAATCTTTTGGAGTATTGTTTTAATTTCTCTTTATTACCACGTCCGGTATGCATTTAATAACGGAAAAAATGTAATTAATTAATTATTGTACCTAATTATTTTTAATTGATTGATTTTGTTTATTATACTACATAAATAAAGTTTTAAATTACTTTTTGATTTAAAAATGTTAAATATTTAATGACATTTCATTGATATTAATTATATATAATAGGCACTATTTGTTTATTCAACGACTAAATTACAAGATTTAAGAATAAATACATATAAAATTCTTTATTTCCGCTACTATCATTTGAATTGGATGAAACCGGTCATCAATAATTGATGATAATAATAATTATTATTAATGAACAAAATTGAATTACTACTACATATTTTGTTTTATTTTGATTATTTAATCACCTTTTACTTAATAATATTGTAGATAGAAGTTATTTTTTATTAATAATAATTTCAAAATCTTGTTTACCTTTCCTGAAAAAACATGCCTCTTACCTGTACGTAAAAGATGCATAGAGAAATTTCGAAACATCCGAATACATTTGTTGTATGTCGGCGCCCACACGTGCTCGTTCAAGTTGCCATATTTGGCAAACCGGAAGCGATTTATGACTCACATCCGGTGCCATGGCAAAGAAAAGCGTGGAAATTTTCCGATGCAGTAAATTAGACGTCTAAACTCGGACTTTTAATGCGCCTAATGGATCTACATTGTATGAATAATTGGTGTGTTATGTAGAGATGATTATTTGAAAAAAATCGTCGGGCATATTATATGTTCTTTTAATATTTTAATATAAGTATCAAAACATGGCTTTAATTACACTATATAGTAGAGCATTATAATATTATTTATAAAGTGTTATACAAAGATATTGTGGAAAAAGACATTTGGGAGAACTAGAAATTCTGAAATGAGAAGAAGTACTTACATGGCCCCCACAAGGGGGGGGGGGGGGCTGACAGTGCTCAAGCCTGAGGGCCCGGCGATTAGTGAGATAATATTTGGTTGTACGATGCAATTTTTAACTGTGTGCCGATACTCGACAACTACATAATTCAAATGGATGTAGGTACATATTAAAAACACAAAAATCGCTAAAAATGCCTACACCTTTACTCTACTGCGCACACCATTTGGAAAATGCTACTGCAGCGCGTCACACTGCCTTTACCCTTAGCGATAGGTAGGGGGGCCCGCTTCAGGATATGGGAGCCATGCCTACGTACTACAAGTACTACAGATTAAAAGTAGGTATTTTTTAAATATATATTTTGCATAGAAAAATGTGCACTTACCTACTTCCACGATTTTTATACCAAAATCCCAGAAGTCACAATTTCAAAAAATGATTTATCAGATTAAATACAGGGAATGTAAGCAAATATCTGATGATTAATTAGACTAGTTTTCAAATGGTTATTTATTTTAATTAATCCACTAAGCAGTCTCCATGAGTAGTTATTAGATATTTTAATGATAAAATATGTTCGCAAAATATCGATGAAGTAAGGTTGCGTGTTGGAACATGTTAATTGTCGTGGTGATTGAATATCGTGTAGTGCAAAATAACTATATAATCTTTCCCTTAGCGCAACATACCACCCCAGGCGAAGCTAATAAACCATAGTAAAAGTTCTGAACAACATGTTTTATGATTGTCCTCATTACTGATTTTATGCTCAACTAGAATAATCGCAAACTTTCTATGATGATAGTGCATTCCATAGTATTTGGCATGTACTTTTTATTTGATGTCGTTACATTCAATATTTTATAATTAATTAATAAAAGATCACATTACCTGTTCGTTTATGTAGAGTATAAGAAATTTCAGGAAAGCATTTTTATTTCTAAATAAAACCATACATAATCAGATTCTATCATATTGTATGGAGGCCAGAGCATATACAGTAAAAACTAAGTGTGGATGCTTAAAAATGAAGTATCTGAATGTGGTTCCGTGTTAAAACAGAACAGTGACAAAACAGAACAACGATAAATATAAATGACCTTTCAGGAAAAATATAAATTTAATGTTGAAAATTGTCCTATGTCCTCTATTGTGTTGATAGATTTTCAATACGCCATAATAAATCAAATTATATACCTAATTTCTGCATTCCTAGTTGCTAGAAAGCCTCAAATAAACGGGTCTTTGTCGGCAAGCTTAGGATATCTCATCTTAATCAATATATAATATGTTCAAAATGATTCGGTGACTAGGTACAACGAAATAATGACCTAACCTAACCAAACCTAACCTAAATAGATTCCACAAAAATTAATTTTTCATTTTCCCCTGGCTGTTCTGTTTTGTCACTGTTCTGTTTTGTCATGTTGCAAATGTATAGTATCATTAATTTGTTGATGTGGTCAGATAGGAAAGATGAAAAAAACAATCTGGAATATAAAACCGAGTTTTAAAACCAGATAATATTGCAGCCTTCTTCACTGTGAAGGAC
This sequence comes from Rhyacophila brunnea, assembly GCF_057557595.1. Lineage (NCBI taxonomy): Eukaryota > Metazoa > Arthropoda > Insecta > Trichoptera > Rhyacophilidae > Rhyacophila > Rhyacophila brunnea. The sequence continues at coordinate 8,164,437 of NW_028232796.1, read as the reverse complement.
ATTGCAATGAAAAGAGTATTAATAAATTATTAGAACAGTATTCGAATAATAGCGTATATGGTACTGAGTAAACGAACTAATGTATTCAGTTCTGCATTACATGACTTGAATTACTATGCCTTCCTTGCAATAATATAAGTTTAATAACTAATTATTACATTGTTTTACTGAGACCGGTATCAGAGTATATTATACTGAATTATATAAATAAAAATCATTAGTATCTTCTGCGTATTGCCAGAGACCGCTATCATATCCCTATGATAAAATTGTACCTATACACAGTAGCCTACTAATAGCATGTGATTTTGTCCATCATAGTTAATCAGATGAAAATCATTATAATGACTCCGTGTTTGATAGTAATTTAATACTGTCGACCAAAGGTGGGTACTTGAATTTAAAATTGAATTTCAATTTCAATTCTAATGTCTCATTTGTGGATTTGTTATATAAAAAAGTAGCATATAAGAATATTTATTTAACTAATATAACTTTTTAAAGACTTCTATTATTAATATATCTTACTATTATTTAACTCCATTAAATTCCCAATACGTTGAAATTGTTTTTCCAGTATTGACGATTTTACACCTCTTGAATATAGTAGTATTATAGATTACTATTTAATGATTAATTATTAGGGTTTTGAAGATATATAATAATGCCTATCGATTGTATTATTAGTGATAAGGGTTTTTTTTTACAAACACTTAAACTATTCATATTTTTTTGTTATATTTTTTATTGTGATCCTTGCCTTAATATGTAGGTTATACCTACTTTATTGTATTAATTTATTATATAAGTTAAAATTGATTGTATTCGTTGTCAGTGTGTATTTACCTTTTGGTGAGTGCACATAGTGTCTGAAGATGCCGAAAGACAAAACCCAGGTCACAAAAAACGACTCAAATGGAATGGTACAATAATTCTTAAACCTATTAGAATAATTTATTACTATAGTAAAATAAGATTAGTCTGCCATCAAAGTGTGAACGGGTTCTAACGATTTGCATTAACGAAATAATAATAGTCATGTAGATTGTAGAGTATTCTCTCTTGGTCATTTTAAATAAACGGTATAATGAATAGGTAAACAACATTATAATATACTATTACCCCATCTAGAGAAATAAACATTTTATACTTCCATAAATCATTCCTGACAATAATGTTATTACATTCTTTGAAACTCGGCTTGTATTAAATAGATTCTAGAGGACTAATTATATAATATAATAAAATATAAAAACAAGTTTCGCTAAACCACGTCTCATTTCTCTAATTATTGTTTTACCACCGTGCATACCAGTGATTCCTTAAGTAGGCGCTTGAAGACTCGCTCTGAAAGTCAGTGATGCAGTAGGAGAGGATTGCCATGGGTAAATACTACAAATCGACGGTTCAGGTTTCCTGATCACCTACGTCGCGCCTGGCCATGGACGAGTTAAATCGGTAAAGTAACTAAAATACTGAAATTCTGACAACACTATTTATGTATATTTTCTAAACAATATTATTTATCATTTTAGTGTGAAAATATTCGCGATAAACTCGAGAAACATGTAGATTTGGTAAGTTTGTACAAATATTTATCATTCTGTGTCTATTTCATATTTTTTATTCTATTCATTTAATTTATTCCAAAAAATGCTGACAGTGATAAGGTTGAGTAATAAATATATTATATGGTGATATTTTTAATGAACTGTATATTTTGATATTGAGTTTAATTATGTGACTTGGATGGAACATCGGGACTCTAGACACTAACCTTTAGTGTTTGGTGAGCGGATTAAGTCTTTCTGGACTCTTTTTCTAATCTGGATGACAAATATTATAATATTTTAGTGTTTAATATTTTTCGTGTTTTATAATCAATTAATTTATTGGTTTCTTGTCGTCTAAGTGCTTTTGTGACCTAGTGTTACCATTTTTATTGAAATTTCAGTAAATCTACTGATATTAAGTTACTTGATTTTTTTTTTAATTCGTTTATTTTTACACTTGAATTTTGAAAATTTCATCCGAGAATACTGCAAAACAATGCCACAGACAAAAATTCTGTGCTGAAACCTTATATAAAGGATATTTTATAAATATAATATTATAAACTTTTACACTGTAAAAGGTTTTATAGAATACTCATAAAAGATATTGGACAAAGATTTTTTTATGGTCTAATAAAGGCCAGGACGTTTAACACCCCCTCCCCCTCCCATAGTAGTCAGTAAACGCGTAAATTATCATTTTAATCAATCATCATTTCAAATGAAATCGCTTCGTACAGCCACATATATATTTTTTTTCACTATTAAAGCAAATTTGTGGTGTGTTTATCTCACTTAGCTGGTCGACGTGCCACTCCGGGCTACCCCTTAAGCCCGGGCCTCCAGGCTTGAGCCCTGTCAGCCCCCTCTCTTCTTGGGATCCATGACCAGTCTTATACAACAGTCACTCATAAAAATATATCTTGTTTGAATTGTCACATCCTGCAACCAAAACCTAGGTCTATCCTGTACAATCTCCCAAATCCCATAATTATTTTTTTCAAAGTGTGTTCGGTACCATTATAGATGGTATTAGGATTGGGTTAAGAATAATCTTATTCAGTTATAGATTTTTAGGCCTTTATATAATTAAAATTCTTCATTCGTGTTAATATTGACTAACTTATATTATAAGAATCCAACTTTACTACTAACCGATACAATTATGCGATTTCTTCAAGGCCCGGAGCAAGAATTGGGCGAACTCGTGCACTAATGTGCGGCGGGTCGCGCTGTGGCAGTATGGTAAATCATTTTTTTTTCTTTTTAATATTTCAGCGCAGAATTGCTCTTTCACGATCGCCTGGGCTTTTTTACGGGAGCGATGTGCGCCTCTAGGCGGGCGAGTGGTGACGGGCACGCGATCAATTATTTAGCTCGCTGCCTGCGCCGGCTCTGCCTCTTGATAAATACGCGTTTTAATCATTATCTCTGCTGATTATGCTTACCTCGGTTCGATCATAATAATTATGTTTCTTTAAAGCCACGCCGGTTAGGACCCGTTGCATCGATTCTTCATCACAAAAGACTACTAGTTCGATGTGCAGACTTGATTTTAACTAAACGCCATTGTAAAACAAAGAAAATTCATAATTTGTTTATATCTATTAATAAGCAGTGCAAGCACATAGTCTAATATATAAAAATCAATATTTGTTTGTTTGTTTATTCGTATTTTATGCGCTGCCATACCGTTCATCCGATTGTGATAAAACTTTGTCAACTTATTGCTTGCACTTGCGCAAAGGTTATAGGCTATATCTTATATATAAAATTGAATGTCTGTCTGTATGTCTGTCCCGTATCCTATACCATTCATCCGATTGCGATGAAACTTTGGTGAGTTGTTGTGCACACACCCGCGAAGGTTTCTGAATTATAAAAACCATATTCTTCTTCTTCATTCTATCTTCTTTTATTCGTATGGTTCCTATACCATTCATCCGATTGCAATGAAACTTTCGTCAGTTGTTATGCCCACACCCGGAAAGGTTAATAAATGTATCCACGAAGCGACCCTGTACGAATAAAATAAATTACAATTTTTGGTTAAATTCGAAATAAAAAAACGAAAAAAAAATATATCATAAAAGCAATAAATCAAATTTTGAAAACAAGTTCAGTAGGTAGACAGCAGTGGTGAAGAGTGGAGGTAGGATGTTAAGAACCGGCATAAATAGACCACACTAAACTTTGCCAAACGTCAAACGTATTTGTTTTCATTGAACTAAAACTTTTAAAATTCAATTAAGCCCTGCCTAAACCAAACCATAATATTTTAGGTATGCTTGACTGACAAAGTTCTGTGTGCATTATTTATGTCGAATCGTAACAGTCTACCTTTAGCCCTCACCACTGTTTTTTGCTGCCTCGTCAAGTTTACTGTCTACTAGACGCCTTATAATGTCGTCGGTCCCGGGTTCGAAACTCCTGTCCGGAAAGTTAGTTTACTTGTTGTTTTTTAACGTATGTTTGGTGTCAGAGTATTAACCTAATAGGTTTAGCAATGCGACATCCAATTATCGTAAAAAAAATGTTAATACAACCTCCACCCTGTGGAGGCCCATATTATGATTTTCTTAGGATCGAATATGGCAACTTGATTATCTGAATGAAGGTATTTAACATGAGGAAAGAATATGAATCATTCATAATATGTTAATCATCAAAAATATTATATAGTAAACGATGATTTAATAAGTTACTGTTTGTCCTTGTTTTTGTTTTCTCTGTGTTTAATTCGAAATATAAAAATCGTACTAACAAGAATTACTACAACACTAGTTTCTATACAAAGTAATTTTTTTAATATTATTTTAATGTATTTCAGGTAAATTTGTGTTTATTTTATAGAATATATGAAATAGTTAAAATGTTAACATAAGGTTATATCGACCATTGGAAAGTATTTTAACAATATTAATTTGCAAGCATAAATCACTTGAAGTGGTCAGAACTCCAATTGCAGCCAAAGAATGTCTTAATTGATTCAACATGTCCATACAATGTCGCGATTATAGTAAATGACTGTTATAAACAATATCTGAGACGTGTAATAGCTTTAACACTCTCAACTCAACAGGTCCCTAATCTTCAAATATTGTTTAATTAAAATTAATCGAAACGGATTGGTTATTAGTGGATATCAATAATAATTAGATAATTTAAAAAAATATTTCTATGAATAATATTAATATAGATTGTTTTTAAAAAATAAAAAGAAATTTTATCTACTTAATGATTTTTGATGTGTATAAATAATGATGAAAAATACGTATTTTAAACTCATTGCTCCATTTTATGTCGTCAGTGAACTTTTGAAGTTTCATTGAATGACACACTAGTGTCGTTGTCGTTAGCGTGTACCTATTCATTAGTAGTAAAATCGTATTATCTTCTTATTTCTCCACTCCACACTCACTCCAATATTTTTAGAGAGCGCTTATGAGCAAGTATTAATAAGTCAAATAGTTAAGACTTGTAGCAATTAAGCATGGCAGTCGTAACATAGTGGTAATGCACAGGGCGCGAAACTCAAGAGACGCAGGTTCCATTCTTGCCGGGTGTCTTGCTTTTTTCGAAAAAAGATTTTTTCTATTGGCTATATTTTCTCATGAGTGTTTTCAGAATTATGTGTATATCAGCTAATGTATTAATTACTCTTTGTGAAAATTTTTATATTTAAGGCTATACCTCAGTTGAGGCAAATGACGCATGCCAAAAGAAATATAATTTGTCATATAAATCCAACATGCGTCCATTTAATGTTCTATTTATTATTCTATTAGTAACAATAATAATATATTCATTGACATGTTTTCTTTTTCAAGTAAATGGGTAACGTTGTTAGTCATCTTTACACGATTTAAGAATTAATACCCCCGTCGCCATCACGAAACAAATTGACGTGTTCCCAGCTCGACGTTCTCTCTCCGAATGCCAGCGAGTCCAAAATTTTGTCGCGTTTACAGTGGAAAAGTATTTGCCGTTTCACCGATGTATCGTCTTAACGTTCAAGTAAGTAATACACAATATTATAAATCATATACGTAACGCATCGCAATTCCTGTACTCAAGGGTTGAACTAATGCGTTGATATCGTATTGAGACATTTAAACCACTTTTAAAATAAGTCATTACTGCGTTCATTACCAGCGGTGAGTTTTCTTTGACGACCGTCCAATACAAATGCGCGGTTTTGCCTTCTGGCTTAACATCCTAAGCGGCCTCATTTGTACGCGGGACAGACGATTAATGAGGCCCGGACACTCTTGGTTTGTGCATATTATTTTTATAATCTCACTGCTACCTCTCGCTCGGTGTATTATCGCTGCCAAATGAGAATAAATGAATATGCTCTGCGTAATCAGGAAAATGGCGTGCTAAAAAGCTGTATTATTCACGTAGCTTTATTGTGTTGCATACAACCGTTTTATATCTGAATAATTACACCATATTGTAATATATTGTACTATCTGTGGCTTAATAAATCGAAAATATTATATTTTAAATCTTTAAGTAAGGCTTCCGCAACTTTTATGATTGGCGATAAGCTGTAAAAAATAAGTATAACTATGTAACTCAACGAACTATTAATTATTTCATCTCTACTGGATTAAATATTTTCTATTGTATATAATACCTATAAATCATTACTAATATTTATAAACCTACGTTTATTTATAATGTAAATATTCTCTAGAACAAATCATAATTTTATTTTTCACCTATTATACCTGGTTGAGCTTTTAAGTGGACTGTAATTATTTTTAAGGGAAGATGAGGAGGTCGGATCTAGGGGCGGGGGCGATGGAACAGAATGCCATACACTGACCTTTGTGATGATGTTTCATGGCTCTGTGGTCTGGTTTCAACTGTCACTCGGGCGGTATCGTTGTCTTGGGTCACCCGGTTTGTACACTCCCGCACTTTGTGACACAGTTTTATGGACGATTATGATGGTGAATGATATGATGATGATAGATTAGGAATGAGTCTGTATCTATTGAGTCAATCTATCTAGGAAAGCTATTTGAAGCCCGCACGCGTCCGCTGTCGAGATGCAACTGAATGTTCTTTGTAACACCGTCTCTTATGATCCGTAATTGCTTATTGATTGTCTGGTAACAATAACACTGGGAATTAGGAGGTGAATGAAGAGATAAGGAGTGGAATGGGAACATAAATGGCCCAACCAATACCTATGTAATAAGACAAACAATAAAAATAAATCATATTTAGAAGGGTAACTAAATAACCATATTATTTAACAAACACTATTCAATTAAAACGATAGATGCATTTCATTGCATATGATTTAAAGGGGATAGGTACATACTTACATACAATTATTTATATTTTGGGAATTTCAGCCTTCGTGTATTTAGTTTCGGGATTTTAACTTTGGAGATTTCGGCCACTCGGGATTTTGAACTTCGTAATATCATACTGCACCCACCTTATAGATTGTACCTAACTCTTTTATACTGATTTTAATCAAAATTTATAGCTCGTAACACAGCTATTTGTATATTCTGCCTAAAATCTTATAAAACTCTGTAGTGGTTTCCGAAGTACAGTAAGTAAATATGTGGAATAATACTTTAAGCCAATAAATAAAAATAGTTTTTCAACGTTAAACATGTGTTTTTCTGGTACATCATAATTAAAATACTTATATATTATTTTAATACGGTTTAATTTCCTATTATTATAATTTAGAATACTAAAATGAAAAATAAAACCATATTAAATAGCAATTTCTTATTTTCAAAACATACTCCACGGATTTTATTTCAATTTTTAAAAAAAATATTAAAAACATGTATTCCAATATAATATATTATATAATAATTATAAGTACAAGTGTAAATATATAATAAGTGTATTATCTGTAGATATTTTATTAATTATGTTAGCTGCTACAATTTATTGTTTCTAATAATTCTACAATTATATTGCATCCCAGTGGCAAAGAGTGGAAAATCCGAAATAAATATTAATAGTTCACCCTAAACTTTATTTGTTTTCATTGATTTACTACTATAATGTGTAGATAGTTTGTTGTTGTTTTTTTTAAATTCAATTACACCCAGACTGATCCAAGGCATAGTTGATAATATTCAAAAAAAAAATCGTTTATCTATGAAATATCTAAAATTATGCCATTACATCACACATTATTTTAGATATTAACACATTCCATGTGTTTTTTTCAGAATCATTAATTTTATATTGTTTATAGGTACTTAATTTACGTAATGTTTTATATACCTATTATGTAGGAAAATACCACAATGTAATATAAAAACAACCCTTAATCCAATCAAATTTAATTTACTTATCAATGCATTATAATTTCGCATCTTAGAAAGTATTGTCACAAAGAAAAGAGGCTTCTTCAAGAGCTTCCTGACTGTTACCACCAGAGCGTGCATGTTTTTTGTCTTTTTGATATATATAATATGAGTTATGAATAGCGTCGAGGCACACGCTAAAGCCGTAAATTACAATCGCGAATGTGTCGTACTGCTGCCATTGCATCGCATTCGCGCAGGGTTTCCCCTCAGGCCTCAATAATGATTGGACTAGCCACTGAGTAAAGTGTTCGAGTTAAATTTACTTAGTTTTTCAGTTTGAAAATAATCTACTTCTTTGACTAAATCCGCACCTTAGTTAAAACATATCCTTGTTGCCCGCCAGTCTTCTTGCATCTTCTATTGTAAACTATGTGTTATTAATTATAACGTAACCATCCTCGGAATATAAGCTGTTGTCTCCTAAGTTCTTCTTTATAAAATGACTCGTCACCAGCCAGCGTTCACAATATTCTAATATTTTGTATGTTAATTAGAAGCAATGTAGATCAATTCTTATTTTTTCATTTGACAGATCAGACCGTACGTAATAGGATCTCAGATAAATTCCGTCATATCGTGATACCAGAAGAGAAACAGCGAAAATTAAAATGTAGGTTGCAAAGCTTTGAAAAGTAGTATTGTTTTGAAATATTAACAAAAAACCTGTATGGAACCTCTACATAGAAAAATAACGTTTTTTTTGGGCCATTGAGCTTTTCCAATCTTGACTTCTAATGAAACTTGAAAGTTTTGCAGAATATAATATTATACTTTCCCGTATTGAGCAAAAGTTTCAAAATACTCACTTTGTAACAATGGAAAAGGTGGTAGGTATTTTAAAATTGCTACTTTACGGACAAGATGCATTTTGAAATCATAATATGATTTTCAACCGTTATACTGATTGCAAAAGACTAGTTTTGGGGTTGTTTATAGAATAATATGTGCCCATTTGAATAAGGAATAAAATTGCATATTCAGTTTATTTTTAGTAAAAACTGGACAATATAATTTTTTGAAATATGCAACTCGGTTATTTTATACTTGAATCTATTTCTTTCTCCAGTTTTCCTGCATTTTTCCAGTTCATACAACCATCTTATAGCTCCGCCATATACACTCCGATTATACTTAGCGACCTTTCAAGACTTAAAGTCTGAAATTCTCTGGAGACGCTCGCAGCATGTAGACGAGCCAGGTCCAACGCAGCGTCGTGAAAGGCTATATGGCCGGCTTCCCTATCTTCTCGTTACTCCTACTCCCACCGCGAATACTGTATCTGTCTTAAACATCTGTTTTCAAAGCTCAATAATATATGGTTAATCTGAGCTTTTGTAAGGTGATATGACTCAGCCGTAAAGCAGTACCATCATAATTCAAGTGTCAAATAGATAGCATTTATTTTTAACCAAGTCCAAGACTTTTCGCATCAATTTTAATTTTGCTCCAGCGGCTTTCATTCAGACAACGCGGTTTCTTTGTAAAGTATCATCTCTCGTGATTTGTATCCCTATGTATTTAAAACAGTAGACAGTTTCAATGTTTTCGACGTCGCTAATCAGGAAGAAATCTGGATCAAGACATTGTTATTTCACAACACTTTGGTTTTCTTCGTATTGATTTTAAAACTGACGCGAGAAGAATAAATTTTAAAAAAGCCTGATGACTGTCCGTTGCAGTGGCGAAGACTCCATACTAGGCGATTATTTAAAGCCTACATTCTTAAGAAAAATATTTTTTATTTTATATTGACATATTAAAAAATATAATCACATAATAATATATTCAATATGCCCAACGACATCTATCGTATAATTGTCATAATAATTTTACGATCTTTTCCACTATTTCAATAAGCACTATTTATGGCATGTCTCGAAGGTTTAAAAAAATCAGCGACATCTCGATTCACTTCAGATATTGTATGGATTACGTTCGCGTGAATCGAAAACTTTTTTTATATGAAGTTTGTTTCTAATAATTTCAAGACGTCTACGGCGGCCCATATAAATTAGTAAGCTATTTAAGGAGCGCTTACATTTTACGTTAGTGCACATTTATTCAAAATAATTTACAACATAATTTAAAAAATAATTTCTAGGGATTCAATCACATATACATATTGATTGTTGTTAAAAATAATAAATAATTTATCTCATGATTTTTATTTGTCAGTTTATTCATAGACTAAGACAATTTATTCAGCCAATTATGTAAGTTGAAATCTGTTATTGTATCTAAGTCTGTGTTTTAAATATAAAAGTATTTTAAATTGTCTAGTTTACGGGTTAAATTATAAATTGTTATGGAACAGATGCACAACAACATATATTTTCAATATATTTTGAGCGTATTTTGCGTTTAAATTTAAGAAAATACATAATTCAAATTAATTGCTTAATTTTATACCATCAGTGAGCTTTTGAAATTTCATCGGTTTTTGTGTATCTACCTATTCATCAGTAGTTATGTCGGATTATCTTCTTATTTCCCGTAAATACATCTAACAAGTGTGCTTTCTCCACAGCCTACCTGTTTCCAAAAGTCACCCTGCGCCACTGGTCGGTTGAATACCCTTGATTGAGTTGTCGAATAGGACAGCGTCATCGGCGTATATTAAAATACATAATAAAATTATTTTAATCGCTTTCGACACAAAATTTTATGAGAATTTTGAAGAACTCTCTAATTTTTGCAGTGCGTTTGGCTTGTTTTTAGATTTTAGAATCGACTATGTTCCAGCCAGAATCACCCTACTGGTGTAATTACTATACAACTGTTAAAAATAAAAAGTTTCATTATAAAATAAGTAATATTTTTTTATATTAATTAATCGTTTGCACAATGTAGTGTTATTATTGGTAAAATATAATTTATCTATAAAAACCTTATTAGCGTGTTAGGACATCTCACCGTTTTGCTTTGGTATCATTGTGCGTGTTTTCGTATCAACAAGTGTTGCGATTTACCCCTCTGGGGATGTCTTTGCCTCATTTTAGAAGAGATTTTATCTGCTCCGATTCAACTATTTATCATATTATATCTAAGACAAATGAATAATACATCCAGTAACATAATACAAAAAATAAATATTACTTCATATACCTAAATATTCTTAAATAAATATTTCGACATTCAAAGTATTGATTATACCAAGTTACACAAAGTTGACGTTAAACTTTTTTGCCTAAGAGTGTTGTAATGGCAAATTCTCCTAAGCTTTTCGCTATAACTCATTAAACGTCATTAATATTATAAAATACGTAATTTTTTTATTTTAAAATCATTTCCGTCTATTAATGCGAATATAAATTGTATCCAGTGCACCGAAATATCAATGAGGTGATACAATCTGAAAAAAAATATTATTTTAAATAATATACTTAGAATATTCTAATCAAAATTCTGGGGATGATCGACTGCTGAATGAAAGCCTCCTCTAGCTTCTTCCATTCTTCTTGTCACTAGATCTCCAAGACACAAAGAGAGGTCACTTCTGAAGATACTATCCAGGCGCTATTCATGATAGCTCTGCCAAAATAATTTATTTATTTTTATGTCTAGTGAACTTTACAGCTTATAAATGCATGACTTTCATAATATTTAATGAGGAAAACAAAGAAATATATAACAGCATTAACAATAGTAATAGAGTAAATAGAAACATCACAAAAAATACGAAAAAATACATCGAATAAGCTAGATAAGTAGGATCTATTCATAAAAAAAATATAAAATAACATCTGCCTAAATTCATCTCACGCATGTAGAATATATCAATATCCGAAGCGATTTAGTTGAATGCACTTATTGCCTTCCAAATCGGCATACATTTAAAAAATAAACCCTAAAAGTACATACCAAAAGAACTCTCAAAATGAAAACGTATTACTTACAGGTACACAACCTAGAAGTTTTCAAAAATATTTTTAAGAAAACTTTACACCTCACTGAAAGCTGTAATTGTTTATCGCCCAATATCTCAAGCGAAAGCTCAAGTGGCGTTTGCGCCGAAGCCTTTCCTTAATTTAATTTATAATTGACAGAAAATCGGGAAGCTTTTTAGGCCGAAAGCTATAAACAGTGGTGCCTCGTAATTTATTCGGGGAACATCTCGCAATGTATTTACATATTTATTTACAACTCAGCGTTTGTAAAGGGGAGATCATAAATGATATGTTAGACCAGGCGAATATAATATAAAGAGTGACGTTTTATAATGTAGACTGCGACGGTGAAATCGTAAATATTGATTATTTGTTAAGTCGTAAATTTAGGTTTGCGTCCATGATGACGTATTTGGAATTTAAAACAAGGTGAATTGCTATTAAAAATATTTAAATAATATCTTGCAGGTTTTGATTTTCCGTTTTGAACAGTTTGTAAGAATTAAAATATGTACAATAATTATTTGAACATTGTAAGTGTTTCAGTGTCCGTCGTTATTGTCTTGACCTCTTCTAGATCAAAACTTTTTCCTCGTGTCAGGCTTTTCAAGTACCTACAATCAGCAATGGGTGCGAGACTAACCAATGCGTTCCCCAGAGTCATATACATTTTCAGTGATGTGCTAGGTATGTGATTGAACATTTATTTTATTGTTTATGTTTTCATTATTATTTGTCTTCTCTCTTAATAGCGTACCTAATACCTATTTGCTATATATAATATTAGATATGTCTACGATGGCCGAGCGGGTAACCCGTCGACTAATAATGTCATGGGTCTCAGGTTCAAATTCTGGGTCTGGCAAAAAAATTTACATGTTAAGCAAGTAGGTAACGTCAATTAATCGTAAAAAAACAAAAATCTATTAATACAACTTCCACTGTGTGGAGGCTCATATTATGGTCTTTTTACAATAGGAAATAATTTATAAAAATATATGTATTTTTATTTAACTCGTTTGATTAGACCCAGTTTTTTTCAATTTACATTTCACGTTGTGAGCGTATTTATTAACGATTTTTTTAAATGTAAAGAATGTTTTGTTTTTAAATAAATAAATACATACTCAACCACAATACAAAAACATTATAATAATTAACCGCCTGAATACATAAATATGATAAACTACCGTCGATAGCTGCCTTGTGTATATAATAGAGACTCACTGAACTACTTTGAGCTATATGGTGGTCCCTAGGGGATGACACCCTTTTGACGGTGTTAGTAGGTACGTGACAATATCTAAGCAGACACCAGCTGCAGCAATATAACATGCAGAGTAAGACAATAATTCAATAATGCGTCAATTACATTGAGCTACTTTACGAGCTGCTTGTTGGCGAAGTTACAATCTGCCTGTTAAGTCGCCCAGTGTCATCATTGAACAAGCAGATTCTAAAGAATCTACCGAGAAAAGTTGAAAACCGGTCTACTTTACACGCTACACGCCGGCGTGTGGGCCTACTGAGTCTGCGCAGTATAGCGCAGTAGCAACCTCCCGGTAAAAAAACGAACTACGTTCTGTCAAAATAGTCGCTGGCTTGTGGCTTCTCAGCGAGTGGAAAGTTTTGTGTGTCATCATCACAATCGCAGTAGATGAATCGCGCTATATTAAATTCGCCAACAAACAGCTCGTAAAGTAGTTCAATGTAATTTAGGCATAAGGACCCTTATTGCAATGTAGGTAGAGTTATTTTCCAATCACTTGCATTTAACTGTTCAGTTGTTGTTTTATAAATTTTGCTCGATTTCCCTCTCAATATTTTCCGTTTGTAAATATTTTAATCTTCAGGAAATAAAAAAGTATCTCGGAAAAATATTATTTTGGAAAAATAATAAATCTAGTTTAAAATTAATCATTATTTCTTCACTTGTTTTTATATTAATATACTATCCAATATTTTGGCTAAGAAAACATATTAAATCACCTACAAAAATATTAGCTAAATATACTTAGCAATGACTTAATATTATGAAAAATAATTTACGTGTATTATTTTTAATGCTGATTGCTTAGAAATGTATTTATAACGCAGCTGTCCGAGTAATACGTTCTAGAAAAATATAATATCGTATGATATTCTTTAAGATTTATTCGATGATTCTTGCGCTGAATTCTTTCGAGAGATTCATGAAATAAGCAATATTTTACCAAACGGAATAAGTGTTGAGTGATTTTAATTAAGCCGGCAGAGATAAATCTATGGTACGATGGAGTAAAGAACGCAGATACGAATGTCGTCTGCTCGTAAATACGGCATAAACAATATCACTTGGACGTATCCTATTAGTTTGTGTGAATGGCGGACATGTTGTGCAACAGGATTTTAAAATGGGAAAGTCTTTCGGCCAGCGATGACATCGGTGTACATGATTTAGTTATGCGCAAGTTATATTAATACGTTGTATTCTACCACTGCTAAAGCTGGGCGACTATTAACATGGTTTCATGTCAAAGTTTGCGCTGGTTTTTCAATTACATGGAAAATGGTCTAAATAAAATCTTCGGTATGAGAAATACAGCGGAAAACACATTTTGAAAATAGCCGATATACTGAATTATTTGTTAGGTTAACCTAACCAAACCTAACCTAACCTAACCTAACCTAACCTAACCTAACCTAACCCAAACTAATAAATAATCCAGTATATCGGGTATTTTCTAAATGTGTTTTCCGCTGTATTCCTCATAACCGAACTGTACCAAATCTTCTTTTTCTAAATCCTGTTTTAGACCGTCAGATCCAAGACCTGAACAAAAACGAACCATAAGTGCGAGTGAATAAGCATTCGGCATGCTTGTATCTCCGCACTATGCGTTAGACCAGGGGTAGTCAACCTTTTTATACCTACTGTCTACTTTTGTATCTCTGTTAGAAGTAAAATTTTCTAACCGTCCACCGGTTCCACAGTAATGGTGATTTATAAAGTAGGGAAGTAACTTTACTTTATAAAATTTATAATGCAGAGTTATAACAAGACAAGATAAAGCATATAATGATAATTACTTACCAAATAGTTTATGTCAGACTTTCGCTAAGTTTTGCAGAATAAATCTTTATAAAACAACTTATTGTAGTTAAATCTATCTTTTTATTTATACTTTGCATACATAGAAGCATGAAGTCTGATGAAATTACATTTAAAAAATATAATGAAAATGTTTTAAAAACCACTGCCGCCCACCATGAAAGCTCACTAATCCACAAAAGCCCACTATTCGGCGGTAGAGACTAGGTTGACTACCCCTGCGTTAGAGTAAGATCGAATTTCTATAGCTGAATTAAACATTTTTTGTAAACGTCGCCGGTAAATATGGATTGTTGTTTTAATTTAATAAAACGCAATTTTTTTGTAGTACTTATTCCACTTTTAATCAATAAATTAGGACCGATTTCGTCCGCCTCAGTGGGACATTTTCAATCTGAGGCGGACGAAACCGGTCCTACTTTATTGATTAAAAGTAGAATAAGTACTACAAAAAAATGCGTTTTATTAAATTAAAACAACAATACAATGCAGTTCCACCATGAATTGACAGTTAACAAAAAAAAGGGAAAAAAGGTAAATATGGATTTGACTGATGACATTCATTTAAAAACTGCGGGAACGTGTTGCTGAAATGTATTGTTTTTGTGTTAAATATAAAGTTAGTGGTAATTATTTTTAGTTATTTTTGTAGAACATAATGTGATTAACTATCTTGTGTTTAAATTTGGCAGCCATACTAAGAAACAATATGATGGTATAACGTTTCATAGTTAAGTTGATAATAATAAAATCGAGGTTCTACTGTGCGTTTATATGCAAGAAATACGGCTTCATTCTGCCGAACAATAGTCGCTCTCTAGATATCATTACTCTGGGGTCAGATCCCTTTTATGCAGATATTTACGAAGTCTAATCCCGGATATCTTTCTATTTTTAGAAATTCTCCGGGGAAGATGAAGGCCAGCATGCTTAGGCTTATAAATCTGTTTTAACATGGTGGATCTTATTTTTACTTCTTTTGCCTGTTTTTATTTTTATCTAAGCGTAATATTGAATAAATAATAACATATAACGTGCATTATATGTTTTATTGAATCTTATTTGAAATATACTTAGTAGAATTATTCTATTTTACAAAATGATATATTATGATTTATTATGATTTTACAAAATGATGATATATGAATTATATTAAATTTCACAAGTTGATATATTATTAGCTATATTATAACTATAAAAATAAACTCAATGAGTCGGGACTAGGGAATCCAATCCCGAGCCCAAATTCTGATCCCGGCATTTAGGGATTACAATTTGACAATCCCGGGACTGGTCCCGGGATTGGCATTTTTTTCCATTGTTAATATAAAAATTTTATATTTACAAATAACATTAATAAAATCGGTCAAAAATAAATCAAGTATAATTAATACTATTTAAGACATTTATTGTTAATATTGTATACGTTCAATCTTGGAAATACATACGTTTAATGGAGTAAATAATATTGTAATATAAATAATAATGTGAATTAATATGAGATTGCTGTTTCTGATAGTAAGGACTTAATGAATGGGTTAGCGAGATTTAAAATAGAAAAGCAAATCATGGTGTACTTATGGCGTTCCTGCTTCATAAATCTAATTAGTCAGCCAAATATGAAACTGCCGTAAAACGTATGAGATCTTGGTGGAACTACTTTGTTAATAGTGCTAAGCATTGTTTTTTTCCAATCTCTCTCATTTTTCTTATTTTATGTGAAAAAATAAAATGAATCGGCAACTTACACATGGGTATAAATCAAACTTTATTCAAACTCAGTTTATTTTTAATGTAGTTATTTGTTATTAAAAGTATTTTTTCTGTTATATTCGTTTTTATTTTATTTTCAATAAAAATTGATAAAAAAATCAATCCCAAAAGTTTCGGGATTATGTTTATCAATCCCGGGATTCATAGGTATCGAAAATAGTTCGCGATCCCGGGATCCCGGGATAGGAATCCCTAATCACTATCCAGGGATAATACAATAATTACCTCTTTTAAAGTATAGTTAATTAAGTAATAACGGTTTCCAAAAATACTAAGTAGTAGAGTATTGTGTTTTTGAACGGTACTCTCTTCTGCTAAGTAAAAATACGTGGAAATATTAAAAAAGTGTTGGTGAAAGTAAATGGAAAATAAGTGTCAAAATGCTTTTAGGATTTTGTCAAATTGCTACCACACTGTAAGTAAAAACACAGTATCTCAACGCAGCTAAGTAAAAACACTGTGTTTTTAAAAAAGTATTTTTTTTATTCAACGAATATTTCACAAGATTATGAATGTAACATTATAATTATTAAACATATAATTTTGAAAATACTTCTGAGAAAAAAAACTATATAACCAATAGAAAAGATCTTTTTGAAAAAAGAAAGTAAGATACCCCGCATGAATCAAACCTGCATCTCTCGGGTATCGCGCGAATGCACATAGACCTCTATGTTTTTACTAATGGTTTTTAATACTCACTGAAGCGTTTACCAAATTGAGCTACTATTTATTGGTGATCTGTGTTTTTATATAGCAATAATTATTCTATTTCTAGTAGGTTTTTGTTCTTATGAGACACCATGTTGATAATATAAGAAGGCAGGAACAAAAGATATTATTACTTATTAGTCCAGGAGCTGTGATTGAATTCGTATACATAATTAGAGAGACGTACTTTTCTTTGTGATTCGTCTATTTTAGACGATAGCATACACAAAAAGTCATGGTGGCAGGCCGGGAAGTGGTTGTGACTTGGTACGTAATGGACACCTGGCGCGTGCGATGTATTTGTCTACGTATTATGACAGGCACAGTTGTGATTCGATTCCATAGTAGATACCTATAAACGAAAAATCATGTTTATATTTCCGGAAATGATCACGGATTCAACACCTTGTGCATAGAGTTAAGATTATAATGGCACTATGTGAGTACTTTAATTTCTTATTTATATGTATTTGAGAGACACAATATTTTGACTCTTCATATTATTTAAAGTTGGCCATTGGTAATAACTTAAGCTAGGGAGAGAGAGAATCCAAAATATTAGTAAGTAGAAACAAAATCATGATGTACGAAATAGTTATTGATTTAAAAATCAACACTTGGATTTATATTTTGCAATAATAGGACATTAAAATAAACTCTAATTTGGAAGTGTGTATAATGAAGATAATTTCAAATAAGTAAATAAATTAATAATATCACTAAATATATGTGTAATTATATGTAGATTGATAATTTAGATAAGGATTAATAATCATTAATTAAAATGAAGATGGCGACCATGACATTTTAAAACCTGAATCGCTGAATTCAGATAATGCATTAATGATGCATTTGTGCAAAATCATGTCCTCGCTTGTTAAGAGG
The DNA here is from genome assembly GCF_057557595.1 of Rhyacophila brunnea. Taxonomy (NCBI): domain Eukaryota; kingdom Metazoa; phylum Arthropoda; class Insecta; order Trichoptera; family Rhyacophilidae; genus Rhyacophila; species Rhyacophila brunnea. The sequence continues at coordinate 8,146,178 of NW_028232796.1, read as the reverse complement.
CCTAAACGAAGGCTTCGCAGGTTGAACGCCGCGAGGTTCAGTAGTAATTGGTAGCACTGCAAATATAATAATCATAAATTACTGTACGTTCCGGGCGCATTTGGTCCGGAACACTTTGACACTAGTTTTTTATGCGCTCGCATTCGAATAATTCGCTCACGATTATGGAAAGCGACAGGGCGCTTCTTATGAGGAATTTTTATTAGCGTCCGAACGCGTAAAGTAGTGGTTCCCAACTGGTGACACACAAGAGATTACGCTGCAATTATATTAAGTTAGATATGGTAAGTTATAACGAAACTAAACTTATTTAATAATATTTAATATCATAAAAGCTGTTGAGTATAAAATAAGTACAAATGACACAGGTAATTATTGAAAAATTAGTTAAAAGCAGTTTTTATTATATCAAATTCTACGTATTATGTATGTATGAAACCGCATTGAAACATGAAACTACTCTATATTATTATAGAAAGTGATTTAAATCTTACTGCTACCATTGGAATACTCCTGTTTATAAAATGATGTTACTATTTACTTAGCAATGTATTTCATTTGCATGTTTAACTCTGACACTTTCAAACGCTAAACACATTAATAATCATAAGATTCTTTTTCTTTGAATATGAATAGTAATATAATCGGTTAATATAATAATATAACAGTTATTTAGAATAATGCAATCGTATGCTTATTCAACTTTAAGACGAATGTTTTTTTAAGAACTAACATTTTAAGTTGTTTTAATTATTAATAAAAAAGAAGAGGAAGAATAATCTAAAACATTAAGTAGAAAAATATTTTTTAAGTAAGTCAAACTAACAAAGTATGAATTCGTTAAAGACAAATATTATTTTGTGGTCATGTTTATTATTAAAATTGAGTTTATTAAGTTTTATCTAACGTACAGAAAATATTTTTGATAAATTCATAGTTTTAATGTTGGCACCGGATGGCACAGGATCGCATTAATTCTTTTTTTATAATATCTATCTTTATTTATTTTTTTGTTTACTGTATTTGCTAATATTAATTGTATTTTTTTTAATTATTAGAAATAAAAACATGTTATTATAACCCAATTCGCTGTATGTTTGACATTCTATTCGTATATTATTCAGGACTTATCAGTTTGTTGGTGGAGCTGAATTATTTGATTTTAAATTTTGTGGTATCCACGTTTATGAAAAGGTTGTAAACCGCTGGCGTAAGGGGTTTATTTAATAAATATCGATTGGTTTATGATACACTCACATATTACACGAACATGAGTGTGTGACAGTTACAAATGTACAACATGTTTTCTTTTTGTTTTGGCCCGTTTGAGATAAATGATTGCTCCGCTTTGATATCATGAAAAATATTGTATTTTAACGATAATATCTACACTCGAGAGGTAAGCTGACTTAAGTGAAAAAATATAATTTTATTTTTGAGGAAAAAAAATTAAATCATACCGTTTGAGTTGAAAAACGTATTTAGTTATTGTTATATGAATGATATAATTACGATTTTATCGATAAGCAACTTTACTCATTCTCAGCATTACATTTATCTTACTGCTATGTTAATAATATTATTGTTATCCATGTATATAATACATTATCTTATCCTGTTCACACAACAATTGCTACTTTTAGAAAAAAAGGTTATAAACTGATCTGATATTCGAAGTTCAGTTTTATGATTGATGTATTTATGATAATTCTTTTTAAAAGTAACAATACAATTGACGAATAAAAATAAATGCGGTTTCAAAATTTTTCCTAATTACAATGCAAGTAGAGTTGATTTTTAGTAACTTTCATAATATGTATTTATCTGTTTATAATGAAAAAATAAAAAAAATATGGAATAAATGATTCTGGCAGACTAAATTTCAAGGGAGACAAACTATTCACACACTTCTTCCATAATATGTGAATGTTTATAAATCAATCTAGACAAAAATGTGGCATATATTACGGAATAACTAACAAAGCCATAAAATTGAAGACTACTTTTATATGCAGTAGCTGATTTTGATACTAAACAGTAAACTATTAAGCTTTATCAAAAATTTTGGACGAATTAAGCTTTTTAATCCATCAATGGTGATATTATTGATAATCAAGTATTCGTATAAGAATAACTTCTTGTAAAATACAAAATAATTGTTAAAAAATTTATTCGGTAGTACATTTTGATAAATAATATGGGGTCTACTAAAAATGCAATAAAATATATCTAAGCTTTACTAGCTAAGGAAAAACGAATAGAGTAGAAGGTTTAGCCTTATTTGTGATTTAACATTTTTTATTCATATATATATATATATTAATACACAAATGTATATTCTTCATTCAAAACACATAGGTACTTATCAATCTATTGAATGGCAAGTGGTTTACTATCCACGTCGATATTATCTAGTGTTGATTTGAACCATCGGTTCAAAATAATTTAAGTTAATGTTTTAAGATTTCTTTAGGTATACCACCTATATCATTTTTAAGCTGCTCCAATTAGTCATGTATGCATTTTATTCACTTTGCTGTCGATGTACTTTGAAATTATTGGTAGAAATATATTGTATCAATAATTATTAATATATAACACAATACTATATACAGTTTATAAAGTCCTCCTCATAAGACAAAACATTCTTGATTATTTATGTACTTACTTTATGACATAAAAAATATATAAATAAATTGTGTTTTATTCGCTTATGATCTATTACATTATTTTATGAATTAGTTATCATTATATAATTCAAACGTTGAATATAAAAATCATGGCACTATATAACGTTATGTATTTCATTATACATTCTATACTAGGTTCAGACAGGTTGTCATTATGGATAATTCAGGTAGGTATCTAGGCAAAGATTCTCCGATAAAAAATGTCCTCATGAATATAAAGTGTAACAGTATGTACCTATAACTCAGTTTCTGAGCTAAGTGGCGCAATAAATTCTGCCAATTAATTCTTAGCACAGGTGACTTGAACGTATTATAAATAACTCATCTGCCGTAGCTATATACAGACCATATTTATTTTTTTATATTCTATAATAGAAGGCCTTTAGATGATAATAATATATTACAATCAAACTCAGATATATTATTAATATCGACTGTGATTACTGATTATATTAATAAAAAAAGTACCATATTAATCAATACAAACCAATAAGAATTATTTAATACGACGTCTGTTACCATTAAAATAATTTAAATAAAGAGTCAATTTAGATATCAGCTATATTGTCGAATTATTAACATGCAATGTCTATGATAGCGTATACACAGGAAAGACTGCATGTTTTTAAAATATAATGATAAACCTATGAAATCTATAAAAGTAACAATTATTTTAGTGGTTCACAAGCTTTGTAGTGAACCTAGTCCATTCTGGTTATTTTTGAGTAAGCCAGGTTCAAACATAATATTTGAGTATTTCTTATTCTGTAAGGGTATGCTTTTCCTTACAGAATAACTTAAACGTACTCAAACTAACACTTCAAAAGAGCAATCATACCCTTACAGAATTAGAAATACTTAAATATTATCTTTGAACCTAGCTTACTCAAAAATAATCAGAATGGACTTGGTTTACTATGCTTGTGAAACACTCATTTATCAAAATGTGTATACCAGCCTATCGAAAATAATCATTACTTCATTAAAAATTGTATTGAACATACATAATTCATAAACACTTAAGAAACATACCATTCCGGCCAATATACCCACCTGCACCCTTCCTAATTACGATGAAATTAACTAATAATCATGTATCTGAAAAAAATATTAAAATATTAGTAGAAAATAAAAATTGAAGATATTCGAATGCCGGATAGGTATTAAAGTGTTGTGTTTATATTATTGGTACCTTCTTTCAAATCATACAACTCGGTAGTCGATATTTACAAAATTTGAGAAACGGTTCAGTTGCATGATTATTAGCTAATTTCATCTTAATTAGATATAGTTAAAATGCTAAATTGGTAAAGCACATTGGCCGGAATCAGATAGTATAATCAGTATGTTCCTGTGGTGTTTTAGAATTATGTATAGGTACATATTCAATAAAAAACGTTACATTCCTACATATTGTGAATTAGACATTGAATGAACAAAAAAAGTTGTTAACAATATTGTTATCATAGGGAAGTGAGCTATAATTATTTTTTTTTTGATATATTATAATATATTTATTAAATATTAATAATTTACTTTCGTAGTTACTTTAATCTATCATGCTCCAATATTGAAGATCGAGAAGTCACGCTATGTCTCTCGGTCCATCGCCATCTATATCGTACGAAAGCGATTGCTGAAGGTGAAAAATAATTACCTACAAGGGTGCAAAATATCACACTCTCAGGTGACATCTGGAGTACACATCTCAGCCACATGAAGCACTTCGGTACGTCAGCCTCATAACAACGTCCCAGGTAGTCCAGTACGTAAGACACTGTCATCTCATCTAGGAGCTTCAGATTTCAGTGAAGTCACAATGCATCAGCTATTTTTTTAAATCTGGGTATTTTTGTAATTGTTTTACTATATACATTATTATAATAATTTAGAATCATAATCGCTCCCTACTTCTGACTTTTAATAATTGTCCTATGCCATCTTCTCAATTGTAACTTGCAAATTTTATCAAATGTCTCTTTCTCTTCATCGTGAAAATAATAAATACCAAGTGATTAAAAAACCAATATAAAATTACCACCAAGCATCGAGTAAATGGTGAATCCTTTAAAGAGATTAGGATATAAAGCAATGATCATGCTGGATATTATAATATTATGTTTAATCTTTAAAATATATAAACTTGGTTAAAAACGTAATGAATGTTGAAAATATGCTGCAACTGAAACGACATACTATCTTTACATGTTAAATATATGCAAAACATTTATTAAAATTACGTAATTAAATCCAACTGCCGCTACACTGTGGCGGCTCTTAACGAGGCATATTAAATTTGCTTTAAATGTGTCTATTTTTGGTTTTGTACAACATTTTTGCAAACTCCCGCTGAATGTGATCCGAAAAACGTCATCGTATATTATTGCTTTTATTAATGCAATAAAATAGCACGCGAGAAGACAAGCCAAGGCTTCTCATACTGTGATAGTTTAGTTAACTAATTATAATTAGATTTTTAGTTATATACAAAATCAAACCCAAATATAACCACTACCAATAACTGTATAATATAAACGAGTTTCTCTAAAATTCCGTAGAAATTATTTTTGATCTAAAAGGAATATTTTTGTTTTGGATCATTTTTTCGCTGTTTCAAAGTATTCTTTATATATCACCAGTTTGTGTTATTTTGTTTACAATTTTCGTTTACGAGAAATGTGAACATCGCAATTTCATTTTAAAAATCGTCACGTTTTAACGTGATTCCTTGAGAAATCTGGAGATGCTAATTCACGATTATAACCTCTAGTTCAGTGGTTCTTAACCTTGTTGGAGGTACAGACCCCCACCAGTTTCATATGCGCATTCACCGAACCCTTCTTAATTGGAAAAATAAAATATGATTTTTTTCAAATTCAAAACATAGGTATATATTTTACTGGTGCACAAAATGAACCGTGCATCAACATCACTGTGCTCATAGAAAAAAACCATTAAAACATGATTTTTACACAAAAACAAAAACATAATAATTAATATTTACCGCAAATCAGGATGACTTCTGCTGTTGCCTTTCAGAGACCAGTTTAGAAATGCGCGGCTTCTCCTTGTCAAGTGCCACTCTCATGTCATCTTCGCAACAAAGTCTGTTCCTTTTCTTCGTTTTTATGTCCAGCATCCTCGAAAAGGATTGCTCGCAAAGATATGTTGTAACAAACGGTATGAAAATCTCCAGAGCTTTCTTAGCAATAACAGGGTACGTTACCATTTGTTGACACCAAAACGTTGAGAGCATTGTTGTTCTAAAGAGTTGCTGTTGAACCTGGCTCTGCTGAATTTCAATGATTTCATCGAAGTATTCATCATTGACATCTGTTGTCTCAACACTAAACGTGAACGGCTAAGATATGTTGTAACAAACGGTATGAAAATCTCCAGAGCTTTCTTAGCAATAACAGGGTACGTTACCATTTGTTGACACCAAAACGTTGAGAGCATTGTTGTTCTAAAGAGTTGCTGTTGAACCTGGCTCTGCTGAATTTCAATGATTTCATCGAAGTATTCATCATTGACATCTGTTGTCTCAACACTAAACGTGAACGGCTGTCACACCCATGCTGGATATGACTCTCTTGTAGGGAAACCTCCGCCAAACCCCTGAAACTGACTCACCGAACCCCTGGGATTCGATCGAACCCAGGTTAACAACTACTGCTCTAGTTGGAATCACTTTTTGGATCAGTATAGTTTGGAAAATACAATTTTTATATTCATCTGGTGTTGGTAAATTTTGTAGAAGTTTATGTACTCACCTACATTTCCGGCATAGTAAGAAAGAACAGAGTTACATAGTATTAGTTAGTAACGGAGGAAAATAAAATGCAGTATATTTGAGAAAAAAAAGTTCTGTGTATAATAAAATAATGTCTAATGGTTACACAGTTAACCATTATACATTATTATTACCATTTTCTGGTGGAAGCTGATAATAATCAAAGAATTTTAATTGAAATTATATTTTTCAAAATGAGAGTTGGTACCTACTTAGAAAAGTTTTATATGTCATATAACATCGCTAGACCATGATAATATATACCTATATAAAATTGTGTATCCATGAAATAAAATATAATAAAATTGTTAATGCTTCATGGTCATTCAATCTAAGAAACTTGTTGAGAGCTTCTGCTTTAAAGCTCACCGCGAAAGCTATTAACATATTTGGCGTCCATCGACGTGCGACACGCGAATAAAAAACAGGAGTTACCTCACACTTGACATCACAAGACACGAGAACGATTCACAGAAATGTATTATATCAATAATAATTCTCGAAAGCCCCTTACGTAAAAAGCCCCTTTGATATGTTCACATTACCCATTTATTTATTGCTTCGTACACGAAGTGAGTTTTATTGAAGATTCCAACAGTTATATTAAGGAAACTTGGTAATAAACTATTTGTAAATTGATAGATATAAAATAGTTTTGTAATAAAATAATTAACTCAATACACAAGCTTTTCTATATACCTACCGACGGCTTATGTTTAGGTACTGAATAGTGAATACATATTTGCGGTATGAAAAAGCCCGCCAAAGTCACGCATTTTTTAATTTGAAACTCTACAATTTACACAAACTGTTTAAAGTAATACAATAATGTGTACCCAATATATTATAATATCTAGTTTTAATTTGAAAATATAATACATTAGAAAAATGAAAATTGCATTGAAACCAAAAAAAAATAAGACTCGTTTACCACAAATATTGGTTTATGGACATATCGGTTTTTGGAAATAGATGCTTCAATTTGTTTTCCCATAAATGATTTAAATGGATTCTTGCACTGACAATATCTTTAATTTTATCGATTTATTTTCACAGTGAAGGATGATTAGAAACTAGCAACCGTTTTAATGATGTTACCAACCCTTTAAATACGCTTTATCATAATATTAAATAATATAGTTAATTGACATTTATTTCATTTTCTCTACAATCCGGTGGGGATATTGAACTACACTCATATTAGATTATTTTCAAGATTTTAACCATTTGCCCAACCCATTAGGTATTTATACTCTGCTTCACACATTAAAAAAATATGTAAATTTTGCCGAGTACTAAAGTGTGCACGATTACTATATACTACGATAAATCCTCGATAGTAAAAGACCTTCTCGCTTGCCGTAAAATGCCGCAAACTTTTTGAAAGCAAAGAAATTTTCCTTAGTAGATACCGGACCAGACCCGACCAGTCCAACTGTTGGTTAGACCAACTTGATAGTTTCTTTCCTTTCAATCGTAATTTTATGTGGACACTCTAAAAGTATGTGATTGATATCCTGCAATCCGCCCCATAAGCAAGTCGGAGATTTTATAAGATTTAGGGCTTAGGCCAAGCTGACAGAAGTTGGAGGCAAAAATACCATGTTCGGTTAAGAACTGAGAAATGTGTACTTTATACTTTTTCAATAAGACTTTTATCAATTTTATAAAATAACAAATTGACAATTACGATAAAACTTTCAATAGATACATAGGCATGTATTACTTGCTGTCTCATGTATATTTTTTGCTTCATGTGAAGGCGATATCATAATTCAATAATTCGAATGATTCGGTTGTTACAGATAATATTTTTATCAATGGATCTTATTAGTCACACGTCACAAATGCATCACACACATATTTCAATTTGTCATGGCGTGTGGCTCACTTTGACAGGTATTTTTTTCACAGTGGCAGCTAGTGATATTCATTTAAATAAATCCATTTATTTATATTTAGTAAAACAAATAATAAAATGTCGATTATTTCGGGATCAACTATCACTATAACTTTTTTGTATTCAAATATTGTGAAACTTGCTTGAGGTCTAAAAGATATGACAGCGCCGCGAATATGTAACGGACACAAATGGTTCAAAAATTAGATGACGTCCACAAGTGACAAGATAACCAGTTGTATGTACGATAGGCTGCAGTTTGGCCCCCACATCCTACAGTAGGCCCCCCTTACCTAACCCTAAGGTTAAAAGTGGTGTGATGTTCTACGGTGATGTTCCTCAAATGGTATTCCGCGAGGTAAAATTAAGTGTATTTTTAGATAAATCCATTTGAATTACTGAGTTGTCGGCACTTGCCATCATATTAATATGAAGTACTAATCGCGACCCTTTTTTGTGGTAGTCAAGTAACATGCAAGCCTTGGCCATATTGGATAAATAGGCAATTTGAATTAGTCAAGAAACACACAAGAAATAATTATAAAATAAAATTCTACAAGCGCATCATCATCTAAATCAATCACCATATCTCATCAAATTGCATCGCATAGGTACGTATTTTAGTGTGTTTATCTCACTTAACTGCTCGACGCACTACGTTCCCCCCCTCCCAAATCTCAGGCCCTCAAGCTAGAGCCCTATCAGCCCCCTTGATCCTTCTGTGGAGGCCATGGGTTTTAACAACTTGTACGTCTTGTAGGTGAACATCACACCAAAGATTACAGTTACAGGTTAGGGGTTCATCGCTAAAAGCAATGTGTGTAGTGTCTGGGTATGGAAAATATAATTGAGAGTATGGCAGTGCTACACCCACAGTGGCTGCGCGGCTTAAGCGTTGAACTACCACGCCGTAGGTCCCAGGTTCGAATCCTGGGTCTGGCAAGTACACATTATTTTTCAATTTCTGTGAGTCAGAGTATGGACCTAATAGGTTGAGCAAGTGGCTGACATCCATTTCTCGTAAAAACAAAAATCTGTTAATACAAACCTCTACTCTGTGGAGGCCCATATGATCCTATTAGGATCGGACATGGTCGGAAAAAAAATGGCAAAATAATAATAGTGAGTTATTATATTACGGAGATTTTTTTCTAAATGGGCTCCTCCATGACCCCCTTTTAACAGTTTATACATAAATATGTAAAAATAAACAATCTTCAACGCTGGTTTTCATATACTTCATGTAACTCGGCTTTGATCTTTACTTTTTTAAATAAAAATATTTTATGACAGCAAGAACTTGTTTTTTGTTTTAAATGTGTAGGTAGGATTTATCAGACTGTCAAACATTAAAGTCGCATCATATCTGAATGAAATTTTAACAGAAGTCATTTGAAGAATGATACTTGCCAACAGTGATTTTTTATGAATTGTGGCACCATCCGGAGATTTTAAAAAAACTTTCTAATCTACCTTAGTGCGATAATTTAAATGATTTTACCATACCTAATGAACGTTTTAACATTCTCGTTACTGTAATGTGACCTTAGATTACCCAGCCCATTAAACTGAAAATATTTCAGTCAATACGCACTTCATCATCTTCATATTTTGGCTAGTCCTAGAATCATCAATATTACATCTAATTAAAATGATATTATTTTTAAAATTGATAGCATTATCTAGTAAATAGGTACATATATGTAATTGACATTCAGTCAGATTTCATTTATCTGTCATAAATTATAAATCCACACTGAATACATAGCGTCGCATTCAGTGACGTCCCAAGACAAAATGCCGCCCCTAGGCAGTGCCAAAATGCCGCCACATTTTTTTTATACAGTACTTTTTATCATCCTTTATGAGTCCAATATCTAAGAAATGTGTTGTATGGATACATTACTAACAAGATATAGGTATACCAATAAATCTAATTTAAATGCCATCTATGCTTCAATAGACAATATTGCGAGTCTACGGTTTCAGATAGGTACATTTAAAAATACACCTGACCACTTCCAAAACACTGGCAAATATATTTGGATAAATTTCAGTTGATTTTTTGATAATTTGGATAATAATTAGGTATGCACGCGTCATTGCTGTTCACCATGAACATGACGTCCAAGGACAATGGAAGTAAACTAGACATCGCGAATCCAAAAAAAACATAAAGTCCTGTTAAAACTTTTACAGTACCTAATTAATAAATTATGTTTCCAGCCAGTGTTATTACTAAGTTTAGGTAGCTTTCTATATATACCTAATGATTCTCCTCGGTTTGCCGCCCTTTCGGTAACTGCCGCCTCCGAGCGACGCTCAATCTGCCTACCCCTACGGGATGTCACTGGTCGCATTCAACGAACAAAAGAGATAGTACCTGTGTAAAAGTATAATATTATGCGACAAAGAAAGAAATACTCAATTGTGAGAAAGAGATATGAAAATAAGGCGTGAGATCAGCGCATCTATTTTATACACAAGACTGCTATCGGCAGCTATTGAGGGTAGTTTTTCATATGTTTATATCGAAGTATTATAATTGTTACAATAAGGTAGCCGTCTAAGTAATCAAAACTGTTTAGACGGCTAGGAACTAGTTAAGACTAAAATTTAGCATACCCAAGAGAGGTGTTGTTAAAGCATAGCACTTATTGTAACAATTACAACTAACTTATTGTAATTGTTACAATATACTTCGATACAAAACTACCCTCGATAACTGCCGATACCGGCCGTTAGCAGTCTTATGTATAGAATAGATGCGCAGGAACGTATTAGGACTTTTTGGCCGTAAGAATTTATTGAAATACTCGTATAATTATAATTATTATGTTTTGATGCCTTTTATCATATTATAGATAAAACAAATAGCAAATAATGGTGACGAAATCTAATTAGACTTATTTATGTTGCTAAAATAGGCGTTTTAAATAGGGTTAACCTACCTACTGTAATATTATTGTCAATCTTATACGGTAACCCAAGGTTACATCAAAAGGATGGTTAAACAAAATATCTAAACGTTAAGAGTTCGTTATTTATATTTTTAAATATAGGTAGCTACCAAACCATGTAAGTAGATTGTCCTTCACTCCAAAACAGAATAGTGTATTTTTAAAGTAAGTAGTGTATTCAAAATATCAACTCTCGTGATCAATATAATTTGTCACCTGCCGCCATTGGACTGTCGATCGGAAAATCACCGTTTCGACGTTGACAGGTATGGTGGCAACGTGAAAGAAACAAAAACAAATCTACAAGCCTCGTCTGCTGCCATCAAATTGCACACTACTTTACCACTCGATAGCTGATTTTGATACTAAACAGTAATGTATCAAGCTTTATCAAAAGTTTCGGACGAGTTAAGGTTTTTAATTCACCAATGGTGATATTGTTGATAATCAGGTACCTATTCGTATGAGAATAAATAATAATTGTAAAATGCATTCATTCTGAATATTTTGATAGATATGAGTAGGGATTCCAATCCCGGGATCCCGAGCTATTTTAGATACCTATGAATCCCGGGATTGATAAACATAATCCCGAAACTTTCGGGATTGATTTTTTTATCAATTTTTATGGAAAATAAAATAAAAACGAAAATATAACAGAAAAAAATACTTTTAATAACAAATAACTACATTAGAAATAAACTGAGTTTAAATGAAATTTGATTTATACCCATGTGTAAGTTGCCGATTTATTTTATTTTTTTCATATAAATTAATAAAAATGAGAAAGGTAAGAAAAAAATAATGCTTCGCACTATTAATAAAGTAATTCCACCATAATCGCATACGTTTTATGGCAGTTTTATATTTGGCTGACTAATTAGATTTATGAAGCGGAAAGGCCATAAGTACACCATGATTTGCTTTACTATTATAAATCTCGCTAACCCATTCATTAGGTCTTTACTATCAGAAACAGCAATTTCATATTAAATTCACATTATTATTTATATCACAACATTATTTACTCCATTAAACTTATATATTTCCAGGATTGAACGAATACAATATTAACAATAAATGTCTGAAATAGTATAAATTATACTAGATTTATTTTTGACCGATTTTATCAATGTTATTTGTAAATATAAAAAAAATATATTAACAATGGAAAAAATGCCAATCCCGGGACCAGTCCCGGGATCCCGGGTATGTCAAATTGTAATCCCGAAATCCCGGGATCAGAATTTTGGCTCGGGATTGGATTCCCTAGATATAAGTCCAACTAAAAATGCAATAAAGTAACTCTATACGTTAAGCACCCATGGTGGCCCGGTTAGTAGAGCGGCCGTATCTAAAGTTTTAACTGGGTAAAAAAATCCACTATGATTTTTAGATGTAAGTTCGAACTACTTTCAATACATAGTAGATAGGGCAACTGACTGCCGACTATTCCTCGTAACGTCGGTTAATCTAACCTTTACTCTGTTGAGTCCTATATGCTCAGATATTATTGTAATTCAATTTTAAATACATATTATAAATACCTATTTGTAATGTCATATTATAATAAACTCATTCAAAAGATTAATTTAATTCAGAGCAAGAACTCAACCTATTGGGCCATATCTAAAATTCTATAATATGGTAGACATTCAACATTTACTATTAAATATTTTTAATAATAAATTGTATTATCATATAATACTTATTAAAATGATGATTTTAGGTACTTAGGATTAAACAAGTAGGTACGCATACCAACATATAATAGAGCGTTAATAATAATATTCATACATGTAAATTGCTTTGCACAAAAAGTTTTAATTCTTCCCTAATATAGGTAACATAATATATTAGGTGGTGTATAACATATGTTATTATTGCCATGGCAACGTATACAATTTTAACATTTTGGCATTATTTGCCTTCAACTACATAATACATTAAAAACTATAAAGATATATCTAGTTTTTGATTGAAGGAATAATAATGAATCATTTGAACATAAAACGTTGTTTAAAGAATGTTAAAGACCGTTAAGAATGTAGAATATACAATTGTATATTTAATATTTAATTCAATTTACTTAACTTGATGACCAGTGTATAAATAGGATAGAGCGGTGTATTTTCAAAGTGAACTTATTCCACTACTTGACGAAAATGAGTTATGAATGCCAGAAAGGGATAAAATTTTGAACAAGTATTTTTTGTATAGAATAACCTAATAGCATTCAATCCAGTTGAAAAATCAACTTCAAAATCGGTGTTCGTTACAAAAGTAGCTTATTCCAATACAAAAAACACAATAAATGTAGGTAATATCAACACCGCAAACATTTTTTTGGCGTTCACCAACAATTTGTTAAAGTGGAATAAGTTCACTTTGAAAATAATATACCCCTCTATTATTCGTTCAAATTTTAGTGCATAGTATGTTAATTATTATTTTTATATTCCGATACATGTAAATAATCTATACTTAGTTTGCTTAATAACGACAAGACAACTTTTGACTTAGCTGTATAATATAATACATCTTTTCTCCCATGCAAGTACTATTTCATTCAGTGGTCAGTCGACGAATTTATTCAATGGACAGATGAATGGTGTAGTGTAGACGAAAAACGATTCCATTTGACAGTTTGTTAAGTGTCCGTAACAAACCTGTTCAATGGTTTATTTTATCACTAATGAAGCGTATATATTGATCTATCACCAATTTATATTATAATATATAATGTGAAAAACATATTTACAAACTAATTCATATAAAATATGACAATACAATATTTAATTTAACACTTAAAACTAAAAATGCTACATAATCACGATCAGGACCAGTTTTCTTCGATTAAGTATGATATTTTTAAGTAAACTAATCATTAATAACGTCCATGCGAATTTTTATAAGTCAAAAATTACTTATTATATTGGATGAAATCGATTTTAATCATTATTAAATTATTTAGGTATGTAAGTATTATTATATATACCTACCAAAATTTGGGGGGACATGCTCGTCGAAGGTCAAAATTGAGTTTTTATTGTATTTTCAAACCAGGATCCTGGACACTCCTTAAACGTTGTAGATAATCTATTTATATAATTTTGAAGCCTTATTATCTTTTATAGTTATTTTAAGCATTTGATGACTGCATAAAGTATTTTTGTTACATAAAATAGTAATCTTTTAAACCTCTCGCTCTAATGTTTAAGAATATAGTCATATTTCGGTACATAACTGTGCAGTGGTGTTAAGATTTTTTACATTTATAATTTTTAAACGCATTTATGAAACCATTAGTATAATTTATTACGAGATGATTTTTGCAAAATATTTACGATAAAAAATTATATTGATAATCTCTGTGATCCCAAATTTGACAAGAATTAGGCATTTTATTATTCAAAAAATAGGCAAGATTAACACATTTGAAGATAATTCTAAAGATACTTATTATAAGCTATGTCTTTCACCATTCAAGTGTGATAAACATTTTATGAATAATGATTGCTTTATTATAATTATTGACCTAAGAATAAGGTAGTGTTTTTTTGAAATACGCCATTTCTTTTGTCATTCCCTAGTAGTTAAGCTACAACATACGGCCGTAGCTATAAATTGACAAACTATAATTAAAGTAGGGAGTAAAATTATGTTAACGCGCGTGTTTGAACGTTTTATCGTGCACATTTTACAAAAATTATCTCGTAATAAATTATACTAATGGTTTTATAAATGCGTTTAAAAATTAATGAATGTAAAAAATCTTAACACCACTGCACAGTTATGTACCGAAATTTGACTATATTCTAAAACATTATAGCGAGAGGTTTAAAAGAATACTATTTTATGTAACAAAAATACTTGATGCAGTCATCAAATGTTTAAAATAACTATAAAGGATAATAAGGCTTCAAAATTATATAAATAGATTATCTACAACGTTTAAGGAGTGTCCAGGATCATGGTTTTAAAATACAATAAAAACTCAATTTTGACCTACGACGAGCACGTGGGCCGTTAACACCGTTAAATAAATCACATAGATCAATTTTATTTCTTACAAACAATTACCAACATGCTGGTCTTACGCCTATTTGGGTATACCCCTAAATAAGAAATCACACCCACCTTTAATACATTTTAATATAGTGAAAGAACCCAATTGATCGTGAAGCAGATTTCAATCGTAGTGTAGCTTAAAATTCAAGTAACTCTGCAAAAATATTTTTTTCAACAAATAGTTATTTTAATTATTAAGGCTAAAAAATAAAGATTTTTTTTGCTTAGATATTTTCTATGGCAATACTATGAGAGAATGTTCTTTCCGACTTCATAATTACTTATTGTCTACGTAATACTAAAATAATATTAATATCTCTTCTCTACATACTTGACTTTAAAACGTAACTTAAATGCTAGTAGGCACTATTATACTATAGAGAAAAAATATCAATCTATATGAAAACGAATAGCTCTTAAATCATTAATCACTTCAAACCATTATAATAATAGTTGATATTAATGATACACATTGGAAAATAATACTTTAAACAAGTGTTTTAAAGTTAAAAAGACTTCCACGGTAAATAATCGATGAAATTATATACATATGTAGATATTTTATTCTGTAATCATAAATTTTACTTAACTTTGTTTCTTGTAAAGGTTATATTATTCATGTTAGATATGTAGGTAAATATTATTTACGTGCACAATAGCTGAGGGGCTACGGCTTCCACTTATAATGTCGAGGGCCCTGGGTTTTAATCCTGGATCTGGCAATCGAACTTCCATGCTGAAACACCAGGATCCATACCACTTCATCAGCCCCCACCAAGATTCAATTAGTGACAAAATCTTAATTAGACAATATTCAAAAACCAGTAATTAAATAATATGTATTTTTTAACAGCATACCTTCAAACAAGGGCATGTGCAGCGAAAAAACTGGCTTTTCACAATATATTTATATGATTTTCTCATCTGGGTGTTTGTGATTATTTCACTTATATTACTAATTACACTAGTGTTTCACTATGCTACTGTAATTAAACTCATACTACGAAGTAGTATTAAAAATAAAATAATTGCAATAAAAAGTATTGCAATTTCACGTTTGAAATGCCTTCTAAAAGCCTGCAAAATGATAATTCCTTATGCTGTATGTGCATGTTCTATATTTCGAATGACCTTGCATTTTTTTCAAGCATACCTACACATTTCTATATAAACATGTCATAATTCGTTGTTAACTCTAAATACCGAAATTATCGACTCACAAACTTTTAGCAGCAACCCCACGAATTATAAAACTGTACAACAGTATTTATTAAATTTATTTTTTCATATTTAACTATTTATTTTATTCAACGAATAATTCACAAGATTTAAGAATATATCATTCTGATTATTGAACATATTATTATATAATTTTGAAATCAATTGCCAAAGTAGCTTGATTTGGAAGAGCACTGATGAGTAGGTATTAAAATTTTCCAATAGTTAAAATTTTTCGCAATTAGTATATCACTTTGTAGCATAGTGGTAATGCAACGGATAGGGCGTAAACCTGGGAGATACGGAGTTCGATTCCCCGTTGGGTTGGCTTACTTTTTATCAAAAAAGATTTTTTCTATTGGTTATAATATATTATCACAGAAAGTGTTTTTCAAAATTATATATGTTCAAATTTATTTTTATTCATAAATATTGCATTTCTTAGTATCTGCAACAAAATCTAGTTTGCGATTTGTCGATAACTATCGTTTCTAAAGATTTTTAGTTTAAATTCCAATTGGAGCATTTAACTCTCAGATATGATTTCGTAATAACAGTGATTTGTATACCGAGCGACTTTAAAACCGCTGTCAATTACTTTAAATTATTGAGAATACAGAAGTTATAATTGAATAATTCGAAACACCATTTAAATCACCCTCAAGCTAAAATTTCTAGCCGTTTAGAGTTTGTTCCAATTACATGTTACATGAATTAAATCAATAAATACTGTCATTTTAAAGATATAGGTTTTAATTTTTAAATTAATAGCTCTTCATTTAATATCGGTGCATTTTTTTTGTTTTGTGTGCCCACAGTTAGGGCCGTCATGTCGAAAGAAAATGAATTGAATGAAAGTATAGATACTTGAAAGTTTCAATAACAAAGTACCGAAACTTTTCATTATTACAAAAAAGGCAGTATTTTCTTGAAAAACTTATATCATTATAAATTAATAAATTTAAATAGAAATGAGGCCTAAAACATTAATAAGGTTCAAACAGTTTTGAAAATAACATTCATCTAATCTTATTTCATAAAAAAATAGTTCATGATCAATTCAGATTAAAATATATTTATTTGTGTATATTATACCTAGCTAGTGAACGCTTTTCTAAAATTTTGAGAATGTAACATTCCATATATTGAACGTACATAACCTAAAAACATCTCATATAATATATACCCACTAGAAAAAATCATATTTGAAAAAATAACGCGAGATAAAAAGAATTACACAACTTGTTAAGCATTTCATGTATGACATACTAGTTTAAATTGTCGCAATTAGATAGGTGGCTCGTAGCATAATTGGTTAATGCACAGATTAAATCCCGTCGAGCATCATATTTTTTTTTCGAATATGATTTTTTCTAGTGGGTATAGTTATCTGAGATGTTTTCAAGTTACTTATGTATATTTTCACCTGGAGCAAAAATGTCGAAAACATTGCAAATATTTTAATAAAAATTGTACATTTTATTTGCGAAGAATTATAAAATAACATCTTAAATAATATACATAAACAAATATGTATATTATGTAAAAAATACACACAAATATATCTACATTTTAAAACAGTCATAGGAATAATATCGGTTTATTCAAAAAATGTTATTTAGGTACAGAAACTAGTAACTCGAAACCTTGCAAAAGTTAATGTTGTTTTTTTTAATATTATTCATATGACATGTACCCATTTGATTTAAACACTTCTTTTAAGTCATTATGGTGGGGAAAATACTAGGTACACTAACTTATACGATTTAGATAATATCTGTACCTCAGAGGCAGACGGATGCAAGTGCCAAATACCCAATTGTTTAGGAGAGCCAAAAACAATTTTTATTTTAAACGAATACTCCAATAATATGAATAACTTAGATTAATATGAAAATATACATAGAATGATCATTTTTTTTGTATTCTAATTCAATTAAAGTACCTACTTCTGGAATATGTAAGAAAGGAATAAATATAATACAATTTTATATCTAAAAAAAATAAATAAAAAACGTTGTGTCGATTTACATCCCTCTGCCTCTAAAGATATTTTGTTAATGTGGATTTGTATCTTATTTACCTAGCCAAAATAAAACAATTTATAAGTTAAAAAAATTTATAGGTATAAATATAACAAAGCAAAACACATTTTTTTTAAATCTTATTATTACATCATCATGATCATCAGCCTGAATCTATTCACTTCTGGATGAACGCCTCGCGAATCTCCAAGCTGATCCCACTTCTCTCGTTCCTGTGCGTTGCTTTGCCAAGTACTTCCGCAGAACTTTATCATTTCATCGATCCAGCGGCCTCTAGGTCTACCTCGCGGACGTTTTGTACCTCTTGGATACCACTGGATGACTAAATTTGTCCAACAATTGTCTCTTCTTCGAGCTATGTGTCCAGTCCATCTCCTTTTGAGGCTTTTAATGAACTCTATTACACCGCAAACCCTTGTCTGCTTCCTTATTCACTCATTCCTCTTTTTTTCTTTTTTCCTTTCGCGTTATGCCCAGCATGCACCTCTCCAATAACGCTGTGCTTCTCTAAGTTTCTGGATCTCTCTTTAACTTAGGGTCAATGTTTCATACGCATGTGATTACGGGAAGCACACACTGGTTGAACACTTTGCGCTTTAGGCACAGTGGGAGGTCATTTTTTAAGAAATTATTCAGACGGCCAAAAGCACTCCAGCCTAGCTTTACTCTGCGAACAATTTCATCAAATATACATCCATCTATAGACACTTGTTGTGCCAGATAGATGTAGTTTTTCACCTGTTCGAGCTGAATGCCATTGATGAGGATCTCTTTTTGGCCCGCAAAGCAGTTGAACATGACTTTCTTCTTTGATACATTTATTTTCAAGCCTACTTTATTGCTTCCTGCATTCTGCTTTGAAGGTATTCTCAGTCTTGCAAACTACTATGTATTGTCATCGGCAAAGCGCATATGACTCACGTATTCTCCATTTATGGGGACCCTTGTCATTCCAGTCAAGTTGCCTGAATAAGTCGTCAATGGTAGCTGTAAATAGTGTAGGTGAGATTGTATCACCCTGTCGGACTCCTTTGCTGATAGGAAATGCGCGATGGTTTATGGAGATGTTGTTGCGCTACTGTATATATTATTAAAAATATTTATATAGCGCCCGGGGATTCATTGATTTCTGAGTGCATCGAGTATTGAAGATTTCTTTATGGAATCGAACGCTTTCTTATAGTCTATAAAACCCATGGATAGCGGCAACTTGTATTCCTGTTACCGCTATGATTTCTCTGATGACTTGGATATGGTTTATAGTGCTGTATCCTCCTCTAAAGCTTATTCTCCTGGCTGGTTCTCGTCTAGTACATATTGCAGACGGTTTGAGAGAATTTTATCTTAGTGGATTATTGGATTTGCATCCTTCTGCTTATAAGGTAGGTATGGCATTATGGTATTTGCATCTTTATGATATTATGCATATCTTTTTTATTATAGCAACTAGGAATTTCATCTCTCTGCCTCTAATAAATAAAGCCTTTAGCATGACGATTCTTAAAAAAACTCATTTTCCCCAAAAACGGAGTTGCATCCGTCTGCCTCTGAGGTACAGATATATTATCAATATTAAATTAGTTCCTGAATACAACATAACACATTATCTTAATAATCGATTTAAATTAAGTCCATTAATATCAAGTATTCGGTTACTCATACAAATCAACCACGCGATCAGATTCAAATCGATCCGATATTGATAACGAAACAAAAACGCATTGATGACATCACGTTGTTACAAACAAAAAATGTTTAAATCATCTAATATCACTTTAATTACGTAATTGAGTCCTGCTCATATGTCTTCATCAATTACGATCCGAAGTTGTACATCATTCAAAATCACTCGTGTCTACTTTCGGTCAGCGGCAATAAAGCTTGGCCAGTTGACACGGATGACCCCAAGGGCTGTCTGTCACATACAAACTGTTTGTCATTGCATCAGAATGACGTGTGCGTAATTCTGTTATTGGAACATTATTATTGCGTATTGAAACATATTATGTAATATAAATTTAATAATAATAATAATATGGCTACCTAGTTTTATATTTCAATTATACTTTACGCTTAGCCGTAAAACCCACTTAACGGAACGAGTGGGGCGGGGCTCTCGCGCAAAATTTCACAAGTGGCGTGTAAATCATCGAAAATACAACGTAATCAAATACGCCAGCGCACACTGGATTTGACGACGCTTTGTGCCCGCCTGCCCCATGAGTCACCGTTGGTGGCTTTTCAGCCGGACGAATTAACGAAAATATAACGTAGTCCATTCATTGAACACGGCGAGCAAAATCACGCTCTGGAAGCGTCGTCGATAGGAGCCGTCGTCGTCGGCGAGATGCCATTATTTAATAACAGAGAACTCATTGTTTAGTTATTGCGTAATTACAAGTCCCGAGAAATAATATAATATTTTTATTGCTTTGTTATGAGAGACGCTGATAATAATAATTATTTTGTGCTTCTTGGGACCCTTATTACATAGGTGAAGGGTAATGCGCGGGTGGGAGGGGGCCTACTCCGTAGTGAGCGCACCGAACGCTTTTTTGGTGGGCTTTATGCCTTAGGCCCGTTTCAGACGGTACACCGGTGTCGCGGTCGATATAATATAGGAGGCCTTTGTATTCTAACAAAGGGTCCTTTGTCTTATTTTTATGAACGCCCCAGAGCTAATGAGTCAACGCATAATTTCGCGTTATAAATTAGAACACATAACTGGCTGCGGTAATCAAGTGTATCGGCGGCTTGAGAATGTAGCGGCCGACGGAAAAGTGTATCAGACACGCGTTGACTCATTAGCTCTGGGGCGTTCATAAAAATAATACAAAGGCCCGTTTATTTGAATACAATGGCCTCATATATTATATCGAGCTCGACACCGGTGTCCCGTCTGAAATGGGCCTTACACGGTATGCGTACTCCTGTGGGTCTACACAGGCGATATACAAGGCGGCTATCGACGGCTAAAGTGGTCACTTTATCATATTTATGTATTGAGGTAAATATAATTGTTACAATAATGACTATCAAAACTGTTTATCTCGCTCTAAAAATTAATACACCCAAGAAAGAGGCTGTTAAAACATAGCAATTTTTGACAGTTTATACGGTTAACTTATTGTAACAGTTAACCTCCTCAATATATGGCCGCGCGGCTCAGGTTCGAATCCTAGGTCTGGCAAGTACACATATTGTTTTTCAATTTGTGTCTGAGTCAGGGTATGGACCTAATAGGTTGAGCAAGTGGCTGACATCCATTTCTCGTAAAAAAAAAAAATCTGTTAATACAAACCTCTATTCTGTGGAGACCCATATATGATCCTATTAGGATCGGACATGGTCGGAAAAAAAAATATATATATAAATAAGATAAAAAATCACTTTCCAAACACTGCAAACTTTGAATACAAAATGTGTCTCAAGACTTTTACAGAATCGTTAAAATTATATCATGATAAAGTATTAGACTGGACAAGCCGCAGTTCCTGGTTTGATATAGAAATTTACAAGTCGTGCCGTGCGACAACTTCATAATCTACACCTATTAATAATGCAACGCTGCACTCTAAATTGCTGATAGGCAGATTGTATAATTTGTCGAACACTTTGCTTCGGAAACACTGCATCCAGGCGCTTATTTTCTGAATTCATTCATGACACGTTTGTATCACAATCAATTATTTGCGACCTCAGAATATACTTACCTATCAATAGTTATTATATTACTTAAATAGAATTAAGAACACATATTCAATTTACCATATTTCTATCCGCCATAAATATTAACCTTTATTTTGAATACTGCAGTCTTCTATGGCACGTGAGATATCTCAGAATGAAAACATTTTAGTAAACCCACAATTTCATGTCCGGAGACATAACTACACAATGGCGATGAAAAATACAAACTTAGTAAAGTTTAAAGAAAGAATATATGAAGCGCCTAGTTTCAAAAGCCCCTAAAACGGTTTTTGGAAATTTTTGAGTTAAATATGTATTAATATGGATATTTTTGTTGCCTATATGATGGCTAAAGATTGAACTTTAAAAAACGACAAAAACCGTCAATACGTATCATTAAAAATTAGGGTAAATTTCAAAGCCCGCCAAAATGGTTGGGTGTGCTTTTCAAATACCCCTAAAATGGAAAGCCAAAATACTCTTTAGAATGTAACGAATTCAAAAATAAATACATAAAATTCACAGATTTAATAGATAAGATTTTTTCTCATTTTTCTCAAAACTAACTAAAATCGTGTTTTTCTCATTTTTCTCAGAACTACCTTAAATCATTTTAGGGGCTTTTGAAACTAGGCGCTTCATATATCTCTTTGTTGTCTTGACTTTTTCCTTACTTATACAGTTAGACACCATAAAACGAATTAGTTTCTTCCTCTTGTACATGTTTTTGCCATCTGACTACAAATATCAAAACCACTTGATTTTGCTGCTATATACATCTCCACACTCTTTCGTCCGTATACCGCAGTGGCGAAGAGTGGAGATAGATTGTGGAGATCCGAAAATTAATAAATTGCAGATGACGTTTAAACCATATATAATTTTAGATGTTTTATAGATGGTAGAATATTTTTATCTATTTTGGTTTGGTTGGGCAGGATTTAATTTAATTTTAAAAATAATTACAAGATAAAAAGAACTTTTTATATACAACGTTTTTAAATTTTCTGTTGAATCATATAAACTTGACTTGACTAGCTTAACCGATCAAAAAAATCTACTTGATAGAAATAATACTGAAATGTCATTTTGACATTCATATTGCTTTCCATAGTAACGCACGTACCTATATATTAATAATTTAGTTGCTAGGACCCCCTAGCAACCAATAATAGTGGATTGGATTATGGATTTCTTCCGAAATAACTTTTCATACAAAACAGAATTAATTGAAAATGAATTCAATTCTGCTTAAATATGGCTAAAAGTATTTAAAAAAATGCATTGGCATCGTGTTCTGATATATTCTAAAAGTTTTAAATGTCTAGCTAGTCGAGAAGTTAGTTAAAAACCGATTGCCAGATTTGTACCGGACCACCGGACAAATGATAATACGAGCTACGAAAAACTTTGTAATTAACCAACACCATCTGCGATGTGTATTCATAATTCAAATAAAACAAAAAAATATGTCTGTCAAAGTTTTGTGCGCATTATGACGGATCTCCATAGCCTACTTCCAACCTTTACCACTGGACTGGTATACCGTGGCGAAAAGAACAAGAATCTCTCTTTAAAGTTGTCCTGGAAGCGCATATCAAAACAAACTTTTAAAGACCTTGGCTGTGGCTGCAATAATTGTAAACGCGATTTATCACATAACCGGGAGAAAAGCAAAACCCGTAAAAAGTCTTATATCTGAATAACGAGATGACATGATCATTCCTCTACTCGGTGATAAATTTAATTATTATTATAAATTAATATTGAATATTGCAGTTTCTTGTCTACTCAAGGCAGTTTTTAAAATTATTTTTTGCTTAATTGCAAATATCAACAAAAAATACTCGACGTGCAAAAACAAAGCTAAAAATAAGCAATTTATTCATAAAGAAATGCGGGTGTAATTTATCAATATCCGAGTATATTTTATTTTAAACGCGCACCTATCTAGAACGTTTAAACTCGTTCTTGTGGCATTTAGAAACGCGTACACAAGTATGATCGATAATATTACTAGGAACACTATTTTTTTAATACTAGGGGTGCAAAATATTACTATAATTTATACTCGGTATAATATTATTTTCCAAAATACAGATATCAAATAGTTCAATTCGGAAATTTAATTGTAAAAAAAACTATCAATAAGACTTAAAATATTATAAATATTCGTGCACTATGTTTTTTTAAGTAATTTAGACAAATCAGAAGCATACATATTTGAATCCTTACATCCATGCCTGCAATCCGAACACAACACTTTACTAATTAAGCTGACTATGGCGTATGCAATCAGTATTCCGAAATAACTATTTAAAGAAAATTTCTGCCTTGATTTATACATGGCGTATTTTTAGCATAATCTCACTGGTTTTTAGTTGAACTATTTTTTATTCAATTGATAATATACATCAGATATCAGAATATAGTAATTTATTGAAAAACAACATTCAATTTAAAAAAAACATAAGAAACAACTAAAAAAATAATAATCAATAATCTATATACATAACCTAAAAAAAGTTAAATAAATATATTCATAACATATATAGTAAAAAAAGTAAAAAAAAATATATATATATAATATATACATAACAATGTAAACCGGTGCACGAAATGCAATGGTTCTATGTCCATGTCTCATTGTAAAAAATGTTGTTTCATTTATATTATTGGCCTATATTTTTGCAAGAAAAGATAAAGGGATTTATTAAATCTTTTATTTTTAAGAGAACTAAACGTAAATTGAGTTTGACATAACTTTATACTTATGTAAATTGTTGTTTTAATTTAATAAAACGCAATTTTTTTGTAGTACTTATTCCACCTTTAATCAATAGATTAGGACCGGTTTCGTCCGCCTCAGAGGGACATTTTCAACGGGACATTTTCAATGTTGAAAATGTCCCTCTGAGTCGGACGAAACCGGTCCTAATCTATTGATTTAAAGTGGAATAATTACTACAAAAAAAATGCGTTTTATTAAATTAAAACAACAATACAATGCAGTTCCACCATGAATTGACAGTTAACAAAATAAAAGAAATTATACTTATGTTTTTTTGCAATATACTTAAGTCTTTATAACCTCTACACTTACACTCAACCATTGTTGATCGTGCATAGTAGCTTTAAACGAAGAAAATATTTACTAGTAAATTAATTAATTATGAAAAGTTAATTACTAGTAGGTAAAGCGGTCATATAGCAGCGGTGAATTGGTAAGGTAAGCTGAGGGTACAAGAGAGCACATCAAGATTTTTGAGCCTCATGGCCAATTGGAATGTATATAATATATATTTCATAATAATATGTAAAAATACCTATTTAGTAGTTTCATATAGATAAAATATAGTTTAATATAGATACTATTTTTTATTCAACAAATATTAATTTACAGGATTAGAGAATGTAACATTCTTTATTGAATATACATACTTTTAAAACATCTCAGACAAATATATAACTACTATAAATTAGATAGGACGCACATAGATTAGTTGGTAGAACACATTGGCGCGAGTTCAGTGAACGCGCGTTGAGTCCCGCTGAGACTCGTTTTATTCCAAAAGATTTTTTCTAGTAGTTACATAATATTTTTCTGAGATGTTTTAAAATTATGAATATTTCAAATATTAGAAGAAAGCTATTTTTTATCAATGTATAATACAGCATATCAAAGTGGCTTTATTGGTGAACCACTCGGCACCAATATGTTTTCAAAATATTTGTATAAAGTACTTATATTTCTGAGCTATTTCACAATAAGTTTAGCATTTTATTATTATAATCTAAGTGTAGAGTATACATCTTATAACTTTGCACTTTTTACTACAGTGATTCGCCTCTTTGACTAATTACCTTGCATAAAATTAGATCAAATGATACTCACTTGAATTGATAAATGTAGTACAGTACTCTCTCAGTAATCCGCCACTCCAAAAACCAGACAAGTGTCCAATTAGTGAAAGCGGCAGATTATAGTACATAGATACAAAATATGGTAAAAATTAAAACAGGTAGGTTCGTAGAAATAGTTTTTTTGAGAAATTTGTACTAGCAAAAATTACAGTTTTATTTATAATTAAAATCAAGTACCTATTTACTAAATTAGAAATATTTATAAACCAATTTTATTAAATAAAGATTAAACAGTAAATCACTTGACACAACCAGTTGTTCAGTGAGGCAGATATTCTTAAATGGCTTATGATTCCTGGATTTCCCTATGACCAAAAACTTAATTTAATATGTCCCGGTTGCATTGGGCACTTTCCTCCCTGGTACATTACTTTCTTCGCGATGAACGTACGTTTTATGAAGGAGAAGTTTCCAAAATAAACCCGTCTCAATCTGCGTTGTATACTTGTACGTGGCGGACTACTGAATTTGTCAATCGAATACCAGCGAATTATGGAACTTGATTTTGTACTTTCAACTAGTAAAAATAACGGCGGATTATAGTAGTTGTTGGACAATCGAGCGGCGGATTACTGAGAGTATAATGTAATAAGAAAATTAGATTATATATGTAAAAAAATATTTTTAGAATATATTATCTACATCATTTTCATCCAACAGCCGGAAGTGATGTTATGAAGAAGCAACGTACAGTGTGAATCAAAAACTTTTATAAACCACAAACTGTAAGTATTTTTCATTGCGATAATAATATTATTGTTATGGCTATACATCTTCAAAGATAACATATCATGAGAACTTTCCTTACATAGGTACTAAAAATGCTATGTTGAAACTAGTACCTGTGATTATTATTAACCTCTTTGTCGGCATCAACAATAAGTCAAAAGTCATCGCGCTATGATACACACGTTCAGATGTCTCCTCTTGATTATTTCATATGCGTACAATGTTTTATAATATATCCTAGAAAGGAAAATACACACAAAACTTTTATCATTCAGAATGCACAATATTTTGAAAATTGTAAGTTACGAGATTTCCATGCTAATGTGAATTACTACTTTAACGTTTTGCAGTAGTGGACTATCGAAGCTATTCTTTATAATTGTGTCACAACCGAAATAGCAAGAAAAATCCATAGTAGACGATTATTTAAAGTATATATTAATAAGAATAAATTTTCTTTTACACTATATCACTAACATACTGACAGTTACCTCGATACATAATCATATAATGTAATCCCACCAATACTCATAATAATTATTCAAACGTAAAGTATCTTGTTTTTGTATAGAATACCACGACATCCACTGGCAAATTATAGTTGCTATAGTTGAAGGCTTTTTACTATCAGCCTTCAAGGAAATAATTTTAAATTTTAAAATTCGAACATATTTGATTTTGAATATTTAAAAAAAAATAAAGTTAATATTTTATGGCAGTTATTTTTTGTTCAGAATTTAATTTAATTTACCTAACATAACCTAACCTAACTGACTTTTTTTTTACAATGTTGACCTCCGGTGACATTAATGTATAGGTACCTTCTTCTGTAAGATGACTTTGATTTTGAATTTAATTCAATTCATTTATTTTTTTAACATATTGTGGACATTACAAATTATAAGTTTATCATATAATATACTAATTCGTATTGCATCACACATAACTTGTCGCAGGACTGGAAGAAAAAGAAGATGTGAATCTCCGTAATTTAAACTGGTGCGTAGTTTTCTCTCATCGTCGCGCAGTTGGCTCTTTTCACAGTAGCAAAATAGTATGACAATAAGTCAGTGGCGAAGACTCCATACTAGGCGATTATTTAAAGCCTACCTTCTTAAGAAAAATATTTTTAAATTTTATATTGACATATTAAATAATATAATCACATAATAATATATTCAATATGCCCAACGACATCTATCGTATAATTGTCATAATAATTTTACGATCTTTTCCACTATTTCAATAAGCACCATTTATGGCATGTCTCAAGGTTTAAAAAAATAAGCGACATCTCGTTTCGCTTCACATATTGTATGGATTACGTTCGCGTGAATCGAAAACTTTTTTTATATGATGTTTGTTTCTCATAATTTCAAGACGGCGGCCCATATAAATTGGTAAGCTATTTAAGGAGCGCTTACATTTTACGTATTTAAAAAAAATAATTTCTAGGGATTCAATCACAAATAAATCTTGGTGGTTGTTAAAAATAATAAATAATTTATCTCGTGATTTTTATTTGTCAGTTAGTTTATTCATAGACTAAGACAATTTATTCAGCCAATTATGTAAGTTGAAATCTGATATCGTATCTAAGTCTGTGTTTTAAATATAGAAGTATTTTAAAATGTCTAGTTTACGGGTTAAATTATATTTTTTTATGGAACAGATTCACAATAACGGATATTTTCAATATATTTTGAGCGTATCTTGCGTTTATATTTAAGAAAATACATAATTCAAATAAATTAATTGCTTAATTTTATACCATCAGTGAGCTTTTGAAATTTCATCGGTTTTTGTGTACCTACCTATTCATCAGTAGGAGTTATGTCGGATTATCTTCTTATTTTCCGTAAATACATCTAACAAGTGTGCTTTCTCTACAGCCTACCTGTTTCCAAAAGTCACCCTTCGCCACTCCAAATGCTTGGTTTTGTAATGAGGGTTTCAAAATCATTCGAAAACGTCCGAGTGCTACGTACATTATACGTATCATTTGTGTTGAGTATTCTTGAATATGCCAGCATTATTTGGAGTCCTAATAGGTCCATCCACACAATTAAGTTGGATCGAGTCCACAATAGATTTCTTAGATTTCTCTACTTAAGAACATACGGGTTCTTTCCTTATGATAATGACAGTAAAATGAATTTCCCGACTCGTTTTCTTCTGGGTATGCTATCAATGCAATCCCTGTCTACCCGAAGAGTGATTGTTCTTTTAAAGCATTTCTTTTTACTTCTTCGTGGGTTCATTTACAATCCGTATATACTGGCAAATATTAATTTTCATGTTCCCACCAATATCACTCGTAGCTCCACGGTCTTCAAGATACCTCGTCGCAGGACAGATGTTATGTTTTATGATGCTGTGTATCGTGCAATTAGCTTATTTGATGGCACCATAAAGGTTGATTTGTTTTTTATTAACTATATAATGTTTGTGGACGTATTAAATAGGCTAAATTTATAATTGTATAAATTATCATATTTCATTAATATTTACACATGCTGTCTTTTTATTGTTATTTGTAATTAAGACATTTTTATAGATTTGTATTTATTAAGTATTATGGCGCATTGGCCAATAGCTATAATGCCGTAATACTCTTTTTATAAATAAATAAATAAATAAGTGCCCAAACGAAAACCAAAACTGATAATTTTCATGGCGAATTGGAAATTTAATATTTTAGTCCTCAGATAGTTTTTGTTGAATATTGTTAATGGTAGAGTGTGGTATATTACTGCTAGTTTTGATAATGGATAGTAGATCAAAGCCTCTTTGAAGTTTTGAAGTTACACACTTTTTAAATTTTCACGACTCAATTCCTATGCCTATAAATAGCAGGATAGTGTGATCGATCAGTAGAAAAACTTAGACGCGGCTCTATAAAACCATCACACGCACAGTCGTTGCATACGGGTGCGAGTCATGGACGCTAAATGTGAAAGCAGCTGAAATGGTGGATTGCTTTGAGAGAAAAATCCTTAGGCGGATATACGGACCCATGAATGATGGTGGGGAGTGGAGAATTAGGTACAACACGGAACTATACCGCTTATACCAAGATTCAAAACTCTCCAACTCCATAAAACTCCAGAGGCTGAACTGGGTAGGCCATGTCCAGCGCATGCCTGAGTCACGGATACCGAAGAAGATCCTCGAAGGAAACCCAGGGGGGAAAAGGCCAGTGAGAAAACCACGCACACGATGGGGTGATAATGTTACAAAAGATGCCAACCAGCTGCTAAAAATCAGGAACTGGAAAAGACGTGCGGAGGACCGTTCCGGCTAGAGGACAGCGGTGAAGGAGGCCAGGGCTCGACTTGAGCTGTAGCGCCATCGAAGAAGAAGGAGAAGTGATCGACCAGATTTATATATCACGATCACCGCGTTGGATATGCCTGTTATATTCAATACAGTAGATATCGCATAACATGATTGTATGCTAGTTGCATAGTATGGGAAGCTTGGAATTAAAAAAAGATATCACGCAACTGTAGTAAATAAAATATATGGTGGCGAAGCCTTTAGTAGACACTCAGGTTTACATATATTACAGGCTGTCAGTGGCGATGCGGCGGCCATATTAAATCATATCAGATGAAATGACTAACTCTGCTCAGTGTCACTTTTCATTGGGCGCGAAATACAACATGTTTTCCTCAGGGGTCGGCAACCTTTTCAGACTCATGAGTGCACTTTAGATAAGAAGTGTTTAAAATTGATTTTATCAATATTTATTATTGTAATATTTAACAATGTAAAAATATTTTAATTAGACTAGACGTGAAAGAAATGACATGGTGCAAGTAAATATTATTAAGGAAATGAAAAAGACAGGAAAAATAGTTTTGGAGAAAACTTGGAAAGTGTAGCTGTTAGAAGGTACGTTTCTCGAGTGTGGAAAAATATGATATAACACGTGTTAAACAATTAATATGTTATAATTAACTATTTCTTTTATTCAACGAATAATTCACAATATTTAAGAATGTCTCATTCTAATTATTGAATATACATGCACGGATGGGGCGCAAACCCGGGAGATGCAGGGTTTGATTCCCCGCCGGGGTGGCTTACTTTTTTTCAAAAAAAGATTTTTTCTACTGGTTATAATATATATTCTCCAAGAAAGTGTTTTTTCAAAATAATGTATTTTCAATTAATATGTTATTTTTCCACAAGCATTGAAGATTGTCACGTAAATGAAACATTCATTAATTATGTTAGTAATATTTTTATTAACATTTTTTTTTTATTTAATTGAAACTTTACACACCCATTTAGTTACGTGTGAGAATAATAATTGAGTAGGTCAAAAGCAAAAGGGCTTCTCTCCATCGATTACACATTGAGGTATGCACGTACAAATAATGACACAGTTTTAAGAGTTTCTATGTACATTATAAGTTTTATTGTATTATTTATTAATAGTGTGTATTGAGCTACTTTGACTATTTTTTGAATTAAAAATAATAAAGTTATTTCCAGAGGGTTGGAGCGGACCCTTTTTTAATTTACTCTACTCCAACTCCGCTCCAGAATTTGGTTCACTCCGTGTAAAAAGTTTTAATATGTATTATATGTATACAAGTGATAAAAAATCAGTAGTTTTAAAATAAGTTGTATTATTCATTAAGTAATTATATTTTTAAAAAAATCCGATAGCAAATCGTTTTTCGTTATTTGCATATTCTGTCAAAAATTGAGGTTATTTATCACCCGGCAGTGTTATCGTATTTCAAATAATTCCAGTGTTGCAAAGTGTCAAATATAATATTGTCATTACATTTTAGGACGAAAATTTAATAACAATAAAAAAAACATCCGGAGCAGTGGAGCATTTCAAATCTTCGATGCTCCGGGTAAGACACTATTGCTCCACTGCTCTGTGTTCCT
The DNA here is from genome assembly GCF_057557595.1 of Rhyacophila brunnea. Taxonomy (NCBI): domain Eukaryota; kingdom Metazoa; phylum Arthropoda; class Insecta; order Trichoptera; family Rhyacophilidae; genus Rhyacophila; species Rhyacophila brunnea. The sequence continues at coordinate 8,114,247 of NW_028232796.1, read as the reverse complement.
GCTACAAGCTCCGCAAACGAAAATGCTCTGGTTATTTATATCGTCTAAATTGAAAATTTCAAGGAGTGAATGAGTAAAAAATGGAGAGAATCTCTTTTGCTTCTTACCTAGTCAATTATTATTAGTATTATATTCGCTACAGGCATTATGACGTAGATTTATCTTATATGTACGTAGCATGCTTTACAATTTTTTGAGCAGTGTCTACCAACCTGTGTGCCGCGAGAGATTCCAGATGTGCCGCGAAAGAATAAATTTGTTAAAATGTCTGTATTGTGTATTACACAAAGGCCCGTTTCAGACGGAACACCGGTGTCGTGCTCGATATAATATAAGAAGCCTTTGTATTCGAATAAACGGGCCTTTGTATTATGTTTATGAACGTCCCAGAGCTCATGAGTCAACGCATAGTTTCGCGTTATAAATTAGAACATAAAACTGGCTGCGGTAATAAAAACAAGTGTATCGGCGGCTTGAGAATGTAGCGGCCGACGGAAAAGTGTACCGGACACGCGTTGACTCATTAACTCTGTGGCGTTCATAGACATAATTCAAAGTCCCCTTTATTCGAATACAAAGACCTCCTTATTATAACGAGCGCGACACCGGTGTCCCGTCTGAAACGGGCCTAAAACTCACAGATTGACTAGTTTCAAGGCATAAATGCTTTCTCAAAGTAATTTTTTACGAGAAATGCAAATGACAGTAGAAAATATTTTTGCATCATTTTCAATCTTTAATTGATTATCAAATGCACGAGTGGATCATTTATCCTTTCGCAAGCTACAACTGTACCTAACATAAACAAAAACAATCCTGTGCTCAACGCCTCATTTTCGGAAGTTACGCGGGGTGATAGAGGTCGCTAAGTAGATGAAATGGCGATGGTCTGGACATGGTGCTCGGCGAGTGGACAACCGCTGGATAAATACCTTCATCAGTGGTAGAGGATGGAGATAGGTTGTTAAGATCCGTCATAGGTAGTACACACTAAACTTTTTCAGTCAGTCGTATTTGTTTTCATTGAAATAAGACTACAATTTACAGATAATTGGGTTAGTTTTTAAAATTCAATTAAACCCTGCGAAAACCAAGCCATAATAGATAATAGTCAAAAATACTCATCTCTCTATAAAACATCTAAAATTATGCTATTAAATCATACATAACTTTTGATATTTTATAGATAGAATAATATTTTTTTATCTATTATAGTTTGTTTTAGGCAGGGCTTAATGAATTAAAAAAAATGAACCCAACACTATGTATGTATTCTCACTCCAACGAAAACAAATAAGTATGAATTAAAAAGTTCGCAAAATTTTGTCGTATAACCCAAAATTTACCAAAACTATTATGGTTTGGTTAGGCAGGGTTTAATTGATTTTGAAAAATTAACCAATACCTACCATCTGTAAATAATTGCACACTTAGTTCAATAAAATCAAATACGTATGACTAACAAAGTTTAACGTGCACTATTTATGGCGGATCTTAACAGTCTATCTCCACCCTTCGCTACTGACCTTCATACAGTGGTACCCAAGGGGCACTAAATGCCCACAGGGACGCTTTAAATCTTGCTGGATAGACGAGCTCATAAAATTTAATGAATGTACGTGGGTCTAAAGAACTAGAAACTCCGAGAAGAGTGGAGAGAGCTAAGGGAATCTCTCATCCAGCAGTCGATCGACCCCGTCTGATAATGATTTAATTTATTGGAGGATTCTTATTTGGTATGCCCCTTAACGAATTTCTCTCCCCCGGTGTGTCGCAAGGTGAAAAAGTTTGGCAGACTCTAGTTTAGAAGCACAACGTAACGTCATACAAGAACTTAAGTAAATCAATTGTTGAATAACACATTTTATCGCTAAGTAAATTATTGTTGAAGGAATCCAGTAGTGTATAAGATTCATATAAGTATCCACGTCCGGGAAGCGACATCATGAACAGCTCTCTTCTTAATAATAATTTGCTATTAAGAGGGTAATAAATTTCATGTCTCTGTTAAAAGAACAATGCGAACGACATTTATGGCCGCAATATGAAGTGATTAAGAACAAAGACAAAGATCATGGTGGTTCATTAGACGGGGCGGCGACCTTACAAATTCACAATAAAGAGATCTGGATTTTAATGTGCGACATTAGGGTCAATCGAATATTAAAATGTCGTCTATGATGCAAGTAAATCACCATTTCCGCTCGGAATAAGATGGGGTTTATAAATCTTTACATTTTACTTTGTTTTCAGCCATTCGATTAGCTTTTAATAATCGTGCTTGGATTAAAATATACTGTGTGAAATAGATCTGAATTCTGACTAGCCTGTGAGACATAGGTATTTAAATTTGTATTTTAAATCTTAATTAATATAACATAATATCATCTCTGTTCTGGCAGAACACACCAACTGGAGAATACTAGTTTTGAGTAAATTGACTTTGAAGTTTTTAAAATGTTTGAAATGGTCTATCATGTGAGTTTATTAAGTAATCGTAAAAAGGATGACTCTAAAATAAAGACTGTTTATTTATTAAGAAGGTTTCCAGACGGTATAGTTTGAAATAAGGAACATTTTGGTATAACATTTTTTCGAATTAGTGTCTTCTGCCAAAACAGTGACGATATATTCTTTTTAACACTTACGTCAGCTGAATGCAGAAATTCACATTTTTTTAAAAATATTTTACAAAATTGTTTTTTGAAACGGCCTACTTAAGTTATTTATTACTTATATCAACAAATTTATACATCTATTTATTCATCAACAGTTAGTTATACTAAATTATGATATATACATTTATTTATATAAATAATAAATAATTAAAGTAGGTTGTTTCAAAGAACTCACTTCTAAAAAGGACCATGTCTAGGTAAAACATGATATGTGGCCCAATGAAATTAGTGTAGTGAAACAGCAGTATAAGCAAAACAATCACTTTAACATCCAAGTTTTGAGAAAACTACATACATATATATTGTGACTTCACCGGGAATCAAACCGGGGCCCAAGGTGAGAGCCCAGTACCTTCCGCACTCGACTACAATTCAAATCAACTGATTTGAACTAAGCCTTTTTTTGCTAATTATAACCTTAAAATCCATTCAATTCCTTGTATTTTTATATTATGATTATTTGCTGATCAATAGAATTTATTGAATTGCTACCATCATACACTGGAACGTAGTTAATGACGCTCATATGATGAGACTTAATTCGTCCTTAAGATTTTTTTCTCTCTCTAGGTTTTTATTAAACATAAAAATACTTAGTAGTTGCTTACTTTAAAAATAGATATTTTACTAAAAAGATATAATATCTTCATAAATAGTATATCTGCGATGGAGACCCAGTGTAAAATAGTGCCCTAAGCAGTGTAAATTAAATTAAATTACAATTCAACTTGTTTTGGAATATTTATATAAGTCAAGTCAGTGTAAGTATTATAAGTCCTTAGTTAGGCATATAATAATATAAGAGAATGCATTACTTATTATATTTGAATTTGAAACTATAGTTTGGTCTCAGAAAGTAAAAAATATAACTACATTTTTTTTATATAACCCCATTTAATGATTTATTTTTTTGCATGAAAGGTAACCTCAACATTGTAATAATTTATTAACATTTTGATTTAATTTTCATATACTTAATAAAAGTTTAATAGAATAATTCTCATCAACATACTTTGATTATCTTACTATATAAATATAATCAAAACCCTACGAAACAAAGCACTTAATCTTATATGATCAAAAAAGTCAACAAAGAGACAAGATGACCAAGATAATTGGTTTGATGGTGTACAAAGTACATAGATAAAAAGCAAAATACCTTCACCAGATCATCATTATTTAAAAATATTCAAATGAACAACCACAAAATTTGATGTAGGTACAATATAAAACTAATATGTCAAAACAGCTACCGACCAAAAATGGTGGTTATAATTAATAGTAAAGTTTAAAGCCAACATTTTATAATACGTCAAAGTAGAAAAAGGCAGCCCTTGCAGTTCAAAGCGGAAGGTGCTGATCTCTTTTCATCTTCTACTTCACTTCAACTTTTTAATACAATTTTTAACAGCGAGTGGTTATGCGCATGCATTGAGTTGAATGTGTTGAACGTACTGCGTCAACTTTACTGTCAACACTAAAGTAGGATTAATTTGGCATTGCATTCTTTGGGAGCGTCATGAGCACGTCCTGGCAACAGTTGTGCCAAAAACTATTGCGATGTACTGATTTCCAATAAGTAGGGATTGTAACTATAGTTTATATGGACGACGTTTAAATTCTGTCGCCAAAAGCTACATTGATGTAGGCGTAAAAATTGGCTCTACCTTTGGCAATACGCGCCGCTGTCAACTATTGTGAGTCGGACTTTGTATATAAAGAGGGTTATGTCTTTTGCTGGTATCATTGTTGAGGGACGAAGACCACTACGATTGGGGATGACCAGAAGGTGTAGATAGAGAGTCGCCAAGAGGAGAGATGAGAAGTCGAGATTTGGTGGTTGCCTGATGGATGGGTGAGCGAGTTTTAATTGCAGCGTAAACAGTCGATACAAGAGTATGTTACAAGAGCATTATGTTACAATACTTATGATACTGTTCCGAGGTCCGAGACTCGGTCAAATAGAATGCGGTGCGGAGCGACTGACACGAAGCTTAGGTACTGATCGGACCAAGCTTACGATTAATACTAATAGGTATTTAGACTGACTTACTCGTCAACTATGACCTGCTAATTATAAGCATGAATATTCGGTAAATTGCGAGTCATTGGTGATGAAGATTGCAATTGAGAAATCTGTTGGCCTCTGCATTATTGGACTTCGATGTCACGCGTGTAGAATATACTAAATGTAGATGCAACGGTTGTGCGATAGTTTAAATGACTTGCTAATTCTTACACTGTCGAAATAATGCTGACAAGAGCCGAAGTTTTTGACCGCTACATGTCTAAGCCAGCTTGTATCGTCTGCCGCACAGCCATAAATGAAACCTTCTAGGAACATCGTACTGATATTTCATATGAAGACCGCGCACATAGGCACCTAGCGATAGTCGCGCGTAATCTCTTGAAACATGGATATATGTGATGCAGTGACCAGCGAGCTGCTACAGGAATGACCAATTTGTAGCGTGTGCATGCGATTTGTTGCTAGCAGCACTAGATGTTTTTTTTCAAACTAAAAAGTCTTGTGAAGTTTTGTGAATAACGATGACGTCACATTCGACACGTTGCAGATAAGACGAATTTAGATGTGCAAGCTAACTACTGAAGTATGTCGGTACTTGGTGTGCCGTATGAGTTTGACAGCTGATCAAGATTAGTGTGCAGCATTAGTAAAAAGATTTAACTTACTGCTCTTTAATATATTCCAAGCACTTTGATCATCGCTCAAATATGACAGACTTCGCTGTATAAAGTAGAAAGACTAAACGCAAGTAGCAAAAAACCGGGTAAGTACGTCGCTGTAATAATATAAAAGTGTGAACTTCGCAAAAAAGTGTCGCAGGTTGCATGCTAACAGTTCGTTCATCATCGCGTCATGCGATTCTTGGCATGCTACCTTCCAACGGCATGAAAGAGCTTCTATGCATTACGGTTCTCAAACTTAAGAGTGCACAATTCACTTGCATCATCCAGAACTGACAGATAACTTAAAATAGGTGCAGACGCATTTAACCCAACGTCATATACAACGATGACTTTGTTATTTTACAACGTTTTTCTTAGCTCGTATTCTTATTTGTCCGATGGTTCTTTGTCCGGTACAAATCGTGCAAACGATTTTTAACTCACTTCCCGACTAGCTATACATTTGAAAGTTTTATAATATATCAGAACAGCGGCTCTCGTGGTGCAGTGGGTAAGGCGCTGGCCTTCCATCCGAGAGTTTTGGGTTCGATTCCCGGTCATGACAAAAATATTTATGTGTTTTTCTCAAAGCCTGAGTGTTTGTGATTGTTCAAAATTACTAACAACCACCTTGTACGAAAAAACAAGGACATGGTTATTAATAATTCTAAATATATATATAACAGAACACGATGCCAATGCATTTTTTAATACGTTTACCCATCTTTAAGTAGAATTGAATTCATTTTCAGTTAATTCTGTGTTGTATGAAAATTTATTTCGATAACATTATTGGTTGCTAGGAGTCTGGGGTCCTAGCAACTAAATTATTAATATATACGTGCGTTACAATGGAAATCAATATGACATGTCAAAATGACATTTCAGTATTATTTCTATCAAATACAATTTTTTTTGATCGTTTAAGCTAGTCAAGTCAAGTTTATATGATTCAACAGAAAATTTAAAAACGATGTATATAAAAAGTTCTTTTTATCTTGTAATCGTTAATATATATTGTTAACATGCAAACAACCCGATTCGGTTCTTTTACGTAATATTAAATAATATAATTAATAAAATAGCTGCATATAATAATTATAATATAAAGCCAAAAAGGCGGTAATCATAAGTCCAATTAAATTAAAGATTATATTAAACTTTACTTAATCTGATTTCAAATATTATATACATATGAATAATAATATTTATAATTATATAAAACAGAATTCTCAATACTATATTAAACCTACTATAGCCATCGTAATAATTACATAGGTAAAGTTGCTTCTTCATAACTTTGCACTCCCGGCTCTAGGATGAAAATGATTGATATGATATTCTACAATTATTTTTTTACATATAGGTTCTATTTTTCTTTTTATTTACTACATTCCCAATACAAGTGAATTTCATTTAAACTAATATTATGCGAGGTAGTTAGGCGAATCGGTGTAGTAAAAAGTGCAAAAAAAGTTAGAAAATGCTTACTCTAAGACGATGTGTTATTATAATCGTGAGTAATTAATCAAAGCAATGCTAGAATGATTTTTGTTTGAAATTTGCGCTTTTTAGCAAGCCGCGCTACCCTCCAGTAAAAGCGGCCAACAAAGGAGCTTTTGCATTCAAATATCTGAGAACGTATTAGTCATCCTTCAAGCGAGCTAGTGAACATCCGATTCAAAATGTAACTTCTCCAGGCAGATTTTTTTCAGGGGTAGGAGAGCGTGTTGTTACGTCGCCCCTTTCAATAAAATAATCCATATCCATGTATAATTATCATATAAATGAGTTTTGTTGAATGTATCAAAAATTAGTATCAAAATAAATGTGTTTTGTCGGATCCGACCGTAAATGAAGAACCTATTATCAATTACCTATCACTTCACCTCCTCGAAAAAAAATCATGTCGAGCTTTCTGCCTGACCTTGTTTAGTTTTACGTAACATTTTTTTTTCTTTTCTACCAGTAACTGTCAAGGGTAGTTTATCATATTTGTGTATTTAAGCATTATAATTGTTACAATAAGTTAGCCGTCTATACTGTCAAAACTGTCTCGCTCGAAAAGATAACACAGCCAAGAGAGGGGATGTTATAACATAGCACTTTTTGACAGTTGAGACGGTTAATTTATTATAACAATTAATCACCTCAATACATAGATATGAGAAACTACCGTCAATTGCCGCCGATAACCGCCTTGTGTATATAATAGATTCTCAGAAATGGTTAAAACGATGTATCTAATTTCAGAATAATATATACTACTAGCTGACCCGGCAAACGTTGTTCTGCCATATAAATTATTTCTAGTGAATATTTTGTTTGTTAAATAAAAAATAACGAATGTATCGTAAGTGTGTGGGGATGGGATCTATGACAGAAAGAGGAATAGAGCGCTGTAGACGATGATCGCCGATAAAAACAAAAAAACATCAACCATTCATTTTCTCAATTCAAAATGAGTAATGATGTTCATAATGAATGAATTACCTGTGACAGGATCTCGTTGTTTAATGTTTATGCAATATCCGTCTTGTCCCTTCCAGAAAATCAGCGGATATTGGAGAGCGTCCTATGAACAGTGAGTGTCAGCGATGAACTCCAGATTATTGTTTCTTCTTCGAATCACGATTTCACGCGTCGATGTGCGGTGGCCAACCATGATTCCAGCAATGTCGTCAACAAAAGTCGCATTGAATCGACGTACGTGCTCTCCAGCTGGTGTTTTATCAGGATTGATGACAATAGCGTGATTGTCACTTTGCAATTCGTGCATGTGTGCTTTGAAGAATTTCAATAATTCATTGTGCTCATTCAACAGGGCGTCCAGTTCGCCGACGATGCGCCTGGCATTAGGCGAATTGAGGCTATTGTAGCCGCAACGTGCATCCACATGATTGATGTCCTCACCGCCACGCCCATGAAGTAGATTTGTAAAAATGTATGTGGTTCGTTTGGCATTGGCAGCAATGAGCCTACTTTGTGGTATACTTGGCCTTTGACTTTGAACGTAGAATGGAATTGTTGACCATTTGCCGCAGTATTGTGAACTATTTCTGTTGCTCCGGACGAAGTCATTTGGAAGCATGAATTGAATGTGCGAATGGACTTCAGGAACAGGTTTGAATCTGGAACCGTGCCGATGAGCAAGCCGTTCAATGGTTCTGGTGGTATCTCAATTTCTGGTAGTTGCACTTTTCCTGATGCGCAACACATCCCGGCTGACTCATGTTTGAATTTGAGCACACGACAATGGGGACATTCTTTGTCCATAGCACCAATCAGCACTTTCGGATGAGCGGAATATTAAATATCTGGCTCGTACTCGAATGCGAGACGAAGGAACGAAGCGGATGTAAATGTTCGATGTACTTGTTGGCGTTATCGGTCATTTGCTCTGCGTGTGTTAACTACGAACCGGCGCGCTTGGCTCCGTTCCAATTGTCGTTGTTGATTTCGTTTAGCTCGTGCCTCTTGTGATTGAGATGCACGCAATTGCGACATGCTTACACGCACGTTTTTGTTATCTTGTTGGATTTGTTCGTCTGTTCTTTCTGCTCTACTATTTCGCATGTTCGTTGCTTTATTCGTTCGACAGCCCAAATGGCCCCCTTTGCGTCTTGCTGGCATTGTGCACTGTAATACACGCACATAAAAATAGATAAATAAAATAAATCGTACAAAATTTTGCACGCACTGCATTGTGGTATGCCGAATGAAATGTCAAAATGACGCGACGCTTCTCTTGAATTTTTCTCGGACGTAGCGCCATCTGTCATTCAACAACATAAATAATTTCGTTCTGTTTGAAATACGAACGACGGTTAAATTTGTTCATACAAAAATAATAAAATCGCGATTAAAAAATGGGAGGGTGGGGGTAGGAGGGTGAAAATTTGGGGTTATAGGTATTTTTTTATACCAAATAATAAAAAAATACAAAAAAAAAATTGTCAAAAAAATAAAAGAAAATTATTCTGGATAGAGATACCCTAATCTCTTAGCGGTATGAAATATACTTGTTGACCTATTCTCATACCTAACAAATATACATAAAAAAAATCATAAAAATCGGTCGAGCCATTTCGGAGGAGTTCGACCACAAACATCGTGACACGAGATTTATATATATATAGAGATTATGATCACAACAAGCTACAGCTACACTAACATGCATCTGGTATTATCTGAAATAATTTAAAACGATATAAAAATAACAGATGGTATCTTATGTCTCAAAAAAATATTGATAGTTTACAATGGTTTACAAGCAAACGTATGTAGCTTTTATGAATATATATAATAATTTTGTACCCCATCAAATACCCTGAGCTGAGATTACCAAGTATCTGCGATTCAAACAAGGTAAATCTTTTGTCTTCTTTCTATACCTTTCTATACGGTGAGGAAATATGGATACTGCATGCAATAGTGCAAAGTGGTAACTCAAGTTTCTTGGATGACCATGCGAATTATCGTATCTATTCTAAAAGACTTAAACTTCTAGAATAAGCGTTTGGCATTACACTTTACGTTTGAATTTTACTACCCTTCTGTTGGCAAGATCACCAACAGTTTTATAGGATATCATTTTTGTACAGATTTCGTCAGATTTTTAGAAGGCCTGCCTCGTAATACAGCAGAAGCAGAGAGTTTCTATCCGCAGTGGGACACGCTCATTTATTTGTTAATGACATGTTGAATTATTTCCATAAGTAATTCGAAGCGAAGAATATCTTATGGCTTTCGTGTTTGCAGCGTCGGCCCGTTTTGTTAATGTACACAATGATTCGGAATCAGCTACTTAACTTCATTAATATAATTGTTTACGTCTTCTAACACAAAAAAAATCAAACACCTAATTTAAAAATAAAAATGGACAGTTTAAAAAAATATTAGAGTAGGTTATCAAAGGAGTTATATCTTTATCTTCAACTGCCTGGATCAATTCACATCTGGATAAAGATCACTCCAACCTAAATATTCACTCTTATCGATCCTGTACATTTTGCAGACATATACTTCGTAAAACTTAACTGATTATAATACTTATGTATATCTTGAGTTCAAAAGTCTCTTTTGGGGTTCAACTCAGATAGATGAAGTTCTATATACCTACATCTGAGAAGACATGTCTTTAATTTATAGTTTGGGTGATGAGATCAAAGATCTGATAAAATGCTTTTAACTGGCTGTATAATACTTTAATACATACAAAATATGAACCAGTAATAAAGAATAGGCTTGAAAACTAACTCATAAAAGCACAGAATATTGAATATAAATCGAATTAACATTAAAATGACATGCATAGATAAAAATGAACTAACAGCTGCAAAAGTAGCAAAATAGTGATACTACGTTATGTTCGCAATCGCAAAAAATATATGTTTGAATAAATAATAAATATTAGCATATTTTCAATAAGGAACAGTTAGAGAAAAGTATGTGCTTAAACTTCTCAATATAAATTGAATAATTGTATTAAGTAATTAGTTAATATACTCTTTAAATAATTTAATGATTACCTACTTTAATACAGTGTTTTAATAATGACTATACGTACGGTGTTCACGTATACATATAGTTTCATGACTAAATTTTTTTCGTATATTTTTTGTTAACATGGCAATAATTTCGTATATTATGCTTTGATAGTGTCTGTTTACAAGACATTTTTATTGCTACCAATCTTTTGCATTTAATTATTAAATAATTATCTTTGTCAAAATCAAGTAAACGACATTCAAAACTATTTATTGAATTTCTGGATAAAAATTACATATTATGTCAATTTTTAGTCAGATGTGTCTGTCGTTTGCTCACATCACTAAACTTAATGGCGTTTCGTGCGTTGGTTATTGTATACATATTAACATTATTTTTAATCAACCGATAAACGAGTAAATAGCGTGTAGAGATTCGTAATATTATAATATGCATGCGGATTAATAAAGTGTTATATGGAAAAGTGTATGCTACGCAACCAGTTTAAACTTCCAATGCAGTCAGTTTTTACCAAAGGAGTATTTGAAATTGGATCGGTGATAGGTGATACCTACCGATGCACAGATTCATCTAATTATTAATTAAAATCTTCAATGAAGACAAGATTATTTGTGAATAGATAATATTTATTTTTTGAATATTCTGTAGGCATTTCCACAACTTATGTCGCCTTCTCGATAAATACGAGGCAAGATATCATCGATTGATGGTCTCGAAGCGCGTTTAGTTCGACTGGCGTGCGTCAAATTTATTATATTCTAGGTCATTTTAAATTGCTTTTAACGTAAGTGATTTTTCCAGTAATTTAATTTATATTATAACTTAGCCTGACCAATTTAAATATTTCACGCCACACATAGGAAACAGGGTGATAAATAACAAGTCGTTTTTTGCTATACCAAACGATAAATGAGATAAAACAATAAACTCGTGATAAGGGAAAAATGAAAATTCCGCGATATTATATATATATAGTGGTATTTATATAGAATTTATTTTTGATTTTTAATTTAGTCAAAATCCACTAGAGCATAACATATTAATTATTGAACATATATAATTTAGAAAAACACTTTCTGAGAGAATATATTATAACCAATAGAAAAAATCTTTTTTGAAATAAAGTAAGCCAACCCGATGGGGAATCGAACTCCGTATCTCCCAGGCTTACGCCCTGATCCGTGCATTACCACTATGCTACGAGGTGACATACTAATTGCGACAAATTTTAACTATTGGTCAATTTTAATACCTACTCATCAGTGCTCTTCCAAATCAAGCTACTTTGGCAATCGATTTTTGTTTCTTAAATCAAAGTAGGTAACTATTTACTTATTACTTTGATTACTAACCGACGTCGTGGAATTTCTCCAATATTTTTTTGATGTAACCACTTGCACTTGCAAATAATTTATAACGAACTATTTCTTTTATTCAACGAATAATTCACAAGATTTAATTTGTCGCAATTAGTATGTCACCTCGTAGCATAGTGGTAATGCACGGATCAGGACGTAAACCAAGGAGATACGGAGTTCGATTCCCCGTCGGGTTGGCTTACTTTTTTTCAAAAAAGATTTTTTCTATTGGTTATAATATATTATAATATATTTATTCATTATTCATTGTCATTATTTTTGTATCTCTGTACATATTAGGTAATTAATCGATCTACGACCAGCGCGGGAAAACGATGAACGTCGAACATTCGTCTGTCCTGATCACACTCGATCATGAAATTAGATTTTTTTCTCGTGTTTTAGACAGATATCCTGTTATTTTATATCAAAATGCCTCGGCTATTCGGATTATAGATAATTTTGAAACGCAAGTTTGACGTTTATGACTTGATTATTTATTTATTTTTTGAATTATAATAACCATGTCCTTGCTTTTTCGTACAAGGCGGTTGTTAGTAATTTTGAATAATCACAAACACCCAGGCTTTGAGAAAAACACATAAATATTATATCCTGACCGGGAATCGAACCTACAACTCTCGGGTGGAAGACAAACGCCTTACGCACTGCACCACGAGAGCCGCCTTACGACTTAATCATTATGAGTTGCTAGTAAATAAAATTAACACCATGTTTCTCTTACTTGTACAAATACAATCTCCAATAGTTAACACTGTTACGGTCAATCAGTTGACAATGTCACTAATACTAGCAAAGCAATGCATGTCATGCATTGATCAAACGAAGGATCCACACGATCGAATTGATAGCTGAATCGCTCCGTGTAATTGCTATTTAATGTTGAGAATTACACACGAAGTTCGGCTCGAGTCATCGAATCTGCAGGTCTGATCGTGTAATTGAACCAAGGCAGCTGTTGTTAATTATGTATTTTTTATTTTTATTTAAAACGATACACTTAAGCAGGCTTGCGGGGCGCTCGCGCATTTTCTATGTGAATCATCGAAAATACAACGTAATCAAATACGCCAGCGCACACTGGATTTGACGACGCCTTGTGCCCGCCTGCCCCATGAGTCACCGTTTTTCGCTTCTCGGCGATACGAATTAACGAAAATACAACGTAGTCCATTCATTGAACACGGCAAGCAAAATCACGCTCCTCGAAGCGACGTCGATAAGACGGGCGAGAAGCCATTATTTAAGAACAGTGAACTCTTCGTTTGGTTATTGCGTGTCCGATATTAATTACATGCCCCGAGAAATTTAATAATATTTTTATTGCTTTGTTATGAGAGACGCTGATAATAATAATTATTGTGTGCTCCTTGAGCCCTTTATTACATAGAGTGAAGGGTAATGCGCGGGTGGGAGGGGGACTACTCAGTAGTGAGCGCACCGAACGCTTTTTTGGTGGGCTTTATGCCTAAGTGTAAATGTACATGACATGGCAATCGAGTTGAAATTACTGTGTTTGCAATTTGTTATGATCCTTATCAGTGGACAGTAAGTTATAAAAACGGTTCCGTATTTTACTACGCATAAAAAATGTTAACGATTTAATTCGTCTCCGACCGATATAATCACTTGCTTTAACAGCCCAATATTCGGTTTTTAATTTTAACGCTTTATTTTTTTAAAGCCATCGCGTGCAATAAAAAACGTGTTCAGACATTTAATAGATCATTACCTGGTGGCGATTTCGGGCCAACACTATTTCAATCTACAGGCTCGCCCGGCGGACCACGATGCGTTTTTATTGCTCACCAAATGTTTTTAGTGCCTGTTCATTTTATTTTTATTTTGTCACATTTCTGACACTTTTAACGCCCGGTCAGAGCGAGAGATAAAATATTTTAAAAGGCTTGATTTTAGTGATGTGCTTACCTGCAGCTGGAGAGCGGCTCGTGCGAACCGGTTGACAAACTATATATGAGGCGTCTAATTCCAAAAAGCGATAAGTCACATTTGGTCAAAATCGAAATAATAATATGCACGGATTCTTTGTATAATTTTACACAATATGTATTGATCTATAAATTCCAAAACGCGACATTACCCTACGAAAAAAAATATTTTAAGTCTCGATTTATTACAAAAAGCGCCAAGTCCGTGTTTCATATTATTTAAAGCTTGGTTGATTTTGCGCGTGCTTAAGTCAACCAATAAGAGATTGTTCAATATGGAAAAGGGCGTCTCCCATGCTGTAGCATCTGGTAAACTCATGACAGTGCCACGGAAATATATGCCTTTTGCGGAATAAATTAAAAAGTGAGGTACAATTAGCGCTACGTCTAATTTTATTTTGCCTATATTTATTACATTTAAGAGTTTATCGGCTGAAACAAATTGCTATTTGGTTTTAATTTCGACATAGAATACAAACGAAAAAATAATCTCACGTTAAGACAAACAATTGAAGCTTGAAACATAAAAACGTTGTTTCCCGAAAATATTGAATTGTGGACTTGTCGCTTTTTGTATTTAGATGCCTCATATTACTATATAGCTTTAAAACCATCTTAAAATTACTCAAGTATTAAAAAATTGAATCTTTATTATTTTATTCGATTTACAATCATCCTGGTGAGAAAACTATTTTTTAAACTTTAAATGGTTATTGGTCATTTGTTTATTATACAATATCGAAAAATATATAACATCATTTATTGCTGATGCTTTAAAGTAATTTTATCTTATTAGGAAAGGTTAGATTAGGTTACATTATACTGTACTGAAATCGAGATAATGCTATATTTAAACTGATTTTCTCTGAGGTTTTGTCTTTTCTTGTATATTTATTTTAGTCATGCAATCAGAGCAATGATTTCTATTCAACGGTACATACGTACGGTACCTATGTAGAAATTTATACGATTATGCTTATGTTTTTTTTTTCTTATTTATGGATACAATTAGAACTCATAAATAATATAATAATATATCACTTTTATAATAATTCCATCTTTATATTAAGCGGATGATGTGTACTGAGAACAAAAAACTCCGCTTTATAGGTAGGTTTATAAAACTATCAATAGGCTCGTGTGAAGTATGATTTCAAAGTTGAAAAAATACTGAGCAGTTTATTATATTTTGAAGGAACATCACTGGCTCGATGGTTTAAAATCAAATTTTATTGCCGATGTAGGGATTTGAGATGGAAAGGACAATCAAAATGGGTTTTATTGGATCGGAATGTCTCCTCTCTATTACATCAGGAAATACAAATCAAGGAATTAAATAAGTAATAAGGTAAATATTCTGGACATGTGTATTTCGATTATACGTATGTATAAACGACCATAGTGTTGCATTAAACTAAAGAGTATGCTCCATCTACTGCGGGTGTTAATAATACACTTCAAAACGAAATATATAATACATGTGTTTGCATTTACTTACTATCAAATTATGGACAGTATGCACAGTTGGCAGTTAAACAAAATAGTAAATATCATACCAACATCACTTTTGGTCATTCAAAGTGCTGCAATTTTTAAAATACCTATGTCATGTTTTTTTTTGTATTTGACATTCGACGATAAAAGTATAAACGCTGCACATTTTTTTCATAAATTATAATATATTAATAATATATTGCGTATCAACTGAAGTGGCTTCAAAGTGTGGTTCGTGGTGAATGCTTAGTATATTGTAGATTTATATAACCGAAACAACAATTTCAATTTAATTAATTTATTTTTAACATATTGTGGACATTACAAATTATTATAAGTTTAAGATGTTCACAACATGACATTTAGAAACAAAGAAATATAAAACAGTATAACATAAAAAAAGAGATAGATCAGTATATAGAGATAGATAGATAAGTTATTAAACAGTAGAAATGTGTACATACAAAAAATATTAATTAAATAGGTACAAGGAAGTACACCTGATGAGTTAAGCAGATCCTATTTTAAGAATAATTTATAAAACAACGTCCACCTATAATACTCATCCTCAGGTAGGTGGAATATATCAACACCCGAAGCAATTTCGTTGAACATAGTTATCGCCCTCCCAATTGGCATTACCAGTGACAGGTTGGTTCTGCACCTTGAGAGAATAAACAATTGATGTTCTCTATTTATAAGATAGTTATCAGGGACACACAGGTCAACACTGCCCAGAATGGCAGAGTTCTCATTTATACCTCGTATAAGTCGAAAAAAATACGTAGCTAAATAAAGATTTCTTATAAATTGTAGACTGCAGTATGTAAGCATGCCTAAGAGAAAATCAGTTGGATAAAGCCACGGATAGTATCCATACAACCTCAAATAAAGGAGTCTCAAGAACTTCTTCTGAACCCTCTCCATCATAAGGCCAAACATCCAAAAGTCAATCATCCAAAGACTCCAGATAAAGCAACGGCTTTCGACAGTATATATGTGACGTCATATTCTGCAGATTTTTTGACATATTTTTTGGCGTGAATCATATGGGTAGTTTTGAATAGCTTTCAAGGAACACGAAACAGATGAGCGATCAAGTGAAGAGATTTACTTGGGGCAGCCTTTAATCTACTCTCTGAGAAACAGTGGACCATGAGGAGTAGAGAATTTAACATACAAACTTATTCGACTGCAACACGTCAAAATTGTCAAGATGATTTTGTTATTTTTTACAAAAAACATGTACTGCAGTATATAATGTCAGTGCGACATTTTTGGTTAAAAAAAATCTGCTGGTCGCATGTAACAAATTTCAATCGAGGTAGCCTTGCCTAGAAGGTAGTACTCACTGCATGTATAATAGCAAAATACTGCTACTGTTTTTTTTATTCGTTTCGGCTGGCCTTGTGATGTTACGCTCGCCTGTGCGCGGAATAGACTTGCAACATTGCCGGTAATTTTGATTTATAACCCTGTTCATGCGTAAATGCGACCTAGCTTAGTCACCCAGAATATGACTTCATTTCAGGCTGGTCACGATCCTCAGACAAGATATTATAATATTAATAATTTTAATAAAACACATTTTTTGTACTGAATCCACTTTTCAATTTATATTAAATAATTGTACCAAATTGTAAAAAAGTGTAAAATTATTAATTAAATGCATTGCCACCATGAATTGACAGTTAACACAATTAAAAAAATTAAAGAAGATATTTTAATAGTTGATGTCAATTTTGAATATTTTAATGGTTGATTAAAATGGTTTATTTGAATACATGCATGCACTACAGATGATACAGTGTCCCTAGCATTTAAATAATATTATTTGAACAAAAAAGTCAAAAGTGGTTTAAAAATGTGATAAGATGTTTTAATACAATATTATGTTAATAATAATAATAACATAGTACATACACCTCTTCATCTATCAATACCTTGACGTAGATATGGGGCTGTATATGATTTACTGATATATTCTCCCAATACTTTCCTACTACAAATTAATGTTTACATCGTCAAATGAATGGGAAAGGACCGAAAAGTTGTACTTAGTATCAAAACCAGAAAACTACTGTATCTCGACTAAACGTTACAAACGGTATAATTGTTAAGCTCTACTGTTCCAACTAACTGTTCCAGGTATTAGTTTATAATATAACTTGGACAGGGGATGGTATGATGCCAAAGTCCTTACTTTTCACAAGTTCAAGGTTTGCAGCACTAACTGATTGAAATGCCACAAAGCTTTAGTATGTATGTAGATAGACAGGTACTTACAATATAAAAAATACATATTTATTTAGATATACCTATCTAAGGTTTCAAATTATCATTTTTTATGCCTTTTTAGCTTGACAAATAGCTTGACAAACTCAATATATTATATTAAACGAATTTTTCTCGAGTATATTTTATAAAAAAAACAACTATAGTATCTGAAACAAGATTTATGTCACTCAGAGAACTGAGCCATAAAACCTTCCCATATAATCAAAAGTCGAATTGAATAATTTTGAATAATTTTATTTATTGAGACATCAGAATAATAAATTGTGATCATTTCGGAAACAATAAATACCTCGAAACAACGGTTTACGTCAGAAATCACTCATTGGCAGTCAACAACAACCATAAACTCGGGTATTAAACATACGTAACTTGAAAACACCTCAGAAAACCTACTAGAAAAAATCACATTTGAAAAAAATACGACGCCCGTCGGGATTTGTACCCGTATATCCAGCTGTTTTGTCCCAATATGCTTTAACCAACTAAGCTATGAGCCTCCTACCTAATTACGACAATTTAAACTTATTAGGTCCTACATTAAATATCAAATTGCGTTATTAATGACTATCGAGTTTTGTGTCAACAATAAACTTTAATTCTCTACATTTTTACGGTGTCGAATCATGGACACTGGGAACAAAGGAGCGGAAGCCACTCAAAGCCTTCAAAATATGGTTTTGATGCTAATTGATGGAACGTATTGGGGGCTGCCTATACTCTATCTTTGAGAGAATCAGATGACCGTGAAAGGTGGAGAGTCGTGGTCGCTCAAAACATGACTGCATTTTGGCGTGATCATAAATCCTCAGATATGAGGGAATAAGCAAGAAGAAGAAAATCAACTGAGTTACGTGTGGAAATTAATCTGTTATGTATACTCACCTAAAGCTTTTTTGGAAGCTTACAAGTGCAAAGCTTAAAAAGAATTCTGTCGAGGATCACAATATTTTTAGAATATTATGCATAAATAAATATGTATATCTATTTACGTAATATTGGATTGCGTAATAATATAAGTATAAGTTAAATATATGATTTTATATGTAAAACTAATTCCATAGGTTGACCGCAACTACGAAAGAATGAGAATAATAGTCTGATATAAATTGTGCTAATGCATATTACCTTTATTTATTCAACCAT
Source organism: Rhyacophila brunnea (assembly GCF_057557595.1). NCBI lineage: Eukaryota > Metazoa > Arthropoda > Insecta > Trichoptera > Rhyacophilidae > Rhyacophila > Rhyacophila brunnea. Next base: position 8,095,104 of record NW_028232796.1, on the reverse strand, counting down.
TTGAATTTTAATTTTAGATCGAACACTCTCTAATTTCTAATCTAAACAAAATGTGTTACATTTAAAATACCAAAGTGAGATGTTTCTTTAGTAATTTAGTTGACAAGTTGTATAAAATTATTTTGTTATCTACAACAATGTATTAAATAACAATATTTGTTAATACTTTCACAATACTGACAAAGGTGGAAATACAAAAATGTAAATTAGTTATAGATATTTTTTTTAATTAATATGATACAATTAATTATTAAGTGTCTTGTGAATTGAGATTGTGATTTCTTGGCTTTTATCATTTCTTGAAATTAGAGAGTTCATAAAATCCAGAATAATTTATTTATTGAGAATTCCAAATTGATTTACAGATTTTTTTAAAAATTAAGATTATTACAAAATTACGTATTCTTGCATGATTTTTTTTTTCATTTTTTAGATCTTTCGGTCAATTTTTTGTTTAGTCTCGTGATAGTTTCTCGATTTTTCAAGAACCTCATTGATGATTTCTTAATAAATAAGAATTCTCAAAAATTCTGAAAAGATATTCGAGATTAAGCTTTTCTGATTATTCTCGAGATTTCTCGATCACAGCCTCTACTTGTGAATGATTTGACTGTTCACAACGTTCACTAAGCGATAATTTCCGTTAACTATCTGAAGAACTCATTCAAGGGCACAGTTAATGATTTACAATAATCACAAAAAGTCCATTTAGCCATAATTCGATCCCTAAATTATTATTATTGATAATTTATTAGCTTTTTATCAATAGTATCGAACAATAAGATGGTAATTCTCCCAATGTACGTACAAATCTAAGCTTTTACAAAATAATCGTTGATGATGACCCAAGTAGTATGACCTGTTAAGAGTTATACTTCAGTGAAACGGCAAATAATTTACAACAATAGGTGGGACGAAATTTCGGACTCGTTGCTAATCAGAGAGCGATAGCATAGCTGTGAGCACGTCAATTCGTTTTGTGATGGCGTCGGAATATATTCTTAAATCGTGTAAAGATGACTAAAAACGTTACGCATTTACTCGAAAAAGAAAATATTTCAATGAATATATTATTATTATTACTAATATAACAATAAACATAACATTCAATGGACGCATGTTGAATTTTTATGACAAATTATGTTTTGTTTTGCACGCGTCGTTTGCACAATCTACGCGTAGTCACGATCTTTTGAGACCATGTCTCAGCTGAAGTATAATTGCCTTAAGCATAATATAAATTATCATAAATCTTCATTTGTGTGTTTATGAAATATTTTTCTTCAGTTCAGGCAAAGTTTCAATTTTGTTACCTTTTACCTGTTTTAGCAGCCCGAACATAGAAATACTATATTTGTTAAAGACAGATGTTTTTATACCTTATAAATATTTATTGTAAAAATACTCCGTGTTCTATATTGATTTAGTTATAATTATCATACTGAAGCAGTTCGTTCATAGCATCACGTGATTCGGTGCCATCAATGGCAGTAAATCGTCAAATCATTCTGAGATAAAAGCCATCGAAGCATCATTTCTCGCGTGTGGTCCTCCCTCCTTGTATGGATGCATTATGCATTATCGTAACAAACGCGAGTGAGCATCTTGTAATAGTAATTTATAGAATGAGACACTCGGCGAAGTCTCAGTATGGCATCATTGAAAGTGTCGAAAATTCAATAATACAAGAGAATTTTTAGTGAACGTTTGATTGTTTTTTTGTTATAGGTATTCTACAGGGTTACCAAAATAATGATGTAATTAAAATTTAAAATTATATCCCTGTTCAAAAACTATTCGATATTATTTTGGTTTTTCAGGATGAAATGAAGTTGAATTTTCATTTCACACGTAATGACAGAACGACCTTTGTAACTGTATTTCATGAAACTTGGGAATGCCCATACGGAAACTATTAAAATTCAGAAGTTTTTTTTTGGTGATGATCCCTTGACAATAACAAAGTGATTCCATCAACAGAATGTATGGACAAAGTGGGGGTAATCATTGATTCAGTATATTCCATTTTGAGGAAGGATTTGGTCTTGAGGAGTGTCCACGAAATTTGTACCATAGCTACTAATAACACATCAGAAGTAACTCCATCTGCTAGTCTCATAGAGCACGCAGTAAGGAGTATGTGTTATTCCAAAGTAATCATTTTAAACAAGATTAAGGATTCAGAGCTCCACGTGAGTAATCGTAATTTTCCGGACAAATATCGAATACTTTTTGAACAAACGTAGTATTATAAATAATAATAGTAATTTGCAAAAAAATAAGGGGGACATGCTCGTCGTAGATCAAAATTGAGTTTTTATTTTTATTTTTTGAATAATAAACTGCCTAATTCTTGTCAAATTTGGGATCACAGAGATTATCAATATATTTTTTTATCGTGAATATTTAACTAAAATTATCTCATCATAAATTATACTAATGTTTTTATAAATGCGTTTAAAAATTAATAAATGTAAAAAATCTTAACACCACTGCACATTCATGTACCGAAATATGACTATATTCTAAAACATTAGAGCGAGAGGTTTAAAAGAATATTATTTTATGTAACAAAAATACTTTATGCAGTCATCAAATATTTAAAATAAAAAAATATAAAGGATAATAAGGCTTAAGATATAGGATATATAGGATAAATAACGTTTAAGGAATGTCCAGGATCATGGTTTGAAAACACAATAAAAACTCAATTTTGACCTACGACGAGCATGTGGGCCGTTAAACCTGAATTATCCCTATTGCGAAATATTAAATAACTTGAAGAGTGATAAAAATGTAATAAACACAACACGACAACACCTCACAAATAGTTTTGTATGATCACATTCAATCGTTTAAAACTTCTGAAATATATATATTATATATTTTGGAATCCACAGATAGTAGTTATAATTTTATCAAAATCTCGAAAGTCTTTGGAGGACACCGATGAATCATGTTTCGCATCGTGTAAATAGTATGTGTCAAAACATTTAGATTTGAAGTACTCTTCTCGTATACACATCTATTCATTTAAATAGTTAAACAGGGCTCTAACTATTACGCTAAATTATTGTGTGTACACCGCCCTCCGGGGGTAGGTACCCAACTGACTTTGTAAATTTTTTAATTGATCTCTGGTCACCGGTTTTAAATTTTTTTATCTTTGTGAGTACATCGAGAAGGAATCTTAAGGGCATGAGCTTTTTCCAAACTTTTATTGATTGAATACTTTTGATTTTTTTTTCTAAGGGTTCTGGATCGAGTCAGTCATTTGTGTACTATAAATTTGAGTTTCGAAGCCCGTCGTATGTAGGTAATATGCATTTGTACTTGGGTCTTTTCATATGAGCTTTTTGGTGAGGAATTGAAGTATAAATACATATTCCAAAATAAATGCATTTTTATGAATCAACAGTGCACCAGGATTCTCACGGGATACTTACCAATCTAACTCTACTTATAGCTTTCTAGCGTAAGATTGTAGATAGTCTGCTATCGATTGTTTTGTGTCATCTTATTAATAAACCTTGGTTTAAATTACTAATCGCACTGTATCTATATAATAATATGAATACAATCGTATTCAGAGACAGAGATGTCACGCTAAAACGGGTTGTATTTTACGTTGTTATCCGGCCGGTCGTACGTGTTCTTTTTATTTGTTATCAGGCTGTGTACGATATGTAGTGTGGCCCCGGCCGTACGATAAAGTTAAGTCCGAATAATCAATACAACTTTATTATGTTTATTATGTCGGCGTACGCTGAATGGCTTGATACGAATTTTGCAGGTTGCATGTGCTGTCAATCCAAAAATGTTAACCATAAAAATATTAATTCTTTTTGTTTTCATATAAATAAGTGTTATTTTTTATGTATTTATTTATTTAACCCTTAATATAGGTATAAACCATAATGTATAAACCAATTATGACATTTCAATACGATTCAATACGCAAATAAAACACTAAAACTTTGCGTTTAAATATCGAATAATTAAAAGCGTTAATCGTCTTTCTCAAAATGAGACGCCTCCTTAGCAATCGTGACCAACAGAATCACTCATCATCATCATCAGGGGCGCGACAACCCGGTGCGGGTCCTGGCCTCCTCCAACAGCTCCCTCCACCTGTCCCTATCCAGTGTGGCCGCTTTCCAATTTGGTACCCCCAGAATACGGCAGTCACTGGTAGCTCCATCTAACCAGCGAATCTTTGGCCTCCCTCTTCTTCTGCGTCCTATTGGATTGCTGGACATCACTCTCTTTGCCGGTTCATTGTCATTCATATGAAATCCAACAGAATCATTGTTAACCTTTTAATTACCACATTTAAATAACACGTTAATTATATATTATAATGTCCAACGACTCCAAACGCGCCAGTTGCGGTGTTAGCACTAAATGAGTTAATCTAGGTCTGAGACTGCATATGGTACCTACGTTGTTATGTTCTCTCAATTCTTTTCTATGTTATGGAAGTATGGACGCTAAACCAAGAGATGTCACGGAGACTTGAAGCTTTCGAGATGTGGCTGTGTGTGGTGAGATGCCATCTATAAATTTAATCATCAAGTTAGTAAACTTGATTAAAACTACAAATATGGTAGCCATTTCTTGCGGACTTTAAACGACATCAGATAGCGTTACGATTAGGACTTAAGCACTCACAATGAAAGTTAAAGTTTTGTTTTCAAATCATAATCAGTCCAAAACTTTTCTGATGGGTATGTTTATGAGGTAATATTTTACTTTGATAGCTAGATATTGTGTAAAGATATTCTTTTATATATAAAAATATAAAAGAATCTTCTTTTATAAAGATGGAGTATATATATGAAATTTGCGTAAAAAGGATATCTGGAATAACTAATTGTATATCAAATTCTAAACAGTGATTACGTGTACATTTTTTGAAGTTATACTTCTTTTGGCGCGTTTGCGAAATCAGATCAGAGTGTATTTTTTGGCGTGTGACATATAATTTATTTTTTCACACGAAAAAAACGCACTCGATTGTATTCGAACCACCGATTGTTCGGTTATCAGCCGAACGCACTATCTTTACGCCACAGTATGATACTGCAATCGTGACGATTATACAGTATAATATTATAGTCTAGGTAGCGATTTTATTATTGTCGGCCATTTGCAATTCCTTACGTAAACAGTTGGTACTTTAAAAATAAAAACAACGAGAAACCATTATACAATTTAGTAATATAATTTAAAGTGTATAGAAATAAACCAACGGCGTTCCAATTAGCGGTCGTTTTTCTTGAGTGTGTAATTTAACATGATAATTAAGAGCTAGTCAAAGAATCTAGTTTATCACACGTTTTGTTTTTGTTTTGTTACGACAAAGAAGTATAACTTCTAACGCGCGTACATAAGTACACGCACCGATTTTTTTCACATAAAAAAAATGCACAGACTAGATCTTGATTCAGTGTTTTATAATAAGGAATCTACAGAATACTCTATAAATAAAAGTTCAATAATTCTTTGTGATTATATTAATCCTTCAGTCCGTAATATGCCCTGATCGTCCTGATTCAGGTACAAGCCGCTTGTAACATTATCTGCGTTTAAGGTACGGTCTCGAATTGCATTAGTGCCATGTACTTTTCCCTCTTCTCTCTGATACTCCAGCGTCACAATATTATTATTGCGGAGATACAAACACGTGTCGATACTCGATACATGTGTTCCTTATCTCGGCCGGACGTGATGCCCAAAAGAGGGAGATAGACTGTGATGGCATCTCGCGGAATAAATTACTAAGTCTAACTAGGTACCTATACTAAACACATGGAAAATCGGGATACTTGTACAATAGTTGTACATAATATGTATTCTTTTCTATGGCTATAGGACTCAAACTTTACTTTTTGACAGCATAATATTAAAATTCTAATGGATTTATGTTTTGTACTATTCCATTTGAAACGTTTTTTTGTTACCGAGGTTTCGCCTTTCGGCATCTTCAGGCACTGCGTATACTCGTCAAAAGGCAAATAAATTCTGACCACGAATACTATTAACTCTAACTTATATAACAAATCAATACAATAAAGTAGGTTAAAAACTCCATTGCCTACCTATCAAGTCAAGGGCCACAATAAAAAAATATAACAAACAAATTATGCATACCAGTGGGTCTATTCTATGCTTATCGACCGCTAAAGTGATAAAGTGAAAAATATTATCAAACTTAGGGTAGGTTTGTATCAAAATATTAGCACTTATTGTAACAATTACACGAAGCCGGTTTTTATTGTTGCAATAAGTGCTATATTTTAACAGCACCTATCTTGCTGCTGTTAAAATATCGCACTTATTGCAACAATAAAAACCGGCTTCGTGTAATTGTTACAATAAGTGCTAATATTTTGATACAAACCTACCCTAAGTTTGATACTATTTATCAATTTAGTGTTCGATAAGTATAGAATAGACCCACTGGTTGAAGTGTTTGTAAAAAACCCCCCCTATATTATCAATAATAAAACACTCGATAATAAAACGAGTGTATAATAAATCGTCAAATCTAATTATAGATCAATAGTAATTATAAACAAAATAATTACAAGATAAAAATAACTTTTTATATACTTACAACGTTTTTAAATTTTCTGTTGAATCGTAATTTTTGACTTGACTAGCTTCGATCAAACGAAGATCAAATGAAACTTCGAAGCAACGATCAAAAAAAAATTTACTTGATAGAAATAATACTGAAATATCATAGTGATTTCCATAGTGACGCACGTATATATTAATATTAATAATTTAGTTGCTAGGACCCACTTAGCAACTAATAATAGTTTTACTTTTTACGGATTTCTTCCAAAATAACTTTTCATACAAAACAGAATTAACTGAAAATGACATCAATTCTACTTAAAGATGGCTAAAAGTATGAAAAAATGCATTGGCATCGTGTTATGATATATTCTAAAAGTTTCAAATGTCTAGCTTGTCGGGAAGTTATTTAAAAATCGATTGCAAGATTTGTACCAAACAAATAAGAATACGAGCTATGAAAAACGTTGTAAAATATTACACTCAGAGGTGTAAAATCGACCATTCTGAGAAAAGTTGAAAATCATTGTGTATTAAAGGAGTTAACTAATGAGATATATATCTGATATCAGCATTTAAAAGTTATTAGTCAAACAATTATTATTATTACATGATACCTACATGTTTTATAATATTATTTTTAAATATAACAAATTCATAAATAAACCCACCTAATATATATATTTATATTCACACGTATATATACCTACATCCGCATACATACATCCTCATACATATTATATACAAATGTTGTATAACAATACCATTGACCATAATAATCTCGCATGTAAACAATCATAATATCAGTGGCGAAGGTGACTTTTGGAAAGAGGTAGGCTGTAGAGATCTGATAAAAAAATAACGTACTTGTCAAGTATACTTACGAGAAATAAGAAGATAATACGATATTACTACTAATATATAGGTACACACTAATGACAACGACACACTAATTTAATGAAACTTCAAAAACTCACTGACGACATAAAATTAAGCCATCAGTTTAAATTACGTATTTTTTCAAAATATTTATACACATCAAAAATCATTAGATAAAAGTTCTTTTTATTTTTAAATACGGTCTATATTTATTAATATTCGATTAAACACCATAGAAATTATTTTTTTTAAATTATCTAATTATTAATTATTTAGTTTTAGGCTCTGCGATCAGAGCTTACCTTAGTTCATACAATTCGATAGACTGGGCGGGGCTACGTGACGTCAAGTCCATATGAAAAAAATTGAGAATTATTTGAAACATAATCCCACCTTTATTTACGTCAAGACAGATGGCGCCCTGTGGTATATTTTTCTAAAACCTTTGCAGATTATTTTGTAATTATCTGTGTAATACATTCCTACACATACGGCATCTCTCGTTGTTAAATAAATTATTTTATGGAATATATAATCAAGTGATTATACAAATAAGTCAATATTCAATAAAAAAATATTTTTGTTAAGAAGGTATGCTTCAAATAATCGCCTAGTATGGAGTTTTCGCCACTGCATAATATAGCATATAGCAATGGGCTATTAGGAAAGCTAAGTTGATCATTCACATGACTCAAATGAAATAGTACAAAACTTTAATCCATTAGCATTGAAATTCAAATTCCATCGAAGACCTTTGGTTGATAGTATTAATAGCATAATATTATTATATTTACAAGGCGAGAGTACACGATGAAAAATAACAAATATTTACTAATAAATAAACGGATTTAAATATTATATTAACTAATTTTTATATTATCAGTAACAGATTGATATTATACGCTTATTTAGTATATGAGATCGAATACGAAATAAGCATTTTTTTGCTCTTTGTAAAATCTTGTATGAAATCAATCTATTGAATTATCTACCACCGATGCAATGTTCCAGGTACTTTGGTATCGCGCTCTTTATATCATGATGGCTCTCCGTTCACATTTTATGTCCCCTTACAATGGCAAGTCCCGATGTTTATTTATGACTAAATTAAGCCTTCGTGCTGCAGGTCGACTTTGTAGACATCAACGAGCGATGAAAATGAAAGCGCGAAACCTGAAAGCTCTAGATTAAACTCTTAATTTATTTTTAACCAAATAATAGATGTATATATTGTATCTAAGTTGTGTACTATTCCATTTGAGTCGCAAAGAATGCACGACTTTATACCTCTTGATTGAGTGTACTCTTGAGTAGTTTATAATTACTAATGATCTATTATTAGGTTTTGACGATTTATTATACGTTTATCGATTGTATTATTATTGATAAGATATGTGGTATTTTTACAAATATAAAAACATTCATGATTTGTTTGTTATATTTTTTTATTGTGCCTTTTACCTACTTTATTGTATTGATTGGTTATATAAGTTAGAGTTAATAGTATTTATTGTAAGTGTTTATTTGACTTTTGGTGAGTGTACACAGTGCCTGAAGATGCCGAAAGGTGAAACACAGGTCGCAAAAAATGACTCAAATAGAATAGTACAAAACTTAAATCTGTTAGAATTTAAATTCAAATTCCATCAAGTAGGTACCTTCGGTCGATGGTATTAATAACATAATAGATTGTTACTAAGGTACTATAAAATTCGCATACCCACGGTGGCCGCGCGGCTTAAGCGTTGGACTATCACGCCGTGGGTCTCAGGTTTGAATCCTGCGTCTGGCAAGTACACATATTGTTTTTCAATTTGTGTGTGAGTCTGGGTATGGACCTAATAGGTTGAGCAAGTGGCTGACATCCATTTCTCGTAAAAAACAAAATCTGTTAATACAAACCCCTACTCTGTGAAGGCCCATATGATCCTGTCAGGATTGGACATGGTCGAAAAAAAAACTAAAAATCGCTTAAAATGTACGTATTTATATTCTTTTTTAGAATTAAGTTTTTTTATAATTGATACAAGTTTATTGATATTTTAAAACTTTCATCAATAAAATTAATTCGTGTTAAGTATTCTAGCGTAATATGACTGAATTATTTAGAATCCTCACAGGTCTGTCCTAATATTAAAGTTAGATCGGATCCATATTAGGTGGTGGTGCTTTTAGCAGTGGACTATATAATTTGAAGGTGATGGGTCTAGGGGAGGGGCCTTACACAGGATGCGAGATACTGACCTTTGTGTTGAGAGGGCTGGCGCGCGCTGGAGCCATTTTGGTATTCACGCACTCAGGCACTGGTAAACGGACGATACATTCTGATGGATGATAATACATGAGGTTGATGATGATAGGCTGTATGATTGATGGACGCGACGTTCACTCAAACCGTAACAGACTTAGTGCAACGAAGGTCGAACAGATACGTTTTGTATGAGTCACACTGTAGGTAGGTAACGACGGTAAAGTATAACAACTTGCCCACGTCTGCTTTCTGGATAGCACTTGAGCTGACTGCCTTATTCGCCATCACGGTCATATTATGACCCGTCATTGCTCATCGTCTGGTCTTGTGACAATAATAAATAAGAGGATTTAGTAGGCGGGGACTAAGGATGAATGCGACCACAATTTGACCGAATCAATAGGTTTTATCGATTTTTATACTGAAGGACATACGGATTCTTTCCTTCATTTCCCGACTCGTTTTCTTCTGGGTATGCTATCAATACAATCACTGTACACCCGAAGAGTGATAGTTACTTATTTGTAGATTCATTTATAATCCATCTACACAGGCAAGTAATTATTTTCAGGTTTTTGATAATATCACTCGTAACTCTGTGGTCTTCATATTATCCCGTCACCGGACGGATGTGACGTTTCATGATTTGGTATCACCATAAATGTTGATTATTTTTTTATTACTATAAAACACCTATTTGTGAACGTTTTATATAGATTGAATTTATAATTGTTTTCATTGTTTTATTTTTATATTTATACAAAAACTTACAGTCTCTTTAAGTTCATGTTTTAGATTGGATTTGTATTCATTTTATACTGTTTATAATTCTTCATTATATTTTATTATGTATTATAGCGTATTGGCAAATAACTGTAATGGCATAATACTGTTTTCTAAGTATACGGTTCAAAATTGTTGTGTACTTATGTAAAATTTAAAGGTGTATACTGATTTACACTCAAGGTAAAATCTATGTAGGTCATCACCCCGATTATCCTACATATAATAAATTTGTAATAACTGACGTTTTAATCTTATAATAAAATTGGTAACGAGATAATTTGATTTCAAATATCTCTTGACTCAATAATCGTTTTATATTTCAGCGCTTGTACGAAGATATAGTTGACATTTCTCCAATATTATGCTCAGACGTTTCATAACAGGATATTTCAATCATGAAAGCGATTGTTGGTGAATTGAATGAGACGAAAAAACACCATTTATTGAGACTGATAGACCTCCTTCTTGACTCAATAGATAACCTAATACACCCCGGGGTGACGTAATCGTCATCTACTGTACTTTATATAAAACCTCAATGACTTTGCATTTATATTCATAAGTGGTTTACATTCATCTCGAATATTTCATTTGAATATTTCATTATAATTACTATATTTCCTTCGTGCAATAAAATTAATACAATAAAATATTCACTTTTTATTTTATTTTTTCAAAGAAGTCATAATTGTCATATTTTATCATTGATAAATTGAAAATGCTTGGCACCTAATTAAACAGATTGGTGGACATCACCCCATCACCACACCAATTATGCACTTAAGTACACATAAAAAATGAGTATCTCTATGTCGACAGAATCGACACCTTTGTTTTGATCTCCATTTTCAATATTGACACCAGCCATAGTAAATTGCATATTGATTGCAATTTGTATGTAAATTCGATATACATTAGGTACTTATAGTGCAAAAACATCTTCTTGGTTACATGTTAAAACTATGAACTAACATGCTCCGCTCATTTTTAACCGCACTTCCATTATAAACTAAGAAGCTCCTCCCATTTAGTCGCCAACAGCGCTTCCTTACGTAGCCAAGAAGATGTTTTCGCACAGTACTTAATTAAAACCTGGATATATGCTACAACCACTTATTTTTGAAGCTAATAACAATGTTAAATTTCTACGTATCAATATTTCTTTAAACTAATACATTCAAACATAGATAATTTATTGGTTTGCGTCTAGACTAATATGTTTCTTCTATATATAATATTTTATGGAAAGTGATTTTCTGTCTGTATCGTCTCACTTAGCACTAAAAGCAAATTAAAAATATTAGTATAATAGTAGACACTTTTATTTAGAGTTATCTGAACTGCCAATAAAAATTTTCCCAACGTGCACAATTTTTGAAGTATGCTAATTATCCGTTTTTATGAAAATAAAGCTAGACTTTCAAAATGAAGTCTCATCGATCTGGATGACTATTGATCGCCCTTGTGGTAATTCAATACGTCATGGATATCATATTATATATATAATATTATGTAATAAGTTTAATTTTTAATATTTTACGTTCTTATTTGTATAATAATGTAAAAAATAAACATGTTGCACACATTAAATAGCACTTAAAACTCATTTTTAATTCAGTTTTATTACCCTTTTATCTATGCATAACCCATATAACAATGCATTTACATGCGTTTAAATATAACTTTGTTCATTTATATGCAAATTATTACTGCGTTCTACCTTTTTTATTTCAAAGGTTTAGATAGAGGCTCTGTAGCAGGCTCATATATCTCACTGTCGGCAAAATTGTTGACGTGTAAGAAGACTAAGTTCTCATTCAGCCCTCAGGGTGAAAATCATCTAGGCTTTTATCGCCTGTATAAAAATTGCAAACAATTATCCTATCTTTTTGCATTGCCTCCAGGCCGTAAGTGTTAATATGCTATTTCTATTGTTTTATAAATACTATTTTAATACTATTCTAAATTAACCCTTAGAAGCTTAAAAAACTTAAACTACTTTGAATAATTATTTTGGCAACTGCATATATTTTTTTAATATAACCGTGTCAACATACTAAATTGTGACAACCCTTGTACTTATATCAATTTTATTAGATATTATTTTTATTCGATTCTGAATATACATAATGAATTCTTTGCTAAAATATTATTCAGTAATAATTTTTTTTAAATATTCGCAAGTGCAAAGACGTCATAAATAAATTTTAAATAAAATAACCCCGATGCAATGCAAAACGTACTTAGTTGCTTTTTTTAGCAAAATTTGAAACTTATACTTAGATATCTATAACTGCACTTATTCGGATAGTAAAAGATGTACTATTTGTTAGCAGTATAATTAATTTGGCCTTATATTATGCTATTATGATAGTTTGAATAATATAATATGAAACGCCTAGTTTCAAAAGCCCCTAAAACGGTTTTTGAAAATTTTTGAGTTCGATATGAATTTAGATGGATATTTTTATTACCTATATGATAGCTAAAGATTGAACTTTAAAAAACGCAAACAAACTGTCAATACGTATGATTAAAAATTAGGGTAAAATTCAAAACCCGCTAAAATGGTTGGGTGTGCTTTTCAAATACCCCTAAAATGGAAAGTCAAAATACTATCTAATCTAACGAATTTAAAAATAAATACATAAAGTTCACAGATATAATAGATATGATTTTTTCTCATTTTTCTCAAAACTAACTAAAATCGTTTTTTTTTCATTTATTTTGTCACATTGCTTTATTTTATTTTATTTATTTATTAAGGAAACAAACAGTTACATTTTGAATACAAAAATATGTTTCAAAAAGAATAGTGAAAGTATATTGCAACCAACAAAGTTATATTATTAACATTTTATATGGAAATATCGGTTTTCATAAGATAAACAAACACATTAATTTATAAATATGTTTCAATCATTATTAACGGTTTGCGAAGCGTTATTTTAATAAAATATACAGCAGAGAAACGGTTATTAAACGAAATTTTAAATTATCTAGTTATTTAATTTTACCTAGTTAAATATTATTGTGGTATTTTCTCGACTAATCAGTACAATAATTTGAATTGTGTCTTGTTTGATTACCAATTCATTTTAGTTTGTTTATTGAAAAATATTTCCTTAAATCGATTAAATATTGTCTGTCAAATCAACCGCCCAGTAAATAAACGTTAAAACAATAATAACAGTTGGCCTCTGCATTTAAACTGTTTATTAAAAGATTTTACAAAATTGAGTTATCAAAATACTAAAAGCAATCACGGCTTTTGAAATGATAGAGCATCAGCTGAAGATTCGCATTCAAAAGTGCATTAAAAACCCGTAAAAACTCATAATAAAGCTCACAAGGCTTGATTCACTACCTTCCATCAAAAGCGGATAATAACAGTTTTGCGTTGAATGGACTTATCTCAACGGGACCGAACTTGAAAACTATTTAGCCAGAACTATGATTTAAAATTCAATATCAAAGTGAAAAAATTAAATTTTGTTATGATTATTATGATTGACGGCGTTTTAAATAATTATGAACATTCTCTTTACTTGACGTTTCAAAAACATTGAAATCGACTTTACAAAAATATCACTGGCATATTAATTTGTTTGTTGTATTTATTTGTATAACTAGAATATAATTAACCGGATAAAATAATATCTTTCATTTACGTATAAACGGCACATGGAAATATGAAAAAAAAATGTAAAATACAACAATGAAAAGGGGCACACAGAATAATAATAATAAATATTAGTTATGTACATTTTGGATTATAACAACAAAATAAAATTTATCGCTATATTTGAAACAAAGTAGAACTAATTGAAAAAAATACAATAACTTAAAAGCAGCTTTATTGGATCATGAAAAGAATTTTAGCCTGACTTAATAAAATTGACTTAATTAAATTGACAGAATTAGGAAGAAACAGGGTATTCTATTTAACTGGCATGTAATGTTTGTTGTAACTTTTAAATGAGGCGATCGAGGAATAATATACCGGAATGCACAACAAAATAAATAATTCCACGAATAATGGCATAGTGAAGAAAATATCATTGGTTGACTCTGCGTGGCTAGAAGGATAGACGGTAAGTAGTCGGGAAGTAGCCTTGAAATCGAATAACCAAATTTGCCACATTTTTTTCGCGCCAAAGTACGCCGCATACCTATTTTTAATAATAACAATATGTCTTATAATATGTCTGTGTGAAAATCAAAATATACTTATTATTAAATTTCCCCGAATCCATTGTTTTAACTAAAGTGAAAACAAACCCTCCCAGAAAAAACCGTTCTATATCAGTAGACCTAAAAAAAACATCATTAATTGCAATGCTTGATTGCCTGAACGAAGGTATTGGATATCAATGGAATAACAGTAAGAAAGAGAATTAATAATTTCTTGTTATTGAAGAATAAACGGAGAAGTTGTCTTAAAAAATCAACGTGAAAAGAGTCGCAAGTTGTTGTTAGGTATGCCTAGTAAAAATACAAAACTAGACCATACTCAAAAGTTCTGGGCAGTCTAAAATTGTAATGTACGGTTTTAAACATAACCCAAAAGGTTAGTTATTTACCGCATTGATTTTACTGTGGAGTATGGACACTGGACAGACTATATGTCTCTAACAAATTATATAGATTAAAACCATAATATTCTTAAAGACAATTCATAGAGACATAATAAGCTCTCAATTCGACTCTGTTGTGCACTCGCAAAGAATAATGTTCAAAGGTAAAAGTTGAGACGGTTTAGCCCGGCGGCAAAGCTTACCCCTTCATCGGACTCTCTGCACTCCTCTCTTCTACAATTCTTCGATACGATGCCATTGTCTCATATCTCCCCAGCCTGAAGGCATAGTGCACTAGAAATCATTGGCTTACATTGAACATAGAGTTTTAATAAACTGTAGGAAATATTTATTAAGTAAGAATATATATTTTTAATTGTGATATTTCTACATAAATACACTAAGTATAAGTAGTTATGTTGAATATAAATATGTTCTTAAATAATAAGCTTTTGGCACAGCTCAGAGAGAATGGCACGCTGGCAAAAAAGCTCTATGCTTTATATGAAGCTTTTTGATGCATTTATTTAAATTAAAACTATAATAACGTGAGTATGTAAAACAATTTATTTAACCATTTACGTGGTTATATACCTATTATACTAAGTGATTTAAAATATTTAAAAGTAATTTAGAAAGCTGGATTTTAAATGTGTTGTAGGTACTTATGTATATTTAAGAGATTGTGTATTAAAGAGAGTACAGAATAATGACTAAAAAACTAAGTTATGAAACACTTTATATTTATTACATTACATTGATTGAATTTATTATTATTATTACATTGATTGAATGAATTGAATTGAGTGAATGACTTTTACAAACCATTACAAATGTCAGTTATGCATTTTCCATTGGTGAATTTTACATGGTGCTCAAAGATTCCGAAACGAAAAATTCGTATCTCAAAAAAAACGACTCACAATGTAAAAATCAATTATACTCAGTCAATATTAATATTATTCAATAGTACCTAATAATAGATTTGAAAACACTGAATTATTAACATATCGTTCGTTACATAGAATTTTCTTGATTTCTACGTACGAACCCTGTTTATTTAATTTTTTTCTAATAATAATTATAAATTCCTCTACTATTTAAGCGGACTACTTTATATTTGACCGATTATTTTTAATTTGAGTATCACTTATTTGCATTAATATTATTGAATTAATATATATTATATATATATATATATATATATATAAATAATATAAAGTAATTATCTTATTAAAATTCTCTACGTCCCTGGATAGAACACGTGCTGTCTACGTCTCTTCGGTCAGTTGATAAGGTCATGATGCATTTTATGATACATCTCCCCTAAGTGATTTCTCATATCCATTCAATATTGTAGCCATACAAAAACAGGACTAAATTTATATTTTTACCTTAGCGCCATGACCATAAACCTTTACGATTTTTATTGATGTTTAGTTAAAAACTAAATCACATTATATAGCGGCGTGACTTTGAACATAGACCCATAGATGGCGCGGCCCATTGACCGGACACCGCAAGCGCTATGTAAAAGGATTAAGATTGAAGAAGAAGAAGAAATAATCCTGTATATCGGGTATTTTCAAAATGAGTTTTCCGCTGTATTCCGTATAACCGAACAGTACCAAGAACTCTCTTCTCATTGGCACTTTAATATAAATATGCACAATTAAATCATTATTAACGTGTGCATATTTAAATTTAAATATAAATAATAATATTAAATATATATTTTTAAATTAGCTGTAATTCACAAATGTATATTTATTTTCGAATTTCATTTTTGATTGCGTGGCACCCAGTTGTGTCGGCACCGAATCGTCATAGACCCGACTCTCTTTGACATACATAGATTTTTATGCAAAAGAGTTAGCGCCCTTGTTGTGCGGTCACATTAATGGAATTCCCACGTTGCATCCCCTGCATGCGCGCTGAACTTAATCGCTTAGCCACGTACCTATATACATTTTGCACTTACGCATTGGTAACGAAATCGACACGTTCTTTAGCTATGAGCATTGTTACCCTATATTTAGGGATTGCAATACCGAATGAAAATGTCAATACCGGTTTTTCGGTATTTCTTATTGAATACCGGTATTTCTTAAACATTAAATAAACAGAAGTAGGTGCTTATCAATAAATAATATAGCTATTCAAATCTTTTTAAAATATTATTATATAGCAAAAACCTGCATACATGCATTTATTATGTTGGCATTTAAGAATATGTATTGATCATAATTGTAGAACTAGAATTTTTTTACACATAATTTGAATATATTGATAATTTTAACTAAAGCCCTCAAAAGTTCATCAAGTGCAAATAAGTCCGGCTGCAGGAAAAGGTTATAAAATTCAAAGCTTGTAAAGTCATCAATAATTATAGAATAATTGAACATTTTTGTCACGGATGTTATCTACTTCGAAATAATATTATGATAATTTGTAAAACATATTTGATGAAATTTGTTTTAGTATTTTTTTCACTTCTGTTGAATTCACTCAATATATTTGCATTTTAGTAGCACATAACGTATAATTCATTTTCAAAAATGTAAACGAGTGTGCTTTCTTAATACCGAAAATTCCGGTATTTTGGATTTTTAAAACCAGTATTTCGGTATTGATAAATACTGGAATACCGGTTTTAAAATACTGGTATTGCAATTCCTACCTATATTGCTTTGCTCATAATAATATTTAAAAAAAAAAGTATTATTACTAGTTAAATAGTATTTTTGAGTGCATAGCCGAGAATCTAGATATTTTTTCTACTTGTTATAATATTTGTTTTGTTTGTAATATATAAAATCCACCTGTGTATGGCTTATCCGTAGCTCTATCAAAGTAATGTAAAGGATATGGATTATGCTTTCAGCATTAAAAACCATATAGATTGAAACAATGTTGCTGTCTTTTATTGCATCTAATGTTACCGAGAGACTAATATAAATTGTACGCTAAATGGCAGAAAAAACATTTTTATAATATTTTATAGTACTTACATGCTCTCAACTGAGACATGAATGATCTTGTATATTTTGTAAGGCTGACCTAACTACTTCCAGGTTCACCTTTTCATTGTATTTAAATAATCGTAACATTAGCAGACTAGGTCAAAGACATCAACGAAAATTAGATTCATTATTTATTTATTTAAGAATACAAATCATTGTGGACATAACAAATCTAAATTCAAGACGTACACAACACGAGATTTACATTAGAAGTCAAAAATTGCCCTCACAAGAGAGAAAAAGAGAATATATAAAAATATATATAATAACAATTATAATAATAATAACAAAAAATAAAATAAAATCAAAACATACTTAAGTACAATTTTTTACAGAAAAATAAAGTTTCAAAAACAAAATGCCAAGTACATCATTGAAAATGTCTATGTCTTTAGGGAGCGCATTTACTAATCTTGCACCTCTCGCTATTGGTGCCTGATAGGCTTGACACGAGGAAACGGTTCCGATCTAGAATAAATCATGGCTGCGACCACGTAGGTAATTGACAGGCGCATGTAAATTCAAATTCATTGGGACGCCAGGACTGGAAACCATCCCTCGTGATAACAGGCGAAAGTATTTCATGAGCAGAAGAGACTGACGAAATTCGAGAGAGTGAAAAGTAAGCATGCCTTGTAGAAAGGCAGTAGGAAAATAATCATTTGACGAATTATCGAAAGGAAAATTGTTAAATGTCTTAAAATAAAGACATCGAAGAAATTTCTTCTGGACGCGTTCTAAGATAAGCTTATGGGAAACCTCATTAGGACACCAGATAATCGACCCATATTCAAAAATTCTACGCACTAATGAGACGTAGAGTGTACGTAATACATTTGGATTCTTGAATGTGACTATATAAAATATATTTTTCAACTACATAATTAAAAATCATGTACCTACATTTTATTTAAATATTATTAACCATGTCCTTGCTTTTCATATAAGGTGGTTGTTAGTAATTTTGAACAATCACAAGCACCCAGACTTTGAGAAAATCATATAAATATATTGTGTCCTCACCGAGAATCGAATCTAGAGCTCTTGGATGAAAGGCCAGCACCTTACGCACTACACCACAAGAGCCACCCATATACCAGCATTACAATTAATAGAGCTCACCTCGTACGGTGTTAATATGGCATATCATGAGATGGATTAAAGTTAATGGCTCCACCAAACCACACCCAGACTTAATCTGACGTATCACGTAAGCCCCCGTGGTGTGAAGCATTTTTTTTTATGACTGTAAACGTCTTAGGAGCAATTATCAAAGACAAACGTCACTACGTACTAACATATTGTGTTCTGAATGAATTTACATGACTTTAAGTTAGGAGTACCCATGATAGAGAGAAGGAAGAAGAGGCAAAATTTAAAATTGTACTTGTTGGGTCACTAGTGTGGTGTCGATGTGTAGGTAGAGGATGATGATGATGAAGTCTACGATGTAGCAGGGTGAGATTTATTAGCAGCGTATCGGTACAATAGTACCTATATTATACATGATAGTTACGAGCTAAGTACTTGGATTCGAGTGACATCTAGATAAATTATTCTTCGTTATTTATACAATAAAAAGTAACACATTAACATAAAATTCTGGTACATAATCATATTAGACTAATTATAGAATCAGCATTTTAAATTGAGTAGCGAAAAGAAATATTATTTGTTATTACAGTCGTAAGAAAATATAATACTATGAAAAATGATTATTCGGCTAATACACCGTAATGGTATAATGTGCTGTGATATGATGTAATAATACACCGTCTCTAATTTCGCCAATCGACTTGCTGGTCTAGCTAAGTTGTTTACTGGAAATGCATTCGCTGGGAATATATTACTGCAGAGTAATTTGATATAATAGATATTTGATCGCTTATTATTCTGCAGCTACATACTAAGTAACAAAATTAATACAAAATTTCCAAATAATCTTAGTTGCACTTTGATATGCGGACTTGATACACAAAGCTTTTCAACTTATTTGTGATGGTACACTGGTGTGCCGTAAGATATTTTTGAGCACAGTAATTATGACGCATTTATTCAAACTTCGCGTAATTTATTGTATTTGGCAAAAAATGTTATTAGTCTAGCTCTAAGTGAAGATAACTATTTATTAATAGAAGAGAAGATAAGATAATAGAAGTTATTATTTATTTAAGAATACAAAACATTGTGGACATAACAAATCTAAATTCAAGACGTATACAACATGAGATTTACATTATAAGTCAAACATTACCCTCACAAGAGAGAAGAGAATATAGAAAAAGAAATATATATATAATAACAATAATAATAACAAAAAAAAAATAATCAAAACATACTTAAGTATAATTTAATACAGAAAAATATAATTTTTGAGAACGGAAAATATACAATTTTATACAGAAAAATACAGTTTCAAAAATAAAATGCAAAGTACATCATTGAAAATGTCTATGTCTTTAGGGAGCGCATTTACTATTCTTGCACCCCTCGCTAATGGTGCCTGATAGGCTTGACACGAGGAAACGGTTCCAATCCAGAATAAATCATGACTGCGACCACGTAGGTAATTGACAGGCGCATGGAAATTCAAATTCATTAGGACACCAGGATTGGAAACCATCCCTCGCGATAACAGGCAAAAGTGTTTCAATAGCAGAAGAGACCGACGAGATTCAAGAGAGTGAAAAGTAAGCATGCCTTGTAGAAAGGCAGTCGGAAAATAATCATCTGACGAATTATCGAAAGGAAAATAGTTAAATGTTTTAAAATAAAGACATCGAAGAAATTTCTTCTGGACGCGTTCTAAAAGGACACCAGATAATCGACCCATATTCAAGAATGCTACGCACTAATGAGACGTAGAGTGTACGTAATACATTAGGATTCTTGAATGGTTTGGATTGTCGCATGATGAATCCTACAAGCTTACTCGCACGTAGAGCCGTGGAAGTTATATGCGAGTGAAAGGATAATGAAGAATCAAAAATTATCCCAAGATCTTTCGCCTCAGATTGACGTTTTAAAGAATTTTTTGACATAATATAATTGTATTTAATCGGAGTTCTTGACCTAGAAAAAGTAATACAAAAGCATTTGTCAGTATTAAATTCTAATTTATTCTTTTTTGACCAACTTTCAATTGAACAGAGATTTCTCTGTAACATGCAACAGTCCAACTCATTGCGAATTGGTGCATATAATTTCAAATCATCCGCAAAAAGTAATCAGTCTTTAATCTTATCACCTTCTGATATGCACTATATATATATAACTGTAATGACTCTTGTGAGAGTTGTATTTCTACAAAGTATTAATAAATATTGCTATTACTCATCGGGCTAATGTAAATTAAATACTGACCATCATTTTCCACGTGATTATTATTGAGTGCTTTGATAAAAAGAGATATAATTCATTACAAGTCTCGTCCGCTGCATAATTTCCGAGATACTATCGAATCAATGGTTTATTGATTTCTTTGTTTAGTATCGAAAGCGTGTAATTATCGAAGCATACAAGCTTTTCCTGATTTATGCATATTGATTAAAAAGCTCTATTTCTATTTGAATGGGTATTTAATTTTTTAATCGCCATTCAGTTTGACTCAATGAATACAAAGAGAGGTTCTGATCGAAATCGGTGTTCAATACCTTCGATTTTTTACCTGGTATCGTATTTTATTGTTTGAAAAAATCTTAATATTACAAAAATTATTCATTTTCGCGTGCTTAATTGGCTATTTTTAAGGTATTGTTATTCATTGGCAGCTGCGAGAATAATTTATGCACTCTATAGAGATTTTATCAGTAGCGAAGGGTGGAGGTAGGCTGTTAAGATCCGCCATAAATAGTGCACATTAAACTTTGTTAGTCATACGTATTTGTTTTTATTGAACTAAGACTACAATAATTTATAGATGGTGATGGTTAGTTTTTAAAAATCAGTTAATTAAACTACTTTGGGCGATAAGACAAAATTGTGTACGCTTTTACATTCATAATAATTATGTGTTTTCGTTAGATTAAGAATATAATATTAAACATATTATTGGTTCATTTTTTTTTATTAATTTAACCCTTCCTAAACTAAACTAAAATAGATTCAAATATTAATATATCTATAAAATATTTTATGTTATGTATGATTTAATTGCATAATTTTAGATATTTTATAGATAGACGAGTATTTTTTGACTATTATCTATTATGATGACTTGGTTTTTGCAGGGATTCAGTGAATTTTAACAACAACCAACACTATCTACATATTGTAGTGTTAGTTCAATGAAAACAAATAGTATTGACTGACAACGTTTAGTGTGCACTATTCGTGGCGGATCTTAAAACCCTACCTCCACCCTTTGCCACTGGATTTTATATATAATCAATGATGTTCTATATATTATATAATTGAACTGGAATTTACGTAGGTACTCGTAATATAACTCTATTAAATTGGTTTTGAAACAATAGTGATGGTTATTGTAGACCGTTGCAGGGATGGGATGTGTTCCGAAACAACTGTCAACATAAATGACTCATCATTAGCATCATTCATAATTATTTATTATAATATTATTTAATTGTTTATCCTATTCTTTCATCTGTACACATTTAAATATAATTATGTTTTATTAGTTATATAGTATATATAAATAAATGTCACGGTCGTGTCTCCAGCGATCACTGCATTCGTCTTCCAAGCAGAAGATATTAAAAGACCCGTATCATCCTTTTCTTGGTCAGTACAATAACAATAATATGTACCTAGTTGACTTTCCTTTACTTCTCGAATCAACCACAGGGGATCCAAATTATATAATATGTTCAATAGTGAATGCTCCATTCTTCTGTATATTATTCATTATTTAATAAAACATAGTTTATTTAAAAATAGTTACAAGATAAAAAAAAAACTTTTTATATACGACGATTTAAAATTTTCTGTTGAATCATATAAACTTGACAATTAATTCTATGTATTAATAAAAACTTTTTATTGTACTTGATAGAAATACTGAATAAATATTATAGAATACAGTAATGTCATTTTAACATTTCATATTGATTTCCATGGTAACGCACGTATATATTAATAATTTGCTAGGACTCACTTAGCAAAGAATAATAGTGAGTAGTAAATATTACTTTTAACGATTTTTTTCCGAAACATACAAAACAGAATTAACTGAAAATGAATTCAATTCTGCTTAAAGATGGCCAAAAGTATTAAAATAATGCATTGTCGTCGTGTTCTGATATATTCTAAAAGTTTCAAATGTCTAGTTAATCAGGAAGTTAGTTAAAAATTTGTACTGCACAAGAAAAAATCTGTACCGGACAAACAAGAATATGAGCTAATAAAAACTTGGTAAAATATTGCCAATTCTCACCAAACTAAAAAATTGAGAAATCCAAACACTATCTAAGAACCAAAGTAAGGACTGATTGTTAATTATCGAACCTCGGACCCATATTTGTTAACAAATTTTTATATAATTACCATTTTACGGATTACGTTAGTGGTAAAACACATTGTTCGAAATCCGATGGGTCAGATTCATGTTCTAAATTTATTATCAAGTATTAAATTTCTACTTCTAACATATTTGCATTTCGATATATACGATTATTAATTTACTGTAATTTAGCTAAGCATTGTAAATAAAGATCATAATAGTTTCTATTTTTCAATAATCCTTTATTTTTTTAAATAACAGAGATAAATAAAGTATCTTCCATGCAATACTTTTATACACAAAGTGACATTAAGAAAAACTGCATATTGTTTGTGTTTGAAAATAAATAAATACAAACATGGCATCAAATCACGGGTGCTCAACCAATTCAAACTAAGGAGTCGTTATCAGTGGATAATTATTTTAAACCGTAAATTGTCAAAATGATATTATATGCTGCCAAAATGTATAGATTCCTTATTTCTTATGAATAATGTAGATTAAATAGGTACTTTTAAAAGTATATTTTCAATATTATCATACAAATTTTTGTACAACGCTTTACACCAAAAATATCAGATTATAATAATCAAAGCAACATAATTATTGAAACGATTTATTATTAACCTTTTCGTATGAATTTTTTTTATTTTTCAAAAATTTCCTTATTTATCAAAATGAGACGCCTCCTTAGCAATCGAGATCTTAACTAACCTAGGTCTGAGACTGCAGATGGTACGTTGTTATGTGCACTCAATTCTTTTCTATGGTATGGAAGTATGGACGCTAAACCAAGAGATGTCACGGTGACTTGAAGCTTTCGAGATGTGGCTGTATAGACGCATCCTTAAAATTCCTTGGACTGACCGGGTGACAAATGTTGAAGTTCTCAATCGAATGGGGAAGGACCGAGAAGTTCTACGTAGTGTCAAAACCAGGAAATACAATACCTCGGCCACATTATGAGAGGACAAAAATACAGCATTCCTCAACTTGTCATTCAAGGAAAGATCAATGGGAAGCGTAGCAGAGAACGGCGCCGCATTTCGTGGCTTAAGAACCTCCGTGATTGGTACGAATGAAGCTCCAACGAACTGTTCCGGGTAGCAGACGACAAAGATAAGATCGCCTTGATGGTGGCCGACCTCCGCTAGGGGATGGCACAATAATAAGATTATTAACCAAATAATCACTGTAATGATCATATTAATTTTAATTAGTATTGTGTAATTTAACACAAAACTCAGCCAGAACAACCAATATCGTCGCGGTATATGAAATACCTTATATGTGGTGATTTTCACGAAAATGAATTATTGATACCATGTGCATTTTTTTCACTAGGTACCATGTAACACATTTTCATTTGTGGAAAGATCAAATAAAAAATTAAATCACCAAATAAAATCGATATAAAATTAATTAATCATTCGCTGTAATTAATCCTATGTGAGCGTCCGCCGCAATAGGTCAGTAATAAAATAATCTAACACGCGCGTCAATATCATTTTACTCCCTACTTCAATTATAGTTTGTGAATTTATGGCTACGGCCGTATGTTGTAGCTTAACCACTGGGGAATGATAAAAGAAATGGCGTATTTTAAAAAAATACTACCTTATTCTTAGGTCAATAATTATTATAAAGCAATCATTATTCATAAGATGTTTATCACACTTTAATGGTCAAAAACATAGCTTATAATAAGTATCTTTATAATTATCTTCAAATGTGTTAATCTTGCCGATTTTTGAATATTAAAATGCCTAATTCTTGTCAAATTTGGGATCACAGAGATTATCAATATAATTTTTTATCGTGAATATTTTACAAAAATTATCTCGTCATAAATTATACTAATGGTTTTATAAATGCGTTTAAAAATTAATAAATGTAAAAAATCTTAACACCACTGCACATTTATGTACCGAAATATGACTTTATTCTAAAACATTAGAGCGAGAGGTTTAAAAGAATACTATTTTATGTAACAAAAATACTTTACGCAGTCATTAAATGTTTAAAATAACTATAAAGTATAATAAGGCTTCAAAATTATATAAATAGATTATCTACAACGTTTAAGAAGTGTCCAGGATCATGGTTTGAAAATACAATAAAAACTCAATTTTGACCTACGACGAGCATGTCCCCCCCAACTAGGTTTCATAATAATTCGATAATTATTTTTAAAGACAATGCCACAAATGGAGCATAATATGTTCGATGATAAATCAGATAAACTAATAAATGGTGATAATTTATTCAACATAATAATATGTATAATAAGTATCCATACTATAATGCCTGAATATTATCTGAGAGCTTTAAAGCCTTTTAAGTTTATACGGCCTGGCAAAGCTCAGAAAGTGAGCCTCGTCTTTTCCCCGGCGCATGTGCATATCAGCGATCACAATGTTTACTGAGCATTTAATAGAGATTGCATCTAAAGACACACCTCCCCGCCTCTGGGTTTCAATTGGGAGAATCAAAAGAAACGAAGTATTATACGGCCATAATAATATTATTGTATAGAAGCTTCTTCAAAATACGCTGTGTTTTAGTCTTGTTCATGTTGAATTTTAGAAGAGATAAGAGCATTAGTAATTATTATGCTTCAATGCAACTCTTCCTTTCACGATAGCCGAGCGCTTAACGCATCGGTTTAAAATGTCCCAGGATTGAATCCTGGGATTGGCAAACACACATATTGTTGATAATAGGTTGAGCAAGTGGTTAATATTTATTTCTCGTAAAAATAAAAATCTGTTAATACAGACCTTCACCCTGTAGAGTCTTTTATGATCTTCTTAGGATCGGACATGGGACATGAACAAAAATATTCTACTCGATATACCTACTTCTATACGCAAAATTTTATTTTAAAATAGGTGGTTATAAAAATGTTACTTAATTAAAAAATTTAAGTAGTCATATAGCAGCGGTGGAGTGAGGATATGAGATTTGGTTAACAACGTTCACGCCTACACGCAACCTTTGTCAATTTAACTCATTTGAAAAATACAAAACATATTGTATATTTCTCTATTTCTCTCTATACGCGTGAGAAGATACAGGCTATTCCCGGTATAATAAAATAATAAAATCGCCGTATTGCATACTATTAAAAATAGTATAATACCATAATAACATATTATTATCAATGATTGGCGTGATTAGATATGGTACAGGCGGCTTAATTAGTAAAACACATCGGCGTGAATCCAATAAATGTATGTTCGAATCCCGTACGGTATCAAATACTTTTTGTGAAAATATCTTATAATGTTTCCGAGGTGGTACGAATTATTTATCTATGGAATTTATGCGAATCAAAAGTTCCACAAGCTTTTGCTAGTTCTATCTATTTTTTATTTACGTATTTCACACAAATGAAATCGCGATCTATCATTATTTATAATAAAAATATTGAAATCTGGAACCAATTATTTAATATAATTTTCAATAATTCACCTGTTTCGTTTAAACGCGCTATCTACAAGATAATGGACATTTTATTTTTTCCTTCCTTATTATTCTCTTTTTCTGTTCTATCTTAGATCACTCATATTATGTATTAATTTCAAAAATTAATATACATTGATTTTTTGTCTTTATTATTCAATATTCTTCCTCATTTTTCTTATGTAATTTCTTTATATTCACGTTCTTCTTACTTTCTATCATGTTAGGCTTAACTTTATTATAATTTATATATGGAAAGTTTACTGGTTACAATAAATTTTCACTATTATATTTTATTACAACGTTTTTATTATGTCGTATTCTTATTTTGTTCGGTGGTTGTTTATTCGGTACAAATCTTGCAATCGATTTTTAACTATTTTCTCGACTAGCTAGACATTTGAAACTTTTAGAATATATCAGAACACGATGCCAATGCATTTTTTAATACTTTTAGCCATCTTTAAGTAGAATTGGATTCATTTTCAGTTAATTCTGTTTTGTATGAAAAGTTATTTCGGAAGAAATCCGTAATCCAATCCACTATTATTGGTTGCTAGGGGTCTGGGGTTCTAGCAACTAAATTATTAATATATACGTGCGTTACTATGGAAATCAAATGTCAAAATGACATTTCAGTATTATTTCTATCAAGTACAAATTTTTTTGATCGTTTAAGCTAGTCAAGTTTATATGATTCAACAGAAAATTTAAAAATGTTGTATATAAAAAGTTCATTTTATCTTGCAATTATTTAAACATATTTTTGTAATAAAAATATAACTGTTTATTTCCCTAATAAATAAAATAATAAGAAAAATTGTACGATTTATTTGAAATACCAAAATAATATGTAAAACTGACAGATTTATGTTCGCTTTACAATAATTATTAAATGAATGTCCATTCTTGAAAGTTAACGTGCAAATTCTGTATGAAGTAAACTCGAAATAATAAATTTCGTTGAGGACAAGTTTATGAAACCGCTGGATTGTCCAGTAGCGAAGGTTGTCGGAAGACAAATCGTCGTCGAAGCCTCACTTGAAAGATAGACCATCTCTGTCTGAGGGCAGGGACATAAATCGACAATTCAATGTGCATATATCTCTTTAAACCTCTTCAATGTTTTAACATCTAAGTACGTTTTTATGCGAATTCGAAAGACTTGGATATTGACGCTTTGTTATTCAAAAAATTATACTTAGAATTTCACTAAATACTATACTATAATCATGCTTATTTTATTAACTGACAACTTTGGTTCGACGTGAAAAATCACTATTCGAATTTTGAAACAGAATAAATAAAAACAAATGAACGTTTTGAAAAAACTATAATACTTATAGGGTGGAATATCAATACATTGGTAGTAATAATATCGTGTATACTCAGGGATCGAAATAGACCAGATCACGGTTTAGGATAGTTAAATCCGCGAAATTATTACTACGTTTCATAGAAAAATTAAATATTGCGTTCCACTTCATGAATTATTAAAAGGTTACTCACGCTAAAATAAAAACGTATCGTAACTATGCTTTTTTCATGCGACGCTGACAACATTTGCATGCACAAATCTTGCATAATATAAGTTTAGATACTTATTCCATTTTACCATCTGAGCCAAGTATAAATGTAAAAACTTTAATAGACTTATTCATATATTACATAATTACATATTAATGTATTACATACATGTATTACATAATTACATAAAATTAGATAAATATGTTGATACATTTTGAAAACTCTTCTGAGAAAATATATTATAACCAATATAAAAAATCGCAAGAATAGCAGAAATCGAACCTGTATTCTCGGGTTTCATGCCTACGCACATATACTTACCACTATGCTAAAAGAGTAATACTTACTTAATTTCGACAAATTTGAACTAATAGCTTATAATACTCACTGAAGCTCTTTGCAAATTGAGCTACTATTGGCGATCGGTTTTTATATTTTAAATCAAAGTAGGTATTACCTTAATTACTAACCGACGTCACGGATCACTCCAAGATTTTTTGTTGTAACTTAGTTTAACTTGCTAATTATTCTTAATTAACTATTTATTTTGTTCAAAGAATAATTATTTACAAGATTTAAAATTTTTACAATATTATTATTGAAGATACATAATTTTGAAAACACACTTCAGTTGTTGCGTGTTATATTCTTAAATCTTGTGAATTATTATTCGTTGAATAAAAAAATCAGTTAATTAAAAATATTTTCGATAAATTATTAAATGCTCCTGTTTGTAAAATTTTACATTTCGAGCGCTGGGTACTTTTAATTATTCTTATGAACTATGTGTATTTTTTCAGAGAAAATTCATCACCGTAATTCAAACGGTTGGTAAGTAAGTCACTGAGACTCCATTACTCCGATGCACAATTCTAAAAGGTACTTCATATCGCTAAAAAACCATTAAACCACCGCTCGATCAAAAGAATGACAACTATACAGAGCCTGTCGTGGAAGACGAAGATGAGGTTATTTACAATTAAATCCTGTCTTGGGAATTTTCGAAAAATTTTCAGAAAAACTCAAATCTCGAGAAATTAACTTTCCAAAATTTCGAGAATCCTCATTTCTCGAGATATCTATCACTAACGAGATTCTAGAGAAATTTTTACTAGGATAAGCTGTCAACTACAGCGTTATTAAAAAAACTGACTGCTATTTCAAACGAAAATTTTATTACCTTATTTTTTGGTCAGAATATGTAAAATATGAAAGAGAAATCGGCAAGAAACAGGCATTTGGTAATAATTTCGATATCTCAAGAATCTAAGAAATTCTTGAGAAATCACAAAATCACTCTCGAATTCTCGAAAAAACAAATATTTTTGATTTTGACAATTATCGAATCTTAAGAAAATTTTAAAAAAAAAATCGAGAAATTGCAAGCCTTAGTTACAATACTATTTTTTAATGAAGAAAATAATCGCTTAAACAATATAAAGACATTAAGTTTTAAATTTACAAAATATACTAATTTCTAATGGTTCTATAAAATAGGTAAACTGCACGATAGATAATATCTGTTTTGGAGCCGTGTATCATGAATGCGTTATTATGTCAATTTTCCCAGTCATCATTTGTCAGAATATTTTCATATAAAGTAATATTATTTTCTATGTTTTATTATGGTAAGTTTCCGTTGTATATAATGTATAGTAATATTAGTAATCTGCTGATAATGTGGCGTAGCTTTTGTGTTTGAAATAATATTTTCGCTTGCGTTTTCGTACAGATGCAGCTTCTTCCAATCCACGTCACGACTTTCTGACATGAGCCCACGCTGCGTGCTATCAGTTATCACCCTTTACTACCTGACTACAAAGCTCGTTCTAAACAAAAGCTTAACAAAAGCTCACATGTCGAGTTGCGTCTAACTATCATGAATAGCGGTAAGTTAATCTCATATTAAATATTTGTTTCAAATACATATCAGAAAATATTATATATATAGTTCGATTAAAATATTAAAAATTATAAATTAGAACAGACTTATATACGTAAATTTATGAAATATCCTCATGTATAGGAATAATTCAATACCAACTTCTATTTTTGGCGATGCCCGATTCTAAAAAAATCATATGGGCCTCCACAGAGTTGAGGTTTGTATTGACAGATTATTTTTTACGAGAAATGAATGTTAGCCACTTGTTCAACATATCAGCTCCATATTCTGACTCAAAACATGCATTGAAAAACAATATGTGTATTTTCCAGATGCAGAATTCAAATCTGGGACATTATGAGCGAATGCGTAAAGAAGTGGGCTTAGGGACTATAAAATAATTGATCTGGTTGATAGTAAGATATTTTCATTCATTTGAAAAAAGGCTCAATATGTAGTTATTATTTCAGATAATTTATTAGCGATTATCACCGGTTTCATTTTATAGAACGAATTGACTGTCTGTGAAATGTCTTTTTTAAATCAGAGCAAACCTGTTCTTATTAATGAGAAATTGTTTGGATTTGATATATAGTAATTACTGCAAAGTACTTCCACCAAAAAATACAATTAATACCACCATTAAAGTGAATAAACTTCCTTTAGAAAATATATCGTTTATGTAATTATAATAGATATTAAATTTCATTTTACGATATAATTCTAAAATACGAGGGTGGGTCAATAAGTCCTTAGAAAAGCCGACAGGTGGCGCGACTAGTACTGCAAGCGGTTTGTTTTCATGCAGCGGCACTACCGATTCAGTATGCTGCGAAGTTTCAATCAGATTGGTCGGGTTGTTGTGTGTTTCTCGTACATTTAAAAAAAAAAAATCTTGTGGAAAATGGAAAAATGGAAAATGGAGAAAATTGAGTTTAGAGTTGTTATTAAACATTTTAATATAAAAGGGTTAACAGCAAAGGAAATAAAAAATGAGTTGCATTTAGTTCGGGGCATATCTGCTCCTTCACTTGCAACTATTTATAACTGGTTAAATGAATTTAAACGTGGTCGTACATCAACAAAGGATGAACCACGCTCAGGACGTCCTGTAGAGGTGACTACACCAGAAATGATCAATAAAATCCACGATATGGTGTTAAGTGACCGAAGATTAAAGTTGAGTGAGATAATTGAGGTTACAAGGATCTCAAAAGGTAGCGTCATTTCTATTTTACATGACAAATTGGGCATGAAAAATATTTCTGCAAGATGGGTGCCGCGTTTGCTCACAGTCGACAATAAACGCAGTAGGGTGGTGGCCTCTAAGGCTCTGTTGTCGCTCATGCAACGCAATCCGGATGAATTTTTTCGTCGCTTTGTGACTGTAGATGAAACATGGATACACCACTATACTCTCGAGACGAAAGAACCGTCAAAGCAGTGGATTGCGAAGGCAAACCATGTCCAAAGAAGGCGAAAACCGTAAAATCAGCTGGTAAGGTTATGGCTACTGTATTTTGGGATGCACGTGGAATTATTTTCGTTGACTATTTGGAAAAAGGAAAAACAATAACAGGGGATTATTATGCATCTTTATTGGACCAGCTAAAAAACAAAATTGAAGAAAAACGGCCTCATTTAAACAGGAAAAAAATCCTCTTTCATCAGGACAATGCCCGTGTTCACACATGTTTACGATCAATGGCTAAAATTGAAGAATTGAAGTTCGAATTGGTCGACCACCCACCGTATTCGCCAGATTTAGCCCCCAGTGACTTTTTCCTTTTCCCAAACTTAAAAAAATGGCTAAGTGGACAGCGTTTTTTTTTCAAATGAAGAAGTCATCGATCGGACAAATGCTTATTTTGAGGACCTTCCGAAAACTTATTTTTCTGACGGTTTAAAAAAATTGAGAAACGTCTAACCAAGTGTATTGAGCTCCAAGGAAATTATGTTGAGAAATAAAAAAAAAATACAAAAATAAAACCTGTTTTAATGCTTTTTTCTAAGGAATTATTGACCCACCCTCGTACCACCAGTTTTCAAATTGTGTTATACCAAATATGTCACCTAGTAGTAACATAATTCTATACTATTATTTACCATAATAACACATTAAATTTATAAATTATTACTTTTCAAAAATAAATAGGAAGAGGTCGACAATAATTAATATAAATTATTTATTAGAAAATAGTATTATGGCATTACAGTTAAATATTTGCCAATATTTTTGTCATAATACATAATGAAATATAATACAAAATTATGAAATGAATAAAAATATTTAAATACCAATAACAACTAAAATAAAACAAAGAAATAAGACGATAATGTTCGTTTTTATGTCATTAATATTAAAATAAAATAATGAAAACAATAATTATAAATTTAACCTAAGTTAAACTTTCACAAGCATGTTGCTATTAAATAGACTAATCGCACGATACACTGCATCATGAAACATTGCATTCGTTCGGCGAAGGGGTATCACGAAGACAGTAGATTTACGAGTGATATTGGCGGAAATATGAAAATTGTTACTTGACAGCATAGACGGATTATAAATGAACCCACTAAGAAGTAAAAATAAATGCAAAGATCAACCACTCTTTGTGTGATCAAGGATTGCATTGATAGCATACCCAGAAGAAAATGAGTTGGAAAATTCTTTTGATTGTCATTATCATTAAGAAAGAATGCGCATGTCTTTAAGAATAAAAATCGAAGAAATCTATTATGGACCGATCCAACTAGATCAATAACAAAATATTTTTAAGTCAAGAAACAGTTAATAATTAATAATTAACTGCACCAAAAATTTAATAATTAGCATACGTAATTTTAAAACACATTTGAGAAATATATAACCACTAGAAAAAAATATTGTTAAAAATAAAAATACGACACCAGCAGGATTGCTATACTATGTATGCTATGCGTTTCTTATATAATTGCGACAAATTTAACAACTTAATGGTTTTTACAATACTCTTTGAAGCGCTTTTTAAATTACGTTTCTTATTGAAAATGTTTTTCAAACAATCCAATCAAACTACTTTTGTATATTAAATCAGCGTAATAAATCATTACATTAATTACTAACCGGTATCAGGATCATTAGAATTTTTTGTTATAGCGTACTTGCACTTGCTAATAAATTTATTAAATAATAATTAGTGTTGAATTTAACGTTTTTTATAAGATTATGAGTAAACAAGTTTCAGTACATTTCAAATTATTAACAAAATAACACATATTCTACTAAATACAAATATGTGTTATTAAATAAATTTAATTTTAATAAAAATATAATGTGTGTGGGCAAACTTACCTCGCAGTTGCAACAAGATGTGAGGTAAATAATATTCGCAAGAATATGGTGATGGTAATAAAAATGCTGAAATCAATTTTCAATATCGACAATTCAAGACATTATGCAAATCAGAATGCAGGGTGTGTGCAGATTGTTTAAAAATTGTATTTTATTTTAAATAAATTCTTTTCGTTATATTATATTTTGGTATCTGTGAACTATATTATATTATCGGTAAGGTAATCGGCAAGGTTTTATAACCAAGGTTTTATTCCTATAAATTAGGTACTTACATATTAATTATAAACACTATAGATCAACTGTGATTATTCTGCTGTTTAAATGTCTCCTGAAAAATCATATTGGCCCTCTCGTTTTGTCACGTATTCTCACGGAAATTTAATATTTTTTCGATTTAATAAATTTCATGATAATATATAGTCGTATACTGCCTTTTACCTTGTAATTATGTTGTCAAACAGTAAACACTTTTCAAATAATTCAGTATTATGCTTTCTCATGACGTATTGTGTTGTTTTGTATCTTTTCCGATTCAAAGCCCAACACGCACCATTCATTTTAATATATTTAATTAAGTTTCCGATCTGTCTTTTTTATAATGAACGTCTATCGTATGCATACATTAACTCAGAATAGACTCGATATAAATTTGTGTACACATGGAAAACAATCTTATCATTTCGAATGTAAATAAACAATTAGAGTTTATAATAGCATGTCAAACTTATACTGAATATACGTAATATGCATGAGATGTTTTCAAATTATGTATATTCAATTAAAATCAGGATTGAGATGGCAAGAAGTACTAAAGCGTAAATTACATTGAGCTACTTTATGAGCTGTTTGTTGGCGAATTTAATAGCGGGTGATTCAGCGACTGCGATTATGATGATGACACACAAAACTTTCCATTCGCTGAGAAGTCACAAGCCAGCGACTATTTTGACAGAACGTAGTTCGTTTTTTACCGGGAGGTTGCTACTGCGCTCTACTGCGCAGACGCAGTAGGCCCACACGCCGGCGTGTAGCGTGTAAAGTTGACCGGCTTTCAACTTTTCTCGGTAGAGTGTTTACAATTTGCTTGTTAGCTTGTTCGATGATTACACTGGGCAACTTTACAGGCAGATTGTAAATTCGCCAACAAACAGCTCGTAAAGTAACTCAATGTAAGTGACGCTTTATACTATTTATACACACTAGAAAAAATCATTTTGTAGAAAAAAATACGATGTTTTCAAATTATTTTTACAATAGTTTATTAAATTATTAGCAAGTCTAAGTACGTTATAAAAACTAAATAATGGAATAATCCGCGACGTCTTTGGTAATAAAGGAATTAATTGATACCTACGTTAATTTATTATACTAAAGCCGATAGCCATCATTATAATGATAAGCATTTCAGGTTACAATTACTAGTTAAAATTGTCGTGATTAACTAAGAATCTGATGCCCGTAGGTTAATTGGAAAAGCATACTGGCGTGAATCCAGCAGATACCTACAGGTTCAAGTCCCGTCGATTTCTACAAAATGATTTTTTCTAGTGTGCATGAGATGTTTTCAAATTATGTATATAATTCAATATATTAAAATATAACATTCTCAAATCTTGTGTCTTATTCTTGAATAACAAAAATAGTTTATCAAACTTATACCTTTCTATAGAAGTCAACACAATACATAGTTCAATATAATACGTGAGTATGCTTACTTATCTTTAGCAGGTTTTCCAAGAAAATTATATTCAACACTTAGACAGGCAGTAGAGAGAGCATGACTAATAAAATTTAAGGTCCTAAGGTAACTAACACATAATATTGTATAATTGACGAAATAGATGTATGTATTTCTCTCTCTATATACTCGAATCTACGATCATTTACGATTGTTAATTTATGATTGCCAATCCAAAACACTACAAAATCAGATACAACAGTAAAGTTCAGTCTTATAGATGTTTGTTTTAAATATAAATAACCAGATTACGTACCTACCTACTACTGTTTACCTTTGTCATGGTGATTTTGATTCAATTTGAGCATCCATACGAAATAAATATAAAACATACATTTTATTTGAAAGTCCCGTGAAGTTGGCCCATTGTTAGAATACCTCTCCCGTGGTGAAAAATGACAAATAATTTAAAGCATCGCAACTGTGGTCTTATACACACCGTTTCATGGAAAGATTCAAGTAATTCGAATATCTACACTTTCTGTAGTATAATTAGATCAATTAAAACATTCTTAAATTCTTTACAACGATTTTTAATATATTTTTTTGTATTTTTTTTTATATTTTGATTACTATAATAACGTATTAGTGTGTATATAAGAGTATTTTTTTTTTACATCAAGGGAATTATTCCGTGACGCACATAGTTGCAAACAAAGCTTTTGTATTTTTTTAGGTAGCGCTTTTTAAAAGCTGCAGGAATGCTGTCAATTCTTCCTTTTTAACACGATATGCAGATTGTAAATCGAGAAATGCCACACAAGGCTGTTACGTAAAATTTACGTTGGATACTTAGCAAAGAGCTTTTTGTTTTATTTAGATTTTAGACTCAAGATTCTATATATTTATTCCAGGTTTATATAATATTATATTACTTTATTTTGAATTGTTTACAAACAAACTCATTTGTTTTTGTCAAATGATTTATCACAAACCCTAAAAATAATGCAAGCAATGAAATAAATTGCCGAATCAACTACGTCAACAAGATCTATTTTTGTTTCGAAAAGCTTCTAAAAATAGGACTCACTAAGACGTGTTGACGTATAGATCAAAATTTGGATATTTGTTAAACACGATGAGAATGATTTAAGTATATACACGTGTTTGATAGAGGTGTCCTGCGTAGAATCTATGGGGCTGTTTAAAAGGTAGCAATATTTTGTAGATCGAGGTATTATGAGAAACTATACATAAGTAGGTGGTATTCATTATTAATGAAGATGAAAAGACCGCGTAGTATAATATACAAATATAAAGACTACATGTGATTGAACACGTGATTGAACATTTCATTTGATTGTGTGGCGCCCATTTGACCCGGCGCCGAATCGTCTTCAACCCATATCCACGCCTTCATATTTGTATATATTACGCGATCTTTTTGTATTTATTAAATGAATGCCACCCACTTGAATATAGTTTTTCATAATACCTCGATCTACAAAATAATGGAGTCTAGGATAATTCGGCGCAGAGACAACTGGGCGCCACGCAATCGAATTAAATTCAAAATTAAATAGACGTTCGTGAATTATTGGTACTTTTAAAATATTTATTTAATATTATTATCTATTTTTAAAGTATTATCTTATTATTTAATACTTGGTGAGAATTTAAATATGCACACGTAAATAATGATTTAATTGTGCATATGTGTTCCAACGAGAAGAAAGTTCTTTAATTTTTATATAAAACCTAAGATATGACAATTCTCAATCCGCAATAAAAAACATTATGTTAAGAGCAAAATTAATTAAAACGACTAAGTAGTAGATAGAAACTGATTAAAATTCCTTCTAACTTTTTGTATAAAATCGTCATTAACTTATATGTATTTCATTAGACAGCGCGGCGCCAAATTGTCCTGGCGCCCACTTGTCTCATTTCATATGGACATCTATTTCCCAAGTAGACCTAGCATCCCACCTACTAGTAGCTCGACGTATACACTCTGTGGGTATTATTTTACGGCCTTACAGGGAGCCGAAATCCGGTTGACAAAAATAATAGGCAAGCCAAGTTAGCATCTGCACCACGTGGCTGATCCAGATTTAACGTTGCCTCATCACTCGGATTGTGATGAAAAGCTGCTTAGTCTGCTTTCTTATCTTCTCGTTAAGCATACATCCAGTATCCGCTACAAACATCTGTTCTCGATGCTCAGCATACGAAAAAAACTATAAGTAAGTATAAAAAATATATGCTCATACCTATATATTTTTTTTATATTTTTGACATTTGGTTTGTTGAATAACTACTAAATTATTACTGAAACTTACACAGCTCGTATACTAGATCATTTGTACTTATTAATTAGAGTTTAATCTCGATATTTCAAAAGGTCAAAATAAAACAACATGCTTACAACAATTCTACATACCGAGTGGGTAAAATAGTCGGACAGCAGCAATGGAGTGGTTAGGTTTGGCGTGGGTGAGAGGCACGTGACTACATCCAACCTGTGTCGATCACATGACATGTCTAAAGGCACCATCTGCGTATTCATAAAAATATATTTGATTAAAAAAATGAAATTGTGATTTAAAAGTAATCTACTGAAGGCCTCCGACTTCCTGACTAGCTCAGGCACTTGGAAGTGGAGGTTCATTAATGTGGAGGAACAGGCAGGAACCTCATGGACGTGGAGTAACCAAGAAGTCACGGGGCACAAAGTCAATTAAACACCAGATGAAATCTTCAGAACTCGTATTTTATTGTTATTAGAATATGTTTGGCCTTATGGCATTCCTTCATCAAGGATTATAGTCCAAAGGTATCATTCACATTGGTATCGAAAGTCCCAAAGTTTATAATAATTAAAAGAAACTCGATTTATTGTTATTATCCATACACCACAATTAGTAAGGAAAAAAAAAGTCAAATCAATTAATATTCGAAGTTCACAGTTCGAAGTCTCAATAAACAAGAGTCAACTAATATCCGAAGTCACAAAAATAACCACATTTATTACTGATTAATTAAAAATTTATTCGAATATTATTATTTAATTATTTTAAAATTAACTTGATTATTATTAACTAATTATTTAACATTAACTTAATTATTTCTAATTAGTTATGCAGACGAGATCGTGAGGGTCCCGGGGATACAAGCCGTCGCAGAAGCGACTCCCGGAACCCACAAGTGACAAAACAGACTGCTTTTGGATTTAATAATCTTGCCTTTTTATCTGTTAGGGGTGGTCGTATTTCTTACCAATTCACCGATCACCGATACCGCCATATGCTACACATTTATATAAGGTTGACGGATGTCAGTCTATCAACCAAACATATAGCGATATCGATGTACATAATATGATTAATATTAATATTACTTTAATTACATTAATTCCTTAATTACTATATACCACTAACGCCCATCCATATGTCCCCCTTTATTATCTCGTTAACCCTTGCATTACATATTAATTTACAATTTACAATACATATTATAATTACAAATGAAATTTTATATTACATCTAATCTAACTTAATTAACCCCTTTATCCAATATATATTTAATTCAAATTTAATCCTATAACCTTATTACCTGGTCTGCGACCGACTTATTCATCCACAGTTCACCCTGAGAAGTCGTGGGACCTGCCAGAGCAAACTGCGGGACTTATACATATGTAATATATCGTATGTTATTGTTCGGCCTTGTCGAGGGTCGTCATCATTCCACCGGTGGCACATTGACTACCAGGGTCAGACCGAGCGGCTGGGGGCACTACTCCTTATGGGAGCGCCCCCCACAGGGGCGGAAAAATCAGTGCGTGACACTACCTTACCTACTAAAATTGGTTAAAATGAATCAGTCTATCAGTTCATTGTGTATTTCATACGGACAGGGTAGCAACCGATCGATGGCATTAAATATCATATTTCATTCAAATTAAATACAAAATGACTGTAGTGATTTACATCTAATACCCCGCGTGCATGGATTTACTGTTGACAGTTGGTACGTGTTATCGCGGCCATAACAAAAAATTGCACGTGTAAACGGTTACATTGTACGTAAAACATTTCACCGTAACACAGTTCGCTGTGAGCTTTCTATCAGAAAAAGATGACCGTATACTATACGGTTTCTAATTTTATTAAATTCAATATGAACATTAATTCAATTTTCATAGCCGATTTTGGCAAAATTCATGAATTCAAGAATGAAAATCTAACCTAACCTAATAAATAATCAGGTATTTCGGCTATTTTCAAAATTTGTTTACCGCTGGCTTTGTGTAAACCGACAAGAACCATGTTTTATTTAGACATGAATTTTATCTCAGTACTTACTAGACGAGAGATTGGACGGTCTTTAATATACGACCATATATTTCCGATACAACATTTCACGGTGAAGTGTGATACGGCAAACTGCATACTTACAAATTTCCGGACACGCATCTATACACATATTATTGTGCAAGTTGCAATATTGCATCCATGAATCAAAAAACTTCTAAGCTTCTGAATTTTCACATGACAATTGGACTGTGTGATATTTGCGCCTGAGCAGTAGAACGATAGTGGCAAACATACGGAAAAATAACTAACTACACCGCGCAGAGACCCATTTTGATGTTTGTCG
This sequence comes from Rhyacophila brunnea, assembly GCF_057557595.1. NCBI lineage: Eukaryota > Metazoa > Arthropoda > Insecta > Trichoptera > Rhyacophilidae > Rhyacophila > Rhyacophila brunnea. The sequence goes on along the minus strand of NW_028232796.1, from coordinate 8,054,985 downwards.
ATTTTCACGACCTGCCAAATAATACCATACGATGACAATGAAGAATGAGATTGGAGAAATGAACAACACTTTTACGTGTAAACAGTAAGTTATTATGACGATAGTTTAAAATACACAATATTGGTGCAAATAAATCTAGCACGTGTACACGTGCTATATTAGTATCATTATAAATAATAATATATACATTTGAAAGATTTATTCAAAACTACTAACATGATGTTAGTTGGTGTTAACATAATTGTTATTGCATTAAGTGCTGTACTTAGACTGTTGGAAAATATACTAACTGCTGATACATGCATCACAAAATAGACAAAGTGAGAAATCTTTAGGTGTTTTTGGTCATAAAGCCATATTAAACGGTGCCTAATAATAATAATAATATAATAATTTCAAAACAAAATGAGGAATATAACGTGACTAAGAAGCGAGAATATCGTTTATGTTGCAAACAGGAAGTGTAGGCGAAACGAGCCTTATAAGTCTTCGTAGAAATCTAACGTTTGTTTGTAGCTATGTGCAACTGAGCATTATTTATTCATTTTTTTCTAATTATTATCAATGTTGTGTAATACTATCAAGAGAGGTTGTTTATATTTTATTAAAATACTCAAGTATCAAGGTTTCAAGGCAATTTTTTTCACGGTATTTTTAATGTTTCAAAGGCAATTAGACGAAACAGTGTTCGCTCTTATATAATTACAATTCATATTTATATAATTCCGAAATATTTTATTCCGCGTTGAAAGAGTCAATTGAAAAAAGGATGCTAGATAACAATGATGTTGAGTTCACACTTTGGGCCTGCGTACTTGATCAAAAATATTGGCCTGAGGATATTGATAATCGGTTGATATTTGAAGAGATGGAAATTAGAAACATAAATCAGACTACAACTAGACGCAGGAAAAATTATTATAAACTATTATGTTCTGAAATCTATTACCATTTTTTCGCCGATTTTCGTAAATGAATCTAATAATTTTTACCCCAATAAGAGCTTCATTGAAGACCAAAACAGTTTCAAAATACGTTGATCGGTGTTTACTCAGAGGAAAACATTCGGCCATAGACACTAGCACTAAGAAAAGGAATCTAGATAATTTGCTACATGAGAATTGGACAAAACTTTGGAAATCACTATAAACTTTTATTAAAAAATATATTATTTTTACAATTATTTTCTTTTAAGTTGTATTTTATTTGTATTGTGTGTGTATTGTATCAAAATTGGTCTGTTTGTTTATCTTTAGATTTGATATGTCTAAAAAACAAAAATTGTTAACTTTTTATGTGAATCGTGGCATAGGAAAAACTGTTTTAAATTTCAATTAAATGATATTTGTATATAATTTTCATTTGTTAAAAGCTTGACAAGAATTGAGTCATATATGTATATATATCTACATATATATGTGTAAATACACCGTAATGCAGAAACATAGTACTCGTACCATTTTATTGTACCATGTCAGCTGCCATGACCAGATATATCAGATCGAATACCACCATATTTTTACACTGAGCAAAGTTTGCTCTCATCTAAGCCGACCCCTTTTAAGGGTTCAGTTAGAAAAATGGTAGAAAAAATTCTAACTAAATCCCAAGACGTAATGCAGTTGCTGTTTTAGGTACTGTTGAGGTATCCGGGGGACCGAAGGAAGTATTTTATATACTTCGGAAAAACTAGTAGGTGGTATATATTAGTGGTTTAATAATTATTGTTTTGTTGGTTTATTCCTATATATGGCTACCGACTCGTTTCATTTTACAGTTTTTGTCATTTATTTTGTTTTACTCTTTTATTATTATTATTCTCTATATACTTTACTACTTCTCTATATAATTATAAATGTATTGCGGTAGGTATGTAACTGTTTATTTTCAATAAAAAATGTAAATCCATTAAGAAAAAAAACTAAGAATTGTGTTCGCATCCATACACTTAACGGTAAAAATACAACATCTCTCGAGATCGAGTCTGAAATATTAAATAAAGAATAAGTAACAATACGCGATGATAACATATTATGTAACAAACAACTGTAAAATTTGCAAACATTATTATTGTGCAAAATGATAATAATTTTCAAGTCAAAATGATTAAACCCTGCCTACTCCAAACCATAATAGATAGACGAATATTTTTTTACTATTATCTATTATGGCTTGGTTTACACGAGGTTTAATTGCATTTTAAAATTAGCCAACTCGATCTGAAATGTATAGTCTTAGTTCAATGAAAACAAATACGTAAGACTGACAAAGTTTAGTGTACTCTATTTTTGTCGGATCTTAACATCCTACATCCACACTTCGCCACTGATAAATCGAATGTATTATAATTTTTTGCTAATAAGTCCTTTAAAATACCTACATATACATGTTTCAAAGCCATACAATATTGCTTCACAAACTTTAAGAAAACGTATTGTATTTCCATAAATAATTAGCTCATTGTATTCTTTTTAATAATTCTGACAAGTTAAATAATTGGTCGGTTCAATTATTAAATTAAAGTGGATATCCATATTAACTAACGAACAGTTAAAACAACTCCAGTCGTTATAATTAGATTTAATATTGAGATGTCAAAAATGCCCAACGTTATTATACCATTTTGACGTTTCAACAAATTACTTGTCATAGAGTTCTTCTTACTCGATCATTAATTTTGATTAATTATCACGTGTCATTTTCAAAGCAATTAATTTAAAGAAACATCTTTTTTATATAACGCTGATTCGTTAGACGAATTTGGTATATTATAATGTAGGCCGTAGACCACTTTTTAATACCTTCTTTTATATACTTAAACACATTAAATTATTATACCCTTCCCTGGACTTCCATTATCTTCTTCTTCTTTCTCTTCTTTATCATCTTCGTTTTGAGACGATCAACATCAAATAGTACTCGTATGTTGTCAAAATATTGATCAGGATAAAAAAAATAATGATGTTTGGCCTCTCAATTTGCATGACAATTACTATATTATAAAGAATAATTAAGGCTCCAATTCAGTGGCGAAGGTCGAAAATCCGACATAAATAGTGCACACTAGACTTTGTCAGATTATGTATGATTTAACGGAATAATGTTAGCTATTTTATAGATAGACGTTTATTTTTTTATTGTTATCTATTATGGCTTGGTTTAATTGAATTTTAAAAACTAACCGACACCAATCAGCTTATTAAAACTTAATATTTAAAAAATGATGTTCTTCATCATCATTAGGGATTGCAATACCGGTATTTAAAAACCGGTATTCCAGTATTTATCAATACCGAAATTCCGGTTTTAAAAATCCAAAATACTGGATTTTTTGATATTAAAAAAGCACACTCGTTTACGTTTTTGAAAAATTATGTGCTGCTAAAATGCAAATATAAATATATTGAGTGAATCCAACAGAGGTGAAAAATAATAAAACAAATTTCATCAAATATATTTATATAGAAATTGTCGCAATGATTTATCATAATATTATTTCGAAATAGAAAACATCCGTGATAAAAATGTTCAATTATTCTATAATTATTGATCTATACAAGCATTGAATTTAAGAAGCTTTTCCTGCAACCGGACTTATTTGCACTTGATGAACTTTTGAGGGCTTTTGTTAAAATTATCAATATATTTAAATTATTTATAAAAAATTGTTCAAAAATAAAAAAGACTTCTACAATTGTGATCAATACATATTTTTAAATTTCAACATAATAAATAATGTAGGTATGTAGGTTTTTGCTATAAAATAATATTTTAAAAAGATTTTAATAGCGTTATTTATTGATAAGCACTTACTTCTGTTTTTTAATATTTAAGAAATACCGGTATTAATACCGGTATTCAAGAAAAAATACCGAAAAATCGGTATTGACATTTTCATTCGGTATTGCAATCCCTAATTATCATTGGTTAAAAGTATAGCTTAAAACAGACATGGATAAACTTTTTGGATAAAGGGCCACATTAGGAATATAAAATGAACGGAGGGATGCAAGTAAAATATATATTATGTACCATATTTTTTATCATGAAAAAAGAATTTCAAAATAAAAAAATAAATAATTCTCTAATACCAACTATTAAATGAGCAGAATGAAGTATTTTGACATTTTTCAACATTTTCTTAATTTCAGATGTTAATTGTGTAGTTGAGATTCTTAAAACGGCTTGTAAATGTTCATCGGTGATGGTTGATCGTAATGGGTTTTTATTCATATTCATAATAATTGGACATAGTTATGCAGAAAGCAGCCAGTCCACAAAAATATTAAAAAATGAGATATGATATAGATTAGATGCGAGAAGGGCAAAAAATATTCTTGAAATAAAATACTATTATTTACAATTTTATCATGCAATCATGTTGTTGCTAAAGTGCCATTATCTCAGCTCGACATAATTGTGGACTGGGTACGTTCTGCATAACTACGTTCAATTGAAAATGTTTATGTTGTTTCGAAAACAACATTTTTCGTGCAGAATATTTAAGTTGTTCGAATTTGTCCGAATTAAGAGTGTTGTAAAATTTTGCAGATTTCTTCTCGACGGTGCAATTCGTGTACCTATATTCAAATTTAATTTTTATAAAGGTGTTAAAATTTAAACTTTTTCAGAAGCTCGCGAGCCCCACAAAAATACTTTGGGGGACGCACGCGGCCCGCGGACTGTAGTTTGCCCAACGCAGGCTCTAAAGGTCACGGATAAGGAGTCAGTATTTTAATAATAATATTACGGTGTTTTATTTTTAAAACAATTTTAGGATATATAATATTATTACATAGCTTTGTTTCATTTGAATCAATGGAGTCAAAGTATATTATGGATCATTAAATTTTGATTAAGTACATAATATTATTATAAAGATATTTCATTTTACCATTTCCAAATTATTCAGTCTGATAAACCCAATTTAATATTACTATATTTTGGTTCATTATTTCAGACTGGTAAGCCAAAATTTATTATTCATATATTTTGGTACTTACGTAATTTCCAATCAATAAACATATGAAGGACTTATTTATTCTTCGCTTGGAGATATATATAATATGTAGAACCTTTTATTCATTAATCATTATACATGTGAGTAGGTAGTTACCTAAATATAATACGTATACTACTATTATTATCCATTGTCTTACCCATTATAAAAATCTTTTGATAAACATTAAGATTATTTGATACAAATAATAGGGACATTTCGGATACTCGCAATGGCGTTTTTCTTTGACACAGATAAGGCAAACGATTCATCAGAAGATTTAAAAGGTGGCCTCAAAACAACCCAAACCAGTTATATAAATATTAAAGTATACTTACCGAAATCCTAAAAAGATTTATATCTTTCAAAAATTGAGTCGGTATACGATATTACCCAAACTATAAAAGATTCCTGTATTTAAAACGAAATTGGCTTATAAAATTAAAACCTACAAAAAATTAACCACTAGTAATATTAATAATATGTATCGTCAGTGTCATATTTTATAATATTTATTTTTAGTAACGCTATGGTATTCTAGGAAAGATATACTACTTTGATATTAGTATTGGATAGATCAGTGGTGGCGAACCTATGGCACGCGAGATAATTTTGCATGACACGTGTTTGAAGAGAAAAAATACCTTTAATAATAATATATGACAGATCGCATTATATAAAAAATAGCAGGTAAATACTTTTCAAGAATAAGCATTACGGTTAATGAAAAATTAATTGCATACGTCGGTCCGTAGGGTTTATGCGTCACATGACATAGTATTATCGCGCTAACCTCTAATTTTGATCGATTTACAATGCTTGAGACCACTGTAAGTGTAATGGTCATTAGAATTTCTAATGTCAATTTGTACGTAAAAAGGTAATACAGTAACAAACAATCAATTTCGTATCTACCCACAAAAAATGGCTGCACCAAATAAGAAACAAAAACTTGGTGAATCTAGTAGTAATAATTCTGTTTAATAAACTGTTTTTCCCCATGAAAAACTGCTCGGCACGTCAGACAGTCGAAAAATAGCATTTGTGAAATGTTGGCACGCGTACGTAAAAAGGTTCGCCAACCCTGGGATAGATGGTACGTTGGTATTTAAAATTGAAAATTTTTACCTCTGGGGTCATCAAAATCAGTCAGTGCTTTGGGCCTCCACGTTCTTAAGCCCGTCACTGGATACGCGATGTCACAAAGGTCGTGTAGATATTTGGTAAAATGGCAACGGGCTGGACACGTCATTCGGCAACCACTTGATAGTCAATACGGTTGGTACCCATCATGCGGTAATATGGCCTTACTCAAACCCGCTGGATCAGTGAACTCGTCAAGTTTGGCGAATGATTGACAGCGATGTATTATATTTAATATTTTATTATTTACAATACATTATTTTGAACAACCGCACAAATATAAAATTCATTGAAGAAAAAAAAACCATTGGGTCCAGTGGGATGGGATTCCAACTCACATCTTTCATTATTTGTGTGAGTGATCTCATACTTTGAGCTATCGATCCGTCTATGATTTTTTTAAACCATTATTTTATAAATACGATATCTGAGATGAAAAGCAATGAGATTTGTATATTATTACGGCAAATAAATAAATTAAACTGAGAGAAAGATCCTTAGGCGGATATACGGACCCATGAATGATGGTGAGGAGTGGAGAATTGGGTACAACACGGAACTATACCGCTTATACCAAGATTCAAAACTCTCCAACTTCATAAAACTCCAGAGGCTAAACTGGGCAGGCTATGTCCAGCGCATGCCTGAGTCACGGATACGAAGAAGATCCTCGAAGGAAACCCAGGAGGGAAAAGGCCAGTGGGAAAGCCACGCACACGATGGGGTGATAATGTTACAAAAGATGCCAACTAGATACTAAAAATCAGGAACTGGAAAAGACGTGCGGAGGACCGTTCTGGCTGGAGGACAGCGGTGGAGGAGGCCAGGGCTCGACTTGAGCTGTAGCGCCATCGAAGAAGAATAAATAAACTAAGTAGGTACCCATTTGCCATATCGAGGCTAAAACTTAAGAATTTGGAGTATCTTTGATAAGTAAGTATACTTACTTACTTCACCATGTTCAACCCTGAGAGGATCATATGAGCCTCTATGGAGTGGAGGTTGTATTAACAGATTTTTTTATGAGAAATGGATGTTAGCCACTTGCTCAACCTATTATTTATTTATTTATTTAAGAATACAAAACATTGTGGACATAACAAATCTAAATTCAAGACGTACACAACATGAGATTTACATTATAATAAATATTACCCTCACAAGAGAGAAGAAGAGAATATAGAATATAATAATAACAGAAAAACAAATTAAATCAAAACATACTTAAGTACAATTTAATACAGAAAAATTAAATTTTGAAAACAAAAAACATACAATTTTACACAGAAAAATAAAGTTTCAAAAACAAAATGCAAAGTACATCACTGAAAATGTCTACGTCTTTAGGGAGCGCATTTATTAATCTTGCAACCCTCGCTAATGGTACCTGATAGGCTTGACACGAGGAAACGGTTCCGATCCAGAATAAATCATGGCTGCGCTGCGACCACGTAGGTAATTGGCAGGCGCATGTAAATTAAAATGTATTAGGACACCAGGATTGGAAATTATCCCTCGCTCCATCCGTCTCTATTAGATCTATACTCTGATTCCTAACACAAATTGAAAAACAATATGTGTATTTGTCAGACCCAGAATTTGAACCTGGGATCCACGACATTAATTGACCAGCCTAGGCGTACCTTTGTACATCTTTATACATATAGCTAAATTTAAACAATCTCTAGACTCTGTAGGAAATAATGTATGTATACGTAATAATAATTCCCTCCATTACCCAACATAATAATAAATTTATATCTGGTGATCGTATAAAATATATTATGAATATCTTGCATGGAAGCATTTTTTGTAATTGTCTAAGTGATTATATTATATTATATAAGAATTAAGCCATGTATTGAAAATTTAATGTCCGGGTTTGTAAAAAAACTATACGTGAAACTATAATGTCAGGTCCTACAATAAATAATATCTATTTTAAATTAGATTTTGCATTCATTTTGAAATTCTGAAGAAAATTTTATGTTCATTTCAGGACCGGTTTGGACACTTGCATGTCATCGCATCCAAACTGTCTCTAATACAGGGTTTCCCAAACTATTTCTGGAATGGAACACTTCGCAAACCCGGAAATTTTAACGGAACACTTAGTTTTTTTTGTAGGTTAATTTTACCAATTTTGGCAACTGTTGTTAAACTGACAAGACTTGTCAGCCAGTCAGTTAAAAACAATATACCCAATATTTTTCATGCGCATGGTGTGAGAAAAGATTGTCCTCCGCCTGTACCTAGATCATGGCCCCCACATCCCGAAGCGGGCCCCAGGCTAGGATCTTTGGCGGGGCCCTACTTATCGCTCAGGTTAAATTCAATGTGACGACAGTTGCATATTCCAAATGGTGTTCGAGGTAAAATTAAGGGTATTTTTAGCATTTTTTTGTATTTATAATACACCCACTTTTATGTTGATATGCACAATTATGGACATGTCAAATATCGACAATAATCAAAAATTGTAAGTATGGCAAAACCACATATAATTAAATGTTAGTATGCTTAAAGTGAAACAGCCCCGCAGGCGACATTTTTTCACTATGAGTGCATGTTTGTGATGTGTGTTTATCTCACTCGACTGGTCGATCTCTCACGCTGGGCCTATTCTAGGTATGTAGATACTTGACGTCATAAACATCAGTGGAGATTGATCATCACTTGCCTTTCAATATGAAGTAGATTCTTTAATTATTTTAGTTTTACTTGTTTTACTTCTACTTAGTACAAGATCTTTAAATGTGTTGCATTGTATAAAACCTTTCCAAATGGTCGCGGAACACCTATTCAGGTTCGGCGGAACATAGTTTGGGAAACCCTTCTCTAATAGATCGTTTACACATCATTATGAATTGATTGCCGGCAATACATATTGACACGACCATAATAATAAAATGGAAATGTTAAATCTTATTGTTGTCCAAGTTGCAAGACTGCATGCATAGATCAAAAAAAATAAGTGGTTTCCAATTTTTTGCGCGTCTGTGCAACAGAACGATAGTGGTGAACCCGCCGATAGAAATTAGAAATATATCATGTAGAGCATTATTTGGACGTTTACTGATATACATAACCAGTCAAATAGCATCACACAATGACAGCAACATGTTTTCCTTACGCTTGAACAATTAGATGGGAGAGACATCATGCAAACAGCGTGTATAGAAATCTATTGTCGTGATAGTTTAATTTACACTTCATTGCTCGTGTACAGACGCTATAAAATCAATGCATTGCCTTCAACTTTAATAGTAAAAAATCTACCTTGTATTACGATACTATATTTTAAAATATAAACACAGTCATTTACAGTCACCTTGCTAAGTCAGGTGTGAAGAATTATTCAGTTGGATCTCGCAGAAGGCCGGGACTTATTCGTTCCGCCCATCGCCTTATACGGTAGGCGGGCCGCCCACAATCACCTGACGTCACCATAGAAACGGCTGTCGTAGATCACTGATCAATGAACGATCGTTCGCGTCTTCAGCTGGCTACAGCCCCTTTCAAAGCAAACCAATACCTGCGTTATTACTCATGATGTTGCCAAATGGCGTATGTCGCAGACCATATACTTTTCAGGCCAGCAAAATATATCGATATCTGCTGCGACAATGGTTTATAAGAACTATATTTCAGTATGATAATGTACATCACTTACAAGAATTTCGATCATAATATACTTTACTTAGATATTATAATATACTCGAGAATTTTCTAAGAATTAAAAATTCTAAGAAAAATATTATTCCATTGTTTGTATCTTTGCTATAGTTTTGTTGTTTAATACCTAATAGGTACTTCTATAGGAATATAATGAAGATATATGTACTGTATATCACACAGAATCAACATCTTTCTAGTACAAGGAAAATCTGTTTTTCACAATTCTTAATATTTTCCATCTAACGGGGTGGGCAGGCAGTGGCAACTCTAGTACTTTTCATGTGTAGGGGTCAGATATTACGAATCAGTATTCTATACCATTAATAAACCCCTTATTCCTTAATTATTATAAAGAATTACATTTCCGCATTAAAACATTGCTGTCAAATTAACTGACTCAGTATTTAATATTAGTAGATACCTATTCCTATAATAATATGATATCATTGCTAAGATAGAATAATGACTCTAACGGTGATTTTTTTTCAAAAATACCCAACGTGGTATCAACTAAATGCAAACGTACGTAATACATTCACACTAATCCTAATTCTGAAGGTTCTTGTGAGGAAGGGATGATTTTCAAAATCACTGCTGCTGGCCGTTGATTATATTATTAGGGCGCAAGTCGTTCCAATCGGTGTCAATAGTGATCGGATTCGTGCCCGGAAACTTGTATGTATGCAGTTCGCCGTATCACACTTCACCGTGAAATGTTGTATGGGAAATATATGGCCGTATATTAAAGACCGTCCAACCTCTTTGGGTCGTATAAATAGTCATCATCATCATCAGCCGGGGTCAATCCACTGCTGGATGAAGGCCTCCCCAAGCTTTCTCCAACTATTTCGGTCCTGTGTCGTTCGCTGCCACGTATTTTCGCCGAAATTTACCAGTTCGTCAATCCAGCGGCTTTTAGGGCGACCCTGTGGCCGTTTCGTACCCTTTGGGTACCATTGGATGACGGCATTTGTCCAGCGGCCGTCCTTTCGGTGAGCAATGTACCCCGCCCATCTCCATTTCAGCTGTTTGGCAGTTTGGCAACGTCTATTACATCGCGTACCTTTGTCTGCTTCCTAACCCATTCGTTTCTCTTACGGTCCTTTCGCGTGATGCCCAACATGCACCTCTCCATGCCTCGCTGTGTGACTCTTAGCCTTTGGACATCTCTCGTGTTGAGGGTCCACGTCTCGCAGCCATACGTGAGTACGGGTAGCACACATTGGTTGAACACCCTACGCTTAAGACATAATGGTAGGTCACTCTTGAAAATACTATTCAGACGTCCGAAAGCACTCCATCCCAGCTTTTTTCTTCGAGCAATTTCATCGTGCATGCTTCCGTCTATGGACACCTGCTGTCCGAGATAGACGTAGCTGCTGACTTGCTCGAGTTGGGTGCCAGAAATACAGATAATCGCAGGGTCCAAAAAACAGTTCTTAATCACTTTTGTCTTTGAGACATTTATCTTTAGACCGACCGTTTGACTGACATCCGCGAGTTCTTGCATTCTACCTTGGAGGTCTTTCGGGTCTTGTGAGAGTATAACAATATCATCTGCAAAGCGCAGCGCATAAATAATACTGACATATAATTCATGTCTAAATAAAACACGGATCTTGTCGGTTTACACTTTACAGAAATCCAGCAGCAAATAAATTTTGAAAATATCCAATATACTGGATTATTTGTTAGGTTAGGTTAGGTTTTCATTCTTGAATTCGTGAATTTTGCCAAAAATCAGCTATGAAAATTGAATTAATATTGAATCTAATAAAATTGGAGACCGTATAGTATGTATAGGCACGGTCATCTTTTTCCAATAGAAAGCTCACGGCAAACTGTACCACGGTGAAATGTTTCACGCACAATTTATATGTAACCGATGGGATTGACAAAAAAATAATATGATGGGAGAACAAAATACTAAAACATTGTATTCAATAATAATATTGAGTTACTATTAAAATGTATACATTGACAATGTATTTTGGTACTTACTTCATTTTTAATACAATAAATATATCGTATAGTTAGAAAAACATTTTTTTTTGTTTTCTTTCGTCATTTTTATTTGGTTGTTACTGAGCATCATCCCCTTGAGCCCTTAAAGTAGAGCCGCCACTGTAGGTAAGTATTAGAAAAGGATCTTTTGCAATGTCGTATTTTTTTCTCAAAATTTACAAGACTATTGTGGACAGTCGTAATATTAGTAATATAATATGTATTCCCGAAGTCGTAGGTGGATATTTTGAGTAGCTACATTATTTTTTGATTCTTTTAGTCAAGTTAAACTCGCAGCCTTTCAAGCACAAACATTCACTGAATACAGTTTATTACAATACATTTAAATGATTTAAATATTTACAATACTGAATATATAATATAATAATTAATTGAACTGGCGTTTACTTGGTAGAACTCCATTAATGGTTGTGAAACAAAATCATTTCTATTAATTCTACTTTCACTCAGTTATTTACGCTGCTAGCTGGTTCTTTGGAACGATCGACAATATAATTTATATCTTCGGCTTCAGTAATCAAGTTTTTAAAAATTTCTATAAAATAAATTAAGTCAAACGACATATATTTATATATATATATATATATATATATATATTGAAATGTAGAATTCAGAAAAAACAATTATTTTGACTATTCATCAGCTAATATCATGTGACAAAACGACAAAATGCTACCGCAGATGTTTTGCAACAAGATGCAAGAATTAAGACACACCTCTCGATAATAATATACCCACCCAGTCTGATGTCATCGAGAAAACAGTTTCATTTCAGACATAAGCAGCATTTGGTAAACGAATCTTATAATTAATAATATATAAATACTGCATTAATAAATTAATACACTGTTAAAGCAAAGTTCACCCTGGTGCGGTGATTGACTTCAAATAGGGGATGGTATTTAAAGTTGAATATAATAATATCATACAAGAGTAGCGTGGAAAACAAAGATTTTCTTTGTGTAACTTGTGTGTTGTCTGAGGGTTGGTTGTTAATATTACCCGCAGACATAAGAGGCAAAATGAAAATTTATTGGAAAATTGTATTGGATGTGGGTGTCGACAGCAAAGGTACAGTAGAAGTGGGTGAGAGAACGGAATATGAATGCCATGTAGTGGAATACTCTGAAATATACAACCCTTAAATGCATATTTTTTTAAATATATAATTTATTATGAAAAAATTATAAATGTCCCTGTTTTTTTTATTAATTTAATGTTATATTTACGTATATGTAACGTAGTTAACCATAAAATCGCTTACTTCTTTTTAATAGGTTGGTTTCTTCACTACAAAATATAAAAAATAAAAACAGACGCTTGTAAAATGTTCCAAATGTGTGTTACTGAACTAAAGTATTGTTGGTTATTTATTCCAGCTAACTACCATCGTAATTATTCAGATCGACTACCCATAGACAAAAACCTTTCCTCAATATGTCCATTGCCATGAAAAATATGACACCGTTCTGTTGGAACCACTTGTGCGCGGGATACCAAAAATTCTATATTAACACTCTGTAGTTACATTAACTGTAATAATTGTATTTCCCAGCTTTCCTATTGACATATTATATGGCCCCAGATTGTATCGAAATCTCACTTTATACTCTCGATTTTGGCATGCAGTTAAGAGGCGTCTAATAACAAAAACTATGTTGGGTCACTACTGTGGTGTTCGATGTGTGGGTTGAGGATGATGGTAATGAAGTCTACGATGTAGCAGGGTGAGATTTATTAGCAGCGTATCGGTACAATAGTATATTATACAATGATAGTACATATAATCTGCTGAGATAGTTACGAGCTAGGTACTTGGATTCGAGTGACATTTAGATAAATTATTCTTCGTTATTTATACACTAAAAAGTAATGCATTAACATTAAATTATGGTACATAATCATATTGGACTAATTATAGAGCCAGCGTTTTAAATCGAGTAGCGAAATGAAATATTATTTATTATTACAGTCGTAAGAAAATATGATACCATGAAAAATGATTATTCGGCTAATACACCGTAATGATATAATGTGCTGTGATATTGTGTAATAATATACCGTATCTAATATTGCCAATCAACTTGCTGATCTAGCTAAGAGTTGTTTGCTGGAAATTGATTCGCTGGGAATATATTACTGCAGAGTAATTTGATACATTAAACAATAGATATCTGATCGCTATTATTCTGCAACTACAATTCAGTATTAGTGGAAAATTACATTTGTGTGTATTAGGCGTAATTTGTTGATTTTTATGCGTATTTTAGTTTCAAATTAGAACAAATTACCTATAGGAGTTGATTAATCTCTTTTTTAAATGAGTTTAAATATTCGGTTTCTGTACTTCATTTGGTTCTTAAACATTTTTTGGGTGACTTTGGGGCGTTTAGACCATATTTCATACTATGTAAAATTACACAAAGAATATCCACGTATTTTTTTTGTTCAGTTTTGACTATGACTTGTCGGTATTTGTTATAAGAAGTCTCATTAATTTCAAAATGATTAAAGGTTTTTATAAAATACTAAAAATATGCAACTATAAAATTATGACAAAATTTATGTAGTTTTATTATAAATAAAACCATTAATTTTGACCACTGAAATTAGCTTGTTTTACCTTTTGAATAAAATGAATGACATTGCGAGACCGGATGCTGTAGCAAGGCCGTACTAGTTTACTACGTAGATCGATATCAAAAGATCAGGCTTACTATTCCCTCCTCTAATCAAATCATTTTACCATTTCAATCCAAAAATTCTCATCAAAAAACTCGCCGATTGCAGTCTTGAAGTTGTATATTGTTTGTTGTGCATCACCAGTTTACACGAGTTTTTCTAGAAGTGTCTCAAAGCAATAGAAATCCAGAGTTGATTTAAATTGATTGAGTTATTGCAATTTAAGTCAGTGCGATTTAAATTTTAACATGCCGTAAAAGTGGAACGTATAAATTTAACAGTGAAACATGCAAAATGACTTAGCCTTATCTCGGATCTCCTATAAAATGATAAATCTAACATAAATGGCAAATTACATAATAACAATATAATGATTAATATGCATTATCTATTCAATATGATATTGCACTTTTACATAATCTTAATTATATTGTTACGCAAATCAAAATATAATTTATGAAATATATATAAGTATTATAATATTCTTACTTATGTATATTAACTATTTTTATTTATTCAACGAATAATTCACAAGATTTAAGAATGTAATACTAGGTATTGAACATACATAATTTTGAAAACCGAGAAAATGTATTATAACCAATAGAAAAAATCTTTTTGAAAAAAGTAAGACACCCCGCAGGAATCGAACCTGCGTCTCTTGGGTTTCGCGCCCGTGCACATTGACCACAATGCTAAAGGCGCCGTACTTAATTGCGACAAATTTTAACTAATGGCTCTTATAATACCTACTCTCTGAAGCGATTTTCAAAATTGAGCATTGGCAATCAGCTTTTGTACTTTAAATCAAAGTAGGTATTACTTTGATTACTAACCGACGTCACAGATTACTCCAAAATATTTTCTGTTGTAACTTACTTGAACTTGCTAATAATTTTTAATTAACTATTTTGTCTTACTTTTTTTAAAAAGATTTTGACAGTAAGAAAAATACCAGTATTCGTTAAAAACATTACATTTATTTAACAGCTCTTTTCCCAGTTTCGTTAACTTTTAGTAAAAATATAAAAAAAATCCGTCTATAAATTGAACACAAAAGCAAACTTTTTTATATTCTGATAAATTTTGCCTTTCACAGCTCTTCTTACCAAAAAAATATCCCATCCTAAGTCGAAAGCTTTAATATAATATAAATAAGTGATTTTTTTCTCCAATAAGTACTTCTAATTAGACAATAGTTTTATTTCATTATATATTATGTCATTATTGAATGATTTTAATACCTTATAATGCGACCAATAAACTGCCTGGTAACCTACATATTCTTGAAGCAAGTGATCCTCTGCCTGTTTTACCTGCACTGGAGTTTTTTAGTTATTAAACCATGTAGGGAAAATAACAACTTAAACACACCCATTATTGATGTTGAAAAGGACCATGATGAACCAGATGGATGAATAAAATGAAGAGCCTCACGTGTTTTACTCTGAAACAGACTCTGAATATCGCTGGATGCCGAGAGGGGTAGGGCCAAGTCGTGAATAATCCTCAAATCATTCATGTCACAATCCTAACAAATAATAATACTCATCAGAAGTCAAAATGAGTTTAATATAGTAATTATTATTATGTTTACAAAAAATGAGGTGAGTTTGCGGTGCCCTTAAAATACCAAGTTAGGAAATGAGGAGTGAAATCCATGACCACTTCCGTGACTACTGTCCGACAACAAAATCTCTTAGATAACCGGAAGTCGCTGTAGTCGCATATGGAAAACTTATCAGTGACATACCTGTCATAGCGGCAACGCGTGTTTAAATAATATATCAGCTCTTTTTTAGATGCGACTCCTTTTCTTTTTCGCAATAAACCAAAAGTTTAGTAATAATAATTTTAATATAACTCCTGATCGTTTTATATATTTTTTTATTTGTGCCAACTTTGCGGCATTCGAGAAATTTGCAGCGTCGTATGGGGAGCGGGATAGTCCCGACTCGTCTGTAGACTCATCCATTTCAATTCATGACACTCAGTATGCGGGTATACAAAGCCCCTAACGTCAGCGGATAGCAGAGCCAGTCCAAAAAAAAAAAAAATTCTTTCTTAACTCAATTCTTTAAGCACTACGGTGCATGGTTGCAGCATCAGTCCCATGCGGCTCCGTCTCGGGACGGAATGAGCACTTAAAATCTACGGCTGTGCATATATGACGGGTGGTGGTGGGAACTTTATACAAAGCAACAAATTACGTAAATTTATAGATCCGTACACAACGGAAGCGTACAATAAAATGTTAAATTTAGGGGCGTTCCTCATTTCAACCGTAAGTACGATTAACTGCTTATGAGGGTTTTAACGCGTAGACAAGAAGTTTTTGTTCGACAATAGCGCCATGACTTTTCGTATACACTATCGTCTCAGGTAAACGAATCACAAAATAAATGCGTTTCACATATTATTATGTATACAAACAGTATGTTAGCAACTGGACCATTATACCACCATATTATGTATTATGCACACATAACATTTTTTTTATAAATCTACGACGTTTGAATGATGTCGCTAAATATATAATTTTAGATCAACTGAAAAATTTAACTCAATATCTACGTTAGAATTCACTGAAACATATTTATTTTAGGTACATGATAACTTCAAGTCAATTAATTATATTTATAAGACGTGCATTGTTTTCATAAATCAATATATTATTATCAGCATGTCTTATGAGCCCTTGGATGACATTGAAGAATAGATATTTTTACATTTATTCAAACTAATAATAGAAAATATTATGTCTGAAAATTTTAGCTAATTATCTATCACAATGGTATATTTATGATAATAGCTCGGTTGTCAGGATCCTCCTAGTTTGTTTGATTTTGATAATTTTGATATTTTTCACTTTACACAATAAGTATATTATATTTAATTAATGGCTGTTGAATGTATGTAGGCTGTGATAGATAACTGAACAAAAGTTCTACGAACGCCATATTTACAAGATTTGAATTTAAATTTTGTTCCTTTTATAATATATTATATTACACGAAAAAAATAAAACCGATACTAAAATAGATATTAATGCCCAAACGCGATTCGAACTCTGGCTAAGTCACAATAGTTGGGCGTTTCGATCCTCAATGGTGAAGAACACGAAACTAAATATTTATTGGTTATACCTAGTCGTTGTTGTAATGATATCTCCACTGAATCTTAGGATTACATTGGTATGACCGCGTTACAAACATGCGAGTTTGTGAGAGGACAGGGCAGCCTTTGGTGATTGAAGTAACCACGAAGTGACGTTTCATGAATTTGGGACATGTGGTCAGGATGCCGATAAAGCACTCCGTACCATTGTGGCACAACATCAAGGGTTTCGTTGCCTTGGCAGTAGGGATAGTAATATCGGTATTACAAAACCGGTATTCCAATATTTATCAATACCGGTTTTAAAAATTCAAAATACCGGAATTTTTGGTATTAAGAATCCACACTTGTTTACGTTTTTGAAAATGAATTTAATGTTATTTTTCATTACTTTGTACTATATTGCCTATTGAATTGTGTGTATAAATTATGTGCTACTAAAATGAAAATATATTGACTGAATCCAACAGAGGTGAAATAATTACAAAACAAAATCCATCAAATATACTTATTTATAAAATTGTCGGGGTAAATTAACATAATATTATTTAGAAATAGAAAACATCCATGAAAAAATTTTCAATCATTCTATAATACAATTAATTATTGATGACTGTACAAGCGTTGAATTGAAGAAACTTTTCCTGCAGCCACACTTATTTGCACTTAATGAACTAGCCTTTTTGTAGCTTTAGTTGAAATGATCAATATTTTGAAATTATTTGTGAAAATTACCAGTTCTACAATATTATGATCAATACATATTTTTAAATGTCAACATAATAAAATGAAGGTAGGTTTTTGCTATAAAATAATGTTTTAAAGAGATTTTAATAGCTATATTTACTGTACTTCTGTGTTTTATGTTTTATCGAATACCGGTATTCAATAAGAAATACCGAAAAACCGGTATTAATATTTTCGTTCGGTATTGCAATCCCTACTTGGCTGACCCTCCGTTACATTTCAGCGGTACTACAGAAGTGATCTACGCACTACAGATCTTTAATGGCAGGACGTGGCAATGAACTGTGGGAAGTGGAGCGACCTTGTGCTTCCGATTGCCCAAAAACTGGGTTGTGACAGTGTGAATTAAGTAATTATGTAGTAGGTAAGTGTTGTTTTAATTTTTATTAATATAAATAAAATGTTGTATAAATGTTATATAAAAGTTATATATATATTAAATTTTAATATTATGCACTAACTATAAATACACTCGTATCAATTTAATGACGATTACTTAAATATGATACTTAAATATTCTGGCCTGTAGTCAAAAACACGTTGGTATCATTTTCTCTCAATAAGAAAAAATAATAAAAAAAAAACAAATGAATGGGAAACGTCAACAAATGTCACTTCCCACGACAGTTTTAAAAAAATGAAATAAGACAAGTAAAAGCAAAGCCTCTCGAATAAATAAAGTGAGGTCAAACTGAAGAAGCCAAGTCAAGTGAAGTTATTCTTGATTGTAACACATAACTGTGAATAATAAACATGTTTAGATTTTTACAAAATTTCATTTTGTGTAAATGATGTGCTTAATTTTACTTTGATCACTTGTATCCTCAGTTCCTCATTAATTACAGTAGATGGGCTTTCATAATAATTTTAACAGCCATATATGTCGATAAATGAAGTCACATGATTTTTGTATATTTTAATACTACCCTCGAACTTTTGATAAAAAAATCGTTGAAAAATTATCGATTTTATTGTCTGTAAAATTTGTTTTTAATTAATACATCATAAAATGTGGGTTTTATTTCAATTCAAAAATCACTGGTTACTAATGAAACACATTTGTATGTTAAAATAATTATATATTAAATAAATATTCGTAATTTGAAAACACCACAAATATACCTATGTAAATATACGACGCCCGACGGGACTTGAACTTGTAACCACTAGATTCGCAGCAATATCACCGGTATTAATACTATAATTTTGTCGAGAGAGCTTTTTTTATTGTAATTCCATCCAAAAAGTCGAGAGCTTTTGAATTCAAAATAAATCTGGTCGATTTTTTTTAATTAAGTATATCAGTTTTTTCGGACGATTCAGTCATTTTAGATCTAGTTTTATTCTGCAATTTATCCGCTTTTTTAATTAAGAAATATCGGTTTTGCAATCTCTAATTTCCATCCTACGTTGCGCTACCTTATGTTATTGATTTCTCTCTTACATTAAAAATATCGCAAAAACTTTATTTTAAAATTGTAATAATGCAGGTCTACTACACAAATTTAATCAAGAATTATTTAATTTTTATATTTAGCTGGCTGGAGCAACATTCAACTCGATGCGGAATGTCTGGGACTCACGATTGTACTAGGTCAAAACCAAATGCCGCCTATTCGACGCTTGCATTCTAACGGTACTGCTTTACGGTAGCGAATCATGGCACCTTATGAAGGCTCAGAGCAACCGTATACTGAGCTTCGAAAACAAATGTTTGCGAAGAATACTGGGTGTGCGGTGGTATGACTTTAGGAGCAACGAGGAGATAAGAGAACGCACCAACCAGCCTCTCATCACGCTGAAAGTGAAGAGGCGACGTTGGATCTGGCTCGGCCACGTGCTGCGGATGCCAGAAGAGAACTTCAACCTGGCTTGCCTGTACTTCAAGCCAACCGGATTCCGGCGTCCTGGAAGGCCGCTAAATACAATCTACAGAGTGTATACGGCGGAGCTACGGGATGCTGGTTTGTCCTGGAATGAAGCAAGAATACTGGCGAGCGACAAGGATTCTTGGAGGCGCCGCGTGGTGTCTATATGATCCAGTTAAGGGGCGGATATGGCAAAAGAAGAAGAAGATATTTAAATAAATTTATTTATAAAATACTCCCTATATACATGAGTAGGCATAAGAAAACCCAACAAAAAACTAGTGTTAGAAATATATTATTCACCAATAAATTGTATAAGTCAAATGGAACACTAGTAGGTAGACATTTTTTTCGATACCACATCCTTGCCTTTATTGCTATAGACAAGGATCAGTCTGCCGTGAGATCAACGCGTGTCACGTGACGTAGCCGGTCGATAGTTGTGTAGGACTCCTTATATGGAGTGGACTGAGGGTGACGTAACGAATTATCGTCACGTAGTAATACCTTCTTATACTAACACGCGTATGTAGTGGATTTTAAATAGTATACTTTATAGCAGTGGTTTGCAAACTTTATGTTACTACGCCTCCCTTTTAAAAAATCTAATCTTGGCGCCTCCTCCCCTTTATTTCATTAAATAATACAGACACCTTTTTAAATAGCCAAAAATGTACTACTTAATACAACAAAAAGAAAACTTATTTAAGTATAAAAATAAACAAGATTTTACTAAGTACTTTTATTATACTTAATAAATTAATTTGTTTTTCATGCGATGGATGTGCTTGTTTCTTAGCACAAAGTGCTCTTTTTCTACTAAACGGGGTCGATATTTTGATTTCATTGCAGCTAATCCTGTTTCGCATAAAAATATGATGTTACGAATGGTATAGCAGTACCTACTCTCCTTACAACTTGCATTGCTTTTCTTGACAAAGTATTATTATTATTTATTCACTTCGATTCAATCAAAATTGAATTAAAGTTTTTGTTTCAATGAATTTTCGCATGATAATTCTATCATTTTTTTTTCCTTTTCATATACGTTAATTGACAAATGGATTCTATCATGTGCCCCGTATCCTGAAGCGGGCCCCCAGGCAAAAACATTTGGCGGGCCCACCTACCTATCGCTGAGATTAAGGGCAGTATGGTGCTTTAATCTAGTGTTTCCTAAATTATACACGGGAGTTATCATTTAAGTACCTATAGCAATCATCATATAGGTATCACATCTGCAATACACAACCACATATTTAAAATATTGAATAGTCTTGAAACAAAGTAGCGTCGCAGGCGACTTTTTTAAAACTATTAGATTAAATTTGTGATGTTTGTTATGCCCGGGCCCCAGGCTCTTTATAAACTATGCAGTTGCAAACTGCAAACCTGTGGCTACATTTGTGTTAAACTTTTCGCGCCTCCCAGTTTGGAAATCGCTGCTTTATAGAGTAAAATCCTAAAATACTATTTAGTGGATTAGAAAATAATAATAAGGAAAAGTTTGAGATATTATGTGAATGCCCAGGCCTCTACTATAGAAACTAAATTATATTAATTTTGTTTAAAATTTATAAAGATAGTCCTATTGGGTATATTTAAATAATTTACATAAAAAGTTGAAGGTAGGTATTATTTTTTTGGATTATCATTGTGTTATTCCTCCTTCCTTTTGGGATCATTCTCAAGAGACAAGATAGCAAACAACCGTGAAAGTCTGGAAACAATATCGCGTAAACGGGTAGACTACGTACTTGCATTTATTATGTATCATGTTATATTTTTTTTTTGTTTTTTATTACAGGTTTGGAGGCCCCCTTACTAATTAATGTTGAAAAATTTGCCACTGATAAATGATATAAATAGTGCGATAAAGTGTGTAGCATTTTTTTGTAGTGGATTTTTTATATTTAAAAACTCAAAATCATACATACTATTATTTTTTAAATCTAGAAATAAATGGTAACAGTTATGGGAACCTATATTTTCGCACATTGCCTTAACATCTGGAATTTTTAGTAATAGGAAATTAAAGTACCAACATATTTTATATAATAGGTATAGATTCATCCAGTTATAGAGGACGAAACATGGTTATTATAAGCAATGACATTATTAATGGACAACGCACTCAGTGCAGTAGCTAGCAAGTAAATTCGCACATAGCGACATTCTCACATATATAGGTAGACGTCACGTGATAAAATTTTGCAATTTCCATTGAGCAATATCACGCATCGGGAATTTATAGCAATATCACCTTTATTGTAATGGCGTTAGAACAGTGTTTCTAGTATGAATGTTCATTTGAGCGAGCTATATTGATATTAAAATATGAATTATGCCATTCGGCAGACCCGACAAAAAAGTGAGTGTCATTATTTTTCCAGATGCTTTGTCCATATTAATGTCATTGATTATAAGTAACTGATTTTTACTAAATTTGGACATTTAATTAATTTATTTAATTAATATTTTTTTCTAATAATATGTGTAGGTATTTCAGAAGATTAAAAAACAGTTTATCACTTGATTTTTTATTCACATACTTATATAAAAATTTCCTTACGATACTGTTGATAAAGCTCGCAATGGGGAGCTTTATTAATTAGTTTTATGAGTAGGTACCTACCAACAAAAAGTAACGTTGGTTTTTATGAAGTAAGAAAATTCTTAAATATTTTTAATCGTGCGTTACCATTTCGCTATACGGTGGACTATTATATAATATATAATTATTATATTAAGGCACCTACACAAAAATGACTATGTTACATTTGCAATGATTTCAGTACCTACTTACACAGGTAATGCGTTTTGTATTTGAAAGTTGTTAGTACGTGTACATACAAGTGTCATTGAAGAAGATTTATGTTGTTAAAAGGAGCACGCACGATCCATATATCATAGAGGTAAGAAGAGCACCTGTTCAGGTGTGAAATAAAACTGTCGATAGAGTTATACTTGCAAACATATTTAAAATAAATTATTGAATACCCTACAAAAATTAAAAATTTCTAATCAAAAATATTTTTTTGACGAATAGATCAGTAAATATGCAGTTCCACCTGTCAATATTCTCGGTTGTGGCTTAGTTATGTAACAGAAATTATTGTATTAGAAATTGACATTTTAAAAATCTTGTTTTCTATCCGACACCATACTTCAATCTGTCACTAATTAATATTGTAACGACGCTTAAATCTTTTTATATACTTACTCGATATGCTAATACTAGTATCTTATTATTTGTTTTGTTTTACGACCAGTCTAAAAATATTAACGATTCCTTTATTTGCGTGTCTATCATTTATTTGTATTTAGAATTTGTTAATTAAGCCTTCTACAAAATAAAGACTGTACTTAATATTAGATTATAAAAATTACAAGATAAAAAGAACTTTTATATACAACGTGTGTAAATTTTCTGTTGAATTATTATGCTCAATATGCTCAAACTTGTACTTGAAATAAAGTAAATCAAAATGTCATTTTGACATTTCATTTTGATTTCTATAGTAATGCACGTATATATTAATAATTTAGTTGCTAGGACCACCCCCTTAGCAACCAATAATAGTCTTTTACTTTTTACGGATTTTTCTGAAATAACTTTCCATACAAAACAGAATTAACTGAAAATGAATTCAATTCTGCTTAAAGATGGCTAAAAGTATTAAAAGAATGCATTGGCATCGTGTTCTGATATATTCTAAAAGTTTTAAATGTGTAGCTAGTCGGAAAGTTAGTTAAAAATCGATTGCAAGATTTTTACTAGATAAACAACCACCGGACAAATAAGGCCCGTTTCAGACGGGACACCGGTGTCGCGCTCGTATACAATATAGAAGGCCTTTGTATTCGAATAAAGGGGCTTTTGTATTATGTTTATGAACGCCCCAGAACAAATGAGTCCTCGCATAATTTCGCGTTATAAATTAGAACATAAAACTGACTGCGGTAATAAAGACAAGTGTATCGGTGGCTTGAGAATTTAGCGGCTGACGGAAAAGTGTACCGGACACGCGTTGATTCATTATTTCTGGAGTGTTCTTAAACATAATACAAATGCCCCTTTATTCGACGACAAAGGCCTTCTATATTATATCGAGCGCTACACCAGTGTCCCGTCTTAAACGTGCCTAAGAATACGAGCTAATAAAAACTTGTAAAAATTGCGACAACGTATATTAAAATTTACGAGGAATACTCACTTTCTCAGGCGAAATGAACTGATTATACGTCTACATTTCCTCGCTATTAATGATGCAGTTACGTCTTTAGGTATTCACAGATCACATACATTAGACGAAGCGATGCAATTTAGTTTTTAATGGCATGCAATTTATCGCGATATGGTGCAATTGACCAACATTTACGATACTTGCTCGAGTACACATACACGTCAATTTATTTTATCCATAATAATTCCATAAATACACGTATTTAATATAGGTAACTTTTGTTAGGAAAGCTAATTTAAATATGTAAATAAAGTGCTCTTAAACACCATCTCGCTTAAATGCATATCAGCAGTGCGTATGTCTAATCTCATACAATATTGACATATTTCCAGGCCTCGAAATGGACCCAATTCATAAAATCCCTGAGATTATCGCTCCGTCTTGTGGAAAAATTAAGTTGACCGTCTGAACTAGGTATGCACTTATTATTACAAAGTATATTTAAAATTAGAAAAATATGTTATTATTTTTTGAAAATTATCGATTAAATTTATCGAGCGCTGCATATACCACTTGCGTGAGATGAGTTTAGGTGGACGCTGTTTTATAAATTATCAAAATTACGTGTTCCTACTTCAATGTACTTTTTTACTCTTCTTCTCTTCCGGAGCACATTATCGGACATCTCCAGATGATCTGGTTTGCATCCTGTAGAACAAAGAGTCTGACACCAAATATATTGTGGCTAGTCAAAAATTGAAATGGTTAGCGAAATATACACTAGTTCATAGTTAAAATATTTTTTATATTTATTTTAAAAAACATCGATTTTTATAAAAATATAAATGTGTATAACTTGAAATCCTTTTTATTTATATGAAATCTTATTTAGGTATGGTCCCAATATTGAAACTCGATTTGATATAAATAAAAAGTATATCAAGTTATACACATTTATATTTTTATAAAAATCGATGTTTTTTTAAAATAAATATAAAAAATATTACAACTATGAATTAGTCAAAAATCTTGATGTCAAAACATATTATAAAACTTAATAAACCAAATTTTAATTATAAAATATAACCATAAAATTTATTATGTAATAATAACGTAACTGTGGACATAAATATGTAACAAATTCAATTCTAAGTTTATCTTTGACTTAAAATAAATATTTGTCTTTTTAATGTTTTCAGATATCTACATTTTATGTATTAATTAACACAGTTGAAATTGTAAATTATCAAAAAAATGTCTGAAATTGCAAGCTCCGTATTTTTCCGCTAGCTGTCTCTGGTGGTATAAGCATCCCCCTTAATTCCTAACCGGTGTCAGAATTTGTTCAATAAATATTGTTATATTCTTAAATCTTGTGTGTTGAGTAAAATTAATAGTTTATTACACATAATACCTAATATTGTCCTACTTTCACCTGTATATAGTATACCGACTGGTTAAAGGTTAATTTATTAGGTATTTTATTGTACCTTTGGCAAAAGTAAATTGACAGTGATCGCAGAACAATAATAATTAATCGAAAGCAATCGTACCCTGCAATTTTATTGCCTTTTTCGTATTGCCAGCAATCAATCCGCAATCGTAATATAAAACCAATATATTAATCAATCTGATACTAATTGCAGGACACTATTGTGGAGATTTCTACAATATTACAAAAGACAAAGACAAAAACCTGTGTTGCAATAATTTATTATCAGACAACCGATATGCAATTATCACGATGTCTGCAAGGATTGATTTACGGCACACATATGGATGAATAACATTAGCATATAATTTCCTGCATTTGGTTAGAATTCCAACTCAATCTGAGTATTGCAACACCGCCTTGACTCACTGTTGTTCTGGCTTGGTTATAATATATTTTAATGTATATAGACAATAATAATTACAAGATAAAAATAACTTTTTATATACAACGTTTTTAAATTTTCTGTTGAATCATATAAACTTGACTTGACTAGCTTAAACGATCCAAAAAATGTGTACTTGATAGAAAAGTGAATATATGTCTATAAGATATATATATGTATATAAGATGTGAAAAGTGAAAAAAGTGAAATAATAGTGAAATGTCATTTTTATTTCCTTAGTAACGCACGTATATATTAATAATTTAGTTGCTAGGACCCCAGACTCCTCTAGCAACCAATAATAGTTGATTGGATTACGGATTTCTTCCGAAATAACTTTTTTATACAAAACAGAATTAACTGAAAATGAATTCAATTCTACTTAAAGATGTCCAAAAATCAAAGATCAAAAAAATGTGTACTTGATAGAAGTACTGAATAATGAAATGTAATTTTATATTGATTTCCATAGTAACGCACGTATATATTATTTATTAATAATTTAGTTGCTGAAATAACTTTTCATACAAAACAGAATTAACTAAAAATGAATTCAATTCTACTTAAAGATGGCTAAAAGTATTTAAAAAAATGCATTGGCATCGTGTTCTGATATATTCTAAAAGTTTCAAATATCTAGCTAGTCGGGAAGTAAGTTAAAAGTCGATTGCAAGATTTGTACTGGATAAACAACCACCGGACAAATAAGAATACGACCTAATAAAAACGTTGTAAAAAATAAAGCAGATTCAATTTATTTATCTTTACATTCGTTGTTAAATTCGCTGTACTTAAGTAATTGGAAAAGCACACTGGCTCAAATCATGAACTTACCGGTTAAAGTTCCGTCGGGTATCGTATTTTTTTGTTAAAAAGGATTTTGTTCTAGTGGGTATAATATGCATGAGATGTTTTAAATTATTTATATGTTCAATGTATAAAATGTTACACTCTCAAATTTTGTGAATTATTCATTGAATAAAAGAAATAATTATTACAAAAATATTAGAGAGTGCAAGTACCTATTTATTTTTTAATCTACCAACCTACCAACGTTATAAAAACTAAATATTTGGAGTAATCCGTGACGTTAGTAATTAATACTTTGGACGCTGAAGACGCAGCTGGCGCGTAATAACAAGGCAGCTGATCGATGTAATTAACGAGCATTTTAAATGTGGTACTTAAAAAGTTATTATCTAGTCAGCAGCGAACGGTATTTAATTGATATCTATCTTGATTTAATATTCAAAAACCGATAGCCAATATTATTAACGAAATTTGATAAGCATTTTATAAAAGAACTGCTAGTTAAATTCATCTTAATTAAGTAGGATGCCCGTAGCTTAATAATTAAACTAATTGTAAAATCACACTGGCGCAAATCCAGCGGTTAGAAGTCCCGTCGGTTGTCGTATTTTTTTTCCTTAAAAGGATTTTTTTCTAATGTTTATATGCATGAGATGTTTTTAAATTCAATATATAGAATGGTACATTCTCAAATCTTGTGAGTTATTTCTTAATTAAAATTAATAGTTATTAAAAATAAATTGGTTTTGTTTTGTGCAAAAATAAGTGTTCTAATTGGTCTGATTTAAGTAATATTTCATTTGAATAGTTTTAAGTAAACCGAAATTAGTTTATCGGATTCTTAAAGCACTGTACACCATGGCCCCCACATCCTGAAGCGGACCCCTTATCTATCGCTAAGGTTAAGGGCACTGTGATGCTCTACAGTCTACAGCAACGTTTCCCAAATAGTAGATATTATGCGGGATCCAATAGTTTTGCGTGGTAAAATAATTAAGGGTATTCCGTGTATATTTAGTGATAGGTAAAAAAAAACGCTGAAATACACCCACGGTGGCCGCACGCCTTAAGCGTTGGACTATAACGCCGTAGGTCCCAGGTTCGAATCCTGGGTCTGGCAAGTACACAAATTGTTTTTCAACTTGTGTCTGTCAGGGTATGGACCTAATAGATTGAGCAAGTGGCTGACATCCATTTCTCGTAAAAAACAAAACTCTGTTAATACAAACCTCTACTTTGTGGAGGCCCATATGATCCTATTAGGATCGGACATAGTCGAAAGAAGAAGAAACAAGATCGGGATCAAAAGGGAGTTTGTTAGTAGCGCACGTCGCTTCATTAGTCAAGTAAGTATAATTTTCTTTTTGTGACTTTTATAAAAAATATTTTTATTATCAAATTTTTTTTATCAAAATCTTTACATTCCTACCTTGTAGGTAGTAAGAAGTCATAAAAATATCGTATATACTTACAAAATAAAAAAAAAATCTGACTAACAATATTCTTCTATTTTCAGATCGTTCTAATATTTTCGATATAGTATTCTTATATCTCTGAATAAGGGGCTCGAAATGCTATTTTGATGTTTTAATGCAAATGCTACAAATAATGTATTTAGAAATATATACATATTGGGACCAGGTATATTAAATTTATTAACGAGATATTGGACCCTTTGCCTATTAGATTATATATAGGTTTGTCTATTTTCAATCTTACCGAATAATATTATTTATAGTAACAAAAGGCAATCCAAAACTCAATGCTTTCCAATATTTTTTGTATATTAACACACCATTAAAATTATAAAACTATCACGGCACATATCATTAGTTTTTTTTTTTAATAAAATGTCTTGCGTATTTTATCTGAAAGAATCTAAGAAGAAAAATTTAGTAGGTAATATAATAATATAACTACGTAGGCATGTACTGAAATATTGTCAATTAATTGAAGGTATTTGAAATTTAAATATTGTACCTACTTAAATTAGAATTAGTTAAAAATTTTCCACTCTTCTTATTGAATCATTTTTAGTATCACTGAAACACTATGTACATTTTGCGTGTAGCAAATTTACAACTATCAGTTCTTTTTATAGACATAATTACACATACAATATACCACGCCGTCAATGCAAGCGATGTAGTATTATGTTTGTTAAGTATTATTTTAATCAAAACAGCCCGCTTCATTTCAAATTTAATATTTCGCATACAAAGCCAAAGTAAGGTTTGACAAAAAACCAACAGACGACATCCCAATCGCAGAGTATCGTCTCGATTGTGTTTTGTGTATCAGAACAATTTTTCGGGAGCGGAAAACGCTCTGGGGAAATAATATTTACACATGTGATATTAATAAAAAGTAGAAATTTAATTTATTCTTATAATGTCAACATCGTTTTTTTGTTATTGATGGAATTTTGGGGATTTATCCCCCTTCTATCAATTTGGTCAAATTATGCATATTATGTATTCATTTATTTGTTTATTTAGAAAAAAAATATATAATTTCGTTACATAGATTGCCCAATGCAACCTAATACGAAATATAAAAAGATTTAATTACAAATAACAACCAGTAGTTATAACAATAATGTAGAAAAGAAAGTATATTATAAATATTAAAGTAAAATGATAAAAAGCATTACAAATTTAACCTATTTAACTATATAGTTTTTAAAAAAAATCAACCTTTTTGGTGCCATCAAACAGGTTAATCGCACGATACACAGCATCATGGAACATCACATCTGTCTTGCGACGGGATATCATAAAGACAGCAGAGTTACGAGTGATATTGTTATGAGCATGAAATCATGGCATATTATGAATAAGTAAGTTATCACTTACCACTCGACATCATTAAAATTACAACTATATCTTTCTGTCGTCTATTAGAAAGCAACGGGATGCTTAAAGATTTCAGAATATTTTAGTGCATTGAGCAATCACTGTTATGCCATAATCCTAGTATTCTAATTAAAGAAATAATTATAAGTTAAAGTTAAATTAAAAATTTGGTTGATTTTGAATATCGTGAAATCGCTTTTGGCGATTGGCTTTGAATTACATAAAATCTATCAGTATCTTATTCGTTTTAAGATTAATAGAATTTATTCAACGTATGTATATATAAAACAAACAATGCAATATAATATATTATCATACTAGATATTATTATTCCTACGCATTGTAATATTATATTAAAACAATACTAATCAAACGGGAATAATATCTTAATATACTTTGCTAAAAATATATAAATTTCACGAATTATAATATTTATTTACATACCTACTTATTTTTTTATTACCATGACTACCACTACTATTCAGAATAAAAAGAAGATTATTTTATGTTCAACTTTGTATTGGAAGTCTAATGTGGAATTTAGTAATCCAAATGCGTTTGCAAAAGTCTCATCGTTGTTCTTACTATTTATACATATATTATGTATGATGGCTCATTTTTAATATTTAACTAGATTTAGCTGAATACTTTAAAAAAAATATTCAGTTGAAAATGTCCCTCTGAGGCGGACGAAATCGGTCCTAATTTATTGATTAAAAGTGGAATAAGTACTACAAAAAAAATGCGTTTTATTAAATTAAACAACAATACAATGCAGTTCCACCATGAATTGACAGTTAACAAAATAAAAGGAATTAATTATTTATTATAGAACATGGGAGTATTTTCTCATTAGATATGTGCAAGTAATGTGTCGCAATATCGTAAATAATAAATAATTAATGGAAAACTAATGTATTTCACACAACTCTTTGACGTAATTATCAATTAGAGGCGATCATTATCAGTGCTGTGTATGTGATTTGTTTGCGCATTCAGTTTCATTTTTCCACACTGTTGAGCGGAATATAAATGAACAACGCTTTATTTTACCCAACAATTGCCACACAACAATATTATTCTGTTAAACAAAGGCTAAAAAATATAAATATAATAATTATAAACTTGGTTTTACAAATATATTCAACAATTCAGCATTTTTAACCTTTTCATGCTTACATGTCAATAATTTAAACAAATATTATTGTAACAGTGGATGATGAACCAGTAGCTTTTATGGGAGGGAAATATAACTTAGGAACAGCTTAATTTTGAAATCAATCAGAAATCAGATATTGATAATTAAATTATTAATATATAATATAAAATGTTAAGCTGAAGACTGCAAGGTTTTTTCTGGCCCGCTCAAAAAGGGAGACTTGAAATTCGGTAAATAGTTACTTATGCAATGACAATGTATTTGAAATAAATAAAATTTAAAATTTGGGGGTGGTTCCATTCAATACTCTTTTAAAAAAAAATGGTAACTTGACACTATCGATATGAAACCTTCACTAAAAGAATCGTCACTGACAATATACTTTCAGATATGAATTTTAAAACCATTGATATCCTTGATTTACTTTACTGGATGGTGGCACTTACACACTGCATAATCAACATTATTTTATTTTAAATGCGATATTTGTGAAATTCACAGGGCTGATGACTTAAAACTATATAAATTTATTTTAGTATATTATTATTTAGTAGTAGTTTATTATATTAGTATTAGTATATTATAAATAGAAGGTTTGATCAATCCTTTTCACTGCCAGCCAATTTTTACTGGGCAGGCACTTGTAGGCGAGCTATTTTTGGAATAAAATAAATCCGTTAAAAATATAAAACAGGAACAGAATGATAAATATTTGTGAAAAATTACCAAATCAACATGTTTCTCGAGTTTATAGTGAATATTTTACAATAAAATGTGGTTTTCATAGCTTTTCATAGTGGACTGTAGTATTGTGACGGAATGATTGTGATTTTGGATATGGATCTGGAAGGGAGGGTTATGTTAGGCTGCCAGGCACTAACCTTATTGTTGTTGAGGCTGGCACCATGGTCTGGTTGCACTATCACTCGCGCGATATTGTATCTAGGATTACCCGGTGCTCGGCATTTGACAGTACACTTGTGATTAATGAGGTTAATAAATGGCAAGAGATGGTTTCACGGCTTACCAAGTATTTAGAAGTATCGCTTGGACGACAGTCACACTATATCAAGCTGACCCGGCCGTGGTCTACGAATAACTTTTGAATCAGCCTGTTTAATCGAATTAATCATTAAACGGCGGTTTCGGTGTAACAAGCCTACACGCACCCGTTGTCTTGAAGTAACTTGATATAACTGAATATTCTACAACCACGGTCGGCTGGTGAACCGTAACTGCTGGACGCCCTGACTGCGACAATATCTAGAGATTTGAGGTAGATAGGTGGGAAAAAGCGACCATAATTGGCACAACCAAAATGATAAATATTATTTAGAAAATAGACACAAACAGATTAGTCAGAAGTAATAACGTTTACAAGAACGCACGAGTTAACTCGTTCATGACCTGAAGTGACATACATGCTTTGACGAGTTAACTTGTCTCTGGCAGTGATCACATTAAAATACATAATAGACTGCAAACTTGTTTAAAAAAAACTTATTTAATTACGATATTTTTTACAAAGGAACAGATAAACCCCATTTAAAGATTTTTACAGAACCTTCTATTTTAAAGTATTTCTAGTTATTGGTCCATCTTTTATTCTTTAAATGACTTTTTATTTTTATGAATAAACATGTATTTTTATTTTAATACATAAATAATCAGTATCAAAAATTGTTAGTAAAGCGTAAATCGACAATGAACGGTGCAGAAATCTAATTAAGAGACACCATTAAGGTACACCTCCGTACGACACCTGCCTGAGGGCTCATTAACACTTTCCCGGGTCTCGAATAATGTTCACCCTTTTCGCTAACATTCGCCGTACCAAAATAATCATACAACAGTTTGACCTCTGGTCCAGGGTAATGAGGAAAAGTCGCCGTCGTGGCTCTGCATTGGCCACCCAACATGATCATTCTGCCACTAATGATACTTGGGTATCTATTATTATCATACGACATGCTATTGGACAATATATTGATTTAGTAGGGTTTACCACTATTGCAGCACTCTAGGATTATATCCAGTGGTGCCAATTGCCATTGACAAAAATATGGCATATAAGGTAAGAAAGTAGGTATACTATAAGATCCAAAAAAACGATAGATTTTCTTAAAATTAAGATAAGAGTACGCCATGTAATAGAGGTCGCTAAGTAGATGAAATGAGTGTTTCACAAGCATAGTGAACCAAGTCCATTCTGGTTATTTTTGAGTAACCTAGGTTCAAACCAACCAAGGTTCAACCCAAGGGGCACTAAACTACAGTGGCGAAGGGTGGAGGTAGGCTGTTAAGATCCGACATAAACAGTGCACACTTAACTTTGTCAGTCAAACGTATTTATTTTTGTATTGAACTAAGACTCCATTGTGTAAATAGTGTTTGTTAGTTTTTAATACAATTAAACCCTGCCTAATCTAAGCCACATTAGATAATAGTAAAAAAATATTCGTTTATCTATAAAATATTTAAAATTAAACCATACCTACATCATTTTAGATATTTCATAGATATAATAATGTATTTAATCGATTATGGTTCGGTTTAGGCAAGGCTTAATATATATGACTGAAAAAGTGTTTTTATCAGATCTTTTATCAATATTTTTGTCAGATCGCCCATAGCATATCTAAACTAATATGATTTGGTTTAAGCAGGGGTTAAATAAATTTTAAAAACTAACCAGCACTATCTGCAAATTGTATTTTTAGTTCAACTAAAACAAAAAAGTATGACTGACAAAGTTTAGTGTGAACTATTTATATCGAATCTTAACATCCTACCTCCACCCCTCGCCATTGCTAAACGTCCACAGGGACGCCATAAAACCCGCTGAATAGTCAAACTCATAACAGCACAGATATAGGTACAGAAAAGAGTGGATAGAGCTATGCGATATCTTCATCCAGCAGTAAATCAACCCCAGCTGATGATAAATATCAAAAATATCAAGAGACTAGCACTTGTTTGTTTACTTCGTTCTAGCGACTAGCACTCGTTTGTTCACTTACAAATTGTTTTCGAGAACAAAATATAATATTATTGTTATTGAAGGATATAAATAAAATTTAAGCAAAACAAAATCAGGTACAAAATTCGGCCTTCACTTAAATATCGTGGGTTACGTTTTATTTATTTATAAGATAATTGCAAGCGAATTGCTGTAATATTCTCGTTATTTTATTAGAAATTTTCTGCTTGGTTGCGATTAGGGATTCCAATCCCGGGATCCCGGGATCCCGAGCTATTTTCGATACCTATGAATCCCGAGATTGATAAACATAATCCCGGGATTTCGGGATTGATTTTTTTATCAATTTTTATGGAAAATAAAATAAAAGCGAAAATAAAACAGAAAAAATACTTTTAATAAAAAATAACTACATTAGAAATAAACTGAGTTTGAATGAAGTTTGATTTATACCCATGTGTAGGTTGCCGATTCATTTTATTTTTTCATATGAATTATTAAAAATGAGAAAGATTGGGAAAAAACAATGCTTCGCACTTTTAACAAAGAAATTATGTATTTTGTGATATATGATATATATATATATGATATCATCATACGTTTTACGGCAGTTTCATATTTGACTGACTAATTAGATTTATGATGCGGAAAGGCCATAAGTACGCCATGATTATTTGCTTTACTATTTGAAATATCGCTAATCCATTCATTATGTCTTTACTATCAGAAACAGCAATCTCATATTAAATTCACATTATTATTTATATAACAATATTATTTACTGCATTAAACTTGTGTATTTCCAAGATATTCCAATAAATGTCTTAAATAGTATAAATTATACTAGATTTATTTTTGACCGATTTTATCAATGTTATTTGTAAATATAAAAATTTTATGTTAACAATGGGAAAAAATGCCAATCCCGGGACCAGTCCCGGGATCCCGGGATTGTCAAATTGTAATCCCGAAATCCCGGGATCAGAATTTTGGCTCGGGATTGGATTCCCTAGTTGCGATAACGGCCCACGTGCTCGTCGTAGGTCAAAATTGAGTTTTTATTGTATTTTCAAACCATGATCCTGGACACTCCTTAAACGTTGTGGATAATCTATTTATATAATTTTGAAGCCTTATTATCCTATATAGTTATTTTAAACATTTGATGACTGCATCAAGTATTTTTGTTACATAAAATAGTATTCTTTTAAACCTCTCGTTTTAATGTTTTAGAATATAGTCATATTTCGGTACATAACTGTGCAGTGGTGTTAAGATTTTTTACGTTTATTAATTTTTAAACGCATTTATGAAACCATTAGTATAATTTATTACGAGATAATTTTTGTAAAATATTCACGATAAAAAATTATATTGATAATCTCTGTGATCCCAAATTTGACAAGAATTAGGCATTTTATTATTCAAAAAATCGGCAAGATTGACACATTTGAAGATGATTCTAAAGATACTTATTATAAGCTATGTTTTTGACCATTCAAGTGTGATAAACATCTTGTGAATAATGATTGCTTTATAATAATTATTGACTTAAGAATAAGGTAGTGTTTTTTTGAAATACGCCATTTCTTTTGTCATTCCCCAGTGGTTAAGCTACAACATACGGCCGTAGCCATAAATTGACAAACTATAATTGAAATAGGGAGTAAAATGATATTGACGCGCGTGTTTGAACATGTACCGTTTAAAAAAAAATAAAAAAAAAATTCGCTTAGGTACATGTTCAAACACGCGCGTTAACCTAATTTTACTCCCTATTTTAATTATAGTTTGTCAATTTATGGCTACGGCCGTATGTTGTAGCTTAACTACTAGGGAATGACAAAAGAAATGGCGTATTTCAAAAAAACACTACGTTATTCTTAGGTCAATAATTATTATAAAACAATCATTATTCATAAGATGTTTATTACACTTGAATGGTCAAAGACATAGCTTATAATAAGTATCTTTAGAATTATCTTCAAATGTGTTAATTTTGCCGATTTTTTGAATAATAAAATGCCTAATTCTTGTCAAATTTGGGATCACAGAGATTATCAATATAATATTTTATCGTGAATATTTTACAAAAATTATCTCGTAATAAATTATACTTTTAATTTCATAAATGCGTTTAAAAATTAATAAACATAAAAAATCTTAACACCACTGCACAGTTATGTACCGAAATATGACTATATTCTAAAACATTAAAACGAGAGGTTTAAAAGAATACTATTTTATGTAACAAAAATACTTGATGCAGTCATCAAATGTTTAAAATAACTATAAAGGATAATAAGGCTTCAAAATTATATAAATAGATTATCTACATCGTTTAAGGAGTGTCCAGGATCATGGTTTGAAAATACAATAAAAACTCAATTTTGACCTTCGACGAGCATGTCCCCCCTTATACGCCAGGTGTATATTTTGCAATTAAAAATACTAGATCTGACAAAAAACGCTAAGTTAAGTAAACTATGTACTTACTTACACCAATTTTGAAATAAGAATCTAATGCCTATCACATTTTTAAGGCTTTACAATATGTCTATAAACCAAGTTAAGTTTTGGACTAACTAAAAAATTAATATTTCAGAAATAGATTTACCACCTGCCCTTTATAAAACGAGGATAATTTATTAATTACAGAAATCATAATGACATTTCTATACAATTTTGATCAGTGGCGTGTTTAAAGATATAGATGCCTGAGGCACTTACTGCTATTAAGGCTATCTGCGATTAAAAATAAAATAAAAACCATAATTTTCAACTACCAACGTCCGAGTAAAACAAAAATGATTATTCTTGAAGATGACTATGTTGACATATTATAATAATATTAATGGTTTATTTTTTCGTATTTGTTCCTGTGTTTATGTTATAATTCTCCTTTGTTTTAGTTGCAAGAATTTTGTTATACTTCTGGTAATACTTTGTACCAAATCTGTGAGAATTACGCTTCGTTAAAAGATTATAGTAAAATTTAGTCGTTGAATGATTGCGCAGTTTTGAACCGCCTTTTGAACATTGTTTTGAACACCTTTTCTTGCATATATTTCCTTGATTTATAGGTGAGTATGTTTATTATTTTAAAAATATATTTATAAAAATAAATATCAACCTTCTTTAATATAATAAATAATAATTTTATAATAACAATAAAACATTATATTTTCTGCAGAAAAAAATAATACAGTCAATAAATGTATTTATTTATAAATCGAACTTGGAGAGTTAAGAAGTTGGCTCACTTTCTATTAGGGTTAGCAGTGTCGGGATTTCGAGCACTTTTTTATCCTATAATATCGTGATTGAAAACGCTAGAATATCCAAATTACTTTTTATATGACTTATAAAAAAGTATATTTTCTAGAACTAAAGATAAACGGGACATAAGGTATGAAATATACCGATATCGAATCAAAATACTGGGTGTAGGTACCTGCACAACATCGATTTTAACTGGAAAAGCATTTTAACTAAAGCAAAATAAAGTTACATAAGACCAATTATTAATAAACTAGGCTAAGACCACAAACAATAAAGCTGTCTATAGGTGGTGTGAGCGTTTAATATTTCCAGTCGAATAAGGGATTTCCGCATAGAAATTAATGGACCACAGATAACTTAAAGAAAATTTTAATAATTCAATTCAGTAAAATAGCTTTGTTAATATTACGTCATGTTAATTTTACAAGACAGTTGTTTTATTTGCAATGAGCGCCTTCCTCAAAATGAGACGCCTCTTTAACAATCGAGATCTTAACCTAGGTCTGAGACTGCGTATGGTACGTTGTTATGTTCTCTCAATTCTTTTCTATGGTATGGAAGTACGGACGCTAAACCAAGAGATGACAAGAGAAACACGGAGACTTGAAGCTTTCGAGATGTGGCTGTATAGACGCATCCTCAAAATTTCTTGGACTGACCGGGTGACAAATGTTGAAATTCTCAATCGAATGGGGAAGGACCGAAAAGTTCTACGTAGTATCAAAACCAGGACACTACAGTACCTCGGCCACATTATGAGAGGGAAAAAATACAGCATTCCCCAACTTGTCATTCAAGGAAAGATCAGTGGGAAGCGTAGCAGAGGACGGCGCCGCATTTTGTGGCTTAAGAACCTCCGTGATTGGTACGAGTGCAGCTTCACTGAACTGTTCCGGGTAGCAGACGACAAAGATAAGATCGCCTTGATGGTGGCCGACCTCCGCTAGGGGATGCCACAATAAGAAGAAGAAGCTGTTTTATATTTTTATTGTATTTATACCAAATTTATAAGATATCTACTATTACAGTTCACTATAAAATATATGTATCATAAAGATTGTTTTAGGATTTTCCAAATAAATTATAAATAACTTTGTCTTTACTTTCTCAGGATAACAAGATATTTTTTCAATGTTAAAAATACATAACACTAATTAATAATAATGTTAAATTCTTTATTATTGAAAATATGTACATCATTTTGAAAAATCTTAGAAAAGAAAAAATCGAGATGTCGATATGTTTAAGATTCATATTAATCAATGACATTAATATGGACAAATCGGTTCGAACGGGTTCGCTCAAATGAACATTG
The DNA here is from genome assembly GCF_057557595.1 of Rhyacophila brunnea. NCBI lineage: Eukaryota > Metazoa > Arthropoda > Insecta > Trichoptera > Rhyacophilidae > Rhyacophila > Rhyacophila brunnea. Next base: position 8,016,261 of record NW_028232796.1, on the reverse strand, counting down.
ACATTAGAAACACTGCTCTAACGCCATTACAATAAAGGTCATATTGCTATAAATTCCCGATGCGTGATATCGCATAGTGGATATTACGTGACGTCTACCTATACATGCGAATGCGCGAATTTACTTGCTAGCTACTGTATTGGGTGCGCCGTCCATTAATAATGTCATTGATATTAATTATCAATAATTACAGACATTTGTAACCTAACCTAAGTTAATTATAAATCTGGTTGGTTTTCATATAGTGGAATTTGAAAAATCTCATAGAGTAGGTATACGAATCATAGGCGGATTGATATCTCAAATAATAGAGCACTCACCCTGGATAGTGAAAGATGTGCGCTCTAGTCCCATTCTGTCCAACTTCTTTTTTTCTATGATTTGTTTAATGCGTATTAATTATTATTTTACCAAATATTTAATTTTACACTTATATTATACTTTTTATAAATAAATAAAAAGTACTTTTCTACTTAATTTTGATTTAAAAAATAGTAACACTAAATGTGAATTTACTAATTGTATCGATGTGCATTGTAGATACTTGCGTATTTTTATAAAAAAAAACGACTGAAAAAACTTGAAAACCAAATCGAGAATACAAACCTCGCAATTCCCGGATTGCATATATGCCATATTATTATTCTGTCCGGAATTGTAATCCCTGCATGCCATCGACTGCCACAGAAAATATTATTTTATCATTGAATTTTATTGTAAGGACGAACGCAATCTTTTGTCCAATGTTGAAAAGCTGATATCCACAATATAAAGATCCACTTCTTCGGTGAGCAATGTCGTTATTCACGGTATTGCTTTATCTCTTATTATTCGAAACGTCGCCAATACGCCATATAGGACGTATCGCTACCCATTGATTTCGAAATGAAAGATGATTGTATCGGTTCTACGAATATATTATTTAACTTTTACAATAATATTCTTTACGGGTATTGTAAACAATTGTACGTTATTGTCAAAGATATTGAAGAAAGTCTTCTATATTATAAACGGTGTTGCCAACTGTCGTTGACAAAAACATGCTAGACGGCATTGGCGAAGGGTGGAGGTAAGCTGTTAAGATTCGACATAAATATTCCACACTTAACTTTGTCAGTCAAACATATTTGTTTTCATTGAACTAAGAATACAATTAGCATGTGGTTTTGGTTAGTTTTTAAAGTTCAGTTAAAGCTTGCCTAAAACAAACGATAATAGTTTAGGTATGATATAGGCGATCCGACAAAAATAATGCACACTTTTTCGGTCATAATTATTTGTTTTCGTTGAAATAAGAACACATATTATTAAAAATGGTGTCAGTTAGTTTTTCTAAATTCAATTAGACCTGCCTATACAAACCTCAATCGATAATAATTACAAGATATACATATATACAACGTTTTTAAATTTTCTGTTGAATCATATAAACTTGACTTGACTAGCTTAAACGATCAAAAAATTTGTACTTGATAGAAATAATACTGAAATGTCATTTTGACATGTCATATTGATTTCCATTGTAACGCACATATATATTAATAATTTAGTTGCTAGAACCCCAGACCCCTAGCAACCAATAATGGTGTCGAAATAACTTTTCATATAAAACATAATTAACTGAAAATGAATTCAATTCTACTTAAATAGGGCTAAAAATGCATTGGCATCGTGTTCTGATATATTCTAAAAGTTTCAAATATCTAGCTAGTCGGGAAGTTAGTTAAAAATCGATTGCAAGATTTGTAACGGACAATAAACCACCGGAAAAATAAGAATACGAGCTAAGAAAAACGTCGTAAAAAATATCCCTCTATCTATAAAATGGGGGGACATGCTCGTCGAAGGTCAAAATAGACTTTTTATTGTATTTTCAAACCATGATCCTGGACACTCCTTAAACGTTGTAGATAATCTATTTATATAATTTTGAAGCCTTATTATCCTTTATAGTTATTTTAAACATTTGATGACTGCATAAAGTATTTTTGTTACATAAAATAGTATTCTTGTAAACCTCTCGCTCTAATGTTTTAGAATATAGTCATATTTCGGTACATAACTGTGCAGTGGTGTTAAGATTTTTTACATTTATTAATTTATAAACGGATTAATGAAACCATTAGTATAATTTATTACAAGATAATTTTTGTAAAATATTCACGATAAAAAATTATATTGATAATCTCTGTGATCCCAAATTTGACAAGAATTAGGCATTTTATTATTCAAAAAATCGGCAAGATTAACACATTTGAAGATGATTTTAAGGATACTTATTACAAACTATGTCTTTGACTATTCAAGTGTGATAAACATCTTATGAATAATGATTGCTTTATAATAATTATTGACCTAAGAATAAGGTAGTTTTTTTTTTAAATACGCCATTTTTCTTTTCATTCCCTAGTAGTTAAGCTACAACATACGGCCGTAGCCATAAATTGACAAACTATAATTAAAGTAGGGAGTAAAATTATGTTAACGCGCGTGTTTGAACGCGTGATTATAATGTGGCCGTCGATGATTCCGTGAGAACCAAGCAGTGTCATTAGAATCCATGACATACGAATTGCTTTCAAATTAATTTTATTTTACTTTTTTAATTATTGTATAGTTTATATAATACATACTGCAACTTCTTTATATACATTTTTCACACAATCGAATTACTTGCTTTTCCCTCCACCACCCGCCACGTCTCCACACTCGTTATGCAGGCATCTACCATAGCGTAACGAACGTTAGGCGCTCTTCAAATTTGTGCCGAGAGTATCCTAGGAGCAACTTCCCTCGACTCCTCGTATTTCCGTTAAGGCGAAGTCTTTACTGAGCCGTTTTTAAAGAGGCACCTAGCGGAAAAATACGAAGCTAGCAATTTGATTTTTTTTTGATAATTTACAATTTCAACTGTATTAATTTATAAATATTTATCTGAAAACATTATAAAGAAAAATATTTTTTATTTTAAGTCAAAGATAAACTTACAATTGTAAAAAATGTAATAAAATGTGAATTTGTTGAATCGGACCGCATCTTATTATTACATATATTTTATGGTCATATTTATTATTGAAATTTAGTTTACTAAGTTTTCTAAGCATCGCTTAAGAGATTTTTGACTAATTCCTAGTTTTGATATTTTTTATATCTATTTTAAAAAACATCAATTTTTATAAAAAATATAAATGTGTATAACTTAAAATCCTTTTTATGTATATTATATATATTTTCTTTTTAATGTTTTTAGATATATATTTATTAATTAATACAGTTGACATTGTAAATAATCAAAAAAAAACTCAAATTGCAAGCTTCGTATTTTTCCGCTAGGTGCCTCTTTAAAAAAGGCTCAGTAAAGACTTCACCTTAAAGCTTAAATATTGTACCATGCTCTTCCATCATCCCGAATAACAGTCTTTACTGTCACTTAAATTTAGGGCATGGTGTCACTGTGTGTATAATGTCCTAAACATCACACTCACCATAGAGCTGCGTAACGCTTCTCTCCACGAGGATAACAAAGTTTTTACCCATTGTATGGCCTGATCTTAGCTTCAATATCAGCTTGAGCTACAAACAGTTGATTCGACCAACTAAAGTACCAGTCATGGAGAAGGTAAGGAAGGAATTTATTACATTTCCTATTGCGGTAGGAATCTGTCACATGCTTTGAAAATACATGCTTAAAAAAGAGGGTTTATACATTTGCATTATTTATTATAATATCGATTGTAATGTTTAAATTTAATAACATGACAGCTCTCAACTGTCGAACGAATTTAATAGTAATACATTTTTTGTTGCAATTGTGACAGAGCATTTTAGTTGGCGACTGTCGTTTTGTATTTGCGTAGCTGCACAACCAGACGAATAATGGCTCACAATAATATTTAATAAAATTTAAATAAAGAAAATAATATTATTATTGCTAACAATAATAATTTAGCGCGAACCTGTTTTGAGATGCAATCATCGCAAGTAATGCAGAAGCCTTACTTTGTACAAGTGCCACAGTGCAGAAGATGCCAATTTATATTCGAATTACTTTGAATTTTAAAGATTTTTAAGATTGAAGTAGTTCAATCTTACATTGTTATCGAACATACAATCAACCAAAACCTCTATACAATTACGTAAATCATTATGTTGGTTATAAATAGGGATTGCAATACCTAATGAAAATATCAATGCCCGTATCATCATCAGCCGGGGTCAATCCACTGCTGGATGAAGGCCTCCCCAAGCTTTCTCCAACTCTTTCGGTCTTGTGTCGTTCGCTGCCACGTATTTCCGCCGAACTTTACCAGTTCGTCAATCCAGCGGCTTTTAGGGCGACCCTGTGGCCGTTCATGCCCCTTGGGTACCACTGGGTGACGGCATTTGTCCAGCGGCCGTCCTTTCGGCGAGCAATGTGCCCCGCTCATCTCCATTTTAGCTGTTTGGCAACGTCTATTACATCGCGTACCCCTATCTGCTTCCTAACCCATTCGTTTCTCTTACGGTCCTTTCGCGTGATGCTCAACATACACCTCTCCATGCCTCGATATGTGACTCTTAGCCTTTGGACATCTCTCGTGTTGAGGGTCCACGTCTTGCAGCCATACGTGAGCACGGGTAGCACACATTGGTTGAACACCCTACGCTTAAGACATAATGGTTGGTCAATCTTGAAGATACTATTCAGACGTCCGAAAGCACTCCATCCCAGCTTTGTTCTTCGAACAATTTCATCGTGCATGCTCCCGTCTGCGGACACCTGCTGTCCGAGATAGACGTAGCTGCTGACTTACTCGAGTTGGGTGCCGTAAATACAGATAATCGCAGGGTCCGAAAAACAGTTACTCATCACTTTTGTCTTTGAGACATTTATCTTTAGACCGACCGTTTGACTGACATCTGCGAGTTCTTGCATTCTACCTCGGAGGTCTTTCGGGTGTTGTGAGAGTATAACAATATCATCTGCAAAGCGCAGGCGACTGAGGTGCTCCCCATTAATTGGAACACCTTTTTCCTTCCAATCAAGTTTCCTAAATAAGTCCTAAAGAGTAGCGGTGAATAGTTTAGGAGAAATGGTTACACCAAGTGATACCATTTCACCGAATGCCCGTATACCTACATAATATTATTCTGTAGGAAGACGTTTAAAAAATAAATGTTAAAAAATTAAAAGTTTAAAAAAAAATACATAATAATAATATGATAGAATTCTTGATTTTCACAAATACATTGAATTTGATTTCGTGGTCGAATTGAATATTTCTGAAATTATATGAATACATCTGAAATTTTAGTCCACCTCCCTTGTGTCTTTTTAATTAATTATTTGTGTATTTTCATCGATCAGCTCTTGAAATAAAAAGTAAAAAGTACCGTCGGTACTTTAAATATTTACCACTCGGTACAACTCAATTTAATAAGCAATAGAGTAGAACATAATGCAGAAAAATACTATTATAGACATTTTCGAAAAAATAAACGTGCATTTTTGATACTTAAAACCGGTATTTCATTATCGATAAATACTGGAATCCCGGTTTTGAAACACCGGGAATGCAAACCCTAGTAGGCTTACCATACGTTTCAAATTGATCGAGATTATCCGGGTTTCGTCTCGGCTGGTTTGTCATTTTATCCCGGTTTATAATGTTATATTACGTACGAGTATTTTCTGATCCACACGTAAAAGATCAATATTTTAAGCAATATAGTTTTTTAAATAGATAGTACCTAATACAATATAATATTATTTAGCCAACATTATTTCCTTTACATCCACGGAATGTTTTCGGTAAAATTATAATTGCTTAAATACCTAAGTAATTCATTTTTTTCCCCGGTTTGGAAACAAAATATCGTTAGCCAGTCGTATTATAAATAAAATGGCACTTAGTATATACGGAGGTTATCTTTTTTGTTGTTGAATAAGGTATGTAAGTCTTTGTATTCGATTAAGTAGATCGCCGACTACTCCACAATTTCGTCAAGAAAGGTGTTATATAACTTTTGAAAAATTAAATATAGTGAAACAAAGTTATATGTTATACCACTATGTAGACAAATGCGTCTCTTAAGGCATAAAGCCCACCAAAGCGGCGCTGGGTGCGCTCACTACTGAGTAGGCCCCCTCCCACCCGCGCATTACCCTTCACCTATGTAATAAGGGGCCCAAGAAGCACAAAATAATTATTATTATCAGCGTCTCTCATAACAAAGCAATAAAATATTATATTATTTCTCGGGGCTTGTAATTAATATTCACGATGACATCATTCTACCAGCGAAATATCGGACACGCAATAACTAAACAATGAGTTCACTGTTATTAAATAATGGCTTCTCGCCTGTCTATCGACGACGCTTCCAGAAGCATGATTTTGCTTGCCGTGTTCAATGAATGGACTACGTTGTATTTTCGGATATTCGCTGAGAAGCCACACAACGGTGAATCATGGGGCAGGCGGGCACAATGCGTTGTCAAATCCAGTGTGCGCTGGCGTATTTGATGACGTTGTATTTTTGATGATTTACGCGCCACTTGTGAAATTTTGCGCGAGCGCCCCACTCGCAGCGTTAAGTGAGTTTTACGCCTAAAAGTCTTAAAGGAACCAATACTTTTCTAATAGATGTTCAATAACAAATGCTACATTCTTAAATCTTGAATGAATTGAATAAGGAAAATAGTTATAGCAGTCCCAATTTGTGACATGTACCTACATATTAACTTCACAAAAAGCATTCTTCTTTAGACGAAGGGTAAAGTTTATTAAGCATTATATAACCACGTATTTATTATTTAATCTAGACCACGAGCCTTATGTTTAAGATACTTTGCTTACACTAACAAAGCAATACTTATTGAAAAATAATTCGCATTGTATGTCGACTGGTGAACGATAAAATGACATATCGACATTCACATTGAAAAACCACGTATATGACATTAATAAATAGCAGTAATGAAGCATAAACATTGTGTGTATTAAGTAGGTATGTACGTATTTCGACACTGATAATAAAACATAATAATAATATGTCTACTAAGTTAATTCTTATATAACATTATTTTCCTGGATGTTCTGAAATGACCCATATCCAAGGCGTTAGTGTACTGATAAGAAAACAGCACGAAGAGACGAAGAATAAAAATTGTTGTATGTTGTTATAACTCTAAAGATGCAATACGTTTTAATATACTAAATTTAAAATTTAGTTCATGATATGAAAAACAGATACATACGAGGTATTTACTCTCACCTGGTGATATATTATAGTATTTTGAACGGGAGGATACAACCTTTGTGTATTATTTTGAAATTGCACAGAGACAGAAGATGCTATCTCAATTCATTGTAAGTCGTGTTTGATGTATGTCCCACATTACGTTTATTGATTGTGTCAAGGGATTTTCTCTTTTTGGAACGATATATTATTATCATTTCCATGGTGCCATCTTTATTTTGCATACGGCTTAATATTATTTTAATTTTGATCTGATACAATATTGGAAATAATAACAATATAATATATTATCTATATGGTTGTAATATTATATATTATTATTTTATCTGCTTTAAAACTCACTTAGTAATGGTGGCAAAGGAAGGTATGGTAGGTAACTGAAATAAAATTCTAAGACAGTCAAATTTACGAAACATTTGGATTTTTTTTTCATCTTCATTTATTTTACTGATATGATTTCACTTTTTATAAACCAATGGCATAATATTCCATAAATCATTACAACTATTTGCATATGCCGACGATATTGAAGTCATTGGCAGGTCCCCAGAGGCCCTCAAACGGGCTTTTATTTCCATAAAGTCAGCTGTCGCAAACAGCGTTGCCAATTTAGCATTTTCTTGCTAGATCTAGAATTATTCAATAGGTATCTAGCTTGCAAAAAACGCATCTGACTTGTGGCGTTTTTACTAGCGTTTTTTGATGCCTCCACAGCTTTAAATCTGTTAAAAAACGCTAGATATTTAGTTTATGTATTTTCGTGCTCATCAAATTTCTGACTATCGGATTCGTAATGCAGGTAGGTCGTTACCTATTATAGTGAGAAATACAACACGATGAAATAATTTCATGCATTATTTAATGTTTTGTATATTATTCCGAATCTCCGCGTATATAAAATAATAATTTAACAATTATTCATCTAAAAGGTATATTCTTTAATTCTCTATGTCTGTCGTACAAAAAAGAAGCGATCGTCTTCAAACATGAAACGAAACTTGAACGCCGTTTACACAATATAGATATTTATTGTCAATTTTGAAATATATTTCTTGTTGTTTTAATTTAATAAAACGCATTTTTCCAGAAAATGTCCCTCTGAGGCGGACGAAACCGGTGCTAAACTATTGATTAAAAGTGGAATAAGTACAACAAAAAAATGCGTTTTATTAAATTAAAACAACAATACAATGCAGTTCCACCATGAATTGACAGTTAATAAAAGAAAATATATTTCTGTTAAATTGTATGGTTTTTACACATATTATCAACATTTTTTTCAATTTTTGCACTTATTTTCGATACGCGAAAGCACGGGTATAGACTTCGTTCTTGGTAAAATAAGTGAATTTAGTTGAAATTGTATTTTCACAAAATCTAGCGTTTTTCCTGCCAAATAGTTTGTTTTCATACCCCGTCTGGCATACTTTTGTTTTTGACAATTATTGGCAACACTGGCTGCAAACATGGGACTCCGGATAAACGAAAGTAAAACAAAATACATACCAGTTCTCCATAGTACAACATATGATAATAACACCTTTATCATTGATGGGGATGTTTTTGAAACTGTGGATTCATTTGTTTACGCAGGGTCCCTTGTCACAAACAGTAATAATACGAGCGACGAAATTAAACGTCGGATCACCCTCGCTAACAGGTGCTATTTTGGTCTCCAAAAGCTTCTAAAGAACAAAGCACTCTCGAGGAAAACCAAAACAACCTTATAAAACTCTCCTTATTCATACCCCCCCCCCCCCATATTAACATATGGATCAGAATGCTGGGCACTCAGAAAACGGGATTAGAGAAGTATGAATATCTTTGAGAGGAGATTTTTGAAAATAACCTTTGGGTTGCTCGAGAAAGTGGCATTTGGAAATCAATGTATTATGAGGAGCTATACACACTTCACGGGGGCAAAAAGATCACGTGGCATATGAAAATGCAGAGACTGCGCAGGATATACCGCGCGAAGCGGGCCATGTACGTAACCCCCAATGGCAAGAGAAGACCTGGGGCCTTATGTTCTAACTTGTGACATTAAGTCACCCAACGACATGACGTAATTGTGACGTCAGCCAATACACGTTCGAGGCAAGCCGTCCAACGCACACGGCTTACCATAGATATTATTATGCTGAAACACCTATGGGGACAATGTATAGCGCCACTATTTTAGTAGCGTTATTTTCTCAAATGTTATTATCACTCCGGTAGTACGTCACAAAGACGTCATAAGACGTCATGTCGACCGGGCGACTACAACTCGCAAGTTCTAACATAAGGCCCCTGCACCGCGATTTCCTAACTATCGTCACGTGTGGCACCAGACGATAGTTAGGAAATCGGGCTGCTGGTCGGCTGAAATTGAGATGGCTGGAATGTGCCACGGATGATTTAAAAATGCTCGGTCAAAGCAATTGGAGAGTGTCGGCGCTGGATCGTCCAGGATGGAGGAAGTTTGTGAAAGAGGCCAAGACCCACCAAGGGTTGTAGTGCCATAAATGATGATGATAACTTTTTACAACGTTTTTATTAGCTCGTATTCTTATTTGTCCGGTACAAATCTTGCAATCGATTTTTAACTAACTTCCCAACTAGCTAGACATTTGAAACTTTTAGAATATATCAGAACACGATGCCAAAGCATTCTTTTAATACTTTTACTTTAAGCAGAATTCAGTTTATTTTCAGTTGATTATGTTTTGTATGGAAAGTTATTTCAGAAAAATCCGTAAAAAGTAAGACTATTATTGGTTGCTAAGGCGATGGTCCTAGCAACTAAATTATTAATATATACGTGCGTTACTATGGAAATCAAAATGAAATGTCAAAATGACATTTCAGTATTCTATATTTTTGTTTATTTGTTTGTTTGTTTTTTATTTATTTCATATCAAGTACAAGTTTGAGCATATTGAGCATAATAATTCATAAGAAAATTTAAAAACGTTCTATGTAAAAAGTTCTTTTTATCTTGTAGTTATTATAATATATATTTATATATGCTTAACCGCGAATCGAACTTATGCTAAAAATGTATAGCTTCATTAGTTGAGTTTCTAATCCAATGGATTGCTAGGATAGAAATCACCGCGCATAAAATAATAATGTCTTTGGCCAAGTCCGTCCTTTAGCTGGAGCATATTGACACCACACGACGCCTCTAAGGCCCGTTTCAGACGGGACACCACCGAGAGGCCTTTGTTTTATGTTTATGAATGCCCCAGAGCCAATGAGTCAACGCGTGTCCGGTACACTTTTCTGTTGGCCGCAACATTCGCAAGCCGCCGATATACTTGTTTTTATTACCGCAGCCAGTTTTATGTTTTAATTTATAGCTCGAAATTATGCGTTGGCTCATTAGCTCTGTGGCGTTCATAAACATAATACAAAGGCCCCTTTATTCGAATACAAAAGCCTCCTATATTATATCGAACGCGACACCGGTGTCCCGTCTGAAACGGGTCTAAGAATCCCTGTCGCTCGCCTTATACATCCTTATATTTCATGATAGTTGATGACTGCGACTCAATAAAAATAAGTTACATTCAACAAATAGCAGCATTAACATTGATATATAAAAATAAAACTTAACAAAACAAAACAAACGAAACAAGTTTTTATATTAAATAATAAACAACATAGATCGGCACTCAGCTGGAATCTATTGTTACTGAGTAGGAAGTCATTCTTCATTTTAATTTTAATAATATTCATTGACTTATTTAAGTGATTTTAATAACCAAAAAAAGACTAACCCATTTGATGCAGCCAATGATAAGGCAGTTTAAGCCGACAATCTTGAGATATTTCAAATTACTTTATATTGAATAGCCTCCGTTTCACTTGATGATTCCAATCGTGATTTAAACAGTTTAACTAGTAAACCTCCATCTTAATAATTATAACCTTTACTAAAAACAACGGTCCATATGAAATGCATCATAATATATATCCTAATCCATGCATTTAACCCTGAGTCTGTTCATTTATATTTACAAGATACAACATTAACACGTGAAAAAAATTAATAGTACTGTTGTACCAGGTGTACAAAAAATTATCAAGGTCCTGAAAATTGTTGAAAGTGTGGAGCGGCATCAAACAATATAATATTATGGGTTTGAATCTACCAATCAGACTCGCTTTTGAAAAGATTACTAGAGGAGTTAGACCTAATTGGTGATATCTGAAGCCGCATTTAGACCAAGCTATCGAATTAATGTTCTTCCCCCACTCCAGCAAAATTCTTATGCTCACTCAACAAAAAGCGTTTACGTCAAGAGAATTTCGCTGGAGTGGGAGAAGAACAAACATTCGCTGGCTTGGTCTAAATGCGGCTTTAGATTATCGAAGAACTGTGGAAAATAGAACTGAAGGCGTAGAATTCTATTCTTGATAAGGCCAAGGTTTACTTAGAATCATTATCCTTGCTCACTAGCATTCTACATGCTTAAGTATTATATTATTATATACTATCGGAATTATGTGTATAATACTGAAAAGTTGATTATTTTCATCAGTAAGGAATGTAAAAGGTTAATAAATATGATTTGGGATAGGAAGGACAAGATGTATCCATAAAGGAGCCCTGTGCTAATACCTATTGGGGACATAAAACTTATTCTGGGTAAATAATTTTATTTTCAATACGCAAATTGTTTTTTTTTTTGTATTTAATGGTATTTTTATTACCTATGCAACAAGAGTCTTCTTCAATAATATATTCAAAAATATAGTTTTATTTATATGTGTTATTGTATAATGTAATTAACAGGGCGACATAATTATTATGATATATTATTTGTGCATATTTATTTTGATGGCATAATTTTTGCAGCAATTGATTTCAGTAATATTACATTGTAATAAAAGTACCCCCTTACTTTCGTTAAGCTTCGTGTGGAGGCAGCTATTTCTTTACCTCAAGATTTTTTCAGTTTATTTTTCTGGCTGCGATAACCCCTACAAATTTGGGGGTTTTAGGCAGCCCCTTTAACTTTATGATAAATCCAGCCCGAAGAAGGGACCACAGCTGAAAAATACAACATTAATGATAAATCCTAAATATACATAAACTGAGCTTTTAAATGATCATAAAAATATCATATTATCATAATTTGATCAGTGATGGAGTAACTATGTAAGTGATTGGATTCCTTAGATTGAGCGATCACTACGTGATGCTTGGTGTTTGGTTCATTATTACCATTTTAATTTTATTAATACAATTATTATGATTAAGCTTATATGAATAAGGCATTGTTGTTAGGATCGGAGCTTACTCATTTCGATTATTATAAATTATAACCAGAACTGGATTAATGTGTTTACATATCATATAGATATCGCTATCTGAACATATTTCAAATTATATATTATATCTTTCTCTTTAATACTTATATATGTGCAGTTATTTCAATCCTTCTCTATACCGCATTTTAATTGATCTTTATAACATAAGAAAAATATTAAATTAAAAATTGGTTATAGTTTTCTTAAAATATCGATTACCTATTACAAAGTATGTAGGTACACAGTATACACCAACCTATATGATTAAACAATCTCATTTTAAAAAGCTACAGCTTTTAAAAGCTAGATTGTATGCCAAATAATTCGGATATTAATAAGAAAATACATATTATTTCGAATTACATATTATTAAAAGCCCAGAGACATGAAAATATTAAATCAATTATTATTGTAACTTTTACATGCAATAATACAATGAAGATATTAATTAAATCATTAAAATACAATATGTATATGATAATTAATAATTCTACATACTTACATATTTAGTGATCAGTTGGACAATCCAATCGGATATTCTCAACCGATAGAAAAATAAACCCCAACAGCTTTTTATATTATCTTTATACATACACAGCCTTACTCTCTCTCTCTCTATCTCTCTGCTGAAGCTATGTAGGTACATTATGCCGGGTCCACACCGGCAACAAGTCGCGCGACAACTCGTTAAATTTTACGATAATTATCATGCTTATCGTAAAATTTAACGAGTTGTCGCGCGACTTGTTTTCGGTGTGGCCGCACTTTTACAGTGCAACGACAATAATGTTGATAGGTGGCACTGCCACTTTTCTAGTTTAAAGATAAAGATATATTTGTTGTATTTTATCGATCATTGATAATGTGGGCAAAACCACTCCCAATCTTTATTAAATTATGTGAAATATATTGTTTTTAATTTAGACTATTACAATGTCTCTCCGTCAAAAATTAACAGTTGGCATCATAAAAGACTGTTGTAATAATTATTGAAACTGTTTCAGGTTCAACTAATTTTTAAAATTTCAATTAACACTAAATTACACTTACAAAAGTTTGAATTATAATATAAAAGTTTTTCCCGATTATAATTTAAGTTACCATATATCTTACAACATCTCATTCATATCTTACTCTGTATAGGCACATCTCTAAATTTTCATTGAATAATGTGTGTACATTCAAAATATTAACGTATACAAAAAACGTAATTTTAATAAATAAATGTACCGTAAAATGAACGTACACTGAAAGGTGCATTAAATCAATCACAAGATATGTCTACTAGTAATGATAATATTAAAGATCATGGTCATATTTTTTCATATAATTAACCATGTCATTCTGAATGTTCAACCATCAAGCATGTATTTTTTTGTGGTGTCAAAATATTAAAGTAAGATCGTATCCATCCATTGATATATTAGTACAGTGCACAAAATAGTGATGTTACTGGTTATTATCATTAAATAAAATACTTTATAAGCAGTCACGTTGATTTCAAACGTACTGAGGTGATTTTGTGAAATTTACTCTTAAGCTGTTAAAGTGTATTAGATTTTAATAATGAGCGTGTACCAAAAGTACCTATATAAAATATTATCTATAAGTTCTGATTATATTAAAATTTGTAGTATTTTTTTGCATTTGCTTTTGAAAAAATTGTGTATCTATCATGGTATTTTGCAGTGGCGAAAGGTGGAGGTAGACTGTTAAAAACCGACATAAATAATGCACACTAAACTTTATCAGTCAAACGTATTTATTTTCATTGAACTAAGACTGCAGTGTATAGATAGTGTTTATAGTTTTTTTAACATTCAATTATGCCCTGCCTATTTCAGGCAAGCCATAGTTCATATCAGTCAAAAAATATTATATGATTATCATCTAATGATTAGGTATCTATAAAATATCTAAAATTATTCAATTAAACTATACATCATTTTAGATATGTCATAAATAGAAGAATATTTTTTTCGACTGTGGTTTGGGTAGCCTACCTAAAGAATTTAAAAAAAAAAAATCAACACCGTCTGTAATAATATGTATTCTTAATTCAACGAAAAAAAATGTGCACTATTTTTCTCAGACCGTCCAAAGCGTACCTAAATTATTGTGGTTTGGTTTAAGGTTTAATTAAATTTTAAAAACTAACTAGCACTATCTGCAAATTGTATTCTTATTGCAATGAAAACAAATAAGTATGACTGACAAAGTTTTGTGTGCACTATATTATATCAAATCTACATGCTTCGCTATTGGTATTTTGCCTACAGTCTATAACCCCCGTTTCACATTCAGCAAATATTATCACGTGACCATTTTCCATATAGACGTCAGCGATAATATTCGCTGCGTATGAAGCCGGGGTAACTGTGCTGAACACGGGTCAAATAGATAATACAGGGATTTTTTAAATGTATCTGAATGTAAAATTTGACGGTACCTAGCTATTTTGTGAGGTAACGTTTAATGCTTATAATAACTTTATTCAAAGTCAATTACTTTTTCATTCATAAATAGGTGAAAAGTATTGACGGCCAATTTGTACATGTTACAATAATTATCGTACGGATGTAGTTTTGCTTATAAAGCATTTTTGTAAATATCACATTATATTCTTTTCATCTAAATTTAATAGTTTTCATGTTTCAGACTGTATTGACATTAGATCGAGTGAACATAATTGATGTTGGTTATTAATATTGGTTGAATAATTTCTGAAAGAGTGTATAAAACCCCATTTTAGGTCTACCGAGTAAAATCATAAAAAATCCTCCACAATATAAATGTGAAAGCTTTATTTTAAGTTTTCCAGAAGGTTATGCCACTGTAAGTTCTACGAGATAATCTGACATTTATATATTTCAAGGATCAATACAATGAAATCGGAGAAAGTAAATGTGAAAGCTAAAAAAAAATTATACATAGTCGGTGTATTTTCATTGACGATTTCTCGAGAATCGAAATCCCGACCTCTAGTTTTAATGTAGTTATGTAGCGCTTTTGCAGTGGACTGTAATTTGAGGATCTTGGTGGGTGGTGGATTACGGATCTAGGAGGGAGGTGGTTCAACAGGATGCCAGACACTCACCTTTTACGTTGAAAGGGCTAGCGCGCGCTGGAACTGATTCGGTGTTCACGCACTCACGCACTGGTAAACGGAATTCGTAATGTCACTCTCACGGTTTCACTTGGTTTTGAGATGAATGATACACACGATGTTCGCTCAAACCGTATCAGACGTAGCGCAACAAAGGTCGAACAGATGTGTTTTGTCTGAGTCACTCTGTGGTAACAACGGCTTAGCTTTAACATCCTAGGCGCACCCGCTGTCTTGATGTAACTGCCTGTAACGTCAAAAGAGTGCTCGATGGACGAATCTCCCTATACGCATAGCGGTCTACTGACGATTCACAAGTGCCAGTTAGCGACGGCTAAGCTATAACAAGCCTGCACGCGTCCGCTTTCTTGATGGTACCCAAGCTAACTGAATATTATTCGCAATCACGGTCATTTCATGAGTCTCACCAGTTACATTTTCTTTAATCATCAGTTGTTTATTCTCCCAAGGCGCAGAACCAACCTGCCACTGGTAAGGCCAATTGGGAGGGCGAAAACTATGTTCAACGAAATTGCTTCGGGTGTTGATATATTCCACCTACGTGAGAATGAGTTTAGGTTCACGTTGTTTTATAAATTCTTAAAATAGGGTCTGCTTAACTCATCCGGTGTACTTCCTTGTACCTATCTAATTTATCTACTCATCTATCTCTTTTTTTATGTAATACTGTTATATTTATATATCTTTGTTTCTAAATGTCATGTTGTGAACGTCTTAAACTTATAATTTGTAATGTCCACAATATGTTAAAAAAATAAATAAATTGAAATTGAAATTTAATAAATAATTTGAAATTAAATAGGTATTAGCCATTAAATACTTGTACAATAACGAATACTGTATTCTTAAATCTTGAGTATTAATCATTGAATAAAATTAAATAAAAATTGGAATCAAAGACAATCTTCTTTCATATTTACAATCACACGTATGTAACCTTTGAATAATATTACCATGGGGTAAGATAGTCAGTTCATAATCCTATAAACTCATTGACTCTTTAAAGTTAAATTAAAGATACCTCTATGTATTTTAATAATATACATTAGCATTTTTTTATTAATAGTCTTCAATGTATCTATAAAATTAATGACGGCAATTTCGGAAAGCCCCATCGTGCATAACACACGCAATAATCATGGCTGGATCTCTCCTATCTGAACGCTGTTATCTCCTCATTTGAGTGCTGCCCCCCGGCGAAATGCATCTCAACTAATGCACTTACAAATAATAATTTAATATATTTATGCAAAGTGTTTTGACCTGTGCATCATTTATCATAATGGCGTTTTCTACGTACGTGCTGCGTTGATAGGTGTTGGATGTTTCCTGTGTTAACATTAAACGGGAACAATGAACTGCTGAAAGATATCCTTTGACCTTTTTTTTATTTTCTTAAAATGAAACTTTTTTTATGCGCAATATAGTGAAACCCCAATTCTACAGTTTTCAAGGGACCCTGAAAAAAAACGATACATGCAGGATATATAAAAAAATGTCAACGCGTTTTTCTCCTGGATTTTTTTCGACGTCTTGAAAAATTTTGAGTTTCTCAGCTGGTACTAGTTTTCTTCATGGGGGGCATTTTAGTTGTGACTTATAAAAAATCGTGATACGAGATGCGAGGCAAGACTGAGCGCCGACCGACCTGTGCAAACAAAGCGACACGACTAAAAGATCTGTATGTATGTATCATAAACAATTCTACGAAAGCGAAATGAAAAATATTCAATTAAAACGGTCAATCGGGATAATATTTGTGACGGGATCATAATATTTAGACTATAGATTGAGGAAAACGATAAATCGGGGAACGGTTAATGCGGAATTATTTAACATTGTCCTCATAGGCGTTTGGCAGGACTTTCAAAAATGAACTATCCATGCGGGAAAATGATTTATGCGAGAACGGTAGATCGGGGTTCCACTGTATAGCAATTTTTGCCTTTATAATCCAGCTAATGTGTTACAAAAAAATTTCATAGCCGACTAGAAATTCTGGAAAAAAAATTCCTTGAGACAGTCTGTTTTGACTCACCAATCTTTCAGTTTCACAGACGAGCGTACTAACTATTAAATGGCAAATGTAAAAATAATCACACAGTTATATTATATACTTGACAAGGTGGATAAAAGTAAACGAGGTGGATTGCTTTGATTTCAAATCGGCCGGCCAACCGCGTAAATTGCTCAACTCACATGAAAATTTTAACGATATCAAAACGAAAATTTCAATCATGCATTTGAAATAACAAAGACAAACCTTAATACATACAATATTACCTACATTTATACACATTAAGATTTATATATTATTATATACTTATTATATGATGAGTAATTTTGGGAGTGTGCGTAGAACTTTAATGTTAGTTTTTATAAGTATTAGTTTATATTAGTATTATAGTTACATTTATGACGATTATTAAAATTAAGAGCAAAACTAAAAGTTTCACTTCTGTAGCGTGACAGTGTTTCCAATGCATGTATTTCGGGATTAGTATTCACATGAAATGCTGGCATTTTTTTGGTTTGCACTAAAATAAGTAAAACTAGTATAAAATAGCAGTCCTGAAAATATTGTAACATTTAGAAATTATATTTTTTTAGAATTATTAATAACCATGTCCTTGCTTTTTCGTACAAGGTGGTTGTTAATAATTTTGAACAATCACAAACACCCAGGCTTTGAGAAAAACACTTAAATATTGTATCCTCATTGGGAATCGAACCCAGAACCCAGGGAATCGTGGCCAGCGCGTTACGCACTGCACTAGGGAATCCAATCCCGAGCCAAAATTCTGATCCCGGGATTTCGGGATTACAGTTTGACAATCCCGGGACTGGTCCCGGGATTGGCATTTTTTTCCATTGTTTATATCAAATTTTTATATTTACAAATAACATTGATAAAATCGACCAAAAATAAATCTAGTATAATTCATTCTATTTAAGACATTTATTGTTAATATTGTATACGTTCAATCTTGGAAATACACAAGTTTAATGGAGTAAATAATATTGTAATATAAATAATAATGTGAATTTAATATGAGATTGCTGTTTCTGATAGTAAAGACATAATGAATGGATTAGCAAGATTTAAAATAGTAAAGCAAATAATCATGGCGTACTTATGGCCTTTCCGCTTCATATATCTAATTAGTCAGCCAAATATAAAATTGCCGTAAAACATATGATATCATGGTGGAATTACTTTGTTAAAAGTGCTAAGCATTGTTTTTTTCCAATCTTTCTCATTTTTAATAATTTATGTGAAAAAATAAAATGAATCGGCTACCTACACATGGGTATAAATCAAACTTCATTCAAACTCAGTTTATTTCTAATGTAGTTATTTTTTATTAAAAGTATTTTTTCTGTTATATTTTCGCTTTTATTTTATTTTCCATACAAATTGATAAAAAAAATCAATCCCGAAATCCCGGGATTATGTTTATCAATCCCGGGATTCATAGGTATCGAAAATAGCTCGGGATCCCGGAATCCCGAGATTGGAATCCCTACACTGCACCATGATAACCGCCAGAGATTATATATTATGATTTAATATTAGGTACATGTGTGATTATTTTTACCATATAGTTGTTTGTTTTTACTCGTCTACCTATTACGTCCATACTCTGGACCATACACACATTGAAAAATAACGGCTGAATTTTCCAGACCTGGAATTTGAATCCGGGACCCACGACTTCAAGTAGATCAACGGTAAACGTACCAGATGATGACGCAGCATTTCTTGGTTTAAGGACATCCGTGATGAGTTATTCCGGCTGGCAGATGATAGAGCAAAGACCACCCTGCTGATAGGAAATCTACAAGAAGGAATGGCACTAGAAAAGAAATAATTAATAAATGAATTTTACTTGCTCACATTTCCGTCGTTATTATCTTGTATGTAATTATTTCATATAGACATTCTCACTCTGTTGAATAATTCCATACGATTTATTAAGAGATTTGATTACGGTGAGGGTTATATCGTGCATTAATCCCCTTAATTATGGCCTTAATCATCAGCACCGGGCTGTTTGGCGCGTGCTGGAAATGCGTGGGTGAGTTTTAATGATATGCCCCGCAAACAAGAGATTGTGAACGGACAGATCTATCAGGAGCATGCAACTTGTGTATCGCTTTTCTATGTGCATCTTCTAAGTGAGACTTTGAACAAATAGCCGTAAGTTCCCAGTATTGTTTACGAACATGTTAAATATATAATAATGATACGTAACGGGGTTAATGTACCATATACCCACATAATTATTATGTATAAAGGATGGAGGTAGGTTGTTAAGATACGACATAAATTAATAGTGCACACTAGAGGTGGGAAAACTGGTCGATTTTGAAGACTAAAGTATACTTACTACCAGTATAGAAAAATACTTAGTATCGAAACTTGTTCCAAAATACTTACTAGTATTTTGAATACTTAGAGCGTTTGGAGTGCGTATGCGACATAAGTCTCACACTCAACTGGAACTAAGACCAACTCCATATTAGTATTTAAAATATCGGCTTCAATATAATCGTTAAAAATATACTGAGCTCCGCTTTTCGAAATATCCCATTTATTATAAAATTTTGAAGACACTTTTAATTTATGAATTGTTTTTCCGTTAGGTACACAAACTGGTGACAGTATTTCCAACTCACCTATATAGTGCACATCAAACTTTGTCAGTCAAACGTAAGTATTTGTTTTCATTGAACTAAACTACAATAATAGATTTTAGAGAGTGTTTGTTTGTTTTTAAAATGCAATTAAACCCTGCCTAATCCAAGTCATAATAGATAATAGCAAAAAAATATTTGTTTATTTCTAAAATATCGAAAATTATGCCATCAAAACAATACATAATTTTAGACAGTTTATAGATAGACGAATATTGTTTTTATCTATTATGATTGGGATTAGTCAAGGATTTATTGAATTATCATTTAGACTAGAAAACTATTATCATTTTTCATAATAATAATAACGTTTGAGAATTTTACAACATATCACCGCGTGTTGCTACTTATTCTTTCTTTGACGTTTCAGGCTCGTTACAGAGGCTGTTCTCAAGATATACAGTATTAAAGTGAACCATTAGGTGTGTGGATGCGAACACAATTCTATGAAATTAGGCAATCGAAGAATATCTTTTATCGATTATGTTTTGGTTTAGGTAAGGCTAAATAAATTTAAAAAATAAAACCAATATCACGTGTAATAATACGTATTCTGAATTCAATGAAAACACATATATATGATTGAAAAATTGTGCACTATTTTTGTCAGATCGCCCATAGCATTTATATTCTAAACTATTATGGTTTGGCTTAGTCAGTGTTTAATTGAATATTAAAAACTAACCAGCACTATTTGCATATTGTATTTTTAGTTCAAAGAAAACAAATAAATATGAATGACAAAGTTTAGTGTGCACTATTTATCTTGAATCTTAATAGCCTACCTCCACCCCTCGCCACTGAATTACGACAATGCATCAGTAGGCAAAACGCAGACAGAAAAACGATGGTTTGGGAGATTATAATATGTTTTAAGAATATCTAGCTGGTGCCACTAACTTCCACATTTACTCCGCCTATTGCTTATAGTTTCTCGTCGTTTAAACCGTGGAATACTGCACTTTTTCAGATACATTCCCCATACCTAGACACTTCATACTTTGATTCTAGCAATATACACCTGTAAATGTGTTCACCTACGAGTTATTGCGAGCTGTTGCATCCACAAGTGGTCATCGAATACGCATTGCTTAATTATTATGATCTTTAATGTCCGTTTGTGTCGTCCGCGCTGTTTTGTATTTTAGTCATGACGCATCGGGATATTAAAGCAAACATTGTATGCTTCAGACAGTTACACCAATTTATGAATTCTACTAATCTTCTACTGTGCGACAACAACAAATCGTCGAGAACAGGAAGTCGCTGTTGTCGCACTTAGAAGACTTCTTAGTGTCGTGGCGGCAATTCATGCTAGAGGCGTGTTTAAATATTTTATGAGCATCTAAATGCGACTTTTTTCTTATTCGAAATAAACTAAAAGCTTACTAATAATAATTTTAACACCACTCCTGATCATTTTAGACATATTTTTATCACAATAAGCTTCAAAATACGTAAATTAATATATCCATACACCACGACAACATAGTTACAAGTGCATATAGCTGCATTGGAGGGGATAGTTAGTTCATAGTTTTAACACGTAGACAAGAAGTTCTTGTTTGACAATAGTGGCTACATGCATGTCGTAGAATGCAAAGTGGAGTGGGAGGTACTCGTTCATAGACTATTTTGACAACCATATCATCCGGGTGACGAACTTCAGTCGAATACAAAGAATATAAAAGTACTCCATTAACCTAAATAATTTGTATCTTTTCCGTTTCTGGGGGAGAGTTCGAACCCAAATCCCTCTCCCCCCCTTGAAGCGAAGTGATATATTAGTATGATCAGGAATTATTTTGACAAAAGTATTTTTCTAATTGTACAGATGGTTGAAAAAATAAAATTACTGGAGTCTGGGAATAAAGAAAACAACTTCCAGTCCCTCTTCCTTTGCCTTGACATTGACCCCAGACAAAGGAATGGCTTTCGGCAATATTGTGTCATCGACGTAATTTTGTAATATTGTGTGCAATTTTTCGGACATACAGAAGATCATTTAATTCAGAGCCATGAAGAAACGACCAAACGAGAGAGAGCGTAGACATAAAATGTGTTAAAAATATAATTATTATTAAACATGATAATTTTATCCCGACATTGTTTTCGGGGGCAACGACAAACAGACTTTATGCTTTAACCCTCTTACTATATTATTCAATTAATATTTTCACAATATTAGTCATGGTTTTAGATTTAAGTAACTGGCAGAATAACTTTTTTTATAAAAGTATATTATTCTATACTAAGTATAAGAAAATGCAAACTATCGCAGCGTTTTGAGACACATTTTGGCATAATAAATTACAATCTATAAAACAAAATACAAATCATTATATTATTATATTTTCTGTGATTAGAAGCTTATTATGTTTGTTGGTTAGTTAAGTTATTTTTTAAAAACTGCCATAAATAAAATACTAAATTATTGCGTCAAATAGTAAAGTCATAAAAGCGATTATTGTATGTTTTTTTTTATATTATTATACCATCACCGTACATACCAAGTAGCATAACCCTCAATTAATATCAAATTGTTCAGGAAGTGAAAAAAACCGTGGGCATTGGATTTACTTATTATTTTATACAATATTTATATAATATTTTATATATATTATTTTATTACAAATTGAGTGGCTTACTCTGTACGTACCCTGTGGCTTACGTTTAGAGAGAGTTACAGCATTTAGCTGGAATATTTTTTGTCAAGTTACAAATATCTTAAAAAATAGTTTTGAATTATTTTGATATGAAATATTTTTTTGGGATTTATGATACTTGGCCAGTTCATATAAGAGTATGCAATAAGTCCATTACCATCAAAATATCACTTTGGTGAAAAGTGAGGGTTACGGCAATTGGCCTGTATAGTGAGGATACGTTAGCATAATAATATTTTTTTAGCCATGTCTCATCCTAAGAAGAGTGGAGGTTGTATCAACAGATTTATATTTTTAGGGGAAATTGATGTTAGCCACATGCTCAACATATTAGGTCCATACTCTGAGTCCAAACACACGTTGAAAAACAACTTGTATTTTTTTTTTGTTGCCAGACTCGTGATTTAAGCCCGGGATCCACAACGTTATAGGCGGACACGTTACCCGCTCGGCCATCGTGGGGCCGTCAATAGTAAATAACTAGATTACTTAACCACTTTTACTTTACTACTTAGATATTTTTATTGTTAACTATCGATATTAATTCGGTAATAATTCGAAAACGTTATTGTAAATTTGCAAAGTATTTATTTTAAAAACTCTAAGCTTACACATGAAAACAAAATCATTACAATCAATTGTTGTTGTCTCACGAAATGGTGACGATAAATAGTTATTCAATGAAAAATAATTATTAACATAACTGTTGCATAAATTCTTGTAATCATGCTTTTGTATTACGGATTATTTTGTGACTATTGTACCACCATAACTAGTAATATTTTCGTGATGATTTCATAGTTTATTTTTGGTAAATATTCGATAAAAAAAATAATATTATTTTCCGCTATGATGATGAATTAAAAGATTATAAAATAAATATGAATTTAGTTTTTTTTAAACACCGATAATTTAAATGTTAACAGCTCTATATTAAACTTTGTAACTGCATTACCCGCTTTTTTCTCAAAGGTCAAAAGTTCAGTCGCCGAGTAAGCTTTTGAGAAATGACTTGCAATAAATTAAGTAAAACATGTAAATTAAGTCGGTTCAAAAGTCGGTAAGATGGGCCGTTCACTTGGACCAGATTAATTAAACAAGCATTCGAATGAATGAAAATGAGAATAAAAGGCAACGTGGGAGGAAGAGGAAGTGAAAACGAAGAAATTCGTAGGTTTGTATTTATTTTTAATTATTATCCATTGAAGAAAAGCTCGTATTGCAATGTTTATACATTATTATCTTACTTCGTTTCCCTCACTCGTGACCATACTGAAGCTGGATTAGTATTTTGTTGTTTTACATACGTGGTGTAAATAATAACTCTGCCATTCTTGGTATTATTAATTGACCTGTGTACACCTGATTTTCCCAAGATACAGAACTAACCTGTCACTGATAATGCCAATTGGGAGAGCAGTAACTGTGTTCAACTATATATTCGGATATTGATATACTCAATTTTTGTAAACCTCTGGACCAACTAATAGAAAAATGTGGTCTTCAAATGGGAGTCAATCTACCGATTATTATAATAAAATCCTTCCTTAGTTCCTTGTTTGTTCTTAGTTCTTCACTGTCACGTACTTCCACCAAATATGAGCTTAGTACTCCTTGCGTATAACTGTATCACTCTGTATTTGACCACTTCCTAAGCCACGTGACCGACACAATACCAATTATTCAGCTTGCTGACCTCAATCACATCACGTACCTACTCTTATCTGCTTCCTTCTAACCCACTAGTTTTTTGGTCTCTCCGTATTATGCCCAAAATGCACCAAAATGCACCATTTTACACCACATTCCACTACTCGTGGTGGATTTCTTTTACCTACAACAACACTTACTATTTTAGGCAGAATGGGAGGTCACTTTTAAACAGACGACTCAAGCTCCCAAACTTGTTTCATGTCAGTTTGGTTCTGCAAACATTTCATATTATAAACTTCTGCCAATATATAGTACATTTTTTATCCGAGAGACATAGTTATCGATCTACTCGATTTAAGCAAAGCAAAGCAGTTGATTTCCACTTCTATACTTGTGCTTTTTTGCATGCCTCTGCTTCGTAGTTGATATTCTCGGTAAGATCATGTTGCCTTGCCGGACACCTTTTCTAACATTAAACGTCCAAGACAGGCTATGAAATTCTATGCTCATTTTTACATCGCTGTACGTATTGTTTTAATTAGCATGTACGTATAGCAGCATGAAATCAAATATACCCAAGGAGGTACAAAAATGGACTATCCGGATTTTATTCATACGGTGGACAGTTAAAAAACGCATCACAAAGACAAAGCGCTCTCTACGTTGGGAAAATATTTCCAAATTGCTACAGTTAAATAATATTTATTAAGTACACTAATTACATTTTTACATCTCTATATATATAAAAATCTCGTGTCACGATGTTTGTGGTCGAACTCCTCCGAAATGGCTCGACTGATTTTTATGAATTTTTTATGTATATTTGTTAGGTATGAGAATAGGTCAACAATTATATTTCATACCGCAAGGTGATTAGGGTATCTCTATCCAGAAAAATTTTCTTTTATTTTTTTGACAATTTTTTTTTTGTATTTTTTTTATTATTTGGCATAAAAAATACCTATAACCTCAAATTTTCACTTTCCTACCCCCATCACCAGGCAAACGTTGTTCTGCCATATAAATTATTTCTAGTGAATATTTTGGTTGTTAAATAAAAAGTAACGAATGTATCGTAAGTGTGTGGGGATGGGATCTATGACAGAAAGAGGAATAGAGCACTGTAGACGATGACCGCCGATAAAAACAAAAAAACATCAACCATTCATTTTCTCAATTCAAAATGAGTAATGATATTCATAATGAATGAATTACCTGTGACAGGATCTGGTTGTTTAATGTTTATGCAATATCCGTCTTGTCCCTTCCAGAAAATTAGCGGATATTGGAGAGCGTCGTATGAACGGTGTGTGTCAGCGATGAACTCCAGATTATTGTTTCTTCTTCGAATCACGATTTCTCGCGTCGATGTGCGGTCGCCAACCATGATTCCAGCAATGTCGTCAACAACAGGCACAAGAATCGACGCACGTGCTCTCCAGCTGGTGTTTTATCAGTATTGATGACAATAGCGTGATTGTCACTTTGCAATTCGTGCATGTGTGCTTTGAAGAATTTTAATAATTCATTGTGCTCATTCAACAGGGCGTCCAGTTTGCCGACGATGCGCCTGGCATTAGGCGAATTGAGGCTATTGTAGCCGCAACGTGCATCCACATGATTGATGTCCTCACCGCCGCGCCCATGAAGTAGATTTGTAAAAATGTATGTGGTTCGTTTAGCATTAGCAGCAATGAGCCTACTTTGTGGTATACTTGACCTTTGATTTTGAACGTAGAATGGAATTGTTGACCATTTGCCGCAGTATTGTGAACTATTTCTGTTGCTCCGGACGAAGTCATTTGGATGCATGCATTGAATGTGCGAATGGACTTCAGGAACAGGTTTGAATCTGGAACCGTGCCAATGAGCAAGCTGTTCAATGGTTCTGGTGGTAGTTGCACTTTTCCTGATGCGCAACACATCCCGGCTGACTCATGTTTGAATTTGAGCGCATGACAATGGGGACATTCTTTGTCCATAGCACCAATCAGCACTTTCGGATGAGCGGAATATTCAATATCTGGCTCGTACTCGAATGCGAGACGAAGGAACGAAGCGGATGTAAATATTCAATGTACTTGTTGGCGTTGTCGGTCATTTGCTCTGCGTGTGTTAACTACGAACCGGCGCGCTTGGCTCCGTTCCAATTGTCGTTGTTGATTTCGTTCAGCTCGTGCCTCTTGTGATTGAGATGCACGCAATTGCGACATGCTTACACGCACGTTTTTGTTATCTTGTTGGATTTGTTCGTCTGTTCTTTGTACTCTACTATTTCGCATGTTTGTTGCTTTATTCGTTCGACGGCCCAAATGGCCCCCCTTGCGTCTTGCTGGCATTTTGCATTGTAATACACGCACATAAAAATAGATAAATTAAAATAAATCCTACAAAATTTTGCACGCACTGCGTTGTGATTTGCCGAATGAAATGTCAAAATGACGCGACGCTTCTCTTGAATTCTTCTCGGATGTAGTGTCATCTGTCATTCAGCCACATAAATAATTTCGTTCTGTTTGAAATACGAACGACGGTTAAATTTGTTCATACAAAAATAATAAAATCGCGATTAAAAAATTGGAGGATGGGGGTAGGAAAGTGAAAATTTGAGGTTATAGGTATTTTTTTTATGCCAGATAATAAAAAAAATACAAAAAAAAAATTGTCAAAAAAATAAAAGAAAATTTTTCTGGATAGAGATACCCTAATCACCTAGCGGTATGAAATATACTTGTTGACCTATTCTCATACCTAACAAATATACATAAAAAATTCATAAAAATCAGTCGAGCCATTTCGGAGGAGTTCGACCACAAACATCGTGACACGAGATTTTTATATATATAGAGATGAACTTTGCCATTTTCATTTTTACTTGAGAGTGATTCGTTCGTTAAAGTATTGTTAGTAACATGTATGACAAATGTCAATTATCAATCAACTTAACCGTATTTTCTTAATCACTGAATAAATAATTTGAATAAATAAAGCAAATATTTATCTTGTTTTTGAATGTCGCAAAGATAATAAATATTATCAGAACACAATATTTTTTATCACTTTATTTATTGTTTACTTATCAACCTAATATTTTATGGCAGTTAAATCGAAATAAATAGATTTTTTTTAATATATGTATATTTTACCGAAGTTTTGACTGCGACCCATTATCATAATATCACTTTCTCTTCTCTGAGTGATGATACGTTACCCCATGTCTGCAATTATATTTTAAAAGATCTTTACAATTTTCCTTATTGCTAGGGCACATCATTTAAGCTCCTCGATGTTCTCGAAGACATCTGCAAGTCGCAGTTCTACCCTACGTCACTCAAATTTAAGACAGTGTATACTAAATCCTCATATACATTCACCGCATAGCTGCAAATTGGTTCTACCCATGAGGGCATCAAATCGTACCCATTGTGTGAAATAATCTAAAGATCATATATTCTCAATTTCAGCTTGAGATTATTTCTGCGACAAACTAGGGCACTGGGCATGGAAAAGATAGAATAAACTTCTCCTTGTCTACGGATGCGCTTATCGACATATTTTGGTACATTTGTGGCAATCAATGAGTCGTGTGAGAATAAGCATTTTCAGCAAAATCTGTGACATACGAATCGATCGGTTAATACTTACTCAGTGAGATACGTGGACGGCGTAAAATAAGATCCATTTAGTACATACATACATTTTTGGCATACACATTTCACACAAATCTAATTACTAAATGCAAATAAGAATTTTTACCTCAGACATACTTTTCTCACCAAAGGCATAGGATACTCAGTGTAAGCATTATTCAATCGTGAGGAGTACAATAAATACGCAATCACGATTGAATGGATATCTTACTCCGCATTTTATCTTGGTAGAAAACTGTCACTCTGTATCACCATGCCTCAGACTGAAATATCTACATCACTGTTTTCTTTATCATTGTACTGGTGTCAACCCGTCAAATAAACACGCAACCACTCTCAATAATCATACTTCAGTTCTTCACTCATCTCCTCATCACACCTTCACCAACTTATCTCCAAACATTTTCTTTGTGGACTCATTTCAGTTCATTATTCTGGAATCCACTGATATGGTGCGAGTAATTAGTCAGTTTTTTTCCCCATCAACCACTTCTTCATGTAACTCTAGTAAGTATATAAAATAAGTAGGAATAAATCAATGGAGTATGTATGTATCTTAAAAATTTGTATTTGATTTTTTTATATAACAGGAATATATTTAGTTCAATCGCGAAAATAAAATTATGGATTATAAATAAAACTACGCATCCGTTATAACGACAAAAAACCTAAATTATAATTTGCAAATATTTCCAGAAAACACAGAATATAAAAAAAACGCAAAAATAAGCCTAAATAATATCCTTGGCAACCATAGACATCGAGAGCAGGGTACAAAATAATAACAATAGGTAGCTGCTTGTATATTTGTGGGGGAATGTTCATGACCTTTAGAAAACCCTCCACCTACGTTCATATCATTAGCCTACACACCCTACTTAATACCCCCTATTTCTTTAGATACGGACCTACCCTACTGTAACCCGGAAATATATTTTACAGAAGCTGCGTTCCATGTTTTCCAATGCTAGTGACGTACGAGTATAATTAGACCCTACGATTGATTTTCGATCGATGAGGTATGCATATTGAGATATATGTTACGTTAATGATGTTTAATTTTTAATAGGAATGTAAAGAAAGTGTAAGATATTTTTTGTTATGAAAATATATTAGTTATTTCCATTTTTTCATTTCTTTAATATACTCATTAAAAATATTTTAATAATTGGTGAAAGGGGCTATGTTACCACATTTTTATTATTGATAATTATTTTGGTTTGGCACACAGGTGGCAATTACCATTGGTGCAACCCTGAATATAGATCCATCACAATTATCTTGATTGCAACGACTCTTATAATAAAAATTTTGCTTCCAGCTTAAACCACCCGCTTTTCCAAAGTCATCTGTCTATTGTATGTACGTTCTTATAATTCTTTGATGTCGCTTTCGATGGATCCATTGTAAGACTATGACCCACTGATCATGATAATATGATGTCATCAAATTTATCAAAAGTTAATCATTAAATCAGCTTTGTTTAAACGTTTACTGATACATAGTATACAACTGAATTTAAAAACAATACATCACAATATCGATAGTAATAGTTTTATAGTATAAAAAGATTCAAAGTTTCAAGATTTTGAGTAATAATGCCTAAAGACCACAATCAAGGTAGATATATTATTATCTTTCAAAATTGGTTGCCTTATGGGAACCGTGAGTGATACTATAATTCAAGAAATGAAAATATAATTAATATTAAATTCTACAGGTTTTTTTTATAAAAAGTTTGTCGATAGCTATTTCGGTTGTAACACCATTATCAAGAGGATGAACTACATACCATTAAACAAATAGCCTTAAGTAATGGATATGAAACATCAATGGTAGATAAAATATTATATAAAAAACAACTTAAATTAGCTAGATCAACAATATACCCTAACGTTAAAGATTCAAATCGTTATTACAAGTCCATTGGTTATCACGGCATTATTTCAGACAAAATTTATCAAGAAATTAAACATAGCGTTAACGTAGCATTCAAAGCTAATAATAATCTAGGATTAAACTTAAAAAATAGTAAAGATAAAATCAACAAACTGGAGAAAAGCGGAGTTTATAAAATAACATGTGGCACATGTAGTCTATGCTACATTGGTCAATCTGGCAGGTCAATAAAAACTCGTTTTGAAGAGCACCTCCGGTCTTTTAGGAATGGTAAAACAGATTCTCAGTTTGCTAAACATTTGATATCAAACTCGCATAGCATCAGTAACAATGAAACGCCACAATGTTTGCATATATGAAATAAGGGTCTAAAATTAAATTTACTTGAACAGTTGGAAATTAATCGCGAATTATCCAAAAGTAATCACATAATTAATGAAAATTTGGTAATGTATTCGTCGCCACTATTAAATATAATCTAAACACACGATTAAGACAATTATACTAATAATATTTTAATTGATTAATAATGTCAATAAATAACCATCGAACACTGTAATTTTGATAAATTTTGAAAATTTCGATATCCAATTTAAAAAACCCACTTAGGGTTTTCAAAGTATTAATAATATTACAATTAATAATAATGTAAAAAAAAAAAATTCATAATATTGCTGGAACGAATAAGAAAATGTATTCTGTCCCCATCTATACACGTATAGTATTTAAGCAAAGGCAAACGGCCTATCTGAATAGTCTTGATAATGGTGTTACAACCGAAATAGCTATCGACAAACCTTTTATAAAAAAACCTGTAGAATTTAATATTAATTATATTTTCATTTCTTGTAAAATGGAATTCTACCAAGTAAATGCTAACTCAATTAATTAATGATACTATAATTCTTTAATCATCATCAACTGGGGTCAGTCCACTGTCGAATGAAGGTCTTTCCTAGCTCCCTTCACATTTATGAGTTTGTCTATCCAGCGGGTTTTAGGGCACCCCCCTTTGGGCGTTTAGAGCCCTTGGATACCAACCAGTAGCAAAGGGTAGGGGTAGGCTGTTAATATCCGACATAAATAGTTCACTATAAACTTTGGCAGTCAAACGTATTTATATAATGTGTAGATAGTGTTTGTTAATTTTTAAAATTCAATTAAGCCCTGCCTAATCCAAACCACAGTAGATAATAGTCAAAGAATATTCGTTTATCTATGAAATATATAAAATTATGCCGTTAAACCATACATAATTTTGGATATTTTATAGATAGGAGAATATTTTTTATTAATTATGGTTTTGTATAGACAGGGCTTAATCAATTTTCAAAAAAACACTAGTAATAATATGTACTATTCTCAATTGAACGAAAACAAATACGACGGAAAAAGTGTGCACTACTTTTGTCGAATCGCCGATAGTATACCTAAACTATTATGGTTCAGTTTAGGCAGGGTTTAATTGAAATTTAAAAACTAACCAGTACCATCTGCAAATTATATTCTTAGTTCAATGAAAGGAAATACGTATGACTGACAAAGTTTTGAGTGCACTATTATTATGTCGTATCATAACAGCCTACCTCCACCCCTCGCCACTGAACACTGTCAGGTGACATTTGTTCAGCGGTTATCCTCTTTCCGAGTGAGCCTATTAGTAAGAAAAGCTTTTAATATTGCCATAAATACAAATATAACGAAGAAGTGAAGTAGCTTGTGACAATTATTGTTGATTTTATTTTTGCTGATTTAATGTCACTGTCAAAAAGTTTCAAGCTATCAAGTAGTTAGGAAAAGTTATTTTTTTTAAATATATTTAAATTAAACATACGCAAGCTAGCCTACTAGAGCTTTTTTTGTAATTAAAACGCTTATATTAAGCTGCCAATTATTTTTATGAACAATACATATTTTAATCATTTTATTCCTTTGTCATCAATTTCAAAGAACCCATTTGGCCGTGACATTTGAATGGGGTGTTCAAGCATCAAAGCCTTAATCTGATGTACAGGATCTAAAATAGATGAATGGGGAGCTTTTACTAAGTAGGCTTTAAAGAACACAGGCTTCATAGCAACACATTGCCTATTTATTCGCCCGGAGCTTTGTGCTTTTATCCCCATTGTGGGTGTCAAAAATGAGCCTAATAAAAGGTATCTTGTATATGTTTTTGATAAAAATATGTATTTGAATGATGAATGCTAATATGATTAAAACAAGCATATTTTTGAACATTATGTTTACTAAACAGTGATTTTTTAAATTTAAATATCGTATAGAAATCGATACTTCGTAATTTTATATTAAAATTTAAACAGAAATATAAAAACAAATTTTCATTGATGAAACTTGTACAGAAATTAATAAATTAGAGATAAACGTATGGATTTTATAGATAAATAGTAATCTCATATTTAAAATAGGACGTCATACAAAATAAATTGATTAAAATCATCTGATCCTAACTTATGCCACAGAAGACGAAGAAGTTTTTATTTATATTACATTGTCATGTTTTCTTTAATTTGCCGCCTCTTAGCTTGTGCCGCCCTTAAGCAGCATATGGCCTACTTTACGGCACGGCACATCACTGGTAAGAAGAAATCTAGGCTATAATACAGATAACCTTAAATACGTAATCTTCTTCTTGGTCGTACACTCATGGCTGAGTGACCGCATTTGAATTTCGTCATCCTATGAGCGACCAAGACTTGCCATCCTTCTGCTTCTCTCAGAGCAGAATGGATGGTACCTCCCCCCTTCCCCAGTCAGCTCTTTCACTTGGTTGCTCCAGCGCGCAGACGCTCTTCCTCTGCTTCGCCTTCCCTGGAGGCCACCCAAAACCACCAGTCTCACCAGGTTGTCCGGCCTGAACATATGTCCATAAAACTGCAAAATTCGTTTCAGACATATTGTCGAAAGCCATTCCTTTATCTGCAGTCTCTGGATGATTGAATAATTTGTCCTGTGCTCCGTCCAAGAAATACGAAGCACTCGGCGCTAACACCATATCTCAAAGGCATTGACTCGACTCAGTATAAAAATATCGAGAACACTAATGTTTGCACAAGCATCATTTTTGTGGCAATCGATATTCCCCGATCCTTCTATATGCCTACGTAATAAGTAGGCTTAAGATACCCTCTTAACCCGTGATAACTAGGTGGGGAACATGGCTTAGTGCAATAAATTACTATACTGCGAATTTTGAAAAATTACAAGAAATTATGGAGATGCTTGATGAGAAAGATTCCAACTCTATTTCAATAGCAAAAGAAATAATGAGAAGCCGTTCCATAAAAAATGAATTGACATTCATCACTTCAAATTATGGTCATTTTGTAAAAATAATTGAAATGTTAGAATCATTTACAAAGTCACTAGTGAATCAAATTAATATTTTAAACAATACTGCTGCTAAAATAAGAAATGTTCCTGGACCAATTGGAATAAAAATAAGTACAAAATTAAATAGTATTTTAAATTAAAAAAAATACTGGACTTCAAACGCTGCAGAATATTAAAGCTGTTTTGGAAAATCCATCAGATGCTTCAGATGTTTAAATTTTTTTCTACTTCAGAAATATTTTCATTTACACACGCAATAATCCAATAATAACATATTCTGTAGAAGTGGAAAGAAGTTTTTCCATGTATTAAAATTTGCTAAGATCAAATTTAATCGTCAATGATTCACTTTCGAAAATGTTTAGCATTATTTTATTATTTATTGTAATAGAGCGTTTTCTGTTTGTGTATAAATAATAAATTAAACTGTTGAAATATACGAGATATGATTTTTTCTAATACTCACTTAAATTTTTAGCACCTATTTTTTATTGTTAGCACATAATTATGATATTTTCCAATTATATGTACATATTTAAAGTACCTAGTATTCACTTTTAGCACCAAAAAATCATAAGCCTAGTAATAAGTAATTATAATAAATTCAATGTATTCTAGTTCTAGCATGAGTATATAAACAATGTTATTCAAAGAAGGCCAAGAAGTGATCATTCATAGTATAACTAAATCAAACAAAAATGAGGCGACCATTGACGCAGAGTAGTACCCGCTTCTCATTCAATGGACACCAATCAAAATATTTATTTGAGAATTGACATCTCTCCCAGATAACATCTTAAGGACAGATATAAGTCCGCGAGAGACCTTTCTAAGTACATTAACATATTTCGATTAATCATTGTTCGTGTGGCCCGGGGCTCGAGGTGTTTTCAACAGCATGTGTGCGTAGTATGTACCATGGCATCCGTCATCTTTGACAAGTCTTATCTTACGCGTGTATTCCGCATTCATTCATTACGCAGGGGCTGGACAAAACCATTTATTTTTATAATTATATTATTTCGTATTGAATTTATTGATACGATAATTACCATCAGTTAAGGTTACTTATTATAAAGATACCCAGTCACAAATTAAAATTAGTGTTGCCATCTTTTTATCAGGTCCATTCGGTACAAAAATATTGTATCCGTTAAAAATCTCTAGTTACCTATCATCTTTATTGTGGAAGATTTATTCAGTTGACTTGATTATGGCAACTTTGCCGCCAAACTCCACGAGTTTGACTAGATGGCCGGGTTGTAGGTACCGGCGGGCATGACCACCAAGGCGTTGAACACGTCCTCTGGGGTTGCCCGCTTGTGGAACCTGAACGAGGGGAGCTGTTTGCCAGGATCTGTCCTCACACGGGCCCAATTGCCCACGCAGATTTAATAGCAACCGAGGCCAACTTTGCAGCATTCAAGAAATTCGCAGCGTCGTATGGGGAGCAAAATGGTCCCGACTCCTCTGTAGACTCATCCATTAAACTTGTGATACTCAGTATGCGGATAGATAGGATGTTTAACGTCAGCGGACAGAGAAGCCAATCCAAAAAAAAATCCTTTCTTAACTTCCTTCTTTAAGCACCATGGTGCATGGTTGTAGCATCAGTCTCGTGCGGCTCCGTTTCGGGACGGAATGAGCACTTAAAATCACTTCTTTCTGACACGTTTATAGCAACATCGAAGGCGGCCGTGCATATGCACGGCTGTACATACATCATACATGACTGGTGATGGTGGGAACCTAACTAGTTGACTTGTAAAATATTCTCATTTTTCAGAAGATACCATAAATGTATTTTTATAATATTTTGTAATAAACATCTGACGTTAGGCTGAAAACGCCTTGGGTAAAATAAAATAAACACAGTTTGAAAATTGACCGTATGCAATGGATTAAGAACATCTGTGATTTGTAGATTTTTTCGTACATCCTTGGATAGACATTTTATCAGAGCATCGAAGCGGAGCTCGGAGCAGGAGCACGGAGCAGTAGAATAATGGAGTTTCACCCGGAGCAGGAGCGGAGCCGGAGCCAATGAAAATATAATATTTGAATTATTATTTCAAATACTGCCGAGTGATAAAGAACCTCACTTTTTCAAATAATGAAAATGATGAATAATAAAATAAACTTTGTTTCAAAACTACTAATTTAAAAAAAAAACATTTGTATACATATAATACCTATTAAAACTTTTTACCTGGAGCGGAACTGGAGCAAGTATTAGGTCCCGGAGCGGAGTTGAAGTGGACCAACTGAAAAAAGGTTCCGGTCCGACCTCTGCTTTTTATCTAATGAATAATAACTCTTATGTAACGGAAAGAATTCAAAAAATCTATATGTCTGTAATAATAAATCATTTAAAAAAATATGTATTGCCTTCACGTACACAGCAGAGGTAAAACTTAATTATAACAATTAAAATACAAAAATGAACCATTTCACACGTGTTGCAATACGCATAATATTACAAGTTACCTAAAGGGAGAAATAAAACCAAAATGGTAGAGAAACTCTTAGTATTCTATTAAGATTTGGAAATCAATAACTTCTCACACCAAAGAAAGATTTACGTAATTAAATATGAGGATCTGTTTTAATTATAATCAATCGATTGTTCTAACAAGGTAATTCATTTCACTTGTTTCAAAAAATGTTCTATTACTAATTCAAAACGTATTTATATATTTTTATTTGCGTTTATTACATAAACGAATACCTCCTCGAAAATCATGCCGACCTGATACATTATAATATGTTCATGATGAATTTTGATCACATATTCCTTCCCATTGGGCAATTTTACGCTACCGTGGCTGATAAAATTTTACTTTAGACATTATAGGAATACTTACCTACTCA
This sequence comes from Rhyacophila brunnea, assembly GCF_057557595.1. NCBI lineage: Eukaryota > Metazoa > Arthropoda > Insecta > Trichoptera > Rhyacophilidae > Rhyacophila > Rhyacophila brunnea. The sequence continues at coordinate 7,979,803 of NW_028232796.1, read as the reverse complement.
TGAAGTCCCACCTACGTATTTACTATATTGAATGTGTATAACCTTTCAAATTTAACCTTTACATGTTTACAATTTTCTATACCACGCATTCATTATTAAACAATGAAGAAGTTATCGTAACTTTTTTGTTTTATTTTCCAAAATTTAAATTATGTAGATGGTGTATTTTCACTTTAGCCTCTCAGATAATAATTATCTGAGAGGCATATAGTAGGGTTACTGCCAAAAGTTGGTAAGTCGTTAATTTAAGTATTTAGCGATTATGTGTCTATATAAATAATATGTTTGCTAGAAAAAAATCCAAGTCACCCGTTATATAGAACATGCACATAGAGCACAAAGAAATTAGCATTATGAATGATTTTAGAGACCATGTCAAACTTAAAATTGCAATTACTCCATAACATGATTTGAGACTTACCAACTTTTGGCAGTAACCCCACTATATTATACTCTGCTACTTTACAATAATAACTATTTCTTACAATATGAATTTGTAACTATTTACTTTCTGTGTTATGTGTTGCACCACGTCGCCATTAATGTTGCATTTGCAAAAATATACCAGATAAAGTAAGTAAGTACCTACTAGATGGCAGGAAAATGTGTTTTTTTTTTTCAAAAAATAAGTGAAGTGAAAACACTGTTTTCATAAGAACAATGATTGAAGAAGAGTGTACTATTTCACAAATCACAACTAATAAATAAAATCAAAAACAACTAAACATTAATACATCTACGAAATTCGGTTACTATTTAAATATTAAATGAAAATATATATTTTATTGGTAATATAATATATGATATAAAAAGATAGCAGGTTAATTTTTAAGTAAATCTACTGTACATTCATAAATTGAAATCAACTCAGATACCTATCATAAAAAATCACATTTGAAAAAAAAACGACGCCTGACGGGATTTGAACCCGTATATCTACTGATATCGGGCCAATATGCTTTAACCAATAATTCCACCATTCATTGAATAAAAGAAATGGTTTATTAAAAATTGTTAGCTAGTTCAAGTAGACATTATAACTAAATATTTGGCGAGAGCCGGGCGTCGGTTAGTAATTAAGGCAATTAATACTCCTTGATTTAAAACACAAAAACTTATAGTCGATAATAAAGCAATTTGATAAGCATTTCATGTGGGACCTACTAGTTTAAATTATCACAATTAAGTAGGAGGCTCGTAGCTTAATTGGTTAAAGCATATTGGCGCAATACCAGTGGATAGACGTGTTCAAATTCCGTCAGGCGTTGTATTTTTTTCAAATGTGATGTTTTCTAGTTGGTATATATCTGAGGCGTTTTGTATATTCAATATAATATGGATTGTTACATTCTCAAATTTTGTTAATTAATTAATTAATTAAAATAAATAGTTTATTATAAATCTACTGTGATATTCTAGTTTTTATGTGAAGTTTTAAGCTATTTACGGTAACTGAATATGCTGAGATGCCGACTCGAGAAAGCCAGGGTGGCGTTTACTCGTCTAAAAAAAATATTATGTAGCCATGATATACACCTGGGAATCAGAACTAGAATGGTGAGATGCTACGTCTCTTATATGGAGTAGAGGCTTGGACGCTCACAGAAACGATTCTCAAAAAACTTGAAGCTTTTGAAATGTGGGTGTATAGGCGCATGCTTCGTATCAGCTGGAAGGACAAAGTTACAAATGTCGAGGTGATGTCAAGGATAAAAAAGACCAAAGAAATTGTCAAACTAATAAAAACCAGGAAACTGGCATACTTCGGCCAAATCATGCGGCATCCCGAGAAGTATCGCCTTCTACATCCCATCATTCAAGGGAAGATCTCCGGTAAGCAAGGCCTTGGTAGAAGAAGAACGTCCTGGCTCAAAAGCCTCAGGGACTGGTTTGAGCTCAGCACTCCATCCCTATTCAGAGCAGCGACGGACAGGGGCCAAATGGCCAAATTCATCGCCGACGTCTGATAACGGATATGGCACACAAAGAAGAAGAATATGCTAAATTTATTGCCATATGTCAAATGAGAAAAATGGTAAATCTGACAATAAAAATATTAGGTAAGTTGACAACGCTGGCCGCCATGGATAGATTGTATGAATTAGATTCATCCAAATGACACTGTGTCCCACGAAAGATTCACTACAGTATGTCCCCTAACTGGAAGCGTGATACAGAGTGTATCTTCCCCTCATTATTTTCGAAGCGAGTTAGTTTGTACGGTCTTATATTTTTATTAAGAATAATTGATTATAACAATCATATGGTTATTTTGACTCGTGCTAAGACCAGAACCTTTCCTCCCATTGGGCGTGACGGGCCAGCCTCATTCGACACAATCACGCGATGGCACTTGCAACTAGAGATTTTTATCAATTATTGTTATTTAGTTCTAAATGGATAATAAGGTAGGCGTTTCCATTTGATCTTATCAGGTATTCGAAGAAGCAAAGAGCATCTCAGGTGAGATTCAAAATGTTTAATCTTTGTTTACTTTGAAGCCTAACCTTAAATTAAAATCATCTAGACTCGAATGAATATCATATTTTATTTATCGCATCACGTGTTTAATACAAAGACCTCAATAAAAAATAAAGTACCTAGGCGATTATAATATTATTTTGTTGAACAATTTTAAACATTTAGGTACAAGTCGGTTATGGGGAAGCCAGGCGGGAACTGCGCTAATTGCCATAGCCAATTTTGGTAAAATTCATGAATTTCAAGAATGAAAACCTAACCAAACTTAATATAACTTAAACTAACCCAACCTAACAAATAATCCATTATATAGGCTATTTTCAAAATGTGTTTGCCGCTGGCTTCTCCATAACCGACTTGTACCAACATTTATTTACCTAACCTAATCAAAGCAACAGAAAATGATTTAACCGTAAAAATATAATAATAATAGTAGCGTCACTAAGCACAAGGGAACTCAGAAATAATGGTAACTGCATTGCCTAATGGGTAAAGGTATAGCAAGTAACCGACTCCAGTAAGGAAGAATCTGGGTTAAACTTAAACACGTGTCAAGAATATGTTTTACGTCGAATACTGAAAACTGCTTTCGGTTTATGCATTCACGCTCATTTAATATTGGTGTATTACACATACTATTGCACGTGCATAATGCGTGTTTCATTTTCGTATGACACTCATACATTCAAAACCCTGCATGAACATGTGGCGCATTGAATATAGCCTATCGGTATTATATTTATTATCTGTTCTGTGGAAATACCTAACGGGTAAGGAGAAGCAGGCAACCGATCTCGAGTAAGGAAGAATACGGGATAAATTTAAACACGTATCAAGAATAAGTCATACGTTGAATACTGGCAACTGCTCTCGGTTTATGCATTCTCGCTCATTTAATATCGGTGTATTAGACACTATTAATTGCACGTCTATAATGCGTGGTTCATTTTCGTAGGACACTCACACATTCGAAACCCTGCGTCAAAATTTACTGTATTGGTATATAACCTATCGGAATTATATTTATTATCTGTTCTGTGCTAAGCACATTCTAGTAGGGCTACCACAAACATGACTTTTAATTCAAATAGTATTAAAAATAGTCTTACTTAGAATTGAAATGAAGTGCAAAAATGATTATTACAATTTTAAAAAAATGCCTTTTATCATCTCGGTAAATCAACAGTTAAGTAACATAAATATTCTAATTTAAATTATATAAAGATTCTTAAAAATTTCTTGCACTGGTTAAAATATTCTAATTATGTAATACTAACTAATTGGTTTACAGTCTAAAATATTGTAATCTTGATGAAACTTACTTTTAGAATATCATATTGCATGTTGATTCAATGATCAAACATAAAGTTAAAGCTTAAGGGTCCATATGCTCTGTAAAGGTCATAATTTAAGAATTTACGTATCGTGGAAGCTAAGTCTGAATAATCTGTAGACATTGTAAGAAATATGTAATTGTCATTATTATCCCCTATATATTCTGATCCTAGAAAACAACACAATAACCATGTTAAATTAATAATAACGAACGCCATATATTGGTACATGTGGTGCGTGTTTATTGTACTTCAATAATAAATAATAATATTTAATCAAATATAGTTGGTAAACATTACATTGGAGTTAAAAATCGACTCGTAATATCATTGGTATAATATATGATAACCAACTGACCGACCACAGCGAAAAATCGGCTCTTGTGGTGCTGTGCGTAAGGCGTTGGCCTTCCACCCAGGAGTTCCGGGTTCGATCCCGGTGAAGACCCAATATATTTATGTGATTTTCTCAACGCGTGGGTGTTTGTGATTGTTCCAAATTACTAACAACTACCTTGCATTAAAAAGCAAGGGCATGATTTAAAAAAAACCATAGCAAATAAAAACAATATTATAAACAACCACGTTCGTCTAGGTCTTAACGAAAATACACGATGACTTGTAACATTTATATAGTCGGGATTTGAAGCCAAGGTTGTCTGTTAGGTATTTAATATTTTTCCAACTAACCAGTAACCACAAACACAGGCATATGACTCATTGCTATACGTACAAACTAATATTAACTTTGATTATTGGAGAAACTTGAACTTAAAAAATCTGATTTCTATAGTGAATCGACCCCACGTATAAAATATGTCGCATCCGTCCGCCGCAGCGTCGGCTAATGAGATGACATTGTCAAGTTACTCACTCGAGATTTTTTATTTCTTTTTTGGCATACTTTTCTCTGTTCTTAGCTTCGACTTATTTTATATATATACAGGTGTTGTAATACTATAAGGTGTCCAATAATTTATCATAATTATAATATTATGAAAATGCGTTAATCGCAAAATTATTGTAAATATTGTATTTTGATATTTGTAATATTATTTTAATTCTCATCATAATAGATTTTTGGACTATCACTGTGTGTTCTTCCTTCTACTTTTCTTTTCTTTCAACTAAAACAGTACATAATGCCAGCAATTGTCTTGAACACTTGATGGATGCAGCCCCTAAATTTGACTTTAATATGAAGATATTGGGCCAGAATAAGGGATGTTTTTCAAGGTAAATATATGAGGTTAACGAAACTCGTAGGAACCCTGACAATATTATTAGGGACGATGGGCTTCATTTAAAAACGTCATAGCTACTGGTATTTTAGCAAAATCCAATATCCGATCTGGTATCTGGTCGTCACAACTGACGTATGACATTATCATCAATTTGTAACCTGAGAACGGATAAGTATAATATAATTAAAACATACATCCAATCCAATTTTTGTCATGTTACAAGCTAATTTAATTTCAAGGGTTTCCGGGACATTGGTCCAAACCCGCTACTCGTCCGCTCCCTCGCCTCCTATAGGATTTGCAGTATTCTAACATATTCTTGGAGTGGTTGACTGCTCTAAAAATTTACGCACGCCGTCTTTTGTGGAGTTTGCGCCTTAGAGTGCATTGTACTTACATTGAATTGCCTCAAGGTAACTGTGAACTATTGTGATCAACGTTATTTGGTGTTTGTATGTTTAGTCTTTCTTGTTCATCATTGACAACCTACCACCATACGAGCGAATGCAATGATTAGTCAAACTGAATCATAAACAAAGTATATACTTATTATTATTGTAAGTATTTTAAAAGTGGAGAATTTTTTTTCAATTCACAAGATTTTTCATGTGTTGTATAGTTTGGTTGTAGATCTTAATCAGGGTCCAGCACCCTGTGAAGTGATTTTCATGCTGTACGAGTATCAATGAAACACACACACAGAAGATCCAACATGCCCCGATTGATTGGACCGTTTATTTATACAGCCAATTCCTTGATCGCGAAACACTGCTATAACGCCCTTAGCCCTTATACATTTTCAATCCTGTATTGTTACAAAAATATCGAATAATATAAATTTAATTTATATTTAAAATAGATTTACCTCAGAACAATAATACTAAAGCGAGTGTATATTGTCCGGCTATATGAAGCCGTTTTCTTTACGTACCTATAACACACAGCAGAACCTCAATTTTATTATTATTATCTTACCTTTGAAACGTTATACCATCATCTTACTTCCCAGTACAGCTATCAAATTTAAACATAACACAGTTCACCATATTTTATAATAAATTAATAAAAAATATTGAGTAATTTTATTTTTCGCATAAAAAACTATATATTTAAAGAAAAGTACCTACTCCCGATTTTTTCATTTGCACAAATCAAACCAATATTCGATTATTCATATGTATTCTATCTTACTCTAACGCATATTTCGGATAATATACGCATGCAGAATGCTTTCTCACTCACACTTAAGGCTATTTTTTGTTCAGTGGAGAACATACGGTCTAGTAGGCTAGTGCGGTCTTTTGAATGAATCGAAATTATTCCGAGTAAGCCACCTACTATTTTTGGAAGTGGCTAACTCGAAAAATTGTAACCCTGGTCCAGTCAGATCAGATTCCCACCGCCGTGGACGATAAGCCACTTACAAAGGTTGCATAGTCAAGAGAATCTCCTTCTACATAATATGCTTTTGCTGCCTTAGACCCTGGATTATGATTTTGAATAAATCATATTTTCCATTCCGGAGAATCTGGCCAAAGTATGCAACTCTCCATTGATTGATATTTATAGCTATTAGTTTTTTTTAAATAAAATAAATTGATCTAACCATTGTTGTAAATAAATTTTATACATATTATATAAATATTATCTTTGCCTTGCAAGTGTTTAAGCGTGAAATTTATTGTATGTGTATTTTTACTGACCTGTGAATGGCGCGAACATTTGAATTAATTTAGTCTTTGTTCTGTTATGTGCACACTCTAACAATTTAATTCTATTTATTTTATTTGCATGAATTTTGTAACACGTCTTCATTCTCTTTTCGCGCCATTTCTCATACTTATATTTAAAAATTTTAAAAATCTACATAATATTATGAGAATCAAAAGATTTAATGTATATTAGTACCTATGTATTATATCTAGATAATATTTGCTATTTATTTATTTAATAAACTATTTCTTTTATTCAACGAATAAGACACAAGATTTGAGAATGTAAAATTCTACATATTGAACATACATAATTTGAAAATATATCATGCATATTATACACTAGAAAAAATCATTTTGTCGAAAAAATACGACACACAAGCCAAGCAGATACAGGTTCAAGTCCCGTCGAGTGTCGTGTTTTTTCTTCAAAATGTGTTTTTCTAGTGTTGTATATATGTTCAATTTATTTCTTTATTCATTTAAAAACAGAAAATTGTGGATATAACTAATATAAATACAGGACGTTCACAGCCAGGGTTTTAAATTGAAAAATCGCTGGTTCCAAGCAAACGAGTTAAATAAAAATACATAGAACATACCTATTATTTATTACCCACAGAAGACAAAAGAAAAAATAAATAAAAATACAGCACATCACTGAAAACTATCTCCAGGGTGCGCATTGATTGGTCGCACACCCTTCGCTAATAATGCCTAATACGACTGACACGTGGAAACAATTCTGAACCAGAAGAGGTTGTTAGGTTAGAAGGTATTAGTGATAATATCTTCTCTATATTCTTGGTCGTACACTCATGGCTGAGGATCGTGACTACATTTGAATTTCGCCATCCTTTGAATGACCAAGACTTTCCATCCTTCTCGATCTTCCGCTTCTCTCAGGGCAGAATGAATGGTGCCCCAGTCAGCTCTTTCACTTGGTCGCTCCAGCGCGCTGACGCTCTTCCTCTGCTTTGCCTTCCCTGTAGACCACCTAAATATAAAGAAATATGATATAAATATGAATATGAATATATAAATATAACTTATAATATAAAGAAATATGCTAAAATCTGCAATATTTTGTGGTTAACTAAGTTTCGTATATAAATAAAACTAAAAAAAGTAGACATCATCGATTTACTTTTCGAGATAATTAACTTTGAAATATTCTTTAATCGATATCTCAGAATAAACTAGTTTTTTACCATCTCCGATCCTAATGAGGTCATACGAGCCTCCACGGGGTGGAGGTTTGTATTTTTATTTTTACGAGAAATGGATGTTAGCCACTTGCTCAACCTATTTGGTCCATACTCTGACTGAAACACAAGTTGAAACACAATATGTGTATTTGCTAAACACAAGATTCGAACCTGGGACCTACGACATTATAGACCGACACTTCAGCCGATCGGTCATCGTGGGCGTCAAAAAAGTATTATACTTACTAATAATAAGTTTAAAAATTTCTTCTTCTTTTCTTTTGCTATATCCGCCCTTTAACTGGAGCATCTGGACACCACGCGGCGCCTCCAAGAATCCCTGTCGCTCGCCAGTTTTCTTGCTTCGTTCCAGGTCAAACCAGCATCCCGTAGCTCCGCCGTATACACTCTGTAGATTGTATTTAGCGGCCTTCTAGGACGCCGGAATCCGGTCGGCTTGAATAACAGGCAAGCCAGGTTGAAGTTCTCTTCTGGCATCCGCAGCACGTGGCCGAGCCAGGTCCAACGTCGCCTCTTCACTTTCAGTGTGATGAGAGGCTGCTTGGTGCGTTCTTTTATCTCTTCGTTGCTCCTAAAGTCATACCACCGCACACCCAGTATTCGTCGCAAAAATCTGTTTTCGAAGCTCAGTATACGGTTGCTCTGAGCCTTAGTAAGGTGCCATGATTCGCTACCGTAAAGCAGCACCATCAGCATGCAAGAGTCGAATAGGCGGCATTTGGTTTTGACCGAATAAAAATAAAAGTTTAAAAATAATATTACAATAATTAATAACACCCTAGTAAAGGCAGATTCTTTTTTTGTTCGAAAATAATAACAGCAACATTGAGTGTAATGTTTTAATGTTGTCTTTTAAATACTAAATGAACAACGCGTTGTCTTGCGTCTTTCTTATTTTCTCAATGTTTTTCCCTCGTGTTTTGTTTTGTGATACATTTTGACATTATTTCATGAACACGTTTATTTTAAAGTCTCAATTTTCTCTCGCGTGGCTTTGTTTGACACGAATCAGGTTTGACACTTTATTTATACATGAGTGTCATGTTCTTTTGATGGATGAATTTAAGTTTACAAAGTACCAACATTATTAATTATATTTAACCATATGAGCAAGTTATATTTCGAACGACGTGTGCACTCCTCTCACAAAAGTGAACATGGTAAATAATTAATTAATTAATTAATTTAGGTATTAAGCAAGCCAGGTATCATTAATTATGTGTATCAGAAAGGTAATGTAACGGAAAATGATTGGATGATGTATCCTGTCTTCTTGATTTCTCTTAAACTGACTACACAGTTAATCATGAACCAAGAAACAAATTGTATCAAAAATATAATATTATAAATATTACCTTATGTATTTGTAACAAAATCTAAGATTTCTCAAGTGTAAACTTCGGTTATAGGCCCCACAAGGGGGGGCTGACAGGGCTCCAGCCTGGAGGATCGGCCCGGCGTGGTGGATCAACCAGATAGGTGAGATAAACACACATCACAAAATAATTGATCCTAATAGTAAAAAGTCGCCTGCGCCACTAATTTACTTCAAAGGCAAATATAAATTATGGTTTTAAAACATGTAGTTATGTGATGCAATTTTTATGTGTGTTAATACTCGATAAGTCAATAATTCAAGTGAATGTATTAAAATATACTAAAAATCGCTTAATACTTTTAATTTTACCATTTGGAAAAAGTTATTGTTGAGAACCATACTGCCTTCAATCTTAGTGATAGGTAGGGGGCCTACCAAAGACCCTAGCCTAGGGTTCCGTTTCAGGATGTGGGGGCTATGGTCTCGGCACATTTACACATCTTAGGATATTCTAAAATTGTAATTTAGCTCTAAATAGTCTTAATAATACTTAAGCTTACGCATATTTCAGTTTTGTTTCTTAGGCTTAAAATACTTTCTTTCAATTACTCAGATAAAAATGTCAACCGGAATCTTTTCGGTGTCAGACAAGGAAATATTCTTGGACTCTTTATTTTTTTCATTATTATGACCATGAGAATATGTACGATGATTAACACCACTAGTCAATCTACCTATCATAATGCTGCAAATGCATCAAATCTGCCAATTATACTTATTGTTTTCTTTCGGAAGGATTTGGCATCATTATAACTGTATGGCCAGTTTAAGAGAAATCAAGAAGACAGGATACATCATCATCATAATCATAATCATCAGCCGGAGTCATCATCTAACTCCGTCCATTTCTTTCGGTCCCTATTTCTTCGCTGCCACGTACATTCACCGAACTTTATGAGTTCATTTATCCAACTGGTTTTAAGGGCATACTTTTGATCGTTCAGCGCCTCTTGGATATCACTGCGACTGTTAACAACATGACATACAGTCGCAGATATATCCTGAAAATTGTATATCGACCTCTTATAGAGATATGCAATAGAGATAATATCGCGTAATTTTCTCTGACTAATTATGCATTAATTGTTTATTTTTTGGTATTTTCACGTTATTCCCAATATTAACCTTTCCATTCCATACTGCGCTACTCGTGGCTCATATTTTACGTGCATACAGTAGCACAAATTGGTTGAAAAATTGACACGATGGATGGTCGCTTTTGAAGAAACTATTCAAATCTCCATATACGCTCCATGCCACCATCAATTGACATGTATAACCCGAGATATACGTAGTTATTGATTTGATCTATTTGAGTGTTATTAATTAAGTCCACTTTTGGTTCAGTAAGGCCGTTTATCATTACTTCAAAATACATGACGAATTACCGCTAAATAATTTCTTAATTTATTGAAAAAACAACGTCCAAATGTCATACATTATCTGCCATGATTATTGTATATGCCATATGTCTATGCCATAATCTAATGCCATATCTGTCATAACTGATACAATATTCGATGCATGTTAATAAAGCAAGAGTTACAGTCATTTCATTTATCTCGAATATACTTCACAATTAAATGCCAAAATACTTTTATACAGTATTTATAATGAGCTCATTATGTTTTTCATTCACAAACAATATTTACTTACGAAGCATGCAGTCACACTGCGGTTTCATAGTATGCTTCACTGAAGAGAAGCAACAAAATCCAATTAAGAAGTATTATGTCACTGAGTACCTAAACAAAATCTTGCGTGGGCAAATAATTCACTGATTTCGTTCTGAATGAACCGACGAGGCATGGCCATAGACATGAAGTTTGTTTCTAAACAACCTCACGTCGTCGGTGTTTAGATTGTAAATAGCACACGCTGTACCGGTTCAAGGTTTCTATATTCATTCATAAAAAAAACAGAGTGAATACCAGAGTTCAAGTTAGTTTCTGCTCGCCTGATACATGCTAAAAGATTTATCAATCAATAACGTTGTATGTAATATATAATACGCAGTTGAATGAAAGCCTCTTCTCACTGTATTTACTATTATTTACCCTAAGAGCGCGATGTAAAATCATTTGGATTAACAGGGCAATAAACACCATCCAGAGTTACTAATTTAGATCGACTTAGGAGTATCTTGACCTATTTTAAATGGTTTCGTTCTGGGGCACTGCCTTTTCCGTAGATTTACTAACTGCTATATGACGTATTATTATATATGGGTACTTTAGGCGACGCACTATAAGTTGCCAATATTGGCCTCTTAAATATAGTTGCGTATCGTAAATACGCACGCGCCTAAGTATGGTTTTGCATCGCGCTCTTAATCTTCTGTTGCCATTATCAATCTCTAAACTTGATTATGACATCGATTCAGATGGTTTTTTAGTTGATAACTTTCAATATTCACCTGCCTGATTTCACTTGAATGTTTTAATACGTTTGATTACTATCTTACTTGCCCATTTATTTATTATGATTATATTTAGAAATATTTCTAGGTGAGTAGTAAGAAATATGCAAGTGAAAAATTAAGATAGAATAAGTCATTGTGGGCAGCTAAGAGCCACTCTGGGTTGTTGATTAAAGTCTAAATTCTATATATTTTTTACATGTAATTAGATACTTGTTTATAGTGATTCTGATTACTGTTCTAATCAATATTTTGTATAATTAATATCTGAATTAATTAATTTATTCATTTTCCTCATGATATCTTGGCAGTGTCTTAAAATTTGTAATTTTCTCGATAAGTATGTAAAATAAATATTTTCTTATTATATATTATATGAATTTGAAATTGAAATCGGACAGACAGCAAACAAAACATCATATTATAAAGTTATATTGTTACTTAAAACGTGTAATCATTTGTCAATTCGCAATATTATGAAAAGATCTTCTGGTTTTGTATCGTTCTCTCAACGAAAGGATTATCGAACGCTACATTGCTACATAAAATTAATGGCTACACGATTTTTGCAATAGTTTTACTTTTGGATGTTACTATAAATACTATTTGGCATTATTGACAGCCATCGTTAATCACAAATATGACACACCTTGTACGTAGGGATTACTATACCGGTTTTCGATATACCGGTTTTTTTACGTTTCGGTACCAAAAAATCCTCAACAATTTGAAATGTTTTTTTTTTTACTTCTTGGTATTCATTCATTTGCTTGCATGATAGAATTATTTAAATATTAATATAATATATAAATAAAATTGGGCATTAAACCAAAGTAGCACAAAGTAAACATACAAAATAAGTCCACCTACAATGTTCTTAATATCTTAATGGTTTTAATTTGTCCGCACTTTTAAATGAGATCCTTTGTTTTAATTTAAGATAGTTAGCCAATAATACCAATAAAAATAGCCAATGTTTCTCAAAACAATATAACTATTCATAAACGTAATCTCATGATTTGCCTTCAGCAATTCTTTGTGAAATACACCAGTTGTTAAATAAATAATAAGATAATTGTATTATTTTTTGTTTATCAGTTAAAAATATATTAACTGAAAAAAAACAATTAAAAAGTGTTAAAACGTAAACAACAATTTTTGTGTTGTTATATTTTATTTAAGTCTCAATTTTATAAACTTAACTTTTATTGTAAAAAACCGATAGAGTTTAAATTGGTTGATATGTTTTTGAGTATTTTTTTTCAAAATGATGTATTTTATAAAAATATTTACTCAACTACTTATATACTTATTATAAAAAACCGTTTTCCAAAATACCGATATTTTAATTGTTTACATTGCAGCCCTATCTGTAACTATCTTCTTATGTGATTTTAAAACATGAGAAAAAATATTTATTAGATTTACACATAATATCTTTGGTATTTCCGTTAATGTGTGTTATACAATATTACCATTCCTTTGTTTTGTTATTTTTATAAACACTACAACAGCATCTGGCAAAAAAAATACAAGCTTCATTATTTTAAATCTATCTTGATGAATAATATTTCCCATCAAACATCTGAATAAATATAATTATTATTATTATTATTAATATATACTATTTTTAGATTTTAACATAATAATGTATAAATACATAGTATAAATAGCATGTGGTTGAGTCATATCATAATATATTATAGGATTGAAACTGCATATATTATTATTATTATGTTAGTAACTATATAAAATTATCGTCATCACAGTTTTAACTTATTATACGTGCGAGTTATGAGTTTTGAAGTAATTTAGTTTAACGATTGAATCATCTATATATTTATATAATTATTAGTTATGCATGGCGGTAGAACAGTGACGTCCCGTGGGGGTAGGCAGATTGAGCGTCGCTTGGTGGCGGCAGTTACTCGAAGTGCGGCAAATTGAGGAAAATTGTTTGGAATATATACAAATAGCTACCTAAACTTGGTAATAACGAAAATAACTTTCGATTAAAAAATTGAACTCACTGGTTTTGTCGGGTTCGCGATATCTAGTTTACTTCCGTCGCCCTTCGACGTCCTTGGTGGCCAGAAACGACACGTGCAGATTTGCGAATAATTGAGGCGCCTAATTACAAAAAGCGACAAGTCCACAATTCAATATTTTCGAGAAACAACGTTTTTATGTTTCTAGCTTAAATTATTTGTTTTAACGTGAGATTTTTTATCCGTTGTATTCTATGTCGAAATTAGAACCAAATCGCAATTTGTTTCAGCCGATAAACTCTTAAATGTAATAAATATAGGCAAAATAAAATTGGACGTAGCGCTAATTGTACCTCACTTTTTATTTAATCATAATTAAATCAATAAATATTGTGTAAAATTATACAAAGAATACGTGCGTATTTTTTTTCTCGATTTTGGCCAAATGTGGACTTATCGCTTTTTGGAATTAGACGCCTCATATATTGTTACTATGCGGTAGGTAGAGAGTACAGTTTGGCGTATATAAGATTCATGCTGAAGAGATACCAAAACTACACACATTATTGTGATGATTGGTAGCAATTTAAAAACAGCATGCTAGATAATTGGGAAACGATATGACATCTTCGTATGTAAACAATGATACCCTATTGCCAAACAAATGAATAAAGAATTTTTAAGTAGTGGCTTGAATAGAATTAACAACATCATAATATTGGCAATATGGCTCAACTAACAGTAAATATAGGAAAAGCAACAAAATTGAACTTCTTGCCATTTAGTTCTTAAGCGATTGTCCGGAGTTGAAAATAGAAAAGGTTCCTAATTTAGTTAACCTTGTTATATTATCTTAACTAAACTTAGGGTCTATAATATATTGTAAAATTATATAAATATGTATATTCTAAATTTGAACGTATTTTGGCCAATTTCACGCATACCCAAAGACTTGAAATTCTCTATATAGGCCCTAATTTGGCTACAATAAATTATATCAAAATTTGGCGATGATCCTGTGCTCAGTTTATCAAAAATCTTCATACGTTATATCATTATTTACGCAACACTGATACAATAAGCAAACAATAGTCCTCATCTAGACGATGACATATTATTTATTATTATTTAACATTTGGATTCTATGTATCTTCATCTTGATTTAACTTATTCTAAGATCATAATCTCTCAGCGTAAAAACTCCTAACTTTCTGATTTCACAGTTTCCATTAATAATTTTTTTTTATAATATTTTAGAATTGCATTAAAGAATGTTGCATATAAATAATTAGTAAACATCCGTCCTACTCAACCATCAAGAGTCCAAATTTATTTACACATCGGTATATTTCTGAGGTATTTCTAATACTTACTATATAATATTTTTAATAGATTTTTGTCGATTTATATTAATAAGCTTGATAGATATGTATCAAATTTTAAGATAATTAATACATTTATTATACTATAGAAATATTCTACTTCTCACCAAGGTAATGAAACATATTATAATTCTTTGAATCCCCATATTGACTAAGCAAGGAAAACTATACTAACATACGTTAATATTCGATACCGTTATATATTATAATATGTAGACAAGTTTTAACTAGTAAAAAACGTTATTCAATACACGCATAAATTAATACGACGTAGGTATAGGTTTAATGTATGCATGTACGTTAAATTGTAATTCCACTTTCTCATATTTAGTTTTTTTTATTAATAATATTTTTAATGGTCAATTTGAATTGATTTGAAATGCTTCAACGGCGCCAATAGTGTGTAAACACCTGCCCACGCACTATTTTCGGAAAACAAGGTGACTAATTTTCAAAATCTCAACAGGTGAGTCAGGTGAAAATGTAGACAGAATTTTTACTATGTCTACTGGAACATTATAAATATGAATTTTTTTTTATTCAAAAGCATGGTAATGATTATAATCATTGTCGGTACAATGATGAGTTCCTCAAGCTGTTTATTGAACCTGAATTCGTTAGATTTGTCCAAAACCGAACATCCGCGATGGGTCAGTCACGTGACAAATGAATGAACATGCACCTGTTATGTACCTCAGGGAAGAAGGCAAAGAAGTCAGGTGACTTGAGTTGACAGGAACCTGATGTGGTGTGATAGTGTTATCCTTCCTTCGTCTCCTTACCAAAAACTGAACTTCTGGGCAACTCCTGAATAGTATTCACAGCTGTTACGTTTAAAGACCGTCGTCTTGAAAGTAATTGTCGAGAAGATGATCGGGAAACAATAAGCTTTCATTAAAGTTAAAACTTAAAGTTTATTCAACGGATATAGCGGACAAGATATATGCGTTACAAAGAATTAAAAATAATAGATGAAGGGCGCGAGGTGCGTATCCCCTTTTATACATTTTTGGTGATATCATTTTAATTACTTTATTGACGTCTTGTTTGTGATATCCGGTATGGGTCTATATTGCTATGATTGTCTGATGCCCAATACTTGTGTTTATCAAGTTAGAGTAATTCTGTAGGTATTGCATTATATTACATGGCTATTGTTTATTAACTCTTATTAAATTACAAAGTTTCGTAGGTATAACATACTGTGAAACTTGGGAGGTTGTATAACAGACCGACAAAACTCTTCACGTTTGGTAGCCTACAAAGAGAATTACATGCGCTATATATGTGATCAACTGGAAAAGTAGATTTGAAGACCTGGCAGTACTCGTAGATAATGATTAATGACATTCTATTTCGATATTAATTTTTTTTTTTCTTATTGTAACTGATTTGTTTTCATAACGAAAACATTCTATTTGCAGTACTAAATATTGTACGGTTTTTTTGATGATTTAAAATGTTGAAATACGGAGATAACCGACTTTGAAACAAACAACCTCAATTCTATCTAACTTAGTTTATTAATTTAAATTTGGAATGCAATGGTGACAAGCTTATTTCGTTTCATTCAAGTCTGAAGACCGGTTTAAGGCTCGTGTTAATTTTTATTTTTGCCATATAATTAAGCGTTGCTGTAAATTTAAACGAGTTTGTTTAACAACAGTGCCTAAAAAACAAGATTTTTACGTTTGTGAAGATGTTTTTAACCCAACTGCGACTTGAGACATGTTTCTCGAATAACCAAGCTTTTGGCGAGATATATTTTATCATGTTTCAATATTTGCCATTCTTTTCCAATATTTTATCTGCCAATCATTTTATTGTAATTGACAATAACTTAAGTGGAACGATAGTTTACTAAAATCTAAACAAATTAAAATTCAGCAGTTATTTCTCAAATCAATATGTAAACTCATCTGTGTTCTCATTTCATTTTTCATGTCCATGTTTGCTCTCTTTTCCACCTGAATGAATGACTAACACAAATTACACCTAAGTGTGGTGAAATATAGTTTAATAAAGTATTTCTTTTATTCAACGATTAAGACACAAGATTTTAGAATGTAACATTCTATATATTGAACATACCTACATAATTTGAAAACATCTCATGCATAGGTTACCCACTAGAAAACCCCGACGAGACTTGAACCTGTTACCTCTGGATTTGCACTAGTATACTTTTCCAATTAAGCAATGGTCATTCTACTTAGTTACGACGATTTTAACTAGACTTACTTTTTACATGCCACGGTGGTCGCGCAGCTTAAGCGTTGGACTATAACACCGTGGGTCCCAGGTTCAAATCCTGGGTCTGGCAAGTACACATATTGTTTTTCAATTTGTGTGTGTCAGGGTATGGACCTAATAGGTTGAGCAAATGGCTGACATCCATTTCTCATAAAAAACAAAATCTGTCAATACAAACCTCTACTCTGTGGAGGCCCATTTGATCCTATTACAATCGGACATGGTCGAAAGAAAAAGAAAAAGAAAATTACATGAAATGAATAAAATAAATAGTTTATTAAATTATTAGTACGTCTAAGTACGCTATAATTAACTAAATTATGAAGTGATTTGCGACGTCGGCTAGAAATTAAGGAATTAATTGATTCCTACCTCAATTTAATATACAAAAACCGATAGCCAACATTGTGACGCAATTTTTTTAAAGTAAGAACTACTAGTTAAAATCGTCGTAATAAAGTAGGATAAAAAACACACAGGCGTGCTTCTCGAGAGGCTCTTCGTTACTCCTAAAGTCATATCCAGTTCCCGTTGCAAATATCTGTTATCAAAGCTCAGTATACGGTTTCTTTGAGGCTCCATAAGGCGCCATGATTGGCTACCGTAAACCAATACCTACCAACAGAATACAAGCATCGAATATGCGACATTTGGTTTTGACCAGACACTCCGCATCGAGTTGGAGTTTGCTCAAGCGATTCCCTTTCTGATAGCGAGCTCTCTCTGTCAAATTCCATCTCCCGTGATGTCTACCCCCAAGTATTTGAAGCTATTGACGCTCTCGATGTTTTCCTTTCGCTAATCAGGGGGACATCTGGATCAGGACAGGTGTTATTGCACGAAACTTTGGTACTCGTAAATATGAGAGTAGATTAGTGTTAGTATTTCTTCGATGTCGTGAATTTTACCACGTTTTTATTAGCTCGTATTCTTGTTTGTCCGGTACAGATTTTTTCTTGTGTGTCCAGTACATTTTTTTTCTTGTTTGTCCAAGAATTTGTATTGGACGATTGAAGATTTTTAACTAACTTCCCGACTAGCTGGACATTTCAAACTTTTAGAATATCTCAGAACACGACGACAATGCATTCTTTTAATACTTTTAGCCATTTTTAAGCAGAATTAAATTCATTTTCAGTAATTCTGTTTTGTATGGAAAGTTATTATTGTTAGTTGCTAAGGGGGTCCTAGCAACTAAATAATTAATAATACGTGCGTTACTATGGAAAATAATATGAAATGTCAAAATCAAATACAATAAAAAGTTTTTTTTATTAATAGGTACATAGAATTGTCAAGTTTATATGATTCAACAGAAAATTTAAAAACGCGGTATATAAAAAGTTCTTTTTATCTTGTAATTATTATAATTTTATTTGCGAACATAATATTGTTGTTGTACTTAACTAGTATTTTTAATAATTTTGATTTCGATGTATAGCTTAGTTTGAAACTGAACCTCACATATGTATGCAAATCACTTTGAATGACCCTAACAAGATCAGTGAAATAACCTGTTATTCCATTGATGCAATAGTTAAGATGACAAAAAAGACTAGTTTGGTTCTTAAAAGAAAAAAACAAGGAAAATATTCAAATTCCAATTCCTAAAAAAAATAATCAGCAACTATCAGTTTAAGCTTTATATCAACGCAATATTTAACTATAATTAAATAATATTTATATGCATATTATTTTAAATAGTCTTTTTTGTCGCCCATGATCGGTTACTAGGTGACGTATGAATACTGCAAGACTATCTGTAGCTTCGACTCATAGTTCCTAACATCGCCCATGTTATTTGGAATGTTGTTGGTTTTAGCAAGAGCTTGTGATTTTTCTACTTTTTCATTTCTGCAGATTCGAGAATTCTCAAAATCAAAAAAAAAATTTTCTTGAGAATTCTGAAGATTTTCGAGATCGAGATCGTCATTCTTCCGAAATTATTTATTTCTGCCAATTTTTTTCTCATTTTTTAGATCTTACTAACTAAATCTAAATTTAGATCTTACTAAAAAGAAATAACCGGGAAATTTCATTCATATTAAAAGTCAAGAGATTCTTTTATCTCTTCGGCCAAAAATTTTTACCTGAAAATATAAGGAATACTGTTGACAATTTCCGTTCCGAGTACTATTCAGTTTTTAACTTAGCCTATTTTTTCTCGATTTCTGGAGAAATGGAAATTCTCGAAATTTCGGAAAATTAATTTCTCACATAACATAACACAACCACTAGTTTCAACAAGCCACGGCCTAGTTTAAGACTTTGTAATACGTAATAGTATTGACCACTAAAAATATTTGTTACCTACATTGTTATGTAAGAATTAATTATTCTAACCTTCAAAGCTTAATTATTATCAAAACAAAAATATATATCCACAATTCATTACATCGTGATCACAGAAGGTTTTTTAACAAACTTGAGAGGAAGATCTTAAAAATAATTTTCTTAGCCATAAAGGAAAATGATGTCTGGCGGAAGAGGTACACCTGCTTGGTCGTGGAGCCAAAATGATAAGATGCCTACGATGAGCGGGTCATACTGCACGGATGAAGAAAACTCAGCATTCAGGACAATAATAAACCCTGAAGGAAAAAGAAAATTGTAAGACCCGAGCTAGGATGGCTTCACTGCATTAATATAGATTATATATATACCATATTGGATAATTACCAGTGACATCCCTAGGCAAAGTGCCGCTCTTATGCAGACTTAGAATGCCGTCCCTTTTAATTTTTAATTTCAAATTATAATTATCTGTTAGTTTGTTAAGTACCTACCAACTTAAATACCTATTTAATTATTTATTTACGGCTATCTTAAACAGACAAATACAATAAAAATTTATCAATTTTTTTTTTACTCTCAAACAGTGATTCTCTTAGGTACGTGGAGGTCTGTGGCGCTGACAAGTTTGGAACCACCCTTCTGAAAATGTTGCCTGTGCAATAAGCCGGCATAATAATATGTACTTATTACAATACAATAATAGTTAGGTATGTTGTCAGGATTTTTTTTTGCTTTGATTATTTTTTAAACTTATATGTTGATACTTTCTAATGAAACGATCGCATCGTCCGCTTCATGAAAAATCGCTGCTGCTCTCAAAAACTCTGTTATTTGTATTCGTTCCTTCATTCACAACGCATGACCTGCCTACTCCTACGGGACGTTACAGCTCAAGATAGCCCGTCCCAGGAAGATGCCAAGATCCACGAACGATTGTAGTAGAAACAATGATGATGATTTATCGTCGCATGTGTTTATTTATTTAGACTCTGCATAATCAGATTATGCAGTGTTGGACTCATTGAATGTGCAATTGTTTGTTATGTAAAATCACGAACCTTCCGTCAGAAATAGATACTTATGTATGTTCGTAAACGCATTAATTCAAGCGGGGGCTTGGCGGTTGCATTTGCGAACTTGTCCGTTTTCATTCAAATAGATCCAACGCCCACGCGCGCGCTTTTTATTTGAGGTCGCCAACTTTCTCAAATGCAATATTATTATGAATGGATCTTAAATATTGAGATATCAGCTAGACACGGAAGCTCACAAGAGAAGTAAAATGAATAAATATATTACATTTTTGTAAGTAAAGCCACAGATGGTTGGCAGAAAAATGTAGAGTGAAAAACTTAACTTGGTCGGTAATGTCGTCAAAAGAAATAAACTAAAGTAGAATATTATAGTCATTCAAAAACAATCATTAATTAATATATAAACATGAAAATACACAATTATTTTGATATATCTATATATTGAAATTTTTATTAGAACACATATTTATTTATCGTAATAAATTTTTCAGCTTTCACCGCGTGTTCTTCTTCCATCGTTACTCAACGTTTTGGGCTCATTTTAGAAACCATTCTTAAGAAAGAGATAATATTATTTTTATAAAGTGTACTGTAGATGTATGCATTCAAACACCGCTCTAAGTATGTCTGTAATGAGCCCGAAACTTCGAGAAAAAAAGAAGGAAGAACACGCGTTGAAAACCCAAAAATCTATTACGATAACAAGAACCGTGAAAGCCTCAAACATTACATATTATGTATCGTTTAAGCAAGAGAGTTCTCTAAGCCAATTAAGTTATCGATCCAAGTCTATTTTTGATGAATAAATACGCTATCGTGGTTTTCAATTTCCGTCAATTATTGGCTACAATATTATTGTAACTAAAATCAAGGAGACAAATAAATATCATTACTAACTTATTTTATAGATGGTGTCAGAAGTAATCAAAATTTTAATATTGTCATACTTACACTTGTCTTGCTAATCATTTTAAATTGAGTTATTATTCAAAACTAAATTACTTTGGAGTATTATTTTTTGTATGTGTCTAGTAACTAATTTTTAAAAATCTAAAACAAATATATTTTTAAATTGCAAATTTCTTAAAGACGAAAGCTGTCTTGTAGTGCTGTGTAAAACTGTGGAAATAATATGTTTATTAAATAAATAAAATATAATATATTATTATTAAATCTTTTATCAGTAGGTACTATATCATTCACTTTCAAGTAGTAACATGATCTGAGTCCACCCGCCATGTATATATAGCAGCGGTTTGTGCACGGCCGCCTTCCGTGACGTTTTAAACGTGTCAAAATATAAAGATTTTAGTGCCACACTTTCTTGTCCTGAAGCGATGCTGCACGGGACTGATGTAGCAACAATGCACCTTAGTACTTAAAGAAAGAGTTTACATTGAAAAAAATGGATGGTCTGGTTATTGGGAAATATCTGCAATATTAGTACTTAGGCCGCGAGCTTAATTTATTGAAGCACTCTCCTGTGCGATTCTTAATGATTTTTTTTTCTAGAATTTATCCAATAGATTAAATTAATATTTGTGTAACTATGTCGAGTTATATATTACTACATAGGTACTATAAAATAAAAATGCTGTTATATTCGGGAGTAAAAATATCCAACGTGAATTGAATGGTATATTTTTTTAATTCATTTACTGTATTTGTATGCAAGCAATAGTGTAAACAATCTTCCAGCCTTCTACAGCTGATTCCTCATACTGAAAGTACCAACAACAGTACTAGTAGACAATATTATATCTCGCAGTAAGCCCAACGTTGTCTTGATTCTTGAATGAAGCTAGTCTAGCCTCGCTGTTGACCCGGCATCGCAATATAAAGGAGTGGAGGGGGCAAAGCCCATTCAAGTCTCAAGCGCTACGAGGTTACAGGGCGACTAAAAGTCAACTTATACTTCAATCAAAGTTATATAATGGATTATAATATGATTGTAATAACGGTGAGAAAGTGTGTGTAGGCACATTTAGTTCGATTATTTACGGGGCATGTTATGGCAAACGTAGGTACCTACTAGTTGTTTTTTTTTTTATATTGGATTTTAAAAAAATGATCTGTTTCTTCTCCGTCGTTTCGTTGTGTCTATCCAGCCATTGTCTCTTGTATCCTGCCGATTTCAATTTATATTGTAACAAACTTTTCAGACTTCAAACTTTTGAGTGAGAATTTATTTTCCAGACCAAGGCCTGAACAAAAAACGATCCATAAGTGCGAATGAGAAAGCATTCGGCACACTCATATCTCCACAAGATGCGTTAGAGTACCTTAGGTAGAATTTCTAGGGCTGAATTGAATATTTTTTGGAAACGTCGCCGGTAAATATTGATTTGAATGATTACATTCATTTAAAAACTGCTAACATGTGTTGTTGAAATTTATTGCTTTTATGTTAAATATAAAGTAAGTGGTAATTATGTTTAGTTAGTTTAGTAGAAAATATGTTTAATTAGGTATGTTGTATTTAAATTTGGTAGCCGTACTGAGAAGCAACATTATGGTATTAGAACATTTCATATTTAAGTTAATAATAATAAAATTGATATTCTACTGTGGATTATACGCGAGAAACACGGAATTTTCCGAACAATTGCCACCTTTCCTATAATTCTAATAAAGAACTTTACAGTTTTACTGATCTCTTCCACCCTTCCAATGAAAGCCACGTTGTACGTAAGTAAGTTGTTGTAAGTTGTCTACTTTCGGTCGCTATAATATGTAATATTATACCGCTATGCTTACAATGTTCTCCTGAACATCACATTCATTGAAAAGCTGCGAATGAGGACATAAAATCTTTTAACTGATAGTATTCCCTAACCTTAGTCTTAATATCAACTTAAGCCCATTTTTGCCAAGAGGCGACTCGACGAACCAGATCACTGAACATAGAGACGGTAATGTAGCTGTCAGTATATTATTGACCAAATATCTATTTTTAATGTATCAAATTATTCGACCGCAATGATAAATTCCAGGGACTCATATACCGATAAACAACTGTTTATCTGAGTCAGCAGAATGATTGGCGATATTAAATACGGTATCGCAATGGAAAATTAGTCTCATATCCATTCCCATAGTATCATATTATATTATGACTGCAATAATAAATAAAATTCACAGCTACTCGTATTTAAACCGCTGACTCGTTCAATATAATTATATACTAGAATATAATGTTTAGGTATTACTTTCGACTGTATAAATTACGAATACTGATTTATCAAAATGTCACTCGAATCTAAGTACCTGGCTCGTAACTATCTCAGTAGATAATATGTACTGCCATTGTATTTATACTAGCGTACCGACCGTTACGCTGCAAATAAAACTGGGAATGGGACGATTTGACACCGCGAACTGGCCTCCGCCGATTGGCCTCCGGTAATTGGCCACCGGCACAATCGGACGCCGGCCCAATTGGACGCCGACCCAATTCGACGCCGACCCAATTGGCCTCCGGGAGATTGGACGCCGCACAGTTGAATTAAATGCGCAAAGGAATAGACGTACGTTACGATTTGTTGGAGTAAATAAGCAAGTCAGTTTAATATGCTTCTATCTTCTCAGTAGTTGTACCTTATACATTTCGCGCTTGACACATTTTTAATATAGATTAAGAATAATTATTATGCCTTATGATGTTTATTAATAGAAAATAATTCTTGCCTCTCTAAAACTTAAAGATGTGCATAATCAATTAATTTATTGTCTATACATGGGTACTTATTTATATTTACAACAAATATTAAAAATAATGTTAGATGTTAGAATGAAAATTACATTATATTTCAGCGTTTTATCGACTTAATATTATAATAAAGCTTAAACATGTATATTATTATGCATAAATGCGTATTTTAAGATAGTATGAAATTACAAATAATATATTAAGTAAGTTATCTGCTAAGTATAAATGTTTCAGTAGTTTGATTGATAAACTACTTAGGTACTGGGTGCCGGACGGAATCCCGAATGCTGAAATCCCGAATGGCCGACATACCAGTGTACAATTTTTCTTTTATTGGTGGTTCATTTTTCGCACGTGAGTGATTACGGGAAGAACCGACATACTGTTTAAATGTCTTGTATATTAGGAATAATGGAAAGTCACTTTTGAAGACATTATTCACGTAACCAAAATACATACTACAAGTAGTAACAAAGCTTTTCACTAGATTTAAATTCAAAATATACCTATTTGAAATTATACTTGAACACTTGAAATGAACTAACATTAATAAATTCAACTTGATAAATATATTATTTTCTATTTTTTTTTTTTGAAGACAGTGTTATTTCTTAGATAATCTCTTAGATAGCCTATAGGTGTGGAATATACACAGAAGAATTTATGAATTAATAGCAATACGTGATTGAAAACAGCTCCAAGAAAAAAAAAACACTCCGCTCCACTCATTGATAAAAAATACATTAGCAAAAAACATACTTGCAAAAAGAATAACGAATTTATCATCTATTATTCTATTACGACCAACAATCAGAGATGGATTAAGATTAGAGAAGATAATAATTTATCATTTCATTGAGAAATCATTAAATTAAATAACAAAATTTGAATGCTAAGGAAATATTAAAGTCAAGCTATATTTTTTGGAAAACATAATTTAAAAAATTAATTCTTATTTATCAATAACTTTTTTGTGATTTTACCGAGGCTTTGACTGCGACTCGTTGTCATATCTCCTCTTCTCTTCTAGAAGGGGATCCGTCGATCAGGTCCTCACTCCTATTCTGTTAAATAACTTTACAATTTTGCCTAGCTCTTCCGTCTTACCCACCACCAGGACACCCTTCAATTCGTCGAAATTCTCATAGATATTCGCAATTTGCAGCTTTACTCTGTGAAGTTCATATTTAAGGCATTGTAGTGCTATATATGTACAATGTCCTCTAAAACATGACATTTATCGCAGAGTTGCGATTCGCGTCTTCCCATGAGGACATCAAATCTTTTGCTCATGGTGTTCCCTGTTCTTAGCCTCAGTATTAACTTAAGCTCATTCCTCGTCAAAGAAGACTCTACAAATCAGGGTACCTCTCGTGGTGATGGTAGAATAGACTTACTCCATGTCTCCTTTTCTAATGGTCCTCTATGGTGAAAATCTATCCACATACTTTGGCACATTTTCTTTATAGCCTCATTCCAGTATAGGTTTTCTGGTATCCACTGATATGGTACCCCGGAATGGCCAGCTTCCTTTGCCAGATCATCTGCCCATTCATTGCCCTCAATGCCCATGTGCGATGGGATCTATTGAAGGCATAGATCTCCTCCTCTATTTTTCTTGATGTCGATCTGGTCAAGGATGTGGTATGCTATGGTTTTACTGTTATGTGAGC
Organism: Rhyacophila brunnea; assembly: GCF_057557595.1. Taxonomy (NCBI): domain Eukaryota; kingdom Metazoa; phylum Arthropoda; class Insecta; order Trichoptera; family Rhyacophilidae; genus Rhyacophila; species Rhyacophila brunnea. The sequence continues at coordinate 7,953,672 of NW_028232796.1, read as the reverse complement.
GAGTTGCTGCGGCAAGATGTTGTAAAGCGCTTTAAGAGTATGTTAATACGACAGCGGATTGCGCCGAGAAATCATCGCTTAAAGTGTATTTAATTGCTTCGTTTTATTAGTAAGTATATTAGTTTAGTTTATAGTTATTTAGTCAATATTGATTGTTAGTCATTATTATTAAATAATAAATTACGGGGAGGTTATGAATTTACGATTATCTCTTTAAGAATGCTATATTATTAAATGCTATGAATATTAAATCTTTTAAATTAAAAATATTTATTTGAATTATAAATTAATAGTTTTACAGTGATGAAATGTATGTTAAGTTTATTATATATAAGAATTAGTTAATTATGCTATGTTTATACCATAGTTAAACCCCATTACACTACGAGAGTATCTCTTACTAATCTAATATTGGTATTTTTATTCGATACTGCATCCCCACTCATTTTAATTCAAAGAAAAGTATTTTAAGCTACCCCTTCTAGACATTCCGTTAAGAAAGTGAGAATGAACCGAATGGCGATGTCTTTATAACAGAAGGATAGGTACATATGAAAGACATTAAAAGAACACAAAGTATTGTAAAGCACATACATGGTAAGTAGTTTCTCAATATATCAAAAAATATCTTATACTTACATAATAAAAAATTCGCCTAATGAAAAAAGAAAGCTAGTCCAACTTTTACAACACCCAACAGGAAAAATATTCCGCATTTCTAGTAAAAACAAGGACGGGTCATTATGGTAAAAAGAGCAAGCACGTCGTGTTATTAACCTCAAGTACCCTTTGTATATTGTATATAATTAAAATACATTAACATATATCACTGTTTAAACTGGTTAAAACTGAAATTGTATAGTGACATAAAACTGTCATCTAAATCTGGTGACAGTATTTATTGTAATTTAACTGCAGTTGGTTCCTTATAATTTTTTATATATATTTAGTAATAGTTGTATGTAGTTTACATTAATGAATTATTATATTCATAACATTTATATCTGATTTATGTTTAACACTATTCTTATGTCGTTTTTATTCTATTATTGATATGATTTACTAGTCGTTGATTAACCTGTTTGTTGATAAAGATTTTGCTAACCATTTTTTAAATCTCCATAAATCATATTTTTCAACTGTTTACTTTAAACTTTTATTTTAATTGACTCTTTTTTTCAGTAAAATAATAATATTATATTATTTCATAAAAATACTCGTTATTTTATTAGCTATTGATTCATTTTGTTTGATTTTTAAGGGTGTGCTAATTATTATCAATGCTCACTTACGTACTTCTCATTGCTACCCATATTCAAATTTAGAAATGTCCACAGAAAAACTAAGACCCGGCTCTATAAAACCGTCATACGCACAGTCGTTGCATATGGGTGCGAGTCATGGACGCTAAATGTGAAAGCAGCTGAAATGGTGGATTGCTTTGAGAGAAAGATCCTGAGGCGGATATACGGACCCATGAATGATGATGGGAAGTGGAGAATTAGGTACAACACGGAACTATACCACTTATACCAAGATTCAAAACTCTTCACCTTCGTAAAACTCCAAAGGCTGAACTGGGCAGGCCATGTCCAGCGCATGCCTGAGTCACGGATACCGAAGAAGATCCTCGAAGGAGACCCAGGGGGGGAAAGACCAGTAGGAAAGCACACGATGGGGTGACAACATTACAAAAGATGCCAACCAGCTGCTAAAAATCATGAACTGGAAAAGACGTGCGGAGGACCGTTCCGGCTGGAGGACGGCGGTGGAGGAGGCCAGGGCTCGATTTGAGCTGTAGCGCCATCAAAGAAGGTAATTATTATCAATGCTTAGAAGTTGTCAATAAAAATACTGTATTGTAAAACTGTTTATTACCAATTGCAAAATTCCATTGGAACGAAACTGTTATTCTTATAATATAATAATAATTATTAATACATTGGGTATATTCTATACACAATGCTGCCATCGGCGACTATCGAGGTAGGTAGTTTATCATATTTATATATTGATACAATAAGTCAACCGTCTAAACTGTCAAAAGTGCTATGTTTTAACAGCCCCAATGGGCGGCACACTTACCGTTTTTTCCAGACGAATTCTGCAGGCACCAAACTAGAAGACTCCAACCTTCGCACTGGATTAGCCAGTTCCTCACCGGCCATGGCAACTTCGCCGCCAGACTCCACGAGTTTGGCTTGATAGTAGATGGGCCAGGTTGTACCTGCGGGCATGACCACCAAGATGTTGAACACATCCTCTGGGATTGCCAGCTTATGGAACTCGAACGAGCAGAGCTGTTTGCCAGGGTCCGTCCTCACACGGGCCCAACTGGTCATGGAGATCTGATAGCAACCGAGGCCAACTTTGCGGCATTCGAGAAATTTGCAGCGTCGTATGGGGAGCGGGATAGTCCCGACTTTTCTATAGACTCATCCATTTCAATTCGTGACACTCAGTATGCGGGTACACAAAGCGCTTAACGTCAGCGGATAGCAGAGCTAGTCCAAAAAACAACTTTCCTAACTTTCTTCTTTAAGCACTACGGTGCATGGTTGCAGCATCAGTCCCGTGCGGCTCCGTCTCGGGACGGAATGAGCACTTAAAATCACTTTTTTCAGACACGTTTAAAGCGTCATAGAAAGCGGCCATGCATATCCACGGCTGTGCATATATGACGGGTGGTGGTGGGAACTTTAAAAAGCCCCTCTCTTGGTTGTGTTAACTTTTAACGCAAGATAGAGAATTTTGACAGTTTTGACAGTTTTGACAGCTAACTTATTGTAACAATTATAATACCTCAATACATAAATATGGTAAAATACTATCGATAGTCACCAATAAATACACAAGTACGAAAAATAAAACATAACCAATATATTAAGTATTTGTTATTTCTAAAACATGAATTAATTAATAACAAAAAAAAACTTAAATAGTAATTAATGACCTTAGTTACATTTAATCTATTTTTCATTAATCTCATCTTTTTCCAGTGCTGTCCTCGTGTCAATTTCGATGATTTTTATAATCTCTTATACAGGTATAGCCGTAATGAATGCAAATCTTTTCAAAGAATTACAGATCTGGTTTCCTGTCTGATTCATCCAACATTTTTTATTCTCCTTTTATGGTATGCTACGAACAAAAATTTACAAGATAATAATGTTCTTATTTTTGTGTATTTGTTTAGATTGTCCGTTAGTTACTTATTAATATACGAATTTTATTTCTTTGAAATTTACCCGACTCATAATAGGAAGATAATTTTGTAATTAGTATGATTGGCTTGCTACGAGGAAAATATTAACGTGGATAATATGTTAATACTATTGCCTTTTTCGATTTTAATTTGTATATATCTACTAATCTGCGTATTTATGCAATATTTGTGTCTTCAGAGTTCTTGTCTTCGAGAGAGGTTGAATTATTGAATGTCATGATTGTCGATTGCTAGTGTATTGTAAACTGAGAATAAGTAAGTATGTTATAAATAAAAAAGGTTGCAGGATAATATATTAGCTGAAAAAGTACTATTGCGGTAAAGCATAATAATATAGTAAACTGACGCTTCATAATATCAAGCCGTTAAATCGCGCTGTAACGTGGATTTGCCTAACAGTGAAATATGAAAGGAGATCACTTGACAAAATAAAGGTTTTTAGATATGAATATTTTGTATATATAAATGTAAATATATAAACAGTATGGGCGTCAAGTGTTATCTTCTAAATATGTACACAATTAAATAATGCAGATGTTAAAAAAATTCTTTTATTTATGTTGACAATCATTAAATTACAAGATAAAAAATATATAAATCTAATAATTAACCTTCTCTTTACGATACGAATAAATTCCGTCTATTCTGGTGTTGTCACCTTGAACTGCCGTGCAAGATTGACAATAATACAGTAAGTAAAAATAAAATGCCTAGTTTGGCATCAAAACTATAATCATATTTCTACACATTATTATAACCAACAAGCATGGCCCCCACATCCTGAAGCGGGCCCCCAGGCCTGGATCTTTGCCGGGCCCCCTACCTATCACCAAGCTTAAAGGCAGTGTAATGCTCTACAGTGGCGTTTTCCAAATGGTGTTCGAGGTCAAATAAAATTCATTGTATTTTTAGCGATTTTTTAACACATCGAATTATGGAGTTGTATCAACACACATCTACCAAAAATTGCATCGCACAACCGTAGATTTTAAAAAGGTAATAATCCCGAAGTAAAATAGCGCCATATGCGACTTTTTTTTACTATTAAAACAAATTTTACATGTGTATTTATATAATTTATTTGGTCGACCCGCCACGTCGCCCTCCACCTGACCACGGGCCCTGAGGCTAGAGCTCTGTCAGCCCCCCTTGTGAGGGCCATGCCTACAAGTCTTAATATTATCTTGATTTCACTTCTTACTTTCATAACTCTTTCTCACATTTCAGTAGTTATGTCACTTTTGATCGCATTTAAATTATTTAGATCTATCTCGTTTATTCGTAATGAAATGTGACGCTCTGTTTTCAATATTTATATAATGTATAAGAAGTAATTGAAATTTGATAGATATCTAACAATTACAAGTATTTACTGGATAATTCTATCAATTTTTAAAATAATAACATTTTGATTAGATGTAATATTACTAATATTGATGATTCTAGGAATAGCCGAGATATTAAGATAACAAAGTGCATATTAACTGGTATATTTGCAGTTTAATGGGCCGGGTAACCTAATGTGACATTACAGTAATGGATAGTATTAACATCTATGAAAAAAGAAGAGACTTGTTATTTGTATTAATTGAGACTTGTGACATTTGGTTCGCAGGTACAGTAAATTAATACACACATTAAAAATACATAGATACTTATCTAAATCTCCTTTGTCCTTTGATACAAACTACTTTTTTAAAAATGTCAACTGAATCTAAATGGATGCCGTCCGAAGGCAGCCGTCAAGGTATTTTTTTTTAATCAGCAAATAGATGCATTCGCATGTGAACCACAAGGTTAAAATGATCGAAATCAAAATAATCGGGAGCCTTTCTCCTACCGCAAGCATTGCATTTTGTGAGAAAGAGAAAATCAATCTTGTGTCTTTTGCTTCTAGATCATCCCTGTACCTAGTTGAGGTTCAGTTAAATACGTAACGTGATAATATTTATGATAACACACTAATTTCTTATCTAAATGCCAGTTTTATATTTTTATTTTATAATAACCTTATGATGCTGCACGAATGCAACCAAATAACTGATTATGCAGTGAATATCGCACTGATGGAAACATACCTTCGATAAAAGATGGTACAACAGGAAGAACTTAATACCTGTTGATCATATTAGAGCTATAAATAGATATTTTCAATGTTATTCATAGGTTATTTTTAATTGCATCCGCATTCTGACATATTATTACCTATTCTATTTTTCTCCCTTTTTCGATTATAAGATTATTATGACAGGTTGTAAAAGTGATTTCGCGAGAAATCATGTCAGATTCTAATAAATTATTTTTTCTTATCTGTCATTTTGGGCAAATACACACCAACAATACTAAAAATTTCACCACAAATTTGGTGTTTAGCTCTTCCGTAATGATATGCTGCTATAAATAATACCATACACCACCAGTGTAATTAAACTGTCTATCACAGGGCAGTTCAAGTTTGAATCAATCTAAAATATATTGTAATTTTATATCACTCTATGTATATAAATAATGCTTTGATTCCGGTTTATAAAGTGGTAGAAATATTGTATTACTTATAATAAATTGTTTAAAAACAAAGTTCATGTGAATGTATTTTGAATTATTTATTAAACTATTTTTTTTACATGATTTGAGAATGTAATATTCTATTTTGAACATACGTTTTTTTTCGACCATTGAAGTTAAATTCCCTCCACCAAACCCGCCCCGTACCACCCCCTGTCTTAATCGAGAGTATCACGGGATTATTATTTTTTCGACCATGTCCAATCCTAATAAGATTATATGGGCCTCCACAGAGTGGAGGTTTGTTTTAACATATTTATGTTTACGAGAAATGGATGTCAGCCACTTTCTAAACTTATTAAGGTCCACACTCTAACTCATACACTAATCGGCAGGTTGGCGCGGGCAACGCAATGCTACCACATTAGATCGGAATGCTTCACTCGCGGACAATAATTTGTATGTAACGGCATCAGAGCCGGAGTGCGTGGTCGGCGTCTCGAATTTCAGATTTAACCTGTTGCACCCCAGGGACAGTTTTACGGGTTTTGCGGGAAAAGGGCCCCGCGTACTACAGGGCCTTAAAAGCGGAAGTTAATGCTGCAACCCCCATTATTTTTATTAAAAATGTCGCTAGAATGTGTACATTTAAAAATATTGGCGTTTATTTCAGATCGATCGGAGGTCAAATAGCAAAGTTAGATGCAAATAATTGTGTTATTGGAATTGCTAATCGGCAGGTTGGCGCGGGCGACGCAGTGCTGCCACATTAAATCAGAATGCTTCAGTCACGGACACATTGTACGTAGCGGCATAAAGAGTGGGGGTAGTAAAAATCTATATATTTTGGCACCAAATGGAAAAGCCACAAAAATATTTTGTATCGAAAAGCCCTGGAATGATGGATTGGATATTTATATTATGGATGGATATTTATATTGTATAGAAAAGCCTAAATTAATAATTGAATATCTAGGTATTACTTTTTAAGATATTTAAATAAAAATAATAATCTCATATATTATATTTTTTACTTTTTTTAAATTCAATCCTTTGCACTCTACGTATTAAATTTATAATTTTTATTTTCAAATATTAAACCATTCCACTCTCTGGCAGCGCTGGGTGATACTGCTAGGAAGCTATAAGTCAACACGTAAGCCACTCGGTCATCGTGGGCGTTAACTAAATTGATGTTATCTAAATATATACATCCTCAAAATTTAACAATATAGTGTACTTAGTGCATACACTAAAATAACCATAAAAACAATGTTGTCTATCAATCACAACAACTACAAATAGTAACGCCTTAAATGAATGAACAACTACAGTTTTAATGCAACAAAATTCAATTAAATCAGTAATCCAACCGCCAATTTTTAGTTTGACACCACTGCAATTATGGACCGAATATTCACTAATGTCTTAGTAGACGCCACACGACCTCTTGCGGTCGCAATGCCTTGACAATGCCTGCACCCTGTTATTTCCATACCACGAACTATCAATTAAATCTTGATTTACAACAATAACCATTCAGAGAGCCATCGATAAAAAAAACCTGCGGTCAGACGGTGCTATACTAATTTTATTTTCTAAGAAACTGTTTCTTTTTTTGTACTTCTTCTTCGTCTTTTCTTGACAGCATTATTTGAAAGATGCCCCGAGGGACAGTGTGGTGAAATGTTAATGTATACTTTTAGTATGATGCGAACAAACAATCCTTGTTATTAGGCCTAACATGATGCCTATCAAAGTGTAAATTATATGAATTTAAAAAAAAATCAAATGACGGGAAGATTTTATTGATAGATAAAACATCGAAAATGTTTATTGAATTTTATTAAATTTTAATTAGCAGATAAGAGTACCCGTTGTGATAGATAATCGTTTGGTGAGGCCCTAACAGGGAGGCCCTAACACCTGCTGAATGGAATAACTCATAAAGTTCGGTGGATGTATGTGGCAGCGAATAACTTTACTAACAACGGAGAAGAGTGGAGGGAGCTAAAGGAGGCCTTCATCCATCTGTGGATCGATGTGTTATACCCCAGCTGTTGAATGTCATTTTTTTAACGAAATTATGCTATTATAAACCAAGGCTGACTATAGATAGGCCAGAACACGTAATGAGATAACCTGTTTGCATTAAATAAAGATTTTCGATTGGAGATTTTGTTCAAATCAATTAACGTATTACCATGTATTTCAATATGAAACAATCATCATTTATACAGATATTTTACCATATTATGATACTCTAAGTATTATTTCGTGTCACACGGCCTGACTACAGTCGGCCTTATTATAAACAAAACGTCTGTATTCACCCACTGTAAAAATACTGTACTATTTAGGGAACACAAAAATATGAGAAAAGGATACCTTCTGGGTGTGGCTGTAAGAAAGTATAGCTATTAAACGTGGAAAATATGAGATAAACTTAAATACGTGTTTAAAAAGACGTTACATTTGTATCATAATATGCATTATAGTTTATCATATAAACAAAACACGCATTCAATATTGGTAATATTTGAGAACATTCAGGCGGGGTTTGTTTTATAGCCTGACTGTCTTCAAGTCGTGGATCCAAGTTTTGGTTTCTAAGGACTTGCTATGTCGGACATCAAAATAGATTTAAGAAGATTCTGATCCAGTAAAATACATGAGAAAAATTTATTTGATCTTCGATTTTTAATCGATTTGAAACATTAAAATTATTCTTAATTTTTGTCAAATGTACCTTCAATATCTAAATATCTTCAAAAACTAAAAGATTTTTTTTCTTTTAGTCCCGCTCCAGTTTTTGGACATAAGAAAAGAAACACAAGATTATACCACGTCTCCCAGTTCACCCTCACGCAATCGACCCATTATCCCATTTTGCTGATAGTGAACAATAACATATATCGTATAATGATCAGCTTTTTGTTTAAAAATTTTATTAATATTTTTTTGTTGGCTCTATCATCTGATGTGGATTTTGACCACCATATGAAGAGGTTTATTCTTTACGGAAAATGAACATTGGCCAGTTTATTATATCAATGTGTATTTGATTGCATGTACATACCTAATACATCGGACAAATGATCAAAAACTATTCCGTATGCTCCATTTAGGAACGAACATGACAATTTAGATTTATTTTACTTACAAGCTATCAGGTACATACTCTGGGTACAAACCTTAGAGCAATAATACTATAGAGTGAGTGTATTTTCTGCCTATCCACTATAATGAAGCCGTTGACTGCGTACGACGCATAGTAAAACATCAATAATTATTGTAGTGTTATTATTAACTTACCTATTATACGTTATACCTTCATGCCGTATATATAAAAACTATATATTTCAGCATCACGTACTAGCAGTGTTTGCCCAAAGCATATCAGTCAAACCAATATTTACCGGCTTCACGTCAAGCTTTACTAACGCATATTGGGCAGATTATACGCATGCCGAATGCTTTCTCACTCGCACTTATGGTTACACTTTGTTCTGGTCCAAACATATGGGTTATAAAAATAACATTAAGAATAATATTCCCTATCCGAGATTCTAGCCTGAAACCCACAGCTTCAGAAGTGGACACTATACCACTCATATATCGCGCCGTGTCCGTAAACATGTACGTATGCAGTTCGCCGTATCACACTTAACCGTTAAATGTTGTATCGGAAGGAAATATAATATGGCTGTATATTAAAGACCGTCCAACCTCTTTGGGTCGTATAGTACTGACATAGAATTCATGTCTAAATAAAACACGGTTCTTGTCGGTTCACACTTTACAGCAGCAAATAAAATGTGAAAATGGCCGATATACTGGATTATTTGTTAGGTAAGGTTTTCATTCTTGAATTGCCGAAATCAGCTATGAAAATTGAATTGATGTTCATATTGAATCTAATAAAATTGGAGACCGTATAGTACACAGTCATCTCCTTCCGATAAGAAAACTCACGGCGAACTGTGCAACGGTGACTTGTTTTACGTACAATTTAGATGTAACCATATCGCGTGCAATAATAGAATTCAATAACAACTGACATTAATTAATATCACACTGTGAATTTCTATAGAATATATTATTATTATTAATATATCTTGTGATCCTTCAAAGAATATAATTATTCTAAAGTTGATATTCATTTAACCGCTATACTATTTGAGAATCATTCAAGTAGATACATTAGCCATTCATAAGGGTATAAATCAGTGATGAAAGAAGATAATTCATCATCACAACATAGTGTATTTTTTTCAGTTCGATTGTTCTATTAGTTGAACGTGATTGATCAATTTATTGTTCACGAAGTGTTGTCTAAAAAATATCAGCAATATGAGAACTCATTCAATATAGGTACAGCTCGGCCAATTCTACTAACTCATCCATCTATACTCAGAAAATATATTCACTTCCTGTTTAGTCACTCGCAACTCTTTGCAGAGGTACTTCACTACTATAAGCCTCTCTCAAGAAATGTTATCTTACTACAAACTTCTTTGTAAGATGAGAGCAGTGGTTCCAAAATAGACTTCATTTCTATAAGTCTACGGTAAGCATATCCAAAGCGTCGATCACGAGGTAGATTGAGTCGTGAAAATATAAAAAGCATGTTCCTACATTCCGTTGTATTAATACTTTATTCAAATTTTGAAAAATAAGCATTACCCATTGCTAATTAATATCCTTAATTAGCTTACTTGAACATCGTTTTCAAATTAACCAAAATTACTTAATTTTGTATTGCAGTGAGAGGAAGACGAGATGTGAATCCCTGCGCTTTGATCAGACGCGTAATTTCACATACGGTCGCACAGTAGTAGTAGTACCTAGTAGTAGTAGAGTATGTAGATACTAAAAAGAATACCAAAATTTATAATTTTCACGAAAAAAGTGAATTTGAATATAATTATCTTTGTAATAGTGAAGGATCACAGTGTTTTCAGTAAAATATAATATTTTTGTAAACGACGTGTCAGCTTAAAGCGCGTGGATTCACATCTTCTATTTCTCTCATTCCTACGGCAGGCCGTGAATTATGCAATACGATTCAAGTGATACGATCACACGGACTTCCTACTGGTTAATTTAAGAACGACTTTCAAGTAAGCTGGTTAAATCAAATATAAAATTAATGGTTTATGCTTTATACTCAAACTCCCAATAAAATATGCAGGTACTAAAATAGATATTTATGAAAAATAATACTGAATCGCGATTCAAACTCGGGCTAGAAAATTGTGCTATCACGACAGTCGGGCATTTAGATAACGAGACTGTTTTGGTATCGGCCCGGCGCATCGAAATGAATGTTTATTTTTACTAAAAAAATCTCGTTGTAGGGTATTTTAGGCTTAAATACCTACAGCCTCAAATCATGTCGTTATAGTATAATACCGATTTTTACAATATGTGTGTAATCGTATGTAAGTGTTGTTTGCGTGAAATGTACCGATTTTTTAGGCCTTTGTTGGACTGTGTTGGTGATGTTAGTGTTATAGCTGTATACGTATTAGTGTCAATAGCTATGTCATATCTATCTAGTTAAGCAAATCGGCACTTAATACTTACAGACAGAATTGAATATCATTGGCAAATTATATCATTTGTTTTAAAATAAGGTATTATATTTAAAAACGTTAATATCCAATTAAACATTATAATTTGAAACCAAAAATAAAAAGGGATGGCATTCTAAATCTGCTTAAAGGCGGCACTTTGCCAAGGTATCTTACTAGTTATTATAAATATATACGTAACCATAAAAATGTTATACTTTTTTTACGTTATGGAGCTAAAATTCTTACGAGAAATACTCTGTAATTGATTTGTGCACAAGTAATCGCCTAGTATGTTTTTTTCGCTACTGCAATATGCATAGTTTGAGAATAAAATAAATATAGGCATGAAAAATAATAAGCACGGGTGCTATTTCCTTTGAGAATCTCTCGTTGTTCTGGCTTTTAACGTTTCCACGATGATGTAATCCGCCCGGGGCATAAAGTCGTATCTCGTCAACCATTCTCGCCCTGTCCACCTGAGCAATCCATTCAACAGAGTCTGCTGCCAGAGGTTCGCCACCTGGTGCAGCGTTCACATCAAGATCCGCTGTTGCCTGCTTCCGAATACCGATACAGACGATTTGAATACATTTAAATATAACAATGACGAAGGCGCCCGCGATGGACGAGTGTTAACATGTCTGCTTATGAAGTCAAGAGTATCGTGTTCGAATCTCTGATCAGGCAAATGTACATGTTGTTTAGCAATATGTGTTTGGAGCAAGACTATATAGCCTATAGATTAAATCAGGGGGGGCAAACTTTTTGGATGGAGGGCCAAATTCGAGAATTCAAAATGAGCGTCGGGCTGCAAGTAAAATACCATTTTTAGATATACACTGTTTATTATCACGAAAAATAAACATTACAAAAAAATGAATGAGAAGAATGAAACTGTTGTACTTTTTTAAACATTTTTTTAAAATTCAGGTGTTAATTTTGTAGTTGGTATTCTCAAAACTGCTTGTAAATGGGCATCGGAGATATTTGATCGTAAAGAATTTTTATTGAGGTTCATGATCGAAAATGTTTGTTCACATTTATATAGGTTGATCCAAAAATAACGATCATTTTTCTTGCATAATCTTTAAGTTGGTCGAATTTGTCTGAATTAAGGCCATTGTAAAATTTGGAGATTTCTTCACGACGATGCAATTCTCTTAAATCAGTGGCACACTGCAGATCAATAATCTCAATTTGTAGCTCTGTCGGTACACTATCAATATCTATTGAAAATGGATCGCGTACTCAATTCTCGTAAATCAGTGTCACACTGCAGATCAATAATCTCAAGTTGTAGCTCTGTCGGTACACTATCAATATCTATTGAAAATGGATCGCGTACTATTGCTAAACAAATTTTAATCTATTGTCAATATTTTTTAAAAAATATATAAAAAAGTTATTCGTAATCAGAAGTACAATTAATGATGGCGGGCCGCAAAAAAATACCCGGCGGGCCGCAGTTTGTGATAGAATGTATATGAGGCCATTTATACTGAAACATCGTTATTTGGACTATGTTGACGGAAAATTCACGATGACAAAACAGATCAATATAAACAGAAGCCGCCATCTTTAAATGTGGTACCATATATTATATTATTATTTGTTCTGTGACTGATTATGAATTCAAACGCCACAACACAACTTTGAGAAATCACCATCAAGTAGTGTACTAATACAAAAAGTTTATAAGTTTCCCTCTAAATCCAAAAAGTCCAAATTATTTCGTTTATTTATATTTTATTTTAATAACATAATAAGAAAATATTTTGCTATACGTACATAATTCAGAACACCCCTGATTAAATTGAATTCAAAATATTGAACAAACTAATATATTGTTACCGAAATATAATAATTACAACCAGAGTTTTTGATAATTCCACAACTTTCGAGATGTTGATTGACAAATGTTTTAGTTTTTAAAAAACGATATAAAATAATATATTAAGTTATCGTAAATTGTACAATTAACTAACTAACTCAACTCTATTTCAAAGTCACTAGGTACAGAATATTTACTGTTTTCCAATATAAATTATTGTTGACTAACAAAATCTATAAAATTAATAATAAAATTCATAAAGTTTCGGTTTGTAATTTTGAATTTTTTCGTTAACCATTTCCACGATAGGTACTTTAGTATAAAATATAGTACATATTATGCTTGTTTCGTTATAACTGAAATACTGCTGAACAAAATAATAGTGAAACTTGCACAGCATTTAGACTATGTTTCTGGTAATAAGTCACTTATCTCAATCTCAAAAGATTCCGAATATATCTACGACATAAAACTTTTTTAAAATAACGCACTTGCAACAATTCATCATGAATAGGTATTGGACATACATAAGTAGAGTGGTGAGACGACCGTTGTTGATCGCGCAGGCTTATTTGAACCTAATAATACAATTGAATCACGAGGAGATAAAGTGAGAGTAGCGGTAGAGTGGTGAGGTGTAGTGCGGATAGAGAGGCGCGTGCCTAAATCCGACCGTTGTCGTGATTTTAACATTTTAAATCTAATACCTAGATGTATTTTTATTTATTCCGTATGTCCGTATTTCCCGCGGAAGAAGTCTCCGACAATCGCTAGTTTACAACATTAATTTAGAGATTGGTTTTGCAAATTGACTTTAAATAAATTACTTAATTTAGTCTAATACTGTCAAAAATTACCCTACTTATATATTTTTGTTAAAAATGTTACTTCATTATTATTCTGAGTGTATTCACCGGACTTAAGAAAAGATATCTCTATATAAAAATATTGTATGCACCACACCAACATTATTGACGTATTAAAATTCCCATTAAAACGTTACAAACCATAAAACTTATTTAAAGCAATAAATATTCACGTAAACGTGCGTAATATATTTTAGTCACTATTCATACTAAGTAACTTGATTCACGTGTTCAATAGTAAAGTTGTACAAGCTTACGAGATAATAATATAGGTAATTTAAATCTTAGACAATACTACCGGACTTAAATTGTAATAGCATTATAATACTTAGTAATCTACAGATTACAAAGAATACATCCCAGGATGTATAAATTACGTTGTGTATTAAACGTTTCTAAATTTTAAGAACTGATTACATTATTAATACGTATTAAAATACCTCATGTATTTGATATTTAAATTATTACGATATTTATATTTAAAAAAAACTAAGAGGTGTGGCTGGCATTCGTGAGGTTTTATGAATGAAACGATCTTCGGTCATTGTACGATAGGCCAGAGTTTACTAACATCTCAGAGATGTCTTCTGTATTTAAATCCATCATACACGGAGAGTTTTATCATTCACAGTTAAAACTGTGTCATATGTTAGTTAAATTTTTCTTTATTAAATTCGTCTGATTTTATATAACTGTTGTAATAAAATATTAATCTTTATAAATTAATAATTAGCTGTTTTTGTAACTAGACAAAATCACTCTATTGATATGACGTAATTTTTGGTTCTGTAGCAATCATACCACTCAGCATTACAAGGTGACACACTTTAGTATGCATGTTTTGGTGTCAAAACAAAACAATGAAGCGGAAGTGATCATCAGCATTTCCTCAATCATAACTAGATCAGTAGGGTCTATTATGATTTGTTTAATTACGACAATGTATGAACTGCATTTGTATAAATAACAAAGACAATCCATAACTCATAACTTAGCGCACTACTCATCTCGAGTCCAGTCTCTCGGTTATATTGACAGTTCGGTACATCACCAGTTAATTCAATAATATAGTCAATATCATCAGTACATTCGTACCCGCGATTATAACATCACTCTTTTTTTTGTAACGATAAATAAACTCTTTACTTACAACATCCAAGCAAAAAAGACCTTCTCTCTACACTCACTCTATCATCCCCAAAGTTCTATCAAATAATTATACATATTATTTTATAGTGATTTGACACACACGTGATTTATTTTAATGTTCTCTTTTTGTAACCTAATAAAAAAATCATTATACCACAATAATGACAATGTGGGGATTAGACACTGAAAATTTGTAATAATATTCATTTAGAAATACGGGAGAAAATATGTATTTTTTTATTTTATTTGATATAAAACTACTGATTATTGAACTACTTTAAATACTCTAATATTATTAATGAGGCAAATAAAACGCCGACGTTAATAATTCACTGATACATCTTTCAAATAAATTCAAAAACTTCTGTCAACATTATGAAGCATTTTTAACACAAAATAAAACGCCACCCCTTAGACTATAGATACATCTAGACGCCACCCGTTGCATTGCTAAATGAAGCCGCGTGCCTTGCGTTTGGTTTGTGAGAGAGCGAACGCATTCGTCTAAAAATGTTCGAGACCATAGACCATTTCGCTAGTGCTCGCCCAAAGTGCTCGCACTAGACGCTCAGAATTAAAATATAATTTTCTATTTTTTTACGTTATATAGTATTTTTAAGCGGTCAAAATGCAACCATTAGATAAAGATATCTATAATTTAAGTTATTTTAAAGAAACACTGGGCCACTGATATTAAAATACATAATAAAATACAAATAAATTATCACGAACATGTATCAACTTACTTATGAAACGTAATACCATCTTCTTGCTTATCAGTACGGCTACCACATTTTAAGACAACACACAGAACCATGTTTTCTACTTAATTAACCAAAAATATTTACCACTGACTTTATGTTTAACACAAAAAATATCAATTTTAGCAACACGAGCTCGCAAGTTGTCGACGCTATGTGAAGCGTTTCGCCCCGATTTGATGGCAATACTTTTGGAAACTGGCTTGTAGCTAGTAGACCTTTTATCTTACTCTAGCACGTGTCGCAGAGATTGTAAGGGTGCCGAATACTTTCTCACTCGCACTCATGCATCGTTTTTGTTCAGGCCTTGCGCCACCCTTTGAGATTTTAAATATTATTCTGCTGTCAGCATTGTGCGACAATGGATACTCCCAGTTCAAAATATCAACCAATCACGGCCTCGCTTCCAAATATACACGTGATAATTATCTCAACCATCACTAGATTCAAAGTGAATATGTATATATTAAATTAAATGAAGAATGTAATATTTGTATGTCGTAGTACGTCTTCGTAGTAACTAATATCTGCCATGCGCTAAATAAAAATACAGTGACTTTAGTTTTAGTGAAATGAACACCCAAGTTTTAAACAACCCTTTTTCTTATATTTTGTAAAATTATTGGATTGTTTTGACATAATCTTTAGAGTCCAGTCCAGACAAACATTGTGTATTTAGTGAAATGTCAAAACAATCCAATAATGTTATATAATATAAGAGAAAAAGTAATTTAAAAATTTGGTTCTCATTTCACTAAAACAAAAAACTCTGTCTTTTTACTTTACAGGGCAGTAATTAATAAATCATGATAGATTTTTTTACTTTCATAGTTTCTCTGAGTTTGCATTAGCTCAATGCTATGTTACTGACTGACACTCCTACAGAATTGCATAAACTGGCATACTAAACGATATATTGATTAAAATTGGGCGTGCTTTGTGCTTGATTTTGGTTTATTTTAAATATTACTTTACCACGGACTTTGAATGACATCTAAGGTTAAATGATTATTACAACCTCATCTTGCTAAGGTCGCGCGACTTATATGACTCAAAATAAACAGCTACGACTTCTGGGTTTTCCTCAAATACTGGACTGGAGTATAGAGCCGATAGTTTTCACCATTTGTATAACATAGACAGTAGACGCGAAAGTTTTATCTTTTAAGGTGGTGGATGCATATTTATCTTCACGCCAAACCCGTAAGATAAAACTCGTTGTGTATGGCGGGTAAACGAAAAATTCACCTAACCCTCACTGTCACTCACCTTTTTAACGGCGTATAATAACTTTCTTCCTGCATTTTGCGCGTAAGACAAGTTTCAATTTACTTATTAATTACAGCTCGTGGATAATTATTATTTAACTACTCGTAAGTAATGAATATTTTAAACGAAATTTGAATGTGTAACATAACTCAAGTATGTCTTGTTTCGCTAAGCTCAATATTTAGATTTGAAATTAACTTAGTTATGTATCTTAAGCTATTCAATAAAGTATTTTTTTATTCAACGAAATATTTCAGAATGTAACATTCTTTTATTTAACATACATTGCTTGAAAACACTTCTGAAAAATACATAATCACTAGCATGGTCCCCACATCCTGAAGCGGGCCCCCAACATATCTTGCAATCTACATATCTACAAGTTAGAGTAAATTTGTGGTGCGTGCTTATCTCACTTAATTGGTCGACCTGCCACGCCGTGCCCACATGTTAGGGCCCTGTCAGACCCCCCCCCTTGTGGGGGTGATGACTACTAGAAAAATGATTATATGTAAATATTACACCTAGCAGGATTTGAACCTGCGCCCTGCGAACTATTAATCGATTAGGATACCACTATAATTACGCGAAATTTTCATAACGGCTATGCTTTTGAGGCGTTTCATTAAAATTAACATCTTGAGAGATACAGATACCAAGCTGTCGATAGACTCGATTATTAACTGAATTTGTAATAACATCTCAAATACATAGTTAACACCTTAATGAGTTGTATAGTTGTATAGACTCTAGAGTCATAACTTACATATTCCAAAAATCGAGTTTTGAGATAATCGCAAAAACCCACCAGAGCACTGTTTTTTGTAATTAGAAGAAAAGTATTGAACACCCTTGAATATTAATGAGTCAGTCGATTTACATTATTTTTTTTTAATATATTATATTATAATACTCCTAAGACTGCAGTATTCATTGAAATATGTGAGTTATGACACCAACAGTCAACAGTAATTTTTGAGAGCCAACTATTTTTTTATGTAGATTAAAATGCCTTTAGAATCACTTGATATATTTAACTAAAAAGTGACAAAATTGAAAACTGTGAGTTTTGACTCTAGGCGACTCAAATGTCCTTAAATAATTAGTAATTATATTGATAGCTTAATCGGTAAGCCCAGTGACGTCCCTAGACAAAATGCCGCCCCTGGGCATCGCCAAAATGACGCCCCATTTTTTATAAAGTATTTTGTATCACCCGTGCACTGTCGTTTCTCGTCACCATGGATGTCGAAGGGGAATGCAAGTAAACTAGACATCGCGAACTCGACAAAAAATTACAGTCCTGTTAAACCTTAATTATTTAATAATTAGGTTATATACCTAATACATTTTGTTTCCAACTAGTAAGCTGATTTTTTTAATGGAAAGATATTTTTGTCATTCATACGTTTAGGTAGCTATTACTATATCGTCTATGTTCTGGCAGAACACACTAACTGGAGAAAACTAGTTTTGAGTAATTTGACTTTGAAGCTGTTAAATGTTTGAAATGGTCTATCATGTAAGTTTATTAAGTAATCGTAAATAGGATGACTTTAAAATAAAGACTGTTTATCTATTAAGAGGGTTTCCAGGCGGTAAAGTTTGAAATAAGGAACATTTTGGTATAAATAACTCAATATATCATTTTTTCGAATTAGTGTCTTCTGCCAGAACAGTGACGATATATACCACATGATTCTCTTCAATTTGCCGCCCTTCGAGTAACTGCCGCCCTAAGCTACGCTGATTCTGCCTACCCCCACGGGACGTCACTGGGTAAACCTGAATGTCTGGAATAGATATGGCTCCAAATCTGGTATATTTTATTCCTAGAATTATTTTTAATGTGTATATTTGTGACATTGTTCAATTTATTTAATATGTTTAATAAATAATGATGTTTTTTTTTCTCATGTGTATTATATACTGAAAAACAAATTATATACATGACTGATTGTGTCTTTTTTGAAGCAAGGGTTAAACGTTTTGGCTTCGCAGCATAACCAACGTCAATCCAAAATGAAATCTACATAATAATACACTAGATGTATCTACTAATATATTATTGCTAACGGCCAGCAACTATCATAAAATGTATGTCTATGACTGTGTGTTAGCTGGCTCACCTGTTATCATTTTTTACTTCTCGCGATGAATGAATGGGCCTGTCTCGAGGATTAAACTAATGAATGACTCTTAGTGCCATGACATTTCAAAAGCGTCAGTGGTAAACTGTTGACATGCGAGTCGAGAATTTGTTCACAGTATTTTTAAAGATTGGAAAAGAACACGAATGCACTTTAGACATTAAATAATCACGTAGTTGTGCATAATACTTTGGTCACAGGGAGAATCAAGCTTAGTGTGAGAAGATATCAGAAACCAGAGATATTTCGCCGCATTTAACAGGGCACCTACAAAAATATGCTTATAACTACAGCCAAAACTGTGAAAACTTTTCCAGTTCTATTCTTCTTCTTATTGTGCTATCGCCTAGCGGAGGTCGGCCACCATCAAGGCGATCTTATCTTTGTCATCTGCTACCAAGAACAGTTCAGTGGAGCTGCACTCATACCAATCACGGAGGTTCTTAAGCCACGAAATGCGGCGCCGTCCTCTGCTACGCTTCCGATTGATCTCTCCTTGAATGACAAGTTGGGGAATTCTGTATTTTTGTCGCATGTTCTCATAATGTGGTCAAGGTACTGTAGTTTCCTGGTTTTGATACTACGTAGAACTTTTCGGTCCTTCCCCATTCGATTGAGAACTTCAATATTTGTCACCCGGTCAGTCCAAGGAATTTTGAGGATGCGTCTATACAGCCACATCTCGAAAGCTTCAAGTCTCCGTGACATCTCTTGGTTTAGCGTACATACTTCCATACCATAGAAAATAATTGAGAGCACATAACAACGTACCATACGCAGTCTCAGACCCAGGTGAAGATCTCGATTGCTAAGGAGGCGTCTTATTTTGAGAAAGGCGCTCCTTGCGATCTCAATTGTAGTTTTTATTTCCTGAGACTGGTCCCATTTCTCATTGACCCATGTGCCTAAATATTTATAATGGGTCACACGTTCGATTGGTTGACAAAATTTGTGTTGGTGTCTGGTGTCGCTATTTTTGATACTAGTAATAGTTTTGTTTTCTTGAGGTTCATTTTTAAACCATAAGAATTACTGACCTCATTAACCTTTTCTACCAGTTGATGTAAACTCTTTAAACTATCAGCAATCAACACAGTATCATCGGCATATCGTATATTGTTAATATGTTTATTAATTGTTAACCATAATACCCACCGATTCACCTTGTAAGGCTTCCTTGAAAATAGCTTCTGAGTACATGTTATTAAAACGTCAAAATAAATCGTTACTGTGATGGCAGACAGTTATAAATGCTGTTTTTTCACTTTTTTAGTTTTCTTCAATAATATGTTCCAAATTGTACATTCTTTGATGTGCCAAAATATTAGAGCTGCAACTTTATTAGCCATAAAGTTGCGTTAAAAGATATCTGCTTCTGACCAACTGTGAAAAAAGTGATATGGCAAAAATATATCTGCTTAAAATGCAAGATAAATGAAACTTCAATCCTTTTAAAATAAATGATTTGAGGTTTGTGTTATAATTTTAATTCCGATTATTTTGTTTTTATTAAAAAGGTTTACTAGATATGATATTTTAAGAGTAATTCTACCAAACGGTCCAACCAAATTGACTAACATTTTTTAAGTCCAACTTTTTATCGCGCATTAATATGAACACGTAGAAATAAGTGTTCACATAGCTGTTTTGAACAATATCAAGCATTTAATATCGGTTTGTCCAGCACACTGTTAAAATATAGTGATTACTTCAATTTATTAACTTTGCCACATTAGTATCATAGTACCTTGGTTTAGTTTTGTCAGTAAAGAAATATTGAATTCAGGTTTAACCAAGGCTTGCGATTAAAGCAGATTTAAGCTATATTTTAAATTTAACATCCCAAGCTGCCACTAGCATCAATGAAATTCGCTTGTTAAATTACATACTATTAGGTTTATTTTTAATATGAATTATTGCACAGACAGAAGAAACAGAATACAAAACACAATGACATTAATATGGACGAAGCATCTGGGAAAAAAATGACACTCACTTTTTTGTCGGGTCTGCCGAATGGCATAATCTGTTCTAACGCCATCACAATAAAGGTGATATTGCTGTGAAATTACCGATGATTTTTGTCAGGTCTGCCGAATGCCATGATTCATATTTTAATATCAATATCGCTCGCTCAAGTGAACATTGATACTAGAAACACTGTTCTAACGCCATTACAATAAAGGTGATATTGCTATAAATTCCCGATGCGTGATATCGCATAATGGAAATTGCGAAATTTTGTCACGTGACGTCTACCTATACAATATGTGCGAATATCGCTATGCGCGAATTTACTTGCTAACTACTGTACTGAGTGGGTTGTCCATTAATAATGTCATTGACAAAACATCATATTCAATATAATTTACTAATAATTTACATTTGTAAATATTTTAAATAAGTACCTAACTTAAAACACAAACCAGTCGCGCACACATAAAAATGGTTTAGGGGGAGGTTCATTTTGAAAAAAGAACCTCATATTTTTTTATAGTTCTAAAAGGCAAAGGGAGGGGGTGGGCTTAAAAAGTGTAGCAAGTGACACTTCCTTTCGCACTTACCCCGCCTACAACTTTTTGACGCTTCAATCGCCGATCCTCGCACTTTTCCATGTATATTCCCTATACCCAGATACTCCATACTTTGAGTCTGGCTATAAACACTTATAGACACCAACGATGGCTGCGCGACTTAAGCGTCGGTCTGCAGCGTCGCAGGTCCCAAGTTTAAATCATGGGTCTGGACCCGAACCCGCCCCCCCATCTGTATACGTGCCCACATTTAAGAGATATATTTTTAATTCATAGATTTTACAGTTTAAGAAATGTTATAAAATATGAATTCGATAAATTCATTTATTTTAATATACAAATATGTTTTCTAAAATTAGTAGAAAGTCACATTGGGTGTTTAAACCTTAAAATTGGCAGTTAACGTAATACAGTGCAATTAATTGACGGGTCATCAGCAATGTTCTCCGTAAGTTCTGCGCGCGCACACCTACCAAAATGTATCCGCACACATGTTTTCATACCCCGCACAGTCCTCACACAGAAAGAAAGTTTCCTTTCCCAGATTTTAGTTTTGCTCGAATGCATTGATCCAGATCAATTTGATTGTATTTCAGTTATACTGGATATTTGTGGAACCTTTCAGGCATCAAGCGCTGAATGTGAGCGAGAATTTAGTTTGATGAACGCGTTAGTTGTTAGTGTTATTATTATATAAAATAACTGAAATTAACAAATACCTTAAAAATATAAGTTTTAATTAAAAATTTGTTTGTGTGTTTGTGGGGGGGGGGGTGAAAATTTACCGCACGGGGTGACACCAGCCCTAGTTACGCCACTGCTCAGATCCGCACACACAATAGAAAATTTAGAGAGAACTTTGGCTATCAGATATGAATGTAGGTCCTGGAAAAACGTAGGTTACGTGACAATAGACATCCATTGGTTTGAAGGAAATTTATTATTATAAAGCTTTAAAAGTTATGCCAAAATTGGAATTAACGACTTTTGAAACTATACGATTCAAGATTCGAGTACTGTAAAATTTGTATCATAAATAATTACAAGATAAAAAGAACTTTTTATATTACACGTTTTTAAATTTTCTGTTGAATCATATAAACTTGACAATTCTATGTATTAATAAATACTTTTTTTTTGTACTTGATAGAAATACTGAATAAATTTAATATATAATACTGAAATATCATTTTGACATTTCATATAGATTTCCATAGTAACGGACGTATATATTAATAATTAATTTGCTAGGACCCCCTTAACAACCAATAATAGTGTTTTACTTTTTACGAATTTTTTCCGAAATGACTTTCCATACAAAACCGAATTAACTGAAAATGAATTAAATTCTACTTAAAGATAGCTAAAAGTATTAAAAGAATACATTGCCATCGTGTTCTGATATAATCTAAAAGTTTCAAATGTCTAGCTAGTCGGGAAGTTAGTTAAAATTCGATTGCAAGATTTGTATTGGACAAACAAGAAAAAATTTGTACTTGACAAACAAGAATACGAGCTAATAAAAACGTGGTAAAATAGTCACACGTAATCGAAACCCGCTGACATTTGGCTGCCACAGTAAAAGGCGCTTCAAACCTTAAAAAGCCCAGCGTGATTTTTACTTCGATTATATTCGTTTAATATTATTTACAGAAGATAAACACACAATAGCGAAGCCTCTTTGTAGGCTTTCAATTAGACTATCAGAGTAATTATTTACGGGCTACGGCATAAAGAACACCTGAGGTGTAAAAAACACTATAAAAACCTGTCGGATTGACCATAAAAATTCCCGTATTTAAACCATGTTTTTTTAATTTCTCGGCATGCTGTCGGTTATGGCCATACTAATATGTAAATAAGCATTTTCTTTCAAGTAAACACCGAAGCACTTTTTTAATACGTGATTAGGAATAAATATGCATTCCTGAAACTTTCACAAATTATTGTCACTTGCTGTTTAGTTTCGTCTTTTTGAATAGACACCCGTGGTGTACATGAGTCCGGCATTATTATTAATTTTTATGCATACCACTATTTTCTATAATATTTAAAGTTCATTAAATTTATTTACAAATCTACATTATAATGCATTCAACTATTTTGAAGAATTTTGAAAGTCTAATAATTTTTACAATTATTATTCATGTGCATAGTAAAAATATAACCACAGTCTAAGTGACAATATGTACTATAATATTATATTGATGTACTCATAATCCAATGCATAAGGCAATGGCTTGTTATCCAGGAGTTTCGGGTTCAATTCCAAGTGAGGTCACAACAATATATCTATGAGATTTTTTCAAATTTAATTATGACATAATATTATTATTTCACTTCTGCAATTTGAAAGTTTTACATGCCCTATAAAATCAGGCATAATATTAATTTCTTTGTGCTTTATGGTGCATGTTCATCGTATCGGATAATTATTTTTTTTCTAGCGTACATAATCCATTTTAAACTCTAAATAGGTACCTAAATTATCAACTTTTGGCAGCAACCTCACGATATGTTTCATTTTCGTTGGACACTCACAAATTAAAAATCCTGCTTAAAAAAATGTATTGTATTGGCGTATAGCCTATCTCAAGTATATTTATTAATCTATTCTCTGGTATATACCTATTATAATTTAAATACTTAATTAAAGATATTCTTATTTATTAAAATACCAATTAAATCGATGAAAAATATTTTAATTTCATTCTTGCCAAAATTGTTTGACATAAATTCAGTATCAACAGTTTTAATTGCTTAAAAACGTTAAAAACTTTATCAAACAGCTCTCAATACTGACTGCCATATCACAAAACGTTATACGTGTAACGATTTGCATAATATCATTTCATTCCGTATAAATATTTATTTTCCATTTATCTCGCGACTTTTTTTCGGATTCCTTGCGACCCGATACGAATGTCTTCTGTCACAGCAGCAACTCGTTGCGATGACGTCCAGGATAAAATTTCTGGCGTTTCAGCCTCATTATAAAATATGTCAATTGATTCAATATTTTATGCAAACATAATATCAGACGTATCACTAATTATTGCAACGTTCCAAAACATTATCAAGGTGAATTGTCGCGAACGTCAACAATATCAACTGCCACTTGCTCCAAGATTTAAAAGTTTTTTTAATAAACAGATAATACCTACAATAAATAAAGGAAGTAAGACAAAGTTTTAAAAATATGTAGGTACAACCTTTTTATACACTCAATACCTAAGTACTTAATTGCTTAAAATTAATTAAGTATTCGAATTAGAAAAAATGTGATTTTTTACCACCATCTTGTTATTATATCTGCCTCAATTCCTAGAAGTCCAATGCGTAAGACGCCGAACTGACATCCGGGGGCTCCTGATTCGATTCCCGGTGAAATCACAATATAACATGCATTTGCTTTTCTTAAAGCCTGGGTGTTTGCGATTGTTTCAATTCTATTACTACACCATTGTCATTAAGCCTCATGGCGTGTTGCAGTGCTAAAATTAAGTATATTTTATAGATAATTCTAGTTTTTACCACCATATTGGTATTTTATGGGCTTCCAATTGCAAAATTTTAAGTTTTATTTAGCACCATAAAATATACTAAATATTTCAACATGCGGCTATTATATAAAATTCCTTTTTTCTCCACCATTTTGGAATTTAGGCGGTCATGGATTCAGTCAATATCTTAAAATGATCTTCAGGATAATTTATGTCTATTCATCATATCTAAGCTTATAACTTTCATACACACTGGAATATTATGGAACTATTTGAATGTGCGAAATGGTGCAAATGTGTAAATATGTATATATACCTAACAGTAGCGTGCGGTGTCTTTTGAGATTGGGTACGCTCTTCAAAAGCATATGCCTATATTGAAATTACTAGGGATATTTTTAGATATATATCTAGCATGTTTTGTCATGTCAGATAATCAAATTTCGAAACACATTATTTCTAATGAATACCTAATAAATTATGACAATTTTTTAAAACAAATGAATGTGTTAGTGGTGTCATTAGTTCTTAATGAAATTATACATTAACAACGCTTTAATAAAATAGTGGGGAACTGTTTGAAAATATACACCAACTAGCAAGTCACATACCACAGTATATTTTGCTCTTATTAGAGCAGTATCGGACATGTAGATTGATTATTTCTCGGATTCGTGGATACCTATATTAGGTATCAGGATTATCTTGGAATAATTAAGGCGTGCGCCGCATCCACAGCATCTATGTACCGCACGCCACTGATTCCTAACTAGTTTTATAATATAATATATTGTTGGTTTTTTGATCGAACCCCAGAGATCAAATGGATAGGTAGACTATTTTCACATTAACGCCTGTTTTTTTAGATAAATGTGTCCATGACAAATGGATAAGATTTAACAATATGTTGAAATCATTGTTATCCGATGCACTTTCATGATATTGGAAATATTCTTTTAAATCAGCCAGAGGCTTTTTTATGTGTGCGATAATGCTAATTATTTTTTAATGAGCGGTTTGTTTCCACGAAAAGGTTAAATAATAACCAATAATTACAATTGTAAATAGATGCATTTTAACACATTCATAAGCAACAAAATGCATTTTGGTTATTAAACCACTATCCACTGATTGATTTATTTGTTTTTTTAGTTTTGTAAGTCATTAATTAATATGCGCATGAATAATGGCACACCTGGCGGGGAAAAGACAACCTCTCTCAATTGTTTTGCTTTCCTCATTGCGACAAGAATAACCACTTTATGTCATTGTGAATTTTCTGCTACTATGAAATATATTGCAACAAAATAAACATTGCCAATTTTATAGCACTTTTTAGTTTTATGTAAACTTTTACTCTTTGGGGCATTTTTGGGGTTTTACAATGAATCACAGTAACCTAAGTAGGTACAAAAAATAAGTATAAAATTTTGAAATGCTTTGTATTAATATCAAATTTAATTTCGGTATGATCATAAACTTGGTTTGATATAAATAGAAAGAATTTTTTTGGTGTGTTTTTTTAAATAGGTACTTAAAAATATAGAAACACTTAAAACTATGAATGTATCAAAGATATTTTTTGCAGAAGGTTGGAGCAGACCCTTTGTTGACTTGCTCCGTTCCAGCTCTGCTCCGGGACCTAATTTTTGCTTCAGCTCCGCTTCAGGGTCTGCTCCGCTCCATGTACAAAGTTTTAATAATCGTCATTTGTTAACTAAATGTTAATAATGAACATGACCACAAAATAATATGTAATAATAAGATGGAATCCTGGAACAAAATCACGTCATGTTGTAACGTTTTTTAATGGTTAGTTAAAGTTAATATAGGTAATACTGTAAAATCTAAATTCTAAAAAAAAAATGTTTCAAATTGCAAACATCATATTTTTTCAATAGGTGCATCTGGTAGGTGGAGTATTATTCCAGATAAGCCCAGTTTCGGTAATGCTATTTGCATATTTATTGGCGACACAAAGCTCTATCATGTAGGTACACAGTAGCCGTTTACAAAATAAAGTTCACGTCATAGTCTATAAATGGAAATATTAAGCTAGAAACACAAAAGAGTATTATTACTTGTTATTCCTTTGGAACTGTAAACAAAAACAATAATATTTTTAGGCAACCCTGACCTAGAGCTGTTATGTTTTTTTATTAATAAAACATTTTTAAATGTGAATTATCTAACAAAAATATCTTCGTATTTTTTTTTTGCTATTGTCTCAAATGGGGTTTAATGAATCTCCCGTTTAATGAATCAATGCTATTGTCATTCGTTTATAAATATAAATTATCTTATATAATAAATATATAATAAGTATAAATCATAAACGAATCATTAACTTTCGGATAATGAGACCTTTTTGTTTGAGGATTTAATTAAATGGGTTTTTCAAAATTACGTGTTTTAATTTTGTTAAATTTAATATTATACGAATATTATGTATTTCAAAATTTAATTCAACAGAATAATTATTAATGCTATGTGTTCAATTTTACTCGGCTAGGTATATTTCGATACCATTTTCCTACACTTAATTAGTTCACACATTCTTTGTTACCAATACATTTCATTTCATAAATAACTAAAACAATAGATATAAACTATATACTTAATTTGGATTAACTTTGTTTAATAATTTAACATGCATTGGTTAAAATAATATGGCAACTGTAAACAATAGATATAAACTATATACTTAATTTGGATTAACTTTGTTTAATAATTTAACATGCATTGGTTAAAATAATATGGCAACTGTAAACAATAGATATAAACTATATACTTAATTTGGATTAACTTTGTTTAATAATTTAACATGCATTGGTTAAAATAATATGGCAACTGTAACTTTACGAGTGACGATAAGATAATGAAGTGGACCAAGCAGCCTCTCATCACGCTGAGAGTGAAGAGGCGACGTTTGACCTGACTCACTCTGGTAATGCGGGTACTTCATGATAATTTCATCATGCCTTGCTTCATTCTTCAAAACTACTGGATTTCAGCCTGGATGTCGTTTAATACTATCAGCATAAATATAAAGAAGCTACAAAGTGCTGGAAAGATGCACGAAGATACTTGGAGATGCGGTGTCCATTTACTCCAACGAGTCTATTCTGTACAAAACGCGACTATCGACCGCTAACGTGCTAACGTGATAATGTGTTAGTATTTATTACATACATTTTATATTGAAATATTATAATTGTAATTGTATTGTGATCAGTTAATCAGTCGAAACTGTCTCTCTCCCTCGCTCTCTCTCTATCGCTCATGCTCTAAATTTTAGCACAGGCAGGGGGCATGACGTTAAAATATAGCGTTTATTGCAACAATTCATCATCATCATCATCAGCCGGGGTCAATCCACTGCTGGATGAAGGCCTCCCCAAGCTTTCTCCAACTCTCTCGGTCCTGTGTCGTTCGCTGCCACGTATTTCCGCCGAACTTTACCAGTTCGTCAATCAGTGGCTTTTAGGGTGACCCTGTGGCCATTTCGTACCCCTTGGGTACCATTGGATGACGGCATTTGTCCAGCGGCCATCCTTTCGGCGAGCAATGTACCCCGTCCATCTCTATTTCAGCTGTTTGGCAACGTCTATTACATCGCGTACTCTTGTCTGCTTCCTAACCCATTCGTTTCTCTTACGGTCCTTTCGCGTGATGCTCAACATGCACCTCTCCATGCCTCGCTGTGTGACTCTTAGCCTTTGAACATCTCTCGTGTTGAGGGTCCACGTCTCGCAGCCATACGTGAGCACTGGTAGCACACATTGGTTGAACACCCTACGCTTAAGACATAATGGTAGGTCACTCTTGAAGATACTATTCAGACGTCCGAAAGCACTCCATCCCAGCTTTGGTTTTCGAGCAATTTCATCGTGCATGCTTCCGTATATGGACACCTGCTGTCCGAGATAGACGTAGCTGCTGACTTGCTCGAGTTGGGTGCCAGAAATACAGATAATCGCAGGGTCCGATAAACAGTTCCTCATCACTTTTGTCTTTGAGATATTTACTCTAACTAAAAACAAGGAAAATGGCATTGTTTTAACATTTTCCCCCGGAAACCAATC
This sequence comes from Rhyacophila brunnea, assembly GCF_057557595.1. Classification (NCBI taxonomy): domain Eukaryota; kingdom Metazoa; phylum Arthropoda; class Insecta; order Trichoptera; family Rhyacophilidae; genus Rhyacophila; species Rhyacophila brunnea. Next base: position 7,924,214 of record NW_028232796.1, on the reverse strand, counting down.
GAATAACATCACTATTCTAGTTTCATAATCATAAATCAAATCCTCATAATATTTTTCCGTGTTAAAGAAGAAAGAATCCTAATTAATTATACTGTCATTTATGTGATCGAATCCCATTATAATATTTAGAAAAGAGAAAAGTGGGTATATTAATTCTTACTATTAGAATTGTTGACAGCTGTTTCGAGACACGAGATGAGGGTTATTATCATTATTAACACCTATATTTTTTTACTCAAAATAATACAGAACTTATAAAATCGATATATCTGCTTGATTTCTACCTGATGATAAAACTCGAAGTATAATGACTGTTAAAAAATGAAGAAAAGATTTGACTTTTTTTTCTTCTTCGCCAGTGCCCTTGTAAACTTACTACCTACCTAATGTACTTCCTCCACCCACCATTGTTCTACAACTTTCTCATGTTTTCAGTATGAAATACTCCCAAATGCTTTAATTGGTCTTGATACTATCATTAACCCATAGGGCATACCAGTGGCAAAGGGTGACTTTTGGAAAGAGGTAGGCTGTGGAGATCTGAGAAAAAGAGCACACTTGTCAGACACACTTACGATAAATAAGAAGATAATACGATATTACTACTAATGAATAGGTACACACTAATGACAATGACACACTAATCCAATGAAACTTCAAAAACTCACTGACGACACAAAATTGAGCGATGAGTTTAAATTACATATTTTTCAAAACATTTATACACATCAAAAATCATTAAGATAAAATTTCTTTTTATTTTTAAAAACAATCTATATTTATTAATTTTCGATTAAATGCCATAGAAATTATTTTTTTAAATTATCTAATTATTAATTATTTTGGACAAAGTGCAGTAACGACAACAATATTATGCGCGAAGGTTTTAGGCTTTGCGATAAGAGCCTACCATATTTCATACAATTCGATAGACGGACTGAGGTAACGTCACGTAAAGTCCATACGAAATAAAATCACAATTCCTTCTCAAATAATCCAACGTTTATTTACGTCAAGGTAGATGGCGCGATGTGTTATATTTTTTTAAACCTTTGCAGACTGTTTTGTAATCTGTGTAATACATTCCTACATATTCGACATCTCTCGTTGGCAAATTAAATTATTTTTGGGAATATGAAATAAACAAGTGATTATATAAATATGTCAATATGCAATTAAAAAAGGTTTTAAGTAATTGCCTAAATATGTTAGGTATGCATCATGAGTAAAGACAGAAAAACAAAAAAATCTATAGATATCAATGGTGAATATGTTACGTGATCAAACAATTTGCTAAAATCCTTAAATAACAATGGGTCGAACACAAGGGTAGTAAAAAAGATGGCTGCTTGGCGAATACGGTAACCCAGTGGTACCAAAAGGGCATAATACGACTGAAAGACTGCCATAAAGTACGCTGATTTGATGAGTCACGGCATGATAAAGAAACTGATATTCGGAAAGCAGGACGGCAAGTAAACGCCTGATTGATCTCATATAAGATAGGATGATAGTGTCGAATTGGATTTAAATGACTTAGGCTTTCTAAGCTGAAACGGCTTTAGACAGACTTGAATTGGGGCAAATATTGAAATTGGTCAAGTCCCGCATGAAGTGCTAGAAGGAATAAGAACGTACAAATGATTCCATCCACGTGAAATACGGAAAATGCGCGTGAAATAAAATAATAGACAGATACATAATGAAGAAATAGAGTGAATATAATGTATCCACTTATATAGTAAATAGACAACGGTTGGATCTAGACTCGTGCCCATCTTACCACTCCACAGCTGCTACCTGACCACTTTAACTACTCGCGTTGAATAATTTTTCTAAGTGCGTTATTATTGAGTGGTTTTATACCGTTACTATGGAGACTTTTCAGATATGTATCAACGATGATACTATAAATAGCTCTACTAAATTGATGTTAATAATGATTATTCATATTATATATAATATAAATATAGATTAGTCTATGAGATGTGCAAGTTTCATCCATATTGGTCCAGTAGTAACGGACAGAAAAAAACAGACATAAATTTAATACAACCATAATATTGTGAGTTTTAGATCGTGTAAATAGTCAAAGCGTAATTTTATTTGTTAGTATAGAAATGTAAAAAACGCGTTATCAACGAATCATCACTAGCTGATTCGAACGCAGTTTTTAAATAATATTTTTTAAAAACACATTAAATTTCTTAGTACATAATAGTTAAATGTCATTAATTTCATCAATTAACAGTTAAGTCAAATATAGTGAAGCCATTATTAATGTATTATTATTATTATTTGTGCAACATTTTTCATTGAGCAAATCGTTATGAATGGACAAAATTATATGCCTAGCGCGCGTATCCATCATCAATATGCAAATTGAAAATATTCATTCATTAAAACGGTCTTACATAATTTCGAATCGATTCCAACCAGTTACAACGGAACTTGGCTCGGAATATTTTTACATCATTATGCGATTTTTTTTAAATAATATATTATATATCTAGGAATACTTAGCCACAGAGGTGAATTATTTATTTCCTTAAGGGGGGACATGCTCGTCGAAGGTCAAAATTGAGTTTTTATTGTATTTTCAAACCATGATCCTGGACACTCCTTAAACGTTGTAGATAATCTATTTATATAATTTTGAAGCCTTATTATCCTTTATAGTTATTTTAAACATTTGATGACTGCATGAAGTATTTTTGTTACATAAAATAGTATTCTTTTAAACCTCTCGCTCTAATGTTTTAGAATATAGTCATATTTCGGTACATAACTGTGCAGTGGTGTTAAGATTTTTTACATTTATTAATTTTTAAACGCATTTATAAAACCATTAGCATAATTTATTATGAGATAATTTTTGTAAAATATTCACGATAAAAAATTATATTGATAATCTCTGTGATCCCAAATTTGACAAGAATTAGGCATTTTATTATTAAAAAAATCGGCAAGATTAACACATTTGAAGATGATTCTAAAGATATTTATTATAAGCTATGTCTTTGACCATTCAAGTGTGATAAACATCTTATGAATAATGATTGCTTTATAATAATTATTGACCTAAGAATAAGGTAGTGTTTTTTTGAAATACGCCATTTCTTTTGTCATTCCCCAGTGGTTAAGCTACAACATACGGCCGTAGCCATAAATTGACAAACTATAATTGAAGTAAAGAGTAAAATGATATTGACGCGCGTGTTTGAACATGTACCGTTTAAAAAAAAATAAAAATAAATTCGGTTAGGTACATGTTCAAACACGCGCGTTAACATAATTTTACTCCCTACTTTAATTATAGTTTGTCATTTTATGGCTACGGCCGTATGTTGTAGCTTAACCACTAGGGAATGACAAAAGAAATGGCGTATTTCAAAAAAACACTACCTTATTCTTAGGTCAATAATTATTATAAAGCAATCATTATTCATAATATTTTTATCACACTTGAATGGTCAAAAACATAGCTTATAATAAATATCTTTAGAATCATCTTCAAATGTGTTAATCTTGCCGATTTTTTGAATAATAAAATGCCTAATTTTTGTCAAATTTGGGATCACAGAGATTATCAAAATAATTTTTTATCGTGAATATTTTACAAAAATTATCTCGTAATAAATTATACTAATGGTTTTATAAATGCGTTTAAAAATTAATAAATGTAAAAAATCTTAACACCACTGCACAGTTCTGTACCGAAATATGACTATATTCTAAAACATTAGAGCGAGAGGTTTAAAAGAATACTATTTTATGTAACAAAAATACTTCATGCAGTCATCAAATGTTTAAAATAACTATAAAGGATAATAAGGCTTCAAAATTATATAAATAGATTATCTACAACGTTTAAGGAGTGTCCAGGATCATGGTTTGAAAATACAATAAAAACTCAATTTTGACCTTCGACGAGCATGTCCCCCCTTAATTACAGCGTACGTAGGTATATACTATTCCAAAGACTGTCTCTAGAAGGACTAGAAGAATATGCGGTGACAGCTCAAAAACCAAATGGCTGTTTTAATTTTAAAAATATTTTAATTGCAATTTAAAACCATTATAATTAGTAGACATGGCAAAAGAACGTCTACGTTATGATATTTTATCATAATAATGGGAGATAGATTTTTATATTACTTATATGGTCGTATATATTCACATATTGACAAATATATTATATGATCTTATCTGCAAATATCAATATTCTAGAAAATCGCCAATTTAAAGTTATAATGTGAATGAAAAAATCAGTTTTCAAACAACCTTAATCTTTTTGTAAATGTTTATCAAATGGCTATTTGTATCCATACTTGAATACTTGAATCTCCGCCGTCTTATGAGTTTAAGACGTGGTGCGTGGCTGTAAATTTATTGATGTTGCAATGGTATGGTTAATTCCATATGGACACAACTATTTATCCAACTGGAAGTGATTTAACGATATGTTGATATACTTTCAGTTATTAAAATGCTATTGAATTCTAGCGTGGTGCACAAAAACAAAAAGATTTTTGCAGTTACAGCCCAAAGGCAGTATGTTAATTACTTAACCCATTGGAAACAATTATCGACGACAATTTGATCTTTTTCATTTCATATTTTTTATAAAAGTCAGAATTTTCTTTAAATAAATATTTAAACTATCATTAGATAAAACTTAATAAACGAAATTTTAATAATAAATATGACTATGAAATAGTAATAACGTAAAATAAAGTATTTTTTTTAATGTAAGTTTATCTTTGACTTTAATTAAAAAATATTGTTTTTTATAATGTTTTTGCAACGCATTTTTTAATTATTTTAATTTTAAGTACTTTAAAATGTAAATTATCAAAAAATACCTCAAATTGCAAACTTCGTATGTTTCCGCTAGATACATCTGGTGGGTGAAGTATTCATTCACCTTACTAAGTTTAGAAGACAAAATATCACCAATCTGGAATCCCGGTTAGACGATTCATTCTGGAATACACTACGAAGATCGGTAATGACCTTTTACGTGTATTAGCTGATACAACAGCAAATAAAATTCAAATTAATTTAATTTTTTTACTTCCATTTGAGTCTTTTATGCAACCCCAGATTCAGGCACTATGCACACCACAGAACAGATCAATAAATATAATTCAGATACGCTAATACCCCACACTACATTCTGATACAGAGTTTTGGTGAGTGTCCTACGAAAATAAAACATACTTTATAGACGTGCAATAGTGTGTGTTGCAACCTTCAAATACACCAACATTGAATGAGCGTCAGTGCATAAACCTTCATAAACGAGACTTTACTCGCTTTTAAAAAAAAGAAAATAATTAAATTTTACATAAAATTTAAGGAATCAGAACGAATTGTATTATTAACACATGTTTTAGTTTATTCCGTATTCTTCCACACTCGAAATCGATTGCCCATTACTCTACACCCGTTAGGTATTTCAGTTCCCATTAATTCTTTATTCCCTGATGCACAGTCACCAATAACAACAGCTGTTGACATAAACTGACGATAACCGAACTTATATATACATAGATTATAAGTAGTAAACGATATCAAACCTTTCAATCAAGTAGTTGATACCGAATATAGTCAATTATAGGTAGCACAACCAGAGTTAAGGCGACCAGCACCGCGATTTCCTAACTATCGACTCGTGTGTCAGCCAAAGACATGACGTAAGTGTGACGTCAGCCTATACACGCTCGAGGCATGCCACCCAGCGCACAGTGCTCACCATAGATATTATTATGATGAAACACCTATATGTGTATGGTGACAATGAATAGCGCCACTGTCTGACCAGCGTTATTTTCTCGAATGCTATTATCACTCCGGTAGTACGTCACAATGATGTAATATGACGTCATGTCGACCGGGCAGCTTGCACTCGCAGGTTCTAACATAGGGCCCCAGGATACTCACACAGACGCATTGTTTACAAACAGGATGTTTCAAATGTTTAAATCGACTTTTCAACTAATCAAAAAAGGAACAGCCTGTAAAAGAATACTGTATTCTTCAGAAATTCACTAATACACACAATCCTTTGTATCTGTGATCGCCTCAACTTTCGGTAACAGACATATACCTCATGTGTTATTGTTATTATCGTATATTATTGCCGATTTATATTATTTTATTAATCTGTCATAATAGGTTTGATTAATTATTATGGTAAGACGTTTCAATTTTCTTACATTTTCCCAGGATTGAAATAATGAATAGTCCAGACCTGTGTTATTTATAAATTTTTTCACAACTGACCCAGGGGAATTTCCATAAGCAGATCTATAAAGTTCTAGATAAACGAGTTATAATCGCCTTTTAGCTTGGCTCGTGCTATTTTTCCACCTCGTTATTATTCAAATCAAACGAGAGATTTCAAATAAACAAAAACAATAATATATAAAAATTTAGACATATTATTTCTCTATAATCTTTGCTTGATGCAGTCGCGATATTTTAGAATATTTACAGGACTCGACAGACAGATTTTATTAAGTCATTTTTCGGATTATTTATAACAATCCGTGGGCGTTTGATAGTTATGCTTATCAATGAACTCATACAAAAAAGCATGCCATCTGGTCGATTCACAAAACAATACAGTCATCATATAATTCTACGTTGGAAAAAACAACAAAAAATCATCTTAATTCAGCTTAAAACTAGTAAGTAATATAATATGTAAATCCCATGGTATAATGCGACCTATATAATATATCAGTGGCGAGGGGTGGATGAAGGCTATTAAGATTCGACATAAATAATTCACACTAAACTTTGTCCGTCATATTTATTTGTTTTCATTAAACTAAGAATACAACTTTACTAGCATATAGTACTGGTTAGTTTTTGAAACTCAATTAAACCCTGCCTAAACCAAACCATAATACTCGTAGTTTACAAAAATACCGCACATTTTAATGCACACTTAAGAATACATATTATTTATACAGATGGCGTTGGTTAGTTTTTTTAAATTCATTAAACCCTGCCTAAGCCAAACCATAATAGATAAAAACATTCTTCTACATATATAAAATATCTAAAATTATGCATGGTTTAATGGCATCATTTTAAATATTTTATAGATAAACGAATTTTTAAGTATTATCTACTATCTTGGATTAGGTAGGGTTTTATTGAATTTTAAAAACTAACAAACAACATTGTAGTCTTAGTTCAATGAAAACAAATACGTTTGACTGACAAAGTTTAGTGTGTATTATTTATGTTGTATCAATAGCCTACCTTCACCCTTCTCCACTGTAATAATATAATATAGTCCAATGCGTCACAGCGCTGTATTAATAGTCATGGCCCATGGGGCATTATATAACAAAAGAAGAGTCCGTGGAATTTAGAATTATTAAATTGAATGACTACCTGACATATCGAGGGCTTAGTGTCAAACAACACTATCTACAAAAGTGCAACTTTACAGGAGAGCCAAAAATCGTTATTTTAGATTCTTGTAACTTAACAAGGGAAATGTTTATTTAAAACCTAATGTTAATATTTTATAATTCATTGTGTATTGTACATTTATCTTGCTTATGATGATGTTAAAATTTATAGGGATAGTTTAAAAAAAATATGAAAACAAGGATAACTTATGTAATTAGCGTTAAACTTTACTGACGATTTAATAAGAAATTAGAAAAGATTGACATAACGTTGTTTGACTATCATGTAGCCGTAAATGTAAAATAACGTTATCTCAAAAAAAAAAAAAAAAAAACACTTTTTTGTAGATAACGTTGTCTGACTTTAAGCACTCGATATTATCGACGGTGTTTAGGAAAAAGGGCGTAACCCACACAGAAAAAATTTTACAGGAGAGGCAAAAAACATTTTTTGAATGATTTTGGTTCAATATTAATAAAAAAAAATAATAATCACAGACATTGGGAGCATGATGATTGATGACTTGGTGTAATATCTTTTCGATCTACTAATAATTAAAGAGTTATTACAGAAAAATCATTAAAATTGAGGGTAAATGCTTTTTTCTTTAAATTAAGACTTAATTAAAACCTGAATTTAGATAATAAATCGGCACTTGCGGCTTACTTTCTTTTTAAATAACGTGTATTTAGTTGTATATATTGTTAATATCTAATAAAATCACTTTTCGAAAAATCGAGGGTTACGCCCTTTTTCCTAAACACAGTCGTTATGTTACTATTCAAAAATCATGAATTATTGGGTGTTTTGCTTAAAATCGTGATTTCTGAACTTTTATTTCGTATTGCCAAAAGTTGTTAAGTCTTGAAATCATGTTTTGTAGTCATTACAAATTGAAATTTGACATGCTCCGTAAAATCAGGCATGTTAATATCTTTGTGCTTTTTTTTATGTTCATGTGTTATATTATATGACCTTGATTTTTTTTATTTTTTCTAGTATACATATGTACATACTATTATAGCCACATAATACGTTGTTAACTCTAAATACCTACCTAAATTATCGACTTACCAACTTTTGGCAGCAACCCCACGATTTTTAGTTAACTATCTTTACCTTTACTAAACACCTTTTAATTCATCGTTTTGTAGATTGGTTAATTGAGGTTAAAATCTTTGAACTCTACTTTATCAAAACTAACTATTATATTGCATACTTTGCTTATTATAAATCTTGTTTCATGACAGCGATATAATATAAATATTTATGTATACAATTATTGTCTATAATATTTTTAAAAAATACTTGTAATTACACTGTGAATTATAGATTCATACAATATTTCTTTGTTTGCAACGTAATTCATGATCAATGAATTATTAAAAGATTTAAGGTAACCTACCTTCGACAGTGGGAGTATCAGGGCCGCATAAAACAATATAGAAATGAGAAATAAATATTTCTTGCATTCAAGCAATACTATAATCAAGGCGGTGAGCAAGTTCATAGCTCGGCTGTCAAATTGTAAAAATATCATGATTTAATAAGACGTAGAGGTGTCCATATAAAGGTGTGGGCCGGGCCCGGAGCACGCGCCGAGAGCGGCTCGCGGCCCACGCTTCTCAACTACTGGAATTATTGTTTAAGTGGAAAAGAAACAACCTTATTTACGAGCAAATGCGTTGCGCCTGATTCGGCCACGGTTTAATATGTATTTTACGGCGATTTTGAATCAATAAATTACACCTGAAATTTTAGAATAAACACGAAATTTCTTTGAGGTTTTTTTAACTTGTGGACAACAATTTTATTTTAAATTCTAATGGATTCAAACTTTGTACTATTCCATTTGAGTCGTTTTTTGCGACCCGGGTTTCGCCTTTCGGCATCTTCAGGCGCTGTGTATACTCACCATAGGCAAATACATACTGACAACGAACACTCTTAACTCTAACTTAATTTCCAATACGTTACCAATGTTTCTAGAATTCACGATTTTATTCCTCTTGAGTGTACTATTTTTATTCTGTATAATAATTACTAATGATCTATTATTAGGTTTTGACGATATATTATTATAATATGCTTATCGAGTGTATTTAATATTGATAATATAGGGGGTTTTTTACTAACACTTCAACTATTCATAATTTGTTTGTTATATTTTTTATTGTGACCCTTGACTTGATAGGTAGGTAATGGAGTTTTTACCTACTTTATTGTATTGCTTTATTATATAAGTTAGAGTTAAACGTGTTCGTTGTCAGTGTGTGTTTCCCTTTGGTGAGTATATACAGAGCCTGAAGATGCCGAAAGGCGAAACCCGGGTCACAAAAATGACTCAAATGGAATAGTACAAAGCTTAAATTCATTAGAATTTAAATTCAAATTCCATCAAGTACTTTCGGTCGATAGTATTAATATTACCTAATATAATAATTTTATTTTTTTTAGACTTTACCAACATCTAAGTATCTTAAATCTGCAATAGTAGTACAATAATTGTAATTGTAACCTTCACCATCGTTACCATTGATGTCATAGTAGCCCCACGGTTACTGGCCTCGTCTAGTTGCCGTAGCCATGCGATCATCCACAAAGCTGAGGTACCTACTGATTGCTTAATTCACGCGATCCAACAATCACACAATACTTTAATTTCTTTTATTTGTCTTGTGTTTGTATACTGTCAATTCATGGTGGAACTGCATTGTATTGTTGTTTTTATTTAATAAAACGCAATTTTTGTGTAGTACTTATTCCACTTTTAAAAGTGGAATAAGGACTACATAAAAATTGCGCACAATACTTCTCGATAAGGACGCGTCAAGCGGAGGTATTTAGGGTGCGAAACACCAAGGCGACAGGATTCAGGGGACGGCGAAATTCCGAAAAAACACATTACACACGTATTTAAATGATTGTATAAAAAAAAATATCACATAAATTGGTTAATTTTTAAAATTCAATTCAACCCTGCCTAAACCAAACCATAATAGTTTAGGTATACTATGGGCGATTCGACAAAAATAGTGCACCCTTCTTCAGTTATATTTATTTGTTTTCGTTGAATTAAGAATACATATTACAGATGGTGTTGGTTAGTCTTTTTAAACTCAAAAACAAAATCATAATCGATTTTAAATATTCTTATATCTTGTTGTTTTTATTTAATAAAACGCATTTTTTTTTATAGTACTTATTCCACTTTAATTAATATATTAGGAATATATTAATTAAAGAATGAATTTCCTAATAATTAGGTTAATAGTGTGAAGCATTGTTTTTTTTCCAATATTTCTCATTTTTATTAATTTGATGTGAAAAAATAAAATGAATCGGCAACTTACACATGGGTATAAATCAAACTTCATTCAAACTCAGTTTATTTCTAATGTAGTTATTTGTTATTAAAAGTATTTTTGTGTTATATTTTCGTTTTTATTTTTTTCGGGATTGAAATCCCTAGTTGTAATAATTATGTTATATGGAGCGATTTGAATTTTTATAACATATAATTTTCATGGGAAACTGGTATCCAGTTGTGATATTGAACACTGTTTAATATGCAAATAGTAATGATGATGAACCTTTAGCGAACAAAACTACCCACATAAATCGTTCATTAAAACTTGGGATGTTCATTTCAGCGTCATTTATATGACACCTGTTAATCCCACACTTGTCTGGTTTTATAATCATTAAATTCATCGTTTATTAGAGATTTATAATATTATCACAAAATAACAAACGTATTAGTATCGTTTCTATTAAACTAAGCCAGAGCTTCCTAACCATTGAGAAATCTACCGCAATATATTGTAATTGACATTATTTAGTGGCCATATGGTTAGGTTATGGCTTCGTGCTGCGTAAAGTATACGTTTTATAACAACTTTGAATTTTTTCTGCACTTTTTACTACACTCATACGCCTCTTTGTTTGATTACCTCGCACAAAATTAGATCAAATGATATTAATTGTATTAATATATTATCTAGTAATAAATAAATAATTAATAATTAGATAATATATTATGTAAAACAAATATTTTTATAATAGATATACCTACCTATTAGGTAAGTACATCATTTTCATCCTAGCGCCGGAGTGCAAAGCTATGAAGCATATAGGTAGGTACTCTACTTTCCGGATTTTTCCTGATATTACAGTATTAAAAATAAATTAATTATATTTATAATCATTAGTTCAAAACAGGCTTGAGAGTAGGTCTATCTATCGTTTGGGTTTCGCATCAGTTGAAGAACGGTCTTATCTTGAGACTTTTATTTGTGCTGTATGGATACTTACCATCGTTTTGACTTTCACTTAGATATGCTACATACTGTAGTCTAAAAGTCAGAAGACATCATATTTAGCAAGTACGTAGGTAATTCCCCGTCTACAACGTTGTTAAAAGGGCAATATAGTATCTTCCACCATTTTCAAACACAATTAGTATGTAATAATAATTGTTCTCGTTGACGGTCATGATGAAGACATTTCTTGAACAGGCAAGTAGTTCTTTCAAGCATCGATATACGCATAAAAACTAGTACACGTAGGTAACCCACTGGATCAGGATTCGTGTGACGAAAAGGTTCTTATGTATCATTCAGAGCGCTACAAAAAAAATAATAATATACCGTGACTCGAAAAAGTTTAGGAACCACTGAGCTAGACTATCTAAGGCGTATTTGATTTTAATACATTCAATAAATTAAGCGTCAAACTTTACTGGAAAGTTTTTATATATAGTACAATCATAATATAGATGTTAGTTAAGTAGATGTAGGAGGCTGTGAAGAACAATATTGGAGGCGGCCAGGCCCCTCACCGGGCTGTAGCGCCACTAATAAAGGTCGTAAAACTGCGTAGGTATTTTGGGTAATAGTTAAATTTTGTTTTTAATATTACAATGCGGCTTATGTTAAGGATTATCTGGAGATGTTCCGAAGAAAGAAAGGGACGATAAGTGTTTGGTGTGGTTCTAGATACCTGCTGAAAATGGAATAAGTATAATATAATCTCCGTAATAGATTAATTATAAATTATTATATTATATTCTGTGCGCTTACTAGGTACATAATATTACGAGTATTATCTAAAGTTTAATAAAATACTATCAATTTTGCAGCAATTCGAAATGAAAATTACAGCACCGTTACTGCCATCTGTATGTACGTTTCGAAATCAGTCGCCTGGCGCCGTCTGACGATCTCCGACACCCATACGAAATAATAATTTTATTCAGTTTGTTTGAATAAACAACTTGATCTGAGTTTTAAAGTATGTCTGCATTTGGTAAAAAACGAACGGCACAATAAAACCGGAAATACCACAATTATTATTCTTATTATCGACGCCAAAGATGGCGCGTGGCCATTTAAAAAAACACTTTTTTGTGTGCATTTGCCTGAATTAATAATGCAATCACTAAACGGTTTTGGGATAATACTTATTAATAAAATAAAACAAAAAATATATATACCGGACATAGTTTACCCCCTTCATATATTATGTATGTGTGCCGGATACATTTTACAGTATTACAAATACCATAATATGCTACTAATAATTATTGGCGCGTAAATTATATTTAATTATCACACACTTGAAAGACCCCCTTATTTCAATTAAAATTTATTTATTTTTTAACATATTGTGGACATTACAAATTATAAGTTTAAGACGTTCACAACATGACATTTAGAAACAAAGATATATAATATATAACAGTATTACATAAAAAAAGAGATAGATGGGTAAATAAATTAGATAGGTACAAGGAAATATACCGGATGAGTTAAGCAGACCCTATTTTAGGAATTTATTAAACAACGTCCACCTAAACTCATTCTCACGTAGGTGGAATATATCAACACCTGAAGCAATTTCGTTGAACATAGTTAACGCCCTCCCAATTGGCATTACCAGTGGCAGGTTGGTTCTGCACCTTGGGAGAATAAACAACGATGGTCTCTATTTCTAAGATAGTTATCAGGGACACACAGGTCCATTCTGTAAGAAGTCACCCCCACAGTGTAACTGATAACTAACCTAAAAATTCATTAGCGCTGGTTGCATCGACATACCCAAAACACAACGACACTCAGTGAATTCGAATTGAATCAAACACATCTTCGTATCTATGCCCCAATACTTTCGCACTATGGTGGCTAACATGGGCTTCAAGATTTAGGCCTGGGGACCCTCTACTTTAAATACAGTAACATACATGGCCCCCACATCCTGAAGCGGGCCTCGATGACAGGATCTATGGCGGGCCCCATGGCCCCCAAAAGGGGGGGGCTGACAGGGGTCTGAGGGGGCCCCGCGTGGCCCGACTACCTTATAAATGAGATAAACACACATCACAAATTTGCTCTAATGGTCAAATTTTGATTATTGTATGTCGATATTCGAAAATTTGTGTAAAACAATTGTGTGAAAATTCAAGTGGATTTATTGAAAAATACAAAAAATCGCTAAAAATACACTGAATATGTACCCTTAATTTTACCTGGAATACCATTCGGAAAAAGTTTTTGTAGAGCGTCACACTGTTTTTAAGCCTAGCGATAGGTAGGGGGGCCGACAAATATCCTGGCCTGGGGACCCGCTTCAGGATATGGGGGCCATGGCGGGGCCCCTTACCCATCGCTAAGGTTAAGGGTAGTGTGATTTTCTACAGTAGTGTTGTTTCCCCACGTGGTTTCCACGAAACCCCAGGGTTAAGGGTATTCCATGTATTTTAGCGATTTTTAAATAAATCCAGTTGATTATTGAGTTGTCGGCACTTAGCATAATATTATGAAGCACTGATCGCGATCTCCTTTTGTGTTAACCAAGTAACATGCAACCCTTCGCCATATTGGATAAAAAGCCATTTTGTAACTCAGGAAATAAATTTTAATTAATTAATAAATAAAATTCTACACGTGCATTATCATTTAATATATAAATCATTATATCAAATTACATCACAAGCCACATATTTTTAATATGTTAATAACTATTAACATAGCGCTATTCGCACTTTTTTACTAGTAGAAAAAATGTATGGTGTGTTTTTTCACTTAACTGGTCGACCCGCCACGCCGGGTCCCCCTCTATGCCCAGGCCCCCAGGTCAGAGCTATGTCAGCCTTCCTACTAAGAAGTATCTGAGTGCTGCTCAGCTATTTACTTGCAACAACAAATAAGCATACAGAGGTAATGTGGTTGCTGTTTAGGGTACCTACAGTAAGTTATGGTATCTATGAGACTGGAGGAGATACTAGGGAGATATTTTATTTACCTAGTTTAATATTACATTCATTGTTATATAATAATGTATCGTATAGAATTTAACTATTATTATGATGTTACCGATTTATATTCTTTTATTTGACAAGATATAAAAAGATCTTAGAGGTCTCTTACCGAAAGTTGAGGCGACCAGAATACTCACACAGACTCATTGTTTACAAACAGGTGTTTCAAATTTTTAATCGACTTTTAAAAAAGGAGATTCTTTTTTTTGATTTTGGAAAAAAAATCGAACTAATCAAAAAAGGAACAGCCTGTCAAATAATACTGTATTCTTCAAAAATACACACAATCTTTCGTATATATTGTGATCGCCTCAACTTTCGGTAACAGACCTTCTTTATTAATAGAAAAAAAACAAAAGAGCGTGAAATCCTAGAAGAATGTTGCCAACTAACTGTCATGGACTATAACACAATATCAATGTTGTTTCACCAAGAAAAATTATTCTAAAAAAAATAGTGGTAGAGGTTTAAATCTTCTGTAGAATCGGATATACGGTTTGACATTAATTTGTCGCCCCCACGCGATGTTTACGGGGCTCAAGCAACAGGTGTTTTCGGAAAGGCGAAATCTAACGCATTTCTCCCACGCAAGCGCCGGCTTTTCCGTTTCTTATCTTATCAATCAGGGCTACCACAACAATATCTCTTTCAATAATTGAGCCGTCTAATTACAAAAAGCGACAAGTCCAAAATTCGATATTTGCGGGAAACAACGTTTTTATGTTTCAAGCTTCAACTATTTGTTTTAATGTGAGACTATTTTTTCCATTGTATTCTATGTCGAAATTAGAACCAAATGGCAATTTGTTTCAGCCTATAAAATCTTAAATGTAATAAATATAGGCAAAATAAAATTGGACGTAGCGCTACTTGAACCTAACTTTTTAATTTATTCCGCATAAGGCACATATTTCCGTGGCACTGTCATGAGTTTACCGGATGCTACAGCATGGGAGACGCCATTTCCAATATTGAACGTTCCCTTATTGGCTGACTTAAACACGCGCAAAATCAACCAAGCTTTAAATAATATGAAACACGGGCTTTTTGTAATAAATCGAGACTTAAATTTTTTTTCGTAGGGTTTTGTCGCGTTTTGGAATTTATAGATCAATACATATTGTGCAAAATTATACAAAGAATACGTGCGTATTTTTTTATCGATTTTGACCAAATGTGGACTTATCGCTTTTTGGAATTAGACGCCTCAATTTTATTATTACTTACATACATTTTAAATGGATATTATGTCATTCCCAGTAAATGTATTTATCACACAAATGTAGCGTTTTTTTACATTTTTATGGCCAAACGCGATGTGAAAAATACTCCATTTTATGCTAGAGTTTACGCTATATTGATGACCTCCTTAAAAAACTTGTCCCATCATGAATGATAGATCCAGTATTAGACTTCGGCACGTACAGTAGTTGTACTATGGCCATGTAGCCTTAATATTGCGTTGTTCGTGGAGTATTTCTCCATGAAAGAAGCGTAGGTACGTTACAAACACAAGTATTTTTTTTTATAAGTACCTAATGAGGTGCACTTGTCAATAATTAGTAGGAAAACATTACAAATTAAAATAGATACACAATTGCTAATATTATAAAGTGTTCATTCCACTTCACACCATATAATAACAACCAGCGCATAATATATTCTATACACAAGACTGTTTTCGGCCTTTACGGCAGCTAACTAGAGTAGGAAAGTATCGAAATATTAACTGTCAAAACTGTCTATCTCACTCTAAAATTTATCACAGCCAAGAGATATGCTGTTCAAACATACACCTTAACGTAACAATTACAACTAACTTATTATAATTGTTACAATAAGTGCTAATACTTGGATACTTTCCTACCCTAGATAGCGACCAAAAGCTGTCTTGTGTATATAATAGATGCGCTGGACCGGTATAGTTTAGTTACTTATAGAGGTGCCTACGTGTTTTACAACACATAATTGTGATCTGTAATTTTTTTAATATAAATACCAACGTGATCTCAATGCTATACAGCCATCTGTTTTCAGTACAACAGCTCATTGTGAACTGTGATGTGGTGAGCTGCATTAGTATAATTTACAAGTAACCCCCCTAATTAACAATAATCGCTTAATAATAAGTATTTATAATGTTTGTCCTTAATTGTTAATAATATTCAGTCAGTGTTACGAATTTCAATTTAATGTTTTTTTAGAAATATTAGTATTTATTCACGGCGAGCGCGTCAATTTTGCGACCGGTACGACCACTTAAATAAAATGCAGTGTAGTAATCTAACAACGCAGACCCCATTAAGTCTGGCGGGATATGCGCTCAGTTTGCCCCTGCTTGAGTTTTTATTTTTCGGCGGACGCCCCTGATACCGCTTACCTATCTTTTTGGTCAGTTTTCAAATAGGAATATAAAAAATTTGCCGTCGATTTATTTTCTGAGATAATGAAAGGTAAATATTTCACTAGTTTGTTGCAAACCTGGAGTGCGGTGACGTCCTCTTTCTGTATGCATTGAGCAGTTTGGATATGTCACGTAAGCGTTTCGAATATTCCCTCCATCTTATACAAAGTAGTTTGAAACATGCAAACTGTGTGTGTGATAGCAATTTCGCGAATACGTCGCTTGACCTATAAAATCATAATGATTCTCAATCGATTTAAATAGTAGTACAGTCGAAATTGGTTGTCGAATTTGCTCGTTATTAGCATTACTCGTTATATCAGAGAATAGGTATTGAGTATAAATGAGCGGTCACATAACACAGATACACTACAAAATTCATTATCCTTCAAAATTCATACTAAGGCATTCATAAACTACAAAAGAAGTTGTTTATTGTAATGAACGCTGGTAGGTACCTACTGACTTCAGCTTGGATTTTTTACATGAAATTTCAACCATATGCGTGGATACGTTGTCGGCGAAAACACCAATTAGGGACTTTAGACACTTAACTAGTGTCGTAAGCATAATCCGATCCCGGCGGCATCGGTCTACGGTCGGATTTTATTGCTTAGGGTCGAACATGTTTTTAAACGATCAACACATTAACAGTTTAAAGAAAATTTTTGACCATATTTTTGCTCGGTATATCCGATCAGTAGTTCGTTATAAAAGTGAATAAATGTATGGAGAAAATCATAAACTAAAATGTCAACGAATATTTCCTCATTCCATCCGAGATCTCGCTATGTCCGTGATCGTAATAACCGAGTTCGACGTATTTTCTTTTTATTTTTATTGAGACAAAAAAATATAGGATTTAATTCCTGGCACAGCCCTGTTTTCAGAAGATGCGTTTCCTTGACTACAGTGATATCAAAATAATATGTGTCTGCTATTTACTAGAGATAGAAGAGGCTTTTAATATTTCCCCAGCCCCCCGGTTATTAAGTAGGTGCGCGGAACTCGATGCGATATGAAATGTCAGCACGCAGATGGCGCCTCTTGGCGTCGTTACCAAGGTAACGCTTTCGCGGGCGTATCTACCTATATCATTTTCTTTAATTAAGTAGGCAATTATTACCTGTATTATAATTATTAATACAATGTGGAATATTACGTCATCTATGACAAAGTAATAAATAATTACAAGATAAAAAGCTCAATATGCTCAAACTTGTACTTGATATTATTAAGTAAATAAAAAACAAACAAACAAATATAGAATACTGAAATATCATTTTGACATTTCATTTTTATTTCCATGGTAACGCCCCCCCCCCACCCTTAGCAACCAATAATAGTCTTTAACTTTTTACGGATTTTCCTGAAATAACTTTTCCATACAAAACAGAATTAGCTGAAAATGAATTCAATTCTACTTAAAGATGGCTAAAAGTATTTGAAAGAATGCATTGGCATCGTGTTCTGGTATATTCTAAAAGTCTAGCTAGTCGGGAAGTTAGTTAAAAATCGATTGCAAGATTTGTACTGGACAAACAGCCACCGGCCAAACAAGAATACGAGCTAATAAAAACGTTGTAAAATACGTTCCTAGGCAAACGTTCTTTATTTGAAATATTTAAAGTAAATTTTTATTCCAAATAATGTTGCTTTCTGATAATAATTTCAAATGTGTCAAATGTCCTGATAACTTACTATCTTAGAAATAGAGAGCATCAGTTGTTTATTCTCCCAAGGTGCAAAACAAACCTGCCACTGGTAATGCCAATTGGGAGGGCGATAACTATGTTCAACCAAATTTGATATATTCCACTTGCGTGAGGGTGAGTTTAGGTGGACGCTATTTTAAAAATTCTTAAAATAGTCTCCTTAGCAAACTCGGTGTACATACTTCTATATAGATGTATAATTATTGTATTTTCATTGCTTTTGTATGTTTATATTATGTTCCCTTTTTATGTTTTCATTTTTATCGTTTTAATTACATTTTTTCTTTATAATAGTGTCATGTTGTGAACGTCTTAAACTTATAATTTGTTATGTCCACAATATGTTAAAAATAAATTGAAATTGAAATGTCATAATACCTACTATATTTTATTATCTATCATCAAAATCATAATGTGAGTATATAATTCTTTCTTATTCTAATATTCTTTGTTAACACTACAACATGCCATGAAGCCCAATGACGGTGGTGTAGTGTAACAATAGTGCAATTAGTAATAGAAGAGAAACAATGACAAACACACAGGCCTTGAGAAAATCACATACATATAGTGTGACCTCACCGAGGACGAACCTGGAGCCTCCGGATGAAAGGCCAGCAGCAATAAAAACGATTTCAAGTTATACACATTTATATGTTTTACAAAAATCGATGTTTTTTAAAATAAATATAACATAACAAATACAAAATAAAACGATAAATTAGTCAAAAATCTAAACGTCAAAAAATTTTAAACTTAATAAACTAAATTTCAGTAATAAATATGACCATAAAATATAACGTAATAATAAGATGTGACCCTGCAACGAATTCACATTTTATTACATTTTTTTACAATTATTTTAAGTTTATTTTTGAAATAAAAAAAATCTTTTTAATGTTTTCAGATATATATTTATTAATAAATACAGTTGAAATTGTAAATTATCAAAAAAAATCACAAATTGCAAGCATCGTATTTTTCCGCTAGGTCCTCTGTTTGAATATAGGATCCTCCTTAATAATTAAATGATTTTATTTTATAAAGTAGTATTATAACTAGCAAATTTGATTATTCAGACATTCGTTATAGGCCAGTCATTTTTTGAATTAAAAAATAAATAATTCAATATCTGGTACAAAATTGGAAATGAAATATTATCATGGAAAAATTTATAATAGTGGCATCTAACGGTCTGCATACGTAGTGCTTATCGAAGAAATATATTATTGACAATAATATAGTAAAAGCTTTAACTATTTACAAATAGATGGTAGTACGAAAGCCATCGTAATATAATTCGTATAAATCAGTAAATAATTGTAATGTTCTTTCTGCAGAGATTGCAGAATACATTTAGGTACAATAAATTAATATTATCTGCTATAATATCAATAATATTAATTATAAATCTTGAGAAAAAAATATATTATTTCCATACATTGTAGGTATTAATTATTTCAATAATTAATTATTGTTTTATGTTAGAAGAGTGTTAAAAAATATTCTAGCAAACTTATAAACAAATAATAAGGATTAAATTTAAAAAAACTCTTTTGGTGAATTAACTATTTTTATTCGTTTCTCTAAAAATACAGAACATCAACAATGCAATGATAATTTCCATGAAACTGAAATAACTGTAATCTATTTTATTTATTATAAACTTAAAACAAAAATCACATTACTTGTATTAGCTGAGCTGACTTTAGACTTGAATGTGAAGAATATTGATAATAATATTAATATAATAAATAATTAATATGACTTGAAACATTACTTTTAATGACATCTGTTGTAATAATATTATGTAATGCTTTTTAGAATCAAGGTTGATATTTGAAAAAGTGAAATGTTATGCTATTTGTTATTAGATGGCAGTACACGTTTAAAAAAAATGTTACATCTATTTCTATTTTGGTAATAATATTTCGACTCTATTCAAATCATTAATTTAATGTAAATATACAATGTATAAAATATTATCTTCCATGAATATTTCATGAGCTTCGTTAATATTCAAGCTCGAATCTTGTTCTGAATTGTACTGACGCCGTTGGACCACAGAGGGGCAGATTTTTAATCCATTCTGACAATTTGAAATTGGTTCGATTGGCAGGAGTTTCCAATTTCAGTGTCGCATCTTTCTGCTCGTATGCTATGAATATGTAGTGGTGGTCGCCAGTACCAACTGGGGGTCCGGGGCCCTTAAATTCTGTAAATAAACATTTATTTTCAATAAATTTTGCATGTATCGACCCCTAAGAATAACAAGGTTCCATCCAACAATTTTATGCAAATATACTTTTTTGGTGGAAGCGGTTCCAAAATACAGTATACTTTATTTTTTTCTTACATACCAATGACATCTAGCTTTTAAATATGGAGATAGAGATTACACATAGTTCCAACTGCAACAATTATTTAACAAGAATAGCGAAACGAGGTGTCAACTGTACACAGAACCTTGTTACTCTTTATTGAAAATGAGATTGTGCTAACTTCACACTTTAGTTTATATTACAAGGTTCCATCTGACCAGTAGCAAAAGATCATCATATTATTTTATCTGAAGAATTATTAAGAACCATATTGTTATTCTCAGGGGTCAGTATGTAAAAGTGTGATGTTAGCCACAAGAAACAACAGCCTAACAAAAATAATTAAATCCTATGCAGTAAACCACTAATATTATGTCGCAAGCAATTTTTCTGTAAGTACCTACCTACCTACATAGATAATTTAATTCAAATTGAATGATTGGTCATAAAATAATTTTATAAACAATCGTAAAATGACGATTTGTGTCATAAAATTCATATTACGCAATGCATAAAATGACTCGGGACCACATTTAAATGGATTATTAAAAACTTATTACCTATTCGTTAAATCATTTACAAAACAAAATGCTTTCAATGTAAAAATATGTTTACTTCACAGTGTTTTTGTCACACGAAATCTAAAATTTTACAAACCAGAACACTCGATAATTATTTTCCGAGAATATTATCATATTTATGGAATTTTATGTAGGCATATTGTATTATAAAAATAAGTGTACTTATTAGATTTTTCAATATGTGCCCGAGCTCAGATCGTCAAATGGAATAACAATCTTTAAACTTTTGGAATAGAATATGCAAATGTCGAGGTTTACGACGCGTCATAACTATATAAGTACATATTATTATTTTTAATATTTTTTTCATTAAAAATTATCAATTTATTAAATAAAAATATTTGAAACTTTAAACTTTATTTATCACAGCATCGTTCATGTAGGTACATGTAATCCTTGTTTATCGTGACCCCGGCGATTACGAATTCATTATATCGCGATCTATTTTTAATACTTAATATTTATTATGCTCATCGTCATAATGAGTGCAATCATATATTATGTTAAATTTTTCAAAATATCCATGCGTCAGGAAAAGCTATCCACTTCCAATGTAAATTAATGTAAGTATATATTAGGTACCCAGTGGGAGGGTGGTGGGTACCATAGCCTCCACATCTTGAAGCGGGCCCCCAGGCCAGGGTCTTGGGCGGGCCCCCTACCTATTGCTATGGTTAAAGGCAGTCTGACGCTCTCCAGTATTGTTTTTCAAATGGTGTTCGAGGTCAAATAAAATTCAGTATAATTTAGCGATTTTTTAACACAGTACTACTCAACACGTCCCAACAACCATATATTTTAAAATGGTAATAAGTCCGAAGTAAACTAGCGCCGCAGGCGACTTTTTTGCTATTAGAGCAAAATTAAGATGTGTATTTATCTCATTTATCTGGTCGACCTGTCACGCCGCCCCCCCCCTGAGCCCGGGCCCCTAGGCTAGAGCCCTGTCAGCCCCCCCTTGTGGGGGCCATAGTGGGGACAATATATCGTTTACCAACGCATATATTCCTATACACAAGACTGCTATCAGCGGCTATCGAGGGTAGTTTACCATATTTATCATTTTGTATTGAGGTGTTACAATTGTTACAATAGCCGTATAAGCTGTCTATTTCACTCTAAAAGTTAACACAGCCAAGAGAGTTGCTCTTAAAACATAGCACTTATTGTAACAATTACAACTAATAGAGTCGCGGGTTGGCCGTGATGCTGTGTAAATTATATTGGTAACTAGTATTGTATAATATATTATAATATAAGTATGTATATTTATAAATATTTTTATAGGTAATATTTTTTCTTTTCTTTTGATCAAATGGTAATAAAAATCTTACTTTGAACATCTGAACCAGTAGAGATGTCTCCCTTGGTCAACGATGCACCCTGTAAATGAAATAAATTATATTGGGGATCTCTTTGTTTTTGTTTGTGGATAATATATCTTAATGTTATATACACTATTTTGAAAAGTATTTACAATAGGTACAGCGAAGTGCTACTGGGGATATTCAGTGACGGAATTACGAAATCTTCATGTTAATAATGTAATGTAATGAAAAATTTCAACACAAAGTGTTTTATAAGTCACTTAAAAGACATTAAAGAAAGTGTAAATGTTTTTAACTTAGTATCCTTCTTATTAAACCGAATTGAGCTTCATTATTGTGGCCATAGTAGATAGTATTAAACATAATTAATACGATTTACATAGTTTGCAAACAGTTTACCAATATTATTATTTGTTTGTGGCAGTGTTATATTATTAATATTATGGATATATTATAATATCAACACCTCAATACTACAACTAGATTTTCACTGTTTTTGAGTTAGCTATTGAATATTATTCTATATTTCCTTCTCTACATTACGATAAAACTAAGTAAGTCAGCAGTTAATGGGAACTGTATTAATTTTGTGTTTGAAAATATTAGATAACTTTAGAACCATAAATGCATTAAATAAATAAAATAATATATCTACAATACTTGTTCATACAATTGAACATTATTAATTAATTGTTCCCAATTAGACAAGCACAATTTTCCATTGTTATTATAAATAATAATTTTAGCCTAGATTTATGTTAATCAAGTAAAGTTTAAATTTCATTTTCCCAACAATGATCAAATTAGAGTTATCTAGTTGTAGTATTAAGGTAACGATATATATATACATACACATTATTATGTGTTTACTATTTATATATTCTGGCCAGTTAAATTTATTATTCAAGGCTATCAGTTTCCTAACTACATAGCTAACTAGTTTGTTACTGAGTGCCCAATACAATCACGCGTGTATTAAACTAATTCAAAAGCGGCTCAAGAAAATCAAAATAATAAAAATTAAAATAATATGTCAAACGAATCATCAAGACGTGTGATGTAATTTGTGTATATTTTTTTTAATTACCTGCTGCAGTTACGAAATTCGGGTGAAAGTTGTCTTGACCATACAAGTTTTTATGCTTCTTTACTAACAAGCTATTCCAGGCAATATTGTATTTGTATTGTATCACTAGTATATCGAGTATAACAATCTCAAACAAACATAAAAAAAACACTACCACAAGTCTACAACATATTCGATACGAACTTTTGCTTCGATGGAGCCGCATAAAAATCAAATAATAAGCCTATTTATGTATGCAGTTGGATAATATATTTTATAAGTCAACTTTTTCTAATTTTACATAAATTACTTTTGTATAAGTCCTTGAGATTTCGTTAAAACATGGTTTAACTTTAACATTATAAAATAATAATTATCATAATGAGTACTTACAAATTTAATTTAAAATGCTATTTGAATACATATATTGCATAAACCGGTAATAATAATAATATTTCGTCAATGCTAAAGGAATCGGTTGAAATTAAAATCTAAATCAAGCAATTCTATTCCGGTCAAATAATTTTAATTAGATTGATCAATCAAATTAATTCAAATTTAAAAATAATAAGGCAATTATTATCAAATTTAAATAAACACTGCGGCATTGGGCATTTTATTAAAATTAACTGAGATCTTAATAATATATTTTAGAAAAACAATATTAATTTAACATATATTTTAATATCCCCACAATGGAAACCATCATTTTTTTTAAACACGTAAATTTGTGTTTGGTATTTTTACCAAATAAATGACGTGTATCCAGTTATTTTCACCTTTCAAAATGAGTCAAAATTTATTTATAAATGCAAAAAAAGGAAAATTTACCGCAAACCCGTTTCGCGATTATTAATAATGATAAATTACAATCAATCTATTTAATTTTATATTAATAGTACGTATTGATTTAATATTATAATGTACCTATCTTCAACACAATATATAAAAATATACAAATTGATATAAAAAAAACTCACCGGAATGTTTTGTTTAATCATGTGAAGATAAAAGTCTCCGGGTTTGTGATTTTTCGCATCAGGATCAAGCATCAACAGAGTGTAGTGTTTATCCTGCGGTAATAAAAAAATAATTAGGGAATACTTCCATGAACCAAAAAAAGAGCAAGAACATTTATAATATGAATAGTATGATTTTGTTGAAATGTTAAATGAAATATTATTTTATTTTTACTCACCGCTTTGGCTGCAGGAAATTTCACTTCAGGCTCCTTCGCAAAAACTCGTTTTGGCAAAAGTACATTGCAATTTGTATCATTCAACAACGTACCGCTTCTGCTTTTAATTATAAGCCCCTTTACTAATGTACAATTACTTTCCAATATTGTGTTGGCATCTATTTTTTCACAAACTTCCTCTCCGTGAATTGCAATAATATTAGCAAAACATATTAGCAAAACTATAGCCCACTCGTTCGACATGGCGTTTACTGTTATGTGACGACTTTAAATGTAGAAGTTCCTTTATCAACGTTCGTCAAAAGACTGAATATTATATGGAACGTATTATGCAAGTTATGAAATTTTATACGATTCGTATTGCGCGCTCTTTGTGTATTTGCTCTATGCTTGGATTAAGACCATAAACTACGATCACCTTGAAATTATTATCCATTACCGACACAATTCAATAATATGCATAAAAAAAACCATGTTGATTTATAATAAATATTTACAGTTCATTAATGTGAATACGTATGTCAAAAAATATGTATTCTTCTAGTTCTATAAACTTGTACCTACTTGTCAGTCACCATCAGTGCTGCCAACCGTACTATAATTATAGTATTGTACTATAATTTTGATCCGCGTACTATGTACGATATAAAACAGATATGGTACCTACGCCCAAAATACTATAATTTTGAAAATCGGAAAAAATATGTAAAAAGTACCTACTAAAATTTCGATATTTTCGTTCGATAAATAAGTGCAAAGTACTATAATTTCGCAATATAAGAAGATTTGGAGAACTTGGGAATAAATTTGCTCGAAAAACGTAAAAAAATCTCTTGACTTTGGTTTTTAATTAAATGGTCGGAAAAGGTACCTAAATAAAAATGGGTCTCGGAGTTTCTCAAATTCTCCGTTTTTTTTTTCTGAGAAACAAAAAACTTATACATTTCAACAGAATATGACAACACGTACTATACTTTTTCCCCAAATACTATAATTTTAGAGGCTCCATACTATTTCCACTTTGAAAAGATGGCAGCACTGGCTACCGTGAATATTAAATTTATAATTGAATAATGTCAACACTGGCAACAAAGTGACAGTTCTTTTGACATTATTCTCTTTGTTATTATTAAATATTATCTGATTAATAGTTTTGTTGTTTCATGGATAACTCTCCTCTAAACGCGGTAAGATAATGTTTGTTAACGTTGGGGCGATGTTTTTATAATATTCATCTTTACGGGATTGCATAAATGCGCAATTGTTTATAAATTGTTTGACCTTTGACAGGCTCATCAACAACACAGAAGAGCTGAGGCTAGTATGCGATTTAGAAAATACGATGAAGCCATACAATGCCACGAACGAGCCGCCGACTTACTCAGAGACGCTCTAAAAATGACATTGTCTGTAAAAGCCATTGAATCGATTCAACTGCAGTGCGATTATCACATCAAACAGAAGGCTATAGCCATTTCTAAAAAGGAACAACACGAAAAGTGGAAACGAGAAATTGAAAGACAAAAGTTAAAAATGGCGAAACAATTCAATACTGACGCCTATAAAGATAATACTTCTAACAATCTTCAAGTAGCTATCGCTGAAAAAATGGATGAAGCCGATTCGATTATGGAAATACTAATAAAGCGCTACAACGCTGCCGACATGGACAGCCTAGAGTCGCAGGATTCCATAGGACGAGGTTTAGTACAGTGTCATATAATCAATGAAAACTTGTTGATATCCGGAGCAAAAGAGCCCAAAAATGAAAACATGGTCATCGAAGAATTACAAATTTTGACGCAACAGTTGCGTAAGTTGATAAGCCAGCTCGTGACACAGTTAGAAGCCAGTAATCAGGAAGTTGCCAGCCTCCGAAGTCAGGTAGCTCATTTAGAAGGCGAGCAAAAAAATATTTTAGGAGTCAAAAGCAGCCCACAGCCGAGCCCTCGTTTGAATCAACACGTTCCTCTCGGAATTATCACCGATTCAAATGGTGGTAGTTCTTCGCCGTTTGTATTTTCACCGTGCGGAGAACTAAGCCCAGATACTTTGAGTGATACGAGAGAATTGCCGCCATTGGCACCTCTCGAAATGCCCGATTTCGACTTTGACACTCTCATTAGTCAAATTAAAATAAAAGACGATGACGATGATGATGAAGATTCAGCATATTGACAACATCTGTAAAGTAAATAACAAAGTTCACAATGCAATGCGTCATAATATGTACAGACCTACAAACTTATCTGGAGAATGAGATGTGGGGGCCACTGTCGAAAACTACCCAATCACGACTCGTAACTGGCAAAATCTAACATTCGGATGACGTTTTTCAATATGGCGTCCTATGGTAATTCGTAGTTCCATTTTTGGCCATTCTCCAGATTAGTTTGTATCCATATGCATCGATGCTGGGTTCTAAATTCAAATTATAATTCCATGGAATTACAATTTCAATTTATCTATAGATTACAATACTATTCCAAATTCATACTTTCTACATCATTCTGTGAACTGAATTTTGAAGCTACACCCCCATTATAATATTTTTATTTAGTTGCCAGATGTAAAATTGTTGAACGACAATGGGGAATTTACGGACTTAATTCATTATTATTATTATGGATTCGTCATAATTAGGTGTAGATATTCGGAAAATACTCATAGAAGATGAGTAAATCCTCTATAACAATATGTTACCAATAGAAAACCACTTGATTTATTTATCTATTTTATATTAAATACTTGGCACCCTATACACGATGTGTCCCTGTGTCATAAGAATCAACCTAAATTTTGTAGGCAATCGTAGACAATGAATGCACAAAAGTATAGATTTAAATTTAAAATTGTTAATGAAATCGACATTTCAAATATGTATTTTAATTAGTCGTCATGGATTACATTTGTCATTCTTTTTATTATTTTTATGTCTAAACACAGTTAGGTAGGTATTTTAAAGTCGCATCTAATCTAGCATTATTTGACTACATATTCACAATTATTATTAGTGACAAGGATCATTCTTTCCGTAATAAAATTATATAAGCATTTCTTCGACACCAGTATTTTCTTTCAACACAATCACTGCTGACCTTTTAATTACCACATTTAAATAACATGTTAATTATATCTAATGCCCAACTACCCCAAACGCGTTGTTAGCACTAAATGAGTATGGATTTAAACATACCTATAACTCTCATATTACAATCGGCCATTTTCTTTTAATATTATCAATGTTTCTCTATAATATTTCAGTTGGTTCTTTAACACAGGAAGCGTCATTTCATTATATAGGTGTGTCAACAATAAATAAATGATACCAAAAGCTTTGAGATCTCTGCCCGCTCCATCTAGCCAGTGATGTCATGGTTTTCTAATCAAATATCAATTAACAAATTATATTTATCAATTATCTTTCTACCAATACGCCATCTCAATATTGCAGTACCATCAGATCTGTGTTTAAATTTAATTATTGTGATTTTACATAAAATTAAAACTTATCTCTCTCGTAATGCATAAAGTTTGGCCTGAATATTAAATTGCTATTAATAATATTATGTATGTTTATTATTACTATAATATTATATTGTATGTATTTTTGATCATGTTAAGACTTTTCTTAATGTTGTGACATAATTATAATATTGGTTAAATTATTTTTGAAATAATTATTGTTAAAAATGTTCAAGTACAAATCCTAATGATGTAAATATAATTAACTGTATGTTATTGTAAGTGCGTGTGTAATAAAATATGTTGTTAAGAATCACAATTTTACATTTTACTATTTGCCATGTTATTTGTAAATAAGTCTTTTTGTATTTGAATATGGAAATGTCTTTTCCACACCGAAACTCACTTCAATGAAGAGACAATAAAAATTATTTTGTTAACTACATAAGAATTAATCTTTTTTCAGTAGTATTGGCATCTCTTTAGTTTCAATTTTTTTTTGTTTTATAAAACATCAATTTATTGGTAAAAAATATTCAAATATGTCTATTTTGTTGTGTTACCTATTTAAACTGTTTCATAAATAATTGATCATTTTATTACCATATTTTAAGATTGGATGTATAAACGCAAGTAAGTATTAAGAATAGTGGATTTACTATAATTTTCTTTGATACTTAATATTAATTGAGTATTGTACTATGATAATTTAAACAGTCATTCAATAAATCTTGTGCGTATGGATGTAATTTGTGTTATTTAATGTAAAAGCATACAAAAAATGCTTAGGTGTATAAAAAAATGAGTTTTGATATTCAGTTGGTAGATTGTTTCTTTACAATTACACCACCATCCTGGAACAACACTGGTATGTAAAAAAATCATAGTTTTGAGATTAATGAAACCATAGATTTTAGCCTCACTAAATCAAGCCATAAAATATTAGAGTTATCAGTAAAGATAGAATTATTTAGTAAAATGTATGATAGTTGTTTCAAGTTAAAATGAATATGTTTTGAGAGCTACAGCTAAACTATAGTAAGTATTTACTAGTCTACGCCAGTGCATAATGTGTATCATATAAGGCCAGAGTAAAATTTCATTTGGATTTGGCAGTTGTACTTCTGTTCGATAAGGGATTGAACAGTGATAAAATTTGTACAATTAACTCAAATTTTCTGATTCCAGGATGGCTACATGAAAAAGACAGATTATATATGTAATACTATTAATAAACAAAGGGTAGTATGTATACCATCGACTGTAGTAAGGAGAAAAGGATATAAACCACACAAATCAAATTTTACAAGAGGCACAAAAATGTTTTGTTATGGTTTTCGGTCAAAGCTAAAATACAAAATAGCCTTGAAGTGCATGATAATTAATAATTTGGTTATGATATTTGTAGTCTGATATTAATTATTAGTGAGTTAATTAAAGAAAAACCAACAAATATGGTTTAAGTCGTTTTCCCGCTTCAATTCCTTCTTTTCTTAAAAATTGCCAGGTAAATATAAATAAATCGGCGTTTGCAGCTTACATCCTTTGGTGACAACGTGTATTAAATACACGTTGTCCAAATAATGTTGTAAATCCAATAAACCGTATTATAAAAAAACTGAGAGTTAAGTCTGTTTTCCTTTCTACAGTTGATATGCTTTCTATTTCATCCAGTATCAAATATATTTTTATATACGTAAAAAAATTAATCTATTGTTTTGATAAATTACTTTATTTGTACATTTTTTTTAAACAATGACTAGAAAAAAAATGGGTACACTTAAAAACCGATTCAGACCGTGGTTTTGTAGTAATTAGCAGGATTCTGAATTATCTGGCGTAATCTCGGTCGAATTCGCTTGTTTCTTCCGCAATGTCGCACAATGCGGTAATTGCAAATTGTTCCTTACAAACTTATACGCCCTCGGCGAGTAAAAATATAACTTTAATGCAAACTTCTTCATAATATCACTGTATCTTCTCTGCTTCGGTTTGACCTTGTTATTTTTGTATTGATGTCGAAATAATTCAGCTGAAAATCCATTGAAATGTTTGTTAACGATGTATTTGAACTTCTCTGACGCTCTTTCTTCTTTTCTCAAATGCAGTATAATCCGTCTCATCTTATAAATTTTTTCATCTCGTCTTTTTAATTTCTGTTGGAGAATTTTTATTTTACGACGCATCAGACCTTTGTTTGTCAAATGTTCCTGTTGAACATCCGTTATTTGTGTTGTATTGTCAAAATTATATTTTGGACCTTCATTTGGTTGTTTATGTCCATTGAACATCTGAAATTTTCAAAATATTATTGGCAGATATCCCAACAAACCCCCAAAAATAACCTGATGTAAATTTATATTATTTTTCTATGATTGTATGTGAAGAATGTTTGACATTCTCACTGGTAAATAAAAATATTACCTTATACAAAATAGCGGATCAACATGGTGATTAAACGTTACAAAGCTTCATAAGATTACAATAAAAGATTTGATAAAAATTGAGCACATACCTCAGAATTAATATTATTGTAATTGACTTCCTTACAACTGTTAAAATTATTATATGCTCCATTGACTAGATTCTTATCCTTCATATTATCGTTTTGATGATACAATGATGACATATCCAGAGGTTTTAATATGTCATTCATATCCACTGTCTGAAGGATATCCTGTAAAAATTAATGTATTTATACTTAGTGAGAATATATTGATAGTAACATTTATTTATGTTAGTAATTATTTAGTTATAATAAATAAATTTTTTGAAACCGATATATCAATTATTGATTTTTAACAATAAACACTATACATTGAAGATCAAACAAGGCCCGTCCGTTACGACAGCAATAATACAAACACAAATCACAAAAAGTAGCAATTTAACATTTCAGGGACAATTGAAACATGGGAATATTTCGAAGAGAATAAATCCATCGTGCGATCAAAACAACCGCGACTGGATGATGCAACTGCAGGTAATCCCTGAAATGACCATGAAGACTGCTACATGCTCCGATTTGTGGTTGGGGGTTGTGCTAATATGTCGTTTTACGGTTGACATACATTCCTGTTAAGTGAAATACTATTTAATAAATCAATTATTTCCATACAATTTTTACAGGTTTAGAAAATTCCCAAGATTTTGTTGAAATTGCATTGTATTTATTTAAAAATCACATTTGCACTACATAAATAAATATGTTCTTCGTCAGAATCAATTTTACATAGAATGTTTAAATCTTATTGAGAATGTGAAAATGCTTATGACAACTCATTCAAGGTTAACTGTCGGCCGAATAGCTCATCTCACATATTTAATTTTTGTAAATTTTATGATGCAGCTGCTGTTAATAAATTTATTACGATCTGCAGTAACTTTTTGTAGATTACAAAATTCTGGTGGTGAATCATGAATTTTATGGTTTTCGCTGAAAGTTTTTGGAGGAGAGTTTGAAATTGCATACTATAATACAATAGGTACTGATGCATTTCACCGTTCTAAGAAATTAAGCCATAATAAACAGTGGCACGTCATATAAAAAGAAAATAAGTTATGACAGGACTGTGGAGTCTGAATCTGTGGGTCATGGTAATAGTTTTTTTTGGTGGAGTTATCAAAAAATGACCAAAATAATGTATGTGTACAGTAGAACCTCGATATATAACGGACTAATGCAGGTGAGGTGGTGTCCGTTATATAAAAATGTCAATTTCAAACGTTTTCTGGAATTAATGTTCGCACTTACATCACATATTATTAGGGTAGGATTACGAAGATGTATTTGATTGTAATTTACAATTTAAACTTATTGAATGGCGTAATAAATGTGTCCATTTAACCAACGAATTAAACTGCTGTGCAGCTATGTGAATTAGCGGCCAACGTTGCAAATGTCAGTGCTACGGAACAGGACGGCATTATGACTCGAATTCGAGTGCGAGAGGTATGACATGATTATCATGCGCAGAACATTGTTACAGGTAGTGACACTTGGATTTAAACAGGTATAACATTAACTGAATGTTTTTAGCAATTTTCACATTTGACCGGATATTTTGTCCGTTATATCGAGGTTCTACTGTACTTTTATTGTGCATAATGGATTTTTGTCAATCTCTCATTTTGGTTATGAATTCTGTTGGTAAAATGGTCAACGTTTCTAAAGCTTAATATTTTCTTGTTGAATAAATTCAACAGAAACTCTCCTTGATCTCTAAATGCATAGTTCTTGTAAAAAATAAATGTTTTACTTTTTGTATTTGGTTATCTTCCCGATTCCTAGAAAGCGATGGTACTACAACAGTCGGAATCGCTGACGGTTTAAGAAGTTTCCTACTTCCAGGGTGGCAATAGTCTTTTTCCACAAAATGTCCACTGCAGATTCTGGTATGCGTCTTTGGTATGAATCCAGTTCTGCCTAGTGCTGTCAGCCATTCTTTAAGGAGAGATTCATTCTTCAAAGGAAATCTGTAAATAATAATATACTGATATATGAACAATGGAAATAAGACGATGTGTGTAATTTATTGTCATTCGGGAGTATGAATTCTGTATGTTTTAAAAGGAATTATTCAGTGATTTTTTTCTTTCAGTATTTTTTAAATTCTTCAGCACATCAACCACTTTTAGAAAGCTCTTAAAGCATTACTCATAACTTAAGTGAGGGTCCATAGCTCAACGCCATATAAAAAGATAGTAACCACAAGATATTATACCCTTTTTTTACATTTTTGATCTTGTCACTAGGATTGCTATCATTTCAAAGGATAATAAATTTTTGTGACAGCATTTTTCTCTTAGAATTTCATAACCGCTTGATATCATAAAACACAAATTAAAAAAAAACATGTTTGAATCAAAATAATGTTTGTAAACATTGTTTTACCTGTGAAATTGTATATTGCTATTTGGTCTCCAATCGTTTGAACAACCTCGAACACAGCAACATACGACCATAGTAAATAGGTTATTTTGACCAAAGTATTCTATTACTACCTTGGTAATAAATACACAATAATATTGGAGACTATTCAGATATTATTATTATGTCAATAGATATTGCTGGAATAGACTTTCCGACTTTCCATTGTTTAAAAAACTGACAGAAGTGACCATAGAAAATAATATTCTAGATAAAACGTCACACAATAAATAAAACGACTAAACTGCTTCGCGCTGGCCTCGCCCTGACATATAAGCCCTATTAAAGGCCCACGCGGAAGACTTACAATAATACTATCTTAATAGTGTTTTTTTTTAAATTTCTTTTGTAAGATTCTAATCACTATTTTTAAAGTATTTTTTTTCAAGTTTTCTCTATAACAAATATTTTAAATGTAAGTATAGATTTTATAAATATTAAAAAAAATTGTACCTTTTGATAGGGAATTTGTTTTTAGTTTAAGGCTATTTTTGTAGGAATTTATTTAAAGCTAGCACAACAAATATATCACATTATAGGTAAACTTTAGTACCCAGGTACAAGGTAGTAGTATCTATTGTCTAAGTACCCAGTCTACTTTTAGCCCTAGATATCATTCAAATATATGGAGGGAAACCCATCCTTTTTCTTTATGATACAGATTATTATTTAATAGCAATAAATTGTTTCAGTGATGTATCTGCCAAAAACAGCCTTAAAAACTATCAAAGTTCACATTTTCCTGACACCTTTGAATCACAAGAAGGGTTAGTAATTGATATAGTATTATTATGTCAGCAATATGCGAAGATATTTTATATAAATTTTACAATATAGGAAGAAAATTCACAGTGGCGTTACTATTATATATAATATTATATTCAGTGACCTCCTTCTAAACAATCCAATCGCAGTCTTATCAGAAACAATAATTATTTTAGATAGGTATCTTTCGAATCAATAAAACAAACATGATAATATTCAAAGAATACCTACACGTCCAAACTCAATTTTCCCGCCTTTCAGGAATATTTTTTAAAAGTAATATTTTTATACCATATTTGAAAATAAAGGTAATTTCATACAGATTGGATTGGAGCTATATGGGTTATGTTTTATATGGCTGCTAGGTATGTATTTTGTGCTTACATGGTCGAATAATAATATGATATTGAAGAAAGGCGCGGATCAAGATTTTTTGCCCAGCTCTAAAAGCCTCGAAAAATTAAATTACAGGGTAATAAATGTATAATAATATATGTAGTATATACCTACTTTTAGAAGACTCTGTTATAAGAATGAATGGTTATAGTTGTGTACAATATTGTATTAAAATTAATACAAATGACTAAGTAGTGCATTTTGATTTTGAATTGGCACATATTATATCATTAAAACATGGGAACTTTTTAACAATATTATTGTCATTATTTTCACACTCGTTGTGGAAGACTCCATTAAGATATGTGGCAATAAAAATGAATTAATTCACTTAGGTCACTCCTCAGAAAATTTTGGATGTTATCTAGCATGTTTAATTTATAGCAATTTGTCGTATACTTACCTACTAATGATAAAAAAATATAATTTTATACAACTACTTTAACAACAAATCAGCAAATTTTTGGTTTTATTTTTAATAGTTTTAAAATATTCCAAGTTTTTAATATGGACTTAAGCATCTTTGATACAAAACATAATATGGTCTAGTGGATTTAAGCGAATTTGAAAAATACATAGGCATTTTATTTACACCGTCAAAACAAAAATGGTGGATGACTAAGTGTCATATTGGTGTATGGCTGATTCACCCTATGACCTGGACTTTGACATTAATAAAAAATAGTCAAGCCATTTTTTGATGAAAAATATGGATTTTAGTTCATTTGTTTTACACACAATATATTAAATTGCTATGTAAGAATCAATCGTTTTAAAAAACTTTGAAGCAATAATTTATTCATAGTGGACTTAAGCGAATTTGATATTCATCCAAATACAGGTATATTTCCAACTTTATTTTCATAATATAATGAGATAAATTTAATTACTTTTACATCTTTCCGGATGACGAACGTTAAACAATATTATACTACAACTAAAGAATTATTATTATTGTTCTAGGTACAGTCAATTTATTTAATTAATTAAATTAGGCTTTACTTTACACGTAATTTCTGCTACAAAATATTAACAAAATGCCATAACCGTATAAAAGAATGAATCATAAATGTACCTATTCACTAAATTGTTTTACGTGCAGATTACTTAATGAAGAGATGATATTATTAAGGATGGTATATTGAAAGCATTAAGACACAATATTATGAACTTCAATTTACATAGATAAGTATAATAAAATCACACAGTTATACAAAAAAAATCAATAATTATTATCGACTCTATAAAATTACTTAACAATAATCCATATTTCAAAAATAAATGCTAAAAATTAAATTAAATCTATTAAATGAGTAGATGTAAATTTCTATTAGTACGTAGAAAATAAAAATATTTTATTTCATATTACCATTTTTAACTACCCCTCGAATGTTGTGCACCCGCCACAATAAGATTGCAAGTACGGCCCTGTCAATAAAGTTTCCGAACAGAATGTTACTATTGAGTATTATTCCTTCTAAAAAAAATTTGCCGAGTTTATTTCCGATACTGGAATTTCAAAAATAGATTGCGGAAAAGAATTGCGAAACAATAATAATAATATACGAAATGGTTTTCGTAAAACAACCACGTTTTCTCATATTATTTCAGAAAGAAAAAGAAACATAATACGACTTGTAACATAAATGCATAGACTATAGAGGTTTAAAAGCATTATTTGTTAATATTCTTTTTATTCAAAGGCATTTTTAGCGTATTTCTAAATATATTTTATAACTAGTACTTCCTTGGATAATATTATTAACACGAAAAGTGTTCATGGCGTATTTATGTATTTACTTTATTCTTATGGATGCAATTAAATGATTAGATCACATTTATATTTTGATATTTTATAGCAATTGTTTATATAATAATATAATCTACATACCTAGATATATCAGTTTTACCATTCGATTCGATTCGATTGTAGGTATTATTATGTTGATAGGTATTATAGTTCCCCAATCTCACAAAAGCGCTTCCCCACTTCGGCGACCGCGTACACGTAGTAATTAGAAATTAATATTACACCAAGGCCAGACAGCATTGTATCATACAATTCCGCGCTCGAAATGAACCGGAACGCACCACAGCGCAGCTCCCGTTCGTGAAATCCCCGAGATGGTAAAATTAAATAGTGCATTTCAGTTCATGTATTATTTTTAGAAGAAGGAATGAATTATAAAGAATTATATCTAACAGATTTTGTTTTTACGAGAAATGGGTATCAGCCACTTGCTCAACCTACTAAGCCCATACTCTGACTCACACACAGGTTGAAAAACAATATGTGTACTTGCCAGACCCAAGGTTTGAACCTGGGACCCACGACGCCATACGGCCATCGTGAGCGATTAATAATATCTCATTGATAAAAATGGTAGACATTATTGAACATTTATTTACTTGAGGAGAACATGGTTTTTTTCCCTCAAAATTCGTAGTTCAATAATCAAGGAATTGAGAGTATTTGCAATTGGATACTAGTAATTATTATTAATAAATCGTATAATAAATGGAAGAATGAAGACGTATCGTCATTATAGGAGTGGTTTGTCGAATATCCGTTTTTGTCGAAATCGACTTTTTAATGCAGAATGATTTTTTGTATCTAAATGGACCAGAACCATCCTTTTCCAGCGCTCGAAATGAAAAATTTTACGAACCGGAGCGCTCGATAATTTTATAAAAATATTAACGTTGTTATCTAATTGTATATGTATTTTATAAAAATAAGTCTGTTAGATTTTTTATTATATGACATATCTAGCTCATACGGTCAAATTAGTTTTTCCACGAGACGGAGCGACAATTTTGAAG
Organism: Rhyacophila brunnea; assembly: GCF_057557595.1. NCBI lineage: Eukaryota > Metazoa > Arthropoda > Insecta > Trichoptera > Rhyacophilidae > Rhyacophila > Rhyacophila brunnea. The sequence continues at coordinate 7,886,470 of NW_028232796.1, read as the reverse complement.
ATTTTATGAACCTGAACGGCGCTCCGGTGCGTTCGGGTCCATTTCAAGCCCTGTCATTTTCTTTAAATTACATTGTAGTGAATACAGCATTCATATTATGCTGTAAAAACAGCAATTTAAATACCTCCATGTGTTTAAATATAGGATAATGAAATTTGTTTTTTGTTTCCTGAACATTTGACATTAAAATTTGGTCTATTCGATAAACCAATCTTACAGCGACGATATTTAAAAAATAGACTGTAATAAACATAATATACCATGCAGCTATTGAAAGACTAACACGTAACAGAATACGAATTCATCATTTTGAAATTTAAAAAAAATATCATTTTGGTCCCAAGCGGACCATATTATTATGGGGGTTGACAGAGTGGTGAATGTTATTTTTACATTTACACGGGCGCCTGGATATTTTACAAGGAATTCTTGAAAAGACAGCAAACACTTTTTTGCCCAGCTGCGAGAATGAACTCGTAACCCAAAGTTACAAAGACACCGTGGATAAACTCGAAGGTGTTTAATGAATGACTAACACAAGCAAGAATTTCTACTAAAATAATTTAAGGAAACCTTACAGTTAAACAATTACAGTCTTTGATAAATTATTGTATAAGGCAGTGCTAATCAAACTGTGGGTCACCCAATCAAGATTTTTTTTAAATATCAGACAATTTTAATAATAATTGCACCAGTTTGTGATCATTCTCACCTTAAAAACTGGTTTCAAAATTAATTTTAGGAAATAACACTAAGTATATAAGTTCACATGGATTCAAGAGAGAAATTACGGTAAGCTTCGTTCCTTGTGGCTATGGAGGCATGCGTTGCTTGGTGAAAATTAAAGGAATTCACGTTTTTTGATACCTACAACGTTTCGTATTAGACTCTGAGAGAGAATCGACAAATTTTAAAATCACATTTTAAAGAATCTTTGCATGTATTCATTTAAAATAGTAAAAGTGTTATTAATATAAATACACTTTGAGACAAAAATAATATGTTTTGAATCTAATTAAGGGCGGCATTTGCAACCCAGGTGTGACTGGATTGATTTAATGATTTGAGAAACTACGCCAATAACAGCGAGCGTATCCATTTAACTAATTGGAATTTGTTAGGGTGCCGTGAAGAAATCTTTACACGAAAGGTGCAGCGACAAGAAATGTTCGAAAAGCAAACGATTGATACCATTTCAGAAAAAAATCGGTGTGTGTACTTATGTACACGCGTTAGAAGTTATACTTCTTTGGCGTAACAAAACTTGTGATAACCTAGATTCTTCGACTAGCTCTTAATTATCTTGTGAAATTACACACTCAAGAAAAAGGGCCGCTTATTGAAGCGCCGTTGGTTTATTTCTATACACCTTAACTTATATTACTAAATTATATAACTATTTCTCGTGGTTTTTGTTTCTAAAGTAACAACTGTCACTCAGACGTTTAATCGTTTGTTTACGTAAGGAATTGTAAATGGCCGACAATAATAAATTTCTTGCCTAGGCATCGGAACAATTATACTATCAAACTTGCGTTTGTATACAGCTGACTAATTCGCAGCTAACTTCATACTGTCTTGCACTTTCGTAACGGTGTGCGCGCGCAGCTCTCAATGTCAATCTGTACAAAACGCCCCAAAAGAAGTATAACTTCAATGAATAATAATGTAAAAGTTACACTAAATTAAATTCTTAAATTATTTTAAAAAAAAATAATAATCTCGATATTACTCAATGGGGAAGTGGCATTTACATATTATGAGCAGACCTAGAAACAAAAATAATAACAAAATTCAGAATCTCGTTATAAAACAACCTGTTATGCAAACCGAGCGAGCATGTAGGTATAACCGCGCAATCATGTAAATTAGTTATGGGATCACGAGTGGCCTTGAGCGGAGTGGTAGTTGTAAAATAACGCGGGGCTGGCTTTGCGGCTTCCATAGAGGGCCTCCACCCCCGCGTCGCTTCCGGTTCTGGTACATAGCCCCAGCCCCCGCAGGAAACGAACCTGAAATACATTCGGTCTGAAAAGCAATTTATCCACGGTTCACTTAGCGGGACTCTAGGAGAGATACACATTGCGCCGAGAAGCGTTAAGATACAAAACCTCCTATACGAGGGGCGGATTCAGGATAGTTTTGCCCCCACAGACATTATACAAATATTATCTACAATTATTAAATAAACGCCAAGAAACAATCATTCGTAATTAATGTATAATTATTTTATTGTTGTTTTAATTAAATAAAACGCATTTTTTTGTAGTACTTATTCCACTTTTAATCAATAAATTAGGACCGGTTTCGTCCGCCTCAGAGGGACATTTTCTACTGAATACATTTTTTTTATAATACAATATTTATCAAACAAAATCCAAAGCGACAGAAATAATATAGCAATAGGTACATAAATTATCCGTCCTCTGAGGCGGACGAAACCGGTCCTAATTTATTGATTGACAGTGGAATAAGTACTTCAAAAAAATTGCGTTTTATTAAATTAAAACAACAATACAATGCGGTTCCACCATTAATTGACAGTTAACAATATAAAATGGAAAAACGTATAATTATTTATAAACGATGATGTTTCTCCAAGAGAAATATTTATTTGAAAAGAAATAGAAATTAACTGGCTGTTTTAAATACGTTTATAGGCCTCTCATGTCTCTTATAATACAAATTAAGACAATAAACTTTCAGTTAAATCTATATTATGTATATTTTTTAAATTTGTTTTATTTAATTTAACTAATTTTCTAAGTCATAACAAAATACCAATTTCAGCAGCTAATTTTGAACATGGAATTTTAAAATTATATTATATATATTGTTAATCTAACTCAATATGGCTGCTGAGTTTGGTTGCTGTATCTTAAATATTAAAAGATAATATATAAGGCGTCAAATATTTTTTTCTTTTAACTGCATTGTATTATTGGTTATTTAATAAAACGCATTTTCTTGTTGTTGTACTTATTCCACTTTTTTATTTAATAAATTTGGAAAGGTTTCGTCCGTCTCAGAGATACATTTTCAACTGAAAATGAAATGAAATTCAGTTGAAAATGTCCATTTGAGGCGGACGATACCGATCCAAATTTATTAAATAAAAAGTGTAATAAATACAAAAAAAATGCGTTTTATTAAATAACCAACACGTCAAATATGTTATCAAAATGAGGTTTTAGGTGATCGGTAATTAGTCAACTGTCCAACAGGAACTTCTTGGCTACGTGTTAAAACTGTTAACTAACAAGCTCCTCCCATTTAGTCGACGACAGCGCCTTTGGCTTGTGTCTAAATTTACTTGTTGGACAGTAGTAATATTTTATCATAGAATATCATAGAATAGAAAATCTGACACATTTTTTTTCATAAAATACACATACGATTTGATGATTATCTAAATATCTTCAGAAAATTTGTCGAGCGCTCCGGTTCGTAAACTTTTCCATTTCGAGCGCTGATAAAAATATTTGAGTCTATTTGAGTAATATAATATGACTATTAGATAGATACTTGCTTAATTTACTATACTATATCATTGATATTATTTTATTTCCATGCACTGTTAAATGCATATCGTGTCATCAATGTATTGAATAATCAAAATCGTATTTTGCATCACTTAACAATATTATTTTAAGCCTCACTCCATTTGAAATATTTGGTAATGTTTGACACTGAGAGCACTCTCCCGGTTTATTTGTGCAGCGCAATAATTATATGTGTCGCTGAGTTTCAAAATCCGCTACAACATTTTTCATTATGTTGAGAAAATCAATAAAAACTTTTTGAACTAAAAAGGTTTTTGAATGTTTCCGTGGGTTATAGCGGGAATTGATAGACGCATTGATTTTGTTTCATAAATGAAAGTCAATCGTAGCGGATTTTGAAAGAGGTGATAAAATTTTCATGTAGAGATTTTAATAACGAATCCATCGATATATATATCATAATTATTTCAAAAAAGTGTTATAGCGGGTTTTGAAATTTACGAAACAAATTCAATTCAGTATATTTTCAAATCTTTCGCGTACCTTCAGAGATACGCATAGGTACCACAGATTGGGAAACACTATTTTTAGTGGATGGAACGGCTAGTGGTCAATTAAAAAATATATGGATTAAGTTGATTTCGCAATAGAGTTTGTTTGTATTGTTAAATTATATTCAATTTGTATCTTTTTTGTATTGTTTTGCCATCAGCTGCTTCGTATTCTAATTAATTAATCATAGCTAGTTTTTATTAGGTATTAGTGTAAATCGATGTATTGACCAATAGCTCTCGTGATGCGGTGCGTAAGGCACTGGCCTTCCATCCAGGAGCTCCGAGTTATATTTCCGGTGAGGTCAAAATATACTTACATAATCTAATATGTAGATTCCTCAAAACTGTGATTTTGCCACTGTAATTGAGCTTCACAGCCTATTGTGGTGTTTAACAAAGCAACAAATAAAATCAGAGCCGGTTTGATTTTATTTGAAATTGCTGAATTTTTAGCAAGACACGCGTTCTGCCTTGTGACTCGATTTCAGATATTGCTTGAGATACATACTTGAAAAAAGTCAGTTGACCGTCAGTCTTGCAAACACGAATAGGCATTCCATTCAAAATGTAACCTTTCTAGGCTTATTTTTTTTCGAGCAGAGATAATGTAATATCTCGAACCTCCTTCAATAAGAAGAAACATCAATTCTATAACCGCATATATTGTATAGTTATCATATGAATGCACATTGTCAAATGTGTAATTAATCAGTACGGAAATAAATGTGTTTGTTTGACAATAAAATGCCGGTTGACAATTACCTACTCATCGATTTGAGATTGTGCCCAGTTTACTGCTATTCCCTGAAAAATACCTTATGCAGCGCTCGAAATGGAAAAATTTACGAACCGGAGCGCTCGACAGTTTTCTGAAGATTTTTACATAGTAAAGTTATCAAAGTTTATGTGTTGTTTTTCATAAAAATAAATGTGTTAGATTTTCTATTATATGGCATATCTAGCTCAGACGGTCTAATTATTTATTCCACGAGACGGAGCGTTAATTTTACCGATTTCACGAACAGGAACGGCGCTCCGGTGCTTTCCGGTCCATTTCGAGCTCTGATCTTATGCCCAAGTATCACAATAGATATACGATTAAATACTCAAAACTCCATGCTTATTATACGGACATTTACATTTTTGATATATTCAGATTCGCCGTTTTGAGTATTGTAATCTACATATCCGAATAGAGATAGTCAAATTTTCGCGGCACACTTAGAAACATCTGTCGGTGACACACCAATATGTCGCGAGACAACGGTGGAGAATGGCTGCCCTAGAAAGTAAATTATATTTTTTATGATCAAGATACGATAATAACACAAAGAAAATCCCTAAACGCAATCATCTTGCGTGAGTTACTACTAAATACGCCCCTGTCCAACGTTATGAGTAAGCTTTCAACAGACTCCCACTTAGAACATTTTATTGCCCCTTTTGTGGAGAGCCATAGAGAATTTGATTTTTCTTTTATAACTCATTGAGAGAGCCCCTATGAATGTATTATCTCAGATTTCTATTCGCGCGATAAGATCTGAGCAAACTCCTATATAAAGCATTAAACGAGTAAGCCTTTTGAGATATATTGTCGCAGTGAAACATGTACGAGATTATAGTTTTTCTATGTCGATCGTAAAAACAACGTAAAAGAAAGTCTCTACTTTATGAATAGTATGAAGGTAAATAATATTATTGCTTTATGAACGAATCTAACCAAATCAATCATATTAATACCAGTTATATTAATATATTATTTATATATAAATACTTTATACATTATATATATTACAGCATCAAAAATATACATAGACCAAATGAAAATCCAACCACATTCCAACAAAGTTTTTCCAATTCAGTTACCGGCTATTCTAACATATCACTTAACTCCAAAATCAATAAAAATGTTATAAATATGATAAATCGTATTCAGGCAGTTAATTGCCAGGTGTAATATTTTCTAACACGGCTGCTCATGACCGTGTTAAGCGCGTGCTGTCAAATGTCATTGAATAACATAGCTAACACGCCGTACTTGATTCCAAATGCATCCTAATATAATCTTCAATTGGACACAGAATTCTTATTGGAGATGAATTTTGAATCAAGTAAAACGCAGTGCAGTATACTAACAATTATTGTAAATAACGGTCTTGTTTATGGAGTTACTCCGAGTGATATCCGTGTTATTTTAGAGCAATAGAAATAACGCAAACGTACTACCGTGCTAACTATTTAGAATAGCCCTGCTGAGGTATTTTTCATTCTGTCAATAAGAGCAAATAACTTTTGAAATGAAGGTACTACATCCTTGACTCCTAGGCGGGGGGGGGGGGGTTAGGAGTTTTTTTATCAATTTTCAGTTGAACCGTAGGTACTTCTGAATAAATTGTAAATAACATATTTCTCGTTCAATACTGATTTTCACAAGACATAATAAAGCAACATTCTTCATAAAATGCATATAGTTCAGAACAATTTCTTCTTCTTATTAAGTGTATTATTTCACCCAACTTAAGGATAGGTTAGGTTAGCTTGTAAGTCGTTAGTATTAAGCAATCAATTCGTCTAAGGCATAAAGCCCATTGACGCAGCGAGTGCGGCGCTCGCGCAAAATTTCTACAAGTGGCGCGTAAATCAACGAAAATACAACGTAATCAAATACGCCAGCGCCCACTGGATTTGACGACGCATTTTACGCGCGCGCCGCATGAATCATCGTTTTTTCGCGAATCACCGCTTCTCGGCGATACGAATGAAAGAAAATACAATGGAGTCCATTCATTGAACACAGCGAGTAAAAACACGCCGCGCGAGGCATCGTCGATCGACGGGCGGAAAGCAATTATTTAATTACAGAGAAGTCATTGTTTTATTTTATTGCGTGTTCAGTTTATCGCTGGTTGAATAATGTCATCGTAAATTTTAATTACAAGCCCCGAAATAATATAATATTTTTATTGCTTTGTTATGAGAGGCGCTGTAATAATATTTATTTTGTGCTGCTTGGGCCGCTTATAACATAGGTGAAGGGTAATGCGCGGGAAGAGACGTGTGATTATGGTTATGAATAAACACTGCATACGCGGACTTCGCGCGCCCGACGCGTTCTGTGGGCACCATCGCTAACACTCACCAGGACAGTAAATTAGTCCAACGCTTTTTGTGGATTTTTAAAAATAGATTCTAAACCTTTTGAAAATGGTGTATTTTCAAGAATATTATGAACCTAACATTCTTATATCTTGTGTGTATTTAATATTGAATAAAAATGAATAATTTCAGCTATATTTAGCAGAAAAGAAATCTGACGTCTCAAAAAGGGTCGATTTCTGGAGGCGTCCAGGACCCATATTTATTTGTAGAGTCGTCTCAATCAGAACAGTGACTGTGATAACACAAAAGGTCTTTTTGAATAACAAAATATATGATAAAAAATATGTCTTGCTTCATCGCCTACGGCTCTACAGCGTAGAAGCGTAGACCTTATAATATAACAAGAAAGGGCTATATATATATAGAAGGGGTTATTTATATAATTCATTCAGAGTTATTTTTTTATATTATTTTGTAAGGCATTAAAAAACTTTCAATTCTCTATTTATACACGCACATAATAACAATTCGTATTTCTATTGGTCTTTTCTTATACTCATTCAATCGATACAAGATACCAAATAAACACTTTAAAAATACATATATCCCTAACAAATACTCATTAAATGATGAATCATTGCTTTTTTAAAATACCATCTGCGAAAACTCGATAGTAGATGATTATTTAAAATTTAATATTTATATTAACTTGACAAGAAATCATTGAATCACGAGAATTAAATAACATTTAAAATATTAATAAACTCTAGTTAGATCACCCGAAATCATAAAAACCTTACGATTATTGCAGACTATTCCACACATACACAATTTAAACAAGCACGCAGATGACGTCACAGATAATTTTATAATTTTTATGTGTGAATTAGGCGCTTTTGAACAAACTTACGGTATATTGGAAAAATAAAACTGTAATTTAGAAAAACAAAAATTAAAAATGATAATAACAATCTACCGAATGCAGTTTTATCTTATAGTAGGTACCTAATATATTCTTATTAATTTGTCTAGTTTAGTTTAGTTTGGATATGTATATTTATTTCACACAGTTGGTAGAGCTGCCGTTTATGAATCCGTCAATCCAGTGATGAAGGGTGGAGGTAGGCTGTTAAGATCCACCATAAATAGTGCATACTAAACTTTGTCAGTCATATGTAGTAATTGTTTTCATTGAAATATGACTACACTTTATAGACGCTGTTGGTTAGTTTTTAAAACTTAATAAAACCCTGCGAAAACCATGCCGTAATAGATAATAGTAAAAAAATACTCGTCTATCTATAACATCAAAAATTGTGCAGTTAAATCTTACTTTTTTATCTATTATAGTTTGGTTTAGGCAGGGGTTAATGAATTTAAAAAAATGAACCAACAATATGTGTAATACGTATTCTTAATACTATGAAAACAAATAGGTATGAATGAAAAAGTATGCACAATTTTGTCGTATCGCTCAAAATATATCAAAACCATTATGGTTTTGATTAGGCAGGGTTTAATTGATTTTTAAAACAAACCAGCACCATCTGGAAATAATTGTAGTCTTAGTTCAATAAAAACAAATACGTATGACTAACAAAGGTTAATGTGCACTATTTATGGCGGATCTTAACCGCCCACCTCCACTCTTCGCTACTTTGGTCACATTGTCTTTTTATAAGGACATTTATATTCTAAAAAAGAAAAATATAATATTTTATATTTAGCAAATTATAATAAATCTATTTTCGAGTCCCGTAAATATTACTGTCCTGGGACTTCTTTGGTTACCGATCGTCTAGCTTCCAGGCATACTTCGCCATTATAAGCTATTAATTAATCAGAAAACCACATAATATATACTTTAAATAGGTTACTTACTATCTACAAATTGAATTTGACCTATGCATGAACACTATATTTGATGAAAAAGATTTACATTAATGATTAGCTGTGGATACCCCAACGAGATTGAAATTTAATCTGGTACGCCGTACATAGCTCACCAAAAGCTCGCAGGAGATACCTAGTGCTTTAGTTAGGTTAACGAAGCTTAGTATCCAAGCCAGCTGTATTCCATAAGGGCTTTGGTTTACACTTGTTTCTTAATTTATTTCAAGTGGTCTATTCAGAGTTTGAAATAACTCTTCTGACTTTAACTCAACGATATATTTTATATTTTATTTAATGCGTATTCATTTATGAATAATTATATAAACGATAGAGAAAATAACAACACAGAAAAACTCGTAGTATTAGGTTAAATCAAATCGTCACTGTTCTGGCAGAAGACACTAATTCGAAAAAAATACATATTGAGTTAGTTATAACAAAATGTTCCTTATTTCAAACTTTACCGTCTGGAAACCCTCTTAATAAATAAACGTCTTTATTTTAAAGTCATCCTTTTTACAAGCACTTAATAAACTCACATGATAGACCATTTCAAACATTTTAACAACTTCAAAGTCAAATTACTCAAAACTAGTATTCTCCAGTTAATGTGTTCTGCCAGAACAGAGACGAAATATTGGAGAGGTTAAGTAAAAGCTCCCTAAGGATTGCAATACCAAATGAAAATACCAATACCGGTATTTTGGTATTTCCTATTGAATACCGGAATTCGTGAAATACATGGAAAAAACAGTATCTACCAATAGATATATATGTGTTGCTAGATTTCAAAATCAGCCAAGTCCATAATCGATGAATAGGAGAAAAACATCTTTTTGTTTTCTCTAGTACATAGTCACAAGGGTGAAACTTTATATTATTTTGATTATAGAATATTTAAAATTAATATGTTAGACATTTCGATAATGCAGAAATGTTAGAAAGCAGCAGTTCTTCAACAATCTACAAAACAGTCAAAAATACTTAAAGGTGGACTTGGCTGATTTTGAAATCTAGAGACACATATAAATCTCTTCAGAATATTAATATTTTATAACAAAAATATCTAAATAATATGTACATATAATATGTAAACGTTTAAAAATATGTAAAGGTAAGATATGATAGAGATGCTGATGTTTACAGATACCTATTAGTTAAATTATTGACACATTCTTCTTCGAATGATCTTTTAATCAGTTTAGTTTTGATCATGAAGTGTTCTTCGATTCTTTTATGCTAATTAATACCTACATTATGTTTGAACTTTCAATACTGAATATATCGGTATTATCTGATTTTTAATACCGGTATTCAAAAATATTTCGATACCTGTATTGCAATCCCTAGAGCTCCCTACAAACGAGCATACTAAATTAAGAATACCATAAGTCTCGCATTGACAAGGGCGCCAGGTGATGTAGGTATCATGCATTTAAGGGTTAAGATTAAAAATTCCAAAGACAATAATCATTTTCAGATCAATAATTTAAAGATTTTTCTAATTTATCATGCTGTAATTTATTAATATATTACATACTATACAACAATTAATGTTATCTGTCTTATGTAAAAAGCACTGTTGTATTACTGTATCAATCATGTTTTAAAAATCAAAGCAAAAGTTAAATATTCATTTAGTATCAAGCCTTTGTCACTACTAATTGAATTACTTAAATAGGTTATTTATATTTTTCTTTGACTATTATCTATGTAATAACTAATTCTAAGACATTTATTACAATTAATTATTATTACCATCTTATATTATGAAAATATTTTCTTTGGTGTCGCTTGATCTCATTGAAGTTCATATCCACTAGAAGAATTTCCACTTACTGGAACAGCGTCGACACACTATGTTATGGGATCCTTACTGGAGATTATGATCAAAAAAGTAGTCAAATGTATTTTTTTTTGTAGTAAAAATTCCATTATTTTAGACAGAAAAAAGGTTTAAATATAATATTATGTTCAAACATTAAACCAAAATGTATGTGACCTTCTTAAATGTGTGAAACATATAAGTGTAAAAAACACTTTAATATGAATTTAAGATTCAATTCTTCATCAAAAATAATTTCGTTATATTTAATTTTTCCACAGTTTACTGAATTTCTCGCAATCCATCATCACTGACATAAACATAAACCTTTACTGTCTTAATGCCGGTTCGGACCGGTGGAGTGATTTAGTAGAGTGGCGAGTGATTTAGTGAATTAGTAACTGAAAGTGTCCGAACACAGTGCATTAGTGAGTGACGTGTCAAAATGAACAGAGCGACGGATATTTCAAAACGGACACAATTCGCGCGACACAAGAGTGCTGCCGTCTGTCAGATAAAATTGTAACTTCAAAAAGAATTCGAATGTCAAGATACAAAAACGGCGTTGACGTGATTGAATCGATTTATGTTCCAAATTCCTATTGATGAATGAAACTAATAAGTACTTAATTTTGTCGCAAATAAATTATAACAATATCGTTTGTAAACTGTTTCCCTATATCAAATTTACGTGCACAAAAAATATTTGTTTGAAACTGTATACTTGCAAATATTTCTATCAAATTAAAGGTAATTCACACAGTCCACATCGTAAAAAAAATCGCGATGTAATAAAAACACCACACATTGCTACTTCCGATGAAAGGATAAAAAAACTCGAAAACATTTGTTTTTTATCCATGTAGAATCTTATATTGTTTATTTATTTTTGCAGACAGGTGTATATTGGTTTATTCTAGGCTTCTATGTATGTGGGCTATTACTATGAGAAAAAAAAATAAGATTTGGACAACAAAACTGATGTGGCTAGTTATTTTGAAGATGGCCAGGAAAAATAATTGGAAACGCCAGCGATGAAACATCCAAATGGAATTCATTCAATGAATACATAATCTTCGCAAGGGTTATAGATATAGCCAAAAATGATTTCAATTTGTTTATTTATTAACATATTGTGGACATTACAAATTATAAGTTTAAGACGTTCACAACATGACATGAAACATTTATACATAAACAATAAAACATATTATAAAGAATAAAGAAAAGTAATAAAAGTGATAAAAATGAAAATATTAAATGAGAACATAATATAAAGATACAAAAGCAAAAGCAGTGAAAATACAATTATACATACTTATTTAGAAGTTCAAAGAAGTACACCGAGTTTGCTATTTTAAAAATTTATAAAATAGCGTCCACCTAAACTTTCTCTCACGCAAGTGGAATATATCAACACCCGAAGCAATTCGGTTGAACATAGTTATCGTCCTCCTAATTGGCATTATCAGTGGCAGGTTGGTTCTGCACGTTGGGAGAAAAAACAACTGATGCTCACTATTTCTAAGATAGTCACCAGGGACATACAGGTCAACACTGCCCAGAATGGCAGAGTTCTCATATATACCTCGTATAAGTCGAAAAAAAATCGTAGCTAAATAAAGATTTCTTCTAAATTGCAGACTGTAGTATGTAAGCATGCCTAAGAAAAAGTCAGTTGGATAAAGCCACGGATAGTATCCATACAACCTCAAGTAAAGGAGTCTCAAGAATTTCTTCTGAACCCTCTCGACCATACGGCCATACTTCAACTGATGCGGTGCCCAAACAATAGACCCACTCTCAAGCCTGCTTCGAACTAAATAATTAATCAAAAGTTTTAATACCGTAACATCCGAAATGACCCGGGAAGTAGCTACGCATGATGAAGCCCAACATTTTTAGCGCCTTGTTACAAATGGTTACTAATATGTAGTAATAGTAGCTAATGATGTCCTTTCTTTAATGCGAGTTCAATGGAATATTGTGAAAGATTTTCGCATGATTTAATTTTTGTGTTATTTGATGTCTCTAGTCAAACAGGCATTTCCGAAAATAACTAAGGTAAACGTGGGGTATGTATATTAACAATCTAGCGAATGGAATGATGTAAACATTGCTTACATTCTCCATACATAGGCAGGTGCAAAATTTATAAGCATGCATCATTGATTTTTACCTTTATATTATGATAACATACATTTTAGTATATAATAAATGTAAGCGTACGCATAGAATGTAGATAATGCCTTTAGGGGCTTTTTAGAATGGTATTTATTCCCTAAAGCGATGGTTATATACAGTATGTAAATAATATTGAATAAACCAGGGATCAAATTTTCTAAAGTGTGTAATATAATTTTACAAAGTCTATCTATTATTTGGTATTCACCAAAATAAAAACATTTATTTAATACATCACGTATTTCGCTCGTATAGTAAGGTTTATTAATTCACGTATTCACTTGGCGAAACACGTACGGTTAAAAATAATAAATCTGATCTGAAGAGTCTATAACCAAAAATCGATAAGTTCACATGTGAAAATATAACAAAGTAATTACAAGATAAAAAGAACTTTTTGTATACAACGTTTTTAAATTTTCTGTTGAATCATATAAACTTGACTTGACTAGCAAGCGATAACGATAAAAAAATGTATTTGATAGAAATAATACTGAAATGTTATTTTGACACTCATATTGATTTCCATAGTAACGCAAGTATGTATTAATAATTTTCTAGCAACCAATAATAGTGGATTGGATTACGGATTTCTTCCGAAATAACTTTTCATACAAAACAGAATTAACTGAAAATGAATTCAATTCTACTTAAAGATGGCTAAAAGTATTAAAAAATGCATTGGCATCGTGTTCTGATATATTCTAAAAGTTTCAAATGTCTAGCTAGTCGGAAAGTTAATTAAAAATCGATTGCAAGATTTGTACTGGACAAACAACCACCGGACAAATAAGAATACGACCTAATAAAACCATTGAAATATACATATAACTTCACTCAATACGTAATAATATACAAATTGGAAACAAATATTTCAACTCAACATAACTAATTAAAACATATTTGGAATAATTGAAGGTGTGTGTGGGGATAATGACATGAAGAATCGTAGTGTGGATTGAGATTGCAAGTTTATTTACTGGTTTACACAAGTAGGTACAGTGATATAAGTACACAGGAGTGACAGTTTTAGACAATACAATACAAGATAAAAAGTTAGTCAAATATTCAGCCCGAGGCGCGCTGTTACAGCGTGACATTTCCATTCAATCGCGATAAGCTATTTATTGGCGCCCTCACGATTGAATAATGCTGACACTGAATATCCCATGAATTTCGGTCAACCAAATTCATTGAAAAATGGCATGAGAAATGTAATATATTATATCCAATTACTACTTATTTGTAAGTAGGTACCTATGTTAAACGAATGTATGTAATAAACAATATGAGTTTCACCGTCAGTGTTTCTCATCGAGTAAACGATAATTGATACCGCTGACGGCTTGTGATTATATACGTATATTAAAATAATTGAATAATTTTTTTGAGATCGATATCTTGTCGCGGATTTATGCTGACAATGCTTGGTTCCCACAGGACTCGTTGCCATACGGATTTATTGCAAATTAGGGGTTTTGGTAAATACAATGCAGAAAAAACTGTCATTAAAACAAATATTTGAACACGAAAACGTTTTTTTACTTCAAATATTGCATTATGAATTTATCATAATATTATTAATGTTGAATACCAATTAATGAAATATTTATTAAAGAATATTATACTTAATACAAAATTTATAAAATTGTCATTCATTACTGTCAAATAAACGACAGATGTTTTTAAAATATGGCGTATTAATTCATTGAATAAAAAAATAAATAAAAAATCTCGTTGAATTTTACAATGAAGATATAAATCACCATCCTCCAACCGACAATATATATTTTATTAAATTAACATATTTTTCATTTACGAGTGAACGCTCTCCGAAATTGCTTTGTTGAGACATTGGTCTTGGTAATGCCTACAAAGCTTTAAAGAGCTTTCAAGCATTATGTTTGTATAGCTTTTCCACGAACTTTCGCCCTTCTTGTATTATTATAAACTCCCGTGAATAGGTCACTGTTAATGGCCCAATAAAAGAGATCTAGAATACATTACTTACAGTTTTAAGTAGGCTATTGTTTACATAAAACTGTAGGACGTGCCTAATTAAATTTCGATCGTAAACCACGTTGGTATATTGTCAAACGAACGGTAATGAAAATTTAAGGTTGAACCTTAGTTAACAAAGACCCTGCGATATCTAGACCTGACACTGTCGGATTTTTAGGGACTCTGCATCTTTCTGTTGCTTATATATGTTACGCCGAATGTGCGAAATTGACTATTACATGAAATGGGCTAAATTTTGCCTAAATCATGAAAAATGCAAGCCCGTTGCCTTATTCATGAATTAGACAAAATATCTGGTGAGTGCATGAATTCGGCAGTAATTTTTCTGCCTTGTTCATGCATTGGACAAATTAGATAGTAGCGCTACGGTGGTATTTTTTGCAACTAAACTAAATGTGTGAAATGCTCGTGGATTGGTCAAAATGTACGTATATTATCTATGGTCAAAATAGGTGGTCGCGCTCCGGTGATATTTTTTGCAACTAATCAAACTAACCAAATGTGTCAAATGTCATTGATTATAAATTATAATTTAAAAATATACCAATCAATAACTACAGTGACGTTCATATCCATTTACTATGCGCAAAAAAAACTAGAACTATAATATGATAACGGATAAATTTTATTAAAAGGTATTTTCGCGATTTGATTCGTGATTGGGTATCGATCGTGCAATGGTCGATTGTATGTTTTTGATAGTTTGTTGACACTTGTTAGCTAACCTCAAAATGGACATTCAGTTGAATAATTCAGAATTTCAAAACCTAACCTAACCTAACCTAACCTAACCTAACCTAACCCAACCTAACCTAATAATATTATATTATGTCCAATTATAAATAATAAAATCATCCGTATTAAATTTACTTTTCCTACTGTCATGTTGACAGTTTAAGAATTCCATGCCCTGGTGAATTCATGTACTAGGCAGAAAATTTAACTAATTCATGAATAAGGCAACAGGCTTGACTATTACATGAATTAGCCAAAATTTAGCCCATTTCATGTAATAGTCAATTTCGCACATTCGGCGTAACATATATATTGATATATTGTATGGGTTTTTGTCGGGGTGTAATACTTTAAAAAACCACGGATTCGGGGAAATTAAATATTACATGTATTTGGTTTTTCACATAAGATCTGAGACGTATTGATTGAAGTAACAAAACTTTAGCGCCGAGAAAAAGGGGACGAGTAAGCCGGCTCTCACATCAAAACTCGTCTCGTGTGCCGAACAAGCCTTCCGAGAACTGAGATCCAGTGTTGCTTGTAAAGACCGCACACATCTACTTAGAGACAGTTGCGCGTAGCCTTCGAAACATGTAGATATTTGAATGCGGTGATCGATGAGTTGATATATAAATGACCAATTCGTAGATGTTTGTATGTGACTTAGACTCTCCGACTCGAAGCCCGAGAAGGATGCAGCTTGTCGATTGCAACAGCCAGATGTTTTTTTTCAAAACGAAACAGTCATATTTGACGTATGTTTTGTTGTTTGTGTTGAATATGATGACGTCACATCAACGTATTTGACACGTTTTAGGCGGACGAGTTTTGATGTGAAAGCCGGCTTAGGTTAGGCAATTTCAATTGATGCTTTCCGACTACCGACTCGACTCCAAACCCCGCCGAGGCAAAACCACGGTGTTTTTTCCCTTATTCACTTTATTTCATTTATTTAAAAGTTACAACTATACTAACAACACACAAGTTAGATATAATATTTGTCTTCCCAACTCTGTCGATTACAGGATTGTTGGTGGGGATTTACGCATTTATTGTGTAACACTGACCGGTACGACGGGTGGAATCATTTTGAAGTTGAATAAATTATATTACACCGCTAGTGGCCATCGTGTGGACGGGGTCTTAGCATTACGTCACACTCAAGGCACGGAGCTACAAACTGAGATTTTGATCCAATGCAGGATTACCTTATTTCAAAAAAGTGCATTACACATGGTCATCATTTATGTAAACAGTGATTTGACAATTACAATAAAAAATAGAATTTTGACTTAAAAATACAATTGAAAATTGATGCTGGGCCTAAGCCGGGACTTATGTCTAAATTCGTCTCGACTGCAATATATCACATTATATTAAATCGATGTGATTTTGTTAGTATTTACAAGACACATGTAATTTAATTGAAAAAAAACGTGAGCTGTCGTAAGCAACGAAATTCACCCGACATGTGGCGCAGGTATTAAACCAAAATGTTACACTTCGTGATTCATTTTGGTAAGCCACTTGACGTCACTTTTCCGGTATGGGATTGTCTATGCGTACGGAAGATGCAACAACATAGCGCCCGGTTTTAATTTATGACTATTATATCGCAGTCGAGATGATTTTTAATGTGCGACTGGGCTAAGAACCGCGCCCCATTTCGCCGAGCATTAGTTTGCATTCTATTTTTTATTTTATTAATTAAGGAAACAAACAGTTACATATTGATTACAAAAATGTAAAATATAAGAATGAAAAGTTATTGCAACCAGCAAAGTTTCTATGTATATATTATAATATAGTTAAGACGTTAAGAGTTACATGAGAAAATTACATGAGAAAAATGAGGAAGAACAATGAATAATTAAATTATACCTATACAAAAAAAAAGTAACCTAAAAAAATATATATATCTATTTATACAAAATTTTGGAGATAGCGCGTTTAAATGAAACAGGTGAATTATGAAAAGGATCAACGGTGGAGAAATACATATTATAATTTAAACAAGAGCGCCGAATAAAAGAGTTTTGTGCATAATTAGAACCGCTACGACTGATATGGTACACAGTTTGGTTTCGCGTAAATCTTGATGGACAATGGAAACCCACCCTTTCGTTTAGGTTTGGCGAGTCAACAAAACCATTGATAATTTTAAAAAGAAAATATTGATCAGATATAGAACGTCGACTTTCCAAAGATGGTACCATAAAAGTTACAGTGGTCGAAATAGAATTAGATAAATCATAACAGTAAGCTTTAAAATAGACGTGCTTACGAAATCGTTTTTGTACCGGTGGAGTTTGTGTGCGGTTGTGCCATGGCCACATTGTATTATGTGGAATTTCCGGCTTGCATGGAAAACGACGCAATTTTTGGTGTTACTGCATTTCCTATATGGTCTAATTCTGGAGTGTGACTGTCTCAAGTTAAGTATCTATGTAAGTTTGATGGATATATTATGAAGTACAGATAAAAATCTGTTGGTTTGTGGCGAAATTATTGGGTCAAGACCCAAGGGACTACGGTTCTGAGGGCCAGCGAAACAATGATTTGTTTTTACTCTTATCTCTTTGTGAAAGGATGTTTACAAGTAAGCTCCAATGCCCCTTCATTATAGATTATTATACTCGCATAGGCATTATAAATACGGAATATTTAATGATTATGTCCCACAGAATGTCGCACCTGTGCATTTTCAATATGTCTATACTTTCTCTTCTTCAACCATGTCCGATCTTAATAACTTGCTCAACCTATTAGGCCCATACTCTGACTCTACACAAATTGAAAAACAATATGTGTACTTGTTAGACCCAAGATTTGAACCTGGGACCCACTACGCTATAGGCCAACGCTTAAGCCACGCGGTCAACGTGGATCAACCCACGTCCATACTTTAGAAAACAATAATATTCTTCACTATATAATGTTTGAGGCTTTCACGGTTGTTTTTTTATCGTAGTAGATTTTTGGGTTTCCACCGTGTGTCCTTCTTTCTTCTTTACTCGACGTTTCGGGCTCGTTGCAGAGGCCATTATCAAGAGACGATATGTTTTATGATGAAAATGTAGTGTAGGTATGTGAATGTAAACATTGCTCTAAGAATGTCAAAAGGAATCCAATTAGCTAAGAGCAAACGTTGCTCAGAGTAATCTGTCAATCGTTATGACTGGGGATACCGACTCGAATATTGAATTTTGCTGATAGTGCCGGAAGCCATGAGGTTTTTACCCGTAATCACGTAACACGGTGGAAACCCAAAAATCTACTACGATATTCTTCACTATAATTACGCAAATTTTGTTTCAACACAAAATCACACAATTCATATAATTCCACTTGGGCTCTAAGCGCTAGGTATATGTATAATATATATCAGTGGTGAGGGGTGAATATTCGACATAAATAGTGCACACTAAACTTTGTCAATCATAGTACATATTATTTTGTTTTCATTGAACTAATAATACAATTTGCTGGTGCGTGTTAATTTTTAAGTTTCAATTAAACCCTGCTTAACTAAACCATAATAGTTTAGGTATGATATGGGCGATCCGACAAAAATAGTCCACACCTTTTCAATGATACTTCTTTTTGATTTCATTCAATTGCGAATACATTTATTAGAAAAACTAATAAATACTATCTACACATTGTAGTATTAGTTCAACTAAAACAAATACGTTTGACTGATATTTTGATGAAGTTTAGTGTGCATTATTTATGTCGGATCTTAACAGCTTACTTCCACCCTTTCCCATTGATATATATGTGTGTATGTATCTCTGTTTAAACGAATGTTGCACAACCTTTTTGAAGAAAGAGCCAAGTTATCCATTTTCTAATTTTTTACGGGCCGCAGTTGGTAAAAGTGTTGAAAAATAATGATATAGGTATTTTACTTATACGAAACAAACATTTTATTATTTTCAATATAATAGTTACATAATATCAGCTATTATAATTGCTCTCCATTCTGCATTACGTACATATGTATTCGCACAATATAAATTGAATACGTGTATTAATTAAGGCGCTAAGTACCAGAAAAACAAAAACGGACATTTTCATAGAAAAATGTTCTACATACCAACGCCAATAACGTCAACTATGATCAACAACAAGTCAAAAAAATACAGCAAAATATTTTAATCTGGCGACGGTGTAAGTCCGTTGCCGTGTTTTATTTATAATGGTGTAAGTACCACTGCAGTGGTCAACGATTGCTTCACACTGTGAAAACACATTTTTCAAAAGGTCTGCTTCATGCAATTTTACTGCAATGACTCTATTTTGTAACCACATGCAATACTACATTTTGGTATTTAGAGCCTTAACACCTATTTGTTATTTTGGGCCGCAATAAATGCCATTTTAGGCCGCATGCGGTCCACAGGCCGTGGTTTATGGATCACTGGTTTAAATAGTGAATTGTGTTTTTTGTATACTCAGGAACTTAAAATTCAGAACATAGGTACCTACTCATGCAGTGATAATATTATATCATTATTATCGTGCCATCCCCCAACGGAGGTAGACCACCATCGGGGCGATCTTTGCCTTATCATCTGATGCTCGGAATAGTTCAGTGGAGCTGCACTCGCACCAATCACGTGGTTCTTAAGCCACGAAGTGGACGTTGTCCTCTGCTACTCTTACCGTTGATCTTCCTATAATGATATATTTAAATTTGATGGTTGTCCTTTTTTCCAAACGTGTAGTCACTATATAAGGTTCTTAAAAATAACATTTTGTTAATTGTGCAATTGATCTTAAATGTCCGCCAAATAATTCTTCGATGTTCCTAGTTAGTAATTTCAAAAACATAGATCTACTTTCTGAGATAATTAAGATAACATTAAATTTTGAGTTTTCATACAGTAATTTTTCAATCATTGCAAATTAACGATTAAGGAATTATTTTGTGAACGTACCTACCTATATTAAAGTTGGTCAGTTAGGCATAAATACTTGGCTAATAATTTCACCCTATCCACTTTCCAGTATCGAAGCATTGGCTACTTACTTCAGTGTATATGAGAACTTCACAAGAAGACAAACGAAATACAAATTAAAGGCTGCTGGCGGAATCGATTCCTAGACGTTTCGATTCACTACTCACTATTCACTACTAATGCCGATTGCACTACTCTGCGAAAACAGAATATTAACGGATACACATTAGTTACAAAATAAATTCCTGTAGATGTGCCCCATTTCCATAATTTTAACATGATAAAGTAATATTTTATACGATATATTAACGATGTTTAAATTTGGAACAATATCCTCGGACTAATTATAAAAATTAATGGTATACAACGCATATTTTAAAACTGAACAATCTTTTCCATTTTCCGGCCATGTTATAATTCAGCAATAAATATGACATGCATGAAATTTATAATAATATACCAGTAGTTCCTGGGGGAAAAAAAACTTGAAGTGGAGTACGACGCTAAAATTTAATGTTGAATAACGCTTTGGATTTTAAATTTATGACGATATTAACTTCCCAGCAAGCGGAATCTAATTTATTATTCAGCGAACGCCGTACGAAAATTAATTACTATGATTAAATCGAGCATTAACATTCACGCGGCGAAATATCTTTATTTATAGAATACTAAGTGACTGTTTTTCGAATATAATTTTATATTTTGTTGAATAACAACAAATTGTCGCTAAATTATAAGCATTAATGGCTCAGAAATAAAGCACGCGCTTAGCGATCATAATTTCACAGCTTTGGTTATTGTTGAAGGTAGATTTTTGTACATATTGCACCCGGGGAATAATAGTGGCACAAGTCAAAATTTGTCATTTTTAGTTAAGTATGCAGAAATACTCCAAAATATCATTTCTATCCGCAAAAATAGCGGCATAATTCTTAAAAATATAATGGTGGCCTTAAAAGAATTTTTGTCATTATCATATTATAACATTTTACTTGAATTATTGCAGAAATAGTGGCACAATGACCATTGTGCCATTGTTATTGCGGATAACATTCAAAATAAGAACTTAACGCCATTATAAAGTAAATTAAAAAAAAAAATGATTTAACACACCAAAATAAAATATTCAAACTGCTCTCCTGCGAAAACATGTTTTTCGAGTTGTGCCAATATTATTCCCCGGGTGCGATATTGTCAGTGTTATATTATAATATATGAGTCGCCTAGAGTCATAACCATAGAGGTATTAAATAAAAGAGTGGCAAGGAATCGGCTTTCTCATACAACTGAATGAAGCAGGCCAACAATATCCGAAAACTCCCGAGAAATAGCGACGCGATAAAAAAAAATCAAGGCATCACGGAGAATTTACTTTGGTCATTATAACGTACCTATATAATATAATGTTAACGTAGAAATTTTGCCGCAATTTGATTACCAGCCCGCCTCACCATACCAGCCTGCTTCACCATACTTTCATTTAACCTGCCGCCCCTAGGTCATAATAACTCACATTTTGCAATTTAGTCATTTTTGAGTTAAATGTACCAAATGATTATAAAGATCGATATAAAGAAAAATTTTTGGCTATCAAAAGTCACTTTAAACATGTGAAAATCGTTGGTGTTATAGCTCACATTTTTCAATGAATAATGCTAGTTCTGTCATCAACGCATTTCTAACCAGTCAGGAAGCTCTATTTCTCATAGTGTGCTGTGTCTGCAGCCTTAGGAGTATTAGGTGTAAGTATATATTTAAAAAAAAATAATGAAAATCGAAATTCAATACTTTTCTTCTAATTACAAAAAACAGTGCTATGGTGGTTTTTTGCGATTATCTCAAAACTCGATTTGACTCTAGGCAACTCATATGAGGAAAAACACAGAATTTACCTTAATTCTGGCTGCGTGGGTTTTTATTTTAGTACAGAACACAAGACATTATAATACATACAGATTCTTATTAATTATTGCTGAGAATTAATTGTTATTGACAATTCGCTATATTCTAGTCATCACTTTAACTTATTGGTCCAGTCAGAAGAGAGTACAGATGATGGGGAAAAAATAAGGCAAGAGGTTCGACTCCTTACTTGATTCTGTCCGTCGGCAGGTTATCAGCTGACACTCGCGATGTAAGGGGTAATATAGCAGACTCTTCACCTGATACTGCCTGATATCTCTCCCGTTGGTGAAAACTAAGCTGTGGAAACTATTGGAACAATCCCGATAAGTAATATCTACGTTCTACGATAACACTTTTCACGGCGCGTTTTCCAAGCTCGTGGGTCACTTCTGCCCTTAAGACATTTTTGCCTACTTTTGCGAAGATGGTTTGCAATGCTGAGTCATAAAAAAATATAATTATATGCAGTCGTTAATTACTTACATGGTCACAGCCTTCACCTCTTCTGGATCAGAACTGTTTCTTCGTATCAGGCTTATCAAACACCATTAGCGAGGGGTGAGAGACTAATCAATGCGCTCCCCATTGACAGATATTTTCAGTGATGAGCTGTATATTTTATTTAAGAAATTTATTTTATTATTCAACATGGTTTATATATACATTTTAACTTGTTTGATTAAAACCAGTTCTTTTTCAATTTAAATCTCATGTTGTTAATGTCCTGAATTATAACTTGGTATGTCCACAATCTTTTACTCCTTTTTTTTTAATGAATACGGTTTTTATGAAAAGCTCATGCGTAGAATACGTTTTTAGTTAATATTACAACATGGTGACAACATACATTAAGTTTTAAAACCACTGACCTAAACATTGAATTCCAATCATTATTTACTTATTTTGCTTCGACGAATACCCTAACTTTTAATAATAACAATCAGTACCCATTGTCAATTCTCAAGTATCCCTAATATAAGGCTGTTTACATAAAAATTGAATGACTCGATAACAGTAGATGTAAAAACCTCCATATTTGAATTTCGAAATTCCGCTCAATATTCAAAGACATTCCGTTCGATATTTTTCAAAGAGCCTTTACCTAAATAGGTTGGTATATAGCGGTGTTAGGACCTGATAAAAGAGCACCTCAAGATACGTTTTTATCCACCTCTCCAGGTGAAAGCCTCGCGTATAATAATTCATCTGTCGGCGGAGAGCTTTCTTGCCATAAATCGCCGGCTTCACAATACGTGACAAACTTTAGTTGAGCTCAATAAAACAAGTTTGGCAAAAGTTCGCCATTTTGCCGGGAGATTTACGAGGATGAAATGCTTCGATTATAGTGGGAAAACCGCCTATACGTCAATCATCTAAGAGGAAATTGGACCCCATTATATTTTTTCATTATATGGCGAGCAGACGTAAGCAAGAAATTATGTCGAAAAATAGAAATAATAACATTATATTGAGCGATAAATCTGTTGATACAAATTGACTGGTTTTTCATATGTCATAATCAATCAACCTTTTATTAAATGGCACACAATGATCAACTGAAATATTATGTTGTAACCTTAACGATTAACAGAATAATTTATTTTATTGATGCTTCTTATTAATACATACAACGTTGTCATCTTTTATTGAAGGTTGGCGACCATGTTACAGGTACACCCGTTTCTTTTGTACCAGTCAAATTAATCATCTTCAAAATCTTTACTATTTCCCCAATTTTTATTTAAATTATTCAAATTACGTAATTTGAAAATACCTTAGAAACATACACACTAGACGCCGGGCGGGACTTACGTTAAAGTTCCCACCACCACCCGTCATATATGCACAGCCGTGGATACGGCCGCTTTAAACGTGTGTGCTCATTCCGTCCCAAGACGGAGCCGCACGGGACTGATGCTGCAACCATGCACCGTAGTGCTTAAAGAAGAAAGTTAAGAAAGATTTTTTTTTGTTTTTGGACTGGCTTTGCTGTCCCCTGACGTTTAGCGCTTTGTTTACCCGCATACTGAGTGTCACGAATTGAAATGGATGAGTCTAACGAAGAGTCGGGACTATCCCGCTCCCCATACGACGCTGCAAATTTCTCGAATGCCGCAAAGTTGGCCTCGGTTGCAATCAGATCTCCACGACCAATTGGGCGCGTGTGAGGACGGACCCTGGCAAACTGCTCCGCTCGTTCAAGTTCCATAAGCGGGCAATCCCAGAGGATGTGTTGAACATCTTGGTGGTCATGCCCGCAGGTACAACCCGGCAGATCTACTATCAAGCCAAACTCGTGGAGTCTGGCGGCGAAGTTGCCATGGACGGTGAGGAACTGGCTAATCCAGTGCGAAGGTTGGAGTCTTCTAGTTTGGTGCCTGCAGAATACGTCTGGAAAAAACGGTAAGTGTGCCGCCCCTTGGGGGAGGCGGTCCACCTCGCCTGCCATGCCGCAAATGCGGTCTTGTACACAATGTCACTTACAGTCATCCTGTAAGTAACGTCCTCGGATCTCTGCGGTGGTGTCAGATGGACACCGGCGAGTGTTGTGCTAATCCCCTTGAAGAGGAGGGGACTATAAGGCCACCCGCTCACGCAGAAATCACGCTCACGCAAAATTTGATGAACTGGTTGGTGATGGAACTCATAAACTGGCCAGTGACTGATGCTTCGCACACGGGGCTACTGAAACCTAATAATCTCATAACCTCACACTTACAAACCCATTGTCTTTCCTACATCGATCTAAGCTTCTCCGTGATATCCTGATGGGAATATTCTGCCAGCCTGTAATTATACAGGAAGGAGTATTTATCAACATTTGCTACATATTTTAAATTAAAAATCGGTTCGCCCATCTTTAACTTTTGACGTCTTGACTTGTTATTGCTTATTTATTTCAGTTCAGTGCTACTAATTTTGGTAAGAAAATTCAGAAAATCATCGAATCTACTGATATTGGTACCACTGTTTTATAGGTGACTGGAAACTGAGAGACCGGGAGACTCGCATGTCGTGTCTATTCGGTTTCGGACGCGGACGTTTTGAAACTGAGAGATTCCAGTTTCGCCGTCAGCGAGCCGCCATTGAAATACATTAGCTAGATACTGGAGTTTCAGTCTCGCCTTTTTTGAGTATTTACGTGGGCGGATGACCTAACAGTTAAACAGATTTTGGACTTATAAAGTCTGTGGTTAGGGGTAAAAGTTTTTAAGTCGCATTTTCCCGAAATTACGATTTCAATTCCAATGTCTGTAAAGAATTGTGCTCCTTTTTGTATAACATAGATTTTGTCACAATAAATATTGAAGAAAAATAAATAGATATTAAAATTTTTAGAAATAGCTTAAATTGAGAAAATATTTTTTAACACAAATTAAAATTACTTATTCAAAACAAAACGCAACATTCAAAATATTGCGTTTGAAGTATCACATGAGGTATTTTCCAAAACCCCGATTGTTATGATGTACTTATAATAAGATTACTAATGAAGAATAAGGAATGTTGTTCAGAAACCGGCAAAAAATGGCATGGAAATCCATTATATAATTATTAAATATTATTTTTTTACGGCGGTGGGAAAGGGGGGTAACAAAATCTAGCCGGTGCCACTGAGTTCCGGATACATTCCCTATGGTCAAATACTCTGCATTTTGAGTCTAGCGACGAACTACTAGCCTGTAGCTAACTACAGATGCTCACCTTTGAGTTACTCGCGACATATTGCCTTTAAAAGATCCACAAAGTGATAACCCCCTAAAATAAAGGAAGTATTAATTATTATAAAAATTACTACAATAGACCGAAGGTACCTGATGGAATTTGAATTTAAATTCTAATGGATTTAAGTTTTGCGCTATCCCATTGCGTGTATGTGTCATTACTCATTAGTAAGTGCGCATAATACGCAAAGCCACTGTTTTTAACTTTTGAGTTATGACTATACTAAATATTATTGATTCTGACTACATAAAAAATGTTAGAAGTAATTATTAAATTTGATATAAGTAACTTAGCCTTGTGAAATTTATCTATCCTGCGTTTGTAGCGAATGTGATGAAAAAATACCAAATATAAATTTAATATAAATACTGTAGGTACCTATGCTATTCTTGGTTCTAGAAAGATGACTTAGGCTTTTGGAAGTTTTATGTAGGTTCTATGGCAGATTGATGGGAGAAACGTGATGATGTAAATTCGTCTAATAAAATAAACGTAATTGTGAGCACTTAACCTAAAAGGGATAACGACCCCCGAAAAAACTCATAAGACCAATGACCCTTTTTTACGTCGGTATATTAAGTGCCTTATGTGGTATTTTTGCTCAACTCAAGTCAAGTTTTTTCTTCCATCCGACATGATAACAATCAAAGTGCTTTGGGAAAAGCTTCTCTAACAAAAGACGAATGTTATTGTGTCAAAAGCGAGATATTTGAGGTTCCGCGTGGCGAGCTTTCTACCCGTCATACAATCGTTTATCGACACAATCAAGAGTAAACTTATTGTTGTAATAAAAGTACCCAAAAAGAGCTTTCATTTTCTAGACAGTGCCAGTGATTTATCAGCCGCTCAGTTTCGTTTTGCTTCACGCTAATATAGAGATAGTTCGAAACTATACTATTTATAACGATTTTTATTAACTCATGTGAGATAAATAATTATAATCATATGGCGATGGCATGACAATAAATTTTATTAAAAAAATATATTAAAAAGTGAATCACAAAAATAGTCACATAGCAACAGGTCTTCGATTCGGCCTGGTATTTGACTGAAACTCCTCAGGAGAAGGCATACATGTTACATGCCTGCACGATGTGTTTTGTGATTTAAATTTCATTACACTCAAAAAGTCAACGTTCTTTTCTGCCATAATTAATCTTTTTTGCCATTTTTTACCAGGTGTACACTTGTTACACTCAGCTATTTTTGGAATAAAATAAATCTCATAAAAATTTGAAATAGGAAAAGAATGATAAATACTTGTGAAAACTTACCAACTCAACATATTGTTTCTCGAGTTTATCGTGAATATTTTCACACTAAAATGATAAATATTGTTTATAACATAATATACATAAACAGTTAACTCGTCCATGGCCTGACGTGATATACATGTTTTGACAAGGAAAGCCCACACCAGATTCAGTTCAAACCTTAGACTATAGATACATCTTGCCCATTACCTATGAAACGTAATACCATCTTCTTGCTTATCAGTACGGCTACTACATTTTAATACAACACACAGAACAATCTTTTCCACTTAATTAACTAAAAATATTTACCACTGACTTTATGTTTAACACAAAAAATGGCAATTTTAGCAACACGGTTATCGACGCTTAGTTAAGCAATAAGGTAAGATTTGGCGGCTACACCGTAGCAAACCATCTCCCACACCTGTAAACCTTTTATCTTACTCTAGCGCGTGTCGCAGAGATTATTAGGGTGCCGAATACTTTCTCACTCGCACTTATGCATCGTTTTTTTTCAGGCCTTGGTTCAAACACACTCTATATAGCGATTGTCAGAAAATAATATGTCACATGTTTTACCCATGTGTTGAGCTTTATCAAGTATGGGTACCGAAATGTATGCCTGTGTTTTTATTGTAATGTTATAATTATTTTCAATACTATGTCATGGGGGTAAAAAAGAGTTTTGCAATGTGGTATAGACACAGCTTTCAATAAACGTAATCTTTTTTTAAAATTGAACACACATAATTTGAAAACATCTTATGTAACCCATTATAAAAAATCTTTTTAGAAAAAAATACGACACCCGAAGGGAGTTAAGCCTGTAATCGCTGGATTCGCACCAGTTTGCTTTTCCAGTTAAGCTACAGATATTTTACTTAAATATGACGATTTTAACTAGTAGTTTGTTACATGAAATGCTTATCAAATCGCTTCATAATGTTGACTCTTTTTAATAAAGGATAAAGCCGTAAAATATTACATTACTTAGTTTAAATACGTTACATTTGAAATAGCCAAAAGTGAGTAGGTACATAATATATTAAACAAGTATCTGTCTTTGACAAGTCAGATCCATTTTACTTTTTACATCGTGATAATACATACCTAACGTGTTTTCGTGACACGAAATAAATTTGAGGTATAAACGGGACGGGATCTCACTTTTAAGTTAGCCTCGGCACATTCTGACTATTTTCCCGATAATGCCTGTAATCTTCATGTCAGTCAGTCACTCGCCTCAAGCTATCTATATTGTATTTGAATGTAATGGACGTTTTATTCGTATATATATGACTCTATTACTACATTAACTGGAGAATACTAGTGTAGTTGCATAATAATAGCGAGGGAATGGGACGATTTGACACCGCGAACTGGCCTCCGCCGATTGGCCTCCGGTTATTGGCCGCCGGTACAATCGGACACCGACCCAATTGGCCTCCGGGACGATCGGACGCCGGTACAATCGGGCGCCGACCCAATTGGACACCGGCCCAACTGGCCGCCGGGAGATTGGACGCCGCATGGCTGAATTAAATGCGCAAAGGAAAAGACCTACGTAACGACTTGGTAGAGAAAGTAGACACGACACTTTAATATGCTTCTATCTACTTAGTGGTTGTACCTTATACATTGTTCGCTTATGATTGATAATAATTATTACTTATGCTTTATGCTGTTTATAAAAAGAGAAGAATTCTTTCCTCGTCAGAACTTGAAGATGTGCATAATTAAGTAAGTAATTTATTGTGTATACCTACCTATTCATATTAAATATATATATATATATTAATAATGAATTGGTTAGTGAAAATAATATCATTCGGCGTTTTCTCGATTTCATGTTATTATAATTGAACTTTATATTTATTCATCATCCGTAAATAAGTATTTTGAAGTTTATGAAATTACAAACAATATAAGTAGGTAAAATACTTGAAAGGTACCTACATATTACATTATATATTATATTATTGTTTGAAATGTGTTGGTCAATCGATCTTTAATAATTAGGTACAATTTATATTAATAAAGGCGTTTACGTAATAAATAATATAAGTCTATAATAATTAACAAACTATACCGTATTCAGTACCAACATGTATTCTGTACCTACATTATTATATATTATGTTGACAAAGCAAATTTGTATGTAGGTGCATATTATTATCAATAGACTATCGTTTGAAATAGGTGTTAGGTATCTTCGGCTTAAAATTGCTTATTCCATTTTTATTACTAAATGTTTGTTTTGTGTAACTACGTCGAAATATATAATACCTATTATATTAATCACTAGGAAGCCGTTGTTTGTAATAGGGAATTATTTTTAATTTATCTGTGGAAATACCTGGGTACGTGGGAAAGCCCCAGATATTTAAAAATAATCTGATCTAACTACCTCATTAGCTCGATCAGGGGTTAAAAAATGATTGGTCTTTGTCATGAGAATTATACAAAATATTATAATATTGTTAAAAATATTTTTAATAGGACAAGAATTTCGAAAAATGTCTAACTCATCGGCTAACAGTCTAAGAGCCGGCTGTCCAGTGAATTCGTCCAAAAATATCAGCAAAATATAATATAAAGCATTGGAGTGATCCTGAAATCGATAATTCAATACCTACTTTGATTTAAAATACAAAAGCCGATTGCCAATAAGTAACGCAATTTAGAAAGTGCTTCAGAGAGAATTATGAAAGCATTAGCTCACTTTGATACAAGTAGATAGGACTCGTATAGCTTAGTGGCCAGAGCATGCAGCTGGGCGCGAATCCTGTTGGATGTCGTATTTTCTTAGTTAGGTTAAATAATACTGTGTAATTATTGAGTTTGGAAGAAAATAAATCATTAAATCGACATTGACTGATTATATTGCAGCACGTTTTTATAAATTAAATAATTAGTATAACACAAATTATGACTTAATAAGTAGAATTGAACAGTAAACATATTATTAAATATATCGATGACCCAATCACATGAACCTTTTTTAACTGCAACCGGTTTCGTGCACCCAGAGGCTAGTCTAGTCAGTACGATAAAAATTGCGTTTTATTAAATTAAATCAATAATAGAATTCATTTCCACCATGAATTTACAGTTAACTTAATAAAATTAATAAAAGAAATATTATATTAAACAGAATTATACGAGTGAACACAGTTTGAAAACCCCTTTTTTTGAGAAAAAATAGGTTTAATAGTATTATTTCGATCAGGGTTGGCGAACCTTTTTACGTACGTGGGCCAAAATTTCCCTATTATAATTGTTCGACTGTCTGACATACCGAGATTCATGAGAAAAAAATGAAAAACAGTTTTTAAGAATGCTATTGAAAAAGTTTAAAGATTATAATTGAGTTCTTGAGATTCTATTTTCACTGTGTTTCTAGCCGAAGGCTAATCTTTTATTCGTTCAATAATTTTTTCCTTGTTTTCAAAATTTCAAGGAGATCGTGGAAGCAAAATTGTTTACACAAGTGTATACTATAATGTTTGAGAGATACGGTGGCATATTACCGGTGATATATGCACTTCTTCCTAATAAAAAACGGACAACATATATTCGCATGTTCGCTGCGCTTAAAGAGCTGCAGCCCAATCTGCGACCTCAATCAATCAATTGTGATTTTGAGCAGGCAGCAATAAGTGCAGCATTAGAAATGTTTCCAGGTGTGACAATCAAAGGATGTTTTTTTCATCTTTCACAGAATTTAAGGAAACATGTGGCATATATGGGCCTACTTAGTGAATTTAATAATGATGCTAATTTTAGTTTAAAAGCTCGAATGATAATTGCCCTGGCATTCGTGAAAATTGAAGACCTGGATGTATATCTAGATGCGCTATATGAACATTTACCATTAGAGTTAAGCCCTGTAATTAATTGGTTTGAGGACACGTATATGGGCCGCCGGAATAGACGTGAGACTGGCAGGCACCAGCCTATATTTTCACCATGTATATGGAATCTCCATGAGAGGACGCTGCATGGAGAAGACCGAACAAATAATTATTCGGAGGCAGCGCATCGCCGATTACAAGTAGAATTAGGGATGAAAAATCCATGTATTTGGAAATTCATTGATGGACTTTGGAAGGTACAAAAAGGTCGAGATGTATATATGGAGCATTTAGTGCCTGGACATCAACCACCAATGAAATTAAAAAAATTAGAGATGCTGATAGCCGTATTTTAAAAATTGTACGGGAGTATGGTAGTAGAAACCCAATAGAATATTTAAGTGGACTCTCTCACAACTACCAAATGTTGTAATCCTTGATATATATTTTAATTATTAATACCTATCAACATTTTTTTACTATTTTCTATTTTCGACATACTTTTCTTAATATTGATAAAATATGAGGTTTATCCTTTAATACCTAAGTACCATAATATCTTTGGAAATTATTTATTAAATAGTTATGATTATCACTGTACATTATTATGTTAAATGCTATACATTTAATCTAAAACGAGCATCGATGAAAATCCAAAGTTTCACATTTTTAAGTATTTTCAGTAGGTCCCTATGCATTGTTGACTGAAATCATTTGTTAATATAAATTATGATAAGATTACATAGGTATTGATTATATTATGAAATTTTAGTTCTTAGTTGTACTGTTTTTTAAGAACCCATTTGCTGTGGATCTTTTAATTAATAATTAATTACAACATTGAAATAACATGCTTATTATATCTAATGGCCACCTGATGGGTAACGCACCAGTTGCGTTGGACGCAGCGAATGAAAATATATGTAAGCATATTTTTTACAATATTTTTAATTTTAAATATTTTGGCCAATTCAGTAAATAATCCAAGAAGAAGTACTTAATCAAAAATATAGTATTGAAAAATCCTACTACGCTTGCTGGGCGAAAGACGTGTGTTTAAACATTTAATATCTTTATGATTTAAACCCTACTCGTTCCAAGATTTTTAGTTATTGCTAGGTATATTTTTCCAATTCTGTATTTACAGTGGTACTTTCTTAAAACTGATTTATAGTATGTATTGATTTAAAAGGGATATGATGTCATAGATAGTTAATAAATAAAATTGACTTCCTTATTTGTGTAATAACTTGATTACTTATTAAGTATATCATTGTGGTATTAATCCTTTCTATGCCGCAATTAGTTAATTGATAGTAATTAACATAAGAATTGGTGTAATTAAGGCGTCCAAAGACGCTCTGGGCACTTAACCTGTTAAAATTGTATATTTGTAATTAGCTTCAAAGGAAAACAACCAATTATTGTTATCCAATTAATTTATTTTAAATAATATTGTTAATGTAAAAATGAAATGAAA
The DNA here is from genome assembly GCF_057557595.1 of Rhyacophila brunnea. Taxonomy (NCBI): domain Eukaryota; kingdom Metazoa; phylum Arthropoda; class Insecta; order Trichoptera; family Rhyacophilidae; genus Rhyacophila; species Rhyacophila brunnea. The sequence continues at coordinate 7,853,467 of NW_028232796.1, read as the reverse complement.
CATTAAAGTTTGATTGTTACGTCAACTAAATTAAAAAATACATTAAAATTGCATCTAAGTTATTATATTATGTTCTTTTAGAACCAAACCGGCTTTAAAAACACAATTCATTATTCGTAAAAAAATGTATAAGACAACTTCCATCATTCACTATGTGCATGCATATTATATCTCAACGTGTATTATGTACCTATTTTTCTATTATTAAAATTATTTTGTGTCATACGCTTTTTCCTATAGTATGGTTCTGTTGTTAGTAATATTACATAGGACAGATAATATTATTTCTTTGATTCTGCAATAAACTTAAGTCGATAATTCTGAGATTTGAACTTTAGTTTTGTTTGATTCATTTGTTATTCAAGATTAATCTTTGTGCTTTATCTCTTTATAATATTATTACTATCGATCGAGGGTACGTATCAAGGGAGTCGTTTTTGCGACCCTAGTTTTGCCTTTCGGCATCTTCAAGCACTATGCGCACTCACCAATGGTAAACACACACTGACAACGAATGTAGTCAATTTTAACTTATATAACAAATTCATACAATAAAGTAGGTAAAAACTTTATCACCTACCTATTAAGTCAATGATCACAATAAAAAATATATCAATAAATAATAATAAAAAATTAACAAATAAATTATGATTAGTTGAAGTATTTGAAGTGAAGTGGAAAAAAGTAGCATGTAAGAATAATATCAAATATTTGTTTCACAAGATTGACATCATTGATATAGGTATCTCATTAGTAACCTCCGTTAAATTCCCAATACGTTGCTATGTTCCCAGAATTGACAATTTTACACCTCTTGAGTGTAGTAAGTATTTTTATTGATTACATTTACTAATGATCTATTATTATGTTTTGACGATTAATACTCATATCAAATGTATTATTAGTGAGAAGGTAGGTTTTTTTTTACAAACACTTCAACTATTCATAATTTGTTTGTTATATTTTTATTGTGAACTTAATGGTAGGTGATAAAGTTTCACCTAATTTATTGTATTACTTTATTATATAAGTTAGAATTATTAACTGTATTCATCGACAGTGTGTATTTACCTTTTGGTAAATGCACATAGTGCCCGAAGGTGCCGAAAGGCGAAACTCGGGTCGCAAAAAACGACTCAAATGGAAAAGTACAAAACTTCAATCCATTAAAATTTATTCGTTTAGTTTACTTACATTCAAATATATAGGTATGTTGAATTTTTGAGAATTTATTAAGAAAAGTAGTAAAATATTCGGTTAGGTAGAATATATTAAAAGTGTATTTACATTACAAGTTTTAGGTAGATAGGTAGGAAGGTACCTAATATTGTATTATTAGGTTCCTCCATTTATTCCTTTATTTTTATGGAAAGTAATAAATATTTTGTGTAGTTTTCGTATGTTATTTTGTTATGAGGTTTTTTGAGATGAATATTTACGTATATTATGTTATTTAAATATCATAAGTAGGATTATAAAATACCCATACGATGTGTATTTATGAACTGCATTTTGTTTTTATATTATTAAAATGTATTGTCTAAAATAGGTTGTCATTAAAAATAAATGTATTATTATAATTGTCGTTTTATTTATCAATTTTCCTTAGCACTGCAAAATATTGTGTTTTATTTTATTTTATTATTTAATATAGGTACTGTTTTTTCATCAAGGCTTCACTGTGAGTTAATACCGTTAAAGAAATTCATATGTAAGTATTATTATAAAAATATGACTTAGCAAATAGTGAATATTATTAATTACTATAAGGTTACTTTACATATTTATCCATCAACCTACTGAAATATTTACAGCAGATTATTTTCCTAAATATTTAAAGATATTTTTATTTACCCTAAAACACACTTTAAAATGTATTGTTTTAATTTAAGAAAAGTTTGAAAGAATATAATTTTCATTCAAACTGGCTCCAATTTAACTAATAAACTAGAAACAGGCAAAAAAATAAGAAACACACGACGAAATAAATAACAATAGCTTTAGTGTTTTATGGTTGTATTTTAAATCATATACATTTAATAAACTTAAAAAAATACCAAATACGAATACATATATTTTGGTTACTTACTGTTTTTATTTGGTGTTTTTCCTCGCTTTCTGTAAAGTTGAGTTTCGCATAACATATACTTAATTATCCCCTTTATAGGAACACCTACAGATTCGTAAATATAAATAAAAATACGTAAATTTAATTGTGCACATCTTTAAAAGACGAGGAAAGAATTCCATTATTTTTATAAACATCATATATATACTATATGTACTTAAATAAAAATGACTAAATCTTCCAATAAAGTTACAAATTCGCTTTGTCAACATAATATCTAATGTAATATGTATATACCTTTCAAGTAGTTTACCTACTTATATTGTTTGTAATTTCATAATCTTCAAAATATTTATTTACGGGTGATATACACATATAAAGTTCAATTATAATAACATGAAATCGAGAAAACGCCAAAAGACAAAATTTTTACTAACCAATTCATTATTAATATTTGTTGTTTTTAATATGAATAGGTAGGTATACACAAAAATTACTTAATTATGCACATCTTCAATTCTGGCGAGAAAATAATTCTTTTCTTTTATAAACAGCATAAAGCATGAATAATAATTATTATCTATCATAATAAAAATATGTTAAGCGCAAAATGTATTAGGTACAACCACTAAGTAGATAGAAGCATTTATTAAAGTGTCGTGTCTACTTTCTCTACGAAGTCGTTACGTAGGTCTTTTCCTTTGCGCATTTTATTCAGCGGTGCGGCGTCCAATCTCCCGGCGGCCAGTTGGGCCGGTGTCAAATAGGGCCGGCGCCCGATTGTACCGGCGTCCGATCGTCCCGGAGGCCAATTGGGTCGGTGTCCGATTGTACCGGCGGCCAATAACCGGAGGCCAATCGGCGGAGGCCAGTTCGCGGTGCCAAATCGTCCTAGACCCTAATAGCGATCAGATATCTATTGTTTAATGTATCAAATTACTCTGCAGTAATATATTCCCAGTGAATCAATTTCCAGCAAACAACTCTTAGCTAGATCAGCAAGTCGATTGGCAATATTAGATACGGTATATTATTACATCATATCACAGCACATTATATCAGTACGGTATATTAGCCGAATAATCATTTTTCATGATATCATATTTTCTTACGACTGTAATAATAAATAATATTTCATTTCGCTACTCGATTTAAAACGCTGACTCTATAATTAGTCCAATATGATTATGTACCAGAATTAATGTTAATGTATTACTTTTTATTGTATAAATAACGAAGAATAATTTATCTAAATGTCACTCGAATCCAAGTACCTAGCTCGTAACTATCTCAGTAGATTATATTGTACTATCATTGTATAATGTACTATTGTACCGATACGCTGCTAATAAATCTCACCCTGCTACATCGTAGACTTCATTATCATCATCCTCAACCCACACATCGAACACCACATCAGTGACCCAACACTAGTTTTGAGTAATTTAACTTTGAAGTTGTTAAAATGTTTGAAATGGTCTATTATGTGAGTTTATTAAGTAATCGTAAAAAGGATGACTTTAAAATAAAGACTGTTTATTTATTAAGAAGCTCTCCAGACGGTAAAGTTTGAATTAAGGAACATCTTGGTATAACTAACTCAATATCTCATTTTATCGAATTAGTGTCTTCTGCCAGAACAGTGACGATATTATATAAATATATTTAATTACGGTGGACATATTCCATAGATATTAGGATCTGATACAACTGGTCTAAAATAGGAAGGTGTATTGCAAGTTGTTTGCCAATTTTTGATAGAAAACGGCATTAAGAAAGATATTTTCTTAGTGAAAAGAGATAGAAAACATAATGAGTTTGTTTACAAGTGTATTTTTACAATGCAACCGCTTTCAGTCTAGCTTGGTGTATGACTGAAATTCTTTCGGGTCAGGCCTATATTATTTTGCATGATTCCACGAGGTGCTTCGTGATCTGATTCTCCACACTCGCAAAGTGGAAATTCTTTCAATCCCCACTTATACATCATGTGAATACCCACACATGATTCAGTTCAGCCACACGCTATGATGGAATAGAAACCTAGGGCCATAAAGCTCTAGCGGACCCACAATAATTAGATTTTAGAAGGGGGTTGCTAACTTCCAATGATAGCTAATCACGTCGTAAAATATCCTACTGCCAGCTGTCGAAGCTGTGAAGCAGTTAATAGTGGCGAAGGGTGGAGGTAAGCTGTTAAGATTCGCTATAAATAGTGCACACTAAACTTTGTTAGTCATATGTATTTGTTTTTATTGAACTAAGACTACAATTTACAGATGGTATTAGTTAGTTTTTAAAAATCAATTAAACCCTGCCTAAACGAAACCATAATAGATTTGGTCTAATTTGGGCAATGCGACAAAATTGTGTACAATTTTTCATTCATAGTTATTTGTTTTCGTTGGATTAAAACTACATATTACACATATTTTTGCTTCATTTTTTTGATTCATTAAGCCCTGCGTAAACCAAACTATAATAAATAAAAAATATTATTCTATCTATAAAATACTCAAAGTTATGTATGATTTAATTGCATAATTTTAGATATCTTATAGATAGACATGTATTTTTTGACTATTATCTATTATGGCTTGGTTTCTCAGGGTTTAATTGAATTTTAAAATCTAACCTACACTATCTGTTAATTGTAGTCTTATTTCAATGATAACAAATATGTATGTCTGAAAAAGTTTAATGTGCACTATTTATGGCGGATCTTAACAGCCTACCTCCACCCTTCGCCACTGAGTTTAATAAACTATTTTTTATTCAACGAATAATCACAATGTTATTGTTTATTGATACCGGTTCAAGTCTCGTCAGGCATCGTATTTTTTTCAAAGATTTTTTCTGATATGTACCTATATACCTGAGATGTTTTCAAAGTATGTATGTTGAAGCAGATTAGTAAGGTATTAATTCAAAATAGAAGACATTAAAACTATATAATACTTATTGTAGTTGGTTAGGGCAATAATTATAATCGCCACCATCCCTATATTTCCCTCATACCTCAAATCCTCATTATTGTCGCAAGTCCAGGCGCAACTCAGTTACGGGTCATCAATCTGAAAACCATTTAGTTATATCGAAACAACGGACGCGTCTAGGCTTGTTACAGTTTCGCCGTCGTTAACGAGTAATTCAAAGCGCATACAAACTGACTCAAATATTTAAGTGCATACCACCAGCATCTATAGTGTAACCGTCGTGGAAACCATTCATTCATAATTCTATTGGAGTCTCCGTGCAAACTCAGTAAATCAAACCTCCTGTCCGTGTTACCGGCACAGATGTTTCCTCATTTATTATATAAACCCAAGTTTTCCGTGCGAGTGCCTACTAGGACGTGATGATATGCACCAGGAATCAGCTTCAGCCAGACAGCTGAACATAAATTAGGTTAGTGCCTAGACTAACTCCCGTGTAACTGCCCCCCCCCCTCAGCATCACCATCATACAAAAATTACAGTCCACTAAAAAGCGCCGCTAGTAGTATATTTTAAAATTTAATACAAAATATTTATCTGACTAAAAAAATCATTTCAAAATATGTTAAAAATAAAACCGTCAACTAAAATGGATACTACAGTATAATACATAATCGATGTGACAAATGGTTTTATGATATACTGTTAACATAAGCTGTAATTTAGTTTGCATTAAATTTTAATATTTGTGTTAGTAATTAATGATCCAAAATGGCAACCATTTAAATTCAATTTTAGATTCACTGGAATGATCAATAATTTAAATAATTTACAACTACAAACTGTTATTGAATTTTGCAATTAATAAAAATATCAAATGCGTGTAGTTTTAAGTAATTGACAGTACCTACAAGGCGATGATAAGTAAAACGCGAAACAAACTACATAGTCTCAAATGATTTGGCTTATTAATATAATATAAGCCCTGCTGAAGTGAATTTGACCGTATGAAATATGTCAATCGAAGATTGAAAATAATGATCTTTGCTATAAATAACCTGATCTGTTGTCAACTTAAAAATATATTATTTCTCTCTGACTATCAAATCTTCCTTAAGGAAAACATTCCAGAAATATCGTATTTCGTTAAGCTTACTTGTAATATTTCCGAACTCTTTGTGCTTTCCTTATTTTAAATTATTATATCTAAAAGATATCACCGTATCATAATAATGAAAACTTTATTGTTAGAAAGTATTCTTTGAGGAAATGGTTGAAAGACGACCCCATAATCTCGAAAATTTTACACGAGTTTTTCATATCTCAACCAAAAATTATAAATATGGCCGGCTTCCGTTCACCTTTGCCTTTAGTGGGATAAAATATTCTGAAAGTTTCTTTTCATGAATTATTTACAACTCGGAATTACTTTCAGAAGGTTACCTTATCGCATGTATATAAAATATTTTAAGATAAGTTGTCCCATATTTTTTCTTTCATCCGAAAATATTGAAACATATTTTGATAAACTATTGAATTATATTATATATTATCTTTAACACTACAACAAGCCATGAAGCCCAATGACAGTTGGTAGTGTAGAGAAACAGTTATATAGTCATCATCATCAGCCTGAATGTATTCACTGCTATATGAAGGGTTCTCCAAGCTGATTCCACTTCCCTTAGTCCTGTGTGTTGCGTTACCACGTAATTCCGCAGAACTTTATCATTTCATCGATCCAATGCCCTCTAGGTCTACCTTACGGACTTTTTGTCACTGGATGACTGAATTTGTCAAACGATTGTCACTTCTTCGACTTATATGTCCAACCCTTTTCCATTTGAGATTTTTGCGAACCCTTGTCTGTCTCTTTATCCACTCATTCCTCGTTTTGTCCATTCCCAGCATGCACCTCTCCATACCACGTTGTCTTACTTTAAGTTTTTGGATCTCTCTTTTACTTAGGGTCCATATTTCACATGCATATGTAATTTATTACGGGAAGCACATACTGTTTGAACACTTTCCGCTTTAGGCGCAGTGGAAGGTCACTTGTGAAGACATTATTCAGGTGGCCAAAAGCACTCCAGCCTCTTTACTCTGCGAACAATTTCATCAAATATACATCCATCTTTAGACACTTGTCTGCGACTGTTAGGCCTACCGCGCATGGACGATTACATAACCGGCCGGTAGCATTCGGACAATCGTTGGTTTGCTCACGCATGATCCAATTATTTATTACCGGCCAGTATGATTGAGCGCGCATGGCGTGATGTACATCGGAGGCAATGCGCGCGCACTGAAGATATGCGTCCGCACCGAAAAATGGCGCGATATGATAAGAAACGTCAAAATAGATTTTGTAGAGCTTATATTATATATAGAGGTTTTGTATAGATTATCAAACTGTTTTAAAATGTGGGTGTATAAAATATTAATTTATAAAGAAAGAGACTGAAAAAATGGGACTGGTACGCGCATGCAAAGCCAATACGTACGCTTCGATGAACTGTCAAATGTGGATCTCGTAACGGTTCGATGTATGCGTGCTCTCCATGCGACCGCGTCACTTGTGCATGCTTGTGTGAGTGCACTCTCGGCCGGCTATGACATGCTTAAAAGCATTGCCAATGGGGCCCCGGCCGGTTTGAATCGGTGTAAAATTTTGTGTCTGAACACAGATTTTCAACTCGGCCGTTCGCTCGATCGTCCATGCGCGGGGTTGCATTATAATACGATAGTTACAACTCCTCGATTGTTGACCGTACGGTAGTAAATCGTTCATGCGCGGTAGGCCTTAAAGCTCGACTTTTTTACGCGTTTGTTGGTCAGAAGCAGAGCATAAACTGGACGGCTTAATGCCCATGCTCCATTAGCACGCAAGTCAGACGATTCACAGTCTTCGGACTTTTTTTTGCGTGGAGCACCCCAGATCTGCGGACTTTTTAATCCGCATACCAGGCTCGTTGGATTTCAAATAATATGTTTGATATTTTACTCTCCGAGTTGCCAGACTTCGTCCGTCGATCGACTACGTAAATTCGATTTGACATTAATACGCAATCATTCGGACCGAAAAAATCTGTAATTGTTTTAATTATTTTTTTATTTGTATTTATGAAATTCATAAAAGAAAACGTAAAACGTGTTGTTTTCATTGCTCTATTATTTTATGCAAGTCTACATATAAATAACACAAAATTGTAGAATTATCGGAAGACATTACGATAATCGCAACTTTTGACTTTTGACAGCTCGACTTTTTTATTCGTTTGTTGATCAGTAACAGAGCATAGACAAATCGGACGATTTATTGTCCTTGGACTTGTGGCTCGCCAATTAATATCCGCGGACTTTTGGCTCGTCAATGGATCGCCTGCATTATGTGAATTCATGAGCAATAATTTTCAGTTTATTTTTAAATATATAATATTTTATACTTAACTTAGTATATATTAACAGTAAAAATTATTATATTCTGTAATATACATGTTGAATTATACGTTGATACCGATTACGCGTATATTCGATATTTTGTTAACCTTTCCCCGCCGAAACACCTTACAAGCTTTCGGCTTTGTACCGCATAAGCATGTTCTTGCGTCTTTATTTATTAGGGTTCGCGTCATTAACACACCGCTTGAGCACAATTCTTTCGCGATACCCATTTAGGTAAGAGAACACGTACTTTATTTGGCTGTTTAACAGGTCATGTAGCCCTGCTTTTTTCCACCCCCTGTAAGTATAACCACTTTTCCACGATACATTAGTACTGTGTATTCAAAAAAGAATTATTAGTACATATATTATAGGACTATGTAGACGCCTCTGAAAAGAGTAATTTTGAGAAGGTAGAATGCTTCAGGCGTGAGGCTAAATTCAATATAATTATTATTCATTCATTTATTTATTTATTTACTCCTGTGAATGTTATAAATTACAACATTCAAGACACATTAAATATAATTATAATATAAATAGAAATAAGTTACACAATTAAAAACGTGATACACTAAATTTAAAAAGCATTTAATTGAGTTCTTGTTAGAATTCCATTTTATAAAACAACAATATAAATTGTAATAAGTATAATATGATAAATGTGTGACATTATTTTTATAAAATACTAATATGATGATTAGGTTTTAAAAAACTCGAGTGAACTAAATATGTATATTATATTCTTTAATAATTCTATTTCTTTTGATCATGTCCGATCCTAATATGATCATATGGGCCTTCACAGAGTGGAGGTTTGTACCTATTGGCAGTTTTTTTATCACGAGAAATAAATGTTAGCCACTTACTCAACCTTTTGGGTCCATACTCTGACTCCAAACACAGACTGGAAAACAATATGTGTATTTGCCAGCCCCATGATTTGAACCTGGGACCCATGAGATTATAACCCGACGCGTAGGCCGCTCGGCCATCGTGATGTAGCAGTATATAAAGCAATGTCTACCTAAACTCACTCACACAAATGCGATATATCCGAATCAGTTCGGTTCAGGTCTCGAAATGGATCGGAGTGCACTGGAGCGCAGCTCCGGTTCATGAAATTCCCGAGATTACCGCTGTATCTTCTGAAAAAAATAATTTGACCATCTAAGCAAGGTATGTGATATGATAACAAAAATCTAATACACTTATTTCTATTAAATATAATAAAATAAATAAAATAAAAAAGCCTTTTTATTTCTTACAAACAAAAGTAAATGACAGTTAAATGACTATATCTAATGAATATATTATATATATAAACTATGAATATATCTATTATGTATATATATATCTATCTATGATTCTATTATCTACTTATTTTCTAGTTTATATACTATTAATTATTATTATTTTTTATATTTTTGTATAATACATAAATATATTAAGATTTTTTATTTTGTATATAATACTATTAGATAATGTTTATAAATTAAACAATTATATGTAATTAGTTTGTTTGGTTTGTAAGAACCCCTCTTCGGATGAAGGCCTCTTCATTTTTTTAAATATACATACATAAAATTAGATAAATATGTTGATATTTTCGGAAAATTATCAAGCGTTCCGGTTCTTAAAAATCCATTTCGAGCGCTGCTTCAGTCGAACATAGTTATTGCCCCCTAAATTTGAATTATCAATGAGTCGTTACTTATGCATATAAAAAAAATAACTGATATCCTATATAGTTAGTTATCAAAGAAATGGTAATGAATGGCTAATACTATCAATCAACCAATGGGTAATATTATTTGTAATGAGCAGTTAATGTATTTTCCTTTAACTCAATTGATTATAACCAGTTATTTTTCAATTTGAATATCAAACTGTGAACGTCCCCAATTCTTATTTGTTATATACATATTGTTTTGTTTTTTTATTACATAAAAATTGCCATATACAATAATTATTACAATCCACATTTTGTCAAAGCAGGTCGACATATTATAGGGTATTGTTAAATATTCCATGCATTTTTAGTGAAAATGGATCCCAACCGATACCGATGGGAACTTTTGTGCAAGAACAAAAAACCTTTCATTTTTTGCTATTAAAATTGAAAATTTCACCGGAATTCCTAAAAAGCTTCAACACTTTTTCTTGACAGGATATTTTTTTGTTTCACCGTTGTTTTTTTTCTGAATACCTTAAAAAGGTCTGTTTTTGGACGGTTTTTTTTGGGCGTTTATTTGCCAAAGAAGCTTATTCATCTACTCTGCCCCGCGATGGCCGAGCGGTAACTTGTCAGCTTATAAAGTCATAAGTATCGGATTTAAATGAAAATGAACATGTTATTTTTTCGTGTGGGTTTGAACCCAGAGCATGGATCTACTAGGTTGAACAAGGGGTTAATATCCATTTTTTGTAATAACAAAAATCTGTTAACACAACCTTCACGCTGTGAAAGCCCATCTACTTATATTAGGACTAAATAATTATTATGATAAGCGTATGGTAAAAAATATGTATGGAAGATATGGGTACTTTTATTCGTCACTTATCTATATTGAAAAATCGAGTAAGATGATCGGAGTGTGAATGGTTTATTAATGTTGGTTGAGCTTTTGTTGACTGTAATTTTAAAGGATGCTTGTAGTTTCTGGATTTGGGGGGGGAGGTGATTTAAACAGGATGCCAGGCACTAAAATTTGATGTTGAGAGGGCTGACGCGCGCTTGAACTGGTCCCGGGTCATGCACTCACGCACTAGTAGATAAATAGTTTTGGAATGTCACCCTCACTGTTATTCCTGTGTTAATGAATGATGATTACGTCTGTATGAATGATCAGACACCCTGTGCCGGTAACAAGGCTTGAATAGATATTCTGATTTACCAAGGTCGTACGGAGACGCGTAATGAATTCTTGCTTAAACGACGGCCACACTGTAGCAAGTTGACTCTCTCGTTGTCTACTAATAACTTACTGTCATTAAATCACGGTTAAATACTTATGACCCGTGATTGTTAAGTGCCTGGATGACAATAATAATAAGGATGGTAGGTGTGACATATTTTTGCGGGTTTAAGGATGGGATTGGGATCATAATCGGCCCAACCAAGAGTTTAATATGACAATTAGTAAAAGACGGGTTTAGTATACTTCATATGCTGAATCTAATCATGTACCTACCTAACTCAATCGATTAGCTCACCAGACACTGCTACGATTTACTGATTACAGTTTATCCCTTTTCAGACGCCAAGAAATACTAATGTACTGAACTAGATGAGCTAGATACTAGACTGAACTTAACTGAATTTAACGATAAATACTATAAATTAGGCAGTATTTTATATAACTGATATGGTGACTCACTCTCTGTGTTATATATTGTGCACTGTAGTAAAAACCAACTGATTGGTGCCATGTGCATCATCCAAACAAGTGAGTGTGAAAGTATTCGAATACTCATGCACTGAATTATATATTTTAAAGTACTGTAATCTTACTATAATAATATGTAATTAGTAAATAGTTAACTCCATTAATTTCCATTTTTCCCAGAATGGACGATTTTATACCTCTTGAGGGTAGCATTTTTATTGTTTATAATTACTAATGATCTATTAGCAGTGACATCCCGTGGGGGTCGGCAGATTGAGCGTCGCTTGGGGGCGGCAGTCACCCAAAAGGCGGCAAATCGAGGAGAATCATTAGGTATATATATAAATAGCTGCCTAAACTGAGTAATAACGGAAATGTCTTTCCATTAAAAAAGTCAGCTCACTGGTTGGAAACAAAGTGTATTAATTACTATAACAGGATTAACAAGACTGTAATTTTTTTGTCGGGTTCGCGATGTCTAGTTTACTTTCGTTGTCCTTGACCTCGCGTCCTTGGTGATCACTGATCAGCAATGACATACGCAGATTTGCGAATTACATTTGAATTATTGGTAGGTACATAATTACGTAATTTAAAATTTATGCAAATATTTTCCAGTCATTCGCGAGTTTTGGAAGTTATTACATGTATTTTAAAAGTCACCTATCTGAAACCGTGGACTCGCAATATTTGTCTATTGAAGCAGAGATGGCATTTAAATTAGAATATAAGTCTTGTTAGTAATGTATCCATTTCTTAGATATTGGTGTCATGAAAGGATGATAAAAAATATAGTAAGTATAAAAAATGGGGCGGCATTTTGGCGCTGCCTAGGGGCGGCATTTTGTCTTGGGACGTCATTGTCTATTAGGTTTGAAGATTTATTATGCGCTTATTGAGTGTATTATTATTGATAAGGTATGGGGTTTTTTAAAGACACTTCAACTATTCATAATTTGTTTGTTATATATTTTTTTATTAGATCCTTGACTTAATAGGTAGATGATTAGTTTTTACCTACTTTATTGTATTGATTTATTATATAAGTGTTAATAGTGTTCGTTATCAGTGTGTGTTTGCCTTTTGGTGAGTATACACAGCGCCTAAAGATGGCGAAAGGCGAAACCCGGGACGCAAAAAACAACTTAAATGGAATAGTACAAAACTTAAATCCATTAGAATATATAATTGTATTGCGATCGGGCTATATTCCACCTTTCATTGTCTTAACTATACTTTTGATATTAAACATAAGGACAGGAGCAAAATGAAAACTCGCTTAAAAAGGAAAAGTTATCACACAAACTCTTTTTCTAAGATCATTTCCCGAATAATCATTTAGTTGGCACGTTTACCGGACCGGCAGTTTGTTATTTGGCTTAAAGCAACTTGTTGTAATGTGATTACGTACGTTGCTGCCGGAGGAAAATAGAAGAAAATGTTAAGGCCAATCTGTATACTGTTTATTTTCACATTATGTTATATGTGTCTCTCACGTCAGCCAAATTTATCTTTGAAAACAGTGATTGAAAAACCGGTTTTCGGTTAAACGAAAAACCGGTAAATAACAAACATTATTATATTATATACATACATCAGGATTATTTGTATAATCGTGAAATATTATATATCCAAAATATTACTATCGTGACTAAAAATAATTTCATAGCTTTAATTATAATTTTGTGATGTCAGACACGTTGGCAGTTTTCTTATGCATACTAATAATCATGGCCGCCACAAAGGGGGGGCTGACAGAGCTCTAGTCTGGGAGCTCGGGCTCAGGAAGGGCCCGGCGAGGCGAGTCGACCAGATAAGTGAGATAAACACAAATCACAAATGTGCATTAATAGTAAAAAAAAGTCGCCTGCGGAGTTATTTTCTTTCCTATAATATTATTATTTAAAATTATGTGGTTGTACGGTACAACTCCATAATTCAAATGGATATTAAAATATACAAAAAAAAATCACTAAATATAAGTAGGTACACATTTATTTTACCGCGTACCTACACGATTTGAAAAACGCTACTGTAGAGCGTCACACTGCCTTTATTCATAGCGATGGGTCAGGGGGGCCGCCAAAGATCCTAGCCTGGGGGCCCGCTTCAGGATGTAGGGGCCATGGTAATGATAGAACGAATTTATCATTATTTACAAGAAACTCCTATGGTTGATGACATGGCGTAAATAATCAATTCAGGATATAATAATATGAGACATGAGCTATCCGCTATAGATAAAATGTAATACATAATATTATATCATTTTATTTGTGCAAACTGTACATTTTTTGAGAAAAGAAATTATATTCTACTTTGACTAATATTGCATTATGTTTAAAGGTTCCATGAATAAACAGAACATGATATAACATAACATAAAGAAACATATCGGTGACAAAACAGAACTATGACATTTCAGGAAAAATATAACATTCAATATTGAAATTGTCGTATCTCTATACTATCTAGTATAGATTTTTAATAACACAGGCTTGCAATATGCCGTAAAAATTAAATTATGTAATTTCTGCATTTTCTAATCGCTGAAAAGTCTCAATTAAACGAGATTCAATTCGGTGTTGCTGGCAAGCTAGGTAAATCTCGTCTTAATCAATCTTATATTATGTTCAAAATCATTGGGTGACTAGGTAGAACGAAATAACGAGTTTAATAATTCTGATTCATAATTATCAAAATAAAGCAGGTAACTTGAGGTTTTTACGACGAATGGCCAACATGCAGATATTATAATACAATATGTTAAATACTAAATACTATGAGTATTTAATTATAAACAGATATGACAAAAATGAATGTTTTATTTTATTGGCTGTTCTGTTATGTTCTGTTTTGTCTGATTACATGTTTAGATAATTATTCTTAACTATTTTCTATCATCTTTTGTTGAATGATTTAATTTTTATCGTTATTATGATTGGTCTTTGTGAAGAATTGAAATAATTATATTTGTTTTAATTGAAAATGTCGATTAAAATGAAAAAAAAAACGTTGTGATCTTTGTTAAATTATTTGAATTAAGTAGGTGGATATACTAATATTAAATAATTAATACATTTTTGTTAAAGTATTTAGAAATATTTATATAACCGGTTGAAAAGTCGGTACCGTTTTTCCGGTTTATTAAAAACCGATTATGAGATTGACTGAAAGTCGGTATTGACGTTTTATTCCATCATTTCAATCCTAATCCTTACGATGAGTGAGTCTCACGCGCGAACAAGTTCCTTTTGAGGTCCTCTCAGGTGTTTACATATCTCACGCATCGTTGAACTATCATTCTTTGACAGTCTCTAGTTTCGTTTTTGACCCACTTGGCAATAACTGCTCAAGCCTGAAGCGTGGCCTAACGACGTAACCGCAGGCGCCGGGGCAGTGGCGTACATTGGAACTAAGGCGAACGATTTTAAGACCGACGGGAAAATAACCTGTTAAATATATAAGAGAAATAATAGTAGCTATATAGTCCAGTTAATGAATATATTGTAGAGTGCATGGAATATGCGAGAATTTTTGACTTCAGGACTTTGTTAGGAATCGTTAGTAGGTAGGTAAACATACTAAACCTAACCGTTTAAAAAAAACGATTTTTTTCCGGTTAGGTAAATGTTCAAACACGCGCGTTAACATGATCTTACTCCCTACTTCATTTATCATTTGTATCATTTATCTTTATGTCTACGGCTGTATGTTGTAGCTTAACCACTGGGAAATGCCAATAGAAATGGCGTATTTCAAAAAAATCGTACGTTATTCTTTGGTCAATAATTATTATAAAACAATCATTATTCTTTTATCTCATTTGAATGGCCAAACTCATATCTCAGTATCTTTAGAATTATCTTCAAATGTGGTAATCTTGCCCATTTTTTGAATGATAAAATGCCTAATTCTTGTCAAAATTGGGATCACAGAAATTATAAATATAATTTTTTATCGTAAATATTTCACTATATTAATGTCAACATAAATTTTACTAATGGTTTTATAAATGCTTTTAAAAATTAATAAATCTAAAAAAATCTTAACACCACTGCATATGAATGTACTGAAATATGACTATATTCTAAAACATTAGATCGAGAGGTTTAAAAGAATACTTTTTATATAATAAAAATACTTTATGCAGTCATCAAATGTTTAAAATAAATATACATGATATAAAGGCTTCAAAATTATATAAGTAGATTATCTACAACGTTTAAAGAATGTTCTGGCTAATGCTTTGAAAATACCATAAAATCTCCATTTTGACCTTCGTTGTGCATGTGGGCCCTTAAATAGAACGTGGCGCGAAAAATGTTATACTTATTATATTATGTAGTGTTACACCCGTATGGTCCCCATTTGGGGATGTCTCTATGTATCTGGAGAGGCCCGAGTCGGTATCAAATCCAACAAATAGTAAAGTGCTGATTACGAAAATAAATAATAATAATAGAGCCGAGCCGGCAATGCCGTAGATTATGACCGTTGAAAATACTGCAACGTCGCCGTTTTACGACAACGGCTCTCGTTGAAAGCGAAACACAAGATGGCGGGTAATATGCTGCAACAGCCAAGCAGTAAACACGCGCATTTTGTTCTCCGTAATATAAATTATTAAAAATTTAACTATTATATAATATTAGCTTAAATATACCTTGCCGTTTCCAAAACAATTCCGGTGTGTTATTTGTTCACCTCCACATCCCGAATCCAGACGAAAAACCATACTAAAAATAAAAGTGACGGCATGTTATTCACTTTCGAAAATGGAGGGAAATGATAGTAGATACAACGAGTAATGCTTATATCGAGCAAATTCAGTCGGTTCTATCTTCCTCGTAATAACCAAGTTCGACTGTATGTCACTTGTACTTGATTCATTTTTCAACCTCAATTTACCCTGACGTATAAGAGTATTTTCTATACCACTGTGTGTCAGACACTCTTTGAAAACGGCACCCCTTTATATTAATAGCGACAAACCTTGTTATACGGAACATATGCTATACGCTCGCGACGTCTAAGTTCATGCCGAAATAATATATCGTGACATGTTAATTGTATACTTAGCAAACATTCGTATTACGTACAATTGTACATGTCATGTTTGACGTAATTAGGCTTCAAAGTGAATAAAAGCAGGAAAATAATATGTGAAACAACCTACAGCAATGGCAGGAAGGAAAATAATGCATGATTAAAATTTGTCTCGAAGTAATATATTATAGTATTATAGATAAATCCATGCATGTGTACAGGCGCTATAAATACATGTGCAAGGATTTACTGGCAGCAATAGTGCGCATTTTAAGCTATCGTGACAATAACTGGTTAATTTTAATTTATTTTCAATTAATTTATTTTTACATATTGTGGACATTACAAATTATAAATTTAAGACGTTCACAACATGACATGAAACATTATCACAAAGAAGAAAGAAAATTAAAAGTAATAAAAGACATAAAAATGAAAATATAAAAAGAAAACATAATATAAACATACAAAATCAGTGAAAATACAATTATACATTATAGAATTCTAAAAAAGTACACATAATTTGCTAAAGAGACCGTATTTCAAGAATTTATGAAATAGCGTCCACCCAAGCTCACCCTTACGCAAGTAGAATATATCAACACCCGAAGCAATTTGGTTGAACATACATAGTTATCGCCCTCCCAATTGGCATTACCAGTGGCAGGTTGGTTCCGCACCTTGGGAAAATAAATAACTGATGCTCCCTATTTCTAAGATAGTTATTAAGGACACACAGTTCAACACTCAGAATCGCAGAGTTCTTATTTATACCTTATATAATTCGAAAAAATACGTAGCTAAATAAAGATCTCTTCTTTACACATAAGAGTGTTGACAGTCTCTTCAATCTCATTCTTCAAGAGTAAGCGAGACGCGGTATTGTCATTTTATGGTACTTACTATTTGACAAATAGTGAAAATCAGTTAACCTCAAAATGAATATAGTTTGTTTTTTTGCCGGCAGGTTCGCCACTATCATTCTACTGCGCAGATCGAAAAAATCTCTACTGTCACATGAAAATTCAGAAACTTTTTTGATTCATGCATGTAAGTTGCAACTGCAGGATAATACATGTTTACCCACACATTTTCTAGTTATGGCCGCTATAATACTTACTGTCAACAGTAAGTCCATGCACGTGAAAGCGCAGGGTATTAAGACTTTTGATTCAGATGTATATGAAGTTGAAAAAAAAACATTTTCTAATGTAGAACATTCCAAACAAGTATAATAATATAATTTTTCCTGTTGGATCAACAAAATTATTATATGACAAAATGTTATCGGTTTGTATATTATATATTTTTGTCAAAATAAGACGAGTATTTAACTATAAAAACAAGATATATTTCGAAAACTTAATAAATCTCTTTTTTATTATTTTAAAACGATAAAATGATAACTTATCACAAAAGAAGTCGAGAAATAGACAATTTTTCTAAAGAAGTGAAGAAGAAGAAGAAGTCACACGTGTCAAGAATACGTTTTACGTCGAATACTGAAAACTGCTCTCGGCTTATGCATTTACGCTCATTTAATGTTGGTGTATAACACACACTATTGCATGTGCATAATGCGTGCTTCATTTTCGTAGGACACTCACACATTCAAAACCCGGCATCAACATGCGGCGTATTGAATATAGCCTATCGGTATTCTATTTATTATCTGTTCTGTGGAGAAAACCGTCTTTAAAATTCTATTAAACAAATCTACTAAAGATAAAGGCAACTAAAATTTGTCTGTGCTGCAGGCGACAAAATCTCATTTCCACGAAATAAACTATCAAAAACTACATTATACTTTTTATTTCATTTTCTGCCGCCTATAAGCAGTGGTTATTCTGTTTACTTCTCTGATATATCACTGCTTTGTACCTATAATTAATGTATTATTAATTATTGTTTAATTATGTAGTTAATTTAGTTATAATCTGACAACACGAAAGAGAAATATATAACTACTGGAAAAAATATTTAACAAAAAAATACAACACCCTGAAATTCGTGCCCATGTGATCTAACCACTAAGCTATGTGTGCCATAAGCGCACCTAAGCGCTGTTTTGTTTCGTAAAATCTGTAAAAATATCGCTCCGTCTCGTGGAAAACATAATTTGACCATCTGAGCTAGATAGGCCATATAACAACAAAATAATACACAATTTTTATAAAATACACATAAAATTTGATAACTTTGTTAATATCTTCAGAGAATTGTCGAACGCTCCGGTTCGTAAACGTCTCTATTTCGAGCGCTGGTTTGATCGTAATCTGTCTTACATTCATTTGTTTTGAATATATGTTATCGGGTATGAAGTAGAATAGTGTAAAATGCAAAATTATCATTTTTATTTATATAATATATTATTTTAATATATAAATCTCAAAATTCCTCTTATAATGTTAATATGTATTGTGATTATCTCTTATAAGACCTCTTTAAAGGCTAAAAATCTAATTGCTTTAGTATCAAAAAGAAAACTTGTAACCCAACTCTCAAATACTTGCCAGAGTTCAGTTTGAAACAACCCAATATCAATATTTTTCTGCTATCACTAAGAAACGAAAATCAATTAATTTTTTGTGTGCAATAAACTTGTGCGCAGCTTTTCCGCGTCCGCAAAAAAAATTAAATCTCATCCTCGCGCGAGCTCCTTGGAGTCAAGGACAGAAAGAAAATTAATGAACTTGATAAATAATATTTTTTCGCAACCCGTTCACGCAGAAAGTTTGGGTCCTTTATCATCTTGGTTGATTGACTCAAACACTAATGACTTTAGGGCCACAGATTCGCGAACGTCTTCTAACGTGGGTTCCAGGAATCAACGTTGTCAAGGGTGTCAGAGCGTATCAGTTGAAGGTTGAAATATTATCTAAGCACCGCGTCATAGTTTGGTCATGTGATTTATGATATTTACTCCAAGAAGTGAGTAGATGGTTGTATATTATATACAACCAGCGGGAAAGACTGTATGTTGGAATTGATTATAATTGATTATATCAAACTACAAGAGAAACACTAAACATTAGACAGTGATCAGTGTGTTATAATATACATTATATTATAGTGACACACGAAAATTTGTTTCATCAAATTTTACTTAAGTGGAAAGTAGATTTCAGCACAGTTTTCCATATAGCAATTAATATATTATAAGTACAAATCTTTTAACAGATTTTATTCAACTCTTTATATGTTTTTTTAATGTCAAACAAAGTATCAAAATAGGAAATAAATAAAACCGGAAATTGTATGTTATTTTTTATATTCACTTTATCGTGATATTTTAATATGTATAACTATTTATATCGGTGTCAAGCAACATCGTTTCTTTATTCATGTACAAATAAAATCGCTGAAATGTATATTTTAATACCATGTTCGATCCTAAGAATGTATACTTGTATCAATAGATTTTTTTACGAGAAACGGATGTTAACCGATTGGTTAACGGTTAACCTATTAGTTCCATACTCTGGGTCCAAACAAAAATTGAAAAATAACATGTAAATTTAGGGATTCGAACCTGAGACCCTCGACATTATAAGCAGACGCCTTAACCACTCGGCCATAGCGGGGTGAGATATTGACGGGAAAGGGAAGACTATAAATGGAAAATGGGGTAAGTACGTACTCGTTAAACTGGCAACACATTTCTGTGCCATTTTTTTTCGTGCATTTTATCGAAATTCACACACTTAAGTATTAAAAAAAACTATATAAGTAAGTACTTTAGTTAAGATTTATAACACAGAAAATCATTATTTGAAACATTCTAACGATTGTCTAAATTTTTACATTCATATATTTGTAGTGGCAGCATATTAAAAAAATAGAATAAACAGAATATTATATTGTTTTTATGTGTAAAATGATTTTTCATTTTTCTCCAAAGTGTGGTTCTTTTAAAATAATATATTGATACTCGAGTGCCAGACTACCTTATATCCACACTTTCGAAAAAACTCAACTTAAGATTTTTCAACTTTAGCAATTAACTTAAACAATTAACTTAAGGGGGGACATGCTCAGCGTAGGTCAAAATGGAGCTTTTGTTCTATTTTCAAAGCATGATCCTGGACATACCTTAAACGTTGTAGATAATCTATTTATATAATTTTGAAGCCTTATTATCTTTTATATTTATTTTAAACAATTGATGACTGCATAAAGTATTTTTATTACATAAAATAGTATTCTTTTAAACCTCTCGCTCTAATGTTTTAGAATATAGTCATATTTCAGTACATAACTGTGCAGTGGTGTTAAGATTTTTGACATTTATTAATTATTAAACGCATTTATAAAACCATTAGTATAATTTATGATGAGATAATTTTAGTAAAATATTTACGATAAAAAATTATATTGATAATCTCTGTGATCCCGAATTTGACAAGAATTAGGCATTTTATTATTCAAAAAATGGGCAAGATTAACACATTTGAAGATAATTCTAAAGATACTAATTATAAGCTATGTCTTTGACCATTCAAGTTTGATAAACATCCTACGAATAATGATTGTTTTATAATAATTATTGACCTAAGAATAATGTAGTGTTTTTTTGAAATACGCCATTTCTTTTGTCATCCCCCAGTGGTTAAGCTACAACATACGGCTGTAGCCATAAATTGACAAACTAAAATTGAAGTAGGGAGTAAAATGATGTTAACGCGCGTGTTTGAACATGTGCCGTTTAAAAAAAAAGATTTTTTTTTTCGGTTAGGTACATGTTCAAATACGCGCGTTAACATGATCTTACTCCCTACTTCAATTATAGTTTGTCAATTTATGGCTACGGCCGTATGTTGTAGCTTAACCACTGGGGGATGACAAAAGAAATGGCGAATAGACTCAGAGTGTGAATTGACTCTGACAGATAATCATGATAATGATTTAGGTACAAAATCTCAACTTAACTACTTAGTTGAACTATTTACGACATGGCACAGAGGTATAAATATTAAGTATTTATTATAACAGGTTCAATAATTTGACAGTATTTAAAGCTGGCGTTAGAAAGCAACAGTTCTAAGGTTTAAATTATTTTTATAATTCTGTAATTTTGAATAATAATTTATTAGTCTCCCACGCCACTGTCTATTTATAGATTTTCGTAGTAGGCACTTATGTAGAATGGTGTTAGCTTCTTGTGGCAGTGCAGACGACTCATTTAGGTGTTGGTTTCGTTATTCAAATGATACTAATACCGCTCCAAAATAATTTGTTCTTACTCTACGTACGAGTATGTTGATACTTGGTACGACTTTACACTCTGTAATAATATTATATTAAGTCCCCTTTTAAATATATATTTTTAAATCAAATTCAATATTACTAGTAGTACATTATGTAAAATTAATGTCATATAATTAACAATTTTTTTTATTCAAACGAATAATTCACAAGGTTTTAAGAATATATCATTCTGATTATTGAACATTATATAATTTAGAAAAACACTTTCTGAGAGAGTATGTTATAACCAATAGAAAAAATCTTTTTTGAAAAAAGTACCTTGATTTCGAAGAACGCTACTGAGTAGTTATTCAAATGACCAATAGTTTAAATTTGTCGCTATTAGTATGTCACACCGTAGCTTATTGGATAAAATGCGCCGGTTGGGGCGTTTACCCGTAGGAGATGCAGGGTTCGATTCCCGGCCGGGTGGCTTACTTTTTTCAAAAAAGATTTTTTTCTATTGGTTATAACCAGGGAACTCAGAAATAATGGGAACTGAAATACATAACGGGTAAGGCGAAGCAGGTAACCGACTCGAGTAAGGAAGAATCCGGGTTAAACTTACACACGTGTTAAGAATACGTTTTACGTCGAATACTAAAAACTGCTCTCGGTTTATGCATTTACGCTCATTTAATGTTGGTGTATTACACACACTATTGCACGTGCATAATGCATGCTTCATTTTCGTATGACACTCACACATTCAAAACCCTGCATCAAGTCGCGGCGTATTGAATATAGCCTATCGGTATTCTATTTATTATCTGTTCTGTGGTTATAAAATACTCTCTCAGAAAGTGTTTTTCTAAATTATATAATGTTTAATGTCATATTTTAACATAGTGTGATTTTCTTTTCTGTGGGCAAATGCGTGATTCTAATTGAAATATAATATTAAATAATTATGTATGGCGTGTAAGTTATCAATTATTTAAATATGTTCGTGTTCTAAAACAACTGAAACTAAGGTGGATATTATATCATATAGGTACAAGGCTTTTAAATTCAATTGAAAACTGAAGCACCTAGTTCTTGAAGGCTCATTTCGCATGAAGGCTTTCTTTATTTCCGAACAGACTTTACATGAGCACTCACTGAAAAAGGGTTTCTTATCAGGTTATGCAAATTACAAAGGTTTTAAATTTTGTTTGGCCAACATAGGGAACAAGCTTCTACGTGCCTAATTTTAAATGATTATCATGGAACCCTTTTATCGACAGAATAAGAGAGAGGAATTCTTTGGATGAAAATGTATTCTTATTTGTTACCAGATTTAAATCTATTCTTGTAGTTCAATTATTTTAAGAAAAACATGTTTTTTAGAATATATTGCAATATATTATGCGTGTCTTTGACAATTATCTGGGAAATCGGAAGCATTAGTTGTTTGTTCTGACAAATTTAACTATTCTATTGATATGTTTTCTTATTTTCATTAGTAATTGTTATTATCCTCATTACATTAATATTTCTACTTTTTGCTGTATTTATAATATTATAATTTATTATTATAAAATATTGTTAAAGCAAACACGAGTAACACAGCAGGTTTTTGAGACATTTGTTTTCATAATAAACATAATAAATAAACCAATATATCCTTCTTTCTTGTTTATTTATCAAATTTTTAGAGATTATTTTATAACCCAACATAAAAAAAAATACTTAAACTTTGCATCGAAATATAGAAGAAGTAAAAGCGGTAATCGCCTGGTTTATCATACTTATCTCTATATTGTAATAATTTTGAACTATACACAAGTTATTTTTTTTTGGTTTACTGTGAAATTAGATATCTAAACATGGAACGCCCACGATGGCCGAGCGTCTTACGCAACGGCTTATAATATTGTGGGTCCAACGTTCGAATCTTGGCTCTGGAAAATACACAATTTGTTTTTCAATTTGAGTATGGACCTAATAGGATGAACAAGTGACTAACATTTATATTTTGTAAACTTCCACTCTGTGGAGACCTAATATTGATCTTATTAGGATCGGAATATAGTCAAAACCACATACCGTGACTATTTATACTTAAAATAATACTCAGCGAGACGTCTGTTCAATCGTATGTCTGATTGATCAGGCGTACTAGATCTTGCTAAGTGTTCTAATATAATAAAACAAATCACCATGAGTTACTATAGGTATTATTGCAAGCATAATAGAACACAATAATCAATATCTGTGTATTACTGTTTTTTCGTTTGTTATCATCATATTTCTCTACTCAGTAGGTAGTCTTCGACACTGGTTTTAATGATATGACAATATCTTTGCAAAGAAACCATCTTTTTACAGTATTTAAAAACTCCACGTCCAGCGCAAATGCAAGGGACAATGCGGATCATTACCTACTATCTATATAATATTATATTAAATATGAATTTTTGATTTCTATTTAAGAATCTTTGGAATAGCCGTTTTAATGATGGGCACAACGCGGAAAGACCACTAAATAAACCAAGAGAATGAGACATACAAGAATACATGATAAACAAAAGTTACAAAGCTGATGAGTTGGTAATACACCGGACATGTTTCTCAGCAAGTGTCCCAGTCATATACTGGTATTTAAGAGGTAATAAATAAATGCTGAGTCACCTTATAATCCGTTGATTCTAAGAACTTCTAAAGTTTGACGGAGCTACGTGGTAGCAAAAAACTAGCCCCTTAGAATACTGGATGGAGATAGAGGAGATCTTAATTCAGCAGAAATCCACTCCGGATGATGGTGATGATAATTAAAAAATAAATAATAAACAATAAATCACTTCACAATCTAAAAACGTAATATGACGGGGATGGATAATACGATTTTACTTTATTAAATTTCATGAAAACTTCTATAAAAAAATACAGCAACTTTAATAAAATTCCGAGAGAAAATATTTATCGCAAGAATATTTTCCAAATTGTATTTTCGCTTATTTTTGAATTGTTATTAAAAAAATCTTATATAAGTAGAAAGCAATTTTCCATTATAATCCAAATTTTAAGTTAGGTATGGTGAAATTTAATCCTGCCAAATTTCCAAAGTATATTTTCATAAAGTTTGATATATTAGTAAATTGAATGCGAATTGGAAAGGTTTCGATGATAAATCTATTTATTCTCGTTATTGGGCCAGTCGACCCGCAGCAGACCCTCCCAGCTCCCCCGTTCAGTGTCAGAAGGTAGCCAAAGCCATATTGAATCCCAATAATAGAATTATAATGAAAAGGTCCAACGCCTCGTTGGGCTTTTTGGCAAAAGTTTTCGCAGCGAAGCTTTCACTGCACGGAGCTTAAAGCTTAAAACAATAATCGCTTTTAAATTTTAATTCATCAAATTAAAATATGCCAGGTATCATCGTTTTAATCCTTATTTGATTACAGAACTTTGCGCATTAATCAATTTCACAGGTGCTAGGCATATTTTCATAATATTTTATGGATGATATTTTTTTACTTATAAAAGTATCTCCTTAGTATAATTTCCTATTTGAATAGTTCTACTAATAAAGAATTTTAATACTATCGACCGAAGGTACTTGATGGAATTTTATTTTAAATTGTAATGGATTTAAGTTTTGTACTATTCTATTTGAGTCATTTTTTTGCGACCCGGGTTTTGCCTTTCGGTATCTTCAGGCACGTTAACTCTAACATATATAACTAATTATTACAATAAAGTAGGTAAAAACTTTATCACCTATATAATATTAAGTCAAGGATCACAATAAAAATATAATAAACAAATTATGAATAGTTGAAGTATTTGTAAAAAACCCAGATGTATGTATGTATATGTGTGTGTACTATGTATATTATATATAGTGATATATAGGTACACATAAGCATCATCATCATCATCGTCAGGGACGCGACAACCCGGTGTGGGTCCTGGCCTCCTCCAACAGCTCCCTCCACCTGTCCCTATCCAGTGTGGCCGCTTTCCAATTTGGTACCCCCAGAATACGGCAGTCACTGGCAGCTCCATCCAACCAGCGAATCTTTGGCCTCCCTTTTCTTCTACGTCCTATTGGATTGCTGGACATCACTCTCTTTGCCGGTTCATTGTCATTCATACGGTGCACATGACCTAGCTATCTCAGTCTCCTAATCTTAATTGATTGAACTGCGCTGCAATCTTCGTACAGCCCGTAAAACTCAGCATTATATCTTCTCCTCCAATTGGTGCCATCCCTGATCGGTCCATATATACGGCGTAGAATTTTTCTTTCAAATATGTTCAGGGCTCGTTCATTTCGCAGAGTTAATGTCCAGGTTTTCGATGCGTAGGTGAGCACTGGCTTTACAAGTGTCTTGTAAAGAGTGCTTTTAGTTCGGCGAGATAGTATGTGGGACTTAAAATGTCTTAACAGGGATATATAGGTACTAGATGTTTTTTTTTGTGGATTTTCTATATTACAAAATAATATTACAAAAAAGTAGGTATCATGTAAGAATATTATTGAATATTAATTATTGTTTAACTAATATTTTTCTTACAGACAGATTTCATAGATATATCTCAATATTTGACTCCATTTAATTCCCAATAAGTTGCTATTGTTTCCAGAATGGACGATTTTACACCTCTTGAGTGTAGTATTTTTATTGTTTATAATTACTAATGACCTCCTCGCATATGTATCGACTTGGATTTAAAGATTTTGGGCATCCATGACAGACCTAGATAGTGGCATAAACTGATGTCAGTGGTGAATGATAGAGGTAGGCTGTTCAGATACGCCATAAATAGTGCAAACTAAACTTTGTCAGTCATACGTATTTGTTTTCATTGAAAGAAAACTACAATTTATAGTAGGCGTTGGTAAGTTTTTTTTTTAAATTCAATTAAACCCTGCTAAAAACAAGCCATAATAGACAATATAAATACTATACTTATCTATAAAAAAATATGCAATTAAATTATACATAACTTTGGATATTTTATAGATAGAATAATATTTTTTATCTATTATGTTTAGTTTAGGCAGGGCTTAATGAAAAAAAAATAACCAACAATATGTCTAATATGTAGTCATAATTCAACGAAAACGAAATAAGTATGAATAAAAAAGTGTGCACAATTTTGTCGTATCGCCCAAAGTATACCACAACTATAATGATTTGAATTCTAATGGATTCAAGCTCTATACTATTCCATTTAAGTTTACAATAATATTTTTTGTGACCTCTGACTAGATAGGTAGGTAATGGAGTTTTTACCTACTTTATTGTATTGATTTACTATATGTGTCGCTGAGTTTCAAAATCCGCTATAACATTTTTTCATTATGTTGAGAAAATCAATATGTTTCAACACATTGATTTTGTTTCATAAATGACAGTTAATCGTAGCGGCTTTTGAAAGAGGCGATAAAATTTTCATGTAGAGATTTTAATAACGAATACAACGATATATATATATCTTAATTATTTCAAAAAAGTGTTATAACGGGTTTTGAAACTCAGCGGCACATATAAGGTAGAGTTAAGAGTATTCGTTGTCAGTGTGTGTTTACCTTTGTTGAGTGTACACGACGCCTGAAGATGCCGAAAGGCGAAACCCGGGTCGCAAAAAACTACTTAAATGGAATAGTACAGAGCTTGAATCCATTAGAATTTAAATTCAAATTCCATCAAGTACCTTCGGTCGATAGTATTAATATTATAATGATTTGGCTTAGGCAAGGCTTAATTGATTTTTTAAAACTAACCAACACTATCTGAAAATTCTAGTATTAGTTAAATAAAAATAAATAACTATGACTAAAAATTTTTCACAATTTGAACAATTTATGGGGGATCTTAACAGCCTATCTCGACCCTTTGCTACTGACTGATACAATCTACATATGGCAGTAGCGCCGAGAATAAAAAGAAAAATACGTTATAACTTAAAAGGCCATGCATTAGTTGAGGCACGGTCTAAAAAGATCGTTGCTAGGCGATGTGCGGATTGCGGGTCGCGGGTGAAAATGACGCCTGTCAAACGAAATATTATTTCTCATATAAATCCAACATACGTCCATTTTATGTTCTGTTTATTATTCTATTAGTATCATTAATAATATATTCATTGACATGTTTGCTTTTTAAAGTAAATGGGTAAAGTTTTTAGTCATCTTTACACGATTTTAGAATTAATTGGCCCGTCGCCATCACGCAGCAAAGTGACGTGCGTCCGACTCCACGTTCTCTCAATGAATGCAAAGCAAGTACAAATTTTCGTCGCGCGTACAGTTGAACATTATTTGGCGTTTCACTGATGCGTCACCTTAATAAAATATAATAATTGGTTTTGTATTAATTTATAGTTTATAACTAAAATGAAATCGCTCACTACGTGTATTTGTATCAAGTGATGAAAGATATTTTTGGGTCCATCCGTACCCTTTTTTAATGATCCATATAATTTAAAGATTCAGCAAGTTCTGTGGATATGTTTCAAATAGGAAATAGGTAATCATCGTAAATTTTATACATCGAAGGCTTTTATTTTATACCTTTCGACATCATAGTCGTTTAAGTTTTAGTCATCATTACAAAATAATATTAAGGTAGTTTTAATAATAAATGCTAAAGGTGTACAAATGCGGGATACGATACAACATTACAGTATACATAATTAATATACATATATAATATATAACAGTGGCGAAGGGCGACTTTTGGAAAGAGATATGAGAAAAAAAATATACTTGTCAGATATACTAACGGGTAATAATATGGAAATAATCGGATATTACTACTGATGAATATGTACACACTACAATGATACACATCACAAGATACAATTATTTTTTATTTTTAAAATCAATTTTTGATTATATCTCATTGAATCCAATAGAAATTATTTTTCTTAAATCATTTTATGTATTTATCAGTAGCGAAAGGTGGAGGTAGGCTGTTAAGGTACGCAATTTTTTATCGTGAATATTTTACAAAAATTATCTCGTAATAAATTATACTAATGGTTTTATAAATGCGTTTAAAAATTAATAAATGTAAAAAATCGTATCACCACTGCACAGTTATGTACCGAAATATGACCATATTCTGAAACATTAGAGCGAGATGTTTAAAAGAATACTATTTTATGTAACAAAAATAATTTATGCAGTCATCAAATGTTTAAAATAACTATAAAAGATAATAAGGCTTCAAAATTATATAAATAGATTATCTACAACGTTTAAGGAGTGTCCAGGATCATGGTTTGAAAATACAATAAAAACTCAATTTTGACCTTCGACGAGCATGTCCCCCCTTCCAAACTATAATAGACAAAAAATATTATTATATCTATAAAATATCCAAAGTTATGTATGCTTTAATTGCAGAATTTTAAATATTTTACAGATAGACGAGTATTTTTTGACTATTATCTATTATGGCATGGTTTTCACAGGGTTTAATTGAATTTTAAAAACTAACAAACGCTATCTATAAATTGTAGTATTATTTCAATGAAAAGAAAACGTATGACTGACAAAGTTAAATGTGCGTTTTTATGGCTCATCTTAACAGTCTACCTCCACCCTTCGCCAATGGTATTTATTATTTGCTTAAAGCGACAGACATCGACAATAAACATATTCCTAAAGAGTGTAGGGCCTATAGTACGCGTATTCTGTAGCGCTTATAGATTCGGTTCAAATTTAGAGACATGCTTGATCTTATGTGACGTCATAGCGATACAAAATGTAGTTTGAATTCTGTCGATAGGAATCCGAAGCTAATTCAGTTGAAAATAGATGGCGCTTGTGGCCACTTACTTTTTATTTGAAACTCAACTAAATTAAACGGTATTATAAATTCTGACGATAGATGACTCTGAATTGTTTTATATTTTGCATACATATTTTTTATTTACCTATTTTAATATCAATCAAATACTTGAAGATATATTTTTCTTAGAAGGTAGGCTTTAAATAATCGCCTAGTATGGAGCCTTCGCCACTGATATATAAGTATATGTATTATAATATTAGTGGTTAAGGGTAGAGGTAGGCTGTTATGCTTAGACGTAAATAGCACACACTAAACACTGTCAGTCATACTTATTTGTTTTCGTTGTACTACGAATACAATTTTCATATGGTGCTAGTTAGTTTTTTTAAATTAAATTAAATCCTGCCTAAAACAAACCAAACTAGTTTAGATATTATGATATGGGTGATCCGACAAAAATAGTGCACACTTTTTCAGTCATACTTATTTGTTTTCGCTGAATTAAGAATACATATTATAGATATCTAAATTTATGCATGGTTTAATGGTATAATTTTAGATATTTTATAGATAAAAGCATATTTTTTTTACTATTATCTACAGCTATGGATTGGATTAGGCATGGTTTAATTGAATTTTAAAAACTAACAAACGCTATCTGCATATTGTAGTCTTAGTCCAATGAAAACAAATACGTTTGACTGACAGAGTTTAGTGCGCCCTATTTATGTCGGATCTTATCAGCCTACCTCCACCCTTTGTCACTGATATATATATATATATATATAGTACCTACATAATATATATATATAGTAAAAATGACCAAATGTTATTTATTTAACGCGTGTGTGCTACCTGTGCTGTGGGACATGGCATCTTACTAAGCTTTCAGCTTTTAGCTTTGAAAATCGATGTCTCCGCCAAATCTTAAGGGTACATTGGTACGACCGTGTTATAAACATCCGAGTTCTTGAGCAGACACAGCAGCCTTCGGTGATTGAGGTAATCACGAAAAGACGCTTTATGTGGCTGGGACACGTTTTCCGGATGCCGCCAAAGAATGTGACACTTCGTACTCTTGTGGCACAGCCTCAAGGGTTCCGTCGCCGTA
This sequence comes from Rhyacophila brunnea, assembly GCF_057557595.1. Lineage (NCBI taxonomy): Eukaryota > Metazoa > Arthropoda > Insecta > Trichoptera > Rhyacophilidae > Rhyacophila > Rhyacophila brunnea. Next base: position 7,822,490 of record NW_028232796.1, on the reverse strand, counting down.
GCCGGCCCTCTTTTACCCTGCAGCGGTGCTACAAGAGCGACCTACATGGTGCAGGTCTGACATGGCGGGAGGCGCAAGAGTTGGCGATGGACCGAGGAAAGTGGCGCGAATTTGTGCTTGCTCTATGCCCCAATATTGGGTCGTGACAGGGTGAAAGAAGAAGAATATATAATGAGGATTAAAGAGTGCATGTTTAAGGGGAGGTAAACTAAGTTTAAGCAACCTTTTTAACCCGCAATGAAAGTTATTTGAAATGGCAATTACATATTATTATGATAAGATATTATTACTGTATTATTATTTAACCATTATATGTATAAATATTATTATTATATTGGTTAAATGAATACAATAGGGTCAATAGGTAACTATATATGTATGCCATACAATATGCGAGTCTAGTTAAGTCCAAGCGTTTCTACATGAAATGCTACCAAAAACACAGCTCAGACCCTTGCTATCCATATTAAATTTAAACAATTCTAGAAGTGACATTTCAAATCTTCTATTCCGTTATATAGCTCGAGGCTAATAACTTCACTGGAGAAGGAATGTATATATACAAAGTAGTAACTATGAAATGATACATTACAAAACGAACTTTTTATTAAATCCATATTATAAATAATTGCATGTTAAATACATCTTTATTTTTTGCTGATCGTTTTAATTTCAATGATAAAATATATTTTCACTTGGCATTCATCACACATAATTATTGTTTCTACATATTAATATGTTTTGTTCAACACAACATCAATTTACAACATGAAACCTTTTTCGTGATAGCAAATAATCACAAGGTTTAGCCTGGCATATTCTAAAAAATCACGGAATTTTAACATGCTTGATATTGCAGCATATTTTTTTTTTCAAAATTAATAATAATTAATAAAAAAAATAGTAAAATTTGTCATGCGTTGCTTCGGGGCAGCACATTATCGGAGGAAAGCGACTAATATAACTTTTTAAAATAGATTCCATGTAGGCGACATTTTGTTCGCCTGCGAGACTATGTGTTATTTAATTTTTTTGCATACGAATTGTGACAAATATAATAAGAGTTGATATTTTTAGTGTATTTTGTAATGATTATCCTTTATAGACCAGTTAGATAGCGTTCTACGATATTTTACAAAATGCTTCAAAGGTTCTGCCAAACAAACAAGTAGGGAATCACTATTAATATAGATATTCTCCCTTTTAGAAACCCTTTGTTTTTTAGTTCGCAAATTATAAGGTTGGCGATTTTAGGATGTCGTATATTTTATTTTACACACAATAAGATTTGCTTCAGTAATAAATGAGTTATATGTACCTGATGATATTATGTTCCAGTAACTTATTCAATAATTTGTTAGAATACAAAATAAAGGCGAGGAGTCTATATTTGATACATTACGTCTATGGTAAAGCAAAGCATATGTAAAATGGTGTCACTCAAGATATTAAGCTCTCCCATATTACATGTGACATGTGCAGATATTTGCAATGGAGTACCTACATATATTATCTGCCCTAAGCCATCACGTATTATATGTCATTTATGTTATATATTACACTACACAATATCTGATGTGGAAGGATTCATGAATATGTAATGACGTATTTGACTTGTGCATAGTGGTAAAATATGTATTATATAATAACATATTATGTGTACAAATAGTTTACTCGTAAATGTCAATCATAGTTTGTTATAATTATGTTAATTAATTTATATAAGATAACTTTTAAGTAGTTACCGACACCACCTGGAAATTTACTATACTCGATTCTTAAACAGTTTTTTTATAAATTTCATAATACAATAATTATTTTTACTAAGATGTTTTCCTGTGCATTCATTAATTCTGACAAAATTTATATAATGCAATATAATATCTGAATCTTTTCTATAAATTTCATCTAGGTAAAGCTTGTATCGTTCATCACTACACATCAATTACCGTGAGTTAGTTGTCTTCTTCATTGAAGGCTGATCAAGGTGTGATCAAAAACTGGGAATTTTTCGGGGGGCGTAGAATTGCATTCCACGCCTCTCCTCTACATTTACCACTTTACGTAAGTTTTTACTGTGCTGCTGATAAATTCCGTTCGTATCTGTACTGTGACATTGCGGTACTTACCATAATAGTTTTTCACAATAAGACAAATTTTAAAATAGACATACGGGTTTTTGCAATAAATATAGATTTATAAATAATACTTCGCCATTACTTACTAGGGAATTGACGATAAAGACAAAATGAATATTTACCGAGATATTATTTAAAAAATTTCTAACGTGACTTGACATCATAAAATGGGCAACGTTATTAAACCATCTACGCAAAAGTTTTTGTTATCAATCTCTTAAGTTGAAACCATTGTGAAAACATTTGATATCAAATTCGCATAGGTACCATCAGTGATAAAATAACGCCAGAATGTTTGCATATATGTAACAAAGGTCTAAAATTAAATTTACTCGAACAGTTTGAAATTAATCGCAAATTATCTAAAAGTAATCACATAATTAATGAAAAATTGGTAATGCATTCGTCGCCACTATTAAATATAATTTAAGCACATGATTAACAAAATTATACTAATAATATTTTAATTGATTAATAATGTTAAGAAATAACCAAAGCACTCGAACAATGTACTTTCGATAAATTGTGTAAATTTTGATATACATTAAAAACCCACTTAGGGTTTTCAAAGTATTAATAATATTACAATTAATAATAAGTATACAAAGTCATAATATTGTTTGAACGAATAAGAAAATGTATTCTGTCTCTATATATGCGTATAGTATTTAAGCAAAGGCAAACGGCCTATCTGAATAGTATTGATAATGGTGTTACAACCGAAATAGCTATCGACAAACCTTTATAAAAAACCTGTGGAATTTAATATTAATCATATTTTCATTTCTTTTAAAATGGAATTATACCAAGTAAATGCTAACTCAATTAATTGAAATCATTGCTTGGTATTTCTTTCATTATTGTTTTCCTGCCCTTCAGTTGGAGCATATGGACACACCACGATGCCTCTAAGTATCCTTGACACTCGTCAACCTTCTCGTATCTTACCAGAGCATACCAGCATCCTGTAGCTCAGCCGTATACACTATCTGCATAGTATTTAGCAACGCCAGAATCCGGGGGCTTTAAGAACCAGGTTAAAATTCTCTTGAGGAATTTGCAGCACGTGGTCGAGCCAGGCCCAACGTCGTTTTTTCCACTATCTTTATGATGAGAGGCTGCTTGGTCTGCTCTCTAATCTCTTCGTTACTGCTAAACTACCCTTAGTATCCGCCGGAAACATCTATTGTCGAAGCTCAGTACATATATGGTTGATTTGAGTCTTCGTAAGGTAGGTACCATGACTTGCTACCGTAAATCAATACTGTCACAATGAAATCTCGCTGTTTTATTGGAAGGTAACTATATTAAGAGACGTCACACTATATTATAATGCATATTATTAATGGATATAAATTCTATAAATCTCAACAACTAAAATATATTGATTTTCTATTAAGTACATGTTTTACATGTATTTTTTACTTCAGAATTAAATTACATGGATAGCATTTTCCCTCATTCCGCATGTTTTTGTGTGAGAAAATTTGCGAGGACAGTTGAGTGACGGCTCGAATATATTAAAGAATACATTTACATTATTTAATCGAAACACGAACGAGCGAGCATAGCCCTGTTTACGGAACATTTTTTTCTATCTCACATGCAGCGTTTTACTGAGCAAATATACTTACTTATATCAACAACTTACGTTGTAAATTCGCGATAATACACTTAAAATGATATTTGTAAATACTTAAACTGTTTTACGATTATAATGTTTGAGGCTTTCACGGTTGTTTTTTATCGTAGTATATTCTTGGGTTTTCACCGTGTCTCTTTCTTCCTTCTTTACTCGACGTTTCGGGCTCGTTGCAGAGGCCATTATCAAGAGATATGTTTTATGATGAAATGTAGTGTAGGTATGTGAATGTAAACGTTGCTCTTAGAATGTCAAAAGGAATCCGATTATCTAAGAGCAAACGTTGCTCAGAGTAATCTGTCAATTATTACGACCGGGGATACCGGCTCGAATATTAGATTTTGCTGATAGTGCCGGAAGCCATGACGTTTTTAATCGTAATCCATCATCCCTATTAATATTATCAGGGTTTCTGTGGATTTCAATGGCCTCCTTTACCAATCGTGCGAAATATCCTTTATTCCGACCCAATATCTTGGTCTCGAAGTCAAATTTGTGCCCTGTATCCATCGAGTGCTCGGCAATTGCCGACATCGTGTAATGTTTGAGTCGGTATGCTCTCTCGTGTTCACTCACACGCTTCTTTACTGTTCTAGAGGTCTGGCCTATATACTTTTTTGGGCATCCACGACAGCTTAACTGGTATACACCTGCCGAGTCCAAGGGTTGTGAGTCCTTTACTGGTCTTAACATATTTCGGACCTTTGTCGATGTTGAGAATATTGTTTCAATATTATGTTTCCGAAGTATCCTGGAAATAGTATCGGTGGTGTTTTTTATATAAGGTAGATAGGCCCGGCCTTTGAACTGTATCTCTTCCTACTGACTGACCGGATTAAGGTTGATTTTGCCTCTGGTGGCTTTTTGGATCATATTGTGAGAATATCCGTTTGCTTGAAGAGCCTTTGATACTTGAGATATCTCGGATTTTAAATACGAAGATTCGCAGATACGCCGAGCTCTTGTCATCAAAGTCGAAATCAGACCCATTTTTTTTTTTTGAGCAGGGTGGTGGTGAGAAGAAGCATGTAAATAACGATTGGTATGAGTTGGTTTCCGATAGACTCTGTGTCCTAGAGAACCATCCAACCTGCAACGAGCCCGAAACGTCGAGTAAAGAAGGAAGAAGGAGACACGGTGAAAACCCAAGAATATACTACGATGTTTTACGATTATAGACATAACAAGCTTTTCAGTGGATGTAGTATTTTCTCTGAAATCACAATTATAGTTCAACATTACCCATTATAACAACAAATTAACATGACCCATTATAAATATTTAGGTACATGGGTTAATGAGAAATGGGACCAGTCTCAGGAAATAAAAACTAGAATTGAGATCGCAAGGAGCGCTTTTCTCAAAATGAGACGCCTCCTTAGCAATCGAGATCTTAACCTAGGTCTGAGACTGCGTATGGTACGTTGTTATGTGCTCTCAATTCTTTTCTATGATATGGAAGTATGGACGCTAAACCAAGAGATGTCACGGAGACTTGAAGCTTTCGAGATGTGGCTGTATAGACGCATCCTCAAAATTCCTTGGACTGACCGGGCGACAAATGTTGAAGTTCTCAATCGAATGGTGAAGGACCGAGAAGTTGTACGTAGTATCAAAACCAGGAAACTACAATACCTCGGCCACATTATGAGAGGACAAAAATACAGCATTCCCCAACTTTTCATTCAAGGAAAGATCAATGGAAAGCGTAACAGAGGACGGCGCAGCATTTCGTGGCTTAAGAACCTCCGTAATTGGTACGAGTGCAGCTCCACTGAACTGTTCCGGGTAGCAGACGACAAAGATAAGATCGCCTTGATGGTGGCCGACCTCCGCTAGGGGATGGCACATTAAGAAGAAGACAATTATCTATTTATTTTGGAAAATAGATTATAATATTAACACCAAGTATAAACTCACACAGTTGAACTGTTCCATATAGCGCAGAATAGAGATGCTTTCGACAAAGTATACCGAGTTAATGGAATCCTAATCAGTGGTGACAGGTGGTTTATATATATTTTTTTGATTAGAAGTGCACTTCAAATTGAAGTTGGTTTTACGAATAAAAGTAATATGCCTGATATCGTTACGCTCTTCTCCATTAACACGTTAAAAACATAAAAACAAGATAAAATAAATGACAAAAATTCTACTGCACTAGGACTTATAAGAGTGAATTAAGATATTATGCTAAAATACTAAAATATTTTATCACAAAAATATGACTAATCGGTTAATATGATAGCTATATAAATACGAGTATCATAATTGTAAATATTATTCTTCGAATACTATAAAACTATAACTTTAAAAACTATAAAAAAAATATTGATTTAATCTTTTTAAATTGATTGGGCCGATTATAATCCCAATCTAATAAATAAACCCGCACAAAAATCTCATACCTACTAACCTCATTTATTGTTGTCATCCAGGGGTTTAACTATATATTTACCAAGCACCACCGTGTCAACTTGCTACAGTGTGACCGTCATCCAAGCAATAATTAAATTCGAGTCTCATTACGAACTACGTGAACTATTACACCTGGATAGCCATGATACCAGCTCTGCTGATTTGAGAATTGTAAACGCATACAGAGTGACTCATGAAACGAGTATCGTTACGAGTGTCATCATTAACCGTAAAACCCCAGTGTACCATGCAGGTGATAAACATTACCATTTGCATACTAGTGCGTGAGTGCATGGCCCGGGACCATCAACCATAAACCCGAACAACACCAAGGTGACTGTTTGGATCGACTCCCATATTAACCACCCTCTCTCACCATCCACATCCACAATCATCCCAAATTACAGTTCACTAAAAATCGCCGCCATAAATATAACATTAATTGGTAGAATAATATCATTACAATTAGTACATTTTTCTAATAATAAAAGCATAAACAGATGTGTCGCTATATTTCAAAATCAGCCAAGTCCACCTTTAGATATTTTTTAATTTTTTGTGAATTGCTGAAGAACTACTGCTTTCTAACATTTCTGCATTATCAAAATGTGGAATTTATTAATTTTAAATATACTACACTAGAAATAATATAAACTTTCACCCTTGTGACTGTGTATTTGAGAAAACAAAAAGCTGTTTTTCTCATATTCATCTATTATGGACTTGGCTGATTTTGAAATCTAGCGACACAGATAATCATAACTGTCACCCATCCAAAAGAATACTCCCTAAAATACACGCTCAGTCATTGCGTGCGAATGCCGAATAATTCGTATACTATGTTGTGAATTATCATGTTATGCTCTATTATATTTAATAGCATTCCTTATTCAACTATTTCTAATGGTTGCATTGATCAATGCTTATTTCACATATTTCAAAGTGTTTAGATTGAATTACAGCCGTATAATTTACATGGTAATAAGTGAGTGGTGATACTAGCGAATTATTAGTATCAATAATACGCATTGAAAGATGTTTTCTTAAAATTCCAAGGAGTGCAGTGCACGTTTATGGTATTAAATTAGCTGTCACTGATGTCACGCAAAAATGGAAGGGATAATTATTTCAATAGTGTGTTGAACCGAAGTTAATGTAGTTAAAAAATATACAATAAGTTAGGCCCTAGTCATAACTCACATTCTCAAAAAATCAAATTTCGAATAAATCACAAAAAACAATTGAGCACTATTTTTCGTAAATAGTAATGAAATATCATGAACGTTAATTTCATTTGTTTCAGGTGTATAATATGGATCTCATTTGTTTCATTCTTAAGATGTAAAATTCGCGATGACAGTAAGAGAAATAATTACAAGATAAAAAGAACTTTTTATTTACCACGTTTTTAAATTTTCTGTTGAATCATAATAATATATACTTGACAATTCTATGTACGAGTATTAATAAATACTTTTTTTTGTACTTGATAGAAACACTGAATAAATATAGAATACTGAAATGTCATTTTGACATTTCATATTGATTTCCATAGTGACGCACGTATATATACAATAATTTAGTTGCTAGGACCCCTTAGCAACCAATAATAGTGTTTTACTTTTTACGAATTTTTTTCCAAAATAACTTTCCATACAAAACAGAATTAACTGAAAATTAATTCAATTCAGCTTAAAGATGGCTAAAAGTATTGAAAGAATGCATTGTCATCGTGTTCTGATATATTCTAAAAGTTTCAAATGTCTAGCTAGTCGGGAAGTAAGTTAAACAAGATTTGTATTGGACAAACAAGAATACGAGCTACTAAAAACGTCGTAAACTACAGATTCTTGGCCCCAAAGCCAGAATATAATTAACCAAAGATTGATTTTTGGAAATGTTTCTACTTAATTAAAAGTAGTTTTTGACACTCAATATTTTTTTATATATTATATAAATACATTTAGAATCACTAGCCATTATTAACTAAAAAATGACAATGAAAAATATGAGTTATGACTCTAGGCCTAGACTTATTTGCTGATAATATGTTAAAATAAATTGAATTGAACGTAATATGCGACACCTCCTACGTATACTATTGTAACCAACAAAATGACGTTTTTCACTTTTTTTCATTTTTCTTATCCATAGTATGTATTACATATGATGCGATTTACAGAATTTCAAAATTCGTATTATAAGTGCGATTTTCAAGCATTGCATATTATTGTATCTCAAATTTCTTGAAATTTTTCCGACGTGAAGTATGGTAACGTATTTAGCAATACTATACGCGGGAAACGCGCGGAGATCTTGCCGCGCGGGTGTATTGTTACTGCTAATTACGATACTTCACTTCGGACGGGAAGTGACACACCGCTACCACTGTGAACTTTCGGTTATATTGTATTTTTGTATGGTTTGGTAAATATTAAGTACCATAATGAAGAGATCTAGACAATGTCAATAAATATTGCGCAATATATCCGCCCCTACAGGACTTTAGTGTCAAGAATACAAAAATTGATAGAAAATCTATGCGTGCACAAAAATGTGTGATTAGGCCAGATGGGACAATTAATAGTACAGCGTATAATATTATAGAAACGGATAATAATAGTAAAACAACAATGGACGAAATAAATTCTACCCAGGGAAACTGTGACTTTAGGATTCAAGGTAAGTTAATATTTTTAATCTTTTTCTCGTACGACAACAAAAAGTATCGTAAGTTATACTTACCTTTGTCTACGTCGTTTTTTTACTTGTAACTATTATTGTATGTAATATTTACCATATTTTACGTCGGAAAAAACAGAAAAAAAACATTGTATCTATCAATTATAATAATTTACGTCGTGCTTATTTTAGTAAAATAAATTGTATGTAGTACTTATCATATTATACGGCGACATACAATTTTAGTTGCAACATTATACGCGTGATAACTTTTATAAATTCATGTTTATTTAGTTGTTTTGCTTTTTACAGAGTCATCACTGTCTTCAGGTGCTGATTAAAATATGATAATGGAACTTTTAGACATTATTTGTGACGATGATGAGACTAATGACAGCGTTGCTGATACAAACAGACTACATTCTCTCAAAAAGATTAACAGTAAAAGTAATTGGATATATTATAAAATATAGAGCTATTTTTGTGAAAAATCACCTCAAGAGGCACTGTTATCATAAACTATGAGATTTATAATGCTTTATAATCATTTTTTTTTTAAACCTCAATTATAATGGTTAAGGTTTCGGGTGATCGAAATAAAAGTGGTAATATGTTGCTAAATAAGCGATAAATGAAAAGCATCGCAGAGTTTTTACTGAAACTCAGTCGCGGCAAAGTTTTAACATTAAATATCATCTGACGAAATATCAAAATGAAAATAACATGGAGCTGGTTAAGGTCTGCAAAAAAAGTTTCTAGCTACATTCTCTATTTGTGACCAATTCGTATTCACAGCTTTGGACAAGGTGGATAATGAAACCGCCGTTTTAACACCTGATCAATGAAGTCGACACAAAAATTGCAATGTTGTATTAACTGAAGATATGAATACCAGTGTTTCCGACCATGTTAAGTCCATCCAACCGGTCGAATCAGATTATGTTCGACAGCGATCAAGCAAACTTTACTTAGATGGCGACCTGGATTTTACCCATTTATTTAAACTATATAATGAATGGTATGAGCCCATAATATACACACATAAAGCTCAAACAGAAAGGCAGTATCAATTATTATTTATAATCAATGAAAATTGCAAATTGTGTTGTGTCACTATGTCCCTAAAAAGGACCAGTGTGACTAATGTCACATTTTCAAAAACTTACAAGTCCGAGTAGCATCCACGGAGCAACTCCCAGTTTATGGCAAGAACCTTGCTCGTCAGTTAAGATTATTTGATAAAAATGATGTTCAATCATTACACGGCAAAATTGTATTTGCGAATTTTGACTTCCAAAAATTTTTGAATGCCCTTCACGGAAATTTGAGTAAGTACATTTTATTATAAACGTAAATTATCAGTTTGAAATTTCACAGTTTTTCAATTTACACAAAAGGTAGCTACATCATACATATAGCAGGAAGCTGAAGGCAAACGAGGTGCAAATGAGGACTCAAGTTGCTTACTTATTGTGGTCTATAAGCAAAAGAATTCAGGTTTTGCTCTAACAATATAGGCCAGAACAGAAATCGTATTGTTTATGACTTTAACATGACTGTATTTGGTCCATAAATACAATGTTAATGTAAAGCACACATTTTTGGAAAGGGGACGTACGCAAAATGAAGAGGACTGCGTTCAAGCCCTGATTGAAAGATGTTCGACAAACAAACAAATTTTTGCACCTCCAGAATGGTACTGTTTAGTTGGATGGACAAAACAAGAAGGAAAACCTGAGGATGTGGTAGAGATCAATCACGTAGTATGTTTGATTTCAGAGCTCTATTAAATTATCATATATGGACTAATACAAATTAATGTAAATCACAATGATCCGTTTAAGATTAATTACAAGTGCGACTTGTCCAGCACTGTCTACTCGACCATGGTCGTGAAAAGTAACAAATAGCTCGCAACGAGAAACTTCATTTTCGGTAAAGGTTCTTTATTCACAAATATTGCCAATTCCAAAAGCTAAGACAGATGATTTACTGCATATGTGCAGCAATGGAATCATTCCTGAGCGTTATCTTGAGTTTTTCAGTAATTTTATACCTGTTAATACCTACCACTGAAATTCCAACAGCAGTTTCTGAGGAAGATTGATTCTATTATTTGTAATTACGAACACCTATAAATAGCAAATTGTGTTTTCGTAGGATGAAAATAAAATCAGCTTAATAATTAATATGTCAGTGTAAAAAATCTCTTTTCGGTTGTATGTTTTAAATTGTGCATGCTTCTTTTTTCGCATCATATAATTGAAAATAAATTCCAAACTAAAAATATAGTTGCAGAATGATTTCTTTTTCAGTTTCACTTATAATTTAACCTGAAGTGCACCCTTCCACTTAATCACCCATTGTTATTCTCTTGTCTGATTTTCCTTTGATATTTGATATATTATTTAACCAAAAACGTTGGTTTTAAGTGATTGTAATTTTTCTTTTTTGCTTTTAATTTTATTTCAATATTTACATACTTCCTTGAATTGGATTTTTGATTGAAATTATTTCTTCTCTGTTTTTTTCAGTATGTTTAATTTTTATCATGTCATGAAAGTCTTAAATTTATTTAATGTTTTATTAAATGACAATAAAAGCAATTTTATATAGAGTATTTTTTCCAACCTACCTATCTGACGACCCATACCATAACTTTTAATTATTGTTATTACCGAATTATGATTTTAAATACGCAAAAAATCCTAGGTGAAGGATTGTATCTAACATATACAATATATTTCACCAAAACCATGACGACGTAAATTATGATAAGTATCACATACAACTAAATGCATGTAAGAGGTTCCGCCGTAAACTATTGTATGTGGTTTATACAATATTTGGATCAAATTCTTTTCCGCACTATAACATTGTAACTGCATTTTCTGATTAACCACAGAAAATATTAGATATCCTTTAATGCAAAACAAATCTATTTATAATTTACAATTGACATCCCAAATTTGGTGCAAAACATTCAAAAGGTCGACTTACACCAAGCTTTTGTATCTTTAAACCGCTCTCCTGTAAAGTTGCGATTTTGAAGTTACAATACTCTACGTAGGAGGTGTCGAAGAAAACAAGCCACAAAGCGCTTACAAAATAATAAATAAATACTCGCTATCAATAAATATGTTCTACACGTGCTCTAACAACGTAATGCGGTGATAAATACGCATAACCGCTACTTTTATCCATGACTTATTCCTCCTTTCCCTGTTATTCCGAGCATTTCTCAAGAATTATCTATTTCCATGGCTTATAGTTATAGATATAAATATCTTACTACAACAGTTACGTTAGCTTTCTATTGAAAATGCTGGAATATGTTTTTCTTAGAAACAATACGAAGATAAGTTATTTTCTTACCAGAATCAAATTATGGCAGTGGAAATGTGATTTATTTGTTGATACATTCGTAGCGTTAAACGGATTCTCACAAATTTCCCAATAATATTCAATATCTAATATGTTCATGCTATTTTTCAATACAGCCCTATATTAAATTATGGTATATTATTGTATTAATATTCTGCAATGTAAAAGTGTACTCTATTAATTTCATAACATAGGTACATGCTATACATAATATTATATTAAAGCATTTTTCCCTGCTCTCACGTGATATAGTTTCCAATCCCGATATTCTAGAAAATTTGAATTTTTATGTACCCGTCAATTACATGCGTGGTCACAGCCATGACCTATTTTGGGTGAAAGCTGTTTCCTCATGTCAGGTTCACCAGGCACCAATAGCGAGGGCTGTGCGACTGGTCATTGCACTCCCTAGAGATGTAGATATTTTTGGTGATCCATTATATAATATTCTGTTTTTAAAATTCTATTTTAATGTTTTAATGTGTATTTTTTTGAATTATTGTTGTTTTTTTATTTTATTTCTTTTCTATAAAATTATTTTTTGCTTTGTTTTTTTTCTTTACCTTGTTTTTTCTCTAATTGATTTACTTGTAATTTTTATTCTAAATGTCATGTTGTGAACGTCCTGAACTAATAATTTGTTATGTGCTCAACGTGTCTTTCTTTTAAATAAATATTGTCCTGTGGCTGCGCTTTTTTTATAGTGGACTGTAATTAAGGTGGTAAATTCAAGATATGGGGGGGGGGGCACGCGTGTCGATCCAGGCACTAAGTTTGATGTTGTTCGGCTTTATGGCTGGAACAGGTCTCGGGTCATGCACTAACGCACTAGTATACAAATGGCAGGCGAGCATTCTACCATTGAAACACCGATGCACGATCGAGAATTGACCGTAATACATTATATCGAAAAAGGGATCTTGCACACTCTAGTGCACGCCAACCAAGGTCTTAGAAAGTTGCTCCTGGGACACTTTTGGCATACATTTGATGAGCGCCTATCGTTCATTACGCCACGGTATACGCCCGCATTACGGGAGTTGAGACGTGTAGGGTGGTGGAGGGAAAAGCAAGTATGCAAATGGTTGTGTTTATCACTCTCTCAGTATACTGGGGTTAATGATGATACTCGAAAGGATACTCGTTTGATGAGTCACCCTGTATGCGTTTACGGTTTTTAAATCACAAGAGCCGGTATCACGACTTGCCAGGTGTTCATAATTATCGTTTGCACGACGGTCACACTGTATCACGTTGACCCGGCCGTGGTCTATGAATAACTGAAGTTTTTGTATTAATAACGGTCGAGTCATGATCCGTAACTGAGTTGCGCTTGGACTTGCGACAATAATTAGGATTTGAGGTAAGAGATAAATATAGGGACGAGGGCAACCATAATTGGCCCAACCATACTGTTTTATTATTTAAGAGACTTTTTTATAGATTCAAGGTTTTATTATGGTCAAATTGAAAGCTATGTAAATATTAATAGGTATGCGTTGGCAGTAACAGTCATTGTATTATTTGATTAAATATTTGTAAGTAATTAAATAAAACACAATTTTTGACACTTATTCCACTTTTTAATTAAATTTGTGTACCTTAATTGTAATTTAAGTGGTGATGATACGAGGGTGGGTCAATAATTCCTTAGAAAAAAGCATTAAAACAGTTTTTATTTTTGTATTTTTTTTTTATTTCTCAACATAATTTCCTTGGAGCTCAATACACTTGGTAAGACGTTTCTCAATTTTTTTTAAACCGTCAGAAAAATAAGTTTTCGGAAGGTCCTCAAAATAAGCATTTGTCCGATCGATGCTTCTTCATTTGAAAAAAAACGTTGTCCACTTAGCCATTTTTTTAAGTTTGGGAAAAGGAAAAAGTCACTGGGGGCTAAATCTGGCGAATACGGTGGGTGGTCGACCAATTCGAACTTCAATTCTTCAATTTTAGCCATTGATCGTAAACATGTGTGAACACGGGCATTGTCCTGATGAAAGAGGATTTTTTTCCTGTTTAAATGAGGCCGTTTTTCTTCAATTTTGTTTTTTAGCTGGTCCAATAAAGATGCATAATAATCCCCTGTTATTGTTTTTCCTTTTTCCAAATAGTCAACGAAAATAATTTCACGTGCATCCCAAAATACAGTAGCCATAACCTTACCAGCTGATTTTACGGTTTTCGCCTTCTTTGGACATGGTTTGCCTTCGCAATCCACTGCTTTGACTGTTCTTTCGTCTCGGGAGTATAGTGGTGTATCCATGTTTCATCCACAGTCAAAAAGCGACGAAAAAATTCATCCGGATTGCGTTGCATGAGCGACAACAGGGCTTTAGAGACCACTACCCTATTGCGTTTATTGTCGACTGTGAGCAAACGTGGCACCCATCTTGCAGAAATATTTTTCATGCCCAATTTGTCATGTAAAATAGAAATGACGCTACCTTTTGAGATCCCTGGAACCTCAATTATCTCACTCAACTTTAATCTTCGGTCACTTAACACCATATCGTGGATTTTATTGATCATTTCTGGTGTAGTCACCTCTACAGGACGTCCTGAGCGTGGTTCATCATTTGTTGATGTACGACCACGTTTAAATTCATTTAACCAGTTATAAATAGTTGCAAGTGAAGGAGCAGATATGCCGTGAACTAAATCCAACTCATTTTTTATTTCCTTTGCTGTTAACTCTTTTATATTAAAATGTTTAATAACAGATCTAAACTCAATTTTCTCCATTTTCCATTTTTCCATTTTCCACAAGCAAATTTTTTTTTTAAATGTACGAGAAACACACAGCAACCCGACCAATCTGATTGAAACTTCGCAGCATACTGAATCGGTAGTGCCGCTGCATGAAAACAAACCGCTTACAGTACTAGTCGCGCCACCTGACGGCTTTTCTAAGGACTTATTGACCCACCCTCGTACTTTAAAAAAATATTATTGTATCAGCACGTGCATCATAGATGGAAGTGATTTTTTACTTTATATTATAAGTAGTAACATATTATATTATGCGGTAAAACTTTTCATAGAAAAAGTGTAATGGACTCGTAATTTTAAAAAAAAATAGGTACATCATTTTGGGATCTTTATTGGACATTATATACTTATAATTTTATGATGTTAATATCATCTTAAAATCTATTTTCATCAGCATTAGTTGAATCATTGAATATAAATCGAATATGTTGTAAAACTAATTCGTTTCGACGTAGCATATTAATCTGCAATGCCGAATTATTCTTAAAATTATTGTGGAATAACAACAGGCGACGTTGCCAAACTCCAACTGTCAGATATTCATTTTCTCTTTTCCCATGTACCTATCTAGATATTGCAAAAATGCTCCAATTTATAACAATATCAAATTAACCTTTGAACAATTCAGCAATATCAATCTATAGCACATTATCCAACACAAGTTTTAAGATAACATGAATCTTAATTTCAAAGTATGTATCTTTGTACTTAAAGCATACAAGTCAAGTTAGAAATGTGTTTATCATTCATTGCAAGGAATAATACACTTTATGGCTGTATAGAGCAGCCTCGAACGGGAAACATTAATTGTGGAGTTAGAATTTTGGGCCGCTCCAAACTTTGGCATGGAGAAGTTATTGTTTCAAAGTTTGTATATTCTTTGCATTGTTATTAAGAATGAGATAAGAAAACATAAGACCGTAGAATTGAAAAGATTACGGGGTTATTATAGAAAATTTATCATACCTTTTGTAAAAATTTTGCGAGCGATTTTCCGCCTAACCAATTCTGAATTATTAATGAATTCTTTCGAGAGCCTTGATGTGATAAATCATTACGTTCTTTTGTCTTTCAAAATTATTAATTCAGTTCTAAAAACTTGTGATTAATTATTCCGGTACTATAACTAGTTTTTCACAAAGTTAATCTTTTTTAATCCTTCCTTGTCATTTTTATGTTGAAGGTTGTTCCTTGAAATTGTGCGAATCATTTTTAGGTTAGAAATTAAAAGGGTAAATTATGATTATATTATGCTGCACGTCACGTGCCATCACGTGAAGTCACAGAAAGCTACTGCTATGGGAAAAAAGTGTGTAATGTCGTTTTTCTTTGTGTTTAGCCCAATTGGTCATGGAGATCTGATAGCAACTGAGGCCAACTTTGCGGCATTCGAGAAATTTGCAGCGTCGTATGGGGAACGAGATAGTCCTGACTCTTCTGTAGACTCATCCATTTCAATTAGTGACACTCAGTATGCCGGTACACAAAGCGCTTAACGTCAGCGGACAGCAGAGCCAGTCCAAAAAACAAAAACAAATTCTTTCTTAACATTCTTCTTTAAGCACTACGGTGCATGGTTGAAGCATCAGTTCCGTGCGGTTCCGTCTTGGGACGGAATGAGCACTTAAAATCACTTCTTTCAGACACGTTTAAAGCGTCATAGAAAGCGGCCGTGCATATCCACGGCTGTGCATATATGACGGGTGGTGGTGGGAACTTTAATGTCCTCTATGTTGCTCCCGTCCCGTAGCACATTTTGAACCTATAAACGAACATTTTCAGTTTAAAAAATCTGCCGAAATCACCAAAACACCAATGAGGTCACCTCACGTTGTACCGTACTGCATTGACACCTGCATGACTCAATGAACGTTGTTTTATAATTTTCTTTTTTATCATGACATATTGATTATTGTTTGCTCGCAAACTCAGTGTTTGTGGCGCGGTCGTACCAATGTACCTACCCCTAATATTTGGCGGACACATCGATTCTCAAAGCTCAAAAGCCGAGACCTTTGAAGCTTGGTAAGATGCCATGTCTCAGCTAAACAGGAGTACAGGTAGCATGCACGCATTGAAAAAACGACACTTGGTTCTGACATAATACAGCCTTGGCACCCATGCGGAGCCTAATTTCACTGTTTATTTATTTATTTAAGTTATTATATATAACTGATGCTATTATCATAGACGGATATTGGTTTTTGCATGTGTTATGCAATAATAATTTGTCTATAAATGATTTATTAATTAGCAGCTTATTGTTATGGATTTAATATAATTAAACACTAATAATTTATTTTATGTTTATTTATTCAATTCACAACACAAATCACACGTACAGTTATAATAATTTTCACTTACATTACTTACAAGTCAGAATACGGAGAAGTCTGGATAGACCTGGACAGTCGGAACTTAGGATTATTACTGGCCTCTGAGGTGTCGATACTTGTGAGTATCTAGCAATTTATAATGGAATGAGACAAAGGAAAGTTTTGGACGTTGCACTTATTATGCAGGGATGTATGTTTATGATAGTAAGTAGTTTAGCTAGAAATTTAGTATTGTTTGTTTACATTACAATGGAAAGCACTTAGTTAGTTTAAATAATGTCGCGACGAGTAAATACGATAAGTATTGATAATTATACATCAGGGCTTCTCAATATTATACAGGGGTAACAAAGAATAATATAACAAGGAATAAAATATAGTATAAAAGGGCGTATACATAACAACTCCCTCCTAAAAGAATAAACTTATGGTTGACAATTTTGCCATGAGTTTATGTTAGATAATATAATTAATTTTATTTATTAATCTTGCGCTTCTCCTAACAGTTGATGTGGATGAGTGAACATTTACTTCATTTGGTTGAGTTAGGTTTAAATTTGTTATTTCACTTAGTTCAACATCATCTGGAGGATTTTGATTATTGAAGCAGACATTGAATATATTATTGACAGGTCTATTGGTGTCATCGGCACCTTCTATAGATAGTATTTTAGAGCATTTCTTATTACATAAATTATACAGTTTATACAAGAGGTAAATAACAATACATATAGAGATAATATACATGAAATATTGGTATGTATTCATTTGTTGTTTGAATTTAGGTTGATCTAACAGATTGTCTATATTATCTGAGATAGAGTTTATTTTGTGTGAGATTAAGTGCAGATTTTCTAATCCTGCGTTAGCATAGTGTAATGGCTGTAAGGGAGGAAAAGGGATTGTTTTATTTATTTCTTCTTTACAACAATCATCATCTAGTATATTTATATTAGGAATAAAAGCATTATAATTAGAATATGTTTGTACAATTTCAGTGGTTAACATGACATTTTTTGTATAACCTTTACATCCAGGTTTCAACGATAGTATTCCTACATTATATAAAGTTACATCGGTTATTTTAGAGTTACAACTTAAAGTAATTGTAGATAGTTCTGAGAAGACATATACCCATTGGTTATTTGTTGATAGTTTATACCAAATGTCTAATTTTTCAAAAGTTTGTTGAACTATGCAAGATTTAGGTATTATATTGGAATTTATTAACTCTGTTTCGCAAATAGGTCTGGAATTGCTAGTATGTATTACATTCATTTGTTTACAAATAAAATTTTGATTAGATAATTCATAACAATTTTCTAGTGTTTGTAATAGAGTATATTGAATTTTTGTTGTGGAGTAAGCTAGGTATTTTTGAGATGGATGAACAGATATGAAACCATTTGGAGTGTAAACAGGTAAAGAAATTAAATGATATAAGTCATAGACATTGTTATTAGTGTATGGTATAGAAATTTTGTAGATTATGTTTTTATTGATATAATATAATTTTATATTAATAATGGTTAATAGATAGTGAATGTTTTCGATATCTAATGACACGGGGTAGCTAAAACCTTCTGGTAAAAGCGATTGAGTTTTACGTAGTTCTTCTAGTAATTGGTTTGGGGAGATAATAGATGGATGGATTTGATTTGATCTAGCAAAAAGGATAGATGATATAATGGTATTCAATTCGATTTCCAATTCGTTAATAAAAAATGTTAATGAGGTATAGTGTGATAAAACTAATTCTATTGTTTTTATTTCATCTTGAGTTGATTGAATAGTATGTATGTGTTTGTTAAAATTTCGTATGTTAGCATTGAATATTTTTTCATTATCATTAAGATTAGAAATAGTTTGATTAAAATTATTGATAGTGGTTGTTATAACTTGAGTTTGATCTTTAAGCAAATGCAAGATTTCGATATCTTCTTTAGATATTTTTTTTATAGCTTCATCATAGTAACTGGCATCTTGAGAATCTAACGTTCCAAAGAGAGTTTTACTAATGCTACCAATGACGTTTATGAGTCCGCGTTTTGATCGCGTGTGGTTCTGAGGATGTCCTACCAATTGAGATATAGTATTTTCCAGTTTGATTAGAACAGGAATTTTATTTTTTAAGTATTCTAGTTTAGAAGAGCAAATATTATTTTCGGTTTTTCTAGATATGAAATGACAAATGTGAGACGTTTTGATATAGATCTGTTCAGCTAGGTTGATTTTATTATTTAAAAAGGTTATGTTGTAATGTGTGATGAGCTTCCAGCTGGAGTCGTAGAATGTAAGTTTTCCCAAATTATCGTAGAGAAGACCAGGAGATTTGTTGATATTTTGGTTGTCGTAATCTAATGCGTATGTGTTTACTGTGATGGATCTGAAACAGCATGTTTCACTCGGTTAGTATGTACCTTAATTAATTTATTTTTTATCTTAATCGTAACATTTAGAGGACCATTGACCTTTATGATTTCGTAAGGTCCTTGGAAATTAGGGGACAGTTTTTTAGATTTATTTAATTTAGAGGCATTATTCGTAAGATATATTTTATCGCCAATTTCGAATGTTCGTAGGGTTTTGTCTTTATTATGCCTAATTTGTGTTTTTTCTTTTTCTCTTATTAAATTTTTTCTTGCTATTTCATGTGATTTTGTAAGTTTGAGTTTAAGATTGTCTAAAAATGAATCGTATGTGTACTTAAATTCGGATGTTTTAATAGCTGTTGGTAACTTAGGTTGATTTCCATAAACAAGTTCAAATGGTGTAAATTTTGTAGCAGTATGTGGAGTAGTGTTGTAACTGAACATAGCAAAGGGTAACCATTCATCCCAATCAGTCTGGCTAGGAGAGATATAGTGTTTTAGATAATCAGCTAAAGTAGCATGACTGCGTTCTAAAGAACCGTTGCTTTGAGGAGTATATGCGCTTGTTTGTATTTGTTCTATTTTAAAAAGTTTGGCTACTTCCTTAAGAATATTAGAGGTAAAATCCTTTCCTTGATCTGTAAGTATTTTTTCTGGAATTCCAAATTGACAAATAAACTTTGAAGTCAATTGAGTTGCAATAGTAACGGCTTCATGATTAGGAATAGGATAACATTGAGAATATTTGGTTAAGTCATCTTGAAGAGTTAATATGTACTTATTACCATTTTCTGTTAAAGGAAGGGGACCTACTATATCTAAAGCAATACGTTCGAAAGGTTTTTGGCTAGTTGTAGTTATTTCTATCGGTTGTTTAAGATTTTGACGAGATATTTTATTTTTCTGGCAAGATTCGCATTGTTTAATGTATGTTTTAATATCTTTTTGCATATTGGTCCATTTATATTTTAGTTTTACACGATTTAAAGTTCTATGATATCCTGAATGTCCGCTAAGAGGAGAGTCATGATATTCCTTTAATATTGAGGGTATTTCATCATGCTTAGGGTTAATTATTTTTTTATTACATATCGTGATATCTATATTTACATTATGGAAAATATACTGAATAATTTTTTTTATTTTTTCCCAATTAAGATTATCTAAACCGCACCCAAGTTGTGGAAAAGAGATACATGGTTCGTTATTATTTATTAGGATAGTTTTAAGATTAGAGATTGCTTGAAAAATAGAAATATAACTTGGTTTTTCCCAAAAATTTTGTTTCGTAATCAAATGGTAAATGTTGTTTTTAGATACTATTGATTTGAGTACATCACCTATTTGAGAGTGTGTATCTAACAATTCATCGTAATTATTGATCATGGTACTAATTTCGAGAGCAAGACCTTTGGACATAGACTTATCATTAGAGATACAGTGTGCGATGGATTGCTTTTGATTAAGAATTGATTCATCTATTTCAATTAAATTAGTATTAAAAGATTCATTTTGTTTTTCAAGAAAGTCATTGTATGATTGAATACTAGTGGAGGTAGAAGGGTTATTTATTAAGATTACACCTTGATTTTCGATTCGTGATAGAGCATCAGCATTAGAGTTCAGTTTACCTGGTTTATAAATAATTTCATAGTCATACTCTTCTAATTTTAATCTCCATCTTACGAGTCTAGAACCTGGGTCTTTTACGTTAAAAAGCCAAGAAAGGGGGCGATGATCAGTAAATATTTTAAATTTTCTACCGTATAGATAAGGTCTAAAGTGTTTACATGCCCATACGATCGCTAATAGTTCTCGTTCTGTCGTGGAGTAATTAGATTCAGCTCTATTCAATGTACGAGATGCATATGCAATTGGTAAATCTTTTGCTAATGATCCTTGAGATAATACAGCACCTATAGCAAAGTTAGAAGCATCCGTTGTGAGGTTAAACGGTTGCGTGAAATCGGGATATTGAAGTATAGGTTCTGTTGTTAATTTGGTTTTTAATGATTGGAAAGCATCTTCCTGCAGCTTAGTCCAATTGAAAACTACATCTTTTTTCAACAAACATGTGAGATTTTGAGAGATTTTAGAAAAATTAGGAATGAACTTCCTATAATATCCTACCATTCCGAGGAAAGATTTGATATCTTTAGGATTCTTAGGTCTAGGGAAATTGGTAACAGAATTGATTTTTGAGGGATTTGGTTTAACTCCTTCTTCGGAAATAATATGACCTAAGTATGCGACTTCGTGACGCATAAATTCGCATTTGTCTGGCTGTAGCTTTAGGTTGTGTTGATCGAGACGCTGAAATATCTCGCGCAGTTTTCGAGAATGAGATTCGATTGAATCTGCATATATAACTATATCGTCTAAATACACAAAGCATTTAATTCCTTGTAAACCGGATAAAACATTGTTCATTAGCCTTTGGAAACAAGATGGTGCATTTTTTAAACCAAAACTCATTTTTGAAAATTGATAATGTCCTTGATTTGTGGAGAAAGCGGTTTTATCTGCGTCTTCAGGTGACATAGGGATTTGATGAAAACCGGAGGCTAAGTCAAGCGTTGTAAAATATTTTGAATGACCTAATTGATCTAAGATGTCTGAAATATTAGGTATTGGATAGCTATCATTGATAGTGACGTCATTGAGTTTTCTATAATCTATTACTACCCTCCATTTCTTTTTACCAGAGGCATCGTCCTTTTTAGGCACGACCCAAAGTGGTGAGGACCATGGTGAAGTAGAATGCTCTATTATATTTTGAGAAAGCATTTTATCTATTTGGTCTTGGACTTCAATTTTATGTACTTCTGGATACCTATATGATTTAGTGTATATTGGAACTTGAGATGTAACAGGTATCTTATGATGAGTTGAGTTGGTATGGGTTAATAGATCACCATCTAAATGAAATATATTATTATACTCGTGGCATAATGATATAATTGAATCAGCTTCCTCATTGTTCAGATGAGATAGCCGTAATTCTTTCTCAACCCGTTGATTGCGAGAGGAATCTTTACTAGATGTGTTTGTAAAAAATAGAAAACTTTCACGCTCGTCAAATGGTTCAAGAGTTATTTCGTTCGATAAAATATTAACTGACTTTTCACTATTATTAAGAATAGTTGCATAGACTTTATTTCCTGGACGTACTGTAGTAAGAGCTCGTGATAGATATACGTCTGGAAGGATTTGGACATCTGGTATTATACCATGTTTGATTTCTGGATTTTGGACAATTAATTCCATAAGGGTTTCGGATCTAGGATTAAGAGAAAAGATAGGATTAGTATTATTATTAAAAATAGGAATGATTTCGTTGTGGATGATCAACGTATTCGTTTCATAATCGATTTTCGCGTGGTTATTTAGGAAAAAATCATGACCTAATAGTCCGTCTAATGGAACATTGGTGACATCATTTGGAATCATATGGAAAGTATGCTCTAATTGCTTATATTTCAATGGAAATAACAAATTAACTATGCCAAGAGTTTTCACAGGATTTGGAGAGTTATCGATACCTTTAAGTGTGATTATTTCGGTTTCATTGACCAATTCTTCCTCATTAAGGGAATTTATCTTTACTAATGAAATATCTGCACCAGTATCAAGCAATAGCCTAAGGGATTTCCTTATTATACTATCATATGGTAATTCCACATATGCCGTAATAGGTTCTAGTGAGAATATTCTGCCTGAATGTTTCGCACGTTCCTGGAATTGGCAGGATTCCGGGAGTGCTGGGAGTTTAAATTATTTTGAGGATTATTCTGTGTATTGTGTGGAGATTGACGATTTTGAAACTGACTTCGCGGGGTTTGAGATGTTTGACCGTTATGACTGTTCTGAACGTTCGGAGAAAAGTTTCGCGAATTTTGATTTTTATTATTGAATTGGCGTTTTCTACACTCTTCTAATAAGTGACCTGATTTTTTACAATATCTACAGAATTTTACATTATTTGCGTAATTACGAGGTGTGCTGTTGTCAGCTATAAATTGATTAATGTTATGTTCCCGTTTTATTTGAGAATTTCTAAAAGGATTTACGTTGGGCTGTCTAGAATGATAGTTATTGTTTCTAGAATTATTAATGTTCATTTCCTTAATGGCACTTAATACTTTTTCCTCTTCTATCGCTATATTTGTAGCTTCAACTAAAGTCTTTGGCTTAGAAAGTCTGACCGCCATTGATATTTGTGTATTTGCACCTAGAATAAATGTATTTAATGCGCTATCTTCTATTTGTTTAATTCGACCTTTCAACTCATTATCATCACTAGTTGAGAATCGCGTTGCGCCTATCAAGTTATTAGTACATGCTTCTACTCGTTGAATGAAATTAATTATAGGTTCATTATAATTTTGTTTACAATTTCTTAATTCTAATTCTAATTGTGAGGTATGTTTGTTGTCACCGTATGTAGATATTAAAAATGATTTGAATTCTGAGTATGTTTCGAATGCAAAGTTAGCAATAGTATATTTGGCTTTACCTTCTATTCTATGAATCATGTATTTTAATAATGTATTTTTTAATGGTTCGGAACATAATTCAAATGCAGAGTCGCAATCTTTTAAAAATGGATAAAGATTTTTTCTTTCTCCGTCAAAAGTTGAAATGAATTTCATGAGAGTGTCAATGGTAAGTGTAGACATTTTATGTGTGTGTTTTCACTGTGTAACGAGAGTAAGATTATGACAAAAATAATACTTATAATAATAACAGATATTATTACTTACAAACAGATTATAAGGAAAAGATTCATTGTAGATCTTGTTGAGTAGGTGATTCCGGACTTGGAGGTTTGAGCTTTCTTGGAGATTAGGAGACACAAGAGCTAGAGACACAGACACTTGGAGATTTGGAGACACGAGAGATTGAGACACAGACACTTGGAGATTTGGAGACACGAGAGATTGAGACACAGACACTTGGAGATTTGGAGACACGAGAGATTGAGACACAGACACTTGTAGATTTGGAGACTTGGAGACCTCTTGGAGATTTGCAGAGACTTGGAGACTTGAAGATTGAAGATGTAGAGATTTGGAGACTTGGAAGCTTCTTGGAGACTTGCAGTTTTATTTATAAATGAAGAAGACTTGAAAACTTGAGTAATGTGTAAGATTAATTTCCGTTCGATTCTAAATCGATGTACTTTTAAAATTTATTATTATGTATAGTTACGTGTTTTATTTTTATTTTTAATGGATTCTTGCTTGGTTTTAAAGAATAAAATTCACCGTTTAGTAATATTAATTAATACACTTCACGTTATTTAAGCTAAATCCCACGACTGACACCAAATTTTATGTTATGGATTTAATATAATTAAACACTAATAATTTATTTTATGTTTATTTATTCAATTCACAACACAAATCACACGTACAGTTATAATAATTTTCACTTACATTACTTACAAGTCAGAATACGGAGAAGTCTGGATAGACCTGGACAGTCGGAACTTAGGATTATTACTGGCCTCTGAGGTGTCGATACTTGTGAGTATCTAGCAATTTATAATGGAATGAGACAAAGGAAAGTTTTGGACGTTGCACTTATTATGCAGGGATGTATGTTTATGATAGTAAGTAGTTTAGCTAGAAATTTAGTATTGTTTGTTTACATTACAATGGAAAGCACTTAGTTAGTTTAAATAATGTCGCGACGAGTAAATACGATAAGTATTGATAATTATACATCAGGGCTTCTCAATATTATACAGGGGTAACAAAGAATAATATAACAAGGAATAAAATATAGTATAAAAGGGCGTATACATAACATTATTTATTAAGTAGCTTTTTGCCAAAACGTACATTTTTTTCATATAAAGCTTTTCAATATAGATTGAACGAATTATCTATCTGTATAATACAACAAGATTATGCATGTATTTTGAGCTACTTAGGTACTGTTTCTGTTATACAAATTATATCACAACTGTCATATTGTTAGTACTTACACGTAGGAAGTAGCATATTTACGATAGATTATGCTAGTATATAATAATATTTAATACTTATTTTTCATAATATTATACTTCTTGCATTGAAAAAATAAATTTTCCTCGACCAAGCGAGATAGTAAAACTGCCTCGTATTTGTTGGTTAAATAAACTCCACTGCTGTTCTGCATGATGATTAGAAGTTAAATTGAAAAACAAATACCTTGCCATAGTTTCGATTTGTCGACTAGAATATAAATTTAAACTCCACAATTTTGTCATGTCAAGTAATTTTAAATGCATGAATTTTCATTAAAAAAATAATTAAAATTAAAAAAAACCTTAAACTTTACACAATTTGAAAGATACTAAAAAAATACGATACCCAGCGGGACTTGCATCCACTGGATTCGCGCCAATGTGCTTTGCCAATTGAGCCGTGGGCATCCTATCTATTTTTTTTTCGCGAATTGCGTTAATTTTGGCAGTCGGCTTTTGTGTTTTCATCAAAATATCAATTGGTTTAATAATTACAGACTTTTTTTTCTAGTAGATATTGTCACCTCTGCCAAATGCGCGAGAGAGAAGGTGCATTCTACTTCTCGCTCAGTAAGCCAGTTGAGGGCTTCGTCTGATATTTGGGACTTTGGGAGCGATCAAAATAAATACCTCGGATGATAGTTTTCAAAAACAGCGAGATTTATTTTAAATAATACTGGAGAAGAATTTACATTTTTATACAATTTTATATCTGCTTTTGCGGAGGGCGAGAGGGATAAAATAAAAAACCTTTTTATTTCTTACAAACAAAAGTAAATGACAGTTATTGACTATATCTAATGAATATATAATATATAACATATGAATATATTATCTACTTATTTTCTAGTTTATATAAAATTAATTATTATTATTTTTGTATAATACATATGTATATATATATATATATATTAAGATTTTTTATTTTGTATATAATACTATTAGATAATGTTTATAAATTAGACAATGATATGTAATTAGTTTGTTTGGTTTGTAAGAACCCTCTTCGGGTGAAGACCTCCTCCAAAGAGTCTCACTGGACTCTGTTTTTGGGTATTTGTAGCTGTAGAGAGGGATATATTAGATAATAAACTGAAGATTATAGTGCCAAAAATTGGTATGTCTCGTAATCGACCCCTATACTATTACTACATATTACTAGGAGTCCACTCGAAAATGGTTCCGGACTCTTTAGACCCCCAGAGGAGACATCTCCAAATGGGGACAATTTGGGGGTGTGACAGTAAACATATATCTGAACAATTTTCAAATTATGTATGTTTAATAAAAAAAAAATATTCTGAAATCTTATAAATTATTCGTTGAAACAGTTAATACCTTAAACGATGTAAACATCATTACTAAATATTGCTATTGGGTATATACTTCTGTTTTAGTATTAAAACTGGTTCTTAACAATCAGGAATGAGAGAAAATTTAGGAGCTTAATATATATTAAAAAATATAAGTAGATAATTTCACTCAGTAATATTCATATATTCATTCTATTGTAATTACAAAAAACAGTGATCCAGGGTTTTTTCTAACGTCAGTTTTCATTTTAGGCTACTCATTTATTTATTGTGTATATGATATTATTTAAATTAAAAAAGAACAAGTTTGAGATATTATCTATTACTACATTTATAATATGTTCACACGTCGTTTTCGCAACCGAACCTATCTAGCATACATACACTGACAGTTTTATCTTAAATGTCACATATTATATTACGGCCGACATACATGCGAGATAAAACAAATCCATCTAATCTTAGAGCGCAAGTTATAAAAACTAATTAGATTAAAAAATATTTCGAGAGTGGTGATCAATCCTCGTATATGTCGCACGCTACCATATGGGTAACGCTAATATCGATATAAAATCCGTGTATTAGCGAAACCCATCAAATGCCTTGCAATTTTTGCGAGATATTGACTTTTTGGGATAATAATTAACGGGATTATGGAAATATACATGCAAAATTTTTCGGAAATGTTGATACTTTATCGATTTTTAAAACTGCCATAAATACTAAGGCTCTAGTATAGTAGGTAACTATGTTCTTATTTATCAAAACTCAATAAAACAATCAACTTTTTTTTTTAAAGAATGTACGAATTCAATAATGAGTATTTCTGTTAATAAAAAACAGGTATTTAACTTTTATTCTTTCTATGATAATGAATTATATGTAGGTGCTAATCATACTGTACCGTTACATTATCAGTTTTACCATATTGTAAATAAATATTATTGAGTAAGTATTATATTATTATAATTTTTCTCGTCTTAAATGTTATTTAATTTTATTATTAATTCTAAGAATAAATTCATTATAAAATAACTATTAATTTAAAAAAATCAGTACAATGTATTCAAGATATAAGAATGTGTCAGTGAAAGGTGTGTGTATTTGAATCTCAGTCAACTCATGTTTCTGGGATTTTTTCCAAAGTATTTTAACATTTTTCAAAATTATTGAATTGTACTGAGCCATTCAAGAATCCAACTGTTTAACGTATACTCTATGTGTCGTTAGTACGAAGTATTTTTCAGTATGAGTCCATTATCCGGAGTCCTTATGAGGTTTCCTAAAAGCTTGTTTTAGAGCGTGATCAGAAAAAATTTCTTCGACATCTTTATTTTAATGTATATAATTTCTTTCCTTTTGACAGCTTCTCAAACGAGTATTTTCTGACTAACTTTCTTCAAGGTATGCTCGCCTTTCATTTTATTGAAGCTCGTAGGTCACTTCTGCTCTTAAAGTATTTTCCCCTGCTCTCGCGTGGTATAGTTTCCAATCCCGATATTCTGGTAAAGTTGAATTTGCAGCCATGACCTATTTTGGGTGAAAGCTGTTTCATCATGTCAGGCGCATCAGGCACCAATAGCGAGGGGTGTGCGGCTGGTCAATGCACTCCCTAGAGATGTAGACATTTTTAGTGATGCATTATGCATTCTGTTTTTAAAATTATATTTATTGCCTAATTTGTATTTTTACTATTTATTGTTGTTTTTTTTCTTCCTATAAAATTATTTTTTTGCTTTGTATTTTTTCTCTAATTGATTTACTTGTTCTTTTTATTCTAAATGTCATGTTGTGAACGTCTTGAATTAATAATTTGTTATGTGCTCAACGTGTCTTTTTTAAATAAATAAATAGGTATAAAAAATAATTAACGGTATAGTGCGTATCTTCACTTAACATCATGGCATGAGGAAGGTTAATACTACGTTTTAAAATACGGCAACACTGATCTAATAAGACAAATCTAGTTGACTTACCATGTAATATTTATCTATACATTATTTATTACTGGCGACATTTGGGTCGAATTTCCGCATGATTTGTTATTTACCACAATACCTTTTATTAACTTAGTTAGTTTTCGTTACCTGTGTGTTACCTTTTTGCGGTCCTTTTGAAAAACGAAATAGCATAGAGGCAATTTCACCGAATGATTTCTGGTAACACCAGATTCACCTCAATCTAAAACCCACATGAATTTATTTATTTATGCTAAACTCTCGGTGATAATTTCACACGTTGAATATTATAGTATTTTATATTTACAAATATATAAAAATATAGCGTAAAATGCGTATTTTGTATAATAGTTTTAAATACTGTCGGAATCACTGCTTGATTTTATATATACCATAATATGAAACCAACTTACCGACACTTATTTTCATGAGGGGGTCAGATTTGGTTCAAAGAAAATCCCACCTCTGATAAGGTCAGCATAATCACACTAAATTTACTTTGGTTGGTTTGTAACACGTGTTTTGATTTATTTAATACATATTATATATTTTATCATACTATAGAAGCACCGCAAGGTGTTAGCGTTACGGATAACAGTCATCAAAATTTTGCACTCCAAATAATGTTATAATTTTTAAAAACCTACTGATAAATTTATGCTGGATTAATAATTATTATAAACAACATTAGTATAAAATATTTTTTTCGATTGTCTAGATTAGAGAAATTCATTTTCTAGGATTATTTCAAGATTTGCAATACTTCAGTTTAGAAATTTAATAAATATATTTTATAATAATATATTATGTGGTGTTTTATGATGCTGTCTATCGTGCGGTTGACGTATTTGATATCAATATTAATCAGTCTTACCGAAGCTTTCTAGTGAAAAAATGCGAAGTTCGCAATTTGAGAGCATTTATTGGTAATTTACATTTTAAATATTCAATGCGTAGGTAGGACCTTTATATATTTTAGATAGTAAAAAGAAAAAAAATAATGTCAAAGATTAACTATACGTACAACAAAAATGTGTTATAAAATGTGAATTCGTTAAATGATAAAGTTAAGACGTTTATTAAACTACTTACTAATATTGTTTATTTTATTATATTTTCTATTTACTATAAAAAGCAATGTTTAAAAAAATCTAAATGTGTAGATATAATTACACGTATTTTATAAGCATATTATAAACTTACGATATTTTAGATTTTTTTTTATTTAAAAAAAGATTAAAACTATGTACCTACTTAGGTACCTATTAATTATTCAAAAATCGTAATTTGACTTTCTAAAATACTTAAAAAATAATCAAACTACATTTTAATGATGAATATTTTTACGCCCACGGTGGCCGAGTGGCTATAATATCGTGGTTCCCTGGTTGGAATTCTTGGATCTGGCAATTTTTTAATGTTTTTTCGGAGTCATTCTTCAGTTATTTTTTTTGATACCATATTCGATTTTACGAAAATCAAATAGGCCACCACAGAATGGAGGTTGTATTAATAGATTTTTTTTTACAAGAAATGCATGTTAGCCACCTCAACCTACTAGGTTCATATTCTGGGTAAAAACTCACATTTAAAAAAAGCGTATATTTTTTGCTAGACCCGTGATTTGAACCTGGGACCAATGACAGTATACGATGCACTAATAACAATACAGCTTCCAATAAACGATCATTTTATACGATTTCGACATGATCAGTAAAATTTTTTATATAATCAAACTTCAAAATCACTCGCAGAGGCATTACTGTCACCTTTAAGTCTCTGGAATACTTGATGTGTAAAATGGATTATTCCAAATCTCTTCTGGAAAATTCTGCTTAAGAAAATAAAATACTCTTTGATGTCTGGAAGGACAGATATATCTGGAAATAATATATTTCCTTTAGTTGAATGATTTTTATTTGTAAGGAGGCATGTTACTCAATTTAGTTTTGCAGTGAGCTGCATAAATCAATTTCCTTTCGAAATAAAATGAATACAGAAAAGGTTCAGCTCGGAGAGAGGGAGATAGGAGAAGCAATCAGTCCTACTTCACCAATTTTAAACGTTCATAAATTTTCCCGAGATCTTTTCTCTCCTGAGACAAGGCACAGAGAATGAAATTGAACACTTTATACCAGCGTTTTGCAAACTTGAAGTATTAACACCCTTTTTTTAGATAAAGTGAAGCGTCCACGTGAAGTCACCCACGGTGGCCGCGCGGCTTAAGCGTTGGACTATCACTCCGTGGGTCCCAGGTTAGAATCCTGGGCTTGGCAAGTACACATATTGTTTTTCAATTTATGTCTGTCAGGGTATGGACCTAATAGGTTGAGCAAGTGGCTGACATCCATTTCTCGTAAAAAACAAAATCTGTTAATACAAACCTCTACTCTGTGGAGGCCCATATGATCCTATTAGGATCGGACATGGTAGAAAGAAAAGAAAGCCTCTTAAGGGATATAAGACACTTGGCACTGTAGTTCAATTTCATCGACTTTGATCTTTCTTGATTATCAATGCATCCGATTAGAATCGAGTAAGATCTATGTTGACGCACTTTCACGTCACTTAAAAAAATACACACTCACGGTAGCCGAGTTGAATCCGTCCTACGAAACCGTAGGTTTCATTTTTAAACCAGCGGGTGGTCAAAAGTTAAAGGGGTTTTTTATCCAAATGAAGAATCCAATTTGTTACAAACATTCCTCTGTTAATTTAACATTTATACAAAGGCCTATATTGTCCTGCGATTATGAGAGAATATGGTAATTAACAATTTTTTTTATTGGTTCTATAATCTATAATCTTGGTCACCTTACGACAGTTTCCCAACCATTTTTATTTTTTAACGAGAAATGGATTTTACCCAAATAATTCAGCATATTAAATCCGTGGTCTAGGACAGGGGTCGGCAAACTCTTGGACCAAAGGAGCCAAATATGAGTGGCACAACGGTTTAAAAAAATTCGAGAGCCATACGTATATTTTTTATAAATATGATTTATTTAAATGAATTAATTACATTTTATAATTGTTTAGTTATTAAGTGAAGAAGATTTCCCGAATAAAACTAACGTAAATATATGTTTTTATTGTTGAAATTATAAATATATTTTATACAGAATATGAATTACATATAATTTTCACGGAATCCTTAAAACTAATGTGAATAATGACCTTCCTTGAATTCCTTTGTGTTTTTGTGTGTTTGGTATGTAACTTGTAGTTTTTAATTTCAGGCTTCTCTAAATGCTATGTATAATTTTCATGTTTGAAAATGATTGTTCATAGGTATATATATTATGTAGACTCGAATATGAGTTCGAAAAGCTATTCCATGTATTAAAAATCGTAATATCTACCTTATGTAGATCTTGTAGTGCGCCCTACTTGTGTTGTGAAATTAAATTGAATTTTTCTCTCTCCAAATCCTTCATTTTGGTGGCAAGACCTACAAATTTGGAGCTCCATAACTCTTTGCTTGTTAAATCCACCAATAAAATTGTATTTCGAAAATGCTCATGTCAATATCAAATGGAGAAAAATTTAATTTATCGACTTTTGCAATGGGCAAATTTAAAACAACAATAATCATACCGTTTTGCATCAACCATCATGAAGGAAAAATTAGGCTCTCGATAATGTCATTATATAATATAATAAGTGTACAAATCAATGACAAAAATTAAAATTGTGAAGTTTGCAAAGTTTTGTAAAAATTGTGAATTGGGAATTTGGCAAAGAGCCACACGCACAAACCGAAAGATCCGCAGTTTGCCGACCCCTGGTCTAGGACGTCTAGGTCCATAGACACAAACATTGAAAAACAATAATACGAGACCAACGACTGCATAAGCGGACACGCTACCATTAGTTTGTTATTTATACTACCCTTTATATTATTAAGTAATTATGTTTTTAATGTTAATAATGAAAAAATAACTCACAATATATTAGTTAATCTTTATCTTATTTTATATCAGTTTTTTATCGAATGCCAGGCAGAAAATGTTGTTACTACAGTGAGAAGGTCTTTTAATTACTCTATGGATATCAATAGTAAATTTCATACATCGTTACACTGTTATGTTACATACACTGTTAAAATATCCGATATGACAAACGGTTTATTAATATTCTCTTTTCATGTATATTAATTACACCGCATAGTTTCAAATTAAAAAAAAACCGCTAATGAAATTTTCAAAAATCGTTGTGTTACCTTTTAAAGAACTAATCAATCTCTATTTTATTGTTTACCATATTTATAAAATACGATCTACTTACTAATAAAAATCTGAAAAGATTTTTGAGTTTATTTTTTAACTAAAAGGAATTAAAAACATATTTTAATATTCATAGATGTGTGTTGATCATTTAAAATGAAAGTTTTCAGCACAGGTAATGTTTTAAATTACAAGTTTTGCTAAAAACGTTGTACTCCGCCTTATACTGCTACTATTATTAGTATTATCATTTTATTTTTAACAGTATAACAGGTAATTATACCCATTGACAGTGGTGTAGTAGTAATAGTAGTTCATCAATCATAGTAACATTCATCCTTTGAGAAAATCACATAAATGTAACGTGGAACTAAGTCCGGAGACTGTTTATTAGAATCCAGTATATTACAAATTACACTACACTGTGAGAAATATTCTATGACGTATGCAAACAATCAGTAAAATAAAGAATGTTTTTAAAATATAAAATATCTATGTTCCATTGTATTGCGCAACATGGTTTGGAAAACACTGCACGAGACAATGAAATGGAAAATGCCACAGCCGATCCAGAATGATCTGAGACGACAATTTAAAAACGGGTAAGGCCTTTGTGGAAAAGAAAATGTAGCCTTTTTTCATATATTTTCTGTTTTAGAATTTTCACTCGTGTTATTTCTGCTCTAGTACGCTGTACACTGGTAAAATTTTAATGTACACTTCTCTTTATTGAAACAGACAGTCAAGACAATTTAATTACTAAACAACGACACAAGAATACAAGAAGGACTATTTTATTTAATCCATAATAATAAAACGTCAAAATTAGTTTTTATTCGAATAAAAATAAAAAAATAAATTATTTACATCCATGAATATTGCAAATGACAACTTCAGTACATTGATAACATGATAAAATACATAAATAAAAATAAGTAAGATTGTAAAACAGTGAGATTATCCAAAAATCTAATATCTGCATTTTTTTATGTTCCACTCAAGAAACTTTTTTGTCGATTTCCCGTAAACCCAGAGACCTTAAATTTGGTACACAGATGGTAATGCGTTGACAATATATTCTTATACTATTTGGGGTGGTTCATAAAAACTTATTTTGTTATTATCTATTTATAACCTTCACTTAAATTTAATTTAACACCTTCGATTTAATTCATTCTAAAATATAGAAATATACCTAATCTAAATCTGCAATTTTTTCTGTCACGTTTTTCTACTCCACTGAAGAAGCATTTTTTCCAATTTCCCGTATACACACAGACTTGAAATTTGGTACACAGGTACTACTAATGCGGTGACAATACATTATTTTATTATTAATTGGGGTGGCCTTGTACGCCTAGTATGGGATCTCCATATAATATTTTAAAAAGATATCTTATTAATGATCCAAAACCTTAACTAATAGATTTCTCGTGGATGGCTTCCTGATAGAAGTGTATAAAACATTTATATTGAAACTTAAATATTGAATTAGTGTGTCTCATCGTTTTTACACATGAAACATTTTTATTTTTATTTTATTCACAAAGTTTTACCCATGTGTTAATTCGGCCAACACGAGTTGTATATAAACAAATATATAAATATGTTATTAATACTATCGACCGAAGGTGCTTGATGGAATTCGAATTTAAATTCTAATAGACTCTCTAACTCCATTAAATTCCCAATTCGTTACTATTGTTTCCAGAATGGACGATATTACACCTCTTGAGTGTAGTATTTTACAACGTTTTTCTTAGCTTGTATTCTTATTTGTCCGGTACAAATCTTGCTATCGATTTTTAACTAACTTCCCGACTAGCTAGACATTTGAAACTTTTAGAATATATCAGAACACGATGCCAATGCATTTTTTTAAATACTTTTAGCTATCTTTAAGTAGAATTGAATTCATTTTCAGTTAATTCTGTTTTGTATGAAAAGTTATTTCGACACCATTATTGGTTGCTAGGGGAGGGGTCCGGGGTCCTAGCAACTAAATTATTAATATATACGTGCGTTACTAAGGAAATCAATATGGCATGTCAAATTGTCATTTCAGTATTATTTCTATCAAGTACAAATTTTTTTGATCGTTTAAGCTAGTCAAGTCAAGTCAAGTTTATATGATTCAACAGAAAATTTCAAAACGTTGTATATAAAAGTTCTTTTTATCTTGTAATTATTTATTGTTTATAATAATTACTAATGATCTATTATTAGGTTTTGACGATTTGTACGCTTATCCGGTGTATTATTAGTGATAAGGTAGAAGTTTTTTAGAAACACTTCAACTATTCATAATTTGTTTATTATATTTTTTATGGTGATCCTTGACTTAATAGGTAGGTGATAAAGTTTTTACCTACTTTGTTATAAGTTAGAATTAACCGTATTCATTGTCAGTGTATATTTGCCTTTTGGTGAGTGCACATAGTGCCTGAAGATACCGAAAGGCGAATCCCGGGTCGCAAAAAATGACTCAAATAGAATAGTTAAATCCATTAGAGTATAACTATTTTTGAACTATTACTGACAAACGGTCTGTATATTTTTTTTTCATTATTTTATTTTACAACGTTTTTCTTAGCTCGTATTCTTATTTGTCCGGTGGTTCTTTGTCCGGTACAAATCTTGCAATCGATTTTCAACTAACTTCCCGACTAGCTAGACATTTGAAACTTTCAGAATATATCAGAACACGATGCCAATGCATTTTTTTTAAATACTTTTAGCCATCTTTAAGTAGAATTGAATTCATTTTCAGTTAATTCCGTTTTGTATGAAAAGTTATTTCGGAAGAAATCCGTAAAAAGTAACACTATTATTGGTTGCTAAGTGGGTCCTAGCAACTAAATTATTAATATTAATATATACGTACGTTTCTATGGAAATCAATATGACATTTCAGACAAAAAAATTAAAAACGTTGTATATAAAAAGTTCTTTTTATCTTGTAATTATTTATTTATGTTAAAGTTGAATTATATTATAAATGTAATATAAATAATTAATAAATAATAGCATACAAAGCATCACTATCAGAATTCTAAATAAGTATAAAATAATGGATAGTTCTACTTTTGATACAAGGCAAAATGGGAATATAAGTATATCCAAATAAAATTTGTACTTTGAAGAGTTCAATTAAAGTAATATAATAATATTATTGACCAATTGGCGATATAATATTTTTTAATCTTGTACTTGAAAGGTACGTAATATTATTGTAATATCATTATGTAAATAACACCAAGTGGAGTTCTTTTTTTAAATTATTAGGTGGGTGTGTACTTCACGCAACATAATATTCCATATTTCAAACGCGGACAAAAATAAATGAGCTAATAATATAAATAACATGGTGCGTAGCAACATTGGCCCAGTGGTAAAAGAACCGAGGCAAAAAAAAATATATGTCGTGATTTTCTTTTTGTGGTTCGTTTCACGCTCGTTAGGGGAGCTTTGTGTCAGGCGGCCCCCTCCGCGCGTCTCTGTTTCCCCGCCGCCGCGCATTTCCCGATCGCTGAGAACGGACCCGTTAAATCAGCGGTCGCCAATTTATAGAATTCGTTTCATCAATGAATTGAAAGGAGAAATCGAAAAGCGTTTTCGTTGTTCAAATGCCAATAAAGCGAATGCGAAAAATATCGATTTTCTTACTAGAGAGAAAAACCTCCCTTCAATGAAAGGAAAGTAACCATCGTTATGATGGAAATATATTATATTAAATTATCATAATGGCAGTAGAGTTTTTTTTTTAATAAAAAATTGATTGAGTAACTTTTATTATCATCGAAACCTAACTGCTGAATTCACCATTGACCCTTCTGCATAATAGCACATTACACTATAAAAATACACCATTTCCCTTTCTCCAGTGTTAATTATATAATAATATATAATAAAATTATATAAAACTAACCATCACACACCATCATCGATAGCTTAGAATTTGAATAGACCAAACTGAAGAAATTAGAAACCATCTCTTAAACACTAATATTGCACATATTATAATTTGACCGAACACCATTGAAAGAAAACTGATGGTTTCTTCTACTTTGATGGCGTTAACGTTCAAATTGATCCGGTCAAATTGGGAAATACAGTACGTATGTCCTCTCATAATGTGGACGAGGTAATGTAGTTTTCTGAGTTTAATACTACCCGGAATTTCTCAGTCCTTCCATTTGGTTGAGAATTTCAGCATATTTTGTCACCCGGTCAGTCCAACGAATTTTGAAGTTGCTTCTATACAGTCACATCTCGAAAGCATCAAATTTTTGTGACTTATCTTAGATTATCGTCTATACCATCATACCATAGAAAAAAAAGAGAAAATAATAACAAAAGATACGCAGTCTTAAACCTAGATTACGGAGGCGTCTCATTTTTAGAAAGGCACCCCTTGCGATCTCAATTCTAGTTATTACTCATTGACCCATCTTCCTAAATATATATTATAGTGGGTCACACGTTCAATTAGTTTACTATTGATATTATAATAAGTAATAAGTTAATACGATATTACTATCAGGTAATTTAATATGGGATAAATCACTGTCCGTTAAATTATGACATTAGTTTTTACGACTTGAAATGATTTACATTATTATTCTCTCTAAATCAACCAAAAGTATTGGAGCCACGGTGTGTTCACCATACATAAAACGTACTTGCCCGCATGTAATTTTATAAAAAAAATCGTAGGTATAATTAAAATGTATGGACTGGCATATTTTTATAATCTATTCAACGTATTCCGCCATTTAGCCGCGAGCGGAGAGGAATACTAAATAGACAGCTGAAAAGTCGTTTTACACAAAAAGTAAATGGCCTGAATTAGTTAAACTATATTAGACATTGGGCTTTTTCACAGTTTTAATGGTGATTACATGAACAAGGGTAG
The DNA here is from genome assembly GCF_057557595.1 of Rhyacophila brunnea. NCBI lineage: Eukaryota > Metazoa > Arthropoda > Insecta > Trichoptera > Rhyacophilidae > Rhyacophila > Rhyacophila brunnea. Next base: position 7,784,324 of record NW_028232796.1, on the reverse strand, counting down.
AACATTTAATTAAGTCATAGGAACTCAGGTTTTTTTTAAATTGTTTTTGCCTGTTTGTAGTTGTCAAGTTGACTACACTGAAAATAATTTAAAGCTTGTTTACGATATCTACTTGTGTTGTATTCAGCAGTATTCATTTTAGTTGAATATACAATGGTTTATCATATTATCAGGGTTTCAAGTTTGACTCACGGTTAGTTTATATTACAAAACTTTCCAGAAAAGCCAAAAAAACTGAACGAAGCGTTTATTTTACTTGAAACTGGAGAATAATGTTTTATCAATTATATAGAATTTTTGTAGTTTAAATCTCACTTTTCAATCAATTTATATTATAAATAAACCATTTATTTTATTTAATGAATAATTCACAAGATTTTGAGAATGTAACATTCTATATATTGAACATACATAACTTAAAAACACCTCAGATATATTAATTACACACTAGAAAAAATCATCTTTAAAAAAAAATACAGAACTCGACGGAATTTGAACCCTTAAAACCATTGGTGTCGCGCCAATCTGTGCATTAACCAAGTATACTACTAACCTCTCAACTAATTACGATATTTATAACTAAAATATTTGGCGAGAGCCGGGCGTCGGTTAGTAATTAATGTAATTAATATTCCTTGATTTAATACACAAAAACCGATAATCAATAATAATACAATTTGATAAGCATTTCATATATGACCTACTAGTTTAATTTGTCGTAATAAGATACTGTAAGTCTCAAAGACTACGATGGGCGGGATATGTGGAGAGAATGCCTGAAGCTAGAGCGCCAAGGATCATGACGAAGTGGCTACCCCAACGGAAGAGACCCAGAGGCCGTCCAAGAAGGAGATGGGCTGACGCCGTAGAAGTGGACTGGCTTCATACAGGAAGACCCGGTAACTGGAGAAGTGTGGCGAGAGACCGGAGTGAGTGGAGAGCGGTTGTGGAGGAGGCCAAATCCCACCCCGGGATGTAGCGCCGTGGAAGAAGAAGAAGAATAAGATAGGAGGCTCGTAGCATAATTGGTTAATGCACAGATTGACGCGACACCAATGGTTATACGGGTTCAAATCCCGTCGAGTTTCGTATTTTTTTTAATATGATTTTTTCTAGTGAATATAATATATATCTGAGTTGTTTTCAAGTTTTCTATTTATATTAATATGTTCTATATTATAAATATTTAAAATGCAGATTTGTAAAAAAATATGCCATTAGGCAAATTTTATAGTTGAAATTTGTAAGTGATCTGATAACACAGATATTGACTCGTGTGTTAAAATGTTATTGCGCAATATCTTCTTGTCTAAAATTAATTCAAATACCTGATGACTCAAATAAACTAACCATTGTGGACGAAACATTACCGTCTGAACGAGTCTCCGAGGCTACTTCGGAGGTATTTGATACACTTTTTAAATATTTATTTGATAAAATTAAGTTACAAATTTGTTTCGGTAGCTACTTCACAATTTTATTACAGATTATATTTAAATAGGTACCTAGGTGAATAATTATTGGGGACGTTTTTGGCAGTGGACTGAAATTTGAGGGTAATACTGGTGGGCGGATTACGGATCTAGGGAGGAGGGGGGGTTACACAGGATACCAGATACTGACGTTTATGTTGATGGGGCGGGGCTAGCGGACGCTGGGGCCGGTTTGGTACTCATGCACTGGTGAACGGACGGTACACTTTTGATGATGTACGTATGTGAAAGAATGATGAAGATAAGTTCAGGATGGATGATATAGACGCGACGTTCACTCAAACCGTAACAGATTTAGTGCAACGAATGTCGAACAGATACATTTTGTATGAGTCACGCTGTAGTTTGCGACGGTAAAGCTATACAAGCTATATAGTTTGTTTAATTTAATTAACCAATAAACTGTGATTTAGCGGTAACTGGCCTACACGTACCAGTTGTTGTGAGCTAACTGAATGTTATTCAATCACGGTCGCTTTATGACCCGTAATTGCTCGTCATCTGATCTTGTGACAATAATAAATAAGGGTTCGAGGGTGGGTTGGAAGAAAGGACAAGTGCTAGCATATTTGGTCCAACCAATTAAATAATTATAAAATATTGTATAGTAAATTCCGTTTCTATCGTTTTTATTATAATATATTGTGTAGTGATGTGCAAAATAATAATATAAATAAAATATATAAGAAATAAAATTAGTAAGCAGAACAGGAGAGAATTTCGATTCCTTCTACCCTTGTTTCCTAGATACGAAAGAACGTACTATCATCACTATAGTCGAAAAAATATTTACAAAAGAAATCACAACACGTGAACAGAGCCTGTGTTTACCCTTTTCCCGCCAAAAACACAACGTCGGCTTTTTTTTATTTTTAGCGAAAAAATCCAGAACGTTTTCCCAACGGGGTGCAAAAACAATACATTCGGGGCGTTAATTTCTAAAACGCCCCCCTAATACACTGACCCGCGTTATAGAAATGTAGCTACCGACGTGACCTGAACGACCAATTTCTTTTTTTACGCGCCGATTCCTCTGGCAGACGAAAAATTTGCGCGAAATAGACTAAATGCTCAGTTCCGCGTTGCGCTACCAAATCCATAGTACCGTGCATTTTCAGTGATAAGCTATATATTGAACCAATATTATAGCTTATCACTGATTGTATAAGTCAGAAAAATCCAAAGCATTGATTGCAATCGGCATCAAGACCGTGTAAATTCGTTGTATAATACGATTACATTTAAATTTAAGGGAGAGCAATAACCATTCCTACCCACGTGACCTTGTTGTATCACTTTGTACCAATGACATTAATATGGACGAAGCATCTGGAAAAAAATGACACTCACTTTTTTGTCGGCTCTGCCGAATGGCTTAACCTGTTCGAACGCCATTAACAATAAAGGTGATATTGCTATAAAATCCCAATGCTTTTTGTCGGGTCTGCCGAATGATTCGGTTCGAACGGGTTCGCGCAAATGAACATTGACACTAGAAACACTATTCTAACCCCATTACATTAAAGGTCATATTGCTATAAATTCCCGATGCGTGATATCGCATAATGGAAATTGCGTGACGTCTACCTATACATGTGCGAATGTCGCTATGCGCGAATTTACTTACTAGCTACTGTATTGAGTGTGTTGTCCATTAATAATGTCATTGCTTCGTACACTTAAAACCTGCCGCAGGAGTGAGAGAAAAAGAATATATGAATACCTTCCCTTTAAACTGAGGCGTAGTTATCCTTACCGTCGCGCAATAAGCTCTTTATAGTATTATAAAATTTTGAATGTAATGAATGCTCAAAAGTAAATAAAAAATAGTAATTTTTATGTCAAATAGAAAATTGAGTATTTTATTTTGACGACTAAAGACAATGAGTGTTGTTTAATTTGTAATACTTTTGTAACAGCCGTATATTTACGTTTTTTCATGTCAAATAATGATATTTGGTGTGTTAGTCTATTTGATGTTAGACATGCCAGGTACAAGTCATCATCATTCTATATTATTTCATCAATCCTCTGTTCTTCGACTTAACCAATGACTACAAATATTTCCAGGCTGTCTTTCTTTCTATAGGTTGTGTGACGAAAAAACTGAAGAAACAGGCAAGCAAACTAAGATAAAACCGCGTTTACACGTGCATAGATTTACTGTTGACAGTAAGTATTGTCGTGGCCATAACAGGAATTGAAATGCATGCATGAATCAAAACAGTTTGGAAGCTTCTGAATTTTCATGCGATAGTAGGATTGTTTCGATCTGCGCCTGCGCAGTAGAACGATAGTGGCAAACCTGCCAGCAAAAAAATGAATTACGAACGAATTTTCAGGTTGACCAATTTTCACTACCTGTCAAATAGTACGAAATAGTACCATAAAATGACAACATTGCGTCTCGCTCACTCTTAAAGAATGAGATTGGAGAGACAGTCAGCACTTTTACGTGAACACAGTTATTGTCACGATAGTTTAAAATACACACTACTGATGCCAGTAAATCCATGTGTGTGTACAGGCGCTATAAACCTTACACGAAATGTCAAGCTCGATGGTGATGAAATTGATTGTCTGTTTAGCCATCCATCCACGAGACTCTCAACATTCGCTTCTAATACCTTAATTTTAAATGTGTCTAGTGGGTATTTTACTGGACTTTACCACCCCACTCTTGACGGTGCACAATCTATAATTTGAAAGACAACATGCAGATAATGGAAACAATATATATCACAACCCATTGGTAAACCAGTATTCCACAATATCAACCTTTCATCAAGTCGAGCCATTGTGAATAGACTTATTAAAATTACCTGTATTTCTTTACAAATTAAAACAATAACTTTTTACATGTAGATACAGCTGTAGAAGCTTAGCTACGGTGACGTTTTAGTAGCTATTTTGCGTTACGTCATACGTATCATGGGTGAGGATCATTGTAATTTATTTTTTAATATAATTATCATCGATCAAAAAAATATTTTCCAAACACAGTAAGAACTTTTCAATAAAGTTGTCTGTAGTATCATAATAATATTTATTTTTATGTAATGAATAGGAGGAATTTTGGTCATAAAAAATATAATTAACATATCTTTTTATAGTTGCGAATGTTGCGATATTTGTTAGTTATTTTTTTAATATATTTTTTTTGCTAAAATTCTCTGTCAACCAGTTATGTGGGTCTATTCTATACACAAGGCGGCTATTAGCGGCTATCGACGGTAGTTTATCATATTTATGTATTAAAATATTATAATTTTATTGGTACAATAATTTAGCCGTCTAAACTGTCTATCTCGCTTTAAAAGTTAACACAGCTAAGAGAGAGGCTATTAAAATACAGCACTTTTTGACAGTTTAGACGGTTAACTACTTATTGTAACAATTAACCTCTTTAATACATAAAATATGAAAAACTACCATCGATAGCCGCTGGTAACCGCCTTGTACATAGAATAGACCCAATGGTCATACTATCACAGAATTAATTAATATCACTGAAAAACCTCAGGTAATTGTTGTATCTTAAGGCTCAGCAGGGGCACGGTCTAAAACGATCGTGACTACGCGACGCGAAGATAGTGCAAACGACGCGTGCAGAACAAAACATAATTTGTCATAAAAATTCAACATGCGTCCATTTAATGCTATGTTTATTGTTCTATTAATAATAATAATAATATATTCATTGACATTTTTTCTTTTTCAAGTAAATGGGTAACGTTCTTTAGTCTTCTTTACACGATTTAAGAATTAATTCCCCCGACACCATCACAAAACAAATTGACGTGTTCACAGCTCGACTTTTGATAATTGACAAGTCATAGTCGAAGTATGCTCTTAATATTTCTTTTGCCAAATACATGTAAAAATTAATTCAAGATTTACTTTGTACTGATCTACATATCCTTATCTTTAAGATTGATATTAAAGGTGTTCAAAAAACTGTTGACATTAATTGAAACCCATAAATGAGAATCACGGAATAAACACAGTGTACAGATACATTCTTCAAACGCAAACTAAATATTTTTTCTCACGTGTTTTCCTACATAAACATAATCCTTCTGCAACATTGTAAAAAGCCAGGTATTTATTTATTAATGAATAAATGTTGAATTAGCGAGTTTAAACCTTTCCTTTCTAAAGCTACCATGGAATAAATCCTCATAAAGTAACCTTCAACAAAGTAGTGGAATGGAGCCATGATTTTCAGCCATTCCAGTTTTTTGTCGTAAATAATTTATCTTCGGTAAAATAGTGAGAATTAGTATCACAGTCAGTACATAAATATACGTATTATATATTTACTGAAATAATGCCTAAATATTCTCTTGGTGCTTAGACAGACCATTTTTTACTTATTGCGTAAATATATTATACCTATTATATTATATTCTGCTTTTCTTTCCTCAAAGGTTTTAATGAAACATTATTTAACGATGGTTTTTTTCAAAACAGTAACTTAATAATATATATTATATACCCAATTTTGGGACATTCAATATTATACTCTACAGTTTTAGCCCATTGACACTTGCATGAATTTGCTGCAGACAGTAAGTATTATCATGGCCATAAAAAGAAAATGCACGTGTAAACAAGTATCATCGTGCAAGTTTAGCTTCTTCTGAATTGTCATGCGATACGTTAAAGTTCCCACGACCACCCGTTATATATGCACAGCCTTGGATATGCACGGCCGCTTTCCATGACGCTTCAAACGTGTCTGAAAGAAGTGATTTTAAGTGCTCATTCCGTCCCGAAATGGTGTCGCACGGGACTGATGCTGCAACCATGCACCATAATGCTTAAAGAAGAAAGTTAAGAAAGAAAATTTTTGTTTTTTGGACTGGCTCTGCTGTCTGCTGACGTTAACCGCTTTGTGTACCAGCATACTGAGTGTCACGAATTGAAATGGATGAGTCTACAAAAGAGTCGGGACTATCCCGCTCCCCATACGACGACGTCCTGTGGGACTGTCCACTTATGGGCCCCGAACGAGCGGAGTTGTTTGCCCGGGTCCGACCCCATTCGGGCCCAATAGGACACGCGGACATGGTGGCAACCGAGGCCAATTTTGCGGCCTTTACTAAATTCGCCAGAGCGTACGGGGGGCGGGACACTCTCGACTCCCCTTGCGACTCTTCAAACTAAAGTCACTCTGATAGTTGCCATATAAATTAACATCATGCATTCGCACTTCGGTGTAAGGTTGCATCACCAGTCCCGTGCGGCTCTGCTCGGGACAAAATGAGGGCTTAAATTCTTTGATCTGGCACACGTAAGGGTTATGTTAGCCGGCCGCGTATGACGTGGCTGCATAAACATAACGGGAGCCGAGGTGGGAATTTTACACACCATGTTCCCCATACGACGCTGCAAATTTCTCGAATGCCGCAAAGTTGGCCTTCTATCAGATCTCCATGGCCAATTGGGCCCGTGTGAGGACGGACCCTGGCAAACAGCTCCGCTCGTTCGAGTTCCATAAGCGGGCAATCCCAGAGGATGTGTTCAACATCTTGGTGGTCATGCCCGCAGGTACAACCCGGCCCATCTACTATCAAGCCAAACTCGTGGAGTCTGGCGGCGAAGTTGCCATGGCCGGTGAGGAACTGGCTAATCCAGTGCGAAGGTTGGAGTCTTCTAGTTTGGTGCCTGTAGAATACGTCTGGAAAAAAACGGTAAGTGTGCCGCCCCTTGGGGGAGGCGGTCCACCTCGCCTGCCATGCCGCAAATGCGGTCTTGTACACAATGTCACTTATAGTCTTCCTGTAAGGAACGTCCTCGGATCTCTGCGGTGGTGTCAGATGGACACCGGTGAGTGTTGTGCTGATCCCCCTCAAGAGGAGGGTGATCGATCCTCTGACTTGGACGTGCAGTTCGAGGGGTAGCACTCCCGCGAGAACGGCAAGCGCGTCAGTAGAAGTTGTGCGGTAGGCTTTGGTAAGCGAGATCAGCGCAAGTCGCTGCCCGCTTAGTAGTGCGCGTCTCACGAGAGTTAAGGAGTTTACTCGGGAATGCCAAATGCTGGAAGCGTAACCGGAAATTCCCATGAAAATTGCGCCGTATGCAACCTTAAGGGCTCTAGGCTTAAGTCCCCAATTGCTGTCCCGCCATTCGGGCCATTCTCTGATAGACGTGGCGTTCTTGGCGTGGTGAACGAAAGACAGCTTGTCATCAAGAATTACTCCCAGATACGTAACCCATTCCGAGAAACGCACTGAGGTCTGGCCAAAACGAACCGTGGGCGGCCGTCGAGTTATGTTGACCCAAGAACTACCCCTGAGGAGGACAGCTTCCGTCTTGCTAGGGGCAAAGGTCAGCTTGTTCAGCAACCCCCAATTAAGGATTCTGCCCAAGGCGTCCGTGGCTGCACGCTCAATTGCCGGTCGGCTCGTCGCCCCAACAAGCAGGAGCAATAGCACTATACAATGACAACAATGAGTCTCGCTTAAGCTTAAAGAATGAGATTAGTAAGATACTTTTGCGTGTAAATAGTTTTTATCGTGATAGTTTAATTTACATATTATTGGTGATAGTAAATACGCTTTTTTTTAATTATTAATAACCATGTCCTAGCTTTTTCTTACAAGGTGGTTGGTTGTTTGTAATCAATCACAAACATCTAGGCTTTGAGAAAAACACATAAATATTGTGTCCTCACCAGGATCGAATCCAGAAATCTCGGGTGTAAGTCTCGGGCCAGCGCCTTACGCACTGCACCGCAAGAGCCGCCCTTATATGCGCTATTATACTAAATTTTAAATAATGATGAGTAAAAGCAAATGTTATCACGGAAGAATTTAATATATTTTTATTAAAATTATTAATTGGAAATAAGTGCTTTAAATACTGAAAAATTGCGTGTCCTGGAAATTTAGGAGAGGCTGTAATAAAAATTCAATGAATTTAATCAGTTATTATTTATGTACGTCCCGATTTCAAAGTCAGAATTTGGATTAATTGAACGGGAACGCTTTAGGCTAAAATATTTTAACCCAGCCTGAAATTACCCCAATAGCCCCATCATATAATATATATTATATAATATACATAAGTAACTTTTAAACGGTAGGAAAATACTGTTTTTTGTGATTTAGCTTGTAATATTATTGACGCGTATTAGAATATAGATATATTTGATATATTGTACGTCTAATAATTTTGATGTCACAGTGGACAGATTTATTTTGTCAACAGCTGTCTAATGTTACTGCATTCAACAAAATTGCGGTGTCATACAACGAGTAAAAAGACCTCGTCTCTCAGTTTGTAGGACTACTTTTTTTACTTTTTCATTCTACTTTTCTCTTTTCCTACAAGCCATTCATGGAATTTGTTACGTACACTTGAGTGTGTGGGAAAGGGTAGTTGGTTTCAACAACAACTGCTGATACTTGTAATAATAATATATATACACGTGAAGTGCAGAGCTTTATAGTGAACTAAATCGACTTAGAGTGGTTTCGTAGAAATAACAGTTAAAGTTAGTCAACTTCTTTTTCTTATTTTAATAATGAAATTTAAAAAAAAATTGCACACTACTTTTATAAAAAATGAGTTTTTTTTAATATTTTATTTATTTAAAAAACACACGTTGAGTACATAACAAATTATTAATTCAGGACGTTCACAACATGACATTTAGAATAAAGAGTACAGTAAATCACTTAGGGAAAAAAACAAGGTAAAGAAAAAAAACAAAGCAAAAAATAGTTTTATACATTAAGAAATAAAATAAAAAAAACAACAATAATTCAAAAAAAAATACAAATTGAACAATACAATAGAATTTAAAAAACAGAATATATAATGCATCGCTAAAAATATCAACTTCTCTAGGGAGTGTATTGACCAGCCGCACAGCCCTCGCTATTGGTGCCTGGTGAACCTGACTCATGAGGAAACAGCTTTCACCCAAAATAGGTCATGTAATTGCCACGCATGTAATTGACGGGTACATAAAAATTCATATTTTCTAGAATATCGGGATTGGAAACTATACCACGTGAGAGTAGGGGTGTTAGTCTTTGTCAGAAAATTTATAAAATGCAATTCCTTCAAAATTTCAGGATCAAAACCTAATTTTCCCATATTATTACGCTGAAGTAAATCGCAATTATTTTTTTATAGCTCAATTGCCGAATATTTTTATGCATTTTTTGTTACCTTTTTGTTTTTACGAGAAATTGATGTACGCCACTTGCTCAACCTATTAGGTCCATATCCTGAATCCAAACACAATTTCAAAATCAATATATTATATATTTACCAGACCCAGGATACGAACCTGAGACCCACGACATTATAAGACGACGCGTAAGCTGCTCGGCTACCGTGGGCGTTAAAATAGCATTACTGGCTCAAAAATCTCAAATACTGAATCCGGTTCATTTTGGAACTGAATTCTTATATTATAATGTAACCTTATGACTTCGTGGATACCTTCCACTATTAGATGAACAGAAAGATTCGAGGCAAAATTTCAATTTTAGATTGGTTGCGTTTAAAACTATGGCGTTGGAGTAGAGCTGGTGCGATGGAGCACGGAGCAGTTGGATAAATGGGGTTTTCTCAAAGCACGAGCGCAGCCGGAGCATGGAAAACATGATTTACTAAACTTTCCTTAGTAATAATATTTATATTAGCTATTTTTTTTATTCAATGAATAATTCACAATATTTAAGAATGTAACATTCTAATTATTGAACGTCCATAATTTTGAAAACACTTCTGAGAAAATATATAATATAAACCAATAGAAATAATCTTTTTGAAAAAAGTAAGACACCCCGCAGGAATCGAACCTACATCTCTCAGGTATCGCGCCCACGCACATAGACCATTATGCTAAAGGAGTCATATTTATTTATGAAAAATTTTAACTAATGGTTTTTAATACTCACTGAAGCGCTTACCAAATTCTTGAGTGAGTATTAAAAACTTTTTGTTAAAATTTGTCGCATTTAAGTATTACTCTTTTAGCATAGTGGTCTATGTGCGTGGACGCAATAACCGAGAGATGCAGGTTCGATTCCTGCGGGGTGTCTAACTTTTTCAAAAAGTTTTTTTCTATTTTCTCAGAAGTGTTTTCAAAATTTTGTATGTTTAATATTTATATGGTCATTATATTAATATTCATATCACGGTGGCCGCGCGGCTTAACCGTTGGACTATCACGCCGTGGGTCCCAGGTTCGAATCCTGGGTCTGGCAAGTACACATATTGTTTTTCAGTTTGTGTGTGAGTCAGAGTATGGACCTAATAGGTTGAGCAAGTGGCTGACATCCATTTCTCGTAAAAAAACAAAACCTGTTAATACAAACCTCTACTCTGTGGAGGCCCATATGATCCTATTAGGATCGGACATGGTCGAAAAAAAAATATTTTTATTTTAAGCTCTGTTTGAAATAAGGCGATTTAAGGTTATAGTAATTTATGCGGTCTAATATTATAAATAAACAGAAAATATTGACTACAAAGTAAAAATTATCACATCGGAGGTGTTAGTAGTTAGAGCAACTTAGCGATGGTGATGATAATAATACATATACATCTGATTTCCCATGTAGCCGATTTGAATATTACGTCTCAGATAAGTACTTCCATAGCAATTCGAATTTAAGCGCGAAAGCTTTGGAATTATTGAAAATAATGGATCCCATAAGTCAGTGTTAATTACCCTAAATAAATTTCCCTTTCAAGGACATTATGTCAGGGTGATAAATCTCTTGGCTATTATTTCACATAAAAGGGTCTATTCATATGAAAATTCCTTCAAACGCTGGCCGATAAAATCAATAATGGTAGATTATAAGACTTCTTAAATTATACAGGTACCTACAAAGTACTACACATAATTATTGAACTATAATTAGATCATTCAACAAACACTGGCTGCGCTTTTCAGTGGACTGTATGAAGGGGATTGAGGATGTGGATGTTGGTGAGGGACAGTGGAAGCAATGGTGTGTCAAGTCATTAACTTTTGATGATAAGCTGGTCCATACTGCTGGCTCTTGGGGCGCTATTCTGACTCTCGACTCCCGGGTCCTGCCAGCACATGCTTGTTGCTGATTGTATAGCACTCTCACTTTCACATGAATCAACCGGAACTTTCTTTATACGGATGAATTTATGATTGTGGGAATTACGGTAATTTATGCAGCGGTAGAACCGTAACCCATGACTGAATGATTGTTATGGTGATGCGTGGCGGTTTTTATGCAATACAGTTGAACCGTCAATTATGAGTCACCCTGCATGCGTTTATAATTAATTTACAAGAGCCGGTATCACTTGCTCATTGTCTTGATGTCACTAAATCTTTATCAATCACGGTGGAGTAATGACTACGTAATTGATTTGAGCGCCTGGACGGCGATAATAATGTGGATTAGAGGTAGAAAGAAAATAGTAGTAATAGGGCAACCATAATTGGCCCAACAACACTAGTATTATTTCAAATATATTTTTAAAAAAATATTCGAACACACAGTCTTTACTTTCCGATTGACCAATTAAGACACCGACGCAAGTATGCAATAACTACACTTTATTGGCTGTTATATTAACATTATCCATTGCTCTTTCGATTTAAAGATGGCGTCAAGATTTTAGTTATGGCGTCCATTCATTTACTAATCATTTTTATTAATTTTAATCAAAATTGTCATTCAACACAAAATACGAAGCACTATCTGTGAATATTGCGAATGTGGAAATTAACTCGCATTCTATATGCCGGGTATTGCGAACCTTTTTATGCTTGAAAAAATATTTCAATTAAAATCGTCTCTCTAACTAAGTCATATTTTCAGTCAAAACTATAACTCAAAATCTTTATGCTTCCACTTAAAAAGACGCTTTGATTAGTTTTTATGTAGAACACAAAAACTTTATTGAAAACACTATATTATGCTTTCGTAAGTTCTTGCAGTCATCAGTGGAGTAGGGTAATGAGGAGCCTTAAGACCTAACGCATACGTGACCAATTGTATGACATATTGTAGCCACTGGTAGTAGGTACACCGTTAGTATAATTTGTCTGGAGATGATATTAGGGATTGCAATACCGGTATTTTAAAACCGGTATTCCAGTAATTATCAATACCGGAATACCGGTTTTAAAAATCAAAAATACTGTAATTGTCAGTATTAAGAAAGCACATTCGTTAACGATTTTGAAAATGAATTATAAGTTATGTGCTGCTAAAATGCATTTATATTGACTGAATCCAAAAGAGGTGAAATAATAATAAAAAAATCATCAAATATTTATATAATTGTCACGATGAATTACAATAATATTATATCGAAATTGAAAACATCCGTGACAAATGTTCAATTATTCTATAATTATTAGTATCATTGATGACTGTAGGTACAAGCATTGAATTTAAGAAACTTTTCCTACAGCCGGACTTATTTGCACTTGATGAACTATCCTTTTAGAGGGCTTTTGTTAAAATTATCAATGTATTCACATTATTTGTAACAATCACCAATTCTACAATCCATGCATATATTTAAATATCAACATAATAAATGTAGGTAGGTTTTTGCAATAAATAATGTTTTAAAGATTTTTTAATAGCTATATTTTTACTGATAAGTACCTACTTCTGTTTTTCTTAAAGTTTTATATGTATTTTATATAAGGTATATTTATATGAAGGTATTCAATAAGAAATACCGAAAAACCGGCATTTACATTTTCATTCGGTATTGCAATCCCTAGATAATATATGTGAGTCGTCGAGTCGTTAAAGCTGCTCTGTGAAATTTGAAAAACCCCTCTGAACATTTTTTTAAACCTAGGTACTTTTTTATATTATTATATTACATGATATTTCCTTACGGATTTAGATGTTTGTCATTACCATTTTATGTCTGTAAATATGAATACTACGACGGCCGAGTGGCTTACCAGGGTCTGTCAAATACACAAATCGTCATTCAATTTGTGTTTGGAGTCAGAGTATGGACCTAATAGGTCGAGAAAATAGTTAACATCCATTTCTCGTAAAAACAAAAATCTGTTAATATATTTACAAACCTCTACTCTGTGGAGGCCCATATGATCATATTAGGCTCACACACGGTCAAAATAAATAAGAAAAAATTATGAATAAATAAAATTATAAGAACATATTTTTTTGTGACTTTTTCTTAAGTAGAAAAGTCGCCAGAGCATGTTTTGTGACTCAATGACTAATGTATGCGATTCTAATTTTAAAAACTGTCATCAGTACAAAAGACGACGCGCGATTCGGTGTGCGATGTGAAATCGGATTGGCTACGAATATGCCAGTGGCGAAGGGTGACTTTTGGAAACAAGTAGGCTGTGAAGAAAGCACACTTGTTAGATGTATTTACGGGAAATAAGAAGATAATCCGACATAACTACTGATGAATAGGTAGGTGCACAAAAATCGATGAAATTTCAAAAGCTCACTAATGGTATAAAATTAAGCAATTAATTTGAATTATATATTTTCTTAAATATAAACGCAAGATACGCTCAAAATAATTATTGAAAATATCCGCTGTTGTGAATCTGTTCCATAACAATTTATAATTTAACCCGTAAACTAGACATTTTAAAATACTTCTATATTTAAAACACAGACTAAGATACAATATCAGATTTCAACTTACATAATTGGCTGAATAAATTGTCTTAGTCTATGAATAAATTAACTGACAAATAAAAATCACGAGATAAATTATTTATTAATTTTACAACAATCAATATTTATATATGATTGAATCCCTAGAAATTATTTTTTTAAATTATCTTATAAATTATTTTGAATAAATGTGCACTTAAGTAATATGTAAGCGTAAGCGCTCCTTAAATAGCTTACCAATTTATATGGGCCGCCGCAGATGTCTTGAAATTAAGAGAAACAAACTTCATATAAAAAAAGTTTTCGATTCACGCGAACATAATCCATACAATATGTAAAGCGAAACGAGATGTCGCTTATTTTTTTAAATCTTCGAGACATGCCATAAATGGTGCTTATTGAAATAGTGGAAAAGATCGTAAAATTATTATGACAATTATACGATAGATGTCGTTGGGCATATTGAATATATTATTATGTGATTATATTATTTAATGTGGCAATATAAAATTAAAAAATATTTTTCTTATGAAGGTAGGCTTTAAATAATCGCCTAGTATGGAGTCTTCGCCACTGGAATATGCAATAGAAACATTATGAAAATGCAGTTCGCAGCGTATGGTTAGCACTGATTGCAGCCACACTGATTATGAAAACGGTATGCCTTAGGCTGTAATGTTATAGGTAATAGGTATCCCTTAACATTATTTGCTTACCCATCAAATGGAAATTTATCACTAAGTTCAATAAGAGTTTTCAAATTTAGACTGAGTAAAATAAATTTATTATTTTATTAAATTAATTCAATATAAGAGATTTAAGATTCTATATTAAATATTGAAGTTACATCCTAGGTAAATACATTCCTAAATATTATTTAAACATAAGTATTATTAATAAAATAATTTTAAAACAAAAACTTTCAAACATTTAAGACACGACACCAAGTTTGATAAAACTCATACTGTCTTCGATTCGATAAATAAATAATATTTTTTTGTAACTGATTACCGCTAACCTCGGCGTATCTTTTTGCACAGATGAGTATCATCTATCTGAGTAACTTTGTAATATAAATTTATCGAATAAGCTATTTCACTTTTCAGCTAATTAAATTTCCAACGTATATACTAATTTATTTTGTTTATTTGTTTATTTAGAAACAAGAGTATTATGGCACTACAGAGATTGGTTAATAGGCCATACTACATATATATATAAGACCATGTCCGATCCGTATAGGATCATATGGGCCTCCACGAGTGGTGGTTTATATTAACAGATTTTGTTTTTTACGAGAAATGGATGTCTGCCACTTGCTCAACCTATTAGGTCCATACTCTGACTCGTACACAAATTGAAAAACAATATGTGTAGGTACTTTCCAGGCCCAGGATTCGAACCTGAAACCCACGACACTATAGGCTGCCGCTTAAGCTACGCGGCCATCGTACATAATAAATACAAAAAAAATGTTTTAATTACAAATAACAACCAATATAACAATAAAATAGAAGATAATTTATGTTAAATGTGTAAATATTAAAGTAAAATGATAAAAACATTCAGGAATATTATAGAGTTCAAAAAAAAATCACCTTTATGGTGCCATCAAACAGGTTAATCGCACGATACACAGCATCATGAAACTTCACAACCGTCCTGCGACGGGGTATCATGAAGACCACGGAGTAACGAGTTATTATGCATATGTTTCAATTCCAACGAGAAGAGAATTTTTTTTATTTTTATATAAGTCTCAGGCATGATAACAATTCTCAATCCGCAATAAAAAACATTATGTTAAAGGCAAAATGAATTAAAACTACTAAGTAGTAGATAGCAATTGATTAAAATTCCTCATCTGCTTTCTGCATAAAATCGTAACGAAAGTCTATTTATTTCTTTCGAATTTCTAGTTACCAAGGACGTCGAAGGGCAACGAAAGTAAACTAGATATCGCAAACCCGACAAAACCAGTCAGCTAATTTTTTTAATGGAAAGGTGTTTTCGTTATTAGGTACTAAGTTTAAGTGGCTATTTCTATATTATATTCCATATGATTCTCCTCAATTTGCCGCCCTTTGAGTAACTGCCGCCCCAAAGCGACGCTCAATCTGCCTACCCCCACGGGACGTCACTGTCTACTGTAAAAAATCGTCGAAACACTTGAAACCAATCATAATGGGTCTTGCACACTTTTGATTCAATTCTTTTTCCAGGGTTTTCTAATTTGTATGTTTTTGAGACTGTTTTATAGTATTTCGTAAATTCATTTGAAGTTAAAAGTCCAATATTTTAATTGAATTGAAAAAAACTTGTATTGTTCAATGTTATTTTTAAATTTTCCGACAAAAAATGGCCTCTGTTAAAAATATTAATAATAACTTTGGACGCTGTGTCGTGTTCCATAAATCTACGTCAATTGAATAGAAAATTTAAAAGGCTTATTTCGCTTGCGCCGCCATTTTCCGACAAATTAAATGCATTGTCTCACGAATTCGTTGTGAAAAACCCTCTGTTGTGCGTTACATTGTTTTAGCTTTAAAACAAAAAAAAAGTGCGATTATCCTTTTCAACAGAGTGAGAGAGCAGTCGGGGGGAGGGGATGAAAACTTTTTATATTGTCGTAAAATTCACAACCCGAATTTGGTTGATAGGCTAAAATAAATACCGTTAACATTTTATATGAATTTTATCGGCATGTAACAATATTTTTACACGTGTAAAATATTTTTATTGGCAAGATGACACCAGTGGTGTGGTGTGGCAGTGAATATTATCAGAACACATTCAATATCAGGCCAAAATTTTTAAAATATGTATTGAGCATACATAATTATCAAAACACTTCTGAGAAAATATATTATAACCAATATAAAAAATCTTTTTGAAAAAAGTAAGACACCCCGCAGTAATCGAACCTGCATCTCTCGGGTTCGCGCCCATGCACATATACTATATCGCACCCTCACAAATAAACCGCCACAAGTCCAAATGTACGTGTTTTGAGTTAATTACTACGTTTAATTGTCTATCAAACTTCATTCAATCTAAACATATTTCAAAAACACAGTACAAAAATGTGAAAGGTAAAAACTTCAAAGCTGATTTTCTCTGTTTGACGTTTTTTGGATTGTAGCAGTTTAGTTGCGATGGTGCGACATTTCAAGTGTTTTCGTAATTATGTATGTTCAATAATTATAATGTTACATTCTTAAACCTTGTGAATTATTCGTTGAATAAAAAAATGGTTAATTAAAAACTCTTAGCAAGTTTAAGCAAGTGACAACAACAAATCTTGGAGTGATCAGTGACGTCAGTTAGTAATTAAAGTAATACATACTTTGATTTAAAATACAAAAGCCGATCGCCAATAGTAACTCAATTTGGAAAGCGCTTCAGAGAGTATTATGAGCCATTAGTTAAAATTCGTCGCAATCAAGTATGACGCCTTCAGCATAGTGGTCTATGTGCATAGGCGCGAAACCCGAGAGATGCAGGTTCAATTCCTGCGTGGTGTCTTATTTTTTTCAAAAATTTTTTCTATTTGTTATAATATATTTTCTCAGAAGTGTTTTCAAAATTATGTTTGTTCAATTATTAAGATGTTACATTCTTAAATCTTGTGAATTTTTCGTTGAATAAAAAAATAGTTGATTAAATAATTATGTATATAAACTATAACGGTATGTTATCCGAGAAACGGGTAGCTAAACCGTCGGTATGTGGTATGGCGAGGTCCTTACTAATGAAAGGCGTATCTTCCAGAGAATATAAAAGAAAGACCAATGATGGTACTTAAAACTATTCTTAGAATTGGGTGGCGAGCGGCGATTCGTGGTCTTGCTCTGCAACCGTGTAAACTGTAAGCAAAAAGTGCTGTGCAAAATGGATGACGATCGCTGTTTATAAATTCACGAACATTACAAGGAATAAGCAACACTACTTAAAAAATATATATTTGGACCATGTCCGATCCTAATATCATTATATGGGCCTCCACAGAGTGGAAGTTTGTATTAACAGATTTTATTTTTAAGAGAAATGGATGTCAGCCACTTGCTCAACCTATTAGGTCCATACTCTGACTCATACACAAATTGAAAAACAATATGTGTACTTACCAGATCCAGGATTCGAACCTGGGACCCTCGAGACTATAGACCGGCGCTTAAGCCACGCGGCCATCGTGGTAAAATATACTATATTCTAAAGGCATGATTCTAATATAATTAAATAAGAATGGCTCTATATCAAACCATGGCAAGTGATTTTACACATAACTAGAATCAATACTGCTGAAAGCTCACATAAAGAAAATTTAAACAACAGAATGAGGTATGGGGTGGCAAGTTTTGGACATGTAAATGAGTCTTGAAACTTCAAACAACAATGGAAAGTGTAATCAAACATATTTTATTTTATAATTTTTAATTAAGTATAATATATAAATTTAACGTATAAATACATGACGTGTTGAATATAATAGAACGCGGATTGAGATCTTCTTTCAAACGTGATAGTCTATTTAATGAACTACTTACGATTAAATAATGCTTACACTGAGTATCCTATGGTTTTGGTAAGAAATGCATTTTAAGATAATAAATATTAATAATATTACTAAGGTAAAAGTGATAAAAGTTCTTATTTGCAATTGGTAATTAGATTCGTGTGAAATGCATGACGTGATAGATAATATTATTTTTCACTGTCGCCATTTCACAACACTTATAACACTCAGTAGAAGAAAGCAACATCGTCATTCAGTTATCAAAGATTTAGCCTCAAGGTTATCGTTTGCTTCGCCCGGTGGAACTCGTAATCATCAGAACGCATTCCTGTTATTTCACTCATCTAAATTATAATCTGTAAACTTACCTGTAATAATTAAATTGATATTTTTTTGGAAGGAGATAATAAAACCAGGGTTCATTTCATTCACGCACCAAATTCTGAGTTATTCATTTGGGAGTCAAACCAACCTACCCTCCGGTTCCCTATTCCATCTCACTTCCATAGAACTATTTACTGAACCAACCACAGGCGAACCACTTTTTAGTAGTTACTTGAATTCCATATCGACGAATAAAAACCACAGCGTTGATATAGTACCACAATAGTATTTGATGGCTTTTATTATACCTAAGAAAGCGGCATTGTCGTCACACATTTTTTAGGGTAATGTTCGTCATTTAATAGAAAGTAATAACGAGATAACGTCATATAACTTGTTTTATAATTTTTTGAGAATGTATAGCATAAATACGTTTGATTATTATTTATTAAATGAATTAGTGGACAACGAAATGTCACAAAAATTACAGACTGTATAAATAAATATTAGTCGAGCTATATGGCAAGCATTTCACGTTCAATCTAGATCGTGCTTGACTTAGGTTAATCCATGATTACGATCCAAATTGAACGTGTAATGCCTGCCTAAGGTAAGTAAAATAATTATTATGGTTAGTTGGCTTGTCACTCGTGTGAGTTGCGCTCAACCACCAACTGCGATAATTTTGTGGGGAATACCGGCCACGCATTGCGACGGCCTTCCAAACCAACTTCAGTTAGTGGTCCGTGTGAGTAATATTGTACGTTTCCACACATATTCACGACCGTACAGTTTTGTGCTGTGATGTGTTTATGGTGTTGTCCATGTGAGTTTATATCCTAAACACGAGTCACTGAATAATTTTATTGTATTTTATGTACAATATAAACAATAATGTTAAAATCACATTACTTTATCACAA
This sequence comes from Rhyacophila brunnea, assembly GCF_057557595.1. Lineage (NCBI taxonomy): Eukaryota > Metazoa > Arthropoda > Insecta > Trichoptera > Rhyacophilidae > Rhyacophila > Rhyacophila brunnea. The sequence continues at coordinate 7,764,422 of NW_028232796.1, read as the reverse complement.
CATACGAAGCGCCTAGTTTCAAAAGCCCCTAAAACGGTTTTTGATTTTTTTTGAATTATATGCATTTAGATATATATTTTTGTTACCTATATGATGGCCAAAGATTGAACTTTAATAAACATCAAAGACCATCAATACGTATGATCAAAAATTAGGGTAAATTTCAAAACCTGCTAAAATGGTTGTGTGTGCTTTTCAAATACCCCTAAAATGGAAAGCCAAAATACAGATATACGAGCCAAAAAAATAGAATTTAACAAATTACATAAAATTACAATTACACACAAAAGTACTTAAAGTTTACAGATTTAATAGATATGATTTTCTCTCATATTTCTCAAAACTACCTAAAATAGTTTTTCTCATTTTTCTCAGAACTACCTAAAAGCGTTTTAGGGGCTTTTGAAACTAGACGCTTCCTCACGTGAGGTCATATGCTATAAGCCTCAGATCATGCAAAACCTTACAACCAACAAAAACATAGTGTCAATTGGTACTTGTTATTTATAGCTAACTTCCAAACCAATAAAATAAAAAAAATACATGAGATCACGTCATACCTAAAAAATGATTAAACTTTCACAAATTAAAAAAGGCGTGATATGCATGAGATGATATTATTGTGGTTTTAATACATTTTTAAAGATTTTCCAAAGTGTCCAAAGTTTTCAATTAGTTTTCATTTCAAAATATGCTACGGAATGGGAGCTCTGTCTAATAATATTTTACGTACCAAGTAAAACATTTTTTACTTTTTGTCCGAATCATAAGCTTACCGTGAGCTCACGTGTGCTCGAGTGTGCTCACGTGACGTGATATAAATGTATTTCTACCATAATAATCATAGTTTTATATGGCTACGTGAGCACTAGTATCACAAATTGGTTGAACACTTAATGCTTTAGACATAATGGGAGGTTACTTTTTAAGAATCCAGACGCCTCCATACAACTACACAGACGCCTAAATAAGCACTCTCTTCATAATATATAACAATAATTGACATTATTTGTTGTCCGAGGTAGGCAAGCTCGATTGAAGTGCCATTGATAAGTATCACTTTTGGGTCAGTAAAGCAGTTTATCATTACTTTGCGGTCGAGACAGCGCAACGTGGCGTGGAATGGTACACGTTGGGCATAACGCGGAAAGACCATAAAAGAATCCAATGAACAAGGAGGCAGTGTGTTATGTCGCCAGGCAGATGAAGTAGTAATGGGATCTAAATGTCCCTCGGCGATTGTAAAATGCCAGGATACAGTGGTACCTGAGTTGCACTAACCAATAACATAGACGACCTAAAACTTGCTGAATCGACTAGGTAACTTATAAAGTTTGGTGGACCTACGTAGCAGAAAATAACTAAGAATGGAGAAGAGTTAAAGGAGTTAGGAGATGCCTTCATGCTTAACTGGGTTGAATCCGGTTGATGATGATATTTATATTACAAATAATTTTCATTTACCATTGTTCAGAAATCGTTATGACCTAATTTTGAATAAAAAAAAATCATGAGTGCCATAAAGAAAAAATAAGTGTGCCTATATTCATGTGACCTTCTTAATACATTGTATAACATACTACGCTACTGGGAACAAAGTCAAATTGATCACGAATTTTCACGACAAGCATTATATGCTTTATTGACTTCAACTTGTGATTAATTGAAAAACTCGTATAGAATTTACGTTTCAATTTATCTTATTATTTAACATTTTTATGGAAAAATGCGCCATGTACTTTTTAGTAGGACCATATAATATTTTCTCATACAGTTTTGAATGAAAACTCATCAAATTATTTCGAAAATACTAACGCTCCGCGCAGATAAATACATAAAACGGCCAGGAACGCAGCATGGTATTTTTATTGCAGTAACGAAAAATGCGCCCTATACGCAGTACAAAACATACTGACTTCAAATACTAAGTTCGATGGTGTCCGGTTACCATTACCACAATTGAACAATGAATAACTAGATAATTAAAATATTTTCAAAAATGTACTCTGAAACTGAAAAAATTCAAGATCCCCGTTTTTTTGTTAGTATAAAATCATAGAACTCTTCATATACTTAATTAGTAATTAATTCTTCTTCTTTCTTCTTTTGCCATATCCTCTCCTTAACTGCAGCATATGGACACCACGCGGCGCATCCAAGAATCCCTGTCGCTCGCCAGTCTTCTTGCTTCGTTCCAAGTCAAACCAGCATCCCGTAGCTCCGCCGTATACACTCTGTAGATTGTATTTAGCGGCCTTCCAGGACGCCGGAATCTGGTTGGTTTGAAGAACAGGCAAGCCAGTTTGAAGTTCTCTTCTGGCATCCGCAACACGTGGCCGAGCCAGGTCCAACGTCGCCTCTTCACTTTCAGCGTGATGAGAGGCTGCTTGGTGCGTTCTCTTATCTCCTCGTTGCTCTTAAAGTCATTGTTAAGTAATAGTTAGTTGTAAGTTAATACTAAACAATAATAATCAATAGACTACGTAACATTTAGTTTTATATAAACACATTTTTTAAACGCCAAAAAAATGCACCGTGGAAGATTTTTCAACTATAAAACATTATCTACTTTTCATCATAACCATAGGAAGGTTCGATTCCTCCATAATTTGATAATTTTAGTATAAAATTTTTAGTTGACATTTTATTCTTGCACGTACAATGAAACTCCATTTCTGCGCCCCTAACCGAGCCACGCCTGGGGTGGCTGCACCTCTCGCATACCCCATTGATCACAGCCATTGATGGTAACCAAGTAGGTACGATAATCCGGGTTCATAGTTATTGTAACTGTACCTCGCTTGGTTATCAGGACCTGTTTCGTAGGCCTGGTACCTTTTGCCAATTTTCGAGAAACCCCTGATCCAGCTTACGGAACTTGGTTTAAAATCACTGCATTAAGAAATAAGTATGATAATAATACTGTGTTTTATTTTAATAAGGTCAGTATTGTAAAATTAAGAGAAAACCCCTTTAAAACTTTACACGAACAGTTCATTTCAGGGATTCAAAGGGTGAGTATTTAAAATGTTAATATATACTTTTAAATCCTGAAGTACGCAATTACGAAATAATATTTTTTACTTAATGAAAATCCTTAACCAATTTTAACAAGCGCTTAAAGCCCGCATAACAAAGTGATGCCGGTCGACGTTTCGAAGCTTAGCGGAGGCTTTACTAACAAGCCATACTGTGCTGAAAGGCAAAACCATGACACGTTAATGCTCGGAAGGATTAGTTTTCTAACTACATAGGCGTAACGCTACATAGGCCAAGGTTACATGATTATTTACATATCATTGGCGATCCTTCGACTACCCACTATGTTAACGGTTTTAGATTGTACCTACTTACGCACATTGTATTTCACTTTGTCAAATACTTTATTATCATCATCAGTAGTTGGTTCTAGCTTCCTTCAACAACTATATTCTTCAAATAGGCGCTTTTCAGATCGATACCCCAAAATAATATACGACAACTGCTTTCCCTTCATCATTCGGCCTTATCCTCAGTATCCAGTTTGTGTACTCAAGTCTCGGATGAAACTACCCATACTCAGTATGTGTGGCCCAATAAACTTGTTCCAAAAAACTTGTGATGATATCATAGCGAGTCGCTCGCCAGTTGGTTGACTTTCAACACTATTTACATTAAATGCGCGCGAGCGAGATAATAGCACTTGCATACAAGAAAATTCTAATTTATTAGGCTATGGCATATGCATTCAAATGACATAAGTAATCTAATGTATGAACAATAGGTCATACATTTTGTGTCGCAGCCACATTCCCTCGGGAATGTGGTGAGATAACGCATAGGCGCTTGTTATTACCGCTCAAAACATGTTTAAAATTTAAAAAAAAATCATCGTAATTCATTTTGTTAACAAGAATATTATAGCCTAACAGAAAAATAACTCATAAATTCAAAATGTGTTTTTTTTAATTTTATAATAAATGGGATATTTCGAAAAGCCGAGCTCAGTATATTTTTAGGGATTCTATTGAAGCCGATATTTCAAATACTGATATGGAGTTGGTTTTACTTCGAGTTCAGTATGCGACTTATGTCGCATACGCACGCCAAATACTCTATATAGTATTCCAAATACTAGTAAGTATTTTGGAACAAGTTTTGATACTAAGTTTAGTCTTCAAAATCGACCAGTTTTCCCAACTCTAATATACATTCGAGTGTATACTATGACAATATACGAGAAACTACTAGAGAATCTAATCCTACGATTTGGTACATAACCATGCGTGGGATTATGTTAGGCCAATAGATATTGACGGTGAAATCACTGTGGTCGGTTAAGAACTGGGAAGTTTAAGTGTCTGAAGTCAGTCTGGTTATCTCCATGTGCCATGAAAAACATATAATCCTGCCATTGCTGTAGACTTCTATCGTTCATGTTAGGCCTGCAGCGCGTAATCATCCATCATTGTATGCGTGATCAGTCTCTGAGCATACTGGATCACAGAGGCAAATAACCGCATCAAATCTAAGTATACGACAGTAACTAACTGTTTTTTTTTATTAATACTATCGACCGAAGATACTTGATGGAATTTGAATTTAAATTCTAATGGATTTAAGTTTTATACTATTCCATCAGAGTTATTTTTGCGAGCCGAGTTTCGCTTACTGGCATCTTCAGGCACTATGTACACAACGAATACAATTAATTCTAACTTAAATAATAAATTAATACAATAAAGTAGGTAAATGATCACAATAAAAATATAGGTAACCAGCAAACTATTAATAGCTGAAATATTTGTAAAATAACCCATATCATTAATGATACAATCAATAGTCTGATACTCGTATATCGTTATAAAAATAATAATTAATAATAATAATCAATAAACACTACATTCAAGAGGTATCAAATCATATATTAGTTAAACAAATATTCTTACATGCTCTTTTATTTATTTGATTATTTATTTTTTATTCTATAAAAAAGAGGGTAGAGCTTTTCTTTGCATTAAATTAAATTTAATTGCGTTCAGAATCTTGTCGACAGTTTTTTTTACGAAATAGTACGATTTTCAAAATAAAGGAAAAAACTGGATTTTTTGGGCCTAGTTTGGGAACTTGTTTTCTACTACTGTATATTAGTGGCGAAGGGTAACCTTTTGAAAGAGGTAGGCTGTGGGAGTAACCATGCTTGTCAGATACATTTACGGGAAATAAAAAAAGATAACCCAATATTACTACTGATGAATAGGTACGCTAAATCGATAAAATTTCAAAAGCTTAATTGGTTTGTTATAATTAGTTTATAAAAATAAGCAATTGGTTTGAATTACTTATGTATTTTCCTAAACATTTATAAACGTAACATACGCTCAAAATATATTACCTACCATCTTTGAAAATGTCCGTTGTTGTGTATATATTCTGTTCCATAACAATTTATAATTTAACCCGTAAAACTAGACATTTTAAAATACTTCTATATTTAAAACACAGACTTAGGTAGGTACAATATCAGATATATAAATTGTCTAATGAGTGAACTAATAGATACATAAAAATCACGAGAAAAATTATTTTATATTTTTAACAACAATCAATACATATTTATGTGATTGAATCCCATAGAATTTATTTTTTTAATTATCTTATAAATTATTTTGAATAAATGTGCTCTAGCGACGTAAGCGCTAACTAAACAACTTGTAGATTTGTATGCGGGACGCAAGAAATTTTGAAATTATAATAAAAAAAACTTCATATTGTAGAACCCGACGATTCACATCAAAATAATCCTATACAATATGTGAATCGAAACGCGGTGTGTTTAATTTTTTAAACTTTCGAGAGATGCCATAGATAATGCTTATTGAAATAGGAAAAGATCGTAAAATTATGGCAATTATGCGATAGATGTCTTTGGGCATATTGAATATATAATTATTTATAAACAGGTCAATATGAAAACAAAAATTATTTTTCTTAAGAAGGTAGGCTTTAAATAATCGCCTAGTATGGAGTCTTCGCCACTGCTGTATATACACGTTTTGAAAATCATGAAATGAAATGAAAATCAGTTTTACCAACCCAGATGTGCGTATATGTTTATGCATAAGTGGTGCTTAAAAAAACTCGCATTTTGCGAATATAGTGAGATTCAAACCAAGAAATATATCATGGAGTCATGCAGTATGTTTGTTTTGCGTGCAGGAGTTTCAGTCATAATAAAATAATGTCAATGGTGCTAGGTAGAGATTGCATTACCGAATGAATATAATATTAATACCGGTTTTTCTTATTGAATAAAACATATTATTACTATTACTATTAAAATCTATTTAAAACACTATTTTATAGCAACCTAAAGTGCCTTTGTAAATACGCATAGATCATAATATTTTACAACTGCTCCGGGTACAGAAAATCTCTCTGAAATTCAATGTTTGTTGGATATACTATCAACGTTGGATCAATAGTTATAATATAATTGAAAATATTAGCCATGAATGTTATCTTTTTCGAAATATGTTAATTCATCGCGACAATTATTATTCTATGAGTATATTTGAGAGATTTTGTTTTAATATAATTTAATCTTTGTTTGTTTCTGTCAATACATTTGCATTTTGACAGCATAAAACTTATACATTAAATTTAATATACAATATAGTAGTAAGTAATGTAAAAATAACATTAATTTCAATTTAGAAAAACATAAAGGTGTATGCTTTCTTAATACCAAAAATACACGGTATATTGGATTTTTGAAACCGGTATTTCGGTATCGATAAATAATTGAATATCGGTTTTTAAATACCGGTATTGCAATCCCTAGTGCTTGGGTTATCACATTGCGTTGTCAACGTCTACCTGTTAGGTTATGGGTCGTGACAAACGCTGATCTATAGCAAGAAGAAGAACAGGATCTTTGGGTGAAATTGTTGACAGTTGCGTAAAGTATTTGTTTAATAGTATGGAAATATTTCATAGTTACTGTCAAATAACGTTTCATACTAAATAACTCACATAATAATGTACCCATGTCAAACGTTACTTACAAATTGGCTTCGCTACGGCGCGGAAAACAAGTTTTCCTTTTTCTTATAATATAATTTTTATATACTGTGCCCTCTGTGGGAGGAATAAAATGAAAGTTTATATTGTTTTCGTGAAGCAAATTGATTTTGAAAATGTAGCGGAAATACTGGTGTCAAATATTTTCTCATCGATTGTGGCCTCTTTGCCATCAAAAATAACTCTGTAAGAACTTTTCACAATTTTAGAATCATTCACTAGTATGTCGTCACTGTTTTGGCAGAAGACACTAATTCGAAAAAATGACATATTGAGTTAGTTATACCAAAATGTTCTTTATTTCAAACTTTACCGTCTGGAAACCTTATTAATAAATAAACAGTCTTTATTTTAAAGTCATCCTTTTTACGATTACTTAATAAACTCACATTATAGACCATTTCAAACATTTTAACAACTTCAAAGTCAAATTACTCAAAACTAGTATTCTCCAGTTAGTGTGTTCTGCCAGAACAGAGACGAGTATATAGATTGTTTGAACTTCTGCACCCAATACTATGAATCGAGAGTTCGAATCCCGTGACCGATACGGCGATAGAAGGCAATTAATGCTGCGATTACATTACGACCACGTCACGTGCTGTTACATGCTGACACGGTGACATATTCTTACAATTTAATTATTATTGATTACGTATCAGTTGCGAAGGGTGAGGGTAGGCTGTTAAGATCCGACACAAATAGTGCACACTAAACTCTGTCAGTCAAACGTATTTATTTTCATTGAACTGAGACTAAAATGTGTAGATAGTGTTTGTTAGTCTTTAAAATTCAATTAAACCCTGCTTAATCCAAGCCATAGTAGATAATAGTCAATAAATATTCGTTTATCTATAAAATATCTAAAATTATTCTATTAAATCACACATAATTTTAGATATTTTACAGATAGAAGAATATTTTTTATCGATTATGGTTTGATTAGGCATGGCTTAATGAATTTAAAAAAAACTAATCAACACCATCTGTAATATGTATTCTTAATTCAAGGAAAACAAATAAGTATGACTTAAAAAGTGTGCACTATTTTTGTCAGATCGCTCGTAGGATCCCTAAACTAGTATGGTTTAGTTGAGGTAGGGTTTAATTTAATTTCAAAAACTAACCAGCACCATTTACAAATCGTATTCTTAGTTCAATGAAAATAAATACGTATGACTGACAGAGTATAGTGTGTACTATTTATGTCGAATCTTAACAGCCTATCTCCACCCTTAGCCACTGTTACGTATTATATGCGTCACATATCGTCACACTGTCGTTTCAGTCTATTGAAGATGCTACGTTTCAAGGCATTGAACCGATACTTCAATTATATATTGTACATGAATAATAAGACCAGATGCCATGTATGGCCAAAAGCATGGAAATAGTGTTGGGCTCATTTGAACGGAGCATGCTGTATGGTATCTTCGGATCCATATATGCCACACAGTTACAATTACAAGCTGTAGACCACCCTCCACGTAACCTTGCAATTTGGAATAGATTTTTGTTAATTATTTTGAATTATTTGATGAAATCAGCCAATCAGGCTGCTGGCATTTACTAATCCACAAATACGCAGTGTGTACACACAAATATTGTCACTGTGTACAATTGAAAAGTTACGTGGAGGATACTTTACGCTTTATACGGAGACCTGCACATTGTACAGCCCAAAATTGGACGGCCCTAAATGGTTGGACCATGTATAAAGGATGGACAAGTAACGCATGATAAATAAAATGACATTTAGGAAGCCAGATAGCAGACAAAGACCTGGCTTTGGACAGACCTGGATGGAGGCAGATGCTATAGGAGGCGAAAACCCACACTAGGTTCTAGTGCCGAGAAGAAGAAGATTAATACTATTAATTGTATTATAATATTGTGTCAGTGATACCAACTGTCGTTTAAAGATGAGAGAATAAACTGGATACCAGGAATAAATACTAGAGTTACTCAAAATTAATAAAAATTTCTAGAAGTAGAAATAAGTGGTAATTACAACGATTTTATTAGCTTGTATTCCTATTTTTCCGGTGGTTTTGTTGGGTGGGTGGGTTTGTCCGGTACAAATCTTGAAATCGATTTTTAACTAACTTCCCGACATTTGAAACTTTTAGAATATATTAGAATACGATGACAATGCATTCTTTTAATACGTTTAGTTTAGCCATCTTTAAGCAGAATTGAATTCATTTTCAGTTAATTCTGTTTTGTATGGAAAGTTATTTTGGAAAAAAATTCGTAAAAAGTTAAACACTATTATTGGTTGCTAAGGGGTCCTAGCAACTAAATTATTAATTATTAATTACGTGCGTTACTATGGAAACCAATATGAAATGTCAAAATAACATTTCATTATTCTATATTTATTCAGTATTTATATCAAGTACAAAAAAGTATTTATAAATACATAGAATTGTCAAGTTTATATGATTCAACAGAAAATTTACAAACGTGGTTTATAAAAGGTTCTTTTTATCTAGTAATTATTTTATAATAACATTGTTTCACAAATCACAAATAATAAATAAGTTATCAGATTGCAAATATAAAATTTGGTTATGACGTTGATTTTATATGTAAAATTTATTTTATTGGTAAGATAATAATATAATCTAGAAAAGGATAGCATGCTGATTTTCAAGTAAATAATACGGTGTTATATTTCATCTTTTTATGAGAAATTTTAAGCTTTTTGTTGTGTTGGAATACCAAACGCGATGTTCGTAAGCTAAATTTAATGCCAGCTCAAAAATACTAGATCTGGCAAGAAAAATGCTCATACTCTTCATAAAAAAAATGTACAGTATAAAGCATGTGTATAAAATATGTACGCAAAAAACAAGCATAATCGTCAGTTTAAAAAGTCAACGTTATTTTCATGTAAATATAAAAAAAATATCTATTAAACTTCCAGTGACACAAATTTGAATTCAGCTTTCCAAGTTTTTATCAGATTAATTGCCATAGTGGGTACCAGTTGACGAGCGTGAAATGTGAAAAGTGTGAAATTGTATGCATAAATTAGGAAAAGTCTCTCAAGCCGGTACGCTTGAAGCTTTTCTACCTCAACGTCACTCATCATTAAAACTCAGGCATATTTTTCTATTTTGGATTTTAATGCGATTAACTTGGTATTTACGCCATTTGCATAATACTTTTTAAAGTAATTATACAACAATTACGACATTACGAATTCAAAATAATATTATGATAACGTGACGTCATCATCTTTACCAGCTTACATTATTCATCAGTTAATACCACAATTATTGTAAGTGCCGTGAGTTTCACTGCCATGGACATCCGTACCACTCAGAAGTTTCGTTGGTTGAATTATGTACTTATACTATATATGGGTATACCATCTGAATGTTTTAAGATTAGATATTATGTCTGATGCCCCGAGAAAGGAACGTGGTGTTCGCAGGCGTTGAATTGAAAAAGCGTTCGTCAATTTCAAATAGGCTCTAGGCGATCCACTCACTTGTCGATTTTATAATGAATAAAAGAAAACTCGAGACGGTGGGAAAAAAGCGGTTCGCGTCCACTCTCGGATCGCCTTGTTGGCAGGTGTATCTTCTTCTTTCACCCTGTCATTGGGGCATAGGGCAGACATGCAGCGCATTGATCGCTTTTGTAGTACCGCTTCAGGGTGAGGGAGTTCCGGCCACGATGACGGAACCTTTGAGACTGTGCCACAGGGGTACGAAGTGTAGCACTCTTTGGCATCATTCGGAATACATGTCCCAGCCACGTAAAACGTGTCTTCGTGATTACGTCAATCACTGAAGGCTGCTCTGTCTGCTCACGAACTCGGGTATTTGTAACGCGGTCATACCAATGTACCCCTAAGATTCGGCGGAGACATCGATTCTCAATGCTCAAAAACCGAGACCCTTGAAGCTTAGTAAGATGCCATGTCTCACAGCCATACAGGAGCACAGGGTAGCCCGCACGCGTTGAACAAACGGCTGTTGGCAGGTATGTACGCAGCATTTATTATTGGGGCGTGTTTGTGACGAATTCTTTTACGTTTATTGCTCGGCTCGTCTGATGCTTGCATTTGTGTACGTGGCATAATGATTGTCTCTTCTTTATGTTATGTGATTTCCACAGGACTGTTTCATCGATCCATTTAGCCATTTAGTCCATAAAAAATAGATTTTTTTTTTGAATATGTCAGTAGTTGTAAATATAACATGTATTGTAAAAAATATAACCATTTGATAATGTTATATACACATTTATTCTCGTGTATTACATTCAAAGAATTAGGACTTTAGGTACCTACATATAAAGCGTATTTTTGTTATTAAATTTGACATTATTTTGCAAGCGCATGAAACATAGTTAAGTTGGTTAACTCCAACAATACTAATAATGCTCAGTTGCCATTCCAACTTTCTTAGACATGCATTGGCTGCCATTTGTACGTTCATTGTGATTACTTTCTCGAGTACAATTATTATTATAAACGGTAGACAAAATAATAATGCCGAAGTGTAGTATTATTGGAAGCTTATCGTGATGAATTGACTGTATATGCCCTGAAAATCGGCAAATAAATGTTAAACTGTTTAATTAAAAATGATAAAACAATCCCTGGAACCCTGACAACTGTAAGAGGTAGGTACTGGTTCCGGCTCAGGGTTCTCAAGATTTCTGATTAAGGATATCGGTTCAGATTTAATTTTCGGATCCAAAATAAGGTTTTCAGGTTGCCAGAGTTTGGCTCTATCTTGAGATCTATAAGAGCTGCTCTATGAGAGATTAGTCTCTATAGTAAGACTTATGAATTAAGTGTAGACAATCATACTTGCCAAGCAGAAGTGGGTTGGTTAAATTCTAGTAAATTAAATTCAGAAATCTGAATTCAGAATTCCAAATTACGAATTCAAAATTCAAAATTCAAAATTAAAAATTCGAAATTCAAATATCACATTCAAAATTCAAATTCGTAAAAAAATGTTATATTCTAAATTCGAAATTCAAAATTCAAAATTCAAAATTCAAAATTCAAAATTCAAAATTCAAAATTCAAAATGCAAAATTCAAAATTCAAAATTCAAAATTCAAAATTCCAATTTCAAAATTCCAATTTCAAAATTCGAAATTCGAAATCCAAATATCTAATTCTAAATTCAAATCCAAAATTCCAAATTCTAAATTAAAAATACAGAATTCCAAATTACAAATTTAAAATTCAAACCTCAAAATTCAAAATTCAAAATTAATACAAAATGTTATATTCTAAATTCCAACTTCTAAATATGAATTCCAAATTCCAAATTCTAAATATGAAATTCTTAATTCTTATTCGAATGTACCGTTTAAAAAATAAAAAAAAAATCGGTTAAGTACATGTTCAAACACGCGCGTTAATATCATTTTACTCCCTACTTTAATTATAGTTTGTCAATTTATGGCTACGGCCATATGTTGTAGCTTAACCACTGGGGAATGACAAAAGAAATGGCGTATTTCAAAAAAACACTACCTTATTCTTAGGTCAATAATTATTATAAAGCAATCATTATTCATAAGATGTTTATCACACTTGAATGGTCAAAGACATAGCTTATAATAAATATCTTTAGAATCATCTTCAAATGTGTTAATCTTGCCGATTTTTTTAATAATAAAATGCCTAATTCTTGTCAAATTTGGGATCACAGAGATTATTAATATAATTTTTTATCGTGAATATTTTACAAAAATTATCTCGTAATAAATTATACTAATGGTTTTATAAATGCGTTTAAAAATTAATAAATGTAAAAAATCTTAACACCACTGCACAGTTATGTACTGAAATATGACTATATTCTAAAACATTAGAGCGAGAGGTTTAAAAGAATACTATTTTATGTAACAAAAATACTTTATGCAGTCATCAAATGTTTAAAATAACTATAAAGGATAATAAGGCTTCAAAATTATATAATTAGATTATCTACAACGTTTAAGGAGTGTCCAGGATCATGGTTTGAAAATACGATAAAAACTCAATTTTGACCTACGACGAGCACGTGGGCCATTAAGCCGAGTTGAAGAGTTCTACAGTGATCTCTACAGTGATGACACTGACAATACGACCATAGACTTAGATCTTCAGAGAAATGGACATTCGGAAGACCATACTCCCGAAATCACATCCTGGGAAGTAACCCATGCTTTAAATTACATGAAAAGTGGGAAATCTTCCTCCGGGGATGGTCTAACGATAGATATTCTCAAAAAAGCGGGAAAGGATGCAAATGAAGTGCTTGCACAATTGTTCACAGCCTGCATACGCAAAGAGGATGTGCCAGAAGCATGAAAAAATGCCACAAAAAAGGTGACAGAAGACCTAGCAAATTATCGTCCAATAAGTCTACTCCCTATTCTCTACAAGACGTTCCCAAAAATTCTCTCAAACCGTCTGCAAAATGTACTTGACGAGAATCAACCGAGAGAACAAGCCGGATTTAGAGGAGGATACAGCACTATGGAACATATCCAAGTCGTCAGAGAAATCATAGAGTGACGCCAGGAATACAAACTGCCAGAAGATAGACTATGAGAAGGCGTTCGATTCGATAAAGAAATGTTCAATACTCGACGCACTCAGAAAACAAGGAATCCCTGGGCGCTATATAAATATTTTCAATAACATATACAGTAGCGCAACAGCATCTGTCAATCTCCATAAACTATTAAATAAATTAATACAAAATCTTATATTCTAAATTCTAACGTCTAAATGCAAAATTCGAAATTTGAAATTCAAAACTTTAATTTCAAAATTCTAAATTTGTAATTCCTAATTCGAAATTCATAATTCAAACCTCAAATTCAAAATTCGAATTATAATTTTGTAATTCGAATTTCGAATTTCTTATTTAGAATTTTGAATTTGGAATTCTGTATTTTGAATTTTATTTGGAATTTCGAATTTTGAATTTTGTATTTTAAATTATGAATTTGTGATTTTGAATTTCGAATTAGGAATTAGGAATTTCATACTTAGAATTAAGAATATAATATTTTGTATTAATTTTAAATTTAGAATTTTGAGGCTTGAATTTCGAATTTCGAATTTCAAATTTAGAATATTGTAATTTGAATTTCGAATTTCTTATTTAGAATTTTGAATTTAGAATTCTGTATTTTGAATTTTATTTGGAATTTCAAATTTTGAATTTTGTATTTTGAATTTGGAATGTAGGATATTGAATTTCAAATTAAGAATTAGGAATTTCATACTTAGAATTTAGAATATAACATTTTGTATTAATTTTGAATTTAGAATTTTGAGGTTTGAATTTCGAATTTCGAATTTAGAATTTTGAATTTGGAATTTGGAATTTCGAATTTCGAATTTCGAATTTTGAATTTTGTATTTTAAATTATGAATTTGGGATTTTGAATTATGAATTTGGGATTTTGAATTTCGAATTAAGAATTAGGAATTTCATACTTAGAATTTAGAATATAACATTTTGTATTAATTTTGAATTTAGAAATTTGAGGTTTGAATTTCGAATTTCGAATTTAGAATATTGTAATTTGAATTTCGAATTTCTTTTTTGAATTTTGAATTTGGAATTCTGTATTTTGAATTTGGAATGTAGGATATTGAATTTCAAATTAAGAATTAAGAATTTCATACTTAGAATTTAGAATATAACATTTTGTATTAATTTTGAATTTAGAATTTTGAGGTTTGAATTTCGAATTTCGAATTTAGAATATTGTAAAATGAATTTCGAATTTAAATTTTTGAGTTTCGAATTTCGAATTTTGCATTTAGAAGTTAGAATTTAAAAATTAATTTTTTTTTATTATTCTTAAATTTTAAATATTGAATTTCGAATTTCAAATGTTGTATTTTGAGTTTTGAATTTCGAATTTCGAATGTTGTATTTTCGAATTTCTAATTTTGCATTTAGAAGTTAGAATTTAGAATTTGAAGTTTTATATTAATCTTGATATTAATCTTAAATTTTGAATTTTGAATTCGAATTTCGAATTTTGAGGTTTGAATTACGAATTTCGATTGTTTCATCATAGGAAGCGATTTATGGCGTTGCTATGGTATAAAAAAAAAAAATCTAGGCGTTGCCATGGTAACAAATTATAATAAACAAACGATACATACATACTTATAAATATTTTATGGCGTTGCTAAATTCTTCGAAAAATTGCTAAATTCAACGTACAACATACAAACAAATTTATAATAAACAAACTTTACATACACACTTCGAAATATTTTATGGCTTTGTTACGGTAATAAATAAAAGTTTCTGGGCGTTGACATTGTAACAAATTTATAATAATCAAACGTTACATACATACTTCGAATTATTTTATAGCGTTGCCATGGTAATACACAAAAATTTATAAGCGTTGCCATGGTAACAAATTTATAATTAACAAACGTTACATGCATACTTCGAAATATGTTATAGCGTTGTTATGGTAATAAAAAAATCATCTAGGCGTTGCCATAGTAACAAATTTATAATAAACAAACCTAACATACATACTTCGAAATATTTAATGACGTTGCTATGGTAATAAACAAAAATTTCTAGGCGTTGCCATGGTAACAAATTTATAATAAACAAACGTTACATACATACTTTGAAATATTTTATGGCGTTGCTATGGTAATAAAAAAAGTTTCTAAGCGTTGCCATGATAACAAATTTATAATAAACAAACGTAAAATACATATTTCGAAATATATTCTGGCGTTGCTATGGTAATAAACAAAAATTTCTAGGCGTTGCCATGGTAACAAATTTATAATAAACAAACGTTACATACATACTTCGAAATATTTATGGCGTTGCTATGGTAATAAACAAAAATTTCTAGGCGTTGCCATGGTAACAAATTTATAATAAACAAACGTTACATCCATACTTAGAAATATTATATCGTCGGCTTAACTAGAAAACTGCTTATCTACAGTTTAGCAAAATGTTCAGGAGAGCATAAAAACTGAATAAAATCAGTTGTAACCAATATCATGTTGTGAATTTTACATATGTTACGTAAATAATAATTTTTGTTGATTTGGCATTCAAATATTAAGAAAAATTTTAACCTGTCTCCCAAAAAACACAAAAAATGCAGATACGTATTATTCTCTTTTCCTTACCAACATAAAATTTGGAGATACGCAGTTTGCGTAACTTATTTTAAGTATGCAAATTTAGTGTGAGGATACTAATACTAATATCACACCCACGGTGGCCGCGCGGCATAAGCTTTGGACTATCATGCCGTGGGTCCCAGGTTCGAATCCTGGGTCTGGCAAGTACACATATTGTTTTTCAATATGTGTGTGAGTCAGGGTATGGACCTAATAGGTTGAGCAAGTGGCTGACATCCATTTCTCGTAAAAACAAAATCTGTTAATTCAAACCTCTACTCTGTGGAGGCCCATATGATCCTATTAGGATCGGACATGGTCGGAAAAAAAAAAAAAAAATACTAATATTACCCAATTATCAACACACAATGAATGTAACAGCATGATATAACAAGCTGAAAGAAGTACCTACATAGCAAGCTTTTCTCCTACCAAGTATAATCATAGGAAAATAAGTTTGAACTATTAACTTATGGAAGAATAATATTTTATTAAAATGTTAACATATAAAATTTTTACAAAAATAGTTTCTTGCACACTCTGACATATCTATTTCTGCATTTTAAGGATAGCACAGTGGAAGTTGATCTTCTTGATGCTTTTTTCGTACTGGTTTTTCTATTTGTTGCATTAACTGTTACAAGCGTATTAACCAACACTTTCTTTTCTGCCCAAGATAACTTCCAAAAAATCATTAAACATAACTCTCCTCTCTTCTGATATCGACTGATATTTTATAACAGAGCGATCTTTCTTTGAGGAACTGCAATTAAACCTTTCTTTCAGTGTTCTTTTCTCTTTGCCGATGCCATACTTCCATTTTCCATTTATTTTCTTTTTTCCTTTGTAAGATTCACCCTTTTCTCTCTTTTTTGCGATTGCCCATTGGTTTTTATCCATCTGACCCGTTTGAGATCTTCGTTTATCAACTGTGTTATCTTCAGTTGACAGACTAGCATTAATCTGTACCTCCTTTTTTGTATGTATTCCTTCCACCTGCTCTGCAAAGACTAACACATCGTCTAGCGAATTGTTATTCGAATCCATTTGGATGTAGTTTTGAGTCTCCACTTGCTCAATCAAACAATGAGTTGTCTCTAAAATGTTATTTGACTCCATTTGGATATAGTTTTGAGTCTCCGCTTGCGCAAACAATGAGTTGTCTTTTCTTCATAACCATTTTCCACCTGTGCTACCGAAATGCAAATTTCACCTAATTCAAGATTGTTTGAATCAATAATTGTATTTACAGTCCTTGTCTCCACTGGCTCAATTTTCTTTGTGAGACTACCATCATCATTGACGACGTAATTTTTAAGGGCATTCATAATTTTATGGGCTCTTAACGACGACATGGTTGATTTCTGTAACATAAAAATTCAATGTGTCACTAACCCCTTCCGTGAATTTTAATAAAACAAGTAAATAACCATAATAATATTTATTATCAAACTGTAAATTATTTTCTATACTTTTGTAGTGTCAGTAATTAAGTTTTAGTACAAGAAATGGGATCAACAAAAATAATAATATCATATTAATCGTATTACAAACGCCCGCAAACTGCGTATCTACTGACACACTCTTATGAGAAAAGTAGGTATCTACCACAGTGAATTTAAAGTTCATTTTAAACATGTAAACAGCACTTTTTCATATAAACTTAATATTTAATGATATTATAATGACATAACATACCTCGAATAATGTGAAGATTCGTTTAAAAACACCAAATTTGAGCAATTGAACTAGTCTGAACAGGAACGTTGCTCGCTGCTCGCCAAACTTAGAGCGAATGAAAGCAGATACGCACTTTTCTTGTCACTAATATGATGTTAGAAGTTACGCATTTTTCTAAAGCGAAGATTGTGCAAATGCCATATTTTTTTTAATTATACGTAGTTTGCAGTTCGATGACGTATAAAATTCTCTACAAAATGGCGTTCTCAACTTTTTTTCGACCAAATACGTAGATAAGCAGTTTTCTAGTTAAGCCGACGATATGGCGTTGCTATGGTATAAACAAAAATTTCTAGGAGTTGCCATGGTAACAAATTTATAATAAACAAACGTTACATACATACTTCGAAATATTTTATGGCATTGATTTGGTAAAAACAAAAATTTCTAGGCGTTGCTAGGGTAACAAATTTATAATAAACAAACGTTACATACATTCTTTGAAATATTTTATGGTGTTGCTATGGTAATAAACAAAATATTCTGGGCATTTCCGTGGTAATAAATTTATAATAAACAAACATTACATACATACTTCGAAATATTTTATAGCGTTGCTATGGTAATAAACAAAAATTTATGGGGGTTGCCTTGGTAACAAATTTATAATAAACAAACGTTATATACATACTATAAAATATTTTATGGCGTTGCTATGGTAATAATCAAAAATTTCTGGGCTTTTCCATGGTAACAAATTTTTAATAAACAAACATTACATACATACTTCAAAATAGTTTATGGCGTTTTTATGGTAATAAATAAAAATTCTGGGCATTGCCAATGTTGCCATGGTAATAAATTAGTAACAAACAAACGTTACATACATACTTCGAAATATTTTATGGCGTTGCTATGGTAATAAAAAAAAATTCTAGGGGTTGCCATGGCAACAAATTTATAATAAACAAACGTTACATACATACTTCGAATTATTTTATAGCGTTGCCATGGTAATACACAAAAATTTATAAGCTTTGCCATGGTAACAAATTCATAATAAACAAACGTTACATACATACTTCTAAATATTTTATGGCGTTGCTATTGTAATAAACAAAAATTTTTAGGTATTGCCAAGGAAACAATACATACTTCAAAATAGTTTATGGCGTTTCTATGGTAATAAATAAAAATTTCTGGGCGTTGCCATGGATACAATAGCTGACTTGTGAATTAAATACATATAATTTAAATGTAACATATATATTATAACATATAAAATGAAAATATTAACAATACAGATGAAATGCGAGGTTATAATTGTGTTATTATCCGAAAAGCATGGGGGGAGGGTACAATATGTATTAATTTCTTATAATGTAATATTAATTTATATAATCCAAGTTAATAAACAAAATTTTCAGAGGGTTGACATTGTAACAAATTTAGAAAAGACAAAAGTTACTTACATACCTCAAAATATTTTATGGCTCTGCTATGGTATTAAACAAAATTTCTAGGCGTTGCCATGGTAACAAATTTATAATAAACAAACGTTACATACATACTTCAAAATATTTATGGCGTTGCTATGGTAATAAACATAAAATTCTAGGCGTTGCCATGGTAACAAATTTATAATTAACAAACGTTACATACATACTTCGAAATAGTTTATGGCGTTTCTATGGTGATAAATAAAAATTTCTGGGCGTTGCCATGGTAAAAATATTATAACAAACAAACGTTACATACATACTTCAAAATATTTTATGGCGTTGCTATGGTATAAACAAAAATTTCTAGGCGATGCCATGGTAACAAATTTATAATAAACAAACGTTTAATACATACTTCGATATATTTAATGCGTTGCTATGGTGGCCGCGCGGCTTAAGCGTTGGACTATCACGCCGTGGGTCTCAGGTTCAAATCCTGTACACATATTGTTTTTCAATTTGTGTGTGAGTTAGGGTATGGACGTAATCGTATCCGGAAATTTGTACGTAAACAGTTCAACGTAGAACACTTATTCGTGTGCCGCAGTACGTGAAACATGAGTTCGTGCAACATTTAATCAAATGACGAGTTCTTCGTTGAACATTTCACCGTGGAATACATTTCACCGTAGAATACGTATTCTACAACATGTGGCGCTGGTTTGCTGTTCCAATTAGATTCAATACGAATTTTATGAGATGTCTTTATTGGTTTTAAATAATTTAATGTTGAAACTACATAAATATAATTACAATATGAAAGTATTTCTAATTTAGTTACCTACTTATTTTCTTCCGTCTTTCCCATATACTCCGATGGTTTAAGTGTTATAATTTTAAACGACCGCTCCTCCAACTCGGGCACAAATATTTAAAATCAAAGTAGGTACTACGTACTTATCTATAAAAATCAAAAATATCCTAAATGAATCAAACATCTGCATTTATCTACATACCTATGTACCTACTACCTATATACATTTTTTTTTTAAATTAAAGTAGGTAGGTATTGCCATCTTTGTATTTTCAATAATGTCTACTTAAAAAAGGTTTCAAATCGACATGTCCATTGTGCACACGCAAAATTTATGTCTATAAGAAACATTTGATCTGTTTTTATTTACAAATATAAATATACATATTAATACAATAAGAGAACATTTTTCACGTAATTTTTTTATTCAAATGTTTTGGTAAAATTATAGGATTCTGAATAAAACATTTGAAACCATAATATTCTAATAATAAAGGTAATCTCCTAATATAATATTTTACCAATTACCACCAATAAATAGCTATTGATAATTTATACCATTAAAGTGCAATATTACTTACTAATATACTAATACTAGCTAATACTAATATATTACACAGGGAATTATAAATATAATATTATCTATTAATCATATTTAAAAAATATATCTATTTCGGTAACTGACAATACTAATGTCTAAATAAAACACTTAAAACAAAACCATCGTAATACAAAGAACACACATGAGAAAATAGGTAGGTAAGTAGATTATGAATACAATCACATCGTATAGGTATATTATTTATGTAGTTTCAACATTAAATTATTTAAAACCAATAAAGACATCTCATAAAATTCGTATTGAATCTAATTGGAACAGCAAACTAGCGCCACATGTTGTAGAATACGTGTTCCACGGTGAAATGTATTCAACGGTGAAATGTTCAACGAAGAACTAGTCATTTGATTAAATGTTGCACGAACTCATGTTTCACGTACTGCGGCACACGAATAAGTGTTCCACGAAGAACTGCATACGTACAACTTACATGTAACCGGACGTAATAGCTTGAACAAGTGACTGGCATCCATTTCTCGTAAAAAACAAAAATCTTTTAATACAAAACTCTACTCTGTGGAGGCCCATATGATCCTATTAGGATCGGACATGGTCGAAATGATAATAAACAAAAGTTTTTGAGCTTTTCCATGGTACTGACATGATACTCAATATTTTATGTCTGTCTATTGTAAAGCTCCTTCGATATTGCCCACACCTCACCCGGATAGTATTTCATCTTCCTGGCCAGTACTAGATATTGGTCTTCTGGATGAGACTGGCATGGTGTATGCTTTCTCTCGACTATATCCAAAATCCTCAGTAGGTCCTGATGGTATCCCCCCTTGGATTTTAAAGGGCTGTCATAAGTTATTAACTGACCCCCTACTATATTTATTTAATCTCAGCCTAAGTACTTCTGTCTTCCCAGATTGTTGGAACCTAACCCGTATTCGTCCGGTGCACAAAAAAGGCTCGCGCTCTGAAATAATAAAATTTTGCCCGGTGGCTGTTCTATCTGCACCAGCTAAATTATTTGAGTCTATTTTGCATAAGTATATTTATAAAGATGTAGACGGTCAACTGACTGACGCTCAGCATGGATTATGATCAGCTCGGTCAACAGTTACAAACCTTATGACGTATACTGAGTATATATCTCATTCGCTGAATGTAAATTGTCGAGTGGACGCAATTTATACAGATATGTCAAAGGCTTTTGATCGGGTAGATTATGATATTCTCATAAACAAATTAAGTGCAGTAGGTGGATCTATAAATTTTATCAACTTTTTCAAATCTTACTTTTCGCATCGCTGTCAATATGTGGAGTATGCAAGGTGTAGATCTAACGTCTTTCAAACTTATTCAGGTGTTCCCCAAGGATCTAATCTTGGCCCAATTATGTTTCTTATATTCATTAATGACATTGTCAATGTTATAAATGGAATCCAGTTTTAACTCTTTGCAGACGATTTAATTGCGTCAGTTCACAGTGAATAAGATTGTCACATATTACAAAATAATCTCAATTCAATTAAAATTTGGGCGAAAAAAAATAAACTCGAATTTAATACTGATAATCGTGTATTAGCTTTTCGAAATCAACATTCGAAAAACGCAATTCATACCTCAAAATTCAAAATTCAAGATTAAAACAAAATCTTAAATTCTAAATTCAAACTTCTAAATGCAAAAAATACTCAAAAATTAAAATTTCAAAATTTCAAATTCAAAATACAACATTCGAAATTCGAAATTCAAACTTAAAATTCAAAATTCAAAATTAATACAAAATTTTAAATTCTAAATTCTAACTTCTAAATGCCAAATTCAAAATTCGAAATTTAAAAATTAAAATTCAAAATTCGAAAAAACAACATTCGAAATTCAAAATTCGAAAATACAACATTCGAAATTTGAAATTCAAAATTCAAAATACAACAATCGAAATTCGAAATTCCAAATTCGAAATAACAAGATTCGAAATTAGAAATTCTAAATTCAAAATTCAAAATAAAAATCGAAATTCGAAATTCAAAAATTAAAATTCCATATTCAAAATTCTAAAATACAACATTCGAAATTCGAAATTCAAAATTCAAAATACAACAATCGAAATTCAAAATTCAAAATTCAATATAACAATATTCGAAATTCGAAATTCCGAATTCCAAATTCAAAATTCAAAATTCAAAATAAAACATTCGAAGTTCGAAATACAAAATTTGAAAATACAACATTCGAAATTAGAAATTTTAAATTCAATATACAACATTCGAAATTCTAAATTCAAAATTCAAAATACAACAATCGAAATTCAAAAATTTAAATTCAAAATTTGAAATTCAAAATTCAAAATACAACATTCGAAATTCGAAATTCGAAATTCCAAAACACAAAATTCTAAATTAAAAAATACAGCATTTGAAATTCGAAATACAAAATTCGAAATAACAACATTCGAAATTTGAAGTTCAAAATTCAAAATACAACATCCGAAATTCGAAAATCAAAATTCAAAATACAACATTCGAAATTCGAAATTTAAAGATAAAAATTCTAAATTCCATAATACAATATTCGAAATTCGAATTTCAAAATTCAAAATACAACATTCGAAATAAAAAATTCGAAATTCAAAATTCAAAATAAAACAATCGAAATTCGAAATTCAAAATTTAAAATTTAAAATTCAAAATTCAAAATTCCATAATACAACATTCGAAATTCAAAATACAACATTCAAAATTAGAAATTCGAAATTCGAAACTCGAAATCCAAAATTCAAAATAAACAATCGAAATTCGAAATTCAAAATTCGAAATAACAACATTCGAAATTCGAAATTAAAAATACAAAATTCGAACTTCATAAATCAATATACAACAATCGAAAATCGAATTCCAAAAATTAAAATTCATAATTCAAAAAACAATTCAAAAAATTCAAAATTCAAAATACAACATTCGAAATTCGAATTTCAAAATTCGAAATACAACATTCGAAATTCGAAATTCGAAAAAACACATTCGAAATTCAAAATTCAAAATACAACATTCGGAATTCAAAATTTGAAAATACAACATTCGAAATTCGAAATTCAAAATCCAAAATACAACATTCGAAATTCAAAATACAACATTCAAAATTAGAAATTCGAAATTCGAAATCCAAAATTCAAAATAAACAATCGAAATTCGAAATTCAAAATTCGAAATTAAAAATACAAAATTCGAAATTCGAACTTCATAAATCAATATACAACAATCGAAAATCGAATTCCAAAAATTAAAATTCATAATTCAAAAAAAAATTCAAAAAATTCAAAATTCAAAATACAACATTCGAAATTCGAATTTCAAAAATCAAAAAAAATCATTCGAAATTGGAAATTGGAAATTCAAAATCCAAAATTCGAAATTCAAAATTCGAAATAACAACATTCGAAATTCGAAATTCAAAATACAAATTCGAAATATTAACTTCTTAAATCAAAATACAACAATCGAAATTCGAATTTCAAAAATTAAAATTCAAAATAAAAAATACAACATTCAAAATTCGAAATTCAAAATTTAAAATACAACATTCGAAATTTGAAATTTGAATTTCAAAATTTAAAAAAAACAATCGAAATTCAAAATTCAAAAATACAACATTCGAAATTCGAAATACAAAATTCAAAATACAACAATCGAAATTCAGAATTCAAAATTCGAAATAACAACATTCGAAATTCGAAATTCAAAATACAAAATTCGAACTTCATAAATCAAAATACGACAATCTAAATTCGAATTTCAAAAATTAAAATTCAAAATTCAAAATAAAAAATACAACATTCGAAATTCGAAATTCAAAATTTAAAATACAACATTCGAATTTCGAAATTCAAAATTCAAAATACTACAATCGAAATTCAAAATTCAAAAATTCAACGTTTGAAATTCGAAATACAAAATTCAAAATACAACAATCGAAATTCAAAATTCAAAATTCGAAATAACAACATTCGAAATTCAAAATTCCAAATTCAAAATTCAAAATAAGACATTCGAAGTTCAAAATACAAAATTCAAAATACAACATTCGAAATTCGAAATTCAAAATTGAAAATACAACATTCGAAATTCAAAATTCAAAAATTTAAATTCAAAGTTCCAAAATACAACAATCGAAATTCGAATTTCAAAAATTAAAATTCAAAATAAAAAATACAACATTCAAAATTCTAAATTCAAAATTTAAAATACAACATTCGAAATTTGAAATTTGAATTTCAAAATTAAAAAAAAACTTTGTATTAATTTTGAATTTAGAATTTTGAGGTTTGAATTTCGAATTTCGAATTTAGAGTTTTGTAATTTGAATTTCAAATTTCTTATTTAGAATTTTGAATTTGGAATTCTGTATTTTGAATTTTATTTGGAAATTTGAATTTTGAATTTCGGATTTTATATTTTGAATTTTCAAGTTGGAATTTGGAATTTGGAATTTTGAATTTCGAATTAAGAATTAGGAATTTCATATTTAGAATTTAAATTATAGCATTTTGTATTGATTCTGAATTATTTGGTTTGAATTATGAATTTCGAATTTTGAATTTTTTATTTTGAATTGTGAATTTGGAATTTTGAATTTTGAATTTAATTTTGAATTTCGAATTCATTTAGAAGTTATAATTTAGAATATAACATTTTGTATTAATTTTGAATTTAGATTTTTGATGTTTGAATTTCGAATTTTGTAATTTGAATTTAAAATTTCTTATTTAGAAGTTTTAATTTGGAATTCCGTATTTTTAATTTTGTATTTTGAATTTTCAAGTTGCAATTTGGAATTTTGAATTTTGTATTTTGAATTTGGAATTTGGGATTTTGAATTTCGAATTAAGAATTAAAAATTTCGTACTTAGATTTTGAATATAACATTTTGTATTACTTTTGAATTTAGAATTTTGAGGTTTGAATTTCGAATTTGGAATTTAGAATTTTATAATTTGAATTTCGAATTTCTTATTTAGAATTTTGAATTTGGAATTCTGTATTTTGAATTTTGAATTTGGAATTTTGAATTTTGACGTTTACAGTAATAATTAATTCTTGACATTTTAGCTCTTTTGTTGGTTAAAAATTAATACTAAAGCATCATTAGAAAATTCCATTCATATAACTCTATAATATGGAATAGTGTGAAATTGGCCGTTTGATTTATAGTGTTACTGAATTTAATTGCAGAAATAAAGCCTATACAACATGAAGTAGACTTGGAGGACATTCCTATAATAGGTGTTATATGCGCTGAAGACTGTGACAACGTGGATGACGGTTAGCAGAATATCGGTAGAAATATAACACTCTTTACTAAGTTTTCTGGATTTTTAATTGTTGTTGGCAAAAAATCACTTTACCACTAAGTTAACATTGAATTTATTGAATAGATTGAATAACACAAATTAAATTCACGCACTTATAAGATGTGTTATTTTGTTAATGATTAAATTTAATTAATTTTCGTTATTTATTTCGTTATAATAATTATTATTATTATTTAATTTTACAGAAATAATTCACCAGGGTATCGGTAATGACGTAGAAGATGATATTATTATTATAGTTAAGTATGCTGATATTTGATGATAACACAATACACGACACGTTGGAAACTGTTAGTATTCCACGTGTTGTATCCAAACCTGAATGTTCAGTTGATAGAAGGAGTCGTTGGAAGAAACGTAATGTTGCAAGATGAAAACGAAGTGTACAAAGGAAGAATATGAGTACGTGCCTACTTTATGAAGACAGAAGTGGTATTAAGAAATTGCCAAAACTTCCTAAAGCAATTGACTGCTCTTCATGTCGGTTTAAATGTAGTGAAAATTTTATTCTTGAGCATCGAAGACATATTTGTGAAATTTACTGGGGGTTAAGGAGTTTTGACGAAAAAGAGACTTTATTTTAAGAAGTGTTGAAAGTAGGCACTCCAAAAACCCAAAGGGTTAGAATTGCAGAAGGAAAAAAACGGAAAGATGCCAAAGTATACCATTTTTATCAGGATCAATTAAATCAAAGAGTGTGCCAAAACAAAACGCTTTGTATTTCAAACACCGTGATCACAAACACGTTTAAAGTGCGCATTGAACAAGGTGGATTTAATGGAATGGACATGAGATGCCGAAAAAGCCCATCCAATAAAACACATTCAGACAATGTAATTTTTATAAAAAGCAATATCGAAAAATACCCTGCTTTTATATTCATGGTATGTAACTACCTAATAAAATATGACTAGTTTTAGTACTTTTCTATTTCATTGATTGTTTTTTACCTACCTATGTTAAATTTCTGTCTAATTTTTGTTGCAATTTATTTCTATTCCTGTTTGTTCTCTTGCCATAATCCAATGATTTTGTAAATAAAAGGATATAAAAAAAAAATCACCAAATACAATAAAATAACGGTCTCACAAAAAATGTATCTCATAATAAATAATAATAATCGATGATTTCACTAAAAAATTGAAAATTTTTAAATATTTTATTTATCAGATATAGATAAATTTGGTCTTTAGTTTTTATTTCATTGATACTCGTTTTTAAATAAAAAATGATAATCAGATTTTATACAAAAATGTCGTATCCATTACACAAAATTAGGTAAGTAGATATATTAATTAGATAATGGTAGAATCTCTTGATTTGATTTTTATTAATACTAACCTTTCATAAAAATATAAAATTTATTTTTAAATATCCAATATCCATAAACTATGAAGCAAATGATCAATTTCTAAAATCCTGTATCATGCTACTTAACTGCAACATATTTGTATTCACCATTCTTTTAGCTCCAAACTCAAGTGGCAAAAGACAATAAGTTTCCTTTTTGTTAATAAATTCAAATAACTAATTATTATTACTTTAAACAAAACTAGATAATCTATTAATCCTATTCTTAAATGATCAATAAACTTCATAAATATAATCATAAATTATATCAATTAAATTAAAAAAAAATATATTAAATCATATTATATTAAGTCAAATAAAATAAAATTAAATCATAAATCGCTTAGTTTGCTAATAATCCCAAGATTTAAATATTTATAGGAGTAGGAATGTATTGATTTTGGAAAAAGTCGATTAATACAGCACAAGGTTTTTTGACTTATCGCATTTTGCCACTATATCCACGATATATCGTAACTACGTTCATCTATCGCTATCCCAATAATTTAATATAGTGACCCAATTTTCTGAGTATTACAACCTATTATTAACCATTATGAAAGTTTTGCCTAGCTCTATCATTTTACGATGGCCAACTTATCGTAGTCAATAGTTGGAATCTGGAAACTACTTTCACGGCATTTTATATTATGATTTGCAGATAAACTTTCCTTTGTTATAAATCGCGAGATAAGTTTTCAAGAATAATAAATTTCAGTAAAATTATTCCTTCAAACACTTCCCATAGTAAAATATACGCGTGGGAAAAGTTTTAACAGTTATAATGCCTGGGTTATATTGTTAATAATTTATATCTTCTTCTAGTTATCAGTAATTACAAAACTTCATAGAAATAAGTTGACAATTAAATTTACAAGAAATTTTATATATTATTATGATAACACTGGTTGTTACTTTGGTACCTAATTAAAACGATAGATTACTAATTAATAAAGCGCCAAATATAAATTATATTGTATGTATGTATTCGCGATAGCCCAAGAATTGTTCTAAGTGCCTACCCGTACCTCACCTAACATAACTTATCACTACTGCTATCTGACCACGAGTCTAGCAAGATTCGGCGCCGGGACAACTGGGCGCCACGCAATCAAATGATATTCGAAAATAAATAGGCGTTCGTGAAATATAGGTACTTTTAAAATATATCTTTAATATTATTGTTTATATTTAAATTATATAATTATTTAAATATGTACACGTGAATAATGATTTAATTGTGCATATGTTGAAGTTCCAACGACAAGAGGGTTCTTTTAGTTTTATATAAAGCCTCAGGTGTGATAATTCTCAATCATTATGTTAAGAGCAAAAATATTAAAACTACTAAGTAGTAGATATAAACTGCATAAAATTCCTCGTTCATCTTATGTTTCCTCTTATATTATAGTTCCTTTAATTATAGTTCCTCTGCATAAAATTTAGAAAGCAACAGTGGGGTAAGTCAAAAATAATAATTTCGAGATAATTGAACTTTAATGTTTGTGTCATACAAGTTTATTTTGTTTTTTACGGTATTTAAAAGTTGATATGTTGTATGCCATTATTAACAATAAGGTATTTCAGTAATCTCTGTTGCTTTGAAGTTACAGGATAATTTTAATAAATACAACAGCGGCATTTTTCTTTTAAGTGTTATATTACAATTTTCTTTTAAAAACCTCAGTGATTGTTGCTTTCAGGTAGCGTTATAACGTTTAATTTTACACCTTTTCTCACTTATTTTGTTTAACTATATATTTTTTTTATCTACCTATATAATTCTCAACTGTTTTTATTCAATTCTACTGTTAATAAATGAATCTATACTCGTTTGAAAAAAGGTACTTATTTTTTAATTTTTTAAGATCCCTTTTTTCTTTTATAAAAAATATTGATCGTGCCTTTGAACGGAAAACATTAACATAATAAGAAAATCTTTGCAAATTATGATTTTTGAAAGTGTTTTCACTCCCATTACCGCTAAAATAGAAAAAAAATGTATCCAGATAACAGCCATTTGATAAAAATTCTTGTAATAAAATCCGAACTGGCTGGCAAACAAGCCGGAGAAGGCTGAAGCTCTAAGCTCGTGATTGATTGAGTGGCCAGCTCACTGTTGATTGGCAGACATCTGCCTGTTTTCCTACCATGAAAACGGTTCTTCATTTTAAGGTTTGCGGTTTGCACTTTACTCTGCAATAATAATTTTATACCACAAGACACTCAGAGAACCAATTTTGTATTGGAAATTCTATTAAGAGTGACAGAGGGTTTTTTAATGATCTTGCCAAGGTAAAGTAACTACTAACTACTGTTTTTTCTTTTGAATTATTGCAATATGCCTTACGAAATTAAAATATTATAATTATTAACGGCCCACATACTCAGCGTACGTCAAAATGGAGCTTTTATGCTATTTTCAAAGCATGATCCTGGACATTCCTTAAACGTTCCAGATAATTTATTCACGTAATTTTGAAGCCTGATTATCCTTTATATTTATTTTAAACATTTGATGACTGCAAAAAGTATTTTTATTACATAAAATAGTATTGTTTTAAACCTCTCGCTCTAATGTTTTAGAATATAGTCATATTTCAGTACGTCCATGTGAAGTGGTGTTAAGATTTTTTATGTTTATTCATTTTTAAAATCATTTGACATAAAAATTAATGGTTCTACCAAAGCACACCCTCCCCGTACCATACCGTCGCGCAGTAGGCTATATGCACAGTGGGAGAATAGTTTGACGGTGAGTGTAATGAGTGCACAAAATAATGTAAAACCATATCGACAAATGCGATATCAACTAATGTGCTCAAATGTTACTGTTTTGTTTTCTTGCCCTGTTTAAAAAAAAGTAGCTCCGAAGCTACAAACCTACATTAATATTCGATGATTTTTCTTCTTCTTCTTTTTATTATGGTGCCGTTGTTTATCAATAGTTGGTGACCAAAATGTAGTATATCACTTTTTTCTGGGGCACTAAAATTAATGGCGACATGAAACCACACCCGGTCGTAATCAGGCATATCACGAGACCCTTTGTTCGATTATAAAGAATCAGTAATTTATTGTATGACGGTAAATAACAAAATCTAATACAAAACTGCCGAATAATCTAAGTACTTAAAGAGATCTTTACGTGGACAGTATGATGCCGCAAATTTTCTAAATGAAACTTTACGGCGACCAGGTCGAACGGTCCGATGGGTCCAACAGCTGGTTGATCCGACTGGAATTATTATTATAAGTAGTATAAATATCGTATCACACTAGATAACTAGATCAAAAGAACGTATTCTTAGAAGTTAAAGTAACAAATCAACATTTTACAAGACACAATAGTCGTCATTCTAACATTTTCCAATAGAAAATAGTAATCCTTTTTTTCTAAATGTTTACTTCGATCTCTAAACTCAGTTCATTTCACAGAATTCTTAACATTACAAGACTATTTTCTTGAAAGTAGAGCGCACTTTGCTGGAACATCCGTGTCAAGTCTTGTAAACACCGAGACTGGGAAACAAATTCAAGTAATGAGCCATAAAATCAATAATCTTGAGGGTAAAATCCTCCGAGATTCTAAGTTTGAATTTGTTTTAAAAAAAAAAAGAATTTCTTTGTTTTCTATTCATACCAATTCAAACCAACCTTTTCGATTTCATTATATTATGTAAATCTTTTTTCGGTGTGAAAAGATGACGATTTCTTAGTTGTAATGCCGCGTTTTTTTTTGTACAACAATATGTTGGATGACAGTATAAAACCAATTGATAAATATGAATCACTAGCTGAAGTACCCGGCTTTGCACAGGGTCGCTTCGTGGATACATCTTAGATAATAAAAAATAATAATACGTAATTATTTTTTTAATATTAAAATATCTGTGTAATACAATATGGCAATATGAAAATAATTCTAATAGGAGTAAAGGTCAAACAAAGGAACACCAAATTAAAATCGATTCACAATATGCAAACGTTATAAATAGTAATAATATGTAGTAAAAAATTCAAAATTGGATGGAACAAACAAAAACTTGTATTTTATATAATACTAATTTAGAACCCTTCGCAGGTGTGCGCACAATGTCTGACAAAAGTTTCATCACAATCGGATGAATGGTATAGGAACCATACGAATAGAAGAAGAAGAAGAATATGGTTGTACTAATTCAGAAACCTTCGCGGATGTGCGCATAACAACTGACAAAAGTTTCATCGCAATCGAATGAATGGTATAAGAACGCATACAAACAGAAGAAGAAGAAGATGGTTGTACTAATTCAGAAACCTTTGCAGGTGTGCACACAACAAACCACCAAAGTTTCATCGCAATCGGATGTATGTGATAGGAACCATACGAATAAAAGAAGATAGAATGACGAAGAAGAAGAAGCGGGATAAATCTGAAATTCGAGACCCCCACCACGCACTCCGGCTCGTCGGCTTCCGCCTACCCTCCAAATTTTGTCGAAATCCGACTGCGCGTGTGGATTTGTATAAAGAAAAACCAACGCGACGGTACATACAAACATCCAAATATATTTTTGAAATTATAGTATAGATAATATGAACCAAGTTGGAATATTGTTCAATTAAACTTTTAAGTAACTAATCATTTTTTTCAACATACGCGACATAGGGCTAATAGTTTTCATTGCTATTGATATTTTTCGTAGTTTTAAACGTTTAAAATGGTTATTTTTACACTTTAATGGTCATTTTTAAGTTTTACTTCTGTCGTACGTGCGAACTACATACAATTGATTTGTTTTCTATTATAATACAATAATATAATAACCAGTGCTGCCCCTAGATAAAGTGCTGCCCTTAAGCAGACTTAGAACGCCGCCCCTTTTCATCTTTAGTCTCAAATTGTCTGATTTTTTTTTAGGTAGTTACCTACTTATTTATAATTGGCATACACGCCATCTACTGAGAATCAAAGCATTTACATGAAACCTACTCTCAAACGATGGTAGTTTTAGGTACGTGGAGGTCTGTTGCACTGACAGTTTTGGAGACACTCTTCTAAAAAACTACGATAAAACAATAGTTACCTATGTTGTCAGGGATTTTTGTCCTTCGATTACTTTGAGAATTAAGATGTCGATACTGTCGCCACTGCTCTCATAAACTGTACTATTTGTATTCGTCCCTCCATTCGCCACCCTTAAGCAACACATGACCTGCCTACCCCCACGGGACGCCACTGACAATAACAACGTGTAGGTTATTTATTATTGTCATTTAATACTCAAGTATACAATTATTTATTTGAAATATAAATTGACATAAAATAATGCGTAACGGTTTATCAAAGGAAATGGAAAAAAGCTTTCTGATAAAACAATGAAATAAATAAAAAAAAACTATTACGCACATCTTTAATCGATATATTTTTTTACCTCTAAAAATAAATTGTATTCGATTTAGTCTAACATTAACCAAACGGCCTGCGGTAAATTATTAGACAAAAAAAAACATTTTTTATTGTTTTCGGGTATTTTCCTTTTATCTATCGTAATTCCTTCCAAATTCAAAATTAGTAATGGATTACAATAGTATTGTCTATAGATACGCGGGGGTTATTTCTGTAACAGAATTTTATTGAAATCGGCCATAAACGAATAATAATAGCGGCCCAAAAACACGAAATGTAATCGCTCCGATATCTATGGATACATTATTCATTTTAGATACCTTAATTGAGTTTTATTTGTTTTTTGTTTTCATATTTGGAACAATATAAATCTGGTGTACTGAATCGTTTTCTAATCGAAACAAATGAGATACAATAAAATTTATGTGTAGTATGTTATTAGGTTGGTAGTATTTAATTTTTTTTTAAATATTGAAGCAATGATTAACAATCACATCAATGGATTAATTTAATACTAAACCATTGGATATTATAAGGATTATAAATCAATTTTAAAACCATGAATATATTGGATTTTTAATTTTGATAACACATTTATACTGCGAATGGATTTTGAATAACGTTTTATCAAAAGGTACCTATCGAAAATTGTATTATACATTTTGGAAGTGAAACTTTATACTCACATAAGAATGAATCCGGCTGCTAAGTAACGCAAAAAAATGTCATGAAAAACGAAGGTTGACGGAAAGTCCCGATTCGTCACGACTCCCAAATAGTGTTAAATTTTTAAAATTTGAAAAATATTTTTTTGTGTTCACTAATAAGTTATCCGTCTCAATTATGCCAAAATCAGCCGCACAATGTTCCAAGAATAAAGTGGAAAACAATAAACTTCACTTCTGTTGCTCGTCAAACGCTCCTTTTTTTGTAAATAAATATTTTTTTTAAATAATCGTTAATTTTTCTTCAATACCTTTGTATGTGACATCAGGTTTTAGCTATACGTTCATCTAAATCCAGAGATTAATTAAGAAGATAGAGAACACAACTACTATCAACATATATATTTAAAATTCTTATAATATTACATATTATTATGTTCGATAAGTTTATATTATTTTTATTTGTTGTACACATTAGAGATAGGCAATAAGTCCCGATTCGTTCAGGATTATCCTGGTCTGACAATGGGTCTCGAAGTCCCAGCGGATTTATCACTTTGGCCCAGTTTATAATGTTATACATATTTTCTGATCCACATGCAAAATCTCGATAACTTGAACCCTACAATGCCATCTATTTTATTTTTTTAAATCAAAATATAGAGATAGTACCTATATAATTATGTTTATCCACAAGATTAATAATGTTTATTGATGGGGTCACATTAAATCACATGAGTTGTGCGCATTTTTTATTTTGTTATGTCAGTCATTGCAGGACAGTGTAAAAACGAGGTTGTCAAAGATTTTTTTTGTCTTTGACAGTTATTTTAGATACGAGTACATACCTAATGTGTAGCAATTTATTATAGCTTTAAATATCAAAAAAAGTGTACATTATTTACTAATGCTCTAAAAAAACATATACCCTTTTGAAAATGGTGTGTGAGGACCGAGGATCGTGATCTGGACGAATTGGTTTTTTTTCTTCTTTCAACCATGTTCGATCCTAGTAGGATCATATAAGCCCCCACAGCGTGAAGGTTTGTATTAACAGATTTTGTTTTTACGAGAAATGGATGTCAACCACTTGCTCAACCTTTTAAGTCCATACCAGTGTTGCCATCGTTTTCTTTGCTGATTATAGTAAAAAGGCGTAAAAATTATAGTATTTCTGATAAAAATATAGTACAGGAACATTTTTCGTCTTGAATCCCTTAAAATTATGGTATTTTGGCATATTTGGCGTAAAATTATAGTATTTTACATTTTTCGTCGAATCAAAATTATAGTATTGGCTATAATTATAGTACGGTTGGAAACTCTGGTCCATACTCTGACTCATACATAAATTGAAAAACAATATGTGTACTTGCTTGACCCAGGATTCGAACCTGGGACCCACGACGCTATATGCCGACGATTCAGCCGCGCGGCCATCGTGGGATTTTTTTTTCCTAGGTGCCTTTATGGATACCTTGCATTTACTATCGAGGTTTATTTAAGGACTTTGGCACGCAAACTACTCTACTTGGTGCTAGTCAAATAAAAATTGTATAGGCTGAGAAAGTTGCCTTATTGAAAATCATTCGTCTATCCGCTCAATGAAACCACCTTGCTAAAACCCTGGAAAATTCTTTTTAGATAGACGATTTGGTTATCGAATGCCGTTCTCAATGGGTTGAGTTTCTCATCTCAGCATTCTACGACACACAAAGCCTCTGACAGTGGAAGATCCATGGCACTCGTAAATTGTTACAACCATCTGAGGCACCCACCGTTTGCTTTAACATTCTGACGTACCTAGTATGTCTAAAAGACAAGACACAAACGTTCACCAAAAACCTTGATAATTATGATCGTTAGGCTACGTGCATTCGCAACTACTTGTAGATGCTACATGTCGCAATAACCCATAGTTATAGATACATGCCAAGTTTTTATTACTATTCTTAAATTGCAGAGTGTCTAGGTATGAGGTATATACCCGAAAATATACCGGGGGTATAAGTAGTAGGTGGGTAAATGTCAATAACTATGCGAATATGGTCATTGATTTAACCTTATGGAGCAATTAAAAATAAATACGTCAAAAAATGGTCTAAGTGATGTTGATGTCAACTTTGTTAGTAGTATTCACTTAAAACTCTTTTAATACTCACCTTTTCAAGCGAAGTATAATAAAAACAAATAATCATCGCAAGATCACTGCATAATATGTAAAGAGATTGTTGACAACGTCTAAAATTTCAGTAAACACAATCCTTAATAATAAGACAAAATAATATATGAATAGATACAGTAAAAATATTCTCGAAAGCCTTCACTTATTGATATTATATTGATGTCTTTTGTTTTTATTTTTTACCTCTAACCTCTTACCTCCCTGTCTGTTTCACCCTAATATTACTTTTTACATGATGAATAATAATTCAATCAAGACTGAGGCAATTTCGATATCATTCGATAAGGTAAAACGCTTTTTCGTTATAATATATTATCGAGAAGATTTTTATGAGAAAACCACCCCTTCGTATTGAATTTGGCTCCAAGTCAGGGATTTTAAATATGGATGCATGTTTTTAATGGCTACAGATGATCGAATAGGAATATACGGCTACGTGTTTTATAAAATTCTAGTTTGCAGCGTGTTGAATATTTATAACGTGAAATGTATTTATTTCTGTGTACATTATAATAACAATTTAGATTGAAATTACTGTGACATTATGATGGTCTTCTTTGTAATTCTACGATAGCAGATTTTTCGGGTTACAGACTCATATTCGGACTGTCTACGGCGATTATTACTAGAGATTCGGAAAATCGGATGTATAAAGTTTGCCATAGCACAGTTCACCGTCAGCTATTGTCTTTTTCTTCTTCTTTTGCCATATCCGCTCCTTAACTGGAGCATATGGACACTACGCGGCGCCTCCAAGAATCCCTGTCGCTCGCCAGTCTTCTTGCTTCGTTCCAGGTCAAACCAGCATCCCGTAGCTCCGCCATTGTATTTAGCGGCCTTCCAGAACGCCGGAATCCGGTCGGCTTGAAGAACAGGCAAGCCAGGTTGAAGTTCTCTTCTAGCATTCGCAGCACGTGGCTGAGCCAGGTCTATCGTCGCCTCTTCACTTTCAACGTGATGAAAGGCTGCTTGGTGCGTTCTCTTATCTCCTCGTTGCTCCTAAAGTCATACCACCGCACACCCAGTATTCGTCGCAAACATCTGTTTTAGAAGCTCAGTATACGGTTGCTCTTAGCCTTCGTAAGGTGCCATGATTCGCTATCGTAAAGCAGCACCGTCAGAATGCAAGCTTCGAATAGGCGGCATTTGGTTTTGACCGAGTACAATCGTGAGTCCCAGACATTCCGCATCGAGTTGAATGTTGCTCCAGCCATTCCCATTCGAATAGCGAGCTCTTTCTGCAAAATGCCGCTATTGTACTGGAAACAAATAGCCATATAGAATTAAGATTCCGTTGTTGGTGGAGCATTTCACCGTGAAGTAAGTTGCTCTTATGTTACAAACCCTCAACAAAATATTTTGTTTAAATAAATGGTGATTTAAAAAAAATAAAATGTAGTGCAATTTAATGGTATTAACTGTCAAGACGTATTGGTGGAAAAACATTGTATGTATTAATAAAATATAACACAATTATATTTACTTTAGTTTTTATTATACACCATATAATAACAACCGCGACCGGTAGAGTTTAATTAGTTATTTACTTTCTTAAAACCTTCTATACGTCCCCTACAATAAATAATTAAAATCTCTATTTTTTTAAGTATATATTATAACAACGCGATTTCAATGCTATACGGCCATCTGTTTTCAATACAATAGTTAACAGTATACCATATACGTACAATTTACATTTGTAGCCTCGGAAAACACCATACCATGCTTAAAAAGTCATGATAGAGCGAGAGGGTATATTATTATATAAATAATATATTTCGTTGACAACTTACATTGGCATAGTGTTTTTTTTTTAATATATTTTAACGGATTTAAAAATTGTTATATTTTAAAACGGTGAAGTGAAGTGAAGTGTATGTGAGTGTGTGAAGTGAATTTTCAGCCTACCAGAGTCACCTAACGTATGAATAATATAAAGCTTGCAATTTGAGATATTTTATTGATAAATTATATTTTAAATGTAAATAAAATAAAAAAAGTGTAAATAATCAATTAATAAAAGATACCCAAAAACATTAAAAATTTATATATTTTTTAAATTCAAATATAAACTAACATTAAATATTTGTTTTATATACTTAATATGAATTTATTTAAGGCGCCCATCATATTAATAGATAGATATTATTTTAAAGTTAAAGTAGGTGGTTGGACTAAATATGCTAACCCTGATTCGTTTCTTCCCACCTACTTCCAAATCCGTTATTTATTATAGTCACAAGACCAGACGACGAGCAATTACGGGTCATCAATTGACAGTGATTGAATAACATTCAGTTAGCTCAAGACAACTGGTGCGTGTAGGCCTGTTATCGCTAAACCATAGTTTATTGATTAATTCAATTAAACAGACTGCTTCAAAAGTTAGCTCGAGTGACATCGAGAAAGCCGTCGCGTTGAAGGCTTGTGATAGTTTAGCCGTCGTTAACTACCAATTAACTCAAAATGCATATGTTCGACCTTCGTTGCACTAAATCTGTTACGGTTTGAGTGAACGTCACGTCTATATTATCATCCATCAATAGTGTACTGTCCGTTTAGCAGTTCGCGAGTGCGTGAACACCGAACCGGCCCCAGCGCGCGCCAGCCCTCTCAACATAAAGGTCAGTGTTTGGCATCCTGTGTAAGCCCCACCCCATAGATCCGCAATCCACCAATCCAGCATCTTCAAATTACAGTCCACTGCTAAAAAGCGCCACCAGTGGGAATTATTGTTTCTACCAGTCTGTCGCCTCTAAACATCTTGTATTTTATCCAGTTTCGACTTAATTAAAAATAGGTATTTGTTTATTAATGTGTTTGATTTCTATGTAAAGATGAAAATCAATTCGTAAGAGAGTAAATACAATTTACACTATGCGAAGATCCGTACTTTGCTCTGCTTAAGGCTTCAGTTGAGGAATAGTCTAAAAAGATCGTGGCTAGGCGATGTCCGGATTGTGGGTAGCGGGTGCAAATGACGCATGCTGAACGAAATATAATTTGTCATATAAATCCAAAATGCGTCCATTTAATGTTCCGTGTATTGTTCTATTAGCAACAATAATAATATTTTCATTGACATGTTTTCTTTTTCAAGTAAATGGGTAACGTTTTTAGTCATCTTTACACGATTTAAGAATTAGTACCCCCGTCGCCATGTCACGAAACAAATTGACATGTTCCCAGCTCGATATTCGCTCTCCGAATTCCAGCGAGTCCAAAATTCGTCACGCCTATAGTTGAAAATTATTTGCCGTTTCACTGATGTATATTTACCTTTTTTAGAATAACGTCAATAAAATTCTACTTTATACGGAATTACAAAATTTAATATTTGCTTGATAAAATTTAATATTCCGAGTAATTTAAAAAAATATTAAATTATTAAAATCTTATTTTTATTACATAATACAATTTGGCTTCTTACAGAAATTACGTTATTAAAATACGAAGCCACAGATTACCATATTTCTAAATATAATATTAAACTAAGAAATAATTTACTTATCTACCCAAGAGTAAATTGATTCTCGTCAGAATTTTTGGATTTTTAAATTTCAATTTATAAAATCGCCGAAAAACCTCTTAATCTAAATTTAAATACATTTTGCAAGGTAAAAGAAACCAAAAGTGAATATAAAAAGGGTATTTTTGGAAAGAAAGGGTTGGCTGTTATAGACAGCTTTTAAATTAAAACTGTCTAATGAGTTGAATAAATTACTCAAACAGAAAAACAATGGGTCCGATAATTTTGTCTGGGTGATTGGGTGGTATAGATTTACAGAATATTGTATTGTATTACCTTATAATACGATTTCCTATCAATTCAAAGTGTAATGAAAATTTCCAATCGTTTAATAGAATACTAGCTTCCCGGAACGAAACCTTTGAGTTGCTATCTGCTTAAATAAAATTGGTACCTATAGTGGAAATTTCAAATATGTGTTTTTAATATTACTTAAAAGTGAAATAATATTAATGGTAAATATTTAAAAATAATTTGTAAATAAGTTGACAACATTTAGCTTGCTCAGTTTATACGCCATTTTACCACGTTTTTCTTAGCACGTATTCTTGTTTGTCCGGTGGTTGTTTATCCAGTATAAATCTTGCAATCAATTTTAACTAACTTCCAGACTAGCTAGACATTTAAAACTTTTAGAATATATCAGAACACGATGCTAATGCATTCTTTTAATACTTTTAGCCATATTTAAGTAGAATTGAATTCTTTTTCAGTTAATTCTGTTTTGTATGAAAAGTTATTTAGGAAGAAATCCGTATTCCAATCCACTATTATTGGTTGCTAAGAAGGTGGTCCCAGCAACTAAATTATTAATATATACGTACGTTACTATGGAAATCAAAATGACATTTCAGTATTCTATATTTGTTTGTATGTTGCAAAATAGCAAAAAAATGATTTGTTGACAATTGCCTTATTTGTCCTAAATTATTAATACATAGAATTGTCAAGTTTATATGTTTCAACAGAAAAATTAGAAACGTGGTATATAAAAAGTTCTTTTTATCTTGTAAGATCTTTTAAGATTTATGCTGGTCGAAAACTGAATAAAAAAATTTCACCATCAATGAAAATACATTTTAAAAATTCTGAGTGCACCCAACTTTTCTGTTGAACCAATAATGCCATCACATACCTGCAGGTAGATCCAATCACTTCAATATAATTGCATATGCTGCTGTAGTGCATTTTAATTTATTTAAAGTAGCTCGCACACTCCACATGCAATTTTGTTATACATGGGATAATTCTTAGATATAGGTGAGCTCGGACAAAACTTAATGAACATTTGTCATAAGTAAATAGAGTATCTAAATACATTTTAAAAATTCTCAGTACACCCAAATTATTTTTTTAGGTTTTTAAATTTGTAGCAATCAATTAACAAAATATATAGGTAAGTTTAAAAATATACTTTCTGACATTGAAGAATAAATTGTCATAATGTCGAATACGTGTATTAATTAAGGCTCTAAGTACCAAAAAGTAGTATTGTCTGTAGTTACAAAATACCGAGTCATTGCAGTAAAATTTCATGAAGCAGACCTTTTGAAAAACGTGATTTTACAGTGTGAAGCAATCACGGCAGCTTCAATAATTTTAGGTATTAAGAACTCGCAAGTGTCAACACACCATCGTTAGCCATTTTATATTAAATACTGTTGACCACTGCAGTGCTACTTACACCATTATAAATAAAACACGCCAACGGACTTACAACGTCGACAGGTTTAAATATTTTGCTGTATTTTTTTTACTTGCTTGAGGCACTCAGACCATAGTTGAAGTTATTGGCGTTGGTATGTGGAACATTTTTCCATAAAAATGTCAGTTTTTATTTTTTTGGTACTTAGCGCCTTCAATTGTATTGTATGCAATTGACAGTAGATGGGACGACTATTTGTTTTCTTTTAATCTTGTATAAAATAAGGGGATTAATAAGAAGATATATTAATATGTTTTTTTTAATTTCGTATAATAATGATTGGATATCAAAATAATGCGTTTTTAATTTAGAATAGTTAAATCATATACACGGAAAATACTCTTATGATTTTAATATATGAGATGTATGCCCACTAGTGCATTACTATAATAATATTCTGTGTTATATGGCAAAAGCTCAAAGATCTTGAATGTTAATAATTAATATGGCATACAACTGCATCACCACACGTCTTGACTTCGTAACCAACAGACCTGGTATCACGAATATGTCTTTCAGATGTACAACCACTAGATAAATCTACGGATAACAATGTCTATCAGGGGGGGGGGCAAACTTTATGGATGGAGGGCCAAATTCAAGAATTGAAAATGAGCGGCGGGCCGCAAGTAAAATACCATTTTTAGATATTATACACTATTTATTATCACGAAAAATAAACATTACAAAAAAATTAATGAGTAGAATGAAACTGTTGTA
Organism: Rhyacophila brunnea; assembly: GCF_057557595.1. Taxonomy (NCBI): domain Eukaryota; kingdom Metazoa; phylum Arthropoda; class Insecta; order Trichoptera; family Rhyacophilidae; genus Rhyacophila; species Rhyacophila brunnea. The sequence goes on along the minus strand of NW_028232796.1, from coordinate 7,722,779 downwards.
CATTTTTAACATTTTTTTTAATTCAGGTGTTTATTTAGTTGATACTCTCAAAACTGCTTGTAAATGGGCATCGGAGATATTTGATGGTAAAGAATTTTTATTGAGGTTCATGATCGAAAATGTTTGTTCACATATATAGGTTGATCCAAAAATAATGAACATTTTTCTTGCATAATCTTTAAGTTGGTCGAATTTGTCTGAATTAAGGGTATTGTAAAATTTGGAGATTTCTTCACGACGATGCATCTCTCTTAAATCATTGTCACACTGCAGATCAATAATCTCATGTTGTAGTTCTGTCGCTACACTATCAATATCTATTGAAAATGTATCGCGTACTATTGCTTAACAAATTTTAACCTATTGTCAATATTTTTTAAAAAATATATAAAAAAGTTATTCGTAATCAGAAGTACAATTATTAATGATGGCGGGCCGCAAAAAAATACACGGCGAGCCTCATGCGGCCCGCGGGCCGCAGTTTGCCCCCCGTTAATGGTAAGAACAATCATGGTACTAGATTGATTAAAATAACACAACCCTACAGTTAACCTCTGAAGCTAGAGCGCGATAAAGCAGTGTTACACACAGTGGCGACCGGTGAGTTATTTTACTGGGAGTTGACTTTTTTCGCCTTTTGACTGCCGTAAAAAGGCATTTGCCTTCATCAAAACTTCACCAAAAAATCAAAAAAAAAACTATTGGTTTTTTTAATTTAGTACATTTAAAAGAAATCATAAATAACTCACTATTTATTATTTGTTGTACCTCTAAAAACAGTTTTTATTGAAAAAAATGGATTTTAAACTTTAACACAAACTGGTTGACACGAACTATTTTGTTTTAACCGAATTATTAGTACTACCGAAATATCTCGTAACTGGCAGTGACCGGGATTTATTGTTCATTTGTATGAGAAATCCATTCTTCTGTTTTTCATCGACACAAATTTTTCAATTACGCGTTTGTTGAAGTCAGGAATCTCTTGTATCATTCTTTTTTCGATACTGAGCATACATAATGCGTTCAATCTTGATTGCGCGATGGCGTTTCTACTAAAACACTTGATCCGTTTGAGTGTGAAAAAACATCTTTCGCTTTCCACTGATGTCATCGGAATAGTAAAAATTAAATTTAATAGTAAAACCGTTTCCGTAAATGTGTCAATGAAATTTTTTTCGATTAAAATGTTTTATAATGCTGAGGCGCCATCAGCATTATAAAAATTATCCAAGCTGTAAATAACAGACAATTCATTTTTGAGTTTTTTTATCTAAAAAGTCAGATGTATTACAGAGCTAGTTTGGAGAGATATCATAATTGATAAACATTGTGAATTTAGTTATCAAACTGAAAAAAAACTTGAAGTTTATTTTTAAATTGTACTTTGCCTAAATTTGAGAAATGTTGTCAACATGTGCGGAAATTTAAATGCGTACTGTGAAAAGAATTTATTTTTATAATAATATTGAATAAAAATTGTCAAACAATAATTGTACGTGTGATACGGGCTGTATTGTTTTAAAACCGATGAATCTGCGTTCGGGCCGAGAGCGACTGAAACTGTCGCTCCCGAGCACGTAGAAAAAATATTTACGTATTGCTATCCCACGCGACAGACGACGCTCTTTCTCATTGCAAAGAAATCGAAATTAGATTACTGGGCGCTTTGGTCGAGCGATGGCAAATATCGCTCACATCAACATATAATATTATTATTTAAAATAGCCGGTTAAAAACACATATTAGAATTTGTTTTTGTATATGAATTAATGACTACGGTAATAGATCAGAACACTTTTAATTAATCAAATATAAAATAAATACTCATTTAAAAAAAGTCTTTTCGCATAAATTGAGTGGGTGGGTGTGCACCGCTCCAGTGCTCTCAAGGGAGAATCGCCACTGCGTTACACACATAGCATTAATAAGGAATGAATAATCATAGGTCTGTAAACACCGGGAGAAAATCCAAAATGGCTGTTCTCTCCACACACACTCGGCAACATATTCCCCATATATATATTTTCTTCTGCAGATAAAATCGCTTTATTAACCGCTCCGTAAATTGTATTTTACTAGGCCGAACCATTTAAATTCATTTTGACATGGCTCCGAGGCAAATATAATATGAGGTATTTAGCCCCGTGACAGCTTTTAATTGTGTTGTAAGTATAATAAAGTATCGTTCAAATTACGTGTTTCATTATAATTATCATACTACTGTATAAATATTATATTATCTTCAGCCAACCACGTGGAATCCTTTGTTATTATTAAATATACCTACTCAATCTCTAATCGAAATCTGTTTAAGTGACTTCTGAACTATTCCCGTGCTATTTTACTAAAAGAAAAACAGAGTGGCAAAGGTCACAGTAGTTACAACTTAAGGATACATCTACTAGCAAATCCAATAATCAACAAAAAATTGGCGGCGATTTTGAAATAAGAGCTTACTAAAGCGTATACAATAATTTTATTAATATTAACCGGTTAAGTGCCCAAAGCGTCTTTGGACGCCCTAATTACACAAATTATTATGTTAATTACTATCAATTAACTAATTGCGGTATATAAAGGATTGATGTAGATTTAATTATCTATGCCGACACGGGTTGTAACTGGCCAGCTAAATGTTTAGGAGCCAAAATACCTCATTACCTTCGATCTAGGGTGAGTGAGTGAGAGCGGCAAGTGACGACAATATGTAATCATCACCCCCTTTCAATCATCGTTTGCGTTCTATTTACCAAAATTCCATCATCAGATGACGTCTGTGTGCTCTTTCTCGGAATGTTGGGTATGCTAACATTCGATTGAGCTGGTATTTGACTATAATTTTCATTAAACTTATCCCTAAAGCTAGTTTTAACATAAGTATACTGGCGGCTCTTGTGCAGTGCGTAAGGCGCTGGCATCCACCCGAGAGTTTTGGGTCCGATGCCTAGTGAGGACACAATATTTATGAGTTTTTCTCAAAGCCTGAGTGTTTGTGATTGTTCAAAATTACTGACAACCACCTTGTACGAAAAAGCAAGGACATTGTTATTAATAATACTAAAAAAAATATTAGTATTCTTATTAATAACTAATTAAATAAATCTTAATCATTACTTATTAAATTTAAACCTTCTCCCAGATAAAGATCACCTGAAGAGATTAATTTCGGCCTGACCTTTGAAAGTGAATCAATAATATAATTGATGTCAATTTATGTATCCATATCTATAAGTCCTCGCTTTTTTGTTATATTTCCTTGTTCAGCGTATATAGAAAAGAATATAGAAGATATTGTAACGAACAAAGGAGTGGCATAATATAAAATATTTCCAGACAGTTAACCAGCTATCGCTCTAGATGAACACAAGCCGGAAAAATATTTACCTACAATACACCTACGTACATGACATATAACACAAATGTATACATGTTCTCCGACACCATACTGTAGGGGAGAGTGGTGGAAAATTACGGCACACGAGATGCAAAGACGAGACGGTTTAATGATAAATGCTTATTGGAATATATCTGATTTCGTAACAGGTGGCGAAAGACATTTGAAGGATATATTATAATGATATAGCATTGGTTTGACAAATTTAACGTTGTATTTTCGTGCGTATCTTATTAGAAAATTACGTTTACGGTTTTGTGGGGTTCGATGTGGGTTACCACTGTGGGAGTCGTCGACGTGTCGTAAGGTTTTGGTATTGAGGATGATGATGAAGATGAAGAAGTCGAATATGGATGCAGGAGCGAGTTTTATTTGCGGCGTAAACAGTCGCTATAATAGTATGTTACAGTAGTAAAGTTATGTTACAATACTTATGATAATGTTCCGAGGTCCGAATCTCGCTAAAATGAGATGTTGTGCAAAGCGATATAGTGACTGAGATTGTAACAGGCAGGAAACGTATATTCGAGTGACCTTTTCGATGAATTATTATTCGCTATTTATACATCAAAATAATATCTAACCATTATAATTTAGGAAATAACTAGGTATATTAATCGAGTCAGCTACACACTGTCATTTACGTAAATGGACATCCGAGGAGCTGACTATTGTATAAAATATAGATATCGCGGAAATAACTATTGAACCATAATTTGACACTACGGAAATGCATATTAAAGAATTTGTAATTCCGGTAATATATTTAATATCGCCGATCAATATGCTGACTTGAATTGAGTTGGTATCACCATAGTTTCTTATATGTTTACGTATTTTTTGAGATAAACATTAAGGTTATAAAGAGAAGTAGAAAGTTAATGAAAAAAGCTGTATTGTATAATATTAGTTTAGTGTAATTATGATATATGGTTACGACACGATCTATTTTCGATAATAGAAGTCGAACATTTCAGATCATCGCTGCTAAGCTATGAACGGTGGGTGGTGTCCAACTGCTGTGCGATAAAAACAATACTCTGCATTCTGATTATTCTAATATTAATAAAATTACAAGCAGGCGCGCACTAAGAAAATAGTTTCGGGTCCATTCTGGAAAATTGTTTATAATATTTTTATTTATTTTTAAGGCGGCGGAATGGTTAACAATATTTAGCAGGTGCCACTGACTTCCACATTTACCCCGCCTACTACCCCAAATAACGCACTTATACAGGTACATTCTTCATACTCAGACACTCTATACTTTGAGTCTATTGACAAACATTTAGCATGTAGTAGGTATAAACAGGGGTGTTCATCTACGTGTTATCGCGAGCTGACGCATCTAGTGGCTATATAATGCGCATGACTTCACAGTTATAAGTATTATTAAGATCATCAGTGTCCATTTGTGTCGTCATCGCTGTCTTGTGTTGTAAATTAGAATATTAAAGCAAATATTGGATGTCCCAGATAATTGCACCAATTGATGAGAACCACGGGTCTTTAAGTGGTAACAGGTTTTGAGTGTCGTGGAATGCCGAGAGGAGTGGGAGCCAAGTCGTTGAGAAGGCTGTTTGACAGTAAAATTCAAATGAAATTCAAATTTAAATTTGAATTTTTGAAGTTATACTTCTTTTGGCGCGTTTGGGAAATCAGATCAGAGTGTATTTTTGGTGTGAAAAAACGCACTCGATTGAATTCGAACCACCAATTGATCGGTTATCAGCGGAACGCACTACCTTTACTCCACACTATGATACCGACAATTATACAGTATAATATTATAGTTTAGAATTGTTTCGTTGCCTAGGCAGCGAATTTATTATTGTCTCCCATTTGCAATTCCTTACGTAAACAAACGATTAAACATCAGTGACAGTTGATACATTAAAAATAAACACAACTAGAATCCATTATATAATTTAAGTTAAAGTGTATAGAAATAAACCAACGGCGTTCCAATAAGCGGTCCTTTTTCTTGAGTGTGTAATTTAACAAGATAATTAAGAGCTAGTCAAAGAATCTTGTTTATCACAAGTTTTGTTTTTGTTTTGTTACGCCAAAGAAGTATAATTTCTAACGCGCGTACATAAGTACACACACCGATTTTTTTTGTTCTCGGGGGAGGGTCCAAAAATGAACCCCCCTTGTGTGCATTTGAATACAACATTACTTTTTTAAAGATAGTATTAAAATGTGTACATTCTCTGGAGTGGTGGACTGTTGTTTGTTGAAGTATGGATTAGGATCCTAGTACACACAAACTGTCCCAAGACAAAGCATAACTTTACCAAATTTGTGTGCACTACATTAGTATTACCCCGTAAATACATGCAGATTAATAATATTACTACGACCGTCCCGGAGATAAAGATTTTACGTGGGCGCATTATGTGTGAATTAAGTGTTTGATCCTCAGAAGGGGTAAACTAAAATATCATCTTACCTCAAATCTACTTAGAAGCTTTAATATTACGTGTTTATGTTGATCAATAAACAATGAAACAGCTGATGTTCAAAGTAGATAATTCGCGGGCATTCTGACAATACGGCATATCTATGAAATTACTAATTTTATAGTAGAGTGAAATAATATCATAACCACGGCTCATAACCAATGGCTTTATATTTAATTTTATTGTAATAAAATATGATATTGATTTATAAATTTAAAAATAATAAGGCATCATAATGACATATACATCTCTCCCAGAGAGTAAACATTTTTTTTAAGTTATACTTCTTTAGGCGCGTTTGGAAAATCAAATCAGAGTGTGTTTTTGGCGTGTGATATGTAACACATAATTTATTTTTTCACACGAAAAAAATCGCACTCGATTGGCTTCGAACCACGATTGTTCGGTTATCAGCCGAACGCACTGCCTTTACGCCACAGTATGATACTGCAATCGTGACGAATATACAGTATGATATTATAGCTTAGAATTGTTCCGTTGCCTAGGCAGCGAATTTATTATTGTCGGCCATTTGCAATTCCTTACATAAAAAAACTATTAAACGTCAGTGACAGTTGGTACTTTAAAAATAAAAACAACAAGAAACCATTATATAATTTAGTAATATAAGTTAAAGTGTATATAAATAAACCAACGACGTTCTAATAAGCGGTTCTTTTTCTTGAGTGTGTAATTTAACAAGATAATTAAGAGCTAGTCAAAGAATCTAGTTTATCACAAGTTTTGTTTTTGTTTTGTTTCGCCAAAAAAGTGTAACTTCTAACGCGCGTACATAAGTACACACACCGATTTTTTTTTTCACTATGTCCGATCCAAAAATATCATTTATTATGGGCTTCTACAGATTGGAACAGAATTTTGTTTTTACGAGAAATGAATGTTACCCACTTGCTTAACCATATTACATCCAATATTTAAGCTCCAAATTTTTTTTTTTTTCTTTTAACCATGTTTGACCATAATATTAAGATCATATGGGTCTCCACAGATTGGAGGTTTGTATTAACAGATTTTTGTTTTTACGAAAAATGTATGTTATCCACTTGTTCAAAAAATTGAAAAACGATATGTGTATTTGCCAGACCCAAGAATCGAACCTGAGACCCCACGACATTATAAGCCAGCGCATAAGCCGCTCGGCGATCATGACCATTTTGTGGGCCAAAATATAGCGTTTCAAAATTAGTTTTAACAAAAGTTTAGCCTGTTATAATTCCTTAACAATAAACGATATATATCACTCAGCCTCTACACCACTGGTGAAGTTTTTTTTTTTTTTTTTTTAATTATTAATAACCATGTCCTTGCTTTTTCGTGCAAGGTGGTTGTTAGTAATTTTGAACAATCACAAACATCCAGGTTTTCAAAAAACCACATACCTACTTAAATATTGTATCCTCACCGGGATTGAACCCAGAACTCTCGGGTGGAAGGCCAGCGCTTTACGCACTGTACCACGAGAGCCGCCTTCCACTTTCGTAGCTGGATACCGTGAAAAAATATTTATACCAGCGCGGAAACAGACGAAACTAGTATTTTCATAATAAAATTCGTATTCTACACATTATTTTTTCTAGAAAATTATATATATAAATTTCAATTAATTAACTGTCACTTATACTCGTTTAATCCTCATCACCTCATGTTCACCTATCATATCTTCAAGTTCCTATAGTTTTCAGTAGCAATTATATTAACAATGTCTTTGGCATAGTATTGGTAAGATTTATAATGATAATCCATGTTCAACATTACCTATATTACAATAATATGTTATACAGTAGGTATGTGTGTACATATATAGGCACTTCAAAATTCTAGCGTGTCGTAAAATCATTTCGAGATTCATTAAGGCTGTGATGCTCGTAACACAAGTAGTTCTCCAGTCTTAATTACATCTCGAGATATCATTTCAAGGGGGAAGACGTTCGCTTTATACATATCAGACTGAAAATTATATGACACATACGCATATTATACAGCTTCTTAATATTCTACAATAGTAATATATAGACATGTAATATATGCGTAGACTTATATTACATAGTAGACAGATAATTATTTGAATATTCAAAGGTACATAATTCTTAGAATGAGATTTCCGTTTAATATACTATCTGTATCTGTCATAATGCCATGAATATCATATTTTCGAAACGTCAAATAACTATTATTCATTTTGATATGTCAAAACAATATATAATTATTGGTTAAAAAATACATATTATATCGTCGGTGTTTTGTAAAAAGGGCGAATCAACCATTTTGGCGAAATCGAGATTTTAATGAAAATACAATATGTACCCCACTAGCTTTGTTGTGTAAAAACGGCGAATTTGTATCTCTACAAAAAAGTACTTAAAAACGATAATCGACTAAAATTAAATTAATTAAAATTACGAAATAAAAAGCGAATGTGACATATTAGGCCTTTCAAAATATTATATAATAATACCTATTATAATGACAGTATTCTTTCTAAGCTTTATTATAAACTTAGTAGATATTTATAATCATCTACAGTTAAAAAATAAATAAATGTCAAAAGCTAAAAATCCTCCTCCTATAAAGTAGCATTTTGGTTAATTCGCCCTTTTTACAAAACACTGACGATATATCTAAAATCTAAAGTACCTATATATACGTCGACTGCTCCAAGGGATTAGGAAGTAAGTCAAAATTTAGCATTTTATGATTTTTGATTTTTGAAAAAATAGCATGTAGAAAAATGAAAAAAACTTATATTTTTATTTAAAAAAAACATAAATATATTGACACAATTATTATTATAAAAAAATATATAAAACAAACCATTAAGGCGATTAATGTAATATAATATACATTGGCGGCTCTCGTGGTGCAGTGCGTAAGGCGCTTGCCTTCCACCCGAGAGTTCCTGGGTTCGATTCCCGGTCAGGACACACAATATTTATGTGTTTTTTTTTTAAAGCCTGGGTGTTTTTAATTGTTCAAAATTACTAACAACCACCTTGTACGACAAAGCAAGTACATAGTTATTAATAATAATTCAAAAAAATTATACAATATGTCCAGAATAACATGAACAATACATATTGTATCATAAAGTATTGTAACATTACTCTTGTACCGACTGTTTACTGCTACATTTAAAACTGTCTCCTCAGTCCATCGGAGCAACCACCAAATCACGACTCTTCATCACTACTTCTAGCTATCTTACTACAGCGGTCTCGTCCCTTTACAACGAGACTCCCAAAGTTTTGTAAAAACGTAGCTTTCTTTGCCGTTATTAATGTATACAATTTATTTCCATGACATTTTTGCTAGTTATACTTCTTTAGGCGCGTTTGGAAAATCAGATCAGAGCGTATTTTTGGCGTGTGACATGTAACACATTATTTATTATTTCACACAAAAAAACACACTCGATTGGATTCGAACCAACGATTGTTCGGTTATCAGCCGAACGCACGACCATTACGCCACAGAATGATACTGCAATCGTGACGATTATACAGTATATAGTTTAGAATTTTTCCGTTGCTAGGCAGCGGATTTATTATTGTCAGCCATTTGAAATTCCTTACGTAAGCAAACGATTAAACGTCATAGTGGAAGTTGTTACTTTAAAAATAAAAACAACGATAAATAATTATATAATTTAGTAATATAAGTTAAAATTTATAGAAATAAACCAACGGCGCTTCAATAAGCGGTCCTTTTTCTTAAATGTGTAATTTAACAAGGTAATTACGAGCTAGTCAAAGAATCTAGGTTATCACAAGTATTATTTTTGTTTTGTTACGCCAAAGAAGTATAACTTCTAACACGCGTACATAAGTACACACACCGATTTTTTTTAATAATACATATTGTTATAATTTAGTTGGAACTCTCTCAATGGACAGTAAAAAAAACTAATTACATAATAAATATTAACGTTGTTTTTTGTTGTACGTATATTTAATATTAAAGAACTGTTTCCGAAGTTGTATGATATTACTTTTGTTTCATTTAATATTCATAGACTTTTTTTGTCGTTTTTAATTTGGTTTGTGCTACAAACATTCGCACCTGAGGGCCATCACACCTGTGTTCTGTCTAGTAATTCATTATTTATTGAAAAGATGTATGGAATGCCGACATGCTACGCCGCTAACAGATGTTATTTTTCCATGCGATATTGTTTCGTACAACTCTACGTATATTATTGTATGTTCAAACACATAAATATATATATATATATGTGCGTGTGTAATACAGTATACTGACATACGATACTTGAGCTTTCATAAAAGCTTCTATCTGAAGTTCCAAAAAGTCTTTATATCTCGCAGTATTTAAGTGCTGAGAAAGTTTTACTCTTATAACTAAGTGCGCTGACATATATTTACACTGTCCAACATATTATATTTATATACACCTAATATAAAATAACATTAAAGCTCTTTTGAGAATCCACTTAAAAGCTTTTGGACAGTATGATTTTTATTTTTTAGTTAATTTTAGGACTAGACTTGTATAAAAATTTAGACATTTTTTTTTCGAAAAACAAAATAAAATAAGTAGACATTTATCGTTGAATCTGAAAAAATCTTTTACTAAATGGGATTCAAACACAAGTACTTCGCATGTATACCAAAGGTTATTACCACTAAGATTCAAATACTAATCTAAGTGTGCGTATCAATATTTCAATGCCCCATTCTAAATTTTTGTCGTTAATTAAATATACGTTATTTAAATATTGTCAGTCTAATCACTATAACTAGCTCTGAATTATATTATCGTCTGTCTCTCTTGCAACGAATAACCAATAGCCAACTTAATAACGCAATTTGATAAGCATTTCATGTAAGAACTACTAATAAAAATCGTTGTAATTAATCTTATATATTTTAAAGTGCACCTAACGTATTTTAATGCGGTGATGAAAATGGTATTTTGTTTATTATTTCCAATTTGAAAAATGAAAACCTATTACTTCTTCTTCGGCCATATCCGCCCCTTAGTTGGAGCATATGGACACCAAGTGGCGCCTCCAAGAATCCATGTCGCTCGCCAGTCTTCTTGCTTTGTTTCAGGTTAAACTAGCATCCCGTAGCTCTGCCGTATTTACTCTTATCTACGTAGATTTTATTTAGCGGCCTTCCGGGACGCCGATATCCGGTCAGCTTGAAAAACAGGCAAGCCAGGCTGAGGTTCTCTTCTAGCATCCGCAGCACACGGCCAAGCCAGGTATTACGTCGCCTCTTCACTTTCAGTATAATAAGAGGCGTTCTATTATCCTGATGCGTTCTATTCTCTATACTCCTAAAGTCGTACATCCAGTATCCGTCGCAAACATCTGTTTTCGAAGCTTAGTATACGGTTGCTCTGAGCCTTGGTAAGGTGCCATGATTCGCTACCGTAAAGCAGCACCGTCAGAATGCAAGCGTCGAATAGGCAACAAATCTATTACATTCCCATGATATTGTGATCTTTGTCATGATATTAAATTTTAGCAAAGTGTTTCTTTCAACTATTGACATGATGCCGTGTCCACACTGGCAACATGTCGCCGGCAACGTCGTTAAATTTTACGATAAGTGTGATAATTATCGTAAAATTTCTTAAGCAATTATGATAATTATCGTAAAATTTAACGAGGTTGCCGGCGACATGTTGCCAGTGTGGACCCGGCATGATGCTTACATAGTTTTTGTTTTACTAACTATACCCACCACACCTATTATTAATCAAAACACAGCAATACTACTATATTATCACAAAACCTCAACACGAAAATATTACAACTGAAACAAATTGTACGTATTAGTTAAATTAAATTTTTATTTTTATAACGAATTCAGATTTTAATACAATGGCGCCGGCTCCGAAACAGCTGTCGTAATAAAAATAATTGCGTTCGAGTACAATAATTTATCATATTTAAAATTAATAAAAACCAGAACGCTTAGAATTTTCATCATAAATTTGAACAAAGTATGCATATTAAAACGTCCGTCATTACGCTCTCGAATCGTAACTTGATTAAAATAGCATTTCGAAATTAGCGGGAAATATTTTATTTTAAATAGACAAATGGAATATTATTCATTCATTATTCCATACATTTAAAGCGCTGTTTCCTTTGTCATTATTCGTGTTGATTACACATCACTAAATAGAAAAATTTACGAATGTTTCATTACCTACAATATTATCGAAATAAACATTTATATTGAAAAACAATCATGAACCATATTATTTTCATACAATAAAGAATAATTAAACCACTGTAAGTGCGGACTAATTACTGCAATATATAAATACTAAATACATTAGCTAGTATACTAATTACTTAAGGGAAACCACAAAATGTCTATGTTACTTTTATAAATAATACATTTATTTCTTCTTCTTATTGTGCCATCCCCTAGCGGAGGTCGGCCACCATCAAGGCGATCTTATCATTGTCGTTTGCTACCCGGAACAGTTCAGTGGAGCTGCACTCGTACCAATCACGGAGGTTCTTAATCCACGAAATGCAGCGCCGTCCTCTGCTACGCTTCCCATTGATCTTTCCTTGAATGACAAGTTGAGGAATGCTGTATTTTTGTCCTCTCATAATGTGGCCGAGGTATTCCTGGTTTTGATGCTACGTAGAACTTTTCGGTCCTTCTCCGTTCGATTGAGAACTTCAACATTTGTCACCCGGTCAGCCCAAGGAATTTTGAGGATGCGTCTATACAGCCACATCTCGAAAGCTACAAGTCTCCGTGACATCTCTTGGTTTAGCGTCCATACTTCCATACCATAGAAAAGAATTGAGAGCACATAACAACGTACCATGCGCACATTTATTTAGTTATTAATTTAATTGGCATTTACATGATATAACGTCATTATAATTGTTTTAAAACTAATACCTAGACTAATACCTAACAGCTGGATAAAAGGGTCCGGAATCTTTTTTAATTAAAAAGGGACCGGTTCTAATCAAATGGTGAGCTAAATAAAAGAGAGGAGAAAGAAATAAAAACATAAACAATGTTAAAAAAAAAACAAAAACAAAATACCCACAACGTCACTGAAAATGTCTTTATTTCTGAGGCATTGATGAACACATTCCATGCTGGCCAGTTAATTACCAAGATACGGTGACTGCTAAAGACACGCCTGGCGTGTGTCAATTATTACCATGATAATAAATGTGGTAATTAATTCGTCAGCAGTGAAAGTATTAGATCTAATGCCCACGCGCCTAGTACGTCTTTAGCAGTGAAAGACTTAAAACCTATTCACTGCGGATCTTTTAATTAATATTTAATTACCACATTTAAATAACATGCTAATTATATCTAATGGCCACCTGATGGGCAACGCACCAGTTGCGTTGGACGCAGTAACTAATCTCGTATCCCTTGCTAATTGTTTCTGATAAGCCTGATACAAAGAAATGGTTCTAATCCTAAATAGGTTATGCTACGACCTCGTAGAGAATTGGTGGGTACGTTAAATTCAAATTGCTTGGGACATCAGGATTGAAAACCATCACTCGTGAGGAGTAAACAAAATTGTTGTAAAAGAAGAAGTTTAGTGATCTATGAGGTTCAAGAAAGTTCAAAGCGAGCATGCCTTGAAGAACGGCTGTCAGAAAATATTCTTATGATTATTTATTTGTTTTATGTGGGAAAAAATTATTTGTATTAAAATATATACACTGAAGAAATTCTTTGGGTTGCCACTATTCTTCCTTCTTCTTCCCACTACGTTCTCTTGAAAATTTTCTCTGCAACAAGCCCGAAATGTCGAAGAAAGAAGGAGAAAGCTCATGCGGTGGCAAGCCAAAGGTATATTACAATAACACACAACCTTACGACCGTATTCAATTATACCTACCATTCATAAAAAATATACATTAAAACTAAATACCACGGCAATCTGATAAAAATAAAATAAAAGTTAAAAATCTCTCTCGGCAGTTATTTTGGACAGAAAAAAATTGAGCGAATAGTCGATTGGATAAAAAAAAATTGGAAGGAAGAGCTAAATCAAAAAGCTCTCGATTTCGGTCGTTTTTTTTTGTTTTCAGAAACACTGAGAGAGGCCTTTGTATAAAATGTTTGTATAGGAAAACAATAATTCTAGCTACGTCACTATAGGTACCTACATAAGTATGGTAATTATGTTCATTATGCACTAATATAGCTACTTAGATCACTCTTTCTTACACTGTACCGATCGGCTAGTCAGACTTGTCACCAGCAATTTCTACAAATTCTATTCACATTCACAACAATATTCTCATTTTAATTAACTATTTCTTTTCTTCAACGAATAAAAGAAATAATTAATTTAAATTATTAGCAAGATCAAGTAAGTTACAACAGAAAATATTGGAGAGATCCATGACGTCGATTGGTAATTAAAGTAGGTAATAAATACTTTAATTTAGAATACAAAAATCGATCGCCTATCGTAACTCAATTTGGAGAGCACTAATGAACAGGTATTAATAAAAAGCCAATAGTTAAAGTTTGTCGCAATTAAGCATGGCCGTCATAGCATAGTTAATGCACAGGGTGTGAAACCAAAGAGACGCTGGTTTGATTTCAGCCGGGTGTCTTACTTTTTTCGAAAAAAGATTTTTTCTATTGGCTATATTTTCAGAATTATGTATATTCGATATTCATTTTATTTACAGAATACTATACTATACTATCCAGTATCATGGAATCGTAGTCTATACGAGTGACAAGAATAAATAATTCGAGAAATAAAATGTCTGATTAAGGGTACAGACCTACAAACGTATCTGTAGAATGACCTAAAATGGAACTACAAACTACCATATAACGCCATTTTGAAAATTTTATTCTAATGTCAGATTTTGTCCAGTTACAAGTCTTGATTAAGTAGTTTTAGTTTTGACGCGGCGTGGAAGACCTGGCAGCGACGGTGGGATGAATCAACCAAGGGACGGCACACATATATGTTTTTTTCCAAATATTAAATGGCGATTGGAGATAACCAAATATCTGACTCCTGACCATCACACCAGTCAATTTGTGACTGGACACGGTGGGTTCGTTGGTAAGCTCTTCGAGCTTGGACTTGTAATGCGGAGGGGGAATTCAGGATGCCAACCACATCTTTTGGGAATGTCTTAGAATGTGCTCCGAACGGGAGAAGATACTCAGGTCGGTCCAACCAGCTGTTGAGCCCATCGGGCCGTCCGACTTGGTTGCTACTAAGGCCAATTATCTTGCATTTAAAAAAAATGTGGCGTCTTACTGCGGGCGTGAAGATCTTTTCACATATTTTTTGCTGTCCGTTTGATTAGCTTCATTATTTTTGTCATATATAAACTAGAATCATTTTTATTTTTATAATTTTTTTGTGCTCTTCTTTTCCCGGCACTTTGCATTAGAAAGTAACTTCTTTAAACTCAGTCAGAGCTCAGTTTGAGCGTAGCAACCTTAGTCCTGGGTATCTTCTCCCAGGGTATTCCCGACCTAAAACTGAACTAGATGCTTCACATCGCCAATGTAGGGCCACGTGATACGCTCGATTAAAACCGAGTGTGGTGCGTGTCGGGTTTTGGAGGGATTAACTTCAATAGGTAGTTTTAGACAGTGGCTCCCCCATCCCATTCTTCAGATAAGTTTGTAGGTTTGCATCTTGAATATTTTCTTGTTTTAATATGACAGATCGTAAATTATAATACATTTCAGTGAGTAAAAAAACAGCTGAATATCATTCACACGTCATGACAATTTAATTACTTACAATTTCAAAACGTTCTTTTTTTTAAATAGAATTGTTTTGTTTTTACTCAAAAATCGATTCCCTTTCATACCAAACCTGTTAAAATATACTAATGGAGTTGTCAAAATCGAAACCTAAAATCTATTATCCAAATCCGACAGACGAGTAATATGAAAATACTTTGAAAGCGGATCTCTAAATCCGTTTCAAAAAACTCATATGCGTGAATTGACGTCTACTTCAAGGTATTCTTTATACAAAGAGAATTTATTACTCACTTGCTCTTTGCATTGAATTTCGTTTTATGAATATAAAACTGAATGATATTTTTAACCTGTCATATTCTTTTATTTCATACCGTTAAAATAATGTTAGGTAGATACTCGATATGTTGATATCACTGTTAATTTGTTATTTTTACGTTTGATTTTTTGTTGTCATTCAATCTATAACTTATATGAGAGTTTTTAAAAAAATCTTTTTCAAATAATTATTATAAAGTAGGTAACTGTAATTTGAAGAAGATGTATGAGTTTCTTTTCTTTGAATTTTGGTAATATGATTACATTGGCTTCAAATCATTTCGCAATGCAGATTAATTATTATTTATAGAAACGTTTACACTAGAAATTTGAGTTTTTTTTTTTATTTCATACGGAGTATTCTTGAGTATGGGTCCATTTTCTGGAGTCCTTATGAGGTTTCCTATAAGCTTGTTTTAGAGCGTGTTCATCGAAATTTTTATTTTAATTTATATAATTATTTTCCTTTTGACAGTTTCCCAAACGAGTATTTTCCGACTAACTTCTAACTTTCTTCAAAGCATGCTCGCCTTTTATTCTCTTGAAGCTCGTAGGTCACTTTTGCTCTTAAAGTATGCACCCGTCAATTACACGCGTGGTTGCCACCATGACCTATTTTGGGTGAAAGCTGTTTCCTCATGTCAGGCTCACCAGGCACTAATAGCGAGGGCTGTGCGGCTGGTCAATGCACTCCATAGAGATGTAGACGTTTTTAGCGACGCATTATGTAATTTGTTTTAAATATCTATTTTACTATTTAATCTGTATTTTTTTGAATTATTGTTGTTTTTTATATTATTTCTTTTCTATAAAATTATTTTTTGCATTGTTTTTTTCTCTACCAAGTTGATTTACCTGTACTTTTTTATTTTAAACTAGCTGAAGTACCCGGCTTCGCACAGGGTCGCTTCCTGGTTATATTTATCTTAGATATTTAAAAAATAATAAGAGGTAATTATTTTTTTAATAATAAAATATCTGTGTTATACAATATGGCAATATGAAAATAATTCTAATAGGAGTAAAGGTCAAACAAAAGACCACTAAATTAAAATCGAATCCAAAATATGCAAACGTTATTAATGTTATTAATATGCAGTAAAAAAAATCAAAATTGCATGGAACAAACAAACAACAAACGTTGTATTTTATATAATTCTAATTTAAAAATCTTTGCAGGTGTGCGCACAACAACTGACAAAAGTTTCATCGCAATCGGATGAATGGTATAGAAACGCATACGAATAGAAGAATAAGATGATTTTCTAATTCAGAAGTCTTCGTGGGCATGCGCACAACAACTCACCAAAGTTGCATTAAAATAGAAGAAGAATATGGTTATTCTAATCCAGAAACCTTTACGGGTTTTGGCACAATTATTGACGAAAGTTTTATTGCAATCGGATGAATGGAATAGAAACGCATACGAATAGAAGAATATAAAATAAAAGAAGAAGCTGGTTATACTAATTCAGAAACCTTTGCGGGTGTTACCACAACAACTGACGAAGGTTTCATCGCGATCGGATGAATACTGTAGGAACCATACGAATAAAAGAAGATATAATGAAGAAGAAGAAGAAGAAGATGATTGTACTAATTCAGAAATCTTTGCAGGTGTTGGCACAACCACTAACGATAGTTTCATCGCAATCGAATGAATGGTATAGGGACCATACAAATAAAAGAAGATATAATGATGAAGAAGAAGAAGAAGAAGATGGTTCTATTTATTTAGAAACCTTTGCGGGTGTTACCACAACAACTGACGAAGGTTTCATCGCAATCTGATGAATGGTATAGGAACCATCCGAATAAAAGAAGATATAATGAAGAAGAAGGAGAAGAAGATGGTTTTTCTAATTTAGAAACCTTTGCGGGTGTGGGTACAATAACTGACGAAAGTTTTGTCGCAATCGGATGAATGGTATAGGAACCATGTGAATAAAAAAAAATAAAATGATGAAGAAGAAGAAGATGATGATTTTTCTAATTCAGAAACTTTTGCGGGTGTGCATACAACCATTTACCAAAATTTCATCGCAATCGGATGAATGGTATAGGAACGCATACGGGACAGACAGAAAGACAGACAGACAGACATTCATTTTTATATATAAGATATAGCCTATACTCTTCACGGAAGTGCAAGCAATAAGTTATAAAAGTTTTATCGCAATCGGATGAACGGTATGGCAGCGCATATAATACGAACAAACAAACAAACAAACAAATATTAATTTTTATACATTAGATGTCATGTTGTGAACGTCTTGAATTATTAATTTGTTATGTGCTCAATGTGTGTTTTTTAAATAAATAAATAAAATAAAATAAAATTAATGTTACATTATTTAAATTTATAATCAATTTTGTTTTTGAGATTTTTGAGTAATTAATTGCTTCAGAGACATTCTCTGTGATCTTCTGACAATGCACAATACACCAGGACATAGTACTCGTGCAAAGTGTCGACGGTATCTCAAATAGGTGCCGAAAACATTTGCGGCGATTCACTATAGTGACGGTATTTTCGCGAAGACAAATGATTTGAGGCAGTATGGACTGTATTTGCTCTGTGTGCATGAGAAAAAATACTGTTATTTGTAATGTTCAAAGATTGCAGGTAGATAATGTATGCGTAGTTACTAACGTTGTTGCGCTGCGAGATTTGCCTTATAAGAATAATGTAAAGCGGTGATGCACAACCCGCGGCCCAAGATCGGTATCTGATATGTAACTATTCAATTAAAAATAATTAAAATGCATGTCTTTTGTATAAAATTGTATCATTATTTTTCAACACTTGCACCCACTGCGGCCCTTCTGTCAAACAGGTTTTGTACCGCTGATATAAAGCAATGGCGGGAAGCCATTCAATTCGAATTCGATTCGAATTCAATTTTGAAATTCTAATGCGTATTTCAATTATTCTACTTCTAAAGTTGTGATCAAATTGAGATGCATGTCACGTCACTGTTACACTGTCGCGGCGACAAATTTAATTTATGGTTTCGTCATTTTGCAGATAATTTTGAACGATCACCACCTCTCTAAATTCAGATATAGAGAGTGCCAACTCTAGTATTTTGAATTATTATTAGTTATTCATGCTAATTTCAATTAATTTTAATAGTTTCTACGTGTGCGTACGTCAAAATACTTGCGGCATGACATCCATAAATAATATTTTGAACAGAACCCAACCTGCAGACCATACGTAATAGACAATGTTCTGATAGAAAATACATAGTGCCAACACTGCCAACCACTAAAAACAAAAAACGTGATTTTGACATGATTCAAAACAGTGTAAAATTTTAGGAAAAGATAAAAGCGTTCTAAACGTCATGCAAGTGTCGATGCAGTGCGGTTCAACGTGAGGTAACCTCATTGTTGTTTTGGTAATTTCGGCAGATTTTTCCAACTGACAATGTTCGTTTAAAGGTTCAAAATGTGCTACGGGATGGGAGCATCAGTCTGATAACATTAAACACCAATAAAAACGACATAACACATGTTTACCCGTAGCGACATCATAATATAATTCACGCTTAATTAAACGAAGGTTTTGCGTTATAAATTTTAATGGGATATTTTTAAATAACATTTAATTGATATGTTATTACTGCAGACATAGATTGTTATTTGATAATAATTAGGCGAATGATTAACATTACTAATGATTTAATAACATTTGCATAAATTAAAAATACTTTACTCTGAACGTATAAAATATAAACACATTAGCAATTCAAATTTTGTTTATCCGTTTATCTTTGAAGCCAACAGCGTTGGTTGAAATTTCGATGCAGTTTTGTTTAATGAAGTTATATCATATATTTGAGCTGTGTGCATTGGCTGGCAGAGTATTTCCGTGCAGCGGAATAATAAAATTATTGACATCGTTTGCCAAAACATTTTTACAAACAGAATTTTTATTACTCGAAACGAATCCAGCGAATCGGATATATCGGATTAGCTGCATTATTAGCGTTCATTTATTGGTAATTAAATGGCATTTCAGTGCTGCTAGTTTATTTATAGATATATCGATACACCAGTTCAATAGGGGAACAACTCGAAATTTAAAGGTTTTGAGCTAAGAATGCCATTTGATGTAGAAAAGTCTTCTCTTTATAATTCAGCAAAAAAAATAATTAAAAATTTCTTCAATGTGTCATAAAATCGAATAATCCTTTCTAAGATTAATCAGTAATTCCATCATATAATCAAATTTATTTGTTAATTCGTTATTAAAATGTACAATTTAATTGTGCATTGATGAATTCCACTAAATCAAATACAACAAAATATACACTCTCATCGAAATCAAGGCTTTAAAATTAAAATAAGAATTACTGCAAAAAGTTCCAAAGCCATTATCTCGGAACAAGGTTTTATGAGTTGTTCCCCTATTGAACTGGTGTATCGATATGTGTAGTTTATTTATGGATAATTTATAGCCTCAATTACATTGAGCTTCTTTACGAGCTGTGTGTTGGCGAATTTATAATCTGCCTGTAAAGTCGCCCAGTGTAATCATCGAACAAGCTAACATGTTCGATGATTACACTGGGCGACTTTACAGGCAGATTATAAATTCGCCAACAAACAGCTCGTAAAGAAGCTTAGTGCAATTGAGGCTTAAATCTCGTTTTGTTTTCACCCGTACGCATAAAGTCATCTACGTATACCTTGTCCAGATGGGGCGTGTCTCACGGCGCGAGTACCAAAAATGTGCTACTCCCATATAACGCGTTTCGTTTGGCATCATACGCTGCGTGTGGACGGCTCAATGAGGTTAAGTGTACCTGGAATAATCGTGCGAGGAAAATCGCGCCATCTCGACAAGGCTTAAATAAATATTTATATGTCGATGGTTAAACCAAGAAAAAAGAGATTTGAAGCTAGACATTCGTGGATGATTGAACAAAATGACAAATTCAATTATCAGTAGGTAACCTCCATATTTGCAATAGACTCTTGTTAGTTTGTCTGATATCTACCGTTTTTTAGACATAAAGGACATAATGGAGAAAACACTTTGATCAGATCGAAAGAGGAAGCATTCCCCCTAAGTTCCAGGGTAGGCGCGTTCGGCAGAGCGTTGAGCGGCGCACGCAACTCAAACGTATAACCGTGTGAATATATGGGTCCTTGTGTTTTATGGGTCGCACATAATAATATTATAGCACTGACCTCATCAGGCGGCGGGGTAAGCTGTATCGCGAACCTCTGATTTTGATCGATTTACAATCATTTTACAATGCTTCAGCCCACTGTAGCGAGAGGATGCTTCATCTGATCCGAGAAATTTTGGCGGTGCATAAAGAGCAAATTAAGTAGGTACCTATTATAGTAATAATACTCAAGAACTCAATTGTTTATAGAGTTTGTTTTAGATTTAGATCGTGTACAGAAAAAAATTCATCGTCATCTTTATTTTAAAGTTTGTAATTATTTTCTTTTTGACACCTTCTCAAACGAGTCTTTTCCAACTAACTTTCTTCAAGGCATGCTCGCCTTTCATTGTCTTGAAGCTCGTAGGTCACTTCTGCTCTTAAAGCATTTTTCCTTGCTCTCACGTGGTATCGTTTTCAATCCCGATATTCTAGAAAATTTGAATTTTTACGCACCCGTCAATTACATGCGTGGTCGCCTATTTTGGGTGAAAGCTGTTTCCTCGTGTCAGGCTCACCAGGCACCAATAGCGAGGGCTGTGGGGCTGGTCAATGCACTCCCTAGAGATGTAGATATTTTTGGCGATCCATTATATATTCTGTTTTTTAAATTCTATTTTATTGTTAATTTGTATTTTTTGAACTATTGTTGTTTTTTTATTTTATTTCTTTCGTATAAAACTATTTTTGCTTTCTTTTTTTTCTCCACCTTGTTTTTTCTTTAACGGATTACTTGTAATTTGTATTCTAAATGTCATGTTGTGAACGTCCTGAATTAATAATTTGTTATGTACTCAACGTGTCTTTTTCAAATAAATAATTTTACAACTATTTTTTCATTGTTATCCTGCTCGAACTACTGGAAAAACTATTCGGCATGTCAGACAGTCAAAACATAATATTTGGGAAATTTTGGCACGTGTGCGTAAAAAGGTTCGCCATACCTGCTATATAAACTTTTCATCGCAGTGCGAAGTCAATTTCAGTACTTCTGCAAGCTGGTTGATATCTTATACCTAACACGTACCTCAGTTAAAGGTCAATCAAAACGATTTAATCCAATGAAGGCTTGACAAGGAAAGAATAAAAAAAATAAGTCAAAGTAGATTATACATAATTTTTATATAACGCAGATATTTCAAAGGTTCCGATATGTGACTAGAATTTAAAAAACTAAAAACTAGTTGCGTTCTTAATTCAAAACTAACTAAAATAAAAGAATGCCTACGTATCCAAAGTTCTCAAAATAAACTAACGAATCGTTAAGAATTCATCGCATGAATGTGTCTGAAATAATAACTCAAAATTATTCTTGCGGAAGTAGTGCATATTTTTAGTTATCATTTTGATAATCCCGAATTGAATTCTGGTCACGTGCTTTTAAGTGAATAGCTGAGGAGCTTCGCGCTCGCCCACCTTTCAATTGACTGATGATGAATACGTGATTTACGTTTAAGGTTGCTTGGCGAGGCAGTAACGGAGACAGTGGAAAACTATCGGAAAAATTTAATATTCAATATTCAACAGCAGTCCTCATGAATGGATAAATAAATCTTATAGACTCTAAAACAACTTAGTGAAATGCTCAGTGTTTTTTGTATATAATCGTCCACTGCAAAAACTTAATATTAAACGATTTTAAGATTCAAAATATAAATATTTTAATTACAATTATTCAAATTGATTTAAAGCGATTAATTTCATCGGCCGATTGCGCCGTGGGTCCCAGGTTCGAATCCTGGGTCTGGCAAGTACACGTATTGTTTTTCAATTTGTGTATGAGTCAGAGTACCTGACTCATACACAAGCTGACTTATCGACCGCTAAAGTGATATAGTGATACATATTATCAAACTTAGGGTAGGTTTGAATCAAAGTATTAGCACTTATTGTAACAATTACAATAAGGTGTTTGTAATTGTTTCAATAAGTGCTATATTTTAACAGCAGCAAGCGAGGTGCGTTTGCTGTGCATATAACCCATTTGGAATTTGCTCTACATTAAACAAATGTTAATAAACATGTTACTTACATTTGCGATTTCACCGTGAAGACATAATTAAAAATTTGAGTTTTATGAAAATGCGGCATTCAAAAAATGACGATATTTCGAGATTCTTAACTTTACAACATAATAATTTGAAAATATATTTGTTATGTAGTTTTCACAAGTGAACGTAAAACTTTAAAATTAAAGGTGACATTCCAATTAATCTAATTTCACAAATAACTCTTTTTTTAATGAAACTTTTCATACGTTCTTTTGGTTTAGCAATTAAAATTATTTATCAACCACGATTCTTATACTTTCTCTAGTCTAGACGTATTTATTCGATGCGATATTTTATAATTATTACCTAACAATAAACACCATTTGTAGAATTCGCGTGTTTCCACAATAAACAAGATTCGCTAACATTGTTTTTCTTATGGCAATAAATACCAATTTCCCCAACATCGTCTTGCCGGAAACGACACCGCGAGCACGCCATATTCCGGGGCGTTTTATGACGTATGTAGATACGCCTTTATACATGCAGAAGTGTTGAGATCCCGAACACGTTCTGGCCGTAAGTACACGAGCAGTCGCTCCCTGTGTTCTGGATGACAGGTGAGGTAGACATGCGATGTGGTATGTACATATTATATGTTATTACATCTCCCTGACAGATTTGAGAGTTGGGAATTGTCAGCGTGTGACGTGTAAGGGACCGTCTGAGGACATTTGCAACGAGTAACATTTTTGTTTTTAAGCTGTTTTTGTTTATAAAAGGACTCGATCAATAATTTCAGTATTATAAAGTAACAAATAAAATTAAAAAAAACTCAAACCACACATGAGTTTTGAATTCCAGAATCCCTAACTCCAGATTAATTTTATTAATCGCAAAATCCCATAAATACTTGAAATTTAAATTAATTTTAATATTGTCTTTGATTAGTTATGATTTTCATCTTTAAAAAAATATTATTGTGGTCTAACTAAAAAAGTTGATTATAATTAAAAAATATCTTTGAACAATTAATATTGCCTAGTGATAGTATGACAATACTTCTCAAACTGAAAGGCGCGGCCCCTTAAGGGGCCTTAGAGCTCCTGCTAGGGAGCCGCGAAATATTTCAGTATTTCAACAATATTTCCCAAACTTAAATGAAGACCAAAAGTACAATTGGATAAGAACACCATTTGCTAAATCCTTAAAATATGATCATATTACGTGGGCAGCTCAAGAAGAATTGATTGATATTAGATCAAATAATTCCCTTGAAGTTGAATTCAACGAAAGAAGTCTTGCAGAATTTTGGATGAGGCGACAGCAAGAATATCCGTCAATCGCAAAAACAGCATTATTAATCATAATAATTCCTTTTGCGCAGGGCTCGAAATGAACCGGAGCGCACCGGAGCGCCGTTCTTGTTCGCGAAATCGGTGAAATTATTGCTCCGTCTCGTGAAAAAAATATGGTGGCCGTCTGAGCTAGATATGCCATATAAAAGAAAATCGAACACACTTTTTTTATGAAATATACTGACATTCAATTTGATAACTTTATAAATATTTTAAGAACACTGTCGGGTGCTCCGGTTCCTAAACTTTTTCATTTCGAGCGTTGCTTTTGCGACAACATATCTATGCGAAACAGAATTTTCGTCATTACTGGTGATAGAAAATAAACACAGGTCGTGTCTTTCAATGGAGAATTTGGAGCAAACTCTGCGAATTAGCATTTCAAACATTGTACCGGATATTGATTTATTATGTAAAATATGCAACCACACTCCTCTCATTAAATTGTTTTTGTAGGCTGTAGCCGTAAAAATTGTAGTTAATTTTATTGTTTTTATTTAATTTTTATTTACAAGCAAGTAAATGAAATGTTCATGTATGTTTAATAAAAATGTACATATCTTAATAATTAATGGTAAATAAAGTATTGTTGGACACGGGGGCCTTGGATTTTTTTCAGATTTCGAGGGCCGTGGTATAAAAAAGTTTGAGAATCACTCGTCTATGATACTTAAAACGGTTGGCAATACTGACAGGATGTGACGCTTGCTTTTGTTAAACTCACTGCTGTCACTGTTTTTGACATAACATGTAAAGTAATTTGTAATCTTGATTCATTTGAGCTAATGTTCAGTAATACACAATTATTATTATATCGTACTTATTTCACATAATTTAATTCTTCCACATCAATAGAGCATTCTCAGAATACACAAAAATACATTAATTAAGTAAGAATAATGTCACTCAAATGGCAACTTTCTCAATAAATTAATACATAGCAAATATATTAGGACAGTTATCATTCATCCGATTATTTATAGGAAAAATTTCATCCGCTTGTTTATAGTTTACATAATATCCTTCCTTCGAATGGTACTTTCTCGTTCTCCATTCCCTTTATGTATCCAGCAATCTCCAGCCCTGGTTTGTATAATTTGTTTTTAATGACAATAACAATGATACTTACTATAAATTTATAAAACATCCGAAACTCAGTTACCAAGAAGCGATCAATATGAAAGTGTATAAGATTCATATCAATAATAATTATTATAATATTTTACCTTTTGTGCTATATATTTTTTAAATTATATATTGAGTTATCAACGTGCGTCACTTGTATTTGCGGCTTTTTTTATGTTTTAGTATTGAAACTTTAAAAACAAGCTTTAAGCTCAACAGTTTTTCTATGCAGTGAAAGTTATAAACATTTTAACGATATTTTCATCTGTAATTTATATATTATTTGTTATGGTACGTTTATGCCTGACACTTATATCGTGATACTTATTAATGAAACCATATTTACTTAGTATAAACAGTAATTATACTTATATCAGCCACTTACATTGCATGTGTCGACACTCACCTGTCACTTATTCCAGCCATTTATATACGCAAACGTAAATACCGCGTATACTACAAGTCCAAACTTCCAGAGATATATCACCGAAGTTGAGCTGCCGTCTACTTCTCTGTCAAGTATCTGACACATTATTTGTAGTTTGACAGCTAGTGAGGTTGATATTATTTCAGAAGCAGTGTACAATAACTTATTATCAGTGATGAGTGATAAAAATATTGATGAATTAATTGATCGATATCATTTAAAACCGGAACTATGGGATGTGAATTCAAAAGAATATAAAAAATTAGAGTGAAGAAAAATGATGACAACAGAACTTAAAATAATAACACTCGGTGCTATTTTCTTTTTTTTGACATTCTCATAGTGACGACTGACAACTGACTCAACGTTTTTAGATAAGTATACGGCATAAGTGTCAGAATAAATTACAGTATCATAATATGGAAACACCGCATATATTTATTCTATGTGTTGCCCTTATAGTATAGACTATAGAGACTTGTTTTAGTGAGAAGTATACGAGAATTTATGTCAGATACCATGCAGATGTAAACAGTAAGTTAAATGTTGTTTCAGAAACATGACATAAGTATTACGATATAAGTGTCGGATGTAAATCTAGAATTAGATAGGTCGGTAAGTAAATAAGGTATTTGATCTTATAAACAAAGTAAAAAGCTGAAGTCTCAAACAATATATATAAAGCTGAAATTTGGATCACTAAACTTGTCTAGCTTTACTTGTACGCAAATAATATTTTTAGTATTGCAGAGCATACAAACTGGATTTTTCGTATAAAATAAAACAAATCGCAATATTTTATACAATAATAAAATAATTAAAATCTTTTCGCTTTAATAAATAATATTTATGATTTTTTAGAGTTCAACAAAACTGGGAAGCTTTTTCTAACTCTTGCGTTACCCGCCCACACAGTTCTCACGCAACACTAGATATTAATAATCCATAAGTGAAACTCTACAGGTTTACACACACTTCAGGTCTTTATTTCAGTAATGGGATATTGATCTATTTCGAACTTTCCTTTACTAGACTATAGAGAGAATCTTCAATAGACGAATCTCATCATACAACGACGTTCAAGGAATATGAAAATTCTCAAAAAATCAATGTTACTCTGAATTGACAAGTTATAATTTACAATATTAATACTATCGACCGAAGGTACTTGATGTAATTTGAATTTAAATTCTAATAGATTTAAGTTCTGTACTATTCCATTTGAGTAAATTTTTGTAACCCGGGTTTTTTACAAACACTTCAACTATGCATAATTTATTTATTATATTTTTTATTGGATCCTTGACTTAATAGGTATGTGATAGAGTTTTTACCTACTTTATTATATTGATTTATTATATAAGTTGGAGTTAATAGTGTTCGTTATCAGAGTGCGCTTGCCTTTTGGTGAGTGTACACAGTGCCTGAAGATGCTTAAAGCGAGATCCGGGTCGCACAAAATGACTGAAATGGAAAAGAGCATAACTTAAATCCATTAGAATTTATTATTTCCAATTTAGACAAGAGATTAATACGCCTACATCAAGGCCCTCAATAGCCACTGTACTAAATTGTATTGTCTATTGGTAGTGCTAATCATTGCTTAACTTAAAATGCAATGTGGTTACATGTTTGCATTATTTTAGTTCATTTTAATAAACGTATTACTATTTAAATTTGTATGAAATAATTATCATTTTTTACAAACAGTATACCATATTGCGTATAAGTATCAACTAGCACTATGATATAATATAGTGGGCCATAGTATTCCTACTGATCCACGGGATGTCGTTTTCATCCTGCGGGTAGATCATATTCAATCATTATACTATCAAGCATGATTATTTTAATTCACACACAATCGCAAATAATATTATTTAAGCAAGTATGCAAGTAAAACAAGACGTCAATAGTAGAATTTCATTTGTTTTGCTTTATTATTTAAAAAAAATAATTGGTTCAATGCTGCCAACGTGGAAAATTTTATTTTTAGTTCGTTAAAAACATTTAGCTATGACGCTGTTATTATAGAACTCATCTGTTATACTCCTTCTAATATTATATAGTAATTTAATGTTTTTGTTATCAATCAATAAAAATTATTGTATTTAATTTCAATGAAAGTGAACGACGTAGCAGTCTACAGAAATGGCATAAATAAATAAGTAACGACTTTTATTCAACAGTAAGTATATGAATATAATATTATAATGATAAATAATAATTTTAGGCCAGCTGTCTTGCTAGATTGGATTCAGCTTAACATCTTAACTACATAGCGGTGGATTTTAATATAGTCAATGACATTATTAATGAACAATGCACTCAGTACAGTAGCTAGCAAGTAAATTCGCGCATAGAGACATTCGCACATGTATAGGTAGACGTCACGCAATTTCCATTATGCGATATCACGCATCGCGAATTTATAGAAATATCACCTTTATTGCAATGGCGTTAGAACAGGGTTTCTAGTGTCAATGTTAATTTGAGCGAACCCGTTCGAACCGAACCATTTGACAGACCCGACAAAAAGCATCGGGAATTTATAGCAATATCACCTTTATTGTAATGGCGTTATAACAGATTATGCCATTCGGCAGACCCGGTAAAAAAGTGAGTGTCATTTTTTTCCAAATGCTTCGTCTATATTAATGTCATTGAATATAGTTATGAAAAAACGTAGTTAACAATAATAATACACATTGACATTGATTGCCTGATTATTGTCTGTATAATTTAAATACATTTTACTACAGAAAATGAATAATAAATGCAGTTTTTACAGAATTTCATTCTATATCAAGGTTAAGAAGAGATAAAGTATATTAAATGTTATAAACGTCGTAACAGTAGGTATATTGTGATAGCGCAACTTTAAATGAACCACCGAAATGTATAGAAAACATAGTTTTAAACGTGGCATATCTTTCAAATTATCATTTTTTTTTATTCACCTGAAAAATGTTTCAGAAGTGTATAAATCGAATTGAAAGTGTTAAAAAATCCACAAAATGGCGTATAGATAATAATTTTGTGTTTTATCCGAGTAATTATTATAAGGTTGCTATAAATATGATAGTAGTTAATAAGCATTGCTTCCTAAATTTATTTTTATCACACTAAAACGGAAGTGAATGAAACATTTTGAAAAAAGAACGCCACAAAGTGTGTTCGTAATACTCTTCAAATAAACTGCCAAACCGGCCGCCTATATTTGACAGCTCAAGGTCGTCGCGCCATAAATTTATCATTTAACCAATAATAATGTTTCACGTTGAAGGTACGGCACGGCGGTAGAAATTTTCCATATTTTCGCGCAAATCTGAGCTCTTTTGTTTCGGCGAAACTTGGATTATTAAATTCTATTCAACATAATGTGCAATATCCAAACCAGAGCATATATTATTTTCCAGCTGTTGCCGCTTTGGATGATGAATGTTTTTCATGAAAAGTACACGAGCATTACGATAAAGCTTCAACTGTGACGAGATGAAGAAAATGTGTTGTATTTTTTGCTGCCGGCAGATTATACAAAGGGTTTCAATATTAAATTTGAAAAATTGTCAAACATGACGTCTTCTCCGAACCAAATATATTGGATGCATAAGCAAAAAATATGTCATTTTCCTTAAGATGAAACTTTGCTTTCATACAATAATATTCTGCTGATCTCTACTACCCTATAATATGTTGGGATATTTTAATTTTATAAATTTTACTATAAAATATTTCAATATAATATTTTTTTAAATTAATTATAGGTATATAAAACAGTACCTACCCAATAATTTTATTATAACTGTTTTGTATCCATAACTCTCCTCTCTATGCTATCTTCCCAATGACAATAAATTATTGTCTTTTATTTAATTCATCGACACCCTAAGTTACTAATTATGTTTATGTACCATTATTATGAATATTAGATTAAATTTGTGTGATTTCGAATATTGCATTGTACCTACACAATATTATATTATTGATCAACCCCAATTTATCCACCCTATCTAGCTATATTATTATACGCATATAAACTTTTTTACATGAACTAAGCGTCACTAACATTATATTTCATATGTTATACCATTGTAAAATATCATTCATGAGAAGATGGGGTTAAACAATCTAGCAGGTGCTACTGACTTCCACGTTTACCCCGCATACAACTTATAGCTTCTTGACGCTTCAATCATCGACTCTCCCACTTTTCACGTATACTCCCTATACCCAAATACTCCGCATTTTTGACTATAAACACCTTGCCTGCAGGTATAACTTAGGGTGTCCACATACAAGTTATAGCGAGCTGTCGCATCCACGAGTTTATAGTGTGGATTAACGGTCATAATTATTAGGATCGTTAATGTCCGTTAGTGTCATACACGCTGTCTCATCTTTCAAATATGCTGCATCAGAATATTAAACCAAACATTGAATGCCCCAGATAGTTGCATCAATTTATGAGTGCCACTGCTCTTTCATTGGTCACAGGCCTTGCATGTCGTCGCTGTTCGACAGCTCCGTTTCATGATTCTCAGTCATGAGGTCCTGATGAAGAATAAGAAGAAGTAATATTCTATTCACATAAATGATTTGTATTTTTTCGATTCTGGGGGGGGGTCCGAACGCGAAACCTGCCCCTCTTCTGTACGCATCTGTACTATTTCTTAAATCCAGTATTTTCTAGCAATGTTGCCAAACTGATAAAATACAGCGACGTGTTATACAATTCTTTTGTTTTCGTACATTTTTCAATATCTAAAATTGTTCCGTATTTGAATATAGATTTTTCGTATTATGCCATCGACAAAATTATTTTACAAAGGTATGCAGATGGGTAGGTATGTTATATTGCTCATGTCTCCGCTTGCAATCATAGACATTCCGAAACAAATGGCTTCCAATTTTTTATTCGCGCGAATTCTCGTTGTTTTTTTCCCGCGGAGCATAATAAAAAAAAAATACTTTCGGCTCTATAAAGTCGAAGCCGCGTTTGCGGCGCGTGATCTAAATTCTAAATGATAATTCATCGTGGATGATAAAACGGAAAGTCTCTTTTTGTAATAAAAGACTTTGGGGAATGTTATGTGACATTTGTGACAGTTAAATGTTCTTTAGAGGAGATCATTTGTGTCACGCACGCGCCGAACTTCCCAATGAGAAGTAATTCGACTTCCTTCGCGTCATATGAAGCTTTACATCTCACGGATATAAGTCATGATTTTGATACGTATAAATCATATATCTCGTTCTTTACGAGCAAATCACGTTACAACTCCATGGCTACGTTTCGTAACTAATATTTATGATTCGCATTTACCTTATCAAACC
This sequence comes from Rhyacophila brunnea, assembly GCF_057557595.1. Taxonomy (NCBI): domain Eukaryota; kingdom Metazoa; phylum Arthropoda; class Insecta; order Trichoptera; family Rhyacophilidae; genus Rhyacophila; species Rhyacophila brunnea. Next base: position 7,691,441 of record NW_028232796.1, on the reverse strand, counting down.
TAGTAAAATGTGACCAATAATATCTATAAATCAAATATCAATAATCGAAATGCCTTTATTTTATTTTTTTATCTATTCATGAGAATCTATATTTTATATAATTTATTTTTAGGTACTTTTAAAATCACCAGCATAATCGTTGTTTTGTGAATGCAACAGAAGGTAACAATTATTAATAGTAGAACATCCAACACCGGGTGTTCATCGCTTAAATGACATGAATAAATGGCACCGAAATCAGTACAGATAAGAACAGTTAGTTTAATTAAGAAAATAAAGAAAACATGACCGGAATTATAATAAAAACACAATGATAAAGTTATTGTATATTGTAAACATATAACTTGCGGTAACCTGTGACGTTCCTAGATAAAATGCCACCCCTGGGCAGCGCCATAATGCTGCCCCATTTTTTTATCATCCGCGCTCGTGTCGTTTCTGGTCACCAATGACGTTGAAGGGAAACGGAAGTAAACTAGACATCGCGAACCCGATAAAAATTAAAGTTCTATTAAACCATTTATGCCAATTAATACATATTATTTCCTACAAGTGAGCTGAATTTTGAAAGATATTTTCGTTATTCAGTACTCAGTTTAGGTAATTATTTATATATATCAAAATGATTCTCCTCGATTTGCCGCCCTTCAAGTAACTGCCGCCCCCAAGCGACGTTCAATCTGCCTACCCCCACGAGACGTCACTGGCGGTAACTGTCGTAGAAAAATACCAGAGAAAATTCATAATTCTATCACAGTCAAGCCACCGTACTGTGGTATGTGCACAGAACAGATAATAAATAGAATTCCGATAGGCGATATTCAATATACTACATTTTGATGCAGGGTATTGAATGTGTGAGTGTCTTACGAAATATAAACACGCATTATGCGCGTGTAATACACCAATATTAAATAAGCGTCAATGCATAAACCGAAAGCAGTTGTCAGTATTCGTCGTATGACGTATTCTTGACACGTGTTTAAATTTATCCCGTATTCTTCCTTACTCGCGATCGGTTACTTGCTTCGCCTAACCCGTTAGGTATTTCAATTCCCATTATTTCTGAGTTCCTTGGGTATGTGAAAACGTAATAGTCAGGCGCCGTTAGGGTTCATGAAATCATAGAACAATTTATTTGACCGTCTGAACTAGATAGGCGATATAACAAAAAATCCAACACACTTATATAATATATAAAATATATATATCAAATTAAATACATTTCTATGTATGTTAATATTTTTGGAAAATTATCGAGCGCTCCGGTTCATAAAATTTTCAATTTCAAGACCTGGTAATAGTGGAAATATATGAGGCCGGATGTTTAATCCAGAGATGTTAAAATATATTTTAGACAGTTATTATAGACAATCTGATTATAGAGTACCTGGTTTAACGATTTAAAAAAGTTCAGAGATAATTTACTAATTTGATTTAAAAAATGCATTTTTAAGAGATAAAAGAAACAAAGGTTTAGGAGAAATAATTTTTCAAGTTCGTGTCAAGGTTTTTAGTGAACGAGAAAAGATTCAAATAGTCTGTCTAATGAGTAAAAGAATTTGGTTATGTTTATTTGGTACAATCCAAATCCTGTTTAGAATATATCGTCTTTTTAAACTCAAGCAAGTTAGTGTGGGAAAGAGAAAATTTATCGTTTTGTAAAAGTTACAGAAAACTTTTATGTTGACTCAACATAAGAAAACTTGAGCTAAAAAATCGTCGCGGTAAACGACATCCTTTGACCTTTGCCAAAGTCAGTGGGTCAGCGAATTTCGAGCATTTCTTATGAAAAATAAAACGTAAAAAAGTAACTCGACCCTGTAACTTGGCAACTTTTTCACATTCGTATTGTATGACAGACCTTTTAGCAAGATCAACGGCAGACAGACGTTTTGTCGGTTGGGTAAAAAAAATACAAGAACATTGTTAAAATGGCCGTGAGTGTTCAATCGCTTTAGAGGGCTTTTATGTTGTATTGCTATAGCGTGAATCCCTTTTAAAACTCCCTGAATAGTGGAGAAACTATTATTTTATATAAAAGTATTTTATTTGATTCCATCTTCTATGTTAGCGTCATCATATTCTTCATCATCATCATCGTCAACCTGTTTTAATCGACTACTGGATAAAGGAGCTTATCTTTGCTGCCAAATAGTTTTTTCTGAACCTTAAAATGTCGTCAATCCAGCGTACCTTTGAATGAAATTTTGATTGTCTTATATCCTTCGAGTACCACTTGACTATTTCAGTGATCCAGCGGCCATCTTATATATGAGTTATGATTGTCACTGTTATATTCTGATGCATTATTATGGTCTACATAACTGTTTCATCTAAACCGACCAAGTTTCATTTTTTTTTCATTTCAAAATTCCCGCTCTTTCGAGAAAAATTCAAAAAAAATAAATATTTAATATTGTATATTAATAAACTATTTTTTTATTCAATGAATAAGACACAAGATTTGAGAATGTTACATTCTATATTATATTGAATATACATAATTTGAAAACATACCATGCATATATTATGTAGGTGCACACTAGAAAAAATCAATTTGTTGAAAAAATACGACACCCGACGGGGCTTGAACCTGTATCTGCTGAATTCGCGCCAGTATGCTTTTCCAATTAGGCTATGGACATCTTAGTTAATTACGACGATTTTAACAAGTAGTTGTAACATGAAATACTTATCGAATAGCGTTGATGTTTATGTAGCCACTTGCTTAACATAGGTCAATACTCTAGGTCGAAATACACATTAAAAAAGAACATGAGATTGTTGTTTCGCCAGATTCTGGATTCGGACCTGGGACTCACGTCATTATAAGCCGGGCGCGTATAGGTTTCGTAGCTAGAGTTGGTGTGAACACGGATACGAAAGATTTTGTGTATTAGTGCATTTCTGAGGTAATAGGCATTGCACAACGTCTACGAGAAACAGCGACAACATGCGTATACGTTGATGTCGTTGAAACATCCTTTTTGTAAACAATGCATGTATGTGAGTATTGCTTGGCCTCAACTCTTGTTAACACACCTATAACCGCTGGGTCATCGTGGGGGGCGGTATTGTTATCTGCTTATCTCGTTCTTGTATCAAATTTTGTAAAAATCACTTGGATCCTGACCCCTTGCATTTTCTCCAACTCTTTTCTTTCCCCTTCGTACATTATAATCATCAGACCTCTCCAAACCAAACCATCCCAACTCGGCCATAATCGAGCATAGCACAAGGCCCTACGTTTGGATTTGAAGAATCAGCAGGATAGCAACACTGAGTGTGCTTAGACTGATTTTACAGAGACTTTCTAAAAAAAAACGTTCACCAGTACCAGTTTATATTAAGTAAGTATACAAAACAAAGCTAAAATAATACAGACATACATAAACTAAATGAAGCGATCTTCACGTCCACAATAAGTTTTTTATTAAGTACATTTTTTTTTTAAATACAACAAAATTGGCCTTTGTGGCGACTATATCGGACGGCCCGATAGACTCAACAATTAGTCAGACCAACTTGAGGTTTTATTCCCTCTCGGAGCGCATTCTCGGTATTCTCAGAGAATATGGTTTGCATCATGTAGTTCTCCGCCACATGGACACAGTGGCGAAGGGTGGAGGTAGGCTGTTAAGATCCGCCATAAATAGTGCACATTAAACTTTTTCACACATACATATTTGTTTTCATTGAAATCAGACTACAATTTACAGGAAGTGTTGGTTAGTTTTCTAAAATTCAATTAAACCCTGAAAAACCAAACCATAATAGATAATAGTCAAAAAATACATGTATATCTATAAAATATCTAAAATTATGCAATTAAATCATACATAACTTTGAATATTTTATAGATAGAATAATATTTTTTATTTATTATAGTTTGGTTTAGTCAGGGCTTAATGAAATAAAAAAATGAACCAAAAATATGTGTAATATGTATTTTTAATCCAACGAAAACAAATAACTATGAATGAAAACGTGTCCACAATTTTGTTGTATCGCCCAAATTAGACCAAAACTATTATGTTTTCGTTTAGGCAGGGCTTAATTGATTTTTTAAAACTAACTAACACCATCTGTAAATTGTAGTCTTAGTTTAATAAAAACAAATACATATGATCAACAAAGTTTAGTGTGCACTATTTATAGCGAATCTTAACAGCCTACCTCCACCCTTCGCCACTGCATGGACATGCTGGCCAAGTGACGCGCTTATTACGAACGGGTTACTACATTGCACCTAAAGGCAATAATAATATAATAATAATTATAATAATTAATTACTTAATATATTATATATAATATAAAGTCTGTAAATAGTCGACTTTAGTTTTACCCAATCAATACAGAAATAATGCAAAAAAACTTCTCAATGTTGCATATAATTCCAGTTTACTTTTAATTAAACGAGTACCTACATTTATAGTAATATTATTCAATAAAAATTCGGTCTCTCAGTTCCAATAAAAATCTCTTTTCAACTCAAATATTAAGCTTGTTTAACTTTCTTGCCGTTCTTCACTCAATAAGCAAACATTGAAAATTTCCTCCCTCCAAAGCAGGGGTAGTTAGTTTACGACTCAACAGCGTCATTATTAGATTTTATTCTCAAATTTTAGAAATAAAATTTTACAGGATATGTGGACGAAAATTATTATTTTATGAGAGAAAACCATCCCAACATGCTTTATTATTCTTAATTTGATGGTCTTAGTTTACCGCGTTTCACCAATCAATCGAATTCAAACCGGGGTAACTAGGAAGAAGAGGGGATACTCCGATGATCCTTCAAACTGCGAATGTGGCGCCAAAAAAATACGAAAGATATTGTGATTAGGGTTTCCAATTCCGGGATCCCGAATCCCTTCGATACCTATGAATCCCGGAATTGATAAACATAATCCCGAAACTTTCGGGATTAATTTTTTATCAATTTTTATGGAAAATAAAATAAAAACGAAAATATAACAGAAATAATACTTTTAATAAAACTACATTAGAAATAAACTGAGTTTGAATAAAGTTTGATTTATACCCATGTATAAGTTGCCGATTCATTTTATCTTTTCACATAAATTAATAAAAATGAGAAAAATTGGAAAAAAACAATGCTTCACACTATTAACAAAGTAATTCCACCATTATCTCATACGTTTTACGGCAGTTTCATATTTGACTGACTAATTAGATTTATGAAGCGGAAAGGTCATAAATACACCATGATTTGCTTTACTATCAGAAACAGCAATCTCATATTAAATTCACATTATTATTTATATTACAATATTATTTACTACATTAAACTTATGTATTTTAAAGATTGAACGTATACAATATTATTAATAAATTTCTTAATTAGTATAAATTATACTCGATTTATTTTTGACCGATTTTATCAATGTTATTTGTAAATATAAAATTTTTATGTTCACATTGGAAAAAATGCCAATCCCGGGATTGTCAAATTGTAATCCCAAAATCCCGGGATCAGAATTTTGGCTCGGGATTGGATTCCCTAATTGTGATGGTTTATCCAGGGATGCGCCCCCAGGGGTATTGGATGTGCGCAACACCAATACGGCAAGATTTAAGGGGCGGCAAAATGTGCAAAAAATATATGTTGTTAAAAATTACGTAAACTGAATCTAATGTTAAAATATATAAAGTACATACTATTACAAACTTGCAAAGGGTAACCACAGAATGGTAAAGAAATAATTTTATTATTAACACATAACAATATTTAAACATTCATAGTAAGTTTAATTATCTATGACTAATGACATGTATCACAGTTGTATATAAATACATATTATAATGAAAAGTATTCTCCCGACAAATTTACTGTAAAGCTTTCTCTCGAAGTCTCAATAACCGTATAATGTTCATTCATAATAGGTATACTTACATTATTTTTCTGCAAAAATGTAATTGTATATAGTGAGGAAATTAACCGAATCACAAAACCATAATATTTGAAGCTCCATTATTCTAATGAATTAATTTAAAGGATAATAAAAAACCTGTGGTACAATTTTTGTCCATATATTAAAAGTAATGAACAATTATCATATATTTTTTAAAATAGGTATTATAAGGTTTTTAAATATTTTCACATGATATTCGTCTTCGACCCGAACTCAGGGGTGGATTTTGAAATATAGGGCAAAATGTAGGTTTTTGAAAGAAAGTATTATATATCGCCACCGCAGTTACCGTAGCAATAATGAACAAAATATTTTACATTAATTTCGATTTTATTTGAATAAAATAACCACCGAATCGAACAAACGAATCTATCACTGTGATCGTGCATTAGAAGTGCATTGAATTAATATTGTCTGATTTTTTTTTAAGTCTGCGGCAACCTTGTGTCTTGTTCACGACTTGTTCGTCTTGGACGTCTTGTTCACCACTTCCATACAGCACACTTTATATTGTATGCATAAGAATTGTAAAATTTAACATGAAAAGATAAATTTTATAATATTAATATTATGCATATCGTTAAATTTAGTGCAAATCCTTTTTTTATGCAAAAATTTAACTTCGTAATATATTTTTTATGTGTTGATAAAATTATATTAGGAGTAGATTAAATATGTATTTTATACACACTTGATTAAATATATTTTACACACACTTGATTAAATATATTTTACACACACTTGATTAAATATATTTTACACACACTTGATTAAATATATTTTACACACACTTGATTAAATATATTTTACACACACTTGATTAAATATATTTTACACACACTTGATTAAATATATTTTACACACACTTGATTAAATATATTTTACACACACTTGATTAAATATATTTTACACACACTTGATTAAATATATTTTACACACACTTGATTAAATATATTTTACACACACTTGATTAAATATATTTTACACACACTTGATTAAATATATTTTACACACACTTGATTAAATATATTTTACCACCGTAAATTCAAAATTTCAACGGTGGAATATAGAATTTTATATGATAAAAAAAATCATTTAAGTAAATATATATTTAGTATGTATAAGCCGTGACTCTAAAATAGATAGATGTACAATTTATTAGAAACAATGAGGTAGATAACGGTTGAGTCTTGTCGTCCGCCACTTTAACCACACCTCACCTCACCACTCTACCGCTGCTATCTGATCACTTTCCCTTCGCGTGATTACATTTTATTATTTGCATTTCGGCTGAGCTACCGTGATCAACATCAATTGGATGTAGACTTGCTCCACTCTACCCGCACTTATTGGGGAATTCTTGCAAATGCGTTATTTTTGACAAAACATGTATTGTGTAATTTCAGAATACGATGTTGAAATAATTGTTCCATCAATGTAGTCTGCAAATTTTATCCACGTTGGTTCAGTATTTTTTGAGTGAGAACGGATTATACTATAAAGTATTATAAAATGATAATTAAAATTCCCAAAACATGACTCAAATGGAAAGTTTATGGAATTTGGTATACCAACTATAGTATAATGTTTGGTAAACTTTGAAATGGTTATAAAGTACACGTATTGAGAAAAGAATAATTTATAAAAGTGCTATCTGTAACCACCAATATCCCACGAAATTAAAGAATATGGTCTCATCTCAATTCTATAAATATATTTTCTGTGATCATAAATTATTATCAATTTCCAATATGAAAAATTATAGGGCAATATAATATAATAGCATATATTTCTTTATATTTGTTATAATTATACAAAATATTATATTAGACAAATTGACCCGAAACACAGTGCGATTTACACACCCCTGCATCAAAGTCTTAATCGAATAAGTTTTACGTCTACTTGTTTAAACTATGCTTATTAAGGGGGGACATGCTCGTCAAAGGTCAAAATTGAGTTTTTATTGTATTTTCAAACCATGATTCTGGACACTCCTTAAACGTTGTAGATAATCTATTTATATAATTTTAAAGCCTTATTATCCTGTATAGTTATTTTAAACATTTGAGGACTGCATGAAGTATTTTTGTTACATAAAATAGTATTCTTTTAAACCTCTCGCTCTAATGTTTTAGAATATAGTCATATTTCGGTACAGAACTGTGCAGTGGTGTTAAGATTTTTTACATTTATTAATTTTTAAACGCATTTATAAAACCATTAGTATAATTTATTACGAGATAATTTTTGTAAAATATTCACGATAAAAAATTATTTTGATAATCTCTGTGATCCCAAATTTGACAAGAATTAGGCATTTTATTATTCAAAAAATCGGCAAGATTAACACATTTGAAGATGATTCTAAAGATATTTATTATAAGCTATGTCTTTGACCATTCAAGTGTGATAAAAATCTTATGAATAATGATTGCTTTATAATAATTATTGACCTAAGAAGAAGGTAGTGTTTTTTTGAAATACGCCATTTCTTTTGTCATTCCCTAGTGGTTAAGCTACAACATACGGCCGTAGCCATAAAATGACAAACTATAATTAAAGTAGGGAGTAAAATTATGTTAACGCGCGTGTTTGAACATGTACCTTACCGAATTTTTTTTTATTTTTTTTAAACGGTACATGTTCAAACACGCGCGTCAATATCATTTTACTCCCTACTTCAATTATAGTTTGTCATTTTATGGCTACGGCCGTATGTTGTAGCTTAACCACTAGGGAATGACAAAAGAAATGGCGTATTTCAAAAAAACACTACCTTATTCTTAGGTCAATAATTATTATAAAGCAAGCATTATTCATAAGATGTTTAGCACACTTGAATGGTCAAAGATATAGCTTATAATAAGTATCTTTAGAATCATCTTCAAATGTGTTAATCTTGCCGATTTTTTGAATAATAAAATGCCTAATTCTTGTCAAATTTGGGATCACAGAGATTATCAATATAATTTTTTATCGTGAATATTTTACAAAAATTATCTCGTAATAAATTATGCTAATGGTTTTATAAATGCGTTTAAAAATTAATAAATGTAAAAAATCTTAACACCACTGCACAGTTATGTACCGAAATATGACTATATTCTAAAACATTAGAGCGAGAGGTTTAAAAGAATACTATTTTATGTAACAAAAATACTTCATGCAGTCATCAAATGTTTAAAATAACTATAAAGGATAATAAGGCTTCAAAATTATATAAATAGATCATCTACAACGTTTAAGGAGTGTCCAGGATCATGGTTTGAATATACAATAAAAACTCAATTTTGACCTTCGACGAGCATGTACCCCCATATTTTGGGTTAGAATTTCGTAAAATGTTTCAGCATTCGAAAATCGTCTAGCAATGGCCGCTCTGAAACTCTAATTAAATTCTTAGTTCAGTTGGATAAGCATTTATACTTTCTGTGCGATATGATAACATGACCCAAATATGCAGATTTCTCTTTCCATATTTTAAAAACTTTACCCCGAAGAAAGTTTATACGAATTTCAAATTTATATTCCGTGCTTTTTTTCATGATTCGTTGTCACTTATAATCAATTTTCTGTACAACACTCATACCTTTAATTATAATATAACGTAAGAGCGGAATGCAGAAACATTTGTCATAACTTAAATTTCCTTAGCAGAAAACACTATGCAGAAACATTGTCCTTAGTTAAGATCATTTCTATTGAAAATAATACCATATTTAAAAATTCTCTTTCCTATAATTTAGGTAAATTATTTTATAATTGTTAAACGATGACAAAAATATGACAACTGCATTTTATAAATGCAATAACTATAAATACATATTAATATTTAATTACAATACCCTTATGTTTCCGTTATAAGTCATTGTACGTGATTCCACAGGCACCGCAAGATATTTTTTTAACATGGTAACACAAGCGTCAAGTGTCATTCTATCATATTGGCGTATAAAAGTAAAATAATATTCTGCAAGAACATGCCAAACGAATTAACACTATCAATATCCATATTGAGATACATTGTTAAATGAATTCGAGTGTATGGACTATTTTATAGACATGCGAATTTATTTTGACAGCAGCTGTCAGTGGTAAATGGTAATACAGAAGGGGGCGTGTTCATAACAAAAGTATTCCATGGTTAAGGATTCCTTAACTCTATACTCAGGATTGTCTATAGTTAAGTCATGCTTTTCGGCGACTTATCCTTAGGATCGAAATCTTAGATTGTGCATGCCGCTCTAAACCTATATTCATAATATAGTTAATAGCAATGGCGAACGGTAGAGGTAGGCTTTTAAAATCCAATATAATAAATAGTGTAAACTAAACTTTGTCAGTCAAACGTTTTTGTTTTCATTGAACTAAGATCACAATGTGTAGATAGTGTTCGTTAGTATTTAAAATTCAATTTACCCATGCCTGATCCAAACCATAGGAGATAATACTAAAAAAGTATTCGTTTATCTATAAAATATTTTTTATCGATCATGGTTTGGTTAGGCAGGATTTAACGAAATTAAAAAAAAAACTAACCAACACCATCTGTAATGTGTATTCTTATTTCAACAAAAATAAATAAGTATGGCTAACAAAGTTTAGTGTGCTATATTTATGTCGATTCTTAATAGCCTACTTACACCTCCGCCACTGGTTAATAGTATAATAGATACCATGGCATGAACCAAAACTAACCATAAGTGCGAGTAATAAAGTATTCGGCAAGCGTATAATCTCCACAATATGCGTTAGAGTAAGATAGAAGACATATAAATAAAGGAGTTTTAGAACGTTCATTAATATAATCAATCTTTTGTTCATATCAATCTCACCAGTACATCCGTATCTGAGATTATAACCTCACGCTGTTATCTTTATCATATTTATTAATGTATCGACAAATAAACTATCTTCCGCGTCACAACATCTACATAACAACGACTTTTTCTCTTTTCCACTTCATCTACCGCCAAACTTCCATATTGAATTATTCCAAATATGAAAATCTGTATAAATAAAAATGCAATCTGATTTCACAAAATATCTACTTATATAATCCACTCATAACGATTTTTATAGTGCGGGTGTTTCTACCCTGCCTAATTTACCGTTTACAGTGAAATCGTGGCCATTCTATCCAAGCTATCGACCAAATAAACAGTGACGTCCCGTGGGAGTAGGCAGATTGAGCGTTGCTTGGGGGCGGCAATTACCCAAAGGGCGGCAAATTGAAGAGAATCCTTGGGTATTTATATAAGTAATAACGAAAATATCTTTCCATTAAAAAAATCAGCTCACTGGTTGGAAACAAAATGTATTAATTATGTACCTACTATAAAAGTTTTCACATGATTTTTTTGTCGGGTACGCGATGTCTAGTATACTTCCGCTGCCCTTGGACGTCACGTTCTTGGTAAACAGCAATGACACAGGCATACCTAATTTTAAAATTTATCCAAATATGTTTGCCGTTCACTCGCGAGTTTTGGAAGTTGTTAAGTATATTTTTTAATGTACCTAGGTACCCATCTGAAACCGTAGACCCGCAATATTGTCTATTGAAGCAGATATGGCATTTAAATTAGATTTAGTGCTAAATATCTTGTTAGTAATGTATCCATAAAACACATTTCTTAGATATTTGTGTGATGGATGATAAAAAGTACTATACAAAAAAATTTGTCGGCATTTTGGCACTGCTTAGGGGCGGCATTTTATCCAGGAACGTCACCACAAATAGATATATAATTATGACTTGAAACTAATCTAAATCCTATACTATTTTTTCACTGTATTGATATGCCAGCTGATATGTACAGAAAAAATCTTGTCAGAAGATTTTTTGTTCGACGAAATACTCAATATAGCTAAAGCATTTTCTTTTCACAAAATGTAATCAAAATCTGACATAATTTTGTCACTGAGAGTTGGTAGCATTGGAGCTAGTATCTACGCAACGATAATAATAACGGTTGGCGATAATAAATAGTTATACAAATACTAATCCTTATAAACTTGTAAGGAAGACTGCAGACGTCCATTTAGTATATTAACTTGAGATTCCAAGCGGGCGGAGAGTTCTTTCTGGCCTAAATCATTCCGTTTGAGAGATTAAGGCTATATATTTCTCAATTCAATGTTGTGTGAAATAAATCCCGCAAACTTTTGAAGGCTTCAAAGGGAAAACTTTTTATGCTTTTTCAAATAGTAGATAGAGCTTTACCTTTTTTACACGAAATTTATCTTCAAACGGACTCTAACCCATTCATCACGTTTTCATTATTTCCTTTGATAAATTACTCAAAATTACTGAGATAACACTTTTAATGGACGCTTAAAGACAAATAGTCACGTACTTGTTTATGTGAACTGTGTTCTTACTGAAATGCAAATGAAAATGTTCGTGATATAAATGAGTGCTTTAGTTTGCACGATAAAACTTAAGCTCGCAAAAAGCTTTCAGCCACAATTTCAAAAATGTAGATACACTATTAAAAATTAAATTAAAGCAGGTGTTATCAATTGAGATATAATAAATGTCATATTCTCTCATTTTTCATTTAAAAGAAACATTTGGATGCTTAAATGGATACCTCACATAATGAAGTTGGATCGAGTCCACAATAGATTTCTTTCTACTTAAGGACATTCGGATTCTTTTCGAATGATAATGATTTATTTATTTATTTAGAAATAGCATTACAGCATTACAGCGATTGGCCAATGCGCCATAATACATTATTAATACAAAATTATGAAAATGACTTTTTTACAACATAATAACAAGAAAGTAGAAAAGACAGTATATGCGTATGTAGATATTAGAGTAAAATGATAAATACAATTATAAATTTAACATATTTAACACATCCACAAACATGATATAGTTAATAAAAAACAAATTAACCTTAATGGTGCTATCAAATAAGTTAAACGCACGATACACAGCATCATGAATCATCATCTGTTCTGCGACGAGGTATCACGAAGACCGTAGTGTTACGAGTGATATTGGTGGGAACATGGAAATTAATATTTGCCAGTATATACGGATTGTAAACGAACCAACGAAGAAGTAAAAAGAAATGCTTTAAAAGAGAAGTTAAGAAGAGAAGACATAAGAATTGTTCTTTTAATTATAGTATTTCTGTTTATTTCTTCATGGGTTCGTTAAAAATCCGTCTACACTGGGAAGTACTAATTTTCATGTCCCTACCAATATCACTCATAACTCTGCGGTCTTCATGATATCTTGTCGCAGGATGTATGTGATGTTACATGATGCTGTGTGTCGTGCGATTAACCTACTTTATGGCACCATGAATAGCTTTTTTCTATATAAAGCCTTTAGATGTGTCAAATTGCATAAATAAATAAAACTTCTTTCGTGTTATATATTGTTGTTATCAGTAACTAATTATCTTTATATCTATTGTATGGCTAATATTTGTATACCTAATTTGTATTTTATTAAGGATTTATGATGGCGTGTTGGTAGTTGTAATATCATAATACTCTTTTTTCTAAATAAATAAATAAAGTTTTGAATAATGTACAAGTTTTTCGCGTAAACGTCGCTTTTGTTCATTATCTGACAATTTTATTTCAATCTACACAACCCCGCAAAATCTACCCAAAATGCAAAATCCTATATAAGTATATTTTTTAGTGTAGTTTAAATACATTTAAATACCAAGCAAAACGACATTGCATATTTTTGGCCCTTTGCGCAAGCTTATCGTACGAGTTCACGTGTCGTGATAACGATATGTTTCTGCCTTAAAAGTCACATTGAAAAAACAATATTTATTTTTATTATTTTGCCAAGAGCAGGATACGAATCCGCAACAACGACCTCAGAGTCTGATGCTCTACTAACTACCCCACATTAAATTAGTTTGTACCGTAAAATAAACAATCTTTTTCACCATTTAATAAGAGTTGTTTGTAGTAGTTAATGGTTGTCGATCGGGCTAAGCTTCTACCAACAGCAAGTACACACCAAAGCTTAGAAACAGTGGACGAGTTTGTATATTAGTGGATTGACCATTAGTGGAAAAAGCGGATGTGAAGCGGAAATAAGAATGCGCACACAGATTGCAAAAAAATGCGATGACACTTCTTACCATGAAAGGATCGAGGAATTTCGATTGCCACAAAAATGATGCTTGTGCTAATATTAGTGTTCTCTATATTTTTATACGGAGTCTAGTCATGGGTCTTGAAGGCAAGGGAGCGGAAGGCAAGTGATGTCTCTGATATGTGGTGTTGGCACTAAATGCTTCGTATTTCTTGGATAGAACACAGGACGAACCAGTCAATCATCGAGAGACTACAGATAAAGGAAAGGCTCTCAACAATATGTGTGAAACGCATTCTGCAGTTTTTTGGACATATTGTCAGGCGCAGACAGGACAACCTTGAGAGACTGGTGGTTTTGGGTGGTCTCTAGGGAAGGCAAAGCAGAAGAAGAGCGTCTGCGTGCTGGAGCGACCAAATGAAAAAGCTGACTGGGGGCACCATTCATTCTGCCCTGAGAGAAGCGGAAGATCGAGAAGGATGAAAAGTCTTGGTCGCTCAAAGGATGACAAAATTAAAAGTGTTCACGATTCTGAGCCATTAGTGTACGACCAAGAATAAGTATTTCTTTACATAAAAAAATATTATTTTATAAACCACGTTTTATTTAATACTCATCGATTTATTATAACCATTTATCGATATTAATTTATACAGTAATTATGAACGACACAGTCCAACGATTTTCTTTCAAAATATTTTCTTTTCAATAAACCAAAACGTACCTACGATACAGCAAACGAAATGCTATATAAAACGTGTCTCTGAATATTATATATTATCAAAGCGTTTGCAAATTTTGATTAAAGCTCCCGCGCAAAAAAAAAGATAACTGGAAATCGACTGATCTCTTTGTAGCTATTCAATAAAAAAAATCATGGAAAAATTCAAAAGGCTCTAATTAACATCAAAACGATGCGAGCTTTATAGATGTATATATCACACATATTTATCTTTTATCGATTCTGCTATAATTTTTCATTCATCAAACGGATTTCAATTCTAGATGTAAAATAATTTACAAATTCACTTCGTAGACGTTAATGTTATTTTCATTGACTTTTGCTTCAACTTATTTTTGGATATTGTCTATACTAAAAAAATATATATTATTTTTAAAATCCACAGTCTCAGCTGAGGCGCATTTAGTTATACTTTTATACACTGATATTATTTACACGTTGGTATAATAATATTAATGATTTTAAAAACAATATGCATACCTATATATTATATTATTCATAATGGGTTGGTACATAATAAAACGTTAGCTTTAACCATGTGGAATTATTATAATTTATACTTGCAGTTTACATTCTCATATAAACATTTGGATGCACAAAAATTCTTTGATATTTGTTGAGCTATAAAAATCTCAAAATTAGGTATTTATATATTTTGATTTTCATCATCTCTCTGATGCTCTCCATGAAATAACGTATGTAATACCCCGTTTACACGTGCATGGATTTACTGTTGATAGTAAGTATTATCGCGGCCATAAGAAAATTTATGCATGTATTATCCCACAGTTGACAAGATTGCATGCATGAATCAAAAACATTTGGTAGCCTCTGAATTTTCATGTGACAGTAGAATTTTTTCGATCTGCGCCTGCGCACTAGAATGATAGTGGCGAACCTGCCGGCAAAAAATGAACTACGAACAAATTTTCAGGTTGACCGATTTTCACTACCTGTCAAATAGTACGATACGATGGCAACATCGAGTCACGCTCACTCTTAAAGAATGAATTCGAGAGACAATCAGCACTTTTACGTGTAAATAGTGCCAGTAAATCCATGCACGTGTATAGGCGCTATAATGTTAAGTGGTTCTAAATTACAAAAGATGGTTGCCAATGCTAAAGTATTTTTATGTACTACCTCCGATGCATATTCAGGTGGGATGGAGAAGAGCTATTTCTTAATGAACAGAGGTGGAGAGCATAGCTGTGAAGAAAACTGACTCACAAAGAAGACCATAATAAATAAAGTGTTGGATGCTTCTTTTGAACCAGCCTCTTTCTTGTAATCTAAATGCTATTTTGTTTTTAGTCGGCATATGGGCGAACAGATCTTATCAATTTATGAAACCGGAGTTTATTATACAACAATAATATTTTAGCAATATACTAAAAATGTATTAGGGTCAAACCTTTTCATGCTGTAACAATAAGATAAATTAATATTGCTCTGCTATTGTATAAAATTATAAGAGGAAACATTGGTCAGAAATGTTTTCATGGAAAGGCTTTCAGCTGACACAATAATTCATTTCGTGAGATACCACTTTCTACCTCGACTAAATTTATTTGACTGTAGTGAGATTAAAACATTAATCTTGATTTTATTTCTACTCTGCCACAGATTCTGCAGAATTTGCATAATGAAACGTGTCCTGTGCTACATAATTCAAAGCAGACTCGGCAACCTCTAACTAACACAGGACTTTATTACAAACGTAAAATTATTGCTGAATATTCTGCTGACGTAACTTATTCAGTTATGTACGATGAGAAACTATATCACTAAGAATGAATCTTTTTAAATTAAATATTAGATACTTACCCCTACAATATTATTTTTAGGTTGAAAGCAGAAGTAATCAGTACTCTCATAGTTATGTTAAATGTGCGTATGTAGCGTAAGATTGTATCCGGTCGGATCCAATAACCAAAGTTATGGCGGAAAACGGTTTTTTATATTGAAAATTATAGTACAATATTCAAATAGATTTAAATCGGGCAAGCGATAACGCCCAGTGACCGACCAAATTTGAAAGACTCAGTTATCAACACATATTACTGATCCCATCGGGAACGACAGCATGACCGTGTGCCTTCTTGGAATTTGGCCAGCTAATAATTTACGCCCACGGTGGCCGCGCGGCATAAGCATTAGACTACCACGCCGTGGGTCCCAGGTTCGAATCCTGGGTCTGGTAAGTACACATATTGTTTTTCAATTTGTGTGTGAGTCAGGGTATGGACCTAATAGGTTGAGCAAGTGGCTGACATCCATTTCTCGTAAAATACAAAATTTGTTAACACACCTCTACTCTGCGGAGGCCCATATGATCCTATTAGGATCGGATATGGTCGGAAAAAAATAAAATAATTTGCAGATAAAAAAATACAATTTTAAAGCTAATTTTATCGTAAAACACAAAATATTATTATTATTACTAAATTTGAACAAACTTCTTTTTATAAGACTGCTAGAAGTTGGTTCTGGCTTAATTCTTGAATTTATGGTAATTTTAGTGGATAACTTTATAAATGTCTAGATATTTTACGGCTGACATTAAAAAAAAACACTCTCACCTCGATGACGTATATACATATGCCATAGGTTCTGACAATATAAGGTCACATATTTTGACATGCGCACTCGAAGTGCTTCAAGGGTTCCGCCAACCAAAAAAGATTGGGATCACTGTCCTAAACCTACCGATCTAATATCTTATAAATATAAGCAACGGTATTAGGTATCTCCCTAAATATGATTTTAATTCACACTTAATCGAATCTATGCATGACGATTGAGTTTTCAACACTTGTTAGAATATTCGTAATACTTTGTACAGTTAATAACATAGCACAACAATGATTACATAATATAATTAATAATAAGCCACAGTTTTAAAATGCGCTTTTATCGTAGCATACGCATGACGTAGTTTATTCATAATTTAGTCACTATTTCCACGCGATCATTCTACAGAGAAATTAATTATACTATCCCCGACCTAGCTGAAAAGCACACTAACTTTTGTGTACATTGCCTATTTCAGTTCGCTTTACATCACATTTTTCTAAGTTTCAACACAACGTTTCTCTCCATTGCTATTCTCCTTTTGACGTCAGCTTCGCACCTTTTATCAAAGTGTTAGACCCGAGGTAAATATATTTGCTGACCACATCTATATCACTCAGTAGCAGATTGAGTTATACTCGTATTTTACTAACTCATACGCATATATAACGCCGATTTCAGATTGATTTATTTACACCTTCGTTTAGTTACAAACTGCCCAATTTGTTTTCCCAAATACTGATGGCTGAGTTTTTTGTATTTCGTTTATCACAATGATTTAGATATTTTACATGAATATATTTTTAACTTAACAACAATATTCAGTAAATTTTCATTGATAATAAATAAGCTTCTTCATGTAGAAAATGAATGATCAATAATATTCTATTACAGTTTCTATATGTTATAATACATAAACATAATATCACGGCTGTAATAGTTGCATCTGAATTCTGTAGATTTTTAAAATAATTATGCTTATATACTATGTAATCCAATTATATATAGGTATAATATGAGGCACCAAGGCCAAACGGTCTTTTATCCTCGCCATCTGTAGTACTCGAGTTTGTTTACCTATTAACGAAGAGCGCATGACTCTTCGTCACGGGTCTAAAGGAAAAACATGAAAAAGATCTGGCAAAAATAGGGGATGTACAATGGTTTCTCCTTCGAATTGAATGAGTCAGCACTTCAGATTATTTTTTTTTTTATATCTATGTGGATGGAGAAGGTACCAAATGGCTTATTTTTTGTCTCCTACTATAGGTAAAAAATATATACTAAGAAGACTTCAAAAATTCGGTGGGGATGGCTAGATCGTAATTGCTTAGATCTTTGATCGACTGGTTTGGGAAGTCTGCTGTCATGGAACTGTAGAAGTTTCAAGACGTGGTCGTAAATGGTTTCTACGTTCAAGTCTCTATGAAGAGTGGTAATACGTACAAACCATGGGGCATCTGTGATTGTTCTAAGAGATTTGTTTTGTATAATCTGTAGAGTTTTAAAATGTTTCGTAGGATTAGCATAGCCCCAGGGGGGCAGCATATGTCATAATTAGACGGGTGATCGCAGTATAGATAAGAAGTTTGCTTCTAAGGGCGAGCTTGTTTTTTCTACCTATCATTGGGCGTAGTCTGGCGTTCGTAACTTGTATATACTACTACTATATACTATGTCCGCATTGTGGGGTTTATATACCTTGGTAATGGTTTATCTACTTCCTCGTATTATTTTTAAATAAAATAACAGCTGCTTAATATACATACAAGTGTAACTAGATTGTAGACGCCTATTCTAATTCACTTTTAATTTCCTCCCACCGTGGGAAACACATAAATATTTATCGTACAAATATTGCTTCGGCGAAGCTTTCTTCATTTGTTTATAATTAATTCAAATCTATATTTATGGCTTATTAAAACAAGCTTAGTGTTAAAGTTTTCCAACTTTGATTAAAAGCGCTCCAATGAAAATAAACAGCCTTAAAGCTCCTTCGTCTAAAAATATATGCCTACATAGCTCAAGAGCTTTTCCGTTTTACACGCAAGCCATAGCCGCGTATTTTAACCACATATTAACATTTGGCAAACAACTCGATCGCAAGCAATTTATTTAAAGTGAGTTTTCCTTAATTTGTTTTCTATTTTATTTACTCAAATTTGACTGATGTTTATATAATTTAGTTTTGACAATAATTATTATTAAATTTGAAAGTAACATTATTAGATATTATATCAAATTTAAATTAACAACTTTTAAAATAACTAACTCTTGAATAAGAAGCGTTAACGAAAGTAATACATTTCTGTAAATTATTCATAAATATATCTATTTTTTTATATAATCCAAAAACTATTTAACTAGTCGATTTAATCTTACAGTGCAGCAATGTCTAACACGTGCGATCGACCTGTCAATCGCACGATAAGAATCAAATCACGGAAATGTTAAAAGCATATACCTACATTCAATCCTAATATCAGATAATTTCTTTGAGATTTCGAAAGTGAAGCATTGTGTAATCGGTACTATTTTTATTTCCGTGAAGAAATTCATCATGAGGAAACCCGCGTGACCTCATCGTATCATTTTTTATTCGAATTAAAATATGCGTGGTCTGCCGTAGGAGTAAGAGAAAGAGAATTATAATATATAATCTTAATGAGATTGAGGCGTAGTTATCTTTTACCATCGCGCAGTCGGCTCTTTACAGAATGAAAAAGAGATTGACGGTAAATGCTTTAAAGAGAATATTAAGTAAAAGACAAGTACTGTTGCTTAATTTGTCTAAATCTGTCGCCTAAATGTTCTTAACCAATTATGATACGTTTGTTCAAGTTACAGAATGACAACAGAGAGTGTAGTATAGCACTGTCAATTGTGATACTAGATGCTAGATCACGGCTTACTTGAAATTAGGCATTCCTGTTACATTAAAACGTACAGATTAGGCAGGGTTGATAATATGATCATTTTACGGTAGCTATCTTGATTTTTCTTACATTAAGATTAAACTATTGCATCGCATTTTTTCGCTTGGCGGTCATCCCACTATGTTTTGTTTTGTGCTAAAACTATCGAACCCTACGGTGACATCAATTTTTTATAATATTTTATATTTTTCAATATTAAATAGTTGAAGGCCTCTACAACTGATTTCATTCCTCACGGTCCTATGAATTGCTTTCTGCAAAACTATGAAATATCAATCTAACGATCTCTTTCTATCCCGATCGAGTCAGATGTGAGTTTGAATCCAATCTTTTTTTTCGAATACGTATATTTCTGAGTCTGTTCTATAACTATGTTATATCCTATATTGATTTACTGAGCTAGAATCAAGTAAATAACTCAATGTAAGTAAGTTTTCCTGCAAGTTTGTAAGCAAAAGAAATTAGTCGAAAACTTTGTACAGTTAACTGTTAAATAAATCATTGAAAACCTTTTAGGGAAGTTGCTAGCTGGGAATTCCCGTAGTTTTACGTTTCAATCTAAAGGGTTTTTTTTTTATACGTACCGCCTTTCTAACAAAGGGTCCGCATATATACCTACTCACATAGCAGTAGACAAATATTTTTGTCTGCAACTATAATGAACTTTTGCGTTTTACAATACTTGATGGTGATCTAAGATTTTTTTTAGCAGCGTTGAATTGGTACTCATAGAAAAGTGATGTTTTTATAATGTATACAATTACACAATAAATTATTTGTGGTTTTCGTTATTGTTAATAATATAAACAATCTAAATATCAATAGATTGCACAGTATACCTAATTACACCTATATTACAATACCACTACTTTAGTTCCCGTACAAATTTCTTGTTGAAAATGTTCAATGTATATAGTAATTGAATAAAAACAATACCATTCATCCGAATTGTTATTAAAATATTCAATTTGATTATGTCATTAAATTTCGAAATTGCTTCAATGTTATAATATTTTAAATAACTCAATTCTTTTGATAAAAATAAACGTTACGTCAGCCATTTCCAAACTGGGGGGCGCGCCTCCCTGGGGAGGCGCCGACTGTTGCAAAGGGAAGCGCCGAAAAGTTTAACACAATAATATAACCACAGGTTTGCAGTTTGCAAGTGCATAGTTTATAAAACGGCAAATAGTTATAAACTACATAAAAACAATCCTATACAAGTTAGGTTGCTTGCAAACCAGTATGAAGATATGGAGGGAGACTAATTTTATTATACCTCATTTCTATACTATTGTACATGGCCCCCACAAGAGGGGGGCTGACAGGGCTCCAGCCAGGGGGCCCGGCATTGTGGATCAACCAGTTTAGTGAGATAAACACAAACCACAAATTCGTTCTATTTGTAAAAAAAGTCGCCGGCGCTGTTTCGGTTACAAATTATAATATAATATGTGTCTGTGTGATATAATTTGATGTGATTGTGTGGTGTGTGTGATAGATCATAATTTAATCATAATTTTATTTTATAATTATTTGTAGTGTATTTCCTGACTAATAAAATGGCTATATGGAAACAAAAACCTTTATTCAATTTTGGTTGAATCGAACTGAAGAATAATATAATACTTTTTCAAGAAAAACAATGCAAGTAAGCACTGCTACCATTCGTAACATCATAAAAATGTGAAACGGGATTTTCTGCATTAGATGCAATGAAATCCATATATCGAGCCCGTTTAGTAGAAAAAATCACTTTGTGTATGTATTCAATGAAATAAAGGTGGGGGAGGCGCCAAAATTAGATTGTTTTAAAAGAGAGGCGTAGTAACGTAAAGTTTGGAAACCACTGCATTACGTAGTGCTCATTCCACTTAGACTAATATTAACCAAGATAAGTTTCCTCCTCTTTAAAGTAACATTAAGTAAAGTTAAGTAAAGTAAAGTAACTGGTTGACAATTATTCCTTTAAAATCAAATGAAACAGGTCCTTATTAATAATAAACAAAATGAAATTAATATTACATAGTATTGTGTTTTATTTTAATTAATAGAATGTATTTCCACGCTTTAATTGACAGTAACACAATAAAATAAATCATATTTAGCGTCAATATGTTAATATAAAATAGACAAGAGCTAACATACTATACACGAGCACTTGTGGCTGCAATAGATCGGCATAACCACCACCAACAGCTAATAATAAGGGAAAATATGGAAAAATACATGTTTCCTTGATACTAAAGCATTTATAATTCTTTAGTGAAAGAGATTTGTTCATTTACTTCCATGTATGGTTATTTTACGATTGTTCAAAATATATAAAACTCTCATTAATATTATTAAAATACCTTTAAATTTCACTACCTTAAAATACTCACCTTTCTAGCTAAGTTTTTGTTCTTCTGTAAAACTATATTTTTAGCGATATATACTCTTAACTTTTTACTTTCTACCAGAGCGTTGGAACGGAGCTCGGGGCAGGAGCACGCAGCAGTGGATCAATTGTGTTTTACCCAGAGCAGGAGCGGAGCCGAAAAATCGAAAAATGGTGGTGCTCAACTGCTGCGTTTTTTTATTGTTATTAAATTTTCTTCCTAAAATCCAATGAGAATACTATATTTGACAATTTTCAACACTGGAATTATTTTAATGAATTCCAAGTGAGAAGAGGCCGATACTAAAAGACGATTTGCTGTCGGTTTTGTTTAATAGAATTAATAATAAAAATGACGAATAATAAACCTTATACTACTATCTTTAACTACTATTTTTATAATTTTCAACATTTGTATGCATATAAAACATGTTAAAACTTTTTACCTGGAGTGGAGCAGATCCTGGAGCAGAGTTAGAGTAAGTACTAGATCCCGGAGCGGAGCTGAAGCAGAGCAACTCTAAAAATGGTCCGCTCCTACACTCTGGTTTCTACTCTAGCTAAATACTATTTTTACATTAATATCACTCATCAATGGTGATAATTAAATTTCAATGATAATAACAGTCTTAGGTACCGTCATGTACAATCGTCATGTCAATGGGGCGTCATTGAAATCGAGGGGCTACTTTGATAATTTGAAAATGTTTTTGAAATTGGCAACACAGTACCCACCGGAACGGTATAATTACCGTTCTATTTTAAAAGATATATCTATGGTCTACCTGTCAAACTACAAATACGGTACCTACAATTATTTCTGTTTGAAAGATTTAGAAACAAGTATGAGTATTTTACAGTACTGAATTTCCACCAAGAAGATTAATTAACAACACTATCCTCATGTTAACTTATTTTCTATGAATTTGTTTGAAATAACTTACGAAAAAATACGTGAATTTATACGAAAATAATTATTTATCCCTGACACACCTTTTTATATTACAAAACTCAGATTCAGCACAATTACTTCATCGTGCTTACCGAGAATAAGATAAGAAAAACTTTGCAAAAACGTATTTTCGTTTATAATAACATGAATAATATATTATATCGTTCTACGTATAAGTCAAATATTACTCTGTGCTTTATTCAACATTTGACTCTATATTGACTTGAGCATTATATGCTATTTCTTTTATTTTGTCAACTGTCAATTTATGGTGAAACTGCATTGTATTGTTGTTTTAATTTAATAAAACGCATTTTTTTTGTAGTACTTATTCCACCTTTAATCAAGGCGAACAAAACTGGTCCTAATCTATTGATAAAAATTGGAATAATTACTTTAAAAAAAATGCGTTTTATTAAATTAAAACTACAATTATATGCTATTAAAAAAAATCTTGATCATAGGTAATTATTTATTATAATACTTAATAGTTTTTTCCTTTAACTTCCTGAAGATCCCCACAGATCTAACCACGTGCACGTACAGTATTTCCAATAAATAAATTATTTGTATAAATTAATACCAGGGAACTCAGAAATAATGGGAACTAAAATGATTTTTTGGTTGACAAGCATTTTATAAAGTTTTACCAACCAAGTAATTACCTATATCAAAGTCACCAAATGAATAATCGCAGGAAATTATGTTCTACCGATTGTACATCCACGATGGCTGCGCGGTTTAAGCATTAGCCTATCGCATCGTGGGTCCCAGGTTGGAACCCTGGGTCTGGCAAGTACACATTTTCTTTTTCAATTTGTGTATGAGTCAGAGTATGGACTTAATAGGTTGAACAAGTGGCTGACATCCATTTCTCCAACCAATACCAACCTCCACTCTGTGGAGGCCCATAATAGTATCTTAATAGGATCGGACATTGATTTTAATACCCCATTTATACGTGCATAGATTTACTGCTGACAGTACGTATTATCGTGGCCATAACAAGAAAACGTACGTGTAAACATGTATTATCCTGCAGTTGCAAGATTGCATGCATGAATCAAAAAAGTTTGAAAGCTGAATTTTCATGCGACAGTTGGGTTTTTTTCGATCTGCGCCTGCGCAGTATTATAGCGATAGTGGCAAACCTGCCGGCAAAAAATTGAACTACACCACTCAAAGACTCATTTTAAGATTAACCAATTTTCACTACCTGTCAAATAAGATGAGAACATAACGTCTCGCTTACTATTGAAGAATGAGATTGGAGAGACAGTCTGCAGTTTTACGTGAAATACACAAAAGGGTAAGGCGATAGCAGGTAACCGACTCGAGTAAGGAAGAACCCGAGTTAAACTTATACACGTGTTAAGAATACGTTTTACGTCGAATACTAAAAACTGCTCTCGGCTTATACATTTACGCTCATTTAATGTTGGTGTATTACACACACTATTGCACGTGCATAATGCGTGCTTCATTTTCGTAGAACACATTCAAAAGCCTGCTTCACCATGCGGCTTATTGAATATTGCCTATCGGTATTCTATTTATTATCTGTTCTGTGATTAATACAGATTTCCATATAATTAGGTATTATTTTAGAAAAGTAACATGGTAAGAGAGGCAGATCATTATTTTCGTCTCATTCTGTAAGTTTTATAGACAAATCGTTTATTTTTGTAGTCTTGATAATGGTTTTACAACAGAATTAACTATCGACTTAATAAAACAGACTGTAGAATTTAATATAATTTATGTTCTCATTTATACAACGGATTTTTACCAAGTAAATGCTGACTCAATTGATAAAAAAATAAGATTTTTATTCAGTGCAAAAAATGAAAATTTTAATTGTCATTCATTAAAATATTTTTCTTTCTTGCTCATTCATGATTTTATTAAAACCTGCCAAACCTTATGGATTCATTAGATTCTTAGATTATTTTGTCTTGCTTGGCAAAAAATAACTTCATCCACAGTTATACGAGTACATATTATTATGTCATTTCAATGTGAGTCTTCGCCAACTTCCTTTAAATCCCTTAAAGTTTTTCTTTAAAATTTTATTTCACGAGTTATATTTTCTGCAAATATATAAGATCTATCTTCTACATATCATCTAGCAGTCATATTATTCATATATTAAATGAATTCAATTCTACATAAAGATGGCTAAAAGTATTTTAAAAAAATGCATTGACATCGTGTTCTGATATATTCTAAAAGTTTCAAATGTCTAGCTAGTCGGAAAGTTAGTTAAAAATCGATTGCAAGATTTGTACCGGGCAAAGAACTACCGGACAAATAAGAATACGAAGCTAAGAAAAACTTTGTAATGAACACGCCATGCTATATTTTTTGATTATTCATAAAATTTCATGACTTTGACGTCATTAGTCGTAGTAAGCTAATACCCAGAATCTCTCAGTGTGCTAAACAATCGAAACTCTAAGCCTTTTTACGCGAAAATATTTACCTCCAGCCAGTGGCGTACCGTTGAGCTTTGGGATTAACTATACTCATCCACATTAAACCCGATTGCTTATTTTTTAGCAAGCGTGACAAAGGTTGACAATGTCAGATAATTTTTTGCTTAGCCGTAATAATAATATATTTTAAAGTCGTTTTTATTAAAAAAAAAGTTCTCCGTATATTGATTTTTTTGGCTGGCAAGCATTTTATAAAGTTTTACCAATCAAGTAATTGCCCTTATATCAAAGTCACCAAATGAATAATCTCAGGAAATTATGTTCTACCGATTTTACATCCACGATGGCTGCGCGGTTTAAGCATTGGCCTATAGCATCGTGGGTCCCAGGTTCGAACCCTGGGTCTGGCAAGTACACATATTCTTTTTCAATTTATGTATAAGTCAGAGTATGGACCTATTAGGTTGAGCAAGTGGCTGACATCCATTTCTCCAACCATTACCAACCTCCACTCTGTGGAGGCCCATAATATGATCTTATTATCAATGATCTTCAAAGTAATTTTATCTAGTATGTATATGCGTGAAATGTTTTCAAATTATGTATATTCAGTATTATAGAATGTTACATTCTGAAATCTTGTATCTTGTTCTTTGAATAAAAGAAATAGTTTATTGAAATTATTAGCAATTACTAGTATAAGCATCTGCGACGTTGGTTAGTAATAAAGGAATTAATTGATACCTACCTTAATTTAATATACTAAAACCGATAGCCGACATTATAATGCAATTCGAAAAGCATTTCATCTAACAAACACTCGTTAAAATTGTCGTGATTCAATAAGATTTCCGTAGCTTAATTGGAAAAGCATACTGGCGCGAATCCAGCAGATACAGATTCAAGTCTTTTCGAGTGTCATATTTTACAAAGTTTTTATTAGCTCGTATTCTTATTTGTCCGGTGGTTCTTTGTCCGGTACAAATCTTGCAATCGATTTTTAACTAACTTCCCGACTAGCTAGATATTTGAAACTTTTAGAAAGTATCAGAAGACGATGCCAATGCATTTTTTAATACTTTTAGTCATCTTTAAGTAGAATTGAGTTCCTTTTCAGTTAATTCTGTTTTGTATGAAAAGTTATTTCGACACCATTATTGGTTGCTGGGGTCCAAGCAACTAAATTATTAATATATACGTGCGTTACTATGGAAATCAATATGACATGTCAAAATGTCATTTCAATATTATTTCTATCAAGTACAATTTTTTTTGATCGTTTAAGCTAGTCAAGTCAAGTTTATATGATTCAACAGAAAATTTAAAAACTTTGTATATAAAAAGATCTTTTTGTCTTGTAATTATTTCTAGTATATACATGCATGAGATGTTTTCAAATGATGTATATTCAGTATGATAGAATGTTAAATTCTTAAATCTTATGTATTATTCGTTGAATAAAAGAAATAGTTGTCAGCATGACCAAGAAAAAATCAGTTAGATAAAATAAAAGACAGTACCTATCATGCAACCTTATTCAGTTAATTCATTGGGCCGGGCCTCATTGCAAGTTTTAATGTTAAAATATAATATTGGTTCATTATTAATTATTTACCTCCGTATAGATACCATTGTGTGAATAAGTGTTGCATACACGACGATTTTAGTTTGACTGCGTAAATTTATGTACATAATAGCGCCTGTACACCGCATGGATTTACTAGCAGCAATAGTGTGTATTTTAAACCATCGTGACAATAACTGTTTACACGTAAAACTGCAGACTATCTCTACAGTCTCATTCTTCAAGAGTACGCGAGACGTTATGTTGTCATCTTATATAACAGGTAGTGAAAATCGGTTAATCTCAAAATGAGTCTTTGAGTGGTGTAGTTCAATTTTTTGCCGGCAGGTTTGCCACTATCGTTATACTGCGTAGGCGCAGATAGAAAAAATCACAACTGTCGCATGAAAATTCAGCTTCCAAACTTTTTTGATTCATGCATGCAATCTTGCAACTGCAGGATAATACATGTTTACGCGTACGTTTTCTTGTTATAGCCACGATAATACTTACTGTCATCAGTAAATTCATGCACGTATAAATGGGGTATTAATATACTAAAACTGATAGACAACATTATAACGCAATTCGATAAGCATTTCAAGTAAAAAGCACCAGTTAAAAATGTCGTGATTCAATAAGATTCCCATTGCTGGTAGTAGTCATGGTAGTAACTTTTCAATCTACGGAACTAGCATGATATTATTATGCCAATTGGGAGAACAATTAATAGTGTGTTCAACCAAAATCTATCGAATATCAATATAATTGTTATATAATATTATACAATGGAAAATTTAGGTAGACATAGTTTAATAAATTTTTAAAATAAGCTTTGGTTAGCTGACTTAGTGTACTTCCATGTGTTTACTTTTTTTAAAATCTTTTTTTATTATATATTCGAATTAACACCGTATTGTTTCCTTTATATTTTTCATGTCATGAGTTGTAAACATGTTGTATAAAACAAACGTCTAACTTGTTATTTGTAATATTATGTTATGTAAAAGAAATGTGTATACTCACGTAAGCTTTTCCATTACTTCTGGCACCAGATAGGGCCCAGAGAAGATTAACCCATGTTAAGGCGATGCTAGGATACAACGACAAAATTCACAGTACTTATTTTCCATTCTCTATAAATCAAAATATTAAATATAAAACATTTATAATCAAATATTTAATAAAGTATTTATAAAATTAATGTATTGACAAAGAGATTAAAGAAGGCTAGCTTAAAATATTTCTTCAAACTTAAAATCCTGATAGATGGAACGACCATGGTTTTCAATTGTATTATGTGTCATAATAATTTAAAATATATCACTTAATATGCATAAGCTTTAATTGCTCTGGAAGCACAGTAAAAAAAAAGCGCTTGAAGATTAATGAGACAAAACAAAGTATATTATTTCCATTCTCAACCAAGTAAATTTTCTCTCAGATCTCCAAATCAACAACTACTTCTTCGAGTGTCTCGATAATTGTGTGTACCTCCCTTGTTAACGAGAATTTCATAAGGGAGGATATAAAATGGAGAGTCATAATAGCGAATGGGTGCTACTTTGGCCTACAAAATCAACTAAAGTCTTGCATCCTCTCTCAAAAGTTTCTGATGTACAATTAGAGTTGGGTATTTCCAGAGAAAATCTCAATCTCGAGATTCAGGATTTCCAGAAAAGAATTCTCGAGAATTTTTGAGATATCGGAAAATTTAAAAAAAAACTGTAAAAATCCTAAAATCAGTGTAAAAACAGATACATTCCAAAAAATATGTTTTTTTTTTTAATTTATGTAAGAAGACAAACAAAACAGAAGAAGGGAAACAATAATAATTCGAAACATTACTTATTAAAATAGAATTTCAAAAAACACACACTGTCAATCGCTGCATCTGATAATCGCATACGGTTTTGAGACACAAAAGTTCCTGATGTTGCAAAAATTACGCTCATATTGAGTCGACGTTGGCTTAATTGTGTTAAATGCTCCGATCAGTCTTTGAACGTTCTGTGTTTTCTGTCCATTTTTTCATATAGAAAATCGTTTTTTCAATTAATATTTGATAATAATAATAATGTTAAAAATTTCAATTCTCGAGATTCGGGAATGAAAATCTCGAAAATTTCTCGAGAATTCCCGTCGGGAAATTTCCGAAACCCAACTCTATGTACAATACGCTAATCTGATCAAACGGGTCGAATTATTGGATACTCGTCAAGAACTATGAGCATGCGCTCTATTATTAAATTTGAGAGAAAAGTGCTACCTAAGGTATATGGATCTATACAAAAAGGAGAACAATGGCGTATTCGGCATAACCTAGAGCTTTACAACCTCTTCATTTGTAGCTCTCTTCTAAACCACTAAAATCAAAGATACGTCAGATCACATGACTCTAAAATGTATAAACATGTAGAAGGAAAAAAAAATATCAGGCTGGTGGTGTGGTTTAATAGACGTGAGGAGTCGTTGCTGTGGTTCTGATACATTTTGCTAACTGACATTATTTGGTTTTTGTTCAAAAAATTCTAAGAGACATTTATTGCAAAATTCGAATATTAAGATAATCGCAAAAAACACTAAACGACTGTTTTTTGTAATTAGAAGAAAAGTATTGAACTCTCTTTCACTCAATTTTTTAATTACTTAAATAATTATTTATCTGATAATCGTCAACCTAAAGAATGCAATTGAAAAATAAATTGATCTTATATTTGAAATAATAATAACAAGATAAAAAGAACTTTTTATATACAACGTTTTAAAATTT
Organism: Rhyacophila brunnea; assembly: GCF_057557595.1. Taxonomy (NCBI): domain Eukaryota; kingdom Metazoa; phylum Arthropoda; class Insecta; order Trichoptera; family Rhyacophilidae; genus Rhyacophila; species Rhyacophila brunnea. The sequence continues at coordinate 7,661,060 of NW_028232796.1, read as the reverse complement.
TCTGTTGAATTATTATGCTCAATATGCACAAACTTGTACTTGATATGAAGTAAATAAAAAACAAACAAACAAACAAAATATAGAATCCTGAAATGTTATTTTGACATTTCATTATGATTTCCATAGTAACACACTTATATATTAATAATTTAGTTGCTAGGACCCACTTAGCAACCAATAATAGGGAGTAGTAAATATTACTTTTAACGAAATTTTTCAGAAACATACAAAACAGAATTAACTGAAAATGAATTCATTTTTACTTAAAGATGGCTAAAAGTATTAAAAGAATGCATTTGCATCGTGTTCTGATAAATTCAAAAAGTTTAAAATCTCTAGCTAGTCTAGAAGTTAGTTAAAGATCTTGGACAAACAAGAAAAAATCTGTACGGAACAAACAAGAATACGAGATAATAAAAACATGGTAAAATACATATTACTCTTTAGGCTGAAAACATACAGCACAATATGATAAATTGAGCTCTCAGTTTAGTTAGGCTAGGTTGGTTTAGGTTATGATTCATTGAAAAATGTGAGTTAGATGACACCAACAGTCAACTTTTTCAACGGTTTTCACATGGTTTAAAGTGAGCCAATTATAAGGATATCATTTAAATATCAAGTAAAGGTAAGTAAAGCCGTGAGCTCACTCGTACTCACATGGCGCAATAGTAATATGTTTGTGGCATAAAACTATCGAGCCTTACGATAATGTGGTATATTTAAAGTATCATTGTAGTATAGTAATAATTCAGTTTTTTTATAAGGATTAGGCTTGGATTCCCTTAACCAACATTGCTGGTGTTCACAATATATTCCTGTACAAAATTATCATTCCACCATAGTATGCGCAGGTGTTACAAACCCACGTCCCGCGCGAAACCAGTGAGCCAATTTAGTTACGTCACTGCCCTTAACACATTAGCTTGTGAACATATTTACTCAGCACGTTTTGCGGAACTACGCTCCGCATTCTAATGAAGTGGAAAACAAACCTGGGCCCAGAGGAATTCCGCAGCCCTGAACCGGAAAATCTATAAACAAACGATCAAAGGTTATTGTAACCAAAGTTTCCTTTTATATTATCAAACGAAATTGTATATTTACAATACTATCATATATATTTTTTTTCCGGCGATTTGATATGTCTTTAGCAGCCCATCTGAAAATACAGATGTATTTTCATAATACATCCCCATAAAAAATAATTAAAACATTTATTTTAAACCATTATTATTTAATGTTAAATATTAATATTAATACTATCGATAGGTGTATAATATATATTGGGTGGGTTTATTTATAGATTTGTTATATTTAAAAAAAATAATACCTATTATAAAAATAAAAGTAGGTATCATGTAAGAATATTATTGAATATTAATTATTCTTTAACTAATAACTTTTAAAGACTGATATCATAGATATAATATCTCATTAGTTAACTCCATTAATTCCCAATACGTTACCATTGTTCCCAGAATGGACGATTTTACACCTCTTGAGTGTAGTATTTTTATTGTTTATAATTATTAATGATCTATTATTAGGTTTTGATGGTTTATATACGCTATTATAGTCTATTATCAGTGATTTGGTAGGGGGTTTTTACAAACAATTCAACTACTCATGGTTTGTTTGTTATATTTTTTTTTTATTGTGATCCTTGACTTAATAGGTAGGTGATAAAGTTTTTATCTACTTTATTCTATTGATTTGTTATATAAGTGAGAGTTAATTGGGGATGGGACAACTGGACGCCAGGACAATTGGACGCCGCACTATCGTAGATACGTAAACAGAACATAGACGATAAATTTTAATCAGTTTCCATCTACTACTTAGAGTGCGACGAGTTTGGGGCGTTTACCCGTTGGAGATGCCGGGTTCGATTCCCGACCGGTTGGCTTACTTTTTTCAAAAAAGTTTTTTCTATTGGTTATGATATACTCTCTCAGTTAGTGTTTTTCTAAATATATAATGTTCAATAATCAGAATGATATATTCTTAAATCTTGTGAATTATTCAGTTTGAATAAAAGAAATAGTTAATTAAAAATTATTAGCAAGTACAAGAAGTTGCTTAAAAAATATTGGAGAAATTCTTAGACGTCGGTTAGTAATCGTTGTAATATTAAAATAACTACCTACTTTGATTTAATAAACAAAAATCGATTGCCGAAGTAACATGATTTTGAAGAGCACTGAGTGGTAGGTATTTAGTAGCCAATAGCTTAAATATATGTCGTCATTAGTATGTCTTCCGTAGCATAATGGCAGAATGCGACGAGTTTGGGGCGTTTACCCGTTGGAGATGCCGGGTTCGATTCCCGACCGGTTGGCTTACTTTTTTCAAAAAAGTTTTTTCTATTGGTTATGATATACTCTCTCAGTTAGTGTTTTTCTAAATATATAATGTTCAATAATCAGAATGATATATTCTTAAATCTTGTGAATTATTCAGTTTGAATAAAAGAAATAGTTAATTAAAAATTATTAGCAAGTACAAGAAGTTGCTTAAAAAATATTGGAGAAATTCTTAGACGTCGGTTAGTAATCGTTATAATAGTAAAATAACTACCTACTTTGATTTAATAAACAAAAATCGATTGCCGAAGTAACATGATTTTGAAGAGCACTGAGTGGTAGGTATTTAGTAGCCAATAGCTTAAATATATGTCGTCATTAGTATGTCTTCCGTAGCATAATGGCAGAATGCGACGAGTTTGGGGCGTTTACCCGTTGGAGATGCCGGGTTCGATTCCCGACCGGTTGGCTTACTTTTTTCAAAAAAGTTTTTTCTATTGGTTATGATATACTCTCTCAGTTAGTGTTTTTCTAAATATATAATGTTTACTACTTAGTAGTTTTAATTCATTTTACTCTTAACATAATGTTTTTTATTTCCGATTGAGAATTATCATGCCTAAGGTTTATATAAAAATAAAAAAACTCTTTGTTCGTTGGAAGTTAAACATATGCACGATTAAATCATTATTTACGTGTGCATATTTAAATTCTCACCAACTATTAAATCATAATATAATAATTTAAATATAAATAATAATAATAATATTTTTTTAAAGTATGTATTAGTACCTAACGTCTATTTATTTTCGAATTGCGTGGCGTCCAGTTGTCCCGGCGCCAAATTGTCTTAGACCCAGTTAATTTCATTCGTTGTCAGTATATATTCGCCTTTTGGTGAGTGTACATAGCGCCTGAAGATGCCGAAAGGCGAAACCCGGGTCGCAAATAACGACTAAAATGTAATAGTAAAAAACTTAAATCAATAAGTGAAATATTTAATAGTAGCAAGTACTTGCATAACATAATATGAGACATTTTCATTTTTGATCCATGACTTCCTACAATTAATTGTAAAAGTTGATTAAAAACGGCATGATATATTATATCGTACGCCAAGGACAGCATCTTTTTAATTACATGTAGAATTTTAGTGAGCCTAGTAGATATTTACATACAACTGCTCACAACCGATTAAAAATATATGAAAACAGTTCACAAATATTAATTTGTATTAAAATGTTATTTTATATAATTTCTCATGTTTTGATTTTGTTATCCGTCGCAAATGAAAAATATGTCATCGTTGACCTGTTTAAATCTGTGATGTGACAAATTTTAAATTTTACTGGAGATACAAAAAAAATCTTCTTTAATCACAAACGTGAACATAGTTTCAATATTTTTGTAAATTTAGTAATCACTTTATTTATCTAAATGATAAACAAGTAGATATATGTACTAGTAAAAGGTATTTAGTATAGTTAATTTCTGAAATGCCATAACTGCGTGAATTGAAATCGGAGGTTTCTATAAATAATTGTAATTTGATTGAGGGTTTAATAAAACAATGTGGTCAATATAAATAAAGAAAAAATATCGCAGTTTGACAATGATATGCAAATTCTGCACAAACACTTCAAACAAAGCCAGTATATACCCATCAACCACTAGAAGACCACGTAGAATTTTTTGCAGGGTACAGATATATATCTTTGACCATGTCCGCCCCTTAGTTCGAGCATATGGACACCACACGGCGTCTCTGATAATTCATGTCGCTCTCCAGTCTTCGAACGGTATTCCAGATCATGCCAGCATAACGTAACTCCGCCGAATATACTCTGTGGATAGTATTTAGCAGCTTTCTAGGATGCTGGAATCCAGTTAACTTGATGAACAGCCAAGTTAGGTTGAAATTCTCTTCAGGCATTCGCAGCACGTGGTCGAGCCAGGTTCAACGTTACCTTTTCACTCTTAGTACGATGAGAGACTGCTTGGTCCCCTCTATTATCTCCGTGTTGCTCCTAAAGTCATATAACCTCACACACTTCTTAAAGCTATATACATATAGCTATATATGGTACCTTCGTAAGGTACTATGATTCGCTACCGTAAAACAGCACCGTCAGAACGCAAGCGTCGAATAGGCGACATGTGGTTTTTGTGGTTGCGGTGAGTACAGACATGAGTCCCGGATACTCTGCATCCAGATATGTTGGAGATATAATATCATTTACAAAATGTGGATAATAGGCACTACTTTTCGGAGACATTTTATGTGCGAAAATAAAAGGAAATGCTGTTGAAAATTACTACTTTTCAGAAGAGCCAAAAGTTTGACAAATTTGCATAGAAACTTCCATATTTTTGTGAATAAGTACCTAATTCAAAGACATAGGTTTGGCACGTTTTTTTTCTGAGTTACACATAATATATTATAATATATTGTGAATAATTTCATATAAAAAACTTTTTTTATTTTGGAACTTATCCCACTTTTACTTTCACACATAGTGTAGAACTTGTAATATATATTCTTAAGTTTCGGCGCCAAATTTTGTGCTCGACTTGTAATTTCAAGAAAGCCTTGATTTAATACATTTACGTTTTATAAAATCGTAAATGATAAAATTCTGGTTTCTATTTTCTTTAAACAAAGGAAAATTTAATATCGCCAAGTCATATATGGGTACATTAAAAATGAAAGAAATTTAGCGTGTAATAACGAAAGACCATTACTCTTAAACAATAACCTGCTCTGAATACAAATTAAAATCACAGTATAGGATAATCTACACAATATATAGCTATTGAGTTGGAGGAGATACCAAATATAATGAAGAACATATTATTCTATTAGAGTATTAGACGAAGAATAAATTTAAAAATAAAATTGAAGCTATATCTTAAATATAATATAACAGTAAGCTTAAATTTTTTTTTTTTTTAAATAATAATATGTCAGAAAAGTAGCTCATTTTAATGGTGAATAAAATATGGTTTTTGGAAAATTTAATAATCAACTCAATGCTTTGCTAAATTGGTGTTTTCAGTGGTTTAAATTATTTATTTATTTTTGAACCTGCTGAAAAGGGTGTATTTCTCTATTCTTGGTCTTTCATTAGGTAGAACTGTATATGAATATTTTTTATTACGTCGTATTTTTTCGAGAGTTTTTCAACAGGTATGTTTCTGGGGTAATTTATAATTGTGTAAAGCTTATATTATTTAAAGATAAATGTCTCGAAGACAAAAATATTGATAAACTGATTTACTTAACCAAAAACGATCCTCATTAATGGCACTCAAATCGAGCGAGTCACCAACTACGTCTATCTCTGACAACAATAATGTAAATAAACGGTGGTATATATGACGAGATTTCTCGCAGAGCCAAAGTTACATCGTGTCCAGAAACTTGTACGTATGCAGTTCGCCGTATCACACTTCACCGTGAAATGTTGTATCGGAAATATATGGCCGTATATTAAAAACCGTCTAACCTCTCTGGGTCACATAGTATTTGTAGGTCACATACAAATATCACAATAAGAAACAAACAAGACCACGCGATGTGAAACTGTAATAGGCTAGATAGGATGGGGAAATGCCGGCATTTAGTGGTACCCTAGGAGCACTAAACATCCACATGAACGTCATACAGTGACGTCCCGTGGGGGTAAGCAGATTGAGCGTCGCTTGGGGGCGGCAGTTACCCGAAGGGCGGCAAATCTAGGAGAATAATTATTTATACATAGAAATAGCTACCTAAAATTAGTAATAAGGGAAATTACTTTCCATTAAAAAAATCAGTTCACTGGTTAGTGGTTGGAAACAATAGTATCAATTAATCACTATACAAGTTGTAACAGGACTTTATTTTTTGTCGGATTCGCGATGTCTAGTTTACTTCCGTTGTCCTTGGACGTCACGTCCTTGGTGAACAGCAATGACACGTGCAGATTTGAATTATAGGTAGGTACATACATACCTAATTTAAAATTTATCCAAATATGTTTGCTAGTCACTCACGAATTTTGGAAGTTATCAGATGTATTTTAAAATATACCTATTTGAAATCGTAGACTCGCAATATTGTCTATTGAATCAGATATTGCATTTCAATTAGATTTAGTGGTATATATAATTTTGTCAGCAATGTATCCATATGTACAACACATTTCTTAGATATTGGGGTCATGAAAGGATGATAAAAAGTACTGTAAGTATACACAAACGTGGCGGCATTTTGGCACTGCCTAGGGGCGGCATTTTGCTTAGGGACGTCACTGACGTCATAAAACCGGCTGGATAAACGAAATCGTAAAGTTTGGTGGATGTACATGAGAGCAAAGAACTAGGGACCATGAAGAGTTGATGACATTAAGGGAGGCCTTCATCCAGCAGTGGATCGACCCCAGTTAATGATGATGATGTAATTTAATTCGGTGTTATTATCAATATATTATAAGTGGTAGATAACATTTAAAATAAGAAATAAGTTAAAATGGAAATAAATTATGACTTTCATGGTTTTAATATTGTTAAGAGAGTATAAGATAGATGTTTTGAGGGCATGTATCAATTTAATCAGTGGAATATCCATACAAACATGGCAGCAAGAGCAAAACTGAGCTTTTTTTGCGATACTCATTTATCATGATGTATGAATCCGTCATTCTTATGAAAACACCACTCCATCTTAAAGAAACAATCAGACTATTTTACATTCGTGATACAAAGCAATCCAATTCAATAGGATTTTCAATTCTGACGTCATGCGAACATTTTCCATTTCCGTTTCCGCGTTATAACGAGTCACTTAATTTGGTGTTCATATTATATATATTTTATAAATATTCGGAAACTAATTAATACATCTCCGAATGTGTTGATTATAATGTGTAAGGTTTTGGGCTTAATTCTAAACTAAGTTGAAAGGTTTGGGTTTGATCTTGCGTTTGTGAATACATTTTGTTAAGTTTTAAAGTGCTTTTAATTCAGAGAAAATAATATGTGTCATCAGAGGTGCGCCAAGAGTGGGTGTTAGTCGATTTGCACAACTGTTCAGAATGTTATATTTAATTTCTCTTATGAATATTTTGATGAAAATAAAATATTTTTTTAAATTTTCTTTAACTTTTGCCAAATTCCCGCTAATTTAAGCAATATATTTTTTTAAATTTTATTAATAACCACGTCCTTGCTTTTTCATACAAAGTGGCTGTTAGTAATTTTTGAACAATCACAAACACCCAGTTTTTGAGAAAATCACATAAATATGTTGTGTCCTCACCGGGATCGAACCAAGAGTTCTCGGATGGAAGGCCAGCGCCTTACGCACTGCGCTACGAGAGCTGCCTTATTTGGAGTGGTGTATAAGGCGGTGTAGTATCTTAGAAATCTCCCAAAGTGCAGAACTAACATGCTATTGGGAATGTCAATTAGGCGGGTAATAACTATAGGTATTCAACAAAATCGCTTCGGATATTGATATATTCCACTTAAGTGAGATGAGGCTTGTTTAGGTGCACGTTGTTCACTAAATTATTCAAACAGGGTTTAATTCCGCGTATTTTTATGTACCTTACATTTTTTTTTTTTTTTGTCTACCATATACTTTTTTATACTGTTTTAATTTTATTACTTTGTTTTTCATTATCACGTTGTTAACGTTTTGAATTTCTTATTTATAAAGTTTTCTTTAAGTGAATTAATACATTCGAATAGAATTGAATGATTAAAAAAACCAACCATCCGGCCCTATTTTATTTAGCACTACAACACTGTTATCGAGAAAGGCTTACAAACGATTATAAAATTAGCATGCGGGTTTATTTACCTTGGTCTAGACTAGGCATTATTTGCCCAAACACACGCGTCAGAATACTATATCTATAAAATCACAATTTGGCCGATGTATAACATCTTGGTACAGTTCGGTTATGAGGAATACAGCGGAAAACACATTTTGAAAATACCCGATATACTGGATTATTTGTTAGTTTGGGTTGGTTTAGGTTAGGTTAACCTAACAAATAATCCAGTATATCGGGTATTTTCAAAATGGGTTTTCCGCTGTATTCCTCATAACCGAACTGTACCTATATATATTATAGCAGTCGACGAAAATAAGCTTTCAATTTACTTACCCTCCATTCAAAATGAGTGAGAACATATTTTTTAGGTCTACCAGGCTTTGAAATGACATTTTTTTGATAATACGGAGGCTTCGACGCCGTGACGTGTTATACCATAAAATGTATATATATCGGTGATTTTTGTATTAACTTTTATATAATTTGAGGCGCGTGGTTATTCAAATGTCGCCATATACTACTTTTAAAGTATATAAAATCATAAATTATCATTTTTTATAATTCTTTCGCGTCTTAATACATATTAATTGTAAAATGTCAAAATTTTCAATGAATAATCCTTTCAGAGATTCAGTGATTCAATTATATACGAGAATGGCTAAGTTAATTCTTTGTCAAACTGTAAATTTTCAATGTGCATTGTAAAATTATTTTAGACTAAATAAAAAAACACATTTTCGTAAAAAATCAAAGCTTGAAAATTACAATAATATATGCAAAACCATTATCTCAGAAAAAGGTTTTTGCGTTGTATTCATATTGAACTGAAATAACGATTTTCCAAATTCAGTCATCGGAAATTTCAAAAACATTATTATGATATGACGGCTGAACAAGACAAATAAAAATAGCTTGCTACCATTCGCATTATACACTGAAAAAATAGGTATTAATTAAATTATACCTACATATTATAGTTTTCGGGGATTCCTTAAAATAGGTTTTAATCCTTTATATGCCGCAATTAGTTAATTGATAGTAATTAACGTAAGAATCGGTGTAATTAAGGCGTCCAAAGACGCTCTGGGCACTTAACCGGTTAAAAGATAATCTGGCCATTTGGATGACTTCATTAATAATTATTGTTATCATCATAAGTGACCTAACTCCCCAAGGCGGGTCCTTGGCTTTCATTAAGAACTTCCTCTATAGCATCGTATTCTAGGCCAGTATCGTGTAGATGTCTGCGCCGGTCGTATCCGGAAATTTGTACGTAAACAGTTCACCGCATGACACTTATTCGTATGCCGCAGTACGTGAAACATGAGTTCGTGTAACATTTAATCAAATGACGAGTTCTTCCTTGAACATTTCACCGTGGAGTATATTTTTACGTATTCTACAACATGTGGAGATGTCTTTACTAGGTTAGGTTAGGTTAGGGTTAATCTAATTGGAACAGTACTATTTGCAAACTATCGCCGCATTTTGTAAGATACGTACAAATGTATTCCACGGTGAAATGTTCAACGAAGAACTTGATAAAATGGTATACGAACTCATGTTTCACGTACTGCGGCGCACAAGTATGTGTCCCACGATGAACTGCATACGTACAACTTACATGTAACCCTGCGCCGGTCGCTCTAGCATCTGGGCTAGCCAGTCGACCTTCAACCGTCCGATATGGTATCCAGGATTCTCCTCAGCAGTTGAACCTATTCTTGCTTCGTGACCCACCCATCGGAGTCTTAAAGTTTAACGAATGCAGAGATACATTCTTCCTGGAAGATATTTTAGAGGTGTGGGTGATGCCGAATACATTATCCTCTTATTAGTGAATACTCAATTATTATTAATGTGGAAATAATACTTTAACATACACAAGACGTTTTCCTTGGATGTAATAAAAAAAATATAGAGGGTCTTTAGACAATATTTTTTTATGATTTTACATTAGGTATAATATTCTTAAGCAAACAAGAGTAAGAGATGTGATAGAGGTCACCAAATTGATGAAATAGCGGTGAGCCGGACACATTGCACGGCGAATGGGCGGCTGCTGGACGAATGCAGTCATTCAGTGGTCCCGAGGGGCACTAAGCGGCCACAAGGGGGGCCAAAACCTGCTAGATTGACGAACATGTTAGGTTTGGTGGAAATAAGTGGCAGAGAAATAACAAGGAACCGAGAAGAGTGGAGGGAGCTGGGAGAGGTCTTCATCCAGCAGTGGATCGACCCCGGCTGAAAATATACAATATTCTTAAGTACATATTACAATAATTTCGATGTTTTCTGTACATCCCTGGATAGGTTATCCATTATATAATAAGTTAAAATTAAGTTACGTATCCTGAATTCCTTCCATGCTGAAATGCTTTCTTAGCAAAAGATATTTCAATTTACACCTTAAACTACATATGTTTGGCTTTTATATCTAATCAAATATTTTCTATGGCACGGAAGTAACAGCCGCTGAATTACAAAATATCACAGGAAGTTGAGATTTACGAGATATGTATTTAGGCATATACTCCTTATATGAAATCTCGGTCTGACATAGCGACTAAAATTCACTTCCCTAAGCAAATGAAATGAATGAGAAAGTACTGAATAGCTATGTGTAGTAGAGGTGAGTTGGAAATACTGTCACCAGTTTGTGTACTCAAGTTTTGGATGAAACTACCCATACTCAGTATGTGTGGCCCAATAAACTTATTCCAAAAAACTTGTGATGATAATATCATCGCGAGTCGCTGTTCTGTGCACTCTCCAGTTGGTAGACTTTCAACACTGTTGACAATAAATGCGCGCGAATGAGATAGCACTTGAATATAGGTATATTTTAATTTATTAGTCTATTGCTTTCGAATGTATGAATAATAGATCATAAATTTTCTATTGCAGCACAGTGGTGAGATGACGCACAGACTTAGGTTTGTTATATGACCGCTCAAAACATGTTTAAAATTAAATAAATCAATGTTACTCATTTTTGTTAACAAGAATATTGTAATCTAACAGAAAAACAACTCATAAATATAAAATGTGTTTAAAATTTTATAATAAATGGGACTTTTCAACAAGCGGAGCTCAGCGTATTTTTAGCGATTCTATTGAAACCGATACACAGTCTGAGTTCCCTGAGCCGATACATATTTCAAATACTAATATGGAGGTATGAAACTTTTATGTACGCCAAACGCTCTATATAGTATTCCAAATACTGATAAGTATTTTGGAACAAGTTTCTGTACTAAGTATTTTTTATACTGGTAGTAAGTATACTTAGTCTTCAAAATCGACCAGTTTTCCCATCTCTAATGTGTAGTACATATTACAGATTTATAAAAATAGTACATGGTGAGACACATTATGTGAGAACTATTCAATATTTTCCAGATCATTATATTATATGTTTAAGAAAATATCAAAACTGTACGTAACAGATAAATATTATTCGTATTTAATTGGTACAAGTTAACTTTGATATTCCAAATAGTGGTCTATATATGTAAGATTTACTTTATAGTAGTTGATCTTCAATGAGAGATGGCACAAGAAAAAAAAAGAAATTCTTTAATAATATTATTAAAATATTTTATTAAAAAGATTATAAATAAATTTAGTAATAATTTAAACTTGATATAACATAATCCTATATATATTAGAAATATGTTACTCGTACGAATAACCGTTGATACCGTCTATAATGCTTCAAATACACTCTATGACGATTGGTCATATATATGTCGAAAAACCCGTTTCTTATGTTGGCGTCCTGTGTCATAGGGTGTCACAGAGTGTAAATACGATGTCATAGCTGTCATACAATATGTATGTATAAATGTTGGAATGGCATAGATTTGATCATAGACACTAAAACGCTCTTAGCATATATGTGCCCAATCGTCATATAGTCTATTTGAACCTTAACAGAACTCCTGAAAAGATGGGCCGCGGGCACTTTGCCAGATATAACGGAAATTCGCTTTTAAAATAGCACTAAGTAGGTACTAGTAATTATGGACATTAAATATTTATTTACTTCTATAACATTCATTTACTATATCTGATATAATAAATTATAGTAGGTATTACAAAAAAAAGTTTTTCGCAAAAAAATAATCTGGTTATTTTTTCATATTGTGAAAAAATAATTTAATACCTTATAATATATTTTTCTTGGATTATCTGTGACGTACGAGAGAAAACATATGAACAATTATTATAAGAGAGAATGCGACAGTGAGAAGATGTATGAAACACATATGAATAAATTCATATTTTAAATTTGAAAAATTGGAGGAATTGTTTATTGTAATCGGGTCGTTAAAGAAACAAACGACGCTTAGTTTGACAAATGCTTACAGTGCGGTTATAGCATATCGAGTGATTAGAGTAACGATAATTACTCTGTTATCCAATAAATTTAATGCTTATTATAATATGATGTTATAATTTTAGGTAACATACACAATCAATGAAAACATTGAAACATTATGGAAGAAGAAGAACGAGTTCAGCGATGGCGTGCTCGGCAAAGTCAGGCAACACTATAAAAACTGCGTGAGGCCAGTGCTCACAGACAAATAATTGAGTTTGAAACACGAGAACAAATATACAGTAAGGCAGAAGAAGAGATGGAGAAGGGGAGAAGACGTATGAGAATGTTAATATTTGACAGAATATAAATAATAATTTTTAAATGCCATAATAATTACTTTTGTATGTATGTACTTATTCTCCAATACAATGTGGGAAAATTTAATAATTTTAATAATCTTTCGTCACGCGAAAAGATTTGGCAAGCACTGGTTTATAATATAATCTAAAATATCAACATATATCCACACGTCTAGCACGTTTTGAATTCGCTTCGGTTTTACGAAGACATTTTATGATTTTCTCGGTTTCCCAAAAGAATACATATTTTTTTACAATTTTATTTCTTAGTAAATGTCAAGTATCACTACAGTAATACATTAATTTTTATTGAAGTCAATTTTATATTACATAAAACATCCATGTTTTCATATCGACATAGAAAATTTTATAACTTTTAACCTCGTAAAACGTGCGTAGATTTAATCCCCAACCTCAATAATATTTCTGTGGCTCGTAAAGGAAAATATTATTTTTCTTGCTGGTAATAATAACAATTTGTTAGTCGTAATAATCTAGTATACAAATTGATCGTAAATTTTATCCGTTCCCTCCAATGGGCAATGGCATGATATTGGTACTAAATATTAATACTTATAGTAAAACTTTCATTATGCCCCATGTTATATTGACGCTGGCCGTTGGCAAGTGTCGTAATATTTTGTATCGCTCTTGCTTTTATACCCAGCATTATATTGAGCACTTATGATATGGGAATTATTGTAAATAATATATTTTTTGAAAAGAATGTATTCTTAAGTAGCTATACAGAAAAGAGGGTTAACGATTGCCAATTTTGCAAGTACGGCTTTAGGTTATCATTATTGTTTACTTGAGAGAAGGCGACTTTTCAAAATTGATATATAAGTATATATTATATTGATACCAAATATCATAATGCCTAAATCCCCCATCAAAAATCCTCCAATCGACAGAGTTGGGAATATAATGATATTATTGTAACTGTAAATGAGTCAAGGCTAGACCAGGATGCACAGTGAAACAAACAAAAAGAAAATTACCGTTATCTGTTTCTAGGCGGACGAAGGATAGAGAGTAGGTACGGTCAGTCGGTAACCTACCCCGAGCCTTGAATGTCGCCTAAAAATACAATTTGCCACCTCTTCGCGCCAAAGCGTGCGTTTACAAAATAATGTTGCTAATAGTTAATTGTTACTTGTCAAGCGAAATATTCTTACGTAATACTTAATGTCCTTGAATCCGTGTTTTTAATAAGTTGATAAGCATCCTACGTAAACCCATACCTATGAAGGCCCGGGCGAAGATTCTAGGTTGATCGGCTGTCGGCGATTATCTTCAAAAAGACTGTTCGACGGCAGGTAGATGGCTGCTAGAGATCCTCAGGCTGGCGATAATAGCGGCGAGTCGATGGTATCTGGAAGTCCGGTGCGAAATCAGTACTGGATATTCTTTGCAGAAATAATTCAGTTTTGCAGGTTGAGGTCGGAGCGGAGTGCAGAGAGGTGTTGTCGGTTCGAGAGTCGGACGAGAAGTGTTGACAATATTTATATACATAAGTATAGATTATGGAAAAATACCACCAATCTATTGTATTTGATAAAATACACATTATAAGCAAATTACAATGCATTACAATATGTAACCCCTCACATCAAACAAAACACATTCATAGATTATGAATACCTACTGAAATAAACCAAAAAATGTACCCAAATTGCGACTACTAGATATTTAGTAATGTTTTCTTAGGCGCCTCCAAGAATCCCTGTCGCTCGCCAGTCTTCTTGCTTCATTCCAGGTCAAACCAGCATCGTGTAGCTCCACCGTATACACGCTATAGATAGTATTAGCGTCCTTCCAGGACGCCGGAATCCGGTTGGCTTAAAGAATAGGCAAGCCAGGTTTAAGTTCTCTTCTGGCATCCGCCGAGCCAGGTCAAACGTCGCCTCTTCACTCTCAGCGTGATAATAGGCTGCTTGGTGGGTTATCTTATCTCATCATTGCTCCTAAAGTCATAAAGGCACACACCGTTTCCATTGCAAACACCTGTTTTCAAAGCTCAGTATACAGTTGCGTTAAATACATTAAAAGAACAGGGGAAAATGTATTTTCAATAGTATTACAGTTAGGTACAGTAGTAAAACCAAAAATTCGTACGTCAGTAAAATGCTTCATAGGAAAACTATTGTAACAATATCACCCCAGGACTGATCATTATAATCTTGCAGCATCTATAGCGTGCTTAAGTATAACAAATGATCATAAATGTCAATGTGGAAGCTACAATGAAGGTATACGTCACTTGTTTGGCAATATCCGCTTTATGGTGGTCAAAAACGAATGCTCCTTGAAAATTTAGATAGTCAAAATTATCAATAATTACCACTTTATCTTGAGATTTTCAGATAGCTCAAACAAACATCAAAGCGTTTTTGTGCATTCAAATTTTTCTAAGAGAATGCATCTTGCAAGTATACATTATAACATCACATGATTGAAGTAATCACAAAGAGACACTTTACGTGGCTGGGACACTGCCGTGTTTCAGATACCGCCAGAGAGATACAACCTCAAGGGTTCCTTCGCCGGCCCTCCCTTACCCTGCAGCGGTACTATAAAAGCGATCTACGCGCTACAGGTCCGGCATGGTGGGAGGCTCAAGAGTTGGCAATGGACCAAGGGAAGTTTCGCGAACTTGTACTTACACTATGCCGCAATCCTGGGGTTGACAGTGAAAGGAAAAGAAGAAGATGGTTGAAGCTAACATGTAATATTATATACCTATCCATTATAAATAATAAGACAAGTATTGTTTGTTTGTTTTTATAATCATTAATATTATATACATGTAATAACAATGTATTAACGTATTGACCAGGGAACTCAGAAATAATGGGAACTGAAATACACAATGGGTAAGGCGATAGCAGGTAACCGACTCGAGTAAGGAAGAATCCGGGTTAAACTTTCACTCGTGTTAAGAATACGTTTTACGTCGAATACTAAAAACTGCTCTCGGTTTATGCATTTACGCTCATGTAATGTTGGTGTATTACACACACTATTGCACGTGCATAATGCATGCTTCATTTTCGTAGGACACTCACACATTCAAAAGCCTTCACCATGCGGCGTATTGAATATTGCCTATCGGTATTCTATTTATTATCTGTTCTGTGTTATTGACGTATTGCTAACTAAGCCTCAGCTGATACTATATATAAAAAAAATAGTAGGTACCTCAAAAATATTAAGACGTCTTCTGGGTATATTCTATACACGATGCGGCTATCGACGGTAGTTTACCATATTTATGTATTGAGATTATAATTGTTACAATAAGTTAGCCGTCTTAACTGTCAAAACAATCTATCTCGATCTAAAAGTTAACACAGCCAAGAGATGCGCCGTTAAAACATAGCACTTTTTGACAGTTTTGACGGTTAACTTATTGTAAAAATTAACCGCCTCAATACATAAATATGATAAACTACCGTCGATAGCCGCCTTGTGTATATGATAGATCCATTGATCATATTATTAAGTATTATTATTATTTCACAATTATTTTAGTTTAATTTTACATTTGATACATTCTGTACCTATTTATTTATGATACTTGAAGAGGATCAGAATATCATTAATAGTTAGCTGAATAATTATCCAGTTGCAGTGTATTATTTTGGACAAGATAACGTACTAGCAATGGCGATGAAAAAAAACTTTTCATTAAATAACTACAACTGTTATGTATTACTATTATCAAATAATGCCAACATTTAAATTACTTTCGTATACTTCTGATTTCCCTATTGCCTTTCAGAAACCTCTAACAACCGGCTCCAAGTGAAACAAACAGTCTTTAATCAACAGCCATATTACCTTGTAACATCAGTGCCTTGTTACAACTTCCGGCTCGCGTCCCTTGTGGAAATAGTTCTCTGGGAAACTTTGCTCTTAAGGAGTGGAAGGCGCCATAACACATATTATGTATAGGCAGCATCATATGCCCAAGACGCGGTTCTACCAGCAAAACCATTCTTACTGTACAAAACTTATTTGTTTTATTTCTACTTGCTTGAGGTTTGACGTAATCGTGATTCTTGTCAAATGCTGTAGTCGATAACCATTTTAAGATACTTAGTGTGTATTATAATAGCGACATAATATATTGAAAACATCATGCATATAATACGTTTTTTGTAGATAAGCCATTTGGTTTGCGTTCGTGCTAATATAGAAATACATAATTTGAAAACATCTCAAGCACATACACACTAGAAAAAAACAATTTGTTGAAAAAAATACGACACCCGACGGGACTTGAACCTCTCTCTGCTGGATTTGCGCCAGTATGCTTTGTCAATTAACCTACGGGCATCTTAAAGCTATACCTCAGTTGAGGCATGGTCGAAAAAGATCGTGGCTAGGCGATGCGCGGATTGTGCAAATGATGCGTGCCGAATGAAATATAATTTGTCATATAAATTCAACATGCGTATATTTAATGTTCTATTCTTCGTTTTCTTTTTCAAGTAAATGGGTAACGTTTTTTAGTCATCTTTACACGATTTAAGAATCACTACCCCCGTCGCCATCACGAAACAAATTAACGTGTTCACAGCTCGACTTTCGCTCTCCGATTGCCAGCGAGTCCAAAATTTCGTCGCACCTATAGTTGAAAATTATTTGCCGTTTCACTGAAGTATGCTCTTAATAAAATACAACGATTTAAACTGGTAGCTGTTACATGAAATGCTTATCGAATTGCGCTATAATGTTGGCTATCGGTTTTTTTACTAAATGATTTTTTCTAGTGTGTATATTATTATGCATGAGATGTTTTCAAATTATATACTATATTCAATATATTGAATGTATTGATTACATTCTAATGTGTCTTATTCGTTGAATAAAAGAAATACTTTACAAATATAGATACTATTTTTTCATTCCCGCCTAAACTACGCCGATGGTCGGTTGGTAGAGTGCCTGAAACCACTGTGGATATTGTGTTTACTGTCAGTGCACTAAAAAAATATTACATTCATAAAATAGATGTTGACAAAAAATGTAACACCGTCCTGTTTTTGTGGTAGGTCCTGTAAGTAAATACAGTCCTGCAATTTTATAATGATTTAAATGACCATACATATATTTATGTGCAAGCCAGGAATCAAACTTGTAACTGATTTCTATGAAAGGTTTTTATCATCTTATTCCTTGTCCACATAGCTCATTCGATGTTCTTCCATAATTGTAGTAATAAACATCTAGCTAGATAGTAGCTATAATCACTGGTGGAATGCTCAACTACGTGTCACTGCGACCTGTCACATCTACAAGTAATTATTGTGTGCGCGTGGCCTAATTATTACTCTTATAAAAAATCACTTAAGCTGTTTAATATTCAATGGTTCTGAACACCTTCTCCAAAAAACCTGAAACTTTCCCGTAACAAGAAAGAAAGTTTCTTCCGCCCGAAGCAGTGGCGGAATGAGGATATATGTTGCCCCGCCCAGCTCGCAAATTGGTTTGTTATATGTACCCACATAATATATATATTTGCTAACTTTTTTATTTCATCATTTGAAGCGAGAGTGTCTACGTCGGCTGCGACTGTTGTCGACTTGTCTCCATCCATCAAGGACACGTTTCCTCCCCTGTGTTTTTTTTTTTGATTCAACGAAATAAAGTTTATATTGCTTCCTGAGATATTTTAGGCAAACTTTTAATCGTGTTTATTTTTTACTGGCGCTAAATCTCGGAGTTTTCACCGAATTACGTGTAATCTGGTAAAACTTTTGTGCGTAGCGATAATAACGTATGTTAAATATGGCTCTGTGATTTTAGATTAAGAAGAAAGCTCAGAAGTATTATTATACAAAACATAATATACATAAGTCACAATGATTATTTAATATTACATACCCTCATTTTGAATAAATATATTAGTTATCGTTTCTGGCCCTTGAAAATTCAGTTATTAAATCAATTGTACTATATCAAAAATATGTAACTTTGAAAAGCCTTAAAAATATGCTATTATAAAATGCTTAAAATAATTTTTAAACCCATTGCGATTCAAAATTGTGATTTTACCGAGGCTTTGACTGTGACTCGCTGTCATATCGCCTCTTCTCTTCTAGAAAGGGATCCGTCGATCAGGTCCTCACTCCTATTCTGTTAAATAACTTTACAATTTTGTCTAGCTCTTCCGTCTTACCCACCGCCAGGACACCCTTCAATTCGTCGACATTCTCATAGATATCCACAATTCGCAGCTGTACTCTGTGATGTTCATATTTAGGGCATTGTAGTGTTATATGTACAATATCCTCTAAAACATGACATTCATCGCAGAGTTGCGATTTGCTTCTTCCCATGAGGACATCAAATCTTTTGCCCATTGTGTGCCCTGTTCTTAGCCTCAGTATTAATTCAAGCTCATTCCTCGACAAAGGAGACTCTACAAACCAGGGCACCTCTCGTGGTGATGGTAGAATAGACTTACTCCATTTTCCCTTTTCTAATGATGCCCTATGGTGAAAATCTATCCACATACTTTGACCCATTTTATTTATAGCCTCCTCAAATTTTATTTATATTATTTCAGTTTTGAACATATTATATAATTTAGAAAAACACTTTCTGAGAGAATATATTATAACCAATAGAAAAAATCTTTTTTGAAAAAAAGTAAGCCAACCCGACGGGGAGTCGAACTTCGTATCTCCCAGGTTTACGCCCTGATCCGCGCATTACCACTATGCTACGAGGTGACATACTCGGCTCTTCCAAATCACTGCACAACACTGATGAGTAGGTATTAAAATTGACCAATAAATAAATTTGTCGCCATTAGTATGTCACCTCGTAGCATAGTGGTAATGCGCGGATCAGGGCGTAAACCTGGGAGATACGAAGTTCGATTCCCCGTCGAGTTGACTTACTTTTTTTCAAAAAAGATTTTTTCTATTGGTTATAATATATTCTCTCAGAAAGTGTTTTTCAGATTTGTTGTTGTTTTAACAGATTTTTGTTTCTACGTAAAATGTATGTCAGCTAATTTTTTTCACCATTAGGTTCATACTCTTCAATCCATATATATACATATATGATATATATGATATTATTTTTAACTCTACAACAAGCCGTGATTCCGAATGACAGTAGTGTAGTGAAATAGTAGTGTAGTAAAGTTAGTAATAAAGTAAGCTTTGAAAAAATCACGTAAATAGATTGTGTCCTCATTGGAAATTGAATCCGGAAGCCCCGGATGAAAGACAAGCGTCTTACGCACTGGACTACGGGGGCCGCCACATTTTAAAAGAAACAACACGTATTTTTTGCCAGACCCGAGTCATCGTTTTAAAAGACATAAGCTGAAGTAGTTATTATATTATAACTGCAAAGTTAGTACTTGGGTTAGTTCTCAGCACAACATTGAATGCGCCTAACATTCGTAACGAAATGGTATACACCTGCATAACGGGTGTGTACGTTTTAAAATTCACACTTTCTAGAAGTATAAAAGTATAAAAATAGTAAATCGTTTTGTATTATTTTATGGAAGAAAGGGGAAATATAATATAGGCTCATTATATTATATCAATGACACGCATATCAAACACCGTAAACCAACAAAATTAATGACATTCATAAGGCAGACAATGTGCTGACAGACATCGGTCAAAAGATGGATGGATTATGTCAATAAATCACCAGGAGTTAATAAATACGACCAAAATAGTGGTGCACAACCAAAACGGCTTTTCATATTATAATTTATTTCGACCCACCAACTAAATAAAATAATAATATGCAAAAACAAAATTCAAAAGTGCATTCTAAAAGTAATTTTCAGTGAAACATCGATAAATAGTGTAATTGTTAAGTTAATTGTAACTTATTATAAGTTAATTGTAACTACCTTGACTAAAGCTTTATACATGGAGCATATAACGATGAATATTTATCAAATTGTGACTTTTAAAAATTATGAGTATTGTTAGCTTTCTTTCCACTTCGAAGTTGGCGTTTGCGGAAACAATATAATATTATCCGCATCATATTGTGTAACTTGGTTACATGTAAAATTGTCTGTATTACATTTCACCGACTTAAAGTTCACCGCGAGCTTACAGTTAAGAGATGACCGTATAGCATTGAGACAAAAAAATAACGCCTTGTTTTTGAAGCATTGCAGACAGTAATATGATTGTTTTTCTAATTTTTCTAATTCTAATTATTCGAATCCAACTTCCGACAAATATTTTTATATTTTATTTTGTTACTAATATGTATTTCTTTAATTATTCATTTATATTTTTAACCAAATATACGTTAATAAGTGAATACAAGACTAAACAAATTGACGATAAAAAATATTCTTCTATTTATAAAATATCTAAAATTGTGTATGGTTTCATGGCATAATTTTAGATATTTATTAAATGAATGAATATTGTTTTACTATTATATTATATGACTTGGATTTAGGGTTTAATTAATTTAATTTTAAAAAGTAAAAAACACTATCTACATCAGTGGTCGTTAACCTTTTGTGAGACTGAAAAATATTTGGTTAGTGGGTAAATACTGAGTACCCTGCTACATGGGAGTTCATTGAAATGTAGATATGTATCTTCAATCGCTCTCAGACATATACATGCTCTAATCTACTTCCGTGTAGCGGAGGTACTCATCATCAGGCTACTGATAAGTTTACATAATAATTGTGTTTAATTTAATAATACTTTTTTAAATGCTTTCGTGTCAGTACATTTTTAGAATTTTATTTATTACGTATTTTGAAGTTTTTATTTAGACATGAATTGATCTCAATACTAAACAGCCATATATTTCTATTACACCTCATAAACTGTGACACGGCCAACCGAATACTTACAAATTTTCAGACACGGTCTACGTTCTGCAGGATTTTCATCATATCATAAACTTTTTTCTTGTTATTAACACCGATTTCTAAGCTACAAATAAATAAAGGATATATTATGTATTGCTTTTACATATTGTTTACGCAGACTTCATTATAAATAAATTGTATTATTCTCCATGGTTTTGACCAAGTAATTGATTTCTGTTTTTGACTTATAACTGCTTTAGTTCACCGCATATCGTTGTTAGGTATTCTATTTCAACAATAATCTGTTTATAAACTAAACTAGTTTCTCAAGTATACCCAAACGCTCAAGTATAAACACAAATACAACGTTATTATTACACAACCAACACTGGGTACTGTGTACGTGTTGTTTCATAAACCAACACACTTACGCGCCTGTACTTATTTATATTGCATCCACAGGACACGTGTTTGAATACATAAACCCCACACTCACTGGCGGCTCCTTGCTTAGGTCATTCGGTCATTGACCTGCCAAAATAAATACCTTACAATCGACATAATAATATTAATAATATGTGCAATGTCATATATAATAATATTAATAATAATCAGTGGATTTGAAATTATAGGGCGCGCGATATTGTGTCGACCCAGTCTATTGGGTTTTTTTTTGTTTGGGCGATAATTCCCCGAACAAAAATATTGTGTTCGCCGGCAGTCTGAAAATTGACCCAAATTGAATATTTTTATAAAATTTTCTCTCTCGTTTCTCATACATAAGACAGAGATCGATATAACACAAAATACAAGATCGAAGCTTGTAACGGTGCGTGAATTACTGTAATATCGGCAATGCCCGAGTGTGAGACAAAAGATTTTTTCACCTAATTAAATGAAACAGAATGATAACACTGACTAGATAATTGGTCTCAAGACGCAACTGTGTATGCGGTTCGGATTCGTTGACAGGTTTTGATGAATGCCTTTGGTTATTTTAATCATATGTAAGGAGTTTTTGGTGCAATTATTGCATATACACACAACGTTTGGTTTTTAGTGATTTATAACATTTTTGTGAAGCAGTTAGTACGCACGCAGTAGCAATTGAAGTCTGTGATACAATTATAATGGAAATGGAAGCACGATTCGCATCCAACGATCATCTCATTATATCCGATTTGTTCAATAAAGAAAATTACACTGATTTTAAAAATAATTTTCCCACACGTCAAGTAAATTTGGTAAAACTGTTAGAAGAAATAAACATAATCAAGTTAAAAAATGAATTATTGGTGTTTTATCAACGAGATGATTTGCATGGTGCTAATAGTGCAGTTTCTCTTCTACATTTTTTACTCAGCAATAATTTCAACGAAACATTTTCCGAGTCGATCAAAGTTCTCCAATTTATTTGCGTCATACCAATGACAACAGTTGAAAGTGAAAGATGTTTTTCCACTCTCAAAAGAATAAAAACCTTTCTACGCAATAGGGCCAGGATAGACTGACCGCTCTTGCAATGCTCAGTATTGAAAAAAAATATGTGGGAAAAATAGACAATTTTTATAATCGTGTGATTGATGATTTTTCAAAAAGCAAAGAAAGAAAAGTGGACCTAATTTACAAAAAATTATAACGCGTTGTGTGCAATTTCGGTTAACGATGGGTTGGCGTTATGAAAAACGGACATTTTTTGAAGGGTAAGTAGGTACCTACCTATAACAATTTCTAGCATTTATTCTATAATGTATAAAAAGTCAATTTGCAATACGTCTTTTCAGTATACAACGAAAAAGTAAATTAAAATAATATATTCAAAATTGACCTGCTAGCTTATTCCGGATTAAGCCGCCAATGCCCACACTAGAGAATAAGCATCCTAATATACGTTTTAAACGTACGTAAAAAGGCACTTTCTTTTATGGCGTAGGAGTGGAGATAATACAATTTCACGGTGGAAAGTTTTCATACGGAAACAGCGACCGTTTCATTACACGGACAAAAAACCAACATGGAGGATTTTATTTAGAGCGGAAGGATTTAGGGCGGAAAAATGAATGTGCGGCGCTAGTGTACAGGTGGACATTTAAACGACAATTATAAAAAAAAATAGCAGCGATGTACAATCTTATTTGAATTTGGAACTCAATTTTTAATAAAGTTTGTTTACCTCACTTTAACAACCCAGTTTGAGTTCACAGAATGTTACATGTAAAGCGCGAATTAAATTCAACAAAAAGGCACGCTGTCGCGGCGACAAATTCAGTGTGTGGTTTCGTCATTTCGCAGAATATTTTAACGTGCACCATCTCCGTGAATTCACTGAAGAATGATACTGATGAAGAGTGCCTACTATAATGTATTAGTAATTTGAATTAATTATTAATTTCAATTAATTTTAACAGTTTCTACTTGTGCGTACGTTAAAATACTTGCAGCATGATATCGATAGATAATATTTTGAACAGAACCCAACCTGCAGACCATAGATAATAGACAACATTCTTATCGAAAATACATAGTGCCAACCGCTATAAACAAAAAAATGTGATTTAGACATGACATTCGTAAAGTGTAGGCATATGGAATATGATAAAAACGTTTAAAGCGTCATGCAGGTGTCGATGCAGTGCAGTTCAACGTGAGGTGACCTCATTGTTGTTTTAGTGATTTCGATAGATTTTGCCAACTGACAATTTCGTTTAAAGGTTCAACATGTGCTACGGGATGGAAGCATCAGTCTGATAACATTTTAAACACCAAGAACAACGACATTACACATTTTTCCCGTAGCGGCAGCTTACTGTGACGTCACGTGATAGTCCGCGACATGCACCTCAATTTGGTTCAAGCTTTATTTTATAAATAAATCACTCATTATGATTCACAGAGTCATATTTTTTATTAAAATCTGACAGATTTTAAAAAAATATATCAAAATAAATAATAATATCTGTTAGTTCATATGAATTACAAAGGAAAATAGCGTCTGGTGGATGAGGTACGACTTGCTCTATCGTCTGTTTGCGGAGTTAAGAATAATGCAATATATTTTTAAGATTGGACGCTTACGACGGGCGGGTCACGTCACTATGATAGAGGAAACGTAGCCCTCTAAAATACGAATGATAAAGAATCCAGATGGAAGAAGATAAGTTAAAAGATCCAGTTAGGATAGTATGACTACGTTAATAGATACGCTTCCACTGCGTTTTTTAAACTGGGGAAGTTTCCTAAGGGTACTCGGTCAAGAAACACTAGGTAAATAATATATAGTTTTATATAACCTTATTAGTACTTTGAATTCATTTGAAGTAAATTACCTCTCCACTCTGTCAAATTAATCTGAATTCGTACGTTCATTTTATAGAGAAAACATATATATTAAGTTAAATTGAAGACATAAAGTAACCACAGATAGTTATATACAATTTCAAATACAAATTGTCCAAAACTAAAATTTATTTGTTTATTCTAGAAAATAGTTTTGGACTTATAATACCCTCTTTTCTTTTTCTCACAGAATTTGACAATAATTTAAATGGACTGTAATATTTGGTGGATTGTTCGGAGAGGTAGGGTGTGCTTGAAAACTCCGGGCACTAATACTGTTGATGGTGAGCTGATAAAGTCCCGCACTCATAGCTGCCAGTCCCTCATGCACATTTTGTCACGGTTATGTCGCTCGTGGCTTTGGAGCGCATGGTCTGCACAGTCGCGCTCGGTCACCGAGTATTTTAGTGTTTATCGATATTGATGAATTTATTAATATTGTTATTATTGATTGTTAGTGGTTTTACGGTTGATACAGCACTAAATTAAATGTGCTTAGGATATACATGGAAGGGTTGGATTTGGGATTATTCGTAGGGTATTAGAAGAAAGTGCATCAAACAGATTATTTTTAAATTGTTACTCTATGAGTAATAATTTATTACAACGTTTTTCTTAGCTCGTATACTTATTTGTCCGGTGGTTCTTTGTCCGGTATAAATCTTGCAATCGATTTTTAACTAACTTCCCGACTAGCTAGACATTTTAAACTTTTAGAATATATCAGAACACGATGCTAATGCATTTTTTTAATACTTTTAGCCATCTTTAAGCAGAATTGAATTAATTTTCAGTTAATTCTGTTTTGTATGAAAAGTTATTTCGACACCATTATTGGCTGCTAGGGGAGCAACTAAATTATTGATATATACGTGCGCTACTATGGAAATCAATATGACATGTCAAGTACATTTTTTTGATCGTTTAAGCTAGTCAAGTTTATAATATGGTTCAACGGAATTTAAAAATTTTGTATATAAAAAGTTCTTTTTATCTTGTAATTATTGAGTTTATTTTAAAGTATGTATGCTTAAATAAAAACAATGTATGCTAACATTTTTTATTCATTTTAAAGTCACAGAAAGCGGCCTTCAACTTTGCCACTGGTTACATCAGATAACAATAAAATATTAAATAAGTAAATTATCACTATGAATTCAACACTGTCAACTCTTGGAGAATACCAAGACAATCCAATCGGGTATGTTTTATTGTTCTTTCTTTTTGTCAGGAGACTATTAGTAGACCAGTCTCAATTCACAGGATATGGGAATTTTCATTACTGCAACCACCCATTCACTGCAAAATATATAAACAAACCGCGTCATCAAGCGTGCACACAGAAAAATGGTTATTGGGGTCCATTTTGAAAAAATATCCAAAATATATTTTTTATTAATTTTGAAGGCGGCCGGAAAGGGCGTGTTAAGGAAATCTATCAGTTGCCAATCACTTTCATATTTACTCTGCCTACTGCTTAAAGCTTTTCATTGGTTTTGCCGTGGAATATCGCACTTTTCCAGATACATTACCCATATCCAGACACTCCGCACTTTGAGTTCAGCTATAAAAACCTGGTATAACTAAAAGTGTTCACCTACGAGTTATTGAGTGCTGTGGCATCCACATGGTTATCGAATGCATGTAGCATAACGGTCACGATTATTAGAAACGTTAGTGTACGTTTGTGTCGTCTTTGCTGTCTTGTCATTTAAACATGTCTCATCAAATTATTAAAGCAAACATTCGATGCTTTGATGCCCCAGATAGTGTCTCTTATTTATGGGATGAAGAGATGACTAGAAAATTAGGGCTAACCCATTCATAGAATGTTCGACAGCCAAATCATCCATAATTTTAAACTGTTGTAAAAGTGTTAAAGTAAAAAAATATACATAATTTGAAAAACTTCTCTCGAGATTCGCGCCCAAGTGCATTGACCATTATGGTACAGGAATCTTAACTAATTGCGATGAATTTTAACTAACGGTTTTTACAATACTCTTTGAAGCGCTTTCTAAATTAGGTTACTATTGGCAATGGCAGGTTTTTGCAGGTTCGAATCCTGCTAAGTTTTCTATTGTTTATATATTTCTCAGAAGTGTTTTCAAATTTTGTGTGTTCAATAAAAAGAATGTTACATTCTTAAATCTTGTGAATTATTCTTTTGAATACAATTCGATATCACAAAGTAAAGGTTCCAATAAAAAAAAAAAACAACAAAAAAATTCATTTCAATTGTGTTTAATGTTCGTTAAACTCGTTTATATTTTTCTGAGGTTCTTGCGACAACGATATCAAGTTTACTACAAATTAATCTGCAAAAAAATGCTTACAATTACTAATAGCCTTGGTTACTTTTTTGCGACTTCCATTTCAGATATTTGAGCTCTATATACAGAGAAGGTTTTCTTCTTTGTAATACATAAGTATTGTAATTGTATGCAGAAAATATTAGAAAAAATATATATTATTTACCTGTCATTTTTTTGATAGACGAACCCCTCGTTTCTGAATATCTGTTCACATCTGAATCCATAATCAGACCCCGTCTAAACAAAATAAGCCATCCATTAAAATATACCCTGTACTACAGATTAAAATTAATATATTAAAACAATCATTATAAACACAAGCAGATCAGTAAGGGATTGTTTCATAGAAGCCGACTTTTAATGTATCATTTAAAAAAAAAGCCGGGAAAGGGAATATTGTAATTGTTTGATTAGGGGGACATGCTCAGCGTAGGTCAAAATGGAGCTTTTGTTCTATTTTCAAAGCATGATCCTGGACATACCTTAAACGTTGTAGATAATCTATTTTGAAGCCTTATTATCTTTTATATTTATTTTAAACATTTGATGATTGCATAAAGTATTTTTATTACATAAAATAGTATTCTTTTAAACCTCTCGCTCTAATGTTTTAGAATATAGTCATATTTCAGTACATAAATGTGCAGTTGTGTTAAGATTTTTTACATTTATTAATTTTCAAACGCATTTATAAAACCATCAGTATAATTTATGTCGACATCATTATAGTGAAATATTTACGATAAAAAATACATTGATAATCTCTGTGTAAATTTAAAATATTAAAATACCAACGCGAACATTGTCAAACTACTTTACTAGGTAGGTCCCTAACATTTTTATAAAAAAATATTCTTTTCCTTCCTTCACATTTGTATGCACAGAATAAATAAATAAAAAATATTTTTTCACTATTTACATAGTTATTTGATGTTTAATAATTGTTATACAAAACCTATCTAGTTGAAATATTTTCATTTTACTAAATAAGGTAGATACGTTTAAGATTTCGGTATAAATTCATAATTTATTCTATGTCAGATGCCCCCTTTCAAAACTTATGACGAATTTATTTTGTCATTTGCGTTATATAAAACCCGCCACTGTATATTAAGAAACAAAATGTTTGACAATAATGTAAACATTTAAGACTATACAGTGACATGCGTGCCTTAAATTGTCGACCACTGGTCTATATCATGTGTATGCGCCATCGCACACAGAAACTCAACACAACCAGAACTCATCAATTTTATTATTGTATGAAGTCAATATCCACAAATATCTTGTTATTTCTTGTATTAATCTAATAACGGTTTCTCATTAATCAGATGAGGCGATCGTGACAGATGAATATTTTCCACAAAGATTGTTGTGTAAACATTTCAATAAAAGTGTAAAATCACTCTGGTATTGCTGTATTTTTACACTAAATAGCAGTTTATCGCAAAGTTATAAAGGACCTTTACGTAAGTACTGATACCTAATAATCCATTACATGCCTAAATCCTCCATCAATAATCATATAATCCACAGAATTTGGAGGAAAAATATTATATCTAACTCGTATGACAAAGTGAAATTAAGATATTGGGGGGAAAAAGTACAGTTGTTTTGACTCGATAGAGTTGGAATAATAGAGAGTAGGTAGTCGGTAAAGTTGTGATTATATTATGCTGCACGTCGCGTAGTATCACGTGACGTCACAGCAAACTGCCGCTACGGGAAAAGAGTGTGTAATGTCGTGTCGTATTTAAAATGTTAGCAGACTGATGGTCCCATCCCGTAGCACATTTTGAACCTATAAACGAACATTGTCAGTTAGCAAAATCTGCCGAAATCACCAAAACAACAATGAGGTCACCTCACGTTGTACCGCACTGCATCGACACCTGCATGACTCAATGAATATTTTTTATCATTTTCTACATGCCTACATATTTTCGACTCATGTCAAAATCGTGTTTTCTTTGTTTTTTGTGGTTTTTTTTCTGTGGATTTTCTATTAAATTATTATCTATTATCTATGGTCTGCAGGTCAGGTTCTGCTCAAAATGTTATCTATGGATATAATATCGCAAATAATTTTAACCTACGCACACGTATAAACTATTAAATTTAATTGAAATTAGCATAAAAATAATAAATTCAAAATACTAATACATTAGAGTTGGCACTCTCCGTCATTGAATTTACAGATGTGGTTATCGTTCAAAATATTACAAAATTGTTTCAAGATTAATACTTATACTGTTAATAAAATTTAATACGGCGTTGCTCGTTTGTTATAGCTGATAAAATCACCGCCATTACTATTATGCTCATTCAATGTTTTTCGACTTGTTTATATACTAACAATTTTTAAATATGCCTGGAGAAACAACGTGTGTGTATACATTATATTATATAAGACTGCTCATGAATGATTAAATAGCTGCTTTCTCGTCTGTGTTGACATTGTGTGCTTACGTTTCAGGAAATTGACAGATGACAGGCGCGCTTAGTATGAAATGTTGCGAGACACGTGCGAGGTTAGTATCAATAATTGAGTGTCAAAGATATTATTAGAGTGTTGATGAGATATCGCGTTGAGTTTTTATCTGCGAGACCGCAATACAATAAATATCGCTAGCTTTGGTGTATTGAAAAAATCAAAATCAATAGCTTTTATAAATAACTGATTAAATTATTTGAATATATTTTCAAGTGATTCACTCCTAACTGTACAATATGTATGTACAAAAATGAATATGCAGTACTGAGGAAGGAGAGGTGGGCTCTCGATACTCTAATAAATAACATAACTACAAAATTGACTAAAATCTCACAATACACTAAGAAACAGAATAACATAAGAAACAAATAGAAACACAACACAAACTTAACTATCTAATACTGTAAAAATTAGCATAACAATTAGTGCTCGGCCGTAGTGATTTGGCGGGCGCGGCGCGGTGGCGTCTTGCGAAACTCAAACGTATAACCGTGTGTAAAATGTTCGTAGACAGTGTCTTTTTTTGGGGCATAATACACACGGTTATACGTTTGAGTTTCGCAAGACGCCGCCGCACCGCGCCCGCCAAATGACTACGGCCGAGCACTAAAGGCTACTGACTACACACTTCAATTACCTTTTTAAGTATGCATATTATCTAAAATGTATCATATCATGTTGAAACATACCCTCCAGATACAGTTTTTTTTTAATATTTTACAAATCACCAAACATTATAATTGAACGTATTTCTGCAAACAAGATCCAACCCACACGTACCTATAGCACTATAATAATATATAGTATGTGTGATTATTAAATTTAATCATTTGGTGGGATAGGTACTATAATAAAATTAAAGGTACTGTTCGGTTATACCGGAGCCAGCGGAAAACGCATTTTGAAAATAGCCGATAAACTGGATTATTTGTTAGTTTGGGTTAGTTTAGGTTCGGTTAGGTTGGGTTAGGTTAGGTTAGGTTAGGTTAGGTTTGGTTAGGTTAACCTAACAAATAATCCAGTTTATCGGCTATTTTCAAAATGCGTTTTCCGCTGGCTCCGGTATAACCGAACAGTACCAAATTAAATAATCACACATCATTTTAAATCAGTCCAGAGTCAAACAATGAATTTCCTCAGAATTACACACGTGTGGGTTGGATCTTGTTTGCAGAAATACGTTTAATTATGTTTATAAATCTATATATTATATAGATATAAGCACCTGTACTCTCTCAAAAAATTAAAACTTGTTTATGCAATATGCAAAGTAAATTATCATGTTCGTTCTTATTTAGTAAGTAAACCATATGAGGCCTCTAGAAACAAAATCGACAGTTTTCAATTTTAAAAAATGTTTGCAAGTCAAAACAAATGTCTTATTTCTCTTTTATATGTATTATTTCTAAAAATATATATTATAGAAAGTACAAACAACATTTAAAAATACTTTTTTCGAAAATGTAAACTGCCGCTTTTGTTTCTAACCCCCTCATATATTATACCTCCACAGATTAGAGCTTGCATTAACAGGTTTTTTTAGTAACATTTTTTAGCCATTTGCCCAACACATTGGATCCCTTGCACTGGATCAAAATACACATTGCAAAATCACGTGATTTTTTTGCCCTACCAACGGATCGAACTCAATACTCTATTTCACTACATGAAACTTCAGCAATAATCAAATCCCAAACAAAATAATACATAAACTCAATGTTCTTTATTAAACATCTACATTGACCTAGTTGGAAGAGCAGCCGTTTTTTAAATAAATACGAACCCGCGGCTGGTCAATTGAGCTTAACTCGACTATATAATCATTTTGTATTTTAATATATCATAAAAACTTCCCTACAATGTTATATGATAAATATGTCTTTACATGCATTAAAAAATATTAGTTAAAATCTATAGTTAAAAAGTATTCTTTTTACTGTTGTATCGACGCAAATGTCAGTATCTATACGTATTAACCAGTGGCGAAGGGTGGAGGTAGGCTGTTAAGGTCCGCCATAAATATTGCACACTAAACTTTGTCAGTCATACGTATTTGTTATCATTTAAATAAGACTGCAATATACATATTATGGTGTTGGTTAGTTTTTAAAATTGTTAACCCTGCGAAAACCAAGCCATAATAAATAATAGTCAAAAAATACACGTCTATTCATAAAATATGTAGAATTATGCAATTAAATCATACATAACTTTGAATATTTTATAGATAGAATAATACTTTTTATCTACTCGTATTATAGTTTAGTTTAGACAGGACAAAATGAATATAAAAAAATGAACCAACAATATGACGTGTATAATGCATTTGTAATCAAACGAAAACAAATAAGTATGAATGAAAAAGTGTGCACAATTTTGTCGTATCGCCCAAAGTATACCAAAACTATTATGGTTTGGTTTAAGCAGGGCTTAATTGATTTTTAAAACTAACCAACACCATCCGTAAATTATTGTACTCTTAGTTCAATAAGAACAAATACGTATGACTAACAAAGTGTAACGTGCACAGTGTATGGCGGATCATAACAGCCTACCTCCACCCTTCGCTACTGGTATTAACAGTATTATTAGTCTGTAGGTATTATGCAATAACATATATATGAAAACTACATTATAATAAAAAAAAAACAAGAGTTTGGTGTGTGGTTCATATTATAAATAATAATAACAAAAAATATACAATTTATACACTTTGTCAACTTACATCTTTCTCGAATAAAGGTTTGTGTGATATGCATTTGACTGTTTCAAATACTTCCGGCCAGTGTTTATATCCAGTTGGAATTTCTTTGTCATTTAGCATCGGTTTGGTAAATCCGGATATAGTGTTGCAGAGAGAGTATCGCTGAAAGTATCACAGTAGGTATAGATTATTTACGACAATAATATGAAAAAATATAAGTACAAGTTATTATAATTTTTCTTTTTTCATTTTTTCAACAATTAATTTATAATTTTAACACTAGAACGATTTCATCCTGACAGACATTTTTTATTATTGGTAACGAAACACATTATTTATAAACTTTATTGGTGTATGGAATATGTATTTATTGGTATGTGGAAGTATGGACGCTAAACCAAGAGATGTCACGGAGACTTGAAGCTTTCGAGATGTGGCTGTATCGGCGCATCCTCAAAATTCCTTGGACTGACCGGGTGACAAATGTTGAAGTTCTCAATCGAATGGGGAAGGACCGAGAAGTTCTACGTAGTATCAAAACCAGGAAACTACAGTACCTCGGCCACATTATGAGAGGACAAAAATACAGCATTCCCCAACTTGTCATTCAAGGAATGATCAATGGGAAGCGTAACAGAGGACGGCGCCGCATTTCGTGGCTTAAGGACCTCCGTGATTGGTACGAGTGCAGCTCCACTGAACTGTTCCGGGTAGCAGATGACAAATCTAAGATCGCCTTGATGGTGGCCAACCTCCGCTAGGGGATGGCACAATAAGAAGAAGATTGGTGTGTTCACTTATTGTGAAAAAGGTATACAACGTATGACCTATCTACATACTATTATTCTTTTAATATCACCATGTCTTACTAAAAGTATTAACCTTTTTTTATATTCAAATGAATAATTCACAAGATTTTGAGAATATAACATTCCATATATCGAGTGCTTAAAGTCAGACAACGTTATCTACAAAAAAGTGTTCTTTTTTTTTTTTGAGATAACGTTATTTTACATTTACGGCTACATGATAGTCAAACAACGTTATGTCAATCTTTTTTAATTTTTTATTTAATCGTCAGTAAAGTTTAACGCTAACTACATAAGTTACCCTTGTTTTCATATTTTTTAAAACTATCCCTATAAATTTTAACATCATCATAAGCAAGATAAATGTACAATACACAATAAATTATAAAATATTAACATTAGGTTTTAAATAAACATTTCCCTTGTTGAGTTACAAGAATCTAAAATAACGATTTTTGGCTCTCCTGTAAAGTTGCACTTTTGTAGATAGTGTTGTTTGACACTAAGCCCTCGATATTGAGCATGCATAACTTGAAAACACCTCAGATACATACCTACTTGAAAAAAAATACGAAACTCGACGGGATTTGAACCCGTATAACCATTGGTATCGCGCCAATCCATGCATTAACCAATTATGCTAAGAGCCTTCTATCTAATGACGACAATTTATTCAAATATATTTTTTCTAGCGGTTATGTATCTGAGGTGTTTTCAAGTTATAAAGTATTGATAGTGATTGAAAAATAAAAACCATAAATCACATCCTTCAACTAAAATAATTATTATTAATCACACATAATAAATATTAATGTACAAGCACGTATCTATTTGAGTGGTTATATTATCACGGGCTCCGTTGATTTTATTTGCAATTGTATTATGCTTTGGGTAATATTCATATATATATATTACCCACGGTGGCCGCGCAGCTTAAGCGTTGGACTATAACGCCGTTGGTCCCAGGTTCGAATCCTGGGTCTGGCAAGTACACATATTATTTTTCAATTTGTGTGTGTCAGGATATGGACCTAATAGGTTGAGCAAGTGGCTGACATCCATTTCTCGTAAAAAACAAAAAATCTGTCAATACAAACCTCTACTCTGTGGAGGCCCATATGATCCTATTAGAATCGGACATGGTCGAAAGAAAGAATATTTTATACTAAATTTATAAAGTTTAAGACTTTAGTTAAATTATTTATTAATTATTGTATGACATATTTTACTGTATGACGACATAGTCATAACTAGCCGATCCAACTAGCTGATCGACCATGCCACAACATTGAAAAAGGAAGCGGAAAAGCTTAGATTATAAATAAATGCCTGCAAAACAAAATACATGGTATCCACGCGAGAGCAGGGTCCACCTCGAAATATCTGTGTGGAGCAGCAGGTATGGGAAGAGGTTCAGAGCTTCACGTACCTGGGCTCTAACCTAAACACACTCAATAAAACAACAGAAGAGGTGAACATACGACTCATAGCTGCTAATAAGTGCTTCTACGCCTGTAAGGGTTTACTGAGTTCGAAAATCCTAAGCAAGAATAGCAAACTGCTTATCTACAAAACAGTTATTCGACCAGTAGCTACCTATGGTTGTGAGACATGGTGCCTCATTCAAAGTGAAGAACATAAACTGGCCATATTCGAAAGAAAGATCCTCAGGAGAATTTTCGGGCCCACATTGGAAAATGGAAGTTACAGGATAAAAATGAACCACGAGTTAGGAGAGTTAATAAAACATGAAACGGTGGTGAAATTCTGTCGATCCCAAAGATTAAGGTGGGCTGGACACGTTGAGAGAATGCCTGAGCACAGGAGCTGAGCCAAAAATCATGACCAAGTGGATCCCACAGTGGAAACGGTCTAGAGGCAGACCAAAGAAGAGGTGGGCTGACTGTATCGAAGAGGACTGGAGAAAGATGGGGCGGACTGGAGACTGGAGAGGAGCAGCCAGGGAAAGGAGCGTGTGGAGGACAATTGTAGAGGAGGCCAAATCCCGCCCCGGGATGTAGTGCCGAGAAAGAAAAAAAAAAGAAGAAGATGACATATTTTAACTGTTTCGCGACCCCCTTTTATATCTTCTGGTGAATTGATTGCATCTTTTGCGTCAAAGAAATCCACCATTGTATTTTTTCACGTATAAATAATAATATGTATGCGGTGATGTGAAAAGTCCTTCTAACATTTTTTTTAATTACATATTGTGACTTTTAGGTGGGTAGGTACTAGTTTGATCATCGGTCCTTCAAATATTATTAATTTTATGTAGGGCTATAAAAGGGACTATTTAATGACGTTGTTCTATTATGATCGGTGTATTTCGATGGCAAAGCGGCCCTTCAATCTTATTTACATATTATTATCTTGAAAACAGCCTCCGCAATATTCCCAAAACGTAACAAAAAGGGATATATAACTAGGGATTCCAATACCGAATGAATATTTTAATACCGGTATTTCGGTATTTCTTATTGAATACCGGTATTAATACAGGTAGTCGCCAAAACATATTATAGAAAAAAAGTACATATCGATAAGCATTACTATTAAACTCGATTTAAAACACTATTTCATAGCAACCTACCTGCATTTATTATGTTGACCTTTTTAAATATGACGTATAGATCATAATATTTTACTGATAAATTTCTACATATACTACAATTTCGTTAATTCATCGCGACAATTCTATAAGTATATTTGAGGGATTTTATTTTAACATCATTTGTTGATTTCAGTCAATATATTTGCCTAAGATAGCCTTGCAAAAACAGCAACTCTTGAGAGGAGCATTGATAAACTCCCGATACCGTATGCAAACTTTTTTGAAACATTCAAGAAAATAGCCAAAACTGAAACAGATAATTTATAAAAAGAACAAGGTCTAACAAAAGGGAAGAAGTACTTTCATAGTTATTACAATTCTGAAACCAAACCATGGTATACCAATAAAATGCTAAATAGGGAAACAATCGTCACAATCAACCGCTACAGAGCGGACCATTATAATCTTGCCTCATCCCTGGCTCGCTTGGGTATAATAAATGACC
Organism: Rhyacophila brunnea; assembly: GCF_057557595.1. Lineage (NCBI taxonomy): Eukaryota > Metazoa > Arthropoda > Insecta > Trichoptera > Rhyacophilidae > Rhyacophila > Rhyacophila brunnea. The sequence goes on along the minus strand of NW_028232796.1, from coordinate 7,624,699 downwards.
CGGGGTGCCGGTGCAAAAGTGAGACAGAAGATGTTAACCACGTTGTTTGGCAATGTTCTCTGTATGATACCCAGAGACAGCGGCTTCTTAAAGATTTAAGTAAACAAAAGTACCAATTGCCACTGGACCTCACGATATTTTTGGCTCGGCCGGATATCAAGGCGTTCCAGTGTGTCCAAATGTTTCTGAGTGAGTGTGGCCTACAAGTTTAAACTGTTTTTGTTCTTTTTCTTTCTTTTTATTTTCCTCTCCTGTAAATTTGTATTGTTATAACTGTATGAATAATTATTGTAATAAAATGTATTAATAGTATATGTTAAAAAAATAAAGCTAAATAAGACACAATTGAGACTTCGGAGCTTAATAAAAAAAATAAAAAAATAAAAAAATTGTGTTTTGTCAGCATACAACTTATACATTAAATTTAATATACAATAAATATTAGTAAGTAATGAAAAAATAGCATTAAATTCATTTTCAAAAACATAAACGTGTATGCTTTCTTAACCAGTATTTCAGTATCGAAAAATAATTAAATACCTGGTTTGAAATACCGGTATTGCAATCCCTATGTATAACACACGTCGATAGCCAAACAATCAAATACAATAGCTACTTAATATACACTTTTGTTATCATTAACAAATATATTTACCTTCTCTCGATTTTCCCGCCCGATTTCTCTATACTCTGGAAACATGTTGAACTGCAAAATAAAAAGAATAAAGTATGGAATAAAAATACTTAGTGTTTGACGTCACAAGATCAGGTTAGGTTAGGCCGAACAACGGACATTGCTATTCTATTCGAAGTACTATGAAATGATCGTTGCTATAAATATGCATCTACTCAGCTATTTTTTTTAATAATATAATTATTAATATATTATATTAAAATTATTACATACACAATGAACTTAATAATCTAAAATTCAAAAAGAATAGAGAATAAAATAATGGTATAGTATACGTTGTATAACTTTGCACTTTTTTACACTACAACTTTTATACTTATATTTTTACTTACAACACTGATTCGCCTCTTTGTCTGATTACGTCGCATACAATTAGATCAAATCAAATGTAATAATAAGAAAATAAATAGATATGTAAAAAAATATTTTTAGAATAGTCTTTAAAACACAGTGTCACTCTAGTTCTATCTTGTTGTCCTTACATGCGATTTTTTGAGTCAATTTATTTTGAAAATTTAATCCAAATATATTCTGTCGCATAATATGTACTAATATAATATGACAGAATAAAATTTGGATTGCCAAAATCTATACCGATTGATAAAATATTGCAATGTCCACAAAAGAGAGTCTTAGACTACATATACTTTTGTGGGTATATGTAGGTATATAAAAAAGAAAAAAATCGAGTCAAGATATAATAAATGTGTGGTAAAAATCTATCAAAATATACGTAAGTACCTACATATTATTATGATTTATGTAATATATTATAGTATAATTTTCACACTATGTTATCTATAAATCTGGAAACCCACCAAAAGTTTTTAAAAAAATATTTAAAACCCCCAATGACCGATTAATTAAAATTATATTGGTAGTTAATAAATTTTATTTTGCTTGTACAACTCTGTTTATAATACTATTCCTTGGTAGTATACATAACAACGATGTTTAATTGTTAAATATAAATCACCGTATAATATCAAATACCTCTTTTTGGACTCCAGTGATCGGCTTTAGGATGCCTCCATAAGAACTGTCTATGGATAACTCGTCAGATTCTTGACTACCTTCCTTTTTTGTCCAAGGATACGCGTCGCTATTCACGCTCTGCTGGAGCTGGCTTATAAACGCATTCAGCAATCGTTCATTGTTGATCATCTGCGTCCAAATGGTGTCTATGGCTTGTATTGGCTCGATTTTGGGACCGACCTTTTCTATCGCTGTACGTCTGACTGGCAGTGGTTTATAGGCAAATGGAAAATTTTGTCCCAAACGTTTTATGATGTCATTGTTTGCATTGTGATCATAGGTTGCTTGGCATAGTATGTGTATCCGGAATGGTATTATAAAAATGATGAACACCTAGAGGAAGAAGAATGAAAACATATTTATACCTGGTGATATTATACAAGAACAGGCAAAAAATTCAGATATGGCACATAGAGAGATACGATTGACTTCAGACCATAAAAATTCTCAATTTTAACCGGATATAATGGTGTGCCTTAAATTTCTGTCAGCATGGGCTAATATAATTTATTTATTTATTTATTTTATTTTTATTTATTTTAAAAAAAAAACACGTTGAGTAGGTACATAACAAATTATTAATTCAGGATGTTCACAGCATGACATTTAGAATAAAAGTACAATCGATTAAAGAAAAAACAAGGTAGAGAAAAAAACAGAGCAAAAAATAATTTTGTAGAAAAGAAATAAAACAAAAAAACAATAATTTAAAAAAAATACAAATTAAATAATAATAATTACAAGATAAAAAGAACTTTTTATGTACAACGTTTTTAAATTTTCTGTTGAATTATTATGCTCAATATGCTCAAACTTGTACTTCATATGAAGTAAATAAAAAACAAACAAATATAGAATACTGAAATGTCATTTTGATTTCCATAGTAACGCACGTATATATTAATAATTTAAAAACTAGGACCACCCAATAATAGTGGATTGGATTATGGATTTCTTCCGAAATAACTTTTCATACAAAACAGAAATAACTGAAAATGAATTCAAATCTACTTAAAGATGGCTAAAAGTATTAAAAGAATGCATTGGCATCGTGTTATAATATCGTTTCTGTTCTGGCAGAAGACACTAATTCGAAAAAATGACATATTGAGTTAGTTATACCAAAATGTTCCTTATTTCAAACTTTACCGTCTGGAAACCTTCCTAATAAATAAACAGTCTTATTTTAAAGTCATCCTTTTTACGATTACTTAATAAACTCACATGATTGACATCACAAACATTTTAACAACTTCAAAGTGATATTACTCAAAACTAGTATTCTCCAGTTAGTGTGTTCTGCCAGAACAGAGACGATATATTCTAAAAGTTTCAAATATCTAGCTAGTCGGGAAGTTAGTTAAAAATCGATTGCAAGATGTGTACTGGATAAATAACCACCGGATAAATTAGAATACAAGCTAATAAAAACGTTATAAAATAGAATTTAAAAACAGAATGCATCGCTAAAAATGTCAAGGGGGTGCAGTGACCAGCCCTCGTTATTGGTGCCTGGTGAGCCTGACATGAGGAAACAGCTTTCACCCATTCACCTTGTTTATGTAGCGAATTATTGCAGAATACTGATTGCATTCTCGTGAGTTTACCCACATGAAAGTTAAAAAAATAGATAACAAACTTTTGGTTCGAACGGTAGACCATTACGACTACGTCTACAAGGGAAAAGCTTTCAAAAAGTTTGCGGTGTTTTACGACGAGTGAAAGGATTTTCTCTCATTTATTCTTGATTATAATATATTAAATGTGAGTAGGTATGTATGTATTACGCAATGGCAAAGGGTAGGGGTAGGCTGTTAAGATCTGAGATCAATTTTGCACACTGAACTTTGTCAGTCAAACGTATTTGATTTCATTGAACTACGAATACAATGTGTATGTGTTTGTTAGTTTTTAAAATTCAATTAAATCCTGCCTAATCTAAGCCATAATAGATAATAGTAGAAAATATTCGTTTATCTATAAAATTATGCCATTAAAGCATACATCATTTTAGATAGAAAAATATTTCTTATCGATTATTGTTTGATTTAACTATTTTTTTTATTCAATGAATAATAATTCACAAGATTTAAGAATGTAACATTCTAATTATTGAACATACATAATTCCGAAAACAGTCCTGAGAAAATATATTATGACCAATAGAAAAAATCTTTTTGAAAATACTCCTTTAGCATAGTGGTCTATGTGCATTCTATGTGATTCCTGCTTACTTTCTTCAAAACAGTTTTTTTTTCTATTGGTTATAATATATTTTCTCAGAAATGTTTTCAGAATTATATTAGTTCGATTATTGTTTGGTTTAGGCAGGACTCAATGAATTAAAAAAAAACTAACTGTTACAATCTGTAATATTATGCATAATTAATTAAATAAGTACGACTGAAAATGTGCACACTATTTTTTTTGGATTGCCCATACCATACCTAAACTATTTAGGTTGGATTAGGCAGTGTTTAATTGAATTTTATAAAAGTAACTAGCACCATCTGAACATTGTATTCTTAGTTCAATGAAAACAAATAAGAATGACAAAGCTTAGTGTACACTATGTGACGTGACGAGTGATGAAGACAAAACCAAGTTATATATACAAAAGAAAATTATAATTGCATGACTTAGGTATTGCCACAATATAAGTAAAAACGATTTGATTATATACACATTTTCTAGAAAAAATGATATTTTTTAATCAAATATAAAATATATTAAAACTAGGATTTATCAAAAATTTCTTTGTTATGTTAACCAGTCGTTACTGTGATGCCAAGCGGTTATAACAACCGCTGTTTACACCATTTTACAGGAGAGAAAAAACAAAAATCAGTCTGGCAAGAGTTATTTTATAAGATATTTTGAGGTATTTTATATCAAAATAAGCGGAATTAGCATCCCAATACAAAACCAAAATCATTTATTTTAGAAAAATTAAGTTTTATTTATCTTTCATTTTAAGTAGATACTCGTATTTATTTTTGCCATATCAACTTTTTTCACATTTGGTCAGATAAAAATATCTTTGTGACCAATATAGTTGCAGCTCTAATATTTTACCACATCAAAGAATGTACAATTTGGAATAAAAAACTAAAAAAAGGATAAACAGCAGCCATAATCGTCTGCCACCACAGAACGGCTATATTTTAATGATTAAAATAATCAAAAAAATCATATATATACTCAACAATAAGAGTAGGCCATTAAACGAATACCCGTTTTTTCTTTTAACGTTTTTTAATATGTACATATTAATTTATTTAAACACTTTTAATGTAAATTGTAACGCTATTATATCGCTAGATGCTGTCACTAGAATTACTGTAGCACTGCACTTTTTATTAAGCATAACAATGAATGTTTACTTACTTGGAATAAATACCGAAACATGTTCAGGTGAATCAATCAGTTGTAGAGTGGAAAAATTTACGCGTTTTTCTGCGAATGATGCCACTAAGGGTTGCGTTCGCCTTTTAAAGGGTCCAGCCGAATTAACCCTTCCTAAATAGGACGGATAATTAATTTTTCAAATAGATTTTTTGCGTCATAGATAAGCTAAGGATTCACAGCCTTATTTTAGTAAAGCCAAGACAACTTATGAACCAGATTACCACGGAAGATAAAACGCAGAGGCGCGCATCAATTACTACTTCCAAGCATATTCTCTATTTCTAATCTAAGGACATTTGATATCATTACCGATATAACACAGTATGTAGTGACATCCACCATATTGATTCCTCTTCAATGATTAGGTTGGAACCGACCTCGAGTCAGTACTCGAAATGGACCGGAGCGCACCGGAGCGCCGTTCCAGGTCGTAAAATTGGCAACATTGTCGTTGTCTCGTGGAAAAATAATTTTACCGTTTGAGCTAGAGTGGCCATGTTACAAGAAATCAAAAATACTTATTTTTTTATAAAACACACATAAAATTAGATCTTCTTCTTACTATGCCATCCCCTAGCGGAGGTCGGCCACCATTAAGGCAATCTTAGATTTATCATCTGCTACCCGGAACAGTTCAGTGGAGCTGCACTCGTACCAATCACGGAGGTTCTTAAGCTACGAAATGCGGCGTCGTCCTCTGTTACGCTTACCATTGATCTTTCATTGAATAACAAGTTGGAGAATGCTGTACTTTTGTCCTCCCATAATGTGGCCGAGGTATGTATTGTCGATATTAATTAGATAACTATGATAATATTTACACGTCTTACCAATATATGGATTGCCACAAAAATGATGCTTGTGCAAACATTAGTGTTCTCTATATTTTATACGGAGTCGAGTCATGGACCCTGAAGGCAAGGGAACGGAAGGCAATTGATGCCTTTGAGATGTGGTGTTGGCGCCGAATGCTTAGTTTTTCTTGGACAGAGCACATGACGATCCAGTCAATCATCCAGAGACTGCAGATAAAAGAACGGCTTTCGACAATATGTCTGAGATGAATTCTGCAGTTTTTTTGACATATTGACCAAGCGGACCGGACAACCTGGAGAGACTGGTGGTTTTGGGTAGCCTTCAGGGACGGCAAAGCAGAGGACAAACGTCTGCACGCTGGAGCGGCCAAGTAAAACAGCTGACTGGGGGGCACCATTCATTCTGCCTTGCAAGAAGCGGAAGATCGAAAAGTATAGAAAGTCTTGGTCGCTCAAAGGATGACAAAATTAAAAGTACCTAGTCACGATCTTCAGCCTATACGACTAAGAAGAGTCAATATTTTCAGATAATTAACAAGCGCTCCGGTTCGTAAAATTTTCAATTTCGAGTGCTGCCTCGAGTGATCTTTTAACTATAGATAGCTTAAATCCAATATGTACATAATACTCGTAATAACAATAATAATAACTTTTATAAATTTTATTTTCGTCTAGATTATTAAAATAGGACACACATAGCTTAGTGGATTCTGGGAGTCGTATTTTGTCAAAAAAAATTGTGGTTATATATTATTTCTCACAGATGTTTTCAAATGATCTATGTTCAATAAAGAATGTTATATTCTTAAATCTTGTGAATTATTCAATGAATAAAAAAATGGTAAATAAAATAATTTGTCAAAACACATACATCTTTTTTATTAATAAGGTTATTACATCAATTTATATGTATTTTGTGAAAGATTGGATTTTTAAGTTCATTCCGTCTACCTGTACCATAGATATTCCATCTTTAATCAAAATTATCATTAGAAAAAGTTTTCATTCGCAGTGTACCCGAGACCATTAAATTAAACTAATCTTTTAATGTATGCAATACGATGTTTTTACTTATATTTAATTGTGTTATTTATCTTAAAATATAATTATTTGGCAAGTCAGTCGTGAAACGTGTAGTGTAAAGGGGATGAAATTTATCTCCACCCCATCATGACAGAATCCATGTCAACCTACATTTTCTTAATGGGAAGTGTAATGCTACTACAGATATTTAGCGATATTTTAATATAAATCATGCAATTTGGTACAATTTATATTTTAACGAATTAATTTACCAATCATCATCAGCCTGAATCTATCCACTGCTGGAGTTGAAGGCCTCTACAAGATGATTCCACTCGGTCTTGTGCGTTGCGTTACCACGTACTTACTCAGAACTTAATCATTTCATCGATCCAGCGGCCTCTAGGTCTACCTTGCAGAAGTTTTGTTCCTCTTGGATACTACTAAATGACTAAATTTGTCCAACGATTATCCCTTCCTTGAGCCATGTGTCCAGCCCATTTCTATTTGAGGTTTTAGCGAACTCTATTTTAATTTACCAATACATATCTGAAATAATTTAAACATTTATATACTATAATAAATTCAAAGATATTACAATTTAGTATCACCAAATTGATCTTTGGAATATGATAATTGTAATGAAATGTTACCAGATAGATTATTGAATTATTGTTTTGCATTATTTTTTAATGCGAACAATTTCCTGATTGTCGTATATGATTTAAGTTGCCCTATCTCCACCCGCCATGTATATGCAGCCGCGGTTTGTGCACGGCCGCCTTCCATGACGCTACAAACATGTCAAAATGAAAAGATTTCAGTGACACACTTCCTTGTCCCGTTAAGAAGCTGCACGAGACTGATATAGCAACCATGCACCTTAGTGCTTAAAGAAATAGTTTTAGAAAATCAAAAGAATCTCGACTTGCTCTGCCGTCATTTATCTGTAATGGCATGGAGTGTCCTCTCTACCCGTGTACTGAACTGAACTCTGCCGAAACAGAGGAGTTAGGAGTTGAAAAGTGATGAATCGGAATTATTCGGTCCTCCATATGACGCAGTAAAATTTTCAAATGCCTCAAAATTGGCCTTGGTTGATATCAAGTCGGCGTGGCCAATCGGACCCGTGGGTGGACGGACTCTGGCAAACAGCTCCGCTCGGTCGGATCCCATCAACGGGCAGTCCCAAAGGACGTGTACAATGAAATGTGTATAAAATATTCTAATTTCTTTTTCCAGCGTTCATTTGGAGCCTTCTCTGTGATTTTTTTTTTGCACGACACTGTCATCGGAGCTCAGAATGTATTCCAACAGATTTCAGAAATAATACAAAATTACCATTTTTAATTAAATAACTTGGGTGGATTGTTTGAGTGGAATTTGAGTTTTAATATTTATTACATTGTATTTTTTGTTGACTTTTACTCTAGGCTCACGGAGAATAAACTGTGATTAGGTGGGCCCGTAACCAGGTAACGCTGTACCATACCTCCCACCACAAAGCATCGGACAATTAATTAATCATTGTTCACCTCACCCTGTCAGACGCCAGCCTTGGAGCATAGGGAAATCACACAGTGACTCTACGTTCAACATAGTATACAATGCTGTTTCATCTCTTTGACACGTAGATCGTTCTTATAGCATCGAATGGGGGGTCAAATATACATATTTACATACATAATTTTGAGTACATTTTTGAGAAAATATATTATAACCAATGATAGAAAAAATCTTTTTGAAAAAATAAGCCACCCCGCAGGAATCGAAGGGTGTCACGCCCACGCACATAGATCACTATGCTAAAGAAGTCATACTTAATTGCGACAAATTTTAACTAATGGATTTTTTAATACTCACTGAAGCGCTTTCCAAATTGAGCTACTATTGGCGATCGACTTTTGTATTTTAAATCAAAGTAGGTATTATATATGTTCAATAATTAGAATGTTACATTCTATAGTTAATACATATTTACTTACATGCATTAAAAAATCTCAATTTTAACATGATATAAAAAAATTAAATACGTCAGTGGCAAATGGTGGACATAAGTTTTAAGATCCGGCATAAATAGTGCACAATAATCTTTGTCATATACACATTTTTTATTTTCATTGAATTAAAAATATAAATTATAGATGGCGCTGGTTATTTTTTTTAAACCAATTAAACTCCGCCTAAACCGAAAAATATCGATACCCTATTTCAAAAGGGAGACAATTCAAAACTTCAAGTTTTTTTTAGATAATAATGCCATTCGATGTAGAAAGGTCTTCTCTTTATAATCCAGTAAAAGAGAGTCAACAATTTCTTCAATATGTAGTAAAATCAAATACTTAACCCTTTCATTAATTCAATTACATACTGAAATGTCTTGGTTAATTCCTTATTGACTTTAAAATTTCATTGTGCATTAATTAATTGGACTAAATTTTTTTTTTTAAAAAATCGGTGTGTGTACTTATCTACCTACGCGTGTTAGTGTTTAATAGTTTGTTTACGTAAGGAATTGCAAATGGCCGACAATAATAAATTCGCTGCCTAGGCAACGGAACAATTCTAAACTATATTATATATATATACTGTATAATCGTCACGATTGCAGTATTATACTGTGGCGTAAAGGTGGTGCGTTCGGCTGATAACCGAACAATCAGTGGTTCGAATCCAATCGATTGCTTTTTTTTTTTCGTGTGAAAAAATAAATTATGCGTTACATGTCACACGCCAAAAATACACTCTGATCTGATTCCCCAAACGCGCCAAAAGAAGTATAACTTCAAAAATTTACATTTCCTTCAAAATGTAGGCTTTTAAAAATTTCAAACGCAATTATCTTGTAATAAAGTTTTTTTAGTTTTTTCCCTATTAAAATATGGTATCGATAATATACTTGCTAGCAAGTAAAATCTTTTCTTTTAAACTCGTTTTAAGCGTCATGGAAGCTCAATAGTCTGTACATATAATTATGACAGGTGGAGATAGGGAACCTAAAATTAGTACGGGTACCCAAGCGAAATTCACTTATATAAAGTATGCATATCTGTGGCGAAGGGTGGAAGTAGGCTGTTAAGATCCGCCATAAATAGTGCACACGAAACTTTGTTAGTCATGCGTATTTTGTTTTCTAAATATCTAAAATCATGCAATTAATTTGCTATAATTTGCTTTAGGCGGGGCTTAATGAATTTAAAAAAATAACCAACAGCATATTGTATAATAAATATGTATTCTTAATCCAACGAAAACCAATACGTATGAATGGAAAAGTGTGCACAAATTTTGTCGTATCGTCCAAAGTATACCAAAACTGTTATGAACATCTATTCTATACACATGACTGCTTTCGGCTGCTACAACAGCTATATAGGGTAGGAAAGTATTGAACTATTAGCACTTATTGTAACAATTACAATACGTTAGTTGTCAGTTACGTTAAATACGTTATAAGTGCTATGTTTTAACAGCACCTCTCTTGGCTATGATACATTTTTGAGCGAGATAGGTAGTCAGTTTTGACGGCTAACTTTGTGTAATTGTTACAATAAGTTCTAATAGTTTGATAATTTCTTACCCTATATAGCTGCCGTAGCGGACCAAAAGCAGTCTTGTGTATAGAATAGATAGATTAAAAACTAACCAGCACCATCTGTAAATTGTAGTCTTAATCCTGTAAAAACAAATAAGTATGACTAACAGTTTGATGTGCACTATTTATGGCAAATCTTAACAGCTTATCTCTACTCTTCACTACTGCTGCATACAGTTTCAAATAAAAGTAAAATTGTCTTGTTTTACCCTCGTGCTTGTTGTCTATCCCTTGAAATGAAGCAGGAATTTATTTCAGGGAACAAATCGTACTTTGCCGCAAAGTTTATTTTCATTTGCTAAGTAATTCGAGTCGAAGTATACGAACAGCTTTCGAAGCAAAACATCCCGCGAGAATAAGACAGACTGAGCGTTAGATCCAGCGCTGCGTGCGTCTCCTCAATTATTATTAAACAGACCGACATTTAATGTTGGTTCATTAGTAGACAATGTTCGGGAGTTGGCGTGTTCAACCATATTATAATACAACGAGCAATTTCTCACGCAGTTTTATTTTACTTTTAGCACGGGACTTCTATTTGTTTTATTTAAACCGACTTCTGTATCAAAGTTCTTCACTATTTATTATTGAATGGTTATCTTTTCTCGGGATATACGTCAAGTTTATAATGTCGTTGGTCTGGCAAATACACATTGATTTTCAATGTATGAATATGGTTACACGTGCATGTATTTACTGCACAGTTTGTATTATCGCGGCCATAATAAGAAGATGTACGTGTAAACATGTATTATCCTGAAGTTGCAAGATTACATGCATGAATCAAAAAAGTATTTTTTGATCTGCTGAACCTACAGAAAAAAACGAACTACGAACGAATTTTGAGGTTAACCGATTTTCACTACTGATCAAAAAATGGTACCATAAAATGACAACATCGCGTCTCGCTCACTCTTGAAGAATTAGAATGGAGAGACAGTCAGGACTTTTACGTGTAAACAGTTATTATTACGATAGTTTAAAATACACACTATTGCTGCCTGTAAATCTATGCACGTGTATGTGCGTTATAATACTAAGATTTTTCCAACTTTTCTATAAAAGTTACAGTACGTTCTACAAATACAATAAGCTACACTAGCTTTTAAGTGCGGAAAAGTTCATATTTTTGTATTAAAATAATAATATAAGTTCATATCGAAAGCAACAGTGAGATAAAGTGAAAAAAGTCGATTTTGAGATAAGTATTCCAATGAATAACTGAGATTTTTTTATTTGAAATACTCCATTTTAAAAAAAATCACGGTTACAATTTTTATTAAAATTGTCATGTAACTTCAAAACAAAAGTGGGATAACTAAGATACCCACTGTTGCTTTGAAGATACAGAACAATTTTAATATACTAAACAGTGGCTTTTTTCCTTTAAATGCTAAATAGTAGGTACGGAAAAGTTCACATTTGTACCAAAATAATATAAGTACATATCACTACTTGAAAGCAACAGTGAGATAAAGTGAAAAAAGTCGATTTTGAGATTAGTATTATAATCAATTGCTGAAAGCTATACGTACATAATGAATAACTGAGTTTTTTTCTTTTATTGTAATACCCCATTTAAAGGAAAAAGGTCCACTGTTTAATTTATTAAAATTCTCCTGTAAACAGTCGGATAGCTGAGATTCTACCATTCTCATCTGTACTATATTATAGTATCCTATTTCATTTGTATAGCACAAACGTTAAAGTTCAATTATTTCTAAACTACTATTTTTTACTTATCCCACTGTTGCTTTCAGGTAGCGATATGTTGATGATATTATTAAAATTTATTGACATAAGTGTCAAAAAGGACAAAGAGGAAACAAATAAAACTTATTTCTAACGATATACCAGGTGATGATTCTAAAGGCATTGATATATATATTTAAAAAAACTAGTTGGCTATCAAAAGTCACTTTAAGCCATGTGGGAAACGTTGACAAAGTTTACTGTTGGTGTCATAACTAGAGTTGGGTTTCGGGATTTTTCATCCCGAATCTCGAGAGTTGAAAATTTTAATATTTCGGGAAATCCCGGATCTCGAGAAACTTTTCTCGGGATTCGGGATTTCTTTATTATCAAAAATTAATTGAAAAACGATTTTCTATATGAAAAAAGTGAACAGAAAACACAAACATTCAAAGACTGATCGGGGCATTTAACACAATTAAGCCAACGCGACTCAAAATGAGCGCAATTTTTGCAATATCAGGGAATTTTGTGTCTCAAAAGCGTACGCGATTGTCAGACGCAGCGATTGACAGTCTGTGTTTTTTGAAATTCCATTTCAATAGGTAATGTTCTGAATTATTTTTGTGTTTTCCTACTTCTATTTTGTCTGTCTTCTTACATAAATAAAAAAATCATATTTCTTTGGAATTTTTGTGTTTTTACACTGATTTTAGGATTTTTACAGGTTTATTTTTTAATTTCCCGATATCTCGAGAATTCTCGAGAATTCTTTTCTGGGAATCCCGAATCTCGAGAATTCAAAATTTCATTATTTCGGGAAATCCCGAATCTCGAGATTGAGATTTTCTCGGGATATATCCAACTCTAGTCATAACTCACATTTTTCAATGAATAATGTGAGTTCTGTCATCAAGGACTTTCTAACCAATCAGGGAGCTATATGTCTCACAGTATGCTGTGTTTCTGCAGCCTTAGGAGTATTATATATATTTACAAAAATGTAAATCGACTCACTCATTCATTAATATTCAAGGGAGTTCAATACTTTTCTTACAATTTTAAAAAACAATGAATGCTCTGGTGGTTTTTTTGCGATTATCTCAAAACTTGATTTACTCAAAGCAACTCAATTATGCAATATTTTGGAAATGGCGCGCTAAAAGGGAACGAGTGAGTTATTAAATGGATCAATGATGCAGAAATATTTGTAACATTTATTACAAGAGTGTTGAATGAAGGAGTTCCGTACGAAATTAGACTTACTTCAGCTGACATGGTACAAAGTCTTAATCATTAAGTTAATTAAACAACGTAGTCTAGAAACAATTATATTTATCTTCAGTGAAAACCTCGCAGGTTCCTTCTCGATGTTTGACACAAAAAGAATAGACACAATTTTCCGCAGACTTTTCCGACCGCCGCAGCCGTTATTCACGTTTATTTCTGAGCTTTTTCCAAAACTTTACAAGTCTTAACAAAAGCCTCCTCGGTACTTTGTAAGACATGTATAGTGATGTTTCTATTTGCCAAATATTACTCTAAGAGTTTACTTGTACTCAGTTTTCATATGACAACGGTCTCCGAGACAATATACATTGTGATGAGTTTACAAAATATTCGGATACCTTTCCTGCGCTCTATTCATAACTAACTTTCAAGATTTTATTTGTTTAAGTTTTAATGGGCTATGAATTTTAAACGGTATCATAATATTTCTTGCAAAGTTTCAAAAAATACTCCTTATTTAAAAAGTTTGTTGGGGCCGTCCTTTAATAGCCTTCCAAAAACAAAAAAATTGCAAATACATAAAACCATAGCGCATCTCAATGGCGAGGGGTGAAGGTAGGCTGTTAAGATTCGACATAAATAGTGCACACCAAACATTGTCAGTCATATATATTTGTAATAATTGAACTAAGAATACAATTTGCAGATGGTGATGGTTTTTTTTTTTTGAATTCAATTAAACCCTGCCTTACCAAACCATAATAGTTTAGGTATAATATACACGATCCGACAAAAATAAGAACCATGGTACATCTATAGACCGTGTTTTAACCACTTTTATTTCCTCATTTGAAGAAAGGTACGCTCAATTCATCCATACTCCTAATAAACAATAATATTTATTTCTGTGTGACGCGGTATTCGACCCTGCATTCACAACTTCTCTCTCCACCGTTAGCTCTTAATGTACTATTCATAAAACACAAAAGATGGTAGCCAATATTAACGACATTTTAAATAACACTCGAAATATTTATATGTTTAAAAAATTCACGTGACTAATAATTGAACCGATAGCTGAATTAGTAAAGATCTCCGCCCAAAATACGATGCACTCAACTAACATTCGGTAGAACAAAACAATAGTAGGTAATAAATATAGTTTTCTTAAATTGTGTATCACTCATTGTTTAAAAAATATATAATTCATAAAATATTCGTTTATAAAAAATATAAATAAATATAAACAAATATGTTATACACAAAACAAAAATTCGTAAATATTATTTTTATTTTTAATAATTTTTTCTAGTTTCTTAAGAATGTGTATTACCTACTTTTGAAGCATTTAAAATATTTTATTTTACCTAATATTATCTGATCATTAGAAAGCTTTAAGGCAGTGTTTCCCAAAGTGTGATATGCGTACCCCTTGGGATACGGGAAGAGTTTGGTGGACGCGCTGCACCGGGCTTTGGCTGCGAATGGTGTAACAAGCATTAATACGACATCAATAATTGATGTCGTAGTTATGCAGAATGTAGCCAGTCCACAATAATGTCGAGCTGAGATAATGGCACTTTCACAACAACATGATGTTAAAAATGTATAATTTTAAATAGTATTTTATTTCAAGAATAATTTGTTTGCAGCTTGGCTTCCAGCAGAACGTAGATAAAACCTTCTCGCATCTGATCTATATCATATCTCATTTTTTTATTTTTTGTGGACTGGCTGCTTTCTGCATAACTATGTCCAATTGTAATACAACATCCATGCTAGAAGGTTTATCGCATGCGGAAAAAGAGCAATTGTTGGAATTAGCTTCAAACGGATTCTTGAAAAATAAATAGGTATAAGGAGTGTGCTTTAACACCATTCTGTTTGCAAATGCAATATGTGTATCCAGTTTTAACAGAGAAAGTCCTGAAATACATCTTGCCTTTTCCAACTTGATAATATCTATATGAAGTTGCTTTTTCTGCATTTGTAGACAAGTCAAAAAAAAGGAACAGGCTTTTGGATGTGGAAATGCATCTCAGATTAAAATTAACAACCAGGGTACCAAATTATGATGATCTGTCTCAACATAGACAATTTCATCATTCTCATTGATTATAATGAATGTTATTTATGACATAAATTTTGTTTATTTTATTTATATTTTATTATGAATGAATTTTACTTTTCGCTTATTACTATTTTGTTTATGTAGGTACTAAAAAGGAAAAAATAATTATATTTTGATTGTTATTAAAGTATATGCATTTTTTTTTTGACGAGGGGTACCTACTCAGTGTTAGGAAAATAATTGAAGAGGTACACAAATGTCGAAAGTTTTGGAAATACTGCTTTAAGGGATGAAAACACTCGAAGAAAAATAAACGAAAAATTCACGTGACGTCAGTCGACATATGTATAAGAAAATATAATATATTTTAGCTGCAAAACAAATTTCCAACATTTTGATTGAGGCGATAAAGTTCGAACCAACTTTTTGAGGTCATAAATAATTCCCGAAATATTTCTCGCCATGGACTGAAAATAGCTTGGAATTATTTTTCAATATACCTGGTTGCCTGTACCTAACGTGGGCGGGCTTATCAGGGAATGGAAACTTATTATTTTATTTAATTTTTATTTTTGACTCGTAAAATCGTTGCAAGTTTTTTTAGATAATAAAAAAAATAATCTAAGTTCTCCTTACAGCGAGATCAGATTTTCTCTTTTCGCGCGTTTTATTATCGTAGTAAAAAATTGAGCCTGGTTCAAGAAAATCTTTGAGTGGGTAATTGAATTACTTTTGTTGGCCATTTTAATTCGAACTTTAGATTAGTCTATTTTGGAAACTTTTTATTATTTATTTTATTTAAGTCATACAGCCTAAGTGATTTTTTTTTTATTTTTCGCAAAGAAATGGAAAATAGTTTTTAAAATTAATATTATTAAGTATTTTAATACCTTTATGATCGTTGAAGGATCCATTCCTCACGTTGCAGCGATCTACGCGCTGCAGGGTTGATATCAATGGCAAATTATTATTAATATTTAATGAAATATAATAAATTTAATAACCTCAAGAGGAATCCTCTGCTTACCAGAAGCACGTCGCGTAAAAAATACGAAGCTTGCAATTTGAGTCATTTTTTTATAATTTACAATTTAAACTGTATTAAGGGCGGACATGCTCAGCGTAGGTCAAAATGGAGCTTTAATTGCATTTTCAAAGCATGGTCTTGGTCATTCCTTAAACGTTGTAGATATTTTTTTCATATAATTTTGAAGCCTTATTATTCTTTATATTTATTTTAAACATTTGATGGCTGCATAAAGTATTTTTATTACGTAAAATAGTATTCTTTTAAACCTCTCGCTCTAATGTTTTAGAATATAGTCATATTTCAGTATATGCATGTGCAGTGGTGTTAAGATTTTTTACATTTATTAATTTTTAAACGCATTTATAAAACCATGAGTATAATTTATGTCGACATTATTAAAGTGAAATATTTACAATAAAAAAGTATATAGATAATCTCTGTGATCCCAAATTTGACAAGAATTAGGCATTTTATTATTCAAAAAATGGGCAAGATTAACACATTTGAAGATAATTATAAAGATATTAATTATAAGCTATGTTTTTGACCATTCAAGTGTGATAAACATTCTACGAATAATGATTGCTTTATAATAATTATTGACCTAAGAATAAGGTAGTGTTTTTTTGAAATACGACATTTCTTTTGGCATTCCCCAGTAGTTCAGCTACAACATATAGCCGTAGCCATAAATTGACAGACTATAATTGAAGTTGGGAGTAAAATAATGTTAACGTGCGTTTTTGAACATGTACCTAACCGATTTTTTTTAAACGGTACATGTTCAAACAAAAATATATATAAAGGATAAAATAAATTTAATAATAAGGATAATAAGGCTTCAAAATTATATAATTAGATTATCTACAATGTTTAAGGAATGTCTTATATATCTGCAATAAAAACTCCATTTTGACCTACGTTGAGCATGTCCCCCCTTAAGGGGGATGATTCTACCTACCAGAGGCACCTAGCGGAAAAATACGAAGCTTGCAATTTGAAACATTTTTTTGATAATTTACAATTTCAACTGTATTAATTAATAAATATGTAACTGAAAACATTAAAAAGAAAAAAAAGTCGAAGATAAACTTACAATTATATAAAAATCTGAATTTGTCACATACTCGTATTTACGTCCACAGTTACGTTATTATTAAATTATATTTTATGGTCATATTTATTATTAAAATTTAGTTTATTAAGTTTTCTATGTTTTCATATAGAGATTTTTGACCAATTCATAGTTTTATTATTTTTTATATTTATTTTAAAAAACATCGATTTTTTTAAAATATAATTGTGTATAACTTGAAATCGTTTTTTTATATCAAATCTTATTTGGTATGGTCCCAATATTGAAGCTCGATTCTCTGCCATCCGTTAGAATTTGATACATTGATATAATATTATAAAACTTTTTAGGTCTGACTTAATTAACTTTCTCACACACTCTGTACTTATACTTGTAAGAGAACTTGTCGAATGAAATCGATTTGCATATTGAGAGGTGACTTTCCCAATATGTTAATGGCCACTCTGTAGTTTGACAAGCACGTCTCGTAAAGTAAAATACATAGGTACGCAATTTTTGTCATAAAAATGTAGATATAATTTTAACTCACAAAATATTGTCAAAGGACGTCTATAAATTTTGATCGGTACAATTTATGCATGAGAATCAGAAAAAAATATTGATATAAAATAAATATTGTTCTTCAAATCTATACTGTCTCAAAATAATGGTCAGAAGCCCAACCCCTAAGCTATTTTAGCAAAATAGTTTAACGATAATTTCTATCAAATACTGTCCCTCTTTATTCAAACCGTATTCATGCGCCATATGTAACGAAGACTTCACACTGACTTGGTGATTATTTAAAGTCTACCTACTTATGGACATAATAAACCTATTTACATAATGACTTCCTTATTTTATTATCTACTATATAAAAATCAATATTTTTTTGTTTATTTGTTTGTTCGAATTTTATGCGCTGCCATACCGTTCATCCGATTACGATAAAACTTTGTCAACTAATTGCTTGCACTTGCGCGAAGGTTATAGGCTATATTTAATATATAAAAATGAATGTCTGTCTATCTGTCTGTCCCGTATGCATTCTTATACTATTCATCCGATTGCGATGAAACTTTGGTGAGTTGTTGTGTGCACACCTGTGAAGATTTCTGAATTAGTACAACCATCTTCTTCTTCATTCTATCTTCTTTTATTCGCATGGTTAATATACCATTCATCCGATTGCAATGAAACTTTCGTCAGTTATTATGCCCACACCCGCGAAGGTTTCTGAATTATTACAACCATATTCTTCTTCTTCTTCTATTCTATATTCTTCTATTCGTATGCGATCCTATTCCATTCATCCGATTGCAATGAGATTTTGAACAAGTGTTGTGCACACGCCCGCAAAGGTTTCTGAATTGATACAACCATTTTCTTATATTCTATCTTCTTCTATTCGTATGCGTTCTTATACCATTCATCCGATTGCAATGAAACTTTGGTAAGTTGTTGTGGTTTCTAAATTAGTATTATATAAAATACAAAGTTTGTTGTTTGTTTGTTCCATCCAATTTTGATTTTTTTACTACATATTAATACTATTAATATTTTTTTCTTTTATTTTGATAACTGTCAATTCATGGTAGAACTGCATTGTATTGTTGTTTAATTTAATAAAACGAAAATTTTTTTATAGTACCTATTCCACTTTTAATCAATAAATTAGGACCGGTTTCGTCCGCCTCAGAGGGACATTTTTGAAACTGTTGAAAATGTCCCTTTGAGGCGGACGAAACCGGTCCTAATTTATTGATTAAAAGTGGAATAAGAACTACAAAAAAATGCGTTTTATTAAATTAAACAACAATACTATTAATAACGTTTGCATATTTCCGATTCGATTTTAATTTAGTGTTCTTTTGTTTGACCTATACTCATATTAGAATTACTTTCAAAATGCTATATTGTATTACACAGATATTTTAATATTAAAAAGATAATTACTTTTATTATTTTAAAAATATCTAAGATAAATGTATCCACGAAGCGACCCTGTGCGAAGCCGGGTACTTCAGCTTGTATATAATAATATAATTTGCCAACGACATCTATCTATAGTTATGTATTATAAATTGATTGCCGGCTTGTATAACCAGACCGTCACGTACATGGCACCAATGAACGAAGACAATAAAAAATAGCTCCAAGTAATTTCGAACATTTCACGCATGTAATACATACATACGATTATACACGTATTGTAAAAAACACACTCACACGATAAACCTGTTTCATACTTTCATGTAAACTGAGGTTGTAGGTATTTAATCCTAACTAGCTCTCCAATATTTACAATGGTGTATATTTTGTAAATATTTACATTCGTGCGCTGAACTTGATACCAAAAAGTCTCGTGTCAAAATGTCCAACTGTGACAGTACAATTTTCTAACCCGAGTTGATATTGCGATTGGGTACTATTTTTTAAAATATCTATTTTAATGGCAGTTATATCTATATATTATAAAAAGGTAAAATATAATATTACTTGTTTAGTAAAATACTGATGATGAACAAAATTATAATTCAAGTACTGTAAATCTGGCTGTATTTTTCGGACTTTTTTTCTATTCTGTTATCTATAACAGCCTACATACTTTCCACTTCTTCACTTCTCCACTGTACGCCAGTACTACAATATATTAGCATAATTAACAGAAAAACACTATTTCTTCATTAACGCATAATGGATGGAATTAACAAAAAATAAAACTTTGTTTCTATAATATTACATAGGTTTGGCACCTGAACACGCGTGCCAAACTTAATAATATGATAATTTATTCTATACTAACCATATATTTGCTTCGGGCTTATGAAACGCCAGTTATAAATAAAATTTTACGACTCATCAATCCATAATATAAGTAGAGGTATACGTACACATTTTGATATAGCTCTAGTATTTATTTAATTGTATTTTCTTTCGTTTATATATAGGGATAAACAACTCAATCCATGTCAGCATATTGATCGGCGATATTAAATATCCATTTACCGTAGTGTCCAATTATGACAAACTCAGTAAATAACTGACGGCAATGCTAATTAATTTCTTTATTATTAATTTTTCCACATAGTCAGCTATATCCGATGACGCAAACTTCATATAGTAGCTGACTCAATTATAATAATTAGTTCCTAAATATTCTTTTCAAGATATTATTTTGATTGTGAGTACGTCAATAAATAGCGGATCATAATTCATTGGACATGTCACTCGAATATAAGTTCCCGGTCTGTTAGAATCTCAGTCTCTATATTGCTCCGCACAACATCTCATTCTACCAAAATTCGGACCTCGGAACAGTATCATAAGTATTGTAACGTAACTACTGTAACATACTTTTGTACCGACTGTTTACGCTGCAAATAAAACTTGCTCCACCATTCATCGGAGCAACCACCAAAATCGCGACTTCTTCATCCATAACACCATGGCTCCCACAGTTATGACATACACATATTATAATGGCTTTATAGTGAGACTCTGCCCCCTAGCTGCCTTCACCTTTCAATCTTCTTACCCTATTCATCGAAGATGGCTTTTTTTAAGAAACTCGGACTACACCTAAATGTTAATATAATGTATTTTCACCCCATTAGTACCTGTGATCCGAATTTATAGTTAAGTAAGTATATGGGAAGTAACAATTTATTGTAAAATAATAAACATAATTTGAAAACACATCAGTTAAAAATATTTCCGATGAAGTGGGTACTGGGCCACTGTTATAAATTTGTCCCACTCATTTTCAAAATTTTCGTGTTCTTCATTCTCATAAACAATTCAATTGGCACTTTCAAAAGATACATTTTTATCATCAGAAAGTTCTACACGTATACTGTTATCATATGTATATATTGTAAGTTCGTTATAACGGAAACTTTTGAAACATTACATGGAAAAACAGTTCGTTTTATTCGAAAGTTTGCCACAAACCAGGTTTGTTATAAATCAGTTTTTTCCAAGGTGGGCGTTATTGTTCTCGCTCGGGGGTGTTGGAGCAATCCAGGGAGCAGTAATAGACTCGGAATCAATAGGGGGGCGATGAGTTCAGTGCAGTCAGAAATCTTTTAACTAATCAAAGAAACCGACTAATAAATCGCGGTGATTTAAGAATGCTGCTGACAAAAATATAGCCGAATATTTTTATTATAGTAGCAGCGCACCAAAAGTTATCCTTATTTTTCATTATAATTGTATGTAATGCGAATGTTACCATGGATTTGATTACAAAGTTTTATATTTTATGCATCCGGATATCAGATCTTATTTAAAACATCTTGCTTTACTGTGTTGCGTAATATATAGATACATAAACCAACATAAATTTGTCAATACATCTTTTTTGCTTGTTCATTTAAACAACATATTTTTCTAAATAAGGGACGGTAGGCCAAAAAAATAGGAACATATGTTATAAACGAACAAAATTACACAGATCTTATGGAACTTTGAGCCTGCATTTTAAAAGATAATCGTTATAACCGAAAGTTTGCTTTAGCCCAGTTCATTTAGGGTTTGCAATACCGAATGTATATACCAAGGCCTGAACAAAAACGATGCATGAGTGCGAGTGAGAAAGTATTCGGCACCCTTATAATCTCTGCGACACGCGCTAGAGTAAGATAAAAGGTCTACATATGTTTTCGTTAGTTTATAAGAGTATCGCCAACAAATCGTGGAGAATCGCTTCACGTAGCATCGTAGCTCGTGTTGCTAAATTGCTATTTTTTGTGTTAGACATAAAGTCAATGGTAAATATTTTTTGTTAATTAAGTAGGAAAGATGGTTCTGTGTGTTGTATTAAAATATGGTAGCCATACTGATAAGCAAGAATATGGTATTACGTTTCATAGGTAAGTTGATACATGTTCATGATAATTTATTTGTATATTATTATATATATTATCAGTGACCTAGTGTTTCTTTAAAATAACTTAAATTATGGATATCTTTACCTAATGGTTGCATTTTGACCGCTTAAAAATACTATATAACGTAAAAAAATAGAAAATTATATTTTAATTCTGAGCGTCTAGTGCGAGCACTTTGGGCGAGCACTACCGAAATGGTCTATGGTCTCGAACATTTGTAGACAAATGCGTTCGCTCGCTCACAAACCAAACGCATGGCACGCAGCTTCATTTAGCAATGCAACGGGTGGTGTCTAGATGTATCTATAGTCTATGGTATATACGAATACCGATATTCGTTAAAACATATAGAAAAAAAGCGATCGACAAAATAAATATAGTTATTAAAATCTATTTAAAATATTATTTTATTGTAACCCGAAGTACCTACCTACATTTATTATATTGACCTTTATAAATATGTATAGATAATAATATTGTAGAACTGCTGATTAGGTATGTATAGGTGTGTGTATACATATATATTATATTAGGTGAGTTATATATATTATATAAGCGAGTTTATATGTAAAGTTTTTTTTTAATAATGTTATAAAAGTAGGTACCATGTAAGAGTATTATTAAAGACTAATATCTCATTAGTTAACTCGATCAATTATTTTTCTTAGAATTGACGATTTACACCTCTTGTGTGTAGTATTTTTATTGTTTATAAAGAATAATGATCAATTATTAGGTTTTGACGATTTATTATAATAATATGCTACCTAGTGTATTGTTATTAATAAGATAGGGTTTTTACTAATTAGGTTTTTTACTGACACTTCAACTATTTATAATTTGTTTATTGTATTTTTTGTGACAGTCAGAGACTAGATATGTAGGTAATGAAGTTTTTACCTACTTTATTGTATTGATTTACTATATAAGGTAAAGTTAAGAGTGTTCGTTGTCAAACCCTTCAAAAAGCTCAGCCGTCATATTTTCCAAACGCGTAAACAGAAGACACTCACATAACGTTAAAAAAATTGTAATGAATTCACACCCCATCCCTTGGGACAAATCAGTTAAATATTTAGGCCTCACCATCGACAAAAGACTCACTTTTAACCCACACATTAATATCAAAAAAACGCCAAGCCAAGGTAATAAACTCACGACTTCAACCCATGATGGGTAACAAAAGTAGACTGTCTACGCGAGCAAAACTTCTGCTATACACTGCAATCACTAGACCCATAATGACATACGCATGACCCATCTGGGCATATTCAAACCCAAAACACCTGAAAACTCTACAGATAATACAAAACAAAACACTGCGTAGAATCACAAACGCACCCTGGTTCGTGCGCGGTTCTACGCTGCACAGAGATCTCAACTTCCTCAAAATCCATCCACGACCACGTCATGAAATTGTCAGAAAATTTTTACAAATCCATGACAGGCCACCCTAACCCGACCATCCTAAACCTATCAACCTACGAAAAAAGCGACACAGATAACGTTTATAGGAGACCGAGGGCGATCCTTGACGACAAGCCACCATAGTTCGACCCCTCCCCGAGGATAAAAAAAAGATGAAGGGCAACCTGCCGCCCATCGCTATTGCGCGGACGGAAGGAACTTTCCTCCCCTGACTTTTTAGGGGGATGTAATGTATAAAAGATAAAATACTGCTCGGGTGATACAATCGGACATCGGAGGAAGATAATATTTTTGTTATCATCATGTACATCAGCTGTTCTACCACTTGTTAACTAATACTACTAACAGCCAAAGCTTTCATATCAACGACCAAGAGATGAAGGAGATAGGGGGCCCAGCCCCGGAGCTCCATCCAAATGTAAAAAGCTATACACCAATAATAAAAAAATATGTTCGTTGTCAGTGTGTGTTTACCTTTGGTGAGTGTACACGACGCCTGAAGATGCCAAAAGGCGAAACCCGGGTCGCAAAAAACGACTTAAATGGAATAGTAGGTACAGAGCTTGAATCCATTAGAATTTTGCTGATTTTTAAGTTTGAGTGCCGGGCAAATTTGTCTCAAATTCAACGCTTGTTGGATGAACTATCAACGTTGTATCAAAAGTTATATTTTTTTTCCGACCATGTCCGATCCTGATAGGATCATATGGGCCTCCACAGAGTGGAGGTTTGTATTGACAGATTTTGTTTTTTACGAGAAATGGATGTCAGTCACTTGCTCAACCTATTAGGTCCATACCCTGACACACACAAATTGAAAAACAATTTTTGTACTTGCCAGACCCAGGATTCGAACCTGGGACCCACGGCTTTGTAGTCCAACGCTTATGCCACGCGGCCACCGTGGGCGTCGAGTTATAGATTAATTATTGGAAATATTTGCCACGAATGTTTTCTTTTTCGAAATATGTCAATTTATCGCGACAATTCTATAAGTGTATTTGAAGGATATTATTTTATTATTATGTAACTTTTGTTGGTTTCAGTCAATATTATTTTTGTTTTGGCATCATAAAACTTATACAATATATTACAATGTCATAGTAACTATTGAAAAAATAACATTAAATTCATTTTCGGAAAACATAAGCGTGTGTGCTTTCTTAATACCCGCCAAATAATTACAAGATAAAAAGAACTTTTTATATACAACGTTTTTAAGTTTTCTGTTGAACCATATAAACTAGACTTGACTAGCTTTAAAAAAAATGTACTTGACATGTCATATTGATTTCCATAGTAACGCACGTATATATTAATAATTTAGTTGGTAGGACCCCAGACCCCTAGCAACCAATAATGGTGTCCAAATAACTTTTCATACAAAACAGAATTAACTGAAAATGAATTCAATTCTACTTAAAGATGGCTAAAAGTGTTTTTAAAAAAATGCATTGGCATCGTGTTCTGATATATTCTAAAAGTTTCAAATGTCTAGCTAGTCGGGAAGTTAGTTATAAATCAATTGCAAGATTTGTACCGGACAAAGAACCAACGGACAAATAAGAATACGAGCTAAGAAAAACGTTGTAAAATACCGATATTTTGAATTTTGAAACCAGTATTTCAGTATCAATAAATAATTGAATACCGGTTTTGCAATCCCCAAATTCGTTATAAGCTGTTTTAGAATTTTAAATCCAAATTATATAAAATAAAATATGGTCAACATTTTTATTTTTATTTCAATTTACTTTTAAAAAATTGTTTAATTGAATAAAAAATAGTTAATTAGAATGGGTACTCTATAGCTATACAATATAGAAAAATAATGATAAAAACTGTTACATAAAGCATGTAATCTTTATTTGGTTAAATTATTGAAGCAGGTGATAATAGCAAAATATTTTATTTACTCGTCCAATTTATTTCTCTACCGAAACACATTTTTGTTTTCCGAATTTAATAACACAAAGGTATATTTTTTCGTGAACATAATATACGCTTGATGTTATTTTTGTATACAATCAGGATTCCAATTTATTACAATAAACATTCCGCAGATTACATTTCCACACTTCGTTTTCGAGGATGACTGATTGCTCAAACGCGTTTTGTGTTTCCCTTGTAACATAATACCTACGTATTATTATTATTATATTTAATACTTTTAATGACATACAATTAATTATTTTTTCTGAACCAACCAGTTAATATACAGTGGAACTTGGTTATTACGATCACGGAAATCGCTAGATCTAGGATGTAATGAGGAAACATTCGTTGACATTTTAGTTTATGATTTTCTCCATAAATTTATTCACTTTTATAACGATCTACTTCTCGGATATACCGAGCATAACTGTTAATGTGTCGATCGTTTAAAGACAACATTTTCTACCCTAAGCAATAAAATCCGATCGGACAGTTAACTAGACTGATGCCGCCGGGATCGGATTACGTTTATGACTCTAGTTAAGTGTCTAAGTACTTAATTGATGTTTTCGCCGACAGCATTGAAAAAGTATCCACTTTTGTAGTTAATGAATGCCATGCTTGTTTCGGGAATTTTTACGATGGTTTTCAGATTTTATATGTTCTATGTTTAAATAGAACGTGGCGCGAAAAATGTTATATAACGAAAAAAGAGTAATGCTTATAACGAGCAAATTCAGTCGGTCCCGTCTTCCTCGTAATAACCACGTTCGGATGTATTATATCACCACGTCACCTCAATACTACAACTAGGTAACTTGATTTTCACTGTTTTTGAGATAGCTATTGAATATGATTCTACATTTCCTTCTCTACAAAATTATAAAAATAGGTAAATCAGAAGTTAATGAGAACTGTATTAATTTTGTGTTAGATTAATTAAATATTAGATAACTTTAAAACCATAAATTCATTAAATAAATAACATAATATAATATCCACAAGATTTTTTCATACAATTGGACATTATTTAATTGTTCCTAATTAGAAAAGCACAATTTTCCATTTTTATTTTAATAATAATTATAGCCTGAATTTATGTTAATCAGGTAAAGTTTAAATTTCATTTTCCCAAAAAATGACGAAATCAGAGTTATCTAGTTGTAGTATTGAGGTGACGATATTAGGCCACGTATTTTTTCCGACTTATACGCGGTGAAAATGAGAACTTCTTGGTAGTATTTACCTGTGTGTCCCTGATAACTATCTTAGAAATCGGTAGCATCAGTTGTTTGTTCTCCCAAGGTGCAGAATTAACCTACCATTGGTAATACCAATTGGGAGGGCAACAACCAAATCACTTCGGATATTCCACCTACGTGGGAATGAGTGTAGGTAGGCATTGTTTTATAAATTCTTAAAATAGGGTCTACTTAGCTCATTCGGTGTAGGTACTTCCTTGTGTTTAATTAATATTTTTTTGTATTTACACTTTTCTACTGCTTAATAACTTTTATATAATACTGTTTTAATAGTATTTCTTTTTTTCTAAATGCTATCATGTGAACGTCTTAAATTAATAATTTGTAAATAAATCAATATGCAATTGATTTTTTCTAATAGACACATCTTAACGTTTATAACATCCATTTCGTAAAAATCTTATTAGTATAGAATATATTATATGCAACCGAAATATGTTTTGATATGCTCCTTTTAAACTTTCAGGTTTAACATGAAATTCATACTCGAAGAGCTCAGGATAAAAGACAGATTCACAACCATCTATTTGAGATGAACGCTTCTGTTCTTTGGCGATTTGAAGAAGAGTGATGACAGCTTGAAGAGACTCCTTATTTATTGGCAGCTTAAATGCTGAAAAGAAATATGAAATATATTTACACACTGGGCTGACCAAATCGAGAGTGTGATAGGGTCTTCATTTGTGTCAACAATCCGCTTAGATGAATTCAAGAACAAATGAAGAAAAATCGTGTGCAAAATGGAAATTTCTCATGGAGACCACGGTCCTCAGTAGAAGGCTAATGACTGGAAAGAACAACTGAAGAGTCGTAGAAGCTCAGCTATACTGCCCCCATAAGCAAAAACACAGCTAATGGGAAAAAGTCAATTTTGAGAAAAGAGCGGTTATAATGTTTTTCATTGCTGCTTCATTAAAAGTTAATAAATTTTAATAAATGTTTCGGTTTATAATAGATTATTTAAAAATTGATATTTTGATTACATAAAAAATGCAAAATTACAAAAATATTGATTATAAAACTTCACTATTGTCTTTTTATTTATGATTTTGAATGGAATAATGTCAGTTTCATAAGGAAAAAAACAGTAAATATGTTTTTTTGCTTATAATTTAAATTGTAATGGATATTTTTGAAAAATGAAATACTTATTTTTTAATGTAATGGTATTTTATTTATTAAATAATATTGGAATGACAATACTTTTCCTTCTCGTAGGGTCTACACCAGTGGTTTTTTGGTATTTATAAAATTGGTTGAATACACATGACTTGTCTTAAATTTCTTTTCACCCTCAAAAATGATTCATAATGTGTTTTTCTGATGAGATCATATGTGAAATAGTCCGTTTCTGAGAATAAAGTCAATTTAAAGAGTTGGCAACAATTGCTTTAATAACACAATCACTGCTGACCTGTTAATTAATATTTAATTACCACATTTAAATATCATGTTAATTATATCTAATGGCCAGTCGCAGAGTCAGCACTAAATGAGTTAATATTGTCAATTTTCCTACTACTGTATACTGTGAAAGATTATTCAGTGTAATGCACTTCATAAAAAACGAATATCGAAGCCAGTTGACAGATGTAAACTTAGAAGCAGCCATGCGGCTCGCATTGGAAAAAAGGAATATTGAGGAATTTCCGTTTGCATTACTTTTATAAAATGTTCAGAGACATAAGTACAAATATCATTAATTTAATAAGACCAGATAGTAAGAAATGTGTTTTATGATGGATTAAGATTAAAAAACTAATTTAGTGCTAACAACGGGACTGGCGCGTTTTCAGTAGTTGGCCATTAGATATAATTAACATGATATTTAAATGTTGTAATTAAAATGTAATTAACTAGTCATTAACATTTTACTCGCCATTATAATTTCATTGGATTTTGCAGCATTTTGATCAAGTTTATCCAATTGCATACTCTCCAAAACAAGGTTGAGAATCTTTTTTTTACGATTCTTAGTCCAATTTCGAACTTAATCATCTTTGAATCTTAAAATATCGTTAAAAATGTAGGGCGATATGAAATTAGTGAATGATTAATTTGAGGTTATCTCACTATTACCAGTTACATGCGGTATTACAATTGTGTAAAAATTCTAGAATCATAAACAAAAAAACAGTAAGCCAGCGTTTTTAAGCAAAAAACGCAGCAAATCGATAGATGTGCTGTGTTTTTGCTTATGATTCATTATTTACTGTTTTGTTGCTTCGAAAAGCCAAACATTTTTGCAAAAGTAACGAACACGTCATTATGATGATTTGTATATTAAAATAAATGATTTTCTGTTTATTTTGTTATGTAATTATGTTCAGAATTTTATTTAGTATGTCACCTCATACTTTTATTTTTTCCCGTTAGCTGTGTTTTTGCTTATGGGGGCAGTATAATCATTTACCTTAAAGAAGCTATTGACCATAATATACAAATAAATTGATCCATTTATCTGTATTTTATTTAGGTACGACATAATCAAACGATAGTCATTTATGTTAAATTTCTTTGTATGTTAAAAGTTAATTGACTGTACCTACTCCTAACTTTATAGTATTTCAAAAATTCACCATCCGGAAGTGAAATAAATAGTGTCCAGAAGTGATTCTGAGCAAAAAGACCACCGATATGAGCTTATTTATTTTCCCAATGTCACTGACGGCTTGATTTCGGGTTCCACGTAGGTATAGGAGCAATTTTATATTGTCAAATTACGTGTCGTATAAACAATAAACAATGCTAAGATTACATTTGCAAATAAATCATCCAGGTATGCTATCAAATCCTTCTGCATATAATCAATGTTACACGTACTTTACTTTGAAAATTACTGCTCTATGTGTTAAGGTCACACTTTCGATAAGATTAAAAATATCCCAATGCTCCTCCTATTGCACCATTCTCTTTTAAATACAAATCAGTCTTAGACTATATCAGTAGTTCCTATCTAAAAGGTTCAAGCTATCTGCATTGCCTAGGGACAACACGTAATGTTTAGTTTATATAGATATCTAGGAAGTACCGCTTTTCCATTAGAGCAGGACTGGCCTTAGGGCGAAAAGAACCGACTGTGCCCAAAACCTTGCACGACGTGACAACAAATAAAAAAACAGAAAAGAATAAAAGGTAAACTTGGTGTGAGTTTAACACTATTTTGTATCTTAGTGTGGGGATACTGAGTATTGTTAAGGGTGAGGGGTAGCGATTCCAATAAACAATAATTTATACATATACTTGTAGTGTAGTCAATTAAATAGGAATATAAATTATTTACATATGCAACCAATACACCATATCTGTTTACCAAAATGACAGTGTCTGATTGCCTCCTTACCTGCGACCCCAGATGAGCGGCAAGTGTCGACGATATTACGTAATCATCATACCCTTTTATTCATCGATGGCTATCTCTTTACATAAAACCATAGCTGGCTCACGTCAGTGTAACTTTCTCACCTAGCCCAATTAGGGATTGCAATACCGAATGAAAATCTCAATACCGGTTTTTCGGTATTTTTATTGAATATCGGTAAGCGTTAAACCATTAAAAAACAGAAGTACTACTTATATCTGTTACAATT
Organism: Rhyacophila brunnea; assembly: GCF_057557595.1. NCBI lineage: Eukaryota > Metazoa > Arthropoda > Insecta > Trichoptera > Rhyacophilidae > Rhyacophila > Rhyacophila brunnea. The sequence goes on along the minus strand of NW_028232796.1, from coordinate 7,593,924 downwards.
TCTTTAAAACATTATTTTATAGCAAAAACCGACATACCTACAGTTATTATGTTGACATTAAAAATATCTATTGTTCATAATATTGTAGAACTGGTGATTTTTACAAATAATTTGAATATATTGATGGTTTTAATTAAAGCTCTCAAAAAGGCTAGTTCATCAAGTGCAAATAAGTGCGGCTGCAGGAAAACCTTCTTAGATTCAACGCTCGTAAAGTCATCAATAATAATAGAATACTTGAACATTTGTCATTTGTTTACTATTTCAAAATTATATTAAGATAATTAATCGCGACAATTATATAATTAATATTATATTTGATAGATTTTGTTTTTTCATTATTTCACATCTGCTGCATTTTCATTTTAGCAGCACATAATTTATAATTCATTTTCAATAACGTAAATCAGTGTGCTTTCTTAATACCGAAAACTCCGGTATTTTGGAATTTTAAAACCGGTATTTCGGTATTGATAAATACTGGAATACCGGTATTGCAATTCCTAAGCCCAATGGTAGAACCTTCAGATCTATGTATATTAGTTATTGAACGAATGAGCATCGGGCCTGCATTCTATCAAATTAGAGTCACAAAGAGGTTGCCATTATATTTTTTGAGAAGCAAATTCCGTTGCTCAACATTTTCGTGCATAGTTTTATAATATTTCGCCTATATATTATATATATACTAGCTGATCCGGCAAACGTTGTTCTGCCATATAAATTATTTCTAGTGAATATTTTGGTTGTTAAATAAAAAATAACGAATGTATCGTAAGTGTGTGGGGATGGGATCTATGACAGAAAGAGGAATGGAGCGTTGTAGACGATGACCGCCGATAAAAACAAAAAAACACCTACCATTCATTTTCTCAATTCAAAATGAGTAATGATGTTCATAATGAATGAATTACCTGTGACAGGATCTCGTTGATTAATGTTTATGCAATAAACGTCTTGTCCCTTCCAAAAAATTAGCGGATATTGGAGAGCGTCGTATGAACGGTGTGTGTCAGCGATGAACTCCATATTATGGTACTTCTTCGAATCACAATTTCTCGCGTCGATGTGCGGTCGCCAACCATGATTCCAGCAATGTCGTCAACAACAGGCGCATTGAATTGACGCACATGCTCTCCAGCTGGTGTTTTATCAGGATTGATGACAATAGCGTGATTGTCACTTTGCAATTCGTGCATGTGTGCTTTGAAGAATTTCAATAATTCATTGTGCTCATTCAATAGGGCGTCCAGTTTGCCGACGATGCGCCTGGCATTACGCGAATTGAGGTTATTGTAGCCGCAACGTGCATCCACACGATTGATGTCCTCACCGCCCATGAAGTAGATTTGTAAAAATTTATGTGGTTCGTTTGGCATTGGCAGCAATGAGCCTACTTCGTGGTATACTTGGCCTTTGATTTTGAACGTAGAATGGAATTGTTGACTATTTGCCGCAGTATTGTGAACTATTTCTGTTGCTCCGAACGAAGTCATTTGGAAGCATGAATTGAATGTGCAAATGGACTTCAGGAACAGGTTTGAATCTGGAACCGTGCCGATGAGCAAGCCGTTCAATGGTTCTGGTGGTATCTCAATTTCTGGTAGTTGCACTTTTCTTGATGTGCAACATATCCCGGCTGATTCATGTTTGAATTTGAGCGCATGACAATGAGGGCATTCTTTGTCCATAGCACCAATCAACACTTTCGGATGAGCGGAATATTCAATATCTGGCTCGTACTCGAATGCGAGACTAAGGGACAAAGCGGATGTAAATGCTCGATGTACTTGTTGGCGTTGTTGGTCATTTGCTCTGCGTGTGTTAACTACGAACCGGCGCGCTTGGCTCCGTTCCAATTGTCGTTGTTGATTTCGTTCAGCTCGTGCCTCTTGTGATTGAGATGCACGTAATTGCGACATGCTCACACGCACGTTTTTGTTATCTTGTTGGATTTGTTCGTCTGTTCTTTCTGCTCTACTATTTTGCATGTTTGTTGCTTTATTCGTTCGACGCCCCAAATGGCCCCCCTTGCGTCTTGCTGGCATTGTGCACAATACACGCACACAAAAATAGATAAATTAAAATAAATCGTACAAAATTTTGCACGCACTGCGTTGTGATATGCCGAGTGAAATGTCAAAATGACGTGACGCTTCTTTTGAATTCTTATCGGACGTAGCGCCATCTTTTATTCAACAACATAAATAATTTCGTTCTGTTTGAAATACGAACGACGGTTAAATTTGTTCATACAAAAATAATAAAATCGCGATTAAAAAATGGGAAGTTGGGAGTAGGAAGGTGAAAATTTGGGGTTGTAGGTATTTTTTAATGCCAAATAATAAAAAAAATACAAAAAGAAATTTTCAAAAAAATAAAAGAATTTTTTTTCTGGATAGAGATACCCTAATCACCTAGCGGTATAAAATATACTTGTTGACCTATTCTCATACCTAACAAATATACATAAAAAAATTCATAAAAATCCAATCCAAAAAGCCATTTCGGAGGAGTGCGACCACAAACATCGTGACACGAGATTTTTATATATATAGAGATATAGTATATTCGCCTCTTTGCCTGATTACCTCGCATAAAATTAGATCAAATGATATTTACTTGTATTAATAATAAATGTAGTAATAAAAAAATAAATAGATAATAATATTATCATTATATTATTTTTGACATAATATATTATATTATGTAAAAAAATATTTTTAGAATATATTACATTATTTTTATCAAAGAGCCGGGAGTGCAAAGTTATGATACAGCAACTCTATCTGTGCTCCGTGAAATATGGCATCTATTTTTGACACAACAGCACCCATTACAATTATGAAACACATCACAAAAACACCGATGCATCGAGAATCAAACCCGGAATTCCCAGCTTACGAACGCAGCGGATTGCGCATTGAACTCGGGTCATCTACATAACCTCGAAGAATTTCTTCCACTAACTTTAGGTGTATATTGGTAACGACGCGTTGTAAGCCCTTAAATTTGTCAATTCACACATCAGTATAAATTACATTTAAGGATATGATTTTTCAACATAATATTATAATAGTAGATAGCCATGGTACAGATGGAAGAAAAATATACTTAATAATTACAAGATAAAAAGAACTTTTTATATACAACATTTTTAAATTTTCTGTTGAATTATTATGCTCAATATGCTCAAACTTGTACTTGATATGAAGTAAATAAAAAACAAACAAATAAAAAAAATATACAGAATACTGAAATGTCATTTTGATTTCTATAGTAACGCACGTATATATTAATAATTTAGTTGCTAGGACCACCCACATAGCAACCAATAATAGTGGATTGCATTACGGATTTCTTCCGAAATAACTTTTCATACAAAACAGAATTAACTGAAAATGAATTCAATTTTACTTAAAGATGGCTGAAAGTAATAAAAGAATGCATTAGCATCGTTTTCTGATATATTCTAAAAGTTTCTAATGTCTAGCTAGTCGGGAAGTTAGTTAAAAATCGATTGCAAGATTTGTACTGGATAAATAACCACCGGACAAATAAGAATACGAGCTAATAAAAACGTTGTAAAAATCGCATCGTTCTCTTCCTAAGAGATTTTGACTGACTGACTGAAGGTCTCGATAAGCTCAGCGGAACCTACTTTCTATTTAATATTATGTATATTTTTACTAACCATTTTTATAAATTCTTGGAAAGAAGTGTAATTTTGTTATCATAGTATCAAATTACGTAAAAAATTATTGTTATCGAATGATCCGCCTACTTTCTCTATTCCGGCCACGTATTTACTAAAACCGGTCCTGTACTATAGGATAGAGTCTTAGTATTGTTTAGGTGAGCACTAATTGGCATTAGTATACCCCGTGGAAGCAGACACTGACTTTTAATTAACTCCCTTATCAAACTTTGTATCGGGAAGCCTTGGAGCCTAATACAGTTTATATTAAAAATAGGCACACTTCCGATGATGTATACTAATTAAGTATTTCATTTAACCGATGCCATAGTTATTTGAGAAATTGCGAAACTTTTAACGAAATCCAGTCAAATGATATATATACCTGAAATCTAATAGGAATAAGTTTATAAAAACAATATTGCATTGCATTTTAATTTTAGAAGTCATTTAAGTACCTACCATATATTTCTGGTACCTATGACCCACGACGTTATAGGCCGACGTTTAAACCGCGCGGTGATCGTGGGACTGTCAAACACACATATTGTTTTTCAATTTATGTACGAGTCAGAGTATGGACCTAATAGGTTGAGCAATTGGCTGACATCCATTTCTCGTAACAACAAAATCTGTTAATACAAAACTTTCACTCTGTGGAAGCTCATATGGTCTTATTAAGATCGGATATGGTCGGATATATATGTCTGATAACATATATTGGTATGTATGAGGCGTATCCGGAAATTTGTATGTAAACAGTTCACCGCATGATACTTATTCGTGCGCCGCAGTACGTGAAACATGAGTTCGTGTAACATTAAATTTAATCAAATGACAAGTTCTTCGTTGAACATTTTACCGTGGAGTATATTTTTACGTATGCTACAACATGTGGCAAATGTTATGAGATGTCTTTACTAGGTTAGGTTAGGTTTGGTTTGGTTAGGTTAGGGTTAATCTAATTGGAACAGTACTATTTGCAAACTATCGCCGCATTTTGTAAGATACGTACAAATGTATTCTACGGTGAAATGTTCAACGAAGAACTCGTCATTTGATAAAATGTTATACGAACTCATGTTTCACGTACTGCGGCGCACGAATAAATATCACATGATGAACTGCATACGTACAACTTATGGAGTACATTCGGCATGGAGTACATTCGGCAGCCTGAATAATATCTTTAAAAGTGACCTTCCATTATGTCTTAATCGTAAAGTATTCAACCAATGTATGCCACCAACGCTCACGTATGCATGTGAAACATTAACTCTTAATGTAAGAGAAATCCAAAATTACGAGTGGCGCAACGTGGCCTTGAAATGTGCATGTTGGGAAAAACGCGCAAAGATCACAAAAGGAACCAATGGATAAAGAGGCAAACAAGAGTACGTGATGTGATACAGGTCGCTAAGCAGATAAAATTGTAATGGTCTGGACAACCGCAGTACAAATGCCGTCATATAGTGGTACTCAAGGGCACTAAACGATAACAGGGATGCCGTAAAACCCGCTGGATATACAAATGCTGCTAGAGGAAACCATCAGTCGGCATTAGATCATTATATATAGTAGAAATAGATAAAGTTATAAAAGTAGACAAAGAGGCAGCTGAATTGATGAGATAATTACGTTTTACAGTAGGAATTGACTACGCAACGCATAAGAAAGCCTGAATAGAATCAGCTTGAAGAGACTTTCATCCGATAGTGTATTGGAGATTTATGATAAAAAAGATTCATACATACTTACTGTTACACCCCCAAATGGTCCCCATTTGGGGATGTCTCTGTGTATCTAGAGAGGCTCGAGTCGGTATCAAATCCAACAAATAGTAATGGCTGATTGCGAAAATAATTAAATAATGTTAAATATCTGACCGGCAACATTGTCTGAATGCCGTTAAAAAAATACGAATGGCAACGCCGCATTTTGTACGGCTCGCAAGTTACCGTTTGTTTTAGCGGGAGAAGCGTTTTTGACAGCAACGCAGTAAGCAGTGTTAACCTCGCTATCCGTCAAAATTAAATTGAAACGAATTTGTATAAAAATGTAACCATTTAGAATATATTAACGTAAATATACCTTGCCGTTTCCAATACAATTCCGGTGTGTTATTTTTTCACCTCCAAGTCCTAAATCTAGACGAAAATCAGTACAACGAAGTAAAAGTGACAGCATGTTTTCACTTTCCAAAATGGAGGGAAACGACATTACTTATATACCTAAATATCAGTGGCAAAAGGTGGAGGTAGGCTGTTAAGATCCGCTATAAATTGTATCACACTTAACCATGTCAGTCATACGTATTTGTTTTCATTGAACTAAGACTATAATTTACAGATGGTGTTGGTTAGTATTAAAGTTCAATTGAACCCCGCGAAAGCCAAACTATAATAGATGATAGTCAAAAAATACTCGTATATCTATAAAATATCTAAAATTATGCCATTCAAATATACATCATTTTAGATATTTTATAGATATAATAATATTTTTGGTTTAGGCAATGCTTAATGAATTTTAAAAAAATAAACAACAACATGTGTAATATTTATTTCTAATTAAACGAAAACAAATAAGTATGAATGAAAAAGTGTACACAATTTTGTCGGATCGCCCAACCGATAACCAACACCACCTGTACATTATAGTATTAGTTCAATAAAAACAAATACGTATGACTAACAAAGTTTAAAGTGCACAATTTATGTCAGATCTTAACAGCCTACCTCCACCCTTCGCCACTGATAAAATAAATATACCGACATCTTTTTACATAACCTCGATTGCCTTTTACCAAAATAAATTAATAATAACTTCAACACCCTAATGTTACATAATATATAATACTATGAGTTAACCGAGTAGCAAATAATGTGAGGTATATTATACATACAATATATGTAGTGTGTACATTATACTTATATACTAAATAGGATAAATACATTTACGGTACCATGCACCTTCCTGATAAGGCCGGTAACCACTGGAAGCTATTTCAATATTGAACACGGCTGTTCGCATGTTAAATTGAACCAAATAATGTTCACGGAATATTTAATATGAAATCAATAGCTCTAAATAGATCTGCTCTATCTCTATTTAACACACTATTGCGCCATGAAAGCTGTAAAATTCACACAGTTATTTTTTAATGGTGTTAACACTGAGAGTACAGAAATTATTTTTTGGGGGTTTAAAAGAAAAATACACTTTTAGATAGAGGTAAATGGTTATCAAATTACTAGGTACTATTGATTACCACCTTAGGCTATAGATACATCTAGACGCCACCCATTGCATTGCTAAATGAAGCTGCGTGCCGTGCGTTTGGTTTGTGGGCGACCGAACGCATTCGTATACAAATGTTCGAGACCATAGACCATTTTGCTAGTGCTCGCCCAAAGTGCTCACAATAGATGCTCAGAATTAAAATATATTTTTCTATTTTTTTACGTTATATAGTATTTTTAAGCGGTCAAAATGCAACCATTAGGTAAAAATATCCATAATTTAAGTTATTTTAAAGAAACACGGTAACTTAATATTAAAATATATAATTATATACAAATAAATTATCACGAACATGTATCAACTTACCTATGAAACGTAATACAATCTTCTTGCTTATCAGTACGGCTACCACATTTTAATACAACACACAGAACCATCTTTTCTACTTAATTAACTAAAAATATTTACCACTGACTTTATGTTTAACACAAAAAATATCAATTTTATCAACACTCGCTCGCAGGTTATCGACGCTTAGTTAAGCAAAAAAAACTAAGATTTGGCGGCTACGCCGACAGCAAATTATTCTACACATCTGTAAACCTTTTATCTTACTCTAGCGCGTGTCACAGAGATTATAAGGGTGCCGAATACTTTCTTACTCGCACTTATGCATCTTTTTGTTCAGGCCTTGATTACCACCAAAATTTACACTTGTGTTCAGTATTGTTTGGCAAAGACACACAGTTGTACAGCGTATAAAAATTGTTAAAATGTTTGACTTTTCGTCGTCGTTTCACGTCGTGATAATGTAAATAAATACAATAACACGATGATAAAGATGACAGCGGGAGATTATAATCACGGGTAATGATGTAGTGTTTCCGCGTTATGCCCAACATGCACCTTTCCATGCATCCTTTAAATCTTTTCTATTAAAACTTGTAAAATGTGATAAAGTCTACGATTATAAGAAATGACTAAAGTCAAGTTTTACACTTTTCTTATAAATTCGTTATATACGTAGGTACAATAAAAAGCAAATGTCAAAAAAACCACAATTTAGTTTGGTATTTGCGCAAAACTTCATATTTTTTTAAGTTTTTAAACATTTAATCGGGCAAAAGAATATCTATTTGCATATTATGACTATTTTTTTATTTTTTTATTGCACCCTCCATAGTGAAACGGTTGTGTACTTCTAGTCTATTTCATTACCTTGTTTATTCTCTTGTCCAATTTATTTTTTGCTCTTACATGCAATACCCAGCGTGCACTTTTCAGCAAATTTTCCAAATGATTATTGGCCTATCTTTTACTGACTAATGCATGTTTACTCACATTGAATACCAATATGTGTATTGATTAAACGCTTAAGGCTATACCTCAGTTGAGGCATGGTCTAAAAAGATCGTGGCTAGGCAATGCGCGGATTACGGGTCGCGGGTGCAAATGACGCATGCCGACCGAAATATAATTTTTCATACAAATCCAACATGCGTCCATTTAATGTTATGTTTACTGTTTTATTAGTAACAATAATAATATATTCATTGACATGTTTTCTTTTTCAAGTAAATGGGTATTGCTTTTAGTCATTTTTATACGATTTAAGAATAATTCTTATTCGATATAAGAATAATATCTTCTAATTAATTATTAATACCCCCGTCGCCATCACGAAACAAATTGACGTATTCACACCTCGACGTTCGTTCTCCGAATGCAAGCGAGTCCAAAATTTCATCGCGTCTATAGTTGAAAATTATTTGCCGTTTCACTGATGTATCGTCTTAAGTACAATAGGAGGTAAATTTTCTAAAAAAAAATTGACGGAAAAATACTCCTGTCTAAGTTTTGAGATGCGGAAAATTATTTCATCAAAGATAATATGAACCTTTCAGTAGCGTACGACCACTCTTACACTTGTAGGGGTGCTGTTGAAAAACCTACATAATGTGTAGATACTATTTGCTACATAGTATCTACTACTAGTTTTGTAAGTTATTGATTTTAAGTGGGTGACTGTTGAAGTAGTGTAGTGCTTTGTGTTTCAGAGTTCTGATATATTCTAAAAATATTTACTTAACACAAATAATATAGAACATTTCATCATTATTTATGGCACTACAACCGTTGGCGGGTCTTGGCCTCCTTCAAAAAATTCGCCCAATCCTGGATGATTCAGCAATACTCTCTAGTTGCTGTGACCAAACATTCTTAAATCTTCTATGGCGTATTCTAGACATCTCAATTTCTTGCCGTCGGGGGTTGGGTATATAGCACGCCTTTCTTGTATATCCTCCGGCATTCTATACACGTGGCCAATCTAGTGCAGTCTCCGAATTTTCATATGCCACGTGATATTTTCACTTCCGTAAAGTGTGTACAGCTCCTCATTATACCTTGACCTCCTAATGCCACCCTCTTGAATAGCCCCAAAGATTCTTCTAAACACTATCTTCTCAAAGATATTAAAATCTCTATCATCCTGTTTGCTGAGTGTCCAGCATTCTGATGCATACGTTATTACTGGCTGCATAAGAGTTTTATAGGTTGTTTTGGTTTTCCTTAGAAACCTTTGGAAACTTAATTAGCACCTGTTGGCGATGGTGATCCGGCGATTTATTTCGTCGCTTGTGTTATTAGTTTTTGTGAACATTTACACAAGAAGTAAAGATACGTAAGATTTAACATACTGGTTGGGCCAATTATACTAGCCCTTATTCCTTTCTTCTCACCTACTTCCAAATCCCTTATTTATTATTGTCTCAAGATCAGACGACGAGCAAATATGGGTCACCGTGAATGAATAACATACAGTTAATTCAAGACAACAATGCGTGCGTGTTGGCCTGTTACCGCTAAACCACAGTTTATTAATTAATTCAATTGTTATACAGACCGATTTAAAAGTTAGCTCGAGTGACATCAAGAAAGCGGTCGCGTTGCGGGCTTCTGATGGCTTAGCTGTCGTTAACTACCGAGTGACTCAAAACGCATATGTTCGACCTTCGTTGCATTAAATCTGTTACGGTTTGAGTAAATGTCGTTTCTATACCAGCCATCTTGAACTTATCATCGTCATTCATCAACCTCATATATCATCCATCAAACGTGTGCCGTCCGTTTATCCCAAACCGGCACCAGCGCGCCAGACCTCTCAACATAAAGGTCAGTATCTGGCATCCTATGTAACCCCCCCCTCCCCTAAATCCGTAATCCACCAATCCACCATCACCTTACAATTACAGTCCACTGCTAAAAGCGCCACCACATACGATTGCACAATATTATTAAATATATTAATACTATCGACTGAAGGTACTTGATGGAATTTGAATTTAAATTTAAATGGATTCAAGCTCTGTACTATTCCACTTAAATGGAATAGTACAGAGCTTGAGTCCATTAGAATTATTAAATATAATTATTTTTGGGCATGCTCCGCATCAACTGTATCTATGAACCTCACGCCAATAGAGCCTACGTATATTGGATATAATGTTTATTATATATAACATAAATTAACATATTTTCAATTAGCCTAAAATCAAACAGTAACTCTTCTAGAACAGCTAATATAATAATTGAATATCGTGCGATAGTTGTTTGTAATATCATACCCCCTAAGCACATATTTGTTTTCATTATCCTTTATGAAAACACCCAAAAGTTTATCCCACCTATCGATCTAAAATAGTTTTGACATTATGCTATGCATAGTCAAACATGCCCCGGCTGTTGTGTACGCGCGACATTAATTCGATTATCTTAGCTTCCGTTTAATTGACCATGGAAAACTACGCAGGGGGTGTAATTAACGGACCAGCTACCCCCACACACCGCCGAGCAATAGTTTCATGACGTGAAAGATATAACGCGACCAGATAGGGGCGCGTTATTAAATGAGCTTTATGATGGAAAATGTCAAGTGTTCCACATCGTTTATATATAGTATCATGCTAGGGTGAATGGGACATTGAATCGAGCGTATTATTAAACCCTTCGTTTGGATAGGAGACAACAGTTTGGTGTGAAGAATCATTTTTTGAATAACTGGGAATATTTTAGAACCAGTTACCGTACATTTGCCATGCAATGAAGTGTGTATTATCTGAATTAACATGGCTCTAGGTAATAGAGCCTTTTGGAGACAACACCAATTAGAGACTAAAAAATGTAATACGTTAAAAAATGGGAAATGGGGAATGTCACAATAATTTATCATTGGCTAGGCGCATTGACGTCAGCGTTGCCAATTTAGCGTTTTTCATGCAAAAAAACGCATCTGGCTTGTGGCATTTTTACTAGCGTTTTTGATGCCTCCAACAGCTTTAAATGTGTTAAAAAAAGCTAGATATTAACTTGATTAAATTTGCATGCGCATCAAATTTCTGACTATCAGATACTTAATGCAGGTAGGTCGGTACCTATTTTAGTGAGAAATAAAACATGATGAAACAATTTCATCCATTATTTAAAATGGTACTTCAGTGAAACGGCAAATAATTTTCAACTACAGGTGCGACGAAATTTCTGACTGGCTGGCAATCGGCGAGCGAAAGTCGAGCTGTGAACACGTCAATTTGTTTTGTGATTGCGACGGGGTAATTAATTCTTAAATCGTGTAAATATGACTAAAAAACGTTACCCATTTACTTGAAAAAGAAAACATGTCAATGAATATATTATTATTATTAGTAATAGAACAATAAACATAACATTAAATGGATGCATTTTAACTTTTTATGACAAATTATGTTTTGTTCTGCACGCGTCATTTGCACAATATTTGCGTCGCGTAGCCACGATCGTTTTAGACCATGCCCAAGATGAAGTATAGCCTTAATGTTGTTTGTATATTACTCCGTATCTCCGCGTATATAAAATAATAATTTAACAATTATTCCTCTAAAAGGTAGGTATATTCTTTAATTCGCTGTGTCTGTCCTAAAAAAAGAAGCTCTCGTCTTCAAACATGAAACGAAACTTGCACGCCGTTAACACAATATAGGTATTTGTTGTCAATTTTGATATATATTTTTCAATAAAAGTATTCTATTATGTGTGGTTTTTACACGTATCGACAATTTTTCAATTTTTGCACTTTTTTTCGATACGCGAAAGCAAAAGTATTGTCTTCGTTCTTGGTAGAATGCGTAAATTTACTTGCGATTGTATTTTCACAAAACCTAGAGTTTTTTCATGCCAAATAGCTTGTTTTCATACCCCGTCTGATATGTTTTTGTCAAAGACAATTGGCAACACTGATTGACATATATGTACGAAATACGTGAAAAATAAAATATTCACAAAATTTTAGCCTTCCATAATTATTATTCTATAAAAAATAATTACAATATAAAAAGAACTTTATATATAAAATTTTCTGTTGAATTATTATGCTCAATATGCTCAAACTTGTACTTGATATGAAGTAAATAAAAAACAAACGAACGAACAAATATAGAATACTGAAATGTCAGTTTGACATTTCATTTTGATTTCCATAGTAACGCACGTATATATTAATAATTTAGTTGCTAGGACCACCCCCTTAGCAACCAATAATAGTCTTTTACTTTTTATGGATTTTTCTGAAATAACTTTCCATACAAAACAGAATTAACTGAAAATGAATTCAATTCTGCTTAAAGATAGCTAAAAGTATTAAAAGAATGTATTGGCATCGTGTTCTGATATATTCTAAAAGTTTCAAATGTCTAACTAATCGGGAAGTTAGTAAAAAATCGATTGCAAGATTTGTACTGGACAAACAACCACCGGAAAAACAAGAATACGAGCTAATAAAAATGTTGTAATAATCTTTCCTAATACACAGTTAAATACAATATATGAAAGTGACCAAAATATGAATTCTTTTCTCATTGTAGGGGACAATTTCCAAACTAGGTATATAAATTGTTGAACATATATGATTTTGAAAACACTTCGGGAAAAATATATTATAACCAATAGAAAAAATCTTATTGAAAATGTAAGACACCCGACACAGGTCTGAACCTGCATCTATCGGGTTTCGTGCCCATGCACATTGATCACTATGCTACAGGCGTCATACTTAATTGCAACAAATTTATACTAATGGCTCTAATCCTCTCTGAAGCGCTTTCCAAATTGAGATACTATTGGTGATCGGCTTTTGTATTTTAAATATCAAAGTAGGTATTACTTTTATGTATGTTCAATATTTTTTTTTTTGTGATTTTACTTTATTTTTTGACTGCGACTCGCTGTCATATCGCCTCTTCTCAGGTCAGGTCCTCACTCATATTCTGTTAAATAACTTTACAATTTTGGCTAGCTTTTCCGTCTTGCCCACCGCCAGGACACCCTTCAATTCGTCGACATTCTCATAGATATCCGCAATTCGCAACTGTACTCTGTGAAGTTCATATTTAGGGCATTGTAGTGCTATATGTACAATGTCCTCTAAAACATGGCATTCATCGCAGAGTTGCGATTCGCTTCTTCCCATGAGGACATCAAATCTGTTGCCCATGGTGTGCCCTGTTCTTAGCCTCAGTATTAACTTAAGCTCATTCCTCATCAAAGAAGACTCTACAAATTAGGGCGCCTCTTGTGGTGATGGTAGAATAGACTTACTCCATTTCCCCTTTTCTAATGATGCCCTATGATGAAAATCTATCCACATACTTTGGCACATTTTCTTTATAGCCTCATTCCAGTCCAGGTTTTCTGGTACCCACTGATATGGTACTTCTGAATGGCCAGCTTCCTTTGCCAGATCAGTTCAATAATTAGAATGTTACATTCTTAAATCTTGTGAATTATTTGTTAATAAAAAAAATTATAAATTAAACAAATTGTATGTTTAGGTACTATAATTTAAATAAAAGAAAATTATTATACTTGATAGGATATTTTTCATGTATTTAAAATTGAAATCGACATTAGTAATTAGTAATGCTTACAGATTTTTGTTCTGTATAATGTTTTCTGGTAAAAGTGCTCATTTTCTGTTCAGATATCATATGGAACGATGTAAACTGTAGAATGTAAAATATTTTTTTTTATTGTATAATATACGTATTATTTCAGTGAAACTACGGAAGTCAAAAATACATATATGAAAATACATATACAAATATATTCATGAGACAACATAACTATAAAACGATGCAAATTTTAACTGTTATTGTTAATTGTAAAATACACAAATAAAACATTTTAAACGCATATATTAAACCCTATTCCCAACGTTGTAGGTTTATGGGATATGCGGTGAAAATATTTAAAAGGAAAAATAGTATATTCAATAAGTTATTCAAAAATCTTAAACCTATTTTATATCTATTTAAAAACTTCAAAAGTCGACGTAGCAATATTTGTATCTATACAGATTCATAACGTTGAACCAATTCAAAGTTTTGGGAGAAATACAATTTAATTAAATTATCACCATACACAAAACAATCATAGAAACTTAACCAAAACTAGGATATCCTTTCGTAATGACTGAATTATTTACTTCGCAGAGTAATATTCCATAGACAAGATATTTTATTAGTTATCGGTCGCTAAATTAATCTGTTATTGTTTATGTGACTTGGTGAAACTTTAATATCACATAATATTACATTATAGTAAATTAATTAAATTTAACTTTGAACTTGCGCACATGCGATTTTTTCTAGTACGCACGAATTGCAGAGGGCGAATTTAATTATTGTTTTCCCACTGCTCTTACACCATGCTATCAGTGTCGCTTCAACAACGTCATATATTCTGTCAAAACTATCAAACTTCACACTTACGTGGAATGTTTACATGACGTGCATTATTTAGGTACCTAACCCAAAATCTACCACGTGTTAAGTTTGTCTGACCACTATACTAAGATATTTGAAATTAGGTACACAGATGATAATGCTGTGACAATATAATAGAGTCGTTAAGAGTCATAACTAACATTTTGCAATTTTGTCATTTTTTAGTTAAATATACCAAGTGATACTAAATGCATTAATCTATATAAAGAAAAATAGTTTGCTATCAAAATTCACTTTCAACCATGTGTAAATCGCTGACAAAGTTGACTGTTTGTGTCATAACTCACATTTTTTAATGAATAATGTGAATTCTGTCATCAAGGCCTTTCTTATCAATCAGGGAATTATATTTCTCATAGTGTGCCGTGTGTCTGCAGTTTTAGATGTATTATATACATTTAAAAAAATGTAAATCGATTCACTCACTCATTAATATTCAAGGGAGTTCAATACTTTTCTTCTAATTACAAAAAACAGTGCTCTGGTGGTTTTTTCAATTACTTCAAAACTCGATATTTGGAATATGTGAGTTATGACTCTAGGCAATTCATACCCATGGTCCGGTACATGGTATCACCATACAACGTATTTTTTTTAATGATTATATCAATCTGAAACCTTCACTTTTGTATTTCTGATGGAAGGTTTCCGAATTGAAATCTAAAACATCAGTATTTTCGATCTATTTTTCTTATTACTTAAATATGCTTGCAAGGGTGAATAAAGGACTTGACTCAGAGATCTCGTTTATAAACAACTCTTGCAGTAGTTTATATCGTAGACAGTCTCCGAATAATTCTATTCGAATAGTGTCAATTTTAACATTCTGTAATGTGTAACAATCTATTTCTTTTATTCAACGAATAATTCACAAGATTTAAGAATGTACCATTCTAATTATTTAACATACATAATTTTGAAAACACTTCTCAGAAAATATATTATAACCTATAGAAAAAATCTTTTTGAAAAAAGTAAGACACCCTGCAGGTATCGAGCCTGCATCCGTTGGGTTTATGCTCCATGCACATTGTCCACTATGCTACAAGGTGACATACTAATTACGACAAATTGTAACTATTGGCCTTTAATACTTGCTTATCAGCGCTCTTCCAAATCAAGCTAATATTGACAATCGGTTTTCATTTATTAAATCAAAGTAGGTACCTACTACTTTAATTACTAACCGACGTCACGAATCTCTCCAATATTTTATGTTGTAACTTTCTCGAACTTGCTATTGTAGTAGGTACTTATAATTGTCAATATCGCTGCGGCGTATATAGCATGAAGACAGCGCGTTCGGCTGCCAAGCTAAAGGTCGGCGGTTTGAATCCACTCGTAGACGCGTTTATTTTCATGTGAAAATAAATAATTATTAGCGGGGCGCAGTATATTACGAGTATATACGTTTTTTATCTACGGACGCAGGCGGCCGCCATGACAGGACAGCATATTAATTCGCAAAGTTGGTATACCTTGATTACGCGGCCGACGTCATTTTCACTTCCGTAACGGTTTCTCAATACGGTTTCTCAATTTCAACACGTTCCAAAAGAAGTATAACTTCAAAAACTTTTGACTAATAAAGTTTAGTGAGCATTATTTATGTCTGATCTTTACAGCCTTCCTTCGTCACTGGCAGAGAATGGGGAACTCAAATCAGTTCTTTATGACCTTCAGTTAGGCCGTTTGGTAATTAGGACCTGGTTCCTAGCATTTACTAAATTTACGTCGTCATACTTCAGATAGAGAAAGTGTCTTATTGTGGAGACTAGATAAAAATAACTATATGAATATTCAACACTAAAAAGCTTCCACTCCCACCAGCACAACTTTTGGGATACTCCTCGCTTATTACGCCACTGTATATGCCTGAAAAGGCGTGGAGATGCATGCATTGTATTGATATTTAGTAATCATTGTATGTACCATTACTAGCAACCAATTTAAAAAAAAATATTAAAATAAAGTCTTTAATTATTTACCTGGCTACTGGTTTAGAATTTCGTCATATTATTATTATTCCATTTTTTATCAAAAAGTTTTCTCTAGACTCTGTATTTCATTAATAAATTAAATATAATTAATTTTATATTAATTCCTTTGAAATACTAAAATAGCTACTTTGTATTTAACATTGTGCTTTTTCGTAATTTATTGCTCCCTTAAATTAAAGACATTAAATTTGTTAATTAAAGGTCTCATCCCGCTTGCTGTATCATTATCTGTTCAAATATTATAATATTATTAATATCTGCAAATATATCTTTAAAATTAGACCGTATTTGTCAAAATAAAATATGACAAACGTCGTAAATATTATTTTATAAACATATTGTATTAAATATTCGTAACATGTCATTTATTATACCCATTCTTTAATTTTAATGACATCTCTTCGAATTGATTATTTTTTTTAATCACCTAAATAAGAATAAACAAGTTTTAATTTCCATATCTTTTTTAACAATAAGTATCCGTATTATAGATCACACGTTCCCAACCTTTTTCGAGTCGTGACTAGGGATTCCAATCCCGGGATCCCGAATCCCGGGATCCCGGGATCCCGAGCTATTTTCGATACCTATGAATCCCGGGATTGATAAACATAATCCCAGGATTTCGGGATTGATTTTTTTATCAATTTTTATGGAAAATAAAATAAAACAGAAAAAATACTTTTAATAAAAAATAACTACATTAGAAATAAACTAAGTTTGAATGAAGTTTAATTTATACCCATGTGTAGGTTGCCGATTCATTTTATTTTTGAGAAAGATTGGGAAAAAACAATGCTTCGCACTTTTAACAAAGAAATTCTACCATGATATCATACGTTTTACGGCAGTTTCATATTTGACTGACTAATTAGATTTATGATGCGGAAAGGCCATGATTATTTGCTTTACTATTTGAAATATCGCTAATCCATTCATTATGTCTTTACTATCAGAAACAGCAATCTCATATTAAATTCACATTATTATATATATTACAATATTATTTACTCCATTAAACTTGTGTATTTCCAAGATATTCCAATAAATGTCTTAAATAGTATAAATTATACTAGATTTATTTTTGACCGATTTTATATAAAAATTTTATATTAACAATGGGAAAAAATGCCAATCCCGGGATTGTCAAATTGTAATCCCGAAATCCCGGGATCAGAATTTTGGCTCGGGATTGGATTCCCTAGTCGTGACCCAATTTTATGAAAGCCAAGTTACCCGCGACTCCTATAAATTGTAAAATGCCTTTTTAATAGAGTAAAAAAAAAATAGAAATCGAATCATATTTAACGCGATGGTTGACACTGTAACACGTCAACCAGCTTCAAAATTCGTGATTGAGTTTTCGTTAATGCTAACTCATGTTATTCTCAATATTTTTAATCTGTTTCTTCTTTTGGTTTTCAAACGAATAAACATTAAATATCCACTCTTGCAGAGATATGCAGAAGCAAGTGGTAGTATAACTCGAAAGGTAAGCAAGGCAACATTTTGACACATTTCACACTAGAATTGATTCAGATTTTTTTCATGAAATAAGTTGCGTGTCGAGGAATAATTGTGCAGTTCGAAGAATTCATCTTGTATTGGAAATTCTGGCTACACCGAGGGAAGCAAAAAATGGATTTCTTACCAGTATAGATTCTTCTTATGACAGTTTAGGGAAGCAACACTGAACCTTATCATATTAGGGGTGTGTTTTGGTTAAAAATCAATATTTTTTATGTTTACTGTTTCAGCCGGCGACTTGGGGTCGCGACCCATATGTTGGGAACCCATGGTTTAAATTGTAAATTATAAAAAATGTCTCAAATTGCAAGCTTCGTATTTTTCCGCAAGGTGTCTCTGGAAGATAGAGGATTCATCTTAAGCCGCTCGGCCATCACTCACCACTTGCATATTATCCGATCCAGAGTGGAGATTTGTATTAACAGATATTTGTTCATTTTACGAGAAATTGATGGTAGCTACTTGCTCAACCTTTTGAGTCCATACTCTGACTCCAAACACATATTAAACAAAATATGTGTATCTGACAGAACCAGGATTCGAAACTGGGACTCACAACATTAATGCGTTAATGCGTCAGCCTTTCGGCCATCGTGGGCGTTACATTATGATGACGTCAATAATAAAGGCTTTTTAAATGGGACGCAAAAAGAATTCACTTGAGAAAACTTTGAATGTTTTGTCAGATTAATCACCAAAATGCTATGTACCTGATACATCACTTAATAAAATACGAACGTATGACATCTTATCAGCCTTAAAATACTAAGATTAAGTATTGTTCAAAATGTTATTAATACACATTTTTGGATACACGTTATATGTTAACATATTTGCACATTAGCTAAATCTAATGACTAACCCAATAAAACACACTTAACAATCAATATTATTGTATTTCACTGTATTTAAAAAAAAATATTTGCGAATTCTCGCGGAATAACTGAAAAAATGTAACCCACGGAACTAATAATTATTGTAAATCACTGAAGTAGGTAATGTTTGACGATGTAGGTTCATATGTATTTATATTGAAATCTGATCCTTATTGATCACATAAATTCAATGGATAAACATAATTCACGGTCACAATGAAATTCGATAATCGGTATGCTTTATTAGTAACCCCTGTTTTTTTTTTATTCCCTGGCGAATTTTTTAATTGTCCGAGCTCTACATGAAAATTGAAATTGCATAGAGACCAATCACATTATTTAATAAAAAAACCTTTGTGAAAACTTATCACTGGTATAACAAATTTAAATATACGTAAACTTGAAGTGGTGAAAAAATAAGACACACCAAGCTGTATTCTGTGACCCCTGTACTCCAGTGCCTAAGTCGCTGGTCTTTCACTCAAAGGTTACGGGTTCGATTCCCAGTGAGGTCACAATATATTAACGTGATTTTCTGAAAGCATTCCACATCTAAGAGCATTATTATATATATATTTTGTTAAAAAATATACTTAGTTACATATTTTATAAAAAAAAAAACAATATAATAATATGTACGTTTTTTGGCAAGCCGATTTGTATTAATGGACCGTATTTTATGAATTGTGTTAACGACAAAAATTTAGTATGATACGTTCTTTAAAATATAGTATCCTTTTTTATTAAAATGCCGTTTTTTTTATAAAAACATATATGTAGGTAGGTATGCTTATATTTTTTTTTTATTTATATAAAATTGAGCTTTGATACAATCACGGCACAAAATCTGGAATCTATACAAATAAAAAGGATTTCATGTTACAAAAATCATTTTTTTTTTAATAAGAAAAAAGATACGTTCAAACTTCAAGTTTTCAAACGTTTTTTCACCTTCTAAAGAACCTATGAAACATATTTTAGTTTTGATATTATTTATAAAATACGATATAGGTACTATAAAAAATCAGTTTCCCAGAAATGCACATTTTATATAGTTTTTCCTAAATTGCAGTTTCGTTATTAGACTTTAAAAAAATATTTTTAGATAGGTACGTATTGATTATTTTAAATAAAAATAATAATTTTTCACATTTCTGCGCAGAGATCACCATTAAGCGTTAAGCGTTATACTTGTTGTGAACACACAAAATGATAAAGTGGCCAATACACCATAATTATTCTTCTTACGTGTAATAAAATATTTATTGTGTTATAATCTCATTTGTTTTATTCAATAAAAAATAATTTTATGCATCAGTTGTTAGAGCATGATATTTTCCATGGTACGAGATGTTCTCTGCCAGGTGTCATTTTTCGTTGAGAAAAGTAAGAAAAGATGCTATTTGGCCACTTTGCAAAATTTCTTTAAAAAAATATCACAACTATCGTTTGTCGTCGAGGGAAAATCTCTCAAGGAAAACGGTGAGCATTTATAGGTCTTCCGGGAAAATCGACGGTGCACTCCGAATGTTTTCTTTCATAAAATAAACTAAAGCGTTTATTTAGATATACCAAAGAAAACTCGACGGTGAAATCACAAAATACTTGTGAACTTAGAATCATAGACAAAAAAAGTTTTATTTATTCAACATACATAATTCTGAAAACACTCATGAAAAAATATAGCCAATAGAAAGTAAGACACCCGGCTGGAATCGAACCAGCGTCTCTTGGGTTTCGCGCCCTGTGCATTACCACTATGCCACGACTGCCATGCTTAATTGCGAGAAATTTTAACTATTGGCCTTATTAATACCTGCTCATAAGCGATCTCTAAATTGAGTTAACTCTTACTCTTCGTACTTACTTGAACTTGCTAATAATTTTTAATTAACAATAATTCACAAGATTTAAGAATATAATATTTTAATTATTGAACATACATAATACTGAACATACTCATGAGAAAATAGAGCCAATAGAAAAAATATTTTTCGAAAAAAGTAAGACACCCGGCTTGCTAATAATTTTTAATTAACCATTTCTTTTATTCAACGAATAATTCGAAAATGAAATCGAAATAATTACAAGATAAAAAGAACTTTTTATATACCATGTTTTTAAATTTTCTGTTGAATCATATAAACTTGTCAATTCTATGTATTAATAATTTAGGACAAATACGGCAATTGTCAACAAATCATTTTTTTGCTATTTTGCAACAAACAAACAAATATAGAATACTGAAATGTCATTTTGATGTCCATCGTAACGCACGTATATATTAATAATTTAGTTGCTAGGACCACCCCTTTAGCAACCAATAATAGTGGATTGGATTACGGATTTTTTACGAAATAACGTTTCATACAAAGCAGAATTAACTGAAAATGAATTCAATTCTACTTAACTATGGCTAAAAGTATTAAAAGAATGCATTGGCATCGTGTTCTGGTAATATATTCTAAAAGTTTCAAATATCTAGCTAGTCGGGAAGTTAGTTAAAAATCGAATGCAAGATTTGTACTGGATAAACAACCACCGGACAAACAAGAATGCGAGCTAAGAAAAACGTGGTAAAATCTGTTCACTGAGCCATCGATATATACAAGCAAACGTACATACGTTGTTTCCGTTTCAAAAAATATACCACAATAAGATATATTTTTACAATATGTCGAGTAGAAAGTTTGCGGCAAGCAAGCAACGGGTAATACGTTTTATACGGAAAGTTTTATTTCACGGCCTTTTCGCATGTCTTTCGAGGGAAATAAATAAAATACAGAGGAGCTTCGCCGTTATTACATATTCCTCAATGTCTTGTTTCGCAACCCGGTTTACTTTGCAGAAGAATATTGAAGTCTAAGCCAGACTTATTTCATTATTCCTTTTTGACAATATTTTTATTCGTAGCATATAAAAAAAATCATATTCACTTTAACACACAACAGTTAGGCGGCTCTCGTGGTGCAGTGGGTAAGGCGTTGGCCTTCCACCCGAGAGTTCTGAGTTCGATTCCCGGTCATGACAAAAACATTTATGTGTTTTTCTCAAAGCCTGGGTTTTTGTGATTGTTCAAAATTACTAACAACCACCTTGTACGAAAAAGCAAGGACATGGTTATTAATAATTCTAAAAAAAAACACACAACAGTTTAAAGACGTACTTCAGTGAAACGGCAAATAATTTTCAACAGTAAATGCGACGAAATTTCTCACTCATCGCCTGGACTCGCCAATCGGAGACCGATAGTAGAAGTGTGCGCACGTCGATTTGTTTTTGTCATGGCGTCGGACGAAAATATTCTTAAATGGTGTAAAGATGACTAAAAAACTTTACGAATATAATATTATTATTAGTAATATAACAATAAACATGACATTAAATGGACGCATGTTGGATTTTTATGACAAATTATATTTCGTTCGGCACGCGCCATTTGCACAATCCGCGCATCGCCTAGCCACGATCTTTTTAGACCATGCCTCAACTAAAGTATAGCCTTAAGTATAATTAACCTGGAAATAAATCGCACGTGTAAAAAATTTAAAATAATTAACTAATTGTTTTTTTACAATTTTGCAGAATAATTGTGTTTATGGAAGAAAACACATGAGAAAAACTATTTAGTTTGCGTTGGAAGAATGTAGGTACCTGTACACTCTGTTTATTCCGTGATTCTCAGGTATTTAGAGATTTCAATTAATATAAACAGTTTTTGAACACCTTTAATAACAATCTTGATGACAAAGAAATGTAGGTATTATCAGTACAAGTAAAAACGATTTTCAATTAACTTCAAATGAATTTGGCAAAAGAAATATTAGGATACAATAATTATTATGATAAATACCTACTGAGCTATTTCCATGATATTAAGTAATTCTGTGATAGTATCAGAGCGTTGGAGCGGAGCTCGGAGCACTGGAGCAATGGGATTTTACCTGCTCCAGGTGGGGTGGAGCCGGAGCACCAAAAATTTGTAGTGCTCCACTGCTCCGGATGTTCTTTTTATTATTAAATCATCGTCCTAAAATTCAATCCAAATAGTATATTTTGACACTTTGCAACTCTAGAATTGTTTAAAATATGGCAACACTGCCGAATGATAAATAACCCCACTTTTTTGACAGAAGAGGCAACGAATGAGAGACGATTTGCTGCCGAATTTTGTTTAATATAATTAATAATTAAAATGACGAGCATTTTAAAACTAGCTATTTTTAAACATTTGTATAAGTACATAATATAATACTTATTAAAAAATTTTACCCGGAGCGGAGCCGGAGCAAGTATTAGGTCTCGGAGCGGAGCTGGAGCGGAGCAACTCAAAAAGGGATCGCTCTGGATAGTATGACCATCCGGTCTATTCCATACACGAGACGGCTGTATGTGGTAGTTTATCCTACTCGTATTTATGTATTGATGAGGTTAATTGTTACAATAAGTTAACCGTCTAAACCAGGGGTTCCAAACCTTTGCTATGCCCTGCACACCTAAGAAATATTTAATTAATATTCGTACCCATTAAAAAAGTTTGAAGACAGATAGGATTTATTGTTGTCTATTTGATTTAAGTTTTGTATTATTAGATTTTAATTAAAATTTAAATACATAAATATCCTTAATTGATAAAATTAGGTAACTATAAATATAAGTATTAAACCACTGATTTATATAAAACTCAGTAAATAAAATGAAAATATATATAATTGTGGCTTTGATCATCGCTTGATTGATAAAACAGGTGTGTGCCGTTCAACTGAATACGTGTGACAGCGAATAAGCATATAAATCCTAAGAGGTAATGCAGTCGCTATTTTTGGGTATTCTTGAGGTATCCAGGAGATTGGCTGAGATAGTTTAAATACTAGGGGAAACCTATGATATCAAAAGTTTTATAAAAACTAGTCTATAAATATAGGTATGGACTTATATCATTTAATTTTACACACTTTCCCACTGTTAATTATATCATTTTATTAAAAAAATATTACGTACAATTTAATATATATATATATTTTTATAAATCTACAATTGAAAATAAATGTAAACAGTAAAATCAACCCTAGTTATTGTGAACATAGAATTGAATGACTTCATGAAGTGAAACTTTCTTGCTGACTGCGATCTGCAGATCTATCTGTTGATTCTGGCGATTTATTGATTATATTTTCTTGGTTAGGAAGATAGGAAATATAGAAATAAATTTAAGTTGAATAAAATAAATACAAAATTCACACAAAACTAAGCCATTGCAAATAATATAATGAATACACGTAGAACTTTTCCAGTAAATATCGAAAATATATCCAGTATTATACAACGTCAAATATACTGAAAAATGCATTTAATTGTAATGGAACCTAAGTTTTTAATAAATAATTTTAATGTCTAAGTTATCATTTTTTCTGCTGAAATAGATAATATAATATTGAACGACTCTTGTAAATTTCAACGGTATAACGCAAAGTAATACCTGTATAAAAAAACACAGTTAATTCAATATTAACACATTATTTTGGCCCTCCCGATATACCATCCACCATTACTATTTGATATTAAATGTAAGATTTTAACAATGTAAATTAGTTTTGCGAACAATTCCCTCTCTCTTGAATAGTTAACTTCTACAAACAAAATGTCTTCATGTAAACCCGGTTTCCTTTATAAAAAATAAATACAAAAAGTTTAAATGTAATTATTTGGCCTTGGGCGTTAAATTTATAAACCTGCCAGTGATTAAAATCTAAGATAAGCTACTTCTTCTCAGCACAAAGACTTTTTTTCAAAAACTTTGTTCGCATCTTTTAAAATATTCCATTTTTACTTTTAATTATTGTTTACATCACAAAAAATAAGCTCGAAAGCTTCGTTAGTATAACAGTCACAAATAATATTGTTAAGTAATCAAAACCCGTTGTTTTAAAATTTTAAAAAGATTTTCACAGTATACAGAATAGATTATAATAATATATAAACTCTTCGATGTTTTCAATAAATTCTTAAAATATTTTAAGATTCAAATTTATAATACTTAAATAAAAATATGAAATCTTTTCAAAAGATTCATCTTTCACTTACTGGAAATTCATGACAGTTTAAAAAATATATTTATTACTCAATATTTATCTAGCATATCATATAAAAACTATTTTTCGGTACTTGTGTGTTTCGCTCATATCGTGATTAAGTATGAATAAAAAAAATTACATACGTATTAGTTCATTTAATATTACAATTGAGAGGTTCAAATTATACGGTAACCGATTTCAATATATGATTATAAATTGAATTCTACATATTAACTATTTTTAACATCCATGGTATTTTTCTTAAATTTAATTATCTTTCACAACTATAATGTAAAAATATTCACGAATAAACTGTTAACCTACCTATAAATTTCGCTAGAAATCAGTTAAATATATTGTCAATCCTGTTTCACTCATAAATATCCTGTTCTCCTAAATTCCTCAGTAATTCAAGTATTATCAATACTGTGTAGTTGGAAATGGGACAACTGGATGCCAGGACAATTGGACGCCGCACAGTCGTAGACACGTAAAAAAACGTAGACGATGAATTTTAATCAGTTTCTATCTACTACTTCGTAGTTTAAATTCATTTCATTCTTAACATAATGTTTTTTTATTGTGGATTGAGAATTACCATGCCTAAAACTTTATATAAAAATAAAAACTCTTTTTTCGTTGGATCTTAAACGTATGCACGATTAAATCATTATTTACGAGTGCATATTTAAATTCTCACCAACCATTAAATCATAATATACCTAATAATTTAAAAATAATAATAATATTAAATATATTTTCTAAAGGTACGTATAAGTACCTAACGTCTATTTATTTTTGAATTGCGTGACGTCCAGTTTTCCCGGCGCCAAATCCTCCTAGACCCGTGTAGTTAGTGTAGAAAATTTTCATATAGTATGTTAAGAAAGGGATAACTGAGAAAATTCCAAGGTAATAGTAAGGAAAAGGCATGAGTATCAAGGAACAATTATGACTTAAATGTTATGTATTAATTACTAATGTTTTATTACTGTTAATATTTATTTCATGATAATTTAAACTTGTCAATTTGTGCGATGAATAATGTTAAAATAAATTTCCTTTTTTAATATAGGTTTAGTTATTTTTGATCTGCAAATGCTGGTTGCAATAACTTTTAATTATTATATTTTAAATTTTTGTAATCAATATGTAACTGTTTGTTTACTTAATAAATAAATAAAAACAGTCAAAAATTATTAATAATATGCAATAATCTTTAGGCTACATTATATTAGTCACAGCGTGTAAACGTACAGAATATACGCACATAATATGACCACTAACCACAGCTACCGGTAGTAACCACACGTTTTGATCTGCATTTTCCATGCTATTTTTATGTGACTTCCATACATACCAAATAGGGTGCAATGACCTGATCCAATTCGCTACGGAGTTTAGAAAATCCACAACTAGTTGTTTTTTCTTCCTTCGTTGACCAGCTGTATCCTGCATTTGCCCCACGTATATCCTCATGTCTATATATGCCTCACTGTGAAAACGGCAAGTAAGTTATTTTAGGCTATCCACCGACAATTATTAACCACCGAACGCAGATGTTGACTACTCGCTCGCTTGTCGACTATTCCACCGTAGAAAATTTATAAGTCAGTCAACACGGTATGCCTGCGCGGGGTATAGAATGTTAACGCAACAACAAGACGGTGTAATGAGTACGGAGCCATAACCATCACGCTACATACTTTGAGCGAAAATTTTCATGAAAATTAAATAACGAGTTTATTATACCGCTTTACCCCACATAACTGAGTGTAATAATGGTTAATTTAATTTTGAAATTAATTAATATTATAAAGTAGATTAGAAGTAATGTCACGTAACATTATCAAAGGAAATGCGCGTAATTTCTGCAAAATTACAAACACGTGTCTCCAAAGGTCGTTAAAATTCAATAAACAACCGGACATTCAAACTTCTAAAGTAGGTATCGTTCTTCCCATATCAGTAATGAGTGTAATGTAATGACCAAAAAATTACGTGAGTTTATAGCAAAGTAGATAGAAACATTAACTGATATCTCTTTCAATTAAAAAATATCATAACACCCATTTATTTATTAACCAAATATATTACAATGTAAAGTAAATATATTCAAAAATTTTGGTTATGATCGTTATTAAAATAATTTATTGTCTTAAACTTACAAAAATATATGGTTTTTTTTTCATAAAATATTCAATAATAATGTTACTCCATCGCAGGCATGTTCAGGCTGTGATCTACTGTCCAGTATCATTTAGTGACGTACTAATAATTGTCATTCTTCATTTTGAGCAAATGTATCATAATACCGCAACAAATACATACTTACTCAATTTCTCCAAAACTTAGTTAAACTATTCCCTTAAGGGGGGACATGCTTGTCGAAGGTCAAAATTGAGTTTTTATTGTATTTTTAAACCATGATCCTGGACACTCCT
This sequence comes from Rhyacophila brunnea, assembly GCF_057557595.1. Lineage (NCBI taxonomy): Eukaryota > Metazoa > Arthropoda > Insecta > Trichoptera > Rhyacophilidae > Rhyacophila > Rhyacophila brunnea. Next base: position 7,566,247 of record NW_028232796.1, on the reverse strand, counting down.
TAAACGTTGTACATAATCTATTTATATAATTTTGAAGCCTTATTATCCTTTATAGTTATTTTAAACATTTGATGACTGCATAAAGTATTTTTGTTACATAAAAATAGTATTCTTTTAAACCTCTCGCTCTAACGTTTTAGAATATAGTCATATTTCGGTACATAACTGTGCAGTGGTGTTAAGATTTTTTACATTTATTAATTTTTAAACGCATTTATAAAACCATTAGTATAATTTATTACGAGATAATTTTTGTAAAATATTCACGATAAAAAATTATATTGATAATCTCTGTGATCCCAAATTTGACAAGAATTAGGCATTTTATTATTAAAAAAATCGGCAAGATTAACACATTTGAAGATGATTCTAAAGATATTTATTATAAGCTATGTCTTTAACCATTCAAGTGTGATAAACATTTTATGAATAATGATAGCTTTATAATAATTATTGACCTAAGAATAAGGTAGTGTTTTTTTGAAATACGCCATTTCTTTTGGCATTCCCCAGTGGTTAAGCTACAACACACGGCCGTAGCCATAAATTGACAAACTATAATTAAAGTAGGTAGTAAAATTGTGTTAACGCGCGTGTTTGAACTCTTTGAAAAACTCAATTTTGACCTACGACGAGCACGTGGGCCGTCGTGCAGATAAATTTATACCTGGAGATTCATATATTTTCTTTCTCTCACTTCTAAGGCAGACCGTGAATTATATGCAATACAAATCAAATGATACGACGAGATCAAGTGGGGTTCCTCGTGGTTAATATTTAAAACGATTTTTGACGTAAGCTATTAAGGCAATAAAAATATGAATGGTTAATGCTCCCTCTTTCAAAATCACAATGAAATCGTATTATCTTACAACAGACTGTTATTTACATTTTCACGACTCAGTCTATATTTTATAAAATTCATTTTTTTAATATGTACGTCTTTTATGTTTTGTAAATAAAGCCACAAACATAAAATAATGAATATTTTCTGTATTTTTTTATTTGCTCGTATCCGATCCTTCCATGAATCATAATATGAAGACTGCACGAGGTCTAAAATAATCGTTATCGCTTGACAATCGCCTTGCATTTTTTCTATCCCATCCCAACATCTAACTCTCATACACATGGATCATATTTAGTAGCCTTCCAGCACACGATAATCAAGTTGGTTGAAAGAAAGGTGGGCCAGGTTGTGACACTTCTGAGGCATCCGTGGCATGTGGTTAAGGTAGATCAAACGTCTCATCTCCAGGTTAGATATAAAAAGAAGTGCATACTATCTTCTGATTGCTGCAAGCATTTTTTCTTGAATTTTAACGGTTGCTGTGTCTTTTAAATTCCATGACTTAATTCCGTAAAATAGTAGCATCAGAATGCCGCAGAACGACTAAAAAATTCACACTGAACTCAAGTGTAAATAAAGTTTTATTGATTAGGTACGCACAATATTATTTGCGGGTGTGGGACCAAAGTGTTATGATTTTTTTCTAGTAGATACATGACTTCAATCACCGACTTTCCACTATAATAGTAAATCTAAAACATTGCACCGAATTAAAATTCGGTGGATTTCCACCCACCAATACTTTATTTCAATTTCATTCATGAACCTTTTTAATTGTTTTAATATGCAATCCACGTAGCATTCAAAAACCAACGGGGTTTTTTCATTACAGCACTCAGCTATATGAAAATTCATGTACATTATCCTAATTGACCCAGTGCCGGGTATACAGTGGCAGTAGCTATGCAATAGGGCTTGCATTTAGGTTACTGTTATAACCGGTTAACCGGGTTTTTATTGATTGCCGTCAAATTACATAAATAACACATGAATTTTCCATTCGTTATAATAAAGGTGTAATTCAGTATAAGTACTGCAATTTTAAATTTGCAAGATTCATTAATTCATTCAATTTCTATTATGCTGAAATTTAACGATACTTATCTTTAAAAAAAAATCAATTAATACAGCATTTACTTGGTGGTGATTCATTATAATTCTAGTCGTATTTACTCTCAACTTCCCAGAAGTTTTAATTTAAGAACTCGTTTTTTAAATGCATTCGTAATCTCAGATTATGAAGTAATGGTTTAAATACATTATCATCATGTTATATGCTATCACGTGCTGTCAAAGATACCGCTACGAGAAAAAAGTGTTTAATTTCGTTTTTCTTGGTATTTAAAATGTTATCAGGCTGATGCGTAGCTCATTTTGAACCTTTAAATGAACATTGTCAGTAAGCAAATTCTGCCGAAATCGCCAGGACGACAACGAGGTCACCTCACGCGTACCGCGCTACATCGGTAACCGCATGACTCAATGAATATTTTTTTGCTATTTTCTCCATGCCTATACATTTTCGACTCATGTCAAAATCGTGTTTTCTTTGTTTTTTGTGGTTTTTTCTGTGGATTTTCTATTAAATTATTATCTATTATCTATGGTCTGCAGGTTAGGTTCTGCTCAAAATGTTATCTATGGATGCAATATCGCAAGTAATTTTAACGTACGCACACATACGTTAAGATTAATTGAAATTAGCATGAATAAAGAATAATAATTCAAAATACTAATACATTAGAGTTGGCACTCTCCGTCATTGAATTTATAGAGTTAATGATCATTAAAAGTATTCTGTGGAATGACATAACCATATACTAAATTTGTCGCCGTACTAGCATGTGACAGTACGTGACGTGATCATAATTAGTTAATTGCAGCATTACTTTCTTGTTGCTCCCACTCTGGCAGTAATATAATACGAGGCATATATTTTCAAAAACCTCATGTCATATTTCAGTAATTGTGGTGAACAAAAGTAAGATGTTTTAAATTTATTTTAGACGTTGGTTTTAACGTCAGTTTTCCATCATAGAATTTTAAATTTGGAACAATATGCCCATCTTCAATAACCAATTACCATATACCTACCAAAATAAATATTCGCAAAAATTTGATATATCAGCATTTATTCATATAATTTAATTAATCGTCTTACTTATGTAAATCATTAAAATCAGTTTTTGTATGTAATATTATGTTATGGATACTGTACGAAATTACATTAATTAGAAAATCTATAATTTATGCTTCGATTTTTACAATACCAATGTCATGTGGTAAAAATGATACAAAGGACAGGAGATACATAAAAATTAAAAATATATTTAAACACTACATATTATTATGATCGTATACAATATATATAGACAATTAAGCCGTAACATAATATAACAATATAAAATATTACGATAAATATATAAATATTCAACATTTATTTCATATATTTTAGTGCCAATATTTTACCATTCAACGAATATGTAGAAAATGTTACACTTAAATAAAATGTAAAAAACTTCATAACCTAAAGGTGTGATTTTACTTATGCGATCATCACATAAGTAAAATCACATCTTCGTGTCCATGAAACGCATTATGTAAAAATCACTATTAATACTTATTGTCATGTAGCTTGAAATTCTGATAAATAACCAATTAGGTACATGGATTGAGTACTGAGCTCATTTGTGTAGAGTGTACTACATGGTATGTTTGGATCCATAAATGGCGTACAATCGGGATGGAGATACGACAGCGAACTATATAGTATATTATCTTTTATAACTTTGCACTTTTTACTACACCGATCCGCCTTTTTGCCTTGCATAAAATTAGATCAAATGTTATTTGCTTGTATAAATTTATGTACCTAGTAATAATTAAATAAATATATAATATTGCATCATTTTCATCCTAGAGCCGGAGTGCAAAGTTATGAAACGTATACTCTATGCCGCCTTATATTGATGACAAAAACAGTAATATTCGAGAAGTCGTTAGGCCAACGAATACCTGGACGACCTAGTACATTATAGAGGAATAGTGTCTAGTTATGTTTAAATATTTTGTGTCACCAAATCTGAAGGGACGCGGGTTTGGGACGGAGTTGAATGTAAGCTAGAGAAGATGAAGATCTACATGGGTTTGCACACTAAAAATAATATATATAATATAGTACATAATTGCGTAAAAAATATGGTTTGCTTCAACGATGTTGAATTTGATCTCAATGCTATATGGTTATCTGTTTCCGATACAATTTTTTACTGTGACTAACTAACTATGATATGGCGAACTGCATACCTACGTACAATTTTCCGGACACGACAACATAAATATACAAAAATATCAGGTTACAAAATCTAATTTCCGGTAACGAATGATACTTTTCTTGGCATATATAATTTCCGGTAAATTTCTAAACCCTTCCCTAGTATGCAAGAGCACTACGCTGCATACAATTTTAACGTGGCTACCCGCGAGCTACGAGTGGTAGGGTCTACGGCTCTACCAGTGTACATAGACTCTACGAACCTCGCGAATAGCTCTACGGTTCTCGTACCGAAATGCTACGCCAGATATATTTGGGTCACCACTCTGCTCAGGCAGCTGAGAGTATTTCTCAGGGATGCGTGATACTTTTATTATTGCCTGAGATATTTAATTAAGTCGGCCGCTGTGGAAAAGCGCCCACCGAGCGTCCGAAACTGTATTTAAATATATACTCACCTTTATAAAACATGTTTTTCTGATAACATTTTTTTATTACAGCAAACAATATAATATATTGCTAATTAGTCCACAGTGAAGCATTACCTATGGTGGCCACGCGGCTTAAGCGTTGGACTATCACGCCGTGGGTCCCAGGTTCGAATCCTGGGTCTGGCAAATACACATATTGTTTTTCAATCCGTGTGTGAGTCAGGGTATGGACCTAATAGGTTGAGCAAGTGGCTGACATCCATTTCTCGTAAAAAACCAAATCTGTTAATACAAACCTCTACTCTGTGGAGGCCTATATGATCCTATTAGGATTGGACATGGTCGAGAGAGAAGCAATTTTTACCATATTAAATTTGCTTTACATATTATTGATATGGAAGGGTTTATGTGGAACGGTTTTTTACACCTTAATTATTAAAACCATAGATTCGGGCCTCGGGTGAATAAAATATTAAGTATATTTGTCTTTATATACAAGATATAAGACATAGATATGGATTGAAGTAATAAAAACTTTGACGCGGGAAAAAAAGTTAAAACGAGTTCCATAAGGCGGTATCAAGGTTACTTCCCGACTACCTACCCTCTATTCTTCCAGCCACAGAGAGTCAAGTAATTTTACTTTATCTTTACTTTGCCATGATTTGAGGAATTCTTTGTACTATTGAGCATCCTGGTATAGCATTAATCGTTAAAATCAATTATTATTATTAATTTTTCCGAGCACAATTCTCTTAAATTGAGTATAAAATATTACCAAAATCATAAAACATCCCTGCAACTAACATCAAAAAATTAACCCACTAATAATATTATATATTATGACGTTATCACTGCCATCTTCAATAATAATTGGATAGAGAAGAGATACATGATTATTTTTACTATGTTTATCGTTAGAAATTGGAATTTATGGTTTTTGTTGGAGGTTGGTTGTATGGAGGGCCTCAAAATCAACCAGTACCAGCGAGCGTCCTAGCCCCTAAATAGCTCCCAGTAGCGTATACTGGTACTAAAATTAAAAAAAAATACAAGCACCTACGGTACTATATTTTAGTTTTATACATTTTCTCTTATAATGATCACTGTAGCTACGAGTAGTAAACAAAGTATTATTATACTATTATACATTTACAAAAACTTGGAAAATAAGGATCAAAGTAATTATATCAATATAATTTATGTGAATTTTATTAGTAAATATCGCATACATATATAATTATATTCTCTCTACAATTTCTCATCTTGCAAAGGTAGAATTTGTATTCCTTCACGTGAGTAGGTACATCCACCCTAACCCTGCGCGACCCTATCCCCGCAAGTACACCGCCTGGTTATCGATTGACATCAGGACACGACGGGAGCACAATGTGAAGAGTGTCCCATTGTCGAGTCAACTTCACACACGATTCTACCAACGTGGGCGCAATGCCATACTCTGTAATTACTATCCATTATCTTGTACGTTCAAAGATGTCATTGAACAAATCCTCTGTATATCGGAATCTAATGCCGATAGCCTGTCCACACAAATTAACTTAGGTACGGTTAATAATTTGCATCCGCATTGCAATAGTGCAGTGTTTGTTAACTTTTTTGAGCGTTTTTTGTTTTTTTAGAAACTAGTATTTTTTGCTAAATAAATTTGATGTATTATCACATTTGCAAGACTCACGATGGCCGCGCGGCTTCAGCGTCGGCCTATGGCGTTGTGGGTCAAACGTTCAAATCCTGAGTCTGGCAAGTACATAGTATATTGTTTTTCAATTTGTGTTTGAGTCAGAGAATGGACCTAATAGGTTAAGCAAGTGGCTGACATCCATTTCTCGTAAAAACAAAATCTGTTCATACAAACCTCCACTCTGTGGAAGCCCATGTGGTGTATTAAGATCGGACATGGTCGAAAAACAAAAGATTCTAATAAAATTCAACATTTTAAAGAAGATTGATTTAAAAAATATGGTGTGGGTATATTCTATATATATGGTGGCTATCGACGTTAGAAGTGATAAATATCATCATATTTATGTATTGAGGTATTATAATTGTTTTTTTTTTTAGAATTATTAATAACTATATTGTCCTTGTTTTTCGTACAAGGTGGTTGTTAGTACCACACAATTTTTGAACAATCACAAACACTCAGGCTTTGAGAAAAACACATAAAAAATATGTACTCATCAGGATCGAATCCAGAAATCTCGGGTGGAAGGCCAGAGCCTTACGCCCTGCTAGACGAGAGCCGAATATGTATTATAATTGTTGGAATAAGTTAGCCGTCTAAACTGTTTATCTCGCCCTAAAAGTTAACACAGGCAAGAGAGAGCCTGTTAAAACATAGCACTTTTTGACAATTTAGACGGTTAACTTATTGTAACAATTGGCTCCTTAATACATAACTATGATAAACTACCGTCGATAGCCGCCTTGTGTATAGAATGATGTGATAGGTATTTAAATAAAACTAAATAATCACACATCATTTCAAATCAATCGAGTAAAATATTTAATTTTATCATAATGTTACACGTGTTGGTTGGATCTTGTTTGTAGAAATACGTCAAGTTATAATTAGTATCAGCATTGTTTTCACGAAAGCACACATAATTAATGAGAATTACATAAATTAAATATTTTAAAAATACAAAATAAATGTATAATAATGTTCTTATATTGATAATAATTATAAATCTCTTGTAAACCCTGGTTTTGAATTAGTTTTGAAAACTCACCAAATAATCTTTGTTACTTACCTGTATGTAGGGTCGTCATATCGAAAGAAAAAGTTGCAATACTCGAGAATATCTGTATAAAATGATGCTCAAGGGATTTATTTATGAAAAATCGCAAAATCAGTATCGCCATATATCGCCTAATTTTGTCTATGTTGTAGTTGCAAAATGCACATGTAATAAAAACAATAATATATTCAGTAGTTCATTTGTTAATGTTAACTTTGTTGTTTTTATTTAATAAAACGCAATTTTTTTATAGTACTTATTCCACTTTAATTAATATATTAGGACCGGTTTCGTCCGCCTCAGTGGGACATTTTCAACTGAATACATTTTTTTAAAACAATATTTATCAAACAAAATTCAACGCGATAGAAATAATATAACAATAGGTATATAATAATTATCCATCCAATAATACCTTCCCAATAACAGACTAATTTAAAACTAATGAGGTTGGTCATTAATATTTCATACTACGTCAGGGGCATTAAACAAATTATTTAAAATATTAACAAACCACAAAATATGAAACAATCTACACTTACAATAACATTAATATCAACAAATAATTATGATTAGTCAAAATTTACAATAAAAATTTTATAAAAAAAAAATAAAACAATATTATCAATTGAAGTGAGATCGAATAAAAAACAAATACAACCAAAATATGAGTCAAAATTAAATAAAAATTAAAATAATAAATAATGTACAATATATAAAGTTATGTTATGACAATCCCAAATATTAAATAGGGTATAATAATGGAGAAGACACAAAATATAATTGATCATTTAACAAATTAGAATTGGGCAAAAATTTATACCTATTAATTTCTAGGATTTCCTGTTTATCCAATTTTATAGATTTCTCATTCAAATGCAGGATTTTAAAATTTTTACTGATATTAAAAGAGTGATTATTTAAACTTAAATGATTTCCAAAAGCTGAAGATTCATTACCATTTTTGGCACAGGCTAAATGTTCTTTGATCCTAGTATTAAAAGAACGTCACGTTTGTCCAACATATTTGGCATCACAAGAGTCACAACTTAATAGATAAATACCACTTTGGTTAAGTTTATCTAATCTATCTTTAGTATTCACCAGTATTGAATTTAAATTTTGTGTGTTGTAAAATGTTACATTGAAAAAAAATTTATCTATTTTTCTTGAAATATTCTCAGCACTCTTCCTAGGAAACATAATTTAACCCAGCGTTTTTTAACACTGGCTTCATCTATCACTAAGCCAGAAGTCACATTTAATAAATCTATCGATCTCACTTCAATTGATTATATTGTTTTATTTTATTTTTTATAAAATTTTTATTGTAAATTTTGACTAATCATAATTATTTGTTGATATTAATGTTATTGTAAGTGTAGATTGTTTCATATTTTGTGGTTTGTTAATATTTTAAATAATTTGTTTAATGCCCCTGACGTAGTATGAAATATTAATGACCAACCTCATTAGTTTTAAATTAGTCTGTTATTGGGAAGGTATTATTGGATGGATAATTATTATATACCTATTGTTATATTATTTCTATCGCGTTGAATTTTGTTTGATAAATATTGTTTTAAAAAAATGTATTCAGTTGAAAATTTCCCACTGAGGCGGACGAAACCGGTCCTTATATATTAATTAAAGTGGAATAAGTACTATAAAAAAAATGCGTTTTATTAAATAAAAACAACAATACAATGCAGTTCCACCATGAATTAAACCACCAAAATAAAAGAAAAAATGTTAACATTGTTTTTTTTTTATTTCAGCAATAATCACAGTCTTTGTGCTTTGGTAACACTACAATGAAGTGCCTCGTGATTAATAATAAATAATTTCTCTTGTATGTTATTAATATTGAAATATTCTGTGACAGTGATACATAAGTACAACAGACAGTACATTATGTGAGGAGTCACCAAAAAAAGTTTAAGCGAATTAACTTTTAAATTTTGCGGCATCACTCGTGTTGTTATCGAAGTATTGTCAGAGTATTGCCAGGATTGTAAAATTTTATTCCCCACTTGGTTGCTGAAAATTGTCTGAAAAAATCTGCAACAAAAAATTCAATTCAGAATTGGCAGGAAATGACGAAATGTCAATAAACCAACTTTATATATTTTTTATAATAATATTATGAAGATGTTGGAGCCAAGTAGCAGAAAAGGGAAATTATACAAACATATTTTGATTTTTAAATAATATATAGATTGTGTTTATTGAAATATTTCATTGCAACTCTGTATTATTGGAATTGATATTATCTTGTCTACATATAATAATATTCTTTGCACGAGTACAATGAATATTTAATACTTTTAATGCAACAGTAATACAATTCAAAATAAATTTCGATATTGAGTTTATAAAGAGAATATTCACTGAATTTCCCTTAACGTATTATGTGTCGAAATGTTTCGTTGAAACAGACTCAGCATATTATACTAAAATAGCTGAGCCAGCTGGCTCTCGCCAGTCTGTCTCGCTAGGTCTTGCAGACGGCTTGGCGGTATTGTATATTAATATAATTGTGAAGTATGCATAAACGGCGCCATAGTTTTCCCTTCGGGATGGATTTTCATTTACGTCAGACATTTTGACATTTCGCTGATTTGTCAGTTTTACAATTTGCATCTCGTCACTGCCAATACAAATTTGGAGTCATATGCGTAGTCTATTCTGGAGTCAGGCCTTGTCACGTTGTGGATACGTACCAATACGTAATTTGAGAGTAGGTAAATTCTCACCGATAGAAGAGGAAGCAAGATCGATTCTCTTTCACACAAACCCCCACCCTGCGGCCGGAGCTGATACCTACTTGTACTTTGGCGGACAGGAGGGTTGCACCTTTACCGATCTCGTTCACTTTTTACCCTGACTTCTCAACTGGATGGATCTTTCAACTTAACCTACTTTTTGTACATGGCCGGACGGACGCCGGCCACATAAAAATCAGTTTTTCTTTCACTTTTATTAACATTAATTTCTAAAATTCAGTGTCTACAATTTGAAGGGATGCAGAGCAGATGAGTACCCTATTATTTTTATTTATAATGTTTTTTTGTAGAATAGCATGTCTTCGCATAAAAAGATCACCGAGTCTCCTTAATTTCAATTGTTATACTTGTCAAAATAAATATAATGTTTTTTTTTAGACTATAATAAACAATTATTGTTATCTCTAAATCTAGTGTTTTCTTTATTTATATGGTATTTCATTATGTACACACTTAGAAAGCACTTGGCGCCCCTTTCATCAGTCAATTTTATCATACACTTACAAGTCTCTTTTATACGTAGTTCTCTTAGTCCATTTAAATTCCTTTTTTTACATATTTTACAGATGCTAGTTCTCTGTTAATCACATACAATTGTCAGCGCGATCTCATGGCCCTGAATAATTCAATTATCCGATTTTACTATTCACGCTTAAATCTAATCATGCTCTACCTTTAACTTGCAATTTCTACAATTTATATTTTTATTCACACATTCTCTCCTCTATTTTATTCACCATTTTTACGTATATTACAATTGGCGCTACAACATAGGACCGATTGTTGAACTATTTTAACATCGATTGTCAATTGTGTGTGATTTTTCAGTGGAACTTGTATTTAATTTAATTGAGACTTTGTCAATTGTTTTATTCTCTTAAATAATTTCTTTTATTCTTATAAAACGGATGATACGTGATCTTTGGCTTGCGGAGATAGATATTTTAATTACTATGTTAGGTTATTTTGTAATCTATATTTTTGTATATTTATTTCAGCAGTGCTAATTTTTTCGCTTAGATATTTTCTATGTTGTATTTTTTACTAATGCATTATTACATGTTATCATCATACTAGTTTTTTAATCAGTGTATATATAATTTTGTTGGGAATATTGTAGTTTAGAAGGAGACTTATAATCTATATTGTTAGGTTTGTTAGTCAGAAAATTTTCATGTCCGACGGCATTTGACTCTAGTTATTAAATCTGTTATAGTATCTTTTCTTAGTGAATTGTTTGAATTATGAATTTTATGAAAGTCCGTTGACAGCAAATCCTATCTAAACATAGTTGTTTGTGGTGTTTTTTTTCAATTTTTGGTTAGAAACTGTTTTATAAATGCATTAGTTTGTATTCTATAAATAATGCTAGGTTTATATATTTTTTCTTAGCCAAAAATACTTAATTCATGTTATGTTAAAGTTAGTGGATTGTATTATCTTCGCTTGATTATTTATATTAATTACATTGTTCGTTTATTTTCTAACATCCAATTAAATATTGATGGAGGATATCAATAATTTAGCGAAATTCATATAGTTTTGTTTGTTGAGGCCGTAGATGCTTCGAACGCAGATTTTTAGTTTCTCCACATGGCACTGCATTTTTACTGTATATTAGGTACGGGGCAGTTAGCATCTTTCATTTCAGTCTTATCTTTCGAAGTGTCAACATCTCAGAACTTAATTGTGTTATACTATCTATACCTACTCTTTAATATATTTTCTATACTAGCTTACATTGTGCTTAGTGTCTACAAGTGGTTTGATTTTTGGTAAGTTTTTGAACTATTATTTTAATCTTATGTTTGAACTTTATATTCTTGTCAGTAATTATTTTTCATAAAAAGTGTATGGTTTGTAGATAGCTTGCGGCATTGTTCATTGCAAAATCTGCTTGGTGGTTATTTTTCTGGTTATTAGTTATTATTTTAAATCAGTGATTGTTTTATATTATTGAGTGTCATATTAAATTAGATAAATCTTCTGTTTGAATAAGTTTAATATTTAAAAGTTTCAATTAAAACTTAGTTATTAAAATTTTAATCAATTCTAGCGTCAGTGAGGGTATTGTTTAGTGATTTGCAGATAAGAATATCTACTAGACCTAGTCTTTTCTCAATTGAATATTAGATGAGGTTATAAACAGAATTAATTTCATCGTCTATTATCTTTTCTTGCTGATATTCTATTATAGGGCATGATCAGTAGGTATTAATATTTTTTTTAAATATCCAATTTGTTACAAATGTTTCTAATTTGCTTTTTAGTAAGTTTCAATTTAGTGGTAGATTTGTCCACATTTAATTATATTAGGAATTATTATCATCGCAAACTTTAATTAATATAATATCATAGTTAGATAGCTTTGTTGTAATGGCGGATTGTCAATTCATTTTGATTATTTTTCTCTTATTATTTCGACTGTATTTTTTTTAGATAAACTACGTAGGTAGGTATATGAATTTATTTTCCCGCGTAAATTATTTCCGTAGATCTCATTCTATTTTTGCATAAAGTTTTTGTTGTTAAGGCAATGTTAAAATTTAATAACCGTCATTTTTGTCAAAATGTAGGTAGGTTCAAAATGAAAACATTCATGTAGGTATATTCCTATTACTTCCAAAAACCCATTTCAGGTATAAAACCTTCTTAACATTTTGTTGCAAGTAGTTAGGCAGGGACAAAATAGAATTATAGAAATATAGTAAACAAGGTCGTTACCTACTTTATGCATTTCAGAGTAATTTGAAACCGTCATTATGTATTTTACCCTTGGTTTTTTTTCCACACTTAACAATTGTTTAGTATAAATTTAGTATAATAATATTATTTATCTGCTTTCCAATTATATTTACGGCACTTCGGAGAAAAATTCTTTGAATTCACCGCATTTATTTGTTATTGTTTAAAATCTTTACCATTTCTAGGTAGTGGGTTTATTTTTATTAGCCTATTGTCACATTTAGCTCTAGACCCTCTTAATTGCACCCCAATTTAGTTTTGGGACTTTTACAACTTTATTGTTATTGCTTTCTCTAAAAAATTGAAACGGATGTGTTTTTATTTAAAATGCAGTTTATTTTGCACAGAAACACATTAACTCAAGGTTTAAAACCCTCGATTTTATCACGGGTATTTCCAAGCATTCAAGTTTTGCATTGTTTTTATTGCAGTTGGAGAAATTTGCTGCATTTTTATTGTTTTGAACCACTTAGTTCTAGGTATCTGATATTTTATTATATTGTTTACTTAGACCTTTTTTTAATTACCCCTATTTAGGCATTCGGTTTTTCTTTTGACCATATCCGATCCTAATGGATGTTATCGGTTTTCACAAAACCCAGTTCTTGTAAATGCTTTATTAATATTCTTTTAAGCAAATGTCTTTACATTTAAAATACATTAATTTTACCTACCTAGTGAATACATAAACCTTTGTATTATTCCTAGTAGATTTTAAATTGTTTTTTGTAAACTTTAGTAACTTAAAATAAGCTAATGGTTATATTTACCTACTGTTCAATAGATACTGCTCAGTATAAAGTTTCAAGCATTCTCATTTCTATTACAAGAATATAATCATATTATGCAGTGGTTATACCTACCTTTTTTCAAACAACTACAATCTGCTTACAATGATTCTCACGAGAGTTATTTTTTTTTTCTCTGCATTCTTATTAATTATCATTTAAAATACAGGCATTTTATTTAATTTTTTAATTTGCTTATAGTTTATTTCTCAGATGGGAAGCTATATAATGCTACAACATTATTACTCGAGCACATCTTTTAATTTTTGTCAATTTAGAATGGAAATAACATGAATATTTTTTCAGATAATTATTATGCCGCGTGGGCATACATACCTACTGACTCGATTGCATCATATGGGATTCTGATGAATGCTTCAAAGAGGATTTTAAAAAAAAATCAAGATTGTCTTCTTCAATCTTGGTAGGACAATGTCTGGTCTTCGACATACCTTCTTCAATATATCACAGAGGATATAATTGAAAAGCTAAGTAACTGGTTAAATCATCACTATTTCTTTTCAGATGTTATTAATTCGTTGCCAGTGATTAACTTTCACTATGTTAATCTTTAAAATAAAATAGTCGCAGTTTAAATTTAAACCTGAGATTCATCACAACTTCAACGACTATTAAAATAAATACTTACTTTAATTTTATTACGTCTGCTTGAATTTTTTTTTTGAATATTTTCATCTTGTGATTGAATTTTATTAAGTACATATTATTCGTCATTTTTCACATTTGATTAACCTTATAATTTTATCATAATTATTCTTTCAATTTCAAGTCTCGGAGATTTTTTTTTTTACACCTAAAGATTCGTAAATTTCTCGTTCATTTTAAATAATTTTACTTATTATTTCAATATATTTTAATTTTTATTGATTATCTCGATTTTTATTTTTCGGCATTAATTATCATCGATTAGAACCTCGATATAATTTTTCAGTAATATCTCAATATTATTTTTTTCTATCTAGATTTTTATTACTTGAAAACGATTGTCAATTGTCTAGGAGCGAGCTCAGTATTAATTTTTTTTTTCAGATTTTTTTATTTTCGCACATTTTCTTATATCTCTACAAGCTTATCTTGTATATTATTTTGTTTTTACTCTTTAGCACTCTCTGTGCAATTTTAATATTTTCACGTAAAATATGGTAGAGCTCAAATCGTAAAAATTTGAAATAACTACTTGTTATTTGTTTATAAAAAGTTATACTTATAAATTAATATGAATGTCCACTCGTCACAAAGAGCCATCATATACAGTAAGGACCTTGTGCAATCATCGGCAGCTAATTATTTTTCTAGCAAACTGGCGCCGAGGTTCGTGGAAAACGTTGGTTTAAAGAAAATTTCGTCTTTAATCTACTTGCTTGGAGATAAAAATCTCAAACCAATAGGGAAATTTCATATTAAAGATATTGCCAAATCAGCATAATATTTCTTAAATTACTATTAATCTTTTCAGTCAATCTAAATATAATTTATTTTAATTGCACATTACTTTTAAATTTCACTTTTTGTTAAAATTGTAAAATACAATTTAATTGATTTTGACAAACTACTTTACATTATTTTTTTTCTTAAAAGCTGAGATTCTACTTAATTGTGCTTGTTAATATTGCTACCATTTTCTTTCTTTTTTTTTCAAAATACTTTTACTTTTGACTAAGCAAATCACCTAATTTGCATTTATTAATCTTGGAATTAACATTGTCACTCAAAGACAATAGAAAATTACTTTTTTTTTCAAAATCATTTCGAAGGGGGTGATTCTACCCATTATCATGTCTAGAAACTAAGTTTTTTTTTCAATCTATACATATGTTTATGATTCTAATGTCATATATTTTTTTTTTGCAAATTTTCATGATCAGTGTTGAATTATGTTCTTATCATATATCGAAACTGATATTTATAATTTTTTTCTCAATGAACTTGTGTTTAAATTAGGTATGATGATTTTGTAATTTTGTATTGTAAATAATATACTTAAATGACGTATGAATTACTTAAAATATTGCATTTAAGATAATACATTTACTTTTTTCTCTTTTCCAATTAGTTTTATCTTTTAGTATTATACGTTACATCTGATATCGAGATTTCTTTTGTTCAAAATTAGGATTAAAACAAAATCTTACAAATTATATTATATGTTTTCAAATATTCTTTCAACATGTTGTGACAATTTTAATCTACATAATTGTTTTATCTCATTCAAGGTTCACAACTACAACACTGAAAAGCTTTTATTGGATGAAAAGCAATGTCGGCTTGCAGAGATTTGTGTCGCAGTATTCCAGTGGTCAACAGCCAAATGCAATCCTGTTTTTTTAATTGTGTCTATTACTTTATGGTTGAGGACGTTCAACATCTTCAATCTTAAGTTTTGCTAGGTTGTGGTCATGAGGGCTTTTACGCAAATGCTTGCAAGGACAATTTAGTTTTCACACTAAAACATGTTTTTTCTTTCTTTTTTATTTCTCTTTTTACAACTGTACTGTGTACAGAATTTTTCTTGTAATTTATTGTTACTTGACTATCTTATTTGTTAAATCAATCTGCAAAATGGTTTGGTTTCACTTTAGGGTTATATATTTTTTATTTTTAGTATTATTAATTAATTTTGTGAAATGAAAATTGAGCTTGTATTTGATAGGAAGTAAGTGTTAGTGACTATAAGTTCGGAGGTCTATTTTTTTTCAATCTTACTCTATTGTGGATGATTGCTATGCAAAACTTTTAATTTTCATACATCTCCATACTCTCTTTAATTGCGAAGTCGCGGACATTTAGGATTGGTCCTTTACTTTGTAGTTTATCTGTGTCGCTCACAGATACTTTGATTTGGGTCGGGAACATTTAGTGAGGAGCTTTACCCAATCACTCTATTTAGTCATTAGTCTTATGACATGAGTTTCATAAGCTATTGCACTACTATTCTTATTTAAGGTTGAGAAGAAGCAGATCCTATGAATGAATTTGTCACGTAACGGGCTCTAAATTCAGAATGTTTTCTTTGCATGAAAGCATAGTGGTGGCTTGTTTAGCTTAACTCTCGAAACATGAGTAAATTCTTTGTTTTGTTATGGATTTTACTTGAATTAGTAATTATCCATGGATATCGTTGGTGGTATCTAACAGTAATTTCGCACTAGCTTTCGATGTAGTTTTTGATGTGGCTGGTTGCAGCTCTCGTTTATTATGGTTTCTCAATAGATTCGTTTTATTTTGTAATTCTCGCACTTTTTTGTTCATGAATGGTCTCACATTAGGTTAATTTTATTTGGTAAGAAAGTGAGTCCAAGAAAGTACATATTTGTCGTAATAAGAGAAGTCTCTTCGTTTTCCTCTGAAAACTTGATGTCCACTTCTACCTTGTAGTAATTAAGTAGAATTTAAGACAAACTTAACCCTCTGTTGTTTCATGTATTTTGGCAAATGATTTTTATATGAAGCTTCAGATGGTATACAACGAACAATAATCGCCAGTTATGTAACTTGTATAAAACTTAGGGTACCTTTGAAGAATGAATTGTCGAGGTGTGGCATTGAGGGAGCATTGTAACGCAAATAGCAGACATTAAAGCTAGAGTTTTTGATTAAATTTTTGTTTTTTGCCAATAGTAATCGTAAATTCCTTAATTATTAGTACGCTAATAAGCCTAATATTATTTGTTAGTAGATTCATGTAGAGAAATTGTGGTAGGCAGATTTGTGACTAGATATTTCTTAGTGCATCATTTTTCTAAATAACGTTTCGTAGAAGATTTCCACGCATTATCACGCTGGATTAGTATCCTCGTGGGATAAACAGAAAAGTCTGTATACTGATCTGAAATTTCAATTGTATTTAGTTTAAATTATAAATGTACGGACTGCTTACAAACAGTGAGATAGTATTATAACCGTTGAGTGAAAATCTTGAAGTGAACACCATTCCAGCAACTAAGAAATTCATGGGAAGTAGAAATTTTATTTGTGGCAGTGGCTTGTATTCTTTTTATGCATTTCATTGTACTGCTTCAATCTTTTATGTTATTATTTTTTCCACCTGTTATCCTTATGTGCTTATCGCAGGATCTACTGGTTATTAATAACTAATCTTTAACGCAATAATTGACTTGGTCGCTTTCTGTTTTCTTTTATACTAACACAATTTTTTGCACTAAATCAACTTCCCAAGAGTTATCTTATCTTTATCTAAACTTATCTATGCATTTCTCTTTGTAAAATATTACTTATATTATCAAAGAATTGTAACTTGATACTTTACATCTTTAAACTTTTATGTTGTATAAGTCATTATTATTATGATGTTGCTTGTGCAATACTAGATTTTGTATTATTTTAAATATTACATTGTCTACTTAATGTAATGTTTTTACCTAAGCATTACCATTAAAAGGTAAGCTATTTTGTCAAATCAGTTTACTTAATTGTAAACATATTTTCCTTTTTTTTTAAAGCTATGTCAACTCGATTAAATGAGAATGTCATAAACTATGGCAAGCTTAAAGATAAATTAATTATTGTTCTCGATATCACGTAACGGTATTAAACTGAAGACTGAATTAAAAATAGTATCTTTTTGCTAGTAGTTTTTTAATTTGGAAATGGACATACTGATAGATGTTATTTTAAATTGCTTATGTATCTTTTTTCTTTCATTTGTTTGATAACTTATTACTACGCTTTAATTTTATCTTTGCTTGTTCTTCATAAAGCTTTTTATTATTGATGCATCACATTTCATCATCTTTTACAAATGTTTTATATTGAAAACTTCAATCCATTTTTCTTGCTATGCTGGCAGACTTACAACATGTATAACTTGTATTGGTATTGTTTAGCATAAGTTTATGAATTTTTGTATATTTACTGTATAATTTTGTATTATTTTTTCTGAGACTTTTTGAGACTTCGTGATCAATTTTACTTTCTGGTATTTGCTATTATTATCAACATCAAGATTCTTTTTTTCTCTCAACGTGAAAATGACAATTTTTATTTTTGGAAGAAACATGCAGTGAAAGTGAAGACAAGGAACGTAATTTCCTTTAGTGAAAAAATAAGGAACGAAATTTCCTTAAGTGAAAAGAATCCAAAGTGAACAAACCGTATTAATGTTTTTCTCAAACGATGCTCAAAGATTTTCGAAGAAAGACAAGCCCTTGGAACAAACCAGTCTGCAAGATGAGGAACTACTCTCCACTACTGATCTTGGGTCAGTGTATCACACGATGGTCTACTACTTAGCTACTCTGGCAGAGGCAACTGAACTTCAATGGTCGAGATGCTGACGAGCTGTGGGCAAATTCAACCACGATAAGTCACACCATGAACAGCTGACTGCCAATGGAAACCCTAGGAGGAGTTCAATCTTTTTTTCTTTGAGTGGAAAAGGGGTGTTGTCACGTTGTGGATACGTACCAATACGTAATTTGAGAGTAGGTAAATTCTCACCGATAGAAGAGGAAGCAAGATCGATTCTCTTTCACACAAACCCCCACCCTGCGGCCGGAGCTGATACCTACTTGTACTTTGGCGGACAGGAGGGTTGCACCTTTATCGATCTCGTTCACTTTTTACCCTGACTTCTCAACTGGATGGATCTTTCAACTTAACCTACTTTTTGTACATGGCCGGACGGACGCCGGCCACATAAAAATCAGTTTTTCTTTCACTTTTATTAACATTAATTTCTAAAATTCAGTGTCTACAATTTGAAGGGATGCAGAGCAGATGAGTACCCTATTATTTTTATTTATAATGTTTTTTTGTAGAATAGCATGTCTTCGCATAAAAAGATCACCGAGTCTCCTTAATTTCAATTGTTATACTTGTCAAAATAAATATAATGTTTTTTTTTAGACTATAATAAACAATTATTGTTATCTCTAAATCTAGTGTTTTCTTTATTTATATGGTATTTCATTATGTACACACTTAGAAAGCACTTGGCGCCCCTTTCATCAGTCAATTTTATCATACACTTACAAGTCTCTTTTATACGTAGTTCTCTTAGTCCATTTAAATTCCTTTTTTTACATATTTTACAGATGCTAGTTCTCTGTTAATCACATACAATTGTCAGCGCGATCTCATGGCCCTGAATAATTCAATCATCCGATTTTACTATTCACGCTTAAATCTAATCATGCTCTACCTTTAACTTGCAATTTCTACAATTTATATTTTTATTCACACATTCTCTCCTCTATTTTATTCACATATTTATAATCCATTTTATAGCCTTCACAATATCACCTGACACCACTTCAGGCTGCTAGGCCTGCTATAGCAGTGGATTGATCCTGGTTGATAATGATTTAAATAATATGTATAACACCAATTATTGTTGAATACCTTTAAAATATTTTTGGGTTATATGAGCCAATTGAATGTATATAAGTTTCATTGGTTTAAACAAATTATCATTTAACAGCCATAAAAAAATGTTACTTTATTAAATTTTGAAATAATATTCTACGGTTGATCCAGTATTGCCATGTCTACTGAAATTTCAGTAGATCAACTGATATTTTTTGCCAATATACTGAATTTTTGATTTTTTTTCGAAATTCAAGAAATCTACTGATATTTGTGTTTCTCCACAATTGTAAATTAACTGATGATTCTTTCAATAATAAACTTGAAATGATTTACGCATGACCTTTTTTGATGTTATACACTTCTAAATTGACATAAAAAGCATTGTAACTCTACCCAAGAGCGCCATTTTACCCATTAATATCATCATTGTTTACAGTAAATTAACATTATTAGTTATTGTTATTCTTATTAGTTTTAAATCATATCTAATAAACCACATTTTTCAAAATCTACTGATATTTTATGAAATCTACTGAATTTTTTGTCAAAATCTACTGAAATTTTAAATTTTGACTTGGCAACACTGGGTTGATCGCATAGTCAGTGTCGCCATGTCTATCTACTGATTTTTTTAAATTTTGGCTTGGCAACACTGGGTTGATCGCATAGTCAGTGTCGCCATGTCTATCTACTGATTTTTTTAAATTTTGACTTGGCAACACTGGGTTGATCGCATAGTCAGTGTTGCCATGTCTATCTACTGATTTTTTTTTAAATTTTGACTTGGCAACACTGGGTTGATCGCATTAGTCAGTGTTGCCATGTCTATCTACTGAATTTTTAAATTTTGACTTGGCAACACTGCAACCCAGTGTTGCCAAGTCAAAATTTAAAATTTCAGAAGTTTTGAAAAATGTGGTTTATTAGATATGATTTAAAACTAATAAGAATAACAATAACTAATAATATTAATTTACTGTAAACAATGATGATATTAATGGGTAAAATGGCGCTCTTGGGAAGAGTTACAATGCTTTTTATGTCAATTTAGAAGTGTATAACATCAAAAAAGGTCATGCGTAAATCATTTCAAGTTTATTATTGAAAGAATCATCAGTTAATTTACAATTATGGAGAAACACAAATATCAGTAGATTTCTTGAATTTCGAAAAAAAATCAAAAATTCAGTATATTGGCAAATTTCAGTAGACATGGCAACACTGCTGGGTTGATCGCATAGTCAGTGTTGCCATGTCTATCTACTGAATTTTTAAATTTTGACTTGGCAACACTGGGTTGATCGCATAGTCAGTGTTGCCATGTCTACTGGAATTTCATTAGATCTACTGAAATTGTTGTCAGGAAAAGAAGAAATAATGATATTTGTGATGAACAAAAGTCACTTTTTACATGATTTTTTAAAAGACACTTGTGAGATTATGTCAATATGCACGCTTTCACCAAACACAATCGTTGAATTTCATACATTTTTGTCAATCAATGGTATTTTGAAGAAAAAATCAAAAAATCTACTGAACTTTGAAAATGTTAGTTGGCAACACTGGTTGATACCTTTTAAATATTTTTGGGTTATAATGAGCTAATTAAATGTATATAAGTTTCATTGGTTCAAAATAAAAATTGATTCAACAGCCTTACAAAAAAAAAAAAAAAGTGACATCATATTTTAAAATTTTCCTTGGTGTCTTAAAACGCCGATATGTCGTACGCCCGCGTTTCAATGAAATGATCAGTTTTAATCGGAATTCGTATAAATGTTATTGTTTATTTGAATATTTATAGTTATCTATGGGTGCTTGTTATAAATGTGAGTTATTATATAGTGCTGTGCATTTTTAAATCATTAGGAGACGTAAATAATATCACCTGTCGTTTTTTACATAAACAACAAATAATGACGTATGTTACCTTGTTTTTAAAAGTGATTTTTTTGTGACTGTGTTAAGTTATATAAAATTGTGCTCACTTCAACTTACAGTCACTCGAATGCATCTCATAAGTAAATATGTGGTCAGTCAATTGAAATACCGTATGTTAGTATACATAGCGTAATAAATTTATAGTGTCAAAAGACTTGATTTCCATCAGAGGTGTAGAAACTTAACTTAAACAGAGAACTTAATTCATAAAAATTTAAATAAATCAGTTCTAATATGTTTATCGATCAATCTTATTATGATTAGTTTGTGAAAATTGATTGTATATATCGGTTAAAACGCATTTTAAATTTAAAGCGGCCATCTTTGTTTAGTCGGTTCGAGTGTTGCAAACATTGTGAAAAAATAAATTCCCATATTGTCAATAATGTGACGTATGTGCCGGAAAGCTTTAGAGAAACATCAATATTATATCGCAAGATAACTTAAATTCGGAAAACCCTTCCTTTCATACTCTATATGACCTATTTGAATTTCGAACATTCCATAAGTGTGTTTGGCGTTTTAACCCATCGGACGTGACGAATAAGGCACACAATCGCTCGCAAAAACGGGCAAATCTGTAGGATAATAATAATGAAAGATGATACAACACTCAAATTTATGAAATTTACTTGAGAATATTATATTATATAGAATATAATATATATATATAATTATTAGTCGGTATATTCAATGTTATTGTGACATCATAATAAGTATCAGTTTATGAAGAGAGACTTATTAGAATTTCAATTTACGTATTATTGTGTATGTGTGTGTCGAAATAATTCATTGAATCAACCCTTAGGTATATTACTGAATAATAAAATATTCAAATCGTACGCTTCGTAGATATGATTAATAGTTCGTAGTCTCGATGGAATAGTGTCACAAATTACAATTAACAGTTGATGAATAGAGCAGGGATCGATAACCAGTGGCGTGCTATACTGATATTGATCTGAATAATAATATGAACTCTCGAAAAGTCCAATGAGCATGCGCTCGATGTATTTGAAAGAAAGGCGCTGCATATAAAATATGGCTCCATACCAGACGTAGAAGAATAACGTATACGGTATAATCTAAACCTCTTTCAAGAAGAATATAGTTCCTCATACTTGGTTGACTCCAATGGGTGAGCGACGTAGCAATAATGGATGGTACCAAACTGTCGAGGGACATTATGCCGGCGCTCCATTGGCACGCAAGTCAGACGATTTACAGTCTTCGTACTTTTTTTCGCGTGGAGCACCCCCGATCTGCGGACTTTTTAATCCGCAGACCAGGCTCGTTGGACTTCAAAGATGTTTGATATTTTACTCTCCGAGTTGCCAGACTTCGTCCGTCGATCACTATGCAAATTCGATTTTACATTAATACGCAATCATTCGGACCGGAAAAAAATCTGTTATTGTTTTAAACATTTTCATTGATTAATTGTTAATTTATACATTAGAAAATGAGAGATTTACCAATTATTTTTTTATTTGTATTTATGAAATTCATAAAAGAAAATGTAAAACTTGCGTTTTTTTCACTGCTAAGTATAAATAACACAAAATTATAGGATTATCGGAAAACATTACGAGAATCGACACTTTTCACTTTTGACATTTCGACTTTTTTATTCGTTCGTTGACCAGTAGCAGAGCATAGACAAATCGGACGATTTATTGTACTCGGACTTTTGGCTCGCCAATGGAGAGCTGTGTATTATGGGTAGCAAACTGGACAATCGGAGGTTGATTGGTAGACCCAATATTTAATGATTGAACAGTGTCAACAAGAATTCTATAGTCGCCGCTGCCAACATCTGGACGATATTGAAGATGGAATAAGCTCTTGGACGAGGGTAGGTAGAATGTCTAGGACGATGTATTATATTAATTATGTATTATTTGATCTCTGAAGGGTTATCTTGCAGGGTAGGTATTTAAGTTTTCGTGCCCAGATTTCGAACAATACTGTCTGACTTGGTTACAATCCTATAATTATGTCAAACAGTGGACTAAGATTTTTTAAATACGTATTTCTGTATATTCTCTTTCCCAGCTGCAATTTTCTTTCACACATAATATGTACCTAGAGTTGGGTTTCGGGAATTTCCCGACGGAAATTTTCAATATTTTCCATCCCGAATCTCGAAAATTGAAATTTTTACATTTCAGGAATCTCGAGAATCTTTTCTCGGGATTTGGGATTTTTTTATTATCAAATATTAATTGAAAAAACGATTTTCTATATGGGAAAAGTGGACAGAAAACACAAAATTCAAGGACTGATCCGGCCATTTAACACAATTCTCGACTCAAAATGAGCGCAATTTTTGCAACATCAAGGAATTTTCTGTCTCAATAGTGTACGCGATTGTCAGACACAGCGATTGACAGTCTGTGTTTTTTGAAATTCTATTTTAATAAGTAATGTTTTGAATTATTTTTGTTTTCCTACTTCTATTTTGTTTGTCTTCTTACATGAATTTGTCTGTTTTTACACTGATTTTGGGATTTTTACAGGTTTCTTTGAAATTTCCCGATTTCTCGAGAATTCTCGAGAATTCTTTTCTGGAAATCCCGAATCTCGAGAATTCAAAATTTCATCATTTCGGGAAATCCCGAATCTCGAGATTGAGATTTCATCGGGAAATACTCAACTCTATATTATGTACCTAATACAATTATTAAATTATACCAAAATCTTTAAATATTTTTCAAAAATCGAGTACCTATCTATGAAATATTACCCTAACACTACAAAAAAATTAACTTATTTACTTAATCTGGCACTACAGACCATTCAGATCTATGGCCGACTGCATAACCATCCACCAGGAATCTCTATCCCAGTCTTTCTCTCTCCAGTCAGTTTTAATAATAAATATTATTTGTTACATGTGTGATTATAAAAAAAGATACATTGATATTGTTATTATGTACGTTGGTTATTAATTGTAATTCAAGTCTATGAACAGATTAATAAATATAATTCAGATAGGCTGTACCCCAACTACATTTTGAAGCGGAATTTTGAATGTGTGAGTGTCCTACAAAAATGAAACATACATTATAGACGTGCAATAGTGTATGTTGCAACCTTCAAAAATACCAGTATTGAATGCACGTCAGTGCATAATCCGAGAGCAGTTATCTGAACAAAGGACAAGCTTAGAATTACGTAATCTTGACACGTATTTATGTTTATCCCATATTTTTTCCACACTCGAGATCGGCTGCCTGTTACACCACACCCGGTAGGTATTTCAGTTCTCATTATTTCAAGACCCACTAGTTCCCACCACTGCTCTTTCGTCTTGATATCATTATTAAATATTATTTTTTTATAACATCATATTAGTATTATCAGATATAAAAACATTAATTTATATAACTAATTTCATTAAATATCTCTACTTGCAACTTGCAACATTAATTGATTGTTTTTGTAATCAGCTAATCAATTAAACATACCAAAAATGTTTCCTTTCTTACTAAGACCTGTCTAACACAACTTCTGTCATTGTTATTTGATAGACAGTTTCATGTAAGTACGTATAATTAGGGCCGTCCAAAAAGTATCAATACTTCGATATTTTTTCATCAATACTTCTCTTTCGATACGATTCCGGTATCGACAGTATTTTGTCAGTATCGAATTATTCGATATTTTTTGCAGAGTTAGAATATTTAATTGCTCATTGACGATGACAATGCATTAAAATATTTGCAATATTTTAACCATTATTTTCAGATATACCTATAATAATACATTGAATTATGTTTTAATACTTTGTTTCTTATTCGCCAATATATATTTAACAGTCTCATTGAAAAGGGAAGAAACTGCTTTGGGGGAGTTATGTTAGCGGTCCGAGGCTCGGTGGAAGTAATGCTGTAGTCCTAGGCATGGTGAGATAATGCTTCCGGGCGAGACGTGACGAGAGAGTGCTCTGGTTCAAGGGTTGGTGGAAAAGATGCTGTTCGGAGTGATACTGATACTTTTAAGATTTGACTGCGACTGAGATCCGACTGATACTAAATGCTAGAACCGACATCCCGTGTGGGTAGGCAGATTAAGCGTCGCTAGGGGGCGGCAGTTACCCGAAGGGCGGCAAATCGAGGAGAATCATTATTTATATATAGAAATAGCTACATAAACTTAGTAATAACGGAAATATATTTATATTAAAAAATTTAGCTCACTGGTTGGAAACAAAATTATTACTATAAAATTTTTAAAATGACTTTATTTTTTTGTCGGGTTCGCGATGTCTTGTTTACTTCCGTTGTCCTTGGACGTCACGTCCTTAGTGAACAGCAATGATACGTGTAGATTTGCAAATAATATTTGAATTATAGGTAGGTACATACTTACATTAATTTAAAATTTATCCAAATATGTTTGCCAGTTACTCCTTTCGGAAGTTGTCAGGCGTATTTTTAAATGTACCTATCTGAAATCGTAGATTCGCAATATTGTCTATTGAAGCAGAAATGGCTTTTAAATTAGATTTAGTGGTATTGTTAGTAATGTATCCATACAACACATTTCTTAGATATTGGAGTCATGAAATGATGATAAACAGTACTGTAGGTAAATATAAAAAATGTGGCGGCATTTTGGCACTGCCTAGGGGCGGAATTTTTTCTAAGGACGTCACTGGCTAGAACACAGTTGTCGAGCGGACGGCTAGGCGACAGCTGCGCGCGCAACTTAAACGTATTTAACAGTGTGTGAAATGTTCGTAGACACTGTCTTTTTTTGGGAATTTCAAACACGGTTATACGTTTGAGTTTCACGCGCCGCTACCGCCCCGCTGTCCGCGCGTTCACTCTGGCCAAGCACTAAGATTACGGAACTGACTGAGCTATACATGTTTATTCGGTAAATTGCGAGAGACACAGTTGATGTATTTTGCAATTGGGAAATCTGCTGACCTCTGCATTTTTGCAATTTCGAAGCGTTTCGATGACTTAGCCCTAGGTAGTCGAACCCCATCGAAGAATATCACACCTGTATAATATGTTGATTGTAGATGCGACGATTATGCGATAGTAAAATGACTTGCTGATTCTTACACTGTCAAAATAACGCTGAAAGGCCCGAGGTTGTTGCCTGCTGTATATCATATAATAACGTACCTAAATAATAGATATATCGGTCAATAAATACCTATAATGATAACAATTTAACAGTGGTTGTTTTGACTCGATGTGCTAAAAACATCTAAGTGTGATCAGTAACACAAACTATATTTTTAATTCCTTATGAATTGAATATTATAACACCTTGAAATGGGATGAGATTAGGCCAATGATATTCGTATTATGCACCGAATTATTATTTTTTGCCTTATATTTTTTTTTAGATTGTGCACCTTATAAAATTTATAAGGTGCACTATTTATATATTATTATAATATTAATATGATTATTGTTTTTCAAGAAAATATTGCATTTTTATGATAAACATTTCGATACTTTGGTATCAATACCTTTTTTTGAAATGACGGCACTATCTACGAGTATAATATCATATTACATATTTCTGAGAATTAGTATAACCCAATGTGAGCTTTCTTAATACAATAATAATATTAATGATTACAACTTATGATTAGGAAGCTTTTGTGTACTTTCGATAGAAAATAATATAAAGCTGTAGCAATCAATTAGTTCCTGCTTAGAAACAATTAAGAAAAATAAAAGTTATTTATTCCATCCATTAGAACCGAGTAATCGATAAGCCATTACTGTATTATTGCGATATTGTTCGGTTGGCTGAAATTATTTTTAATCAGCTTTCTAAGGGTTTCAATGTGAAAATAACAACAGCAAAGTAGGTACCTATCTGAAACCTTTCAATTTATTTTTCAATTTATTTATTTTTTAACATTTTGTGGACATTACAAATTATAAGATTAAGACGTTCACAACATGACATTTAGAAACAAAGATATATAAATATAACAGTATTACATAAAAAAGAGATAGATCAGTAGATAAATTAAATAGGTACAAGGAAGTACACCGGATGAGTTAAGCAGACCCTACTTTAAAAATTTATAAAACAGCGTCCACCTAAACTCATTCTCACGTAGGTGGAATATATCAACACCCGAAGCAATTTCATTGAATATAGTTATCGCCCTCCCAATTGGCATTACCAGTGGCAGGTTGGTTCTGTACCTTGGGAGAATAAACAACTGATGGTCTCTATTTCTAAGATAGTTATCAGGGACACACAGGTCAACACTGCCCAGAATGGCAGAGTTCTCATTTATACCTCGTATAAGTCGAAAAAAATACGTAGCTAAATAAAGATTTCTTCTAAATTGCAGACTGCAGTATGTAAGCATGCCTAAGAGAAAGTCAGTTGGATAAAGCCACGGATAGTATCCATACAACCTCAAGTAAAGGAGTCTCAAGAATTTCTTCTGTACCCTCTATACCATAAGGCCATACTTCAACTGATGCGGTGCCCAAACAATAGGCCCACTCTCAAGTCTGCTTCGAACTAAAGAATCACCATCATCATCAGCCGGGGTCGATTCACTACCGGATGAAGGTTTCCCCTATCTCCCTCCACTCTTCTCGGTCCCTAATTATTTGTTGCCACGTGACATTTATATATATATATATATATATTATATTTATATATTTTTTTAATACTGTGGTATAATTTGTTTCGAAGAAAAAAATCTTTAATGAGTTCCAATTTCATATTATAGTATAGCCTAGGAATGTTTAGGAATGTATAGCCAATGATGTTCATGATGATAATATCATAGATTTTCGTATCTAGCATTATTAATATATAATTTATGAAGATTTTGGTATTCATACATAGTATTGGTGTAGGTCAGTGATTCTTAACCGGCGCACCGCGAGCTTGTTGTAAGTGCACCGCGAAAACATGATAAAAGGAGAAAAATCTGCGATATACTAAAAGCCGAAATTATGAAAATATACCAAGAAGATGAATAATTAGTCACCTTAAAAGATCGTACTCCAAAAATTTATTTTTCTGAAATAACTATGGAGAATTTTGGATATCTAGCTATCTACATGAGGGCACTTAAAATCTTGCTACAGTTTTCAACATCATAATATTTATGTGAGCTCGGTTTCTCAACAATAACTGATAAGTATAAAAACTAAAAAACGAAAAAACGAAAAAGACGAATTTAGACGAAGAAATTAAGGGTAATATTCAACCTAATATAGAAGAAATCTGCAAAATCCGATAAGCTCCGGTATCACATTAATTGATTTCCACATCAAATAAATTCTATTTTGTTAAGGGTAATTTTAGTTATGTACAGTTTTTCCATATATGTAGGTATATACATTTTCTTTAATATTTTTTTTCTTTGAATGTTATGTAATCCGCAGGGCTCGAAATGGACCGGAACGCACCGGAGCGCCGTTCCGGTTCATACAATCCCCAAAATTATCGCTCCGTCTCGTGTACATATTAATTTGACCGTCTGAGCAAGATATGTCATATTATAAAAAAATCTAACAAATATTTTTTTTAAATACATACAAGTATAGAATTAGATAAGTTACAGTGTTAATATTTTTGTAAAATTATCAAGCGCTCCGGTTCGTAAAATTTTCCATTTCGAGCACTGGTAATCCGTCTAATTTGTAATAAAAGTTATGTCCGCATATTTTTCTTTGTTCTGACCGTCTGATTTTGGTGCACCGCAATTTTTTCTTATGATCAAAAGTGCACCGTGACTTCGAAAAGGTTAAGAAACACTGGTGTAGGTAGACTAATCAGGCAACTCAGAAATAATGAGAACTGAAATACCTAACGGGTGTGGAGAAACAAGCAACCGATCTTGAGTGTGGAAGAATATGGGATAAACTTAAACACGTCGTGTCAACAATACGCTTGTATTTCATTCTGATAACTACTCTCATTTTATGCACAGGCGCTTATTCGATATTTGTGTATTTGAAGGTTGCAACACACACTATTGCACGTCTATAATGCGTGGTTAATTTTCGTAAGACACTCACACATTCAAAACCCTGCCTCAAATTGTAGTGTATTGGGATATAGCCTATCGGAAATCTATTTATTAATCTGTTCTGTGAACTACTAATGTATGACAAAAAATTAAAATATAATGAATATTAAATTCTACAGGTTTTTAAAAAGGTTTTGTCGATAGCAATTTCGGTTGTAACAACATTATCAAGACTATTTAGATAGGCCGTTTGCCTTTGCTTAAATACTATACGTATAGATAGAGACAGAACACATTTTCTTATTCCTTCAAACAATATTATGACTTTGTATACTTATTATTAATTGTAATATTATTAATACTTTGAAAACACTAAGTGGGTTTATTAATGGATATCAAAATTTACAAAATTTATTGAAAGTACAATGTTCGAGTGCTT
Source organism: Rhyacophila brunnea (assembly GCF_057557595.1). Taxonomy (NCBI): domain Eukaryota; kingdom Metazoa; phylum Arthropoda; class Insecta; order Trichoptera; family Rhyacophilidae; genus Rhyacophila; species Rhyacophila brunnea. Next base: position 7,535,902 of record NW_028232796.1, on the reverse strand, counting down.
TGGTTATTTCTTGACATTTCAAGTCAAGATCATCAAGTTAAATGTATTATGTCTTTATCTATACGTATAGTATTTAAGCAAAGGCAAACGACCTATCTAAATAGTCTCGATAATGGTGTTACAACCGAAATAACTATCGACAAAACCTTTTTAAAAACCTGTAGAATTTAATATTAATTATATTTTTATTTCATGTAAAATGGAATTCTACCAAGTAAATGCTAACTCAATTAATATACTTACTAATGTATCGGTGGAATAAAATTCAAATGAAATGCTTCGCTAAATAAAATTACTGGCTGCAAGAATGTAATATACGTTTTGTAATATATATTCGTCTCTGCATATTTAATTTAAAATGTATATTTAAAGATAAACGTTTACATTAAAATGCGATCGAAATATATTCACCGCATTTTATAAATTACCCATAAACAAAAAACAGCCGAATATGCGGTCTGAAGCCATTAGTACGGATGCTATTCCTAACAAATATTTATTTAATGTTAGGTTTTGTTTATATCTCTAATTCGAGTCTGTTACGGATATAGTATTTATCCAACATTATCAATACGATCAATACCCACGTAAATATAAAATTTAAGATAATTTTTACACAAGATTTAAAAATGTGGCATTCTTTATTGAATAATATAGGTACAATACTTTGTCAAAAGTACAAGAACATAAATAATAAAATTTGACAGGCGGCAGACATTTGTTGCACTTAAGTTGGATGGTATTGTGCAACCAGTACCAATGCACAAAAATCTACTTCTGAGATAAATGCCTTTAAATTGTATGTGTTGGTAAACATTTACATTTAATATTTTGAGAGTAATTATTTATTTATATTGACTATTTAAGTGTTGATTGGTTCTTTGTTTATTGTTTATTGATGCTGTTGTTATGAACAAGACATAGAACCGTCGTTTTGACTGGTTACGATTTACTGGAAACGACGGTTTAAATAAATAAATAAATAAATAATTACTCTCAAAATATTAAATTTATTCATGAATTCCACATTGTTTACCAACACATGGTTATATGTAAATTATACGTAAAACATTTCACGTGGCACAGTTCGCCGTGAGCTTTCTCATCGGAAAGAGATGAAGTATACGGTCTCCAATTTTATTAGATTCAATATGAACATTAATTCAATTTTCTGAGCTGATTTTGGCAAAATAATTCATGAATTCAAGAATGAAAATTTAACCTAACCTAACCTTACAAATATTCCAGAATGTACATCGGCTATTTTCAAAATTTGTTCGCTGCTGGCTTCCTGTAAAGTGTAAACCGAAAAGAACCGTGTTTTATTTAGACATAAATGTTATGTCAGTACTATAAGACCCAAAGAGGTTGAACGGTCTTTACTATACGGTAATATATTTCAGATAAATTTCATGGTTAAGTTGATACGGCGAACTGCATACTTACAATTTTCCAGACACGGTTTTGACTAGTGACTGAGTATAAAAATTTGATTGTAACTCACAATAATAAAAGAACTTTTTATATACAACTTTTTTCTTTCCCTTATTTTCTGTTGAACCATATAAACTTGACTTAACTAGCTTAAACGATCGAAACACAAGTATATATTAATAATTTAGTTGCTAGGAACCCAGACCCCTAGCAACCAATAATGGTGTTGAAATAACTTTTCATACAAAACAGAATTAACTGAAAATGAATTCAATTCTACTTAAAGACGGCTAATTAAAAAATGCATTGTCATCGTGTTCTGATATATTCTAAAAGTTTTAAATGTCTAGTCGGGAAGTTGGTTAAAAATCGATTGCAAGATTTGTACCGGACAAATAATGATATGAGCTAAGAAAAACGTTGTAATAAAAATGTGCTATTTTATTTCGACAATTCAGGGTCCATTAGTGGAATCCCAGAATTCGGAATCGCGGGTTTACAACCCCTAATCGTGTCTTAATGACATATTATTCAACAACAAATATCATTATGGCATTGTCAAAACCCACTGGGTAGGTTGAATTTCAAGTCAAATAATTACGTACGTAGTATCTGATATGTTTAACTAGTATCTTCACGATTATTACCAAAGACTGCTTACATACTCAAACCAGAGGCTTAAGTCGTAACTCTGTGTTATATGTTAAAACCCTTTACTCAAACGTTGCGTAATCCGATATTATACAATATATGTCACACCCATAACCTGCCCAAAGTGTGTTAGAAAAAACTTTCAAATTTACCAATATTGAGATTTTATTTTGTGATGTCTTTACTCGTGTAAGTTTATAATATAGATGGAGAACTTTTTTCTTGGGTGTGTCAATATTTATTCGAAAATATTTTTAAAATAATTACAAGATAAAAAGAACTTTTTATATAGTAATAAAACGTTTTTAAATTTTCTGTTGAATTATATAAACTTGACTTGACTAGCTTAAACGATCAAAAAAATTTGTACTTGACAATATGTCATATTGATTTCCATAGTAATGCACGTATTCATATAGGGAGACCCAATAACTGGAGAAGTGTGGCGAGAGACCGGAGTGAGTGGAGAGCGGTTGTGGAGGAGGCCAAATCCCACCCCGGGATGTAGCGCCGTGGAAGAAGAAGAAGAAGTAATGCACATATATATTAATAATCCACCCACGATGGCCGCGTGGCTTAAGCGCCGGTCTATAGTGTCGAGGGTCCCAGGTTCGAATCCTGGGTCTGGCAAGTACACATATTGTTTTTCAATTTGTGTATGAGTCAGAGTATGGACCTAATAGGTTGAGCAAGTGGCTGACATCCATTTCTTGTAAAAATTAAATCTGTTAATACAAACATCCACTCCTTGGAGGCCCATATGATCCTATTAGGATCGGACATTGTCGAAAGATATTAATAATTTAGTTTCTAGGACCCCAGACCCCTAGCAAACAATAATGGTGTCGAAATAACTTTTCATACAAAACAGAATTAACTGAAAATGAATTCAATTCTACTTAAAGATGGCTAAAAGTATTAAAAAAATGCATTGGCATCGTTTTCTGATATATTCTAAAAGTTTCAAATGTCGTTGAAGTTAGTTAAAAATCGATGGCAAGATTTGTACCGGAGAAAGAACCACTGGACAAATAAGAATACGAGCTAAGAAAAACGTTGGTAAATAGTCGCGTGAGAGATAAATGAATTTAAAAAACTAAAATATGTATTTTTTTTACATAAAATAAATGTTTATTTTAGATTTACCAAAAATGATTAAAAACCTACCTCATACTTTCTAAATGTACATACTTAATACACAAAAAAATAGAAAGATATTTGTTAGTTTTCTGATGTCAATTTATTTTCGTAATAGATTTTTGAATGTCAGCGCGTGTCCTTCTTTCCTCGACATTTTTGGTTAGTTGCAGAGGCAGTTTTAAAAGACGTATTGAAGTGTATACGTACTAAATGTATTAATGCGAGTGCTACTCGAAGTGTATCGAAAAAGAGCCTATTTAGCTGATAGCAGACATTATAGAGCAGTGATTTCCAATTTTTTTTAGCGAAATTCTTTTAAAAAAAATTAATCTCGCCAAACCCATACATGGTTGACACGCATTCATGTGCAGGGTGATAAATTACAAAATGGCCAAGCTAATAAATAATTCTACTAAAATATTTCGTAATTTTTTTGTCTTAAATATTATTTGAATTAATAACCTACAGCAATTTTTGTGTTGGTATTTTAAACAGAATATATACGTAGAAAATCTTCATACTTATAATGTACACCTCAACAAAAATTCATAGGATATTAGCGCTGCAGGCGAACATTTTATGGACATCTGCCGTCCTCTTAGAATGTTTTGCCCTTAAAAATGTATGACCAGCCTAGTGGCTCGGTATGTCACTGCCAGTAGGGCTAGTAAACAATAATTAGTAGGTAACTACGTATTAAAAAATATTATAAGGGTTTTAAATACAAGCAAATTCCTCAATGTTTGTTTGTTCATATTATAGCTCTTAGAAAATTTTTCTTCCCAGTTGTAATTAATTCACTGTATTTCAGTCACAACTATGATGCGATATTTTAATCTGAACAAAAACTGAAAATTCTAAATGGGGGCACAATCACATGTATCATAAGTTCGCCATCGCTATTTTATAATATACTATTAATTATTTTGAAGTGACTGAAGGTATTTCCGTTACTCAATGGAGCCCAGTCAAGTATTGAAGATTGTTAAGTCACTTTAAAAAAAAAAAAAACATTAATATACATGTATAATATACGTGATATTCTATCATAATATTATCGCAATATGCGACCTGCTATTTCGGTCGAAACAAACGCCCGTGCAACAATGTATTAAAAACTTAACGTAGCATATTAAATGGCACTTATAATAAAATATTTATTCAAATTATTTTCAGTGGAGCGACGCGGCACGTGGAAATTGTACCGCGCAAAAATCTCCAAAGTAATTTATCACGCCACGTCAGAAAAACTCTCGGCCGGGTATTTTCCCTTATCAGTAAAAATGAATAATCGCGCTTGCAGGATATTATTTTTTAATTCAATCGCTAACTTAACTTTTGACATAGCTTTGTCCAATTTTATTTGCACACATCAATATTGTGGTTTTCATGACATCATGACAAAGAAATGTCTCCAAAAAATGAGAGTAAACATTATTATACCTACTTACAAAAAGATCGAACGATGTACTTATAAATCTTTCAATAGTCAATATTGAACTTTTTTTACTACGTTTATATGAACACTTAAGAGCATACATAAGTGAAACGGCAAATAATTTTCAACAGTATGTGGGACGTAATTTCGGCCGCGTTGCCAATCGGAGAGCGATAGTTGACCTGTGAGCACGTCAATTTGTTTTGTGATGGCGTCGGAGGAATATATTCTTAAATCGTGTAAAGATGACTAAAAAACGTTCCGCATGTACTTGAAAAAGAAAACATGTCAATGAATATACTATTATTATTACGAATATAATAATAAACATAAAATTAAAAGGACGCATGTTGAATTTTTATGAAAAATTATATTTCGTTCGGCTCGCGTCATTTGCACAATCCGCGTATCGCCTAGTCACGATCTTTTTAGACCATGCCTCAGCTAAGGTATAGTCTTAAGCTGTGCGCTTATGATAGCGCGTGTATATAACGTCTCGGCCTATAATATTATGGGTCTCGGGTTTGAATCCCAGGTCTGGCAACAACAAAAATCACATCTTGTTTTCCAATGTGTTTATACACCTATAGTATGAACCTATTAGGTTGAGCAAGTGGATAACATCTATGTCTAGTAAACACAAAAATTTATTAATACAACCTCCATTCTAGGGAGGCCAATATGATATTATTAGGATCGGACATGATTAAAATAAATTATACAGGCACGCGGCAGGAGGTAAAACCGAGCGACAAAATTCAGAAGGCGCCAAAATTCCGAAAAAAACATTTTTTAATGATTTTATTAAAAATATATATCTTATTCAATTACATAAAATGAATATTATTGTGATATATAATATGAAGTAGGTACCTAAAATCCTAATACGTTGCTTATTTGCTGATGAGCATCACATACTACTAGGTGGTAAAACAAAGAGTCGGAGCAAATGATACAAATATTACCTAAATAATAAAGTATGTAATCTTATTATTTAGGGCTTTAAAATCTCTGATCTATGTATAATGCATCATTTGAGTGACAAAGATACAACATTTCACGGATAGCAAAAAAGTCGCCCGTGGCGCAATTTTCTTTCATCTCATAAAGTATATTTTTTTTAACAGTGCGTTTGTGCTCCATTAATGTATATTGATCGGTTTAAATTGCTTCACGTAATAATTCAGAATTGTATAGGTTTGTATTATTTATTAGGAAAAATATGTCATAACTTTTATTGTTGGCCATGTTTATTGTTCGCGAAAGAAATATCCACATGGAACTGTCCTGGCGTAGGTAATTTAAATAATTTGTCAAAATCTGCGGCGAAACATGTGACTACTGAAAACCATTTATATTCACCCATGGCACATTTTTGGGCATATATGTTACGTGTACCTATTTAATAGTAAAATAAATCGTTTAAACTCATTATTTAATGTTATATCGTCAGTGGGCTATTGTAATTTCATCGATGTATTGTGTTGTTGTCATTAAAAAACTTATATCAAGAAATTCTAATATAAGAACAGAGGCGGCTCTCGTGGTGCAGTACGTAAGACGCTTACCTTCCACCCGAGAGTTTCTGGGTTCGATTCCCGGTCAGGACACACAATAATTACGTGTTTTTCTCAAAGCCTGGATGTTTGTGATTGTTCAAAGTTACTAGTTATTATTAGTTATTAATAATTCTAAAATATATATATAGATATATAAGAATAGAATAAATATCTAAAAATATTTGATAAGAACTGAAAATATACTTATCTTATAATACAAAAATGCTATGGTGAAAATCTGGTATGGATTTTCTCTAAACAAAGCAAAATGAAATACCGCCAAGTCATGTATTCAACAATGAAATAAATTTAGATTAAAATAATGAACGGCCATTTTCAACAATAGCCTGCTTTGAATGTATATTCAAATCAGAGTATAGCTTATAGCTCATTAAATTGCTAGAGAATATTTTTATACACCTCTTTTGTGATTTTTCTCATCTCCAAGTCGTAAACAAACTTATTTAAAATGATTTAGAATTATTCATTAATTATGTGGTAATGTATTTTTATATAGTTATTATAGTGTTTATTATCGTACCTACTAGAATGTTTTCCGTTAAATAAGATTATGTTTACTTACCGTCATACGAAAGTTACCTATTATGTGATGTATGTTATATAAGTTAATATCTCGACAGTGCATCAACAAATGTTAATAGCAGCATTATCATTGGCGGTGATCCTTTTGAAACTCTTGATTCATTTCTTTATCTCGGAATCCCTTGTCACAAACACAAGCGATGAAAGAAATCGCCGGATCAACCTCGCCAATGGGTGCTATCTTTGTCTACAAAAGACTTCTAAAAAACAAGGCGCTCATTAAAAAAACCGAAACCACTATATTATATTATAAAAATCTCCTGCACCCGCTGTATGAATTGGAATTCTGGGTACTCAACAAACAGGTTGAGAGAAATAAGGATATTTTTGAAAGGAAAGTCTTTGGGGCTGTTCACGAAGATGGCATTTGGAGGTAAGGTACGAGTATAATGAGCTGTACATACTTTATGAGAGCAAAATATCACGTGATATGTAAAAATTCAGACACTGCACTGGAGTTACCAGTAAGGGGGGCTATGTACGCAACCCCTGAGGGTAAGAGAAGACCTTGAGAGCCAAAAATGGCTAGACTGCGCCACAAAATAATTAAGAAAGCTCGGCCAAAGCCATTGGAGAGTGTGGGCGTTGTGTCGTTCAGGACGGAGGAAGTTTTTTAAGGAGGCCAAGACAAAAGATTTTAGTGTCATAAATGATAACGATGTTGACAAGTTACGACATTTAACTTGATTTATAAATACGTGAATATTATTAGATGAAGACAGTCTACTGTTTAATGTAGCATTTTAAGCTTTTTCCACTCTTTTCTCTCTGTATTTTTGTATTGGAGAGACATTATCATTTCGAGACGTTTATAATACTTAACGATTTTGAAAATGTCAATATTCCAATAAGAAACTAAAGTTATTATTCTTCTTCGATCAAGACTTTCCACCCCTCTCTATCTTCTGTTTCTGACAGGCTAGAGTAAATGCTGCCCCCAGTGAACTCCTCAACTTGGTTGCTTCAGCGCGCCGACACTCTTTCCTTGAGACTGCTCAAAACCAACAGTCTCTCCAGGTTATCCGATCGGCGTCAAACAATATTTCCAAAAAACTACAGAATGCGTCTCAGATATATTGGCAAGATCCGTTATTTTATCTGCAGACCCTGTATGGTTGACTGGTTCATCTTGTGCTTTGTCCAAGAAATACGAACCATTCGGCGCCAACACCACATTTCGAAGGCATCAATTGCTTTCCGCTCCCTTACCTTCAAGGTCCATGACTCAGTACTATACAGCAATATGGAGAACACTAATGTTTCGCGGCAATTAAAATTCCCTAATCCTTTCGTATATAGGTAAGACGTGTCATCGTTTTTTAGAATCTATGTGTGTCTTCTTATCTCTGCTTCACATCCGTCTTTTCCACTAATGGTGGATCCCAGTTCCGTAATGTTATAAATTTTATAATATCTAAATCTTATTACTTGCACATCCATGATAATATTATTGATTGTACAGTCAACAGACATATAGTATAATGCTTCGCATTACTTATATCGGCTGCCATGCTGTACAGCGTAAATATATTTTCTCGGGCGATGTGTTTGAATAGTGAAATTGTCATTTCCGGGGACTGTTCAAATATTGAATATTTATGTTTGTGTCATCTACGTAAAACTACTAAGAACACGTTGTAATGTCACGATATAACTACTGCTATTCTTTTGCGTTTCTTTAACAAAAAAAATGACATGTACATAAGTACATTATTTTGAAAAACGCCCTAAGGGTATTATAATAATATTATAATATATTAGAAAAATTCTAGAACTTACTGACCAAACAGGATTCGTACCTAATCACATAATATTTCACGTATAGGATGATGATTCAATTTAATTCCAATTCAACTGTCATGCGAATAATATTTTTTTTTATGAAATGGTTACTTACCACTTTTGTAAAATTACTAACAAAAATTTCAAGTAGATATTTGAAACATTATATATCCAAAACATACTGCATACAATTACTTCACCGTGCTACACTCACTACACTAACACTGAAATTGCGACAAACACAAGGTTCACGCTTCTCGCGATTCGAGACCTGCAGCGCGTAGATCGGTATTATAGCACCGCGATAAAGTGAGGGAGACTGCGTCAAAAGTGTACGGAGTTTTGCTCTCCATCCGGCGCACGCAGCTCGATTTGATTCCAAAACATACCAAATAAAAAAATAATTTTAAAAAACATTTTTTACAGAATTTGAAGTTATACATAAGATGCATAGTTGTTGAAAATGTTTAGATCACATTTTTATCGGAAGTAAATGATTTTACTGATGTTTTGTATAAATATAATAAGTATACATATTTATATACAATATGTTGTGTATTGTGAAAAATGTATAATATTATATAAAAATTTTACTTATTACTTAAATTCTACAAAATAAAAAAATTAAATGTTTTGTGGAGCTTTTTAAATATGCGTAAATATATTTTACTAATAAATAATTATAAGACAAAAAGAACTTTTTATATACTGACAACGTTTTTAAATTTTCTGTTGAATCATATAAACTTGACTTGACTAGTTTAAACGATCAAAAAAAATGTACTTGATAGAAATAATACTGAAATGACATTTTGACATTTCATGTTGATTTCCAGAGCAACGCACGTATATATTAACAATTTAGTTGCTAGGACCCCAGACCCCTAGCAACCAATAATAGTGGATTGGATTACGGATTTTTCTGAAATAACTTTCCATAGAAAACAGAATTAACTGAAAATGAATTCAATTCTGCTTAAATATGGCTAAAAGTATTAAAAGAATGCATTGGCATCGTGTTCTGATATATTGTAAAAGTTTCAAATGTCTAGGTAGTCGGGAAATTAGTTAAAAATCGATTGCAAGATTTGTACTGGATAAACAACCACCGGACAAATAAGAATACGACCTAATAAAAACGTTGTAAAATATGAAGAAATAGTAATAATATTAAATAAATCTTCATGCAAAATATGTGTTTTATTCAGGTCTTTTTACAACAGTGAACACAATGAAAACCTCATAAATCAATACGATTATTTTAGTAATTAACTGATTCGGTGAAATAAACATATATAACAAAATCATAATGCAATCATACCTGATAATATTTTTGAAGAATTTTAGTCTGTGGTGTTAAGTTGTTTTTCTATATATATATATATAAGTAATAGATTTTCTTTAATGAATGGATACCATAAAATATGAATTTTAAAAATGATGTAGTAAATTCTTCATAAGCGTCTAGCAAACTATAAAATTTCTTCATAATATTTCATGTTTCATTTCGTGTTTTCCGCAATAAAAATTGGTCCCTTACAATATTTAAAGCCATCTCACTTTGTAAAAAAATTAGTTAATGGTTTTAATAGCATCATTTGCCAAAGTTTCACCCAAAGGTTGTTCAGAAAGTTTTTTATCATCGTGTTCAGCTGCTTGCTTCTCAAGGACTCATGAGGAGTTTTCCGTCGATTTTTTTTCTACTTTTGACGTAATTAATAAATTATACGAACTCAGAGAGTTCATTTTTTCAAGTCTGCCAAGAATTATGTATGGCCGGCTTAAATCTGTCAACATTGTTACAGGGAAAGTGCTTAACAATACGTTAACGACTTTCAATATAAAACTGATGAGCTTTCACATCGACGCCATTAAAACCTACGTATTTTAATAGTGCCTTATTTTTCGTCGTCATTCTTTTAAAATAGATCAATTAATTAGATACTGAAGTATATATTGTATAATGTTAGTAGATAATATACTCTAATATATGACATCATTAATAAAACAGTAAGGTTACGATATTATAATTTTATAAATTTAATATAAATCAAAGTGATTTCAAGTTGTAGGTATACATTTTTATTTTTTATAAAAAATCTATGTTATTCAAATTAAATGTTGTCAAATAGGTAAAATAAAATCTTTTAGTGCACTATGAAGCATATTTGCTACAGATTGTATTTTAATTCTATACTTTTATTGACACCTATTTTTTCTCTATTCTATTAGTTCTATTAGTTAATGACTAATGATATATTTTAAGAACTAAGATATTATATGGTACTGGACCTGAATTATTTATTAGTTTCAATTTGAAATGTGTGCAATTTTTATTTTACACGTTTTTGTCTGAATAAATAATTGTTATCTTCTTTATTATAAAACTAAATACAGCAAAGAATCCACTTTCATAATATAAATGTATAGTTTCACTAAATATATTTTTAAGACCCCTAATGCATAATGTATCATATATGAAACTATCGGTTCTTTTTATTTAAAATGATGTTTGGAATGTTTTTTTCCCATTGTTAAAATACCTATTGGAATGAGAAAAATATATTATACCTAAAAACAAAATATCATGTATTTAATGGTTAAAACTATGAATTATTTAAAAAAAATCGTTATTTTATACAAAACTTAATAAACCACATATTAATGATAATCGAATTGATAAAATAATATGTAATAGTGAGATGAGATCCTTTAGAAATTCATGAAATGAATGCACATTTTATAAAGTTTTTTTGCAAAGATATAACTTACGAAAGGGTTAACTGTCAAATTGCGCTGTGATACGGACATGAATTTGACATTTATGATCAGTCTGTATTTTTTTTATTTATGATCTGGCAAATCATCATGAATAGAGTCACGATTGAATATCGCTAAATTTTGTTTATAAATCAGTTCCTGCAACTAATAGACGTTGTTTGACTGCAAAATTGGCTCATTTTTGGTTTAACAGGTTTGTTAATTAACAAAATTACTCTCTAGAGTGCGATAAATCCATAAGATACCTTACAAACTCCATTACATCTACAAAAATGCACCTTTTGTTGCGCTGATGCCATCATGTGACCATATTTCTTCAAAAATGAGGCCGTAACTCGCGTCACGATGTACGGTCAATGAATTAAAGAAGTATGATAAGTAAATGATTTTTTTTTTGAAAATATCTATGTATGACATTGATCCGGACGAGACGTGGTTTCACCAGGATAGTGCTATGTGTCATAGAGGGACCAACAACCATGGACCTGACAATTAGCCTCCACTGTCGTGCAATTTATCATCACTTGATTATTTTATATGGGGCTATGTGAAGTCACTGATGTATGCTGATAAACCAGCAACAATTGACAGCGAATAGGGTAGGGCCGAGAAGAATAGGGGGATGGGGAGGTCTATATCCAGGAGTGGATCAACCCCGTCGGATGATGATGATGATAAATACATTTACAATATATAACATTATTTATTATAAGGATATTAAACTATTTCAGGCTTACCACAACTACCATAATTTACTAAATTATTAACCAATTTCAATAAAGTGATATATAAATTTATCGTTACGGCTCCGTCCACAAATAAATTGGCGTGTTATTTCGACATACTGCATTTGCGTTTCAATCAAGCCAAAGGTTTTTGATGCGAGTTGCCTCAAAGAGCTTCTGCGAAGCAATCTATTTCCACATTTAAGGCACCGAGCTTTGATTATATCGTATCGGAATACATATTCAACTAATGCCTTTCAATCCAACTTGGGAATTTATTTATACATAATGCGAATACTGAGTTTAAAATGTCGTGTCGTTTTGGTTATTTCACAGTTTTGTTTGATAAATCGTGTAACACCAAAATTAAACGCTTTCTATTTAGGATAAGTTTTATTTAGTTATTTTTATTCAAAATATAATATTATGTAAGTAATATAATAATTTTGTTTTCTTAAATGCTAGGTACTTATGTTATTGCTTCATTGCTACTACTGGCCAAAAAAAAATTAAATTAAAATTAATAATAAAATTTAAATAGAAATTGAAATTGAAATTAATATTATTAAAATTGAATTTGAAATTGAAATAGAAATTGAAATTAATAAGTACTTATTAAAATTAAAACTAAAATTGATAGTGAAATTAATACTTACTAAAATTAAAATACTGTAAGATATACATACTTTTACATCTCACAAAACTTTCCACAATTATTTTTTTCCTCGTTGGTATTCTCCATGCTGTAAGAGATTTAGTATATTAATTATACAATATTATTATGATGTTATGATGGATCTGAAAGATATACCTCTTGCTGGCTTGAAGTATATTCTAAAACTGATGCGAATAATTTAATGTATTTGATGTAGATGAAGACAACAAGTCAGTTGAAATTGAACAATAAACATTGGGCTTGTTGCATCAACAATAGTTTTGTATTTTTATTAAATTATATTTTCAACATAATTATCATTGTAAAATGGTATTAAACAAAAATTACAAAAAAATATTAAAGTTTTTCCGAATTTCCCATTTTTTCAACAATTTCCATACTTTTTCTCCGGAAAAAAATATTATATTAGAGAACTTTCAAGAATTTTATTTATTTTAACATGAAAAGTGAAACTATTTGTCCTGAATCACCAGGATTTCCATACAAATTTCAGTTAGAACCTTGTAGTAAAGGCGATTTGTTTGAGTTTCAGGTGGACAAAGTTCTAACTGAATTTGTGATATATAAAATTAACCATTAAAAACTTGTTTTAACGTAATTTTATTGATAGTTACAACATAGCAGTACCATCATTGATATATTCAATGAAAAAAATAATTGAAAACATTCATAATTAACGAAATACAAGCGTTCAAAACTTCAACAGCCCATAACTTTTTTGCTGCAGTTGTTCACTTAGAACTCTGTAGTTCTCGGACGATAGAACAATATATTTCGTTTTTCAAAGTGTTGAAGTAGACAGGAGCTGACATTTATGGTCATACCTTAGTTGAGACACGGTCTAAAAAGATCGTTGCTAGGCGATGCGCGGATTGCGGGTCGCGGGTGCAAATGAGGCATGTCAAACCAAATATAATTTGTCTTATAAATCCAACATGTGTCCATTTAATGTTCTGTTTATTATTTTATCAGTAACAATAATAATATATTCATTAACACGTTTTATTTTTAAAGTAAATGGGTAACGTTTTAAGTCATCTTTACACGATTTAAGAATTATTACGGCCGTCGCCATCACGAAGCAAAATGACGTGCTTCCAGCTCTACATTCTCTCTACGAATGGGAGCGAGTGCAAAATTTCGTCACGCCTATCGTTGAAAATTATTTGCCGTTTCACTGATGATTCAGCTTAATACTATAAAAACCTAGCCTCAAAAAACCTCAAACATTATCGCGATTTCCGAGCATAAGGTGGACATGATCCACACATTCGACATCGAGGTAGAGTTACTGATTCATAATAAAGGGTTCTTCTTGCGATTGATAAAAGATGCCTCATCGAAGCTTGGCAAACCCCAATAAAATAAGAGGCTTGATTCTTCTAGTAATTTCTAATGCCGGATCTCTTTACTTAATTTTGAAATTAACTAGAACCATTTTTCTCTGACGTTAGACATATTTTCCTTCGAGCAACGTTTGCATATTTACACCTAACAATAATATACAGTAATATGTCATTATCTCTCGAGAATAAGAACGAAACATTGAGAACAAGAGAAGAAGAAAAAATAAACAATGACATCTAAAAAAAATCAAAAAACATGTTGATACATTATTTTTATGGTAATGTAAACCTTTATTGGTATATAATAAACCATTTCTTTTAGTCAACGAATAATTCATAATATTTGAGATTATATTATAGTAACATTCCAAAAAAAAAAAATATAGACGTTACAACTAAATACTTGGCGATAGCCAAACGTCTGGGGGGACATGCTCGTCGAAGGTCAAAATTGAGTTTTTATTGTATTTTCAAACCATGATCCTGGACACTCCTTAAACGTTGTAGATAATCTATTTATATAATTTTGAAGCCTTATTATCCTTTATAGTTATTTTAAACATTTAATGACTGCATAAAGTATTTTTGTTACATAAAATAGTATTCTTTTAAACCTCTCGCTCTAATGTTTTAGAATATAGTCATATTTCGGTACATAACTGTGCAGTGGTGTTAAAATTTTTTACATTTATTAATTTTTAAACACATTTATGAAACCATTAGTATAATTTATTACGAGATAATTTTTGTAAAATATTCACGATAAAAAATTTTATTGATAATCTCTGTGATCCCAAATTTGACAAGAATTAGGCATTTTACTATTCAAAAAATCGGCAAGATTAACACATTTGAAGATAATTATAAAGATACTTATTATAAGCTATATTTTTGACCATTCAAGTATGATAAACATCTTATGAATAATGATTGCTTTATAATAATTATTGACCTAAGAATAAGGTAGTGTTTTTTTGAAATACGCCATTTCTTTTGTCATTCCCTAGTAGTTAAGCTACAACATACGGCCGTAGCCATAAATTGACAAACTATAATTAAAGTAGGAAGTAAAATTATGTTAACGCGCGTGTTTGAACATGTACCTAACCGAATTTTTTTTTAAACGGTACATGTTCAAACACGTGCGTCAATATCATTTTACTCCCTACTTCAATTATAGTTTGTCAATTTATGGCTACGGCCGTATGTTGTAGCTTAACTACTGGGGAATGACAAAAGAAATGGCGTATTTCAAAAAAACACTACCTTATTCTTAGGTCAATAATTATTATAGAGCAATCATTATTCATAAGATGTTTATCACAATTGAATGGTCAAAGACATAGCTTATAACAAGTATCTTTAGAATCATCTTCAAGTGTGTTAATCTTGCCGATTTTTTGAATAATAAAATGCCTAATTCTTGTCAAATTTGGGATCACAGAGATTATCAATATAATTTTTTATCGTGAATATTTTACAAAAATTATCTCGTAAAAAATATACTAATGGTTTTATAAATGCGTTTAAAAATTAATAAATGTAAAAAATCTTAACACCACTGCACAGTTATGTACCGAAATATGACTATATTCTAAAACATTAGAGCGAGAGGTTTAAAAGAATACTATTTTATGTAACAAAAATACTTTATGTAGTCATCAAATGTTTAAAATAACTATAAAGGATAATAAGGCTTCAAAATTATATAAATAGATTATCTACAACGTTTAAGGAGTGTCCAGGATCATGGTTTGAAAATACAATAAAAACTCAATTTTGACCTACGACGAGCACGTGGGCCGTTAATGTAAATTGTTAAATTTAATCTTGATATTATTTATTAATATTTCTTGATTTAAGTCAATAATAACGCAATTTGATAGGCATTTAATGTAGGACCTACTAGTTTAAATTATCGCAATTAGGTAAGCGGCTCGTAACTTAATTAGTTATAGCATATTGGCGCGATATCAGTAGATATACAGGTTCAAATCTCGTCGAGCATGGTATTTTTTTCGAATGTGTTTATTTCTAGTCTGAGATATTTTCAAGTTATGTATGTTCATTATTAGTATGTAAATAATTCTTAGTTGTCATTAATATTTCTTAACTGAAAATCTTTGTTACAATATGTTACTGTTAAGAAAGCTCGCTTCATTGTATCACATGTAAACGTGTCCGCTATGACTTTCCAATAATATGCTCTTAATATTTTTTCAGAATTCTCTATGGAAGTGCACGTGTTAATGGAGAAAAGTTTTCAAATCTACAGCTGTTTTTCGCGTGGCTGTGCCCCGTATAAACTTCATAAGAAAGCTTATTTAAGCCATCCAAAGTTTGCCAGGTTTCTGTCAGAACTTTAAAGCTATTACGTTGATGTGTGGCATTATAATAGTAAGTAACTTTGTTTGCATCAACTTTTCTTTGTATGGATACTTAAGGGGTGAAGTTTGGGCACTTATATGAAGTTAATTGCCATAATATAAACCTTGAAACAACTTCTAGCATTAATAGTTTTTCTACAAACTCCAACTAGGTTCTGTTAACTTCA
Organism: Rhyacophila brunnea; assembly: GCF_057557595.1. Classification (NCBI taxonomy): domain Eukaryota; kingdom Metazoa; phylum Arthropoda; class Insecta; order Trichoptera; family Rhyacophilidae; genus Rhyacophila; species Rhyacophila brunnea. Next base: position 7,519,213 of record NW_028232796.1, on the reverse strand, counting down.
ATTTAAACGTAGAAAACTATAATTGAAATGTTTATAATAAATAAACTAATATTAAATTAGGATACAGACAGAAACCACGTTTCCTACAAACTTTCTTCAAGGTATGCTCGACTTTCATTCTCTTGAAGCTCGTAGGTCACTTCGTCTCCCCTGCTCTTGCGTGGTATAGTTTCCAATTTCCGATATTCTGAAAAATTTTAATTTTTATGCATGGTCCTATTTTGGGTGAAAACTGTTTCCTCATGTCACGCTCACCAACCACCAATAGCGAGGGTTGTGCGGCTGGTCAATGCACTCCCTAGAGATGTAGACATTTTTAGCGTTGCATTATGTATTTTGTTTTTAAAATTATATTTTATTGTTTAATTTGTGTTTTTTCTTTTTAATTATTGATTTTTATTTTATTGCTTTTCTATAGAATTACTTTTTTGCTTTGTTTTTTTCCTCTACCTCCGTTTTTCTCTAGTTGATTTACCTGTACTTTTTATTCTAAATGTCATGTTGTGAACGTCTTGAATTAATAATTTGTTGTGTGCTCAATGTGTCTTTTCTAAAAAAAAAATTCTTTGTTTCAACCAACGGATTCCATGATAGTGTCTGTCACAGTGGCGAAGGGTTGAGGTAGGCTGTTAAGAAACGCCATAAATAGTGCACATTACATTTTGTTAGTCATACGTATTAGTTTTTATTGAAATTAGACTACAATTTACAGATGGTAATGGTTAGTTTTTAAAATACAATTAAACGCTGCGAAAACCAATCCATAATAGATAATAATCAAAAAATACTCACCTATCTATAAAATATCTAAAATTATGCAATTAAATCATACATAACCCTAGTTCTTCGCTGTTACGTACATCCACTGCACTTTATGAGTTCGTATATCCAATGGGTTTTAGGGCGTCCTTATGGGTGTTTAGTGGACCTTAGATTGCCATGTCCAGAAATTTGTACGTATGCAGTTCACCGTAACACACTTCGTGAAATGTTGTATCAAAAATATATGGCCGTATATTCAAGACCGTCCAACCTCTTTGGGTCGTATAGTACTGACATAAAATTCATGTCTAAATAAAACATGGATCTTGTCGTTTACACTTTACAGGAAGCCAGCTGCAAACAAATTTTGAAAATAGCCAATATACTGGATTATTTATTAGGTTAGGTTAGGTTTTAATTCTTGTCTTCATAAATTTTGCCAAAAACAGCTATGATAATTTAATTAATGATCACATTAAATCTAATAAAATTGGAGACCGTATAGTATACTGTGCCACGGTGAAATGTTTTACGTACAATTTACATGTACCTAACCTTAGATTGTATGAAGGCATTTGTAGGTACAGCAATTTTAAGCAAAAGTATAGGATCTGCGACCTCTGTCACATCGCGTATTCTTACTTTTGTCAGCCTCTTTATTCATTAATTATTGCTTTAGTGGTCTTTACGCGTTATGCCCAATAACCACATTGCCATGCCACGTTGCGTTACTCTTATTTTTTTGTATTTCTCTTACATTAAGAGTCCATGTTTCATACTCATACGTGAGTGTTGGTTGAACACTTTACGCTTAAGACGGCACTTCAGTGAAACGGCTAATAATTTTCAACTATAGGTGCGACGAAATTTTGGACTCGCTGGCAATCGGAGAGCGAAAGTCGAGCTGTGAACACGTCAATTTGTTTCGTGATGGCGACGGGGGTGACTTTACACGATTCTTAAATCGTGTAAAGATGACTAAAAAACGTTACCCATTTACTTGAAAAAGAAAACATGTCAATGAATATATTATTATTGTTACTAATAGAACAATAAACAGAACATAAAATGGACGCATGTTTAATTTTTATGACAAACTATATTTCGTTCGGCACGCATCATTTACACAATCCGCGCATCGCCTAGTCTCACGATCTATTTAGACCGTGCCCCAACTGAGGTATAGCCTTAAGACACAACGTAAGGTCACTTTTGAAGATACAATTCAGGCGCCCAAGTGCACTGTATGCCAGTTTGGCTCTGCGAGAAATCTTGTCATACATATCACCGACAATTAATTAATCTGTTCGAGATTATCGTATTTGGCGACCCGTTATAGCCCTTTTCCTATATTTGCTATATATATGTGTCGCTACATTTCAAAATCACAAGTCCACCTTTAGGTATTTTTGACTTTTTTGTGAATTTTCTTAAGAACTACTGCTATCTAATATTTTTGCATTATCAAAATGTGGAATTTATTAATTTTAAATATTCTATACTCGAAATAATATAAACTTTCACCCTTGTGACTGTGTATTTGACAAAATAAAAAGCTGCTTTTCTCCTATTCATCTATTATGGACTTGGCTGATTTTGAAATCTAGCAACACATATATACGCATAAATCCATAATCTTGGAAAGAAAATAGATGACATCCATGTATTTTGACGTTAAATCTCATGAAAAGATGACTATATAATATAATCATTTAAATCCTATTAGTGATGTAGATACTCTTAAAAATATGTACGTCATACATTTTTAGAATCTTATGAAGTCTAACCATTCACTATGATACTAAGGTTTTTCTTTCCGTCTTGTGGGTCTATTCTATACCTATCGACCGCTAAAGTGATAAATATTATCAAACTTAGGGTAGGTTTGTATCAAAATATTAGCACTTATTGTAATAATTACACGAAGTTGGTTTTTATTGTTGCAATAAGTGCTATATTTTAACAGCACCTATCTTACTTCTGATAAAATAAAGCACTTATTGCAACAATAAAAACCAACTTCGTGTAATTGTTACAATAAGTGCTAATATTTTGATACAAACCTACCCTAAGTTTGATACTATTTATCACTTTAGCGTTCGATAAGTATAGAATAGACCCATTGATACGTGATAATATAATCTATTAGACAATATTTTAATTACAATTTTACTAGCCAAATATTAATAAATTAAAAACAATATAACGATTGGTAGGTATGCTAGTAATATTTTTATCGTGTTCTTTTTTTGAATAATCACCGAAAAATATATTTTTAGAGATGTGGCTGGTCAAAAGATAGTAACGATTCAAATAAACGTTCCAAGGCTAATGACTCGATTTTTTCTCCATCTGTTCTTTGGCGGCGAAGCGAACCGATCGATTCATTTCAAGACTTTTAACTATTTTCAAAGGCGAGTTAGTTCGCGCGTAAACTTTTTTGTTTTATTCCGAAAGATCTGTCCGTTTGAACATAAAAAAATCGAAAGAATTATTCGGAAAAAAGCAATTACTCTTAGTGCGGAATTTATTATACTCCTTTCCACGAAGTTACCTGAAAATCTTACTAACAAAGGTATTGTTTGTGGGATTTTTTGTTTTTAGATTTCGGAATTTGCAGAGTAATTTATTTTTATTTTATTCAAACTGAGCTTTCCTTTTTCGCTTTGTTTGCTTATTTATGGACTTTTTAAGATAATTTTCTATACTTTTTTTGTCATTTTATTATTGTTACATTAAACATTTATGTTAACTATGTAGCTACTCATCTTTCAATACAAAATAATATTATACTCCTTAATATTCAAAAAAAATCACTTATATCAGTGAATACGTGTATTAAATACGGCTCTAAGTACCAAAAAGTAGTATTGCCTGTAGTAACAAAATACCGAGTCATTGCAGTAAAATTTCATGAATCAGACAGACCTTTTGAAAAGTGTAGTTTTACAGTGTGAAGCAATCACGGCAGCTTCTATAATTTTAGGTATTAAGAACTCGCAAGTGTCAACACACCATCGTCAGCTATTTTATATTGAATGCTGTTGACCACTGCAGTGCTACTTACACCATTATAAATAAAACACGCCAACGGACTTACAACGTCGACAGGTTTAATTATTTTGCTGTATTTTTTTGACTTGCTTGAGGCAATTAGATTATAGTTGAAGTTATTGGCGTTGGTATGTAGAACATTTTTCTATTAAAATGTCAGTTTTTATTATTTTGGTACTTAGCGCCTTAATTAATACACGTATTCTTATATACATAATTTTGAAAACACTTCTGAGAAAATATTATTATAACCAATAGAAAAAATCTTTTTGAAAAAAGTAAGACACCCCGGAGGAATCGAACCTGCATCTCTCGGGTTTCGCGGCCACGCAATATAAATAAATACTCTCTGAAGCGCTTTCTAAATTGAGCTAATATTGGCTATCGGCTTTTGTATTTTAAATCAAAGTAAGAATTACTACCCATTCGCTGCGGACCTTTTAATTAATATTTACCACATTTAAATAACACGCTAATTATATTTAATGGCCACCTGATGGGCAACGCGGACTACTCCAAGATATTAGTGTTGTAGCTTCCTTAAACTTGCTAACAATTTTGAATTGATTAATTTTTTTATTCAACGAATAATTCACAAGATTCATGAATGTAACATTGACGAATGAAACTGAGAAAATAATATATTATATTATAACCAACAGAAAACTTATTTTTGAAAAAAGTACCACCCCGCAAGAAAAGATTTTTTCTATTGGTTATAATATATTTTCTCAGAAATATTTTCAAAATTATGTATGTTCAATGATTAGAATGTTACATTCTTAATTAAATCTTGTGAATTATTCGTTGAATAAAAAGTGTAATAATAAAAATGTCTTATATATACTGAGTTTTCTAAATCATCCTTATTTTTTCGTATTGCAACATTAATTGCTTTCATAGATTTTTGATTAAGTAGGTATCCAGATTTCTTAATGATTAACATTCCATTTGATGCGGAATATCTGGGACCCACGACTGTACTCGATTAAAACCAAATGCATAATCCTAAACCAATAATTCAACCCTTGCATTATGATGGTGCTACTTTACAGTAGCAAGTCTTGACATCTTACAGAGACTGACCATCGATAACTTTCGGGTGTGCAGTAGTATAAATTTAACAGTAACGAAGAGATAAGAGACCAGATCATGCAGCCTGGCATCAGGCTGAGAAAGCAGAGGTGACATGGCTTGGTCACATACTATGTATGTCTTAAAATAATTTCAATCTGGCTTGCCTATTTATCAAGCCAACCAAATTTTTGCATCCTGGAAAGCCGCTAAATACTATCCACAGAGTGTACACGGCGACGGAATGCTGGTATTCTTAGAAGCGCTGTATGGTGTATACATGCTCTAACTGTGGAGAAGACATGATCAAAGAAAAAGAAGTAGATTCCTGGAGAATAATTTCATACGTTTCATTTCATAATATCGTAACATTATTAATTATAAATTACTCTATTAGAATAATTGAATACAGCAATGATTCCCAACCTAAACCTATATTGTTTGACGGAACCATTGAGATATTTTATAAATCTTGCAGAACCCCTACTTGACTGACAACATTTCGAATCAGGGTACTAAATTACAAAATATCCATGCTAAGTAATTGGTAGTGACATAGCTAGCAGAGAGTTGTCGACTCAAAATGCATTTCCTTATAATTTTCGTCTCAAATTGTATATACATTCATTACATAATTCAATTTTTGTGTTACTTTAAACAGATATATGGGTACATAGAAAATCTTTAGTCATGATTTCAACCTCTATAAATATTTATATGACAATAGCGCTACGGGCGACAATTTTTTGATCCTCATATAATCTGCCATTAAAAGTAAAGTTGTATTATTTGTATTTCTCATTAATCTGCCGCCTTCTTACGCCGGGTACTAATTAGCGAGTCGTAACTGTGACAGTTGCAGATACAGTAAACCGTATGGACGCCAAATAATTAGTGTGCGAGTTAAGTTAAGAATTATTTCCCATCTAGAGTTAGTTACAGTTTCTGGAACGGTTGCAGCTAATGAGTACCTAGCTTAAGAATGTATTTCCTTAAGCAAACGCAATGTACGGTACGGTATGTCAATGCCGGAAGGGTAAATCATAATTAAAAATATTAAAAATAAATTATAACAGTTTTTAATACAACTAAATTCCTCAATTTTTATTCTTTAATACAGCTGTTCTGAAGAGATCCGAGCAATCTGGGTAGAAGAGTGAACGAACGGAGGGGGTTGCGATGGCGTGCGCCTTCCAGATAGACACTACCAATAAAACGATTGATTCAATAATAACTAAAGCCACATAGATCGCTTTAGATAGAAAAAGATTTTTGGTAAGTTCAGTTATCACTATTCTCAGTAATGAGGCAAAGTATAAGAAAAGGAACAATAGTTGTCCACTATGATATGAAAATTCTCTTCTCAAGTAGAATTTTCTCGAGTTCAATAATAACTATAATGTGAGATATAAACCAATACAAGGTCAAATTTTTAAATAGGCACTCCGTTGCTTAAATACAGATCATGTTAAATTTGAGGTTTAGTCTATTACCAATAAGACTTTCAAGATGTAGGTACCTACATTTGGGGTGAGTTTTTCCGAATTTTCGCAAAGCCCCTGACAGATTTCGCGGAACCCAGTTGGTAACCATTGTTTTATGTTGTCGCGTGTTTATTTCAATATGTACATACGTGTGGAAAATTAAATCATCAATTTACACTGTCTAATATATGTGGCAATTATAATACAGCCATGGAAAATAATTGTGAACTATTTGTTCAGTAGATACAGACTGGATAATACGTGGATGTTTCCTTTATGAAAAAACCATATAAACATTGAATTGACGTGTTGTATATTATCATTATACATTATGATGAGAAATAAAACAAATAATATAGAGTATATCGTTCATATTATGTTCAGCAATCAAGATTATTATACAACAGTTTTTGTTATTCTACGTCTAGGCCTTTAGGCAAGCGTAAATATCAATCATCAATCGTTATTCATCGTTATATTACAGTATAATGCTATTTGTGTTTTATATGTATATCGCTTATATGTTTTATTCAGTAGTATAATGTAATTCGGAATGAATGATTGAATACATATAGATATTTAATATATATTGATATTATATTACCTACACATAGCGGTGTTAATATGTAATATAAATGGAAACGTACATAACAACAAAATGATTACCAATGTTCAATTCGAACCACACTATTTTAATTGATATACTTCAAAGTCATTTAAAAAAAAAACCTTTTTCAATAGAGATAGAGTATAAGTACTCTACTGATTAGGTTAATATTCGAATTACAGATTCATTTAAAGAGAACTTCACGCGTCTACTACAACATTCCAGTACAATTTCAGATTCACCCAATTAATTAATTACATGGTAGGTACTAGGTACATAATTATATGTACATATATTGCTATCATCATCAGCCGGGGTCAATCCACTGCTGGATGAAGGCCTCCCCAAGCTTTCTCCAACTCTCTCGGTCCTGTGTCGTTCGCTGCCACGTATTTCCGCCGAACTTTACCAGTTCGTCAATCCAGCGGTTTTGAGGGCGACCCTGTGGCCGTTTCGTACCCCTTGGGTACCATTGGATGACGGCATTTGTCCAGCGGCCGTCCTTTCGGCGAGCAATGTGCCCCGCCGATCTCCATTTCAGCTGTTTGGCAACGTCTATTACATCGCGTACTCTTGTCTGCTTCCTAACCCATTCGTTTCTCTTACGGTCCTTTCGCGTGATGCCCAACATGCACCTCTCCATGCCTCGCTGTGTGACTCTTAGCCTTTGGACATCTCTCGTGTTGAGGGTCCACGTCTCGCAGCCATACGTGAGCACGGGTAGCACACATTAGTTAAACACCCTACGCTTAAGACATAATGGTAGGTCACTCTTGAAGATACTATTCAGACGTCCGAAAGCACTCCATCCCAGCTTTGTTCTTCGAGCAATTTCATCGTGCATGCTTCCGTCTATGGACACCTGCTGTCCGAAATAGACGTAGCTGCTGACTTGCTCGAGTTAGGTGCCAGAAATACAGATATTATAATAAGCCTCCAATACTTATATTCATAATATTTTATGGTATGTATATAATTAAACTCGACTTAAATTTAACGTTTCATGCACCTCATATATTCTCGTAACAAAGCAGACATATTTTGACTATAGAATTATTTAGTTGTATTAGTTTAGTGTTATTCTACTGGCAGTGTTGTTATCGTCACTTTTAAACGAGTTCACCGTTCCAACGTGATTTCGTCGTGGTCGCAATGCCAGAAGAATTTGTCCTTCTTCTACCTATGGAAAGATACCTTCTCGTGAATCCTCGTGAAAAGTGTAATAAATCAAATTAAACTAGATCAAATATTATATACAGTTGTAATGAATATATTTGGAGACTTATTGAAAATCGTTAATAATAAATAAAACAATTAAGTAGTCGTTTATCATAAAAAAATAAAGAGAGAAAATAGAAAAACATAAAAAGTAGATACATAGATAAGACATCCAATACTAGAAAGAAGTTATCTAAACAAAGCAACATACTTCAAACCAGAACGCAAGCCGCCATTTTGTTTTTAGGGCTGCAAATAGAAGGAAAAAATAATGAAATTGTTTTTCGTCGAATTCGATTTTCAAATCGAACTGCTTTCAAATTCCTAATATGAAATGCGTATAAGATTCCTTCTATCTAAACTCAAAAATTCTTTGATACGCCTATTTGGTTTGAAAAAAAAATCATATTACACATTATTTTTTGTGCAATTCTAACCCTCAGAAACGTAGTTGGTATTGTCTGACATCAATGTAAATAATTATTAATTATTGTCTATTTTATAGTTTATGGATGTCAAATATTGAAACAATGTTTTATAATACGAGTATGTCTAATAATACAACACATCACAATTCGTGCTTATAAAAATTTAAACTTGGAAATGAAAAGTTGGCGCCTTTTAGATAGACGGATCGCGGGATACGTTATCAATATTAAACCAAAGCAGTGCCATTTCCCTCGTTCTTTTCCATTATGGAAGGTTCCTGTGTAGCGCGAGAGCAAAGGAATGCTTAGTCCGTACCTTTTGCTCTTTGCTACATAAATATTTATAGAACATAAAAGTGATAGGGACGTGGGGCGGTTAGTTATCGAAATGTCATCGCGACAGCTGGCGAATTCTTAAGCGGCCATATTGGCCAATCTGTGAGATTATGGCGAGTATATGGTTTTTCTTTTTTTTTATGTGGCAATACGAAAAGAAAAAGTGATTTCAGTAAGTCATTCTTGCATATACAGTAAAATTTATGTGATATTCAATCACTACTATAGAGTAGATGCCAGTAGCGAAGGTTGGAGGTAGGCTGTTAAGATTCACCATAAATAGTTCACATTAAAATTTATTAGTCATACGTATTTGTTTTTATTAAACTAAGACAACAAAAATTTACACATGGTGTTGGTTAGTTTTTTAAAAAGCAATTAAACCCTGCTTAAACCAAACCATAATAGTTTTCGTATACTTTGGGCGATACGACAAAATTATACATACTTTTTCATTCATACTTATTTGTTTTCGTTGGATTAAGAATACATATTACACATACATATTGTTGGTTATTTTTTTTAAACCATTAAGCCCTGCCTAAACCAAACAATTATAGATACAAAATATTATGTATGATTTAATTGCATTATTTTAGAAATTTTATATATAGACGAGTATTTTTTGACTAAATGTGGCTTGGTTTTGCAGGGATTAATTGTTTTTTTAAAAACTAACCAACCATCTGTAAACTGTAGTCTTATTTCAATGAAAACAAATACGTATGACTGACAAAGCTTAGTGTGCACTATTTATGGCTGATATAAACAGCCTACCTCCACCCTTCGCCACTGGTAGATGCTATTGATAGTAGATAATATCTGTACCTCAGAGGCAGACGGATGCAACTCCATTTTTGGGGAAAATGAGTTTTTTTAAGAATCGTCATGCTAAAGGCTTTATCTATTATTGGCAGAGAGATGAAAGTCCTAGTCCAAGATATGCATAGAATAAAGATGCAAGTGCCATACCTACCTTAGAGGCAGAAGGATGCAAATCCAATAATACACTAAGATAAAATTCTCTCAAACCGTCTGCAATAATATGTACTAGACGAGAACCAGCCAGGAGAACGAGCTTTAGAGGAGGATACAGCACTATGGACCATATTATCCAAGTCATCAGAGAAATCAGAGCAGGCAGTAACAGGAATACAATCTGCCGCTATCCATGGGTTTTATAGACTATGAGAAAGCGTTAGATTCCATAAAGAAATTTTCAATACTCGATGCACTCAGAAATCGAGGAATCCCCGGGCGCTATATAAATATTTTCAATATATACAGTAGCGCAACAACAACTCCATAAACCATCGCGCATTTCATATCAGCAAAGGAGTCCGACAAGGTGATACAATCTCACCTAAACTATTTACAGCTACATTTGAAGACTTATTTAGACAACTTGACTGGAATGACACGGGTCACCATAAATGGAGAATACGTGAGTCATCTACGCTTTGCCGATAACAATAAATAGTAGTTTGCAAGACTCAGAAGGCCTCCAAAGCAGAATGCAGTAACTCGCTGGAGTAAGCAACAAAGTAGGCTTGAAAATAAATGTATCAAAGAATAAAGTCATGTTAAACTGCTTTGCGGGCCAAGAAGAGATCCTCATCAATGGCATTCAGCTCGAACAGGTGAAAAACTACATCTATCTGGCACAATAAGTGTCTATAGATGGATGTATATTTGATGAAATTGTTCGCAGAGTAAAGCTAGGCTGGAGTGCTTCCAGTCCAATTCTTCCATTTCTAAGTGTTCAACCAGTGTGTACTTCCCGTAACCACATGCGTGTGAAACATTGAGCTTAAGTAAAATAGAGATCCAGAAACTTAGAGTAGCACAACGTGGTATGGAAAGGTGCATGCTGGGCATAACGTAAAAGGACAAAAAAAGGAATGAGTGGATAAGGGACAGACAAGGATTAATGATGTGATAGAGTTTGCTAAAAACCTCACATGGAAATGGGCTGGAACATGGCTCGAAGAAAGGACAATCGTTGGACAAATTTAGTCATCCAGTGGTATATCCAAGAGGTAAAAAACATCCGCAAGGTAGACGTAGAGGCCGCTGGATCGATGAAATGATAAAGTTCTGCGGAAAAACTTGGCAACGCAACGCACAGGAACGAGAGAAGTGGAATCAGCTTGGAGATTAGCGAGGCCTTCATCCAGCAGTGAATAGATTCAGGCTGGTGATGATGATGATGACATAATAAAAATTTAAAAAAAATGTGGTTTGCTTTGTTATATTTATACCTATAATTTTTTTTAACTTATAAATTGTTTTATTTTGGCTAGGTAAATAAGATGCAAATCTACATTAACAAAATATCTTTAGAGGCAGAAGGATGCAAATCCACACTACGTTTTTTATTTTATTTTTATTAGATATAATATATATTATATTATATTTATTCCTTTCTTACATATTCCAGAAGTATTTTAATTGAATTAGAATAAAAAAAATAATGATCATTCTATGTATATTTTCTTAGAAGTTATGAGTATTCGTTTAAAATAAATATTGTTTTTTGGCTCTCCTGAACAATTGGGTATTTGGATTTGCATCCGTCTGCCTCTAAGGTACAGATATTATAGTATTAAGAAAGCTCCACACAGTTCTACAATGCAACTTTTCCCCATTATGACATGAGTAGGAATTAGTGTCATGTTTTATCATCCCCCATAACCCGAGTGTAAAATTATATTGCGTTCTTTATACCTTTTTATTTTATGCTAGTATTCCATAATTTATAACATCTTGTAGCATATTTTTTCCAGACTTATATAGCCGTGTATAAAAGTACATAAAAATACAGCTTTCCGTCGAAAACGGCCATCATTTTGAATCGTCAAACACATTATGGCTATTTAATATACATATCAAACTGTCAGAAGAAAAAATAATCGTCGATATAAAATTCAAATTTAGAACACCACGTCCGCTAACTGGCTGAATGTAAAAAAATAGTAAAATATCATTTTATTTTACAGTCATATAAATTATTAACATATTAGGTATATAATATATTATACTAAAATCATAATATATATTAAAATATACATAATTTTAAAAACACTTTTGAGAAAATATATAACCTATAGCAAATATATTTTTTGAAAAAAATACGACACCCAGCAGAAATTTTACCTGCGAACATACGCACATCGACCACAATGCTATAGGCGTCCTATATAAATGGGACAAAATTTAACTAATGGTTCTTACAATACTATCTGAAACGTTTTGAAAATTGCGTTACTGGGTGTCATATTTTTTTCAAAAAAGATTAATAATTGTTCTTTTAGTTATATATTTTCTCAGAAGTGTTTTCAAAATTATGTATTTTCAATAAAAAAGAATGCTTCATTCTTAAATCTTGTGAATTATTCGTTGAATAAAAAAAAATATTTAACTCGTATATAATTATGATGTATTTTTCAGTTATAAATTAACCAAAGATGCTGAAACAATTCTCTATCAGAAAGTGAAGCTAAACAAAGGACTCGTGAACTAACTATTAAATTATCTGCAAATCAATTTGTATTGCGGATTCATGTGTTATAAGCTTAACAATATTACCGCCCGTATTTCTTAAAAAGTTCAAGCATTTCATCACATTTCAATTCAATTCAAATTCAATGACATATCAATCTGTAAAATTTTCTTGATTAAGTGCTACATAATACATAATTATTTTGCTACGACTACGATACAGGACTTGTTTGACTTATACCTAAGTCAAAACATAAAATATTACAATGCAAATTTAATCTAGATGCCTTAAGTATAATTATTATGATATGTGACCTATTTTATTACAGACCACGTCAATTATTTTGAATAGAAAGACACACAAAATACAAAGAATAATAATTATATTATAAACTACCACAAAAATCGCATATTAAGCATTCATTTTAACGAAATTTCACCTAAAGAAAGATGATGGAAATACTACGCCAAGTATTTTTTCTGTGGCTACCAATTTAACGATTTTAAAAATTTGCCATCAATGCCTTCAACTCTTGAATACAATCACTGCTGAACTTTTAATTACCATATTTAAATAACATGTTAATTATATCTAATGGCCAAGTACTCTACACGCGCCAGTCACGGTGTTACCACTAAATGGGTTAAAATAAAATTTACCAGAGTAACACGGTTCACTGCATATAATATTTATATAAAATATATTATATACAAATAATATTAATTTAATATCAATACACCCACACAGATTTTTTGAACTATTTTTGAGAAAAAACTGTTCATTCCATTCTGTATTACAATTTTATAATAACAAAAAATTCAAAGTCATTCTATTCGCGATCAACTGAGCGTATTCAATGCCGCCCGTTGTATTTTTACGTTGAGCTGTGAGCGTATTTGAGCCAATTCTCGCTTACATCGAAAATATACGAAAAGTGTATAACATCACCTTACTATCAAAACCTCATAAGTCTGTTAAGAATGATGAGGGGAATGAAAAAACGTAATAAAATAGTATTTTAAACACCTCTCTAATCAATGATTCTGCGAATACTGGTAGTGAAATACGACGTTTTGATTCCATGTTTGTGGTGACTACGATTTTTTAAAATTTGTTGATAGATGGACAGCATACTGATCTAGAGAACCGAGGTTTTGATATTATGATTTAAAATGTTTTTTTGTATAAATTTTGTCGAGCAAACTTCATTTTTCCATATTATCGGACTTACTAGGTCTTAATAGTAAGGTGACGGTACTATCTTGGATTTATACATAATATTATATCGTACTATGTAGGGATACATATATATAGCGTAATATGGCGCCAGTCGCCATTATTTTCTTTAAATCAGACATTCACTCCAAACTAACTTGACAGACCACTGTTCGATCGTACAGTACGCTATCGGCTATATTGTTATAATGAAACTTTTAAAAATAACGTACAGGTGGTTGAATCTGCTCCAGGCCAGCTGTTATGTAATTTTACAGCAAGTAACTTATATCAAACGACTCAAACTATTTACATTTTATAAAAAAATGTAATATAATTTCAAAAATGTTTTACAAACGCATTAATTATTTATAATAAAATTCACTTCGTTATTAATCAATACAAAAGACCTTTTAGTATAAGGTCAGCCTCATCAGTAATGTTAGCTAATTACATTACACCCTTTGGTACTTTGAATAATTAATTCTTGAATTGATTAGCTACTTAAACAGCACCCACCCTTATTTTAAGGGTAGATATCCAAATACCCTTTTTGTTACAATTTTTCAACGGGTAGCAATTATACTTTATTTTTTTTAAACATGAAAAAGGCTTTGGAGGTAGCCTAACGATAATGATAATATACGAACCATTAGTATTTTTTCTAGTTGAATTACTTTTTTATTAAAAAATAACAATACACAAGACACGTGTAAGTATCTATACAACCTTTTTTATTTAACATATTTGATTTTGAATAACATCAGTAACCAAGGAACACAATAATAATGAGAGTGGATTACCTTCTGGGTATGGCTGTATGAAGGTACAATTTTTAAATGCGGAGAAATATGAGATATACTCAAGCACTTGTTAAATATATTTTATTTTAAATAGTTGCGCCTGTATCATATTATGCAGTAAAGTTTATCACATAAACGATCATTGCAAATTCAATATTGTTAATATTTAAGGACACTCCGCTGGCTTTTAATTTCTTGCGTTTTATTGCATAACCGTCATTAAATCATAAATCAAAACTGGCTTAAGTATATCTTATTACTCTGTTCTATTGGTATATTTAATATTTATGACCAATATCAATTACGGTTCAATGACAAAACAGAACAGTGACAAAACAGAACATGACAAAACAGAACATGACAAAACAGATCATGATAAAACAGAATTACAGATTATTGTTGTTCTGTTTTGTCACTATTCTGTTTTGTCATTTTCTGTTTTGTCATGTTCTGTTTTATCCGATTACCATCAATTACATATATAATTATATTATTAAAACACAAGAAATAAGCAAAAGGTATCCAAATTAAAAATTATTGCATATCTATGGTATTAATCTATTCTGTGTCAGTAATAAACATAATTACAAGATAAAAAGAACTTTTTATATACCTACAATATTTTTAAATTTTCTGTTGAATCATATAAACTTGATTTGACTAGCTTAAACGATCAAAAAAATTGTACTTGATAGAAATAATACTGAAATGTCATATTGATTTCCATAGTAACGCACGTACATATTAATAATTTAGTTGCTAGGACGAACTTAGCAACCAATAATAGTTTTACTTTTTACGGATTTCTTCTGAAATAACTTTTCATACAAAACAGAATTATCTAAAAATGAAATCAATTCTACTTAAACATGGGTAAAAGTATTTAAAAAAAAATGCATTGGCATCGTGTTCAGATATATTTTAAAAGTTTCAAATGTCTAGCTAGTCGGAAGTTAGTTAAAAATCGATTGCAAGATTTGTAGCTAGTCAAGTCAAGTGTATATGATTCAACAGAAAATTTAAAAACGTAGCATATGAAAAGTTCTTTTTATCTTGTAATTATTTCAAATATAAGATCAATTTATTTTTCAATTGCATTCTTAAAGTTGCCGATTATCAGATAAATAATTATATAAGAAATTTAAAAAATATTATCAAGTACGTAAAACCACAGTTTGTAGAGATCAAGTGATAGAAAAATCAACGTTATTATTTTTAATACTTCGATTTAAAATTCTGAAATATGGCTGGCATTACTAACAAAATTTTAAATAACACCTCAATTCCATAGCTGTTGGAATATTTCTAAAATAATAAAATTGCATATTATTTTGACATATGAATTGACTATTTATTTCAACTTTTTTCTTCTAAATAATTTACTAACGTGTAGCAAAACCACACCTAGTCAAGAGTAAGTAAACATATTTACTGACCTGACATCGAAAACCTCTTTCTGTTTTTATCTAGTGGGTGCCCTGTTTACTCTTCCGTTGGGAACTATAGCCCACACAGAACATCAGCCGAAATTAATTATTAAATACAAATAAAAGCAAGCTTTTTTTCTTTTTTTTTACTCTCCAAATGTTTACTACCTCTCATTGTAAATGGCTCACTTTCGCTCCCCTGCGGATGTGCTCGGGAAACCTTATGGTAAGGGTTGGGATAGAAGCAGAGAAGGTTCGTCTTTGAAATGATGATATATGAAGTAGAATTAGAGAGAACACGTGTCTGTGAGTGCTTAAAATTTTAAAATAGCCTACATTTATTAAAAATAAAGGCAGTGTTTTTTCAAGTGAAATTTTCTTTACCATTCATATTTTTTTTGTACGGACCTCTAATATTAAATCTCGCGAGCCAGAACAAGCAATTAAAAATAATAATAACCATAAGTGCTCTCGACTCATTTTTACTTTGAATAATAATTATTACTCATTTAGAGTCACTCATAAAATGAACTATGAACTGTATTTTTAACTAGAATGCCAACAAGAGAATGTATGAAAAAATATCTAAATTATTGTATATTTATACTGAAATCTATTTTCCGACAACAAGAAATCAGCGATAGTCGCTGTAGTCGCATGTAGAAGACTTCTAGTGACGTACTTGTTATGGCGGCAACGCGTGCTAGAGGCGTGTTTAAATAATGTATCTGCTCTATTTTTAGATGCTACTCATTGTTTTCTTCGCAATTAGCCAAAAGTTTACTAATAATACTTCTAACATCACTCCTGGCCGCTTTAATCATATTTGTATCATACAAAGCTTAAATTTACGTAAATTGACAGATCTGTATACCTCATTTGAAAACAGAAGTGTGATTACCTGCACTAGAGGGGATTATTAGTTCACAGCTTTTACACGTGACGAAAATCTCTTATTCGACAGTTTAATATAACTATTTAGGAACGTGCTTCGTCTAAAATAACAGAAAGAGAGTAAGTACCTACCTAAAATATTTCTATAAAGTTTGCATTATAATCACTTCATCATTTTATCGACTGTAGAAAGTCAAAATAATTTAACCCTTAGTTTTTTTTCAAAATAGGTTTTGTTGGATGATAACGATTAAATACACGTTGTGTCCAAATGATGTAAGCTGCGAATGCTAAATGAATGTCTAAATTTAGCTCGTATTTCTTTTAAAGAAAGAAGGAAGTGCAGTGAGAAAAAATTTAATCATCACTTTTGTTGATTTTTCTTTAATCAACTCAATAATTAATATCAGACTCGGAAAATGATATACCAAATAATTATTAAATCATCATATCCCACAGTTCATTCGATATCTATTATACACTAAACATAGGCCGTTTTAAAGCTTTTAGATTTCTATGTTTATTTGCTATTTCAGATACTTAGTTGAGTACCACTCATCAGTTCTGTCAAACAACCTACGGCTGATTTCTGACACTCAAGAAATCAAATGGTATGTAGGGTCTAAATGTTGTAAAAGTGAGAAGTGTGAGGAGAGATAGAATGTGAATAAAAAAGATTGGAGAAATTGATAGTTAAGAGTAGACCATGCTTAAGAAGTAAAATGTAAAGAATAAAATATGATGATTAAATAGTTCAGGGCATGTGATCGCGCTATCGAATGGATGTGACTATCAGTGAACTTGTATCTATGGAATATAATAAAAAAAGGAATTTAAGTAGAGACTAAGAAAACTATGTATAAAAAAGACTTGTAAGTTTATGATAAAATTGATTAATGATTAGGGCGCCAAATGCTTTCTAAGTGTGTTCATAACGAAATACCATATAAATAAAGAAAACACTATATTTAAAGATAACAATAATTGTTTATTACAAGCTAGAAAACATTGAATTTATTTAAACAAGTAAGAAGATAGAGACATAAAATTCAAGAGACTCGTGATCTTTGCTATGCGAACATAATAGTTTTACAATAACATTATAATACAAAAAATAGGGGTACTCGTCTGCTGGTTCATTTGAAGACACTGATTTTACAAATGCTAATGAAAGTTCAAATGAAACTAAAGCAATACTGAGATTTAATGTGACCGGTGTCCGTACCGGCCGTGAACAAGTTAAGTTAAGTGGAGAGCTCCTTCCAGTTGAAACGCCAGGGTAAAGGTGAATAAGATAAAGGTAGAATAAGAGGTCCATCCCCCATTGCCGCCAAAGTAAAGAAGTGGGATCTCATGCTGCCGCAGGGTGGGGGTTGGTGTGAAAGACACAACCAATCTTACATCTTCTTCTCTTGGTCAGCATTTACCTACTTTGAATTTAGGTATAGGTATCCATAACGTGACAATGTCTTGAAATCCATGGGACATAAGATTCTATGGGACATTACATTTTTTCACAGCATAGATCACCGTGAGCTATCTTACCGGAAATAGATGACTGTATAGTATTGAGATCAAAAAATACGCGTTATCAGTAGAGCACAGTAATGTTACAATTTTATTAGATTCAATAAGAACCACTTATTTGATTAGTACAATTTACGAGCACCTACTGGGTTTTTTTTATAAATTATACAAAGTGATTATAGTTCAAATTGATTTTTTCTAAATCTACCTACTTTTTTCGTCTTTCCCTTGTATTACGGTAGTTTTCATCGCGGATTTTATAAATATTTTATTTTAACATTAATTTGATCTCAATACTATACGGCTAACTGCATACGTACAAATTTTTGGATACCAACAACATCTGATTAAATAGTCCATGCTACCCAAGCGTGTTAGTTCAAAGTTGGTGTAATATTGTCGAATTTCGCTTTATACTCGTACATTAATATAGTGATTGTTATTTCACGAAGCGTTTCATTTACTTACCCCATTACTTGTTTTCGCAGCAAGGGTTCCGAAATCTTGATCATAATTCAATTTTCCCTATAATGCCATTCATTACAAGTTACAAGACGCCGTCTCCTAGGGACAGACTCTCGCAATATTTGATTCCGTATTCATTTAATAATATCTTGAAATTAGTTATTCGTCCCTGTCTTCTGATTCATGAATCATTAAAGAGAGTGGTGTGCAACAATCTGGCAGAGAGTGAAGGCAAACCAAAAATAAATAGGTACAAAATTGACGATGGTATGTGTGGCGATCAGTCCTGTGAGAATAAAAAATCCATGATATACGAATCGATCGCGAACATATTATTTAAATATTTTTATATACATTTTTTACAGTTATCAGCAGTATCGGTTAGTGCAAACTCAGTGGAAAACGCTGACCTAATGTATTGACCCAATAATATACCTACCTAATGACTTTGCTATTTTTCATCTGAATCGTTTCATTATAATATATTATAATAAATTGCTTTTAAGCATGTAGTGCTAATGCTTTAATCTATCAGTTTATCCTTAAAAATTCGGCATATAAAACTCAAAGTACAAGTGCAATGAAAAATTTATCGTAGCTAAATTATAGTCATTAGACTGTGTAACCTGTTTCTAGCTTCATTCTTATGTACATAATAATGTACACAATAGGAAGACAGACACTCCTATTTTAATAATAATTAGTGTTGGTTTATTCATCTGACATAGTTTGATCAATCATTCTATTTCTATGTATTTCTTTTATCGGCCTATAGAGATCTCTACCCAATGATACGCTCTCTGCCAGGAGAGTTGATGCCTCTATAAGTCTATACCAGGGGTTTTTAACCTTTTTGCGGTAGCGGGCGCATTTGAGATTTGGGATAATAGTAGCGGGCGCACATCGGATTTCTAAAAAAGCAAGATTTATGTATTTTGTGTTACATTTATTATATCGGTAGATTATACATTTATTTACATTTAAACGCCTGTGGGGGCATTTACAAAAGAAGCATAAAATACCCATACAGTTACATAATATAGAAAATAAAAAGAGATAAAATACAGTAAAGAGTGAAAAAATATATTCAAAATAACACAGGCTGTTAGTGCAATCTTTGACATTGCATTTTACTTGCTAACTTTTCAAAGTCAGGAGTGTAAGATGATAATCCCAATCGTAAACAAATATCAAGGTTGGTATCAGTAAGTCGAGATATTTTTGATTTTATTATGTTCATGGTGGAAAATAAAGATTCGCACAAATATGTGGAACCAAAACAGGATTTAATTTTGTAAGCTCCTTTTTTCAAAAGAGGACACTTTTTATGGTCAGCTAAATTCCAAATGTCAGTCCGTTCGATTTTAAGACAATGTCATTTTGAAAATAATTCTTGCAGAATTAGCAATTTTAGTAATGTCTATGTCTGTATTGAAAGGATTTAAAAAATATTTACAGTACTGTACAGTATTATAACTTTACAGTATTTGTATAGTACTTTGTCGGGGGCGACGAAAATGGCACGCGGTTAAGAACCCTTGGTCTATACCGTACATCTATACCAAACCAAAAGATGGCCGCGAGTCCGAACCTCTAGATGAGAGAAAAAATATAATTTTATTTAGGTCAATGTAATCTTTTTTAATATTTTATTTGATTAATTACTCAACAATAACGCTTTTACGATTTTCCAAACAATTCGAATATTTTAAATAGAAAAATATTTTGTAAATTGTAGGCTTCAACGATTTAAAAAAACAAAATATTTTCCAAACGATTAAATTCGCATCAAGGTTGTTTTGTTGATAAACTTTTTTTTAGTTTCAATGAAAGCTTTTGTTAAATATATGATTTATGGAAAACTTGTTATTTTCCAAATAGTCAGATAGTTGGATATATAATAAATGTAGAATTATATTTATTATCATCTGGTAAATGCAAAATCAAGCGAAGAGATTGCTATCTTGCTCTACTGAGCTGAAGATGAAGGCGAGAGAAAGACTAGGATACTGAGAGTCTCATAGATCAGTGCTCCGTAACTTTTTCTCACCCACGGCATACTTAAGGTCTTCCCAGAATTCCGGGGCATACGACACGTAAAAAAATTATACACCAAAACATGTGCCTTACATCCCCAGGCCAGGATGGCGGGACCCCCTTACCTATCGCTAAGGTTGAAAGACAGTTTGATACTCTAAAATAGGGTTTTTCAAATGGTGTTCGAGGCTAAATTAATGGTATTGATTGTATGTTTAGCGATTTTTTGTTTTTATTAATATATCCACATGAATTATGGTTATTTGTCGGATTAAGTATAATTATTTGTCGAGTATTGAGACAATAATAATAAATTGTATTCTACAATCGCATATTTTAAAATGTCAGTACTAGTGTAGTAAAACAGCACCGTACTTTTTTCACTATTAAAGCAAATTTGCAATTTGTGTTTATCTCACTTATCTGGTTGACCTGCCACGCTGGGCCCCTCCCTGAGTCTGGGCCCCCAGGCTAGAGTCCTGTCAGACCCCCACTCTTGTGGGGGCCATGCATCAAAATTACACTGATTTATGTTTTTTTATTTAATAAATAATTAAATATACATAACACACGAGGAATAACTAAATGTACATATTTCCATGTATTTGTATTGTCAATATAATAAATAAGTATTGTGATACCTGAGCTTGTTTCAATGAACGTCATTCATCAATGAACGTGAATATTTTGACTTGATATTTAAAAGAGCTGAGAGACTGCATATTATATTTACTCACTTAGATATGTCATAGAAAATGGGAGCTAAACTGCGGTAGCCTTGTCGGAAATCCGAGGATATTCTTTATTAATCGAAATCCAGAAAATAGCCAATGGAACATCGGCGAAGTTCAGTTTTAGCGTCCGGTCGTTTCTTAATTCAACAAATTCCTGCGGAATTTATAGGAAAAGCGCTACTATAAAATTTTCGTCGTTGGTTGCAAAAGGGTTTCGAATCCAGTCGTATTTATTGTATGAAAGTAATGATGACATTTCTTTTGCAGCAAAGTTAAATGTTTTGGTAGGTCATTTGCAGATTTGTAGAGATCCTTGTCTTAACTCCTTCCGCCAAAGTTCGAGTTTATTTTTGAGTCCTAATTTATCAGAGCACATCAATATATTTTCATTCTGACTTTGCATTGTTTTATTAAGTTCATGCAGGTGCTCAAATATATTACCAGCCATGTAGGTACGCAAATTTGGCTATTTAGTAAGTATTGTATGATATTTAAAATTATTTGTGTTTTTTTTAAAGCAATGTGCCGCGGCACACTTAGCATCGTCTCACGGCACGCCGGTTGCGGAGCGCTAGATGGATGACCAAACTAATCAACAATTTTATAATCAACGAAGTTTTGATTCAATATTGCTTCTACTCAGCGTACGCTGGACTTAGTTGTGTACCTGAATGTACACAATTAATTGTTTTTCCATTTGCTAACCTACAGCCTATCAACGATCAAATAATTGTCAAGTTATGAAAATTCATTAGTTACGTATTTACAAAAATAGTTATGACACAAATATAAAAGCTCTGCAATGCAACTATCGATTGTCGATCGAGCTGCCAAACTTATTCTCGCCGAGAAACAAAAATCATTTAGAACAATTAAGTGACATTTTAAACGTTGATTCTAGACTCAATGTTTTAAAAGTAAATTAAGTTTCGTAATCGTAGAATACTACGGACCGTCTCACTAAAATATACAAAAACTATAGCACCACAGACACTACATCTAGTCTAAGCCGTGATTTTATCGTTGAGTTCTATAAAAGCAAAAGCTTTGTCACTGTTTTTCAAATTATTTTAATGGGAAATCTAATTTGCATGTCATTACAGTTAATCTGTTAGATTGTATAATATTATGTAGACAAGAATATGCAATTACTTTGTACATATATATGTCATTTTCGTATTTTTATGGACAGTGGCGTTTTTGCTTTTAAACAACTGCATTGTTGTTATAATATGATTCCTGGAATTTATTGAAAAACTAATATAACGATAATCGGCTATTGGAAGAGAGTTTTGGAAATTAACGTCAATGAATATTTCTCATTTACCAACATAAACACTAAAAGAAATCCAAGCAGCCTAGAGATGATCATCATCATCAGGAGCGCAACAACCCGGTGTGGCTCTTGGCCTCCTCCTACAGCTCCCTCCACCTGTCCCTATCCAGTGTGGCCGCTTTCTAATTTGGTACCCCTACAACACGGCAGTCATTGGCAGCTCCATCCAACCAGCGAATTTTTGGCCTGCCTCTTCTTCTACACCCGATCATCTCTTTGCCGGTTCATTGTCATCCATACGGTGCACATAACCTAGCCATCGCAGTCTCCCAATCTTAGACTCTAGATACATCTAGACGCCACCCGTTGCATTGTTAAATGAAGCCGCGTGCCTTGCGTTTGGTTTGTGGGCGAGCGAACGCATTCGTCTACAAATGTTCGAGACCATAGACCATTTCGCTAGTGCTCGCCCAAAGTGCTCGCACTAGACGCTCAGAATTAAAATATAATTTTCTATTTTTTACGTTATATAGTATTTTTAAGCGGTCAAAATGCAACCATTAGGTAAAAATATCCATAATTTAAGTTATTTTAAAGAAACACTAGGTCACTGATATTAAAATATATAAGAAAATACAAATAAATTATCACGAACATGTATCAACTTACCTATGAAACGTAATACCATCTTCTTGCTTATCAGTACGGCTACCACATTTTAAGACATGTCATGTTATTTTATAACATAACACACTAAGTCGAGGAAGTCTTTACGAGGGCAACACTACGCAAAAGTACGACCGGATCGCGCCTGCGCACGGGATAGTTTGTACGGAGTTCGTGACACTATTTCCGGCGCTATCGGAGCTAGGGGGCTTTTTACACGAAGGCGAAGCAGGAGTCGATCTCTCAGTCCTGATCGTTCGAAGGAAGCAGACGTCTTGGCCAGTTCCGAGCCTCGGGCCCTGGGCACAGGGCTTTCGATTTCCTGACGTTTTGGAGACGTGGACGATGATCATCTGAAGGACGTCCCCCCCACGCCAGGAGATCGGAGGAACTCCACGTTCCCCACACGTTTGAAGACGCACTCCTCGATTCCGTCCTGGAAGGAATCGAGGGCAGCGAAAAGGCTGGAGAGCCTTTTGTGTAATCGGTATTTATTGTCATTTTATGTTACGGTCCACCGACCGAATTAGCTTTTGGGTTTTTGTTCTAATTTATCTAAATATTGTATCGCTTTAGGTGCTCGTGATTCACTTAAGTAATTATACATTTTTATACACTGTAGCCCGCAAGTTATCTTATTTATTAATATACAATTGTTGCAATTTCTCTACTTGCTTTTCATTTAATTTTCCTTATCACAATTGCCTCTATGCATCAACATAGAGTGGCGCTCAAACCGAGATATTTATATTTATCCCATTTATTATGCCTTTTTATTAATCTAGGAACCTACACGAATGAGTATAGTAACCGGACAGGTAACTGAGGTCTTAGAGGTAATAAGTCAAACCATCCACGACCCTGCATCCTATTTCCCCGAGTCTCATGCTTATCCCCAACATATCCCTATCCTATCCCTATCCTATATCCCCATCCCATACCTATTCCTTAACCCCCATTAAATCATTTTCCATGACAGACAACACACAGAACCATCTTTTCTACTTAATTAACTAAAAATATTTACCATTGACTTTATGTTTAACACAAAAAATATCAATTTTAGCAACTCGAGCTCGCAAGTTATCGACGCTATGTGAAGCGTTTCGCCCCGATTTGATGGCGATACTTTTGGAAACTAGCTCACAGATATGTAGACCTTTTATATTACTCTAGCGCGTGTCGCAGAGATTGTAAGGTGCCGAATACTTTCTCACTCGCACTCATGCATCGTTTTTGTTCAGGCCTTGCTCCCAATCTTAATTGATTGAACTGCGCTGCAATCTTCGTATAGCCAGTAAAGCTCAGCATTATATCTTCTCCTCCAATTGGTGCCGTAGAGCCTAGAGATGATAGTCTTTCTTAAAAACAAAGATTGAAGCATCAGACCACCATGCCGCCTTCTTGATAATTCTATCAGAGTCCGTTTATAAAAAAAAGTATTCTTATGTAATAAATAGATAAATACAGGTAAAAGTAATGGAAATGACCTCTACCTGCACCGTTAATACGTGTTAATTCGCAAACTTCGTTCAATTGTATACCTACACCATTATAAATAGTTATGTAGTATTCTGGTTCATATGAAGGTTTTGGACATAACACACCACGCTGTCCAGACGGGTTGGTGTGTGGTTTTTCTGTCTGGGTGATCCTTCCCGTAGCCAAAGGTCTCTCGTTTTAAGGCGCCAGAGTTTCGCCTTGCACCCTTCTCTATTAGCTACAGATAGTATGTTGCGTTATACAGCACATTATCTGCATTGCCCGGGGGACGCCACGCGGAGGCTAGAGATAGGATTTGCTGACTTTCTTGGACAGTGGCGTCTCAACATTTTTTAGAAGTATACCTATTGGCATCGGTATACATCATTGAGGCCATAGTCAGCCTTTGCCCACCCGTCCCTTCCCTCCCGTCCGGTTTCCTCTCAAACCGTCTGCAAAATGTACTAGACGAGAACCAACCGAGAGAACAAGCCGGATTTAGAGGAGGATACAGCACTATGGACCATATCCAAGTCGTCAGAGAAATCATAGAGCGGTACCAGGAATACAAACTGCCACTATGCATGGGTTTTATAGACTATGAGAAGGCGTTTGATTCGATAAAGAAATGTTCAATACTCGACGCACTCAGAAAACAAGGAATCCCTGGACGCTATATAAATATTTTCAATAATATATACAGTAGCGCAACAGCATCTGTAAATCTCCATAAACCATCGCGCAGATTTCCTATCAGCAAAGGAGTCCGACAAGGTGATACAATCTCACCTAAACTATTTACAGCTACCCTTGAAGACTTATTCAGGCAACTTGACTGGAATGACAAAGGGATCCCCATAAATGGAGAATACCTGAGTCATCTGCGCTTTGCCGATGACATAGTAATTTTCTCGCAAGACTCAGAAGACCTCCAAAGCAGAATGCAGGAACTCGCTGAAGTAAGCAACAAAGTAGGTTTGAAAATAAATGTAACAAAGACGAAAGTCATGTTCAACTGCTTTGCAGGCCAAAAAGAGATCCTCATCAATGGCACTCAGCTCGAACAGGTGAAAAGCTACATCTATCTGGGACAACAAGTATCTATAGATGGATGTATATTTGATGAAATTGTTCGCAGAGTAAAGCTAGGCTGGAGTGCTTTTGGCCGCCTGAATAATGTCTTCAAAAGTGACCTTCCACTGTGCCTAAAGCGCAAAGTGTTCAACCAGTGTGTGCTTCCAGTGATGACATATGCGTGTGAAACATGGACCCTAAGTAAAAGAGAGATCCAGAAACTTAGAGTAGCACAACGTGGTATGGAGAGGTGCATGCTGGGCATAACGCGAAAGGACAAAAAGAGGAATGAGTGGATAAGGAAGCAGACAAGGGTTTGCGATGTAATAGAGTTTATTAAAAGCCTTAAATGGAGATGGGCTGGACACATAGCTCGAAGAAGAGACAATCGTTGGACAAATCTAGTCATCCAGTGGTATCCAAGAAGTACAAAACGTCCACAAGGTAGACCTAGAGGCCGCTGGATCGATGAAATGATAAAGTTCTGCGGAAGTACGTGGCAACGCAATGCACAGGACCGAGAGAAGTGGAAGCAACTTGAAGAGGCCTTCATCCAGCAGTGGATAGATTCAGGCTGATGATGATGATGATTCTGGTTCGGCGAAGTATTGCAGAAGAAAGGCGGTAGTAGTTGTTCGTGATGATGGAGAAGGCGATAATTTATTTACTGTTTCAAATAACTGCAAGGATACAATCAATACGATATAATAAATATAATGGAAATTCGGTGCGATGTGTCTTTAACGGAAACTTGTAATCGAGTGACATGCCCAATCGATTCTGACCGGCTATTTATTGACCGGCGCACCGTTAAATAATATGTAGAAATTATTATGAAATTCGTAACGTTTAGTAGCGAAGGGTAGAGGTAGACTGTTAAGATCCACCATAAATAGTGCACATAAAACTTTTTTAGTCACACGTATTTGTTTTATTAAACTAAGACTACAATTTATGGATGGTATCGGTTAGTTTTTAAAAATCAATTAAACCTGCCTAAACCAAACCATAGTAGTTTTGGTATATTTTGGGCGATAGGTACGACAAAATTATGCACACTTTTTCATTCATACTTTTTGTTTTCGTTGTATTAAGAATACATAATATTAGACATATTGTTGGTACAATTTCTAAAATTCATTAAACCCTACCTACTCCAAACGATTATAGATACAAAATTTTATTCTATCTATAAAATATCCAAAGTTATGTATGATTTAATTGCATAATTTTAAAAAATTTATAGACAGACGAGTATTTTTGACTATTATTTATAATGGTTAAGTTTTGCAGGGTTTAATTGATTTTTAAAAACTACCCAATATCATCTGTAAATTGTAGTCTTATTTCATTGAATATAAATACGTATGACTGACAAAGTTTAGTGTGCACGGTTTATGACGGATCTTAACAGCCTACCTCCATCGTTCGCCAATGAAATATGTACTTATTGATTGTACGTGAAAAATGAATATTTAATAAAAAATAATATAATTGAGATCCGATGACAACCACAGTTATATTCTGCTAACGCGTCTACAATTATAATGCCAGACTGTAAGTGTGAAAATACATAAGGATGGCATGTACTTAAAAATTGACTCTAAATACTTACATTCTAAATAAGGGCAATTAGTATAATGTCCATAACCTTTTCTGGAAAAGGTCAACGGTTTTCAGAGCTTGTTATTTAAATATTCGCATCCTCAGCAATACAACAAATAATACTAAGAGAGACTTTAGTGTACATAAATTATTTGTCTGAAATTACACTTAGTGAGTTTTACTTTAATTATTTTAACTTTATAACTACAAGTAATAGCAACCCGCAATACTCTAGTTCATTTTTAGAGACCCAAACGAATAAACGGTTGAAATTTCTGTTTACTTTTCCCACAGTTTATATTCGTAGGTGGCTTAACCAAATTTCCCAAAGTTTTGTTATTTCAGTATCCGAGTCTCCCCATCAACCTTGACCCGGGCGGATGCCTAGAAGCCTTCGCTCCGTGTCAAGGATGTTTGAGAAGCGCTCAATGACACTTTGGGTCCATCTTTGATCAGGTTTTCCTCTTAAAGTACGTGGTCCGATTGTCTACGAGTTTATTTTTGTACTTTTTTTCTTCTTTCAAAGGGCCAGAGTTTTACGAAATACTTGAAATTCCGCTTGCGAACTGTCATGTTGAATGACAGGCTTTTGTTAATATTATGCTGAAGTCGCTTTTAGACTATTAATTATTATTATCAAGTATTCAATTATCTTATTTATTGAAGTACGTGTCTAAAACATGGGCCGTTGTGGCTTTAACAGTTAAACGAATATAACTTATAGATGGCTCAATCTTTAATAGGTTCAAAAACATAATAGGTATACATACAATGTATCATCATCGTCATGACCCCCACATCCTGAAGCGGGAACCCAGGCTAAGATCTTTAGCGGTTCCCCCTACCTATCGCTAAGGATAAATGCAGTGTGACGCTCTACAGTAGCGTTTTCCAAATGGAGAACGCTGTAAAATAAATGTGTAAATGTGTATATTTAGTGTTTTTGTATACTTTAATACGTCCATTTGAATTATGGAGTTGTCGAGTATAATACACAATTAAAAATTGTATTGTACAACCACATAATTTGAAATATTAATATTATTGAAGGAAAATATCACCGCGGGCGACTTTTTTTACTAGTAAAGCAAATTTGTGATGTGTGTTTATCTCACTTATCTGGTCGACTCGTTTCGCCGGGCCCCCAGGCTAGAGCTCTGTCAGCCCCCCCCCCCCCCTTGTGAGGGTCACGATCATCGTCGTCCACTGTAAAATGAAGGCCATCCACTCTTCTGGGTTCGTAATTCTACGCAGCTACCGTATATCCGCGTAACTTTATGAGTTTGTCGATCCAGCCGGTTTTATTCATCCTTGTGTTTATTTTATTATATTCTTTTTAACATTACAACAGATAATGAGCCCCAATGACATTAGTGTAGTGAAATAGTAGTGTAATTAATAATATAATATAAACAATTACAAATACTGAGCCTTTGAGAAAATCACATAAATATATTGTGACCTCACAAGGATCGAACCCGGATCCTCTGGATGAAAAGACAGCGCCTTTCGTACTAGACTACGAGGGCTGCCGAGCTTAGTACACATTAGATACCACTGTATGACTGCAATTGTTCATCGATTATCCAATTTTGAAATAAATATAGGTAGGTCCCCGGCGGGAGTCTAAACCGCATCCATTGGACTTCAGCTAATGAGATTTACCAATTTAACCACCTGTACCATATCTAATTACGACGAAATTTACTAATAGCTATGTGATGGAAGTCTTTGGCAAATTTCGATTATAGTATCAACCGGCTTGTGCTATGAATCAAGGTACCAATAAATCCTTGATTCCTAGCTGACTTCAAGATCTCTCACAATTTTTGTCAACGTATTTGCACTTGTTTGCATGACTATCACACTCCCCACAGTCAATTTACCATTCTGTTGTGATTACACCTCACCCGCTAATACAGTCCACTGATTCCCTTCAACCTTTTGCGACCATAAAATATGAGCTAGGTATATAATACCCAATTGAATCCGATACCATATAAATTATGTGTCACCTTAACTACAGTACCTAATCTAATTGAGCTTTCTTATATACATTGTTAAACTTTTTTCTGACACATAAAACCACTTCATTTTAGATAAGTGTGAAAATAAGTATTCCCAAAAAATCTCGAAGCCTCGCGTTTGTATTCTAGTTACCAGTTAAAAGGCATTTTTATTTAAATTTTATGTCAAAGGTTTTATCTATTCAAACGTTTTTTTGTAAAGAATACTGTTGAACATTTAAATATACAAGTACAATACTATTAGGTATACTTGTTTACGATAGTAAATTTACCGGAATACTATTTGAAATACTTACCATAATTTTAGTGAATAAAAGATAATACTTTGATGTTATTCAGAGTGATACGTGTTTAAGCTTGAATTTCGTATGCATTATTATTGTGTTTTTATTTACATATAATATATTCGAACAGTGTAAAGGGATTTTTTTCAATTTTGAATAAATTGAACTTGAGGAGTGGAATAGAGAAGGGGCATAAATAAAATTGGTTCTGTTTTCACAGTGTTTTTTTTATAAATATGGATTCTTTATTTACATTTTCCCCATTTCGATTTCACAACTACACGTGTCACAAGTGATCAAAATGTAAACAAGCTGGTCCTTCTTATCTACTATATAATAAAAAGAAAACCTAAAATCTACACCGTGTTGTGTTAAATTTTTATGATACGCTTTTATGCTCATTTTTCACGAACTTCCTGTATACCCAGGGAATTGAAATTCAGTACACATATAATGCTAATGAGATATCAATATATTCTTTTATTTTAAGGGTGGTTCGGTACACCATACATACGTATGATCTGCATACATCGTTTTTAAAAAACGTAATGATTTTATCGGTCTGAAACCTTCTACAATGTATTTTTCATTGACAGTTTTCAGACAGAAATATTTAAAAAATCATGGGTGTTGTAAATGTACTTTTAGAGATAAGTGAACTTGCATATACTAACCTTTTCAATTATTCTATCGATATCAAACCTAATATAATATCTTATTGACTGTTTCCAGATAGAAATGTAAAATAACATGGGTGTTGTCGATTTATTTTTCGAGATAATGGAATATAAAAATTGAATAAATAAGGGCGAGTAAGCGCTCTAGTGGCTGGTCGTAGGTCGGAAGAGCGGGGGGAAATCATAGTTTATAATATAAAAATATAACATCAAAATGATAATCGTAGTTTTTCAAAACTATAGTTTATCACACATGACCCTCTTCTACCCAGTTTATCGATTCAACATTAAAGTTATCTTAAATTGTGTGCCTCTAGATAATAATTTTAATATATTATTATTTTGAATAATATATTATTAGGAGGGTAGGCATTCCTCTTATCTGCTGAAAGATAAATAAAAGTTTTAGGACGCGGAAATCGGTTATCGTCATTTTTTCCTAGTTCAACAATCTCTTAAAAATAAGGTTCTTTTACAAAGCTTATAATAACTTTGTTTTAAAACGATTATAAATTTAGATTTATAACGTAAACGCGAGTTCAATTAATCATATTATTAACCTCACACTCAATTCTGACATTATCAAATTCTGTTATGTACCTATACCTATATATGTGACGCTAAATTTCAAAATCAGCCAAGTCCATAATAGATGAATAGGAGAAAAACAACTTTTTGTTTTCTCAAATACACAGTCACAAGGGTGAAAGTTTATACTATTTCGAGTATAGAATATTTAAAATTAATAAATACCACATTTTGATAATGGAGAAATGTTAGAAAGTAGTAGTTCTTCAGCAATTCACAAAAAAGTCAAAAATACCTAAAGGTGGACTTGGCTGATTTTGAAATGTAACGACACATAAATAAATTAGGTTAGGTCGACACCGATATAGTAAGTGAGCAAAGAAAGAACCCTTATATATGAAAATGATGTATATAGTAACAGTATGTTTATAAATGGTTAAATTGTTCAAGTATATTTTTCTTGATTTAACTACTTCTGAAATCACAATCATATCTTATACACTTTGTAGAATCGTAATCCCTAATAGAATTTTCAACCACTCAATTTAGGCATTTTCTATATCACGGATTACATGTAAATTTTACATAAATATTTGTACGTATACATTACATTAGCTATGTGTTGAGGTAGGCTTTTAAGATTCGACATAACTATTACACACTTAACTTTGTCAGTCATACGTATTGGTTTACATTGAACTAAGAATTTAATTTGCAGGTGGTACTGGTTAGTTTTTAAAATTAAAACCCTGCCTTAACCAAACCATAATAGTTTAGGTATGCTATGGACGATACGAAAAAATAGTGCACACTTTTTCAGTCATACTTATTTGTTTTCGTTAAATTAAGAATACATAATAATATTACAGATGGTGCTGGTTACTTTTTTTTCAAATTCACTAAGACCTGCCTAAACCAAACCTTAATCGATAAAGAATATTCTTATAATATCTATAAAATACTTTTGGAAAGAGTAGGCTGTAGAGATATGAGAAAAAAGCTCACTTTTCAGGTATACTTACGAGAAATAAAAAGATAATATGATATTACTACTAATGAACAGGTACACACTAATAACAACGACAAACTAATTCAATGAAACTTCAAAAACTCACTGACGACGTAAAATTGAGTAATGAGTTTAAATTACGTATTTTTCAAAACATTTATACACATCAAAAGGCATAAGATACGAGAACATTTCTTTTTATTTTTAAAAACAATGTAATATTTTATTAACATGCGATTAAACGCCATACATAATATTTTTTTAAATTATCTAACTATTAATTATTTTGGACAAAGTGTAGTCATGGCAACAATATTATGCGTGAAGATTTTGGGCTCTGTGATAGGAACCTACCATATTTCATGCAATTCTATAGGCTGACTGAGGTTACGAGACGTAAAGTCACAAATTGACAAATAATCCGATATGTATTTACGTCACGACCAGATGGCGTGCTGAGGAATATTGTTTTAAACCTTTGCAGATTGTTTTCTAATCTGTATAATACATTCCTATATAATAATAAATGACATCTGTCGTTAGCAAATTTAATTATTTTTACTGAATATAAAATAATCAAGTGATAATATAAATATGTTAACATGCAATTAAAAAATATTTTTCTTAAAAGGGAAGGCTTTAAATAATTGCCTAGTATATAGTCTTCGCCACTGGTGCATATTATATGTGTATTGTAACAAAAAATCTCGTTGAATAGCCATGAACCAATTTACAAAAATCTTAATTTCGAAGCAAGGCTTTGCATAGGTTGAATAAGCGCAAAATTTTCGCTTCGCTGCTTTGGGTAAGCTTAGGGTTTTATTTTAAAAAATAAAAATCTTCCCTTTTATATTTAAAAAAAATGGTAAAGTTTTGCACATGACGCTCGTCTAGATCAACTTTACGACACACTTATAAAACCATAAAGACACTTTACACCGATTTGCGTAGAGAAAAAAAAATCGCATATATTTCATGGACCTTTTTTTTTATATATATAATTCGTTTCAATTTTGGGAAACTCTCCCCATTAAGAGAAAATATAATTTTATGACTACCACAGTGATAGACGTTTCTTTGTGAAAGTTTATTATTTATATGAAGTAGGAGTAGAATTATTAATGGACATATATTATCTTATAATATAATAGCCAAAAATTATTTTCATCTTGCTATATAAAAAAAAATTAAACTCCATTCGTGTGAAGTGCAAAAAAACTCTTCGAAATATTACATTAAAATATGAATTAAATCACAAGTTAATAATTACAAGATGAAAAGAACTTTTTGTATACAACGATTTTAAATTTTCTGTTGAATTATTATGCTCAATATGCTAAAACATTTACTTGATATGACGTAAATAAAAAACAAACAAACAAATATAGAAATACTGAAATTTCATTTTGATTTCCATAGTAACACACGTATATATTAATAATTAAGTTGCTAGGACCAGTCACTTAGCAACCAATAATAGTGGATTGAATTACGGATTTCTTCCGAAATAACTTTTCATACAAAACATAATTAACTGAAAATTAATTAAATTCTGCTTAAAGATGGCTAAAAGTATTAAAAGAATGCATTGGCATCGTGTTCTGATATATTCTAAAAGTTTCTAATGTCTAGCGAGTCGGGAAGTTAGTTAAAAATCGATTGCAAGATTTGTACCGGATAAACAACCACCGGACAAATAAGAATACGAGCTAATAAAAACGTTGTAAAAATACATACCTACCAATAAAACATTTTTTGTTTCACAACAAACACTTTTTTGTTTTTAAAAACTAATAAAAATCATCTTTTTGATACATAGTAGAAAGATTAACAAACATTAAATTTGTACTATTTTCAAATTCAATAATCTGACAGGAAAATTCATTTCACTTGTTTTAATTCAATATTTAAAACAATGTTAATTTTCTTCATCTTCATCAATTTCAGAATATACATAGGTACTCGTATAATAGCACTGCGCTGACAGTTTAGGTACATTTCGTGACAAATTTTGGTCTCACGTTTTTCCTTCGGAGATGTAAAAACCGACAAAGTTAGAGAAAATGTTATGATTAATAATTGGCCCATATGTAAATTTTTATCTTAATTATTAAAATGTATTTTTCATCTAAATTGTATCAGATGGAGCTTTCTGTGGTTTCCCTTTCAAAATCACTGATGCGAGTTTCAATTTCCCAAAAGTACCACTTTACTATACATCAAACAATGAATGTCTGTACAAAGGCAGGCAATTGCCTAGGCCCTAGACTGTAGAGTAACCAAGGTAATAATAACTCTATAATTCAGTCGCGATACATTCCACTCGCGGTGTTTACAATGGAATAAAGGCGCAGGGGTCCTTTTTCAGCATCACCTTCATACATTTATGCTCTATTTCTGTATAAAAGGATTTTATCGATTTGATTTTAATGCTAATGTTGCGAGAGGTCGTGGTTTACTTGACTACTGGTTTGGCCAATTATGGTCGCTTTCATTCTTCCAGCCTAAAATCCCCAGTTATTATCGCAAGTCCATGCGACCAGTAGTTACAGATCATCAATCGACCGTGATTGAAGAACAGGCAGTTACATCATGACAACGGGCACGTGTAGGCTTGTTATAGCTTTACCGTCGTTTAACGAGTAACTCCAAGAATACAGACTGATTCAGAAAGTTAAGTGCAATGCAACCATCGTGGAAACCACAATTCTATCCGAGTCTCCGTGAAAACTCCGTTAATCAAACCACCTGTGTCCGTGCTACCGGCACAGGGTGTCTCCTCATTTATCATATCAATAATCAACAGTGCACCGTGCGAGTGCTTACTAGGACGTGAAGGCATGCACCAGGGACCAGCTTCAGCCAGACTGCAGAACATCATAATATTAAAAGGTTAGTGCCTAGAGTTCTACGTGTAACCGCCCTCTCACCCCTAACTTCCGCATCCACCATCACAATCATTCTGATACAAAATTACAGCCCACTGTAATATTGAATAGCAGTGCAATAGAACAATGTTTTCTTTAACATAGTTGTTTTAGTGATTTATTATAACATTATGATAATCAATTTCAAATATATAGACTGTTTGTCATAATATAAGAAGTATCACTGTTCGCTTAGCTAATTTTAATGAATGATTTTAACGATAATTTGAAGTGATTGTTTCTCTCTTGAAATCTCGCATGATGTAGCTCGCGCTTTATACTCATTAAAAAATAATGACTAACGTAATTACGTTCAGCATCAAGGGGTTGGTTTTATAACGTACATACAACGTAACAGCGAGCGATCGACGTAACTATAATCACTAAAATGTTGTATAGTTACGTAGATCAGTGTTTTTTAAAGTGAGCGCGCGAAACAAGTCACATTCGCTATAATATCCTATACAATATATACTAGTATAGAATATATACAATATACTTCATTGCTTATTAAATATACAGTAGAGCAAAATCAACGTAACATCCACTAAAACTTATCCAAGAACTACCATCAGCTTCGTATCCAGAAACTTGTACGTATGCAGTTCGCCGTATAACACTTCACCGTGAAATGTTGTATCGGAAATAATATATGGCCGTATATATTACTGCTGACTAGATAATTACTTTTTAATTACCACATTTAAATAACATGCTAATTATATCGAATGGCCACCTTAATCGTTACGCATTGGGCGCGTCTTTAGGGTACAATGTATTAAAGACTGCCCAACCTCTTTAGGTCGTACAGTGGGTACTGACATAGAATTCATGTCTAAATCAAACACTGTTCTTTTCGGCTTACACTTTACAGGGAGCCAGCAGCAAACAAATTTTGAAAATAGCCGATATACTGGATTATTTGTTAAGTTACGTTATGTTAGATTAGGTTAGGTTAGGTTAAGTTTTCATTATTGAATTCATGAGTTTTGCCAAAATCAGCTATGAAAATTGAATTAATGTTCATATTGAATCTAATAAAATTGGAGACCGTATAGTATACGGTCATCGCTTTCCCATAAGAAAGCTCACAGAAAACTGTTACTGAAACTGAAAAAATTTACATGTAACCCACTATAGAACCGCATACTAAATATTTTGTTAAACATTAATCACAACAGGATTTTTAAAAATGTTGAAGTTAAAAGACATGAGTGATAAACAATTAAGCTTCAGAAGTGGTGTGAGCTCTCGTTATGCATTTTCAGCTTAAATGTACTCGTGCGAAGAAACTATGAAGTTACAGGTAAATAATATTATTAATGAAAAAATATATACATCCTGGTTGAGCCATCTACATTCCCATTCCACTCCTTATCGCCTCACCCACCTCCTAATCCCCAGTGTTATTGTCACCAGCTTTCCGTCGCTTAAGATTAAGCTCAGAATCTATCATCATCATTCATACACCCTCACATATAATCCATAAAACTGTGTCACAAAGTGCGTGAGTGTACGAACCGGGTGACCCAAAACAACAGTGAAGTTAAAGTCCCTTCACCAAACCCGCCCCGTACCACCCTTGGTCTTAATCGAGAGTATCACGGGACCCATCAATTGGTGATGTGAAGCATCTAAGAATTGGCCTGGGAGTGTCCTGGGAGAAGATGCCCAAGACTTAGATTGCTACGCTCAAAGTGAGCTCTGACTGAGTTTACTGAGTTTACTCTAATGCAGAGTGCCAGGGAGAGAAAAAGCACATGGAAATTACTAAAAAGAAAATGAAGCTACTTGTTTATTAAATTAACGAACGAAGCTAATCATACAGGCAGCAAAATTTATGTGAAGAGATCTTCACGCCCGTAGTAAGACGCCGCAAATTTTTTGAAAGCAAGATAATTGGCCTTAGTAGCAACCAGGTCGGACGGGCCGATGGGTCCAACAGCTGGTTGGACCGACCTGAGCATTTCCTCCCGTTCGGAGCACATACTCAGACACTCCCATAGGATGTGGTTGGCATCCTGTATTTCCCCTCCGCATGGACATGTCGGACGGCTTGCAAGTCCAAGCTCGAAGAGCTTGCCAGCGAATCCACCATGACCAGTCACAAATTGACTGGTGTAATGGTCTGGAGTCAGGTATTTGGTTATCTCCATTCGCCACTGTATGTCTGGAAAAAACGTATATGTGTGCCGGCCCTTGGTCGATTCGTTCCACTTTCGCTGCCAGGTCTTAAAGGCCGCATCGAGCGACATGAGTCTAATTCTGCGCCTCAATAATGCTACTCTTTCGCCAGCTAGCCGAGGGGGGGGGACGAGGTGAAAATCACCAACATCGGCCTCCTTGCCCTTGAGGAGCAATATTGAAGCGCCGCTGACCTGAATGTGCAGGTCAAGTGGGAGAATGCCGGCCAGGACCGGGAGCGCGTCAGTTGAGGTAGTACGGTAGGCCTTGGTAATGGACAGGAGCGCGATGCGCTGTCCTCTTAAAAGAGAGATTCTAAGTTTGACACTTTTGGGAATGCGCGGGCACCAAGCACTGGCGGCATAAGCCGCGATTCCCATAAAAATGGCGCCATAGGCGATCTTGAGCGCCCTTACTTTTAAGCCCCATCCTTCACCAGCCATGCGGCCGATCGTCTGGAAGGCCACCCCAGCCTTGTGGACTTGGGTTTCTGCATGGTGTAGGAAATTTAGCATTATGTCCATTTTGACGCCTAGATAGGTGACGATCTTCGACACTTTCACTCTCGTGTCACCGAATCGGACTGTGGGTAGTCTCGAACAGCTAAGACGTCTCGGTCCTTTCAGGACAATGGCTTCTATCTTGGAAGGTGCGAATGATAGTCTAGTTAATCTACCCCAAGCCTCAATTGATGCTAAGGCTTCGCCAACGGTGCTCTCAATCTTCGCCCTGCTGTCTGCCTGGACCAGCAGCAGCGCATCGTCTGCGTAAGCGATGACAGTACAGTCGGTTGGAAGCGAAATTCTAAGGAGATCGTCAAAGAGTACGTTCCAGAGAAGGAGCCCGAGGACTGAGCCCTGACCCAAAACAACAATACCGCGCGAGCGAAAGTTGAAACCAGACCACGGAGCCATCATACATCATCACAAAAGTTAGTGTCTGGTATTCTCGTCCATCGCCTCCACCCCTAGATCCGACCTCCTCATCTTCCCTAAAAATAATTACAGTCCACTTAAAAAGCTCAACCACATCCAATAAAGTACATCAAGAGAGTTATTAGATACCATTTCTCATGCCATCCTGTACCGCAGGTCTATTAAAATTAGGGGGACCTTTTCTCTATTGATTGATTATTGTAACAGTTATCTAGAACTCCACGCATACCAATCAGCGTGTCATAAAACAATTGAGAATATATAAGAACAAAACACACGTTGTCTCTGGTATAGATTGAGGCTTAATATGATGTTTAAAAATACATATTTAGAAAAAACCCCAAAATACACTATTAGAATAAATCCTATAAATAAAAGTTGGGCCGACTCATATTCGAATTTCGAACTCACCCAGAGAGTGATTTTGTCATTTAAAACTCATTTAGTGCTAACACCGCGACTGGCGCGGTTTGGAGTAGTTGGCCATTCGATATAATTAACGTGTCATTTAAAAGTGGTAATTAAAATGTAATTAAAACTTCAGCTTCAAGATTCTTATTACCTATTGAAAATATATAATTATGAAAAACCTCAGAAACATGCCTTTGAAACAACACTTTATTTTGGTTGTTAATTTTATTTCATTACTACTGTTTCAGGCTATAAACTGATATTCGGAACCGTCTACTATAACCATGGCCCCCACATCCTGAAGTGGGCCCTCAGGCTAGGATATTTGGTCCCCCCTCCTACCTATCGCTATGGATAAAGGCAGTGTGACGCTCTACAGTAGCGTTTTCCGAATGTTGTACGTGGTAAAATTAATGTGTATATTATTTTGTGGTTTTTTTTTTATATTAACTGCAGTCTCTGGATGATTAACTGGTTTGTCCTGAACTCTGTCCAAGAAATACGAAGCATTCAGCGCCAAGACTACATCTCAATTGCCTTCCACTCTCTTGCCTTCAGGGCTCATGACTTGACAACGTATAAAATATGGAGAACACTAATGTTTTCACAAGCATAATTTTTATGGCAATTGAAATTCCCCGATTCTTCCATGGTGGTAAGACGTGTCATCGTATTTTTTGCAATCTGTGTGCGCCTTCTTATCTCTGCTTCACATACGCATTTTCTACTAATGATCGATCCCAGATATATAAACTCATCCATTAGGTTTTTGAGTATATTTGCTGCTGGTAGCATATATATTATGTATGCACACATTGCCAAAACAAGCCTAGAATGATGTATAATTAAATTCAATTTCAATTTATGTATATGCAGCCACGTCATACGCGGCCGGCTAACATAACCCTTACGTGTGCCAGATCAAAGAATTTAAGCCCTCATTTTGTCCCGAGCAGAGCCGCATGGGACTGGTGATGCAACCTTGCACCGAAGTGTGAATGCATGATGTTAATTTATATGGCAACTATCAGAGTGACTTTAGTTTGAAGAGTCGCAAGGGGAGTCCAGAGTGTCCCGCCCCCCGTACGCTCTGGCGAATTTAGTAAAGGCCGCAAAATTGGCCTCGGTTGCCACCATGTCCGCGTGTCCTATTGGGCCCGAATGAGGTCGGACCCGGGCAAACAACTCCGCTCGTTCGGGGCCCATAAGTGGACAGTCCCACAGGACGTGCTCTGCGTCCTGCTGGTCGTGTCCACATGAGCAACCCGACCCATGTCCTGCCAAACCAAACCCCTGCAGTTTGGCCGCAAAGTTTCCATGGCCAGTCATGAATTGACTAGTCCAGTGGGTAGGCACCAGTCTCCTCGTCATGTGTCTCACTGAGACATCTGGAAAGTATAGAAAAGTCTGGCGGCCCTTAGAGGAGGCCACCCATCTCGCCTGCCATGCCGCATATGCGGTCTTGTAGACCAGCTCAGATACAGTTGTTTTGTAGCTCACGCCCTCCACTCTCGATGGCGGTGTCAGAGGGACACCAGCGAGAGTTGTGTTGATCCTCCTCATAAGGAGAGTGATCGATCCTCTAATTTGAACGTGCAAGTCGAGGGGAAAGACCCCCGCAAGGACCGCCAGGGCATCCGAAGATGTGGTCCTATAGGCCTTAGTAAGGCCAATCAGAGCAGCCTTCTGTCCGCTAAGCAGAGCCCTCTTCACAATTGTCAGCAAGGCTTTGGTGTGCCACACGCTGGAGGCATAGCCAGCGATGGCCAGGCGATTCTCAGGCCCCGAGGCTTTAGGCCCCAATTGTTGCCCGCCAGGCGAGCAACCTTCTGATAGGCTGAGTTGGCCTTAGATACAATTACTTTAGCATGCTTCAAAAAGGTC
Organism: Rhyacophila brunnea; assembly: GCF_057557595.1. Lineage (NCBI taxonomy): Eukaryota > Metazoa > Arthropoda > Insecta > Trichoptera > Rhyacophilidae > Rhyacophila > Rhyacophila brunnea. The sequence continues at coordinate 7,478,677 of NW_028232796.1, read as the reverse complement.
TGTTTCTCGTCCAGAACGACCCCCAAGTAGGTCACCTCTCGAGAAAACCTTATAGCAGAGTCGCCGAAGCGCACTGCGGGTGATCGCTTATTTATGTTTATCCTTGAGCTGCCCTTTAGGAGGATAGCTTCCGTTTTGCCAGGTGCAAATGCAAGCTTATTAAGCTTACCCCAGTTAAGGATTCTCGATAATGCGTCCTTAGCTACGCGCTCGAGTGTCGGACGGCTCGACGAGCCAACTAGTAAAAGAAGGTCATCAGCGTACGCGACGAGCGCGCAGCCCGGTGGCAGAGGTAACGTCAAAACATCGTCAAAAAGTATATTCCATAGCAAGGGGCCAAGCACGGAACCCTGCGGACACCCCATGGTGGTCTCCCTGTAAATCAATTCAGTGCTAGAGTCGTATATAACTTCCCTTTTATTAAAATAGCTTTGCACTAGGGCAAAGAGGTCCCCCGGGATCTGTCGGAGCCGAAGCTTAGATAGAATTAATGGCCACCATGCGGTATCGAAGGCACCGGCTATGTCCAAAAAGAAGCCTGCCACAATAACTCTTTCTGAGTCCTCAACAAATTTCTGTGCAAATCTGATGGCGTCCTCAGTAGACTTGCCGGGTCTAAAGCCAAATTGCCTCTCCGAGATAGGGTAGATTCTCTCAAGGTGGTCCTCTAGTCTTCTGCTGATTAACCGCTCCAATATCTTACCCAGCACTGGCAGAAGAGTGATTGGACGGTACGCTTTTGGGTCATGCGGTGGTCGTGTGCTCATCTTAGGTATAATCCTAAGGAGACCCTTCTTCCAACAGTCCGTGAAGATGCCCCTGCTCATGCAGTCAGCATACAGCCCGACTATCTCATGAGGTGCTCGAAGCCACGCCCTTCTGGCAATCACATTGCTGATCCCATCAGGTCCGGGGGCTTTGCCCGCCCTGAGGCCATCAAAAATTAATCCCACCTCCGACTGGGTAAGCTCAGGAGAATGGTGAGTTTCCAACGGCAAGATTGCAGATAGTCTTAGTTGACAGGTTCTGTCATCTTCATATGCCGTAGGTTGTCCTGTGGAATTAGAGCTTCCAGCAGTATGGATGCAGACTCTGCGCTGTCCATCGCAAAGGTGCCATCGGGGCGCCGCATAGCCGCCATGACTTTACCAGGCCTTGAGCCCAGCTTTATCACGCGGAAAGGCGGTCCCCACGGATCATAGCCCCCCATTTCAGAGACAAAATCCCGCCAGTGCTTTTTCTTGGCTTTATTTAACTCTTTTTTGAATTTTGCCCTTGCGGATTTATAAGCAATCTCCGTAGGTTCGTCATTTCTGGGTAAGTCGTTCTGAGATCTTCTAGCTCTTTGCAATTTTCTTTGGGCAAGTCTAATGGTCCTTCTCAAAGACGTCAATTTTGGTATCCACCATGGCGCAAGGTTGGGTGGCTTCAGAGAGGTTCTACCCAGCGTGGACTCCGCAGTTTGAGTAATGAACGCAGTCAAGTCATTGGCTCTTTGGTGGAGATTGTCAGCCGACATGGCAGAGGCCAGTCCACCAATTTTGACGTCAAAAGCATCCCAATTGACACCGCTCGTCCGAAAGCGCCTGGGAAGTAGTAGGCTCTCGGTTTGGCTCAATGGGGCCGCATCTCCCGCAACTCTGAACGAAAATGTGATCAGACGGTGATCGCTAGCCACCGCGTCCGTGTGGACCTGCCAGTCCACGGCGCGTCTGGCAACGCCACTGGATGTCAGAGTGACATCAATATGTGACTCACCATTTCTGGTGGAGAAAGTGGCCGGCCCGTTAGGGTCATTTAGCACCGTCAAATCAAAGGCGGCCAAGAGCTCCTCGAGTGGCTCAGGTTTGTCCTTGTTACGTCTGGGCCCAGAGGGGGCCCAGAGCAAGGACTGGACGTTAACGTCCGCCCCAACAATTATCTGCTTGCCTCTGCAAGCATATAAGATTTTCTCCAGTTGTTTTGTGCAATACAGGGTAGAAGAACTGTACTGAAAATATGCAGATATAACTACAATGGAGAGCCCCCTGTTATTAGCAATCTCCGCCACCGCGAAGAGCTCATTGGATAGATGCGAGAAATGCAACACAGTCAGTGCGATGTCAATTACAAATATGCAAGCTAGAGATTTCGGGGTAGCTTGTATGATACGGCCACCGCTTAGGCCCCGATTGGGACCAAAGGCGTATGGCTCTTGTATCATAATTATGTCCGTATTCTGATCCCGAGCAACCTCAAGCAGCTCGGCAGATGTGGCTCGACCTCTGCCCACGTTTATCTGAGCGAAGGAGATCATTGCGGACAGTAATCAGTGCGGCTTCTTTCCTCCTCAATAGCGTGTAGGCGCGCGGGACAGTCGGGATCGGTAGCCAAGTGGCCGTTCGGCTTCTTGTAGCGCGTGCACGCAGGGCACTTGCCCGGTTCGTCAGCGGTGGGGCAGTCTGCTCTGTCATGCCCTTCTTTAGTGCAGTGGCCGCACGTTGTAACCTTAGCGTTGCAACCCTTAGCCATGTGTCCGTATAAGTGGCACTTTGCACACTTGACAACTCCGCAAAAGTCACGCACAGGGAACGAATTCCACGCCATGAAAAGTCTGCCATCATTAAGCAGCGCCTCTCGAGCCTTTCCAGGGATCGACATTATCATATGACAACGTTCGGTCTTTGGTCCCGCCTTGTGGCTCAGTTTAGATCCAGCGTAACCCTCAGATGCAAGGCCAGACGCCTCCTGGGTATTGTTTATGATTGTCTCCTTGAGCTGCTCTTCTGTCGTCTCAATGGGTACATTAAAAATTATGACGCGGGGAAGCTTTCTCCCCGCGACTTGGGCCTTTAAGCCGGCCTCAGTCAGCCCAGGGGCAGCCATGAGCCGCTTAGCCTCGTCGTCACTTTTGGGATGCACGATGATCCCGCCTCCCCGGATCTTGCGTACCCCGGTGATGTGCACTCCCAAAGTTTCAGGCACAATAGTTTTCATGACCACTTCCTTTGTGGCAGTCGATTCTTGGCCCTCCTTAGTCGGATAAAACATCACCCCCGGCCTGGCGACAGTTTTCGGAGGAACTGGTGGCCATTCGGAGACTCTAGTTGGTTGAGCCTCTCTACGGGTTACGTCACTCCAAAGAGCCCTGGGAGGAGCATTAGAAGGAGCCTGGATGATGGCTCTCGTTAAGGAGGCACGATCCTTCACAATTGCCTTGTGTGCCTCCAGCTCTATCGCCATGGCCCACGTTTCAGTGATTGCCATCTCAAGCTCCTCGGCAACTGCGTTCACGGTTGCTCTGGCAATACGACTGTCCTTCTCGAGGGTGGCAAGCGCCCTTTTGATGGCAATCGTCGCCCTGGACGCACTCTCCTGAGACTCAGAGAGAATACTCAAAGCCACGGGACTGATCTCCTCGCAAGATGCTGAGGTTGAACCAGCCCTTGACTTAACGCCCTTGCCCTTTGAAGTGGTGGAAGCGCTCTGCTTGTCTTTCTCTTTTTCTTTCTCATGCCTTTTATCCTTGACCTTGGGGGCCTGCTTTGGGTCACCAATACCCTCAGCCACGTCCGACTTCCGCTTCCTAGTGGACATTCCTTCCACTTGCATGGGGTCCCCTTTGTGGTTGACCATGGCGCTAGGTAACACTCGTCACACGTCACTCACTCAACCACAATTTATCGCACAATAAATATTATTGTTACAATAATTACGTAACTATTATTAAACGAATTAAAAGTCACAATTCCCGGGAAAGTCCAAGGGGAAAACACACAAAAGTTTCACAAATCGTATTCCAAGGGCAGGCGAAGGTATTAGTATAGAAACGGGATCAAAAACTTGTGAATAGCAGGGTCAAAATTGAAGATAACGAAAGCGAAATAATAGCGATGCAAAAACACGTCCGCACGGCTCGACAGTTCAGTCGCAACGTCCATTTGAATTATGGAGATGTCAAGTATTGATACACAATTAAAAATTGTATCGTACACTCACGTAATTGTAAATAATCATTAAGGAAAAAGCGCCGCATGCGACTTTTTTTTACTAGTAAAGCAAATTTTAATGTGTGTTTTTATCGCACTTATCTGGTCGACTCATCTCTCCCCTCCTGAATCCGGCCTCTAGGCTAGGGCCCTTTCAGCCCCCCCTTGTGGGGGCCATGATTATAACTAATACTTTCACTATAAATAATTATACTCGAGCAATCTGAAAATGGATTTATAGCCTGAATTTAGTGTCAATACTAAAATACTAAGTAAGTCTGAAAAATAAGAGCTGATAAAAAACTGTATATCAAAACATTTATAATGGAGCTCACGTAATCGCCGGTTAAATTAATTACTCAGAAATATAAATAATAAGACATGCTTTCAAAAAAGTACGGTGATCACTGACACTTTTGTCCATTGTACATGTACATTTTGGACACAATGTTGGCTTGTTGGAAATTTATATAATCCACACCGATACCAGAAACATTAAAATGAAAAATGGTTCAAACAGATTAAAAATACATGTCGACAAATGTTGCCTTTTAAAATAATATGATATATGACTGAAAGAATATTGGTATGTTCTTTATTTTTTTTTATTTAAATGATTTATTAGTATTGCTATCTTCGCAAGCAATTAGATAATTGAATTCTAGATACTTTTCATTATTGTTTCACGCATATTGAATGGTTTAATTAATTAAATCATGATCGTGTTATTTTAATCAAAAACAAGGTTTTTAATTAAGTAACTATACCATTGTATCTAATGAAATAACATTATTATTATCGTGTTATAGTCTTTGTCGGTATATTAATATAATTAAAATAATGTTTTTAATTCGTATTAATCTACATAATTGTTGAAATTATCTATCTAAAATCTATATTATTAAACTGCCGTTATATTACTTACATCTAAATCAATATTAATTAATTATGCAAATTGAATTTCATGACTAATAATTGACAGTTGGCATTTCTCACATGTTTCAACTTTTCTTTTACATAAAATAAAATTAATAAAACTTCGTTCTTCGGAATGATTTACTATTAACAATAAATTAACGATAAAATACTGTTATTATCAAAATTTCTTTTGAAAAAACAATTTTAGGTCTTAACTTTATGTGTTTTCTGGCAATCGGGTCGTATATGCTTTCACCGTATAAAATTTATTCGTTGCATATATCATATATACTGAGACAGTATCATCTAAGGATAATAATTTAAAAATACATATATGTGTTTCATATATAATATTATTATGTAGGTACTAGTGTATTTTCAATTCATAATTAAATAATGAATATTTTTGAAGTTATACTTCTTTAGACGCGTTTGTAAAATCAGATCAGAGTGTATTTTTGGCGTGTGACATGTAACACATAATTTATTATTTTTTCACACAAAAATAAACGCACTCGATTGGATTCGAACCACCGATTGTTCGGTTATCAACCGAACGCACTGCATTTACGCCACAGTATTATACCCCAATCGTGACGATTATACAGTATACTATTATAGTTTAGAATTGTTCCGTTGCCTAGGCAGCGAATTTATTATTGTCGGCCATTTGCAATTCCTTACGTAAACAAACTATTAAACGTCATAGTGGCAGTTGTTACTTTAAAAATAAAAACAACGATATATAAATAAATAAATTAGTAATATAAGTGAAAGTATAATATAGAAATAAACCAACGGCGTTCCAATAAGCGGTCCTTTTCTTGAGTGTGTAATTTAACAAGATAATTAAGAGGTAGTCGAAGAATCTGGGTTATCACAAGTTTTGGTTTTGTTACGCCAAAGAAGTATAACTTCTAACGCGCGTACATAAGTACACACACCGATTTTTTTAATCTGAATCATATGTGTATCGGAATAAATCTTATTTTATTTTACATCAGTGTTGCCTACCTGGGACTCGCGACCTCAAACATATAGAAAAATATGAATACACTGTTTTTTCCGCAATTTTGGTGAATTTATTTGGGTGAGTAGCTTATTTTTTCGATTATCCAATTACCAGCATCCTTATTATTACATAAAATCAAGGCTCTACAGTCTACATTTTTAAATTTCATATAAATGATGCAGCAGCTATTTCGGTAGAGTGAAACGCTAATGAAAATTTTTAATTAAAACACTTTTTCATTTAAAAAAAAAACATTCATATTTCGCGTTGTGGTTAGATTACCTACATCGCAAATTCTGACGGTGTTTTCTGCTACTTAACTTATAATTTTAAACTTTTGACTTAAACTTTTAACTTTTAATTTTAAAACCTAGTAAATATTATTACGATACGTTACTGTAAAGTGGTAGGCCTTGTCCATATGGCATGTTTTGACTCACACGTTTTGACTCGCGCGTATTTCAGGTACATGTGACCTCATTGAGCCGTCCACACGCACTCGAGCCATGACGACTATCGCGCGCAGTCGAGGTACAGGAGACATCATTGAAGTTTCCACACTTCACATGCACCTGCAACGAATCGCGGTGAGACACACGCCATATGGACAAAACTTAGTTAATATTTACTAGAAAGCTATGTGAAAAAGTGTCACAAAACTCTGCATTGGAATGAAAAACTATACATAAATTAATTGTAATATTGTCAAATGAATGCAGCTGTATATCATCTTCAACACCAGCATCAATATAATATTCTTATGAACTAGGTATTTATATTGTATTAAATTAATATTAATTATTCATCCTCCAACTATTTCGTATAACTGCAAATTACTGGAATTAAAGTATAAATTGACACGTAGTGTATGTAAGCTTTGTGCCATTTGCAATGTTACAACATTGTACCCAAAATTGTATTGGTCATCGGATAATAGTTTTATGGGCGAAAACGGTTTAAAGGTTTCATTAAATGTTTTATATGAACGTTATCACGATACACAATACACAAAATGGACTTGGCGTATGTTGCCCCTGTCGATTAAAACGATTAAAACTCAACAATTGAAAACGGAAGATATTTTTCTGGTGCTGTCTTCTAACGGTCTCATATTTTTTTTTCTATTTCATGCCGATCCACACCGATTCCATTAAACATCTATAGCGCTTTACGGAATCTCTACTAAATATTCTTCAGGTCTTCTCTGGTTTTATCATCAAGGTCTGCCAGCTTGTTTTAACAGAATATCACACACTTTTATATTATTGCAAACACATGCATACCAACCAGATTTTCTTAACTCATAAGTCTGTCCATTCTACAATTACGTGAATCGTGATCGTGATTGATAAATGCAATCTTTTATCGTTTACTAAAGCATCGCGAGTATTGTTTTTCCAGTATTCGATCCATGGCAGAGTTCTCTCATGAATATCATCTGTAAGAGATCTTGGAATTACGTTTGACAGTAAACTGACGTTTAGTGGTCATATAGATACCATTTGTAAAAAGGCGCTAAAGATGTTGGGCTTTGTCTTGCGTACTTCCCGGGTCTTTTCGGATGTTACGGTACTAAAAATTCTCTATAACTCCTTAGTTAGAAGCAGACTTGAGAGTGGGTCTATCTTTTGGGCCCCGCATAAGTTGAAGTACGGCCATATGGTGGAGAGAGTCCAAAAGAATTTTTTGAGACTCCTTTACTTTCGGCTGTATGGATATTATCCGTGGCTCTATCCGACTGATTTTCTCTTAGGGATACTCACATACTGTAGCTTAAAATTTAGAAGGGTTCTTTATTTAGCTACATATTTTTTCAGACTTATACGCGGCGTAAATGTGAACTCTGCCATTCTTGGTAGTCTTGGCTTGTGTATCTCTGATAAATACCTTAGGAATCGAGGGCATCCGTTGTTTGTTCTTCCACGGTGCAGAACTAACCTGCCATTAGTAATGCCAATTGGGAGGGCAATAACCATGTTTAATGAATTTTTTTGTGAATTTAGGTTGACGTTGTTTTATAAGTTTTTAAGATAGGGTCTATCAAAGTTCACTATGTGTGCTTCCATCTACTTTTACTTTGTTATTTTATTTTATTTCTTTTCTTATTTTATTTCTTATTTTATTCCCTATTGTATTATTAACTCATACTTCCCGGTATTTTAATTTTTTTAAATTATTAACACTTATTTTATGTCATGTCGTGAACGCTTTGAATTTATAATTTGTTATGTTCTTTATATGTAAAATAAATAAATTTGATTGCGACTTGTTTTTAAGGGGCAATCATTTAGCTTTCAATAAATGTCAGTGTTATACGGCAAGAGAGAAAATCTCTTCTCTTAATATAGTCTCAACCATAGCATAATAGTAACATTAATAGTATTCAAGCTAGAAATTCTACACACTATTTACAAGCATGGTCATTGAAAGTAGAACACTCCATCTAAAAGTTTAAAAATCGCTTTTCTTCATTACATGGCTGAGTATACCTTAAAAGGTATGAATACGCTTCAGGTGATAGAAGGTTAGTAGGTATTCTTCCGTCATCCCTTATGTTTATAATTATATATATTTTGACCAATCTAAGTTTCAAATCATGTCTTAAAATAGAAACATGCATTTCCTCACGATAGACAAGATTTATGTGATATTTCTCTACCATCAGCTATAAAAATTGAATAAGTTATTTTTGTATTACGCAGTTGACCACTTAAGGTCATAATCACTGTGAATCTTCTAAATTGTCTGAACTATGCCCAGCCATTCTGACAAGAGGCTTCAACATAAGCTCTGACTAAATGGTCAACACCTCTTCGAGTAGATCTATATCGAAGTAATTAAACCTATATAAATGTGTATATGACATGGGTGCCGGACGAAATCCCGAATGCCGAAATCCCGAAGGCTGAAATCCCGAATGCTGAAATCCCGAATGGCCGAAATCCCGAATGCTGAAATCCCGAATGGCCGAAATCCTGAAAGCCTAAATCCCGAATGCCGAAATCCCGAATGCTGAAATCCCGAATTGCCGAAATCCCGAAACCATTTTTGTGGAACAAATGGGGTTTTGTCTCCTGCAAAAATTACGCAATCTTAACACTTATCTTGAATTGCGCAATTTTTACAAGAGAGACAAAACCCCACTTTCCACAAAAAATGGGTTTTGTCTCTCTTGTAAAAATTGCGCAATTCACGATTGCGCAATTATTGCTGTTTGTATTTTTTATTTTTCGGGATTTCGGGCTTCGGGATTCCGGCCATTCGGGATTTCGGCAATTCGGGATTTCAACGTTCGGGATTTCGGTATTCGGGATTTCGGCTTTCGGGATTTAGGCTTTCGGGATTTCGTCCATTCGGGATTTCGGCCATTCGGGATTTCAGCATTCGGGATTTCGGCCTTAGGGATTTTGACCCAAACCCATATGACATTATTATGGAACTGGGAAAAGAAGTCTGTAAATGCAAAATTATGAAAAACGCCTATAATTCAATCAACACCATGTATTATATAGATTTATAGATTTTGGGCACTAGTGGTACCTATGGTTGTCTAATTTACATCATTTTTATGATATGAACTGCCACAGCAGAACACCCCATATTTACTTACCTATTCTGTTAATAAATTTGTTGGAAAACATGAAACAAAAACTAAATTATTTAATTAAAATAAAACAATTCCTAAGTACTTAATCTAAATAATTGAATAACAAACAGAGCTTGGAAGAAATTCTATAATTATATATACAAAATTGTAATGTTATATAATATATATATATATATATATATATATATATATGTAGTTGAGTAGGACTTATACAAAATAGACTTAGAATAAAGCTTCTTAAAAGTTTTGTATGTAGATGAGAATGTGTTGATATAAGTATATAATATAATTATGTCGTATCTTTGATAAAATATTTAGATAAATTACTATTAAAAAATGTTTCATTTTATAGAATCGCTTTCATCAAGAATTTGATAGTTTACAACATTATACACATTTAAATACATATGGTGAATAAACTGTTTTATATTCAACGAATAATTCAAAATATTTAACGATGTAACATTCTTTATTGAACATACATAATATGAAAACATGTCAGATACGTGTATAGGTACCTATTTGAAAAATATTTTTGAAAAAATAGAGCAGCTAGTAATAAAATTAAGTATAGTAGTATTCTGTATTGTTAAAATGAATTACGATATTAATGATAATTATATTTATTATTCAATTCTGAATATAGTACATAATATATTATACAAATGTTAATTTCTTATCCTACATACATACTGTTACACCCCCGTATGGTCCCCATTTGGGGATGTCTCTGTGTATCTGGAGAGGCCCGAGTCAGTATCAAATCCAACAAATAGTATAGCGCTGATTACGAAAATAAATAATAATAATAGAGCAGAGCCGGCAATGCCGTAGATTATGACCGTTGAAAATATTGCAACGTCGCAGTTTTTCGACAACGCTTTCGTTGAAAGCAAAACACAAGATGGCGGGCAAAACGCTGCAAACAGCAAAATCGCAAACACGTACATTTCGTCCTCCGTAAAATAAATTATTAAAAATGTAACTATTATATAATATTAAACTAAATATACCCTGCCGTTTCCAAAACAATTCCGGTGTGTTATTTGTTCATCTACAAGTCCTAAAATCCAGACGAAAAACCAGACAACAAAATAAAAGTGACAGCTTGCTATTCACTTTCAAAATGGAGGGGAATGACAATACATATACGGTAGATCTATGGTACCAATGCAAGTTTACGTAAATTGCAATTTTTCGGTCATGCATTTGACTGATTTTGCTGATATATCCATTTTAAAATGGAAATTTTGTATGTGGGAGAGTACCCTAACGTCTCTGACATATATATCATTCAGCTATAATGGTTTGTCAACCTTTTTTTTTAACTATGACCCAAATTTGGGTCATAATATTAGTTTTACGAACCAAGAAAAAAATACACGTACACATAAAAATTAAATAAATTTACATATAATAATACAAATAAAGTAAGTATGTACTTGTATTGGTAACAATATCTTATTTATGTGAACCTTGACTTTGCAACCCCCAGCAAGCTACAAATGCAATGGTCACAATGCTATCATGTCACGTCACAATTCAGAAGCGCATCTGGTAGTATTTTCAGATAACAATCATTGATATACTACTGGATGAATCATTATGCTTCTTAAAATGATGCCCGTTTTTCAGCGACTCGGCCAGTGTGAAAACTTACTGTTTTAATATCAGCGGACTTAACTCGATATAAGCTCACTTAATATTTGTCTCGAAAACGACCTGGCAATAATTATGAGTAAGCCCGATCTAGCTTGCATCTTACTCTAACTAATAGTCAGCGCATGACGACTTGCTCTGTCCGCTCATACATGAATTGTTGGTAGCTTGCAAGCTTTGCCTTAGGGTCACTATTCCAAGAACGCAAATTTAGTTTTACAACCAGGGCAATACGGGTGAAATTCGGGAATCCATGTTAACGGTCTTAACGCATTATACCTACAAGGAAATATTATAAGACGATATTCGTAATATCTTCTTTTGTGGTACATTTTTAAAATGACACTTGTATGGGAACTCCTCATCTTGTAGTATATCAATGATAATAATGCATAACGACGGTGTGTGGGATCGCCACAATATTTTTTCTGGAACTCTGAATACCGTGAAACTGTTTCTTTCTAAGCGCAGTGGTTGGAAGGGTTTATAACGTACTTATGTTATCATTGTTTAAAATATTTCAAACTCAAATTTTCAATGAGATACAAAAAGCAAAGTAGTAATTTAACAATGAGAGTCGTAGAGGATCTCTTCATGAAAATTTCTCAATGGTCTGTACTGCTTATGTTTAAAAGATGCTCTATCTACAATTTAGATAATATCTACGTACGAAGTCGTACTTGAGAGCTTTCTTTGGTAAAGAAAGGTCTTTTATCTTTGTGAGAAGTAAGATACTTTGAGAATCTAGATTAAGTAAGTGCTTTTATTTTAAAGGCATTGTTTCTGGAGTATTTTAAATACTTATTTTTTTTTTTCAACTTCTGCAAATGTTGCCATATTATAGTCAAAAATATTTTTCAAAATACTAATTTCATGATTACAGTCTTCCTTAAAGTCCATATATATTGACACGGAGGACTTTTGTCAGTAGAAAACGTATAGCACTCTTGCATTTATGGTTGCATGTAAATTGTACGTAAAACATTTCACCGCGGCACAGTTGGCCATGAGCTTTCTTATCGGAAAGATATGACTGTATACTATACGGTCTACAATTTTATTAGATTCAATATGAACATTAATTCAATTTGCATAGCTGATTTTGGCAAAATTCATGAATTCAAGAATGAAAACCTAACTTAACTTAACCTAACCTAACAAACAATCCAGTATATCGGCTATTTCCAAAATTTGTTTGCTGCTGGCTTTCTGTAAATTGTTAACCGACAAGAACCGTGTTTTATTAAGACATGAATTTTATGTCAGTACTATACGACCCAAAGAGGTTGGACGGTCTTTAATATACGGCCATATATTTCCGATACAATATTTCACGTGAAGTTTGATACGGCGAACTGCATGTGTCCAAGTTTCCGGACGCGTGAATTGACCCGCCTGCATATGATTACAATATTTTTGATCGTGAATTTCAAGCGTTATCAGTAATACTGGAGATCATAATTAGCGTTACAAATACTTTTAATAAAAATTTCACCCCACCAAATGTCACGAAACGTACACTATCGGGAAGACGCATTTATTGTACTGTACGGCACACTTTCCAATCGCTCACAGCACACTGGTATGTCGTATCCATGGCCCCCACATCTTGAAACGGCCCCCCAGGCTAAAATCTTCGGCGGGCCCCCTTACCTATCGCTAAGGTTAAAGTCAGTGACGATCTACAGTTGTGTAATATAAATAGTGTAATGTAGGGTATTTTATACCACTGTGCGAGTCGTCTATGATGGTCGGTATGATGATGAAGAAGTCGAAGATGGATGCAGGAGCGAGTTTTATTTGCGGCGTAAGGGTCGGTACAATAGTATGTTACAGTAGTTATGTTACAATACTAAACTTATGATACGGATCCGAGGTCCGCTTCTCGGTATAATGAGATGTTGTGCGGGACGATACGGAGATTGAGATAGTAACAGACCGGAAACGTAAATTCGAGTGACCTTTAGACCTTTCGCTATTTATACAATCAAAATAATATTCTTTTTATTGAGATAAATCTGGCGTTTGTGTCAATGGATGACTGATTAAAGTGAAAAACAGATATGCGGAATTTATTATTGTGGTCAGCTCCTTATTGAGTTTGCTATATTTTAACAATACGGAAAATAGATATTTAATTTGTAATTCTATATCTCTATAAATAATGTATAATAGGTACTAATATATTACTTCTTCTTCTTCTTCCACCCTGTCACGTCCCAACATTGGGGCATAGGGCAAGCACAAGTTGGCACCACTTCCCTCGGTCCATCGCCAACTCCTGCGCCTCCCGCCATGTCAGACCTGCAGCACGTAGGTCACTTTTGTAGCACCGCTGTAGAGTGAGGGAGGGCCGGCTACGGCGACAGAACCCTTGAGGCTGTGCCACAAGGGTACGAAGTGCCGCACTCTTTGGTGGCATCCGGAATACGTGTCCCAGCCACGTAAATCGTCTTTTCGTGATAACTTCAATCACCGAAGGCTGTTGTGTCTGCTCACGAACTCGAGTGTTTGTAATGCGGTCGTACCAATGTACCCCTAAGATTCGGCGGAGACATCGATTCTCAAAGCTCAAAAACCGAGACTCTTGAAGCTTAGTAAGATGCCATGTCTCACAGCCATACAGGAGCACAGGTAGCACGCACGCGTTAAACAAACGACATCACTCAATATATTACTACTCTAGTGATATTATACTATGATTCTGATCTTAAACTGTCAGAATATGGGAAAGAAATCGTTATACTAAACTTGAAATAATGTTGGTTTATGTAAAGCTATTAGTCTAATGTATAACTATGGTACATTGCCTTTAAGGCTTTAACATTTCCACGCATCAATTTATTTGGAAGTTTTACGGTGTCACGTGAAATGAACTGCGTGATTCGTTGGTATACATTTACTTGGAAAACTAACGGTTTTCGTTCCAGCCATTTTTCATTTCGGTAATCGCCTTTATATTGTGTTCTCAGAATAAAAATATATACCCGTTGCTAATATGTCATGTGAAATACAAAATATAATAAAAATATTAAGGTTCAAATAAACATTGTGAAACTGTTGTCTTTTTTAAAATATATCAACCGTTTTCTGCGAAATAAATTCACCGTATCGTATTCAGTGACGTCCCGTGGGGAGAGGCAAATTGAGCATCGCTTGGGGGCGGCAGTTACTCGAAGGGTGGCAAATCGATGAGAATCATGATGTACACTTATCTAGAAATAGCTACCTAAACTTAGTGATAACGGAAATATCTTTCCATTAAAAAAAATCAGCTCACTGCTTGGAAACAAAATGTAGATATTAATTAACATACAAGGTTTAACATGACTGTATTTTTGTCGGTTTCGCGATGTCTAGTTTACTTTCGTTGTCTTTGGAGGTGACGTCATTGATGACTAGCAATGACACGTGCAGATTTTCGAATTATAGGTAGGTACGTACTTACCTAATTTAAATTCATCCAAATATTTTTGCCAGTCACTCACGAGATTTGAAAGTTGTCAGGTGTATTTTTAAATGTATCTGAAACCGTGGACTCGCAATATTGTCTATTGAAGCAGAGATACCATTTAAATGAGATTTAGTAATATATATTTTGTTAGTAATGTATGTATACAACACATTTCTTAGATATTTTAGTCATGAAAGGATGATAAAAATACTGTAAGTATTCAAATGGGACGGCATTTTGGCGCTGGCTAGGGGCGGCATTTTGTCAACGGGCGTCACTGATCGTATTTATAATGTACTTATATTATAAGTACTATTTGTAATATAACTTAACGTTTTTTTTACAATATCTAGCATGTTTAATAGGAATCTAGTTTTCAAAATTCGCATATGGCGTATGGTGTTAAATACATCATATAAAGCTAGAATATTATATTATCTGATTTTCTTTAAAATCAACATGATGATCTTTTGTACCGTAGAATATGCATGATTTGTACAAAATGACATACATACTTTTTTTTTCTCCGACATAATAATATCATTATTATGGGTAGCCACAGAGCAGAGGTTTGTATCAAAAGATTTTGTTTTTACGAGAAATGGATGTCAGCCACTTTCTCAATCTATTAGGTCCATACTTTGACTTATACACAAATTGAAAAACAATATGTATACTTGTCAGACCCAGGATTCGTACGACGTTATATGCCGACGCTTGCGCGGCCATTGTGGGTGTAAGAGCATACATTTTGTGACTTATTTTATTAGTTGTAAACACAAAATTCTTCTTCAACCTTTGTTCTTGTAAAAACAATGTAAATAATTATGACATTTTTTTATATGCTAGTGCACTTTTTGAATTTTGATAAAATCTAGCATTTTTTCTGCTATTTTCTTACAATATCTAGTATATTTTGGTGAATGACAGTTGGCGACACTGTAAAGTATACGTTAACGTGAATTAAAAAAAATCGTATTTTTTTTTCAAAATAGAATAAAATTGTGGCGGGTAAATGGTAATGTTCACCGCTGGTTACGTAAATGTTTCAGCCATGACAAGCTTTGACGTCACTTTTACATCATAATTCATATTCTGCAAAAAGCTTAGGAACTACATATATATATTATATATATAATATTATAAATACCATTATATAATAATCATATTTTTTATCCTATTCAATATTCAAGGTATCATTAATCTTTTTAATGCGGTCCCTTTTCGCTCAAACGACTATCATAAAAAATACATTTGATAAATTTCTTTCGGAAACCTTAAAACATAATATTTTTTTTAACCGCCATTCTCAAAAACCAAATGTGGCAGGTTTTCGCGTTTGACAGTTTTGTAGCGAGATTATTTTTTAGTGCGGTGCTAAAACTTGTTGCTCTTTTGTGAATGTTCCGAAACTTTCGCAGCCTTTTTCTTTTGAGGGTGAAACTTTTCCTTTTCAGCAAATATCCCACAGGTCCTTGAGACGTTTTTTTAACGTATGTGAAAGGTTTTTAACTACGTTCAAACCTTGATTATCAAAAGCAATGGTCTTCAAAGGCACTATCATAAAATAAACTTCTTTTGACAATCCGTACTTTTTATAAACATATACATGGTATTACACACATTATAGTTTATTTGTATGTATATTTATTGCTGATGCAACCCCGGACAAAAGTTCTCACAAAAGTTCAAAACCTCCCAAAAGTAAGTACATAATATAAATTAATATTATCAAAAAAACACTAGTTACGTATCTCAAAATTGATAGCACTGATTAAATGTACAAGAAATTTTATGGTTACATGTAAATTGGACGTATTACATTTCACTGTCGCACAGTTCGCCGTGAGTTTTCTTATCGGAAAGAGATGACCATATAGGTATACGATCATCTCTATATCACCGACATGAAAAAATTACGCATTATTCTGTATTTCTAATTTAATTACATACTTATCTTCTACTGTCTTTCACTTGTATTTCGGTAGTTTTATTACGTATTTTGTAAGTGTTTTAGGTACAAGTCGGTTTACTTACAGGAAGCCAGGCGGCAACCACGCCAATTTTCAAAGCCGATTATGGCAAAATTCGTGAATTCAAGGACCAAAACCTAACCTAACCTAACAAATAATCAAATATATGGCTTTTTTCAAAATTTGTTTGCCGCTGGCTTCCTGTAAATCGACAAGAACCTTGTTTTATTTAGACATGAATTTTATCTTTTTCTTTAAATTCGACATTTTTAAAAATCCTATTGTGATTGATGTTAAACAAAATCTTTAGTATGCGGTTCTAAGCTAGTGGGTTTCATGTAAATTGTACGTAAAACATTACACCGTGGCAGTTTACCGTGAGCTTTCTTATCAAAAAGAGATGATCGTATACTATGCGGTTTCCAATTTATTAGATTCAATATGAACATTAATTGAATTTTCATAACAGATTTTGGCAAAATTCATTAATTCAAGAATGAAAACTTTATCTAACCAAACTTAACCTAACCCAACAAATAATTCAGTATATCAGCTATTTTCAAAATTTGTTTGCTGCTGGCTTCCTGTAAAGTGTAAACCGACAAGAACCGTGTTTTATTTAGACATTAATTGTATGTCATTAGTGTCATTACTATACTACCCAAGAAGTTGGACGGTCTTTAATATACGGCCATATATTTCCGATACAACATTTCACGGTTAAGTGTGATACGGCGAACTGCATACGTACAAATTTCCGGACACGAAATTTTACAATTCTTCATAATATTACTTCCAATCCCGTATTCTCGGGAAAATTAGTAAATTAATGGTATTTTTGAGAGATTTAAATATTTTCAACGTAAAACGTTTTACATTTTGGTGAATGTTCTGATAACATAGCACATGAACTCACGTGACGTTATGGCAATGTGTTTCTAACATAATACACAATACGGACAGATTTGCTGGATTAGCTGGAACTTCTCGCGGCAGACAGTTTGACAGACAGACACTGATCTATGATGTCAACTGTTAATAATTATTGGTACACACGTGCAAATTCTATAACAATGTCTATCAGTAGAAATTCAGTAGATTATGGACCTATTAGTCCCTTCTACATTATATTTTGTCTTATTTTAATTAAGACAGCAACAATAATTAATTTAGTTTACTGTAAATCCTCGATGAAAAGCAAATCCATCCCCAAGTGGTGAAATTCCTATGTTGCCATTATCGATTCAAAAACGGAATTATTTGAATAAGTTGATAAGAATGTATGTAGATATTATTTAAGCAAAATATAAATCATATCATGAAAGTTGTTTTGATAACAAAATTATACGCTTATTACTACATAATTTGATTTTTTATGATAACCTACTGCCGAAGTTTCAGAAGTCATTATTTATCTACTCAACGCTTTTTGTGAGTTGAATTAAATATTCAATGTTTCGTTCTTTTTTCCCCGAGTTTCTTTGCCAAAAATAAAATAACAGCCCGTTCATAAAAGACGGGGGAAAGTAAATTAATCAACGGCAACATAAGTAGTGCATTACCCTATGCCCCATGTTATGAACACCATTAATAACATCCCACATTCCACTAATGGTATTTAGCGGATGTCCGGCAGTCGGATGTGCTCTGCCCGAAAGGAAATTACGTCATTGAAAGAGGCGAGCAAAATAATGTTACCCATATTTTAATAATCTGAGACGTGTAGATATAACTTCTAGATTTATATACTTTATAACTCTATAATATTAACATATTATGTCTTTAAGTTTAGTCTATTTAAGGGTTGCCACCGTAACCGGGATAAAATTTTAATTTAAGATTTTACCAGCAGATTACATTCATATAATATACTGGCACGAATAATCAGAAAACAACAGCTCGTAAGCCACAATAATTTGTACCATTTTTATATACCTAATAAAAATATTATATAAGTAAAAATCTTGTTTTTTACAATTGTACTATTATATTAATTGCAATCAAACACGTAAAATGCTGCAGATTAGCATCATGCATCTGTGAACCACTAAAAGGTACTGCCGAAAATGGGAGGCGCCTTGCATTTTATACCCAAATTACTATTTTACAGAAGTGTTCTTTGAAACAGCATATTTAAGTTATTTATTATTTATATAGACACATTTACGTACCATTATATTTATCAATAGTCTCACTAAAACATGATGTATATACATTTACCTATAGACATAATTTAAGTAGGTTATTTCAAAGAACTCTTCTAAAATATTTTAAATGTGAGTTAGAATAGTTCTGCATTCAGTTGATAAAATAGTCCCAGAATATTGAAATACTTTATGTATGTATAATAAGCATAATTTCGAAATTAATAAAAAAATGAAATAGTTATAATTATAAAGAGAGTTAAATAGTACTACAAAAAATATATATAAAGAAACAGGCGATCATACTTTTGATATTTTTAAAGATTGCATTAATAAACAAATATAATAAAAAAAATACTTTTAATTATGTAATCATAATTATATTTTTTATGCATAAGAAGAAAAATGGTGTCTCAAAAGCTTTTTTGTTTTTCTTTATATTCTGTCTTACCTTATATTATGTACGCAATTCTCTCAATTGTATATTTTATAAGTTGTTGGCAATGTTAGAAAAATTCCGGAAATGGTTTAATATTTCAGACACAATACAAAATGCAACAAGTTACATTTATTAACCTGTTGGAGCTGTTACGCATTCAATCTGTAATATTTAACATTACGGCGACATCCGCATTAAAATTGTCAGACTGAACGCGCTTAATCCAATAATATAAATAATAGTTTATTAATCAGTGTTTATATCCAGAGCATAAGCCCAATAGAGTTTAGCGTAAAGTTTATTAAAAAACATTCACAGTAGATGGGGGGATTCACATAGGATTATAAATCCATATACTATTAAATAAATTAAGAAGTAACCGTTCCAAATTCAAATCGTTAATCTGATACTATTTTTATAGAAGATTGAAAAAACAAAAGAATGTTACATCAAATGTCATTTTCATAATATTTATATTAAAGTACTCAATGACAGACATTCAAATCAAATAAAATGTAAATGTCAGATAGAATATAATATTTTCTCTGTCGACTTATTTTTTACCCAGCATTTCTCAGAATTGTGGGCAAGATAAATTGTATGAACTTTTGATAATAATATATTAAAAGATATCACTTTTAACAAAATGTAAACTGCAATAATTACTTCGCTCAATAAAGTTAGTGGAAAAGATTACATAATTAGTAATGACAAACAAATCGTAATACCGGAAAATTATTCTGTAATCCGGTAATATTATAAAACATAGGAAACATGGCAACCCTAAATAATTCAGCCTTGCGGTTAACATGCAAACATGAATCATTTAATAAAATGATAAATGTTACAAGTAATACCTATCGCTTTGACCACAGATCAGTTTTACGATAAAAAAAATATTATCAATCACTGACATTGTTTACATTACACTATAACCAATAAAGAACAATTTTTTAATTATTTTTAAATGTAGGAATATTAAATTTTCTTTAGTTCACCAATTACATTAATTTCTTACCTATATGATAAGCCCCATAATTAAATTATATATATATATATATATATATTGTGTCGACATAAAAATATTAATGAATCTAATGGCCGATTATTGAACAACTCGGAGGTCGATAAAAAATATTAAACACAGTACGAAAAAACGCCAGGATATCATAATATATTTGAAATCTTCACATCGTATTCGTCAGGATTTGCAATTTATATATATATATATATTACATTTGAGCCGAGTCAATCCACCCTTTTGTGTTTTCTTAATATCAATTTGGAAAGAAATAAAAGATTTTTCATATATATAATGTGATCATTTTATTACTTCAATTTTTACGACATTGTGGTATTTGTACACGAATGAAATCTATAATATTATCATACAAATATCGATTATATTCATTATAATTTAATTTTATAAATATGATAAATTCTCGTTAATAAATAGTTTTCACTTTTCCTGCCATAAGAGATCACACACTCCACATAAATAAATATTTTAATGATTTTTAACTATTTTTTTAAATATCATACATAATATAACTTTGTTTTTAAGAGCCGTTTCCAAGGCGAGGTTTCGGATGTGACTTATGACTCTTGAGACAATATTATTATTAACCAATAAGGACACTACATTAGATTGCATTGTCTATTATAGTAAAATACAGTCACAGATTATGCAGCGTTTACTATTATAATAGACAAAAAATATCTCATGACAATATAATAATATGTCGTTCTAAATTCAAATGACATTCATTTGTTTTTGTGTTTGAAAATGTTTTTCGAATTTGAAAAAAAAACCTGTTACAGACCTACAAACTTATCTGAAAAATGGGATGGGGGAGCCACTGTCGAAAACTACCCATCAAGACTCGTAACTGGACAAAATCTGACATTCGAATGACATTTTCAAAATGGCGTCATATAGTAGTTCGTAGTTCCATTCTTGGGCATTCTATAGATAAGTTTGTAGGTCTGTAGTTTCATGAGATTTGTGATAATGTTTTCACAATATATATATATTAATGATTATATAATTTGACGTACGAGTATCATGTAATTTTCTCTAATGAAAACAAAAGAAACTCGCTGTGGAAACTGACCTTTAAGGATTTAAAACAGCATATTTTGTAAGAAAGATAAAAAGAACACACATCAATGAATAAATTCAGTTTGGAAAATTATCTATTATTTTCTATAAAAAATATGTTTGATGAATGTTTATAATTCATATTATTTCGATAAATATCATCAACTATTATATATTTTTATAATATAATACATTCAAATAATACAAATAATGCAAAACGAAACAATAATTTTATTCTTATGTATATTTGGTATTACTTATACGGGTTGGCACAACAATAAATGCAGTCACAAAAATTTATTGACTATACAATAAAAATAGTCATTGATCTTAAATGGAAGATAATTCAAAAAAATTGTCAATAATTAATAAATGCTACTCTTTATTGTAGTTTTAAATTAAAGGAAATTGAATCATATTATCAATGATAAATCAGCTATTTGAATACATATGACACTCTTTAACGTTGCTCTGATAATTTATTTCATTGAATCGTTTCTGACTGCTGAATTGGACATATGGAAAGATTCAATAATTATTGTTAAAATAAGTAAAATTTATTTCACATTCAAGATTCTTGCAAACTGACTTATTGAAAAGAATATTTTTAAAATATTGCATTACAATATTATTGATTTTATTGATTAATCTGTGGGGGGAAAAAATAAAGATTCTTAATATAACTTATCACAATAATAATTATGTTTTGGATCATTCTGCAAATTTTCAATGGCATACCTTTATAATCAAATAGCTGATTTATTTTAAATCATTCATTAAAATAAATAAGCAAATGGTTAAAAACTTCATATTTTTTTTAAAATGAAACAGTATTTTATTATACTAAATGAATTGGAAAATATTCTAAATTTGCTTTCATTTTAAAGTAATATTATCTACGTGCAATGTAATGACGTGGTCAATAGAATATATTCAATTAATAATGAACTATGTATATATGGTAATAATAATAATTATACAAAGATAAATTCTTTCAATTTAAAATATATTTTTATTTTTCAAAATGATAAATAACATTTTAATAAAAAAATGGTTTAGGTAAATTTAATTAAGTGGGTAATATTTATTTATCTCTAATGAGATTAATATTTATAGTTATTATAAACTCGTACTTATGATCCCAAATGTTCATGAATAATTCACCAAATTATCGCTACGTTTATTTTACCACAAATGCGTGTTTTGTCGCGTTATTAGCGAACATCACCATTAATTTAGCATTTTATTGTGACTTATTGCAGTTTCCTATTCGAAAAGGCGTACTTGAGATGCGTCAAGAACACAAGATTTAAAATAAGACAAATCCACCACACCCAAACTAAGCAATATCCATTCTAATTTCAAATACTGTCACAACTCAAAAACTACTTAATTCTGTTCTAAATTCAAAAGGCGTTCCAGTATTTTTTTTCGAGCTACTTATCACAAAATTTAATATTTATATTATTATAAATACAATTGAACAACTGTGGTATATAAATTTTCAATTTAACCGGCGGCATTGGTCAAATTGAGATTAAAAGATCGGTAATTATTTTTTTGTGTTTAACGATTCAAAAAGACACACAAAAGCATTCAATTATTTATTATGTTAATAATAGTTTATCATTTTGATAGCATTTATTACAAAATTTCTAGAATATTTTTTATTCAACAATCCTAGAAGGAATTTCATTTCATTCTTCTAGATTTATTGTTGCTATATTTGAAAAATATTACAATAATTGAAATCTGCAGTCGTAATGTTGCATTTGGCACAACAATAAGCAGTGTGTAATATAAATTGGTTATTTGTAATAATTTAGAATATTATTATTGCATTTTTTGAGTTATTGTGGTATACGATATGTAGAGTTTTCTCAAATTGATTTAAGATGGATTATACTTAGTTTGCATATAATGTCCCAGTATAGAAATTCAAGCTGCAAAATAATTCTTATAATAAAAACATTTTTTAAGTAAATATCAATTGCTTTGTCAGTATTGTTTTTATGTACTTACAGATAAACGATAAACTAGAACCGTGGAGTCGGGCTCAGGGACTTCAGAAATTGAATGCTTTTTTAAAGCATTGTATTGAATAAATATATTATATTATAATAAATCATCGATAATGTATGTGTATCTCAATTAAATTAGTGAAAATTATAGACAGAGTTGGATTTAGATTTTTGTTATGACTCCACAGATCTGAAATAAATATAACAATTTTGAAAAATAAGTATGAAAAAAGATTATTACTAGATATTTAATGTTTACCCACTATTGGACCGTTATCCAATACTAAACATATGATTATTCTAACTTAATTTTGGCTTAATTCGACATTCTAATATATTTATTATATTAATGAATAATATATTCCATATGGGGCTAATCGGTAGATTAACATAATCGATAGGAAAATAGTTAAATTGTTTTTTTTTATTAAGATAATTTGTCTAGTTGATTTTATACAATTTCTTTCATTAAAAACGACGGGAGAAAATAAAAATAGGTATATTCTTTATTTATAAAAAAAATCTTATTAAATTATTTTGATACTTGAACAAAATAATCTTATAACAGTACTTTTTTAAGCCACCGACCTAAATATTATTTAATATTTTTAAATCCGATTTTCAAATTCTCTTTGGCAAACATTAAAAAAAAACTCATTGGTCATTGTGGCGCTTAACAATGAAAAGTATTCATTAGTACTTATATATACATTTAATGACGTGGATACTTTTTTTAGAGTATTAATGATCAATATTTGATTAATATTTCGTCGGAAAAATAATATCGCCACGTATTTTAACCTGTAGATATGTTCAAAGCAAAATAAATTAATAACTCTCCATTTCTTTTACTGTACAAAGCCTGGCATTCTTTAACAATAATATTAATATACCGTTCTCATAATATTCTTGTTATAAGCAAACAGCTTAGCTTAACTTATACTTGCATAGCACCCAAAATATACAGGTAAGATTTATTTTGTTAATTTAAAAAATAATCTCCAAATAGCGTAAATTAATAACAAAGAGATCAAAAAGATACCTATATTGACATATTTCATCAATAATGAACAAGATTGCTAAATTAAAAATATATAAAACAAAAAACTTGATTCAAAAAGTTTGATTTAAGAAATTTATTGCATAATATTTGCACTTTTCATGATGCTCCCAACATCGGGTTTTCTTTAGTAAAAATATTATGTTTTTCTTATGTAAATTTTTGCCTTTGACATTTTTTAATATAGTCATGATAACAGATGCAACGATAACATAAATTATTTAACGATAAATATAATTTGCATTCAATATATTGTAATTCAAAAAACAAAATATTACATATGTTTTTAGATTTAAGACATAACAATGATTTTTCTCAGATAACAAATTAACAATAATATTCTATTAATTATTACAATATAATTTAACGGGCAATATTTAAAAACAAATTGGGAAAACATAGTAGTAGTTAAATTTATGTGAAAATGGCGTCTTATTTTTAAAAAAAATTGGAAGTAAATTTTGTCAATCGAAATGACTTTTTTTATTTAAGTGTCGTTCAAATTGATATTTTTTTTTTTAAGCAATATCAAATCGAAGTTTTGATATTTATTTTACGAACGCAATAAAGAATTCTGATTAAACTTTCTTTGTGAAAAAACATAATTGTAATAGGTGTACGTATGTATCCATAAATGAAGAGATAAAGCGTATTTAGAAATCGAACCAATTTTTGGAAAATGCTACGTTGATTTATTACGGTTGAGTAGGTCCTTTCGGCAAAAATGGGAAGCTTATCCTATTATAAAAACGAATGCGGTCACTAAGCGTAATGAATTTTGATAACGGAAATTGGCCATTATTAAGCCTGGAAGTTATGAAGACATTTCGGTTTTAATAAAAAGCTTTTCGCGGAAAAGAATAACACATTTTTTCGCTTCAAAAGCTTTCATGATTTTAAAAGGCACATTATAGTTCCGATGGCTAAAGTGTATGTGTTTTCTGCTGTCGCACCTGAGGGGTTCACAATCCTGCTGTGCAAGTATCATTAACCAAAAGAATTATAATATTGTTATAATAATAATCGGCAAAGCAATTACTGCAGATGGCAACACTTTCTGGCGGCACTAATTTGAACTAGTTACATTATTATTATTTTATTAATCATCTGTGAAGATATGTCACCCGCGAGATGACCTCGCACAATAATAATTAATAGTTCCAATATCATTAATAAATCTCTACATTACACTTACTATAAACTCTACCTAAAAACTTTTATTATTTTGATATATAATATATTTGACATCGAATCTATTTATGAGTATATAATACCCGTACTTTGAATGTCAACCACCTGAGACATTAAAATTGATAATAATGCTATTATTCGATCTGATGTGACAATGAAGTTAAGGATTTTTTTTATTATATCTACTGCAAGCGGTCCTTCACGATTCTTCTTTTTGACATCACCTCAATTTATTTATAATTATCATATTACTTTTAAATGAGGAAATGCCAAATATATAAACTAATCTACAGTGCTAACACGCGACGGTATGGTTTTTGCAGTCAAAGATGATCTGTTTTTTTTTTACTATTTAATTTACTTGATAAGCATTCCACATATACCTTAACTAAGCAAAAGGTCGTTGTTTTACCTAGACATTAGGAATATGTATTACATTTTAATATAAGCGCGTCGAAACTTTCCGAGTGAGTCAATTAGTCTTCCCTTCTCCTACGTGATCATTTTGCTTCTTAAGTCCTTTCAATTTACGATGAATTGAATCAACCGTCAATTTAGAGATAACAATCTCACCGCAACTGGGCAGTTGGAACAATTTTGGCATTTAAAACATCTGTTTATAAATTCTGAATGAATTTTCAACTTTTCTCTAGAAGTTATTTAATCTCTTATGAAAACAAACTCATTATAATGGTTCCAACGATTTTCTTCCGAATCGACGCCGGGTTTGAGTTCCGCGGCGCTTCCTGCAGTTCCACTTCCGCAGCTGCCCACGAGTTTGAAACCCTGCTCGTGCAGCATGTCGAACGCCTGCTCGATGAACGAGTGTTTTAAGAAGAAACGAGAAGTGTATCTGTCCGTCAGTCCGTGGTCTGGATCTCGGCTTTCGTTCAGCGTCTCCCCGAAAACGTCCCTGCACAGAGTAACTCTTCCGCAAACCAAAATACGCGATAACTTCCGGAACTTCACATCGGCCAGACCGTCTCTTCCGAAGGCAAAACTTCCCCTGTACCCCACAGTGATACTGCCCCTCTCCTTGTTCTTTCCCGTTTCCGCTCCGTACTGATTCGACAAGGCGTCCACCATGGACCCCAACCGGAAGTGAGCCGCTTCGTTCCGCAATCTGTCAGCTTCGCGGAAACTTTCCGGCAATACGAGAGACTCGTTTCTCAAATAATCCAAAACATACCGGAACAAAACACCGTCACGATCAATGAAAAACTTTCCTTTTGCATCTTTGGTGACCGCGGTCCTTCCCGTGAAGATCGACGCAAGAAGAGAGTCCGCATCCTTGGTGAGAGTGCTGAGCGACGTGGTGTAGAAGACGCCGCCGACGTTCAACTCCACTACGGAGGGCATTCCTCCGGCGTTCTCCGCCATGCCGACGGAGATTCTTCCAACGAGAGACGAGACGTTTCTTTGACGGACGGCTTTCGGAGTCGAGTGATCACGTTAACATCGCGACGTCTGACGGCGGAGGAAACAATTGCGAGAGTGGCTCATGGCGAGCGCGAACGACCGAGGTTCCCGAGCGCGAACTTTTGACTGGGACGCGTCACAGGTCGCAGCGATTGGACGTGGGCCGACTCAGCCGCGCGACTCGGCCCGCATTCGAGACCGCGAGACGTTTTCCAGAGCGGACCACTCGTTCGGCCGCTATCCGGGTGAGTTGTGCGGAATGTACGTGTTGATATGTGACGGGAAAGTTTATTGCGTGCATTATTCGAGATTGTCCCTCTCTGGTTGACGGGGCGCAGCATCTCCTCTCGCAGTCTCGCGGGGGGCGGGGGCATCCTCGGTCGCGTAGCTCGGCAGGCTTGATCAATAAGCCGCGCCGGTGGAGCGGGCCTACCGACGCCTCTGCGCACGCGTCGCCCGCTTCCCCGTCCGCTTCCTTCGCCCTTTTGGTCTCATCGGCCTCTCGGCACGCATTCCCGCAAAAAGAAAAACGTTTTCAATTGTTAAAAATGCATTTGGCCTTTGCCACCGATTTAATCAAGATATATTTTTTTCAGAGGCTGTGTTTTCCGGCTGAATTTTTTTAATAACGACTCCTGAAAATACCTATATCAGGAAATAACACTAGCAAAAACAATAAAATTGTTCACGCATAATATAATACAAAATTATTCAATGTTAACTTTCTCGTAGATGTGGGTAGTCAAATAAATGTATTGTAGATAGAATTATAATATTTCAAAAATGCTAAACCCTCGGTTTAAACATTATAACTTTTTTTACAATATACCCACCTACCTACTCACGGTCAGTATTCCTTATTTTATTAAGTTTTCCAATGTGGTGTTATATTAACGTACATACCTACATAATATGTTCCTACTTATGTATGCACATGAGATGTACCAGATGTATAAATTGTGGTCGAGAAATCTCATCTCGAGAATTCTCGAGAAATAATCAAATAAAACCAATCTCGAAAAAATATTTTTCCGAAATTTCGAGATACTTTATTTCTCAAGAAATTATCAATGAGATTCTCGAGAAATTGTCACTAGGATAAGTTGCCGACATCAAAAAACTTAATATAATTCCTCAATAAAATGTATCGGTAAAAAAGGGCGTCGATATGTATTACTCAACGGATTTTCTTTCGGAAGCAATTCGTTGAAAAAAAATGTTTTTTATTGACAAGGGGTAATTTCATAATAAAATATCGATTCCGGAAGAATCTCGAGAAATCAAAAAACCAATCTCAAATTCTTCAGAATACAAATATTCTTGATTTTGAGAATTCTCGAATCTCGAGAGTCGAGAAATCACATACTGACTCTATATCTACACATGCAATAAGACTTTAATAATCAAGTCAATTACCATATTCGCTCATCAAAAGGTCACATGGGCTCCCATAAAATCGAGGTTATGATAACATACTGGACTTATGAGATTATTGGTCATTCTCTCAATTTCACTAAATCGAGCACACATTAAAAAACATCATACTTTTTGCCAGCCGCGTGATCGATCCCGCGACCAACGGTTTCAAATACTGCCAACTAAATTACCTTAGACGATTAATTACCGATGAAACATAAGTCAACACTGATCATGTTCACCTCTGTTAATGTCGATAGAAATATTTAAAAAAAAAAAAAAAAAAAAAAAAAAAAATGATAAGAGTTATATCATATTATAAAATGGACAGTCCGATGCAAAGGGTCAGTCTAGAATGTTGAATTCGCTGATGATTGACTCGTTTGGCCGCTTGGCCATCCATGAGACTCCGATTATCCGCCGTCAGTACACGTGCCACCATCATTCTCATTGTATCTCTTAGTAACCACTTTTAATGTTTCTTTAGGCTCTCGGTTTACTCGATTAGCCCATTGCCCATTTAACCGTAAATCTGACCCTGTATCTTTATCTCCATTTCAATATCATAATAAAGCAATATTTTCCTGGATGTCCTCCATAATGACGTCACAATATTTACGGTATTTATAACGCCCCTCCCCCCATCGACTCAAAAAATCTTTTACCCCTCTGTCTATTTAAAACCTAATTTCCTAATTTTTCTAAATGACACATATATTAAACCCCCACCACACACTATCCATTGAAAACAATTGATTTTAATACTAACTTATAATGTTCTTACGGAATGAATTGTAATTAACAATAACTAAGTGGTTATATTTTTATTATATGATATTTTTTGTGACGTTACATTTTCTAATACCCCCTACCCCCTTAGCCATTTAATCATCGCATTATATCATACCCCCTCGAGACAATGTGTCATATATGGAAGACCCCTGAAGTTATTTAAAAAATACACATTGAGCACATAACAAATTATTTATTCAAGACTTTCACAACACGACATTTAGAATAAAAAGTACAGGACTAAATCAACTTAGTAAAGAAAAAAAACAATACAAAAAAAATATTTCATAGCAAAAGAAACAACAATAATTCAAGAAAAATACAAAACAATTAAATAGAATTTTAAAAACAAAATACATATTGCATCGCTGAAAATGTCTACATCTCTAGGGAGTGCATTGACCAGCCGCATAGCCCTCGCTATTGGTGCCTTGTGAGTTTTTAAATATAGGAACATTTTGATTTTCACAATTATTGCAGTTTCTTTTTCTCCCTTGTGTTCCTATGGCAGAAATTTGTGAACGATATAAAATAATGAAACAAAATCACTGCGGTGAAAACGGTATGACACAAATCACACAAAATCACATCAATAAAATTCTATGTGATCGTTTTCGCCATATTGTCACTTTTCTTTTGTTTTCTCCCGTAGTAGTATTGGAACTGTGATATTGGTGTAAAAGTATTCTGAATGCCTACTTGTTGATTCACAATTATATTGAAACTTCCGTATACCAAACTGCGAGTATCACATTAGGGCGATTCACATTTTTTTTACACCGTCACCTTGAAAAAATAAATGTATCTGTCAACTGATACGAATTAGCTACTTCAGCGTTTATTTTCACTATTTTTTAAAATTTATAATTTAAAATTTAAAAAATACAGCATTCCCCAACTCGTCATTCAAGGAAAGATCAATGGGAAGCGTAGCAGAGGACGGCGCCGCATTTCGTGGCTTAAGAACCTCCGTGATTGGTACGAGTGCAGCTCCACCGAACTGTTCCGGGTAGCAGACGACAAAGATAAGATCGCCTTGATGGTGGCCGACCTCCGCTAGGGGATGGCACAATAAGAAGATAATTTAAGTTACTTTTCCAAATCCATGGCAAACACAAACACAACACAATTAAAACACAAAAACCGATAACGCAATTTGATAAGCATTTCATGTAGGACTTACTAATAAATTTAAATTATCGTAAACTCATTTAGTGCTAACACCGCGATTGGCGCGCTTGGAGTCGTTGGCAATTAGATGTAATTAACGTGTTATTTAAATGTGGTAATTAAAAGGTTAGCTAGGTTAGTTAGGTTAGGTTGAAAGTGATTGTGTTAAGTAGGAGACCTGTAGCATAATTGGTTAAAGCATATTCCACTTTTAATCAATAAATTAGGACCGGTTTCGTTCGCCTCAGAGGGACATTTTTAATGAATTTTCATTAAAAATGTCCCTCTGAAGCGGACGAAACCGGTCCTAATTTATTGATTAAAAGTGGAATAAGTAGATACTACAAAAAAATTGCGTTTTATTAAATTAAAATAACAATACAATGCAGTTCCACCATGAATTGACAGTTAACAAAATAAAAGAAAAAAATGGTTAAAGCATATTGGTGCGATACCAGTGGACTGGATATACGAGTTCAAATCCCGTCAGGCATCATATTCTTTCAAATGTATCTATCTGAGGTGTTTTCAAGTTATGTATGTTCAATATAAAAATGTGTTAAAGAGCGAAATCTGGAGAAGACATAATATTAAACATACACGTATAAACGCAAATCATTCTAAATTTAAAGAATCGTTTATTTTAATCGGGTCGTGAAAGAAAACAAATCATACTCTCATAATTGCTTAGAGAGTGGCAATAGTGATTTGATTATCGAAAAATTAGTGTGTTATTGGAGATAATTAAGAGTAATTATAATAGGGATATGGTGCTGTTACCTCATGTACCTAACCATTGGCAACATATACAATTAATAAAAAAAATAGAAACATTGTGGATGAAGAAGAACCATTAACTACACACTTCTTAACAAATTAACGAGTTCAGCGATGGCGTGCTCGACATAGCCAGGATAGTCTACAAAGCTACGCCGGACTGATGCAGTAACTCACAAATAAATAATTGAGTCTGCAACACCAAAGCACAGACAGTAAGACAGAACATACACGTACACATATGAGAGAGAGAGAGAGAGAGAGAGAGAGAGATACAGGGAAAAGGCGTATGTTAATGTTGATAGGTGGTACTACCACTTGCCAGTCGCGAATTGAGGAGTTAGGCTGCCATAAATAGTGCACTTTAAACTTTGTTAGTCATACGTATTTGTTTATATTGAGCTAAGACTACAATTAACAGATGGTGTTGGTAAGTTATTAAAAATCAAATAAACCCTGCCTAAACCAAGCCATAATAGTTTTGGATGGGCGATACGACAAAATTGTGCACACTTTTTCTTTCATACTTATTTGTTTTCGTTAAGAATACATATTACACATACTGTTGGTTATTTTTTTTACATTCATTAAGCCCTGCCTAAACCAAAATATAATAAGAAGATAAAAAATATTTTTATATCTATAAAATATCCAAAGTATGTAATAATAATGTATATTATAATGTATGATTTAATTGCATAATTTTAGATATTTATATAATAGACGCGTATTTTTTGACAATTATTTAATATGGCTTGATTTCGCAGGGTTTAATTGAATTTTAAAAACTAACCAACACCATCTGTAAAATGTAGTCTTATTACAATGAAAACAAATACGTATGACTGACAAAGTTTAGTGTGCACTATTTATGGCGGATTTTAACAGCCTACCTCCACCCTTCGCCACTGCACCTGGTAATATTTGCTAGATGTATAATATGATAAGTTGAAATAAGCGTAGAGGAGAACATTAATTGGTATAAATCTCTTTAAAAATAAAGTAGCTAAGTATTAGGTATTAATACATACTTGCACTCTAATGGATTTAAGTTTTGTACTATTCCATTTGAGTCGTTTCGGCATCTTCAGGCACTGTGTGCACTCACCAGCAGGTAAATACACACTGACAACGAATATAATTAATTCTAATTTATGTAATAAATTAATACAATAAAGTAAGTAAAAACTTTATCACCTTCCTATTAGTCAAGTATCACAATAAAAATATAATAAACAAATTATGAATAGTTGAAGTCGAAAAAACAATAATAAACTAATAATACAATCAATTGTCGTATATCGTATACATCGTCAAACCCTAATAATAGATCATTAAATAATAATCAATAAAATAGACTACATTCAAGAGGTGTTAAATCGTCAATACTGGGAAACAATGGCAACGTCTTGGAAATTTAATGGAAAATGGAATAGTACAAAACTTAAATCCATTATAATTTAAATTCAAATTCCATCAAGTACCTTCGGTCGATAGTATTAATAACATTTTGTTAATCGTTTTATACCAAGGCTGCTTTACCGAGGGCAATCCCCTTAAAATGTACAATTTCATACTTGCAATATTATTTTTAAGAGTCAGCCTACGTTATCCCTAAAAAATATATAGACGACACTTTGTCTAAGGATGTCACTTATTATTTCAACAGAAAACTGAACAACAAAAATCGACAGGTGAAAACGCAACAATATAGTCTCAACAGAAGAAATTGTAAACAACAATATTATTAGTCATACTCATTCATAAATAATGTAAAAATAATCAAATTGCCATTCCCGTGTGGTCTATAATTTCAGGAAAATAAATTTTCGAAGCAAGATAATAATATAACGTTTCCAGTCTCTCACAAAAAAATATTGGTAATATTATTAGTATGTTGTTTTTATTACAAGATCTTCAATTTATTTCAACTCCACGTTTTAATTTTACGGAAAACTGCGTTCCGAGATTCGTCGTGATTCGTTTTATAAAATAATATTATAGTCACCCGCATTATTCATTTTGCCATAACATAATAATATTTCTCGTTTATATTGTGGTTAATTTATTGAAGTTATACTTCTTTTAGCGCGTTTGGGAAATCAGATCAGAGTGTATTTGTGGCGTGTGACACGTAACACATAATTTATTTTTTCACACGAAAAAAACGCACTCGAATGGATTCGAACCACCGATTGTTCGGTTATCAGCCGAACGCACTACCTTTACGCCACAGTATGATACTGCAATCGTGACGATTATACAGTATAATAATATTATAGTTTAGAATTGTTCCGTTGCCTAGGCAGCGGATTTATTATTGTCGGCCATTTGCAATTCCTTACGTAAACAAACTATTAAACGTCATAGTTGCAGTTGTTACTTTAAAAATAAAAACAACGAGAAAACATTATATAATTTAGTAATATAAGTTAAAGTGTATAGAAATAAACCAACGGCGTTTCAATAAGCGGTCCTTTTTCTTGAGTGTGTAATTTAACAAGATAATTAAGAGCTAGTCAAAGAATCTAGTTTATCACAAGTTTTGTTTTTGTTTTGTTACGCCAAAGTATAACTTCTAACGCGCGTACAAAAGTACGCACACCGATTTTGTTTTTAAATACACATGGGTGATTTTGATTTGTGTAGTATCATTTTATCATCAATGTAAAAATATATACGTGTCCGGAAATTTGTACGTATGCTGCTCGCCGTATCACACTTCACCGTCAAATGTTGTATCGGAAATATAATATGGTCGTATATTAAAGACCGTCCAACCTCTTTGGGTCGTATAGTACTATTAGTAGGTACTGAGATAGAATTCATGTCTAAATAAGACACGGTTCTTGTCGGTTTGAAGAAATCCAGCGGTTAACAAATTTTTAAAATAGCCGATATACCTACTAGATTATTTGTTAGTTTAGGTAAGGTTAGGTTTTCATTCTTAAATTCATGAATGTAAACAGACTTTAATACCGAAATCGACGACCGTATAGTATACGGTCATCTCTTTCCGATAAGAAAACTCACGACAAACTGTGCTACGGTAAAATGTAACACGTACAATTTACATGTAACCAAATATAATATCGTAACGCACGACGAAACTAATACAATCTTTAGCTATGGAGCCATGTCCGGATACCAGCCTCTTCAAGTAAGTAACAGATGCCTAGGTCAATTATTATCCTTTACCAAAAGGAACATGTCAAGCGTAGGTGCTAGGGGTATGAAATACCTAGGCGGCAGAATTCAGGGGGCGACGAAAGTTCGAAAAATATGTTTTATATATTATTAAAAAAAAATGAATTGCATGATAAAAAAGTCGCCTGCGGTACAATTTCCCTCCATGACATTAAATATTATTTTACAAATTGTGCTTTCATGCTTCATTCGATACATAACTATCGATTTACGTTATACCTTATTCCGAATGTTATATTATTTAATAGGTAAAATAATATATTATAAATATTTTGATGACAATAAAAACTTTTCTTTGACTTCTGTACTATTTCCACTAAAATCGTATTTTTTATTTGGGAGGGCGATTTAGGGCAAGCACTCGGCTGGTATTAAACCCTTGGCGTTCCCTGGCTGCCAAGCACTAATCATAGACACCAATGCACTACCAACCCATCGAAGCAATCCATAGGATTTACCATATGCAGGGCTCGAAATGGACCGGACCGCACCGGAGCGTCGTTCCGGTTCGTAAAATCTCCAAAATTATCGCTCCGTCTCGTGGACATATTAATTTAACAGTGAGATAGATTTTCCATTTAACGTAAAAATCTAAAAGTTTGTCTACACTGGTAACCTCATTAAATTTCAAGATAATTATCAAAATTTGTTTGACCAAAAATTATTTTAATCGAAATTTAATGAGGTTGCCAGCAACTTGTTGCCAGTGTGGACACGGCATAACACACTTATTTTTATAAAATACGCAACCAATTAGATAACTATGTTAACATTTTCACAACATATTGAGCGCTCCGGTTCGTAAAATATTCCATTTCGAGCGCTGACCATATGATTTATTATATGGGACTATAAATAGAGCAAGGTTGAAAATTATTTTGTTGCTTGATTCCATAATTATGAATAGTTTTTTTATAACTATTTTAATTATCTTGTTAAATTACACATTCAAGAAAAAGCGCCGCCTATTGGGGTACCGCTGGTTGAAAATTATTTTTTTGCTTCATTCCATAATTAATAATAGTTTTTAATACTACTATTTTAATTATCTAGATAAATATTACAATCGAGAAAAAGCGCCGCCTTTTGGGGTGCCGCTGGTTGAAAATTATTTTGTTGCTTGATTCCATAATTATGAATAGTTTTTTTATAACTATTTTAATTATCTTGTTAAATTACACATTCAAGAAAAAGCGCCGCCTATTGGGGTACCGCTGGTTGAAAATTATTTTTTTGCATTATTCCATAATTAATAATAGTTTTTATATAACTATTCTAATTATCTTGTTAAATTACACACTCTAGAAAAAGCGCCGCCTATTGGGGTGCCGCTGGTTGAAAATTATTTTCTTGCTTCATTTTATAATTAATAATAGTTTTTATATAACTATTTTAATTATCTTGTTAAATTATAGAATCGAGGAAAAGCGCCGCCTATTGGGGTGCCGCTGGTTGAAAATTATAACTGTTTATATATTTTTATTTTTCGGGATTTCGGCCTTCGGGATTTCGTCCGGCACCCGAAAAAAACAACAATATAAATGTATAACTTATTTCATATTTACAACTAACACTTTAATTTAAGTTTAAAATTATAATTGGGTTTATGAATTTATTTTGAGTTTTATGATATTAGAATTAAATAGGTAACTAAGCAAACATAACAATATTTTTGAATAAAAATATATAAAAAAAATATAGATGACTGAACCAGTTTACACGATATTATGCAGCTTTAAAACTGAACTTAAAATATGAACAGCCAAGGCACAGCCCTGAGGTTCTAAGATGCTAACTATCGTAAAACGTTTGAAAATCAAAATTTACTTACCGTTTTTCAGTCTTCTTTGTACGTTTAATGGTATAATTTGATCTGGTAAACTTTCGCGCATTATCTGGAGACACTATTTCAAACTTTATTTGGATTTTATTCCATTCTTTGACAATTATTTCGCTTAAAAACTTGAAGAGCACATCTTATATACAGAGAAAACTTTTTGCTGATGGGAGCCATATTGATAAAATGCCACGACATGATTGGCCATTCTGAAAAAGTGCTACGTCGTGATTGGCTAAGACGAATGTGACCACGTTTGATATAAAAAGTCAATGGAGATGACTAAGTTTGAAAAAAATCAAAACTTTTATTTTGATTTTTTAAGCAGAAAATAAGGAGATAGACATGTCTGAAGTGAATATTATTATATAAAACAACACAAGCAGTCATAACAACCAAAAATCTCAAAAAAGTCATTGACTGGAGATGGCCACGTTTGTTTTTTAACGTCACATTTTATGATAATGACGTGTATATTATATTGCTTAGGTAGGTATAATATTATGTGATATTTCTTATGAAAAAAAACTTAATTATATAAACTATAAACAACATAATATTATTTAAAACTGGGGTCTAGGACGATTTGGCGCCGCCGACTGGGCACGGCATTGGAAACAAAATGTATTAAGAATTAACATAAAAGGTTTAACAGGACTGTATTTTTGGTCAGTTTTGCGATGTTTAGTTTACTTCTGTTGTCATTGGACGTCACGTCCTTGATGACCAGCAATGACACGTGCAGATTTGCGAATTATATTTTGAATTATAGGTAGGTACGAGGGTGGGTCAATAATTCCTTAGAAAAAGGCATTAAAACAGTTTTTATTTTTGTATTTTTTTTTTATTTCTCAACATAATCTCCTTGGAGCTCAATACACTTGGTTAGACGTTTCTCAATTTTTTTTAAACCGTCAGAAAAATAAGTTTTCGGAAGGTCCTCAAAATAAGCATTTGTCCGATCGATGACTTCTTCATTTGAAAAAAAACGTTGTCCACTTAGCCATTTTTTTAAGTTTGGGAAAAGAAAAAAGTCACTGGGGGCTAAATCTGGCGAATACGGTGGGTGGTCGACCAATTCGAACTTCAATTCTTCAATTTTAGCCATTGATCGTAAACATGTGTGAACACGGGCATTGTCCTGATGAAAGAGGATTTTTTTCCTGTTTAAATGAGGCCGTTTTTCTTCAATTTTGTTTTTTAGCTGGTCCAATAAAGATGCATAATAATCCCCTGTTATTGTTTTTCCTTTTTCCAAATAGTCAACGAAAATAATTTCACGTGCATCCCAAAATACAGTAGCCATAACCTTACCAGCTGATTTTACGATTTTCGCCTTCTTTGGACATGGTTTGCCTTCGCAATCCACTGCTTTGACTGTTCTTTCATCTCGGAAGTATAGTGGTGTATCCATGTTTCATCTACAGTCACAAAGCGACGAAAAAATTCATCCGTATTGCGTTGCATGAGCGACAACAGGGCTTTAGAGGCCACCACCCTATTGCGTTTATTGTCGACTGTGAGCAAACGCGGCACCCATCTTGCAGAAATATTTTTCATGCCCAATTTGTCATGTAAAATAGAAATGACGCTACCTTTTGAGATCCCTGTAACCTCAATTATCTCACTCAACTTTAATCTTCGGTCACTTAACACCATATCGTGGATTTTATTGATCATTTCTGGTGTAGTCACCTCTACAGGACGTCCTGAGCGTGGTTCATCCTTTGTTGATGTACGACCACGTTTAAATTCATTTAACCAGTTATAAATAGTTGCAAGTGAAAGAGCAGATATGCCGTGAACTAAATCCAACTCATTTTTTATTTCCTTTGCTGTTAACCCTTTTATATTAAAATGTTTAATAACAACTCTAAACTCAATTTTCTCCATTTTCCATTTTTCCATTTTCCACAAGCAAATTTTTTTTTTAAATGTACGAGAAACACACAACAACCCGACCGATCTGATTGAAACTTCGCAGCATACTGAATCGGTAGTGCCGCTGCATGAAAACAAACCGCTTACAGTACAATTCGCGCCACCTGTCGGCTTTTCTAAGGACTTATTGACCCACCCTCGTACAAAGGTACTTACCTAGCTCGGGTGTTTTGAAAGTTGTCAGGTGTATTTTTCAAACGAAAATGAAACCGTGGACCCACAATATTGTTTATTGAAGTAAGTATAGAGAGTAAGAGATGGCTTTTAAATTTTGGATTTAGTGGTATACATTTTGTTGTAATGTATCCATACAACACATTTCTTAAATATTGGGGTCATGTAACGATGATAAAAAATACTGTATAAAAATGGGGCGGCATTTTAGCGCTGCCTAGGGGCGGCATTTTGTCTAGGGACGTCACTGGTAACGCTAATAGCCTCTGGGACAGCTGGGCGCTGGGACTATTGGGCACCGGGACAAGTGGGCACTACGACAAGAAGGCGCCGGTACAACTAGGAGCTGAAACAACTGAGCGTCACATGGATGAGTGAAATAGTGACGTAGGACGAGAAAGTTTAATGGTGGTTGTAATATATTTTATGTTTGACATATTTTTATTAGGGATCGAGAATCTCTCTTTCCTCGTTGGACATTGAAGATATGCACAATTATTTATTTTTTTGCGTTAGATATTTTAGTTAGATAGATAGTTAGGTAATGTTTTTGAATGAAAATAATATTCTTTCAACATATTTTCGGTTTAATACGAAACTTATTTATAGTAAACTGTGTAATCGTATAAAATGATAAAAGTATCTTTGATGTAAGTACTTAGGTAGGTATTATTAAAAAATAACGAATAATATTATAGTCTAGTTTTAATGTTTCCGTGACTTGATTGATAAACATGTAAAGTATCTTTACTGAATTTTCAGGTAGGTAGGTATCTTGTTGTTACTTTCATATTAATTTCTATAATAGTGTCCAATTCTTGAAGTCGTATTACAATAAATAAATAAAGCGCCATATAAGTATACTATTTATTCCACATTATTTAATATTTTTTATCAGGACCATTAAGTGCTAGATGCTTTTAGGCATATTTTATTATTTTGCACCAAGCAAGATATTGTGAAAGATGAAAATAACATGCATTTCTCTAAACAGATTCGTCCAAAGGCACCGAATCTTGTTGCATTTCTTTGACAATTTACATTATAAATTAATGTTTTCATTGATGTATCTATCTACTTATATAAAAACATTAAAAAGAGGAACAAATATTTTTTTTAATCTGAAGACTAATTATACCTAACAAGTTTTAATCATAATGTACCTATTTTATATATAAAAAAACACAGATTTACGATAAAATTAAATTTTCTTTTGCTCTGGACAGTGGATGTGATGAAAAATTTAAAAATAGGACAATAAAAAATGTACCTATAGTTGACCTATACACTATATAAAAAGATATTTAGGGAAAATTATAGTTTTTTAGAAAATTTAAAAAATATATTTTCACACTAGCAACATTATTTTATTTGCTTTAACTTTTGACAGGCGCAATCGCAATGTTAATTTTGCGTTCGAGCCTTCGCATTCCTGGCCTTAAATTGTTTGCCGTAACTTGTGCTGCTCTCCAATTATCTGCAACCAGGTAATTTAATCATTTGTGATGAGATAAGATTTCAATCTATGTCATCATCAAAATTATAATATTACGTGCCGGCCGGCAGTTTCAGTTATTGAACTTTGATCTTAAAATAACTCCGTCATTGTTTTCATTAGTATGTATATTGTAATCTGTTTACTCTTACTCAATTCTCTTAGCAATGATTAGTCTGTGTTACTTGATGAACGAACAATGATACAATGATGACATCAATTTCAATTCTGTGTTTTGTCACTTGTGTGGGAATTATTTTAAATAATGGGTAGGATTATTAAATTTTGGTTCTTAATCCTTAGTAAAATTATTTTAGCTTTATAATAATAAATTAATGTTTTCTTTATTTTTTATAGAGCCATGGCGTCAGAATCCGTAGAAAACCCGGACTATAAAACAGCAACGTCGATTTACGACTTCACAGTTCTTGATATCAAAGGAAATGCGGTAAAACTTGATAAATATAAGGGCCATGTCGCTATTATTGTCAATGTTGCATCACAGTGCGGATTGACTGCAAACAACTACAAGCAACTTGTCGAACTGTATTCAGAATATGGAGAAACTAAAGGTAGGCCCACAGAATAATAATATAATATATAATTGCAGTTAAGAATACCACAGATTTTCCACCATCACAGAACTTGCATGTATCGAAAAAGCGTGTCCGGAAACTTGTACGTATCCAGTTCGCCGTATCACACTTCACCGTGGAATGTTGTATCAGAAATATATGGCCGTATAAAAGACCGTCCAACCTCTTTGAATCGTATAGTACTGACATAAAATTCAAGTGCGATGACCAAGTCGCGTAAATCGACTTCACACTTAAATATGCGATTACACATTGTATATGAGGTCTCAATCAGAAACAATCCTTTATTATTATTTCGTGAAACAGTATTGATATTTTGTTTATTAATATTATTTGTGTTTGAAGGAGGATAAGGCAAAATCAATACATTCAAATTATATAGAGTCGCTATGAAAATTATTTATATTTAGATATTTTACATGTCATGTCCAATATTGGGAATAAAATGCTTATAATATTTCATTCAAATTAGTTACAAGTTTGTATTCTGTTTCACACACAAATACGCAATTCTTTTTTTAATTATATATCACTTGTTGCCAGTTTAATCTTCACTACCTTAAATATTTCATATAATCTATATTAACAGTCACAAAATTATACAGTTGGCTCATTATATTAAGGCCATGCATTAGTTGAGGCACGGTCTAAAAAGATCGTCGCTAGGCGATGCGCGGATTGCGGGTGGCGGGTGAAAATGACGCCTGTCAAACGAAATATTAATTGTCATATAAATCCAACATACGTCCATTTTATGTTCTGTTTATTGTTCTATTAGTAACAATAATAATATATTCACTGACATGTTTTCTTTTTAAAGTAAATGGGTAACGTTTTTAGTCATCTTTACACGATTTTAGAATTAATTGACCCGTCGCCATCACGCAGCAAAGTGACGTGTTCCCGGGTCAACATTCTCTCACTGAATGGCAGCGAGTCCAAAATTTCGTCGCGCGTACAGTTGAAAATTATTTGGCGTTTCACTGATGCGTCACCTTAAGGGTACAAAATAGAATTGATGTATAAATAATTACAAGATAAAAAGAACTTTTTATATACTTACGTTTTTAAATTTTCTGTTGAATCATATAAACTTGACTTGACTAGCTTAAACGATCAAAAAAATTTATACTTTATAGAAATAATACTGAAATGTCATATTGATTTCCATAGTAGCGCATGTATATATGAATATTAATAATTTAGTTGCTAGGACCCACTTAGCAACCAATAATAATTTTACTTTTTACGGATTTCTTCCGAAATAACTTCTCATACAAAACAGAATTAACTGAAAATGATATCAATTCTACTTAAAGATAGCTAAAAGTATTTAAAAAATGCATTGGCGTCGTGTTCTGATATATTCTAAAAGTTTCAAATATCTAGCTAGACGGGAAGTTAGTTAAAAATCGATTCTGATATATTCTTAAAGTTTCAAATGTCTAGCTAGACGGGAAGTTAGTTAAAAATCGATTGCAAGATTTGATGATAATAAATATTCTATTTGTGGTGATAGCAGCAATGCTGTCCTGTAGGGGTTTTATTTATAATAATGCCATTTTTTTAATTGAATTGATTTGTTTATTGGTGCTTCATTTCAGGTCTAAAAATTCTCGCATTCCCTTGCAACCAGTTCAACGGTCAAGAGCCAGGCAATGCGGATGAGATAGTTTGCTTTGCGGCAGAGAGGAATGTGAAGTTTGATATGTTTGAAAAGATTGACGTCAACGGTAAACAGGCGCATCCTCTTTGGAGCTTTTTAAAGGTAATTTATGTTTAAAAAAATTACAGAATAGAATGACAATTAAATTATATTATCATTCTGTTTCCCATATTTACTATTATACTTGTTATATGCTCTGATTTGCCGCTTCAATACGTCTTAGTGCAATAGTAAACTGCTCTAATACATATTTTATTCTTCGATTTTTTTGAAGTCAATTTATTCCACCACCAATAATTATTTGACACAATCGCCAGAGAAATGA
The DNA here is from genome assembly GCF_057557595.1 of Rhyacophila brunnea. NCBI lineage: Eukaryota > Metazoa > Arthropoda > Insecta > Trichoptera > Rhyacophilidae > Rhyacophila > Rhyacophila brunnea. The sequence goes on along the minus strand of NW_028232796.1, from coordinate 7,436,315 downwards.
TTAATATCACATGTTCTATAGTAGACACATATAATAAATAAATAATTTACCTACGGGAAATAGGCAAGCAAAGAGTCTTCACCTCTAGGTATTATCTTCGGAGTTTCATTATACAATAATTGCCTATAGTCAGTATTTACACCTAATTGATTTGTATTATCTCTATAGACTTAGTCTTTGTTTACCCACTCAAATTTGCTTCACTTATCAATGTGTCTAGACACGGTTAATAAATTATGTATGTGCCAAACATTTTGATTAGAATGTCAGTGTGGTTTTTGTTGATATAATTTTATTTTCAGCATTGTCATGTCGTTGAGTACGCATTATCTAACTTAAGGTTACATAAAAGATGGACCCGTACTTTTAAATCAGATTTAAATAATTTACTTGTGAATGCACGATTTCATTTTTGCACAGTAACTAAAATTTTATTGGATTAATGCATTAGTCATGCAATTGTGTAGATGTATTAATCTTTCATATTTATTTTATAATCTCACTCATAGTATTAAGTGAATGGAACTTTATTAATATAGTTAAACTACTATATAACGGATATGAGAGAGTGTCCGGTTATACCGAAAGTCTGTTATATAATAAAGTAGGTTTTCCTATCTCTTTGTCTTCGGATGATATATCCACAAACCCGTCGTGGCGTGACGTATTCGATGTTGAGGTGCTTGCTTTCATTAATCCTGCCTTGAACACACTATCAATTTTTGTTTGAACTTTTGAAGTATGCTGATTTTTTTATAATTATCTCGAAAATTACAAAAATGGGTGTGATAAAACTGAATTTCGTTATCTGATAAATAGATAAATTTTTATATATTGATGTAATCATCAAGGTTTTACTGTAAACGTACGCTAAAATATACAATAATTTATTGTGAATTACTCATGCGATCTACGTTTAACAATATAGACATGATTGAATTTAAAATTATGCAAATGCATAAAGGTAGTATGGAGATATCTTAATATATCTTTTTATTGGATCCATGCCCTGCACCCAAGTATTGACTGGAAGAACAACATGTGAATTAGACCAGCCATAGCATTCATAGATGCAATTCAAATCAAAAGGCGAGTGATCCAACATAGTGATGCGCACGGGGTACCTCGAGGCCTTGGCATATTTAACAGTGCCACTGATAAACATCTCAAGAATTTCAAAAAAATTAATAATTTCAATTTTTTTAACCCAGGCTGATAAAACAAAAAAATGCAGTTTTCCATGTATTCATTATATTATGTGACCCAAAAAGCAACAGTCAAGACCGCTACGATAAGTCTTCCATGTCATAACGTTTCGAACTACCCTGATCGGGCATCATGTTAAATCAGCTCAAACTAACTTCATTAGAATGAGTCAAAGTTATTAAGCACAATTGCTAATTTTGGATTTTGGAAGGCACACATTATATTAAAACACGCGACTTATCTTTTTATGTTGACTCTATTGTTTCACGTCTTGTTGCAGACTACATCACAATATATATTATAAATTTCAAACTGCAAACTTGACAGATTTAATTAGTTTTACATCATTTGTGGATAAACGACGTCTAATTGTACCAACTGTTCTTTGACATGTGTTTTATTATCGACTGAGACCATTAGTTATCCGAGATAGATGACTGAAATTAATCTGACGACTTGACAACAAAGAGGATTCTTTGCACGTCTAATGTAGGATAAAATATTATATTGTTTTGATTTAAAAAATCTATCCCTGAGTTGCACTTGGCGAAATTTAACGAAAAATAGTGCACATCACTGCTCTCCACCTCTGGTTACCAGAAATTAAAATATTTATAACAAAAAAGTCTTATTCATATTCAATTTGTTATTTCAGGAAAAACAAGGAGGCACCCTGGGCAATTTCATCAAGTGGAATTTCACCAAGTTCATCATTGACAAGGAAGGCCAACCCGTGGAGAGGCATGGACCTCAAACCGACCCGAAAGACTTGGTCAAGAGTCTGGAGAAGTATTGGTAGACTTCTACCATGCTTAAAACATACTGAAAGGTGCCTTATGCCCACGATATCACAAAGCACCTGGAAAGTGTTTTATTAAAATAGCAATAACACTAATTATTATTATACTAGTTATATTTCTTCCAATTTATATACACAGTTTTTTTATGTTTTCTTTTGTACTCCGTGTGAAAAGCGTGGTGATTGTTAGTTCACTTTGTAAACATTGCTACCTCCATAAAATTTGCTGTTTAGCTTTGATAAATTTGACATTATGTTAATTTGTCACTGTGTTCTTCCTCTCCTCTGAATAAGAAAGTTTCTCTTCCGAATCCGATTGTCTTCACTTTTCTTCTTTATTTTTGAAATGCTGTGCAAGAGTTTCTGTGATTATAGCTTTATGGTAGCTGTTTATATTTGTGTAATAAAATTTAAGAAAACACTTGTTTTTTTTTTCATTTTTTTTACTAGGTACCGACAACTAGAAATAGGCGATAACAGGAAGTCGCTGTAGTCGTATTTAGAAGACTTCTCAGTCGCGTACCTGTCATTGCGGCAACACGTACTAGAGGCGTGTTTAAATAATGTACCTATCGGCTCTCCATCTTCTCTTTTTCTTCTTCGCAATAAACCAAAAGTTTACTAATAATAATTCTAACATCATTTCTGATCGTTTCAGAAATATTTTTAATATAAAAAGCTTCAAATTACGTAAATTGCTAGATCCATACACCACGGAAGCATAAAATGAAATGATAAATTTGGGGTCGTTCCTCATTTGAAAACGGAAGTGCAATTAGCTGCATTTGAGGGGATTATAAGTTCACAGTTTTAACATGCAGACAAGAAGTTCTTGTTCGACAATAAATATCACTAGTCTGAAAATAAATTATTATTCAGAGTTACTGTAATTATCAATTTACAATAGTACCAGTCTATTTCTAAATACCAGTTTTTCTTGACTGATTCTGTAAGTACTTTTCCATCGTATTTATATTCATATCCAGCTCTGTTTGTTAGTTTAATATAGTTAAACCAGAGATTGATTACAATGTGGTTTAACATTAAACATGAATTTTTATTTATTTTAATGACATTAACGACATTTTATTACAGTATCCGCTTTTTCTATTTGCAGTCCTAAACTGTCCTCTTATAGTAAGTACACATGCACGTTCTTGCTCGATGGTTTTACGCTCATTCTAACATTTCTCAACGTGTGGACCATCTGGCTCGATGGTTTTTTGTTCGACATCAAACAAATTGCGCTATCCGAAAAAGATTGAAGGTCCTTAATTTGAGTGAGGACGCACCGTCAAGGCTCGTGTGGCCTCGCTCTCACTTGTGGTCGAAGTCGTGACGGTGGCCTCGCAGCGTCTTGTGTCGAGTTGCTCGACTGTGTGGACGCAACGACGAGCATGCTTCCAAGTCAACATACTCAATCAAGCAAGAATGTACGTGGGTACTAGGCTTTAGGACGGAAGAAATGTATCTCATTTTTTTCTCTACTTTACATGAGACGTCAAACACAAGTAAATTTACATTCCACTGACATTAACAAGGAAGTGTTTTCAGGAGATACGTATTAAACCATATTTTATCTCTTGAAAACGTAATATATAATAATATGTCCAATACCATATTATGTAACCCAAATTCGCTAAAAAATTGAGATAGGTTTCTTTGCTCCTATGGGGATTGAAATATTCTTGATGGTTTCTTTTTGCGACTATCTCAAAATGGTGGAATATGGAGGATACTGATTTTGAAAGTAACGGCCTGAATTCTATAATTAATTGTGGTAAACGTTTTTGTCTTTCAAGCCTGACCATTTACAGTTAGTTTTAATGTTTAGTTTATTTTCAAATTATAATAATATGCTCTTTTAACTTATACATACGAGGGTGGGTCAATAAGTCCTTAGAAAAGCCGACAGGTGGCGCGACTAGTACTGTAAGCGGTTTGTTTTCATGCAGCGGCACTACCGATTCAGTATGCTGCGAAGTTTCAATCAGATTGGTCGGGTTGTTGTGTGTTTCTCGTACATTTAAAAAAAAAATTTGCTTGTTTACAAAAATGGAGAAAATTGAGTTTAGAGCTGTTATTAAACATTTTAATATAAAAGGGTTAACAGCAAAGGAAATAAAAAATGAGTCGGATTTAGTTCACGGCACATCTGCTCCTTCACTTGCAACTATTTATAACTGGTTAAATGAATTTAAACGTGGTCGTACATCAACAAAGGATGAACCACGCTCAGGACGTCCTGTAGAGGTGACTACACCAGAAATGATCAATAAAATCCACGATATGGTGTTAAGTGACCGAAGATTAAAGTTGAGTGAGATAATTGAGGTTACAGGGATCTCAAAAGGTAGCGTCATTTCTATTTTACATGACAAATTGAGCATGAAAAAAATTTCTGCAAGATGGGTGCCGCGTTTGCTCACAGTCGACAATAAACGCAATAGGGTAGTGGCCTCTAAAGCCCTGTTGTCGCTCATGCAACGCAATCCGGATGAATTTTTTCGTCGCTTTGTGACTGTAGATGAAACATGGATACACCACTATACTCCCGAGATGAAAGAACAGTCAAAGCAGTGGATTGCGAAAGGCGAACCATGTCCAAAGAAGGCGAAAACCGTAAAATCAGCTAGTAAGGTTATGGCTACTGTATTTTGGGATGCACGTGGAATTATTTTCGTTGACTATTTGGAAAAAGGAAAAACAATAACTGGGGATTATTATGCATCTTTATTGGACCAGCTAAAAAACAAAATTGAAGAAAAACGGCCTCATTTAAACAGGAAAAAAATCCTCTTTCATCAGGACAATGCCCGTGTTCACACATGTTTACAATCAATGGCTAAAATTGAAGAATTGAAGTTCGAATTGGTCGACCACCCACCGTATTCGCCAGATTTAGCCCCCAGTGACTTTTTCCTTTTCCCAAACTTAAAAAAATGGCTAAGTGGACAACGTTTTTTTTCAAATGAAGAAGTCATCGATCGGACAAATGCTTATTTTGAGGACCTTCCGAAAACTTATTTTTCTGACGGTTTAAAAAAAATTGAGAAACGTCTAACCAAGTGTATTGAGCTCCAAGGAGATTATGTTGAGAAATAAAAAAAAATACAAAAATAAAAACTGTTTTAATGCTTTTTTCAAAGGAATTATTGACCCACCCTCATACCTTTATCGCAAATATATTCAAAATAAAATTCTACTGTAATTGGAATTTTATTAAAATGGTAAGACAACAAACCAGACGGTAAAAGGAGAATCAGAAGACATAAACTGGGGTGTGTGAAATGTGTATAAGTTAGCTCCGTGTTTGGGCAATTGAACCAATCGGGAAATGACATTAAAAAAGAATTCTTGTGAAAATTCAACCCCACTATTCTCGAACATCTTCGATGTGTTCAGGAAACCACATTCAAAAATAGCTCATTGGCATCGCACACGCTACAAAACAATATTTTCAGCATGTCCTGTCTTGCATTTGACATAACAACACAAATTTGACATTTAAATAATGAACGCTACTACCTGACTATTCATTATTTCAACAGAATAATAATACAAAACAAAAATATAATAATTCTAATGGATCCAAGCTCTGTACTATTCATTTTTTGCGACCTCGGTTTCACCTTTCGGCATCTTCAGGCACCGTGTACACTCACCAAAGGTAAACACACTGACAACGAACTCTCTTTACTCTAGCTCAGGGGAGGGCAAACTGTGGCCCGCCGGGTATTTTTTTGCGGCCCGCCATCATTAATTCTACTTCTGATTACGAATAACTTTTTTATATTTTTTTAAAAAATATTGACAATAGATTAAAATTTGAAGAATTTGTTGTTTCGTTAATGTATTATCTCAGTATGTCTTCCTTGCGTCTCGCCTCACACTATGTAACCACTATTTTCTATGTTGAACATCGTGACACATTTAAATACTTTTAACTCTGCGTTGCAAGGAAAAAAAATATATGCCCACGATATGGTGAAAAGTTTGAATGGATTTCAATTAATTCAGACAAATTCGAACAACTTAAAGATTATGCAAGGAAAATGTTCGTTGTTTTTGAAACAACCTATATATGTGAACAAACATTTTCGATCATGAACCTCAATAAAAATTCTTTACGATCAAATATCTCCGATGCCTATTTACAAGCAGTTTTGAAAATATCAACCACAAAATTAACACCTGAATTTGAAAAAATGTACAACACTTTCATTCTTCTCATTAATTTTTTTGTAATGTTTATTTTTCATGATAATAAATAGTGTATATCTAAAAATGGTATTTTACTTGCGGCCCGCCGCTCATTTTGAATTCTTGAATTTGGCCCTCCATCCAAAAAGTTTGCCCGCCCCTGCTCTAGCTTATATAATAAATCAATACAATAAAGTAGGTAAAAACTCCATTACCTACCTATCAAGTCAAAGGTTACAAAAAATACAATAAACAAATTATGAATAGTTGAAGTGTCGGTAAAAAACCAAATTAGTAAAAACCCTATCTTATTAATTACAATACACTCGATAGCATATTATAATAAAACATAATATAGATCATTATTCTTTATGAACAATAAAAATACTACATTCAAGAGGTGTAAATCGTCAATTCTAAGTTAATAATTACTGGGGTTAACTAATGAGATATTAGTCTTTAATAATACTCTTACATGGTACCTACTTTTTTATAACATTATTTTTAAAAAATACATATAAACTTGCCTAATGTAATGTATATAAACTCACCTAATATACACTTGTCATACCTAAATCCTCATCCATACATACATATATAAATTTTGTATCAATAACATTGACCATAATATAGTCTCATATGTAAAACATCATACAGGATATAACAACCTTTGGTGAGTGTACACGGCGCCTGAAGGTGCTGAAAGGCGAAACCCGGGTTGCAAAAAACGACTTAAATGAAATAATACAGAGCTTGAATCCATTAGAATTCAAATTCCATCAAGTACCTTCAGTCGATAGTATTAATATTAAAAATATAATAATATAACGCCCACGTTGGCTTATAACGTCATGGGTCTCAGATTTAAATCTTACACATATTGTTTTTCAATTTGTGTTTGGAGTCAGAGTATGGACCTAGAAGGTTAAGCAAGTGGCTAACATCCATTTCTCGTAAAAGCAAAAATCTGTTAATACAAACCTCCATTGGTCAGTTGGGGTCCCATATGGTCTTGTTAGAATCAGACATTAGACAACAGCAGCTCATTACGTGTCTATGTTTCTTTGTTTTAATTATAATTCTTCACACAAGCAACTTTGTGTACGAGGGTTGTCCAAGAATTAAGTAAAGACCTTTATTATTTTAAAAATCAGGAAAATTTCATTTTTACAAAAAAAGCATAATAATATGATATTTTAGGTAAGGTGAGTCGGGGTAAGTGTGACATATAATTCAATGAGATGAATAGGTGTGTTTTAAACAGTTGAAAACTTTACTCTAGGATCTACAAAAGCATTACAATTAATATGTACAGAAGGAACCCACTGTATATCTTACTATAATACGACATTTTAATATTTTTTATTCACTAGTCAGTTTGTTACACTTACCCCAATATTGGGGTAAGTGTAACTAAATTCATCTTTATTCCAAAAGTACTTCAAAACCATAATGTATTATATGCATAGAAAGGTAATATTTCATTTAATGGATATTGAGTCTTGAGTTAAAACTACAGTATAGAATTTCAACACAATGGACTAAAACATTTTTTTTACGAAAAAATGGACATTAATTATTATCACATGTTAGATAAGCACTTATTTTAAAAACTTGTGTAGGTATTAAATTGAAACACATGCACTCTTCCGAGTACCTACCTACTTACCTAACATAAAACTATAACAATAATTGCGAACATTTTTTCGATCGATATAAATAATGCGTCGTGTCCCATCACTTGTTAAAATAATGACTATGCAAATTCATGGAAAATATATGGGGGAAGTGTGACACAAAAAAGGCGCACTTACCCCACGCGTTAACTTTCGTGGGGAAAGTGTGTCTACTCGATTAAAGCTTTAAAATGCTTATCAATAAGTAAAACGATAACAACGCGTGAAGCAGGGTATCAAAACACATATTATACTCACCAAAATTTACAGCCATAATGTGCAGATTTCCGTGTTTTAAAAAATAGTTTAGTAACAGCTACCATCTCACTCATCGACTTCAAAATGTCGTCTGGAGAATAATCCATCTAGTCACCTCAAAAACATGGTATCGACACCATTTCTGATTATTTTTATAAATCGGTGACTTTGCTATCACCTTTTCATATATGGCATCATCCAATTTGTAGTAGATACTGAGATATCTTAGTAGCTACACCCCAAAGTTACACTGACTCCGACTCACCTTACATACCACATATCCCCACTATTTTTCATGTCATGTCGTTGATTGCCTTTTGACTCTGGGGTTAGGCTGTGTACCCATGTTTTGTCACCTGAGTCCAAAAAAGCCTTGCCTTGTTTCGAAAAACAGTCCAAAAGACCTGAGCGCTTTTTACATGAATCTGCTTGTGAGCTTCTGTCAGCATTTTGGACACTTAACGAGCACACACCTTTGCATATCCCAATGTTTCCCTCAATATCATTTGTATAGTAGACTTACTGATTTCTGGGATCAAAATTGCGAGCTTACGGACTGTCAGACGGTGATCTTCACAAATTTTATCATTGATTTCCTTCAACGAAACGTTATCAATTGAGGAATTCCTTCCTCTCACCTCCTCATCATGAACGCTCGTTCTACCACTCGAAAACTCAGCACACCACTTCTTGACATTCCGCTGGTTCATCACATTACAATAAAATTTATGGATCTATTTAATGGATGTAAAACGACGATTAATTTCAACAGAGTGGAATCCCTCCTGATTGAGAAAGCGAAGGATTGAACACATCTCGCAGGCGGTGGGATTTGACAGCGGAGAGTCCATCTCAAGCAGATGCAAAGGTCACACTGAAGCAGCTACCAGGCCGGCTCACCACTCGTTCTAGAGAGGGAAGTGTGCACTACAGCAGTGCTGCTCTTTTGACTAATAACAACCGCGTCGCAAAAATTGAATAAAGGTCTTTAATTCTTGGAGACAACCCTCGTAGGTATATTATGAAACAATCAAATCAAATGTCAACAAGATTGGGTAAAGTTGGTACCTAGCTGAATCGTTCCATGTAATTGCTATATGAAGTCGACGATCGTTGAATCTGGTTGGGTCTGCGAGTTTGCTCGTGTAATAGGTCTTTAGTGCTCGTCCGTGGTGGTTTGACGGGCGCGGCGCGGCGGCGGTGCGGGCAACTCAAACGTATGAACATGTTTCGACGTGTCCGTAGACAATGCGCGGGGACGGGTGTTCGCGCGTGTTGTTTTGGCGCGTCTAGCTCGACGCAGGCAAGATCGTACGTATGCGGCGCGTTCTTCCCATACTGCGCGCATAGAGGTGTCCGCACTGAATGGACGGGCGCTGACGAGGGAAACGAGCGAGTAGCGGGTGTCTCAAACCATCATGAGCTTACCGCGCGCGTCTGGTGTATTTGTGGTATTATTTTCACAAAGCATAGATAGTGCGAAGTGATGTAAAGTAGGTATACGTTTTATAACTTTGCACTTTTTACTACACTGATACGCCTCTTTGCCTTATTACGTCGCATAAAATTATATCAAATGTATTAATATAATAAATGTAGTACTAAATAAATATATATTATGTAAAAATAATATCTTTAAATTTCAATAATTCTTAACGCACATATAATATTGTATACTTATCTTACTTATATTTATAAAGGTAGGTACATAAAAAATGTTTTTTTTTGTCTATAATTATTCAATATTCTTTCTCATTTGTCTCTTTATCTAATTTCTCTGTATTTAAATTATAATATGATTAACTATAATTATTATAATTTATATGGAAACTTTGCTTGTTGCAATATCTTTTTCTAGTCTATTTTATACATATTTGTAGTCGATGTAACTGTTTGTTTTCCTTAATAAAAAAATATAAACATAATAAAAATAAAATATATTAAGTAGGTACATCAGTTCTACCCTAGAACCGGGGTGCAAAGTTATGAAGCGTACATTCTACACCTACATTCACACCATATGAACCGAAAAGTCTTTTTTAAACTTTAACTTACTTATTATCCAATATATAATCAAATTATAATATCGACCAAGGGTACTTGATGGAATTTGAATTTAAATTCATAAATATAAATTTACCAAATAAACAGGAATTAACTGTATCAGATGACAGTGTGTATTCACCATTGGTGGTGTTTGAAGATGCCAAAAGGCGATAGTCGGATCTAAAAAATGACTCAAAAAGAATAGAAAAAAACTTAGATCAATTAGAATATACTTAATCAAATATTTTCTCATGTTACTCTTTTTCGAAAAACTTGTCTGGTTGTTCCCGCAGTTTCTTGTATAAGTTATAAAATTCTTCTGTTAAATTAGTGCTTTCCATATTGATTTCATTGGCCCCATATTTTGCTGGAAAGTTTTGCCATTTCAAATAGGAGTTTTCCAGTAAAAACTTTTCTATAAACGTAAAAACGTTTATGGTTTCCTATCCCTGATTTGATGCTGAACACGACTGGACGCGCGCGGGCTACTACGGACACTCTACCCGTGCCCGTCCCCGCGCCTATTCCGCGTCGTACACGCCCCATGACTACGGCCAAGCGCTGAATATGCTTGTATCAAGAAATAATGACAATAATAATGGACTGTTACAACATTAAATTTTAGAGAGAATTAAAAACAAAATCTAATAGTGCCATGAAACTGAATTGTGTTCGGAAACTTATGAAATTTGTGGCAAAAATACCATATTGTAAGGAAACTATTTTTTGTCTAGCATATTTATCGATAATGGCAGCACTAAACAAGTTTTGACAGAACCATAGACTCAGTGTTGCCATCCGTACTATAATTATAGTATTTGTACTATAATTTTCGTCTGCGTACTATGTACGATATAAAACAGGTATAGTACGCCCAAAATACTATAATTTTGAGAAATCGGAAAAAAGTTGCCAATAGAAGAAAAACAACGCCAAAATAGTCCGTGAGAAGCAAAAAAAAATAATCCCCATGTCTAAAAAAAGGTGACGTTAATTACTTAACACAGCGACTTCCAAACTGGGAGGCACGGAGTATTGCAAAGGGAGGCGCGAAAAATGAACACAATTAATGTAGCCACAGGTTTGCAGTTTGCAAATGCGTAGTTTATAAAACGTCCACTAGCTACCTATAAAGTACACACAAAAACAGTCCTATAAAAAGGTTGTTTGCAAACCTTTCTGCAAATATGGAGACTTATTTTATAATCCCTTACTTCTATACTATTGTGAAGTGCAATGGCTATCTCGTAAAAAATGAAATAAAACTGTCAAATTAATGATAATGTTGAAATTTGAGGCAAATTTGTTTAGGAACAATAATTTTGTTGTTAACCTTGTCTATTTGGTTGAAGTTTAAAAAAAATTGAGTGAATAGATCAATCCAAGGACCATTAATGCATTCACTGATTTAAAACAACAAAGTGAAGGCATTCATAAAAAAATTGGAGCTTAGGAAATCAAAATGACAAAAAAAAAGTTCGCCATATCTCCGCTTTTAAATGATTTCTACGCCAGATATATTGAAGCAAACCAAAATCTATTTACTGAGTTCTTGTTTAGTTTGCTAATGCACTTTTCACACTATTTTATTAATAGCAAAAAAAATCTCCCTCTTAAATGTTTTAAATGCATAGTTGAAAAATCGTGACCCAGAGGTACCGCTGCAGGATGTGGGGTCCATGATAGATTCCATTTGTCAATGAACGAAGATGAATTTGGATCGACTAGTATTGAAATTGATTGTGCTAATAAACAAGCACATTCGTCAAAAATTAATGTAATATAAGTAATAAAACCTTATTTTTTTTCTTTTCATTTTTGTATTCATAAGTAGGTATATTGTTGACTATTTAAAAAGGTGTCTGTATTATTTAATGAAATAAGGGGGGGAGGCGCCTAGATTAGATTTTTTTTAAAGGGAGGCGTAGTAACATAAAGTTTGGAAACCACTGACTTAACATTTGAATTTTGTCTAAAAAAACGAGACGTTAATTACCCTTAATGGATATTTTGTCTAAAAAAAAACAAGACGTTTATTACCTTACGTTTATTTTTTTGAAAATGATTTTCACTCAACGCGTACTATAATTTTTGCCGAAATACTATAATTTTGAAGGCACTGTACTATAATTCTACTTTCAAAATATGGCAACACTGCATAGACTACACTTTGACATTACGATAAACAAAACGTCGAAAATCTGTTATTTTTTATTGACATTTCGTTGCAATTTATTACAATTGACGCTGTCGACATTTAACGCCTTTATTAGTAAAACCTACTTTGACTTATAAGATTTATACTGTATTGAATTCACTGCTTGTTAGGTAGATACCTATGATTTTCACTGAATTAATTTCTAACCAATCAAACGGCATACGTACTCTAGAAATTAATGTATTAGTTTTTTTTAGCTAATCTTCAACAAGATGTCGAAGAGAAAGAATGTGAACTTCAGCAGCGTGAGCTATTCTAGGTTGAACGCCAGAGACGATGATTTTACTGATGAACAATTTGAAATGCCTCCACCAAAAATACCATGGAAGGCGATCATTTTATCAACTGTCCTGTGTGTCGTGGGTTTTGTATTACTTCTCGTCGGATGCTTAATAGTTACTGGTCACATTGACTCACAATATGGAGACAGAATGTGGTCATTAATTGTCCTAGGCGTAATAATGTTCCTCCCTGGCATATATCATTTGCGAATCGCCTTCTTTGCGTTCAGGAAATATCCCGGTTATTCGTATGATGATATTCCTGAATTTGATTGAAGTTAAATGTAAATAAATTTATATTATTATGGTACTTATATCACTAACATATTACAAACTACGTATTAATTGTAATAGATTTTTGGGTGTCCAATGCATTTTCTTACTACTTCTTTCCTTGACATTTCCCGTTCACTGCAGCAGCCATTCTCAAGAGATGATGACGTGTTGATGAAGTCTACTGTACGGTGTAGGAATTCGAACGCTGCTCTAAGTATGTCAAAATCAAATAAGTATGTTTAACTGAGAGGAAATTTGATGAGAATATAACAGTGTGATAGCATGCTGTGTCAGTGGTGATGACCAGATTGAATATTAGATTTTGCTAAAAGGGCCGAAAGCCATGATGTTCTAAACATAACCTATTCTCCCTATTAATATTGTCAGGGTTCTATGGATTTCGATAACCTCCTTTACCAATCGTGAAAAATATCCCTTATTCCGGCCCAATATCTTGGTCTCCGTGGGGTTGCTGCCGAAAGTTGGTAAGTTGATAATTGAGGTATTAAGAGTTAACAACACGTTGTGTCTATATTATATAAATCTGTATGTTAGAAAAAAAATTCAAGGCCATCCGATATAAAGAACATGCACATAAAGCACAAAGAAATTAGCAATATGCCTGATTTTTATAGTGCATGCCAAACTTTTAAATTGTAATTACTCCATAACATGATTTCAAGACTTACCAACTTTTGGCTGTAACCCCATGATACTTAAAGCGGCATTCACATTCATACACCCTACAGTACACTTCATCAACACATTATCTCTTGAGAATGGCCTGCTACGAGCCTGAAACATTGAGGAATGAAGGAGGAAAAACACGAGACAGAAACCCAAAAATCTATTACGATAACAAACAACTTGTAAAAGTCTCAAACGTTATAGGTATACTTATTTAAAATTATTATATAATTTTTACTGTCAGTATAAATTTAAACTAAGTTTTATTGTTAAAGTGAGTTTATAATTTAATTTTCTTAATATATAAATACAAGATACATAAATATATATAAGATAGTTACCATTTTATTACTAAGAACAAAATTGACTATTATAATATATTACATATTTCATTTTATATTATTTTATAATATATTTCAAATCATTCTGAAGTAAAAGTTCCATTGAGATCTCATAGACATTGTGGAGATAAACAACATTGAACCAACATTTTAGAACCAACACATCATCAAGGATTCTATAATTATTATTTGTAGGTAAAGAGTACCCAGTGGTGTAGTCAGCACTCGAAATGGAAAAGTTTACGAACCGGAGCGCTCGACAGTTTTCTGAAGATATTTATATAGTTATCAAATTGTATGTGTATTTCATAAAACTAAATGTGTTGGATTTTCTATTATATGGCCTATCTAGCTCAGACGGTCAAATTATTTTTACCACGAGACGTAGCGATAATTTTACCGATTTCACGAACAGGAACAGCGCTCCGGTCCATTTCGAGCCCTGGGTGTAGTACCAAATAAAAAGTTCTGTAGTGTCGGCCTATAACATCGAGGGTCTCAGGTGCGAATCCTGGGTCTGGCAAATACACATAATATTGTTTTTCAATTTGTATTTGAGTCAGAGTATGGACTTAATAGACTGAGCAAGTGGCTAACATCAATTTCTCGTAAAAGCAAAAATCTGTTAATACAAACCTACACTCTGTTGGAGGCCCATATGATCTTATTAGGATCGGACATGGTAAAAAAATATATAGGTACCTATATATTTTAATTATTCAATTGCCGTGAAAAAAATGGTACATTCTCAAATCTTGTGAATTATTCGTTGAATAAAAAAAATAGTTCAGTACTTAGTAGGTAATATAACATTTTGTGTCAAATTTCGAAATAAAGAATGAAAACAATGAGATCAGTCAATCAGAAGCTAGTCATGTGGTCAGTGAATCAATGCAGGAGGAGTATAATATATTATTGAATTGGGAAGAGTGCTATAAATTATGTATAACTGATCCACTTTTCAGAAAAAATATTTTTCTTCCATGAAATAATTCATTATTCTTTGCAATTAATATTGTATATAGAATGTTTGAAAAATTTTATGATCACACTCCATCATGAAAAAAACCTGCAGAGGGACAGTTCCATGCATTCCATTTTTATTACGGTACTAATTCTCCACATGTCTGCCTAAGTATTTATATTTCTTTAAAATAAATTTAAATGTAATGTTTATACTGTACTTAGCCATAATTAGGTACAAACATCTTGAATGTACTTAGATTACATATTATTATAATTTTAAGTATCCTATTATATCTACTGCTGGATGAAGGTTTATCCCAACTCTTTAAACTCCTCTCGGAATCTTCTAATCATACACAATGCAATGTGCCTTTCAGGGTAGTTTTACACCCATAAAATATATTATAAATGTGCAACTGCATTTATTGTGATTCTAATGTAAGAATCGTGGACATTATATTGTTTTTTTTGTTCCTATTTGTCCATCACCAAAATTTTAGGAACTGTATTTGATACAATATGAAATTTGCAGCAAACTCTGTGACCTTCAGATTCCTCGAAATATATTTATTTATTGTTGATGACAGTGGTTGTTTTAATTCAGTGCATACTCAAAAATAAATGACAAATAATACTATCGACATCTACTATCGATAATGGAATTTAATTTTGACCTTTTCTATGCCTCACAATATTACTATGGCAGTACCTATCTGACAGGCCGCAGATTTTTAACAAAACGCGTTGAATGTATAGCGAAGCTCTTATGACAATCGCTGTAATACTGATAATTTGTGGTTTAGTATTTCATAATTATGTAAACAGATGTCACTGTGTATTTAATTTTTTAGATTATGCAAATCAATTGACAGTGGCTAGTAATTTTGAATTTAAAGTTGGACAAGATAACTCGTGAAATTTGTATGTGCGGCCTGTCGATCACGGCCTCATAGAGCGAGATAACTCGCTGAAGGCATAGAACCGGTTAAATTCTAACTGATTTAAGTTTTGTACTAGGTACCTATGTATATTATGCGTAAGTGAATACTCATTGTGCCTAAAGTTTGAAAAAGTGAAACCTGGATCATAAAAATATGAGTCAAATGGAATAGTACAAAACTTAAATCCATTAGCATTAGACTAAACTTGAATAACAATAATAGCAAAGTTATAACAAGATAAAATAATTGAGGAGCTCATTATCAAACACGGCCAAGTCATGTTCACTTTTTTTTTATGCAATCTATACAGCTTCCTATACTCCACATAAGACAATTGAAGAGATGCTTAGTTTTGTCAGAAAATCAGCTTGAATACACTACTTGGCCGTATTTGATACCTACTAAGATGTTGACTTGGCCGCTTTTGAAACTTAAATGAGTTGAAATGGCATCTAAAATTAAAATTTAGATAGGGAATTCAGCCTTACAGCAGTTATTTTAGCTCATTATCAATCATTCGTTTATTCTTATTAATTAAAAAAAATATATTCAAATGCTTGATCAAACAAAAAATAATTAAGTACTTATGTATTATTCATATTAAATAATAAAATTGCTATGCTTCATTTTTATTATCCTTATACTTAATAAAATTGTTATTTATTGAGCAAAGAATGGAATTGGATAAAAAACCGAATTGTCACAATACAAGGGTCTTTGTTCATAATAATAACACAAACGATTAAAAATAAAATAAACTCAAATATAAATTATAAAAATAGCGTGCATTAAATTTCATTTTATTTTAAATGGCATCTTATCCATTTAATATGGAACTAATAATAATCTATACTCCTCTCTTCTTCGCGGATATGACTATTCGTAAAACACTCCGGAAGGTTATCAATATGTTATCATTTACCTCGGGTAAAGCAGAATTTTTATCGAAGACATCTTTATACTACGTCAATTAAATTGGTAAGGAGAATCGGGGTAAGTGTGACATATAATTCAATGAGATGAATTTCAACCTGGTTCATGATGAAATTAAACAGTTGAAAACTTTACCGTAGAATCTACAAAAGCATGACAATTAATATGTACAGAAGGAACCCACTGTATATCTTACTATAATACGACATTTTAATATTTTTTGATCACTAGTCAGTTTGTTACACTTACCCCAATATTGGGGTAAGTGTAACTAAAGTCATCTTTATTCCAAAAGTACTTCAAAACCATAACGTATTACATGCATAGAAAGGTAATATTTCATTGAATGGATATTGAGTCTTGAGTTAACACTAAAGTTAGAATTTCAACAAAAATGGACTAAAACATATTTTTTGGGGTAAGTGTGTCATACTAATGTACAAAAACGACGTATTAGCGTAGGTAGTTGACGGAAATCCGATGACACTAACGAGTTTACTTTTTGAAGGATCATGGGGGAAAACTTGTTATGTCAAGTTGACAGTCAACATTATAATATATATTATATCCTTTGTGGACAATCTTTTAAATTCAGGTTGATGATTGTACTGTTTAATAAGACAAGTTATAGTACAAAAGGATTGCAAACTTTTTTGCGAACATATTCTACGGCTTGCGGTTTTTAGCATGGAACATGCTTTTGTCTTGACCACCCGGGCGGATTCGTTACGAAAACATCGCACAGGCAGCGGTAAGGGAAACAAAAATAATAAAGTCACGAAAGTAGAGCGACGCGGGCCGGAGTGGCTTCAGTCGGCCGCGAACGGCGTTTCGGGAATGATGTGCGACTCACGCCCCGCAATTTACCTATTTTATTTTCCTTCGAATTCGGACAACCAGCATTCAGAAAATCAGTGGGCAAAGCAGGGTTTAAGTAACCATCGTATTTAAATGATAAATTATTTCTTTTAATAAAACCTATAATACACCAATAATTGTTTCCGGGTACTTCGTTTTTAAACAGTGTGTTAATATTATTTTCTATAATATGCTGTCCAATTATTTCGAGGACTACTTTCTTGTGAGACATGATTTTCCAACGTATGCAAATTTTCTGCCAAAGATGTTTCAATCTCTTTGAGTAATATTGTACTTCTGCGAAAACTGTCTTCTCTTCTTTTGAAAACATGAGCAATAATTATTGTAGATCGTGGATCCCGTATTTTCTCGAAGCTTCATATCCTGTCAATAGATTGTTTTTTTACACATTCAACTGTTTTTTGTAGTTTTCCTTGGTCATAAGCTCCTTTATCTGTCTTTCGTTTATATTTACATGTGGAAAAAATGCACATTAATTATTATATTATGTTAGATAAGCACTTATTTTTAAAACGTATGTATTAAATTGAAACACATGCACTCTTCCGAGTACCTAATTAGCTAACATAAAACGATTTTTTTTTCAACCATGTCCGATCCTGATAGGATCATATGGGCCTCCACGGGGTGGAGGTTTTGTATTGACAGATTTAAACTATAATAATAAATAAACATTTTATTTCAATTACGATCATTTTTTGTAAGGTAATCCCCAAAGCCGGCGGTCGAGAACCGTCAAGAAAGAAGAACCGTCCTCTCACTCTTGCCGGCTCTCGGTAAGGTGCTGGAGAAACTTCTGTGCTACATGATTGAAGCCTACCTGGAAGAGCATGCGCCGCTTTCTGATAAGCAATTTGGATTCAGAAGAGGCAAATCAACGACAGACGCCATAAGAAACGTGATTGCCATCGCTAAAATTCTCGCCGTAAATACGTCCTAGGAGTTTTCCTGGACATTGCAGGTGCGTTTGATAGTGCATCCTGGCCTCTTATACTTCGAAAGCTTTGGCTCAAGAGACTATCAGGAAATTTTTCGTGTCGATTCAGAGTTATTTCACGAATAGATCGATCGAATTTCGTGTTAATTCTACCACAATAGAGAGGCGCACCAGCATGGGCTGCCCCCAGGGCTCTGTCCTCGGGCCCCTCCTCTGGAACGTGCTCTTCGACGATCTCCTTAGGATCCCGCTTCCAACCGATTGCACTGTCATCGCCTACGCTGACGATGCGCTGCTGTTGGTGGAGGCCGACAGCAGGGCGAAGATTGAGAGTGCCGTCGGCGAAGCCTTAAAGTCAATTGAGGCGTGGGGTAAAGTAAACAGACTATCTTTCGCACCTTCCAAGACAGAAGCCATTGTCCTGAAAGGAACGGGACGACTAAACTGTAAGCGGCCACCCACAGTCCGCTTCGGTGACACGAGAGTGAAAGTGTCGAAAATCGTCACCTACGGGCGTCCAAATGGACACTATGTTAAATTTCCATCACCGTGCCTTTTTTTACCCAAGTGTATAAGGCTGGGAGGGCCTTCCAAAGGGGGTGGGCCGTATGGCTGGTGATGGATGGGGCTTACAAGTAAGGACGCTTAAGATTGCCTATGGCGCCATTTATATGGGGATCGCCACCTACGCTGCTAGTGCGTGGTGCTTGCGTATCCCGAAAAGTGTCAAACTTAGAAGCACTCTTTTAAGCGGACAGCGCAGCGCGCTGCTTTCCATAACCAAGGCCTACCGAACAACTTCTACGGCCGCGCTCCCGGTCCTGGCCGGCATTCTCCCACTAGATCTGCACATACCTACAGGTCAGCGGCGCGTCAACGATGCTCTTCAAAGACGAGGAGGCCGTTGTTGGTGACTTTCATCTAGCCTCGCCTCCTCGGCTTGTTGCTGAAAAAGTAACCTCGTTGAAGCGGACAATACATCTCATGACGCTTGACGCGGCGTGGAAGACCTGGCAGCGACGGTGGGATGAATCAACCAAGGGCCGCCACACATATATGTTTTTTCCAAATATTAAATGGCGATTGGAGATAACCAAATATCTGACTCCTGACCATCACACCAGTCAATTTGTAAGTGGACACGGTGGGTTCGCTGGCAAGCTCTTTGAGCTTTGACTTGTAAGCCGTCCGACATGTCCATGCGGAGGGGAGATTCAGGATGCCAACCACATCCTCTGGGAATGTCTTATGTGTACTCCGAACGGGAGGAGATGCTCAGGTCGGGCCCATCGGGCCGTCCGACTCGGTTGCTACTAAGGCCAATTATCTTGCATTTAAAAAAATTGCGGCGTCTTACTGCGGGCGTCAAGATCTCTTCACATAATTTTTGCTTTCCGTATAATTAGCTTCTTTATTTTGTTTTATATACACTAGAATCATTTTTATTTTCATAAATTCCCTGTGCTCTTCTCTCCCCGGCATTTTGCATTAGAAAGTAACTTTAAACTCAGTCAGAGCTCACTTTGAGCGTAGCAACCTTAGTCTTGGGTATCTCCTCCTAGGGCATTCCCGGCCTAAAGCTTAACTAGATGCTTCACATCGCCAATGTAGGGCCACGTGATACGCTCGATTAAGACCGGGTGTGGTGCGTGGCGGGTTTTGGTTTGGAGGGATTAACTTCAATGTGGCGTCGTAGCTGTTCACACCTCAATTAAAAATAATTACCTCCTCCAATATGCATTGTCAATCACTTTTATTGACATCATTAGAAGCAACCAGTTAAGAAGTAGGTACCCAGTTTGAAACCGTTCGGCGTAGATAATACTTGGTATTGGTAGGTAGCGATTTATTATTATTATTCAAAAATTAATACTAATACATAACAGAAGAATGAGGTTAAGCTATTCATTTCTTAGAACTTAAAAAGATCGAGGATCCTAGCATGGTTAAAATCTATCAGTGTAGGTAGGTACTGTCCAGTATTGTCCAACAAGAAGTTCTAGGCAATAACCGGAAGTCGCCAGTAGAGTAAAAGTGGGAGGAGTTTGTTAGTTGACAGTTTTAACACGCAGCCAAGATAATCCTGTTGGACAGTAGGTAGTAATACATGAATATTCTACGTCATGTCATCATAATTTCAAATAATATCTAAAAAATATATACTCTAAGTACATCTTGTTTGTTATTTGCATAACATTTTGAAACTATGAGATTGATGACAATATCAGTGAAATATTTTTTATCAGCATAAGTATCACCAATAATTTAAAGAAAAATGACTATTTTTTACAATGGTCTGCTTAGTATAAAATATTGTCTCTGGTCAGGTTAAATTTTGACACATTTTGAATTCATTCAGTGCGTATTAGCAATTTCAGACATCTGTAGTCGCTAAATTTTCGTTTTGAACGAATAATTCCAAAGAAAATAATTAAATAATGGCTCTCTTTCGCAGCGCCCTTGGTCTGCGTAGGACAGTGAGTCTGAACAACATTCCAGCGATTCCGGTCGCCTTCTACCATGCCAATGTAAGCAGGTTATCTTATTCGTAAATACTGTTTTATATTAGGTATATTAAATAATAGATTTCTAAGGTGAAGGTCGCATCGATTTATCTTTTTCCTTCCTTCTTCCCCATATTGCACAAAACGTAGTGTACCTGTGTGCAATTATGTTATACATAACTATATTATTGAAATGCAATTGCCAAATTCAAGGCTTAAATAATTTTTAATCACTATTTGTGAAATATATCTCAATTCATAGTTGTTTTACCAATGCTAGTAATATGATGTACCTACCTAGATGCGAAAAAAATTAATTTGTCAACTTTCCTGACATACTTGATTGTCAATAAAATAAATTATTCCAATCCACAATTTACTTCTCATTATATCCATTCATACATTAATGCGACTATATTATATCGGTATATAGTAAGTACCTAGTAATACGAGACATGTATAAATGTAAAAAAATCACTAAAAAGGTGGTCTCAAAACTGTTTCACAGCATTCATAGTATCCAAAGAGATTGGACTCCTCCAACAGAGGGACCACACAAATGTCCGCGTGTACTCGCTGTGTGAACCAAAGTTATATCTCTCTGAAATTAGGTACACTTTGCTGCAAATGGGCCTTACTCGGACATAAAAACGCCCCACTGAGTATTTTTTTTATCAATACTTCAGCTTACAACCAATTTATGATAAACTTGTTTTCATTATAAAAAGTTCCCGCAATAAAAACTTTATTAGGATTCAGGGTAAGAAAGAATAATGCTAATGGAAGTATCTAAGTATTTTATTTTTAATAACACAAAAAACACAATATTTTGAAAAATTAAACACAAATCAGTTACTTAATAGCAAATGGGTAAATCTTGGAATAAAAAATATGGTCTTGTTTTTACATATTTTTCTATATAAAATAACATAGTATTATTGTTTAGATAAAACTGTTAAATAAAAAACACAAATAATTACACAGTTAATTACAAACCAAAAAAAGTTTATTATATTACCTACCTATTTACACATGTGTATTTTGAAAATATTTTATGAAATAAAAATATAACATGGGACCGTTTTTGACATATTGTTTATAAAATTACTTGTTCATATAAACCAATTAGACACAAATTACAGGTAGTTATGTTGAAAATTTGATTATATAGTTAATTACAATATTTTTTCTATTTAACATAATATTATCGGAGAAGCCCTGCATATATAATATGAATATATTCATACAAAAAATCGAATATTAATGGTATTGAGGACTCTTTTAGCCGGATAAGGTGTTCACCTCTGATGAAATCATTTTCTAAGAAATGCTTCCCACACAGTAAAGAATATTGAGATGGCACCCAGCTCTCCCGCCCGACTGCATCAATCCACAATTTCCGAAGAACTTCATATTTCGGAAATCTGAAATAATTTAGTTTATATAACATTACAAAATTGCCCCATATACTCCATTACATACTTTATATAAATACAATTTTTTGTTTGGTATCCTTAGAAATATATAATGAAATATAAAATCTACGTAAATAATGAATGTCATTAACTAGCACTAACAGTTTTTACTTTGAAAAACACATTGAATATTTTGGGTTCAAAATAATATTATGTATACGGCCCTGGATTTTTTACAATAAACAACCATTTGACGTTTGATGTAAAAGTTGTGAATAATGTTATTGTAAAAGATCTTTTACGAAAAACTATCAATGCATAAATAATTATTAGTATGCATATTGTTCCGAAATGCTGTTACTCATTTGTATTCTTCCAATAATAAATATTTTTTTAGCCGAATAATAACGTAGAATAATACAACACTCATTTGTCACTAAACGTGACGATAAATGTAATATTATTATTATAAATACCTGTGAAAAGATACGCCGGCATTTCTTCTGGCTTTCCATCCTATTGCACTGAAAGAGACCATGGTTTTTTTACTTAAAACGTCGACCAAAATATCTCACTCCTTTCAAGATCGAGAGAATAACAATATTATATCCGCCATGTTGTTTTACGACTCGAACTTGAAGGTAGCAGCTCCAGCAATACCAACTGATTTTCTCCGATTCGTATTTTTTCGTACGTAAATGATGGCATGTTCCCTCTCCAGTCTTCAATCTCTTTGGTATATACATATTCTGCCAAATGTTTTTTTCCCTTCAGAATTAAATTTGCAGAGGTGGCCATGAGATTTTACAACTTTCTTTTTAAACCAAATCTAACGTAACCTAACCTACCCCAACCTAATATCGTCGTTCCCTATTAAAAAAGTCAGATCTGCAAAATGCTATTTTTCAGTAGGAGCAATCAAAGATGTTTCATCAAATATCCTTTGTGACTAATGAATAAAAATACGGGTTATAGAAACTTTAAGATTATAGAAACATCCGTCTGTCCGGTTAACATAGCAGCAACTGTCAGATCCGACGCATCTTGCTCACCCACGCCCAGCCAACAATGTCATCGACATTGTTATTCGGACACTCTCGGTAGATCCGTCATTTTTAACTTGAGTATCTCGAAATTTTTCAAACAAACAAAAAAAGCTGTGATTGTGGTATAAATGTTTAAAGTGTTTAAATATCTTTTATGTAATAATCCGAAAATGACAAAATTTAGATCCGATTTTTTTAATAGGGACCGACGATATAATCTTAGTCTGTGATAATGGTGTATTAAAATGTATGAAAATTTTAAAAATTTTCAATTAACGATTTTTGGATCGAAAAGCTGATGCGCCGCCATAAACAGGTGTTTATTATAATTTTCGTAAAAAAAAAATTATAAAAGTTCATGGCTACCTCTGCGGCACAATTACCTTAAATTTGAGATTTTTCTGTCTGGAAATTGGAATATTTTCCCTTCAGAATCACAATTCACATCTTTTTTGAAAGGTGTCAATTGGCTTTTCAGGAAAGAACACATTTTCATGGGAAGAATACCTAGTTTAAATGTTACCTACCGCCTGAACAAAACAGCAACAAAAGCATACAAGTCTATTATTGTGATAATGCATCATCGTTTTGAAATGAGATTGTCTGGCAGTAGGTATTCTTTAATGTGGCTTACAAGCCGATTGATAACATTTGGCATTGCCTACTGAAGAGAAACCAAAGTTTCATGGTGACTGATGGCAATTCAAGAAAGTCATGTAATTTTTCCCTTACAGTTTAGTTAGAAGCGGTACGGTGAAATATTAATGCTATGTATTGTAATATCGTCCTCAGGTATTAGAGCATTATGAAAACCCACGCAATGTTGGCTCTCTGGACAAGAAAGACAAAAATGTTGGCACTGGACTTGTTGGTGCCCCAGCCTGCGGTGATGTGATGAAGCTTCAGATAAAAGTTGACGAAAATGGAAAGATCATCGATGCCAAGTTCAAGACTTTTGGATGTGGATCTGCAATCGCTTCAAGTTCTCTGGCTACCGAATGGGTAAAGGGAAAAACAGTCGACCAGGCACTCAAACTGAAGAATACGGACATTGCTAAGGAACTCTCGCTGCCACCTGTAAAGCTTCATTGCTCAAGTATGTACAATACAAAAGTTATCATTTCATTAGTTCAGATAGCGTATTCATTAATAATTATTCACAAGAATGACAAGACGGCTATATAGCTAAATGTATAAGAGCACTCACTCGAGCAGAAAAACGATGTGAGTTCGAATCCCACCCAGTCAAGTTTTTTCTAGTAGTTATATTGTTTGTTTCTGAGGTTATCAATAATCGTACGGTCCATCTAACATTGATGTCAAAATTTGTCACATTTATTGCAATTGAGTCTCTCTGGAAAAGCAGCGTTATCCGGAAATTTTTATTTTGAGATTATAGCAATAAAACATTACATGCCAGTTTTGAAAATCATGTGATATGTGCTCACTACTCTAAGATTTCTGTTGCCATCTGTTATCAGGATTAAATTACAATTTTTGGTTGGTATGTAGACAAATGTACGGCGTGTCATTTTAACTGATTTGCAAAGAGGGCTCAATTATTGGTCGTAAGTGATATCTCTGATGATTAGAAATGTCTTAACTATTAATGGCATCATTTTTTTATAAAAGAAAGTGGTTTTATGGAAAAAAATAAGCCTTAACCTACAAAAATTACTTACTTTAGTGCAATTAATAAAAAAAAATCGTTTTGCTTCACAAAAAATAAATGCTTCATTCAGTTTTTTGTTCTTCTGTAAGGTTGGTAATTTTGTAGATAGGTAGGCCATATTGTCAAAATGACGATATTATATTATAATTATATGTAGTAAGGTTATCTATGTTCCACTAGCATAAATTTATGGTTTCTTACAATGTCTATAAGTAAAAATAAGATGGAATGGGAGGATGATAATATGAAAAAAACATGAGAATTTTGTCAATGGGATACTAACTGAAACCACTAAGTGGGGGATATTATGTTTTGAATATTTACTTACATTCATTACTTATTATCACCTATTGATAAACATTTTCCATCTCGTAATAATTGCTTTGAGTTGAAAGGACAATTGGTACCATATAGGATTCTAATTTTAATTTAATTGGTGCACATAGACAGTTTAAAATCTTCTTCTTTCTTTGCAGTGCTTGCCGAGGATGCTATCAAAGCTGCATTATCAGATTACAAAATCAAGCAGCAGAAGAAACCTGAATAAATAAAGAATTTACCTATTATCGCTAAATGAGAAATACATCTAAAAAATATTATATCTATATAGGTACCTTGACACTTCGTGCTTTGAAGTATGCACTTATGCAATAAATAGAACGTTGTGCGGGTTATATTATATACACTGTGATTATTTATAATTTCAATAATACCATTGGCTAACTCGGATGTATTTTTATTTAATGAGTATTTAGATTATATTAATAGTTGTGAAACGGGTCAAATCCTAAATTGATAGTAAATATCTATGTATATATATTTTGAATAAATTGTTTGCAAAATAAAATTGTCTTTTACTATTTTCTGTTCAGTTGTTTCGTATCCATGTTAACCAACCTTAACTTTTCTTTGTGCCTAAAATAACTGTCCAAATCCCTGATATTATTATGAAAACTTAATTCCTGACTTTCGTCAATTCGTACATAAATGTCTTTGGTAATTTAAATATTAAATGTGCAAAACCTTCAATTAAAAGAACAGTGACTACTAGAAAGTAGGGATGTCATATCGCACGGCAAAGTATCGACATTTGGTAGTATTGTATTGGAAGAAAGATATCGATACTAACTCAGGGTTGGCGAACGTTTCTACGAACGCGTGCCTAAATTTCCCAAATATTTTTCGGCTGTCTGACGTGCCGAGCAGTTTTTTATGGGGTAAAATAGTTTTTAAGAATCCTATTTTAAAAAAATGATGTTCTAGATACCACTCACTGACCATGGCACACATATAGGTTTATCACTCTTTTCAATAATTACGTCATACATTTCGGTCCATCAATTCGTCGTCAATCTGACAAAGAGGCGTAAGTCGAAAAACACAGTTTTGAGGTAGAGGCAGAATAAGATATTTTACACTTTAATTTTTGATTGAAATGTCATTTTAAAGTATTTTATGAATTTATTGATATAAATTTTAAGCAGTGTAATACTATAGGGCAGGGGTTCCCAACCTTTTTGTACTCTAGAGCACATTCTAAAATATCGGTAGGGTGGCGGGCACCACCTATTTTTAATCGAGAAACTCCTTCCATAACTTCTCATTTTCCCATAATTTATTTTCTTATATTCATAATTTATTAATAAATAAGAAACAAAAATGTTTCAAAATAATAAAACTATTATTCAAATTGCATACACACAGAGAAATGTATTTACAAAACGTAAACAAAGAAAATATTTTATAAAAAAATAGAATATCAATATGTCAATGTGATCTTTGGCATTGCATATCATTGGCCAGTGCCTCATAATTAGGAGAGTATGACGATAATCCTGTTAGCGAACAATCATAAAGATGATCATCGGTGAGTTGAGAACTACATCTTGATTTTATTAAGTTCATGTTTGAAAACAATGATTCGCATAAATATGTCGAACCGAAAAACGATTCAATTTTATGTCGCTTTTTTCAAAAATGGGAACATTTCTCCGTCCACTGTTTTCCAAAAGTCCTCTGATATTAAGGATTTAATATCAGAGGTTTTATTATGCAAATGTTTTTATTTCTTCAATTAAACTCACAAATCTTGTAAGAACCTTTCCTTTACTGAGCCAACGTACTTCAGTATGCAGAATAATTTTCCACATGTCTAGTGAAAATAGTCTGCTGTGCAGTTAGACTTGATTTTAGTTGACATATTTTTTTCTTTCTTACTTCAGATTTAAGTGGATAATTCACATCAAAAGTGGCATGAATTGTCTGAAAGTGTCGTTCAACATTATGTTTTTTTGGCACTGCAATACTACTACCACACAACAAACAGGCGCATTTATTTTTCACATTAAAGAAACAATATGATTCCTCCCAGTCAGTGTTAAAATTATAGGTTTGTTGTCTTTTACTCGGTCCACTCATTTTAGAACTATATAGAAGGAATATCAAAACTCCTAATTCGTGTTTCGTCAGACGAAGATGTCTCCTAGCTAACTGTCGCGACCCGAACGAGGCAGCAATCACAATCACAATGGGAACAACGCGGTTCCAGGCGGGGAATGCTATTTGCACATCACTCCTTGTACACGCCGAAAACCCGAACTGAGCCGATGATCGCCGAAGCAATCGGGACGGTACGAGCACGTGACTACTGTCACGTGCTTCGGCGTTCATCGGCTTAGTTCGTGGCGTTCGTTCACTTCGGGTTTTTTGCGTGTATCAGGCTAGCGTGAAAATTCTGTCTCTGTCGAATAGTGACGGGCACATACGCCATGGCGCCCGCGGGCACGGGGTTGGGATCCCCTGCTATAGGGTGTACTACATATACTTATTTGAGCAAAATTACTTATTTAACACGTTTTTTTTTTTCAATTAAAACGACAGAAAATTTACATACACCATTTTGTCAGCGAGTAACTGGATTGTATCATTTACTTACACCATCACTAAGCATTAAAATACTTATGCTTTTTCATGATGAAGTTATTCATTAGGCATTTTCCGATTAATGAAAATATTTTATTAACAAATATAAGAAAAATACATCTGTATCATCGGAAAATATTTAATTACACAAAAAATACTGTGTTATTTGAAATTTTTTAAAATAATACATAAAATAAAGAAATACATAGGTAAATTTTTTCCATAATTAGAATTGAATAGGTATGTGAATCCAAAATGATAATATTGACTTATAACCGTTGCATGTATGCGTATTAACAGGAAGTGAAAATAAAAATGATAGTTAGCTAACAAAGTTAAATTACGTTAAGCTAAAGGTGGTCATGATCCTCAGCCATGAGTACGACCAAGAAGAGAGAAAGTTAATTAACAATTTTAATTAAAATTGATGTAAAAAAATAATATAACTATAGATTTTGCAATGTAACAAACTATGCTGTAGGTATTGTAGGAGAGAAGATTATCTTAAACTTTTAATGAGGGGTTTATAAGATTTCTTATAATAGGGCTATCTCCGTCACACAGTGACATCAAATTCCTATATTTTTGAACAGGTATTTTTGATGGCTCTTTATTTAGTTTACGTATTTGAGGCGTATAATTACAAAAAGCGACAAGTCCACAATTCAATATTTTCGGGAAACAACGTTTTTATGTTTCAAGCTTCAATTATTTATATTAATGTGAGATTATTATTTCCATTGTATTCTATGTCGAAATTAGAACCAAATGGCAATTTGTTTCAGCCGATAAACTCTTAAATGTACGAGGGTGGGTCAATAAGTCCTTAGAAAAGCCGACAGGTGGCGCGACTAGTACTGTAAGCGGTTTGTTTTCATGCAGCGGCACTACCGATTCAGTATGCTGCGAAGTTTCAATCAGATTGGTCGGGTTGTTGTGTGTTTCTCGTACATTTAAAAAAAAAAATTGCTTGTTTACAAAAATGGAGAAAATTGAGTTTAGAGCTGTTATTAAACATTTTAATATAAAAGGGTTAACAGCAAAGGAAATAAAAAATGAGTTGGATTTAGTTCACGGCATATCTGCTCCTTCACTTGCAACTATTTATAACTGGTTAAATGAATTTAAACGTGGTCGTACATCAACAAAGGATGAACCACGCTCAGGACGTCCTGTAGAGGTGACTACACCAGAAATGATCAATAAAATCCACGATATGGTGTTAAGTGACCGAAGATTAAAGTTGAGTGAGATAATTGAGGTTACAGGGATCTCAAAAGATAGCGTCATTTCTATTTTACATGACAAATTGGGCATGAAAAAAATTTCTGCAAAATGGGTGCCGCGTTTGCTCACAGTCAACAATAAACGCAATAGGGTGGTGGCCTCTAAAGCCCTGTTGTCGCTCATGCAACGCAATCCGGATGAATTTTTTCGTCGCTTTGTGACTGTAGATGAAACATGGATACACCACTATACTCCCGAGACGAAATAACAGTCAAAGCAGTGGATTGCGAAAGGCGAACCATGTCCAAAGAAGGCGAAAACCGTAAAATCAGCTGGTAAGGTTATGGCCACTGTATTTTGGGATGCACGTGGAATTATTTTCGTTGACTATTTGGAAAAAGGAAAAACAATAACAGGGAATTATTATGCATCTTTATTGGACCAGCTAAAAAACAAAATTGAAGAAAAACGGCCTCATTTAAACAGGAAAAAAATCATCTTTCATCAGGACAATGCCCGTGTTCACACATGTTTACGATCAATGGCTAAAATTGAAGAATTGAAGTTCGAATTGGTCGACCACCCACCGTATTCGCCAGATTTAGCCCCCAGTGACTTTTTCCTTTTCCCAAACTTAAAAAAATGGCTAAGTGGACAACGTTTTTTTTCAAATGAAGAAGTCATCGATCGGACAAATGCTTATTTTGAGGACCTTCCGAAAACTTATTTTTCTGACGGTTTAAAAAAAATTGAGAAACGTCTAACCAAGTGTATTGAGCTCCAAGGAGATTATGTTGAGAAATAAAAAAAAATACAAAAATAAAAACTGTTTTAATGCTTTTTTCTAAGGAATTATTGACCCACCCTCGTAATAAATATAGGCAAAATAAAATTGGACATAGCGCTATTTGTACTTCACTTTTTAATTTACTCCGCATAAGGCACATATTTCCGTGGGACTGTCATGAGTTTACCAGATGCTACAGCACGGGAGACGCCCTTTTCAATATTGAACGTTCCCTTATTGGTTGACTTAAAAACGCGCGAAATCAACCAAGCTTTAAATAATATGAAACACGGACTTGGCGCTTTTTGTAATAAATCGAGACTTTAAACATTTTTTTTCGTAGGGTTATGTCGCGTTTTGGAATCTATAGATCAATACATATTGTGTAAAATTATAAAAAGAATACGTGCGTATTTTTTTCTCGATTTTTTCCAAATGTGGACTTATCGCTTTTTGGAATTAGACGCCTCATTTGTACATCGTATTGATACACCCCTGTTACAGGCGGGCTTCTCCCGGAGTAAAATAATCATTTAGTAGCTATAAGTCGAAACGTAACCCTGACCTCTAGAAACGGCTTCATAAAACATCTAATCTGATTCCTTGCTCAACCACGTAAGTATTTTTTAATCATAAGTAAAGGCCTTCGTCCGGTGTGTGAAAATCGCATATTGGGCGGAGGTGTAATTAAGATAAATTTAATTTAATTTAAAAGGTATAAATGATGATGGATGAATGCGATAATTTTAAGACTAAATATAAGTATTCAAATATAATAAATTTTGCCGCGCATTGTGCGTGAAATCCTCGCGCGCCGGCGCCAGGGTCAGGCTCGTGATTCGCCGAATCAAAGATCATGCGATCAAGATTTGGCCAATCACTAGTCCCTTTTACTAATGGCGTGGGTACGCGAAGTTTAAAAAAATAAAAAGAAGTTAGTAAGCGTCCCCTTTCCGACACATACGGACCTGCGTAACTAATTGTAAAAACCTAAACATGTAAAGAAAGTGTAAAATATAAGCTAATACCAAGTTACACGAGACAGACGTGGTTTTATTTAATTCCACCCTCAAATATATCGTACTTTTTTTTTGTGAATCCGGGGTTCGACGGACACCTGAGCTAGCCGCTGGAACCCCGGGGATCTCAGTATGGATAATTATTATTTATTGAGTTTAACCGTTTTAAAGAAATGCATCAGTAATTTTTATCAAGATGGCTGTTTTAAAATATTTTTTTATTAAATTACTTTTATTTATTTCAGCCATTTTTGTCCAGTTAATCCTTTCATTCTCATCATCTCAAATTCCAAGAATCCTCATATCTTTGGAATAACTTTTAAATCCAAAAAATCATCGATGACGTATGGTTGCTGTCTTCTGGCCAGAGTATATATTGAAATGAGCTGTGTTTGAAGAAAAACTTCTCCGACTATTGAAATAGATATCTTCATTTTGGCGATGATGTGCCTCGAAGAAAAGGAGAGATATTTCTTTAATGTTTGAATTGAATATTTATTTTGATCGGTACTTCCATCAGCAAAAAGATAAACTTTTTGAGTCCCCTTATAATATTCATTTAAATATTGAAAGAGAATAGTAGTAGAAAAGCTTTGACAACACTTAGAAACTACATTGAATATTGTAAAATTATACTTAGTCAATCTTCGTTTATAAAAAATGGCTTTTGTAATAGACAGGTATAATACCTGCTGGAGATCAAATACTATGCAAAGATGCGTACTTATCTTAATATTTGACAAACTCGGTTTTATAATACTACTTTAATTCTCTGATTTCAATATTCTCCTTACTGTGCTGAAGATATATTTTTTCCTTCAGTCTCTCTTGTTGCGGCATCACTTTGGTTATAATTCATACAGGCTGCATTGGTCTTTTTTTGGATGGTGAAAAGATAAATTCATGTCATTAAAAACACGATAATAATATGTAGTGATACTCGGTGAATGGGTGGGGTTTTCAATTAAAAACATATGCTATGCATTTTAGTTATTGTTCAAGTCGGGAGCTAGTGGATTGGCGACAGTATTGCGATTCCACTCTTGGATATCTTTTGATATGGCTTTCAATTGCACCTCGCATAATTGCATCTGTCTTTTAAAGATTGTACCTACCCTTCTTCCTCTCTTATCTTTTTCTAAGACTCCTGTAGATTGAATTTTTTCCTTAGTTGTTCTTACTACTTTTTCACTAACTGCCAGTGTGTTAAGCTATTGTTTTAGTTGCAACATTGCATCACTACCGCATGCGAAACGTCAAAACTAAAGGCGGGGACGAAAGAAACGAACGAAAAAAAAGCTAACGCTATCAGACAAAGAGGCGTATATTAGATTCCGGCTATTTGTCAGAAATTTAATTGAAATAACTGAATATACAGCTATGTTTTTCTATGATAACTTTTGACAGATTGAATTCAGATATGCCGTTTTGAAATGTATGCAAGTATCACATAAGCTACATTTCTCCATTCTTAACTCAAAACAGCCAAATTTTAACTTACGCCTCTTTGTCAGATTGACAACGAATTTTGAAACTGTTTACCAGAATTACTACTAGCTTCACGAAATTTTTGTTTCTTATTTGGTACAGCCATTTTTTGGGAGTAGAAATGAAATTGTTTCGTAATGTATTAATTAGTCTGGTTCTTTACGCATAAACTGAATCCAGAATTGTTTGAATTGAATCCGATCAAATGAGGCATTTTCTTGCTACAGTGATCTCAAGCATTGTAAATCGATCAAAATTAAAGGTTCGCGGCGTGGCATCCTCCGCCGCCTGATAATATTAGTGTGATATTATTATACGTGACAAATAAAGCCTCAAGACCGACATAAACAATGCCAGGCAAATACATCCCTTTGGGACTGTCACAACATATCTATAGTTTGTTTCCTCTAATGAAGGAGGCATCAGTGCAGTGACAGAGGATAAGGATCTGAGCGTTTATCTCCTCCCCGCCCAGTGTGCATCTGCGAGGTAACAACCGCCGACTAGCTAGCTGATGACCATCATCAAATAAAGAGTCACGGCTCGGTCTACTGCCTACTGATTCAATCAACCATGGTCGACGAATGACACCTCATTTTTACCTCACATCAAAGTTTTAATGACAGTAGTAACAATGAATTTTACGCTTGCCTCCTGTCCGAGAACTATAATAAAATCTGTTCTCAACATCCACCATAGATGCTCAATAAAAAGTGGGTTGACAGCTGGATAGTGTTACATTTCTACATTCAAATTCATATTCCTCGGTTGTTTCCTAGAAAATAAAGGGTAAAGAAAAAAGCGCACTTGTAATATAATGTTTATTAAATCCCATTGTTATATCACAATATTATTTTGAGTCACCCATTCATTACATATGGGATTTATTATACAAGAGTTATAGACTATTTTCAAGAGAATTTCGAATCATGAATAAAATTGTTGTGTTGCGTCCTTATTCGATGAAAATGTTTAGAATGTACATATACATTGATTGACTGCCAGAGTAAATGATAATATTTTACGTAATCATCCATGCATAGATTTAATCTCAATAGTTTTATACACATATTGAAAATAATAAAGAAAATAGTATGCCAGTAAGTACCTACTAGATGTACCTAGTACGTAATAGATGAAAAGTGACTGTTTAGTTTTCAATTATAATTTAATAAGCTACTACATAAGTAACAGGATTTCAGTAACACTTTCAAATCCAAAATTTATTATAAAGCAAATTAAACATTTTACCTTCTCCATAAACACACGAGTTTCGTTTATATAATGCTGACATCTTACAGACAGACGAAATATTTCTGTTCAGAAGATTGAAAAGATGAGGCGCCTATTTCCAAAGCATAAAATAAAACACAATATACATATTATTCTAGTATAATTTCAAACAATGTCATGATCTATAACTGACTTCCGAAACCTGTCAAAAGCATACGATAAAAAATGTTTAAAACTGAAAGCGATAGAAATCAATTAATTTAAGTCACACATTCCAACATTTTCATGTCATGACCCACCCCATTTTATAAAAACAAAGTGGCCCGCGACCCCAATAAATTGTGAAAAGCCTTTTTAATAGGGAAAACGCTCCGAAAATAGATTTTTCAGTATGTAATTCAATATAAGTTTAACTTAACTTAAAAGTCAAGCATGGTAACATTTGTATATGAATGATACATAGCAGAATTGATTCAGAATTGATTTTAACGTGTGTGCATTGGATGTGTAACACCAACTTTTAAAATAAGCCGATGCAATTGGAACCTTGTAAAATTACTGTGTGTCAATTATCACGTCATAATTCTGAAAATAGAATGGGTATGTCATAAGTATGGATAAGATAAATACTTTCCCAATACTAGCTCAAAACTCAATATCTAATACTAAGTTAACGGAAAGAGGAGCATGATACTTCCCATAAATCTAAGTGAAGAGATCCTCATGTTGGTAGTATGACACTACAAATTTTTTAATTGCGACAAAATTGGCCTTTGTGACGACCAGGTCAGACGATCCAATAGGCCCATCAGCTGGTTGAACCGACTTGAGCAGCGGTTCCATTATTTCCACGAGCAATTAATTATACATGAATAAAAAACGCATTAATGGTGCTGATAGACACATGAATAAGTTGATTTCAAATGACACAAACACTTGACAAAGTATAAGGCTTAAACCTTAGACACTATATACTACATTTATATGTACTTACTTGTGTGTCCATCACGCCCATTAAGAAACTATGCCTGAAAATAGACCATGTCCTAAGATCATTCTAACAATGATCATTCTGCAGTGCACTATCAGCGATTCCTTGTAGAAAAAGCATAGTGAACTTTTAGATCTACAAATAATCACTGTGGCAGAATGAGCACTGTCCCAAGTAGGGAATCCAATCCCGGGCAATTTTCGATACCTATAATCTCGGGATTAGTAAACATAATCCCGAAACCTTCGAGATTGATTTTTTTATCAATCACAATCAATTGGTATGTGTGCAAAATTATGTTAGTGAAGTGTATGTACCTCCACATATCACAGGGGGAATCGCCGGATGCTCACGGATAATAAATAACCATTTTTGTTGTCATACGCAATCGTAAGAACATCAGAAAAATAATAAATTCGTTCATTTAACCAGCTAGACGCCACTGACATTCTGGCACGCGAACGGCGTCTAACTGCCAGTGCCACGGACATGCAGGCAGGTACTTGTTTCTACGCCGAATTTTATGAATGTTGTCTTTTCTTAAATAAATTAAAAAAAACTGTTTTACTTTTTCATTATTATCTATATTACAATATTATTTACTCCATTAAAACCGATAACGATTGAACGTACACAATATTAATATTAAATGTCTTAAATAGTATAAATTATACTGACATTTTTGACCAATTTTATCAATGCTATGTGTATAAATTTAAAAAAAATATTAACTATCGAAAAAAACGCCATCCCGAGATCATCAAATTGTAATCCCGAAATCCCGGGATCAAAATTTTGGCCCGGGATTGGATTCCCTAGTCCCAAGTAGTCTAAAAAAACATATGTATTATGGACACCCATAATGTGAATGTATATAACAGGTCTCTTATGAAGAGTGGTTGCTATGCATTCGCTCAATCCCTATTTTAGAAGATCAAATGATACATATAAACTCGTCACACTAGAACAAGTGTAGAGAAATGTTATCTCTACAAGATCATCTAAATAAACCATTAAAATGAGCAAGCACTTTTATCATTTAAAAATATAAATATATCAGATTTCAATAGATATAAACGTGAAAAATTACAAGAAATGTAGAATTTTATCATAGTTTTGTCTATATTATATTGTAATGCCATTCAATACAATAGACAATGCCATTATAATATTGTTTTCGATATATATAAAAAAATAAAAACAGCATCTATCATTATGTTGTTATCTAAGACCCACATAAAATGAAATATTTACACTATGTACATTTATTGATGTTGCCTTTATAAAATTAAAGAGATTAAATTAAAAATCTCAACTAGTATGATTACCATCTTTTTGAAAGTTCAATTACTTAACCTATGACTTCAAAAATATGACTTGTTGCAAATAATAATGAAGAAATAAAATGCATGTATTATTCTGAATATGTACCATATTGCAAAATTTAAATCTTATTATCTTAAACTAAGATAGGAGCCCCAATTTCTGAAGACAAATTTGTGCCGCGTCAGCTTTGGCTTGCTTTTTATTTGCGCTTGCAACACTCGGCTTGTACTCGACTCCGTCCACCGTTACCTGTAGGAAGAAATTGTCAATATTAATAGTTGCCAGTCGCCTTAATCTTTGGAACTGATAGAGTTCACTTAAGCTCAAATTACATTGGCAGATTGCGTCTGGCCCGATTGTCTGCCACGACTATCAAAATCTATTCTCTATGGTTTTCAAGGAATGGGAGTGATCGTGAGTAAAATGGGATAAATTCTATTTTCCATCGTCACAATCGTTTTGACGTAAATTTGCTTGGGAATACTGTTTAGTGTTGCCACCAATCTAACGAAGAAATAGTTTTCGGTCAACCTATATGTAATAGCAATACTATGTCTATTTTAAACCAATCAACAACAAGGACCAACGCGATTGAGTCGTTGCGTGTAATTGCAAATAGTGTAAAAACGTTGGCCACGACGGTCGGCGTGGATCGTTGAATCGGGTTGGGTCTGCGCGTCTGCCAATGTAATTAAGCCTTTAGACCTGATATCTTAATTAATAATCAACGCTAGAAACAAAACATTTCGTAGAAGGCCGGCTTCGAGAAGAACCACTACATCGTTTGGTTTCTACAAAATTGTGATGTACGATAACGTGAATGATGTAAACAAACATGTACCTTCTATTTTACATCTTCATCATTCATGAACATCACACGATTTTTGGTATTTTTAACCCACACTCCTCCATTGTCACTTTGTCAAAATGAATTTAACCCTTGTCTAAGTCATGTCATATTTTTGACCACACCTTATCAATGTAAATGAATAAAAAACTGATTCGCCACTCTATAAATTTTAATACTAAAATAAAACTGAAGCCAGTACCTACAGTAATTTTCTTCTTTTCTTTTCTTCGACCATGTCCGATCTTAATAGGATCATATCGTCACTGTTCTGGCAAGACACTAATTCGAAAAAATGACATATTGAGTTAGTTATACCAAAATGTTCATTATTTCAAACTTTACCGTCTGGAAACTTTCTTAATAAATAAACAGTCTTTATTTTAAAGTCATCCTTTTTACGATTACTTAATAAACTCACATGATAGACCATTTCAAACATTTTAACAACTTCAAAGTCAAATTACTCAAAACTAGTATTCTCCAGTTAGTGTGTTCTGCCAGAACAGAGACGATATGGGCCTCCACAGAGTAGAGGTTTGTATTAACAGATTTTGTTTTTACGAGAAATGGATGTCAGCCACTTGCTCAACCTATTAGGTCCATACCCTGACTCACACACATATTGAAAAACAATATGTGTACTTGCCAGACCCAGGATTCGAACCTGGGACCGACGGCATGATAGTCCAACGCTTATGCCGCGCGGCCACCGTGGGCG
The DNA here is from genome assembly GCF_057557595.1 of Rhyacophila brunnea. Taxonomy (NCBI): domain Eukaryota; kingdom Metazoa; phylum Arthropoda; class Insecta; order Trichoptera; family Rhyacophilidae; genus Rhyacophila; species Rhyacophila brunnea. The sequence continues at coordinate 7,398,470 of NW_028232796.1, read as the reverse complement.
TACAGTAATTTAGGGCCATTCAAATAGCAAATAAATCTCAATACGTAAACAATATTTTTTCTGGTATTTTTTTGGTATATTTTTACCCTGCCCTCCTGAAATGTGGTGAACGCCATGTGAATACGTTCTATGTTCGTATTTATAATTATATAAAGCTACCTTAAACAAAAAGTTCTTCTTATGATCAGGCCCACACTCAAAGCAGAGAGTGTACGAAGGGACTCCTAATTTCCTCTTGGAGCAAAATTCACCGAGCAAAGAAACAGGATGTTTTCCTGCCAGAGTTTTCACAGTGGCGACTGGTGCTCTTCTCACGTTGTTTCGCTGTCTTGTCTGAAAATGCAAAACCATACCATATGTTTTGTTATTATACACGAAAATACGTCTAACATAAAATATTATAAGAACCGTAAAATGTAACTATGTACAATTTGTTTATTCACTATTGTTGTACAGTCATAACTTAAATATATGTGGGCATTGACGAATTCATGATAAATGCAAAATCGTTAAAGATAGTGTAACAGATAGAAAACTATTTGTTATAATTTCGTTTTGAGGGAGTAGTGTTATAATAATTGATCACATGTATTGATTGCATTTACAGTCGGATCTCCTGAAGACATTTATTTTTTTATACAGATTTTTTACATTTGACAAATAACATGATAGTCATACACAATAATGAAAGTGATTTTAACTTATCGAAAGGAGCTTAAGGTTATAACACGCGCACTTTAGCACAAAAAATACGCCTGGCTAAGTTTGAATCATCTATTTACTAGCACGGTAAAACAGTCACCGGATAACTGTCCAGGTAAAAGTCAAAAGCGGTTACGTTGTCCGCAGCTTGATCGCTTTTCCCACATTCTTTTCAGTCAGGTTCGAGTTCCAAACAAAAATAAGTGTTATCGGTCATGGTTAGCATACAAAGTCGAGTTATTTACTTTCATTACCTCTTCTTTAGCCACAAGTCCCCTGGTGTCAAGTTTGACTTCGAGCATGATGGGCGTAAGAGCTCCATTCTTTTCTTTCCCAAGACCCTCACCGGGTCTCCAGCCCATCTTCTGGAGTAAATGCATTCCCATTCCGCCGCTCACCGGCGCCGCAGTCTGCAGCTGGTCCTATATTAACCAGAAAACATCATTTAATACGACTCATACCAAAAACTGACGAACTCTCTCACGGAGGGCAAAGCAGAGATCCACATTGTAAATAGATATGTATTAGATATTGCTTGAAGAAAAAACTTTAAAAGAAATTAGCAATTGATTATTTATATAAGTATGTAATTTATAGTTCTTTATAATTAGGTATTTAGGTAATTAATTCTTCATATACAAACATTATTTTAAATCTTTTTGTTTCACAATAATTCTGTCGTCAATATTCTATTAAATTATTCAATAAATTTATTTTATAAATTAAATAAATTGGGATATCTATAAAACTATTACATAAACAAGGCAAATTTATTGTATAACATACAAATGTTTTTATTTTGAATTATCTATATAAGGCAATAGATTATTTAACACAGAATTTAACAATTGATTCTGGTTATTTTTTCACAATATATTATTGATAATAACAGTCCCTTGAAATATTTTGTTTATTTATTGAAACATTAACAATCACAAAATATAGAAAAATAGCACAGCAGACTTATAAAGACTTTTGTCAGGTTATTGTAGGAGTCCGTAATCATGCAGTAATATATGATAAAACAACTTTTTCGAATCGATTGACACATGATAGATAAAAGACACGATAGAATTGTAAATTCCTTTCACAACCTTCTGTGCCAGCTCCGTCTCGGTTGACGATAACGAGGTTAGAATCTTTAAGATGGAGACAGAGCTGAAGCACGGAAGGTACTCACCTACCGAACGTGGTACCGAGTGGAACTGGTCGCACTAGCACTCTAGCACTCAGGAGGACACCTCATGTTACGGCCGCAACCATAACCATGTCATGTGATTCTTAATCAAACATTACCCCAACCCCGCACTTGAGCCGACAATTCGATCCTGCCACACTTCTGTAAGTCGTCTGGAACAAATATTCAAGTGTTCTTTTCTGCCCATTCGCATGGGTATTAAAACGACCACAGCAACGAGTAAACTTATTTGAATGGATGCAATACATATCAGGACAGATAAAATTCATATTTAAAGGACATAGTTTCGTCTATTGTATGAGAATGTGACTTTGAAATACAACAATCTAAATCATTAGTGAATGATGGTTGATACGATTAACTTTTTCGTATGTGATGGATAATAATTGATTTAAATTAAAACTGATTACAAAGTGGTAAACGTATACGAACAGAAAATATTATTATTCAGCTGAATTAAGATTCCAGAATTTAAAAATCAATTGCTTTTAATTTATTTTTAACTATGTGACAGATAGGTATCTGAAAGTATGTAAAATATATCATTTTGCTCAACAGAAAAATTTCGCCTCAAATTGTTTTTAATGACGTTTTCCAGCATGCGTTGCGTAACGTTTCACATATATCATAAAAATTCAATTGACAAAAAACAATAATAAAGCTTTTTAAAATTGTATTTCGAGTAAATTGATTACCTACCAAATATAATAATAGAAATAAATAAGTTGGGATTCAAATATAAATAGTTTACATCATGATGCTGTGTGTAATATTTTGAAGGAGCATTTATGAAATTTTTATATTAATTATTCAAAGCTCTCATCTGATTCCTTGAAATATTGATACGCCCATATGCTATTTCAGTGTGAAGACATATTTTTTTTATGTACGCAAAACAGACATTAAAAATATTCATGGTGACATTTTATACAGAAAAAAACAGAATATTTCAGGATAGCTGCTGTGAAACGATGGCATCATGTGTTACTATCAGGGCTCTGAACCGTTATTTTTTTTCATTCCGGTTCAAGTAAAATATAAATATATATCGATTCGGTTAAAATAACGGTTTTTCCGGTTTAGCTCCCTCCGAGTGATTAATTTTTAAATGTTTTTATTTGTATTAAAAAATTACTTTCTACAATAATTTAGAACATTTTATGGTAGTTGTATGATAGGTGATTCATTTCAGCTGAGAGATTTCATTGTATTAATTAACCTTATCACTGCCAGCCAATTTTTACTAGGTGGACACTTATAAGGCCAGTTATTTTTGGAATAAAATAAATCCCTTAAAAAATATGAAATAGGAACAGAATGATAAATATTTGTGAAAATTTACCAAATCAACATGTTTCTCGAATTTATCGTGAATATTTTCACACTAAAATGATAAATATTGTTTAGAAATTATACACAAACAGTTCATTCAGAAGCTATGACATTTACAAGAACCCGCGAGTTAACTTGTCCATGGCCTGATGCGACATACATGCTTTGGCGAGTTAACTCGTCCGTGGCACTGATCAGGTTTTAACGAATGAAATAAATAATAATTTAAAAAATTAATACTTACGTATTAAGTAGAGTCCCAGGGCAAGACCCTATACGTAAGACGTGTTGCACCTACGACAACTGAATGGCAATTAAAGTGGGGAGTAAGATTATGTTAATGTGCGTGTTTGAACATGAACCGGTTTTTGTTCCGACAAAAATAACGGTTTTTCCAGTTTTCGGTTCAGTTCTGGTTCAAAGCCCTGGTTGTTATTATAATAATAACAATATCTTGTAATTCAGATCATTCTTGAAACTATATTAGACGCATATGTAGCAAGAATAATAAACCACTTCATATAAATTGATGAAAAATCATTTTTAATATACATAAACAAATTGGAAGCAATAATATTTTCGCTAATTTAAATAATTACTTAGGAAACCAAATAAAATTGATATTCAAAAGACAGTAATATCATTTAGGAAACAAAATATTATGAACGGATAACAGTAATGTCAACATACAACGACTCGGATACTACAAAATAACGTATTCAGAATAAATGCTTGAACAATAAATTGAAGTGATCTATCATTACTATTCCAAGGAAAGACGACTGAGCTTTAAAAATTAACAAAGAACACTTGAATATTTGTCATTATTTTGCATGTTGAAATAAAACTGTGATTTTGTTTTAAATATTTGCGTAAATATTTACTTCAGTATTTAAAAAAATCACAGATCTATCCGGATAATGGAGATCAAAGAACGAACCTTTTTTATAATGCCCAAAATATACTAAAAGATTCTAATTTGCAAAAGAAAAAACTAAAAACCAATAATATAGTTTTGACATTGCAAAGTTATATTTTTTAACACGATTTTAGTGCATTGAAGTGAGTGAAAATCTTGTGATGTGTAAAATAGCTAAGACATATATATTTTGGGCATAATAGAAAAGCGCTTAGCGGTTATACATGATGCATAATGCGGTCACAGGACGCAGACCCTCTCGAGTAAGTGGCCGATAAGGCCTACGGCTTCCAACTGAAAGAAAAGGTTCACATCACAATCCGACAGAGAAGAGACCAAACATTTCGTAAACATGGTCAATTTTCTGTCGAATTCTAAATTGTGCCGAGAGATTTGCAGCAGATTAATCTATAACTTCAGTGTAATATGTACTATGCAATATAATTCTGATTATTGCGGAAAATAATTATTATAGCATGCCAAAAAAAAGAAAAAGCTGTAAAGATCCAACCGAATTTATCGAAGTCTATGATGTATAGGTAGAAATAGAATTATTGTAGATTTTTCATAACATCATACATACCAATACAAATGTAATACAAAGAGCTTTTTGTACTTTCTTTTATTACTTAATACACTACAGTAAATCAAAAATACGTACCTAAATGCACTTCACAAATACCGATCGTTTTATTTTGTTCTACAATAATTTGTGTAAAAAAGAATCTCTCTTATGTAATAAAAATATTACTGCATGTGTTTTGCCCATAATATGACAAGCTTTATTAAGTATGTATGAAATCCAAAATTTTAGTTTTTTTTTAAAATTTATTATTCTCAATGCTGTGAGGAGGGGCGTGGTAAATGTAACAATTGATAAAATTTTAAATTACAATTGAGTAGAGGATGTGGCAATTTTTTATGGAAAAATAGCGTCGAGTTGGGAGTAATTGGGATTTAAATGCTGTTTCTCATTAAAAATTAACAGCATTGGCAATGATTTAGAATTTAGTGTTTCTCAACCTGGTGGGCTGTAGAAATTTTCTGGTGGTTCGCGAATTTTTGGCGTCCAAATACATATGCTAAAAATTCCAATAAAATATTCTAAGCCCGTGCACCTGCTGGTATTTGTGCATTGTGTTTTTGTTTTTAAAATAGATTAATGTGATGAAATCAACTCCAATCAGATATTATTATATGTTACTATATAAATAATATATTTTTATTTTTGCATTAGCGGTCCGCAAAACGTTTCACTTATCTTCAGTGGTCCGCAGGTATAAAAAGGTTGAGGAACACTGTTAAATATTACATACACACAAACATAAAATTTTGGTAAATAATTATACTTGAATAAAGCTCACCATTTGAGCGAAACACATTTTGTGAAAACCGAGTGAGAGACATTTCATAAATCAGATATCATGAATTACCATCAAGTAAACGCTGAACACTCACTTGAAACTTTAAAAGAATCGTTCGTAGATTTGTTTATTAAACATGTATAATATAATATAGAGATGATTTGGCATCGGCAATTGGGTGCCAGGACAATTGGATGTCAGGACGATGGGGCAATGGACAATCGGGTACCTCACAGATTAACGAAATGCTATAAATAATAATATGAACTAGCAAGTGACAACCTATATTGAAGCAACGCTTATGATTGTTGCAAAGATTCACGTCAGTGGTGCACTTTCAGTAGCAATATTGCGCAATAATTGTAAGAAATTCATAAATATTGCGCAAATTGCACAGTGAATTGCGATGGACTTTTGACTGGCACAATAATATTGAATTTTATCCTAAACACCAATTTTTCGAAATACGTTTTTTACATCAATCGATTATCTATGAAATTTCCAACATTTCTGTATAAACCTAAATGCATAGGATTACATATCGTCGCTATAGGATTGGTTTGTCAAATATCCGTTTTTGTCGAAATCGACCTTTGAATGCAGAATGATTTTTTGTATCTAAATGGACCAGAACCATCCTTTTCTTTAAATTGCTTTGTAATGAAAACAGCATTCATATGCTGTAAAAGCAACAATTTAAATACCTACATGTATTTAAATATAGGATAATCAAATTTGTTTTTCGTCTCCTGAACATTTCGCACCGTGAGTGTAAAACCAACGCATCTGCAAATTTTTAAATTTTTAGATTAAATGCAAAACAACTGTAAAAGTCGTGAACCTGATAATGTAAAAGTGAAGTAACTGAAAGAACATGCAATATAATGTAGATATAAACCAAATATTATGGTTTTTTTTTTAGAAACTCTATTTCTCCTAACAAAACGAAGACTTCAAACCCTAATATATCCAAAATATGTCTTTTGCAGATGCCTTGGTTTTACACTCACGGTGCGATTTGACATTTGGTCTATTCGACAAACCAATCCTACAGCGACGATATATTGAATTTAAGAAACAATTATTTTCATGCCACTTCGTAAGTATATATTGCACACTACATCGAAAAAGGTACCAAAATTGTGAAATACAATATTGACCAACACCAAAATAAGTATTGTGCAATATTGTAGATAGAATGGTTTATATATTGAAGACTTGTGCCTATTGTCCTAATCATAATTTTGTTGAAACACATCTTGGGTTATTGGTAACACAATATCGCTGTGGTTCAGTGTATTATTTAAACATGCAAGCATACTAGCGCCTGTACACATGCATGGATTTGCTGGCACCAATATGTAGTGTGTATTTTAAACTATCGCAATAATAACTGTTAGACACGTAAACGTGCTGACCGTCTCCTCGCCAATCTCATTCTTCAATCGTAAGCGAGACGCGATGTTATTGTATAGTGCTATTTGAGCGGTTGTGAAATTGATAAACTTCAAAATGCTATGCGAGGTGTAGTTCGTATTTTTTCAATCAGGTTCGCCACTACAGTTCTACTGCGTATGCGCAGATATCGTGCGAGTTCTAACTATCGCGTGAAAATTCAGAATCCGCTGAACTTTTTTGATTCATGCATGCAATCTTGCAACTTGCATGATAATACGTGTTAATATAATTGAGGCGTCTAATTCCAAAAAGCGATAAGTCCACATTTGGTCATAATCGCGAAAAAATACGCACATATTCTTTGTATAATTTTACACAATATGTATTGATCTATAAATTTCAAAATGCGACAAAACCCTACAAAAAAAAAATATTTTAAGTCTCGATTTATTACAAAAAGCGCCAAGTCAGTGATTCATATTATTTAAAGCTTGGTTGATTTCACGCGTGTTTAAGTCAGCCAATAATGGAACGTTCAATATTGGAAATGGCGTCTTCCATGCTGTAGCATCCGGTAAAATCATGACAGTACCACGGAAATATGTGCCTTATGCAGGATAAATTAAAAAGTGAGGTTCAAGTAGCGCTACGTCCAATTTTATTTTGCCTATATTTATTACATTCAAGAGTTTATCGGCTGAAACAAATTGCCATTTGGTTCTAATTTTACCATAGAATACAACGGAAAAAATAATCTCATGTTAAAACAAATAATTGAAGCTTGAAACATAAAAACGTTGTTTCCCGCAAATATCGAATTGTGGACTTGTCACTTTTTGTAATTAGACGCCTCAATTGTGCATTATCTTGTTATAGCCGCGATAATACGTACTGTCAGCAGTAAATTCATGCACATACCATTGACATGAGTCTTCACAATAATCATAAATCTTGCTTTATTATAGGTAGATGTATAATATTAGACTAATTCTTCATCTACTTTCTGGTTCAAACTGTAACGTATGTGTATTCTTATGCGCATTTCATTCATCTGTATGATCATATTATCATTCTCATATAATGTGCACCACATCTATAATTGTTATAATATGTATGTACATTAATTTCTATATTGCAGAAACAATTACTTTTTTTAGATTCTCAAACTCAAATATTTCATACAACCATTTCATGTATGCCTTGTTTCTAGTTTGCAAAGTTTGTAATAAATAAAATTGTACAAAATATCCATGGATATCGAATATAAATAATATGTAGTGGGATTTATTTCTGGCATAGTATTACAATAGAGAATTATCACAAATCTTTTTATGACCTCGAGCGTTCACGCATTTAAATAAAGTGTAATATAAATTAGATATTATATAGATAAATAAATAGCTCGGAAAAATAGAAAGGTAGGCAATTTATTAATATAATAAAATAGGCTTACCCGCTTGGCCCACGCTTGGTAGCCACTGGCAAGTTCCCTCGGAGTGAGGATGTTTGCCCCCGTACTTCCAGTAAACTGTCCAGGCTCCTGTTTCGACTGCGCCCACTTTGACATCTTCAAATAACGTTAAAATAAATTTAGAACCAATTTTAAATTTTCATTAGAAAAAATTACTGATGACAGTTTGGTATGTAGTAACTTTTTTCCACATGAAAGAATTTTTTCTCAATTGGTTTTTATTAAAAAGAAAACAGCAAATTTATGTGCCGTTTATCAGGACACTACATACCTATTATGATATATTTTATATTCTTCTTGTTTCTGTTTTTTAACACTACAACAAGCCATGTAGCCCAATGACATTAGTGTATTTAATAATAGAAGTGAAACAGCCACAAACATCCAGGTTTTGAGAAAATCACATAAATATATGAATACGTGTATTAATTAAGGCGCTAAGTACCAAAATAATAAAAACTGACATTTTTATAGAAAAATGTTCTACATACCAACGCCAATAACTTCAACTGTAGTCTAAATGGGTCAAGCAAGTCAAAAAAATACAGCAAAATAATTAAACCTGTCGACGTTGTAAGTCCGTTGGCGTGTTTTATTTATTATGGTGTAAGTAGCACTGCAGTGGTCAACGGCATTCAATATAAAATAGCTGACGATGGTGTGTTGACACTTGTGAGTTCTTAATACCTAAAATTATAGAAGCTGCCGTGATTGATTCACACTGTAAAACTACATTTTTCAAAAGGTCTGCTTCATGAAATTTTACTGCAATGACTCGGTATTTTGTAACTACAGGCAATACTACTTTTTGGTACTTAGAGCCTAATTTAATACACGTATTCATATTGTGACCTCACCGGAAATTGAACGCGGAGCCTCCGGATGATAGGCCAACGCACTGGATAACGAGGGCCGCGATTTAAAGCGATAGTACATAGATTATAGTGACGAAGACTGTACATACGAATAGAAATATATAACAAATTGCTAACTCACTGTAATGCGAAGAAATTCTCATAAACTATTATGTTTATTTTAAATATTATTTGTGTACAAAAATTTATTTCTTTATTTTATGCGCTAATTTATACAAAATATTGGGTACAATAATTAGCGACTTGATAATTTCATAGAAATTAAAGGTCATCTGTCACATTGTAATTTTATTACTTGCGAGTAGAATAATGAATTAATTCCCGCTATTGGCATCTAGGTAGTCTTGTAGGTTATTCGTATTAACTCGTATTCAAGTTATTTTTATGAGTCAAGGTAAACGTAAAATAAGGTCAGTATTGAATGTTCGCCACTGGCCACTGGTAGACTATATATATAAAATAAACGAACCTCTTGATTAGCGTGGTACATTTGATTCATTGCAGACGAGTCATTGGGATTCTGTTGAAGCTTTCTGATCGCTGTCAGTCTCTGGGAGACAATGGATCCGATATTGTAGTTCTGCAAATTATAAATCATAATTATTGCAATAATTAGAATTAAATTTATAAAATCTTGGCTGTCTACTATTAGAAAACGTTTTATTTACCGCATTGGTTTCGGAGGGAAAAACTTGAGGGCCGGGTAAGACGGGCTGCGGGTACACTTCTGCAGCTGAAACGGAAATAAACATTAGTATAAAAAAGTAAGAAATGAAGAAGTATGATAAACAAATTAAACTGCTGTGCAGCTGTGTAAATTAGCGACCAGTGTTGCAAACGTCAATGCTACGTTTAGTCTACGAGCAGGACGGCATTATGACTCGAATTCGAGTGCGAGAGGTGTGATGTGATTATCATGCACAAAACATTGTTTACAAGTGGTGACATACAGATTTAAACATGTATAACATTAAGGGGAAACATGCTCAGCATGGTCAAAATGGAGCTTTTGTTCTATTTTCAAAGCATGATCCTGGACATACCTTAAACGTTGTAGATAATCTATTTATATAATTTTGAAGCCATATTATCCTTTATATTTATTTTAAACATTTGATGACTGCATAAAGTATTTTTATTACATAAAATAGTATTCTTTTAAACCTCTCGCTCTAATGTTTTAGAATATACATAGTCATATTTCAGTACATAAATGTGCAGTGGTGTTAAGATTTTTTACGTTTATTAATTTTTAAACGCATTTATAAAACCATCAGTATAATTTATATTGAAATTATTATAGTGAATTTTTTTTTTTCGAACATGTCCGATCCTGATAGGATCATATGGGCCTCCACAGGGTGGAGGTTTGTATTGACAGATTTTGTTTTTTACGAGAAATGGATGTCAGCCACTTGCTCAACCTATTAGGTCCATACCCTGACACACACAAATTGAAAAACAATATGTGTACTTGCCAGACCCAGGATTCGAACCTGGGACCCACGGCTTTAAAGTCCAACGCTTATGCCGCACGGCCACCGTGGGCTTCAAACTCGTGCTGATAGTGAAATACACGCATTATATTTTTCCAATACTGCAAAACTATATTATTATTATTATAATATTAATTATCAACAAAAACATGCATGAACATTAATTTCAAACCTATGTTTACTAGTACAAAACGAATGTACATGCATAAACTGAACAAAAAAAGAGAGAAATAATATTTATATGGAAAGTATACAAGTCTCACCAGCTTGATTGAAATTCTGGCTATTGTATTCCATCTGTGAGTTGATGTCTCCATATGTAAGTTGGTTGGTGTGAAGAAGTGTCGGCGGATTGGCTTCTTCCACATCGTGGTGAGGAGGAAGAGCAGGCGGCAAAGACGGTGGGGCGAGAGGCACCGGAGGTTGACTACAAATAAACAATGACAATGTGTAATTTTTTTTCACATTATATCTTTAGAGATGATTAAACCAAACTCTTCCGAAATACACAGATATGATAGATACAAATAATATTATAATTTTAATCAGATTGCGAAATTGATTTCAGTTGAAAATGTCCCTCTGAGGCGGACGAAACATGTCCAGATATTAATTAATAAAAGTGGTATAAGTACGATAAAAAAGTTGCATTTTAATAAATTAAATTAATAATACTAATAATTAAACTAACCGCAAGACATTTTGCATTGAAAATTCATTTGCAGAAAACTTCACAGTATTATCGGCCACAAAATCCTTGAAAAACCTCAAGCATTTTAACACAATTATAAATTCATTCAAATAATCAATTCTATGAATTATTATATTGTTCCATTTGACATCCATTTCTCGTAAAAAACAAAATCTGTTAATACAAACCTCTACTCTGTGGAGGCCCATATGATCCTATTAGGATCGGACATGGTCGGAAAAATTAATTACTATATACAGTTGAACTTGATTATTACGAGGAAGATGGGATCGTTATACGAGGGTGGGTCAATAAGTCCTTAGAAAAGCCGACAGGTGGCGCGACTAGTACTGTAAGCGGTTTGTTTTCATGCAGCGGCACTACCGATTCAGTATGCTGCGAAGTTTCAATCAGATTGGTCGGGTTGTTGTGTGTTTCTCGTACATTTAAAAAAAAAATTTGCTTGTGGAAAATGGAAAAATGGAAAAAGGAGAAAATTGAGTTTAGAGCTGTTATTAAACATTTTAATATAAAAGGGTTAACAGCAAAGGAAATAAAAAATGAGTTGGATTTAGTTCACGGCATATCTGCTCCTTCACTTGCAACTATTTATAACTGGTTAAATGAATTTAAACGTGGTCGTACATCAACAAAGGATGAACCACGCTCAGGACGTCCTGTAGAGGTGACTACACCAGAAATGATCAATAAAATCCACGATATGGTGCTAAGTGACCGAAAATTAAAGTTGAGTGAGATAATTGAGGTTACAGGGATCTCAAAAGGTAGCGTCATTTCTATTTTACATGACAAATTGGGCATGAAAAAAATTTCTGCAAGATGGGTGCCGCGTTTGCTCACAGTCGACAATAAACGCAATAGGGTGGTGGCCTCTAAAGCCCTGTTGTCGCTCAAGCAACGCAATCCGGATGAATTTTTTCGTCGCTTTGTGACTGTAGATGAAACATGGATACACCACTATACTCCCGAGACGAAAGAACAGTCAAAGCAGTGGATTGCGAAAGGCGAACCATGTCCAAAGAAGGCGAAAACCGTAAAATCAGCTGGTAAGGTTATGGCTACTGTATTTTGGGATGCACGTGGAATTATTTTCGTTGACTATTTGGAAAAAGGAAAAACAATAACAGGGGATTATTATGCATCTTTATTGGACCAGCTAAAAAACAAAATTGAAGAAAAACGGCCTCATTTAAACAGGAAAAAAATCCTCTTTCATCAGGACAATGCCCGTGTTCACACATGTTTACGATCAATGGCTAAAATTGAAGAATTGAAGTTCGAATTGGTCGAATACCCACCGTATTCGCCAGATTTAGCCCCCAGTGACTTTTTCCTTTTCCCAAACTTAAAAATGGCTAAGTGGACAACGTTTTTTTCAAATGAAGAAGTCATCGATCGGACAAATGCTTATTTTCAGGACCTTCTGAAAACTTATTTTTCTGACGGTTTAAAAAAAATTGAGAAACGTCTAACCAAGTGTATTGAGCTCCAAGGAGATTATGTTGAGAAATAAAAAAAAATACAAAAATAAAAACTGTTTTAATGCTTTTTTCTAAGGAATTATTGACCCACCCTCGTATATAACATTTTTCGTGCCATGTTCTATTTAAGCATACAATATAAAAAATCTAAAAACCATCGTAAAAATCCCCGAAACAAGCGTGGCATTCATAAGCTACAAAAGTTGTTTATTGTAGTAAAGTGCTGAGCCACCGGCGCTGGTAGGTACCTACTGCCTTCACAAAGCTTGGATTTTTTACATGCAATTTCAAACATATGCGTGGATACTTTTTCGATGTTGTCGGCGAAAATACCAATTAGGTACTTAGACACGTAACTAGTGTCATAAACGTAATCCGATCCCGGCGGCATCGGTCTAGTTAATTTTCCTGTCGGATTTTATTGCTTAGGGTCGAAAATTTTGTTTTTAAACGATCGACACATTAACAATTTTTCTCGGTATATCCGAGAAGTAGCTCATTATAAAAGTGAATAAATAAATGTATGGAGAAAATCATAAACTAAAATGTCAATGAATGTTTCATCATTACATAAGAGATCTGGCTATTTCCGTGATCGTAATAACCAAGTTTGACTGTATTGTAAATTACTATATACATACATTGACAATTATTTAATGATTGACTTGTACCGAGACTAAAACATTCACATTATAATGCAAATGTAACTGCCCGTGACGGGACAGATTTGGGTGATAAGGCACATATAATAGGCAAAAAAATGCAGTGAACCATCGTTGTTTAGATGAATTATTTAGAAAGATTGTGAATGTACAAAGTACATATTACTGAAATATCAAAACAATGGTAAAACTTACGATTTCTTAGCAAACGGTAAAGCTATAGGAACATGTTTGGGCAGTGGCGGTACGGGTGAAGAGTTTTTGTTAGCCACAGTGGTCGCAGACGGAGGAGAGACGGGCTTCCATTCACTCTCGGCCCCCCTGTGTTGCGTGCCTGACGATACGGGGAATTGCAATCGAAGAACCTTCGATTGCTCTATTGTCTTCTCTTGGAAGGACTGTGTTGGCAGTGGTGTTCCACCCTAAAAAGAGATATAAGTTTATTATGGTCACAATAAATTGGTTATTTTATATTATATTGTAGAATTTTCATATAAATATTTTTTCAAGTGTCAACATTATGAAAAGGATACGTTCTCTCAAATACATAACAAAATGGAGCAATCAATAATTTAATCGACTCAAAACTGAGTAGACACAAGATTTAAGAATATAGCATAACTTGGAAAATATCAGAAACATACGCATTACAAAAATCCTATAACAATCTTGGATCAAGTAGTATTCAAACACATTTTTCGCTTGACGGGTGAGAGCTCTTTCCACTAAACTACTGACCCACATACTAACCTTGATTAACTAATAGCTATGCTATCTGAGGTATTTTAAAATTAATGATGGTTACCATCTTCGTAATTATTACAATCAAGGGAATAACATTATTAGCATAATTATTCATATATGACATTAGTATTATTAGGATATGGATCAAATTTGAAGCCATCTATGAATAAAATTGGTAATCTTGATTTAAATTACAAAGTTCTAATGGATTTAAGTTTTGTACTATTCCATTTGAGTCGTTTTTGCGGCCCGGGTTTTGCCTTTCGGCATCTTGAGGCACTGTGTACACCCACCAAAAGGCAAATACACATTGACTTTTGACTTTTGACAAAATTCATTTGCCTTAGTGCATACAGGTGCCTGAAGATGCCTAAAGGTAAAACCCGGCTAGCAAAAATGACTAATGGAATAGTACAAAACTTAAATCCATTAGAATTTAAATTCAAATTCCATCAAGTACCTTTGGTCGATAGTATTAATATTATTAAATTACTACTATTAATTAAATTAAGATTGTGGTCATTATTGAAGGAATTTAAAACACCACAAATAGAGTAGTCATTAGGTAATATGTAGTGGTAAGAACTGTAGTGTTTGCAAGAATGAATTGTGTTCAAATCCCACTAGGTCCAATTTTTAATCTAGGAATTTTCTAATGAGTGTGATTCAGAGGCTTTCCCAAGTTACGTATATTAATCAATAAGTAATTTACCTTTATATTTAACACAATAGGCGCTTTATCCTTGACTTGGAAAGGATGATGAAACGGTCGTGTTTCCGAATCGTGCAAGTCGCGCTCATTCTCATTATCGGAATCTGATGACACCGACGACAACTCACCCAAAGCTTCCTGCCGCGATAGATTTTTACAGAAGTCAGTCAGTTCATCCACAGATTTTCCTGTGAACATACAGTAGGGTCCATTAATAAAGGCATACGATTGCATAATTCTAATAACTCATCACAGTACAATAATATGAATTGTTACTTTCCGGAAAAGAATAAAGAAACGAAAACACTGAGTTACGGTATCCCTTAACAACTTTAATGGGACTGTATAAACTCGTGAAATTAATTATAATGTTTTTTGATTATTTTTTATTTTATATATACGAGGGTGGGTCAATAATTCCTTAGAAAAAAGCATTAAAACAGTTTTTATTTTTGTATTTTTTTTTTATTTCTCAACATAATCTCCTTGGAGCTCAATACACTTGGTTAGACGTTTCTCAATTTTTTTTAAACCGTCAGAAAAATAAGTTTTCGGAAGGTCCTCAAAATAAGCATTTGTCCGATCGATGACTTCTTCATTTGAAAAAAAACGTTGTCCACTTAGCCATTTTTTTAAGTTTGGGAAAAGGAAAAAGTTACTGGGGGCTAAATCTGGCGAATACGGTGGGTGGTCGACCAATTCGAACTTCAATTCTTCAATTTTAGCCATTGATCGTAAACATGTGTGAACACGGGCATTGTCCTGATGAAAGAGGATTTTTTTCCTGTTTAAATGAGGCCGTTTTTCTTCAATTTTGTTTTTTAGCTGGTCCAATAAAGATGCATAATAATCCCCTGTTATTGTTTTTCCTTTTTCCAAATAGTCAACGAAAATAATTCCACGTGCATCCCAAAATACAGTAGCCATAACCTTACCAGCTGATTTTACGGTTTTCGCCTTCTTTGGACATGGTTCGCCTTTCGCAATCCACTGATTTGACTGTTCTTTCGTCTCGGGAGTATAGTGGTGTATCCATGTTTCATCTACAGTCACAAAGCGACGAAAAAATTCATCCGGATTGCGTTGCATGAGCGACAACAGGGCTTTAGAGGCCACCACCCTATTGCGTTTATTGTCGACTGTGAGCAAACGCGGCACCCATCTTGCAGAAACTTTTTTCATGCCCAATTTGTCATGTAAAATAGAAATGACGCTACCTTTTGAGATCCCTGTAACCTCAATTATCTCACTCAACTTTAATCTTCGGTCACTTAACACCATATCGTGGATTTTATTGATCATTTCTGGTGTAGTCACCTCTACAGGACGTCCTGAGCGTGGTTCATCCTTTGTTGATGTACGACCACGTTTAAATTCATTTAACCAGTTATAAATAGTTGCAAGTGAAGGAGCAGATATGCCGTGAACTAAATCCAACTCATTTTTTATTTCCTTTGCTGTTAACCCTTTTATATTAAAATGTTTAATAACAGCTCTAAACTCAATTTTCTCCATTTTTGTAAACAAGCAAATTTTTTTTTTAAATGTACGAAAATAAAAAACAACAACCCGACCAATCTGATTGAAACTTCGCAGCATACTGAATCGGTAGTGCCGCTGCATGAAAACAAACCGCTTATAGTACTAGTCGCGCCACCTGTCGGCTTTTCTAAGGACTTATTGACCCACCCTCGTATTTTATAAAACTCAAGTACTTTATGTACTCTTAGAGCAAACCAAAATATTAATTACAGTCGAACTAGGTTATTACGAGGAAGATGGGACCGACTGAATTTGCTCGTTATAAGCATTACTCGTTATATCAGAGAATAGATATTTTTAAATGAGCAGTCACATAACACAAATGAACGCTGGTAGGTACCTGACTTCAGCTTGGTTTTTTTACATGAAATTTCAACCATATACGTACTTACACTTTTTCTTATGATACTTTTTCAATGTTGTCGATGAAAACACCAATTAGATACTTAGACACTTAACTAGTGTCATAAACGTAATCCGATCCTGGCGGCATCGGTCTACGGTCGCATTTTATTGCTTAGGGTTGAAAATGGTGTTTAAACGATCGACACATTAACAGTTTTAAGAAAATTTTTGATGATATTTTTGCTCGGTATATCCGTTCAGTAGCTCGTTATAAAAGTGAATAAATGCATGGAGAAAATCATAAACTAAAATGTCAACGAATGTTTCCTCATTACATCCGAGATTTCGCTATGTCCGTGATCATAATAACCGAGTTCGACTGTATTTATTTAAATTATTAATAAGTAAATTTAATGTATATTAAATTATTTGACCTATATTTTTAGGCGTGCCATTAAGGACGACTACATTCAGGTTGTGGCACTGAATTTCGAATTACGATGGTAGTGCTAGTTATTGATTATCTTTTAATACAGAAAATGAAGATTTTCAATTGCATATTTCCATTCAAATTATTACGATTTATTCCAATATTATAACAATCATCGTTTTCTACAGTTTAAGTATGAGCAATACATCGCACTACCATCGAAGTTCTGCAGTTTCCTGTCACGGCCTGACTATTAGTGAGCCTCAGGTGCCATAGATTGTTGCAAATTTCAATAGCCTTTTACCTACTTGATATCAAATCATATTGAAGTGATACCTACCACAATTTTGAAATAATCATTGTATATTGGTTAGAAACAATTTTATATATTTTTTTAATTACGTCATCGGACAGTGTAACAAGGACGGACGTGCACTTCGTATTGCAGTCTAGAGAAGGACTGTGGAGAGATCAGAATGAAAAAAGGCTCTTGAAACCATGGCTGTAGCACTACTAATGTATGTATCATCAATTACATACCTCCAGATTTGATGGCGGATATGACTTTCTGTTGAGCCTGCGGTCCCAGGGTGCTGGCTGCAGGCAGGGTACCAGTTTGGAGCATAGTAATAGCATTCTTACGTGCTATCTCCAACAAACGTTTTTTGTCAATCTCCATCCGTTTGTCTCTACTCTTTGATCTTCTCCTCTCTTGCCGGTGAGATCTGTTAAATTGAGCATGTCAAATTATTTAGCTTCAAATAATGAAAAGGCAGACATATACGCAACATAATACATACAAATTTAACTTACTTCGATAAATCTATATGCAACAAGGCTCCAAAAGCCAACCTTTCAACGTTTCAACAAACATATTCTGTATGAAATATTAGGGTGATCAATAAAAGAAATATGGCCATACATAATCAAAAATAAAATCATAATATAGACACATTATTATAGTGTCTGTATACGTGCATGGATTTACTGGCAACGATAGTGTGTAAATTAATCTATCGCGATAACTATTTACATGTAAAAGTGCTGACTTTCTCGCCAATATCATTCTTCAAGCGTAATCGACACGCATTGTTGCTTTGTGTGGCGTTATTTGACAGCACCGGTAAATCGAAAAATCGGTAAATGTCAAAATTCTCTGCGTGGTGTAGTTTGTATTGTTTGTAGGTTCGCCATTATATTTCAGATATCGTGTGAGTTCGAACTATCGCGTGAAAATTCAGAATCCCCTGAACTTTTTTGATCATGCATTTTCTTGTTACGGCCGTGATAATACGTACTGTCAGCAGTAAATCCATGTACGTGTAAACGGGCGACTATGCATAGAAATCATTCAGTCGGTATGACTAACATACAATAAGTGGTTTATTATTTTGATATCCTATTCGGTATTCGTATGAGGTGTTATGTATGCACTGTTGATTACCTTCGATCATCATATTTGTCATATCTAGAAGTCCTGTCCCGACTGTGAGATCTTTTGGTCCTCGAGCGGCTCCTGGTCCTCTTACGCGTCTTGCTATGGGATCTTCGGCGAGATCTGCTCCCCGATCTTCTACGAGAACGACTGCCGGACCTCCGGCTCCGTTTTTCTGATTTTTTATGATCGTCTGTCGACTTACTATCGCTAGAAACAAGAAGTTATAATTATTGAGGCAGTCAGATTGTTTTCTTTGTGCACATAATTGTATTGATGAGGGGACCATAATTATATACCAAATATATTATATACAAATAATTTTCATAATATTTCATAATAATTGTCGCTGTTCTGTGAGCTCGCCAGTTGGTAGACTTTTAACACTATTAACATTAAAAACGCGCGAACGAGATAGCACTTGAATATAGGTATATTTTAATTTATTAGTCTATTTCGTTCGAATGTATGAATAATTGGTCATAAATTTTGTGTCGCAGCACAGTGGTGACATGACGCACAGGCTTAGGCTTGTTATAATATGACCGCTCACTGTTAATCATTTTTGTTAACAAGAGTATTGTAACCTAACAGAAAAATAACTCATAAATTTAAAATGTGTTTAAAATTTTATAATAAATGGGACTATTCAACAAGAGGAGCTCAGCGTATTTTTAGCGATTCTATTGAAGCCGATACGCGGTCTGAGTTCCCTGAGCCGATACGTATTTCAAATACTATTATGGAGTTGGTTTTAGTTTCAGTTGAGTATGAAACTTTTGTCGCATACGCACGCCAAACGCTCTATATAGTATTCCAAATACTAGTAAGTATTTTGGAACAAGTTTCTATACTAAGTATTTTTTTATACTGGTAGTAAGTATACTTAGTCTTCAAAATCGACCAGTTTTCCCATCTCTAGACTACACACCAACGTTGAAGACTGTTTATTTTTGGATAAATG
This sequence comes from Rhyacophila brunnea, assembly GCF_057557595.1. Taxonomy (NCBI): domain Eukaryota; kingdom Metazoa; phylum Arthropoda; class Insecta; order Trichoptera; family Rhyacophilidae; genus Rhyacophila; species Rhyacophila brunnea. The sequence goes on along the minus strand of NW_028232796.1, from coordinate 7,378,688 downwards.
TGTTTAAACGTGGCCATACTAACAGCAAGGTTGAATCATGATCCAGACGAACAATTTTGGTCACCACAGATGAAATCATTGAAAAAATTCATGGTACCTATTGTAATAAAACACTACCGAGTGTATGTGCGCAAGATTGCTGACACTGTGGGCATCTCAAGTGAACAGGTGGACAATAACTTTCACGAACTAAGAAGCTGTATGTACTTTAAATTATTGACCATTGACTAAAAATGTACTCGAATGGAGACTCAGCACAGCATTAGAGCAATGTGCAATCGCAATCCAAAAGATTTTTTCCTCAATCGTCGATTAAACTGTGTCTCAGTAATTATTTATTTAGAGATTGTTACTATAAATTTTGATTCAACACACAGTTGATTACAGCTAGCTTAAGGCGATGTCTTTACCTATCAGAGGCACCTAGCGGAAAAATACGAAGCTTTCAATTTGAGACATTGTTAGAAAACTTAATGAACTAAATTTTAATAATAAATATGACCATAAAATATATGTAATAATAAGGTGCAGTCCGATTCAACAAATTCACATTTTATTACATTTTTTACAATTGTAAGCTTTGACTTAAAATAAAAAATATTTTTCTTTTTAATGTTTTCAGATACCTACCTACATATTTATTAACACAGTTGAAATAGTAAATTATCAAAAAAATGTCTCGGATTGCAAGCTTCGTATTTTTCCGCTAGGTGCCTCTGGTAGATAAAGACATCACCTTAAATCTGATCCGTAATCTATATCGTGAAATAATCCATAGTCACTAAAATGAACAATATTATAATATTATTTCTGAAATCTTGCTTTTTGTCACTAAGTACTGGATCTTTTTGTAGTTTTCGATCATTATCTTCATGCTGGGACAAATGTTCTTTGGAATGTCTTCTTTTTTAAGTGCAAGCATAGAGTTATGTTTTAGGACTTTTAAATAACTTCCGAACATTTGACAACAAATTAAAGATTCGAAAGAAGATTATTAAAAATACAGTAAGGTAAATGTACCAGTAGTTGACCTTTTTTCAATAAAATGCCCAAAATAAGAAACGTAGACGCGGGATTGCTCTAAATTGTAAAGTTCAGACAAGTGAAGCCATCTGTGGTCGGATTGAGGAACTAACACATCACCATATGTCATAGGAGCGTCATAGCAGCTATTTGAAAACAACACATCACGCCGTAAGCATTTTATTTTTAATTTCTTAAGTAAATTGTTAAGGATATCAGTGGATGGCATGGCATATTTTGGGATCATATGGCAATTTAATGATTTTGACTTCATAATATCAAGTTAATGCATTTCGGGCAGTCATAATATTGAAGTATCGAGATCATTTGTAATTTTTAAGTTATATTTACAAGGAAGCAAGTTTGTGGGGGGGTCAACTACTCACACTTTTTTTAATACTTTTTCAGTAGTTGACAAGATATATTAAATAAAATTATATCACTTAGTTTTGAACAATTTTTACATTCATAAGTATGGAACGATGATTATTTATTAATTAGAAGTGTCTAGGGTGGTTCTATCCAGTAGATGACCTAGGGGTCAACTTTTTTTTTGTATTTTTTCAGCAACGGGTTGTGTATTTTTTCTTCGAAAAACAACAATTTCTTGAATTATAGCCCTGAATATATAGCAACTGAATGAAGCAGGCCAATAATAGCCGACAACTTACGAGAAATAGCGACGCGATAAAAAAAATGCAGGGCATTACGGAGGATTTACTTTGGTCATTATAACGTACCCATATAATTAATAATGTTAACGTTAGTTTTGTCGCAAATTGATTATCAGCCTACCTCACCATACTTTTTATATATAAGCTGCCTGCTTCACCATACTTTCATATAACCTGCCGCCCCTAGGGTAGCAGGGTCTTAGCCAAAAAAGATAACAAGACAGTGCACAGAAAGAATGCATAACCGTCATAGTAACAGGGAGTGTCGGTGGGGCTGTCACACCAACGACAGTCCTCTACAAGTACAAAAGAATTCCTCAAGAAATTTCCGAAAATGTGGACTTTGTCCATGGAGCCCTCAAGCTGTAACAGTACCAGGAGAATCTGAAAGTGTGCCTTCAATGGAAGCAATCAGAGGAACGCAAGCGGTATTTAGAGAGAGGACTGCAGTTCCTGAGTAAAAACACTGATAAGGAAAATCTTGAATCATTCCGCAAAAACAACGAACCTGATCAAGATGACAAGTCACTGTTCGCACTGTAAAGAAAAGTAAAAAATGAGTTGGAAAATATCACTCCACCTGAACCGGTCAGACTCATCGATGAGGCATTGCAAGAAGAGGAATCTGATGATATGATGTCTTTGACCGCCTGGAATACTATGAATTATTATGATGTTTCATCTCCAATCGCTAGGGCACATGTGGCTGGTCTAACGACTTGTGATGGTGATTTGTCTCCAATCGCCAGTGCACCTGAGGCTGGTTTAAGGATTTGTATTGATACTTCGTCTCCAATCGCCAGTGAACCCGCGGCTGGTCCATCAAATGTTCGTAGTCCATTCAAGAGACATTTTTTCCCCGGTGAAGGGGAAGAAAAATTCAAAAAGAAAGCAAAAAGGGGAAAAAACCCCCATCAGCTTAGACTATAGATACATCTAGACGTCACCCGTTGCATTGCTAAATGAAGCCGCTTGCCTTGCGTTTGGTTTGTGAGCGAGCAAACGCATTCGTCTACAAATGTTCGAGACCATAGACCATTTCGCTAGTGCTCGCCCAAAGTGCTCGCACTAGACGCTCAGAATTAAAATATAATTTTCTATTTTTTTACGTTATATAGTATTTTTAAGCGGTCAAAATGCAACCATTAGATAAAGATATCTATAATTTAAGTTATTTCAAAAAAACACTAGGTCACTGATATTAAAATATATAATAAAATACAAATAAATTATCACGAACATGTATCAACTTACCTATGAAACGTTATACCATCTTCTTGCTTATCAGTACGGCTACCACATTTTAAGACAACACACAGAACCATCTTTTCTACTTAATTAACTAAAAATATTTACCACGGACTTTATGTTTAACACAAAAATATCAATTTTAGCAACACGAGCTCGCAAATTATCGACGCTGTGTGAAGCGTTTTGCCCCGATTTGATGGCGATATTTTTGGAAACTAGCTTACACAAATGTAGACCTTTTATCTTACTCTAGCGCGTGTGAAAGAGATCGTAAGGGAGCCGAATACTTTCTCACTCGCACTCATGCATCGTTTTTGTTCAGGCCTTGCCCATCAGTGTTTCCGGTAAACTGTGCCAGGAGTATTTCGTAAACAAAAAGAGGAAGAAAGAAGAAATGGAACGGTTGAAAAAAGAATGAGCTGCAGAGAAGCAAAGAAAGAAAGAACTGAATGAGCAAGCAAAGGAAGAAAAAAAATGGGGAAATTGAAAGCAGTCAAGAAGAAAATGCGTTTTTCTTTTGAGTCTTCTAACCCAAGTGTTGACATTTCAGACTCAGCGGAGAGTGAATGGGATAAGTCTAGTGATGAAAGCTTTAAGCCTAAAACTCGATGGCTGTCCGTTATGAAAGTCATTAATGAACATTATCCTATAATACTTCCCGGGGAAAATCATCCATATTTCTAAAGTAAAAGCTACTATTTCATCGATGCAAAAGTGCGGGAGACTATGGAAATGGCCAGAGTGATCCGATGTACTTAGCTATGAATGGAAGGCGGTAGTATCCCACATAAATGACCCGACACAAGTAAACAAAACTCGTAATGTTTATTTAGTTCCGGAATTGGAATTTATTTGGAATATCTAAGGATTTTTATGTTAAGTTTTATTTTGGTAAGTACTGAGCCTATGCGTTACTATGTAGTATGTATGTACTTAGTTGCTAAAATAAATATATTTTTGTATTTTTACTTTGAAGTAACTAATTTTGCATCCTTTGTTACCCAAACAAACCTGATGATTGGCTGTCAAACAAAATCCTCTCCTATGTAACTTGTTACTGAACCGCCCATTGCTACCAAGTTGATTTAAGTAGCTATGGGCTAGAGTGGTCTGACAGGAAGCCCTCAGGCAACTCTGATGACAGATTTGCCATGAAGCCTCCTGATTAGACATGGTCAACTACTGAAAAATATAGTGGTCAACTACTGGAACCCCTGATTAGACATGGTCAACTACTGAATATAGTGGTCAACTACTGGAACTTTCAATTTTTTGGATGGTCAACTACTGAAACCGCAACATGGTTTGGAAAAATTGAACACAATTTTTTTGTAACAGACCCTTTCCTAATTTTTGTCTTGTCATATTAATTAAGACATTTGATCCATTATGAGTAGACTTGCTTTGCCAACATTCGGTCTAATGCTAAACGTTAATCGTTATTTTTGTTGAATTTTTTTCTTAAATGGTCAACTACTGGTACGTTTACCTTACCTACTTATGTTTCTAAATAAAAATTTGTTTTAGTCATTAGATGTTTGCTATTCAAAAAGATGAATTTAAACCCGGCAATTTTTTGAGTATCAATTTGTCCCTTATAATAGTGTTTTCATTTTGATTTTGCACATAGCTTACCTTATTTTTTTGTGCACTGAAATGAGTTCGTTTAGTTTGTCTCTCAAATCTGGCGTTTTATTCTGATCAGAGCCCGATTCACTCTCGGAGCTTAGCTTTAATACATCAACGGAATTTTCTGACAATTCACCTTCTTCATATTTCTCCGCGTGTTTTTCAGCCTTCTTTCTTGCCTCTTCCTCGGCTTGTTTTACATTCGCTTCAAACACAGAACTAAATTTCAAGTTCTTAATTTGAATTTTATTATTGCCAGTTTTTCCCTTTTCAACATTATTGTCTTGCGGCACTTGATTGCTTTTCGATTTACTAGAATGATTTTTTTCCTCTGGTAATTTGATTTGAGAAACATCAGGCATTTTTGGAATTGGAATATTGTCCATTGGATAGTTATTGTGTTTGGACTCGTTAATTTTGTGATCTGAAACGCGAGCATTTTTTGGTTTTTCTGGCGTGACTGGTTCGTTTTTGACTTGAATAGTGTAATGATCAATATCAGTGACTGTCACCTTTCTGTTACTCGATACTTTCTCAAGCATGGACACTGATTCTAGATAATCTTTAGCATATTCCTTGGGGTCAGGGAAATAAGACGTATGTGAAGGTTTATAATCATCGGAATCGCTGTCTACGGCGGTCTTTCGTTTCCTATTTTTATGTTTGCTTTTTTTGCTCTTCTTTTTATGTGTCGAAGCATCCGTTTTACTGGCATCAGTATCTGAACTACTCCGTCCACGTTTACCTAATTTCTTCTTCTTTTTCTCCTTGTGTTTACTCTTTTTCTTAAGTTTCTTCGATTTGACTTTGCTTTTCTTCAGATTAAAGAAAATATCCGGTGGCTCGGCATTAAAAACACCAAACAATTCAGAAAGAATCTCCGCCGACGATAAGCTGACAGGGGCAGTGACTTTTTCTATTTTTGGCAGAATGTGTTTAACATCTTCCTTGTTGTCTTGCGCCATTGCGCTGTCAGATTATATAGACTCGGTTATATTGTTTTACTAGATCTATCTTTCACCATTCACTTATAACGAATGTTTTATAAAGTTTCTAGCATAATACTATTTAACTATCAATTTTGTTGCAGAAAACGTTTGATTATATGACATAAACTTCACAACCCGGCTTGTTCTTGACTGTATTATCGAGCAGTGTTGCCATCTTTTCAAAGTGGAATTATAGTACAGAGCCTCCAAAATTATAGTATTTGGTGAAAAAATATAGTACGCGTTGTTATCTGTTGTAAATGTATTCGTTTTTTGTTTCTCAGAAAACAAAAACGGAGAATTTGAGAAACTCCGAGACCTTTTTTTATTTAGGTACCTCTTCCGACCAAAAATGCTTACTGAAGAATTCACGAAATTTCATTTTAAACCAAAGTCAAAAGATTTTTTTACGTTTTTCGAGCAAATTTTTTCCAAAGTTCTCCAAATCTTCTTATATTGCGAAATTATAGTACTTAGCACCAATTTATCGAACGAAAATATCGAAATTTTAGTAATTTTTACATATTTTTTCCGATATTCAAAATTATATTATTTTGTCTTATATCGTACATAGTACGCGGACCAAAATTATAGTACAAATACTATAATTATAGTACGGTTGGCAACACTGTTATTGAGTGTTGTCATCTTTTTGTCACCGAATTTTAATACGTGGTCGTAAAAAATATTGTGAAAAATTATAATGCGCTAGCTGCCCATACACGTACAGTTTGAGTAGCAGGTTGAACATGGCACAGACCAAAGAGATTGGAAGACTGGGGAGAGGGAACACGCCATCATTTATGTACTAAAAAATACGAATCGGAGAAAGTCAGTTGGTAATGTTGGCATTCTGGAGCTAGTACCTACTTGTTCGTGTGGTAAAACAACATGGCGGATATAATATTGTTATTCTCTCCATGTTGAAAGAAGTAAGATATTTTCGTCGACATTTTAAGTAAAAAAAACCATGGCCTGTTGCAGTGCAATAGGATGCAAAGCCAAGAGGAATGCCGCCGTATCTTTTCACAGGTATTTATAATAATAATATTACATTTTTCTCTACGTTTATTGACAAATAAGTGTTGTATTACTAAACGTTATTATTCGGTAAAAAAATGTTTATTAATGGAAGAATACAAATGAGTAACAGCATTTCGGAACAATATGCATACTATTAATTATTTATACATTGATAGTTTTTCCTAAAAGATCTTTTACAATAACAATTCACACTTTTACATCAAACGTCAAATGGTTGTTTATTGCGAAAAATCCAGGGCCGTATGCATAATATTATTTTGAACCCAAAATATACGATGTGTTTTTCAAAGTAAAAACTGTTAGTGCTAGTTAATGACATTCATTATTTACTTAGATTTACATAGTAGCAATTTTATAATGTTATATAAATTAAATTGTTTCAGATTTCCGATGATGGGGACATAAATTCCAGTTCCGGAGATATTGATTTTGACGATATTCTTGATTCAATTTATATAAGCAACTATGTCGGCGAAGTCGTAACATATATTGCCGGATTCATTGTCAGGCATTTGCGGAAAATGTTAAAGTGTGAAAAGTGTCTGTCAGCGATCACAGGTGTCAGGGAGAATCTCATGGAGTCGTTGATCGTTGCAAAAGATAGAGGTGGCTTAGTGTACCCCTCAATGGATGTAATTTCCATTTGTACACGCAGTGAAAAAATCTTTAGAGAAGTCCTGCATCAAAGCGGAGGCATTCGTATGCATCCAAAATTTAATTTAGAATATTTAAATAATAAACTTTTAAAATATTTTGTTAATAGCAACTGTATTTTTAGAGAATTAGATAATCACATGTATGATACTTCGCCATTAACAAACCATGTCACAAATTTAATGAAACTAGTTTCAAAAAAATATTTAGAAATAAGATATCATTATTTAGCGAAAAATGCAGAGCAACCAATCAACCATATTAGACAATATTTTAATAGATTAATTATACTTAGGAATCAATAGTTTTTCAAACCATTTTCGTTTTAAATAATCGATTTTTTGTATGAATTCATATTATATATGCAGGGCTTCTCTGATAATAATATTATGTTAAATAGATAAAATATTGTAATTAACTATATAATCAAATTTTCAACATACGAGGGTGGGTCAATAATTCCTTAGAAAAAAGCATTAAAACAGGTTTTATTTTTGTATTTTTTTTTTATTTCTCAACATAATTTCCTTGGAGCTCAATAGACTTGGTTAGACGTTTCTCAATTTTTTTTAAACCGTCAGAAAAATAAGTTTTCGGAAGGTCCTCAAAATAAGCATTTGTCCGATCGATGACTTCTTCATTTGAAAAAAAACGTTGTCCACTTAGCCATTTTTTTAAGTTTGGGAAAAGGAAAAAGTCACTGGGGGCTAAATCTGGCGAATACGGTGGGTGGTCGACCAATTCGAACTTCAATTCTTCAATTTTAGCCATTGATCGTAAACATGTGTGAACACGGGCATTGTCCTGATGAAAGAGGATTTTTTTCCTGTTTAAATGAGGCCATTTTTCTTCAATTTTGTTTTTTAGCTGGTCCAATAAAGATGCATAATAATCCCCTGTTATTGTTTTTCCTTTTTCCAAATAGTCAACGAAAATAATTTCACGCGCATCCCAAAATACAGTAGCCATAACCTTACCAGCTGATTTTACGGTTTTCGCCTTCTTTGGACATGGTTTGCCTTCGCAATCCACTGCTTTGACTGTTCTTTCGTCTCGGGAGTATAGTGGTGTATCCATGTTTCATCTACAGTCACAAAGCGACGAAAAAATTCATCCGGATTGCGTTGCATGAGCGACAACAGAGCTTTAGAGGCCACCACCCTACTGCGTTTATTGTCGACTGTGAGCAAACGCGGCACCCATCTTGCAGAAATATTTTTCATGCCCAATTTGTCATGTAAAATAGAAATGACGCTACCTTTTGAGATCCCTGTAACCTCAATTATCTCACTCAACTTTAATCTTCGGTCACTTAACACCATATCGTGGATTTTATTGATCATTTCTGGTGTGGTCACCTCTACAGGACGTCCTGAGCGTGGTTCATCCTTTGTTGATGTACGACCACGTTTAAATTCATTTAACCAGTTATAAATAGTTGCAAGTGAAGGAGCAGATATGCCGTGAACTAAATCCAACTCATTTTTTATTTCCTTTGCTGTTAACCCTTTTATATTAAAATGTTTAATAACAACTCTAAACTCAATTTTCTCCATTTTCCATTTTTCCATTTTCCACTAGCAAATTTTTTTTTTAAATGTACGAGAAACACACAACAACCCGACCAATCTGATTGAAACTTCGCAGCATACTGAATCGGTAGTGCCGCTAGATGAAAACAAACCGCTTGCAGTACTAGTCGCGCCACCTGTCGGCTTTTCTAAGGACTTATTGACCCACCCTCGTACCTACCTGTATTTTGTGTCTAATAGGTTTATATAACCAAGTAATTTTATACACAATATGTCAAAAACGAACCCATGTTATGTTTTTATTTCATAAAATATTTTCAAAATACACATGTGTAAATAGGTAGGTAATATAATATACTTTTTTTTTGTTTGTAACTGTAATTATTTGTGTTTTTTATTTAACCGTTTTATCTAAACAAAAATGCTATGTTATTTTATATAGAACAATATGTAAAAACAAGACCATATTTCTTATTCCAATATTTAACCATTTGCTATTAACTGATTTGTGTATAATTTTTCATAATATTATTGTGTTTTTTGTGTTATTAAAAATAAAATACTTACATCCATTTGCATTATTTTTTCTTACCCTGAATCCTAATAAAGTTTTTATTGCGGGAACTTTTTATAATGAAAATACGTTTATCATAAATTGGTTGTAAGCTTGTGTTGATAAAAAAAAATACTCAGTGGGGCGTTTTTATGTCCGAGTATGGCCCATTTGCAGCAAAGTGTAGCTAATTTCAGAGAAGTAACACTTTCTCTCACAAAACGAGTACACACTGACATTTGTGTGCTACCTCTGGGGGAGGAGTCCAATCTCTTTGGCACAGACAATAACTGTACGTTAGTGGGCATACCACAGATCAATTTAACTACCCCATTTAAATCTGTCGAATTGTCAACAGACGTGCCCATATACGTACAATTATTGTCTGTGGCTATTGTGTCTATTGTCAAAAACCATGGAGTTAGGTTCGCGGAGATAATATACAGGGTAGTGTTTAAATTAGTTTTAAGTAGGGTATACTTGAACGATATTAATACACGAATAATTTTACTTTGAATTTATTATGATTATAATAGTTTTTATTAGAAACAAATTGACATAAAATATACACAAATGACATTGGTATAATAAATCATGATTTCACTAGTGGATTGTGTATTTTATCGATTCACCGAAACAATATTATACACATTCGTGTGAATATAAAATATGATCTATAATCTTTTCTTTTGAATAAATTATTCCCTTTAATGGACATATGAGTCAGTATTTATATATTTGGTCATATTTTTAGAATACGGTAATATTTATATAGGTACCTATTGATTTTATATACAATAAATTTAAACATGCCACAAAATTATATTTACATCAATCATCAGTAAATAATAATTAATAACCTACTATGATATTAGTAAAATAAATACGTAAATTTTATTTAGATTTACCGACATTGTCATTCACAATTAGGTATGTTAATTTATGTTGTGAACGTATTAAATTAATAATTTGTAATATTCACTACATACAATAAATAAAATTTGAATACTGAGTTATTAGAGATTTCAGAATAACTTAATATTTATATTGCTCTCTAAAATTTTAACATTTATATATTGTATAAAATAATATGTTTACATAAATAATAATTATAACTTTGTTTTACCCTCGTAAAAATAAATAAAATATTTGCGACTCCGTGTACATATTATTACATTATTAATAATAAATGAATTTGTATTTTATAAAAAGCAACATCAGCTGCAGTTGTATTAGGCGGCCATAGACGGACAGTTCTCGTAACAGGTTGAATATGGCACAGACAATAACTGTTCAATAACTGTACGTTAGTGGCCACACCACAGATCAGTTTAACTACCCCATAAATCTATCGAACTGTCAACAGACGTGCCCATATACGTACAGTTATTGTCTGTGGCAGATCAAGTGTCAAAAACTGTGGAGGTTATGTTCGCGGAGATCATACACAGGGGTACCTACCTAGTGTTAAATTAGTTTTAAGTAGGGTATATTGAACGATATTGATTTTGTTAGATTAATTATGATTACAATTTATTGTTTGTGTAAATATATGTCCAGATTCTTTTATTTTGAATAAATTATTCATAGTATACTAATTGTTGTTTTAATAAAATGTAATTAAGATAAAATACATACGTATTGTTTTATTTAGATCAGGGTTATATACATTAAATTTATGTAATATGTTTTATTCAATCACCAAAACAATTTACTTATTGGTTTTGAATAATATATATTAATTTGTTACAGACATATTTTAACATTAGCATATTACTAAATTTACGTACATATTTCTTTTGTCTAGATTTATTTTACATCAACAATAAGCACATCGTATTTTGTTACATCCAAAATTTATATATTTTTATTACTATTGCCATTTTTCATCGTAAGGGCAACTATAAAAAAACCTAGTTGACACTTCACAATATTCGTAATTATATAATATGAGTAGCAAAAGAATACGCAACAAAAATAATATACTTCTTATCGAACGAACTTAGAAGATTATGACAGAACTGTCAAAATTTGCCGCCAAATCGCGCCAGCTACTCCTACTTTACGACACAGCTAGCTAACGTCACCCGAAAACTCTCGGTGAGTTGAAATTCCAACAGTTTTACAAAAACACGGGAATGGGGGTCGCTGGCAGTTTGAACATGGCACATATCTGACAGGTCGAAAACTGTCCGTCTATGGGCGCAGCAGATTATCTACCAAAGATAACTGTATGGTCGCCATTAAGTATTAACTGGCATGTTCAACCTCTTACGAAAACTGTACGTATATGGCCGCCTATTGAGCGGTATATTCTACTTAACGTCAATGACATCAAGTGTTATCCGAGAACTTTCGGCGAGTCGAAATTCCAACAGTTTTACAAAAACACGGGAGTGGGGGGTCGCCGGCAGTTTGAACCTGGCAGAAATCTGGCAGGTCGAATACTGTCCGTCTATGGGCGCAGCAGATTATCTACTAAAGATAACTGTATGGCCGCCATTACGTATTAACTGGCATGTTCAACCTGTTACTAAAACTGTACGTCTATGGGGACCAATTGTACGCGGTTAAAAATATATACCTACCTATTTTTTTTTCGTTTTTCACAAAAAAGATTTGAAAAATATAAAAAAACATTTCTTTACCTCTCCGGACAAAAACAATTTAATTGCAAATCTGAGAAAAGCTGTTTCGTCGAGGACATTTGTTTTTACTAACAATTCGCTCGCCAAATTACCTGTGTACGAAACCTGTGTAGGTAGTACGAAATTATGCTATTTTTATTGTTTCTTAATGTAGAAATAAAAACTTTTCCCAATATCCAAATTATTAGGTATAGTATTTTGGGCGTACCCTTTTATATTAAACATAGTACGCGGACCAAAATTATAGTACAAATACTATAATTATAGTACGGTTGGCAACACAAAGTTTACCGACATTTCAGTTTATTTTTTCGGCTGTTCAATATAACACATCTGTGACATTCGTATTATTATTTATCTGGCACCACCTAAATTAGATGAAAAATAAAATACCTACACATGTTTTATGCATTCTTCAATATGATTTACCTATTTAATGATAAGTGTAAATATCGAATAACTAAAGTTTATCCAAGTAAAAGGTGGCATTGGCTGTAAACATGGTAATCATTATATACATGGCAACCTATGATGGCAACATGGAAACAGTACCTACCAACTTTGGAATCTGAAATTTATTACTGTCTAGTAAAGACTAATAATTTTCAGTAAAATTAAATAATCATAAATAATAAATATTTGATTGGTTTATTTTTATCCTTGGTTTGGTTTGCTGTTCATTTTCGACATTTTCAAATGGTCACATTTATTTTTAATAGCGAATGTCACCACGTGTTTTGAGAAGTGAGTCGGGCGCCGAAGATAAAGTATACATCTAGATCTACAAAGTGTACCTATCTGGATGGACGAATGGATAGAGGCATAGACTAATATACGATGGAGGAGCCACTGTCGAAAACTACCTAATCCTGACTGAAAGCCTCGTAACTGGACAGAATCTGACATTCGAATGACGTTTACAAAATGGCGTTCATATGGTAGTTCGTAGTTCCATTTTTACCCGTTATTTAGATAAGTTTTAGGACTGTGCCCACCTTATTTATGTAGGTACCTAACGCTGCCAATTATTTAAGTAGGTAGATACCTACTAAAATCATTAAAATAATATTATTACATACCAACATTATGTTGGCACAGGTACATGATAGATAATGTAGGATCCAAATATTTCGGTGTCATAAAAATAAAGTAGGTATGTACCTACATACCTACCCATAATTATGTTTAAAAACCTAACCCACGATCAGTGATGCTGGGGTAGACAGGTCATGACTGGTACATAGGAGAACTATAATGTCATGATACACCGCTAGATGGCATTATCAGAAATACGAAAATCCTAGGGAGGCCAATTTACTAGCAGGGGGTGGGGGGGGGGCATGATACCACCTTTTCCTCTAGGTATAATTTGAGGCACCAAGGCCAAACAGCCTTTTATCCTCTACTCTGTAGTAGTACTCGCGTTTGTATCCTACCTATTAACGAAGAGCTCATGGCCTTTCGTCGTGGGTCTGCGGAAAGAATGAAAAAAAAAATAACGAGGAAAGGGGTTATCCGTTATACGATGATTTCTCATTCGAATTGACAAAAGTCAAGACTGCAATTTTATTTTATATATATGATATACAGATGGGGAGGGGACTAAATGCTCTCTCTTTTGTCTCACACTGTAGGAAAAACTAAAAACATAATGTAGGAGACTTTAAGAGCAATATTGCTCATTTGTATTATTTTCTTTTATATAATATTTATTTGCCGCCCTAATAGGTGCACGACTTGCCACCAAGGAACGTCACTGTAGGTGGTAGTTTATTTCGAATTTCGAATGGAATAATAGGTATGTATATTTAAATTATGGAAATGTAGGCGGTAATACTGCTGCAACTAGCATATTAGGTAAGACAATATTTTTTAATAATTTCAATGTCACTAGCACGGAGGACACATTGCTTGCAGTTTGCATCGCGAAACTATGCCGCAGGATTTACAATTTACAGTATGTCGGCCTTCACCTTAACCTGTATGGAAAATTGGCGAATATATTTCAACGCAGAGTGATATCGACCCAGGAAATACGTTGCATACAAGCACAAAATTACCCATGGCCAATAAATGTGTGCATTATTCATGGTTATCCACCATCCTATTTTGTTTATAAACATGTTATCAACGGTGGGCCAAAGCGTACCGGGGTGGCGCTTCGACACTTCTTCGAATAGTTTTTATCAATATTATATTCATGACCCCCACATCCTGAAGCGGGCCCCCCTTCCTATTGCTAGGATTAAAGGTAATGTGACGGTTTACAGTAATGTTTTCTAAATGGTATTTCTGGTAAAATTATGGATATTCAGTGTATATTTAACGATTTTCCTGTATTTTTTAATAAATCCACTTGAAGTTGTCGAGTATTGATACACAATAATCAAAAATTGCATTGCACAACCACATGTTTGAAAAGGTTAAAACCCTCAAGTAAAATAGCGCCGCAGGCGACTTTTTTACTATTAGAGCAAATTTGTGATGGTAAACTGGTAAATCCGCCACGCCGGGCCCCCAGGCTAGAGCCCTGTCAGCCCCCCTCCCCCTTGTGGGGGCCATGATTATATTACACGAAATAGTCACGTGGTTAAAGAAAAGTGGAAAAGCGTATCGCTGTTATTTAGAACTTTAAAACCATAAAGAACCAGTAAAAAAGGGCGTAAACATCTGAAATAAAGCGATTAGTCAGCTCAATTCCTCAGTGATTATGGGAAAATGTATTGATCTTTACCATACCGTAGCTTCGATGTTTTCGATTGATAATCGTCGTTGCCTTTATTAAATATTCAGTAGGTACCTAGGTACATATGTCGAAATATTACAATATGTGTTTCAAAAGAAGTTGGAGATGGGATGGGAGAGGATTAGATCAAATAAGTAAGTAGATACCTAACGGAATTGAAACTAAAAATAAAAGGGGGCGGCATTCTAAGTCCGTTTTAGAAGGGCTGCACTTTGTCTTGGGACGTCACTGATTTTATGGCTTTTGACTGCATGTGCGATACTGAATTATTATTTTTCATACCTGTCACCTACTTACTGTCTTTCGGTCTGTCCACCGGTTCGCAACCGGCTCGTAGTTTAACCACAAGTTTGAGGGAACCAACTGAGTGGCATCACTAGCATAATTGAATTGCATAATGAAAATGGTGGTAAATTTTCATAAAAGAAAATAAAATAAAAACACTGTTTCGAGGCTAGCAATTTTCTTTGAAGTATAGAATTATTGTGATCGTACCTACAATTTAAAACTTTCACAGTAATTAGGACTTGATAATTTTAATTTATTTCAAGGCCGACTATATATTCAGGGCGTGGCACTGAATTGAGAATTACGATTGTAGTGCTAGTTATCAATGCAGTGCGGTAAACTGTTCGCAATAAAGAACATTTTCGCAACATTTTCTATTGCATATTTCGTTCAAATTATTACAATTTCTTTCAATATGCAACAATCATTATTTTGTACAATCTTTAATTTATGTAATAATAATATGTGAGCAAAGATATAAAAAAGTTATTAATGTCTAGCACAGTCCATCAAAAAATAAATACTATAAAAATGCTGCATTAATAATTACGTAAGTAATTATCCCACGCAGGGGCATCTACAGTGGGCCGCCATTTGCATTTTATTTTCAAACAGTATAGGTAAGTACCTAGGTACATATTATAATATGTGTATATTCAGTGCTGCCAAAACATAAAATGCAAACTTCTACATATGGATGAACGAAGAGAGAGGAAGAGGAAGAGATCAGGATAGAGATGTCTGGAGGGCGATTGTGCAGTCGGCAAAGATTCCACTATCAGTTGATTGAAAAGTTACGCAAACAAAAAAGTTCACCTTTAAAATGTGTTGACCAGGAATACCGAGTAGCTCTTTCAAGCATCGACTCAGATATAAAAAGTTTTGTTTTCTATTGAAAAGTATTTGACTGAAAGAAAAGATTCCCTTTGTAATTATTTTCGATGGCGGCCCAATAAAAACTGCTCAATTTAAATAATTACGAGTTAGCTTTAGGTCATTGAAAACTGATAATTGACATACATTACGTATCCACAATAAAATTATTAATTATTGTGGAACATGCAGTGGTCATATCGAGGTTGCTAAGCCAGACGAGTGATATAAAAGTTATGGGAAAATGAGTACTTGATAGGTTTAGATTATTAGATTATTCAGAATGTAATTTTCAGTACGTATCCTAAATGTGTGTAGCCAAGAGTAATTCAGTGACGAAATATTATGACGTATTTTTTGACAGGTTAGGCAGTGAAGATAAATTAATGACTAATCCAATAAAATACTTTTGTTCAGTTTGCTTTTCCGTAAAACAAAACATGGCAAACCGTCACTTACACCCTTTCGGCTTTGACTCTTATTGCAAAGAAGAACTTAATTGAGTTATTGGTTTCAGATAAAATACGCAAAATATGTTAATTTCAATTAAGAGTTTGAAAAAAGTGCCGCGAAAGTTTTATATTTTTATTAGCATGCTATGATATTAAAAGGATTGGGAAGCATTGCTCTACACAAATATACATACTTATTAGAATATACTATATTAATATAGAACAGATAGAAGAATAGAAAATAAGAAATTCTGGTTTAAAAAAAGTGTTAAACCAGTCGAACTTTGTTATTACGAGGAAGATGCGACCGACTGAATTTTCTCATTGTAAGCATTACCTACTCGTTTTTCATTATATAACATTTTTCGCGCCACGTTCTATTTAAGCATAGAACATAAAAAAATCTGAAAACCATCGTAAAATTCCCCGAAACAAGCATGGCATCCATAAGCTATAAAAGAAGTTGTTTATTGTAATGAAGTGCTTGGATTTTTTACATGCAATTTCAACCATATGCTTGGATACTTTTTCAATGTTGTCGGCGAAAACACCAATTAGGTACTTAGACACTTAACTAGTGTCACAAACGTAATCCGATCCCGGTGGCATCGGTTTAGTTAACTGCCCGGTTGGATTTTATTGCTTAGGGTCGAAAATGTTATTTTTAAACGATCGACACATTAACATTTTTGCTCGGTATACCAGAGAAGTAGCTCGTTATAAAATTGAATAACTGTAAGTATAGAGAAAATCATAAACTAAAAAGTCAATGAATGTTTCCTAATTACATCCGAGATCTCGCTATTTCCGTGATCGTAATAACCAAGTTCGACTGTATATTATAATTACTGTTTATGATAATATGTGGATATTAATTTTAATATTTAAAGTTATGATAGAGAAATGTGTTCGAAACTATAAGTATTCATATTCACAAAAGAAACGTTGAGAAAAAATCAATAGAATGCATACTGGGCAGGTGTAATATCGATTATTTCGTACAACATACGCACGGAGCTTTCGTAGCAGCGTAGCTAAAAAGCTCTCCGTGGACTTTCGCTCCGTGCAGTTGGCATCCATGCGAAGTTGGCAAGAGGGCGACACAGAATAAATAAGGTAAATTGCGCAACGTCGGCCGCCATAGGGGAGGCTTTCGCGATGGGGCGGCGGGTTTGGGGGGTGGGGGCGAGCGCTCTCCGGCGGGGGGAGGCGAGGGCGCGGGTAGGTCGCCGCGCCGCGTCAGTGTCGCTGCGGGCTGCCCGGAGTGCGGTGTTGGGCCTGCCGCAGTTTGCACGCTCAACCTCCAATATCTTCGGACTGCGCATTTCGAAAGTCATATTCGCTCCCCGTCAGACCTAGCGAGCGGTCCGGTCTGGCTCTCACTGAATAATTAACCGACTCTGAGCGCAAATTTAGCAGATTTTATCACTTTCGCCGAGTATTTTGGATATAGATTGATCTTGTGGGTGAAGTGTACAGTCGTCGAAGAGTGAACGACAGAGAAAAGGCGGCAGGCCAAACCGTTCCGGATGAAAGGTTTGTATTAACAACTGTCATTCTTTCCTACGATTGCATATGTGCGGACTGTACCCGCCAACAGGGGTGGATAACTGTCTGACACCACTACCCGACTGTACTCGCCCAGTCTGTCACTCCGATATAATCCATCCCTTATTTTTCTCCCAACATTTTACCAAAAAATCCACCACACCGAAACAAAGAACAATGAAAAATTCAACCCTTCTGATTATAATTTATATTTTAAACGGACAACTATTTAATTGTTTAATACATAATATTATAGCGAATAATATCTTACTTAACCTTAATAGAAAAAATACGTTTTTCAATTACCTATTATGTATTACAATTACACAAAGGACTACGCATTATTACCTAAAAAAATGCGAAATTCACAAAACACCTTCGCTAGATCATCGTGCGTTCTTTTTTTTTATAAAACTCATTAATTCCGCCTAACATCTGGTGTATTTTAGTATCCCTTAATTATTACTCTAACAATATAATTTTACCGATATCATCAACCGTTGGTACTCTTTTTTCCTTTCAATATCGGGATGAGCCAACTTCAGGTAAAAATGTGCAAAGTCTCTTTCACGCGAACACGTAATTATTTTTGATCTTTCGTTGACATTTAGGTTTCACCATTACCACGATAATTTCAGTATAATAAAAGGAAGTGAACTGTATTACCTGTATCCAATTTTTTTTCCCGTTAACTGGCTTATCTATGTAGATTACAATTTTTATGACCACAGAGATTTTTTATTAAATTCAATATCATACATTAGCTGGCAATCATTATCTTATGACACATTACAAAAGGACTCATGGGTTTTTTTTACCATATTCTAAAATTTTTCCTCTAATATATCTATACCTAATTGTGAATAATTTAGTTTCAATGTTTTTTCATGAAAGATAAATATATATATTTTTTGTAACGATATATTTTGTACCGAGGATTGGTGTACCTAATATTATATTTAGATTTAGGTATATATGTAGTAATTAATTCAAGCCAAGCTTTAATGTTACTTTGAAGTTCAATAAATGATAAAGGCATTCGTGTATATTTTAAAACCATATTGAATTTAATGTAGGTACTTACATAAAAATATTTTTTTAAACTGTATGCTTCTGACAGCGATGCAATACCGTAGCGTTGATTAAATATATTTCTTCAGGTATCCCCCATCTGAAAATGTATTGTTTTAAGAAATTTAAAACGAGTTAGTCAGAAGTTAGTCATGTACCTAGTCAGTGTATCAATACAAGATGGATGTGAATGACGTTTGGTAAAGCGTTTGAAGGAACAAATCAATATTAATAAACGAAATATATTAATACCCACCAATACCATTACACCAAACCAAACTTTTAAAATGATACTAGGTATCTTGGTTTTACTTTTTAATAAAAAAGTTTATTAGTTGTAGTTTTTTCGCAAGCTTTTACAATTATCACAAAATGCTTCACATGTATTACGGAAAGCCCAGGGTTCCGCGGAACTTGGTTAGGAATCACTGTACTTATAATATATTCCTAAAGTATGCATGTATACAGCTAACCGTGTCCGGAAATTTGTACGTATGCAGTTCGCCGCATCACATTTCACCGTGAAATGTATCGGAAATATAATTGGTCTTATATTAAAGACCGTTCAACCTCTTTGGGTCGTATAGTACTGAGATAAAATTCATGTCTAAATAAAACACGGTTCTTGTCGGTCCAGCGGCCGAAAATAGCTGATACCTATACTGGGTTAGGTTAGGTTCATTATTGTCTGCAATGCTCCAATAACAACGAGTAATTTTTTCATCTCTTTCCGATAAGATAGCTCACGGCGAACTGTGCTTCGGTGAAATGTAGGTAATACGTACAATTTACATGTAACCACAGCTAACAAAACATACCTGCTGTAAATCATCATCATCAGCCTGAATCTATCCACTGCTGGATGAAGGCCTCTTCAAGCTGCTTCCACTTCTCTCGGTCCTGTGCGTTGCGTTGCCACGTACTTCCGCAGAACTTTATCATTTCATCGATCCAGCGGCATCTAGGTCTACCTTGTGGACGTTTTGTACCTCTTGGATACCACTGGATGACTAAATTTGTCCAACGATTGTCTCTTCTTCGAGCTATGTGTCCAGCCCATCTCCATTTAATGCTTTTAATGAACTCTATTACATCGCAAATCCTTGTCTGCTTCCTTATCCACTCATTCTTTTTTTTTCCTTTCGCGATATGCCCAGCATGCACCTCTCCACACGACGTTGTGCTACTCTTAAGTTTCTGGATCTCTCTTTTACTTAGGCAAATATTGTGATTACGGGAAGCACACACTGGTTGAACACTTTGCGCTTTAGGTACAGTGGAAGGTCACTTTAACGCTTTCGCTGCTGAATAGATAATGAGATTTTAATTGCCCCCTTTAAAATGCACGTTAATTACATCGAGCGGTCGCCTGGTCATTACGCGCCGTGTGCGTCTTCCGCGTCCAAAGTATTAAATACTACTGTAAATACCTATTACACTACAAACTACAAACAACATCACTTGTACGATCATTACCTAAATATGATGTAGTTTATTTAATGAGTTGGTACTGTATGATTGTTTGACGTTTACTTTGACAGTGTAAAATATTTTAATTAATTGAATTGATTAAACATATTCCTATCATCATCGTCAGCCAGGGTCGATTCACCGCTGGATGGAGACATATTTTTACAATACAAGACTGAATTATTTACTGTTTTTTGGAGTAACTACCTACGTAGTTTTTGACGGTACTGGCTGAGTGACATTGGCGGATGAGCGATTGTAGGTGACACATACAAAAATGCACAAACTGGCATACTAAACAATCTCTTGACTAAAGTCGGCTCTCCTCTGTCAGACAGAGTTTCAGTACACAGGTACAGAGTACACTTCGTGTCATTAAAGATAAATGACGGCAGAACAAGTCAAGATTCTTTTTATTTTCTAAAACTCTTTCTTTAAGCACTAAGGTGCATGGTTGCTACATCAGTCCCGTGCAGCATCGCTTCGGGACAAGCAAGTGTGGCACTAAAATCTTTTCATTCTGACACGTTTATAGTGTTATGGAAAGCGGCCGTGCACAAACCGCGGCTGCATATAGGTAGGTACATGGCGGGTGGAGATGGGGGAACTCAAATCATTGTACTCCGGATTTTTGTATGTCCGTATTATTTAGCTTAGTTGTTGTGTTATATTTATAATTAAATTAATTTTCTTTTATGTTAGTTCTCCGTGCTTTTCTTAGTAAACTCAGTCTAAGCTCACTTGAGAGCATGGCTTGGGTATCTGCTCCTGAGACATTTTTTTTTCTAGATGCCTTTATGGATACCTCGCATTTACTATCGAGGTTTCTTAAGGACTTTGGCACGCAAACTACTCTACTTGATGCTAGTCAAATAAAAATTGTGCCGGCTGAGAGAATATGCCTTATTGAAAACTGTTCTTCTACCCGCATCGGGTATTGCAAATTTGAATTCGGCCAGGGCCTATGAAACCGCCTTGCAAAAACCCTGGAAAATTCTTAGTAGCGCAAGGCGGAGGTGATTCTGATGAATATTTTGTCGTATTCATTGGGAACTGAGGACTGCGATTTGTAGTCGAGTTTTTTCCCGTGGTAAAAGAAATGTCGCATAGGACTGATATTCTGGCTCCTGAGACATTACCAGACGTAAAAAAACTGCTCATGCTTCACACCAAACGTAGGGCCTCGTGATATGCTCAATTAAGACCGAGTGTGGTGCGGGGTGGGTTGATTTAGAGGGGTCTATGTTTGTGTTGTACTTCGGGTTTGTGGTTGACATTTGATGAAAGTAATAATCTGGACCGCTTTATCCCGTACAGTATTAATAATGTGAGATGTTTTTAGCTAAAGCTCTTCAATCCCTTTATACCAGGGGAGGGCAAACTGCGGCCCGCCGGGTATTTTTTTGCGGCCCGCCATCATTAATTGTACTTCTGATTACGGATAACTTTTTTATAATTTTTTAAAAAATATTGACAATAGATTAAAATTTGAAGAATTTGTTGTTTCGTAAATGTATTATCTCAGTACGTCTTCCTTGCGTCTCGTCTCACACTATGTAACCACTATTTTCTACGTTGAACATCGATTGGGAATGAATGGAAAGAATTTTCGGATTGTAATTTCGCTCTGGATGTAGATATTGTATGTAGATCAATAGATATTGATAGTGTACCGACTGAGCTACAACTTGAGATTATTGATCTGCAGTGTGACACTGATTTAAGAGGATTGCATCGTCGTGAAGAAATCTCCAAATTTTACAATGCCCTTAATTCAGACAAAATCGACTAACTTAAAGATTATGCAAGAAAAATGTTAGTTATTTTTGGATCAACCTATATATGTGAACAAACATTTTCGATCATGAACCTCAATAAAAATTCTTTACGATCAAATATCTCCGATGCCCATTTACAAGCAGTTTTGAGAATATCAACTACAAAATTAACACATGAATTTCAAAAAAATTAACAGTTTCATTCTTCTTATTATTTTTTTTGTAATGTTTATTTTTCGTGATAATAAATAGTGTATATCTAAAAATGGTATTTTACTTGCGGCCCGCCCGCTCATTTTGAATTCTTGAATTTGGCCCTCCATCCAAAAAGTTTGCCCCCCCCTGCTTTATACAGATCGTACAAAATCCTACCAATGTAGCAACCCTCATGGACTTTATCTCGCGGAACCCCATGGTTCCCCGGAAGGCATTTGGGAAACCATTATCTAAATAATTGTAGGTACTCTTCCACATAGCCTTCGCCATATTATATTATATACCACGATGACGTATTCTGAAACCATGTACTGATGAGGTTACGACTACTGGATTCTTCACTGTTTTTAACATTACAACACGATTTAAAAATATCTAGTTGTGTGATGCAATTTTTGATTAGGTACTGTGTGTTGATATTCGACAATTCCATAATTCAAGTGGATTTATTCAACGATATAAAAAAATCGCTAAAAATACACCGAATACCCTTAAATTTTACCTAAAACAACATTTAGAAAATGATTCCGTAGAGGGGCCCGCCAAAGATCCTGGCCTGGGGCTCGTTTCAAGATGTGGGAGTCATGGTGTACTTCAAAATTAAAAATACATTCAATTATTTCTCGACACCTGTATTTTTTGCAACCGTTTTAAACCTTTAAATGCAGCTATCTCGAAATCACTTTGCTTGGCCATTCATCGGTCTTGCAATGGACCCTTACTAGAATTATCATGTTTGTTAGATCACCATGCTTCTGTCTGGTCTGTCTTCTTCTGTCCATGAGCACTTTATTAGAAAGTCTCTGTAAAATCAGTCAAAGCATACTTGAGTACGTCGCTACCTCAGTCTTGGGAATCGACTTCCTGAGACATTTCCAGGCGATAAAAACTGCTCATGCTTCACATTCAATCGTAGGGTGTCATGATACGATCGATTAAGACCGATTGTGGTGCGGGGCGTTTTGGTTTGGAGGGATCTGTTGGGATGCGTGTGTTGTTTGATTTAATTTTCTTACTTGGCCACAACTGACGTCTACATAATATTATAAAAAATACAAAGTTCTTTTGTTCAAATTACATTTCTTGTCAATTCCATATTTGAATTTTGACCACAGATAATGTTTCCATAATATTTTGGATTCGATTCGTAGGTACCTTATTCATAAATTTTGCTTAAAAAACTACACACACCGCAATGTATTGGATAATACGAGTATTTCGTGTTCGGGTAGGTACGTCGAATGATATTCTTATCGTTTGAAAGCTCGCGTATAATATTCCAGTCATAAAACTTTCAAAGTGTGTATATACTGCCGCGAAAGCTCCCAATAATAGGCTTCGTGATTGTTTGATGTTAAGGCTATTATTCACGTGTTTTTGGTCAGGCCAGCGATTCTGATTCACCCTGTAATTATGTATTGCTTTGTAACACGGGGTCGTGGTTCACTGATCATACAACTGATTTTCTAATTCAAGCTTCGGGATCCATGTGTAATTATTAGATATGGTTATTTAACAATTTTAATCTAATATTATACGTATATTATATTTAGTGGTTTCAATCGGGAGAAACTTGTAGTGTTTTCTTATACATAATAATATGTGACGTTCAAAATCAAAACCGGACATGTCCAAATATTTGAAAATCTACGTTATTATCTAGAATTTAGACACGTAGAATAAGTAAACTTCTATGAAATTGACAAGGTACCTAATCGAAACCAGACAAATGTGACAATTTTCGGTATCCAATAAATTCAATTCAAAATGTGATCTTCAAAGTTTTTTGATATTCTCTCAAAAGTAATTATTAAAAAAACATTTTACCGTCTATAACGGAGATTAAGTAAACTTATATAACATTAGCCAACAAAAAACGACCGATTTCGTCCGGGTCCTAATTTATTTATTTATCTATATTTATCTATATTAATAAATGTTATTATGAACATCAAAGGTAGGTACATATTTTTTAATGCATTCGGTACTTAAATGAGTGTAGGTATGCAGTTTGCGTAATTGTAGTTGTTTATATTTAACAACACATCTACAGAAACATCACATACGTCTTGTAAGGTTACATGTAAATTGTACGTAAAACAATTCACGGTGTCACAGTTTGCCGTCAGCTTTCTTATCGGAAAGAGATGGCTGTAAACTATACGGTCTCCGATTTTATTAGATTCAATATGAACATTAATTCAATTTTCATAACTGATTTTGGCAAAATTCATGAATTCAAGAATGAAAATCTAACCTAACCTAACAAATAATCCGGTATATCCGGTATTGTAATCCGACAAGAACCGTGAAACCCAAAGAGGTTAGACGGTCTTTAATATACGGCCATATATTTCCAATAGAACACTTCACGGTGAAGTGTGATACGACGAACTGCATACGTACAAGTGTCCGGACACGGTCTTGATATGAGGTAGCAATGGTAGCATGAACACCACAGTGTTACTAGTTATATAGGTAGGGACATGACAAATACTACTTGCCAATCATAGATTTATTAAATGCTTACCAATATACCTAGAAGGTTTGTAAATGAACCCACTGTGAAGTTTGACATACATCATATTATAATGTATAACTCTGAATATTAGAAAATGTGAAGTTGTGTTCAAATAAATTATCATGGAACGCGTAGCAAACACATAAAATATAGAGGGAACGTTGGAACTTTAAAATTAAAATTAAAATGTATTTATTCACATGACAGTTTATAATTTCAAAGCGTTCACAACATGATACATATAAATAAACAAAGAAAAAAGTGTTTAGTAGATTAAGTACCTAGACATTGTCTCAAAACTTATAAAACAGCGTCCACGTAAACTCACCTTACGTAAGTGGAATATTATTGTAGTACCCACTCATTATTTGCAACGGAATTAAATTAATTAAAATTGTTTTGTAAGCGGTAAAGGTGTTCTGTCCTCATTACGATTGCCTTAATGTAATTATGCGGATAACAAGATGTAAGTACTTATTTAATGTACTTACCTGTCTGTATTTTTATTACCTTTACAGTCTCGTTTTTTAATCACGTTGCACCTGTGCGCGTGCTGAGAACGTGACTGTTCACTTCTCATGTTACCGAATAATATTTCTTTGCGCCAGGTAAAAACAAAATAATACCTACTTTTGAACAACTTTTTGCAGAACAGAACCCTAAGAGTACCTGAAGCATTATTCTGGTTCATCTTAGACGTCAAACATTAAAAGAAAGCTTTCAGAATATTTTCTTGGAGCTTTGTTACTTTTAATTAAATCTAATTAATTACATTCTAACAAACGTCACAACATTTAGTCATTTCCAACAATAAATAAAACTCTTGTTTTTTTTTTACTGTATTCTTTTTCATCGGGTATCTTCAAGGACAAACCCAGTTTCCTCAGTTTGTGGGGGATCTCGTTGAAATTGTATTTGAGGGTTAACATGCAAATTGTACGTAAAACATTTCACCGCGGCACAGTTCACCGTGAGCTTTCTACTATACTTTACGGTCTCCAATTTTATTAGATTCAATATGAACATTAATAAAATTTATTTTCATAGCTTATTTTGGCAAAATTCATGGATTCAAGAATGAAAACCTAACCTAACCTAACAAATAATTCAGTATATCGGCTATTTTTAAAATTTGTTTGGCGCTGGCTTCCTATAAACCGACAAGAACCGTGTTTTATTTAGACATGAATTTTATCTCAGTACTATATGACCCAAAGAGGTTGGACGGTCTTTAATATGCGGCCATATATTTCCGATACAGCATTTCACGGTGAAGTATGATACGGTGAACTGCATATGTACAAGTTTCCGGACACGGTATTTTGGTAGGAATGCATACCGTCAATGATAATATGTGTTCAATTCTTAGTATTTCACCGTATTCGCAGACAGGCTTGTTTTTCAGAAAACCCTCATTTCACGATATTGTCTTAGGTGCGCCCTGTCATAGTTCTCAGTCTATTGAGGGCTTCCATGTTCGGTACCCGAAACGGGTTCTGGGTAGATGTTCTGCAAGCTCTACGCATTCTTCGAAACTACAGAAAAGAAAAATAAATTATTTCTGAGTTCCCTGTTTGAAACCCTCGGAGGATAGATTCGCTTCCCATGTGCAGTCAGTCTTATTCAGGTGGTTGTTGTACCGTTGTGTACTATTAACTATTCCATTTGCATAGTTTTCGTTATTTCGCTAATTTTCATAATACACTAAGCACATTTAAATTTCGAATTGTCATCTCGAGAATTTAATATTTTGTTCGGGAGACCGTAAGCAAAATACTGTCGAGATTATTGAGAATCATATACTTATTCTTTTTTATATAATTATTCAATATTGATTATAAATAAAAACAAGAAAAAATAAGCTCTACGATGGACGGCACTTATTCATTATTGATAGCTTACCTTAAATAAATTTTATATTAAATTACTTATAGCAGTAACAATCTATATAACAGGTGCATCGATGCGTAATATTATAATGCAATATTTGTCGCTACCTACAATACCAATACAATATCTAACAACCACCAATACTCGTGCATTCAAAAGCTGTAATAATTCGTACGTAAATGTATAATGTTTCATATACAATTTCGTGACATCTACCGGCAAATAATCGTAGCAAATCGGCAAATTAACATAATTGAGTTTGAGAGGATTTCATTATTGGCCTCCCAAGTAAATAATTAAAACTAGATAATTTAAAAAAAGTTTTTTCTACACCGTTAAACCATACTTAATTTAAGATGTTTTATAATAAAACTTAAATTTTATCTTGTATGTTCCAGGATTTAATTGAATTTAAAAAAAACTAACTATAGTTAATAAGTAATGATATATTTTATTAGGCTGGCAACTTTTTGCGTGTACGCCTTTATATATTTTATAATGTAATATACTTAATTATAAATAATATTATGAGGATAACTTTCTATGTATAGGTACATATAATCTTCCTTGGGAGTTGTCTCTTATTGTTATTATAGTACCTATTTACTTCCTTTTGACGGCTGTCCAAATACTTACTTATCCAATTATAGAGCAGCCTATATACGAATGACTTCTAATTTTATTATTTGATCCCATTTCTACCTCAGCTTTCTAATTAAGTTTAATGCCTGTCTACTAGTACAACAAAAATAATACACTGATACAGTAGACATAGAAATGCGGCTTTCATCTGAGTAGAATTTACTAATTATAGGAATTAATATAATTATAATTTGTGTTCATTAATATTACGGGTAGGTAAGTATAATATAATTAGTTTTTATTAATATAATTAATTGATGTAATAATACAATTAATTACAAAAATACGGGAAAATGTGTAACTAATAACTACGTATTATTACAATAATATGTCTAATAAAACTACACACTGACTGAAAATTTTAGTTTATTTTATATATTTTTAAACCATATCCGATCCTAAAAATATCATATTATGGGCCTCCGTAGAGTCGTTGTTTGTATTCACAAGGAACGGGTGTTAGCCAGTTGCTCAATCTATTAGGTCCAAACACAGATTACAAAAAATGTGAATTTGCGAGATCCGGACGTCGATCTGGGACCCACGATACTATAAGCGGACGCGGTAGCCTCTCGGCCATCTTGGGATTATATTATGAGTCATAAATGACTGATTAATACAATAAATATTTCCTAAAATAAGGGTTGAAAAATATACAGTACTTACATACTTAATTTAATTTTCAATAGTTTGAATATGAAACATTGATATAGGACCACTAGATGAATCATATGCTTCTTATTTCAGCGACTCGGCCAGTGTTAAAACTTACTGTTTTAATATCAGCGGACTTAACTCGATATAAGCTCACTTAATATTTGTCTCGAAAACGACCTGGCAATAATTATGAGTAGGGATTCCAATCCCGGGATCCCGAGCTATTTTCGATACCTATGAATCCCGGGATTGATAAACATAATCCCGGGATTTCGGGATTGATTTTTTTATCAATTTTTATGCAAAATAAAATAAAAGCGAAAATATAACAGAAAAAATACTTTTAATAAAAAATAACTACATTAGAAATAAACTGAGTTTGAATGAAGTTTGATTTATACCCATTTGTAGGTTGCCGATTCATTATATTTTTTCACATAAATTATTAAAAATGAGAAAGATTGGAAAAAACAATGCTTCGCACTTTTAACAAAGTAATTCCACCATGATAGCATACGTTTTACGGCAGTTTCATATTTGGCTGACTAATTAGATTTATGAAGCGGAAAGGCCATAAGTACGCCATGATTATTTGCTTTACTATTTTAAAGCTCGCTTATCCATTCATCATGTCTTTACTATCAGAAACAGCAATCTCATATTAAATTCACATTATTATTTAAATTACAATCCCGGGATCCCGGGATCAGAATTTTGGCTCGGGATTGGATTCCCTAATTATGAGTAAGCCCGATCTAGCTTGCATCTTACTCTAACTTATAGTCAGCGCATGACGACTTGCTCTGTCCGCTCATACATGAATTTTTAGTAGCTTTCAAACTTTGGGTTGCACCACCCTTAGGGTCACTATTCCAAGAACGCCAATTTAGTTTTACAGCCAGGGCAATACGGGTGAAATTTGGGAATCCATGTTAACGGTCTTAACGCATTATACCTACAAGGAAATAATATAAGACGATATTCGTAATATCTTCTTTTGTGGTACATTTTTAAAATGACACTTCTATGGGAACTCCTCATCTAGTAGTATATCAGTGATATGAAATAACTTACTCAACGATAATTTGCAAAAAGAGCATTTTACATATCTTCCCCAAAAAAATATCAGTAAGTATTTTAAATTACCTATTGAAATTATTGATAATGTATAAATTCGCCTTGTCAAAAATTGCAATAGGTTTAAAACAAAACGTGTCTAAATTAAATAATAAAACTTACTATCGGGAAAGATTATTAATAAATTTAACTCATTTAAATGTAGGTACCTACATATATGTAGGTATCTAGTTCTCAATCGAATGGGAAAGGACGGAGAAGTTCTACCTAGTATCAAAACCAAGAAACTACAATACCTCGGCCACATTATGAGAGGACAAAAATACAGCATTCCCCAACTTGTCATTCAAGGAAAGATCAATGGGAAGCGTAGCAGAGGACGGTGCCGCATTTCGTGGCTTAAGAACCTCCGTGATTGGTACGAGTGCAGCTCCACTGAACTGTTCCGGGTAGCAGACGACAAAGATAAGATCGCCTTGATGGTGGCCGACCTCCGCTAGGCATGTAAAATAGTTTATTGATTTTTAGAAATTTTGTGAAAAATCTATCTTTTTTTAAATTCAAAGTACAATCAAATCGTTCGGTTCGGTTTGATTATTTTTTTCATTTAATTTCCAAATTAATCACACAATTCAGGAATGTCTATTTATTCACAGAAACTTTACACGATAAATCGTAAACTTTGCGAAAAATAAATTTACAACCAAATTACCATTTCCACGAATCATAAATATGATACTCGTAGAGTGAAACAAAATCTACCTATTTAATAATCCATAGCTTTGGAATCAATGGTGTCCTTTGTTCCGTCTTGAAAGCTCCGAAACTATTTTACCTTGAACTATATTATGATTTATTTCGGGCGTCAGTCACTTTGCGGAGTCAGAGCTTTTTTTTACCTAGCGAATTCAGTGATGGTTAACGCAATGTTTTAAAGTATTTAGCGACCAATGTTTGACCATGGCCTGATGGTTAACTTTCAAGAGGAAGATTATAAATAGGTGCGTAATAGTTGGGTTATGTTAGGTATTATGCAGTGACGGTCAACTGCAAACTTGAAAATATACGTTATTTGACCACAGCGCCAATACACCACAAAAATATTATAATAAAAGACTTAACTTGTAAATGTTGAACAATAAATACAAAATAAACATAAAAAGGTTCTACGGTAAGATAAACATTTAATTTGACTTCTGATTGATTTAAACTTAGAGCTTTTTCATTTAAATTGTTTTTACGACCCACTCATTTTTCGTATTACTTTTCAAAGTAAATCCGTATTAATTTTCTAAATACGATGTCATTCAATCAATAAGCTGATACGGTTACGATATCAAGGTTAAGGCACATTTATAAATAAAATCAATTATTAACCCATAATACCTACATACGTCATAACAGTGATGAGGTTCACCTATTTTTATTAATATATCAATTTCGAATAACTACATAATTATAATATACTTAACATATTATTTAATAGATATTTTCAGTCATCTAAATACAAATGGCAAAACATAATAATAATAATAATGGTGTACAAAGTTGTTTGTCGATGTGATTTTGTTGGTATTCAAAAAACAAATAAAACTTAATCTACATCCGCACCCAGCTCGAATGCGACGTTTTAGTTTGAAAATAAAACAGCTACTTAGTGTCGCAAGCAAAAAAATATACTCGGCATGAGACGCAGGGCAGGTATTATAATGCCAAAATGTTGCATATATGTGCAGAAGTTTTTTTTTTAATTGTTTCGGTTGGCCGCGAAACGTCATAAATGTCTATATAATTTATACTATTTAAGACATTTAATGTTAATAAATTGTGTACGTTCAATCTTGGAAATACATGGGTTTAATGGAGTAAATAATATTGTAATATAGATAATAATGTGAGATTTTTTTTTTTTAAATTTATTTAAGAAAAATGGTTGTTGATCGGGCCAACCTTCTACCAACACCAAGTACACTCCAAAACATCGAAACGGTCGACGAGTTTGTATATCTGGGATCGACCATCAGTGGATAGGGCGGATGCGAAGCGGAAATAAGAAGGCGCACACAGATTGCAAAAATGCGATGACACGCCTTACCACTATATGGAAGGATCGGGGAATTTTGATTGCCACAAAAATGATGCTTGTGCAAACATTGGTGTTCGATATTTGTATACGGAGTCGAGTCGTGGACCCTGAAGGCAAGGGAACGGAAGGCAATTGATGCCTTTGAGGTGTGGTCTTGGCGCCGAATGCTTCGCATTTCTTGGATGGAGCACAGGACGAATCAGCCAATCATCCAAAGACTGAAGATAAAGGAACGGCTCTCGACGATATGTCTGAGAAGAATTCTGCAGTTTTTTAGACATATTGTCAGGCGCGGACCGGACAACTTGTAGAGACTGGTTGTTTTGGGTAGCCTCCAGGGAAGGTGAAGCAGAAGAAGAGCGTCTGCGCGATGGAGCGACCAAGTGAAAGAGCTGACTGGGGGCACCATCCATTCTGCCCTGAGAGAAACGGAAGATCGAGAAAGATGGAAAGTCTTGGTCGCTCAAACAATGGAGAAATTCAAATGTGGTCACGATCCTCAGCCATGAGTGCACGACCAAGAAAAAGAAAAGATAACATTCATAAAATTTGGCGTAGAAACAAGTACCTGCCTGCACTTCCGTGGCACTGGCAGTTAGACGCCGTTCGCGTGCCAGAATGTCAGTGGAAATTATTATTATCCTGATGTTCTTACGATTGCGTATGACAACAAAAAATGGTTATGTACCTATTATCCGGCGATTCCCCCTTTAATATATGCAGGTAGATACACTTTACCAACATAATTTTGTACACGTACTAATTGATTGTGATTGATAAAAAAATCAATCCCGAAGGTTTCGGAATTATGTTTACTGATCCCGGGATAATATATAGGTATCGAAAATTGTCCGGCCATATCCCAGTCGCGACAATTTTCAATGTGCGACCGGGTTAATATAATATATATGTTTCCACTTTACAAATTAAGTAATGAATTTACCAGAGCTATATACACCTGTACCGTTAGTAGTTACTACCTAGTTTATATTCTACTTAACAAAGGTTCCACATTACTGGTCTGGTGCAACAGTCGGAAAGGAGGAAGTCCGAGACGTAGAGACATCTAAAAATGACGCGCTGCAAAATAAACATCAACATGGTTCAAAGTCTGTCGGGTCGACGTTCTCGTGGTCTACATTGTATTACATATTATGAAATCTTAAAGTCACAAAAGTTTTTTAGATTTATCACAGACATAATGCTAATGTCGCGGGTTTCAATGTTCAATGGTTATAATCGAAGACGCTTATCGAATCTCAAGTGGTATTATTTTTTTCTGACGTGACCGACGACTTGATTTCGGGTTTATGCCACGTGTGTTTATATTTTGTTTTTAATATTATACAGTACGATTTATGAGATTTTATCATTGTATAGATTTCGTATTATGGAGCGTATATTCATTCATCGGTAGCGTGAAATAAAATATTATTAATTTTAAGAGATACTCATTATAAATTCGTTTTACTTGTTATAGTGCATTTAGGAATGTAACTAGTTTTATTCAGTACAGCGGTATAACTCGGAAAATCCAACAAATTTTGATTTTTTGGCCGTCGTCTTGGTATTATGTGGATTTCCAATTTAAAAAAATACCACTTTTAACTTCTAATTAGTAATCAGCACTATAAAATATATTTCTAAATCGAAAATCAATCAAATCAGACGGTAATTAGAGAAATAAATCAGTTTTGGCTATCATATTAATATTGTAAGTGGGCTCGCACACCAGAACTTGCCGCATGCGTCTTACGACGAATTCGTCGATGTGACGTCATCGTAAACCAAGAAACAAACGTTATCAAATGGAGCTTCGCAGATTGGCCGATGCAACTGCGACTCTGCGACATGCGTCGAGTTACATTGGCCAAAGCCTGCATGTCGATGTCCGGCCAATATCGACTCCGCACAGCCGCACAATCGGCCATTTCTCTCCAGACTGTCGCCGCGTTCGGAGCAGCCGCGATGCGGCGAATGTCGATATCGCTAGGCAGATGTGCGAGGTTGTATCATGGAACACCGGCTGCCCGTTCTCGGAAGTTTTTATTTATGGCGGTCAGGCACACGAGGCGAGTTGTGATGTGCGAGCCGGCTAAGGTCTTCCGATTGTAAAATGTCAAGTTTAACTTCAAGTATTAGTATTCGGCACTCAGAGTAATAATATAAAGAGAGTGGGCATTGTTTGGCTAAATTCTTGCGTATAGCGCACAGTATAACTTCAATTTTATTATCATTAACTTAACTATGAAATATTATACCATCATGTTGCTTCTCAGTACGGCTAGTTAACCATATTTTCTACTAAATTAACTTAACATAATTATCACTAACTTTATATTTTACACAAAGACAATACATTTCGGCAATACATGCTGGTATTTTTAAAAGACTAGTCATTCAAACCAATATTTACGGGCAACGTGACAACAAATATTTAATTCAGCCGTAGAAATATATCTATCATACTATAACGCATATTGTGGAGAATATAAGCGTGCCGAATGCTTTTTCACTCACACTTATGGTTCGTTTTTGTTCACGCCTTGATTCGGCATGATAAAATACATGTTTAAACTGGAAATTAATCAATTCAGACGGTAAGTATAGAAAAATGACACTGGAATTGATCCTGGATGAATTTTGAAGCGACTCAATATATTAAACAATACTTTATTTGCATGTCTGTTCAACGTGTCAAACTCCATGCTTTTTTATACAAAAGTGCACAATTGTTTAGATAATATGCCGCTGGATTAAAGTGCGGTTTGACAGAAAAAAAACACATATTATTTGCCGCAATTCATAATTATATTTTATATCAAATAAAAGAGACTTTTTTAAATTGAGTGAGATAATAACTACCCACATTTCAACACATTTTATCCAGGTTCGTTCAAGTCCCTTATGGAATGTCAAGATTCAAAATTATTATTGATGTGGCCCATAAAATATCTTGATATCGGCCATCTTCCAAGAGTTAGCTTTCTGCAATTATCATCATCAGTAACCATTACATCACTGGTGCTATCGCAATACCCAAAAAATCCCAGCACGTTTTAATGGCACAAATTTACTTTCATTAAAATCTGCATACCCCTCTCTTCTCCCATTAAAGATCGTGACCGGCAGTCTTTTTGTGCGGTTTTACACGTTCAAGCAATTTCATTCTATTAAACCCCCAAACAAACAAACCCCATTAATGTTCCACGATATTTTTGTAGGTGAGTTCGTGTATAATTATTTATTTAATGCATTCTGAACGGAAATGCTGTTTTGGATCAATAGCAGGTTACGAAGCGCTTTGTATACATTTGTTTCAAATTTAGTACCTTGTACAGGGCCAGATTCTGAGACATTTAAATTGGTAGAATTGAGAAACGCAAGCGGTAACTGTCAAAATCTATCTTAAGCGTCAATGACATTGAGCTACTTTACGGGCTGCTTGTTGGCGAATTTACAATCTGATTGTAAAGTCGGCCAGTGTCATCAAGCTAACAAACAGATTGTAAACAATCTACCGAGAAAAGTTGAAAGCCGGTCAACTTTACACGCTACACGCCGGCGCGCGCGTAGTAGCGACCTCCCGGTAAAAAAACGAACTACGTTCTGTCAAAATAGTCGCTGGCTTGTGGCTTCTCAGCGAATGGAAAGTTTTGTGTGTAATCATCAAATCGAAGTAGCTGAATCGCCCGCTTTTAAATTCGCCAACAAACAGTTTGTAAAGTAGCTCAATGTCATTGACGCATTACGTATAATTTTATTCAAGTCAAAGATTTTGAAAAAAAATCTTTAACTATAAGGTGGAATCTAAATTTATTGAACGATTTTAATATGGAAACTATACTATAATATGCAAAACCATATATAGATTTAAAATAAAAATATCGAGATTGGATTTTTTGTAAACTATTGAGTACCTACGTAGAATATTTGTTGATTTAATACACATCTAATGTTATAGTGATTATTATAGGTTATGTACTATGCAAGAGTCTGATAAATGTGTTTTTACACAAGAAGAGAATGATAATGATAAATAACTACACATTTTAAACCACAAAAAGTAACCACTTTGACTCTTTCAGATAAACTGTATACCTATAATAATATTATTATGAACGTTATTAGATTTTCAAAAAGTTTGGCGGGAAAAGTGCGGTCGTTTATACGAAATACTCTACTTATCGGATGGGCAATGTTAAAAGGAAGTTAGCGTAATAGTTATATAAATATAAATCCACATTTTATTATACCAAGCTCGGTCTTATATGCCTGATATCTTAATGCAAGAATCTCTTTTATAGTATATAAAAAAATAACAAGGAATTTGCTGGTAAGAATAAAATTGTAGTCATTTATTATGAGCTTTTTCGGTTAGATCGTAGTATTACTCGACACTGATCGATACTGAATAATTATTTAACGATTGTGTCAACTTGTAAAATTGATATAAGTGTATGACAATTGACTGACCAAAGTGTTATCTATGAATGCACTGGACGAACATGTACAGCCATCAGGCGATCCAAAACACTAATCAGTCTTTTAAATCAGCTTCCGAATATATAGCTCTCAGTTGGGCGTTGATTTCTACCGAATGCTGACCTTAATTTTTGCAGAACGACCGTCGAAGATTTGCCATTTTCTAAGATATGACAAAAAATGCGCGCGAAATATTTGACAGGCAACACATGATATAACTGTGAAATTTGTACCACGAGTTGTATTTTCTTTTCTGTGGATAATCCGTATAATACGATACAATTGCCGCAAATAGTTGGAATCGATTTGTGATCGGTATCTATAATCCTTTGGTAATTTTTGAACACATGCTATACAATAATAATATTTTAAAGAAATTTATTAATATATTTATTGGTAGACACTTCTGTTTTTTTTTTTTTATAAATACCGGTATTGGAATTTTTATTCGGTATTGGAATCACTCCTGGCAATAGCATATTATCTAGGGTCGTCAAAAAGTGTCAATACTTTGTTATCGATACAGATACCGATATAGTTACTTTTTCTTTCAATATGACGGCCCTAGACCTCTATATCATACCAGTGTTATCAACTGATTTTTTTAAACCACTTCATCCACTCTATATAGCGCAAAGTGATTCGACAATGCGAAGATACTGTATCGGAGTTTTCAAGGGTTATTGATTACGTGTACGAGGAAAATTCATAACAGAAAAAACGCAGGTCCCATGTCGAATTTCTCAATATGATAATAAATTGAAGAAAAAAACATGATAGCACAGAAAAATATAGCTGTTACCCCATGACAAACTGAAAACAAAACAAACCCATTCTCCAATAAAATATTATTTGCATTATTAATTATTTAGGTACATATTCCAATATTCTGGAAATTTGAATTTTTATGCAACCGTCAATTACATGCGTGGTCGCAGCCATGACCTATTATGGGTGAAAGCTGTTTCCTCATGTCAGGCTCACCAGGCACTAATAGCGAGGGCTGTGCGGCTGGTCAATGCAGTCCCTAGAGATGTAGACATTTTTGGCGATGCATTATGTATTCTGTTTTTAAAAATTCAATTTTATTGTTTAATTTGTTTTTTTTTTGAATTATTGATGTTTTTTATTATTTATTTTAAAATTATATTTTGCTTTCTTTTTTTCTATACCTTGTTTTTTCTCTAGTTGATTTACTTGTACTTTTTTTAAATTTTAAATGTCATGTTGTGAACGTCTTGAATTAACAATTTGTTATGTCCTCAACGAGTCTTTTTTTAAATAAATAAATAAAAAAATATTTTCGAAAATTCATCACTTTTTGATTGGCATATATTATGGACATGAACTCTATATTAATAAAATTAAAATGATTTAAAAAAAATCGGTGTGTGTACTTATTTATCTACGCGCGTTAGAAGTTATACTTCTTTGGCGTAACAAAATAAAAACAAAACTTAATTCTCTTAATTATCTTGTTAAATTACACAGAAAAAGACCGCTTATTGGAACGCCATTGGTTTATTTCTATACACTTTAACTTATATTACTAAATTATATAATGGTTTCTCGTTGTTTTTATTTTTAAAGTACCAACTGTCACTCTGACGTTTAATCGTTTGTTTACGTAAGGAATTGCAAATGGCCGACAATAATAAATTCGCTGCCTAAGCAACGGAACAATTCTAAACTATAATATTATACTGTATAATCGCCACGATTGCAGTATCATACCGTGGCGTAAAGGTAGTGCGTTCGGCTGACAACCGAACAATCGGTGGTTCGAATCCAATCGAGTGCGTTTTTTTCGTGTGAAAGAATAAATTATGTGTTACATGTCACACGCCAAAAATACACTCTAATTTGATTTCCCAAACGCGCCAAAAGAAGTATAACTTCAATATTCATATTTAGAAAAGGATTAGAAGGGACGTTCTGGGAAACAACTATATACTCGTACCAATATCCTGAATATTATAACAATGTTCATTATTTGTATGACATCGCCTAAAATTGACTGCTAATGAAATATTAAGTTGTATTACTTTATGGTTACTGCATTATTCGGGAATGGATAGAAACAAAAATCCACTGGCGTGCATAATTAATTCCGCCTCTCGCATGGCTTAATATATTAGGAGGCCCGTGGCATCCTTCATTTGGTCGGACCATCGAGTGGCGACCTCTCTTCCGCACCAACTCTTGGGATTTCCGCTGACGATGAGTTTTTCCAAATGATTGATTTCTATTTGGGCGATTTGGCCAGTTAACTGCATAATTCTCTGGAGACATATTTTAGAGAGTCAGTCTTTCGCGTTTATTTATTTCAGAACGGAAAATAATAATATAGGTATATAGTATCTACTCCACGATGGCCGAGCGGCTTAAGCGTCGGCTTATAATATCGTGGGCCTCAGGTTCAAGTCCTGGGTCTGGCATATATACATATTGTTTTTTCAATTTGTGTTTGGAGTCAGAGTATGGACCTAATAGGTTGAGCAAGTGGCTAACATCCATTTCTAGTGATAACAAACATCTGTTAATCCAACCTCCTGCAAGCCAGCAAAATTTTGAAAATAGCCGATATACTGGATTATTTGTTAAGTTAGGTTAGGTTAGGTTTTCCAACATCAGCCATGAAAATTGAATTAATGTTCATATTGAATCTAATAAAATTGGAGACCGTATAGTACCTGCATGGTCATCTCTTTCCGATAAAAAAGCTCACGGCGAACTGTGCCACGGTGAAATGTTTTACGTACAATTTACATGTAACCGATCCTGTCACGATCGAACATGGTGAAGTAAGCAAGTATCTACTAATTATCTATTCTAATATTCTTGGAACTTATCCATTCATAAGTCAATTCTTGTAAACCTGTTAAATATGCAAGTATTTTCATGTTACTCGAAAGCTTAGTACTTAATATAATACTTCATTGTTCGATTTTTCAATGGACCCGAAGATCGTTAAATGGTTTTTTGTTCCGGTGAAACATCCTACCGCGTAATATTATAAGAAGAGGTAGACAGGTACCTACATACCAATATAATCTTTTCTCCGTATTCATTGCTAAAAAGCAGAGTCAAACATGGATGAAATATCGCCAAAATTGTATATATTTTTTACATTACACACTTGCCTGTAAATATTAAAAGTTATGGTCATACCAACTCAATTCGTGTCAGCATATTGATCGGCGATATTAAATATATTACCGGAATTACAAATTCTTTAATATGCATTTCCGTAGTGTCAAATTATAGTACAACAGTTATTTCCGCGATATCTATATTTCATACAATAGTCAGCTACTCGGATGTCCATTGAAGCAAATGACAGTTAGTAGCTGACTCGATTAATATACCTAGTTATTTCATAAATTATAATGAGTAGATATTATTTTTATGTATAAATAGCGAATAATAATTCATCGGAAATGTCACGCGAATATACGTTTCCGGCCTGTTACTATCTCAGTCTCTATATCGCTTCGTACAACATCTCATTGTACCGAGATGCGGAACTCGGATCCGTACCTATCATAAGTTTAGTATTGTAACATATCGCGAGTGGAGAACTACAAGGTTCTAAGTGTTTGTCCTTGATAAAAGTAACAATGTAGCAGCTAATAGACCATCCATGGACTGAAACCGTGTGCCAAACTAAGCCTATTTTTTCTGTTCATGGAAATATATTTTCAAAAACTATATTATAAGCATTTGTTCGTATCCGTTTATACCATACACTTACACTTACAAATTTAGTGAAATATTTTCATGAACAAAAATTACAAGTTTATTATGGCACAGGGATCTAAACCGCATACGGTTTCAGTCCATGGGTGGCCTCTTAGAATACTACTTCATTGTTGGGCTTGTTTTCTCAAGGACGAATACTTAGAACCTTGTAGTATTGGGCTCGCGATATTACTATTGTACCGACTGTTTGCGCCACAAATAAAACTCGCTCCTGCATCCATCTTCGACTTCTTCATCATCATCCTCAACACCATGACCTGCGACACGTCGATGACTCCCACAGTGGTAACTCAAATCGCACCCGACAAAGTTAATAATGATATCTAGTAACGTTGTAATTAAAAGTAATATATTGACATATAAGCAACACTAAAAGTTATTATTATATAACCACTAGAGAAAAATTTTTTTTATTGAAAAAACAACAACAAACAAAAATGACAGCAGGATTCTAACCTGCGCCCCCCGGGAATCGCGCCCATATGCACTGACCACTATGCTATAGGTATCTTATCTAATTGCGACAAATTTAACTAATGGTTTTTATAATACTCTCTGAAGCGCTTTCTAAATTGTGTTACTAATAAATTGAAAATTGACTTTTGTATTTTAAATCAAATTACCTTAATTACTAACCGGTGTCAGGACCACTTTTATATTTATGTTATTATGTTCAATAAAATAATGCCGCATTCTTAAATCTTTTATTCAACGAATAATTAAAATAGTTTATTAATATTTAAATTATTTGACAGATTAAATACAGTCAAAGTTTATCCATATGTAAAAACCTAGACCTTGTAATAAGATTAAATTAGATGAGAAAATAATATCTGTACCTCAGAAACATTATAATATCTCAAATTTAAATATAACACTTATATTTTTCATGACAATAGTGTTAATTTCTTTTCATTTGACCACGTGCGATCATAATAAGATCATATTATTATGGTTATCCACACAGTGAAGGTTTGTATTAATAGATTTTTGTTTTTACGAGAAATGAATGTTGGCTACTTTCTTACCAATTAGCTCCATACTCTTAATTCCAAACACAAATTGAAAAACAATATGTGTATTTGTCAAACACAGTATTAGAACCTGGAACCCATGACATTATAAGCCGACGTGTAAACCGCTTGCCGTTAATTTACTTACAGCATTATGAGTTAGGGCTTGCGCAGACAGAGAGCGGTCAGGCGGTCTGCGTTCCGCGTTCGGAGTTCTGCGTTCTTTGTACTGTATGGACTTCATACTGTATGAGTACACAGCCGGCGGTCAGACCGCGCCGGTCAATTGGAACGCTAGCGTTCTAGAGTTCTATTCCCGGAATTACAAAGAACGCCGTACCTCCCGTCCAGTCCCGTCATAGGAATTTGAGCAGTCACACAAAATAGAGCGAAACCACACGGGGGAGTGAGTACGCAACAGCGGTGCTTTCTCACTTCCACTCGCAGTCGGAATATAGCGGTCTCGCATTATGCAGCGCCTGTGTCAGTACAACGTTTGTAAACAAATGGAACGCTTATTGTTGACCGCCACCTGTCTGCTGTCCCTGAACGCTAGCGGTCAACGGTCGGTTGAACGCAGAACTCCGACCGCTCTCTGTCTGCGCAAGCCCTTAAGAATTTCAGGTTTCTTACGTTTCTGTTAAGAATAGGCTCAAAATTGGCCCTACGGTAACTAAGGTACATCTGTATTTCGGCTACAATGAGACTCAATGTAAACTGGTTCTGAAGTAGGTACATACATGATATTTGTTGGGTATTTTAAACATAAATAATAAAAGTAAGCGAATCGTTGTCTAAAATATGCGGTAAGTCCGCCTCTGTGTTAAAAGGATAAAACCTGTAAGAATTTACCCACTGACAAAGACATGCGCCTTTAAAAGAAATGCAATAGAATGCACCTGCATCCTGCATTGTATTTTACGCAAAATACCTTGAATGACAATATTCTCCATCTTTCTTTCATACACCGGCCAATGATACTACATACATAATATTGTTCCTTGTTTTATTTAAGAGGAATCGCTGTAAAACACTATTTTTACAACACACATCTTTTTTTAGATTGTACCTATTAGCGTTGTTCCCACGGAACAGATAATAAATAGAATACCAATAGGCTATATTCAATACGCCGCATGATGAAGCAGGCTTTTGAATGTGTGAGTGTTCTACGAAAATGAAGCACGCATTATGCACGTACAATAGTGTGTGTAATACACCAACATTAAATGAAGCGTAAATGCATAAACCGAGAGCAGTTTTCAGTATTCGTCGTCAAACGTATTCTAGACACGTGTGTAAGTTTAACCCGGATTCTTCCTTACTCGAGTCGGTTACCTGCTATCGCCTTACCCGTTGTGTATTTCAGTTCCCATTATTTCTGAGTTCCCTGGTTGTTCCCATAATTGGTATATTTATCTTTATCAGAGATGTATTATTATCCATTACCTACTCTAATCTAAAATCTAAATCTTAAAGTTTAGATTCTGGATCAGTGCCATAACCGCGATCCAGGTCATATTATATCAAATTGAAGAGACGTTATTCAAACAACTTTGAATTGAGACCATATTAAATAAAGCTCAATACGAAATGCTATGTACATAATAATCACGTCTTATATTATTGTCCTAAAGTCTCTTGGAAAACAAACAAAAAAAGATGCGTAAACTAAACGAGTTATTTACAGCTTGAATCGAGCACATTATCAAGAAATTTGGAACTTTAAAAGATATCTAATGTTAACTATTGAATTTTCTATGAAATTTGGTAGAATCTGCGACATTTTACGTGATACGTCAAAATTACATTCCGTTTCGACATAAGACACTTCGATACGTCACAAGTAGGGATTCTAATCCCGGGATCCCGAACTACTTTCGATGCCTATGAATCCCGAGATTGATAAATATAATCCCGAAACTTTCTATATAACAGAAAAAATAGGTACGTTTGATAACATACAACTACATTAGAAATAAACTGAGTTTGAATGAAGTTTGATTTATTACCCATGTGTTGCCAATTCATTTTATTTTTTCACATAAATTAATAAAAATGAGAAAGATTGGAAAAAACAATGCTTCGCACTTTTAACAAAATGATTCCACCATGTTTTTTTTAATGCATTTGTCTGTTTTACTTTCACATTATTATTTATATTACAATATTATTTACTCCATTAAACCTATGTATTTCCAAGATTGAACGTACACAATATTAACAATAAGTAAATGTTTTGCATAGTATAAATTATACTAGATTTATTTTTGACCGATTTTATCAACGTTATTAATATATTATAGGTATATAGATATAAATTTTATATCAACTATTGAAAAAAAGCCAATCCCGGGATCGTCAAATCGTAATCCCGGGATTGGATTCTCTAGTCACAAGGAAAAATCACCCTCAGAAAACAGACTACTTTTTCTGGATATTCATTATAAAGTTATCAAACAGAAAATATTATTACATCATTGTCAATATTAACATAACACTTAGGCATGGTCATGGTTCATGTTTCATGCCGGACTGTTTTAACCAGGATTCATTGAGGTAAAATCCATATTATTAATTAAAGATAATTAAACAACACAATTTTGATAGCAATTATATTATTATCCAGATTTTTACATGTGCAATTACCATTTTCGCTTCTATGCTAAGAATATACTGCACCCCATGGCCCCCACATGCAACTAAACACACATAAATTTGCTCTAATAGTAAAAAAGTCGCCTGCAGCGCTATTTTCCTTCAATAGTGTTATTATTTAAAACTATATGGTTTGACGATGTAATTTTTAATTGTGTATCGATACCCGACAACTCCATATTTCAAATGGATGTATTAAAATTAAAATATACAAAAAAACATTAAATATATTAATTTTACCGCGTACACCATTTGGAAAACGCTACTGTAGAGCGTCACACTGCCTTTATGTTTAACGATATGTAGGGGGGCGGGGGCGCCAAAGATCCTAGCCTGGGGGCCCGCTTCAGGATGTGGGGGCCATGCTGCACCCCCCCACAAAGTGTTATATTAAAATATATTTTATGAGAGCAATTTGATCAATCCATTGGGTGATTGCTCTATTGAAAAAAATCATCTTCTTTCACCCTGTCACGACCCAACATTGGGGCATAGGGCAAGCACAAGTTCGCGCCACTTTCCTTGGTCCATCGCCAACTC
Organism: Rhyacophila brunnea; assembly: GCF_057557595.1. NCBI lineage: Eukaryota > Metazoa > Arthropoda > Insecta > Trichoptera > Rhyacophilidae > Rhyacophila > Rhyacophila brunnea. The sequence continues at coordinate 7,334,918 of NW_028232796.1, read as the reverse complement.
TTGCGTCCTCCGCTAAGCCAGACCTGCTGAAAAAATACAATGTATAATTTTCACTGCGATAATATCTAAATGTACGAAAATTGAAGCCATCCTTGCAAAAGTGACAAATCAACGAAAAATCTTCCATCGCAAAGCAAAAACCATAATCCCATATTAAATTCCTACTGAAGGCACCCTATTTACATAGTTATTTTATTGGTGTATTAAAGTCCACCACTATGTGGTTAGGACACCAATTTTCTAGCGAGACAGCTGGCAGCCGTACTCTATTTAAATCCTAGGAAATTTAAAAAAATACTACACAATATTTTGTAGTATTTTTGTTTCAATTTAATTTCACTTTATTCATTATTTATTTTATTTTCAATAGGCATTGAATTTAATGTTATCAGATCGACAGCATTTATATTTATATTCACATTGTATACAGGAAAATATGAAACGATAAAATGGATAGGTAAGTAATATTAGTTTGAAATAATATACATTTTCCGTATAACGAAATCAATTTTTGCTAACGTTGCATTTTTTGTTGTTGTGGAATAGTATTGATTTATTCATTAGTGTTTTGATATTATCTTTACTTATCTCTAGATCAGCAGTAATATTACCTTGTTGTGCTTAGAAGTAATAGCTTGATAACTGATATGGTATTATTGCCTGTGCGAAGCACTGATTTTTATACATTACCTGAAAAATAATCAGATCGACCATAAAATCAACATAATTTATTTGGTACATGAATTATTTTTAATTCACATTATGTTAATAAACCATTAATATCAACATGGTGAATATCATGAACTTGAATAAAGCAATCAACCACTGTGGAATGTAGAAAGGGAAATGCACACTGCGCTACTGATTGATTATTAAATTTATTTATTTATTTACGAAAACAAAACATTGTGGATATAACAAATCAAAGTTAAGAACATTTACATGAGATTTACATTATAATAAAAAATATTACTCTATCAGGATAGAAGAAAAGAAAATAAAAAAAATAAACAATTTTATACAGTAAATTAAAGTTTCAAAAACAAAATTTACAGCACATCATTGAAAATGTGGACAGTTCATGTGTTCTGATGAATTTAGTGATTAGGCAAAAAAAATGCACAATATTACTGCGGTATATAGTTAAAATTGGAATATGAAAACAGACCAACAACGTGGGCACCATGTATCCACAAACTTCGTTTTATTACAGGTACATAATAATATGTCGATAATCTATATTAAACGTTCCTACCTTAATTGTATTTATTTCTTCGCGCATTTAATTAATCAGTGCGACGCCCAGATATCCATCTTCTAGTTGTCCAGTTGGTGGCGCCAAATCATCATAGACCCAATATTTAAGTTGATTTTGTTACATAGTCCTCTCAAAACAACCACCATAACCATCCCCATAAGTATACATTCACGATGGCCTATACTTATGGAACAGTTCAGAGGAAGCTTTTATTCATCAATGACTACATGGAAAGATGCCATACATAAGATAATAAATAAATAGTCGACTGACAAGAGTAGTAAACAGGCTTATTCTGAAATATGGTGAAACTCAGGGCGTCAGTTGGACTCTTCAGTATCGTTTACGATTTACTTCATTAGGGTTGAGATTTAAGGGCTATTAAATTATTAATGTTTGTCCTGACAATGGCTGTGTTCAGTAACAATTTAGTATTCCAGTTATAACAACAAGTTGTTGACCATCCCTCGAGACCCCATCTGGGTTCAAAACTATAATTCATTTTCTTATATTATAAATTATAACTTATACGACTACCAAGCGAAGTTCTCTGGAAAGAAAATTCAACAATAAGGCATATTTATTTTGTAAGAGATGTAAACAATTAATTATGATTGACAAGTTATAAACTATTTTTGTCGGATTTCCAAAGTCTACCTGGTTTTATTATTAGACAGGGTTTAATTGTATTTTAAAAACTAACCAGCACCATCTTCAATTTGTATTCTTAAAACAAATACGCATGACTGATAAAGTTTAGTGTGCACTATTTATGAATAATCTTAAAAGCCTACATCCAGCCTTTAGCACTGGTACATATCGTCGCCCTAAAAGCAAAAGGGCACTTGTGCATAAATTGAGTTTTGAGAAAAACGCATTTTAAGTGTTTTTTGAGTGAGAAAAAAAATCGTGGAGAGATTATTACTTAATATTTTGAAATGAAATTTGGAACACATATGACCTAATTACTCAAGATTGAAATGCAATTTTTATTTTTTTTATAATTTGTCAATTTTTGATTTTTAAGAGGTTTTAAGTCACATATTACCTTTTTCCTATATGCATTTATGAATAGCTTTATCTTTATCCTTTGATTTGCGAGCACTTTACGCTTATTGTGATCTTCCAAAGTATTTATTTAGGCCTCTTTGTCCGCTGCCAACATGTTTTTAAATTTTTCACAAAATTCACAAGTGCTCTTTTTCTGCAACGAAATTATTTTTTTGTACAAAGGCCCTTACTCACTTTTAAATAATTACACTTGTTACCTTTTTCCTATATTAGTTTTGTAAGCATTGCACATAGTTCCTAAAATCGTGTACATGTTACCTCTTTCCTATACATTAAATGAAGATCAGTTTACAAATAATACACAAGTAACCTTTATTTTCTTTGCTCAATTGTGAATTCATGGGTTTTACTTCACAAATGCCGTTTTCCCATAATGCAGAGAAAAAAATTACGAAGAAAACTGCATTCATAAATCAAAACCGTAAAAATTGCACATGTGCCCTTTTGCTTTTGGGCCGACGATTATACTTATGCAAGGAAATTCACATTAATTCAATTTAAGTATACCGACTCTACGTGAATTCATCTCTATGGGGGGGCGGTAGTGTATTATTAGGGGTTTTTATCCATAAATTTGGAAAGTTGACCCTGTCTGGTAGGCTTCGGGTTATAAGGCATCTGATATGAAAGTTTTTCTGTGCGAATTTGCGAAAACAAAACTGAAAAGGTTTTCAAAAACCAATTTAGCAGCCGTACCCTTTATGGAAGAAAAATTGAAATCAGCACCTTAGTGCTTGGTTATATTAAACAGAGTTTTCACAACCTACCGACTGTTCAGTAGTAAATTTTATTATTTTCTAGAATACAACTACTTATGGAAACTTCAATGAAACGTAAAAAAAATCCCCACATTTTTGAGTCACTTTTTCATAAAGCAAACCTCTAATGAATATAATATCAAAAGAAGATTTTTTTTTAAAATATTGATAGGTTTATTTTGTGAATAGAGGTAAAATATTTTTTTAGAATTTTCGGCTAGTTATCAAAAATGTTCAGAGGTTTTTCTTAGAGCCGTGTCAAATGAAATATCAAAAATTTGCTTCGAAATATTGAAGAAATGTAAGCTGTGATCGTATTTGTTTTATACTGGCGTTATCGCAATGCTGAATTAAATAATTATTTATATATGTCCTGGGTCCCGGGTCTGTCAACAAAAAAATCACATATTGTTTTTCAATGTGTGTTAGGATCAGAGTATGGACCTATTAGGTTGAGGAAGTGGCTATGATATATTTCTCGTGAAAACAAAAACAATCTTTTAATATAACCATCATTTTATAGGGGCCTACTTTATGATCTTCTTAGGATCGGATATGTTAAAAAATACTTTATATAGATTTCATTTCGATATTTAAAAAAAGTTCTAAAGTATAAGATAAAACTGGTCAGATATTAGTCGAAGAGTGGTGAGGTGATATACGGTGATCCAACCGTTATCTATCGCAATGGCTTGTAAATAATATAAAACAAAATCTATAGGAGCATCTCATATAAATAAATTGTAGTTAGTCAAATCTTTGTCTCTGGTTAGTTATTCGATGTTTGAATTTCGATATTTAAATTTAGAAATTATCGTTAATGTTGCCAGTAACTTTATTTATCTTTGTTATTTGTTTGAGTAGGTATACGTCATTAAATTTTCTCATTCGTACGCCTTGAGCCTTAAAATATTATTAAATACGATTCACCTACATCAACAGAGCACATACCCACCAACTTCTGGGCAGGCTGTGTAAATTTGACTACTCAGACGTTTTCCCTGCCTCGGGGCTTCGTCATATCAATATTATGGCATGTGTGTATCCCATTAAAATATGAAATGTCTTGCCATGCGCGAAAACGGATTTTTTCCCATCCGCTTGGGGTTCTATTGCGGAGTCGTATACAAAGTGTTCTATTACACCTGCTGCGTATTCGTTTATTAGTCACGTGAGCATTAATAGTTGAATATTATATTGAATTTAGAAAAAAAAATGCTTTTTATGAGTATTCATTTTTTGTGTAGGTAAGTTGTGCGCATGTGCATGGATGGGGAAATTATATGACAATTTTATCAATTTACTATTTAACCGTATATTTCAACAAAATAGAATTTACGATAGGTAGTAAAAATATATAAGTATAATAATTATTATATATAAGTAATGTAAACTATGATAATAGGTAATTCAGTGGCGAAGGGTGGAGGTAGGCTGTTGAGATCCGCCATAAATGGTGCACACTAAACTTTGTCAGTCATACGTATGTGTTGTCATTGAAATAATACTACAATTTACAGGTGGTGTGGGTTAGTTTTTAAAATTCAATTAAACCCTGCGAAAACCATGCCATAATAGATACCTAATAGTAAAAAATACTCGTCTATCTATAATTATACAATTACTCATATCATAACTTTGAATATTTTATGGATGGAATAATATTTTTTCTTCTATTACTTATAGTTTGGTTTAGGCAGGGATGAATTTAAAAAATAAGCCAAAAATAAGTGTAATAAAAATGTGTATTCTTAATCCAACGAAAACAAATAAGTATGAATGAAAAAGTGTGCACAATTTTGTCGTATCGCCCAAAATATACCAAAACTATTATGGTTTGGTTATGCAAGGTTTAATTGATCTTTAAAAACTAACCAATACCATCTGTAAATTGTAGTCTTAGTTCAATAAAAACAAATACGTATGACTAACAAAGTTTAATGTGCACTATTTATGGCAGACCTTAACAGCCTGCCTCCACCCTTCGCTACTGATAGGTATACATGTATTACGTATGTTACTAATAGAGCTTTTCAAAAAATATACCTGAGTGTAGGGTACAAAATGTCTACAGATTTGAAATGAATTCAATGAAGTTGAGTTATAACTTGCTGTTGAAAAAATGTTTCATGTGAACTTTTTTTATTATAACATTTGACACTAATAACTGAGAGATTTTTGTATACCTAGTTGAATAGTATGAATGAACTGGCAGGGAATCGAACCCTGCATCTCCCGGATTTATGCCCCATCCGCACATTATCTCTATGCTACGCAGTGACATACTAATTGCGACAAATTTTAACTGAAAGTGGCCAATAGATAAAATTTGTCGCAATTAGTATGTCACTGCGTAGCATAGAGGTAATGCGCAGATGGGGGGCGTAAACCCAGGAGATGCAGGGTTCGATTCTCTGCCGGGGTAGCTTACTTTTTTCAAAAAGATTTTTTCTATTGGTTATAATAATATATTTTCTCAGGAAGTGTTTTTCAAAAGTATGTATGTTCAGTATTATATGTTTACGTTTTTTCTTTTTATATTTATCAAATCAATCATCATTATTTTTATGACCTAAATATGATAATTACGATTTTAAATTACTAAACACATAATTTATTTATGTTTCAATTCATTATTCTCTCAACACACAGAGTTCGTCGATTATGCGAACAGATCGATTTTTGGATTTTTATAAGATTTATTATAATTACAACATTTTATTTTCATTCTTTATCAAAATATAAGTGTATTAATCATCTTTCATTCAGCGACTAGATGGGTGCGCGACCATGGTCGATATCTGCCTTAGTTGATGGCAAAGGAGTTCATCTCCAAATATTATTAAATAATATAAGCAGTCAAGAAAATTTCTGATCTTCCATAGATACAATAAATATACTAATTATTATAATAGCACGCCCAAAGCTATGACTAACATGACATACCTTCAATGTTATTTATTATTTATCCGTGAAAAATAACTAATACTTGAGTACCTATTTGATTATTTTTTATAAATGTGTAGTGTCAAAACTATCTGCTGATACACGGATGGTTAGACGGTTTTTAGGTTACAGCCATACAGTGACGACCCTAGACAAATTGCCGCCCCCGGAAAGCGCAAAAATGCCGCCCTATTTTTTATACAGTATTTTTTTTATCATCCGTTCACTTGTCGTTTCTGGTGACCATGTATGTTGAAGGGCAACGGAAGTAAACTACACATCACGATCCCGACAAAAGTTATAGTCCTGTTAATTGAAAGATATTTTCGTTAGGTATTTTTACCTTGTATAGTTTAGATAGCTATTTCTATATGTGTATACCGAATGATTCTACTCGATTTGCCGCCCTTCGAGTAACTGCCGCCCACAAGCGACGCTCAATCTGCCTACCCCCACGGGACGTCACTGCAGCCATATATTTCGATAAAATTCACGGTGAAGTGTGATACGGCGAACTGCAAACGTACAAGTTTCTGGATACGGGAAAAAATATGACTAAAGTATGCAGTTTTTCTGTGCTCGATAGTAGCTATAAATCCTATTGGCTATTTAGCTCGTCCCAAAACCATCTCATTAGCAATGTGATCAGTACCTATATAAAAATATTAACGGTATGCCAATACGGTTAATCAGAAGACTGGAGGCATTCGAGAAATATTACTATCTGACTGAAACTAATAATCCCGTAAAAAAAATATAGAACTTATAGTTTTCTACTGTAGTCTGTTATTGCACAAAGCGACCTAAATAAATACCGTATTTTCATTGATTAATCGCATAAAAAAGTACCGACGTAATTAATTTGGGATGAGTTATTTAATTATATCGGGGTTTGTACATTTTTCTTCTAGGGCCGCTAATTTCATCCCTGTTTCCTCAATCTATCTTCGATAACGGATCTCGACGGATGGTTTAAATGCTTATTGATCGTTCGTTGGCTCTAATTTAGGGGAATAAATAACGTACAAATGTTAAATCGCTACTACAAAATACTTAATTAAATAATTTAGGATGTACCTACTGAGGATTTTTAGATTCAATACACAAACACATGAAATTTTGATCATTGTTTCTTTCACCTTTCATATCTATCAAAGTAAGTACGTAATGTAATTTAGTGTGGAAGAAGTTTTATAGTTGTGTTAGAAAAAGTCATATAATCTAGACATTTTTCAGAAAATCTTAAACAACCTTCAAGTTACAAACCTTGTTACTTTGATAAAAAGAAATATGTGTTAGGTAAGTCTCACAAAAAGAGAAAGAAAAGTACCTACATTAATTTGGACATCTATTTAATTGTCATCAATTATGTTAGAATATAAGTCTTTTAATAGTTAAAAAACAGAATCTACCACATTTCCAAAGTAAGCGATCGCAGAACATATTAATAAGATAGATAATTACAAGATAAAAAGAACTTTTTAAATACAACGTTTTAAAATTTTCTGTTGAATCATATAAACTTGGCTTGACTAGTTTAAACGATCATAGAATACTGAAATGTCATATTGACATTTCATTTTGATTTCATAGTAACGCACGTATATATTAATAATTTAATTGCTAGGGCCATCCGCTTAGCAACCAATAATGGTGTCGAAATAACCAATAATAGTGGATTGGATTACGGATTTCTTTTGAAATATCTTTTCATACAAAACAGAATTAACTGAAAATGAATTCAATTCTACTTAAAGGTGGCTAAAAATATTAAAAAATGCATTCGCATCGTGTTCTGATATATTTTAAAAGTTTCAAATGTCTAGATAGTCGGGAAGTTAGTTAAAAATCGATTGCAAGATTTGTACTGGACAAAGAAATACCGGACAAATAAGAATACGAGCTAAGAAAAATGTTGTAAAATGCAAAGCAAGTCGCCATTCTCAAGATGAAGACGGATTATCATTCAGTTATAAAATGCTTTCAATACAAAGTTTCAGGAATGTCCGAAAATTTTACAAATTTTGAATACACGCTTCGGTTTCGTGAAAAACTGTAATGCATACAGGCGTTACTATTGAAAATAACATACTCTATAACACCTGTTTAAGTTTATCCCACATTTCTCCGAGCCTTAAGCCTCGTCATTACGACAACCAGAAGGAAACGTACTTTCCATTATTTTTGTGTTCCCTGTTAGCGGCAATTCGTTATTATTGTTATAAAAGCGTATACACAAGTAATGCTAATCCTGGTTTTACATCATTTTCAATCCCGGGATTTCCCGAATATAAACACATCGAATGAAAGTCTGAGATTGGTAAATGCTAAGCCTACCGTATATTTGGGAAATCAAGGCTTGATTATTCGCTATTATATTTTGTTTTTATACTTTGATTCTTTGCGGTTAATACAATTGACTGTTTCTGCACTGAATTCAAAATTAAAACATAATGGCATACAAACATAACAAGCACTTGTCAATGGCAGGCAACCATGACGTCTTCTTCTTCTTTCCGAATTTTCAGGCTATATATTTATTAGAAATATGTATCAAATCGGTAAAAAGTATTTTTGAACAATACTTATTGGAATGATCATTTCCAGCATTAAATAGGGGTTAAGTGAATAAAGTAGTAATTTCGTTCAGCAGTATGTTAATGCCAGTTTCGTGTGGTTGATAAATGCTGAGGAGCATCATACAATGTATTACTGTACCTATACCTAATATAATGTATTTATTCTATAATCCTATAGCGAAATTTACTTAACTATGGATACGTGTTCTGAAACATATTATTTAAATATTACATAGTTATTATATTAGAATAGGTATTAGAGAACCACCTCACCTCAATACCACACACCCCACTTCTTCATGGGTCGCCTGAAAAGATTCAATTAGTTACAAAAGCCTAAGCAGGTAGAATGTAGTAAATAGTAGGTATATGTCAGTGACGTGCGGTGACTTTTGCTTGTAGGGATGCTTTTGAAAGAAACATAATAATATATACTTACATAATATTTTCGACATATTATCTTCATAATTATTAAAGTAGCGTTTACATGGTAGAACTTCATTATAACTTTGTTAGTAGTTGCATTTTTATAGTGGACTGTAATTGATTTTGATGGACTGATTGTGATGGTGGATGTGGAGGCTGAGGGGGAGGGTTATGTTGGGATGCCAGGCACTGACCTTTTATGCTGTTGATGATCTTGCTCCGTGGTTTGGTTGCACTATCACTCGCGCGGTATTATTCGTTGGGTCACCCGGTGATGTTCAAAGGTGGTTTAGGTTGTAAGCGTCTGTAATCACGCGGTTGATGAATAACTTAAGTTTTTATATTAATAATAGATCAACTACGGTCTTCCGACGATACTGAGGATTTGAGGTAGGAGGGAGATATAGGGATGATGGCCACCATAATTGACCCAACCAGTTTGGTACGAAAAGTAAAATTGTATGTAGTATCTATGCGATATTCCAAAAATATTTGCATTCTATAAAATCTTATTTACCAGACAATTTCACAATCTGGGAATGCTCCACATCTACAGCATCTATGAACTATGCGTCACTGGTATATTATATTAACAAACCACCCTCGTGGCTACGGACGAATACGGAATGGAATCCTACGAGGGAGGGGTGCAATATTTTTGCCAAGTGGTTGGGGGGGGGTTTATGTTCAGGATGAAAACTGTTTTTTAGGAAAGTTATTTTTTTTTTGCACAACGCTTGTGCGGAGAGAAGTATTAAAATATTAAAAATGCGTTCTCTTAGTTCAACAGTAAGGTTGGAACTCTTTTATAAAACACTGTTCAAATGGGGGGAATTGAATTGTTCCGATTGTTGCATGTCATAAAAAAGGGGTTTCAATAAGTATTTTTTAACATCATCCACATCCATACAAACCCAAGTCACTATAAGGCACTAGTTATTGCGCCTGTTACGTTATTTTTTTAAAATTCTTCTTATTGTGCTATCCCCTAGCAGAGGTCGGCCACCATCAAGGCGATCTTAGATTTGTCATTTGCTACCCGGAACAGTTCAGTGGACCTACACTCGTACCAATCACGGAGGTTCTTAAACCACGAAATGCGGCGCCGTCGTCTGCTACGCTTACCATTGACCTTTCCTTGAATGACAAGTTGGGGAATGCTGTACTTTTGTCCTATCATAATGTGGCCGAGGTACTGTAGTTTCCTGGTTTTGATACTACGCAGAATTTCTCGGTCCTTTTCCATGTCACCCCGTCAGTCCAAGGAATTTCGAGGATACGTCTATACAGCCACACCTCGAAAGCTTCAAGTCTCCGTGACATCTCTTGGTTTAGCGTCCATACTTCCATACTATAGAAAATAATTGTGAGAACATAACGTGCCATACGCAGTCTCAGACCTAGGTTAAAGATTTTTTAATGGCAACGTTAAATTCATTTTTGTATCACGGAAGGGCGATGATAATAAATTAATTGATACTTACTAAATCAATGAAAATAATAAGCTAATGGATGATAATTGAATTTTTAAAAGGTTATAATTTACTTTATTGGTGTTGTCGATAATGAAATTAACGACCATAAACTATGATTGCCATTTTTTACGGCATGCCTATATTTAAACCATTTTCATGAAAGCTATTTTGAGAATTTATTACACTTTTGGGTAGTTTCGCTATTTGCGTTTTAAAAAAAGTTGGCGCTTATTTACGTTCTGTGCCATAATATTAGAAGTGGATTCATAGCTGCTTTTCCCCAATAAATGAGGTGCCGAGGATAATATATGACATAATATAAATGAAAAAAATAATTAACCCTGTACACATTCGACATAAGCGTAAATTTCGATAGTGTTGACAGAAAATATGACGTAGTTGGAGCGACGCTGAGCGAGAGAAAGCGATGGAATAGGCTTCATGTAAGAGCAATTTGAAATAATATCAGTTACTATATTTAAATTAACCCTGTGTAATCCAAGCGCACTAGAAAAAATCGCATATGCGCATGTTTACGTATACATTCTTCCACAGTATAGCATATTATATAGACACTCTGTCAAAATGAAATTATATGAAAACTGTTTACAAGTATTTCCCATGTTTCTTGGGTACACCGCTGCGAATGGAAAACAAGCAATAATTAGTGTGGTAATGTTTACAGGATTATTTTTACTCTTTCGTCGGCTTAAATGTGCAATTGTTTACGATGTCGACTGTCCAAACTACATTTAATTATAAATATTTGGTGTGGATATGCGTTGAATTTTAAATAAATGTTTGCACACGCTCGTTTGTACAGCGGTTAAAATTTACAAACAATATGTAATTGTGTCAGTCTATAGTTGTGGGCTTCATGGGGAATTTTTACATCACCATATCACCTACCTACTGAAAAATATTCAACCACGCAACTGCTTTGTATGAAAAGTTATCAACAATCATTTTATTCCTAACATTGGATTGCATTGCATAATATACATAAGCAAGTGCACACAAAATGTTCTTATAATGCATTTTCATAGCACCGTAGGTATATAATTGTAATATTGTCGTATGACTTATACATACCCCTTACTAATATAGGTACATAAAGACATCGATTTTTTTCTTTGCATAAGAATAATACAGGAAATTGAAGTACACAGCTTGTGTTTTTCCAAACTTCCAGTACCTATACGACTTTTCATGCACATGACCCTGTATGAACTACCCATGTTCAAATCATTCCTTACTTGACTTGCGATTTGGAGTAATACCCCGTTTACACGTGCACGTTTAGTGTGCACAGAAAGAAAATGTATGGGGAAACATGTATTATCCTGCAGTTAGCAAGATTGCGTGCATAAATCAAACAAGATTGGAAGATTCCAAATTGTGATGATTTTTTCCGCGCAAGTAAGATCTGCGCAGTAAAACGATATTGGCGAACCTGCCGGTAAAAAAACGAACTACTCATTTGAGGTTAACTGATTTTCAATACGTCCTGTCAAAATAGTAGTATAAAATGACAACATCGCGTTTCGCTTACTGTTTACGTGTAAACAGTTATTGTCATGACAGTTTAAAATAAGCACAATTGCCGACAGTAATTCCATGCATGTGTACAGGCGCTATAACGTAAAAATGGTTATCGTATGCGACCGTACAAAGACTTCATGTTTCACATCTTCATGCATTAGCACTGGTAGCATATTACATTGCTTGGCCACTTTTCGCTGAGCCCAAATGCGTTCCATGTCAGTTTTCTTCGAGAAATATTGTCATACATTTTCACCGTCTAAAGGTATTTGTTGCGTTAATATTAATAATCCACTTATATTATCTAAATTTAATAATCATTATTTTTGCTGAAAAGCGACAGACAATAAATAAATTATACATTTTTGTGTAGCATTTAATTTGAGATACCAAACAAAATTCTCGAGTAATTTGAAACGTCAACATTTAAAATTGGATTATTTTACATAAATGAATTTATTTATCTCGAAAGATTTCCTTTGTTTTGTATTCGAATAAAAAACAAACGATTACCGAGAAATCAAAGCTACAAGGATAATACCCAGTGAATTAACTAGGTACTAATTTAATTTATACCTTCATTTGTGGACATATATGTAATTAATTTGATGAGAATAATACTGCATAGTTACATTTTCTATAGATATTGTAATAATATACCTAATACGAAATTCGTATTTGTTCATATTTAAACAAATTTTATATGCTTAATATTATTTCGTACTTACAGAATTACAGTGTAATTTTATATAAATATAATTATATAAATCTATCTTGAATATTGTTTTAAAACAGAACTAAATGAACTGTCGCACGGTCTTAATCGGGCGTATCACGATGTGTAAATGAGTGACGTGAGGCGTCTACAGTTTTTTAGGCCTATAAATATCTCGGGCATTATTGTCAATTTAGCGTTTTTATCATCAGATCTAAGTATAGAAATTTTCGCATCTAGCATTAACTCCAGCGGTTTCCGATACCATAAATATACTTACGATAGGGGTAGAATATTACATCAAATTTGACAGAAATCGACAAGCTGGCTTTTTGTACGTTATATTTTACATACGAATATGTAGAAATGGTAATGTAACATACGATTTATATTTACATACATTCGTTAGTTTTTAATTGTCTGCCTATGACTACTTATTCAATCTTTGTTCTAGTGAAAACAATGTTCATAAATACTTCAAGAAAACGTAGAATTTTTTCTGCCAAATATATTATTTTCTTATCCTACCTAACAGCAGTTGGCAACATTTCTCAGGTGCAATCACACAAGACTGAGATTTAATAAATTATTACAAATTTTCATGGGAGAGAGGACCAAAGAGAATGGTAGATAAACTTTACTATAAACGTATAAAAGAAGATATTTATACTTAAGTACATCTTTTTCATGTACTTACCTAACATTCATGTATATATTGGGGCGTCAAAGGTCGGCCATCACTAGAGTGATTTTTATTTTATGACGGCTGCCGGGTATAATAATTGTAGCAATCATACCACTCAGCATTAAACGAGTGACACACTTTAATACATGTTTTGTTGTCAAAACAAAATAATAGAGCGATAATAAACGCCAGCATTTCCTCAATCATAACTAGATCAGTAGGGTCTGTTATGATTCATTAATTGCGACAATATCTCTTGTAATATATGTACTCCATTTGTATAAACTGGAAGGACAATGCATGAATCCACACTCAACTCACCGAGTTCGTCACAAGACGCACTACAATTGTCACGAGTTCTTCACTTGACATAGTTAACAATCACTCCACTCGAATCAACTCTCTCAGTTTAATAATATGATCAATTTATTGATCACATCGATCTCTCCAGTACATCATTACCTGCGATTATAATCTCACGTTATCATCCTTATTATTGTATTTGTGTATCTATCAATAAACTCTCCTCCAAACAATCAAGAAACAACGACCTTCTATCTTCTCCACATCATATACAGCCAAATAATTTACCACAGTAACATAGTTCATTAGCCACGAAACGCAACGTTTTCCTCTGCACAGTTAATCTAACCTTAGATGAGCTTAGAAATACTATAGTATATAATAGCTATATATCATAATATATAGTATATAATACTATAGTACAGTGATCGGCAAACCGCGGCTCGCGAGCCACATGCAGCTCTTTGGCCCCTTGAGTGCGGTTCTGCCACAGATGCTCTCTGCCATATATGACATGGCTACAAAGAAGAAGCTAAGAAAATGGAAGACGAAAACCGTAAATGTAAAGTTGAATGGACCGAGACTTTCGCGCTTATTCAAAACTTAAATGGCTTACCGATCTGTATTGTGTCGGGAAAAATTGGCGCATTCGAATTAAGAAACACACGCGTCATTTCGCACTAAATATTCTATCGATGATGCAAGGAAGAAAGTGGTTGAGGAGAAGAGTCAAGAAAAATCAAATTCTTTATTTAATTAGGTACTGAATACAATCTTTCAACAATGTTAATATTGCAAGTTTTGTGGTTAGTAAAAAGATTTGTAACATAGGAAATCAAGAGTAAATTGAGAAATCGATTTATTGATGAGAACCTGGAATCGTGCTTAAAATTAAAAACAGCAACATACGAACCTGAAGTACCCAAACTTTCCAAGGAGATGCAAGGCCATTATTCACATTGAGTGTTTGTCAGTCATTGTCATGATTCAATTTTATGGATTCCTAACCTACAATTTAATTTTTATTAATAAATAAGATCATTATTACGTATGCTATTCAGTTTTATTCAATGTTCCTACCTATAGTTTAATTAAAGACTTAACACTTTAACTAAAGTTTATTAAGTAAATAAACAGTGTACATATTACCTACGTATATAATTTGAGTTTAAGAAATTTGGCTCTCAAAAGAAATCTCAATCGTTCTACTGTTGATATTTGGCTCTATTGACTAATGAGTTTGCCGACCACTGCTGTAGTATATAGTAGATAATATCTTCTCATAAAGACTTCTCCGCGGTAGGTATTGTAGGTTAGTATTAATACTACGCAAAACTTGAATACAAGTATCTACCAAAAATGGACAAAATGTCGCATATTTCCAACAGTTACCGAATCCTGGAATTGGGAATAAGTAGTACCAAGATTCAGAAGTTTGCTACATTCATTCAACTGTATATAGCAATTAATTTTATTGCGAAATTGGATGACTAGTCATCCATAACGAATGACCGTATCTAAAAAGTGAACTCTGGCAATAAATAAGTTTAAAAAAGCACTCAAGCAAAAGCTATATCCGGTTCCAAATTCGCAGACAAAGTTTCATCTGCGAACTGCGTTTTCGTCAGAAATGACTCATTCATTTTATTTGTTCCGCGTATTATACCACTCATTGAGATAATGATTATTAATACATTGTAATCACTAATCAGTGTTGCCAACTGTCGGTGACAAAAATATGTCTGATGGGGTACGAAAACAAGCTTAGACGTTACATTTTCAGAAAATAAAATTTCAAGTGCAAAAATTGTAAAAATGGGTACATATCATTGGCGGCTTAATCCGGAAAAACCTAGCAGGTCAATTTTGAATATATTATTTTAATTTGCCTTTTCGTTGTATACTGAAAAGACGTATTGCAAATTGACTTTTTATACATTATAGAATAAGTGCTAGAAATTGTTATAGGTCGGTACCTACTAACCCTTCAAAAAATGTCCGTTTTTCATAACGCCAACCCATCGTTAACCGAAATTGCACACAACGCGTTATATTTTTTTGTAAATCAGGTCCACTTTTCTTTCTTTGCTTTTTGAAAAATCATCAATCACACGATTATAAAAATTGTCTATTTTTCCCACATATTTTTTTTCAATACTGAGCATTGCAAGAGCGGTCAGTCTATCCTGGCCCTATTGCGTAGAAAGGTTTTTATTCTTTTGAGAGTGGAAAAACATCTTTCACTTTCAACTGTTGTCATTGGTATGACGCAAATAAATTGGAGAACTTTTATCGACTCGGAAAATGTTTCGTTGAAATTATTGCTGAGTAAAAAATGTAGAAGAGAAACTGCACTAATAGCGCCATGCAAATCATCTCGTTGATAAAACACCAATAATTCATTTTTTAACTTGATTATGTTTATTTCTTCTAACAGTTTTACTAAATTTACTTGACGTGTGGGAAAATTATTTTTAAAATCAGTGTAATTTTCTTTATTGAACAAATCGGATATAATGAGATGATCGTTGGATGCAAATCGTGCTTCCATTTCCATTATAATTGTATCACAGACTTCAATTGCTACTGCGTGCGTACTAACTGCTTCACAAAAATGTTATAAATCACCAAAAACTCCTTATATATTATTAAAATAACCAAAGGCATTCGTCAAAACCTGTCAACGAATCCGAACCGCATACACAGTTGCGTCTTGAGACCAATTATCTAGTCAGTGTTATCATTCTGTTTCATTTAATTAGGTGAAAAAATCTTTTGTCTCACACTCGGGCATTGCCGATATTACAGTAATTCACGCACCGTCACAAGCTTCGATCTCGTATTTTGTGTTATATCGATCTCTGTCTTATGTATGAGAAACGAGAGAGAAAATTTTATAAAAATATTCAATTTGGGTCAATTTTCAGACTGCCGGCGAACACAATATTTTTGTTCGGGGAATTATCGCCCAAACAAAAAAAGCCCAATAGACTGGGTTGACACAATATCGCGCGCCCTATAATTTCAAATCCACCGATTATTATTAATATTATTATATATGACATTGCACATATTATTAATATTATTATGTCGATTGTAATGCCGGGTCCACACCGAAAACAAGTCGCGCGACAACTCGTTAAATTTTACGATAAGCATGATAATTATCGTAAAATTTCTTAAGCAATTATGATAATTATCGTAAAATTTAACGAGTTGTCGCGCGACTTGTTGCCGGTGTGGCCGCACTTTTAGGTATTTATTTTGGCAGGTCAATGACCGAATGACCTATAGAGGGAGCCGCCAGTGGTACATATATGTGTCAAACTCAACATATTTTCCCAGAAACTCGTTTTAAAATTGACATAAATCTAACAACCTACGATAATTAATAATTAGGTACTTAATACCAGAGGGTGGAATCCCCGATAATCGTCAATCCGATGCCACATACCTTACCACTCATTGAAATTATAATATTTGATACCAATATATCACTATAATGCCAAGAACGCTCATATGGTTTCATTGTGTTGTTTTATTTCTCAAGTACCAACCTACCTTCATTAAATCTCTGAATAAATAAACTAAAATCTAGCTTATTTGCAGCACATTTAAAGCTGTTGAAGGCGTCAAAAATGCTAATAATAGTCCGTTTGAGATGGACGCTCTGCTGTCGAATACCGCCGAATTCAAGGTGCGTTCAATCATTCGGTTTCTCAACTAGGGGGAGTCCACCCTATTGAAATCCATCGTCGTCTCACATCCAATTATGGTAATGTGATGATCCAGCAGAATGTCAGTAAGTGATGTACTGAGTTTTCGAGTGGTAGAACGAATATTCATGACGAGGAGGAGAGAGGAAGGAGGTCCTCAACTGGTGACGTTTTGTTGAAGAAAATCGATGATAAAATTCGTGACAATCGCCGTCTGACAGTCCCTGAGCTCGCAATTTTGATCCCAGACGTCAGTAAGTCTACCATACAAATTATTTTCAGGGGGGAAATGGGGTATGCAAAGGTATGCTCGTTGGTGCCCAAAATGCTGACGGAAGCTCACAAACAAAATCGTGTGAAAACCGCTTAGGTCTTTTTGACCCTTTTGGACTCATTCAAATGGGATGTCCTCCGTCATCCTGCTCATAATCCCAACCTAGCGCCGAATTATTTTCTTCGTTTTCTTCACCCGAAGCAACATTTGGCCGGAAAACGACCGACGATGACGTGGAGGAAGAGATGAGAACATTTTAAGGTCGGCGGGGCCGGAGTTCAACTAGGGAATCAAGAACCTAGTACCTCGGCTCACCAAGTGCATCGATCGTAACAGCGACTACGTCAAAAAATAGTGGGGATATGTACATAAAATCTCGTATGATTTTTTATAAAAATAACTTTTTCCTGATTTTTAAAATAATAAAGGTCTTTAATTCTTGGACAACCCTCGTACATTAGTTACAATCTTTGAAAGTTATACCGACGTTTGAAATGCAAAACCACAGAAGTGTTTTTTTTTTAAATTTCGATGTTTCGTTTTTGTCCTCACACATTATTGGTAATTGTTCTCGCGGTTTAAATTAGCTCATTTGAAAAAATATATCCAATCCATTTTTTCATGTCTTCCTCAACACGTCCATGATATCGAATTCATTTTACATTAGACATCTAAAGTTAGTAATAGTCACTTATATGCGGTTTTGTCTTTCATCAGTCGACGTAATATAGGTATGACGTATATATATATCTGCCTATTGTTATCTTGTATGTAATTTTAACATGCACCCGTTACCAATTTGAATACTTAGTATTGCTAGTTTCATTGGCGATTTTACCGCAGTACAACTTTAGAAAATAAATCTAAGCTTACGTAGGTATAACGATAGCCACAAATGAACGTGCACTGTGAAATGATAATTAATTTAATCATTATCCTTAGTAACACTAATCTTATTATCAAAATCACTTCACATAATACAAATACTCCATTGTGATGTGGCATTGGTTGTTAGCTTTATCTAAAAAGAATTAAATTGAGTATTCTATGCAATTTTCAAATGACAAAACGTGTTTCTTCTTCTTCCTCGGCGCTACATCATAGGATATGATTTCGCCTCCTCAGCGCCCTCCACTGACTCCCATTCTTGGCCAGTCCTCTCTAGTTTCAAGGCCATATCACCAGGGGCGTAATAAACCAGTCGGGGCGTAGGAGGGGGTGCATATGCATCAATGCGGGCCCGCATAGAAAAATATGAATTTATGTAAATTGCACATAATGTCACTACGTACCTAAATAAAATGTCGAAGAACACGAATATTTTTTTAAATTACGTTTAAGTTTTATTGAACGTTTGTGTTTTGACACATAATCTAGGGTCTAGAATTTAGTTTGATTTAATAAAACGCATTTTAAGTACTACAAAAAAAATTGCGTTTTATTAAATCAAACAACAATACAATGCAGTTCCACCATGAATCGACAGTTAAAAAAATAGAAGAAATCTAGAATTTAGATTCTAAATTATCTTTCTCAATAGACGGAAAATCATTTCATTTTCCCAAACACATTTTTTTTGAGAAAAGTTAAAAATTCTAAATCCATTTATAAATGAATATTTTCTTGGGTGCAATGATTTTATACACCCCATTCATTCTTTGCAATAGATGTTGAAAAAGATTGTGAGAACAGCATTTTAATATCTTTTAAATGTTTGTTTAATATATTTTAAGGGCTTGCGCAGACAGAGCGCGGTCAGGCGGTCTGCGTTCCGCGTTCGGAGTTCGGCGTTCTTTGTACTGTATGAACTTCATACTGTATGGGTACACAGCCGGCGGTCAGACCGCGCCGGTCAATTGGAACGCTAGAGTTCTGGAGCTCTATGCCCGGAATTACAAAGAACGCCGTACCTCCCGTCCAGTCCCGTCATAGGAATTTGAGCAGTCACACAACATAGAGCGAAACCACACGGGGGAGTGAGTACGCAACAGCGGTGCTTTCTCACTTCCACTCGCAGTCGGAATATAGCGGTCTCGCATTATGCAGCGCTTGTGTCAGTACAACGTTTGTAAACAAATGGAACGCTTATTGTTGACCGCCACCTGTCTGCTGTCCCTGAACGTTAGCGGTCAACGGTCGGTTGAACGCAGAACTCCGACCGCTCTCTGTCTGCGCAAGCCCTAAATGTAGTTGCCCTTTATCACAACGGGACCCTACTCCTGCAATTCACTCAGAGTACTCAAAAATTCCCACTGCTCCCACCTGATTAGTCTTCTGTCTCTTGCAGCAAATGAGATTTTAAAAAAAATGATTGGATTATAATGTGTTTGGTAACGGAAATCCTGAATATCAGGCTCCGAGACTTCACATAGTTCATTGCAAAGTAAAAATTATTTATATATTTATTTTGTCAAAAAAAGAGAGTTCGACCCATAGTAAAACAACTAAGTTAAGCTGAGTCGAGTTGAGTGTGTTGAATGTGATGATTTGTGTTGAATGTTCTGAATGTGTTAAATGTGCTGAATGTGCTGAATGTGTTAAATGTTATTAAAATCGTTTAGAATATACTATATATATATTTATAATATACCTATTTATATATATATATATATATATATTTGTAATATACCTATGAGTTCATTTAATTTAAGTGACGCTTAGTTCATGTACAAGGATCTTATATGTCTGGAGTAACATTGATAGATAGGGTGGATTAGCTAGGGCTGATCAATGATACTATAAAATTGAGTACATGTAACCTTTGCAATAGTCTAAATACTCTAAAGTCTAAATCTTTAATAATACTATCGAATATTCTTAATAGTCCAGAATCAGTGTCTCGGGGTAACGATGAAGCGCGTCGCTTTTATTTGAAGAGAAATTAACAAAATACATTTTACTGTCAATGGGGAGACATCATAGAAGAGAAGCTAGAAACACAACAAGATGTTGAACATTAATTAATTGTAACACGTGTAATTTATTAAAATATAAATAATTTTATAACATAGTTTTGTCACAACTACACATTTTTATGTTACAAAAATATGTTATTTATAATATGGAGTGCTGATCTAATTATGGATTTAAGGCATATTAGGAAAACGTTATATGAGAGCTTTTATGGTAAGGATCAATTCCATAAAAGTACTTGTATTAAAATCCTAAAGCACTAAAATCTTTATCGGGCGACCAGTTTTATTACGGGCACGCATGTTAAGGTTTTTTTTTTCATCTGATGAAACTGCCTGAGAAATTTATATGCTCGCCTGGGTGGTAATAATTCTTCATAAGCTTTTAACATCTTGTGTCACTATTACAGTTTTAAGAATATTTTGTACGAAAACCAAATTATCAAATAACACAATATGATGTTAACAATAACATAATAATTATTCTGCCCTCATAAGGAAAAAGGCAGCTTTTCAACAAAAATCACAAATTGAGTTGATTGATTGAGATAAATTCAAAAGCGGTATAAAATTTATTTCAGTATAATACTCGACACATTGTTTTTCGTTTTTTTTTCACAAAAACAGTAGTTATTCTAAACAAAAAGACATTATAACGAGTTTCATAAGCAAAAATACAGCATCGATTGAAAACATACTAGTTTTTGCTTATAACATAATATATCAAATGATTCATCCACATTATTTAAAAAAAATATTAAGAAGAGTTGAAAAAACTGTCTGATTATCTCAAAATGTGACTTTGGCAAAAGCGGCCTTTTTGCTTATGAGGGCATTATTAGTTACACATAATAATGATCAATTTCCCCCTCTGCGATGGCGCTATGTCGTAAATGAAGATAGGTTTCGCTTAAAAGCTCCAACGAAATATCTGGTCATCTTTAAGGGTTTTGCTTTTGGTGGTGTTTAATCATTAGACCAGCCAGTTCATTGGGGTAATATTTTTCTGGTAAACTTCTGGAATGGAATCTGTTATGCTGTGTTCAAACCAAGATACCTACATATTGCGTCCGTAAATAAATAAACATCGTAGAAAAGCTGTCTTTTTTTTGTGTTCCGCCACTGATGAATTTTCCGGGGATTTTTCAAGGTGGTTTTGTAAATCCTCGGCTCTGAATTCAAATCAGCAAACAATGTCCAGTCCGAATTGTTTTCAAACAGGCATTTTTCTTAGCTAGCACATTTTCCTTTGAAGTAGCATCAAGTAGAGTAGTTTGCCTACTTTACAAAACCTTGTTACGTAACTAGAAAAACTCAATATATAGTCAGTAATTTTTGAGTTAAACGGTACAAACAGACAGGCAGACAGACAAAGATTAAAAAAAACTTTATTTATGGTATAAGAGCGGAATGCACAATCTAAGATTTCGTTCCTAAGGATAAGTCGCCGAAAAGCATGACTTAACTATAGACAATCCTGAGTATAGAGTTAAGGAATCCTTAACCATAGACTTCTTTTGTTATGAACACGCCCCCTTCTGTATTACCATTTACCACTGACAGCTGCTGTCAAAATAAATTCGCATGTCTATAACACAGTCCATACACTCAAATTCATTTAACAATGTATCTCAATATGGATATTGATAGCGTTAATTCGTTTGGCATGTACTTGCAGAATATTATTTTATTTTTATACGCCAGCCCGCAGAAATACAAAATACCAGATGAAGAATGACACTTCATGCTAGTGTTACCATGTTTAAAAATAATCTTGTGGTGCCTGTGGAATCACGTATAGTGACTTATAACGGAAACATAAGAGTATTATAATTAAATATTATTATGTATTTATAGTTATTGCATTTATAAAATGCAGTTGTCATATTTTTGTCATCGTTTAACAATCATAAAATAATTTACCTAATTTACCTAACGAGAATTTTTAAATATGGTATTATTTTCAATAAAAATGATCTTAACTAAGGACAGTGTTTCTGCATAGTGTTTTCTGCTAAGGAAATTTTAGTTATGACAAATGTTTCTGCATTCCGCTCTAAGTATCTAGGTAAGTATATATAATAGTCATAACCACAGACATACACTTTAATTGTATTTGTTGATTTTTATTACTAAAAGTTGATTGCTTTAAATTCCATCGTAGGTGCCCTCAAAATCTGTCAGTGTTTGATGCCCCCACGTACCTTACACCTCCAATGCCTCGTCTGATGACATTTTGTTCAATAACGTTTATCCGGTTTGGATATTTTTTGACAATTGACTTGAAATTGACATGTTGACTTTGTGAAATAAACCGCGAGATCGGTAGGGCATTTTTTTATTAAGATCCGAAATATAAATATCGGAAATATTTACAAATCACATTCACTTCAATAATTGTAATATTGGTGAAAGTTTTAAAAGTTGTTACTGGTGGCGCTTTTTGCAGTGGACTGTATAATTTTAAGGATGATGTGGATTCCGGATCTAGTGGTGGGGCGATTTAACAGGATGCCAGACACTGACCTTTTCTGATGCTGATGATGGGTCCGTGGTCTGGTTGCACTGTCACTCGTGCGGTATTGTTTGTTTGGGTTACCCGGCGCCCGGCACTTGACGGTACGCTGTTTATGGAGGATATGTGAGGTTGATGCATAATGATGATTGATTATATGAATGATGAGAGCCGGTATCACGGCTTGGCAGGTATTCAGAAGTATCGCTTGAACGACGGTCACACTATATCAAGCTGACGTGGCCGGGGTCCACAACTACTTCTGAATCAGTCTGTATAAGTGTATAACAATTGAATTAATCAATATACTGTGGTTTAGCGTTAACAGGCACACATACCAGTGTCTTGAACTAATTCTTAAATCACTCTGTATCTAACACGTCCTCGTTCGTATCGTATCAGCGGGTCTATTCTATACACAAGCCTTCTTTTGTTCTGCTACGGCAGTTAAATAGGGTAGGAAAATATTGAATTATTAACACTAATTGTAACAATTACAATAAGTTAACCGTCTGAACTGTCATCTGTGTATCTCTGTCTAAAATTTATCACAGCCACGAGAGGTGCTGTTAAAACATAGTACTTATTGTAAAAATTATAACTAAATTATTATAATTGTTACAATAAGTGTTAATAATGAAATACTTTTCTACCCTATTTAGCTACCGTAGCGGACCGAAAGCAGCCTTGTGTATAGAATAGACCAGCGGATATAGCTCGACTGCTTTAGCGAGCCTTACGCGCTCGGTGGTTTTGGAGTCACTCCATGTTGTTCGCAATTACGGTCTTCTTTGACCAGTAATTTGCTCATCGTCTCGTCTTGTGACAATACTAAATAAGGGGATTTGAGTAGGGGGGGGGGGGACTTAGGATGAATGCGACCACAATATTTGGTATACTTAATAATAATAATATATTGTTTGTATAAAATGGAAACCGTATAAACAAAAGAATAATAAACAACGAATAACCACGTTATATGCCTTATGCCAAGTAATTGCTTTTCGCTGTGGTTGATGTTTGTTTTTTGTTTATTTACCTACCGAATGTTGCGCAACGTAAAGTTGAGATTATCAAAGATTTATATATCGAGTAAATAAATATTTCCCAAGATTACGCAAAGTTAAATGGCTCTTACTTACAAAGCTTCTTCCAGCTGAGGGATTATGTGTTTCGCTCGCGTAAGTATTTATTGAATTGTCCAGGGCGGTGCTGTGTGCTACGAGTTGCCAAAATAGGGATGTAATAATAGTCTCGTTACTATGAACTATCGATACTTTTCTTTCGATACCATAATGTCATAATCAATATCGATATTTTATTTCGGTACCGTATAGCTGTAGAATATAGATGTTATGGGACAAGTCATTAACCGGGCATTATGCATGATACCCAGGCAGAGTAAAATATTTTTGTTATCAGTGTTATCACTGTTAGTACCTACTACTTGATGGAAAGACGTGGTATTAGAAATAATAAACACTTAATATGTTAGTTATATTTTAATCATGACGTGACAACGTGTCGGATTATAATATCATGGATCCCGTGTACGAGTTCTGGGTCATTCAAATTCATATATTGAACATACATAATTTGAAAACATCTGATGCATATATATCGAAGTGGTTTATTAAATTATTAGCAAGTGCAAGTACGTTATAAAAACTGAATATTTGGAGTGATCCGTGATGTCGGTCACTTAATCGATACCTACCTTGATTTAAAATACAAAAACCGATAGATAAAAATAACATTATTAACGCAATTTGATAAACAGTTAATGTAAGAACTATTAGTTGAAATCGTCGTAATTAAGTAAGATGCCCGTAGCTTAATTGGTAAAGCACACTGGCGTGAATCCAGCGGTTATAGGTTCAAGTCCTATTGGGTGTCGTAGTTTTTTTTCTAAAATAGATTTTTTCTAGTGGGTATTATGCGTGAGATGCTTTCAAATTATGTATGTTTAATAAATATAGAATGTTACATTCTCAAATCTTCTGAATTATTCGTTGAATAAAAGAAGCGGTTTATTAAATCAATAATTCACATACTGTTTTACAATGTGCGTTTGGACCATATGAGTATGAATCTAATATATCAAGCAAGTGTCTAACATCCATTTCTCATATCTAATCATGCTTAGCTCAATAAGGGAGTATAATATTATTATATATTTTAATGAAAGATAAGAACCAAATGTTTTATTTTACCAAGTGTGTAAATACATTTTCTATATACCGAATGCCTACCAATATCTACAGGTAATTAAAGATTTAAAGTGGTATTCATGTTATTTTTTTTAAGAGACTGAATAAGAGTACATTACCCGGAGAATATGTGGTTAAAATAATAAAATTAAATATATATATATATATCACTTTCCCGGGCATTATACATAATGCCCGATTAATTGCTTGCTCTATTATAACATAGAAACTTTTTCTGGTACCGATAGCAGTATAGTTACATCTTCTTTCGATAACATCCCTAACCATAGGCGAGTGATCGTGGCGCAAGGCTCGCAAGGCCACCGGTCACGTGGTGCGGCGTAGCCAGGCGAATTATTTGTGCGCAGATATTAGCTTCGATCGGCGTGAACTTGTATGCATTGTGTGGCCATGGCCCAATGCAGTTGACTGTCATAGTCATAGCCATATTTCAATAAACACAAACGTTATCATAACCATACGAAACTAGGTACCAGAAACGATTTCCACAATGTCCGAAACCATTGATAATAATACAACACTTTTCTGCTGTTTTAGATTGTTCTTTATTTTATTATATATGAGTAATACTCGAAACTATTCAGAACAGCTTACCTGTAATATATCGTAATAATTGGGGGTCGGTATTAAATGAATTTTATAAAACCTTAACCATATGATTGTAAATTCTATTGTTTTGAACATTATATAAATGAATCTCAAATAAATCAACATAATGAAAAAATATTGATTTTTCTTTAGGTTTTCATTTTTTTAAATGTTTAAAGTAGAACAAGTCAAGTCGAAACATTTCAATTATATACGGTTGCTATGAAAAATTGCCATATTCTCACGTGGTAATTTTTGTCGTTCAACTGTTTGTTGAATGTTGAACAAGAAATCGAAAGGAATGTTCCCTCGTAATGATTTAATTTGAACGGATAGTCGTGATCGAATGAAACAAACAAGTTTGACGTATCAATGTAAGTTATTATCACATTGTTCACGGGTTGACTCGAATTATAATTCACTGTTAAATCGATAAAAGTTCATTCGATTCAATTTACAAGTTGATCAACTTTGTTGATATTTGGTTACCACTTATCAATTATTGACTTTCAACTGTCATTCAAAGTTCGAAATACAATACCTCATCAGCTTATATATTCTCATACGAAGCTGTTAATGTCTGAATCATGCTCATAACTATTTTATTAAATTATAAAAATGTCAATTATAGTCACTTAATGCTCAGCACGTCAATTATTTAAATAATAAAATTATATTAATTTTACCTCGGAAACACCTGACAGTAAGTTTTTTTCGTCGGCAACGCTGTATATAGGTAGATATATATTTTATTTTATGGATTTTCATTTAATAATGTGTATTCTTATTTTTTTGGTTGTTGTATGTATTGTAATGTTTTAGCTCGTTTTAACACGTTCTCTGTGAAAATACATTTAAACGTTGCGTGGTTGGCATTACTTTCATTTTGCCAACTTCCATTACGTGACTTATACTGCTTCCATAATACCGTTAGTATACAATACAAAATGTTTTAAATTACACCTAATTATAATACTGCGACTAATTGACGACATTTTAATACACTTCGACAACGCGCAATAGTCTGTATTCCTGTTAATATATTATATTGTACGTTGAAGATTAAAATGCCAACAACATAATGCGCAGTTGGCAACAATGACGTAAGCCTCTCCTGTCTTGGGATGAAATTTACAGAAAGGTGCACTAGAAGGTTACGAAACCCCAATCAGTTTACAGTAAAACGGATAAGAAGTGGAATTAGGAATGTGATGGTTAGGTATATTATATAAACTGAAATGACTTACGTAGGAAAGCTTTTACTTACGCGAAGTTTAATCTGTAAAATAGGAAATAGGAAAAACATTATTCTTTAATCCACTACAAATTCTGGGCAAGAAGCTTTTCTATAAAGCCAAGTTATTTAGCCGGTTAATGTTGGTATTATAGAATGTAAAACAACATTGCTTAAATGATTCAAAATGTTTCAATTTGCATAGGTGTGTAATATATATGTTTTTTTTAATATATCAGATTAAATACTAATTTGCACCCATGTAGTCTTGGTTGGTGAAGCGTCCATTTCTGAAGACATGGGACGCGGGTTCGATTAGACGACTGGCAAAAATCACATTGTTTCCTCGTGTTTGATGTGTTTCAGTGCAATGACTGATTAGTTAGAGTTAGGCGAATGGTTAACAAACTTTCTTTGTTACAAGTATATAAATATATACCTACCCTTCTGTATAGACCTTTTTTAAAATTAAAATTTAAATAATTACTTGGTAATGTCACCAGATTGACGCTACTATGCATGTGCAGTATGTAATGTACAATGTCAATATTTAGCACACAGTTAGTCACATTAGCAGAATATGATAACAATGATACAAATACATTATCGTGATTTACAATAAGCACTCTCATTGCCATGTAGGCCGATGTAATTTTTAATCGTATGTTTAAAAAATAAGGCAATTATATGAACAGACTCAGATGTCTATGAGCCATTGGCGAAGGGTGGAGGTAAGCTGTTCAGATCCGACATAAATAGTGCATATTAAACTTTATTAGTCACACGTATTTGTTTTTATTTGACTAAGAGGCTATCCATGGACTGAAACCGTATGCGGTTTAGATCCGTATGGCATACTAAACTTATGATTTTTGTACATGAAAATATATTTTCACTAAATTTGTAAGTGTAAGTGTATGGTATAAACGGTTACAATCAGATACTTATAATTTACTTTGTGGAAATATATTTCCATGACCAGAAAAGATAAGCTTAGTATAAATAGCACACGGTTTGAAACCGCATACGGTTTCAGTCCATGGATGGCCTATAAGACTACAATTTTCATTGTATTGGTTAGTTTTGAAAAATAAATTAAACCCTGCCTAAACCAGACCATAATAGTTTTGGTATATTTTGGGCGATACGACAAAATAGTGCACATTTTTCTATTCATACTCATTTGTTTTCGTTGAATTAAGAATACATATTACATATATTGTAAGTTCATTTTATTTAAATTCATTAAGCCCTACCTAACCAAACTATTATAGATAAAAAATATTATTTTATCTATAAAATATACAATGTTATGTATGATTTAATTGCCTAATTTTAGATATTTTATAGATATACGAGTATTTTTTGACTATTTATTATCTATTATGGTTTGGTTTCGCATGGTATAATTGAATTTAAAAAACTAACCATCTGTAAATTGTAGTCTTATTTCGATAAAAATAAATACGTATGACTGACAAAGTTTAGTGTGCACTATTTATGGCGAATCTTAACAGCCTACCTCCACCCTTCGCCACTGCAATGAGCAGACTCTTTTATTATTCAGATGCAGCGTCAATTATAAAGTTATTTGATAGCCATTACATATTTTTCAATAATTGAGTCTGACGTATGACTTGACAACATGACGTAATGTATCAATATTTAAGGAAATACGTGCGAACACGTTAGCAGAATATGATAATAATATACCTTCTTAATAAATACATCAACGATGATTTGTATTTGGTACTCTTATGCAATGTAGGTATTCATTTTTCAACGACATTCATCTGTATATTATTATACTCATAGACACAATTATTTATAAACAGGGTCATTTATATATTTAATATCTAGATGCTTCGCTCACAGTTGCGCGTTTTGTAACGTAGAGGCCCAACGCACCGGCCAATCACATTAAAATAACATTTAAGATTTTGCTATAATTTAATAATTGTATTGAACTGTTTCGAGGCCCCATTTTAAGTCTTCTGACGAATTGATTACGTCAAAGTAAATATTACTTATCGGTCTTGCCGTCGATGACATGAATGATCTGTCGAAATGGTTACGCGTTTATAACATTTATTGTATAATATTATGAACTCTTGATAGTGATTTAGGATGTAACATTGAACATGAGTTGGCGAAACCGTAACATCAGATATAAAATGAATTATGTCGACGTTTCTGATAGAAGGAAGAGAAATTATTGATGTCCAAATGAGTGTCATGTGTCTGCATGTGTCATGCGCCAAGAATTGTGTACACGTGCCAATTCCGCAACTATTAGATATATATCACGATGATAACTACAAATTAAACGATGCATGCTTTGATCACGCCGAGTTTTTAGCATGTAGGTATATGGCGTGAGAAAATTACGATAACCCTTTAAGTACAATAAAATAATGATATAGAATTTTTCGTACATTCTGGCAATCCGAATCTGACCTATGCACAAAACTAGGTAGGCATTTGACTATAAAGTAACAAAAAACTGTAACGCATGAGAGGAAATATATGAGATAGTGTGTATGAAATCGAGAAGATATTATTAAAAAATACATGTATAAACTCAAGTTCTATATTCGAAAAAAATTGAGGAATATTCTATTTTTTTCGGGGTATGAAAGAAAACAAATGATACTCGCATAAGAGTTTACAATAATTCGGGTTTTAAACGATAAATATAGAAAGTAAATAATATATAATAAGATTTAATGTTAGACCTTAACACTCAGAGGAAACCATAGATAAATAGAAACTTTATTGTACCGTATGCCATATTCAACTTATGTTCACGAAAATACCATACAAACGGTTAAAAACCATTTATGCGGTTTTATTTTTTTTGCTAAACGGCCTCTTGGTCAATCCCAGAATACACGTCAAGCGATTCACCGATCGCATCCACCAACCCGTGTTTTATTATCATTTTTTTCAATAAGAAAATATCCTAAATGTATTTTAATTGCAACAATTGATTTATATTCCATTGGCAATATAAGGGTTAAAGGAAACTTAATTAAAATCACGGAGAATATTCCAACTGTTTTCATTTGTAAGTGATTGTAGCTACTAGCTATACCTAGATAGATAGCTAATAATTATTATCATTGTGAATTAATTCTCTAAAACGTATAGTGTTAAATAATTTGCACGTATGTTGGTATGTCAATTTAAAATATAATATAAAACTTTATTTTCATGTCTGAAAGAATGTGACTAATTAAAAATATTTTATTTTGGATAATTTCATAAAGAGATAATAATATAATATAATGTCTATTTGTAATTAGAATAATCTTTAGATTCGTAATAGTTATGTTAAATATCCATTTGTATCTATTAAGTATATATTTTTACAATAATCGTTTCACTACACTTATATATTTTCAATATTATATTATGTTGTTGTTCGATTGTTACACGATTCCTACAGCCATATATTATATTTAAAAAAAATCATTAAAACTTCAACGTGTTCCATTTTCAAAATGAGCGTACCACAAAAGTATGAGATGTTCAACGTTCAACCCCATTTTATCGTGGTACACATTGTATATCAGTAGGTAGCCAATACCTACAGCTTCATGGAAAATTAACGCGACCTTTTCGGAACCTTATTTCAACAACTCTAAATGGCCGCCGGTGCTACATTTGTTTTTCCGGCGCATTCTTGTTCATACTAAAGCATTAACACAATCAACACTGCCAGGCGTCGACGCCCACAATGGAAGAGGCCTTTGTAAATAGTTAAGCTAGGTTTCTGGGAAATGTTTTTCGCGAGGGAATTTTCTATTCTTACAGAATGAAACTTAACACATTCTAGTCACCTGCACAATACTTTCAGTTGACCGTCTTTGTTATGATATTTAATATATCAATAATTTTTATATTCTAATGTGGGCAATACTAATTGTATTTTGAAACTAAATAATGTAGGTAACATAATTATTTTTAATCTTAATATTTTGAAATACATTCCTACATTAAGCCTCAGAAACATATATCATCATCATCAACCGGGGTCGATCTACTGCTGAATGAAGATCTCCTTTGCTCCCTTCACTCTTCTCGGTACCTAGTTCTTTACTGTCACGTAGATTCACCGAAGTTTATGAGATCGTCTATTCAACGGGTTTTAGGCATTATTAATGGACAACGCACTCAATACAGTAGCTAGCAAGTAAATTCGCGCATAGCGATATTCGCACATGTATAGGTAGACGTCACCCATTCTCCATTATGCGATATCACGCATCGGGAATTTATAGCAATATCACCTTTATTGTAATGGCGTTAGAACAGTGTTTCTAGTGTCAATGTTCATTTGAGCGAACTCGTTCGAACCGAACCATTCGGCAGACCCGACAAAAAGCATCGGGAGTTTATAGCAATATCACCTTTATTGTAATGGCGTTAGAACAGATTATGCCATTCGGCAGACCCGACAAAAAAGTGAGTGTCATTTTTTTCCAGATGCTTCGTCCATATTAATGTCATGGTTTTAGGGCACCACTGTATGACGGCATTAATTATCAATCGTTGACCACTCACCGAGCGATATATACAGTCCATTGCCATTTCATCTACTTAGCGATCTCTATCACGTCGCGTACTTTTGTGTGCTTCCAGAAACTTATATATTAGGAAAAATCTTAAAAATAAATATTTCCACCGAATGTGATTCGAACATACTTACATCTTTCACTTACCGGATGAGTGCTCTGGCCATTATGTTATTAACACAGTTATCGTTATTGTTGATATTTACTACATAAACTAAAAATGTTTTGAAATTCCGTCAACAGATGGCTTTCGTTTTTATATTGATTCTCAATCAAGGTACATTATAATATTAGGTACTAGAATTGATTCATAGTTATCGATTTAAAAAAGTATTGCACGATTACTTACAAACAGGTATATAAGTACCTGTTTTTAAATTGGTTTCTATAGATTAAAAAAAATGTAGCTGGTCCCATTTATATTCCGTACCTACCTAAAATTATTATCAATACCTTTTGTAGTCAAAAGTATAACTTTTGAGTATACTCCAAACAGAAACTTCCTCAGAAATTCTTAAAATCATAAATCCACGAGAATAAAAAATTCTTAAATTGTGTTTTTTTTTCGAAAATGTTCATTTTGGAATTAATATACGCTGGCTTCCAAACACAAAGTAAAAAATACATTGTATAACACATGCGTCGCACACAACATAATGCATATGTCTACCACTATTTTTAAAAAGCTTTTAAAAGTCTGGGTTACGATTTTTTAACTCATTTATTTTTCACTGTAACATAACTGGCATCCAGTTGTATGATTTAAAATGAGAATTCTAATGTTTTATTCCAGTGGGTCTATTATATACTTATCGACCGCTAAAGTGATAAAGTGATAAGGGTCTAGGACGATTTGGCACCGGACAACTGGACGCCACGGAGTTCGAAAATAAATAGACGTTAGGTACTTACAGGTACTTTAAAAAATATATTTAAAATTATTATTTATATTTAAATGATTATATTATGATTTATTAGTTGGTGAGAATGTAAATATGCAGACGTAAATAATGATTTAATCGTGCATATGTTTAAGTTCCAACGAACAAAGAGTTTTTTTTATTTTTATATAAACCTTAGGCATGATAATTCTCAATCGGAAATAAAAAACATTATGTTAAAAGTAAAATGAATTAAAACTACTAAGTAGTAGATGGAAACTGATTAAAATTTATCGTCTACGTTCTGTTTACGTGTCTACGACAGTGCGGCGTCCAATTGTCCTGGCGTCCAGTTGTCCCATCCCCAATTAACTCTTACTTATATAACAAATCAATACAATAAAGTAGATAAAAACTTTATCACCTACCTATTAAGTCAAGGATCACAGTTTTTTATTTTATCTAAAGCCTTAGGCATGGTAATTCTCAATCCGCGATAAAGAATACATTATGTTTAGAGTAAAATGAATTAAAACTACTAAGTAGTAGATAGAAACTGATTAAAATACCTCGTCTACGTTTTGTATACGTGTCTACGACAGTGCGGCGTCCAATTGTCCGGAGTCCAGTCGTCCCATTCCCAGTGATGGGTCTAGGACGATTTGGCACCGGTATATATAATTATATATTAAATAAATATTATCTAACTTAGGGTAGGTTTGTACTCGTATCAAAGTATTAGCACTTATTGTAACAATTGCAATAATTGGTTGTAATTGTTGCAATACGTGCTTTATTTTAACAGCAGCAAGAGAGGTGCTAAAACCACATCACATCGATAAAATTTTAGTCATTCATAAATCATAAATTTGCAGTTTCGGGGAAATCCATAGTGATAACGGTCGAATCACATACACGTAAAGCTATTTAATGGGTCAGTGGTTTTGTTGATAGTATATTGCTAAATCATTATCGGTCCTCGGTTAAGTGTTTCCCATTTAGAGATAAGAAATCGTTAAAAAAAATATTGCTCTCAGTATAAATATTATTTATTATGATTTGTAAATTATTTAATTTACATATTTAACGGACTTTCGCGACCCGAGAACTACAAGGTTCTAAGTGTCGATTTTTGGCCAAACTTAAGTAATAATGAAGCAGTGTTCCAAGTCACATTATCTACATAGGTACTATATCAATATGAAGTCGATATTTCTTATATTTTTTCATTAAACCCCAATACTACCGAGTTCTATGTGCACTTTACAAAATATCCGTGGTACTACAGAGTTCTATCATAATCTAAAAATATCCGTCGTTCTACAAAGTTCTATGTGCTTTGACATTTCGCGGTTGTGAATTTTTGTGTTGTGAAAAGTTGTGAAATTATTTACCACATTAACCGCCTTAAAAACATCAAACATATCCTAATCTAAAAATATAATATAATATACTTATACTTATATAAATAAACATTGAAATAATCTTTGATAAGTGGGATTCGAGCATGCATCAGATGTTTACAACGTTTTTATTAGCTCGTAATCTTGTTTGTCCGGTGGTTGTTTGTCCAGTACAAATCTTTCAATCGATTTTTAACTAACTTCCCGACTAGCTAGACATTTGAAACTTTTAGAATATATATCAGCACACGATGCCAATGCATTTTTAAATACTTTTAGCCATTTTTATTTCTTAATTCTGTTTTGTATGAAAAGTTATTTCGGAAGAAATCCGTAATCCAATCCACTATTGTTGGTTGCTAGGGTACTAATAACTAAATTATTAATGTATACGTGCGTTACTATTGAAATCAATATGAGTGTCAAAATGACATTTCAGTATTATTTCTATCAAATACATTTTTTTTGATCGTTTAAGCTAGTCAAGTCAAGTTTATTGATTCAACAGAAAATTTAAAAACGTTCTATATAAAAAGTTCTTTTTATCTAATGTATAAATACTACGGGCCATGAGTCAGAGTAGTATAGTAGTACTTACTGTATCAGTAATATTGTAGTAGTAGTAGTAGTTAAACAATCACAAAAACATCTAGCTTTGAGAAAATCTCGTAGATTAACTGTATCCTCATCGGGAATTGAACCCGGCTTAAAACTTTGATATAATTCTATTTATTTTTTCTCGAGTACTTTACGTTGACAGTATTTATTTTCCAAATTTTATTATATCCTAAAAATGTCATACGAGTAAAAAAGTAACGTATTTTTACCGGAAAACCTTTCAGCAACAAAAATAGTCAAAAGCTCCTATTTTCGTTAAACGTGCACTTGCATGGATGCTCTGACGCAAAGGACAGGTGTATGATACTTAAAAGCTTCGTGGCCTAGTCACTGAGCTTTAAGCTTCGACGAGTGATGCTTTATTACAGGGAAAATTGCAATGCCGACAGCGTTACTCGTTTAACTCTAGTGAGCTTTTTACCGTTAGCGGTTTTACAAATTTAAGACCGCTAAAAGCCTGAGGCAACGCCGTAGATAAAAGATTTAAAAAATAAAACTTGTATTGGTATATCACGGTTGGTTTAACTAGGCTGCTATAATTATCCAAAATTATTATTAACGATTTTCTTTTAAAAATAATTTATTGGCTGCAATTAATTGACGATATTAAAATCATGTATTTAACATCTTATCGGTATAGCGTCTGAAACAATAGTGGCTACAATGGCTACATGCTCAATATATAGGTTGAATACTGAATAGATATAAATTGTACTTGTAATATATTTCCACAGAAAAGGGTCATTGGGAGATCATCTAGGTCTTCTACATAGCAGATGAAAAAAAAACATCATAAAATATCGATTTTATGATATGAACATTACAATTCATTCTACTACACCATATACTATATCAGAGGAGGGCAAACTGCGGCCCGCGGGTCGCATGTGGCCCGCCGGGTATTTTTTTGCGGCCCGCCATCATTAATTGTACTTCTGATTTTCTTTTTTTATAATTTTTTAAAAAATATTGACAATAGATTAAAATTTGAAGAATTTGTTGTTTCGTAAATGTATTATCTCAGTACGTCTTCCTTGCGTCTCGTCTCACACTATGTAACCACTATTTTCTACGTTGAACATCGATTTCAATAGATATTGATAGTGTACCGACAGAGCTACAACTTGAGATTATTTATCTGCAGTGTGATACTGATTTAAGAGAATTGCATCGTCGTGAAGAAATCTCCAAATTGTACAATGTCCTTAATTCAGACAAATTCGACCAACTTAAAGATTATGCAAGAAAATTTTTCGTTATTTTTGGATCAATTTTTATATGTGAACAAACATTTTCGATCATGAACCTCAATAAAAATTCTTTACGATCAAATATCTCTGATGGCCATTTACAAGCAGTTTTGAGAATATCAACTACAAAATTAACACCTGAATTTAAAAAAATGTACAACAGTTTCATTCTTCTCACTAATTTTTTTGAAATGTTTATTTTTCGTGATAATAAATAGTGTATATCTAAAAATGGTATTTTACTTGTGGCCCGCCGCTCATTTTGAATTCTTGAATTTGGCCCTCCATCCAAAAAGTTTGCCCCCCCCCCTGTACTATATTGTGGGAATATAGCTAGTAAGTAATTCGATTTATACAATACATCTTTATCTAGTCTTATCAGTGTTCTAAAGGAATCCCTTATTTATTTATATAAAAACGTTTCTTGCTATAATATTTAACAATATAACATAATACTGTGGAAATTCAATCAGTCATAAATTTACTTGATTGATCCATGTCTTATATTTAATTAACATTCTGTTGTAAAATTTTAGAATCATTATGATATTTGATTGGCATTCAAATAAATTTAAAAATATGATTTAAAAACAGTGAATACAATAACAACTGATGCGATAAAAGCGAATTATTCTTAAATTTAGAACAAAGACGTTTAATAATCCATTTCTTTTATCCAACAAATGTTGTATTACATTATTAGCAAGTGCAAGTATGTACGTTATAACTAAAAATTTGGAGTGATTCGGGCGTCGGTTAGTAATTAGAGCATTTTTTTTTTTCTTTTTTCACCCTGTCACGCCCCAGCATTGGGGCATAGGGCAAGCACACGTTTGTGCCACTTCCCACTATCACTGCCAAATATCGCGCCTCCCGCCATGCCAGACCTGCAGAGCGTAGATCGCTTTTATAGCACCGCTGCAGGGTGATGGAGGACCGATCACGGCGACGGAACTCTTGAGGGTTTGAGGATGATGCTTTAATTTAAAACACAAACACCGATAATCAACATTAACACAATTTGATAGGCATTTCATGTAAGAAGTTCTAGTTAAAATTCCTCGTAATTAAGTAGGATGCCCGTACCTTAATTGGTTAATAAAGCACATTGGCGCGAATCCAATGTATGCAGTTTTTTTTCAAATAAGATTTTTTGTAGTACCTAGGTATATTATATCTGAGGTATTTTCAAACTATGTAAGTAAAGAGGTTTAAAATTATACTATTATGATATGTCTTCTTGCGATGAAAAAAGAGCTTTGTCATGACATACCTACATTATTCTTCCTAAAAGTCGACATGATTGTTAGATTTAGACCTATGCCATGCCTTCCGAATGCTTCATTCTCGGCCTATTTAAGGCACTTGTCCTAAGGGTGTCTCCTGAAATAGTCGCAATCTGAAAATAAATCCTAGCCATGGATTGTCTTGGCGTAGATCTAATTACCGTTATTACTTATTACGAATTTCCATATTAAATTGATTTTTATGTGGTAATGGCGTGCTTTTAAATATTCGTTTCGTTTTCGTCAGTGCTTTTAAGTATGCCATAAAAGGGCGCCGGCAAGACATAAAAACAGCATTACCAAATACTTTGATTTTAGATAAAAAGAATCTGTAGGTATAAAACATTTATTTTTTACTATACCGTGGGACATTTTTATTTACAGTAGGTACAGAAAAATATTTCTTAGTATTGACGTTTCGTTACAGCTAATATTTCGTTACAGTTACGTAATGTTATAGGGTTGTATGGGGTAGATATAAGGATTATTAAATCTAGCCATTTTGCCAGAGTCTTAAGACTAGTATATCCTTATTATTGTCTGTGTGCCGTCGCCTCTACAAATACTTACAATCATAGGGATCTCAATCTTTGAGTGTGCTGATAGGAACAACGAGGCCGTGCTCTAATGGAACTTTAGTCCCTAACTTCTTCATTCAGAAGTTCTTTAATGTATTGCAGGAATACTGTTTACAAGAACGTTGAATTATAAATTTCTAAATTAAAGTCTGTCGACTTTCAGTTGAACCTATCGGTTATTATTGTTGAGAGATAGCCGTCTAATAGAATAATATAACAATATAATTAAATAATATAATTAATAATATAAGAATAAAGAAGTACGTGTCGAGACCTAGCACTCGCTGCGCCGATGCTAGATACCGACTATTGTTTGTAAGAGGGAGACAGATTCTACGTCCCACTATTACGCCGCACCTGTGTGTGTCGGCGTGATACTAGTTAGTTCTCTTCGTTTAATTGTAACGCGCGCATATAAAATGCGATCTTTCTGTATAATAATATTCATGCAGTTTAATATAAATAAAGTTAATCGTATATTAAAACTACGTTGCTTATTTACGATCCTCACAACAATCCACTATTCCCAACAATTGTAATATACCTAGTTTCCACTAGTGTCAACTACATAATATGTAGTATTTAATAAATTTACAGCATCATATCGCGAGATAAAATCTCATTCCTTATCTTCAACCGAAATTTGAGTAATCAAACTAGGAATTCTGTATCGTGCACGCCATTTACAACCGGGGTCTTCAGTAATTATTCTTCTGGGGTTCTCCATGCACACATATATTGGACGCTTTCTATTCATTACGACACGGTATAAACCTGAGAGGATGTAAAGAGGCGGGTAGTGGAGGGACAAGAATTTCAATATTTGAAACACGAAACAGTCGATCAGTTTGTGATTCCGAATCCAGCGTCTAGCCAAATTTGATTCTTCAGTGTGTTTTTGATCTATAGTAGCATTATATACATTTATATATCTGGTGAATGAGACGATTTTGAAATCAGATAGGTTTGACTTCACATCTTGTATAGTAAATTGCCGTATGTATAGTAAATATAAGAAACCCGAACCGGCACATTAGATCGCCGGTATATCTACAGCTGCAAATACTTACCTTAACATTAGAAAACAACGTGCAAATGGCGGCGAGTGGTCAGATTTTGTGTGACACTCCGTATCCCTTACTGTAAAAATGTAATAATCGCAATGTGGTTACACGCACTGCATACACACTTTTAAGAATCTGTTCGATATTTTATATAAATTTATGCATTTAAATCAGGGAGCCGCGTGGATATATTTAAATTATCACAAACACCCTTTTTTCACTAGTTCATATGTTTATAGTTGTGCAGATAGTTAAAAAAAGAAAGTCTTTTTGAAATCAATATTGAAAAAAAGGTGAGTTGAATATTTGCGCGCCCTCTTCATTTAGAGGATTCAACCTTCTTCATGGTGTAATAGTCGTAAATTATTCATGAAACATCAGTGCAGTATTCCCAGAAAACGGATTTTTTTTAATGACTAGATAGCGGAAATTGTGGTGAACGATAACTCTTATGATAACGATTAATTTAAATGTCAATTAAATTTACCGTTACTTTGAACAGTTGGTTAAAAGAAAGAAGGTTTACTCTTTCTTACGCAAAAATATACCTATATCATAACGTATAACTTACAGCTCAATCATTATTGATAAATAAACACAGGGTATTGATTACGCAATACAGCGATACAATTCCAATTATTTTTTGCTTACTTTACGCTTGGTTTTAATTAAATAACTACACTGCTGTTATTTAACTTTGATTTTGTGTTGTAAGCTCCAAAAATATAACGCGGGTAGTTTTTAATGCCATATGGTTATAAGGCTGGCAATTACCAAAATTGGTTTTCGTCAATGGCCATTATTTATGTGCTGATCGATTTTTGATAGCGGCCGCGAAAATTTTGACTTGTGTTTGTTTGTACGTGCCTTGCGAAATACATCTTTGTTGTATTTTTTTGTTATTTTCTTTTCATTATACAATAGAAGAAAATACTATTCAAACTACGGATATGAATAAATTATTACATATATAAGTATTTGTCAATGTCAATAATTATGTATCTCGCCAGTTTTACTACAATACAAATTATCTGAAAAAAAAAACAATATTACATACTGCGATTTAGCTGTATGTATTTTTCTGAAAAAATCACATCTATATCATCAACATTCAAGGTGGCGAATCCCTCCTTAAGTCCATTCTACTTACCTTGGTTCTTATTTTTTCGGTGCCACGTAGTTTCACTATAGTTAATATCAATATACCAATTGTTCCAATGACATGCTCCCTAAGGCTTCGGCCACATAGGTGGGTGCTTCGCTAGTGCTGAGCTAGGTGCTATGCTTGTCTACTAAAAACACTACCGCCACATTACACGCTACGTGTTTAGATACAAATTCATTTGATATTTGGGAGCGCTCAAGTCAACAACGATGTCACTCTCAAAACTAACCAGAAAGCTAATTCTCACAGAGAATTTAAGTTAAAAATTTAGAAAGTCTCAGTGCATAATGTCAATTCATCACATGCGTCATTATTCATAACCTCAAAATATACGGTGTTTGACGTTTGTCATATTGAAAAAACATCCGCCATCTTGCAACATCATTAGGTGACGCAATAAAAATAACCAACACGTTTGTTGGCCGGGAGACTCACTAGGTGACTAATAATCACGTAGCGAGGCGCAAAGCGTGCAGTGTGACCATTGCGATAGTGTAGTGTGCGTCCGTTCGCTAGGATATGTCACCTAACACGTAGCCACCAAGCAAGGCACCTGTATATGTGGCCTTAGTCTTCTTTTTTGATCATATCCACTTCTCAGTTGGACCATATAGATACCACAAAGAAACCCTGTTAGTCGTCAATCTACTTGCATTAGGGAACTCAGAAATAATGGGAACTGAAATACCTAACGGGTAAGGAAGGAATAGCACGCAACCGACCTCGAATGCGGAAGATTACGGGATAAACTTAAACGCGTGTCACGAATACGTCATACGTAATATACTGACAACTGCTCTTGGTTTATGCATTTACACTCATTTAATATTGATGTACACACGGCACGTCCATAATGCGTGGTTCATTTTCGTAGAACACTCACAGATTCAAAACCCTGCATCAAAATGTAATGAATTGAATAAAGCCTATCGGAATTATATTTATTGATCTGTTCTGTGACTTACCTATACCTTCCCATAGTTCCGCCGTATACACTCTGTACATGGTATTTAATGGCTTCCCAGGACGCCGGAATCCGGTTGGTTTGACAAATAATATCCGCAACATAACGTTATCGTAATAATTATTACAAACTACTTTCCTCATCCACTTAAAAAATAACTTCCCTTATATTCTCCACTACTTCTGGTTATGCGCTATTATCATTTATGTTTTCATATAATAAAAAATACAGATTGTGGCAATTATTGGGTTGTAGTTGTGAAGTTATTAGGTAGTATTGCGTGTGGAGTTTATAATATATGAGTCTTTACTTACATTCATATGTGCACAGGCAGCCCTCGACTTTCGTACATAATTAGTTCTTGGAAATATGTACGTTGTTGAATGTATGAAAGTCGAGAAATGTAAAGGTTTACTTTAAAATAATTATTTATCAATATAACGAAGTTGACGAGGTGTGTTATAGTAAACAGGTATTTTTTTATAAATTTGTTAAGAAATAGTTGAATATCACCTTTTTATTTTATTGAGAGAGGAGAGATTGCATATAAGCGCACAGTTTTTGCATTATCAACAAAAAATTTAATTTTAAGAAGTGTACGAAATAGCGAATTGACGAAAATAGAACGTACGAAAGTTGAGGGCCGCCTGTAATATGATTTTTTGAACAGACTGTTCGCCGTGGCACTGAAAGCTACAAAAGGTTAATAGTTTTGGGCAGTGTGCCATGTAAAAAGGGCAGAGGGCAAACATCGGTGAAATAGAGTGAAGAAAGATTTCTCTGGAACCTATAGCATCCACAACACGTCTTGAAGAGGATAGAGAAACTTTTGATACATAATTCCGCAGTTAAGGTTGATTCCGATTCTCAGTCACAAAGGTGACTACGAAGAGAGATATTTAAAAAAGTTTTCGCGATATCGTTTATGTTGGAAAACCTGTAACTTAAATTTATGTTAATTATTCAATTCGTATTACAAATGTTGAGAGATACTTGGTCTAAAAGAATTCTTCGAAAACTTTAAATTTTCAATTTCATGAAACAGCTGTTCTTGAGACGAAACGTTAAAAATCGCAATTCGTTAATTAAATTATTATTTGTTACCACCATCATAATATTTTAAGATATAAATTTAATGAAAGTTCATTTACAGACAATAATTCAAGTGACTGTCATTTTCATTTTCGAACATTTTTAATTTTTTTTTACTGTGACTCACTTTTAAAATCATATAATTTAAGTAATAGAATTAATGACAAAAGTCGTAAAGTGCAGGGGTGGATTTACCAGTACGCGCATAGTAGTAGGGCTCCACGCTGACAAGAGCCCCCAAAAAATAGAAAAAGTAAAAGAAATATTAAGCAAAAATGGCTCAATACGATCTTCAATATTATGAAACTATTTATTACCAAGAGTGAAAACAGTAAGTACTCGTTCATTAAATTGTTGCAGTCAAAAATGGTAATTTTTCATCTTTTCTCAAAACATATTAGTAAAACATAGAGAATAACGAATATTCCAACTCTCGTAAATAATGCACTGTTTTTAAAAATAATCTTTGTTTGTAAAGACTTTATGTACCTATATTACTTTAGGAGTTGAAGAAGAGATTATTTGTATCATTGTATGAATGAAAACATTTAAATTAATGAGTACCTACTCTGATGATATTGATTGCATATGTTTAAGAAAATCATTATCATTATCCTGTATCAATCCACTGATGAATGAAAGCTTCTTAAAGCTCTCTCTCCTGTCTTATCGGTTTCTTGTTCTTTGATGGCACCAAATTCTGCCAAACCTTATTCCATCCACATCCATCTTTACCATTATGACACCACCATTCATAATTTTTCATCTTGTCTGCAAGCTATGTGTCCGATTGATCTTAAGGGTTTTGGCATACATAATTTAGATTTGTTTTCATCCATTGCTCGTGATGCCCAATATTCACCTCTCTATACCACGTTGTGCAACTCTTAAATTCTCTATTACTAAGAGGCCAAGTTTCATATGCATACGTGGGTACTGGAAGCACGCGTTGGATAAACAAACACCCTGCGGCATATTGGGAGGTCACTCTTGAAAATAACATTTAGACCAGTGGTTCTCATGTGCGGCCACCAGCGCTTTACAGAATAATATTTCAAAAATTATGTAATTGGTTGAATACACATGACTTTATCTATAATTTCATTGGTAGAAAATTTTGGTCGACCAAGAATCAAGTCAATTAAAAAAAATAGGCAACATTGCTTTATTAATATTGTCGACTTTTCCTACTACTGTATACTGTAAAAGATCATTAAGTGTAATACACTTCATAAAAAACAAATATGGAAGCCAGATGACAATATGTAAACCTAGAAGCAGCCATGCGGCTCGCATTGGAACATAAGAGTATTGAGGAATTTTCATTTGTATTGAAATAAATAGATATATTTTACAAAAATGCTCAAATGTCTTTCATTAAATGGACTTCTCCATAAATAAATTGATCCATTTTTTTAGTAAATAAAATTTAGCTTTAATTTTTTCAATCACAACAAAAGTGAAATTTGGTGCGGGGCCACCAGACGTTTCCATAGAACTGTCAATGTCAATTGCGCGGCCATAGTTAAATTC
Source organism: Rhyacophila brunnea (assembly GCF_057557595.1). Classification (NCBI taxonomy): domain Eukaryota; kingdom Metazoa; phylum Arthropoda; class Insecta; order Trichoptera; family Rhyacophilidae; genus Rhyacophila; species Rhyacophila brunnea. The sequence goes on along the minus strand of NW_028232796.1, from coordinate 7,291,279 downwards.
CACGTGAGAACACAGTTCAGAGAGACAGTTTCGCCATAGATATTACCTACCAAGAACAATAATAATAATAATTATTATAGAATGCAGGTTTTCCAGAATTTTGTTAAAATATTTTTTTCAATACTTACTGAGTAGGCCGCCGAATGGCTAAATCCGCCCCATCTTTTTATCGTGACATTTCCAAGATTTTACGGATTAAATCCTAGTAATTTCTCATGATATCATATCATCCATGGTAATTGCGGACAGGCCATCCTATTAGTTATTTCAGTAATTTAAATTGGATATTGACGGTTTTACAGTTCGAAATAGTTGACACATTGAACATTTTCTATTAATTATAAATAGGTGTAAATTATATGACTATGGATTTTACATAATTATTATACAATGTAAGAAAATGGATGAATATATAAAATAATTTGAATATGCATTTAAAAGACAAAGAATCGTTTAGTCGATCTTAAAATTAAAAAGTAAAAAAAATAATAATTATGCTTAGAAATTAATTATGAAAAAAAAATACTGGCCTAAATTACAGGTACGAAAATGTGTCGATGTTATTTTTTCTCCGCTATTCTCTCAAGGTCATTAATTTTGTCCCAAGAATTTATTTCAAGCAATATTTTCAAAATAGTTAACAACAGTTTCACTCTCTCAACACCGGTAATTAAAACACATCTTATACATTTTATTCTGCGGCATGAAGTAGCAAAAAAGAAATACAATAAAAATTCGTCTCCGTGATATAGAATAAAATCAATTTCAGGGTCAAGTCTGCAGAGACGCTCCGCAGTTTCCTATAGCACTTCAGGGAAATGAAAAATGAATGAATTGGGTTAGACGAGAGTATCGATTTATGTTGTTATATTTTTTTCGACAGCCCTGAAAATAAATGTATTTATTTGAAATCTAAAGTAAAGTAATTTATCAGTAGTTCACACTTGAGGTCCTTTCTAACTTACCGTATGCCTGTAAGTTGTACTGTTGGGAATTTCAAATATACGCCGTATATTATAGTACTCTAATGTAAGAGGTTCATGTTATGTATAGCTGTTTCTGGCTAAAAAGACATCATTAAAGCATCAAGTAATTTGATTCTATACAGATTTTTTAGAAACTCTTGGATGCACATCATCATCGAGTGAGTTCTAACCCGATCTGTCCATCCAAGGCGTGTAGTTTCTAATTCGGTAGGTACCCAATAATTGGACAAAGCACACGGCTGACATCAGCACACCCATCTGGTCAGCATTTTTTTTACTTAGCATCTTTGTCTCCTATTGGATTCTCGACAATAATCTGTTTTCCATATTATTAAAATTCATGCTTTTCACAATATGATATATCTAGCATATTTTCCCATTTTCAATTGATTGCACTATTTTGAAATGAGAACAATAATTATATTAAAGAAGAATTAATACTTATATTGTTTCGCAATAAATAAATACCAAAGTCACACAACCAAAAAATAATCATGTAAGAAATTTGGTCACATAAATTTCGTATGTGACATTTCGTACATTTATAAAATACAACTTTTCAAAAATGTTAATTTTCAAGGATATTAATGTCTAGCTTTTTTATGAGATATTTTGTTTGCGTTGTCGAAAAACGCTAGATTTAACGCCATATGCCAAATGCATATTTTGCAAGCTAGACGCATATTAAAAAATATAGAAATTCATATATTAAAAGAAAAACGTTCAGTTGGCATCGCTGCTTTGATGATGTGTAATGGGGTTCTCCAAGAATACGCAGTGAGAGAAAAGCACACCACCAAACGGCTCGCAAGACTACTTAGAAAAAACGTAATAGATACCTACGTGAATTGTTATCCTATCAATAAAAAATGAATGCCTTTTTATTTCTACCATATTGTATTTCGTTTCTATTCACAGAGCTATTTTATTTACATATCATTAATATAATAATTATCGTATCCGGAAAATTTTACGCATGCAATTGGCCATATCACAGTTCACAGTGAGATGTTGTATCAGAGACAGATAGCCGTATTGCCATTGACATCAACTTCATATCTAAATAAAACATTTACAAAATACATAATAAAAACCAAAGACGTAAGCAAGTAAGTTGGCAAGTAAATTAGATATAGAATCTCATCGTATAATATTATTACATGCAATTCTAAATGATTTGCAAGTAGATGCCCGTAAGTATCAAGCAGTGACGAAGGGTGGAGGTAGGCTGTTGAGATCCGCCACAAATATTGTTACTAAACTTTGTCAGTCAGACGTATTTATTTTCATTGAAATAAGACTGCTATTTACAGATCGTATTGGTTAGTTTTTAAGGTTCAATTAAACCTAGCGAAAATCAAGCCATAATAGATAATTGTCAAAAAATACTCGTCTATCCATAAAATATCTAAAATTTTATTACTTTGAATATTTTATAGGTAGAATAATATTTTTTATCTATTATAGTTTTGTTTAGGCAGGGCTTAATGAATTTAAAAAAATGAATTAACAATATGTGTAATATGTATTCTCAATCCAATGAAAATAAATAAGTATGAATGAAAAAGTGTGAACAATTTTGTTACATCGCCCAAAGTATACCAAAACTAGTATGGCTTAGTTTAGGCAGGGTTTACTCGATTTTTAAAAACTAGCCAATACTATCTGTAAATTGTAGTCTTAGTTCAATAAAAACAAAGATTAATGTGCGTTATTTATGGCGGATCTTAACAGTCTACCTCCACCCTTCGCTACTAGTATCACGTCGTACCTATCAAATATCTTATAGGTAATACTGACAGCACTATTATCAAATATTTAATACCAATCAATTGAGTATCAAATAAATATTATACCCAATAAAATTGGAACAATACTATCTGCAATGAATGCTTCACGAATAACGTGTCATCTCTTGATCTCATTGCTATACGGCCATCTATTTCCGGTACGACAGCTCAGGAAAATGTAACACATACAATTTACATGTAACCAATAATATTATTTAGATCGATTGTCATGATATAAATAAATGTCCACTTTCAATAATATGTCCTTGAAATATGGCAGTAATCGATATAAGTACATAATATTATCAATGATTTAACCATAACCACGTGTTTGTTCAGTAAGTTTAAAAAAAATAGCTGATATTTTTTAGTGTTTACTTAGTCTCAATTCATAGTAGATACGACTGTTTGCATGTGTAACCAATTTGTAACTATACCATATTATTATTTTTGTAGACTACAATCGTTTACTACGTATACCAACAATTTGTGTCGTTTGTTTTGTCGGAAATAGATTCCCTGAAATAAACTTGAAGACGTCGATGCGTGTTCATCAACAGGTGACTTATTCATGAATTATAATTTATTTCGGTTTGTCAACAATAGTTACTATTACTTCATGTCTCTTGCGAATCTATTGTTTTCTTTTGAATGGCATTTGTAAAATTGAACTCGAGATTTTCGTGATAAAAATAGTTCCCACGAGCTTGTGACGTTTGTAAAAAAAGCTTTATAGATAAATGACACGAATTAAAAATTATCCACATTACTACAACACTGAATTGGTTTTGAATTCGACTTTAATTTTATGACATTTTAACCTAACTAAATGACTCAATATTAACTATTTCTAGAATTAATAATAATTATACTATCACTTGTCAAACATAATTTGGAGCGCGGTAATTGTGCCGCAGAGGTGGACACGAGCTTTTATATTTTTTTTTACGAAAACAGTTTATTCCATGTAGACAATTATAATAAATACCCTTTTCTGTCGGCGCATCGACTTTTCGATCCAATAATGGAGTTTTCATACATTTTGATACAACATTATCACAAAATAAGATTAAATGAGATAATATTAGGTTGGGGTAGGTTAGATTAGGTTAGGTTTGGTTTGGTCTAAAAAGAAAGTTGTAAAATCTCATATCCATCTCTGCGGTACATTTACCTGGAGCGCTTCAGAAACACAATTTAAATACTTATGTGTAGCAAGGCAAACTCAGACATGCATGCATCTAATTTTCGCCAATACGCTTTATAAGTTAACCAATCTACAACATAATAATCGCACCAAAATTTACTAACAACTATGCGTCCGATATATGAGTTACCTAGAGTCATAACAACGCACATATTCCAAAAATCGAGTTGTGAGATAATCGCAAAAACCACGAGAGCACTGTTTTTTGTAATTAGTAGAAAAAGTTCCACCGTGTGTACTTTTTCCTTCTTTCCTCAGCGTTTCGGTCTCGTTGAAAAGGCCATTATCATATCTCTTGAAGTACACATGGTGGAAACCCAAGAATTGTTTATAAAATTGACAAAAAACAATCGTGAAAGTCTGAAACATTATATAGAAGAAAATATTGAAGTCTCTTGAATAAATGAGTGAGTGAGTCGATTTACATTACTTTTTTAGATACTATAATACTCTTAAGACTGCATACACACAGCATACTATGAGAAATATAGCTCCCTGACTGGTTAGAAAGGCCTTGATGACAGAACTTTTAGTTATGACACCAACAGTCAACTTTGTCAATGGTTTCCACATGGTTTGTTTAAAGTGACTCTTGATAGCCAGCTGTTTTTCTTTATATAGATTAATGTCTTTAGAATCACTTGGTACATTCTTTTTTTTATAAAATTGCAAAATGTGAGTTATAACTCTAGGCGACTCATATACTTTCACCCATATCCATTGTATACCTATATTATGTTTCCGAGGTGTTCTCAAAGTATGTATGTTCAATAAAGAAAATTACATTGTGAAATCTTGCGAATTATTCATTAAATAATAAAAAATACATTAGTTACACATTTTATATCACACTGTTCGATGCTAAGAGAATCATAATAATATGGGCGTCCTCAGAGTGGAGGGTGTGTTCACAGATTTTTGTTTTTTGGCGAGAAATGGATGTTGGCCACTTGCTCAACCTATTAGGTCGATACTGTGGATCTAAAAACACATGTTGTGAATTTACCAGACCCGGAATTCAAATCCAAGATACACGACATTATAAGCCGACATGCTACCGCTCGGACATCGTGAGTGTCAACAAAAGAACAGTTCATTAAATTAATATAATAACTTATAATTAAAATTTGGACAAATCTTGCCGCTGAATAAATAAATAAATCAAGTGTCTATTAGCTATCATTGGTACCTTAATTCAAACCATACAAGACAGTCGCTAATATTAACGAATTTTGTAAATCGTTTCAATTTGCATTACATCATAATTCAATAGGACGCAGGTGGCTAAATTGGTAAAGTATATTGGCCAGAGTCCTATTTTCTTTTAATATATTTTTTTAAGTTTTTTTCTTCTAATTGGATGTTTTTGAGATGTTTCCAAATTATGTAGATATAACAAATATAATGTTTATTTTAAGAGGGTATTATAGTGTTATTGATATTGATAGTATGCCACACATTTCATGCATCGAATTACAGCCGTAAATACAAACTAGAAACGATGATTGTCCTTATTTCAATTTGTCCGAAAAGTGACATGTTTATGACAAATTGTCATAATGGCTTGTCATATCATCATTCCAGAATATAGGCCCTGTAAAATACAGCTCTTTACAAATCTTATTTTATTAAATATTTTACTTTATAATAAACTCAAGTAGGTATCCAATTATGCCGAATTAGTTGAATTTATAAATTAATAATGGTTTACCACAAACTGAGCGCCGTCAATCAAATCCATGGAATAGATCAATCTTAATCAATCACAGGTCCATGACACTGAAATGGTGAAAACACGAATTTAAAAATAATAGCTGCAAAAACAAGCGAACTCAGAACCGCCAAACAAAAGAACATCATAATTATAAAAGGTGTTGCTAACGTACAAACCATTTTCCAGCATATATACATGGATATGAATTTAAAAATCGAGTTTTAATTCAAAGAAAAAACCTCTATCTTATTAATATTATTTTCTTGACATAATTTTAATGAATATAAAGCATACAACACAGCTGTCACGAATATACTGCATGGTACACGGCCTCCGTTTTAAACCAGAAATAAAATATTTTACTACAGAAACGAAACATATCATGTTAATGTAAATATAATAACCCAGGTGTATATAAAGCGGCTGACCCAATTCTCCATATTGCATTTTACCTCCAATAATACATTTTTGCTATGCATGTTTTCGAAAAATATCAGCTAGTGTAATGTGAGAGTGGGCACTTTTACAATGTTTGATAGCTTGGCAATTTTATCGAGATCGATTTTTAAATTGTTTTCTAGTAGAGATAGTGCTAATGCTTTTCATTTCCAATATTGAATAGTTGCAGTTTTCATCTGCCATTAAATGGGTATTTGCTAATTTATTATCAAAGTGTGTTTGACTATTTGTCAATAATTTATTTTTTATCGTGTGGCAATTATTTTCGTCAAAAAAACGGAAAAATATTTGACATCTTTCTTTTTTTCTTGGTAATTTGCTTTTAACCATTAATTTAAAACAATAAAAGTATATAAAACTCAAAACGCTTTTTTGGTATTAATATGATCACGAAAATAGTGTTATCTAAAATGATAAAAGATAATATATAATAATGGAGAATGGAGGATTTCCTACAAAGTCTATTCAGTAAGTCTATTCAGTAAGTTCAGACGAAGCTTTCAAAAATAACCAAAATTCTTATGTACCTTCACAAATACTTGTATCAATGTGTCCAATATTCAACAATGGAACGAATATCGTATACAATTAATATTGACAGGAATTCTTCGTTAATTATTACGTGAATTATATTTGGGAAAACATTCATTACAGTTCATGTGTATGTACAACGGTAATTTAAAAACATTAATCACATTGTTTCAATTATCCCTTCTTTACGTGTAAAATCCTAATATTTTTGTTTCTGTCACTAATTATAATTTAGCTCCAAATTCAAATTCATAATTATTTATTAACATAATTAATAAAAGTTGTATTCTTGTTTGTCTATGATTATAGAGGTTTACCTACCAACCTACCTATTTATTATTTTTGCACTGCCTTAGTTTCATGGAAAATGTCGTTAAAGGAAATTGAAAAGCCTGTGTAATTTGAGCGTGTTACGATGATTAGATTTTTTTGTAGTATTTTTCTCGTAATTTGCGCAAAAAGAACATAATTTTAGGCCAATTTTTGTCATTAGTTTTAGCTATTGAGAACTTCGTAATGCTACAAAAGTTGAAGAATCATAATATGTTTTTTTTACCAATTATTTTATTACTAAAGCTACCTTTTTAGTTTAATGATATAGGTAATTCACTACGGAAGTATTTTAAATAAAATGTTTCCTATATGGTTTTACTTAGTATCAAATTACTGTAAAATATAATAATACTTAGAGTGATATATTGTATTATGAAAATTGTGTCTTAATATAATTATTTATAATATTATTAATACTATATACTTAATATAAAACACTGATTTTTTTGTTTATTCATATAAAGGCCAACGCACTCATATAATTAATAACCGATTGTCTCTAAGCGTGGAAACGTTTACATGATAAATAAAATTATTTATATATTTTATGCAGTGTCGTCCTGTGGGGGTGGGCAGGTAGTGCAGTGCTTAAATGTGACACAATTCTATGGATTGGTCAATAAATGATAGGAATAAAATAATACAATATTTTTTAATAGCAGATTTCGTGGATTCTTTGAAAATCAATTGAGCAATTCAGTCAGTGGATACTGGATAAGCATGATGGAAGTTGAAATATTTTTTAATAATAAAGATAATAAAATGTTTATAACTTAAAATAATATTTTATTTATAATCGAATCAAGCCTCAATATACTCACAATGTCGGTAAGCAATAATTGAGGTGTTGAAAAATAAATAAGTATTTATAAATGGCATACATACAAAATGGGTTAATTAAGAGCAGTTTTCAAACTCCACGCGTGAAACGGGATTCAAACACTTGTATAAAAAATATTATATTCTGCTATTTATTTATTTATAAAAAAGAGTATTACGGCATTACAGCTATTGGCCAATGCGCCATAATACATAATAAATACAAATCTATAAAAATATCTTAATTACAAATAAGAATAAAAAGACAGCATGTGTAAATATTAATGAAATATGATAATTTATACAATTATAAATTTAGCCTATTTAATACGTCCACAAACATTATATAATTAATAAAAAACAAATCAACCTTTATGGTGCCATCAAATAAGCTAATTGCACGATACACAGCATCATGAAACATAACATCTGTCCTGCGACGAGGTATCTTGAAGACCGTGGAGCTACGAGTGATATTAGTGGGAACATGAAAATTAATATTAAATTTGCCAGTATATACGGATTGTAAATGAACCCAGAAATAAGTAAAAAGAAATGCTTTAAAAGAACAATCACTCTTCGGGTAGACAGGGATTGCATTGATAGCATACCCAGAAGAAAACGAGTGGGGAAATTCATTTTATTGTCATTATCATAAGGAAAGAACCCGTATGTTCTTAAGTAGAGAAATCTAAGAAATCTATTGTGGACTCGATCCAACTTAATTGTGTGGATGGACCTATTAGGACTCCAAATAATGCTGGCATATTCAAGAATACTCAACACAAATGATACGTATAATGTACGTAGCACTCGGACGTTTTCGAATGATTTTGAAACCCTCATTACAAAACCAAGCATTTTGCTAGATCTAGTACTGATGTCAAGAATATGCTGATTGAAAGTGAACTTTGCATCATACAATACACCCAAATCTTTTATCTCCGTTACCCTACTCAATATTATACCAGACAATGTGTATGGGAACAATAAGGTGTGCCTTGAACGACTGAATGAAATAATATTACATTTGGAGGTAGCGAATTCAAGTTTATTCAATATAGACCATTGCGAGATAGCATCTAGGTCAGACTGCATCATTGCACAGCATAATGGGGTTTCAATAGTTCGAAAAAGTTTAAGATCATCTGCGAATAGCAAACAAGAAGAATTGGTTATAACTTTGACAATATCATCAAAAAATATTAAAAACAAAATTGGGCCAAGATTTGAACCTTGAGGAACACCAGAGTTTGTTCTAAAAATCCGCGATTCATTCCCATGGTAATCAACAAATTGACGGCGATTTTTTAAATAAGAAGCAAAAAAACATTTTATACTATATGATGCGCCAAATGTACAAAGCTTTTGTAATAAAATATCGTGATCAACACGATCAAATGCCTTGGAAATATCTGTGTACACAGAATTAACTTGAATTGACTTATCCATAGAATTTGAAATAAAATTATTATACCCTATAAGATTTGTTACTGTGGACCGCCTAAGTCGAAGACCATGCTGCGAATCGGAGAGGCGAGAGTCTATTTGACGGTTGATGTGTATATGTAATATCGATTCAAATAATTTACATGGCGCCGAAAGAACTGCTATTGGCCTATAGTTAGAGATCTCTGATTTAGATCCCTTTTTATGAAGCGGCCTCAGGCGGGTTATTTTCCATGCATCAGGAAAAGTGCTGGATGCTATGATTAAATTAAATATATGTTTAAGCGGAAAGAATATATGTTCGTAACAGCCCTTAACAACATAAGGTGGCGAGCCATCTGGACCAAATGAACTTTTGGGAGACAAATTTGAAAACCCATATTCCTTATCTTTCTCGTCAAAAGCTGAGATTTGAATATCTTGCGTTGCAGACGAAGGACCAGCAGAATCGGGGTCAAGTAGCGGTTCTATTGAGCTATAAAGTGATTCAAAATGCTTATCAAATGCATCAGATATACCATGGTTCTCTATAGGATCATTATTCAACGTCATCATGGCATTGTCTTTTGTAGTACTACTGGAACTAAGCGAATGAATATATTTCCAAAAACAATTAGGATCTGAGACAATATTTGGACCAATCGACGTTTGATATGATTTGTGAGCCGAAGAGATGTCACACTTCAATGAGTTTCTGAGACAGGAAAATTTACTATAATCTGCAGTCCGTCTATGTTTTTTCCACAGTGCGTGATAATATGCCTTTGACCTCAGATTATAAGTAATTTCTGGCGTAAACCACTTAGGATATGAGTACTTCGGTAGATGAACGAGCCGGCCATTGACATGGTGTGTAGAATGTCGTTATAAGTTCAATTGCAATTGCTTATAATTTGGGTATTTTGACCTGACCAATTAACAATTTTTTTTTTGAGGACGATACTAAATTTACAGCATGTTAAAAACAATTATGTAGGTATGTATGTAGAATTTTGAGTGGGTGGCATATTATTTAATGTTGAAGTTTTTGAAGATTTTCTCGAATTGGTCTCCGGTGCACTTGTAATGGTTTAATCCTCAGCACCTCAGTTTAATTTTTTTCTGAGAATCGTGTTTTTCCAGTGCTTAATAATAATTATTTTTGTAGGTACGTAGGTGTTATGCGCACGAATAATAACGATTTGTTCAACGATATTTTGCGGAACCGTTCTGTTGCTGAATTTTTTAAATGTGGTTAGTGCTATAAAGGCGCCCGTTTAAATTTGTTCGGCGCGAAAGTTCCGGAAGTGGCAAGCTTTCGATTTTCTCTTTGCGCCCGAACAAAGGAAGGGTGGTTTCGGGGTGACAATAGTTTAATTTCAAGCAAAACGCTCGGCACAATAATTAGTTACGTATTATTATTATCACCTGTGGAATCTTACTATCACGATGCAGACAAATAGTCGATGTTTTTTTTGTCCATTTTGTCCACCGAGCTAATATAAAAATGTGCAAAAAACTAAACCGTAACTAGACAAAAGGCTATTCGGTAAGCATTTACGTGTCGATTATACAAACTGAAATATTGTGTATGACGTCATCGGTGTATTTCTTTACATACAGAACATTTTTTGTGTTATTCATTGATTGAGTGGAAAGGCTGCAATAATCGAGAGTTCACTGCCTAATTTCACGTAAATATTATTTCTTCTATCACATGTCACATTTCAGTGTTTAATAAATTTTTGTAGTTAAATGATTTCTTTACAAGCCAAGGTAAACATTAAATGTAAGCTGATAATTAATATTTATGTTTATTAATGTAAACTTAGGAATGCATAATGAATGAATGGAATACATAGGAATGGGTTTACAAATAAACGAGGCAAAAACTAAATACATGCCTGTCTATGTCACACCACGAGAAGTCGCACCAAAGTTAGATATTGTGCATACAAGTTTGATACGGTCGACAGTTTCATATACCTTGGATCTCTTGTAACTCGACATAATGATATTACAGAAAAAATCAACAAGAGAATCATGTCTACGAATAAATGCTACTTTGGCCTGTTAAGACATTTTAAGTCCCGCATACTATCTCGCCGAACTAAAAGCACTCTTTACAAGACACTTGTAAAGCCAGTGCTCACCTACGCATCGGAAACCTGGACATTAACTCTGCGAAATGAACGAGCCCTGAACATCTTTGAAAGAAAAATTCTCCGCCGTATATATGGACCGATCAGGGATGGCACCAATTGGATGAGAAGATATAATGCTGAGCTCTACGGTCTGTACGAAGATTGCAGCGCAGTTCAATCAATTAAGATTGGGAGACTGCGATGGCTAGGTCATGTGCACCGTATGAATGACAATGAACCGGCAAAGAGAGTGATGTCCAGCAATCCAATAGGACGTAGAAGAAGAGGGAGGCCAAATATTCGCTGGTTGGATGGAGCTGCCAGTGACTGCCGTACTCTGGGGGTACCAAATTGGAAAGCGGCCACACTGGATAGGGACAGGTGGAGGGAGCTGTTGGAGGAGGCCAGGACCCACACCGAGTTGTCGCGCCTCTGATGATGATGAATGTAAACTCTAAATAATTGCGTAGTAATGAATATAGATGGATCCTCATTATACGAAAGTGAATGTGAATGAAAGTGTACTATGATTAGTGTATACCCTTTAGCGTTGTAGATTCATTTGTAAAACAACTTCACATTTTAATCGCCCGCACTACTGTCAATTTTTGATTCACTCAATCAGTCTGTTCAATAAATTAATAATGCGCATATATCTTCCTTACTAATCCCATTCGCTGCGGACCTTTTAATTAATATTTAATTACCACATTTAATCTGGTGTTAATGATTATTCATGTCCATGGCTAACTGCAAAACTATCGTGCCTACAAGATATTTGTCTCCAGTGTGTCATAATATTTTTATGTCCTTTTTAACGTTGTTTGCCTATATCCCCCGGGGGCGACCCAGGGATCATAATATATCTAACGGGGTTCCTTCATAAACCTAATGTAAAGCTTTCTAGATACATCGGTTGCTTAGAATGGATGATATTGTTTTATTAATTACTATATTATTATATTATATTTTTCAACGCTTTATACTTTTAGAAATAGTTGTAGTTACATTATTTTGTGTTATACTATCGAGACTTTGGTTCCGGTACAAATCGAATAATCATAATAATATTTCCGTATTAAATATTCCTTGCACAATATACTACATACTAGAAATAACAGAAACTTCGTAGGCAATTTACTTATTTCTTTCTACAATTATTTTATAAGCACGACTGGTTTCATCGTAACGAACATTGTCAATTCGAGTGCTTAAGGTCAGACAACGTTATCTACAAAAAGTGTTTTTTTTTTTTTTTTTGAGATAACGTTATTTTACATTTACGGCTACATGATAGTCAAACAACGTTATGTCAATCTTTTCTAATTTCTTATTAAATCGTCAGTAAAGGTTAACGCTAACTACATAAGTTACCCTTGTTTTCACATTTTTTTTAAACTATCCCCATAAATTTTAACATCATAATAAGCAAGATAAATCTACATTACACAATAAATTATAAAATATTAACATTAGGTTTTAAATAAACAATTCCCTTGCTAAGTTACAAGAATCTAAAATAACGATTTTTGGCTCTCCTGTAAAGTTGCATTTTTGTAGATAGTGTTGTTTGACACTAAGCCCTCGAATTGGAACTGTGGAAACAAGTAATTTTTAATATCATATATTGTTATCAAATATCATTCTATAAGTATACCTTAGAACAGAATATGAACATGGATTTGGTCAATAGTAGTGGTACACTGTTGTAGATCTTAACCCGGTCGCACATAGAAAATTGTTTCGACTGATACGGATACGGTCATAAATCAAAACCAGATGCAATGTTGCAAATGTCTTCCGTGCTCACATGCGAGATCATGCCGGAATAGTGACGTCACGCGGCTAGGCAAAATGAATGACGAATTGCGATATTTTGGTATACCTGTACCCCATATCGAGTGTTATTTGTTACACGCGACATGCAGGTGTTTTTTTCTATAAAAACTGTCAAACCAATACTATGTGCGGCAGTACATTAAGTTACCTAATATGTTGTGAATGAAAACAGAATTACATTGACAAATTTGATGCGTTGCAGTCGAGACAAGTTTCAATGTGCAACCAGGCTTATAGAAAGAGTCACACACGTATTGTAACCCTACATTTCCTGGCAAATATTGGCAGTACACAAAGGTCATTTTCCCAAGGATGTTTGTAACTAATGGCGCCCCGATTTGCGTGACGCACAGCGGCAATACGAGGGCCAGAAAATGCGCCAAAGATACAATATTATATTTAAATGAAAATGTTGAAATTTAAATTCACAGCTGAGCGTGTCACACAGCGACTGAAAAAAATGGTCATGCTGAACAATGATATGTATGTATTTGGGAAAGCCATTAAGAAGTTCAGGGTCGGCATTAGGTTTAACGATGCCAATATTTTTACGCAAAGGTCATTAAAGCATTTCTTTCCTTTGTATAAATATCCCTACATATAATATTACTATCTTCTGTTATTTTAATGCTATTTTTGATTGATTATTTCTTCTTTCTTTCTAGGTACTTATTCATACAATATGCGCGAACTTTTAAGCGGAAAGCTGAACAGCGGAGAAAAGCACTACAATTCGAATCGTAAGCTATTATGTTATATTTAAAAACTGTACACACTGGAGTTGGCTACATTATATAAACTTTAACTCGGTTAAAATTACACATTAAATATTTAAATAAAGCAATAAAAATGATGTTGTTGCTGGCGCAATAACTCATTTAAAGAATTTATGATATTTATTATAGTATTAAGTATTTTATACGCTTGTACAATTTTTCTCTATGTATTTGCATACCTTATAGAACTAGGAAAAAAACGTGGTATTTGTTGCGAGAAGATGAGAAACAGCTCTATCCAGATAAACAGAATAGATGACACTACTTTTTCATTGGTATGGGCCATGCATGCCACGGAGTCTTAGAGAAAACTGCTGCCCGATAGCCTAGGCCCTAGGTCATGATCCTCAGTTTTGAGGTCCTGTAGATGAAGCAGAAATTTCTTCTGCTGACATTTTGTGCTTTATTGCCGAGGATTGTGGCTGCCAAAGCCGTGGTGATTATGACACTGAACTCGTTCACGAGTGTGGTATATATTATTAAAACTCTATATAATATATAAAAGTCAAAATATATTTTATTTTGCTCGATTTAATTTTCCTACTTGGCCTCAACATCTCCATACAATAATTACAAGATAAAAATAACTTTTTATATACAATGTTTTTAAATTTTCTGTTGAATCATATAAACTTGACTTTGTATTTGATAGAAATAATACTGAAATGTCATTTTGACATTCATATTGATTTCCATAGTAACGCACGTATATATTTATAATTTAATTGCTAGGACCTCAGACCCTGGATTGGATTACGGAGTTCTTCCGAAATAACTTTTCATACAAAACAGAATTAATTGAAAATGAATTCAATTCTACTTAAAGATGGCTAAAAGTGTTTAAAAAATGCATTGGTATCGTGTTATGATATATTCTAAAAGTTTCAAGTGTCTAGCTAGTCGGGAAGTTAGTTAAACATCGATTGCAAGATTTGTACCGGGCAAAGAACCACCGGACAAATAAGAATACGAGCTAAGAAAAACGTTGTAAAATACAACGTTTGTTTGTTAAACTTAAGTTTCCTGCCAATTCCAATTTTGAAATTTCACGACAGATAATGTTTGGATTCGATTTTAATTCTTTTGTTTGTTTCGGCTGTCAGAATTAATTTCTTTTTGAAATATTGTATGCCTATAATACAAATAATACAAATAATTTAATAATGAAGAATGTAATTAATCCTGTTTTGTTAAGTAAGATAAATGTATGTTGATCGTAGCCGTGTACTTCAGCTAGTATAGTAATCTTTAAAAATCAAACGTAAGTTTTAGGTAACATGTAATTTGTAGGAAAACACTTGTAGGTATGAAAGAATATTGACTGAAGCCACCGAGCAGATTCGCAAATGGCTGGAAAGCATTCTAATCGAATCTAATTTTAATCAATCAGTAAATTATTTGTCACCGTGGTGTTATTCGTTTGATTTAAAAAAAAGCGGGTAGCAGTGATTATAGATTCGAAATAATAACTTGAAGACTTGAAAATTAGTTTGAAATAAATATTTGATCAAAATTACTGTGGGACACATACATTTGAAATACTTATGAATTTTTGAATATTAAAAGTCATGCAGTTTTAATTCATACAGAACCTAGTAACCATCGTAATTAAATAGTAGAAATAATCGACAATTCTATAGTTTGAAACATCATCTATAAAAGTCGTATCTCAAATAGTCAAAAAATTATTTTTACCGTCGTAAAAAGTACCTTTTCCGCTAAAAGCTAATTTATAAAAAATCCATTCGGCTGAATGCTTTTTCTTGGCCTATCCGGTTTTAGGCATGGTGGTTTCAGTCGTAATTTTATTGGTGCAATAATTTTCTTCCCGTCAATAATCATCGGTATATCCATGGCGACTGGCTTTCGCATTTCTGTTTTATCAATTTATTCTCTGGTGCGGTGCCTTACTACTGTTCGAATTCAAGCGCTGAACAGGCCACATTTGGTTATACAGTTCTCTATTTCCGATTTAATTATGATCAATAATAATTTTATTGATATGATCAAAAACTGTATTCTTAAAACGCGTTTTATATAAACTTTGCAAGCATTGATTCTCTTTCCTACACAGAATAGCTGCAAAGAAAATCGCATGCCCTTGGCCGTATGAAGTATGTTGTATATCTACATGGTGAATTAATTAGTTATCACGCGATGTTTTGCTGCTAAATACTTCACCCTCTTGCCAGCTAAGCGAGGGTGGTAAAGGGAGGCGGTTGGTTACAAGTTTGCAATTCAGTGCCATTATGCTTAGTTTACATACTTGCTCTCCCTAATGACTCTGGTCAGAAGTGTTTCACCGTATACGACAATGGCGAAGACTCCACACTAGACGATTATTTAAATCCTACCTTTTTTAAGAAAACTATTTTTTAATTTCATATCACATAAATATTCTATAAAAATAATTTAATTTGCCATCGACATCTATCGTATAATTATGTAGGAATGTATTATATAATATGTACACAGGTTGCAGCACCATCTGTAGAAGGTCTAAAAAAATACGCTATTACGCGTCGTCTCTCTTCAATATTGTATTGTATGGATTATTTGCCGAAGAATCCTGATGTTTTTAGTATGGACTTGTCACGTGACCTCAGATCGTCTACCTCAGTGTATAGGTACAAACTGATAGGCTGGGATAGTTAAGCCTAAAATATTTTACCATAATACTATTGTCTATGACTGCACGTCTGTCCAAAATAATTAAAAAAATAAATGTTTAGAAAAATACATAATTTGTAAACATCGCAAAATTTTATATTATCAATGAGCTTCTGAAATTTCATCGATTTAGTGTGTAGTTTTCATTAGTGTGTACATATTCATCAGTAGTTATATCGGATTATCGTCTTATTTACCATCAGTATACCTGACAGTTGTATTTTCTTTCTCTGATCTCCACAGCTTACCTATTTCTAAAAGTCACCCTTCGCCACTGGTATACGATAGGCAATAGTAAACTCACTACGTCACAGATGGATCCTGCATGTATAAAATTATATACATAATTTTCAACTCGGCTTGGATTTTGGCGTCGTCCAGAATTCGCTTCTAAGAATTCCTCAATTGGGTCCATATTCAACGTTATCCATCCATATTGTACGTGGTCCACCAATACGTCTTCTGCCACCTGGCTTCAGCTGCTTTGTCCTGTGATATTTGTCCATCGTATGTACATAACCTATTTATCAAAGATGTTTCATCTTAAGGATCCACGTGCCGTTTAAGCGTCGAAAATGTAAACTTTGAAATATAATATGTATTTGAAAACTAAGCCTAAATAATATGTAGGCTCTTTATGAAAGGTATATATCCCACTATAACTCAACATTATACATATATGTCACGCCGAATGTGCGAAATTGACTATTACATGAAATGGGCAAAATTTTGCCTAATTCATGTAATAGTCAAGCCCGTTGCCTAATTCATGAATTAGGTAAATTATCTGCCGAGTGCGTGAATTCGCCAGGGTATGGAATTCTTAAACTGTCAACATGACAGTAGACAAAGTAAATTTAATACGGATGGTTTTATTAGTTATAATTGGACATCATATTATTATTATTAGGTTAGTGACATGACCCGGCTCACGGCTAGCTCAATAATGCTACCGGGCCGTCACTGAGGAGACTAGTGATGAATTAGGAGAGGTGGATCTCCTTTGTAGTATCACAACTTTTGAATTCCCGAATAAAACTCTCAGCTGGTGTGGTGCCGAATTTATTCAGGTACTAGAGTTCACGGTCACACAATAAGGTTAACTGTCATTGTTCCCGTAATTAAATCTCATTAAAGTATCAGCAAACTATTTATTTGTTCACTATAGGATCTCTGTGAAATCTTTCACAAATTCCCGAAAAGTCACACCTAATTCAGAGAATTTATACGCAGATATTCTTTGGATATTTATGAAATATTTTCCCATAAGAAAGAAAATATAAATTATTCTTTGGTCACACAGTATTAGGTTTATAAAAGAATAGAATTATTTTATTGTTGTTTATAAAGTTTATTTATGTTCACAGTGTATTTACAAATATTTATTTGTGTTTACAGACTTGTTTACAAAAAGTTTGCTTAATGTTTACAAATTTATTTACTAAAATTTGTTTACTAAAATTTATTTTATAATTATGTTTACTTAATAAAGTTTCAAAAATTTATTTTATAATTATGTTTACTTAATAAAGTTTCAAAAATTTATTTTATAATCCCGAAAAGATTTGTAAAATTTATTATTATAGACTGAGTTTATTAATTTGTTTTTATAAAACAAATTCGATCGCGTAATTTATCTCGATTACGTCACCTCGTATGATGAGTAATGAAAAATAAAATTAATCCGCGGCGCGTCACTATCGACAGATACGTAGTATTCGTGCTACGTTTTGGCGGCCGACGTCACTACCGACAGATACGAGTTATTCGCGCTACGTTTTGCCCGTCGAAGGGGACTTACTGGTACGTATGAATCGCGAATGTACTGAGAACCGTGTCCCACAAGCTCGCAGAGAGGTCTGCTGCTTACTGAAGATCGCCGGTGAGAAGTGTAGAAACTAATGATTTTACGGAAAAAGGATGTCACCTTTTATACCCTCGGGATGGAGGTTTAACAGGAAACAGTCCGTAAGGGATAGCAGATGTATATCTTTCTCTCACGGGATAAATTTACGTATATCTCCCGTTCCTGGTAACTTTCTAATAGAAATATCTTCTAATTAAATCGGGTTAAATTTACTCTACTTTATTTCCGCAAAATTAAGACTTAATAGGGGTGTTTTAAGCACCCTCTAGAACATGTCCTTTAAATACGTAGTTACGGTGACGTCAGCAAAATAGTTGATTTTTTATGATTTTTCGTGTTCAAACGAAGGGGAAAGTTTTTAGCTTTCCAACGAGGTATCAGAATAGGTACTCGTGTACTAAATAAGGGAATGGCAGTCTTTAAATTTAAAATGTCAAAATGAAAGGTTGACACCCACGTACTAGTCCTTTCCACCACTCTTGGCCTTTTTAGGCCAATAGAATTTTACTAAGTTTTAATAAAACTATTTGGAGCCGCAGAAAACGTTTCATTCGATATTTACCTTTCGGACGAACATTATTACGTGAAAATACTATAATATTATACTTAACATTTCAACTTAAATATATAAATGCTTAATCCTAACAAGATGTTATTTACAAGCGACTACAAATTTATTTCGTCCTTAATAGTGGCTTTTCCATAGTAATCTAAACGTAACCTTGAATCTATTTTTATCTGGCAACTCAACACAGCCGGGCCGTAAATTCTAGTCGAACAGAATTCAGTTAAGGTTCAAGGTCACGCGCCAGTCTGTGTTTTTAGTCGCAGTATTTGATTCTTTTATTACTTAGGAGGCAATTAAGATTTATTATTGTTTATGGGTAGAAACCCATATATACCAGAATCTCAAGTTTTTCCAATTGTTACTTTTACAATATTCATTATAGTCAGCAAGTTATAGCATTAACAAAATCTATAATTATAATTACGCGTCTATAGATATAGATACGCGTTTACAATATTTTTATAACGGTAGTTAACTCCTATCTTGTATTGATAAAATTAGTATTAAAATTCTTTATTTACAATTATACAGTATATAAATTTATAAATATTCAATTCTCTTTTCCAATTTTCATACACTTCCATTATAGCTATAAAAGTTATTGAAGCATGTACCTGCTTAATTTTACGTAAACAATCTCTCCCATAACTTATTTTCTAAGTTTAATGGAGATTTCCCGGAAATTATTTCCGAAATAGATCGATTTGAAATTTCATGGCGTGTCATTTCGAGGTCTGCGGTCACAGCGTTCCAATTACACTTGAACAGTCTCGATTCTCCGAGGCGAAATTTTTTACGTAAAATTTTATTACATTTTACAAAGAAAAGGTTAACAACATACATTTTACTTCCTAATACTAAACGATTACGCTACTGGTTACCTGTTCATGGTCTTTTTCGACCATTTCTTCTCTGCTTCTTCCATAGTTTAGGACCATGGGACTTATATATTCTGTTTGTACCTCGTCGTGAGGTTGTCGCACGGCTATTTGAGAAGTAGAATTGACTACAAGGCTAGATTTGTATAGTTATGTCGTTAAACCATACTCTGCCATAAACACTAACTGAAGGTCGGCGTTTTTGTTCGTGTCAAATGCCCACCCTTAATAAAGACATAACTGTATATGTCTAGTCTCAATTCACCATTGCCACACCTCAGGACTCAGTAATATGCAAAGCGATAAAGCAACAGTAAAGCATATTCAAAATAAAATATACAAAATCTGCGCATGCACACAAAGTTTTTCTTTTACTTTTTATAATTAATATTCGCCCAGATTCAGGTCTTAAAATTCTAATTAATAAAAGAAAATTATATAATTCAATAATTCTGAAGTTAAAAATTTTATTTTGAGGACGGTGAGTGCTGTATGGGACGACTACTGCTTTTCCTGCCGAGGGACAACCGCAAGGAAGAGGACTCACGGAGACGCTCCCTTTACGACCCATGGACAGAAGTAGAGTTCGACTTCCCGTCGCGAATCACGTTCCCGCTTACTAGAAAATACGGCATAGTACCATGATATGCCAGGGAGACTCCCCTGACAATACCTTTAACATTAAATTACATAGGGTCATTTAAACCTATTCAATCTAACGCTCAATACTCCTAGCTATATATTACATTCTACAAGAATTTGAAATCAATCCCAATCAAGAGAATTATTTTTCGCAGCTCCGAATACTAATAAGGACTTAGCGTGAAAGTTACGAACTTCCCCACGCCTAAATTAGCAACGCTCTCTTCATTTCGCAGCTCCGAATACTAATAAGGACTTAGCGTGAAAGTTACGAACTTCCCCACGCCTAGATTAGCAACACGTCTTCATTTCGCAGCTCCGAATACTATTAGGGGCTTAGCGTGGAAGTCAAGGACTTCCCCATGCCCTAATTAGCAACACTTTCTTCGTTTCGCTCTCCCCGAAGACTTATTTCTTTCTCGCTTCGAGAAAAGACTTGTTTGCTTCGATAATAGACTTATTTCTTTATCGCTCCTCTCGAAGACTTGTTGTTTGCTCCGATAATAGACTTATTTCTTTATCGCTCCTCTCGAAGACTTGTGGTTTGCTCCGATAATAGACTTATTTCTTTATCGCTCCTCTCGAAGACTTGTTGTTTGCTTCGATAATAGACTTATTTCTTTATCGCTCCTCTCGAAGACTTGTTGTTTGCTTTGATAATAGACTTATTTCTTTATCGCTCCTCTCAAAGACTTGTTGTTTGCTTCGATAATAGACTTATTTCTTTATCGCTCCTCTCGAAGACTTGTTTGTTTCGCAGCTCCGAATACTAATAAGGACTTAGCGTGAAAGTCACGGACTTCCCCACGCCTTAATTAGCAACACGTTCTTCGTTTCGCTCTCCCCGAAGACTTATTTCTTTCTTGCTTCGAGAAAAGACTTGTTTTTCGCTTTGATCAGAGACTTATTTCTTTATCGCTCCTCTCGAAGTCTTATCGCTCGCTTCGATAATAGACTTATTTCTTTATCGCTCCTCTCGAAGACTTATAGCTCGGTTTAGTTAGAGACTTAGCTTACAGGCGATGGCGGTAGCGATCGCTTTGAGCGACGCTTACCTGATCGGCCTATACGCTGATACTGACGTTTGGGGGGCGCATTCCGGATGGGGGCGTCTCGTAAGACAGCGTCCAACGCATCCCGCCACTCGCCAAAGGTAGTACCTTGATCTTTGCTCCAGGGCGTTGGGAAGTTGGTCCTCGCAGGGCGTCGCCCTCCCAACCGTCCCACTCTCCTAAATTCTCTCTTGGGGGGCGCTATCTTGATGGGGGCGTCTTGCAAGACTGCGTCCAACGCATCCAGCCTCTCGCCAAGGGTCATCTCTTCATTAGATATTGTCGAGTCAACAATTCTTTCCACTTCAGCTCCTCCATCGCTTAGTTCGGAATCTGTTCCTGAACTCGCCAGTAGTTCTTCCCGCGCACATTCCTGCGCATCCATACGACTTTCTGACAGGGCGTGCACTCCCTCGTCTCTGTCGTTGGTAACTTCGGAAAGCGGTGCAGGCGGTTCCACTGGGTCGTCCGCACTTTCACCAGTTACATTCCCTTCAGCCGGGGCTGACGGAATGTAAGGTCTGATCTGATCGACGTGGAATTTATAAGGTCTTCCGCGACGATTAACAAAATATTGGGTCTTTCCCACTTTCATGATTATGGTATGAGGTCCTGACCACCGGGCGTCGAGGCCGGCGCAGGCTCCGGGCCTCTTCTTCGGGTGTTCTTTAGTATAAACTTTACACCCCACTTCATATGCCAGCGGCTCAGCGCCAGAGTTGGTACCCATTTTTCGGAAATACTCTTTCTGATGGGCCGAAACCGCTATATTCATTTCGTCGCGATCAAGCCTAACTCGATCGTCGCTCTCTGGCCGTAGGGGATTATTAAAATGCCCCGGTCGGCAAATAGGATATCCCCACAATACTTCCGCAGGAGAGAAGCCAGACGCGGCGTTCTTCCTGCAACGTAGGTCGTACATAATGTCGTTCAAGTGTATGTCCCATTCGTCGTGAGAATCGCTCTCCAGACGAACACGGAGTCCTTTCTTGATCTCCTGATTCCGGCGTTCGGTAGGATTTGCCCGAGGGTGATAAATACCCGTCGTCCAGTGTTTAATCCCCCACGACTCCATTGCTGCTAGCCATTTCGGATGATCGAATTGCGTGCCGTTATCTGTAAGGATAGCTCGAGGGTACCCGTACCTTTTGAGGACCTGCTCTTCCACAAGCGGTAAAATCGCAGTAACCATTGCAGAACGCATGGCAAACGCTTCCACCCATCGCGAGAACATATCGGACATGACAAGTACGTATTTGTTACGCTTCTTCGTAACGGGATATGGACCCATTAGATCTAGCGTGAGTATCTCCCAAGGTCTCACAGCCTCGATATGCGAGGTCTGCGGGGCAGGAGGCTGCAACGCTCCTCGCTTGCGCGTCGCGCAGATCTTACAGGCGCGCACATATTTCTGGACATCGCATCGTCGCCTATTCCAAAAATACCATTCTCTTATTGATCGGTCAGTTTCAGTGGCACCCGGATGTCCACACTGATCGTGATATATTTCTATTACTGCTCTTCTTAAATTTTCCGGTACTACTAATCGAGGGTTTAATTCGCTGTCAACGTGTACTAAAATCCCGTCGCGTACAGTCAGTCCAGTAGGCCTCCTCCTCACATGAGCGGGAGAATCGAGAGACGCCATCAGTTCAATAAACTGTGGATCCGTCCTTTGCTTCGTAATTATCTCTTCCCGAATGTTTACCGCCTCTAGCAACAGTACTGCTACTTCCGGTCGTCTCGTCGGAGCTGCCATACGAGCACACTCTACTTCTGGGCTTAAAGTCGCACCCGCAGGGTTCTGGGGAAATCTTGACAGATGATCAGCGAGGTGATTCTCCTTTCCTGGGCAATGTTCTGTCTCGAAATCGAACTCCGATAACAGCATTGCCCATCTAGCCAACTTCCCCTTCTGATTCTTTGCAGTATTTAACCACGTTAAGGCTTGGTTGTCGGTTATCAATTTAAACTTCCTGTCCTCCAGGTAACCACGGTACTTAGTGATTCCCCAGACGGCAGCCATTGTTTCTAATTCATTAATATGATAACGAGCTTCCACCTCATTAACGCGCTTACTCGCAAAGGAAACGACATCACGACCACCGTCTTCCTTTGGCTGGAATAAAACGGCCGCAATGCCATGTCCGCTAGCATCCGTTTGAAGGCAAAAGGATCTAGTAAAGTCGGGTCGGGCTAATCTCAAAGGCTGTGATAGGGCACGCTTTATTTTACGAAAGGCGTCCTCAGCTTCATCGTTCCACTGAAATCGTACAGTGGTTCGGAGTAATCTCGTCAATGGCGCCGCCATCTCAGCGAAACGAGTTACATACTCCCTCAGCCAATTGCAAAGGCCGAGGAAGGCACGCACCTCCCTTCGAGTCTTTGGCACCGCCGCAGCTTCTACTTCTGCTAGATGATGAGTCTGCGGTTCATTTCCCGTGGCCGTAATATGATGTCCCAGATAGTCTACTTCTCGTCTCCCTATCTGGCATTTTTTTGGCGCGACGCGAAGTTCATGGTACTGCAGCCTCTCAAACACGATTCGCAAGTGCTGCGCGTGTTCTTCCCATGTATCGCTATAAATGATAATATCATCGAGGTAGACGAGGCAAATCTTGTTGACGAGTCCAATGAGAACCTCTTGAGACATGAGTCTTTGAAACGACCCCACCGCGCCCTTCAAACCGAACGGCAACACGCGAAACTGGTAACAACCACCATCAGCAGTCGTAAACGCAGTTAAGGGTTTAGTGCTAGGGTGTAATTTCACCTGCCAGTATCCATTTTTAAGGTCCAATGAACTAAAGATTTTTGCCGTTCCCAGATCTTTCAATGTTTCCAAGATCAGAGGTAAGGTAGTTGCTTCATCCACTGTCAAAGTATTAAGCTTTCGATAATCGACGCAGAACCTCGAGGTCCCATCTTTCTTCGGCACCAAAACGATGGGTGAGGAGTAGGGACTCGAACTCGGCTCGATTATTCCATCGACCATCATTTGTTCGACATCTTCCTGAATCTGTCTTCGTTTCTGTTCCGACTGGCGATAAGGGCCCAGACGGAATGGAGTCTCCTTATTCAAGAAGATGCGAAACTCAGTTGTGCGGCACGGAGGTCCAGTTTCAGCAAAACGGTCTCTAAAGTCTTCCATGACTTCAGTCAACGCGATCCGTGCCGATTCTGGGATTCCGGGCGCAAGCTCTGCTAATTTTACAGGACCACATGGCAGTGGTTCCCGCGTTGTTTTACAGTACAATGTCTGCCTTATGCCGTCGCCGTAATGTAAACAGCGACGCTTCATATCGACGACTGCTTCTTGCTTTTCTAGCCAATCCAGACCTATTAATAGGTCTATATGAAGGTCTTTCGAAACATAAGCCGGTATTTCTATCGGTGTGTCTCGAAGAAAACCCTTCACATTGACGACGCCTTCAGTGCACAGTGATCCACCCCCGGCCGTGGTCAAAGTCAGAGGCCTCCCGCACGGCTCAATTGGAGGGCGAAGTAGGTCACTACGCACCAAGGAGTGCGTCGCACCTGTATCGATGACAGCCTCATAGTCTGTTTCTATTCCGAAGATACGGAAGGGCAGTGTGAGGAGGTGACCTCCGATCAATTTCGGTGCGCCCCTACCCCATGCACTGTATACTCCCGCAGAGGGCATACCATTCAACACGGCGGCGTTCGACCCGCTATTAATTTCAAATATATTACACTTATCACTATTAAATATTTCAAACTTATCACTAGCATTTAAAGCACTCTTATTACTAACATTTTTATCAAGTTTAATATTTAAATCTTTATGAGGTAAACTATTTTTATTACGTGCAATTGCAGTAGTTGGCAATTTCTCTTCACCCGACGCATCCAACGTACTACCTACAATTGTCCACGTACTTCTGACTACGCTATTTGGACGGTCTGCAGTCGTTACAGATGGTAGTGTCTTTTGACACGCCGCAAAATTCTGTCCCCGACTACACCTGTCCCTAGGATCTAAAATATTTACAGAACCGAGAAAATCCGTAGATATTTTGCTTTGTTGGTCATGGGCCGCCGTAGCTGAGTCCCATAACTCTTGTTCTCCGTTATTGAGTATATCACCGCCTTTGAGACGATGATCATACACAACAACTCTTTCGTCACTATATCTAGCTTTATCTATATACATTAAGTTCATGTTTCTTAGTTCAAACTTAACGCTATCAAAATTAATCCTATTAAGCTTACGTAACTTATTTTTAATAATCTTAATACTAAAGGACTTACATTTACTTGATTTTTGCTTAAGATAACAATTATAGTCATCTAATGCTATGAGCTCTTCTTCATTAAGTTTATTTCGCCTTAATTTACCGAAGGTATTAATGTTTTGTAGTCGACGATTAGTTCGACTTTTCCTAATAATATTCTTAACGTCAGCCTCGTGGGGTCTGTTCGCTAATTTAAAAGGTAAGTCCCTTCCTAAAGCTTCGTTGCTCGATTGCAACGACGATCGACTATCTAAACTGCATACATCGCTATTAATATCAAGTAAACTGCCAGCTTCGGCTTTAGTATAATTAGTACTATTAATATTTTTACACAAATGGTTAGCGGAAGCACAATAATTCGTTAAATTATTTGTTACAAGAGATCTGTCGTCAGTATCGACGAGACTACAGTTACTTACGTTTGCCGATGTTCTCAGCACACCAATAGCGCCACTGCTTACGCCTTCGCCGCATCCACCGCTAGCTGTCTTTAACTGCTTATCTTGATAACCTTCTTCCTTGTTGCCAACATTTATTTCATAACTTCCTAATTCTAATTTATCTAAAAACTTTTTATATTCTATTTCGCCGCCGGTAAAAGAATTATTAGCTCGCGAAGTCTCAACATTGGACAACGTCTTACCGCTATTCTTTTTATTAAGATTTTCTACTATTTTACTAGCAGAATTATTAATATCGCGTTTGCGATAATTCTCCGGTCTTACGCTGCTATCCTTTACGAGAGGACCTGTACAAAGATTAACTTGGTTACTGGGGCCAGCTTCGACCTCACAGTGAACCTTAGGGTTAAATGATTTCACCGGAAGGGTGTCCTTCAGTTCACTTTCACAGTTAACCCTATTCGCCAGAAGAGCGTCTATGTCACTAGCTAGAACTCGGCTGAACGGCGTTCGAAGAACGTTCGTGTCACCTTCTTGAGTCTTCTCTTCGGCGGTCCGCCAGTGTTCGTCGTCTTGGAGCCATCGACGATCAACCCGGCCCGCGAGCCGTCTTCATGGCTCCTTTCTGGTCTGCTGAGCTGCTTGCCTGTCTGGGCAATCCTTGTTTTCATGGAAGCCAGGACAATGTTGACAACGCCTTTGTCTGGCACTGCCTCGCTCTTCAACGCGAGGACGTGGGCGGTACGCAGGTCTTTCCGAATCGTTTTGCTGGTCTGATTGCCGTGGAGGCCTTTTATCAACAGCCTCCGTGGTCTTATCAGATTTCGCGTTAGTCTCTTGTACCGAACGCGGCTTCTCGCGCCAAGTATTTTGCTGAGCGGGCCTCTTTTCATTATTCGCCTTGACGGCATTTGCTGGAGATGGCACGGAAGCCAATGCCGATTTCAATGGTCGAAGTGTATGAGCTACTTCAAGCAGCTCGTCCATCGTCTTCCATTTCTCTTGATTAACCCTTATCTGATCGCTCACAGTGAGTAGGTCATAAAAGGTCGAAGCCAGGGTTTCCGACTTCATCTCTGGAAGGAGTACCTCGGCTAACTCCATCTTCTTCAGGAGGAAACCATAAGCTCCCTCTTGAGGTCCTTGCTCTTTATGTTCGAGCTCCGTTCGTTGAGCACGACGCCTTGAAGGCGATTCGAAGTGCTCTTTCAGGTCGTTACTAAACGACCGCCAACTGTCCGATGTGTCAATATTCTTGGCCCAAGTCTTGGCCTCTCCTCTGAGCTGACGTATAGCCAACTCTGTCCAATTCTCAGCTGGGTACTTCACAGCTTCGCAATATTCTCTGCAGCGTCGGAGAAAAAGTTCAACGCTCTGCTTTGGGCTACCCTCATAGGTGGAATGGAGTTCCGGCTTAACATGGCACGGGGTACATACGGCTGGTTCTGGTGGTGCCATTTTTTGTTTGGGATCCGACGTGCTTACTTGCAAAAATGAATCCTCTTCGGGGAATACTTGCGCGTTTTGCAAGCCTTCTTCCAATATGAAGTCTTCTTCTACACTCGGACCCGGAACAGGGTTCGGCATAATTTCTTCGAATTCCTCCGTCCCCTGGAGTTGGAAGAAGCGGACCTTCGACCGTAAATTCATATAAAAATTCAGCTATCGATTGCGCCGGTTTTCAGCTTCCTACGACCACCCGTTCGTCCGCAATCGACGTTTAAAGTATTTTGAGGGCATGCGCTGCTTGTCGCTGATAACCCTGAAGGCTTGCAACTCCTGTTACAAGCGTCCAATCTTCTCCGTTTAAAATCTTATATTGTAATAGGTACAGGCCTTCATGTACCTATACCCATGACGTCACGGTAGTTATGATAATTATCGAGATTTTAATATACAAAGTAGTATAAATTTATTTTTTTCAAAATTTTTTTTCTTTGTCTGGGTTCTTGTACCTATACTTGTATGGTACTCAACTTTAATTTAGAAAAAAGCTTAAAAATTCACACGAAATTTTTATTGTGCATTTTATTCTTAATTCTATTATTTCTGTTACGGTGAGTAACACAATTTATTTTTATACTTTCTTTATGGTTTAAAAGGGTCAGAGAGATCCTTTGGATAGTCTCATCGACATACTTTTGCTTAATGTCGGTATCTGACTCTAATAAATTACCAAAAGTATTTATTTTATTTATTCTTTCCTTTTCCAAGTAAATCAAGAAAAGTATTCTATATATAGTCGCCTTTACGTATATATTCTTCTCCAAATTATATTTTTCAAAAGTATTCATTACTGGTTCCTCGTTAATGCGAGTTACACTTTATTTCATTGTACTCACATTTATAAAGTTGAGGTAGATCGCTCTTGTAGCTCCGGTATAAGGTTCTTAAAACCTCTCAGGTAACCACAATTCATTGATACACTTCACAATATATTGTTTTTAAAATCTTTTAGTAGATCTTAGTTGTAGGATCGTTCAGGTTTTCGCAACCTGAAGATGCCGCACGCATTTGGGCGCCATAATGACATGACCCGGCTCACGGCTAGCTCAATAATGCTACCGGGCCGTCACTGAGGAGACTAGTGATGAATTAGGAGAGGTGGATCTCCTTTGTAGTATCACAACTTTTGAATTCCCGAATAAAACTCTCAGCTGGTGTGGTGCCGAATTTATTCAGGTACTAGAGTTCACGGTCACACAATAAGGTTAACTGTCATTGTTCCCGTAATTAAATCTCATTAAAGTATCAGCAAACTATTTATTTGTTCACTATAGGATCTCTGTGAAATCTTTCACAAATTCCCGAAAAGTCACACCTAATTCAGAGAATGTATACGCAGATATTCTTTGGATATTTATGAAATATTTTCCCATAAGAAAGAAAATATAAATTATTCTTTGGTCACACAGTATTAGGTTTATAAAAGAATAGAATTATTTTATTGTTGTTTATAAAGTTTATTTATGTTCACAGTGTATTTACAAATATTTATTTGTGTTTACAGACTTGTTTACAAAAAGTTTGCTTAATGTTTACAAATTTATTTACTAAAATTTGTTTACTAAAATTTATTTTATAATTATGTTTACTTAATAAAGTTTCAAAAATTTATTTTATAATTATGTTTACTTAATAAAGTTTCAAAAATTTATTTTATAATCCCGAAAAGATTTGTAAAATTTATTATTATAGACTGAGTTTATTAATTTGTTTTTATAAAACAAATTCGATCGCGTAATTTATCTCGATTACGTCACCTCGTATGATGAGTAATGAAAAATAAAATTAATCCGCGGCGCGTCACTATCGACAGATACGTAGTATTCGTGCTACGTTTTGGCGGCCGACGTCACTACCGACAGATACGAGTTATTCGCGCTACGTTTTGCCCGTCGAAGGGGACTTACTGGTACGTATGAATCGCGAATGTACTGAGAACCGTGTCCCACAAGCTCGCAGAGAGGTCTGCTGCTTACTGAAGATCGCCGGTGAGAAGTGTAGAAACTAATGATTTTACGGAAAAAGGATGTCACCTTTTATACCCTCGGGATGGAGGTTTAACAGGAAACAGTCCGTAAGGGATAGCAGATGTATATCTTTCTCTCACGGGATAAATTTACGTATATCTCCCGTTCCTGGTAACTTTCTAATAGAGATATCTTCTAATTAAATCGGGTTAAATTTACTCTACTTTATTTCCGCAAAATTAAGACTTAATAGGGGTGTTTTAAGCACCCTCTAGAACATGTCCTTTAAATACGTAGTTACGGTGACGTCAGCAAAATAGTTGATTTTTTATGATTTTTCGTGTTCAAACGAAGGGGAAAGTTTTTAGCTTTCCAACGAGGTATCAGAATAGGTACTCGTGTACTAAATAAGGGAATGGCAGTCTTTAAATTTAAAATGTCAAAATGAAAGGTTGACACCCACGTACTAGTCCTTTCCACCACTCTTGGCCTTTTTAGGCCAATAGAATTTTACTAAGTTTTAATAAAACTATTTGGAGCCGCAGAAAACGTTTCATTCGATATTTACCTTTCGGACGAACATTATTACGTGAAAATACTATAATATTATACTTAACATTTCAACTTAAATATATAAATGCTTAATCCTAACAAGATGTTATTTACAAGCGACTACAAATTTATTTCGTCCTTAATAGTGGCTTTTCCATAGTAATCTAAACGTAACCTTGAATCTATTTTTATCTGGCAACTCAACACAGCCGGGCCGTAAATTCTAGTCGAACAGAATTCAGTTAAGGTTCAAGGTCACGCGCCAGTCTGTGTTTTTAGTCGCAGTATTTGATTCTTTTATTACTTAGGAGGCAATTAAGATTTATTATTGTTTATGGGTAGAAACCCATATATACCAGAATCTCAAGTTTTTCCAATTGTTACTTTTACAATATTCATTATAGTCAGCAAGTTATAGCATTAACAAAATCTATAATTATAATTACGCGTCTATAGATATAGATACGCGTTTACAATATTTTTATAACGGTAGTTAACTCCTATCTTGTATTGATAAAATTAGTATTAAAATTCTTTATTTACAATTATACAGTATATAAATTTATAAATATTCAATTCTCTTTTCCAATTTTCATACACTTCCATTATAGCTATAAAAGTTATTGAAGCATGTACCTGCTTAATTTTACGTAAACAATCTCTCCCATAACTTATTTTCTAAGTTTAATGGAGATTTCCCGGAAATTATTTCCGAAATAGATCGATTTGAAATTTCATGGCGTGTCATTTCGAGGTCTGCGGTCACAGCGTTCCAATTACACTTGAACAGTCTCGATTCTCCGAGGCGAAATTTTTTACGTAAAATTTTATTACATTTTACAAAGAAAAGGTTAACAACATACATTTTACTTCCTAATACTAAACGATTACGCTACTGGTTACCTGTTCATGGTCTTTTTCGACCATTTCTTCTCTGCTTCTTCCATAGTTTAAGACCATGGGACTTATATATTCTGTTTGTACCTCGTCGTGAGGTTGTCGCACGGCTATTTGAGAAGTAGAATTGACTACAAGGCTAGATTTGTATAGTTATGTCGTTAAACCATACTCTGCCATAAACACTAACTGAAGGTCGGCGTTTTTGTTCGTGTCATTAGGTTAGGTTTGGTTTTGTAATTTTGAATTCAGCTGAATGTCCATTTTGAGGTTAGCTAACAAGTGTCAACAAACTATTACAAACAAACAATCGACAATTGCACGATACCCAAGCACGTATCAAATCGCGAAAATACCTTTTAATAAAATTCTTCCGTTATCATATTATAGTTCTAGATTTTTTTTGGGCATAGTAAATGGATATGAACGTCATTGTAGTTATTGATTGGTATATTTTTATATAATCAATGACATTTGACACATTTGGTTAGTTTGATTAGTTGTAAAAAACACCACCGGAGCGCGACCATCTATTTTGACAAATGCATGAGCATTTGACACATTTGGTTTAGTTGCAAAAAACATCACCGTAGCGCTACTATCTAATTAGGCAGAAAAATTACTGCCGAATTCACGCACTTGGCAGATATTTTACCTAATTCATGAATAAGGCAACGGGCTTGTATTTTTCATGATTTAGGCAAAATTTTGCCCATTTTATGTGATAGTCAATTTCGGCGTAACATATACAAATATATAAACAAATATCACATAAAATATATTAATTCTACATACAACTTTTCTTTTTAAAAAAATTGTTAAAAAAGCCATATTTCGATAGATGGGATGCTTGTGGTTATAACACCATTTTAAATTATACTTTTATCAACACGTGCATTATACGTAATTTTGTATGTATTATTAAATAGTAAAAATATATTCATTCATTGAGTCAGCATTTACTTAATAAAATTGGCATTTTCAAATTATAATATAAATTATATTACATTCCTCGGGATGTTTTTATGAGTCGATAGCTATTTCGGTTGTAACACCATTGCCATAACTACAAAAATAAGCGCCTTAAACTCAAAAACGATGAGACGAAATGATTTCACCGTCTCACCCTGTCAACTTTCTATTGGAGTTGTCAATTGACTCGTAACTTTGGAGAAATTAGATGATTGTTTTTGTTTTTTTTACATTTATATCTGGATACCGCAGAAAATAGTCTAAAATACATTTAAACTGGAAAAATACAGAGACAGATAAACTCAATGGTAAAAAAAATGCTTATATTTTTATTTATTATGAGATAGATTTAAGTATTTTTTATACACTCTTCATATTTTTGTCACGTAATTTTGGTTATATTTTTTAACTAAGTAATGAATATACTACACGCTTAATTATGATTTAGGCACACAGAGTAAATTATCAAAAATATTAATCATTCTGTCTGGATATAGTTTTCTTTTTTTGTTCAGGCTCCGTGAAAATGCCTACAATAAAAAAATTGGAATTAGCAATTATAGAACCGTTCTCACTGCGGTATTCGAAATGTAGGCGTGGTACTTTGATCGAAGTGTTTCCTGTATCAATTAATATAACTCGTGGTTATTATCTTCGGGTTCCCAACCCATGATGGGCCGCTAACTACAACTGAAAAAATATTGACTACGATGCAAACTTTAATGCCAAATTTACTTTTAATCGGTTTCTTGATGTTTGAATAACAGACTTCCGAATATTGACTTTCTTCGGGCAGAATTTCATAATTACATTTTTAAGTTTTGTGTAAAGTTAACATAATTTGTTACTCGCAAGTTTTTTTATATTTATTTCATACAGCACAATCGAGAAAATTCTAAATTCAAAAAAATTACATTCGATTGTGCTCATCGACAAAATATAAGAAATTTATTGCTGAATGTAGTAACAGATAGTTTCAGTAAAAAAATAGTTTAATTGCAATGAAAAATAAACATCTTTATCTAAAAACAAAATCAGTTACTAGCATAAAGACTACAATAAAAATGTAAGGTTTGACAATAAACAAATGATTTCATACTATACTCATAGATAGGTCATAGACAAAATGAGATAAAATGTGATGATTGATATACCACAAGTAAAATTTTATTTTATCATCATTAATTTTAATGGGGCCATTTTACCCTATTAATATACAGAGAGGGCTGCATGCAATGACATTATTAATGAACGACGCACTCAGTACAGTAGCTAGCAAGTAAATTCGCGCATAGCGACATTCGCACGTGCATAGGTAGACGTCACGCAATATCCATTATGCGATATCACGCATCGGGAATTTATAGCAATATCACCTTTATTGTAACGGCGTTAGAATAGTATTTCTAGTGTCAATGTTCATTTGAGCGAACCTGTTCGAACCGAACCGTTCGGCAGGCCCGACTAAAAGCATCGGGAATTTATAGCAATATCACCTTTATTGTAATAGCGTTAGGACAGATTATGCCATTCGGCAGACCCGACAAAAAAGTGAGTGTCATTTTTTTTCCAGATGCTTCGTCCATAATAATATCATTGGCTGCATGTAATTTTAATGAGTATGCCTCGCATGTAAACAGGTGTTTCACGATTTATATTACTTCGTAAATACAGAATTGGTTATCAGAGACTCACTCTTTCACCATATTATTGTCTGGAGTATAATAAATGGCTGTTCGCAGTTTGTTAAGGGCTTTCCAGGTTTGCTACGCAATAACAGTTAAGGGAGGAGGTACAATGTTGGCGTTGCCCATTCTTCTAGCGTCATTCAGTCATGTGGACATTCGGTCCTCTTTAGGGTGAAACGGTCAAAGATGTGAATGTTGCAATAAAGCTCTCATAGATTTAACTGTTATTTTATTCGTTTTGTACCCGTATAATATGATGTGTCAAGTTACAAACATTCAACATGTTCATTTCCAGATATATCGTTATATGTAACTATATACATACTTAGTTAATGACATATTTACTTAGGTACCTACCTAGTAAATTAATGATTGATATATACAATGTCTAAGAATATATCATTCTTCATCGAGAATACGTAATCTTAGTCCGAGTGGGATTCGAATCCCTGATTTTCGCTGACTGGACCAGGTTAGTTATTAATAACCCTAAAAATATTGCCCAATATCTACACTATCATCATTTCAAATTCTGTTAATAATAATGGAAACCATCTTTGTAATTTATAGCAATGTAATAAATAACAATACTTACTTAATTCATAGATGGCCTCAGGACCGTATACACAATAAATAGTTATTAACAATTAGGTAGGCGCAAGGACTTCATAAAACTATACTTTGATTGATTTCTGAGACTTTTTCAAGTTATTAAAAATTGGTACTAAATCTACATAATTATGTGGATCCTATATTCTATAATATTTACTTTGTTCTGTTTTAATAATTTATTCTTTTCTTAAAATATAAAATAATTATTAACAGCATTTGTTATCAATCTTATTCTTTTGGTATCGTCTTCTATCGAAGGTGAGTTACCAATTTTTTTTTTAAATATTAATAACCATGCCCTTGCTTTTACCACAAGGTGGTTGGGTGGGTTAGTTGCATTGATGTGGGGCTAATTAGGTTCCTCCATTTAAATCTTTAATTTTCTTTATGGCCAGGATTAAATATTTTGTGTAGTGTTCTTGTGTTGTTCTATTGCTTAGTACTTCGTGAGGATTTTGGAGGTCAATTTCATGATTATGCTGTCTATATCGAGTCCTGAGAGTTCATCGCTCCCTTTCTAGTATAGGGCAGTCGTTGATGACATGCCATACAGTTTGAGATGTGTTGCTCCTCCTTGAATCCTCAATTTAAATCTTTTTAGATAAGCTCGCACCGCTCCGTGGCCTGTTAGTATCTGTGTGAGTTCGTTTGATTGTTCCTGGTAAGAGTGATGGCAGAGTTTATGTTTGGAATAAATTTCTGCGTTATTGATCCTGTGGCGGATGTTGTGTATCTGTAGTTCCATAGCTCTATTGTGTCTTCGTTTAGTTTTTGTTTTGCGTAACTTAGAGGGAAGTGTGTAGGTTGAAGGTCTTTTATCTGTTGTGGCTTGTTTAACGTATTTATCAGCTTCCTCGTTTCCGGCTATCCCTGTGTGACTTCTTATCCAGAATAATCTAGGGTTTTTTCCTATCATTCGAAGCTGTGTTGATAGTGTTAAAAGTTTGGGTTACCAAATTACAGAACATCCCCATCTAGGCCAATAGTATTGAGCTACTGACAGAAGTTGTGTAGCCAAGAAAATCTCAATTCGCATAATATGTCTCGACTACAAACTAAATTGCCCTTAAATATAACATGGTGTAGGTAAATCACATTTTATTATTGTTGAAAATATACATATAGCCTTTTTGCATTTGATGATAGATATCTACATCTGCTCGTTCTAAAACTTACTCAATTAGCCCGTTAATTTTTTACCGTACTCCTTACAACCACTAGTGCTTCTTCCATCCTAATTTCTATGCTGATTATAATGGTCCGGTTTCCTGTCTTCCTGTGAACTTGTTATCCATATCACGTAGATATTGATGCTACAGTAAACATTTTATTTCTTACGCAACAAATTTTCTTACGTTTCTACGTTTGTAGGTTGTAACGGTTTGGTCTCCTTTACTACTACAGTTAGTCGTATTTTAAATTGTTTTTTTACGCCTCACTTTTTATGCGCACCCATGGAAAAAGACAAACAGATAAACGTAAAAGTAAATAAAAGATTTTCCCATCATGTTTTGCTGTCAGTCGTGGGGCTATAGTGTAATACATACGCCATATTTACTCAAGTGATATTTTTTTTATAATAATATTGACATATTGTTGCGGTAAAACGATTTAACCTTCAAATAATAGTCATATTTATGTACGCGTATATCTAGATGTTTACAATTAGACCGACAATTAGTATTCCGGCCATTCGGGATTTCAGCGTTCGGGAACAAGGCTATGCCACTTGACTCTTGGTGTTTCCCTTCATTTTTTCAAGTCCTAAGCGCCGGCTAGACGCTAATGCTTTACCATAAGCTTATCTGCGCAAAACGGTTTGTATCGGGAAGCCCGTGTGTATGGACGGGAACACTGTAGCTCAAGCAAACCGAAAAGTGTTCCGTATTTTTTGCGCAAATTACACCGCACAGGAAAGTCGCTGCCGTATAGCCGGCGCATTATTCCATGTAATGTGTATATCTTTATTTATTTTCTATTTTTTGTTTAATAGTTGTATTTTGAGGTTGTTCTAAATAATATAAGTAAATAAAATAAAATTTGCATAGCAACCAATTATAATGTCCAGTAATTAGGCGAGTTGTTTTTTTGCGATTTCCAGAAAATACACGTAGTACACAAAATGATTTATGTGAAAAGCCATCGGCGTAAAAAAAAACGCGACAAATTTACGGACGTTTGATTACGGAAGCTTTTCAAAGAAGCCATATATCCATGATTACTCCGCACTGAAGGTTCCCAATCTTGTATTATTAATTATTGGTTAGAGATGTTTATTAATTGTATCACTACTAACTTTATATTAATTTCTCTCTGGGATATATATTATATAATCAGGAATTAATATAATATATATAGTACTACATGATTCAAACCCATATTTGCGCATCTATTCTATACACTAGACTGCTATCAAGGGAAGCTTATAATATGTATTGAGGTATTATAGTTGTTACAATAAGTTAGTTGTCATTGTTAAAGTAAGTGATATGTTTAACAGTATCTCTCTTGGTTGTGTAAACTTATAGAGCGAGATAGACACTTTGACAGTTTAGAAGGCTAACTTATTGTAACAATTATAATACCTGATTACATAAATATGATAAACTACCCTCAATAACCACCGGTAACAGTCTTGTGTATAGAATAGATGCGCTGAGATAATATGACGATTTAAAGTTTTAATTAAATTGTCTTTACAAAAAATACAGGTGATCTAGTATTTTGGTAATAGTGACAACCAACTTGTATAATATATTATCTGAAAGATAATAAGTGGTGACATATAATAATTATAGCCATCACTATTTTTTTGACATATTATTGTGTTTATATACGATAGAGAATTATTAGAGTGAAAATAGTGCAGTATTTTACGGAAAATACTTAAGCGTAC
This sequence comes from Rhyacophila brunnea, assembly GCF_057557595.1. Classification (NCBI taxonomy): domain Eukaryota; kingdom Metazoa; phylum Arthropoda; class Insecta; order Trichoptera; family Rhyacophilidae; genus Rhyacophila; species Rhyacophila brunnea. The sequence continues at coordinate 7,253,829 of NW_028232796.1, read as the reverse complement.
TTAACTTAGAAATTTCTTAACATGAAGATATTTATATCTTCCTCTTCTTGGTCGTTCACTGGCTGTTGATTGTGACCATTCGTGGAATGAAGTAATTTTTTGAGCAGCCAAAACTTTCCACTTAGGGTATTCTACGTATTTAAGAATAGGGTGAAAGCTATCATTAGTAAACTTCTTCACTTGGTAAAATGTATTACGTAGACGGTCTTCTTCTACTATACATCATGAAAGGCAGTGACGTCCCGTGGGGGTAGGCAAATTGAGCGTCGCTTGGGGGCGGCAGTTATCCAAAGGGCGGCAAATTGAGGAGAATCACTAGGTATAGAAATAGCTACATACCTAAACATAGTAATAACGGAAATATATTTTCATCAAAAAATTCAGCTCACTGGTGGGAAATGTATTAATTAGGTACTTTAAATTTTTAACAGGATTTTCTTGTCGGGTTCGCGATGTCTAGTTTACTTCAGTTGTCCTTGGACGTCACGTTCTTGGTGAACAGCAATGACACGTGCATACTTAATTTAAAATGTATCCAAATATGTTTGCCAGTCACTAACGAGTTTTGGAAGTTGTCAAGTGTGTTTTTAAATGTACCTATCTGAAACCGTAGACTCGCTATGTTGTCTATTGAAGCAGAGATGGCATTTAAATTAGATTTAGTGGTATATATATTGTTAGTAATGTATCCATACAACACATATCTTAGATATTGGAGTCATGAAAGGATTGTATAAGGCACTGTAAAAAAAATGTGGGCATTTTGGCACTGCCTAGGGGCGGCATTTTGTCTAGGGACGTCACTGATGAAAGGCGACCCAAAACCCCCAGCAACCCCAAATTACCGGGTCTACGCCAAACGCAGTTGTCCAAAAAATGTTAAAAGTGTCTTAGATTTCCATTAGACAGCCATTCTTTTGTTTTGTACAAAAGTGCTAATTCGTTCTATTAAGTTTTGAAAGTCACACATGGGGTGTCATTTTACAAACTACCTTTTTATTGGTAATTCTATTGATCTGATGATTTTTTCAGTCGGGGGTTCCTTGATAATCGTATCATTATCAACTTAACGCAACCCCCGGTGGCCGCGCGGCTTAAGCGTTGGACTATCACACCGTGGGTCTCAGGTTCGAATCCTGGATCTGGCAAGTACACATATTGTTTTTCAATTTGTGTGTGAGTCAGGGTATGACCTAATAACTTGAGCAAGTGGCTGACATCCATTTCTCGTAAAAAAAACAAAATCTGTTAATACAAACCTCTACTCTGTGGAGGCCCATATGATCCTATTAGGATCGGACATGGTCGGAAAAACATGCAAACGATGGATTTACACAAGGAAAACTAAATTAAATTTACATTTAAAATGAACTCACCCCAATTTTCATTCAATTGAATTATCTTGAAACTGATTTAATGAGAATTAGTTACTTTTAGTACAATACATGCATCTGCAATCTTCATATAGGTAGTATTTTTAAATCTAGGTATTTTTTAAGAAATAATATGTAGTTATACTTGATTATGTTGTAAATATTTGACATTCACATTCTTACATGATTGATTGATATTAATTATCAACCGGTTCGGTGTGAAGTTGTAGTTTTGTGTGTTGTGTGCGTACCAGTTCGCGAGTCACACAAACTGATGCCCAGCATTGGTCACGTCAACATCGTATTTTGATGTCATAGTGAAATATGTCACGTTAATTATTAATAACACACCACAAGTATAAAGATTAATGTAATTAAAAGTGTACCTACTATGGCTACTGTAATATTTAGTCGATGTAACTCTATTGTTTAAGAAATTTAGTTATATTCTTATAAAGAGGTTAAATTACGCAACGGTATATGGCTGAAAGTGTGTGGAGATGTGTGAAGGAAAATATGTGAATCGACTAACTAACTACTCACCAGTTAAGATCAATCAACATACTTACCAGCAAAAACAATGGATATATAGAAATGCGTGAATTAATATCAGAAGTAACTGTAAAATTCTCGTTTCGATTCGATTTTATTATGCGGTTATAGTTTGAGCTGATCCTAGTAATTTTCAGTACATCATTAAATATCTATTGAAGAAGTACTCATAGCCCTCGTTTACTTTTAAGAGGAAAATGAATGAAAATAAATGGGGTAGGTATACACAAAGAATTTGAATTCTAGATAGAAGGAATCTTATACGCATACAGCATTAGGAATTTTGAAAGCAATTCGATTTTCGAATCAAACTATTCTATGTATGGTTGTATTGGTGATAAGTGAAGTATTGTCTTCTATATCCACAAAAAACAATATGGTGGTTCATATTATTCTGGTTTGAAGTATTTCGCTTTGTTTATACATATAACCTATGCACGCATTTATCGGTTTTTTACGTGGGTCTTCATTAAAAAAAAATGCTTAATCTATTTCTTTTAGCTGCCTTGATAAAATTGACGAGAAAGTATCTCTCCGCGTCTATTTATAGCTAAATTTTATATTCAAATATCTGCTTTGAATCGGCAATATGTGAGATGGGTGAAATATCAAATTGAAATTGAATTTAATTACACATCATTCTAGGCTTGTTTTGGCAATGTGTGCATACATAATATATATGCTACCAGCAGCAAATATACTCAAAAACCTAATGGATGAGTTTGTATATCTGGGATCGATCATTAGTGGAAAATGCGTATGTGAAGCAGAGATAAGAAGGCGCACACAGATTGCAAAAAATACGATGACACGTCTTACCACTATGGAAGAATCGGGGAATTTCAATTGCCATAAAAATTATGCTTGTGAAAACATTAGTGTTCTCCATATTTTATACGTTGTCAAGTCATGAGCCCTGAAGGCAAGAGAGTGGAAGGCAATTGAGATGTAGTCTTGGCGCTGAATGCTTCGTATTTCTTGGACAGAGTTCAGGACAAACCAGTTAATCATCCAGAGACTGCAGATAAAAAAAACGGCCCTCGAAAATATGTCTGAGACGCATTTTGCAGTTTTTTAGATATAATGCTCGGCGTGGAGACCTGGAGAGACTGTTAGTTTTGGGTGGCCTCCAGGGAAGGCGAAGTATAGAAAGAGCGCCCTGCCCTAAGAGAAGCAGAGGATCGAGAAGGATGGTAAGTCTTGGTCACGGTGGTCATGATCCTCAGCCACGAAGGAGCGACCAAGGAGCATATATAATCATGTAATTAACTATTGTTGGTTGAATTTAAAATGATAGTGAAATGTCATAGTAAAAGTGTGAAATTCTCTTGAAATGATTTTGCAATGCGAAATTCAAAATAGAGGTTCAATCAAATTTCATACATTTAAGCGCGAAATATATTATGGTGCATGTCGCGGACTATCACGTGACGTTACAGTAAGCTGTCGCTACAGGAAAAAATGTGTTATGTCGTTTTTCTTGGTGTTTAAAATGTTATCAGACTGATGCTCCCATCCCGTAGCATATTGTGAACCTTCAAACAAACATGTTCAGTTGGCAAAATCTGCCGAAATCACCAAAACAACAATGAGGTCACTGAATCGACACCTGCATGTCGTTTTATCATATTATACATGTTTTCGAATCATGTCAAAATGGCACTATGTATTTTCTAGAAGAATATTGCCTATTATCTATGTTCTGCAGGTTGGGTTATATTCAAAATTCTGTCTATGGATATACTATATAAAGTAATGTTAACGTACGCACACGTAGAAACTGTTAAAATTAATTGAAATTAGCATGAATAATTAATAATTATTCAAAATACATTACATACATTAGAGTTGGCACTCTCTATAATTGTATTTAGAGAGGTGGTGATCGTTCAAAATATGCTGCAAAATGACGAAACCATTGACTAAATTTGTCGCCGTGACAGCGTGGCGGTGGCGTGACATGCATCTCAATTTTATCACAACTTTAGGCTCCATCTCTACGATTATATAAGAATTTATTTTTCAATATATTTTGGTGTAGGAGTGCAATATATACTGAGAAACGTAATTAGAGAGTTTCAGTTTGACAGTATACTGCGGTTTTCAGTAAATTTTCTTTTTATCCGTTTGTTGAGAACCATTATTTATGTGTGTTTTCCACAGTGAGTATAGACTCATACTAGTTATAGAGGGTGAAGCGGCCGGGGGTTTTTCTCGGATAATTACAAGAGAGGAAAATTATTATTTCGCTAGGTGCGTTTTATTTTTCTCAACCATCAGTTGGATTGCCGCGCAAATAATAACTCCATATTTTCACTGTTGGAATTAAAGATGGCAGACAGTCAGTTTTCTTGTATATGTTATTATTTTTATTATGTTTATTGTATAGTTGATTAGCAGTCTGTTTTCTTTTTCCAATGCTGTTCATTATCAACTTATTAGGTAGGTTTATATAATCAGAAACTGTTACCCTGTAATAATAAAAAAACAACCCAATATAATATCAAACAACAATCGTTAAATAAATTGCTTGAAGAAATCTCTGAAACCTTATAATATATTATCTAATCCAGGGTTTACTTAGTAATTATTTTTAAAACGTAATACATAAAAATAGAAGTGAATTAAGTATTTAATGACTTCGATGATTTTGGGTATTGAATTGAAAATCTTCTTGATATAAGACACACTATTAGAAAGTTGAATTCTTATATTATATGGTGTGGTGTCGAGTAGGAATTGGAATACTAAATGAATATATCAATACCGGTATTTCGGTATTTCTCATTGAATATCGGTATTCGTTAAAACATATTGAAAAAAATGTAGGTACATACAAATAGATATACCTATTAAAATATACTTTAAATATTATTTTATAGCAACCACCTACCTTTATTATGTTGACCTTTAAAAATATGTATTATATCATAATATTGTAGAACTGCTGAGTATAATTTTGATTTTTAGAAAAATACCATTAAATTCATTTTCGAAAAACATGTCGTCAGCTGAATGCAGAACTATTCTAACTTAGATTTGATATTTTTGAGGAGAGAGTATTTTGAAACAACTTACTGAAATTATTTGTTATCTTTATGGATGCATAATATTTTAGTAGGATTATTGCTGAAAAAAATGGTGCATACACTTGTCCATATAAATAATAAATAACTGAAGTAGGCTGTTTCAAAAAACTCTTCTGCAAAATATTTCAAATGTGAGTTAGAATAGTTCTGCATTCAGCTGACGATGTATGTTACAACGTGTATGATTTCTTGATACTGAAAATACCGGTATTTTGGTTTTATGAAACCGGTCGTTAGGTATCGATAAATAATTGAATATCGGTATTGTTACCTCTAGTATCGAGCCTGTTCCTGGACTTTGTTGCATCATAAGAAGAAAATCCTGTTTCGCACAAATATGTTGTAGTGAACAGTAAAACAATAATAGCTTGCTTTGATACTACGGGGTGGTACTCTTCTGATAAATTCGCCCAGAAATCATTTAATAGCTGATCTTTGTATTTTTTTTTTAAATCAGAGTCATTAATAAAATTAATTAGATTTACATAATCACTTGCACTAAGACTACTGCCTTACATTATATTAGAAAAAATTTTAAAAAACAAACCTACAACCGAGTGGGGTTCAAATACAATAAATGTATTTAGCTCGCTGGGCGAGATTCAGTGTATTATATATGAAGATATAATATTTAAAGGTATCCTGGATGGCTAAAGCCTGAAACTGTGATACCCAACCTTTTTTGTTTAGTGAAACCCTTGGGACATTTTCTAGAATTAAGAGGAACCCCTACCTGACCGACACATATCAACGTCTAGATAGGAGAATTACAAAATTTACGTATAAATCACTGTAAAGAGGTAGGCAGTGACATACTGAGTCAAAGAACCCCTCCTCTTTTTTTAATTAGACTAAAACGCCACCTCTTGCTATTTTGGTCTCGAAGTTATTTTAACATTGTGTTTTGTCCAAAGCAATTATTGGCAGGCCAATAAACACATAACTTATAAAAATAGTACTGAAATAAATCATTACTGGTGCTGTCTGTAACTATAACGTTATCTTATAAATTTTAAACGCTTTGGCAGAAACAGGACAAACAGTGAGTACCTATTGGGTCAATTAGGTGGTAACATTCATAAGGGATAACCTTTTTTTTTTAACTGGGTCTACAATATCATGTGGATTTTGGTTACATCTTAACCAATGACATTCATTAATATGGACGTATCATCTGGGAATAAAAATGACAATCACTTTTTTGTCGGGTCTGCCGAATGGCATAATCTGTTCTAACGCCATTACAATAAAGGTGATATTGCTATAAATTCCCGATGCTTTTAGTCGGGCCTGCCGAACGGTTCGGTTCGAACGGGTTCGCTGAAATGAAAATTGACACTAGAAATACTATTCTAACGCCGTTACAATAAAGGTGATATTGCTATAAATTCCCGATGCGTGATATCGCATAATGAAAATTGCGTGACGTCTACCTATACATGTGCAAATGTCGCTGTGCGTGAATTTAATTGCTAGCTACTGTATTGAGTGCGTTGTCCATTAATAATGTCATTGATCTTAACAGATTTTTTAAAACAATAAATGGATGTAAGTTAATAATTGATTTAGCATTTACTTGGTAGAATTCCATTTTACAAGACATGAAAATATAAATAATATCAAATTCTACAGATTTGAAAAAAAATGTTTTGTCGATAGCTATGTCGATTGTAATACCATTATCAAGACTATTCAGATAGCGCGTTTGCCGTTGCTTAAATACTATATGTATAGATAGAGACATAATACATTTCCTTATTCGTTCCAACAATATTATGACTATGTAGTGTGTAACATCAATACTTTAAAAAATGGGTTTTTAATGGATATCAAAATTTGCAAAATTTATCGAAAGTCCAATGTTCGAGTGCTTTTTCTCAGCTGAGGCATGGTCTAAAAAGATCGTGACTAAGCGATGCGCGGATTGCGGGTCGCGGGTGCAAATGACGCAAGCCGAACGAAATATAATTTGTCATAAAAGTTCAACATGCGTCCTTTTATGTTATGTTTATTATTATATTCGTAATAATAATAGTATATTCATTGACATGTTTTCTTTTTCAAGTACATGCGGAACGTTTTTAGTCATCTTTACACGATTTCAGAATATATTCATCTGACTCCATCACAAAATAAATTGACGTGCGAACAGGTCGCTATGCCTCTCCGAAAGGCAACGCGGCCAAAATTTCGTTCCATATAGTGTTGAAAATTATTTGCCGTTTCACTTATGTACGCTTTTAAACCTGTAGAATTTAATATTATTTATATTTTCATTTCTTGGATATAAGTTACTTGATCAGCCTATAAAGTTCATGCTCTGGGTCCTTTATACAAATTGAAAAATAAAACATGCGAATTTATGAGAAGATAAAGTACAGTATTCTCCAATTTGTTGTCCAAAGAAAAATTACATGACGTCGCATTTTGTGGATTAATAACCTCTGTGATTTGCTCTACAGAACTCTTCTGGGTAGCTGGTGGTAAAGCGAAATTCGCCCTTAAAATGGCCGACCTCCGTTAGGTGATGACACGATAAGAAGAACATACATTTTAAATATAACCGTTTACTAGCCTATTCTTTCATATCATATAACTTATTCTGTTACATATACACACTGCACGCTTGGCAATCAGCCAAAGCTTAAGCATTCGTCTGTAATTGGTGACATAGAGAGGAAATTCGCATGAAAGCTTTCACTGGGATTAAGATAGATGTCAGCTCAGTGTTTACGAGCTTTCAAAGAAGCCTGTTTGCATATTCAAAATCAATATTTACCCATTTGGTCTTTACTTGCTTACAGTGGATCATTTTTTATGATAAAATATGCGGATAAATGAGGCGTGTCGTGTCAGAGAATTCTAGCTCACGTATATAAAAATAACTATTAATGTTAAAATGTAGCATCACTCAACCTATACACTTAAGTTAGAATAACTTTAGAAACACATTATAATATATTAGTAAAAATCTTAGATTTTTAAAATTCTAAATTGGACTTGGACCACATATATCGATCGTAATCCACGCGGTGAGCTTTACCAAATAAACTACCGATAAAATGTCTAATACGCGATATTTCAAAATTCGTTATTAATATTTTTGACCGTCGATTGTAATTTTAAATTAAAAGTATTAAAATATGAATAATGATTACTGTGATTTATATATAGAGCATTTGGAGCACTTTATTCATTGAATATAAAAATAATTACAAAAAGAACTTTTTATGTACAACGTTTTTAAATTTACTGTTGAATTATTATGCTCAATATGCTCAAACTTGTACTTGATATGAAGTAAATAAAAAACAAACAAACAAGCAAATATAGAATAATGAAATGTCATTTTGACATTTCATTTTGATTTCCATAGTAATGCACGTATATATTAATAAATTAGTTGTTAGGACCACCCCCTTAGTAACCAATAATAGTCTTTTACTTTTTACGGATTTTTCTGAAATAACTTCCCATATAAAACAGAATTAACTGAAAATGAATTAAATTCGGCTTAAAGATGGCTGAAAGTATTAAAAGAATGCATTGGCATCGTGTTCTGATATATTCTAAAAGTTTCAAATGTCTAGCTAGTTGGGAAGTTAAGTAAAAATCGATTGCAAGATTTGTACTGGACAAACAACCACCGGACAAACAAGAATACGAGCTAATAAAAACGTTGTAAAATAGCATTATTCATTGAAAATTGATAACAAGGATTTAAAAAAAGAACATACCCAATATATTTATAAGCAAGTCCAAATCAAGATGGTAATGTTTTGGTATAAATTGCAAATATTATTTCAGCTATTTTTGACGGAATAATAATTTTAATGCACATACATAGTATACAAATACACGTAGGTAGCTTAGTGACTAAAGCTAATGTGAAAGAGTCATGAACGACAAATTTCACTCGGTCCAAGATTTTACCTAGGATTTTCGAAAATTATATCTGTTTCGATAGCTTTTCAAGTTGTGAAAACAAAAATGATGTGGAAAGTAAAAATATTTTTACTTTTTACGCAAAATTTTAACCATTACAAAAAATCTGTTAGGTACGAGTATATTGTTATCGTATTTTTAACACCAATAATATGCGATAACACGTAGGTAACTCATAAAATTGCCCTGTATGAGGTGTTGAATCTACATCGGTTACTTATAAATCAAATCTACATTGATGTCCCACATAAAAAGTTCTGGTACCTACTTAGCTGTATTTTGGCATGACGTGTCTAATGGTTATCCAATCGCTGAATAACGTTTCCAGCCTGTGTATATTTCCATCATTTTGGCATATATCTCTCAATATAATATTATGGAGATCGAATGTTACGTCTATAGCAGATATAATGACAAAAAGCTACACGAATATAAGTGAGGTTTATATAATAGTTTTTTAGCTTTCTTTTTGGTTTTATTTTTATTTTTTATTTTTTTTCTTTCCTAATAAAGAGCTACGCGAAACCAACGGACACCACGGGCTATCCTCCACCAATGTGTCCCAGGAGCCCGGGGGATCGTCGAGAGCGCCGTACCTGCCACTGAAGGTCGTGACCATCAACAATGAGGAAAACGGGATAATAGAAGACGTTAACCATCAAGATGAACAAGGTCAGGGTCAGGTCATAAATTCCGCATTTCTTCGTTAATCGCTGCTTACTAAACATGCCACCAAAACATGAATAATTATTTTTAACATTCTCATTATTTAAATTATTTTAATTTGTATTGAAACTAACCAATAACAACGGAAAATCAAGAATTTTCAATTCATAAAAAATTGTTTATTTTTTGTCTTGTTTTTCGTATTTGTTAGAACTAATCCGGTGTTATATAATGATTTTTTATAGCCACATTGTTAATATTTTCCATATCTTTTGAGTTATTGATGTTGACTGCAATTTCGGACTTCAACATCGTAGTCAGAACGGTCAAAAGATAAATCAAAATCGAACGTAGATTATCGGCACTGCCGTCCCTAGACAAAATGCCGCCCTAAGCAGTGCCAAAATGCCGCCACATTTTTTTATACAGTACTTTTTATCATCCTTTCATGACTCCAATATCTAAGAAATGTGTTGTATGGATACGTTACTAACAAGATATATACCTACCACTAAATCTAATTTAAATGCCATCTCTGCTCAAATAGAAAATATTGCGAGTCTACGGTTTCAGATAGGTATCTACATTTAAAAATACACTTGACAACTTCCGAAACTCGCGAGTGACTGGCAAACATATTTGGACAAATTTTAAATTAGGTGTGCACGTGTAATTGCTGTTCACCAAGAACGTGACGTCCAAGGACGACGGAAGTAAACTAGACGTCGCGAAACCAACAAAAAGTCCTGTTAAAACTTTTATAATAGGTAGGTACTTACCTAATTAATACATTTTGTTTCCAATCAGTGAGCTGATTTTTGTATTGGAAAGATATTTCCTGTATTACTAAGTTTAATACCTAGTGATTCTCCTCGATTTGCCGCCCTTTGGGTAACTGCCGCCCCCAAGCGACGCTCAATCTGCCTACCCCCACGGGGCGTCACTAATTATCGGTTTAAATATTGTGCCCGAGTGCATAGGGGGTGTTCTCAGAAGCATGTATCGTTACTATTATGTAAGAATTAAAAGAGAGAATGATGAAAGGAGGCGCTAGATTAGTGTACTAAATTCTTTCTACGTACCTTCTTACTTAAAATATTTTTGATTATCAATTATTCAGAGTCAGAAACTTTGTATGACTGAACCCATTTTCGGAACGATTCTAAGATAGCTAATAATCAAAACTTAAAATTGCGCAGTGTTGTTGTGTTCTTTTTTTCGTCCACAGAGGAGTAGTTAGATTTTTTTTCAACCATTATTTTCTATTCATTTTACTATGTAAGCACCAATTAAATACTTCAATAATTTGAAAGTATAATGGAAAATTTAAGAACATTTAGTTCAATGTAATTAAAATGTATTTAAAACTTATTAAATGTATCACAATATCTTTTTGGTACGCTACGTTAGCTCTACGTCTCTACGGCATAAGGGTCGCAAGTGCTACGATGTTCAGCGAAAGTATAAATCGCCCATCCCTTATTTGTTTCCCTTACACACGAATTGAAGTTACCAGCGTCGTTGTATGTGTTATATGATACGAAGTCTAATAAAGCTCTGAATTTCGCACTGGTGCTTTACTTCTATTAATAGTTTGATATGTTTGTGTCTGTATTATTTATTGCGGGCTACATAACCAAACTGCCTGCCAAGATAACAGATTTTATATAGGTGAAATATATTCTGCTTATATTCCGAATAACATGCAAGGCATAGAATACATATAACAGTGGTTAACAATCTTTTAATTTTCAAGGGTGCAAGTAAGACTCATAATCATCATTGTATAACTAATTATTATAGTTTGCTTTTATCGTAGTATATTCTTGGGTTTTGGGGTCAGAATATACTACGATAAAAAAACAACCGTGAAAGCCTCAAACATTATAGTTTGCTTTTACTTTGCTGAGGTCATCTCAGGGGACGACTGCGACTATTGAAGATCCTTTACAAACCTTATGCAGTAAATCCCCTTATGAAAATTAGTAATTTTCTCCTTGAATTTTCAAATAATTTATTACATTAAACATCGCCATTATATTATCTACTAGAAACTAAACCTCGGTTACTTAATTTTAGTATTTTTTTATATCCTACGTATTATTTGATTCAATAGTTGTAGTAAATCTCTTTATGTATGGTAAAATATAGATAATAATAATAGATATAAATATAGAAAAATATATAAAATGTAGATATCTACCTTATCTCTGTTTATCCATTTTACTTTAGTATCATCACGCAAATTGGTATACATTACTTGTGGCGAATCACCCCTTGATAGGCCCTGGCTTATGGTGGAGAGGGTAAAGAAGAAATTCTTGAGACTCCTTTACTTGAGGTTGTATGGATACTATCCGTGGCTTTATCCAACTGACTTTCTCTTAGGCATGCTTACATACTGCAGTCTGCAATTTAGAAGAAATCTTTATTTAGCTACGTATTTTTTTCAACTTATACGAGGTATAAATGAGAATTCTGCCATTCTGGGCAGTGTTAACCTGTGTGTCCCTGATAACTATCTTAGAAATAGAGACCATCAGTTGTTTATTCTCCCAAGGTGCAGAACCAACCTGTCACTGGTAATGCCAATTGGCAGGGCGATAACTATGTTCAACGAAATTGCTTCGGGTGTTGATATATTCCACCTACGCGAGGATGAGTTTAGGTGGACGCTGTTTTATAAATTCTTAAAATAGGGTCTGCGTAACTCATCCGGTGTACTCCCTTGTACCTATCTAATTTATCTACTGATCTATCTCTTTTTTATGTAATACTGTTTTATATATCTTTGTTTCTAAATGTCATGTTGTGAACGTCTTAAACTTATAATTTGTAATGTCCACAATATGTTAAAAAAAAAAAAAAAATGAATTCTTCAAATTGCGTCAACATTCTGGTTTATCTTCCTTCAATCCAGGATGCCGATTACTCACGCAACCTAAACCACGCCATCCAATCATTGCTATCTGGATCTTCCAACATTCCTTCAACCAATCGGCTTCGCATCAAAAACCTTCCAGGTTGATAGACTAACCCCAAACTCGACCCATATTACTTCAGCATACAGGGGAATATCAAAATTAATTTATTCAGCATTGGTATCTTATAGTATTTACTTTTTTTATCACTTTTGTACGCGAATGTCGATTTTTCAATTTTAAAAACTTTCAAAAAACGATATGTGCAGAGTAGGGATTACAATACCGAATGAAAATGCCAATACCGGTTTTTGGTATTTTAATATAGAATACCGGTATTCGTTAAAACATTAAAAAAAACAGAAGTAGTCATTTATCAGTAAATATAGTATTAAAATATTTTTTAAATATTATTTCATAGCAAAAACCTATATACCTACATGTATTACATAAATGTTGACATGTATTTTTTTTATTTTGATCATAATATTGTAGAACTGGTGATTTTTATAATAATTTCGATTTGTTGATAATTTTAACAAAAGTCTTCAATTCAAATGCAAGTCCGGCTACAGGAAAAGCTTCTTAAATTCAACGCTTGTACAGTCATGAATAATTTATATTTGCGAGTAGAACAATAATGCAACATTTCTCACGAATGTTTTTTATTACGAAATAATATTATGATAATTCATCGCGACAATTATATAAATATATTTGATGAATTTTATTTTGTTATTATGTCACCTCTGTTAGATGCAGTCAATAATATTTGCATTTTAGCAGCACATAAACTTATAATTCATTTTCAAAAACTTTAACAAATGTCTTTTCTTTATACCGAAAATTCCGGTATTCTGGATTTTTAAAACCGGTATTTCGGTATTTATAAATACTGAAATACCGGTATTGTAATCCCTAGTGCGCCTATCCCCATCTAAACGGGGCGCATTAGGTATTACATCCAGGTTCCGAGTTATCGACCACTAGTGTAAAATAATAATAATATAATGTTTGTATAATATATTCTTGTTTGAATTCCGAACGCTTTAGTTTTAACAGGTATTTTGAATTATCATTTGAAGGTAAAAGATAAAGGATTTATTTAATCCAAAGTATTATAAATACTAACTTACTGTTAATATATTTTAGAATCGGTAGCTTAAAGCTCTATGTACTTTTACTTTGATGCGTGAATATTAGTTAACATTTTTAATAATCTATACAGAATACATTATCTGCACAACAATATAAATCTATTACGCCCATGTGAGTACGATCCGTTCGCGAACAATACTGTGGGTGGCGATCGATCACTTCAAAACTGCGGCATACAATACCGATCAACGGGTTCGTCGTGTATCGCACAATGTGTTTGATATTTTGGTCGCCGAATCGCTGAATTACGTCCGTAAATCACCACCAGTAGCAATAGCTCACGACCTGCCAAATAAGCTGTCATTAAAAATGAAAACACGTGCATCTTTCATAAACTTTTGTTTTCTAAACCCGACGAACTTTACACCGCGGTCTTTCGGCTCGTCCGTGTATTGGCCGCATAATGGAATCGACTTTTTTTTTATTAAAGCTTTATTATAGTGAAATTCTTCTTTATACATTGTTACTTGTTTTATGCACGATACAAATTAAACTGTGGAAAAGGAATTATATTAAATTAACGATGGCAACTCATTATTATCAGCATTATTGAATAGGCAGCTTGCAAAATACGCATCTGATATATGACAATAAATTTAGAATTTTTAGATTTATCATATGCCAAATTTATTTGGAAACGAACATGCTGGTAATTAACGTACAAAATTAGCATTTTTTGCACAGATATATCCGTACTTTCATCAATAATTAATGTATGAAACCGAGACTTCCGTAATTCGTCAAAAAATTATTTTTTGTTGACTGGATTAATGCATTTGACAAGTTCGAACGCATAATTTTTACTTCGCCAACTTTCCGGAATATCTGTGTATTTAGATACATGATTATGAATATCTTGTACTTACAGAAAGCAGAGAAGCATTTTTATTTTTATAGCCAATTATCAATCAACATTATCAATTAACACTTTGACTAGATCGCAACCAGATTTTATGCGCTCAGCGATCTCAATTCTATTTTTTCGTTCTTCGGGTGTTTCCGTCATTATTTTCGAAAGTCCACCTCTTTTAAAATTTTTCAATTTCGTAATAGCATCCCGGTGTACTCGATGACTTAAATGCATTTTTAAAGGATACAACCTCCATTAAATCCACTTCTTTCCAGACGTGAATTCTCCTTGCATATTTGCTGAGGAGCATATGATGCATTTGACTCAATCAGCTGTTTCCGAATGAATAAATATATCACCAATTCTTACTTTTTGCGAATGCGTTGAAGATGGCATTTTTGTTTCGATGATTTCAGAGAGCCATTCCAATTTAAATTTATCGCAGGATTTCTTCTTAATTATTGCATTTGAAATATCATATCCACTCCTTTATGACATTTTCAGGGGATAAGTTTTCTATAATAATTATTTCTATATTAATAAGTAACTTTATAATATGTTACTGTGCAAGCAATCGTATTGTTTACTTGAATTGTTTGTTGCGTACCTACAGCGAACACACCTGTAGTTATTACTAAAATCTGTCAAAGGAAACTTTCTTTTACAATATTTTTGTGTGTGGACTATGCGGGGGATGAAAACATGTGTGCGGACAAATCTTGGTAGGTGTGCCCGCGCACACGCGCACACCTTACAGGGAACATTGATCATGTGTTATTATCAATAATTACGTCTGTTTTATTTGTTTAAAGTTTGTTGCGTAAACGAAGTGCGCATTCAATATTTGAGGACAGTCGGCATGCTTTATGTCCTTTGGTTGTATGGCTTAAAACTTTGATCCATAGCAATTGTCTTTCATACTTATATCTTATTAATCTGTTCTCTGGTTGACAAATTGTGGTAAATCCGCAATATACAACATTTCATATTTTCGTTCCGTTTTGATTCTGACGATGTCATGTTAATATTATATTAATAGATTAATAGTAATAGTTAAGATATACTCTACAAATTTACATAATTATTCCTAAAATATGGAATTTAGAATTGATTTGCCTACAATGATTTAAAACCACGTATTTATTCAATTGATATAATTTGATACCAATCTAAATCATTGTAATGAATCAACTACTTTACTTAGTTTAATGATTTACGTTTTTATACTAAAACGGGCTTATAGTTAAAACTAAGGGTAAAAAAGAAACAGTGAAAAATAAAAATTCTGCGTCTAAGTAAAACAGTGAATAACAAAAAGTGAGTCATTGCTCGAATTAGGAAATCGATAATGCCAAATTAGCGATGTTAATATCAATGCAGTTTACCAACTTAACCGTGTTTAGTTTGTTAGATAAATGCGTTCAACTAATATAATGAGAATAGTGTATAAAACTCATTCTATATATATTTTTTATAAAGCGTGTTCTGGAGTCCAAAACAGAAAATATGAGAATTTTATTTTCTTTTTAAAATTTAATAAATAATAAATCTAATTTTTATAATTCTGCCACTCGTCCATATCGGCTGCATAAGAGTTATTTAACAGTATTCAACCCCAGTAGGTACGTTTCGTAATAACCCGAAATGAGGAAATTGCCTGTCAAATTATATTTAAACAATCACAAAGAATAATGCTACAATCCATCGTATGTTCGTTATCGGATAGATATATATTTCTATCACGGACCTCTGTCGATTAAAGGCCGACCAATCAATATCGTTAATAAAAAACCCTGTCACAAAAGTAAACGCCATATCAATCAATGGAGTTAGCAAAAGAAACTGAACTATAAAAAGCTAAAAATAATACTGCTTGATGTAAAAAACAATACTTGGTATCCCTCGTGCTGTTATTTATAGTCTGCTAATTTAACCCTGCTATTTTAACATAGCATTTAACACCAAAATTAATAAAACAAGTTATATGACATATTCAGGTAGTTAATTATCCCAGGAAGTTAACTGTCAGACGTGATATTTTTTAACACGGCCGCCCACGATTGCGTTCACCTCAAGCTGTCAAATGTCATCGAGTGACACAGTTAACACGTCTTAATTTATTGATTCCAAATGCATCGTGTTAGAATCACTAATTAAACTTTTTTTTGTCCACTTGGAGATTCTAATGGGGATGCATTTGAAATCAAGTAAGACGTGTTAACTGTGTTAAAAATTGTTGTAGATTTTCTTTGTTGAATTGTTCTGAGTGATATCCGTGTTATTTTGGAGCAATAAACGTATGTACTTACTGGAAACGTGTTACCATGTAAACTATTTAAAATATCCCTGCTGATCATGTTCTCTCGGATTTCCCGAAGTGTGAACTTGGTCTTCGAAAAATTTGGCCGCTGCGGACAATTAACCGCAGACAAAAACAAGCTATAATTTTAGGATTGATTACTTTGTGGTTGCTGTATTATTCAGGAATATATATTAAAAAAAAAAAAAACTACAAACTATTGGTGTAAGTCGACTGTAAACAACAATTATTCAAATATCTAAAATAGACGCTCGAATCCGTACTTTTAAACGTTATTATGGTAAAATAAAATGATCAATACCTACACAATCCTCGTTTTGCAATGTATAATCATTAAGCCGAGGTCGATAAATGCCTCCCCCGTAATCACCCTTCTGTTTTTCTCGTTAGGCACCAAGTTTTTCCGACGAACTTGATATGTTTGTCGATACGACCCTGTGGTCACTTAGTGACTACTTAGTGTACTACTGTTTGATTACATTTTTCCAGTGGTTATCCACTTGCAGAACGACATGTCCGATCCATTGCCATTTCATCAGCTTTCCGACCCTTTATCACACCCCGTACTCTTGTCTGCATTATTGAATATCTATAAAGCAAATATTAATTAAATTCTCCGAATAAAATATAATTTACAGCGAAAACGTATGTAGTTATTCTATGTTTGCATTTTGATTTTCATGAGAAGTTTATCAGCTGCTCTAAATAAAAATGATACTTAACCTGAAAACAACAATGTTTTTTTCTGTCAAGTTTTTCCGTTCCACTAAGAAAGCCTTCTCGCCTATTCCCATTATAAATATACAGTTATTAGTACTGTTAATGCGGCGACCACAGAACAGATAATAAATAGAATACCGAGAGGCTATATTCAATACGCCGAATGTTGATGCAGGGTTTTGAATGTGTGAGTGTCCTACGAAAATGAAGCACGCATTATGCACGTGCAATAGTGTGTGTAATACACCAACATTAAATGAGCGTAAATGCATAAACGAGCGCAGTATTCAGTATTCGACGTATAATGTATTCTTGACACGTGTGTAAGTTTAACCCGGATTCTTCCTTACTCGAGTCGGTTACCTGCTATCGCCTTACCCGTTAGGTATTTCAGTTCCCATTATTCCTGAGTTCCCTGGCGGTGACAATACAAATGTATATAAAATTGGGGCGTTCCGATACTTCAACATAGGGTCTCCGTATAACGTTCTTAAAAAACTAAATTTTTTGCTAACGACTTTATAGGTTTAAAACCTTTACCGATAGATTAGGTAGGTACTTACTTACTCATGGCGGGTATTCATATAAAAATGTCGTTGTTGCACAAATTATACATAAAATAGAACTTAAACATTGCATCAGTATACGTCGTCGTTTTGCTCGTGTAGCGAAGGGATGGTAGGGGCCATGGCCCCCACAAGGGGTGGGCTGACAGGGCTCTAGCCTGGTGGCCTGGAGTCAGGGGGCCCAGCGTGACGGGTCGATCAGATAAGTAAGATAAACACACATCACAAATTTGCACTAATAGTTTTAAAAAAATCGCCTGCTGCGCTAGTTTGCTTCGAGAGTGGTGGTTGTGCGATGCAATTTTTGATTATTGTGTCGATACTCGACAACTCCATAATTCAACTGGATGTAGGTATTCATAAACACAAACAATCGCTAAAATACACAGAATCTCCTTAATTTTACTTCTAAAACCATTTGGAAAACTCTACTATAGAAAATCATACTGCCTTTAACCTTAGTGATAGGTAGAGGGCCCGCCAAAACTCCTAGTCTGGGGGCGCACTTCGGAATATGGAGGCCATGGTAGGGGCTCTGATGGAGGTACATAGGCGGCTGAATGTCACTAGGGGGTGGAACCCCACTAGTAATAATATATTATGTTGAATGAGTTGTTAGTGGCCTCGTACACACAAAATCGAAGACACCGCAACTCGTCAACTTTTTCTGTATTGTTTAGTTGATATTCACAATATACAATGAAGATACGTACTCACACACACTGATTTGCGTTGGTATAATATAAATTTTCAGTAACACAGCATTCTTGTCGTTTTCCACTAGAGTAGTCGTCATTTCCATCTTATTATAATGCACACTACGATAATTTAAAATCGTTTCCGTTTATGCATCCAGAGACTGTTATCAGAGACCCATACATAGCGTTAGCGAACAAATATAATGCTCTATAATCTGACGTTTTATGTGTTTGAATAATATTTATTTAAAAGGCTTTTGCAGCAGGTGAAGGTTACATGCAACGCTCATTGCAGTCGAGCACGTCAGCGGCTTTTCAAAATATTTTCACACGATGAAAATAATGGCAGTGCGATCGCGTTCTATCGCGAAAGCTTCGTGCATTATAAAGCTCCACTTCAAGCATTTAAAAGTTGTTGACTTGTTCCGTTACTGCGCTGTTTGTCACCTTGCGGAAATATGTTATTATGTAAATTGTATAGCAATTAAAATTAAACCACAATAGCATTTTTATTATGCAAGTAGGGATTGGCAACCTTTACAAACTTATATGTCACATTGAATTTTTAATTTTACAACGCACATGACATGCTAATTATATCGAATGGCCAACTAATGAGAGCACAACAAGTCTTCCGCCAGCGCTGAAAGGATTAAGAAAAGTTATAAAAAATATTTTGTCTTTTAAATCTTCAAAATACATGCTTACTGAAAGTACAAGATATGAAACAAAAAAGGTTAGCAAAAATTAATGAAAATTGTAGTAAAATAGTAAAATTTTAAATACTATCATCATCATGATTAGCTGAGATCAATCCACTCTTGAATTAAGGCCTCCCTAGCTATCTCCACTCTTCTCAGTCCCTAGTTCTTCGATACCACGTACATCCATCGAATTTTATAAGTTCATCTATCCAGCGGGTTTTCGGTCGCCCTGTGGGCATTTATTTATTTATTTATTTATAAAAAGAGTATTACGGCATTACAGCGATTGGCCATAATACATAATACATAATAAATACAAAATTATAAATAATATCTGAATTACAAATAACAACTAATATAACAAGAAAGTAGAAAAGACAGCATGTGTTTATGTAAATATTAAAAAAACATGATAATATATACAATTATAAATTTAACCTATTTAACACGTCCACAAACATTTTATAGTTAATAAAAAATAAATCAACCTTTATGGTGCCATCAGATAAGTTAATCGCACGATACACAGCATCATGAAACATAACATCTGTCCTGCGACGAGGTATCATGAAGACCGTAGAGTTACGAGTGATATCGGTGGGAACATGAAAATTAATATTAAATTTGCCAGTATATACGGATTGTAAATGAACCCACGAAGAAGTAAAAAGAAATGCTTTAAAAGAACAATCACTCTTCGGGTGGACAGGGATTGCATTGATAGCATACCCAGAAGAAATTGAGTCGGGAAATTCATTTTATTTTCATTGTCATAAGGAAAGAACCCGTACGTTCTTAAGTAGAGAAACTAAGAAATCTATTGTGGACTCGATCCAATTTAATTGTGTGGATGGACCTTTTGGATCTAGTGTCCCTTTCGTACTACTATATGCCGGCATTTTGTCCTGCGGTTGTCCACTCGCTGAACGATATGGCCGGTCCATTGCCATGTCATCTGCTGCGCGACCTCACATCGCCCACTCTTGATATAATTATGTCAGTCATTTAGTGGTTGCAAAAAATGCACAGTTTGTCTATATGCGACGTGCCGGTCAGTTATCCAACAATTTAAAAAATATATGTTTTTGTTATGTCAATTGATTTCGGTAATGTACGAACACTTATGTTCTACTGGAAACAACTATTTTGCCTCTATTTTTTCTACATAATAATAGCGACCAAATCACTATAAGATGACCCTCCCTTATCACAGTTCAAACATATCAATCGCCAATATCTTTGACTATTTTCGAAGAGTACCTACCTCCTTACTTACCAGATTTTCTAGAGATAAATGAATTTGCTGACCCAATACCTTTAACTGTATAATTTGATTGCAAGTGTAAATCAACTAACTTTCGTTGACTACTTGCTGAGTAGAAACTAAGGTGTCTGTTGTCATCGTCATATTTTTTTTTACTGCGAAGGCTCTCTGTATCTATCGATGATTCTTTGCAATTTCTTCTTGTGCTTCGTAGATTTGAGGGCCATTGTTAGAAAGATTCTCATGGCGTTTATCATTTTATCACTCCTAGAAGATAGGGTTATTCCACGTCCCTGGAACAACTTATGCAGGTCCCCCAGGATAGAGAGTTACAGAATTACGAATAGCTCTTTCAAACATCGATATCTTTGTTGTTTTTGTAAAACAAGTTGAATTCATCGATTAAGATTTTCATTATTTAACTACATAATTATTTTTAATTGTGATCCAATAAACTTTTTTTTAATAAACTGACAATAAGCCATTACAAAATATCAAAAAACCAACTTGTTTATAGTAATGCCGATTTGAAACCACTTGTAGATTCCTTGAGGACAGTTTTCAGGTGGAAATGTGAAAAATGAAACAATTAATGGCAATTTACTTTTCGAGATGGTGGAACTCAAACGCTGTAGTTAGCACACGTCATCGTTCGCGAGTGTAGCTAGGTATTGCAATACCAGTACTTATTTCTAAACCGGTACCCCAGTATCTTTCGATACAGACATACCGCTTTTAAAAATCAGACAATACCGATATATTCGATATTTGGAGTTGAGACAATATTATGACGTATTAACTAGCATAAAAGGCTTAACAGGACTGTACATTTTTTGTCGGATACGCTATGTCTGGTTTATTTCCGTGGTTTTTCATCATCCTTGGTGACAAGCAATACAAATTGCTATAAAATATTATTATTTTAAAGATACTTCTGTTTTTTCCAATTATTTTACGAATACCGATACTCAATAGGAAATGTCGGTATTGGTATTTTCATTCGATATTGCAATCCCTAGTGTAGCAAAAGGATATGGCGGGGGCATAGGATTTGGTCGCCGTAATACATGCTTCTTACAAATAGTTTAACGTTATTAATTATTATAATAATTGAAATACCTAAAAAACAATTTAAGATTTTGAAAATGTGTGTCGCAAAACTTTTATGATTTAAATTTGTGGCGTGACTCGAAAAAAGTTTAAAAGCACTTGTCTATATCATGCAAAAAATATTCTGTTGGAGTTTTTCTTCTCAAGCTATATCTATTACAATTTTGACTAGTCGTTATTCGGTAGGTACCTACAAAAAATGTTTTATCAGAAAAAATAGCAAATGTACCAATTTATTGCCGAGCCGTAGCAAATAACGGATAACGACTAGCCATAACGACCAACGACCAATGAGTAGCAGTGCATTCCACCGTCACTGCGCAGCTGAGTTTTGAAAAGGCAAGATTTATAATTAAAAATGTGTCTTCTCTCCAAGGGTAGATTTTAATCGTCAACTACAAGATTCGCAAATTAGAATAATAAAATAATATACAAATCGGTTATTTGAAATTTAAAAACGTGTTTCGGAATCACATTATGCTAGACAGCGTCTGGCTAAAAATACGCGCAGGTATTTTTTGCTCAAAATATTTCGTTCAGGGTGACATTTTGAAATGTAAACTTCAAAATGAGTTGATGTTTTTTTTGCAATGTTCGCTCACCTGAAAATATGCGTGCCGTGTAATGTGTGACGCACTTGGGCATATATTTATAACATATGAAAATGGTTCAATACCTATAATATATTCAGAATCAGCAGGGGTCCCAATGTCAAAATATATCACCGTCCTAGAACCAGACTCTAGTATATTGTATAAAATCATAGATAATTTAATTAAAATATTTTAGCTTCACTAAATATATTGGTAGAGCTGACTTTTCTCAGTTGTATAGATTTAGTGAGGTGAAACGAATAAGTTTTGAGCCACGGCTAAATTCGTGTCCGGAAACTTGTACGTATGCAGTTCGCCGTATCACACTTTACCGTGAAATGTTGTATCGGAAATATATAGCAGTATATTAATACATTCACTACCGACCAGATAATTACTGATCAATTACCACATTTAAATGTCATGTCAACTAATGCAAATGCGCCAATCGCGTTGTCAGCACTAAATGAGTAAAGGCCGTCCAACCTCTTTGGGTCGTATAGTAACGTACATAAAATTCATGTCTAAATAAAACACAGTTCTTGCCGGTATACACTTTACAGGAATACAGCAGCAAACAAGTTTCGAAAATAACCGATATACTGGATTATTTGTTAGGTTAGGTAAGGTTACGTTTTCATTCTTCTAAGTATTTAATTAAATATAAATATCTGTGTCTAATACTAATAGGCACACTGTTGAACGGCTCTGATGGTTTTATTAAGGTCTTCAGCTCACGAGAATACTCAAAAAATGAGACTGAAACTAAAATTCCAGCCAGTATCGAGATTTTTTCTATTAGTTATACTTAATGTATTTTCTCAGAAGTGTTTTCAAAATTATGTATATTCAATAATTAGAATATTACATTCTTAAAGCTTGTGAATTATTCGTTGAATAAAAAATTAATTAAAATTTTTACTTTATTACTTCATTATATACAATTGCCATGTTGTAAACGCATTTAATTCATATTTTATAATCTGTACTGACCACAATATACTGCAAACAAATAGGTATAATATTATGATGTATTATAAATAATAATACCATTTTGGAACTCACGTGTGCGTTGTGGAGTCCTTCATTCCGGCATTTTTATGTTTGTGGAGTGAGAGACATTGTATTATAACCGGCACAAATTGATAACACAAATGTTTAATTTACAATTCCGCGCAGAATTATGTTTTATTACATTAAAGCATGAACAAGCATTGGTTTTATTATATTAGGACAAACAATGATTTTGAAACGGTTCGCCGGAAACTTTCACTTTTACACGGCACTGCCAATTTAAGGGTTGAATCCTTTTTGTCACATTTCACAGTATTCACTTGTTATTTATTTCGATCTTGCGTGGTAGGGGTTATACGATTATTTATTAACACGGGAATACTACAAGAGATATACTGATTTAAAAATCGAGACGGGTGGAGTTTACTTGTTTCTAGACGGCCCCCTCCGCAAAGAAAAAGGGAGCGCGGAAGACGTGTCTCCTGGGTTCGCGGGCGAAATCGTACTATTTAATTATTTTCAACGTGTCTACCCCCTCGTTAGGTGCAGGGAGAGAGGTAGATATTTCAACTTTTTAGAAATCTAACGGTAATATTTTGCTCGGGCCGAAGGGAAATAAATACCCTCGGGTTAGGGTAATTTCATTTGTGACCGTCGGTCTTCGAAATTCGCTCCTCGCAAGATGGTTTGCGAGATGTTTTTTTTTGTTATAAAATTATTTAGTATTTACAGAGGTTGCTTACATTTTCAGGGCTGGTCATTTTACGGGACGGTAAGCGTTGTTTTATGTAAGGTTTCTGATATGGGATTGGCGACGTCTCTTCGCGAGGGGTTGTATTTGGTATCAATAGGGACTATAAAAAACCATACTTACGATTATCTGCGATTTTTTTTCCGTTCTTATTAAATTGTTTAAATATTATCATTAAACGATTTTTTCGTTGTGTCTCATTTTTTAAATAGATTATAAACTAATAATTGATAATATTTTACTCTGGTTTACATTAGTATATTTTATTATGAACGTGTAGTATTTATTTATTTCTTTTAAAACACATGTTTTAGATTTAATATAACATGTATAAGTACTTTATTATATTGTGTAGTATATGGTATATTGTATAAACAAGACATCATACGGAAAAGTAGTTGTATAGAAAATGATATGCCATTTTTTCAAAATTACTTTTCTAGGATTCATTATTTCGTACTTCGAATTCAATTTGGCCGTGACATTTTTTTACCTTTGTAGAAAAAAACCCTTCACAAAAAACGTTCAAGCAAGATTTGTCACTTTTAACAAATATCATTTCACCCGAGAGGACTTATTTATAAAAGAAAACTGAATAATTTATGGTACTCGAGGCAGTGTTTGCTCTTATAAGAGGATTAATTTCCGAATAATATTATATAATGGTATTTTTTTTATTTCCCTTATAAATTGAGTTCACTTCGACCTTTTTCATACTTAGCGAAACACTTAATTCACTGGTGCTTGAGTGAAAAAATCGTGAATATTTATTACGCAGTGTGAAATATTAATTGACTAGGTACTATATTATTTAATACAAATTGTGGTGTATATAGTCTGTTCAGTATTATGATTAAATACTCAGCAATTTTCAATAGTTACCTAAGTACACGATATTATAAAAATAATCGCTACAAGTCGATTTTGGCAAAATTCATTAACCTTACTTAACCTAACCTAAACTAACCCAACCTAACAAATAACCCAGTATATCGGCTATTTTCAAAATGTATTTGCCGCTGGCTTCCCCATAACCGACTTGTACCAAGTAACCTTTTCATTCATAATAATTATGTTAAAATAATTAAATTATTGTAACACTGTGACACTAATTTACAATGAATTGACAAACGTGTACATAGTAGTGTAAAATACGTTTTCGGATTTGTTTAGTATTCAAATTTCTGTCGATATGCATATTATGAGTAAAAACAATCCTCAAATATAAAATCAACAAAAACCTTTTCTTTATTTTTTTATTTTAATTATTAATTAATGTAGTTACAAACGATGTATCAATTTCAAAGCTCGTTAGTTATTAACCTTTCCTGTTATGTGATGTTAACTTACGTTACACAGTTTAAGAAAAAAATATTTCACTAAATATGTATTTCATTCTCTTAATATTTTAACTATTCCTAGGATCATCACCAAAAATAGAAAATAATGATGCAGTAGTATTTTTTAAAAATCTATATTATATGCTACTGAAAGCCCATTTCCATTTTACATTTGTATTGTATACGAATCTAGTATGGTAGCGTGACGTGAAGTATTTTTGACTGAATGAATTATAATGTTATAAACTCGGTAAAACAACGGTTAATGCACGGATAGTAAATTGTTGCGACATTTAAAAAATCAGTTT
The DNA here is from genome assembly GCF_057557595.1 of Rhyacophila brunnea. Lineage (NCBI taxonomy): Eukaryota > Metazoa > Arthropoda > Insecta > Trichoptera > Rhyacophilidae > Rhyacophila > Rhyacophila brunnea. The sequence continues at coordinate 7,227,887 of NW_028232796.1, read as the reverse complement.
AGAAAACCATTTTTTCTACTGAACGGAGCTTATAGGTCTACACATAGTTTAGGACTGTGTGTTAGGTTAGGTTCATCTTATATACATAATTTTCAAAGAACCTACGACCATTCCCTTTTTTACATGTGCATAAAAGGGGATTTTAATTGGGTAAATGATACGCATTAAAAATAGACTGATAGGTATTATTGATATATCGCATTAGTCCCATAAAATTCTTAGTATTGACGATTTTATACCTCTTGAATGTTGCATTTATTGATTATTATTTAATTAGATTTATTATTAGGGTCTTAACGAAGTATACACGTATTGATTATATTATTAGTGATAAGCGTTTTTTACAAACATTTCTTTTCTTTTTCTTTCGACCATGTCCGATCCTAAGAGGATCATAATATGGGAGGTTTGTATTAACAGATTTTGTTTTACGAGAAATGGATGTCAGCCACTTACTAAACCTATTAGCTCCATACTCTGACTCATAAACAAATTGAAAAACAAAATTTGTACTTGACAGACCCAGGATTTGAACCTGGGACCCACGATGCTATAAGCCGACGTTTAAGCCGCGCTGCTATTCATAATTTGTTGGTTATATTTTTATTGTGATCCTTGACTTAAGGCTATACCTCAGTTGAGGCATGGTCTAAAAAGATCGTGGCTAGGCGATGCGCGGATTGCGGGTGCAAATTACGCATGCCGAACGAAATATAATTTGTCATATAAATCCAACATGCGTCCATTTAATGTTCTGTTTATTGTTCTATTAGTAACAATAATAATATATTCATGGACATGTTTTCTTTTTCAAGTAAATGGGTAACGTTTTTAGTCATCTTTACACGATTTAAGGATTTTTACACCCGTCGCCAACACTAAACAAATTGGCGTATTCCCAGCTCGACGTTCGCTCTCCGAATGCCAGCGAGTCCAAAATTTCGTCGCGCCTATAGTTGAAAATTATTTTCCGTTTCACTGATGTATCGTCTTTATAGGTGGTTGATAAAGTTTTTACCTATTACTTAATTGTATTAATTTAATATACATATCAGTTAGAATTTTTATTCATTATTAGTGTGTGTACCTTTGTGGAGGCCCATATGATTCTATTAGGATCGGACATGGTCGAAAGAAAGAAGAAAGAGTGCACATAGTGCCTGAAGATGCCGAAAGTCTAAGCCCGGGTCGAAAAAAATTACTCAAATGGAATAGTAAAAAACTTAAATCCATTGGAATTTCACTTATTTGTCTATATTTACATGTGAATTCACAATCATCACATTTTTAATTACTTACGGAACTTTACTAGTCTCTTTTGAAGACTATTTTAATCATTATGTACATTGATCGTCGTTAATTAATTTCATTACTTCTATACTGAAACTGTTTGGTAACACATTCGATCGAATCGTCTGATTTTCAGTCGGCGAGGTTCGAGTATCATAATATTAAGTAAATAAACAAAAATATAAAATTTCGTCTAAAAATGCTCCATAGTCGATAGTATCGTATGTTATACAAAAATAGAGATAAAATAATTTTGGTGTTGAATTTTGCATCATTGTCAATATATTTTTTAGTTTACAATTTAGTTGGCGACCCCCTAAAAAAAATACCTTGCGATCGTTCTGAGAGTCGTGACCCATGGGTGTGAAACCCTTGCTTAGAGTTTATCAAGATCACACGAGGCAATGATTTTAGTATTAAGCTTTGAACGTCTAGTCCAAAATCACTACAGTGTATTAATTGCAATTTACACAGATTAATTTATACGATGTAATTGTATTATGATCAGTGAGTTGAATAATTAAGATATTTATAAGACAGCTTAAATCTTACGGATAGATGGCGAGCATAAGTTGACGTTACTTCTTATTTAAATTTCAAATAAAAAGTGTATGTGTAAATGTAAGTAAAGTTTGCCCTTCACTGGTCGCAATCTGCGGCTAAAGGCTGCTGCGATCTGACTATCATACTAATTATAATAACCTAACGTAACATTTAACCCGGTCGCACATAGAAACTTGTCACGATTGCAACTCATCGAATTTGTCAATGTGATTTTGTTGGCGGCTCTCGTGGTGCAGTGTTACCAGTGTCCACCTAAGAGTTCTGTGTTACATTCCCAGTGAGAACACAATATTTATGTGTTTTTCTCAAAGCCTGAGTGTTTGTGATTGTTCAAAATTACTAACAACCGTCTTGTACGAAAAAGCAAGGACATGGTTATTAGTAATTCTAAAAAAATGTGATTTTGTTTTCATTTACAAATAACGTTGGTGCGACATTTTTGGTAGAAACTGATAGTAACAAACTTTTCTCGACTTGACGCGCAGGTAGAATAGGAAAATGTCGCACCGGTGCATGTGTTGAAGCTGTTTCATTATTAATAATTACGGCTAGCCGTGTGACGTCACTGTCCCGGTATAAGTTCGACTGCGTGTGCAGAAGAGTTTTACAACATTGCGCCCTGTGTTGATTTATGACCATGTTCCAGTCAAAACAATTTTCTCTGTGTGACCGGGTTTAGCATGTCATCGGAATCGTCGTAGTATGGTTTGTGCCTTTAGAAACAATAAAAATAGTAGATAACATAATGGTTTCAGCATCGTTGATTATTTGAATTCCCTGCAAGCCATTCAGTAGTATTTATGTACAGAAGCACTCCTTCTGATTATTTACTACATCTATCTTTACTTTCCGTTGATATAATAACTGAATAAACCAAGTGAAAAATAAAAGGCCCCTCATAAACTAGTCTGCCTATACAAACTTAGTCTGCCAGAGCCAGTTAACCCTTTCGAAAGCGGATAAATACTAATGAAAGTGATAACACATTTAACTCTACCTGCATTACAATAACGCTCATATTATGTTTAAATAATTATTGTTCTATTCTGTTAATGCTGCCTACGGCGAGCCGACATTTTTTTTATAAATATACATAAAATGGCGTGTCACTAAAATGAACTCTACCTCTGTAAAACGTGTTCTTAATATTATAATTATAATCATAGAGACATTTATAGCAATCACTGTTTCCCTAAACACAAGCTCACTTTACACAACCTACGTATCGACCGCAAAGTGTAGCCTGTGTGTCACGACCCTAAGGCAACCTTTTAGCTTGTCCAGTGTTACATTATTAAAAGGGCAATTTTCAAAATCATCTCGAAAAATGATAATGACGGTTTCGTGTTACCTGAAAAAAAAAATTACGCGATTCAGGACGGGTCAATTTGGGGAATATATATTTTTAGTACTTAACCCTTTTTGGAAGGGCTTGGATTCACGGATGAATAGCATAGTAGTCTATTGAATTATATACGATAAAATATATTCTAATGGTACAATGATATACTTTGAAAATAAGAAATCGTGTTTTTCATATATAATCGAAAAACATAATATATGAAGATATTCAATCGTTACTCTTCAACATCGTTTGAAAAATTATTTCGGCCATGACAAGAGTTACTTTTTCCATAATCGGTCTATCCCACAACGTTTTGCTGTTTTTCGTTAATTATCATTAGCTGCAAGCAGTTTTTATTATATTCAAAGTATAACCAATAACTGTCACTATCTGAATTGGCAATTTTGCATCGCAGTCTGAGTATAGAATAATTAGTATTTTTAATTTTTTTTTTTATTTAACGAATAATTCACAAGATTTAAGAATGTAACATTCTAATTATTGAACATATATAATTATTGGCAAGTTCAAGGAAGCTACAACATTAAAATATCTTGAAGTGATCCATGACGTCGGTTAGTAATTAAAGTAATATCAAGTTTGATTTAAAATACAAATAGCCTATATTAGCTCAATTTAGAAACCGCTTCAGAAAGTACTATACGAGCCATTAGTTAAAATATGTCGTAATTAAGTATGGTACCTTTAGCATCGTGGTCTATGTGAGTGGGCGCAAAACCCGAGATATGCAGGTTCGATTCCTGCGAGGTGTCTTACTTTTTTCAAAAATATTCTTTCTATTAGTTATAATATATTTTCTTAGAAGTGTTTTCAAAATTATGTATGTTCAATTAGTATTTTTTAGGCTAACATGACAATCTGTACTAAACTACATAGTGGCAAACTGAATTTTTAGTTTATGGGGGTTGTCTTAAAAAAATAATCCGTTTTTTACTTTACATGGTTCAAATTAAATTTTAACTGATATACCACATTTTAGAATTTAGATTAACCAAGTAAATATATCATTCCTATGTCATCATTAATGTCACACTGAATCAATCGATTGTAGAATAAAAATCTCATCAAACTGATTCCATTTCTCTCGGTCCTCTATCTACCTAAGTCGCGTCACCATCTACTTATGTAGAGCTTAACTATCTTGATTCTTGATGAACCTACGTCGTCTACAGTCTATTTTTCGTCCGATTTCTACAGCTTCTGAACTATTGGATGACTAGATTTTTGTCCAACCATTGCTGAGATCAGGGGGGGGGGGGGGGGCAAACTGCGGCCCGCTGGGTATTTTTTTGCGGCCCGCCATCATTAATTGTACTTCTGATTACGAATAACTTTTTTATAAGTTTTTAAAAAATATTGACAATAGATTAAAATTTGTTTAGCAATAGTACGCGGTCCATTTTCAATTGATATTGATAGTGTACCGACAGAGCTACAACTTGAGATTATTGATCTGCAGTGTGACACTGATTTAAGAGAATTGCATCGTCGTGAAGAAATCTCAAAATTTTACAATGCCCTTAATTCAGACAAATTCGACCAACTTAAAGATTATGCAAGAAAAATGTTTTGGATCAACCTATATATGTGAACAAACATTTTCGATCATGAACCTCAATAAAAATTCTTTACGATCAAATATCTCCGATGCCCATTTAGAAGCAGTTTTGAGAATATCAACTACAAAATTAACACCTGAATTTAAAAAATGTTAAAAAATGTACAACAGTTTCATTCTTCTCATTAATTTTTTGTAATGTTTATTTTTCGTGATAATAAATAGTGTATATCTAAAAATAGTATTTTACTTGCGGCCCGCCGCTCATTTTGAATTCTTGAATTTGGCCCTCCATCCAAAAAGTTTGCCCCCATCCCGGCTTAGATGGACAAATCTAGTTTTCAAGCTATGTGATATTATTATATTTAAGGTTTTTAGTTAGGTAACTGTAGGTATTGTATTTACTATTGCATTACATATATGTTATTTTGGTGGAGAAAATTTGACCGAATACTGTGATATGAAATATGTATAGATACTTATAATAATTTGTCAATAATTCATACTAAAATTGGTAGAAGCTTTCGGACTGAGATTTGGGATCCTTTGTCTAGCAGGGGTCTAAAGCTTTACTGCGATGAAATAGTTGGGCCATGGCTTGCATCGTGTATGATAATGTCGTATTTATGACAGGGTAATAATTAAATATTTTTCTGAGATTGTAATACCTATTATTTTAATATTGTATTTATTGTCAGTTTCACTGTTCTACTATTTTTTTTTTAACCATTTTTACAAATTTTATCATTTTTAGCCTTTTATTTTTAAGCGTGTTTAGTAAATATTATAATTTATTTTAAATTGTTTTTTTTTCTACTCCGGTCAGAAAGGGTTAATTTCTATCGACCATTTTTTTCTTCAAAATTTATGTGCGCCCAAAACGTTGCAAATAATCCAAAACAAAAGTGGGCCGACCTCTCCCGTAAAAAGCGGTCCCGCAATTATTCTGAAACTGAAACTGGATACGAGTTTTGGGGCCAAACCTACCTCCAATCTAGGGATGCCACTTAGTTATTTAGGTAACTATTAGAGATACAAATAGTATTATCTCTTAGATAGATACATACATATCAGCAGTTTTTAAAGTGCTTAGTTTCACGGCACCGTTGGTGTAGGGCTGTAGGCAGACAGATTTTTTCACGGCGTCCCAAAAATATTAGTTGGTGGGAGGGTGACCATGTAGTTTCTCGAATTTTGGAATCAAACTATTGTTAGCCTCAAATTATATGTAGCCTCATTCATGGGCCCCACATCCCGAAGCGGGCCCCCAGGCTAGGATCTTTGGCGGGCCCCCTACCTATCTCTAATGATAAAGGTAGTGTGACGCTCTACATTAGCGTTTTCCAAACGGTGTACGCGGTAAAATTAATGTGTATATTTAGTGACTTTTTGTATATTTTAATACATCTATTTGAATTATGGAGGTGTCGAGTATCGATACACAATTAAAAATTGTATTGTACAATCACATATTTTTAAATAAAAACACTATCGAAGGAAAATAGCGCCGCAGGTGACTTTTTTTTGCTATTAAAGGAAATTTGTGATGTGTGTTTACCTATCTTATCTGGTCGATTCGCCACGCCGGGCCCCTCCTGAGCCCGGGCCCCCAGGCTAGAGCCATGTCAGATCCCCCCTTGTGGGGGCCATGGCCTCATTATCTACTTTTACACATGTTATTATTTAACTATCTTATCTAACATGGATACACTCATATTTTAAAAAATCTGAGATATATTTCATATTCACAACTTATATGTTAGCACCGCAGGCGAAAAAAATATCAACTCGACATAATTTACTCTCAAAAATTGTATTATTGGAATGGCATTCTTAATCTATGTCCACAATTTCGTACATTGAAGCTTGTTTTTATAATTGATAGAACAGAAAAAAATAATGCTTGACAAATAAATGTAAATGGTTTTATCGGCTGACTGAACAGAAAACACGAAAATAATGGAAAGTGGTTTGCCTTCTGGATGAGACTGAAACAAGGTTTAATTCTCAAGTATGGAGAAATACGGGAAATAGAAACACGTATTTAAAGAATATGTTATTTTCAATAGTCTGTATTATAATATGTCTAAATCCTCACCAACAATCCCAAATGCTTCAAAATGTATGTATATTCTTGGCACATTTAATCTAGTGCCATATCGACAGTAAAACTTTTTTTTTTCTTTCGACCATGTCCGATCTTAATACGATCATATGGGCCTCCACAGAGTGGAGGTTTGTATTAACAGATCTTGTTTTTACGAGAAATAGATGTCAGCCACTTGCTCAACCTATTAGGTCGGACTATAGCGTCGTGGGTCCCAGGTTCGACAGCAAAACTAACAATATTTAACTTTAAATTGATCAAAACCACATGGTGACCGCGTATGCATATACAGACCACATGCTCCAAAGCCACGAGTGATGTTGAGACATAACCACGACAGTGTGTGCGTGAGTAACTGAGGGCTAAGAGCGCGCGACTACCTCTGCTCATCATCAACAAGGTTAGTGCCCGGAGTTACTCAGTTTACCCTACTCATTCCAGCCATAAATTACAGTCCACGTAAATTATTGCCAATATCCATTAAATTTTACGCTAATGTATTTTATACCTAATGGAGAAAAAATAATCAAATGATCAATTCTCGTAAAATTTCACATAGGTACCTCAATGTTTATACTGAGGATTCATACACTCTATAGTCTATATCAGTGGTTATCATGTGAAATTTAACTGTGGCCGCACAATTGACATTGACAGTTCTATGGAAATGTCTGGTGGTTACACCAAATTTCACTTTTGTTGTGATAAATTTTATTTACTAAAAGAATGAATTAATTTATCTTCTTTTTTCTCCTTTTCTCCAATTCGAGCCACATGGCTGCTTCTAAGTTTACAGCATTCTGTCAACTGGTTTCGACATTTGTTTTTTATGAAGTGCATTACACTAAATGATTTTGCTCAGTATACGTAGTAGGAAAAATCATCAATATTAATAAAGCAATTGTTGCCAATTCTTCGAATTGCTTTAATTCTTGGTCAACGTATCACTTTGATCGACATTTTTCAACTGTGGTATTATTAAAATGGTTTTTAAGTACTTGGTCATGACTCATTTCCAATAATGCATATTTAACGTTAGCCCAGTTAATTAAATTAAATACTGAAAATGATGTTGGTGGCCGCAGCAAAATCCTCTGGTCTATATTGTAGTGGAAATGGTGATTTATTATGATAAAATTTACATGTATAATGTAAGTATTGGTGAAATCAGATCCTTATTATACAATCTATCGAGAGCAATACTGTAATATTAGCAGCGCCCTTGCTTTAACCCCTGAAGGCACGTGCCCTGTATACCTACATCTATTAACACGCTCTGTTTCGATTTTCATTTCCACACATTTGGCTCAACGAACACGTATTCCATCTCACGCCCCACACACAAATATCCTGCCCAACTCGCATGGCCAAAACACTACAACGTTATATGGCAACATATAATACGTAGGTGTCCTACATACTTATATAGTATATTATAAATTATAACTGACATCTATGTAACTCTTGCTAAAGGTCACGAGGGATGAGAGACATATCCACTGACCACTACTGAGATGAACCGGCTAAGTAGTGTATTATCAGAGTTAATTCACCACCTTCATTGGCTCCATTGGCTCTTTTCAAATTAAATTTCAAGTCAATTCATTATAGATATGCCGAATTTTACAAATTATAAATTCAAGACGTTTGCATTAATCTATGTTAAAGATAAAACTAATGGTAACATGTGAATTGTTCGTAAAACATTTCACTGTAGTACAGTTCGCCGTGAGCTTTCTATAGGAAAGAGTTGACCGTATACTATACGGTCTCCAATTATATTAGATTCAATATGAACATTAATTCAATTTTCATAGCCGATTTTGGCAAAATTAATGAATTCAAGAATGAAAACCTAACCTAACTTAACCTAGGTACCTTAACCTAAGTAACATAACTAACAAATAATCCAGTAGGTATATCGGCTATTTTCAAAATTTGTTTGCCGCTGGCTTCCTGTAAACCGAAAAGAAGCGTGTTTTATTTAAAATGAATTTTACGTCAGTACTATACGACTCAAAGAGGTTCGACGGTCTTTAATATACGACCATATATTTCCGATACAACATTTCACAGTGAAGTGTGATACGGCGAACTGCATACGTACAAATTTCCGGACGCGAAAACTAATACCTACAGATTATAGTTATGTTCTGCTTATATACTAAATTAGCATAGCTAACAAAAGATCGCGGTTGTATATTATTTTTAAGTAAAGAATGTATCTGGACGTTAAAAATGTCATAATATCTATAGATCTTTTCGAATGAGATTTTAACCCACAACTATCATTGCGCCTGGAACATAACGTAAACTCATGACAATATTGCACCTCTTTTGTGCAATACAAGATATTTGTGACACTTTTTAAATTCCTGTCAAAATACACTTTGTGTTAGATACGAAGCCGTATTAATTCCTGTCTGACATGAGATGGCATTGAAATAAGCTTAAAAAAATATGGTTAACGTATCGCAATGATACTGAAGCAATAATAATTTAATAAAACAACCACCTTTTAGTAAATCGTATTTGAAAATTACTAATTTATACTCAATGATTTATTTTTTTGCGTACATACACAAAAACTGTATTAATTTTGAGAGCATATTATCGCACACTGAGATCTATAGGGTCATAACCAGTGCTCGAAATGGAAAATTTCACGAACAGGAACGCTGTATAATTTTCCGAAACTAAGTACTTATGCTTATCCTTTCTTTACGTACGTACGTACTTTTGATATAAAAATGCAACAATAAACTTTAAACTTCTTACGTGGATCTATATTGGGCAGGTTGGTAAGGATTGTCAGCGCCGCAGGCGAAATAATCTTGTTTTAACAAAGTATACCGTCAAAAATTGTATTATTCTTTATTTTTACTTTATCTACCACTATAACCAGTGCATGATGCCTCTACCACCACTCGTCATTGATTATAACTTACTGTCTCATTTGGGATAGATAAGTTTGTAATTAATTAGTCATAACAAACAACATATCCACATAAGTACCTTATAGATTCAAATTAAAAAAATATTTACGTACTTATAGAAAATTTTACAAATTCCATTTAAATACGAGCACAGAATATCAAACATCAAGAAATAGTATTAAAATAGTGTTTAAAAAATAAAGAAATAGTATTAGAAAAAACAGTAAGTGCCTACCTATACCAAGAATTTATAAAATAGCGTTCACATAAACTCGTTCTCACGCAGGTGGAATATACGATTATCCGAAGCGATTTGGTTGAACATAGTTATTTCCTGCCCAATTATCATTAGCAATTATTGCACCTTGGCAGAACAAACAACTTAGATTATCAAGAAAGTTATAAAATAATATATAATAAAATCAATACTAAGTACCAATAATGGCAGAGTTCTCATTTGTACTGGGTAGATATAAGTTGGAAAAAGTACGTAGCCTAAATACCTAGCTCTCTTTTTAACTTTCAGAATACAGTATGTAAGCATACGTCTTGAGAAATCAATCGGATAAAACCATGGATAGTATCCACTATCCACACAGCTTTAAAGGATTCTCAAAGATTTATTTTGAACCTTCTCCACTATAAGGGGCATAAGGCCGTACCTACATCTAATAAAAGTTTCAAGTCATCCAAACAACGTAAACATAGCATTATTTGTAATTAAATTACCAATGGTGTGTCATTTTCATTTATATAAGATAGAACATGACGGAAGGTGAAACTCAGGTTGCTAAGCGCGATTCTTATAGAATAATATAAAATTGTCATTAATTAGTACCTACTATATTCAACATTATAAGGACTAATATTGTATTGTATGCATGTTATGTTACAATGGTGATGCTTTGGTTACCATTATTGTAATATACATCTACCACCGTATTTGTTTAATAATCTATGACTAACACCACCTAAGATAATTAGATGTCCGCACTGGACACATAGGTACCTAATTTGTTAGTACCTACTTATTCTAAACGATTCAATCTATGTTGTTTGTCCTTCCCTACTCACATTATTATTGCCATGGAAATGATAATAGGTACCTACATACAATACAGATATTATGATAGTCGTACATTTTTATTAAAGGATATTCCTATATTTTTTTTAAACAAATTTACAAACAAAAATTAAGTAAAAGTTCTCTCCACACTACCTATGTATTATTTCTATTATTTTTAAAGTCACAAGCTACAATGCATGTAATAATAATTGTAATACAATAGGAACGTCCCAAATAAATAAACTCTGCAGAAGGCTATTCAATATTTTCTGCCCAAACCATCAATGGCCCAAACACATTTTTGTAGAAAAAATCATTCATTATTCATTGTGAAAATTGGGGTTTACGACTTATCATAAATATTTTTTTAACACAAGTCAAGTTGTTGAGATGATAATAATTATTGAATCACAGAACAGATGTTGCCACTGTATTGTCCATCGGAAAGAATTCCTAATGTTTTAGCAGATTTACACGAAGTACCTACTACGTAATTAAGCCTTCATTATTTTTATAAATATCCACAAAATTATCAAATTGTGCGTGTGGCCAGAATTATCTTAAATCAGTTTGGATACCAGCGACAATAGTATATAGGTATATATGTAATAATATAATTATGTAAAAATGGCGAATTTGTATCCCACAGGAAAGTACTTATTAAAAACGATAATTGTAAGGGTGATTATCCACTTAGTGTTACGAAGAAAAAGCGAATTTAACATAATAGACTTTTTAAAATATTATATTATAAAGCCTATTATAAGGAAAGTATTCATCCACAGGTAATTAATAAATAAATGTCAAAGGTTAAAAATTCTCCTCCTGTAATAGTATTTTGGTTAATTCGCCATTTTTACAATACACCGACGATATAAAGGTATTCGTATCGCCTGCTGAGAATTTTAACTAACTTTTAAGAGAACAAATTGTTATTAAAAAATATGTTCAACACAAAGTTAAAATTAAAACACAAAACTTACCAGAAGCAACAAAATTCACTTACAAAAAAGTATACTCATCATGACCTATGGCAAATAAATGAATGAATGTAGTAGTTATATCACAAGATTTATTGTACTATAGTCGCAATTCAACAATAATGTAAATTACAAAACAAATGTAAACATCGTGAAAAGAGGGGTTTACGACACGTCATAAGCTTTTTTTAACAAAAGTTAATTGTTGAGATGAATACCATCTGTTGCCACTTCAATGGTTATTGGAGTGAATTCCTAATGTAATGTAATGTGGTTTTAGCAGATTTACACGAATCACCTACTCATTTATTATACCTTCATTATTTTTATAAATAACCACTCAATATCATTTTTTAAATGATCAAATTGTGTAGGTATGTGGCCAGCGTTACGTTACCTGCGACAAAATATTTTTCAATAGTTTCGGTTAACACGTTTCGCCTGATGACATTTTTGACCAACTTTTAGAACAATTTTTTATTAAAAAATCAAGTTAAACACACAGTTAAAATTAAAACACAAACCTTACTAGAATGTAGCAAAAAAACACCAAACTAATAATATAAACAATTTTGTTTAGAAACGTATTTATATCTTAAATAATACAAAATATTTTAAAAGGCAACTAATAGGAATATTATAGCGGATTGCACGAGTCAAATTATCAAACTTTTTTGTACTAATTTAACCATCGAAAACACAATTCATTCACCCGAAAATAAATGGCGAAGTAATAATTTTTGTCACTCCGAATAAAATAATATAATAAATTAGTAGGTAAGTAAATTAACAATGCGTAAGTCAAAGGCAAGATTGTATTGAGATTTGAAATGTTTCATCCTTTAGAAATTATTAAACAATGTATACTTTATTTTTTAAGAGTTTTCAAATAGTGTCAGCAAGGCACATTTTTTTGGGTAATAAAGTAATTTACGCTTGCAGCTGGTTGTTTCTTGTTATTTAGACAATGCATTTAGGCATGGACATATCGACACAAAATAAGAAGGTTGAAAGAAATTTAGGGATGTCATAATTTTTATTTTTAACCCTTGCACGCCCGGCATAACATAACTTCGTTAATTTTTAATTTTGAGAAAAACTTTAAAAGATACATTCATATATAATTATCTCAATCTAATGAACCGCAACGCAATTTTAAATGAATCCACGAGCCGGAACGGTATATTTTGGAATTCCACGAACCACAACGGCGCTCCGGTGCGTTCCTGTCCATTCCGAGCGCTGGACTCATAACTGTAAAAAAAACCCAAAAATGTCTTATCGTAGTTCGATAGGGGGAAAAAAAACAATTATTAATGCTATATGGCATTAACTGCTACTTGGAAGGGAATGGGACGACTGGCCTCCGGACAATTGGACGCCGCACTGTCGTAGACACGTGTAGACTTAGTAGTTTGAATTCATTTTATTCTTAACATAATGTATTCTTTATCGCGGATTGAGAATTACCATGCCTAAGGCTTTATATTAAATAAAAAACTCTTTTTTCGTTGGAACTTAAATATATGCACGATTAAATCATTGTTTACGTCTGCATATTTACATTCTTACCAACTATTAAATCATAATATAATCATTGAAGTATAAATAATAATATTGAATATTTTTTTTAAAGTAGGTCCCTATAAGTACCTAACGTCTATTTATTTTCGAATTCCGTGGCGTCGAGTTGTCCGGTACCAAATCGTCCTAGACCCTACTTGGAAGCAGTGGCCTCCTACACAATTGTGTCCATATGGTTATTTTATATTTAAAATTTAAATTTAGATATGGCATTATTTTACATGAGGCCCTTTTGCCTAAAAAAATATTTCATCTTTGGTACAATATGTATTGTGCTAGACCGCCGTATTTGCAGATGATTTGCATTCTGATCGAGTAAGTACATACGCACATATATTTTTTTTAATTGTCCGACATTAAAATAAATTATATTTCGTATCCTACTGATGATTACGTTATTTTTATTGTTATTTTTTATTTCTCTGTTTTATATTATTTTTATTCATTTTTTTTATTTCTATAATAAAACAATTTTCATAATATAAAACAATAATTTTATATGAAAAAGGTGCGTTTTTTTCTTTAAAAACTATGAAGCCGCATCTGCAAGTTTGTTGGAAGTTTATTTTCAAACTATATGACCGCAACTGCAAAAATCCACAACATAATTAAAAATATATATTTATATATTTTAACTACAGTAGGATAAAGTACACAAAATTATTCTAACATGGTATAATTTTCAGCAGTCTACTGTAATTAATTAAATTGTAGTACTGTTAATTGTTTAACATTCAAACTCAAATTACAATCTATTCAATCATTACTCAATCGTGTTATTTTTGTAGTTACGACCCTATAGATCTCAGTGTGCGATATTAGGTTACAATCTTAGACAAATAGATACAGGTTACAATGGTAATTGCTAACCGGGGTTCTGCAAACCTCTGGAGTTCTACAAGCAGTGTAAAAGGTTCCTAGAATTCTTACAATATTGCTAAATAGTGTAGAAATCTGTTACAGTTACAGTACATTATTGAGATTTGTTAAGATAATTCGTCAATACGAATAATAAGTCTAATATCACTCCTGCTATTCTATACACAAGACTGCTTTGGGCCGCTGCGGCAGCTATCTAGGGTAGGTTTGTATCGAAGTATTAGCACATTGTAATAATTAGTTAGCCGTCTAAACAGTCAAAGTTGTCTATCTCGCTGTAAAATTTAGCATAGCCAAGAGAGGTGCTGTTAAAGCACATATTGTAAGAAGTACGACTAACCTATTGTAATTGTTACAATAAGTGCTAATACTTCGATACAAACCTACCCTAGATAGCTGCCGAAAGCTGTCTTATGTATAGAATAGATGCGTTGATCATTTTAGATATATTTTTTATTATAAAAAGCTTCAAATCACGTACAATGATAGATCCGTAACCCTACAGAAGTGTAAATTGAAATGATACATTTTGGGCGTTCCTTATTTGAAAACGGAAGTGTGATTAGCACGGAAGGTGATTTTATTAGTTCGCAGTTTTAACACGTGTTGTTCGACAATACGGAATTAATTTTGTGCCCAACAAATTGATCACTAATAATGTATCTGATTCCTTTACTCATTACACGATTTGACATTTGATGTCGTATAACTCTAAAGCCTGAGGCAAAAAAGCACCAAACTACATGAACTAAACTACATAATTTATTATTCCTCTTATTTTTACTTCCCTTCAAGCATTTTCTCGGTCAAATATTAGAAAATATGACATCAATACTGTACTGTCAAGTAATCCCATCGTAAAAATTCGTGCTTCATCACGGAATGAGTATGAAAAGAATATAAAATACATAATAGATGGCGGTCTATTCGAGAGGGACTGTGTCGCCGCGGACATCTACCGGTGACCTCTGGAAGCTTTTTTTCAGACAGCTTATGCCAATCACTGGCTGGAAGGGCAGTGATATTCAATACGCGACACGAGTACAAGATCTATTAATTTGCCACCAATGTAGGATCAGTTTTCAAAAATATCTATTTCTTGGTAATAGACACAGTATTATGTATTGTTTTTTTTTCCTGAATATTGAGTATTATTTTTTTGTTATTTTTACTTAAAAATCTTTTTCTTGATACGTTAAAGAACGATTTGATTTAATTGATCACATTACAATAATTAAGCTCTCATCAATAAAAATATGGGGATAAACAACTCAATCTGTGTCAGCATAGTGATCGGCGATATTAAATACATTACCGCAATTACAAATTCTCTAATAATATCCGTTTCCCGTAGTGTCCAATTATTGCATACTAAGTAAATAGCTTACTGCAGTTATAATTTCCATTTTTACACATAGTCAGCTATATCCGATGACGCAACTCCATATATTTAGTAGCTGCCTCAATTTTAATAATTATTTCCTAATTTTTTTAAAGATATTATTTTGATTGTTAGTACGTCAATAAATAGCGGATCATAATTCATTGAATATGTCACTCGAATATACGTTACCGGTCTGTTAGTATGTCACTCTCTGAATCGCTCCGCACAACATCTCCTTCTACCGAGATCGGACCTCGTAACAATATCACAAATATTGTAACATAACTACTGTAACGTACTCTTGTACTGACTGTTTACACTGCAAATAAAACTCGCTCCTCCATCCATCGGAGCCCCCACCAAATCTCGACTTCTTCATCCACAACACTAATACTCCAATAACCCACTGAAAATGTAATTCCACTGTAAAAATAATGGTGGCAGATAGGTACATGAAAATGAGAATAAAAATGGCAAAAATTGTCATGTCAAAACTGCGACCAATTTGCAAGAAAAAATATTACCGAAATAACTAAAATTTATCTTGTTTTCTCTCTCTAAAAGATCCCTTGTTTTTCTAATTTGTATAACGTCTCTGAGACTTAACATGATATACAGATACAAAATGCGTTAATAATATGGTGAAGAGTTGGTTGTCCAAACGAACAAACGATTGTATCATCAGCGAACTCGAGATTCAAGACCGACTCTCCCCAGTTTGCCTGTGTCGTACTCTAAAATTTTCTGACTATACAGTCCACAGGGAGAACAACAACCTGGAAAAATTTGAGGTAGTCGGTTACGTCAACGGACTACATCAAAAATGCTCGGGTTTTTCAATGACATACGCTCCGCGTGCTGCTGGATGATGAGAGTTGTGAGATGGCCAAATTCTCCGCCACAATCTTCAGTCGTTAGCTCCTGGTGAAGAAGATTGATTAAGTATTTTACATTGGCGTTTTATTTGATAAAATACTGTATCGCGATTCTTTTAATTGACTCTTCAATCAGATGTGTATCTTGGCCGCCTCACGTAAAGGTTTCTGATTTATTTTTTACGATAAAGGAATATTGGCCATTTACTCAACCAATTGGGTCTATGGTGTGAGTTCAAATACATAATTCAAAATTAAATATCTCGAGATTTGACTTATCCATCGCGGAAACTACCATAAATATAGGCACACCACAACATCTGTACAATAAATACTGCGTCGCTTATCACTAATATAATAATTACAGGCTTATTTATATTAGAAATGATGAATTTGATTTATTAATCTGATAATTATTTAGATTAGTTAATCCCTTTAATACCTCCAGTAGTATATCACTGCTGCAGAATAAAACAATAGCAATAAAACGGTGATATATAATATAGATCCGGTACTACAGCGCCGAGCAGATGTTCTTCAAATCTTTTTACTGCCTTTCTTATACAATACTTTCAAAATCAAAAATAGAAATCCCCATAACAAAGGCATTGTAAAAATTTATATTCGGTTTTTTTACACGGGAATTGTACTCGAATCTGTTTCAGGCAGAGAGTAATATGGGCCTGTCGCAACATTTCTTCGAATAATTGTTACTTCAATCTATAACGATATTTTATAAAGTAATTGCATGTTTATTGCGCTCATACTCCAATAAATTTAACGTGATTTTATGGTATCCAGGTGCTTTTTGTTTTTGCTTGTAAATTATTGAAAATGTTAGTAGACAAGTGGACGTATTTCTGCAAACAAGATCCAACCCACACCTAGAGCAAATACATCTGAGAAAAATCAATATTTGAGAGACAATTGATTTAAAAAATATGATTTGTGATTATTTAAGGGGGATCCTTATGCCAACAGCGAACCTAGTGATCCCTCTTAACTTTAACATCTGATGGGATACTTTAAAAAAGTTATAATCACACATCATCACGACAATTTATTTATTTTAAAAATACACATTGAGCACATAACAAATTATTAATTCAAGACGTTCACAATATGACATTTAGAATAAAACGTAAAAGTAAATAAACTAGAGAAAAACAAGGTAGAGAAGAAAACAAAGCAAAAAATAATTTTATAGAAAAAAACAATAATTCATAAAAATATACAAATTAAAAAAAAATCTAAAAACAAAATGCATAATGCATCGCTAAAAATGTCAGAATCTCTAGAGAGTGCATTGACCAGCCGCACAGCCCTCGCTATTGGTGCTTGGTGAGCCTGACGTCATGACAGCTTACACCCTAAATAGGTAATGGCTGCGACAATCAATCTAGAGTCAAAAAATGAATCTTCTCAGAATTACACACGTGTGGGTTGTAATCTTGTTTGTATAGATCTCGTATATAATGAGGAAACATTCGTTGATATTTTAGTTTATGATTTTCTCCATACATTTATTCACTTTTATATCGAGCTACTTCTCGGGTATACCGAGCAAAACTGTTAATGGGTCGATCGTTTAAAAACAACATTTTCGACATTAAGCAATAAAATCTGACCGGGCAGTTAACTAGACCATCCCGCCCGGTTCGGATTACTTTTATGACACTAGTTAAGTGTCTAAGTACCAAATTGGTGTTTTCGTCGACAACATTGAAAAAGTATCCGCGCATATGGTTGAAATTGCATGTAAAAAATCCAAATTTTCTGAAGTCAGTAGGTACCTACCAGCGCCGGCGGCTCAGCACTACATTACAATAAACAACTTCTTTTGTAGTTTGAATGCCATGCTTGTTTCTAGGATTTTTACGATGGTTTTCAGATTTTCTATGTTCTATGCTGAAATAGAACGTGGCGCGAAAAAAAATATATAACGATATGACGAGTAATGCTTATAACGAGCAAATTCAGTCGGTCCAATCATCCTCCTAATAAGCAAGTTCGACTGTACATACTTTGAATACATAAAAATATATAAACTAATTTAAACCCTGCATTGCGTAGATCGCTCTTATAGCATCGCATTTGTATATACGCCTGTCTTTACTTACATGCCGCCGCAGACTTCCGCTGAACTTTATACTTCAAGACACTGATAGTTTTCATCAGAATAACCTATAACATTAATAATTGTATGTAAACTGACAAAATTACAATGGTAAATAATTATACTTAAACAACTTACGACCAAACTTTGGATTTAGCAAATGGTAGAGCTCTATTAACTAATACATATGTTTTTCTCTAAATTACCCATAGTCCAGTTTTATCAAGTAACAAGTAAATTCCATCTTAGTTTCTGGCTTGGAAACGCTCAAGTTTTATCAAAATTTATTACCCTTTTCCATGTGAAAATTCTAACGTATCTCCGTCGTTTTCTCCCATTATGTCTCCTAACATCTTCGAGTCTTCTACAATATGTACGGGACTACATAACTCGAGCGGGAAAAAAATCCACCCCCTTATCTCGGCGGAAATAAGACGAGGGGTTTCTTTAAATTGTACGAATTTTGTATGCTAAATTTAAAAAAAAAATGTACGGCTGACTTGTAAAACCAGGCAGGTGAAATAGGGTTACTTTGCAGAAAAAAAAGGATTTTTTTCCCTTCCTGAAAATATATGTAAAATTTAATTCAAAATATGGGACTACATAACTCGAGCGGGCAAAAAATCCACCCCCTTATCTCGGCGGAAATAAGACGAGGGTTTTCTTTTAATTGTACGAATTTTGTATGCTAAATTTAAAAAAAAAATGTACGGCTGACTTGTAAAACCAGGCAGGTGAAATAGGGTTACTTTGCAGAAAAAAAGGATTTTTTTCCCTTCCTGAAAATATATGTAAAATTTAATTCAAAATATATGCGTGGCTTAGCGAATGTATAAAACGGCTTGATACAAAACCATGTTGTATTCACGTATTTGGTAGGTATCATCATCATCAGCCGGGAAGGTCTGCCTTAACTCATTCCACTCTGCTCTGTCCCTAGTTATTCCGCTCAACTTTATAAGTTCGTCTATCCAGCGGGTTTTATATATAAGTTTAATGGAGTAAATGATATTGTACTACAAATAATAATGTGAATTTAATATGAGATTGCTGTTTATGATAGTAAAGACTTAATGAATGGGTTAGCGAGATTTAAAATAGTAAAGCAAATCATGGTGTACTTTGGCCTTTCCGCTTCATAAATCTAATTAGTCAGCCAAATATGAAACTGCCGTAAAACGTATGTGATCATGGTGGAATTACTTTGATAATAGTGCGAAGCATTGTTTTTTCCAATCTTTCTCATTTTCATTAATTTATATGAAAAAATAAAATGAACCGGCAACTTACACATGGGTATAAATCAAACTTCATTCAAACTCAGTTTATTTCTAATGTAGTTATTTGTTATTAAAAGTATTTTTTCTGTTATATTTTCGTTTTTATTTTATTTTTCATAAAAATTGATAAAAAATCACTCCCGAAAGTTTCGGGATTATGTTTATCAATCCCGGGATTCATAGGTATCGAAAATAGCTCGGGATCCCGGGATTGGAATCCCTAGTTTTGTGGTCTTTCGGCGTTATGTCCAACATGCACTTTTCCATACTATGCTGTATTATTCGTAATTTTTGGATGTCTCTTACATTAATGCTCCTTATTTCACATACGTAAGTACTGGTAGGTGTGTTAGGTACATTTTATAAATCTTCTCTGAGCGATGGTAATTGTCCGGTTGGCTATCTTTTAAATATCATTATTTCAAATACGGCGGGTAGTTACGAATTTGATGGCGTCTACCAAAAATAAGTCATCCAATAACTCAAAATAAATACCGCTATAAATATTACTTATAGTGCAAACAGTAAAACAAAGTGTAATTTAACAAAAAAACTCCGCCAACTAGGCTTTGTGACATTGTGTTTCTGTTTCTTGTGTCGTTCACAAACTACCGATATATGAATATATGTATTATACAGGTCATTTATAAGAACAATGTCACTATAGTAATAGCTGGAAGCCATGACCCGTAGATATCAGGATTCAATATCGAAGGAATTGTGATATCACTACTTATTAATAAACAATATTTTTGGTAAACTCTTGAAAATTTCGAAATTGAAGAGAAAAGAAGGAAGAACACGCGGTAACAACCCAAAAATCTATTACGAAAACAATTAACTATGAAAGCCTCCAGCAACTTGATAAATTGTCAAATCTGCATTATCTGTCTTTGGGATCGGACATTTTGATACTCAACCACGACGGGTGCAATAATTGCTCATGGCCAGTAATATTATAATATATAAAAAATAATCGGCGAATTTATTGAAGTAAAATTCAATGATAACGTTTAATGATATTCTTGTGGACCTTCATAATGTATTGTGACGTTTTATTCAAAAACAGCTGTCAACTTGAAACTATGGAATTGAACGTATTTGATTTAAATTACAAATAGGCGTGTTACCATTATTGCACATCAGATAGCAAAGTTAAGAGTTTATATAATATAGCAATGGCTTCTATTATTCGGTAAGTATCAATATGCAAAAACAGGAATTATCTTAATAAAAGTATTTTATTAAACGTTGGGAATAATTTAATACCAACAGCAAGTAAAAATGCTCATCGGTAAGTATTCAAATAATATGTATTTTAATAAGCACAGGGAATTATTAAAATGCTTAATGACAAGTCGAAATATTTGTAATTACTATTGGTCCAACATTTTCCCAGGTTTTTTCTATCATACATTGTATATTTTTAAAGCTTTCTTACTTACGTATTCACAATAAAAAATACTACGTTCTTAAATATTACATTAATTCAATATTGAATTTAAAAAAAACAATTATTTAACAAAATGGCCCACATGCTCAGCCTACGTCAAAATGGAGCTTTTATGCTTTTTTCAAAGCATGATCCTGGACATTCCTTAAACGTTGTAGATAATCTATTTACATAATTTTGAAGCCTCATTGTCCTTTAACTCCCTAAAACCTCTAAAAAATCCCTAAGACATTAGAGCGAGAGGTTTAAAAGAATACTATTTTATGTAATAAAAATACTTTATGCAATCATCAAATGTTTAAAATAAATATAAAGGATAACAAGGCTTCAAAATTATGTAAATAGATTATATACAACGTTTAAGGAATGTTCCAGGATCATGCTTTGAAAATAGAACAAAAGCTCCATTTTGACCTACGCTGAGCATGTCCCCCCTTAAGCATCTAGAGACTGTTACCAGAGACCCATAAATAGCGTTAGCGAACAAATATAATGCTCTATAATCTGACGTTTTATGTGTTTGAATAATATTTATTTAAAAGGCATTTTGACGTACGCTGAGCATGTCCCCCCTTAAAACCTTTTTTCCTCAAGTAAACAATTAACGAACGGATGTTAATTTATTTTGAATGTAAACATAATATATAATTTACTTTTGCGGAGTCAATATTAGATTGTTTTTCTCAATTACTAGTGTAATAAATTTGATAACATCATAGTTTTCACGAAGGTTTTATTAGTGACCCTTCTCTGCGGACATTTTCCAAGTCAATAGTTACCGCAGTAATTTTAACTAAAAGTATTTACAGAAGTATGATAAGAAAAAAAAGTCTTTTTCGGGCCGCTACCCGAGGGACGTCATTTTTTCCCCCCAAGTAGAGACGATAAAAAAACGGCAATGAATCTCTGAAATATCATTGATTGTCACTTTTCTTTTTGGATGTCTTCTTATATTATCCTGAAATGCTTGGGTTGTCAGAACTAGTAAAACCTTCGAAGGTTTTATAAAAAAAATACAAAGCTTTTTGGAGTCTTGATAAAGCTTTTATGGAAGTCGTGGCAATACATGTCACACTGTCAAATTTAGGTGTAGCTTAATTGATTTAATTGTTTATAAATTCTTTGTTCATTGATAATAATTGACAAAAGCAAATAATTAAGTCTCGGCAAAAATCTAATTTATATTTTAATTGATACAGTTTTCAGCGCATATATTTTATACACAAGACTGCTTTCGGCCCATTACGGCAGCTAACTAGGGTAGGAAAATATCGAAATATTAACACTTATTGTAACAATTACACTAAGTTAGCCGTCTAAATAGTCAAAATTGACTATTTCGCTCTGAAATTTATCATTGCCAAGAGAGGTGCTGTTAAAACATAGCACTTATTGTAACAATTACAACTAACCTATTGTAATCAATGTTACAATACGTGCTAATACTTTGATACTTTCCTACCCTAGATAGCTGTTGTAGCTGTTGTATAGAATAGATGCGCAGGAATGGATAAATAATCCAATGGTGTAACTCATTAAATTTAATATAAATTCGAAAGGATATAATGCCAATCCGTATTTTAAAACATGGGGAAATAACGGCCAACACACAACAATTATTATTATTTGGCTGCGCTTTTGTGGACTGTATTGGACGGGGAGAAGGGTGATTCGGATGCTGGGGGCGGTGGTTATATCAAGGACTCCAGGCACTGACCTTTTGTGATGTTGATGCTGGCTCCGTGATCTTGGTTGTCACTCACTCGCACTACCACTCTCGCGCATTACTGTCTATTTTGAGTCACTCTGTAGATTGTTGCTATGTTGTTTTGGACTTATGGTGCGTTCCGCTGCACTGAGCTAACCGATAAGGATATATCGTAAGCGAATTATTTATATTAATGCACGTCTAACCGCGTATGCGTATGTAACGTGGGTATAGAATTTATAGGGGATTGCGCTACCATAATTGGCCCAACCATTATTGTTTTGTAATGTAATAGAGATTATTAATTTTGTTTAAATATGCTTTTATCCAATTTATGGATATCAATTTTGTTTGATTATTATTACAGCGTAGGTAACGTCTTGTTGTGGCACTTTTGATAACCATAACCGTATGTCATTGTACACT
The DNA here is from genome assembly GCF_057557595.1 of Rhyacophila brunnea. NCBI lineage: Eukaryota > Metazoa > Arthropoda > Insecta > Trichoptera > Rhyacophilidae > Rhyacophila > Rhyacophila brunnea. Next base: position 7,204,315 of record NW_028232796.1, on the reverse strand, counting down.
GTAAGCGATAGTGATAGCAAAGATAATTCCTAACATATGGTCTACTTATGATGGGTTTATCATAGGGTTGGTTAAAACGATTGTTAAAAATCGTAATCCTAATTAACTTAATCTGAGATTGTAATCTCGTACCTATCGATTCAACAGGTAAATAATTTTCTAAGCTTGGTTAAATAAATCTTTGCTTGATCGTCCAGGGGAAGATAGTGGACAAAATAAGACCGAGAATAATCTACGCCAGTGGTTCGACTAAGGCACATAATCAATTTTCAGAGCCACAATCACTATGAAGGAGATTAAAAATGATTCGGTTAAAGCTTGGCTTCGGGTAAAAGATGGTACTTAAAGGAGAACTTGAAAGCTCGTAAGTTTCTGATTTGTTACTTATTAAATTTGTTTTTTTTTTTAAATACTATAGTTGAACTATACCGGTAGTGAGGGGTGGAGGTAGGCTGTTAAAATTTGACATACATAGTGCACACTAAACTTTATCAGTCATACTTATTTGTTTGCATTGAACTAACAATGTAGCATACCTAAATTGTTATGGTTTGGTTCATTAAATCATATATAATTTTAGACATTTTATAAACAGAATAATATTGTTTATCGATTACGGTTTGGTTTAGGCAGGGTTTAATGAATTTTAAAAACTAACCAGCACCATCTATAAATTGTAATCTGACGAAAATAGTGAAGCTTTTTTAAACTAACTTATTTGTTTTCGTTGAATTAAGAATAATTCATATTACAGATGGTATTGGTTAGTTTTTTTAATTCACTCCGCCTAAACCAAACCGTAATCGATAAACAATAACATTATTATATCTATAAAATGTATAAAATTATATATGGTTTAATGAAATAATTTTAGATATTTATAGATTAACGAATATTTTTGACAATTATCTACTATGTCTTGGATTAGGCAGGATTTAATTGTATTTTAAAAACTAACAAACACTATCTACACATTGTAGTATTAGTTCAATAAAAACAAATGAGTTTGACTATAACGCCGTGGGTCCCAGGTTCGAATCCTGGGTCTGGCAAGTACACATACCTATTGTTTTTCAATTTGTGTCCTTTAGGGTATGGACCTAATAGGTTGAGCAAGTGGCTGACATCCATTTCTCGTAAAAAACAAAATCTGTTAATACAAACCTCTACTCTGTGGAGGTCCATATGATCCTACTAAGATCGGACATGGTCGAAAGAAAAGAATTTATGTCGGATCGTAACAGCCTACCTCCACCCTTCGCCACTGAACTATAACGTACTGGATAAAACATAATATACGTATCTATATAGAATAATATGTTGTCCAATTTTATTCTAAAATAACTTTGTATCAAATTTGGCTACGCTGTTAAATTATTACTTTCTGAACCACGTTTGGGATCAAATTCCATATAATATGTAAACTGTTGTGTATTTCGGTCCCTGTTAAACCATAAACCCTTGAAGGCGACAGAAAAATAGCAATACAGGGTTCTAGTTAATATAAATTTAATTTGAATAATTTAATTTGTAGGTACCTACCAATTACATGAGAACATGATATTGAAGAATCGTTTAATATTCACTTTCTCATCAATATAATATCTATATAATTATAAACTACTTGATGGAAAACCCATCCAAGGATGTATGGAAAAATATCTAAATGCTTGTTAATTAGTAGGAACTTTGTGCTATTGTCTATAAGGTACTGTTCGGTTATACGGAATACAGCGGAAAACGCATTTTGAAAATAGCCGATAAACTGGATTATTTGTTAGGTTAACCAAACCTAACCTAACCCAACCTAAACTACCCCAAACTAACAAATAATCCAGTTTATCGGCTATTTTCAAAATGCGTTTTCCGCTGTATTCCGTATAACCGAACAGTACCGTCTATAATTGCTGTTTTAATTTAATAAAACGCATTTTTTTTTTGTAGTACTTATTCCACTTTTAATCAATATATTAGGACCGGTTTCGTCCGCCACAGAGGGACAGTTGAAAATGTCCCTCTGTGGCGGACGAAACCGGTCCTAATCTATTGATTAAAAGAAGTACTACAAAAAATTGCGTTTTATTAAATTAAAACAACAAAACAATGCAGTTCCACCATGAATTGACAGTTAACAAAATAAAAGATATTATCTATAATTTAGGAACATGTCTCATGTTAAATAATAAAAAATAAATCCATCTATATAGTTGGTTCCTAATATCATTATCATGCACAATGGTTTGTAGATGAATAGTATTATTTTTACAATTAATATGTGTTTATGAAGTCATTAAAATTAGCAGAATATCTTCTAAAACTTTTCAATAAATCTTTTTCATGCTTTGCAAAATGTTTCTCACTAATTTAAGGAACCACCACAATTGCCTACCTTATTATTATCATTTCTTGAATTATCTGAAACACATGAGAGAAAACATATGGAAATGTGTAAGAAAGCGAGTGAGTGAATTCTAAATTTGAAAAATTTGAATCTTCTATTTTAATCGGGACATGAAATAAAACAAATGACATTCTCACAAGAGTTTGACAGAGTGCGGTATTAGCATATTATCGAAAGTATAGAGCAATTAGTAGGTTATCCAACCAGTGACGTCCCGAGACAAAATGCCGCCCATAAACAGCGCCAAAATGCCGCCCCATTTTTTTATACAGTATTTTTTATCATCCTTTCACGACTCCAATATCTAAGAAATGTGTTATATGGATACATTGCTAAATATATATAAATATATTATATGTACCAGTAAATCTAATTTAAATGCCATCCATACCTACTTCAATTTACAAAATTGCGTGTCCACGGTTTCATATAAATTTAAATATACACTTGACAACTTTCAAAACTCGCGAATGACTGGCAAAAATATTTCGATAAATTATAGGTAGGTATACTACCTATAATTCAAATATAATTCGCAAATATGCACCTGTCATTGCTAGTCATCAAGGATGTGACGTCCAAGGACAACGGAAGTAAACTAGACATCGCGAACCCGACAAAAAAAAATCAGACCTGTTAAGCTTTTTATGTTAATTAATAGGTACATTTTGTTTCTAATCAGTGAAGTCAATCTTTTAATGGAAAGATATTTCCTTTATTAGTAAGTTTAGATATCTATTTCTATAAACTTACACCTAATGATTCTCCTCGATTTGCCGCCCTTCGAGTAACTGCCGCCCCCAAGCGACGCTCAATCTGCCTACCCCCACGGGACGTCACTGTATCCAACTGATTTAAGGGTATTATTAGGATGCTGTAACATACTGTAACCTCAGGCAACAAACACAATCAATCAACAAAATAGAAACAGTATGGATGAAAAAGAACCATCAGCTAAACGCTTGCTTGACAAATGAATGAGCCTAACGATGACGCACTCGAGAAAGTTAGGAAACTCTACAAACACTTCAACCAGGGTGGTGCAATAGCTTACAGACGAATAATTGAAACGCTAGAACACACACAGTAAGACAGAACATATTCATAAACGTATGTGAGCTCACCTGGCAATACTTACTAGTACCTATCAGTGGCGAAGACTCCATACTAGGCGATTATTTAAAGCCTACCTTCTTAAGAAAAATATTTTTTAATTGCATATTGACATATTTATATACTTAATCACTTCATTATTTTATGTTATATAAAAATAATTTATTTTGCCAACGAGATCGCATATGTAGGAATGTATTACAGTATTACACAGTTTACAAAACAACTGCAAAGGTATTAAAAAAACCACAGCGCGCCGCGCCGTAAATTAAATAATAAATGCCGCGACTTCTCGACGTAAATAAATTTCCGATTATGTTTGGAATAATTCTGAATTTTTTTTGTATGGACTTTACGTCTCGTAACCTCAGCAAGTCTGCTGATTTGTACGAAATGAGGCAAGCTCCTTTCGCAGAGCCTAAAACATTCGCGCATAATATTGTTGTCACGACTGCGCACTTTGTCCAAAATCATTTATAATTAGATAATTAAAAAAATAATTTCAACGGCGTTTAATCGAATATTAATAAATAAGTAAGTATAGATTGTTTTTAAAAATAAAAATAAATTTTATCTAATGATTTTTGATGGGTATACATGTTTTGAAAAATACGTAATTTAAACTCATTTTTATGTCGTCAATGAGTTTTTGAAGTTTCATTGAATTAGTGTGTCGTTATCATTTATTAGTGTGTGCCTATTCATTAGTAGTAAATATCGTCCAAGGACAATGGAAGTAAACTAGACATCGCGAACCCGACAAAAAAAAATCAGACCTGTTAAGCTTTTTATGTTAATTAATAGGTACATTTTGTTTCTAATCAGTGAGGTCAATCTTTTAATGGAAAGATATTTCCTTTATTAGTAAGTTTAGATATCTATTTCTATAAACTTACACCTAATGATTCTCCTCGATTTGCCGCCCTTCGAGTAACTGCCGCCCCCAAGCGACGCTCAATCTGCCTACCCCCACGGGACGTCACTGTATCCAACTGATTTAAGGGTATTATTAGGATGCTGTAACATACTGTAACCTCAGGCAACAAACACAATCAATCAACAAAATAGAAACAGTATGGATGAAAAAGAACCATCAGCTAAACGCTTGCTTGACAAATGAATGAGCCTAACGATGACGCACTCGAGAAAGTTAGGAAACTCTACAAACACTTCAACCAGGGTGGTGCAATAGCTTACAGACGAATAATTGAAACGCTAGAACACACACAGTAAGACAGAACATATTCATAAACGTATGTGAGCTCACCTGGCAATACTTACTAGTACCTATCAGTGGCGAAGACTCCATACTAGGCGATTATTTAAAGCCTACCTTCTTAAGAAAAATATTTTTTAATTGCATATTGACATATTTATATACTTAATCACTTCATTATTTTATGTTATATAAAAATAATTTATTTTGCCAACGAGATCGCATATGTAGGAATGTATTACAGTATTACACAGTTTACAAAACAACTGCAAAGGTATTAAAAAAACCACAGCGCGCCGCGCCGTAAATTAAATAATAAATGCCGCGACTTCTCGACGTAAATAAATTTCCGATTATGTTTGGAATAATTCTGAATTTTTTTTGTATGGACTTTACGTCTCGTAACCTCAGCAAGTCTGCTGATTTGTACGAAATGAGGCAAGCTCCTTTCGCAGAGCCTAAAACATTCGCGCATAATATTGTTGTCACGACTGCGCACTTTGTCCAAAATCATTTATAATTAGATAATTAAAAAAATAATTTCAACGGCGTTTAATCGAATATTAATAAATAAGTAAGTATAGATTGTTTTTAAAAATAAAAATAAATTTTATCTAATGATTTTTGATGGGTATACATGTTTTGAAAAATACGTAATTTAAACTCATTTTTATGTCGTCAATGAGTTTTTGAAGTTTCATTGAATTAGTGTGTCGTTATCATTTATTAGTGTGTGCCTATTCATTAGTAGTAAATATCGTACTATTCTCGTAGGTATACCTGACAAGTGTGCTCTTTTTATCATATCTCCACAGCCTACCTCTTTCCAAAAGTCACCCTTCGCCACTGGTACCTATATAATAAGTATAGTTTACCTTTTTTCAACCCGTAATGAGAATGATAGCATTGTTATTTTCATTTGTTTTTTTGTCCTTCATCGAACTCAAAATAATAATAGTAATAAAACATCGCGTAGACATTTAAGGGTTCTTTTTTGGAAAATGTAAAAATAAGCAAAAATTGTTGCAACATCGTAGATAGTATTATAATTTAAGCGTCAATTACATTGAGCTACTTTACGAGCTGTTTGTTGGCGAATTTAAAAGCGGGCGATTCAGCTACTGCGATCGTGATGATGACACACAAAACTTTCCATTCGCTGAGAAGCCACAAGCCAGCGACTATTTTGACAGAACGTAGTTCGTTTTTTTTACCGGGAGGTTGCTACTACGCTCTACTGCGCAGATGCAGTTGGCCCACACGCCGGCGTGTAGCGTGTAAAGTTGACCGGCTTTCAACTTTTCTCTGTAGGTTGTTTACAATCTGCTTGTTATCTTGTTCAGTGATTACACTGGGCGACTTTACAGGCAGATTGTAAATTCGCCAACAAACAGCTCGTAAAATAGCTCAATGTAATTGACGCATTTAACAAAATATGCTTTTTTTAATTAAACTATTTTTTAATCAATGAATAATACACACAACAAAAAAATGTACAATCAATTAATTATTGAACATACATATTTAACTATTTTTTTTATTCAACGAATAATTCGCCAAATAGCAGCTCAATTTGGGAAGCGCTTCAGTGAGTATTAAAAGGCCAATAGTTAAAATTTGTCGTAATTCAGTGTGACTCCTTTAGCATAGTGGACTATGTGCGTGGGCGTGATACCCGAGAGGTGCAGGTTCAATTCCTGCGAGGCGTCTTACTTTATTTAAAAAAAATTTTTTTATATTTGTTATACTTTCTCAGAAGTATTTTCAAAATTATATAGTGAACATAGATAATTTGAAATACTTACCTACCAGAAGATTTAAGAAACCATATCATTATATCGAATATTTTTACTTTATATAGTATATTTTGGTACTCGTATAGTATAGCAGTAATACTTACTAGATAATATGGTGAATGGAAGAGCAGGGACGGCTCTAGTAAAGGAGCAAAGTGTGCACTGCACTCCCATCATCGATTAAATAAAAATATATAATATACAACCCCCATGTATTCCGAAAAATGCGATATCGGAAACTTATACGAAATCAATCATTTTGAATTCCGCGCGTATTCGAACATGTGATTTCGACGCGCCAACGCCACCGTCTACCAATACACACGTAACTACACCAATGAGACGCGACCAATACACACATGCCTCCATCGGTGAGACATGCCAAGGAGCAAAATTCAAAGTGTACCTTGAATTTACACTATTTTTCATGCATACATTTAAAAATTTAGATCGACAAATGAGGCTAGTAGAATCAAAACCAAAAAAGTTCTATAAGACTACATGTATCTTCGTTGGAAATGATGTTTTCCAAGTTAATTCTTCAGGAGGTTGCCTGTACCTAATGCCATAGCACACAAAGCTTAACTCGGCGTTCGGACAATAAAATCATACACTGGCCGATATAAATATTCCAACACAAGCGCTTAGGCCACGCGTCGAGATATAGTTGGAAGCCTAATTATTGATGACTAATGTCATGTCGATGCATGCAGTGCAAAAATAGAAACATACATATTCCCGACTTATTTATCAAACGGTTAGTTTAGTAAGTTTAGTTCAACGTAAGCCGCTCCCGGTTTCACCGATTTCGCCGATATTATTATGCTAACGTTGGTGGATTAATTTTTTTATTTTCATTTTGAGATTACCCTATTACTATTAGTGTTTCAATAGGTAGTGTGACACCCCCGTATGGTCCCCATTTGGGGATGTCTTTGTGTATCTGGAGACGCCCGAATCGGTATCAAAGCCAACAAATAATAAAGCGCTGATTACGAAAATAAATAATAATAAAAGAGCCCAGCCGGCAATGCCGTAAATTTTGTTAACCGTTGGAGATTTGCAACGTCGCTTTCTTTTCGACGACGGTTGTATCTTAAATTTGATGTACACACAGTTCAGTTCAGCTTGTTAATTTGGTACTTAGGTGCATTATGATTTTAATCAGGTGGATATTCCACAGAAAGGCTGTTATTGAGAATAAATAGGTACTTAGGTGTAGAATTGTAGACGTAGGTGGGTGGGTAGCTTTTAACAATTAATTAGCCTAGTGTTTGCCGCATTGAAGTAGGTACCTAGTTACATAGGACTTATACTATCTATTATTACGTTTATTTTGTACAGATAGGTAGGTAGGTACCTATTCAATAAGAAGGAACATGGAGCATAGGTACTGTCGTTGAATGAGAATTTTACAAGTGAAATTATTATTGTTCATCGTTATTTTAATTAGCGATTCACATCGAGACGGATGACAGTTTACATTGGCCGACATTATTAGCTCAGCCAAGTATTCATTCATTGAACGGTACCTACCTACCTATTTATAATTTTTCTTATTTGAAACGATAATGGGGCCCTATTTCGTGGTCGATTTGAGATTAGGTGGTACCTATTTTGATAGGTAAGTAAGTACGATAAAAAGGCCCCATTTCTTTTGTGGTCATTTTGAGATTAGGTAGGTATCATTAACCTTATCATTAGGTAGGTAATTGTGTAGGTAGTATGTCGATAACTACCCACTGTCCTATAGTTTAATGGGAATTAATTTTCCGAGTCGAATTCATGAAGCAATTATTATTCACATCGGCGCATCATCTATTCTATAGGTGGGTAAGTATAAATACTGCTTTTGGATCACAATAAGTGCTAATACTTCGATACAACCCTACCTTGGATAGCTGCCGTAGCGGCAGAATGTCATCAATGGGAATTTAGAGCATAAATCGACGATTCAATTCAATAACGTCATCGTAGGTATCGTGAAAATGCATTCATTAAACGAAGTTGCGATTTTATATGACAGATCACAGCACTGTCGTGTCGCGGGAACGTTCTGCGATTTGAATCTGACATGGGCTGATTTTAAAGAAAATACCGAAGATATTAATTTTTTCCACTCAATATCGACGTTTCGGCTTAAATATGTTCAATAAGCATGTCACTCATGTTAAATGTGCCGAAATTCCTTCGTTGCAAAGTTTATATCATTTTTTGCAGTTCGACGTTTAACATAGGGGCAGATTGGCAATGCGCGGGGGTGACATTTATTTTTTATAACTTTTATTATAACTATCTTATTACTCGATGGACAACGCTAAAACTTTGGAATATGTAAATATGCATCATCTGAAACATATCTACAATGCGGCCGGACGCAATGAATTTTTAAAAATCGGCGGTCACAGTTAGAGTTCCGTAAACAACGCGACCGAATTATGCCAAATTATCAGCTATGTTTCGCATTAATCATTTCAAAATCATACGTATATTTAAAATGTGTACTGAAGAGAGCTAGCCGCCTACATAGCCGCCTGGCTTTATATTTTAGTAAATGATTTTTTTTAAATCGGGTAATTTAATACTTAATTATAAATAATGAATAATTATTATTAACGTGACAAATTTAAACTTAAAAATGAACTAATAGTCTTATACAGTAGAGAAGATTTCTACGTTACTGTTGGAGCATTATTGATACTTCAACTTTTCACTAATAATAATTTACTGGAAGTATTTGGCAAAAGTGTTACCCTATTAAAAATAATTTGTACAATCCCGATGATTTCAGTGGGAAGTGAGCGTTGTTTCTCAACTTTAGAAAAGGTTAAGTCATTTTTGAGAAATACAATGACTCAAGACAGGCTAAATGCTCTTGCGATGTTAAGTATAGATGTTCGTCTTATCGACGTGTTTTCAAAATCGATGGAAGATGGACTTCTTGTATAAATAGGTGAGTTTTTTTTGCACTCCCTCATATTCTTGTCACCGGCCGCCACTGTGGAAGAGTATAAATTTTAAAAAAATACATCGATTTTCAATTAGGTACAATTTTCATTCGCTCATTTTTGTTATTACAACCCTTTTTGGATATAGGCTCCTAAGAATACTTTCTCCGTCTCAGACGATCCAGTCCTACTGCTTTCCTGTTGCAATTATTCTTATTCTCTGTTGCGTAGTCTAATTATCAGGTCTTATTATGTCTTTAGTTGAAGCGTGCAAATCCCATGCATGGTATTCCATGCACGTGGCCAAGCCATACTCTGCATTTTTATATATTTAGAACAAATCAAATGATCGAATGCAAAAGTTAGACGTATTTAATCGAAAAATTGCTTGTCGAGTAGACATTGAGTGCGTTGATGGCAGTAGCGAAGGGTGGGGGTAGGTTGTTAAGATCCGCCATAAATAGTACACATTAAACTTTGTTAGTCATACGTACTTCTTTTTATTGAACTAAGACTACAATAGTTTACAGATGGTGTTGGTCAGTTTTTAAAAATCAATTAAAACCCTGCCTAACCAAACCATAATAGTTTTGGTATAATTCGGGCGATACGACAACATTTTTCATACTTATTTGTTTTCGTTGGATTAAGAATACATATTACACATATTGTTAGTTATTTTTTTTAAATTCATTAAGCCCTGACTAACCCAAACTATAATAGATAAAATATTATTCTACCTATAAAATATCCAAGTTATGTATGTGTTAATTGAATAATTTAAGATATTTTAAAGATAGACGAGTATTTTTTAACTATTATCTATTATGGCTTGGCTTTCGCAGGGTTTAATTGAAATTAAAATCTAACCAACACTGTAAATTTATTGTATTTCAATGAAAATAAATAAGTATGACGGAAAAAGTTTAATGTGCATTATTTATGGCGGATCTTAGCAGCCTACCTCCACCCTTCGCCACTGGTTGATAGCACACCCAGAAGAAAACGTACAGATCTAGAAACTTATCTGAAGAATGAGATGGGCGAGCCACTGTCGAAAACGACCCAATCAAGACTAGTAACTGGACAAAATCTGACATTCGAATGACATTTTCAAAATGGCGTCCTATGATAGTTTGTGGTTCCATTTTTTGTCATTCTACAGATAAGTTTTTAGGTCTGTATTTCGATTTTAATTTACCTCTTTAGGAATTCCTGCACTTCTGCCTTTCTCGTTTGGTTCTATTCTTATTTCAAAATCAGCTTTTACTGCTCTGAAATAAATGAATGTACATATATTAATCTCTATTTTGTCTATGACTTCTGTGACATTTCTAACTTGTATTGTTATCGTAAGTTCAAATTTTGTTTACAACTCTCTGACTAAATAAATAGGTTCGTACGTATAAGTTTTGCGCCACTTTGGGGCTTCGTGTACACGCCGAGACAATCGAAACTTTTATGGTGTCGCAAGTTAAGTTGTTGGCTGCGACTTGTTGCCTAAACTAATTTATAGAGACTTTGAAATGAGACTTTGTTATCAGTTTCTATATAAAAAATGGCCTCCAGTTAAACTATAGTGAAAAGCAAAGAAACCAGTACAATACATAAAGCACCTTATTCTAGCAAATATCTAATGAAGAAAACAATATAATAATGATTGTTTTGAAAGAATGACTTTCCATGAATATAAATATTTTTCTACAATTTTCGTTAAGTTATCAAATATATGTTGGAAACTATGTCAAAAGATTATATCAAAGAGATCTAAGAAATAAAAGCGGTAATCGTGTGTTTATAAACCTACTAGGTATTATATTTCGTTTTTTGATTAACTTATAAATTACTCTTCTTTCTTCTTTCGACCATGTCCGATCCTAATAGGATCATATGGGCCTCCATAGAGTAGAGGTTTGTATTAAAAGATTTCGTTTTTACGAGAAATGGATGTCAGCCACTTGCTCAATCTATTAGGTCCATATTCTGACCCATACACAAGTTGAAAAACAATATGTGTACTTGCCAGACCCAGGCCTGAGACCCACGACGCTATAGACCGACGCTTAAGCCGTGCGGCCATCGTGGGAGTATAAATTATATTTGTGAGATATTAGTTATCTGGACAATTTTATTAACCATGGCGTCGGATAGGAATGATTATTTTCGTTAAATATCACACTGCTCCCAGCTTAAGATATAACCATAGAACAGATTAATAAATAGAATTCCGATAGGTTATATGCCGATACAGTACATTTTAACGCAGGGTTTTGAATGTGTGAGTGTCCTACGAAAATGAACCACGCATTATAGATGTGCAATAGTGTGTGTTGCAACCTTCAATACACCAATATTAAATGAGCGTCAGTGCATAAATCGAGCACTTGTCAGTATTCGACGTATGACGTATTCTTCCACACTCGAGATCGGTTGTCTGCTTCTCCACACACGTTAAGTATTTCAGTTCCCATTATTTATGAGTTCCCTGGATAAGACGCTAGCTCCGTAAATATAATAAAATTAATACTATCGAATGAAGATAGTTGATGGAGATTTAAAATCTAATTGATGAGTTTTGTGTGTTATGCAGTATAGTCAGTTCTAACGACCTGGGTTTCGCCTTTCGGCATCTTCAAGTTCAGATATACATAAAGTCTTGATATACCAACAAAACACAAGCCGTTAAAGTTGTTGCCAATGGAATAGTAAAGTTGCCACTTCATAACTTTGCACTCCGGCTATAGGATATTACCTAATGCAATATATTTAAAAATATTTTTTTACATTTTAACACAACTTTACAGCGAATAAAATGATTTCATTTTTATAAACTTCTGAATAAAGTAGCAACCAAAAAGTAAAAAAATACGTGCTTAAAAGATAGGAATTATATTTATCCTAGTTTTCGTATGCGTCGATTGTCTGCCGCGGTCAGTTTTGGTGAATCCTTCGGGAGCCATATGCCAGCATTACATTACGTCACGGAGTAGATGTAGATACAGACAAAAATTGAAAAAACAACATGTTAATTTTTCAGAACTGGATTTCGAACCCGGGACCCCATGACATTATAAGCTGATATATACATATTATTAAAATATACCGATGGTTTAGGCATATTTAGACAAAAAATACATTATTCTAATACTAAGATAATTTATATTCTCAAATAGGTAAATTTAACCTATTAAACGTACAATATTTATTTTTACGGCATAATTGTATGATGATTTGTGTATAATAACTCATTTTCGGTAAAGACGTAAGATATATGTGCACTAACTCACCGATAAATATATACTATTAAGTATATGTTCATATATATATATGTTGTATGAGCTACTGTCAATAATTAGATGCATGGTTCCGGTATCCGTCACAAAAGCTTCCGGCACATCCCGGCCGCAGCAAAACGGTTTTGAGCTTTCACACAGACGGAAGCATGTGTTAGATTCGTGTCTCGGAGGCTTTTTTATAGCGCCGCGCGTGTAATCTTTGTGCCACTTTATACGCCAGTGGCCTCAAAACTTTATTGAATCACGCCCCTGCCCTCCCCAGTTATATTTGTAGTTTACTATTTAATGTCATTACTGAACGCTGGAAGCGCACGCCTACGCCAGGAAAAATACTACCTATATGCCAACAAGTAAAATGTTCTGGAAGTACAAAAACATGCTTACTAGATATACTTATACAATGTGATACAAATTTCGGCCATTAATAAACAGCGTTTATAGGCAAAATGTATGTTTAAATTCGAATTCAAATGGTAGGTTCTTTCTTTTTCTTTACAATAAACACTATGCTATATCCTTCTCTCTACAAGTATCATCCACTGACTTCTGTCTCTCTCACCTTCCTCAGTTTCCCGGTATTTCCATAATCCTCATCCATACAGTCAACACATTATCTATTGCAAGGTGACTTTCGCTGAGGTCTCACCTGGTCAGACAGAATCTTTAGTGTGATATCATTTGGCATTTTAATTCGGGCCATATATTGCGAATTGCGCAATACGTAGAATGGTATCAAATTCTTGTGGTAGTACAGGCGACTCACTCAGGTAATGGTACCATTATTTTCAAATGACACTAACACCGTTTCAAAGTCTCTCAGACTCATTTCTCAGTCAAAGCATTCATAATAAATTCTATAAAAAACATAAGTAGCTAACTTTCGGTAACAACACAACTGTCATAACCAGTTTTAAGACTACTCTTGTTACAACTGAAATAACTATCGACTAAAAAATAGCTTTCTGGAATTTATTGATTTAATATATCATACCGTTGTCATTAATAAAATTATGTGTGTTTTTGCTGTGATATCTATGTCAATTCTATCGTTGACAACCTGTCTCTATTAAAGTGAATGCTTAGCCTTTTGCCCACTCACCCACTCCGCACAGCTGCGGGTGCGCGCAACTCACTTTAGACACCGCTGTTTTACGTGCTACGTCGCGTGTTTGACGGTACAAATCGTGCGCGACTCTCTACGCCGTAGCATGTACAATGCGCTACGTGGCGTATAAAGTATTATGAGTGACCTTGGACCGACGCCGATCTCCGCAGCGTCGCGTGTTGGCGTCGCATTCGCGTATTGAGATCGCTTCGCATACATATTCCTACCATTATCACATTCACTTCGATCTGGAACCCATTTAAATCAATCAATAATAGAATAAACTATTTATTATTTAAAGTCCAACAGAATTAAACATATTTTGTGTTTAGAATAAATTCAATAATAATATTTATAACTTATTTGCTTGGATATTTATTCAACATAATCAGAATTTCTCTGTGAAATGAAAGCTACAGCGACGTCGATTGCTAGCTACTGTAACACTTTGCATTACTGTGCATTGTATGTACATATATTATGGAGTCGTTTGATTGCTGATAAGTGGATTGCTTTGAATTTTAAGTCCTTTATGTGAATTTATATGGTAAAGTCTATAATTAGGATTAACAAGTAAGTGTACCTACTTGACAGAATTCAATTACCCAACTTTATTGGAATTTTAAACCACAGTAATTATGTCGCTTTTAAAACCTAAATTTGAATATTAAATCAACTGCCTGTAAAAACTCAATTTATTAATATGTTACCTGCTGTAGTTATTAAATACAGTAACATAATTTATCTCAGTGAACAGGTTTCAAATCAATTAGAGATATCTGTATACATATTATTATAAAGTATCTTTGTTTGCTGCTTCCAATTTTAAATTTTTATAATAGATTAAATTTTGAATTCGATTTTATTTCGTGTTTTTTTGTTTGACGTTTACCACTGTCAAAATTATTTAATTTTGAGATATTATTGTATTCCTATTTCGATATTGAAATATATAAGTATTAATATTTTTTAAAGTAAGATAACTGTATATCTATCAATGAACCCATCTCATGCGAAGTTGGGTACTTCAGCTAGTATTTTATAAAATAGTATTTCATTAAGAGGTATATTAATTACCTAACTAATAAGCTATCATACTATTATTTAGTACATTATCATATTTATGTTGTATTTACATATATTGACATGGAACACTTTTATAGGATGGAAAGTGATCTTCTTCATTTGGTGCCATCTTCTATCGAAGTTTGGGGACCAATTTACAGTATACCTGCTTCTTCTGGCACAATCGTATCAGATCTCTAACTCCTTGAACATTGAGTCACTTACGGAGGTTGCATTGTCAAGATTATCTCATTATACCTACACCTCTGTTAAAAATGTTTTAAATATTTTGACGCTATGTATTGTTTGCTTAAAAATGCTTTTTGTGATTTTACGTGATTGTTTAGTTAGGGTGCATCTGAGTGACATATGTACATTTTATAATGTTTACTATGTTAAAATTCCTGCAGCTTGACAGATGCGGTCGATAACAGTTTGATATAATTAGGTTTCCTCTATATAAATAGAAAATGTTTTCTTCTAGGTACTTTAAAAACTAGAATAAAATGTTTCATAATATTAAAGTTACGCATACTCGCGCATTGTTAGTGGTTCACATTAAAAAAAATATTACCGAAAACAGTTATAATTACAACGTTGTAAAAGGTGATTTGTTGTTAACATAATTCAGTCATTATTACACTAAAACAAAGGGGACTTATCGCTTATTTAATGCGTGTACGTTGGAAGCCACTTTTCATAAAGCTGCACACGCTATAACGATTAGGTATACATTTATAAAAAAATACCCGTAACCTATATTACCATCTAGGGGCGGACTGTTTATATTGAATGAATATGTTCTAAAATGTATGACGAGCATTAGGCTAATCTCACACGTATTCCAGCATAACCACACCACAAAAATGTGGTTAATTTGTTGGCAGTTCTTGAAACGGAAACACATTATTATTTAGATTTAGAATATGCATCCATTCGTATGATGGCAGGATATAGATGCCAAATAATGCAACAATCACTAACACAAATCACATAGTCCAGAAATAGTTCTCATTTGAGAGGCAATTCGCACCGGTGGACCCTCATTCATTTCCAGCTTGTTTGTTGTAAAAAAAATCCCGGCAAACAATATACAGGTCTCAACAATATTTTCAGTTGTTTCGATTTCTCCACATTCAAATAAAGGAGGTAAACTAAATCCCCACCCATGTATTCATATATTTAAAAGTCGTCACCGTATTTCACACATTTTAAATACGCAAATTACAGTCTAAATATTCCATTAAAACTATATAGATATCACTCTCTCTGTGCATAATTTAAATACGATTATATTAATCGCAGGGAACTCATAAATAATAGGAACTGAAATACCTAACGGGTAAGGAGAAGCAGGCAACTGATCTCGAGTAAGGAAGAATACGGGATAAATGTGTCAGGAATACGTCATCGAATACTGACAACTACTCTCGGTTTATGCATTGACGTTAATTTAATATTGGTGTATTACACACACTATTTCACGTATATAATGCGTGGTTCATTTTCGTAGACATTCAAAACCCTGCTTCAAAATTTACTGTATTGTTATATAGCCTATCGAAATTCTATTTATTATCTGTTGTGTGATTAATCGATTTGTATTATTTGTGGCACTAATTATTGCATGTCGTAGTTGATAAATGTTTTTTTTACAGTTTAGAAACGCTACTGCATAGTATTATTAATAAATAGACCACATTTCGAATTCTTCTTCCACCCTGTCACGTCCCAACATTGGGGCATAGGGCAAGCACAAGTTGGCGCCACTTCCCTCGGTCCATCGCCAACTCCTGCGCCTCCCGCCATGTCAGACCTGCAGTACGTAGGTCGCTTTTGTAGCACCGCTGCAGAGTGAGGGAGGGCCGGCCACGGCGACGGAACCCTTGAGGCTGTGCCACAAAGGTACGAAGTGCCGCACTCTTTGGCGGCATCTGGAATACGTGTCCCAGCCACGAAAATCCCCTCTGTGATAACTTCAATCACCGAAGGCTGTTGTGTCTGCTCACGAACTCGGGTATTTGTAACGCGGTCGTACTAATGTACCCTAAGATTCGGCGGAAACATCGATTCTCAAAGCTCAACAGCCAAGACTCTTAAAGCTTAGTAAGATGCCATGCCTCACAGCCATACAGGAGCACAGGTAGCACGCACGCGTTAAACAAACGACATTTGGTCCTCACAGAATACAGCCTTGATCTCCATGCGACTTCAAGTTGGTTGAACGCAGAGCCCGCCACACCCATGCGGATTCCAAACGTTTCGAATACCTAATTAAAAATCTTTTCTTGGAAGGAATGTCTAGTTTATAGTCCAGTTCTTTGAGTATCATTAATACTTTGGACGCGGAAGACGCACACGGTGCGTAATGACCAGGCGGCCGATCGATGTAATTAACGTGCATTTTAAAGGGGGCAATTAAAATCTCATTATCTATTCAGCAGCGAAAGCGTTAATAGTATTGTTGTAATGACTGTAAATATCTCTAAGAAGACTCATAATTCGAGTGCTTAAAGTCAGACAACGTTATCTACAAAAAAGTGTTTTTTATTTTTTTGAGATAACGTTATTTTACATTTATGGATACATGATAATCAAACAATGTTATGTCAATCTTTTCCAATTTCTTATTAAATCGTCAGTAAAGTTTAACGCTAACTACATACGTTACCCTTGTTTTCATATTTTTTTAAAATTATCCCTATAAATTTTAACATCATCATAAGCAAGATAAATGTACAATACACAGTAAATTATAAAATATTAACATTAGGTTTTAAATAAACATTTCTCTTGTTGAGTTACAAGAATCTAAAATAACGATGTTTGGCTCTCCTGTAAAGTTGCACTTTTGTAGATAGTGTTGTTTGACACTAAGCCCTCGAATTACTATTTCGTTTCTGCTATTTACAATCCAAACACAAAGGAATAGTAAATTACGTAATATTTAAGAGATTTCATACTTTCTCACGGGTTTGTTATTTCGGTATTTTTTTTACTTGTCAGATTTCGAACGGATAATGTTGGCCACACGACACAGTGAGAATGACCCCTTGTTGAACCGTGATTTTGCTTAATTTCCTTTCGCGCGTGGATATATTAGGGGCTGCGTGTTTTATTTTTGAAAATCTTTGAACTGTAACGAACTAAAAATTCGCAATTATTAATGATTTAACATCGGCTGAAATATGGCAAGGTACTCTACGTCCTTCAAAACTGATTGACCATGATAAATTATATTGTGATATATGCATATTATATTTGAGGAAGTGAGATGGAATAAGGAACAGGCAGGGTAGGTTAACTCTAAAATGAATAACTCAGAATTTGATGCGTGAATGAAATGAACCCTGGTTTTATTATCTCCTTCCAAATAAATATTAATTTAATTATTACAGGTACGTTTACAGATTATAATTTAGATGCGTGAAATCACGAGTATGCGTTCTGAAGATTGCGAAGTGCGATCGGGCAAAGCGCAACGATAACCTTAGAGTTAAATCTTTGATAACTGACTGACATATTGATTTCATGTAATGAGTATTTTTATAGTGATTCGATTCAATAGAAAATGCTGCTATCACTACTTGAATATTATGATAATCATGCTTATTAGGTTTATTGTGTAATGCATGGCTCGTTTATAAATAATTTGAACAATTAAGCAGTTTTTAATAATTAGGCAAGATTGATTTTCATATAAACAACTTTTGTGCATATCATAAATCGTTTTGTAAATTATAAATAATTGAATAATATAATTATTGAATTATTTTTGCTAAATTAGCTTTGTTGAAATTTGATTGATTCACATAAATCGCTTGATTTGCAATTTTAACAATATTATGTTGCAAGATACATTGTAATTGTAAATTGATGGTTTCCTGCCAAGTCATGCGGATGGTAGGGTATTCACCCTACATATTAAAGGAACAAAATTATCGATTGTCACTATAATAGTAACATTACGAAAAACATAATAATATATACTGTTTTACGAAAATTTGAATCATATTATAATTACGCGGTTTAAGCGTCGGCCTATAACATCGTGGGTCCCAGTTTCGAATCGTGGGCTTGACAAGTACACATATTGTTCTTCAATTTGTCTGAGTCAGAGTATGGTCCTAATAGATTGAGCACGTGGCTGACATCCATTTCTCGTAAAATAAAATCTGATATAGATTTAAATTACAAAAACCGATAGCCAATATAGCTCCATTTTGAAAATCGCTTCATAGATTACATATTATAAAAGCCATTAGTTAAAATTTGTCGCAATTGAGTACGGCGCTTTTAGCAATGTGGTCAATGTGCACGGGCGCGAACCCCAAGAAATGCATGTTTGATTCCTGCTTACCGTCTTACTTTTTCAAAAAGATTTTTTTCTATAGTTATAATAGGTACATTTTCTCAGAAGTATTTTCAAAATTATGTACAAGTATTATAACATAGATTTTTCTAAAAAAAATAGTAATGTACAAAATGTGTATAACTTTAAATCGTTTTTAATTATATCGAATCGATTTTCAGTATTGTGATAATACTAAATCTCGGTTCGATTAATTAATGAACAATGATGTTATATTATGGATGAGTATTCACCATGAAAGTGTAAATTTGAAACTGTACCACAACAGACGATATTATGAATGTCATCTTATAATATTTCCTTGTATGTATAATGCGTTAAGCCCGTTATCATCAGCAATATCAGTAAAGACTGTAAAACTTAATTTCTGTGCATGGAATAGTGACTCTAAGGATGTCTATAAAACACTTTATGGAATCAGGAACGAACTGGGAATATTACTTTTCATTTATTATAACTTTAAATATTATGTTAGTGATATAAGTATTACATTAAATTTATATCTATTGGATTTTCTTTTACACTGTGTATAGTCTATATATGCATTGTTAGATTACATTGTTCATAACATCATAACATATAATATCATCACATAACATTATTGTTCATGATTCATGAACGATCTCTTCATCGTCGTAGAGACGCAGAGTGATTGTTTGGTGTACAATTTCAACTCGCTGCATCATTGGATCGTTTTTTCTTGAATGTAAAATAAAAAACTATTAGTGTGAATGGCGATCAATATCGGATGATAATCTGAAACTTTTTTTGTTTTTTTAACTGTGCAAAATCTCACAAAACTGATGGGAATTTTTCTCGAACCATTTCCTAATTTCGAATTCTGGTGACGTCAATTGGCCACCTCGTTCAGCTTATTAATTTGCGACTATATTAAAGGAAAAAAAAACACGTTAACAACTCGACAACTGAAATATAAAATTTCAGAAGAATTCTACCAAATTACCCAAGAAAAATGTTATAATATCGAAAAAGTATGAATTTGTGCCGCGTTACTAACACACTAAAGAAAGTTACATTAAAAACACCCTGTATATACCGACAGATAGTTTATCAAACAATATATATTAATTTTAATTTTAAAAGGTGCTTACGTACTTTAGAAATCATTTTAAACATAATTCCAAAAAGCTCTAAGCAAAAAATTTGATGTATTTTTATTTATAAGCCGGACTTAAACACGAGGCGTCTGTTTCGAAAGCTCTCGGGCGGTCATAAAATAAAACTTTTCGGCAAAAACTTTCACTTGTTTGCCTCTCGATAAATTAAGCCCCAACTTCGCAAAGTTCTTACTTTTCAAATTTCCATTTTATCGCACCGAATTAATCTGCAATAACTCAGATTTATTGTCGTTCTCAATGGGAACGAACTTGATTACTCTCTCCGAGATGGGGCAGTAAGAGAAACTGCGCGCGAATGGCACTCATTTTTATTTGATTAATTTAGTATTAATGGCGTTTGCCATGGCGAAGAGGTTGCATATTATAATTGCGCCATAGTGACCCGGATTCCAATCTTAATAAACATCTTCTCAACGATGTCTAACGCCTTTGATAGGGACTTACATATCAATGGCGAAAACTCCCATTTTACATATATTTTTACAGATATTTTAACATTAAACATAAATCGTATACATAATTATTACTCACTTCCGGGTTATTTGAATTGCTCCCCAGTATGTGTAAACGAATGCTAATGTATTCGAATCCTTGTGGAATGAGATTTGTACGGGATGGCTGTGTCTCATCCCGATCAGCGAAAAATACATACCAAAGCTTTCTTAATATGTACATTGATATCACCTTATATTGGCGCGTTTACTTCATTATTTTATTATTGCGTAACCATCATTAAGTTAGTAGATACATATTTTACAAGAATTGCTTTATTACATAATAATACTACATACTTATCTTTATAAAATAGGGACAGGGTGAGATTAGTTATAGTAAATTTAATCATTTGATTAAGTATGTATAATATGTCCAAAGTATCAGACGTCTACATTTTACATGATAGGGATGTAGGGATGGTCCCTACGAACCCTATTTAAAGGCGCCCCTGAAACATGGAAAGAGTGCTGGGTTCATTTATGCGCTGCGTACTCGACGGTATCTTCGGACCCATTCATGACACACTGTTGAAGTGAAGATAAAGATACAATACCCACCCACCTAACACTTTGTGCGGGAGCCCGTACATGGCACAGTCCATCAAATTGGACCGCGTAAGATGACTGGGCCATGTATACATGATGTTCGAGTTACACATATCAAATAAACTGTGGTGTCGAGTTGGATTAAAGAGCTTCGGCATCATAAACAGATGCTGGGGGAGCCCATGACCGTCTTCGGATTGAGGCGCCAGGAAAAAATATTTTCTAATTGTGGCAGAATATTTCTCCGATCCCCCGAACAACAAAATGGTGTGGTAGTCGGCAATTTAAATAATACTATATCATAAGACCACACGCAACTGGTGAAAACGGTGTATGTAGTCCACAAAACCAACCCTCTGCGATCGGTCGACGCCTATTGATATTTTATCGAACCTTACTTCGTGAAATATGATTTTAATAATCAACGGAAAAGATAACATTGTCTATGTATCTTTAAAATACTTATTCTGCATGTATTACTTAATTGAACACATAATATTATATATCGTTGTATGTAGGTATATTATTCCATGTCTTTCGTTAACGATTATTTTAATTACAATGATGAACATAATAATTCCAACAGCGATAAATATCGTAAAAGTATTTTTTGATTGAAACGTATCCATTACAAAAGCCTACCTATTGTGAATACAAAGGAAAATTATTGGTAATGTAAATAATTATTTATTCATTAGATATGGAAATAGAGCAATCGAACCTACTTTCATAATCGTTGTAGAAATTAATCAATACCAACTAAAAAAATATTCCTATATTCTTTCCTATAATAACCCATAATTATAAATTTCATCAAATGTCTTTGGAATGAATAATTTCAAGTTATCTAAGAAAATCGATACATATCTTCGTGCATACTTACATACGTATCTTTATTACACCATTTTATAATAATGTGTATAGTACAGAAAACTGGATGATTTTGAACATACATAATTTTGAAAAACACTTTCTGAGAAAATATATAACCAATAGAAAAAAACTTTTTGAAAAAGTAAGCCACTCCGGCAGGGAATCGAACCCTGCATCTCCTGGGTTTACTCCCCGTCCATCACATTTTCCTCTATGCTACGCAGTGACATACTTTTTTGATTACAGATTTAATGTTATAACAAGAAAAAGTATCATACTCTGGTTAAATTTTTCATTTTACCTGTCACTCGAATACAAAAGCTTTCCTCTAAAAAGCGTTTTAAACTTTTGAAACTTTTTGTGACGACGTTTTAGTTTCTACGAATGGAAAGCAACAAGCTTTTAGTTGTTTTTGACTTTGCTATAAATAAGTTAAGTTAATATGCGATTGGATGTATTTATAAATAGCGTCCGACCGTTTGATATACTCGTATTTGGTATATTTTTTATTGTTTCATTGTCATACCAAAATTATTAATAGTAACAGCAACTTAAACAATAAATTAGTAATAAGTTTCTAATTGTGATACATACGTTTAATCCAAAGATATTTAAGAAAACCGAAATGAATTTAGTACAAAATAAAATAACCATTAATATCATCATTATTTTTATAACTCTACAACCATTGGCGGAACTTGGTATTTTGGAATATTGGAAGATGTCTCATTGACAATAATTATCTATTGTCTCTTACAATAAAAGTCATGTCCAAAGATGTTGAAAAACCTTCTTCTACAGAAAGAGTCTAAATGTACGAAATTGAAGCAAAAAAAGGACCACTGGTCCACTAATTAGATTAATAGTGTGAAGTGAATGCATTGCAGGTTCATTTGAACTTCACCCCACTGATATGACATTTATTTGCCAATTCCCAGGGTGTTTAAAAAAACAATACGTTACGATGAGTAGATAACTAACCAATACAATATTTTTTTTTTTTTTTAATTATTTTATAACCATGTCCCTCCTTTTTCGTACAAGGTGGTTGTTAGTAATTTTGAACAATCAGAAACACCCAGGGTTTTAGAAAAACACATAAATGTTGTGTCCTCACCGGGAATCGAACCCAGAACTCTCGGGTGGAAGGCAAGCGCCTTACGCACTGCACCACGAGAGCCGTATGATTATCTAGTTGAAAAACTTTCTAAAACTTGTGTAAAACTGTTTATAACTGCACTCGAGTAAGTAATCACAATGGACATAGAAGATACCGCCATTGCTTGAGCAAGAAAATAGGAATGAAAACTTAACAATCTTAAAATTTGTCAGTGGCGAAGGGTGACTTTTGGAAAGAGGTAGGCTGTGGAGATCTGATAAAAAGAGCTATATAAAAGTATACTTACGAGAATAGTACGACATTTTCTACTAATGAATAGGTACACACTAGTAAATGACAACGACACACTAATTCAATGAAACTTCAAAAACTCATTGACGACATAAAAATGAGCCATGTGTTTAAATTACGTATTTTTCAAAACATGTATACCCATCAAAAATCATTAGATAAAATTATTTTTTATTTATGAAAACAATCTATACTTACTTATTTATTTAAACGCCGTTGAAATAATTTTTTTAATTATCTAATTATTAATGATTTTGGACAAAGTGCGCAGTCGTGACAACATTATTATGCGCGAATGTTTTAGGCTCTGCGATAGGAGCTTACCTTATTTCGTACAAATCAGCAGACTTGCTGAGGTTACGAGACGTAAAGTCCATACGAAAAAAATTCAGAATTATTTCACACATAATCGGAGATTTATTTACGTCGAGACGTTGCGGCGTTTATTATTTATTTACGGCACGCTGTGGTATATTTTTAATACCTTTGCAGTTGTTTTGTAAACTGTGTAATACTGTAATACATTCCTACATATACGACATCTCTCGTTGGCAAAATAAATTATTTTTATATAACATAAAATAATGAAGTGATTAAGTATATAAATATGTCAATATGCAATTAAATAATATTTTTCTTAAGAAGGTAGGCTTTAAATAATCGCCTAGTATGGAGTCTTCGCCACTGATATTTGTGGAGTTTACCAATTTACCCATGCTAGATGCGCTTGCAAAATAATTTAAAATATCATAACAGATCTAATGTATTTATAAGACTCTTTCTATTAATAGTTCAAATCCTTTGGTCATCTGAGATAACATCGTATTGTTGTCATTATTGTTTTGAACTCTCAATTTAAATCCAGTGATGTCTGATCATTATATGTATTATTATTACATACATATATTTATGATTCCAATTAATTTTAAATCTGGATTAGGAACTGTCATTCCATATATACTGTTATTTTTAATTCACATCTTTCGCGAATCTGTGATTGAGAGTGAAAAACTACTAATAAGTATAACATACATAATTTTAAAACACCTTAGATATACAACTACTAGAAAGTATATTTTTTGAAAGAAAGAGTACCACATCCAGCGGAACTCGATTCGCGTCAATGTGATTTACCAATTGAGCCATGTGCATTCTATTTAATTACGACGAAATAAACCAATAGTTATTACATTTTTGAATCTCTTCACAAATTGTGTTAATTGTGGTACCTAGTATCAATTACTTCGGGTACAATTTAAGATTTTCATTAATTAGATAGAATGCACATGGCTCAATTTATAAATATCTAAGTACTAACATTAAACAATTAATCATTGTGATTTTTTTTCAATTTAGTGCGGCTTTAAATATGGATCGTGTGGTTTTAAAATACTCACGCGAGATTCTAAATTAGACACTTTTTTCTTCAATAAGTTTCTAATAATCAATTAAAACCAATAGTTGACACCACTGGCGAATGGTGGAGGTAGGATGTTAAGACCCGACATAAATACTACACACCAAAATTTGTCAGTTACACGTATTTGTTTTCATTGAACTAAGACTGCAACATTCTGATAGTTATCTCTTATGGTTTGTTTTAGGCAGGGCTTAATAAATTTAACAAAAAAAAACTAACCAAACCCATCTGTATTATGTATTTTTAATTCAAAGAAAACAAATAAATATGACTGAAAAAGTGTACACTGTTTTTGTCGAATCGCCCATATCATACCTAAACTATTATAGTTTGGTTAGGCAGGGTTTAGTTGACTTGTGGTCAAATTGTGGTCTCAGTTCAATGAAAACAAATACGTATGGCTGACAAAGTTTAGTGTGCACTATTAATTTATGTCGGATCTTAAAAGCCTACCTCCACCCTTCGCCACTGGTTGACACATACTGTGTTTTGATTTCAAATATCAGATAATGCCATCGATACAAAACATATTGTCTGTTACATATATCCGTGATATTCTGCGAGCGATGTTGTATATTATTTGTTGTGGAAATATAATCCCAAGTAAGAGTAATGTTGTGTTGTTTGTTTCAGAGATGGAAATCGTGCCCGAAGGAAAGAACTTCCGATTGGTTCAAGAAGAAGAGCTTCCGGCCATCTTAGATTTTCTCGAAAAGTATTTGCCTGATTCGCTTAAGGTAAATAATCACATGAATATCAGTTTTTTTTAAACAGGTCATGCATGAACTATGAACTTATTCTATAGATAACGTACGATACACAAGATATGAGATGTATGCGTAGTGGGTAAAAGATAATTAACTCACATGGTATTAATATTATAATATAGTGATGTCAGTATTTTAAAAAATCAGCAGGTACCTAGGTTTAAAATACAAAAGCCGATCGCCAATAGTGACTCAATTTTGAAAGCGCTTCAGTGAATATTAAAAGCCATTAGTTAAAATTTGTCGCAATTACGTATGACTCTTTTAGTGCATGGGCGCGATACCCGAGAGATGCAGGTTCGATTCCTGCGGGGTGTCGTACTTTTTTCAAAAAGATTGTTTCTATTGATTATAATATATTTTCTCAGAAGTGTTTTCAAAATTATGTATGTTCAATAATTAGAATGTTACATTCTTAAATCTTGTGAATTATTATACATTTTTGGGAACATTATTCAGTCACGATTATTCCAGCTACAGATAATTCTTCTTACCTCTTCTTACCTAACCGATTTTTTTAACGGTACATGTTCAAACACGCGCGTTAACATGATCTTACTCCCTACTTTAGTTTTAGTTTGTCAATTTATGGCTACGGCCATATGTTGTAGGTTAACCACTGGGGAATGCCAAAAGAAATGGCGTATTTCAAAAAAACACTACCTTATTATTATAAAGCAATCATTATTCTTAAGATGTTTATCACACTTGAATGGTCAAAGACATAGCTTATAATTAATATCTTTAGAATTATCTTCAAATGTGTAAATCTCGCCCATTTTTTGAATAATAAAATGCCTAATTCTTGTCAAATTTGGGATCACAGAGATTATCAATATAATTTTTTATCGTAAATATTTCACTATAATAATGTCGACATAAATTATACTAATGGTTTTATAAATGCGTTTAAAAATTAATAAATGTGAAAAATCACCACTGCACATGCATGTACTGAAATATTACTATATTCTAAAACTTTATAGCGAGAGGTTTAAAAGAATACTATTTTATGTAATAAAAATACTTTATGCAGTCATCAAATGTTTAAAATAATTATAAAGGATAATAAGGCTTCAAAATTATATAAATAGATTATCTACAACATTTAAGGAATATCCAGGATCATGCTTTGAACATGCAATAAAAGCTCCATTTTGACCTACGCTGAGCATGTCCGCCCTTACAAGATAAAAAGAACTTATTATATACAACGTTTTTAAATTTTCTGTTGAATTATTATGCTCACTTGTACTTGATATGAAGTAAATAAAAAACAAACAAATATAGAATACTGAAATGTCATTTTGACATTTCATTTTGATCTCCATAGTAACGCACGTATATATTAATAATTTAGTTGCTAGGACCACCCCCTTAGCAACCAATAATAGTCTTTTACTTTTTACGGATTTTCCTGAAATAACTTTCCATATAAAGCAGAATTAACTGAAAATGAATTCAATTCTGCTTAAAGATGGCTAAAAGTATTAAAAGAATGCATTGGCATCGTGTTATCTCACCGGAAAAACAAGAATACGAACTAATAAAAACGTTGTAAAATAATACAAACTTGGGTAGAAATAAAATTGTTTGTAATTATATTTATATGTGTTTTAGGCACAATATAAATGTCTAATCGGTATAGGTACTACGTGAAACATTTGTATTTGTTCTGTAAATTGATTAATCATGATCAGTAAAAAATCACTATTTACATTCAATTCGATAAACTAAAACGTTTTACGTTTGGTGAATTCGTTTATTTTATAGTTTTACAAGGGTTTCGTAATATAATTTTCGAATTGTCATTGGTTGATTGGTTGGTTATCTCATGAAATGCAAATTTTGCAAATATTACCCTACCCATATTATACAAATATACACACACGATGGCCGCGCAGCGCGTCGCCATATAGCGTCGTGAGTCCCAGGTTCGAATCCTGGGTCTGGCAAGTACACAATATATTGTGTATAGGTTGAGCAAGTGGCTGACATCCATTTCTCGTAAAAACAAAATCTGTCAATACAATCCTCCACTCCGCGGAGGCCCATATGATCCTATTAGGATCGGACATTGTCGGAAAAAAATATTATGCTCTGCTTAGGAGTGAAAAAAATGGTAGACTTATCTTGCAATGAAAAGTAAACAAATAACGCAAGGGTATTGTGATATTTAATCATATTTTCCACAATAAACTTATGACCAAGGCTTATCATTGATTATGTATGATATAGTATACCTAAGTACCACATAATTATTTTTGTATTCAGTGTTGTCAGATACAAAATCGTTGTAAGGTCAATGTGTAATAAATTAACTGCGATGTTATTAATGATTTACTCAACCTTATAATTTAATTATGTTATTAATTATTGGACACTGAAACGATGAGAAAATAAACAACTCTCACCAATGACAGTAATATGGATTTACGATTGACTCTATATTGACTCAATATACAAACATCTTTTTTCAGTGTTCGTTTTTTGAAAACTTGTTTATATTCAAAAACGAAACCTTCATATTGAAAAAGATAATATTATTTCGTATATGCTTATTATTTCTTATGTATTTCGTTTTGTTTTTCGTCAATATTAAAGCTGAAGGGTTTTTTTCGTAGCGAAGCATGTTTTTTCACCTGATGTTTATTTTATTTTGTGACGTTTTTCATCGTAGACGTCTTTATTTTTAAATTGACAAGACGTAATGACATTGAAATAACAAGGTTACAACTGACATTTTCGTTAATATAGAATAATTTTATTAATATGTGCCAAAAATCTCGTTTGAACCTGTCTCTTGAACTGCATTGACAATTATTAATGATTAAATATAATGTCTAAAGTCTAGACAATATTTATAAAAAAAAATAACTTAATACCTATGCGATCGAACAAAAAGTCAATAAATGTCATTTCCACAATAAATTCGGTTGTAAAAATTGTAAAATAATTTTTTTTTACATTAAGATTGATAGATATTTATTATTGTATTGTACATACAGTCATTTACAATTACTTATTTGATGCATCCATGCATTAGTGCTACAATGCGCTAAGTGCAGTGAAATAGTTTCTCCCAGCAATTACTCATCACCTTCACCTGAAATGCCACGAAGGTCAATAATGAGCCATGATTACCTTGATGAAAAAAAAATGACCTATCTAATTGCGTCGGGGCGTCACCGCGGTGGACAAATTGAATGTAATAAGCATAGAACAAATCAGAGTAAAAGTCAAAGTGAAAGGCATACATCCAGCAGTGGATGGACAGGCTGACGAGTGGAAGAAGAAGACACATTATTAATATCATTCCCAACCCGCGGTGGAGCTTTGAAGCCGTGAGTGTGGGTTCGAATCATGCATCTGGCAAAAATGACATGGGATTTTTCAATGTGTGTTCAGTGATACCTACGATGGCCGTGCGGCCCATAGCGTCATGGGTCCCAGGTTCGAATCCTGGGTCTGGCAAGTACACATATTATTTTTCAATTTGTCTATGAGTGAATTGAGCTGATAATTCTTTAGAAAATAAAGATATAGGTACGTAATTTTATCAATTATTGATATAACGCTGATATACAAGTTTTATTAAACCAAAAATTATGTTTAAAGCTCGTTGTCTAATTTTCGTATAAATTGTCCGATGGGGCCTTGCTGTTTTGAGGTCATGAAGTGTCAATCGATGTTTAACGGTTGAAATATGATTCACTGCCAAAAAAATGTACGTCATTTCACATTTTACACAGCTGTAGCTTAAAAGTTAATATAAATAATAAATTATCATCGTATTTTCTTTCAAAACGGTGTCATGGCGGATAGCAATTTACGGATGCATAACCTACATTCGCGTTAATTACGAAAATGTCCTTGAGCGTTAATTTAGTACTATGATAATGTAATGTCCTTCCAGAGTTCAGTTTTGGCATGTATCTTAATTGTTATGCTATCTACAATGGCGGCTATCAAAATTCTTAGCATTAAAACTTCGTGCCAATGGATGTTTCTGAGGCCACCCTTTAGCATATTTCGGCACCCTGACATAACACAATTTGGCACCTTCTGAACTGATGAATGTTATACTTAACTTATAAAATGGTACAATATTACATAAGTATTATAATATTATAATGTAATATATTATCATCGTATTTTCTTTCGAAATGATATAAGAAATTTTAATACATACTTTAGGCGAGGGGTTCCCAAGCTTTTTGAGCGGAGGTACAAATTTAGATTTTGAAACTGCTACGTGAAACGGAACACATAGACAGTGGTGGGTTTAGGAATTTGGAGGCCCGTTTTTTTTTGTAACAACGTATCTAGCAAAAATATCGATGTATCTTTTACCTACCCATTTATTGTTGAAGGTGACAGTGATGGCACCTAATAATATTAGTGATTTTTTTTTAGTACAAGTAGGTACCTACGAATCCGTTTCTGTGGTGATGTTATAGGCCCTTTAGATGTTAATTGTAGGATTTAGAAATTGAATGATCGCTTGGAACACACTCGAGGCCCCCCTTTAAATCTTTTGACGAATCGATTGCGTTATCTGTGTCAAAGAAAATCGCCGCTAGAGATACATAAATTATTCTAAATTATACATATATTTATCATATACATACATACATAATCATAAGCTTTTGTGAGGAAATAATTAAAATATTTTTTTCACAAAGATATAGGTATTCAAATATTTGTTTACATTGGCTCTATAATCTCATATGCCGCCTCACAAAGAGGTCTATCAACAGTTTTTTTTTTGCGAGAAATGAATGATACACATACTTGACCTACTACTACTAGGTCCATGCTCTTGTTCCAAGCACATCTTGAAAAACAACATGTGATTTTTCACGACTTAGGATTTCTGATTATGTGCTCTTAATTTTTTGAATGAATTTTTGGAATTATCATTTAAGATATCAATCACATCATATTGAAACGCACAACCACATATTTAAAATATTGAACAGTCCTGAAGTAAAGTATTGCCACCACATGCGACTTTTTTCAACTATCATGCCGGGTCCACACTGACACATGTCGCGCGACAAGCTAGTTACATTTTACGATAAGTATGATAATTATCGTAAAATTTAACGAGGTTGTCGCGCGACATGTTGCCAGTGTGGACCCGGCATTAGATTAAAGTTGTGATGGCCCCTAGGCTAGAACCCTGTCAGTCCCCTTCTTGTGAGGGCCATGACTTACATAAGTTTTTCGATGATTAAAAAAATGATTTAGAGATAACGAAATATCTACGACTATTTTATTCAATATTTTTTTAATTTGGAACGTCATTGCCAGCGCAGAGCCCTACTTCTGCGTATTCTCAAAGTACCGGTAAACCCATCCCTATTTTAATCCAAAACTTAACTAATTACAGTGGTGAAGGGTGGAGGTAAGCTGAAGATTCAACATAAATAGTGCACACTAAACTTTGTCAGTGATACTTATTTATTTTCATTGAACTAAGAATACAATTTGCGGATGGTGCTGGTTTGTTTTAAAATTCAATTAAACCCTGCCTAAACCAAACCATAATAATTTAATTGATAAAAACTAATAAACACTATCTACACATTTTAGTTCAATGAAAACAAATACATACATAATTTCGAAAACACTTCTGAAAAAATGTATTATAACCAATAGAAAAATTCTTTTTGAAAAAACTAAGACAACCCGCAGGAATCGAACCTGCATCTCTCCAGGTATCACGCCCGCCGCGCATAGACCACTATACTAAACCTGTCATACTAATTACGACAGATTATAACTATTGGCTCTTATAATGCTCTCTGAACCGCTTCCCAAATTGAGCTACGATTTTGTAATTTAAATCAAAGTAGGTATTACTTTAATTACTAGCCTAAGATATTTTTGTGTTGTAGCTTACTTGAACTTGTGTTTTCAAAATTATGTATGTTCAATATCTACTTAGAATATTACATTCTTAAATCTTGTGAATTATTCGTTGAATAAAAAAAATAGTTTAGAAAACAGATACGTTTGACTGACAATGTTTAAATTGCACTATTTATCTCGGATCGTAACAGCCTACCTCCACCCTTCGCCACTGACTAATTAAATGTATTTTGTAGCTAATTCTATTTTTGTTTTGTTTTCAGTTTCATCAGACGATCAAGACATATTTAAATAACCGCGTTTGGGACTTCCATTTTTATGTATCGAAAAATTGGCCTGATGATCCAGTGTGCCTTCATTTTCCAGGCTGCACTAGTACGGTAAGTAACAGTATATATCCCTATTAACGAATTAGTAATACAAACGGATTTTCCTTTACTACATGTGGAATACCTACCACTGTAATACAACTGTTGTACCTATCCTATGGATGGTAAGGGCCATGACGAATGGTTCCCAACTGGTCGATCGCGGAGGAAAATTTACTATTGTGAATTTTGAAAATAATAATATAAAATGATATGTACCTATATGGAAAGCTCTGAATTCAGAAAAATACTCATATTTAAAGGAGGTCTATCTTCGAAATTTTATCATGTTTAGATTGTTTAGTACCTACACATAAATGTATTGTGAAGCTCCATTTTCTCAATCTATGAAATTTATTAAATTCAAATATCGAACACGATCATATTCATTTGCGTTTTGTAACAAGGCGAATTATTTGAATATTGTCAATGATATACAATGTCAAATAATATGTCACTAAGTAGGTATATATACATATTGATGAAATATATTAATTGAATTAATGAAAAACTGCATGAAGATGTTTTATTCATCTTTACTTCCCCATATCTAGCAACAAAATTTCTTATAAGATTCTTATTAGAAGTCGATCGCCAAAAAAATTAAGATACAAAGTAGCTCCCAACCTCAATAAGGCTCAATACCAATGACATTAATATGGACGAAGCATCTGGAAAAAAAAATGAAACTCACTTTTTTGTCGGGTCTGCCGAATGGCATAATCTGTTCTAACGCCATTACAATAAAGGTGATATTGCTATAAATTCCCGATGCTTTTTCTCGGTCTGCCGAATGGCATAATTCATATTTTAATAAAAATATCGCTCGCTCAAATAAACATTGACACTAGAAACACTGTTCTAACGCCATTACAATAAAGGTGATATTGCCATAAATTCCCGATGCGTGATATCGCATAATGGAAATTGCGAAATTTTGTCACGTGACGTCTACCTATACAAGTGCGAATGTCGCTATGCGCGAATTTACTTGCTAGCTACTATACTGGATGCGTTGTCCATTAATAATGTCATTGCCCAAGACCCACAGCAACGCAGATCGATTCCAAATGTATCCTACTGGAATCAATGCATCCAATTAGAACGGTCTCGCTTAATTCCAATTGTATACATTTAGAATCAAATTAGACCTGCGTTGATGCAATACTGTCATCGTTGCCTTTAGGTGAAACTATGACAATATGAAAAACCAAAATTTGATAAGATATAAACAAAAATAAATTTAAGTTTAACACATTTAATAAAAAATCCATGTTATTCAATTACTTACTATTTAATATACATTTCAATAAAAGATATTGGTAACAATTTAGGTAGGTAGGTATTGAAAGCATTCATTGAATTAATTCAAATTATTGTACATAGTATATACAAATAGTAAGTATAACATTTACGTAAATGTACTATAAATTATAGTACAGGTGTCAACAGTGGTATAATGTAAATGCCAGATCGAAAAACATTGTAAGAAAAATCTAGGGAAATAATGAAAAGACCATATATTATGAATTGAATACAGTCACTAGATTCAAGCCGCGTAAAGAATCAAAGTGTTAGGATATCACTGTCATCTTTCAAAAATCTCACTAATTACTATATTATTTGATTGTTGATTTCAGCCTAACGGGAAATTGTATGAGAGCGTGAGCGTGTTCTGTCCGAGCGACTGCCTGGACTGCATAGAGCTCTTCACGGATGAGGATAGGCTGATCGACTGGTCGCGCCCCCTCTTCCTCAACTTCACCCACTGCTCTATTGTTGAGAGGATCGAAGAATTCTACCAAGAACTGGGCACTCTCGAGAAGGTCCACGGGGATGTCTATATTTGTGAGGACACACCCACCGACTTCAACATGGATGAGTATGTTTAAAATTCTAATTGATGAGTTCAGTTTCAACAATCCAAGATTCGCTTTTCAAGATCTTCAAGCTATATGTATGTCTATAAATAAATATATACAACTGATCAAGATTAAAGTTTTTTTATGCCTAAATCACACAAGCAGATTTCATGATTCTCATCTATCGAGAAATGCTATTGACAGTTGATGATACGGTGACCGGTTTGAGTTGTCAAGTCTGTGAGTTTGTTAATTAGCAGATGGTCACATCTAGCGACAAAGTATCGAGATGACTATCAATTTAATAACGACTAGTCTGGTAAAGTGCACAATGTATAACTTATGTGCATTTTTATTTAAATCTGAACATACACACTTGCCAGTACATATTGAAGTATCAACTCGACACCCTCCGCCGCCCTCACAAATCGCTCTGTCTGTCTTAATTTTTTTCTGTTTATACACTAATTAAGATACATTCTGGCAATATGTATGACCTGCCCATTATAGTCTTTGTGACTTACAGAATATACCAATGCTTATGCTCCACCTATAAATAGCGAAGCGTGGAGGTAGGCTGTGGAGATCCGTGATAAATAGTGCTCATTAAACTTTGTCAGTCATACTTATTTGTTTTCTTGAATAAAGCAAACCATAATAGATATTACATACAAAATATTCTTATATCTATCATGGTTTGCTTTAGGCAAATTTTAAAAACCATTTGCGATTTGCATTCTTAATTCAATGAAAACAATTAATAAGTATGACTGACAGCGTGCATTTTTTTTTTGTCAGATCTCTACAGCCTACCTCTACTATTATGGTTTAGTCTAGACAGGGTTTAATTTGATTTTAAAAACATACCAATACCATCTGCAATTTGTGTTCTTACCTATATTATATAGGTACAGCTTTATGTTAATTATTGTAGTGAATTAATAAATTTATTTGTTTGTTTTCAGATTACCGAGTGACGTTCAAATGTGTAGATTGAAGCCCCATCATATGGAGTCCATCCATAATCTGTATCCAGCCAACGACATGGAGTGTATAGATGTATTTGAAAAACTTGTCTCAGAATTACCTGCTTATGGAATCTTTTCTTCCGGTGACTTGGCAGCCTGGATGGTGCAGTCATATTATGGTGCTATGTTTTCTATGCAAACCAAGCCTGAGTACAGACGGAAAGGCTACGGTATACATTTAGCTAAATATCTTACAAAGGAAGTGACCGACAGAGGCTACAAGCCGTTCGTAGTCATCAGGCCAGAGAATGACGCTTCGAAAAGTTTATATACTAAATTAGGTTTTAAAAAAAGTTACCAAACGGTACGGGCAATTTTCCGACCACACAATTATGAACAGAACGGAACGGCCACCATGGAAAACGGAGACAAAGACGCTGTTAGACTTGACTAGCTCGTTCATAAGACTTTTTGAAAAACCCCGGATAAATTACTGATCCTTTCGCACAGCTGTTTTACCGCATCCCGATGCGACTCTATCCATCAAATTGATTTAACAAGTGTACCTTTAATAAAAAAAATATTAAACAACGTTTAACGTGTAAATGTTATTCGAAACGTAAAAATAATATCTTCTTTGAACTATTCACGAAAATCAGCAACTGCAAGCTAGTGTTAAAACCCTTCTTCTTATAAAAAATTGAAAGTTACAGCGTTTTAAACTATTAGTGGATATATCCAGTTTTAAGTCTTTCAAATCATACCAGTGTACGGTATTTACTATAAAGCAATCTTAATTAAATCTCTATTTAAAGAGCTTCTGATCCTTTCATTAGAATTTAGTATCAACTAGTGACACAACTTTTAGATTGTTTAGACATAGAATTAGGTGATTCGGGAATCATCATTAGGTGCTATCCAATGAGGGAAACTGAATGAAGTGCTACGTTTCAAAACATGCTTAATTTTGCACAACTTACTTCAAACAATTATAATACCACCATTTCATTCAACTTTACGATTGGTTGATTCCGTTTAAATCAAATTTGAAATTGTATTTTACTATCTTAGAACACACGGAATTTTGAATAAATATCTAGACTGATAAACAAAATAATATTTGAAGCATAAAAGTAAAGAGTCATTTCTGACAAGAATTTTGAGATTTTATATTATATTGTGTTATCAGGCTTTTTAATTTCATGAAAATGTGTTAATACTTAATGAGAAAGATAGCTCAGGTCACACTTCCAACGACAGTAATTGTAATATAGTATAATACCTATGTGTATACATATAGTAACAGGGGCAATAATTTTCTGGGGTCAGTTTGACATGTCTCACTGTAAAGCGCCGGCTAGACGGCAGCGACTTGCCTGTGCGGTATAGTTTGTGTAAAAAATACGAAACACTTTTACAGCGCTT
Source organism: Rhyacophila brunnea (assembly GCF_057557595.1). Lineage (NCBI taxonomy): Eukaryota > Metazoa > Arthropoda > Insecta > Trichoptera > Rhyacophilidae > Rhyacophila > Rhyacophila brunnea. The sequence continues at coordinate 7,167,853 of NW_028232796.1, read as the reverse complement.
TTCGGTTTGCGCGAGCAACAGTTTTCCCGTTCATACACACGGGCTTCCCGATACAAACCGGTTTGCGCAGGTAAGATTGTGGCAAAGCATGAGCGTCTAACCGGCGCATTACGTCAAACAAATGATGAAAGAAAACAGCACGATTTTATTTGTCTTCTACGTTAGTTTAAAAGTAAGACACTCTACCCGTGGAGTTGAGATATATATCGTAAATTTAATAATTATATAAAAATACTTTCCTAATTCAAAGTATTACAACACAAAATAAAGCAGTTTTGAAACTAGCCGCTAAGAATTGTATTGGTAAGCATTTTTTCTAACACATCTTATAAAGCCTAGCCCAAACTATTGCCATAACTACTTACAATGATTGCTCATTAAAAAATGTAATGCCTATTATGATTAAGTATTAATTGAAACTGTCCATGATGACGATGACGCTTCACTTTTGGGTTTTAGCAATCTCCGATGGAAATTTGTCGCATGCAGCTGCTGATTGCGAAAGATTAACGAGAAGTTATGCTGACGTTGTTGTTTAAACATTCCTTGAAATGTGATGATTAAGATTATATTTTTGAATCCGTGTATTCAGCCATGACACCTCTGTCATTTAAATAAACTTGGTCCACAAAAATACATCTAAATAGTATCCAATTGTATAAACAAAATACTCATTAACAGTATCTGTATAAAGTATAAGAAATAATTGATGTGTGTGGGGAAGGGAATGTTTCCGTGACGGGCAACACTAGATTTTGTTGTCTTTGAAAAATATTAGCTAATTATTATTGGTTTGTAATAAATTACAGTAGAAACTTGATTCTGTAAACACCTATGGATGAATTTGCATATCAATAAAACCAGATGTTGTAAACAATAAAATTAAGCATCGATTGCCTAATCAGTAAAAATAATTCAGATAAAAGTTACTATGTGTTAGCACAAGTTCAGTCATATATATCAAAACAATAAAATAAAATATTTTGATGCACCGCCTAGACATTAGTGGTCATGTATGTGACAAACAGAGAGCAAAATTTTTTAATCCTTACAGCACTGACGGCACAGCTGTTGTGTCGTCATTAGATATAATTAGCTAAATGCTCCACGGTGAAGGAGTTAAAGAGAATTGTCTCAAAACCATTTTTCTGCTGATACATAGTAACTTTTTAATGAATGATATCGACACATGGCATAACACACATTATTATTGTAGGTACCTACTATAAAATGAACTCCCTATCTTTTAAGACTAGTTATCAGAAAAGCGAGGTAATCATCATTCTCTATGGTATATTATCTAACATAATGTACTAGCTCTATGATAAATTTTCACATGTAATTTCAAATTCAGTCGCTATACAATCTGACAATCAAGTTTCTATTGTATGCTGATATCTGTATTATTTTTGTAATAAGTGTTTTTTTATAATAAGTATTATTACGTCATATACTTATTTTAATATTGTGAACAATAATACTGTAATTTTAGGAAGATTTTCATCTGTTCTTGGAATATTTTTATCGTAAAATTTTTCTTATAACATCACACAACTTTTTAAAAATATCTATATCTAACAGATCCCTGAAAAAAAATGGAAAGTTGTAAATATCTGATATTGTTTTAATAATATTCATATTAGTAAAAGCCTAAACATGTCAGATTCAAAATTCAAATTCTTATGGAAGTTGAAGATTCTATTAACAGATGGCATTGCTATCTAAACTATCTACAATATAAACTTAATAGTATGTACTGGAAAGTATAATCTTCCTAAAATTACAAAATCAATTGTTATTTCACTATTACGGAAGACCATTTTTGTTTTTAATTTTGTAATAATGCCTGTTTCGAAAACATAGTGAAGAAAATACGGTTACAAATGAGATGAAACCACACTGAGAATGACATTGTTACTCTGTATGAATTCAATGAAGTTTTGGGCCCGTCGTGTTTGCCAATATCTTGTATAGTAGTAAATCGCTAGTCACATTTTGTCACTTCCTTGCAATGAGGTCAACGAAAAAGCTTCTCTTCGAATAGTTAATGATATTCCACTGCTATGGGGTTATGTTGATTTATCGTAGGTACGATTGTCAATCTGCGTTAGAACCTTTAGGGAAAAAGTATTTTTGAAACTGATTTTGGCTGGACCATCAGTTAACTTTGCTATGATAAATATGTGATATTTTTATAATCGTAGTTTGAAAAAGACGTTTTTTCAATGAATGATTATAAAAACAGAAGTAGAAATTATTTTTATAAATATATAAGCCATACCTACATAGTTGTTAATTGAAAAAAAAATTAAGGAGAGGACTATTTTCTACTTGTTCGGGTCGCCCTCTGTGAAGCGAGTTTTGAAACGAGCGCTTATTCTTCAAAGTGTTTATGGCAACACCGAATCGCATGGCTAAATAAATACAAATGAAATATCATTGTGATCATTATACGGAATGTAAGGTTTACTTTTGTAAGATTTCATAATTAAGTGTGTTTGATTATCACTTAGCAGTGGAAATATCTCAAGCAGATTATCCTAGGATGCATTTAGTTTTATCGTACCTACGGTTTTATTATTTTTGACATTTGATTGTTGCACATTTTGCTATAAGGTAATTCTTAATACAGTGGATCTTTGAACTATCCTTCCTTCCTCAAATGACAGTTTTTCTATTATGTATAATACGCAAACTTTTTCCACAAACTCATATTTGATTGACGAAGTGTATCATTCGTTTTTAAAAATAAATTAATTAACAATATAAGAATTTGAAGATACTGTGATGGCAAATGACTGTTGTTGTCATTGTTTAGAGTTTTTCCAAGACATGTTCCTAATGATATTGTCTTTGATGTAATAAAAATTTTGGACAAAAATCACAAATTGAAATAGTGTACGGATAATGCTCTACGTGAAAGTACCTATCTAATAAAAATAATAAATATATTTAAAAGAAATGTTACTTTTATATTTTGGTGTAACCAATTTCAAAGTATTATTTTTGCTCTCCGGTAAAATAGTGTCACAGTCAGATATAAATATTTGACACAGCAGTACCGATGCAATTCTTTGCACTAATTGGTGAATATGAGTCACAAAGGTCTTTATCTAAATGAGAACTACTGCTAGATTTAATAAAAATATTATTTAAATTAAGATGGTCGGTTTAAAAATGATAGCTCGGGGTTCCACTGTTTATATATTTTTATGTATTATAGAATTAATGAATAAGCCTTGCTACTAAGAAACTAATAAATCATAAAATAATTTTGAAAATATTGCGAGAAAATTAAGCATTAAGTTATTAGAAACATTTTGAGAAGAGATTTCTGGTTATGAAGAAACTCCATCAACCATACTTTCATCATGACATATTTGCTAATAAAATGTATATTTCATTTTCATATTAATGTACAAGCTCTAAGATATTACAGATACCTGACAAGAATACTGAATATATTTTTTCTGCTATCTGTCATATTAACGTATGTAAATACAAGAATTTTAATATCTTTGAGCTTAATGTTTATGACATTTGTAATTAATTATGAAAGCTCATTTTATGTAAACAAATGTGGGTATAATTGTCTATGATTCGAAGAGTAATGGTGGACTGGTATTTTTTTGTAAATATATTTTATTCAGAATATTTACCGGTCGTATTTATCTCTTCTATACTGACAAATTTTGAAAGAGAAATCTTTCATCATAAATAATGTATTACTGATTATGCTCGAAGAGTTTAAATTACTGCCCACCATTATCTGATTGTGTACAGACATGCATTATATTCTTAAGGATAAAAATTAGGTAATCTCGATGATAATTATTAGGATGTTACCCAATTTGTGCTTTAAACAAAAATGTATCTTTCTTATTGGGAGGCTTCATTCAATTATTTATTCAATATGCCTAGACAACTTACATTTTAACTTTTTCTATTATTTGTTTTGAAATATATTTGAATCTACTTGAAAAAAAATTTCCAATTAATCAATCCAACAAACAATATCCTCGGCATGAAACACTGCGATTGAAACATTTTTATTTGGATAATTAATGTATTGATTCACCATCATTAGAGTTGTCAACCATTCCGGATTGGCTGGAAACGTCCTGGAATGGAGGTCTTATGGATCACATTCGAAATCCAAAATATCCTGTAGTTTTATAGAAAGCCATTGGCAAATATCACTATACCCTTTATAATAGTTGTTTCTATCGCATACAACTCGACATGTCACTCATATTCATTAATTTTGTGAAATCATCGATATTGACCATTACACCCCGTTTACACGTGCATGGATGTACTGTGCACAGTAAGAAAATGTATGGGGAAACATGTATTATCCTGCAGTTGGCAAGATTGCGTGCATAAATCAAACAAGTTTGGAAGGTTCCGAATTATGATGATTTATTACGCGCAAGTAAGATTATTTTCGATCTGCGCATTAGAGCGATAGGAGCGAAACTGCCGGTAAAAAAACGAACTACTCATTTTGAGCTTAACCGATTTTCAATACGACTTGTCATTGTAGTATACTTGTAGTATAAAATGACAACCTCGCGTCTTGCTTACTCTTGAAGAATAAGATTGGAGAGACAGTCAGCACTTTTACGTGTAAACAGTTATTGTTATGATAGTTTAAAATAAGCACGATTGCGGACAGTAATTCCATGCACTTGTACAGGCGCTATTATACCCCGTTTACACGTGCATAGGTTTACTGTGCACAGTAAGAAAATGTATGGGGAAACATGTATTATCCTGCAGTTGACAAGATTGCGTGCATGAATCAAACAAGTTTGGAAGATTCCGAATTTCAACGCGCAAGTAAGATTATTTTCGACGCAGTAGAGCGATAGTGGCGAACCTGCCGGTAAAAAAACAAACTACTCATTTTGAGCCAATACGACCTGTCAGATAGTATTATAAAATGACAACATCGCGGCTCGCTTACCCTTGAAGAATGAGATTGGAGAGACAGTCAGAACTTTTACGTGTAAACAGTTATTGTCATGACAGTTTAAAATAAGCACTTTTGCCGACAGTAATTCCATGCACGTGTACAGGCGCTATAAAGACATGTCACAACAACAAGATGGCTACTTTATCCGCCAGTTGTTGAGTTGATTACATGATGAAAACACAATTGTTTTGGATGTCATTTGTAAGTTTTCCAGTCAACCAGGTCTAAACCTAAAGCTCCGAACCATCGTGGTCAGCAACACTACACCCCCATGATGATGGGTATTTTTCTATGCAGTTAAACTATCTAACTTTTGGTCTTTCGTATTAGACCTTCCATCTAGTCTATTGATATGGAGCTTATTGACTGATTTTTTATATTACATCCAGTTTAGTTATGTCATTTTACACCTGAACTAGGAATAGAGGGGACACTGAATAACTTTTATAATAATTGAACGTGTAATGTTGCTATATAAACCTAATCTGAAATTTTGTATATTTTAGGTTAATTTTTTAGAGCAACTTGTAATAATGTCGTAATGACACAAATCTATCAAAGCGGCCATTGTTATTTTTCTGTCAATTTGTGGATGAGCATTTATCTATTATTTATTTTATGTTGAATTTGCAATGTTCCATGCTGAGCGATGATATTAATTGTTTGTATCCATCCTCGAACTGCAAGAAAATGCTTCCATTTTGAATGTCCATATTTAGATGAGAATTATAACAACATCATTATGACCAAAAAAAATCACTAAAATAGAAAATTATTTAGAAAACTTGAACATTATTAAGAACTTTTGGCCATGATAATATTACTGCATAAATTGAGGAACATTATTTTGTACGATTTTGCTGGGTATTAAAATTAGCAACACTTTTGAAGATAGTATATATTATATACATCATTACTTAATCAATATCGATAATTTGGATTAGACTGAGAAAATACAGAGCAAATGTACTAGCAAGTTAAAGGTTGTACGACAATATTAAGATATTTCAAAGGAGGGGTTGAAATATACTCAGGAGGGGTTCAACATCACGTTACGAGTAAATTAATTAATTATTAATAATTTATTATATTTAGGTATGTAATATTATGTACTTATAATAGTTACATTCATTAATTTATCTCTCAAAACTCATGCATAAGACCATGGTCGTTTGAGTATGTTTAAGTCTATTACGTATTATACGAGTATGGCAACTTTTAACTTGTGAGAACTTTTTATGTTTGCCGCAGATAAAAAATTAGAGTCATGATATTTTAATTATTATTATCAATCTTAATCAAATTTTTTTGAAATAATAAAATATTATTTCAAGAGAACATTTCAATTTCTATGACATTTTATTTTTCTGAGTAAGTAATTATAATTTTTTTAAATTTGAAAAATAATTTAGTTTACAGCTTTTTAAAGCTGATACAGTATAACTAATACGATGTGTTTCACAAACCTTATCTTGTAAGCACATTATCATCGACACAATATTTTTGATCAGTAGGAAAATATTATCCGCTTTATATTATATTAAATAATTTTAAATATAATAATTATTAAACTACATACATTCAAGAAAATTTTAAGATATTATTCAAATAGACAATTTATTTAAAATGTAATTTAAAATCGGTGTTGTTTCATTGGAATTTAAAAGAATGCTAATTTAACATAAGTTTGATTTGACTTTATTTATAATGAATAAAAATAATTTAATATTATCCAAAAAAATCAGTTTGTTATAATTATGCAACGACACATTTCCAAATAAATTTTGTGTTTCAATATCTCCTATAATAAAAACAATACAAAATACATTCTGAATATACCTACACATAAATTGCTTTTAATGAAAACATCAAATAAACAGAACTTTAATTCTTGATATTTAAGTATTTATTTTTATAACCCTTCCCTACTGTATATTCCCAAACATTATTTACAATAGTGAAAAAGAAATCATAAAATAAAATAGATTGGAATGAAGCTATAAAGAAAATGTGCCAAAGTATGTGGATAGATTTTCATCATAAGGCATCATTAGAAAAGGGGAAATGGAGTAAGTCTATTCTACCATCACCACGGTTGGTGCCCTGGTTTGTAGAGTCTACTTTGAAGGGGAACGAGCTTAGAACAGGGTACACAATGGGCAAAAGATTTGATGTCCTCATGGGAAGAAGCGAATCGCAGCTCTGCGATGTTTTAGAGGACATTGTACATATAACAGTACAATGCCCTAAATATGAACGTCACAGGTACAGCTGCGAATTGCGGATATCTATGAGAATGTCGACGAATTGAAAGGTGCCGTGGCGGTGGGTCAGGCGGAAGAGCTTGGCAAAATTGTAAAGTTCTTTAACAGAATAGGAGTGAGGACCTGATCGGCAGATCCCCTTCTAGAAGAGAAGAGGCGATATGACAGCGAGTCGCAGTCAAAGCCTCGGTAAAATCACAAAAAAAAAAAAAAAAAAATAGATTTCTGTTCCATACATTGCTACTATAAGTCAATTTACCTATGCCAATCAATTGCTGAAAGATATAGCGATGGCCACGCGGCTTAAGAGTCGGTCTATAATGTCGTAGGTCCTAGGTTCGAATCCTGGGTCTGGCAAATATACATATTATTGTTTTTCAATTTGTATACGAGTCAGAGTATGGACCTAATAGGTTGAGCAAGTGGCTAACATCAATTTCTCGTAAAAACAAAATCTGTTAATACAAACCTCCACTCTGTGGAGGCGCATATTGATTGGACATGGTCAAAAAAATACGCACGTAATAAATCAATACAAATACAGAAAAAATTGTACCCCATTTAAAAGAAAAATACCAATGGTGCATTTACTAAAAAATGTCCCGTAACTTCAAAACAATGGTGGGATAACTAAAATAACCCACTGTTATTAATGTTATACAAAAAATCTCACCATTATCAAATACTTATAACTGCAGAAAAAACAAAATAAATTTTTAGTTAACAAATTATTTCAAAATCAGTATTTTTTACTTATCCCACTGTTGCTTTCAAAGCGACATTGTGTAAAACAGTATTACAGAATGATGAAGTAGTCTTAAAATTCTGTAGTATTATTAGTTGTTTAGCAAACACTAATACTAAACTTGAGATGCTGAGAATTAAAGGAGTACAAGTAGTTACATATTATACGTAAGTAAAAAATGATTTGGGTTAAGTTTTGACATCACAACATTCCGATTTATGTAAATATAAAAAAAGGGTTCAAAGAAGTGAATGCTTTGTATGAAAAATTATACATTTTTTTTATCAATGAATTCTACTACATGAACTGCTGTGTATAAATGTTATTTTAATGCCATCATAATTTCTAATTTGAATTATTTTGCCTGACATGTACCCCACCCCCCTTCAAACACTAATAAACATAAATAAATAATTCTCTTAAAATCGTAATAAAGAAAACAATACCTCATTTACAATATGTTGAAAACAAGTTAAAGATTATAGATAAAGCTTGTCATTTTTTTTATTTCTCCCAACCACCTAAGTAGCAGAGGCACCTAACGGAAAAATACGGTATGATCATAAGATTGAAGCTCGAGTTATAATATTGTCTGGACACCCCCCCCAGAAACAGAAAAAAATACAAATTATTTATGTAAATAACATATTACTGTCCAACAAGAACTTCTTGGCTACGTGTTAAAACTGTGAACTAACAAGGTCCTCCCATTTTTAACCGCACTTCCATTATAAACTAACAAGCTCCTCCCATTGAGTCGACAACAGCGCCTTTGGCTTGTGCCTAAATCTTCTTGTTGGACAGTAGTTGTTGTCCTTCTTCGTTATGACTTCATGACTAAGGATTGTGACCCGGGTGATTTTACTGACAAACAGCCTTCACGAGTTGGCCCCACTCCTGTCAGCATTACACGGCACACAAGGCCTGTAGCCAATTTAACTCCCGTGGTACTCATAAATAATTGGTGCAACTACCTGGGGCATCCAATATTCTGATTATATTATATTCTGATGCCGCATAAAAAAATGCAAAACCCGTTTGGATGTAGCGGAGTTCGATTGTTATCATAGGATTTGGAGTTAGTAATCACTGTTGGATTTGGCATCCTTGGATGGTTACAAATTAACATTTGTTTCAGCATGATACAGGGTTACCAGCAATAATCGAAGAGTGACATTCCAAACCGGCCTAAGTCTAAAAATCTGATTTTGAGATAATCATATTTTTGTGATTTGCAATTTACCTCTTAATTTTTCGGTACTATAATGTTTGGCAATTTCATAGAAAATTCAAAGCTCGAAAACATGAAATATAAATAACATTAAAAAGTATAGTAAAACTTCAAAAAAATTCACTCAAAAACAGACTTTTTTTTCAAAATGGCCCTAAGTCTGTACTAAGTACAGTTTGGCACACAATAAAGTAAAGTTGAGTATCTTTTATGTGTACAATTATGATTGTGTAATACCCCACGGTGGCCGCGCGGCATAAGCGTTGGACTATCATGCCGTGGGTCCCAGGTTCGAATCCTGGGTCTGGCAAGTACACATATTGTTTTTCAATATGTGTTTGAGTCAGGGTATGGACCTAATAGGTTGAGCAAGTGGCTGACATCCATTTCTAGTAAAAACAAAATCTGTTAATACAAACCTCTACTCTGTGGAGGTCCATATGATCCTATTAGGATCGGACATGGTCGAAAAAAAAAAAAAAAAAAAATCGAATTTGGTCATGGACAGGTCTGTTGGGATGATTAATGAATAAAAATAATATTAAATTTCTTTCACTTTATTGCATTTTTTGATAAGTAGGTAAACATTGTAACTTTTACAGCATAATATATTATATAATAATACTACAATGTAGGGATCGTCTACAATAAAAAAAATAGTTTACTTATGTGCACATGAACTTATAAAATACAAATTCTTTAATATTTCGTCTGACATTTCACAATATTATATTATGGCCGCTTGGAGCGTAAATGTAGCAACAAGTAAAGCCTACGCGAAGGTTTAGCTCTGCAGTAATGCGGTTCGGCACCTTTAAAGGATTTAATAAATTTTTGAATCGATTTGCGCTTTTCTCCATTTGCACTAGAACAATGATCACTTCCACGATTTTCGACAGCATGGAAACCATTTTTCAAAAAAGTTCTCTCCAAAACACTACTGACACGGTCTTTTTTGATATTCAAGGCTTGAATTCACTAGGGGACAAATCGTGCAACATGACATTTCGGGAACGAAGCCGCGGAACATGTTTCTTGTTCAAAATACGGACACACTACGCAATGTCGCAGAATATGTTGTACATACTTGTCGCAGAAATGCGATAGCCGCCAAAGTGAGTCATATTGCAATATCATTAGAGCACATTTTTGTCTTTCAGGCCATGTCATGTGATGGTGTCTAGACAATTTTTATTATTCTTTTTACCGACAAGCCGTTGGAGCCAGTGGCACTTCACCTTTTTAAATGTATATATTGTAATATATTTAATGAAATTGAGAACCTGCACAGAGTTGTTTGGATTATAACCAGAAGATGTTCGCCAAGACCACACGGCGTTACTTTTCGTGAAACAAAATATTTGTAAACACGTCCACACATGCGTTTTCATACGTTTTCCATCCGTCAGAAATACAAAAAACGTGCACATTTGTTTAAAATACTTGGTATGATTTTTTTTTAAACAAATATTTGCAAACAATTGATATGCAACTTTAAAAGTGTTTAAAATGTTTATTTATTTACGAGGAGACTTATCTTAATTTGGGACTTGGGACTATAACACTTGATGGCGATTCCACAACGTTTTTAGTGTAAGTGAATTGACATGATGTATGCATGTTGAAAGATCTTGACTACACATGCCTACGTAAACGAGTGTAAATTTATAAACTGTTCATTTTATTACAGGTACACGCGAAGTTAAATATCAAAAATATTATGCAATTGAACATAAATAAGATGTAGCCCGAGAAATAAGATCTTGGAATTTTTTTTTTCATTTTACAATATGTAAAAATCCCGTATTTCACAAAAACAGTGAATTTTCAACATAAAAAATTAACCTTTAAAAAATGCTGAACTACTAAAAAAACAATAATTGAAAACTTTTAAATGTTTAGTAAAGAACAACCGCATTTTTTTTGAAATGTAATTATAATATTATATACATCCACGTATTAAAGAATTTGATAAAAGTTTATTATATATTATTTTTTTCAGAATTTCCATGATATTAAAAATATTAAAAGGTATCAAAGCACTGATCGCATATGTGATTTTGAAAAAAAAAATCTAAGTAGTAGGTAGGCACCGTAATAACATATTGGCGACAAAATAATTTTGTCGAAAATATAATAATAATATTTAATTACAATATTCAAAATTATAGTATTTTGGATGTGCTATGCTATACCTACCAATATACATTTTTTATATCGTACATAGTACGCGGACCACATATTAATATATAGATTATATTAAGAAACTCGGTTATCTACGAGAAATGGTTATGAACCATTCGCCGAATTCATTGGAACCTTGCTGTGTTACATGTTTTACATTGTTCATAAATATTTAAGTTATTAGCAGTCAATTATTTTTCGTTAAGTATATTATCGGAATAAGTAATGTTTTCGGAGATGTGAACGAATGACATCTATTTTAAATTTACCACCAATTTCACCCAATATTTGAAAACGGGTCTCAAAATAACATTTTCTTTTGTTGTTTTTCAAGAAAATATTAAAAAGTTTTAACACCTTGGTCCTTGATATTATCGACACTTGCAAGTATCGATATAGATACCAAGCAATAAGCATCTATATTCTATACCTGATGATATGTTCTCTTTCTTATGTTAGATGACGTCCATATTATGTATGTATGTACCTATTTAAAAAAGTGAGGCAGTATTTAACAGACACTGTACGAAATATTGAAGTTAATGTTACGAGAAATGGTTGTTAGCCATTCGCCTAATCCATTAGATGCTTGCACTAGATCAAACATTGAAAAAACACAATGCTATGCCAGCCGCGGGATCGAACCCGTGTCTTACCAGAGACAGGTGCTATACTAACTAAGCCATGGTGGGTGCCATATATAAATATATGGGTAGGTATCTATATATGAATGGAAATTACCATTTATGCGTGCTTTAATTAATACCTATATTATTAATATAATATTTCGCCATGAGTTGAGAGTGTACATCTTTCATCTCACGTAGCTCTGAGGCGACGTATTGTCCATATACAGAAAATTCGTCCTGTTTTGAATTCAGCATGTTCATTTTGGCCCCCCACGCATAACTTCAAATGCCTCTTCCAATTTATCTTCATATGGAATGGTTCTCTTCTTCGAGGTTTTGCAGGATGTAGTTAGCGGCGGCGTCTCCATAGGTTCATGACTAAGTTGCGACGGGCCCGCACCGGTATCTTCAGTACTTATACTGTCAGGGGATTCGGAAAATTGAGCATTGGAGTCCTGGTGTATTGTCTGAAAAATAAATATAATGAATTTCTCATAAATAAAACTATTACTTTAAGGTACTTATAAAAAAATCTAATTTTATGCTTTTAGGTCCCAGCTACTGCAAATGAATGGGAAAAGGCTCATAATTACGAAATATTATGGAACTTCCCACATTGTATTGGAGCCATAGACGGGAAGCACGTTTTGATTCAAGCACCTCCAAATACCGGCAGTGATTTTTACAACTATAAAGAACAATTTAGCATTGTGCTCTTGGCTATTGTAGATGCTAATTATAATTTATATATATGCTAATTGTGGTGCTAAAGGAAAGTCATCTGACAGCGGTGTTTTTCAAGAGACTTCTTTTTATAAAGCAATGGTTGAAAACCAACTGAATTGGGCAGAACCAGAGCCATTGGGACGCGATGAAGCAATCATGCCCTTTGTATTGGTGGGAGACAGCGCATTTGCACTGCCTCAACATATGATGAAGCCATATCCCGGTAACCACGAAGTGGGAAATATAAAGCGAATTTTCAACTATAGGCTTTCGAGAGCGAGGAGAATTGTGGAAAATGTATTCGGAATCATGGGTGTTGTGTTTCGTTTGTTTCGCAATACTATTGCACTACAGCCCACAAATGCTGAAGTTGTTGTGATGGCTTGTGTATACCTACATAATTTTTTAAGGCGAAATAAGCAATCAAGATTACTCTACACCCCACATGGAACCTTTGATTCCGAAGATTTGGATCATAACACCGTGGAAGGATCTTGGCGCAGAGAAATTAGATATAATAATTTGTTGAATTTGGAAACGATAGGAAGACCATCACCTCAATCTGCCATAGAAATAAGAAACAAGTTCGCTGAATATTTCATGAGTACACAAGGAAGTGTTTCGTGGCAGAATAATTTAGCTTAGAAATGAACAACGGCACCACAATGTCATACGCCGGCGCTATTTCTTATTTTTATTTACTGTTTTTTATATAATAAAATAACACTATCACCAATTTATTTTCTAATCATTAACCTTTCTTGAATATCAATAATTTTTATAGTGAAAACCGCATCGAAATCAATGCAGCGGTTGTCGAGATATTGATTTACATAGCCACATACAAACATACATACAGCGTAGAGATTGCAATACCTGTATTTCAAAACCGGTATACCGGTATTTTTCCATATCAAAATACCGCTTTTAAAAATCGACAATACCGATATATTCGGTATTGAAAGTGGATATAGAAATAAATTAATTAATATAAAAGGTTTAACAGGACTTCGACTTTGGTGGCCGGTGAGACACGTGCAGGTTTGCAAAATACATACCTGTCTACTTCTGTCAGGTGTATTTTTAGATGTAGGTATCTGAAATTGCGCTCAAATACAATGCAATATACATGCTCGAACTCGGTTGTAATGGCGAATATTTATTTATATTATAATAATATAATAGAAATAGTAGGTCTACTATATTCTATAATAGACTTGCACGTGCCTAATTATTTGATGTTTATCTACTCAATAGTAGCTTATAAAATAATAGAGAAATATATTTTTTTAACAAAAAAATGAGCAATGAACTGATTTTATTTCTTATAGTTATGTGATAAAAGTAAAGAAGTTACTAAGTGTAATAAAACATTAAGTGGAATTATCAGTGGCGCACACACGCAAGAACACTACTTCATAAAATAAATTTATTGAAAGATCATTCGAAGAAGTGTCAATAGTTCAACTACGTAGGTACTATATGAGGGGTGTAAAAGCATAACCGCCACTATCCACAAATGCAAATTGTTCAGTATTTAACGATTTTAATATCCCGTTTACACCTTTTTGAGTGTTTTTGAATTGTATTCTCATCCTATTAGATTTGTTCTTAGATTCGCAATTCAAAATCAAGCAATTTTAGTACTGTTACTGCAAAAAAAACAATTATTTTTTTAATAGTGGAGGTTTTGCATCTCATCTTTTCAAAGTGGCGCTTTTGTTATTGAATGTTTGTGGTAGTGGCTGATTTGCACTTCTACATACTTTTACTAATGAGTTAACCATTTCGAGACCAGAACTACGAAATAAAACTAATATGTATGATTAATTTGTTTTTATTTTATTTTCTTCATAGGGTACAAAAAATGAACAGGTAAAAATATTTGCAAATAGCAATGATAAAATATTGTTAAATAATATTTACAGGCTAACAAAACCCAAAAAATATGTCAATTAGTTAAATTTATTAAATTTGACACGTTATTATGACAGGATAATACGCTACCTCTGCATTTATATAGAAATACATAATTTATTTGTTTTTGTTTTTTTAAGGAAATATCGAAAACGCATAAAAAAGGATACAAAAATTTAAAACGATCAAAATATAATTGTAAGATACTTACTAAAAATAAAGGATACAATTGTAATAATTAAAATGTAATTATATATAAATGAAATGTGAGATATTAATAATATATTTGGTACTGTTCGGTTAAACCGGATACAATGGAAACAAAATAATTGCAGCCCTCAGCTTTTCACACAGCGGGCGTGTCCTTGGCCGGCGTGGCAAAAGCATTGGCCGGCGTGACAAAAGCATTTACCAATCAGTCAGTAGGTAATAAATTATCATCGGAGTATTGTATACGTTGACCAATTAGTAAGTAGGTACCTAATAAATTATCATCAAACATATTCTGTTGCGAGCAGTGATACCCAACCGCGTGACTAGGAGATTTCGCAAACATTTTTGTCACTACTGTTAAAATTGAAGTAGATTTGTGATTTTTTGTTAAATATCGCGTTACATAATATCTATCAGCAAAGTATTTGAAACGTGTACGCTGACTGCTTAATCATTTTGTTGATTCATTTATATAGTACTTAGCTATGTGTGTTTATATCATGTTTTATAATTTTCAATCAGTACTTATTCATTGTGTTATTAAACATTTTTAAAAATAGTTCGTCCATGGCCAATTCTATCGTCCGCCCTTTCGATACATAGGTACCTACAACTATCAACAATTTGAAATCACTTCATCTCACGGTACCTATACATTGTTGTATTTCGGAATGATACTTTATAGTCTATACATACTAGGTATATACTTACTTTTATAATCGTAAATATTTAGATAGGTACCTAGTTATGTTTATCTAGCAAACAGTGGATTATTCGTGGGGATCATCAATACGTCAGTGGATTGTACCTAATATAAAATAATTAAACAAAATATAGTTCGACATGATCGAAAATGGACATGCAGCAGTTTTTATGTTTTCATATTATTTATTAATATTTATTTTACGTATTTACATATTTTGGCATTTAGGTATTTGCTAGAAATCTATTATTGGGTATGAATGAAAAAGTGTACACAATTTTGTCATATCTATCGCCCAAAGTACACCAAAACTATTATGGTTTGGTTTAGGCAGGATTTAATTGATTTTTAAATACTTACCAACACCATCTGTAATAACCACCAAAATTTACCTACCGCGTTTACTGTCCCCAAATATTTATATTTCCTGCCTTTGGAAATAGATGAATCTATGTTAGGTGGGTACCTACCTACTCTTTTATTCGTGTTTTACATTCAACGTTGAATTGATATTTTGCAAATAAAATAACTAGGTACCTACTACATTATCTTCTAGGTCTACTTTAAATGAAACCTTAGACGCTTAAACAAATAACCATAGGTACTCAATTATTAAAAATATCAATTGAATTTTAGATATTAATTAATATACCTAAGCCTGAAAATAGCTGAAATGTGCATTATTAAT
Source organism: Rhyacophila brunnea (assembly GCF_057557595.1). Taxonomy (NCBI): domain Eukaryota; kingdom Metazoa; phylum Arthropoda; class Insecta; order Trichoptera; family Rhyacophilidae; genus Rhyacophila; species Rhyacophila brunnea. Next base: position 7,151,575 of record NW_028232796.1, on the reverse strand, counting down.
AGTGTGGGGTTTTATAAATTAAAAACTGCATTAACTAAATAAATGGTATTTATTTAACATATAAGCTAAACAACAATAATAGCAAAAATGCAAGACATCGGTAATCCTATATATTATAATGAAATATAAGATAAGTATAATACATTAAGTATTAAAAAACCAAAACATCATATAAAACCAATAAACCTACATATTATATCTACATATTTAAATTAAACATAATGTTAATCAAACGATTAATATTTATTTACCATGGCTTTAAAAACAGATATAAGTAGGTACATATAACAAAATGATCAAAATGTTGGAGTCAAAAATATACTTCATATAAAATAAATACTCTTAAACCAAAACATCATAAAAAGACTGCTAAACCTACATACCTATAGGTACATATTTGAATTAAAAAATAGGTACATTCATCAAACAATTTGTATATATTTAACATGGGTTTAAAAACAAATATAGGTAGGTACATATAACAAAATAATCAAAATACCCAAGTCAAAATACTAAAATAAACATTCTTAAGCCAACACTAGAACTGACTATCTATACACACTATAAATATTACACACTTTACCCCGTTCTCTGTCTATTAAAAATCTCAAAATTAACAATATCTTGTAAAATTACTCTAAATGGATCACGAACGTTCAATCTCTTCCTCCACATATATTCATATAAATAAGACTGGAGCAATGTTTTCTCTTTGTACCCCTGCGCTTTTTATTGCCTGTTTTCACCGATCCCCACATTCGCTCCACCTTCTGTGTGTGAGCACCGGTTACAGGGTCGACGAAATGACGTTTGTGATTTACAGTAAAATGCTCGAAATGAAGTCGCACTTCGTTGTATGAACGCCAAGAATCACTATAAATTATTGATCCAGGCCTTATTTTTTCAATGATTATAGGAATAAGGGTCGCTGCTGATCTGTCCGGAACGGTAACGACAAAGCATTCATCAGTTTCCCGGCAGATTCCAGCGAAGACCCACTGCTGCGGTAGAATTCGCCCGGCATTATTTTTTCGGCGCACAAACAAACTTTCATCGATTTCGACGTGCAGTCCCTGGCCTCCAATTTCTGTATTATTTTGCGAGATTTTCCATGCGCACACCTCACGCAAATAACTATTCCATTCAACGACTGTTGAACTGTTGATTTCCAGCTGCTTTTTACAAAATGTTAGAGAAGTAAATTCTTCGGCCCAACAATAAATAAAATGCACAACTTTGTCGAGAGGCATTCTTGATCCCTCTAGCCAAGTGTTTTGGCGTATACCAGTACGCTTATTACAAGGTCTGGTATAGCACATCCAACGAGGCATTTCGGAAAAAATTATCGACATTACGTGTCCATTCTCACAGTGCTTTACTGTCGGTACTATTTAATTAAATTAAATACTGAACGTTTGTAATCCTGAGAAATTTTCATTTTTCATCATCTGAAAGGGCGAAGTTACGAAACAAAGAGTTTTAAAAAACATCAATTCTTTGAACCTTTTATCAAGTTCCAGATTTTGAGATTGAAGACACTATTGTTTTATGCTTTAATTTTAATTAAGAAGTTGTGTTCGTAATTTTATTATCGTTAGGTTATATTTTTGTAGTTGTTTATTGATCGAACTAATACGCGGCTTAAAATCCTTTAGGAATAAAATTGACCCTTTTATATCACTTTGAAGCTTTTCATTAAAATCTTTATGGTTTACGTCCAAAGAAATTTAAGAAAATTCATGTATATTCAATCAATTTCATAATTTTATAAATAAATTTTTATAATATTTTATAAAGCGCTGGTGGCCGCAGCGATATCCTGTGGTGGCCGCACATGAGAACCACTGTAATATAGGCAACTCCTCTAGCGCGAGTTGAAGATTACCAAAAAAGAAGGGGTTTTTTATACAACAACAATTTACTAAAATGATCACGAATTTATATTATGAATAATGATTCAAATGCTAATGGATTTAATTTTTGTATTATTCTATTTGAGTAGTAATTAAAAAAAGTACTTTTTTTTAGTCGTTCTCATTCATGATCGTAAAAAAATATACTGGTATCGATATGAAGAAATCAATACATTTTGTTTGGAGATGTCCTCCCCTAACATACTACGTATTCTCAGTAGGCAATTCGTCAAAAATGTGTGGATTTTTCAAGCTAAATGTAAGCAATAAAAGTTTAATACGGACAGCAAACAATAGAATAGTATTATCCTTGCCTAGGAGAAATATGATGTGCACAGCATTACCTACTACAGATACATCGCCTACTGATGATGGTACTTATCAGTGGCGCACTCTGCGGGGAGCACAAGGAGACAGCTGTTGTGCCGGCATTAGATGACCATTAGATATTATAATTAGCATGTTATTTATTTGTTGTAATTAAATAGTAATCAAATGTTCCGTAATAAATTCAACATCTACATATTTAAATAAATATTTGGAGCAGAAATAAATTCTTTCTTCGATGCTGAAAATATGGGTTGTGATTTTCTTCACGAGGACAAATGTTGGCTGGAAGTATTGAGAAATTAAACATTTTAAATTTGAGCCTGCAAGAAGCGAACGAAAATATCATAACAATTAGGCCGCGGCCAGGGTGGAAACGCTCATGCAACTCGCGATGAAGTCTAGACTAATTATCCGCTCCAAATGTTTGGCCTGTTCTACGTAGGAACTTCTTTTACCAGCGGTTTGAGCCAGTGGCACTTCACCTTTTCAATATAAATATTTATTTAATATATTTAATGAAATTGAGAACCTGAAGAGAGTTGTTTGGATTATAACCAGAAGGTATTGTATGATCTTTTTGTAGAATACCCACTTTGTTTGTAAACTTATATCGCTTAACAAATTCACGTTACAAACATTTGGAAGTCTACGCACGTATTCACCTGCACACATTGTTATCGATTAAATGTAGTCTGGGCAGCCCGTATCATACGGATTTATGAGATTTAATCAAAACAAAGTCTGTAGACACGTGCACGCTAGCATGTTTGTTTGTGCGTTTGCATACGTTTTCTATTCGTGGCGAAATACAAAAAAATGTACATTTGTTAAAAATAGAAAATTGTTGTGTTAGAAAGCTGGAGAATTACAAATGACCCCCCCTGAGATGACACTGAGAATTTTTTGGCAGTTCCATTAGGGAAACTTACTTGCGTATCCAAAGTATCCACAGTGCCGGAAGTTTTGGACGATGAGATTTTTTTTTTTTTCGCGAACAAACTGCGAGCGAAGGGTATGTAATTTCGCCTCTACTTCCTTTCTTGGCAATTTCAACGCTTTGCTAATGTCCTCTCACGCGTCGTTTTTCTTTATTTTGTTTTTGTAGTCAAGGTTTGACGTGTCCCATAACAATGTGTGGCGTTGGTACAGTTCTAGGAGTTCAAGAATAATCTCATTTCCCCACACTACTGCCGTGTTGAGCGACATGATGCGCACCTGTGTATACTTGACAAAATCTGAAGCAGAACTAATGTCACTGATGGGCGGGAATCTATGCGCTCGCTCGTGGAACGTACACATGCAACATGTCGCGGATCACGTAGAAAAGCCTCGCTATGTTGCGTTCGCAACGTTGGGGCGGCTCGAAGACTCAATGCTGCACGCCATGTTGCGAGACATTTTGTCCCCTAGTGAGTACAAGGTACAAGGGAAGCGACATCGTGTAACATGTCTCGCGTCACGTAGAAAAGCCGGATATGTTGCATGCAACGATGGGCGACAGAGCGCAACGTTGCGCCGGCACGTAGATTCAAAGTTGGGCGTCATGTTGCGATACATTTTGTTCCCTAGTGAATTCAAGCCTTAAGGATCAATGAGAATGCCTGCTTGCAGACTTGCACTCGCTCGCCCGTCGCTCCTCTTCTCTTGTTGCAAATTATTTTACAGACATTTTTTTTGCTAAACGGCTGGCATCTGTCTGATGATGACAGATACATTTTATTGATGCACAATGTCTTCCATGAAGAGGGTAACACACTTGAATGTTATTGTATTATGTCTGCAAGACGGCACGGTTGGTGGTCCAGGAGGTGCATAAGTATCTAAAAAATAAACGATAATCGTGAATTTTAAAATAGTAGGCATTGTCTACAATTTAATTAAGTATTATGTAGGTTATTTGAAGATGAATAGTGTGTAATCTGGCTTGTAAATTTGCTATAAGTAATATTAATACTAAAAAAAAAAAAAATTACCTAATAATTATTAGTAGGTACCTAGGTACACACTAGGTACTGGGGAAACGCGTTAGAGAAAAAGATATATTATTATTGTAATATAGTGTTATTATGTGTATCTAGTATTGTTTTCTGCCAGTGAGATGAATGATTGATGGAACATAAAATTATGAATTTGTTTGTTTATGTCACTTCTTCTGACACACTTCTGTTGCATTTGCATTTAATTATTCTCGGGGGCCAAATGACCAATAAGTACAATGTTAACCCATCAATAAATGTTTTTTATTCACTAGTCTATGATAATTACTTATAATTCATTTTACAAAGAGAAGTTGCATTCTTGAAAACTGTCATGTATATAATATTGGCACACTGTATTTGAATAATCATGATAGTATAAATTAATAATTGAACACCAACAATATTTTTACACTATTTGTGAAACACCCAAGTAGTTATCAAAATTAGAGGGAAACTTCATTTAACTACCTTTCTTTGCGTTGTATTTCTATTCCATTAGCATCGTTCCTGAATACGCTTCCTTCCTTTATTTGGAGAACTTTTTTGCACATTTTTCAATAATTCCGACATTATAACTTCGTAAAAACATGGATGAAATGGACATGATACTCACTGTCTTGAGAGTTAGACCGCCATCTTGCATCAGTGTTGCCAAGTCAAAATTTGAAATTTCAGTAGAATATGGAAAAAAAATCAGTAGATTCGAAGAAATTGGAGATTCTTCAATCTCTTTGAGTAGATTCGACAAAATATCAGTAGATTTCTGTTGCTCAATTTTGACGAGAAAAATTTCGCCGCGGGCCGCAGGTTCCCAATTTTTCATAGTTGGCTCGATTTTTTAGGATAAATATTTCGCCGCGGGTCCCTATTTTTCGTACTCGGCTCGTTTTTTTTAGGAGAAAAGTTTCGCCGCGGGCCGCAAAAGCTTTCAAAGATGGCTCGTTTTTTCCCGGAAAGTGGGAATTTTATGGAACGCGGAAATATCAGCAGATTTCATAATAAGTTCGTATCATTGAACCTGAACTGAACGAATCAAATGGCACCGTTGGATTTATTTGATTTGGAACCGTTTGGTAGAATGTCCACGGAAACGCTTTTCTGACAACTAATTAGTGTTGCCAGTACTTAAAATTAATTCATAATATATTAGTCTCTAAAACAGAAACATATTTGAAACGTCAACTTGTTATGAAATTCTAACCTCCTATCGTGGTCTACAATAATACAAATTTAACAAACTGTCGTATTCATTCATTTTAAATATACAAAATATAAAGAATGCTTCATAAATAGGTAGCCATTTAGTTAATTTATAAGATTTATAGTTATGACGAGTTTTTAAAAATTACTTTTGATTAGAGCTTTTCATAATTATTATTGACCACTTGTTCATGTCGACAGTATGATATTGTGACTTAGACGACAATCGAACATATTAAATTCGTTAGGTAATATAAAGATCATTCCGGGTTGATTTAACACAGTTTGTAGTTTAGAATCTCCGTTACAAAATATAAATAAAATGAAAATAAATTCTTTGTCTGACATAATAATTATAGTAATGATATTAAATCGAACTTGCATAGAAAATAGTGCTGGATTTTGAGATAATAACACCAAAAGCGGCGTCTTGTTCGCGTATGGTTACTTATGAATAATAGGTATTGATTATTAATATATAATACATATAATTCAAGTGAACTCCTATGGTGTAAATATCTAACATATTAATATGAACACCTCACGATATATAAATGCCGAATAATGCTTATCAACACTTTGACAGATTGCCATTAGTCTATGGATCGTCCGAATTGGTTTGACGTTTCATGTCAAACCATTTCTGATGGTCCGAGAACGGTTTGATTTTCAATGATACACTGAACCAAACGTCAAATCTCAAACCTTTTCCAGTCAACTACAATTTGTATGTATATTGTCTATGGTTTAATTTGATTTGTTTCGTTCATGTTGAAAGAAACGAACCTAATATATCAGTAGATATGGCAACACTGTCTTGAAATGGCTGATGAAGGATTTGGCGGATATAGGAACGATTTGTTGTCTGGAGATGGCGGATATAGGAAATAACTTGAAACTTTCGAGTCGTTTTTTCTAGGGGTATAACGTATTTAGGAACCAAATAAATTCACAGGCCGCACTGATTCTTATTCATAGACACAAAACAACCAAAACATGATTTTTTCGTGATTATGGATTTAGCGGGTAGGTATTGGAAATAGTCGCCTCATATAGGTAGGTATAGTGTAATATTGTTATTATTGTATTATCTATGTAAACTGTACGACAAACTCGCAAATAAACACGCAATCGACATTATCATCAGACTTCAGTTTGTTCATCTCCCCACGTCACGTCCTCACTTCACACAAGTGGTGACCCCGAGTTCTTCACATCTAGCACCTAGATTACTGTGCAATGTCTTTGAGACCAACCTAATTTTCTGTAGGTAATGCGCAGAATTTGTTTATCAATAAAATAGCCTCAGCCATAACTGCCAATAATACCATACTAAAATGTCGTAGTATAGTTACTTAAAATATAAAAATGCAAAATTTAAATCAAACTTTTGATCAATTATAATATAATAAAGTATCATATAATTTAATAATTTGATTATTTTAAAAGGCAAATGGGAAATAATGTTAAATAAATCCACGATTGTCAGAGCTACTTTTAAATTACTGTGTTGTGCAATTTTAACATAGCAACATTAGCAACAATAAGATGACCTAAAAATATTTTTTACAACATTTTATAGTTAGTGAGTAGCCATAAGAATATCTATTAAAAAGTTTATTTTATTGACAAACGTCAAATTGAAGTAAAACCATCGCTCCTGCACATGGTTCACAGGCATTGACATAATAATAAAAAAAAATCTTCACTAAGATGAAATGTTATTATGAAGTGTTGGGTATCGGTCGAGAGGTCGATAGCTCAGAAATTAAATCAGCTTACAGAAAGCTAGCTTTGAAATGGCATCCGGATAAAAACTTAACTAATCCGGAAGAAGCTAAAGAGCAATTTCAAACGGTCCAGAACGCCTACGAAGTGCTGTCAGATCCTCAGGAAAGAGCCTGGTAATACCCTTTGCAGTCTTTACACATATTATTAACCATTCACGGACATTTTGAATCGATAATGTCATGATGTTAATCATATTATATTGATTGACAGTTGATCCGTTCCGAACCATTATCGGTTTTCTTTTTTTGTGTCGTAATAATTAGTTACTTTGTGAAATACATAGCCGGCTCTTTAATTTGACTATTTCAACCAACAAACTTCTATTTGTATCAACTGACACCGAGTTTACAGCACTAGGTAAGTGTATAAAATAATGTGATTGTATCATGAACAGCCATATAGTTAGCAGATGCAAAAAATATATATAAATATTATGTTCTCATAATATGTAGTTGACTACTTCTTATTAGGTAGGTACTATTAAAAAAATGAGAAGAAAACCTGGTCATCTGGACATCACTGTCATGGTGATACTACAGATTGACTTCTATATTGTAAATTTGATATCAATGCTGTGTTATGAAAAGACAACAGTAGGGGCTAGGAAATAGGTATGTACGTGGAATGGTGGGGAGATTTTTAGTTCCCTAGATGATCACTGTGATGTTACAACCACAATATAGAAGTACTTACCTATCACAGTAATGTCACAGTGTGAATAATTATTGTTAAAAATTATCAAATTTCGCACCATTTAGGGTGACCGCATGACCTTTTATAACTTTCTTTCTTAATCTTACTGTGTGATAGTGATGCATCGAAATGTATGAAAATATCAAACTTTAAATTGACAATTATTGGATCTAAAAGCATCTGCGCCGTCACAAAAAGGTAGGTACCTATTTACTTAGGGCCGTATGTATGAGATTCCCAAATTCTTTATAAGCTATTTAACCGATTTTCCATCGATTAGCTTATAACACTGTTTGTGACGTAAGCGATCTGACGTCACGCTCCATTAAAAATGGCTGCCTCAGCTGTCACTTTCAAATGTCATTCTAATTTTGCATTCATTGCAACAAACGTTTGGTTGAGGCCTTTGTTCGTTTTGTAGATTCTGTAAAACATTTGCGAACTTTAAAAACAGTTCCTAGTCGTGCTGTTTACAAAATACGTATAATTTTGATCCCTAGTCTATAATCTAGATAGTAGGTAACTGATAAAATGCCTCGTACCTATTTCGCTTGCAATATTTCTCATGGAGACATAAGATGGACTTACGTAAGATTACGGTAAAATATCTCCGCTAAACCACCGCAAAAATATGTACCTACTGCTGTATCTGGCATTAAAATATACAATTGGAAGCATTCTGCGTTCTTCAAAATATTATGGTACCTACCTACCTAGTTAATTATTGTAAGATAACTGTAATAAACAAGGCACAACTCTCAAATACACTGGAAACATCAATAGTGTCATATGGTGATTGGTATAAATGATAATATTATACAGAGATCATTACATATTATTGTCTAAATCATTTGCATTTTCTGTCATTTATTCTTATTCTGTTTTGACATCAGCTCATAATAATTGAAGTGAAGTTAGTCATAATAATATTCAGTATTGCCACCAAATGTATTCAGTGTTGCCACCAAATGGAAAAGTTTACTGGCAATACAACCTTTCTTACAGTAGAATAATTATTTTAAAATACATGTGATAAAATAGCTGATAAATTATTTAAAGTTCATAATAATTATTCATGTATAATTATTAAATTTATATGGTACCGTTCGCACACTTTCAGACACATTTACAATTTCAAAATTTTGAATTATTTATCGGGGAATGAAATTTTATAATACGAACACCATGACACATGAGATGGCATATTCGTGACGTCACTTAACAGCTAATTACGTTTGTACTCATGCATACAAACGTGCAGTATATAGCCTATAAGGTTTTTGGGAATCTCATGCATACGACCCTTAATATAATAATTGTCTATATGGGATAAACTGTTTCCACCAAAAAAAATGGTAAATGGTCATGCGGTCATCTGTGCTCATGTGTGCTAAAAAAATGATTGTGTAGCGAGTACATGCGATAGAAAAGAAACATTTTGTTTTGCTCTCCATTTTCATAATTTTAAACATTGTTGTCATCATGACAACTGTGCATGGAATTCTAGTAATCATTGTAAACCATCCTATCTCCACTTCCACTAAGTTTCATTGCATACTCACAGAGTTATCATCAGTCACATTTCAGAACCATACTTAGGTGCGTAAGTCCCTAAGATACCCACTTAACTTTAAGAGACCGATCCTAAGTTTAGTGAGAAATATTATTATATTATTTTTATTAGAATGCCTAAGTAGAAGAGAGAAAGAACATGTGACGTGTTTCCTAATAAGATATTTTTGTTAGAACGGCTGCTTCATGTTGACAACTCTGCATTACACTCATAGTCTGTGATATATTTATATACGCAATAGACAACAAAGCCGAAGTAGGTAATTATTATGACGTATGCTTGTCTTTGATGCTTTGAATGATATTCTAAATTTAAGTGTCAACTGGTGAATTCTGTTTGGTTTACATGAGAGCGAAGTAATTTACGTGGATGGCTTGTCAACTCGAAACTAAAGCAATCCACCATTATCCAAGTAGTTGTCTGTTCTAAGAGTTTAAAAAAAACTTTTGCCTCAATGGTGTATTCAGGTGCGCTTTGCTGTCAACTGAAAAGTTGATGATTCAAGACTGACCTTGTTTATCCATTTCTGGAATAATTTACTCACTATGGAAACTTTTCCACTCGCTAGTGCCGAGCTGGAAGCTGAATTTTCGAGGGTCAATTGATATTGTATGCATAGTTTCATAATTCTTGGCACCTTTTGGGCTATCCCTTGCATGTCGTATCCGAAAATTTACTCCCATTATCCCATTGAAATTGTATTTATGATTTATATTTTAGGTACGATTCCCATAGAGAACAACTCCTCAGAGGTGCTGGCACATCATTTAATGATAACAGCGTAGACTTAATTCCATTCTTCACTCCGTCCTGCTACAAAGGGTTCGGGGATGATGAAAAGAGTTTTTATTCCATCTATCGAGAGGTAAATTCCACATTCAATGCAATGTTTTAATGGCAAAGAATTTTTTTTTAAATATCCTGATTCACAAAAAGATGGATTATGCTGAGTATGTATCCATGTTTCATTCCGTACAGTGAAAATGGTGAATGAAACGGTGTTAATTGATTTTGTTGTTTCGTTTTGGGCAGGTATTTCACAAATTAGCTGCAGAAGAGGTAGATTACCTGGATGATCCTGAAGATGTGTCCAGTATTCCTATGTTTGGAAAGTCAGACACCGAATATGAGAGTGTGCATGAATTCTATGCATATTGGATGTCATTTAGCACATCAAAAAGTAAGTGTGAAGACGTATATTATTAATAATGCATATCTAATGGACCAACCTTTGAAAGCCCTAGGAAATGAGACGATTTGGCGATGCCATAGGACACGTCAGGATAAGTGGACGACTGCTAACTGGATTATTACCATTTTAAATTTGTTGCATGGTTCACAGCAACGTAACTTTTGGTCAGAAAAAGTGCTTCATTTTTTAAATTCAGTTTTTCTGTGAATTTTTTTTTTATTATATAGAATTGTAAAGATATGAAACTGTATGATAGGTATAACTTGAATAATTTAAAACTTTGGTTAATTGAATAGTGGCTTTATCTGTGGTTTAATTGAATAAATGCACACACCGTGGGGTGGGTGTACACTGCATTTTTTTAATGATATTCTTCATATTGTGCATTATTCAATATTCACACATGCATGTGTACATACTAGAGATGGGAAAACTGGTCGATTTTGAAGACTAAGTATACTTACTACCGGTATAAAAAAATACTTAGTATAGAAACTTGTTCCAAAATACTTACTAGTATTTGGAATACTATATAGAACATTTGGCGTGCGTATACGACAAAAGTTTCATACTCAACTGAAACTAAAACCAACTCCATATTAGTATTTGAAATACGTATCGGCTCAGGGAACTCAGACTGTGTATCAGCTTCAATAGAATCGCTAAAAATACGCTGAGCATGTCGAAAAGTCCCATTTATCATAAAATTTTAAACACATTTTAAATTTATGAGTTGTTTTTCTGTTAGGTTACAATATTCTTGTTAACAAAAATGAATAACAGTTATATTTTTTTAAATTTTAAACATGTTTTGAGCGGTCATATAACAAGCTTAAGCCTGTGCGTCATTCACCACGGTGCTGCGACACAAAATTTATGACATTCATACATTCGAACCCAATAGACTAATAAATTAAAATATACCTATATTCAAGTGCTATCTCGTTCGCACGCATTTAATGTCAATAGTGTTGAAAGTCTACCAACTGGCGAGTGCACAGAACAGCGACTCGCGACGATATCATCACAAGTTTTTTGGAATAAGTTTATTGGGCCACACATACTGAGTATGGGTAGTTTCATCCGAAACTTGAGTACACAAACTGGTGACAGTATTTCCAACTCACCTCTAATACATACCAAATATGTACATGCAAATTATGTATTCAGATGGTATTTTTTTGGATTGTGTTTCTATAGATAATCTGTAATTGATACAATTTTGATTCATCTGGATGGAGTAAACGACATTCATTTTCATTTGATTTCTTTTAAAAACTGTTTTTTTTTTACTTTTGTTTCTAAATCTTGTCATTTGGGGGAGCTACTCATTATCCGTTATGCGCCCACTCAAATCGACTACAGAACACATAACCTCACTTGTTTATATAAGTATGACCGACCATTTGACCGTAAAAGAATATTGTAATATAATTTGATTAGATTACTTGTATTTATGTCTTGTCTAATATTCAAATTTTTAGGTTATGTTTGGCTGGACAAGTATGACATAAGAGAGGCTGACAACAGGAGAGTGCTTAAAATTATTGAAAAGGAGAATAACAAGATCAGGCAAAAGGCGAGGAAAGAACGGAATGATGAAATTAGAAATCTCATCAGCTTTGTGCGGCGGAGAGATAAAAGAGTCGCCGCCCATTCTAAACTACTGCTTGAAAAGGCTGAGGAAAATAAAAAAAAGGTTTGCTTACTCGATTTGGTATATTAACCTATGTTTTATTAAGACTATACCTTAACTGAGGCATGGTCTAAAAAGATCGTAACTATGCGACCCGCGGATTGTGCTGACGCGTGCCGAACGGTACATAATTTGTCATAAAAATTCAACATGCGTCCATTTAGTGTTATGTTTATTGTTATATTAGTAATAATAATAATATATTCATTCTTTTTCGAGTACAGGTATAACGTTTTTTTGTCATCTTTACCCGATATAAGAATATATTCTTACCACGCCATCACAAAAAAAATCGACGTTCTCCCACCTCGAATGCCTCTCGGCGATTGGCGACGAATGCGAAAATTCATCCCACCTATTGTTGAAAATTATTTACCGTTTCACTTATGTATGCTCTTAGATGATACATGAGTGAAACATTCATATATAAGTTTTCTAGACATCTGTCTTCATAACAAACATGTTATAATGAAAACAATATACCTAATATGATTCTTTTGAAAGATACATATGTATATGTAAATATTTAGTAATATTTTATATATTATATTTGTTTATTTATCTAATTTATAGATTTAATTTTGTAACCCAACGCAAACAAAACATCAAAAGTTTCAAACACAAAAAACATCAGACACTATTTTTCATGGTTACCTTTTATAACTTTCTTATTAGATCAAACCCAACCTAACCTAACTTAATCTACCCCAACCTAATCTAACCTATCCTACTCTTAGTGTGTCATAATGATGCATCGAAATGTATGAAAATATCAAACTTAAAATTAACAATATTGGATCGAAATCATCTGCGCCGATGGAAAGAGGTATTTAATATAATTGTCTACATGTGATAAACTGTTTCCGCCGAAAAAAATGATGGAAGGTCATGCGGTCATCTGCGGCACTATATAACTTATGTATAAAACATAATATGTATAATTCTTTTGAAATCGGTTTATTAAATTGTCCATATTCATAAAGAATGGTGCATTCTGAAATTTTGTGTATCATTCAATTGAATAAAAAAATATTATCAAGTGGCAAGGTACAGCAAAACTAAAATTTGGAGAGATCCTGATGCACTCTAAGAATCAATAACCTATTGTTAATATCTTGATGATTTATGATAATACAAAAAAATTGTTACTAGTGTTTTTGTGTTCAGTGAATTTGAAATAACACCTCAATTGCAACCATGATTTTGTGAGTACATCACGTCATAAACATTTATTGGTTCAAATCCCAATAGGTGTAAATATTGTGGCGGTTTTGTGAGACCATCGGCCACGGTGGCCGCGCGGCATAAGCGTTGGACTATAAAGCCGTGGGTCCCAGGTTCGAATCCTGGGTCTGGCAAGTACACATATTGTTTTTCAATTTGTGTGTGTCAGGGTATGGACCTAATAGGTTGAGCAAGTGGCTGACATTCATTTCTCGTAAAAAACAAAATCTGTCAATACAAACCTCCACTCTGTGGAGGCCCATATGATCCTATCAGGATCGGACATGGTCGAAAAAAAAAAAAAAATTGTGAGACAATATGGTTAAGTACTAAAAATGTTAAATGTTTTTTATTTGACAGGCTGAACAAATACGAAAAGACAAACTGGTGCTGCGTCAGAAGGAGTTGGAAGAGGCGAAGAAGAAACAAAGCGACAACAAAGTGTACGCAATGAGTGACTTCCACGAGCAACTCGACCAGATCGAGAAAAATTTGGCCGAGGAATTCGGACACTCCGACGAGGAAACGTTGACAGGACCCAGTGACGACGAAGAGGACCAAAACAATGATGTTCAGGTATAAAGAGATTAATTGTCAGTAAACAAAATTAATGTGTATTATTATTTATCGTGAGTTACATTAGATATTATATGAGGCGTCTAATTACTAAAACTGATAAGTCTACAATTAGTGGTAAATGACATTTTTTGCACCTAGGGTAGCTAGTTGGTTTTAATGTTGGCGTTTTAAAATATCATATTTTATTTTCAAATTAGAACATTCCGGCCATTTCTATTAGCTGATAAACCTCTTTTTACAATAAATATATTATTATGAGAAACTACATTGGACGGTGGAATGAATGGAATGATTGTTGAAGAGATGTAATGCAGAGAGCCGTAATTCAGTCATGATCCTATAGATCCACAAGAGGAATATGGCAAAGGCGAAAGAAGAAGATGCTTGCATACACTTCATGATATAAATTTATACTTTTTAAATTATTTCAGGAAAACGATGCCAATTCAACCACAAACTGTGCAGAGGAACAGTCATCGAAAGGCAAAACCTACAGAGGCTCACAGAACTTATACTGCACGGCTTGCAGTAAATTCTTCAAGACCATAAAGTCATTCCAAAATCACGAAAACAGCAAAAAACACAAAGAGAATGTTCTTAGCATGAAGCTGGAGACGGATTTGGGATTCTCCGATGATGCGAAGTCCAATGGTGCGGAAGAGGATTCGGACATAGCTGTTTCTAGTTCCAAGAATATTCCTGATAGTGATGAACTAAAAGACGATGTCTCTGACGATGAAGTGCAAGTCCAGGTAAACAATACAACATTGAAAATACCAACTTGTCTCTACTTATGTACCAATTTAACCATACCAGAAGCGTTCTGAAATCTCTGTTAAGTATATAGGCCAGCGGTGACGAGCCTATGGTACGTGTGCCACGTCTGGCAAGTGCATAAATAATAAGCTCAACTAGGATAACTCAAAACGTCCCGTAAAGAGGAATCGGCGATATGTTCAGCTCTTTTTCATAAACAATTTAATTCCATCCAGAATCTTTTGGCACGTCACCCATTATTACAAATAATTTGTCCATAGTTCTAGAATGTTAATGCATATTTTTCTGACTTATACGTGGTGTAAATAGAAATTCTGTCATTCTTATTAGTATTGATTTGTATCCTGCTCGTTATTATCTTAGATATCGGGAGCAAGATATACCATAGCATAGATTTCTACCCTATGGTGTAGAGCTAACCTGCCATTGCTAATTTTAAATTTAGAAGCACTATGTTTTATCAAACTGCTTTGGATATTGATATATTCCACTTACGTGAGTGAGTTTAGGTGGATGTTGTTTTATATGTTAAGATAGGGTTTACATGGTTCACTCCGTGTGCTTTTTTATTATTGTTCTCATATTACCCTGTATTTTTAATTAAACATTCAACATTTATTTTTTATGTCATGTCATGAGCGATATAGATGTGTAATTTGTCATGTTCATTATGTTAAATAAATAAATTTGAATTATTTTTATTACAGAGCAAGAAAAAGAAGAAGAAAAACAAAAAGAAACCAAAACTCTTGGAGTCAAACGAAAGCGATATAGAAGATGAAATAAATTTAGAAAATTTAAATAGCGAGACAAGGAATAGACGGGGTAGAAAAATTAAAACTGCCGATAAGACAGCTGCCAAAAAGAAATCGCTGCAGAAGGAAAAATCTGAAGACAAGGAGAGCGTCGATGACACCGACAAGAAAGACGGTGATGAAAATTCAAAGTCTTCAGAAGGACTGACGTCTTTGAACGGAGATATATCCGCCCCACTGACCAACGATGCCAGTGAGAGTGTCTCCAAAAAGAGTCTCACTAAGAAAAAAGTTAGCAATAAGAATAAAGAAAAGAAGCTATCGCAAAAGGACAAAGAGCTTTTAGTGAATAGTATCGATATAACGGACATAGACACGTCTCATTGTTGCGCCATTTGTAAAAATGAATTTAATTCAAAAAATAAATTGTTCGATCACCTCAAAAAGACAGGTCATCAGATTTATCTGCCGCAATCGCAGGCCAGTACTGCTAAGCCTTCAAAAAAGAAGGGGACTAAGAAATAAAGTGCGCTTTCACTTAGGTCTGCATGTATGATGTGATATTTTTTTTAATATTTTAACGTATTAATGTTGACAAGAATTTGTTAATTTTATATTCCTTTTTACGGACCTATTCTAGCAGTAGTATTGAATGTTAAAGCGGAATTTATCACCTGCTTACATGTCCTAAACTTAAAAAACCTCATGCCGTTGCCCGAACCTCTTACAAGACAGCTTTTCGACAACACAGTTTTTAATTAAAAGTAACATCTCACAATTTTGTTGTTTTGTATGTAGAATATTCTTTGTTCATGTCGGTGTCCTTAGTCAAAGCGTATGGATACAAAATCCCAAATTTTTTAATGGTATTTAGCAACTTTCCAGGACACCGGAATTCAGTTGGCTTGAAGAAAACGCAGGCCGGAATGAGATTCTGATCCTGAATGCCGGTCAGGGACTGTGATCACTATGATACGGTGTACAGAATATTCTATAAGTGATTTAGTCGTTACTTGCTTTGTTCCAACTGCACCCGTTATTCGTTTAATATCTGAAGGTTGCTCGTGTGTGTGATATGTGTTCGGGCAGAGTTCAATAATACACGAGTTGGTGTTTTATTTCGTTTATATTATGGCACACATTAACTTGTTTGTTATTACACGGCAAATAACATGGTGTTATATTATATTGCTAAGATTTAACATGAATCTGTTAACTTGGTAATTCACCGAAGGACTGAGCGTCCTTATAACCTCTACACAGGAACGAGGTCTTTTGACAGCTCAGTTTTTTATTTCCGCTTTGCCACTGTCCCCTTGCCCCAAACATGAGCATAGACAATGACGTGACAGTTGTAGAGTTGGGTAAAACCTCTATGGTAAATGTAATTTCTGTTTAATCCTGGAACATCGGCATTCACTATTTCGCATAACCATTATCACTGCGCCTGCTGTCTCTCTCACCCTTGCCTCTCACTCACACGAGTGATACTCTGTGGATGACCGAATGTCCATTATCCAAGCACCTCAAGACTATATAAATGTTTGTAGCTTAGTTTGCTTCCGAATCACTTGCACTCAGACCACGTTTGACATAGTTCCACTGTAATTTTATCCTATATTGTTAACCGTTTAAATAAACACTCATTCTCCGCTATCGGATTCATTGATTAATCGGAATACCAATTTCTTATCAAGTACCTCGACTCCTACTCAACAGTTGTCTCTTAATTTAGGCGATGTCACTGCTCACTCACAATATTGCGTAATAAAAGAACGGGCATATATGGTAATGCAGGTGGCAAGTTCCGCTGTCATTTGTGACAGGACTATGTACTGGAGTTAGTATACAGAAGTGAAGCTATTTTTATAATATTTTGCAGCTGATCTGCTTTTACCATGCTATGCTTTTTTGGAGTATAGTATTATTATGAGACTGCCATTTTTCCTGGTAAAATTCACCTTAATTCAGCTAAAGAATGTTTTTTATAAGAAACGACTTTGATATAACTTTTCCATGTCTGATTGGTGTTTTTGATGCTTACTCGGTTGTGCATTTGCGTATTTTTTGAACGTATTATTGATCACTTTACACCATTTGTAGTGACAAAAGTTAAATCTTTCAATCGTTTGTTGTAAAATCAGGATACAAATAAATATTACGTAACTTTCTCGCAAAAACTACTGTTTGTGCGTTGTGCAGATATACACATTACGTCTGCATGTATCATACCATTACCCTATAAGCCGGCTCTCACATCAGAAATCGCCTTGTATATTTGCGTAATGGCGTTTGACGTCTAGCTAGAGTATATTTCGACGTTTCGAGAGATTACGCGCGAGTGTCGCTATGTGGTTGTGACATGCAACTGGGTCGCCGGTTTCGGAAGGTTCGATTTATGGCTGTGCGGCACACGAGGCGAGTTCTGATGTGAGAGCCAGCTAAATATGTATATTGTATGTACAAATAAGGTATTTGAGAAAAAAATTGTCATATTTAAATACATATATCCATTTCAGTCTTGATTTTAGATCGATTCGAATCTTTTAAATTTGATTTTCTTAAAGAAAACATTTAGAACTGGACATACAAAATTTGATCACAATTCCATCTATATATACGGCTGTTGGGTTGGGTGGAGGTAGGCTGTGAAGATTCAACATAAATAGTGCACACTTCGTCAGTCATACTTATCTGTTTTCATTAAACTAATACAAATTGCAGTTTTCTAAAATTTGATTAGGCTCTGCCTAATCAAACCATAAAAGATAAAAAATAGTCTTTTATCTATAAAATATCTAAAATGATGTATGATTTAATGCCATAATTTTAGATATTATTTTATAGAGAAGAATATTTTTTACCTAATTGTATCTTTTATATTTTTAAAAGCTAACAAATACTATCTGTATTTTAATTCATTGAAAACAAATAAGTATGACTGACAAAGTTTAGTGTGTACTATTTATGTCCGATTTCCACAGTCTACCTCTACACTTCACCACTGATCATGGGTCCCACATCCTGAAGCGGGCCCCCAAACTAGGATCTTTGCCGGGTCTCTTACCTATCGTTAAGGATAAAGGCAGTGTGACGCTCTACAGTAGCGTTTTCCAAATGGTGTATGCAGTAAAATTTATCTGTATATTTAGTTTTTTTTTTTGTATATTTTAATACATCGAGTATTGATACACAATTAAAAATTGTATTGTACAACCACATAAATTTCAAATAATAATGTTATTGAAGGAAAATAGCGCCCGCAGGCGACTTTTTTTACTTGTGAAGCAAATTTGTGATGTGTGTTTATCTCACTTATCTGGTTGACTTGCCTCGCCGGGCCCCCAGGCTAGGGTCCTGTCAGTACCCCCCCCCCCCCCCTTGTGGGGGCCATGCAACTGATACATGGTAAATTATTGCTGCCAATTCTGTAGGAGCTTTTCTTAAATAAACTGTATTATAATTTAAAAAAATATTATAATCAATTTCTAACCTATGCCGAATGTATGCCCCTTCTAAATTATCCCACTATATTCTATTTGTTTCTTCATCTTTTAATCCAGTGCAATTTTATAGTGTATTTTGTAGAACCCCGAGTGATGTGTGTAGAGTGTTGAAATTTTATATCACAATCAAATTCTAATTAAACTGTTCTATGTATAATTTTTATATCACATGGATCCTGTATTCATTCAATACAATTATTGTGAATCTGCCAGCTTTAAAATACCCCAACAGTTTTCTTTGGACTTCTGATTCCCCAATAATATGTCATTATTATTACAATGTTTTATATGTAATAATTATATTATTATTGTAAAAATAATAGGATATTAAAATATTTAATTGCAATGATTAATGTGTTTTATTACATACCTATTGACAAAACAAAAAGGGCATAATCCACACAAACAAAACTTTACAGCAGCCGCAAAAATGTTTCTGTTATGGTTTTCGGTCAAAGTTAAAAATATACAAAATAGACAGTCTTGAAGTGCATGATAATTAATAATTTGGCTTTTATATCCCTAATCTAATATTAATTATTGAGTCAATTAAAAAAAAACCTACAAATATGATAGTTAAGTCGTTTTTCCCATTTCACTTCCTTCTTTTTTAAAAAATTGCCAGCTAAATTTAGATAATAAATTGGTGTTTGCAGCTTCCATCCTTTGGACACAGCGTGTATTTAGTCGTATACAACGTTATTATCCAATAAAACCTATTTTGACAAAACTGAGGAATATGCCGTTTTTCCTTTCTACAGTCGATTATTATTTAATATTATTTTTATATTTTATTCTATGAATAAAGTTTGTAATGATAATATTACTTGATTTAAATTACAAAGACAGAATTTGAAGATACCTCAGATAGCGAATAAGATGAACATGGCAAGGTTGGTAGCACAGCAGTTAAAGACCCTGCCCAGTAAGCAGAAGATGTGTATTCAAATCCTACTTGGTCGAAGATTATTTCTAGGAATTTCCTAATAGATATGTTTCCGAGAGTTTATCATGGAATGTATCTTTAATGAAGAATGCTATATTCTTAAATATTTGTCGGAATTTTTGATGTAACTAAACTATGGCTGGTTGAACTGTGACAGCTCTATTATCAATATTTTTACCCCCATTAAATGCTTGGAGGTATTAGCATGCCAGTACCCGGTAGGCTGCGAATTTCTATGAAGAAAAACCTTACAAACATCTTTTTTGGAAATATATTAAAAGTATATTTTACAATGTATTGTGTTGTTGGATAAATAATAAAACGTTAATTTTTAACAAAATTATTTATTTTCAATAGAACAATAAAATTATTACTCTACTCTATCGAATCTATACTATAATTTTTATAATGTACAAATATATTAATTATTATACTATTTCCAAATTTGCTCGAACATCATTTTTTAAAACAAGAATAGTATTTTTTCCAAACATACCATACAGTTCTTAACTCTCATTTTTACAAAAAGAAATAATATAATAATACTTCTAATTTATAACTATTTTTTTTTTATAATTATATTCTTGACAAAATAATATTTATTTAATAGTTTAATTTTTTCAAGCAGTGCATAGTTTTTAAAAGTATATCTTCCCAATACTTTTTTCATTTACTACATACTTATAATACGTATTATAATCAGTTCCACATATAGGTAAGCCTCAAAACACTATCTTATTGATTGTGTATTGAGCATAATAAATAAAATCGAACATAACATAATTATTGAGGAACTGAATAGAATAGCGGCCTAAGTAGAATTAGGACATTCCACTGTCTTGATTGTGTTAATTAGTTTAAACACATTATTATCAAAACATAATTTAGCACTTACGCCGCTCTACTACTTAGCTCCTCAATTTATTTTCGAATAAAATCAAATACATAAAATATTATAAACCGTCGTTTAGTTTTAGCCCCAAAAATATAATTGGAAATATTTTAAAGTCGTTGAGCTAGTAATTTAGAAGAGACCACATTTTGGTCAGAATAATAAAATAACATCACTGGATCTTGAATTAATATAGTTGAGACTCAGGTCTCGATTACAGTATTCACGCAAAACGCAGTCTCCTGACGGTTAATAGCTCAATATATTATAATTTCAACTTTGTGCCTGTTAAAATTTAACCCAGCCCTGATTTGATTCTTAATAAGTAAAAATTGCTCATCACTACTTAACTGTATTCTAAGAAAATAATTTATTATAGGAAGTTAATGTCAAAATCAGTGAAGCACAACTGTTTAATTTCTTTTTTCTATAGTAGCCAAATCTCCAGTGCAAAATTACCCATGCTCCTTAAATTGTTATATTGTGATAATTATATAAAAAAAAAACAGTTTACCATATACCTATAAATTTTTAAATATCCCCTGCAAATATAAAGATTTCTTTTTCACCCTGAAGCATGTTTCGTTGTGGATCACTGTGGATATTTTTTTTAAAAATAATTATATATGTTTATTTCCATTATTATAATATCTGTTATGTGTGGGGTTTAACACATTGCATCAATAATAATCAATGGCCCATACATTTGAATCACTTTTGGCCCTTAAATAATTGCACAAAAAGAAATTTATCTTTTTAAATCTCATTACAGTCCTGAGTTTATATCTCACTGGTTCAAAAAAATAAATTTCTTAACACAACACGACGTGAACAATGCAACATTAATATCTAAAATATGCACCATTTTATCCACTAACCGTTGAGACGTCACATTACTCGAAATACGTCAATCTGACGTACAATATTTCATAAAGTTTATATCAACCTAACTTTGTAGGTTATATTTATTTAACACTTACGGCAATAATCTAGGATTATATCTACCCATGTGCAGTATTAATCCTGTCGGGTTATGTCTTATGAAGAACATGAAAGGCCTGTCAAATTTGAGTCTCGGGGGCTCCTGTATGGGTTCGGGTAGTCTAGCTTGCCTCGGCCGGAGATGAAGAGGCATCGAAAGATAGCTGGTATCGTGAAGGGGATCATGGAAAGCTCGTTGATAATCTCGAGGTTCATCCCAGAACTCGGTACCGCTCTGCGTCTGGAATGCTTCTTGGAGTATCGGCCTCTGCGGTGTCCTCCAGAGTCTTCTTTGAACTTTGTTCGGTTCTCCTGGATATACTTCCACGTGATGCTGATCTCCTATGTAACCTTCTCCGCATGTTGTAAAAGTATTCACCAGCATCATGTCGGATAGATACAGATCATTCGCCATACCGTTGAGTCCTCTTAAATCTGCCTTTTCTGCGTTGAATAAGTCTCTAAGACCCATTTGCTTTAAAGCCGCTGTTCCATTTACCACTGAACGATGTGAAAGTCTAGGTATCTGTAACTCGAGACCTTGCCGAGGGATAAGCGATCTTAGTAATTTTGCCCATGTTTTTTCTTTGAACGACGAGTCAATCAGTCTTTTCTGTAAGTCTATTATGTCGTCTCCGTGTGCTGTGCTCCCTTGCTGGCCGGGCATTGCGAGAATAGTGCTGACAATCTGGTCTCCTTCTCCAATAGCCGCGACTGTCGCATCGAGTTCCGGCACGTAGCCTGCCAGGAAACCTTTCTTGTAGAGGACTGCTGGAACTGGAATCAGTCTTCTTTGCCTGATTGTCGGTGACACTACAAAGTACATCTCTCCATCACGGCCGTCTGTTGAAGCCGCAGAGCAATCAGTCTGAAAAGATAAAGAATTTTGATTGAACATCAAGAAATTTCCATTAATTTTCCATAATATGTATTGTGATATTTAAGTAAATGTTTATTCATTTCGCACTCTTTAAAATATTGGAAGAAGATGTTGCGTTAACAGATTATCTGAAATAGTATTACCTGGAAAATGTTTGCTGCAAATACGGACAGCGGCGGACTCAACACCATATTGTTGTCTTTGACATATTCTGAAATCTTTCCCCAAGTCTGTCTCTTGACCAGTAGATTGGTCCGTCTTCTGATGACGTCTCCGATCATTTTGAAATTGACTTCTTCAACGTGTCCACTGTAGAATTGTTGGACTCTGTCTTTGTAAAAGCTGAGTAACCTTCCTTTCGCACGATCACTGTAAAGCTCTCTGATTAGCGCAGAAGTAGCAACGCCAGCTTTTTTGGAAACTTCGATGGATTCAGTGACATTTTTAAATACAATATGCGGATTAAATGTCACCATGTCATCTAGTTTTAATATATCATTCATTTCTCCGGATGTGGCACCTCGAGCACCTAAGAACATCATGGCGAGAATAGACGTGACAGCGAATGGAGAGACGACTAAACTTCTTTTAACGTCCACTCCATTCGATGATACGGCATTGAAATAACGGAACGCTAACTCGTTGCAGAGTTCGGAAAATTGAAACACGTCCTCCCCGAGTGTTGACGTTGTCTTTTCAAGTCCTTGGCCATCTTTACTTTTATCTAAGTTGATATTTGTATTGAAGTTCTGTATTGGTCTTTTACTGATGACTACGTGTGTTTCACCAGAATGCGGTCTTTGATAGGGTAAAGGCTTGGCAGAATTTAATGTTGCTTTGTTTATGTTAGATATATTATGCTTGATCACTTCGCTGTGTGGGAACACCGTCGGAATAAGTTTCCATGTGTTTTCTTCTGTTTGTTCATTAACTTTATCAGGATATTTGTTTTTATTAAAATCATCTATCGCAAGAGTTATCCTTAAATGTTCACTATCAGTCAAAGGATTTATGGTTATGCTATCTGCAGCTTTTGTCTGAGGAATTGACGGTGTTGTCCTGAACTCTGTGGTTGTACTGGTATCCTGTTTTACAGAAGTAGAAGTATGAGGATTTATTGGTGGCAAGATTTCTGTATATCTAGTTGTTTTCTGCGTAGTTTGTGTAGTGTGAGGAGTGATTTGGAGTTTTTCTGTGGTTGATCTGTATTCTGGCACCTTAGATGTAGACATATTTTTATCATCTGGCTTAGAAACAGTTTCAGTTACGTTTATATTATTATGTTCAGTTTCTTTAATTTGACTTAAAGCCTTTGGAGTTGTCGAGATTACTGATTCTGTAACATGTATTGTCATGTTCTCTTTATTAGGCTTAGAAATTGCTTTTGTTTTATTCTCGGATTCCATCGAATTATTCTTTACGACAACTGGTTTTGGTGTTTCTAACTTTTGTGTTGTAGATTCAGGAGTACTAACTTTGTCTTTTGAAATTATTACTTCAGTATCTTTTGGTTCAACCTTTAAACTTTCTTTATTTACCTCTTTCATGTTGCTGTTTATCAAAGCCTGTACCTTTGTAATAGTCTCATCAATACTAGATTTGTCTTTTAATAATGGTTTCATAAGATCTATAGACACCTCTGGAACGTTTTTAATAACTTCCTTTATTTCATTTGAAACAGAAACTACTGATTTTTTAGGAATATTTTCTTGAGATTGACTAAGGTTTTTATTTTTTTCATTGCCCATTTCAATTTGTGCTCTTGTTGCATTATGGATTAACGGTTCTACTTTTGGTAGTTCTACAAATTCAACTGGTTTTATTGTATTCACTTTCATTATTTCTTGTTTATGAATTGGTTTTTCATTGCTAATATCTTTAATTACAGGTTTGATTTTAGTTTCTTTTGTTGGTGCAGAATCTTTCTTTATAATTACATCAGTTTTACTGACAGTATTGTCATGGATCACTGTTTTATTTAAAGAAGTAGTTAATTTTTCACCAGATACTAACGAATTTGGTGTCTTAGAAGTATTATTTACTACAGCCTCTTCTTTTACTGGTTTCGGAATTTTCGTAGTCGGCTGATCAATTTTCAAATATTCTTTTTCAATGGTTGTATCAGTCTTTTTATATGCCGTTGTTTTATTCAATGCAGGGTTTTTAGTAATATCAGGTTTTTTTGGTTCAACGTTGGAAGTAATTTTGAAAATCTCACTGACTTGACTTAACATTTCCATTAATTCATGATCTTGTGATACGCTTGTTTCTGTGGTTTCAATGTCTTCATCATATTCATCTATATCATTGACGGTTGTTGCTTCAGCTGATTCGAAACCTGCATATTTTTCAGTATTTATTGTAATCTTTAAAGGCTCATCATTTTCAACGGAGGATGCCGTGACTGGCAATTTTGTTGTTGATGGTGCCTTTGTTACCGTTGACAGAATTTTTTGGAAATTCTCCTTTATAATCTGTAACTCTTCATTCTGATTTGCAATCGTTGAGTTGGATAAATTACCATTGTTTTTATTTTCAATTATACTCAACAATTGTTCAATCTGAGTTCTAATAGTTGTCGTTAGTGGGGTGCTATTTTTATATGCTGCCGCTGGTCTATATGTTGTCGGCTTAATATCCTGCAATGGAGATATTTCCGTATATTCTGATGTTGTTAAAATATTATTTTTATTATTTGCCTCAGTCGTTCGTTTGATTTCATCTTTTTTTATTTTTTCTGTTACAAGCTTTTCAGCTTTTACTGTGGTTGCTTTGGAAGCAGCTTGGGTAGTAGAAGATATTTTCTCACTCACTTTAGCATCGCTATCAATATCATCGTCACCTAAACTGGTTTCATCTTCATTAATGCGACTGAATATAGTTGTTCCTTTAGTCTCAACATACTTCGCTTCTGGTTCTGTACTCATTTCGACACTATCTTTAATTTTATCACTGTCCTTCTGGAACGAGTTTAAGCTTGAGAGTGGAATAACAGTTGGTCTAGAATCATCGACAATTTGTGAAATGAGATCAGTAATAGAGCCAGATAATTCCCCAAGAGCTGGTTTAGTTACGGGTAAAATTTCATAATCTGTTGCTGCAGTATTTGATTCAAGATAATCATCATATTCTTCTTCTGATTCTTCTATTTTTAATGGGGCTAAATTTTCTTTATTTTCAATGACTTCTGAAGGCTTAGTAACAAATTCCGACGTACTGGATGGTTTTTTAGAATGTACTGTACTATTTTTTGTGTGCGTGTTTGAGATTGGTTGAACTTTAATAAATGTGATTCCATCATTATCAAATTCAGCTTTCGTTGTTGTAGACAATGTGACGACTTCCGGTAGGGCACTTGTAACCTTTTCTGTAGTCACTTTGTGCGGAGCAGCTTTTGTGGGTATTATGGTGGTTGTGGAAACCTTTGGTACAACATCTACTTTATGCGTTGAAGATATCACTGGTACACCAGTTGATGAGGCAATTAAATCATCTACCCTGTTATTGTCTTCAACTTTATGATCATCAAACGGAGTATTATTCTTGACTGGTGCATACGGAGAGTCGTCGCCTAAGTCACTAGCAATCTGATTTATTATCTGGCCTATATCAAAGTATGGCTGGTCCGTTACATTGATTGTAGGAATTCGGGTAGGAATTTTTGATGTAAGTGCTTCAGCTTTTTCTGTAGAAGATGATGAAACTTTGGAAGCAATTAAATCAGCCTTTTCTGTGACATCATCATTAGGAAGTGGTCTTTCCAAGTAGTTAGAATTTTCTGTTGGTTTTTTTATAGGCCTTGATAGAAGACTATCAGTACTGTCTTGGTTAGAAGCCTGGCTGGTTACACCGGTTCTTAAAATAATTTCTTCGATTGGAAGTAGATCCGCTACTATAATTGGCTGTAATTTTTCGAAGACCGTGTCAGATTCATCGAAATTCAGATTGTTTATTGATTCAGTTGTTGTAGTTGTGGTAGTTGGTTCAGTAGTAGTTGTAGTAGTCGTTGTTGGTTTAATTGTTGTAGTTGTGGTTGAAGTAGTAGTTGGCTTAGAAGTTGTAGTCGTCGGCTTAGGGGTGGTGGTTGTGGTTGTCGGCTTTTCAGTTGTAGTTGTTGGCTTAGGAGTTGTGGTTGTCGCCTTTTCAGTTGTAGTTGTAGTCTTCACAGTTGTGGTTGTTGGTTTCTCTGTTGTAGTTGTTGGTTCCTCTGTTGTAGTTGTTGGTTTCGCAGTTGTGGTTGTTGGTTTAGCAGTTGTGGTTGTTGGCTTAGGAGTTGTGGTGGTCGCCTTATCAGTTGTAGTTGTAGTCTTCACAGTTGTGGTTGTTGGTATCTCTGTTGTAGTTGTTGGTTCCTCTGTTGTAGTTGTTGGTTTAGCAGTTGTGGTTGTTGGTTTAGCAGTTGTGGTTGTTGGCTTAGGAGTTGTGGTGGTCGCCTTTTCAGTTGTAGTTGTAGTCTTCACAGTTGTGGTTGTTGGTTTCTCTGTTGTAGTTGTGGGCCTCTCAGTGGTAGTCGTCACTCTAACTGTGGTGGTTGTGGGTGGAACAGTTGTCGTAATTGGCTGTGTTGTGGTGGTCGTCGGCTTAGGAGTAACTCTCGTCGTTGTTGAACTGGTATGCTCTGTTGTCGCTGTGAATGCACTCGGGGAGTTACGTTTCACAGTAGTTGATTCAACTGTTGTCGACTTGGATGTTGTGGATGTTATCTTGGCTGCCGGTGTACTCGTCAGCGCCATACTAGTTGGCACACTTTTATTTGGCGAATCATCACTATGTATAATCACTTCAGAGGTTTCATCATCAATTTCAAAAGGCATCGAAGAAGTTGATGTTTTAATATTGTCTATGATTTCGCCATCTGTTGTTTTAGATGCCGCATTCAAAGAATCGTCTTCCAAATCTGAAACTATCTGCGAAATATTGTCTATATTCAGAGGTGACATATCGTCTATATCTTCTTCAAAAGTCTCTGACGAATGAGGCTTTTCTTCAATATTTAAATTCAGGCTATCATGTTCACTTTTAATTTCTAGACTCTCAGTTGTATCTTCTAAAATCTGTTCGCCATCTTCTTGATTAGGTTTGTCCTCATTATTGATAACATCAGTCTCTGGTTCAGAATGTGTCGGAGAAAGACTGTCTGTAGTAATACTTCCACCAGTATTACCAAAAATAGCTGGTAGTATTAAACTCCAAGAGTTCGAAACGTCTGGTGTATCGAAAATTGCTGGCTTTGGTGGACTAGCTTTCTGGGCTTCCATTTCTGCTTTCAGAACATTTTGCACGTTTGATACGATCGTGTGAACTTTAACGTGCGAAGGTGGCTGGAAATTGAATGTTACAGCCGGTTTATTGACATCTGATTGAGCAATGGTCAGCATATGGCCATCGTCACCGTCTCCGGTTGCGATGATCTCTTGGATTTCTTCCAGCGTCATCAGTCTCTTGATTAACTCTCCTGTCTCGTCGAAGGTGTAGAATTCGTATCGATCTGGTCGGATGAGGGTCGATGGACTTCCGACTTTCGCAGGCACTTTTGATGGCCTCGACAGTGGGTTGCCAGCTGGGTCGGCCACGTACGCCATCTCTTGTTTTCTGCAATTTAAAAAAACGTAACATTTAATAACATAATAATATATGAGTCGTGGGAGTATAGAATTTCTTATGAAATTATTTATCTTCAGACAACATTATATAATATAATGTGAAATCGCAGGCAGTGAACTGATAAAATGAATATTACATTGGAAAAATCTCAGAAACATAGTCTATTATACAAATCCAAGAAAGCTACAAAAACTTACTTGGGTTAATAGCTCAGTGAGTTACAAAAATATGTAGGTACATATATTCGAATCATCTCGATCTCAATGTATTGAAAAAAATATTTTTATTCAGGATACGAACAGGATCCATCGTAGATGAATAATAAGAGTTATAAAGTAGTTGAATAAGTGATGGTCCCAATAACAGGCAGACGCAGGAAGCATACTTATCTAAATCAAACTATAATAAATACATTGGAGAAAGCTATTAAAAATGATTAGAAGAGAAAAATGCATAAGTAGGTAATGCAAAATAAAATATACTTAAAAACATTAAAACGTATATATTAAGCAGCGCTCAAAATGGAGAAGTTTACGAACCGGAACGCTCGACAAATTTCTGAAGATATTTATATAGTTATCAAATTGTATGTGTATTTTACAAAAATAAGTGTGTTAGATTTTCTATTATATTGCCTATCTAGCTCAGACGGTCAACGTATTTTGTCTACGGGACGGAGCGATAATTTCACGAACAGGAACGGCGCTCCAGTCCATTTCGAGCCCTGATATTAAGAGAAATCATGCAATGTAAGAAAATAATTCAGTGGCCCAGTTACAATGAGCGATAAATTTTGGGGTAATTTAATTTAAAAGAGGCAAGAGAACAAAAAAGTTCCACTCGATTACTGTAATGATTTATAGTTATATAGTTAATCGGTATATATTTGAATATGTAGAAGTGAAAAGATGTGAGGACGATTATTGACTTTTATTAAATATTAAAATGTTTGACAGTATTTGTGGGCGATCTGAATGATTATATTATAATATTAATGTAATGAATGCTTCTGAGGAGTTTCAAAATTTTGTATTTTCAATATACTTACCAATACAAAAATGCTTCATTATAAAATTTTGGTTATATTCGGTTTGAATAAAAATCATTATATTGTAAATTAAAATTGTTATTCATTGTGGCTAGTTCTGACTACATACAGGGGAAAACTCTGAGCTTGAATCACACCTCGTCGAGTAAATATCATAATGTACCTTCTATTTATTCATTTGATTTATTAGCAGAGCTCGAAATAGACCGGAGTGCACCAGAGCCCACCTCTAGCTCGTGAAACCCCCGAGATTACATACTTTGTAAGTGTATATGAAACTTGTTGAATTCATGGTAAAAAATAATATCTATAGTGAACCTCGGTTTTTGCCTGTCGCACTGATATTTATGGCCTGAACACGTTATTATCACGTCAATATTTATATCTCAGTGCGACAGCACGTGACGTGATGGTAATGTGTTCGGACCATTACATGCCATAGTCTTGCATTCGAAAAGTTTAAAGTCTGTTAAGCCATTTGACCGTCTGAGTTTGGCAGGTAATTTAAAAAAATAATTTACTTACAATTAGGTATATAAATACCTACGAAAGTATGCTAATATATTATGAAAATATTGAGCGCTCCGATTCGTAAACATTTCCATTTTGAGCTCTGAATTCGTTAGCTGATATTCTACGAAATATATATATTTGACTATGTCCGATCCCAATATGATCATATAGGCCTCCACAGAGTTGAGTGGAGATTATTGTTTTTACGAGAAATGGATATTAGCCACTTGCTCAACCTATTAGGTCCATACTCTGACTCCAAACACAAATTGAAAAACAATATTTGTATTTGCCAGACTCAGGATTCAAATCTGGGACCCACAACATTTTAATCCGATGCGTAAGCCGCTCGGCCATCGGACAGCGAAATAAAAATATAGCAAGCTCTAAACAGTCTGCATAGTAAATAATCTTAAATAGTAGGTACTCAGGTACCATAATTTTATTAAAGTATTAAAAAAATACTATGCTTTTGTAGAATTCAATAGAAAAAATAACTATGTAAATTTTAAGCTTTTTTAGAATTTTGTACTATAATCCAATTAAAAAAATATGGCTGGCTCGTGTTCTTTATCTCTCCACTCGTAGAATAACGTGTTCAAAAATGCTAGCTACAGATCATTATAAAAGTATACCTAATAAGATGGTGTCACATTGTTTTGTGACCATTTTATGCTCCAACTGGGCGGTAAATATTTAAGTACTTAATATGTCGAAAATTAAATTATTTAATTTTTACACACCTTTCTGCAGCTTTTCCATTTGTAATGTGTAGCAAAGCAATCAAAAGCAACAGGTAAAACGCTAGAAAGCGTTCTTCCTTGAGCCACATATCTCAGCTTCTGAAATCAAATAGAAAAAAAAATTGTCATTTATTGTACAATACATAATGATAATATACATACACAATATTAAGTGCAACGTTGAAACATTTCGAAAAAATACTGCAAGAAAAACGTTTTGTCAATATGTTGGAAAATAGCTGGTTAAAAGATTTACCGGTAGTGGAAAAGACTATTGATCCATTCACAAGATATACAATAAATGTTTTATAAAGGTATTAAACTTTTAATTTGGTTAAATTATCCTATTATCACCCGGTTAGTCGATTCCTGATTTTTATTACATCGTTTTTATTATGTCGTATTCTTATTTGTTCGGTGGTTGTTTATCCGGTACAAATCTTGCAATCGATTTTTAACTAACTCCCCGACTAGCTAGATATTTGAAACATTTAGAATATATCAGAACACGATGCCATGCATTTTTTTAATACTTTTAGCCATCTTTAAGTAGAATTGAATTCATTTTCAGTTAATTCTGTTTTGTATGACAAGTTATTTCGGAAGAAATCCGTAATACAATCCACTATTATTGGTTACTAGGGGTCTGGGGTCCCCTACATGTAGATTGTACGTATAACATTTCACCGTAGCACAGTTCGCCGTGAGCTTTCATATCGTATACTATACGGTCATCTCTATAGCACCAAGATGAAAAAATACGCGTTGTTCGTGAAGAATTTCAGACAATAATGTTTCAATTTTATTAGATCCTAACCTAACCTAATAAATAATCCAGTATATCGCCTATTTTCAAAATTAGTTTGACGCTGGCTTCCTGTAAACCGACAAGAACCGTGTTTTAGTTAGACATGATCTCAGTAATATACGACCCAAAGAGGTTGGAGGGTCTTTAATACAGGTACGACCATATTATATTTTCGATAGGAACAACATTTCACGGTGCATGCGTACAAATTTCCGGACACGCTAGCCTGCCGGGATTTCTCCCAGTGTCCCTAGCCTGACCAATCCGTCTCTGTTGGTAGGTTTGTACCTAATTCATAAAATTAATTGAACCTATGGCATGCGATAAAATAATTAAATAAAAAAATAATCCATGTTGAAGTTGAAAGGTCATCAAAATGTATGTTAAATATAATTGCTTGCAAAATTGCTAATTTTTCATGATCACTGAAATTTTGATATACCTACATACGTTTACATTATATTATTATGATATGGTATAGATATAGATAGAAGTACAATATGTTAGGCCATGATTTTGAAATGACCTAATAATTAAATTAATCATTAGAATATCAATGTTAAATTTCGTTTTTTCGAGACCGACAGGCAATATGAATCACTCAATCATTCGAGGATTTTCTAGGTGTGTAGTTAATTAATCAGATCACTGTTTCCCAAAATGTGGTACGCATACACATCCATAGGACCGTCGTATAAAAAGAAACAGTAGGTATCAATACTTGGAATGGGTATCATAAAAGTGTCGATACCAAATTATTATGCTTATCCGCGAAGGTCTTTTTTTCCGAAAAAAAAACGTAAAATATCAGTCTCGAAAGAAAGAATCGATACCATAGAATATAATATATTCTATGGTATCGATTACCATCATACATCGTCAGGTGTTCGAATTTAGAACTAATCTCAATACAGTATAAAAAGTAACCAAATGTTAGCATGTGGCGTCGTCACTCAGCGGACAACACTTGTACTGGTGGATATATAGTATTAATGTATTGAAACAAAAATATCGATAATTTTGAATGGCCCTACGTATGCCTAGTACCTACGTATGTGTAGGCGCCTTTTTTCTTAATTGGAAACTTCAGTGAAACGCAAAAAAAACATCAAGTCTAATTAATGAATATAATAAAATATAAATCTTTTGAATGATAGATATACTTATGTCAACGGTGGTCAGATGTTTTTTCGGGTTTTCGTTTAGTAGTATCAAAAAAGTTTGTAAAAATTGAAGATATACACTATCAATATTTTTAACTATGTTGTTTTATACTTACTGTATTAAAATATGACAGCAATATTCCCCGTTTAAACGAAGGCTTTATTTTAAAATATTAACTAAAACTCTATACTTGCACTAAAAAAATATATCAATATAATCAATAGTTGTCCCCGCACGAAAGTGACCATCAAAAAAGACATTTAGTTTTGATTTAATACACCAAAAACGTCTAAATTCTTACATTTGTGTATTTACGTCGGCGGTATATTTTTTAGCATTTTACGATTAGTGGACAGCCGATCAGTGATTCGAGCGGTGTTGCCAATTGTACTATATTATTTTTACTATAAATTTGGTCTGCTATGACATAATAATATGATAGTAAGTAGGCGTATAATTCGCCAAATAATATACACACTATAAAAATTTGAAGATTGGCATAATAATATTAAGAAAATGCTCGTAGATGACATAATTGAGAAAAAAATCTCTTTCAGATCTGAATTCGGTCTGAATCTACGCGCCTCTAAATGAGTATGTTGTATGTAGGAAACACACATTATAATATTGTATAACATGTATTATTATTAGCGGGTTGGAGCGGACACTTTTTTGAGCTGCTCCGCTCCGGGTAGAAAGTTCTAATAAGTATTATATGTATACAAATGTTTCTACACCCATGGTGGCCGCGCGGCTTAAACGTTGGACTATCACGCCGTGGGTCCCAGGTTCAAATCCTGGGTCTGGCAAGTACACAAATGTTGTTTTTTTTAAATTTGTGTGTGAGTCATGGTATGGACCTAATAGTTGAGCAAGTGGCTGACATCCATTTATCGTAAAAAACAAAATCTGTGTATACAAACCTCTACTATGTGGAGGCCCATATTATGATCCTATTAGGATATGACATGGTCGGAAAATGTTAAAAAATATTTAAAAAAATCGTTATTTTCATTATTAAACACAATTTGACAGCAAATCGTCTCTCATTATTTACCTCTTCTGTCAAAGAAGTGAGGTTGTTTAACACTCGGTTGCCGTATTTCAAATAATTCCAGTGTCAGTATCAAAATATACTACTTTCGTTGGATTGTAGGACGACGATCCGGAGCAGTGGAGCACTACAAATTTTCGGTGCTCCGGCTCCGCTCCTGCTCCGGGTATAACCCTATTGCTTCACTTCTACGTGCTCCGTGGTCCTGCTCCGAGCTCCGCTCCAACGCTCTGATTATTATACTCGATAATTAATGTACATAATCGTCAGTGACGTCCCTAGACAAAACGCCGCCCCTAGGCAGGGCCAAAATGCCGCCGTATTTTTTTTTATACAGTACTTTATATCATCCTTTCATGACTCCAATACCTAAGAAATGTGTTGTATGGATACATTACTAACAATATTTATATATTATACTTACCACTTAATCTAATTTAAATGCCATATCTGCTTCAATAGACAATATTGCGAGTCTACGGTTTCAGATAGGTATATTTAAAAATACACTTGACAACTTCCAAAACTCGCGTGTGACTGGCAAACATATTTTGGATTAGGTATGCACGTGTCATTGCTGTTCACCAAGAACGTGACATCCAAGAACAATGGAAATAAACTAGACATCACAAATCCGACAAAAAATACCTGTTAGCCCCTAATTAATACATTTTGTTTCCAACCAGTCAGCTGATTTTTTTAATGGAAAGATATTTATGTTATTACTAAGTTTGTGCATGAGTCAGAGTATGGTCCTAATAGGTTGAGCAAAGGGCTGACATCCATTTCTCGTAAAAATAAAATCTGTTAATACAAACCTCCACTCTGTGGAGGCCCATATGATCCTATTAGGATCGGACATGGTCAAAAGAAAAAAAGAAGTTTAGGTAGCTTTTTCTATATATACCTAGTGATTCTCCTCGATTTGCCGCCCTTTGGGTAACTGCCGCCCCCAAGCGACGCTCAATCTGCCTACCCCCACGGGACGTCACTGATAATCGTCTAATAATTGTTTTCTGCCATACGATAGCTTATTTGATAACATATTACATATACAGAAAACAATTATTAATATAACATTATAACCATCACATTTCACTGAACACTGGTAGGCATTGAACGTTAACATTATACGAACCAGGCAATTAAAGATAAACCCTAATGGTCATAATATTATTTAGTAACAGAGAGTAATATTATGTGAAATTCGCGTATTCCGTAACTTTTGTCATTAAGTTTAACCTTTTATGAGTGACAGCAATTTTTAAAAAACTTTATTGACTCATATTAACATTGTTTTATTACTGCAATTTTATAAAGGTTAACTTACTAATTATTATTAAGTTATTATAATGTTTTAATAATTGTATCTTGTTGATCATGAAGAGAATATTGTCCTAATTTGTTCAAATTTATATACTTAAATGAAAACCATGTTTTATTGTCATATAATAATTATATAAAATGTATTATTGTATTTTCTCATATTGATGTGTTACCATTCCAAAATCAAAACACATTATGATATCTCCTTAATTTATATAAGATTTTCAAACTACGTTTATATGAAAATTTATTCTCTAATATCAGAGAGAGTTATTTTATAAACGTATTTTATTTATTGGTTACTACTAAAAACCTATCGGAACAATTACTTGAGTGTCCTGAGAATTTTTAAAATATATTTCCTTTATCTACCTACTTATGATAAATTTTCATTTTATTTGTTATATCTCAGAATTATTGCTTGCCTTGTATCTGTCAAAATTGCATGTGGAGTGGGCAAGCTAAATAAGCTGCATTAAAGAAATTAAAATGCAATACACAGCATACTTTTATGCACTACATCGAAGTGATTTGACCTACTTGCAAGCATGTGATGGTATCATTCATGGACTTATGCTAAATTTTCAGATTTTTACCCAGAATAGAACTAAGAATTGCCATCTAATAAAATTGCGTGCGGAGTGGGCAAGCTAAACGTTATAAACTAATTTATGAATAAATTTTTAGCATATGCTTATATATTATTCTACTTTTATGTAATATAACAACCAAATTTTAAAATTTCTACTGTATCAATTTTATTTTTAAACAACCAAATAGCAAATATCTCACCACACCATATTTGTTCCCATAAGGCAGTGTTTCCCAAACTTCCGACATCTTTGTACCCCTTCTATAATTTTGAGTACCCCTCGCAAAAAATTCCATATATCAAAATATTTTAATTTTTTTACTTTTTTAATACATACACAAAATAATAATAAACGAAAAATAAACTTAATTCATAATTAAATATTAATAAAATAAATTAATAAAAGTTATATGATATATAACATTTATTATAATCAATGAGAATGATGAAATTCTTTACGTTGAGACGACAGATCATCGTAATTTGGTTCCCTGGTTATAAATTTTTATCTGAGATGCGGTTCCACATCCAAAAGTCTGGTCCTTTTTTTGACTTATTATCTACAATAATGCTGACTAAGCTACTTCACATAGATATGAAGTTGGAAAAGGCAAGATATATTTCAGAACTTTCTCTGTTAAAACTGCATACACATGTTGCATTTTTGCAACCAGAATGATGTTAAAATATACTCTTTAAATTTATTTTTCAAGAATCCGTCTGAAGCTAATTCCAACAATTGCTTTTCTTTAGCATGTGATAAACCATAGAGGTATTACATAGAGATAAACCTTCTAGCATGGATGTTGTATTAATGCTTGTTGCACCAGGCGCAGACAAAGCCCGGTGCAGCGCGTACCCCCAGCAAACTCTTCCCGTACCCTAGGAGGTACGCGTACCACACTTTGGGAAACACTGCCATAGGGCATTATTATCTAAATTTATTAATATTATACTTTCTTCGTTATCGTGTTCTTCACTGTTGATGATCATGACTTTTGTCAAATGTTCTGATTTTTCTAATTATATTACTTAATCTCGTCTCTGTTCTGGCAGAACCACACTAACTGGAGAATACTAGTGTTGAAAAATTTGACTTTGAAATTGTTAAAATGTTTGAAATGGTCTATCATGTGAGTTTATTAAGTAATCGTAAAAAGGATGACTTTAAAATAAATACTGTTTATTTATTAAAAAGGTTTCCAGACTGTAAAGTTTGAAATAAGGAACATTTTGGTATAACTAACTTAATATGTCATTTTTTCGAATTAGTGTCTTCTGCCAGAACAGTGACGATCTGTTTACGAAGAATGAACTTTGTAAGAGCAAAAACAGATTTCTTTGAGCAGGGTAGTTTAAGGGGACGCTTTTGTTTTTAAGATGCTGTATACTAATAAAACAATCCTATGTTATTAACCAAAGTGTCAAATACGTAAATTGTTAGATTCATGCTATTAAGTCAGCAATGGTAAATTATTTCACTTTAAAATTTAGACGAAATCATATTATATAATAACTGAATTTACTCACTTTTTACATTTATGTATATTATGCGATCGATTAAAATCCATCTCCCCGCGATCAACACGTTGGACATTCCTGGTCAATAGCGCCAATTTAAGTAGAAGTAAATATGTATTGTATATTTACTATTATATTATGTAAATATTAATATAATGGTTTTGTTATAAACAATATAAGTACAGATTTATAAACTGATTTATTGCAACGTTATCTTTGTAGTTGCTTTCATCTCGCACTGTTTCAATAATACCTACTGTTCACCCCAGTTCCGGTTCGCGAATTTCTATTACAAATCGCACCTGAATAACATTACTGTAACATCACCGATCAAAAAATTATAAAAGCTTAAATTTTTACGAATAAACTTTCATAGCTGCAGCGCCATAGCAATCTTATTCGTGGATCTATAAATGGACAGACTTTCCCACTTTCTGCGGCAGTTACCAGTAGGCAATCATTCTTTCTTTTTGTATAATGACATCGCTAATAATAGACTGCGTAGGCTAGCCCGCATCGGCCATTCATTTATCGCTGTACATTGTTTTGAATGTAAATTTCTTGCACTCAATATTTTTGTGAAACGCAGAGATGCATTCAGAGAATTGACGGTGTTTGTGGTTTTGGGATCAATGAGCTCAATAAACAGATCGTCATATTAGAATTCTATAAACAAAATACGAGCATCCGCGATATAAATGAAACATTTTGTATCCTCTCCATTTTCATAACCTTCAATATCGTGTTCGTCAATATATGGCAGGGGCCTTATGTTGTAACTCAATGATACTCAACCTTTTTTTTTCTTCGGGCCAAATACATAATATATTTGTAAATTAACGCGGGCCGCATCACTACTGGTGTGACGAAAAAAATCATGAAACCCCCCTATTTTACAAAACATTTTTGAGATTTAAAAAATTATGCGTGTTTTAAAAATTAATCGTGTGCAATAGCAACACTCTTATACCAGATCTGATATGGACCATAATGACAATCCTCTTCGGGTGTCACTATCTGTGCGTCAAAGTCGAAACGAATCTCAAGATATACGAAATTCCTGATATTAAATGTGTTTCGGGCCGCACATAAAAGCTTAAAGGGCCGCATGTAGCCCGCGGGCCGCAGGTTGAGTATCGCTATTGTAACTTGTGAGTTGAAGTCACCCGGTGACATGACGTCATATGACATCATTGTGACGTACTACCGGAGTGAGTCAATAGTCTTCGAGAAATTAACGCTAATCTAATACTGGCGTTATTCATTGTCCCCATACACAAATAGGTGTTTCAGCATAATAATATCTATGGTGAGCCGTGTGCATTGGGCGGCTCGCCTCGATGCGTGTATTGAACATACGTCACAATTACGTCATGTCGTCGGGTGATTTCATGTCACAAGTTACAACATAGGGCTGCTGCCTGTGAATTTTTCGTCACCACTGTTTTCCATCCCAACAAGGTTCGCCGCATACTCGCAAAAGACACCCATCAATTACATAATCTTCGTGATATGTTACAATTGTAGTCTTAGTTCAATAAAAACAAATACGCATGACTAACAAAGTTTAATGTACGCTATTTATGACGGATCTTAACAGCCCACCTCCACCCTTCTCTACTGATATTAGGTATTGATAATAATAGGTAATAAGAGGCGTCTAATTACAAAAAGCGACAAGTTCATAATTCAATATTTTCGGGAAACAACGTTTTTATGTTTCTAGCTTCAATTATTTGTTTTAACGCGAGACTATTTTTTCCGTTGTCTATGTCGAAATTAAAACCAAATGGCAATTTGTTTCAGCTGATAAACTCTTAAATGTAATAAATATAGGCAAAATAAAATTGGACGTAGCGCTACTTGTACCTTAATTTTTAATTTATTCCGCATAAGTCATGAGTTTACCAGATGATACAGCATGGGAGACGCCCTTTTCAATATTGAAGGTTCCCTTATTGGTTGACTTAAACACGCGCGAAATCAACCAAGCTTTAAATAATATGAAACACGGACTTGGCGCTTTTTGTAACAAATCGAAACTAAAAATATTTTTTTCGTAGGGTTATGTCGCGTTTTCCGGAATTTATAGATCAATACATATTGTGTTAAATTATACAAAGAATACGTGCGTATTTTTTTCTCGATTTTGACCAAATCGCTTTTTGGAATTAAACGCCTCATATATGAGCTTTAATCTCAATATTAAACAAAATATAAACGTATAAGTCAATCCAATCATTGTAACGAGCAATCAATTCTGAATAATATTTAAATAATCTATCGGATAGATAATTTTGACAGTTCGTTTCTGTCCAAATGTATGGCCACGAGGCTACCAGTGGACTGTCCGGACATACAATCTTGGTCCGCGATGAATATTTAAATTTAATGCACGACCGTGCCATTTTCCTTTGCAGCATTAAATGCACAATCCGATCGTGAGCCGAACACAACTTAATCTCAGGGTAAGTAAAGCACAGGGCGTGTTTCGCTCACCCAATTCTTCTTACCGCATACCTTATTAAATCTGCTCTGCTTTGCAATATTGCAACGTCTCGCGGTGCAGGGGCTTTTGCAATCGGGATTTTTCGCAATTTTTAATTCGTCGTATTGAGCAATCGGGATTTTAATGACCGGGATTTTAATGAGTTGCTTAATTATTATTTCGTTTCGACCTTTCTGTCGGCATTCACTTAGTCGTGCGGAGCTTCATTTTATTAAAACCGCACAAATCCGAATACAATACTACAATTAATTAATTAATTAACAAATTTAATGAGAAACATAATATAAAATAGGTACGTTTATTTTTGTTTAAAAGAGTAGGGATTTTTTTTAAATACCTTCAACTGCTTACGTTAAGTTTGAAGATATAACTATAACAATAAGTATTATCTAAAATAGAGTTTCACAGTCGGTAGGTATACTGTAAGTTTTATCTTATTTCTCTTATGAATCTTGTAAATTATTATAAAAGTAATAATTTCGTTTATTTTCGTTATTTGATTTTTTTTTCTACTTGTAAAAATCGTATTCGGAGCTATGTTCTTGTGCAAAGTCATAAAATGAGTAAACTGTTAAAAGCGCCTGTATACGTGCATGGATTTACTTGCAGCAATAATGTGTATTATAAACTATAGCAATATTAACTGTTTACGCGTAAGTGGTGACTGTCACGCCAATCTCATTTTTCAAGAGTATTTTATAATACTCATTGACAGGTTGTGAAAATTGGTTTAACCTCAAAATGAGTCTGCGCGGTGTAGTTCGTTTTTTACCGGCAGGTTCGCCACTATCGTATATCGAACAAACCAACTGTCGCATGAAAATTCAGAAGCTTCCGAACTTTTTTGATTCGTGCATACAATCTTGCTACTTGCATGATAATACATGTTTACATATGTATTTTCTTGTTATGGCCGCGATAATACGTACTGTCAGCTAAATCTATGCACGTGTAAACGGGGTATTACTCTAGCAAATAATAAATTCATACTGCAGTTTACAGAGACACTTTGGACTAAGGCAGAACATTAGCAAGCTCATATTAATGAATGTATCGGAATGCTGGGCACTATCAAAAGAGAGGGGGTAGTTGGATCTATTTGAAAGGATGACATTAAGAAGGGTTTTTGGAGTCGTGTAGTCAATGAAATTGGTATAGTGAAAAGCAGGTATGTATAATCAGTAAACAGCTCAGATTAACTGTAAACTCAAAATACTATCCAATTAATAACTTGTGTTTTCTCAATTATTGGTAATATTATCAGAATACAGTACAAGAAAAATGCAATTTACAAATATAAGCCATTCAAATGAAAATACCGCCGACGCTTGTGAAATATTACATCGTACCGACCAATGTTGATTTTAGATAACGTGTATTTAATATGTTAGTATCTCTTGGTTTTGTTGCCTACAGTAATAAAACGAACCCTGCTTCAAAACAGCTACCCATCCGGTACGGTATGCCAGTTTCCATTACTTTATGTTCTCTGGTACCAACTTACAAGATTTTCATATCCATCTTCGATATTTTTCAAAAAAAAACTTATCGGCAATAATGCACGTGTAACAATATGGGAAACGCGCGCCTAGAAATCTAACAATTAATAAAACGAGCCGATTTATTTCTTTATTGTGTATACAGTAGAACCTAGATATAACGGACTCCGATATAACGGATTTCGGATATAACTGACAAAATATCCGGTCACATATCAAAATTGTTAAAAACATCCTGTGAACGTTATACATGTTTAAATCCGTGAAGTATCAATAACATTTTTTGACTATTCGTCACGAAAATCAACTATATTACACGTAATTTTAAAGTTGATTATACAACAGCCCGACTTGAAAAATGCAAACAAAACTTCATTCTTTTTCACTGCAGTATTACCGAAAGCAAGCGCGTCGACATCTAACATTAACGTCACTCCATAATGAGTGTGTCTCGATTTATCATCCGAAAACGAATAAACAGGATCTTATTTGTATTTTTATATAACAGACATTTGGCTATAACGGACATTCCCTTACCCGCATCGGGACAATATATCGAGGTTCTACTGTAGATAGGTACTGTATTTCTATACCTTTTCTTTCAATATTTCATGTGGTCAGAGTCGTTGGCGATCGTTAGTAATTAATAAAAATGATATCTTATTGAATCGCTTTATGTATTACATGAATACATAATATGAGCATTTTCAAATTGGAGCTTTTATTCTATTTTCAAAGCGTGATCCAGGACATTCCTTAAACGTTGTAGATAATCTATTTATATAATTTTGAAGCCTTATTATCCTATATAATTTGATGACTGCATAAAGTATTTTTATTACATAAAATAGTATTCTTTTAAACCTCTCGCTCTAATGTTTTAGAATATAGTCGTATTTCAGTACATAAATATGCAAGGTGTGTTAAGATTTCTTGCATTTAATAATTTTTAAACGCATTTATAAAACTATCCGTATAATTTATGTCGACATTATTATAGTGAAATATTTACGATAAAAAATTATATTGATAATCTCTGTGATTCCAAATTTGACAAGAATTAGACATTTTATTATTCAAAAAATGGGCAAAATTAACACATTTGAAGATAATTCTAAAGATACTAATTATAAGCTATGTCTTTGACCATTCAAGTGTGATAAACATCCTACGAATAATGATTGCTTTATAATAATTATTGACCTAAGAATAAGGTAGTGTTTTTTTGATATACGCCATTTCTTTTGGCATTCCCCGGTGGTTAAGCTACAACATACGCCCGTAGCCATAAATTGACAAACCAAAACTGAAGTAGGGAGTAAGATCATGATAACGCGCGTGTTTGAACATGTAACGTTTAAAAACAAAAGATTTTTTTTTTCGGTTAGGTTAGGTTTTTTTTATGTACTGAAATATGACTATATTCTAAAACATTAGAGCGAGAGGTTTAAAAGAATACTGTATTATGTAATAAAAATACTTTATGCAGTCATCAAATGTTTAAAATAAATATAAAGGATAATAAGGCTTCAAAATTATATAAATAGATTATCTACAACGTTTAAGGAATGTCCAGGGTCATGCTTTGAAAATAGAATAAAAGCTCCATTTTGACCTACGCTGAGCATGTCCCCCCTTATCTCGTTCAGAAGTTAATGCTATTTATTTTAAGAGGACAGTATTTTGATAGCCATTTCAATCATTTCGAATCTCCCATACAGCTATACGATATACCTACTATTTTTAATCTTTTAATGAATTGAATAAGTATATAGGTACCTACCTATAGCTATATCACAATATTATTGTTTTGGTATTTGTGAAACTCCTCTAAGTTGTTATAAGTATAAGTAACAGCTGTATTATTTAGTGTGATATAGTGCGTCATAGATATTTACAGCTTTTAAACATTTTACAGCAAATCGATTGGCATTTAGACGCAACGGTAAATT
Organism: Rhyacophila brunnea; assembly: GCF_057557595.1. Lineage (NCBI taxonomy): Eukaryota > Metazoa > Arthropoda > Insecta > Trichoptera > Rhyacophilidae > Rhyacophila > Rhyacophila brunnea. The sequence goes on along the minus strand of NW_028232796.1, from coordinate 7,108,335 downwards.
CGCGTGTTCAGATTCTTTATTGCTAATTTGAAGTATTATTTTAGAGCTATTGTTTCGTGCAATATGTTACTCGCTGTAAATTATTAATTGAAGGCAAGTATATTGTGCATTTTATAAGCGAATATTATTACATTCGCAATTAATTAAAACCAGCAGTTAAAATACAAGTTATTATAAAATCTTTCTTAGTCACTTTGAAACAGCTAAGTTAATGTTTAATCACCGTACCGAATTCAAATGAAACATCAACTCCACAATTTGCTGATAGGTATTACCTCATCTATTTTACAGCAAAATTATTGTCGTGGTACGATTTCATAATGCTTCACAGAATTTGATATTGATTTATTGATTTTTCGAGAAGCTTTAGATTGACTTGTGCAAAAAAAATTGACCAGCAAATTTTTAAATCTCCGTGTCAGTTGAAACTCGAGAACTTTTTTTTGCTTTTCTTGCCCAAAGACGAGAGATGTTCAATAAATATTTGACTGGCGAATAAGAAATTCCGTTCTGGTCCACAGTCTAGTGCTCTCCTTCCCCATGGTATTTCAGAGTTTCCATTTCAGATCAAGGTCGGTATTTTCCGCTAAAAATTCACTTCCTCTTTTTTCTAGCAACAATTTCTCGAATTATCGAGATTCTTATTAGTGATATCTTGAGAATTCTCGAGACCAGATTTATCGATCGCAATCTTTGTACTCCAATACACAATAATATGTACAGTGTATTCATTACATGCACTTGTCTTGTAGCAACGAAACCTGAAATAGCGTACCGTCAAATGGGGTTATTCCGCCTTCTAAGTATAATTCTGCCTAGTAAAAAATATTTTGTTTGTATGGCCACTACTTATTTTTGCACTAGGGCAGACAAAATATTTCTTTATAACCTTATTCTCAATTGTCAGTTAGTCATATTGTACATTTTAAACATCTATAAGTTTACGTTAGTTAATATAAAACTTGACTTTTGTAAATGATATGTGCATATGCAGTTCCGTCAACTGTCTAAAGATCATCATTTATCTACCAGAAATACAAAACGTACGATATTGATATTTTTACTCTCCATTCCATTATATGTTAGCAATTAGAATGGATAGCTATATTTAAATAAATATATATAAAAAAATATGATGATTAATCCATCAAATTTTGATGATTTGCTTTACTTCGAAAATAATGCGCATTGAGCCAAGAAATATTACAAAATAATAGTTGAGGTCTTTGGCACGTGGCTATATAGACGAATACGAAAAAACTCTTGTCAGGGTAACTTAATATGTCAACGTCCCCAAATAAATATTAAAAGTTCCAAAAGTTCTGGCCTGATAAGAAAAAAGACATTGTTTTAGGTTTTAGCACATTTTCGCTTATCTTATATAAAGTTATTGGATTGTTTTGACATAATTATAATTTCTAAATAGATACTTTTATAGCTATGTCAAAACAGTCCAATAAGTGTACATAATGTAACAGAAAATGTAGATTAAATCTCTGACAACAATTAATTTCACTAAACCAAAAACACTGTCTTTTTATTTAGCAGGGCAGAGTTGTACGTAGTTTTAAAACCTATACATTTACAGTAGGTATTTCGGCCACATTATAAAAGGACAAAAGTAAAGTATTTCCCAGCTTAGTATCTAAAAAAATACCAATGGGATACGTAGCAGAGGAAAACATCGCGTTATGTAGGATATTTTTAAGCGCAGCTTCACCAAACATTTTCCGGTAACGGTCAATCAAATAATGACCACACCAATCTGCGATAGATGATGGAATAATCTAGAGATCATAATATGAGTATTGTTTGTAAATCATTCAATCAAAACGCTGTGCGAGTTTCAAAGGGAGAGAAAGAAAATAAAATCGCCATAAATACTGTTGATCTGGATTCAAATAATACGGATGTTGATTTTATAAAGTAACCATTGAATCCCTTGTTCTACACCTGTGCTATAGAAAGCGGGGTATTAGCTATAGAATGTCCCTTCGGCTAGGTCATTTAAGCATTGGATTGGCATTCAAGAGGTCTTATTAGAGGCGCTTTCTGTTACTCGAAGGCATCAGGCGCTGGCCCCATAAATTCAAATTTCAAGTTAATTTATTTATACATATACCTAGTGTACTACACATAATACAAATTCAATGCATGAAAAACAAAGAAGTAGTATTATGAAAACGGTATATAGAGTTAATACAAAAATTATAAAGTAGATGAAAGTACGCCAAATGAACTAAGTAGACCATATTTTAAGAATTTATAAAACAATGTTCGCCTAAACTCATTTCACGTAGGTGGAATATATCAATCTTCGAAGCAATTTGGTTAAAGTTATCATACTTATAATTGGTATTACCGATGGGAGGTTAATTCTGCACATTGGGACAACAAACAACTGATGTTACCGATTTCTAAGATAGTTATCGGGGACACACATGCCGACACTACCAAGAATGGCAGAGTTTACATCTACACCACGTATAAGTTGATTACGTAGCCAAATTATTTAGATCTCTTAGAAGACCCTTACAACGGAACTTAAACTATCAACTGTCAAGTAAAAATCATAAATGACCCATTTTTTTGTTTGGTATGAAATTTACGTAAATAGATCGATGTACGAACGCGCCCCCGGATTCGCGCCCATGTACCTGTCATTTAAGTTATGTGAGTCCTATCTAATTGCGACGAAATTAACAAGTAGTTTTTATAATTCTCTCTGAAGCATTTTCTAAATTGAGTTAATTATTGGCAGTCGGCTTTTATATTTGAAATCAAAGTATTAAATACCTTAATTACTAAACGGTGTCAGGATCTCTCCAAATTTTAGTTATAAAGTACTTGTACTTGCTAATAATAAAAAAAAAACCATTATTTTACTCACAGAATAATTTTCTAATGGTTATTTTCAAATTTGACGATTACGATGGCCGAACGGCTTAAGCGTCGGCTTATAATGTCCCAGGTTCAAACCTTGAGTATGGCGAATACATATTATACGGTTTTTCAATTTGTATTTGGAGTCAGAGTATGTACCCGATAGGTTGAGCAAGTGGATAACATCCATTTCTCGTAAAAACAAAAATCTGTTTATACAAACCTCCACTCTGTGGATGGCCTCTATGATCCTATTAGGATCGGACATGGCCAAAAGAAGAAAAGGGAGGATTTTAATATTATGTATATTTAATAAAGAGTGGCACATTCTTAAATCTTGTGAATTATTCGTTGAATAAAAAAAATAGTTGATTATATTAGCATACTGTTAACTGGTCTTTTGTCTTCATTTGGATAAAAATGATTAATTACAATAATTTTGTAAATTAAGTGAGATTAATAAAAAAACAATGTAGGTTAAAGTTAAATAGTTTAATCAAAGTTATACAGGTATATTTAATACTTACTGCTTAGCTTATTTGCATGTATTACAATAATAATTATTATTAGTAAACGTGCGTATTAGTTACTTGCGTTGTACTAATCCAGATCAACTGATTTCCCCATGTTATATATTCAGCACTTTGTCTACTGGAGTAGAATATAAAGATTGTAGTAAAGATATTAGATTATCAATGAAGCTCGTCTCTCGCATAGTAATTGTCCATGAATGAAGCGTGTTGGACACTTTTAGTTTATGTGACGCATACAAATCAATGCTAATTTGAATACACTTAATTCTAATGCTATTCTAATATGTATTGGCATTGAAAATGAATTTTACTGAATTCGGTCAAAGTTTAATATACCAGTGCAGAGTTCAGCAACCTTGTTACGGAAGGGTGATCAATATAGTGTCTGGAACATTCTTCGCCCACAATATTCATCGACTAAAGTTCTTTGCCGAATAAAATGTGATTGTTTTCATTAATTATAATGATATTTTTATGGAGCGTTCCCACAAAATAGCTTGTCACATCGCGAATACAAATAACATTGCAGTTTTCCCTCAACGGATAATTAGACATTATAGCGGCGTAACTTCGAAAAGAGAACCATAGATGGCGTGGCCCATTGACTAGACGCCGCAAGCGCTATGTAGACAGATTAAGATAATTTAACTATATGTTGACTCCGTAATTGATATCTCTCAAAATATTACATAACTTTAAAACAATAAATGCATTACACAAATAAAATAATATATCTACAATGTTTGTTCATACAATTGAAAGTTATTAATTAATTGTTCCCAATTAGACTTCACAATTTTCCATTTTTACTTTAAATAATAATTATAGCCTAGATTTATGTTAATCAAGTAAGGTTTAAATTTCATTTTCCCAGCAATGACCACATCAGAGTTATTGACGTGACGATATGTAATCGATTTTGACTAACGATGTTGCATACTAATGATTTTTAGTTTGTGGCATCTGAAAAAAAGAGTCTTTTTCTCATTTATTTTTGAGGATTCAAGCCCTTTAGCCCTGTGGTAAATCCAAGCCTGCATATTAGACGTAATAACCCATTTTCATTACGAATTTGGCAATAAATTAATCCTTTAAAGACAGTGTCAAAATATTACTAAATAAACGATCATCACCAAAATTACATTATAATCTGCAATTTCCGTGGGACGCTCGCATTCGATTAAGAATAAAAATAACTCTGAGATTATTATTTCGGGTTTTGTGCAATAGACCTGTTGCGCGTTGATGTCTCTTGTGTACCTGAGGCCGGCCAGTAACGGTACAGAGGAATGAGTATTGTACGGAAGACGCCACCCATCGACTGAATACCTACCATACATGCTCTCATCTCAAATGGACCACGCGAGAAGATATTATCTTCGCATCAATATATCGCAAGGTATTTCTTTATGGCAGTATGTACCTACCCGTATTACATGCTATAATCTTTAGACATGATACTAAACGAAACATATTTAAAACAAATGAATTTTATAAACAAAATAAGTACATAAATATAGTGAAAATTGGCATATTATTCTACCCATAAAGATATTACAATAATCTGTTGAAAATAACCTTTTTCTTAAATACTTAAATGTATGAAATCGAAGCAAAAAAGTACCACTGGTTTACTCATTAGATTGCAAGTTTATTTCAAGAGAACTTCACACGTCTCTATAAGTTTATATTCACCCAATTAGTTAATTACATACATGATTATAATAGCAGATATTGCCAAAATGAGCCTTGAATACTTAAATTTATAGGATTGGATTGGAATTAAATTCTACTTAAATTTGAGTAATTTGACATTTCACGCGATTCACATAGTGTTATATAATATAAATTATAACTATATATAATAAATAGTAACAAGATAAAAATAACTTTTTATATAAGTACAACGTTTTTTAAATTTTCTGTTGAATTATTATGCTCAATAATATGCTCACACTTGTACTTGTTATGAAGTAAATAAAAAACAAACAAACATATATTACTGAAATGTCATTCTGACATTTCATTTTGATTTCCATAGTAACGCACGAATATATTAATAATTTAGTTGCTAAGACCACCCCCTTAGCAACCAATAATAGTCTTTTACTTTTTACGGATTTTTCTGAAATAACTTTCCATACAAAACAGAATTAACTGAAAATGAATTCAATTCTGCTTAACGATGGCTAAAAGTATTAAAATAATGCATTGGCATCGTGTTCTGATAATTATATTCTAAAAGTTTCAATTGTCTAGCTAGTCAGGAAGTTAGTTAAAAATCGATTGCAAGATTTGTACTGGACAAACAACCACCGGGCAAACAAGAATACGAGCCAATAAAAACGTTGCAATAAGTAGAAAGATACTTCCTAGTCAATTTTATGTAGGCAGCCAAAAGGTGATACATTGGTCATCAATTATATGACGCATAACCACGAAAAACACCAATAAATGCGTACGTAAATTATGTAAATAATCAACAAACTTCAAACCAAAACGCAAACTGCCATTTTCATTTTGGGGCAGTAGAAGAAAATAATAAATTTATTACCAAAAGAACTACACGTATAATCGTTAGTTTCGACAACACAAACATGGAACCCTTCAAACCAACCCCTCCCAGCACCACACTCGGTCTTAATCGAACATATCACGAGGCCCTATGTTTGCATGTGAATCATTAGCAGTTTTTTTTACGCCTGGGAATGTCTCAGGAGCAGATACCCAAAACTTAGATCGCCACGTTCTCAAGTGAGTTTTGACTGAGTTAGTTAAAATAAGGTAATTTAATAAAAAGTGTCATGGGAGAGAAAGGCACGGAGACTTAATAGAAATAAATAAATTTAATGATATTATAAGATACAAAAAACAAAACTATGTGAAGAGATCTTCACGTCCGCAATAAGACGCCGCATTTATTTTTTAAATGCAATATAATTGGCCTTAGTAGCGACCAGGTCGGACGGCCCGATGGGCCCAACAGCTGATTGGACCGACTTAAGCATCATTTCTATCTCGGAGCACATTCTCGGACATTTCCAGAGGATGTAGTTTGTTTCAACAATCGAATTGCCTTCAAAATTTATAATACGGAGTGCGTATAAAACATCGTTACTACTTCTACTATTTACTTGAGAATCAAGATGCTGGCCTTTTGTGCATTATATTATATTTCTACCATTAAAATAAATGAAGCATACAATATTGAAGTGATGATTGTACGTTAGTTATAAAAATATTTTATTGCTTGCGAAACAATAAATTCTACATCATATTTTAGTATCATCATAACAATGTTCATTATTGATGTGATCGTAAAGCGATGACTATGGCCAATTAAGATCATAATATGCTCGAATATAATATATATCTGGTAGCACCTATATACATATATGAAAAGATATTTACAATTTTCCAAAATCTCAATACAGATAAGCAGTAACACAATATAACAAACGTCTCAATTTGGTATTATCTATTCAGATAATATCTTATCATTAGTGGAGCTGCATTTCAAACAATATTAATTGTAGTTCATTAGGTTATGCTTTGTTCAATAAATAAAATTGGTGAAAACTTGTCATTTTTCTTGTTATTTATCCCTTAATTGCATGGTGTTGCTTTTCAGCAACAAACTGTATTATTCTTAACATATTTTGTGTTATACTTGTGATATACTTTTTTTATTTACTTTTTCAAAGATGCCATTGCTAATTTATAATAATATTAAACATTATATTTAGTTGATTATAAAAGTAATATACAGATTAATGGGTTACCATCGTGCATTTTAAGGGTTAAGTAGACTTTTATTTGGTTGGTCCTTTACGAAAAATATTTGCCGAATTTTATGTATACACAATGTCTGTTAGCGCTGATTGACTAATGTGCTTACTCATTATGACGGGTCCACACTGGCAACATGTCGCCGGCAACCTCGTTAAATTTTACGATAATTATCATAATTGCTTAAGAAATTTAACGATAATTATCATACTTATCGTAAAATTTAACGAGGTTGCCGGCGACATGTTGCCAGTGTGGACCCGGCATTAGACTTTACATTCAATATTGGATTATCCAGCAGAATTAGGAGATCCATAACCTTAATCTAAAAGAGTTATAGTCTTTCAAAAATCCTAAAATAATACGTAGGTACATGTTTTCCAGAATTTAGCCACCTTCATATTATGTGTGATACTAGTAATACTTATAAGCGCGGCGAATATTGTAGTAGGTATACGTTTAAAGCTTAAACCCGAGTGATCTATTTATGGCAGATATCTCAGCGATCGGCTGTAGTGATTCATCAGTTTCACTGTTGCACATGACCGCAACATTTAAATGTCCTTGCTAGATTAGTCTTTAAAAAAGAATGATTCCCCCTTCACCACAATTTTATAGTAATATAGGTTACTGCAGTGGCGCACCCCATGGCAAGGGGCCCTGGCACCCCCCAAACATGAAAATTATCAGAATGATTTTAAACATTGAAATTGAAAGCCAATAAACTATACCTTTGGGCTTAGACAAATAAAAATACGGCAAAAAAATGATTTGTAATAATTCTCCAGCACCCTTTTTACAAAAATTTCGAAACACTAATGTCAGGTTTTTTTAGAAACCCAATCCCTAATGGAACTGTCAAAAAATTCTCGGTGTCCACCCGAATTCCGGAGTGGTGTAGGTCATGGCTGGGGAGGGCTGACAGGGCTCTAGCTTGGGGGCCCGGCGTGTCGGGTTGACCAGATAAGTGAGATAAACACACCTCATAAATTAGCTTTAATAGTAAAAAAGTCGCCTGAGGTGCTATTATACTTCATGGACATGAACATTTTCAATTACTTATGTAATTGTGCAATGTATTTTTTGATTATTATGTGTCGATACTCGACAGCTCCATTATTTAAGTAGATATTTCACTGTATAAGTACCCTTAATTTGAACTAAAACACAATTTGAAAAAGGTTAATGTAGTGTTTCACACTGCCTTTAATCTTAGAGGTAGGTAGGGGGCCCGCCAAATATCCTAGCCTGAGGGTCCGTTTCAGGATGTGGGGATCATGGCATAGGTACACCGAGTGCAATAGACAAAAGACCGATAAACGAGAAATTAGGCTGTGAAGAAGAAAAAGAGCCTATGGGACTAATTTACATTCTCCTCCTTGGGTCCCCCCCAATATTAAATCCTGGGTGCGCCACTGGGTTACTGCCTAAAATGCGAAATAAACTAAACAATGTTTAAACTATTTATGAAATGACAATATTTTAGAAACACAAAAGAGGGATACCTACTAAACAAATAGTAGGTATTTCAAAAACAGCATAATATGTCAAGTATCTTTAAAAATAATTTGTCTGTTTCACCACCAACTTTCGTTGTATTATTAAAGGCAGGATTGCGTCAAAAATGATCATATTTGGTAAAAATTAAATATATATATATAGGTATGCTAGGTATTAACAAACTTCCCTTTGACTCTGGACGAATACGGGGAGGATTCGCAGGAGAAAAGGGTGGAATGTTTTTGTGGGGGAGGGGCAGGGGACGTGCTTCAAGACTAACACTGTTGAAGGTGAATTTATTTATTGGGGAACGATAAAAATTATAGAGATTAATACAATATTTTTGTTATACTACTCAGCGCGTGTGCGGAAAACGTTCAACAGGGAGGCCGGAACTGACTTAAAAAACTATTCAGTTCAACTGAGGGTGAATAAACTCTGAAAATCATTACTGAAATCTGAGACTAATTGGTATTTACGAGTTCCATAGGGGTGCCGTTATAAAATGATGGTGTTAGTATCTATGTCTTAAAACCCCGTAAACTAAAAAAACATATTTGCGTCATTATGATGCTCTATCCTTTCTTACCATGCGAACAACATTTTAAAGTTGATTAGGCACCTATAGACTTTTAGTGAATTTACACACATCACATCGAAAGAAAGTACTTATAGAAGTATCTGTCAAAAAGTATATGCCTGCAAATATCGAAGGTTATTCGCGAGGGATTAAAAAATAATTACAAGATAAAAAGAACTTTTTATATACTTACAACATTTTTAAATTTTCTGTTCAATTATTATGCTCAATATGCTCAAACTTGTACTTGATATGAAGTAAATAAAAAACAAACAAACAAAATAAATATGGAATACTTACTGAAATGTCATTTTGATTTCCATAGTAACGCACGTATATATTAATAATTTAGTTGCTAGGACCACTCACTTAGCAACCAATGATAGTGGAATGGATTACGGATTTCTTCCGAAATATCTTTTCATACAAAACAGAATTAACTGAAAATGAATTCAATTCCACTTAAAGATGGCTAAAAGTATTAAAAGAATGCATTGGCATCGTGTTCTGATATATATTCTAAAAGTTTCAAATGTCTAGCTAGTCGGAAAGTTAGTTAAAAATCTATTGCAAGATTTGTACTGGATAAACAACCACCGGCCAAAAAAGAATACGAGTTAATAAAAACGTTGTTAAAAGGAGAGATTAATTTATGGTTTCCTTAGAAGCTATAATAACGGTAACCGTTGGTTAAAATTAATATGAATTTCAACGGTAGTTTATTTAAAGTAAAATAATAAAGTAGTAAATATTTTATTAAGATAAAAATTACAATAAAAAATATCATAATCTTGTATTCGTAATGGTGTCTACATTATAATATAATATATGATTAAATCTGTTTTAAATTAATATGTTATTCACTGACTACACATCACACACCCACCAAATATATTCATATTCATAAAAATATTATAAATAATAACTTTATTATAAATTAAAACATTTTTATGTGAAATCCAAGAAGTGTGACGTGTTTTCGCGGTTTACCGCGTGTAATTTTGAGTCTAATATCAAAGTATAAATTAGCATACTTCTATTTAATTCAAGGTAATTTTGAAGTCATCAACACTTCTAATTACAAAAGCGTGTAAAATTCAAGCATTTTTTTTTAATACAAAACGGTACAATTTAGTCTGGGTTTAAATAAGTTGTTGAACCTACTATTAGGTAGGTGGATACACTCTTTAAAATTATTAATTCTTTGCAGTGTGAGTGAGGGCATTAATCAAAATGAAATTCTTTATTCATACTTAGTCAAAATTTATTTTTTATTCTAATTTATTGATGTGATTTTGTACTATTCCAAAAGAGTATGGTATAGTGATTTTTTCGGGTCTAGGACGATTTAACACCGGACAACTGGACGCCACGGAATTCGAAAATAAATAGACGTTAGGTACTTATAGGTACTTTAAAAAAATATATATACTATTATTATTTATATTTAAATGATTATATTATGATTTAATATTTGGTGAGAATGTAAATATGCAGACGTAAATAATGATTTAAACGTGCATATGTTTAAGTTCCAACGAAAAAAGAGTTTTTTATTTTATATAAAGCCTTAGGCATGGTAATTCTCAATCCGCAATAAAGAATACATTATGTTAAGAGTAAAATGAATTAAAACTACTAAGTAGTAGATAGAAACTGATTAAAATACCTCGTCTACGTTCTGTATACGTGTCTACGACAGTGCGGCGTCCAATTGTCCAGAGTCCAGTCGTCCCATTCCCATTTTTTCGAATTATTTTGTAGATTTAATGTATGAGTTTAAATTTAGAACAAAACTTTGATTTTATAGAGTATAAAAATGTGTCTTAATAAATAATTTGAATGTCATGTTTAACACATTGTTATACAGATTTTTCATGCGGTACACTGTTAATCGTACACGGTTCCGTAACCGATGATTTGACTGTCAAACAACCTTCTCAACGGGTTGAACCTATTTCTCTCGGTATTCTACGACAGGAAGAAGACCTGAAGAACCCGCAGCACGTGGCACCCGTGGAAGGCATACAATGTTTGGTTTAATATTCTGAGACAGCATTTCAAAAAGACATCGCGGACGACACAAACGGATACCTACTAACCACCCCATTAATTATAACCATTAAACCAGTCGTATTCGACAACCGTTTGTGGATACGACAGTTTGCAATAACTCGTAGGTGCGGAGTGTCTGGTATGGGGAATGTATCTGGAAAAGTGCGGTATTCCGCAGTTGAAGCGACGAAAAGCTATAAATAGTAAGCGGAGTAAATGTAGAAGTCAGTGGCAGCTGCTAGATTTTCTTAACCCCACCCCCTCCCACCACCTTAAAATCAATTTAAAACATTATGGATATTTTTTCAAGGTGTACTCAAACCATTTTTCTGTCTGCGCATCTGAAGTTTGTGATTTTTAAATAAATTAAAAATACAATAAAATTATGAATGATTCGAAAAACACTAGAGCAGAATTTATTTAACTACATTTGTACAATATATATGTTGTACAATGTATATTATAAATAACAAAATCCATATTATCCAATTAATAATCTCCGTGTGGACGAAACCGGCTTCGTTTGTATTTCATATTTTTTCAAATTGTTTTGTTAGATATTATAATATTCTGTGCACCAAGAATTAACAGTAAAAATAAAAATAATAAGATGAAAGTGTTCAAAGAATGCACCCCATAGATTTAAAAAAAGTTGAAGTTGTGTTTGGATTTAAATAAATAGTTTTTAAATAATATAATAATATATTGATAAAATGTAATAAATTCCATCTTTTGTATTATTTCCCTAAATATACTAAGTAAATTAACAATATCAGTAGGTACACTTCGTTTTAAGCTATATTAAATATGTGAATGACATATATTATTATTACACCACATTTCCCGGAAACGCTAATATGTCGTCTTCTTTATATAAAATATTTCACATTCGAAAGCTTGCATATATTTTAAATTACCTAATTAATAAATCACTTGCATAAAACCATGTTTAATATATTAATATACATAATTTGAAAACATCTCATGCATAAACACACTAGAAAAAATATTTTATAGAAAAACAATATGACACCCGACGGGACTTCTGGATTCGCGCCAGTATGTTTTCCAATTAAACTACGGGCATCTTAGTTAATTACGACGATTTTAACTAGTAGTTGTTACTATTGTTAGGTACATGAAATGCTTATCGAATTGCGTTATAAGGTTGGCTATCGGTTTTAGTATATTAAATTACGGTAGGTATCAATTAATTCCTTAAATACTAACCGATGACACGGATTACTCCATTATTTAATTTTTATAACGTAGGTACTTAGACTTCCTAATAATTTTAATAAACTATTTCTTTTATTCAACAGATAAGACACAAGATTTTAGAATGTAACATTCTATATACTGAATATATATAATTTTAAAACATCGTATGCATATAGGTACACACTAGAAAAAATCATTTTGTAGAAAAAAAATACGACATCCGACGGGACTTGAACCTATATCTGCTGGATGATTTTTTCTAGTGTGTATATGCATGAGATGTCTTCAAATTATGTAAGTATATTCAGTATATAGAATGCTACATTCTGAAATCTTGCGTCTTATCTATATATAAAAAAATTAATGCTTGTTTGTCGGTAGGTACAACCATTTTCTTCTTCTTCTATTCGTGTGCGTTCCTATACCATTCATCAGATTGCAATGAAACTTTTGTGAGTTGTCGTGCGCACGCCCGCGAAGTTTCTGAATTAGTACAACTATCTTATTCTTCTTCTATTCTATCTTCTTCTATTTGTATGCGTTCCTAAATCCATGCTTCTCACATGGACAGCTGTATGTGGCCTGCTCACGCGTTGGTAAACCTTCTGATTTATTCGTGTACGCACCAGACGGAAAACCAAAAAATATTGTGTATCCAAAAGCACTTCAATAAACAGAATTAAAACACAAACACTTTCTTTCTTTGAGTGGAATTGCAACGCATGCCGGGTACTCGCTAGTTCGTTGAATAAAAGAAATAGTTTATTGATATTAATACATTGCTTAAACTTTAAAGACACATATAATAACGCATTTCCCGGAAAACATTCCTATAAAATTTGTAGCTTCCTATACAATATTGCATTTTATCTTCCCTAACAGGTTCAGTTAATAATTGTGGATTTCTCAGTAGAGATTATATCTGGGCGCCTGGTGTTACTCTGAAATGTATTGGAATAATTTTATTTTAATCGCTCCAGAACAGGTTTGGGCAGAATAAAATCGTAAGTATTTTTTTTATATAAGGTTTTTAACCTTAAGGCTGCTTCCGCGTCTCGAGATTAACGATATGAGGTGGCTTTCGATGTATGAAGGCTACGTTATTTAAATATAATAATATGCTTCGCCCACACAATTAATCATATAATATACTCTTACTTAGGCGTATAGAGCTCAATACGACAAAATAATCGCAATATCATCTTTGATAATACGTAGGTAGCATTTACACATACTATCTGTATCTTCAGCGGTATTACGGTACTCTTCCGTAAAAAGAAGACGCGAGAAGATTGATGAACGTGAAGGATTCTTCGAGATGCTGTGCGGTAAACATGCATCGTTCATTGTACGAAAGACATGAGACATGTGAGTCAGATGGTGCCCGTCGGCTTTTATGCGAATGCATCTTGACTTGACCATGGCCTCCATATCATGAAACAAGTCCCAAGGCCAGAATTTTTAGCGCAACCCCCCCCCCCCCTCCACCCCTATCTGTCGCTAAGGTTAAGGGCAGTGTGATGTTATCCAATGGTATTCCGTGAAGTAAAATTAAGGGCATTCCGTGTGTTTTTAGAGATTTTTTTTGTATTTTTAAATAAATCCACATGAATTATTGAATTGTCGGCACTGATAATCATATTATTTTTTTTTATTATTATTAATAACTATGTCCCTGCTTTTCGTACAAGGTAGTTGTTAGTAATTTTGAAATTTCTAAAATCACATAAATACTGTGTCCTAACCGGGAATCGAACCCAGAGCTCCCGGATGGAAGGGCAGATAATCATATTATTATGAAGCACCGATCGGGACCCCCTTTTCTGTTAGCCATGTAAAATGCAAACCTTTGCCATATTGGATAAAAAATAGTCATTTTATTAGTCAGGCAACATAACAAAAATAATTATAAAATAAAATTCTACACAATTATTGAATAGTCATTTAATTATATCAATCATCATTATATTATCATATCTAATTGCATTGCACAGCTACATTTTGTAAATGTTAAGAATCTTCAAGTAAAATAGCACCGCAGGCGACTCTTTATTTACTGTTACAGGGCATTTGTGACGTGTTTATCTCAGTTAACTGGTCGACCCCCTACGCTGGTCTCCTCCTAAGCTCTATCAGCCCCCATGGTAACATGGCAGCCAACGTATTTTGTGAGCGCTCTGAAGATATGAACGAGCCATAAGGTAGATACTTTGTGGACGCTCTTAAGACAGAAGCATGCTATAACGTTCTCGTGACTCGAATGACATAATCAGTAAGAACGAGACATGAAATGTAATTGACGCAAAGACTTAGGTTCAAATAATGTAAGTGACTCATTTCCCATGACTACTATGCGGTGCCCATATGGTCCACTTATGGACTGAACATGGAAGAAGTACCAACATTATATTCGCATCCCGTATAATTTTTTTTTTTTAATCTAGAATATTTAAAAATCGATTTTCAATTTAATTATTTTAATTTTTTTTTTAACATATTGTGGACATTACAAATTATAAGTTTAAGACGTTCACAATATGACATTTAGAAACAAAGATATATAAATATAACAGTGTTACATAAAAAAAGAGATATATCAGTAGACAAGTTAGATAGGTACAAGGAAGTACACCGGATGAGTTAAGCAGACCCTATTTTAAGAATTTATAAAACAACATCCACCTAAACTCATTTTCACGTAGGTGGAATACATCAACACCCGAAGCAATTTCGTTGAACATAGTTATCGCTCTCCCAAATTGGCATTACCAGTGGCAGGTTGGTTCTGCACCTTGGGAGAATAAACAACTGATGCCATTGGTAGGAATTTTAAGAATTGGTGACCCATGATGGCCGCGAGGCTTCAACGTCAACCTATAACGCCGTGGGTCCCAAGTTCGAATCCTTTGTCTGGCAAGTACATTGTTTTTCAGTTTGTGTATGAGTCAGAATATAGACCTAATAGGTTGAGCAAGTGGCTAACATCCATTTCTCGTAAAAAAAGAATTTGTTAATACAAACCTCCATTCTGTGGAGGCCCATATAATGTTATTAGGATCGGACATGGTAAAAAAAGACTATATTTTATAATCAGTCTATACGCCAGACGTTAAAGGCCGGTAGTCACAATATATTCGAAATTGTTCAGGAAATAGCAAAATGTAAAATAATCGAATGACTGTTTTGGCACATACGAAATGGTTATTTTTTTTATTTGGATACAGGTTCATATCCTGTCTTTGTCTGGCGCCATTATGTTTTCGAGATCTTTTTTCTAATATGACGTTTTTGAGGTGTTTCCAAATTATTTATTAATCGCTGTGAATTATTTGTTGAATAAAAACAAACAGTAAATCCAGTTTTGTTCATGGTCACTTTCAAGTACTCACAAGGTACCAAATGGAAACCATTGATATGTGTACTATAAGGGATAGTAAATGGCAGTGGCGAAGGGTGACTTTTGGAAAGAGGTAGGCCGTGGAGTAACCAAGCTTATCAGATATATTTACGGGAAATAAGAAGATAACCCTATATTACTACTGATGAATAGGTACACTAAATTGATGAAATTTCAAAATCTCAATTAGTTTGATATAATTAGTTTATAAATAAGCAATTCGATTGAATTATGTATTTTCCTAAACATTTATAAACGTAACATACGCTCAAAATATATTATCTGTCATCTTGGAAAATATCCGTTGTTGTGTATAATAATATGTTCCATAACAATTTATAATTTAACCCGTAAAGCTAGACATTTTAAAATACTTTTATATTTAAAAGACAGACTTAGGTATAAATAACTGATAAATAAAAATCGCGAGATAAATTATTTTATATTTTTAACAACAATCAATATTTATATGCGATTGAATCCCATAGAAGTTATTTTTTAAATTATCTTCTTATTAATTATTTTGAATAAATGTGCGGATGTAAGCGATAACTAAACAGCCTATGATTTTGGAATAAAAAGCCAGACAGAGACTGGCGTCAGTGGCGTCACGTGACTAAAAACGCATACAAACCACATCTTAAATTCCCATCGAATATTTCATAACATAGTTGAATCCATGCGGCAGTAGTTATGGTTATAAACCTTACTAATTTATAAAATAAAGCTATGTACTTCTGAATTTTGACGATAGGTGACTATCAATTATCTTGGATTTTTCAGTGTATTTTTTTTAAATTTAAATTATTTGCTTGAAGATCTATTTTTCTTAGTAGGTAGGCTTTAAATATTCGCCTACTATGGAGCCTTCGCCACTGGTAAATGGAAGGGAATTTCCTCAAAATTTAATATACCAACTACTCAGACTGTAAATTACTGCACCCCGTGGTCACTTTCCTGGAAGAGATTGCAGTTTCAATTAAGAAAACTGATGATATAATTGGCACCCCGACAAAACCGCCCCGACATTGCCGCCAATCCAAATCCGCCCGTACCAGTGCTCGTCAATACCGCCCGCAAAAATACATAAATATTAAAAACAAGTGCTTTTTTGGTTTTTCGAATTGCGTATCGATATAAATTTACCTACTTACGATAATCAGTGTAATTTGAGATTTAATCCGTTGCAACTGTTAGTAGAGTAATAACTGAAAATCGTCAGCTATTAACACTTAGTACTAAAAACAAAAAAATCACCGATAATACGTGTTTAATCCGATGCAGCTGCGTAGCTTATACCTGAGTTCCTTAATGGAATACCTGGAATATCTACTATTTTTCTTATATCTTTATTCGTATGTTTTGTTTATTTGTCTATATAAATTATTATATTATTAAAAGTAAAAATTGTCTCATTTGTAAATTGTTTTGACGGCAATGTCTGGGCTGTTTTGGTTCGGGCGGTTTTGTCGGGGACCCACCCCGTGTGATGCTGAGTCTTTATAATATGAATACATCAGCTATTCCGAGCTCATTCCTACAAAACCGCACTTAAACATCTCTATGATAATATGATTTATCAGTACTGGTTCCAGATTATTGTTCAACTCTAAGGAACATTTTTTAATTTTATGTCTTCATAGTAATTTATGAAGTCGACATTGTAATCCTATATTTTATTGTAAGCCGGTAAAGAATTTTATTTGTAATAAATAATATTCTCATCGTGATTTATCATTATTATTATCATCATCATCAGCAACGGTCAATCCACAACTAAATTAAGGTATCACCTAGCTTCTTATCTATTTATTTTCTGCCACGTATGTATACCCGCCGAATAAGATGAGTACGTCGATCGAGATCATTAGCATATTTAAACACAATTTAGATTGATTACGATGAAAAGAGATGACCGTATACTATACGGTCTCCACCTTTTTTATATTCAATATGAACATTATTTCAATTTTTATGGCTGATTTTGGCAAAATTCATGAATTCAAGTATGAAAACCTAACCCAACCTAACCTAACAAATAATCCAGTATATCGTCTATTTTCAAAATTTGTTTGCTGCTGGCTTCCTGTAAAGTGTACACCGACAAGAACCGTGTTTTATTTAGACATAAATTTTAATGCAATACGACCCAAAGAGGTTGGACGGTCTTTAATATACGGCAATATATTTCCGATACAACATATCACGGTGAAGTGTGATTCGGCGAACTGCATGCGTACAAGTTTCCGGATGCGGTTTTGATTGGCAAACGAGAACAGTTTCGTTTTTCTACTTATTTACATATTATTTAATATTATGTGCTTGGACATTGGATATTGGGGCATAAAATAAGTTAATATGGAGAAATTTAATATTTCACATTTTTTACGTATTCAGATTACCAGTATAATTTATATAAAAGATAGGTGCAATTACATAGATATAAAAGCAATTAAAATAGTAGGTAAATGATATAATTATACCGAATTTGACAGATGGCGTCATCAGAAATGAAATAACTTATCAGTTTAGTCACTATGTCATAAAAATGTTTTCTATGATTTATAGACAAAACCTCAGTATTATTTCGAAAATGTTTGGGATTACTTGAACATAAAAATATTTAATTTTGGGTACAATCGTTAACTAAAAATTACGTTATCATATACTTCTGCAGAACGTTTTGTACCTGTTTGGGTTAAGGTTTGTTCAAACTATATAAACTGTTTTTTGGTTTACTATCCTTATGCCCAGCATGCACCTCTTCATACCACGGTGCACTACTCTCAATTTATGTATATCTCTTCTCGCAAGAAGTATGTGTACGCTCTTATATTGCATACCTATGCTTAATTATACTATTTATTTTCTTTACACATTTTGCCGAGTTCACTTTTCCATACATTCTTTTGGCTTCGGGGCCATTTCATATACGCGAAGTACCTACACACTGTTTGAACACCTTTGGATTAAAATATAATCAAATGCCACCTTTGCAGATATTGCAGTATCAAAATGCATTCTAATATGCGTATATAGTTATGCAATTTTAAAAGCAATACTATTGGTTGAGATTGTCTCGATTGTGTGGGTTGTGTTCTTCCTCCTTTCTCGAGGTGTCTGCGTCGTTACAGAGGTCATCTATCTAATACGAATAAGAGGATATTAATATTATCACTAACAATATTCAAGATTACATCTAGAAGGTATCTTTATTAATGCTTTTAAAAGGTTGTATTAATTAGATAACTGCCAGATTACAAAACTATAAATTTCGATGAGATGTTATAATCGAAACATCTTTCTAATACACATATTGTTCAATGCCGTTTCGAATAACGTGATTAACATCAAATGTAATCGTGCAATTGTTGCTAATATTTTTAATACTTACACATTTAAATTTAAAACTATCTTTAATTTCATTATTAAATGTCAATTTTTTGTCGCCAAAAACGAAAAAGTACTCTTTGACGTTCGAATTTCGAATTCGTAATACATACTTACCTACCTCTGTAATATCGTTCGAAATTTGAATAGCAACATAATTTATTACAAAAAAGTCGATAATGTATTATGGTAAAACAGGTTTCATTTTATATGTCATGTCATTTAATTTTTATTGGATCTTCTTGTAAATTCGAGATGATCAAATTTATTTCAAAGCAATCAAATCAAGTTTTGCTAGAAACTAAAAGTTGATACGTTTTAATTGCTCTCTAGAAATAGATCGGTTCTTGAACGAAAGTCATATTATAAATTCATGGATATTTAATCATAAAATCGTATCAATTTAAAAAGAGTGAAACTTTAAATTGGATTGTTTTCAACAGCATTTAAAATGATCGGTGAAGAAATATTTTGAATAATATTAATTTTGATGCATTCATTCTGACATTTTGAAATATTCAAAAGAATCAAAGAGTCATTCTCACTATTCATATAAATATCGACTTATAACACCGTGATCTCCTTCCTGTCACTTTTTGGCATACGCAAGAAACATTTTTTTGAGAATAGAAAACAAGTATAATTATTAAGTCAAAACACAGTATTTTGTGCTATTTTAGTTTATTTAGATGCATTGTATACCTATGTAATAAAAGTTACAACAAATTATTAATCCAAACAGTCTACGACATAATCTTTAATTTGCGAGGTATATCCAAATGCTAGAAAAACCAAGTACGTCTAACTTCTATAATATACTAAAGCTTCCGGCTTCCCGGAGAGAAAAGGACGGATCATTATTATAAAGAGAGAAAGAACGCCATCATGTATCTATCCTTCGTAAACAACTCTGCTACTAAACACCATCTGCAATCACTTTGAAACTGAATAAGTAAATAAAGAGTTTGTATATAGTGCATAAACCACAAATCGCACAGTGGTGGCATATTTTTTCTGGTGACAATCCTACTTATCAAATCGGTGTAATAAGTACATTGGATATACAATAATATTTGTTTTAAAATTCCATGTTGACTAATATTTTCTCCATTTTTTTTATAATTATGTGTAATATTTTTTTTTAATAAGCTTGTGATTTTGTCCACGCGTGCACTAATCAGCGTTAGATTTGACAGTGAAAAAATATGCTTTGCGTAGGTTATCGACCGTTAACAAAAACCATGTTCACTGTCTCATATTTTACCTATTTCAAGATATTTTACCATTTATTCGTTTATTTAATGGTTGCTAGATTGTTGCATTATTCAAGAATTGGTGTTAAGAAAACATGATAGCATATTCTAAAGAGTCTTTAATCCACACAAGTAAATCTTACTTGTTGTAAACACCAAGTGGTTAATGCACAATATGTTTTCAAACATTATGAAACAGAATTATTATTACAAAATCACCGGCGATTTTTTAAAAATGCAAATGACACAATATATTATTCAGATGATTTAAAATGGGGCCTCGAAATAGTTCAAACCAGTAATATAATTATTACAGTTTAGACTAAAATCTATTACCCAAATCACTATATTGAACACTAAATTGAATAGAAAAATAAACTTATAATAATATTATATCGTATTGATAGGAAATAGTTTTTTAAATGATTTTCCCGCGCATTCATAAAAATGTCTATATTAATAATAAAATTGATGTGCCTGTTTGTGATTTCGAAATGTTTGCATTTTGATCGGCGATTCATGATACCTAAATACAAAATATAGTTTTTTGTCTGTTTGGTCAGTAATAACCGAAAGAATAGTTAACCAATATTAATTGACAAAATATTATTGATAGGTATCGATTTTAAAGAAGTTTTTTTTTATTTTTATCTGAAAAAATTCTCGGAAAAAAGTATTTGTAACAATTCATTATGAGTATGTGAAATGGTCAGATAATAGCGGTGGAGTGGCAAGGTGTAATGCGAGTAGAGAGCGTGTATAGATCCAACTGTTGTATACCTCATCGATTGAAAATATCAAAACGAATCAGAATATTTTATTCATTCTGTAAAGTTGTTATTTCCGTATTTCACGCAGACGAAATCGATTGTTATCACTAATAACGAATATAGAACATATTTAAAAGTGGAACAGTTTAGCTACTATTAGGTAAACATAGTAATTAACGATTTATTTATTCATGAACAATTTATTAAGAAAATGACCTTTCGTTGATTGATTTTTAAATAAATTTCGACATTAGTGACTTAACCTTAAACTTTCTGTGGAAAAATGAGCCTCTTTTTTTATAATGTTTTGTTTAAACTAATCCATGGAATCATCTTTTGATGATCTAGAACAGGATTCCTAACAGTGTGCCCACGAGCTCAGGTACGCCCCTGACATTTAGTTCACCGTCAGCAAAATGTCGTTTTAAACATAAAAATATAGTGTGTGTTTGTATATTGCCATCTTTAAAATTATATTAAGTAAGTAAGGTCAGTTTTTTTTATCGATATCTATTGTCCAAGTTTAAGTACACCTATACGTATCCGAATTAATGGGTATCAGGACCAAAGTGAAATTTACAACATTTTATCCTAAGTTTACTAGTTATAGAAAAAAAAAACTTCACAAGAGTATTGTCATCTTATTTCCCTTAAAGTTGTATTTTTTTTTGCTTCATGCAGTAAAAAAAGTGTTCTCCTGCGCAATTTTGCTTGAGTCTTATTGAGACCCGTAAAAACTGTAAATATTTGCTCAGAAAAATAAAGGAGTATTTATTTGTACAATTGTAGGTTCTAACACCGCCGAAAGATGTCGCTCCCTAAAGATTAAGCTCAACGGAACCTTAAAAAATCCAAAATCATTATCGGGCAGTCTCATAGAAGTAGGAGCAGGGTTGATTACGATTATTTTTAATTCAAGAAAAATGTTTAGATTATTCATTATTAATAATATTATTAAAATTTGTTTCTGATTCGCAATATATTAAGGATAACGCGGTTTTATTATAAACGGAACTTTAAAAAAGTCGGAATCATTATCGGGCAGTCTCATAGAAGTATGAGCAGGGTTGATTACGAGACAGCAATTTTTAAGCCAAGAAAAATGTAGGTATTCATTATTAATAATATTATTAAAATTTGTTTCTGATCCGCAATATGTTAAGGATAACGCGGTTTTATTATAAAAATAATATTTCGCTGACCTCTAACGTTGACGTTCGATTCGTGCGATACTACCACTGCTGATTTTTTTTTAAATATCTCTATAACATAATATTATAATCACCAGTAATGACATTTCACCGTCTTTCTATGCAATTATCCGTGTTTTTTTATCATTCGATGTAACAAACTGCAGACGATATTATCATACACCAAACACAATGAGAGGGAGTACCAAAAGCTCCTATCCCTTACTGTCTGAAGTGATAGTTACTATATTGTTTACACATGGAAGTTTCATTGCAAAAATAATATGTGACCACCAATCTCTTCTTGATCACAATTTTGTATTCCTGACCAACAAATCGGTTGAGAATCTCTGATCTAGAATCTTAAATGAAGGACACCGGACACCATTACATTAATTGCGATGTTTACAACCAATGTGATTCGTAATTACTCGATTATGGTTCAACACACCTTTTAGTTTATTGAAAGCATTTTCATATAAGTGTTTTTCTGCAATTAAAAATTGAAACTAAGTAGCAAAAAACAATTTATTTTAAATGCTTATTTTTATATTTGATATAATTTGTTCGATTATATTATATGACATCATAATAATATATTCATAAATTCAGGAAAATCATTGACGCTACTATGCAAAAGTGACTCACTTAATTTTTGACATTTTTTTTTCTAATAGAGGACATTGCTTCATGCTAATAATAATTAATTATTATCGTAGTGAAGTATACGACATTGAAAAAATATTCTATCTACATTCTTACGGAGCACTTCCGTTATAAATATTATAGGAACATAATATATTATAATATAATTATGTGTTCATAATCTTTATATTTAAAGATACATAATTTAAATAAAACCGACACCAACAGAGAAAAATCTCTCTAAGATTTTTAAAAATTATGTTTTTTCATTAATAAGACATTATTATGTAGGTACCTACTATATTCTGTATTAAATAATAAAAAAATAACGACATAATCAATTGTTTTTCCCAAATTCCGGGGTGCTTTTAATAAATTTGGTTAACACGGGACGCCATCTATAATCATGTAGATAATAATATTATTAGAGACAGCAGAGGAGATAAAAATCCGCCTTATCTCCGGGAATAAATGCTGGCATGCCTGCAAGCGACTGGTGGGGTCGAAAATTCTAGACGAAGAAGTAAACTTCTAATATATAAAACAATTATTATAAGGTAGTGGTCACTTATGGCTGTGAGACTCAGTGCTTAACTCAAAACGAGGAAAATAAATTAGCTGTCTTCGAACGCAAAATATTGCGAAAAATCGTTGGACCCACGTTGGAAAATGGGAACTACAGAAGAAAAATGAACTACGAGTTGGAAGAGCTGATTGAACAGCAAACAATCATAAGATACTGTAAGTCCCAAAGACTACTATGGGCGGGACATGTGGAGAGAATGCCTGAAGTTAGAGCGCCAAGGATCATGACGAAGTGGCTACCCTAACGGAAGGGACCCAGAGGCCGACCAAGAAGGAGATGGGCTGACGCCGTAGAAGAGAAGACTGTATTCATATAGGAAGACCCGGTAACTAGAGAAGTGTGGCGAGAGACCGGAGTGAGCGGAGAGCGGTTGTGGAGGAGGCCAAATTCCACCCCGGGATGTAGCGCCGTGGAAGAAGAAGAATAATATTGTCATTATCTTACTTGATTACACATCTGGTTACCCTTCCATTGGCGGAGTTTGGGATAGCTCGCAGAATGTATTTGTTATACTAGAATCCACATAACTCAGGAATAATGGGAACTGAAATACCTACCTAACGGGCAAGGAGTAACAGGTAACCGATCTCGAGTAAGGAATAATCCGGGATAAACTTAAACATGTATCAAGAATACGCAATACGTCGAATACTGACAACTGTTCTCGGTTTATGCATTGACGCTCATTTATTATTGGTGTATTACCTGCATAATGCATGTTTCATTTTCGTAGGACACTCACACATTCAAAACCCTGCATCAAAATGTAGTGTATTGAATATTGCCTATCGGAATTCTATTTATTATCTGTTCTGTGCTAAAATTCACATAACTCACAGGTGTATAGTATAAGAGTTCTCACCCGTATAGTAAAATATTTTTTAGGCTTTGTTCTAATATGTATTTATGAGGTTTCCCAAAATTATGTATTAATCAGAATTTTTTAAACATGAATACAAAACTTGTGTAGGTACTCATATACTCAGAATATTATACTCATTTATTTGTTTGTACACTTAAATTATTGAAAAATATGGAGAACGCGTTTTAATCCGTATTACTAAATGTTATTTGTGGTGAAGCACAGTGGTCAACATACTAAATTATTGTTTTGTAATGTCAGACATTATTCATTTTATTAAATATTGCAGTGAGTAGGTGGATAATAATATATTTTGTGAATAAACTTGTAAAATTTACCAGCACGATCAATCGTCCGGCCACGGAGACGTTTCCTGTGGACCACATCCACGCCCCACATTTAGCGTTGCCAATTTAGCATTTTTCTTTGCCAGATCTAACATTATTTTTCGACATTGAAAAAAGCTTTAGTTTTCTTACAAAAAGACTAGGATATTTGGTATATCAGATGCTTATAAACAAACATAACTGTTGAATCGTATATCTTAACAATTAATCAAACAATTACCATGAGTACGAAATTAATAAAGCGATCACTCAATTTTGTACCAGTATACTAGGTTGCCGAAACGTAAGTATTTATTACATGGAAACAGATGCGCGCACACAAGTGGGGAGGATTCGGTTATGAGGCAAATTATTTAGATGAATGGAATATTTCTTCTTCTTCCTGATCGTCAGGATCTCATGACTGATGACCCTGATAATTTGACTGTCCATCAGCCCTCTCAACGGATCGGCCCCATTCTTGTATTCTACGACACGAAAGGCGAGTAGCCACTGTTAGTTCTGTGGTACTCATGAAATGATGCAACCATCTGGAGAATCCAATGTTGGCTTAACAATTACAAATTCTTTAATATCCATTTACCATAGTGCCCAATTATGGCAAACTCAGTAAATAGCTTACTGTAATTATAATTTCCGCAATATCCATTTTCCACAAAGTCGGGAATATCCGATGACGTAAACTCCATATAGAGTAGCTGACTCAATTTTAATAATTATTTCCTAAATATTCTTTTCAAGATATTATTTTGATTGTGAGTAGGTACGACAATAAATAGTGGATCATAATTCATTGGACATGTCACTCGAATATTAGTTCCCGGCCTCTGTATCGCTCCGCACTACATCTCATTCTACCGTGACTCGGACCTCAGAACAGTATCATAAGTATTGTAACATAACTACTGTAACATACTCTTCTACCGACTGTTTACGCTGCAAATAAAACTCGCTCCTCCATACATCGGAGCAACCACCAAATCTCGACTTCATCATCTACAATTCTACAATACCTGAAACACACATATCTAATCTAAAAGTCAAAACAGCGGAGACGACACAAACTGACACTAACGATCGAAATAATAACTGTGACCGTTAGACCACGCACATCCGGCAACCACTTGTGGATACGACGCTTGCAATAACTCGTATAAGTGTTTATCGTCAGACCCTGTGTCCTGGTATGGGGAATATATATATAGAAAGTGGTGGGATACACGTTTGAATTGATGAGAAGCTATAAGTACCTAGTCGATGGGAATAAGAATCAACAATAAATCAGGAACTCTCCGTCAAAACATTTTTCTGTGTGCGCGTCTGCTTGAAAAACGATAAATTCTTTTTCAATCTCTGCCGAATAGCTACTGTTTTACTACTTACGAGTATGTCTGGCATAATATTTTAGTCAACGACAGTTGGCAACACTATTCATATTGGGTTGTTATCTCATAATGATGATGATGAATATAATACTAGAACATTATTAATATTAAAATATTGATGGTTATTTTTTTTATATCGGTTAATAAATAATAAAAGGCATGTCTATGTTTAATTTTACCGGCTTCTAACTGTAAAAATCGTAAGAAACCAAACGAAAATTATGTTTTTGTAAATAAAAAGCAGTCCGTTAGCGTGGTGATAGTCAATTATGGTTAAGTAATACCATTCTGTGATTTTTTTATCCACTGTTTACGACAGAGTCGGTTCAAGGGATTGTAAAAAAATAAAAACATAATATATGGTGCGTATTATTATTTCAAGATACTAGATTTAATATTGAGACGTAATTCAGCAGCAATCAAAATGTACGACCGTCTAATGGACGACATAATATTACGTAATAATGGTTTCTTAAATTTTAATTATATGTGTAGGTACTATCTTTAAAATTATTACTTTTATGGTGGTTCCCATATTCATTTGAATATTTTAATTTTCGACTGCAAGCATAGAGTTATTAAGCAATGTTTTTTTTAAAGTCAAAGCCATGATATTTATGCGGATTTGCGTGATACTGGCGAAAATAAAATGGGTGGAGTCTTGCAAATCACTATGCAAGAGTATATAGACCTAGAATATTTCAATAATTCCATCAAATTTTTCAGTGAATTAATGAAAAAAATAGCTACCTATATCAATAGTTAATTATTGTGAGGATATAATAGGTATAAAAATGAAACCGACGACTTTTTAAAAATATTTTGTTTGCCAAAACCTCCGTAAATGACACAATGCATCGGCGATCTTATATGAACGATCCAGGATAGGGAAGAAACAATATTGCAATATAATTTTGTAAGGGAGGATCTAAAAAAGGTCTTATTTTTTTAATTTCTTCTTCACGATACTGCGCCCAAGCATTCTTCGGTATTATCGTAATCTTTCGTACATAATACCTGTTCTTATTTTAATTTACGGAACCTATGAATGCCTAGCGGTTGAACAAATT
This sequence comes from Rhyacophila brunnea, assembly GCF_057557595.1. Taxonomy (NCBI): domain Eukaryota; kingdom Metazoa; phylum Arthropoda; class Insecta; order Trichoptera; family Rhyacophilidae; genus Rhyacophila; species Rhyacophila brunnea. The sequence continues at coordinate 7,080,879 of NW_028232796.1, read as the reverse complement.
GAAAAATACTTTAATAATACTTACAAGAAAATTTAGATAAAAAATTTCAATAAAAAACGGACGGAAAATTAAGAATTATAAAAGTCCATTTATAAAAAAATATTTTCTTTAAAAATCTCGAGGTAATAAATTAGTTTAGAATTCTTAAGATGCAAGAAATCAAAAGTTCTACGCACGTCCAAGATAAAACCTAGATGGAGTAATTATGTATTTAAGAAAAATACATATTTATTTAAGAAAACAAAACATTATAGAAATAAAAAATCTAAATTCAAGACGTACACAACATGAGATTAACATTATAACAAATATTACCCTCACAAGAGAGAAAAATAGATTATATACAATAATAATAATACTAAAAAATAAAATTAAAAACATTGAAAAGAAAAAAAACATACAATTTTATACAGAAAAATTAAATTTCGAATACAAAATTGCTATGTACGTCACAGAAAATATCGACGTCTTTGGGGAGCGCATTATGTGGCATGACTTACTTAATTGGTTACAGAGGAATTTTAATATTACTTTTTCACCCTCCAAAACTAGTGCATCCACCGGCCTATGTGTCATCCGGATCTGTGTTTACCGTTCTCAGTGGATGCGTGTTGTAGTCTCAGCATCGGAGACACCATTCTGGGAACAAACTGTGTAATATCCGCGAAGAGACTATTCTGAATTTGATGGAGTGTGCAACCGATATTATTTTTATGGGCATCCGAAAGCCTACATCTTTTGCGAAATGTTATCATGACGTCTCGTGTGCAATTAGGCCAAATTTGAAAACAAAAAAGACATCTTACTCATGTTAAAAGAGCAAACCGTAAAAAAAAAACAATCGAACATCCGCATCGAAACCAAATTAAATGTCAAAATTTTAAATTTGGATAAAATACATTAATTTCTAGTCATAAACAATAAAATATAAGTTACAACATTTATTTGTTTGTCTTTCTAATGGAGTGCTATATTATTATATAGGTTTTTTTACCAGTGTGACTTTAATGTCAACGACTATATTTTTGGTGGAATAATTTTCTTTTGTAAAATATATCAAGCCAATTGTCTATAATCTATGCGTCACGATCTGATGATAGTTCGATAACATTATGCAATATAGATAATTCTTGTTTACGGTATTTTAAAACAGTCATTAATTTATGTCGCCTAGTAACAATATAATATATGACTTTATCTTATTAGTTAACTCCATTAAATTTCGAATACGTTGCTATTGTTCCCAGCATTAACGATTTTACACGTCTTGAATATAATATTTTTATTGATTATAATTACTAATGATCTATTAGGTTTTTTACGATCTATACGCTTATTCAATTCAATTTTCAATTTATTTATTTTTTAACATATTGTGGACATTACAGATTATAAGTTTAAGACGTTCACAACATGACATTTAGAAACAAAGATATATAAATATAACAGTATTACATAAAAAAGAGATAGATGAGTAGATAAATTAGATAGGTACAAGGAAGTACATCGGATGAGTTAAGCAGACCCTATTTTAAGAATTTATAAAACAACGTCCACCTAAACTCATTCTCACGTAGGTGGAATATATCAACACCCGAAGCAATTTCGTTGAACATAGTTATCGCCCTCCCAATTGGCATTACCAGTGGCAGGTTGGTTCTGCATCTTGGGAGAATAAACAACTACTGATGGTCTCTATTTCTAAGATAGTTATCAGGGACACACAAGTCAACACTGCCCAGAATGGCAGAGTTCTCGTTTATACCTCGTATAAGTCGAAAAAAATATGTAGCTAAATAAAGATTTCTTCTAAATTGCAGAATGCAATATGTAAGCATGCCTAAGGGAAAGTCAGTTGGATAAAGCCACGGATAGTATCCATACAACCTCAAGTAAAGGAGTCCCAGGAATTTCTTCTGTACCCTCTCCACCATAAGGCCATACTTCAACTGGTGCGGTGCCCAAACAATAGACCCACTCTCAAGTCTGCTTCGAACTAAAGAATTAAATAAAAGTTTTAATACCGTAACATCTGAAAAGACCCGGGAAGTACGCATGAAACAAATGAACATTTTAAGCGCTTTGTTACAAATGGTAACTATATGGCTAATAAATGTCAGTTTACTCTCAAACGTAATGCCAAGATCCCTTACAGATGATATTCGATGATATTCGGACAGAACTCTGCCATGCATCGAGTATTGGAAAAACAACACTTTTGAGGCTCTGGTAAACGATAAAAGATTGCATTTATCAATATTGAATTCTAGTTTGTTACGCCTGCCCCAATTTAATATATTATCTATATCAAGTTGGAGCTGACGACAATCGTCCAAGGTGACAACTTCCAAAAAGAGTTTCAAGTCATCAGCGAACAACAAAAACATAGCATTTTTTATTACCAATGCTATGTCATTTATAAAAATCGTGAACAGCAACGGCCCTAAGTTTGAGCCCTGGGGGACACCAGAAAATGTGTAAAAGGTATGTGACTGATAAAGGCCGTACGATACTTACCGAGTGTATTATAAATGATAAGGTAGGGGTTGTTTTACAAACACTTCAACTATTCGTAATGTTAATACTATGGGTTGGTTTATTTGTGGATTTGTTATACATATTTTAAAAAAAATATTATAAAAAATAAAAAAGTAGTTATTATGTAAAAATGTTATTGAATATTAATTGTTAACTAATAAAGACTGATATCATAGATATATCTCATTAATTTACTCCATAAATTCCCAATACGTTACCATTGTTCCCAGAATAGACGATTTTACACACCTTGAGTGTAGTATTTTTATTGATTATAATAATTACTAATCATCTGTTATTAGGTTTTTGCCGATTTATACACTTATCGAGTGTATTATTAGTGATAAGGTAGGGGTTTCCTACAAACGCTTCAACTATTCATAATTTGTTTGTTATATATTTTTATTATGATTCTTGACTAAATAGGTGGGTGACAAAGTTTTTACCTACTTTATTGTATTAATTTATTATACAAGTTAGAATTAACTGTATTCGTTGTCTGTGTGTATTAATTACCTTTTGGTGAGTGCACATAGTGCCTGCCGAAAGGCGAAACCCGGGTCGCGAAAAACGACTCAAATGGAATAGTACAAAACTTAAATCTATTAGAATATAATGTTTTTTTCTAAACGAGTTTGAGGAAACCTTTTCAGGAAGACGAAACCTAAATATAGGTGTCAAAAATCAATTGAAAAAAAAAACAGTAGTCATTTCGCATTGCGAATTAATTAGTTGCAAACTTTACATTTTTCTCATTCGCATCGGTCAAATACTACAGGTATTTTAACATAATTTTGAATTCACACAAACATTGAAATCCTTATTATTAAAATTAATTACACTGGTAATAAAACGTAATATTGAGCTTGTTATATATATGAATGTAATAGTATGTTCGACTTGTACCGAAACCAAAACATTCACATTATAATGCAAATCTAGCTATGTTGTCAGAGTGGTGTATTAGTTATTATCGTATGGGGAATGGAGTGAAATACGAACATTATTAATTTCGGATATTTAGATTAACAATCACAAAAATAATACACGTCAACCTATATTACCGAAACGTTAAAAAACTGCAAAATATGAGGACTATAAGTAATGCTGCTATGTTTCAATGCGCCAACCTACAAAATATACGTATATATTAATTCACTCACACTAGTACGTAACATTCCAGAAATGCCACCCAGTGCTGTAATAAAATAATAAGATTCGATGAAAATATTTGAAAAACTCGATTATATTAGTCAATATAAATTGAAAAAATTATATTAAACGCTTCCACTTCATTGATAATTATTCAAAGATATTAAAAAAATATATTATAATGTATGTAAAATTTTCTTATTATAAAAAAAGCTCTGAGTATAATATAAAATAGCTACTAAAAGGAAGCTTTTTATATTAAAAAAGTTCAATTTGTTTAATTATTATGTTAGGTATGTTAAATCACAAAACAGAACGGTAGAGATTAAACTTGTAATGTATATATATATATATATATATATAACAAAGTATAATAAGAAACTAAATCAATTTACCTGTAAAAAGTAATCTAGTAAAATTACATTTTTAATTGCCATTTGTTATCACAAATGTACCTATGTAGTTTTGGTATATATTTAGTAAAATTTGCCATGTTTTAATATTAATATTAAATCCTTACTACCAGTAATTCTATCTATACCAATATCACATATATTTTGATTCAATCTTCGAGCACAATTAATTTAAAATTAATAACCTTCAAATTGGAGTAACGGATTATTAAAAACAGATAACACACGCGGGTTTTAAAATATGTACGATATTAGAAATGGTCAGTTGAGTGGAGTTATTTTAACCCAAAAGTAATGTAGGCTAAAACCAGTACCTTATAAGAAATTTACTAATACTTCAGAATGATAAGTAATTCTACTTAATATACATACATATTACATTATGATATAAACTAAAGCACAGTTAATAAATAATACATGTGTGCTTACAGCACGAAGCCTGTCACTACGGACAGGTTAAAATCCTATATGAGAAAAGTTAAACTGTTTTACACACTGATTGAAAAAGTAATCTGCAGGCATCACGCACGATTTATTTTCAAGACATAGGCAGAGCAACTATGTAATAATTTATCTTTCCAATGGATTCGGAATTTACTTTGTATTTTAAAACACTACCTGAAAGAAAAAATGTCTTATTATTTATTAAGTGAAAATTACATTAACAATAACATACTTATTAAATAAATCAACCATACGATACGCATTATCCTGGGACACTATGTCTATCCGGTAATGGGGTATTATTTTTGGTTTTACTTTGGGGTAGAAATATGGTAATTGACTCTTTTGTAGGTATCTATATTTTCATTAAAATGTCGTATTGAAAACACATGAAACGTATTAAACACCCAAGTTAAACATAATCATTTATAACCACTGTATAAACCAACTCATTGAGTAAATGCTATTTTTTACCTATTGAATATCTTATATGGCGCTGAGTTAAAGAATATGATACTTTAAAGATGTGGATTTATCGGAGAATGGTTAAGATATCATGAAAATAAACAATACATAATGGCGAAGAACCCTGAGATGGTAAAAAATCTATTACACTCAGCCTTATTGTAATATAGGTAGAGCTCATTTTTCAACTACATACCGTAATAATATTATGATTTTTTTATAAAACGGTATGACATGCGGTTAGCTGTATATAAAACAGAACAATACTGCTTATCAAGAAATAACAGTTAGGTCACATCATGAGAAATTACAAGTGAGATAAATCTTGAACATTAAAATTATAATATAGGTACCTAAAAATTGGTTAATAAGTCAATAGTCCTTTAGCTAAAATGGAAATTTAACACCCACGATGGCTGCGCGGCTTAAGCGTCGGCCTATAGCGTCATGGGTCTCAGGTTCAAATCTTGGGTCTGGAAAATACACATATTGTTTTTCAATTTACGTTGGAGTTAGGTTATGGACCTAATAGGTTGAGCAAGTGCCTGACATCCATTTCTCGTAAAAACAAAAATCTGTTAATACAAACATCTACTCTGTGGAGGCCCATATCTTCTTATTAAGATCGGAAATGGTCAGAAAAACACTGAATTCTACTAATTGAAAACTGATTCTATTAATATTCAAATATGATTACTGTGCACCAATGGAAAGGAAGATACATCCAAAATTACTATTTTTCAGTTGATTAAAAAAAATGACATTTGGACAACTTTGTGTGGGGCTTTTTGAAATTTACTAATTTTATTCAGAAGCGATTTCACTTGTTCTTTTTTCGAATTTACACATACATGATATTATAATGTGGGTAATTTGGTATAATCAACATTTTTTTCAAATTTAACAGTTATTTCCGTTTCCTTGTATTAAATAGAAGTATGCACTGTTTCATTTAATCATATAAGGGAAGAAAAACGATAGATTCTTGGTTGAAAATTCTGTGGCAATACTTCCAAAGTACATACAGGAAAACCTTTTAGAACTGTACTAAAATTAATAATAAGGACATTAAAACATAGTTAGCTAATACGTCAGCGTTTGATTTTTATTTGCGTTGAATCATTGCCCACTGAAGAAGAAAGCCGATACATTACACGACTGGTCCTACTTTTCGCCCTTCCCGTTGTCTATGGAAGACCTGTCATTGACTATAGAGTGCTTATACTGACGCGTCTGTCGTGTTCACTTGTTGGATTATTCTTAGTTTCAGATTATTTTAACGTACTCGTATCTTGGAGACCTTGGAGTTCATCTAATTCAGTGGTTCTGTGTTACTTATAATTGGAAGTGACGATCAAATTAAGCCTTGGCACAGGGAATGGTTTGATTTGGATAAATGAGTTAAATGATAAATAATACACTAGCATTAATACACTTTCTACAAATGTAATGCATAGATCAATGCTACATATTTTTTGAAAATCGATACTATCACCGGTTTTTGTGTGAAGGACTAGTCTGACTTAGACAGCTGATGAATAACAGGAATGTATATTATTTATAAATAACACTACCTAGTTAATTTGGTACTGTTCGGTTATCAGTAATACAGAGGAAAACACATTTTGAAAATACCCGATATACTTGATTATTTGTTAGTTTGGGTTAGTTTAGGTTAGGTTAGGTTGGGTTAGGTTAGATTAGGTTAGGTTAGGTTAAGCTAACAAAAAAATCCAGTTTTTCGGCTATTTTCAAAATGTGTTTTCCACTGTATTCCTGATAACCGAACAGTACCGTTCATTTATTTGATTTGAGAATTTTTCATAATTCAATTTGAAACGAGAAAGGGCGAATCAATATGTCAAGCAATCTGGGATCTGATTTTGACAGCTGAAAAGTGGACCACTCGTTGCTTGTGCAAAAAGTTATGATCGGGCTTCATTAATCTAAAGATGGCGGTGGTTGAATACAAAATGATGTTTTAATATTTAAAAAACCCATATATCATTCATAGAGAGGCATTCTAATTAAATTAATAAATTAGTGAGACTTGTAATGAACGATTTTTCTCATGAAGTAAACGCCTTTGGTTAGTTCTCACCGCGGTACCTTACATCATCGTAATATAGAACAATCACTTTGCTTTACTTTCAGGCAATTTATATTGTTACTGAGATTTTTTATTGCGTGCATCGGCGACAACACTTTTGCACAAAACATAACAAATTATTTAATGAATGCCTTTTTTTATTATTTCTACGCTGAACTCATTTGTAATAAATTTACATAAGCATTTAATAATATTTTATTTAAATTAATCAATTCAAGTAATATGTTTTATTCAATATTATTTAATATGCACAAGACTTATTATGAGGAATACAGCGGAAAACACATTTTTAAAATAGCCGATATACTGGATTATTTGTTAGGTTGACCTAACCAAACCTAACCTAACCTAACCCAAACTAACAAATAATCCAGTATATCGGGTATTTTCAAAATGTGTTTTCCGCTGTATTCCTCATAACCGAACAGTACCGTTTAAGCACTTCAGAGCGTCTATTCCAGGGGGGGGCAAACTTTTTGGATGGAGGGCCAAATTCAAGAATTCAAAATGAGCGGCGGGCCGCAAGTAAAATACCATTTTTAGATATACACTATTTATTTTCACGAAAAATAAACATTACAAAAAAAATAATGAGAAAAATGAAACTGTTGTACATTTTTGAACATTTTTAAAATTCAGGTGTTATTTTGTAGTTGATATTTTCAAAACTACTTGTAAATGGGCATCGGAGATATTTAATCGTAAAGAATTTTTATTGAGGTTCATGATCGAAAATGTTTGTTCACATATATAGGTTGATCCAAAAATAACGAACATTTTTCATGCATAATCTTTAAGTTGGCCGAATTTGTCTGAATTAAGGGCATCGTAAAATTTGGAGATTTCTTCATGACGATGCAATTCTCTTAAATCAGTGTCACACTGCAGGTCAATAATCTCAAGTTGTAGCTCTGTCGGCACACTATCAATATTTATTGAAATCGATGTTCAGCGTAGAAAATAGTGGTTACATAGTGTGAGACGAGACGCAATGAAGACGTACTGAGATAATACATCTACAAAACAATAAATTCTTCAAATTTTAATCTATTGTCAATATTTTTTTAAAAAGTTATTCGTAATCAGGAGTACAATTAATGATGGCGGGCCGCGAAAAAATACCCGGCGGGCCACATGCGGCCCGCGGGCCGCAGTCTGCCCCCCCCCTGGTCTATTCTATACCGGAGACTGCTTTTCGGCCTCTACGGCAGCTATCTATCGTAGGTTTGTATCGTTTTATTAACACTTATTGTAACACGTACAATAAATAAAACATAGCACTTATTTATTGTAACAGTTACAATAAATAAGTGCTATGTTTTAACAGCACCTCTCTTGGCTGTGTTAACTTTAGAGCGAGATAGAAAGTTTTGACTGTTTAGACGGCTAACTCATTGTAACAATTATAATACCTCAATACATAAATATGATAAAGTGGTAATATTTATCACTCGATAATCAGCGTTGTGTATAGAATAGACTCACAGAAGTAGGTAACGTGGTAGTTAAAATTAATTCGCATGAGTCGTAGTAGACGGATCGGTAGCTTAGTGGTTAAGAACACTCACCCAGGTAGTGAAACATGGGAGGGTAAGCAGTTAGGTATTTCAAAATTTAATACTTTTATTTAAATTCATAGTTTCCTTCTTATTGTTTAGAATCTAAACTTAGATAACTAATTTTATTTAAAATTGAAAGAGAATATTATAAATTTTATAATATAATCAACGAAGTACTTATTTGAATTATAAAAACAATACTTATTAAACTTCCGGTTAACAGACCCTCTTCTTTATTAGAACTTCAGATACAGTTAAATAAACAGATATAGTGTTCCGATATACATAGAAATACTCCCTTCGCAATTATTTATCAGATAATCGTAGCCAATTCCAAGACTCTAAAATATTGAACACATTTTGCTTAAAACACTATTTTTATTTTTCAAAAAGGACGAATCGTCCAACGACCGTGCCGACGGCATGGTATGGCATTATTTTCAAGAATAGGTACTAAAAATAGAAGTAGTCCGCATGATAGTCAAGATTATCCAAATGTTTATAACAATACAGATGAAAGGAGTGTTCTATATATAGTAGATACCTAGGTATATATGTTTGGTACTGCCGTAATATTATATTGTATTAGCAATGTAATAATAGTATGAAAATAAAATATATTCTATCGGAAAGAATATAAAATTAAAATTAACATATTGTTCGCTCTAAGCAGATCATATTATGAGCATCCACATAGTGTAGGTTATATCGACTTTTAGAGAAATGGCTGTTAACTGTTGTCTAACCCAATAGGTCCTTGCTCCAGATCAAATAATAGCACACGCTGAAAATAACACGCATATTTGCCAGGTGTAGGATCAAAAACGCGACACCAGGCTACCAACTATAAATGAAAATTTATTGCCGCTGAAAATTGAGTTCCAACTGAAAACGAAACTATATTTTAATTCCAAGGTTTTTTACAAATTATTTATTTACTTTATGATTACTGCATTATTGATGAGTGCAAAAAATCTGGGGGTGTAATTGTCTGTAAACTTTAAAAAAGTCCTGTGTTATTAAACGTTATTTATTCTGAAAGAAAGTTGTCAACAAATAATAATTATCGTTTTATTATGGAATACTTAGTAATTCAATATAACAGTAAATAGGTAATAGTTTTTTAATACGCTTGTGAATCTGTTCGCGTGTTGAATTATGCAAGTATGGATAATATAATGGGTTAATTTTACAGCAGTTTGGCCACAAATTTTGTTAACGATTCATGAAAACGTCCTGATGATATCTCAGTGCTGTTCTATCTTGTATCATTATCCTACGTTATATTTTTGTCATTCTGAAAAACCGTTAAAAAAAGCTCTTCAAAGAGGGGCTGGAAAGCTTTCGATTAATAATAATAATATCTAAATAAAAAGACTTTGAAACCTTAATTAAGAATCTTCTGTAAAGATAACAAAGGGAGGTGTTTTTGTTAGTGAAATACCTTTCGTATAAAATTGCTAGTTATTTTATTTAGTTAGGTATCTTCATATAAAAATTGGTGACTAATACTAAAGCCTTTTTGTAAAAAACACGTATCTGAATATTATTATTATGATGACATCATTAGAGAAAATATAATATTTTGTAACGTTTAATATTATGCCTTATTAACAAAATATATTGAGGCACTACATTAGGGGTCAAACTTCGCAAAATACACTTATTTTGTCCTTGCATTATCAAACTTTGAATGGCACTTTCAGACTATCGTCAAAAATCTGATTATCTTAAGCTAGTAGGTACAGACAACTTATAATGTGTTTTTGCATAATAAAAAACATCGGCGTCTCTGCTGATTTTTAATATGACGTATACATATTTTAAAATTTACGTATGTACATCGAATTTCTCAAGTCGAGACCATTTAATTAAATCTCTTACAAATTCATATTCAGCATTCCAAAGTATCGCCTGAAAGAGTTATTCCGTGACGAGCTACAAATAGTTTGTTAATACAATAGTTAGTGAAAAGTTTGTAATAGACCAATCAAATTCAGCTCATTATGGCTTAAAAAAAACTATATGTATGTACCAAATCTTCTTACATAATATGGAGCCTTTTGTGGTTTACATATTAAAATAGCTGTAGTAACTATTTATTATTTTTGTATGCAAAAAATTACATTAAAATAAAAGCATTTTCTCGTTACATGAAAATGTCACAAATGTATTTTTTGACTCATTTTCATATTTTTAGGCTTCGTCCCTAAAAAGAGGGTTATCTTTAATATATTTGATATATTATATTAATGTGTAAAATAAGGTAGAGTATACATTTTATAACTTTGCACTTTTTACTATAGTGATACGCCTCTTTACCTGATAACCTCGTATAAAATTACATTAAATGATATTCTTTTGTATTAAATTAAATTAAATAAATAGATACAATATGTAAAAAAAAGTATTTTTATAATAAATTACATCATTTTCATCCTAGAGGCGGAGTTCAAAGATACGAAGCATAATATACTTAATTGAATCATATATAAATTTTATAAAAGGAAAATTCTTTCAAATTTATGATATTATATATATGGTATGAAGCTACTTACTAAAATTCACATAGTTTTTTTATTATAAACATTAAGAAGGATCCAAAACTAATGCCTGTTTCACACAGATAAATCGGCCAAATTGAAAACAGAACAGTTATATCCTCAGTTCGAACTCACCTGTTCGATCGGCGCACACGTCGATCAATACAATAAATAAACAATAATCAGTATACTATTACAAAATAAATAGTAACAAACACACAGCGCGCACACCGCGAGCGGACAAACGCAGAGGACAGTAATGTACTAATTGGGTTTGATTTTCCGGCGCGATTTAAATGCGAGCGCCGAATTGTGCGTCCCGGAAGATGCAGCCTGCGCGACAAGTCAAGTGTAACTGTCAGGCCTCGAGCCACGGCGGCCGCATCAGCCTCCGACGCGCCCTCCTCTTCCCTCCATCTCTTCGCGGCGGCCGCTGGCGGTGCCATCATTTGGGCTGATTCACTCGTCCGAAATGCGACGCGCCACTTTCGGTAGCGGAGCAATTAGCCATTTTTGGGGGTGTTGTTGTTGGCACCGTCAATAGACCGGTCGAAAACTGGACATAAATAAGAATATCTTAATAATACACTATACTTAATTCATGTTAACATTCTACTTGATATTGGCTACATATAAATTATCTTTTAATAACACTTTCAGCCCGGCAGATTTTTATAAATCTAGCGCTGTTCCCGGCAGAGCATTGGAGCGGAGCTCGGAGCAGGAGCACGGAGCGCTGGAGCAATGGGATTTTACCCGGAGCATCAAAAATTTGTACTGCTCGACTACTCCGGATGTTTTTTTTATTATTAAATTTTCGTCCTAAAATCCAATGAAAATAATATATTTTGACACTTCGCAATACTGGAATTATTTTAAATATGGCAACACTTCTGAGTGATAAATAACCTCACTTTTTTGACAGAAGAGGCAAATAATGGGAGACCGATTTGCTGTTGTTAAATTTTATTTAACAGAATTAAAAATGAAAATGACGATTATTTTAAAACTGCTTATTTTTTTTTATTTTTTCAACATTTGTATACATATAATACTTTTGACCCAGAGCGGAGCAGACCCTGGAGTGGAGCCGGAGAAAGTATTAGGTCCCGGAGCGGAGCTGGAGCGGGGCAACTAAAAAAAAGGGTCCGCTCCAACGCTCTGGTCCCCGGACAAATTTGAGTGAGATTGGTATTTTATAGTAAATAATGTAACGTGGCCGCGGGGCTTAAGCGTCGGCCTATAGCGCCGTGGGTACCAGGTTCAAATCCCGGGTCTGGCAAGTGTACACATATTGTTTTTTGATTTGTGTATGAGTCAGAGTATGGACCTAATAGGTTGAGCAAGTGGCTGACATCCATATCTCGTTAAAACAAAATCTGTTAATACAAACATCCACTCTGTGGAGGCCCATATTCTTATTAGGATCGGACATGGTCGAAAAAAATAATGTAATTTTAGTTTATTGGGTTATTTATGGGAATATTTAAATTAAACTTTCAGAAACAATAGAAAACAGTTTAATAATTTCGAAGAGTGTAATATTTTTTGCAAACAACCTGTGTTGTGTAGAAGAAAATCACACAATTTACATGTGTAACGAGTCTCGCCTCTCTTCTTCATCTTGACACGTCATACCTTAGATACCCTTGACGCGTATGCCTTCTTCTGTGTTACTGGAATCGCATGTAAGGTATGTCTAGACTCTAGATATATCTCCAGATAAGCTAACAGGCAATCATAAGTAACATTAAATCACTACAATATGTGATCGTAAGTTGATCATATTAGTACCAGATTAATGCTGTAGCTATTTGTTCGACATATTGGGTCAATACTCTGGGTCCAAATACACATTTAAAAAACAAAATACGATTTCGCCAGACCCGGCATTTGAATGCGATAGCCATTTTGGCTGCTTCATCAAGTATGAGTACCGAAGTTTAAATTTATGTTCATGTAATATTATAGTTTGTGCCAATACTGTGTGATTGATGTAGAAAATAAACTACATTGGAAAGGGATAGTTTGAATAATTCCTAAATAATTTTAAGTTGGAAATTTTAAATGGAAAAACTCTGAGGAAATGGATGAATACCAAATGAAATGATAATATCATGAATATCCAACAAGTATACGCCGAATCTCTCCAAAAGATTACTGTGTTTCATTTTCAATTTGATTAACGGCATTGTGAACGTTTCAAAGTGTAATTTCGATAGGTATATTAAGAATAACATTTAGATGTTTACAAAACAAACAACCAAATAATAAGCCTCGAGGTAGATAATACAGTAAAATATTATAACATATAGCAATAATAGTGACAAACTTAATGCAGTTATCATAATGAGTGAGTTAAACAGACCCTATTTTAATAAATATCATTAATTGATAACATCTGTCAAAAAATCATTCTCACGTAAGTGGAATATATCGATAACAAAAGAAGTTTCTTGAGTACATACTAGGCTTAACGATAAAGAAGTAAATTATTTATTTATTCAACGAATAAGACACAAGATTTGAGAATGTAATATTCTATGTATTGAATATACGTAATTTGAAATCATATCATGCATATTATACACTACAAATATTTTGTAGAAAAAAATACGACACGACTTGAATCTGTATCTGCTGGATGAATTAATGCTTATCGAATTGCGTTATAAATAGTTTATGTAACAACTACATACTAGTTAAAATTGTTGTAATTAACTAAGATGCCCGTAGCTTAATTGGAAAAACATATTGGCGCGAATCCAGTAGATACAGGTTCAATTCCCCTCGGGTTTCGTATTTTTTCTACAAAATGATTTTTTCTAGTGTGGATATGCATGAGATGTTTTCAAATTATTATGTACATTAAACGGTAAAGTACACGTACCGATATGCGATGATTATAAATTCAGCATAAATATGTTTATTTATTTTTTCAAACGGTTTTGATGTGTTAGGTATTGCTATTGAGATAATATTTTCTTTCATTGTTATAATGTTTGTTTTCAATATGGGAGATGCACTTTTGTACGAATGTAAAATAAAAATATATTCTGTATCACCTCTATACCACAACCGCGTGTTTTGGTTTCAATATTGTTGGGAAATTGAATTATAAAATTTACCAAATAATTTAGAATGGTTTACATTGATTTATGAGTTACCTGATGATTACATTATGCAGAGAAAAAAATAGTGCAAAAAATATTAGAAGAGAAAAAAACAAGTTACCGCATTGGAAGATTGAGATGACGAATGTACATGTATTTACGGATAGAAATTGAATGCATAATGAAAATAATATTTTAAACATTCAAATACCTGACAAAATGAAAAGTTTGTAATTAGATATCGTTTTAAAATCTTTTAAGTAGTTGTATAGTTTTTACATTGCAAAGGATTATTAGAATATTATATTATTTAAAATCAAATGCGGCCTATTCGATGCTTATATTTTGACGTTGCTGCTTTACGGTAGCGAATTCTAGCACCTTATGAAGATTCAGAGCATTCGTATACTAAACTGCGAGAATATTAATGTTTGCAACGGATACGGAAAGTAACAAGGAGATAAGAGAGCGAACCAATCTCATAACGCTGTGAGTGAAGAGGCGACGTTGACCTGGCTTGCATGTTCTTCAAGCCAACTGGATTCTAGCATCCTGGAAGACCGCTGAATACTATCTACAGAGTGTATACTATGAAGCAAGGACGCTAGTGTAGAGGTTTTATCTAACTCCATACAACTGACATATCTATGCTCTAAAAATGAGCATAGAGAAAACCAGAACGGAAATGTCAGAAATTTGATCACTTCAATATATACGCGACTTACGTACCAACCTTACTACATAATGTTCATATATTTACGACATATACGTCTATTCTTAAGTTTCAAAGTTAAAATATCGTATACCTATGTATACCATTAAAAACCTTTATCCACTGCCGTGTAATTATTATCAATGAAAGGTGTAAAGTAGCATTTTTGCGTTATACAAAAATATAAACTATCTAAATGTCCACGAGTGTTTCCGTTTACAAAAGCCCGTATACATCATTATCTATACATTCTTATGCAAGCTGTCTGAACACAATATATAGCGGGACAGTTGACTCTATACATCAACATACCTCCACAATACTGGCATATCCTGGAATGACGCGAGAAGACTGATTAAGGGGCAGACAAGGCCGAAGAAGAATTCATTACCAGTAACTTTTTAATCATAGTTTTGTGCCAATTTTGATACCGGATGTTTTTGTCAATATTTTCTCTGTCTGCCATTACTTCAAATCAGTGACGTCCCGTGGGGGTAGGCAGATTGAGCGTCGCTTGGGGGTGGCAGTTAATTGAAGGGTGGCAAATCGAGGAGAATCATTCAGTATAATATATAGAAATAGGTACCTACCTAAACTTAGTAATAACGGAAATATCTTTCCATTAAACATTCAGCTCACTTGTTGGAAACAAAATGTATGAATTGACATAAACAGGTCTGATTTTTTTTTTGTCGGGTTCGCGATGTCTAGTTTATTTCCGTTGTCTTTGGACGTCACGTACATGATGACCAGCAATGACACGTGCATATGTGCGAATTATAGGTAGGTACATACGGGCCTAATTAATTTATCCAAATATTATTGAAAGTTGTCAGGTGTATATTTAAATGTATCTGAAAACGTGGACACGCAATATTATCTGTTGAAGTAGAGATGGCATTTAAATTAGATTTAATGGTATATATTTTGTTAGTAATGTATCCATATAATACATTTCTTAGATATTGTAGTCATGAAAGGATGATGAAAAATACTATATTATAAAAATGGGGCGGCATTTAGGCGCTGCTTAGGGGCGGCATTTTGTCTAGGGACGTCACTGCTTCAAATAGCGGTGTATTGATGGGGTAAGCCAAAACCGACTTAAGTACAAGCCGAAGCATTCGGAAACTATCCCTACCGCTGCTGTATATGAGTGACCTATCATTATTTTATAGAGTGCTTATACTGACGTGTCTGTCATGTTTACTTGTAAGAGCATTTTAATTGATTTCGTTAAAAACTGATTGATTTAACGTATCTTGGAGTTCATGTGATTTAGTGTTATTAATAATAAGAATTTTTTGTATGAAGGAATAGTCTGACTTTGACAGCTGATGAATAACAAGAATGTATATTTGTAAATAACACTGATAGGTGATACACTTGATTTGCGAAATTTTTATAATTCAATTCGAAATGAGAAAGAGTTTATAATTAATGTGGTTTTGCAAATCAATATGTCAGTCAATCTGGGATCTAATTTTGACAGCTGAAGAGTAGGACCACTCGTTTGTGAAATTTACTTGTACAAAAAGAAATGCTCAGGCTTTGTATCGTAAGATGGCTCTGGGTAAGCTCAAAGTTCTTCACTTACCGGAAGTCACCCCTTAAATAATACGATGTATAAATTGATACTTCTCGAGATGTGCTTACAGATAATTCAATCATTAGCTTTATCAAATTTTTTTAGCTTTTTATAGCTTCTTTTTACTGTGTTTATACTTTGTCTTACCTGACAAAATCAAAATATATAACTACTCAACGAAATCCATAAAAACATATGCTAAACTTGATTCTGAGCAACAATCCATATAACAAAGTTCGAAGGACAACTAGGTACTACCTATTTACAAACTGTCACATTTCTCGAGTACGTTTCGATATTAGATTGTTGTTTATAATATTCACAATATTATGATACACATGACCAATAATGCAACACGAAAGGTTACATTGAACATGTTTATGCTCACACATATTATATTATATAGTTCACTTCATAATATTTTGAACGGAAATAAAACAATAGATATTGTGTAAATTTTCTTTTGTTGATAATTTAAATATTTACTCCATCATTTGTTGTTAAAAATGTCGGCGTTGAAAACAGATAACAAATTTTATTATGGTAGATAATCTACATGCACTGAATAAGACAAGTTCTATTATATTGGTGATACTACATAGAACAAGAGTTTTGATAGGCGTGTCAATAAATTCTACGTATTTGTCACGATAGGGTGACAGATAATACGATTGATCTTTTAGCCAGGACGCACACCTAAAATTGTCTCTACTGAATCATGTCGATTTTTTGCATTGAGGCATCACATGTTTAGTTTATTAAAATCAGATAAATTATTTATCATTTTTTTTCGACCATATTCGATCCTAATATGATCATATGGGCCTCCACAGAGAAAAGGTTTGTATTAATAGGTTGTGTTTTTTTTACGAGAAATGGATGTCACCCATTTGCTCAACATATTAGGTCAATACTCTGAATCATACACAAATTGATAAATAATATATTGTGTACTAGCCAGACCTAGGATTCGAACATGCGACCCACGACGCTATAGGCCGACGCTTAAGTCGCGCGGCTATCGTGGGTGTATTTAGATTCCAATAATGTATTATACATTTTTAAATGTTTTGTGCGAGAAAGGAATAATATCTAAATTATAACTTATAATCGAGATCTCTCGTTTCGAGAAATAGTGAGGTAAGTTTATTCTCGTTTCTCAAGAAATTATCACTGAGAATCTCAAGAATTATAGAAATTGCTACCAGTAATAAATAAACACAATGAGATTCGAAAGCAAAATGAAAAAAAAATCAATCCAATTCTGGACGGAATTTGTAAATTTTGCCGATGATTTTTTTCTCCAGTAAGAGCTAAGCGGGGTTGCATATCTCAACTCGTCTGGATAACATCACGTCGAATATGTCGATGTGATTTTATTGGCATACAAAACATATTATGAAATATAATATAGGTACATCAACATACAGCTCGAATGCGACAAATTAGTTTGAACAAAATAGCTGGTATCGTTAGCAACAATAATATTACCCGACACGGGACAATGGTATAATACCTAAGTATCGCACAAGCACATGTGCAAGACCTGTTTTTTCATTAATTTCGCCTAGCCGCGTGACGTTACTATCCCGGTATGGCCTTGCCTATGTACGCGGAAGAAAGTTGCAAGATTGCGCCCAGTTTTGATTTATGACAATCTCCCAGTCGAGACTATTTTTAATGTGCGACTGAGCTTACGCTACGCTAAAGAAGAACCATATTCAATTAACACTGTGTAGGTACTTAATTTAATCTATTAAGACAAATCTTTAAAACGTTATATCATAAAATCATATGTCTTAAGATTAATAAACCTGTTAAGTAAACTGTCATCACATTGTACATACAGATTAATATTATTTCATGTTATTCTGCCTTTATTGTGTACCAAATTAACCTTTGAAAGTAGAAAGCAATTTATGCTAAGATTCTCAGCGATTACTTGTTGGTATTTAATGATATTTTTTTTAAGTTGATGTATGTACCTACATGTATTGACCCATTATGAAAACAATCACATAAGTCATAGATAGACTATAATATATTTTTTGTAATCATCATCAGCAGAAGCCGCTGTGCATCGATAGCGGGATAAAGGCCTCCCCGAAGTGTTCTCATTTATTCTTGCTTCACGACATTGCGTTTCCCCGCACTTCGGAGACAATGTATTGCATTCCATACTCTTGTACGTTTTATTTTGTTTAACCCATCGGACCGTCCAACTTGATCGCCACAAAAGCCAATTTGGTGCTTTTATAAAATATGCGACGTCATATTGCCAACTTTAAGATTTTTTAAATTTAAATTGTTCGGCAGCTTTTGTTACTTACTACAATTTTTAATTTTACCTATATGCACTCAAAATTACAAAGGTCCACTTTTATTCATTTATAGCACCTGTACATGTGCATGAATTTACTTGCAGCAATAGTGTGTACTTTAAACTATCGCGATAATAACTATTTACACGTAAAAGTGCTGACTGTCTCGCCAATCTCATTCTTCAAGAGTAAGCGAGACGCGATGTTGTCATTTTATAGTACTTGTATAGGTCGTCAAAATCGGTTATTCTCAAAACGAGTCTGCGCGGTTTAGTTCGTTTTTTTACCGGCAAGTTCACCACTATCGTTCTACTACGCAGGCGCAGATACAGAACAAATCCCAACTGTCGCGTGAAAATTCAGGAGCTTCATGCATGCAATCTTGCAACTTGCATGATAATATATATTTACACGTGCATTTTTTTATGGTCGTGATAATACGTACGGTACGTGTAAACGGGTCTAAGACGATTTGGCGCCGGGAAAACTGGACGCCACGCAATTCGAAAATAAATAGACGTTAGGTACTTATACGTGCCTTTAAAAAATGTATTTAATATTATTATGTATATTTAAATTATTATATTATGGTTTAATAGTTGGTGACAATTTAAATATACAATCGTAAATAATGATTTAATCGTCCATATGTTTCAGTTCCAACAAAAAAGGAGTTTTTATTGTTATATAAAGCCTTAGGCATGGTAATTCTCAATCCGCAATAAAAAAAACATTATGTTAAGAGTGAAATGAATTAAAACTACGAAGTAGTAGATAGAAACTGATTAAAATTCATCGTCTACGTTCTGTTTACGTGTCTACGACAGTGCGGCGTCCAATTGTCCTGGCGTCCAGTTGTCGCATTCCCGTGTAAACAGGGTATAAGGCTCTATCTCTATGAATAATTATGGTTTCTTCAATGTCGTTAGGTTACTTCATTATTCTCTTCATACCATGAGTTGCAAACGTTTTACGTTAAACTCAATATTTAATTAGTGTAATCTTGTGGTTGCATGTCAAGTATATATTTGTGTTTATTTTTATACAACGTTTTGTCATACTTAAAAAACCTGTGCCGCATACGAAATACTAATTATTGTATGCAACGTATCAAATTATTGCATACTTACACTTGATGACGATTTCAGAACATAAGAAAATATCAAGTGAAAAGTGAATTATCGTAATTAAATGAAGCTAAAATATATTGAAGTGAAGCTGACAATAAATGATTTAAGTAACTAGAAATAATTTTGCACAATATATATTTTTTTGTATTACTTCTTCACAGCCGGTGGTTTCTTTGTCAGAAAGTACCAACATCACTATAATCTGTTTTACGCATTTTTCACAATCTGAGTATAAAAATAAATCCTGGCAACATAACCATTGATTGCTATATACGTATTTTATACACTCAATGGTGGTTTATCACAAAGCAATGTTTTTTCAAGAGAGCCTCTAAACCATGGGTGGCCAACCTGTGGCCCGCGGGCCAAATGCGGCCCGCTGGGTGTCAACTTGTGGCCCGTGGAGCAGTGAGAAAATAAAAATAATATGAAATGTTGCCGCTAGATGTGCTAATTTCGCAAATTGATATTCGATATTGGTTCAAGATTTTAAAAAGCACGGTGTGGTTTTTGTTGCATTTGCAACGCCATTCTCCGTAGACGTGAATTTATTACCGGGAAATTTACAAATGGAACATTGTGAAATATGTTGCGATGAACAGTTAAAGGAGAAATTCCATCATTTTGGTTTGGAAGAGTTTTACAAAACATATTTGGACAAGGAGAAATATCCTGCATTTTACATACTCTAATAATGACGTCGCTATTTGGAAACACTTACACGTGTGAACAGCTTTTTAGTCGGATAAAGCATATCAAATCCCGAGTGAGAACACGAATCGCTGATGTGCATTTGGAAAACTGTTTGTGTATAGGAACAACCTCACCCGATATCGATATTGATGCACTTAGCTCTGCCACACAAAATCAAACTAATCACTAAAATTTATTATTTTTATATTACCTATTTTGTTTAATTTTTATTATTTAAAAAAAGTCTAATCTAATAAATATGTTTGATTCTCATTTTTGTTTTATTTTATTAATATATAATATATATTTCTTTTTTGTTTTATATAATAAAAAAAACGGTTGTGTGGCCCGGTAGGAAATCTTATTTTTAGAATCTGGCCCGGCTGCTGAAAAGGTTGGCCACCCATGCTATAAACCTTTCAAATTCAAATTTAATTATTTTTACATACGTTGAAAATTACAATTTATAAATTGAAGACGTTAATAATATGATATTTAAAAACAAATAAACAGTGTAAAATAGAAATAAATATATGCAGTATCACAAAAAAACAGTGTGAAAAGTAAAGTAAAAGGTACAAAAAGTATAAAGCATTGAAGCACACCGAATGAACTAAGTGGACCTTATTTTGAGAATTTACAAAATATCACCCACATATACTCATCCTCACGTACGTGGAATATATCAACATCCGAAGCAATTTGATCGAACAGAGTTAGTTATTGCCCTCCCAATTGGCATCACCAATGGCAGGTTATTTCTGCATCTTGGGAGAACAAACACCTGATGCTCTCGACACACAAGTCAATACCACTAAGAATGGCAGATTTCTCGTTTACACCACGTACAAGTCGAAAAATATACGTGGCCAAATATTGGTATATTCTAACATTTAAACTACACCGTGTAAGCATACCTAAGAGAAAGCCAGTTGGATAAAGCCACGGATACTATCCTTTGATCTCGCTCCACCATAAGGTCTGTTACACCCCCGTATGGTCCCCATTTGGGGATGTCTCTGTGTATTTGGAGAGGCCCGAGTCGGTTTTGTTTGTTTTTTTAAAGAATATTGAACAGTTATCATGTTTTCATATCTACTGTATCATTGTTTGATTAATATAAAAATTAGATACATAACTAATCCATAAATTATTTCAATTTCCCGGGAATATTTACATTAAAAATATTACTCCGTAATAATGTGATGCTATAAATGCGCTATGTATTTTTTACACGCGTGTGATTGCAATAAAATACAATAGTAAAATTATAAATACTATACACATACAGTCGATAAAAAATGCATTCTAATCAACAAGGTCACAATTGAATTTAGTTGACCTAAAATTACGATTTAATCAAGCTTATTATTGGTCAATTATCTGGAGCTCTTCTGAAGTTTCCTACAGGCTTATAGCGCGTCCAGAACAAATTTATTCGATGTCTTTATTTTAGCACTTACCTATAACTATTTTACTTTTAATAATTCGACAGCCTTTCTTCAAGGCATGGTCGCTTTTCACTCTCTTAAAGCTTTTTAAAGATTTTTGTCTGCCGTCACACGCCCGTCAATTATTACCTACGTGGTTGCAGCCATGACATCTTCTGGGTGCCAGGCTTATCAGGCACCATTAGTGAGAGGTGCGAGACTAATCAATGCGCTCTTCAGAGGCATATACATTTTCAGTGATGTACTGTATATTTAGTTTTTGACATTTTATTTTATTGAACATACATAATTCGTAAACACCTCAGATGTATACACACTAGAAAAAAATATATTTGAAAAAATATACGATGATCGACGGGATTTGAAACCGTATAACCACTGGTATCGCACCAACTGTACATTAACCAATTATGCTACGAGCCTCCTATCTAATTACGACAATTTTAACTAGTAGGTCATACATGAAACGCTAGTGGGTATATATGGAATGTTACATTCTCAAAATCTTGTGAATTATTCGTTGATTTTATTGTTTATTATTATTTGTACTTTTATTTACGTTTTCTTCTCCTTTCTGAGGTTAATATTAATTGCTTTGTATTTTTATTTAACTCATTTGATAATAAACAGTTATTCTTAAATAATTTATATCTCATGTTGTGAACGTACAAAACTTTTTTGTTTTTTTTTTTAAACAAATAAATAAATAAATGAGGTGATATCGTATTTTTTCCAAAGTGTTACGCATCCTTTCGCGACTAGTTGAAAGCATTAATAAAATAATCAAAAATTTTAAACCGGATCTTCTTAATTCATCTGAAAAATATCTACAAATCGATACCCTACATTTTTGTGTCTTCTTATCGTATAAATCTTTCAAACAGTAAACAGTAGAACAGTAAATTAATTTCGACAGTAGCTTGCCAGTCGAGTTGATTGAATTGTTATGAACATTCACCATTTTTAGCGCGTAGCAAAAATAATACAACGACAACTTACCGTTATTTTTCACATGAAAATTCATTACGGCTCCATACCATTTACGTTATTTAAAAATCATAAATTGACTACCTACTTTACTAATGAAGTCTTTACTTTTGACTTAGGTATATTATTTTGTATTAACCTTAATTTGTGTCTGTATTGTGTAACCTGGGAAGTGGATTATCATAGCCAAAATGTAAGCTTTGTGTGTTTACTCAGTAATACCAATTACTAGTTTGTATTCAAAATTATGCATATTTTTTAATAGATAAATAATCCTATACCAATATTAAAACATAATCAGTTGAATGATTCATAATTCACATAGACAAAAACATTTTCCATTAGTCATAAAGAAGTATACCTATTAACATGGATATGATGTAGGAAATATTCGTATAACACCCTAATCGGCTGCAATTTTATTTGGATGCTGATAATGCAATCGATTCGTCAGAATTTTAAAAAGTGGGCCTTGAAACAATGCAAATTAGTCATACAATTATTAAATTTAAAAGACGCGTACCTATAATATATTACCCAAAGGATAACAAAATCCTTAAAATTAACTTGAAAAAAACATATGACATACAGCTCAAACAGATACCTACGTACTTACTCATAAAAAAATAACAATTAATATTATTATATTGTGCAATCACTGCCTCCTTCAATAATAATAACTTTTAGTTACTGGGTGTGATTCTAGGAAACAATTAATACATCGATATTCTTTTTATTTTTAAATTCTATTTATTCTTTTTAACACTACAACAGACGTAGAGACCCAATGACAGTAGTGTATTTGTGAAACAATCACAAGCACCCAGGCTTACCACTAAGCACATTTGTATATCGTCTCTGTTCTGGCAGAACACACTAACTGGAGAATACTAGTTTTGAGTAATTTGACTTTGAAGTTGTTAACATGTTTAAAATGGTCTATCATGTGAGTTTATTAAGTAATCGTAAAAAGGATTACTTTAAAATAAAGACTGTTTATTTATTAAGAAGGTTTCCAGACGGTAAAGTTTGAAATAAGGAACATTTTGGTATAACTAACTCAATATGTCATTTTTTCGAATTAGTGTCTTCTGCCAGAACAGTGACGATATGGAATGTGTGGTCTTTATTTTATTTCTATCATAACAATCAGTCAGCGCCTCGGGCCTCGACGTTGGTAAACCCGCAACTGGACTAACCGTTTCTAGCTAAGTTTTACTCGTTTCCGTAATTCCACGAGAATTTTTCAAAACCTCGCTAATGAACTACAACATGCCAACCTCGTTTTGAAATTAAATACAATTAACACACCATTTTTTAATAATGTATCAATAGAGTTCCAAGATCCAAGGTTTTTTAAGCCAGATAAAAGCATTAAAGTTGTATATGATTTATTAGTAAAACGCTGAAGAAATTCCAAAGTTAAGCTTTGGTCGATATTCACGTTAAAGTTATTATTGGGAACAGGGAACTGTTTTCCAGGACGATTCCACGTGTCTTGCCGTTCCACTGCTGCATTATCTCACCAATATTATATATTCCAGCGAAGCTATTCTAACATTTATGACTTAACATACAAAAAGAGCTGCATGTGATAAATATATCGTAATGTGATAAATATATCATATGTATCACATTATGTATTCAGGCAGTTAATTATTACAATAAGTTAACCATCTGAACTGTCAAAAAGTGCTATCTTTTAACAGCCCCAAAGCTGATATACGAGGGTGGGTCAATAAGTCCTTAGAAAAGCCAACAGGTGGCGCGACTAGTACTGTAAGCGGTTTGTTTTCATGCAGCGGCACTACCGATTCAGTATGCTGCGAAGTTTCAATCAGATTGGTCGGGTTGTTGTGTGTTTCTCGTACATTTAAAAAAAAAATTGCTTGTTTACAAAAATGTGAGAAAATTGAGTTTAGAGCTGTTATTAAACATTTTAATATAAAAGGGTTAACAGCAAAGGAAATAAAAAATGAGTTGGATTTAGTTCACGGCATATCTGCTCCTTCACTTGCAACTATTTATAACTGGTTAAATGAATTTAAACGTGGTCGTACATCAACAAAGGATGAACCACGCTCAGAACGTCCTGTAGAGGTGACTACACCAGAAATGATCAATAAAATCCACGATATGGTGTTAAGTGACCAAAGATTAAAGTTGAGTGAGATAATTGAGGTTACAGGGATCTCAAAAGGTAGCGTCATTTCTATTTTACATGACAAATTGGGCATGAAAAAAATTTCTGCAAGATGGGTGCCGCGTTTGCTCACAGTCGACAATAAACGCAATAGGGTGGTGGCCTCTAAAGCCCTGTTGTCGCTCATGCAACGCAATCCGGATGAATTTTTTCGTCGCTTTGTGACTGTAGATGAAACATGGATACACCACTATACTCCCGAGACGAAAGAACAGTCAAAGCAGTGGATTGCGAAAGGCGAACCATGTCCAAAGAAGGCGAAAACCGTAAAATCAGCTGGTAAGGTTATGGCTACTGTATTTTGGGATGCACGTGGAATTATTTTCGTTGACTATTTGGAAAAAGGAAAAACAATAACAGGGGATTATTATGCATCTTTATTGGACCAGCTAAAAAACAAAATTGAAGAAAAACGGCCTCATTTAAACAGGAAAAAAATCCTCTTTCATCAGAACAATGCCCGTGTTCACACATGTTTACGATCAATGGCTAAAATTGAAGAATTGAAGTTCGAATTGGTCAACCACCCACCGTATTCGCCAGATTTAGCCCCCAGTGACTTTTTCCTTTTCCCAAACTTAAAAAAATGGCTAAGTGGACAACGTTTTTTTTCAAATGAAGAAGTCATCGATCGGACAAATGCTTATTTTGAGGACCTTCCGAAAACTTATTTTTCTGACGGTTTAAAAAAATTGAGAAACGTCTAACCAAGTGTATTGAGCTCCAAGGAGATTATGTTGAGAAATAAAAAAAAAATACAAAAATAATAACTGTTTTAATGCTTTTTTCTAAGGAATTATTGACCCACCCTCGTAGTACGTCAATTTTACATATTATTGAGAATTAAGATGTAAGTACGACTGTTTTGAAAAATAATTACGCCAAGGCCGCCGTCTTAATTAATAGTTCCCTGCGAGTTGTCAAATATCTGAGGCTAGTAGCAGCTAGGAGTAATATAATATTTGTTTTACTACATGCTGTAATCGAAATGACATGACTAATAAAATTGTAGGTTATGTTGATATGTTTGACGTTTCAATACAACATTTTGGGATTCGGATGGATATGCCAACACAAAACTAGACCGATCCAAACCAACCCTCCTCGCACCACACTCGGTCTTAATCAAGCGTATCACGAGGCCCTATTTTTGGATGTGAAGTATCAGCAGTTTTTTACGCCTGGGAATGTCTCAGGAGCAGATACCCAAGATTTAGATCACCACGCTCTCAAGTGAGCTTTGACTGGGTTTACTGAAAGACGTAATTTAATAAAAAGTGCCATGGGAGAGAAAAGCACGGAGACTTAACAGATATACCTAAATGAATTTAATGATATATAAAATATAAAAGACATACGTGTATACGCCAGCACGAACATACCCGAATTGGATCGACATGTCCACCAACCTAAATTTTCGCCGTATTATCAATTTACCAATTATTGAAGATAATCGCCGATAGCCGTCTATACCGTCTTGGGTATGAATGCCTTCAGTGTTAATTTATACCAATGAAAATAACGGAAATAAAGTGCTAACTGTTAGGAATATCTGCATTTCTTCTTGTTATTTTTATCAATTTGATATCATCATTAACTGTCTGCTTACTTTACCATTTCATGTTTGAAAGTCTTCTAACATTGTACTCAACATGCATCTTTCCTTGATACATTGCAATGTGAAACCAGAAAATGCTTAAAATAATATATAATTTGTAGGTATCAGTTCTTCATTTCACTATTGACTGTACAGTTATGTTTAGTTTCGTTATTTCAAGATTTTATCTGTGAACTGTGAAGAAACTTTATTAAATTATGATCAAACTGTTTCCCGGAGTCACCCACTTATCAATCAAGCTGCACGAAGTCTTTTTCAGCCTCATTACATCGCTGTATTGTGATACTTCGTGTAGACGTCGAAGGCGTACAAAATTATGTAGACTGCGTAATGCAACATAATTTATTCTAGTGGTAGATACTGACTTTTTTACAACATAAATCAAACAAAAACATTATACCTAGGAGTCTTCTTTATATTATTTTGCGGTTATAATATACGAGAATAATTTAAATTTGTTTGGAAATTGGATTGAGAAAAATGCATAGAAATAGAGTAGCACATCGTGTTTATACTTAAAGAGGTTTTTTTTTTAAAGTATTGCTTGAAGGAGACACAATTTCTGAACATAATATCTAGTCAGAGTAGTAACCAAGAGGCAGTCGCGAAGGGTGGAGGTAGGCTTTTAAGATTAAAATAAATTATACATTAAACTTTGTCAGTCAATTCGTATTTCTTTTCATTTAACTACGATTACAATAATAATTTACAGATGGTGCTGGTTAGTATTTAAAAATCAATTAAACCTTGCATAAACCAAACCATAATAGTTCTGGTATGTTATGGGCGATTCGACAAAATAGTGCCCACTTTTTCATTCACACCTACTTATTTGTTTTCGTTTAATTAAGAATGCATATTACACAATATGTTGTTAGTGAGTTTTTAAAAATGTATTAACCCCTGCATAAACCAAACCATAGTAGATAAAAAAATATTATTCTATCTATAAAATTTCAAACATTACGTATAATTTAATAGCACAATCAATTTCAATAGTAGTCAATCCAAATTCATCATCGTTCATTGACACATAGATTCTATCATGGGCCCCACATCCTGAAACGGGTCCCCAGGCCAGGACCTTTGGCGGGCCCACCTACCTATCGCTGAGGTTAAGGGCAGTGTGGTGCTCTAAAGTAGTGTTTCCTTAATTATACATGGGAATTATCATTTAGGTATATCAATCATCATATAGGTATCACATCAAATTGCAATGCACAACCACATAATATCTAAAATATTTAATAGTTTTGAAACAACGCAGCGCTTACTGTTAATAAAATAATGTGAAAAGTGCATTAGCAAACTAACCAAGAACTCAGTAAATAGATTTTTGTTTGCTTCTATATATCTGGCGCAAAAATCATTTAAAAGTGGAAACATGGCGAACTTATTTTTTTTGTAATTTTGATTTCCAAAGCTCCAATTTTGTATGAATGCCTTCACTTTGTCTGTTTAAATCAGAGAATACATTAGCGCGCTTCACAATAGTATAGAAGTAAGGTATTATAAAATTCGACTCCATATATTCAGACAGGTTTTCAAACAACCTTTTATAGTACTGTTTTTTTATGTAGTTTATAACTAGCGGCCGTTCTATAAACTATGCATTTGCAAACAGCAAACCTGTGGCTACATTAATTGTGTTAAACTTTTCGCGCCTCCCTTTGAAACACTCCGCGCTTCCCAGTTTGGAAATCACTGCAATAAAGCATTATAAGTATAATGACTAAAAAAATATTTTCATTAGTCCAAATTATTTGTTAATACAATTGTACGTAAATAGAACAAAAATTAACAATTTCTAAAACAAGAATTAAAACGATTTCCACGGCATTATCGATTGAAATCATTAAAAATCTACATAGACGCAGAAATTTCATTTTGCAAACTAGGTTCAACTATTTTCGACTATTTTCTATGATGAGAAAATTCGTCTATTGTTAAATTACTAAATTTAATTTCTTAAATTTATCCAAGTATTCAGTATTGTTAATTTTCTTTCGTATAATAATATACGGTATTGTTCACAGTGCATTCCTACAAAAAAATTGCGCTAAGATCACCCGAAAAAAAAGTGTGTCAAGCAAACATTATGTTTTTTTTCCGATGTGTGAAAAATGGTATGCGGTCATTCTTTTCGTCTTTATTTTACTGTAAGCTGAAACAATACCAACAAAGTGCATAGGTATTTACTTAACATTATACTAAGTGTGAGTAATATGACATTTTAATACAAATATATTTTTCTGGAAAACCAACCTTTTAATATATGGCATAAATAAAAACGTCAGTAAGTAAACACCCTTTGGTTGGCTTTAAAGTAAATGAAAACAAAACTAAAGTCATGGTACAAAGCCGACAAAATCAGAGTAAGCTAGGCCAAAGTTCCCGTTTTGGAAAACATCAATTTGAGGTTGTCAACCGGTTCATATACCTGAGTTCCAATATTACTAAAGAGAACGAGGAACTGAAAGAAATAAAAGCCCGAATAACCGCTGCAAATAAATCGTACTTCTCATTGCTGCCCATATTCAAATCCAGAAATGTCCACAGAAAAACTATGACTCGGCTCTATAAAACCGTCATATTCACAGTTGTTGTATACAGATGCGAGCCATGGACGCTAAATATTATGAAAGCAGCTGAAATGGTGAATTGCTTTGAGAGAAAGATCCTGAGGCGGATATACGGACCCATGAATGATAGTGGGGAGTGGAGGATTAGGTAAAACACGGAACTATACCGCTTATACCAAGATTCAAAACTCTCCACCTTCATAAAACTCCAGAGGCTAAACTGGGCAGGCCATGTCCAGCGCATGCCTGAGTCACGGATACCGAAGATGATCCTCGAAGGAAACCCAGGGGGGGAAAGGCCAGTGGGAAAGCCACGCACACGATGGGGTGATAACGTTACAAAAGATGCCAACCAGCTGCTAAAAATCAGGAACTGGAAAAGACATGCGGAGGACCGTACCGGCTGGAGGACGGCGGTGGAGGAGGCCAGGGCTCAACTTGAGCTGTAGCGCCATCGAAGAAGAAGAAGAAGTAAACACTCGCTAAAATCGACTCATCGAATTATTTGATAGATTTTGGTTACAGAATTGAGATTGTATACGTTGTGATATTTTTTTAAAACATAAGAAAATGCCCGACTTAATATTACGATAACTATGACGCACACAATCACATAAGAAGTCAGTCTTTTATCAGAGGTAAATAACTTAGTACCTAGTAATAATAGTAGAATACAATTTTATAAAAAAATTTAATATAAACGGCTATATTAAATTTTACAGACACTAAGACAGTCTAAATATTCCTATGATAACCAAAATACCGAAACTAATAACTATAAACTGTAAATATAATACGTATTATAATGTTCCCTATATTTATTTGTAATATAATATTTTCTTAATGACATTTGAATAACATACTATGCAGTATACCTACCTACACAAATATGTAGACTTTTATTGGCATATTGAATCAGTAATTAAATGAAAAATGAAATTGCATGACATATGCAAGTAAGAAGAACCGGTAATCTTAGATTATAGAAAAATACCGGTAATAGATTTATGTCTAGATATTTTATTATATAATTGTATTGGTGGTTGAAATTACTATAGTAAAGATGTTCTCAAAGTAATGTAAGCTCAAGTTGATGGAACGTGGCAGATATTTATTAAAACTATACCATTTACAATATATTAACTAGTGGGGATCCACCTCCCATCAGAACTTTCAACCCCCCACTAGAGTCCTTTTCATCCCTTTGTTATTATACACGGCAAACAATGACAAACATCAATGCAATGTTTATATTCCATTATCTTGAAAATTAAATCGATATCATACATTTATATGTATATCTGGATATCAGTAGCGAAAGGTGGAGGTAGGCTGTTAAGATTTGCCATAAATAGTGGACATTAAACTTTGTTAGTCATACGTATTTGTTTTAATTGAACTAAGACTACAATTTACATAATATGGTGTTGGTTAGTTTTGAAAAAATAATTAAACCCTGCCTAAACCAAACCATAATAGTTTTGGTATTTTTTTCCGACCATGTCCGATCCTAATAGGATCATATGGGCCTCCACAGAGTAGAGGTTTGTATTAACAGATTTTGTTTTTTTCGAGAAATGGATGTCAGCCATTTGCTCAATCTATTAGGTCCATACCCTGACCAACACACAAATTGAAAAACAATATGTGTACTTGCCAGACCCAGGATTCGAACCTGAGACCCACGGCGTGATAGTTCAACGCTTAAGCCGCGCGGCCACCGTGGGTGTCTTGGTATAGTATAAGCGATATGACACATTGTGCACACTTTTTCATTCATTCTTTGTTTTCGTTGGATTAGGATAGGCCCTGCCTAAATCAAACTATAATAGATCAAAAATATTATTTAATCGATGAAAATATCCAGTTATGTATGATTTAATTGCATTATTTTAGATATTTTGTAGGTAGACGAGTATTTTAAACTATTATCTAGTATGGCTTGTTTTTCGCAGGGTTTAATTGAATTTTAAAAACTAACTGACACCATCTGTAAATTGTAGTCTTATTTCAATGGAAACGTATGACTAACAAAGTTTAGTGTGCATTATTTATGACGGATCTTAACAGCCTAACTCCACCCTTCACCACTGCTATATATCATCCATAAGAAATCAATTAGTGAAGGTTAGAAGTAATTTTAAAGAACATTGTATCGAGATTATATGTTTGGAGTACTGGACCATCTCCAAAATTTAATAGAAATTATTATACGGGAAGTTGGATAAAATTGAGCATGCTATAAAAACGTTGTAGTTATATACTTATATTTTTATCTTATAGAGTATATAGATATTATATTGTGTACCAAGGTGTCAAAACAATTAAATCCTAATATTTTTTTTAACCAGACGCCGCATTTCCGTTAAAATAAACAAAGAATTTACGGCATGTAATTGTTAAAACACTCTCTCAAATCGCGTTCCTAATCGAAATTTTGCATGCCCTAGTAACGAAATAGTGTCAATAGGGTAATTATCGCATTGACACTGAGAAATATATTTAAAATAAAAACAAAAAACAATTGACGTATTGATCATACCGTAACCGAGTGATAAAGTTGGGTAGGTATATCCAAAGAGTTTGGCATATAACTAGAGATACTTATAGCAACACTAACTCAAATTCACTGTAGTGCCAGACTCATTATCGTTAACACACGCAAAACATTGTTTATTTGTTCATTCGAATACATATATATATATATTTTAGAATTAACCATGTCTTTGCTTTTTCGTACAAGGTGGTTGTTAGTAATTTTGAACCATCACAAACACCCAGGCTTTGAGAAAAACATATAAATATTATGTCCTCACCGGGAATCGAAACCAAGACTCTCGGGTGGAAGGCCAGCGTTTCATGCACTGCACCACGAGAACCGCCCATTCGAATTTATTATAAAATGTAACAATAATCTTGAACGTATTATCTGATACTACTACTACAAGGTGGTTGTTAGTAATTTTGAACCATCACAAACACCCAGGCTTTGAGAAAAATATATAAATATTGTGTCCTCACCGGGAATCGAAACCAAGTCTCTCGGGTGGAAGGCATGCGCTTCATGCACTGCACCACGAGAGCCGCCCATTCGAATTTATTATAAAATGTAACAATAGTCTTGAACGTATTATCTGATACTACCTGCTTGTTGGGGCGACGAGCCGACCGGCACTTGAGCGTGCAGCCACGGACGCCTTGGGCAGAATCCTTAATTGGGGGTTGCTGAACAAGCTGACCTTTGCCCCGAGCAAGACGGAAGCTGTCCTCCTCAGGGGTAGTTCTCGGGTCAACATAACTCGACGGCCACCCACGGTTCGTTTTGGCCAGACCTCAGTGCGTTTCTCCGAAAGGGTTACGTATCTGGGAGTAATTCTTGATGACAAGCTGTCTTTCGTTCACCATGCCAAGACGGCCGTTTCTAAGGCCAATTTGGCCTATCAGAGAATGGCCCGAATGGCAGGCAGCAATTGGGGATAGAGCCCTTAAGATTGCATACGGCGCAATTTTCATGGGAATTGCCGGTTACGCCTCCAGCATTTGGCATTCCCGAGTAAACTCCTTAACTCTCGTGAGACGCGCACTACTAAGCGGGCAGCGACTTGCGCTGATCTCGCTTACCAAAGCCTACCGCACAACTTCTACTGACGCGCTTGCCGTACTCGCGGGGGTGCTACCCCTCGATCTGCACGTCCAAGTCAGAGGATCGATCACCCTCCTCTTGAGGAGGATCAGCACAACACTCGCCGGTGTCCATCTGACACCACCGCAGAGATCCAAGGACGTTCCTTACAGGAAGACTGTAAGTGACATTGTGTACAAGACCTCATTTGCGGCATGGCAGGCGAGGTGGACCGCCTCCCCCAAGGGGCGGCACACTTACCGTTTTTTTCCAGACGTATTCTGCAGGCACCAAACTAGAAGACTCCAACCTTCGCACTGGATTAGCCAGTTCCTCACCGGCCATGGCAACTTCGCCGCAAGACTCCACGAGTTTGGCTTGATAGTAGATGGGCCGGGTTGTACCTGCGGGCATGACCACCAAGATGTTGAACACATCCTCTGGGATTGCCCGCTTATGGAATTCGAACGAGCGGAGCTGTTTGCCAGGGTCCGTCCTCACACGGGCCCAATTGGTCATGGAGATCTGGTAGCAACCGAGGCCAACTTTGCGGCATTTGAGAAATTTGCAGCGTCGTATGGGGAGCGGGATAGTCCCGACTCTTCTGTAGACTCATCCATTTCAATTCGTGACACTCAGTGTGCGGGTACACAAGGCGCTTAACGTCAGCGGACAGCAGAGCCAGTTCAAAAAACAAATTTTTTTTTTCTTAACTTTCTTCTTTAAGCACTACGGTGCATGGTTGCAACATCAGTCCCGTGCGGCTCCGTCTCGGGACGGAATGAGCACTTAAAATCACTTCTTTCAGACACGTTTAAAGCGTCATAGAAAGCGGCCGTGCATATCCACGGTTGTGCATATATGACGGGTGGTGGTGGGCACTTTAACGTACTCCTAGATACCTACTGCAGAAACATTTTTTTTGACGGCGTGGTTAATTAAATGTGAAAGCATTTAACTACGAGGGTAGTACTGTGACAACATTCACTCTAGTGTCAGTCTTGGTATCACTTACTATCTTGTGTATATTTTAATTTATTTATTAGTGTATTAGTGTAATGTACTTATGTATTAACGGTAGTTTATCAGCGGCTCTCGTGGTGCAGTGGATAAGGCACTGGCCTTCCGCCCGAGAGTTCTGGGTTCGATTCCCGGTGAGGACACAATATTTATGTGTTTTTCTCAAAGCCTGGGTGCTTGTGAGTGTCCAAAATTACTAACAACCACCTTGTACAAAAAAGCAAGGACATGGTTATTAATAATTAAAAAAAACGGTAGTTTATCATAATTTGTATGTATTGAGGCGGTTAATTGTTACAATAAGTTAACCACACAGAACAGATAATAAATAGAATACCGATTGGCTATATTCAATACGCCGCACGTTGAAGCAGGGTTTTTGAATGTGTGAGTGTCCTACGAAAATGAAGCACGCATTATGCACGTGCAATAGTGTGTGTAATACGCCAACATTAAATGAGCGAAAATGCATAAACCGAGAGCAGTTTTCAGTATTAGATGTACAACGTATTCTTGACACGTGTGTAAGTTTAACCCGGATTCTTCCTTACTCCAGACGCTTACTTGCTATCTCCTTACCCGTTGGGTATTTCAGTTCCCATTATTTCTGAGTACCCTGGCTAACCATCTAAACATTCTAAACTGTCAAAAAGTGCTATGTTTTAACAGCCCCTATCTTGGCTATTTTAACTTTTAAAGCAAGATGGAAGATTTACACGGTTAACTTATTGTAACAATTATAATACATCAATAGTTAAATATGATAAACTACAGTCGATAGCCGCCTTGTGTAAAGAATTGACCCACAAGAATTTTTAAATGATCATTAAATGTTACAACAATGGTGCACATAATACTAATATTATCTATAATCAATCCCCACCGCGTATGTAACATATACGCATATACTCATATGAAGTATTTTTTAAATGGATCATTATTTGTTTATTCATAATTTATCAATGATTGAACTTTAATTCAGATATAGATCTTATCTATTTTTTTATATTTGGTACAGTAATTGTCTGGTTTATTAAGATTTTTCATACTTTACGATAACAGAACAGATTAATAAGAATGTAAAAACCAGTCGTCATTAACCAAGAGGACTAGAGGATGCCTTTTATATAGATACTAGCGGAAATCTCAAAAGTTTTATAAATATTTGTTTATATATTATTAGGTATTTACTTCTTTACTGTCGTTTAATTTTACACCTTATTTCTCTGTTATTTTGTATTACTCTTTTATTATTATTCTGTATCTATAAGTATATTATTAACTCTCTATGTAGTATGTAAATATGTATGAAATCTATAATTTTAATAAACTTTACCATTTGACAGTTTATTAATTAAATAATTTTATTATCGGAAAATAAAATTAATTAAAGTAGAGATGTGCACAAATCCTTGCCAAATAATGTGTTTATTCCATCACCAAAAGGAATTTATTTCGGCAACGCCAAGAGAAGAAGAACACAATTAAAATTTCAGACGCGCAATGTTTTTGTTTCGAAATTGTTTCTTCTTTTAAGATAACCCAGAATTATAATATGTAACTGGGTTATAATTACGCCATTTGTTCACCACTAAGCTATTCTGCCAGTGAGATATTTGACATTCTGATAGTTTTACGTTTTAATAATGGTTTAGAGTTACGATTTTTATTAGTTCATAGGCTAAAAAGGTGATAGTCTTATATCACCACCTTTTTAGCAAACAAAAAAAACAATGTTAAATTAAAACTTATTCTAAATACACAATAGTTATTAATGACTAGGTATAAACCATTTTTTTTGCTTTGGTTGTGATCGTACGATTTCTGTTAATTGGTTGTTTTTGAACGAATAAATTATAATTTGATATATCATATACATAATATCATTTTAGTATATACCTACATACGTAGATAGAATTTAGAAATTATTGATTTACCCATTTGAGATAAAATGAAAGCGATTTTTTAAAAACTTCTACGAGTATATACGATGGCTGGGATTGACGGGAGAGAAATTTTATGAAAAGGTTTTACAAATTGGCGGAGGGGGTGTTAATAACTGTGTTTAATAAAGTCACTACGAATATTGATATATTCCACTTGCGTGTAGATGAGTTTAGGTGCACGTTGTTTTATATATTTTTAAATATTGTTGAAATTGTTTTCTTTAATTAACATTTGTCTTGTTTTTTTTTGTCAATTTGTAATCGGCAATGTTCACTACATTAGGTATACCTTAATTTCTTTCAAAATTTCAGTACTATTCTAGTAAGTAATAGTTTTTTGAATAAGTTTTTAAAATCGTGCAATAATTACCCGCGTGGTCCGGATCCGGATACAACAATGTTTCTAGTAACCACAGAACGGGTTAATAAGATAGAAATGTGAAATCTAGCCGCCATGAACCAAAGTTTTAATTTGCTTTATTACTTTATGCCATTAAACAAACTGAAAATAAAGACGCCGACTGTCCTCAAACATTGAATGCGCGTTTCATTCGCGTGACAAACTTAATTGCATATTGTGAGACAGGTGTGGCTATTTAAAATAACATATTATTCTTTAAGACGTAATTAAATTTATTCCATTTCGAGAACTGTACCACACCCAGTAGGGTAAGCCAGTTTCCATTAGTTTTGTTTTTACTGGTGGTAACTGAGGCGATTTTCTTTACGACAATATACAAATAGTGTGACGTTATCTCGGTAACGTGTAACGATTCTTTGAGTCATGCCATCTTGCAATATTTGAATATTCGCCGGAATAATAATGGGTGCCATAATTAATTCCTCGTTGGATAATAGTACAAAATTCCCACAAAACATTAAGCAACTGGTATGGCGTTCGTTTATTAATTCGAGATAGCTTCTTCGCCTACTTGGCTGCTCAATTTTGTTATTAATTGACTTTTGAACGGGCCAGCTGTATGAAACCTGCTAATGATTTGAAATACATCAGTTTAACACTATCGAATTCAGCTTATTCGATTTGAAAACATAAATATTCTGTCCATATTACAATTTGAATTGTAATAATATTGTAAATATAACATTATAAAAAACATTCAAACAAAATTTTAAATACAAGAAAACAAATGCTATTCAAAATTTTGAATAGAGAACAATAAGTCGAGACAAACGAAGTGTTTTTGTATTATTATTTATTATATTTATCTACGGATTTGAAATGTTCATCAATAATTATTTACATTTAACTTATGAACTTAATTACTCCATTAGCTGCCTGAACTGCTCTTCATGAGAGCAAATAATGTAATATGGTGCAGTGGCGAAGGGTGGAGGTGGGCTGTTAAGATCCAACATAAATAGTGCACAATAAACTCTGTCAGTCATACGTATTTGTTTTTATTGAACTAGGACTACAATGTACAGATGATGTTGGTTAGTTTTTAAAATAATTAAACCCTGTGAAAACGAAGCCATATACGATAATAGTGAAAAAATGTTCATTTATCCATAAAATATCATGCTATAACATCATAGATAATTTTGGATATACCTATTATAGATAGAATAGTATTTTTTATCAAATATGAATCAACACCATGTGTACTATGTATTGTTAATTCAACGAATACAAATAAATATGAATGAAAAATTGTGCACTATTTTGTTGGATCATCCATAACATACCAAAACTATTATGGTTAAGCTTAGGCAGGTTTAATTGATTTTTAAAAATTAACCAACACCGTCTATAAATTGTAGTGTTAGATGCAGTTTAGCGTGCACTATTTATGTCGGATATTAACAGCCTACCTCCACCCTTCGCCACTGGTGTGGTGAGGGTTTTGCAATTTC
This sequence comes from Rhyacophila brunnea, assembly GCF_057557595.1. Classification (NCBI taxonomy): domain Eukaryota; kingdom Metazoa; phylum Arthropoda; class Insecta; order Trichoptera; family Rhyacophilidae; genus Rhyacophila; species Rhyacophila brunnea. Next base: position 7,042,794 of record NW_028232796.1, on the reverse strand, counting down.
GTACATAATGAATTTAATTTTATATAACAGTGAAATATTACGATCACTATCTTGTTTTAAAATTATAAGATTACACATAATTATTTAAATATTATAATAACATCAGTTCTAGAATACATACAGGCGGAATGTGTTTAACTATTCCGGATTATATTACCGTTCACACGTCAATTGATTTTACTTTCTTGATTTATTACCAAGAAGATTATACTTAATGAAAAATAATTGTAAAAATCGTTTGAAGAAGCGGAAAAAGTTGGCACACCTTCGTGCTATCATATCTGTCACGCCGTATTTACTTCCGATGTTTCAGGGTTACCACTAATTTTGGTTTAGATAATTAATATAAATACATTCAACATACGTGCATAATTGTGAAAACACTTCTGAGAAAATATATTATAACCGACACTGAAGTTAAGCGCCCTCCACCGAAACCCGTCCCGCACCATACTCGGTCTTAATCGAGCGTATCGCGTGACCCTACAATTGGTGTTGTGAAGTATCTGAAACAATTTGACTGGGAGTGTCCTGGGAGAAGATGCCCAAGACTTAGGTTGCTACGCTCAAAGTGAGGTCTAACTGAGTTTAATGAGTTTATTTTAATGCAAAGTGACAGGAAGTGAAAAGCACATTATAACCGACAAAAAGAATCTTTTTGAAAAAGGTAAGCAATCGAACCTGCATCTATCGGGTATCACGCCCATGCACAAGACTTGCTGCAGACATCTTTCAGTATGTAATATAGGTACTTAAAAAGAAACATTAGAATTTAGCATATCGTCACTGTTCTGGCAGAAGACACTAATTCGAAAAAATGACATTGAGTTAGTTATACCAAAATGTTCCTTATTTCAAACTTTATCGTCTGGAAACCTTCTTAATAAATAAACAGTCTTTATTTTAAAGTCATCCTTTTTACGATTACTTAATAAACTCACACGATAGACAATTTCAAACATTTCAACAACTTCAAAGTCAAATTACTCAAAACTAGTATTCTCCAGTTAGTGTGTTCTGCCAGAATAGAGAGGATATAATGTTAAGAAGGTGCTTTCCAAAATTAATAACTTTAAGGCAAAGTGCATAAGCGATAAATATTGAAAATTGTATTTGAATACATTTCACAGTTTTCTTTATATTAAATAAAAAACAATAAGTAGGTATATTAAAACAATAAATTATTTAAAAAATATATCGTAGAAATATTTAATTATATCTTTTTAAATTCTAAATAAATCAGTGAGACATTATTAATAATAATAAATATGACAGCAATATTTTCTTATTCGCTAAATGATTCCGTATTTATACAGTGAAAGTAAGTCTTTCTATACCATTTTTTTTTCGTTCTCTTGACCGAAAGCTTTATTATAAAATTTCAAAAACATCACTAAAAAATAATATGCTTACACTTTAAAAAGAAATCATTAGAATCATAGTTACCTCAGCACAAAGATTAAGATAAAAAAATGACGTTTTGTTCAGATTCATTACACTAAAAAATTATGAGGATTTTTATATTAAATTTATGTATCTGTATAATAGAGAATTTAAACAACAAAATTTCAAAAAACAAATATAACCTATGTATAATTTTTTATTAAATTTAAAATCTTATTAATTGGAAGCCCTGCGTTCAATTTCTAAATCAAGTGGAAAAGTGCCATTGATATGGATGGTGTCGCATAGTAAAAAAAACACACACAAAGTGTCGCAATATAAGTAATTGTTATAATTATTAATTGCATGTGACATAATAGTGAGAAAAGAAAGACTTACTTACGCCAAGAAAGTAGAGCAGAAAAATTATATTAGGCAATCTCACACACGCGTTATATATTATTATATTGTACGGATTCGTTTCCAGCTAAGAAAACGTTTAGCAGTAATTAAGTCGCCGAATGGGATTAATTGTTTTCTCTCGTTTATGTATAGCAAAATTTTTAATACTCTGTGATTACAGTGTTATGAACAAAAAATATATTTGATAGCAGTTATTGTACGAATTGACTATAAATAATTACAAGATAAAAAGAACTTTTTATATACAACGTTTTTAAATTTTCTGTTGAATTATTATGCTCAATATGCTCAAACTTGTACCTACTTGATATGAAGTAAATAAAAAACAAACGAACAAACAAATATAGAATACTGAAATGTCATTTTGATTTCCATAGTAACGCACGTATATATTAATAATTTAGTTGCTAGGACCACCCTTTAGCAACCGATAATAGTATTTTACTTTTTACGGATTTTTCTGAAATAACTTTCCATACAAAACAGAATTAACTAAAAATGAATTCAATTCTGCTTAAAGATGGCTAAAAGTGTTAAAAGAATGCATTGGCATCGTGTTCTGATATATTCTAAAAGTTTCAAATGTCTAGCTAGTCCGTATGTTAGTTAAACATCGATTGCAAGATGTTTACTGGACAAACAACCACCGGACAAACAAGAATACGAGCTAATAAAAACGTTGTAAAATTGATGAACTATGTCGGTATTTATGTATATACTGTATTTTGACATTTCCAAAGAAACAAGGTGCACCAATTACTGAGTAATTTGTAATACCTACATAGAATATTGAAATTTTGCACAAACGTTCGAAATTTGAATCTACTATTACATTATTTATATTATTCAAAGTATAAATAAGAAGCTGAGATTTTTTTGTAAATTTGAAAGGCATTTATGGAGAATTTTAGAAAAATTGTAGGTTCTTGTAATACGTAATATTATGTTAAAATAATCATTATGTGTTATTTTATCTATTGAGGAAAAAAATAATATAAACAATACATTGTATAGTAGAAGTTTTTTTACGTCGCTGGGACATATGTTCTGGATGCCACCAGATAGTGCGACACTTCGTACTCTTGTGGCACACCTTCAGGAGTTCTGTCACCCTTTCTCACCCTGCGGCGGTGCTATAAAAACGATCTACGCACTACAGGTCTGGCATGGCGAGAGGCGCGAGATTTAGCGATGGACCGAGGGAAGTCGCGCAAATCTGTGTTTGTCCTATGCCCCAATGCCGGGGCGTGAAAGAGTGAAAAAAGAAGAAGTTTTTCATGTAAAATTCACTATCTACTTATTTTAAAAAACTTTCACAAAGCGTGGACCGCAACGCACGAGATTTAGAGAAATCAGCTTGGAGAGGTCTTCAACCACCAGTAAACTGATTTTGACTGATGAACAGTATATAAATATAAGAGTATAGAAATTATGTCGTTAAAAAAGGATCTGCACCTGAGAGCCAGCGTATCGTGTTTTCAAAAAGAACACTTTCAGGAAATTATAACTTAAGATTTTCAGTAGCGTGATGTCTATGGACTATAGCTTTTAGTTTTAGACAATAAATAAGTAAATCGGATTTAAAATATGTGATAGATACTTTAGGTAAAATATTTGTTCTTATTTTCTGCAAAATCATATATATTATATATATGCCAAACAGCTGAAATGGAGATGCGCGGGGCACATTGCTCGCCGAAAGGACGGCCGCTGGACAAATGCCGTCATCCAGTGGTACCCAAGGGGCACGAAACGGCCACAGGGTCACCCTAAAAGCCGCTGGATCTACGAACTAGTAAAGTTCGGCGGAAATACGTGGCAACGAAAGACACAGGACCGAGAGAGTTGGAAGAAGCTTGGAGAGGCCTTCATCCAGCAATAGAAATCCCAGCTGATGATGATATATATACGACACACTATTATCATTATTGATATCTACGAAAAATCAATGTTTTTCTATATAAATATATGAAGCATCGTATAGATTGTATAGAAGACGCCACGACTCTTGGACGGCGTTAACCAAAACAAAACGCATTATACGTGTTTTTCTAACACATTAATTTCACATTAAAAACTTTAGTGTTGTAACCGTTCAGAAATTACCCCGCAAACCGTTTAACACAGCCTTCCTTGCGTTAAACTTACATGAGATAATCGCTGTACATCGCCACGAGCTTCGCACTTGCATATTATCCGGTCGCAATGTTATTTAATAATAATAACTCTGAATCCGGTTTTGCATTGCGAGTCGAACCTCTGCTGTAGAACTTGTTCCGATATGAGGTGCAGCTAATGCACTGACTGTATTGCAGTGTGGAAATATGTCCGGTACAAGAGTTGCATTCTGAAACATTTTATTAAATATACATAGCTTTATAAAAGCTTTGATTGCAACTCGCTGATTCTTTTAAGAAAACTTCACAGTATTACCGAGCTTTTCTTCTTTTCCTAATGTCAATGACATTTCAGTTCCTCGACATAATGATATTACAGGAGAAATTAAAAAGAGAATCATGTCTGCGAATAAATGCTACTTTGGCCTGTTAAGACATTATACCGCATACTATCTCGCCTAACTAAAAGCACTCTTTACAAATCACTTGTAAAGCCAGTACTCACCTACGCATTGGAAACCTGGATAATAACTCTGCGAAATGAACGAGCCCTGAACATTTTTGAAAGAAAAAATCTCCGCCGTATATATGGACCGATCAGGGACGTCACCAATTGGAGGAGAAAATATAATGCTGAGCTCTACGGGCTGTACGAAGATTGCAGCGCAGTTCAATCAATTAAGATTGGGAGACTGCGATGACTAGGTCATGTGCACCGTATGAATGACAAATGAACCGGCAAAGAGAGTGATGTCCAGCAATCCAATAGGGCGCAGGCCAAAGATTCGCTGGTTGGATGGAGCTGCCAGTGACTGCCGTATTCTGGGAGTACCGAATTGGAAAGCGACCACGCTGGATAGGGACAGGTGGAGGGAGCTGTTGGAGGAGGCCAATACCTACACCGGGTTGTCGCGCCCCTGATGATGTTGATGATTACCGAGCTCTTCAGCTTTTCCCAATGTCAGTGACATTTCAGTTCCTCAATGTTCCTGAAAGTCGTAGCTTTATTGAATTTTTGGGAATCGTATACATATAATTATATGGGCATCAACAATCATAACATTTATCGCAGAGCTTCGAATTATTGCTCTTCCCCATGAGGATATCAAATATTTTACCCATTGCGTGACTTATTCTTAGTTTCAATACCAGTTTAAACACATGTCTGCTACGAGTATGAAGTGACTACTAGGGCTCAAAACATCGGGAAAGTAGAATGGATATACATTATTTCTTCCAGCCTATTTTTCTCTGATTTATTTGATAATTTTTATCGCGAATAATTTTTCATATTCCTCGTTTTGGTGTTCCTTACTGTTGAAGCACAGCATTAGAGTGTACAGCTTTTAAATGTCCTTATTACATATTGTAACTTTTCAACTTCGAGTTATCTTTTAATGTACAGCAAAGAGCTATACGTTGGTGCGAATTCATATACTATCGAGATTCTACCAGACGCATTTATTTTATTTCAAAGATTTTTACATTAAACAGAAACTCAATTACAGATTTGACGTGTGGTTGAACATTACATAACTCCCAAACAATAAATATAGCTTAGTTTACATTGTTAAAATTATTCTTCTTTTTAGTCTGTATTTGCTCTTTAGTCGTAGCATTATAATAGGTTACATGTAAATTGTACGTATTAGGTACATTTCACCATAGCACAGTTTGCCGTGAGCTTTCTTATCGGAAAGAGATGACCGTATACTATACGGTCTCCAATTTTATTAGATTCAATATGAACATTAATTCAATTTTCATAGCCGATTTTGGCAAATTTCTTGAATTCAAGAATGAAAACCTAACCTTACCTAGGTTAACTTAACCTAACCTAACAAATAATCTAGTATATCGGCTATTTTCAAAAAAAATTGCCTCTGACTTCCTGTAAACCGACAAGAACCGTGTTTTATTTAGACATTATTTATTTATTTAGAAAAGAGTATTGAAATTACAATGAAATACAAATCATAAAAATGACTTAATTACAAATAACAACCGATATAACAATAAAATATGGGCTTATGTAGATATTAAAGTAAAATGATAAATGCAATTATAAATTTAACCTATTTAACACGTCCACAAACATGATATAGTTAATGAAAAATAAATAAACCTTTATGGTGCCATCAAATAAGTTAATCGCACGATACACAGCATCAGGAAACATTACATCCGTCTTGCGACGGGGTATCATGAAGACCGTAGAGTTACGAGTGATATTGGTGGGAACATGAAAATTAATAATTGTCAGTATATACGGATTGTAAATGAACCCACGAAGAAGTAAAATATATGGAATGTTATTTCAGTACTATACGATGCAAAGAGGTTGGACTGTCTTTAAAATACGACTATATATTTCCGATACAACATTTCACGGTGTAGTCTGATACGGCAAACTGCATATAGACAAGTTTCCGGACGCGAGCATTATATGGATACCATACGGCGCCTACGAAAATTGTTATCTTCTTACGCATTCTCAGGTAATATCAGTGTTTTGCAGGTTCAATGTATACACCACGTCAATGAAATTTAGCAACCTTTCAAGGCGCAGATATCCGGTTGGTTTGGAAAAAGGCAGGGCAGATTGAGACTCTATTAAGGTATTCGTTGCACGTAACTGAGCTTAGTCCAATGTCACTTCTTTTCAATCGATGTGAGGAAAAGCTGTATGGTTCGCTTTATCTCACCGTATTCCTTATCCATATTTTAAGAAAATAAGCAACACATAGGTGGCATTCGGTTTCAATCTAGAACAGTCGCGAGTCTCAGATACTGTCGACCATGGCCCCGATACCCTGAAGTGGGCCCCCAGACTAGGATCTTCGGTAGCCCCCGCTACCTATCACTAAGATTAAAAGCAGTATGGCGCTATACAGTAACGTTTTCCAAATGGCGTTCGAGGTAAAACTAAGAGTATTTAATATATATTTTTAGCGATTTTTAGTATTTTTAATACATCAACTTGAATTGTCGAATATCGACACATCTCAAAAATTTCATCGCATAACTACATGTTTCAAAACCATTATCAACATTAACATTTGAAGTAATTTGTTAACTTTTTACTTTTAGGATCAATTTGTGATGTGTGTTTATCTCACTTTCTGGTTTACCCACCACTACGCTCCTGAGCCCGGCCCACCAGGCTAGGGTCCTTTCAGCCCCCCCCCATGCTGTCGACAGTTTTAAAATAATATTTCACGATGATCGAATACTTCAAATATTTTAACATACTATGCATGTAACCAGTTGAAATGGGAAGTATTAACCAGTACTAAAATTCCAAATGTGTAAGTATATTTATGGTGTTTATGGAATATTTCATTCACGTGGGCAGTATCGCTATCTTGTAATACACGTTAGGTGTTTTCTATGAAGCGCGGTTGTAAATTGCGGATGACGCACACATTTTATGTCCGTAGACAGCAAAGCGACGTTCAACATCGCTTTAACGCACCAAAGACAAGTAATACTTGGGTACTCATATTATAGAATCCAAACTTCTTCCATGATAAAAAAAATCATGGATATACCTATATCAAAGGTTTAGTTATAATGAGAGGTGGGTATCTTTGATTTTTAGTACCATTTTTTCATGTGTGGTGACTAGGGATTGCAATACCGAATGAATATATCAATACCGGTATTTCTTATTGAATACCGGTATTCGTCAAAACAAATTATAGAAACAAAGAAGTACACTTATCAATAAATATAAGTATTAAAATCTTTTTAAAACACCATGTTATAGCAACTTGAAGTACCCTACCGACATTTATTTTGTTAAACTTTGTAAATATGTATAAATCATAATATTTTAGAGCTGTTAATTTTTACAAAAGTACGCTTACAGAAACATCTCTCTGAAATTTAACGTATTTTGGTTGTACTATCAACGTTGAATGAATAATTATAGAATAATTGGAAATATTTGCCATGAATGTTTTTTTTTCGAAATATGTTAATTCTATAAGCATATATAAGGGATTTTGTTTTAATGTTATTTAACTTTTGTTGGTTTCAGTCAATATATTTGCATTTTGGCTGTATAAAACTTATACACAAAATTTAATATACAATTTAAATTCATTTTTGAAAAAAAAAAATACGTGTAAGTATGCTTTGTTAAAACCGAAAATACCGGTATTTTGGATATTTTAAACCGGTATTTTGGTATCGATAGATAATTGAATACCGGTTTTGAAATACCGGTATTGCAATCCCTAGTAATGACGTAACTTGGCCTTCCACAACGGTCATCATCTTCTAATGACACTCTACCTTATTTAAATAAACCTAACCATGTGTAAATCATGGTTTTACCACAACAAAGAGTGACATAAATCGATTCATTTCATTTCAGATAGTTTCCACACTTTTTCTCTATTTTGTGAGGAATTTAATTACTTCATGGAGCTCAATATTTGATATTTTTTCAATTATCATAGACTTCCATTTCGTTTCTGTTCTGGCAGAACACACTAACTGGAGAATACTAGTTTTGAGTAGTTTGACTTTGAAGTTGTTAAAGTGTTTGAAATGGTCTATCATGTGAGTTTATTAAGTAATCGTAAAAAGGATGACTTTAAAATAAAGACTGTTTATTTATTAAGAAGGTTTCCAGACGTAAAGTTTGAAATAAGGAACATTTTGGTATAACTAACTCAATATGTCATTTTTTTCGAATTAGTGTCTTCTGCCAGAACAGTGACGATTTGTTCTATTGAATATTGGAAGCGATTTAATGGAAAAATCTACTTGAAATTGAAACAAGTAAGGATTACCTAACAATAAAAAAATAATTTAACCCCAATACTTGCTACTTTCACCACCATTCCGTGAACTTATGGAACTTCGTATATAAAAATGTCATTTAAAAGATAAACTTTCAAAAGCGCAACCGATTATGATTGATTTTAATTCATCAGGGCGGTTTATCATTATTTTCAACCTACTTTATAGCTTTCATTTACATGTTCTTATATGTATACCAGCGCTCGGAATGGACAGGAACGCACCGGAGCGCCGTTGTGGTTCGTGGAATTCCAAAATATACCGTTCCGGCTCGTGGATTCATTTAAAATTGCGTTGCGGTTCGTTAGATTGAGATATTTATATTTGAATGTATCTTTTAAAGTTTTTCTCAAAATTAAAAATTAACGAAGTTATGTTATGCCGGGCGTGCAAGGGTTAAAAATAAAAATTATGACATCCCTAAATTTCTTTCAACCTTCTTATTTTGTGTCGATATGTCCATGCCTAAATGCATTGTCTAAATAACAAGAAACAACCAGCTGCAAGCGTAAATTACTTTATTACCCAAAAAAATGTGCCTTGCTGACACTATTTGAAAACTCTTAAAAAATAAAGTATACATTGTTTAATAATTTCTAAAGGATGAAACATTTCAAATCTCAATACAATCTTGCCTTTGACTTACGCATTGTTAATTTACTTACCTACTAATTTATTATATTATTTTATTCGGAGTGACAAAAATTATTACTTCGCCATTTATTTTCGGGTGAATGAATTGTGTTTTAAAAGTTTTGTGTTTCTAAGTGGATAATCACCCTTACAATTATCGTTTTTAATAAGTACTTTCCTGTGGGATACAAATTCGCCATTTTTACATAATTATATTATTACATATATACCTATATAGTATATACTATTGTCGCTGGTATCCAAACTGATTTAAGATAATTCTGGCCACACGCACAATTTGATAATTTTGTGGATATTTATAAAAATAATGAAGGCTTAATTACGTAGTAGGTACTTCGTGTAAATCTGCTAAAACATTAGGAATTCTTTCCGGTGGACAATACAGTGGCAACATCTGTTCTGTGATTCAATAATTATTATCATCTCAACAACTTGACTTGTGTTAAAAAAATATTTATGATAAGTCGTAAACCCCAATTTTCACAATGAATAATGAATGATTTTTTCTACAAAAATGTGTTTGTGCCATTGATGGTTTGGGCAGAAAATATTGAATAGCCTTCTGCAGAGTTTATTTATTTGGGACGTTCCTATTGTATTACAATTATTATTACATGCATTGTAGCTTGTGACTTTAAAAATAATAGAAATAATACATAGGTAGTGTGGAGAGAACTTTTACTTAATTTTTGTTTGTAAATTTGTTAAAAAAAAATATAGGAATATCCTTTAATAAAAATGTACGACTATCATAATATCTGTATTGTATGTAGGTACCTATTATCATTTCCATGGCAATAATAATGTGAGTAGGGAAGGACAAACAACATAGATTGAATCGTTTAGAATAAGTAGGTACTAACAAATTAGGTACCTATGTGTCCAGTGCGGACATCTAATTATCTTAGGTGGTGTTAGTCATAGATTATTAAATAAATACGGTGGTAGATGTATATTACAATAATGGTAACCAAAGCATCACCATTGTAACATACCATGCATACAATACAATATTAGTCCTTATAATGTTGAATATAGTAGGTACTAATTAATGATAATTTTATATTATTCTATAAGAATCGTGCTTAGCAACCTGAGTTTCACCTTCCGTCATGTTTTATCTTATATAAATGAAAATGACACACCATTGGTAATTTAATTACAAATAATGCTATGTTTACGTTGTTTGGATGACTTGAAACTTTTATTAGATGTAGGTACGGCCTTATGCCCCTTATAGTGGAGAAGGTTCAAAATAAATCTTTGAGAATCCTTTAAAGCTGTGTGGATAGTGGATACTATCCATGGTTTTATCCGATTGATTTCTCAAGACGCATGCTTACATACTGTATTCTGAAAGTTAAAAAGAGAGCTAGGTATTTAGGCTTAGGCTACGTACTTTTTCCAACTTATATCTACCCAGTACAAATGAGAACTCTGCCATTATTGGTACTTAGTATTGATTTTATTATATATTATTTTATAACTTTCTTGATAATCTAAGTTGTTTGTTCTGCCAAGGTGCAATAATTGCTAATGATAATTGGGCAGGAAATAACTATGTTCAACCAAATCGCTTCGGATAATCGTATATTCCACCTGCGTGAGAACGAGTTTATGTGAACGCTATTTTATAAATTCTTGGTATAGGTAGGCACTTGCTGTTTTTTCTAATACTATTTCTTTATTTTTTAAACACTATTTTAATACTATTTCTTGATGTTTGATATTCTGTGCTCGTATTTAAATGGAATTTGTAAAATTACTGTTTTTTCTAATACTATTTCTTTATTTTTTAAACACTATTTTAATACTATTTCTTGATGTTTGATATTCTGTGCTCGTATTTAAATGGAATTTGTAAAATTTTCTATAAGTACATAAATATTTTTTTAATTTGAATCTATAAGGTACTTATGTGGATATGTTGTTTGTTATGACTAATTAATTACAAACTTATCTATCCCAAATGAGACAGTAAGTTACAATCAGTGACGAGTGGTGGTAGAGGTATCATGCACTGGTTATAGTGGTAGATAAAGTAAAAATAAAGAATAATACAATTTTTGACGGTATACTTTGTTAAAACAAGATTATTTCGCCTGCGGCGCTGACAATCCTTACCAACCTGCCCAATATAGATCCGCGTAAGAAGTTTAAAGTTTATTGTTGCATTTTTATATCAAAAGTACGTACGTACGTAAAGAAAGGATAAGCATAAGTACTTAGTTTCGGAAAATTATACAGCGTTCCTGTTCGTGAAATTTTACATTTCGAGCACTGATGTATACTACCTAGAAGGATCAATTAATTGACGCTACCAGTAACGTAACGTCTCCTCTGTATCCCACGTAGACATCCCGTGACGTCATAACGCGCCGACCGTCTTCCACATTACCTACAGCAGAAGGCTCGAAGGAAAGGAGTGGTCGAACGCTGCGTTCGGTGGTTCATGTTTGCGCTTATGGTTAGAGTCCTGTGTAGGTCAACATTATATTCTATGAGGACTAAATACCGGTTGTTCAACATGTGCATGCTATCTGAGCCCCTGTACGGCTATGTCGACTTTTAAGCTATAATGATCGCTGAATCTTAGGAGTGCACTGATATGAGGATGTTAAAAACTAGGGAACTCAGAAATAATGGGAACTGAAATAACTAACGGGTGTGGAAAAATAGACAACTGATCTCGAGTGTGGAAGAATATGGGATAAACTTAAACACGTGTAAGCAATACGTTTATCTTTGTTCCGACAACTGTTCTCGTTTTATGCACTGACGATCAATTAATATTGGTGTATATGAAGGTATAAGCGTTGGACTATCATGCCGTGGGTCCCAGGTTCGAATCCTGAGTCTGGCAAGTACACATATTGTTTTTTTGATTTGTGTCTGTCAGAGTATGGGCCTAATAGATTGAGCAAGTGGCTGACATCCATTTCTCGTAAAAACAAAATCTGTTAATACAAACCTCTACTCTGTGGAGGCCCATATGATCCTATTAGGATCGGACATGGTCGAAAAAAAAATGAAGGCTGCAACACACACTATCGCACCTCTATAATGTGTGGTTAATTTTCGTAGGATACTCACACATTCAAAACCCTGAATCAAAATGTAGTCTATTGGATAATAGCCAATCGGTATTATATTTATTAATTTGTTCTGTGTTACAAAATACTCTCTCGGGGGAGTCTGTAACCCCTAGAGAGCGCGTCTCCAGGTGGCGGATAGGAGAATGCCCTAATCAAGGGTAGGAGAAAAATAAAATATCTCCCGCGGACCAACAGACCTGGCCCTCCAGGTTGGGGGTTGGGCAGAGGGTTAACCACTCTCTCCCGTGAAATCACCAAAGGTTACTAATACTACACAATGCCTCGGACATATGGCAACCGCTTATAGACGACCCGGACCGAAAAATGGACTACGAATAGGATTTTGGAACGTACTTAGCCAATACCGAGCTGGCGCAGCTCAAAACCTAGTGGAAGAACTGTCAAAATATAAGGTCCAAATTACCGCCATCCAGGAAACCCGTTGGCCGGATAGCGGAGAACTTATAGTCGGACAGCATGTTATCTACTATAGCGGATACACAGAGGTGAAACATGTTTTCGGAACAGGTTTTGTGGTCGCCAGAGAAGTAGCAGATGCTATACTTTCTTTTGAACCCGTAAACGAGCGCATATGTGTGCTCAGAATCAAAGGAAGATGGTTTAATATATCACTTGTGAATGTACATGCCCCGACAGAGACTTCAGAAGAGGCCGAAAAGGATAATTTCTATGATCTCCTTGAAGCGACTTTTGACAGGCTACCGGGACATGATATCAAATGTGTGCTAGGAGACTTCAATGCGAAAATAGGGAAGGAAGCTGTATTCAGACCCTTTATTGGAAAAGAGAGCCTACATGGTCATTCTAACGAAAATGGTAAAAAAGTGGCTCTCTTCTGCAGCGCCAAAAACTTAATCGCCCGAAGTACCACTTTCCCTCGTAAAAAAATACATAAAGTGACTTGGAATTCAAGGGACAGGAAGACCTTTAACCAGATTGACCATTTTCTAATTGATAGACGACACCATAAAGCTATTGAAAACATTCGAAGCTACAGAGGCGCTGACTGTGATACGGACCACAACTTATCGATAGCAACCTTTAGGGAAAAACTTAAAAAGACAGCCCACGCAAATGCGAAAACGAGAGTGAAGTACCATATAGAAAAGCTGACAACTCCAAACGGAAGAGATAGCTACAGAAAAGAGTTACAAAACCAAATCGGAAAACTCACCGAAGGAGCAAGAAAGAGCAAGTGCTAAAGATATGGAAGTCCCATTTTGAAAACTTACTTCAACGCTCTGTACCAGATGAACCTTTGGAATCGCCAGAAATCGCGACAACAGAACCTCTTATACCGCCACCAAATAAGGCAGAGTTGATGGGAGCACTGAGTTATTTAAAGAATAACAAATCGGCAGGAAACGATAATATTCCATCGGAGCTTCTCAAGCATGGAGGAGAAACCTTTCTTAGTGCCATGCTTGAGCTACTGCAACAAATATGGGAGGAAGAAAAGATCCCTGAAGAATGGAAAGAATCACTGGTCTGTCCTATCTTCAAGAAAGGGGACAAACTCAACTGTGCAAACTACCGTGGCATCTCTATTCTTCCTACTGCATACAAAGTTCTGTCGAACATTATTCTCGAAAGAATTCTACCATATGCCGAAAACATTCTTGGTGACTACCAATGCGGCTTTAGACGAAACCGCAGTACTACCGATCAAATCTTTACACTGCGCTTTAACTGAAAAGAAATGGGAATACGCCCAAGATGTACACTGTCTCTTTGTAGATTTTAAAACCGCATATGACTCTATTGATAGAGAAGCTCTCTGGAATATATTAAAAGAATTTGAAATACCGTCAAAACTTATAAATATAATAAAAGTATGCATGGACGGATCCAGAAGTAGAATTCATATGCAAGGTAGTATATCAGAATCTTTTGAGGTGACAGCAGGACTAAAACAAGGCGACTCCTTATCACCCATGCTGTTCAACTTAGCTTTAGAGAAAGCCGTTAGAGAAGCTCTGAAAGCAGAAGGTGGAGTTACCCTGAATGGGTCCCATAAAATATTGGGCTACGCAGATGATTTGGTGGTGCTCGGAGAATCTGAAGAATAAGTCAGAGATATTTTCACTCCTCTGGAGGACACAGCGAAAAGGTTGAACCTACGAGTAAATGTGGGAAAGACCAAGTATTTGAAAATGACAAGAGGCATTGAACCCTCTGGAAACATTGGAATAAGAAACTCCTCGTTCGAGAGAACCTCTCTCTTCAAGTACTTGGGCTCCAACATTACCTCTAAAAATGAAATGTCCCTAGAGCTCTCTGACCGACTGAGAAGTGGAAATGCAGCGTACTTCGCGCTGAGTCGTCTGTTCAGGTCGAAAATGCTGTCCATCAAAACGAAATTCCGGGTGTATAACGTGGTCATCAAGCCAATCGTCATGTATGGATGTGAAACGTGGGGTTTAACAGAAAAACAAGAAAAGGCGCTCCAAGTGTTTGAAAACAGAATCCTCCGGAGAATACTTGGACCCGTCAATGAGAACCACCGGTGGCGCATCCGCACAAACGCTGAGCTCTTCGACCGATACCAACCTAGAATCACTAATATTCTGAGGTCAAGAAGGCTCAGATGGGCGGGCCACGTTGAACGATCTGAAAGATCTAGAACTCTCTATAGGATTTACAAAGGCACACCAGCTGGCACTCGACCTCTTGGCCGCCCTCGACGGAGATGGGCGGACAACATTCAAAGGGATGCCGAAAGGCTGGGGATAGTCAACTGGGAAGAGAGAGCGCTGGACAGAGATGCCTGGAGAAACGTTGTGCAGTCGGCCATGGACCTGAGCGGCCCCTAGCGCCAGTTTAATAATAATAATAAGTTACAAAATACTCCTTTTTATGAGCTGACATGTAAGTCATCCAGCGCTCAAAATGGAAAAGTTTACGAACCGGAGCGCTCGGAAATTTTCTGAAGATATTAAAATAGCTATCAAATGTTATGTGTATTACATAAAAATAAGTTTGTTAGATTTTTGTTATATGGCCTATCTAGCTCAGACGGTCAAATTATTTATTCCACGAGACGGAGCGATAACTTTACCGATTTCACGAAAAGGAACGCCGCTCCGGTGCGTTCCGGTCCATTTCGAGCCCTGAAGTCATCGAATATTGGTGTAATCACCTGGCTGGAAGCGTGAGGGAAGTAGTGCTACACTGTGCTTGCCTATGATCCGATGCTGGAGCATAACAGGGTACAATGAGTGAGTATAGTCAATAATTAATTATTAGAATCAAAAGTTTAATGGATAATTGATATTACAATTTGTATATTTTTACCTGCCTTAACACAGTGGATTAGTGCAGGGGTTGGCATAAGCGACTTGCGAGCCGCATGCCGCTCTTTTCATATACGTTTTCGGCCCTTCAGATATAAACTCCAATTTCACTTCATCTCAAGCAGCCTTATAACTTATGAGTTATGATTTATCAGCACAAGTGAACAGCTATAAAACAACTGCCTAACATAGAAACAATAATATTTGATACAAGGAATAGTTTGCCTAAAACATATTATTATGAAGCGTTAAAAAAAACTAGCTTTTGGTATTCTCACAATCTTTGGCTCTTTATAACAAACATTCTCATATATGAACAAAATAAAAAATAAACTTAGAAGCAGAATAATGAATGATAATTTACAATCATATATTTAATTAAAAATAAGTAGCTATTTGCCAGATAATAGTAAAGCTATCAAAAGCGATCCATAGACGCCGTTATTTTCCCCCCTCAAAATCCATATACATAATAATACATATGTATATTACATAATATATGCGGTTCTCTGGTAACTTTGTAATCCTGTTTCCTTGATAATTTGGCTCTTCTCACTTGATAAACTGCCGACCCCTGGATTAGTGGAAGGGGGTTTTTTTTATCGAGTTTCGCTCTTAACTGTGCGTTTGAGTCTCTTTACATCGTTCAGTAAAGTTGATGATAAAATTTCATCAAAGTATGTGGCTTGCAATATAATATTAAATTAATGTGCATCGTAATAAATAGTGAACAAACATATAACTAGGTAGTAGGTACGATGTTTTATTTCCATAATACAGTCCTCAGCTAATGTTGCTGTCTATGCTAGTTAGAGTTTTATTAATAACAGTTGTTCCCGTAAGTGACTGTGTGGCTTTCAAAATTAATTAATTGTATAAATACGTGTACCTATTTATATAACTACGCAGCATTTTTAGATAATGATCTTCCTCTTAGAGCTGAAATAAGTTAAAATATGATGCGTGGATTAAAGCTTTTGGATAATAGGTACATGTTGAAGATTTAATACGCGACCAATAGAGCAATATGGAAAATTTGTAAAATCTGCAGCCATTCCATAAATAACGTAACACAATAATTATCGGTATGCTTAACCCTCTTTCTTTCATAGTCACATTTCGACACAAAAAAGCCACCCCTCCCCAGTTTAAATAATGTTACTGCCCCCCTCCCTCGTTAATGCCCACTATAGTCAAATCGCGACACTTTAATCGTATTGTCGAACAAGAATTTCTCGTCCACGTGTTAACACTGTGAACTAAAAATTCCCTCCAGTGCAGCTAATCGCACGTTCTTTATCAAATGAGGAATGCCCTCAAATTTATTATATCATTTTACGCTACCGTGGTGTTATGTACGGATCTATCAATTTATGTATGTGATGCTATTTATAATAAACATATGTATAAAACGATCAGGAGTATTGTTAGAATTGTTATTAGTAATCTTTTGGTTTATTGCGGAGAAGAAAAGGGGTCACATCTAAAAGAAGAGCCGATACAATATTTAAACACGTCTCTAACATGCTTTGCCTCCATGACAGGTACGTCACTGATAAGTCACCTACATGCGACTACAGCGACCTCCTGTTATCGCAGATTTATTGTTGTAGAACAATAGTGCTAGTTATTATTATTATTTAGTGCAATATGGTCAACTGTTAAAAATGATAATTGCTTACGTTAATTGATTCGAAAGAAATATAATTAATCACATAAATAAATAATCTTCATTTACAGCGAACCACAAAATTTGTTACCAACCCAAGAGATAAATGTAAAAATATATTTTTTAATGTGAGTGAGACAAAGTTTTCACTGTCTTGTAAGTTAAAGTTTTTGGACATAAGCTGTCAAAAAAATAAAACCCTCTTACACTTAACAACTTGAACTTCGAAAAAGCAATTCGCAGCGAGTAACTAAAGTCGCCTGCGGCATATTATTTTGTATGTGCTCCCATATAATATTTAATGGATTTTGTTATGTTATAAATACTCAATATAAAAGGATTTCCGCTACTCAATTTGTTTAAAAAATGATGTTTCAGTGTGTTTTTTTTAAATTTTGCACATATGTTGTGTTTGTAAAAATTGTCTGTAGACATATAGAAGAATAGAATAGTCACTATAGTAAACTTTTTTGTTAGATTTTTAAAAATAATCCTGAAACAAATTGTTTTATAAAATTCTATGAACCCGTCGGGGGTATACAGAAAAAACCTTTGACAACCCCTATGTATTTAATTGTAATGGGAAGCACAGCTACAGTTAATTAAAAAAATATACTTTAAACAAAATCTATATAAACTGTTGTAGGTATACATCATTATTTCCCTTATTTTATTAGCGCCCACGATGGCCGAGTGGCTAACGTGCCAGTTTATAATGTCGTGGGTATCAGGTAAAAATCTTGATTCTATAATATATATATAATATATTGTCTTTCAATGTGCGTTTGGAGTTAGAGTATGGACCTAATAATTTGAGTAAGTGGTTAATATCCAATTCTCGTAAACACAAAAATCTACTCGATGGAGACCCATAGGGTCTTTATAGAATCGGAAAAAATACGTCCTTATACAAGTAGAACATATCGACACTTAAAACACATAAGATGACGCATATTAATGAAACACAATTTAAACTCAATGTTTGTTAATAAACAAGCAGAAAGTTGGACCACAACAAACACACAAAATGACACATACTTGAGAAAAATGCGATGTTTGTTCTCTTACATAAAATAACCTCATGACTCCAAAACACAACATGATTCAATATACGATCGAAGGCAAGAGGTGCCGTGTCCACACTAGCAACAAGTTGCTGGCAACCTCAATAAATTTCACAAATTTGTTTGGCCAAAAATTATTTTAATCGAAATTTAATGAGGTTGCCAGCGTGGACACGGCATAATGGCCTCACAGTCTCTAACTTTACTGTCAGTGGATAGAAGAATATTTTTTTATCGATTATGGTTTGGTGGCAGGGCTTAATAAATTTATAATAAACTAACGAACACTATATAAGCTGTAATGTGTATTCTTCATTCTACCAAAATAAATAAGTGTGCACTATTTTTGTCGGATCGCCCATAGTATACAAAAATGATTATGGTTTGGTTAGCCAGGGTTTGATTAAAATTTAAAAACAAACTGTCACCATTTGCAAATAATTGTATTCTTAGGTAAATTAAAACAAATAAGGATGACTGACAAAGTGAGTAAATAGTGTGCACTATTTATGTGTAATTGTAACTCCCTACCTCCACCCTTTGCCACTGCTAATTGTCCCACAAAGGGGTGACACCACCTACCTTAGGAAATACTGTTATAATGCGAATTATATTTGTATGAATGTGGTTGAAAAATAAATCGGTGTGCATTGTAAAACAGAAGCGTTGCAATTTCACACACTTAGCTTTTGACTTTGACACATTTAGTTAACTTAATATTGAGCTTTTAGATATAAGAGTCAGTCTTGTTAATAAGTTAATGCGTTAAGCACAAAAATAAATACCAACTCAATTAATTAATTCCATTACTTTTTCACGACCATAAAGAATAAGTCATGTGAATTAATTGCAATCAGACCATTACCCACAGCGCCCGTTCCATTAATGGACATCACAATGATAATATTATATCATTACTAGAGCAGTCGCTATGGCGCAATACATAGACTCTGGTGAGTAGAGGCCGAGTGGTAAGTGGTAAGTGGTGTCGGCGGCGTTCAAAGCGGCGGTCCTCGGTTCGTTAACCGGTTGCGGTCGACGTCCACCAACCATTGCAGCCAGCCGGCGGTCACTGCCATGCTACGTCATACAGTATTGTATATGGAATATACTTATGGATATTATATAACAGGTGTATATCAGTCATACACATGGCTGCGTTTTGGTGAAGATTGTAAAGATATCGCGAACTATTTTGTACAAGTCACTGAACACATAGTGATTATTTTTAGGACTTGTGACTTTCTGCCCACATAAAATGAATATCTTTAACTCGCATGTTTTGTGAAAATAGCAGTTTAATTTATTTATTTATACAGTTATGTAATTTTATTAAATATTTCAAACGAATATAAACTATATTTGAAATATAGATTTAATGTGACTTGCTATTATACATAAATTATACATGCTTACTTACAAATTCTTTTTTTTTCTTTTGAACATGTCCAATCCTAATAGGATCATATGGGCCTCCACAAAGTAGAGTTTTGTATTGACAGATTTTGTTTTTTTTATGAGAAATGGATGTCAGCAACTTGCTCAACCTATTTGGTCCATACCCTGACACACACAAATTGAAAAACAATATGTGTACTTGCCAGACCCAGGATTCGAACCTGGGACCCACGGCGTTATAGTCCAACGCTTAAGCCACGCGGCCACCCTGGGTGTACTAACAAATATTCACCATAAACTAATTCAATAAAAAAAAATATATTCATAGACACTATTTTCACTCCAATAATAAATGCATGCGCATATATTTTATACACAAGGCTACTATCAGCCGCTATCGGAGGGTATTGAGGGTAGTTTATTATATTTATTTTTATGTACTGAGGTATTATAATTGTTACAATAAGTACTATGTTTTAACAGCAACTCTCTTGGGAGTGTAAACTTTTAGAGTGAGATAGACACTTTTGACAGCTAACTGTTCGGTTCAGCTGCAGAGTTCGGTCAGATCTCTTCGTGCGGCCCTTATAGGCCCATGTATAAGGTGCTGGGCTTTCATCCGGGGACTCCAGGTTCGATTTCCAGCGAGGTCACAATATAATATGTAGGTATATGATTTTCTCAAAGCAGTCTCAAAGTGTTTGTGATTATTTCACTTCTATTACTACACTACTACTATTTCACTACGTTATTTGGTTTAATGACCTATTGTAGTGGCAAAGAGAATATAATAAATAACATCGGATTTATCTTTATAAACATGCGAATAAACTTTAATGGTAATATTATAATATATTGAACTAACCATCGAATCATATAGGTAAGAATTACATTATGTACATCCATCTTGATTTATATTTATGTAACGCGTAAACTGTCTCAATCCAACGCACATAAATTTTCGTGCAGAAAAATGTGCGTCTTTGTTGCGCGATCGCCTCAATATAATACTCACCTTACATACCTTTCATCTTAACCTAAACGATTGTATAAAAATTACCATTATACCTAAGCCTACCTAATAAAAAGAGTTTAAATCACTTGAGAGGGATTCTGCAACGTTGTTGGTGTGGTTGAATTGGTCGCTTCAGAAAAAATGTTGTATACGTTGGCCGAAGATAACAAGAGGGTGGTCTGTTTGACGTTTATCTAGAGAAGCACGACGTGCCTATATTCTAACCGTTGTATATCGTATCGTATTTGATTAAAAAAGTCAAATCTGGTCAGTCTATTTCGTCATTCTATAATAAAAATATTATTAATCTATATCTTGTGGGCAATATTGTAAAACTATAGACTATAAACGACCTCTTAATCTCAAATCCATTTTGACAAACTTAAGGGTGAGAGTAGTGTTTTTCGCAAAAACTGAAATTTAAGGCTATACTTCAGTTGAGGCATGGTCTAAAAAGATCGTGGCTAGGCGATGCGCGGATTGTGCAAATGACGCGTGCCGAACGAAATATAATCTGTCATAAAAATCCAACATGCGTCCATTTAATGTTATGTTTATGGTTATATTACTAATAATAATAGTATACTCATTGACATGTTTTTTTTAAGTACATACGTACAGTTTTTTAGTCATCTTTACACGATTTAAGAATATTTTCATCCGACGCCATGACAAAACAAATCGACGTGCGCACACTTCGAGTCCAGGCGACGAGTGAGAAATTTCGTCGCACCTACTGTTGAAAATTATTTGCCGTTTCACTGAAGTACGCTCTTAATAAATTTTACTGATAACTTCAATTTTTAATAATCAATAGGTACGTATCTAAAAATATTTAAAGATTTAATTTAGTTAAAAATTAAACTTAGGTAAAATTTACAGTGACAGTACTTACGATTTTTATCAGTAGGTACTTACATCGTTTGCAATGGATATTTTTATCATTAAAAATATAGTTTAATAAGTTCTTTCGAAAGGTAGCATATTTTTTAAAAATATGAAAACATCTATTTTTCTGGACAATAAAATTATATATATATACATACGACACCCACGATGGCCGAGCGGCTTACGCGTCAGCTTATAATGTCGTGGGTCTCAGGTACTAATCCTGGGTCTGGCAAGTACACACATTGTTTTTCAATGTGTGTTTGGAATCACAGTATGGACCTAATAGGTTGAGAAAGTGGTTAACATCCATTTCTCGTAAAAACAAAAAAATCTGTTAATTCTAACCCACACTCTGTGGATGCCCATATGATCTTATAATGATCGGACATGGTCAAAAAAATACTTAGGTACCTAATATTTAAAATAGATATTATCATTAAAATTAATTTTACAATTGCAGCTTTAATATTCACTCACACAAGTATTACAGTCATTATAAGGGCAAGTATAGTCAAAACTTTTTAATTATAAATTATTTTAATTAGATAAACAAAAAACGGTAGAAGTATGATTAAGCATGTCATACAATGGCTTTTCTCGTCATTTTTTTAAATTTACGGTGCAAAACAACCATGAATAATCTAATCGGCCTAGGTCAATTTTATTGTTACGAAATTAATTGTGCGTATCCGCATGCAGCCTTCCCAAGCATCCCATAATAATATTATAAAATGATTATAATCAATGGTGGCTATGTTTAATTTCGGTGGGAATAACAATTATTGTTGTAAATTATCCACAAATAAGTCGACCGCCATATCCGTACAACTAAACTTTATTTAAGACTTAAATTAGCAGGACCGAATTTAGGACAATTCAATTAGCCATGTGGGCATTTTCGCCAAAGTTTGTACATGTTTGAAATTTGGGTAATATTATTTTTTCACTCAAATTAACCATTTTTATATAGTTAGCAGATTCCTTGTTCTATTGCTGAATTGGTGATAGCAATTTTTCAGCAAAATATTGATTAATACAATATTTATATCATTTTTTTAATGACATTGGGCATAATAAGTTTCCGTTCCGTGACTACGAAACTAAGCTTATAAAACATGAATGAGACACTTTTTATCACTTAAAAGAGCTCTATTAGATTAAAAAAACCATACACTTAAAAATAAAAGTACAAATAGTCAAAAAATATTATTGAATTTTAATTCATGGGCACATTTCATTCCACTCCGTTACCCTATGTCTATAATGGCAGAGCATTTTTCCTTTAGTATTTGAAAAAACCAATCAATGTTCATTCTGCTATTTTTTTAAAGACAGTAATCACTTTTACTAAATTTTATTGGAAAAATATATATGTTTCGTTATTTAATAATCAAATGAAAAATAGTTAACGTTCAACTTTTTTGGGGACATTTTCGGAATGGAACGAAATGGTAACGGAGTGTAATTTGTAAAGCTAAAGTTACATGTTACCATAAAAACAAATTTTTGTTTTATGAAATTTATTTGATTTTTTTGATAGTCAGATATATATTCAACGTGCGTCACAATAACAAAACAAATCAAACTTAATCACTAAAATAGACATATTTTATAATAAATTTCACAATACTAGTAAAATAAGGTAGGTAATAATTTTGACACACTATACATTACCATAACTTTTATTTGGCATTTATATTATTTGTAACTCAGATAAAAAATATTTTAAAGCAAATTAACAATATATGAAAAAAATTAAATCAGCAAGGGATT
This sequence comes from Rhyacophila brunnea, assembly GCF_057557595.1. Lineage (NCBI taxonomy): Eukaryota > Metazoa > Arthropoda > Insecta > Trichoptera > Rhyacophilidae > Rhyacophila > Rhyacophila brunnea. Next base: position 7,019,186 of record NW_028232796.1, on the reverse strand, counting down.
CGGACGCGAGTTTCTAGCGCGGCACGGAGTATATAACTTTTACGAAAATAATTACAGTCGAACTCGGTTATTACGATCATGGACATAGCGAGATCTCGGATGTAATAAGGAAACATTTGTTGACATTTGGTTTATGATTTTCGCCATACATTTAATTTATTCACTGTTATTACGAGCAACTTATCGTATATACCGAGCTAAAATACTGTTAATGTGTCGATCGTTTTAAAACATTTCGACCCTAAGCAATAAAATCCGATTGGACAGGATGCCGCTGGGGTCGGATTACGTTTATGACACTAGTAAAGTGTCTAAGTACCTACGTTATTGGTGTTTCGCCGACAATAATAAAAAAGTATCCACGCATATGGTTGAAAAATCCAAGGTTTGTGAGGTTCGTAGGTACCTACCCGAGTTCATTACAATAAACAACTTCTTTTGTAGTTTATGAATGCCATGCTCGTTTCGGGGATTTTTACGATGGTTTCCAAATTTTTTATTTTCGACTTTTTGTGTAATGTGACATGCTCATTATAAATACCTATTCTCTGATATAACGAGTAACGCTTATAACAAGCAAATTCAGTCGGTCCCATCTTCCTCGTAATAACCAAGTTCAACTGTATGTTGTCTTGAAATTTACTTGTATTCATCAACATAAAATGTAGCTATACAGGTTGATTGTAATCAAGACGTACTTTTCTGACATTTCGCGAATACCTACAGTTCCAGATAGTAAAAAATACTTTTTCATACATTTTTATAAATTTCTATGCCTAAAATGTATGGAGAAGTTTTAAAAATTTGGTGGCGTATAACAGAAAGAGTATGACAGAGCCAGTGTTTGTCTCGCAATTATTTCAGTCTGGTGTTTTTTCTTTTCCTTCTGTTGTTTTTGTATCTCTCCATACTTTTATCTGCGCTAGTTTTGCGTATTCAGACATATCACATACTTTTGTAATCTTTATTATATAGTCAGGTTATTTTCTATATTTTTTAATGAAAATATTTTTGTTTTTCATACGAACAGACAAAATAAAACTTTTTATAATCTATGAAGAACTAAACACACAATGTAAACCCAACTTTATGCATTCAATTTCGTTACTTTTACATTCCACATATACGTTACCACCAATATAGTTTCGGAGTGGAAGTAACGGATTCTGTTTTAGAAGTGGTTGAAGCCAAAATTTAGCTTAGTTTTATTGTTAAACCTGCGATATGTTTTATTATATCTGTAGTATGAAAGATAAGCTCCATATGTATAGTATGTGAAATAGGAATATGTGATTTCTTACCTTACAAATCGTGGTAAGAGTAGTGGAACTTCTTAAATGACCAACCCAGAAAGCAACCTGTTCCGATAGCGATACCGACACACACCAACAATTTAAATTGTAAATGGCGATCAGTGTTATACAAAAGTGTTGCTACATTAAAAAAATACATATTTATAGTGGAAATTTTTTGCCTTCATGCTAAAATCATGGTAACGGAATGTGGAATTCCACTTTTTCAAATATCCTGGGACACACTTTAAACGTGATTTTTTTTCAATATTGCTCAAAATTTACGGAAAAACTGTATATTTTCCAAAAATATATAATGTAAGCTGTTGAAGACACTACGAATTTAATTTTACACACTCAGAATTAATGATGAAATCAGACTTTGTTTATTTGAATTTAAGAGTGGGACATGGTAAAAACACACTACCTTTCGATCTAAATAATCAATTAAAAATATATACAGGTCAGACAGTTGTATTTAACTGATCGAATAAAGTAAATTAATAAATTTGCATGTTAAAAATACATAACTTTCCAATATTCTATCAGTCATGGGACATGCCAAAAATGCAATGTACAAACTTTGGCGAAAATGCCCATATAACTAATAATAGAATGCACCAAGCAGCCTCTCATCACATTGAGAGTGAACAGGCGACGTTGGACCTCGGCACCATGGTGCGGATGTCAGAAGAGAACTCCTGGCTTGCCTGTTCTTCAAGACAACCGGATTCCGGCGTCCTGGAAGGCCGCTAAATTCTATCTATCAAGTGTATGGGGCGGAGCTACAAGATGCTGGTTTGACCTGGAACGATCCAATAAGACTGGCGAGTGACAGGGATTCTTGGAGGCGCCTCGTGGTGTCCATATGCTCCAACTAAGAGGCGGATATGGGCGAACAAGAAGGAAGAAGAATATAACTACCTATCAAAAAATATTATGTTGTTATAACATTATTAGAAAATTTTGTTATTTACACGGAAAATCTGTATGTATAGGTTAGGTATGATTGGGTGATATTAAATAAAATAATTTGGTTGGGCCATTTATATTTACCTTAATCCTTACTTCCCACCTCCCTCAAATTCCAATATTATTGTCACAAGACCAGACAATGAGCAGTCACGGGTCATGAGAGACCGTGACGCAAATAGCATTTAGTTAATTCAAAACGGCCGTCGCGCGTGGGTCAGCTCAAGAATACCGCTGGTGCGTATTGCCGCACAGCGTTATCAGCTATTCAGAAGTAGTTCGTGGACCCCGACCGGGTCAGCTTGATATAATGTGACTGTAGTTCAAGCGATACTTCTGAATACCTGCCAAGTCGTGATACCGGCTCTCATCATTCATATAATCAATCATCATCATCATTCATCAACCTCACTTATCATCCATACATAGTGTACCGTCAAGAGCCGCGCACCAGGTAACCCAAACAAACAATACCGCGCGAGTGATAGTACAACCAGACCACGGAGTCATCATCAATACCATCAAGGTCAGTTCATCGACTAGCTTTAAACATTTAATTATACACTCAAGAAAAGACTTGTTAAATTATACACTCAAGAAAAAAGACCGCGGACCGGAACGCCGTTGGTTTATTTCTATACAGTTTAACTTATATTACTAAATTATATAATTATTTTTCGTTGTTTTTATTCTTAAAGTAACATACTATCACTCTGACATTTAATCATTTGTTTACATAAGGAATCGCAAATGGCCGACAATAATAAATTCGTTGCCTAGGAGCAACGGAACAATTCGACTATCAACTTTCGTTTGTATACAGCTGATTGATTCGCAGCTAACTTCATACTGTCGCGCACTTTCGTAACGGTGTGCGCGCGCAGTTCTTAATTTCACTCTCTACCAAACGCCCCAAATGGAGTATAACTTAAAAAAAACATTTAAAATCATATCAAAACCTCGGTTCTCTAGACTAGACTAGTATACTGTCCATCTATCGACAAATTTTAAAAACTCGTAAGTCTCGTGGTTTCAAACATGGAATTAAAACATCGTATTTCACAACCAGTGTTATCTGATTCATCGATTAGAGAGGCGTTAAATATATTGTTTTTATTACGTTTTTCCTTCCCTTCAACATTCTTCTCAAACAGACAGACTTCCGAGGTTTTAATAGTAAGGTGACGATATGCATTCTTTAATCTTGCTAATATTAATAAAAAAAATAATTAAATTGACTTTAATATAATTGACCGATTTAAAAAAAATATTGAATACAGCTCTGGGTATTAGATTTTCACAGAGTTCACACAGCGCGACCTTGATCTAACGGTAAGATCTTACAAGCAAATAATATAATATGGCCAATGCGTCATGTATGTACCTCTCTTCCATACAGCGGGGCATTGTGCCGTGACCCAAAACCGAATTCCATATTGACTTCATTCATCTTCTTTACCGCGTCGCTTATTTGGCGACATCTAATTCGATGGATCATGACATGTTGTGAACGATTATTCGTTTTAAAATGAGAACGATTTTATGTCAACACCAACAGTAACCGGAAATAGATGTTTTTGCATTGAAGCATCTTATGTTTAGATAATTAAAGTTGGATACATTATTTAGGCATGGATAATTTATTTATAATATATTTTTAAATGTGTTGTCTTCTCTTCTTCTTCAGCCATATCCGCCCCTTAGTTGGAGCACATGGACACCACGAGGCGACTCCAAGAATCCCTGTCGCGCGCCAGTCTTCTTGCATCGTTCCATGTCAAACCAGTGTATACACTCTATAGATAGTATTTAGCTGCCTTCCAGGATCCGGTTGGCTTGAAGAACAGGCAAGTCAGGTTAAAATTCTCTTCTGGCATCCGCAGCACGTGGCCGAGCCAGGTTCAACGTCGCCTCTTCACTCTCAGCGTGATGAGAGGCTGCTTGGTGCGCTCTCGTATCTCCTCGTACGACAAACAAATTATGTCAAAAATTATAGCTTGTGATCAAGATTTCTCGTATCAAGAGGTAAGTCGGTTCTCGTTTCGCAAGAAATCATCAATGGGAATATCAAAAATTCGAGAAATTGCTACCAGGAATAAATAAACATAATGAGATTCGAAAGTAGCGTTGCCAGCAAAATGAAAAAAGTTTCTCAATTCTGGACGAAATTTGTGAAATTTGCAAAAGATTTTTTCCCTAAAGAGCTAAGCGGGAGTTGTATATCTAAACTCGTCTCGACTGCAACACGTCGAATACTTCGACATGATTTTCACATTTCACATACACAAAACACATATAATTTAATGTACCTCCCCACACAGCTGCAGTACATATTAAAAAAAAACAGATGGTGTCGCCAGCAACAAATTTCACCCGACATGGCGCGCACGTATATTTTTCAGTGATTGATTTTTAATTCTTTTCAGCTAACCACGTGACGTCACTATCCCGACAAGGCTTCACCTATGCGCACGGAGAAAGTTGCAACATTGCGCCCAATTTTGATTTATAGGTATGCCTCCAGTCATATCAATTTTCAATGCACGACTGGTCTAAAAAGGGCCCTTACGTGTGATTAATAATTATTTTTTTGAATTCCTTCGTATTTTATTATTTTAGAAAATTCTTTGGTAAAAACGAGAATTTTCCTATGCAAGATATCGACAAGATATGTAAGATAGCTGCGAATCCATATTTTACATATTATACGAAACACGCTTATTAGAAAAAATCTTGAAAATGATGTTTTCTAATTTTTTTTACATTATTTGTTTGACAAATTATTTGACATAGGTATATATTTCACGCATTAAGAAACATACCGTTTTTTGTTTTGCATAAAACAGTTTCAAATTCACGCAGTTTTTTTACGGCATTACTGTTTATACATTCAATGTGTATTAGTTCACCCAACGGACTTACCTATTTGTGTTTAACTAATATATTATTGACATAGACAAATTGCGCTGATTCGACATTAAAGCAGCAAAAACCGTTAAGTTCATGTACTTACACCGTGCGACTATTTGATTTGGATTCAAATCGTTTTCCTTCATACAGATTACCGTAAGCCACTCTAAAAATCTTAAGATAATTCTAACCTTACACAAAACAAAGCTATTCATTGAATTTTGAAAGTCATCTTCCATTTGAGTCTTATTATTTAACTCATAATGGATGAACGTAACTCGGAAGACTTGAAATGTGTTTTAAAAGGTTCTTTAATTAACCATCTAGATACATTTAACTGATTGTCAGTAAATTAGATATCTACTTACTCGATTTATATCTATCTAACGGAGTAGTGGGCTTAATGCAGGTATTTAAATCCGTAGATAAGTTATTCCCAACCTTGAGACATTTTATAAATCTCGTCAAACCCTTACCAGCCTGATAAATATCAAGGTTAATACTAATTCACTCACATACACTATAACTTCCACCTATTTTAGCCTCAAATTTTGTGTAAATTTACTTCTTCTTTGGCCACATCTGCTTCTTAGTTACAGCATATAGACATCAGACGGTGCCTACAATAGACACTGTCGCTAGCCAGTCGTCTTGTATTATCCCAGGCATGACAAGGCAGACAAGAGGGGGCTGACAAGGTTTTAACCTAGGGGCCTGTGCTCAAGAGGGGTCGGCGTAGTGGGTCGACCAGATAAATGAGATAAACACACATCTCAAATTTGCTTTAATGGTAAAAATGTCGCCTGCGGCGCAATTTTATTTCGGGGTTATCACCATTTCAAAATATAAGGTTGTGCGATGCTATTTTTGGTCGTTGTGTGTTGATACTCGATGACTCCATAATTCGATGTATCAAAAAATCGCTAAAATACACTGAATTTTATTTGACTCGAGGTCAACACCATTTGGAAAACGTCACTGGAGAGCGTCAGACTTCCTCCTTCCGCCAAAACTTCTGACCTGGGGCCCCGCGTCAGGATATGGGGCCCATGATCTCAGGTCATCACGTAGCACCACCGTATACGATATGTGAAGTATATTTAGCGGTTCTAGATCGAAATGAAGACAACCCAGGTCAAAATACTATTAAGCCACTCGCACCACGTGGCCAAGGCAGGTCGAATGTCGTCTTTTCGCTCTCAGCGTTATGAGAGGCATTATTCTCAACGCTCAGTATACGGTTGATCTGAGCTTTCATAAGGTGCCATGACTCGCTACTGTAAACTGTAAAGCAGCACCACGAGAATGCAAGTGTCGAATAGGCGGCATTTGGTTTTAACCGTATACAGTCGTAAATCTCGAGATTTCTGAACTGTGACATACAGTCCATATATGCTGTAGATGAGGAGCATCCAAAGTATCTAATGTACTTGTAATAATATTTGGCGGTAGATGACGATGAAAGAGATAAAGTCGTTGATGCTTGGATGTTGTGAGAGGAGTTAATTGATCGATACAAGAATGCAATAATACTTTAATAAAGAAGACAGCATGAGATTATTATCCTGGGTAATTATGTATTGGTGAGATCGATGTGATCAAGAGATTGATAATAGTAATGAATTGACAGACTTGATTCGAGTGGAATGACGTTGTCGAGTGAAGGATTCATGACTATGGTAGTGCGTCTCGTGATGGACTCGATGAGTTGAGTGAGGATTCATGCATTGTCCTTCTAGTTTATAAAAATGCAGTATACATATATATTACAAGATATATTATCGCAATTAACAGATCAAAACAGACCCTACTGATCTAGTTATAATTAAGGAAATTCTGACCAATATTATTGCTCTATTGTTTTGTTTTGACAACAAAACATACATGTATGATTGCTACAAATATTATGCATTCATTATGCAATTGTGTGGCAAATTTTGCTTTGCTTCTTCTAAGTGTTTTATATTATTAATATAACGTAAATAATTTTAAAATATTGCAAAGTTATTACCTACTCAGAAATATAATGCCTGGTCCACACCGGCAACAAGTCGCGCGACAACTCGTTAAATTTTACGATAATTATCATAATTGCTTAAGAAATTTTACGATAATTATCATGCTTATCGTAAATTTTAACGAGTTGTCGCGCGACTTGTTTTCGGTGTGGACCCGGCATTATACTTCATCACTTATCCGCCATGATTAAATTAGTTACAAGTGTTACAACACCATAAGTAAATAATATTATGTAGCAAAATGGTGGAGATAGGTATATTTATTTTTAACAGGGTCCCTACAAAAATGCCCCCAAGTCACCACATGCCACTGATTTTCATGTAGGTACCTTTTTAAAGATTCCATACATTCCATGCGTGACAATTTCAAAACCACCTTACCTCAAAACCTTAAGTTTTATTTGCATAGGACCACGCATCCACTGACTAAAGAACAACTTATCTAAGTAGGTACTCGAAGGCAGTTGGAATTCTATTTATTTAGCAACTTAAGGGTCAAGCAACCGGTTTCTTTGCACTGAAATCTTTAAATAGATACTACAATGGGACAACTTCTAGGACAAGTCCTCTATCTATACGAACGAAAGGAGATAGAAATTCATTCAAAATCATTTATAAGCATCAGATCAATTCTACTGAAAAAATTAAAACAAGTTGTAATATAGGTAAATAAACGATAATAAATCTGAAAATAAAAAAAAAGATGTTGAGAGAAATCTGCGCTCATTGAGTCGACAGTTATATTTACGATCTCAGAATATGTTGAATTAAGGTTAAGATATAATTTAAATGTGAACCAATGAATCATCGTCATCATCTTGTTTTAATCTGCTAGATGGAAACCTCCGCATGACCATTTTACTCTTCGATTCTCATCTTCTTCGCTGTTACATACAATCACTAAACTTGATGAGTTTGTCGATCTAGCAGGCCGGCTAAACACACCTGAACTCGCCTCATCTGCCGCACAGCCATAAATCAAACCTTCTAGGAACGTCGTTCCGATGTTGCATATGAAGACCGCGCACATCTATCTGGCGAAGGTCGCGCGTAAACTCTCGAAACGTATATATTATATTTTGATGTGGCGACCAGCGAGTCAGTATAGGAATGACCAATTTGTAGGCGTGCGTATGCGTTCCGGCGTTTTTTGCAATTTGTTGATAGCAGCACTAGATTCTTTTTAAACTAAAAAGTCGCATTCAACCAATTTGTGGAGCTCTATTTGGCATTGTGTGTTTTGTGAATAACGAGACGTCACATCGACGTATTCGACACGTTGCAGACGAGACGAGTTTTGATGTGCGAGCCGGCTTAGGCGACCTTGTGGTCGCTTTGTTATCTTGTGTACTACTGTATAGGCTTGTTTACATGGGCTCAGTACTAATCATTAGTGCGAGTAGTGTTAATGATTATCACTGAGCCTTATGTGTGAGTGCATTGTCCAGAAGTTGTCTGCTCACCGGGTGACATTTTGGTTCATCACCAATTCAAAAATAATCCAAAGGCTACCAGAAGTGCAACGTAACAAGGAATGATGTTTGTTGGGCGTAACGCAACAAAAACATAAAATAAACCAATGCATATGGAGGGACACAGAGTAGATATGCAATGTGATAGAGGTAATCATGCGAATGAAATGCGTACATATTATTTTTCTGTTAAAGTTAGCGGCTTTTTTTTATTTAGCAAGTCACTCACAATACGGTAAACACACGTTAAGTGATGAAAAAATAAAGGTGACCTAGTAGGTATAATATAACAGTGGCGAGGGGTGGAGGTAGGCTCTTAATATTCGACATTAATACTTAGTGCTTACTAAACTTTGTCAGTCATATTTATTCTATTTCATTGATCTTTTCCAGCATGTCATTGAAGTATTTAATTAACTATATCTTGAATATGATAACATATATATATTTAAAGCCTAAGTTAAGTTAATAAAAAAACTTGGACCGACAAAATCTGCATAGCATTAAAACCATAAAACTATAGTATCCTGACTACATTATGAGACAAAAAAGTACATCATCCTCCTCATTATTCAACGAAAGATCAACAGCATTCATAGCTGAAGCCGAATATGCCATGGTTGGTATGAGTGCACTGTACAGCTCCAGCGAACTATTCACAACACAATGATAGAGTTGGGGTCGCCCTGCGATAAAGGATGTCATAGGAAAAAGAAGAAAGGGTATAAGTATACACAAATATATTATACAGTTTATTGACTAAACATGGTAATTATTTATTTTTTATTCAATACCTACTGAACATATAGAAGATTTAAGAATGTTAGATTTCTATTATCTATATCAGTGGTTCCCAAAGTTCACTGGGATCCGACCCATCTAACAAAAATTTCCAATCTTGGGACCCACCTCTTAGCTGTCTTAGAGAAAAGAGGGCATAAATATTGGCAATGCTCAGATTCCCTAGTGGCGAGTCGTGGAACTACTTAATTCTGTCTATTTGTTCTAATTGAAATAATAAAAATATTTTTTATAAGTGTTACCAATATGAATGAAAGACTGTTGAAATAAGAAACACAACTTAAATTTAAAAAAAAATATTACTTAAATACCTACACCTGCAAGGTTTTTTACAAAGTTATTTCAATGGGAAGGATGTATTTATTTTGTTTCTTATTTTTCTTCATTACATTTTTAGCATTAACTTCAACTTTAGTTACTTTTAATCGCAGTGAGTTTGATATATCTAATTTATTTCGGTATTTAGTTTTAATGTTAACCATAGCCGAAAATCCGACCTCACATAGATATGAGGTAGTAAAGAGGAGGAGGACTTTCATAGCTTCATCGACCAGGCAAGGATAATTATCAGCAACTGAGAGACAGAATTTCGTTTAAAACTATTTTTCAATGACGTATCTTCTGATAAATCAATGAGTTCTTCACTTGCTTTTGTTGACATACTAGTTGGTAAGTCGTCTTGAAATGGGTTACAAATCCAACGCAACGAATCAAACTTTTTCATCTCTTCCCCAAAATAGTCGTGGAAGTTATTTATCAACAGTGATAAACTGATAAATGACTGGAAATTTCAGACAGTACGTTCATCTTAGGCTGCACTTGGTTTTCAATAATAAAAGTTTCAACTGTTTCAAAACTACTAATTTTTAGGAATTATAAATAACTGAGTGAAATATCAAATTTATCACTTCATATTTTTTTTAATTCATGTATACAGTGGCGAGGGCCCACTCAATATTCGCTCGCGACCCATAGTTTGGGAAACCATGATCTATATTATGTTTATTATATTGTTTCAAAAATGGTAACTGACAATGTTTCGTATTTTTATATTTGCAACACATACAATTTTGTATGTTTGCATTTTTGTCAAAAATTACAACCTTGTCCTGCCTAAGGAAGGCCCGATTTTTTCAAAGTCCTTTTAAAGCAGAAAAATAATATAATAATAATTATTTTTAATCTCGTATACTTACTGAATCTTTCTTCAGTGTATGGAAAAGGCGATTCGCAGTTGTTTCAGTATTGTTTGTTAGCATTGAAACAGGTATTTTAGGCTTTTTAGTTTATACCATAAAACTCCCAATTACAATTCAACATATTTGACATATTGGTATTCAAATCTTTCATCATGCATGAGAAACGATAAGCTCTGTACATTGTGGGAAAAAATAATACGAAGAAAATAAGTTGCTGCTCTTAAAACTTCGGCTAGTAGTAATAATACACCTACATTTTTTGTGTTGGTCACCACTTAATCATTCGGTTCTTGGCGCCGCGTCATTAACCTCTGGTTATTTTTTCATAACGCAAAAATCTCTTGTTAAAATTTTATTATTGTGTCTTATAAAGAACTGTCTAAACCAGAGGTCGACAAACTTATTTCCGTGAAGGGCGTAATACAAAATTTGAAGTAATTTTTAATCACGTCAAAATGAGTGATAAAGTTTAATTGACACGAAAACATTTATTCACATTTAAATGACTTTAAATGAATTTTACATAAACAGTAGGTACGTTTTAATTATCATGAATTATCATACGCATCTTTTTAATATATTTTTTGATGTTGTCAACTCTCGAGTCAGATTTTTAACCACGCTTATTCATATTTGTAAAGAAACAATCATTAAAATAAAACAATTTAATAAAGATGTCTCCGTAATTGTAAATCAAGGGCATGGCCCCCACATCCTGAAGCGCCCCCCCCCCCCTACCTAGTGCTAAAGATAAAGGCAGTGTGACACAATAGCGTTTTCCAAATGGTGTAAAAACGGTAAAATTAATGTGTACTTATATTTAGTGTTTTCTGGATATTGTAATACATCCATGTGAATTATGGAGTTGGCGAGTATCGATACGCAATTAAAATTTGTATCGTACAACCACATAATTTTAAATAATAGTGCCGCAGGCGACTTTGTTTTAATATTAGAGAGAATTTGTGATGTGTTTTTATATCACTTGTCTGGTCGAAACGCCACGCCGGGCCTTTCCTGAGCTCGGCCCCCCAGGCTAGAGCCCTGTCAGCCCCCCCTTTGTGGGGGCCATGGTCAAGGGTCTCGGGTACATATCCCGGGTCTAGAAAAATTCACATACAGAACATGAACCGTTGTATTTGTTACTAACATCCATTTATCGTTAAAAAAAATCCACACCGATTGTATAACCGTTTAAAATAATGTATCTAAATAATATAACGTAATTCACAGATACTTATGAAAAATATAGGCATAAAGGGAAAGAAAAAATACATCAATGTATATAAAATGCACCTCGTCGACAGCTGACGTATAATTATCAAGTCTAATCGTCCGATCAGGACTTTGAAGTCAGACTGCAAATTGCGTCACTATCTCAACAACTACTCCACGTTAACTCTAAGTGAATCAGATTGTATAACCCAATAAGCTACTAATTTTCCATCAGTAAGTAGGTAGCCAAGATGAATCTTTTCTCTGATGTAACTGACGATAGCAAATTGCTTTGGACGCAGATTCAAAAACTAAGACATTTTAATATGGTTAACCATAAGTGGAAAGTGCAGGGTTTGGGAATACTTGTTAGCACAGAAAATATCGAATTAATATAAAAAATATATGAATCTTTCCTACATTATTATTTCTGTATATAGAGGCTATTTTAATTTTTTTTTCGTTTCGCTATGCCTATTACAGAACAGATTAATAAATATAATTCCGATTCGCTCCGATAGGATGGAACACATCCCTGAGGGACTCATGCACATTTTCCAATACCATGTATTTGCTTTTATAAAATAATTCTTTCGACCATGTCCGATCCTAATAGCATCATATGGGCCTCCACAGAGTAGAGGTTTGCATTAACCGATTTAGTTTTTTACGAGAAATGGATGTCAGCCACTTGCTCAACCTATTAGGTCCATACCCTGAAAGACACAAATTGAAAAACAATATGTGTACTTGCCAGATCTAGGATTCGAACCTGGGACCCACGGCGTGTTAGTCCAACGCTTAAGCCGCGCGGCCACCGTGGGTATAAAATAATGATAATGGGTAAAAGAATGACAGAGAATCAGACTAAGTCATTATACATATCGAATTTATGTCGATATGTGGTTAGTTATTTATGTACACAGAGCCTGAAGATGCCGAAAGGCGAAACCCGGGTCGCAAAAAACGACTCAAATGGAATAGTACAAAACTTAAATCCATTAGAATTTATACAGTTTTGTTTACTAATAATGTTAATAGTTACACAAATATTTCAATAATAGGCGCAATTTTAACAGCTTTACATCAAGTGAAAGGTCGTGAGGGAAATAACCAATCCATTGTCTGTCATCGTTTACATCATAGTATCAAAACAGCTTAGATCCCACGACTCGGGTTGCCTGGTTGGGTTACGTCCGTATTACACCGAAAGACTATTCTACCCGGCAACCATGGAACATTACTAGAATGAAATTTATTACACTAGAACAGCGGTTATGAATTTTTTTTTTTTATCTCAGAATCCTTTTAGATTTTGTATAACGAGTAATTATAATATGAAATTTAGCATTGCCTTACACAATGTAGTTTTACTGTTGTAATGCTTTACAATCCCATATGGGTTATTTATGGTCGCTCTTTTTGCAGTGGACTGTAATTTATAGATGCTGGATTACGGATCTAGAGGAGGAGGGGTTACACAGGATGCCAGATACTGACCTTGTGATACTGACCACGTCCAAGTATGCACTCGCACGTTACACGTTTGATGAATGATGTGATGATTCAGGAGACACCTTTACCGGTAACATGGACACAGGTGTTTTACTATACTCTAATAGACTTATGGTTTCCCCGACGGTAAAACTATAACAAGCCTGTTCGCGTACGCTTTCTTGATGTCACTAAACTTAACTCAATGTTAGTTGACTGATGAACCGTAATTGCTGGTTGTCTGGTCTTATGACAATAATAAGGGATTTGTGGTTGGTGGGAAAAAAGGATGAATGCAACCATAATTGGCCGAACCAATGTTATAAAACCAATCTGGTGTATGTCATCATAATACACCAAAACCTTGTACTGGTATCGTCCGAAGTATATTACGTAATGAATAGTACAATAAACCTAATATTGAAGATGAATAATATTTTAGTAAGGTCCATAGTTGGCGATGGATTGAGTAAAATAGTAGAGCCTTGTATTTATCTTATGCTCCGATGTTGGAGCATAACAGGGTGAAGAAAATATTAGGTAAGTATAGGGAAATCAAAATTCAGCAGCATCATAAGCACAGTAAAAGTGCCTTGCAGTTGTAATGGTATTGTTTGCTTGTATATAAACAGGTGTTGCATCAAATAATTATTTCAATACACGCCAATTTCAATACAATAAGTATTTATTCACGGCCGTTGTCGGGCTTTTACTAGTGTTATTTGTATTTGAATAATAATAACAAAAATATTGCGTTTTTCATCTACTAGTCGAGCATAATATAACTGAATAATTCTTTGTAATATGGACATTATGGCCAACTCGAACGTGTGAACCAACTTTACTTTGCTTTTATCAGCTACTGCTACATAGAACGTCGGTCAGCTGACTCCGGTTCCGACAGGATGACGAGGCCATGGCACAGTCTTCCTCTTCATCGACCCATTTCAACATATAAAGTCATATATGGCGTCTTAGCTGCGTGCGAATCAACCACGTTTCGATTACCAAAATGAATACAAGAAATCATCTACTCAGGGGTAGTCAACCTGGTCCCTACCGCCCACTAGTGGGCGTTCCAGCTTTCATGGTGGGTGGTAGAGGCATCAGCCTCAGTGAACTCATTAATAATTTAATTAATTAAATGTAATTTAATCAGACTTCATGCTTCTATGTATGCAAAGAATAAATAAAAAGACAGATTTAACTACAGTAAGTTGTTTTATAAAGATTTATTCTGCCGAACTTAGCGAAAGTCTGACATAAAGTATTTGGTATGTAATTATTTTATGCTTTTTGCTTTAACTTGCTGTAACTCTGCTTTATAAATTTTATAAAGTAAAGTTACTTCCTTACTTTATAACATTACCATTACTGTGGAACCGGTGGGCGGTTAGAAAATATTACTACTAACAGAGTGGGCGGTGAGTATAAAAAGGTTAACTACCCCTGATCTACATAATATAACTTTACTGTAAGTATTCTTTCTTCTTCTTCTTCGTGTTCTTCTTTATATTTGAATAAAAGATTACTCCAGATTTACATTATTCTCGCCGAGTATAGGTATTGCTTAAAATATTGAAATCTTATAGTATAAATTTATACATCCTTCAATGTGACTATTTTATGACGAGGATTGGATTTACACTTGAAGGGCCCATGAGCTAAAACGTAAAGGAGAGTCAAGAAACGAAACTGATCAAAAATATTAAAAAAAAATCCTCAAAGATTCTCTGGGGCGAATTAATTTGGGGGCCTGGGCCATAGCCCGTTTAGCCCTATGGTAAATCGGGCCCTGTTTATGACCTAAACATAAGTTTACCGGTGACAAATTGAGTAAATACGACTTCAAATCACTGTATGTGAGATTTTGATCTCAAAGGATCGATTATTACTACGCAAGAAAATATATTGATATTTCTTTGAGGTTATTAATTTATATTTACAGAGTTTTAAAATACCTCGGAAATATACATATAAGAAAAAAATTAAATCCGGACGGGATTTGAACCCGCATCCGTCGGATTTCGGCCAATGTGTTAACCAATTTAGCCACCTGCGTCCTACAAAATCAACGGATTAGTTGGATTGATTCAGCTTATGCGTTACAGACAGATAAAACAAGATAAATATATTATAATTTTTACATATCATATGATTCGATGGTTAGTTTAATACTATATTTGACCGTTGAAGTCTATTCGCTCGTTTACAAGGAGAAATTAAAAATAACAGTTTTCATATTCATGTTCTTTGTAGCACTACAACAGGGCATGAGACACGATGACGGTAGTGTAGTGAAACAATATTGTAGTAATAAAAGTTAAACAATCGCAAATAACCAGGCTTTTAGAAAATCGTGTAAATATATTGTGACCTTACTGGGTATCGCACCCTGAGCTCCCGGATTGAAGTCCAGCACCGAGGCATGAACAAAAACGAACTATAAATGCGAGTGAGAAAGCATTCGGCACGCTTATATCTCCGCACTATGCGTTAGAGTACGATAGAATTTCTACGGCTGAATTAAATATTTTTTTGTAAACGGCGCCGGTAAATATTGATCCGAATGATTACATTTATTTAAAAACTACAAGCACGTGTTGGTGAAATATATTGTTTTTGTGTTAAATACATTGATATACTACTAGATGAGCAGTTCCCATACAAGTGTCATTTTAAAAATGTACCACAAAACATATTACGAATATCGTCTTATAATATCTCCTTGTAGGTATAATGCGTTAAGACCGTTAACATGGATTCCCGAATTTCACCCGTATTGCCCTGGCTGTAAAACTAAATTTGCGTTCTTGGAATAGTGAACCTAAGGGTGCTGCAACGCAAAACAGACAGAGCAAGTCGTCATGCGCTGACTATTAGTTAGAGTAAGATGCAAGCTAGATCGGGCTTACTCAGTAAGTTTTAACAAAGGCCGAGTCGCTGAAAATCGGGCGTCATTTTAAGAAGCATATGATTCATCCAGTAGTATATCAATGGTTAAATATAAAGTTAATGGTAATTATTTTTAGTTAATTTAGTAGAACATAATATGGTTAACTATGTTGTGTTTAAATTTGATAGTCGTACTGAGAAGCAACATGATGGTATAACGTTTCATACTTAAGTTAATAACAATAAAATTTAGGTTCTCGTGTACGTTATACGCAAGAAACACGGTTTAATTTTACCGAACAATAGCCACTCTCTATATATTATTACTCTTAGGCCAGTACCTTACGCACTGGACTACTAGGGCCGCATGTTCTTGTACTATAAAAGCCACAGAAATTATAGAATATTTTTTCGACCTCTTTCTACCTAACCTATTTTTTGTTCAGTCATTAACCTTGTCACGCATGCATGCGTAAATACTGAAGAAGTGCATTTCAATATTTCCAGATGATAGTTTAGGTTTGTAATTTGTGCATTTTTCTGTTAAAAAAATTGATAATCACCGTATTGTTTACCGCTTTTCGTCGGTTCATATTTTATCAACCGGAAAGCAAGTGCGCCTGGGATTTTTGTCTTGAACCTCAATTATTTACTTCTCACAATATGCAGTCTATCATAACGGAATCATAACAATTTAAAAAATATACCTATATTACTACGTACTACCTGATCTTAAAACGTTTTTTGAAACTTTTGACATCTTCCGATATCTAGCCGCTCTTCTTTGGCCATATCCGCCCCTTAACTGGAGCATATGGACACCACATGCTCAGAGAAATACTGAAGATGATTTTTTTTACTGTAAATATGACTGTCTTAGGACTTTTTTCAGTTATCTACCTACCTTCAAGATACACCTCTCGCCACTGGTATTCTTCTTCTTCTTCTTGTTTGGCCATATCCGCCCTTAATTGGGATATATGGACACCACGCGGCGCCTCCAAGAATCCCTGTCGCTCGCCAGTCTTCTTGCTTCGTTTCAGGTCAAACCAGCATCCCATAGCTCTGCCGTATACACTCTGTAGATCATATTTAGCGGCCTTCCAGGACGCCGTAATCCGGTCGGCTTGAAGAACAGGCAAGCCAGGTTGAAGTTCTCTTCTGACATCCGCAGCACGTGGCAGAGCCAGGTCCAACGTCACCTCTTCACTTTCAGCGTGATGAGAGGCTGCTTGGTGCGTTCTCATATCTCCTCGTTGCTCATAAAGTCATACCACCGCACACCCAGTATTCGTCGCAAACATCTGTTTTTGAAGCTCGGTATACGGTTGCTTTGAGCCTTCGTAAGGTGCCATGATTCGCTACCGTAAAGCAGCACTGTCAGAATGCAAGCGTCGAATAGGCGGCATTTGGTTTTGACCGAGTACAATCGTGAGTCCCAGACATTCCGCATCGAGTTGAATGTTTCTCCAGCCATTACCATTCGGATAGCGAGCTCTTTCTGTCTCTCTGCTCTTTCTCTTTCATCTAGCCGCTCGGTTATATGTAAATTGTACGTAAAACATTTCACAGTAGCACAATTCGCCGTGAGCTTTCTACCGGAAAGAACCCATACATTATATGGTCTCCAATTTTATTAGATTCAATATGAACATTAATTCAATTTTCATAGCTGAATTTGACAAAATTCATGAATTCGATAATGAAAACCTAACCTTATAACGTAACGTAACCGGTAAACCGACAAGAACCGTGTTATATTTAGACATGAATTTTATCTCAGTACTATACGACCCAAAGAGGTTTGACGGTCGTTAATATATGACCATATATTTCCGATACAATATTTCACGGTGCAGTGTTATACGGCGAACTGCATACGCTCAAATTTATTTTACATATAATGAACATTACAAATTATAAATTTATAGCATTCACGACATGACATAATGTAAGTGTTAACATTTTTTTCAAATAAAAATACAGGGTAATGTGAGTAAATAATACAATAATAAAATAAGAAAAATTAAAGCACACGGAAGCACACAGAGTGAACTAGGTTGATAGACCCTATCTTAAAAACCTATAAAACAACGCTCACCTAAATTCATTAAAAAACTAAACATAGTTATTGCCCTCCCAATTGGCAGGTTAGCTGTGAACCTTGGGAGAACAGACAACGGATGCCCCGATTCCTAAGATATATAAATGCATCGTTCTGATGGAATTATACCTATAAAGAGACAGAAACTGAATATGCTGGCATATTATGTAACTTCCCAGAGATAATACACAAATTCAATTTCAGAGATCGGAATCAAACTAAAAATACTGCTTGCTCATTAACTGGGCTGGTTGGAAATGATAATAATTGCTGAGTAGAGCCTTTTGGAAAGCAAGAGGTTGTAGGTCCAACTGAATAATCAAAGGGGTTATCTTCACATCGCGAGATTGCGTAATTTTAGTGATTATTTATAAGGGAAGATTGGATTTCCGGCAGCAGGCTATTGTAGCTTATATAAAGTATTGTGGAAATAGTTAATAAGTCATTACGTCATTATTTCGCATTATACGTATTTTTTCATTATTATATTTTTGATTAAATTTATCAATATTAAAAAACTCGTATATTGTTTGGCACAGTGACAGTTGTTCGAATTTGCCAAAAAATCTTATTAATCAATGTTTTTATAGTAGTTGTAAAAGTATACGAATGGATTATTAGAGGACAAATATTATGAAGTTTGTAATTAAAGATAAATTACTAGTAATTTACTTTTTAAAACGTTTAAAATAAAAAATAAATAAAACGGTTGTACAAAATGACAATATAAATTATATTAAATTTTAGTGGTTAGATTATTAGCGTTGATTTTATTATTGCAAAAAACACACACAATGTCAAAACAGTACCATACTATCAGGTGACCTGAGGCCGATACCGAAACTGTCACATTTTTTAGCCCGAGTTCGAATCGCTGTCGGGTATTAGTTACTTATCTTTAATATATATTTTAGTACCTGTTCTCTTTTTTTCATGGAATATATATTATAAATTATATTATTTCATGTAATATATATATATATATATATGACACCCACGATGGCCGCGCGGCTTAAGCGTCGGCCTATAGCGTCGTGGGTCCTAGATATGGCCCCCATATAATGAAATGGGCCCCTAGGATTATGGATATATGTATAGTGTATTTTTAGTACCTACTTAAATCCACTTGAGTTGTCGAGTATCGATATACAATTAAAAATTGCATAGCACCACCACATATTTTAAAATATGTATTAACGTTATTGAAGTAAAATATCGCAGCGGGCGACTTTTTTACTATTAGAGAAAATTTGTGATGTGTGTTTATCTCAGTTATCTGGATGACTCGCTACGCCAGGCCCCCAGGCTAGAGACCTGTCAGCCCCCCATGGTACGAGGTTTGAATTCTGGGTGTGGCAAGTACACATATTGTTTTTCAGTTTGTGTATAAGTCAGAGTGTGGACCTAATAGGTTGAGCAAGTGGCTGATATCCATTTCTCGTAAAAACAAAATCAGTTAATACTAACCACCGCTCTGTGGAGGCCATAATCTTATTAGAATCGGACATAGTCGGAGAGAAATAGTGAAGATGATTTTTTTTACTGTAAATATGACTGTCTTAGGACTTTTTTTCAATTATTTACCTACCTTCAAGAGACCTCTCGCCACTGGTATGTGGTGATGTGAAAAACTGCTCCAAATTATTTTTTACACCTACGTATACTTGTGCTCACGTGTACTTGCTTAATCATCATCTTCTTCTTCTTCTTTGGCCATATCCGCCCCTTAATTGGGACATATGGACATAATCCGGTCGGCTTGAAGAACAGGCAAGCCAGGTTGAGGTTGTCTTCTGGCATCCGCAGCACGTGGCCGAGCCAGGTCCAACGTCGCCTCTTCACTTTCAGCGTGATGAAAGGCTGCTTGGTGCGTTCTCTTATCTCCTCCTCATAAAGTCATACCATCGCACACCCAGCATTCATCGCAAACATCTGTTTTCGAGGCTCAGTATACGGTTGCTCTGAGCCTTCGTAAGGTGCCATGATTCACTACCGTAAAGCAGCACCGTCAGAATGCAAGCGTCGGATAGGCGACATTTGGTTTTAACCGAGTACAATTGTGAGTCCCAGACATTCCGTATTGAATTGAATGTTGTTCCTGCCATTACCATTCGGATAGCGAGCTCTTTTTGTCTCTCTGCTCTTTCTCTTTCATCTAGCCGCTCGGTTATATGTAAATTGTACGTAAAACATTTCACCGTAGCACAATTCGCCGTGAGTTTTCTACCGGAAAGAGCCCATATATTATATGGTCTCCAATTTTATTAGATTCAATATGAACATTAATTCAATTTTCATAGCTGATTTTGACAACAGTTTGAGTTCCAGATATTCCGCATTGAATTGAATGTTGCTCCAGCCATTCCCATTCGGATAGCGAGCTCTTTCTGCAAAATGCCATCTCCCGTGATGTGTACCCCCAGGTACTTGAAGCTGTCTTAATTAATTAAACTGTCTTAAGCTTAATCATCAGCACGTTAACAATTATTCTCGAATAATTTCATATAGTTTAACGATCGCGATGATCGTACCAACTATCAAAAAACAGTTCGTTAATAAACTCATCAAAATTTACTTTTTACTGGCTGCATTACTAAGATTTATTACCTCCAGCGCGTGTTTTTTTGGCATAAGCAAACAAACACAGGGCCCAAAACAATTTCACGCTACGGAATCGATTCTGGTTAGAACGACGTTTCTTTAATATCTTTTCTCGGTACACTTTTGTCTCCGATCGAGCCAAAAACATCGATTTTCTTATTATTTTCTTGGCGCGATGATCCGCCGGTGAATAATAACGGAATTGTTAATCTTAGCCTTTGCCAGTCGGCTGGCTTCGGTGTGTTTATTATAAGTAAGTCAGTTTTAACTGATCATCCGTGAAATCTATTTACGCGCCCATGAAAAATAATAGTCTTGTTTTTTATAAGTGTCCATTGCCATGACGTAGTGATTCTGAATTTTATAAAATGAGTTTATCATCACATATAAAGATTGTTTTTTGATACGTGTTTCGCTCACGTGGTGAGCAACGTTCCCTCTAAGACAGTGATTATCAACATTTATCAATTGTTAGGGCGATAACTCTATTCAAACAAATCACTTCGGATATTGACATATTCCACCTGCGTCAGAATGAGTATAAATAGGTGGGCATTGTTTTAGAAATTCTTAAAATAGGGTCTGCTTAGCTCATTTGGTCTATTTCCTTGTATCTATTTTTTGTATACTTATACTCTTTTCTATTATTTAATTACTGTTATATAATACTGTTTTAATAATATTTCTTTGTTTCTAAATGGCATGCTGTGAACGTCTTAAATAAATAATTTGTAATTTTCAATATAAGAATCCAACTGTTTTATCCATGGTCCATTATCTGGAGTCATTATGAGGTTTCCTATAAGCTTGTTTTAGAGCGTGCTCAGTTTCGTGTCAAGTTTATAATTATTTTCCTTTTGACAGCTTCTCAAACGAGTATTTTCCGACTAACTTTCTTCAAGGCATGCTCGCTTTTCATTCTCTTGAAAGTTGTAGGTCACTTCTGCTCTTAAGGGCCCACATGCGCCACGTAGGTCAATTCTGCCCTCTAATCTGTTGATTTACATCATAATAAGTTGAAAAAATCACGAAAGTTATCGTTTATTATGTAATGATAAATTATAGGATATTTAAGGGCCCACATGCCCAACGTAGGTCAAAATGGAGATTGTATGGTATTTTCGTAGCATAAGCCTGGACATTTCTTAAACGTTGTAGTTAATCTATTTATATAATTTTAAGCCTTATTTTCCTTTATATTTATTTTAAACATTTGATGACTGCATAAAGTATTTTTATTACATAAAAAAATAGTATTCTTTTAAATTTCTCGAGCTAATGTTTTAGAATATAGTCATATTTCAATACATCCATGTGCAGTGGTGTTAAGATTTTTTAGATGTATTTATTTTTAAACGCATTTATAAAACCATTAGTAAAATTGTTGTTAACATTATATAGTGAAATATTTACGATAAAAAATTATATTGATAATCTCTGTGATCCCAAATTTGACAAGAATTGGGCATTTTATTATTCAAAAAATGGGCACGATTAACACATTTGAAGATAGTTCTAAAGATACTGATTGATGTTTTTGACCATTCAAATGTGATAAAACATCCTACGAATGATTGTATTATAATAATTATTGGCCTAAGAATAAGGTAGTATTTTTTAAAAAAATACGCCATTTCTATTGGCATTTCATTCCATCATTCATGATAATTAATTAATACTGTCGTAAATAAATATTAAAAATATATTAATTCATTATATAAACGTATTTTCTTATAATTACCTATAACAGTTGAAATATAACTAAGTGGGTAGTGCACTGGCGGCACACCGGTTGAAAAGCACTGCTCTAGAATAGTTGTTTTTACTTACCTAAATAATAATTATAAGATATTTACATAATAAAAATATGTTTAATATAATATTATCTTCCTACTAAAAAATATGAACGTAATTAAGCACAAACCAATTAATTAATTGTAACAATAAATTATTGTTGTGTTTTTTTGTTATTACGTACGTGGCTCAGCATTTTGTTACTATTCATACAAGTAACGTATAATTATATAAAAGTATCTAACGATCTTGTAGTAAAATATTATATTGTTAAGAATATTTTTCTCACATTTCTATAATTTTGTATATTAACTTTAACTTGCTATAATTAAAACAATATAATCATTCCGCTTTTCATAGTAGTGTTACGTTATACAAATGTATTTTTTTTATAATATATCATGCAATATGTTAACTCAGTACTTCTCAAACTAATGTGGTAAACTGGAAAAGAGAACCTATTCAGATATTATTGTTTCATTTATTTATTATCGGTATCATACCTTTTAAGCGTCCGTGACGTCCGAGTGGTAAGGTATCTACTTGGTAAGTCGA
This sequence comes from Rhyacophila brunnea, assembly GCF_057557595.1. Lineage (NCBI taxonomy): Eukaryota > Metazoa > Arthropoda > Insecta > Trichoptera > Rhyacophilidae > Rhyacophila > Rhyacophila brunnea. Next base: position 6,995,864 of record NW_028232796.1, on the reverse strand, counting down.
GGATCTGGCATATATTCATATATTGTTTTTCACTGTGTGTTTGAATTCAAAGCATGGACCTAATAGGTTGAGCAAGTGGATAACATCCATTTCACGTAAAAAAAATAAAACTGTGAAACCTCTCTGTGAGGCGACGAAGATGCACCCAAGATTGTTGATTATTTACTGATTAATAAAAATTGCTATTGATCCATAATGGCCGAAAGATCGAGTGTTACAAAAGGGGTCGTGATAAGTTCATAATATGATGCCCAATTTTTCAAGTGGATTTATTTAGAATAAATAAATAAATACTGTAGAATTATACCACACTGCCCTTAACTTTAGTTTTAGGTAAGGGGGGGGCAAGCCAAACATTCTACCTAGGGGGCCGCTTCAGGATATAGAGGTTGTCAATATGTGATTAAATGGAGGCTAAAATAGAGGAGAGAATGTGTGAATAAAAAAATAGAGATTGGATTAATTGTAAGTTAAGAATAGAGCATGATTAAGATGTAAGCGTAAAGAGTAAAATAGGACAATTAAATTATTCAGGGCATGAGATCGCGCTGTCATCAGTGAACTAGTATCTATAGAATATAATGAAAAAACCAATTTTAGTAGACTAAGAAAACTATGTATAAACCAAGACTTGCAAGTGTATGATAAATTGAATAATGATTAGGGCGCCAAGTGCTTTCTATGTGTGTACATAGCTAAATACCATATAAATAAAGAAAACACTATGATTTAGAGGTAACAACTGTTTATTAGGCTAGAAATATTGAATTAATTTGAACAAGTAATAATAAAGAGACAGTAAATAAAGAAGAACATTATGATACCAAAAATAGGGGTACTCATCTGCTGGACGCTGGTTCATTTGAAGTTGAAGACACTCGGTATCCGAACCGGCCATGAACTAAGTAGGTTAAGTTGAGAGATCCGTCCAGTTTAGACGTCAGGGTAAAAGTGATAGAAATCGATAAAGGTCCAACCCTCCTGCCCGCCAAAGTACAAGTAGGATCTCGTCCTGCCGCAGGGTGGGGATTTGTGTGAACGACAATCAATCTTGCATCCTCTTCTATCGGTCAGCATTTACCTACTTTGAATTTAGGTATAGGTATGAATCCACAACGTGACAAGGTCACACATATTGGTATACTGAGTTGAATCCTGGACGTTAAAAGAACGGACGGTGGAAACGTGAGATTGGAAATATTCGAGATATGGCTGTATTGGCATATGATGAGGATTTCCTGACCTGATAACATCACTAATGAAGAGATTTTAATGCGAGTTGATTAGCCAATGGAATTTCAAGTTATATTCAAACGTTAAAAAGCTGCACACTTCGACCATACTTCTCCCAGTGATAAATATGATTTACTTGTAATGCAGGCAAATGTAGACGCCATCAGAAGCATAGCTAGAAAGATATTCTCCTATAAACTTCGTGCTTTCAATTCACCACCCACCACCCACCACGTCTTCATAAACTTTCAGATGTATGCCGTGACGTAACGAATGAGATGCGCCCTTCAACGTAGTGCCGGGAATGTCCAGGATTCTTAGGTGCAGAACCAACCTGCCACTCGTAATGCCAATTGGGAGGGCGATAACTATGTTCAACCAAATTGCTTCGGTTGTGATAATTATATTCTACTTGCGTGATGGTGAGTTTAGGTGTACGCTATTTTATAAATTCTTAAAATAGGGTCTCTTTAGCAAACTCGGTGTAGGTACTTCTTTGAGCTTCTATTATATATTGTATAATTGTATTTTCACTGCTTTTGTATGTTTATATTAGGTATGTTCTCATTTTATATTTTCATTTTTATCGCTTTTATTACTTTTTTCTTCTTCTTTATAATAATGTTTCATGTCATGTTGTAAACGTCTTAAACTTATAATTTGTAATATCCACAATATGTTAGAAAAGTAAAATAAATTAAATTGAAATTGAAACCCGCTCAAAAACCTGAACATAAGGTTGCTCCACAGCCCTAGGTACATCGTCACGTTTCGTGCTTCCCGCTATATTATGAGACCTGCATGTTATATCGCTGTTGTAACACCGCTGCTGGATGAGGGAAAGTGAGGATATACTACAAATACACTGAGTGTCATACTCTCTGGCGTCATCCGAAAGACGTATGAATCATATTATCTTCGTGATCACGTTAATCACGCTGACTGAAACACCAATACGCGAGTGCTAAAAAAAGTTTTACAAGCACTGTATAATTAGCTTCGAATGCCTTCAATCTGAATAGTATAAATTGCAAACAATATTTTGCGAAGAAAACAATCGCATTGATTAATAGACTCGTTCAAAAAATTTCTTACGGCACTTTATATCTTATGAGTGAAAAATAATTTATTTAAATTTATGTCTTATCTGACATGTTGACTATGAATCATAATAATTAATCCACGCTATTAGTGAATATTTCGTATTGCATTTTTAAATGTTATGCAATAAACATCTATGAAGGCACAGCTCTAATAAATTCAATTTATCAAAAAAAAAATACAATAGCTATTTCGTACATGGATAGTACAGAGACTGCAAGAAGATTTCATCTTTATATTACAACATGTGACGGTTCAAGATATGTAGAGGTTGAAGGCGCTGACTGGTCTATGACATAAATTAAACCAATAAACTTATCGTAAAAAAATACAAAAATTGTTTTATCGAATTGAAAATAATATGTTGTACATGTTGGTATCTATTTTAAATACCTATAAAATTGTGATTACATTGAGATGCATGTCGCGTACTGTTACGCTGTCACGGCGACAAATTTAGTCTACACTCTACGGTTTTCGTCATTTTGCAGATTATTTTGAACGAACACGATCTTTGTAAATTCAATGATGGAGTAACCTAGTAACAAGTATCTGTAAATTCTATACTATTTTGAACGGAACTCAACCCGCAGACCATAGATAATAGACAACATTCTTATAGAAAATATATAGTGCCAACCGCTAAAAACAAAAAACACGCGATTTTGATATGATTCCAAAATGTGTAGGCATGAAGAAAATCATAAAAAACGTTCATTGACTCATGCAGGTGTCGATGCAGTGCGGTACAACGTGAGGTGACCTCATTGTTGTTCTGTTGATTTCGGCAGATTTTGCTAAATGACAATGTTCATTTAAGCAGGTATAGTCAACCTTTTTATACCTACCGCCCACTTTTTTATCTCTGTTAGTAGTGAAATGTTCTAACCGTCCAGTAACGACCGGAAGTAACTTTACTTTATAAAATGTATATTACATATATTGAGTTACAGCAAGTTAAAGCATGTAATAATAATTACTTACCAAATACTTTATGTCAGACTTTCGCTAAGTTTGGCAGATTAAATCTTTATAAAACAACTTACTGTAGTTAAACCTATCTTTTTATTTATACTTTGCATACAGAGAATCATGAAGTCTGATGAAATTACATTTAATTAATTAAATTATTAACGAGATCCCTGAGGCTGATGCTGCGAAACTAAATACTGGATACCCCTACCGCCCACCATTAAAGCTGGAACACCCACTAGTGGGCGGTGGGGACCAGGTTGACTACCCCTTGTTTAAAGGTTCAAAATGTGCTACAGGATGGAAGCACCAGTGTGATAACATTTAATAATTTAATCAAAATTATACACTTTTTTCCCGTAGCGGCAGCTTATTGTGACGTCACGTGATAGTACGCGACATGCACCTCAATATATTTCGCGCTTTATTAGCTATAAATTCTCAGCGTCATACTATACTGCAGACGTAAAGATCTCTTACTTTACTTAGATTGTTTGTCAGTTTTAGAAGTAGGACAATTGTACAAATGACAATGCTTCAATCAAAGCGTAGACTCCCGTGATAAGCAGGATAATGGTGGGGACACTTCAATGTTCGGTAATGCATAACAGTCAAGCAAAGTTTTTTCGCTTAGGCGTATTATGAAAGATAAACATATTTTTAAGATTTTGAAACTTTCTGAACAAGAGCGCCTCCTGTGCTTTATGGAAAACCGCCGACGATCACTGCAAATGCTTTTCAATTATAAAATTTATTATATTATTTTATTTCATTTCTAAAATAATAGCTTGTTATGAAAAGTGAGTGTTGGAAAACATTTTGAATTTTTTTCAAATAATCTCATGTTCCAAAAATTCGTTGTTCATTTGTTTGTTTACGTCTTGTTTTAAATCTGTCATATTTTGACGGTTACAAAATGTATTACCTATATTAAAAGACGGAACACCGAATAGGTGCAATTATTTAATTGAATAAAAGTTATCTGTGATCACATAATCATGTGTGATAATATTAGCGATATAAGTGACGTTTCTACAAAGGAAGAGATGTTTGCCGATGTAGAAGATTCTCTATGGCGTCAAGCGATATCTGCCAAACTTATACATACTGATTCTACAACAGAACACAGCGGAAAATTAATGGTGAATTCAGCTGAAAGTTGTCATGTTTACAAGAGGCTTGTGACAGAATCAAACTATGAGGGAGATTGGGATGAACTTGGGATGGCCGGAAAAGGGCAATACACGTTTGAAAATGGTACAATATTAGTATTCAATATAAAATAGTTAACATTAATGTGTGCACTAAGTGTCGGAGTATCAAAATTATAATATTAAAACACTACTTATCGAAATCATTGTAGTACGCATTGACAATATTGACAAGAAGAACAACCCTTCTTATACGCGTATTTGATTGGGTTAGGGAATATTTTTATTGGCAACTTGTAACGCTCATAAAAGCTAAGAAGGGTCTCAAATCCAACACCGGAAGCATTTTTTTTAATCGGCAGTGGCAATAACAATTTTAGTGAGTCACTGTGACAAAAACTATCTTTTAAACGGGTACCTAACTACAATATTTAGATTTTGGTATAACGCTGATCAAAATTTAATAATCATGTGCTCAGTGCAATTCTGGCAAAGAAATCTCAAAGTACAAGTGTGAATTATGCTATATATAATTAATTTTAAATTGCTGTGATAATTTAACCATTGGCCGTAGTATCCCTAGTTTTATGGAAAAGCACCAAAAGCAAAGAATATTTTTCTTCAATTGTTGTTCATAAATACTAGACACTGAAAATTTTAACGTGAGGCCTGGCGGCGGCGCTCGTGTTGTATCTTATCTATGATTTTCGACTTCGAAGCATTGTGAGTTTTGCCAGGATTGGAAGATATTATTTCCCACTTCCTTAAATAGGTATATATTTTCGCAAATTTCAAATAATGATATACTTACATTTTTCCCAATAAATTTTATATGGCAACATTAAAATTTTAAGTGTGTTTTGTAGTTGCCATCACGGTAACTCTTTCGATAACGTTGTTGAAGAGCCAAATGAGGTTATTTTGTCGTTTTCCTTCTTCACAGTAGGAGATAAGATGACTTATAAACTTCCTGCTGTCACTTTTCAAAACTTTTGCCATTATTAACACGTCTAAATGACTGATACCGCGCACTTATAATAAACGTCAAATGCGTTTGTGGTGAGGGGAATAAATACTGAAACGCGAGAGGAGGAGATCTAGTTCTCCAAGCTGCCGCCCATCACCGTAAACTTTTCGCACTCTAAGTAGACAGCATACCCATGAAATTGCCCTCCAAAACCCTCACAAAATAGTTAAGCAACAAATTCATTGCAGGTACTAAATACATTGGCGAGATGGTAGACAGTCTGTTCGATGGTAAAGGAAAAATGTATCTCCCAAGCGGTGCTTACATTGATGGAACATGGTCTAAAGGAAAGTTGCAAGAACATAAAATATTCTTTCATGACGGACTGGAGTATTCTAAAACAAACTGGACATATTGTCGACAGCCCGATAGGAGGTTTCGTACATAAAAACTCACCATTCTTTAATGCAGTCATACTGAGCAATAGTATTGTACATAGTATATAATTTGAAAACACGTCAGTTAATCAATATTTAACCACTAGAAAAATTCTTTTTGAAAAAATCACTACACCCAGCAGATTTCGAACGTGAGCTCCCTGGGATTCGCACCTATGCGCTTTTCACATAAGTGCGAGAAAATTGACTAAGTAGTAGTTTTACAATAATAATTAAGAGCATACTTCAGTAAAACGGCAAATAATTTTCGACTATAGGTGAGACGAAATTTCGGACTCGCTGGCAATCGGAGAGCGAAATTCGAGCTGTGAACACGTCAATTTGTTTTGTGATGGCGACGGGGGAATTAATTCTTAAATCGTGTAAAGATGACTAAAAAACGTTACCCATTTACTTGAAAAAGAAAACATGTCAATGAATATATTATTATTATTACTAATATAACAATAAACATAACATTAAAAGGACGCATGTTGACTTTTTATGACAAATTATGTTTTGTTCTGCACGCGTCGTTTGCACAATCTTCGCGTCGCGTAGTCACGGTCGTTTTAGACCGTGCCCCAGCTGAAGTATAGCCTTAAATCTCTGAAGCGTTTTCTAGTTTTCGTTGTTATTGGCAGTTGTACAAAAACATTGGCGCGAGTGGTTACAGGATCAAGTCCCGTCAAAATGTGTACGGAAAAGGAATAGTTGCTCAAGTTGGTCCAACCAGCTGTTGGGCCCATCGTACCGTACGACCAGGTTGCCACGAAGGACAATTTTGTTCCATTTAGAAAATTTTCGGCGTCATACTATCAACGTGAAGATCACTTGGATTATTCGGCATTTTTGTATTAACTTTTGTTACTTACTACAATTTTTAATTTTGCCTCTACATGCTCCACTTTCCCATGAGTACTTCTAACTTAAACTCATGTAAATTCAGTCAAAGCACATTTAAGTGCATGGCGACTTCAGTCTTGGGTAACTGCTCCTGAGGCATTCTCAGTCATTAAAAAAACTATGCTTCACATTCAAATGTACGGTTCCGTGATACGCCTAATTAAAACCGGGTGTGGTGCTGAGCGATATGATTTGGTTGGGCCATTAACTTTAATGAGGTGTTTTCAAATTATGTATATTAATTAATCAATTATTTAATTTTTAACCAAAATTTATATCAAAATTAAAAATCACGAAGATGGTCGCCAATATTATCGAATTTCAAACACTTCGGACGTATAGTTGGTACAATTTGGCGTGATTATGCAATCAAGTACATTGGTCGGCTACCAGTGGGTGCAGGTCCGAGTCGGTACAAATATTTTTCTAATGTATGATTCTGATGTATTCCAAATACATTGTAATATAACAGTACATATCGTAGTAAAATAGAGTAAGAATGTCATGTCATGACACTTGATTTTTTTTCACAGGTTTCAGTATGAAATTATTAATGGATTAAATCCTGCGGGAAAATCAATCCTAACAAATGAGCAACCAACAAAAGTAATCCCAAAAAGCCATTACGACACGGTAGATGGGTTCTATGATCCGAAAAGAAACGTTATCTATGATTCGGACAATCCATCTACGAGCAGAGTTATCAGGTTAATCGTTTACATATTCCATTATTTAACGTATTTTTCTCATTTAAAGGAGATAGTTAGAGCTATCGTAAAATCTATTGAATCAACAATTTGGTTGCTTGATGCAGATACGCGATGGTCCACGAGGAATGATAGAAGCATGCGGATCATCCATTCAGTAATCGATCAACTATGACTAACCAAAATCTCAGTCACTCTTAACCTACTGCTAGATGAAGGTCCTTGGTCCTTCGTTGTCATGTCAATACATCCGTTAAACTTGTTTATCTCAGCGCCTTTCAGGTATTTTAATATCTATCGGGTACCAACGAATGACAAGCTTTATTGCCTCTACCTATCTCCATTTCAAGGTGTCTAAATCCTTTATTATTTTCTTGTGCGTTAATTTATTTTTCGATCCATTGGTATTACCAAAATTATCAAATATACTTTCCCTGTTACTGCGTCGTATTACTCTTAGTTTTTCAACTTTTCTGAAATTTATGATCCATGTAAGTACGTTCTGGAAGAAGACACTGATTTAGGATAAAACCGGTAGTACACAAGGTGCTGGGTCGAATACGTACACAAAATTATGGATACGCATTTTCTTTTCTGATTCGTCTACCTAAGACGATAGTATACACGAAACATGATGGTGCCAGACCGGGAAGAAGTAGTATTGGGTCCCACTATTCACATATGTAGCTTGGTACTTGATGGGCACTGAGCGCATGCTGCGCATGCCTCCCAAACTTTCAACATCTATGTACCCCATCTATAATTTTCGTAACACTGAGTACCCCTCGTCAAAAATAATACATATTTAAATAATATATCAAAATATTTTTCCCTCTTTTATTAGCTACTTACATAAACAAAATAATTGATAAACGAAAAATAAAATTCATTCATAATAAAATATAAATAAATGTTATAAGTATTATAAAAAACATTCATTATAATCAATGAGAAGGATGAAATTGTTTATGTTGAGACGACAGATCATCATAATTTGGTTCATTGGTTGTTAATTTTAATCTGAGATGCGGTTCCACATCCAAAAGCCTGTTCCTTTTTGCGGAAAACGCAACTTCACATAGATCTGATATGAAGTTGGAAAAGGCAAGATGTATTTCAGGACATTCTCTGTTAAAACTGGATGCATTTTCCACCAGAATGATGTTAAAGAACACTCCTTATATTTATTTTTCAAGAATCCGTCTGAAGCTAATTCCTGCAACTGCTCTTCTTCCGCATGCGATAAACCTTCTAGCATGGATGTTGTATTAATGTTGAACGGATATCTTATCCATTCAATGTTTTAGTTTAAATCAGGAAAATAGTTTTTCAGGCCCACTTGTAAATTCTCTAAATGCTGTGTTATACATTTCAGAGTAACCACACATACGCAATACTAATAAGTAACGAAGTTTTTTTAAATTATTTTTCCATGTTTGTAATCGAAAAAACTAAGCTGCTTGTTGCACCAGGGGCAGCCAAAGACCCCCACCAAACTCTTCCCGTACCCCAGTTTGGGAAACACTGATCTACATAATATGACAGAAGTAGTTTATTTTGTTATTCGTTTAACTGAGACCATCACAAAAGAAAGTGTGTCTCCCTAATTATGACATGTATACAGATTTGATCCAATCACCCGGTTTATATTGTGGTGGATTAAAAATTATGGAAACAGTAGGTACATACGATAAAAAAATATTACTTACATAATAGCAAAGTATTTTTTTTATAATGCCATGTCTTTCCATCAAGTAGTATTAATAGAAAGAAAAAAAATAGTATTTAGGTAAAATTACGAAAATAATACTTGTATCGATTTTTCTTTCAGAATCCCAAAGGACCGGAATTGGATTAAAAATAATTGTAGAAAACAATGGGATGAACCGGCTGGGCCAAGGCCTGATCTTTACGAATCTTGGTGGCCATATGAATCATAATAAATTGCCCTTTTTCATTATTTATGATTATTTCAAAAATTCTTTGTTAATTATCCATTTTAAAATTATTGGTTAAAATATAGCTGACAACCATGCGTCGCTACTTCTGATGGTACAGTAAAAACGTCGTAAAAATTCCCACACCTAATAATTATTGTTTATAAATGCGTTCGTCTATGTTTTCAAAAATATTTTTAATGTTTGTAAATAGTTTTTATACTGTGTTTATTTGTTTACAGGCAAATGTACATTACGTCTTCATACCTACACGCTAGGTCGAAAACAATTTAGGTTCCTGAGAACCACATTATTATTATCATCAATAATTGTTTTATCATTCATGACTGCAGCGAAAAAATCAAATATCATTGTTATCATCAAATTATCAAATTTAGCAAAATTTGCTTTTAATTTAATTAACTTCGTAGTTGATTTGTGTTTTTAGTATTTGAAAAGGTACAACTCGAAAAATTGATTCAAATTAGAGTTTTTTTTTTTTTTTTTAGAATTATTAATAACCATGTCCTTGCTTTTTCGTACAAGGTGGTTTGTTAGTAATTTTTTTGAACAATCACAAACACCCAGGCTTTGAGAAAAACACATAAATATTTTTGTCGTGACCGGGAATCGAACCCAGAACTCTCGGGTGGAAGGCCAGCGCCTTACCCACTGCACCACGAGAGCCGCCTTCAAATTAGAGTTGTAGCTAATAACAATATTTTATGCACATGGTTTCCTGGATTGTTATCCAATTTTAGGAACAAAATTCTAATGGCGTGGTAGGTCAACCAGTTACCTAAGTGAGATAAACACACACCACAATTTTGCTCTAATATTAAAGAATATACTTTTAGTGTGTTTCCTGACTAATAAAAATGACTATTTGTCCAACATGGCGAAGGGTCACATGTTATTTGGCTATCACAAAAGGGGGTCGCGATAAGTGCTTTACAATATGATGCTGAGTGCCGTGCACACCTATAGTCATGGCCCCCAGAAGGGGGGGGCTGACAGGGCCCTAGCCTAGGGGCCCGGGCTCAGGGGGGCTTGGCGTAGCGGGTCGACCAGATAAATGAGATCAACATGCTGCGGTATTTTATTTCGGGGTTATTAACATTTTAAAATGTAAGGTTGTGCGATACTATTTTTGGTTGATGTGTGTTGATACTCGACAACTCCATAATTCGTTGTGTTAAAAAATCGCTAAAAATACACTGAATTTTATTTGGGGACCCGTTTAGGATGTGGGGGCCATACCTATTATTATAGTCACCACAGACTAGCTAGTCACTTTTTGGACTGGAATATCATGGCTGCTTTCCCTCCACAATTTTATGGACATAAAAATGGTTGTACATAATTTAAAAGCACCTATAGTATTTTATTATTTATCTCATTGTGAACCAGAGATAGAACATTCGTTTTGGCAAAGGGAAATGCTATAAAAAATTAATTATAGCGCATTAAATATAATATTTTATATGACGTACATACACCTGAAACTCTTAAAATACAACATTTTTATAACATCTGTTTCACTGATACATCTGATGTTTACTGTATCCATTGATTTTTTTCTCGTGATAAAAAAATATATCATCCATCATAAATTCAAACCTAATTTAAAGAATTCGCTCATAATGTAATAGGCAAGAAATAACAAAATTCTAGAAACCAACAATGATTTCCGACGCGTCTGGCGTAGTGTTATAATTTTAGAACAACATCTTTTATGGCTAATATCACTGGTGCTAAGCGAATGTCACATTTTATTAGTTCAATGCAATTCCAGACATTTTTAAATTGACCACATCACTTATTCTAATTAAACGCTTCGTTTTTACTAATCGAATAGATTTCTAGACACAGCCGAATACAGCATGTTTTTTTTACTTGCCTATTAATAATTGAATAAACTTCTAAAATGTGTGTGGAGATTGAAAAAACAAAAAAAAATCATGCAATCAAAAAGTAATAGATCTTACAGTAAGTATTTCATCAGTATGTATTTTAAAAGCTTATTTTGGGTAGAAAATATTGAAAACATAAAAGAAAATATATTTGATAATTTATAAATTATGTTTATTATTTGGCATTCACCATCTATAAAAGAAATATGACACGTGTTTCGCTCAAATGGCAAACTTTATCATGCGTGTGAGTACCGAAATTTACGTTTATAGAAGGTTTTTTTATAACAATACTTTGGGGCCACGTTGCTCGCCAGTAGTATGTTATAGTTTATATAACATAGAAACACTTACGGTTTTTGTATGTATTTCGAGTTCACAGAGATTAATCAACAATGACAGAGAATACTTCAAACGATACGCGAAGATAGTTTAACAAGATAGGATGACTCGCTCGATCAAATAACCTTATGAACTTGCTAAAGGATTAGTTCAGGTCAGGTAGGTATCACATTTGAAAACTAGATACCACACTTATCACTAGAAAAAATATCGATAGTGTAAGGTGCTTAGTCTCAAAATAAAGGCTGCGAGAGATCGTCTGCGAGAGGTCATCTACGAGAGATCATCTAGGAACTTCGAACGATGAACTTGCCAAAGGATTGGTTCAGTTCAGGTAGGTATCACATTTAGAAACTAGATACCACACTCACCACTAGAAATGAATCTTAATAGTGTAAGGTGCTTAGTCTCAAAATAGAGGACCTGTATGATCAAAAGGGTAAGAGCTAATTAGACTAAACTGACTGGCTGTGAGAGATCTGGAAAAGATCTCTCAGAGATGCCAATTACGGAGTTAACATAGAGTTAAATCCTAATTCGTCTACATAGTGCGTGCGATGTCCAGTCATCTATGAATCTCTTTTCGAAGTTACACCGCTATATATAGAGAGTTCTTTTTTTTAAATTGCAATTTTATCTTTTACTTTAAATAAATACTCGTAGTTTTCGTTTTAATGTTTTAAGATTTATTCATTAATTAAAATACTTTAAAATGTAAATTATCAAAAAATGTCTCAAATTCCAAGCATTGTATTTTTTCGCTAAGTGTCTCTTGTAGGTGGAGTATTCACATCAACAATTGTATTATTAGGTTGTGTTATTATAGAGTTAGATCTACGAATGCACAATAAAATTACTGGTACATTTGTCAGTACGTCGGTCATGGGATTACAAGTAAGACTGACTATACATGGAAATTATCCATAGTCCATTGACTGTCCAATCATATCGCTTCTTCATGGTATTACAAAAAGCCATTGAAATGCTTCTTTTTCGTGTATAATATAGAGTTTTTTAATGAAGTTTTTGTAAGTTTACTATTATAATAAAATTACAATCAGCCATTTAAAAATGATATTAGTAGAACGTTACCTACTGACGAAAATGGTAGGACCTTGCGGAGTGACTTTTTAATTGTAAGTAGTCCTCGAAAATTTCAATAATTTATCTATCATCGATCTAATTTCGAAGTGATTCAAAAACCGAAATATCCATATAAATAGTTAACTACGTATTATATAGTAGGTCAGTAACGTTGACCTACGGGTCAGAGTGTTGGAACTCTCACCGAGCGCTCAGTGTATTCAAGAGAAAAGTGCCACAAGAAGAAGAAGAATTGTGTATACCTACAACATAACCTGGAGCTTGACAACCTCTTCCATGAAGAAAATATCTCCGCATTCGTTATACTTGGTAGAGCGTAGTAAAAATGGACGGTCTCAGACCGCTGGAGGACATTCTGGATACCAGACCAGACGGTCGGAGGTCGAATGACAGGCCCAGACTTCAGTGTCAATAAAAATGCTATAGCGGCTGATATACATGCCTGGAGGCAGTGACGTCTCGTGGGGTAGGCAGATTGAGCGTCACTTAGGGGCGGCAAGTTCGCATTTCTTGGATGGAGCACAGGACGAACCAGTCAATCATCCACAAACTGAAGATAAAGGAACGGCTCTCGACGATATGTCTGAGAAGAATTCTGCAGTTTTTTGGACATATTGTCAGGCGCGGACCGGACAACCTGGAGAGACTGGTAATTTTTGGTAGCCTCCAGGGAAGGCGAAGCAGAGGAAGAGCGTCTGCGCGATGGAGCGACCAAGTGAAAGAGCTGACTGGGGGCACCATCCATTCTGCCCTGAGAGAAGCGGAAGATCGAGAAGGATGGAAAGTCTTGGTCGCTCAAAGGATGGCGAAATTTAAATGTGGTCACGATCCTCAGCCATGAGTGCACGACCAAGAAGAGAGAGTAAGTATAAAAAACAGACGATTTTTGGTATAATTTTCTCGATATAACAATGCAAACTTTTAATTGACATGAGCAGCTTTGTAAAAACGAATATTCGAAAAAATATTTACTAACTATTAACAGAAATATCTTATCCTTTATCTTTCGAAATAATTATAATATTTGTTAAGTATTTATAAAATGTTTGTTATGCAATGCAGCAAGTTTTTGTTTGATTTAAATTTCCTCTTAACATAATCAATTAGTTCATCGCGATCATTAAATCTAATGATTTCATCGAATACAATGTATTCGATTCAATACATATCATTATAACTTATAATAACAAACACATCATTCGATTATTTATATGTAAACAATAATAAAAAATCATCTGTGTTGTAAGGAATTCTAAGAATTTTTCTGACGTCATAATACTCGTGACGCATTATATTGTATTCGAATGGAAGATACTTTTAAACATTTTATAACATTAAATTGAATACAATAAATTTTGCTCTTTAATTTACATCATAATAAGTTTTTAAGAAATACGAAAATTATCGTTTATTATTATGTAAAAATAAAGTATAGGTTATTTGATACATATTTGTGTAGCTATTTAACGCTCATGTTTGTGCTTGATTAATTAAGCATTACGAATAAATAAAATAATGCTTTATCATAAATATTTGTTAAACAAAGCATTTGATGTTTTTGTTATCAGAAAAAACCGCAACAAGCAGCCGATAGAAGAGTAAGTCCAAACAAACAGAACTTCACAGCCATAACTTTATTTTCCTGTATGCGAATAAATAACAATAAAAAACACACACTTTACGTATTAAGCCATATTAGTCATTTATCGTGAGTTGATGTGGTATGGCTTTGAAAATCTGACTCAACTGAACTTAGTTTAGTATGTTTTTAAATATCGATGAGTTTAAACGTTGTTTTTAAACTGATTTGTCATAATAAAATCGATTAAAATTATTGAACAAACAATACGATACAAATAGCTACTTAGTATTACCAGTACTTAAAAAATATTAAGTAGGTAATATTTTTTGTGAAACTGTGTTAAAAAGTGAATTTAATATAATATTATGAAACAAAATATTTGATCGCAAAATAATAATTATTAAAAAATGTATACCCATGTGAGGTTACCAGATAATTTTCTTTATATTGAATAAACTAGAGTTTAACTGATTCAATACTGTTGTACCTAGTTAGTGTCAATGATAAACAGTGTTAGGTGAAAGTGGTTAAATCTTAGATTCAATTCCACAGTTCTTTTAACTTTTGTGATACTGATAGTGAACGATGACTCCACGTTGGATGTCTTCGTATGGGTTCAGCTCAAAGGATTTGAGCGGGTGGGGTGAAAGATATTACTTCACATACTACACGACTCTTGGTGACAGGGAGACATGTCCGATAGTCTTCGAAGTTATTCTTTTAGTGATTATTTTGGTATGCTCGTTGGTGGCCAACATTGCGCATATAGCTGCTATTTTAAGGTATGTAACAACATTAATTGGATCGCGTTATGCATTGGAAGATCAAGCGACATGATATTTTTTAAATTTAACTACAAATTAGCCTTCCTACTTTAAACTACGTGTTTGTGATTTCTTTCAATATCTTATTGTTTTTCCACTAAGTAGACTATCCTCCAGATAACCTTTCCATTGTACACAGTACACAGACAAAGATTTGTGTGTATAAGCAACCGTATAATTGTATTAGTAAAAGCCAGGCACTTGATTGGTTTACTAACGTTTTAATTCAAAAAAATATATTCCAAATGGCAAGGTTATGTGGCGTCCACTCTACCAGTAAACAAAATTTATAATAAATGCTGCTTATTTATAATCGACAATTGGTTAGATTCATAATTGTATATTTTTTTTCATTGTACGCTTTTTATATATTTACCCGATGGTTTGTTGCATATTATGTATTAAATAGAAAACTTTCAAATTAATTAAGTATTTCAATTGTATCCAAAAAGCAGCTTTATCTATAAATACACATGGTCATTGAGGCACATGCCACCTCCCGTTTTTTTTTAAATCTAGGTACTAAAAATTACAAGATAAAAAGAACTTTTTATAGGTATTTTTAAATTTTCTGGTAAATCATATAAACTTGACTTGACTAGCTTAAACGATAAAAAAAACTGTAAATGAGAGAAATACTGAATAATGAAATGTCATTCCATATTGATTTCCATAGTGACGCACGTATATATTATTAATAATTTAGTTGATAGGACCCCCTAGCAAACAATAATGGTATCGAAATAACTTTTCATACAAAACAGGATTAACTAAAAATGAATTCAATTCTACTGAAAGATGGCTAAAAGTGTTAAAAAAATGCATTGGCATCGTGTTCTGATATATTCTAAAAGTTTAAAATGTCTAGCTAGTTAGTTAAAAATCGATTGCAAGATTAGTACCGTACAAATAAGAATACGACCTAAGAAAAACGTTGTAAAATAGATAGATAACAGTATATTTATATTTGTTTTCACCTGTGGCGCTAACACTATCGATTTTTATCAAAAAACCTGAATGCCCTGATTTCGCAAATGATTCCATCAAATAGCAAGATAAACGATATTATTTTTAATTTTCTGAGAAAGGCAGGGGGGGATCAAATATGTCAGGAGGCTATTTACTTTTAAAGCGTATTTTTTTTTTACAATAATGTCAATAATTATTCATTTGTATTAGCAATGCTACGTGAGTGATGATACTAAATTCCAATTTTACAGTAGATACACTTGCCAGAATAGGCCTAAAGATTTTTACGAACCAATATTAAAATATATATCTAATGTCAGTATCTATTAGAGGTGAGTTGGAAATACTGTCACCAGTTTGTGTACTCAAATTTCGGATGAAACTACCCGTACTAAGTATTTGTTTCCCAATAAACTTATTCCAAAAAACTTGTGATAATATCATCGCGTGGTAGACATGGTAGACATTCAACACTATTGACATAAAATGCGCACGAACGAAATAGCACTTGAATATAGGTATATTTTAATTTATTAGTCTATTGCGTTCGAATGTCTAAATAATAATAGGTCATAAATTTTGTGTCGCAGCACAGTGGTGAGATGACGCACAGGCTTAATCTTGTTATATAACGCTAAAAACATGTTTAAAATTTTAAAAAAATCACTGTTATTCATTTCTGTTAACAATAATAACCTAACTGAAAAACAACTCATAAATTTAAATTTTTACAATAAATGGGACTTTTCGACAAACGGAGCTCAGCGTATTTTTAGCGATTATATTGAAGCCGATACACAGTCTGAGTTCCCTGAGCCGATACGTATTTTAAAATACTAATAATACGGAGTTGGTTTTAGTTTCAGTTGAGTATGAAACTTTTGTCGCATACGCACGCCAAACGATCTATATAGTATTCCAAATACTAGGAACATGTTTATATACTAAGTATTTTTTTTATACTGGTAGTAAGTATACTTAGTCTTCAAAATCGACCAGTTTTCCCATCTCTAGTACCTACCTAGTTAGTTCACCCTTCCTGCCATTCTTTTTGTCTCCGCCTATGGTGTTTATTAGGAAAAAAGCACTTGAATCATTTTATACGATTAGTAATGTTTTTTTTTATTAAAAACAATTTGTATCGTTTTTTTAAAATAAATTTGTGAAAAAGTGACTCAAGTTTGTATGGTAAAATTACGACTAAAAACAGTGATGCTCAACTCAAATTAAATAAAGACTTACAGTATGTACTTAAATAATAAATTTATATCCCGAATGAAATGAATCACGTAAACAAACGTGAAGTAAAAGTGGTCGGCCTCATTTTTTTTTGGATCAAATTTAAAATTATTGTTAATCAAGTGTCCACCAGATGACAAATCATTTTCTTCCGCGAACGCGAATAATAGCGGCATGTCATGTTTTTGTGCGAAATGAATATCGCTTGCAAAATAATATACGATTTTGAGAAGAAGACAAATTATCATTAAAAAACAAAGTACTTAATACTATTAAGGGTGACTGTAATACATCTGCAAACGAATTTGAAAACTGCAATTTGATATATTTCCTTGGTAATTCTCGTTTTAACAGTGAAACGATGTTATTTTTAATTTAAAAATAACGTTAGAATTTAGATTTAAAAAAGAACAGAAAATGTGCACATTTTGTAAGTCAGATTTTTATTATTAAGTACATCGTATTATTTTTAACTAAAATGTATTTTTTATAATTTTTCCAATATAACCCATTTTTCTTGAAAATGTTAAATTTGAAATCTTTGGGGTATATTTATAAAAATTTGAGCTTTTGTTATATGACCGCACCAAAGCTCGATTCGACATAAATAAAACACGACATAAAAAGTTACACATTTTTTTATAAAATGATTTAGTATGTCATCTTCTAAAGAACTTAACAATTTTTTTATAAACTTATTAACTTAGTAATAAAAATCATACTTCCAAAAAATCGTAGTTAGGTACATTTAATGTACCTTTTTTTATATCCTAATAGTATGTTTGTTTAGATAGTATCTACCTTTATTTTTTTTCTTTTGACCATGTCCGATCATAATAGGATCATATGGGCCTCCACAGGGTGGAGATTTGTATTTGACGAAAAATGGTCCTTGCTCACTTGCTCAACCTATTAGGTCTATTCTCTGACTAAACAAAAATTGGAAAACAATATGTGTATTTGTCAGACCCAGGATTTGAATCTGGGAATCATGACATTATAACCCGATGCGTAAGCCGCTCGGCCATCGTACCTACCTACCTACGTGTTGATTATTTAAAACAAAAATTATCAATAAAATTTATTAAATTGCAATTTTTAAATTCGCTCGCAGAGGCAGTATGGTCACTCTTAGGTAGGAACTGTGATGAATAAGTACCTACCTAACAAATATTGTTTAAATTCGTACATTTTATTTTGTATAATTATGTAATTAGGTATGTACCTAAGTATCTACTTATATAATACTATGCTTTTCCATTCAATATCCGCCACGTTGCATGGATGTCACACCACACGTCTGAGAATCCCAGTCGCTTGCCAGTCTTGAATATTCCCAGTTCATTCCGGCATCCCGTAGCTCCGCCTTATACATTCTGTGGTTGGTATTTAGTGACCATCTAGGACGCCAAAATTGTGAGCTTAAATAACAGACAGGTTTAGTTGAAATTTTCTTGAGGCATGCGTAACACGCGGCTGAGCCATGTCCAACGTCGCTTCTTCACTCTCAATGTGATGATAGGCATGGTCCTCTCTCTCATCTCTCGTTACTAAGATCATGGCAAACACACCCTGAAGAGGGTCCTCAGGCCAGTATCTTTGGTAACCCCCTACCTATTACTAAGATTAAAGGCAGTATAGCGCTATATACAGTAACGTAACGAACACCAAATGGTGTTCTAGGTAAAATTAAGAGTATTTAGTATAGTTTTTAGCGATTTATAGTATTTTACAACGATTTTGTTAGCTCGTATTCTTATTTGTCCGGTACAAATCTTGCAATCGATTTTTAACTAACTTCCCGACTATCTAGACATTTGAAACTTTTAGAATATATCAGAACACGATGCCAATGCATTTTTTAATACTTTTAGCTATCTTTAAGTAGAATTGATTTCATTTTCAGTTAATTCTGTTTTGTATGAAAAGTTATTTCGGAAGAAATCCGCAAAAAGTAAAACTATTATTAGTTGCTAAGTGGGTTCTAGAAACTAAATTATTGATATTAATTTAGTTCGTGCGTTACTATGGAAATCAATATGACATTTCAGTATTATTTCTATCAAGTACAAATTTTTTTGATCGTTTAAGCTAGTCAAGTCAAGTTTATAATATGCTTCAACAGAAAATTTAAAAACGTTGTAAGTACCTATATAAAAAGTTCTTTTTATCTTGTAATTACTTTAATACATCCACTTGAATTTTTGAATTATCGAGTATTGACACACATCACAAATTACATCGCATAATTACCTACATGTTTTAAAACCATAATCAACATTAAAATTTCAAGTAAATTAGCGGACTTTTTTCTATTAAGGTCAATTTGTGATGTATGTTTATCTCACTTATCTGGTTGACCAACTACGCCGGGCCCCAGGCTAGAGCCCTGTCAGCCCCCCCCCCCCCCTTGTGGGGGCCATCCTAAGGTTATACCACCGCACATACAGTATTCGTCGCAAACATCTAATCTCGAAGTTATGTATTTAGTTGCTCTGAGTTTTCGTTAAGTGCCACGACTCGCATATACCTTATACCTACATAGTTTAAATTTAAAATCAATTTCCACTATCCAGGATTAAAAAAAAGGTCACTGATCTACAATAGTAATTATACTATGATTCTATTAAATTCCACAATTTCGGTTTTATTTTGAGTTGATAACTATTTCGGTTCTAAAATGGGCGTGTATCTAAATGCTTAAATATTTTACTTACAGAAACATACGTGTCTTCCATTTTATTTATAGAGTAAATAAGAAGGTAGATCTTGTCACTATTTAGAAGTAAAATAATATAGAAACAAGGACAAAATTTTATTCACAGTCTTGATAATGGTGTTACAACTGAAATACGTATCGATAAAAAATATGGTATTATTTATGAGGTATACAATTGAAAAAAAAATCTACGATGGAATAATTCATTAACGGTGCAGATAGGTTCGTAGCAGTAGTAGACTCTCAGTGATTAATTCGAGTGCAGCTTCATCGAACTGATCCGGGCAGCAGTCAGGTAGTTAAAATCACCCTGATGGTGGCCAACGTCTGATAGGGATTCCACAGAATGTTGATGTACAGGAAGTACCTCCCAACCCGCGTCTGAATCCATTCCGCCGAGTAGAATTCTGCGGCTGGATAAAATTGACATGCTTTTGTTTGAATCCATTGGCCGTTAATCACCATTAATAATCTGATCATAGACGCCAATATGTTTTACCTGAAATTTACCATTGTAATGTTTATTTTTCAGGAGGAAAGAAATTCAAACAGTGACAAACAGTTTCATAATCAACTTGGCGTGTGCGGATGTAGTGTTTGCTTTGGGAATCCCCGCCATCATTGCCGCTAGGTCAGCATCGTCGTGGAACCTTGGAGCAGCTACCTGCAAATTACTGCCGTATTCGCAGGTGAGAACATACATTCTTATCGACATATAATGTACGGTATTAGGCGTCATTTAATTGATCATTAGAAAGACATCTCAAACTACTGATTATATTTAGGAAAAGAGGTGTGTCCTAACCCACATGAACGAAAATGTTGTCTATTTTTTATTGTATTTAATATAATTCTGAATGCAACACGATCCACAAAATTTTGTTGCAACCGACATACATTAAAATATACCATACGGACTACAGTGACAGCTGTGAGGTTAATAGTATACATACTATTATATAGGTATGCATAGTATATATATATAGTATATATACATCTATATTTATTTTCTGAGATTGTTCAAAAACATTTATTTTATTAATAAGAATCTAACATACTTAAATTATGTACCTATAAAATTCACAGCGCCTGACGCACATGAATGATTCGTTATAAAGACTTAAAAGGGAGCCTCAAAATAATTGTTAAAATCAGTGATGTAGGTATGTAGATTATTAAGTTATACCAAAATCATAAAAAGAGGCGTATTTCTCACAAATTGAGTATTTACAATTGAGTACCTACTTAAATACAATTTAATATTACCCATTTTCCATCCATTCCAAAAATGGAAAATACAAGTCCATACTCTGACTCATACAAATTGAAAAACAATATGACGTGATTTGTTAGACCCAGAATTCGAACCTGGGTCCCACGACGCTATAGGCCGCGGCCACCGTGTGGAATTATTTTACTACCCTCAAATTCAGTCATTGCCTCGAGTCTCCAAATCTTTAAATCCGACACTGTATATTTAATATTGAACCAATAAAATAAATATTGGAATTAATTAATGGCCCACTGAACCATATTCGTCCCGCACTACACCCGGTCTTTATATACGTTTGAATGTAAAGCATCAGCATTTTTTATGACTGGGAATGTCTCAGGAACAGTTACCCAAGACTTAGATAGACACGCACTCAAGCGTGCTATAACTGAAAGATATGACTTTAAATTAAAATGAGAAGGCTGAGAACACGGGACCCTACGTTTGAATATAAAGCATCAGATTTTTTTATGACTGGGAATGTCTCAGGAGCAGTTACCCAAGTCTTAGGTAGACACGCACTTAAGTGTGCTCTGACTTAAATATATGACTTTAAATTAAAATGGGAAGGATGAGCACATAAAGGTATTTTTTAAGAAAAAACTAATACAGAACTGCCGAAAGTTTTAAGTTAAGAGATCTTTACGTTGACAGAATGTTGAAATGACCGAAGTTACAGACAAATTTTCTAAACGCAACAAAATTGGTCTTTGTGGCGACCATTTCGGACGGTCTGATCGAATCTATTTGAGTAGCTCTTCCATGTACATACACATTTTATGATATTCCCAGATGATGTAGGTACATAAAATAAATAATTATAACTTGAGGATTTGACTCAATCATTGGACATAGCCGATGCACCAATGGGTCTATTCTATGCTTATCGACCGCTAAAGTGATAAAGTGAAAAATATTATCAAACTTAGGGTAGGTTTGTATCAAAATATTAGCACTTATTGTAACAATTACACGAAGCCGGTTTTTATTGTTGCAATAAGTGCTATATTTTAACAGCACCTATCTTGCTGCTGTTAAAATATCGCACTTATTGCAACAATAAAAACCGGCTTCGTGTAATTGTTACAATAAGTGCTAATATTTTGATACAAACCTACCCTAAGTTTGATACTATTTATCAATTTAGTGTTCGATAAGTATAGAATAGACCCACAGGAGCCGACTGTGCTGACCTCTACCCCACAGTGGGCGCTAAGGGGAAGACCATTATGAATTTAGTAGTAAAAATACTCGATTGAATATTCTTGGCAATGCTTCTATTGCAATAGTAATTGATGATACGACGTGATAGGAAATAAAACCACTGATCCTATTAAACGAATTAATTCTACGAATACAAAATTTGCATGTCCGTGATGGAATTTTCTCTCTACAATGGAGCAAACATGGCGAAATTTGTTCACGCATATATTATTTCGTTGAGCGTTGCATTATTTTAATACGCCAGGACGGTGAAAGTTTCACTTGATTGATGACCCTAGCTTTTATGTTTTGTCGATAGATTGATAAGGACAAGGAGTTATTTGGGTTTATAGACTCGTTGATGGTATTCATATTTTAGGTAGGTAATAGGTATACGTACATCTAAAACGTTTAAGAATACATGGATAATAAATTAGAATGAACACAACCCAGTGTTACCAGTGTTTGTCCAAGCAATATAAAATTATTTTTAACAATTACTACCTAATAAAATTGATAATATTATGCTTGTACCTAAAATAGTTTTTAATTGTTTATACTTGAGAGATTGTAAAACTATATATTTAAACAGTTGTGGAAGTAAGTTAATCTGATTTCAAAATACTAAATATTATGTACATGGTAGGTATCTGAATAAGTATCTAATGGTCCTAATGGAATATAACAGGGAATAGACCCGGCAATATAATGTGGGTTAAGTTAAATATGTAAGAAGAGATCTCAGAATATAATATACTATGAAAGCCAGTCGCCATGAACCAAGACTTTGAAGCCATTTTCTGTTTATTTCTTAATGACAATGACCCGCTGAGTGTCTTCAAATATTACCAATTTTGAGTTCACGTTTTGTTTACGTGACAAACTTTAATGCACATTGTGATACATGTGTTACTATTGAAAATAACGTATGATTTGACACATATTTAAGTTTATTCCGTCTTTCTCACACCACGAGAATTATATCTTCTTACAGCTTTGCCCAGAAGGCAGCCCACTTCCTTTATTTTTGTGTTTCCTGGTACTGGTAGAGACAAACCGAGTGGATTTATTAAGTCTTGATAATTGTATGACAACCGAAATAGCTATCGATCAATAAGCGAACATGCAGAATTTAATATAATTTATTGTATCATTTTGTGAATAGTAAACAAGATTTAATGCAACATCGTGTACTGAAAATACATAATTTTGGATAACCTCAGTAACATAGATACATACTTATTTGGAAAAAAATACAATAACCAACATATTTACTGCTCATCACTGGGAATGGGAATGGTTGGAGCAATAATCTACTCGATGCGAAATCTCTGGAACCCACAGCAGAATGACAACTCCTGGAGCCGTGGATCCTAAATTAGAATCCAGTTTCAGCGTATGAAAAATACACATGTCGTTCTAAAAACGGGTTTTTGGGTGAAAACCACGTGTTTATTCCTAGAGTAATTGGTTACCAACAATAAGTAGGTGGCCAAGCTCTACGCCAGATCATAGAGCCAATGATGACTTATTTATTGTCACCAAGAGGCAGCTTTAAGTGGCAAAGTAATCAACCTGTACAAGCTGTTTATAATCCATTAACTACATGTGTAACAC
This sequence comes from Rhyacophila brunnea, assembly GCF_057557595.1. Lineage (NCBI taxonomy): Eukaryota > Metazoa > Arthropoda > Insecta > Trichoptera > Rhyacophilidae > Rhyacophila > Rhyacophila brunnea. The sequence goes on along the minus strand of NW_028232796.1, from coordinate 6,971,668 downwards.
AAGTAACTTACCTGCACCATAAATACACCTCAGCAATATTTTAAACTGACAATTAGATAAACATGTTGGTCTCGTATCTAGGGTTAGCATCGGTCGTGCGTGAACAGAACAACTTTGATAGAATATTTTTTATAACAGTCGCGCCTCAGTTAGTACTTTTCTATATACCTACCATATATTGCCAGTTTTAATTGGTTCACTTCCTTTTCGAAAAATTAATATGTAGGTACTCAACGCCTCCTGGAAATCTATCATTTTAAGCGAACAAACAAAGGTGCAGTGACAAATTTGCGTTATTTTATGTATCCATATTTCTAAAAAATGTATAAATATTGTAAATCTGATTGATGCCTTGAAGCTAAAATTATAAAATTATTTAATAAAATAAACTGTATTGACATTCCTTAAGACTACTTACTTGTCTTGTATTTTGTATTTATTTGGAAAACATAATCATCATGTCATCATTATCATCATCATCAGCCTGAATCAATCCACTGCTGTACGAAGACCTCTCCAAGCTGACTCCACCTCTCTCGGTCATGTGCGTTGCGTTGCCACGTACTTCAGCAAAACTTTATCATTTCGACGATCCGGCGACCTCTAAGTCTACCTTGCAGACGTTTTGTACCTCTTGGATTCCACTGGATGACTAAATTTGTCCATCGATTGTCCCTTCTTCGAGCTGTGTCCAGCCCATTCCCATTTGAGGTTTTTTGCGAACTCTATTACATCGCAAACCCTTGTCTGTCTTCTTATCCACTCATTCCTCTTTTTGTCCTTTCGCGTTATGCCCAGCATGCACCTCTCCATACCACGTTGTGCTACTCTAAGTTTCTAGATATCTCTTTTACTTAGGGTTCATGTTTCACACGCAAGGGAAGCACACACTGGTACGAACGATGTACGAACAGTTTTTAAAAAAAAAATCTTCTGCTTTTTTTATATTCAATACCTCCCGACACTACTGCCGCCCCTCTGGTTCACTTTTGCGCCCTCTTGGAGGCGGTATCGCCCACTTTACACGCAATAAAACCTTTTCACCTTCGCTGTCATTTAGTTACACTTCATCTTTATAATATAAGAAGGTTTCCTTAAATATGTTTGAATATTCCCTATATTCCGGCTGTTTCTTTCGTATAGCAATCCTACTCATACCCGCTATTAAAGAGAGAGCTACACATATTATGTACATTAGTTATGTGTGCATCCCATTAAAACAGCGCACATGCCCTCAGGCCGCGACCTGTCACCGGTCCCGATCCACCGCTCAATCGCCCTGCAAGATTGATGCAAGCCCATCTATCAAAAGCCCTCGTGTGCCAACTCCAGTCAGTCAAACTGAAGACAGTCACAGTCAGTCATTTGATCTGACTGGGTCAACGAAACTTACCTATATTTTGTATTCAATCCTTGTTCGCCCGAAAGTGGAACCATGGCAGGGTTACCAATACGCGCTAAACTAAATTGTACTTAATTAATTTATAGAATTATATTTTTTTCCTAATCAACTTACCGTTGAATTAAAAATGCATTCATATAGAAAAACTCCTAAGTCACATCGCTGCATGCGGTAACACTGTAGTGCTCGTCCGTAGTCATTTGGCGGGCGCGGCGCGGCGGCGTCTTGCGAAACTCAAACGTATAACCGTGTGTATTATGCCCCAAAAAACACACTGTATACGAACATTTTACACACGGTTATACGTTTGAGTTTCGCAAGACGCCGCCGCGCCGTCCCCGCGCGACCACTACGTTCTTGCACTTAGGTCACATAGTTTTTACGTGTTGGCTTCTTATAGCAGATAATTTCTATCTCTGGTACTACTGAAAAGAATTAAGTGCAATTTCTCTAATGTAATAATGTTTGTCGTCAGCTTCCGCAAAGGTTTAAGTATTTTAGTGTAAATAAAACTCGTATACGTTAAAAAAACAGTAGTAAAACGACATAGAAAACTCGATATAAAAGTTGCACTGTAGTTTATTCTTTGGCGGGAGTTTTGTATTTTACAAAATAAACAGAACATTATTTGATAATGCTGTGGATCTCGTATCCAGTTACATCTATTTTATTGCAAATCGAGAAGGTAGTTATGACTAATTTTAATACATAGTTAATTCACTGAGTAATTTATTTACGAGGAAACATTTGTTACAAGTTGAAGAAAAGCAATGATAATAATATGAAAGCTTACATGATATTAATATTATCCTTTCATTTGCCAAACGTATTGCTGAAAATATGAAGGTTGGTAATAGATAGAGTTATTAATAGCGCTTCTATAATCACAACAATACTAGACTGCGAAATTATAACTTCAAGTGTCATGGCCGCCTCAGAATGTGCTATCTACCTACAACGAAAGACTAGGCGACAATATTTTTCCAATCTGTAGGGATATTTTTAGTTACATGGTAACATTGAAATGTCAAAGAATATGTAGGTACCTGTCAATGCAGCAACTCTATCATCGACCTTATAAATGTATAAGCCCAATGAGCTCATTTTGTTTTTTTTTTCTTCTTTGCAGTAGGTACGACTTATAATCCTCTTGCTACCACTTTTTGATACTTTTTGCATTATTAATGCATTTAAATACTTCACATGAACTTGCAGCTTGCACAAAATATTAAATAACGAACGTCAAACGATTGCGTAGCGAGGGGAATGAAGAGAAAGGGGCTAGGGAGGATTTTAGTTTTCAAAACGGCCATGCTTCACCTAATACTTACCGCAGTCTATTATAGTATTTGTTTAGTATTAGTATCTACATACGCAATAAATGGCACGCCAGCATTGTGAATCATTATTACGTCTATAATGTCTTTACACTTCTTTGGAAGGATTCGAAGATTGTGGCTCTTTTAAAATATCTTAGTTATGTTTCCTTATGAAGACCTTAGCCTTTTTTACTTGGTTGGCTATATGATCTAACGATTAGCCCCCTTCTCTTTTAGTTACGTGGTCAAAGAACTACAGAATTCTCTGTAATTATATTTTTATAAAACTCTTAAATTTATTTCTTTCATAATATATAATTGTATCCATATATTCGTTGTCTTTGCCCTTCATAAAATTCAAAGTCTTTGACTCGATACCAAAAACAATTTAGTGAAAATACCCTAACGCAAAATATACCTAGCATAAACACGGTACATACCAGGCTTATTTGCCCCATTTTTAAGGAATCAGCCATAGAAATACCATTTAATTAAATCATGGGAATTATCCCCCAAATTTACTCAAAAATATGACCATGCAAGTACATAGGTACTACAAATTTTTAATGGATCTCAATTTCTGTCTGCTTATAACAATGACATTAATATGGACAAATCATCTGGAAAAGAAAATTACACTCACTTTATTGTCTGGTCTGCCGAATGGCATAATCTGTTCTAACGCCTTTACAATAAAGGTGATATTGCTATAAATTCCTGATGCTTTTTGTTGGGTCTGCCGAATGGTTCGGTTCGAACGGGTTCGCTCAAATGAACTTTGACATTAGAAACACTGCTCTAACGCCATTACAATAAAGGTCATATTGCTATAAATTCCCGATGCGTGATATCGCATAATGGAAATTGCGTGACGTCTACCTATACATGCGAATGCGCGAATTTACTTGCTAGCTACTGTATTGAGTGCGTCGTTCATTAATAATGTCATTGGTTTATAATGACTCACTAAAGTATTAAGCCTGACACTTTATAAAATCTTTTTCAATAAACTATTTAATATAATGTAGTGGCAGCCCTGCATCCGACACACTAAGCCGGCGCCATTGTAGCCAATTATTGGTCACTGTCCCGGTTGGTTGAATGGACACTGGATAGTCAGTTTGGATAGTCGGCTAGTCGATCTCAGATGATGATTCAATGTCATGTCATGTCTTCTCTTCCTTCCACATTTGCATTTGTGCAACGCTCGCTTTTTTAAGTCGACATGGACGGTTAACGATAGGTGGGCGCTGAGTAAGCAGATTTTTTTTAAAATAATTATTTTGAAATAAATAATAATAACAATGTTGTAGTGTTTCATAAACATTGTATGATCTACATAATGATGAATAGTATGAAGTATATAGGTACCTAATTCAGCAAAATATCTAACTATAGTTATTTGTAGATTTAGATACTTTGTTGTCAAATAAATGGCAATTGGACGAAGAACGTGTCCACAGAACAGATAATAAATAGAATTCCGATAGGCTATAAAACCAATAAGTACAGTAATAATTGACGCAGGGTTTTGAATATATGAGTGTCACCACCACGCAATATATAGACGTGCAATAGTGTGTGTAATACATCAATATTAAATGAGCGTCAATGCATAAACCGAGAACAGTTATCAGTACATATTCTACGTCTGACGTATTCTTAATTTTTATCCCATATTCTTCCTTACTCGAGATCGTTTGCCTGCTTCTTCTTACCCGTTACGTATTTCAGTTCGCATTATTTCTGTCGATTATCATTTCATCCGGTCAATGTTATTTTGCCATCTGTTATTCGAATAAATGCTCACGGCCATAATGTTTACGTACACCTGCTTACGTACAATTTATAATGTAGATAACCTCATTTCTTCAAACATCTCGGCATTTTACCGCCAGGTGTAATCAATAAATTCTTCAAGTCAAATATCAGCAGAATCTACTATACCGGGTTTAGACTCTTGTCAGATTCCTCGACTATTTGTTTTTTTTTTAATTTGTACCCAAAATACACATTAACCACCATGGGTTTTGAATCCAAAATATATTAATTGAGAAATTCCTGTTAAGTGCTCTCATTTATTTTGTATATCAGTAGATATGTTATCTAATTACAATGTAAACAAAAATGTTTTCTAGAGTATAAAACATATATAAAGTCTGAAGCCTCGACGTGATTTCTCTTTTTACCATAATAGCCCATACTTGTTTTTCGGAACCCCAAAGTCCATTGATTGTGTGTTTAGTTTATATTTTTCGCGCTAACTTCATTTTCAGCATTTGACCAAATTATTTACCACGGCCGAGAATTTATTTTAGTTAAAATCAAATTGGACACGTTCCATATATACATAAAATAAGTTATTGTTGGGATATCATTCTATAACGACTCACATATCTGGTTGACTTTCAATAGTAGCCAATTCCATATTGGAACGAAGTTTCAAAAAATGGAGTGACTTTCAAATCGGGACATGTTCAACTTTAGTGACATTCACAATGGGACCTATCCGTTTCAGCCAATGACGTAAGCGTATAGCCGCTGTAAGTAGGTATGTATTTAAAAATGGAATAAAGTTTATAATGTCTAGATCATTTATATTTAAAAAATATATATAAATAAATACTATCATTGCGGGCAAATCGAATTACAGATAGTACATTTATCTCGAAACGGTAAATAGTGGACATGCGCAGTTTTGATTGCACAAAAAATGTCTAGCCATGAAATAATTAAAATATTTACCACCATGAGTATACTGATAATAATTAATGGCACAATAAACATATGTTAGGTACGTGTCTACTTGACATTATTATTCATCTGTGTTTTAATGCGTCTTGTCTCTTTCATGGTGTTCCTGTGATCCCCCTTCCTCTAAGAGTGCCCATTGATTATCCATGTCATAGGTAGAGTACCTATATAGCGGTGGCAAAGACTCCATACTGGCGATTATTTAAAGCCTACCTTCTTAAAAAAAAATATTTTTTTTTGCATATTGACATATAATCACTTGATTATTTCATATTCTATAAAAATAATTTAATTTGACAATGAGAGATGTCGTATATGTAGGAATGTATTACACAGATTACAAAACAATCGGCAAAGATTTAAAAAAATATATACCACAGCGCGACATCTCTCTTGACGTAAATAAATGTCGGATTATGTGTGAAAAATTATGATTTTTTTTCGTATGGACTACGCTACGTAACCTCAGTCAGTCTATCGAATTGTATGAAATATAGTAGGCTCTTATCGCAGAGCCTAAAACCTTTCCGCATAATATTATTGTCATGACTGCACTTTGTCAAAAATAATTAATAATTATTAGATAATTTAAAAAATAATTTCTATGGCGTTTAATCGAATATTAATAAATATAGATTGTTTTTAAAAACAACAATAAATTTACCTAATAACTTTTAATGTGTACCTATAAATGTTTTGAAAAATACGAAAGTACTTAATTTAAACTCATCGCTCAATTTTATTATGTCATCAATGAGTTTTTGAAGTTTCATTGAATTGTGTCTTTGTCATTAGAGTGCACCTATTCATTAGTAGTAATATCGTATTATATGCTTATTTCTTGTAAGCATATCTGACAAGTGTGCTCTTTTTCTCAGATCTTCCTACTTCAGGCCTAGGATCAGCCTACTTCTTTCCAAAAGTCACCCTTCGCCACTACTATATAACGGTTTTAAGTTGTATTATGCACATCATAGCCCCCACATCCTTAAACGGGCCCCCAGGTTAGAATCTTTTGCCTTCCCCCCTACCTATCGCTAAGGAAAGGCAATGTGACACTATACAAGCATTTTCCAAATGGTGTTCGAGGTAAAAATATTTTTGAAAACACCTACATGAATAATTATGGAGTTGTCGAGTATCTACCTACCTATTGACACACAATAATCGAAAATTGTATCGCATATCGACATATTTTAAAATATTAGCATATTTGAAGTAAAATAGCACCACATGCGACTTTTTTACTGTTAACGCAAAATTTTAATGTGCGCTTATCTCACTCTCATCTGGTCGACCCATCATGCAGGGCCCATTCTAAGCCCGGGCCCCCAGGCCAGAGCCCTGTCAGCCCCACCCTTGTGGGGGCCATGATGCACATAAGTCTTTACATATAAGTAAGGAATCCAATCCCGAGCCAAAATTATGATCCCGAGATTTCGGGATTACAATTTGACAATCCCGGGATTGGCATTTTTTCCATTGTTAATATAAAAATTTTATATTTACAAATAACATTGATAAATCGCTCAAAAATAAATCTAGTATAATTTATACTAGACATTTATTGTTAATATTGTATACGTTCAATCTTGGAAATACATAAGTTTAATGGAGTAGATAATATTGTAATATAAATAATATTGTGAATTTAATATGAGATTGCTGTTTCTGATAGTAAACACTTAATGAATGGGTTAGCGAGATTTAAAATAGTAAAGCAAATCATAGTGTACTCATGACCTTTCCGCTTCATAAATCTAATTAGTCAGCCAAATATGAAACTGCTGTAAAACGTATGAGATTATGGTGGAATTACTTTGTTAATGGTGGGAAGCATTGTTTTTTCCAATCTTTCTCATTTTTATCAATTTATGTAAAAAATAAATGAATCGGCAACTTACACATGGGTATAAATCAAATTTAATTCAAACTCAGTTTATTTCCAATGTATTTATTTGTTATTAAAAGTATTTTTTCTGTTATATTTTCGTTTTTATTTTATTTTCTATAAAAATTGCTAAAAAAATCAATCCCGAAAGTTTCGGGATTATGTTTATCAATCCCGGGATTCATAGGTAACGAAAATAGCTCGGGATATAGATTGGAATCCCTACATATAAGTGTATATATTGCCAAAGTGTGTATTGTGATTTTTTATTACGAATCGTTTACATCCTTCCAGCAAACAGGCAGCACTCGCGTAAAAAAATAATCACCAAAGTAATCATTTACATATGCATACAAGTAAACTCCACCGTGCTCCTTTGTGAGGAATGATTAACGACCAATGCACGTGCGAGAGGTGTGGACTGGCTCTGACAGGTTATGTTACTTATTATGCATCGCCTGTTTTGTTTTTACACCTCGTGGAATTTACCCAATTAAAGGAAAGCAATTTCCGGTACACAATAATAGGAAGAGACTTCAACGCATGCACGGTGTTGCTAGCCGTGGTCTATTTTCATAATTATTGAGTAATTTTTACAAAACACGTGCTTACCGAATGAAAGTAGATTTGTGGAACACTTAGTACTTACCTAAATACAATCGGCGTTGGTAATTTAATACATCAAAGCTTTGATTCAAATATATCAGTCTGCATCAATACATTCTTGGATGAAGACCTCTCTAAGTGGGTTCCATTTTTCTCAGTCCTGTGCGTTATCTATGTTAGACACAGAGGCGAGTTTATTTGACGCAAAAGATTCATCAGCAATAATGGAGACCAGTAAACACTTCAAATTTTAAATGAACTATTTTTTTATTCAACGAATAATTCACAATATTTAAGAATGTAACATTCTAATTATTCAACAAACATAATTTTGAAAACACTTCTGAGAAAATATATTATAACCAATAGAAAAAATCTTTTTTGGAAAAAGTAAGTCACCCCGCAGGAATCGAACCTGCATCTCTCAGGCATAAAGCCCACCAAAGCGGCGCTCGGTGCGCTCACTACGAAGTAGGTCCCCTCCCACCCGCGCATTACCCTTCACCTATGTAATAAGGGGCACAAGAAGCACAAAATAATAATTATTATCAGCGTCTCTCATAACAAAGCAATAAAAATATTATTAAATTTCTCGGGGCTTGTAATTAATATTCACGATGACATCATTCTACCAGCGAAATATCGGACACGCAGCAACTAAACAATGAGCTCACTGTTATTAAATAATACATACTCGCCCGTCTATCGACGACGCTTCCAGAGCGTGATTTTGCTTGCCGTGTTCAATGAATGGGCTACGTTGTATTTTTGTTAATTCGTCCCGCTGAGAAGCCAAACAACGGTGAATCATGGAGCGGGCGGGCACAATGCTTCGCAAATCCAGTGTGCTCTGGCGTATATGATTACGTTGTATTTTCGATGATTTACGCGCCACTTGTGAAATTTTGCGCGACTGCCCCACTCGCTGCGTTAAGTGGGTTTTACGCCTCAGGTTTCGCGCCCATGCACATATACCACTGTGCTAAAGGCGCCATACTTAATTGCGACAAATTTTAATTAACCTGAAGCGCTTTCAAAATTATATAAGTATGTTTACTTCAAATTTGTCTTAAAATTATTAAATTATACCAAAATCTATAATCTCACAAATCGATGATTTTATTTTAATTATAATCACTTAGATAAAACAAACGATCAACTATCGTTCTATAATGTTAAAATCTGTGACGTCGTGTGAGAGCAGGCAGATCATGTATTGCTATAAGGCAGCAGATTAAGTTTTAAGAGTAAGATTTAATTTTTAACGTCTCAATGTCTCAAAAATAATACCCTTTTTTAAGTTGTAGAATAAAATAGGTAACACACTAGATAACTGTCAGTTTTGATACTGGATAGGTAGATCACAGCGTACTTGACACGCGTTTTTCATTTTAGATATCTGGATCTATCCATCGAATGTGTCTTATTTGGCCTATGTATCCTGTCATTTATGGTGTTTACCCAACTCTATTACGTAGGTACTTCGAAAAGGTACCCACCCTTGTAATTCCTCTTGTCCAGTTATTCCGTTTTTTGTTCTTTCGCGTTATTCTCAGGTGCACCTAATTGTACAGCAGCACATTGGTCATTCACTGTTATACCATATTACAAACAGTATCTATATTCTTATGTTTAAAAATATCGGTAGTGTGTACCTACCTAATAATAAGATTGTTTGTGATATCGACTTCATTACCATATAAATTAATCATCGTTTCAATCAGTTTTGAATATCGAATTATATTTTTCATTGTTTGTAATTTTTTTTGGTTCGTATTCAATAAACCCAAATCAACAACCAATAAATAATAATCGACGAATTTCTATCGACCGATTCTGACAGCGAAACAAGCCTATCAAAAAAATACCTACACTAAAAAATTGACAGCCGATCAAAAATAATAAAGAAATTTCTTCGCATTGTTTGAGTGAATGGGAGAGATATGTGTGCCATATTTGACACATTTTATATGAATAGTAGCCTTATAACATTTGATAGTACATTTTTGACATTGCTAGTAACCTAGGGGTCACGGGTTTGATTTATTGGAAGTGCAAATAAGTATCTAATATAATTTTAATATTTTTCAATAACGCTTTCTAAACATCACCTACTAAGCATATTCGTGTTTGTAATATTTGTTAGTAATCTATAAATGGTTTGATATTAATTCTCATCTTTATCATACCTCTTGTTTATGCAGTAGGTGGGCTTATTTTAAAAAAAGAAGAAGAAAAAACACAAGCTTTCCACCACCCGCTATGCCTATACGCGTTTTCGAACCTATATCGTGACGTACCAAACAAGAAGATGACGTCTTTCAAACCAAACTCACTTTGCAATCGGGACCCTATTGCGTCGCCCGTAGACCGACCTCCCTTCGAGTATAAAATAAATACTTAACAAAAGATGGTGGCCAGTCTGACACTTGACATAAGTGCAAACTTCAGAAACCACCCACCCTAGGTATTAAAAAATATTAAATACCTAATCAAAAACAAGCATAAAAGCAAAAGAAAGCATAAAAGATAAAATTCTACTTGATGGACTGCGTTTATTTTCCCCGAAACAACCTCTTCTTTGGGTTTTTACGCAGCATAGTATTTCCTTCGCCTTTACGATGATTGTGGATAATAGATTCAGACTTGTTTCTCAACTTTATATAGATTCCAATTCTGTTTTTGTCATTGTCATTGTCATTACATTATGTTCAGCAATCAAGCAGCGCCACGACCCTGACAAAAATTGACGACGGGCCAACAGCAACATAACATACTTTTCATCGACCTCTGGAGGTCACGACATCAAGCATACCAGAGACAGTACCCAGATATAAATAGGATAAAGGCTTTTGCGCCTAGGTGCCCCATCCCAGCTTATACCCTAAACTAACTTACTAACAAGAATACGAAAATACACTCGACGTAAATGACTAGCACTAGAGCAAAGCTTCGCAATCGGTGTCACGAGATATTAATGTACACACAGTAAAATTCAAGTCATACCAGCATCTCGTAGCTTTGCTGTATGTGCCCTATGGGTGGTATTTACCCCTCTATGTTACCCCTCCGAATCTGGTTAGCTTAAAGAAATAGTTTTCCAGGTTGAGACCGAGAAATTTAGATAGGTACTACGACGGGCGGTGTGGTCCACCATCTTATCTCGTCTTTACTTTTAAAGTCAAACTACCGCACTGAGTATATGTTCTGAAAGCTCAGTATCTGGTTGCTCTGAGCTTTCGTAATGTGCTTTGATTTGCTACCGTCAGAAGTATAATAGGTGACATTATTTGGTTTTAACTGAGTGCAATCGTAAGATATTTCAAATCGAGTTGAATGTTGCACTATTGCAATTCAAATAACGAGCTCTTTTTACAGAGTGTCATCTTCTGTGATTTATTTAAGAAAACAAAACATTGTGGACATAACAATACAACTCAAAACGTTCACAATATTAAATTTACATTATAATCAATATTACTTAGAAGAGAGAAGAAGAAAAAGTAATAATATCAAAAAAAAACAAACAATTTGAAATAGTAAAATAAAGTTTCAAAAACAAAATGCAAAGTATATCAAAATATAAATGTCTTTAGGAAGCGCATTTACTAGTCTTGCACCCCTCGCTAATGATAGCTAATAGGCTGACTCAAGGAAACATTTCAGACCCAGAATAGATTATGGCTGCGACCACGTACGTAATTAATAGGCGCATATCAATTTTAATTCTTTAGGACGCCAGGATTGGAAACCATCTATCGTAATAACAGGTAAAAATGTTTCAAGAGCAGAAGTGACCTATGAGATTCAAGAGAGTGCTCTAAAATAAGCGTGTAGAAAACTTCATGACTCCAGATAATAGACCCATATTCAAGAATACTACGCACTAACGAGACGTATATTATACGTATGGCATTTGTATTCTTGAATGGGTTGGGTTATCGTATGATGAATCCTAGAAGCTTACTTGCACGTGTTTAAAGCGCTCGATAATCAGGTTGAAATCTGTTTTGGGACAGGTGCTATTATACAAAACGTTATTGTCTCTGAAATGGCCTCGATTGAGTTGTCGAATGAAATAGCTCGATCGGCGTTAAGAAAATTTAATAAACAATTAATAAAATGACATATTGAAGTTAATCCCTCCAAACCAAAACCCGCCACGCACCACACCCAGTCTTAATCAGGCGTATCACGTGGCCCTACATTGGCGATGTGAAGCATCTAGTTAAGTTTTAGGTCGGGAATGCCCTAGGAGGAGATACCCAGGACTAAGGTTGCTACGCTCAGAGTGAGCTCTGACTGAGTTTAAAGTTACTTTCTAATGCAAAGTGCCGGGGAGAGAAGAGCACAGAGAAATTATGAAAATAAAAATGATTCTAGTGTATATAAAACAAAATAATGAAGCTAATCATACGGACAGCAAAAATTATGTGAAGAGATCTTCACGCCCGCAGTAAGACGCCGCAAATTTTTAAAATGCAAGATAATTGGCCTTAGTAGCAACCAAGTCGGACGGCCCGATGGGCCCAACAGCTGGTTGGACCGACCTGAGCATCTCCTGTTCGGAGCACATTCTAAGACATTCCCAGAGGATGTGGTTGGCATCCTGAATCTCCCCTCCGCATGGACATGTCGGACGGTTTACAAGTCCAAGCTCAAAGAGCAAGTAAAATGACAGGATAAACGGACTATAATTAATACACTAATGAGAAAGTAGACCAAGTGTCTTCTGCTAAAAAAATTGATAATGGATTTTTACGCCTACGTAAAAATCCAGTCTCATCGCGCCAATTTTACAAACAATAAATAATTATTATGGATGGACCGGTGCGGATGTAATTCAAAAATAATCTGATAAATGTAATTATTTTGCTTGCGGTTTGATATTGCTTTAATGCCCACACAAAACCGAAATGCAGATCGCTTAATGTCGTTGGCGTCCAATATGGCGACCCTCTAAATCGACATGGTGACCGTGACATTTTTTCGTCCGGTTAAAATTTTAAATCGTCTTGGCCAATACGGAATATCAGCATATTAGGGCTTGACATCCCGGGATTACTCTCATGTTCTTTATTCAAAAACTTAATGAGTGATAAGTTTGGAATTCCGGGTCATGTTTTTTTTGGCAACAATAGCATATTTGCATTATATTTAAAATATAACTGAATAAAATTAACAGTTTCGAAATAATTAAAAAAATGAACTACGAAAATTACGATTAATTCTTTATAATTTAATTTTTTGGCCAATCGACAACATCATAACGAGGTCGATAAGCAAAAAAGGACGTAAAGGAAATTCTAGTAGTAATTTATTTGTCAGCAAGATTTATTCCGTGACTAAGTTACATTTATTTTTTCATACGGTAGTTAGTGAAAAATATATGGTGAAACCAATAAAATACTTATTGCTATGCCGCAAAATTGTGAATGGTCACTTACGCCGTTTTTGTTTTTTAAAAACTCGATATTTTAAGCTTTTACTAGATGGTTAGTGTAGATACAGTTTTTTCCTCTAAATAAAAAATATATCAGATATTATTATTTTCCATTGTAATAGTAACAAACGTAGAAAATAACTCTTTTTTATGTAGGCACGTGTATTATTTATTTTCTAATAAACTCGAGATCAATATTTTTTTGATAAGGCCCGTTTTAGACGGGACACCGGTGTCGCGCTCGTATATAATAAGGAGGCCTTTGTATTATGTTTATGAATTCCTCAGGGCGAATGGGTCAACGCGTGTCCGGTACACTTTTCCGTCGGCCGCTACATTCTCAATCCGCCGATACACTTGTTTTTATTACCGCAGCCAGTTTTATGTTCTAATTTATAACGCGAAATTATGCGGTGACTCATTAGCTCTGGGGCGTTCATAAACATAATACAAAGGCCCGTTTAGGCCATTGCCTCCTATATTATATCGAGCGCGACACCGGTGTCCCGTCTGAAACGGGCCCAACTGTCAAAATTCATCTTTACTTACATATAGTACTTATATTTATATTTAGAAATACTGATAAATCCCAATACCGGGATCCCGGGAAAAGGTTACTAATCCTAAAATCTCGAGATTGACAAGTATTGACCGGGATTCTAATCCCTACTGCGCACTTTTTGATATGCCTAATTATTTTTACGATATTGGCTAATTTATTATCGGCTTAATAAAAATGATGATTAACATAATTTAGTAATTATTGTTAGGAAAACATTTTGCATGCCTATATTACTTTATAGCACTACAAGCATGTAGTTAATATTAATTTACGGGTATAGGAAAATATTAAACATGAAGCACTGATAGGTTGTATAATATAAAAATTTTAATTATAAAAGAGTCTAACAGCCAAATTCATTATTCAAAGGAAAACGCGTTTTAAAAATACAAAAATAATATTATATTTATAACAAATTAATACAACACAAACATATACCCCTCCAAACCAACCCTCCCCGCAGCACACTCGATCTTAATCGAGCGTAACATGAGGCCCTACGTTTGGTGTGAAGCATCAGTAGTTTTTTACGCCTGGGAATGTCTCAGGAGCAGATGCCCAAGACCGAGATCGCCACGCTCTCGAGTGTGCCATGGTACAGAAAGGCACTTTAATGAAATATAAGATACAAAAAAACAAACCTAAAACAATACGGACAAACAAAATTATGTGAAGAGATCTTCACGTCCGCAATAAGACGCCGCACATTTTTTAAATGCAATATTATTGCTCTTTGTGGCGACCATGTCGGACGGCCAGCTGATTGGACCGACATAAGCATCCTCGGACATTCCCAGAGGATGTGGTGTGCATCATATAGTTCTCCGCCACATGGACATGTTGGCCAGGTAACAAGTCCAAGCTAGTAGAGCTTGGCAGCGAATCCACCATGGCCTGTCAAAAACTGACTGGTGTAGTGGTCAAATTAAAAAAAAGTTGACAAATTAATAATATTATATTGACATCACTCCTATCATAAAAAATGATCCAACACACAAGTGGTGTCCGCAAGACAATTATTCGCAGCCATAATTCTCCGCCTAGAAAATACTCACCGGGAATATTAAAATACGTAATATAGATGTTAAAATCCCTACAATTTATCTTTTTAAAGTTCGTTCAAATGATATTATTTGAATAATCTAATGACTTTTGATCGACTAACGATTGAAATTATCATTTAAAACAAGTTACCGATTATGCAAACGCTTTATTTTCTACAGCTTGTTAGTGTGTTTACATATTTTTTAGTTATATGTAAGAATTTTGAGAAATCATTTCATGAATATTTACGAAACGGTATAATATGATTTGTAGATAATTCATGAATAAATCAAAATGCTTGTCTAAAATGTACTTGTTACGATAATATAGTTCTTGCATGTTCGAAATGTTGACGAAGTAACGACCCTATAATGTTTATTTAAACTACGTTCTGATCAATCGGACAGTCATCATCATCATTTTATGGTGCAACAGCCCGGGGTGGACTTTGGCCTTCTCCATTCGTCGTTTACATTCCACTATATTATTATAATCTGATATCTCTCTCTAATCCCAGACGACATTCGCTGGGTTATCTCATCCAGTCACCGCATTTTGGTCCTCCCAAAATTTCTTCGATCTGACCGCTTCGCATCAAAAACTCTTCGAATCGATCCATCCCATCTATTTATTTGTGATAACCAACCTATCTTACATTGTATGCAGGCACGATGATTAAGACGATACATCAGTGAAACGGCAAATAATTTTCAACTATAGGCGCGACGAAATTTTGGACTCGCTGAGCGAACGTCGATGTGTCAATACGTCAATTTGTTTCGTGATGGCGACGGGGGTATTAATTCTTAAAGATGTCTAAAAACGTTACCCATTTACATTAAAAAGAAAACATGTCAATGAATATATTATTATTGTTACTAATAGAACAATAAACAGAACATTAAATGGACGCATGTTTGATTTATATCAACAAGTTATATTTCGTTCGGCATGCGTCATTTGCACCCGCGACCCGCAATCCGCGCATCGCCTAGTCACGATCTTTTTAGACCATGCCTCAACTGAGGTAAAGCCTTAACCATACCCACACGCTGCATGCTGCATTTCCAATCCTGTTTATATGGAACGTCTGCATACTCTTTATAGCGTTTCACGGCCTGATACAACTTACTACTGAGTTCAAGAAGCCTAGAGTTAGCGTCTCGACTAAGGACCATTTGTAACGCGTCGTATATCTTACCATAACTCGTAGCTTCCACGGAGGACCCGTCTGCAGTCTTCATGCCTAGGCAGCACACAGCTTAATTATTCTAGAATCGTGCAATGAATGGCCTGCAGCTATGACAACCCCTATAATTGCCGCTGAATATTTTAAATACACTGCAAATTCCCAATAAGCTTCGTAATTACCTTTTTTGAGTTTCTCCTCTCCAGAACCCAATACTCGCCCCAGCCCGCTCCAGGGTCTGCTCCGCTCCGGATAAAAAGTAATAGGTAAGTAGTGTATGTACACAAATGTTAAAAAATTAAAAGCTATATAAGTAGTTTTAAAATAATTGTTATTTTCATTATTAATTCTTAAGCAAAATTGGCGACAGGAAATCGTCTTTCATTTGCCTCTTCTGTCAAAAAGGTTAGGTTATTTATAACTCAGCAGTGTTGCGGTATTTCAAATAATTCTACAATTAATGTTGCAAATGGCAAATATAATATTTTCATTGGATTTTAGGAAGAAAATTTAATAATAATAATAATAAAACATCCGGATCATTGGAGCACTACAAATAATTTTCAGTGCTCCGGGTATAACCCCATTGCTCCACTACTCCGTGCTCCTGTTCCTCCGCTCCAACGCTCTGGTAATTACGATACATTCAATCTTCATTATTGGCTCCGAATATTGCTCGCAGAAGGTTTCTTTCAAATTCTAGAGAGAGCTAATTGTAATGTAATTAAAATTAAAACCCATTTCAGCTAGAAAATTCCCATGTTTTTTAAATGTGAGTATGCTTGAAAGTGGTCAAGACATTGTGAATGAATATAATGTCGTTTTTCATCAAGGTTTTCCTTTACAATACTTTACAATAACTTCCAATAAATGACAATAGTATGATAGTAAGTTATTTCCCAAGACATTTTCCTATGCGTATTACAATAGAGAATACCTAACAATTAATTATTAATAATCTGAAATAGTTAACCAACAAGTAGGTCCTCCGTTAAGATTTTTTTGCCCAGTGGGTGTGACTTTATTGAACAGTCACAATTACAAAGAATTTTATCAAACCACTAAGTTGATTAGCTCAAGGATAATACGCAATACTATAATGGTATATGCATGCATAGTTATAGTATTATTAAATTGAATAAGGAAGAAATATTGAATAAAATAAATAAAAGTTAGGTAGGTAACCAATGAAACTATTATAATACTAGCTATCCAGAACAACTCCCTATGGAAGCAAATGTGGTGTGGTGTCAGATCTGATAATGTAAAATAAAATTATTGGTATGGTGAAAAATTTGGTACTGTTCGGTTATACGGAATACAGCGGAAAACGCATTTTGAAAATAGCCGATAAACTGGATTATTTGTTAGTTTAACCTAACCTAACCTAACCTAACCCAACCTAACTTAAACTAACCCAAACTAACAAATAATCCAGTATATCGGGTATTTTCAAAATATCTTTTCCACTGTATTCCGTATAACCGAACAGTACCAAAAATTTTATTTATGGTTTTAATATTACATAAAAGTGAAATAATTTATTTATTTATTTAGAAAAGAGTATTATGGCATTACAGCGATTGGCCAATGCGCCATAACACATCAACATCATCATCAGCCTGAATCTATCCACTGCTGGATGAAGGCCTCTTCAAGCTGCTTCCACTTCTCTCGGTCCTGTGCATTGCATTGCCACGTACTTCCGGAGAACTTTATCATTTCATCAATCCAGCGGCCTCTAGGTCTACCTTGCGGACGTTTTGTACTTCTTGGATACCACTGGATGACTAGATTTGTCCAACGATTGTCTCTTCTTCGAGCTATGTGTCCAGCCCATCTCCATTTAAGGCTTTTAATAAACTCTATTACATCGCAAACCCTTGTTTGCTTCCTTATCCACTCATTCCTTTTTTTGTCCTTTCGCGCTATGCCCAGCATGCACCTCTCCATACCACGTTGTGCTACTCTAAGTCTCTGGATCTCTCTTTTACTTAGGGTCCATGTTTCACACGCACATGTGATTCAAAAATACAAATTATAAAAATGACTTAATTACAAATAACAACCAATATAACAAGATAGTAGAAAATAAAGTATGTGCTTACGTAGATATTAAAGTAAAATGATATAATACAATTATAAATTTATGATATTCTATAGGTATATGTTAAAAATCAATTTGTAAATAACCTAATAAGGTTTAGCTTGTCTAAATGGCGATTATTTGATGTATGTCGGCCAAAACACTGAATAAAACTATCATACGTAGACAATTTTTTTTTTTAAATCTGATGGCAAGCTATTTTGCTAAGCCAATGATACTATCACATGCCTGCATTTGGCTCCAATCACTTCGATATATTTTTTTCCACAGCTCATTAAACATTTTCAATCTAAGTATCATTGTTGACTAATTTTATTGCTGATAAAATTATAGTCCATAAAACTTTGGGAAACTTTGGTCCTACTTCAAATGAGTTTAATTTAATTTACATTGTCATGACGATAGGTACATATTACTAATGACACGGAATTTATAATTCGTATGTTCATTGTCAATTAGGATAAGCCAATTGTGATTATTTTTCCATGTATGCAATACCTGTAAAATATATATTATGAGATTTTGTAAACATAAGTATTTTGTATTATCTTTTTAAGTCTAAATTCAGGACTGTGAAAAATATAGGTATACTAATAATAAAATTTCAGTGTTCAGATTTCGAAATATTTTCACTATTTACACTGTTGGTACCAATTTATTAGAGTTTCAACTATATATAAATCATTAGAATTCATTATGAGTTAAAAAATAGTAGTCGTGGAGTTTTTGGGGTGAGGTATGGATAGAGGGGCGCGTCTACATCCAACCGTTGTCCACATTATATCTATTTTTTTCTTTCCTTATTTCACGGTAATGATGACTAGATGTAAACAATTACACGGCCGCCTTTGTGTTGCGCTTGGGAAACGCTGGTTATTTTTAATGTGCGACAATAAATCTTTTTAAATTTATTATTTTACGACCTTTTAAAATTTTATTCGACCCCACACAAATGATTGTTGTCTCCCACTCAATAAATAAATAACATATATTACCAATATACATACGTCTGTGACAGAATGACCTAAGCAAGACCTATATTTTCATACAATTTCCGGCTACATACTCTTGACTGTTGAGGAAGACGAATTGACCGCAAAACGTCATACAAAAATATTCTTACTAGTGATAACAAATATCTTATCATATCAAGCTGTGCAGTGAACACTATATACAATCAATTATGTTAAGAGGAATGCTATCATTTAATTCGCTTCGTATAGGAATCTAAGATCGAATAACGTTTCTTACCTAACATAAACTTATAACTTAGGTATCCAAATAAATTTAATTTATAAACCATATTTATAGTTGCCTTACCATGAGTTACGTTGAATTCACGGGAGATTCACAGCAAATTTAAAACTGAATTCCATGCATTGATATACTACTAGATGAAGAGTTCCCATACAAGTGTCATTTTAAAAATGTATCACAAAAGAAGATATTACGAATATCGTCTTATAATATTTCCTTGAAGGTGTAATGCGTTAAGACCGTTAACATGGATTCCCGAATTTCACCCGTATTGCCCTGGCTGTAAAACTAAATTTGCGTTCTTGGAATAGTGACCCTAAGGCATAAAGCCCACCAAAAAAGCGTTCGGTGCGCTCACTACTGAGTCGGCCCCCTCCCACCCGCGCATTACCCTTCACCTATGTAATAAGGGGCTCAAGGACACGCACCAGAAGGACACGCAATAACTAAACAAAGAGTTCACTGTTCTTAAATAATGGCTTCTCGCCCGTCTTATCGACGACGCTTCGAGGAGCGTGATTTTGCTTTCCGTGTTCAATGAATGGACTACGTTGTATTTTCGTTAATTCGTATCGCCGAGAAGCCAAAAAACGATGACTCATGGGGCAGGTGGACACAATGCGTCGTCAAATCCAGTGTGCGCTGGCGTATTTGATTACGTTGTATTCTCGATGATTTACGCGCCACTAGTGAAATTTTGCGCGAGAGCCCCACTTGCTGCGTTAAATGGGTTTTACGCCTAAGGGTGTCTGCAACCCAAAGCTTGCAAGCTACCAAAAATTCGTCATGTGCCAGAGCAAGTCGTCATGCGCTGACTATTCGTTAGAGTAAGATGCAAGCTAGATCGGGCTTACTCATAATTATTGCCAGGTCGTTTTCGAGACAAATATTAAGTGAGCTTATATCGAGTTAAGTCCGCTGATATTAAAACAGTAAGTTTTAACACTGGCCGAGTCGCTGAAAATCGGGCGTCATTTTAAGAAGCATATATGATTCATCCAGTAGTATATCAATGATTCCATGATTCTTGTTCATGGTTGCCGTATATATTCATTAATTTAGTGGCGAAGGGTGGAGGTAGACTGTGAAGATTTGACATACATAGTTCACACTAAACTTTGTCACTCATACTTATTTGCTTTCATTGAAATAAAAGTGCAATTTACATAGTATGGTGCTGGTTAGTTTTTAAAATTCAAAACAACCCAGCGTAATATACTAAACCATAATAGTTTAGTTATGCTATGGGCGATCCGTCAAAAAAAGTGCACACTTTTTCAGCCATGCTTATTTGTTTTCGTTGAATTAAGTATATATATAACATATTATATTGTATGGTGTTAGTTAGTTTGTAAAAAATTATTAAGCCCTGCCTGAACCAAATCATAATCGATAACAAATAGAATATTTTAAATTATGTATGGTTTAATGACATAATTTTAGATATTGTATAGATAAACGATTTGTTTACTATTATCTAGGTATTGTGGCTTGGATTAGGCAGGGTTTTATTGAATTTTAAAAACTAATAAACACTATCTTCACATTGCAGTCTTAGTTGAATGTATACAAATACGACTGTCAAAGTATAGTGTGCACTATTTATGTCGATCTTAACAGCCTACCTCCACCCTTGGCCACTGTTAATTATTGAGGAATTGATAAAAATACTCTAGGAGACATTTCAAATCGTATTATCAAATGTAATTTATAGCGATCAATACAGAATAGTTATAATTCTTCCATCTCGACGCTACATCTCTGCGCTACACACTTATCACACTACACACAAGTGTCTTCTACTAATTCCTATAGTATTTCAAAGTGTCCTCTAGTTTTCCAGTTTTTTTCAAACTGTTCCAATCATCCCCATACAACCAATTTACTCCTGCCACTAGGTCGCTTCCGCTGGAGCATCCACATGGTCAGGATTGTTGGTGTATTTGCAACTGACCTAATCAACCAAATATGTTTCCGTTCAAGGTTGTTCAATTCGTGGTTCATCTTTATTCTGTACACCCAATTTTGCAGTGTAGGTCCAAACATATTTTTCATTCAATGACATTTTTTATTATTTTGTAATGTCATAGTTAATTGGAAAAGCATACTGGCGCGAATCCAGCAGATACATGTTCAAGTCCCGTCGTTTGTCGTATTTTTTTCTACAATATGATTTTTTCTAGTGTGTATATACATGAGATGTTTTCAAATTATGTATATTCAATATATAGAATGTTACATTCTCAAATCTTGTATCTTATTCGTTGATTTTTTTTTTAATATTATTATAATGTCATAGTAATTGTATTTATTTTATTCCCTCTCATACTATGTCCGCGGGTACAGATATTTGAATAGTTTTTTTTAAGGGGGGACATGCTCGTCGTAGGTCAAAATTGAGTTTTTATTGTATTTTCAAACCATGATCCTGGACACTCCTTAAACGTTGTAGATAATCTATTTATATAATTTTTAAGCCTTATTATCATTTATATTTATTTTAAACATTTGATGACTGCATTAAGTATTTTTGTTACATAAAATAGTATTCTTTTAAACCTCTCGCTCTAATGTTTTAGAATATAGTCATATTTCGGTACATGAATGTGCAGTGGTGTTAAGATTTTTTACATTTGTTAATTTTTAATCGCATTTATAAACCCATTAGTATAATTTATGACGAGATAATTTTAGTAAAATATTTACGATAAAAAATTATATTGATAATCTCTTTGATCCCAAATTTGACAAGAATTAAGCATTTTATTATTCAAAAAATCGGCAAGATTAACACATTTGAAGATAATTCTAAAGATACTCATTATAAGCTATGTCTTTGACCATTCAAGTGTGATAAACATCCTATGAATAATGATTGCTTTATAATAATTATTGACCTAAGAATAAGGTAGTGTTTTTTTGAAATACGCCATTTCTTTTGCCTTCCCCAGTGGTTAAGCTACAACATACGGCCGTAGCCATAAATTGATAAACTATAATTAAAGTAGGGAGTAAAATTATGTTAACGCGCGTGTTTGAACATGTACCTAACCGATTTTTTTTTATTTTTTTTTAAACGGTTCATAAACAAACAAACAAACAATCATAAAATTCATGTCTAAATAAAACACGGTTCTTGTCGGCTTACACTTTACAGGAAGCCAACAGCAAACAAATTTTGAAAATAGCCGATATACTGGATTATTTTTTAGGTTAGGTGAGGTTAGGTTTTCATTCCTGATTTGATGAATTTTGCCAATTGAAAATTGAATTAATGTTCATATTTAATCTAATAAAATTGGAGACCGTCTATAGTATACGATCATCTCTTTCCGATAAGAAAGCTCACTACAAACTGTGCCACGCTGAAATGTTTTACGTACAATTTACATGTAACCTTTGATTTTACGCTGAAGATTTGATACTTAGTACCCACTCGTTTGATATCTAATCTCGTAGAAATAAATTAAGAATACAGGTAGGTATAATTTTGACGCAGGTGGCACGACGATAACTGTAATATTAATCATTATAATAATTTCTAATGCACTTGGTCTATCTCAATCAATCAGTTCTGTAAAACTTCAACAGTCTTCCTCTTGATACCAACCCTCTCACTCACAAAAACATTCCACCCATTCACTCTTCCAATCCCCTCGTATTATTCCGGATCCGGAAGGCGGTTTGTTTCCACATACAAAAATACAAACTAATAAAATTGATGAGACTATTCAAACCAAAGGCAACATTGACCCATTCATGTTTTCTTATTGGACTTTGGTTTCAATATTCACTTTTTTACTAAGCAAACGAAATAGATACAATTTGGTAAAATTCAATTTTACATTAGATCACCGACTAGATAATCCAGTGTATCGGAGTTTTGTGGTTTTGACCTAAAAAATGTATGTGACCGCTAATTCTATGACAGACTTTATGACACCACTTTCATTCGTTTTCTCCGCAAATCATTTATTTAGATACATACATTATTTATTTTATGGGCAGTATACGTAATAAAATAATACAACATTAACCCAAAGTGAAACTTCTCAGTTTCGATTAGATTAACTTCTATTAGTTGCATAGGTGGACTAGGGATTGCAACACCGGTATTTCAAATCCGGTATTCCAGTATTTATCAATACCGAAATACCGGTTATAAAAATCCATTTTACCATGATTTTCGGTATTGAGAAAGCACACTCGTTTACGTTTTTGAAAATGGATTATAAGTTATGTGCTGCTAAAATGCAAATATATTGAGTGAATCTTACAGGGGTAATACATTCAAATTATTTGTAAAAAATCACTTGTTCTACAATTATGATCAATACATATTTTTAAATGTCAACATAATAAATGTAGGTATGTAGGTTTTGTCTATAAAATAATATTTTTAAACGATTTTAATATCTATATTTATTATTAAGCACCTAATTCTGTTTTTAAATGTTTAAGAAATACTGGTATTCAATAAGAAATACCGAAAAACCGGTATTACCATTTTAATTCGGTATTGCAATCCCTAAGGTGGACGTATGCATTTATCGAGGAACGTATTGTATTACTTGTAATTTTAAAGTTTTGTTACCTCCCATTATGTGTACGCAACATAATATACCTAATATAACAGGGGTGGCCAACCTATGGCACGCGTTTGAAGAGAAAAAAAATACCTATAATAATAATACATGACAGATTGCATTGTATAATAATTACAAGATAAAAAGAACTTTTTATATACAACGTTTTTAAATTTTCTGTTGAATCATTTATAAACTTGACTTGACTAGCTTAAAGGATCAAAAAAATTGTACTTGATAGAAATACTGAATAATGAAATGTCATTCCATATTGATTTCCATAGGTTACTAACGCACGTATATATTATTTATAATAATTCAGTTGCTAGGACCCCGTAGCAACCAATAATGGTATCGAAATAACTTTTCATACAAAACAGAATTAACTAAAAATTAATTCAATTCTACTTAAAGATGGCTAAAAGTATTAAAAAGATGCATTGGCATCGTGTTCTGATATATTATAAAACTTTCAAATGTCTAGCCAGTCGGGACGTTAGTTAAAAATCGATTGCAAGATTTGTACCGGACAAATAACCACCGGACAAACAACCACCGGATAAATAATAATACGACCTAAGAAAAACGTTGTAAAAATAGCGAGCAAATACTCTTCAGAGATAAGCATTGTGTTTGATTTAAATATATAATTTGATAGGTCAGTCCTTAGACTTTATGCATCATATATAAGATTATCACAGTAACTTCATCGGGCGGCGGGGGTTGCCGCGCCGCGAACCTCTAATTTTGATATATTTACAATGCTTGAGACCACTGATCGGAACAATTCTGGTGTCAATCTGTGCGTAAAGAATCATACTTAGTAATGCAGTAACAAACAATCATTTCTACCGACAAAAATGGCTGCACTAAATAAGAAACAAAAACTTGGTGAAGCTAGTAGTAGTAATTCTGTTCAGTGTCAAAAGTATGTATGGCGTAATTGAAAAAAGTGATATATGCCTGCTATGTTATGTAATGGGTATCTAGAACATCATCATTTTTATAATAGGATTTTTAAAAACTATTTTTTCCTCATGAAAAAATGCTCGGCACGTCATCAGAGTTGAAAAATAATATTTGAGAAATTTTGGCACGCGTACATAAAAGATTCGCCAACCCTGTAATATAATATTATGTAGTAGGTACCTACTCCCAAATCCAACCATATTTTTATTGATTTTCTAGAATATAATATTATGTTACCAATATGAAAATCGGCGACATCATCTATGGAATAATTATTAAACCTTTAAATTTATCACTGTAATTTTAATAGTTTAATATAAATTTAATATAATATAATCCGCTATCTTCGGCGAGCTTTTTAAATTTCATACTATGTCGTTGTCATAGTGTCATTGTATGTGTATTCTTCAAAATCCATCTTCCCGTACCATCCCTTATCGGACGCCATTCACCATTAGGGGGTAATCTTTGTTTTATCGTCTGCACAGTTAAATGAAGTTTTTTGTTTAGTTTTGATTCTACTATAGGTAAATCATTCTACAGTGGCACCATAGGCGATTCGCGCGTGTATTGAATTGCTTGCGACAATGCCTGTTTCAATGCTAGAAAACAATACCACTACAACTGCTTGCCGTACCCATGGTGCCACTGTAAAACGATTTACCTATACTCTCCTGTATTTTCTGTACTGTATCTGTATTTCCCTATTCGTTTGAGACATCTATTATTTATGTGTTCACGGTATTTTGAGGATACGCCTCCAACACTAATAATTAATATCCATAAAGGTTCCCCACAACGACTGTTTTACATTAAGGCTATACTTCAGCTGAGGCATGGTCTAAAAAGATCGTCACTACTAGGCGATGCGCGGATTGTGCAAATGACGCGAGCCGAACGAAATATAATTTGTCATAAAAATTCAACATGCGTCCTTTTAATGTTATGTTTATTATTATATTCGTAATAATAATAGTATATTCATTTACATGTTTTCTTTTTCAAGTACATGCGGAACGTTTTTAGTCATCTTTACACGATTTAAGAATATATTCCTCGGACGCCATCACAAAACAAATTGACGTGCTCACACCTCGACTGTCAATCTCTGATTGGCGACGACTGCGAAATTTCATTCCACCTACTGTTGAAAATTATTTGCCGTTTCACTTAATTATGTATGCTCTTAAATTTAATGTACCAAAAGTCAATATTCGTCCTCACATTTTCTCACTGTTATACATTCATACATAATATAAAACCAATTTAGATTACAATAATTGTCCAAACTTGAATCTTCACAGTGATCGAGTGGATCTGTTTTGTTCCCTTGCCTCTTTCAAATTAAGTTGCTCCAAAATCCACGACTAATTACCTGGACGACTGCTTATTTTTTGTAAATTTTTTTAATTTAATTTTTTCTTTTCTTGTATTGCCTGTCTTATCTTTATATATCACTGTTCTGGCAGAAGACACTAATTCGAAAAAATGACATATTGAGTTAGTTATACCAAAATGTTTCTTATTTCAAACCTTACTCTATGGAATCCTTCTTAATAAATAAACAGTCTTTATTTTAAAGTCACCCTTTTTACGATTACTTAATAAACTCACATGATAGACCATTTCAAACATTTTAAAAACTTCAAAGTCAAATTACTCAAAACTTGTATTCTCCAGTTAGTGTGTTCTGCCAGAACAGAGACGATATACTTTTTTATGTTTTTCTTTTTTTTTTCTCTCTATTTTTCTTTAAAGATTTTCATTCCAGCTGTACGTAATATTTGATCTAACTTAATTTGATTTATTAGGTTTTTTAGGTCCGCCTGTTATTGGGACCATCACAGATTATTTTTTTCTATATTATATTCATACGAGTATCTATCCTCTGTGATTAAACGTGTTGGCCTAAATAAATATTTAAAAAAAAACACCTCCTGTTTCCCTGTTTACCGTTACCATAAAAAATAATTACGACTGAACCATAATAAATATTATTATAGTCTCAGTCTCAGGTCTAGGCTGAGGTCTCATTAATTGCTAATGAGACGTTTAATTATGCACTCGTTGTTGTCTCAATTCTATTTTTGAAACTTCCCATTCTCATTGACCCTATATTAATATTAGGTCGCACGTTCATTTGATTCTCTGTTACTTATAAAACTTGTCTTTCATACAGCTTTTTTTGATACTGTTAATAATTTCATTTTATTGGGGGTTACAAGTTTCTGAGCTCGTTAATATTTTCTATTACTTTATCGTATAATGGTGTGTTCTACTTAATACCCGTTAGTAAGTACCTACATTTATTCAAACGTACATTATTTTTATGTCGCCTATCATTAACTTTCCTCAAATAGGTACATATTCTTCGCCACTGACCTTAGATACGTAAATTCATTTAGTTTTCCTGGATTAATTATCATTTTTCTATTGATTAATTTGAAGGCTGTCGGTAAGTTGTTATTCATAACTTGTTTTTGTACTTACGTATTAAATTCTATTGTACCTACTGTTGGTTCACTAGTGTGGTGTTCGATGTGTAGATTAAGGATGATGATAATGAAGTCTACAATGTAGCAGGGTGAGATTTATTAGCAGCGTATCGGTACAATAGTATATTATACATGATAGTTACGAGCTAGGTACTTGGATTCGAGTGACATCTAGATAAATTATTCTTCGTTATTTATACAACAAAAAGTAACACATTAACATAAAATTCTGGTGCATAATCATATTAGACTAATTATAGAATCAGCGTTTTATATTGAGTAGCGAAATGAAATATTATTTGTTATTACAGTTGTAAGAAAATATGATACTATGAAAAATGATTATTCGGCTAATACACCGTAATGGTATAATGTGCTGTGATATGATGTAATAATACACCGTCTCTAATTTCGCCAATCGACTTGCTGGTCTAGCTAAGTTGTTTACTGGAAATGGATTCGCTGGGAATATATTACTGCAGAGTAATTTGAAACCTTTAAACAATAGATATTTCATCGCTATTACTCTGCAGCTACACTACTATAGTTTACTATAAGCTGTCGTACAGGAAAGTTGTTCAAGGAGCATTGCAGACAGTATTAGATTAAAATAAGAACATTAATTTGATACTCTGTCATTATTATCAAGTATTACGATTTGATACTTACGAGTAGGTACCTACATGCTAATCTACTTTTGAATAATTCATAATTTTATATACATTAGGTATATAGGATATGATTGTATTTATAAATTACTTACCAATTTTCTTCTGTCTTTCCCCTGTATTTCGGTGGCTTTTAAGAGTTTTAGTTAGATATTAATGTGATTTCAATGCTATATAGTCATCGGTTTCCGATACAACAAGTCACGGCGAACTGCGATACGGCCAACTGCATACGTGCAATTTTCCGAACACATTGTAGGTAAAAATGCGCAATCATTTGTTTGGAACTCAACGCATGTCTACGCCTGCATACATTACTATCAATTAAAACCATTTTGGACCGTTTATTTCGTACAAATTTAGTCGATTTAATGAATTCCTAAAGACCACGCATTGTTACATCGAATGAAAGAGTAAAAAGTCCTTAAATATTATGGCCAAAGTTGCACATCCGCGTTATAGTATATAATATATTTTATACTTACAACTGTCATGGTTTTTATAAAATGTATATTCGTCTGGACTGAACTTATACTAAAGTATCATATTTAATAGGCATGAATGTAATAATTGTATGATTTTCCTTTTGGGTTTTTACGGTGAATATACCAATAGGCATTATTAAATTCACCTGTTATCAGGACAATTCCATAATCTGATAAGAGTAATAACTATTAATAATAATAGGTAAGCATGTAGTAAAGTTAGGTTGGTAAGTTTTCAGGGGAAACTACGCACAATTTATCAGTAGGTATTAATTCAGGTATTATCCAATGTTGTATTTATAGATACTGAACCTTTGTGGTTTTTCGATGAAACGTGATAGTTCTAATTTTGTATGCAGGCAGTTTTGTAAACTTAATCAATAATTATTATTACAAAACCACAGTTAATTCCAGCGAAATCCTATGTTTGTAGAGCTGATAACTGCTAATTAATAATAATATAACGTAACTAGTTTACTTTTACTCGTAATTATTGCGAAATCAAAATACTAAGCAAAGCCACTAATGTATGGATAATTTTTATGTATCAATCGCTCGAACTTCTCAATTTATTGATGTTTGTTAATTATTGTAAATTCTTTGTGGAAAGCAGTGGCGTATCAAAGGTGTGCGTGCGTGGCAGCCGCTCCGGGCGCAGAAGTGGAGTTTCGTTGAATATGCAAGAATCAAAAAATAACGAAACATTTATGCCTAAAATTACCAAATTATAGGCGCTTTTAGCAGTGGACTGTAATTTGAAGATGATGGTGGATGTTGGATTATGGATATAGCGGGGGGGTTACACAGGATGCCAGATACTGACCTTTATGTTTAGAGGGCTGGCACGCACTGGGGCCGGTTCGGTGTTCGGTAAACGGGCGACACATTTTGATGGATGATATATGAGGTTAATGAATGATAATGCTAAGTTCAAGATGGATGATAGACGCGACGTTCACTCAAACCGTAACAGACTCAGTGCAACGAAGGTCGAACATATATGTTTTGAATCACTCAGTAGTTAATGTGGTGCGACAACACGCATCCGTTCGTTGTCTTGAGCTCAACTCACGCGCGACGGATGTCTTGAAGTAACTCCATGTTATTAGCAATCATGGTCGTCTTATTACCCGTAATTGCTTGTCGCCCATGTCTGGTGACAATAATAAACAAGGATTCGTGGGTAGGTGGGACGAAAGGATGAGGGCTAACATTTGGCCCAACCAGTGATCAAACGTAACAAACGTGTGTTTATGTAAGTATTATGAACAATACCTAATACGTTGTCGATTATTGTTAATCGATTGTTTAGTCTTTCGTCTGGATAATGATAAATGTTATGTTTAAAATTCAAATGTGTTCTTTCATAATTAGGTACTTACCAATAAATTTATAATCATTTCAAGTACTTATCATATTTTTTTCAGTTTCAGGGGGCCGTACATTTTGGAAATACCTTTTATTACTTAGTTATTTACCTAATTCGTATATTCGTAATTCTGTTAAATGCAAGTCTTGTATTACGCAAGGGGCGCATTTTTCATTACTGGCTCAGGCGCTAAAATACCTAGCTACGTTCCTGGTGGAAATATATTTTAATAATTATTAAAAGTAAAACACAATATTATTTAATATTTATTTCACGTAATTTAATATAGAACGTAACGTATGGAACGATTTTGCTGCAATTCCAGAAAGAATGTTACAGAGAGTAATGGTTAATCTGGAAAAATGTGTGCTGAACGAAGGAAGGCTACTTAATTACTTACTTATATAAGTTTTCACAAATAAAAATGGCATTCGAATAATTCTATTAATTAATTACATTTGCAAAATCGGTAGGTCTTTCTGGCTAACTCGGTATTATTAATTAATAAAAACAAACAAGGCTGCACAAAGGCTCTTGAAATCGCTCACTAAATGCGTAGAGGTAGAGAGCTATTTTCTAATAGTTGTATTGTTTAGTGTATTTTCATAATGTTGACGTGTCCCGTTGTCATAATATTTACATAGAGATAGTGGACGATTATAAGATCGACAGAATAATACACATTGCGATATCGATATTGTATACATGTTAAAAATACACAATTGATAATTATTATCGAAGCATTTTTTTGTATTCATTTTGGACTACAATACAAGATATTATATTATTATGCAGGGACAAAGCTCGTGACTTAATTTTCATACGATTACCCGAAACCTGAAATTAAACCTATAAGAAAAGAATCATAGAAAAAGTTGGATCGAGTGCATATTTCACTTCCCAGAAGAGTGCTCTTATCATTTGAGATACCGGTCCGCCTATGACGCATGTGAATTAATTCTAAAAACAACGATGTACGGTTTTTAAACTTTAACAAAGAAAATGTCAGATAACTTCATACGAACCTAAGAAATCAATAAAATTTCGAATGCTCACCAATGATTTAAAACTGTTAGAGACAATAATTATTGATTGATAATTTTAAATTTTAGGCCCGTTTCAGATGGGACACCGGTATCGCGCTCGATATAATATAGGAGGCCTTTGTATTCGAATAAAGGTGCCTTTGTATTATGTTTATGAACACCCCAGAGTTAATGAGTCAACGCATAATTCATAATATTGACGTGTCCCGTTGTCACAATATTTACATAATAATAATAATAAATTAAACATAAAACTGGCTGCGGTAATAAAAACAAGTGTATCGGCGGCTTGAGAATGTAGCGGCCGACGGAAAAGTGTACTGGGCACGCGTTGACTCATTATCTCTCGGGCGTTCATGAACATAATACAAAAGCCCCTTTATTCGAATACAAAGGCCTCCTTATTATATACGAGCGCGATACCGGTGTCCCGTCTGAAACGGCCCTTACTTACATAACTACCTACCTATTTTATTAAAAACAAAAATAATAAAATCGAATCGTACTATGTAAAAATGAATTACTTTGATAATTTTCCACTAGATAGTATCGTGGATTTCCATACACCATGTATTTTCGATTACCTACCCTTGATAATTCCAATATATTCGAAACAAGTAATACTTTTAATGGACCATAAGGGGAAGGTAGCGAAGGCAATTAATTGATGCCATCAAAATGTGGTGTTGGCGCCGAATGCCTCGTATTTCTTGGACAGAGTACAGGACGAACCAGTGAAGAATCCAGAGACTACAAATAAAGTAACGGCTGTCGACAATATGTCTGAGACGCATTCTGCAGTTTTTTTGGATAGCCCCCAGGGAAGACGCGCTGTGGCGACCAAGTAAATTAGCGTACTGGGGTAGCCTACACTCTGCCCTGAGAGTAGCAGAGAACCGAGAGGGTGGAAAGTCTTGGTCGCTCAAAAGATAAGGAAATTTCAAGTTGGTCACAATCCTCGGTATCCATGAGGGACCGACCAAGAAGAGAAGAGATACTTTTAATTAGTTATATCGGGGGGATTAACATCGGGGTTTATTCTTACCCCCGTTTTAGATCATGTTTTAGATCAGTTAGTTGAGTGTGAGTGATATAATATGTTCGGGCAGTGAGAATAATACACGCGTTGGTATTTTCTTGGTTTTATTTTATAGTAATAAAGTTCGGTAACACGGCACTAAGAAATGACTGTCATATTGATTTAAGTTTGAATTGAAAGGTTTAAATTATACTTTGGAATTTAGATAAGGTGAGAGACACGGAGCGGGGGCGCGTGTCGACTACATTGTAGGAAGGCTCAAATGACAACTGTGTTTTCGTTGCATCATTGTCTATGGTCTATCAATGAACATAGCCAACAACATGACAGTTGTAGGGTTATATACAAAACCTCTACAGTCATTACAATAATGTAAAACATAATATGTTTCATAACGGTAATTAATCTGCACAAACGTTGTGTAGTTTAATCATATAAAATCCTCATATATAATTAAAAAGATTTCTCAACTTTTACAGTTACGTATCTATATAATATGTACAATGTATTTTATCATATTTTGTATTGTTCGTAAGAAATCAATCTAGCGTTTTGGTGAAATCGTATTGAAAAGTAGAATTTACGGCTTATTTGTTTGACCACAAAACCGAAATGAGGTAATCGATTTTGTACAAACGCAGGTACGTGATCATAATAATATAGAAATACTTGCAGCTTATACAATGTTTACTGAAATAGAAGAAGAAGAAAATTCCGTTGTTTAATCCACATTCCCGCTTCTTTTTAACCCTTGCAAGACAGATGAAAACAGACAGAAAAATCAATTGATTGTAGGCACATATTGAAATTTGATATAAGCTGTTTTTTTTATTTATTTTTTTATTAAGGAAACAAACAGTTACATTTTGATTACAAAAATATGTTAAAAAAAATAGTGAAAAATTATTGCAACCAGCAAAGTTTCCATATAATATATATAGTTATAATACAGTTAAGCCTAACAAGATAGAAAGTAAGAAAGTAAGAAGAAATTACATGAGAAAAATGAGGAAGAATAATGAATAATTATTGACGAAAAAGTAATATTTTTTTAAATACATAAGTATCTATAAGCAGGTATCTATATTATGTGTGTTAAGAATTATTGAAATGTATACATAATATGGGTGATCTAAGATAGAACAGAAAAAGAGAATAACAAGAAAGGAAAAGAAAAAAACATATTTAAAAATTCGATCAATGTCCATTATAGAGAATTTTGGAGATGGCGCGTTTAAACGAAACAGGTGAATTATTGAAAGGATCAACGGTGGAGAAAGACATATTGTAATTTAAACAAGAGCGCCGAATAAAAGAGTTTTGTGTATAATTAGAAATAGGTATAGATATAGGCTATATAGAGTCGTCTGTTCAGGTCCAAAATGCTGTCCATCAAAACGAAATTCCGGGTGTATAACGTGGTCATCAAGCCAATCGTCATGTATGGATGTGAAACGTGGGGTTTAACAGAAAAACAAGAAAAGGCGCTCCAAGTGTTTGAAAACAGAATCCTCCGGAGAATACTTGGACCCGTCAATGAGAACCACCGGTGGCGCATCCGCACAAACGCTGAGCTCTTCGACCGATACCAACCTAGAATCACTAATATTCTGAGGTCAAGAAGGCTCAGATGGGCGGGCCACGTTGTACGATCTGAAAGATCTAGAACTCTCTATAGGATTTACAAAGGCACACCAGCTGGCACTCGACCTCTTGGCCGCCCTCGACGGAGATGGGCGGACAATATTCAAAGGGATGCGGAAAGGCTGGGGATAGTCAACTGGGAAGAGAGAGCACTGGACAGAGATGCCTGGAGAAACGTTGTGCAGTCGGCCATGGACCTGAACGGCCCCTAGCGCCAGTTTAATAATAATAATATAGGCTATATACCAATATAGCAAAATTTGATTATTAGGATGTTTGTAAACTAGCACTATTTTATTTAGCTCTACACCACTAACGAGGGTTATGAAAAGTAGGGTAACCGAATTTGTTCTCCTGCGCAGATCGGGTTAACAATTTTACAAACCAACTGAATTACGCGTTACACATTTTGGTACATCTCGGCCTAGTTTCGTTGTTTACCTATCTCTTTGTCATTTTCTGAAGAATACAAAATGCGCGCGAACCAAAACGCAAAACCGCAAGACCATCACGATGCCTCAGCCCAATTTTTCACTCCCACATAACAACAATTATACAAAGAAAGGTCGTGACTGTTACGATCTAAATTGCGTCACATTTTGTAAATTAATGTGAGAAGAGCGGGAAAAATGAGCACCATCTTCTATTTTTGGGATACTGTCGAATTTGCATTTTAACTCATTCAACACCGAGAATAGTTTTCTAGGACAAACATGGAAAAATCCCGGAACAAGGCCTGAACAACAACGAACCATAAGTGCGAGTGAGTAAGCATTCGGCACGCTTATATCTCCGCTATATGCGTTAGAATAAGATAGAATTTCTACGGCTGAATTTAAAAAATTTGAAAACGTCGCCGGAAAAAAAATATTTGGCTGATTACATACATTTAAAAACTGAGAGCACGCGTTGCCGAAGTTTATTATTTTTGTGTTAAATATAAAGTTAGCGGTAATTATTTTTAGTTATTTTAATAGTTAATAATTTTATGGTTAACTATGGTGTGTTTAAATTTAGAAGCAACACGATGGTTTAACGTTTCTTAGTTAAGTTGATAATAATAAAAACGTTGTTCTACTGTGCGTTATACGATAGACACACGGTTTCATTTTGCCGAAAAATAAGCCCTCTCTATATATTATTACTCTGAGTCCCAGAACAACTATTCGTATAGTTTCTAATATATTTTTGACTCGACAATCAAATACGAATCTCAGCCATCTATCTCCAATGGAAGTTTCTTAACAGACTTTTAAATATAAGTGATTCTAAGCCATTCATTTAACCAGTGGTGTCCCAAGGAGTAAGGCAGGTTATGTGTTACTTAAGGGCGTCATATTATAAAGGGCGTTGAATGAAGTAACATATATAAATTTTACAACTTCTGAGAATAGGGGCGGTTCTACGTCTTAGTTTAAAAAATAATCGATGCATAAAAAATCCTGATAACATAACCATGATTGTATTGTAATAACCGTTGTAATACATTGTGAAATTTTCACGAGGGTGTCTCCAAACCTCCAAACCAAACCCCAGGAATGGAAAAAATATAAATTATTAACGTGAATGGAATATTCTCTGAATTTTACAACATGCAAGACCTGTACTCATAAATTGATGTCATCTGGGGTATCCAATGTTCGCTTTAATCTTCTGATACGACATGCGCGGACGACACAAACTGATACTAGATTTTTCGGCCTTAAACGAAACTTTAAGTAATTGAGATAGAACTTAAATACTTAGTAGAATTCAATTATACAAGTTTATAATATATCACTAATATACTATTTATAATTTAGTTATACGAAAATATTATTATAAAATCGTTGGTTTATAAATACTGTTACCTCAGTTGAGGCATGGTCTAAAAAGATCGTGGCTAAGCGATGCGCGGATTGCGGGTCGCGGGTCCAAATGACGCATGCCGACCGAAATAATATAATTTGTCATATAAATCCAACATGCGTCCATGTAATGCTCTGTTTATTGTTCTATTAGTAACAATAATAATATATTCATTGACATGTTTTCTTTTTCAAGTAAATGGGTAACGTTTTTAGTCATCTTTACACGATTTAAGTATTAATACCCCCGTCGCCATCACGAAACAAATTGACGTATTCACACCTCGACGTTCGTTCTCCGAATGCCAGCGAGTCCAAAATTTCGTCGCGCCTATAGTTGAAAACTATTTGCCGTTTCACTGATGTATCGTCTTAATAATTATGACCGTTAGGCCGCGCGCATTTGATAGCCACTTATGGATGCGATAACTCGCAATAACTCTGGGTATGGAGAATGTATCTGAAAAATTGTGGGTTTCCACGGTTGAATCGACAAGAAGCTATATTATAAGTATTTAGTATGAGGGGTGCGGAAGTCAGTGGCACCTGTTTTTATTCTCCCCGCCTTCTCCCATTGCCTTTAAAATCAATAAAAAATATGGATATTTTTCAAAATGAATCCCCCCAAACCGTTTTTCTGCGTGCGCGCCTGCTCTCTTCAAGTAGATGTTCCAATAATCCGGCGCATATACGAACATGGCTTATGTTTGGATTCAGTTTTCAAATTCAATTAACTCAAAACTAATATATTGCACTAATAAATTAAAACTGTGGTGAATAAATGTACATTCATCAATTCATGGGCCGATGACACTCTGAGCCAGATAAAATACTTATGCATAATATTATTCACAGTGGATTTAATAAAAGATAAATTAACATTCTTTCGTCACAATTTTATAATTGGATGCATTTTGTATAATATAAATGTTTATTATTATAATATAGGTTCACTAACTTGTTTACAAAATTGTGCACACCGCAAATTTCGCGAAGAATTGTTTCGTGACCTTTTAAAACGACTTTTGCGGTTCAAAAGGCGTCAAGTTGAATTTTAATTAGATATCATCCTACATACATTTCGACATTCGGTAGGTAGGATATTATCTACCTTCATGAAATTTCACAACAAATTAAGGAATTTAAAAATTACAAAACTTTAAATAACTACTAGGTCTAAGTATATAACTACGCCAAAATTCATCAGACGTGCCGAACATGTTAAAATATGAAAAGCAGTCTTTGCCAAATCATTAATTTAACATTAAATATATTATTAATATTGAACTATTCAATAATAAAATATTTCTAAACTTAAAGCAATAATTGTAATTATTCCTGCCTAAAATCGTCAGAATTCAAAATCTACAAGACAAGTTGTCAACCAAAGAATGCCTAGCTCACTTTCAGTGACGTCTCGTGGGGGTAGGCAGATTGACCGTCGCTTGGGGGCGGCAGTTACTCGTAGGGCGGCAAATCGAGGAGAATCATTAGGTGTATATAGAAATAGGTATCTAAACTTAGTAATAACGGAAATATCTTTCCATTAAAAGATTGAGTCACTGGTTGGAAAGAAAATGTATTGATTCAACATAAAAAGGTTTAACAGACTTGATTTTTTTTGTCGGATTCGCGATGTCTAGTTTACTTCCGTTGTCCTTGGACGTCACATCTTTGATGACTAGCAATGCCACGTGCATATTTGCGAATTATATTTGAATTATAAGCATGTCCCCCACAAAGAGGTACCTACAACGATAAAATATTTAATTGTATATCGACACTCGACAACTCCTTAATTCAAATGGATTTACACATTAATTTTACCGCGTACACCATTTGGAAAACGCTACTCTAGAGCATCACACTGTCTTTATCCTTAGGCGTAAAACTCACTTTTCACAAAATTTCACAAGTGGCGCGTAAATCATCGAAAATACAACGTAATCAAATACGCCAAGTACACTGGATTTGACGACGCATTGTGCCCGCCTGCCCCATGAGTCACCGTCGTGTGGCTTCTCAGCGGCACTAATTAACGAAAATACAACATAGTCCATTCATTGAACACGGTAAGCAAAATCACGCTCCTGGAAGCGTCGTCGATAGACGGGCGAGAAGCCATTATTTAATAACAGTGAACTTATTGTCTAGTTATTGCGTGTCCGATATTTCGCTGGTAGAATGATGTCATCGTGAATATTAATTACAAGCCCCGAGAAATAATATAATATTTTTATTGCTTTGTTATGAGAGACGCTGATAATAATAATTATTTTGTGCTTCTTGGGCCCCTTATTACATAGGTGAAGGTTAATGCGCGGGTGGGATGGGGCCTACTCAGTAGTGAGCGCACCGAGCGCCGCTTTGGTGGGCTTTATGCCTTAGAGATAAGTAAGGGGGCCCGCTAAAGATCCTGGCATGTGGGGGCCATGATTATAAGTACAGGTACTGACCAAATTAATTTATCCAAATATTTTTGCTAGTCATTCGCGAGTTTTGAAAATTGTCAGGTGTATATTTAAATGTATCTAAAACCGTGGACACGCAATATTGTCTATTAAAGTATGGCATTTAAATTAGATTTAGTGGTACCTATATATTATGTTAGTAATGTATCCATACAACACATTTCTTAGATATTGCAGTCATGAAAGGATGATAAAAAATACCTACTGTATAAAAAATGGGGCGGCATTTTGCCTAGGGACGTCACTGCTCACTTTGGTATAATAAATGATCCTAAATGTCAATGCGGAAGTGATAATGAAGATAAATCACGTTGTTCTGTAACGTCCACTATACAATGGTCAAAGATGAAGGCTCCATGAAAATTTAAGGAAAAATTATGTTTATAGCCCAGCCAAACATCAAAACGTTTTTGTGTATCCAAACATTCAAGTGGTTCACGCTGACATGTAATATTATGCCGTATCCACACTGGCAACCTCATTAGATTTCGATTAAAATAATTTTTGGTGAAACAAATTTTGATAATTATCGTGAAATTTAATGAGGTTGCTAGCAACCTGTTACCAGTGTGAACACGGCAATGCACCTCTACCCATTATAAATAATATGTTTTTTGTTTTTTTTTATTCATTAATCTTATAGAAATGTAATAGCAATGTATAAAAACAGCTAAATAAGGGCGCAGACACACGGCATTTTAGTTGACCCACGTCCACTGTAATTCCGTGTGTCTGCAGCCGAAGCCTCAGCTGAGACTTTATAGGTTAAAAAAAATTAAATCTAATAGACGGTTTTTGTTTCATTTCAGTTTGTGTGCGGCTCCGTCCTACTATGGACACTCACCGGAATCAGCATTGACCGATATCGTTGCCTGGCGTCACCAGAATATCGATCTGGACTCACGCACCGGACAGCCGTGATAGCATCAGTCGCCGCCTGGATAATAGCACTCCTCATCTACCTTCCAGCAGCTCTGTTCTTTCGGGAACAAAACATCGAATTCAACTCGACGATCTCCACCAACCCAATGATATACATCAAGAAAAACATTACAATATGTACATTAGTTTTCCCGGCGTCGAATAACTTCAATTCTGGTTTAGCATTTACATTGCCGAGTGCTGTAATTAGTGGTTTAGTTCCAATGGGTATTCTAGTTTACAATCATCACATTATATTCAAGAAACTTAAAGAAATCGAGCTACGTTTAAAAGAAAAAATTGGGAATATTGAATTGCCATCGAATAAACTACGAACAAGCATTCAAACAATAGCAGGAAACCTTCTCCCTGGACTTTCTTTATCCAGCATTGCTGAATCAGGAAGACATAATCCTTTAGTAAGACTTCCTTCAAGCGGAGATATTCAGCGACTAATAAAACACAAAAGAGCTGTAAAGATATTATATTTGAATGTAATTGCTGTTCTGTTAATGTGGCTTCCTATAACTGTAACAATGTTTTTGATTTACGAAGACGGACATAGAGACGATACGGAATTCTTTTTGACGAATCAATACTTTGTATGGAGCATTATCATTGCCCTATTGAACACGATTGTGAACCCGATTTTGTACGGGTTTCTTACGGAGAACTTCAGAAACCATTACCCGGTGTGTAAATGGATCCAGGAGCACTTATGGCCCGCGCGGGACTCTGTTGTTGAAGTTGTACCGAGTCCGGCTTGGAATACAAATCCTAGCAGTGGTAATGCCTCGTGTATTTTTTGACAAAATTTTGTCATAAATGCGATATTACTAACTCCAATTTATTTGGAGCACGGGGAAAGCACAAGATCGCTCTTCCAATATCATTCCCTGAATGTGTAGATTCCTGTTGTAGCACCGCTGTAAAGTAACAGATGGTCAGACAGTAAGACAAATTCCAGGAGTTTGGATCATGTGGAATTTGACAGTGATAATACTCATCATTAGAGAGATTGTTAAATGTAAATAAACTGACATATTCAGTTATAATAATATGACATGTAAACATAAGCTAATTTAGTGTAGATTCAATAATAATATCACTTGCATTAGATTTAACTATGAGAGCACAAGATTTTTAAATATTTATAAAAATAATGACCAAATGTATCTCCTAAGAATAGATTTAAGTATAAATAAAATAGGTATGTTATTTATCAATTGAAATTAGTTTTTAATACCTATGTATATATTTATAGCTTTTGGCAAGATGTTTTTATTAAACGGTTCTATGCCTTCCTTTTCACTCTGTGAGGCCGTGATCGCATTATCTCATCCGACTTTAAACTCAAATTACTAGCCACTGTCGATTGATTTGCATAATCTAAAAAATTAAACACACAGTGACATCTATTTGAATAATTATGAAATACTAAGCCAAAAATCATCGGTATTACAGCGATTTTGGTAAGAGCTTCGTTCTACATTCAACGTGCGTCGTTAAAAGTCTGTGGCCTGTCAAATACAGTCATAGTAATATCGTGAGGCATAGAAAGGGTCATAATATCACTTTCATTCAGCACAATAAGAAAATGATTTAAAGGTGATACTGTTTTACTGATTCAGTGTTGCCCTTTGTCATTCAAACTGATTGTGGAATTACTATGTGATTTTGTATATTAACTTATGCCATATTTTACCACAGTATGATGACCCTACTTAAACAGTATAATATAATATCGTGGGCGTACAGGCAGAAGTCACTAACTCCAAATACACAGTTCTGAGATAATCAATGTTTTTGGTGTTCTTAAAATGGCTGTAAAATCTTTATTTTTTGAGTTCTTCGTTACTTTTATTTTTTTATATGTTCAATAATCTTAAATTGTGACTTATGCCAGTCAAGCAGCATTACTTTTTCTTTATAATGACATTAAAATCTCAATTTCGTCAAAACTGGAGTTAGTGACTTCTGCCTATACGCCTATGAATTATGATATGCACTCTAATATTTATTTTAGTTGTACCTTTTAGTGCATGTATACCGACTGTTTTACGCCATAAATAAAAATTCAAACGTGTGATTGTTAATCACATAATACTATAATTATATTATAAAGTATTATAGATTGTGTTATATTAAAATAATTAATCTTTATAACATTTTGTTAAAAGCAAAATATTGATTATCAGAAAATGTGAATATGTAGATTATAAATTAATATAGACTGTCAAAAATAAGGATCATGAAATTATTTTACTTCTTGTGTAAAATGTGATAACTTGGGAGATGGCTTCATTCAGCAGTGAATCGATGACAGGTTCTGATGATGACGATTAATATTATTACTTCATATTCAGTGGCTTCTGTGATGATAAATCTCTAAACATAATAATCTAACTGGAACATTTGTTTTACGGGAGAGCAAGTGAAATTGGTTAGGCCAAAAAATTTTACGTAATATAAAAAACACTTCATATCTAAAGAAAACTACATAATTATCATCATTTTTTCAATGTATTTACATTTGTTTCCTAATTATATGAAGGTTTTCTTTTTGGAACATTAAATAATAACATTCTTTTGTCTTACCTAAAATGAAACTTTTAGCCTATTCAAATGTCATACATAATATAGAGACATCTCTTGTCAGTTTTGTAAACATTTAGAGCAAACAAAAAGTTGCAGCTGTGTTTTTGCCGTATCAAAGAATAAATACCATTTGAAATAATTCTTGGAAGAAAACTAAAAAATAAGAACTGTCCCCGTAAGCATTAAGCCATTGCAGTATTGAAATAACTATAATTATTATCATGGCCCTCACAAGGTAGGGCGGCTGACAGGGCTCTAGCCTGGTGGCCCGGGCTCAGGTGGGGTCCGGCGTGGCAAGTTAACCAGATAAGTGAGATAAATACATATCACAATTTTGCTTCAATAGTAATAAAAGTCAACCGGCTTGCCAAAAAGTTGTCCTTCAATAATACTTTTACACAATTTCTATACAATGTTTTATTGTGTATGGATACTCAACAACTCTATAATAATTCAAATGGATGTAAGTATTAGAATATACAAAAGAACACTAAATATACACATTAATTTTACTGCGTACACCATTTGGAAAACGCTACTGTAGAGGGGCCCGCCAAAGATCCTAGCCTGGAGGCCCGCTTCAGGATATGGGGGCCATGATTATTATATATGAATTTTTTTTAAATATATGCCATATTAGGTACAACTGTCATTTAAGTAAGATGTTGTAGATGAAAATCATGAATAAGTAAATACAAATAGCACCATACAATGACAACATCATGTCTTGCTTACGTTTGAAGAATGAGATTGGAGAGACAGTCAGCACTTTTACGTGTAAACAGTTATTATCCCGATGGTTTAAAACAGTGCTCCGCAACCGGTGTGCCGTGAGACGATGCTAGGTGTGCCGCGGTGCAATAGCCAAATTTGCATACATGGCTAGTAATTTATATTTGAGCACCTGCGTGAACTTAATAAAACAATGCAAGATCAGAATGAAAATATATTGACGTGCTCTGATAAATTGGCAGAATTCAAAAATAAACTCGAACTTTGGCAGAAGGAGTTAAGACAAGGATCTCTACAAATGTTCCAAAGGAACTACCAGATTACCATTGAAAACAAGGAATCAATTTTGGATCCATCTCAAAAACATTTAACTTTGTTGCAAAAGAAATTTCATCAGTACTTTCATACAATCAATGCGACTGGATACGAAACCCTTTTGCAACCAATGCCGAAAATTCTATAGAAGCGCTTTTCCTATAAATTCAAGAGGAATTTGTTGAATTGAAACTGAGCTTCGCCGATGTTTCATTGGTTATTTTCTGGATTTCGGTTAATAAAAATATCCTCGGATTTCCGACAAAACTATTGCAGTTCAGCTCCCATTTTCGAGTCAAAAAAAGTCGCCTGCAGCGCTATTTTACTATTTTTAATATTAATATTTAAAAAATAGGTAAGGATACAATACAATTTATTATTATTGTGTCAATACTCAACAAATAATTATTCCTAACCCGACAACTAACCATAATTATATTAACATTTATTATAACCATACGAAAAATTGCTAAACATAAAATCAATATCATTAATTTGACCTCGAACACTATTTTAAAATGCTATTTTTTAGTATCACGCTGTCTTCAACCTTAGCTATAGGTACAGGGGCCCGCCAAAGATCTTGGCCTGGGCCTTCCCTTCAAGATGTGGGGTCCATGTTTTGGTGTATAAATTGTTTTACGTGTGGTCTGCCGCGGAATTCTGGGAAGACCTTTGGTGTGCCGTGGGTGGGAAAAGGTTGCGGAGCACTGGTTTAAAATACACACTATAGGTGCAAGTAAATCCATGCACGGGCGCTACAATGCTGACAATCAGAATCAAGAAAAGTGAATAAAATAGAGGTTACCGACTTTGAAACTATTAGCCTCATACCATTATTTTAGTTTGTAAAACTAGCAACTCTTCTTTTCTTTTGAATACCTGGTATTAAT
This sequence comes from Rhyacophila brunnea, assembly GCF_057557595.1. Classification (NCBI taxonomy): domain Eukaryota; kingdom Metazoa; phylum Arthropoda; class Insecta; order Trichoptera; family Rhyacophilidae; genus Rhyacophila; species Rhyacophila brunnea. The sequence continues at coordinate 6,928,016 of NW_028232796.1, read as the reverse complement.
GGAATATCATCTATAGCATATACGTCAAATCATTTTAAAAAGCAATCCATAAAAACCTCGTAATTTGTCTCAACAAATTTACAAACCTCGTAAATACCAAGAATTGTTATCATTTTTTTACAGGAGTGTTAAAGATTTTTATTTATAAATTATCTAAAAATTTTATTAGAATTTGTTAGAACATGAAAAAACTTGTTGATTAATTATATTAAAAATTGTGAGATTAAAGAAATAAAAAAAATAGTGTGTTCGATTTTGGAATATATTATATTTCTCGAATAAAACCAAAAGTTGTACATACATTCACATGAACCGTTTCCATACAATATATTGTTTGATATATTTTATAAAATACGCCAAAATATTATGGGCTAGTCATGAAATGGGCTCTTAAAAACATGTTTCATTAATAATTATAATATTATTGTTACATAGTAGTAGTAGTAGTAATCAATTGATTGAATCAATATTTCAGTCTTGAAATAATTTTGTTGTCATTTTGTAAAAATTTCTCCAAATAAATAAACTATCATCTAAACAACTTTCGCTACATTTTCATTAATAAATCAACCTAACATAAAAAAAAATACAATAAAATAATAGGCACTAAAAAAAATCATTTACAAAAGCTTTTAAGCCACATGGATAGAGGCCACTGAGATGTTTCACACGTGACTTTAATAAACTGAGAACATGCTAAATAAGTATAATATATTTTATTTTTTCTCTAATTCATATAAATGAATAAAATAATATTATTCCGGATATAAATTACACATTTAAAAAAAAACACAAGTAACAATAGCATACTGTTTTTTTTATGAATATTTTTTTTGAAAGGCAGAAAAAACTAACAACTTAATTTTATTATACACTTTTTAAAGAAGTAAATACATTTAATAACATATTGCAGATGTTACAGAACACGAAAAAAATACCATGCATTTTTATTAATATTAAATATTTTATCAAAAAAAATATGCTAAAACATGGCAAGATATTAACTTTAATTTCATTAAATATCTCAAAATTGACAAGAAATAGGGCATAAATAATAAAAATCATATATCGCGGGGTTACTGCGAAAAGTTGGTATTTAAGTCGATAATTTAGGTATTTAGATTAAACAACAGATTATGTGTATGTATAAATATGTGTGTTAGAAAAAAAAATCATGGACATCCAATATATAGAACATGCACATAAAGCACAAAGAAATTAGGATACCTGATTTTAGAAGGCATGTCAAACTTCAAATTACAATTACTCCATTACATGATTTTGAGACATACCAACTTTTGGCAGTAACCCCACGGCTATTATTACACTAATTTTGCATATTATGAAAGGCTTGATATGACTCATTAATATATTCAATTAAGAAACACAGTCATTTTATTTAACTTTTTATTACATTATGTATGAGAAAGCAAACAATAATTCTAGAAGTGTTTTAGTATATTTATAGTAATGAATCATATCAAAGCTGTAAATGCTAGGATAATATAAATTATTTAATACTAGAGGGGACACTTAGTAGTAAATTTAAGTCAAGTTAAGACTTAGTGTATCATACGAATTTCTATCTGAATTTCTTTCTGAATTTCTATCCGAATTTCTTTCCCTCGCGGAGACATTTTTATTAGTTATTTTATTGACAATTTCTTGTTGCAAACTTGTCAAAACTTTTTTGACATTGGTGTTATTCTGCGGTGTCAAAAGCAGGGCCTTTCTGACGTCTTGGAGGCTCTCCGTCACTTTGTCGAGGGCCAGGTACGCCTTGGATCTGGCGTAGAAACATTCAAACGAGTCAGGTCTGAGAGAGATCGCTTGCGCAGCCAAATCTGCAGACTCAATGTATTCCTGTAACAATGAAATTTAATACATACTTATAATATGTTAATGTTAATTTTTATAATGAGCACATTTTAATTAGTTACTTCCATTGTGCTTTGACCTTAAAATAATTTTAATTTGAAAAAAAAATGTCACAATAATATTAATAACTGGGAATAAAAAATCTTCTACTCACGTTGAGTTTCCTTTTACATCTGGATTGGTTCAGCAGAAAGTTGGTCTTAAGCTGCGTGAATGTGCAGAGATGCTCCGGTGAGAGGGAGGTTCCAGTTGTGATGGGGTCATTAATGACATTGTTGATCTTCTTGAGGGCATATTGGTAGCGGTGAGATGCTTCTGTGAGACGGCCCTTCCTGTACAGCACATTGCCATCTTCGAGGAGTTTGTTTAAGAGAATCAGCCTGCGAAAATATAACATATATAATATATTAGATTAAACAATATCAAGCGCACTACCTCATCTATTTTAATTTAGGTATCCCACGAGTGAATGTTCAGTGCAGGTGTGTCCAACCAGCTCCTCCCCAAGTAGGTGAATATTAAAAAATACACAGCCATGTTTTCCACTTTGATACAGGAATTTGAGAACAGGTTACACAAGATTTCCGGAAAAATCATCAATATTTTAATAGTACATTGAAACCATGATTTTTAAATTTAAAAAGTCTTGCAAATTGCTTTGGTTTACAAGTGCGTATTATGTTTACATGTTCTTTCACCTTTTCGAAAATGTTCCTTTTCTTTTGAACTGACTAACCTATATTTTTCTTTGAAGGGGTACAAGTAATAAAAAAACACGTGTACAATCGCAAAGCGTAACCTTAGTCTCGGGCACAGCAGAAATGTCTATAAATATAAACGCACACAAGCGTTAAGAATTTATTTCAATGATTGCCATGCATTGAATTGAATTTAATTATAATACCGAATTTTAATAGAATTCTGAATATTTCACACATAAATTGCAGGAAATAAAAATGAAAAATTAGAAATTAAATGTATTACAATGAAACTAGAAACTACACGCAAATAGTGAGAAAATGTCAATTTAGGGCACGTAATATTGGAGTCTATATTTTAATTATAGACTCCATTTTCGTCAACACAAATATATTAAGTAATTCTTAGGAATCTTTTTGCATCAGAAAATCAACTCAAAAAAATTGATGTCTCTTACTGGACTTTGTAAGACCTATCTTCTGAGAAGAAAATATCCCTTTATTCACAATCAAAATCTTATTTATGGTATTTTTGAAAGGATGATATTGACAAGGACTTTCAGGGTTGTATGCGACAGAGATGGTAAGTGGCGAGTGAGGTACAACCACAAACAATACGCGTTGTACAATAATCCCCCCAGGCCATATTAAGCATAGAAGACAGCCTACCACTCAAGAGACTCCTCTTTGAGAGTTCATAATATTTCTAATAGGAAAAAATTTAAGCTCAATAAAAATATGTACTCACAATATTTCTGGTTTTCCAGCAGCCATGGCCCAGGTAGCAGGACCGAGCTTGGCACCTCTATTCAGAAAACATTGCACCACCTGAAAAATGTTAAAAATATTCTTCGATAACATAAGATTAATACAAAGATAAAATATTGCCAACTTTAGAATGAGTATTAATTTCTTGTACTGTCTTGGTTTATCACTAATTCCTTTTATTAAGTGTTATTACATTAATAAACATAGATTTATAATGGAAATACAATACTCTCTTTACATGAAATCCTTTGATATTTTTAATACTACTATACTAATAATTAAGACTTATCTAGTGATTCTAATTAAAACTGTCTGCAATAGTAACAATAAATCTTTCCACCACTGGTAAATAAATGTATCTATTAATAATATGATTCATAATTCTCTTACTAGATGTCTCTACTGCTACGTGTCACATGATCCTTCAATACAATAACTTTATCCATTAAAATTTTACATACCTGTATATTCTTCTGCCCGATCGCCCTATCGAGTGGCCTCATCCCATGGATGTCCACCCATTCCATCTTGGCCCCCTTTTCGAGCAGGGTTTCCACAATATTGGGGTGACCGCCACAAGCCAGGCACAGAGGAGTTCGTCCCACAGAATCTGCCTGCGAAATAGATGCGCCGCGATCCAGAAGTGCGGCGACGCAGCCGAGCCTGCCTCGGAGACAGGCCCAGCCAAGGGCTGACACTCCTTCCGCGTCCGTAGCATTTACATCGGCACCTGGTGAAAAAAGAGAGAACTGATTAATATTTTCTTGAAAAATATGGACTTCACAGTCAGCAGTTGTTGCTAGATATTCTTTCAACTCTATTCAGTACTATGGAAAAGAGATAGGAACGGGGGACATCGTCGAGATTTTCTTCTTCTTCCATGTTATGTAATTATTACGGAAAAATCTAAATTTTGAAACTGATGGCCTCGATTAAAATAGGTTTTGATACAGCAAGGATGCCAAGGAGCTGGTGCTGGAGAATAAAGATTATGTATAGTTTCTATAAATAAACTCAATAAATTAATAAATAATTACCATGGTCCAGTAAAATATCCACAACATTAGGATGGCCTTCAGCCGCTGCGATGATCAGCGGATTCTTGTTGGGATTGGTAAACGTTCCTCCGGCCAGCAGCAGCCTCTCAACAATGACATTGTGCCCTCCCCGGGCCGCTAGACAAATGGGATCCATCCCTCTCTGATTGGAACTCCGGAGGTCGGCCCCTCGATTAATGAGGGAGTCCACCACCGCTAGACAGAAGCTTCCTGAGCCGCATGCTGCCGTGAGAGCTGTTTCTCCCGTTATCGAGCATATGGAATCCACCTGGAATATTTAAAGAAATTGTTATAAGTTATAATCATTCATAAATTATATAAAAATATAATGACACCTGTTAAAACTGTATAAAATAAATAAATTTAATTACAGCATTCTGTATTACCCAAATTACATGAGCAGATTTGTAACGTGACAACTCTTATTGAACATTTGGTCCGATCGACTTATGTCATTTTTAAATCTATTCATTGAGTCATGAGCAAAATCAAAACATTTTTATTTTAGCCTGATCCAACTCAATGATTGTGGTAACAGGTTGAATTTTAATTGGCAACTCTAAAAACGGATACGATAACTGACGGAAAACCCATCCTATCTCGTCTCTGTTTTGGATTCACTGGATAAACTGACAATTCGACTGAAACGGAGACTGATCGGACAGCAAAACTGATCATTTAAAATCACCTTAATAGATATGTCCGAGTGGTTCGAATAACTGAGATAATCATGAGTTTCAACTGGTAATCATGACTTTTTTATCTTCACTGTCTCACTACCACATTTTGGAGTTAATAAAACAATGATGTATTGTGCCCTTCACATGCAATTCACAAACAACGTAATTTAGGTAGGTTCTCAGTATGTTATACATACCTCCAAATCGGCAGTGTCGATCAGATACTCCACGATGTTGAGATGTCCAGCCTGTGCGGCGCCTACAAGAGCATGTTGGGCGCCCAGCACGTCGTTGTCCTGGTTTTTGGGACCCTCGCATCCCAGCAAGTAGGCTACAGTTGTCCCGTGACCTTTCCGCGCAGCGTGGAACAAAGCTGTCTGACCAGTTTGGTCGATGTCTCCCAGAGATGCACCTATTTGACAAAGAGTAATAGATTGTAATATAAAATTATCAAGGGATATTTAATAATTTATAACTTCACCTTTTTGAATGGTGAAGTTTTAAGATGTATGCATGGTGGTCATGGATTGTCTATATATGTACATAAGAGTGTACTACAAATAATGAAGAACTGAGGATTGAACGAAAAATAGTATCAATAGTGATCAACTAGAGTAAATAGACTTAAAAATTAAATATGAGATTGCAAATTCTACATAATTGTATACGACATTCTGTAAAGTGTAAATGATATCTTGTACTATCCATAATTACTATTCCAAGAAGAAATATCTATGTTTTATATATTTATTAATCTTAGAAGGAGGTCGTGTCAGGCCCTGCTCCAAACTCATTTTATAATATTATGTCAGTCATGTTGTACTTATTTGATCATAAACATTGCATTGATATTTAAGTATTGTTATCTCAGTAGAACAGTGACGAAAGGTGGAGGTAGGCTGTTAAGATTCGACATAAATAGTGGACACTAAACTTTGTCAGTCAAACGTATTTGTTTTCATTGCACAAAGTGATTAAGGCAACAATGTGTAGATAGTGTTTGTAGTTTTAAATCCAGTCTAATCTAAGCCAAAGTAGATGATAGTCAAAAAATATTGGTTTATCTATAAAATATCTAATATTATTCCATTATACCATAAATAAATTAAGATATTTTATATTAATTATGGTTTGGTTTAGGCAGGGCTTAAAATTTTTTCAAAAACTAACAAACATTATCTGTAATATGTATTCTTAATTCAACGAAAACAATTAATAAGTATGACTGAAAAAGTGCACTCTATTTTTGTCAGATAGCCCATAGCGAACCGAAACTATTATGGTATGGTTAGGCAGGGTTCAATTTAAATTTAAAAACTAACCAGCACCATCTATCTGTAAACTGTATTCTTAGTTCAATGAAAACAAATAATTATGACTGACAAAGTTTAGTGTGCACTTTTTACGTTGAATCTTAACAGCCTACCTCCATCCCTTGCCACTGCTGTAAAGTTATGAAGACAAATATTTACCTGAAGCTACAAGGCATCGAGCGACATCAGTGTGTCCCTTCTGACACGCGAGAATGAGGGCCGAACATCCTTGAGAGTTTTTCAAATGAACATTGGCTCCAAACTCCAGCAGCATTTGAACCATTGATAAAATCCCTTGATAAGCGTATATTCCCAGCAACGGGGAATTACCTAAGTAGTCAGTTATGAAATCAGGGGAACCCCCGGCAAGTAACATCAGCCTGGAAACTTTCACATTTGGATTGTAGATGTTTCTCAACGTTGAAATGGCTTGACTGACATTTGAAGCGCTCTCCGACACCCATTCGGCTTGTAAATCTCTTGAACAAGTTCCCACAGGTGCCGGGCCTAAGTTTCTATAAAGATGGGCCTTTAAAATATGATGCCCGAGTTCCAAAGTTTTTTCAGCATCTAAAGGTGATTGAACTCTTGATAGTCTGAACGCTATCGCAGAATGACCGGCTCTCAGATCACATAAGAACTTAGGACTTTCTCCGTCGTCTCTGCGTATAAGCCACTCTCTGAACGACGGGTGGAAGAACATGTATGTGTTGTCAATTCGCTTCACCAAGAAGTTTGACAGAGTAGAGAATCTTTGCAGGAATTCTTCCCACGGTAAAAACGTATTCACCAGAAGTGAATTTACAGAGTAGTATATCTCTACGAGGGTTAAAGGATACAATGCCGCAAGACATACGCTTAAAATATGAGTAACTTTTTCAAACGCTTGCAGAGTTTGGAATTTGAGATTTAATTGCAGTAAAAATATTTGCGCCAACGATACAGGCAGCACTTTGTAATTTGCCGATTTCACGACTAAATGACCTTTCTCTATTAAATCCAGTAGAAGTTTTACAAACAGAAACGATCCTTGAGCTAATTGCAGCATGTGATGAGAGAATTTTAATATTCTATCGTGTTTTCCGAGAACGGATTTAATATTTGTTTCTATCGACGGGTTCATCTGCATTCGTAAATTAATATACTCCAAAATATCTCGGTGAACATTATCAGAAGACTGATATTCGTCTAGGCTTAATTTAGTGTACGGAAGTTGTTTCGTTAGTTCTATAAACGGCGACCGAACAGTTGCGACGATTTTGAGCCAATCGGGCATTTCGCCAGTATGATTCGCTAAGAAAGAAGAAATTGTATCTCCATGGTCCGGCCGATGGTATTCCGCCTCGCATAGTCCGTCAACTAATATCACACTGTTGCTTTGATCTATGCTGTTGTTTCTCCGTAGGGTGATGAGGGGTTCGATTATTCCCCTCTTGAAGGCGAGATCAGGGTCGGCGATGCACTCCTTGATAGAGAGGCAGCCCAGCAAGTGAGGTTCTCCGAGTAGATACTCTCGGTAGGCTTGCAAGCGGGGTGATTGGCAAAGCTGTGCGGCGAGGGAGTGGACGAATTCGCCCACTAGACAGGTACTGTTGTTATCGGCCTATAAAAGTTAAAAAAAAATTATGTTAATGAACAATCATTTTATAATCAACTATTGATCCCTTTGCATAAGAATACTGATAGTGATTCTAATAATATGGTCAAATAACGATATAAGTTAATATTCTATGTATTGGTACACTCTAAATTAAATCAGACTGGTGGTAAGCTGTTGTAGTTTTTTGCTAGATAGTCCATTGTATAAAAAACTAGGCTTGTGACATGAATGGAAGGTGTTTTTATATCGGTTGGCAAATATATCTCGGAACACAATGCAGTGTGTGCTATGAATGAATTTACAATGCAAAATGACTTGCAGCTAATTTAATCATTCTTTTTTCCATCGGCACTACAATCGAATGTGGATCTTGGCCACCTTCCAAAGAGGTTTCTTAACAAAGCCCATGTTCTGGATCCAAATACATATTGACAAAAAAAGTGGCCCATGCCTATATAAGAGGACAATTTATTTACTACTCGTCCATCACTGGCAGGTATGCTTTATCATTTAATCATTAGCCTTAGTAACCATATTATTATCAGCTTCATTTTCATATACAAAGGCTCCATCTTAATAGAAAGTTTTTCTTCAAACATATTTGATCTCACCTGGCAAAAATGATAGGCAACAACTTGGGAAGCGAGACTAGCGAGAAGTTTCATGTTGACATCCATTGCCGGCACATCGGCGCAAATGTCTGACATCTCCCTGACATGGTCATAGATGGAATCTTTCTTCCTACCGAAGCAAGAGTACTCAACCAGTTGTAGAATGACGGCAGTCTTCCCGGTTCCTGGTTCACCGGAAATGATGATTCCCGGTGAAGAGGTGTTGAGGGTTTCCTCCATCTCCTGGAAGAGCCACTGTCTTCCGACGAAGAGCGGGTCTTGTTCGGGGATGGGCACTTCGAAGAACAGCGGACGAAGTGTCAACTGAGGTATAGGCGGGTAGACTGGAATAAAAAATAAAATAATTGCACAAATTTGTAATTTTAGAGTCAATGACATTTTAAGCCCTGATTAATGGACTAAACGCAAGTTTTCAAATCTAATAGTTACAACAGAAACCTAATTATTTCAAATTTAATAACTTTACTTGAATAGCGGCAAGCAGATTTAAACCAATAGAAACCATTCCATTCATCAGCCAGTACAATACAATTCACTGCTGGATGAATGCTACTCTTAAAATAACTCCATTCCTCTCAGTATTTTTTGCTGTACAGTATTTTGTCAATCCAATGAGTTTTAGGGTGACTCTGTAGCAATTTAGTGCTCTTCCGCCCTTGAAAATTACTGTATTATCTATTCGCCGAGTGACAATGCATAATTATATGACAATATAGGCATAATTCCTTTTTGTTGTACGGGGCAAAAGAAATATGAAGTTAAGCCCTAAACCCCCAGTCTATAATATAGTTTAATGTGTTGTATTGTTCATACTGTAGTTTACGTGCTAGAAGATATCAATATTTGGCCACGTATTTTTTTCGACTAATACGTGGTGTGAATGAGAACTCTGCCATTCTTGGTAATATTGACTTGTGTGTCCCTGATAACTATCTTAGAAATCAGGAGCATCAGTTGTTTGTTCTCCCGAGTAGCAGAACTAACCTGCCATTGGTGATGCCAATTGGGAGGGCAATAACTCTGTTCAACCAAATTGCTTCGGATGTTGATATATTCCATCTACGTGAGAATGAGTATAGGTGGACGTTATTTTATAAATTCTTAAAATAGGGTCTGCTTAACTCATCCGGTGTACTTCCTTGTACCTATATACTTCATATTTTTTGTATTTACACATTTATACTGTAGAATAACTTAATATTGCATAATTACAGTATTACATAATACTGTTTTAATAATATTTATTTGTTTCTAAATGTCATGTTGTGAACGTCTTAAACTTATAATTTGTAATGTTCACAATATGTAAAATAAATTGAAATTGAAATTAACTCATTTAGTGCTAACACCGCGACTGGCGCGTTTGGAGTAAATGGCCATTAGATATAATTGACATGTTATTTAAATGTGGTAATTAAAAGGTTAGCAGTGATTGTGTTGTCATTTACCACTCATCCCTCGTATTCTAATTCTAACTCCTAGTATCTACTGTTCATTCAAAAGTGACTTGAAGGCATTTGGTAATAATACTTACGTTTCTTTGCATCAATTGTAGGGGCGAGTCGAGTGCCGGTTCTTGCGGATCGTCTTGCAGAAGTTCGTCTATTTTTGAAAAATCCCAGCTCATCGATTTTATTTTGTGTTGCTAGAAAGAAAATAATATATTAATATAACACCCACATTAGAAAAATGGCAACTACTGATAATATCAATATCTATGGAAAAGTTTATAGTTCTTTTGAATTCTAGTACCCTCACAACTAGTTTAATAGTATTACTTTTTGAATTGGATACTCCAGACAATGGAAACCATAAATAAAGTATGTTTAATGAAAACTAAACGTTACAAATATGACTACTCACTTGTGACCGAATGTCTCCGACTGACAGGACTTGATGAGCAATTGCTATTCCCTGACATAGACATGGACATTAGGGATCCTATCGAGTCGGAAGTCTGCTCTTTGCTTCGGGTCATGACACTCACATCAGCCTCTGACGATCCGGTAAGTGTGGAAACCTTAAATTGAGAAGAAACAATGAATATTAAAAATTCCCACAGTTGTAATACATTGTCAAGGAGTTTTACATAACGATCACTTGAATTTGGATTTTGGAAGGAGAATTTGGTTCTAATTATTATTCTTCTTCTTCCACCCTGTCACGTCCCAATATTAGGGCATAGGGCAAGCACAAGTTGGCGCCACTTCCCTCAGTCCATCGCCAACTCCTGCGCCTCCCGCCATGTCAGACCTGTAGCACGTAGGTCGCTTTTGTAGCATCGCTGCAGGGTGAGGGAGGGCCGGCCACGGCGACGAAACCACCGAAGGCTGTTGTGTCTGCTCACGAACTCGGGTGTTTGTAACGCGGTCGTACCAATGTACCCCTAAGATTCGGCGGAGACATCGATTCTCAAAGCTCAAAAGCCGAGACTCTTGAAGCTTAGTAAGATGCCATGTCTCACAGCCAATAATAATCTGGGAGTATTTTGTTGAACAATCAATGCAAAAAAAAAAGTATAAATACTTTTGGCTCAAGATACACATAACCACTACAGTGGCGAAGGGTGGAGGTAGGCTGTTAAGATCCGATATTAATAGTGGACACAGTGTTGCCATATTTTTCTATGCTGATTATGGTACAAAGGCGTACAAATTATAGTATTTCTGATAAAAATATAGCACAGGAACATTTTTCGTCTTGAATCCCTTAAAATTATAGTATTTTGGCATATTTGGCGTAAAAATATAGTATTTAGTATATATTAATCATAGTACGGTTGTCAACACTGAGTGGACACTAAACATGACGTGTTGACAAATGATTAAAATAGTGGAAAAGCCACGGATATCATATAAAACTAAAAATTTTACAATTTATATGATCATTACTTATAGATAATATCATGGCCCTTACATCCTAAAGCAGGCCCCCAGGCCATGATGTTTAGTCGGCCCCCCAACATATCGCTAAGGTTAAGGGCAGTGTAATGTTCTACAATAGTGTTCCCCAACTGGTATTCCGTGTATTTTTCGAGATTTTTAGTATTTTTGAATAAATCCACATGAATTGTCAGCACTCGATATGATATTATGAACCACTGATCGCCACCCCCTTGTGTGATAGCCAAATAACATAATATGACCCTTTGCCATATTGGATAAATAGTCATTTTTATTAGTCAGGAAACACCAAAAATAATTATAATATAAAATACTTCTTGTGAAATAGTCCGCAGGCGACTTTTTTACTATTAGAATGAACTTGTGGGTGTTCTTCCCACTTAAGTGGTCGACGCGCCACGCCGGGCCCCCAGGCTAGAGCCCTGTCAGCCCCCTTTGTGGGGGGCCATGGATAATATTAATTCATATGACGAGAAAAATTTACAAAGCATCAAAATCACACAGATAATATCTTTCCCGCCAAGTTTATAGATTTGCCAGCCCTAAGCTTACTCGATTTTTTTAATTTTTCAATTTTCCAAGGAGTCATCTTTACAGCGTCAGAGCGGAATGCAGAAACATTTGTCATAACTAAAATTTCCTTAGCAGAAAACACTATGCAGAAACACTGTCTTTCTATTGAAAATAATACCATATTTAAAAATTCTCGTTAGGTAAATTAGGAAAATTATTATATAATTGTTAAACGATGACAAAAATATGACAACTGCATTTTATAAATGCAATAACTATAAATACATATTAATATTTAATTATAATACTCTTATGTTTCCGTTATAAGTCATTATACGTGATTCCACAGGCATCACAAGATTTTTTTTAACATGGTAACACTAGCGTCAATTGTCATTCTTCATCTGGTATTTTGTATTTCTGCGGGCTGGCGTATAAAAATAAAATAATATTCTGCAAGTACATGCCAAACGAATTAACACTATCAATATCCATATTGAGATACATTGTTAAATGAATTTGAGTGTATGGACTGTGTTATAGACATGCGAATTTATTTTGACAGCAGCTGTCAGTGGTAAATGGTAATACAGAAGGGGGCGTGTTCATAACAAAAGTAGTCTATGGTTAAGGATTCCTTAACTCTATACTCAGGATTGTCTTTAGTTAAGTCATGCTTTTCGGCGACTTATCCTTAGGAACGAAATCATAGATCGTGCATTCCGCTCTCAATACTTAAAAAAAATATGAGCATAAATTATTTTAAATACATCGAATGTGTCACATCATTGGTGCTAAAGACTCGTGTTTCATTACACTGATTAAAAGAGATTACGGAATTTTTCTTTATAATATATTTACAAATAGTTGACTCTGTTCTTACCGGACTGGTGTTATTGGAGGCCAGGGTATGGGTGTCGAGGCTGGCCAAAGACGTGCAGCTGTCCCTCGCGATGGACTTGTGCTTCTGCCTCTTGCTCCTGGCGCTGTCTCCCATGAAGAGTCCAAGCCGCATGTACAGTTCATTCTGGTTGCCCTTTCTGTTCTCGCTTAGTCCAATAGGCTTTATTGTACCACCCTCGTCATCTGGAAAAGAAATATATATTATAACAAAATTAAGAGAAATTTAAGATATATTCAGGCGAATAATGCATATTTATAATATTATTATGTATTGGAAATGTTGTGTTAGAAGGAAATCACATCAAACATTCAAAATATTTTTTAGTACATGAATAAGCCATTGCAATAATATCTGAATAAAAGCTGCTATGTATGCAAAGTATAAATAAAAAGATAGATTTAGCTACAGTAAGTTGTTTTATAAAGATTTGTTCTGCGAAACGCAGCGAAAGTCTGATATAAAGTATTTGGTAAGTAAGTATTATTATATGCTTTAACTTGCTGTAACTCTGCTATATAAATTTTATAAAGTAAAGTTACTTCCCTACTTTATAAATCACCATTACTGTGGAACCGATGGGCGGTTATTTTTTTTTTACTATTAACATAGATACAAAAGTGGGCGGTAGGTATAAAAGGTTGACTACCCCTGATTTACATTAACCAAAAAGGTATAATTTTATTGGCAAAGGTAACCTGTCTATACCTGTAGTGAAGTGCGTTCAAACAATAGTGGGATGCCTCCACTATTATAGATTTGGCGCGGAGTGGGTTGGCATCCCACCTGCAATTTCCTTGTTTATAAACATGTGAATTTTGTCACTAAATATTTGATTTCATTTTTATAGCACGCCATGAAACAAATTATCAATGTGGGCCGAGTATCCAATGCAACGAGAGAGTATTTTAATTTTTAAATGTCTATGAATGAATACTGCGTGGGAATTGATGTAAGAGATACCTCCGCATTGTCAATACAAAATGTTTGACCACTCGGCCATATGTTCATGTTGCCTACTTGAATAATCACATTATACACATTATAAACAAACGAAAAAAAATGTAAACAAACACAACTAATAATAAAACACTCAATAAATTAGACAAAGACTAATGTACACCAAAAAATACACCATTAGGCGAGGTTGGTTTTTACTATTATTTTATATTTGAGTAGCCAACTGCTAATGGGTGCAGTTTGTTAATTTTGTATCATTCAATTTCACTAAAAGTTTGAGTGGGTATAACAGGACCCAGTGTGATTCATATTTCATTCGAAGAGAGTCCACAGAGCGAGTAGCACGTCATTTTAAATGAAATTTACAACAAAATCCCTGGTCATCGAAGATTTTATTTTAAAAACTTAATAATAATAATTGTCGCTAGAGCAATTCTTTGCAATGATTTATTAGGTGCCGTGAACGCTCTTGCCAGCCGGCGTAATGTAAAACAATGTGAAAAATAATAACAGTATATGGGGTGCCTATACGATAATATTTATTTTTAGGCGTTATAAATTATTTCGTGCATTGGCTTTACTCAACCAACAAAATACAATAATGGTACCTACCTATTGTTTCACTAGTACATATTATATTATAAAAGTAATTGCGTTACTAGTTTGTAAAAGTGTCTCTAAACTCGGGTACATCACTAGATATATTGTACGTTTTTTTTTAAATATGCATTAGAATTAAACAATACTTAGCTATTTTTTTTTTAAATAATTATGTAGGTCTTACACATTAAAAATAAAAACTATTCATTAATTATGTTTTTTGGATAGCACATGAAATAAAAATGTAGGTAGATAATGTGTTTCAAAATCCTTTGTATGTTTAGTTCTCGTACAATTTCAGGTTAAAAAGTTATTAATCTATTTCTAAGTTTCTAAACTACTAAACTAAACTCTAAGTTTAAAAACGTCACAATATCCACCATATTGGTTGTAATACTTCCCACCAAAAAGCTGATTAACATATTGAATTTAGTAACATTTAGTAACAAGTATATTAAAAGAAATTATTTTTTGGTCACCCCATACTCACTAAGCTGAAGTGAGTTTGTTTGTTTTAAATTTAATTTATTGACCATTACTTTTGACCCACGTATCGGCGGCGACTTTTTAATATTACTAGTAGACCAGCTATATCGGACCACATATAAAAATATCATATTTTCAATGCTCAAGGGCATTTCTGTAGAGCGTCCCCTTAACTGTAAGTTAAACGTAGTCGATCGTTAAAGAAAATACTCTCTTCTTCTAGCAACATACTACGAAATCTCAGAAACATACTTTAGGGATAATCTTGAAAAAAATACTTTGGAGGTTGTTTTATATATGTTTAGGACTATGAAAGTTATACATGTCAAGAAAAATACTTCGGCTTCTAAAAATCAAATATATTCAGTCTTAAATAAAAATATTAATAAATATTATTGGTTTTTAAATTCTAATGGACTTAAATTTTGTACTATTCCATTTGAGTCATTTTTTGCGACCCGGGTTTCGCCTTTCGGCATCTTCAGGCACTATGTGCACTCACCAAAAGGTAAATACACACTGACAACGAATACAATTCATTCAAAGTTGTATAACAAATTAATACAATAAAGTAGGTAAAAACTTTATCACCTACCTATTAAGTCAAGGATCACAATACAAATATAACCAATAAATTATAAATAGTTGAAGTGTTTGTAGAAAACCCCTATCACCAATAATACAATGAATAGGTGTATACTTCGTCAAGACCCTAATAATAGATCATGAAATACCTCATTCAAAAGGTATGAAATACCTCATTCAAAAGGTATAATATCGTCAATACTAGCTGCATGTAAGAATATTTTGTAACCTTTAAAAGACTAATAGGTATTATTGATATACCTCATTAGTTAATTTCATTAAATTCATAGAATTTAAATTCAAATCCCAACAAGTACATTGTGTTTATTTAATTATTCTTTATTTCTTAAGATTATCGATCAAACATTAAAACCAAAGGATCGTGTCCTAGGTGATCACTAAATACTGAATAGACAGGTACCTACTTAGCGGTCAGAATAACAAACATACATGACATAGATTACATTGTAAATTATGCATTTAATACAGGCTATGTCGATATTATGTTTCACTCAAGCGAATTCCAGTCACGAATATAATATTATTAATTCCAAGGCAAAAATGCAACATAGCAAAACAAGTTAGTAGGAAAACAAACGTGTAAAAGAAATAATAAGTTATTAATAAAAATAATATGCAGACAATCTTATCCTCAGCTGGAATCAATAATATTAATTTAATTGCATGGACAGGGACGGATTTATCGGTAGGTTCTCCGAGTGCACGTAGAATTAGGGACCTGCGCTGAAAAGGAGCCCCCATCAGAAAATGTTGGGCAAAAATAGTTCTGTCGTAAATATTTAATTTTCCTTAAATCACTTTAGAAGAGCAATCATCAAAAAGGCTCACGTAATTCAACTAATTAAACTAAATTAATTAACTAAAATAAAAAGCAAATATAGCAGCTTTATTACCCCCCCTACCCCATAGACATCCCCATATGAAAAAGAAGAAGAAAATATTTATGGATAGAAGGATATCAAATTACAAAAGAATGTACCATAAGGTAGCATAATTTATTTTTAATTAATTACATTTCAAAATATGTTTTAAGTACCTACAATATAATTAATTATAGCAATACCCTTGCTTTTCTTATAGGGTGGTTCTGTTATTAAATGGAGATATCGCCATTTGCCTCAATACAATAATAAACTAACGTTATAGCGCCTTATATCTATTTACTGGCAGTGTGTATTTTAAACTATCGTGACAATAACTGTTTACACGTAAAAGCGCTGACTGTCTCTCCAATTTCATTCTTCAAGAGTAAGCGAGACGCGATGTTGTCATTTTATGGTACTATTTGACAGGTCGTAAAAATCGGTTTATGTCAAAATGCGGTTTAGTTCGTTTTTTGCCGGTAGGTTCGCCACTATCGTTCTACCGCGCAAGGTAGGCACAGGAATGTTTAAAATGAATAAAAGTGGAAAACAAATTTGAAAGGAAAACTAAAAAAAAGATTGCGGCTTTCATCCTGGATTTTTTTTGGAGAGAAAACTGCCCGAATGGAAATAATCTCAAGTGTGTAAAGTTTATAAGTAAGTACTAACTTGTGCAATAGTATACAATATATAAAAGGAGATGCAATATAATAATAAATTATTATAAAAACAAATATGGTAGATGTGTAAAAGGTGTTTTAACAAAAACAAAAACAACTCAAAATAGTTAGTGCATTATTGTGTATTGTTTGTGTAAAAAAAAACACATTAGTGTCTAAAGCTAAACAGTACTAAGTAATGCACATTTACACAAAAAGGAATGCTTGCTACTGGCACTATAGCAAAGTGTCTCGGTTCTATTAAATTTGATCACCGATGCAAGTGCACTTAGCAAGTTTCCAACAGGTGTTCATTCCGGGCAAAGGTAGGGGGCAGTTAGACAGCGGTCTGCAGCTAAAAACTGAATGAAAGACAACAAACGAGACGGAAAAGCGTGTAGAATAATGTCCATGCACCTAACTGTTTTCTATCAAATAAATGGGGTCACTCGTGTATACAAAAGCTCAAGAGAAATATTCAATAAAATAGTAATGTTTCAATCCGACGACAGTTTATTACCAACTAGGTTAAGGGGTACAATTATATTATCATAAATATGGACCTGGTATTTATCAAGCAGAGCTTTCTAACCGGTGTCCCGAAAGATGTGAGCAATAGCTTTTATCTAAGCTTATTTTTTATATAAAAAAATGAGTTAACAAAAGCTCTCCCCAATATTTACTCGGTGTTTTAATTACAATACTAGCGATGAACTATCAGCACTAGCGTGGTATTATTTGGGCAAGATTCAGTAGAAGGATTTTCTCCTATTATTAATTTGACAAAACCAACGCTCAAAAGTTCAGTTACATTCGTTTGTAGATTTTAAGAATGATCGAAGTGTATTTAACTCAAACATAGTAATTATTTGTCTGAATTCTGGTCAACCCCATGCCCACTATAGTCAAACCGTAACACGAAACTGTAAACGTCGATCGTAGTGCAAGTTAATACTCATACTTCGAATGCAATATTGTAAATGATTGGTGCGTATTTAAATAAAGGGTAATAAATTGAACCCTCCATACCAACGCCAACTCGTCCCGTACCCAATCGACTTTAATCGAACGTATTACGAGGCATACATTTGGATGTGAAGCATCAGCAGTTTTTTACGCCTGTTAAAATCACAGGAGCAAGTACACAAGACTGAAGTAACCACGCAATCGAGTGTGGTTTGACTGATTTTACAGATTGGTTCATGGCGAACAGGTGACCGCATTGCATTCGAAGATAATCAATAACTAGCACTACCATCATAATTCGCAATTCAGTACCATAGCCTGTAGTAGACTGAGCACGGTTAATCAAGAATTTTAAAAATATCACATTTAAAAGAATACAATTAGAAGAAGCATCGACCCATACAACAAAATGTATGTTTTCTTAGAAGCATAAGTTCAATCTCATATATTTTACTCTTCGGTGTTTGCGAATATGTTGTGATCTGAACAGTGTAATATAAAAAGCTTATTCGTTTTTAACACTACATCATGCCACGAAGCCCATTTATAGTACCTAGTGTAGTATTAGTAGTGAATCAATCACAGAAATACCCGGCGTTTATAAAATCACAAAGTTGAATAATTCTAATTTCGGAACTCACCAGGTATCAAACCCGGAGCCCTCGGTATTAGAAACCAGTACTGTAACTATTAGATTACGAGAGTCACTTGGACTGTTAAGTGTATTTATGTCGGTAGGTATTTACAAAAAAAATCTCAGAAAACATTGAATTCGCATGTGTCTACTAAAAAAGTTTCTAACGAACTCGTTAGTGAAGCCGCTAGAAAATGTTTTATTGCCCTCTCAATAAGCAGGTAAACACAATTATTCTCTTCAAACGCGATGTGAGTAGATATTCTAACAACTTAATAACTATTTGCATGTGCCATTGCATTGATATCGGGGAAGGAAAAACATTATTCCTAACATCCTAGCAAGAGTGTGTGAAAAATCGGTAGCGTATTAAGAATGGTTTTCTCAGTAACTACTTAATAAAAATTATATTGCACACCCCTGCGATTTATGCCATGGATATAACAAGCCATAAGCAAACACACTGTTATTCAAATTGCATCTTTGTGCAAAATAGCATTATTTTCAATATTTATCGTAAATTTTTTTTTGGCTTGATAAGTAAGCTACGTTAAATTATACACAATATATTATAGTGGATTTTCACTGTCCTAAATTATTTTATAATGACTATATCTCTCGTAATCATTATATTTGAACTTCGTACACATTACAAAACTTTGGATTTCGTGTTGCCTTCCAATTGACGGCAGGAAGCTCTGATAATAATATGTGATTTCATTTTAAGGGTTGAGCGGTAGGTAGATGATAATAAACGATTTTACAAGGTTGGGTTTTCGACAAACATACTTATTATTTTTTTTATATTAAAGTCAATTACAGATTGGAGGCTATGAGGATGGTTGAATATTCCCCCTAGCCCCCAAAAAACAAAAATGGCGTTTTTTGTTTTTTGAGTTTTTTGAAAAAAAAGTTTTCTCGGGAAAACCGTCAGTCTTCGATTGGCAAAGCATCACTGTTGATAGTTTGTTGAACCTCGATTATCTCAAAACCAAGCGTTTTTTTTTAATTGTTTTTTTTTTTTACAATCAACCACATATTATGTGTCGTTGGTTATCGTGATAATTTAAAACAGATACGTGTCATGGTAATAATTAATTTTAATTATGTGTGCCATTTGTACATAATTATGTTATACTTTTATTGAGTAATATGCTCGTCAAACTCGTTATTGTTGTCTTTCATTCAAACGAAAAAAATAAAATAAAACAAAAACACAAAAAACAAAGAAAACACATCCAAAGGGCAGGCAAAAAGTTCACTCTTAAAAGGGCATAAAATATCCCCGTGCCTGCGAGTTGGTTGAGTCCCCTGGAAACGGAAGTATTAGCCGACCAGAGCGATCTGATCTTGTTAAAGACGAAGCTGCCCCAAGTTCCGGACGATCTTCCGCCCTGAGACACTTCCATCGGCTGGGGGAGGGCCTCGACTGATCGACCTACGAAATTGGCGACATTCTAGTATACCAATAATAATAAGTACACAACCATAAAATAACGCTAGGATAATATTAAATACTTCACAGTAGATATATAATAATTAAAGCTACAATTTTATTAAGTATATCTGTATAGTTTTCTTTTAACATACATACATAATTAAATATTCTTTATTGTCCATTCATATCAATCGTTTCACGTATAAAAGCAATCATTCTATAATTCGATTCCATAACAACTTCATAAAGCCGCGTACTGACAGAGACAAAGTTAACAAACGCATTTAATATATTATATTCATTAAAATTATCATAATTTATTTTAATGTGACTGTTTTACTAACAATAACTTCATTAATATTACTTTTTATCCGTGATTTAATTGACAAGTCGACATAGCAAGATACCGGTGCTGTGATGTTGTCAACTTGTGTGTGAACAGTCTTTAATAGTACACAATATTTTATTTGGGAAATACCACATACAACACTTTTATTTGTAAAAGTAAATATTAAAATTAAATTCTTGTAAATTTGATAATAAAATAATAGTCGATTTATTTTATTGATAGACAATGAATTGTACAGATTAGTTTTTGAGTCAATAACGATTTTGTTTTTCACAATAATCATACAATAGTCCATAAATGAAGTAAAAGTCGTAGTATGTAGGGATTCCAATCCCGGGATCCCGAGCTATTTTCGATACCTATGAATCCCGGGATTGATAAACATAATCCCGGGATTTCAGGATTGATTTTTTTATCAATTTTTATGGAAAATAAAATAAAAGCGAAAATAAAACAGAAAAAATACTTTAAAAAAAAATAACTACATTAGAAATAAACTGAGTTTGAATGAAGTTTGATTTATACCCATGTGTAGGTTGCCGATTCATTTTATTTTTTCACATGAATTATTAAAAATGAGAAAGATTGGAAAAAAACAATGCTTCGCACTTTTAACAAAGTAATTCTACCATGATACTCGTATCATACGTTTTACGGCAGTTTCATATTTGGCTGACACATTAGATTTATGATGCGGAAAGGCCATAAGTACGCCATGATTATTTGCTTTACTATTTTAAATCTCGCTAATCCATTCATTATGTCTTTACTATCAGAAACAGCAATCTCATATTAAATTCATATTATTATTTATATTACAATATTATTTATTCCATTAAACTTGTGTATTTCCAAGATTGAACGTATACAATATTAAAAATAAATGTCTTAAGGGGGGACATGCTCGTCGAAGGTCAAAATTGAGTTTTTATTGTATATTCAAACCATGATCCTGGACACTCCTTAAACGTTGTAGATGATCTATTTATATAATTTTGAAGCCTTATTATCTTTTATAGTTATTTTAAACATTTGATGACTGCATGAAGTATTTTTGTTACATAAAATAGTATTCTTTTAAACCTCTCGCTCTAATGTTTTAGAATATAGTCATATTTCGGTACATAACTGTGCAGTGGTGTTAAGATTTTTTACATTTATTAATTTTTAAAAGCATTTATAAAACCATTAGCATAATTTATTACGAGATAATTTTTGTAAAATATTCACGATAAAAAATTATATTGATAATCTCTGTGATCCCAAATTTGACAAGAATTAGGCATTTTATTATTCAAAAAATTGGCAAGATTAACACATTTCAAGATGATTCTAAAGATATTTATTATAAGCTATGTCTTTGACCATTCAAGTGTGATAAACATCTTATGAATAATGATTGCTTTATAATAATTATTGACCTAAGAATAAGGTAGTGTTTTTTTGAAATACGCCATTTCTTTTGTCATTCCCCAGTGGTTAAGCTACAACATACGGCCGTAGCGATAAATTGACAAACTATAATTAAAGTAGGAAGTAAAATGATATTGACGCGCGTGTTTGAACATGTACCGTTTAAAAAAAAATAAAAAAAAAATCGGTTAAGTACATGTTCAAACACGCGCGTTAACATAATTTTACTCCCTACTTTAATTATAGTTTGTCATTTTATGGCTACGGCCGTATGTTGTAGCTTAACCACTAGGGAATGACAAAAGAAATGGCGTATTTCAAAAAAACACTACCTTATTCTTAGGTCAATAATTATTATAAAGCAATCATTATTCATAAGATTTTTATCACACTTGAATGGTCAAAGACATAGCTTATAATAAATATCTTTAGATTCATCTTCAAATGTGTTAATCTTGCCGATTTTTTGAATAATAAAATGCCTAATTCTTGTCAAATTTGGGATCACAGAGATTATCAATATAATTTTTTATCGTGAATATTTTACAAAAATTATCTCGTAATAAATTATACTAATGGTTTTATAAATGCGTTTAAAAATTAATAAATGTAAAAAATCTTAACACCACTGCACAGTTCTGTACCGAAATATGACTATATTCTAAAACATTAGAGCGAGAGGTTTAAAAGAATACTATTTTATGTAACAAAAATACTTCATGCAGTCATCAAATGTTTAAAATAACTATAAAGGATAATAAGGCTTCAAAATTATATAAATAGATCATCTACAACGTTTAAGGAGTGTCCAGGATCATGGTTTGAAAATACAATAAAAACTCAATTTTGACCTTCGACGAGCATGTCCCCCCTTAAATAGTTTAAATTATACTAGATTTATTTTTGACCGATTTTATCAATGTTATTTGTAAATATAAAATTTTTATATTAACAATGGAAAAAAATGCCAATCCCGGGACCAGTCCCGGGATCCCGGGATTGTCAAATTGTAATCCCGAAATCCCGGGATCAGATTTTTGGCTCGGGATTGGATTCCCTAGTAGTATGTAGTCAGTCTACATAATATTATTAATTTCTTCTATGGCTATAAATTCAACCCTACTAAGAACTCTCTGAAAGAGTAGTAAATGAATCGTATTAATTCTTCTACTTGAATATTTTTGAAACTATTTGGTGTAGATAATTTTTTTCTCTCAATTAAAAATGCAAAAAATAAGTGTCCATTTTTTAAGATTCTACAATATGAACTTACGTCAGACAAAAATTAAAGTCAGGCTGATATAAATCTTACAATAGAATACAGAATACACACACGGGCAAAACTAAAACAAATGAACCCTTAAATGTAGATACCTACATGTATCTACTTTGCAATTCATTCCTATAATTAAGTTACGATAAATTGTCTGGAAAAGACTTACTCATGACAATTATCGTTCATTTAATAGTCTGAATACATGTACAATATTATTAAAATTAACACAGTGAGTGTGAAATACATAAGATAATAATTTACCCTTCGTTTTCTTTGCGTAATAATAATTATCAATTTACACTGTCAAGCTTTCGTTTTCAAAAAGCACGGAGAGTAATAAAAGAGAATGCTGGTTACATGCAGTTACCACAATCTTATACGAATCTCTTATAAACCATTCGCTGCGAATTACAAGGTTTAAGTTTAAATAAATCTAAAAAAATTAAGTTACTTGAAATTATTTTAAAACATTCATGAATACTAATTTAATATTTTCGTACGGTCACATTGATAGATGCAATAGATCCAGAGTTTTACATAACGTTTGTGAAAGAATCACGGTAAGCACTCCAGTAGGAGATATGCGTGCGTCAAAAGGGTCAAGACAGGCTGAGTGTGACCCACAGCTCGGGATAGAAATGTCTGTAGCCTCGATTTGAATAATCTAAATACAAGAAATTAAAATTTCCTTTTCCATCAACAGAACAATGTTTACTAGAAATCGAATAGTCTGCAGATACCAAAAACCTGTCTACTACTGTCGTCATGACTACGTTAGATATTATTTGCCCTATTATTGGGTGACAAGAAGTATCCATCTGGGTGGAAGGACGATGAATTGTATATAAGTATTGGAGTAACCATAACACGCGATGATCTGTCTGCTTTCTGTGTTTAGTTAATTCTAAACCGTTGACGTGGTATTAATTACCACCCACGACACGCAGACGTGAGGTCAAGACGTGAATTAGAGAACTTTATATATCGCACAGACAGAATAGAAGAAGAAATTGGTTTCCAATAAACTTCATAATTCGATGAAGGCGATCTATTGCAAAAGTTCACGGTTTAAAATTAATCGCCTATTTCTCCTACTGTTTGCTACTGAACAATAGAGTAAACGTACGAGTTTTTGACAGCTAGGAATGATAGTAAAATATTCTGTAATGTCGTTGTATGCTCTTGAAATAATGTGTTATTTTTAGTAAACTTATAATAATCTATTGACAAGTAAAAATTACTCCTACCATCGTTCAAATTGACCATGTTAGTGATGTGGATTTGTCAAAAACAACCATAATAATATCCAATGTGATAATTTATCATAGCTTAGTTAAAGCAGTGTTTTATTAAAGATTCTGGTTTTATTACAAACTATTTTAGGCGATTTAATTTATTTACTTGTGAAATTATTTTTAATTAAGTGAAAACTATTTACTAAACGTTTGAATATACCTACTCATAATTTTGAATAATGCAAAGTGAGACTAATTCCCACCCTTAAATCAATATGTTTTTAGAAAATATATAAAGGTACCTAATATTAAATTTAATTAACTTGTGTTAAAGACATGGCGTTTACAATTAATATACGTTTTATAAACATACAGTGAGTGAAGAAGTTTAGCAATAGAAGACCATAAGCGACTGTGTTGTATTGCACTCTCAATAATAATTGTCTTCACTTATGTCAGGCATCAAAGCAGAACTTCCATATCACTAATTTCTAAGATAAATTCACTAAAACATTTTTAAAGAATCCTAAAACCAATTGTGTATCTATTCACCATACCAGCGGATTAAACTTTCATTGTATTTAATGTTAACTCTACCAGAAGCATTGAAACGGTTAACAAACTGTTCTGTCGTCTGTAATTAGGTTAAATGCAACGAATATGTATGGGTGTGCGAAGTTAGCAGTAGGTAAGGTAATCGACGCCATTTGTAACTTATTTCGCTTATGCAATATCCAACGATAATTAAATTAAACTCTGCTATATTGCATTAAAAGTTCTAACGTAAATGAGTAAAATGGACGAATCAACGAATAACGACATCACATAATATACCTAATATAAGATGTATTTATTTGCTAATTTGTAGCATTTGTTTATCTTCTTCTTTTTATGGCATATTCGTTATCTGACATCGGCGATGAGTTCGGCAATTCTTTCTCTATCCATATCTGAGGTTCTTGAGCCAAGAGGTTCTTCTTCTTCCAGAACCTCACTTACCGGAGATATTCCCTTCAATCATAAGAAGCAGAAGTTAATATCTCTCGGGATGCCGCATGATATGGCATTCCAACTTTCTCGTTTTTATTTCTCTGGTTATTTCTTTGGTCTTTACGAGGACATTACCTCGACATTTATACTTAATAATACCTATATATATATATATATATATATATATATATATATATTTATGACCATGTCCGATCCTAAGATCATATCGTCTCTGTTCTGGCAGAAGACACTAATTCGAAAAAATTACATATTGAGTTAGTTATACCAAAATGTTCCTTATTTCAAACTTTGCCGTCTGGAAACCTTCTTAATAAATAAACAGTCTTTATTTTAAAGTCATCCTTTTTACGATTACTTAATAAACTCATATGATAGACCATTCCAAACATTTTAACAACTTCAAAGTCAAATTACTCAAAACTAGTATTCTCCAGTTAGTGTGTTCTGCCAGAACAGAGACGATATATGAGCCTCCACAGAGTAAAGGTTTGTATTACTTAACATATTTTTGTTTTTACGAGACATGGCCCCCACATCATGTAGTGGCCCCCTATATATCGCTGTGTTGCTCTACAGTAGCGTTTGCCATATTCTACACATGAATTATCATTTAAATAAATCAATCATCATACCACAAACAAATTGCATCACACAACTATATATTTTTTAATGTTCAAAAACCTAAAATGAAATTGCGCCGCAGGCGACTTTTTTAACATTATAGCAAATGCGATCTGCGCATATCGCATTTAGTTAGTCAACCCGCTATGTCAGGCCCTCCCTATGTCCGTGCCTCCATGCTAGAGCCCTGTCAGCCCCATCCCCTGTGAAGGCCATGGTCATACATAAATAATTGATAGAAAATGATTAAGTTTAATATAAGAAATTGTGAGGAAATCAGAAAGACTATAAGGCATAAAGCCCATTGACGCAGCGAGTGCGGCGCTCGCGCAAAATTTCTACAAGTGGCGCCGTAAATCATCAAAAATACAACGTAATCAAATACGCCAGCGCCCACTGGACTTAACGATGCCTTGCGCGCCGCCTGCCGCATGAGTCACCGTTTTTCGCTTCTCGGCGATACGATTTAATGAAAATACAAAGAAGTCCATTCATTGAACACGGCTACTTGAGGCGTCGTCGATCAACGGGCCAAAAGCAATTATTTAATAACAGAGAACCCATTGTTTTATTTTATTCCGTGTCATTATATTTCGCTGGTTGAATAATGTCGTCGTAAATATTTATTACAAGCCCCGAAATAATATAATATTTTTATTGCTTTGTTATGAGAGACGCTGTAAAAATAATTGTTTTGTGCTGCTTGGGCCGCTTATTACATAGGTGAAGGGTAATGCGCGGCGAGAGACGTGTGATTATGGTTATGAATACGCCGACTTCGCCCGCTCGACGCGTTCTGTGGGCACCATCGCTAAGAGGTGACTGTGAATGGAATACTGATGAAGAAGTACCTACGTACATAGCTATAAATATCATTGGTCATGGTTATTATTTAAGAATAATAGATTTTTCAAGATTTCCGTTTCATCCGCACAGTTCTAACGCTACTAGTACTTGATGTGGTTTATAGACATAATGTCTAGAGTGCAATAGACAAATAGTCTCTGATAGGCGATAGTAATGCCGGTTGTCCGACATGATCCAATTAATGTGAAGCGAAAGGACTTGGGCGACAGGTTTAATTCGCGTAGGAGTTTTCCGTTGTGAGTGTACTTCACATAGAGGAAATATTGCTTCGTACTAAGAAAATGAACGCCCCAATCCAGCACCAAATGTTTTTGTATCAATCTACATCTACAACAATTATTATTGTCGTTCAACTTTTAGTTGCAAGCATACAGTTTGTGTGATTTGACGTTCTTCTCACAAAACTTTGGCACGAAAATGGAAAAGATTTAAAAACACAACATTCTTTTATCTATCATACATAATTTAAAAAACACTTCTGCACATCTATTCTATACACAAGACTACTTTCGGCCGCTACGGCAACTATCTAGCGTAGGTTTGTATCGAAGTATTAACACTTATTGTAACAATTAGGTACAATAAGTTAGCCGTCTAAATAGTCAAAACTGTCTATTTCACTCTAAAATTTACCACAGCCAAAAGAGGTGCTGTTACTAACTTATTGTAATTGTTACAATAAGTGCTAATAATTCGATACAAACCTACCCTAGATAGCCGCCGTAGCGGTCGAAAGCAGTCTGGTGTATAGAATAGATGCGCTGAGAAGTATATAATCAATAGAAACAATTGAAAAAAAATATGACACCTAGCAGGCTTCGAACCAGTGCCACCCGGGTTTCGCGCCCATGTGCTCTAACAACCAAGCTATACGTGTCCTATTATATTGCGACGACGTTAACTAGTGATTATTACATTTTGGCAATCATCTTTTTTTAAGATATATAGATTTTTTCTATTGGTTACATAAGTAGATACGTGATATTATAATAAAAAATTGGAGTATTCTTGACACCAGTTAGTAATTATGGGAATTATAATACTTTGTTGTAAAATACAAAAGCCGATTACAAATTATTGTAAAACCACTAGTTAACTTCGTCACATTAATCACAGGGGTGAGCAGGTTCGAATCATGCTGGGTGTCGTATTCTTTTCAAATTATGTATTTCTATTCAAAATATGATTTCACTGCTTTAAGTATTCTCGGTTTAATGCTTTCTGTTATAGTATTATCTTCTAACGCAGGTCAGCGTCCATTATTATTGAAGTTCACAAGTCTTCATTTCCTACCGTTTTCTCCTGAATAGTAATTTAAGATTACCTGTCATATTGTTATAAATAAGCAGCTTCCATTCGTCACTACAAAATAGTTCATAACTTCACTCCACTGTCAGTGCGAAAGTGTTTTATTGCAAATTGTTACAACTCTTCACTCCATTCACAATGAGTTAATACACATATGGAAGCTGTTGTTATAATTTATTAAAATAGGATGTCTATACTCGCATAACAGTGGCGAAGGGTGAACTGTTAAGATCCGACATAAATAGTGCACACTAAACATTGTCAGTAACGGTAAGAAACAGAACGGTGATAAAATAAAACAGTGACAAAACAAAACAGCCAGGGTAAATATAAAACATTAATTTTTGTCGTTTCTATTAAAATTATTAATTAAATACTTATAAAACATAAGTTTACAAACGAAGTATATACTATACATATTTATATAATCACTGCATGTTGGCCATTCTTAAAAATTAAAAATCTATACAACATAATATAGAGATACAACAATTTCAATATTAAATGTTGTATTTTTCCTGAAAGCTCATATTTATATTTATCGCTGTTCTGTTTTGTCACTGTTCTGTTTTTTCATGTTCTGTTTTTTTCACCGTTCTGTTTTCTTCATGTTCTGTTTATTCATGGAACCGTCAGTTACACTCATAATTATTTGGTTTCACTGAACTAAGAATACAAATTGCAGATGGTGCTGGGTAGTTTTTGAAATTCAATATATAAAAATTAATAGATGTCACATGATTTTTATTTTTCCGAAATAGTAAGCTTGGCCATCAGAAAGTACGTCCTCGTTCTGAGCATGTTGAAGACGTTCCTCGTTGTAAAAAATGTGTGACTGGTATGAACATTAAATAAAAAATAGTCACATGATGTTTCAAGAAATATTGTATCAAAGTATTGCATCTATGTAAATAATTCTTCGATAAAAACACTCTAAACTCATAATAGCAGTGTGGGATGTAATTATTCGCGTCGCAGCAAAATATACGCCGTATGACAGAGCGAATTAAAATGCCGGACACTATTATACATAATATTATTTCTTGTTTATTGATATAAATATACTCAACAGATAGATCCAGATGGTACCAATATACGCCAACGATTTTGTAAAATCGTTATCAGTGAGTGACCAACTCAGTGTTTGTTTACTATTGTAATACGAACAGGATAACATTATTATGAAAAGGATTTATGTGAAATGGGGAAGCTCATATCGACCCTCATTCTTATTTTCGTGACTTTAAAAAAATGCAGACTGCACTAGTGCCACTATGTACGCACCCCTTGAGGGTAAAAGAAGACTTGTAAGGTTCCCGGCCAACATAATTGGATGCCGCAAAATTATTCGGGATGGACAAAGTGTCTGAAGGAGACCCAAACTCGTCAAGGGTTATAAAGACAAATGAGAATAATAAAATTATAAACCATACTCTCATAAAAGTCATATTTCCTT
Source organism: Rhyacophila brunnea (assembly GCF_057557595.1). Taxonomy (NCBI): domain Eukaryota; kingdom Metazoa; phylum Arthropoda; class Insecta; order Trichoptera; family Rhyacophilidae; genus Rhyacophila; species Rhyacophila brunnea. The sequence continues at coordinate 6,898,324 of NW_028232796.1, read as the reverse complement.
CAAGTGATATCACCTAAGTAGGTATAAATTGCAGCTTTTTATAAGAAAGAGTAATTCTATAGTAGAAGCCAGCCGACGCTTTAAAGCGACAGTCAATAATACTGGCATAGTCTATCGGTTTAAAATGCATGATCGATGTCGAAGGAGATATGAATGTAATAATCAGTAGGCGTGTTTTAATTGCAGGATTAATGATGAACGTCGTCTTCACCAGCAGTGCCTATTCTGCAAACGATTCTCGTCCAGTTGCCACCAGACACAACACCAGTAAAGATATTGCTGTTGCACTCTCGATTTGATCGATCGAGTCATTTCTAGTTGTCACCCTCTCTAATCCAGTCCCATAAAGAATTTTAAGAGTAGAATCAGACCAGGGAATACTGTCTCAGACAAATGGTTGAATGCAGTGTTGCCAACTAACGTTGACAAACTTATCCCAGACAGAGTAAGAAAAAAAACTAATTAGCAGAATTAAAAAATAGTATTTGTACGAAATTTGTTAATCGCTTAAATTTCGTACATTACATTTATTTTATCGTCAAAAAATGCTAGATTTAACGCAGTATGCCATGTTTGCAGACAGATTAAAAATGCTAGAACTGGTAAGAAAAACGCTAAGGTGGCAATGCAGGTTGAGAGTCAGTTTTTTTTATGATTGCCAATGCGGGATCTGAGACGATAGGACGATTTGGCGCCGCAAACTGGCCGCGGGCGATTGGGCCCCGCTAATTGGCCGCCGGTACAATAGGACGCCGGGACAATTGCCCGCCGATACAATTGGACGCTGCACGGTCGAATTAAATGGGCAAAAGAATAGACGTACCCGCGTATCGATTTGATAGAGAAAGTAGACAAGTCAGTTTTATATGCGTCTCTTTACTTAGTAGTTGTACATAGCTTATACATTTCGCGCTTGAAACATTTTCAATACGGATTGAGAATTATTATGCCTTATGATGTTTATACAAAGAAAAGAATTCTTCCCTCATTAGAACTTAAAGATGTGCATAATTTATTTATTTATTGTGTACACATGGGTACTTATTTATATTTTACAACAAATATTACTTCACTGGGTGCTGACACCATCACATATTTTTCCAATTACATTTTAAAATCGATAATTTGATCCTGTCCCTAGCTTTAGGTTTTATCAATCCTGTACCACGCATTGTACGTACAACAGACATAGGTACCTACCGGTCTCGATTTGCGAGTAGGCCGACAACACTTACGCAATTTGTATGCAAATATCGCCGAGAAGCCAGTCGACCGGCCATTTTGTTTCATTAATAAATTAATATTTTTTTATATAAAAACTCGCTGCCCCTGGTTATAATAACAATAACTCATTCTTGTTGTAATGTTTATTGCAAATATAAGAAATAGTATATACAGCATCATCAGGCTGCATTTATTATTTAGTCCGAAGGACACTACGTTCAAATGGCAGATATTATTATATCTACTAAGAAAAAAATATCAGGTGATAACATCTGTCAAACCATAATTTGTTTTCTTCTGCCAACAATACTTTTATTTTTATGTCAGTTTATTTTTCGAATTTAGAATTTGTAATTACGCGTATGTTTTCTTTCATCTTACCCCATTAAAAACGTCTTCTGCCTGTCTCGCTCCGTCATAGGCATTTACATAATATATTTTCTCTTATGCGTTACAGATAAATGAAGAATATTATATGGTATGGTAATAAATCAGTGGCGAAGAGTGACTTTTGGAAGTAGGTAAGCTATGAGGATCATAGTGCATAGGTAAGTTGTTGTCTGTAAGAAAATGAAAACAGACAGTTACTAGTACAGGTAATAATACTGATGAATAGATGTTAGTTAATTTAATTAAAACCTTAAGGCTATACTTCAGCTGTAGCACGGTCTAAAACAATCGTGATGACTACGCAACGCGAAGATTGTGCAAACGACGCGTGCAGAACAAAACATAAGTTGTCATAAAAATTCAGCATGCGTCCATTTAACGTCATATTTATTGTTCTATTAGTGATAATAATAATATATTCATTTACATATTTTCTATTTCAAGTAAATGGGTAACGTTTTTCAGTCATCTTTACACGATTTAAGAATTAATTTCCCCGACGCCATCACAAAACAAATTGACGTGTTCACAGCTCGCCTTTCGCTCTCCGATTGGCAGCGAGTCCGAAATTTCGTCGCACCTATAGTTGAAAATTATTTGCCGTTTTACTAGACTAGAGAGTGCTCCTAAGAGATAAAATTTCAATTATATTAATAAAACTATATCAAATTAAATATGATTTAACGGTGTAAAAAGCTTTATTTTTTTTAAATGATCTATTTCTTAATTATTTGCTCGAAGACTGGCGCTGGCAATGAAAAACCCTCAACTTTAGTGCAATTTTCCGGTAGATGTTATGAAGCCAAGCAATCCAATCTAACTATTTCATATAATTTGCTAAGGCTGACGATTGCTCACGACTAGGGATTCCAATCCCGGGATCCCGAATCCCGCGATCCCGTGCTATTTTCGATACCTATGAATCCCGGGATTGATAAAAATAATCCCGGGATTTCGGGATTGATTTTTTTATCAATTTTTATGGAAAATAAAATAAAAGCGAAAATATAACAGAAAAAATACATTTAATAAAAAATAACTACATAAGAAATAAACTGAGTTTGATTTATACCCATGTGTAGGTTGCCGATTCATTTTATTTTTTTCACATAAATTATTAAAAATGGAAAGATTGGAAAAAAACAATGCTTCCCACTTTTAACAAAGTAATTCCACGATAATATCATACGTTTTACGGCAGTTTCATATTTGGCTGACTAATTAGATTTATGAAGCGGAAAGGCCATAAGTACGCCATGATTATTTGCTTTACTATTTTAAATCTCGCTAATCCATTCATTAAGTCTTTACTATCAGAAACAGCAATCTCCTATTAAATTCACATTATTATTTATATTACAATATTATTTACTCCATTAAACTTGTGTATTTCCAAGATTGACCGTATACAATATTAACAATACATGTCTTAATGGGTATAAATTATACTAGATTTATTTTTGACCGATTTTATCAATGTTATTTGTAAATATAAAAAAATTATATTAACAATGGAAAAATGCCAATCCCGGGATTGTCAAATTGTAATCCCGAAATCCCGGGATCAGAATTTTGGCTCGGGATTGGATTCCCTACTCACGACAATATGCATTGAGTTTACAAGTACGCATGTAATAATTAGAATATGAGGCTAGCGCTAGAAGATGTCCTAAGTATTTTTTTCTATATTTTTTCACAAGTTGAGAGTATGATTATTAATTAAACCAACAGGTTCTGACTTACATATTTTTATAATTAAAAATACACTGGTATTTCATCAGGAAAAGACAAAAGACAATAATGTTAACCGAATGCTTTTATATTTTGAGCACGACCAGCCAACACGGCGTGTTTGGATTATGCACAGTCAAAATAATCCATCAGAAAAGATCGCCGAGATTTTTTGTGATTGCAAAAACCAAGTACCACAAAAAACTTCGCTGATGAGTCAAGATTCGAACCATCAATCAAGAGCAACGAAAGGGTATTATTAAAAAAGTTAATCGAGGCTAGCGCCCGGTGAATCATCGAGACGTTTTTCAACTGTGGTCGGCTTTTTTAGGAACCGGTATTACAACGGCGATCAATACAAACAGAGCATAATATAGATGGCAAGAAATTATTACATTTTCAAATATATAATCGAACAAGATCAATATATAACATATATCTAAGAAAAATCAATAAAAATTAAGCAATCGCCATTTATTCATTCAGTGCTGTACAGAGTAGTGTTGCCAGATCTGGCATTTTTTTTAAATCTTGAAAAATACGCATCTGGCGTATGGCGTTAAATCTTACGTTTGTCGACAACACTTAAAACTTTTCATAAAAAGGCTAGAATATTACACCATAGTAACTCAGTCAGATCAGCCGTACCTACCGTATATCCTACAGGTTAAAGGTTAAATAAATGTTAGGTATAAAAACTATTTACGTATACACCAAATTCCGTATCTGCATGAATATTAATATAATATCTATATAACTGATGTACCTACCTACCTACTAATATTATGCTAGTTTCTAGGTTTATTTTGTTTTTGAGAAAATCTAGCATACTTTCTGCGTCTAACTTATTTTCTTACCCTATCTGGCATATTCTTCTGAATGACAATAATTGGCAATACTGGTACGGAGTTCAATCCATTTAAGTAGGAACATAATATTTAAAAATATTTATTTCTTAACTTACTTTACTTACTTTATACTTAATCTTACTTTATAAAATATGATTTTTTTTATGTTGTCAACTTTTTTCTTTGTGCGTACACGCCTTTACTCTCAATATAAAGACTGTGAAACATAAGAGAATAAAAATCGTGACAGCGTTTTCAATAATTATTTGTTTTCTCTTTCATTCATCTCCTGTCAAGATTTTTCATTCAACTCTTATTACCAAGCGATACCAGAATCATAATCAATCACCCACAATTCAACCATCATTCATAATCCAACCCTTTTTTCTAACTGTGTTTCTTCGACGCATTCTTATGCCGGGTCCACACCGAAAACGGGTCGCGCGACAACTCGTTAAATTTTACGATAAGCATGATAATTATCGTAAAATTTCTTAAGCAATTATGATAATTATCGTAAAATTTAACGAGTTGTCGCGCGACTTGTTGCCGGTGTGGCCGCACTTTTATATCTATACTAAACAATACACAAAACAAATCCAGCAACTAGCGCTATGCATTAACAATCAAACGACAGTTATTTTATTACATAAAAAAATATTATAATAGTTGAAATATTTATTACAGTTTTGAATTAAGTGCATCATTACTAAACCTTAGCACCTATCAGCTGCAAAGTCAATTACTCCTTATAAATAGTTTTTATTTCTAAATACCATATCCGCACATCATAAAATGAATAGATTCACCCATTTTTGTTAAAATGGATGCCAATGGATCAAAATGGGAAATAGCCAGTTGTTTGCTACAGATGTTTGCATGAATGTTAGAGGTCATCCATGGACTGCAACCGTATGCGGTTTAGATCCGTGTGCCATACTAAACTTATTTTTGTTCATGAAAATATATTTTAACTAAATTTGTAAGTGGTATAAACGGATACGATCAGATGCTTATAATATCGTTTGTGAAAATATATTTCCAAGAACAGAAAAAATAAGCTTAGTATAGCACACGGTTCTAAACCGCATACGGTTTCAGTCCATGTATGGCCATTAGGCACTTTTTTAAAAACTATTCGTACAAATCTAGTCCATTATAAGCAGACAAAGATGGTCCTGATAATAAATTGAATTACCTATTAAGTATACAATGCGATTTTATTGGAATCATTAAATTGATAAATAATTGAGTATGCATATCTAATTCATTCACTATAGTATAGTGTATTTAATTGCAGAGTAAATTATAAAGGTTTTTATGTTACCAATTTCAGAGCCATGAAAATGGTAAATAGCAATTTTCAATATTATGGTATGGTTGTTTATTATGACAGTATTATAAGTCGTAACAAATATATATTACACCATAATTAGAAATGCTAATTGCGAAATATATTTATTTAAGAATCATTAATTTAATTATTATTAGAAGAGTATATTATTATAACTCATAATTTTATCGCAATTTTACTACTGAAAGGAGTTGTTTTTCATTCATTGTAAACGTGAAGGTGACTGACTTTTGTAACGAACATGTGAGAACAAAGCTAAACAATTATTGTTTTCGATCAAAAAAACGTCACTTGGTTGATCAATGCATAACGCTACCCGTCTTAAGTCTACGAGCATTATATAAAATTTTGATTAGTATCATAGAGAATCGATAACTCACCGGATAAAGGAGGTTGGTTTTCATTGTGATGTCCATTCCTGGAACGCTGCCCGAAGGAGCTCCGAATGGACTTTGGACTCAAGAAGAACTTTCTTCTGACATGCGGTGGCGTGGGGCAGCTCTGAGTCATGGGCTGTGGTATCTGTTTCGGAGGCTTCGGAAGCCTGCTGGGAGAATGTTCTTTAACACCGTTATTTCTGTGAATTCTATTATTACTCATCCTTGAAGGTTCGTGGATTTCTACTCTTGTCAGTGATCTGTCGTCGGGGGTCTGGTGTCCCCAGCTTCTGGGCGTTTCAGAGCTGGGCATGCAGATTGTGCACTGTTCGTGCAGGAAGGTGCAGGTGAAGCATCTCTCGTGGCCGCAGGCGTCGATTAACTTTCGCTTTTTGCCCTTATCGAAGGGCATATTACAGCTCGGGCAGTTCAGCCCACCGATTTCGCTCTCGAGGAGTTGTCTGATAGAAGCCAGGTCTGGAAAAGAGGAAAAGAAAATAATTAGTACATGATGTCTTGTAATTAAATCAATGTCCGTACAGTAACGGTCCTATATTGTAAACACCCAAGATATATGTATCATTAATTTTTGAATCACAGTTTCGTAACAATATGATTTTTACGTAATGAGAATAAATAATCGTAGTACCTAACCAAAGTAATAACCAAATAATAATAATTCTTCTCCAACAATACATATTTCAAATAAAATCAATAATGACGGTATTCTATCAAAATTAAATCCTAATTCGCATTCACAAAATGTTAATCATTCTAAAAAAACACTTTTAACGGGATAAAAGAAAAAACTAGTGATGAAGTACCTACAAGAAATGAATTAGTTTCTTTATAAATAGAAAACGTTACAACTAAAATGACACATTTTTAAAACATCTCTTTTTGTAAGTAGGAATATATTGTGAACATACCGAAATATGATTCAATATAAAATTATATATTTTAATTTAATATAAAATCATTTTTTATATATTTTTTATTTTTAGGAAAATCGACGTTTAGTAAAATAAATATGAAATAAGTAAATTGAAACTAAGAATTATTCAAAAATATTTTCACCGCATTAAATAATAGGTACTTAATAACAAGGTCCGATCCTATATAGAATTCACATTTTATATATCGTTATTTTAAAATTGTATCTTATACTTTGCCTTTAAATAAAAAAAATATTTTTCTTTTTAATGTTTTTAGATACATACCTACGTTTTGATTAATAAAAACACTTTTTTTAATGTAAATTCATTATCAATAAATTGACTTAAATTGCAAGCTCCGTATTTTTCCGCTAGATGCCTCTGGTGATCGGAACATTCACGTGAAAATATTTTTAAACTATCAATATAAAAACTCGATAAATATTCAAAAATATTGCATTCTAATGAAAAAATAATAAACTAAAACGATGAAGGCAGTTTCTATTTTATTTTGACATTGAAAAATTATTGTTTCTGCATTTAATAATGTAAGTATCAAATTAACACATTGAAAATTCCTAAAAATTATAAACGATTTAGTAAGTAATAACACAGTAATCGCGCGTTAAAACCAAAAATAAATATATATATATATTATATTATACAGAAACTTAATAGAATACAACTGACCAGTAAAACGCATATTCTAACGTAAAACTTTGGCCTATAGTCTCTTTATAATTTATACGAACTGTTCATTTAATATACACATCACTCGAAAAAATATCGAATAGTATTAAACACAAATAAAATTAAACACTTCGAACACTTTCAACGGCATATTGTTATAATTCCCTGATACACAATCCGTTCAATTACGTATAAACCTCACTCAACTCTAGTCACCGTAGGACTAATTAAAAACTGCACTCGGAAAAACACAACCGATCCGTTGCATCCTAACGGACATACAGCATGACTCAATTGCCACCATCATCGTAAATATATTCCCCATATCCGGCGGAAACGAAGTAAAAATAACATCAGCTGTGTGGAACAGCCAGACAGACGTTCGAAAATCGCGGCGTCTTCAGTCGGTGAGACTCAAAATTATTGCAATATGCACCTGCGTTTTGTGCCGAGAGTCGAGACACGCAGGAAACGATATCGTTAAGAGTCATTCGTCTGTCTCGGGAGATGGTATTGTACTGAAGTGCTTACTTAGTTGCCGCCTGAGCTTGTCCGTCTGTCTGTGTGTATAGGTACACATTTCTGTTAGATCTCTTTGGAGTGGTTTTTGCGGGGGTGTACTGCAGCGTGACCGCGCGGGTTGGACCAAACATGGAATTATTTACTATACTTACAATATTATTGAATGTTATAAAAAGCGGGGTCAATTTTATTAAGTAACTGTAGAAAAAGGGTAAATTATCATTATTTTCTCCTACACGTGGTGCAACACGTGGTACAACGGCGTAGAGGTTTTCGCAACAGACTTTTATCAAATAACGGTTGCTAACCATTCGCTTTAATTAATGGGTAGATACTTACTATATAAATGTAAACAATGTTATATTTTTGGCTGACTACTAAGGAACAAGCGCAGCGTTACCAGCTTTTTTCTTGCCAGATCTACCATTTTTAGATGGGCATCTAAACTTGCAAAACTGCATGTGGCTTATGGCGTTTTTATTAGCGTTTTGTGATGCCTTCAACAGCTTTAAATGTGATGTATAAAAATAAGCTAGATGTTTATTAAATTTATTTTCTTACACATCAGATATTTAATGAAGGTGGGTTCGGTAGGTACTTCAGAATTAAACACAATTAAACAATATGGGCATTATTGGCGTTATAGTGATATAATGGTATCAGCTGTTATAATTTAATGTGTGCTAAGGCATGTGGCATCGGATTGACGATTATCGGCGATTCCACTTTCTGGTATTACCTAATTCAATTATTACTTATCGAAGGTTGTTAGATAAATAAATTATATTTTGTCAGAGCCATAGCCAGAGCCATAGAAAATGTGGTGTGATTTTTACCCGTATAATGAACACTTTTTTGATAGGCAAAAAAAGGAATCGAAATTTATTTTCACAAAATCTACCTTTTTTTCCTGCCAAATAGCTTGTTTTCGTACCCCGTCTGGCATGTTTTTGTCAACGACATTGGCAACACTGAACAAAAGTTGTAAAAACGCGACGCTTACAAGAATCATATTACAATCCTTAAAAATAGTAAATGAAAAACACGGATAACTCGGCGAATATACCTACTTATTTTGTGTTGATATTTTAATGAAAATGTAAGAATATTGCGCAGCAGGCGACATTTTTTGGCGTAGTTGAGAAAAGCGAACGAAAATAAGACTACTGTGAAAATAAAAAGATAATAATCATGAATGAATAACATTAGTCAACTGTGAGATATCAATACTTACATAAGAATTAAACATTAAATTTGTTTACGGGATGGCCATGTTCCTCATGGCCACATTCTAGGATCCGCATAAATGACTGTGTATCACATAATTAAATTATGTAAATAGATTTTACCATTTCCTGAACATTTTATCAGTTTGCATACATAGTCATTTACTGCCTATTCATATAATAAAATATAATATAACTAATACGAAATACAATATTATGTACAAATATCGAATAAAAAGAATTACACATGTTAGTTAACAACATAACTATAACACTATGGTATAAAAAATACATTCATACAATAATTATCGTTTTTAATCATACTTTTCACAACACATAATGACGGCTTGTACGAAAAACGTTGTCGCTGTACCAAAAACACCTTCAGATGATTAAATCATTAATTAATTCAATAAATCGAACTGCCGGTGCCATAAATAAAACAGCATGGTCAAAATATTGTTTTATTGTTGATACATTATTATTATGTATGAATTATATTATATAGTGGAGCGGATTTTTTGCAGGACTTAAGCAACTAATAATACAAGTGTCAAATCGCTAATAAGGTAGGTACACATCGTGTTTTTCATATAATTTGAATTTCGATAGCGCATTCCACAGAAGTAAGTTTACAATATTCGCATGATTTGAATAGAATATAGTGTGAAGAATAGTTGTCATTTTAGGGATGTCTAAATAGTTATGTAATTTATATTAGCAATATAATAATGTAGCAAGACTAGTGTAAAATTAATCTCAGAGTTAGTTAAAATAAAATATTAATCAATATAAAGTTATGTGTATGAAACTAAAAATGCTATAATGACTGAATTGTGTAATCGTGCACGCACATTCTTATCTTTAATTTTTGTAGATGTATTAGCTGGGTTATCCTCATAAATGGCACTAAAATCGTGCATGTCAACAACTACGTCTATCTCGGCCATCAAATATATGTGTGATTAGATTGCTAGAAGAATGATATGGAGCGTATTTCGGCGTCTGAATAATATCTTCAAAAGTGATTCCGATCGTGTCTTATGCGTAAAGTGTTCAACCAATGTGTGCGACCAGTGTTCACGTACCCACTCGTAATGTAAGAGAAATAACGCGGAAAGACCACAATAGCAACCGATGGATAAGGAAGCAGGTCGCTAAGTAGCAGTGGGCTGGACATATCGCTCGACGAGTGGACACAAGGGACAATGAACGTACACAAGGATGCCCTAAAACCCGCTGGATACACGGAACTTATAAAATGCGGTGAATATATGACAGCAAATAACTAGGGACCGAGAAGAGTGGAAGAAGTCAGCTGAGACCTTCACCCACCAGTGGATCGACACCAGTTTAAGTTTAATGCTGTTTGATCATTTACTTTTTATTGTATTGTATTATTCAATTATATTGTTTCATATTTCTTTTTATAAATAATTAGGTACATACGTCCGTAATTACATGCTGCGCTCAGGAGTGAGGAATTTTAAATGGAACTGATGTCAAACGTTTTGAGCAGCATTAATGAAGTTATACTTTCCTGCTGTAATATTGTGACGGATTTAAATTCCGCAGAATTTTCCCACTGCGTGTATGGTCAATTAACGCAACGATTATTAATATTACCATTCGCACGAGACCAGGTGAGGTTTTGACATGCACTCCTCGAGAGGCGGGTGGAAGTGCGGTGGCGAAGAAGTGGCACAGGCTGCAGAAGTATCACAAGGCTGGCGCTCCGCCGCGTCGGCCGGGGGCGGCAATTGCCGGCCGGCCAAGCCTCTGAATTACGCGCGACTTTACATTTAGCAGGCCTATCCGTAGCCATAATGGATGTCCAAGGAGGAGACCAAACATTGCAGCATGCACTATCAAAAATAATACATCGACTTAATTGGCTAAAGGAATCCATATTAACCGGTGTTCTTAATTTACTACTTAATGCGATCCTAGAGTCGCGCGTCCAAAATGTTTGATTTTTTTAAAACAATGTCACAAGCCTGTATCTAAATAATATACAGCCTCATTCCATACCAATATCAACAGGCCGATACCCCATTAGTTATATAATAAAACCGACCAATGAACGGCCCGGTCCCAATTGCCGTACAAAATGACAAAAACCATATCCGCGTAAAATATATGCTAAATTAACTAAAAGCCTATTCTATACGGTGAACCAATGGTCATGCAGAGATGTGATACAAAAAGTACAGATGCAGTAACAGATAATTTGAAAGTTTAGCACGGTGATATGATCGGGTGAATTCAATTGAAAACAACATTTTCCCATACAATTTAGTTTAGGTACATCTACATCTACACTTTTAAGGTAGGTTTTTAATCTTCATTTAATTTCTATCTAAAGCCGTGCAAAGATGGAATGACTACATGTAGCTAGCGAATCGGGACGTGGCCGAGGCGAGAATTAAAGATGGTGATGTCGTCAGGTGTAAAGGATGCGACCGGTGTTATTAGTGAATAATATTCCCGACTCGCTACAAGACTTTGGTGTCTAATAAATTTACCAACGAATGGTAGTATACGCTAACGTTTTACATATTGTATTTACACCTAGTATCTACAACCAACTGTTCGTTCGATACCTATATATTGTGAAAATACACCTATTATAAATTTTAATAATTTGAAGTAATAATCGTACATTCACCTACAACTACATGATGTGGTATATGGAATATAGTGCCTACCAAAATTTTACTGGTTTTAAGCGATTACCTCCAGTTTATCCTTAAATACTAGGACCCATTTCCTGGGAATCGAACAATTTGGCGGCGTCAAATTGCCATAAACCCTTTTAAACGAAACAGAGCGATAATTTAAAATAAACTGAGAAATGCTAAGCTTAATACTTTGGTCGCTGAAGACGCACCCGGCGCGTAATGACCAGGCGGCCGATCGATGTAATTAACGTGCATTTTAAAGGTGGTAATTAAAAAATCATTATCTAGTCAACAGCGAATGAGTTTTAATAAATAGTGTATTATACGATATAACCTGAATCATAGGCAAAATATATTTAGGTTTTAAGAAGACGTGTTTATAACAATTTTCGAGGATGTCATTACCACAAATGAAAACATAACAGGAACGGTAGGAGTGGAAAAGACAGAGAAAAGGCTTATGGATAAAATATGATTTTATAGAATATGAATATACATTTGATTCGGTTGAAACTGTCCAATGTGGAGCTTTTCACGTTTGATAATAGCCACTTAAATAACCCTCTCACTTACGCAGTTGCAGTGACTTCGCGTTGATTTCGTTTTGGCGGGAAAAGTGCGACGTGCAAACGGCCGACAGATTGAATTAAGATACGCGAAAGTGATAAAGATGCGTTTTTTTTTTAATAAAAACTTCGAGAAGGTTAATTCGAAATTGCACTCACTCGCCGAGCGATTGTTAATTTGACGAGGCAATTAGGTAATTGCTTAATGACTTTGTCAGGGCCCATGACATTTTGGCCGTATTCTTTAAATATGCGAATGTACGTAAAATTTATATTGGTTTTATTATGTCTATATTCGTCGCAGAAGAACGTCTTTATTTGTTCAAATTATGGTGATTTTACACAAAGGGGCGTACCCAAACATATTGGAGTCAATAATTTATTGACTTGTCTCGTTAATTATCAATATTACTGGAATTTATATATCGTAAGTATATCTACATTAATCAATTATTGAGGTAGCTGTCTAATAGTAGCGACATCATCCGTAATACACCGCCAGAAACAAATAATATACGAATGTAAGAATTTATGCAATCGTTTTAATGTTTCAAATAATCATTTTCGGTGTTTTAAATCTAAACATGTTTTTATTGTCACTTTTGTATTGGGACAATTATTATTGATTGTAATCAGAGCGTTGGAGCGTAGCTCGGAGCAATGGAGTTTTACCCTGAGCAGGAGCGGAGCCGGAGCACCCAAAATTTGCAGTGCTCTACTGCTCCGGATGTTTTTTTATTATTCAATCCAATGAAAATATCATATTTGATACTTTTGCAAAATTGAATTATTTCAATACAGCAAAATTGTCGAGTGACAAATAACCTCACTTTTTAATAATGAAAATGACGAGTAATAAACCTTGAACTTTTTATTTTTAAACATTTGTATAGGTACATGTTATAATACATATAACCTTTTTACCCGGAGCGAAGCTAGAGCGAATATTAGATCCCGGAGCAGCGCAACTCAAAAAAGGTTCCGCTCCAATCCACTGCTTGTAATCATTTATTTTTCGAGTGCAAGCATAGAGTTTTTTGTACTTGTTTTTTTTTTATTATTTATTTTTGACATAAAAATACGTGTTACTACGTAATTAAGTCATCATGTAAAATATTGTAAGCGTATGCTGAGTATCGTTTTTTTATTGACCCCTTTTCAGCAGCCTATCGCTTTCATGACATGCCCAATACCTCCGTTGAGTCTGCAACCGCTACCGGAGGGGAGGGGGAAACTGCTAATTTAGAAAACACTGGTAAAAACTTTAAAGATAATTACAGCAACAAACATCTTACCTACGCACGGGAAATAAGACATGCTTATTTTACTTCAAAGATTCATTAACCACATGTTATTATAAAAGTATGCCGTTCTACGTGCATTTCCTTCCATCAACGTCTCGCCGCATTAAATGAAGTGCAGGTGGCGTCACCCGCAGCGATGCAACTCGCAAATTGGGCCTCGCGAGGGAAAGTGCAACGCAGTGCGCCTACTGCCCTATCTCAGCGATGCACAAAGGTTTACAAAATCATCATGATTGTTCATTTACAAACTATCTAAGAAATCGGAAGCACATACATATAATTAATGTCTATCCAAGGACTAACAGAACAGATCTAACGTCTTGGTGTTAGTAGTGTTCAAACAAATTAGTTGCTTGAGTTGAGTTTACTTGGACGCTGTTTTATAAATTCATACGGTAGGGTCACAATTTTTAATGGTGTTCATAAATTATGGTTTACTGTTACATGTCATTTTTATAAAGATAATTAAGCAATGAGATTCTTGGGTTTCCTCAGCGGCCATGTCCGATCCTAATAGGATCATAATATGGGCCTGCACAGAGTAGAGGTATGTATTAACAGATTTTTGTTTTTTACGAGAAATGGATGTCAGCCACTAGCTCAACCTATTAAATCCATACCCTGACAGACACAAATTGAAAAACAACATGTGCACTTGCCAGACCTAGGATTCGAACCTGGGACCCACGGCGTTATAGTCCAACGCTTAAGCCGCGCGGCCACCGTGGGTGTTAATTTTTAGTTCAATGAAAACAAATAAGTATAACTAACAAAGTTTAGTATGCACTATTTATGTCGAATCTTAACAGCCTACCTCCACCCCTCGCCACTTTATATTATCATATCATATCGACATAAATTAACAACAGAAAAGATTGCCGCACATATTAACAATGTTTGAAAACCATTCTAAATTTGTACCTACCTAGTTTTCATACTATATTCCTCAATCGTAGTGCAAAATTTCCATATAATACTACCGTATTTAAGTTAACAAGGCCCAATCTTCGAAAAGGCTATTTTTGGAGCGAATCAACCCAGATTTCTGCCTTATATTAAACCTTAAAGACGGTAAACACTGCTGTACTGCGTTCACTTTCCAATGCAGTCTCTTATTGAGATTGCAATATAGGTCAATATGTGAGCCAAGTTCTCAGTATCGATTTTCACCATCATTCAGATAATGGTTTGATCGTTGATATATTAATTTAAAATTGAGATAACTAATAGGTGTATGATTGGAGATTATTAAGCACATATTAAAGGGAACTTCGATTTGAATTTTTGTAAGTATCAAGTCAAGTACCTAGGTGTAATTTTAAAATTAATTTTTGAACGAGATGTAGAAATATTTAGGCGCACGACGTACCTATAACTTATTAAGTAGAGAAAACGCAAGCATTTATTATTTCCAGAGAACATAAAAATAATTGGAAGTGGGCATCGTTGCTAATATAGCGTTTGCTTTCTTGCCAGATCTAGCATTTTTCGCTAGGCATTTAGCTTGCAAAAAACGCATCTGGCTTGTGGCGTTTTTACAAACATTTTGTTGATGCCTCCAACAACTTTCTTCTTCTTATTGTGCCATCCCCTAGCGGAGGTCAGCCACCATCAAGGCGATCTTATATTTGTCGTCTGCTACCCGGAACAGTTCGGTGGAGCTGCACTCGTACCAATCACGGAGGTTCTTAAGCCACGAAATGCGGCGCCGTCCTTTGCTACGCTTCCCATTGATCTTTCCTTGAATGACAAGTTGGGGAATGCTGTATTTTTGTCCTCTTATAATGTGGCCGAGGTATTGTAGTTTCCTGGTTTTGATACTACGTAGAACTTCTCGGTCCTTCCCCATTCGATTGAGAACTTCAACATTTGTCACCCGGTCAGTCCAAAGAATTTTGAGGATGCGTCTATACAGCCACATCTCGAAAGCTTCAAGTCTCCGTGACATCTACGCTAGATATTTAGTTTATTTATTTGTATGCGCATAAAATTTCTGACTATCAGGTACCTACTTAGTGCAGGTAGGCCGATACATATTTTAGTAGTGAGAAATAAAACAACACAAATTGTGTTTCGCACACACTCGAAATCGGTTGCTTGTTACTCCACACCCATTAGCTATTTCAGTTCCCATTAATTCTGTATTCCCTGTGCAATAGTTAGTTACTCACATAAACATAGCTACAACATATTGAACTATGTACTATATATATAAAATATTGGATATATTGAAGATCTTACTCTACTTCCTAAAAATCTTACTCTACTTTTTAGAATTGCCTATCTAAAGCTCAAATGACACTGGAAGACTCAAACTGATCGTCTGTCCCGATTTCAAGTGTTAAATTAACACTTGAAATAATATGAGTATCCATGGTCTTATAGTGAAATGGTATCATATAATATAATGTGTGCTTAGGTATGTGACATCAGTTTGACGATTATCATACAGGGAACACAGGAACTGAAATATTAACGGGTATGGAGTAACAAGCAATTGATCCCGAGTGTGAAAAAATATGGGATAAACTTAAACACGTGTGACGTTGCAGACGTCACCAACGGGCTAATTAACCATTGTAATTAGTGGAGAGGTTTTTCTCTCGCGGGCAACACAAAAATCCTGCGATTGGCACTTCAAGCTTCCGGGTTGTTTGAGTGGTGGGGGGATCGATGTCAGGCGATCGAATTTTGTTTGGATTTCCGTCCTTTCTGGTTGACCCTTGACACGAGTGGACGTGGGAGGAGCACATCCCGCATAGCGGAATCGCTATGCGGCTGTAAATACATTTCATTTTTTAGTATTAATTAATTTTAAGTCTTTGCTTTAATTATAACCTCACTCACATGTGGATATTTTGGTTTAAGTTTAAGTTAGTTGCTGAGAACTTATTGTGTTAGAATTTCAGTTAGCAGACGCTGATATGGTGTCTTTTGTATAACGTAAATATTTATGTATTATAACCTCGTCGTTTGTGAACGGTGGTGATTTTTCTATGGCGTCATGTCGCCATTTATGTATCATTGACTTTTAATTGCATTTATTTTAAATACAGTGAGGTTAAAATTATCACGGTGTTTCATTTAATTTAATTGTATCCCGTAATATTATGTTCTTTTATGTTCTTTTCTTTCATAGAAAAGGCTTTGGCGTCCAATAGAGTCAAGTTTTCAGTGCTCGCAATTAACCGCTGCAGCGGTATGGTAGACATTATCCATCGAATACCAATTGATTTCGATGGTCCTTTCCGTAACAGGATTGGAATTCATCAGAGAGATAGTGTGGAAACCCAGTACCCTGAGCTAGCGGTGCCTGTTCTCCACATAGCTTGGATAACAGTGTTGAATGGTGGTTAGATGTTATCATTTAACACACGTGTTAATAATACGTCATTCTAAGCTTGTCCTTCATTCTGACAACTGCTTTCGGTTTATACACTGACGCTCATCCAATATTGATGTATTTGAAGGTTGCAACACACTATTTTCGTAGGACACTCACACATTCAAAAACTTAAAAATGTAGTGTATCGGACTTCTATTTATTAATCTGTTCTGTGATTATGTAGTACCTACTATTAACTATCCATATTAACATTACAGAATTACGTAGGTATACCGTAATTTCCGTCAGTATCAGTATTAATAAACAATAAATAAGTTTAAAAATTACTACAACACCGTTGATTGTTTTTGTGTCTAAGAACCACGTTTAAAATATAGTAAAACAAAGTGTATCCACCTGCTATGCTGTATATAATCAAACTTAATAAATACCTGTGGTGTGAAACTGGAAGTTAACATAATAAAAAAGTCGTATAATTAAAAAAAACATCGTAAAACTACCATTATCAATATTGCATGTTCACTATTTTGTCGAAATAAGGGACACAGAGAATAAAAAACTGGTTTTAATAAGTTAAAAGAAGAAATTGTGTAGTCAGAACTGTCATTAAAAATATATTTGTATATGAATAAGCTATAAATGCATCTAACAGCGGATGTATATTAAATAAATGTCCATAATAAAGAAACAAGTTAATAAAATAGCAATATACTATACAATGTATCGATACTCGATACTACGATAATTTGAAAACGATAAGATAAAATTAATATTATAGTTTTTAGGTACATCTTAACAAAAAAAATGTTTTTGCAACGAAATGGAATATACATAATTTTGAAAATACTTATGAGACAATATAATATTATAACCAATAGAAAAAATCTTTTTGAAAAAAGTAAGACCACGCAGGAATCGAACCTGCATCTATCGGGTATCTCGCCCACGCACATACTATGCTAAAGGAGGCATACTTAATTACGACAAATTTTAACAATTTGCATTTTTAATAGTCACTGAAGCGCTTTCAAATTTGAGTTACTATCGGCTTTTGCATTTTAAATCAAAGTATGTATTACTTTAATTACCTACTAACTGACGTCACGGATCACTTCAAGATTTTTTGTTGTAACTTACTAGAACTTGCTAATAACTTTAACTAACAATTAATTCAAATATTTAAGAATGTAATTGAATTATATAAGTACATATTCCACCGCAGAAATTCAAATGTCGTTATAACATCGAAATACTACAGAAGAGACCAAAAAACACAACGTAAAAGATAGTGGATAGACACATAATTATCGAATATATCGAATGGAAAATATATTTTCATGAAAATTTCAGAAATCAAAGGTTTAGTATGGCACACGGTTCTAAACCGCATACGGTTTCAGTCTATGGATGGCCTATAAATGAGATGTTATCTGTGTTTTCTTCCAATGTATCCATGTGAATAATATGTAAAATTGCGTTTTATTAAATCAAACAACAATACAATGCAGTTCCACCATGAATTAACAGACAAAATAAAAGAAATTAATATGTAGATATTGTATGTAATGTAGTGTCAACAGCATATAATATATTTTACGAAGACCAATTTTCCACTTTCCTAATGCGATAAACCGTGCATCATGCATAAATGAAATAACCAATAATACTCTTAATACTGTCTCACAATTTCACTCAATACAATAAAATATAACTAGTAATTCTTTTACGACATACATCATGTTTTCTATCAACGCGGACTATAAAAGAAGCAATAAATTGACTGACAAGCATTAATACTTACAAATATTATCGTTTTTAACGACAATAAACACTTTATTTGGCAACATTAAATATGATTAAATTTTACGGTAGCTATGAATAAAATATTGATTTATTTTACAGTGGGTATAATAATTGCACTAAAAGTTATTGGGTTGATGGATTCATATACGTATAAATAATTTCTAGTGACTGTCAATCGAGAGAAATTATTTTTATCAATTCAAATAATCATACATAATTTGAAAACACTTTGGAGAAATATATAACCACGAGAAAAATCTTTTTGAAAAAATACGACACCCAGCAGAATTCGCCCCCCATTTTTTAAGTAACGCAATTTACACACCAGACACATCAGTTAACTTCGTCGCATTTGATTGGACGCATATAATAGCTTAGTAGTCTCGGGGGCGCAGATTTGAATCCTTAGCCATAAATTAAAACCTTCGAGACTGCCGGCGAATGTTGCACGATCACAACCTCGCACATCTGCCTAGCGCTGCTAGCTCTAGCTCTACCAAACGCAGCGACAGTCTGGAGAGAAATGGCCGATTCGCCCGATTCTGCAGCTGTGTGCATGCGCGGAGTCGATATTGGCCGGACATCGACATGCAGGCTTTGGCCAATGCAACTAGACGAATGTCGCAGGGTCGCAGAGTTGCAGTTGCATCGACCAATCTGCGAAGCTTCATTTGATAACGTTTGTTTCTTGGTTTACGATGACGTGCCCTCTTAGAGGGCTCGCACATCAGAACTCGCCGCATGCGTCTTACGACGAATTCGTCGATGTGACGTCATCGTAAACCAAGAAACAAACGTTATCAAATGGAGCTTCGCAGACTGGCCGATGCAACTCGACGCTGCGACGATCCTGCATGCAACATGTCGCATTCTGCTACAGCCTGCATGTTGTATCTAAAATAAGTCGACTCCGCGCAAGCGCACTGCCCGCGGCCATCGGCCATTTCTGTCTCTATCTCTGTCTACACTGTCATTTCTCGCTCATCGCTGGTCACCGCGTTTGACGTTTGTTCAATTGTTCATACAATCAACACAATAAAAATGGCAGACGAGAGACTCTCCTTTTTCGCATTTGACGTTTGCCGCTAGGCAGATGTGCGAGGTTTTAGCAAGCAACATTCGTCGGCGGTCTCATAAAATTTGATTTACGGCCGTCAGGCACACAAGGCGAGTTGTGATGTGCGAGCTGGCTTAGGGTGTCATTTCTTTTAAAAAAAGTTTTTCTAGTGTTTATATATTCTCAGAAGTGTTTTCAAGTTATGTATGTTCAATAAAAGAATGTTACATATTTAAAAATTGTGAATTACTAGTTGAATAAAAAAAATAGTTTAGTATATAAATATGTATATTGAATTGAAAAATTGATTAGCAAGTAAGTACTCGGAAGTATTAATTCGTTCCTATCAAATATCTGATAATAATGACAATGATCCTCAACAGTGGTCAACACGAATACGAAGAATGAGAAAAAAATATCTGGTTTCTCTAAAAAAGTGAACTTCTCCAATTAAAGCTGGTCGTAACATTCAGCAAAAACTGTAGTATTGTTATTTTATTATCCAGTACAAGAATAATCAGTTGATTGGGTTATATATTAGGAAATCAAATGAAGAATATAAAAAAAAACTGTACAACACCTGCATGAAACCCAGTAGAGATTCTTAGAATTTCTCTAGCAGTTAATTTAGAGCAGATTGTGATGATAGTGTTGATAACTTTTTCATGATAACTCATTATATCTATCTCCTACATACCTTCCTACTCTCTCTTTTCCTCATACGTGTTGATCAATTAAACTAAATGATCGAAGATTGCTGTACTAGGAACTTTCCTCGGTGATATATATTTTTAAACTGATCAACATATTTGCAGTGATATATTTACCCAAGTACTTATCCATCTATTCCGCTAGAGGCGTTGTGATTAGGAACACCAGTTATAGTCTAACTACTCGAACTTAATAATATTCATTTGCACAAACTTAAAAGTTTAGCTACAGCTTAGTAATATACTAAGTGGTTTCTTAGCAAGGTGGAAAATGGGAGCTTCACGTTATATGCGAAATATTATATTGTAGTGTATCTAAAACATGGTTTGTAAATTAATATTCTCCCCCTTTTATCCTTATATTTTGATTGATGTCGAGGTTGATCGAAAAGCTATCTACGTCGGGGTCACCGATATGGAAAAAAATGTGAATGATTGAAGGTAGGTACACATGTTTACTTTTAAAACGTATTATTATATTCTTTTGCTATTTGGATAAAATTGTATATATAAGAATGTATAGGCGCGGAGAACAATTTGACATGTCGATGTAAACCGAACTGCGAGGTACAAACGACAAATTAGTCTGCCGTTGCGTGGCGCGTGCGTCGATTTTAGGCTTTCGGGATGATGACACGTAATATCTATTTTACGCATGCCAAAAAACTATTTTGATCGGAAGACATCATGGATCATTTTACTTAAACTGCAAGATGACAATTTATGTATAAACGTCTGTCCTTCCTTAACAGATAATAAATAGAATACCGATAGGCAATATTCAATACGCCGCATGGTGAAGCAGGCTTTTGAATGTGTGAGTGTCCTACGAAAATGAAGCACGCATTATGCACGTGCAATAGTGTGTGTAATACACCAACATTAAATGAGCGTAAATGCATAAACCGAGAGCAGTTTTTAGTATTCGACGTAACACGTATTCTTAACACGTGTGTAAGTTTAACCCGGATTCTTCCTTACTCGAGTCGGTTACCTGCTATCGCCTTACCCGTTGTGTATTTCAGTTCCCATTATTTCTGAGTTCCCTGATTGACTCAATGTGGGACGCCGTAGGCAGTTACTTTTCTGAACACGGTTCTCCTTTGCGTATTACTGACCTCTGAAACTGGGCGGATTGCTGATACCAATGAAAATGCTGTAGCATTCTTCTTTTGATATGATCAGCATGCGGATATTCTTCATCGAATAGTATTTACGCTGGAAATCATGCAAGATCAGTCCTAACCAAGATAGTAACCTTACTCCATGGCATGGCAACACAGCCAAAGAAATGCCGAGTTTTTTTCCAGATATAACTATGGTTGAGAGTATGTATTTTATTTGGTATTTTAAATTAAGGTAATGACATTACTAACTTGACTAATATAGCGTCACTATAGGATTGCTTTGTCGAATATCCGTTTTTGTCGAAATCGACCTTGTAATGCATAAAGATTTTTTGTATCTAAATAGACCAGAACCACCCTTTTCTTTTAATTGCTTTGTAATGAATAAGTATAGCATTCATATGCTGTAAAAACAGCAATTTAAACACCTCTATGTATTTAAATATAGGATAATGAAATTTGTTTACATCTGAACATTTGACATTTGGTCTATTCGACAAACCAATCCTACAGCGACGATATGGCGTCAGGATTTATTAAAATTTTGGTTTTGATGCCCTTACAGTTTTTAATTACATTAATTTTTATTCAAGACTGTATACATAGAATTTCGCATTCTTGTTATTGAAAATACGTAATTTTGAAAACCTTCAGAAATAGAGGTATTTCCTAAAAATGATAAGAGCACTCACCTGGAAAATGACGGATGTCTTCAAATTCAACTCAATCCAAGTTTTTTCCTGACGTTACTTAAGGTGACGCATCAGTGAAACGCCAAATAATTTTCAACTGTACGCGCGACGAAATTTTGGACTCGCTGCCATTCAGTGAGAGAATGTTGACCCAAAAGCACGTCACTTTGCTGCGTGATGGCGACGGGTCAATTAATTCTAAAATCGTGTAAAGATGACAAAAAACGTTACCCATTTACTTTAAAAAGAAAACATGTCAATGAATATATTATTATTGTTACTAATAGAACAATAAAAAGAACATAAAATGGACGTATGTTGGATTTATATGACAGATAATATTTCGTTTGACAGGCGTCATTTTCACCCGCCACCCGCAATCCGCGCATCGCCTAGCAACGATCTTTTTAGACCGTGCC
This sequence comes from Rhyacophila brunnea, assembly GCF_057557595.1. Classification (NCBI taxonomy): domain Eukaryota; kingdom Metazoa; phylum Arthropoda; class Insecta; order Trichoptera; family Rhyacophilidae; genus Rhyacophila; species Rhyacophila brunnea. The sequence continues at coordinate 6,875,322 of NW_028232796.1, read as the reverse complement.
TCAACTAATGCATGGCCTTAAGTATATATTTTCAATAAAAACAAATGGTCTCTCTTGAATAAATGCATGTTCAATTAAAAATGTTTTTTTTATCTTAACTACATCAATTAAGAAGATAATATAACTAAGATTTAAAAAAATCATTTTATCTTAGAGAGTAAAAGACTCTCTAACAGTTGGAGGAACGCAGTTATTCGGTCAAGAGAATGGCACCTAGTCAATACCTATCTGCATATGCAATTTTACTGACCTATTTTACATTATACCTTTCAATGGTAATAATTGAGAGTGCTGTATACTCGAACATAGTCATATAATAATATACTATCATATTAAAATAATAAAATATTTAATTGGAGTTTATTCTATAGCTAATAGCTACACGATACGTATCTTTATTACCTGATATCAATACTATTGTCCGGCAACTTCATCTTGGCTACGTGGCAAATCTGTGAACTACAATCCCCTCCAGAACAGCTAATCGAACTTCCGGTTTCAAATTAGGAACGCCCCCAAATCATTGCATTTTTGACACTTCCTATTGGACGCATCTATCAATTTACGTAATTTGAAGCTTTTTATATTCAAAAGATGTCTAAAACAATACGAAATAATGCTCGAATTATTATCAGTAAACTTTTGATTTATTGCGAAGAAGAAAAAGTGTCGTATTTAAAAGGCGAGCCTATACAATACTTTCAACAAGCCCATTTTACGGGTTCCTGTCATGTCAGGTATGTCAAAATTCAGTGTTGTAATACTAGAAATATTTCCCCAAATACTGGAAATTATGTTTGGATATTATAAAGTTATGTGTATCGTAAACTATTTTATTAATATTTTTAGACGTAAATGATAATTAAGTATAAATGATCATTAGTTAGTTAATGAATCCTTGTATTTTTAAACCGATAAGTAGGTAGGTACATATTGTTTTAAAATTTATGTAAGGTGGATATAATTTAATTTATAGAAAATTATTTTCACAGTATGTGTTTCTACAACAATTTTACTAAAAATACGATATAAAGACATTTGTAAATTATATAACATGTGATTGGGTCATCAATATAATATTGAATATGTTATATCTTTTACTTCTACTTTTTTAGTCTATTTCTATTTGTGTTCTAGTTATTTAACTAATAAATACCTGCAGCAATATTATCAGTTAATGTGGGTTCAATGATACATTTCCTTCCAAATTCAATAATTACGCTGTATTAATTAACCTAATATAATAGTAATAATTAAGAGGTGAAATTATTTGGAAAAAAAAATCTATTGATATTTATTGAACAATAATTAGACTTATAAATTAATGTACTTATAAACTTACTGAGAATAGAATTGATATAAACTTAAAACCTAATTTCGCGGGATATGTTTTCTCAAAAAATGACAACACTGAAATATTCTATTCGCGACAAGGGCGACTTCCTGTTTTCGCCTAAATGATGTTGTCGTACAGTACACAAAAACATAAATGAAATTAATTGTACTTTTATATAGCCAACGCTTTCTTATATACTACCGAAAACTACGGTATACCTACTGAGTTTTTTAGCTTCAACATTTGCACAATGATTTGATCAGTTACAGTTAGAAATTAACCACACAAATTGCAAACATAACGAGATTAGTTCAAATAGTATTGTACATTTGCACAAGAGTTTACAAAATACAAGACAAAATATACAGTACCTCAGTGATCGCTCACTAATGTAATAGGTACAAAAAGGCCAACATTTTTACAAAGATGTGTAACGAGATACGTAGTTATGTTCTGCAGTATGAATTAAATCAGCTCTAAGAGGCCTATATACATGTTAGTGATGACATCAAGATAACGTAGGTGTAAAAAAAAACAAAAACATATAATATTTAAAGAATAAATCCCATAGGTTTAGTGACTAAATAGTCAAAAAATAGATAAGTCTAACCATGCAGAAATTGTCCCTTGAATTGTTGTGGTGAATAGAGATAAATAAACGAAAACGAATGACTAACGACGATATCGTCATACACGAGGGTTGTTTCTTTGATGATCCTGTAACGTAGACCTGTTGTAAGCATTCAACAATTATTATAGTATGCGATGTGATAGAGGTCGCCAAACAGATGAAATGGCAAAGGTCTGACCGTGTCGCTCGGCGAGTGGACAACCGCTGGACAAATGCAGTGATACAGTGGTGCCAAATGTAGACTAAACAACCACAGAAATGTCCTAATACCCGCTAGATTGATGGTGGATGTAAGTGGAAGTGGCAGCGATGAACTAGGGACCGAAAAGGGTGGAAGAAGCTATGGAGGCCTTCGGATCTACGGCGGATATTTCATTTGGTTAAATTAGTTTAATATGAAGAATGTCAATCCTGTAAAAATACTACATTCAGTTTATTAGTACAAACACGTGTTCAACAATGAATTGAGCTTTGAAGTTTCGATGATTTTCAGCAATTATTCACAAAATCGGAGCCGAAAACTTGTTTAGAAGTTTTATAGGGCAAAGTGTGTACGAGATTTTTTAAATATTTGTTTTCTCCTTTTTTACAACCAGACGTAGGTACGTATATCAGTTACAAATATTTCATCATTTGCGTGAAATCAAGCGTGCTAACTTTGGTAAAGCGACGCCCACACGCGTTTTTTATATTTCATTGATATTACAATATTTGCTCGACATTTATAGATTACTGGCTTATTTGGGCGTCGCACTACGGAGGAGTAAACATATAGGTAACATCTTTAATAATAAAGATAAATGAGATATAATCTCAAGTCGTCGAGGAATATAGCTACTATCGATTATGTCACATTACGAAAAATTAATGGAGGAAAAAACAATTTAGGATCAATAATTTAAAGTATTTATGTGTCACGTATATAAATTATTTTACGACACGCGTTTCGCACACATCGTGAGCATTCTCAAATATGTGTAGGTATGTATTAAGGTGTATGCTTGTGTTTATCTAATACCTATTACAATTATTGTAAATAGTTTATGAGGTTTATATGGTTTATGAGGGAACCCTAGTAGGCAATACAATCCTGGACCGCCCCCGGAGATGTGAAGACGACGTCAAAAGGGTCGTGAGAAGTGGGAACCAATTAGGGTTTTATATGTGAAAATTTGCTAAAAACTTTTTTAGTAGAAACTTTTACTGGCCATTTTCATTTCAAATAATCAACACGCATCTAAGAATATATGAATATGTAAATTATTTTATTTAGTTAGAAAATAAGCTCACATAAACTAGTAAAATGTGCGTTTTTGGAGGTCCGATTTTTATTAGTACCTACCTACATAGTATTTAATGAACACCTGTATCTTTAAAATATAGTTTGAACAGTTTTCTACACGGTACCATAACGTTTTTTTTATAATTCACAGTTCTTAAGTATTTTTTAATTAATTACAATTTAAATTCAATTTCCATCAAGTATCCTTGGTCAATAGTATCAATTTTCAAAATGAGTTAAATTGCAATTTCAACTTTTGTTACCGGATGCATTAAGGTCACCCACCCTTGACCTTGAGGGTGAATGGGCAGGGCGAAGAAGAGACAATCAATGGCCATCCAATTACTAGTCATCCAGCGTTAGGTACCCAACAGGTAGAAAACTTCAAGGAGGCAGTAAAGTTCTGCGTACGTACGAGAGAGAGATTGAGAAGATATACAGTGAATATACAAAATTGATATTGAACCCTTCATTCGAGACATTACTTTTATTCAAGATTATATTAACGTTTTATGCATAAAATTTTAGTATATTCATCATTATATTTTGTTTATATAGAAACGGTTTATGCCCGTTCGAATATAAATATAAAACTTGTTTAGTAAACTGACATTTCATTCGAATTTTATAATATAATATAATGAATTTTATAGGTGTGTTAAATTTCTTAATTTTACACCATCGGTAACATATTTTTTTGCATGGGCGATGAGTTCATTGATATCCTCCTACTCGCAACCTAGTCGCGCTATGTTTGGAAAAGATATTTATTTACGCGAACGAAATGATCTGAATAGTGATGTAAATTGTAAATCACGAACAGAATATAAAAGAGAGTTCAAACCATAACCCACAAGCGATTAATTCATTAATAATTCATTCATTCATAAACACACCTAAATGACATTGGACAGGACACATCTAAAGAAGAACACGCCATCGATCAAAGGATACAATATTAGGTATAGTCATGAAATCATTGTTTTCATCCCTATATCAATAATATTATGAATCGTGATTGTAAGGCCCGTTTCAGACGGGACACCGGTGTCGCGCTCGATATACTATAGGTGGCCTTTGTATTCGAATAAATGGGCCTTTGTATTATGTTTATGAACGCCCCAGAGCTAATGAGTCACATGACTATTTTTAAACATTTTCTTTAATTCTAATTGATTTCAGTTTTTTTTCTTTACTATTCATAATGTATAACAGTGGCGAAGACTCCATACTAGGCGATATTTAAAACCTACCTTCTTAAGACATATAAAATTTAAATAACAGCAAATATACCAACAGATATTATATTTTTTCTAAGCAACAGAGCTATCCGCCTCAAACGTAGGATTCACATAATTATGTACTTACATATACAATATATTATACTGTGTCCAAGTCTATCGAATCTTCTACTAAAACATGCAAATAAAGGTTTGTTATACGTTAGGTATACTTAATCCAAAGTTTTTGTTCATGAACTCTGATCGTGTTTGTCCTTGTGATCGGATGTAACCGTATATTTTATTATATGAAACGGGTAATACTTTCATGACAACGCCTACCTTTTTTATCACAAGTACGATTCTCGATTCGGCATCACTCTTTTTGTAAAATATCTATTTTAGTAAAGTTGTAGGTAAGGTAGTTTGTAAAATATTATGTCAGAAAATATTAGTATTTATAATATTTGGTTGGGTTAAGTATGGTGGCCCTCGTTCCTTTTCCCCACCTACCTAAACTCCCTAGTTATTGTCCAGTTATCGACCAGCAGTCACGGGACATCAGTCGACCGTGATTCAAATTACATGAGTTAGCTCAAGTTACGTCATAACAGCGGACGCGCCTAGGCTTGTTAAAGCTAAGCCGTCGTTTAATGATTAATTCGATTATACAGACTGATTCAAAAGTTATTTGTGGACCTCGGTCGGGTCAGCTTGATATAGTGTGAACGTCGTCCAAGCGATACTTCTGAAGACCTGGCAAGCAGTGATACCAGCTCTTGTCATTCATCAAAAGTGTGCCGTCAAGTACCACGCACCGGGTAACCCAACAAACAATACCACGCGAATGATAGTGTAACCAGATCACGGAGCCAGCCTCAACATTAATAAAGTTAGTCCCTGGCATCCTAATAATTATAACACCCTCCTCCCTAGAATCCACACCATCACAATCATTTCGTCACAAAATTACAGTCCACTATGGACAGCGCAAGAAATAATAGAATGGGGAAGGATTTCACATTATTAAATCTTAAAAAAAAATAATATTAAGGTGTTGTCAGTGTTCCAAGTTCGGATCCGGATCCAGCATCAGTAAGAAGTCAATGGGTAATAATTATATAGATTTTATGTTGGGTGATGAGATGAGAATTGTACTTGGTGGAAGGATAAGAAACATATATACTAGGTACAAAGAGAAACTTGACATAAAAGGCTAAAGAAAAGCTGAACAATGGAGAAATCTTCAAATAGTTATATAGGTACATAGGTAACAATTTTCAATGCTTATATTATTATACATACAATAGAAATTGATATTATTCATACATAAAAGGCGACAATCTACTTCGTTCTACTTTTTAAACGTTAAACAATGAACATTATTTACCGTTTTTTTTAAGTATATTTTTACTAAAGAACTCATTAGCAACATAATATTAATTGAGAACACCAAAACGAAAACTAATCAGAATAATTTACACGTCAATAAAATACATCCGTTTGGATTCAGCAGGTTTGCCAATTGAGGACGAATAAAATATATTAAATTTGAATACGTAAATAATTGTAATATAAAAGTTAAAAATATATAGGTGTTTAACCCAAACGGATATAGGTACAATAATTAAATTACAGCTATTCCGTAAAATCCGCGGGTGGTCGCCATTGATGATTTACTATATCCGATTAAGTCCACGCAAATTGAATACAAATTAGCTAACTCTTTTGTTAAAAATTCAGTTCTAAATGTCACGAATACCGAAACGATTATGGGCGATGTCGAATTTCACGTGACCGTTTTATAATGGAAATAGACTAAAAATGAACTCGCGCTAAACTTACACAATATAACTTATTTATAATAAATACGATAAAGACTACGCCACTGGTATGTGCAAAGAGGGTAGCAGGTATTAACAGTGTACACACACTCTTAATGTTATGAGTTTCAGCTCATGAATGTTTACTGTGATTTTAAGCCGGCTCTCACATCTAAACTCGCCTCGTCTCCCGCACAGCCACAAATGAAACCTTCCAAGAACGGCGATCCGGTGTTGCATATGAAGACCGCGCAGATCTACCTAGCGACAGTCACACGTAGCCTAACGAATAGATATTCGAATGCGGCGATGGGCTAACCGATCATGCAATATGTCGATTGCAACAGATGTTTTTTTTCAAACTAATCAGTCGCATTCGACCAATCTATGGAGCTCCATTTGGCAACGTGTGTTTTGTAAATAACAATGACGTCACATCGACGTATTCGACATGCTGTAGGCGAGATGAGCCGGCAAAAATGGAGCTCCTCTGATTGGTTGAATGCGACTTTTTAGTTTCAAAAAAACATCTACTGTCGCAATCGACAAGTCGCATGCTTCTCGGGCTGCGAGTCGAAGACGCCAGGACACATAATAATACCTACGAATTGGTCATTCCTATACTCGCTCGCCAATCGCTGCATCCAAATATCTATACGTTTCGAAGGTTACGTGCGAATGTCGCTAGGTAGATGTACGCGGTCTTCATATGCATGATTTATGGCTGTGCGGCAGACGGGCGAGTTCAGATGTGAGAGACTGCTAAAATCGTTCTGAGGATGGGTCGAAATACATGTCAATATAAATAACTGTTTCAAGACCATTATAATAATTAATAAACTTCGCAAATATCAGACGGAATGGTAAGTATGTAATGAAATGTGACGGAATGGCAAGTAAGTAATTAACTACCCATATAATATCATGAATGAATCTATGACTATTAAAATTTAACCACACGCGCGTGCGATTAACAAAATATATTAGAGAGTCCGTTTCTGAAACCGTTATGTAGGTTCGAATCCCGCGACCGACGAATTCATATGATTTTTTTATTCAGTTATGTTAAGATCCATAGCATCGACCTAATAGGTTGACCGAGACGATTAGTACGAATTCTTGCAAAAATATGTTGTTAATTAAACCTATACGCTGGATTGCGGAACCGATTATATACAAACATATTATTTGGATATCCACTTCTAAATAGGCATTTAAAAAAAATCAAAAGATGATTTGATTTAAATTTTTTGAAGGATCTCCGGCTCTATTTAGTTTATAATAATATTATTATGATGGGAATAACAACTTTGGCATTCACAAAGTTTTGAAAAAGTGGTAATACGTTAATTTTTTAAATACACTATTAACACCTACATAGGAATAGGTAGCTAGGCGGTTAACACCTGCTTTCGTGAGATATTTAAATTTAAAGCGTAACATATCACGGACAAAATTTAATGTCATAGAATAATACTAGAATACTAATACTATTGTGTACAAGATAATACGAGTATTATAGAATGTATTGAGTCGCAGAAAATTATGCATATCACCATTGATACTAAACCGGTGATTCAAGAATGATAAAGCGTACTCGAGATTGACATGAATGTAGGTACATAATATGACCGAAAATGGTCGTCATTTTCTTTATTTTTATTTATTTTAAAAAAGACACTGAGCACAAAACAAATTATTAATTCAAGACGTTCACAACATAACTTTTAGTATATAAAGTACAGGTAAATCAACTTATTGGAGAAAGAAAAGTAAAAAATAGTTTTATAGCAAAATAAATAAAATAAATAACAACAATACATAATTCAAGAAAAATACAAATTAAACAATAAAATAGAATTTTAAAAACAAAATAGGTACATTTTGCATCGCTAAAAATGTCTACTTCTCTAGGAAGTGCATTGACCAGCCGCACATCCCTCGCTTTGGTGCCTGGTGAGCCTGACATGAGGAAACAGTTTTCACCCAAGACAGGTCATGGCTGCGGCCACGCATGTAATTGACGGGTGCATAAAAATTATAATTTTCCAGAATATCAGGATTGGAAATAATAGCACGTGAGGGCAGGGAAAAATGCTTTAAAGTGCAGAAGTGACCAAGGAGTTTCAAGAGAATGAAAGGCGAGCATGCCTTGAAGAAAGTTAGTCCGAAAATACTCGTTTGAGAAACTGCCAAAAGGAAAATATTTATATAGGACATTAAAATAAAGATGTTGAAGAAATTTCTTCTGAACACGCTCTAAAACTAGCTAATAGGAAACCTCATAAGGACTCCAGATAATGGACCCATACTCAAGAATACTCCATTCAGTTTACCATATCGCATCCGAAGTATGACCAATAACTAGTACAAAGTTTACAGTTTCGAGTCACGGCCTGACTATAACGGGCCTTGGGGGGAAAGTAGTGACACGTGGTCTTGAGGAACTAAGGCTATTAGTTATTACATCACGTTCTCTCAAATCGCGCCCTTCCGACTATATTCTGTTTAGTGCCAAAACTATCAAACCTCACGGTAATGTAGTATATTATATAACTCTCGACTCTTATTTGAAAAGTCATAATAATTGATAATCTTGCAATGAATCGATGTGCACATAGGTACTTACTTAAAAATCTACATTAAAGTAGGTACAATTTTATTGTTAGGCGTTAATAATATTGTATATCGTGTATAAAACTTATTGTTTACGATCTCTTTTTTATTTGTTGCTATATAATATAGGTATAATGATGATATCCTTGGAATTTTGCCATTCTAGGTTGAAATCATTCGTGTTAACTGGCGAAAACATGACAACATCGTGTTGTTACATTCTATGCCCATTATTAACGTTTCAGATGACAATAAATAAATAATAAAATCATACTGTGCTAAATATTGTCTTATAAACATATATCTTCCAATATGAGAACGGTAAAGCTGCATAAATTATTATTAAAGTTGTGTTGAAATATATGAAGGAAAGGAACCTCAGAGTAATAATGAAGGAACTGAAATATAACTATAAAGGATGTTTCGAATACAAAAATCATGACCAGATAAACATAAAAATAACGTCGAAATTAAATTAGAGAAATCAATAATAACTGAGTGTAGCGTAACGTGGCAAGGGATCATGCACGTTGGGAAAAACGCGAAATTATCACAAAATATACCAACGGATAAGGTGTCGTTCAAGTATTAGTAACCAGCAGCCCTATGTTCTAACTTGAAGTCACCCGACGACATGACGTAATTGTGACGTAAGCCAATACACGGTCGACGCAAGCCGCCCAACGCACACGGCTCAAACATGCTGAAACACCTATTTGTGTATGGGGACAATGGATAACGCCAGTGTTTGAGCAGCGTTAATTTCTCGAATGCTATTATCACTCCGGTAGTACGTCACAATGATGTCATATGACGTCTGTCGACCGGGCGACTGGGACTCGCAAGTTCTAACATAAGGCTTCAGAGCGTTGGCGCAATGGGGTTTTACCCGGAGCACCGAAAATTTGTAGAGCTCCACTGCTCCGGGTGTTTTTTTTATTAATATTAATTTTTCGTCCTAAAATACAATGAAAATATTATATTTGACACAGCAACACTACAATTATTTGAGTGAGAAGAGGCAGATAATGAAAGACGATTTGCTGCCGGTAATTTTATTTAATAGAATTGATAATGAAAATGATGAATAATAAACGTTATTTTAAAACCACTTATTTTTTTAACATTTGTTATGTCATACATTATTATGTATTTTATTGTTGAACAATAATATAATAATATTTGTGTTATTTATTATTTCTGTGTTTCAAGAACAGGTATCTGCGGCGGATACTGGGTGTGCGGGGTGGTATAACATTTGGAGTAACGAGAGATATGAAATACATAGTCTAATAATTATGCTGAGGGTGAAGAGGCGACGTTGGACCTGGTTCAGTCTAGCTTGTCTATTCTACAAACCAACTGAATTTGGCGTCCTGGAAGGTTGCTAAATACCTTTCACAGGTATGGCGTGGGAAGAAGCAATAAGGCTGTGCGAGCGATAGGGATTATTGGATGAACCGTGTGATGTCCATACGCTCTTACTCAGGAGCGGATATGGAAAACGAATGAATAATTGAAGTGTAAATGAGGAAATATGTGCCTGCACAGAACAGATAATAAATTGAATTCCGATAGGCAATATTCAATACACTACATTTTGATACAGGTGTGTGAGTGTCCTACGAAAATGAAACACGCATTATGCACGTGCAATAGTGTGTAATACACCAATATTAAATAAGCGTCAATGCATGAACCGAGAGCAGTTGTCAGTATTCGACGTATGGCGTATTCTTGGCATGTGTTTAGTTTATCCCGGATTATTCCTTACTCGAGATCGGTAACCTGCTACTGCTTACCCGTTGGGTATTTCAGTTCCCATTATTTCTGAGTTCCCTGTGTGCCTGCCACTCGTAAATATGCTGCTGATCAAAAACTAGTTGGGTACAGTTAGAATATATTCTTCTATATCGATGCACACTTTTTAGAAATATATTTATTTATTGTTCACGATAGAAAGAAGTTTCGTATTCAATTGATACTGTTATTTTGTGTCCGCGAATTTTCAACCAGTGATTGTAGATGCAGACAATACCTGCCTGAGTTTCGTTGTTAGAAGTTATATTATTACATGTTATAATGTATGACGTGTAGCTACTCGACTGTCTTACACATGTCAATATTGATATTGGTTTCGGATCGAGTCTGTGGCGAACGGATTGGTGAATGGAAAGGCTGAATTGAATGTTAAACAGGACGAATATGACATATGAAATGAACGTGAATTATTCATACAACGATCAAACTATATAATACAAGACGGTTGATGGATGTTTTCATTACTTAATACAAAGCAACATGAGATTCTTAGTATTAAGAATTATTTATTGTTATTAAATAATGATAATAATATTTTAGATTCAAATGAAGCACAAGACTGTCGAACGGTGTTTCTTAAATAGGGTTCCTCCGCGAGGGTTGCTGGTTTTTGTAAGATAATATGATTTTGACAAAGAGACCGAAGAAGATTAGTTAAAATATTTCAATCACACTCATATACATATAACTGTGTCAGACGAAGCGGTCAAGATTTTTTTTTTAATTCGATCATTAACTGCTAAACGATAATTTAAAATTATATATGGGCCACTCGGCCCTATTTTTCATTGTAGTGGCATCACGGCATGAAATCCTTGTTAAAATGTTAGAACTACTTATGGTACATTTTATGTATCACAGAGTAATCGTTCCATGGTTAACAAAAATGACATAAAAATGAATCATTAGATAAAATTTATTTTTATTTTAAAAAACAGTCTATATTAAATTTATTAGTAGATACTATGCGATTAAACGTTATAGATTTTTTTTTAATTATCTAATTATTAATTATTTTGGTCATGACAACAATAATAAGTATTATGCGAGATGGTTTTAGGCTCTGCGATAGGAGCCTACCATTTCAATACAATTCGATAGACTGGCTGGGGATAATCGACATTTTTATTTACGTCAAGACAGATGGCGCGCTGTGGTATATATTTTTAAAAGTTTGCATATTGTTTTGTAATCTGTATCCTACGTCAATCCTACATATACGACACCTGTCGTTGGCGGATTAAATTATTTTTATAGAATACAAAATAATCAAGTGATGCAATTAAAAAATATTTTTCTTAAGAAGGTAGGCTTTAAATAATTGTCTAGTATGGAGTCTTCGCCACTGGTAGGTATATTGAATACATTAAGGAAATAAACGTTAATGGTTTTAATACGAGATCTCAGCTGTGGAGAAATTTCAATAAACACTATAAGCAAAACTGATTTTGAACTCGAAGAATCACTGCTGCGAAATATTAATATTCTATAATGTTCCACCATGGTGAACAAAATATAAAAGAGATAAATGGTTCAAATTATTTGAGAAACGCTGCTTTAGACAGACGTGTATTGAAAGTGCTAGAATAAATTAATAACGTACAATTATTATCTCTACTGTACTTTTGTAAGACACCTGGTCACCTCGCCTTGATTGCACCTAGACTACATACTTGTATTTATAATCAAATTTTTAAACGAGCAGGAAATGGGACACAACAAAATTACTAAATGGGAACATACGTGGAAGAGAGCTAGGAGTACCGGGCAACTGGAGCATAGTGGAAAGACCTGGGAGCTGGAGGAAGATGACGAGAAACAGGAGGCTAAGCCAAGCCAATTTACTTATCGACCACATGACAGTTATGCATTGCCACAAAAAATATTTTGTTCATGGTATTTTAAAACGTTTTTATTAGCTCGTATTCTTGTTTGTCCGGTACAGATTTTAAACTAACTTCCCGACTAGCTAGACATTTGAAACTTTTAGAATATATCAGAACACGACGGCAATGCATTATTTTAATACTTTTGGCAATCTTTAAGCAGGATTGAATTCATTTTCAGTTAATTCTGTTTTGTATGTTTCGGAAGAAATTCGTTAAAAGTAATATTTACTACTCACTATTATTGGTTGCTAAGAGGGTGGTCTTAGCAACTTAATTGTTAATATATACGTGCGTTACTATGGAAATCAATATGAAATTTCAGTATTCTACAATATTTTTCAGTAGATATTTCTATAAAGCACAAAAAAATTATTAATACATAGAATTGTCAAGTTTATATGATTCAACAGAAAATTGAAAAACGTTGTATATAAAAAGTTATTTTTAACTCGTAATTTTTATTTGCAGTTAGGTACCCAAATCACTGTTTTTCTCCAGATGTTATCACAGAGCGGGAGGTATCTTAACAAACATTTTAGAAGATTTGGTTGTTGGCCATTCGCTAAAGTCATATTTATGTGTAGATAGTGATGGTCAAAATCGAGGGATGTGATTTATTGATAGAAAAGAATCGATACTGGTTAGAGTATCTACTGGGAGAAAAGTGTAAATACCTGTAGGTTAACGGCATCAAACGATCCTTGTTTATGAGAGATTTTAATGTCCGCTTGGCAAAAATATAGTAGCTATCAAAAGAAAATTATCAGTACTTTTGACATCCCTATCGAAGCCTAGATTTCTTTATAACTCTTATATAGACGAATAAAATTTAATTATACCTAAATACAAGCATAAATAATTTTGTTTTATTATGACACAATTTCAGAGAACTTAATTAGTTTGCGAAACATCGTGTAGGTACTAATCTATCTACATAGATTGCAATTGGTTGAGACGATACCATTCTAATTTTACTGCTAAATTTTAATGGTTGTTTTATAATCAATGGTTTCTAATGTCTAATTACGAGTAGGTATATTTTAGGAGTTAAAAATACGAAGTTAGTGCAGTTTGCATAGTAATAAAATAATAATAGGTTAGGTAGATTTCACAACAGTTTATTAGCTGTATTATACATTAATATTAATATTATTACATAGATATCATTTCAACATTTATTAGATCTGTATCCGTAAGCCAGTGTACCATAATTTAAAAAATAACACTTTCTTTTTAACTTTTTAATGTTAACAAGTACGGTTGTATGATTTAACATAACAATTTCGTGTTTCTGTTATGAATAAACTGAAAAGGTGAACTGGCTCTGAGATTACCATGATAATTTAGGTTTAAAATCTGTACTTACCTACTTACTTAAGGCTATACCTCAGTTGAGGTATGGTCTAAAAAGATCGTGGCTAGGCGATGCGCGGATTGCGGGTCGCGGGTGCAAATGACGCATGCCCACCAAAATATAATTTGTCATATAAATCCAAAATGCGTCCATTTAATGTTCTGTTTATTGTTCTATTAGTAAGGGACTGGCTTTGCCACAAACTCTCGAGTAAGACGTACATCGTGTAGCTCCCGGGTCTTTTGTGCTTTAAAAATCGAAAAGTCATCCGATTTAAAAAAAAAAAAAGGGTTTCTCTGTTTTGGCTCATGAATGTCAACCTGGTGATACAAAACTTTTCCGAGAGATTCCTCCGGAAAGCCGTAAAATCGGAAAATCTTTTTGAATGTTAGTTTTTTGATAAAGTGTCGCGAGAAAGTGTTTCAGAAAAGTCGGTTTTTGCTCCCAGGCGTCGACGGGAGCCTCCTTGCATTCGAAGTCGTCGGAAAGTTTTCGGAAAATCTCAAGGTTCTTCGTGAATCGAGTGAAAACCATTTTTTTTTTTGTCTTTTTTGTGCTATTTGTGACATTGTGAAGGCCCCCTTTGGGCTATAGTGATAAATTGTTTGTGGGATACAGGCGTATGTGCCCTCAACGTTTTGGTGTTTGTCCGAAGAAATTCGGTTCAGACCAACCGATTCTAGCTCCAAAAAACCATAATTTGTATTGTACCATTCCCCGAACACGTGCAAATTATTCATGTTTTGATTTGAACGATTTCCAGAACTTTCTCGAATGATCTGGAAGAATCGAATTTCGAAGTCCGCATAGCAATTACACTTAACTGCAAATCCTTCTAGAAGTTTCTCGAAACTACTGGAGGAAATCGAAAACTTCGAGGGACTTTTTTATTAATAATATTACTTGCATATATATTTTAAGTTTAAATTTAATTTAGATTATTTTATTGAATTGAATATTATCATTTACCTAGTTTCTTTAATAAAGAATATATATTTTATATATATTTTTTAGAAATATTTTTTTTTTTTTTTATAATTCTAAAAAAGGATTTTTTAAATAGTTTTTTAATATTTTTTTTAAATAACATTTTTTTTTTCTTTAAATATTTTTTTCAATAATTTGAAAAAATATATAAATTTTTTTTTAAATTTTTAAATTTTTTTTTTTTTTTACTTTTTCTTTTACTTTATTCATTTACTTATGCCACTAATCTTATATATATATATATATATATTATATAATAAGCTTCTCCACAGCAACTCCACAAGAAAAGCAACGGCATGGGAAAACCTGCAGTCGATCCGCCCCCGGGAGGGGATAAGCCAATAGTTCCCGAGGACTGGTACAATACGCAATCCGACCCCTCCTCCGAGGACTCTGACACATATGCAGTGCTTGACACCACCAAATCCGAAAAGGAAACGGTGAGAACTAGGGCGGAGGCTGCCACAAAGGCGAAAATCCTTGCTCGAAAGGCTGCGGATCTGAAAGCGGAAAAAATCCTAGCGGAAGCTGCCGTGAAAGCCAAAGCATCCGAACGCCAAGCGGCCACAGAAAGAAAAGAGAGGGAAGAGGCGGCAGCCACCAAGGCCAACAAGAAGGTCAAAAAGGTCAGGAAGGAAAGACGTTCCCTGGCTGAGGAAATACCACAGGACTCCGAGGAAACCCCGAGGCCAAACGCCAAGAATCCAAAGAGCGTTGCCCCTCCCGGGGATAGGATAGCCGACTCGGATGTGACGGACTCACAAAACTACTAAGGTTGCTCAAGCAATCCAAAGAGTGAAAGAATTACTTTCCGGCGACGGAAATATCCCCGCATCGACAATTAAGGCGATAACAATGGAACTGGAGGCAGTCGTCGCGGAGACTTGGTCTCTCGCAATCAAGCTTGAATCCAGCAAAGCCATACTGGAAGATCGTGCCTCTTACATAAACGCGGTTGCCGCTGCCACTGGTGACGCAGTCAGTGAAGGAACCAAGTATTCTTGGAGCGACGTCACTCGAAAAGGCGCCAAGCCGGTCAGACAGACTTCTCCGGAATGGCCAATTGTGCCACCAACAACCGCCGCAAGGCCTGGCGTGTTCTTTTTTCCTACACAAGAAGGAATGGAGTCTCCGGCCACTAAAGAAGTCGTCAAGAAAGCCATCGTGCCCGCGGAACTAAAAGTCCAAATAACGGGCTTGCGAATGGTACGTGGAGGTGGGGTAATCATTCACCCCAGAACCGAGGAAGAGGCCAAACGACTGGCCGCCGCTCCCGGTCTAAAGGAGGCCGGTCTCCGGGCTGAAATCGCAGGAAAAAGGCTCCCGCGGATAATTGTATTCAACGTGCCGGTCAAGACGACGGAGGACGACCTTAAGGAAGCCATTAAGGCCAACACTCAAGAGGTCACGGGTCTCCCCTCGGAGGCATACCGCCATGTTAAACTGAGCCACAGGGCAGGCCCCAGAATCGGGAAATGTCACATGGTGATATCGGTCCCGGCAAAGGTGAGGGAAGCGCTCATCAATGACGGGCGCATATATATGGGATGGGAATCCTTCCCAACCAAAGACTTTTGTGGCGCCGTCAAGTGCACAAGGTGTCACTTATACGGCCACATGGCAAAGAATTGTTCGGCGAGAAGCGCCACATGCGGCCATTGCACCGAGGAAGGACACGATAGGGCTGAATGCCCTAATATTAAGGCCCCCGGAAAGTGCCCGGCCTGCGCCAGGCATAAGAAGCCGCACCAACATGCAGCGATCGACCCTGATTGCCCAGCGCGCAAGTACGCAATGGCACAGGAGCGGAACCGAACGGATTATTCGATTCAATGATTCGGTTCGGTCAGTTAAATGCGGGCAAAGGGAAGGCTATAACGGCGGAGCTGATCAAGACGGTTCGGGAAATGGACATCGATTTGGTCCTGGTGCAGGAGCCTTACTCCTACGGCCCCAACCTGGGTTTCAGTGGGGGTCGGGTAATGCACCACGGCCTGGGGTCCATGGCCTGCATCTTCGTTGCGAATCCTACCCTAGTGGTGCTACACCTTGCCCACTTGTCGAGCGAACTCTTTGCCGTAGCGGAGGTCTCCGACCGATCGGGGAACTCCATTGTGGTGGTCTCTTCTTACTTTAAATTTAGCGTAAACATCCTGAAATGCGTCGAGCAGCTCGATAAAATTCTGGTTGCATGCCGCGGCAAACAGATTATAGTGGGAGCGGACGTCAACGTTCAATCATGGCTGTGGGCCCCCCGGGGGCCGCGGTCTGGCCGGGACAATCCAGCGCCCCTCGAGGAACTCGTGGCAACTCACGACCTGACGGTGCTGAATAACTCTAATGGTCCAGCCACATTCTCTACCAACAATGGGGAATCTCACATTGATGTCACTTTGATATCCACTGGTTCTGCCGGACGCGTCGTGAACTGGACTGTCCATTTGGAAGCGTCAGCAAGCGACCACCGTCTGATCACGTTCGCTTACAGGACCGAGAAGGGCCACGCGTCTCTCGCTCCACTTGTGAGCGAGTCACTGCCGAGGCGTTTCAGGACCAAGGGAACCGACTGGGTACGTTTTGACCGCGAGTTTGCTGAGGGTCTGGACAGGATGGCCTCGCGCCCTCTGCCAAAGGACATGCACGCTGCGGCTGAGGACCTCACGAATCTCATGATTGAAAAAGCGGAGGGCACTATCGGAAGAACGACCTCGAGACCGCCGAACCTCGCACCCTGGTGGAAGCCGAGACTGACAAGACTGAGAGACACGATGAGGAGGGCCAGAAGGGCCTTACAAGCAGCGCGAAGATCGCTGGAGGGGCCGCTGCACGCGGACCATCCGCTTGCGGTCACCTACAGGACCACTAGACTCAAGTTCAAAAAGGCAATCAGTAAGGCTAAGAAGGTGCACTGGAGAGAGTTCGTCACTGAAATGGGTGGCAATGATCCGTGGGGCCCCCCCTTCCGCGGGATGAAGCTGGGCTTACGGGCCGGAAAAGTCATGTCGGCGGTACGGCGCCCCGACGGATCGTTCACCAATAGCTCTGAAGAGTCCACCACAGTCCTGTTGGATGCTCTTATCCCGCAGGACAACGAGTCGCTCGACATTGACAACGACCGATTTCAGCAGCTTCGCGTCTATGCGCTGCTCCCCTTAAACACTCCGCGATCCGCAGCCACTACCATGTCCGAACTAGGGATCCTGTTTGCCAGCCTCCCGATTGGCAAAGCCCCGGGGCTTGACTGCATAGATAACGCGCTAGCGAGAAGGGCGTGGTCTCTTGCCTCACACGAGATCACGCAACTCTACAAAGAATGCATGAGTAGTGGCATATTCCCCGACTGCTGGAAAAAGGGTCATCTCACGGTGATCCCCAAAGCTGGCAGTCGCCCTCCTTGTGACCCGAAAGCGTATAGACCGATTACGCTCCTTCCCGTCTTCGGGAAGATATTGGAAAGATTGATAAACAGCAGGATTGAGTCCCACCTGTCGGAAAACTGTCCAATCTCGCAAAGACAATTTGGGTTTAGACCCGGAAAGTCCACCGAGGATGCGATTCGCTTTGTGATCGATTCTGTGGAGAGCTCTGGCAAGGACCTCGTTGCCGGGATTTTTCTCGACATCGCGGGCGCGTTTGATACTGCGTGGTGGCCCTTGGTTCTGGCAAAGCTTAGGCTGAAACAGATCCCCGGGGACCTCTTTGCCTTAGTTCAAAGCTACTTCAGCAACAGGGAGATAACCTACGACTCCGGCTCCAGCCTGATTCACAGGAGGACCACCATGGGGTGTCCCCAGGGCTCCGTCCTGGGACCCCTGTGGAACATTCTGTTTGACGACGTTCTGTCTCTGCCACTGCCTCCGGGCTGCACGCTCGTTGCGTACGCCGACGACTTGCTCCTGCTTGTTGGGGCGACGAGCCGACCGGCACTTGAGCGTGCAGCCACGGACGCCTTGGGCAGAATCCTTAATTGGGGGTTGCTGAACAAGCTGACCTTTG
This sequence comes from Rhyacophila brunnea, assembly GCF_057557595.1. Lineage (NCBI taxonomy): Eukaryota > Metazoa > Arthropoda > Insecta > Trichoptera > Rhyacophilidae > Rhyacophila > Rhyacophila brunnea. The sequence continues at coordinate 6,856,367 of NW_028232796.1, read as the reverse complement.
CCCCGAGCAAGACGGAAGCTGTCCTCCTCAGGGGTAGTTCTCGGGTCAACATAATTCGACGGCCGCCCACGGTTCATTTTGGCCAGACCTCAGTGCGTTTCTCCGAAAGGGTTACGTATCTGGGAGTAATTCTTGATGACAAGCTGTCTTTCGTTCACCACGCCAAGACGGCCGTCTCTAAGGCCAATTCGGCCTATCAGAGAATGGCCCGAATGGCGGGCAGCAATTGGGGACTAAAGCCTAGAGCCCTTAAGGTTGCATACGGCGCAATTTTCATGGGAATTGCCGGTTACGCCTCCAGCATTTGGCATTCCCGAGTAAACTCCTTAACTCTCGTGAGACGCGCACTATTAAGCGGGCAGCTGATCTCGCTTACCAAAGCCTACCGCACAACTTCTACTGACGCGCTTGCCGTACTCGCGGGGGTGCTACCCCTCGATCTGCACGTCCAAGTCAGAGGATCGATCACCCTCCTCTTGAGGGGGATCAGCACAATACTCGCCGGTGTCCATCTGACACCACCGCAGAGATCCGAGGACGTTCCTTACAGGAAGACTGTAAGTGACATTGTGTACAAGACCGCATTTGCGGCATGGCAGGCGAGGTGGACCGCCTCCCCCAAGGGGCGGCACACTTACCGTTTTTTTCCAGACGTATTCTGCAGGCACCAAACTAGAAGACTCCAACCTTCGCACTGGATTAGCCAGTTCCTCACCGGCCATGGCAACTTCGCCGCCAGACTCTACGAGTTTGGCTTGATAGTAGATGGGCCGGGTTGTACCTGCGGGCATGACCACCAAGATGTTGAACACATCCTCTGGGATTGCCCGCTTATGGAATTCGAACGAGCGGAGCTGTTTGCCAGGGTCCGTCCTCACACGGGCCCAATTGGTCATGGAGATCTGGTAGCAACCGAGGCCAACTTTGCGGCATTTGAGAAATTTGCAGCGTCGTATGGGGAGCGGGATAGTCCCGACTCTTCCGTAGACTCATCCATTTCAATTCGTGACACTCAGTATGCGGACATACGTCAGCGGACAGCAGAGCCAGTCCAAAAACAAACATTTTCTTTCTTAACTTTCTTCTTTAAGCACTACGGTGCATGGTTGCAGCATCAGTCCCGTCCGGCTCCGTCTCGGGACGGAATGAGCACTTAAAATCACTTCTTTCAGACACGTTTAAAGCGTCATAGAAAGCGGCCGTGCATATCCACGGTTGTGCATATATGACGGGTGGTGGTGGGCACTTTAACGTATGTTCTATTAGTAACAATAATAATATATTCATTGACATGTTTTCTTTTTCAAGTAAATGGGTAACGTTTTTAGTCATCCTTAGACGATTTAAGAATTAATACTCCCGTCGCCATCACGAAACAAATTGACGTATTCACACCTCGACGTTCGTTCTCCGAATGCCAGCGAGTCCAAAATTTCGTCGCGCCTATAGTTGAAAATTATTTGCCGTTTCACTGATGTATCGTCTTAACTCATTTTCGGTTAAAACGGTCGAAGCGTGTCCGAGAATTTGTACGTATGCCGTATCATACTTCACCGTGAAGTGTTGTATTGGAAATATATGGTCGTACATTAAGGACAGTCCAACTTCTTTGGATCGTATAGTACCTACTGAGATAAAATTCAATTCTAAATAAAACACGGTTTTTGTCAGTTTACAGAACCAGCGACAAATTTTGAAAATAGATGATATACTGGATTATTTGTTAGGTTAGTTTAGGTTAGGTACATTATTGTCTGCAGTGACGAACTACGCGTAATTTTTATAGTATACGGCCATCCCTTTCCGATATAGAGCTCACGGCGAACTGTGCTACGGTGAAATGAAATACGTACAATGTACCTACATGTTACCACTCAAAAGTAGAGATAGTGTATTTATAAAGACTTATATTTACACCACGTTATGCGTATGGCTAAAATAAGTCATGAAATTAAAAATAATTGCAGGTAAGCAAATTAATTATCATCTTGTAAATCATATTCATCATATTTTATAAGCTATAAGGTATAAAAGACCACATCATAATCATTTTCAAGCCAATCTGGTATAATTTTCTAGCTTTATTATGAGAAGTTTTAAGCTGTCTACGGTGTCAAAAAATGTTAGATTTAACTACATAAACCAGGTGAATATAAACATTTCGTATCTGACATTCAATATTTTTGACAGGTGGTAGCGAAAATTTTATACAAACACTATTAAATTAAATTAAATCAAAAATAATTACAAGATAAAAAGAACTTATTATATACCACGTTTTTAAATTTTCTGTTGAATCATAATATTTAAACTTGACAATTCTATGTATTAATAATTTAGGACATATAAGGCAATTGTCAACAAATCATTTTTTTGCTATTTTGCAACAAACAAACGAATATAGAATACTGAAATGTCATTTTGATTTCCATAGTAACGCACGTATATATTAATAATTTAGTTGCTAGGACCACCCCCTTAGCAACCAATAATAGTGGATTGGATTACGGGTTTCTTCCGAAATAACTTTTCATACAAAACAGAACTAACTGAAAATAAATTCAATTCTACTTAAAGATGGCTAAAAGTATTAAAAGAATGCATTGGCATCGTGTTCTGATAAATTCTAAAAGTTTCAAATGTCTAGCTAGTCGGGAAGTTAGTTAAAAATCGATTGCAAGATTTGTACTGGATAAACAACCACCGGACAAACAAGAATACGAGCTGCGAAAAACGTTGTAATAAGCTTAATGCAAAAATTATTTAAGTACTTTATTTTTTAAAGCTGTATTTTTGTTTTTATTTAATTTGATTAAGTACCTGTTTTTTATAATAGATAAAAAATGTCAGATACGAGGTGTCAATATTAGATGATCGATATTCAAAACCACTAGATCTGGCAAGAAAGAGTTCTGCAATATTCATTCATCTTGCCATTTTCTTCACAAAAAACATCCACCTCCCGCTTCGCACGATTTCCCCGTATTCGACTAGACCTAGAAAGCAGTTTGTTAGTGTGTAAAAAAATATATATAAATCAGGGTGCCAAAAAAGGAAATCGTCAAAAACACTTTACCATAGAATCAAGCGGCCCAGTTCAATTCAAGACAAATCGAAAATAATCACGTATGGAAAACCAGTCAATTGTATCGTCACTTTCTAGAATCAACCTCACTACCTAATAAGAGTAAGCATATAGTATGCAACAAATGTATAGAAACATTTCGCAATATTGCAGAACGAACGTGACGAATACTATGGTTATTAATCATAGTATTGTATTGAGATCTGACGCCCACAGAATTGCTATTGGCGGAACTGAAAACTGAATCACAGTTTCAAAAGGAGTAAAAAACGAAATTAGCGTAACTCACGGCTAACTAATGATAGGCAATTATTAGAAGTCAGATTTCTTGACTGCCAAGTTATTGATAGACTTGTCTCCTTTTATGGAAAAGGATTGTTTTGTTTCAAATATAAATTTCAAACGAGTATCTCGTATAGAAATATCAATAGTCTGACATGATTAAGATGCTGTACTGAATATTATTTGCTTGTATATCAAAATGAGAGGGAGAGTTTGACTTCATTTGTTCTTAGATATTCTTAATGTCTTCACGGCAGGATAACAATAGCATATGATATTTATAGTTAAAAAAAAAAACTAAATTACCATAGTTACATGTAGAGTTGGGTTTCGGGAATTTCCCGACGGGAAATTTTCGAGATTTTCGTTTCCGAATCTCGAGAATTGAAATTTTTAACATTTCGGGACTTCTTTATTATCAAATATTAATTGAAAAAAAAACGGTTTTTCTACATGAAAAAAGTGGACAGAAAATACAAAACGTTTAAAGACTGATTGGGGGGGGGGGGGGGTATTTAACACAATTAAGTCAACGTCGACTCAAAGTGAGCGCACTTTTTCAGCATCAGGGTCTGTGTTTTTTGAAAATCTATTTTAATAAGTAATGTTTTGAATTATTTTTGTTTTCCTACTTGTCTTCTTACTTACATAAATGAAAAAAAAACAATTTTTTTGGAATTTGTCCGTTTTCACACTGATTTTAGGATTGTATACATGTTTTTTTTTAAATTTCCCGATATCTCGAGATCTCTTTTCTGGAAATCCCGAATCTCGAGAATTCAAAATTACATCATTTCGGGAAACCCCTAATCTCGAGATTGAGATTTACTCGGGAAATACCCAAAACTAACAAATAATCCAGTATATCGTCTATTCTCAACATTTGTTTGCTGCCGGCTTCCTGTAAAGTGTAAACCGACAAGAACCGTGTTTTATTGAGACATGAATTTGATATCAGTACTATACGACCCACAGAGGTTGGACGGCCTTGTCGGTGCAGAGGTCCATTAGGTTACATGCACAGAACAGATAATACATACATTTTGTTGCAGGGTTTTGAATGTGAGAGTGTCTTACGAATGTGAAACATGCATTATGCACGTGCAATAGTGTGTGTAATACGCCAATTAAATGAGCGTCAATGCATAAACCTAGACCAGTTGTCAGTATTCGACGTATTCTTGACATGTGTTTAAGTTTATGCCGAATTATTAATCGGTTACCTGCTACTCCTTACCCGTTAGGTATTTCAGTTCCTAATATTTCCGAGTCCCTGGTGACATGTGTTTTTTGAATGCCAGCAATATGAAATTGACAAATTCGACATGTTGCATACGAGATGAGATGGTTTGAGACTAGAAATTCACTAGACCTATTTCTACAAACTACATCCTCTGCCATTGGATCCAGGTTCAAAACGCATTTCTCAGTCATGGACCGAAATACGAGCCTTTTTAATATTCATGAAGAAAATCTATAAATTCTAAGTATCTACGCGCTATTAACTTAGGTACAATTATTACGTGCTGGTGTGCAATAGCCTAAATCAAAGAATAAGTTGAGATATGGTGTATTTAACAGGTGCAAAGTTATTATGCAATTGCGATAAATATAATTAACGTCTCTTCAGATTTGGAGTGCGTGGTGTCGAACGGTGACTGCTGCGCATGCTCCAGATAACGTCATCCGCCATTACAATATTATATAGTTTAGTTCAGTTACCGCAGGACGCCGTTAAATTAGTTGTGCCACCTGTTCACTAGATAGACTGCCCCAGTTCACTCTATCCCACTTGTGTCTACATTTCAAACATCTGAAGCATTGCGCAAGTGACTCGGCGGATTTATTACAGAAAATGTCACTTCGATTCAATATATTCATTCAATTGTTGATAAAGAGACATTTAAGTAATATTTTATGGACACTCTGCAACACAACATAAGCCCAGTGTTATTTTATTACACTCAGTGTCAATAAATGAGTTTACACTCACACCTCAGTTATTTTTTATTAAGTAAATACTTATACTTTGATATTTAGATTCATTCGGAAAGAATGTCTCATTTTAATATTCCAAGAAAGATTTAATAGGTGTAAGCATATGTAAACAAATTGCAAAGTTTTCTAAGTGACACATACATAATATCAAACTTTTCATTGTGAGACACAAGAAAATAAACAATCACAAAACTTATTATAAACAGTTTTTATATGGTAGCATGCACACATAGCTTACTAGTTTTAAATAAAATGTCAAAACAAAAAAAACTTACTTAATAATTAATAGTGTCAGTAGCAACAAACATTGCATTTTTAAAATGCCACGATTTTATAACACAGCAAGACTTTTAATAAATACAAAGGTCATATTATTATTATTTTGAATGCAGTTTCTGGTTGACATTTTACTGCAAAACACCGCATATATTTTTTGTGATAGTTACAATCTATTTCGATTAAGTAGATGCGAATTATTATTAATTTTAATAGACTGAGTAGGTATCATAAAATGTAAACCAGGTGCGAATTCAATTGTTGTTAATAACAATAAAGATTGAAAATACGGATAGAAAATGATTAAGTTCTAAGCTACAGTTTAGAGAAACATGCATTGGTGAATACAAGAAGTTGTCAGATCAAAATGATGTTTAGTGATATTATAGTAAAGGCATAAAGAATTCTAAAAATACTCACAACTTTATTTACTTACGCCCCTCTTCTATTCAGATTTCAAATTTTACTTAGTACCTATCTTTGAAAAGACTATCAATAAGTTACTGAATAAATATTGGTGAAAAGGATAGACGCAGGTTTAATACAAATAAAATTAATTTAAAAAAAAATAATACTCTCAACTAAAGGTATCACTCTATGGAAATTGAATTTAAAATATAATTAATTAAAACTGTCAGTTGTAAGTTTGCATTTAATGGGTGTGCACACACAAGACGCCAAAAAGCGAAACCTGGACATATTATTATAAATACCTACGCAAATATATTTCGAATGAAAATTTAAATCAATTATCATTCTATTATTTTATTTTACTTTTGTGGGGTATTGTAACCTCGAAACATTTGTTTTTAAATAAAAACATAAAATGTAGTTATAATTCTGGGATTCAGCGATTTCTGACATAATATTTTTATGATTTATAAATTTTAACAAGTTCAGTGATGCCTTGCAGAGTATCAAAACATACTAAAACTAGTTTATATAAAACGTTGTTAAGAGCAGTATTACGCTATGGCTTAGATACGTCGATATTATTTACCTGTCAGTGATTAAAAATTGGTACAGGTATTTGATCGTAGAATCTTGCGAAAAACCTATGGCGAAAATCGCACCTGTCAGCACTCTATATTTTTTGTTAGGTTAGGTTTATCAAAATAATCAAGCACTGACAAAGCACTTCACATTCTGTAAACCAGAAGGAAAACGGTGGGTGTGTGGCCTATAGAAAGACTTAATCAACTGTAAAAGGAGGGTGGAAGACCGAGCACAATGGACGAGTCCGTTCGAGGTGGAAAATTTCCACCCAGGGTTATTGCGCCAGAAAAAAAATATTCGGTAAATAATTTCAAAACAAAAAAAGGATGTATCGTTAAAAACAGAATACTGCGAACCACATTTTGAGATTAATTTCTTCTCATAGCGGACGTGATTCAATGTGAGCAAACCTACTCGATTCCGCGCATTGTTTCTGCCTGTTTCATGGAAATTATGTACTTACAATATATTTCAGGCGCCATAGGAATCAAACTGGTCAGTATCAAAAGGAGCAATGCTCGTATAAATATCGCACGAACAGGTAGTTGTTTGAAATTGGTTGATATAAATTATATAGGGTGTGACTGCAAAGTGCATCGTACTAATAAAATAAAAAGTCTAGAACAGATTTATTGAGCGGAGTGCTATTAAATCAATTTAAATAGAATATCATTTGCAAATAAAACTTTTTAATTATTAGAGCAACGCATTTAAAATGTTTGCTTTAATATCATATAATATATATTATTGTGGTAAACTGTTAATAACTGCGTTAATTAAATTATTTCTTGTGAGGACGTTTCATAGTAGCGTTCACATGTAGTGTACCGTGCATAAATTTATGAATGAACGCGTATATAAAATCTCTTCCTGTTGGCGCTTTCGCCCACCAAACAATTCAGTGGTGGGTTATTAATATGAATATTATAGTATTTTTACACACTACCACAGCGACAGATACGTAGGCATAGGTACATTTTCGAGAACATTTTTTATTATTAAATTAAATTAACTTTTATCTTTTAAAAATCTTAAAAACTACTGAACGTAAAAAATATAGGTACCTTCAGGGACCAAAAAACTGTTTTTTTCTGTTTTAATAAGGGTCATTCTAAAATAGTACCTGTATGACGTAGGTACTTATAATAAAGACGCCGACCCCGATTTTTTTACGTTGTTTTCTAAACTTAATAAGTACCTTCTTAGGGAACAGGAATAGGGAACATTATTCTATAAGTGTGTGAAATGTATGCACAAAAAAAATAATGAAAGAAAAAACCAAAATACTGGTTTAAACATAATGGTTAGCAAAAAAAATACATATATATATACTTATATATATTTTCAAAATTAATATCACATAAATATAATATAGTAGGTAGGTACATATTTGTTACGATATAGTGAAATACTTGTTGTTTGTCGGATGTCAATTTATTTATTTGCAATTTATAATCCTAGACTGTTCGAAGATAATTGAAGACGAAGATTATAAGACATGGTTCGGTCAAATCATTACGAAGGCGATGTTTTACTTACGATATAAAATAATTCATCGACGAAAATAGTTGTTCGCAGTCATATTATGATATCCAAATATACTCAAAATAGTGGTTTGCTTTTTTTTCATTGAATTATAGGTATCGGAGAAAGAGTTCCGTTCAAATTTGGCAATAATATTAGTAATTTTTCACAGATAATTCCAAATAATTGTAGAATAATCCGCTCGAACGCCGATAAAAAAATAAGCCAGTGTAGTAGAGATCTTCGATAAATTAAATGCTTAAGTACGATATAAAATAATTCATCGACGAAAATAGTTGTTTGCAGTCAGATTATGATTATCCAAATATACTCAAAATAGTGGTGTGCTTTTTTTTATTGAATATATCGGATAATGAATTTCGTTCAAATTCGGCAATAATATTAGTAATTTTTCACAGATAATTACAAATAATTGTAGAATAATCCGCTCGAACGCCGATAAAAAAATAAGCCAGTGTAGTAGAGATCTTCGATAAATTAAATGCTTAAGTACTAAACTTTTGCACTGAGCATTCAAGCTTTTCTTGGTCAGCTATTACAACTTTACTCTACTATGACAAATTGTGTTAAGAGAATTTTCCAGAATATTTTTGATCTTAATCAATGAATTTCACACTAAATGGTGTTTAACATCAATCAGTTTCATTATCAAACTATTTCATGATTAATTAAGTAAACAGCATTACCTACTTAATGCACAGTAATTTTCAATAACTGCGGCAGAGTAGATGCCTAGCAAAAGTGTATTTATTGATCAAATTTACAACATAAATTAACTGAAATTACAATCGAGCACATACGAGGGTGGGTCAATAAGTCCTTAGAAAAGCCGACTGGTGGCGCGACTAGTACTGTAAGCGGTTTGTTTTCATGCAGCGGCACTACCGATTCAGTATGCTGCGAAGTTTCAATCAGATTGGTCGGGTTGTTGTTTTTTATTTTTGTACATTTAAAAAAAAATTTGCTTGTTTACAAAAATGGAGAAAATTGAGTTTAGAGCTGTTATTAAACATTTTAATATAAAAGGGTTAACAGCAAAGGAAATAAAAAATGAGTTGGATTTAGTTCACGGCATATCTGCTCCTTCGCTTGCAACTATTTATAACTGGTTAAATGAATTTAACGTGGTCGTACATCAACAAAGGATGAACCACGCTCAGGACGTCCTGTAGAGGTGACTACACCAGAAATGATCAATAAAATCCACGATATGGTGTTAAGTGACCGAAGATTAAAGTTGAGTGAGATAATTGAGGTTACAGGGATCTCAAAAGGTAGCGTCATTTCTATTTTACATGACAAATTGGGCATGAAAAAAATTTCTTCAAGATGGGTGCCGCGTTTGCTCACAGTCGACAATAAACGCAATAGGGTGGTGGCCTCTAAAGCCCTGTTGTCGCTCATGCAACGCAATCCGGATGAATTTTTTCGTCGCTTTGTGACTGTAGATGAAACATGGATACACCACTATACTCCCGAGACGAAAGAACAGTCAAAGCAGTGGATTGCGAAAGGCGAACCATGTCCAAAGAAGGCGAAAACCGTAAAATCAGCTGGTAAGGTTATGGCTACTGTATTTTGGGATGCACGTGGAATTATTTTCGTTGACTATTTGGAAAAAGGAAAAACAATAACAGGGGATTATTATGCATCTTTATTGGACCAGCTAAAAAACGAAATTGAAGAAAAACGGCCTCATTTAAACAGGAAAAAAATCCTCTTTCATCAGGACAATGCCCGTGTTCACACATGTTTACGATCAATGGCTAAAATTGAAGAATTGAAGTTCGAATTGGTCGACCACCCACCGTATTCGCCAGATTTAGCCCCCAGTGACTTTTTCCTTTTCCCAAACTTAAAAAAATGGCTAAGTGGACAACGTTTTTTTTCAAATGAAGAAGTCATCGATCGGACAAATGCTTATTTTGAGGACCTTCCGAAAACTTATTTTTCTGACGGTTTAAAAAAAATTGAGAAACGTCTAACCAAGTGTATTGAGCTCCAAGGAGATTATGTTGAGAAATAAAAAAAAAATACAAAAATAAAAACTGTTTTAATGCTTTTTTCTAAGGAATTATTGACCCACCCTCGTAACATAGTATATATCGTCACCGTTCAGGCAAAAGTCACCAACCCTAAAAACATAGTTTTGAGATATCGCAATTTGAAAGTTTGAAAATGCAGGAAAAATCAGATTTTAATGTTTTTAAGGTTTTATTTACATTAAATTATTTTCTCATGTCTTCTTAATAATTTCTTTAAGGTACTTTTACTTTTTGATGCTAATTAAAACATCTGGAAGGTTTTAAAGGAGGCAAGGTAGCTCAAATTATGGTTCGGTGACTTTTGCTTGTTAATAATCTGAACAATGTTAGCCAAAAGAAGCATCAGTAAAACTCACCATCCATAGTATAGTGACTTTTGCTTGTATATTTATAACGAAGGATATTTTTTTTATAGAGTCAATAATGTCTATTCACCCATAATGACTTTTGCTTGTTAAGATTTTATCGAAAGTCATTTAGTGAAAAACAAATAATTCGGATTTAAGCAAAATTTTACTAACTAATGTACCGAGGTGAGTTTTGCATCTTAAAGAACATAATTTTACGCTTCGGGTGACATACTCAACTCAAAACTGCCATTTTCAGGGTTGGTGACTTCTGCCTGAACGGTGACGATATGTAACAAACCAGGCGTACATTAACTTAAATCAATGCGTTGGTGGGAGTTGAACCGTAAACCTATCTACATCGTAGGAGTACGCCTCAACAGCGTGGACCAGCGTTTTAACTTTTTACACTTCTTAATATGCCCATAATATATTACTGCAATTATGCATACACAGATGGACGCGAAAAACAATATAAATTACCTAAATAATTGCTATAAATTGCATAATAGTATGACGCGATCATACGCAATTTGTAATTTAAGACGAAACTTCAGTGAAAGGGCAAATTTAATAATTTTCAACTATAGGCGCGACGAAATTGTAGACTCGCTGGCAATCGGAGAGGGAACGTCGAGGTGTGAATACGTCAATTTGGTGCGTGATGGCGACGGGGGTATTAATTCTTAAATCGTTTAAAGATGAATAAAAACGTTACCCATTTAAGTACTTCAAAAGAAAACATGTCAATGAATATATTATTATTGTTACTAATAGAACATACGTTAAAGTGCCCACCACCACCCGCCATATATGCACAGCCGTGGATATGCACGGCCGCTTTCTATGACGCTTTAATAAACAGAACATTAAATGGACGCATGTTGGATTTATATGACAAATTATATTAGGTTCGGCATGCGTAATTTGCGCCCGCGACCCGCGACCCGCAATCCGCGCATCGCCTAGCCACGATCTTTTTAGACGATGCCTCAACTGAGGTATAGCCTTAAGTAAGAGTTTGGACTATAAGCAGCGTTCAGTAAAAAATATTCTAGGTGTCTTTATATATACCCCGCGTTTATTACCGAGTGTTTTTTTGGTACGCAAACTATTCTACTTGATGCTAAATAAAAAGAAAAATATCGTAGTGGAAACAGTTCGTCTACCCCGCATCGGATATTGCTGATTAGAATTCGACCCAAGACTTGTAAATGCAATGCGGCGGGCAAGTTATTGCTTATAGTGCAGTTATATTAGTAGCCAAGCCACACAAAAATATATTTTATATGTTGGCGCATAGAAACATGTTGCCATCTTTGACACCTAGGTATGTAGGTATATTATCTATGTTTAACGTTTCGTGTGGATGACAGACGATTTTTGTCAGCTAACTAAACTAAATATTGTATGTTCGTTTAGCTGGGTTCCCTTTCTTACAACAATTGACATGTATGTCCTTTAACAGTGGTTATATCAGAATGTAGAATAATATTAGTAAATAATTAAAGCTACATCGTAACAATTCAGTGTATCAGGATTTATCTTCGCGATATCTTCATTTTTTAGAATTTTGGGTGATTCCTAGATTGTGTTGACTTAATGCTTTCGGATTTTGCTACAATTCTGGTGATTGTTCTGGTGATTGTATTATTAGTGATAGGAGTTTTTTTATAAACACTTCAACTATTCATAATTAATTTGTCGACTTAATATGTGGGTGATAAAGTGTTTATCTACTTTATTGTAATTTATTATATAAGTTAGAATTAATTGTATTCGTTGTCAGTGTGTATTGCCATTGCAAGAGGTCTTGGTGAGTGCACATAGTGGCTGAAGATGCCGAAAGGCGAAACCCAGGTTGCAAAAAACGACTCAAATGGAACAGTATCTACAAAACTGAAGGCTATACTTCAGTTGATGCATGGTCTAAAAAGCTCGTGGCTAGGCGATGCGCGGAATGTGCAAATGACGCGTGCCGAACGAAATATAATTTGTCATAAAAATCCAACATGCGTCCATTTAATGTTATGTTTATTGTTATATTATTAATAACAATAGTATATTCATCGACATATTTTCTCTTTTAAGTACATACGTAAAGTTTTTTAGTCATCCTTACACGATTTAAGAATATTTTCACCCGACGCCATGACAAAACAAATCGACGTGCGGACACTTCGACTGTCGGTGTCCGATTGTCGACTAGTAAGAAATTTCGACGCACCTACTGTTGAAAATTATTTGCCGTTTCACCGAAGTACCTACGCTCTTAAGCCATTAGAATTTAAATTCAAATTCCATCAAGTACCTTCGGTCAATAGTACTTATTAATATTAGTGTATCTAATTTTAATCATTAATCTTAGTTTATTAAATTGAATTTATATTAAAAAAAGTGACAATACGAAATTGTCTTGACTGTGTGACACAGTGTTTTTGTTTCTTCTGTCGTTGACAAACTGCCACCATAAAAATAAATATAATTATTATTATATTAGTCTGAGTAAAAAAAGGCTATACTTTTATTTATCTCCCTTTTATAATGAGAAGGTTTTCATCAAAATATTTGGTACATACATTCCTTACTAATAATGACATACGTTAAATTTATACATTGAGATATATTCTACGAAGGCACCAAGGTTAAATTTTTTTAAGAAATAATGCAATTGAAAAATATATTTACTTTTAAAATCAAGATGACTTTCGCACACGTCCTATATGCGTACGAAAGAGTCCCATAAATTCCCAACCACCCGATGTCCGCGACGGTCTTTATAAGGACTCTACTTTGGTATGCTAACGAGCCAGCCCGTTGCACAATAGAGGCCCACTTAGTATGGGCCTAGTAGATGTAGACGAACTCAATTGACAATTATTGCCGTTCGTTATTTCGACACTGTCGCACGGAAGACGATGGTAAGCCTTTCACAAAGGACTGAGGCAGATGTTCTAAACGCTGGTACTGTGGACGGTTTATTACTTATGCATATCTGTTTATACTAAGTCAATACGTACATTTAAGCCACGGCACGAGATTACGCGTGTACGCTTCATAACTTTGCACTCCGGATCTAGGATGAAAATTATGTAATATATTCTTAAAGTATGCTTTTTACATATATTATATATTTACTTATTTATTACCACATATATTAATGAACGTGAATATCATTTGATCTAATTTTATGCGAGGTAATCACGGAAAGAGATGTATCAGTGTAGTAAAAAGTGCAAAGTTATAAAACGTATAGGTTCTCTACTTTAAACGCAATTCAAATAATATTACCGCAGTATCGTAACAAATTCAGAAAAATAACGTCGTTCGTGTAACTGTACCGTGAAAGAGAAAATGTATTGGAAACTTAGGTTTTTTTCGCACTCTGTTAAAAATATCAAGACGTTTAGATTCTTCTTCTTCTTATGCCTGGCGCTGGAATCCTATGTGGGTCTTGGCATCTGTCAGCATCTGCTTCCATCCAGGTCTGTCCAAAGCCACTACCACAAGTTTCGGACGCACAAAATCTTTAAATCCAACTCGACACTATCCTCCATCTTGTATGAGGTCGAACGGGCCGGCCACCCGAATGTCAGTTTCTTTATCATGCGTGACTCGTCCATCTTGTACAAAGCGTGCGGCTCGCAATTGTATCTTCGTCTACACCCCAACTGTGTGTCATTGATGGGCCCGAAGATAACATGCAGCATGCTTCGCTTAGATGAGCCCAAGACTATTTCCATGCTTGATTAGTGTATTAAAATTTTAGAATGTACCAATAGGTTAGAGAGCAACTACGTCCGATCCTAATAAGATCATATGGGCCTTTACAGAGTGGAAGTTTGTATGAATAGATTTTTTACGAGAAATGGATGTCAGCCACTTGCACAATCTATTAGGTCCATACTATGACCCATACAAAAATTGAAAAACAATGTGTACTTGCCAGACCCAGGATTCGAAAATGGGATCCACGACGCTATAGACCGACGCTTAAGCCATGCGGCCATAGTGGATCGTACATCAATACCACGTATGGACCATGCATACCTACTACCTACCAGCTTTTGAAAAACCGCGAATGAACCCCGATATAGAGACAAAAAAACTTGTTACAATGGGTACTGTAGGCGACGCAATCTATGTTGCGATATTGGGCTCCTAAAGATAGGCGCGTATCTTAGACTTTCGCTCCTAAGCATGATTGTCTATTGCGATCGACGTCAAAACAACATAGGTGGTTATCGTATCTCAATCGGGAAAAAAGTCATCGGAATTATTTGTCCGCAAGCCGGAGATGTTTGCATCTGCGTAGAGCAGTGGCATACTAAGAAGCCGTACAAGCGGATACGGTGTACGATAATACAATTTGATGTTCTGATGATGAGGATGATGATCCTCCAGCCGCTTGTTACGTCACGCCCTTAATCACTGCTCAGTACCGGTTTGAATTCAGGTCTTCGTGCGAACTGATATAAACCGTTTCGCTCAATAACTCAGAACATTCACAAGATAACTTATATCTGAACATAATATCGCCACTCCAATTTATTGGTTTTGATTTAATCAAGTTTGAAATTCGCATCCAAATATAATGTATATACGACAGAGTAGAATTCCGCATAAAAAAACATTTACGCCGATGAATAAACATATTATAGCAATGCACACAGAATACAGACATTTTTTGTGGTCCTCGTGGTCTAGTGCGTAAGGCACTGGGCTCTCACCCGGAGGCTCCGGGTTCGTTCACGGTGAGGTTACAATATGGTTACCTATGTAGGTTTCTCAAATCCTGTGTGTTTATATGATCGTTTCACATCTACTACTTTACTACTGTCATCGGACTTACTGGTCTGTTGCAGTATTAAAAAGAATGGAAGTATACATATATATAATATATATATTTCTTACATTGATAATTATAGTTCTGAAGAACAGAAAAAACTTAATTTTCCTTTACGGCAAATTAGAAACATTCTCATCAATAAAATAATGATTTGACACTATACGATTTATCTGAAACGTTGAACATTGGACATAGGGCCATCCATAGACTGAAACCGTAAGCAGTTTAGAACCGTGTGCCATACTGTTAACGGAAATATATTTTCATAAAGTATATTGTAAGCATCTGATCGTATCTGTTTATACCATACACTTACAAAATGAATGAAAATATATTTTCATGAACAGAAATCATAAGTTTAGTACGCGCAAGGTTCTAAACCGCATACGGTTTCAGTCTATGGATGACCTCATACACTATGATAATTCCACAAGCACTTAAAATTCCCAACACTTCAGATTTTATATTTACAACTACGGTTTCATACTTACATCATAAGGCTTTCATGATATTTCAATGTTTTGATTTGGTATATAAACGATAATTAATTGTAATTATGATGCGTCTGTATGCATTTGTCATTGACGAGTGTGCCGAAGATGACGAAAGACAACAACTTCGTGCAATACTTAAATCATTAGAATTTAAATTGAACGTAGTTATGCAGAATGTAGCCAGTCCACTATAATGTCGAGCTGAGATAATGGGACTTTATCAACAACATGATGTATGTATGTATGTAAAAATGTATGTAAAATGTAAAATTGTAAATAGTATATTATTTCAAGAATACTTTTTTTGCGACTTGGCTATTTTCAGCAGAACGTAGAGAAAACTTTCTCGCATCTGATCTATATCATATCTCATTTTTATTTATTTTTTGTGGACTGCTTCTGCATAACTATGTCCAATTGTTATTAATTATAATGCTCAAATGGTGTTCGTACCTTCATCGGAATCATTTCGTGGATCAGAGTCTCGCTTGCTTGGTTTATTTTCAAAAGCGGATGACTGCAATTACGTCGCCTTTCAAGTAGGTGGCATATTCAATTAAGGGATCAAAACACTGCGCGAAGTGAAAACATAATAATAGTACGTTATAATATCACGTAGAATACCCGAAGATGACATGAAAAGTGTACTTATAAGATCGACGTGTCAACGCCTTGTATTCTATAGTTTACTTTCGATTTTATCGAATTCCAGTATCAACACTATCTTTCGATGTAATACGATGCTAAAAGTAGTAGGTACTATAATAAATAATAGTATACACGCCAATATTAGTAGTATTGACTTGTGTGTCCCTGATAATTAATTTAGAAATCGGGAGCATCCGCTGTTTGTTCTCTCTAGGTACAAAACTAACATACCTATTGATAATTCCAACTGTGAGGTTAATAACTATGTTCAATCAAGCTTTCGATATTGACATATTCAACTTTCGTGACGAAGAGTTTAGTTAGATCGACGTTGTTAAATAAAATTTCAAGTCTACTTATACCCCGTTTACACGTGCATGCGATTTACTGCTGACAGTACGTATTACCAACAAACGTAAACATGTATTATCGTGCAATTTGCAAGACTGCAAGATTGCATCAAAAAAGTTCAGAAGCGTCTGAATTTTCACGCGATAATTGGACTGTGCGATATCCGCGCCTGCGCAGTAAGAACGATAGTGGCGAACCTGCCGGAAAAAACGAACTAAACCACACAGACTCATTTTGAAGTAAACCTATTTTCACAACCTGTCAAATCGTATCTACCATACAATGACAACATCGCATCCAGCTTACTCTTGAAGAATGAGATTGGCGAGACAGTCAGCACTTTTACGTGTAAACAGTAACTATAGGTGCAAGTAAATCCATATTC
The DNA here is from genome assembly GCF_057557595.1 of Rhyacophila brunnea. Classification (NCBI taxonomy): domain Eukaryota; kingdom Metazoa; phylum Arthropoda; class Insecta; order Trichoptera; family Rhyacophilidae; genus Rhyacophila; species Rhyacophila brunnea. Next base: position 6,839,066 of record NW_028232796.1, on the reverse strand, counting down.
GTCTACAGGCTCTATTAGTTCACCTGGTATTCTTCCATGTAGGTACTTTGTTTAAAAAATATTTTTTACTCATATTACCGTGTTTTATTTAAATATTGTTAATACCTACATATACCTACATAAACTCAACACCCACGATGGCCGCGCGGCTTAAGCGTTGGACTTTGGCGTCGTGGGTCCCAGGTTCGAATCCTGGGTCTGGCAAGTACACATATTGTTTTTCAATTTGTGTATAAGCCAGAGTATGGACCTACTAGGTTGACCAAGTGGCTGACATCCATTTCTCATAAAAAAAAAACAAAATCTGTTAATAGAAACCTTCACTATGTGGAGGCCCATATGATCCTATTAGGATCGGACATGGTCGTGGACGTTTTAAATTTGTAATTATTTTTTCATGTAAAATAAATGTTTCAATTTGTTTTAAATAATTGAAGTCTTAAAACACACTGTATCAATAATAGTTTCATTCAAATGCCAGCAGGTATGCATCAATATTTTTATCACCTTAATTAAATCTTGTAAATTATTCATTAAATAAAAAAAATAGTTTAATTAATGTAAAAAAATTGTAGAATTAACAAAAAAAAAAATTCAAAACCATTGTACCGTAATATGGCAACAAGACAGGAGTATAAAATAAAGAAAACCATGTTTGAATTAAAGAGAATGCACATAAAAAGTTAATAACATCGAGTTCCTTATTAACTGCATTTTCCTTGTTTTGATGGTGCAACGAGCGTTTGATAATAACGACTGCAGTGAATGCAGGAACGCGGACTGTCATTACGTTTTGATTGCACCTATCAAACGATGACAAAGGATACTGGATGCACTAGATTAGCCGTGATAGCGATGGAGACGAGTGGTTGGCGAGCCAAAAGTAACACAATACAGGCGGACCTCGACTTACGAACGTTCGACTTTCGCACAATTCGCTATTTCGCACATTTCAAAAGAAATCGTTTTTTTAAAACGTTGCGCTGGCCGTGGGGTTAAGATATCACCTTCTCGCTCGCTCACAGGCAAGTGCATTTCTTGCGTCACTTGCATCCTGCTCGCACCCGTCACTTTGCTTGTGAGCTAGCTAGGATAGGTTTAGCTTGCGCAGGAGCGCGTGCGGGCGTGTCATGTTGTGCGTTTTGCTAATTTTCTTCATTTCAAATATTTCACCCTAAAAATTTATAAACATGAGTGAGAAACGGAAGAACTGCAGTGTTGATACGAACAAAAAGAAATCAAGGACTTATAAACTTCACATGACGTTCTGATTGCAGTGAATCTTTTGCTTCAATCGGACGTTCGTATTATACAAACAGGTCTACTACGATATGTTCAATTTTGAAAAATTAAAATAAAATTAAGGAATACGTTCAAAATTGTGGAAATATATTATCTTTAAAGGTTGTTTCCAAAAGAAACGGCATAGTTATGGATGAAATGGAAAAATATTTGTCATCATGGATCGACGACCAACATCAAAAAGATGTCCCTCTGAATATTTCAATTATTCAAGCGAAGGCTCTTAGTTTGTAGAAAGATTGGAAGGCTAGAAAAAGAAGATTCTAACACAATTTTTCAAGCAAGTAACGGTTGGTTTATAATTCACTGGAGAATCGGCTGATTCGGATACAGATGCTGCAAAAGAATTTATTTCTTCATTATCCAAAATTATTGAAGATGGAGAATATTCCTCTAGCCAAATATTTAATGTAGATGACACAGGTTTATTTTGGAATAAATTCCTAGTCGTACATTCTTATCTAAGGAAGAATCAGTTGCCCCTGGGCATAAACCTTCTAAAACCGATTGACATTGCTTCTTGGTGGAAACTTGGCTGGTGATTTAAAATTGATGCCAATGTTAATTTATCAACAAGAAAATCCCAGAGCATTGAAAGGGAACGATAAAAAATTGCTTCCAGTAATCAAATAAAAAAGCCTTGGTTTACTGCGTTAATATTAAAAGATTGGTTCACTTTACATTTCGTCCCAGCAGGTAAGCAATATTGTAAAGTTAATGATTTGCCACTTAAAATAAGAAAAAAAAAGAGTGGCAAACAGTTAACTCTTGATAACTTTTTAAGGGAAACACCCGCAAACCCCACTTAAACATGTCTCTTAAACATCTTATATTTACTTGATAAATAAATATTTCAAAATACACACAATTTAATTTTTTTTTACTTCCCTCTACTTTCGAACATTCAACATTCGCACACCTTTTCAGGAACCAATTATGTGCGAAAGTCGAGGTCCTCCTGTATCATTAAAATGGTAATGAACAGAAATGGCGAGCTTCAAGATACATGCTTGATTTCGTGAATATTTTCTCCGAACATTATTTTCCGACATTGTAATCTCGTAAAAGTTAGAATGTGTATGGTATTTTTTCTGAGATTTTAATATTTTTTCAAACCCATCGCTTTCTTTAAATTTCACTTCTTTGGCTGACAAACCGTCTACTTCGTAAAAAAAATCATATAATAAAAGTGATATCAAAATTTATAATACCAGAATTTCGGGATCAAGAAATAGAGCGGGATCCTAGATTCCGGGAATCTCTGGTAACTCCAGAGTACAATTATATCAATTTACTTAGTTATCCATTAGTATATTATACTAATTGTAAATTTAATCTCACATCTCCGTTGGGAGGATAATAATTTGGAAAACCCCAAGATATTTGATCAGGTTTAAGTCGAAGAGCACGAGGAAGAGCCATATGGGTGGATTAAAGCAGCGATTTCCAAACTGGGAGGCGCGGAGTGTTGCAAAGGGAGGCGCGAACAGTTTAACAGAATTATTAATGTAGCGACAGGTCTGCAGTTTGAAAATGCATAGTTTATAAAACGGCCGCTAGTTATAAACTACATAAACACAGTCATATAAAAGGTTGTTTGCAAACCTGTATGAAAATATGGAGAATAAATTTATAATAGGTACCTCACTTCTATATTATTGTAAAGCGCGCTGGCTATCTCGTGGAAAAATGAAATAAAAGGGTCAAATCATAATGTTGAAATTTGAGGCAAATTTGTTTAGGAACGATAATTTTGTTGTTAAACTTATCTATTTGGTTGAAATTTAAATAAAAATTGAGTGAATAAATTAATGCACCGACCACTAATGCATTCACTGATTTAAAAAGACAAAGTGAAGGCAAGGCATTCATAATAAATTGGATCTTTGAAAATTTTTATTATTAGTACATTGTTGACCATTTAAAAATGTGTCTGTATTATTTAATGAAATAAACGGGGGGAAGGCGCCAAGATTTGATTTTTTAAAAGAGAGGCGTAGTAACATAAAGTTTGGAAACCACTGGATTAAAGTATGATGGGAGTTTCTCGCGGGTTTTCCACTGACACGCTCTGAATGCCTCTGTATGTCGATGGGGGTAAAGCTGAGCTGCGGATAACGTAATTGCCTGCTGGCCAAATCATTTCGGGCACGATCGACAGAGATCCCAACGGAGAAGAAGAAAAAATTCAAACTAAAGTGACGCCCGAGCGCGGTGCCTTTTAAAAACTAAGTTAGTGGGGTGAGGAATGAGATACATGATGACTTCTTGGGTAGATAATAATACAATCATATTATCCATACGATCGATGGCTTTTCGTGTAGGTACACTGTCATCTCGGGTAGACGAATCACAAACAAAACTACGTCCATCATATTATTATTATGTATTACTCAAATCTACCTTCACTATCACGAATGAACCGTATTTTCACGACGCTTCAAACAATACACAATAAAGTGATTTAAAATCCAGGTTAACATCTCTCTGTCTAAGAACTGCTATAAAGCGAACATTTTATGCCTTTATCAAAACAATGAATTCGCGCATATTCGTTCTACATTTATCTCTCTCGTTGGTCAACAGCTTGCTTATAATATAATAGTGTTTAATTTAAATATAACAATATTATATAGGTACATATAAATATTGATACCAAATAACGCAATAACTGCCTAAATCCCACATTAAAAGAAATAAGATAGGAAGAAAAGAACTCATACTTACACAATAATATCATTTTATCGTAGTATATTCGTTAGTATATATTGTGAAATCTAATATTCGAGCCGGTATCCCTGGTCGTAACGATTGACAGATTACTCTGAGCAACGTTTGCCCTTAGCTAATCGGATTCCTTTTGACATTCTTAGAGCAACGTTTACATTTACATACCTACACTACTCTAAGCAACGTTTGCTCCTAGCTAATCGGATTCCTTTTGACATTCTTAGAGCAACGTTTACATTCACATACCTACACTACATTTTCATTATAAAACATATCATCTCTTGATAATGGCCTCTGCAACGAGCCCAAAACATCGAGTAAAGAAGGAAGGAGACACGGTGGAAACCCAAGAATATACTACGATAAAAAACAACCGTGAAAGCCGTGTAAATAAATAATATTATTTTGTAACTTTAAATGATAGATAGAGGAATGCTTCACCGGGATGCACAACGAAGTGAAGAAAGTAACGTTGCTTGTCTCTGCGTGGCTGGAAGGATAGACGACAGGTAGACGTTAGTCACCAGTCGGGAACTAGCCCTTGAAACCGCCTAACCTAACTCGCTGCCTTTATTTCCTGAGTAAAAGTTTTATTTCTTAAATCTATATCTGAGTATCTATTCTATACACAAGACTGCTATCGGCAGCTTTCGGGGGTAGTTTTCATATGTTTGTATTGAAGTATTATAATTGTTACAATAAGTTATCCGTCTAAAGCTAAACAGTCAAAATTATCTATCGCGCTCTAAAATTTAGCACAGCCAAAAGCGGTGCTGTTAAAACATAAACACTGAATATAACAATTACAACTAACTTGTGCTATTACTATAGTGCCGATGGCAGTCTTGTGATATCAATAGATGCGTATCTCATGTGAAAAGCAAAATATAATTAATATTGAAATTCCCCGAATCCGTGGCATTATAGTGAAACAACCCTCTCACATAAACCCGTCCATATTAAGATGTATACGTTACCCTTGGTTTACGCGGCATGTAAAGTCATTTTTTTAAAATTAATAAGTCCCTGTACATAGGTAGGTACCTAATCTATGTACTTCCTATGATAAAGGTATGTTATTATGTAGGTACTGACTGCAAAATGTTGGGTCATGTACACATGATGGACAAGTCACGCATGGCAAAGAAAATGACATTCGGGAAGCCTGAAGGCAAATGAAGACCTGGTCGACCTCGTAAAAGATTGAGTTATGGTGTACAGCAATTTATTTTTAATTTATTAAAACACAGTACCTAAAATATATTTAATTCAGTTTGATATCGATAAAATATAATATATTAAAAAAGAATAATTAATAGTAGACATCAAATCAAAACAACGTAATATTATTATTCATTTTTAAGGACACTGCGAATATTGAAAGTGAAATCAAACAATATGGTACGCGCAAACTTTATCAAAAAGTTTGACCTCAATCGTAGATTTTAAATGTTGCCAGTCACTGAAATGAAATATTTTTTTTAAAAATAACTCCGGCTGACGACATCGGCAAAGGTAATCTATTATTAAAAGTCCTCGGAATAACTTGGGTGCGACAGGTAATTTGGAAATGACAAATTAAAAAACGTTTTCATTCAATAAAACACGATTTGATGAGGGTTCTCCTGGAGGTTTAATACTTTTTGATACACCAACAATATAATGAGTAATTACTTATGTATTACGAACTAGTGCATACTATTATGCAAGTTATTCATTGCCATGATCCTCTCACGATCCACTGTTACGAGACAATGAAAGTTATCCTAGATAATTTATTACACGCTCAGATATATATTAAATTTTAAAAAATCTGCGATCAAGTTCGCTCAACTGGTGGCGAGTGTGATCAAGCGAAACGGCTCCCGTAAAAACCTAGGTAGGTATATTACAAACCCTCCGTCAAAACAAAAACACGAGGGTATTCAAGACGAGTTTTTTTGTATGACACAAATCAAACACATTAGCCGGCTCTCACATCAAAACTCGTCTCGCCTAAAACGTGTCGAATACGTCGATGTGAATTCATCGTTATTCCCAAAACACATGTTGCCAAATGGAGCTTGTTAGATTGGTCGAAAGCGACTGTTTCGTTTGAAAAAAACATCTGCTGTTACAGTCGACAAGTTACATACTTCTCAACACCTACGAATTGGTCATTCCTATACCGGCTCTTATATAAAAAAAACTAGGTAGATGCCTACCGGTGGCGTGCGGTGACTTTTGCTGGTAGGTATTCTGTTGAGAAAAATCTGATTACTACGTATTACCCACGGTTTTTTTTAAATTAATAAAGGCGGTATATGAGGTAGTATAGTGTTATGCTTTTGCAGATTTGATAGCTCCAATATATTCTAAAAATGTATTGTTATATACTGTTATAAACAGAATATAAATCAATGAAACAGAACCTTTTGAAGTATGTAAAGGTAAATATACGATTAGATAGCAAATGCCTACTTAACAGTATCGTGCGATGACTTTTTCTTATGGGGATGTTTTTGAAAACTGCATACTTACTTAATATATTATACGTACATATTACTACTGGCCGATGAAATAGTATGGCGCGTGGTGCCGCAGCCAGATGGCTTTGATATATTTAAAAAAATAACTACTTAATAATAATAATATTGAATCTTTCGAAGAAAAAATACCATATCATTTCACAATAAATAACTACATAAGATAATTAGATTATTTCTGAGAATGCGGAGCATCTACAGCATATATAGACCGCACGCCACTGGTAATCTACTCATTCGTTTATTGAAATCACTATGGCATTGCAAAACAATAATGATGCAGTAATCAGTGTGGCTGTGTCTGCGATAGGCTTCACTGTAATACAACCCTACAAGATACCTCTTTAAATCATAGATTATAATATGAATATGTAGCCATTTCCCAATTGATTGTCTATCTCTACAGAAAATAAAATCATAAAACAATATGCAAAACAAATTTTAAAGTTTGCGTACGATTATAATTATTGATAGACTTCATAAAATATTAAATTATCATAAAAACCACACGTAAGTATGTACTTCGAATAGAAGATAACAACATAAATATTATCTAATAAAATCCGTTATTAGTTTATTTTACTGCCCGACCAGGAATAGAGCTCAGGGACAAGTATAATAAGTGAGCTAGAAATCTACCTACTGTGACATCATCACCAAGTGCAGTTTGATTACAGCCGTTAATCGATTCTTAAAACTCTTGAACGTAGATACAAATACTACAGGGTGTTTTCAATTTAAACTAACATAGTGAGTGTGTACCTCAACGAAAATTGAAACAAAAACTTCAAGTTATTGGACATCTAATAATAATAGGTAGGATACTACAAAATAAAATTACAACTCATGTATACATACGACGAAGTTTAATTAATTAATATCATGTATCCATCAAGTCGTATTGTTTAACGCTGTCTATCGCGTGGTTAACCTGTTTGATACTACCATTCAATTTAAAGTTTTATTTTCATATTAATAAATTATCCAAAATTTGTCTCAATATATTGATAAATAACAAAAAATATATAAGAGAGGTCTTCGCATAACTATTCGAATAGATCCCAATAAAAAAAATTCACTCCATTGAGGAAATTGGCACCAGTCAAACGAAGTAAACACAAATTCTATCGCCTGTTTGTGGAACCAAGAATAACATAAAATATATTATATTCTTAAGGTAGGAGGGGGGCTACATCGCAAGATGGAGGACACGTTAATGATGACGAAGGTCCACTGGAAGACCCAAGTAGTTTGACTATCTGAATAGAGATACCATCATAATGGGTCTTTAAAATTGGATACAGCGAAGATTCTCACCGGATTTTGTGACTAATGATATAATTATTAATATTTGTATGTAGGTAGGTACATATCGTGTTTTTTATATATTATATAAGTAGGTACAATCAGCACCAGCAGCCCTATGTTCTAACTAATGATAAAAGTCACCCGACGGCATGACGTAATTGTGACGTCAGCCAATACACGCTCGAGGCAAGCCGTCCAACGCACACCGCTCACCATAGATATTACTATGCTGAAACACCTATTTGTGTATGGGGACAATGGATAACGCCACTATTTTAGTAGCTTTATATTCTCGAATGCTATTATCACTCCGGTAGTACGTCACAATGATGTCATATGACGTCATGTCGACCGGGCGACTACAACTCGCAAGTTCTAACATAAGGCCCCAGATTCGCCAACATAAGTCGCACAGCTTTACAATAATTAACATAAAACAAACATAATTTATTAGTACACGGCATACCATGTATATAAATTAGTACATAAACCGTACGGTCATCTTCATAGCTTTGATGATACAGTTATGTTAAATCCTTACCAACGGACCCCGATCCTTTACGTGGTCCAGTGGAAGGTGTACGTCGGTAATAAGACTCGGTGGATGTTAGTTATTCTTCCGTGTTGTTTATTCGTCAATTAATCTCAAAGTATAAGTTCATGGTGTCAATAAAACGGAAAGAACTCGGGAGAGTTCGATTCGCAATGAAACAACTCGGAGAGTAGAGCTAATAGCTAAGTTAAGTTTAAACACGTTAAATAATGGTCTGAGTTGAATAATATTAGAATCATTTACAATACATATTATAAATATGAAAAGTAAGTAAGTAATTTTAATGACGCTTAGTTCACGCACAAGGGTTTATATCGTCGCCCCAAAAGCAAAAGGGCACTTGTGCATAAATTGAGTTTTGAGAAAAACGCATTTTTAGTGTTTTTGGAGTGAAAAAAAATCGTGGAGAGGTTATTACTTAATATTTTGAAATTAAATTTGGAACACATGTGACCTAATTACTCAAGATTGAAATGCAGTTTTTATTTTTTTTATAATTTGTCAATTTTTTAATTTTAAGCGGTTACATGTTACCTTTTTCTTATATGCATTTATGAATAGCTTTATCTTCATCTTTTGATTTGCGAGCGTCCAATTTACGCTTATTGTGATCTTCCAAAATATTTATTTGGGCCTTTTTCCGCTGCCACCCTGTTTTTATATTTTTCACAAATTTCACAAGTCCCCTTTTTCTGCAACGAAATTATTTTTTTTTTGTACAAAGGCCCTTACTCGCTTTTAAATAATTACACATGTTACTTTTTTCCTATACATTAAATGAAGATCAGTTTACAAATACACAAGTAACCTTTATTTTCTTTGCTTAATTGTAAATTCATGGGTCTTGCTTCACAGATGCCGTTTTGTCCATAATGTAGAGAAAATAATTACGAAGAAAACTGCATTCATAACTCAAAACCGTCCAAATTGCACATGTGCCCTTTTGCTTTTGGGGCGAAGATATGTGTGTAGTAACACAGCTATAAGGGTGGATACATTGGGGTTGATGTGTGCAATAGTCGAAATCACACATAACAATAGGAACTTAATTAGTTACTTAAGGTGTCGATGAATTAAACAAAAGACAATTTTTTGTCATTGGGAAGATATCATAGAGAAGGGAGTTATGGATACAATCAATATATTATTTACTGTTTAGTTACTTTCTAAACACTTTGTAATTGTAATTTGTTTTATTTTTTTAATCAAAAGCGTAACAAGATGCATTCCTGATGCACTAAAAAACAAATAAAACGCTATTTGAGTGGGGTCACATATTCCTCTCTGTAAATAACAATAAAAGAAAGAATATCAAGATAAAATACTTTATTGCTTGAATAAAAACAAATTTCAATGGACAAAGTTGTGAGGCACGATTTCGTGTTTGAATCAAATTCCCATTAAAAGACCGTCCTCGTTTTAGAAATTACAATTTATCGGACAATGAATTTCACTGTAAATTTTAAACGTAAAAAAACAGGTATTATTTTTATTGGATTGGCTTGCACCGTATGGGTTCTTACACTTTAAAATCACCTATATTTTAGACGTCGTTATTTTATATTAGTAATTTACCACACAGGTGTATAATATTTATTGTCCGAAATTGTATTGTAAGAACCATGTACATTTTTTTAAATTATAATTATTGTGAATATTGTGAGGTGGGGGCAGAAAAGAAGTAAACTATACAATTTGGGATAGGGATAGTTGATAAAATTTCAAGTTATAATAGAGTAGAGGGGCAATTACGGATTTTTTTTTTAAATAAATGTGTTGTTTATTTATAAAAAATTTAACTGTTATAGCATAATGCAGAACCATGATCAATAGGATCCACTTAGCTTATTCAGTGTGCTTCCATGCTTTATAATTTTTATATTTTTTGTACCAACGTATTTACTTTTATGGTTTTGTGATACTGCATTTATATTGCTTTCTTCTTTACACTGTTTTAATACTATTTATTTGCTTATGTCATGTTGTGAACGTTTTAAATTTATAATTTGTAATGTTCACTAGGTATCTGTAAAAAAATAATTGAATTAAATCATAAGTAGAAAAGAAATAATTACAAGATAAAAAGAACTTATTATATACCACGTTTTTAAATTTTCTGTTGAATCATATAAACTTAACAATTGTATGTATTAATAATTTAGGACAAATAAGGCAATTGTCAACAAATCATTTTTTGCTATTTTGCAACAAACAAATATAGAATACTGCAATGTCATTTTGATTACCATAGTAACGCACGTATATATTAATAATTTAGTTGCTAGGACCACCCCCTTAGCAACCAATAATAGTGGATTGGATTACGCACTTCTTCCGAAATAACTTTTCATACAAAATAGAATTAACTGAAAATGAATTCAATTCTACTTAAAGATGGCTAAAAGTATTAAAAGAATGCATTGGCACCGTGTTCTGATGTATTCTAAAAGTTTCAAATGTCTAGCTAGTCGGAAAGTTAGTTAAAAATCGATTGCAAGATTTGTACTGGATAAACAACCACCGGACAAACAAGAATACGAGCTAATAAAAGCGTAAAAAATGTAACAACACGTTGTATGTTAACACTATGTTTTTTTCGGTCAAACTGGGTCGCCGATTTTGACATCGTAAGTTAGACGTCTATATTTTGTTTCTGCATTATGCTCTCAAAACTACTATTTTTATGCAATAGTGATTTTTAAAACGACCATCTTTAACAATGGCAATGTAGTAATCATTTTCGATTAAGAGGTTTGTAAAGTTTGAAAAATTGTTAGCTTTTTATCTAGTCTAATCCTACGTTCATTAATCCTAATAATATTATGTCGTTAAACAATTTTTTTATATATGGGAATACGAAGTAATAACACACACTTTTATAAATTATCATGAATTTTTACTTAGTATCTTGAAAAGAACGAACGAATACTCGTAAATACGTTATCGCAACTGATAAATGTTATATCTTTATCTATTGAAAAAACGTCGTCACATTTTTGATTCAATTTCAGATTCATAAAAATAGGCTTTTGGAAGATAGGTTCCACGTAAGAAATGTTTTGTCTGCACATTTTATCCTGTGTATGGCTCAAGTATGTGCAATTGGGTGAAAAGTTGACGAGAGTCGAATGGAACAAACAAAGTTATATTATAACTCTTCGTTGCTATAGAATTGGTTTGTCGAATATCCGTTTTTGTAGAAATCGACCTTTTAATGTAGAATGCTTTTTTGTATCTAAACGGACCAGAACCATCCGTTTCTTTCAATTACTTTATACTATTATTACTATATGCTGTAAAAACAACAATTTAAATACCTACATGTATTTAAATAGATGATAATGAAATTTGTTTTTGGTCTCCTGAACATTTGACATTTTTTGGTATATTCGACAAACCAATCCTACAGAGACGTCTTGTCTCAGAGAAAATAAAAATAATAAAATATAAACAAAATCATCACAGCCAAGGTCTTAAATTGAATATAATAATTTTACTTTACAACGAATGCAATAAAAAATCGCATTTAACAATTACCTTTTATGTTGGAGTATAATACGAATGTAGTATAATTAATATTGTTCAAAATGAAAATGTTACTCCAATGCGACTATATTACGAGAGAATCGTATAATTATTACCGGCCCACTACGGATGTACCCGACTGCAAAAGGTCATTTTATATAACTCTGTAATTTAATGTAACTCCGGGCACAGCTCGAATGCGACCATAGATGTTAAATGCGACATTTTAGTTTGAAAAAAAAAACAGCTGTTGTCGTAAACCAAAAATTTCACCTGTAATACCAAAATGTCACACCGGCACGTGTGCAGGGGCTGCTTTTTCAATCATTTAGGCTAGAAGTGTAATGCCAGTGTCCCGGCATGGACTCAAAAATGCGCACAAAAGATAGTCGTAACATTGTGTTGATAACAGTTTTGATTTATGACTATATTCCAGTCGAGATGAGTCAATGTGCGACTGGGCTAACGTGGATGCGTATAGTGTTGCATTATTATGCTGAAATTAGTCTATACCAGTGGTTCTCATGTGCGGCCGCATGCGGCCACCACCGCTTTACAGAATAATATTTCAAAAAATTATTTTTCACGGTTGAAAAATTTTGGTCGTAGTTATACGTTGACCAAGAATCAAGTCAATTCAAAGAATAATTGGCAATAATTGCTTTATTAATGATATCGATTTGTCCTACTACTGTATATTGTGAAAGATCATTCAGTGAAATGCACGTCATAAAAAAACAAATATCGAAGCCAATCGACAGATGTAAACTTAAAAGCAGTCATGCGACTCGAGGTGGAAAAAGGGAGAATTTCCATGTGCATCAATTTTAAATAAATAGATATATACTAAAATGTTCAAATGTCTTTTGTTAAATGGACTTGTTTACAAATAAATTGATCCATTTTTTTAGTAAATGAAATTTAGCTTTAATTTTTTCAATCACAACAAAAGTGAAATTGGGTGCGGTCACCAGACGTTTCCAGAGAATTGTCAATGACAATTGTACGGCCACAATTGAATTTCACATGAGAACTCGTGACTGTTCTGGCAGAAGACACTAATTCGAAAAAATGACATTGAATGAGTTATACCAAAATGTTCCTTATTTCAAACTTTACCGTGTGGAAACCTTCTTAATAAATAAACAGTCTTTATTTTAAAGTCATCCTTTTTACGATTAGGTACTTAATAAGTCAAATTACTCAAAACTAGTATTCTACAGTTAGTGTGTTCTGCCAGAACAAAGACGCACTGGTCCATACTGTATACAATTTGAATATATACCTATTTAAAAAAATAATTCGCTTTTCGTATCTTGCATTCGGTTATTTTTGAGATGCACTTTTGAAATGAACGTCTTGTAAATTTTATGGAGTCTGGCCGCTGTTAACGCCTCCAATATCTCGTTTATGTAACGTAACAAATAAGCAAAAATAATAAAAGTTCATGTAAGTACATATTTCAACGATACGTTTATGATGAAAGCAAGTTTATTACCTTTTCCAGTATTATTAGCGTGTATGCCAACTTCTGTAATACATATACATATGTTATAATCAGGTAGAGTCGGAAAGTTCGTCGACAACACTTCGTTGAATGATGGATACATGCTGCATTCCATTTTTTTCTTAATCTAGCATCTAGATTCTAGAATATTCCAGGTGATTTTTGTTCTACGTTATCCTGGACTAGTCGCATCAGATACCAACGCGTTAGACGCTGAGCCACTTACGGAGGTTATGTAGCCAAGAAAATCTCTTTCTACCTAAGCTTCTGCTCCCCTCCAAATCATCCAGAGAAAGAAAATAATGCCATAATAATTGTACAAATCAAGTCAATAATGTGATGATCTTGATAATAGTAATGACCAAGGTCTAGCGATTGCATTACCGGTATTTCAAAACTGGTATCCCGGTATTTTTCGATACCGAAACACCGGTTTTAAAAATCAGACAATACCAATATATTCGGTGTAGAAAGTGGAAACAAAATGTATTAATTAACAAGGCTCAACAGGACTGTATTTTTTGTAGGGTTATGCGATGTCTGGTTTACCTCCGTAGCCCTTGATTGTCCTTAGTGACCAACACTGACCCATATATTTTGAAGAGATTTATATAATATATAAGTATATTGGTAGATACTTCTGTTTTTCAATTATATTATATTGTTATATTACTTAAAATTTTATTATACTTATAGGTATTTTCCTTCGGTATTGGAATCCCTAGTGGTAGCCATCTCTCTCTAACTAATACTGCTTAGCGCCTGATTAGAGAAGTAAGAAATGACATAATTACATGAAAATAAAATCAGTATACCTACCTACTTAATTTATTATGAAATTTTCAGTTAACCCGAATTCGACAGAAAAAAAACATCGCGTGTGAACTGGCGTTATTGTAACCTGCATGCATAATATAATTCAGTCATAAATAACACATCGAATTTAGGCATTGCAATACCGAATGAATATATCAATACCGGTATTTCGGTATTTCTTAATGAATACCGGTATTCGTCAAACATATTATAGAAAAAAATAAGTACCTACCTATTAATAAATATGACTAATAAAATCTATTTAAAACACTATTTTACAGCAACCTAAAGTACCTACCTACATTTATTATTTATTTATTTTAAAAAGACACATTGAGCAAACAACAAATTTTTATTTCAAGACGTTCACAACATGACATTTAGAAGTACAAGTAAATCAACTAGAGAAAAAAAAAACAAAGCAAAAAAAATTTTATGGAAGTATGTATATTGACATTTGTAAATATAGGATCCTAATATTTTAGAACTTTTAATTTATACAAACACAATAAGTCTGGGTGCAGAAAAATCTTTCTGAAATTCAACGTTGGATCAATAGTTATAAAATAATTAGAAAAATATTAACCACGAATGTTTTCTTTTACGAAATATGTTAATTCATCGCGATTCAATTCAATTATTAATCTACGAGTATATTTTTTGATGGATTTTGTTTTAATATTATTGAACCGTTGTTAGTTTCAGCCAATATATTTGCGTTTTGGAAGCATAAAACTTATACATTAAATTTAATAAGTATATTATAATAAAGTAGTGAATAATTTCAAAATAACATTAATTTCAATATCGAAAAACTAAATATGTATGCTTTTTTAATACCGAAAATACCAGTATATTGGATTGTTGAAACCGGTATTTCGGTATCGATAAATAATTGAATACCGGTATTGCAATCCCTAACATCGATCAATATGTATTGTTATTCTTTACGCATTCGCCACTTACATGTACGGTACATCAGGCAACATAATATTATTGGTAACGTAGATACTTCCTATTTAATTTTTTAATAAATTCATTATTTTTTACATCATCGATGAGAGGTCTTTTATTGGCTTTGCAACAACATTGTGCTTTCGACGAATTCACATGTGACCAAAATTCTGATATCAGGAATACGATATTATTGGAAATATGATACGAATCGCCATTTACGGTTCGAAATAGCGTCGTTACTTTTGAGGTTAACTTTAACCGTAAATCACGAGACTTCGCTCAAATGCAGCACAGTTAATTAAGAATATTACTCAAAAATATATTTTTTAAGTCCTACAGTCAGAATTCGCCGTAAATTATATTGTCATATGAGGTATTCAACTTTTACGAGGTAAATAAATGGTTTTGGAAGCGAAATTCTGAAGGTATCCACATGCAAATGAAATGAAGTAGCTGCCCGCATGCATACTAACCGACACGACGCGAAGGTTTAATTTACGAATGGGTAATTTTTACATCATGATCTTGTACACAGACTATACTTATTGTACGCGATGGTAGATTCACAAGCTTATTTAATAATATATAACCCACGCATTGTGATTTTGAAGAGAGAGAATAATTATTGTGTAATTTACAGTTGAAGACACAAGTGGATGAAGGTGTTTATGTTACATTTTATGACAAAGTCTTTTTATTGCGTGGATGGAGGTGTTATGTACCCATCTTTCATATGGATGTTTCAAACATCTTAAAATAATCATCGGTCTGGCATTACGGCAAGGGATGAAGGGGCCTGTTACTTTATTTTTTTTAGTTTTAGTTTTACTTTTAAATTACACATTTGAAGATTTTAACAAACTATTTCTCACGTTAGTAAAATTGTGAGATCCTTAGTTACCACTTGAATAAATCACTAGTTAAATTATCCTTAACTGAAAAAAATACATCAAAAAAACTTTGACATCAATTTACTCAAAACTTTGATTTTGTAACACAACTCCTTCATCCACTTGTGTGTTCAGTTGTTTTCAGCACAAATAACCGAAGTACAATACTAATACAAATTAGAGTGTCATATATAAAATTAATTAATCTTATTTTACAGCTAATTAAAAATGTTGGCCAAATCATTGTTTTTTTTTTCTTAAATATGATCTCACACAGGGGTACACCTACTAGAAAACATTGAACTGACCTTTCTTACCGTGCAGTGGTGATACAAAATTGGCGGTGCACAATCACCTTGCATAGGGGTGTAGGGGAAAATATATTGGGTCAATCTATGAAAATAATTACAAGATAAAAAGAACTTTTTATATAAGTACCACGTTTTTAAATTTTCTGTTGAATTATATAAAATTGACAATTCTATGTAAGTATTAATAATTTAGGACAAATAAGGCAATTGTCAACAAATCATTTTTTTGCTATTTTGCAACAAACAAACAAATACAGAATACTGAAATGTCATTTTGATTTCCATAGTAACGCACGTATATATTAATAATTTAGTAGCTAGGACCACCCCATTAGCAACCAATAATAGTGGATTGGATTACGGATTTCTTCCGAAATAACTTTTCATACAAAACAGAATTAACTGAAAATGAATTCAATTCTACTTAAAGATGGCTAAAAGTATTAAAAGAATGCATTGGCATCGTGTTCTGATATATTCTAAAAGTTTCAAATGTCTAGCTAGTCGGGAAGTTAGGTAAAAATCGATTGCAAGATTTGTACTGGATAAACAACCACCGGACAAACAAGAATACGAGCTAAGAAACGTGGTAAAAAATGAAGGAACGTAATAAAATGTTAATCAAACGATTTTTTAATTTTCCAAGAAAAACATTTAAAATGAATTAATTTTGTAGTATTTACTGGTCATTGTCAGACTACATGAATTCAATTAATTATCACTGTCATCGTCATAACAATACATCGGTAAGATGTGTCAAACGATAAAATAAGCGCTTTTTAGCAAAGCGACCAATATCAGCGCTCTCGCATTCGTACACCTGAGAAGGATCAATCGCCTTTAAACCGAGCTAGTGGGCATCCGACTCAAAATGTAGCTTTCCCAGGTTTGTTTTTTTTTTCAGAGCTAAGAAGCGTATTGTAATCTCTAGCCCCTTCCAATAAGTAAAAAAAAACAATTCCATAACGGTGTATAATTAACATATACATTTGTTTTGTCGAATGCGATACAATTAGTATCGAAATAAATGTGTTTGGTCAGATCCGACCAATGACATTCATATGGACGAAGCATCTGAAAAAAAAAATGACACTCACTTTTGTGTCGGGTCTGCCGAATGGCATAATCTGTTCTAACGCCATTACAATAAAGGTGATATTGCTATAAATTCTCGATGCTTTTTGTCGGGTCTGCCGAATGGTTCGATTCGAACGGGTTCGCTCAAATGAACATTGAAAACACTGTTCTAACGCCATTATAATAAAGGTGATATTGCTATAAATTCCCGATGCGTGATATCGCATAATGAAAATTGCGTGACGTCTACCTATACATGTGCGAATGTCGCTATGCGCGAATTTATTTGCTAGCTACTGTATTGAGAGCGTTGTCCATTAATAATGTCATTGGATCCGACCGTAAAACGAAGTAAGTACATACCTATTAAAATTAATTTAATCAAAAGTTGAGTTCTTTTTCATTTACCCTAAAGTACCATAAGTCATAGTGACACTACTACCAAATAATATATTATATTATATGTAGGTATATATTTAATTTTTTTTTTACGAATATACTCTATTGCAAGGTAGGTAACAATGTAGGTTTGTAGGTAGGCTGTTTTTAACCCCATATGTTGACTTACATACATAAGTAGGTTGCACCCGTAGCTATATTGTGTATAAACTACTTCATTTCGCACTACCAGCATCAAACTAAAGCTTCGCAGTACACATAAATAATACACAGTATTGTTCAATAGGTTTCTGATAGCTTTCTCTTCCCTCAATTGCCTCAAGTGTGATTTTTTGCAACATATATTAAAATACTTATACCCAGTACCAAAAGCAACCTTGTATAAATAATAACTCGTCTACTCGACTTAAAGCTTTAAAAAAATGATAATAAAAGAGTGTATATTACTAAACTTATCGCATTTTAAAGGGCAATGGTGTAATTTTATTATTTTATTATTATTACGATGAATTGCATTTACTGCCCGTGAATAAATAAATAATTGCCAATATTTTCTGGTGTGAAATTAATATGATGCCACAGGAAATGATTAAAATAGGTTTCGAAGCTTTTCCATTAAAATTGCTGCACTTGTTTTGTGATATTTTTTTCAGTTAAATCGTTAAATATAAATCAAAATAGGGAGGTGTAAAATAATAATAGCAGGTAATTCATCCACATTAAAAATGTTAACTGACTGGTGAGAACTGAATTGGCACTGTCCATTTAAGTGGAAGAAACCAATCATCGTCTATATTAAACGATATGGATAAAATACTACTATAACTACAATAAATACATACTATATTTTTTTTATTCAACGCATAATTCACAAGATTTTATGAATGTAACATCGTTTTATTGAATATTTAATTTGAAAACACCCCATTGTAGTTAATGGCCCCATCAAACGACACCGCCCCGTACCGCATCTAGTATTAATTGGGCGTTTCACAAGACCCTACATTTGGTATGAAGCATCATTTTTTCACGACTGGGAATGTCTCAGGAGCAGTTACCCAAGAGTGAGGTCGGCATGCACTGAAATGTGCTTTAACTGAATTTACACGATTTTAAGTTAGGAGTACCCATGGAAGAGAGAGAAAATACGACGCTCAGCGGGTTTCGAACCCGCACCCTTGGTATTCTCGCCGATGTTCTCTACCAATTAAGCTATGTGCGCCCCATCTAATTGCGACGAAATTAAATAGTAGTTTTTCAAAAAAAAATCTGTTTTCTAGTGGTTAAATATTTCTCTGAGGTGTTTTCGAATTATGTATGTTCTATAAAAGAATATACCATTCTTATACCTTTCAGTATTATCAAATACACTCACCCTTGTAGATTGTAACTACGGTATTTCATAAACCTGCATTGATTTGGTCTGGTACATACCTGGAACAAAACAAATATAAACATTAATTTACTTTTTAAATTAAATTTCATTAATTAAACATTAGTTTTTCTTGTATGTAGGTACATGTATTTACAGGCGCGCACATAGAAACATGTTAACAGGGGGGGGGCATTAAAAAAATACCCACAATAATTTAGAGGTAAGTATATTTCATTTTTTAAGGCTGCGAGGCTGCGTTAATAAAAACAATTACGTGTGACGGACAAAGTTTAGTGTGCATGATTTATGTCGAATTTCAACAGCCTACCTCCACCCTTCGCCACTGTACAATAGGTATAGTACCCTACCGCATACACGACACGTATCTGATCTATCTACTCAATGCCAGACTAAATATTATTATAAACTTATATTCAGTAAAAATTCAAGGTTATTTATTTTTCATTACGCTTCAGTCTAGGTGTAATAACACAAACTTGATTTTTCTTTACATTTTTACGCGATGATAGTTTTAAAGCTGATTAAATATCAGAAGGCCGCTGGAGCAATTTCGAGAATGCATCTGAATCAACTTTCTGGATGGAAATAACAATATCGTTGCCTTGGTCTTAAATAATACTTTCAGATCCATGATACGTAGATATCTATTTTTGAGGAAAGGTCAAAAATATTACTCCCAAGTATTGCGCTATTCAAGGTATCGCGATTAGTTCATTGCATGTTAATTTGAATTAACGAATTTGTTAATCTTTTTAGAGTTTCAGCGTGTAGGTATTTAATGACATGATGACTTTATAAAACATATCTATATCTTGCTAAATAAAAAAATATTTCGTACGCCGTGTATAAAAAGAAATTTTAAAAAAATAAGCTGAGTTTATATAATGTAATTATTATCAATAAGGGAAGAAAATGACTGTGTAATGCGGGCGAATATGTAACATATCTAAAAGGTTAGAAAACTTTGAAATAGCAATGGTAAAATACCTTTAGATGAATGCTGAATTTATGAGATATAATGCAACAACTGTGGCCCAGTGTATATTAATGGAAAACCCTAGCAAAGCTTCAAACACACAAAAGAAGTACATTATATGACGCATTGAGCTGAAGCAAGTTATTTATTTTATTCTAATTTTAACTAAGTAATTTTTATAATTGATTTATTATGATGGTTCTGTTGAGATAAGTTAATTATATATTTTCATTTTGAGGTTATACTAAATATATTTAACACTGCTCAGTTAAGTGGAAGATATTAAAAATTACTAGTGTAGTATATTAGTAGAAGTCTAGTAGTAGTGAGTAGTTAGAGTTAGAGTATACGCTTTATAACTTTGCACTTTTTACTACACTGATACGCCTCTTTGGCTGATTACTTCGCATAAAATTAGTTAATGATATTCACTCGTATTAATATAATACCAGGTACCAGGAATACAAACTGCCACTATGCATGGGTTTTATAGACTATGAGAAGGCGTTTGATTCGATAAAGAAATGTTCAATACTCGACGCACTCAGAAAACAAGGAATCCCTGGACGCTATATAAATATTTTCAATAATATATACAGTAGCGCAACAGCATCTGTAAATCTCCATAAACCATCGCGCAGATTTCCTATCAGCAAAGGAGTCCGACAAGGTGATACAATCTCACCTAAACTATTTACAGCTACCCTTGAAGACTTATTCAGGCAACTTGACTGGAATGACAAAGGGATCCCCATAAATGGAGAATACCTGAGTCATCTGCGCTTTGCCGATGACATAGTAATTTTCTCGCAAGACTCAGAAGACCTCCAAAGCAGAATGCAGGAACTCGCTGAAGTAAGCAACAAAGTAGGTTTGAAAATAAATGTAACAAAGACGAAAGTCATGTTCAACTGCTTTGCAGGCCAAAAAGAGATCCTCATCAATGGCACTCAGCTCGAACAGGTGAAAAGCTACATCTATCTGGGACAACAAGTATCTATAGATGGATGTATATTTGATGAAATTGTTCGCAGAGTAAAGCTAGGCTGGAGTGCTTTTGGCCGCCTGAATAATGTCTTCAAAAGTGACCTTCCACTGTGCCTAAAGCGCAAAGTGTTCAACCAGTGTGTGCTTCCCGTGATGACATATGCGTGTGAAACATGGACCCTAAGTAAAAGAGAGATCCAGAAACTTAGAGTAGCACAACGTGGTATGGAGAGGTGCATGCTGGGCATAACGCGAAAGGACAAAAAGAGGAATGAGTGGATAAGGAAGCAGACAAGGGTTTGCGATGTAATAGAGTTTATTAAAAGCCTTAAATGGAGATGGGCTGGACACATAGCTCGAAGAAGAGACAATCGTTGGACAAATCTAGTCATCCAGTGGTATCCAAGAAGTACAAAACGTCCACAAGGTAGACCTAGAGGCCGCTGGATCGATGAAATGATAAAGTTCTGCGGAAGTACGTGGCAACGCAATGCACAGGACCGAGAGAAGTGGAAGCAACTTGAAGAGGCCTTCATCCAGCAGTGGATAGATTCAGGCTGATGATGATGATTAATATAATATTATGTAGTAAAAGAAATATATAACAATATCTAAAAAAATATTTTATAAATATATTAAGTAGGTAAGTAAGTACATCATTTTCATCCTAGAGCCGGAGTTACTTCTTTAATTTCATTTTTAATGAGCAGAATTAGATATTTTTTGTAGTGTTTCTGTTTTATTTTGCTGTTTAGTATTTCGTGAGGTTTTTGGATGTCAATATCGTAATTATGCTGTCTGTGCAGACCTCCTAGACTCTAGAGCACATCGCTCCTTTTCTAATATTGGGCAGTCGTTAATGACCTCCCAAACTGTTTCGAAAGGTGGTGCCATCACACAGACAACAGTGCTATGTGGCCTATTAATCTTTATTGATAAGTGGCTAATACATTTTTGTATAATATAATTATAATCGTGTCAAAGATACATTTGAATATTATGTAGATCAGTGGATACCAGAAAACCTGGACTGGAATGAGGCCATAAAGAAAATGTGCCATAGTATGTGGATAGATTTTCACCATAGGGCATCATTAGAAAAGGGGAAATGGAGTAAGTCGATTCTACCAACACCACGAGAGGTGCCCTGGTTTGTAGAGTCTTCTTTGACGAGGAATGAGCTTAAGTTAATACTGAGGCTAAGAACAGGGCACACCATGGGCAAAAGATTTGATGTCCTCATGGGAAGAAGCGAATCGCAGCTCTGCGATGAATGTCATGTTTTAGAGGACATTGTACATATAGCACTGCAATGCCCCAAATATGAAGTTCACAGAGTACAGCTGCGAATTGCAGATATCTATGAGAATGACGACGAATTGAAGGGTGTCCTGGCGGTGGGTAAGACGGAAGAGCTAGGCAAAATTGTAAAGTTAATTAACAGAATAGGAGTGAGGACCTGATCGACGGATCCCCTTCTAGAAGAGAAGAGGCGATATGACAGCGAGTCGCAGTCAAAGCCTCGGTAAAATCACAAAAAAAAAAAAAAAATATTATGTAGGATAATCTTTGCCCGTAAATTAATTCCATCAGTAAACTACAAGCTCAGTTTTCTTTAAAAGCTATTATTATATTCAAAGGTAAGTAGTACTGTTATAATATTACATTCGCTATTCAACAAAACAAAACCATTACTAACAGTTCCACAGAGTAAATGCCATCCTGATAATAGGATGTAAGACACAATGCAATTGCAAGAAGATCTCTGCCCATCTCAGCGTTCACATTTCTCTTCCCACCCGCCTTTTGACCGACTCTTCTCGCTTTGTATAAGATTCAGAACACAGCCAAGCTAAGCGGCAAAGGAATTCATCTGATGATTAAATAGTCGTGGAGTATACTACCAGCGATTCTTGTACAACCTGCGGCTGTTTACGAGAAGCATCAAGGCCATCTCGAGCACACAAGCGTAGCACAAAGTTTGGCCCTAAAACTCGGTGGTCCTATTTCGTATCTTGTCAATTTCAAAATATACTCCGTAGTTTTGATTGAAAATAAATAATTTAACCGTAATTTTGCATTAGTATTCAATCGTATGATATAAAGTACAAATTAAAATTATTTAATGACAATACATAATTGGTGCTCAAAATGAATGTAAAAAATAGATTATTTTTTTTAAATATTCAACTAAACAACAACAAAAAATGTTGCTTGAGAAAATTTGAGCTTCAGCAATGATTTTAAAATGTTTAGTAAGTAAATAGAAACAATTGAAAAAAATATTTTATGTTTTTTTACCTATTCAAAAGGTATACAGTGATCAAATTGGCTTCAAGGTATTTCGCGTGGCAGATACATAATTATTTTCCAGGGCCACAATGCGATAAAAACGTCTCGAATAAACGCAGTATACCTATAAGTAAATTGCTGCAGTTAACAATTTGGCATTTAGTGAGTGCCGAATTATTATTATATCTCATAACATAAAATTATTGTAATGTCGAATGATAAAAATTTCCGATTATTGGGAAAGTTGCACACTCATTAACATAACTTTTAGATAATTTCGACTATGTATTGACATACAAAAGACGAACGTGCAACAAAACGTAAAAAGATATTCAATGAAACCAAAGACTTTTTAAAATAGAAACATTAATATAGTGAAATAGTCTATAATAAGGCTCTTTATAGGTGGAGAGCTTTCATCTGTGACACAATAGTTGTGTAATTTGATAATAAAATATCATATACTTACGAGATGTACGAAAAAAGAGAGATTATAAGATTAACGAAAACACTTTTTTTCTAAGGGGGGAGCCCAATTGATGCTACAAGTAAGCTGCCGACGTAATTTTGGACTCGCTGGCAATCGGAGAGCGAAAGTCGAGCTGTGAACACGTCAATTTGTTTCGTGATGGCGACGGG
The DNA here is from genome assembly GCF_057557595.1 of Rhyacophila brunnea. Taxonomy (NCBI): domain Eukaryota; kingdom Metazoa; phylum Arthropoda; class Insecta; order Trichoptera; family Rhyacophilidae; genus Rhyacophila; species Rhyacophila brunnea. The sequence goes on along the minus strand of NW_028232796.1, from coordinate 6,814,876 downwards.
GGTATTAATTGGTAATTCGTGTAAAGATGACTAAAAAACGTTACCCATTTACTTGATAAAGGAAAGATGTCAATGCATATATTATTATTGTTACTAATAGAACAATAAACAGAACATTAAATGGACGCATGTTGGATTTATATGACAAATTATATTTCGTTCGGCACGCGTCATTTGCACAACCGCGCATCGCCTAGCCACGATCTTTTTAGACCATGTCTCAACTGAGGTATAGCCTTAATATAATACATAGTTTACTCTTATTGCGTCCCGTTGTTAGACCGCACCGCTTCTATGTGTGCATAACTTCAGAGTCTTTCACTTCCGAGGTATAGGATAAGAAGGTTCGACTCCCGCCCACGTCACAATCGTCCACAACTCATTCGGGCCATTTCTCTCCGCTCCCTCAATAGAACCGGTGTTTTCTCGAGTAACAGGTGAATATAACAGCGTCTCCGAAGAACCTGTACAGGTTGAAGTGTTTACGGCCTTAAAATGGGATACCCGGTTTAATGAAGTACCTATGTAAAAATGTCCAGTGTATTGGAAGAAGTCGTGTAATCATGTTTAACGAATAGGCATCACGCCCATACATTCATTATGCACCATTCTTTGACTAATTAAATTTTAAATCATCAAAAGAAACGAAGTTATTAATTTTAATAGAAGAAAATATTAATTAGGTACGTACCATACTTTCATTGATTGGACTGGTAGGAAGATTATATTCACACATTGAATTTATATTATATTTCATTACGAGACCGAGAAGAATCGAGGGAGTTAAGGAAGGCCTCCGTCAAGCAGTGGATCGACCCTGGTGATGATGATATTTCATTTTTAGTTAGGTATAGCGTATAGCCAAATTTTTCATAATATTCATCAGTATATGCGTGGTTTAAAAACTGTAATGGGTCTAATGACTTCGGACAACTGCACACAGCATTTATATTTTTTTTTTACCATTGGCATTTACCATTTTTACGTGGTCCGCCACTTGGGGAATGGAAGAAAGTAATTAAAGGATTTTTTTACGAGAAATGGATGTTAGCCATTTGCTTAACATATACCTACTTGCTTTTCTCTCCACCACCCCCGGCACATCTCCACACCCGTTATGCAGTCGTATACCGTGGCGTAACGAACATTGGGCGCTCTTCAAAGCTGTGCCGAAAGTGTCCCAGACGGTTAATTGTTACAATAAGTTAACCGTCTAAACCAGCGATACTCAACCTGCGGCCCTTTAAGCTTTTATGTGCGTGCTTAAAAAAAAGGTTGAGTATCCTTGGTCTAAACTGTCAAAAAGTGCTATCGTTTATTTTAACAGCCCCTCTCTTGGCGGTGCTAACTTTTAGAGCGAGATATACAGTTTTGACAGATCAGACAGGGCGGCTAACTTTTTGAGAAGCTCTTCAGAATCTGTTGCAGTTTAATTATTTATGCATATTCATAAAATATTAAATTTAGGTGCTATGAACTCCTTCATTTTGTACGATCGTGTAACGGTTGCAAACATACCCACCCAGCTATCCGACTTTTAAATACGTAATTGTTTCGACTAAATCTACCACACTTAGGGCCGTCAAAAAAGTATTGATACTTCGTTACTTTGTAATCAATACTTTTATTCCAACCAACATCGATACTTTTCCCTCATTCGTTGGAATATCTAAATTCTGAAAGACGATTACTACCTTCACCATAGCATGTGCATGGGCGTGAAACCCGAGAGATGCAGGTTCGATTCCTGTTGGGTGTTTTATTGATTATTTTCACAGAAGTGTTTTCAAAATGTCATAAGTATGTTTAATATTATCATGTTTTTTTTTTAAATACTTACTGCATTTTTTGTAATACGTATTTTTAAAAACATCGATATTTCAGAATCTATCGATAATTTTTCATTAGACGTGGCCGTTCACCACACTAAATGAAATCAGGAAGCCAATTGAGTCAACAATATACGACTCTTATTCCTTATTGAATAGCTATTCAGCTTTATTTGTATTTTGTTATTCGTAAGGTTTCCTCTTTGTTAGTGGAATTTCTTTGAATCAATATGAACTGTCTATTATACAATACTACAAAGTTCTATGTGCCCATTTTTCATTTGACCTCTTTTATCAATGGGCCGGAGAATAATCTTAATTCAACCGGCCATGATGAAAATAATACCACATTTAAATAACCGATTGCTTTGTACTGATATAATAAATGTACGGAAACCTGAATATATATATTATTATAATTATTAATAATAATGCAATCGACATCTTCAACTTTCAAGTCATTTGATTACAATTGAATGTCCTTGCTAAATTCATTTAGTGTATACTAATTACAAATAATACAGTATAAACTTAGATACTAATGGAGGTTTCGGAGCTGTCTCTGGTGGAAGAAATAGGTACATAACCATCACAAATCTGCCAGACGACAAAGACATAATATACAGTATCTCGCATCAAGACATTCGTTTTTTCTTTAAAATTGATATTGTATACTGGTCTGCCTTCTTTGCATACATAACGAGACGATATATATATATATATCTCCAAAGTTTTAGACATAAAAAAATCTAATATATTTGCAAATGCACAGATGAAATAAGAAAATATAATTAGACTTTAAAAAACACTTTTTTTTATTTTGTTAACTGTCAATTCATGGTGGAACTGCATTGTATTGTTGTTTTTATTTAATAAAATGCATTTTTTTGTAGTACTTATTCCACTTTTAATCAAGAGATTAGGACCGGTTTCGTCCGCCTCAGAGGGACATTTTCAACTGAAGTTGAGTTGAAAATGTCCCTCTGAGGCGGACGAAACCGGTCCTAATCTCTTGATTAAAAGTGGAATAAGTACTACAAAAAAATTGCGTTTTATTAAATAAAAACAACAATTTAAAAAAACACGTTAATAGTACCCTATTAGTTAGCATAATTCAACCGCGTAGGCTTAGAAGGATATTAATTTCCAACAGATATTATATTTAAATATCTGCATTTTAATTGATAAGATAGCGAAAACTTGCAAACTATTTTATGATGTATGCAGCATAGAACATTTATTGTATACCCCAGATAATTTCACTAAATTGAACTCTCTTTGCGGAATAGGCAGAAATCGTCTTCTGACAGTCTTACAAGTAATAGACTGCAGCGCATACAAATATTATTATTATGTATTATTTAAGTATTGTTATTAAATATCCAAAACTAGACATAAGGTGTGTAACAAACATACAACCTGCCTCAAATTCCAAGAAACTAAGCATCAGCTATAAAGCCAGGCTATCATACTTTATATTATATATAGAGCAATCGGCGGAAGACGGAAGCTCGCCCATCACCGGGCTTAGTGGCTTCACTTTAATTCTCTAATTAATGTAGAATAATTATTGTACATTGTACGCTGTCTGTCTTAATCTGTAAAATATAAATCGTTTACCTTTACCACCTAAGTCCGTTTTTTTAGACATTTTGGCCCTCCCCAACCGTCGTTCAAGAAGTGTACGCAAAAGCGATTTGCAGTTGTAGTTGTATTCTGCTAGCATTGAAACAGGTATTGTACCAAACAATGGCAATACACTTGCAAATCGCTGACGATGTCAGTGTTGAATGATTTACCTATATCCAATATTGTCAAACTATAAAAATCCCATTATTCAATTTATAATGACTATATTTCACACGTTTCGCTTATTTTGGCTGGCGGATATTTTTTTTATTTTTGTAAATGTAAAGCCTATTGTAAAGGATTCTCTATACGTTTACAAATTAATATAATACATTGATGAGTGGTCTAAGTGTCTTAAGAATAATAATTAATTGTAGCTATTGAGAATCGAGGCTTCGTAAGACGCCTTGGGTCATAATATTATCAGATGGTCGAAGCCAACAATAATAATTATTTATTGATAACAATATTATTAATGATGTCCGGGTTAAAACGAAATGGTTATCGATTAATATTATATTTTCTAACTTCGAGGATCTAGCAAAGCTCGGCGTTGTCAACAGGGAGTTAACAAACTAAAAGCTCGCGGCGAGCTTTTAATTGCAGGAGTTCCATAATTAAGTTTAATGAATTATCCTTCTACTACGTAGCAGTAGTAGGTTGAATATATTAATTACACTGTAACGACGCCGTACATGTACTCTAATACTTGTTTTTTCGGGACATCATGAATGAGGTGCATAACCCGAATGATTAGATCGTCTGACAGCTTTCTCCACGCTTTGAATCGATCCTATAGGCATTCAGTACCACGCCGGACCAGTGGAAAACCCGTGGTATTATTGATTTGTTCCGTCCACCTGGAAAGGGCTCTCCCTCGTATTCTCCTACCTGATCAAATACCACGCATTTTCCCAGAGTGTCATCCTCCTATCGGGTTATATGATCAAAATATTGGAAGTCCAGCGCAGGTAAACCGAGGAAAGTCGGCCGTTAGTTCGCTTGACTGTCCAAGAGACTCCCCAGCACATTCGTGTTCAAATTAATATAATCTCATTATTTATATATACCTATATATTACCACGAAGGCTAAGTGGCTAACGCGCCGGCTTATAATGTCGTGGGTCACAGGTTGGAATCCTGGGTCTGGCAAATACACATATTGTTTTTCAGTGAATGTTTGGAGACAGGGTATGGACCTAATAGGTTGAGCAAGTGGCTAACACCCACTTCTCGTAAAGATATTTGTTAATGCAAGCTTCCACTCTTCTTATATATATATAAGGAGGTTAGTTTCAAAATCGGTAATCTCCATATTCAGAAATTTTGAGATAATCGCAAAAAACTGCCAAGCACATTAACGACTGAAAATAAAATAATTTTGTGTTGCAAACATAATATTATTAAACAATACTTAGAAAAGGGGAATAGCAAAATAAAAAGTCCTTAATTAATGTCAACCAAATTAATAAAAAAAAACATTTCTAAAATCAGTCGTTAAGTATAATATAAAAATGACCACTGATGAATGTAAACGACTTTGCAATATTTTTTATTGGATTTGATATTATACGATTAACAAGCAACTACTTACAGAATCAAGAAAAATATCGAATAAATAAAAATTGAGGTTACCGACTTTGAAACTAATATATAGAAAGTGGAATCTTGATCACTCTTATAATGTATTATCAATATTACAAAACCCGAAATAGATATAGTCACAACAACGTATTTTGTAGAATTCTAAATAATGTAGGTATTATTAATTGTATTTCTCATACAAATAAATTGCATATTTAAATACATAGGAAATTATGAATCATATGATAGACACAACTCTATGAACACACTGTAAATATGATGATAATCTAAAATTGATACAAGGAACGTTTCGTATTTTAATTATTGTCTATTTGGTTGTTCTGTTGCCCCTCACTACTGTTGGAATAGATTAATTATTATACAAAGTGTACTATCATTGGATTCATTGGGGTATTTTGTTTGTAGTATAATAGTGTTATGTATTGTAGTTAAATAACTGACAAACTAAAGTATTATTCAGTTAACCGCTTCGTCGAAGTTTTAGTAAAGAATGTTTTGAAATAGTTCAAATTGAAAGGAATTTAAACAATTAATTCATTATTATATAAAAAGATCTCACGAGGCCTTACACATTAGCGTTTTAGCGTCGTGCTCTGTATTTCTATACATTTTCATATTCCGTCTGCTACGATCGCCCCCGATTGTTAAAAGTCACTTTTAAGTCGTTCTCTGAAGTCGTGACCGAATTAGAACAATTCCCATTTTTTGGGCACGATCGCGTCGAAGATTACCGAAAACGTACGAAAATATACGAATTAATCTTGAGGTTCTAAGCGTGACCGTGCGAACGTGTCCTGTCTTGCGTTTGATATAACAACATAAGTTTGACGTTTAGGTACATCATGAGGCTGCCTGAATTCATTATTTTAACAGACAATAATAAATAATACAAAACAATACCCTAGTAAATAATATAATGAGCAACTCGTTACTTGTCTATATTTCATTTGTTGCGTTACTTATAATTCACACTAGCAACTGAGCGTATATTATGAACCAATCAAAGTCTGATGGTGTAATTGTGCAGAAGCGCCACTGCGTTTGACAAACAGTTTACCGCATTGCATTTGAAACTAGCACTACGAACGGAATTCAATAATTGATTTTGCACCGATGGTGATTACAGTGATTTGGCCTCCTGAATAATATCTTCAAAGGTATATTTCTCATGTCCCTAAAACGGAAAACCTTCAAGCAGTAGGTATGTATTTTCCGTAATCACACAAGCGTGCGAAACATGAACCCTCAATTAAAGAAACATCCAGAATTTTGGGAATTACGCGAAAGGAATACAAATTATTAGAGAAGAAAATAATCAAGGGCATGCAATGTAATAGAGTCCGCTAAAAACCTTAATCAAACATAGATCGAAGAAGGAATAATCCCTGAATAAATATAGTCAAACGATCATAGGAAACGTCTGAAAAGTAGGCCTAGAAGCCGATGGTTCCATTAAATAGTTAAGTTCTAATAAACTTGGAGAGGCCTCCATCTACCAGTGCTACATGACGATATGTATTACATGTGTAAATTATTTTTTATTTATATAACCAGAGTGTTGGAGCGGAGCTAGGAGCATGAGCACAGGAGCAATGGGGTTTTACCCGGAGCAGAAGCGGAGCCGGAGCACCGAAAATTTGTATTGATCCACTGCTCCGGATGTTTTTTTATTATTTAATATTCGTCCTAAAATGCAGTGAAAATATTATATTATTTGACACTTTGCAACACTGGAATTATTTAAAATACGACAACACTGCTGAGTGATAAATAACCGCACTCTTTTGACAGATGAGGCAAATAATGAAAGACAATTTGTCGTCGGATTTTTTTTAAATATAATTAATAATGAAAAGGACGAAAAATAAACCTCATTTCAAAACTAATACGTATTGTTTATTTTTCAACATTTGTATATGTACATATATAATACATATTAACACTTTTTACCCGGAGCGGAGCAGACCTGGAGCAAGTATTAGGTCCTGGAGCGGAGCAACTTAAAAAAGGGTCAGCTCCAACCGTCTGTATATAACTTACAACCCATATTTATAATACAAGATGTAGCCGCCTTAATAAATAATAATGTGTTCAGTACAAGAAAAATATTAAAGCTAAACATCATTTGTGTAAATTCACGACGGATTGAGGGTTGAATACTAAATAGTTTGCGTTGGCGTTAAATACAAGAAATGCAATATGCATTTGGAAAAACGAATAAGACATCATGAAAAGGTGCATGTTTATACCTAAACATGTCACGCAACTTTTTATATTCACAAAAAAAGCTGTCCCTAAGTTCAAACGATAATATATTAGTCTGAACCTGTTTGCCACGATGAAAGTTGAATGTCCGTTTTGTTTAACCCTTCATACTTCAATGGCGTCGTACAATACATAACAATGCAACACGTCGAATTTGATTTTTCTGGAATTCACAAAACACATGTAACGTACCCTTGCAGAGAGTACAGTGCCACAAACTTATCTGTTTTTTGAATTATGGGGAAGCCACAGTCGAAAACTACCCAATCAAGATGCGTAACTGAACAGAATCCGACATTGGAATGATGTATTCAAAATGGCGTCCATATGGCTTCTAGTAGTTCGATTTTTGACCGTTCTTCAGATAAGTTTGTGGGACTGTTAACACTTTTGGTTGAAAAAAATTATCTGGGATCGCATACAACTTTAAATGAGCTCGACGTGTTCAGCCATTCGTTTTGGTTGGTCACATCACGTAACTGTCCGGACCAAGGCCTGAACAAAAACGATGCATGAGTGCGAGTGAGAAAGTATTCGGCACCCTTACAATCTCTGCGACACGCGCTAGAGTAAGATAAGAAAGCCCACAAGAAAAAGCTTGTCGAGGTATAATAGATTTCGGGGGTTTACGACGTATTTGCTCAAAGCAGACAAAAAGCAGAAGGTCCTGTTTTACCCATTTTAATATCAAAGTAATTTGTCGTTATCCCTGCAAGTAGATCGACGAGATAAGTACAAATGAATCGATTGTCGAAAGCTAAATAACAAATAATATGGAAACATAAAAAAAATGGAAAAACCATTAACATAAAAATTAGATCCACCAGTATAAGTTGTCCGCTGAGTGAGAGCGCCACATGCAAACATTTGACATAATATCATTTCATAATTTCTATACTGAGATGAGCTTAGTTCTAAATTATATAGTATTTTTTATTTAGAGCTTTCATAATTTGTCGTTCAAAATAATAATTACGAAACGTTACACCAGTTCTATATTCAAAAAAAGTAATTTTCATTTACGATTTGGTACAAATTTTGACCCCACTCATTAAAATTGAAACTCTAATAAAAATTAGCTTAATCCGTTTATATTATAAGAAGTTATTAATAGTAGACAGTAGTTTCAGCAAAAGACTTTCATAAAGAAAAAAATACATATTATGTAGGTATATTCCGACACATCTGGTTCAGGTACGGTACAAGTATGACATATTAATTTAATTTTAGTAGGTATCTACTAAGTTTTGGCAAGTATATTATATAATAGTGTAATCAATAGATCATTGAACCGGCGATATCCATACGTAATATATACCTACACTATACATGGATTCCTAATATTGACTGAGTTCCGTTTACTGATGCCTTTATACAGTAGATTAGGCACCGAACGTGTTAAATGGACGCTTGATAGGATTAATCCCGCCCCCCATCGGAATTGACTTATGATGCGGTTGTAGATAAATACGAAAAGTTATCTTATCTCATGACCAGGTTCATATTTATAACTCAACACAATGGGGTGCTTTAACTTAGCCCCGTATAATCAAATCCTTGGAGACAATATCGTATTCGACTATATGGTGGAGAGTTGTAGACTGTAGAGGTTTACTCAACCCTACAACTGACGCATTATTGTCTATGCTCATTTATATAGCATAGACAATAATACGAACAGGAAATGACAGTCAATCAAATCAGTTGCATTTCGGCCCTTCAACAGTGTAGCCCATTTATGCGAGCAGCTCCGCATAAGATTTAACCTCAAATCAAACCATAATGTAAATTGTAAATTTTCAAACTCAACATAAAAACTAATGTTACAGTCCTGTATTAGTGCTGTGAGCACTGGCGGCTCCCTGCTTAGGTCATTCGGTCATTGACCTGCCAAAATAAATACCTTACAATCGACATAATAATATTAATAATATGTGCAATGTCATATATAATAATATTAATAATAATCGGTGGATTTGAAATTATAGGGCGCGCGATATTGTGTCGACCCAGTCTATTGGGCTTTTTTTATTTGGGCGATAATTCCCCGAACAAAAATATTGTGTTCGCCGGCAGTCTGAAAATTGCCCAAATTGAATATTTTTATAAAATTTTCTCTCTCGTTTCTCATACATAAGACAGAGATCGATATAACACAAAATACGAGATCGAAGCTTGTAACGGTGCGTGAATTACTGTAATATCGGCAATGCCCGAGTGTGAGACAAAAGATTTTTTCACCTAATTAAATGAAACAGAATGATAGCACTGACTAGATAATTGGTCTCAAGACGCAACTGTGTATGCGGTTCGGATTCGTTGACAGGTTTTGACGAATGCCTTTGGTTATTTTAATCATATGTAAGGAGTTTTTGGTGCAGTTATTGCATATACACACAACGTTTAGTTTTTAGTGATTTATAACATTTTTGTGAAGCAGTTAGTACGCACGCAGTAGCAATTGAAGTCTGTGATACAATTATAATGGAAATGGAAGCACGATTCGCATCCAACGATCATCTCATTATATCCGATTTGTTCAATAAAGAAAATTACACTGATTTTAAAAATAATTTTCCCACACGTCAAGTAAATTTGGTAAAACTGTTAGAAGAAATAAACATAATCAAGTTAAAAAATGAATTATTGGTGTTTTATCAACGATATGATTTGCATGGCGCTAATAGTGCAGTTTCTCTTCTACATTTTTTACTCAGCAATAATTTCAACGAAACATTGTCCGAGTCGATCAAAGTTCTCCAATCATCATACCAATGACAACAGTTGAAAGTGAAAGATGTTTTTACACTCTCAAAAGAATAAAAACCTTTCTACGCAATAGGGCCAGGATAGACTGACCGCTCTTGCAATGCTCAGTATTGAAAAAAAATATGTGGGAAAAATAGACAATTTTTATAATCGTGTGATTGATGATTTTTCAAAAAGCAAAGAAAGAAAAGTGGACCTAATTTACAAAAAATTATAACGCGTTATGTGCAATTTCGGTTAACGATGGGTTGGCGTTATGAAAAACGGACATTTTTTGAAGGGTAAGTAGGTACCTACCTATAACAATTTCTAGCACTTATTCTATAATGTATAAAAAGTCAATTTGCAATACGTCTTTTCAGTATACAACGAAAAGGCAAATTAAAATAATATATTCAAAATTGACCTGCTAGTTTTTTCCGGATTAAGCCGCCAATGGCTGTGAGTATCCAAACTTTATATCCATAATATAAAAACAAGAAAATTCAACCACTGTGTATCATTTCTCACTACCCGGATAACCATATCACGCACACTCAACGCAGCCGTCCAGAACAGATATTAATAACATCGGGGCTACATCAGCATCTTCGAGATAACCGAATATATATTTTCTTCTTTTCCAACTGATTTCTTCACGAAAGTTCAACCACGCATTGATGCGGGGTTAATAGGAAAATAAAAAATAAAAAAATAAAAAAAATAGGAGCAAGTAAACAAGGCGGACTACAGTAACCGCGCCGTCACACAGAACCAGGGAACTCAGAAATAATGAGAACTGGAATGCCTAACGGGTAAGGAGAAGCAGGCAACCGATCTCGAGTAAGAATACGGGATAAATTTAAACACGTGTCAAGAATACGTCATACGTCGAATACTGACAACTGCTCTCGGTTTGTGCACGATCACCTTTCTTTCGACCATGTCCGATCCTAATAGTATCATATGGGCCTCCACAGAGTAGAGGTTTGTATTAACAGATTTTGTTTTTTACGAGAAATGGATGTCAGCCGCTTGCTGAACCTATTAGGTCCATACCCTGACAGACACAAATTGAAAAACAACATGTGTACCTACTTGCCAGACCCAGGATTCGAACCTGGGACCCACGGCGTGATAGTCCAACGCTTAAGCCGCGCGGCCACCGGCATTGACGCTCATCTAATATTGGTGTATTAAACACACTATTGCACGTCTATAATGCGTGGTTCATTTTCGTATTACACTCACACATTCAAAACCCTGCGTCAAAATTTACTGTATTGGTATTAATTAGCCTATCGGAATATTATTTATTATTTATTATTAAACAAGAGGCGGCGTTCAGAGAGCGGGCAGCGGTCTAAACGCCTCGGAAGGCGTTAGCGAGCAGTAGCTTTGCACGACTATTAACCCTCTCCAGGCGGCTCTCGTGGTGCAGTGCGAAAGGCGATGGCCTTCCACCCGAGAGTTCTGGGTTTAGTTCCCGGTGAGGACACAATATTTAAGTAATTTTCTCAAACCCTGGGTATTTGTGATTGTTCAAAATTACTAACAACCACCTTGTACGAAAAAGCAAGGACATGGTTATTAATAAGTAATTCTAAAAAAAAACCTTCCCCCGCTTCTCACCAACTGGAACGACACCGTATAAGAATTGAAGACACGGTACGAGGAAAATGATTCCAACATTGTTAAGGGTTGTGATCTACTATAGCGACGCTGATGCTTTTAATGAAGCCATAAAGGTTAGTATACGAAAATATAATAAATTACTATCCGCAAATTGCAAAATACTTCGTTGATCGATATCACGGTTGTCCGGCCAGGATGCGCCTCGAGAGGTTCGCACTAATTAAAACGCAATAAAATTAATTGCATTCTTATAAGGGAAAAAAATAAAGACATAAAACCTACAATTAAAACTTGGATAAACAACTTTAACTGAGGCAGTCGCGCTATTCGCTCGCGAAGTTAGCAATAAATCGACCATAAGCTCACAGTTGACAGGTTAGCTGTAAAACTTACTTAAAAGGAAAAGCAGTAATTAACAAAACGCTCGGTTTTAACTTTGCACAAGTAAATCTGCTCGTTCTTTGTGTAACGTTTTAAAAGTTACACTTTAAATTTCGAATAAAACGAAGCCTGTCGTAGAAATTTAAATAAAACATGTTTAATCCGACGACAGATAAAACAGTTCTATCATGCTCTTTATCAAAACGTTAGTACAGATAATTCAAAGTTTGCATATCATATTGCTTTTGTGGACTGTAATTATTTTGTTGAAGGATGCTGTGAATTCCGGATCTGGGGGGGGGGCGATTTACCCAAGAATACCAGGCACTGAACTTTGATATTGAGAGGGCCGATGCGCACTGGAACTGGTTCGGTGTTTACGCACTCACGCACTGGTAAACGGACGATACACTTTTGGATGGATGATATATTATGAGGTTGATGAATGATGAGGATGAGTTCAGAATGGATGATATAGACGCGAGGTTCGCTCAAACCGTATCAGATTTAGCGTAAGAAGGTCGAACAGATGTGTTTTATATGAGTCATTATCATATGATATCCTTAATTACCGTCGATTCATGAACCGCAACTGTCAGTCGCCCTGGTCTGGCAACAATAATAATTAAGGATAGGTAGTAGGTGTGATATATTTTTGCGAATTTAAGGATGGGATTGCGATTATAATCGGCCCAACCACATACATACTTGTTTGCACAAATTATTTTACACACACATTTAACTACCTACTACAAACTTTCGGATATTTATCGTAAATACATATTTAAATTAGCTTAAAGCTTTCAGAGATTAAAAGCTCGAGCATTTACTGTTCCATGTAATTGCATATCTTGATGCTGCATTATGTAATTTAGGTGGTCTTTAATCCAATGAGCAGGGTTAATTAGATTCAAAGAAATTTCATCATGAATGAAAGAATCGAAACAGCTAAGTTTATTCAGTGTAACTCGCTGGGATAACGATATCAAATAAATATACCATAAAACCGTCAGTGCTGAATTAGTGCCCTCTGAGATGGGCGAGCGTATACCCAATAAAACGAACATGACTGAGTTCAACCGAGAGTTAAACCCGCACTTGTTTAACTGCCTTTCTAAGACGGAGAAGAAGACGAAGAAGATGCAAAGGGGAAAAAATATGCGAAGCGAGTCCATAGATGTGCACAGCACGAGAAACAAACTGGATATTAATATTATAAAGTGATTTACAACCCGCGGTTAAAGTAACGACGATCATATAGACAGGATGATTCAAGGAAATCCAAAGTGTATTGTGCATTTTTGACAGATACAATAATAAATATTATTACTTACCAGTGGCGAAGGGTGGAGGTAGGCTGTTAAGATCCGCCATAAACAGTGCACATTAAACTTTTTCAGACATACATATTTGTTTTCGTTGAAATAAGACTACAATTTACAGATAGTGTTGGTTAGTTTTTAAAATTCAATCAAACCCTGAGAAACCAAGCCATAATAGATAATAGTCAAAAAATACACGTTTGTCTATAAAATATCTAAAATTATGCAATTAAATCATACATAACTTCGAATATTTTATAAAAAGAATAATATTTTTTATTTATTATAGTTTGGTTTAGTCACGGCTTAATGAATTAAAAAAATTAACCAACAATATGTGTAATATGTAATTTTAATCCAACGAAAACAAATAACTATGAATGAAAAAGTGTGCACAATTTTGTCGTATTGCCTAAATTAGACCAAAACTATTATGTTTTCGTTTAGGCATGGTTTAATTAATTTTTAAAAACTAACTTACACCATCTGTAAATTGTAGTCTTAGTTCAATAAAAACAAATACATATGACTAAAAAAGTTTAGTGTGCACTATTTATAGCGAATCTTAACAGCCTACCTCCACCCTTCGCCACTGTTACTTACATAGTATACGGATATAAATACTAAGGAATATTCATTCTTTACCAATGAAATATTAAACTTTATGTGTATTATAGTGTAGTAAAAGAAAATAAAACTTTTATATATTTTTATTCTTTTTTATAATAGTGAAGAATTGGGGAAGCATAAAATACAGAGTGACTCATAAGTTATGGTTTTTTCCTGAAAAAAAGCAGCAGATAGGAATATTTTATTTCCAAAATCGCAAAAGGCAAACACGCGTTATTGCTGTCAGCAATTAAGACAACGATACCAGCAGTATGTCATTTTGTTCAACTGTTGGTGATTTGGTGGGTTATATGTAAATTATACGTAAAACATTTCACGGTGGCACAGTTCCCCGTGAGCTATCTATCGGAAAGAGATGACAGTATACCTACTATACGGTCTCCGATTTTATTAGATTCAATATGAACATTAATTCAATTTTCATAGCTGATTTTGGCAAAATTCATGAATTCAAGAATGAAAACATAACCTAACCTAACAAATAATCCGGTATAGGTATCGGTTATTTTCAAAATTTGTTTGCTGCTGGCTTTCTGTAAAATGTAAACAGACAAAAACCGTGTTTTATTTAGACATGAATTTTATGTCAGTATACGACCCAAAGAGGTTGGACAGTTTTTAATAACGGCCATATATTTCCGATACAACATTTAATGGTAGAGTGTAATACGGCGAACTGCATACGTACAAGTTTCCGGATATGGATTTGGTGTAGTCACGGTTTCGCGCGGTGTAACGTCCGAAAGGTAATTGCACAATAGTTTTTTGAAGAATAGGATGACAATACCTTTACAATTTACAGTTACTGTTATGCAATATCGAGAAATGCAGTAAAACGATGACAGCTTGGTGGCAGCAAAATGGAGCAATTGCCCATATGGCCAGATCCACACTGCATCTAATAAAGTTTCGAAGAAAGGACGATTTCGGAAGATTTCCATTGTCATCCACTTTCAACCTATTTAGCAGCAATAGACATTCCCTCGGGGGCTACCGGACGAATCGTGTGTATATCATTAAAAGGCGTATCATCCAGTAGATTAAGGACATTTAGGAAGAAATTCAAGAGTTGGGACAGACGTGTAAATAGCCGTTGTGGAAAATGACACAAAAAGAGGCCATGATTGCGGCATGTAAATCGGTGTGTATTAAAATTAACAAGGTTATTTTCAGAACTTAATTATATAAATAATATAAAAAATAATAAACAAAAATCAACCAAAATTCTATCAAGCGATTTATGGGTCATTCTATATTTATTAGAACATCAGCTTGTATGGTTGTTTAAGTCGATGGTTTAATAGTTCTCTTCCACGGCAAGCAAAATACGTATGTACGATTCCCATTCGGGTTTTCCCTCTAATACCAGTGAGTCTGAGATATTTTTACGTTATATTTAAAGAAATATTTCATACACAATATTAGAGGTATATTATATTATTTATACTAAAAAAAGGCAATAAGTATTATTTTATTATCATCATAATTATCATAACGGTTCAATAATCCACGGCGGGTCTTAGCCTCCTCCGAGAACTTCGTCCATCTCCCCCTATACTGGGTCAATATCCTTCAGGTGTCTAGGTTCTCCGTTAACACCGTCCAAACATCGGAGTCTGGGCCTGCATATTAACAATGATTAACATTCTATTTTCAAAAATAAACCAATTAAATTCACATAGGTAGCCTTTCAGAAAGCAGTCGACGTATATGAAAGGCTGGCAACAACTGCAATAGTATCGCCGTTACACGCAGTCATCGAATCCGAACTGCAGATAAATTTTCTATTAGAGTCGACACGGGTGAAAACGCTGCACAATAAACCATCCACTTCTACGTATAATATTTTATTGATCTTTGTTTCGATCTCGGCCGAAGAGGTGCGCGGAGACGATTCGTGATTGCCGATAGATGGCCACGGTGTGAACAGGTGTACCTTTGGAATCGCAACTAAATAGGGAATGAGAGATTCAAAAAAATTTAGCTAAATTAATATTATATGAATCGCTAAAAATCAGCGAAAACCACAGTAATTTCTAGCCATGTTCCACGAAGCACAATATTATGTGCAAATTAAATGAATGAAAAATCTTTAATTACCTACACTAGATATCAGTAGCGAAAGGTGGAGGTAGGTTATTAAGATGCGCCATAAATAGTGCACATTAAACTTTGTTAGTCATACGTATTTGTTTTATTGAACTAAGACTACAATTTACAGCTGGTGTTGGTTAGTTTTTAAAAATCAATTAAACCGTGCCTAACCAAACCATAATAGTTTTGGTTTGGCGATACGACAAATTTGTGCACACTTTTTCATTCATACTTATTTGTTTTCGTTGGATTGATTAAGATTACATATTACACCATATTGTTGGTTAATTTTTTTTATTCATTAAACCCTGCCTTAACCAAACTATAATAAATAAAGTATATTATTATATCTATAAAACATCCAAAGTTATATATGATTTAATTGTATAATTTTAGGTAGTTTAGACTACTATTTATTATGGCTTAGTTTCGTAATTTCGTTAAATTTTAAAAATTAACCAACACCGTCTGTAAATTATAGTCAATGAAAACAAATACGTATGACTGACAAAGTTTAGTATGGACTATTTATGGCTGATCTTAACAGCCTACCTACACCCTTCGCCACTGCTTAAAATTTTGCTATATTCTTATCAGATTTTACTTTTCTTCGGGGTTTTTTAATTTTTTTTTATGAACAATAAATAACACCAAACGCACAACTATTTTATAATATTCATAATAATGAGATAAACAGTAAATGAATAAGCGATGGTCCCAATAACAGGTGGACAAAGAAAGTATTAATCATACATTACACTAAAAGTGGAGGGATACATACAAAAAAGTTATTTCACTTATGTAAGCAGATCGTAAAAAATAAAAAAATATATAATAAAAAGAGCAGACAATATAAAAATACAATTAACAATACAGTTATCCAGATATTATGAACATAGCTCTAAACTATCTTATTTCGAAAGAGAACAAAACATATCCACTGATAATTCATACATACACAGTGCTGCAGAGTTAAGCCACCGGATTGGGTATGTTATATTGTTGTACAGTATAACCCCTATTTTACGTTTTTTAAGGGACTGAAGAAAAAAACCTAATTGGAGGGAAAATGTAAAAGGGGGGTATTGAAAAAAAGAACATTTAAATTTTATGTTTCTAAAAAAATAACGTTTTATTAAAAAAAAACATTCAATTAAAAGTTTTATTGAAAAATCGTTCGAATGTCACGACCCAATCATTGTCAAGTGCGCGTAACTCGCATATTTTGAATATTTCCGACGTAAATCGCGGGAAAGAAAAACGTAAATGCGGGTATTAAATGTACTGAAATACATCGGGACTGAAAAAAATACACGCAATTGCCGGGAAAACGTGAATTCAGGGCACGTAAAAACGAGGTTATACTGTATGTGTAAATGCCGCTGGCGAAGGATAGAGGTAGGCTGTTAAGATCGGACATAGATAGTTCACATTAAACTTTGTCAGTCATACATATTATTATATGTTTTCATTTAACTAAGGCATTGTTTTTTCATTTAACTATATAGGTACAGATAATATTGATTAGTTTTTAAAATTAATTAAAACCTGCGTAGACCAAGCCATTATTAGACAATAGTCAAAAAATTCTCATCTATCTATAAAATATCTAAAACTAAGCCATTAAATCATACATAATGTTGGATAGTTGGATGGAAGAATAATATTTTTTAATCTATTATAGTTTGGGAAGGCAGGGCAGGGCCTTAATGAATTTAAAAAAATGAATGAACATTATGTGTAATATGTATTTTTAATACAGCGAAAACAATTAAGTAAGAATGAAAAGGTGTGCACAATTTTGTCGTATCACCCAAAGTATACGAAAACTATTATGGTTTGGTTAAGGCAGTATTTACTTGATTTACTCTTAAAAATTAGCCAACACCACCCGTAAATTGTAGTCTTCGTTCAATAAAAACAAATACGTATGACTGACAAAATTTAGTGTGCACTATGTAGGTACCTATATCGGATCTAAACAGCCAAATGCAAATTGCTTGACAAGTCTATCAAACGAAGTAGGAATCAAAATAATGATTTATGTTTAAGGCTCTTGATTACTTATATTATTGTTTATGGTATTAACTGTCAGTTAATAAATTATTATTACAGTAAATCAGTTAAAAGTAGTGTCTAATTAACTAACTTAACACATAGAAAATTGACGGTGTCCTGTAGCATTGCAACTATTGCAAGTATTTCTACGCACAAGTCCACTCTTTTAGAGACTAATTAATTAGCATAAAATGATATTTATAGCACCTGATTAATGTCTTGGCAATGGCGTCCTAGGAAATAAATGCCAGTTCAATTAATCAATACAACATTAATAAACATAATCAGTTTGTTTTTCACTTTGCATTTTAGTCGAAATATTCTCACATTAAAATTCATAAACCATGTTTAGGTATACATTATTTTTTTTGCTTGAAGAAGATTAGTGACTATATAGATAGGTAATACTTTTGCATTGGGCATTCAAATCCTTTGATTAATTAGAAACATTCATTTTATTCAATTTAAGTACCTACATAATATTTAAAAAAATCTACGATTGATTTACAGAAATTGCAAATTGATATTGGAAAAAAAATATTAATTTATGTTAATTACCTGCCATTTAGCATTAAAATAACAGTAAATACTAATAACACGGTTTATGATTAACTATTTGACCTTTAATTTAATAATTAAATACTTTAACTTCCTGTCAGAATGATAAGGCTCGTCGCACATTACAACAGCTAGACGCACTCACAAATCGCAAAAAGTACCAGTATATGACGCAGCAACCCCTTTTATCGCGCCGAGGTTCTGCATTCCAAGTAATACCGCCACCCCTGAAATGTACCTCCACCTTAACACTCCCGTTGCCATGAAGAACTCGCACTTTATTTAGGCCCTTAAATCATGGATACCCCATTTATTATTATATACAAAAAAATCTACTTTTAGCTATTTGTAGATAAAATGCTTATGCGTAAAAATAAAAATGCACAAGTAGTTTAATTGAATGTTTTCTATATAAAATTAATCATTTTCCAAAGTCTGATCGATATTTTGATAAGACAGTGATAGGGCTATGTAAAAAGATATACGTTAGAGAAACCCACATAATAATTTTGTAAAGTGAGACACTATTATAAAATGTTATTTGTTAGAACAGCGAGACCAATTTATGTGTTTGTTCAATTTAATTATATGACTGATGGCTTGTATAAATCCTCCCATAATATAACGAACCTTGAAATTTAAAATGTTCCGTGCATCTGACGATAAATGCCAAACTAACCCTTAATGTAATGTTATTAGTGTTTATTTTATCATGTTAACTTTGCTTCATATGACGTTTATTCCTAAACACTTACCTTAAATTCCCGGTATCTCGGGCATGTCATAAAAACCTTTTTACCCAGATTTAGAAGAATACCAACCCTTATTACAAGGTCTGTAAAGTTTACATCAGTTTGTGGAACATGTGCATTTGAAAATATACCTACCTCGAGTGACCTGCACAAAAACGCACAGCAAGCGGTCGGTTTTCCTTTGTGCATATGAGTACTTGCATATTCTACCTCTATAATAAATTATATTGTAGTTATAAATTACTAATAATAACTTATGCCCGAAAAGAATATTATTTAGTCAGGACATGCATTTCAAATACAACTAGATATTCTTTTGTTTATGAAGTATGTAGGTATACAATAGTCGCAGAAAGTATTTTTAGTATTTTCAATAGTATAGTATACACGACATTCTCGTGGTACGAACCACTATGCTTTCTTTCAGTTGGTTACGTCTAATGAATAAGTGCTTACTGATATTTATTTTTATCTTTTTTATTTAAAAAAAATAATATTAGTGAGTAGGTACATGTCTAAATAATTAATTATATTGAAACTGTTGCATTTACATGTAGTTATTATACTATAACATTAACTCCATGTTATTATGTCCCTGAAATCAGTGAATTTATTTAGGTAGGACTAATACATTTAAGATTACCTACTAATTATTAATTTTGCTTTTAATGTCATAAGTACCAAATAATATTATTTTATTATAAAAATGTTATCATACTCAATCTGATGTAGGTATAAACATAATATAATATTATTTCTCTGCACCCCATGTCTGTAAAATCAATTCATTTTATGTTGGTATACCATTTTGGACATAGTCCGTACATAATGGTATTGACTAAATTTAATGTAAATTGCAAAAAATACCTCTATCACATGTATAAAATGTTTTTATGTATTTTGTATATATTATGTAGGTAATGTTATTCTTAATATTTTGCATTTCAGAAAGTGAGTATTTTTCTTAGAAATATAATAGTAGGTAGTTTTATTATTTCGATTGTTTTATATTATAATATAAAGTTATGAGTCACCATTTAAATTTTAATTAGATAATATTATGTAGATATATTCATTTGTAGTTTGTATAATATGTTATGCTTAGAAAATTAAGTTAAAACGTAGTACAATGAAATAGTCGTAATGGGAAAACCACAGATTTAAAAAAACCCGCAATTTAACTGTACCTCCACGGTGGTGTGGAATTCAGTACAATTTTTGAAGTAAGGGGTCTTTCACACCGTTATCTTCCACCTAAGTAAATCTAATGATTGTTTTATTATATGTAGGTAAGTATAATGTTTAGTATCTACAAAAATACACAAGTATTAAATTACGGTTCCTATCAAATACATCAGTGATTTCCAAACTTAATGTTATTACGCCTCCTTTTTAAAAAAAAATGAAACTTGGCGCCTCCCCCCTTTATTTCATTAAATAATTCAGACACCTTTTTAAATAGTCAAAAATGTAGGCACTAATACAAAAATAAAGAAAACTTAAATATATAAATAATAAACAAGGTTTTACTACTTATATTACTACTTATACTTATTTAAATTAATTTATTTTTCATGCGATGGATGTTTAAAAAAGATTTTGCGAAAAGCGAGCCCCTAGGCCAGGATATTTGTCGGGCCCACCTACCTATCTCTGAGGTTAAGGGCAGTGTGGTACTATAATGTAGTGTTTCCTAAATTATACACATACACGGGAGTTATCATTACATATATCACTCATGATATAGGTATCACATCAAACGTACAACTACCTACATATTTAATATATCATAGTTTTGAAATCAAATGATTTTTTTACTATTAGAGTAAATTTGTGAAATAAATAATGGGGAAAGTGCATTAGCAAACTATCATAACGCTCAGTAAATAGATTTTTGTTTGCTTCAATATATCTGGCGCAAAATCATTTAAAAGTGGAAACATGACGATTTTTTTTTTAAATTTTGATTTCCAAAGCTCCAATTTTTTATGTATGCCTTCACTTTGTCTTTTTAAATCAGTCAATGCATTAGTGGTCCTTGCATTGATTTATTCACTTTTTTTTAATTTTAACTAAATAGACAAATTTAACAACAGTTATCATTCGTTAACAAATTTGCCTCAAATTTCAATATTATGATTTGATCCTTGTATATCATTTTTTCACGAGATAGCCAGCACACTCAACAATAGTATAGAAGTGAGGTATTAAAAAATTAGTCTACATATTATCTTCAGACAGTTTAACAAACAACGTTTTTTAGGACTGTTTTTATGTAGTTTATAACTAGCGGCTGTTTTATAAACTTTATTTGCAAACTGCAATCATGACGTGGCTTTATTTGTGTAAAACTTTTCGTGCCTACCTTCGCAACACTGCGCACCTACCAGTTTGGCAATATATAATATGTATGAAAGTACATTTTTATGGAGATACAATATATTTATTTTAACATAGACTAGAAAACCTCTTGTTATGAAATTCTCGAAAGGTGGGTATATTATAGACTTACTACATGCGTATAGGTACACATAGCGTAGTGATTTAATTTTTATTATGTGTAATTATTTCAGCATAATAAACATAACATTAAATAATTTTAGTGGAAACTATAAGATTGAATTATTTTTGTTTTTAATTATTCTTATATAAATATTTAACGTGTTTTGAAATTATATTATAGGTGAGATACCCGGCTTCGCACAGGGTCGCTTAGTGGATACATTTACCTTAGATATTTAAAAAATAATAATGAAATTATCTTTTTAATATTAAAATATCTGTGTAATACAATATGAAAGTAATTCTAATAGGAGTAAAGGTCAAACAAAAGAACTGTAAATTAAAATCGAATCCAAAATATGCAAACGTTATTAATAGTATTAATATGTAGTAAAAAATTCAAAATTGGATGGAACAAACAAACAACAAACTTTGTATTTTATATAATACTAACCATCCCAGGTGTGCGAACAACAACTGAGAAAAATTTCATCGCAATCTGATGAATGTTATAAGAACGCATACGAATAGAAGAAGAAGAAGAAGAAGATAATTGTACTAATTTAGAAACCTTCGCGGGTGTTGGCACAATTACTGACGAAAGTTTTATTAAAATCGGATGAATGGAATAGATACGCATACGAATAGAAGAAGAGGAAAAATATTGTTGTACTAATTCAGAAACCTTTGTAGGTGTGGGCACAACAATTGACGAAAGTTTCATTCCAATCGGACGAATGGTATAGGAATCATACGAATAAAAGGATATAGAATAAAGACGATGAAGAAGAAGAAGATGGTTGTACTAATTCAGAAACCTTTGCGTGTGTTAGCACAACAACTGACGAAGGTTTCATCGCAATCCGATGAATGGTATAGGAACCATATGAATAAAAGAAGATATAATGAAGAAGAAGAGATAGTTTTTCTAATTCAGAAACCTTTGCGGGTGTGCACACAACAACTCACCAAAATTTAATCGCAATCGGATGAATGGTATAGGAACTATATAAAATAAATGAAGATAGAATGAAGAAGAAAAAGAAAATGGTTGTTCTAATAAAGAAACCTTTTCAGGTGTTAACACAACAACTAACGAAGGTTTTATCGCAATCGGATGGATGGTATAGGAACCATATGAATAAAAGAAGATATGATGAAGAAGAAGAAGGTGATTTTTCTAGTTCAGAGATCTTTGCGGGCATGCGCACAACAACTGATCAAAATTTCATCGCATTCGGATGAATGGTATAAGAACGCATATGAATAGAAGAGGAAGAAAATAGTTGTACTAAATCATAAACCTTTGCAGGTGTTACCACAACAACTGACGAAGGTTTCATCGCAATCCGATGAATGGTATGGGAACCATGCGAATAAAAGAAGATATAACGAAGAAGATGGTTTTTCTAATTCAGTAATCTTCGCGGGCATGCGCACAACAACTGATCAAAATTTCATCGCAATCGGATGAATGGTATAAGAACGCATACGAATAGAAGAAGATAGAATAGAAAAAAAGGTTGAAGAAAATTGTTGTACTAATTCAGAAACATTCGCAGGTGTCGGCACAACAACTGACGCAAGTTTCATTGCAATCGGACGAATGGTATAGGAATCATAAGAATAAAAGAATATAGAATGAAGACGACGAAGAAGAAGAAGATGGTTGTACTGATTCAGAAACCTTTGCGGGTATTGCCACAACAACTGGCGAAGGTTTCATCGCAATCCGATGAATGGTATAGGAACCATATGAATAAAAGAAGATATAATGAAGAAGAAGAAGATAGTTTTTCTAATTCAGAAACCTTTGTGGGTGTGCACACATCTTCTTCTTCTTCGATGACGCTACAGCTCAAGTCGAGCCCTGGCCTCCTCCACCGCTATCCTCCAGCCGGAACGGTCCTCCGCACGTCTTTTCCAGTTCCTGATTTTTAGTATCTGGTTGGCATCTTTTGTAACATTATCACGCCATCGTGTGCGTGGCTTTCCCACTGGCCTTTTTCCTCCTGGGTTTCCTTCGAGGATCTTCTTCGGTATCCGTGACTCAGGCATGCGCTGGACATGGCCTGCCCAGTTTAGCCTCTGGAGTTTTATGAAGTTGGAGAGTTTTGAATCTTGGTATAAGCGGTATAGTTCCGTGTTGTACCTAATTCTCCACTCCCCATCATCATTCATGGGTCCGTATATCCGCCTAAGGATCTTTCTCTCAAAGCAATCCACCATTTCAGCTGCTTTTACATTTAGCGTCTATGACTCGCACCCGTAGTGCACACATCAATTCACCAAAATTTCGTCGCAATCGGATGAATGGTATAGGAACGCATATGTCAGACAGACTTTCATTTGTATGTATAAGATATAGTCTATAATCTGCGCGCAAGTGCAAGCAATAAGTTGACAAAGTTTTATCGCAATCGGATGAACGGTATGGCAGCGCATAAAAAAACGAACAAACAAACTAACAAATATTCATTTTTATATTATAGATTATAATCAGGGAATCGATATTGCAAAATTATAAGTATTTTTTTTATATACTAGGGAAATTATCTAAAAGTAGGTAAGATATATCTAAAGTCTTAGAGGTATAGACTTAATACGTGCGTATAAGTTCAAGTAGCGTAGTTATTTATATTTATTAATGTGTATTATTTCAGCATAAGAAACATGATATTAAAATATATTTAGTGGAAACTATACGATCAATCGGAGTATTTTTCTTGATTAATTGTTCTTATGTAAGTATATTATTTTAATGTGTTTTAAAATACGATTTTTAAAAATACTTAATAACATGATACAATAAGATCACAGTGTTTTAAAATTATATAGGGAATCGATATTGCAAAATTATAACTATTATTTTATGTGGTGAACGTGATAACGCAAGTCCACACAGATGTTATCCTACCTAATAACATCCCTCGTTCGCTTCGGATGAATTAGCCACCCCCACTCTCCGTGAAATGGCAGCGTATGTTGGTTGTTCCATTTAAAACAGACCGAGACACGCCGTGGCTTAGATATGACGTACTTTTATCGATGTCCGATATTATACACGATTATAAGATAATTGCATGTAATATACACAGAATAAAATGTTAAACGATGACTAAACAGTATTTAAAAACATACTTTACTTTTTGAAGCAATCAATTAGCTTTTAAAATGCCTTAAAATGCCAAATTTCTATCGGGACACTGAGTGGACGGCATGGGAACGGGCGTAATTTTTTTATCATGGTAAGGGAAAGGTTAACTGCTACTCCCTGCGATTGGTAACGCGTGGCCGTTATAATGTACGAATTGTCTAACTCAGTTTTGCAGCTATTTTAAATAGATCTGTATACAATTTTATTGACGCGAGTGGAAAGTCCAAGTATCTTAAGCTTCCCGTCAAGAACTTTTTACTCTAAACATCGTAAAGTTTATTACCTACTACGCGTTTAATAATAACGAGTAAGGCATATCTTGATTGAGACATTTCGTTAAATGAACTATTATGTTATGCAAACAGTTAAAAAGTACAGTTAAGCTGTTAACCTATCACAGTTAAAGCAAAAAATACTATGAAATGCTGTCTATTAAATAAACCTGGACTATTTGCGTTCGATAACATGGCAAAAACGGAAATCATTTTTATCGACTAAGCGTCGAGCGAACTGCCCAACGATTCTAATGTACGAGAATAAGGTAGTAGGTTCTAGGCATAGTGTAACAATGTATGTATATTAATTTTCTATTGAATCAAAAAGTGTTTAGTAAAGATTATAATACTTATTATAGATAGACAAATAATACACTATATTTCTAATAATTTCGGTAGGTAGTACAATTTTAAAGAAATAACCAACCAAGGGAAAATTATAGCAAATTATATCTTCTACGTATACCTACAAGTCATAAAT
Organism: Rhyacophila brunnea; assembly: GCF_057557595.1. Classification (NCBI taxonomy): domain Eukaryota; kingdom Metazoa; phylum Arthropoda; class Insecta; order Trichoptera; family Rhyacophilidae; genus Rhyacophila; species Rhyacophila brunnea. The sequence continues at coordinate 6,788,955 of NW_028232796.1, read as the reverse complement.
ATTGTGAAATTAGGCTTATAAAACTCAAGAGTCAGTGAACAAAAAAAAATATAATTTATTATATTCACCTCACCGACATACCTGGAACTGCAATAAAAGGATTAGCTACTAACCAGAGGTAGAGTGGGTCCTAAGTGATTTCACGGGGAAAAAATAAATTTACAAACAGCTGCGAATTTAATCTTCAAATATTTCATCTCTTCTCGGAGTTTTGGTATGGGTTTTTCATGTAAAAATATGGTCAGTATAATCCGATTGACTTTAACAACTGCGTTTTTCTCATGCCTAATTTGAGATTGTACGTATATGTACTTACAAAAGTGAATTATATATTAGTAAAGAAGATTTTTGGGTAACAGTAATTAATGCCCATACATAACTATCGTCTGCACACGTTGCGTAGCGTGTTACTCGCTACGGAGTCCAGAAAGTCCACAGCTATCAATCAGATGACTTCCATTCTTACTCTGCTCACTCATGCCTCGTCACTTTTAATGCAGAACCTGCACTTTTCCGGGTAGATTTTTCATGCCCAGAGACCCATAACTATGATTTTAGCGATGAACCCCTGACCTGCAGCTACAACTATTGGTGGGAAACTTAAATATGAGTCGCTGTGACATATCGTACACATGCGTGACATCCAAATAATTAGAACCATTAGTTTCCATTTGTATCGTCCGCGTCGTGCTGTCTTGTTTGTTTTGTTCTGCCGCGGTAGTTATAAATAATTTGTGTTATTTCGGCTATGGGGAGGTCCGAAACTGAGGAGATACCGACCCACTTGTTTTACAAAATGATAATATAAATTGCCTGTGGAATTTATTTGCTGAGTGCTACTAAATTGTGGCTGTGCCATATACATATTATAATATAATATGTAGAGTGTCGAAGGGCATCTGTTGAAGGTAGGTAGGCTGTGGTTGATAACTAAAAGAAAGTCCTAGGACAATCATATTTATAGGACTTGAATTTAAATTTAGTTTATATCTTAAGTATTTTACTGAACAAATATTATACTTTACCTTTTTATAATAGATATTACGCGTAAAAAGACAATAAAGTAGATATCAAAAAAAAGGAATTCCCATACGCGATTCGGACACGGGTTAGAAAGTTCTGCTGTCACGATAGTTGGGCGTTTTTACTACGAGACTATTTGGCATCGATTAAACGACTGTATATTAGAAAGTAACTTCTTTAAACTCAGTCAGAGCTCACTTTGAGCGTAGCAACCTTAGTCCTGGGTATCTTCTCCTAGGACCAATAGCGGCTGGTCCATTAGGTCAATTGGTCAATGACCCTCCAAAAATAAACATCTTACAATCTATGTAGGTTATAATCTAAGATGTAGGTACAATGTATTTTAATAATTATCGGCTAACACGTCAAGGCGAGACGCACACGGACGAACGAACTGTGTGTATAAAATTCAAACAAAAGGAATCCGCTCGGTCGCTATAATTTGGGCATTTGGAAATATGCCGGAATAAAATATTTCTACCTATTTCTCTTTCTCTCTCATTTTCCATATGTGAAATGGAGAAAACACACATTTCGCCAGTCTTTTTTTTAATTTGTTTTTACGCTGCATAGGCAAGATTTTCGTCATTGTCCCAGAAAGAGATAACAATACATTTTTCAGTGTGTTAAAGGAAACAAGTATAAAACGTTGTTCTGTTATTAATTATTATTGCCTCGCGATTTCATCGAGCATGTATTATATTACCTACTAAGCATGAGCATGTATTATATTACCTACTAAGCATGGTTTCAACCGTATTATTTTTTATATTTTTATTATTTCAAACTTCCTATTGTTGTCTGAAAGTTTCATATTATGCAATGTCATTGTTTGTTTTGTAATATTATAGTACTCAACCAAAAATAGCTTTTTAGTTTAGTTTAAATACAACCTTTGACTAAAACGCATCGACTGCATTCATTGTATTAAACAGTTAAACCATTGTATAAAAGTTACCCTTTAAAATGTAATCTGCTATATTAATCGTAAAAGTTACCTTCTAATAAAATCAGTGGAAATATAAAAAGTGTTTATATATACATGATCCCGCCATTTCATAACAGTACACAACACTTTTTCTGATAGTGATAGTTTAATGAAAAAACTACGGAGTTTTTATTAAATATTTTTGATTGTTTGATGTGAAAATAGACATTTTTTTTAAGGTTAAGTAGGTATCTATCTTTTTAATCTAACTATCTAACAATTTATATCACTTCTTTTTTAATGTATAAAAAGCCAATTTGCTTTACGTCTTTTAAGTGTACAACGAAAAGGCAAATTAAAATAATATAAAACTGACCTACCAAATCATCGAGCATAGAGCCGCCAATGCCTAGGACCTAGGGCATTACCGGCCTAAAGCTGAACTAGATGCTTCACATCGCCAATGTAGGGCCAAGTGATACGCTCGATTAAGACCGAGTGTGGTGCGTGGCGGGTTTTGGTTTGGAGGGATTAACTTCAATGTCTAATATATACAAAAAAATACATCGCTGCAAGGACCGGCGGGGAGGTTTACATAATATACATAGCCTCATGTTACGTTTTGACTGCGTTTTTTACAATACGTACGTAATCGTATGTATGTGTTATATGCGTGAAATATTCGAAATTATGTGCAGTCTTTTTTTGATTGTGTAAGTCTGATTAAGCAAGCTGGTAATTAATTTATAATACACACCTACCTACAGACAGAAGCTGTTGGTAAATTATATAATTTTTGTAGAATATAAAATAATGAAGTTATTATTAAAAAATGTTACTTAACAGGCAATTAAAAATTATTTTTCTTAAGAAGGTGGGGTTTAAATAATATCCTAGTATGGAGTCTTCGCCACTGATATAATATAGAAATATAATATGAACATTATATGTTATTAAAATCTTTAAAGTATCAGGATGCCAACAGTAGAAAGTGAAAAATTAAGATGAATGACTAATTCATTCATTGGCGCGTTAACTTTTCACGTTTTCAGATTATCGAATCGTGGCTACACCATCAACTATGATAGAAAGATTTACGATTTGGTGTTGCAATATGTAAATTGGATAATATGACGATATTGTAATAACAGTAAGCTGTCCAGGCTACCTACAAGTAGATATCTAAATCGACAATCATCATCAGCAAGTATCGATCAACTGGTGGATGAAAACCCTCCTAGCTCCTTCCATTATTTTTAGTCACCAGGTCTTCGCTATCACGTACATCCGTCAAATGTTATGAGTTCTTTAACTCTCCGAGTTATATGTCCTATTCTAACTAGTTAGCACGGTCACACGTTGATAATATTTTTCTTACGTTTACCACTCTGGGAAATTCAGTATAAAAGGCGGTTATCTATAATAATTGATAATGATAACACGTGATAAGTGATACGCGAATATTTAAGTTGGTACGCGTGTCAGGTGAATCGCATTTTTTATTTTGCAGAGCTCGGCCAACTTCACGATCTCAATTCTGTAAGAAATTACTATTAAATTCGCCGCATCTCAATACTCAATATGTAATTGTCGTACTCTATCTCGCTCTGAATAAGTTAACGCGGTCATATCTACCCGCGATAAGCATGACAGTTCATATCTCGGGATAATTAACTGTCGGAATACGACATATGAAGCGCCCAATTTCAAAAGCCCCTGAAACGATTTTAAGTTGTTCTGAGAAAAATGGTTTTAGGTAGTTTTGAGAAAAATGAGAAAAAATCATTGAACTTTATGCATTTATTTTTTAATTTGTTACATTCTAAAGAGTATTTTGGCTTTCCATTTTAGCGGTATTTGAAAAGCACACCCAACCATTTTAGCGAGTTTTGAAATTTACCCTAATTTTTGATCATACTTATTGACGAATTTTGACGTTTTTTAAAGTTCAATCTTAGGCCATCATATAGCTCACAAAAATATCCATCTAACTACATATTAACTCAAAAAATTTTAAAAACCGTTTTAGGGGCTTTTGAAACTAGGCGCTTCATATCATATGTACCTATCACATTTTTTATTGATTTTGGAGTTTGGTAAGTGATTTGTTAGAATAGCCGTTTCGATGTAGTCGTTTGTTGACCCTCGGGTACCATTATATATCTGCATTATTTGTCCGTGTGAGATGTCGGCATTACCAGCTCATCAGTTTGGCCAGATCTATCACATCCCGTATGCTTATCTACTTCATCATCCATTATTTTATTTTGTGGTAAAACCTAAATCTATACTTCATATCATTAATTAAATTTAACCGATTAATGAAAACTTTAGACTAGACACTACACGTCCCTTAAACATAAAATAAGACTCGCCCTTAAAATAATAATTTTGAAAACAGTCAGTAGGTAGGCACATAAATTGAAACCAGCCTTTTTTCATAAAAGAGTTCGTTCCACCAAGGAGGAAAACTAATCAAAATTAATTGTTATTGATTCTCACCGAATCGATATACCTCTATCTGCCTACGCAGCAACGTCTCTATTTTGTTGCAATGATTTCATATTATATTCTTGAATATACAAATGCCTATTATAATTGCTGCCAATGCACATTACAACTTTCAATACCGCCTGGTTAAGTCAATATTAACAATAGGCACCACAAAGACAACAATGGACGCAACCGAGTTCCCACAACGGGCGAGTACCACATAACACGGTGATATCGGTAACATTGCATTTCACATGATAGTCGGCTAGACTTGGAGCCCGGCTAGATGATCGTCGGCTGATACGCTCCATTAGCTGATTTCATGATATGCCAAATCGTGGCTAGGAAGAGCCACTTTGACTTAGTGCTTTTTGATCAGGTGCAGTGAAACTTTTCGATATCGCACGACATAAAAAGTCGAATGCATTAATGTGTATAATATACGGGGAGGCTGAACTGCTTATCAATTTCGTACCCTCTAAAAATGGCGAACAAATCTACATTTTTGAATTACACAACCAAACATGTTGTTAATCAGCAGAGCGGTCAGCGGAGCGAAAACTCCAGGAGAGAATCACATCGGGCACCTATGTACAAAGTCAACGACCATTTTGGATTTCTCCAAGTGTTTACAGCAAGAAAAAAAAGTTTTTTTCGCAATTCCTCTAAACGATGTGTGCTCCACGTAGTGACACACGGATCGGATACGTAGGTACATTATAATAGCATAACATCAAGTCCAGAAATGAAGAGTATAACGAGCGATAGAACGAACAAAATCATTGTTTCAACGTTTATATCTCTATCTCAACGTGACAGCACGTGGCGTGATTAGAGTTGGGTTTCGGGAATTTCCCGACGGGAATTCTCGAGAATTTTTCAAGAATTCCCATCCCGAATCTCGAGAATTGAAATTTTTAACATCTCGAGAATCTTTTCTCGGGATTCGGGTTTTCTTTATTATCAAATATTAATTGAAAAACGATTTTCTATATGATAAAAACGGACATATAACACAAAACGTTCAAAGACTGATCGGGGCATTTAATTAAATTTTTGCAACATCACGGAATTCTGTGTCTTAAAGCGTAGGTACGCGATCGTCAGACGCAGCGAACAGTCTGTGTTTTTTTAAAATTCTATTTTAATAAGTAATGATTTGAATTATTTTTGTTTTCCTACTTCTATTTTGTTTGTCTTCTTACATAAATAAAAAAAATTGGAATTTGTCTGTTTTTGCACTGATTTTAGGATTTTTATAGGTTTTTTTTTTTTAAATTTCCCGATATCTCGAAAATTCTCGAGAGTTCTTTTCTGGAAATCCCGAATCTCGAGATTGAGAATTTCTCGGGAAATACCCAACTCTAGGCGTGATGGTAATGTGTTCGGGCCACAATTTGTTTCTATAGTCAATAACTAGTGAATAGTGGAACAACTTAAGTTTGAAATTGCACAGATTGCGATTTCTTATACTGCGCACGAATTAACTACGTTACATTAATTTCTGTCAAAATTATCGAACTTCACGCTGATGTGGTATTTTTACTATATCATTAGCGTAAACGTAAACGCAAAAACGTATTGTCACGTCTATGTGGCGGTTTGTCGAGGATTTGGCGAAGGGCTTTCCATTCAGTTTTATTAAATTACTATTGTCAATAATGGAACCAAAGATACTCAAATCTCCCAGTTTAGATAGGATTACTGCAAAGCAATATTAACGTAAAATTGGCAATGCTAATAATAACAACTGCATCAAGAGACATTGTGCATGCATGAATATTGGTGTGGGTGGTTTGGTTTCCGTACGTGTTTTCTGTATTGTTTCAGCACCCTATCGCCATATGAGAAGAATAATAATTAGCAATAGGTATATTGATAACTAAATTGACTAAACTAAAAGGTTGACAATCAATATCTTCGAAAGCGCATACAAGCGTTAAATGCCGCCAACACAAAATAATCGCATTATATCCTTTTTGGCGCGAAACTTTAGCACTAGTTAATGCTAGCGAATTGTTATGCAAATTTAAGGCAATCCAATGAAGTTTTTCAAAAAAAAGTTACTTCACTTGGCTATCCGCAAGCCACATCCAATAACTTTCTAATATGTTATTATAATGTAGTTACTTATGTCGTAGGTATTTTATGTAGCTGTTATCATGGGTAGTATAAATTTTCGATTTGTCGATTATGGTGCTTATGTCTTTTGAGACGACCGACGAGAATTAATTAATGCTTAGTATATTTTAATGGTGTTACGTGTTTCTGCAAACAAGTACTACCAAACACAGCGTTCGCCCGCTCGCCTGTCGACCCTTCCAGTTGAAGCCAGTCGGCACGGTGTGCCTGCGCGGGGCATATAGACCATAACTAATAACCTACATAGGATAATAATAATAATAATAATAATATGATAACTTACCGGCGAATAGTCGTCCGGTTTGCATATGGCTATCTCGATAAAGCTTATTGTCGTTGTATTGAATTCGGTTTGAAAATATGATATGCTCACCTGAAACAAAAAGAAAACAAATGAATATTAAGAAAATAAATAATTATAAATATGGGTACGAGACGAGTAGGTACTTTTTCTTTTCGACCATGTCCGATCCTAATAGGATCATATGGGCCTCCACAGGGTAGAGGTTTGTATTAACAGATTTTGCTTTTTACGAGAAATGGATGTCAGCCACTTGCTCAACCTATTAGGTCCATACCCTGACTCACACGCAAATTGAAAAACAATATGTGTACTTGCCAGACCCAGGATTCGAACCTGTGACCCACGGCGTGATAGTCCAACGCTTAAGCCGCGCGGCCACCGTGGGTGTCAAAGTGGGTACGAGTACATTAAAAAAACGAAAGACATTTAGGTGATACTAAAAGTATAATATAAGTCAGATAATTTAGAGCAGTAAAACTTGACACAATCATTCGATCTTTGTTTAAAATTATGAACATTTTATAATATACTTAATGTAAATATTTTTCATGAATATACAATGAATTATCAAGTAAACACTATATTTCTTGAAAGTTTTACAAGATGTCTATTGAACGAAACAAAAAATACTAAGGTAGGTATGGGCTTATATCCATGAAATTATGCATAGATTTTAATGTTATCTTAACTCAGCTGGATTCGTTCCAGTAGGAACCATTTCGGTCGAATGGACTGCATATTCGCGGATGACAAAGAAACGGTCTCCAATTTTATTAGATTCAATATGAACATTAATTCAATTTTCATAGCTGATTTTGGCAAAATTTATGAATTCAAGAATGCCTAAATTAAAGAAAGCCTGCCAAACCTAACCAAACCTAACAAATAATAATGCAGTATATCGGCTATTTTCAAAAGTTGTTTGCTGCTGGCTTCATGTAAAGTGTAAACCGACAAGAACCGTGTTTTATTTAGACATGAATTTTATGTCAGTACTATAGGACCCGACCTCCAAGGTAGAATTGCAAGAAATCGCAGATGTCAGTCAAACGGTCGGCCTAAAGATAAATGTCTCAAAGACAAAAGTGATGAGGAATTGCTTTTCGGACCCTGCGATTACCTGTATTAATGGCACCCAACTCGAGCAAATCAGCAGCTACGTCTATGTCGGACAGCAGGTGCCCATAGACGGAAGCATGCGCGATGAAATTGCTCGCAGAACAAAGCTGTGATGGAGTGCTTTCGGACGTCTGAATAGTATCTTCAAGAATGACCTACCATTATCTCTTAAGCGTAGGGTGTTCAACCAATGTGTGCTGTCCGTGCTCACGTATGGCTGCGAGACGTGGACCATCAACACGCGAGATGTCCAAAGGCTAAGAGTCGCACAGCGAGGCATGGAGAGGTGTATGTTGGGCATCACGCGAAAGGACCGTAAGAGAAATGAATGGGTTAGGAAGCAGACAGGAGTACGCGATGTAATAGACGTTGCCAAACAGCTGAAATGGAGATGGGCGGGGCCCATTGCTCGCCGAAAGGACGGCCGCTGGACAAATGCCGTCATCCAATGGTACAAGAGGGGCACGAAACGGCCACAGGGTCGCCCTAAAAGCCGCTGGATTGACGAACTGATAAAGTTCGGCGGAAATACGTGGCAGCGAACGACGCAGGACCGAGAGAGTTGGAAGAAGCTTGGGGAGGACTTCATCCAGCAGTGGATTGACCCCGGCTGATGATGATGATGATGACTATAGGACCCAAAGAGGTTGGACGGTCTTTAATATACGGCCATATACTTCCGATACAACATTTCACGGTGAAGTGTGATACGGCTAACTGCATACGTACAAGAACATCTATGCGTACAAGTTTCCGGACACGCATGGTACCTAGACCTATATTTAATAAAAATAATAATATTGTTTGTCTTACCTTTCGGCCCTGTGAGCTAGGTCATTATTTTTTTAGACGGAATACAAAATTATAAATATTCACGGCGGCAAGAAACCAAATTTGGAACCATTATGCAATTCAAATATTAACACGTCTCATTTGTCTTTCGAATGCATTAAAATTAATAAATGCCGGATTCGCTTCACGGTAAACGATCGTACGAATTGACAGCGCACCACAAAGCCAGCGACATTCGCAGTATATTATTATTGTATTTCAGTTACACGGCACATGAATAAGAAAAGGTAATTTCAAGCCTAATTAGTCAGAGCAGTCTCCTGTGGCGCATCTAAACATAGCATTTGATCATAAACGTACCTGGGTACGGGGTACAACGTACTCTACAACTGGGCACGTACCTACCTTGGGCCCACCTAGTGGAAGTGGGGTAACTTCGCAGACGTGGTAAGGTAGGGCCGTCAAAAAGTATTGATACATGTTGATACTAGTATCGAATATCGATAGATTTTTGTCGAATATAACGTGTATCGTTCGTTATACACGTTTGTTATGAAGGTCGAATTGTGACAAGTTAAGTAAAATGGGCAATAGTGACGTCCCGTGGGGGTAGGAGATTGAGCGTCGCCTGGGGGGGGGGGGGGGGGGGGCAGTTACTCGAAGGGCGGCAAATCGAGGAATATATAGAAGTAGCTACCCAAACTTAGTAATAACGAAAATATCTTTCCATTAAAAAAAATCAGATCACTGGTTTCATCGGGTTCACGATATCTGGTTTACTTACGTTGCCCTTCGACGTCGTTGGTGATCAGAAATGATACGTGCAGATTTGCGAATAATTCGTCTGATATTTTGTCAGTACCTAATGTATCCATACAACACATTTCTTAGATATTGGACTCATGAAAGGATGATAAAAATATTGTATAAAATTAGGCGGCTTTTTGGCACTGCCTAGAGGCGGCATTTTATCTAGGGACGTCACTGGCAATAACTACATAACATTTTCATTAACATTACGGAGTTAAACTTCTTTCGGATGTTATACTCAGTTCTGGAAGTTTTTCAAATACAGACAGAAAGTGATAGCCATATAGCATTGATATTTAAAAAATGACGCGTTGTACGTAAAATATTGCAGACAATAATGTTGCAATTTTATTAGATTTCATAATAATGTTAATTTGATATTGATTGGAGTTAAATATTTGATAATAACACTGTCATTATTATTGTATTTCTAATAAACTTACCAATGCACTTATTTTTTCTGTCTTTACATTGAATTCCGGTGGTTTTTATTACGTTATTAAAAAGTGTTTTATTTAGACATGAATTTGATCTCAATGGTATAAGTACGGTAATCGGTTTCCGATGCAGCATCTCACGGTGAACTGTGATACGGGCAACTTTCTAAGTACAACTTTCAAGACACAAAAAAAACAACGACATATTTTTCTACATTTACGTGATTCAAAATTAATGTGTGTACTAATTACGTTTCGTTCCCGAAAAAAGTCCCAGTTCGCCGCCCCACTAAACCACCGATATCATAAATAATACACCGTTTCGAAATTAATCATTTGACAGTTGTTTTGAGTCGATGTGTCGAAAAGTACCACCCCCGCAGTGGGATCAGTAACACAAACTATTGTTTAATCCCTAACGATATAAACACGTAGGTAGAGTTGGGTTTCGGGAATTTCCCGACGGGAATTCTCGAGAAATTTTCGAGATTTTCCATCCCGAATCTCGAGAATTGAACATTTCGGGAAATCCAGGATCTCGACAATCTTTTCTTGGAATTCGGGATTTCTTTATTATCAAAAATATTAATTGAAAAAACGATTTCCTATATGAAAAAAGTGGTCAGGAAACACAAAACGTTCAAAGACTGATCGGGGCATTTAACACAATTAAGCCAACGTCGACTCAAAATGAGCGCAATTTTTGCAACATCGGGGAATTTTGTGTCTCAAAAGCGTACGCGATTGTCAGACGCAGCGATTGACAGTCTGTTTTTTGAAATCCTATTTTAATAAGTAACGTTTTGAATTATTTTTGTTTTCCTACATCTATTTTGTTTGTCTTCTTACATAAATAAAAAAAATCATGTTTTTTGGAATTTGTCTGTTTTTACACTGATTTTAGGATTTTTTTAAATTTCCCGAATCTCGAGAATTCTTTTTTGGAATTCCCGAATCTCGAGATAGAGATTTTCTCGTGAAATACCCAACTCTACACGTAGGTACTGTGAAATTGTGCGACATTGTACCAATGCTATTTTAAAAACTTTTTGCACGTAATTAATGTAAACTCTCAAATTTTGTTAAGTAGTTATCCCGAATGACTATATAAAATTATTTAATTATTGCTTTAAAAAAATACTGAATGTTCGTAGTATGTAAGTGTCAATATTTCTCCATCAATATTTTAATTTGATACAATACCCATGCCGAGTAGCGATATATTTTCTTTCGACATGACGACCCTAGGTACAGGTGCGGTACGTAGATCACAGGCACAATAGAATCAGTAGGTGGTTCGACAAGTTTGCTATATTAAAAGTAGTTAGTATCATTACTCTTATTGATAATCCAAAATACTAGCAGGCAACTGTGCATATTACATTTTGACAACAATACTCCACTGCTACACTTGCAGTCTAGGCAAAACTGACTAGACTAAAGGAATCAATAAAAATCGTCAAAAAATGGTAAAAATAGCGCAATATGTAGAATTGTAACACCAGGCCTGTCGAGTCAAAATCGTGATAAGTATGTGGCATTTTTGGCGCAATTGATGTTGTGTTTAGTCCTGAGTCGGGTCACATGTGATCAGATTTTTTGAAAGCGACACTACAGCCTAATTTAAATTCTACAAACATTTTAACATTAATTCGTATAATATGTATTCCCATTAAAAAATATTTGTGAGCAAAGGTAAAATCTCTTCTTTAAAAAATAACAAATTAAACATAATGCATGTTACAATCCCAAATGGTCTCCATTTATGGATGTCTTTGTGAATCTGGAGAGGCCTAAATCGATACCAAATCGACAAATAGTAAGGGTTGATTAAGAAAATAAATAATAATAGAGCCGGCAATGCTGTAAATCACGGCCGTTTAAAAATATCGGCAACGTCGCAATTGTCGCCGTTTTTCGACAACGCTTCTCGCTGAAAGCGAAACACAAGATGGCGCGTAATACGCGCCAGACGGCCAAACAGTAAACATCGTTAACTCTCACTTCATATAAAAGAAATTGTAACTGTGAAAAAATGTAACCATTAGTATATATTAACGTAAATACATCTCGTAATTTCCACCACAATTCCGGTGTGTTATTTGTCCACCTCCAAGTCCTGAATCCAGACGAAAACCCATACGAAGAAACAAAGTGACAGCGTGTTTTCACTTTCGAAAATGGAGGGAAATGACATGCACCAATGTATAAAATCAAAAAAGGAAGATGTCACAAGTACCTACCTTTTTTCAAAATTCATCGATTTTCGTTTCGGGCTAAATGTCTACGAATTACATACAGAAACAACAATCAAATAATATAATTATTAAAGTCAACTTAATTTGCTAATATCATGCATTACCACTAAATATATACTGAATTCATTAATTATGATTTTTATTGTACACGACAGCTGACTCCCAAATGGAATATTTCGTCTAGAATTCTAGATCGACTATTGAGGGTGTGAATTTACGAAAAAAATATCGGAAGTGGGGAGCAAAATTAAAGGTTAATATCTTTTTTTACATTGGCGCGTACAAATAAACAAATTTCGATATTACAAAAATATCATTATAAATAGAAAACTATAGAGAATTAAATTATATTAAGTAATATTACATAAAAAATACGATGATAAAAATAGAAGTAAGGAAGCTATACCTAAATTATATTCGCCTAATCGAATAATTTATCCAATATAGTGAGCGATATTAAAAGTTCACGAACGTTGTTTTCTAAGCACTAATAAGTGTGTATAATAAATTTCACCACTATGTGGGTATAATGCCAAACTGGCAGCAAGATCTAGCGAGACAGCTGGCAACTGGTTCTGCTAGTGTATAAATAATTGAAACATGGACGATATAAAATGCAAACATTTTAAAATCATGCAACCAATCAATAATAATCGACGTCATAACAATCGAATTGAAAGAGCTTTGGCATTGAATTAAAATTCCATAACGCATCATCACCGTGGCGCATGCAGTTCTCTCTGTTTGTTTTTAATCGGCATAATTATTAGCGGCCAGCAGGTCGGCTTTTTGTTTATTTCCTTTTCCCGGTATCGAATCTCGAGAACGGCCGGTTGAATAAGCGAGATGGTCGACTCTGACCGTATAGGGAAGTCTCGATCGAAACACGTTTCGCGCTCATTCGCTGACAACGAGATCGTCTGGCGCACTTATCGAGGGAATAGCTTCTTTCTTGCACTTGTCCGAACGGTGCTCTCTCCTGGTGAATAGGGAAAGAACCACGTTAATCCTGCTTGACGAGACAATGTATTTTTAATGCCAATTAGACAACACAAATAAATGACAATCGTATAAGTATAATTATTGAAAAAAAACAAAGATGAGAAATAAGAAAAAACAAGTGAACGACTATTAATTGTAAGTAGTGGCGGATTTCCATTAAGAAGGGATATGAAATTTTTTAAAAAGATGCATATTATAATATTATGTTATTATGTTTTACAATCTGAGTGTAAAAAAAGACTCTGTAGTTTAACACACAACGGCCGTTTATGTCACGGGGAAAATCTGAACAGGGAGACTTGCACATAATATTAAGGTGATTCATCAGTGAAACGGCAAATAATTTTCAACTATAGGCGCGACGAAATTTTGCACTCGCTCCCATTCGGAGAGAGAATGTAGAGCTGGAAACACGTCATTTTGCTTCGTGATGGCGACGGCCGTAATAATTCTTAAATCGTGTACAGATGACTTAAAACGTTACCCATTTACTTTAAAAAGAAAACACGTCAATGAATATATTATTATTGTTACTAATAGAACATTAAATGGACGCATATTGAATTTTTATGACAAATTATGTTTTGTTCTGCAGGCGTCGTTTGCACAATCTTCGCGTCGCGTAAATGATAAAACAATAAACAGAACATTAAATGGACACATGTTGGATTTATAAGACAAATTATATTTGGTTTGACATGCCTCATTTGCACCCGCGACCCGCAATCCGCGCATCGCCTAGCGACGATCTTTTTAGACCGTGTCTCAACTGAGGTATGGCCTAAACATTAACATAGACCAGTAATGGATAAATTCCCCATATCTGTCAGTCACATGCTTCCTATTGTGTCCAAGCTATGGGTTCAAACACACATTAAAAAATAACATGAGATTCGAACTGGAAACCCACGACTTACTAACCATGTCGACCATCGTAAACGCTTTATGAAATGAAAATTGACGTAGGGATACAGATAAACACAGTTTGGAAATTGACCTCTATTAGAGTGCAGCTAGGGTTAGTTTTTCTGTCACGTTATCTGTTTATTACGAAAGAAAATATATATATAAAATATAACGATTCTAATAGAAATAGACTAAACTTCAGGGTAGACGAAATTTTTTTATTTACTCATCTTATTTTTCACACACTTTGTCTATTATACCAGATGAGTCAAGAGCGAATTCAATGTAGCTAATGATTTCGTATTGATTTTTCGAGGGTTGGACACTACTAGCTAGCTAAATTTCTGATAAGGGAGGATTTAAAGATGACTTCATCCGGCAAAGGATGATCTGTATGACATCTGTGTTACCGGTGCGGTGACTCACCATCATAATTGGATAATTATTGTCTCATTTCCGCCCATCAACAAGCAACGCAATTAGAATAATCCGCCAATTATTATTCCAAACCGCCAAACTAGATACAGTTAAACTCACCTTCGCCAGGTGTCAGCCGGCATCAAGGTGTTACCTGCGAGCGGTGAGTCACCGGCGCATTTATCAGCGAACGTCGGAGGCTTCGAGGGAGCGCGGGAGGGAGGAAGGCTCGACCTGATAGTCTGTCGCGCGAAAAAAACCGTCAGCGGCTGAGAGCGGTCAACCACTCCGCCGCCGGTTATCGAGATGCGCCAATCAGGAGATGGAGCTACAAATGTCATAAACTGGTATACAATTTTGTGAAGCTTGCGCCAAATTGTCGGGTAGGTATGTTTCCATAACCGACGATACTTACATAATAAATAGAGCACATACCTACATATACCAAAAGAAACCAACAAAAAGTTAGTAGGAAGGTACCTACTAAGTACGTCTTGTTTATCATTCAGTATGAGTATCATCATTCATATCTGGGTCAATTAAGGCTATACTTCAGCTGGGGCACGGTCTACAACGATCGTGACTACGCGACGCGAAGATTGTGCAAACGACGCCTGCAGAACAAAACATAATTTGTCATAAAAATTCAATATGCGTCCATTTAATGTTCTATTAGTAACAATAATAATATATTCATTGACGTGTTTTCTTTTTCAAGTAAATAGGTAACGTTTTTTAGTCATCTTTACACGATTTAAGAATCAATACCCCCGTCGCCATCACGAAACAAATTGACGTGTTCACAGCTCAAGTTTCGCTCTCCGATTGCCAGCGAGTCGAAAATTTCGTCGCGCCTATAGTTGAAAATTATTTGATGTGCTCTTAAGAGTTTTTATGATTTTAGCCAAGGCCCTATATATATTCAGTACTACTGTATTCCAGTAGCGAAGGGTGGAGGTAGGCTGTTATGATCCACCATAAAATAGTGCACATTAAACTTTGTTAATCATACGTAATAAGCATAAAAAATATTATTCTGTCTATAAAATATCCAAAGTTATGTATGATTTAATTGCATAATTTTAGATATTTTAGAGATAAACGAGTATTTTTTAATACGGTATGGTTTTCGAAGGTTTCATTGAATTTTAAAAAGTAACCAACACCATCTGTAAATTGTAGACTTATTTCAATGAAAACAAAGACGTATGACTGACAAAGTTTAAAGTGCACTATTTATGGCGGATCTTAATTGCCTATCTCCATCTTTCGCCACTACTGTCTTCAAGCCGTGTCACGAAACTGTAAACTTCGATGGTAGTGCCAGTTATTGCACATTTTATTTCGAATGCAATATGGTAAACTGTTTGTAGAAAATGACGATTATTGCATATTTAAATAAATGATAATAATTTGAACGAAAATCTTCATTTTTTGCGAATAAGATAACCGCATTCCATTCGAAGATAATCAGTAACTAGCACTACCTAGCTTGAATTTAGTCGGCCATGGATTTCAGCATAATATGAATATTATAGTTTTGGAATTACTTCCTCGTATTATGTCAATAATAAAATTGCCGTACACGATTTATTTATCCATCGCTAAGTTAACTAGATCTTAAAAATGCGGTAACTTGGATTGAGGCTTTACCGGTGCCTCTGCAGTGCCATTGGGCATTGTGCTTTTGTTACTGTGACTGTGCTTTTGTTCATGTAAATATCGTTGCCATCAACACCCTGCCGTCATACAAGTAGGTATAATAATATTATTGAGATAAGGATAGATTTGGATAATCTATATTTGGCCACGTATTTCTAGCTTTTTTTCTTTTATTTTGTTAACTGTCAATTCATGGTGGAACTGCATTGTATCGTTGTTTAATTTAATAAAAACGCATTTTATAAATTATAATCATAAATTAGGACCGGTTTCGTTTTTAGTTGAAAATGTCCCTCTGAGGCGGACGAAACCGGTCCTAATTTATTGATTAAAAGTGGAATAAGTACCTACTACAAAAAATGCGTTTTATTAAATTAAACAACAATATTTTTAGCTTGGTGCAAATGAGCCGCCATTCTTGGTAGCATTGACCTGTATATGAGCATCAGTTGTTTGTTCTCGCAAGGTGCAGAACTAACCTACCATTGGTAATGCCAATTGGGAGGACAACAACTGTGTTCAATCTAATCACTACGGATATTGATATAAATATTCCACTCGCGTGAGGATGTGTTTAGGTGGACGTTGTTTTATATAATAAGTATATTTTAGCTCATTCAGTGTATTTCCATGTATGTACGTTTTATGTTTCTATCTACTTTTATAAGTATTATTTTTTGTACTAATATTGCTAATACTGTTACTTACATATATCTTTGTTTCTTACCCCCAATGCTATGGTGTGAATGTCTTGCATTCATAATTTGTGAAGTTGTCTTTATTATATTATGCCAAAATAATAATTTTGAAATGAATTGAGAGTAGAATTATTGAATTACATTACAATTATTAAACGGTGTAAAACAGAGTTATTGTTTTGTACCTAATGTCATAGTTCAATGTTATCATTATGCAATGCCACAGCAGGCATAGATATTTGTGAAGTGTGTGAATCTATCCGCGCGTAGAGAATACGTTTTATAAGTTTGGACTTTTTGTGCACTTTTTACTACACTGATACGCCTCTTTACCTGATTACCTCGCATTAAATTAGATCAAATGATATGCACTTGTATTAATATAATATGTATGTAGCATCTAATAAACAAATAGATAATGTATGTAAAAAATATTTTTAGATTATATTACATCATTTTCATCCTAGAGCCGGAGTGCAAAGATATGAAGCGTATACTCTACAAATCTACAACGTTGTACCTAATACCATTTTTATCGAATTTTCTCAGTTTTTCTGGTTCAATTGGGTGTAGTGCTAAATTTCGACTCACGGAAGGTTCATATTATCATTAGGTTGACTAAAAAAGGGACACATTATGCTGCTGCATAATTTGGAACATAAATCACATTTACTCCATAGTGGAGTAGATGGTAGAGGTCTCTGAAGCCGTGAGTGCGAGCAAAAAATACAAATAAAAATAAGTTGCCGACAAAAATATACAATTAAAAAGAAACACTTATTTTACAAAATGTTTCCGGGGAGGTTGTATAAATAGAAATGAACTCATACAATTCTGAATGACGTTGATTAGCTAATCACTTTTAATCGCTTAAATTTACATATTATTTTTAATATGCATATTAATTGGACATGTAAAATGTTATATTATTTAGAAAAAAATACAGTTATATTATAAATTAGCAACCATAAAAACATTTAAAATACAATCAGTCATAAATTAATCAAATATAATACAATAGTAAATTATGGTTGCGGGTTCAATAACGTAATCATTAATCAACAGTATCTATCATAAAAATGCATGCAAAAATGTAGGACATCGCTGTTTTTGCAGATATTGCAATGTCCACATTTCTATGTAAATTGAGTTGATTATTTTTTGTCAAAAATATATATGTTCTTTAGGTATTTAAATGTTTTAAAAATGCAGTCGGTAGGTATATATAAATGGGTATGACGAAATCTATATTGTAACCACATTATAGAAGAGAGGTTTCACCATTTTTCAGATTAAGATTTTGCTATCTGAAAAATACGTTTTGTAGTTTTTTATTTATAAGGCTGAGAAATAGGTATATTACTTTTGAAATTTGTAGTTGGCGATACTTCAGTGAAACAGCTAATAATTTTCAACTATAGGCGCGTCGAAATTTTGGACTCGCTGGCAGTCTGAGAGCGAACGTCGAGGTGTGAATACGTCAATTTGTTTCGTGATGGCGAAGGGGGTATTAATTCTTAAATCGTGTAAAGATGACTAACCCATTTACTTGAAAAAGAAAACATGTCAATGAATATATTATTGTTGTTACTAATAGAACAATAAACAGAACATTAAATGGACGCATAGATTTATATGACAAATTATATCTCGTTCGGCATGCGTCATTTGCACACGCCTAGCCACGATCTTTTTAGACCATGCCTCAAATTTAAAATAATATGAGGAAGAATAGTAATGAAGAATCAGTTATCACGAATAATTGTCAAAAAATAAAAAAAAATAAGTGAGAACAATTCCAACCTCTGAGATTGATTTGAACGTATACCTATATACTTTTATAGCATAATGGTAACTTCTATGTTCTACTATGTTCTAACTATGTTCTAAAAATATTATCTAATGTAAATTTAATACTATAAAACCTTCAGAAGAAATACATCTAAGAAAACTTACCATACAATTGCACAATAAATGGGTACTTACCTAAAGAATGCAATTGCTACTTTATCGATTATTTCTGTGGATGTATGTATGTCTATTGTCTGCTGATATAACGGCAATTTATTACGTCAATGTTTATAATACGTGAGACATTTTCTAAGATATTATGATATTGCCAAATGATATACAAATCATTGCGCATTGCTACAATATCATAACATAACATAAAAATAAAATTTATATAAAAGAGTCAGTATGCAGGTAATGTAATTCAAAATAACCGCACCTGACCGAATATTACGTATGCCATATCTGACACAATTATTTATTTATAAACCGTATTATTATTATTTTGTATTCACGTTTCGCATATAAAATTAGTATTTGAAAGGAGATTGACCTTCTGTTTTGAATTCCACACCACTAAATTGTATGTCATTATTACGTGGTTGGTGCAGTATTCTATTTTTTCTCCACATACAGTGGCTGGAATTAATTTGTGACTACGTGAATATGGGTATTATGAAATTAAATTCATAATACGACCACAAAGGTATCTAATTAAGCATTTTGCATGCTACCGACTTAATATACGTAAGAAGTAGTTAAAATAAGCCATAAATATTGCAATTTTTTTAAGTTTCTGAAATATAGAACAAGCATTAAAATTTTTTTAATGAGTTGGTCCACCAATACCCCCCCCCCCCTCTTTTGTACTAGACTTTCACTACACTACTCTTGCGACCCGATGTTTGTATTTGAAGATAAAATAAATTTGATAAGTACCTAATTTTACAGTTAATAATAATGTAAATTAATCCAAAACACAATGAATTATACATTAGCACCATATATTTGTTTTTAATACGACGCCCGACGGGACTTGAACCTGTATCCACTGAATTCGCATTAATATGATTTACCAATTAAGCTACGGTCATCCCATCTAATTACGACAAAATTAACTACATAGTAGTTTTTACATAAAATACTTATCAAATTGCGTTATGTTTGGCTATCGGTTTTTGTGTTTTAAATCAAGATTAAGTGCCCTAATTACTAACCGATGCCCAGATCACTCCAAATTTTAGTTATAACATACGTACTATTGCTAATAATTTAATAAACAATATTTAAAATACAAATAGAAAATGACATGCATGGTTTCATTTTCGTTTATCGGGCAAGTGTAAATGCGGAAAATCTATTGATAATGTACATTTTAAAGTGTTTTAATCAATCAATACGTAGGTTAGGTAATATCTCAAACATTAAAAATAAAAAAAATATTTATTCAAAGTCAAAGATAAACGTACAATTACAAAAAAACGTTATAAAATGTGAACTCTTTAAAGGATCCCCCCCCATCTTATTATCACATAAGTAATATTATTTTAGGGTTAGATATGTTTAAATTTTGTTTATTAAATTTGCGCCGAAAATATTTTTCGACAATTCACGGTTTTAATGTAGGTTACTTGCCTACTTATTTTATATTCATTTTAAAATGCATCGATTTTTATATATAAAAAAAAGTAAAAAAATGTGTGCAATCGGCAGTCACAATAATCGTGGGGTTGGTTACTTAACTGCCAAAAGTTGGAATATGCCCTCTAAAATATGCTGATTTTTTTGTACATTATGTGCACGTTCTATATATCGCATGTCCTTGGATTTTTTTCTAGCATATAATATATTTATATATAGACACACAATCCGTTAAATCCTCTAAATTCCAAAATTATCGACTTACCAATTTTTGGCAGCAACACACGATATATTGAAGATCGGACCTATTCCTAATGTGTTTGATCATCATGATTATAAGGTGCGTCTCACATGGTCATAAAATAAGTAACTGTCATGAAACTTCGGGTATATTGTAACCTTAATATTTTCATAAAAATGATCCAAGTGAGATTATGCTGGCTTTTGTACCAAAACTGTCCGAAATCGACGGATGAATGTAGGACAAATGCGTTTTTCAATATAACTAATTATATTAATTATTATGTACTTACCTACAAGTAAATTTTAAATGTGTTTATTTTTCTTATTGCGATTTTAATAAAGTAAGTACGGTAATGATTGCTATCCTTCAGTGCTGAGAGAATGGCTCAGTCACTTTTATCACATCATCGAATGACTTCAACCTCACAACTAAAAGTGTTTACTGTAAAAATTACCTCTTACAATATTTGCAACGATGTCGAGCACACAGTCTACAAAATGCAATTATTTCTCGGTTATCTGGCTACCTTTAATTTGAAATACACAAAGAGCTACATTTCAAAATAATAATGACTTCGAAACAAGAACGGCACGAAATTTAAAAATTGCAAAATTACGAATATACACAATCATCATCATCATCACCATCTGGATGAAGGCCTCCCCTAGATCTCTCCACTTTTCTCGGTCCCTAGTTCTTTGCTGCCACGTACCTACATCCACCGAAGTTTATGAGCTCGTCTATTCAACGGGTTTTAGGGCGTCCCTGTGAGCGTTTAGTGCCCCTTGGATACCACTGTATGACGGCATTTGTCTAGCGGTTGTTCCCTCGCCTAGTGACATATCCGGCCCATTGCCATTTCATCTGCTTGGTGACCTCCATCACATCGCGTACTCTTGTCTCTGCTTCCTTATCCATTGGTTTTTTGTGATCTTTGTGTGTTATGCCCAACATGCACATTTCCATGACACGTTGCTATACTCGTAATTTTTTAATTTCTTTTACATTAGGAGTCCATGTTTCACAAACATACGTGAGCACATAATATAGAAACATATTTAAGTGCCATTAAGAATACAAAAAAAAAAAAAAAATTAAACAATGAAGAATGATTCCAATTATTAGCGTACTGGGTGTAATCATTTCACGTCTCATTTCAGACATTAAACATTACGAGCATTACCAAGTTAGTGTTAATCGCTAGAATCAAAACGTGTAGTGTCTGGAGATGGGTGTTGGACGCGTGTGGAGGTCCGCGGTGGAAGCGACGAGGCACGGTAAGGTAATGGGCGAGGTGGGAGCTGTGGACATACCGAACTCCGTTACAAGTGTCATGCCTTCGTCATTTGACTGTGGAATGGAAAAAAGGCGTAATCCACACAAAACAAATTTAAAAAAAATTTAAAAAAAAAAAAAAACAAATTTCAAAGTTACAATACAAAATAGACATAACCGTGAAGTGAATGATAGGCAATTCATAATTTGGTTTTTATATGCCTAATCTGAATTAATTAATTATTGAATAGATTTTAAAAAAAGTTGTTTTTCCAACGTCAGTTCCTTCTTTTTTTTAATTGCTAGCTAAATTTAGATAATAAATAGGCATTTGCAGCTTACATCCTTCGGACACAACGTGTATTTAGTCTTGTACATGTATCATTATAATGCAATAAAACCTAATTTTAAAAAAACCGACGGTTACGCCCTTTTTCCTTTCTAAGGTCGAATATGCTAAATAAAGGGCGGTCATATCGATAGAAAATGTATCGGTATCAAATAAAGATTTTCCGCTAGGGATTTATTTCCGACGACGTTCTGACCCGTGTGTCACCTCCGGATTGCGCGTTTGCCCCCTGCCTAACGAGACGTATCCGTAGAACCGTTGTATAAACGCGATTGTTAATGAATTGTGAATGTTCCAGGCGAGAAGACAGTCGAGATAACTGATATCGCAATGGAACAATAGGCGTAACTAACTGAGACGCTTTTGACATTGAAACAAAACGAAACGTGATTTTGTGATTCATTCCACGCGCCGACAGACAGATGTCACAACTCACAACACACGACCGAAGCGGCTGTGAAAGTTTTCTACTGCGAGAACCTTTCGAGCTTTTTTTAAAACTTAATTTAATGAAACTCATCAATCGATTCATTGGGCCAGAGCTTAATATCGGGATTACTACGCCAAACTAAGTGATAATTTTCAACTTAATATTAATTAGACCAATTCGAAATAATAAAAAAATATTGGTGTGTTCGTAAGTATCTATTATTTACGAACTACCCTACCAAAATATACTTGTAATATTGTCACTTGATACTTGATGGAATTTGAATTTAAATTCTAATGGATTTACGTTTTATACTATTCGATTTGAGATGCATATAATACATTGCGTATACTATACGGTCTCCAATTTTATTAGATTCAATATAAACATTTTTTTTTTAGAATTATTAATAACCACGTCCTTGATTTTTCGTACAAAGTGGTTTTTAGTAATTTTGAACAATCACAGACACCAAGGCTTTGAGAAAAACACATAAATATTGTGTGTCCTGACCGGGAATCGAACCCAGGACCTCTCGGGTGGAAGGCAAGCACCTTACGCACTGCACCACGAGAGCCGCCTCAACATAAACATTAATTCAATTTTCATAGCTGATTTTGGCAAAATTCGTGAATTCAACAATGAAAACTTAACGCTAACCTAACCTAACAAATAATCCAGTACACCTATCGGCTATTTTCAACATTTGTTTGCTGCTGGCTTCCTGTAAAGTGTAAACCGACAAGAGCCGTGTTTTATTTAGACATGGATTTTATGTCACTACTATACGACCCAAAGAGGTTGGACACGTTCGCTGCGTCCAACAGAACTGGTGCGTTGCACATCAGGTGGCCATTAGATATAATTAACATGTTATTTACATGTGGTAATTAAATAGTAATTAAAAGGTCCGCAGCGAATGTATTTCCGATACAACATTTCACGGTGAAGTGTGATAGGGCGAACTGCATACCTACGTACAAGTTTCCGGACAGGATGTCCACATACACCGGACGCCGACTCTAGTGTTTTAAATTTCTCATGGTAGGTAGGTGTGTGACGGCTACATATTTTGAGAATCGCTGACAGATCATGCACAGTCTGTGGGAGACCCGAGGCGCCGGCAAACACCGAATAAACAAAGGACAGGAAGCGTTTATTGATATGAAACTCCAATAAATTACAAAACAATTAACTGTTATTGTAGCTTGTTTTATAGTGCGCCAAATTCGGTACGCATTGACAAGCACTGGATCTTGATTAGAGTGCTTAATTTGAGAAATTATAATTAATTTACCAACATTTATAGATCTTTATTGCAATATCCGGAAAAAAACAACATAAGCTCATTAATATAAATTTAAGTATGGCAATGAAAGTACCATAATCTTATGTTCTGACAGTTTTGATTTCACTACTTTAGTTTATACCCAATTTGATTATAGATACCTACATGTTGCTGATTTTAGTATATATGTAGATCATTCAATTCTGTCAATTCTAAACCGGACACTACCAGTTATTAGTAGCTCCGTCAGTTTGGCCTAATAAAATCTTTCACCGGCTTTTTTTGCGAATGGCAAAGTTCTCCATGGAAATAACTTCAAATGTCAAAAACAAAGTCAGTTCGATCATCGTCCGAATGCCTCATATACGCCGCTAAATCCGAGGAATGTTTCCAAATATCAGAGAATTCTTGAAGACGAGAGAAGTAGGAGTCATGCATTATTAATCAAATCATCGACAAAACAAATAATGAATAATTACAAGATAAAAAGAACTTTTTATATACAACGCTTTTAAATTTTCTGTTGAATCATTCATATAAACTTGACTTGACTAGCTTAAACGATCAAAAAAAAATGTACTTGATAGAAATACTGAATAATGAAATGTCATTTCATATTGATTATGTACCATAGTAACGCACGTATATATTATTTAATAATTTAGTTGCTAGGACCCCCTAGCAACCAATAATGGTATCGAAATAACTTTTCATACAAAACAGAATTAACTGAAAATGATATCAATTCTACTTAAAGATGGCTAAAAGTATTAAAAAATGCATTGGCATCGTGTCCTGATATATTCTAAAAGTTTCAAATGTCTAGCTAGTCGGGAAGTTAGTTAAAAATCGATTACAAGATTTGTACCGGACAAACAACCACCGGACAAATAAGAATACGAGCTAAGAAAAACGTTGTAAAAATAGAAATGTCCATCATTAAACACTACTATCATATTATTATGTATGGTAACGCAATGTGACGGCACAGGATAGAACGGAATTTATTAGCACAGTGACCGAATGGTTAAATGGACACGATAGCAGAATCGGTCAATGACATGAATACGAAATCTAATTAAGCACCCTCTTATTGCAATGTGGATAGTTAGTAGTTAATTTTTAACCACATCCATATACTTACACATATAGGTACATATATCAATGTATATACATACATATACATATATTTTATTTTTTTAAATGCCGCGTCCACTAACAATAATTGACTGGTACTACTACAACTTATAATAAATATGTATTAGCGTAGTCCGATGCTTACGGCAATGGCTTCTCATACGGGTGTTCCGGTTTCGATTCCCGGTGAGGTCACATCACAATACATATATGTGATTTTCTCAAACCCTGTGTGTTTCAGTGATCGTTTCACTGCTACTGCTTCACTTTTCCTTCACTACTACTTCTACACTAACGCCATTAAAACCCACAGCTTGTTGTAGGGTTAAAAAAACGAACAATATATATTTTAATAACCGAATTTAGGTTAGATATTTTAGGGCCATGGGTAGGTATATTAAGACTAAATATTGTTTAGATAAAATGTATGTATCTTTAGAATAAATAATTGGAATATACATAGTATCAATTTCTGCTTAGTTGATATGCAAATAAAGAATTGGAACTATGAAATATCGATAGTTTTTTACCTGTTTCGATACGATACCGATAACAGATATTGTTGTTTTTATTTAATAAAACGCATTTTTTTTTTGTAGTACTTATTCCACTTTTAATCAATAGATTAGGACCGGTTTCGTCCGCCTCAGTGGGACATTTTCAATTCACTGAGGCGGACGAAACCGGTCCTAATCTATTGATTAAAATTGGAGTAAGTACTACCAAAAATTGTGTTTTATTAAATAAAAACAACAATACAATGCAGTTCCACCATGAATTGACAGTTAATAAAATAAAAGAGATAACAGATATCATTACTTTTTCATTCGGAATGACTGCTCTACTTGTACTTACATGCTATTCAAACAATATCATAACATGAAAATTCGCTTGCCGCTGAGTAATCAACAATCGGAAAGCTTTAATAAAAGCACAGGAAACGGAAGTGCTTATTGATTGTACATACTGTACTGGACCAGTACAATAAAATAAAATATCATGCAAATATCAGACGGCTTTCGTATGAAAATTATTTGCAAAGTAGGAAATGCAGTCCCATGCACAACGATACATAGGTATAACATTAAACATGAATATCGTGACAAAAGAATCTTTGCAATAATAATTAATGCCAGGGAATGATAATGAAATTGTTGTATACGTCGTAGAGTATTAATTCATTGTTCAAACATCGTAAAATTGTAAAGAGAGTTAGGTACTATAATTGTTGTACATATAAGATAAATATAATAATTTTCTGAGATGTGGGAAATTTTTAGAAAATATACATTGACCTAGTCAGCGCCTATAAATAATGCATATAAGCAGTCTTCAAGCACTAAAAATTAAATCTTTCAGACTTGCATTGTACGTATTCTGTTGAATGTCTGTTCAAGAAGGGATCATCCATATAATATTATGTCACTCCCTGAGTGGGGGTCTGACATAATGTAATGATTTATGACAATGGGTTTGTAAGAAATATGACACCACATAACCACAACCAACAAAATAATATTAAAAAGTTTTTTTTTCTGAGAATAATATAATACTGAAATCGATAATATTATTTAACGAATTTATTTTTTAGCCAAAACTTTGATAGGAGGGGGCAAAAGATTATTTGACGAAGTATGGCATTGAAGGGAGGGGTAGTAAAAATACCGAGTAATAATAATGTTAAACGCCTTGTCGACCTTCCCCCACACTGGAAAATTATATAAAATCCATCTATAAAACCAATAAGACAATTTGGAAGTGTAATAATTTCAAATGGCAAATTAGGAAATAAAACAAGTTGAAACTGAAATTATAAAACCATGTATGACGATGAAATAACAAAAGTAAAATTGCACAGAATATATTCATATATACCAGTTGCGAAGGGTGGAGTTAGGCTGTTAAGATCCGCCATAAATAATGCACATTAAACTTTGTTAGTCATACACATTTGTTTTTATTGAACTAAGACTACAATTATTTAAAAATTATTAAAAATCCATTAAACCCAGATCAAACCATAATAGTTTTGGTATATTTTCGGCGATAGGACAATTTTTTCACACTTTTTCATTCATAATTATTTGTTTTTGTTGGATTAAGAATACATAGTACACATATTGTTGATTCATCTTTTTTAATTCATTAAGCCCTGTCCAACCAAACTATCATCATCAGCCGGGGTCAATCCACTGCTGGATGAAGGCCTCCCCAAGCTTTCTCCAACTCTCTCGGTCCTGTATCGTTCGCTGCCACGTATTTCCGCTGAACTTTACCAGTTCGTCAATCCAGCGACTTTTAGGGCGACCCTGTGGCCGTGCCCCTTGGGTACCACTGGATGACGGCATTTGTCCAGCGGCCGTCCTTTCGGCGAGCAATGTGCCCCGCCCATCTCCATTTCAGCTGTTTGGCAACGTCTATTACATCGCGTACTCTTGTCTGCTTCCTAACCCATTCGTTTCTCTTACAGTCCTTTCGCGTGCGTGGAGTGGGATGGATGGGGATGGGGATGGATGGATTTCGGGATGGAGTGCTTTCGGACGTCAGAATAGTATCTTCAAGAGTGACCTACCATTATGTCTTAAGCGTAGGGTGTTCAACCAATGTGTGCTACCCGTGCTCACGTATGGCTGCGAGACGTGGACCCTCAACACGAGAGATGTCCAAAGGCTAAGAGTCACACAGCGAGGCATGGAGAGGTGTATGTTGGGAAACCAAACTATAGTAGATAGAAATATTATTCTATCTATAAAATATTCAAAGTTACATATGATTTAATTGCATCATTTTAGATATTTTATAGATAGACGAGTATTGTTTTATTATTATTATCTATGATACCTAGCTTGGTTTCGCAGGGTTTAATTGAATTTTAAAAACTAACCAACACAAGTCGTATTAGTAGTAGCAGTCTTATTTTAATGATAATGGCGTATGACTGACAAAGTTTAGTGTGCACTATTCATGGCGGATCTTAACAACCTACCTCCACCACTCACCACTGATATATATTGCTAACTATAATTAGTAATCACATGTATATTAATCCAATATCTACTGATTTAATTATTTCACAATGTTATTCCCCGTATAATTAATTATTTATTTGGCTACTATTTAAGATAATTAATTCATCATACGATTTTCTTTATCTCTATTTTATCTTTTCTGTGTGATAAAATTAATTATTATGAAATTTGTATGAGACACATTATTATTAACAAAATACTGATATTGCAAGACCTCATTTAGTGATAACCTTATCAATATTATCAATATTATCATTATAAACTAATAAGTAGGTGTATCATTACATGCATTAACATTGTGTGTATGGCAATACATAAGTTGAGAAAAAAATTATAGCCAAACAGCATATTATTAACGTGAAAGTTTTGTTACTAATGGAAGCTTTAAAACGCTAAGGAGGATGTTCCTAAGTGAAATTGTTTGTTAGCAGACATGTAATTGTGATAATAGCATTGGTACAGTCGTGAAGTATCTATAGTCGTATCTTCGGAACAGAAAAAATAGATCACAGAGCCTCGTAAAAACTCTAATTCGCCGCCATTTTAATGATAACAACAATAATTTAGCTATAAAATGGCTGCTCGCCAAAACCATGAGGGTAGGGTTGCCAATATTAATTTTATCTCGGGCGGAAAGGCTTAATAAATAGGTACGTGTACACTTATTTAATAATTTTAATATTTGTATAATATAAAGGATAATTGCCGAGGATTGGTTATCATTCAAAACCGCTTTATTTAGTATTTTAGAATACACTACGTTCACATTGGATGCTAGAAAAGATTTTTACACATTCGGTGGCATAGACCTACTTCAATCCTTCAATATATCCATCGAGTGCAGTTTACCACAGTCTACGGTCATGATTCGTACATTGCATTGGGAGATTCACCAATAAGATCTGTCCAAGATCGATAGTGGGGTGTATGTATGTATTGCTAATCTAATTATTACTCCAGACTGACACGGATATCCCAGGGAAAGGTTATCTGCATTTGAAATTTGGTTCTGGAGGCGGATATTCAGTCTCGTGGTCATCCCACAAGGATAATAGAATTTATCGTCAACAAGCATTAGATATTCGAAACAGAATTTTTTGTAGCCCAAAAATAACGACAATCTACACGAAAATTGTGGTGTTTGATGAGGTAGGTAGAAGGTCTCGGATGATGATGAAGTTGTATGAACCAAATCAAGAGTTCCACGGGTTTTCTACTTACACAGGACATCCGTGTTGCTGATTGCCGAGAGGTTGGAGGCAATCCATTGAAAAAGCAATCATACTCAGTATTGCCAAAGAAATTGGAAAGCATGATATAACTATATAAGGGTGCGTCGAATATAACATAAAACACCGCATTACAGATTGGTTTGGCGACTACTTCACAATACTACCATGAGATTGATTTGCCAATTTACCAGGTGTATTAAAAGACAATCCGCCACGACGAGTAGGTAAATAAGCAGCCAATAATAAAACAATGTTTATTTATATAAATCCAGGAAAATCGATAAAGTAAGGTAACTTAACAATGTTAATATCATTCTATGCAGTTTGGCATGCGTTCAAATGTTATATTAGAAATAATGCATGCGCTTCCTGTATAGAATATACTAATTCTCCTTTTCTGCGAATCTGTGGGAATCACCACTGTTGGGTGTCATAGTGTGGTGGATTAAGAAATCGTAGAAGGAGAGATGAGAAGTCGAGATTTGGTGGTTGCTTCGATGAATGGAGGAGCGAGTTTTATTTGCGGCGTAACGGTCGGTACAATAGTAGATATGTTACAGTAGTTATGTAACAATACTAAACTTATGATACGGATCCGAAGTCCGCATCTCGGTACAATGAGATGTTGTGCGGGACGATACGGAGATTGAGATAGTAACAGACCGGAAACGTATATTCGAGTGACATTTCCTATGAATTATTATTCACTATTTATACGATCAAAATAATATTCTTTTTATTGAAATAATCGAGCCGGCTATTATCTGGCGTTTGCGTCAATGGATGACTTGACTAAGTGAAAAATGGATATGCGGAATTTAATTGCGGTCAGCTCCTTGCGAGTTTGCTATAATTTGACACTACGGAAAATAGATGTTTAATTTGTAATTCTATATCTCTATAAATCTTTCTACTTTGCCCTGTTGTAGTTCTCTATGGAGAACCTTTATTTGGATAATACATAATAAATATAACATACTCGTTCACCTGTATCGTCCAGACGCCGAAGCTCGGGCTGGTGTTGGCAACCCTGGCGGAAGATGGCCGCGGGTGCGTGATTAAATTATTGTTGCAAAACAATAGTACAAAAGTTAATCTTACCACGGATTTAATAGTTACAATAAAATATGCCATGTTGTATTATTATTTGAGTAACTGCAATAATTCGAAATCGCCCGTAAAACTTTCAATAGCATCACGACGTGGCGACGAACAAAGGCAGTTTTAGTAATCAATTTAAAACATCACTTTCTAGTTCTAAAACATTCTCCCGGGTAAAATCACGAACATTTTATAAAATCAAACTTAATATTCGTCATACTCTCAAAATCAGATCAATGAAACTTACACTTACATCCTACCAAACTTACAGTCAAATTGTTATCGAATCAATCAAAACTAATCACGATTATTTTATTTACAACTACATAAATGTAAGTAAGTATATTACAATTTTTTTCATCAAGGTTCTTCTACGGTCCAAGGCATTGAATGACAAATTAATAAATAAATGTATATTATACGAAACACTTCCAATACTAGCTGTAATGTATTTATCTGTCACGCGATTTTTTAAAGAAGTATATTTTGACACGGATGTAAAAAAAGTCTAAATTGATAAATAAAACTTTAATATGTACTCTCATGTAGCTAACCATTATTTTAATAGTGTGATTGACCAAAAGAGTTATAGGTATTTAACACTGCATACCTATCACGACTTTACAAGTTTTGAAGGTATCACAATTAAATAATGATCACTAATCAGGATCGATTTCGGCCTTATCAATGGGACATTTTCAACTGATAAACTGATAGTTATTTTGGTACATTTACTAACAAATTTAAAAAATATATATTGTTTATTAAATATAAGTACTTATGGACAATAATTAAATAAAATTAAGTTTGCATGCCTTTTCGTGTTAAAAAATTAATATATTGACCATTTTCGTTTTAAATGTGTTGTAATATTGTACCTACTGTCACGAACACGTTTAGTGTGCCCCTGAGAGGACGCTCCCATAAGGAGTGGTACCATCCAACCGCTCGATCTGATCAAAATAGTCAATGTACCACCGGTTATATAGCGAGAAGCTCACGACCCCCGACAAAGACGAGCCATATATGATGTATGAGGAAGTCCTACAGTTGCCCCAGCAGGTTCCACTGCTCCTCAGGGTGAACTGTAGAAGAGATAAGTCGGTCATAAGGACCATGAAGAGTGATGGTAAGAATGTAAATAACGACGGAGTAATAATAAGGTAGTAATTAAAATTCAATTAAATAAATAATTGATAGGTATATAAATGTTAAATTAGCATAATACTGTATTGGACTTCGAGTAGATATAATAATGTAATTAAGATAAATGGATCTAATATTGTATAATTGCGATGATTAGGTATTGTCAGCGTGTGTAATTGTAAACCGACATTAATATATAAATCTGTACCTATAATTAGAATATAATGTTGACATAGTTCGATCCACGAAATTAAGCTAGATAATAATTAATCAATATTTTAATTAATTTAATTAGACGAGAATCGGTCCAGACCTGGGCTCTGTACGTAGCATCTACATAGCATCTAAGCCACTCACGAGGTACCGTATACCTCTGGCATCTAATACTTACTTACTTAGGATATGTGCTTATTCATTTGGGCCACCTAGACGGTTTTTAGCGTCTATCCCCTTTATATGAAGTGCCTATCGGGAGTGAAGCATGATTGGGTTTGAAGAAGGACCCGGCCTCAGTGGTTTCGCGACCGACTGAGGCTAGGTTTTAGGTCTGGGAGAAGGGATCTCTAGTAAGTAAAAAGATAAAAGTGTTTCACGTGTGCAAACAAAACAACAGAACCGCCGCCGTCTCAGGCCTCCATCGACCTTCCACCCCACATCTCGCTTCAGTCCGGTTCTGCGGAGTCCAGCGTTCAGTCCGTGGGATTAGGTGTTGGTCCAATCCGAGTCCCGTGTTGGGGTCAGCTTCTTCCAATCCAGTCGAGTGCTCCCAGGAAGACTGAGAGAAGGCCACAAGCAAATCGGCATCCATAATCTCATCTTTATCGCATGGTACATTCGGGTCTTAGCCCGTATGCTCATCAAAATTTGAGCCGCAGAGGGGTGAAAAACTCCGGAGGTGAGCAAGCCCACCTCCGGCCAAAAACCCCTCCGCTGTGGAATTTTCATCACTCTCATATTAATACCATACGCGTGATCCGCACATCCAGCGCGAGATTGCCCCGCGGGATTTCTCGCGGATCATGTGTGTCATATGAGCAGCCTTGGCGCTGCGTTCGCTGGTCGGTAACCGGACAGTTGTCTCCCTCGCACAACTGGATCAATTCCCTATCCCGACCGCGGCCACAGCCGATTGGCTCATGTGTGGAGCGAAAACCCGGTTACGCAATCCATGACAGCCGCGAGATCTCCATACAAACACATTATCAATGATAGCTAGAGCTGCGCGTGTCCGATCAACGTGAAACTTGAAATGACGTATGCGTCTATGGACCGCGGAGATTTTGGTTATTTTATAGTACGCGTAACCATAAAGGTTCGCGAGATATAGAGCTCGGAGACTGGTCAGATTCCATTAATTTTAGCGCCTTAAATATAAGTTAATTAGATATAACATTTATATGTATACGTAGAGAATAAGACCTAATATTTTATTAATTTTTATTTTTATCATAAATATACACGTAGCGCGTGGGCGGCCCGCTTATAGGTCCGGACTGGTGGCTCCCGCCCTTCAATCATGAGGAGACTCACATCACGGGGTGCATACTCAAATGCTAGCGTAAGCGGTAACGAGCAGATTGACGTATCACACTCTTTGATACACTGAGTTTTCGCTTGGTTAATTAAAATCTAAAAGTACAATACCAGCTAAAAAACACATTCATTGTAAGGAGAGCTATATGAAATCGCGCTCTCAGCGGGATGTCGCGAACGAGATTTCATGCCAGCGGCCCGCGCCTACCGAACTCCGTTGATTTCAGCTCGCTCGCGGCTTGCGGTTCCGCGGGGCAATCAATTAAGTCCAAATCTCATAGTGAAAATGATATGTGGATTTTTGACCCGTAGAACGCTCGCCGAGGGGATGAAATCTCCCGATTCGAATAAAAACCCAGGATTTCCGAATTCTGTATCCAGTTTTCTCACTGCTTCCGAGGACGTCACCACGCCGGTGGACGATCCAAATTCGCATCTATTTTCATACATTTGTGCAGTTGCACAGGAGTTTGGGACCACCCAACTCCCCCTTTCCTCCTGCGGGTAAAATACCCTAAGTTGGACTTAGCGTTTCGGCGCGAAAAATCGTTTAGAAGTACCTAACCGGGACTTATAAAAATTTCGTGAATAATTTTCTGTCATAAATACCTATCTGGTACTTTAATATTTTTGGAACAAATTGTGAAGTTTCTCTCTCGAATCAATATCTTTTTTTTGTGTTGCGAGTGTTAATGTACTTTATCATCTGACGGATGACCGTATACTGTGCTTCGAACATTTATGTGAATAATATTAACTTTTTTTTGAACACTAATAATTATAATATGATGAACCATGTGAACTTTGTGAACTTTTGTGAACTTGAACAATATATGGACCATCTACCAACTATGAGTTTTTATTCTGACTTCCAACCATACGAAGACCTTGGCCTGTGACTCCTCTTGGCATTGACAACCTTCACTTCCATACCCTTGGAACTAGCCGCGGCAGTGGAGGGCCCCGTCACTACCTATATTTTTGTAGGTAGGAAACAGTCGAAAATATCAATTTGATGCTGATTAGTGATTATTCGTGAATTATATAGAATAGCTATTTGTCTTTCCATCAAGAATTGATATTTAACACCATCATTGAGGATGATAATATTATATGTTTTTTTTAAATATCTTTTTCGTACAGGGTGTTTGGGAGGGTTAGTTACATTGATGCGCAGTTATGTTCCTCTATTTATCTTTATTTTCTTTATGGACAGAATTAAATAGATGTAGTGTTCTTGTGTTATTTTGTTGTTTAGTAGTTCGTAAGGTTTTTGGAGGTCAATGTCATGGTTTTGCTGTCTACATAGAGTTCTGAGAGTCCATCGCTCCTTTTCCAGTACCTATAGGGCAGTCGTTTATGACATTCCACATAGTTTCGAGATGTGTAGCCGTCACATTGACCACAGCCATCCTCCCTCAATTTAAATATTTTTAGATAGGCTTAATATGGTTACTCACTACAAAAACTCATGTGAAATTAATTTATTATGATATAAGTAGGTACTTCATAAAAAAAGTTTAAGTCCATAGATAAGTAAGTGTTAGTCATATTAAATTTAAAGGTGTTCATGAAAACTTATGATTAATTTAACATACGAAGCCCGAAATTACATATAAATGACATTTACTACGTGGGTTAATCCAGTTGTGCTTGCATGCAAAAGACAAAATGAAAAATGTTCAGGTTTTCACATTAGTGAGTAAATTGAATTTATTTTCATCACAGGACATTTATTATAACCCGGCGAAGTTTATTAATAATTCGTGCGCAAGATAAAGTAGCGAAAACAATCAACAGTTGAACGCTACAAGATAATAATTAAATTCAATATCAGATTTTTATTATCAAGCTTTTCAAAATTGTAAGAAAGCCAAAGAGCTTCAAGCTATTCATAATTAAATATTTTGTTAAACAGTTAACAAATTTTCAAATAAATAACGGACCTTCGGTAGGGTGTAGCGCTCATATAAAAAAGTTATATTTAATAATACTATATTTCTGGACATTCGATTTAAGCCTGGTTATAAATTGTCATCAGAAGTGTGTTGCAATAAATTTTGGTACACAAATACAAAGCGAGAGTAATGTGATTTAAGTGATATTTTGTAAGAGCTTACAATATAGTGGAGGTATCAGTATCAAAGGGTTTGAATGCGAATCTAAAATCACAATATTATCAAATCCAAAAAACGTAGATGAAACCCTTATGTTTAAATAGTTTATCATATTTAACTATTGAGGTACTTATATGAGGTAAACTATTTTTTTATTCAACGAATAAGACACAAGATTTCAGACTATATATACTGAATATACATAATTTGAAAACATCTCATGCATACACACGTCAGTTAGTAATTAAGGAATTAATTGATACCTACCTTAATTTAATATACAAAACCGATAGCCAACCTTATAACGCAATTCGATAAGCATTTCATGTAATAACTACTAGTTAAAATCGTGGCAATTATCTAAGGCGCCCGTAGTTTAATTGGTAAAACATGTTGGCGCGAATCCAGCAGATACAGGTTCAAGCCCCGTCAGGTGACGTATTATTTTCTACAAAAACGATCTTTTCTAGTGTGTATGTGCATGAGATGTTTTCAAATTATGTATATTCAGTATTATAATAAGTTAGCCGTCTAAACTGTCTATCTTGTTCTGAAAGTTAACACAGCTAAGACTGGTAGGTACTATTAAAACATAGCACCTTTTGACAGTTTAAGCTAAACGGTGATTCCCGACGTTTTTTTTGGTTTGGACGGAACCCTTGGCGCATTTTGTATAAATGTCGAGGAACCCCTACCTAACTGTCTCTATTTATTCGCCAATTATTGCAAATTCACGCGGGACCTGGCTGGGAATCTACTAAATACGGATCCTAAATATATGAAAGTGATGCTGAAAAAATGTTATCAATTCTAAAGGAAGCATTAAGCATTAAATTTGTGATAGTAGTAATAACAGTGAAACAACTAAAAAGACTTTATTTAAAACATGCTTTATCACATAGATAGAATCTAATAGATATAAGTCGCTATATTTCAAAATCAGCCAAGTCCACCTTTAGGTATTTTTGACTTTTTTGTGAATTGCTGAAGAACTACTGCTTTCTAACATTTCTGCATTATCAAAATGTGGAATTTATTAATTTTAAATATTCTATACTCGAAATAATATAAACTTTCACCCTAACTTGTGACTGTGTATTTGAGAAAACAAAAAGCTGTTTTTCCCCTATTTATCTATTATGGACTTGGCTGATTTTGAAATCTAGCGATACAATTGATGTATTGTGACCTCACTGGAAATCGTACTCGGAACCTCCGGACGAGAACCCAGTGACTTACGCATTGGACTAGGTACGAGGGCGGCGAACCTGTTATTGTACCTATAACATGATACGCATTTCAATTAAAATCGCGTGCGTTTAAAATTAGATCATTTAGTTTCCTGTCTCTGGTGAAAAAGTTACGATTTTCTATTAACTCAATGTACCTCTTGGGGGCTGATCTTTTATCGTATAGCAGTTACAAGTATTGCAAAGACGCATTGAGTACTTACCTACTTTCATTCATTGATAAATCCTGCAGAGCTGGTTGGCGGGTGGCTACAATAAACTGAATTCATTCAAATGCGTGGGCGAATCCTTTCTACTCTACCTGTGCATACGTCATATAAAATGCATACATACAAGGATAACTTATTAACTTATTAATGTATATTGATACACAGTATACATACACTATACAGAATACACCCTTCAATAAAACACGTCAACGGTAACGGTTATCTGAGGAAAATCTGTAAAATATCACCCGTCCCAAAATGTTCCTCTGAGGTGGACGAAACCGGTCCGGATTTATTTATTAAAAGTGGAATAAGTACTAAAAAAAATTGCGTTTTATTAAATTAAATTAATAATATCACCCGCATTTTTTTATTAATTACCATGCCCTTGCTTTTTTGTACAAGGTGGTTGGGTGGCTTAGTTGTATTGATGTGGGGCTAATTAGGTTCCTCCATTTATATCTTTAATTTTCTTTATGGCCAGGATTAAATATTTTGTGTAGTGTTCTTGTGTTGTTCTATTGATTAGTACTTCGTGAGGCTTTTGGAGGTCAACTTCCTGATTATGATGTCTATACCGAGTCCTGAGAGTCCATCGCTCCCTTTATAGTATAGGGCAGTCGTTGATGACATGCCACACAGTTTGAGATGTGTTGCCGTCACATGGACAACAGTCATCATCCCTCAATTTAAATCTTTTTAGATAAGCTCGCACCACTCCGTGGCCTGTTAGTATCTGTGTGAATTCGTGTGTTTATATAATATATATTATATAACATCACCCGTATTGCAGTGTAGTTAGATTTAACCAACACACCGTTTTAGGATCTAGCAGTAGGTACATCAGTAGATATGTTAGCAGAATAGGGCAATAATAATTCATAAAAATTAACGCAAATTTGCCAATACTGCAATGCCATTTTCACATATTATATTTTTGTCTACGAACGAATGGAGCTTGCATGTGGTGAGTCAGGCACTAATATAATGTATAGACACAGTCATTTATGAGGGACCTTCTATTTTTCACAAAGGTACTAGGTACGTCTAAATACGTTAATTCTAATAACATATTTTTCTGTGTCAAATGTGGACTTCAAACCAATATTTTCAGTAAGTAGGTATATCTCCATGCAATAATAAAAACACGACATAGTGTGTTCGTAGAACAAGTGACGTTGTGCTTTCCATCGTGGTTTTTCGAACAAAATAGAAATATTGCCATCCATTGATTTTAAAAGGAAACCTATTTCCCGCGAAAAATATTAAATTTAAAATCAGATGCGTTATTATTATGGTAATAGTAGGTAGAGTTGGGTTTCGGGAATTTCCCGCAGGAATTCTCGAGAAATTTTCGGGATTTTCCATCCCGAATCTCGAGAATCTTTTAACGGGATTCGGGATTTCTTTATTATCAAATATTAATTGAAAAAATTCTATATGGAATAAGTGGACAGAGAACACAAAATTCAAGGACTGATCGGGGCATTTAATACAATTTAGCCAACGTCGACTCAAAACGAACGCAATTTTTGCAACATCAGGGAATTTTGTATCTCAAAAGCGTACGCGATTGTCAGACGCAGCGAATGACAGTCTGTGTTTTTTGAAATTCTATTTTAATAAGTAATGTTTTGAATATGTTTTGTTTTCCTACTTCTATTTTGTTCGTCTTCTTACAATTTGTTTTTACACAGATTTTAGGATTTTTACAGGTTTTTTTGATATTTCCCAAATTCTCGAGAATTCTTTTCTGGAAATCCCAAATCTCGAGATTGAGATTTTGTCGGGAAATACCCAACTCTAATAGTAGGTACACAATCGGCACACGAGCGCTTACTTCAAAATCTCTCTCGATATCTCCTCCGTGCTGTTCACTAATATCATTGGCAGATTCTGTCGCAAAGGGTCATATTAAAATAAACCCAGGCAACAGTAGATGCCTACACCAAACACCCTGACCAGGTGGGTACACTAGGTTGGAAAGGTCGGGAAACTATAAATAAGTGGTGTCTGACATGGGGATACTTTTAGAGGAGGCCAAATTCCATCATAAGATCTGGTTGTGATTCAGCACAACGGTTTACATCTATACAGCCTGCCCATCAAACGAGAGAATTAATAAAACACTGTATGTGTGTACTACTTCCATTTATCGTTATTTTGTATGTAGACGTTATATTGCTATTTTTTCTACAATTTAAGATAAATAAATAGTGGTAGATCGACAGAAACGCGAGTTTTTTTGTGTAGTTACATTCTAGACATTTTTTTAACTTACTCGAACACGATGGACACGAAACTAAATTTCACCATTTTTTATTAACGTGTCGACGTCATTGACCCCGTCCCTTAAATATGTATTTAAATAATAATGTAGGGAATACCTACATGTTAAAAGTAGCCAACAACAGCTGCAATTCATTAAACGAAGATTACTGAAGTATTCAGACTCGGTACCGAATTCGGTTTCGACCAATTTCCTTCCGTACAATAAAATTAATGTTTTCATATAATTAATCATCGGGGACAGTTGCGACAAGACTAACAATCGATTCTAGATATTAAAAAGTTAATAGAATACAATATCTAATATATTAATTGTGCATTATGTGGTAGAACGCCATTGAAGTATTATTTTGTTTATTCTACAATATTTAAGTTATTTCTGTTGACAGCTGTCGGGCTTATACTGTAGTTGTAGTACAATTAATTAATATGCTCATATCCAGTACCTAGGTAATTACAGTTAATTGTAAATATCACCATTCGAATCATAGTGTCACTCGTAATATAGTTTTGCTTTCTTTCCAAGGTGTGCCAATGTTCATATCACCGCGATATTGTCATATGCGAGGGTGGCGGAAAAGGGCGGGAAATCGGCGCACGCGCAGTTATTAATATTCCGTATAGTACGTTTCACAAAATGTTTCCGATCACCCACACGATTACACCATATATCACATAAAAGTCATAAATAAATTTATCGGTTACCGATAAAATGCACCATAACTATTCAATTAAACAAGGCTATGCTTATTTATCATTAATTAACAGCATTGTAAAACGTATAAATTGATACTTTTCAAAAGAGTACCGGAGTCTCTCTGTGAAATGAAGTTTACTCGCATTTAATGAATGAATAATTTCGCGCAATTTTCGTCCGTACACAGTACTTGTTCTTGCTTACACGGTAAACCCGCTGTCATTAACATTTTCAGGTGGGCAGTAATCGAATTTAATTGACTAAGCAAATTTGTTGAATACATTTACGATCCTTTCAAGAATGCGCTTTCTATAATATAGAAAGCATTTTATGCGTGCTTATCTAACCTAACCCCTTGACGAATGCCTTGGTGAGAGACAACCAGAACCGAAAGCTGATGTGATGATGCCCCAACGATGATTTCAAAGAATTGTACTCCAACCGTTAGTCAAAATGCTAAACAGGATGTAGAAGCATTTAATGTAAACGAGACATCGTCCGAGAGAATCCGGCGGTTTAAAATTTGGGTATATAGACGTAGGTATGTTTAAACTATCGTGGAAAAATGAGATAAAAAACAGAAACAGAGAATCCAGGGCTATAAGACATTATAAAGGGCAAGAAAAGAATCTTTTGGATAAACTCCTCGAGAAAAAAGTCTTAGCAGAAGACCACATAACAGATTAATAAGATGTAAATATAAAAACCATCGCCATGGACCAAGGTTTTGAAGCAGGATACTTTATGACGATTAGGTCATAAAACACAAGTCAAGCAAAATGACATATGACATCATATATTGCGCGTTATATTTAAGTGACAAACTTTAATCCTTTAATGCATAGTATTATGATACATACGTAACTATTGATTCTTTAACGCGTGTTTAAGTTTATCCCATTTTTATCCACACTCGCGATCCGTGGCCTATTATATCACGCCGAGAAGTGTAAGCCAGTTCCCATTAAGAGCGTACATACCTAAGTGAAACGGCAAATAATTTTCAACACTGTGTGTGACGTAATTTCGGCCGCGTTGCCATTCGGAGAGCGAAAGTCGACATGTGAGCACGTCAATTTGGCGTCGGAGGAATATATTCTTAAATCGTGTAAAGATAACTAAAAAACGTTCCGCATGTACTTGAAAAAGAAAACATGTCAATGAATATACTATTATTATTAGTAATATAACAATAAACATAACATTAAATGGACGCATGTTGGATTTTTATGACAAACTATATTTCGTTCGGCTCGCGACATTTGCACAATCCGCGCATCGCCTAGTCACGATCTTTTTAGACCATGCCTCAGCTGAGGCTTAATATGTTTCTCTGTAGAAGACTAATATCATGGCTGAAAAATATAAGGATTTTAAATATATAACGGCCTCAAAGGAAGAGATAGCTTTGATGAGTGAGTGACAGCAATAAAAGAAGTCAGAAAAAAACGTATTAATAATAAATATTGAAAGTACACATACTTTACTAGAGTCAAAATCGGTCGATTTCTGTGGATTCCAATTCTTCCAAAAGTACCATAAATCAGGCTACTTCTACAGTCCTGATTACCGAGCAACGAATCATTTGTTATAAATGAAATTCAAAGATTACAATTTCAATCTAATTCGAACATCATATTGTATTCGAATTAACTTATACCTACCTACATCTCAAATAAATCACGTGTTTTAAAAAAATCCGTATAATTTACCGATCGGCGAAATGCTAGTCGATAAAAATCCCATTGGTTCTCAATGCAATTTATCGGATACGGATTATAATCTTATAAGGATGAAAGTAACATAGCTCCTTTACTATATTTTACATCATTATTAATTCGCATTGAAGCAATGCAGCCAATGCTAATATATTTAATGAAGAACCTACATAACTTGCACACATAAAATCTGTACGCTCATACCCGACAAGAGACCACATCATAAAGATGCACTTTACACGAAAAATCCGCAGTGGTAAGTGACGCTGCGAGAAGGAGTGCATGATCACCACCGGTGCAACTGCATTACGCCTTTGAGTCGCATGTCGCGAGTGGGCGGGCCGCCTTGGATCCTGTACCAGTCCGCCCACGGTCCGAGAGCTGGTCATAACATTATAGCACTTTGTTGCACAACTATTGATAAAACAGTCGTGGATATGACATGATGTACGTGAAATCGGTATCAAGGGGACATATTGTCAAAAAAAAATATCATCGACATCGCTTCACTTGCCGAAAAGGTGTCCAGGCTGTTCGAGACAGACTAATAATAAAAAATATTGACAAGCGTGTTTTTTTAGATTTTGATTAATGAATACAAAGGGTCAACAAGTATATGCGTACTACTTGAAATTTGTACC
Source organism: Rhyacophila brunnea (assembly GCF_057557595.1). Taxonomy (NCBI): domain Eukaryota; kingdom Metazoa; phylum Arthropoda; class Insecta; order Trichoptera; family Rhyacophilidae; genus Rhyacophila; species Rhyacophila brunnea. The sequence continues at coordinate 6,746,847 of NW_028232796.1, read as the reverse complement.
GGTTATAGCCAGCGCCGAATTTACTTTTGAAGGGGTCAAACCAAAGTGTAAATTTTATTGATCTAATGACAGAATAATTCTATCGATGCACGCCACTAAGCTATCATACATTTTACGTACTGTTTTTAATATGCTTACTCACGGTTCAAAAAGAACAAACTGAAGTTCAACACGGTTTTCTTCAATAATGAAGTTATTTGATTCACTCACAAATTGGGTATAGTATGTATTTTTATTTTAATTGTGTGACATATTGACAAGGGAAGCATCTCATATATTAATTGTGTATTTTAGATATTTTTGCAGGTGGCATATATTTTGCTACAATTGATTTCAGTAATATTATATTTTCATGAAATTATCTTTCTACCATTATCGAGATTGGTGCGGGAGGCAGCTGCTTTATCCGCCTTGAGGTTTTTTCTGGCCCCGGGACCCCTACCAATTCTGGGCCCAAGGCTAAAGCCTCTTTAGCCCTATGGTAAATCCGGCCTTTAGCCCCAAATGTATGGTCATCATATATTTAGTACTTATTAGGTATTGTTTTCTAGGAAAATATTATATGTTTTGTTGTATTATAAAGTTTCGGTACTTTTTCTTTCGTAATGACGGCCCTACCCGTAGGTATCATAGATCCTCAACGGACTATATAGCACTAATTCTCACGTGAAAGTTAACTATGGCTGCACAATTGACAGTTCTATGGAAATTTCTATTAGTTCTATAGTTCTTATCTAAATTTTATTTACTAAAAATATGGATCAATTTATTTATAGACAAGTCCATTTAATAAAAGAGATTTGAACATTTTAGTAAATACCTATTTATTTAAAAATAGTGAAAATGGAAATTCCTCAAAACTCCTTTTTCCAATGCGAGCCTCATGGCTGCTTCTAAGTTTACATCTGTCAACTGGCTGCGATATTTGTTTTTTATGAAGTGCATTACACTGAATGATCTTTCACAGTATACAATAGTAGGAAAAATCGATAGTATTAAGAAAGCAATTGTTGCCAATTCTATGAATTGACTTTATTCTCAGAAACAGACTATTTCACACATGATAATACGAGGGTGGGTCAATAATTCCTTAGAAAAAAGCATTAAAACAGTTTTTATTTTTGTATTTTTTTTTTATCTCTCAACATAATCTCCTTGGAGCTCAATACACTTGGTTAGACGTTTCTCAATTTTTTTTAAACCGTCAGAAAAATAAGTTTTCGGAAGGTCCTCAAAATAAGCATTTGTCCGATCGATGACTTCTTCATTTGAAAAAAAACGTTGTCCACTTAGCCATTTTTTTAAGTTTGGGAAAAGGAAAAAGTCACTGGGGGCTAAATCTGGCGAATACGGTGGGTGGTCGACCCATTCGAACTTTAATTCTTCAATTTTAGCCATTGATCGTAAACATGTGTGAACACGGGCATTGTCCTGATGAAAGAGGATTTTTTTCCTGTTTAAATGAGGCCGTTTTTCTTCAATTTCGTTTTTTAGCTGGTCCAATAAAGATGCATAATAATCCCCTTTTATTGTTTTTCCTTTTTTCAAATAGTCAACGAAAATAATTTCACGTGCATCCCAAAATACAGTAGCCATAACCTTACCAGCTGATTTTACGGTTTTCGCCTTCTTTGGACATGGTTGGTCTTCGCAATCCACTGCTTTGACTGTTCTTTCATCTCGGGAGTATAGTGGTGTATCCATGTTTCATCTACAGTCACAAAGCGACGAAAAAATTCATCCGGATTGCGTTGCATGAGCGACAACAGGGCTTTAGAGGCCACCACTCTATTGCGTTTATTGTCGACTGTGAGCAAACGCGGCACCCATCTTGCAGAAATATTTTTCATGCCCAATTTGTCATGTAAAATAGAAATGACGCTACCTTTTGAGATCCCTGTAACCTCAATTATCTCACTCAACTTTAATCTTCGGTCACTTAATACCATATCGTGGATTTTATTGATCATTTCTGGTGTAGTCACCTCTACAGGACGTCCTGAGCGTGGTTCATCCTTTGTTGATGTACGACCACGTTTAAATTCATTTAACCAGTTATAAATAGTTGCAAGTGAAGGAGCAGATATGCCGTGAACTAAATCCAACTCATTTTTTATTTCCTTTGCTGTTAACCCTTTTATATTAAAATGTTTAATAACAGCTCTAAACTCAATTTTCTCCATTTTCCATTTTTCCATTTTCCACAAGCATTTTTTTTTAAATGTACGAGAAACACACAACAACCCGACCAATCTGATTGAAACTTCGCAGCATACTGAATCGGTAGTGCCGCTGCATGAAAACAAACCGCTTACAGTACTAGTCGCGCCACTTGTCGGCTTTTCTAAGGACTTATTGACCCACCCTCGTATCATCACAAAAACAAATAGATCATTTGAGCGTGGAAATAAATTTAAGACAAGTCATGTGTATTCAACCAATTTTATAAATAAATTTTTGAAATATTACATATTCTGTAAAGCGATGGTGGGTGCAGCAAAATCCTCTGGTGGCCGCACATGAGAACCACTGCTATAGAGGCAATGCTAATGATGAAAAATAAAAATGTTATTTTAACTAAAAAAAAAATCAATTGCTTATGCCGTATCCGTGATTCACTGTATCAATATACCCAACCTGAATTTCATATATCTAGTTACTAGTAGTTGGTACTAGACGCAATAAAATATTTTATTTTCCATGAGCCGTCCGCATCAATGAAGTCTGGTGCTGCAAGACAGAGAGACGCCGTAGGTTATGTGAATGTTTTGTGAAATGAATGAATGAATAAATGTGTGAGAAGTGCGTTGCTCAATATGTTGATGCCACTTCAATGAAACTTGGTCACCAATAAAATCGATTAAGTATATATAAAAGTAAGACCATAAAAGGCCTGCTTGTAAACTGCGGATTGTTGATTCGTTTGGTGGCAATAAATTTGTTTTTCGATAATAAAACGTAATATTATGTAATTTTAGACGATTCGAACTAAAGTTTGCACTGTAACTGATTCAAATACATAACAAAAATTATTACAACATTTGACGATTATGATTATAGTATGCTCACTCGAGACCCGACGCATAATAAAATGTTTATAAAAAAAAATGCAAGGATTCTGTTTTACTTTGGGAAACATATAGGTAAGAAATACGCATCTTATTTGAATTTCAGTTGAAATTGTTTGAGTTTGAACAGTTTGGATGCACTTTTCTAAATTTCCTGACGAATATGTCACGAATTACGTCAAAGAAAATCTCCCTTGAGTATATTTGAATTGGTAACTATAGGAAAAACAAGTTGAAAATCTCTAGGTTGACAATTTTCTATGCTTGTTTACTTATGTAAGTACCTTTTTGTAATTTTATATCGGCATATTAATGATTCGGTACATTTGGCTGCCTATCTACAATGCTTGATAATGATAACGATCTGCCTTATGCCTGGCAGATATAGCTACATTTATATTATAATGTCAATGATTTGGTTCCGGTACAAGTCGAACATATTTCGCGTTCGAAAGGTGAAATGTATATATCAATTTGCTTATATTTATTACAATAAAGAGTTGTTTGTCTAAAACGTATGCATATTGTTCTAATTTGAAAATTAGATACACTGGAAAAAATAAAATAATGTTAAAACTAACCATACTTAACATACCTACATAATATATATTTAAATGTGGATGTGTCTGTCTTTGAAAATATACGCTTCATATAACACAATATAATATGTCTACAAATTTACAGGTTGCGAGGCGAATTTAATATTCTGTGTAAGTACTTACCTACAGAATTTTAATAGTTTTTGTTTTGACCAAGTTTTGTTTACGGACGGTCAAGATCACGATGTGGCTTCCCGCACGAAGAGATTCGGTTTCAATATGCGGACCAGACCGATAAAAAATCCCATCGAAGCAGTTCTCCTCTCAACGATTTTATTGGACATTTTTTCAGGACCCGAAGTGTACCGGAACACTTCAGTGATCCGGATATGGATTGTATATTATGTAGTTACATGAAACACAAGAATGTAACAAATGGAACACGGCTACGTGACCTGACCATATGATTATTCCGGATAGAATAATTATGCTAAATATATATGAGGGTCGAAGAAGTTTTAAGGTCAAATATTTTAATATTAAACTATTACTGTAAAAACATCCACCGCTCCCAGGAGTTTCACAATTGATATAAAACTAGTGAGAGTTCTAAAAGTTTATATATTTGACGTGGACCGCCCATTACGTTATGTATACTGGACTAATTCTACAGTGGCACCATAGCTACGAAAAAAGCGATTCATAGATATATTGATATTGTTTCCTACAACGCCTGTTTCAATACCACTATATAATGATCCTAGTATACACAGTGTAACAACTCCATAAAAAGGTCGTGATTGTGATCGCGACGAGTGTTGAATTATTAATTTATGGGTCTCGACTCTCGGGTACAAATCCCAGGTCAGGTAAAATCACAAATTGTTTTTCAGTGTGTGTTTGGACCCAGAGAACGGACATAATAAGTTGATCAAGTGGCTAACATCCATTTCTCGTAATACAAACTCTGTTAAGAAACCTCGTCGTGAGGCAGACAAGATCCACATCACAAATTGTTTTAATCTATTGCTGGGCTAATGATAGGTTCATTTTTCCTTCATCATTCCGAATCGAGCTATTTTTATGAAGTTGTCGCCTTGAATAGGTAGGTATATATACAATATTTTTAATTCACCTTTCAATATAAGTAGATAAAAGGTATTGGACGATCCTAGGCAACCGTGACTTGGATGCACTAATATTATCATATTTATCATCCCGTCATTTCCGATTTTTACAACGTTTTTATTAGCTCGTATTCTTATTTGTCCGGTACAAATCTCGCAATCGATTTTTAACTAACTTCCCGACTAGCTAGACATTTGAAACTTTTAGAATATATCAGAACACGATGCCAATGCATTCTTTTAATACTTTTAGCCATCTTTAAGTATAATTGAATTCATTTTCAGTTAATTCTGTTTTTTATGAAAAGTTATTTCGGAAGAAATCCGTAATCCAATCAACTATTATTGGTTGATAAGGGGGTGGTCCTAGCAACTAAATTATTAATATATACGTGTGTTACTATGGAAATCAAAATGACATTTTAGTATTCTATATTTGTTTATTTGTTGCAAAATAGCAAAATAATGTTTTGATGACAATTGCCTTATTTGTCCTAAAGAATTAAATTAAGAATTGTCAAGTTTATATGATTTAACAGAAAATTTAAAAACGTGGTATATAAAAAGTTCTTTTTATCTTGTAATTATTTCTGTTCCGTTCCGTTCGACAGTCTATGAATATGTATCCACCCCGAGCCCTGACTTTTATATGGATTGTGATGATTTTGCTTTATTTGGCGCAGATCAAATGTCAAGCCACAATCTATAAGAAGTACCTACGCCAAGTTGAAAAAGATTAAAGTCCGATCGAAAATCATAACGGCGGATAATTATTATTGCAATTTCATTTATTATTTTTTTTTTGCCACATAAACGATAACGTCTGATTGAACATCAATATTTCAACTCAGCAAAATTTCTATCAGACGTTACACGAATAGTTTCAAGATTCTCGGGAGAAATTCAGAACATGTTTTTTGTCAGTCGATTATGATTAAGTTACTAAATACAAATTTAATTCTATAATGCATATTCAAAATAATCGAGTATTCTTTCGACTAAGTTCAGTTATATTATGATTGAGCCTAAACGGTACACGTACGGTATTTATCTACAAAAAAAACACATTAATTACCTGCTAAATTAATTGAAATAATATAATAAAGATCACGAATGGTTTCGTCCATTTAAATGGAGCTTTGCAAAAACACATTATGCAAACAATTGAAATAATAAAAATTCTAAAAATGAGGACTAGGTAATACAATATTCTGTGGTCCAATGCCATATTTGACTATTTACTTTGCCTAACCAAATCAATTACTCATTAGCATCAGTAAGTGGATAGGTAGGTAAAATAACAACAACTTTAAAAATATAATGTTGAGTTAACTATAAACTTATTCGTACTTATTCCACAGGACTAATAAAATGAAATAGAAACGCAAAAAAAAGCTAGACTTCGAGTCACCTTTTCGCATAGCAAATATTAAGAACATGGCACCCACATCATGAACCGGGCCCTCAGGCTAGGATGTTTCCCTTACCTATCCCTTTGTGGGGGCCATGATTAAGAGCAAACATAAGTGAAACGGCAAATAATTTTCAACAGTAGGTGGAACGAAATTTTGCAGTCGTGCCAATCGGTGACTGACAGTCGAAGTGTGAGCACGTCAATTTGTTTTGTTATGGCGTCGGAGGAATATATTCTTAAATCGTGTAAAGATGACTAAAAAACGTTCCGCATGTACTTGAAAAAGAAAACATGTCAATGAATATCTTACTATTATTATTACGAATATAATAATAAACATAACATTAAAAGGACGCATGTTGAATTTTTATGACAAATTATATTTCGTTCGGCTCGCGTCATTTGCACAATCCGCGCATCGCCTAGTCACGGTCTTTTTAGACCATGCCTCAGCTGAAGTATAGTCTTAACGAAATAAAAGCGACAGTCGCATTTTTTATAGCTACAATACTACAACTGCATGCTGTTACGCTCGAGCATCGGAGCATAAGGCAAGCACACAGTCGTGAATCGCCCATGGTGCCACTGTACAATAGTTTACCGAACCTTTTTACGTACATACTTACGCGTGTCAAAATTTCACGCAAATCAAATATTATTTTTCGACTGCCTGACGTGCCGAGCAGTTTTTCATGTTGGAAAAAAGTAGTTTTTTAAAATTCTAATTCTAATAAAAATGACGATGTTATAGATACCCCGCTCATAGAACATAGCACACATATAGCTTTATCACTTTTTTTAAATTACGCTATTCATTTCGGTCCACCAATTTTGAAGCTGTCAGCAGAATTAGTAATAAGTACTAGCGCCACCAGGTTTTTTTCTTATTTGGTACAGCCATTTTTGTTGGTGGAAATTGACACCATAATTGCTCGGATCAGATAAGTAATTCTCTCGGTACAGTAGTCTTAAGATATATTTTCATTAAACGTAAAGTTTATTCTTGGGTATTTGTCTGCTATATTTTATACAATGCGGTCTGTCATTTATTATTATCATTGGTATTTTTTTTCTCTTCAAAATAAAACATTCGCGTTCCTTGCATAATCATCACGCGTGCCATAGGTTCGCAACCACTGACCTATACAATCTTAAATATTATACAAATCGGGCTGAATACAGACAGCATCATTTGCCCGGCTGTTTAGTGATTTAACGTAAATCGACAACGCTAAAGAGCTACGAGATTCCAATAATTATCACGTATGAGTTCAAGAAACTTGACGTGTTTGTCTGTAAAAAGTAAAATTTATTCTCACGCTATTGTTATAAGTGGAAGCAACAATGCAAATAAGCTGAAGAAAATAATATGTTCTCATTCGAAAATGAAAAGCTTTGTATATTCTAAGTCTAAGTGAAGCTAATGAGAGCAAGTGAAGAAATAATATGTACCATCTACATTGGATTCAAAACGATGTAAAATTTGATGCAGCGCTTAGTTATTATTCGTATGGAAAGTTTCATTTCAACAATGAAGAAGGGGGAATGGGGATAGATCCTTATAAGAGCTTATATGACCAACGATTATTATTATTATGAATAACACAATAATATAAACTACTATTATTATTATTAATTGACAATGGTTGGGCCAATAGGGCCAAAGAGCAGTTACGTCCTGAGTCGAACGTGATAGCGGACGCATGCAGGCTTGTTACAGCTAAGCCGTCGTTAACTGATTAATTCGATTATACAGACTGATTCAGAAGTTGTTCGTGGACCACGGCCGGGTCAGCTTGATATAGTGTGACCGTCGTCCAAGCGATACTTCTGAATACCGGCCAAGCCGTGATACCGGCTTTCATCATTCATACAAACCTTTATCATCATACATAAACACAAGTGAAACCGTGAGAGTGACATTCCGAACCGTCCGTTTGCCAGTGCGTGGACACCGAACAGGCTCTTTGCTTTCAAGCTTTGGAGCATCTCCATGTAGTGAAGATTCATACTAATACCTGTAGAAATTCAATGGTTTTCATCTCGATGGTGCTGTTTATTAAATAGAAACCGAGGTAACTTGGATATTGACAAAATACAAACTATCACCAAGTAAGGGCTATCACCAAGTTAGCTCAGTTTACCCTATGTACCAAAATCGATCCTTTTCGACATAATATGTACCTATTTGATTTGAAGGAATTGGGGTTGCTCAACAACATGACGTAATTTAGACAGGGGATAAAAGATTTTGAGACGAAATATGACAATGGAAAATACCAAAAATGCGTTGCGATTTACGATGATTTTTAGCAATTTATCAAATCATGTTCAAAGGTTAAGTCGCTAAAATAATGACATAAGACAAAACATAAATTAATAATAAGTGAAAGAAACTATGTATCAGAGTCTCCAAGGTTTTATCTAACAAGTCGCGAGCCGAATACTACAAGGTTCTAAGTGTTCGTCCTTGAAAAAGTATTCTAAGCTGCCTCATTGTTACTTTTGTTTCTCCAAGGACAAACACTTACAACCTTGTAGTTCTCCACTCGCGAAGTGTTATTCGAAAAGGTGCATTAAATTTAATGCCACGTCAATATTATTGATTGATTTTAGCAGTCATCGAATTAAAGCCTCGTACAGACTAAAAAACATCGCCCCGCAAACTTTTGGCTAACACAAATGCAGGTGCACAAAGAATAGTCTGAAACTGAAGGCATGTCCACACCTGCTATTAGACAGTTTGTGGGTTTAAAACAAAAACCCACGTAGTAGGTACAACTTTAAATATGTCCACACTTAGGAGTGCACCAGTGTTCCGTGCATTTTCGCATTTTTCCATCCGCGGCGAAACAAAAAAAACGTGGACACTTGTATAAAAATATTTAAAATGTTGAACAAGAGAAACGGGAGATGGCACTTCGCAATCCGAATGGGAATTGCTAGCTAGAGCAACATATAACTCCAAGCGGAATGTCTGGGGTGCACGGCTGAACTACCATCGATTTGATACTTATATTCTGACGTTGCTGCTTTACTACAGCGATTCATGACACCTTCCGAAGATTCAGAGCCGTGATGTGAGTTATGAAGAAATAAAAAAAGGAAACGATGAAGCCTCTCGCCCAAAGTGAAGCAAATTGGACCTGGCTCAGTCACGTGTTACGATGCCGCAAGAAAGTCCGAACTTGACCTGTTATTGTACCTAGCCAACAAGATTGCAGCGATCTGGAAGGACACTAAAAACCACCCCAATGGTTTTTACCGCGATCGCGATGCTACTCGGGGATATTGCCATGACCCGGGAAGTGGCAAGAACACTAGCGAGCGACATGCATTCTTGGAGCCAGCATTGACTAAGAAGAAGCTTGTAAAAAGTTTTTATGCAACTTTTAAGCAGTTTTTTTTTATATATTATGTACTTACATATTATTGTGTATTTGCGGGTAGATAATAATATGTGTGTCTGTACTAAGCTTAATGGCAATAAAATTAATCACACATTATTGCTATCGCGAACACGGACATGCAAAATATTGTAACCTCTCGTGTAATGAAATACAATGAGATGTAGCAAAAGTCGCGCCACGCCCTATTCTAGTAGAAGCAGAGGAACCTTGGCTTATATTGCCGGGCTAAGCAACCTGCAACATGCAAAGGTGACCAACTTTCTTGTAATTACAAAGAGGCATAAATTTCATAAAACACGTCCAATTAATCGCGATATCACGAAACTCAATTTCGCGAGCGCTGTTAAAAAACCACAGTAAATTACGTAGACAGTGGTTCCGAACCGTGTGCCTCAAGATACGTACAGTCGATAGTCTATCAAGCAGTGGCGAAGGGTGGAGGTAGACTGTTACGATAGCCATAAATATTGCAAATTAAACTTTAGTTTTCGCATTTGTTTTCATTTAAATAAGACTATAATACACATATGGTATTGATTAGTTTTTAAAATTCAATTAAGCCCTGCGAGACCAAGCCATAATTATAATAGAATATAATATCTAGTAAAAAAAACACTCGTCTATCTATAAAATATCTATAATTATGCAATTAAATCATACATAACTTTGGATATATTATAGATAGAATATGTTTTACCTATTATAGTTTAGTTTAAGCAGAGCTAAATGAATTTGAAGAAATTCATCAACAATATATTGTGTAGGTAATATGTATTCTTAATCCAACGGAAAAAAATTAAAATTAATGAATAAGTGTGCACAACTTTGTCGAATCGCCCAAAATATACCAAAACTATTATGGTTTGTTTTAGGCAGGGTTTAGTTGATTTTTAAAAACTATCCAACAATCTGTTAATTGCAGTCTTAGTTCAATAAAAACGAAATACATATGACCAACAAAGTTGAATGTGCACTATTTATGGCTGATCTTAACAGCCTACCTTCACCCTTCGCAACTGCTATCAAGAATTCGGAGGTCACATTTAAGAATTAATAACGAACATGAATATTTACGAGTAGCTCTTTCAAGTATCAATAAAATAGCTGTAGTCCTACAAAGAAGAGAGTCACGGATACCGAAGAAGATCCTCGAAGGAAATCCAGGGGGGAAAAGGCCAGTGGGAAAGCCACGCACACGATGGGGTGACAACATTACAAAAGATGCCAACCAGCTGCTAAAAATCTTGAACTGGAAAAGACGTGCGGAGGAACGTTCCGGCTGGAGGACGGCGGTAGAGGAGGCCAGGGCTCGACTTGAGTTGTAGCGCCATCGAAGAAGAAGAAGTCCTACAAAGAAACGTATCTTATAAAAACTACATAACTATCTTTTATTAAGATTTAATTTCGTAATTTTTTTAAATGACGGTCAACTAAAAAAATCTTCATAAACATAATACGACGTTTTTCTTCAAGTGTTTTTCTCTCTCTATTAAAATATTCTTTACGGAGCTATAATATGGCTTAGGTAATAAATCTCACCCCTCTTAAGCCAGAGGTAAACAAACATGGTTAACAATCAAACTCTGTATAAAGGTTTCGCAAAAACATTGAGTAAAATACCAATTGTGGGAAGCCAGCTGTTCATTGAGTTTAACGGCCCACGTGCTCGTCGTAGGTCAAAATTGAGTTTTTATTGTATTTTCAAACCATGATCCTGGACACTCCTTAAACGTTGTAGATAATCTATTTATATAATTTTGAAGCCTTATTATCCTTTATAGTTATTTTAAACATTTGATGACTGCATAAAGTATTTTTGTTACATAAAATAGTATTCTTTTAAACCTCTCGCTCTAATGTTTTAGAATATAGTCATATTTCGGTACATAACTGTGCAGTGGTAATAAGATTTTTTACGTTTATTAATTTTTTAACGCATTTATGAAACCATTAGTATAATTTATTACGAGATAATTTTTGTAAAATATTCACGATAAAAAATTATATTGATAATCTCTATGAACCCAAATTTGACAAGAATTAGGCATTTTATTATTCAAAAAATCGGCAAGATTAACACATTTGAAGATGATTATAAAGATACTTATTATAAGCTATGTCTTTGACCATTCAAGTGTGATAAACATCTTATGAATAATGATTGCTTTATAATAATTATTGACCTAAGAATAAGGTAGTGTTTTTTTGAAATACGCCATTTCTTTTGTCATTCCCCAGTGGTTAAGCTACAACATACGGCCGTAGCCATAAATTGACAAACTATAATTGAAGTAGGGAGTAAAATGATATTGACACGCGTGTTTGAACATGTACCGTTTAAAAAAAAATAAAAAAAAAATCGGTTAGGTACATGTTCAAACACGCGCGTTAACATAATTTTACTCCCTACTTTAATTATAGTTTGTCAATTTATGGCTACGGCCGTATGTTGTAGCTTAACCACTAGGGAATGACAAAAGAAATGGCGTATTTCAAAAAAACACTACCTTATCCTTAGGTCAATAATTATTATAAAGCAATCATTATTCATAAGATGTTTATCACACTTGAATGGTCCAAGACATAGCTTATAATAAATATCTTTAGAATCATCTTCAAATGTGTTAGTTTTGCCGATTTTTTGAATAATAAAATGCCTAATTCTTGTCAAATTTGGGATCACAGAGATTATCAATATAATTTTTTATCGTGAATATTTTACAAAAATTATCTCGTAATAAATTATACTAATGGTTTCATAAATGCGTTTAAAAATTAATAAACGTAAAAAATCGTAGCACCACTGCACAGTTATGTACCGAAATATAACTATATTCTAAAACATTAGAGCGAGAGGTTTAAAAGAATACTATTTTATGTAACAAAAATACTTTATGCAGTCATCAAATGTTTAAAATAACTATAAAGGATAATAAGGCTTTAAAATTATATAAATAGATTATCTACAACGTTTAAGGAGTGTCCAGGATCATGGTTTGAAAATACAATAAAAATTCAATTTTGACCTTCGACGAGCATGTCCCCCCTTAATGAATCATTGATGATGAATAGTGACGGAAGAAAGATTACCAACTGGTTTTAAATAAACTACTGCCACTGTAAGTAGGTTTCGTCACCAACCAAGTTTCATTCACGGTTGGTTAACTCAAGCTAATACTTACTAATTCAGATTAAAAAATATATCTGTCACCTAACAAAACTCACACTAGGTACGTGTTCCATACATACTAAGTTATGTATTTAAATTGGCTTTATCGGATAGTATTGAATCTCACGAAATCTAGTGGCTACAAAACTGACAGTTCGGTCAAACTTTTACTGATTTGTACTCACTGTGTTTCGTTTCCACTTTTTTCCGTAGCTGAATAGTGTTTCGAGAATCCAAACAAGTGCCGTCAAACTATTACGAGTGTAGTACTATGCAGTATCCGTTCCCAAGGTATCCACTGGAGACTGGACAGGTAATAGATATGTAATTAGATATGCAAATGCCTCACACCAGTGCTACGGATATACCTGTCTATAGAGCGAACACGCAACACGTGAGCACTTGCTCTTACTTCGTAATAGAGAGTCTTTTCAGCGGAAGCAATTCGTTCATCCTGTGGACTTATTACATAGCAATCTGTAACGTTATATCTTAATTAATGGCTCTTGCGATATAAGAGAAATTTTATATGACTCGCACAGTATATTCTCTTGTAAGTTTAGTATATTTTTCTCTGGAAATCAAGTATTGATAAGGCTTCATTGTGGGAGAGGCTTAATTAAAGATTTTCGATCTGTCTAAAAAATTACTACCGATTAGTTGATTTTATGTACCTATATGATCTATTATGGAGTCAATATTGAGCAAACTACATGGTGTGGTAATTTCATATATATTTTGCATTACGTTTACCTTCCTTTTATATAAAAGGTTTATATTATGTAATCCATCGATATGTATTTCACTGTACGTATTACAACGTTTTTTTACGTGTCTTCATTGATAATTTTGATTTTGGTGAGTGTGTTAAAATTTATTCCTTTTTTGTGTGTTTTAAGAACTGATGACGATATACACATAATGCCTGAAATCTGAATGATAAGATTTTGGTACCACACTTTCTTGTCGCGAGACAACCAACCATGCATAGTGGACATGGTGCATTTTGTCTTTAATAGAAATAACTTCAAAAAAATCTTGACTTAATTTGACATTATTTAAGTGTAGATACCACTGTACTGAAACTCTGTCTAAGCAGAGGAGCCAGGAGTTGGAAGTGATGAATCTAAGGGGGGAATTGAAATAATTCCGTCCTCCATACGACGCAGTATTTTTTTCAAATGTCCCAAAGTATACCTTTGTTGATATCAAGTCGGCTGGCAAACAGCTCCAATCGATCGGATCCCAGTAGTGATGTGACAATATAATCTGGCATTCTTGTATTATGCATGTCTCATCATCATCAGTTAATGCACTACAACCCTTGGCGGGTCTTGGCCTCCTTCAGAAACTTCCTCTATCCTGGACGATCCAGCGCCGACACTCTCCAATAATTGCTTTGACCTAGCATTTTTAAATCTCCTGTCTCTCCGTTATGCATGTCTAGAAGCGTCATATCGAAAAAAAGGTATTTTAACGCCACGCCCTCTGTAGAAAGTATATGACATTTTTGAACCCCCTTCCCTATCGTAAAATAACCAATTCATTGAAAATTATCGATTTACGTAGGTATTACGTTCGTGCGAAATATTTTATTTTTTGTGTTTTGTGAGTTCACATTTTCTACAACCATACTTATGGCGTGACGTCATACAAGGACGAGCCCTAACAAATAATCATCATTATCATCATCATCATCAGCCTGAATATTTCTACTGCTAGATGAAGGCCTCTCCAAGCTGATTCCACTTCACTCTGTCCTGTGCGTTGCGTTGCCACGTACTTCCGCAGAACTCATTTCATCGATTCAGAGGCCTCTAGGTCTACCTTGCGACATTTTGTACCTCTTGGTTACCACTGGATGATTAAATTTGTCCAACGATTGTCTCTTCTTCGAGCTTTGTGTCCAGCCCATCTCCATTTGAGGCTTTTAACGAACTCTACATCGCAAACGCTTATCTGCTTCCTTATCCACGCATTCCTCTTTTTGTCCTTACGCCCAGCATGCACCTCTCCATACCACGTTGTGCTAGTCTGAGTTTCTGGATTTCTCTTCTACTTAGGATCCATGTTTTACATGCGTGTAACAAATAATAAAAGGGCATTATTTCGAGAGCCCCGAGCAAAATTTTCGAGTCGTATAATCCTTTAAATTTTAAATTAACGACAGCTTTTCGGCGGGTAAGTTTTTAATTCGCTATCCGGAATTAATTAAGACGTTCAGTACTCATAACTCGGCAGTTTATCCCACAAGTTATTGGTCGGACACACACGGTCGACAAGACAAGAAAAACAGCCCGTGTAAAGCGATCTTATTAAGAAGCGGCGAAGGAATTAAGTCCACCGAGTCCGTAGGCGACTAATTGACCACATTTTGTACATAATACTACACCTGCATTTTCAACGGAGAATTAAATATTATTATATTTAAATGAGTAGTTGGTCCCCATTCATACTTAACATACCGGTCATTTAGAGCCGATAACCGAAACTCAATGATTGTGACGAATTTAAAATAAGACGGATACCTAGATAATTCCGATTATCAAACATGTTTGAAAACATCGGTCCACTCGTCAAGTTATCGTGGTACAGAAAATTTGAACACAGATCATTTTATGCACAGCGATTGTCAATAAATTCTTTCAACCGAAATTTTGGATTCCGCGAGGTCGTTACTCGATCATTACAGTCGCTATAATGCAATATTAGAAGTTAAGGGTAATCACTAGAGACCGGATTATATGCAACATACAAAGCTTGAAATATGCATGAAAAGTGTCAAAATATGCAACATAAAAAAATAGTCACTTTATTTTTTTTATTTAAAAATCAGCATACAATTAGTAAATATCGACGATAATTATTAATTATTAATTATTTAACATGTTGTTAATCTTGTACCTAAACGTTAATTCGATTCAAGCAATATTTTCGCAGAAAACCTATGAAGGTAGGATTTGTAAGTTTGTGAAGAGGAAGACGACTTGCAAGCAGTGACGTCCCGTGGGGGTAGGCAGATTGAGCGTCGCTTGGGGGCGGCAGTTACTCGAAGGGCGGCAAATCGAGGAGAATCATTAGGTATATTTCAATTTTTCAATTTATTTATTTTTAACATATTGTGGACATTACAAATTATAAGTTTAAGACGTTCACAACGTGACATTTAGAAACAAAAAATATAAAACAGTATTAGATAAAAAAAAGAGAAATAAAAAGAAAATATATAGAAAGCTACCCAAACGTAGATAGTAATAACGGAAATATCTTTCCATTAAAAACATCAGCTCACTGGTTGGAAACAAAATATATTAGGTAATTAAGTAAGTAGGTGCTATAAAATTTTCAACAGGACTAGTTTTTTTGTCGGGTTTGCGATGTCTAGTTTACTTCCGTTGTCCTTAGACGTCACGTTCTTCAGTCACTCGCGAGTTATGGAAGTTGTCAGGTGTATTTTTAAATGTAGGTACCTACCTATCTGAAACCGTAGACTCGCAATATTGTCTATTGGAGGAGATATGGCATTTAAATTAGATTTAGTGGCACATATCTTGTTAGTAATGTATCCATACAACACATTTCTTAGATATTGGAGTCATGAAAGGATGATAAAAAGTACTGTATAAACAAAATGTGGCGGCGTTTTGGCACTGCCTAGGGGCGGCATTTTGTCTAGGGGCGGCATTTTGTCTAGGGACGTCACTGCTTGCAAACAATGCTTATAAATCTATGCTAAAGTGATTTTTTGTTTGCCTTTGGAAGTGGAATCACTGCTACTTGCCGCTGTTATAAGCTGTTATTGTCGTGGGTCTTTCTTTTGCAATCCTGCAATATGAAGACTTGTCTTGACATGATGGTCTATTTGAAACTTCTTTGTGCACGAAATATTTTTCTCGCAACTCATCAATATAAAGCATTTCCGTCGTATGTAAATGTTCCAGGATAGTCAGCTATTCACGAAGATGCACGTTTTTTCCGAATGCATGGTACACATTAAACTTTGCACAAATAAAAAAACTAAACTGATGCATTGATTTGATAATTAGATATTGGATGATTGGATATTGTAAATATAGCGAAAACATGCACCATCACTAGATTTTAGGTAAAATATGCAATAACCGGTGAGAATGAGCCAAATATGCAATTGCATAAGTTGAAATTTTGGATCTTGTGTAGAGAAATAATACAAATCTAGGTATCTTCTACATATATAATTATGAATGAGAACAAATGTATGCAACACAAATAGGTATTTATATTTTTTTGCATTCCGCATGGAAAACATTGTTCACATACGTATAGAATACAGATATATCTTGATCAAAATAGGCATACACCTCATTTTTAACACAGATTGTTCCTGAACAATCCAAACGTGAAATATAAGGGAAAAAATCAAATAAAAAATAGTGTCGCCTGCGGTGGATTTTACTTATTCTGCACTAAACTATGTAAGGGGTTCTGTTATGTTGTATAACATTAAAGGGTTCCGTAACTGAAACTATTTGAGAAACGCTGCTATATAGTAAACAGTCAAACGTATAATAAAAATGGGCGAACGTAAGAAATTAAGAGAATTAGGTACATAACCGTGTTCCAAATCTGAAATTATTCGACTTTTCAATATTTCTCATTTGAAAACACATATAACTTTGGTGTATTTTTAAATCGTAGCGCCCAGGATGATTAATTCTTGCAAACAGTCCCTGCAATGCATAAAGATAAGCAATGTCACACCAACAAGTGGTCGTCATCTACGCTTGGCGTAAATCAGAGTTAATTCTGTAAATTCATAATAATAATGTTATATGTATCACTTACCCTATCAATATAAGCGAGGCAGGGAATGCTTTTTTATTAATTTATCGTCCTTACCTGAAACAAGAAAAAAAAATAATGTATTAATATAGATAAACAAGGCGATGCGCGGATTGTGCAAATGACGCGTGCCGAACGAAATATAATTTGTCATATAAATCCAACATGCGTCCATTTAATGTTCTGTTTATTGTTCTATTGGTAACAATAATAATAATATATATTCATTAACATGTTTTTTTTTCAAGTAAATGGGTAACGCTTTTTAGTCATCTTTACACGATTTAAGAATTAATACCCCCGTCGCCATCACGAAACAAATTTACGTGCTCACAGCTCGACGCTCTCTCTTCGGTTGCCAGCGAGTTCAAAATTTAGTCGCACCTATAGTTGAAAATTATTTGCCGTTTCACTGAAGTACCGTCTTAACACATTGACTGCTGACTAGATAATTACCACATTTAAATAGCATGCTAATTATATCGAATGGCTACCTTAATCGTTCGCGTCTTTAGCGTCCAATCTATTAAGTACGCTATATTATGAGCAGCTACATAGTAAGTATTCGGTTCTGCAAGTATTTATTTGTTTCTTAATCTATTGCACATAATAAAAACTGGCACGTTTCATGATACAAATATATTCTATTGCATTCACTAAATAATAATTTTGATTAGATAATAGGTACTATATTTACGAGAATGATACAAGTGTATTTAAGACTATCTACTATCAGTTATCACTTATCAGTGTTATCACGGTATGATTCATAAAGATGTGTGTGTTAACATCAGCTGTAAAATAAAGTATCAGAGGGTCACTGGCGAAGTTTAGCAGAGTTTATGGTCATAGAACTATACAATGTCAGCAAGGCCGGGTCTAACCGAAACTAGCGTGACAGAAATGCATTTATTTTCTATATTGAATGAATGAATAGAAAGTTTGCAGAGTACAATATAAACGACCGTATCGGTTGAGATGTCACGGAGTAAGACGCATAAAATGGCCGTCGGAACGCAGTTATCGAAGCGTATTTTTCCCCATCCGTCTCACTGATATAGAGTGTCTGACTTGTTTAAAGTCACCATTAATGCAATACTTTTTTGTCATCATCACCGAACAGACCTACTTGCCTATTACAAAGACGCGTTCCACATGAAACAAAAAAAAAATATATATGTAATTATAATATAAAATATATAAATTTAAACGTATTTCTGGTACTCAAACTTGATAAAGCTTAACATCTGAGCGAAAGATTTGTCGCAAAATCATTTATATACCTAGTTGTGGTGAATAACAAGTGACACATTAATAATAATTGGGCCAGACCTTTCACCGTCCCTTCGCCACATGCGTAAAACGACGACACACAGAAATGGAATATTTAAGTTCTATTATCTTAAAAATTAAACCGACGATATTAATTTTTTATATTAATACTTGGAAACGGTTAACGGAAACGGAAAAGGTACCTATGTAATTTTAGTGAAGAAGAAATTTTGCGGAGATCTTAAATTAATAAAGTCTCTGGGTATAGGTACAGGAAATATTTACATAGGCAAAAATTGAGTGAGATAGAAAAACTTTGAAATATAGATTAGAGTAGATAATGAACTACCGCAAAGTGGACGATATCTATTGAAAAGGTGTGATACATCATTACATGGTAATAATCAGTTGTCATTCATTTGGCTTCTAGTAATCGAAACGAAAGTTAAAATAATTGATCTTTTAGATTTTAGAACACACGCCTAGCGGTCCAATTCTTTTTCACTAACGCAAATTAAAAATAAATCACCCACAAAGGCCCACGCCCTACAGCGAAGACACAGCGTCTTTCTAATAATATAATACCATAGTGCAAACGCCAATAATACTATCAATACGATCTATCGGCTGAAAAATATCAACAAATGGCACGCGTTTGCTCTAGTATGAAAACCGCATGCCAGTAATAGAGTACAAACCGCAGGTAGTAAAAGTGATATTGACTGCTTATGTTAAAGCGGATTTTTGTTTCACCTGTAGATACGCAACCGTGCCATAAAAAATACACGCCTGCCTGCAGATCTGCAATAAGTGAACTATTATTAATTATTGTGCACAAATTAATTATATCGATTGGTACAATACCTACAGGACTAAAATCTTGTTTTGCAGTTCCTTTTAGTTTCCTGCATTTTAAGGTTATACCTCAGTTGAGACACGGTCTAAAAAGATCGTGGCTAGGCGATGCGCGGATTACAAGTCGCGGGTGCAAATGACGCATGCCAAACGAAATATAATTTGACATATGAATCCAAAATACGTCCATTTAATGTTCTGTTTATTGTTCTATTAGTAACAATAATAATATATTCATCCACATGTTTTCTTTTTAAAGTAAATGGGTAACGTTTTTAGTAATCTTTACACGATTTAAGAATTAATACCCCCGTCTCCATCACGAAACAAATTGACGTGTTCCCAGCTCGACGTTCTCTCTCCGAATGGCAGCCAAAAGTCCAAAAGTTCGTCGCGCCTATAGTTGAAAATTATTTGCCGTTTCACTGATGTATCGCTTTAATATTATCATACTTGCTTTTCCCTCAACCACCCGCCACGTCTCCACATCCGTTATGCAGGCGTATACCGTGGGGTAACGAACGTTAGGCGCCCTTCAAATTGTTGCCCAGTGCAACTTCCTAATACCTTGGTTGGCGTGCACTAGAGTGTGCGTGATCCCTACTTCGATATAATGTATTACGGTCAATTCTCGATGAGAAGAGACCTTCTCGCTAGCCGTAAAATGCCGCAAACTTTTTAAAAGCTGAGAAATTTCCCCTCGTTGATACCAAGTCGCAGTGGCCGACCGGTCCAACTGAGGGTCGGACCGATTTGAGAAGCTCTCCCCTTTCAACCAACATAATATGGGGACACTCCCAGAGGATGTGATCGGCATCCTGCAATTTTCCACATAAGCAAGTCGGAGATTTTATTAGGCCTAGCTGACAGAGCTATTAATACTGTGTAACTAATAAGTATTGGTGACATTATTATCAAGTTGATTTTTATAAGTAGGTACTAACCTAATCTGTTCTGAGAAGCATGGCCCCAGACCAGGATCTTTGGCGGGGAAGCTATCGATATACCATCATAAATCGTCAGGTGTTCGAATTTTGAACTAAGCTCATCACAGTATAAAAAGCATGAAATCATAATTAGGGATTCCAATCCCCCGGGATCCCGAGCTATTTTCGATACCTATGAATCCCGGGATTGACAAACATAATCCCGGGATTTCGGGATTGATTTTTTTATCAATTTTTATGGAAAATAAAATAAAAACGAAAATATAACAGAAAAAATACTTTTAATAAAAAATAACTACATTAGAAATAAACTGAGTTTGAATGAAGTTTGATTTATACCCATGTGTAGGTTGCCGATTCATTTTATTTTTTCACGTAAATTATTAAAAATAGAAAGATTGGAAAAAAACAATGCTTCGCACTTTTAACAAAGTAATTCCACCATGATATCATACGTTTTACGGCAGTTTCATAGTTGTCTGACTAATAGATTTATGAAGCGGAAAGGCCATAAGTACGCCATGATTATTTGCTTTAATATCGCTAATCCATTCATTAAGTCTATTAGAAACAGCATTCTCCTATTAAATTCACATTATTATTTAAATTACAATATTATTTACTCCGTTAAACTTGTGTATTTCCAAGATTGAACGTATACAATATTAACAATAAATGTCTTAAATTGTAAAAATTATACTAGATTTATTTTTGATTGATTTTATCAATGTTATTTGTAATTATAATTTTTTTATATTAACAATGGAAAAAATGCCAATCCCGGGACCAGTCCCGGGATCCCGGGATTGTCAAATTGTAATCCCGAAATCCCGGGATCAGAATTTTGGCTCGGGATTGGATTCCCTAATCATAATAATGTCAAATCTTAACATGTGGCGCCCTCACTCAGCGGACAACTTATACTGGTGAATCTATGCCTATCGCTAAGGTTAACGATAGTGTGACGCTATACAGCAGCGTAATGTTAAGGGTATTCAGTATATTTTTAACATTTTTTTATTGAACTATTGAGTTGTCGAGTGTCGACAGACAATAGTGAAAAAATGCATTGCACAACCACATTTCTTTAAATGTCGCGATTTTTTTTTACTGATAGAGCAAATTTGTGATGTGCGTTTATCTCACTTATCCGGTCGACTCGCCACGCCGAGACCCATCTGAGCGCAGGCCCGTGTAAATCGCTCATGCATACAACGTGTTTTGGTAACTGCAATCTGATCTTGTAAATTCATTCCGCCATGTTTTCGGGGCAAGAAAATGAACTTCTAAGCATTTTATAACAAGTAATCGCAGCGGCTGTTTTGGGTACGTGGAGCCTCGAGATACTGAGTGGTTTCGAAACATCCTTCGAAGAATTGAAAAATACTCGATTAATTAAATTTCATTGCCCTTTGGTGAATTTCTAACTGTCGCCGTTGTATTAGGTACTTATAAGATACCCATATCGCAGCGGCGGTTTTGGGTACGCGGAAGCTCGAGATACTGTCCGGTTTGGAGACCCCATTCCGAAAATCGAAAAAGAACCATGCATTTTGGTGGATTTAAAACTGTCGCCGTGTAGAACTAAGATACGAGGGTGGGTCAATAATTCCTTAGAAAAAAGCATTAAAACAGTTTTTATTTTTGTATTTTTTTTTTATTTCTCAACATAATCTCCTTGGAGCTCAATACACTTGGTTAGACGTTTCTCAATTTTTTTAAACCGTCAGAAAAATAAGTTTTCGGAAGGTCCTCAAAATAAGCATTTGTCCGATCGATGACTTCTTCATTTGAAAAAAAACGTTGTCCACTTAGCCATTTTTTTAAGTTTGGGAAAAGGAAAAAGTCACTGGGGGCTAAATCTGGCGAATACGGTGGGTGGTCAACCAATTCGAACTTCAATTCTTCAATTTTAGCCATTGATCGTAAACATGTGTGAACACGGGCATTGTCCTGATGAAAGAGGATTTTTTTCCTGTTTAAATGAGGCCGTTTTTCTTCAATTTTGTTTTTTAGCTGGTCCAATAAAGATGCATAATAATCCCCTGTTATTGTTTTTCCTTTTTCCAAATAGTCAACGAAAATTAATTTCACGTGCATCCCAAAATACAGTAGCCATAACCTTACCAGCTGATTTTACGGTTTTCGCCTTCTTTGGACATGGTTTGCCTTCGCAATCCACTGCTTTGACTGTTCTTTCGTCTCGGGAGTATAGTGGTGTATCCATGTTTCATCTACAGTCACAAAGCGTCGAAAAAATTCATCCGGATTGCGTTGCATGAGCGACAACAGGGCTTTAGAGGCCACCACCCTATTGCGTTTATTGTCGACTGTGAGCAAACGCGGCACCCATCTTGCAGAAATATTTTTCATGCCCAATTTGTCATGTAAAATAGAAATGACGCTACCTTTTGAGATCCCTGTAACCTCAATTATCTCACTCAACTTTAATCTTCGGTCACTTAACACCATATCGTGGATTTTATTGATCATTTCTGGTGTAGTCACCTCTACAGGACGTCCTGAGCGTGGTTCATCCTTTGTTGATGTACGACCACGTTCAAATTCATTTAACCAGTTATAAATAGTTGCAAGTGAAGGAGCAGATATGCCGTGAACTAAATCCAACTCATTTTTTATTTCGTTTGCTGTTAACCCTTTTATATTAAAATGTTTAATAACAGCTCTAAACTCAATTTTCTCCATTTTCCATTTTTCCATTTTCCACAAGCAATTTTTTTTTTTAATGTACGAGAAACACACAACAACCCGACCAATCTGATTGAAACTTCGCAGCATACTGAATCGGTAGTGCCGCTGCATGAAAACAAACCGCTTACAGTACTAGTCGCGCCACCTGTCGGCTTTTCTAAGGACTTATTGACCCACCCTCGTACTAACTAAGATACCCGGAAAAAGAAAGGGGGTGCTAACATAACGTAAAGACACCGCTCCACCTTCTCCATTTATCCATTACAAATGCAATTATAATTTTTACTGCGGCTAGCAGCCAGCAGAAAGTTAATACGCCACATCCGCGGATCGGATTATTCGGCAGAACCCGAGAGGTCTCTGGTTAACCGCACCATATCCGTGATGCTGATGATTGAGGGTCTGTTACAATATAAATAATAGCGTGGTGTTATTAAAATTATTATTATACCTGATCGAAATCGTAAGTGTTTCAAAACTTTGTAACATTATCCTCAACATACTTTTGTACCGGTGAGTGAGTCATGGCTTTTTTTCGCAACTTCTCTGGTCAATGAAACGAAATTAGGCTCCAAATGAAAGCAAAAATATTTTACAGAAGACTTTCAAAACTTTTGATGGCTACTCTGTAATGTTTGTATGGATAAATACGTACCTACTTACTCTCCGTATCTCTCTGGAGCCTAATTTTTGAAGCAAGCAGTATCATAAATATGAAAACTTGCTCGAAAACGCGAATTGAAAAGTAAGCATGATGCTTCGAACGGTGTCCAAAAAGGCAACGGAAATATTGGGGAATGGCACAACTGGACGCCAGGACAATTGGACGCCGCACTCTCGTAGACACGCAAACAGAACGTAGACGAGGAATTTTAATGAGTTTCTATCCACTACTTAGTATTTTTCATTCATGTTACTCTTAACATAATGTTTTTTTTTATTGCGGATTGAGAATTACCATGCCTAACGCTTTATATAAAAATAAAAAACTCTTTTTTCGTTGAAACTTAAACATATGCACCATTACCTAAATCATTATTTACATGTGCATATTTAAATTCTCACCAACTATTAAATCATTATATAATAATGTGAATATATTTTTTTTTTAAAGTACCTATAAGTACCTAACGTCTATTTTCTTCGAATTGCGTGGCGGAGTCCAGTTGTCCCCGCGTCAAATGGTCCTAGACCCGAAATATTGGACGTATATTTATGATCGCGCAAGAGTTTGCATTATATCTTGTATATGGACTCCATGACAGCCAATAACAGCTCAAGTTAACATGTAAACAAAATAACTTAAAATATGGTAATGATAAATGCGTCGCATTGACTTGAGATGCTGAAGCGGGGGGAATTTAGTTCCACTAGTTCATAAAAGAACCGTGATGACGTGTACGCCAGCTTATAGAAATTTGACTCTAGTACGTAGCTAAGTATTTATCCTCAAAGAAGCTACGTAGGTACGTCAATTATTTACAATAGATATTGGTATCGATATTTTCTTTCGATGACGAACGATTTTGCTAATTTCTTTTAGAAATAAATCCCTGGCGGACAGTATTGATACGTTTTCTTTTTGTATGACGGGCCTACGTTTATTTTTCACAAATGAGGACGTTTTTTATACAATCACTGTAATACTAATCAAGACACGAGCTATTTGAATACAATATTCGATGGCGTGGTGTTCCGTAAACAGATGAACACGTTAAACAACGCCTAGTAAATATTCTACAATTAATTTAGAAATCGACGTTGGCGGTTTTAACGAGACGCGTTATCATACCTATTACATATTCTAACGGTCGAAAAACTAAAGTATTTGTGTAATCCGACGACGGATATGGATAGGTTTGGGCGGGAAAGATTTCTTTCCGTATCCGTGGAAATTATTGCCCACCAGTATTACTGCCATCTGTTGGCCAGAAAATTATAAGTTACTGATTTACTATTAAATTTATTGGTAATTTCTTTTGCGTGGGATCACACGAAAAATACAGTACCTAATGATTTAAAAATGACCATTAACCAACTCTTCTGTTGTTTACTATAATAACTCACTTACTACGATCACCACTCACTGTGGACTTCAGAGCGATGCCCCTTGTGAAAAAAGGGCTTCTTCAAAAATTACAATTTTAGAAAATCCAAGAAGATGCTGGAAACGCTACGAAACATTCTATATTTTAGTTCAGTTCGAGGTTGTCGCCTCATTTTTATACATTTGTGGAATTTGGTTTATTTGAGTTTATCATATTATGTTAAGTGCGTGTGCTCTGTCCCTGGGCCTACGACGGACTGATTTAAACAGGGCGGCTACAGATTTAAATGAAAATATGGAGATATGTACCTACTGCATTTATCAGGTTATTGTTCTTTAAAAACTTTAAATAAAAGTTATATTTTAATTACGTGTGATGGATAGATACTGTAGGTACATTGGTATACATAATACACAGATATCTAATACAGTATAACCCCTATTTTACGTTTTTTAAGGGACTGAAGAAAAAAAACCTAATTGGAGGGAAAATGTAAAAGGGGGGTATTGAAAAAAAGAACATTTAAATTTTATGTTTCTAAAAAAATAACGTTTTATTAAAATACAACATTCAATTAAAATTTTTATTGAAAAATCGTTCGAATGTCACGACCCAATCATTGTCAAGTGCGCGTAACTCGCATATTTTGAATATTTCCGACGTAAATCGCGGGAAAGAAAAACGTAAATGCGGGTATTAAATGTACTGAATTACATCGGGACTGAAAAAAATACACGAAAACGTGAATTCCGGGCACGTAAAAACGAGGTTATACTGTAATTTGTATAAAAAATAATATTATTGCAACTTTAATTTTAAATACGACTGCATGACAAGAGACTCGTGACGTGTCGCTAAAACGACGGAAGTGACACGACGTTGTATGATGTATCTATAGTCTAAGCCAGCGGTTCCCAACCTGTGGTACGCGTACCACCGGTGGTACGCGAGTGGATAGTTGGTGGTACGCGAAAAATAATCAGTAATGGCGGACATAAAAAGTAAAAAAAAAATCAGTCATAAAAATAACATTTAAACTATTGTATTTTTTCTATAATTCATAATTTTAATTAATAATTTACAGTACAGTTGTTAATATGTACACTCGATGATCGAAAATCCAACAATCAATATCGTATTTTTGGAGTGCACTTTAGCGCCGTTAGCTATCAGTAACTTGAGATGTCGCCGTCACTGTTATGATGGCGCTGTACTCCATTCACTTTTTTTTAAATAAAAATTAGTTGTTTAAAAAAAACTTCTTTGTGTCCTGGTTGTGAATTTCGACAAGAAATGAGGTTCGGCACCTTTTATTAAAAAAAAAACATTGTGATATGCAAAGTTCAAATGTCTCATTTTTATCAGAAAAAATAAAACCTTTGGTATTTTTTTTTTAAACTTAAATAAATTGAGTTCTGGGAAATATAGTCACCCTATAAAATTTATAATGCAAATAGAATAACAAATTTCTCGAAATACAATCATTTTTACGAAGTGGTACAATTAAGCGTGATGTAGGTACTACCAAGTGGTACGCGAGCCAAAGAAGGTTGGGAAACGCTGGTCTAAGCTTAGATCACGACCTTATGCTTGCCCTATACTCAAGAGACTGCGACATGATAGGGTGAATTATATAGCAGTGTGAAGCTTATCAGTCCGGCTGTGTGTTATAAGTTATTTCAATATATCAAACAGACACTAGAGATATAACAATGTGTGTTATCTTATCACTAAATATGCACTAAATATTTATAGTTTTCCCCGTTCGAAAACATTTACTAGGCTATATATATATTACACATTATTTATATAGGATTAGGAATAACTGTTGGCGCCGTTGACGGATAAGAAATAACTCAACAGTGTTGTAATGAAACTATCACCCGTTATCGGTTTTATATTGAAAATAAATATTAAATAAAAACGTATAAAATGTATATATACCTATAATATGTATACATATACCGACATATTATGCTGCTGCCCGCCAAAGCAACCGTGTTACTTCTGGCAGGACGTGCCACAATGTACACAAATAATATTAGCATTAATTAAAATAATATTTAAATAAAACACGATTTAATTGCGTATGCGGGCATCGGGATGATGTCACTGTACGAAATATTTAAATTAAAAAAAATATCAGCAAACAAAAGAGGCGTTAACTTTAAATTAATATTTATTTTAAATACAAATAATCAAGTAGTACCTAAGTATGCTGTGTGCCACACATTTCTGATATCACACGTTACTGGCACATTAGCCCGGGATGGGCCTGGTCTCCTGGAATCGACTAATCCCCCTCAAATCCCGAATTCTAATGGTTCCCGCATCCATCCAATAACCACAATAACTTCGAATCAAAAAGTTTACGAGCTGGTGGGTCATTCATTAAATATCGTATAACCAGGTCATTTTAGTCATGAAATTTTGATGCTTTGGTAATGTTGGGTTCCCCAAATTCCTCGTAGACCTCGCAGTTGTAACATAATAATATGTATACGCCATGTTTCATCTTAATTCTTTGCTCTAAATCTTGCTTTCCGGATTATTTCAAATATCAGAAGACCGTTTTCAGGCGTGTTACTAATGACCTGACATTCTTTTTTACCTATCACTGTTTATTGAATTACCTACTAAAAAATATCCATGATTGATGATTTCTTATTAAATGTGTCATTATTTTTGGTCGTACACCCTACAGGTATGGAGAGGTGTATGTTGGGCATCACGCGAAAGGACCGTAAGAGAAACGAATGGGTAAGGAAGCAGACAAGAGTATGCGATGTAATAGACGTTGCCAAACAGCTGAAATGGAGATGGGCGGGGCACATTGCTCGCCGAAAAGACGGCCGCTGGACAAATGCCGTCATCCAGTGGTACCCAAGGGGCACGAAACGGCCACAGGGTCGCCCTAAAAGCCGCTGGATTGACGAACTGGTAAAGTTCGGCGGAAATACGTGGCAGCGAACGACACAGGACCGAGAGAGTTGGAGAAAGCTTGGGGAGGCCTTCATCCAGCAGTGGATTGACCCCGGCTGATGATGATGATGACCCTACAAGAAGGATTGTATTATAACCGAGAGACAGAACAAATCGAGAATGCCTTGTTTTTCACTGACACAGGCCCTGTATGCCGCTGAATTACACGATGAGTAGAGACAAACAGTGGAGAAGTTTGTCAAACGGCCAAATTATCCAAATCTCGTTAAAGTCATAAAGTCAATGTATTATTTTTAATAAGAAGCACAAATACGATTAAGTCTACTGTAAAATAATATATACATTCATTTATAGCTCTCAATGGTTATCAAAATTAAACATGACATTCATTATATTCGTACAACTGACTAGATGTCATAATTAATAATAGAGTTGTGTTAATCAAAAGTGTGCTGTAAATTCGATATATCTACTACATATATTACTACATTTTACATCTACAGTCCTGCAACCAAGATTCAATTATAAAGGCTATCAGATTGAAAGCGCAAGAACACGACGTATAATAAGAAAAGTATTTTCATAGTCAAAGAACATCTGATGCGATTGTACTGATGATAAACTCACTGCGTTTGAATTATAACTGGTAAAATGATTCTAATAATTAAAATATGAAATTAAATGGAGCAAAGTCATTGTACAATTATTGTGAATTGATTATAATATGTCTACTCGTTCTGGCATACGTCGATATCATGATGCATTGATATAGATACTGTCAATATGCTGGAGCATAAATTTTGATTGGACAGATATTTCAACTAGCGGTATTGCGATTATAACTAATACTACACCTGTAGTTATCGAATACATTTACAGCTATAAATAGAAGAAAAAAAAAATTTCATTCGCTCAACAATCATATGTGTAGATGTTGGCCTCCTGCCGACGCCAAAAAATTCGTGAACAGATTTTACTTTTACAAAAAACAATCGGTGTATGTACATGTAAGCGCGTTAGAATTTATACTTATTTGGCGTAACAAAACAAAAACAAAACTTGTGATAACCTAGATTCTTCGACTAGCTCTTAATTATCCTGTTAAATTACACACTCAAGAAAAGGGGCCGCTTATTGGAGTGCCGTTGGTTTATTTCTATACACTTTAACTTATATTAAAACTAAATTATATAATTATTTCTCGTTGTTTTTATTTTTAAAGTAACAACTGTCACTCTGACGTTTAATCGTTTGTTTACGTAAGGAATTGCAAATGGCCGACAATAGTAAATTCGTTGCCTAGGCAACGGAACAATTCTACTATCAAACTTGCGTTTGTATACAGATGACTGATTCGCAACTAACTTCATACTGTCGCGCACTTTCGTAACGGTGTGCGCGCGTACCTCTCGATTTCACTCTCTACCAAACGCCCCAAAAGAAGTATAACTTCAAAAATGGTGCTGGCCACTCGTTTGACCTATTAGGGTTATGCTATAAATCTAACCACACATTGAAAGACCAACATGGGAATTTGTCAGATGCAGGATTCAAACCAGCGACCACAGTTTCAGATACGAACACTCTACCACTTGTCCATCGCGGGCGTAATACGTTTAAATTGTAATTATAATAATTTAGCAATCTATCTACATACGTCACTAATTAGAAAGATACACAGGTAAATAAATAAAACTAATTAGCTTGATCACATTGATTACACACCATTATTATATAATCAATAAGGAAGCCAATAATAGATGTCGCTAACACTACTTTGTGCCTAACTATAACGATACCCCGTATTATTGAATCAGCTGCAGCTCAGTATCGTTAAGAAGGTAAGGTTTAATCAACAGTCATTAACGGCCTTATCTTGGATCGCAAGAGACCAGCCGGAGTACAGGAAACTCCTACGAGATTTGACGAGACTGATTGTATTAGAAGTCAACCAACGCCCGTTTGACAATGTTGAAATTGTGAAATCGTACAATGACACTTGTTCGATGCAAAGTAATTAATTGTCTATATTATTATAACACAGAATGCACTTTTAATTATAATAAAAAAATATTTAAGTAGGTATCGAATTGGTTACATACGAAAATAAAACTATACACATATAAATAATGTATGCAGATATAAGAAATTGTTCACAAACACATACAAAACTTGTTTTTATATAATAAAGTAGGCTTTCAATCGTATACACTATACAGCATGGCCCCCACAAGGGGGGTGCTGATACCTCTAATAGCATAAAAAGTCGCCTGCGGCGCTGGTTTACTTCGGAGTTGTTTACCATTTTAAAATATATGGTTGTTGTGACGTGTTGAGTGATACTCGACAACTCCATAATTCGATGTGTTAAAAAATCGCAAAACTACACTGAATTTTATTTGACCTCGAACACCATTTGAAAAACAATACTGGAGAGCGTCAGACTGCCTTTAACCATAGCGACAGGTAAGGGGGCCCGCCCAAGATCCTGGCCTGGGGGTCCGCTTCAAGATGTGGGGCCCATGCTATACAGTATGCAGATTTACAAAGAAAAATATTATTTGCATATCCCCATACCCTGACAACGCCTTGGGTATTGAGACAACCTAATAATGTTACGTAGCCAAGAGAATCTCCTTCTGCCTGACATCTTTCCAGCATTGTGAGCTGGAGTAATTATCATACTTGAAGTATGTCACCTTTCTGCGCATTATAGTATGTAATAAGTAACCTAAGAAGTTACATGATTAATTATCATATTGCATTATATAGATATTCGAAAGGACTATAATTACTATTTGCGCCCACGATGGCCGCGGGGCTTAAGCGTTGGCCTATTGAGTCGTAGGTCCCAGGTTCGAATCCTGGGTCTGACAAGTACACATTGTTTTTTTCAATTTGTGTACGAGTCAGAGTATGGACCTAATAATATGAGCAAGTGGCTGACATCCATTTCTAGTAAAAACAAAAATCTGCCAATACAAACCACTCTGTGGAGGCCCATATGATCATATTCGGATCGGATATGGTCGAAAGAAAATATTATAATGTACATCTTTATAATTAGCAGACTCGATTGATTATTTGCTTGGACCCCGCATCGTTTGAAGTATAGATGATGAAGGATTCGTTTACTTTACCCTGCATGGATATTAGCAGTGACTATGATAACATACTGTAGTTTAAAAGTCGGAAGATATTTTTATTCGCCTGCCTTATTTACCGACTTCATGTCGGCGCCGACATGAACCACGAAACGCTGAGTTCGACCCCCAGCTCGCCTGCCGACCCTTCCGCAGTATGAAATGTACAAGCCAGCCAGATAGAGTCGGCATACACACTTTAAAACGCAACCACAGACGGCGTTAATGAGCACGCTGGATTATACGTCATAGGGTACACGATCCGCTGTTTGGTCAGCCACTGTGTCAAATTAACCTGACATTATTATTGCCAATTGGGAGTGAAATAGCCATATTCAAACAAATCTCTGGATATCGATATTCCATCTACGTTGGTAATGGTGAATTTAAATGGAAGTTTAATAAATATTTCTTAAAAAAAGAATCAGCTTAACTCATTCGATAGACTCCCCACTCCCCAGTAGGTAGGTACCTACTTACTTAATATAGCTTGACTTTTATGGAACATTTTATTCTCATCATGTTATAAACGTTTTCAATTAATACACATTTTGTAATGGAATAATATGTTAAAATAGACAAATTTAATTAAAAATTAATAAACCGTGTATGGTAAAGACGAAATCAAATAGAAACGTATTGATTTGTTGAAAATTAAAGATGGGGATTTCGAAAAAGCAGGATATAGTCAACTATAAAACTTTTATCACTATTCGGTATTCAATCCTCTGGATTGGATAGGGATCCAACGGTAAAACTGTCGTATCTAAATTCAATTTACTTCTAGAGTTATTTTCGAAAATATAGAATTTCGTCTAATGAAATTATACGTATGCACTAAATTAGGCTGATTAAACTTGGTTTTTTCTAGCTCCACCAAATATCTACACTATTTATTTTATGGCTTGATTTAGTAAGTCTCCTTTCGATTCAATTATCTCAAACTATGATACTTCACATACTTACTAGTCTGGTTTCAGGGCAGCGATTTATCTAATGTAACAATGAGCCAAAATATAACAAATGCATACTACACAAAACCCACTGACTAAAGATTAATTATATAAATTTTTAATTCGACTTAATACTTATCTTCTGGTGATTATTTGGTTATCATTCTCAATTCCCATACCTCTATCTATCAATTAGCATAACTAATTCCAACCCAATCCGTTTACAAAGAAAATAAGACAAGCAAATACACAAAGTGACGCAATCCATCGACGTGTCCAATACTGGCTTCTAGAAAAGCAAAGATGGCGAGGAATTATTTATTTACTGCAAAGGCGGAAACCGTAGGATGCACCGAGTGCAAGTTTTGCGCGGCGACCGGATGCTCGCGTAGAGAAGTAAAGCCTCCCAGCAAAGCCTACATTGCGTGGACATAATATGAATTACAGAACACATTGTATGGCGTGTTATGCCACGGTACATTGTGTTCGCATGTCTTACAGATAAATAGTTGTCATTTTGATGTCACGCATATCGGTTTTGGAATAAATTACATTGGATTACGTAATAATGATTATAATGCATGCATGAATGAAATGAGTAGTAGAGAAATAGAGAAAGCTTCCGTATGAAGAAATAATTTAATAAAATGCTACCCGTCACATCATCGATATTGGTTAAAAGTGGAGCATAATAATATTGCAAGTGAGAATATAATCATACCTATTTTATTGTAAGACGTTTCGTGCATACGGCACAGTAGAGAATTAAAATTAACGTGTCAATGTATGTATAAGAATCCTCGGTTGAAAGACATCGTATTAATTACGAGTAAAATTAGTAAAAACTACGTACTTATTCCACATAATGTAATAATGATAAGGACCGGTTATATCCGCTTCTCAATTAAATTGATTTATTTAAGTATGTATATTGTTTTTATATAAAAATTGTATTGGATTTTGTACCCATCATAATTCATAAGTCCCCTATTATAGCACGGTTTGACCAGGCTGCAATAATTTGTCACAAATTAGTAATTAACTATGTTATCTTATTAAAATACTTGATTGTATTCATTTATTAGACAATTGTTTAATCGGGTATTTAGCATACATAACTTAACAGTATGACGTCTGATACAAGTCTCGTTATATTCGCTAGATGCTCAATATACGAGTATATTATGTTGGATACTGAATGGACATTTGTTGTACTTTCGATATATTCCCACGGACAAGGGTCAAATGGGGAGTCCCCCAATCAACAGATGTTACACAAAATCATCATAAAACATTGATTTGATGGCGTGAACAATAACATTCATGTTACTAGGTACACCCTCTACAATACTGTGGGAATATAGATTTACACAATAAATCTCTATCTAGTCTAATCAGTACTTAATCTAAAAGGTATCCCTTATTTATTAATATAAAAAAACATCCCTTGCTATTATATAATATTTAGTAATATAACGTATTACTGTGGGAATTAGCTAAGCTAAGAAATAATAATAAATAACTATATTGATTCACATCTTATATACATACATCTAATAGTATTTTATAACACTCCATAGATCACTTGAATTACATTTCAGTAAAATTATTAATACAGGATTGGCAAAAGATTGTAAGTATCTATAGCTTACATTTCGATCATAGGACGGTTAATTTAATCATTTTGTTATTCTACAATAAGAGCGGAATGCAGAAACATTTGTCATAACTAAAATTTCCTTAGCAGAAAACATTATGCAGAAACATTGTCCTTAGTTAAGATCATTTCTATTGAAAATAATACCATATTTAAAAATTCTCTTTCCTATAGTTTAGGTAAATTATTTTATAATTGTTAAACGATGACAAAAATATGACAACTGCATTTTATAAATGCAATAAATATAAATACATATTAATATTTAATTATAATACTCTTATTTTTCCGTTATAAGTCATTATACGTGATTCCACAGGCACCGCAAGATATTTTTTTAATATGGTAACACTAGCGTTAAGCGTTATTCTTCACCTGGCATCTTGTATTTCTGCGGGCTGGCGTATAAAAGTAAAATAATATTCTGCAAGTGCATGCCAAACGAATTAACACAATCAATATCCATATTGAGATACATTGTTAAATGAATGAGTGTACGGACTGTTTCATAGACATGCGAATTTATTTTGACAGCAGCTGTCAGTGGTAAATGGTAATACAGAAGGGGGCGTGTTCATAACAAAAGTAGTCTATGGTTAAGGATTCCTTAACTCTATACTCAGGATTGTCTATAGTTAAGTCATGCTTTTCGGCGACTTATCCTTAGGATCGAAATCTTAGATTGTGCGTTCCGCTCTAATATTATCTATATTTCAATAATTAACGCAAATTCCCGTTTAAAATCAATGGACCCTGTGTATATAAGTCAGCTAACTAAGTAAACGGATGTCACCACTGTCGACTGTGCAATTACTTAGTTTAAATAAGAGTAAATCTTAATTATTTAGCTTTTAAAAGTTATTTGGGTACCTAAGTGGAAACAGACTGCTTTTTAAATGGCAAATATTGACTTTACTTGACTCGTTCAGTTAACGGAAATCTTGAACGCGGTCAGAGGAAAATGACATCATGTCGTTTTAAAAGATATTGATGCAGATTTTGTTAGGTACTTATATTATAACTGTTAATGATATTTTTTACTGAAGTGACTGAAATGATAGTTTTTACGGTAAGTATACAAAAAATGAGAGGCCAGCGCGATTCTATACCCAATTTTAAATAGTCCCATAATAATGCAATAGTTGATGACGTATTATCGATTAGATTCAGAATTTAGAAGTGAATCTAAAAACAAAACATATACTTATAGCAATAGTTGATTATTATTATCAGGGAGCAGAAAAATATTGGAAAATGCATTTGTTACGATTCTCGAGTGTGGAGAAATGAGGGATAAACTTAAACACATGTTAAAGAATATGTTATTTTCAATATTTAGGTAGGTATGTGTTATAATATGGATAAACTCAACGCGCATTGAATATTGGTCAAATTTGAGGATACATATTAGGGGGCTCTGTATTACTTACATTTTAATGGCTTGCCCCTCATTCACTCATGAACCAAATCTGTTCTGTATTACAATGTCCTGGGTAAAAAAACCAGATGTTTATCGTTTTCATTTATTTGATATTTCGTTTGTGATGAATTTTAAAATAACCTATGAAGATTGAATAAATAAACTTCTTATTGTGCCATCCCCTAGCGGAGGTCGGCCACCATCAGAGAGATCTTAGTTTTTTCATTGGCTACCAGGAACAGTTCAGTGATGCTGCACTCGTATCAATGACGGAGGTTCTTAAGCCACGAAATGCGGCGACATCCTCTGCTACGCTTACCATTGATCTTTATCTTTCCTTGAATGACAAATTGGGGAATGCTGTACTTTTGTCCTTTCATAATGTGGCCGAGGTACTGTAGTTTTCTGGTTTTGATACTACGCAAAACTTCGCGGTCCTTTCCCATTCGATTTAGAACTTCAAGATTTGTCACCCGGTCAGTCCAAGGAATTTTGAGGATGCGTCTATACAGCCACATCTCGAAAGCTTCAACTCTCCGTGGCATCTCTTGGTTTAGCGTCCATTCTTCCAAGCCGTAGAAAAGAATTGAAAGAGCGCCATACATACATACGCAGACAAATACATTAAAAAAATACTTTATATTCACATAATTATTAATTTTTGAAAGATTCATAATGTTTTGTTTAATTCATATGAAAACAACTGTTCATAAGATTTTTTGTGTTTAATTCGTGTATTCTGTTCGTTCGTCTCCTCAATAGACACTGAATCATTTAAACAAAAATTTCTTATGGCATAACGTGACCTTCCATAATATTATAAAACATTAATAACAACCGAAGAATCTATTTTTTGTATTAATTACTAACTATGCAATGCCATACTAAGTATATTATATCGCTGTCAGAAAATTAAACCTTTTAACGCGCCAACGACTTTAGTCGTGCTATCGTGCTATCGTGCTATCAAGAACAAAAAATTAACATTTTCCTATTGCTATTCACACGTAAGTAACCAATAAACAAGGGGATTAAATTTAATTTGTATTTCAAATTTCAAGGCAAAGCCAATGTAACTTAATCCAATATACCAAAGCGTTTTTATTAAGAAGCTGTCAACGTTGTCCAATATCCGAGGTGATTAAATTCACGGTTTACTTTTTTTTACACAACCGGTGATTAGATGTTGAGTACTGGTTTCACTAGAAACACGCATCGGCAATAAATTAATTAAAATATTATCTATACATACAACGAATGATTAAACCAACGCCCACAATCGAATCTGATGAATTAATAATAATTTGATCAATGAATCACAATAGTAATAAAGTCTATTATAGGAATTATTTACTGCTGAATAGTATTGCCATGTGATTTGGTATGTAGAGATGCCATATTGGGCACCTGCATTACGCACATCGCGTGAATATAGACAAATAAAATTCTTCATATTAAAGACATCCAAAATCAAGTTTGACAAAAATGTGTGACAAAAAAACTGGTGGGAAATAAAAGGGTGGCACTAAATCGGGAAGCATTCATCCACCAGTGGTTCGAAGGCGATCAAATAAAAGGTTCCTTGTATAGTACATACAGGCTTTGCAATAGATTTTTTCAATCAGTATCGTATACTATGGGAGTAGATAGTAACGAGGAGATATGAGTGAGGACTGAGGATCATGCATACATACTCTAGTCACATTGAAATTGAAGAAGCAACGCTGGATCGACTGGCTCGGCACGTACTACGGAATGTCTCAAACTGACCATCCTTTACTTTAAATCTACAAGATTCCCTGTAACTAACTACTATCCACGGGATGCTGGCACGACTTGGGAAGTCGCAAGAAGACTGAAGAGCGACAATGATTCTTGGAGGCGACGTGTGGTGTCCATGTTATGGTCCGACTAAGGGACGAACATGGACTCTGAATAAGGTAGTGACAACGATCTCTTTAAGCAGACGGCAGAAGCATTAATTGTATGTTTAGAAATTCTCACGGCTGTCTATATTAAGATATCAATTAATGCGGGATACATAAAAAAAACATTTACAAGATATCCAAAGAATACAATACTTCAAAATCAGTATCGACCTTCCAGGCAAATTATATAGTGTAGGTACTGGTTATATGCATCAGTTCAGTCCTTAATGGTTGCTCCCCATATTAACCCGGAGACCAGACAGAGATTTGTTAGCATCCACGTAATTAATTGTACTTAAAGATCAAAAATAGATGTAAAAAATACTGCTTCCTGCTTTCTTGATAAAAAGAATGATCAGGAAGGTACAAGATTTTCCATATAAACGAACGATATTAATTTCATAATTTTAATGGGCGAATGAGTAACATGTAATTAATGAATTTATTTCTCTCCTTTTTCTAGTAAACCCAGTGTCTTCATTTTAAACTTAAAAAATTTAATAGTAGGTTTAATTACGTGGCTGGGACATGTATTCCGGATGCCGCCAAAGAGTGCGGCACTTCGTACCCTTGTGGCACAGCCTCAAGGGTTCCGTCGCCGTGGCCGGCCCTCCCTCACCCTGCAGCGATGCTACAAAAGCGACCTACGTGCTGCAGGTCTGACATGGCGGGAGGCACAGGAGTTGGCGATGGACCGAGGGAAGTGGCGCCAACTTGTGCTTGCCCTATACCCCAATGTTGGGACGTGACAGGGTGAAAGAAGAAGAAGAAGAAATGAACGTATAAATTGGATAAAACTGATACATGTAGTTATAAAGTACGTATTTCATCACCGATTTTTTAATTTCAATAAATAAAATATGACCTTTTTATCAATTCCCAATTACACGTAATTTGCTTAATAGGACTCGATTTTAGTTTTGACAGATTTCGTTAATTGTGTAAGTAACTGAATTATTTATTACCACTAAATGTGAATTAATTAGACGTCTAATGCAACGGTTCCCATTAAACCCAGCCTTCGGACAGTCCATTACATTATCTGTAAGTCTAATTACGTATTCCGTGATAAAATCAAATCTGACATTTGAGATTTGAATTTGGAACGAGTCGAAGGATATTGACACTGGTTTGAAGACGCGCGAACACTAATCTCAAAAAAAGCGAACCACGTTTTCTAAATGGAGACTTCAAAATCATAATAATGACAACATTTAAAATAATTTATTCACGGTGAGATAATCAAAATAAAGATGTAGTAGGCTTACTTTACAACAGACAATTCAATTATTTATCTTCGATTAGATGGATTGTTATTTTTATTATGTTGTTAGTATTGGAGAGATTAAATCATATTAGGTACCTACTCACTTATCTATAATTAATTCTGTACGATCCGTTGTAAACTAATACTTTATTAAACGAATCAGTCTTAAATCAAAAAATAGATTTAGAACTGTGTTGCTGGAATTACTAGTTAAACAATATTTAAAATTTATATCTCACCATACACACCTACTATTAATTGATTATAATATACAAGATTTAAAAATGTAGCATTCATCTTAATTAAGAGGCTCAGAAAAATCCTTGAAAAAAATGGATACACTGGGATTCGATCACACATCATGAGGTGAGGGTGTGAAAGTATCCTAATTCCTGCGAATAATTCTAAATACGGAAGTACTCTATCTATCTGAGGCGTTTCAAATTCCGTTTGGAAAAATTAAAATATTTTTTGTCATGACTTTTCAGTAAATCTATATACACACATAAAAACGTGAAAATTTCAGTAACATGATAACATCGATAGCCTAATTATTAAGAGCGTACTTCAGTGAAATTGCATATAATTTTCAACAGTAGGTGCGACGAAATTTCTCAATAGTCGCCAATCGGAGACCGACCGTCGAGGTGTCCGCACGTCGATTTGTTTTGTCATGGCATCGGATGAAAATACTCTTAAATCGTGTAAAGATGACTAAAAACTTTACGTATGTACTTAAAAAAGAAAACATGTCAATGAATATACTATTAGTAATATAACAATAAACATAACATTAAATGGACGCATTTTGGATTTTTAAGACAAATTATATTTCGTTCGGCACGCGTCATTTGCACAATCCGCGCATCGCCTAGCCACGATCTTTTTAGACCATGCTTCAACTGAAGTATAGCCTTAAGCGCGACGCTCGGAATGCGATGGTTGTAGGTTAAAAAATCTGGTATGCATGTTTTCTGAATAAACGAAACGAAACGAATAATCATCACAATACCACCCCATCTCGTCAACATTAAAATTCTCCCTTTCGCTCTCGCGATTACTCAATATTCTTGTGAATAGCACAAGAAGATTTGTTAGTAGGTAGGTATTTTTTTCATATTTAAATTGAGATGATTATAATATTTAATTACACAACTTTATGAACTCCGGCTTATTAAAAATACAAGAGGTCATGTTGTAAAATGTAAATAAAACACGAAAACGGTGTTATTTTTAATTCAGTTTAAGCATAACAAGTTTTTTAATGTTCCATATTACCATTCGCAATGTCCAACGGTATTTTCATGATAACACCTATAACACCTATTTATTTATTAAGCAATTCTAAATTGGATCCATTCCGAACGTTTAAATTTATATTACATACCAAAGGTGAGTGAAATGTATAAAAAACCTTAGAATAATAAAATATAACGCCGCAAAATATTATGACACCCCAGAGGAAAAATAACTATAGAGATACCACATTATTTTATAGGTGAATATTATACGCCGCCGATTTTTTGCCGTGAATCACTATGAACATAACATAAAGTAGAACTTCAATTAATTATACTGACGGTAGGGGTAGAAATGGGCACTTCCTCTAGACAATGGCAATTTTCCATTAGTCAGTCCAGTTAATAAAAAAAATATTTTATTCAAATAATTCATAAGATTATTCATATATATTTTATATATTATATACATAGCCCCCCCCCCCCCCCCCCACAAGGGGGGGCTGACATGGCTCTAGCCTAGGGGCCCGGGCTCAGGAAGGGCCCGGCATGATGAGTCGACCGATAAGTGAGATAAACACAGACCACAAATTTGCTCTAATAGTAAAAAAAAGTCGCCTGCGGCTCTATTTTAATTAAATAATTATTAATAATTAAAATATTTGATTGTACGATGCAATTTTTAACTGTGTGCCGATACTCTACAACTCCATAATTCAAATGGATGTACATATCAAAAATACAAAAAATCGCTAAAAATAAATACACCTTAATTTTACCGCGTACACCATGGAAAACGC
The DNA here is from genome assembly GCF_057557595.1 of Rhyacophila brunnea. Taxonomy (NCBI): domain Eukaryota; kingdom Metazoa; phylum Arthropoda; class Insecta; order Trichoptera; family Rhyacophilidae; genus Rhyacophila; species Rhyacophila brunnea. Next base: position 6,706,116 of record NW_028232796.1, on the reverse strand, counting down.
TACTGTAGTGCGTCACACTGCCTTTACTTTTAGCGATAGGTAGTTCGGCTACTAAACTCCGATACAGCATACAGCTCACTTTATAAATCTCTGATTAAAAAGTAATATAAGTACAACTATTTTATTTGTGTGCCAAAAAGTAATATTTAACACTCCGTACACAATAATATTTGCCTTATCGTTTATAAGAAACTAGAATGCAAACATAGATTCAGATTAATTAGTGACTGCACGACTCTCTACCTATCTTCATCAGCCAAATAGATACATTCCATCTTACTCTATCGTAATACAGAGATTAAACGGATGCCCAACGCTGTCTCACTCGCACGCCTTACTTCGATTTTGTTCAGGCCTTATCTAAGTTTATTCAGAGTAATCAACAACGTCATATACATATTATATATAATAAAAAGTGGTCAATTTGCAATGGTGACTTCAGTAGATGTCTATCTTCTATTAATTTATTCATATTCCGTTTGGCAGACATGTAGTATTAAAATACTTCACCGCATTAGTCCGATTTCCTGGTAATTTCTTAGAACTCGAGTCATCTCGAATTCCAGCAAATATGTCTGGCAATTCATTGTCAGTGAGCACATAGCAGAATCCGAAATCCTTCCTTATAATATAACATAACATCTTAGGTATATCAGTTATTGAAGAAACAATCTTTCCCAATAGCCACATATTTCAAAATACCCCAATTAAGAATGTTAATATGCTTAAGGCCATACATTAGTTGAGGCACGGTCTAAAAAGATCGTCGCTAGGCGATGCGCGGATTGCGGGTGGCGGGTGAAAATGACGCCTGTCAAACGAAATATTAATTGTCATATAAATCCAACATACGTCCATTTTATGTTCTGTTTATTGCTCTATTAGTAACAATAATAATATATTCATTGACATGTTTGATGGGTAACGTTTTTAGTCATCTTTACACGATTTTAGAATTAATTGACCCGTCGCCATCACGCAGCAAAGTGACGTGTGCCCGGGTCAATATTCTCTCAGTGAATGGCAGCGAGTCCAAAATTTCGTCGCGCGTACAGTTGAAAATTATTTGGCGTTTCACTGATGCGTCACCTTAACAGGAAGTTATAAAGGCAAAATGTAAGGCAATTCAACTGAATACCACAAATTAATAAAAAGATAATAATAATCAATCGACGAAAAAGGCATAACATAACGTACCTACGTATGTGAATTTATATACACCACGATTATCTAGACCAGGGGTGGGCAAACTGCGGCCCGCGGGCCGCATGTGGCCCGCCGGGTATTTTTTTGCGGCCCCCCCATCATTAATTGTACTTCTGATTACGAATAACTTTTTCATAATTTTTAAAAAAATATTGACAATTGATTAAAATTTTAAGAATTTGTTGTTTCGTAAATGTATTATCTCAGTACGTCTGCCTTGCGTCTCGTCTCACACTATGTAACAACTATTTTCTACGTTGAACATCGTGACACATTTAAATACTTTTGACTCCGCGTTGCAAGGAAAAAAATATATGCCCATGATATGGTAAAAAGTTTGAATGGATTTCAATTAAAACTCAAGTTATTCCTTCGACAAATATCGAATAACAACGTGGAGCACTTTCCAACTTTGAAGTTGCTGAATATACCAGAATATAAATTTGAAGAATATGGTAAAATTATTAAAGCTCTGAATGACGATTTTTCACAAAGATTTGATGACTTCCGAAAAATTGAGACAAGTTTAGCAATAGTACGCGAACCACTTTCAATAGATATTGATAGTGCACCGACAGAGCTACAACTTGAGATTATTGATCTGCAGTGTGACACTGATTTAAGAGACTTGCATCGTCGTGAAGAAATCTCCAAATTTTACAATGCCCTTAATTCAGACAAATTCGACCAACTTAAAGATTATACAAGAAAAGTGTTCGTTATTTTTGGATCAACCTATATATGTGAACAAACATTTTCAATCATGAACTTCAAAAAAAATTCTTTACAATCAAATATCTCCGATACCCATTTACAAGCAGTTTTGAGAATAATAACTACATAATCAACACCTGAATTTAAGAAAATGTTAAAAAATGTACAACAGTTTCATTCTTCTCAATAATTTTTGTGTAATGTTTATTTTTCGTGATAATAAATAGTGTATATCTAAAAATGGTATTTTACTTGCGGCCCGCCGCTCATTTTGAATTCTTGAATCACCCCTGATCTAGACTAAACACAGGAAGTTTGAGATATTTTCGCTTTCAACAACTTTACGATCAGGACGCATCAGTCGCGAAGCACAGTGTTGGGTTTCTATCGTAGGTTTCGTAAAGAGAGAATTTTGTGAATAGAGGCGCGCCAAACGAGGGTGCTATGGATTCGAAACACCCGGGGGGCAAGATTCAGGGAGCGGCAAGTAAGAAAAAAAAGATTTTTAATCATGTTGTTAAAACATATGTTTTCAAATTTTATGTATTCAATTAGGTTCATAAAAATATTAACTTTATGATGAAAAAAATCGAATGCGGCGCAATTTACAATTTGTACTTTCGAGCCAGATCGAGACATTATCGATCGATTTAATATGCTTTAGATTGTAATTCAGCATGTTTATTATTAGCATTATTAAACAGAATATCAGATTTATTTCATAAGACAATCAATTAAAAAAAACACTTCTTTTAGTACACATATACAATAAAAGAGCGGTCCAGAAACTCAGAGTAACACAGCGTAGTATGGAGAGGTGTGTGCTGGGCATAACGTAGATTAAAAAAAACATAATTGCATATGGCAACAAACAAGGGTGAAGGTAATTTTTGTGATGTGACAATAAAATAATTGTTTCAACTTTTCTTTGACTTCTGTCATATTTTCACTAGAAAGGTGTATTTTTATTTGGGGGGGAGCAATTTTAGGTTGGTTCCCGCGCGGCAGCCACCCTTGACGCTTCCCTGTGTATGAAAATGACATCTTGTATATTTTATGGTTTTGCGTCTGTTCTATTTCGAGTTTTGACCTATTAGTTGGCATTGTTATCCATGTATTTGTAAAGAAGAGGTTTTAACAATTGTCAACGTAAATCACTACGACATGTCCGTGTGGGAAACATCGGACTGGCAGGAAGACAATTGCGAGGAGCCCAATAATCAGTAGCACCATTGAGGAAGAAACTTGTACAGAAATGCATAAGAACACCACCAATAAACGGAAGCCTGCATTATTCGTGATGGCAAAGATAATAACGTCCCTTAAGTAGCGTTATAAACATACTTTAAAACGTGCGCACTATCATTGCGTTATCAGATGAAGATCCCTAATGAACGTATGTTTTGTACAACGTCGGAGTAAACCGTGTAGGATTTATTCCCAGGCGCCTCGGATAATCTTTGATCGTATCGACCGATCTGTTAGAGTTAGCCTTATTTGCTGATATCAACGGATAACCATTGAAAATGATCTTTGGATAATTAATAATATCGATAGAGAAACTACCCATTTATTCAGCTTCATTATTATTACTATGTGATGATATAGATCTGGAGGAAATTTCTATGAAGTCTATATAATTATATATTTAAAAACTTATTTGATAGTATCTTTAGCTTAAGTAATCAGTATATTTTAAACGATTAATAATCAATCCAAAATATTATATAGGGAATAGCATTCTAGTGGGTACTTGAATGTATTAAACTTATCCCTATCCATGCACTTCGTGTCTTATATAACGAAATCGTCCAATCGAAATACGCCATAATTATGTATTCATAAGTTTGACAAGAGATTCATTTATTATTTCAAAATAAATCTTCACCGTGGGATCTTGTATAGGAAACCGATGGCTGTATAGAATGATATAAAATCCATGTCCAAATAAAACATTTAACAATACGTAATAAAAAACCACTGGAATACAAGGAAAAGACAGAAGAAAATAGGTAGGTAAGTAAATTAGAAATACAATTATTACCGTAATACGTATACCTATATTTTATAAAATTTTGGCAGGTGCACGCAACTATCATGCCATGCCTACCAAATATCAAATTAATGTTCTTATTGAATCTTATAAAATTGGAACATCACTACATGCAATGAATGCTCCACGAACAAAGCGTATTTTTTTATATGAACGCTATACGGCTAATTCTTGCCGGTACGACAGCTCACGTTGAACTGTAATACGTACAATTTACGTGTAACCCAAATCCTTAAGAGCTAGTCCAGGTGATGCGTGTCTCGCCACGAGTGCATGTGGACGGCTCAATGAGGTCACATGTACCTGTACGTTGTCCAACGTCGCCCATACACAGCGAGAGGCTGCTTAGTCCATTTTCTTATCTCTTCGTTACTCCGAATGTCATACCACCCAGTATCCGTCGCAAACATCTGTTTTCGAAGTTCAGTATACGGTTGCTCCAAGCCTTCGTAAGGTGCCATGATTCACTACCGCAAAGCAGCACCGCCATTTAATGCAAGCGTCGAATTGGCGGCATTTGGTTTTAACAGAGTACATTAATTGAAACGGTCAATCATCGAAGTCGATTTGAGTAAATCTTTTATGTTCTGGTAAATTCTGGTGAATTAATGTTTTTTTCTCTGTGTGACTAGAACTGCAACAATAGGTTAGAATACGTGTTGCGTGCAGTAACAATCAAAGTAATTATACAATTAATTAATAACACTTAACAATCTAATTGCAAATCGCAACTGCGCGCACAAACTGGTATTTCATTCTGTTTTGTCCTATACTTAGCCAAGTGGCATTTTCAGCCCACGCTACTAATGATATTCAAATGAAAATAGAAGCACGACCATAACCATATTAAGTTAATGAGAAAGAGATTATTAGTAGATAGCTATGATTTTTACCAAACTATGTCTTGGTCTAGGAATTTACTTAGAAAAAAGACAAGTTGCCTTGTTATTGGCAGATTGTGCAAATTTACACGACACTTAATTGAATAAGCCCAACGCTAATATCTACCAATAATGTGAGTAGAAATTGCGCCACATACTCAAGTAAATAAAAATACTAGCTTATTACATATTATACAGACGGTCACCATCAGGGCGATTTTTATTCGTCCTCCATACATTGATTGAAGCTGCACTCTTGTTCTTTGATAATGTGGCCGCGATAGGTACAGTAGTTTTCTGGTGATAAAACTTCTCAATATTTACTATTTATTTAAGGACGTCGACATTTCGTTTTTTGAATGTCACCCTGCAGTCCAGTTAAAGGATTTTTTAGGATATGCATCTTCAAAATAGATTGGAAAGTAACTTAGATTTTGGTTGTACTAACAATTATTCGATTTCTTTATGGTCATTAAGGTTAGATCGAATGTCGGAGAAGATAGAGTTCGCTTTAGAATTTAGATGGACAGACAAAATCAAATACACCACAGGTTGTCCACATTCCATTCAGGAATCAGATCAAAATCATCCAGGTAGGGTAAGAGGTCTCAACGAAGAAGAAAACTTACAATATTTTACTTATCTATATTGACAGCTAGTTTGTACTACAAACCCATGTGTCACAACATTCAAAGCGAAAATTAACGTTTACTGTTTTGCTATTAAAATTAACCATAGTAATCGCTAGATCATTTAAACGTTGTTGTAGTCTCTAAAACACCTGTCGACATCAATAACTCTAAAACTGTACAACCCAGAAAAACTTTGTTTCAAAACCATTAAATTTAAATAGCTTCAGTAAAAATCAACTTTCATAAATTACACGTTTCTAATTTTGCTATTCATCGTCATAAAACACACATAAATTAAAGCATAATTTATTAAGTCAATACATTAAAGACTGGGAGATTATACTTACTATACTATAACTAAAACTATCTTAGGTACCTAATAGAAAAAATGCAAGCACTAATATTTACTTATTGTTGTATTTTTTTCAGTATGCACGGAGAATAGAATAGGCTTTATATTACGAGGGTTGTCCAAGACCTTTCTTATTTAAAAAATCAGGAAAATTTTATTTTTTATAAAAAAAGCAAACCAAATTTTAGGTACATATTCCCACTATTTTTCAACGTAGTCTCAATTACGATCTATGCACTTGGTGAGCCGTGGCACGAGGTCCGTTATTCCCTTAGGTATTCCTTGAGCTCACGGACTGGCGGACGGCGATCTTCACGAACGTCACCAATTGGTGACCTCCTTCCTCTCCCCTTCTCATCATGGACGAATTCTACCACTCGAAATCTCAGTGCACCACTTCCTCAGGGTGGACTCCCTCCTGGTTGAGAAACAGAGTGATTGAACGCACCTCGCAGACGGCGGGATTCGACGGCGGAGCGTCCATCTCACCACGAAGTAGCTACCGAGCCGGCTCACCGCTCGTTCTGGAGAGGGAAGTCTACGCTACATGCCAGTGCAGCCATCTTTTGAGAAATAACATCCGCGTCGCCAAAAATGAATAAAGGTCTTTAATTCTTGGACAACCTAGTATATAAAAACGCAACAGCGAACACCAAGGCGTTATGGGCACGTTGGATATGTCTGAAAAATCTGGGTAGCAAAATGAAACGAAGCCGTAAATAAGTCAAAGCTGGATTTGAAGTAACCGCACGCACACGGGAGGGGGATTTGGGTCTGGACCCTCCCAGGAATAAAAATAATATTAATTTTACGTAGGTGAATAGAATTTGTCTTCTTCTTTGTCATGATCTTATGACTGTGGATTGTGACCCAGATGATTTGGCCGTCGAACAGCGGGTTGGTTCCACTTCCCTCGCCATTCTACGAAACGCAAGGTTTGTGTTAATAGAAGATCCATGAGCCGTGATATTCATGCATGCGTCTACCGCTAGATTCAAAATGCGGGGTGTCTAGGTATGGGGAATTTACCCAAGTACGTGAATCCACTATTGAAGGGACGAGACGCTATAACTAGTAGACGGGGTAAATGCGAAAGTCAGTTGCACTGTGTTAACCTAAAAAATCGCCGCCTAAAACAATCAATAATAATTTATACTGTTTATAACAGTGCCATCGAGAACGACTAGAGAACAGTTTAGTCAAGTTGTATCTTGAAAATTTGAGCAGATTTAGTAGGTAATTAAAAACATGTCGTGATAATGACAATCAAACTGTCAATTAATATTTTTAAAAAAATGTTTCCATTTATAGCGCGACGAGATCAACCGGAAGAGACCCGCTTCCCTGATAAGGTACGCATGACAAAACCGGCCCTCCGAGAATATCTTCTACTACTTCTGGACCGGTGTAGTGACCTGAGACAGATTGACCGTCAGTCGGTCTGATTATTATAATCCAAGTGTAACTGCCTAACTGCATTAACTACCTAAGTAAATAAGTGTAATAAATTACACAAATGTCAATAAACATTTGTCCTAAAACAAATGTCCACGCCTGCAAATGTCACTATTAAAACGTACATTTTACGTCGTATACATTTTGCGCGTTTTAATCAAAATACCATTCGACAAGACGACGCGTCGCGATGAAACAAGAAAAATTTTCCCACATATATTTTCACATTTTTTTCAAACCGCTGCGGAAAACAAAAAAAAACATGGGCAACACCATTTTTATATAATCTTTATAGTATTTACGGTCAGATGTATGGAACACAAAAATAATGAGAAGTGGGCTGCCTTCTGGGTGAGGCTGTTACAACTCGAGTGTGGAGATATGGGATAAACTTAATACGTCGAGTTAAAGAATAATGTTATTTTAATAGTAAGTGACGTCTGTATCACAATATGCAGTAAAGCTAGGGTCTAGACTAGTGATTCTCATGAGAAATTTCACTGTGGCCGCACAATTGACATTCGACAGTTTTATGGAAACGTCTGGTCAGGTGGCCACACCAAATTTCACTTTTGTTGCGATTGAAAAAATTAAAGCTAAATTTTATTTAAGTACTGAAAAAAATGAATCAATTTCTTTATGGACAAGTCTATTTAAAATGACATTTGAACATTTTAATGCCTATTTATTTAAAAGTAATGCTAATGTTAATTCCTCAATACTCCATTTTTCCATTGCGAGCCGCGTGACTACTTCTAAGTTTACATCTGTCAACTGGCTTCGATATTTGTTTTTTATGAACTGCATTGCACTGAATGATCTTTCACAGTATACAGTAGTATGAAAAAATCAACAATCAATAAAGCAATTGTTGCCAATTCTTTGGATGGACTTGATTATTGGCCAACGTATAACTTCCACCAAAATTTTTCAACCGTGGTATTATTATATTTAAGTACTTGGTCATGCAATAACGCATATTTAACGTTAGCCCAGTTAATGAAATTAAATAATGAAAATGACGTTGGTGACCGCACATGAGAACCACTGGTCTAGACCAGGATCAGTCATAGTTTTCCATTATTTATATTATGCAAGTTCAAGAACGTGAGCTGTTTCATTGGACCCTCCAATTATATCGTATTCGCATACGGGCATTAAGGGGCCATAGAACTGTTTTATATAACAGTCAGCAATCAAAAAGTATATCAACCATCATATTATTATAGTTAGGCGAAGGAACAAAACAAGACAAGGCCCCGAGGCTGACATTCGGTCGACGTACCTGACCGTCGGAGCCCGTCTTGCCAATATTCGATACAACCCAACCTGATTGAACCGTTGCTTTTGATCGGATTCGGATAGAAAGAATCGCAACTAGTATGTGCGGCTACAGTGCAGAATACTTACGGCAATAATTATGCCACGTGTTTGTCAATCATATATCGGTCGTTTTCAACAGAATACTTACGTACCGTTCATTATAAAAATGAATTAGTATTCGTGCTTTCAAATTTCCAATAAGTACAAAAAAATATTTGAGTTGTATGGAACCAAAAGTAGAATTATCCAAAATCAAAAAAAAATAGTGTTGATAAGTAGTTCAAATTTTAATCTGATACAACTGTATTAAAAATATATTCTTCTTCTTTTTGTGCCATCCCCTAGCGGAGGTCGGCCACCATCAAGGCGATCTTATCTTTGTCGTCTGCTACCCGTAACAATTCAGTGGAGCTGCAATCGTACCAATCACGGAGGTTCTTAAGCCACGAAATGCGGCGCCGTCCTCTGCTACGCTTACCGTTGATCTTTCCTTGAATGACAAGTTGGGGAACGCTGTACTTTTGTCCTCTCATAATGTGGCCGAGGTACTGTAGTTTCCTGGTTTTGATACTACGTAGAACTTCTCGGTCCTTCCCCATTCGATTGAGAACTTCAACATTTGTCACCCGGTCAGTCCAAGGAATTTTGAGGATGCGTCTATACAGCCAGATCTCGAAAGCTTCAAGTCTCCGTGACATCTAATGGTTTAGCGTCCATACTTCAATACCATAGAAAAGAATTGAGAGAACATAAGCCGGCTCGCACATCACAACTCGCCTCGTGTGCCTTACCGCCATAAATCAAATTTTCCGAGAACAGGCGGCCAGTGTTGCATGACACAACCTCGCACATCTATCTAGCGACAGTCGCGCGTAGCCTTCGAAACGTATTGATATTTCAATGCGGCGATCGGCGAGCCGGTATAGTAATGACCAATTCGCATGTGTTTCTTTGTGACTTCGACCCTCTGACTCGGAGCCCGAGAAGGATGCAACATGTCGAATGCAACAGCCAGATGTTTTTTTCAGACGAAACAGTTGCATTCGGTCGATCTGCGAAGCTCGATTTGGCAACACGTGTTATGTTGTTTCGTTAAATAACGATGACGTCACATCGACGTATTCGACACGTTTTTAGGCGAGACGAGTTCCAATGTGCGAGCCGACTAACAACGTACACATACGCAGTCTCAGACCTAGGTTAAGGTCTCGATTGCTAAGGAGGCGTCTCATTTTGAGAAAGGCGCTCCTTGCAATCTCAATTCTAGTTTTTATTTCCTTTTATTTTGTAAAAATATATAAGTATCTATTAATTAATTAGTCGATTAATTATTGGTTAGAATCGTGAGCGGACACTGCAGCCCTAGGTGATTGAAGAGTAATCACGAGGAGACGTTTTACGTGGTTGGGACATATTGTGGGATATATGTAGACGGATACACTTGTGGCACAACCTCAAGTGTTCCGTAGCCGCCGCCGACAAACCCTCATCTTGTGGCGGTGCTACAAAAGCGATCTACGCGCTGCAGATCTCACATAGCGGGAGGCGCGAGACGTGGCGATAGAGCGAAGGAAGTGGCGCACCCTGTGCTTGCTTTATGCCCTAACACTGGGGCGTGATATCAGAATCGGTATCAAATCAATTTCAGGTGTGAGTATGATAGGTATAAACATTTTTAGTTGACAGATATTTCGGTTATAACACCATTCCACGTACCACTATCAAGTGTTGTTTAATGCACTCTTGGAAATGGTGTTTCAACAAAACTGTCAACTAAAAAAACTATTTTTGTGAAAGTCAATATAGGTACTTACTTAATATTGTATTATTAAAATATACTGTTAGATAATAAAAAAACACCTGTAGAATTTTAATATTATAATTTTGAAAAATAATATTCGTTTGGCTTTTAATCACTTAATTGTTATAAGACTCATATTCTGTATGTACATAATTCCATTCTTTAATCTCTTCTATAATTCAAGTGTTAAATAAAAATAATTTAATCAGATGGTTTCCTGTCTATACTAGTGTGAACTATTTATAACCTCTTTTTGTTTTCTTTTATTTTGTTAACTATCAATTCATGGTGGAACTGCATCGTATTGTTGTTTTTATTTAGTAAAACGCAATTTTTGTAGTTGAAAATTTCCCTCTGAGGCGGACGAAACCGGTCCTAATCTCTTGATTAAAAGTGGAATAAGTACTACAAAAAAATTTCGTTTTATTAAATAAAAACAACAAAACCTCTTTTTGAGTATAAAATTTAAATATCTTAGGGGCGGAGTACATGGACCTCACTTTTGCAGTCGTGTCACAATAAAATTATTATTATACGAACGTCGCGGTCGATCACTAAAAATATGGTAGCCACGTTACGTCGTTCCTCCATAGTCTATGCCATCTCGAACATCTAAACTCGTCCGTCTGCAACATATCTAATACGTAGATGTGACGTCATCGTTATTCACAATACACACATAGCCAAATGGAGTTCCGCACATTAGTGGAATGTGACATTTTAGTTTGAAAAAAATATCTAGTGTTGCAAGCAACAAGTTGCATGTGATTCACGCTGCGAGTCGAAGCCGCCAGTGTTGCTGTCACGCATGCGCACAGGCTGCGAGTCGGTCATTTCTTTATAGACGTCAAGTTCACCGGTCACTAATCAGAGTATATTTTGACGTTTCGAGAGGTCACTAGGCGCGCATATGTGCACGGTTCAATATGAAACATCGGTGCGACATTCCTAGAAGGTTTGATGTATGGCTGTGACGCAGACGATGTCGAGTTTAGATATGCGAGCCGGCTATTGCGGCTGTATCGACCGAAAACACTGTTCGTTTGTGGCGCCACAATCTACAAAATATAATAGTGCATTTATCACGTCACACACAGGCGTTTAATTAATAGCATGGAAAACGATACTGGTATGTTTACCTACGTAATTAATAGCTGCGACCCATTACCAAAATGTAGATCATAGCGAGTTTTCTATCTATGAATCACCCGACTTCCTTTTTAATCTAGTCAGTAATTTGTTAATCGTGCAATAAATCTAGTACGGGCAATTTACAATTGACCGTAAAAAGAGTGATAGATTAATAGGTTTAGGTGTTTCAGACCAGCTACAGCTACACGGATTGTGAAAAAAAAACAATATTCACAGCCCGCACAGAACCGGCACGAAGATTATTTTGCACGTTTCGTTTCTTACTGAGATGTTATTTAAAAGTTCACACGTATTATCGTGCAATTAGAAAACTAGAGCTTTGAATTTTTTCAGGTTACAGTAATCATCTAAAAAATATATTATTCGTATAAAATCTTTTGAGTAATCCCCACCTCGACAGATTGAGAGACACCTAGAGATCTTATATTACGTAAATTATGTAAATTATTACTATATATTTAAAATAATTAAAAGTGGTCAGAAATAGAGGAGAAAGGGAAAACAATACAAATGTTTCAGCAATATCAATTATTATTATCGCTCACTCATTATATGCATACAATAATTTCACACGCATCTAGTTACTACTTACAAATTGGAACGTTAACTCATTTATTATGTTGAATATGCATATCTCACACAGTCAGGCAATACTCAATAAAGTTGTCTGACCAAAATTTATGGGATACTCAGTGTCAGCATTATTCGATTGTGAGGGCTCCAATAAATCGCACATCGTAATCGAATGAAAATGTCACTCAGTATCGCCGAGCCTCGGGCTAAATATTTCACTTGTTTTTTTTTTATATTGTACATTGTATTCAAAAACTAAAAGTTTTTATACTCTTGATTCCTCCACCGCTCGTCAACATCAACATCTACACACATACTTACCTATCACCCCAAACAAATAATGGTCCAGATGCACATTCACAGGATTGAGACCTCGATGCTACAGTAGGCGATAGTCTGCACTACATTGGTTACTTTCTAATGAGTTGTAAGAGAAATAAAAAAAACATTTTTTTAATTGTCACAGATACATGGGCTTTCGTCTTACTGCGGTGACGATTTACTAAAGCGTTAAGAGTATTATGGCATTACAGAGATTGACCAATGCGCCATAATACTCGTACATAAGACATACAAAATAAAAAAAATGATTTAATTACAAATAACTACTACTTCAACACCTGAGAATTTTTTCCAACGGTTTCGTCAGGTTCGTGTATTTGATGCTTCATGAACATACAATAATGAAATTTACTGGTTAGTGCATACGATATTTAACTTTTTAAAAGTTACCTTAAACCAGGGATCGGCAAACCGTGGCTCGCGAGCCTCATGCGGCTCTTTGGGTATTGGCTTGCGGCTCTTTGCCAAATTCCCAATTCACATTTTTTTACAAAAAGGGTATGATTGTTGTCGTTTTAAATCCGCCCATTGCAAAAGTCGACAAATTAAATTTTTCTCCATTTCATATTGACACGAGCACTTTGAAATAGATTTTTTGTGGATTTAACAAGCAAAGAGTTATGTAGCTCCAAATTTGTAGGTCTTGCCGCCAAAATTGAGGATTTGGAGAGAGAAAAATGCAATTTCATTACACAACTCAGCGGAGCGCTCTAAAAGAATACATAATAAAGTAGATACTACGATTTTTAATACATGGTATAGCTTTTAGAACTCATATTCGAGTCTACATAATGTGTATGTGAACAATTATTTTCAAACATGAATAATATAAATAGCATTTAGATAAGCCAAATAACCGATGGGAATTTGGAGTCGCACCTGAAATTGAAAACTACAAGTTACATGGATGTAACTCATTTTCTGTAAAAAATATATTTATAATTTCAACAATAAAAAAAACTTATATTTGCGTTAGTTTTATTCGCAAAATCGTCTTCACTTGATAAATAAACAATAACATTCAATGAAATAAATCATATTTATAAAAATATATGTATGGCTCTCGAAAATTTTTTTAACCGTTGTGATACTCATATTTGGCTCTTTTGGTCCAAGAGTTTACCGACCCCTGCCTTAAACTAAACAATGCAATACCTACGGACCTGCATTGTACCAAATCAATCCTCAATCACGACTATTTTTAATATGAATGGATAAACAAAACGAATCCACAGGTTCGCGTAGGTTTTCTCTTCCTCGTCTTTCGCCAAAAGCTGATTTATCGCTTAGATAAGTCGCTCCACTGCGAGACTTTCACAGAGCACTCTTTTATTAACTGTTAAAAAACCGATTATGCGCCGTTTATTCGCGGTTAATACGCTGGGAATGTAAACGATGTTTTTCCCGAGGCATTTCTAAAAACGAGAGATATTTATTTGAATATTGTTGATCGGTCATTGTCTTGATTCAACGTATCGAATGATATACAATTCAACCTGTTCTACCTACCGCGTCTTCTAAACAACTATGGAACAAATTTAAAGTTCGTATAGCAACATAATATAATATTATGTAGGTACCACTAAGCTAGTGCATTGCAAGTCAGATTTCAACGAAAATTTTTCAAATATAAATTTTGTAAAGAAACCCAAAAGTCTTAAAACAAAAAAGTAATAAGTACAAATTATACTAAAAAACTAACTTTTGGACTTAAGATACACTGCTTCTCAGGTATCTGGGCATTTTCGCCAAAGTTTGTACATTGCGTTTTTGGCATGTCCCATGACTTTGATTGATTTTTTCATAGTTATTATATTATAAAATGTTGGAAAGTTATGTACTTTTAACATGCAAATTTATTAATTTACTCTATTCAATCAGTTAAATACAACTATCTGACCTGTATATATTTTTAATTGATTATTTAGATCGAAAGGTAGTGCGTTTTTACCATGTCCCACCCATAAATTCAAATAAACAAAGTCTGATTTCGTCATTAATTTTGAGTGTGTAAAATTAAATTCGTAGTGTTTTCAACAGCTTACATTATATATTTTTGGAAAATATATAGTTTTTTCGTAAATTTGTACCAATATTGAAAAAAAATCACGTTTAAAGTGTGTCCCAGGATATTTGAAAAAGTGGAACTCCACATTCCGTTACCACGATTTTAGCATGAAGGCGAAAAATTTTCACTATAAATATGTTTTTTTTTAATGTAGCAACATTTTTGTATAACACTGATCGCCATGTACACTTTAAATTGTTGGTGTGTGTCGGTATCGCTATCGGAACAGGTTGCTTTCTGGGTTGGTCATTTAAGAAGTTCCACTACTGTTACCACGATTTATAAGGTAAGAAAACACATATTTCTATTTCACATACTACACATATGGAGCTTATCTTTCATACTACAGATATAATAAAACATATCGCAGGTTTAACAATAAAACTAAGCTAAATTTTGGCTTCAAACACTTCTGAAACAGAATCCGTTACTTCCACTCCGAAACTATATTGGTGGTAACGTATATGTGGAATGTAAAAGTAACGAAATGGCATGCATAAAGTTGGGTTTACAGTGTGTGTTTAGTTCTTCATAGATTATAAAAAAAATTATTTTGTCTGTTCGTATGAAAAACAAAAATATTTTCATTAAAAAATATAAAAAATAACCTGACTATAATATAATAATATAATAAAGATTAAAAAAGTATGTGATATGTCTGAATACGCAAAAATAGCGCACATAAAAGTATGGAGATAAAAAAAAACAACAGAAGGAAAAGAAAAAACACCAGACTGAAATAATTGCGAGACAGGCACTGGCTCTGTCATACTCTTTCTGTTATACGCCACCAAAATTTTAAAACTTCTCCATACATTTTAGGCATAGAAATTTATAAAAATGTATGAAAAAGTATTTTTTTGTCACGTTTAACAGAAATGTGTACTCGATTAGATTTAATACCTAGAACTGTAGGTATTCACGAAATGTCAGAAAAGTACGTCTTGATTACAATCAACCTGTATAGCTACATTTTATGTTGATGAATACAATTAAATTTCAAGACAACATAAAGTCGAACTTGGTTATTACGAGGAAGATGGGACCGACTGAATTTGCTTGTTATAAGCGTTACTCGTTATATCAGAGAATAGGTATTTTTAAATGAGCATGTCACATTACACAAAAAGCCGAAAATAAAAAATTTGGAAACCATCGTAAAAATCCCCGAAACGAGCATGGCATTCATAAACTACAAAAGAAGTTGTTTATTGTAATTAACGCTGGTAGGTACCTACGGACTTCACAAACCTTGGATTTTTCAACCATATGCGTGGATACTTTTTTATTATTGTCGGTGAAACACCAATAAGGTAGGTACTTAGACACTTTACTAGTGTCATAAACGTAATCCGACCCCGGCGGCATCCTGTCCAATCGGATTTTATTGCTTAGGGTCGAAATGTTTTAAAACGGTCGACACATTAACAGTATTTTAGCTCGGTATATCCGATAAGTTGCTCGTTATAACAGTGAAAGAATTAAATGTATGGCGAAAATCATAAACCAATTGTCAACAAATGTTTCGTTATTACATCCGAGATCTCGCTATGTCAGAGATCGTAATAACCGAGTTTGACTATAATTATTTTCGTAAAAGTTATATACTCCGTGCCGCGCTAGGAACTCGCGTCTGAATCCCTTGCTGATTTTTTTTTTCATATATTGTTAATTTGCTTAAAAATATTTTTTATCTGAGTTACAAATAATATAAATGCCAAATAAAGTTATGGTAATGTATAGTGTGTCAAAATTATTACCTACCTTATTTTACAAGTATTGTGAAATTTATTATAAAATATGTCTATTTTAGTGATTAAGTTTGATTTGTTTTGTTATTTTGACGCACGTTGAATATTTATCTGTCTATCAAAAAATTCAAATAAATTTCATAAAACAAAAATTTGTTTTTATGGTAACATGTAACTTAAGCTTTA
This sequence comes from Rhyacophila brunnea, assembly GCF_057557595.1. NCBI lineage: Eukaryota > Metazoa > Arthropoda > Insecta > Trichoptera > Rhyacophilidae > Rhyacophila > Rhyacophila brunnea. Next base: position 6,689,627 of record NW_028232796.1, on the reverse strand, counting down.
CAAATTACACTCCGTTACCATTTCGTTCCATTCCGAAAAAGTCCCCAAAAAAGTTGAACGTTAACTATTTTTCATTTGATTATTAAATAACGAAACTTATTTATTTTTCCAATAAAATTTAGTAAAAGTGATTATTGTCTTTAAAAAAATAGCAGAACGAACATTGATTGGTTTTTTCAAATACTAAAGGAAAAATGCTCTGCCATTATAGACATAGGGTAACGGAGGGGAACGAAATGTGCCCAAGAATTAAAATTCAATAATATTTTTTGACTATTTGTAGTTTTATTTTGAAGTGTATGGTTTTTTTAATCTAATAGAGCTCTTTTAAGTGATAAAAAGTGTTTCATTCATGTTTTAAAAGCTAAGTTTCGTAGTCACGGAACGGAAACTTATTATGCCCAATTTCATAATAAAAATGATATAAATATTGTATTAATCAATATTTTGCTGAAAAATTGCTATCACCAATTCAGCAATAGAACAAGGAATCTGCTAGCTATATAAAAATGGTTAATTTGAGTGAAAAAATAATATTACCCAAATTTCAAACATGTACAAACTTTGGCGAAAATGCCCATCTACAGATTAAGTAGGGATAGGGAGAGATTTGCACTACTACCCAATTCTTTGGTTTATCACCATGCGTTTTTGCATCGAACCTATTAGGTATCACGTATTCCCAATACATGTATCTTTATCTTTCTGTGAAATGACAAATAAAATGGTAATTATCTCGCAGGGGTAGTCAACCTGGTCCCTACCGCCCGCGGCGTTCTAGCTTTCTTAGTGGGCGGTAGGTTTTTCATAAAATTCTCCATGACAATTTAAATTTCGGAAAATATACTATTTGTATCGCCCTCGCATAAGTTTAGTTCACGTTACGTAAGTGAAACTAGATGGCGATATAGTGCGACCGCAAATAAAAGAGCCTCATCCCAGAATAGATCGCGCATGTAAATTTTATTAAGTTAAGTTACTTTCCTACTTTAAAATTATAAATCACCATTGCTGCAGAACCGGTAAGCGGTTAGACAATTTTACTACTAACAGAGATACAAAAGTGGGCGGTAGGTATAAAAAGGTTGACTACCCCTGATCTATAGTGTGTACGTACATGGTGAAACCCCGATTTCTAGAGAGTACAAGATACAACTAAAAAATATTTTGCAAGATTTATCTATTTGAATATGCCTTTAGCTTTCGCATTTGTCATATGGCGTTAATCTAATGTTTTTCAAAAAGCTTTAACTTTATTAGAAACAAGCTATAAGTACTTATATATTAAACCAGATTTGATTGAATTATGCTGGCCTTTTGTGCCGTATTACTTAACAATAACATAGAGTTATCATAATTACGATACTTAGTGATTGCCAAATGTTCTACTTTGGTACATTGATTTTCAGACAACTTACATAATTCTAAGTAAAGTTACAAAACAACCAATAATTCTTCTTTAATGTAGATATATTCGAGCGGATTTTCTCACCCTGTATTTTTGTTAACCGAAGTTGCCAATGTTGGCATTTATTTCCGCGAACTTGGCAACACAAAAGGCTACACCAGCACAACAGGAATAAGAAAATAGCCTATTTTCGATTATATGTATTATAATCTAACAGTTATATTGGAATTGGTAGCAGTTTTCTCTGTGCGTACAGTTGCTAAGAGACTTCGTAACCGACGCCGTGAGTACCAAAAACAACCAATAATTCTTCTTTAATGTAGATATATTCGAGCGGATTTTCTCACCCTGTATTTTTGTTAACCGATGTTGCCAATGTTGGCATTTATTTCCGCGAAATTGGCAACACAAAAGGCTGCACCAGCACAACAGGAATAAGAAAATAGCCTTTTTTCGATTATATGTATTATAATCTAACAGTTATATTGGAATTGGTAGCAGTTTTCTCTGTGCGTACAGTTGCTAAGAGACTTCGTAACCGACGCCGTGAGTACCCAGAACGGATGATACCAATCAAGTCAAGTGAGAAAAGACATCATCATGACACCAATAGCTCTTGGGATAGAATATACCTAGGTACTATAAATCGCGGGTTCCCAACATGTGTTGCGAGGTGCTTACTAGGAGGTCGCCAACAATGGTAAACTAATATCGACCTTTTTCGGAGGAAATTTCACATTTACATTTATCTGTTTTGTATAAGTCACATAGGTATATATGACAAGAATGTGTTACTCGGGAAATCTACACTCGATTGGTAGGTATACAATATAATATAAAATCGAAAAATAACGTTAGTTACCGATGTAAAAGATAAACATTAGTCTTTAAGAGCCTCGAAAAGTGCAATGTTTGACAGTAAACAAAATATACACTAATACCTAAAGTGTATTAAATGTAAAACGTGACGATTCCGAATTGACATGTAGGAAGTGTGAAAACTGTGAATTAATAATCCATTTAAGTATGTAAATAATGTATTTATGATAATTATTAATTTGTTTTTTAACATATTAAAATGCATAATGTGAAAACACCGCAGATACATAAATACCTATTAGACCCCGTATCCATCGGATTCGCGCCAATGTGCTTTACCATCGAGCCACCTACGTCCTAACTAATTACGACGAAATTGGCTAATATTTATTAATTTGGCAATTGATTTGAATCGAGGTCCAATAATAGTTACCTACTTTGATTCATGGCCGAGGGAATGGGACAACTGGGCGCCTGGACAATTGGGCGTCGCCGCACTGTCGAATGAAATAAATAGACGTTTTTTACGATTGTATACAGAAAGTAGATGAGGAATTTTAATCAGTTTCTATCTACTACTTAGTAAATTTTAATTCATTCTGCTCTTAAACATAATGTTTTTAGTGCAGATTGAGAATTATCATGCCTATCTCGTTGGAACTTGAATAAATGCACAATTAAATCATTGTTTACGTGTGCATATTTAAATTATCAACAAGTATTAAATAATAATATAATAATTTTAATATAAATAATGTATTTTAAAAGTACCCATAATTCACAAACGTCTATTTATTTTCAAATTTCATTCGATTACGTGGCGCCCAGTTGTCCCGGCGCCGAATCGTCCTAGACCCATGGCAGACGTCCGAATCTCTCCAAATTTTAGTTTTAACGTAGTTGCACTTGCTATATCCGAGGTGTTTTCAAATTATGCGTGTATTGAATAACGAATGTTACAAAAGGCGGACGAATAAAAAAATTTTGGGAATCCGTGATATATATAGATGAATGGCGGAGAGAGAAAGACTATTGAGTCTCTCACCACCATGACAACGGCAAATAGATAAAGATAAATTAACATCATTTATGCACATTTATTATAATAGGCCTTCCAATGTCCAAATTGTGATTATCGCAAGGATGCACAGTTAGTCTCCTGTCCTGCCAATGTGATAACTTAAATAATTAGTTATAATTAAACTTATATCATTGAGAGATCGGTATTGAGGTCGTCCAAGCATCGCCGAGCAATAGTCCTGAAAGAAGTTGCTTACTGTCGATAAATTTTGCATTCACTTGTCAATAATATTTTCTGACCTCTATAGTCGCTCATCCGTTCTGCACGCAGGCTTTAAAAGCGACAAACAAACGGAATTTTCCAAGGATATTGAAAGGAATTAGATTCAGGCACACATAATAATATATTGTGCTCTGGTAAGCTACGACCCAGACACCATATTATATGCGGATAATTCCTAAAGTTCAGAGTAAATGTTAATTCCTAATGGATTCAAGCTCTGTACGATTCCATTTAAGTCGTTTTTTGCGACCCGGGTTTCGCCTTTCGGCATCTTCAGGCGCCGTGTACAACTTGCCATGTCAATGCAACAACGCCATGTCAACTTAGCTTTCCTAGTAGCCCGTCGTTCTCAGTAGCAGGGTCAAAGTAAGGTCAAGGTAAATTCAAATTCCATCAAGTACCTTCAGTCGATAGTATTAATATTGTAAATGTTAATGTTTTTGAAATTCGTGAACAGGTAGGTGGCTACGGTCTTTATGTTAAATTAAAGTAGTAATCATTACTAATTTTAATTCATAGAGAATCTGGAGTAAATCAAAAACTGTAAACATTAGGTATTATTATTAATATTATTATTAAACACTGCACTTATATATCTAATATATTACATGCTTATAAGCATTTTCATTGAAATATGTGACTTATGAAAACCTCTGAAATTATTATGTACGTATTCGCACTGAACACAGACATAATGGGAAGCGGGTTGCCGATCGATGTATGACGATCTGATTTAGCGGTTAACGCTACGTTTTCATTCGTTTTGGCTAGCCATGTGACGTCACTGTCCCGCCTGTGCACGCGGATGAGAGTTGCAACATTGTCGGAAATTTTAATTTATCATCATGTCCGAGTCGAATTAAATTTTGTTACGTAAACGAGTCACGAATTCAATATTGGTTTTATTCAAGGACATTCAGGCAGTTTTTATGTCTTGTGTTTAATAGTCTAACTATCATTAAGTCAAAAACCAAAATTGCATCTAAATTCTTTGTCTAAGACTATTGACTTGCGCGTGTCTTTCTTATGCTCAAATTACATTGGCAGATTGCATCTGGCCCGATCGTCTGCCACGATTGCCAAAATCTATCTATGGTTTTCCGGGATCGTGAAAGATCGTGAGTAAATTGGAACCAATTCTTTTTCCGTCTGCCACGATTCACGAAGATTCAAGCAAAGATTGCCGAGAACGTACAAAAATATCCGAAGCTAGATTTAACAGCTGAGGATTTTCGGTCAACCTATGTTTATTTTAAACCAATCAAAAGCAAGGACCAACGCAATCGAATCGTTGTGTGTAATTGCTTATATTGTAAAGACGTTGGTCACGACGGTCGGCGTGGATCGTTGGATATGGTTGGATCTGCGCGTTTGCCAATGTAATTAAGCCTTTATTAATCTGCACTGTGGTACTAGTTAAATGAGACTAGTGTGTGATAAAATAAATAAGTTTGTAGACATTGAAGTTACTCTAATCTACGTTCGAACACGACGGGTAATATTACTAATTCCAGTCCAGCTTTGGAAGACCGTATCTCGCACAACATCCGCACGTGTAAAGGCCAATAATGAGATGGGTGGCAACGCAATAAACCGGGGAACGTCTTCGATTCCCGATTGCGATCTGCAGTACTCATTGTTGAAGTTATACGTACGCCCGCAGGTCGAAGAAGACGGCCGACCCACTGTCGGAAGAACGGTGGCGTATTCAGGCACGGGCAACAATGAACAACCTGAGACAGGTGGTCTCCACACAGATGATAAACTTGTTATCTCGAATGACTTGGGGAGTTCAGTTCAATTGCAATTTTATATTACGCTTGTCATATCCTACTATTAATACCTAAAATATAAATGGATGTTTTTAAGACTGTAACAAGTGTGAATTACAATAAGACAGTTCGTACCACGCATCACTCCGTTATCAATAAATGGAAACGCTGCTTATCTCAATTCTGTAAATGTAATACGATCCAATTGTATAATAAATGTAATGCAAACAGAGGTTTGGTGACAGTTTACCACCGAATGTATTTTTCAAGAATTATGAGAAGAATACAATTATAACTTTAAACTGCTACTTGAAATTAAACAGTTATCACTAATATTGCACAGTCACAGTATTGTCACACCTTCTTGACAGGACACATAGTTGCTAGTACGTCAGGTATAATTTTTCTATATTATTATACCACACCTATCGAATGTTTACCTATTTCATCAATTAAATAATACTGCACACCACCAGAGTCTAAATACTCTAAATCATTGTGAAACCTGTGACGTTCATCGCTTGATCCGTCAATCTGGAGGGAGCTCTTCCTTTCCGATTTTCGACCTGACCCAATAACACTAGTTCTTCCAGGTTGTCATCTTCGTTACGGACTATATTATGGCCAAACTGTTATAAAATATTATTAGCTATAAGACATGAGTCAATAAATAAATTCATGACTGACCGAATTCCCACAGTATGTTTTTTTTTTCGACCATGTCCGATCCTAATAAGATCATATGGGCCTCCACAGAGTAGAGGTTTGTATTAACAGATTTTGTTTTTTACGAGAAATGGATGTCAGCCACTTGCTCAACCTATTAGGCCCATACCCTGACTCACACAAATTGAAAAACAATATGTGTACCTACTTGCCAGGCCCAGGATTCGAACCTGAGACCCACGGCGTGATAGTCCAACGCTTAAGCCGCGCGGCTGATGTTACATTGTAAAATATTATAGCAAGGGATATTTTGATATGCATAAATAAAGGATACGTTTTTGATTATGTACTGATTAGACTAGATTTATTGTGTAATTTTAAGAACTAGCTATGTAGAGGGTGTAGTAACATGAATTGTAAATGTTCACATCATACAATCGATAGTTTATGATGTTTTTGTGAAACATCTGTTATTTAGGGGACCTACATATTCTCCCTTTGACCCTTGTCCGTGGGAAGATCGCAAGTAACAATAAATATCTATTCAGTATCCAACCTATATATTAAGCATCTAGTAAATGTAAAGATGACTCTTGTTAGTCTTGCTGCAGACGCCATACCGATAAGTTATGTTAATATCTGTTAATAATACCTGATGTTACAATTGTCAATTAATTGAACCCAATAATCTATTTTAATAAGATAACATCGTTGATTACTAATGTTGGATAATTATAGCAGCCAGGTTAAGCTATAACAAAACAAATTAAGAATCCATCGAAAGCAACCCGAGGAAAGTTTGCCACGAATCTGGAGTTTGCTGGTTACGGAATCGAGACATCTTACTAGAATTATTTTAGTCGTTTTGTTGATATGTTCTCTGTTTCAAATTGGTTACAGTTTCGATATAGCATTAGTTAATGTCATGATAGTAATTATTGAATAAATCTTTAGTTCGGTCCTGGTGGAAAGAAATCCAAGAATATAAGAGTGCAAGAGGAAAGCTCAATGTGGCCATTGAAAACAATAACTTTTATCCGCGCCAGCAAGTTCCATTCAATTCTCAATACGACTTTCACGAAAGATCAATATAAATAATAATATTATAGAGATGATTCAATACGATTTTATTTTCGAGTAGTGGGATGTGGCAATTCAACAGTGGTAATAGTAGTAAGTAATAATAGTATTTAAAAAATATATAGTATCCACCACTAATTTGTGTAGTTTTAACAATAGGTACCAACCCTAGGCGCAATTAATTTGTGTAGTTTTAACAATAGGTACCAACCCTAGGCGCAATTAATTTCGACTAAAAAAAGGTGGGTATGTACCACTACCATTACTGTCGACGCAAATTACAATAAAAGATCGCGTCTGAGTTCAAATATTACCAAAAACAAGGGGTAAGTAAATGGTATTCTGCCATCTTTAAATTAATACCCTTGACTCACATTTGGAGTTACAGTTGGGAATTTGTTTTATTCTATAATATCGCGAGCTTTTTTGAAGCTCTTTTTTCACAAAAAAAAATCCGCGCGTCTGATTTCGCTTTTCCTCCCAAACGTTTTTCCAACTTTCTTCGGCATTTTGTTTGGCTTTTGCATAGTTTTCGTCAGTTTTTCCACTCAACAATAAATTGTCGAAAATTTTACTTATCGTGTTTTTCTTCCGGACAGAAATCGATTTTCCTTCCAGATTAAGGTTCTTGACCTTTCATAATTGTTCCGAGCTGCATATTCAAATCCTGGGTCTGGCACATTCACATTGTTTTTCGTGTTTGGACCCAGAATAGTAATACGTTGAACTAGTGATTAACATAAATTTCACACAAAAAAAAACACTAATGTCAATACAACCTCCACTTTAATAATATTTACTTTCATACTGATTATTAATTGACCTGTGTTTACCGAAAAACTCTAATAAACAAAACAACTAAACGTAGTACACGAATAATTTTCCTGTTCGAAAGCAAACTTTCGAATTGGTAACACCCAACCAGCAATTATATCTAGCATCATACTTTACAAAAAGGAAATTCATTAAGTTAAATAATGACACAGGCCAGTTAAGAAAAATGCGCAATCACAAGTGACTACTGGCAAAGTGTTAGCCTCGATACGTTAATACTTTCGAATAAGTAAGTAAGACGTACGATTAAGGCTTTAATTAATGTTCACAAGAAACTCGGAAAACGATATAATACGTGATGTTGATTAACTTTGCAAACGTTTGATAAAGCACATAGTGGGTACAACTAGTTGTTCGCTGTAATTGAGGGAAATTTTTAATTCAATTGAGATATTAAAAGATGTATTAACAATAACAACAATTAACGAAACAAGGCAAAAACAATTAAGTATCGAATAAAAGCAATTTAAGTGTTTATTACTTGAAAGACAATCGGTAAAAGAAATCAATTATTCTATTCTAATTTTTTTCTTTTATCATATATCAATTATTATATCAATATATCAATCATTCAATTGACATGTTTGAATTTATGGAAGGAAAGTGTGGGCATAATTTAAAACGAATAGAATGGTGCAATTAAATAGATAACATATATTTATTACATTTTTAAATGTTTAACCGCTAGAAGTCAATGCATTCAAAAATGGTCATATAGTAATGGCTACATAATTATTATCTTTTCTAAATATTTATTGACAAATAACAAAGGAACTTATCTATGACACAGAGTTTACATATTATATAGATGATAAATAAAACAAAATTTGCAACAAAACTTAAATAAGATATTCGATAACATACCTATTCAATGCAGCCTTCAGATCAATTTTAAAAATTGGTACACATTTGTAAATAAAAACAGACATTAACAAGACTCTCCATACAGGACCTTATTCTTTGAAAAATTATTGTGGAATTGGAATTTGGAATTAGAACGTATTCAGGCAAAAAAATGAGACCATTACAAATTGTTGCCATTTACGAAAATAATAAATAAGTATAAAATACACACGCGCACGCCATTTTTGGAAGTTTAGTAGTAGTTCAAATTTGTTGATAATTTATCAGTATAATCAATAGGAGGGCCAATTGGTGCTGTGCCCTCATCGTATGATGGTGTGAAACGTTGGCTTTATAGCCCGAAACGGCTATCAACATAATTAACTAAAATATCATAGAAGTAATGTAAACTTTGTTTCAAACAAGTTCTAATACATAACCGCCAATTAAAGTAATACATTGGATTACCTTCAAAGTTATGCAAAAACTACCCCAGTGCCTTCTAAAAGCTTGATTGACTTTCTCTATACTCTATAGTGGTCTTGCTTAGAAGAGCACTTGCCGATAAATTGTTGAAAGAATACTCTATAGTCAGACCGCGGTGCGAAATTACGAACTCCAATCGTAGTGCTAGTGATTGCTGTTAGTAAATAATTATTATTTCATACACATTAGATTATTTGAAAGAAATTTTCATTTACCGCATTGCATTCGAAAAGTATAAGCGATAATTATTAACACAATCTCGAATGCGAGATAATTATTAACAAACCTTTTTTACACTGATCTGGGCGAAATCTGTAATAAATATATGCAGCTAAGCTTCGAGATTATACCAATTGAAAATGCTTGTTTGATTGATAATATGCAAACACCCATTATCCAATAATAACATTAAAACATCTAGGCATGACAATATCTCCTAGCGGTGACATGTTATTTCCCGAGAATGATATTTCAATTTATAAACGAGATAAATCAGTACAATAATATAATGTGACATAAGTGTAACAAAAACAGACACTCACACTGTGTTACGATCGGGTTATCTGAAATTCATTCATAAATAATTTAACGACTATTTTTATCGCCCACACATGAATGAAACTCCAAAATATACGAGTTATGGAGTAGCTCTAAAAATACAATGTCACATTCCTATTGACAACACAAAAAAACTGTCGATTGGTAGTTTAAGTTAAGACATTATGGCTGGCTGTCAAGGTTAATAAAACTTGTCGCGTGTTACAACACAACTAAGTAGCAATGTTTTATGTAACATTGGTATAAATTAGAATAAGCTCAATTAAATGAATGCTTTAATTAATTAGCAGCTGGTTCGAAAAGATCATTAAAAACCAGTAAGTATTGAAAATTTACTAACATTTCAATTACGCATAAGGCCACTCGCACACGATAAGCACTTATGGGTGCGACAGTAAGTAACAACTCGTAGTTGAACATCCCACCGATGGTTGAAGCTGCAGACTAAGTTTGTACATAGCATGAATCAAAACACGCGTTGTTCGGACATGGGGAATTTACCCGCGAAAATGCGAACCTTCAGTCGCAACGGACTTCTGAACTCCGCTCAGTTGCATCCGGTCGGTAAGTAGCTCCTTCCACTATTGGTATTTGGCCAGAGTGAACGGGCGCGTGCAACTCAAACGTATAACCATGTGTGAAATGCCCAAAAAAGACATTCTCTACAAACATTTCACACACGGTTATACGATTGAGTTGTGCACGCCGCTGCTGCCCCGGCGCCCGCTCGTCCACTCTGGCCTAGCGCATAATGCTAGCGCAGATACAAACACTTCTGGTTGCGAACGGTGACACCCGCACGATACAGACCATATTCATAATAATATTTATATGGGAAGTGTACATAGATATTACATTTCGCCATATCACAGTTCACTGTGAGCTGTCGTAATGGAAAGTGGTGGCTATAATATACCATTGAGATTAAAACATATCGCGTTGTTCGTGGAGCATTGCGGACAGTAATATTCAAAGTTAATTCGATTCAGTATTAACAATAAGTTGATATTGGTAAATAACTAATAATAAAGTTATCATTGACTTGCAAAACTACTTTTGAATCTTAATACACTATATTTTTTTATTCAACGAATAAGACACAAGTTTTCAGAATGTAACATTCTATATAGGTACTGAATATACATATTTTGAAAACATGTCATGATTCGATAAGCATTTCATGTAACAACTACTAGTTAAAATCGTCGTAATTATCTAAGGCGCTCGTAGTTTAATGGTAAAACATAATGGCGCGAATCCGGCAGATACAGGTTCAAGTCCCGTCGGGCGTCAGATTTTTTTCTACATAAACGATTTTTTTCTAGTGTGTATAATAATATACATGAGATGTTTTCAAATTATGTATACTTTTGAATCATTCAGAATTTTATATAAATATGTAGGTACGATATGATTGTATTTCTAATTTATTTATCTACCTATTTTCTTATGCATTTCCCTTGTATTCCGGGTTAAAATAATAATTAGAAATACCCACATCAAAGCGATATGCACAAATTATTGTCTAATCACCGGTGCACTGAGTTCTATAAAGAGGCCAGCCCGCAGCCGCCAAGTGTTGCAGTTTTCTGCATCCGAGTTTCACTCCGGCGCCAGCTTGCGCGACATGGGCGCGCGACCTCTGGCTTCCGTGGATATAAATAATATTCCTCAATGTGGCACGGGTCAAGGCCTCCACGGAGAGGAATCGGGCTGTTATCAAGAAGCGCGTGGAGTGTGTTGAACTCCTTATCGCGTGTAACACATAGTATATTAAATTCTCACTTAAGTAGGTATACCACTCCAAGAGTGTTATCTTTGTACAGCGAGGCTGTGAAAGAACTCCGGAAATAGTAGCGCGATAAAACTGTGCTACAAATAATATGATGAAATGTTTACAATAAACATTACGAATTACGACCAGGAGTTATTATTAGTTTTAATTTATTTCAGTAAGTAACATGCTGTTTATATTATTAATCCACAAAACGTCACTAACAATTTAAATTCACCTGATGCCTTTCATTGTTTTCAACACTATGTTTGTAAGTTTGTATGACTACTCATCAGCAACATCTTTTTGGCTACTGTGGACTAACATGCTCCGCCCATTTTTAACCGCACTTCCAATATAAACTAACAAGCTCCTCCCATTTAGCAGACAACAGCGCCTAGAAGCGTAGCTAAGAAGATGTTGCAGAAGTAGTAGTGATGGTGCCCACAGAACGCGTCGAGCGGGCGAAGTCGGCGTATTCATAACCATAATCACACGTCTCTCGCCGCGAATTACCCTTCACCTATGTAATAAGCGGCCCAAGCAGCACAAAACAATTATTTTTACAGCGTCTCTCATAACAAAGCAATAAAAATATTATATTATTTCGGGGCTTGTAATAAATATTTACGACGACATTATTCAACCAGCGAAATATAATGACACGGAATAAAATAAAACAATGGGTTCTCTGTTATTAAATAATTGCTTTTGGCCCGTCGATCGACGACGCCTCAAGCAGCGTAATTTTGGTAGCCGTATTCAATGAATGGACTTCTTTGTATTTTCATTAAATCGTATCGCCGAGAAGCGAAAAACGGTGACTCATGCGGCAGGCGGCGCGCAAGGCATCGTTAAGTCCAGTGGGCGCTGGCGTATTTAATTACGTTGTATTTTTGATGATTTACGCGCCACTTGTAGAAATTTTGCGCGAGCGCCGCACTCGCTGCGTCAATGGGCTTTATGCCGTAGAAGTAGAAGAGTATGTGTCAGTGGCGAAGGGCGGGGGTAGGCTGTTAAAATCCTCCATAAATAGTGAACACTAATCTTTGTCAGTGATACATACGTATTTGTGTTCTTCTGAAATGAGACTACAATAATTTACAGACGGTATTGGTTAGTTTTTAAAAATCAAACAATCAACAAATCAAACAACCCTGAGACACCAAGCCATAATAAATAATAGTAAAAAAATACTCGTCTACCTATAAAATAGATATCTAAAATTATGCAATTAAATCATAGATAACTTTAGATATTTTTTCGATAGAATAATATTTTTTTATCTATTAGATATAGTTTGATTTAGGCAGGGATTTTATGTGGAACAATGCAGGGAACAATATGTTTAATAATATGTATTTTTAATGCAACGAAAACAAATAAGTATTAATTAAAAAGTGTGCAAAATTGTGTCGTACCTATCGCCCAAAGTATACCAAAACTATTATGGTTTGGTTTAGGCAGGGTTTAATTGATTTAAAAAAAACTAGCCAACCCATCTCTAAATTTTATTGTAGTCACAGGAACAAAGATTTTTCAGATCAGTATCCTCCTGCCTGCCTAATAAATTATATGGGTTCTAAATATTCCAAAAGAGTACACACGCGTGGTGTAAACAAAATATTTTCCATAACTTTGTAAATTCTACTGTATGTCGTAATAATCAGTCCTAAAAACATTCTACCCTTAGACTATATTATACCCGTATTCGTCTGGAGTCAGAGGGCGGTTTAGTACTATAATACTTATAACTTATAATACATACATTATTGGGTAGAGACCAAAATTGATTGTATATAATATTAAATTAAATCAAATAAATAATCGCTGTGAAATTAATACTTAAAATGAGACATTCGAATGGTTGGATTCTTCTTGGTTGTTTTCTTTTGATTGTAATTAAAATAAAATTTCATTTAAATTAAAAGTTGAGCCTAAAACATGTAAGTACCTATCAATTTCTAGAAGAGAAATACACGATGAACATTTTCCCACGATAATTTCCACAAAGATGCAGCAATCATTATTTGCGTAACATTTTTTTCATATAATAAAATTAACATCTAGATTTATCTAGCCTTAAAATAATATTTATAATAATCTAATCTAAATTGACAAGTTTGGTCACATCAATTGAACATTTGAACATGTTCCGACTAGTAGATGTAATATAAATTATGTTATTAAAAGAGTCAACATTGTAGAGATAGCGTAACTTTTTATGTAGGTAATTTATGACATCAGCAATGTGTTAAACATATTTTTTTACATTTATAAGCATACCTATCACGGCCTAACTACAAAATAAATAGAATTATTTTACTATCAAAATCATTCATGTAATACTCGATTCATAAAAACTAGACACATGTGGATTGATGTTACTTGTTCCTGAGAGAATTTTAGATTTAACTATGATAAGCGTTCAATAATTAGTTGTACACATTATACTGCGCACTCAAAAACAAAGAGATTGGACTACCTACTGTGCATTATCAATTCATTAGCCTCTTCACTCTCTTCTATCCACTCTATCTTCCACTGCGCTGCGTTTTCCCGACCCTGATTTTCCTATTGGGTGGATGGGTGCAGGGGCGCGCCTAGCGATGGTTATAGGGGTGCAAAACACCCGGGCGGCAAAAGTCCCAAAAACCAGTCAACAGAAAATTGATGAAAATGAGTCATACAGGTAGAATATTTCATGAAAAAACAATTTGTTTGATTAACATTGTTGCACGGATACTAAAAAGTCGCCCGTGGCGCAATTTTCGTCAATATCTTTAAATATTATTTCATAAATTCCGACTTCTGTGCTTCTCGATACAATATATTGTTGATACGAGAAGTCGCTTTGCATTGTACAATATATAATATTGTTATATTACTTAATGGGTAAAAATATGCCATAATTTTTTTTATGAATATTTTGATGACAATACAATAATTTTTCTATGACGTTTGTTATATTTCCGTTAAAAATATATTTTCAATGTGAGTGGAGCAATTATGGGTGACACTCAGGCGACAGACCCCCCTTGACACGTCCCTGGATGGGTGTCTTCCATCCTTGAGACGTGGTCTATTTGACAGACTCGTTTTACTTTCCACTCAGAGATGTTAGAGAGATACTGTACATCTCATATAATAACACTATACTTACTAATTAATATAAGGAAGAATACGAACATGTGTTTCTAAAAGATTTTGGCGGCAATCCATGAAAGTTTGAAAAACATTTGAAAAGTTAATTATAGACAAATATTAAGGCTTTGTGTTGGTAGCATTGCATACGTTCATTGTAAACAATAAATTAATGGCGGGCAGTTGTAAGTTGTCACCTAGCTTTAGTTAATAAGTGAATAAACTACGTAGTTTATTTATAATTTTGCGTGATGAACAGAATAATGATGGTTGATTGTAAGAAAAACTTTTGGTTGAGCCAAATATGGTGGCCGTCATCCCTTATTTCCCCAACTACCTATTTATCATTGTCACAGGACCAGGCGACGAGAAATTACGGGTCATCAATCGACCGTGATTGAATAACATTCAGTTAGCTCAAGACAAGTGTTGGTTCGTTGCCGCTAAACCACAGTTTATTGATTAATTCCATTATACAGACTGATTCAAAGGTTTCTCGTGGGCCACGGCCGGGTCAGCTTGATAAAGTGTGACCGTCGTTCAAGCGATACTTCTGAAACCTGGCAAGCCATGATACCGCATCTCATCATTCATACAACCTAGCATCATCATTCATCAACCTCATATATCATCCATCAACAGTGTACCGTCAAGTGCCGCGCACCGGGTAACCCAACAAACCATATCGCGCGAGTGATAGTGTAACCAGACCACGGAGCCATCATCAACATCATAAAAGGTCAGTGTCTGGCATCCTGTAAACCCCTCCCCCCCTTAACCCTAGATCCCTAATCCACCAGCACCACCTTCAAATTACAGTCCAATGCTAAAAACGCAACCAACTATACATCCTCAACAATAATTATATTTAAATAATTAATAAAGGATTGGTTAATTTTTGTTTTTTTTTTATCACGGCATCAAAATCAACCAATTTGTCGGGCCTCCATATCCCTAAACCCGACACTGCCTGGAATAAATTACAACGCAATACTTTGGTTATACGACTTCGCTGTTGAGTACCTACCTGTTTACATTATGATTAATAGGCAAGATTTTAAGTTCAAAAATAACCATTGCCATATTAACATAATCATACAATAAAAACACGGACACGATGGCAGATTAAGTCAAAAATATATATATAAAAAATGAAATACATAATATTAATCAACGTGGATTATTTATGACATATTATTTTGAGAAAGCAGCAGTCAAGGAAAAAATATTAATTACATTAATTTTATAATATAAAATAAGATAATTTGCATTTTTTAAAAAAGTATAAATAAAATACTATTTTAAGTTAAGTAGGTAGATATGTCATTAATTTTCTTTACTGTTAATTCTGTGTTATCCTCGTATCAAATAACATGTGCGAAAAAACTTGTACAGAAGTAAATTGGCCAAATCCGTAAAGCCGATTCATGAGTGGCATAATGTGGTAATTTGTATGAATTAAAAAAAATATTGTCATTAATTTTAGAGATAAAATTCGTACAAATACGAATTAATGCCATTTGTTAATCGGTTTTGCCTAATCATATAAGTGTTTTCGTATAAATTACACGTAAACTCTAGTGGATGGCTTGATTAATTAATAACACAACTTTGTACATTTGCCGCTTTTTATTTTTAATTACTAAACCCAGACCAGTTTCGCTAAAAAAAATTCAAATGACGACAAAACTTTTAAACCCATGGTAGAGTAGCAATACGTTTTATAACTTTGCACTTTTTACTACACTGATACGCCACTTTGCCTGATTACCTCGCGTAAAATTTGATCAAATGATTTTCACTTGAATTAAAATATGTAGTAATAAGAAAATGAATAGGATAATATATGTAAAACATATATTTCATCATTTTCATCCTAGAGCCAGAGTGCAAAGTTATGAAGTAGCAACTCTATTTACCATTTCAAAAATCATAAAAAAGAGGTAGGTACACAACAGTGGCAAAGGGTGGTAGGCTAATAAGAAGATTCGACATAAATAGTGCACATTAAACTTTGTCAGTCATACTTGTTCGTTTTCATTGAAATAAGAATACTATTTGCAGATGATGTTGTTTGGTTTTTAAAATTCAATTGAACCCTGCCTAAACTAAGCCATGATAGTTTAGGTATGCTATTTGCGACCCGACAAAACTAGTGCACACATATTAGTTTTTGTTGAATTAAGAATAAATATTACTAATGGTGTTGGTGATTTTTTTTTAAATTAATTATTAAGCCCTGATTTTGCCAAACCATAGTCGATAAAAAATATTCTTCTGTTTAAAAAATATCTAAAATGATATGTGGTTTAATCCGGTTTAATGTTTAATGGCATTATTTTAGATATTTTATAGATAAATGAATATTTTTTCACTATTATTTACTATTACTTGGATTAGGCAGGGTTTAATAAATTTAATTATAAAAACTAACAAACACTGTCTACACATTATAGTCTTAGTTCAATAAGTATGACTGACAAAGTTTCGTGTGCAATATTTATATACATTCGCCACTGCTACACAATATAAAATAATGGGACATAATACAAAAAACTAATATTTCTGTTGTTATTTATTAAGGTAACTAAAAACTTGAGTTAACGGATCAAGGGTATTTTGGGTGAGTATTTCGCAAATACAACGCAATGATAATTATTTATAGATTTAAAAATAAATTTATTAAGAACGGCTTGAAAAAATGGCAATGACCAATAATAATTACCAGAGAGCGTTGAAATTTTTATCTTTCATCGAATAATAAATGATTGCCTACTGCCGAGTCTGGCTTATAACAACTGAAGGCGAAATAAAACATATTAAATACAAAAAACCAATGAAGCAGTGGGTGGGGTAGGGAGCACCAAATCATGTGCCCCGTTTATTTTATGCCATTATTAATAAAACACAAAATACAGAATATTACACAATTACGACGAGCCATGCCCAGTATTATTATAGATCTTAAGAGCGTCAAGAATTGTTATTAGATACAATCAAGGAACACAAAATTAATGGGAACTGGGATCTCAAATATGGAAAAAGAATAATATATTACTTTAAATAGTTGCGTCTGTTTCATAATACATTTGTCATTTAAATATAGCGTGCATTCAATACGTGAGAACAGTCGGCGCGCTGTGTGTCTCTTGCTTTTATGGTCTAACTCTAACTACTCTAACTAAAGTAGTAAAGGGAACCGTGCTACCACACAGGTACGGTAAGTCAGTTCAGCGGAGAGTAGAGCCAGTCCAAAAATATAATTAATTGTTCTTCTTTCTCAACTTCCTTCTTTAAGCACTACGGTGCATGGTTGCAGCATCAGTCCCGTGCGGCTCCGTCTCGGGACGGAATGAGCACTCAAAAACAATTAGTTTAGACACGTTTATATTGTCATGGAAGGCGGCCGTGCATATCTACGGCTGTATATACATGACGGGTGGCGGTGGGAACATAGGTAGTTTCCATTAATTACGTGTTCCCTGGATGCAATGGATCTAGATTCTAGAGCTATCTATAATAATTATGTATTCTATTAAAAACAGTTATGTTAAATTTACACTCGCATATTTAATTTTGAAGTTAACGGTGCACTCGTATTAGTTTAATTCTCAGCGCCTCGATTATTCTCAATTGTCAGAATACTATAATGCAGCCAATAACTGATAGTAACAGTAATGCATTTTTTTCATTGCGAAAACGATTCCCTTATCAGCGAAATAATCTCGTGGTACTTACTACAAGTACCAACTTTCACTGTCAGGGGGCGAGATGAATTATTATGTTCTCCGAGGCTCGGAGCAGAGGCCAGCATCTCGTAAGATGTAAAACACCGTTGCATATTATAATAAAGGTACCTGAGTGCTGCGGTGAGTAGCAGGTATATAATATACCTGCAGCCAGATCTTGCAACGTTTGTTACGTGGATAAAATTTTCGACTGCAAGAATAAAATTATTGTATGGATGTCTGAATCCGCTAATCTGACTATTTACTTACTTAGGTATCACAGAGTTCTTGCAAATAATGATCAGTGCAATCAAGAACTGTGATATCTTGTCACTATACATCAGTGGTTTCCAAACTTTATGTTACCACGCCTCCCTTTTAAAAAAATCTAATTTTGGCGCATCCCCCCTTTATTTCATTAAATAAGCAAGGTTTTACTACTTATATTATATTAATTTTTAAATTAATTTGTTTTTCATGCGATGAATGTGCTTGTTCATTAGCACAATCAATTTCAAAAGTAGTCAAGCCACGGAAGAAAGCAGAAAGACTTTTTTTTACTATTAATAAAAAAATGTGCAAACTAACTAAGAACTCAGTAAATAGATTTTTGTTTGATTCATTATTTCTGCCGCAGAAATCATTTAAAAGTGGAAACATGGCGAACATATCTGAGAACAAAGCTCCATTTTTTTATGAATGACTTCACGTTGTATTTTTAAATCACTGAATGCATTAGTGGTCCTTGCATTGATTTATCGACTCTTTTTTTTTAAATTTCAACCAAATAGACAAGTTTAACAACAAAATTATCGTTCCTAAACAAATTTGCCTCAAATTTCAACATTATGATTTGACCCTTTTATTTCATTTTTTCACGAGATAGCCAGCGCGCTTCACAATACTATAGAAGTGAGGTATTATAAAATTGGTTTTTTGAAAATTGAAACAAGGCAGGTTCGCAAACAACCTTTTATACGAGTGTTTTTTTTATGTAGTTTATAACTAGCGGCCGTTTTATAAAATATGCATTTGAAAACTGAAACCTGTAGCTACATTAATTGTGGTAAACTTTTGGCGCCTCACAGTTTGGAAATCGCTGTTCTACATTATCCTATCCATCGGCACGCGTAGAAATTAACAGGATACCGACCGACCATTGCATAAATAGCTCACTCCAATACCCGAACGAAGAGGGGCCAATTGAATGAATTCAGTTACGTCCTGCTTATGGATGTTGAATGTTCTAATAAGAATTGAGGTGCTGACTGTCGAGTATTGGACGAATGTTCAGCAGTCAGTATGTCAACTGAGCTCAGTGACCGAATTGAGTAAATTGACTTCAAAGATAAATATGCGATTGTAGATTCTGTATAACTAACTGTTTCAACTATATAGGTACCATTATAAATCGCCAGGTGTTTGAATTTAGAACTAAGCCATCGTATAAAAAGTATTGAACAATAATAATGTCAAATGTTAGCATGTGGCGCCCCCACTCAGCGGACAACTTATACTGGTGGATATATAGTAGTCCATTCTCAAAAGATCCTTTGGGTAAGTATCTATTCCAATAAATCAAATTGATACATTACCTACCTTTTGATTTTTTTTATTAATATTTTTTAGTTTTGAAGAATTCATAAGCCATTCAAATACATCAAGTCCACGTGATACAACTGCAATGATATTGAAAAAAAAATGCGTAATATACATCATAATAATGCAGTGACATGTTTAAATCCGTCCAATTCTACGGATAATTAATAATAACTTTGTGGTACATACTATAAGAAAACTGCTTTGCAATTATGTCACTTGTTCCAACGTGTTTAAAGTTGTGATTATATCGAGATGCACGTCGTGTACTGTCACGCCGTAACGGCGAAAATTTAGTCTATGGTTTCGTCATTTTGCGGAATACTTTGAACGAGCATTGTCTCTGTACGTTCAATGATGGAGAGTGCCAACTCTGATGTATTAGCATTTTGAATTATTATTCATTATTCATGCTAATTTCATTTAATTTTAACATTTTCTACGAGTGCGTACGTTAAAATTACTTGCGATATTACATCCATAAATAATATTTTGAACAGAACCCAACCTGCAGACCATAGATAATAGACAACATTTTTATAGAAAATACATAGAGCCAACCGCTAAAAACAAAAAACACGCGATTTTGACCAAATGTGTAGGCACGTAGAAAATGATAACAAACGTTCGTTGAGTGAGCTGACCTCATTCTTGGTGATTTCTGCAGATTTTGCTAACTGACAATGTTTGTTTAAAACTTTAAAGGTTCAAAATGTGATACGGAATGAGAGCATCAGTCTGATAACATTTTTAACACCAAGAAAAACGACATTACACCCTTTTTCCGTTACGGAAGCTTACTGTGACGTCACGTGATAGTACGCGTCGTACATCTCATTATAATCACAACTTAATCTCCATTATAAATATTTATATCATCTCAAAAACTTACCATCGGTTAAATTCGACACGATATCGTGTACCTGTACTCAGTACTGCATGAAATGTATGTCTTACCTGGAACAACAACAAAATATATGATTAGTATTATGAAATAGAAGGAACGTTATACGTAATTTGTATTTGTAATTAGTAGAGAAAAAACAAACCAAAAAATAATTGAATAGCAAAGTAAAATTTAAAAAAAAGTCAAATTAAACAATAAAATAGAATTTTAAAAACAAAAAACATATTGCACCGGTAAAAGTGTCTACATCTCTGGAGTGCGTTACCAGCCGCACAGCTCTCGCTATTGATGCCTGGTGAGCCTGACACGAGGAAACAGTTTTCACCCAAAATATGTCATGACTGCGACAACGCATGTAATTGACGGGTGTATAGAAATTAAAATTTGCTATATTAGTTCCTAAGTATTATTAGTTGCTTATCAACTCATCGTGACAGATTGTCTTTTTTATATACCCATGGCCATAATATGTCATAGCCGTGGGCGTAGAGAATAGATAATATTGTCATAGTAATGTGAAGATCTCTGCAATTTAACGAGCAATGCGACTTGTAACGAACTTAATCAATGTACCAGAGGTCCTTCTTTTGCTTCAATTTCAGACATGTATGCTTCATCTCTGTAGAATAAGGTTCTTCCAATACATATTATATTTGGTATTAGGGCATTTTCGCCAAAGTTTGTACATTGCATTTTTGGCATGTCCCATGACTTTGATTGATTTTTTCATAGTTATTATATTATAGAATATTGGAAAGTTATGTATTTTTAACATGCAAATTTATTAATTTACTTTATTCGATCAGTTTAATACAACTGTCTGACCTGTATATATTTTAATTGATTATTTAGATTGAAAGGTAGTGTGTTTTTACCATGTCCCACTCCTAAATTCAAATAAACAAAGTCTGATTTCGTCATTAATTCTGAGTGTGTAAAATTAAATTCGTAGTGTCTTCAACAGCTTACATTATATATTTTTGGAAAATATACAGTTTTTCCGTAAATTTTGAGAAATATTGAAAAAAATCACGTTTAAAGTGTGTCCCAGGATATTTGAAAAAGTGGAATTCCACATTCCGTTACCATGATTTTAACATGAAGGCGAAAAATTTCCACTATAAATATGTATTTTTTTAATGTAGCAACATTTTTGTATAACACTGATAGCCATTTACAATTTAAATTGTTGGTGTGTGTCGGTATCGCTATCGGAACAGGTTGCTTTTTGGGTTGGTTATTTAAGAAGTTCCACTACTGTTACCACGATTTGTAAGGTAAGAAATCACATATTTCTATTTCACATACTATACATATGGAGATTATCTTTTATACTACAGATATAATAAAACATATCGCAGGTTTAACAATAAAACTAAGCTTAATTGAGGCTTCAACCACTTCTAAAATAGAATCCGTTACTTCCACTCCGAAACTATATTGGTGGTAACGTATATGTGGAATGTAAAAGTAACGAAATGGAATGCATAAAGTTGGGTTTACATTGTGTGTTTAGTTCTTCATAGATTTTAAAAGTTTTATTTTGTCTGTTCGTATGAAAAACAAAAATATTTTCATTAAAAAATATAGAAAATAACCTGACTATATAATAAAGATTAAAAAAGATTAAAAAAGTATGTGATATGTCTGAATACGCAAAACTAGCGCAGATAAAAGTATGGAGAGATAAAAAAACAACACAAGGAAAAGAAAAAACACCAGACTGAAATAATTGCGAGACAAGCACTGGCTCTGTTATACGCCACCAAAATTTTAAAACTTCTCCATACATTTTAGGCATAGAAATTTATAAAATTGTATGAAAAAGTATTTTTTTTGTCACGTTTAACAGAAATGTGCACCCTATTAGATTTAATACCTGGAACTGTAGGTATTCGCGAAATGTCAGAAAAGTACGTCTTGATTACAATCAACCTGTATAGCTACATTTTATGTTGATGAATACAAGTAAATTTCAAGACAACATACAGTCGAACTTGGTTATTACGAGTAAGATGGGACCGACTGAATTTGCTTTTTAGAAGCGTTACTCGTTATATCAGAGAATATGTATATTTAAATGAGCATGTCACATTACACAAAAAGTCGAAAATAAAAAATTTGGAAACCATCGTAAAAATCCCCGAAACGAGCATGGCAAAAAAGAAGTTGTTTATTGTAATGAACTCTGGTAGGTACCTACGAAATTCACAAACCTTGGATTTTTCAACCATATGCGTGGATACTTTTTTATTATTGTCGGCGAAACACCAATAAGGTAGGTACTTAGACACTTTACTCGTGTCATAAACGTAATCCGACCCCGGCGGCATCCTGTCCAATCGGATTTTATTGCTTAGGGTCGAAATGTTTTAAAACGATCGACACATTAACAGTATTTTAGCTCAGTATATCCGATAAGTTGCTCGTTATAACAGTGAATAAATTAAATGTATAGCGAAAATCATAAACCAAATGTCAACAAATGTTTCCTTATTACATCCGAGATCTCGCTATGTCCAAGATCGTAATAACCGGGTTCGACTGTAATTATTTTCGTAAAAGTTATATACTCCGTGCCGCGCTAGAAACTCGCGTCCGAATCCCTTGCTGATTTAATTTTTTTCATATATTGTTAATTTGCTTTAAAATATTTTTTATCTGAGTTACAAATAATATAAATGCCAAATAAAAGTTATGGTAATGTATAGTGTGTCAAAATTATTACCTACCTTATTTTACTAGTATTGTGAAATTTATTGTAAAATATGTATATTTTAGTGATTAAGTTTGATTTGTTCTGTTATTGTATATTTATATGACTATCAAAAAATTCAAATAAATTTCATAAAACAAAAATTTGTTTTTATGGTAACATGTAACTTTAGCTTTACAAATTACACTCCGTTACCATTTCGTTCCATTCCGAAAATGTCCCCAAAAAAGTTGAACGTTAACTATTTTTCATTTGATTATTAAATAACGAAACATATATATTTTTCCAATAAAATTTAGTAAAAGTGATTACTGTCTTTAAAAAAATAGCAGAACAAATATTGATTGGTTTTTTCAAATACTAAAGGAAAAATGCTCTGCCATTATAGACATAGGGTAACGGAGTGGAACAAAATGTGCCCATGAATTAAAATTCAATAATATTTTTTGACTATTTGTACTTTTATTTTTAAGTGTATGGTTTTTTTAATCTAATAGAGCTCTTTTAATTGATAAAAAGTGTCTCATTCATGTTTTATAAGCTTAGTTTCGTAGTCACGGAACGGAAACTTATTATGCCCAATGTCATAAAAAAATGATATAAATATTGTATTAATCAATATTTTGCTGAAAAATTGCTATCACCAATTCAGCAATAGAACAAGAGATCTGCTAGCTATATAAAAATGGTTAATTTGAGTGAAAAAATAATATTACCCAAATTTCAAACATGTACAAACTTTGGCGAAAATGCCCATTAACCAATTTTATTCTGAGAACATATTAACATTATTGATTATTAAGCGAAGTAGATAAGATATTTATTAGTCGTAAATTCTATTAATTTTTAAGACATTGAATCTTATTCCAAGTTTAACCTTCTGTGATTTCATTTAAAAGAGAACCAACCTGAAGTGTTCGGAGTGTGAAAATTAGTGGTCCTTTTTGACAATACCCTTAATACATTTAGGCCCCATCTCTCTACAAGGTTTCCTTCAACATTATTGGTTAGCTTTATCAAGGGATAACCACAGAACAGATAATGGATAGAATTCGGATAGGCGATATACAAATACAGTAAAGTTTGATGCAGGGTTTGAATGCGTAAGTGTCCTACGAAAATGAATCAGGCATTATGGACGTGCAATAGTGTGTGTAATACACCAATATTGAATGAGCGTCAATGCATACACCGAGAGCAGTTGTCAGTATTCGACGTAAATGACGTATTCTTGACACGTGTTTAAATTTATCCCGTATTCTTCCTTACTCGAGATCGGTTGCCTGCTTCTCCTTACCCGTTAGGTATTTCAGTTCCCATTGTATCTGAGTTCCCTGATTGAAAACTTGATAGATTTACTTACTTGAATTAAACAAATATAATAAGTAAAAACATAAGTACAAAAAATACCTAAGGGATTATTCAAAAACCACAAAACAGAAGTCCTAAAATCAGCTTTCGTTTCGACCCCAAACTAATCCTGTCTTTCTGCGAATGTTTGTTTTTATTAGAGAAGATTAAGTGCCCACTTTCCCTGAATTGTTTTTGGTACACGCCACTTACTAGGCACGGCTTTCGGGATTTATTTCTACAAGACAAAATCACTCGAATAATAATACATATTCACTCAACATCTACTACAACACAAATATATTATTGTTATTTACGTAAATCCTTAAATCGGAGAAGAAAACAAAAATACCAAGTAAGATTAAAAGGTAGGTAGATACTTATATACACTTGTGTCGTATAAGTACGAGTATGTATGTTGAATGTTATAACTGACTGTCGTATGCATGAGATTCCCAAAAACCTTATAGGCTATATACTGCACGTTTGTATGCATGAGTACAAACGTAATTAGCTGTTAAGTGACGTCACGAATGTGACATATCACGTGTCATGGTGCTCGTATTATAAAATTTCATTCCCCGATAAATATTCAAAATTTTGAAATTGTAAATGTGTCTGAAAGTGTGCGAACGGTACCATATAAATTTAATAATTATATATGAATAATTATTATGAACTTTAAATAATTTATCAGCTATTTTATCACATGTATTTTATAAGTATTCTACTGTACGAAAGGTTGTATTGCCAGTAAACTTTTCCATTTGGTGGCAACACTGAATACATTTGGTGGCAATACTGAATATTATTATGACTAACTTCACTTCAATTATTGAGATGTCAAAAGAGAATAAGAATAAATGACAGAAAATGCAAATGATTTAAGACAATAATATGTAATGATCTCTGTATAATATTATCATTTATACCAATCACCGTATGATACTATTGATGTTTCCAGTGTATTTGAGAGTTGTGCCTTGTTTATTACAGTTATCTTACAATAATTAACTAGGTAGGTAGGTGGTACCGTAATATTTTGAAGAACGCAGAATGCTTACAATTGTATATTTTAATGCCAGATACAGCAGTAGATACATATTTTTGCGGTGGTTTAGCGGAGATATTTTATCGTAATCTTACGTAAGTCCATCTTATGTCTCCATGAGAAATATTGCAAGCGAAATAGGTACGAGGCATTTTATCAGTTACCTACTATCTAGATTATAGACTAGGGACCAAATTATACGTATTTTGTAAACAGCACGACTAGGAACTGTTTTTAAAGTTCGCAAATGTTTTACAGAATCTACAAAACGAATAAGGGCCTCAACCAAATGTTTGTTGCAATGAATGCAAAATTAAAATGACATTTGAAAGTGACAGCTGAGGCAGCCATTTTTAATGGCGCGTGACGTCAGATCGCTTACGTCACAAAGAGTGTTATAAGCTATTCGATGGAAAATCGGTTAAATAGCTTATAAAGAATTTGGTAATCTCATACATACGGCCCTGAGAATATAATTTAGACGAGAAAATCAGTGACATTGTATTTGGTCTTATTTTAAAATCGATGTTTGTTAATAGTGTGATAAGGGAATGGGACAACTGGACGCCAGGACAATTGGACGCCGCACTGTCGTAGACACGTAAACAGAACGTAGACGATGAATTTTAATCAGTTTCTTTCTACTACTTAGTAGTTTTAATTCATTTTACTCGTAACATAATGTTTTTTATTGCGGATTGAGACTTACCGTGCCTAAGGCTTTCTATAAATATATAAAAAACTTTTTTTTCGTTGAAACTTAAACATATGCACGATTAAATCATTATTTACGTGTGTATATTTTAATTCTCACCAACTATTAAATCATAATATAATAATTTAAATATAAAAATAATATTAAACCTTTTTTTTAAGTACGTATAAACCTAACGTCTATTTATTTTCGAATTGCGTGGCGTCCAGTTGTCCCGGTCCCTAGACCCTGTGATAAATAGAAAACTGATAAAGAAGATTTAAGAATCTGCACATCTATTCTATACACAAGACTGCTATTGGCCGCTACTGCAGCTATCTAGGGTAGTTTTGTATCAAAGTATTAAAAATCACTTAGTGTAACAATTACAAAAAGTTAGATGTAATTGTTACATCTCTATCAAGATATTATGAGACGATGTTGCTGAATGATAGCATGTACATAAACATGTGGATTTTATAAAAATCAGCCTCTTAATGAGCATTCAAAGTAGGGCACGTCTCACACGGTCCCACGACGCGACGATACCCAGCATCGCGAAATGTTGATGAGAAAATACGTGATACACAAACATAATATGAAGAGATCGCCTCGCAAGAACAAAGGATTCGCGGACGATGTCTCATACGAGAAGGTTAGAGCATGCTAAGAGATAATCAAGATTCACAGAACGAACGTCAAGAACGAGTTATTTATATGCGGAAAAATGCAACGGCTATCTCAGGCGCCGCTGCTTAAAACTATACAGAGATCGCGAAACTATAATAACATTATGCTCTAGCCTAGCCGCTAGCGAGACAATTCATATTTCCCTATTAATTATTACAACTTATAAGAAAACATAAAACCTATCTGTAAGCGACATCTGAGAAGTGGGCTATTGAGCTCTGACATAAACAGTGCACACTAAAACTTCTCAGGAATACTTATTTATTTTCATACATAATATTGAAAACATTCAGAGAAAATTTATTATAACCAATAGAAAAAATCTGCATCTCTCGGGTATCGCGCCCACGCACATATACCACTATGCCAAAGGAGTAATACTTAATTGAAACACATTTTAACTAATAGCTTTCAATACTCACTGAAACGCTTTCCAAAATGAGCTACTATTGTACCTTTTACTTTACTTTTCATACCTACTGTTTTTGTGATACTGCATATATTTATTTCTTCTTTACACTGTTTCTTTGTTTTTAAATGTCATGTTGTGAACGTCTTAAATTTGTAATGTTCGCGTTGACACAGTTATGTAAAAAAAAAATTAATTGAATATTTTGTTGGTTCTGTGATGTCGTCACATTATCTAAATTCTAAAACATCTATTAGATAAACTTCATTTAGAAGTCAACGACTACAAAAAAATTAATCTGAAGACTATCGATCATAAAACACTAAAACAATTCAATCGATTCGACGAAACCATATTGTCATTAATAAGCCCACATTGCATAACTTACTATAAGACTACCCTATTATTTACTGCAAACGCAATTATTGCCCTTTTAAAACCACTGTGATATCTCGATCCAGCATCCTCCGCGACATTGCGGAGACGTCGTCACGTCATCGCCCCTCTTACTCCCTCACTCCTGGTCAGGTAGAATAACGAAGATGCGTGTGAAAATCGCTGCAGGACATCCAATAAAACGCAGCAAAAAAAAGGATTCAAACGTGCCGGTGGCAACAAATGGGCCAAAAGCTAGCTAAGAGAGCTTTTACTATGTATTGCACACAAAGTATACACATATAAAATTAACATATTTTATATTTCGATTCATTATTAGATTATAATATGTATTGTTTATAATCGCCGGGATAAGTGATAAAATTTTTCATGACTGAAGATCGTGACCAAGAAGATTTGGCCGTCTGACAGCCTTCTCTGAAGCTTTGCTTCACGCAGGGCCTTTGTCAATGTTAAACCTAAGGTACTCTTGATTTGACCTGTACATCTACTCTAAACTGTTAAAAAAGCTATGTATTAACAGCCCCAACCTCTAGAGAGAGCTCTTCATCACCCACCCCGACCTTCGACGTAACCCAATATCACGAGCTTTTCCAGGTTGTCGTCTTCCCTGCTGGTTATATGACCAAAAAATTGAAGATTCCAGCGAAGGCAAACCGAGGAGAGTCTAAACTCTAAATTCCACTAAACCCATTTCAGTTATTTTGGTAAGTAAAATTTTTCCTCTGTCAAATTAAGTACCTAACATAGATAAATTATATTAATTTCTAAGACATATATGTATATCTATATATGTAAATATTTTCTTAATTTCAAAAGATTAGTCAATGTACGTACGGCATGTTAGAGAAATGATTTTCATTACGCATTTAAAGTGTTTTATTTAGACATGTATTTGATCTCAATATTATACGGCCATAGCTAAAGCTTCTTGGGTCCCAGGTTCGAATCCTGGGTCTGGCAAAACATATTGTTTTTAATTTGTGTTAGAGTCAGGGTATGGACCTAATAGGTTGAGCGAATGGCTAACATCCATTTCTCGTAAAAACAAAATCTGTTAATACAAACCACCACTCTGTGGAGACCCATATATGATCTTATTAGGATCGGACATGATCAAATAATAGCTAATAATAATAATTTATTACCAATGCAACAGCTCACGGTGTACTGTGATATGGCCAAATCCATTCGTAAATATTTATGGACATAAGCCTGACTATAATATAGCCCCGAGTAAGTTGTTATAAGTAGGTAAGTAGAAAAATGGATTCAAATTTAATTACATGCTTATCTATGAGATTAGATCGAAATACATTTCGCAATTTTTAATGTTTACGATATTGTCATAGAGAAAATATTATATTCCATGTTAAAATCCAAATCAACAACCATAAACATGACATTTTCGAAGTGTGCCATAACTATACAGCCATAATGAATTTATTGTACGGGAAATATTGTAAATAAATTTAATAATCAATAAAAATAACGTATAAAGGTTAGCCGTTTGAGTGATTGATTGGCATGAATCGATAGCGCGCGATGCAAGTGTTTATCCAAGCAAAAAATAAATAAACAATCAATCGACGCAGAGTTACCTACCTACTTTCACAAAGTTTGATATACGAGAGATGAATAGTGATTTATTAAAAATCAAAATACGCAAGTACCACCTGACATTTTACCCAAGCAGTTAGTGAAGGTAGAGTTCAATAAATTTGTGTCAATCTGTACCTCTCACGATACCTACTTAGCGAATTTAACTGATTTTCTAAAGATTTCGAAATAGGCATCATTTATGATAAGTTTGTTTGAGTCTTTATCTGAAGTGTTGTAAACTAAATTGATTTACTATAAGTAATATGTTTGCGGCGAACATAAATTTTGAATCCAATTGTTCGGCGTACCCATTGGTATAAGAAATACCCATATCGCAACGGTGCAAGAGAGTCTAAACCAGTGGTTCTTAACCTTGTTGGAGGTACTGACCCCCACCAGTTTCATATGCGCATTCACCGAACCCTTCTTAATTGGAAAAATAAAATATGATTTTTTTCAAATTCAAAACATAGGTATATATTTTACTGGTGCACAAAATGAAACGTGCATCGACATCACTGTGTTCAAAGAACAAAACCATTAAAACATGATTTTCACACAAAAACAAAAACATAATAATGAATATTTACTGCAAATCAGTGTGACTTCTGCTGTTGAATTTCATAGACCAGTTCAGAAATGCGCGGCTTCACCTTGGCAAGTGCCACTCTCATGTCATTTTAGAAGTCTGTTCCTTTTCTTCGTTTTTACGTCCAGCATCCTCGAAAAGGATTGCTCGCAAAGATATGTTGTAACAAACGGTATGAAAATCTCCCGAGCTTTCTTAGCCAATAACGGGGTACGTTACCATTTGTTGACACCAAAACGTTGAGAGCGTTGTTGTTATGAAGAGTTGCTGTTAAACCTGGCTCTGCTGAATTTCAATGATTTCATCGAGGTATTCATCATTGACATCTGTTGTCTCAACACTAAACGGGAACGGCTGTCTCACCCATACTGGATGTGACTCTTTTGTAGAGAAGTATCCGTCGAGAGACTTTGCAAGCTCATCATGCAAGTGCGTGGCAATTGCTTACTTCAGTTCCTGCTGTAATCACCTGCAGCCAATAATGGCCAAGCGGGGGGTGTTATCACGAATCATATGAGTCGGGTGTATGTCTTGACCTCCGCCGAACCCCTAAGACTGACTCACCGAACCCCTGGGGTTCGATCGAACAAGGTTAAGAACCACTGGTCTAAACTGAATCCCACTCGTTTGAGGGCATCAACATCTTTCACATCTAGGAGGCCTCGACTCCTTGCGACATATCCTGGTTTAGCGTCCATATCTCCATGCCATAGAGAAGGGTTGGAAAAACATAACACCGAATCGAGGCTCTCCTTGCAATCTCAATCCTTATTTTTCTTTTCCGAGACAGGTCCTCTTTTTCATTGACCAGTCCTCAAAATTTATAGTGGATTACACGTATAATCTTTCGCTAATCTTGGCGTCGCTATTTATGATATTACTGTTAAATAACATTTTCTATTTGATGTAAACAATTTATTAAGCTATCTAGGTTTTTTGGGTATACGCTCTACGGTGAGTGCAACCATGGCCCCCACAAGGGGGGGGGGGACTGACAGGGCTCTAGCCTAGGGGCTCAGGAAGGGCCCGGCGTGATGAGTCGACCGATAAGTGAGATAAACACAGACCACAAATTTGTTCTAATAGTAAAATGCGGCGCTATTTTAGTTAAATAATTGTTATTAATTAAAATATTTGATTGTACGATGCAATTTTTAACTGTGTGCCGATACTCGACAACTCCATAATTCAAATGGATGTACATATTAAAAATACACATTAATTTTACCGCGTATACCATGGAAAACGCTACTGTAGTGCGTCACACTGCCTTTACCTTTAGCGATAGGTAGATGAGCCCGCCAAACATCCTATCCTGAGGGCCCGGTTCAGGATGTGGGGGCCATGAGTACTACCCACAATTTTTTGTTGTTATACAATTGATTATACGAGTATATCTACTAAAAATCGAAAATACAGATAAAAACTATTCAATTTAATGAGTAGATAGATACCTACAACTTTAGAATTTTACGTCATATGTAGCAGGTAGGGGACAAATTTAATACTTTCAGTAAATACTTAGGTACAATAAATCATTGGATACGGAGTCAGTGTGGATTTAAAATGCACTGACGCATGCTACCGGTGCGATGTGCGGTGGTCGGTTAGCTGGAACGGGGTTGAAAGTAGGTTGGAATGAAACTTCAAAACTGATAGGGGTTATTTTGTCTAGGTATATTACATAATATATATCTAGAATGTTATACACGTACAAATGTTTCACCTTATTCTTTTGTGAATACTGAATGGACAAAGTACAAATACGTTCGATTTAGGACTTGTTTTATAATCAATGTCCCCTTCTTAAACCATAAGGCTTAAGCAGT
Source organism: Rhyacophila brunnea (assembly GCF_057557595.1). Classification (NCBI taxonomy): domain Eukaryota; kingdom Metazoa; phylum Arthropoda; class Insecta; order Trichoptera; family Rhyacophilidae; genus Rhyacophila; species Rhyacophila brunnea. The sequence continues at coordinate 6,657,380 of NW_028232796.1, read as the reverse complement.
CGTAAAATGCCACCCCTTTCAATTAATTTTCATTACAGTATTACTTATTGAATTTGAGGCTGTTAATTCCAAAGTATGGTAACCTCAATATTCCACCATTTTAAGATTATCGCAAAAAGCCATGAAGCATATTTTACGACTGCAACTAGAATATTTTTTTCTATATAACAATTAGAAAATAGCGGAATAAAATATCTTAACTTCATTAAAATTAATAAAAAAAACATGTTTTAAGTTAGTCGTAAAATAAACGACTTTGCAGTCAACCTCCAGTTTAATTCTGTTTAGCCAGCGAACAGGCGGAGCTGAATTTGATATTCTATGAAAAAACAAACGATGGAAAAGTAAACAGGTGCCTGCGTACAGAACAGAATAAAGAAAATTATCAAAAAGTTAAAAATATAAGCAAACGAGTTTGAAACTAATCGTCTAATTTTAATATGGATTTCTACCCAGCTTATTATAAACCGACAAATTCCATAAAGCTTTTGACGTGCACATCTTTGAGTTTCAAATCCTTACAACCGCCCCTTATGATGTACCGCCCTTCAACAGGGCACAATCTCACCGTTTCTAATAATTCACGTCAATGAACTGTAGATCATGGCCCCCATGCCAGAATCTTTGGCGGGCCCCCCTACCTATCATTAAGATTAAAGACAATGTGAGGCCTACAGTGGCGTTTTCTAAATGGTGTTCGAGGTCAATAAAAATTCAGTGTATTTTTAGCGATTTTTAACACATCGAATTATGAAGTTGTCAAGTATCAACACACAATGACCAAAATTGCATCGCACAACCATACTCAGATGTATTTTTAAAATAGTAATAACCCCGAAGGAAAATAGCGCCGCGGGCGACTTTTATTTACTATTAGAGCAAATTTAATAGGTGTGTTTATCTCAATTATGTGGTCGACCCGCCACGCCCCCCCCCCCCCCCTTGAACCCGGGCCACTAGGCTAGAGCCCTGTCAGCCCCCCTTGTGGGGACCATGCTGTAGATATTCGAAGCATCAGCTAATGCTTCACACCAAATGTAGGGCCTCGTGATACGCTCGTGCGGTGCGGGGCGGTTTGGTTTGGAGGGTCCATGTTTGTGTTGTAGATATTCGAGTAAGTAGTTGTATGACAAAAATATGTAAATGTTCAATGTTTTAATGCTCAACCCGTGAAGATCCCAGACTATGGCCTTAGTTAGAAACTTAGTTAAACACTTAAAACCTAATAAAAAATGAGTGACACGTCAAGTAGAATAAAAAAAATGCTATACTTAAGACTGTTAATGACTGTGAATTGATGTTTTTGATAATTTATTGTAAGTAATTAATAATATTATCTATGTATTTATAGAAAAAAGTATTGGACTGAGTGGGACTCGTACTAACGTCTTTCACTTTCCGGGTGAGTGCTTTGGCTTCTGACTATAATTATTCATGCAAATTATTCTTTATGTTTACGTTTAATCGGAGGTGCTTCAAATTCCACCAATCAGGAACCAATCTACTTTATTCCGTATCGTGGATAAAGATAAAGTAATATTAATTCGATAGAATGTATTGACAGATCAATTTAGTTTTAATTTTAAAGAAAACTGTAAAACCGACTGCAAGTGTGCCTACCTAATTTTTCGACGAATTTTGTCGGGGATATCATGGATGTTTACCCCGGGATATGCATTCTAGCAGGTAGACAAGACTATAACTACCTACAACGAGACAGGCATTTGACGCCAGATGTTCTCCACTGTTTACCTTTACGTGTAATGCGCACATGAGAAATATATTAATGTAATTTTTAATAAATGAAAAGGTAGACGTTTTCTCTACTAGACTATTAATTCCTCAGAGCAATGATATTAATTATTTCTAATCTGCGACGAGACGATTATAAAATAATATGTACCTACCTACTTAATAAAAATAAAACTTTTTACAGTATTATTATAACTCTCAGTCCAAGTAAGTATATACCTAGGTAACCTTAGATTATAGTAAGTAACATTGGAACATATTTTCGGATTGTCACGACATTTCGAGCTCGCGGCAGAATCCATACTCAAAAATAGTGTAATGATGTGTAGGTGCTGTTAGCACAGAAGTGATTGTTATTTTTGTGTTCCCTGTGTGCACAGAAAGATGCAAGATTAATAAATAGAATTCAGATAGGCTATACCCCAATACACTACAATTTTACGCAGGGTTTTGAATTTGTGAGTGTCCTACGAAAATGAACCACACGTTATAGACGTGCAATAGTGTGTTGCAATCTTCAAATATACCAATATTGAACGAGCGTCAGTGCATAAACCGAGAGCAGTTGTCAGAACGAAGGACAAGCTTAGAATGACGTATTCTTGACACGTGTTTTAATTTATCCCATATTCTTCCACACCCGTTAGGTATTTCAGTTCCCTGCCTGTGTGTATGAATGCTAAAGTCATTCCAAAGGGTGTGTATGTAGGCCCTCGTAGTCTAGGTCGTAAGCTGCTGGCCTTTCATCCGGGGGCTTGGGTTAAATTCCCAACAAGCCCACAATATATTTATGTGATTTTCTCAAAGTCTTTTTTACTTATATTACTAACTACATTACTGTTTCACTACACTACTGTCATTGGGCTTCATTACCTGCTGTAGTTTAAAAAAATATGGTAAGTACAAGTCGGTTGTGGGGAAGCCAACAATATTATAGGTATTATCACTTCCCTCCATTTTCGAAAGTGAATAGCAAGCTGTCACTTTTATTTTTAGTATGGTTTTTTGTCTGGATTTTAGGACTTGAAGGTGGACAAACGACGAGTTTATTTGATGAGATCCAGAAACTTAGAGTAGCACAACGTGGTATGGAGAGGTGCATGCTGGGCATAACGCGAAAGGACAAAAAGAGGAATGAGTGGATAAGGAAGCAGACAAGGGTTTGCGATGTAATAGAGTTTATTAAAAGCCTTAAATGGAGATGGGCTGGACACATAGCTCGAAGAAGAGACAATCGTTGGACAAATCTAGTCATCCAGTGGTATCCAAGAAGTACAAAACGTCCACAAGGTAGACCTAGAGGCCGCTGGATCGATGAAATGATAAAGTTCTGCGGAAGTACGTGGCAACGCAATGCACAGGACCGAGAGAAGTGGAAGCAACTTGAAGAGGCCTTCATCCAGCAGTGGATAGATTCAGGCTGATGATGATGATGATGATATACTAGATTACTACATTTTATATAATTTATTTTATACGTAGCGCGAGCGAACAGTGTTTTCTGTCTCGTAGCCGGCCACGTTCTGCCGCGCCAAAACAAAACAAAAACGGCCGCTTGCGAACCAACACAATGCGGAGTTCCCCAATATGAAATTTCGCCGGCAACCATGTACAACGTTGCCGGTTTATTAATATTTATTTTCGTAATCAACCGACTATTTGTTGGTTTGATATCGATTTGGGCCTCTCCAGATTCACAGAGACATCCCCAAATGGGGGACCATTTGGGAATGTAACAGTATACTATGTAATATGACGATATATTTTTTTATTATCCCACAAATCTTGACGATCGGTAATCAACTGATTACTAACAAAATGTACGAATTAGTACATTACAGTAGATTGCAATGAATGATCAAGCATTCCTTGACTACGTACGTACCTATTCATTTTCTGGTACAAAAAGATGTCATTTCAACCGGTTCCCATTGAAATGTAACCGAGGCATTACTAAACTAATCACACTAATACCGGCAGGTAAAATGTAAGTTCCAGGCACACCGAACCAGAAACTCACATTTTTAAACCAATTAATAATTTCATTAAGTGCGTAGATAATGAAAGTATTAATTGATAGTATCGACGATTGAGAAACTGGCGCTTGTGATGTTGTGTTGGTCGGTTATTGTGAAAAGGGCACAATGCAGTGCAGTCGAGTCGACCGAGCCGGCAAAAGGTCTCGGCAATGGCTCTACCGAGAATTTTTAGACGGCTGAGTAATCATCGCTGCTGCAGTGACGGTGCATCATATTATTACATTTGTATGAGAATCAGTATAAATAATAATTATGAAATAACCTGATTAATATACTTTATATTTTTATAATATAACCATAGGTTTATCACGACAGTGAGGGAAAAGATTATTCAGCATCTAAAAACAGCAGATGAACAAATATTGACTAAAATCGTAAAAAGCTGTGATTCAATTGTTTGACTGATGATATTGTGAGATTTTTGGAAAATCACACTGGCGGAAATCCAGCACTATCTATTCTATGGAAAGTATATGTATGGTAGCTAAACGAGGAGAGGTCATGGAGAGCGAAGTCTTTTCCGAGATATGACTGTATAGATAGATGTATCCTGAAAATTACTTGGGCTGGCCGGGTAACAAATAAAATATGCTGACGTCCTTAAACTAATGAGAAACAACCGAGAAGTTCTGCATAGTATCAAAACCAGAAAAGGGACGTATGAGAGGACAGAATAATGTTTATCATTCCCCCAACTCTTTATCCAAGTAAAAATAATCTAGCAGAGGACGACGCTGCATTTGGCTATACCTCAGTTGAGTCATGGTCTAAAAAGATTGTGGCTAGGCGATGCGCGGATTGCGGATCGCGGGTGCAAATGACGCATGCCGAACGAAATATAATTTGTCATATAAATCCAACATGCGTCCATTTAATGTTCTGTTTATTGTTCTATTAGTAACAATAATAATGTATTCATTGACATGTTTTCTTTTTCAAGTAAATGGGTAACGTTTTTAGTCATCTTTACACGATTTAAGAATTAATACCCCCGTCGCCATCACGAAACAAATTGAAGTATTCACACCTCGACGTTCACTCTTCGAATGCCAGCGAGTCCAAAATTTCGTCACGCCTATAGTTGAAAATTATTTGCCGTTTCACTGATGTATCGTCTTAAGTGCTAAGCCAAAAAGTTGTTGGTGGCAATTATTTGTATTTTGACATGAGAGCGATTTGCAAAAAGATATTTATTGGTAGATACTTAAATAATATTATAGTATATATTTTTCACTAACTTCGTCACTGAATAACTCTTGCGGACGCAAATAATCAAACCTCATAAGTAACTAATTTGCACCATAATATCCCTATCGCCAATTTGGATAAGCAAACATGATATTATCAAGTGCGTACATTTTTCAGTAACCTCCGTTATCAAAGCCATAAATTCAGGTCGTGCCACTGAACTGCATGTGACGTGTTATATTGATCATCTTCAAAAATATCTAACCTGTTCGCAATAAATGAAGATTTCATTCAAATTATTACAATTTATTTCAATAATATGCAACAATCATCATTTTCTTTCTACAAACAGTTTACCATATTACATTCGAAGTATGAACATTAACTAGCTCTACCATAGAAGTATACAGTTTCGTGTCACGGCCTGATTGCTGCAGTGGTCCTTGCTCCGTCGTCTACCTACACCCTCTATCGGACAGTCTTTCTTGTAATTATTTATTATGATCTCCGAATCGTTAAAACTATATTTTTTATTACGGCACTGCCCAATCATCAAGCCGATAAAACACAACAAAACAAAGCGACCGAGAAAGGATATTACATGTCCCTATTACGCCACTGGCCGCGGGCGTCATTCGGAACAGGTTCCAAGGAAACCAGTCCTGTCCATTCGGACCGACAACCCATCCCACTTTCGACGCCAGATGGGAAGAGGAAGAAAGCGGCAAAGGGGCGGTGGAGGGTAGAAAACCTAATCAGAATGAAATAAATGCGTTTCAAGTTGTTTTAGAGACAGATCTTTAGCAACTGGGTGAGTGTGAGAAAATTCATTAGGATTAGAACTATGGCTTAACTAACAAGAACAAAGTAATAATTAAATAGGTAGGTAGTCGTTTATAGTTTCAAAGCGTTTGTAATTTAGGGATATTTCAATATGAAAGTCATAAATAGGTGAGAAGTACAACTGATACCTATGATATAAGTACAATGGAATCAGCTTTGCCTCGACGGTAATTAATAATAATTTTTGAATCTTTGATTAATTATTTGTTTACTTAATTAAATAAAACACAATTTTATAGTAGGTACTTATTTCACGTTTTTAATTAAATTTGTACCGGTTTCGTCCTCTTCAAAGGGACATTATCTTTTTTTACATTAATTTTTGATAATCACTTTATACCTATTTACCACAATTATTATGAAATAGATTTAATTAGATATAATTATACGATATGTGTTTCATTTAAATTTTAAACTCATGGAATATGAGTACCAAAAATACATGTTAAATATATGTATAGATATTATAGGTACAATACAATATTAGGATTGTTGCTTATGTCGTGAATATAGTGAACATCAAAATCTAGTATTATTCAACAATAATCATCAGATTAATGATTTATTTGTCTATCTGTCTTTAACGCATGAGAGAAAACACAAACGGAAGACGACGTCTTAAAAGGGTTAAGTTAGAAGAAAACATATTATACGTAAACGTAAATTCTAAATTTGAAAAATAAACTGACGCGCAAATGAAGTTGTTAATTTTGATTTTAATTCGGCACAATTGCGGATTCGGACCCCCCCCCCAGAAATGTATAATAAATATATAAATCACCTTGTGACTGAGAATCATGACCCGGACGATTTGGTTCTCGAACTAAACCTTCACAATGGGTTGGCCCCACTTCTCTCGGCATTATACGACATGCAAGGCCTGTTGCACTCATAAATAATTACTTAGTGCAACTATCTGGGGCATCCATTAATTGCTTTAATATTCATATGCCTGTCGAGAAGACAAGACAGAACAGACGACACAGATGGACACTAACGATCCTAATAATTATGACTGTTAAGCCACACGTATTCGATAACCACTTGTGGGGATGCGATAGCTCGAAATAACTCGTAGGTGAAACCCTTAATTATACATGCAGGCCAGGTGTTTATCGCTAAACTCAAAGTGTGGAGTGTCTAGGTATGGATAATGTACCAAAAAAGTGCGGTATTTCGCGGTTGAATCTACGAGAAGCATAAGTAGTAGGCGGGGTAAATGTGGAAGTCAGTGGCACTTGACAGGTTTTGTTAACCTCGCCCCCTCCAGCTGCATATAAAATCAATAAAAAGATAGGTATATATATTTTTTTTAATGGACTCTCCAAACAATTTTTCTGTGTGCGTGCACCTAAATTAACATGCATAAAATATCCGATCTGTGTCAATGTCCAATTTTGAATCCGGAATTCCCAACATCAATGCGTCGCTTATCATCTATCGCCAGATCGAAATATCTATTCAGAGCAATAGAATAAGTGGAACGGGCCAATTGAAAGCTGTAAAACGGAATTCACATAGCAAACTCGGACGCTGATTGAAACATAGTTTGACAATTAAATCAATAATACCACATTTTGATTTCAATGTCCCGTTACCTACCGAGATCACAGCGGGGTCAAATTTTATATCGACTAGCTAGATTCTCGTCTAGAATGCGGTCCATTGTATTAAAATTACATCAACATTTTTAAACTGAACGAAAGATGTATTAATACCGATCGATAAAATAAAACTAGATTAACGCTTTCGCTGCTGAAGAGATAATGAGATTTTAATTGCCCCCTTTAAAATTCACGTTAATTACATCGATCGGCCGCCTGGTCATTACGCGCCGTGTGCGTCTTCCGCGTCCAAAGTATTAACTGTGTGGCAATGATAACATGCGACGTTAGATATAAATACCTAAGAAATATAATTAATGCATATTATGGTGAAGAAAAGGTGATTATTAAAGAGGTCAAATCCAGAACAGATTAATAAATAAAAATGTAAAAACCATCGCCATGGGCCAAAGTTTTGAAGCAGGATAGTTTTACCCAATAAAAAAAACGCGTCGATTCTTCCCAAAGATTGAAAGCAGGCTATATTATACACTTCAGCTGAGGCACGATCTAAAACGATCGTGACTACGCGACGCGAAGATTGTGCAAATGACGCATGCAGAACAAAACCTAATTTGTCATAAAAAGTCAACATGCGTCCATTTAATGTTATGTTTATTGTTCTATTACTAATAATAATAATATATTCATTGGCATGTTTTCTTTTTCAAGTAAATGGGTAACGTTTTTTAGTCATCTTTACACGATTTAAGAATTAATTCCCCCGTCGCCATCACAAAACAAATTGACGTGTTCACAGCTCTACTTTCGCTCTCCGATTGCCAGCCAGTCAGAAATTTCGTCGCACCTATAGTTGAAAATTATTTGCCGTTTCACTGAAGTACCGTCTTAACGTAACCAACTAAAATACATAGTATTAACTATTGAAATAGCATAGGTATTCTTTAATACGATTATCCCATATTTCTCCACACTCGAGATTTAAATCTTGCTACAACCTCGCCCAAGAGGCAACCCGCTTCCCATTATTTTTGTGTTCTCAGCAGAAACAATTTCAAGAAAGGGCGTAAGCATGTAATACATACGTCCAAAGTTTATTATTATGGATGGAATACACAATGTCTGATATTAGGTAAGTAGGTGTAGATTTTACGCAATAGGCAGTAAGTTCCAATGTTACATGTATAATGTTTTGTCGATTATGTCGTTTTGAATGTTCCAATACAAACGATTATTATTGAAATGCTAGACCAATAGAGACCGTGTCTTAAATTTGATGTTGAAATAATTACACGGCAGCGTGAAGCCCATTCGTCTTTTGGAACAATTTTGAGCTTTGGTCTGGCAGATAAATGCTATTTACAAAACAGTTTACGGACCACAAGAGGTTATTATATACTTGCGGATAGTAAATCATGGTTGCTGCATTCATCCATCGAGTGTTACATTCAATATATTTATCTCTTCACCATTACATAAAAATATGAGACTCAAATCAAAATCGTTCGATGTTCAAGTATATTATCATATTGCTATTCGTGTCCGAAAATTTGTAAGTATACAGTCCGTTCGTGAGATATTACACAATATGGAAAATTGATGACTGTATAGTATTGAGATCAAATTCATGTCCAAATAAAACACTTGAAAAATACGTAATAAAATACAATCATTTCGTATACAATTCTAGCAGGTGCTCGTAAATATTAAGTCGTACTTACCCAATGACATATTAAATGGACGACTCACTTCATACGCGGCGCGCAAGAGAAATTGTGCATGAAAGTCATTCACAGATGTATAGGTAGATGTCACGTGACCATTGACGTATCCGTTTCCATTATGCGATACAAGCTTCGAGAATTTATAGTAATATAACCTTTATTGTAATGGCATATTAGTGTCATGACCCATTGCGTTAGAAACAGATTCTCGGTTACTTACGACTTCTCGGAGATTAGACGCAAGTGAGCCCAGCGAATCACAGGCGACTGACTGTCCAATGGTTCCTGTCATTCAATTGCGTTGAATAAACATTCATCAATATCTTAAAATGGCATTTTATAAATAATAAATAATACTAACACATGCAAAGTGATATCCCATCTTTCTTGGAGTGTTTAGTAGAATTTTTTTCCAATTTTTAACTAGGCACATTGGCATTTTGTAACACAATAATAACGGTGGAGTCGAAACCTGACAGTCAGAAATTTTGTATGGGCAGACCCAGCGGTGTCGCCAGACCGCTTGCAAGCATAATGTTCATTTGAGCGTAGGATACCGATATTAAAATATGAATTTCGCCATCTGGCAGACCCGACACAAAGTGAGTGTCATTTTATTTTCTAGATGCTTCGTCCATATTAATGTCATTGTACTTACCAATCAAAATCAAATTAATGTTCTTGTTGAATCAAATAAAATTGGAACATCACTGTCGTCAATGATACATTAACGCGATTTTTAAAAATCTCAATGCTATACGGCCATCTGTTACCGGTAAGACATCTTACGGTGAACTGTGATACCGAGTAGACCTACTTGCTAACTTACTTTTGGATCATTCAGAATTTTATAAGTAAAAACATGTCCATACAATACGAGGTTCTTGTCTATGTAGTGGAAGCCAGCGGCAAACAATTTGGAAAATAGCCGATATACTAGCTTATTTGTTAGGTTAGGTCATGTTAGGTATGCCTCGCATGTACTATGGAGGTTTCTTTAAGCACTTTGGCACGCAAACTACTCTACTTGATGCTAGTCAAATGAAAACTGTGTCGGCTGAGAGAGATGCATTATTGAAAACCATTCGTCTACCCGCATTGCTAATTTGAATTCGGCCAAGGCCTAGGTTAGGTTAGGTTACCTTTCTTGAATTCACGGATTTTACTGAAATTGGCTATGAAAATTGCCGCTGTTCTCGCCTGGCTTCCAGTAAACAGACTTGTACCCAATATGTTTGTATTTTTAATTTAATTTACTTGTTACCTAATTTCGTCGGTCTTTTTTTATTAATACGTATTTTTAAATGTTTTATTCAGACAATAATTTGATCTCAATGCCATACGGCCATTGGTTTCCGATACAACAACTCAGGGTGAACTATTATACGCCCAACTACATAATATATATTATGCAAGCCCCCCGCATGAGCCGATTTTAGTGAGTAATGTTTTATCAAGTGCATAGCCAACACGCCAGTGTTGCCATAATATAATTTATAAAAACATCGCTTGTAAAATTATAACATTGGAATAAATATTCGATATGTGGCAACACTACGACACGCACACTGTCACACATATTTTCGAATAACCCAGGAAAGGGTCGCGGAGGAAGCGTGAAGGGGGCGAGGCAAGTGCATGAAAAAGTTCGTCATGTTTTGAAGGACACACATGCAATTGCTCTATCTATATTTTTCTATAATCTAAGATATTATGCTTATGTCCAAATTTTCGAGCACGGATGGGTTTTTTCTATCAAGAAGTTATTAGGTACAATAATTTTATATTTAGTATGAATGTACTATGTAGGTACAATACTGAGTAGGTAAATAGGTTCTGAGAGAATATTATTTTTCAATGGAAATCATTTCATATAAGTAGGGATGAGTAGGTACCTATCATCCTTTATAAGTCAGAATGACAATGGTACGAGAATTCGAGGCAATTTCAACTCCCTTTAAGGGCAAACCAAAACCAGTGCACCATTTGGCATTGTTGTAAACAAGGTTTTCAAAATACAACAAAAAAAAAAAGATTTTGGGCTTATTTTCATGAAACCGCCAGCTTATTTTTCGATCGCCAAAAGGGATTTTCAAGCTGACAATAATTATATAATTATTAGTACTTATAAATAAACTTAATACTTTAGTAGGTACAAAAATCTTGGCTACGAGAACCATATTATATGGCCAATATCGGTAACTTAGATTGCATCTACATTATCCATACATAGTACCCACAGAACAGATAACAAATAGAATACCGATAGGCCATATTCAATAAGCCGCATGGTGGAAGCAGGATTTTGAATGTGTGAGTGTCCTACGAAAATGAAGCACGCATTATGCACGTGCAATGGTGTGTGTAATACACCAACATTAAATGAGCGTAAATGCATAAACCGAGAGCAGCTTTCAGTATTCAATGTAAAACGTATTATTGACACATGTGAAAGTTTAGCCCGGATTCTTCCTTACTCGAGTCGGTAACCTGCTATCGCCTTACCTGTTATGTATTTCAGTTCCCATTAACTCTGAGTTCCCTGATAGTACCTAATACGTAATATAGCAGGTACTATATCTAAGGAGAAAAGGCGGTGGCCCAGAACAAAACCCATTTAAAATACGTTCAAGAAACGCGAAGTCGAGCTAAATTAGTAACTCTGGATGGTATTTTGGTCAAGTTTATTGTAGAAATTACTCATAAACTTTTGTGGAGTACATGGCAGCGAAAAACTAAAAACAGATAAGAGTAGAGGGAGCTAGGGGAAGCCTTCAGTAGTGAATAGACCGCGGCTGATGATGATGATGATGAATCAATCAATCTCATATTTTCAACTATATTATTTAACCCAAAGGTCCAAATAATTTGTCATTGTCAATTTGTTCACCGTGTACCTATATTACAGTAAAATATTATGTTGGGTTATTTATCGAGAAACCCATAACGAGCCTTTAAGATATATAAATGGTTAAAAATGCAGTTAGGTACCCAAGACGAATAAGATTTTAAAACTCTTCAATAACAGCTTTTACGAAAATCGGGTTGAAGGTTCCTATTTCTTAAACTAATGGGGAAGGCAGGTATGTTTAAATTTAAATAAATACATTTAATAGCCCTGAAAAGCAGTGCATGTGGGCAGGGGAACGCGCGTCAAGCGAAACACTTGTCCCGAGCAGCAGAGTCACAAGCAGGCAGGCACCTTGATGGGTCTATCTATCCGCTATCGTCACGGGACGCCTTTTATGTTTTCTGTCTAGGGTCGTCATTTTATTTTTTGGTTATCTCTTCAAGTGTGCTAACCGCCTAATCTCTATAAATGCTTGTTCATAACAATATAACAAAGATAGGAACCGTTTAACGACGTATTGTGAGATACGAAAGTGAGAACATTTACAGTATTAAAATGTACAGTTTACACAATATAGTGATGAACGGATATATTAGGATGTACTACGTAATAAAATGTATGTTAAGGAGTAGTATTGTCATTAATTTGTGGATGATAAATAATGCCTAATACAAATTCTATGTATTCAATGTTTATTTGATCACGGAACAAAAAAAGCGAACCACAAGCGATTCTCCAGCAATAGCACTCAAATCGAGCGGGTTAACAAGTACGTATATCATGGACAACAAATATTAATCAACATCAATTTGGGGGCCTGCATAGTATTTTTAAAAGTGACATTCCATTGCGTTTTAAGCAACCGATGTGTGCTATCTATCAGTGCTCACATTTATACATAATGCATGTGAAACATGGACACTTAATGAAAAATAAATACTTACCAAAATTACGAGTAGCGCAGCATGGCATGGAAAGGTGCATGATTGGCATAATGTGGGAAGATCGCAAAATACATCAGTGGATAAAGAGGCAGACAATGACACGAGGTGATATAGGTCGCCAAGTAGATGAAATGCCAATGTGCTGGACGTGTTACTCGGCGAGTGGACAGGTAGGCAAAGGGCACAAAACGACGGACCGGGACCGAGAATAGTGGAATGACCGATGTGACCCCTTTCATGGCCCTCACAAGGGAGGCGGCTGACTGGGCTCTAGCCTGGGGGCCCGGCGAGGCGAGTCGACTAGATAAGTGAGATAAACACACATCACAAATTTGATTCAATAGTAAAAAAAATCGCCTGCATCGCTATTTTCTAGCAACGATATATTTTGTTGGAAATTATGTGGTTGTACGATACAATTTTTAATTGTGTATAAATACTTGACATCTCCAAATTCAAATGGATGTATTGAAATATACAATAAAACACTAAATATACACATTATTTTTTTCCACGTACACCATTTGGAAAACGCTACTGTAGAGCGTCACACTGCCTTTATCCTTAGCGATAGGTAGGGAGGCCGCCAAAGCTCCTAGCCTGGGGGCCCGCTTCAGGGTGTGAGGGCCATGATTATGATTATATAATTCTAGGCTTAAATGATTAAATCCTATAGACATGCTAGTTCAGACTAAGATACACCTGTGTGTGAGTGAATATGAAGCGCCTAGTTTCAAAAGCCCCTAAAACGGTTTTAGGTAGTTCTGAGAAAAATGAGAAAAACAATTTTAGGTGGTTTTGAGAAAAATGAGAAAAAATCATATCTATCAAATCTGTAAACTTTATGTATTTATTTTTTTTAATTCGTTACATTCTAAAGAGTATTTTAGCTTTGCATTTTAGGGGCATTTGAAAAGCACACCCACCTATTTTAGCGCGTTTTGAAATTTACCGTAATTTTTGAACATACCTACGTATTAATGGTTTTTGGCGTTTTATAAAGTTCAATCTTTGGCCATAACATAGGTAACAAAAATATCGATCTAAATAAATATCTAACTCAAAAAATTTCAAAAACCGTTTTAGGGGCTTTTGAAACTAGGCGCTTCATATTGTATGTAAACTGCGTTAAATGAAAACTGTTTACGATCATTTTTCTGTCGGCCGCGTTGTAGGCTAGTGTGCCTCAGCCCTAGAGGAAGGAACACAGACTTCTTATAATATAACAATGATATCAGCTAATAACGATGCCAACAATAATGGATTGTGAGTAGATTCTGTCGTATACTATGACATGCTTACTCGGCAGCACACAATGCCCAACGTGAACATAGATAGTGCATCGTCACTAAAGCACTTCTATCATTCAAAACCTGCGAAGTTAATCATGAACAAGTAGGCAATGGAACTTGAGGCCGATCATTGTGATACCGGTACCTATAAAATATCACCTGCGGATTACAGGCACAAAAAAGGCGATAAAAAACGATGACAAGCTGAGAAACTATTTAAAGATTAATGATCGACATGTGCTAAGAGAAGAATGAATAACATGTCCCGTTAGAATGGAATAAGATAATGGACGATTAGCAAACAAGAAATTGTAGGATCACTAGGAGAATCTATATACAAATTAATGTTTTTGATTTTCGCTCATTCAACAGAAAAGGTGTGAGATCATAATCATAGAAAAACAAAATGAATATAAATGTATGAACTATTATGCCGAGTCCACACCGAAAACAAGTCGCGCGACAACTCGTTAAATTTTACGATAAGCATGATAATTATCGTAAAATTTCTTAAGCAATTATGATAATTATCGTAAAATTTAACGAGTTGTCGCGCGCCTTGTTGCCGGTGTGGCCGCACTTTTAGTCTTCTTGACGGTGACAATAGGTAATGTTGAATAGAAAATATTACTAGTGTCTGTATCAAAAATATAATACTCATAAATATAAATTGAATTTTGGCATATATTATTAACGTTTATTAGTGTGTTTACCCTTGCAAAAATCATTTCGTTCCCCGTATAAAATGTTATGGGACAAGCGTTAAAACCAGGGCTTCAAATCGGAACTGAACCATAAACCGGTAAAACCGTTATTTTTAAACCGGTACATATTCAAACTCGCGCATTAATTTAGGTCACTCACTACCTTCCACTCGGAGTTCAAGCGAGAACTGAAAAAAACGTTATTTTTTTCGGAACGAAAACTGGATTCGTACCGATTTGGGGAACAATCACGTCGAATTTTAAGATTTTTTATTGTATAAGTTTATATTTTTCTAAAAAAAAATTTGCATAAATCAATGACAATGAAATGATAATTTTTAAAAATTAGGGAAAGATTTCTTTGAAAAAATGTCACAGACTGCGTCCTGAAAAACATGCGATATTGACTATGTGATTGTTCCCCACGGCCATCGATATATTTTTTTACTTGAGCCGGAACGAAAACCGAAACGAAAAAAAGTAACGGTTCGAAGCCCTGGATAAAACTAAAACATTAAAAAATGAGACACGCTGTTCTGAAAATCACAACTACATTCGTACAGAGTTAGACCACTATCATTTGCTGCACACTCAATCTCAAAACATTAAAAATGTATGTAGATACTTTGTGTTTACGTTTAATGCTAAACCATGTATAGATGAATCAGTATGCAGTGCATCATAGGAGATTCACTGATGTATTCGAATTTTTTGCTGCAATAAGTGTTTCAATGCTGGCAATCAATACCATTACGGACTACAACTTACTGCAGGACTGCATCAGCCATTGATTCATCAAATTTGATACGACTGGTCCAGAATAGGGATATGTAGTGCATCGATCGCAAAATCTTTGACAGAAGGCTGCACCAATAGAAGGCGGGAATCCAGGAATTGTAGCAATTTGCTAGTTAAATATTAGCTTCATTAGGTAAATTGTAAATTATTCAGACAGTCCCAACACGTAATCGCCAACCATAACTAATAAATTAATCTCACGAACGCCTTTATTTGATTATGTTTATTATCCCCAAGTCACGTTTCGTTTAGCAAACGGGTAATTCACAAAGCAGCTACCATAAACAATCTTAATTGGTCGAATTGCGATTCTAAATACAGTTGCTAAGCTTTGATATTAAGTAGTACGATTCAGATTTACGAGTCGCCTTCATTAAGTTTTATATTAAAATACAAGTTTATGTAATAAAATGCACTCTATAAACAGAATAGCAAAATGAACTTTCGATGGACTTACTACTAACCTGCGACACCTCGCTGCAACTCTTTGGTGAACACACTTCGTTATACATCCACAGGTCAGGTATTTATCGCAAGATTCAAAGTGACTTGTCTGTGTATGTGGAATGTATCCGGAAAAGTGCGTTATTGCGAAAACCTGTAAGAAGTAGGTGGGATAAATGGAGAAGTCAGCAGCACCTGCTAGGTTTTCAACCCGCCCCCTTAAAAATTACTAAAAAAATAGCTTTTCAGAGCTGTCAGTCAAAACTTTTCCTTTTAGAATCAAATAGGACTATATGCTTATGCATTTCAAACTGCCAACATAAATAAAACTTGATAATTTGCCCATAGACTAAGATGGTAGTGATTTCTATAATAACCATCTGATTTGATGGATTATGAAAATAATGTTGATGGGGTGTCAAAATAAGAACGACGTTCTTTTGTCTTACCCGTTCGTGCAATATAAGATTTTATTTCTTTAGGTATAAAAAAATCGCCAGTAAGTTGGTGTGTGGTTCAAAGTGTTGCTAGTGTGGATACAGGAAATAATATAATAATTTAGAATATCACTTGACTGCATAGAATAAATTTGTTTATTGCGATTTCATTGTTACAAAGCCTCGAGATGTGTTTCCAAGAAATTTGATTTGCAACCGTTTTTTACCGCACGTAAAACAATGGCTGTGTAAACTTGATACACACCTGGACTGCAGTAAAGCGCATTTTTATATTGCAATTACGATGACAAAATGTTCTGCATCAGGACATTGCATTTTTGCTTATGGGATCATATTACATGAAGTAGAATATTGAATAGGAGTGCTGACTGATGAGATATCATTCTGTTTAGTGTACACTGTACCTAGTGACATTTTATACAAGCTGTAGGTACACAAATGCCACTGAGAAGGGTAATAATAAAAAATAGGGTGATTAATCCCATGATTTGTTTGCACTCTAGCTAGACGAAAGCATGTATCTTCCAAGTATGATTAAAACGAGCCAATAAAACTATTAATCCCGATCGCACATACAATCTCGTCACGGCTGCGACACGTCAAATTTGTCGATGTGATTTTGTTCTCATTCACAAAACACGTGTAACTTAATTAACGTACTATCGCACATAGCTTCCGTGCAATATCTACTTGTCGCAAGTAACAAATTTCATTTGACATGGACCGCATGTAGATAGCAAAATGTCACATCGGCGCATGCGATCAGTCATTTATATTGGCTAGTCGCCTGACGTCACTGCTCGTGTGCGCGGAAGATAGTTGCAACCATTGATATATGTACTACTGGATGAATCGCTTCTTAAAATGATGCCCGATTTTCAGCGACTCGGCCAGTGTTAAAACTTACTGTTTTAATATCAGCGGACTTAACTCGATATAAGCTCACTTAACCCAATGCTTACGGGCCGCACAAAATTGTGTTTTTGCTAATTACTTTACAAATGCAAATTAACACGTTAATTCCAAAATTAATTAAAAAGACCCGTAAGCATTGTGTTAATATTTGTCTCGAAAACGACCTGGCAATAATTATGAGTAAGCGCGATCTAGCTTGCATCTTACTCTAACTAATAGTCAGCGCATGACGACTTGCTCTGTCCGCTCAGACATGAATTTTGGGTAGCTTGCAAGTTTTGGGTTGCAGACACCCTTAGGGTCACTATTCCAAGAATGCAAATTTAGTTTTACAGCCAGGGCAATACGGGTGAAATTCAGGAACCCATGTTAACGGTCTTAACGCATTATAGGTACCAGGAAATATTATAAGACGATATTCGTAATATCTTCTTTTGTGGTACATTTTTAAAATGACACTTGTATGGGAACTCCTCATCTAGTAGTATATCAATGGTTGCAACATTGCCGGTCGTTTTGATTCATGACCATGTCGCAGTCGAGACGATTTTGTATGCGTGACCGGACTCAGGACGTTATTTTTTTTATGAAATGATTCCAGTGACTCCAGTGAGTAGATAGAGACCTACTGCGCTGATGAATTTGGAGGCACCCTTAGAAATATTTTTCCTATGAAATATACCACCATGGAGTATTACAAAATGAGTTACAATAATAACGTTTCCAGGATTTTACACTTTGAACGCTGGACCTGAATCACCCGGTCTGGACCTCAATGTTTGTTTATCCAAGTATGGGTCCACTAAACAAAAAAGGTTAGGAATCATTGGCCTATCTTCCTACTTATTGTCACTTTATCTTTGTTATCGATGTTGTCATTCGCTGCTTTACGATAATAATAATTAAATTTCACTATCGCAAACCGGCGCCAACATTATACCGGGTGATCTAATACCGCTTCACAAGGACATGGAAAATCAATAGTTGCACTGACAGATCATCCTCTTTTTCAGGAAAAGTATATTACCAATAATATGTATTGTTATCTGTAAGTACCTACTTGGAAAACATCAAAGGACCGGTGCTAAGTATATAATATATCTCAGAATACAAGCAATATATTGATGTAACACAAACATTGGAAAATTATTTAGGACGTCAGAACGACAACTATTGTTTAATTTTTGAATATCAAGTAGGTAAGTACCTAATCTTCTACCATTCTATACTTAGGTACTATCGAAGACAAAAAAATAATATAGGAACCTACTTAAGTAAGTTTACTATGCACTTTTTGTGTACCTACTCAAATGAACGACATAAAATTCAAATCCATTTTTTTGTGTTGACAATAGGTACTATTACATAATTGAAATTCCCTCGACCAACCGCCACGTTTCCACATCGTAACAAACATTGGGTGCCATTCAAAGTTGTGCTGAAACCCGGGAGCGCAGACCTACACAACACTGTTACCTACGTGTAAATTGTACGTAAAACATTTCATCGTGGCACAGTTTGCCGTGAGCTTTCTTATCGGAAAGGGATGAGCGTATCCGTATACTATACGGTCTCCAATTTTATTAGATTCAATAATAATATGAAGACTAATTCAATTATCGTGGCTGATTTTGGAAAAATTCAAGAATGAAAACATAACCTAAGCTAACAAATAATCCAGTAGGTATATCGGCTATTTTCAATTTTTGTTAGCTGCTGGCTTCCTGTAGTTAGAGTTGGGTTTCGAGAATTTTCCGACGGGAATTCTCGAGAATTTTTCGAGATTCACCATCCCGAATCTCAAGAATTGAAATTTTTTACATTTCGGTAAAATCTAAGATTATCAAATATTAATTGAAAAAACGATTTTTCTATATGAAAAAGTGGACAGAAAATACAAAACGTTCAAAGACTCACACAAACTAACTACCTAACACAGTTAAGCCAACGGCGACTCAAAATGAGCGCAATTTTTCAACATCAGGGAATTTCGTGTCTCATAAGTGTACGCGGTTGTCAGACGCAGCCATTGAGACAGTCAGAATTTCAAAAAACATTGAAATTCTATTTTAATAAGTAATGTTTTGAATTATTTTTGTTTTCCTACTTCTATTTAGTTCGTCTTCTAATTTAAATAAAAAAAATATATTTTGTTGGAATTCGTCTGTTTTTACACTGATTTTAGGATTTTTACAGGTTTTTTTAAAACTTTCTCGATATCTCGAGAATTATTTTCTGAAATTCCCGAATCTCGAGAATTCAAAATTTCATCATTTCGGGAAATCCCGAATCTCGAGATTGAGATTTGCTCGCGGAAATACCCAACTCTATGTACAGTGTACAATGTAAAGATTGTAAAGTATAAACCGAGCAGAACCGTGTTTTATTTAGACATGATTTTTATGTCAGTACAATACGACCCAGAGGTTGGACGGCCTTTAATATACGGCCATATACCTACATATTTCCAATACAACATTTTTTCACGGTGAGGTGTGATACGGCGAACTGCATACGTACAAGTTCCCGGACAGGACACAAAAAAACCCTCTTCCACAAAATATCTAGAAACGTGTGAAAAAAATAATCCAAATATTTTGTGCGTAAGTACCTACTTAATCATATTATATTTTTTATATTTTTTTAAGATAATTTTGGATTAATTTAAAAATGATGAAATCATCGACAATATGACTGGCAATAATGAAACCATTTTTACATTTAATAATAAAAATCATGTACCTACCTATGCGTACTTTTCAAGTCTGCTCATGTTATGGCGCCTATGGTGAGACGGAAATCGAATACGAAACGTCTGTAATGTAAATGTGTCACGTGTGCAGAAAAAAATCAACAGCTGAAATCTGGAATGAGTTGAATATACAACGAAAACGAACATACACATAAATAAGTATGTGCATACGTAAATATATGGTAAATATATATATAGAAGCGTCATAGATTCGTTACTCCAAAAGATAAGATTAATTTCCCAACGAATTGTGTCATACATTTTCGAAACCGAACAGTTGGATTTGTGTTGTTATCAATGACATTAAGTTATAGATAAAAAAAATCGGTGTGTGTAGGTACTTATGTACGCGCGTTAGAAGTTATACTTCTTTGGCGCAACAAAACAAAATAAGCCGTTACCCGAGTCAATTAAGAGGACGTTCTACAGAATTGGCCTTGAGAATTGAAAATATGATTTTTTAACATGTGGTCCATAATATCTGGTCTACTAGTTAATATAAAAAGGTCGTGTCAAAGTTGTTTGTGTTAATAAATTTGCTCTGTGACTGATCCGACTCATATTTCACATTTATTTCATCAGGGCTGTCGAAGACATAAATCATAATATATATTTATAATTTTAAATTTTTATTTATAATATATATTATTTAAGTTTTGTGCATCTAATGCCGGGTCCACACTGGCAACAAGTTAATTTGCTGGCAACCTCGTTAGATTTTACGATAATTGTAAAATTTCTTAAGCAATTATGGTAAGTATCGTAAAATTTAATGAGGTTGCCAGCAACTTGTTGCCAGTGTGGAAATGGCTTAATATCCACTGTGGTTCACGTAGTGGCATGGACCTGGGGTTAGCTAATTCAGGAAGTCAACACCCATGATAGAATTTTTTCCAGTTTTGGTTGCATTATATTCCAAAACTCTTCTGTAAAAATCGTTTCCGAGTTTATAAATGGAAATTTCTCGGTGTACATAGTAAACAAACCTACGAATAAAAAAAGACAAAAAGGAACATACTGATTCATCGCAGTAAAATCTGGTAATCAAATTCGCCATTTTGAAAAGCGACGATTTTGCGTAAACAAATATCACGTGGTCTGTACGTGTGCGGCAAACTTCGAATGTGTTTGTAATTTTGTGCAAAGTGCGAATGTAATGTTTTCAAATAATTGATATGGATTAATTATACCATCGTATTATTTTCTCGAAATCATAAACATACTATAATAGTATTTGAGTATCAACCTAGTATGTTCAATTTGAATTGGGTTATAATAATAATATACCCGTATATATATCAATAGTATGTTTGCTACAAAATCCACCCAAGTTATCAGTACGTACTTGCACAGGTTTGATTAAAAACCATGATGAAATTAACATTTAAAAAATATGAATGCTTAATATTATTTTGACAGCCCTGTTTTCTGATCGGCTTCATCTCGCAGGTGTTCATAAAATAATAATAATTCTCCGCGCGGCAGAAATTATCAGTAATAATAATAATATTTCTTGAAATAAAATCTCCGATGATTAGTGATTTTTGCGAAAAGATCGATTTAAATTGACGTAGTTACGACGCCGAGGTCCTTTTTATACTGAATTATATTTGAACGGCGGGCTCTTCAGCGGGCCCTTAATATTACAGTGGATTAGGTTGATCAAAACGTACGCGATTCATCTGTGCCTCATATAGCACATGATAATTGTAATTTAATTATTGTATTGGACCAAAATTCATCTTTGCCATACAGCGGTTATAATCGATTCCAAGTGCCCATGATGAATTAACAAATTTTAATATATCTTTTGAATTATTTAACAACTCAACAATAAGTCAGTAAGTATATAATTTTACTCATAAATAATACTTCCATAAATATAGCCTCAAATCTTGATACACAATCTTTACAATGAAAAATAAATATTATACACTCCAATATAAATAAAGTTTTATAAATATAAATTAACAGTGTAGACTGTTAGTCTCCGGAAATTTGTTTATAAACTTATTATATATTATGTATTATGACACAATATTGGTTATGTTTACAACACGTGCTCTTTACATGGTGTATTGAACGACTAACTAAATGACACTATGCGCATGCGCATGTACCCTTGAGACCGAAATGAATATAACCGTAATAATAGATTATGTGTTACATGCGCGCGCGCAACTTCGTCACACGCCAAAAATACACTCTGATCTATTTTCCCAAACGCGCTAAAAGTATAACTTTAAAAAAAATGTATGTAGCTAGATAATTAGGTAGTAAGTAGATAAAATTTTGATTGAGTATAGAACAAGTTTTATATTAAGTCCCTAGGTACGTAACAGCTCATAGCAGGCGTATATATCGTACACCTATACTTATTTTGTTTAATCCATGCATGAGAATACAATGAATATATTATATCTACATGTTTACACGTGCATGTTACAATGTTTTTCTTAGCTCGTATTCTTATTTGTCCGGTACAAATCTTGCAATCGATTTTTAACTAACTTTCCGACTAGCTAGACATTTGAAATTTTTAGAATATATCAGAACACGATTCCAATGCATTTTTTAATACTTTTAGCCATCTTTAAGTAGAATTGAATTCATTTTCAGTTAATTCTGTTTTGTATGAAAAGTTATTTCGACACCATTGTTGGTTGCTAGGGGTCTGGGGTCCTAGCAACAAAATTTTTAATATACATATGCGTGCGTTACTATGGAAATCAATATGACATGTCAAAATGACATTTCAGTAGTATTTCTATCAAATACAAATTTTTTTGATCGTTTAAGCTAGTCAAGTCTTATTATATCATTCAACAGAAAATTTAAAAACGTTGTATATAAAAAGTTCTTTTTATCTTGTAATTATTCTTGTTATGGCCGCGACAATACGTAGACTGTCAGCAGTAAATCCGTGCACGTGTAAATGGGGTATTATTTTACAAAACATTTTTTTGATAAATTTATAAAATAACGCTTGAGCAAGTCATTTCTTATGGAATTCTATTCAATCCGTTAGTACTTACCTGCTGTACCTACTTATCTAATGAAAATGCTCCATAAAAATAATAACCTCGTCAGTTTGCCGACTTCAATAATGTAGGTAGGTACCTAATAATTAGTTTACTTGACAGTGACTTTAATTTTATGACTTACCTATTTACTGTATAAATTCCAAGTACTTAAATAATTCTACTGCACCCTAAATCCTTCAAATAATGGTATTTCTACAATGAATTTATGACAGATTTAGAAGAAGCCCTAAAATAAGGTCAAAAAGAGGTTCTGTACGAGTTAGTAGGTACACAGGTGTGGTCATTAGACTTTCTGAGGAAAGTACCGCAATTATTATAATCGGATTAGGTTAATTTAAGTAAAATGCCAATAATAAAACTGACCCCCGTTTACTTTGGTGTAGTCATGTAGTGCCTACTGCAGTGGTCTCCAACCTTTATGTTACTACGCCTCCCTTTAAAAAACATCTAATCTTGGCGCCTCCCCCCCTTTATTTCATTAAATAATACAGACACTTTTTTAAAACACAAGTTTTTACTACTTACTTATATCAAATTCATTTTTTAATTAATATTTTTTTCATGCGACGAATGAGCTTGTTTATTACCACAATCAATTTTAAAAGAAGTCAACCAAATTCATCATCGTTCATTGACAAAAATTAATGGATTCTATCATGAGCTCCACATAGTGAATAGGGCCCACAGGCCAGGATCTTTCACCCATATATTAAAAAAATTTAATAGCCCTGAAACAAAGCAGCGCCGCAGGCGACTTTTTTTACTATTAATAAAATTATATGAAAAATGCATTAGCAAACTAACCAAGAACTCAGGAAATAGATTTTTGTTTGCTTCAATATATCTGGCGTAGAAATCATTTAAAAGTGGAGACATGTATTATTGTTATATTATATTAAAGAAATCACGTCAAAAACAATTTAAAAAAAATATATCACACCCTGCCTACACGCTTCAGTTGACACTTTAGCTACGAGTGACATTTAAATTTGAGGTTATTGTTTTCATGCAACCAGCGGTCGTTTTGTGCATTACCGAAACAGAGCGTTTGCAAAAGCGCCATTTTTAAATTTCTCCGCTCCAAATATTTTTTTAATAGGATTTAAATATATGTATTATATATTAAAATAAACATTCATGCACTGAATTTTCACTGTTACGTTAAGATATGAACTTTTATTTATTTGTAGATATTATGGTATAAAAAATAATTTATTCAAAAATTTTGGCGCCTCCCCTGGCAATAGATCGCGCCTCCCCTGGGAGGCGCGCCTCCCAGGTTGGAAGCCGCTGGCCTACTGTCAACCAAGATTACTACACGTAGATATCACCTCGCAACTGAAATTAGGCATAGGTACCAGGGCATCTATGTATACATAATGGTAATACATAATAGTTCGAAATTTGCGGTTTACTTCCTTTTTACAGAACGTTTACTTTGTTGTAGGTATACAGTATAGCACTTTTCGAAAAAAAACGATTGTTACTTAATTATTTTTGCCCAAACCTAAACAGTCGATATTATTATGAGCAAGTATCCTAAATTAATATGTCGTAGGTAATTATTAAATTTCAAATGCGGGATGAAACTAAATCTGACTGGTACAACAATCAATCTACAATGATCAGTGAATTGCTATATTATTAAAATACAATATCGTATTGTACTGTTTCATCAGATACAATGTTCTGTATAATGCACCCCAAGATCAACTACATACAGGCCGTTCCACTGAATTATTGCGAATGATGGTGTCAGTAGTAGGTACCAGTTCGAAATAAATGAAGCTTTAGCGATGGTGCCCACAGAACGCGTCGAGCGGGCGAAGTCGGCGTATTCATAACCATAATCACACGTCTCTCGCCGCGCATTACCCTTCACCTATGTAATAAGCGGCCCAAGCAGCACAAAACAATTATTTTTACAGCGTCTCTCATAACAAAGCAATAAAAATATTATATTATTTCGGGGCTTGTAATAAATATTTACGACGACATTATTCAACCAGCGAAATATAATGACACGGAATAAAATAAAACAATGGGTTCTCTGTTATTAAATAATTGCTTTTGGCCCGTCGATCGACGACGCCTCAAGCAGCGTAATTTTGGTAGCCGTGTTCAATGAATGGACTTCTTTGTATTTTCATTAAATCGTATCGCCGAGAAGCGAAAAACGGTGACTCATGCGGCAGGCGGCGCGCAAGGCATCGTTAAGTCCAGTGGGCGCTGGCGTATTTGATTACGTTGTATTTTTGATGATTTACGCGCCACTTGTAGAAATTTTGCGCGAGCGCCGCACTCGCTGCGTCAATGGGCTTTATGCCTTACGATTGCACATTTCGTTCTATATGCAACAATCGTCAATTTCTACAAACAGTAAACTAGGTACTTATATTGCATTCGAATTATGTCCGTCGAAGTTTAGAATTTTGTGTAACGGCCTGACTATAGTGGGATTCGCCATATACCTATGTTCGTAACCATTAACCAATAAGATAGAACATTACAATAACGATAACAGATAACATATTATTGTGAATTTGGCGACATAATCCTATGGCAGTATGCACAGATGGTTAACTTCTTATCACGGGAATCCAGCCCCCGAGTTGTGGAGGAGGTATCATTTCCGAGGAACAGTTATTGGCAGTTCGCGGGAACCCAATCCATCAAGATGGGTTCGGTTTAGTCTACCTGATTACAGTGATTACAGCTAGGCCAAGTTGAAACTTCAATGCTCCTACTAGGTAGGTAGGTACTTAGTTTAGCGTTTGAGACTATCCAAAGGATAAAATAATATAATAAAATCAATCTTTGGCACTATCAGATTTCTCAGAAAAGTTTTAGGTAGATACCTACCTACATTATATGCAGAATACCGTTACATTTCTTGAGCTAAGAAAACCTCTAAACAAGCGATCTATCATTTCAAAGGCATTTTATTGAATGCAATAATGGACAATAACTGTAAAACATAATAATGATACGTTCTTACTGTAGCAGGTATATACAGAACAAAAAACACATACCTACACTATTATAAACACTGATACATAAAAGCAATACAGCCTTGGCAATATACCTATTATTATTTAATAATTATGCAAAATTGTATACACAAAAAATTGATAGTATCAAAGCATTTCTTGAATAATACGAGTACCTATACCTAATACAAGAAATGAATCCCAGTATGATTATTATCCAATTATTGTATAACATTCTTTATCATCCATAATGCTTGCAAGGTCCCGTCTCTAGATCTAATATGTTTTATAGATCCGACACTGAGTGAGGGCGCCACATGCTAACATTTGAGATATCATTCAATACTTTTTTATACTGTGTTTGTTTGTGCTGTGTTCATTGGCCCCCGTACCCAGGCATTCATAGCGTCGCAGGCGACTTTTTCCCTATAACGCAAATTTGTGCTGTCTGATTATCTCACTTAACTGGTCGACCCCCCACGCCGCCCCCCACTAAGTCAGGGCCACCAAGCTAAAGCCCTGTCAGCCATAGCTGTATTTATACAGGCTTAGTTCTAAATTCGATTATGGTGGTATAATATCTATTGCAACTTTTATCAATAAAATCAGTACTAATCAGTACTACGCACTAATTGATTTTGAGCCCCCCTGCCCATGATAAAAAATAAAATAAAACCAATAAATTCCGACTATTTTTTATCTGTAGACAAAATTAGGTTTCAATGCATTTTAAATAGGAACGCCATTTTTTTACTAATAAAAATAATAAACTGCTTACACGAACGTTTGCATATTATGAAAACTTTCACCACTTATCTGATAAATAACATTCTTGAATAAACGTTAACAATAAATTTGGTAATACCTGTAGGTTAGATAGAGACCCCCTTTTGTGTTATATTGCAGTTATGTTTTGGGCAACATTTTACGCCGAGTTTTTGATGTTCGATATAATTTAATAATGTTATGAGTGTTATGACATATTTTAACTGTTTCGAGGCACCATTTTAAGTCTTCTGTTGAACCGATTGCGTCATCTGCGTCATCCGCGTCAAAGAAAATCGCCCCTGAGTACCACTAGTTAGTTCTGCTTAGATTATTTTATATCGATATGACGCAAGTGAACCCAAATCGTAGGTGGGCAATGTGCGATTTTCTTTGTAAAGGGGGTCTCCATGATCGGAGCAAAAAAATCAAACAACATCGCTTACCCAATAGGTATATCAGCATAATTCATGACTCCTGCTTTTTTTACGCCTATTCTATACCTAATTTCAATAATAATATGCCCTTGCGACCGGCCCAATCCTTGCACACTAGGTACATAAGAGGCCATACAGCACTGGAAAATTATAGAAGTATAAAAATAGAATGAAAATTTATATATTGGTGTGACCTGCATTAAAAATATGTACAGAGTAAAAATGTAATATTATGAAGCTGATCCATTGTTCCGTATTGGTACTTAGATCTTTGGTCATCATTGACGCCAGAATTCCGTGCGTTTATAAAGACCTTGATCTATGAATAGTTTTTTTTGCATGCATTGGATAATTAGCTGCATAATTATTATGCACTTATATTTTTAGTTATAAATAGTTACAATACGTTTTACCTTGACCCAACCTATTCACTAATTTATTATCAGCAGTTAGTTCTGTTTGTCAGATGAAAAAAAAACAACTAGCATCATAGGAACATATCAATTGGAAATATGAAAACACGAATATGCAGTCATCTTTTCAAATTGGTACGGAGAAACACCAGTTCCTGTTTGTAAATTAATAATTATAAACGAAGAACGTACCTACTCAGCAACGTTTCGAGGTCAGTTTTATCAGTCAATATTGGACAGATATGTTCATTAAATAATATTATGGTTAATTTTATTGTTATGATCATGTTTGCTTACCTATGACACTCTGGCTGCGAATATCTTTCCTCTGCACCTCCAACTCTCGCGTCCGTTTATCCATGTTGATAGAAATGTTTACGTATTATTTATTAATTTGCCATCACACGATCCAAACTACACTCGACCGTCAATCATACAGAAAAGTTGCACAATCGATATGGATTAGTAATGCACTAAGAGTAATAAAATAACACAGGTCTTTCGATATGAATCGAGTCGATCATTTCGCGATACAAAACACGATAAGAAGAATACGGCACATATAAAGAAATGTGAAGAAACCGGCCGGATGCTGTCACCTAGAATGAACGATAACCGATCCAACTTGAGATCTCTAGTCATTCAGAAACTACCAAGATTACACAGATAAACAAAGTAGACTTCGCTCTACAGGTTGAAACTATCACACGCTAGGTTTATTTACGTCTATCACAGTTTAAAAACGTTATTAAAATACATTTTATAAACCACAAACACCGATATTACATAAACAACTCACTTTTAAAACTTCTGTAATGTCACTTATATTTTAAATTTAGAATAGAATTCGGATTGTTATTTTGACAGTAGTATTCTGTTCTGTACGAACTTCATTCGCTTACCTTTCCGCGTAATCTTTGACATTATCAAAGGCGCAGAATTGACAAATCCGCGAACAAAATAAACGTGCAGTCGGATCGGTCGTTTTCGATAAACTTGCTTTTGATTTTGCTTTGCTCACTTCAAGCTTCATCAGTGTTGCCATATTTTCAAAGTGGAATTATAGTACCGCGCCTCCAAAATTATAATGTTTCGGCAAAAAATTAAGTACGCGTTGAATGACCAATACTTTTCTGCATTTAAAAAAATACGCGAAAAATAATTAACGTCACCTTTTTTTAGGCAAACATTCAAATGGATAGTATTAAGTATTTTAGTTCTCCCGAACAGCTTTGGGGCTGTTTTTTCAATCTACTGCCAACTTCTTTTCCGAATTTTCAAAATTATAGTATTTTGGGCGTACTGTAGGTATAGGTCATTGAGGTAAATCGTTTTACAGTGGCACCATGGGTACGGCAAATTCGGCTTGCAGTTGTAGTGGTATTGTTTGCTAGCATTGAAACAGGCATTGTCGCAAGCAATTCAATACACGCGCGAATCACCTATGGTGCCACTGTAGAATGATTTACCTTTTTTTTATACCTGTTTTAAATCGTACATAGTACGCAGACGAAAATTATAGTACAAAATACTATAATTATAGTACGGTTGGCAACACTGAGCTTCATTCACTTGAACTGTGTTGCTATCGCTGACTCAACGCGTTGCCTTCCTCACTCCCCGCTACGTCTGTTCCATTTCAGGTACGTACAAGCGCTAACTTCACTTCATACGAATTTCAAAAATATACAACCTGTTGCACAGATGACCGTTTTCTCCCTGTCATAAAAATAGCATGGCTGTTTTTTCAAGATTTTAAAACATTATTTTATATTTTAATTAATATATTCGTTCGATATTATTAATTCTACATATGATTATTTTATTTATGAACCGGTTATTATTAATTTCCTCGTTGTAAGTCTTCAGATACTCTTTACAAGAAAATTTACAATAACATAATAAATTACGTCTGACTATTTTTAGAGAAAAAAAATTAAGCCCGCATGAAAGATCTAATATCTACGCTTTTATGAAAATATAAAATACAATGCCTAATTTAAATCCCTCCCCCACTTAGGTATATAGAAATATAAATGTTGAATATAAATAATTTTAAAACACCTCAGATGTATTATAATATCTAGGTAGGGTAGGTACCTACTATAAAAAATCTTTTTTGAAAAAAAATACGACGCCATCCAGTAGATACAATAAATTTACTTATCTTGTGAATTATTATTCGTTGAATAAAAGAAATGTTTATTAAATATATAAGTAAGTACCTACTTATATTAATTATAACATTGTGTATAGATACCTGATATTAAATGAAAAATTATGTAATATTGGTAAGAACAAGAAGTTATATGAAAAAAGTAAATCTCTGGTAAGCTGAGGGGGTATGATTAGGGAATCCAATCCCGAGCCAAAATTCTGATCCCGGGATTTCGGGATTACAATTTGACAATCTCGGGATTGGCATTTTTTTCCATTGTTAATATAAAAATTTTATATTTACAAATATAATTGATAAAATCGGTCAAAAATAAATCTAGTATAATTTATAGATACTTACTATTTAAGACATTTATTGTATTGTATGCGTTCAATCTTGGAAATAATGGAGTAAATAATATTATAATATAAATAATAATGTGAATTTAATATGAGATTGCTGTTTCTGATAGTAAAGACTTAATGAATGGGTTAGCGAGATTTTAAATAGTAAAGCAAATCATGGTGTACTTATGGCCTTTCCGCTTCATAAATCTAATTAGTCAGCCAAATATGAAACTGCAGTAAAACGTATGAGATCATGGTGGAATTACTTTGTTAATAGTGCGAAGCATTGTTTTTTCCAATCTTTCTTATTTTTATTAATTTATGTGAAAAAATAAAATGAATCGGTAATTACACATGGGTATAAATCAAACTTCATTCATACTCGGTTTATTTCTAATGTAGTTATTTGTTATTAAAAGTTTTTTTTTGTTATATTTTCGTTTTTATTTTATTTTCCATAAAAAATAGATAAAAAAATCAATTCCGAAAGTTTCAGGATTATGTTTATCAATCCCGGGATTCATAGGTATCGAAAATAGCTCGGGATCCCCGGATTGGAATCCCTAGATATGATATACTTATCTCCAATCCAAATAATGGTGTTTAGCGTGTTTAGTCATTCATCCAAAACTCCACACAAACCCTTTGAGTTATTGCAATGGATTAAATGCATTTTGAAAAACAATATGTAGGTACATACATATTATAATATGCACAAATATACTTTATCTGTTTATCATAAACACAATATTTCATTTATCGGACTTATATTGTCATCGGATCTATAGATTTTAGATAATATGCAGGTCCATTTAAAGTACTTTTTGTAATTAAAATGCTGCTGGTAGGTAGATAGGTACATCAGACAAGCCGGTTCTCATTCCAGAGTGGAACACTTAAAAAGGTGGTATCAGTAAGTACCTACAATAAAACTAATAAGATCGATTATTAAACGTAGACAACCCTTTAATAAAAATAATTATTAATAATAATGATAAGTAGACAGGTAATGGCGATAATTATCTAAGGACCATTTAAAATAATTACTTATTTAACCACTAATGGTAATTATATAAAACCTAGTAATACCTACAATAAATTATTCTATGTAGGTAAACTGCATTTTTATATTATGGCATCTTGTGTAATTAAATATTATTAACTATGTAGTACATAGTATGTACGTACACTCACTGCGGAATCAACGTCATTAATCCATTATTCATCAGAAATATCCGTTAAAGACTTTATATTTTGTAGATTAATAATAATATAAAACGAAATACGGCTACAAAATGATCCACGTCGAGGTCAAGCGGACAAAGGCCAATGATTTGCATCGATCTTAGGCTGATGTTGAGAATCACAGGTAAAAAAACCAAATGGTCAAAAAATCATTTTATATAATATTATTATTTATTAAGGCTATAATTCAGCTAGGGCACAGTCTAAAACGATCGTGAGTACGCGACGCGAAGATTGTGCAAACGACGAGTGCAGAACAAAACATAATTTGTCATAAAAATTCAACATGCGTCCATTTAATGTTATGTTTATTGTTCTATTAGTAATAATAATAATATATTCATTGAAATGTTTTCTTCTTCAAGTTAACGGGTAACATTTTTTAGTCATCTTTACACGATTTAAGAATTAATTCCCCCGACGCCATCACAAAACAAATTGACGTGTTCACACTCTCCGATTGGCAGCAAGTCCGAAATTTCGTCGCACCTATAGTTGAAAATTATTTTCCGTTTCATTGAAGTATGTTTCTTAACTACCATGCTCAAAACTACAGTTTAATCACAGTATGTAGATTATTTTTGAACTTTACTATTTACTATGAGAAAGACTGTCGAACATCTTCTATTTTTCGTTTACGAATTATCAAATTATTGGAAAACGACTTTCCCAAAATGTCCTTAGTGATATAAGCTGACATAATAATATTTTTAATTCAAATAAAATCGATATGCCAAATTACAATTTTAAAGCGTTCTCGACAAGACATAAAAAATAGCGATAACAATATTTAAATAATTACAAGATAAAAATAACTTTTTATATACAACGTTTTTAAATTTTCTGTTGAATTATTATGCTCAATATGCTCAAACTTGTACTTGATATGAAGTAAATAAAAAACAAACAAATATAGAATACTGAAATGTCATTTTGATTTCCATAGTAACGCACGTATATATTAATAATTTAGTTGCTAGGACCACCCACTTAGCAACCAATAATAGTGGATTGGATTTCTTCCGAAATAACTTTTCATTCAAAACAGAATTAACTGAAAATGAATTCAATTCTACTTAAAGACGGCTAAAAGTATTAAAAGAATGCATTGGCATCGTGTTCTGATGTATTCTAAAAGGTTCAAATGTCTAGCTAGTCGGGAAGTTAGTTAAAAATCGATTGCAAGATATGTACTGGATAAACAACCACCGGACAAACAAGACTACGAGTTAAGAAAAACGTGGTAAAATACATAGTAAGTATGTAATATGAATAAAAAAAACTACCTACATGGATGGAATGCACACCGAGTGAACATAGACCCTATTATAAAAACTTCAAACACCGTCCACCTAAACTCACCGCCACTTAAGAGGAATATATTATCACACTCATTGCCCGCCCAATTAGCATTACCAATGGCACGTTGGACATTAGGAGAACAAAAATCATGAATGCTCCCAAATTCTAAGATAACCAATGGCACGCAAATCACTACGACCAAGAACGACAGTTTCCATTTACACAGCCTGGAAGTCGAGAAAATCGACCTCTCCTGCGTATAAGGTCGAAACTGCAAAATGGCAACTTTTCAATAGTACGATTTCAATAAATTTTAAAGACGTTAATTTAAATGCTGGAATCGTATTTTTGTAGTTATTCCAATGACATAGAATATTGATTTGATTGGTCGTTTTAATACCATTAAAATTATTTACTATAGGAAATTAAGCCAAATAGCCAAAATCGCAGTTCCGACCTTTTACGTAGAAGGTGTCGAAATAGGTATAGGTACAGCTGACTCTTCGAAACTTTAAAATTAAACTACTGTAGTAAGCAAGTTTCAGTTTGAGCAAGTGGGCACTGTTTCAATGCGCAAACAAATCTCGCATCTATGACGATGTCATAAATGTGGATTTACAGTTAAAATGTATTCTGTGAACAATCCTATCTATTGATTCAATAAATACACAACAGTGACTCTTATTTAAGCATCTTCATAATAATAATATGTTCGGACGTTTTGTTCTCATTATAAGATTAGTGTTTTCAAAAACTTGTATTTTTTAAATACTTAAATAATTCAATTTTCATAATATTGGTGCGTATTTTTCATACGCCGCCACTGTTCTACATTTTTTTTTGATATTGTAATAATTACATGTATTAAAAAAACATGTTTTCCATAGTTAGGCCGTGTAAGTAATTAAAATATAATTAAAAGGCGCTTGCAGCTTTGCTTGCTACCTGTAATTAAAAAATAATTTTGTACCTCAAATGTCACCACGCAATATGAAATTAATTATTCCCACACCTATGTTTAGCATTCAATTTCCAGTGATTTAAACAAATTATATAAAATTCTCACGTTTCTTAAATCAGAGGGCATACAAATACAGGGATTCTGAACCTGCTTTTGTCTATTATACAGAAAACGATGACTGCCAGTTGTAGAGAATTAATTAACCGAAGTTTTTTTTTAAAAAATACAGAATTCGACAGTCATAGTCTGTAAGTACCTACTTTTGACATTTCATTAAATTTTACCGGTGACTAGTTGGACAACGTCCAGTCGGCAATCGTCCAGATGGCATCACCGATTTGATGGCACCAAATTGTCTTGTTTGTCATGTCATAAGACTCATAAGTCGTCGAGTCAAGTCTTTTCTACTTCGCTCTAAACTTCCCAAACAAATGAACAGTGAAATTTTTATGACGCTGACTATCGGGCCAGACGGTCGGCTGGGATTTGCGTAATATAATCAAAATCTAAATGGCGAAAACTTTAATATAAGAATAGATGCTTATAAAATGTTAATGCTTATTTTTTATTTATGTCTATCAAGATAAATACCTAGGTATGATATATCAAAAGTGTATTTGCTTGCTTGCAATACGTACACATCATACCGCAATCTCTCGTCGAGAAGTTCATTTTAGCGAGTAACAACTCAGACGAATCTCTTGATCTGGGACGTGTTTTCAAAGAAGTTCAAGGAATGTTCAAATGCAACTCTTTTTTGGTTTGTTTTTTTTAGCACGCAACATTGCTAAACCGCTTAATGTTGATGCGATTTTCATCATCGCATCATATTACGTATACTACAGATCTTATCTTGATGAAAATAATCGTCTCCACTGTACGAATTGTTAAAAAAAGATGAATCATAATAATATCATAAGAACTATAAACACATTGAATTTGGCACTAAAAAATAATGCGAATCAATGTATTATTCCATAAAACCTCTGAAATGTAATTACAACTACAAACAAAAATAAACAACGTCTTTAAATTTATACTTATGATATACTCCTGGACTTCCCGTCTTCAATGGGGAGCCGGAATAAAGTTTTGTAGGCATAAACGTGCAGCTTGGTCACATAGTCATATAACAGAATATGAAAGACTTATGACGTATCACTTGGCTATCTGGATAAAAAAAAAGAATGTGTTAGATTTAGAATACTAATATGTAACCGAGATATAAAAATTTCAAACTAATAGCTTTGAGTATTATATTAAGGATTCATAGTATTAAAATTGTAATTAATTTAGTAATAGGAATAGTTCGTTAATCTATATAAGATTTTGTTTCATGCGTTTAAAAGAGATGGATGTAAGAGACGTAAGCGTGGAAGAGAGTTAGCATGAAAGTTCTTTTGTAGCAACTGCAGCCCTATGTTCTAACTAGTGATATCAAGTCACCCGACGACATGACGTAATTGTGACGTCAGCCAATACACGCTCGAGGCAAGCCGCCCAACACACACTGCTCACCATAGATATTATTACGCTGAAACACCTATTTGTGTATGGGGACAATGAATAACGCCAGCATTTGACTAGCGTTATTTTCTCGAATGCTATTATCACTCCGGTAGTACGTCACAATGATGTCATATGACGTCATGTCGACCGGGCGACTACAACTCGTAAGTTCTAACATAAGGCCCCCTAAATTATCACGCAAGAATTTAAAAACATTAAAAGCGGCAGTCGGAAGAAACACGAGTTGCGAACGGACGCAAAGTTGCATTCGCGTACTCCCGCGCTAAAAATAAACGAATGTGTTAATTATTAGAATATAAGTGTGTAAAAAGGAAAATAATTGAAAATATAAAGCCACGTGCTTACAGAAAAAGACAAAGACTTTTTATTTAATCTATTTTTTTCTGAATCCTGAGTTCGACACATACCCTGAGCTAGCCCAGAACTCGGGATATCTCACGTACAATAAAATTATTTGTCTATTCTAATATTACTATGAAAATAACCAGCGCCCCAATTAAATTCAGAATTTTCTGTACAACACAAGAATGGACCCCTCCAAACCATACTGCTCCCGGCTCCGCACCACATTCGGTCTTAATCGAGCCTACCACGAGGCCCTACGTTTGTGTGTGAAGCATCAGCAGTTGTTTACGCATTCGAATATCTCAGGAGCAAATATCCAAGACTGAAATCGCCACGCTCTCAAGTGAGCTTTGACTGAGTTTACTGAAAGACGTAACTTAGTGAAAAGTGCCATGGGAGAGAAAGGCACCGAGACTTAACAGAAATAAATGAATTTAATGATATAAGATATAAGTATAAGATATAAAAAATACTAAAACAATACGGACAAATAAAACTATGTAAAGTGAAGAATCTTCACGTCCTTATTGCAGCCGCAAATTTTTAAAATGCAATTTTCTGTACAATTTAATACTTATAATAAGACGTATTTTAAATAATTAGCGTCGTAGAGGCCATCTTCTGCCTTAATTCGCTATCACTGAGCAAATTGCCTACTTTTGCTACTTATCAACTTGTTAGAGTTAAACGATAGCTAAGCGTTTGTTCTAAGAAATTTAAATCGATATAATTACAAACAACATCAATTTGTCAGAAGTACCTATGTATCCTTTTTGTTTTCCGATTTAAACTATTTAGATTCAAAAGTGTGAAAAGAAAATCGTCGATGCGAACGTAGATATTCGATTTATTTTTAAATTTCCCGGTCAAATTTCAGAACAATATCCCTTTCGCTTGTTATATTCGTTTGTCTGTCAGGCATTCATCACCACTGACATAAATTATATTATTACTTATTCATACATCTAAATTCAATAATATTTATGTACTTTCTTCCTCTACTTTAACAAGTTAATTGATAATTCTTAAAACACGTGAATGCGGTCCTTTTGATACAAGCAAAAAATACTATATTGACATGAAAGCTCCACCGCAAGGCAATTTTCCGCGAAGGAACGTCTCCATCGCATCTCGCATCCGGCCAAAAATGTGTGACAATACATAATGATCATTCTGCCAAATACAAAGAAATCAGCAGTTTTGATTCGCATGCATTGACGTGATAAAATGGACTCTGTCTATAGAAAATAAAATGCAAGGCAAAGGGGAACACGCCCATACATACCGAGTCTCCTCAAATCCATCAACAGTTTTCTCGTAATCGGATAAATGTAGATGAAAGTGGGTAACATATAAATCAATTTGCAAGTCTGAGTTTATTTCTATTAGATGATTATTATCCTAACGCGTATAAAGCGAATGGCCGGGAGTAGGGAATCCAATCCCGAGCCAAATTTTTGATCCCGGGATTTCGGGATTACAATTTGACAATCCCGGGATTGAATTGGCATTTTTTCCATAGTTAATATGAATTAATTATATATACAAATAACATTGATAAATTCGGTCAAAAATAAATCTAGTAGGAATAATTAATACTATTTAAGATATTTATTGTTAATATTGTGTACGTTCAATCTTTGAAATACATAGGTTTATTGGAGAAAATAATATTGTAATATAAATAATAATGTGTAAGTAAAACAGTTTTATTTATTTATGAAAAAATAAACAATAAAATACATTTTCAATAAAAATAAAAAATAACATATTGTGTTGAAAAAAATTAAAGATAATTAAAACATTATTCTAAATAATATGCCCGAAGTAATATCCAGAATAGAATTTTCTGGTAGTGCGCAATGGTTTATTTTCTATAAAAAGAAGACAGCTTAGGTTTAAATGGCTGAAACTTCTAACTAAATGTTACTTGATTTATTTATTCTATTTCCCAAATTAATTCGCTTTACGGATGTAACCTGCATTGTACATATTATGTGGAATTTTTAACTTATGTTAAACTATTTACAAATCTAAACGATTTTCATTCATAAAATTTCGTAAAATCAATATTATGTTTAGTATTTACATAATACATTATATGAGATTACTGTTTCTGATAGTAAAGACTTAATGAATGGGTTAGCGAGATTTAAAATAGTAAAGTAAATCATGGTGTATGGCCTTTCAGCTTCATAAATCTAATTAGTCAGCCAAATATGAAACTGCCGTAAAACGTATGAGATCATGGTGGAAATAGGTACTTTGTAAAAAGTGCGAAGCATTGTTTTTTCCCAATTAATTAAATAATTAATTTATGTGAAAAAATAAAATGAATTGGCAACTTACACATGGGTAATAAATCAAACTTCATTCAAACTCAGTTTATTTCTAATGAAGTTATTTGTTATTAAAAGTATTTTTTCTGTTATATTTTCGTTTTTATTTTATTTTCCATAAAAAT
Organism: Rhyacophila brunnea; assembly: GCF_057557595.1. Taxonomy (NCBI): domain Eukaryota; kingdom Metazoa; phylum Arthropoda; class Insecta; order Trichoptera; family Rhyacophilidae; genus Rhyacophila; species Rhyacophila brunnea. Next base: position 6,619,110 of record NW_028232796.1, on the reverse strand, counting down.
TGATTAAAAAAATCAATCCCGAAAGTTTCGGGATTATGTTTGCCAATCCCGGGATTCATAGGTATCGAAAATAGTTCGGGAACCTGGGATTGGAATCCCTAGCCGGGAGTATATTGTAAAAATATATAAGACTTACAGTTAAAAATATACTCTACCTACATTGGTTTAATGTTGATTTTCCCAGATTTTCAGCAGATGCCTTTGGCCTATTTTGCAAAACGAGTGCGCTTCGTGTTGAGATTTTGTTTGGGTTCGTGTGACCCCCAGCCCATAGATAGGTACTCCTGATCGAACACATTTTTGAATCGATGCCGTGGAATCAGAGTCCACAACTCTCAGTTTTAGAGGACGGTTAATCACTGTTCCACCGCAGGTCGAAATAAGTAGCATCTCAAGTGCTTAAATTGGTACTCACTAGGTACTACAACGCATCGTGCGAGATTTAAAAGTTTGGGTAACATAGCGAAAAGCTTTCAAAGCAAAAATAGTCACATCAGATTCATCATCAGCTGATCAGCCGGTTGAAGATTGAAGGTTATTCGACACCGTGTCTGTTGATTTCTAGTAAATACCTAAATCATAAAAGTACTTTTTCCCGACAGAAGCATTAGCAAGAATTAAATTTGTGCAACAATCATTAACAGCCTAGCGTTGGTTTACAGATGGATTGGATGAGGCCCGATCCAAGTTCTTTAGATTCATTTAAGTCTTTAGCTTAATGTCATATGTTTCCACCTAATTTAATCCACAGCGCTGACGACACAGCTGTTGTGTCGGCATTAGATGGCCATTAGATATAATTAGCACGTTATTTAATTAAATGATTAAATCGTCAAATTATTTGAGGCTAACCTGTACCATTTGCCGGGCACCTACGGTATGACAATATTATTATTGTGATTACTCACCGTGCTATTTATTATCTAGAATTTCAATAGTTTGGCGACATCTATTTTATACAATTTAAATGATGAGCATCCCCAGATCGATAAACTAATTAAGTATAAATTTTATTGTAAAAATAAATCGTTTAACTGTGTAATATACGAGTAGTTCGTCTAAGTGTTATATGCAATATATTTTGACTTCTTTTTATTAATGTCAATGAAAAGTCGCAACAATAAGGGCAAACGCAGACAGAGTGTGTTGCATTAAATATTATTTTTAATACTTAAATTTAAATCTTATTGCCCACAATGTAGCAAAGAATGATTTTGATTATCAATTTGACTTTCACATTAAGATGCATTTCGAAACCATTTTTGCTGGCATTACACGCCGTGGTTTACAAAGGAATAAGGGAGATTGTATCAAAGGTAGTACCTTATCGTAGACAACCCCACGAGAAGAGAGCGAGAGATACGGGTTCAACGTTATTACCATATACATACAGGTTACATGTATGTTGTACGTATGCAGTTCATCGTGGGACACTTATTCGTGCGCTGCAGTATGTAAAACATGAGTTCGTATAACATTTTATCAAATGACGAGTTCTTCGTTGAACATTTCACCGTGGAATACATTTGTACATATATATATATATAATTAGCCAGGAAACCGAGGCCTACTTCGCCGACCTCGCAAGGTTTCAGTTCGAAGAAAAGGTAGGGGGAAAATTTGAAAAATGAAGCAATTGAATATTTAGGATTAACTTTTCCGAGCGGAGTGATCAGTGCTCTACTATCACGGACAGAACTATGCCCAAAGTGGAAGTAAAAAAGTGTTTCAAGGAACGCGTTGAAATTATTTTGACTGTACCACTTTATTCTTTACTTGGTACCGCGAGAATAACAGTGCACTTCTTTCCAGTCACGCAATATTGCGATGCATTTCACTGCACTGCAAACCACAAAATGCCAACAATACTGATAAAAATAGAACTTACAGGTTATTATTATTTATATAGCGTCGTACTCTGACGTGAATCACCTTATGAAGAGATCTCTAAACGGTTTTTTCATTTATGAAATGTTGATGTTAGCTGCTTGTTTAACGTATGAGGTCCATTTCTGGGTTCAAATAATACATATTATAAAAATATTTCATGTTATCCGGGATTTGTGCCCGAGACCGTGGATACTTTACGACGTTCCCATCGCGATCACATTTACATTTATATGGTCGATCTCTGTCCATTTGATGGTTATCAACAAATCTGTGAAAGACTCGAAGCCAAAATTCTGATTTTTCTCTTTTTATATTATATTGTAAGCATATAATGCATATCATATGCGTCTCAAATTTATGCTCCGTAATTAAGATTTCTTTGCATTCATACAGTGGTGTTTTTAGATTGGTACCCACGCCTGTGGCGAATCGAAATAAAACGTATTGGTACATATTGATATCGAAAGAAAGTATCGAAGAATCGATCAAAAAGTATATTAATATGTATTATGGGGTATGTCAGGAGGTGAACCAGACTATCACCCAATTGCCATCTAACAAGTGCAGATTTGCAAGTATGGGTATACATGAGGTCAACGGGAGCCACATTCTTGATTTTCATATATATAAAGAGTCACACTATAGTCACGTTCTCACGTCGTATTAAGAGCGTACTTCAGTGAAACGGCAAATAATTTTCAACAGTAGGTGCGACGAAATTTCTCACTAGTCGCCAATCGAGGTCTGAGACCGACAGTCGAGGTGTCTATACGTCGATTTGTTTTGTCATGGCGTCGGATGAAAATATTCTTAAATCGTGTAAAGATGACTAAAAAACTTTACGTATGTACCTACTTAAAAAAGAAAACATGTCAATGAATAGAAATGTACTATTATTATTAGTAATATAACAATAAACATAACATTAAATGGACGCATGTTGAATTTTTATGACAAATTATATTTCGTTCGGCACGCGTCATTTGCACAATCCGCGCATCGCCTAGCCAGGATCTTTTTAGACCATGCCTCAACTGAAGTACAGCCTTAAATACACACATCCTGTCACTTACAACATTTAGAAAGGAAAACTCGCGAAAATACAAATATAATGGGGAAAGAAAATACCTATATTTTTGCCGCATTTGCCCACGTCTGGCATATTGTATACCCACTGCCCAGGTATGAATTATTATCTAAATGCTGTTCTTCCAACTTACATAGTATTATTATCCATGTGTGTTTCAATCAACCAAATATCGGTTGCCATGGAAATGGTAAATAGCAGGGGTGGCGAATTTATGACACGCGAGATGATTTTGCATGGCACGCGAATGTTTTATGTTGGACAGAAAAAAATAGAGATAATTTAAAAAAAAAATATGTTTTTCTACAAAAACCTAAATACCTATATAATATAAAATATTAAAATTGCGTATTTTCTTCGGTTTTGAATAATATTTTTATCAATAATATTTATCAATCGTAAAAAACAACGGAATTCATGCATAAAATGACAGATCGCATGGTGTAAAAAATAACAGGCAGATACTCTTCAAGAATAACCAGTATCATTCATTTAAATTGCATAGATAGGTCCTTATGTTTTATGCGTCACATATAATAATATTATAGCGCTGACCTTATCAGGCGGTGGGAGATCTGATCGTCTGATCCGAGCAATTTTTGCGTCAATTTTTGCGTAAATAACCAAGTAACTAAGTAGGTATTATAGTAATACTTAAGAATTCAATAAAGTATAACTTTTTTAATAGAACTCTTATAATTGGTTTTTCATTTTTTTCCTGCTCGAACTATTCGAAAAACTGCTCGGCACGTCAGACAGTCAAAAAATAATATTTGGGAAATTTTGGCACGCGTACGTAAAAAGGTTCGTTAACCCTGGTATATTGGTTAAAATAATAGATATTTAAAAAAAACATAACATGGCTGTCTTGTGATATTTGCGGCTTCTTCTAAATGAAAATGCTTAGTTAAAAATAGCCCAATATATAGAGAAAGGTGAACACACATATACACCCCAATTATAAATGGGTCAACATTTGCGGTTTTCCTAACGCGGCGTTTTATATACGAGTTCACCGGAATGGCTATAATTAGATATAAATTAACAAATAAAAAAACTTTACACATTAAAAAAAAAAATGAAAGTTTAGGAACGTGTTGTTGAGTATGCGTCATTCTTTCCAGTCCCGTTCTGAGGTCAGTTTTTGTTGCGCCAGATAAATAAATTCAGACAGGCACGGACTATAATGGTAGAGACGCCACAGAATAATAAAGCTAACCCATTTCATTAAATTGTTACCTACCACAATCCAATCATTTTACATAACATTCGAAATAACATAGAAAATAAAATACAGGTATATTGTAGAATTTACTGATGACATACTTTTTTAAAAGTCGATGAAACTATGTCTGATCATTACTAAATTGCGAGGATTAAGTAAGTACCTAAATACCAGTGGCGTGTGGTGTGTTTTTTTTGTAGGAGTGCTCTTGAAAATAATTATGCTACAATCATGTTATTTTATTGGGGTTTTGTAACTAATTTCTTATGCAAAGTATGGTGTGTACTACTGTGGAGTGATACCTCTGCGATATTGTAATACATAAGTAAATACATAGTATTAATATTTATTAGTATACAACACTTAGAAGAAATATGGTACATAACCTAAATATTATTATTATAGGTGTAGTAATTTAGGTAAGTATAGACTATTTCCAGGGATGATACGCATATACAGCATCTTTGAACCGCAAGCCACTGCTACCAGCTAGAGGTGGGAAAACTGGTCGATTTTGAAGACTAAGTATACTTACTACCAGTATAAAAAAATACTTCGTATCGAAACTTGTTCAAAAATACTTACATACATACTAGTATTTGAAATATCGGCTTTAATAGAATCGCTAAAAATACACTGAGCCGATTCCACTGGCTTTTCGAAATGTCCCATTTATTATAAAATTTTAAATACATTTTAAATTTACGATAGATTATAATATTCTTGTTAACATAAAATGAATATGCAATGTTTTTTTTAAAATGTTAAACATGTTTTGAGCTGTCATAACAAGTCTGTGTCGTCACCACATTTCCGAGGGAATGTGCTGCCAATTACACAAAATTTATGACCTATTGTTCATATTTAAGGTTATGTCATTCGAGTGCGCATAGACTAATAAATTAAAATATACTTGAAAGTCTACCAACTAGCGAACGACTCGCGATGATCTCATCACGTGCGTTCGTACAAGTTTTTTGGAACAAGTTTATTGGGCCACACGTACTAAGTATGGATAGTTGCATCCGAGACTCGATTACACAAACTGGTGACCGTATTTCCAACTCACCTTAACTACCTACTATATTAAGTGCCTACCGGCAACTTTAGAGACTAATTCAGAGTTGAGGTTATTTGTTTTAATTACTTTTTAGATGGCAGTAGGTATAGATATTATGTAGCAGTATGTACGTACCTACTTACATTGAAAAATGGCACTCAATAATATTGGTACCAATAATGTAATTTTTCAAAAGAATCCACTAAGCAACGTAATGTACCTATTTAATAATATATTTGCGAAAAATATGTAGATACGATACCTATATAAAACGACATACTATTAGTAGTGTGGACCATACTATTCATACTGGATCACAATGCATATTATATTTCAATAATATTATTATATTATTTGTGCAAAAGGGACGAGTTTAATATACATATACAGAATTCTTGACAAAGAGCTACCAATTATTATTAGCACAGTATTTCAGATATATTATTGCAGTCTGTTGCAGTCAGACAACTAAACCGATACAAGTCTTTTATGCCCGTGCTATCTCAACGCAGGTGAAGAAATACGTTAGTTGATGTTGAAAGGACGTTCAAGATAATATAGCGAAGTTACGTAGGATAATATTATAACCACATAACAGTGATAATAAATAGAAGGAAACAAATTTGTTTTGACAGGAAAAACATTGAGTTTGAATTAGAAAGAAGAATACAAAGTTCTTGGAATAAATACTGGAGCTTAAAGGAAATATTGAAAGGCGATATGACAGCAAAGATAAAAAATTGAGTGATGAACTCATGTCTCCTACCATTATTAACCAATGCCTGTCAGACTCTCAGATACTCTAGCACAGTAAAGAACAAAATCATCAGCTGCCAACGCGGTATGGAACGCAGTATGCTAAATATCAACAAAAGACAAAAAATAAGACACACAAAAATAAGAAATATTTCAAAAGCTACAGACGGTCTAATCCATGCTCAAAGACTTAAATGGAAATGGGGGGGTCATGTAGCGCGACTACCAGATGAGAAATGGACTAAAAAAATTACTTCATGGAACGGCCAAGAAGGGAAACGCTACAGAGGAAGACCCCATGCGAGATGGCAAGACGACATCATAAAGCGGGACCAAACTGGCTACAAATAGCCAAATATAGAGCCCAGTGGGACTCTTTGGAGGAGGCCTTCACCCGAGGATGGGTTCTTGCAAACCAAACTAATTAGTATATTAGCATTAAAAATATTATTTAAGTTACAAATACATATTATATGCTAATATAAACGTTAAATACAACTGTTATCTAAATATTATCTAATATAATCTAATATCTAAACATTATTTAATAATATTATATACAAAATAAAAATCTTAATATATATATAATATATTATATAAAAATATTAAATAATAATAATTAATATTATAAACTAGATAGAAAAAGAGAGAAAAGGAAGAAAATACAATCATAGATAGATATATATACGGAATAGATATAATCATAGGTTATATATATATTAGATTTAGGCAATTCACTGTTATTTACTTTTTTGTTTGTAAGAAATAAAAGGCTTTTTAATTTTATTTTATAATACCAATACAGTAAATTTTGACGCAGGGGTTTAAATGTGTGAGTGTCCTACAAAAATGAAACACACATTATGCACGTGCAATAGTGTGTGTAGTACACCAATATTAAATGAGCGTCAATGCATAAACCGAAGATCGTCAGTATTCGACGTATGACGTATTCTTGACACGTGTTTAAGTTTATTCCGGATTCTTCCTTACTCGAGATCGGTTACCTGCTACTCCTTACCCGTTAGGTATTTCAGTTCCCATTATTTATGAGTTCCCTGATATCAAAGTATGAATTTATAGGAAAAGTGGTGTTTTTGCTTAGACGATAATCTCATACCAAGTATGCGCATTGTTCTAGGCGTTTAGTGCTATGATCGCATACGATCAATGCACAAGTGAAACTGTCTAATTTTAATGTATATGATCGCATGCGAAATTTTGGTATTTTTTGTATTTGAATTTATGATTTGTAGTAATTGTTCTTTTGATGTTCGCCAGCACAAAATATCACATTTTACACAAATATATTGTGGTGAAATTTATCCGTCATTTTTACTTTATTTAGTAAGTAAAATAATTTTTTAATAATATTTTTTTTTATTTGTACCACCACTGTAAGGTATTTTTTTTTTTTTTTTTTCGACCATGTCCGATCCTGATAGGATCATATGGGCCTCCACAGAGTGGAGGTTTGTATTGACAGATTTTGTTTTTTACGAGAAATGGATGTCAGCCACTTGCTCAACCTATTAGGTCCATACCCTGACACACACAAATTGAAAAACAATTTTTGTACTTGCCAGACCCAGGATTCGAACCTGGGACCCACGGCTTTGTAGTCCAACGCTTATGCCGCGCGGCCACCGTGGGCGTAGTATACCTAATACTAATATTATGTACCATACGTGTGAATGTATCGAACAAATTTAATTAAAGGCACATTAATTTACGCGTGCAAAGTAATTATTTTTGACAATAGTCCGCGTCTAATCTAGTACTTGGCCACTGCATTGATAATATCCCCCTATTGTTTAAAATGCGGGCATGTTTCCGCCATTTTTGGTTTTGTTATCTCGATTTGAACTTCCCTTTTATATTATGCTAGTTAGTATGTACCTCAGTGGAAGTACTGAATAGTGCAAACTCGTAACTGTTGTTGGAAGAAACTTCGCGATGCTAGAAATGCTCTCCATCTTACAAAACTTTCGCGACCTATAAAATAAAATCAATTTAACTTCTGATCTGCCACAAGTCAATTTTATGCAACACGATAGATCTGATAAGTACAACACACGTACATTTATTAAATTATTTCTTATGCAGTACCAATGTACTTACTCAAATTGTAAGTTAGGTATTTTTTGGAGGTAGTGGATCCACATGAGAATGCAGCTTCCGAAATTGAAAATTTTGCGAACTGGAACGCTCGATAATATTCATGTCAATTTTTTTCTGTTATATACTTATCGTGGATGGACATATACAGTACCATATTAAATCTAAAGAATATTATTTAAGCAGAAAATCTTATTTATCTAAGTATATCAAATACCTATACACTGTCAAAGATTGGATTTTTCTCTTATCTGTTTTTATCTGCCCCAATAAATTATGGCATGGGCCTGTCTAAGCCCCATGGTAGATCATTTCTTTGTATTTATAAATGATGTTTTATCTACGATTGTACGATTAGTAAATTTATTGATAAATTACGTTATTGGTATAATATACAGACCTTGAAGATAGTAGAATTGTACCGAAATGAATTTAATTATTTCTTTAATAATTTGCTAGAAACTTCACGAACCGAACAGCAATTTAAATTTTTTCTATAAAACGGAGCAATAGTCTCGATGTCATTACGAACCGGCGGTTCATTTCGAGTACTGAGAAACAGTTTATCAAATAAAACAAAAATAAATTGTGCAAAATTTTGGTGGTCCCACGGTGTGTTTTTATGGTGACCGGACAAAACTGACCAAGACAAAACAGAACATGACAAAACAGAAAATGAGAAAACAGAACACGACAAAACAGAACAGCCAGGGGAAAAATGAAACATTAATTTTTGTGGAATCTATTTAGGTTAGGTTAGGTTAGGTCATTATTTTGTTGTACCTAGTCACCCAGTCATTTTGAACATATTATATTGATTAAGATGAAATAATATCCTAAGCTTGCCGGCAACACCGAGTTAAGTCCCGTTTATTTGAGGCTTTCTAGCGATTAGGAATGCAGAAATTAGGTATATACTTTGATTTATTATGGCGTATTGAAAATATGTGCTATTAAAAATCCATCAACATAATAGAGATAGGACAATTTCAATATTAAATTAATATTTTTCCTGAAAGGTCTTAGTTATATTTATCGTTGTTCTGTTTTGTCACGGTTCTGTTTTATCATGTTCTGTTTTGTCACTGTTTTGTTTTGTCATGGAACCCTTGAACCATGTGGTAATAATATAATTTATACTTGCAGGGTACATTCTCTCAGAAACATTTGGATACACAAAAACGCTTGATGTTTGGCTGAGCTATAAACGTCTCAATATTAAGTGGTAATTGTAAATTTTAACTATATTTTTTTAAACTGCCTTCTTCTTTGACCACCACAAAGCAGACATTATGAAATCCCCGTGATTTATATTATATTCTTCTTCGCGGTTGCATTGACATTTAGGATCATTTGTTATACCTATGCGTAGCAAGTTTGCAGCTTTGAGACCTTATGTTATAACTTGTGACATGAAGTCACCCGACGACATGACGTAATTGTGACGTAACCTCAATATACGCATCGAGGCGAGCCGCCCAAGCACACGGCTCACCATAGATATTATTATGCTGAAACACCTATTTGTGTATGGGGACAATGAATAACGCTAGTATTTGAGTAGCGTTAATTTCTCGAATGCTATTATCACTCCGGTAGTACGTCACAATGATGTCATATGACGTCATGTCGACCGGGCGACTTCAACTCGCAAGTTACAATATAAGGCCCCTGCAGCGATTAATAGTTTCCCTATTTATTAAAAACAAAACCGTCATAAATTGAGAGTCGATTTGTTTTTATTTTGCATGATAAGGTATATATTTATATTGTGTAAATATATACTGATAATTGCTACTAAAATGTGTAGAGAGTAATATTTTGAATAATTTACAGTACCTTTTTTATTTCGTGTTTCGGTATTATCAAAACATTGAAGCTCAATTTTGTATGTGAATCTGATTACAGAGATATCAATCAGTAATGATCATAAATATACATTTTAAATGCAATGTTCTCGTTCTGTTTACAGTTTACACCATAACCTTACCCTAAGCAGGGTCACGTTGAATAATATTCCAAGCGGAACCGTCTGCGGTGCATTTTGTCATGGGAAGTAATTTTAACAGGTGCTTGTATTGTGAGTTGTGACGGGACGGTGTCCATTGTACTGTGACGATGAGGTTCTTGTTCCATGCATAGTGCCTAACAAAACTCCTGAAAACTACTATCAAATTAAATTAAATTTGAATTAGAATAAATTATGATCCTTATATACCAGTTAATCTCTACAAGAAAAATTACATACAAAAGAAACCAGTTTGAAGAATACATGTCTTGTCACAATTCCGAATCCCTATTCGATATAAATAAAATGGATTTCAAGTTATATTTTTTAGTTACATTTATAACTGCTTTTAGATATTGAATTAAAAAAACTCTTTTACAGATTCAAGGGAAGGTATTTTACTACATTTTTTAATAAATTTCCTTTGTCTCGATAATGTTTTTAGATAAGTACAGAAAAAAACAAAACAATGATTCGGTTGGTCGATGGTGTGCGTGCGGATGTTTACCCCTACTAGTGCTACTAATTACCTGGCAGCCGATGTACTCGTAGCGCTGACGACGGTATACGCATTCATACGCATACTATCCACGAACCGATTCATTGTTTTGATTTTACTGTACGTTTTGATTAAGTCCTTGATAAAATAAAAATTATATCAAATATCATCTTTTGTTTTCTGTCGCCCCCTACCCCTCATTTAAAAGATTAAAAGCGATTGATTTTAACGCTTTCATCTGTCAATGATTGGTGGATTTTTTTACGCATATATACCTAGAAAATGTCCAGCCCATTCCGCTCGGTAAGTGGGCAACGACTAGACAAACGCCGTCATAATAATATTATATTTTAATCCGAGGGACACTAAACCACCATAGGGACGTCCTAAAACCCGCTAGATAGACGAACTCATAAACGTCGGTGGATGTACGTGGCAGTGAAGATCTATGGACTAAGAAGAGTGGAGGGAGCCAAGGAAGGCCTTCATGCAGCAGTGGGTCAACCTCGGTTGATGATGATGATTCATATTAGATATTAAAACCTTATTCGATGTACTACGGCCAGAAAAACCACGTGATAACATTTATACTGATTTGACAATTTTCATTGAACGATCCAAAGTAATTTTGGTACATTGTAAAGGGAATGTTGTATGTAGCATCAACATTTCGACCATTATTTATTATATAGTTGTGAGTTTATTCCACAGAACAGATAAATAAATAGAATTCCGATAGGCTATACTACCTCAATACACTACATTTTGAAGCATGGTTTTTAATGTGTGAGTGCCCTACGAAAATAAACACACTTAATAGACATGCAATAGTGTGTGTTGCAACCTTCAAATACACCAATATTGATTGAGCGTCAGTGCATAAGCCGAGAGCAGTTGTCAGAATGAAGAACCAGCGTATTCTTGACACGTGTTTAAGTTTATCCCATATTTTTACACATACGAGATCGGTTGTCTGTTATTCCACACCCGTTAGGTGTTTCAGATCCCATTATCCCTGAGTTCCTGATCTTCCCACTCCCATATATGTGTATGGTATTTAGCATTAAAAAACTAATACACCCTAGGGAAATCTATAACCACTAGAAAAAACCTTTCGACTCGAACCCGCGCCCCTTGGGATTGATGTCCATGTGTCCTGACCACTAAGGTATGTATGTCCTATATAATTGCGGAGAAGTTAATAAGTTGTTTTCACAATTCAAACTGATCACACCGAACATCAATGTAAATGTTCATATTTCTCTGTTTGTGCTATGTGTGTACTGGCAAACACGTGAGTGTACCAAGCGTACCTAGCTGCAAATTCTAATATGTTGTCATATTAATCCGTCTCTCGGTTAAAGCATTGCAATCGAACCTTATGGAGATAAACTAACGTCATACATATTGCATCAGTTGCAACGGTAACGTAGTGTCAAAATTATATAAAGAAACTTTCGAAATTAGTTTTCTATAATAAAATATTTATGTTAATAATAAAAATTATACACTTATCGAATTCTGACAAATTTGAGTAAGAATCCATCTATAATATTGTATACCTAACAATGTCTTATCTCAAAACTCGTGGCCCTTTTAGATAAGATGCACCATGTGAGACATAGTAGAGATAGCATGACGTATATTATAATATATTACAATATACAATATATCCCACATATAACGAAATATCCTACGTGACCTCATAATATGGTAGTAATATATAAGTATTATATGTATATATTATTAGTTATAAGAACTACTTATCTAGATATTTCCTCGTCTTTATACTGATAATAATATATCATTTGTTGATAACATTTTTATGGCGGTAGCTTGTGTGATTTGTGCAGAACGTAAAAAAAATATGTTTAATTTTTTCCTAATTTGTGGACTGACTGTTTTCTGCATATCTACAAATAATTGACTTTTTACCTATAAAAATCATAAAGACATTATTTTTTACATTGTTTTTCTTTGTTTTTAGCCTTTTTTTCGCAAAAATAACAATTATGCGTCCAGATTCAGACTAGAGATTTTTTATGTTTTATTCCCAAAAACGGTTTTCAAAATTAATGATAAAAGTGAGTTTTTTTTTTTTTTTAATTAAATAAATCTAAAGGACACCGCACTTGAATACGGGACTGTCCTCTAAAATAAAGAACAATTATATTCTTTCGTCATATAAAATAAACCACAAGTTAATTTATAACATCACGTCTCAGTTGTTTTTTATCGTTAGTTAAATTCACTATAGATACATAGTAGCTAGTATCAAATGTATTCGACGTAGTTACCTACAAACACAGTCCACTAGCATTTAGCTTTCTTGATCCTCAATTACTGATATTATCACCGTATTTTAATCCCATTCAGAATTTTTAAATGCCCTTTGGTTTAAAAATAGCCTAAGGTAAACGATCTATTAAGTATCGAACGCATGAACCGTGTATTTCAGCTTGGTAAACCGGACTCATCGTTGATATAGCCTTATATGGGAACTGCAATGATGTGAACATAACATGTAGGCATAGGTACAGACTGCAATATTTTTTACTAGTTTTTTACTATGTTATTGTTAAGTACACAATATCTACTTAGACTTATTAGGAATATAATTATCTTTAAGTTGTTTTTTTAATTGACTCCACAATTCTGGATGTTGGCCACCTTCTGCCTCTGAAATGCAATTCTCTTAAACTATTATAACCATACTCCTGATCCAAACACACATTGAAAAAAAAAACAGGGAAATTTAATAACAGCGATGCGTTGGAGTGGCCAAGAAGGGGCCAGTCTTCACTGTGAAAGACTCATCAAAGAAATAAAGGACCGCGAGGGATTTAGAGTCGCTCACTTACTAGACCCACTCTTCCCCACCTCAGTAATAGCAGGAGACTTTAACGCCAAGGACCGGTTATGGAACTGCCCGCGCAGCGACCCGAGAGGTAATAAAATCGTTAAGTTTACACAGGACACCCAGTCCATCGTGGTGGCTCCTTCAGAAACCACCTTACGTAGAGTGGGGCAATCGTTTAATGTCATAGACTTCGCTATCCTCAGGAACACTAGCTACATACCGATAATCCAAGCACTAGACGAGCTTAACTCAGACTACAAACCCATTCTACTGTACCTGGGAGACCCAGTAGACCCCTTCGCCACACTGCCGGACTCTACCAGATACAAAGTATCATGGGAAGACTTCGGCGCATATATGGAGGAACATCTCAGACCTCGCACACTTCTCACCGACGAATTAGAAATAGACTCCGCCATAGCAGACCTAACGGCTACTACCCAGGAGGCTCTTAAAGCAGCCTCAACTCCTATTAGCCCAGACCTCAAATACAGACTCGACCTTCCAAAACTGATTAGACTCCTCATAACAGAGAGGAATAGGACCAGAAAACTCGGTCAGGACACGGGCGATCCTGCTGTCATCTCTAAGGCCAAAAGGCTAAAGAGGAAAGTCAGAAAAGAGATCAGAAACTTTTCCGAGGAAACTTGGGTTAAAAAACTTCAAGACCTAGTAAAGGGCAGCCACCCTTACTGGTCATTATCTAAAATACTGAGGAACAAAAAGTGTCCCATAACGCCACTAACTGGCCCAAGAGGCCCAGTTTACACTACCCAAGACAAATGCGAACTGTTTGCGGACAGTATAGAAGATCAATTCACTCCAAACCCGATAGCAGACTCAGACTCGGAAGCAGATTCAGATTCATACTCAGGCACAGATTCAGATTCAGACTCAGACACTCAACACAGAGATAAAAGAAAACACATAAAATCAATCAATAGAGAAGCCAGAGCCTTAGTTAATGCCACACCTAGTCCTCCACCGTCACCAAAGGTAGCCGTCTCAGTAGACGAAACCGAAATATTAATCAAGCGACTTAGAAACCGTAAAGCTCCTGGCATTGACGGGATAAGTAACCGTACCCTCAAAATGCTCCCAGACACTGGCGTAGAGTACCTAACGAATATACTCAACGCCTGCTTAGAACAGCAGTATTTCCCTGATTCATGGAAAAATGCCGATATCATCCTCCTGCCAAAACCTGGCAAGAACTTAAAGCTCCCACAGAACCACAGGCCAATTAGCTTACTCCCAACGATGAGTAAAATACTAGAGAGAGCCATAAAATCAAGACTTCAAATCATCATAGATGAGAAATACCAGACGTACAGCACGGTTTTAGAAAAGGCCACTCCACGATACACCAGCTGCTACGTACCACAGAGTACATTAAAGATGCATTCAATCATCACAAATTCACCGTAGGACTGTTCCTGGACATAGCGAAGGCCTTCGACAAGGTATGGATCGAGGGACTGGTCATCAAACTCTCCAGAGCAGAAGTAGACCTACCGATGATCAAGATCCTAAACTCCTTCCTAACCAGGAGACAATTCTCAGTCAAATACCATGGTATCAAATCCTCCATTAGATACACCAAAGCAGGAGTCCCTCAAGGATCTGTATTAGCTCCCATTCTATATAACCTATACACCAGAGACATACCTATCCCAACTAACACTACCGCAAGATCCTGCATAGTCGCACAGTACGCAGACGATACCGCTATTCTAGCTAAATCAATCCAACTTAACCAGGCCACTAAATTAGTTCAGTTAGCAGCCAACAAAATAGCTAAATGGTGCGACAAGTGGCGCATCAAAATAAATGCCAGCAAAAGCGCAGCAATTATTTTCCGTCACAAACACGATAGACACTGCAAAAGCAAAAATAACCTAGTCATGAGCAAGAAGACAATCCCTTGGTCTAGCTCAGTTAAGTACTTAGGACTTCACTTAGATAAGAATCTTACATTCTTTAAACACATCAACGTAAAAGATAGAGAAGCTAGAATAATCAAAGCCAGACTACTCCCAATGCTAGGCAGCCGCAGTAAAGTCTCAACGAGAGGCAAACTGCTCTTACACTCAGCAATAATTAGACCAATAATGACGTATGCATGCCCCATATGGGCACACGGTAGTCCAAATCTCATCGAAAAACTCCAAGTAGTACAAAACGTAGTCCTAAGAGCAATCACAGGCGCCCCGAACTACGTCCGAGGCACAACCCTGCACAGAGACCTAGAAGTGGAAACGCTAGAAGAGCACATCGGAAAACTAGCCATAAAATTTTATGCGTCGATGGACAACCATCCAAACCCAACAATTAAAAATCTTAAAGACTACGATGAAAACACCATTATGGAACATGACAGACCCAGGATCATACTTAGGAGGTTGCAGGCAGGACCCAACAAGAAAAAACAGTTACGACCAAGAAAAAGAAAACAGAACTAATTACCATTTCTGATTCCAGATCCAAAGCTGCCTCTATGTTTTCAGCCCCAAGCTGCCAAGACCCGACCAACTCAGACCAAATCCGCCCTCAAAACCAGAGCGAGCGACTGAGGGTCACCCAGAGCGCAAGGACTGAAGACTGAAGGGGAACAAGGAAAGATCAAAGAGGGACGGCAACATTTCAGACCAAATTTACATAACCATAACGTGTACCTTCAAATTTCAGATCAAACTCACAGCGGCTTGGTTTTTGGCCGGGAGTGTCTCACAAACACTCTCGGAGTTTTTCACCCCACCGCGGCTCAAATTTTGATGAGCAACAACGGGCTCAAAAAGTCCCGAATGGATTCGAAATTCGAAATTCGAATTTGGTATCGTTATCTTTCTTCTTTCTTCGGACTTGCTTGGAGCTGGTGTGGTGGAAGCCCGTGGAACTGGCGTGATCGGCGTGCTGGCACGGAACTGACGCGTTGGGCGAGTTGACGTGGCGGACTCTCGAGGATGAACTTCGCCCCGTGCCTGGATTCATGGTGTCGGGAACAACGCCCTGAAGCTGGACTCTCACTCCTCCTCCCTCAAAGTCGAATAAAATTGTCAAAATGCTGGAGGGTCTCAACGGAGGATGGTCGGCGAACGGGTGTGCGGTGCTGGATGGGATGGCGGCGGTTCGGGCGGTGGCTCGAGTCCAAGTGACCGAAAGAATTTCTTAATTTTTTAGTTGAAAATTGTTCTCTTTCACCTAAAATCCTTATCTAAACAGCACATCCTTGCACTAGAGAGGACAAGAAATCCTCACCCGAGTCTCTTCAAGACTCGGTAGGGTCTCCTCAAGACCCTATTATAAAAGGGTCTCCTCAAGACCCGGATTAAAATCGCACACGTAAATTCAGAGAAACCTTTAACAGAGACCAAAAACAGAGACGAAGGGGATGATGCGTAATGTAGATGAGCCCCAAAACCATAAAGGAATACCCTAAGTGAAGTCAAGAGTCGCTCACTCAGACGATGGCTGCAATTTGGAGTGCTCACGAATGAAGAAAAAGAGAGAAGGAACCTTGATACGGTACCTAGTACGTTAGAGTGTGTGGTGACCCGAGTCTTGGGTTACTGGTCCTAAGACATTAGCGGTCATAACAATAATATGCTTCACACCCATACGTAGGGTCTCGTGATAGCAGTGGTGAAAAGTGAACCTAGGCGTTTAAGATCCGACATAAATAATGCACGCTAAGCTTTGTTAGTCAAACGTATTTGTTTTCATTAAACATTAAACTAAGACTTCATTGTTGATAGTGTTTTTAAAATTCAATTAAACCTTGCTTAATCCAAACATTTATAAAATATTTAAAACTACGCGATTAAACTATACATAACTATAGATATTATATATATATTATATATATAAGAAAAACTAACCAACACAATCTGTAACAAATGTGTTCTTTTCAATGAAAACAAATAAATATGACTGAAAAAGTGTGCATTATTTTTGTCGGACCGACCATAGTTTTTAGTCATAATTTTAGATATTTTATGGATAAACCAATATATTTTAACTAAAAAAAATGGCTTGAATTAAGCAGGGTTATATTAAATTTTAAAAACTAACTATCACCATCTGCAAATTGTATTCTTAGTTCAATGAAAATCTATAAGTACGACTGACAAAGTTTAGTGTCCACTATTTATGTCGAATCTTAACAGCCTACCTCAACCCCTCGCCACTGTGTGATAGAACGGTCACCAGACGTGGTTTGGTGGGGTTATTAACGTCAACGGTACCTACCTAGTTATTCTAAAGTAGAACAAAGTCACATTTTTTTTTTTTTTTAATAATCGAACATTTTCTAATTGAGATATTAAAATTTGTTGATTAGTTTTGTATCAACAGCTTGATAAGTGGTTCAAATGTAATAATAAGTTCGTAGTGAACTGACTTGATTTATTTACTTAGGATTAATATTATTATCTAAGGCTTAATTTAGAATGTTTAATAGATTATGCAATACTTAGGAATTGATATGTCACGACAATTTTATATAAATTTCCATGTAGATATTGCTTTTTCATATTGAAACTACATTTATTATATTATATGTAAATAACGATAACAATTTTGTATGCAGCTATCTTGGCGACAGATTTAATCTCTGTTAATTCTACTAATCCAAATGTTATATGACAATATATGTTATCAGGTCTTTATGATAATTTGATAAGACATATTTTTATTGCCAATAATAATTAATATTTGTGCTAAGTATGCATGTGTTATCATCACTATCAATTAATTTATCATTGTATTTAATATATTGATATGAGAATCTATTTTTTTGCTGCAAGAATAATGATTGCAGTAATTAGGTGACTACATAATGATTTTTTTTGTGATATGAGTAAGAAATACATTTTGCTAAAAAAAAATATCATTTTCGTTATTGCATGACCAGTGATTAGGATTATTGATATTTTTTTACGAGGAATGCTAGTTATCCAATCACCCAATTCACAGACCATAATTTAGTATCCTACTGAATCGTTGTTGATTGCGCTTTTTATAGTGGATTATAATTGATTTTGATGGAATGATTGTGATGGTGGCTGTGGATGGTGGGAGGGGGGGCGTTATGTTAAGGATGTCAGGCACTGACCTTTTATGTTGTTCAGCTGTCTGGCTGAAGCTAGTCCCTGGTGCATGCCCTCACGTCCTAGTAGGCACTCACACGGTACATTTGGGTTTATAGTAGATGAGGAGACACCCTGTGCCGGTAACACGGACACAGGTGGTTTTATTGACGGAGTTTCCACGGAGACTCGAATATAATTAAGGTTTCTACAAGGGTTTCACTTTAAATGCTCGTGGTCTGAACTTAACTTTTTGAATCAGTCTGTATGCGCTTGGAATCACTAGTTAAACGACGGTATAGATATAACAAGACTAGATGCGCCCGTTGTCTTGGGGTAACTTGAGGTAATTTAATGTTATTCAGTCACGGTCGACTAATGACCCATAACTGCTGGTCGCCTGGACAATAACTTAGAATTTGAGGTTGGAGGGAAATATAGGAATGAAAGCGACAATAATTGGCCCAACCAGTTGGTTCATTATAAAAACGCATTGATAATTATAAATAAATATTTAACCAAAAGAAATCAACCCGTATGATATTTATTGATATAAACTTCGATTAAGTATATAAAAATACAAATAAAACTGTATACAAATACCTACAAAGGATTTAGAGACCTTGCAAGACCCGTGGCACTCATAAATTGGTGGAACGACACAGACGAAAAGACAAAGCATCGGGGACGACACACACTTGCAGACGTGTGTTCATCGCTAGACCGAAAATGCGGAGTATCTGGGTATGTGGACGCGACGAGAAGCTATACGCAGTAAGCGGAATACATGTGGAAGTCAGCTAATTTTTGATAACCTTTTGATAATTTTTTTTCAAAATGGCCTCTCGCCATACCATTAATTTTCTGTGTGCGTGCCTTAAGATAATACCTATATCTATAAAACAATGAATTTCTTAATCTGTCTGAATATAGGTTACGATTGCATCTGTCTGCCTGTCACAAAATAGTCTTTATTAAATAGAATTATTGTATTACGATGGTAATAAGTATCTCAACGACATTTGGAAGATGGATAATTATAATATTGTAAACAAAGATTGTTTATAAAAACTTTCCCAGAGAAACCAATAAAATAATATTTATTTACAATAATAATTAATATCAATACGTTTGGCATATATTATTAATATTATGATATAGCTTGTCGCCATTCTTATCTTGCATATGATAAACCCGTGCATGTGCCATAATATAGGTACCTACAGATATATTTAATATACATATTTGGAAATAAAATATGTACCTACTAGTACAATATAATCCATAATATTATTAATCACTGTATTAATAATGAACATCTTGAAATGCGTAGCGATATCCGAGGTAAATATAGATATCATACAATAATATGGACGAAGCATCTGGGGAAAAAAATGACACTCACTTTTTTGTCGGGTCTGCCGAATGGCATAATCTGTTCTAACGCCATTACAATAAAGGTGATATTGCTATAAATTCCCGATGCGTGATATCGCATAATGGAAATTGCGTGATGTCTACCTATGCATGTGCGAATGTAGCTATGCGTGAATTTACTTGCTAGCTACTGTATTGAGTGCGTTGTCCATTAATAATGTCATTTGGTGTAATGAACGGAAGCTAGAGTAGGTTGTAAATGCACCTACATGCTATAACCATCTGAGACATCCAATATTTGCTTATTTCACGTGGCATATCTAACTAAAAGCAAGACGGCGTGGATGACACAAACGGGCACAAAATAATACATTAATCATGACCGTTAGGCCACGCGAATTCGATAACCACGGGTGTATGCGACAGGTCGCAATAAATCGTAGTTATATCTGAAAGTCAGATTTTTATCGCTAAACTGAAAGTGCGGGTAGTTTGGGTATGGGGAATGTGGCCGGAAAAGTGCAGGATTCCGGGATTGCAGTGAGGAGAAGCTATAAGTAGTAGATGGGGTGAATGCGGAAGTCAGTGGCACCTGCCAGATTTTAACACCAAATTATTTTGGAATTCTGGAATCCCCCATACTATTTTTCTGTGAGCGCGCCTGAGACTCATACTTGATAAAGATTACCATGTAAGTTTGTAAGTGAAACACGTGTCGTGAAGCAATTTTGAAATCTGGTGAACACGTTTTATAAATTATCACCAATTAAACGCTGAATCCTTTGAAAGGATTCTTTAGAATTTATGTACATATACGGGTTAACGATATGTGAAGGAGTAAGTTGATTTTTGATTGATGGCAAGGCGCCATAATATGGTCGCGTCTGTGGAAATGTAATCTAAACAATGTGTATTTTTATTTTTATACCTCCTCCACCAGCTTAAAATGATAACTGGATAACTGATAAAGTATTTATCTATTTAATTTAACATTAATGAATTGGCAGTTATAGATAAATCAACCAGTTGCGTGCGGTGACTTAGTTGTAGGGATACGTTGATAAAAAACATGCCTAATTATTATCTGCTAGAACAGTGTTAGTCAACCTTTTTATACCTACCGCCCACTTTTGTATCTCTGTTAGTACGTAGTAAATTTTTTAATCGCCCACCGGTTCCACGGTAATGGTGATTTATAAAGTAAAATAGTAATTTTACTTTATAAAATTTATAAAGCAGGTTTACAGCAAGTTAAAAAGCATATAATAATAATTACTTACCAAATGATTTTTGTCAGACTTTCACTAAGTTTGGCAGAATAAATCTTTACAAAACAACTTACTGTAGTTATACCTATCTTTTTATTTATACTTTGCATACATAGAAACATGAAGTCTGATAAAAATACATTTAATTAATCCAATTATTAATCATATCCATGAGGCTGATGCTGCGAAACTAAATACTGGATTCCACAAGATATAAGGTAGGGAAAGGTATCAATAAACTGAATGTCATTTTCAATATATTTGGATATATATATATATGTTTTTAAAACCCCTACCGCCCACCATGAAAGCTGGAATGACCACTAGTGTGTGGTAGGAATCAGGTTGACTACCCCTGTGCAACATAATAATTTTATTTCTTACGACATTGTTACCAATTGGATCTTAGCGAGTGGCCAGTAAAGAATTTTGTTGTGTGGTATTGCGGACTTCCTACTTTGCGATATTCTCAAAATATTATTAATAATATATATGTTACACCGAATGAGCGAAATTGACTATTACATGAAATGGCCAAAATTTTGGCTAATTCATGTAACAGTCAAGCCTGTTGCCTTATTCATGAATTAGGTAAATTTTCTGCTGGGTACATGAATTCGCCAGGCTATGGAATTCTTGAACTGTCAACATGACAGAAGAAAAAGTAAATTTAATACGGATGGTTTTATTAGTTATAATTGGACATAATATAATATTATTATTATTAGGTTAGGTTAGGTTAGGTTAGGTTTGGTTTTGTAATTCTGAATTAAAGTATTCAACTGAATGTCCATTTTGAGGTTAGCTATCAAGTGTCAACAAACTATCACAAACATTCAATCGACCAAGCACGAATCAAATCACGAAAATACTTTTCAATAAAATTCTTCCGTTATCATATTATAGTTCTAGATTTCTTTGCGCATAGTAAATAGATATGAAAGTCATTGCAATTACATATTGATTGGTATATTTTTATATTATAATCAATGACATTTGTTTAGTTTGATTAGTTGCAAAAAATACCACCGGAGCGCGATCATCTATTTTGACCATAGATAATATATGTACATTTTGACCAATGCACGAGCATTTTGATACATTTAGTTTAGTTGCAAAAAATACCACCGTAGCGCTACTATCTAATTTGTCCAAGACATGAACTAGACAGAAAAATTACTGCCGAATTCACGCACTCTCCAGATATTTTGTCTAATTCATGAATAAGGTAACGGGCTTTCATTTTTCATGATTTAGGCAAAATTTTGCCCATTTCATGTAATACTCAATTTCGCACAATCGGCGTAACATATATAATATAACCTAAATAATAAGTATAATATCGCAACATGGTATGGAAAGGTGCATGTTGGGAATAACGCAAAAATATTACAATAGATAAAGAGGCAGACAAGAGTACGTGATGTGATAAAGGTCGCTAAGCAGATGAAAGTGAGTGGACAACCGCTTGACAAACACCGTCATAGAGTGGTACCATAGACTATACAAACATCTAGACGCCACCCGTTGCATTGCTAAATGAAGCCACGTGCCTTGCGTTTGGTATGTGGGCGAGCGAACGCATTCGTCTACAAATGTTCGAGACCATAGACCATTTCGCTAGTGCTCGCCCAAAGTGCTCGCCCAAAGTGCTCGCACTAGACGCTCAGAATTAAAATATAATTTTCTATTTTTTTTACGTTATATAGTATTTTTAAGCGGTCAAAATGCAACCGTTAGATAAAGATACCCATAATTTAAGTTATTTTAAAGAAACACTAGGTCACTGATATTAAAATATGTAATAATATACAAATAAATTATCACGAACATGTATCAACTTACCTATGAAACGTAATACCATCTTCTTGCTTATCAGTACGGCTACCACATTTTAAGACAACACACAGAACCATCTTTTCTACTTAATTAACTAAAAATATTTACCACTGACTTTATGTTTAACACAACAATAGCAATTTTAGCAACACGAGCTTGCAGGTTATCGACGCTATGTGAAGCGTTTCGCCACATTTACCGGCGACACTTTTGGAAACTAGCTCACGCATAATATGTAGACCTTTTATCTTACTCTAGCGCGTGTCGCAGAGATTGTAAGGGTGCCGAATACTTTCTCACTCGCACTCATGCATCGTTTTTGTTCAGGCCTTGAGTGGTACCCAAGGGGCACTAAACGTCGACAGGGGCGCCCTAAAACCCACTGGGTCGACGGACTTATAAGGGTATACGTGGTCGTGAAGAGTGGAAGGATCTAGAGAGGACCTTTATCCAGCAGTGGATCGACTAAGTATAGTTAAGTAAAATACGGTTGCACAATAAATACATGTTATTATATTTTATAAATTATTTATGGGGATCTTCGAAATCTTCAGCAATCCACATAACATTACAGAAAAGGTTACCTCAGAATGACAACTCTGTTACCTAGAATCTTATGAAAAAGTTAAACAAGTACCTATATATTAAATAAAAAAAAAAAAAAAAGTTCTTATATAAACATACAAAATATAACTCGCACGGCAGTGCCGAACCTAACACATGCGAGGTCCGATTGGCATAGTTGATATGTGGGCATGTTGTTACATTTGATTTTTGCTAGTGCGAATATAATATGGCGATATATTGTGTCATATTACATGTTCAAACTTGTCCATGTCAGCAGTCCGTGAAACGTTAATATGTATATTTTTACAGTTACAGAGGTATACTGCGTCCCTTATATTATTATAATCTCAAGTCTACTCTCCACCTTGTCTAATAAATATTTTTATACCTACAATTTACCGGTCACACTCTGCCCCTCGATAATAACGGGGTAAGCTTTAAATTTGGTGAATGTACGAGCTTATCAATACAAACGGCAAACGAATGATTCATTCCGTAAGAATAAAAATACCTTTTAAGAAAGTCTCGAATTCAGTCTTAAAATTCCCCAAATGTTTTAAATTATCTACAGCTGTAAACACCAGGGATTGTTAAAACATAATGGGTTTATGCAGGAGCAAACTAAGGAGTTAAAATAACTGCCGGAAGAGTGTCTACATAAGACCAATACAATTTTTAACACATTAACATGATGATGGTACACAAAGTCCAGTTTATTGTCCTAAACGACCTAAACCTAACCTAAAGTTTCAAATTATACTGGAATGTTTGCAAATACGTAAATTTGATAATATTCTGCGTACCCTTTTGTGTAATATTTTTTTGGACGCACTCCCTAAACGAACTGTTAATGTACATTTTTAAACATATTAAACAGATTATATTGTTTTCGCGTTCAATGCAGAAATACAAATTTTTCCAATACTCTTTATAATCACGAATTCGGACCTGTTTTACATTTTTTGGCTACTCATTCTACTTAAATTCAATAGAAACACGGACAGTCAAATGATTTTTGATTGAAAAGATTATCTAACATGCAGTATAAATACATACACTGAATTAACTTTTAACACAACTGCGAATCTACATGTACCTACTTCACCTCACCATCGCAACTATTTGACAACTTTACCTAACCATGATAAATTATCGCATAATGCGTTATTCGCGGTTGGATATAGCCGCTCTCGTACCTCATCTCACTATCCTACCGTAGCAATCGTGTCATTTTAGAGAGCAGACACACGGCATTGCAGTCCATTGCAATGCCGTGTGTCTGCGCCCTTACCTAGTGCGATATTTATAGAAATGTTGCAACCTTTTGAGGTATTGTCGATAATGAGATGAAAGTCCACCAAATTGGTATTGGCTAAACAATGTAGCCCATATATTGTGAATCACCAGTAGGGAATCCAATCCCGAGTCAAAATTCTGATCCCGGGATTTCGGGATTACAATTTGACAATCCCGGGATCCCGGGATTGGCATTTTTTTCCATTGTTAATATAAAATTTTTATATTTACAAATAACATTGATAAAATCGGTCAAAAATAAATCTAGTATAATTTATACTATGTAAGACATTTATTGTTAATATTGTATACGTTCAATCTAGGAAATACATAAGTTTAATGGAGTAAATAATAATGTGAATTTAATATCAGATTGCTGTTTCTGATAGTAAAGACTTAATGAATGGGTTAGCGAGATTTAAAATAGTAAAGCAAATCGTGGTGCACTTATGGCCTTTCCGCTTCATAGATCTAATCAGTCAGCCAAATATGAAACTCCCGTAAAACGTATAAGATCATGGTGGAATTACTTTGTTAATAGAGCGAAGCATTGTTTTTTCCAATCTTCATCATTTTCATTAATTTATGTGAAAAAATAAAATGAATCGGCAACTTACAGTGGGTATAAATCAATCTCATTCAAACTAAGTTTATTTCTAACGTAGTTATTTGTTATTAAAAGTATTTTTTCTGTTATATTTTCGTTTTTATTTTATTTTCCATAAAAATTGATAAAAAATCAATCCCGGGATTCATAGGTATCGAAAATAGCTCAGGATCCTGGGATTGGAATCCCTAGTCACCAGTATTGATTAAGTAGTTCTTTAGTTATATTTACGTTATAAAAATAATATAATACATACCTACAATAAGTATTAAGTATAGATCAGTACATACATAATATATTCGCGTGTAATCATTGTTTCTAACCGGACACCGAACCAATGGACACGGGCAGACACACAGTCCAATAATTTTACTAAGTAATACCTATATAGTTATTCTTCTTCTTGGTCGTGCACTCATGGCTGAGGATCGTGACCACATTTAAATTTCGCCATCCTTTGAGCGACCAAGACTTTCCATCCTTCTCGATCTTCCGCTTCTCTCAGGGCAGAATGGATGGTGCTCCCAGTCAGCTCTTTCACTTGGTCGCTCCATCGCGCAGACGCTCTTCCTCTGCTTCGCCTTCCCTGGAGGCTACCCAAAACTACCAGTCTCTCCAGGTTATCCGGTCCGCGCCTGACAATATGTCCAAAAAACTGCAGAATTCTTCTCAGACATATCGCCAAGAGCCGTTCCTTTATCTTCAGTCCCTGGATGATTGACTGGTTCGTCCTGTGCTCCGTCCAAGAAATGCGAAGCATTCGGCGCCAATACCACATCTCAAAGGCATCAATTGCCTTCCGTTCTCTTGCCTTCAGGGTCCACGACTCGACTCCGTATAGGAATATCGAGAACACTAATGTTTGCACAAGCATCATTTTTGTGGCAATCGAAATTCCCCGATCCTTCCATCTAGTGGTAAGGCGTGTCATCGCACTTTTTGCAATTTGTGTGCGCTTTCTTATTTCCGCTTCGCATCCGCCTTTTCCACTGATGGTCGATCCAAGATATACAAACTTGTCGACTGTTTCGTCGTTTTGGAGTGTACTTGGTGTTGATAGAAGGTTGGCCCGATCAATAACCATTAATTTGGTTTTATTCCTATTAATAAGGAGGCCGTATTTGCGACTCTCTTCCTCTACCCGGTGTAGCAGCTCTGAGAGTTCCCTTTCATCAGCAGCGATTAGTGTGGTATCATCTGCGAATCTTAAGTTATTTATTTTCTGGCCACCAATTGTTATTCCGCCTTGCCAATGATCTAGGGCTCTTCGCATTATATGCTCTCCATATATATTGAATAACTGGGGAGATAAAACACATCCTTGACGAACTCCCTTCTCGGTTCGGAAACTCTCAGAAAACGCACTATTTACTCTCACCTTTGTGTGGCTATTGTTAGATAATGTGGATATAGTTATTATAATATCTAAAATGCATGCAGTATTCAATAAATGCACACACAATTATTATTAAGTACCCAATCTGGTGGATTATCCGCTCTGTATCAATAATTTTCCAGGAACAAACCTTTTCCGCCCGTTATTTGGGCTCGCGTCTGAGATAATCCGCCCCTGAGTGCATTTTCGGTGCAACATTTTAGTTCTATCGCAGACCGCCAGAGTGTTCCGAGAACTCGAGCGATTTTAACGACGCGTCAACATTTCACGGAGAGAATATAAAAATTCGCAAGAAGGTTTTATAATAAATTAATGGCACAACTCAACAAAATATCTCGAGTGATTTTGATACAATGTCCGCTTAGGAATGCTTCCATGATGACCCTTTTTTACAGGTATCTATATCTGGATTAGTAGAAAAGCTGGGAAAATACTGTGCTTGATAATACCAAGCAGTTGAGGTATTTATTCATATGGAATCTACTATAGAAATAAAATATTTACCCATCTACCATTACTATTTCGAATTAAAACATTGAAATTGAAAGCCAATAGATTAGACAAATAAAAACACGGCAAAAAAATGATTTGTAATAATTCTCCAGCACCCTTTTTACTTAATGCACTTAATAGCCATGAACATTTTCAATTACTTATATAATTCTGCAATATATTTTTTGATTATTATGTGTCGATACTCGACAGCTCTATTATTAAAGTAGATGTATTAAAAATCGCCAATAATTCACTGTATAAGTACCTACTCTTAATTTGAACTAAAATACAATTTTAAAAACGTTAATGTAGTGTTTCACACTGCATTTAATCTTAGCTGTAGGTAGGGGGGCCGCCAAATATCTTAGCCTGAGGGCCTGTATCAGGATGTGGGGACTATGGTATAGGTACACCGAGTGCAATAGACAAAAGACCGATAAACGAGAAATTAAGCTGTGAAGAAGAAAAAGACTCTATGGGACTAATTTACATTCTCCTCCTTGCCCCTCCCCAATATTAAATCCTGGGTGCGCCACTGATATTAAGACGTGTCTTTAAGATCTGCAGTGATGCCCCTAGATTTCGCCCGATTATTTTTATACAGTATTTTTTATCGTCCGTGCACGTGTCATTCCTGGTCACTAAAGACGTCGGAGGACAACGGAAGTAAACTAGACATTGCAAAATATAGACATGTTAATGGGGGACATGCTCGTCGAAGGTCAAAATCGAGTTTTTATTGTATTTTCAAACCATGATCCTGGACACTCCTTAAACGTCGTAGATAATCTATTTATATAATTTTGAAGCCTTATAGTTATTTTAAACATTTGATATTAAAATAAAAAAAAAATCGGTTAGGTACATGTTCAAACACGCGCGTCAATATCATTTTACTCCCTACTTTAATTATAGTTTGTCAATTTATGACTACGGCCGTATGTTGTAGCTTAACCACTGGGGAATGACAAAAGAAATGGCGTATTTCAAAAAAACACTACCTTATTCTTAGGTCAATAATTATTATAAAGCAATCATTATTCATAAGATGTTTATCACACTTGAATGGTCAAAGACATAGCTTATAATAAATATCTTTAGAATCATCTTCAAATGTGTTAATCTTGCCGATTTTTTGAATAATAAAATGCCTACTTCTTGTCAAATTTGGGATCACAGAGATTATCAATATAATTTTTTATCGTGAATATTTTACAAAAATTATCTCGTAATAAATTATACTAATGGTTTTGTTAATGCGTTTAAAAATTAATAAATGTAAAAAATCTTAACACCACTGCACAGTTATGTACCGAAATATGACTATATTCTAAAACATTAGAGCGAGAGGTTTAAAAGAATACTATTTTATGTAACAAAAATACTTTATGCAGTCATCAAATGTTTAAAATAACTATAAAGGATAATAAGGCTTCAAAATGATATATAAATCTACAACGTTTAAGGAGTGTCCAAGATCATGGTTTTAAAATACAATAAAAACTCAATTTTGACCTACGACGAGCACGTGGGCCGTTAAACCTTGTTTGTTTCCAACCAGCGAGCTGAATTTATTAATGGAAAGATATTTTCGTTATTACTGAGATTAGGTAGCTATTTCTATATATACCAAATGATTCTCCTCGATTTGCCGCCCTTCGAGTAACTTCCGCCTCCAAGCGACACTCAATGCGCCTACCCCCACGACGTCACTGACGATCTGCGTTGGATTGGTAGTTAAATGAATAAAATATGAATGAATGGTATTTAGTTAAGATCGGTTTTGTAATATAAACCCATTGTAAGAATGATTAGCCCTAAAATATCTATCCAACTGAAAAACTTTAAATTTAATAATATAGCAGTAAGGAAAAATAATTTAAAACCTGCCTTATAATAAACTTGCAGATGTATCTTATACATAAATTGCGAATCACCCGCCTTCGCTAAATATAATACTGCTACATTTTTAATGATATTCTCAGTAAATCAGAGTAAATACAGATAGGATCTGTCGTAAGGCTGCTAACTCATTGGTTTCAAGTTTCACAAAGCGAAATCTTACGAGAATCTCTGCAAATGCAATGAACTGCGGTATGTTGAGTTGAACTCGCAGTAGGGTTGCCAAAAGTATAATTATTTTTCGATATTCGGTTATTTAAAAAAAAACCGAGAATCGCTAATCGGTTATAAGGAAAAGCGTTGATTATTTTTAATGTATTGGTTGCTACATGTGGAAAGGACTTTTTAGACATCAGTTCAGTTAGTTGTTTGTTCAGTCTCAGTTGAGATTTCAGTTCAGAAACAACGATGTATATTCCACTCAAAATTAATGTTAATTTTATAAAAAAAACTTTTTAAACGCATTAATTCGTATAATACATTACAAATATTAAACACTAAGTGTGAGGCCTCAGTGCCGGCGTTCGGCGCAGCGTTGAGCGTTATGCGCAACTCAAACTTATAAATATAAACCGTATAAATGTATAACCAAAAAAAGACATTGTCTACGAACATTTTCACACACGGTTATACGAGTTGCGCAAAACGCTCAACGCTGCGCCGAACGCTGCCACTCAGGACGTACACTTATATTTCAATGGAAATTACAAAAGTAGGGAAGTATGAAAAATACGTTAATACTAAATAGTAAGGTCATGCCTAAATGCTTAAGTTAATTTTGTTAAAAATAGGTATCTACATAGATTAGATTGCACCTACTTTCTTAGATGCAATAAAAGACACTGCCATTTTTAGTCTTCGCTATAGTAACATGGGTGCCAGGTTCGAATCCTGGGTCTAGCAAATACACGTAATGTTTTTCAATTTGTGTTTGAGTCAGAGTATGGACCCAATAGATTGAGCAGGTGGCTAACATCAATTTCTGGAAAAAAAATGTTAATAAAACTTCCACTCTGTGGAGCCTCATATTATGATCACCTCAGGATCGAACATGGTGAAGTATGGGCGGTCACTGTTTTTCGATAAGCATAATATACTGGTGCTTTGCCCATCAGGTGGCCATTAGATATAATTAGCATGCTATTTAAATGTGGTAATTAAATATTAATTAAAAGGTCCGCGGCGAATGGGTTTTAACTCTCATTAAGTCGTTTACACGTAAGTTTACCTGACAACTGTAAAAACTGATACGATAACTTACTAATGGTAAACATATCGGGACTCGTATCCGTTTCAGTTTCAGTCAGCCGCTTCAGTTTTTGGATTAACACATTAATCGTTTAAATTTAAGAGCACTTTAAGCATACGAGCGGCACGTTGAAAGTACTCGATCATACAACAGATATACCTACCTACAACAGTGATATCAGACACAAAACACCGACACTTGTATTTCGTGTACTTTGTATTCTTTTGTTACTGAAAACCCGTTGCCATATGAGTAAATGAATACATTATTAGTTACGCCATACAATAATAATAATAAAATAAAAGATGGTTAGGCCTTTTATATTCGCATTCATCCTTTCTTTCATCCAACCTCAAATCCCCAATTATTGTTACAAGACCACCAGTCACGGGTCATGATCGACCGTGATGAAAGTTTAGTTTAGTTAGCTCAAGACTCAAGGTGAGTGTAGTTTGTAACCAGAGTTTATTGATTAATTCAATTATACAGACTGATTCATAAGTTGTTCGTGGGCTACGGCCGGGTCAGCTTGATATAGTGTGACCGTCGCCCGAGCGATACTTCTGAATACCTGGCAAGCTGTGATACCGGCTCTAATTATTCCATCATCATTCATCAACAGTGTGCCATCAAGTGTCGCGCACCGGGTAACCCAACAAACAATACCGCGCAACCAGACCACGAAGCCATCATCAACATCATAATAGGTCAGTGTCTGGCATACTGTTAACCCCCCCTCCTCTAGATGCGGAATCAACCAGCATCACCTTCAAATTACAGTCCACTGCAAAAAGCACCATCAAAAAGGATAATATTAAGCTAAAACAATTCGCATACAATATGAGTCAGGATACGGGCTTATCGGCCTTTATGATTTATATTGATAATTTACATACTTTGAGATAGCAAAAAAATTTAATGCAATGTATGAGTACTTTGCAAATTTGGAGAAATGTAATATAGTCTAAGGCGCCAGTTGAATTTGGCGACTGACTAAGATATTTTAAAAAGCTGAGTGATTAGTGATAACATTGGTACCTATTGATAACTGATTGATTAACTAGATACCTACATACCGCGAATTTATTTTTGTCATATTGTTTCATTATCATTTCCCGGAAAGCGGTTAATTCTTATTTTGTTATTTCCAATTATTATCGTCGTTTTTATCGTAGTTATTATCACACAGTTATTCTCAAAATCATACGTAGGTATGTAGGTACATACTTAGAAAAGATTTAAAAAAAAATAGTAACGTTGTAATGAGAGTAATATTTATAATATTTTCCCCATTCGAACTTAGTCGCCGATTGCGACATCGTCAGTTAGACCTCTATCTTTCGGTTCTGCATTATGCTTCAAATTACTAAAATTCACAACAAAAATCGTTTTCAATAGAACCTACAGAGCTATTTGCAGGTAAGTAGGTCCATTTAAAAGATAACACATAATAAATATCTACAGAGCATCATTATTCGAGTGGCTAGGTTTGAGTAAGGCTAGGGCAGGTTCGAATCCATTACATGCAAATGAAAAGTATTATGTCTTAAGCCTCAATTACATTGAGCTTCTTTACGAGCTGTTTATTGGCGAATTTACAATCTGCCTGTAAAGTCGCCCAGTGTAATCATCGAATAAGCTAATAAGCAGGTTGTAAACACTCTACCGAGAAAAGTTGAAAGCCGGTCAACTTTACACGCTACACGCCGGCGTGTGGGCCTACTGCGTCTGCGCAGTAGAGCGCAGTACCAACCTCCCGGTAAAAAAATGAACTACGTTCCGTTAAAATAGTCTTGGCTTAAAATGGCTTGTGGCTTCTCAGCGAATGGAAAGTTTTGTGTGTAATCATCAAATCGCAGTAGCTGAATCGCCCGCTTTTAAATTTGCCAATAAACAGCTCATAAAGAAGCTCAATGTAATTGAGGCTTTATGATGATAAGAGTGTTCGATTTTTAAATGTCAGAGTGTGTCAGAGATTCAATGATTTTCATTCCAGATTTCCATAAATTACAATAAAAAATAAACTATCATTGGTGATGAAATAAAAAGCGATGAATTCGAATTTTATTTCGCCATATTTCACTAAAGGCACTTTGGGAAACGTTGGATTAAGGCAGTGTTTCCAAACCTTTTTTGATTGACGGAAAACTGGAGCAATTTTGGGAACCTTTACCTGGTACATTTTGAGGGCTATTTACAAAAGAGATATGTAAATAGGTAGGCAGTGATAAACCTTCGAAAAGTGCTGCCCTTAA
Source organism: Rhyacophila brunnea (assembly GCF_057557595.1). Classification (NCBI taxonomy): domain Eukaryota; kingdom Metazoa; phylum Arthropoda; class Insecta; order Trichoptera; family Rhyacophilidae; genus Rhyacophila; species Rhyacophila brunnea. Next base: position 6,586,269 of record NW_028232796.1, on the reverse strand, counting down.
AATACATTCTTAAAATATACTATAAGCACATACTTAAAATACTCAATACATTATCATCCCTTATTATTTTTAGACTAATTTTATATAAATTTGTTACCTACTACATTGTATTATTTTTGCGTGATTACTTGCAAAGCACACATTTAATATTTGAATATTTAGATTCGTAAAAACTTTGTCTCTTTGCGCCGCAGGCGAAAATGTTGTTAACGTCATGCAATGTTTTCTCAAAAGTGGTATTTAATACCGTCCCTAAGCAACGCGTGAATTGCTGACTCATTTTCTTTCATTATTTAAGTAAACGTCACACAAAACATTTTTTAAGCTAACAACGAAAAAGTTTTCAAATTGTATCGGTTTTTTGAAACTTTTGCGAATTCTCGCGGAGCCCCGGAGTTCCGTGGACTTGGTTGGGAATCATTAAAGTATACATACAGCAAATTGTGAAACTAATAAGCGGTCTTCGCAGGACGGATGTGATGTTCATGATGCTGTGTATCGTGCGACTAACCTGTCTGGCACCGTTGAGGTTGATTTTTTTTAAAACTATAAAAATATAATACGACCATGTGTTAAATAGATTTTTTATAGTTCTAATTGTTTTTATCATTTTACTATAATATGTACAACATACTTTCTTTTCTACTTTATTGTTATATTGGTTGTTATTTGTAATTAAATCATTTTTTATGTTTTGTATTAATTGTGTACTATGGTGCGTTGACCAATCTATGTAGTGCCACAATACTATTTTTTTCTAAATAAATACTATTTAAAAATCAAACACTATTAAGTTGGTTTTCATGATGTAAAATAAAATAGTTTTATGCACAATATTTTTTGTTATACATATTATGTAGCTGCAGAATAATAAGCGATCGAATATCTATTGTTTATAAAAATATCAAATTACTTTGCAGTAATATATTCCCAGCGAATCCATTTCCAGTAAACAATTCAGCTAGACCAGCAAGTGGATTGGCGAAATTAGAGACGGTGTATTATTACATCATATCACAGCACATTTTACGAGTACCATTACGGTGTATTAGCTGAATAATCATTTTTCATAGTATTTTCTTACAACTGTAATAACAAATAATATTTCATTTCACTACTCAATTTAAAACGCTGACTCTATATTTAGTTCAATATGATTATGTAACAGAATTTAATTTTAATGTACTACCATTTATTGTATAAATAACGAAGGATAATTTATCTCAATGTCACTCGAATCAGAGTACTTAGCTAGTAACTATCATGTATAATATACTATTGTACCGATACGCTGCTAATAAATCTCACCCTGATACATCGTAGACTTCGTCATTATCATCATCCTCTACCTACACATCGAACACCACACTAGAGTGACACCAACACATACTTAACTATGTTTTCAAATTGTATTTTTTTTAAATAATGACCTACTGATAATAACTACCTAAGTAGTAATAATAATGACTATTTAACGTATATTTGAAGAATGCTATAAATATTAATGAGTGATAATAACATAATAAAATAAATTATCAATGATATTGACAATGAAACTAGATATCGATTGTTGCAAGGCAATCTTTTTTGTATGGCAATATTATTATAGGCAATATGCTAATTTCTTTGGATAGGTTTATAATACATATTTAGCGTCAATTTAAGAAACCAGTTTCATATAAATAAAGGAAATCAAAATACGTTTTAACCATATGTAATGAAAATATCGAATTATAGCGTTTTATAGAATGCGTAGGTACTGTTAAATTCTTGATACCTTAATAATAATGAATTACAATTCAATAATCGATTTTGCATGGTTTTATAAATTAATTTATTTTGACAGATATCGTCAATGTTATTCTTCTCGTAATATATTTTTAATAATACAAATTAAATTAGTCGCTGTGAATAATCTGTCATATATTTTGTACACAATAATATGTAGGAGGCGAAATAAACGGTCATGTCTAGAGGTGAGTTGGAAATACTGTCACCAGTTTGTGTACTCAAGTTTCGGATGAAACTACCCATAATAAGTATTTGTGGCCCAATAAACTTATTCCAAAAAACTTGTGATGATATCATCGCGAGTCGCTGTTCTGTGCACTCGCAAGTTGGTAGACTTTCAACTCTATTGACATTAAATAGCACATGCATATAGGTATATTTTTATTAGTTTTTACTAGTCTATTGCGTTCGAATGTATGAATAATAATATGTCATAATTTTTGTGTCGCAGCACAGTGGTGAGATGACGCACAGGCTTAGGTTTGTTATATACCGGTCAAAACATGTTTGAAATTTAAAAAAATCACTGTTATTCATTTTTGTTAACAATAATATCGTAACCTAACAGAAAAACAATTCATAAATTTAAAATTTTATAATAAATGGGACTTTTCGACAAGCGGAGCTCAGCGTATTTTTAGCGATTATATTGAAGCCGATACACAGTCTGAGTTCCCTGAGCCGATACGTATTTTAAAATACTAATAATATGGAGTTGGTTTTAGTTTCAGTTGAGTATGAAACTTTTGTCGCATACGGACGCCAAACGATATATATAGTATTTGGAACAAGTTTATATACTAAGTATTTTTTTATACTGGTAGTAAGTAAGTAAAGTAAGTAAATCGACCAGTTTTCCCATCTCTAGTCATGTCATAATCGCCCTATTGCTAAAGGGTGGGAATAGTCAAAATTCACACTAACAAAAAATATTAATATTCAAACATTTAGAGCACGTATCACATTTTAAAAATTATGAGTAACCTTAGTTCTGACAACTAGAGTCCGATTTCTATAAGCTGGCGTACGTCACGGTTCTTTTATGAACTAGTGGAACTAAATTCCTAAATTCCCCCCCACTTTAGTATCTTAACCAGCGATGCCAACCGTACTATAATTATAGTACATTAATATAATTTTCATTTCGCGAAAAATGTAAAATACTATAGTTTTACGCCAAATATGCCAAAATACTATAATTTTAAAGGATTCAAGACGTAAACTGTTCCTGTAGGTACTATATATTTTTCAGAAATACTATAATTTTTACACCTTTGTACTATAATCAGCATAGAAAAAGATGGCAACACTGATCTTAACACTGCATTACGTCCGTCCCCCGCCAACTCCATCGTCAATGCCATGCTAGCGATGCGATGACGTGTACGCCAGCTTATATAAATTGGAGTCTAGTCACATAGAAAAAGGAGGAAATTCACAAAGCGAAAGAATATATTATGTATTAATTAATTATTAGTAATTATGCGCGAGATCTCACCAAATCGCGTCAAAAGATCTTGTTATTAAAATGTTGGGAGACGCTGGTAAATACAGCATTACGTAATCACTAATTATATGCATCAAAAAACAAAGTAACAGTATCATATTATTATTATGCAGAAATAATTACTATATTTATAATCATAATATTGAGTTATATTAAAAAGCATACATTATTTGCTTCCGCATGTCATAATATAACACCTTTAATTTTGGCTGGCGATATTTAAATGGCAGAAGAAAAACACCTCGTCACACATTATAAAAATAATCAATAATAATTAATCATTGTATTTATAAATACATTCTGTTGGCTACCACGAGAGAAAAAATATTTAAAAGAAAATAAATATTCAATGAATCAGGAAAATATCTGTGATGACGATTTTGTCAATTTTGGTAAAAATATATTTAGAGCAGTAAGAAAGTCTCTTAATACTTTGGACGCTGAAGACGCACATGCGCGTAATGACCAGGCGGCCGATCGATGTAATTAACGTGAATTTTAAAGGTGCTAATTAAAAAATCATTATCTACTCAGCAGCGAATGCGTTAAATATCATTAATTAGTACTTAAGGAAAAAATATACTTATTGATTATTTCTTTTTATAAGAGTATAGAACTCACTAGGTCAGGGATTGCGAACCTTTTTACGTACGCGTGCCAAAATTTCCGAAATAATATTTTTCAACTGTCTGACGTGCCAAGCAGTTTTTCATGGCGAAAAAAAGTTTTTAAAAGTTTTCTAAAAAAATAGTTTTTAAGAATTCTATTAAAAAAGTTTAAAAATTACAATTGAGTTCTTAGTATTCTATAATTCACTGTATTTCTAGCTGAAGGCATATCTTTTATTCTTTGAATATTTTTTCCTTGTTTTCAAATTTCTCAAAGAGATCGTGGAAGCGTTTGAACCACTCTTCTTTTATATTAATATATTCTCCATCACTGAACGGTTTTTCATTTTAGAGATTATATGTTTGAGGCAAAATAACAAGCAGTTATTATATTTGAATGACTGTCGATAATTCATTTCATATGTTGATTGAATATTTAAATTTTTAATTGCCCTACCAATGAAATTGTATATTACCATTCAACGTAATAATTATTCTTGAAAATGATTTGCCTGCTATTTTTTATACAATTCGATCTGTCATTTATGCATGAATTTCGTCGTTTCCGTTCATAGCGCATGGATGGGTAAACATAATATGAAAAACCGAAGAAAATAGGCATGGCTATGTCATTATTTTTTAATTTCATATGTAAGTAAGTACCTACTTATATATTTATTTGTAAAATTTTTATAAAAAAAACACTTTTTATACATATAATATAAAATTTCTTTTCTCTTCAAAATGAAACATTCGCGTGCCTTGCAAAATCATCTCGCGTGCCATAGGTTCGCCATCCCTGCACTAGGTAATATGAAATCTAGTGACAGAATATATTATAATAATTGATAAATTAAAACAATTTTAAATACAATGTGTAAGTAAATAATTGTATAGGTACTCGTATATTCAATTAATCTCACTAGTTACGTCATTCCGCCGTGAGTATTTAACTCCTAATTAGCATTATTTATTTTTTATTTTTGTAGGCTTGATAACAGGTCTCGAAATGCGACGGAGCGCAATTCCGGTTGATGAAATTATCTATAGTTTAGTGGAAAAATTATGTTGACCGTCTAAGCTATGTAGAACATTCGTTTCATGAAAATTGTACGTATTACATTTCACTGTAGCACAGTTAGCCGTGAGCTTTCTTATCGTAGTATACGGTCATCTCTATAGCACCGAAATTTAAAAAAAATGCGTTGTTCGTGGAGCATTGCAGACAGTAATGTTCAGTGATGTCCCCAGACAAAATGCCGCCACTGGGCAGCGCTAAAATGCCGCCCCATTTTTTATACAAATTTTTTTATCATCCGTGAGCGTGTCATTTCTGGTCACCGAGGACGTCGAAGGGCAACGAAAGTGAACTAGACATCACGAACCCGACAAAATAATAAAATTGAAGTACTTGTTGACAAAATAAGTAAATTGAAGTCTTTTATATTAATTAATACATTTTGTTTCCAACCAGTGAGCTGATTTTTTTTAATAGAAAGATATTTTCATAACTAAGTTTAGGTACTTAGCTATTTTTATGTAATATAAGAAATGATTCTCCTCGATTTGCCGCCCTTCGAGTAACTGCCGCCCCCAAGCGACGCTCAATCTGCCTACCCCCACGGGTCGTCACTGGTAATGTTCCAATTTAATTAGATACTAACCTAACCTAACCTAAGAAATAATACAGTACAATATCGGCTATTTTCAAAATATTTTTGCCATTGGCTTCCTGTACACGTAAACCAGCAAGAACCGTGCTTTATTTAGAGATGAATTTTATCTCAGTACCATACGACACAGAGAGGTTGGATGGTCTTTAATATACGACCATATATTTCCGATACAGCATTTCACGGTGAAGTGTGATATGGTGAACTACGTACGTACAAATTTTCGGACAAGAGGTCATTAAAAAAAATACATAAAATTGGAAAAAAACATGTTAATGTTTTCAGAAAATTATCGAGCGCTTCGGTTCGTAAAAATATTCCATTTCGAGGGCTGCTTGATAATGGTATTATAGTCGAAATACATATCTATTCACTATACATAATTGATATAGGTAGTCATTTTTCGATATTTAGTCGATTGCCACAAACATTACTGTTCTCGATATTTCAATACGGAGTCGAGTCGTGGACCCTAAAGGCAAGAAAACGGAAGGCAATTGATGCCTTTGAGATGTGGTGTTGGCGCCGAATTCTTCGCATTTCTTGGACGGAGCACAGGACGAACCAGTCAATCATCCAGAGACTGAAAATAAAGGAACGGCTCTCGACGATATGTCTGAGAAGAATTCTGCAGTTTTTTGGACATATTGTCAGGCGCGGACCGGAAAACCTGGAGAGACTGGTAGTTTTGGGTAGCCTCCAGGGAAGGCGAAGCAGAGGAAGAGCGTTTGCGCGATGGAGCGACCAAGTGAAAGAGCTGACTGTGGGCACCATCCATTCTGCCCTGAGAGAAGCGGAAGATCGAGAAGGATGGAAAGTCTTGGTCGCTCAAAGGATGGCGAAATTTAAATGTGGTCACGATCCTCAGCCATGAGTGCACGACCAAGAAGAGAAGAGAGAGTTATTTTTAATTATCAATGCGACATAAAATAATCAAATATCCAAGCACATCAATCTATATAATATATTATACGTAAATAATAATTTTCCTTTGAATGTGTCATTTAAAAAAAAAAAAAAAAATGTTCTCTTTTCATTTGAAAGTCCCGGTAGGTAGGTGTGTAGGCATTTATTTAGTTTTTTTGAAAATGACAAAGGGAGAAAAATTGCAATAAAAACGTCTTCAGCGACGTTAAAGTGTTGAATAAAAGATGGCCATTTGCAAATTTTATTCCTGAATATAAAATTCACATAAATTTTCGCAGAGATTTATCTGTTTCGCTCTGTATAGTGAATTCTATACTATACCGGCACTTTTACGGGACGGCAATATTCTGGATAGTAACTTATTTATCACAAGATTGTATTAAGTGTTTTCAAAATTAAATTACAGTATATAATATTTAATTACCTACCTGACTTTGTAAACCCCCAGTTTGTAGAATGTTTCCCTAGTGCCATTACACAACACAAGCTTACCAAAAAAGATATCGCATTAGCTTACTGAACACATAGCCTATTCGCTATCTTAGGTACTCACCTGAGTGACACTCATCTGATTTGTTGGCTAACCGACGAAACTTGGGGGACAGAATATATAGCCAGGTGGCAGGCAAATAATAATTCCAGGTTTGATTTTTAGTTTCACAATTTGGAAAATAATATAATATGTGATGTTAGTTAAGGCTATACTTCAGCTGAGGCATGGTCTAAAACTCTAAAATGATCGTGGCTAGGCGATGCGCGGATTGTGTAAATGACGCGTGCCGAACGAAATATAATTTGTCATAAAAATCCAACATGCGTCCATTTAATGTTATGTTTATTCGTATATTACTAATAATAATAGTATATTCATTGACATGTTTTTAAATTGACACGTAAAGTTTTTTAGTCATCTTTACACGATTTAAGAATATTTTCATCCGACGGCATGACAAAACAAATCGACGTGCAGACACCTCGACTATCGGTCTCCGATTAGCGATGGCGACTAGTGAGAAATTTCGTCGCACCTACTGTTGAAAATTATTTGCCGTTTCACTAAATAACGCTCTTAACATTCTTAAATTTAAATTTTAAATTTGAAAACGTAATAAATTAATTTTGCCATATTCTCTTAATTCTTGTTATTTATGTTGACGGCTGTTTTGTGCTATGATCCAATGAAGTTCCATCTTTAGAGCGACTATAAGCCCAGCGACGTCCCTAGTCAATGTGCCGCCCTTAGAATGCCGTCCCCTTTCATTTTTAATATCAAAATTTAAGCAAGATTGTTAGGTACATACCTACCTATGTTATAAATAGCAAATGCAACAAAAATCTTGAAAAAAATTACGTCGACATAATATACCTACTGAAGATCAGAGTATTTCCACGAAACCTACTTCCAAGCAGCAGTGCTTTTATGCAGAGCGTTGGAGCGGAGCTCGGGGTAGCTGCACGGAGCAGTGGAGCAATGGGGATTTACCCGGAGCAGGAGCACCGAAAATTTGTAGTGCTCCACTGCTCCGGATGTTTTTTTATTATTATTAAATTTTCATCCTAAAATAAAATATTATATTTGACACTTTGCAATATTGGATAAATAAATAACCTCACCTTTTTTGACACTGAAAATGTCGAATAATACACCTTATTTTTTAATATTTGTATACATATAATACCTATGTCTACCTGGAGCGGAGCAACTCAAAAAAGGGTCCGCTCTAACCCTCTGGTTTTATGTACGTGGAGGTCTGAGGCACTGACACGTATGGATGCCCCCTTTTAATGTATTAAACTTAAGATGTCGGTACTTTTTAATGAAGTGACCGCATCGTCCACTTCAAGGAAAACCGTCACTGCTTCCAAAAGTTGTAATTATCATAGCCTTTCCTTCATTTGCCGCTCTATATATTTTGCCGCCCAGCAACGCATGACCTGCCTACCCTCACGGGATGTCACTATTTAACCTACATTATGAATCTTAAGTGTTGTTCCAAAGGTGGGCATATAACGGTGTTTTACTACTTCTACTATATAAACGCCAATTTAATTTATAATATACATAATTATCATAATAATTTACTTTCATTGAATAATGAATAACTTCCAAAGAATCTTACCTTGACTCCAAACGCTGTTAACTTCTTCGTTGTAAAGATACTCCGTCTCTTCTTCGTCGGACCAGAGGACACCCTCGATACTGCTGGTCATCATTCCGTGGTCTTCGGAGTCCAGGCAGTCCAACATGAGCGTCGCGTCGCACGATCGTCTCTTGAAACATGTCCTGGATGGCGTCACCTGGCCAACAGCCCTTTGTGGACGCCTTTCGGAGAATTCGTCTGATGCATCCATGGTTAATCTGTAAGTAAAAGAGGAGTCGTGTTAAAAATCAGAAATTCGAATCGAAAATTTTGCACAAGATTTGTAAGTAGCTAAGTTTGGCTTATGTTGTATCAAAGTGCGATTTTACAATAGGGTCACTTTTTTCTGAAGCTTCTATTATTTCATCCCGAAAAAGATACATTTTTATAATATGCTGATCTGATGACAAAAGACGTATCTGCTACTACAAAAAAATGATGGATAATGAATTATTATTCGATGACACGCGATTTCAGAGCTGATTATTAAAAGATCTCTAAATTCGTATTTGAACAATGTACTCAATTATATTATATTACTGTAATTAATTTGACCATTTTATGCAGATACATAATAATATTATTATTACTTTGTGATTTTACGCCTATAAAAAAATATATTTAAAAGTTATCAGTTGGGCTTCGAACCATTTTTAGAGTAGTTTTCTTCTTTCAGCAACGCATTGTATCAGAATAAGCTTTGAAATCCTTTAAGAGATGGCAGTGCAATGCACAAAATAATATTATATTGCGATTATGCTAAAGGAAAAACATGGAAATTCAGTTATTATTATTATTTTATTTAATTTATATTGAGTATGAGAATTCGAATATAATATTGTGATAGTTTCACTATGAATTATAGAAAAAATCATATTATTAGGTAAGTTTCTTAATTTATAAACATTGTTATAAATAAATCATAACATTATGCACATATATTTTGAAATGAAACTGAAAAAAAGGTTATGATTGAATATAAATAATTAAATTATATACAGTTATTTCGCATTATATAATATTAATTTCTAGCATACTCGTAACTATTTTCCCGAGCTATTTTCGATACCTATGAATCCCGGGATTGATAAACTTAATCCCGGGATTTCGGGATTAATTTTTTTATCAATTTTTATGGAACATAAAATAAAAGCGAAAATATAACAGAAAAAATACTTATACTAAAAAATAACTACATTAGAAATAAACTGAGTTTGAATGAAGTTTGATTTATACCCATGTGTAAGTTGCCGATTCATTTTATTTTTTCACATAAATTATTAAAAATGAGAAAATTGGAAAAAAACAATGCTTCGCAGTTTTAACAAAGTAATTCCACCATGATCTCATACGTTTTACGGCAGTTTCATATTTGGATGACTAATTAGATTTATGAAGCGGAAAGGCCATAAGTACGCCATGATTATTTGGTTTACTATATTAAATCTCGCTAATCCATTCATTAAGTCTTTACTATCAGAAACAGCAATCTCATATTAAATTCACATTATTATTTATATATATATATATATATTTAATATTATTTACTCCATTAAACTTATGTATTTCCAAGATTGAACGTAGATATACAATATTAAGAATAAATATCTTAAATAGTATAAATTATACTAGATTTATTTTTGACCGATTTTATCAATGTTGTGTGTATATATAAAAAAATTATATTAACAATGGACAAAAATGCCAATCCCGGGACCAGTCCCGGGATCAGAATTTTGGCTCGGCATTGGATTCCCTACTCGTAACGTTGTCGCTCCTGTTGGCAAAAACTGTAGCATTTCATTACAATACATAGGTACCTACTTCGAAACATGTTTGACTTATCCCGGAACCAATACATTCGGATTAGGTAGGTATAATGGTAATATATTATTATACTCGTAGTTATCTATAACTCCATATGAAATGACAGACCGCGGGAACCAAATACAATGAACGATAATTATTTAGTAAAAAGTGAATTAGCACGTTCGCTGCTAATTGGAGCGCATGGGGCGTCACATAATTTTTACATGTCACGAATATTAGCCATTCGCCTTAGCGGATCAAACATAAATTGAAAAATCAATACGCATTTCTTTGTCCAGCCGCGGGTTCGTTTCCGGGATTCCCGGTTTCATATTTATACATCGACGAAAAATCTTTGTGAGACGGTAAGTTGGTCAACATGGTTGTTTATTTATTTAATATATTATGTCGTATATCAAAAAATAAGAATAACGTTTAATAGCATGAAGAAAACTTGCACCGCCGGCGACTGTTTTTACTATTCTTGAAACAAAATTCAAATGAGAAAATCCTTCTTTAAATTGTTTATCTTTACGACATCATTTCTAAGCATCTCTTTCCATACTAACAACTATATTTTTGAAGAAACGTTCATGCCAATCATATTAAAATACTGGCTCTTTCTATTGAGACTTTGAAACAGGGAACTCAGAAATAATGGGAACTAAAATACCTAACGGGTAAGGAGTAGCAGGCAACAGATCTCGAGTGCGGAAGAATACGGGATAAACTTAAACACGTGTCAAGAATACTGACGACTGCTCTCGATTTATGCATTGACGCTCATTTAATATTACGCAGACTATGCACGTCCATAATGGGTGGATAATTTTCGAATGACTCTCACACATTCAAAACCCAGCGTCAAAATGTAGTGTATTGAATATAGCCCATAGGAATTATATTTATTAATCAGTTCTGTGGTTTAAAATAATGATTTCTGTGTATAATTTATGATGATTATTATGTAGGTATTTAAAAATATATTTTGCGTTGATTTTTCGATGTTATCCTTGGTAAGTGCCGCCATTGCGGAATATTATTGAGTGTTTTATTAAAAATATTTTTTTTCGGGTGTTTTCTTGCCGCCTGTAATCTAACTAGTACTGTGCGCACCCCAACACCCCCACTTGGCGTGCCCCTGTGCATCCTTCTAGTGATAATCCAAACTACCTAATAAAACTCAGCATTGAAAAATATACCAAATTGCATTGCATTCAGTTATACTATAAATATTATATAATTACGTTTCGCTGTTTCTTTTTTCATACATAAGATTACCATTAGGCACTCTACCGTGTTAAGGGGATGCCAGCAGTAAACACGTAGAACAACTTCTTTCCAAGAATACTACGCTACCCCCGTGAAATATCAATCTTTACATAAAACACTTTCATGTCTTCCTCTCGATTCGTAAATCTATCGTCGCACAAAGGGACCCCTTTAAATGCATTCTTTTCCTAATACGATCCTCCTGGCCTACAGTGACAAAAAACCATAAATTTAAATTAACGTCCAAGTGAACTGAAATTGTTTTCAAGCCATAAAACGTGTAAGTCAGTCATAATAAATTGAGAAGACATTACTTTAGTTGGCTTTTATTCTGTGAAATTACACTAAAGCCCGTTTTAGACGGGACACCGGTGTCGCGCTCGATATAATATAGGAAGCCTTTGTATTCGAATAAAGGGGCCTTTGTATTATGTATATGAACTCCCCAGAGCTAATGAGTCAACGCGTGTCCGGTACACTTTTCCGTCGGCCACTACATTCTCAAACCGCCAAGACACTTGTTTTTGTTACCGCAGCCAGTTTTATGCTCTAATTTATAACTCGAAATTATGCGATGATTCATTAGCTCTGGGGCGTTCATAAACATACTACATAGGCTCCTTTATTCGAATACAAAGGCCTCCTATATTATATACGAGCGCGACACCGGTGTCCCGTCTGAAACGGGCCTAAACACTGACTCGCTGTAACGAGACACATACATATAGTGATGTCCCAAGATACTGAACTAATCTACCATTAGTAATTTCGATTTCAACAGCAATACTAATGTTAAACCAAATCTCTTCACGTACATATTATTATAACATAATATGTCACTTCCGTCTTAAACTTATATTTGTAATAATCGCTGTAATAAATAAATTTTCATGCAATTTTTGAATTTGAATAACTATATTATTAATTATGTACAGTAGTGTATTAGATCAGCGTTTCCAAAACTTATAGAACCATCTCATGACAATTTATTTGCAACTAAGATTTCTGAAAGATTCTGATAGAAAAGACAAAGCTAGGTTTTTGGTAATAACTACAATAAAAATGAAATAAACTGTAATTCTTCTCGAACGTAGATGTTAGCTGAGTCGTACATCTAAACTCTTCTCGACGGCAGTATATCGAATATATCAATGTGATTTGTTGGTATTCACAAAACACATGTAACCTAATGTACCTTTACACTGCTCGAATACGACATTTTAGTTTGAAAAAGCAGCTGGTGTTGCAAACAACAAATTTCACTCGACATGGGGCGCAGTATAATTCAAAAATTTCGCACTGGCAGAGTAAAGTAGGGCATTTATTCGTTTCGACATAGCCTCGCCTATACTAATGGAAAACAAAGTACACCCTCCTCCTCCCGCCGTGTCTGTACAACCGTGGATTATGCACGGCTGCCTTCCACAGCGCTGTATTGCGACATAATGAATATTTAATTGCTCACATTTCGTCCCGAACGGAACCGCACGGGACCGATTATTTGCAACCATGCACCTCGGTGCTTAAATTTGACTTTGACTCTAGAAAAAAACCGAGAAAGTGAGGTCCAGCTCTGCTGGCCGCTGGCGTGATGCGCCCTATGTACCCGAGTACTGATGCTCAAGATTTTAAACAGATTCTACGGAGGAATCGGGATTAGCCCGCTCCCCATACGACGCTGCAAATTTTTCAAATGCCGCAAAATTGGCAATGCTGCAATCAGGTCCGCGTGGCCAATTGGGCCCGCAGAATTGCGCCCAATTTTGATTTATGACTATATCTCAGACGAGACGGTGTACCAATTGCGACATGGCTTAGGGGTCATCCGCTTATTATGACATAACGCCCCGAGGGACAAGGGTTCTAATATTATAAAGTGAAGGGGTATTTATAAAATATAATAATAATCAATATTTGAGAATAAAATATTCACTATTCTGAAATCGATTATTTTCAACGAAATTGTTTTTAACGAATGGGAGGGGGATGAAATTAATCATGTAACATTTTTTATAAAGCGAAATCATCGCTATGGGATTGGTTTGTCGAATATCCGTTTGTGTCAAAATCGACCTTTTAATGCAGGAAGATTATTTGTGTCTAAATATTCTAAATGAACCAGAACCATCCTTTTCTTTAAATTGCTTTGTAATGAATACAGCATTCATTTTCTGTAAAAACAACAATTTAAATACCTCCATGTATTTTAATATAGGATATTGAAATTTGCTTTTCGTCTCTTGAACATTTGACATTTGGTCTATTCGACAAACCAATCCTACAGCGACGAAATAATAAAAAAATGACGAAATATGACGATGGATAAAATGTGGGGAAGGTATAAAATACTGAAAACTGTGATGTAGCTAAGCAAAGCTTAATTTTTGGTAGAACAGTCGTACGTATACTAGTCTATGAGCGGAATGCACAATCTAAGATTTCGATCCTAAGGATAAGTCGCCGAAAAGCATGACTTAACTATAGACAATCCTGAGTATAGAGTTAAGGAATCCTTAATCATAGACTACTTTTGTTATGGACACGCCCCTTTCTGTATTATCATTTACCACTGACAGCTGCTGTCAAAATAAATTCACATGTCTATAAAACAGTCCATACACTCAAATTCATTTAACAATGTATCTCAATATGGATATTGATAGTGTTAATTCGTCTGGTATGTACTTGCAGAATATTATTTTACTTTTATACGCCAGCCCACAGAAATACAAGATGCCAGGTGATAGAATGACACTTGACGCTAGTGTTACCATGTTAAAAAAATATCTTGCGGTGCCTGTGGAATCACGTACCTATAATGACTTATAACGGAAACATAAGAGTATTATAATTAAATATTAATATGTATTTATAGTTATTGCATTTATAAAATGCAGTTGTCATATTTTTGTCATCGTTTAACAATTATAAAATAATTTACCTAAACTATAGGAAAGAGAATTTTTAAATATGGTATTATTTTCAATAGAATTATTGATCCAATGTTTTTGCATAGTGTTTTCTGCTAAGGAAATTTTAGTTATGACAAATGTTTCTGCATTCCGCTCTACAGTGGCGAAGGCTCCATACTAAGCGATTATTTAAAGCTTACCTTCTATTTTGAAGTATTTAATTTATATAAATAAATATCTATATTGTAGGACATTGTAGGTTATAATAAAAATATTGATTGCCATCTATCGTCGTTATTTATAAGTAGAGCTTTTAATTTAGTCATGTTTCGAATCAAAAATAAATGACGGAACGTCCAACGTGAGTGCTATTTTTAGAATTATTTCAACGATAATCCAAGCCGAATTTTCTACCGAAATTCAGTTGCCAACTTCATGCATGTCTGGGTTTTTGTTCGAAACTCAGAAGCGTTAACAGACAAGCTTATTCGAAATGTTGATTTGTTTATTGTCTTTGCTTATCTTTAAAAGGAAATAATAAATAATAAGGATGATTAAAAAAAATAATAACTATTGTGTTCGATCACATATAATTTATAAATTGTTATTAAAAATAAATATTGTATTAATTCGCGATTATTATTTAGGTTACTTCAGTCATAGACAAACATAACATGCTATTCACAGTTTATGTCATTTTGACATGTCAAAGCGGTGGTAAAGGTTTATTTTATAATACAAAATTCATTGTGTTACTGTGAATGTGGATAAATTATCTCATATTGTACCGAAATCATTCGCCAGTGCTTTAAATATATAAGTATTTATTAAATTGTGTAGTCTTCCGGTAGAAAATGTGCGAACGATTGCATTTAAAAATTATCAAAGCTTGACCTTCCAAGGGTTCATTTAGATTTGAATACAGCAAAAAAACTTATATTAGACATTTTCACAACAATTTATAAATGATAAATATTTGTTTTTAACTGGCAGTTATACATTAAACAAACTTTTTTGTTGGCGATGCGTATTATTTGGTAAATAAAGTATGCGTGGAATTCTACTGCCATAAGTGATTTAAATAATTTGACAAATTCAGCGGTGAAACCTATGACCAGTGTGTCGTTGTCATTAGTGTGCACCTATTCATCAGTAGTAATATCATAAGTATTATCTTCTTATTTCCCGTAAGTTACCTGACAAGTGTGCTCTTTTTCTCTGATCTCCACAGCTTACCTCTTTCCAAAAGTCACCCTTCGCCACTGCCGCTCTATAAGCATAAAGTTTGTATTAACAATAGCTATGTAGGTTTATATCGTCGGCTTATCACCATATTATTAGTTATTTGAATTGCATCAGTCATCACTCTTCATATGCGTGTAGATTTGGTTTCTCTTCAGTAGGCATAGTCTTACTCATATGTTATCAATCGACTAAATATAATATTAAATGTTTCCCACCCCGAAACTATTAACTTTTTAACTAAAATTTGGATGCGCGAAGACGTTTTTCAGAAAGCATAATGTTCTCTATATAACTAAATCTATTCTTGAGAATTTGACAACTATAATAAAAATGTTTGCCATTCCTGATGTGTCATTCCCTCACGTGTACAGAGATACCTACACGTGTCTAAGTAAAAAAGACACGGTAGGTACTTCATATCGCTTGAAGTTTTTTTCAAATAGACCGTTAAAATAATAAAATGAAAGGAAAAGTGAGATAAGTAGATATAGCATGAAGATTTGGTCGTGCTTCTAAATATTGACGCAAGAAACCGATATGCGCCATTTGTCGTGGATTTTCATGTAATGGTATTTGTCATTAGGTGCGGACTAGGAAGTTATATAATTTGAATTTCATTTAAAAATGCTTTTAATTATTAATTTATTAACTACCTACGAGTATAGAATATAAAAGATAAGTACACGATAAAAAAATGCTCGTGTAATGCCAGGGAACACAAAAATAAGGGAAGTGGGTCACCCTCTGGATGCTACAGTAAGGTATATTTTTTTTTTTTAGAATTATTAATAACCATATCCTTGCTTTGACGTACAAGGTGGTTGTTAGTAATTTTGAACAATCACAAACACCCACGCTTTGAGAAAAACACATAAATATTGTGTGTCCTGACCGGGAATCGAACCCAGGAACTCTCGGGTGGAAGGCAAGCGCCTTACGTACTGTACCACGAGAGCCGCCAAGAAGGTACACTTCTCGAGTGTGGTAATGTGTCGAACATGTTATTTTCAATAATTACGTCTATATCATAAAATGAATTAAGTAAAGAAAGCGGGCATTCAATATCGGTAATATTTTAGGACACTCAGCGGGCGTTGTATTTCTTGTATGTTATGGCTTGGCCGTCAAACGGAAACTGACCTCAAAACCTTGGTATATGCCATGGCGACCGGCTTTCGCATTTCTTTCTTATTAATCTGTTATGTGGGTAGATGGCGAGTTACTTGTTTGTTTATCTAATTTGACACAAACATTAAAATTCAATTATTTCAAAACTAGTCTTTTTGACTTATCCCACCGTTGATTTCATATAGCGAATTATGTACAAGACAAAATTTATAATCTACATAACTCCTATTAATTCTTGAAAACGTATTTAATTTAAAATTATTTAACATGAAGTTGATAATATGATATCCAAACCACGTTCGCCTCTGCTTATTCATCTGTTATTTTATTTCATATCCTATCAGATCTATACAAACGGTATGCAGGGAAGGGAATATTTGACTTCCCGAGTATATAGATAGGTATTCGACAAGTGCAATGCGCTGGAACAAACGCCTTCCTGCTTTTAAATCAATACAACCCAAGTCACATTTCACCAAATAACCTAATCCAGGAATGGATTCATCACAGTTTTTGAGCCTTGAAAAATTCAATTAGGCTTTTATTTTTGAAGATTATTTTTCCATTTTTACGCACAAATTGAAAATCGTATACCTACAGCCGGAGGGTGACAGATAATGGAATAATCTAATTAGTGAGTAATTTATAAATTGAGATTTTTAATTCGTTGTGAAATTATTATTATTGCCATTCTGATGAAAAGGGAAAATTGTCATTTAATTAATACGGGTGGCAATTAAATGCACATTGAAAATGCTATTTCCATTATTAAAATGGAAATTTCCTACATATTATTAACATTTTTAATCTGGATAGTATTCACGATGAAAATGATTATCTATTACCATTATCAACATATATAATACAGTGGCGAAGACTCCATACTAAGCGATTATTTAAAGCCTACCCTCTTAATTTTTTTTAATTCGTATTTAAATAATAACTTTAATATTAATTAATATTTAATAAAACTTAACTTAACTTAACTTTAATATTTAATAAAAATAAATAATTATTTTATATTCTACAAAAAAATATAATTTACCAATGACATCTGTATGTAGGTATATATTATAAATTGATTTGACGTAGCAGTTAAACTACCACGTAACAATAGTTATAAATAACACAAACACAATGTATTCTAAGCAGAGGGTTAGAGCGAACCCTTTTTTGAGTTGCTCTGCTCCGGGACCAAATACTTGCTCCAGCTCCGCTCCGGGTATAAAGTTTTAATCAGTATTATACGAATACAAACGTTTAAAAATAAAAAATAAGTTCTTAGTTTTATAAGGTTTATCATTTGTCATATTCATTATTAATTATATGAAACAAAACGTCGGCAGCCAATCGTCTTTCATTATCTGCCTCTTTTGTCAAAAAGTGAGGTTATTTATCACTCGACACTATTGTCGTCTTTCAAATAATTCCACTGTTGCAAAGTGTCAAATATAAAATTTTCATTGGATTTTAGGACGAAAATTTAATAATAATAAAAAACAAACATCCGAAGGAGTGGAGCACTACAAATGTTCGGTGCTCCAGCTCCGCTCCTGCTCCAGGTAAAACCCCATTTCTTAACTGCTCCGTGCTCCTGCTCCGAACTCCACTCCAACGCTCTGATTCTAAGTCAAATGATTCAACTAATTTTGTAAATTTCTTGCATACAACCCTTACAGTATTCTAAAAACACATGCACGCAATTTCAAAAACCTAACGTCATAGTTATAAAGCCTAACATATTTTGTAAATACATACATATGAGGCGTTTAATTACAAAAAGCGACAAGTCCACAGTTCGATATTTGCGGGAAACAACGTTTTAATGTTTCAAGCTTCAATTATTTTTTTTAACATGAGATTATTTTTTTCCGTTGTATTCTATGTCGAAATTAGAACAAAATGGCAATTTGTTTCAGCCGATAAACTCTTGAATGTAATAAATATAGGTAAAATAAAATTTGACGTAGCGCTACTTGAACCTCAATTTTTAATTTATCCTGCATAAGGCACATATTTCCGTGGCACTGTCATGAGTTTACCGGATGCTACAGCATGGGAGACGAAATTTCCAATATTGAACGTTCCCTTATTGGCTGATTTCAGCACGCGCAAAATCAACCAAGCTAAATAATATGAAACACGGACTTGGCGCTTTTTGTAATAAATCGAGACATAAAATATTTTGTGCTGATTTTTTATTTTCTGCCGATAGACTGATGTTACTATAGGATTTGAGTCCTACCCGACACCATATATTTTTCAAAATCGTTTAACGGCATTTATAGAGGCAAAAATACAACAAAATATTTTGTAAATGTTAACAAAACTAATACGAAATAATTCTAGTCTTTATTTTTCTTAACTACGCTAAACATTTTATAGACTGAAAAAAAAGGACACAAATCCGGGAAGATGTAATTTAATATTATAATAATAAATTGGTTTGAAGAACGAACCAGGAAATGCGGATAATAATATGATTGGACCAAATAGCCGGATATTTACTGGGATTTAAAACTTCGGTATGAATGTCATTAAGTAAGGTAAAGAAATCTCTTTCGAATATCGCCCCAAAACGGTGATATTTTTATTTGGCAAATTTATTCGCTGCAAAGCCGAATTTCTCAGTATACCTTACCTACCCTTTCTACCTATGGCAGTATTTCAAAGGGGGTGTCATTCGAATTTTATTAAAAATCTGACTACCCCCACAATTTTTCAAAGAAACGTAGATACCTATCTACCTTGAAAATATATTAAACTCTTAAAATTTATGCATTTGCGTGTAAGTAATAAATTTTATTTTTTTAAATTGATTAAAGTAATGGTTATGTGGTTTTGTTAAATCTTTTAAACTCTTGGTTACTTATTGTTGAACGTTGTGTCATATTATTATATCAGTTTATGATTATAACTGTCTAATAAATCGAGAACTTCAATTATTGTTTATTTTATCAATGCGTAGCAGACTGTAGAACTAACCTGTCATTGGTGATGCCAACTGGGAGTTCAATAGTTGTATGAAATCAAAATTACAATTTATTTATTACACATATAGTGAACATGTGAAATTACAAATTATAAATTCAATGAGTTCAGAACATAACATAAAACAAAGAAAATAAGCGTTAAGCATATTTCAACAAAAGCCAGAGAATACAAATATTAAAAAAGTACATGGAAGTACACTGAGTGAGTTAAGTATACCGTATTTCAAATATATAAAACTACATCAACTAAACTCACGCAAGTGGAATGTACATATTATTCATATTCAAAGCGTTTTGATTCCCAATAATTATTGACAATAGCAATATTGCTTGAGAGAATAAACGGATACGTCAGATTTATAACATAGTTATGAGGTACTTAAAAGTCTATACTAAGCAGAGTTCTTATTTAGAACGCGTGTCAAAAAAAAAATGCAGACAAATAAAGATTTCTTCTAAATATTAGAATACACTATGTAGAAATACCTAAGAGAAAGTAAGTCAGATACAACCACGGATAGTATCCACGCTGCCTCAAATACTGAAGTCTCCAAAATATCTTTTGAACGAAATGACGTCCTATTCCACTTGCGTGAGGTGGAGTTTACAACGGACCTGGGAAAACTATGGCGCACACTTAAAAACTTATCCGAAGATTTCGAAAGCTACCCAATCAAGACTCGCAACTGTACAGGAACTGACATTAGAATGATGTTTTCAATATGGCGTCGATATGGTAGTTCGTAGTTCTATTTTTGACCGTTCTTTAGATAACTTTGTAGGAGTGTACTTCACTGCCTTTTATAAGTATATTCAGGGAATTAGATTAGCGAAAAAACGTTAAATAAAGCAACTGATTATGGATGATGATTAAATATTGGATTGATTGAGAGAATTAAAAATTAAATTCCAGAAAATTATTAAAATTATAACATACTTACCAATTAATTTTTAAACCTTTTTAAATATATTTTTTGCGCAATTTGTAAGTTATAGATTCATATGATTTGAAATTAAATATAAAATATATACGTAGGTAGGTATACTTTGTTAAATTTTGACCATATTTGGACGTAACAGTTTTTTTAATATACCTACATGTGATAAATTCAAGTCTTGTCGGTTTCTTCAACGTCTTCATAATAATTTAACTTTTATACAAAATATGTAGTACGTAGGTAGTTGGTTTTACTTTTCTACATTCTTCATAAAACAAAATGTAATATTACATAAGAAAGTAATACGAAGTAAGAATTACGGCGCATACAGTTGTTTTTTACAACGTATGTCCTATTATACATTTTTCGGTTTAAACTTAAACGTTTTATCGTTTAGCGAGTGTATTCATTATTGTGGCACGTGTATGTTTCAGATGTGGCAAATTGTATCGCGTTTGTATGCCAAAAAGGAAACATACATTAAACTAAAACGAAAAAGAAGAGATTTTAATGTAAGATTGAAAATTGTAAAAAATCACTAGTCAACTTCATTGCAATTAGATAGGACATACGTTGCACTAGGCAGGTCAGATCACATGGGCGCGAATCCCAGATTTTTTCTAGATTACCTACATATTTCTTTGAGGTGTTTTAAAATTATTTATGTACATTGTATATTGTATGTGGTAATTTTTTAACGAATTTGATTCCAGAATTTATTTATTTAAGAAAACAAAGCATTGTGGACATAACAAATCTAAATTCAAGACGTACACAACGTGAGATTTACATTATAACAAATATTACCCTCGCAAGAGAGAAGACGAGAATATATAAAATAATAATAATAAGAATAAAATAAATACAATATAAAAAGAACTTTTTATATAAGTACAACGTTTTTAAATTTTCTGTTGAATTGTTATGCTCAATATGCTCAAACTTGTACTTGATATGAAGTAAATAAAAAACACACAAACAAACAAATATAGAATACTGAAATGTCATTTTGACATTTCATTTTGATTTCCATAGTAACGCACGTATATATTAATAATTTAGTTACTATGACCATCTTCTTAGCAACCAATACTAGTCTTTTACTTTTTACAGATTTTTCTGAATTAACTTTCAATACAAAACAGAATTAGCTGAAAATGAATTCAATTCTACTTAAAGATGGCTAAAAGTATTAAAAGAATGCATTGGCATCGTGTTCTGATATATTCTAAAAGTTTCAAATGTCTAGCTAGTCGGGAAGTTAGTTAAAAATAGATTGCAATATTTGTACTGGACAAACAAGAATACGAGCTAATAAAAACGTTGTAATAAAAATAAAAACATACTTAAGTACAATTTTATACAGAAAAATAAAATTATGAAAACAAAAAACATACAGTATTATACAGAAAAATAAAATTTCGAATACAAAATACTTAGTAGGTACGTCACCCGGAAAAAATCTACGTCTTTGGGGAGCGCATTGACTATTCTTGCACCCGTCGCTAATGGTGCCTGATAGGCATGACACGAGGAAACGGTTCCGATCCAGAATAAATTATGGCTACGACCACGTAGGTAATTGACAGGCGCATGTAAATTCAAATTAATTAGGACACCAAGATTGGAAATCATCACTCGCGATAACATGCAAAAGTGTTAATATATAGAAGCAAAGCTATAAGTATTAATAATAGCGACATGAATGCGAATTTCCAATAACCATCTCCATTCTATGGTTTGCGTCCCTATTGTCAATTTTCCAACTACATTATCTATATTCACCTGTTTACCATATAGTGATATTTGTATTAGGTACTCATATTGTGTATATGACCGGTGTCGTATATGAGGACGATTTTCTTTTTCAAATGCGGAGTTTACTAAAAAAGTACATATTATATGGATATCATTATGTAGCAGTGGCGAAGGATGGAGGTAGGCTGTAAAGATCCGCCGTAAATAATGCACATTAAACTTTTTCAGTCATACGTATTTGTTTTCATTGAAATAATACTAAAATTTCCAGATGGTGCTGGTTAGTTTTCAAAATTCAATTAAACCCTGCGAAATCCAAGCCATAATAGATAATAGCAAAAAAATACTCATCTATCCATAAAATATCTAAAATTATGCAATTAAATAATACATAACTTTTGATATTTTATAGTTAGAATAATATTTTTTATCTACTATAGTTTCGTTTAGGCAGGGTTTAATGAATTTAAAAATAATAACCAACAATATGTATAATATGTATTCGTAATCCAATGAAAACAAATAAGTGTGAATGAAAACGTGTTCACAATTTAGTCGTATCGCCCAAAATATACCAAACCTATTATGGTTTGGTTTAGGTAGGGTTTAATTGATTTTTAAAAACTAAACAACACCATCTTTAAATTGTAGTCTTCGTTCAATAAAAACAAATACATATGACTGACAAAGTTTAATGTGCACTATTTATGGCGAATCTATACAGCCTACCTGCACCCTTTGCCACTATTATGTAGTGACACCATGGGCACGATAAAAGTGACATGGAGTTGTAGTAGGATTGTTTTTCTAACATTGAAACAGGCGTTGCAGTAAATAATTTAAATACACCTGCGATTCGCTTATGGTATCACTGTAGAAAGATTTACCGATAGATCGTTAGCAAGTGACACCGTTAAAAGTCTTCAGATATGCCTCTGCAGTATGCATGTCCACTTATAGCCTTTGCCTTATAGTGGAAATAGTGACTTAAATACTTTTATTTGATCAAAAGTTTCACCAGTATACGTTGTTTGTTGAGCGAGGTCGCCACATGCTAAATTTTAAATATCATTCAATACTTTTTATACTATGATGAATTTAGTTCTAAATTCGATTATTATGGTCCTCATAATGATTTTTGTAGTGCCTAAATAATAAGACACACATCGAAGAATTTGGTTTTATAATATAATGTACAGTGTACACATGCCATATGTTCACCATGTATGGTGTGGAAATTCAAATTTTCTTGTATTATATAATCGAGAGGTGTGTCATAATTTTCCAACACCTGTGTAGTAGCTATCTCATACAGTGAAAACTTCGTAATATTAATATGCAAGTTACTGCTTTGGACATTTTACAACCGTCATATATATTACATATACCTGTACATATTATTATTTACCAGTATTTTATTGTGCTAATTTTCAAGTAGGTATATAAAAGTTTTTAGTATTTGAATCATCATCTCATTTTCAAGCTGATTCAATTTATCTTAGTACTTACGCAGAACTTAATCATCTCGTAAATCCAGTGACTTGTGACTCTACCGTTTAGACGTTTTGTATTTCTCTGAGTCCGTAAATCGCAGGTTCAAACCGGCGACTGGTCAAGCAACACAAAGAGGCCTATATGCTCCGGTTACATGTAAATTGTACGCAAAGCATTTCACCGTGGCACAGTTAGCCGTGAACTTTCTTATCGGAAAGAGATAACCGTATACTATACGATCTCCAATTTTATTAGATTCAATATAAAAATTAATTCAATTTTCATAGTCGATTTTGGCAAAATTCATGAATTCAAGAATGAAATCCTAACCTATCCTAACAAATAATCCAGTTTATCGGCTATTTTCAAAATTTCTTTGCTGCTGGCTTCCTGTAAAGTGTAAACCAACAAGAGCAGTGTTTTATTCAGACATAAATTTTATGTCAGTACTATACAACCCAAAGAGGTTGGACGGTCTTTAATATACGGACATATAATTCCGATATAACATTTCACGGTGAAGTGTGATACGGCGAACTGCATACGTACAAGTTTTTGGACATTTCGAAATAAAGTGTTTTCAATGTATTTTAATGACAGGTGTAAGTATACTGGTCCAGCTTCCGACCACAGTTCATGACAAACAAATTCACAATTAGGTCAATTCTGTAACATCAACAGATACTACTTTTTATTAAATTTAGTACAAACGTTACGTGATGGGTAATTTATTAAATTAAAATGTATGTTTATTGACACAAGGCGCCACTGTACATCGCAAAAGAACGTCTTGGAGATGTGCCAAAGTGCGAAATAGAAACTGAGAAACAATATTGTTAACGGCTTAAAAAATTCATGCACGAGAAATACCTAATTGTTGTTTTTTACCAATAGGGAGAATAGAATTTGGCTATATGATAACATAATTGTATGAACTTATACTGAAGTCAGAATGGTTTAAAGTTTGACCTAAGAAAATATAATTATCGTTAGCGTGTCTAAAGCGATTCAACTGCCAACTGGACGATGCCGACTAGACGCCAAGATAGGGACGATCTACATCTGGGCGCCGCAAAGATTATTGAAATGCACAAAGACCTCAGTCAATGATGCGTGTTTCACATTCTAATCTTCCACTGAATTGCAACTCTCTGATATGATATAGTTCCCGACGTCCAACTGACCTGAGCCTGACACTGACTGAGTAGGCGGCGTCGAATAATCCTGTAGTAGGTATATAGTTTATCCTCATTGACGTGAATTGATTTGCTACTTGATGAAGGACATTCGAATACAATATGGTAAACTGTTGGTAGAAAATGATGATTATTTCATATTGAAAAAAAAAATGAAATATGCAATTGAAAATCTTCATTTCTTGCGTTACTGTAGGATTGCATTCTAAGTTAAAGAATAACTACCACTACTATCGGAAATCGCAATTTAGTCGGCCATGCATGCAACCCACCACGTAAATCAATGAATATAGTTAGGTCAATAAATAGATATGTATATAAAAATGATAAACTAGTATTTTCGCCCGTATTAGAAGTTATGTTACACACTTTTTAGGGGTCACCCATAAATGACGGTACAGGATTTTTATTTTTTTCTGACATAACCGCTCTTCCCCCTATCATCATACTTCATTGCAAAATATTTAATCACGACACAATGTAAACCCTCCCAATAATTATTAAAGAACAAATTCGTTGAATATTTTAATATCAGAGAAAATGAGTTTATATTTTCTTGGTTTGGTGACCTCACATATCTACAACCCCCTTAACTCTTTCGTTATAAATAATCACATTTATTTAAAAAAAAAATCTGAATTCTAATGCCATCAAGTACCTTCGTTCGATAGTATTAATATAGTAAAAAAATCTGTTAATAACACATCCACTCTGAATAGGTCCATTTACTGCCAAAAGTTGGTAGGTTTTAAATTCATGTTATGGAGTAATAATAAATTGCAATTTTAAAGTTTAACATGCCCTCCTAAAATCAATTTACGATCTTTTTAGCATTGGAAATGGTAAACTATACCTATATGTAGCAGCTCAATTTGGAAAGCGTTGGAGAGAGTACAATAAGAGCCATTAGTTAAAATTTGTCGTAATTAAGTATGGTACCTTTAGCACAGTGGTCCAGTGACGTCCCGTGGGGGTAGGCAGATTGAGCGTCGCTTGGGGGCGGCAGTTACTCGAAGGGCGGTAAATCGAGTAGAATCATTTGGAATATATAGAAATAGCTACCTAAACTTAGTAATAACGAAAACACCTTTCCATTAAAAAAAATCAGCTCACTGGTTTTTTCGGGTTCGCGATATCTAGTTTACTTCCGTTGCCCTTCGACGCCCATGGTGACTAGAAACGACACATGCAGGTTTGCGAATATTTACAGTCTTATATTTTGTTAGTGAATGGTTCTTAGAATCTTAGATATTGGACTCATGAAAGGATGATAAAAATACTGTATTAAAAATGGGGCGGCATTTTGGCGCTTCCTAGGGGCGGCATTTTATCTAGGGACGTCCGTGCAGTGGTCTATCTACAAGGGCGCGATACCCGAGAGTTACAGGCTCAATTCCTGCAGGGGTGTCTTACTATTTTCAAAAAAAGATTTTTCTATTGGTTATAATATAATTTGTCAGAAGTGTTTTCAAAATGATGTACCTATGTTCAATAATTAGAATATAACATTCTTAAATCTTGTGAATTATTCGTTGAATAAAAACAGTAGTTAATTAAAAATATATATATTGTTAAAGAAATATGTACCTACTAAGTATATGTAAATAAACAGTCAACAATAAATAATAAAGTCTTGTAATAATTTATCTTTTAGCTATACTCCAAGGGGGGACATGCTCGTCGAAGGTCAAAATTGAGTTTTTATTGTATTTTCAAACCATGATCCTGGACACTCCTTAAACGTTGTAGATAATCTATTTATATAATTTTGAAGCCTTATTATCCTTTATAGTTATTTTAAACATTTGATGACTGCATAAAGTATTTTTGTTACATAAAATAGTATTCTTTTAAACCTCTCGCTCTAATGTTTTAGAATATAGTCATATTTCGGTACATAACTGTGCAGTGGTGTTAAGATTTTTTACATTTATTAATTTTTAAACGCATTTATAAAACCATTAGTATAATTTATTACGAAATAATTTTTGTAACATATTCACGATAAAAAATTATATTGATAATCTCTGTGATCCCAAATTTGACAAGAATTAGGCATTTTATTATTCAAAAAATCGGCTAGATTAACACATTTTAAGATGATTCTAAAGATAGTTATTATAAGCTATGTCTTCGAACATTCAAGTGTGATAAAGATTTTATGAATAATGATTGCTTTATAATAATTATTGACCTAAGAATAAGGTAGTGTTTTTTTGAAATACGCCATTTCTTTTGTCATTCCCCAGTGGTGAAGCGACAACATACGGCCGTAGCCATAAATTCACAAACTATAATTAAAGTAGGGAGTAAAATGATATTGACGCGCGTGTTTGAACATGTAGCGTTTAAAAAAAAAATTTATAAATTTGGTTAGGTACATATTCAAACACGCGCGTTAACATAATTTTACTCCCTACTTTAATTATAGTTTGTCAATTTATGGCTACGGCCGTATGTTGTAGCTTAACCACTGGGGAATGCCAAAAGAAATGGCGTATTTCAATAAAACACTACCTTATTCTTAGGTCAATAATTATTATAAAGCAATCATTATTCATAAGATGTTTATCACACTTGAATGGTCAAAGACATAGCTTATAATAAATATCTTTATAATCATCTTCAAATGTGTTAATCTTGCCGATTTTTTGAATAATAAAATGCCTAATTCTTGTCAAATTTGGGATCACAGAGATTATCAATATAATTTTTTATCGTGAATATTTTACAAAAAATATCTCGTAATATATTATACTAATGGTTTTATAAATGCGTTTAAAAATTAATAATTGTAAAAAATCTTAATACCACTGCACAGTTATGTACCGAAATATGACTATATTCTAAAACATTAGAGCGAGAGGTTTAAAAGAATACTATTTTATGTAACAAAAATACTTTATGCAGTCATCAAATGTTTAAAATAACTATAAAGGATAATAAGGCTTCAAAATTATATAAATAGATTATCTACAACGTTTAAGGAGTGTCCAGGATCATGGTTTGAAAATACAATAAAAACTCAATTTTGACCTACGACGAGCACGTGGGCCGTTAAAGAGCATTTAAAAAAATGCCTCGTCTTAAATTATTATTATCTACTAGAAGGGGAGATTTTCAAAAGTGTAATAATGCATGTTCGTCGGGCTAGAGATACATTTATGACAAATAGTTCAGTATGGCATGACGTTCTGTGCAATGTACAGGAAGACAATCATTAAAAGAGTAACTCCGTCATCCGAGTGCTGAACGAGGGGGGTCTACTACATACCCAGTAGGTAGGCACGTGACGGAAATATCTCGAGCTTTCGTTACATGTTGCAATGAACTTTTAAGTATACGTTTTTGTATATGGAATCGAATAAGGGATTTTATTTTAATTTTCCATTTCAAAATCAACTTAAAATTTATCAGAATTGGAACTATGTAATTCACCATTGAATAAAGCTCTCAATTTTGATTGGCGAGTTGTTTAGTTTCAACCGCTTATATGTACTTACATAATTTGATATCAGTAGCGAATGGTGGAATTAGGCTATTAAGGTCCGCCACGAATAGTGCACATTAAACTTTGTTAGTCATACGTATTTGTTTTTATTGAACTAAGACCAGGGCTTGAAATGGACCGGAGCGCACCGGAGCGCCGTTCCTGTTCGTGAAATCGTTAAAATATCGCTCCGTCTCGTGGAAAAAAAATGACCGTCTGAGCTAGATAGACCATATAATAGAAAATCGAAAAAGATAACTATGTCTTCTAACTATGATAACTATGTATTGTTCTTCAGAAAACTGTCGAGCGCTCCGGTTCGAAAACTTTTATATTTCGAGCGCTGACTAAGACTACAATTTACAGATTGTGTTGATTAGTTTTTAAAAATTAGTTAGACCCTGCCTAACCAAATCATAATAGTTTTGGTATAATACCTATTTTGGGCGATACGATAAAATTGTGCACACTTTTTTATTCATAGATACTTATTTGTTTTATATTACACATATTATTGCTTCATTTTATAAAATTCATTAAGCCTTGCCTAAACCAAACTATATTAGATACAATATTATTCTATCTATAAAATATCCAAAGTTATGTATGATTTAATTGCATAATTTTAGATATTTTATAGATATACGAGTATTTTATGATTATTATTTATTATGGCTTGGTTTCGCAGGGCTTAATTGAATTTAAAAAACTAACCAACACCGTCTGTAAATTGTAGTCTTATTTCAATGAAAACAAATACGTATGACTGACAAAGTTTAGTGTGCACTATTTATGGCGGATCTTAACAGCCTACCTCCACCCTTCGCTACTGATATATATATTATGTTTATATTCTTTAGCTATGTTGCATACACAGTTAGGAAAATACCTTGTAGGTATATGCCACTACTCTCAGTCG
The DNA here is from genome assembly GCF_057557595.1 of Rhyacophila brunnea. Classification (NCBI taxonomy): domain Eukaryota; kingdom Metazoa; phylum Arthropoda; class Insecta; order Trichoptera; family Rhyacophilidae; genus Rhyacophila; species Rhyacophila brunnea. The sequence continues at coordinate 6,556,468 of NW_028232796.1, read as the reverse complement.
TTTGCCATTATTATCACGTATGTACTACTTCAAACGTTCTTAGTGGAGCTATACTATGAAGGGTGTCGACATTTCTAAATACCCGAGGGTGCACGTCACTGTATGGGAACGCTTGGAATAACATTCAACTCAATTTGGAATGTTTGGGTTTCATAACTGTACTCGGTTAAAACTAAATGCCACATATTTTAAGCTTGTATTCTGACAGTGCTACTTTACAGTAGCAAATTCTGGCACATTATGATGTAAGCTCAAAGAAATCCTATACTGAGCTTCAAAAACAGCTGATGTTTGCGGAGGATACTGTTAAGTAGACAATGTAGACATAGTTAGGTAGGTACTTATTTTAAAAAACCTTTTCTTACAAACTTCTGAAACTAAGCCTAATTAATTTTATAAGCACGAAAACCGGCAATCCTTATTTAAAAGTAAGTGATAGAAACTTTATCCAATTATCAAAAACTACAAATAAAAAATATATGAAATAGTTAATTATTTGTGTTTTCATTTCATACTAAAAGTTAAATTCCGTATATTTTTTAAGGTTGTGAAACTTTATCTTTATCGCCGAACTTCCAGAATTGACTGCATGCATTTAAAATAATCCTGTCCTTAATTTAAAGTAAATAACGGCCCAGAAGTTAATTGCCAAAGTTTTCAAATCCAAAAAAGTAAAAACATCCATCCTTTGTCTGAAACTGTGTAACGAAAAAAAACCCTAAGTAAAAAGCTCAAATAAAAGCTAACTTGTGCCGCACATGCGCAACGGATGGAAATGTTCGCGAGATCAGACGTCTGTCGCTTTGCAGGAATGCCTAAGTCCAGAAATAACTGCGATAGCCAGACCAGAGCGGGTTTATTTCGCTCTAATGGCAGTGGTGGATTATGCATCAGGGGGCGTTTGTATTAGGTACTTACACTCTAAGGGGCACCACAATGCTCCATTTGTGTTATATTATATACAACATTTTCGCAAATTGGACCTTTTTATAAATGTTGATTTTATTTAATCAAGTTCTACCACGAGGACCATGAATAGACACAAGGGTCAGTGTCTACACCACCGCTAGTTAACGCATAGTACCTACATGTGGAAGTTTGAAGTAGTACTTTGCCAAAACCACTGTAAGTTATGGCTGTTTGGCGCTCTATCCTAAATGAATGTGTAATATTTTAAAGAAACGTATATATTGTATAATATGTACTGCTACCATCGTGATATTACGGCCTAACTGAATAATCGGTTGACGTAAACACATCAAATTTAATTGTACATACAGTACTCTCTCTGTAATCCACCACCCCAAAATCCAGAGTGTCTAATTAGTGAAAACGGTGGATTATAGTACATGCATACAAAATATGGTAAAAATTAAAACAGGTATTTTATAGTTTTTTTGAGAAATTTGTACTAGCAAATTACGGTTTTATTTATAATCAAAATCAAGTATTTACTAAATTATACATAAGTATTTATAAACTAATTTTATTAATTAAATATTAAACAGTAAATCACTTGAAACAACCAGTAAAGTTTTTCAGAGAGGCAGATATTCTTGAATGGCTTAGGATTCCTGGCTTTCCCTATGACCAAAAGCTTCAGTATGTGTATCCCGGTTGCATTGGAGCACGGCATAATGATTGTGATGCGGTCCTTGGGCACTTTACTACCTGGTACACTACTTTCTTTTGTGATGAACGTACGTTTTACCAAGAAGAAGTTTCCAAAATAAACCCGTCTTATCTGCGTTGTATACTACTTGTACGCGGTGGACTACTGAATTTGCCTATCGAATACCGGCGAATTATAGAGCTTGATTTTGTGCTTTCAACTAGTAAAAATAACGGCGGATTATAGTAGTTGTCGGATAATCGAGCGGCGGATACTGTATATTTGTGTAAACATTAAAGTGTTCTCCATATTTTTGTACACTGCCGAATCATGGACCCTAATAGCAAGGGACTGAAAGATAATCGATGCCTTGAAAATGTACTGTTGGCGTCGAATTCTTTATATGTCCTGGATAGCGCATATAACAAACCAGTCAACCATTCAAAGAAACGTATCTCGGCAGTGTATCTGAGACTCATTCTGCATTTTTTTGGACATATTGTTTGACGTGGACTAGATAATTATTGGCTAGTCACCAGGAAAGACGAAGCTGGAGCAACCGAGTGAAGGAGCTTATTGCTTATTACTTAGACTTCGCTATGCCATGAGACAAGCAGATAACCGTGAGGGGTGAGAGTCTCATTTGCTCTGAAGATAACTGCATTTCAGGGTGGTTATAATTCTCAGCTGTAAGGAAACATTCGAGAAATGAAGTATATAATTATATATTATATATATTTATAATATTTATAATTTAAATAACTATTTTTTTTATTCAGTGAATAATTCACAAGATTTAAGAATGTAACATTCTATTTATTGAACATACATACTTCTGAAGACACTTCTGAGAAAATATATTATAACCAATAGAAAAAATCTTTTTGAAAAAAGAAGACACCCTGCAGGAATCGAACCTGCATCTCTCAGGTATCGCGCCCACGCACATAGTCCACTATACTAAAGGAGTCATACATAATTACGACAAATTTTAACTATTGGCTTTTTAATACTCACTGAAGCGCTTTCCAAATTGAGCTACTATTGGCGATCGGTTTTTGTATTTTAAATCAAAGTAGGTATTACTTTAATTACTAGCCGACGTCACGGATCACTTCAAGATTTTGTTTTGTAACTTACTTGAACTCGCTAATAATTTTTAATCAACCATTTTTTTTATTCAACGAATAATTCACAAGATTTAAGAATGAAACATTTTAATTATTGAACATACATAATTCAGAAAAAAACTTCTGAGAAAATATATGTATGACTCCTTTAGCATAGTGAACTATGTGCGTGGGCTCGATACCCGGGAGATGCAGGTTCGATTCCTGCGGGGGTGTCTTACTTTTTTCAAAAAGATTTTTTCTATTGGTTATAATATATTTTCTCAGAAGCGTTTTCAGAATTATGTGTGATATATATATAATAGAACATCCAGGTGGGAAGTAAAATGAATGATAATCATCGCTCCGCTAAATCAATTGAAGGAAGGAGATATTTGAACATTAACTGATTATTTTTTTATATTTCGCTTTTATGAAAACAGATGTGTGGCCATTGATAATTATTTTAAATTACGATTATGGGCTCCCTAATGCATTGCTACGCCTCTGTTGTGAGCGCTTGGAAACGACTTCACTCGTGACGAGCCTCAATATGCTAGATCTCATGAAGGGTCAGCCATTTTATTGGCAACGCATTGTGATATTTATGTTAATATCTAGCCAAGTTTAAGGTCTAAGAGTCATTAACCTGCATAATATTATCGAACGTAATATTATAAAGGTTGTTGGATCAGTGCCAAAGCTATTAATTCGTCAAAAATAATAATTATTATCCTACGGATCAACTAGTGACGGCAAGCCTTTAGAAATTGTAAAATACTTTTTTTATTTATTTATGGTCATAATTAGATATTTTATGTAGTATTCTTGTGTTATTTTGTTGTTTAGTATTTAATGAAGTCAATTTCACAATCGTGTTGTCTGTACAGAGCACCGTCAGTCTATCGCTATTTTTTTAGTTTAAGGTAGTCCACAGAACAGATAATAAATTCCGATAGGCAATATTCAATACACTACATTTCGATGCTGGGTTTTGAATGTGTGAGTATCCTACAAAAATTAAACATGCATTATGCACGTGAAATAGTGTGTGTAATATGCCAATATTAAATGAGCATCAATACATAAACCGAGAGCAGTTGTCAGTTTTCGACGTAATATGACGTATTCTTGACACGTGTTTAAGTTTATCCCGAATTTTTCCTTACTCGAGATCGGTTACCTGCTACTCTTTACCCGTTAGGTATTTCAGTTCCCATTATTTCTGAGTTCCCTGAAGGCAGTCATTAATGATATGCCACACTATTTGAGAGGTGTTGCCATCACATGGATATTAGTCATCTTCCGTAATAATGGAGGAAAGTAACATTGTCACAATATTCAATTTAGACTTTTTGAAATTTTAGATTAATCCTAATAAGGTCACATGGGCCTCCACAAAGTGAAGGTTTCTTTTAACAAATTTTCGTTTTTTACGAGAAATGGATGTTAGCCACTTGCTTAACCTATTAGGTCCATACTCTGACTCAAAACACAAATTGAAAAACAATGTGTATTTTACAAAATCCAGGATTCAAAACACGATGGCCAAGCGGCTTACGCGTCGGTTTATAATGTCGTGAGTCTCAGGGAGGTTCGATAACATAAACACCTTGTATGAAAAAACAAAGGTAAAGTTAATAATAAATTATATATAAAACATACATAGCACAGTGATATTTTACTAGTTCTACAATCTGATGTGGTTTTAGCTGTATCCCTGAGAAATTTCTTTAATATAGTTGTACGATGAATGTTTGTAACCTATTTGGTTCAAAACACTGATAGTGAAAAAAAAATTTTAACATTTTTAAATGCGGGTTTTGAACTCGTGACCCATTTCATTAGAAGCGGATATTTTGTCCTCGTTCATGGCAGTCGAAAAATACTTGATCAACGTACAGATTTTGTTTGCCCATTAGCAGCGCTCGAAATGGAACGGAACGCACCGGAGCGCAGCACCAAACTGGCACGGAGTGCATTTGAGCGCTTGAATAGTATCTTCAGAACTGACCTCCCACTGTGTCTTAAGTGTAAAGTGTTCAAATAATGTATACCACCAACGCTCATGTATGAGTGCGAAATATATACTTTTTATCTGAGAAAAATCCAAAAATTACGAGTAGCACAACGTGGCATGAAAAGGTACATATTGGCATAAGGCGGAAAGATCACAAAATAAACCGGTAGTTAAGGAAGCATATAAGAGTACGCGATGTGATAGAGGTTGCTAAGCTGATGACATGACAATGGGTTTGACATGTCGCTTGACGAGTGGACAACCGCTGGACAAATGCCGTCATACAGTAGTACCCAAGGGGCACTAATTGTCCACAGGGACGCCCTAAAACCAACAAAGTTTGGTGGATGTACGTGGCAGCAAAGAACTAAGGACCGAAAAGAGTGGAGGGAGCTAGGGATGCTTTCATCCAGCAGTGCATTGATCCCAGCTGATGCTGATACAATTCATAATATTATAGGGTTTTTTTAGAATTATTAATAACCATGTCTTTGCTTTTTCGTACCTACAAGGTGGTTGTTAGTAATTTTGAACAATCACAAACACCCGGACTTTGAGAAAAACACAACAAGTATTGTGTCCTCACCGGGATCGAACCTAGAACTCTCAGGTGGAAGGCCAGCGCCTTACGCACTGCACCACGAGAGCCACCCTAATACCTATAGGGTTAGTAAAAATGAAAAGAAAATTATTTCTGTATTGTTGACATACGTTAGGCAGGTTGGCCTAAGAATAGTGGTGAAGACTGGCTGAAGGTAAATAATTAGAAGATAAAAAGAACTTTTTATATACTTACCAAGTTTTTTAAATTTCTGTTGAATCATTATAAACTTGACAATTCTATGTATTAATAAAAACTTTTTATTCTTTCTTTCTTGATTCTGAGAAATACTGAATGAATATAGAATACTGAAATGTCATATTGATTTCCACAGTAACGCACGTATATATTAATAATTTAGTTGCTAGGACCCCCTTAGCAACCAACAATAATAACTTTCCATACAAAACAGAATTAACTGAAAATGAATTCAATTCTGCTTAAAAACGGCTAAAAGTATTAAAAGAATGCATTGTCGTCGTGTTATGATATATTCTAAATGTTTCAAATGTCTAGCTAGTCGGGAAGTTAGTTTAAAATCTTCAATCGTCCAATACAAATCTTGGACAAACAAGAAAAAATATGTACTGGACAAACAAGAATACGAGCTAATAAAAACGTGGTAAAATAGAAAAAAAAAGAATATTTTGCATTATAATAGGTACACAAACTAAGGTGTTGGTTCCGTTGAGCGTCATGTCTCAAAGATGGACGAAACATCACCATCAAATAGGCTCCTTTTCAGCAGACCACACGGGATAAGGAGGGTCGAGAGAGCTAAACTGCGGTGGTAAAACTGTGTGGTAAGAGATTTTTTGACTAATATCTATTATGGTATGGTTTATGCAGGGTGTAATTGAATTTTAAAAACTAACCAACTGTACTTGTTTTTGTACTTATTCGTTCAATAAAAATAAATACGAAAATTTAGTGTGCACTATTTATGTCTGATATCAACAGCCCACCTCCACCATTCGCCACTGCAGAGTGGAGATGATTCTTGAATACAATCAATAACCATATTAAGTTGTAGTGTGTATGATGAAATATACCATTTTTTTAAATAGAGATTATAGAATATTTCTGGTTTCTTCATAGTTGCATTCATATGTTTCTTAACTGTGATCCCTGGCATTGTAAAATCGTGTTAAAGTTTCAGTACACGGATGGAAGAAAAAATCAAAGCACTTTGTGGTTAAGATAGACGAAACTAATAGTTTAGTACTGACTCTTTGCCACTGGGAAGTAATCTAATATTATTGAAGTGTTTTCTAGCGCTCCATTTTTTCAATGAAAGTGTTTTATGAAACACAATATTGTTGTAGTAGGAAAACACAAAGTTTAAATTTAATATAATGTATTATTGCATAGCAACCGTTTTCAGTTCCGGATAGTTTTCAGTAACAAATAAGGATGTTAATACCGGACGGAATTTTCTACCTTGGGTATATTAAAAATAGAATTTACAATCCCGATTCATATATTCCGGGATTGGTTAAATAACTAAGATATCTTTTAACTGGAAGAAAACAGTGTTTTAATAATATTAATAATATTGTTGTTTTTATTTAATAAAACACATTTTTTTTTGTAGTACTTATTCTACTTTTAATTAATATATTAGGACCGGTTTCGTCCGCCTCAGTGGGACATTTTCAACTTTTAAATTTTTAATTTAAAACTACTGTATTTAAAAAACTGTTATTGGGAAGGTATTATTGGACGGATAATTATTTATGTACCTATTGTTATATTATTTCTATCGCTTTGAATTTTGTTTGATAAATATTGTTTTAAAAAAATGTATTCAGTTGAAAATGTCCCACTGAGGCGGACGAAACCGGTCCTAATATATTAATTAAAAGTGGAATAAGTACAACAAAAAAAATTGCGTTTATTAAATAAAAACAACAATATAATGCAGTTCCACCATGAATTGACAGTTAACAAAATAAAAGAAATTAATATGAATAAATAATGAATAAAATATAGATATATTTTACGTTTAGTGTTTTTACACTTACATATTTTATGTGAGGAATCTAGAAAACTGCATCTAGAAAATCGGTTTAATATGTGTGTGATTAATACTGGCGCATCACTACGAGATTATCGAATATTTCATATAACTATAACTCTGTGACAAACAAATTAAGGTATAGTTAGTAACAAAGAAAAAGTAAAAAGTTGAAAGAAAAATGTAACACGATATCTACAGGGTAACAACTACTTGTGTTGTACTAAGCAATTCGATAAGGTCAAAAAATCTTGCCTAAAAATTACAATCTGTCCTTTAAAACTCTAAGTCTAAATATATTAGCTAATCTAAAATGAAGACTACTATAATATTTAATAAACTGCATGCGACTATGCGTTGCAGATCGATTTGTATAAAATTTCACACTATTACAGTCTGTTTTAAAACCCGTAAGCCTATCAACATACTTTTAGATTTACTAGAACAGTAAATTCCATGAATAATAATTAAGTGTGAAGATATTGCACATATAAATCCTGAAATTGTTATAAATGAATGGTATTGTATTAATAGGTATTAATGAACAAAAACAAACCATACGTGCGAGTGAGTAAGCATTCGGCACGCTTATTTCTCTGCACTGTGCGTATAGTAAGATAGAATTCCCACGGCTGAATTAAATATTTTTTGTAAGCGTCGCCGTTAAAATGAATTTGACTGATTACATTCATTAATTAAAAACTTCGACCACGTATTGCTGAAATGGCATAACGTTTCATAGTTAAGTTGATAATAATAAAAACGAGGTTCTACTGTGCGTTATACGCAATAAATACGGCTTCATTTTGCCGAAAAATAGGCGCTCTCTATATATCATTACTCTGAGGTATTAATGAATTTACCCTTTAGAACACGAAACTGTTTATCTTGTACCGAAACCAGCACATTCATATTAGTATAATGGAAATTTAGCAATAGCTACATGTGAATGAAACCTCCTATTCACAAGGGCACAAAATGTCCCTCAACATGATGCGCTACATAAAGTCTACGTCACTCACGTCTACTCATTAGAATAAAAAATAATATGTTCGCAGGACTGACCAATAGAACCTTCTCGGGCTCCTGGTGTGTACAAGAAAAATGTTCCGCGACATTGTTCCCGAGACATCGACATACATGTTGAACGTTATGTCCCGCGACATGTTGATCCATTTGTCCCTTAGTAAATACATGGCTTGAGACAGACCGTCAAGATAGCCAGACAAACAGTCAAACTACCATAAAATTGTACATCATACGTATAATATAATAACGAAAGGATAAAAATGCCAAAGTTTGTAAACAAGCTTTAAGTCGGCTCTCACATATAAACTCGCCTCGTGTGCCGCACAGCCATAAACCAAACCTTCCGAGAACGCCGATCGAGTGTTGCTTGTGAAGACGGCGGACATCTACCTAGTACCTAGCGACACTACAGCCTTCGAAAAGTATAGATATTTGAATGCAGCCATCGGCGAGCCGGTATAGGAATGACCAATCCGTAGGTGTTTGTATACGACCTGGCGTTTTCGACTCGGAGCCCGAGAAGCATGCAACTTGTCGATTTGCAACAGCATTGTTTTTTTCAAATGAAACAGTCGCATTCGAACAATTTGCGGAGCTCCATTTGGCAACTTGTGTATTGTGAATAACGACGACGTCACATCGACGTATTCGACACGTTGTGGATTAGACGAGTTTTGATGTTAGAGCTGGCTAAGAATCGTTTTTTTTCACTGCACTAATTTACAGAATATTTACACTCTAAAAACGTTACGTTGTCGGAATCATGTGATATAATAGTAAACAATCATTACTCTCCCATTAGCTATAGTCAGATATATTTGATTATTTCAGATGGAACGCATTTAGGAGTTAATCCCGGATTTCCAGCTTTTAGAATCTCGGTAACCCGGGATTGTATACCCTACGTAAGTACGTATAATGCCTATCTTTCAGAGCGGAAGAGCAGAAGTATGCGGAATTCAAAGCTCGACTGACAGCGTTTAATTATGTTTAAAGTGATAAAAGAAACGCTCACGCCGCGATACATATAGATAGACCAATAAATTGTTGGTCGCGTCGCCGTGAATACCGCAATACAAGAATCTGTGACTGATCACGACCAAAGAAAATTCCAGCGCCGAGAAAAACTCAACAGTAAACGGTATAGGGTACACATTTGGTTGATAATATTCAATAACACACTTATTACACAACTATTTTTACGCACACATTTTAATATAGAAGTGGCGAAGGGTTAGCTCTGAAAGGTCATTTATCGTTTATCTCGACATAATTATAATTTATTTATCTATGAGTATTTTTTTTTCTAGATGCATTTACTATCGGAGCTTCTTGGGCACAGTCTAAGTTGGGCACGCAAACTACTGTCCTCGATGCATTGATATAATACTGGATGTATCACTCGATATAAGCTCACTTAATATTTGTCTCGAAAACGACCTGGCAATAATTATGAGTAAGCCTGATCTAGCTTGCATCGTACTCTAGCTAATAGTCAGTGCATGACGACTTGCTCTGTCCGCTCAGAGATGAATTTTTGGTAGCTTGCAAGCTTTGGGTTGCAGACACCCTTAGGGTTACTATTCCAAGAACGCAAATTTAGTTTTACAGCCAGGGCAATACGGGTGAAATTCGGGAATCCATGTTAACGGTCTTAACGCATTATACCTACAAGGATATATTATAAGACGATATTCGTAATATCTTCTTTTGTGGTACATTTTTAAAATGACACTTGTATGGGTACTCCTCATCTAGTAGTATATCAATGCTTCGATGCTAGTCAAATGAAAATTGTGCCACAGTCTGCCGTCTGAGAAATATGCCTTATTGAAAACTATTCTTTTACCCACATCGGGTATCGCTAATTTGAATTCGGCCAGGGCCTATGAAACCACCTTGCAAAAACCCTGGAAAATTCTTTGTAGTGCAAGGCGGTGGTAATTCTGATACATATTTTGTCGTATTAATTGGGAACTGAGAACTGCAATTTATAGCCGAGTTTTCCCGTGGTAAAAAATGTCGCATAGGACCGATATTCTGAGCACATACTTATCCTATCTTATATTACTGTATCTATACGTATTAGGCACCAATAATATAGGTAGCTCTCGTAGTCCAGTGCGCGAGGTGCTGGCCTTTCACCCGGCCGCCCCGAGTTCGATTTTCGGTGAGGTCACAATAGTGATTTTTTCATAGCCGCCTGGGTATTTGTAATTATTTCTCGTCTATTACTAAATACACAACAGTCATTGGGCCTCATGGCTTATTGTAGTGTTAAAAAGAATAATATATTATATAATGTTTGAGGCTTTCACGGTTGTTTTTTATCGTAGTATATTCTTGGGTTTTCACCGTGTCTCCTTCTTCCTTCTTTACTCGACGTTTTGGGCTCGTTGCAGTTTGCTCTAAGCTAATCGGATTCCTTTTGACATTATTAGAGCAACGTTTACATTCACATATCTACACTACATTTTCATCATAAAACATATCATCTCTGGATAATGGCTTCTGCAACGAGCCCGAAACGTCGAGTAAAGAAGGAAGAAGGAGACACGGTGAAAACCCAAGAATATACTACGATAATAATATATTAAATATATTTTAATATAAAAGATGTATTTTATATAATATAATGTCCGTTTGTTTGCTTATAACTTAAAAACTACTGAACCGATATTGATGAAATTTGCACAGCTTATATAGTACTATCATATATTGTTGATACTAATATAATATATAGATGTTATAGAGATAATAAACTTTTAGTAGAATTCAATCTCATTTATCGATATCTCAAAAGAAATTCCTGGGAAATAACCCACTTACAATATGAAGCGTGAGAGGTTTGCCTAGACACTGAGAAAATATATATCAATAGTTTGAAATAATATGAGTTGAGGCGCGAATACAGAAATCGATTACCTAATTAATAATACGAATCAATATATTTCTTCATTGTGTAAATCTGTCATTTTCATCAAAGTAATTGTCGAGTGTAATAATACAAGGTATTTTCTCTTTCAGGGAATTCTTTGAAGATATAGGCAGCTGATAATGTTAATATTAATGAGATGATAGCAATAATTAACAAAATATATTTAATCGACACTTAGGGTTGGGGTAAAAACTCATTTTAAATTTACTTCTCACGTACTTGGACAAGTATATTTCATATTAACCGTCTTCGATCTTTATATTTCAACTCATACATTAATATCTACTTATATCCTTTACAATCATTAACTCAACCTTTTAGTTGGCAATATGTGAGTATATTAAAAAGGTGAGGCGTAAGTTATTCGGTCCCTAATGATTCCAAAGGGCCACAAATAGCCCGAGCGCCTCCGGGTAATTAATGTCAGCTGACATTATAATCCAGGTTTGATGTCATTATCAAAACGAACTGAGGATCGCTCCTGGTTTACGACTAAGGGAAGTAAAGAGGAAATGACATGGCGACGCGTACGGTCACATTTGGGAGCATGTTTAATACTTATACCCAGGAAGGACGAGGCTTGTACATGACAGTGAAACTGCTGATTGAAGCTACGTATTATACACGCTATTCTTTAAATAAACTACGATGATGGAAAAAAATGTTTAAAACGACAAATAATAACGAATTATTCGTTAATTGATTTTGGTTTATTAAGTGTATGAACGAAGTTACACAATTTATACCTACTGATAGCTATGAGAAACTAAGTTTATAAGTAATTTATCTAACATTCTTTGATCAATTGATTTTTTTTAAATGACGAAACCAATCACAGAGTGATTTCAATTGTGGAAATGTCTTTTCACCAAGAAGTAACAACGAAAAAATATATATATGTAGGTATTTACATAATTTTCTTTATTATTAATTATTTGTAATTAAATTAACCAAATTTTTTTTTAAAATATATTTTATAATTAAATTAAGGATTAGGTTGTTGGAAAATCCACTACTAGATCAAACCCTTCCTGACCTATTCTATTATATTTCACATAATTAAATAATGATCGGCACCGGTCTCGTCCGCTCAGTACAACGTCGTCAAATGATAAGACAAATAATTACAAGATAAAAAGAACTTTTTACACACCACGTTTTTAAATTTTCTGTTGAATCATATAAACTTGACAATTATATGTATTAATAAATACTTTTTTTTGTACTTGATAGAAATACTGAATAATTAATATAGAATACTGAAATGTCATTTTGACATTTCATATTGATTTCCATAGTAACGCACGTATATATTATTAATTTAGTTGCTTACCCCCTTAGCAACCAATAATAGTGTTTTACTTTTTACGAATTTTTTCCGAAATAACTTTCCATACAAAACAGAATTAACTGAAAATTAATTCAATTCTGCTTAAAGATGGCTAAAAGTATTAAAATAATGCATTATCATCGTGTTCTGATATATTCTTAAAGTTTCAAATGTCTAGCTAGTCGGGAAGTTAGTTAAAAAAGATTTGTATTGGACAAACAAGAAAAAAATTGTTCTGGGCAAACAAGAATACGAGCTAATCCCTCCAATCGAGCATAATTGGTTCCGGAAAATTCTTTATTAAATTAAATATAATACCTCTTACCGAAGAAATAATAACAGTGCATATATTTATTTATCGACTTTCAACTACAACACCCATCAGTTTTTTAAAACGTTTCTTAAAAAATATTTCAAACGGAATTTCGTTTCTCGCAATGGTGCAATTGATGGATTTTGGATTCTAAGTATTTTTCAGTATTTACTGATTTATGGAGTGTTTTTTACTGGCATATTTTACGCCTCCTACCAGCAAACGATTCCTCATTTTACAGAATATTAATTCCCGAAAACGTTTACAAAGTCCATTAAATCCGAGAGACGTTTAAGACAACACGTGAACATGTCAATCCTGTAATTAATAATTCGTTACCGAGATCGATTAGTCAACGCGCCAGTCGATCCGCTGGCACGACTAGTGTAACTTCTGTCCGCCTAATGACGGGAGCGTCGCTTCCCCGACCGGATCTGAACTGACGGCCGTCGGCGGCGTCGGTTTCGTCGCATTTCCGATTCTATTTTTGAACGCCACGCGCTATTTCAACTTTGCCTTTTCTTCATTTCACACGCCCTTACCTTCCTAGAAACATATAATTAGGATTCCCTTTAGACTGTCATCAAAAGATTCTTTATAAGTAGTTACATCTGATTTGAACGTTTTAACTAGGTACCTCTCTACATAATACTTTAAATTATTATTTATTTTTAAAAACATAATTAATAAGAACGCATTTCTTACTCTATGTATGAATACTTGATACCTAGACGAAGTCATGGTCTCTCAAAACTTTAGTTATAACATACTTGCACTTGTCAATAATTTAATAAACTATTTTTTCATTCAACGAATAACTAAATCGAGAGATTATGTGTCAAACAATACTATCTACAAAGTGCAACTTTACAGAAGAGCCAAAAAACGTTTTGTAGTTTCTTGTAATACAACAAAGTATATGTTTATTCAAAACCTAATGTTCATATTTTATAATTTATTGTGTATTATACATTTATCTTGCTTACGGTGGTGTTAAAATTTATAGGGATGGTTTTAAAAATATGAAAACAAGGGTAACTTTATGTAGTTAACGTTAAACTTTATTGACGATTTAAGAAGAAACCAGAAAAGATTGACATAAAGTTGTTTGACTATCACGTAGCCGAGAATGTAAAATAACGTTACCCATCTAAAAAAAATAGCACCTTTTTTGTAGCTAACTTTGTTTGATTTTAAGCACTCGTATTGATAACAAGATCTAAGAATGTGTCATTTTTTATTGAACATACATAATTTGAAAACACATTTGAATCTTTGATATATATATATATATATATAACAGCCAAAAATAGGTTGAAATCAAGGTAAGAAATTATTATTGGTATTTTGATTCAAACCACAAAAACCTATCGCCAATATTTATTTTTTATTTATGTAAAAAAGACACATTGAACACATAACAAATTATTAATTCAAGACGTTCACATGACATTTATAATAAAAAGTATAGGTAAATCAACATAGTAGAGAAAAAACAAAGCAAAAACAATCGTATAGCAAAATAAATACAATAAAAAAAACAACAATAATTCAAGAAAAATACGCAATTTGGGAAGCACTTCAGTAGTATGACTTCTAAACAATTTCGTCGTTATTAGATATGACGCAGGTGGCTCAATCAGTTAAGTAAATTGGCCGAAATCCAATGGATGCGGGTTCGAGTCCCGTCCAGCGTGGTATTTTTTTAGAGTTTTTTTTTTTTTGAATTTAAAATGATGTATACTATTATTGCACCATAGAGCTAACACAAGATCGCGCTACTTGTCTTGCGCCTGCCATCATTTGAGATATGCAGAATGTAGATCGACGTTATACCATTGCTGCACAGTGAGGAAGCTTCGTTTAATTTGACTTGTGTATATTCGTAAAAGAATAAAGTTTTATTAGATTAAACATTAGGCATATCTATCATTAATAACACATACCATGTCCGATCCTAATAAGATCATATGGGCCTGTGGAGGTTTGTGTTAACAGAGTTTGTTTTTACGAGAAATGGATGTCAGCCACTTGCTCAACCTATTAGGTCCACACTCGTTGAACACACATTGAAAAACAATATGTCTACTTGCCAGACCTAGGAATCGAACCTGGGACTCTCGACACTATATGCCAACGCTTAAGCCGCGCGGCATACAGTAAGACCTAATTTACTAAAATATTAACTAATCACTGAAAAAATAAAATGGTTTTAGAATGTTAAGTAATTCTATTTTAATGTAACGAGTTTATTTTCACGAAGTCATATGACAGATACTTATTTCATGAACAAAATGTTTTTTGTATTCAATTACATTAAGGATTTGTATGGTGTATAAAATATCTTTTAGCGGTGGAATGTATTCAGTGTATGATAATGTAAAAAAATATAATGAAGTCACATAAATCCCGACAATTCATTTGCGCTACATTAACCTAAGAGTCAAGACGGGAACTGTCCATACAATCAACACAAAAGATCCTCTTAAAAGGTGGATAATAATAATCCAAGGCGAGCTTCCGTTCGTGCAGGAAGAGGAGTTCCTTGAACCTCTCCCCAAGATAAAGCTCCCGAAGCTCTCACGGTTTGAGTAATCAGGAGCAAAGCTCGCGTGGGGGTCGCGAGAAATGCACGCAGAGCTTTCGTATCTACGATGCCAGGGTCGAAAGCTGTACAGATTAGTTGGTAAGCTTTATAATCATAAGGATGTTATTTTGTATTTTGCTTTGCGGCCACGATTCTAAATGTTTATGATTTTACAGAGGGATAAAAGCCGACAGCCGTGCTATATTTAAAACAAATTTTGTCAACACTAAAATCTTAAGCTATATTTGATGATATAATGTAGTATTTTATAATTAATAAATTGAATCCGAGGTAAATAAAAGTAATTAAACAATATCATAAATTGTAAATTGCCACTCAGTTTTTAACATGTAATTTGGAAATGTATGTAACTTAATAAACTATTTCAATATAGATATAATTATATATGTAAATATTCATCAAATAATTTGCAAGACTTGAGAATATAACGTTCTATTTAATGAACATACAAATTTTGAAAGATTTCATGCATATCCCACTAAATTCTTTATTTTTTAACCAACATATTAATATATAAGTGACACCCCGGAAGTCCGGGTAGGGAAGGGAGTCGGGGCCACACAGCCCGATCTGATCTCCGCGCTCGACTCTCCGGTCGGCCAGGCCTCAATTACACCCTGGTAGCGTGCCGTCGATCGGCACGTGGGAGTCACACGACCAGCTTCCACCCTTCGACTAGCTCAGTGATTGAAATTGTTTAGGGCGGTCAATTGAAGCTGGGTTTTGGTGTTTCGGTAGAGCACGTTCAGTGTAAGGTTAGGTTAGGTTAGGTAAAGATGCAGGATTGACAGTTGATTATGTTGGATCTTCACAATGAAACACACGTGGTTCGTAGCACAGAGTTTTATATTTAACAGTTAGGTTCACAACAAAAAAAACATACACAACACAATATCAATACACATTAATAATTTCGCCACAGCCCTTAATTTGTTATTGATGAGCGCCGTGGACTGCGGCAATTAAAAATTTAAGGATCTAATCCTTCCACGTTCGTAACACGTGAACGCTGAAATTATTTTTGACAATCGGCGAAAACACTAGGAATGGTACGCGGAGACACCCTGTCCATCCTACCCAACGGCCTCGGTTTTTACTGCCTTGCCAGCCTGGACACCTACCGCGTGCCGCGGCCATGTCTCCTTTTTTTGGTTTTGTCGCTGTCCCTCTCAATCTACCCCCGAACATTCACCCCTCTCTATCATTCTCGCCCGCGGCGGGTACCTTCGGCTTTTACCCGCCATGGGTTTTTTTCCCGCCAGGTAGCCGTGTTACTGAATTCGGGGAATTGGGCTCAAAAGGAACAGCATTAGGTATATTTATTCCGCTAACAAATAAAAGTACAGAGCATTCCACGTGATCGAGCGGCGACAGAGGGAAATCCGGCTTGGCGGACTACAAGAAACATGAATGTGGCATCCATAACTTCGCTCGTACTTTACCCTTAAGGGGTCCTCCATTCACGTATAAACGTGGAGGTATCATAAGAATCTCATGTAAGAATTACTAATTAAAATCGTCGTAATTAAGTAGGATACTTAAGCGATCAGTGGCGCACCCAGGGGGGGGGGGGGCAAGGGGCCCTGGCACCCCCCAAAAATTATCAGAATGATTTTAAACACTGAAATTGAAAGCCGATAAACTATAATTTTGGGCTTAGACAAATAAAAACACGGCAAAAAAATGATTTGTAATTCTCCAGCACCCTTTTTAGAAAAATTTCTTAGATTTTAATTTCTAACACAAAAATTTCGAAAATATTAGGTTTTTTTAGAAACCCAATCCCTAATGGAACTGTCAAAAAATTTTCGGTGTCCACCCGAATTTCGGAGTGGTCTAGGTAATGGCTGGGGAGGGCTGACAGGGCTCTAGCCTGGGGGCCCGGGCTGTGGGGGGCCCGGCGTGTCGGGTTGACCAGATAAGTGTGATAAACACACATCATACATTAGCTTTAATAGTAAAAAAGTCGCCTGCGGCGCTATTATACTTCATGACCATGAACATTTTCAATTATATAATTGTGCAATATATTTTTTGATTATTATGTGTCGATACTCGACAGCTCCATTATTAAAGTAGATGTATTAAAAATCGCCAATAATTCACTGGTATGAGTACCCTTAATTTGATCTAAAACACAATTTGAAAAACGTTAATGTAGTGTTTCACACTGCCTTTAATCTTCGCGGTAGGTAGGGGGCCCGCCAAATATCCTAGCGTTTCAGGATGTGGGGACCATGGTGAAGGTACACCGAGTGCAATAAACAAAAGGTCGATAAACGAGAAATTAGGCTGTGAAGAAAAATATCCTATGGGACTAATTTACATTATCCTCCTTGGGCCCCCCCCAATATAAAATCCTGGGTGCGCCACTGTAAGCGATAGCTTAATTAGAAAAGCACACTGGCTTGATTCCAGCGGTTACAGGTTCAATTTCCGTGGTGATATTCCGTGGTGTTTTTCTAAAAGAATGATATTTTCTAGTGGGGGTATGCATGATATGTTTACAAATTATGTATTTTTGGCATGTAACCTTAGAGCCCTATGTAGAATCCAAGATTACGATCTTAAGAATAAGTTGCCGAAAAGCATGACTTAACTATAGACTATACTGAGTATAGAATTAAGAAATCCTTAACCATAGACCACTTTTGTTATGTCAAATTCATTTAACAATGTATCTCAATATGGATATTGATAGTGTTAATTCGTTTGGCATGTACTTGCAGAATATTATTTTACTTTTTAATGTCAGCCCGCAGAAATACAAGATGCCAGATGATAGAATGACACTTGACGCTAGTGTTAAAAAAATATCTTGCGGTGCCTGTGGAATCACGTATAATGACTTATAACGGAAACATAAGAGTATTATAATTAAATATTAATATGTATTTATAGTTATTGCATTTATAAAGTGCAGTTGTCATATTTTTGTCATCGTTTAACAATTATAAAATAATTTATGGAACTTAGGAAAGAGAATTTTAAAATATGGTATTATTTTCAATAGAAAAAACGAACGAAGCTTTAAGGCGAGGTGAACCA
Organism: Rhyacophila brunnea; assembly: GCF_057557595.1. Classification (NCBI taxonomy): domain Eukaryota; kingdom Metazoa; phylum Arthropoda; class Insecta; order Trichoptera; family Rhyacophilidae; genus Rhyacophila; species Rhyacophila brunnea. The sequence continues at coordinate 6,537,843 of NW_028232796.1, read as the reverse complement.
TAGACAACATGATCTTAACTAAGGACAATGTTTCTGCATAGTGTTTTCTGCTAAGGAAATTTTAGTTATGGCAAATGTTTCTGAATTCCGCTCTTAGATCACTTCTTAGTAGGAATTGTTATATATTATCAATTACATTAAACGTTTGCTACATATTATTATATAAAATTGTACTTAACTGAAAACTATAAATTTCTTACATACAGCAATATAGCACTGGAATGATGAACTAGTAAAAATAGAAAAATTAATAATAATTCTGCTTGAAGCTGCATCTTTACCATAATCTGTTGTGACCATCGATATACATAGGTACAGAATACACCATTCTTTAACATATTATTTGAACATAAAAGTGGGTATTTCTCTCTGAAAATGTTAAAGATAATAATATGTAAGGAAAATTTATTTTTAAATACATACGATACGTATTTATAAGATAAAATTATGTGGTTGTAGAAACCATAATAACGTCTACAAGTTAACGCAGTTTACAATAATTGAAACTTATTACAATGCAGGTAGAGTTTTCTTTTACGCCACCTTATTATCTATTATCTGTTTAGTACAAAAAAGTATAATATTATTATTGGTATCACTTAATTTTTAGTATTACTTTGTAAGTATTAATTTTAGTATTTATAATTCGTCAGTAGTTGTGATTCGTAGGTACATATCTAATTCATAAAAAAATACTATTGTAACGTAGATAAATATATACGATAACACAAAATAAGGAGTTCGAGCAGAATCGACGTATAATCGAGGTGGTTCCATGACAAAACATAACAGTGACAAAACAGAACAGTGATAAAACAGAACATGATAAAACAGAACACGACAAAACAGAACATGACAAAACAAAACATGATAAAACAGAACAGTGACAAAACAGAGCAACGATAAATGTAGCTATGACCTATCAGGAAAAATATAAATTTAATATTGAAATTGTCCTATCTCTTTTATGTTGATAGATTTTTAATAGCACATATTTTTAATACACCATAATAAATCAAATTATATACATATTTTCTGCATTCCTAATCCCTAGAAAGCCTCAAATAAACGGGACTTTGCCGGCAAGCTTAGGATATCTCATTTTAATCAATATAATATGTTCAAAATGATTGGGTGACTAGGTACAACGAAATAATGAACTAACCTAACCTATAATAACCTAACCTAACCTAAATAGATTACACAAAAATAATGTTTCATTTTCCACTGGCTGTTCTGTTTTGTCATGTTCTGTTTTGTCATTTTCTGTTTTGTCACTGTTCTGTTTTGTCACTGTTCTGTTTTGTCACTGTTCTGTTTTGTCATGTTCTGTTTTGTCCGGTTACCCTCACAGAAATCATTCCGCGTCTAAATCACGCTCTCTACCTCTAGACCACATGCGTAGTTGGGTAGTGTAAAAAACGTATTTATGCTAGCGTGGACGCAAAGCAAAATATGTGTAATTAACCCTATTCTACGTATGATGTTTTCGTGAAAATTGTCTATTTTTTATTTAATGATATATACGTCGATTGGTCCACGCTAGCATAAATACGTTTTTTACACTACCCAACTACGCATGTGGTCTAGAGGTAGAGAGCGTGATTTAGACGCGGAATGATTTCTGTGAGCACGGATTTGAAGCCTCGCGACCGCACGCATAAGAATATATCGTTCCCAAAACATGACACTACCATGTGCCGCCAATGCGTTACGATTTTTTAAGGTAAGTCCTGGCAATAAATGAATTCAATGAACCGTTATTAGCGACTGCACATATGCCACGGTTACGATTTTGGTGAAGGTTTGAAAATTAAAATATAGTCATGATTACACAATTATTATTATAAAATCCAAAAATAACATTTTTAAAAAAATATTCATTATAAAAACATTGTTTCCTCAAATAAGACAGGTGACAATAATGATTATTATAACGTAAGCACTGAAACAAAAAAATTGAAAATATGAAAATATGGGTATTTTTAAAATTACCAGTAAAAATAAACGTTCATTGTTATTACTGGGCAGGTTTCGAAATATTATTCTTTTCATTTCAATTTAACTTTCAACTTGTTTAAAGTTTAAATTAAAAATGTCTGACCAATTTCAAATGAAGGAAGTTAAAAATAGATCTGTGTGGGTGCATTGTCTTATCTTTCGCCCTCCCTAGACATTTTTCCAGTGACTACGTACTCTAGATCCGGTCCTGATTGCCTGTGAGAATATTTTTGAAAAAAGTAACGCATTCTTGCAGTGGCGTTATGTGCAGCAATATTTTAAATAAGTTAATATAAAGCAGAAAGGGAAATGGAAATTGTAGTGCAGATGATAATTATACCTTTATATTATAAAAAAAAAACAGTTTTGTTAAACTGTTATCGTCATATATTATGTGATTTATTGTTCCTGTACGCGTAAAATTAATGCAGATCTTAAATTATTTATTAATTTATTACTAATTGTCAATTCAAGATGTTTAAACGAAATTTAAATAAAAAGAACACTTAAATCAAATTATAACAAAAATAAACAATAACATTAAATTTTGTGAATAAAAATAATCTTTTAACTGTAATTTTAAAAAGAAAATACACACCACTATTATAAAAACTATCTACAAGCCCTGTGGAGAATCCAAGATTTCGATCTTAAGGATAAGTTGCCGAAAAGCATGACTTAACTATAGACTATACTGAGTATAGAGTTAAGGAATCCTTAACCATAGACTACTTTTGTTATGAACACGCCCCCTTCTGTATTACCATTTACCACTGACAGCTGCTGTCAAAATAAATTCGCATGTCTGTAAAACAATCCATACACTCAAATTCATTTAACAATGTATCTCAATATGGATATTGATAGTGTTAATTCGTTTGGCATGTACTTGCAGAATATTATTTTACTTTTATACGCCAGCCCGCAGAAATATAAGATGCCAGATGATAGAATGACACTTGACGCTAGTGTTACCATGTTAAAAAAATATCTTGCGGTGCCTGTGGAATAACGGAAAAATAAGAGTATTATAATTAAATATTAATATGTATTTATAGTTATTGCAAGTGCAGTTGTCATATTTTTGTCATCGTTTGACAATTATAATATAATTTACCTAAACTATAGGAAACAGAATTTTAAAATATGGTATTATTTTCAATAGAAAAAACGAACGAAGCTTTAAGATGAAGCGAACCATAGACAACACGATCTTAACTAAGGACAATGTTTCTGTTAAGGAAATTTTAGTTATGACAAATGTTTCTGCATTCCGCTCTACGTCTCTAAGAAGTGCGTTGGCCGGCTGCACAGCCGTCACTATTGGTGACTGATAAGCCTGACGAGAGGAAACAGGTTTGATGCAGAAGACTCATATCGGTGACGAGTAATTATTGACAGATGCATACAATTTCAAATTTTCCACAACATTGGGATTGGAAACCATACAGCTTGAGACCAGGAGAAACTGATTTAACAGCTTGCCTTGAAAGAATGATAGTAATAAATATGGAAAGGACAATAGTAATATAGATTCAAATAACGACATGAAGCATATAATCTACTAGTCTCGTATCGTACGCCACTGAGGCAAGATACGTAGTCTCTGACTTAACAGTTGCACTGAAGATTTCATTATTTGGTATATCGTTTTTTAAAAGCGCCCCACTCTTTTTGACGAATATACTGTTGACTGAGTCATAATAAACTGTAAGGCGAAATTAATGTTATGGGATAAATAAAACGATACATTTAACACGACGTGGTCTATTATTAACGTACATACAGTGAGCAGGATCGTATGTGATATTATTGAGATAGAAATTGAAACTGAAATCTGATACATGAAAGTTCGAACGATCGCTTCGATATATTTTATATTATTATAATAATTTTTGAACATTTATTTTTAGTACAAAGTAAAAAGTGTGAAGACATTAAAAGTAAAATTTAAATTACGTCATCTATAAATCGTGGAAATATTAAAAATGCAAAACTGGTAAGTAGACATTTCTTTTCAAAATTTTAACTACCTTTTATCAGTGATTTTGAATATATGGAGTATAGAATCACTTCGTCTGTTTCGGTAGCGGGAAGAGCTTCAGCATACGGGTACAGAGGACACTTCGTGTACAATATTCTATTTATTTTCTAAAACTCTTTCTTTAAGCGTTAAGCTGCATGGTTGCTAATTAGTCCCATGTAATCCCATTGGGACAAGGATGTTTCGCACTAAAATTTCATTTTGACACTTGTTAATAGCACCATGGAAGGCGGCCGTGTACAAACCGCGGCTGCATATATATGGCAGGTGGAGATGGAGTACCTCAAATCATAGACCTGAATATACATGGTGGAGATGGGGTAACACAAATCATGTATACCATGTCGGTATACAATAGCAATGCGAATATAGTGTATGGGAATAAACAACTCAGTCCGTGTCAGCATATTGATCGGCGATATAAAATAACTGGCCGCAATTATAAATTCCCTTATTATCCATTTCGCGTAGTGTCTAATTATGGCAAACTCAGTAAATAGCATACTGCAATTATAATTTCCGCAATATCTATTTTTCCACATAGTCAACCATATATAATGAGGTAAACTCCATAATACAGTAGCTGACTCAGTTATAATAATTATTTCCTAAATATTCTTTTCAAGATATTATTTTAATTGTGAGTACGTCGATAAATAGCGGATAATTACGCATGTCACTCGAATATAAGTTCTCTGTCTGTTAGTATCTCAGTTTCTGTATCGCTCCGCACAGCATCTCATGCTACCGAGACTCGGACCTCGGAACCGTATCATAAGTATTGTAACATACTCTTGTACCGACTGTTTACGCTGCATATAAAACTCGCTCTTCCATCCATCGGCGCAACCACGAAATCTCGACTTCATCGTCCACAACACCATGCATGACTATAACATGCCTATTAAGGATCCAGATCCATAACTTACAAAAGCGACTAGTAAGCAGTGATATACCTTTAGTAAAGTTCCCATCATAAACATTTTCAAATTGACGCCCCTTACTACCTGCAATTTCATTTTTAGCTTTGCGTCTTCATAATAATTCGGATATACATACACAAACATTGAAAGAAATTTAGCGCAGCGGACAAAAGTTTTGTGATCTCCACGGAAGCTATTCTCAAAAGTTGTATCGATCACATTCATTCCTCAATTTTCCGTTGCCTTGTGATGTGTTGCTTCTAAATAATAATACACAATTTTTCCACCTGCACTGGACGTCTTTGGTAATAGTCCGTTGTTCTTACGCGGAGCATTGCAGACAATAATGTTCCTCCAAGAATGAAAACCTAGCCTAACAACCTAACCTAACCCAACAAATAATCCAGTATATCGGGTATTTTCAAAAATTGTTTACCGCTGGCTTCCTGTAAACCGAACCGTGTTTTATTTAGAAATGAATTTTATCTCAGTACTATACAACTCAAAGAGGTTGAACGGTCTTTAATATAAGACCGTATATTTCCCATATAATATTTCACGGTTAAGTGTGATACGGCGAACTGCATACGTACAAATTTACGGATACGAAATAAGACAAGGAGAAGTTTATGAAGACTGATAAAACAGGACTGGTACGTAATGATTACGATATCCATTATCTTCTAAGCGTATTATTCTATAAGCTTTAAAATAGACACAACTTTGTGAATTTGAAACGATTCAACAGAGCTATAAATATACAAATTAAGCGGAAATAATTTGATATTTCGTTTCGTTGTAGACATTAAATTTACACTGTTAAGATGTCTATAAAAGGTAGGCAAATAATATATTAATTTATTATTAGGAAGGAATCATTTATTCACAATTAAAACTTTATTTTATTACTACTCGAAGGATTTAATTAATATTTGTTTTTCATTTAATTTCGGAGACACGTCACGTATTTCATTGCCAAGCATTAAAAGTACCATTAAAATGTTACGATTCTGTCTTACTGTTATCCGAATCCGTCAGCCGACATTGCTACATAATAACAAAACAATCTTCCCCCTTTCTTCACATTATTGTGTTATTACTACTTAACAGTGATGGCTAACTTTGCCAGATTACCTATTGCAATATACTATACGCACAAGCGACAGAGAAACATAACTGCTCTTTCTGAGTATTAATTGGTGAAATATGGAGATAACCAGACCGAGTCCAAATAGTGTGCTTTCGCCATATGAAGTGTATTCGGCAAACCAGCGGCATTTAATTCATATTAACACTAATCAGTTATTTATGATATTACAATATATTATAAATATTAGGTGTTGTTAGAGAGATAACATAAATTAACTAATATACATATAATCATAGGTATATACAGGTGGGGCGTGCGAACTTCCTTTTTTGAAAATGACATAAAAATTGCACACATTCCAAAACGTTTCATTATTATTTTTCGCCTTTCACATAACACACGAGACTTCATTGCGCACCGTTTTAAAAATAATATCTTGTACATGTTACCCTCCATTATCAATATACTGATTCAGTGGTATTCGGAAGTTTTGGTTCACTCTTTCAAGCATGCCGACCTTTACATTGGCAATTTCAGTTCGGATGTTATTCTGTAGACCTTCCAGTGGGTCTATTCTATACTTATCGAACACTAAATTGATAAATAGTATCAAACTTAGGGTAGGTTTGTATCAAAATATTAGCACTTATTGTAACAATTACACGAAGCCGGTTTTTATTGTTGCAATAAGTGCGATATTTTAACAGCAGCAAGATAGGTGCTGTTAAAATATAGCACTTATTGCAACAATAAAAACCGGCTTCGTGTAATTGTTACAATAAGTGCTAATATTTTGATACAAACCTACCCTAAGTTTGATAATATTTTTCACTTTATCACTTTAGCGGTCGATAAGCATAGAATAGACCCACAGGATCCGTGGACGATCGTTATAAGCCAGGGATTGGAGATAACCCAACAGGAAATAATCACAGGGGGCTAAATCAGGCAAGCACGCAAGCCAGTTTACTTCACCTCTCAGAGAGGTTGGTCGCCCGGGGATGGTTTATCTCAAAAAATCTATGAAAACCCTGGCGGTGTGGGCTGTGTGACCTCATCTTGCTAAAAACATACATCGTTCAGTTCCATTTCTTTGAAAGCAGGTAAAAAAAAAAAACCACTCATTTCATAGTTACAGCACGACCGGTTTCTTGGAAAAACTAAGGGCTAATGATCCCTACTCTTGAAATTTCACACCATATCATGACACGATCTGAATGAAAGGGCCTTTCATGAAGTATCCTGGGATTTGTTTCATTTGCCATGATGTTTGTTGGGTTATATAATCACACAAACTACCCATCCAGCCCCTCTCATTGAGCCCTTCCTCACCATTCTGTGACCCCCACTAACTTCAATATGCCGTCTAAAAAAGGAAGTTCCCACGCCCCACCCGTTATAAGAAAAATGTTGAAAATTATTTTGAACAAGACAGATTGATGAAAAAAAATACAGAATAATACTATAAAAATATCGCAGTTTTTGTCCACATACATAATAATATAGTGGGCACACAGCAGTGAGTCATATACACTTGAGGTGAATCAGTACATTCAACCAGAACATTTACGAACCCACACCTGCTAAGTGTCAAACAAATTTAATATAATGTGGGTATGTACAGCATAATAGTACAGTATCTATATGTTATAAAAGTTGGCAAGTGCACATTCTGGACACACGATTACTGTTCACATTAGTCATAGTCAAAGTTAGTCCCAGTCAATTATTGTCTATCTACGTCAAACTCTTTTCCCTGTGGCCACAAGAATGCCCACATTCAATACAGTCTACTATCAGACTTCAGATGAGAAAATTAAAACCAACACACTGGGTAAGCCAGTTCCTGACCGGTCATGGTGACTTCGCTGCCAAGCTACACGATTTTTATTTGAAAGAACATGGGCCGGAATGCACATGCGGCCACGACTGTCAAGACGCTGGACATGTTCTCTAGGACTGCCAGCTGAGCGGAGCTGTTTGCCAGCGTCTATTCACACACTGGCCAAATTGACCACGCGGACTTGATATCAACCAAGGCAAACTTTGAGGCATTTGAAAAGTTTTCTGTATCGTATGGAGGACGGAATAATTACTGTCAATTTATATATTCATCACTTTCAACTCCTGATTCCTCTGCTTCGACAGTTTCTGTACACGTGTACACACTTCACGTCTAAGAATCATTTTTTTTTTTTAATTTTATAAGCTTTTTCTTTAAGCACCAAGTTGCATATTTGTTATATCAGTCCCGTGCAGCATCGTCGCGGGACAAGGAAGTGTGGCACTAAAATATTTTTAATTTGATACGTTTATAGTGTCATGGAAGGCGGCTGTGTACAAATCGCAGCTGCATATAATATTACGGGTGGAGATGGGGTAAAATCATTGATTCTTTCGAAATAACTTTTGAAGAGGTGATTTGAACAACAAAGACAAAACTTATGCACGTATTTTTAAAAACATTTCGACTGCTTAATCCGGTTTTTATGAAAATGTGGTGTGATTTTTTTACACTTGTGTTTTAATGGCAAAAAAAAAGATTTTCAAAAAAATCTTGCATTTTTTACGTACCTACCCCATCTGTCATGTTTTTGTCAATGACAGTTGGCAACACTGATCCCATACCGTCGCGCGGTAGGCTCTTTTCACAGGAGGAGAATAGTTTGACGACGAGTGTAATGAGTGTCCAAAAAAATATCAAGACTTACTTATCGAGACGAATGGATTATCAGTGTTGCTTATTTTGTGGTACCGTAAGTTGAAGGTTGACTTTGGGATACTGTGCTAGATCACTGCCAGTTTTTATACTGGTAGTAGATCACAAGGTATTTGAAGTTGATTAACCCTGATCTAGATGAATGTGCATTAATAGGGTGTTGTCATATACAATATACTTATATTGTATTTATGCAATAAGGATAAACAATGCAAATTCGTGTTCGTTATCTATTATGCGAAAGTATTTACTTTAATATTAAAATGTTGAACTTATCTAAGACTGAGTTATAAAAAAAATATTATTATGGTGTTTTTTCTTGTTAAGAAATATATGTATACCAAAAGTTTCAAAAAATAAACAATATAAACTATTTTGCCTTAAAAAGTGAAACGACGAAAGGTTAAAATAATAAATTTACATAATTCTCGTAAAAGGCCGGACGCGGTGCGCCTTCCCTGCTTTCATCCCCCACACAAATAAAAGTTTCAGGCGAGATGTTTATTCGTAAACTTTCCGAATACATAACACCCCTTTGACGTTTTCTTGTATTTCGGTGCGGGCGGTTCCGGCCGGTTCTCGGCTCTTTCCCGAAAGTCTTTGCGACAACCCTAAAAAAGTTTGCGGCAACCCTAAATGTTTGGCATAACTAAAATTATGTATTCATTACTAACTTAAAATTACATCGCCTTTCTTCACACATAACTTATTTAAACTTTAAGACTATTAAGAAGAAAAGGGTTTAAACATAGAAGAAGGGTTCTCTTCAAAATCTTTGGAATATAATATATGGTACTTTTGGATTCTGATTTTGTCACCATATTTCGTTTAGAACCGATAGAGACCTATGGGCAGCCTATGACTCATGTGTTTCAAGTCAATCGTACATGAACAACGTACGAGTATGTCTAGGACAGGGGTGGGGAACCTGCGGCATCCTAGGTTACAGTTGGAATATAAGAAACGCCTATATCACAGCGACAAGCGTGTTATGTATAGGTATTATGTGCAAGGAGGTTCTGAAGTTGGTTGTATCGAGAAACTGGAGAACTAAAAAATGTCCAAACGTCCCATATACGTATTAAGACAAATGCAGTCAGTGTGTGGCTACGTTATCAATAGATCGGGGTTAAGAAAATCTTTCAGGTGTGACTCACTTCCCCATTTACTCCGCCGACTACTTATAGCTTGTGGCTTCTTCAACTGTGGAAATAGCAATTTAAAAGATACATTTCTCATACCCAGATACTCTATAAAGCTAGCTATAAACACCTGGTTTGCATATTTTATTGAATACCTATGAGTTGAACCTACGAGTTATTGCGAGCTGTCGCATCCACAAGTAGTCCAAGTATCGAATGCGTGTGACTTAATAGTTTTAAATATTAGGATTGTTAGTGTCCGTTTGTATCGTCCGCGCTGTCTTGTTTTTTTGATATGCCGCATCGGAATATTACAGCAAACATTGGATACCCCCAGATAGCGGCGTCAATTTTATGAGTGTCACGGGTCTTCCGGTGGCCACAGGTCTTACGCGTCGTAGAATGCCGAGAGGAATGGGGCCACCCCGTTCGACAGCCAAACCATCAATGTCACAATCATCAGTCATAAGGTCCTATAATAATATTCCATTTACCCAAATAATGGTACTGTTCGGTTATCAGGAATACAGCGGAAAACACATTTTGAAAATAGCCGATAAACTGGATTATTTGTCAGGTTTACCTAACCAAACCTAACCTAACTTAACCTAACCCAACCTAACCTAACCTAAACTAACCCAAATTAACAAATAATCCAGTATATCGGGTATTTTCAAAATGTGTTTTCCGCTGTTGTATTCCTGATAACCGAACAGTACCCAAATAATTAGTATTTTTTTTGTTTCTGGGGAGGTTGTCCGAACCAGAAAACCTCTCCCTCGTGTGCGCGTCTGATGATAATATACATTGGGTCAATGACATTAATATGGACGAAGCATCTAGACAAAAAAATGACACTCACTTTTTTGTCGGGTCTGCCGAATGGCATAATCTGTTCTAACGCCATTACAATAAAGGTGATATTGCTATAAATTCCCGATGCTCTTTGTCGGGTCTGCCGAATGGTTCGGTTTGATCGGGTTCGCTCAAATGAACATTGACACTAGAAACACTGTTCTAACGCCATTGCAATAAAGGTGATATTGCTATAAATTCCCGATGCGTGATATCGCATAATGGAAATTGCGTGACGTCTATTTATACATGTGCGAATGTCACTACGCTATATTTACTTCTACTGTACTGAGTGCGTTGTCCATTAATAATGTCATTGCATTAGTTATATTCGTAGGACATGTGAAGATTTTACGGGAGAGTTGGGCTTATGTGAGTTCTACCATTAGGTCTATCGTCAGGTGAGTGTTTCTCACCCCAGATGCATACCATCTGCGAAGGCAGATTACTTCAGGCTCGTCGTCCCTTTGAACTACGAGCTGTCGTCTAGAAAAGTGCTACTATGATGTTTTTAATATTTATGTTTTCTGTAATGAAATAATTTATTCATGATTTATTCAGCTGTTGTCGACGGTGTCTGTTAATTAATTGGGAGCAACATGGAAATGACGTAATCAGAGAGTATTTCAGTACATTTGAAAAATAAAACTGCAAAATGGCAATTAAGGTAATTAATGCCAATGGCAAAATTGTATACAAAGATAGAACAATGGACGGAAGCTCAGTATTATAAACATTGTTATAAACAGTATAAACAGTATTATAAGCATTATTTCAGATATTTCTAAAATTAACAAACAAATATTTTGCTTTAATTTTATATATTTATACTAAATACGTCTTGTACATTGAATAATATATTATTTACTAAGGGCGAAGGGTGTAGGTAGGCTGTTACGATCCGCCACGAATAGTGCACATTAAAATTTGTCAGTCATACGTATTTGTTTACATTAAAATAATACTACAATTTATAAATTGTGTTGGTTAGTTTTTAAAATTCAATTAAACCATGCGAAAACCAAGCAATAATAGATAATAGTAAAAAAATATTCATTTATTTATAAAACATCTAATATTATGAAATTAAATCATACATAACTTTGGATATTTTATAGATAGAATAATATTTTATATATATTATATTTTGGCTTAGGCAGGGCTTAATGAATTTAAAAAAAATGAACCAACAATATGTGTAATAGGTATTATGCATTCTTAATCAAATGGAAAAAAATAAAGTATGAATGAAAATTTGTGCACAATTTTGTCGTATCGCCCAAAATATACCAAAACTATTATGGTTTGGTTTAGGCAGGGTTTAATTGAATTTTAAAAACTAACCAACACCATCTGTAATTTGTAGTCTTAGTTCAATAAAAACAAATACTAATGACTAAAAAAGTTTACTGTGCACTATTTATGGCAGAACTTAACAGCCTACCTTCACCCTTCGCCACTGTCAAAGATATAATTTGTGGAGAAACTTCGCCACCTACTATGCACTGTTAATTTTGTGTTTATTGAAGCATTGTGTAGGTATATTATAATAGAATTTACGCTTCTGAATTTTATTGTAGGTATACATATAATTATGTAAGTCAATGAATATACAAATTATAAGTTTAAGACGTTCACAACATGACATGAAACATTATTATAAAGAAGAAAAGTAATAAAAACGATAAAAATTAAAATATAGACTGAGAACATAATATAAACATACACAAGCTGTGAAAATACAATTATACATCTATATAAGTTCAAAGTAGTACACCGTGTTTGCTATGGAGACCCTATTTTAATAATAATTGATAAAATAGCGTTAACCTAAACTCACCTCACGTAAGTGGAATATATCAACTCATCACCCGAAGCAATTTGGTTGAACAAAGTTATCGCCCTCCCAATCGGCATTACCAGTGGCAGATTGGTTCTGCACCTTGGAAGAATAAACAACTGATGCTCCCTATTTCCATATTTCGAAATCTTATAATATAATCTTATGATAATATGTATTATATTAAAAATATGGGACCTATCTTTTATGTTGAGTTTATTGATTTACTGTATGCAATTGTTGACACATTATATTTCGTAATCTTACAATATAACTATAATTAGTTTTACATCACTTGCGGATAGACAACGTCTAGTTGCACTGACTGTTCTGTGACGTATGTTTTTATTATCGCCTGATTCATTTACGTAGTTTATTTTATGCCGATAGATGTTACTATAGAGTTTTTACAAAATTTCAATCAATTCGAATTAAAATGTATTTATGGTAAATATCCTTATAAATAGGATTAGGAAAGTATAAAATCACATTGTTTAGTATTTCCATGAAAATACATTACATAACACATCTACGCGAAGTACATACCAGTAATAAACTTGGCAGAAATAAGACTATCGTAAAAATAAAACAGCGGGACTCAACATATCATGAAGGTGCGAAAGTGCCTTTTTATTCGCAAAATACACGTCATTAATATATTTTTTATTTCGCATTTTTATTCGCCGGATTTTATTGCCACCAGTGAGGCACTTTTTTCGAAAAGTACGTCGCGGATCACACCAGACCTGACGCGAAATTCTGGGCCCTACAAAAAATGTTGTTGTTGATATATTATATTACCAACTAAAAGGGAGTATTCACTGGAAATTCACATTGCTTTATAACATATACTTTAAATTAACTTAGCTTGAGGTCTATATGACTCATGGCTGAGGATCGTGACCACTTTTAAATTTTGTCATCCTTTGAGCGACCAAGACTTTCTGTCCTTCTCGATCTTCCGCTTCTCGCAGGGCAGAATGAATGGTGCTCTTTCGGTTGGTCGCTCTAGCGCGCAGACGCTCTTCCTCTGCTTCGCCTTACCTGGAGGCTACCCAAAACCACCAGTCTCTCCAGATTGTCCGGTCCGCGCCGGACAATATGTCCAAAAAAACTGCAGAATTCGTATCAGACATATTGTTGAGAACCGTTACTTTACCTGCAGTCTCTGGATGATTTACTGGTTCGGCCAAGAAATACGAAGCATTCGGCGCAAACGCGACATCTCAAAGGCATCAACTGCCTTCTGTTCTCATGCATTCAGGGCCCATGAGTGACTCGACTCCGTATAACAATATAGAGAACACTAATGTTTGCACAAGCATCATTTTTGTGGCAATCGAAATTCCCCGATCCTTCCGTATAGTGGTGAGACGTGTCATCGCATTTTTTGCAATCTGTGTGCGCCTTCTTATTTCCGCTTCACGCGCCCTTTCCACTGATGGTCGATCCCAGATATACAAACTCGTCCACTGTTTATATATATATATATACATAGTATATAATATCTGTCCATTAAAACCGCCAATGGCCTTTTCGTATATTTTCCGGATACCCAGGGATTTTAAAATTCTTTGCATAGATGCAAATACATCAACAATACCACAACCGGTATTAATCGGGCATATTACGGGATCCTTAGTCAGCATCATTTTTTATGACTGGGAATGTCTCAGGAGCAGTTACCACTCAAGAATGAGGTCACCGCGTAGTCAAATGTGCTTTGAATGAGTACCCATGGGAGAGAAGAGCACGTAGAGGTAAAATTAAAAATTAAAATAAGTAACAAAAGCTAATACAAAACTGTCGAATAAACTAAGTGAAGAAGTCTTTACTTTATCAATATGACGCCGCAATTTTTCTAAATACAACAAAATTGGTCTTTGCGGCGACCATGTCGGACGGTTCGATAGGCCCTACACCTGAGGAACTCTTCCCTTTCTGTACACATTTTAGGACATTCCAATTTATTTAGACAATTAATGGTACTGTTCGGTTATCAGGAATACAGCGGAAAACACATTTTGAAATTAGCCGACAAACTGGATTATTTGTTAGGTTAACCTAACCTAATCTAACCTAATCCAACCTAACTTAACCTAACCCAACCTAACCTAACCTAAACTAAACCAAGCTAACAAATATTCTAGTATATCGGGTATTTTCAAAATGTGTTTTCCGCTGTATTCCTGATAACCGAACAGTACCCAATTAATTTATATTTGAACATTACAAATAGGGTGGCTCTCGTGTTGCAGTGCGTATAGCGCTGGCCTTCCATCCGGGAGCTCTGGGCTCAATTCCTGGTGAGATCACAATATATTTATGTGATTTTCTCAAAGCCTGGGTGTTTGTGATTGTGAAAATTACTAAAAACTTGTACGGAAAAGCAAGGACATGGTTATTAATAATTTAAAAAAAATACAAATATTTTTTGATATGGTTAAAAACTAAATTGTTACTAAAATGTAAACTAAATTATCGAAGGCGTGGTGCTAGGATGAAATAAGAAAACAAAATATACAAACTACGTACTTACAATCTAAATAAGTGTGCTTTGAATAAAAATATTTTAATATACTTAGTAAAATAATTATAATAATATTCATTTAGAACTAAATGTCATATTTATATTATAGAACAGTCAACAATTATAAGTAGGTATTTGAATAAAATAACCATCTTTTTGTTTAAAAACGAAAATGGTAAAAAATATGGCAGTGAAAAACAAACTTTCAGAAGTAAGTGAGAAAATGATTAAAGTCACAGTGTGTGGCCCCTCTTCAACTTTTTCACCGTTCGTTTTATGAATAAATTCAAATTTGAGTGAAGTACCCCACCGTGGAAGAAAGCCTTCATACTCGTACATAATTCAATTTGAAGCCTTAGGTACTGGAGGTAAGTATCCCAAATTAACGTGGCGTTATTTTGCCTATTAATAACATCACAGAATAATAATATCAAGATTGAAGCTTTACACTCTTTATTCGTGGGTTATCGTATAATATATACGTATAAAAACACAAATAAATTATATTTTACTATCCTTATGATATTAGACTGAAAATTATGGATACACATTAAAGTAAACCGAGTACTAAAGGTCACAATATATTTATTAGATTTTCTCAAAATCTGGTTCTTTCACTAATATTACTATATAACAACGCCTGAACAAAAACGAGGCATAAGTGCGAGTGAGAAAGTATTCGGCACCCGTATAATCTCTGCAACACGCGCTAGAGTAAGATAAAAGGTTTACAGATGTGGAAGATGGTTTGCTACGGTGTAGCCGCCAAATCTTACCTTATTGCCTAACTAAGCGTCGATAACCGTGTTGCTAAAATTGCTATTTTTTTGTGTTATACATAAAGTCAGTGGTAAATATTTTTAGTTAATTAAGTAGAAAAGATGGTTCTGTGTGTTGTATTAAAATGTGGTAGCCATACTGATAAGCAAGAAGATGGTATCACGTTTCATAGGTAAGTTGATACATGTTCGTGATAATTTATTTGTATATTATTATATATTTTAATATCAAGTGATTTCTTGTTTCTTTAAAATAACTTAAATTATGGATATTTTTACTTAATGGTTGCAATTTGACAGCTTAAAAATACTATATAGCGTAAAAAATAGAAAAATATGTTTTAATTCTGAGCGTCTAGTGCGAGCACTTTGGGCGAGCACTAGCGAAATGGTCTATGGTCTCGAACATTTGAATACGAATGCGTTCGCTCGTCCACAAACCAAACGCATGGCACGCAGCTTCATTTAGCATGCAATGGGTGGCGTCTAGATGTATCTATAGTCTAAGTTATATAACTAAAACTACTGTTTCACTACCTACACTACTTTCATTGGTAATCATGATCTGATATAGTATTAAATATTCAAGTAAGTATATGTTAAGTATAATAAAAATATATATACCTAAACGTTGCCAACTATCGTTTTTATTGCTAGATCTAACATTTTTGTATAGGCATCTATCTATCTTGAAAAATACGCATCTATAAGATCCACCAGTATAAGTTGTCTACTGAGTAAGGGCACCACAAGCTAACATTTGACATATCATTCAATACTTTTTATACTGCCATGAGCTTAGTTTTAAATTCGACTGATTGAACACCTCATGATTTATGATGATGGTATATTTATACCATTTGGCATTAAATCTGTTTTTTTTGATACAGCAAACAAGCTTATTTTTTTATATAAAGTTAGAATTGTATTGTTCTCAATTTTATTGACAATCAAGATTCTGGCTCTTGTAGTTTATCATATATGACTAATAAATTAAAGATGAATATATTATATTCGTACAATAAAATAGACTGTTTTCACTAAGTGCCGACAACATTGAAACATATGAAAATCACATCGGAAATGGATGGTTTTCACAAATTAACGAATTACAGTTGTCTACTGTGTACACTTAAGTTAAAAACTGTAAAAGATCGCCTGCCAACTGCGTTGTATAAACTTAGCCATGTACACTGCAGCCGTGTCCATAAAAAATGAATATACAAATGCCATGACGTGTCTGCAACATCAAATTTAAAAGATTGTCGTGCATTTATATAATCAAATATTTATAAATCAATGTATTTGAGACGCAAAATGCATGAAATAAAAACGCAAAACCGGAAATAAAACGAGACTGCTGAAACTACAGGTAAATAGCGGGAAAACGTGAACGCATTTAAAATCCAGGTTTCACTGTATTCATTGTGAATTCTGAGTTCTAAAGAGAGAAAAATTAGTTGAAGCAGCAGAATGTTAGTTAACCTCCTTCATATTTCCATAATATAGTCGTGCCATGTAGATACATTGTATATAATGTCAAATAAATATGTATTTTTGTCAAATCTATCGGTAAAAAGTAGGTATAACATATTTCGTATGTCAGGGAATTGTGCTTTTGTTTAATGGCAGACACATCAAACATGTGAAATTGTTGAAAGAGTTGATTGACGGCAAACAATGGCAATGGTCGAATGAAATGAATTTAATTGCTTTTATTACCAAAGGCCATTTGTATCAGCAAAAAAAGTGTCGCACCAAACATCAAAAATACTGTCAGTTATACGTTTTTGTGTGATTTTGTACAATGATAAAATTATATGTAACAAATATGAATTTAGATTTGATAAAAATAAATTCGGTTGTGATTTTATTCGTTATTATTATTTTTCTTTATTGTTATTGTAATTTCAAATATGTGATGTCTGTTTTCGTCCAGTGGGTAAGACACTTGTTTATTTATTTTGTGGTACGATTCCCGATGTGGTCATAATATACATTTGTGATATTGCCTGGATATTTCTGGGAATCTGTAGTTACGAGTATCTTCTTCTTATTGTGCCATCCCCTAGCGGAAGTCGGCCACCATCAACGCGATCTTACCTTTGTCGTCTGCTACCCGGAACAGTTCAGTGGAGCTGCACTCGTACCAATCACGAAGGTTTTTAAGCCACGAAATTTAAGCTACGCTTCCCATTGATCTTTTCTTGAATGATAAGTTGGGGAATGGTGTATTTTTGTCCTCTCATAATGTGGCCGAGGTATTGTAGTTTCCTGGTTTTGATACTACGTAGAACTTCTCGGTCCTTCCCCATTCGATTGAGAACTTTAACATTTGTCACCCGGTCAGTCCAAGGAATTTTGAGGATGCGTCTATACAGCCACATCGCGAAAGCTTTAAGTCTCCGTGACATCTCTTGGTTTAGCGTCCATACTTCCATACCATAGAAGAGAATTGGTAGTTATCTACACTACTGTAATTAGGTCCCGTGATCTACTGTAATCTTAAATATCTAAAAAAAATACTTTATTCTATACAAATAAAACATTAATGTATGAAAGTGAATGTGAATCCCAGTAGACACATTAAAATAAATGCAATTTATTAAGGGGGGACATGCTCGTCGAAGGTCAAAATTGAGTTTTTATTGTATTTTCAAACCATGATACTGGACACTCCTTAAACGTTGTAGATAATCTATTTATATAATTTTGAAGCCTTATTATTCTTTATAGTTATTTTAAACATTTGATGACTGCATGAAGTATTTTTGTTACATAAAATAGTATTCTTTTAAACCTCTCGCTCTAATGTTTTAGAACATAGTCATATTTCGGTACAGAACTGTGCAGTGGTGTTAAGATTTTTTACATTTATTAATTTTTAAACGCATTTATAAAACCATTAGTATAATTTATTACGAGATAATTTTTGTAAAATATTCACGATAAAAAATTATTTTGATAATCTCTGTGATCCCAAATTTGACAAGAATTAGGCATTTTATTATTCAAAAAATCGGCAAGATTAACACATTTGAAGATGATTCTAAAGATACTTATTATAAGTTATGTCTTTGACCATTCAAGTGTGATAAAAATCTTATGAATAATGATTGCTTTATATTAATTATTGACCTAAGAATAAGGTAGTGTTTTTTTGAAATACGCCATTTATTTTGTCATTCCCTAGTGGTTAAGCTACAACATACGGCCGTAGCCATAAAATGACAAACTATAATTAAAGTAGGGAGTAAAATTATGTTAACGCGCGTGTTTGAACATGTACCTAACCGAATTTTTTTTTATTTTTTTTTAAACGGTACATGTTCAAACACGCGCGTTAATATCATTTTACTCCCTACTTCAATTATAGTTTGTCAATTTATGGCTATGGCCGTATGTTGTAGCTTAACCACTGGGGAATGACAAAAGAAATGGCGTATTTCAAAAAAACACTACCTTATTCTTAGGTCAATAATTATTATAAAGCAATCATTATTCATAAGATGTTTGTCACACTTGAATGGTCAAAGACATAGCTTATAATAAATATCTTTAGAATCATCTTGAAATGTGTTAATCTTGCCGATTTTTTGAATAATAAAATGCCTAATTCTTGTCAAATTTGGGATCACAGAGATTATCAATATAATTTTTTATCGTGAATATTTTACAAAAATTATCTCGTAATAAATTATACTAATGGTTTTATAAATGCGTTTAAAAATTAATAAATGTAAAAAATCTTAACACCACTGCACAGTTATGTACCGAAATATGACTATATTCTAAAACATTAGAGCGAGAGGTTTAAAAGAATACTATTTTATGTAACAAAAATACTTCATGCAGTCATCAAATGTTTAAAATAACTATAAAGGATAACAAGGCTTCAAAATTATATAAATAGATCATCTACAACGTTTAAGGAGTGTCCAGGATCATGGTTTGAATATACAATAAAAACTCAATTTTGACCTTCGACGAGCATGTCCCCCCTTAAGCATTCCAAATTTAATTTATAGTTACGCTCTGATGTTTATATTTCGTGTAGTACATAAATAAAAATACCGATACAAATAAATTTGATTAAACATTGAGTGTCGCGCCAATATGTGCATTACCAATTATTATACGGGTTCAAATCTCGTCGAGTTTTGTATTTTTTTTCAAATATATTTTTTTCTAGTGGTTATATCTGAGGTGTTTTCAAGTTATGTATGTTCAATATATGGAATGTTACATTCACAAAATCTTGTGATTTTTTCATTCGAATTAATACAGTTAGCCATCATTTTTGAAATGAAGAGTTAAGTGAAATAACAAATAAAAGTACGTTACAAAAGCATGACGTTAATAGCACGATTATCAGCACAGATGGACAAGAAAACAGTTATATATCATTAAAGAAAAAAAGAAATACATATATGAATATATAATATATATTAAAAGAATAAGGGGTATTTCCCGGTGTCTATAATTTGTAACCATTCCAAAATCTATTTGTCTATTTCTATCAAAAATTTATTTAAAAATATTAATAATAACTCCAGAAATAAATTCCCGTGTTTATTTTGTTAAATAATAATATTTACGTCCAGAAACATCATTATCACGTCTTTCAGTATCGCCACTAGAGCTGAAAAAAAGCTGAAGTTATTTCGGTGAAAGCTTATTTTATGCGGCCGAGCTTTCGAGAGTCTGAGGAAAAATGAAAGCTTTCACTAGGACAAGGCCAATGGCCGGCGATCTGGCTTCAAGTGAGTGAGTAAGAGCATAAGATACATAATTTTACACTCTACCGCGCCGCAAAGGAGTATTTTAAGAAATGCGGAGTCGCAATTCTGCTCGTCTTGGGCGGACTTTTATACGTGGGCGGGTATCTTCGCCGCGGAAAGCTCCCAACGCTGATATTGCTCCGAATTGCGAGAGTAATTGGATTTATGGTGAAATTTTGGTAATATATTGTGAAAAGGTCAACATAATGAAATAGTCGAAGATATTTTTTAGAACCACTATCATCGTTTATAGTAATTTATTCATAAGCTTTGTACTGAAAGTTGTGAATGCGTATAGTGTGCTACAACTCTCGACAATTCACTCCACAATAGGATCACCTAATTAGAATTATAATCCGATATGAAATAAGAAGTCATGTCACCTTACGAAGGCATATACTGATCATCGAGAATAGATGTTTGCGGTGGTTACTGGGTGTACGGTGGTATACTTTCAAGAGCAACGAGGATAATAAGAGAGCAGACCAATCAGCTTCATTAATAACAAGTGGAGATAGGCTATTACGAATCTTAACAGCCCACCTCAACCTTTCGCCACTAGGGTAGATTAATTTTTATAATTTATTATCAAAAAAAAAAATGATGATGTTCAGCAAAAATACAAAAAAGAAAACATAATTTAGTTCAAATTGGTAACTTAATTTAGTTCTGCTGTTGCGATATGTCAATTCAATAACAGTCGTTTAAATCACTATCTTCAAAATTGTAGACACGGATTGACACAGACAGTATTCTACCATCAACGACTTGATTTGCCACTACCTGATTTCATTTCTTGGAGTCTATCGACAAGATGGCAAGGAAAAAAAAGTTTAAGTTATTTCGTCGAAAGCTTATTTTATGCGACTGAGCTTTCGAGAGTCTGAGGAAAAATGACCACGGAGAGAAGGAAGATGTATGATTTCGGATACCACTGTTGTGGATACACTGCACCTTACATGAATAAATCAGTTGTGTCGTTGAGCTCAGCAACTCTCAAGGCAAACCAAAAAGTACGATTGCTTGTGACCAAATTATATAGTCTGAACCAGGGCTTCGAGCCGGACCAAAACAAAAAAACCGTTATTTTTATTGGAACAAAAACCGGAATCAAAACGAAAAATATTATCAGTTTTTTCGGTTAGGTATATGTTCAAACACGCGCATTAACATGACCTTACTCCCTACTTTCAGTGTTATCGACGTTGGTCATTTACGGAAACACCAATTCGATAAGCGAAAATAATATATATACTCGTATAATACGAAATAATATTTGCTGTTGTTTTTCATTTGAAATACTATGTGTGTTAAATTCAAGGCGCAAAGAAATCATTCACGATTGTGTGACGCATCTTGATATAATTCTCATAATTTATAATAATATATTATTTTTAAATTTATGGCGACGGCCGTGCGGTACAGCATAACCACTGGTTTTGGAGTGTGTATATTATATTTTAAATACAAATAAAAACATTTAAAAATTAATCACTCGAGACTGAACCGAAAACCGGAAAAACCGTTATTTTTTTGGAAAAAAAACTGGAACCGAACATATGTATATTGTTTTACTTGAACCGGAACGAAAACCGAAACAGAAAAATAACGGTTCGAAGCCCTGGTCAGAAACCTGGGTTTCACGGCACTTTTTGAGGCACGATTTGAGGAAATTGACAGAAATTGGTCGTCGTTTTGCTAATAAAATAGATGAGTACCAATCAGCAGAGTACTGGCAGCGAATTAGCAAGAAGTCTAATAAAGTATTGCTGTCACTGTTTTGGGTACTATTAAGGTGCCCAGGAGACTAGATGAGATATTTTACATACTAGGGAACAATTAAGATATTTTCATGTACTTACCTATATTTTAATTGTTAAAAAAACATCAGAAGATTTGTTTACATTGAATATTATGAAATCAAAATAAAATATTTTTCTTTAACATCCTTTCAGAGATTTAAAAATGTTATATTATTAATATGTAGATGCTTTGTTGTTTTTGTGAAGTATCTCTTTATCGAATAAAATTGTTCAATATCGTTTTTTTGGGCAATTAGGCTTACAACTTCTTATGCCAGGCATTATAGAAGACTTCGTATTATTATAACAATTTCTCTAATAATATTGTCATCCCGCTTTACTGATTTTAGCAAATATGAGATTATTTTCATTTTTATACATAGATTAATTGTAGAAGGTATATTCCTTGAGATTTCACGGTTATTTAAATTGTGTTATCTTCAGTGGTTTATACGAGTTGTAAATATATTTGTCTTTATATTTTTTATGTCGCGTTGAGAGCTTGTAAATTGTAATGTTCACTAGTATAGCTGCATAAATATAAAAATGTAAATTGAAATGAATTTAAGTTTTGTACTATTCCATTTGAGTCGTTTTTTGTGATGCGATAGGACGCAAGTGGCTAAATTGGTTAAACACATAGACCGCAAACCGACGGATGCAGGTTCGTGTCATATTTTTCAAGATTTTTTATTTATATACCTGACTTTCTGTACTCTGTGCCTAATTCTATTTATCACATTTTTTAGTAGCGTTTGCATTCATAGCTTTACAGTTTTCACACGTTATATCTTGAGAATGATACCTGGAATAGTAAGATATGAAAATAAAGAACATACTATGATAAACAAAACTCCAACAAAGATAAAGTAAAGTGTTAATCGTGTTTCAATTGTTGATTAAATATTCCATGGTATATTATTTTAAATTGTGTTGTTTTACTAAGTACATAAAAAATATAACATATCACAATACTAAAGTTCACAATCCTATCGATTGTTAGCTTAAAGTACTTAAATAAAAATAATAAGTACCTAAGTCTGCTTTTTGAATTCAATGCTTAACATAGTAGATAATCCCTCCAATTTTATATGAAGAAAAAAATATGTTTGTGCCCCATCCCAATGATTTTAATGAGAAACTACGTATACAACGATCAAATCCTCGCATTAAAAGATATAATCCTTATATGGAAGTTTTCATATTTTTTTGAAATGTTTTTCGATATTATTTATATCAAAGTACGTAAAATAAATTGAATATACACAAAAAATAGTATACGAATGTAGAGTAGAGCTTCCCAACCGGTAGGCTGCCGGCGATTGGGTATTGTGCCGCATGATGTTGCTTACCTTCTTCTTCTTCTTTCACCCTGTCACGTCCCAACATTGGGGCATAGGGCAAGCACAAGTTGGCGCCACTTCCCTCGGTCCATCGCCAACTCCTGTGCCTCCCGCCATGTCAGACCTGCAGCACGTAGGTCGCTTTTGTAGCATCGCTGCAGGGTGAGGGAGGGCCGGCCACGGCGACGGAACCCTTGAGGCTGTGCCACAAGGGTACGAAGTGCCGCACTCTTTGGCGGCATCCGGAATACATGTCCCAGCCACGTGAATCGTCTCTTCGTGATAACTTCAATCACCGAAGGCTGTTGTGTCTGCTCACGAACTCGGATATTTGTAACGCGGTCGTACCAATGTACCCCTAAGATTCTGCGGAGACATCGATTCTCAAAGCTCAAAAGCCGTGACTCTTGAAGCTTAGTAAGATGCCATGTCTCACAGCCATACAGGAGCACAGGTAGCACGCACGCGTTAAACAAACGACATTTGGTCCTCACAGAATACAGCCTTGACCTCCATGCGACTCCAAGTTGGTTGAACGCAGAGCCCGCCACACCCATGCGGATTCCAAGCTCACTAGAAATACCACCATCATCGGCAACCGTGGCACCCAAGTACTTGAATCTGGACACCAGCTCGACGGGCAGACCAGAAACCCGCAGAGGAGTGTCGGCGTCGATGCAAGCAGCACTGCACATGGATTTGGTCTTAGCGGCATTCAGATGAAGACCCACACGCATCGAGTTCGCGGCTAGCCTGTTCACGGTCACCTCCAACCTCTCGATCGTCGAGTCAAACACGACTGCGTCGTCTGCATACTCCAAGTCGCACAGTCTTTCTTCGCATAGATCGCTTGTGTCATCATGATGTAGGCGTATCCCACTGTCGGGGCAAACCGTCTTACGCATTATGAAATCCATCATGATGATAAAAAGAAAGGGCGCAAGTACACATCCTTGCTTGACTCCTGACGTGATTTCAAAGAGGTCAGAGGATGTTCCGGCTGCTCTCACGCGACACTCTGTATTGGTGTAGAGAGCACATATCACGGCGACCAGTTTCCGTGGGACACCATATCCTAGCAGAATTTGCCACAGAGATTCACGATGAGGACTGTCAAATGCCTTTTCATAGTCCACGAAGCAGCAGTTGCTTACCTACCTACATTAAAATTCAAGCGAATTCTCTATATTGTCGGTTTTGTTACATTATGTGATTACGTCAGCATTTTTTTTTTCATTTATAATAATTAATAGATGTAAGAAAATATATGATTATATTTAAATTTTTCATCAGGAAGTATTACGACCATGGCCTCCAGAAGGAGGGGGGTGACAGGGCTCTAGCCTGAGGGCCCGGCGTGGCGGGTCGACCTGATAAGTGCGATAAACACATATCACAAATTTGCTCTAATCGGGAAAAAAGTCGCCTGAAGAGTATTTACATTTTAAAATATCGAATTGTGTGATGCAATCTTTGGTTAATGTGTGTCAATATTCGACAACTCCATAATTGAAGTGGATTTATTCAACAATATAAAAAAATCGCTAAAAATACACCGAATGCCCTTAATTTTACCTGAAAAACCAATTAGAAAACGTTTCTGTAGAGCGTCCCGCTACCTTTAATTCTAGCGATTGGTAAGGCGGCCCTCTAAAAATCCTGGCCTGGAGGCCCGCTTCAGGATGTGGGAGCCATGATTACGACTAGCTCTTTCAATCACCGATCCAGAGTCAGGAAGTTATGTTATCTTAATCAAGTGAAGCTATCATCACTGATTACCGGATATTTAATATTTGTAATTTCATTACAATGATTCTACTCAATTGAAATGTTTTTTTTTAATGTCTAAAAGTATTAATATAATATTGGTTGGGCCATTCATATTCTCATACATTCCTTTCTTCCAACCTCCCTCAAATCCCAGTATTATTGTTACAAAACCAAATGACCGGTAGTCACGGGTTATGATAGACCGTGATGCAAATAACATTCAGTTACTTCAAAACCGTCGTAGCGCGGGAGTCAGCTCAATGATATGAATGGTGCGTGTTGCCGCACAGCGTTATACAGAGTGATTCAAAACATATCTGTTCGACCTTCGTTGCACTAAGTCTGTCACGGTTTGAGTAAACGTCGCGTCCATCATTCATACAACCTATCATCATCATTCATCAACCTCATATACCGTCCGTTTACCAGTGCGTGAGTGTGTGAACACCGAAGAACCCCCCCTCCCTAGATCAGTAATCCACCATCCATCATCACCTTAAAATTATACAGTCCACTGCTAAAAGCGCCACCAAATAGTATGTTTTGTTATCATGCTATAAAACATCCCCACTCTGAAAGAAATAAAAATAAGAAACCAGCTCAATGAAATATGTTTCCAAAGAGTTATTTTTTGGTCATATAACTTATATAGCCGTCGACGCGGAAATGGAGATCGCCTGCATGTTGATTCGGCCAATAGAAGAACGCGACGGGTATCTCAATAACTTCAGATATAAGAATGGCGGGATGCAGGATAGTAATTTGAATGGAGTTACGTTCTTCAATGGGGAGTATCATGAAAATGTAAAATGCTTGCACAAAAATTCTGATTATCTTTTCCACTTAAATGGTACGCCATGTATTTATATCAATGCAAGTAATTTTCTTTCTTAAAACACTTTTCTGTCCTTCTTAGGGGTTATGTTTTAATCCAAATATTTTTAGGAACATTCTCATTATAAAATATTTGTGTGGTTGTTATCACGATTTTCTTTTATTTAAAACAAATCTTCATATCAAGCTTATGCCGTGTTTAGACATGTCAGTTTTTCTTATTCAACTTTATGTTGAATGTTATACGTTATGTTTGTTCTGTCGAATGTTGAAGGTCAAGTGAATTTGTTAGTTAATTAACATTAATGCGTCGGACCACTTTTTTGGATGAAGACGTCATTGTCAATTCAAAAACAAATGTACTTTGTGACAGGGCAGCCAACTAAATCGAATTAAAATATGAATAAATTGCTTCCACGCGTCGGTGTACTGTCGATTCGGATGATTCACACTTTGATGTGTAAAATACCTCAATTTCATTCTACTTTGTTCAATTATTAAAACGCGATTCTTGGTTTCAACTGCCATTCAACAGCCAATTGAACGACAAAAATCGTCACGTGAAAATGTGGCATTATGTAATGCCTGTTGCAAGTGCAGTTCTACTCACTGACACTGCCCACAGACATAGACATATTAATATGCAGTGATTCGTTATTATAACTAACTATTTTTTCTTGTATACATTTGTTTTTCGATATTACTTATTATATTGTATATATTTTTATGTCTATTTCGGACAATAAATGTAAATGGTTTAATTTAATTTAATGTACCAAGAGTCAATATTCGTCCTCACATCTTCTCACTTTTATACATTCATACATATAAAACCAATTTAGGTTACAATAATTGTCCGGTGGCTTGAATATTCACAGTGATTGAGTGGCTTTGTTTTGTTCTCTTGCCTCTTTCAAATAAAGTTTCTCCAAAATCCACGACTAGTTTTATCAGGACGACTGCTTATTTTAATTGTATTTTTTTTTTAAAAAAAAAAGGTATTTTTCTTTTCTTGAATTGCCTGATCCTGTTCGTTTACCTAAATAAATTAAAAAAAAATGGTAAGTACGTACCTATGCATGACAAGATTGCTTTCAGCACCAAACTGGCATGGAGCGCATTTGGGAGTCTAAATAGTATCTAAATAAAATGACCTCCCATTATGTCATAAGTTAAAGCGTTCAACCAATGTGTGCTACTAGTGCTCTTGTATGCATATGAAACATGGACTCTTAATATGAGAGAAATTAAAAATACAGTAGTGCAGCATGACATGGAAAGGTAAAAAATAAATTAAAATATTGAGAGAGAAAGAAGAGTAAGTATGTGAAGTGATAGAGGTTGCTAAGCAGATGAAATATGAATAGGTTGGTCATGTCGCTCGGTGAGTGGACAACTGCTGTAAAATTGCTGTCATACACGCCGCACATGGAAAGCGAACTCATAAAGTTTGATGGATGCACGTGGCAACGAAAAAGTAGGGACTGAGAAGAGTGGTAGGAGATAGGGGAGGTCTACATCTAACAGTGAATCAACCCCAGGTAATGATGATGACGATATACATTATAATCCAAGTATTATATTTGATTATTGTTTGTTTCATTCCGTGTTGTCTTGTAATATTTTTTTTGTTTGTAAATATGTTCGCTATGCCACGAAAAATGTATTAATTGAATCACAGAACAGATAATAAATATAATTCCGATATGCTATATAACAAAACAGTAAATTTTGACGCAGGGTTTTGAATGTGTGAGTGTCATACGAAAATGAACCACGCAATATAGACGTGCAATAGTGTGTGTAATACGCGGCAATGCATAAACCGAGAGCAGTTGTCAGTATTCTTGACACGTGTTTAAATTTATCCCGTATTCTTCCTTACTCGAGATCGGTGCCTGCTTCTCCTTACCCGTTAGTTATTTCTGAGTTCTCTTACTTGAATAGTTGTACAAGGTTGGTGACTATATATATACCTACACGGTATTACGTTATGAAATATTAAAGAGAATAAATAAATTCGCTGGTTTTTTCTTTTATCATTAGGTGATTAAAGTTTGATCACTGAAAAGTGTCTTTGAAAAATGAAAACGTTAAAAAGTACGACTTCTCGCATCATTTCCCCGGGGAATTCCCCCAACTTTAAAGCATTCCATTCAAATACACTCAGCTACTCAAATAAAGCCATACGGCTGGCTGTATTGCCATAGAGGATAATATGCGCACGTATCTATTTATTGAGATTATTCCGAACGAAATCCGAAATGAGTTTTCTTTTTCTGGCAACACGGGCACGGGAAAAATTAAATATGCAACAATGTGTGCGATTGTGTTTTTTTCGCTGCAAAATCTGTGAATTATTTCGAATTTCCACTGGAGGAAAATTATGATACGAGTATAATTCTCATGACCTTTTCAAATAAAATTATTACTGAATAATATTGCGAAGTTTTTCAACCATAGGTAAATTGACATTTGCGAAAGTTTATAACATTACCACGCGAATCTTTTCAAAAGATTGGGTGTTTACTTGATACTAATATAATATTATGATTATCATTTGGAATATAACACATAAGTATAACATTTTTTGTTCGTTAAACATAATATCGTCACCTTACTATTAAGACCTCATAAGTCCGATATTATGGAAAAATTAAGTTTGTTCGACAAAATTTAAACAAAGACACATTTTAAATCATATCAAAACAACCTCGGTTCTATAGACTAGTATGCTGTCCACCTATAGAAGTAGACTTGAGAGTGGGTCTATCGTTTGGGCCCCGCATCAGTTGAAGTACGGCCTTATGGTGGAGAGAGTCCAAAAGAAATTTTTAAGACTCCTTTACTTTCGGCTGTATGGAAATTATCCGTGGCTCTATCCGACTGAATTTCTCTAAGGAATGCTAACATACTGTAGCTTAAAATTAAGAAGGGATCTTTATTTAGCTACATATTTTTTCAGACTTATACGCGGCGTAAATGTGAACTCTGTCATTCTTGATGGTGATGGCTTGTGTGTCTCTGATAATTACCTTAGGAATCGAGGGCATACGTTGTTTGTTCTCCCACGGTGCAGAACTAACCTGCCATTAGTAATGCCAATTGGGAGAGCAGTAACCATGTTTAATGAAATCGCTTCGGATATTGATATATTCCACATACGTGAGGGTGAATTTAGGTGGACGTTGTTTTATAAATTTTTAAGATATGGTCTATCAAAGTTCACTCTGTGTGCTTCCATCTACTTTTATTTTGTTACTTATTTTATTTCTTATTTTATTACTTATTCTCTGTATTTTTATTTAAAAAAAAAAAATATTTTACACTTATTTTATGTCATGTCGTGAACACTTTGAATTTATAATCTGTTATGTTCATTATATGTAAAATAAATTTGATTTGATTTGATTTATAGACAAATTTAAAAACTCGTAGGTCTCGTGGTTTCAAACATGGAATTAAAACTTCGTATTTCACAACCAGTGTTAGCAGATTCATCGATTAGAATATTGTTTTTATTACGTGAATTATGAGGTTTTTATAGTAAGGTGACGATATGTTATTTTATTGATAACGTTATTTATAAAATAATTATATAACAGCTTTGTACTTATACTTATCTTGTTTTAATACAACAGTGCACAGAAATTTTACGTGTATTTGTATGAATATTGGTTTAATTTTAAGTAGGTCATGGTTCATAAATTATAACATATGTAAAATTAAATTATATTAAATTAAAAATTGAAATAATCAATGTCATAAATATATAGGTAATTATTATTACTATCATTTCCCACTTTTACAATTGTATACATAAACTGTCCATCTATTCTATACACAAGGCTGCTATCGGCGGTTATCGGCGGCTATCGAAGGTAGTTTTTCATATTTATGTATTGAAGTATTATAATTGTTACAATAAGTTAGCCGTCTAAACTTTAAATACTGCCTATCTCGCTCTAAAAGTTAATACTCTTAAAACATAACACTTTTTGACAGTTGAGACGGTTAACGTATTCTAACAATTGACCCCCTCGATACATATATATGATAAACTACCCTCGATAGCCACCGATAGCAGCCTTGTGTATAGAATAGATGGTAATGATAAGATCGACAGAAACTTTTGTGTGTGTTTTGAGGTGATAATCAAACATGGGTTCCCATATTATATCCTCCTAAATATAAAAAAATATTACGATTCTGATATACCAATCGATTCATCATAGTGAATTTGTAGATAAAAAAAATGATTTTACTTATTTTTTACCATCTAAGAAACATATTGTTTATAAAAATATTGGTACGGAGTGGGACTCTAACCCGCATCCATTGGCTTTCGGCCAACGTGCTTTACCAATTAAGCCATTCGTGCCTTATCTAATCACTAAAAATGTACGTAATAGTCATTGTAAAAACCTACCCGTTGCGAATTGAATACTTTTCCAAATCCTCTTCATCTCATCTCATACCTTCATCTCGTGAGAGTGGAAATGGTCTAAAACGTACGCAGGGTTGGGCCAAAGTTGATAACCACCAGGAAGCAACTCAAAATTGACGCTTCATAAATTGATGAATATAAAAATATTTTCAAACGGAAAGTAAACAAATGGAAAAGAATTGAAAATATCATTTTCATATTAATATTATAACATAAGATTTTCTTAAGGTATTCATATTAAAACGATATAAATTATTGTGAATTATACGATTCTGTCCATATACGTCGTAAAGTAATTTGAAATTATGTATATCTGTGCATCAATGAAATTATTCCTGCGTAAACAAATTTTTATTAATGATGAATTAACATAATATAGGAGACGATTTTGAATATCCAAGAAACAAATAAGTACAAAATATTTGTATACAAAAAATATGTTTTAAGAATATTTTATAGGTATCCGATGTTATAGACACAGTCTATTGAGACTTTGAGAGAATTATTGTATATAATTGTAATGCATCGGTCATAGATCAGAGATTTTAAACTCATTAATAAAACTATAGTATGCATTTTAAAATATATTATATTATTTGAGTATAATGTTTGATTTGATTTAAGTCACCCGGTGTATATAATATAGTCGAGATTTGATCACGGCCGCCTTCCATGGTAATATAATCCTGTCAGAATGAAAAGATTTTAGTATCACACTTCCTTGTCCTGAAACGAAGTTGCACGGAATTGATGTAGCAACCATGCACCTTGGTACTTAAAGAAAGAGTTTAGAAAATAAAAAAAGAATCTTAATTTGCTCTGCCATTGTTTATCTTTAGTGACATGAAGTGTCCTCTGTATAGGTGTCTCTGCCGAAGGAGTTGAAAGTGATGAATCTAAGGAGGAATCGAAATTATTCCGTCCTCCATATAACGAAGTAAACTTTTCAAATGCCTCAAAGTTGGCCTAGGTTGATGTCAAGTCAGTGGGCAGTCCCAGAGGACGTGTTCAGTGTCTTGGTGGTCGTGCCCGCATGTGCATTCCTATCCATGTCTTATCAAACGAAGAGTATAACTTGGCTACGAAGTCACTGTAACCAACCGGTCTGGCACACCCAGTATGCTGGTCTTAAGACGATACATCGGTGAAACGGCAAATAATTTTCAACTATAGGCGCGACGAAATTTTGGACTCGCTGGCATTCGGAGGTATAGCCTAAATAGCCTACTGAGGTATAGCCTTAATTGTCTCATGTGGAGCTTGCTGGACACACCATAAAAAAACAGATACGTTTTTTTGTCCTTTGGTGAATGCCGACCATCTTGACTGCCATGAATCTAGTGCTATCTTTTGATTTATCGTATCGCCATTTGGCAAATACTGCCCATCTAGATGTATGCAACGTAGTTTTTAATATATTTGCCGCCTTTTAATTTATATTGTCTGGATGCGGTACATTACCAACACTCCTATTAGTGCGCCCCTGAACGAACGGAAATAATCTGGCGCTTAAAAAGTGAAAAAAAAACAAAATGTTATCTCTTGTTCTGTATTTTTTATACATTGTAAGAGTTTTTGTGAAGGTATATTCTACAGAAACATTGCTTATTCTATTGCTGCCCGTACCGATACCAGAACTTTAATTTGGGAGAAAGTAACTAAAACAAACTTAATTAGTAGTCTAGGTATCTCGTTTTTAGAGGCATCGTTATAAAAAAAAAAACAGTTGTCTACCTACCTACATAGAATTCATTTACGTTTATTAACTAAATTTTCTACCCGGTTTGACGGTTTTCAGGTTTTTCACAACAATTATTTCACAATGGGATTTTTAAAATAGGCAACACAGGGCATATAGATAGAGCATAAATTTTCCAGACAAAAACTGGTAGGACAAAGTCGTGCTGTAGCATTTCAAAATAATAGTTGAGTGTTTTCTACATTTAGTAGGTACCAACTTATCTACAAACATTTCATTGTATTGAACATACATAACTTGAAAACACCTCAGATCGGAACCGTTTCCTCGTGTCAAGCCTATCAGGCACCATTTTTTTTTTTAGAATTGTTAATAACCATGTCCTTGGTTTTTCGTACAAGGTGGTTGTTAGTAATTTTGAACAATCACAAACACCCAGGCTTTGAGAAAAACACATAAATGTTTTTGTCATGACCGGTAATCAAACCCAGGAACTCTCGGGTGGAAGGCGAGCGCCTTACCCACTGCACCACGAGAGCCGCCCTATCAGGCACCATTAGCGAGGGGTGCAAGATTAGTAAATGCGCTCCCTAAAGACATAAACATTTTCAGTGATGTACTTTGCATTTTGTTTTTAAAACTTTATTTTTCTGCGTAAAATTATGTTTTTTTGTTTTCAAAAATTTAATTTTTCTGTATTAAATTGTATTTAAGTATGTTTTAATATAATTTGTTTTTTCTGTTATTTTAATAATTATATTCTATATTCTCTTCTTCTCTCTTGTGAGGGTAATATTAATTGTTATAATGTAAATCTCATGTTGTGTACGTCTTGAATTTAGATTTTTATGTCCACAATGTTTTGTATTCTTAAATAAATAAATATATACCCACTAGAATCATATTTGAAAAAATACGATGCTCGACGGGATTTGAACCCGTATAACCACTGGTATCGCGCCAACTGTGCATTAACCAATTATATTACGAGCCTTCTATCTAATTACGACAATTTAAACTAGTAGAACACACATGGAATGCTTATAAAATTGCGCTATTATTGACTATTGACTATACTTATCTACTTAATACAATAATTTTAGTTACATTTTTAAAATCTTGTGAGTTATACGTTGAATAAAAGAAATGGTTTATTTCAATGTATTTTTGCTTTTTTAATATCGGTTTTCATCTTATTCTTTTTTGGCAATATTTGGCCATTATATAGATTATAATATTAATATATATTTCACATGGCACCTCGAAGAATCTCACTCTTCATTTTTCATGCATCATCTCAGGTAATGCCAGTATATGCTCCAGCGTATATACTGTGAACGGTATTTATCGGTTATCCAGAACGCCAAAATCCGGTTAGTTTAATGAAGAAGCAGGTTCAGTTGAAATTATCTTCAAGCATCTTGTAGTACACTGTCAAGCATGGCCCCCACAAGGGTGGGCTGACAGGGCTCCAGTCTGGGGGGACGGGGTCAGAGGGGCCCGGCATGACGGGTCGAATAGATAAGTGAGATAAACACAGATCACAAATTTGCATTAATAGTAAAAAAAGTCGCCCGTGGCGCTATTTTACTTCGAAAGTAGTGGTTGTACGATGCAAGTTTTAATTATTATATATATATATTATTATTATTATACCCTTAATTTCACCTCGAAACCGTTTGCACAACGCTACTATAAAGCATCACACTACCTTTAACCTTAGTGATAGGTAGGGGCCCGCCAATGTTCCTAGTCTGGGAGCCCGCTTCAGAATATGGGGCCATGCTGTCGAGTAATGTTCAACGTCGCTTCTTCACTCTTAATGTGAAACTGCTTGGTTCGTTCTCTAATCTTCTCGTTACTCCTAGAGTTATAACCACGGCACACCCAGTATCTGTCGTAAATATCAGTTTTTAACGCTCAGTATTATAGTTGCTCTGAGCTTTCGTAAAATTAAGAAAGTACTCTCAGGATACAAACGCCTTGCCCAGGATAGTATAAAAATGCAGACATCGATTATAGATTAATATGATTTCCAAATTTAACTATTAATTAAAAGTATCCCTCCAATTTTAGATATAAGGACACACCAAGGTTAGGAAATATATTAACTTAAATGATTTTCCTTGTATAACCACAGCCCATAGCAATTTCTATGTAAAATATCTTCACTTATCTGTAGAGTAATGTTTAAATATTTATGATATACGGCTAGATTCAACGACATGTGTATGACAGAACTTTTATCATATTTCTTTTTGGCTTAAGTATCGCGATTCATCATTCGTAAGCTAGTTCCCAGGTGTTTGATCTACCATAAAAGTCTATTGGAAACCCTACGTTACCTTGCGGAGAAAACATATGTTTGAAAATATATCCACTTGACAGTTGAGATGTCTTTGGGTGTAGAGAAATAAGTTGATTACAATATAAAAAAATTACCAGTTGCCCGGTACTGCTCTATATGAGAGTAAATTTCGTGTACTGTGGGGGGTTTCGTAGTAAATAAAAAAATAGATTTAAATTAAATCTTATTATGATATTTATATCGATACCAATAATAGGGTATAAATTAGGTTTGCCTATACCCACCCACGATGGCCGCGTGGCTTAATCGTTGGCCCATAGCGTCGTGGGTCCCAGGTTCGAATCCTGGGTCTGGCAAGTACACATATTGTTCATCAATTGAGTCAGAGTATTGGACCTAACAGGTTGAGCAAGTGGCTGACATTCATTTCTCGTAAAACAAAAATCTGTTAAGTGGAGGTGGTGGCATGGTGGCAAAAAAAAAATCAAGGTAAATGTGCCGCAGATGCCGTCATGAGATTTTACAACTTTCTTTTTAGACCAAACCAAACCTAACCTAACCTAACGTAATCGAACCTACCTCAAACTAATATTACCTAATATAATCTTAGTTAGGCGGATCTCGTGGTGCAGTGGGTAAGGCGCTGGCCTTCCACCTGAGAGTTCTGGGTTCGATACCCGGTGAGGACACAATATTTATGTGTTTTTCCTCAAAGCCTGGGTGTTTGTGATTGTTCAAAATTACTAACAACCACCATTTACGAAAAAACAAGGACATCGTTATTAATAATTCTAAAAAAATAAATAAAAATATAATCTTAGTTTGTGACTATGATGCATCAAAATGTATGACAATTTCAAATTTTCAACTAACGATTATTGGATCGAAAAGCCGATGCGCCGACAGAAAAAGGTATTTATTATAATTGTCTACATGGAATAAACTGTTTTCGTAAAAAAAAGCTCATGACGGCATCTACGGCGCAATTACCAATTTCATAACCAAAATATGATAACGGCAAATCTTACATCTATTCAATTTAAGAATCATAAAATATGTAGGTATTTAAAAATTGGAAAACAAAAAATACTTGAAAAATAACCGGTAATTCACATTATTTAATGTAAAAATCAAAATAAACGCATGCTTAACCAATATAAAGTATGTAAGTCGATAAAATATTTTTATTATAAGTTGGTTTTTACTAAAATTAAGATTGATGGTAGAAGCAAACACAACAATAGCCGGTGGCAGTAGGTGAATTTTCCCATAAACAATCTTGCTCCAGTGTCCTGTCACAAGCCACTGAAGAAACCCAGAAACAAGTGAAAATCTATGGCGCAATAGCCATTGCGAGTGCGCGCGCAGCTCTGGGTTTTGCACCATATGTTTTCGTTTGATTATAGTTTACAGTAGACAGACTGTGTTATGTTTTAGATCTTAATTATATGCAATGGATAGGTGACCGCAATTTTTTCATTTGGTCGGGTCAGCGATAGCTTTGAATTGAATCGTGTTTATCATAGGTAAATAAATATAACATTGTTTTATATTGCATAGACTGATGTGTTATAATAAATTTTCAATGTAATTTCTATATTTAAATATATGAATTACATACGAGATTACAATTTTGTGCATATGATACTCAATGATATGAAGGGGAGGAAAAACAAAATGAAAAAATAAACTTTGCCTGTAAGTACGTATGTTTCAATAATATAGGTACATTCTTAAATCCTGATATTTTGGCGACATGGTTATTGCATTCAGTTTACCCATTATGGATTATACCTTAAAATTGTGTTATTTGCTTGGTAGGTATATTTAGTGGCATTTCTCATCAGCTAATTTTATTAAATTCTCAACATCTTTCCCAGTTCTATTGTTTACGAGTAATTACAATTTAATGAGCTTATTGAATGTGTTCACAGTGCGTATATTATAATATAATCTACTAAATACGTGTTTTAACAAACACTTTAAATTTAATATATAATCAAAATCTTGACCCTAAACTTAGTCTCAAATAAGGTTTTTAAATTATTTTATTGATTAATAACAATTATCTGTATTCATTATGAGTTTGCATTAACCATTGGTGAATGAATGCACATAGATCTGAAGAAACCCGAGTCGCAAAAAATTACTCAAATGGAACAGTACGAAACTTAAATTCAAATTTCATCAAGTAAGTACCTAATTCCACCAATAGAATACATATTTTTAATTTTAAACTATTTTGTTTGAACATATTTGTAAAATTGTAATTATTTCTTATTCAATACTGAATTCACACAGTTTTAAGAATGAATCACTCTTTATTTTAAATAAGTATACAATTTCGAAAAGATTTTCAAAGATACAAATTTAATATATTCATCTTATAGCGAGTAGGAGTCAAATGCACATTTTCACTTTCTGGGAAAGTTCCCTGGATACAAAGTTATCAACTCACGTGCCTTCCTTGTAATTTTTCTCCAAAACATAAGCTTTGAAGGTGTTTCAAATTCCCGTTAACGCCGACTTTAAAAAAATATGTAGCATTTATTTGAACACAATGATTTCCACTTGGTCTTGTCCCGAAAATTGTACAAATGTATGCAGTTGGCTTATTATAGTTAACCGTGAGCTGTTGTGTCAGAAATATATGGCGGCCAAATGCATGTCAAATTAAAACTTTAATAGGTAAATCGTAATAAAAACTACCGGAATATTTTAGATATCAATGCTATATGGCCATCTATTTTTAGTAAATCAGCTCTCGGTGAACTGTGCTACGTTGAAATGTAATACATGCAATTTAAATTTAACGGTGGTCTTTGAAGGAGATTACTAAGTAAAACATAAAATATTAATATATTACCTTTTGATTAAAGAAAGTTCGGAGATGCAAAAAGGATTTTTTTCTTTGCAATTATAATTAAACGCACTCACACACAACACTTTTAAATTTAAAAAATCTTAAATACCTAAGTTATTATTATTATGAGGAACTTTTGAAACTTTGAAAGCTTTAAATATAAGCAAATTTAAAAACATGTTCACCAAAACAAATAAATGTTAAAATAGCACACGCGAAAAAGTGTTGAAAAACTTTTTGTTTATGTTATACAAGGTTATTAATATTTATTTACGTAAAGATAAATGTTTTAAATATTTTTTTGTTATATTATTACAATATATTTTCGTATTTTTTAGTTAGTTAATGTTTCTGATCTGGTTTCAGCCGATTTTCGTTCGAAATGTTTTTATGAGCTTTTGAAAGCTTTTTGGTATAATTTTGTAAGCTTTTTTGAATGCGAGGCGCGGTAAAGTCACGCCGGAGCGCGTCTAACCGCGACTGCGCGAAGCTTTCGGCGTCTCGACGTCCTAAGCCACCAATTTATTATTATTCCTCTTTTAAATTGCCGGTTCCTACGTCATCGTATGACTAAATGCTGCATGCCGGTAGTTTCATACTTAAACGGTGTTGGTCGTTATACAAGCTTTATGAATAGGTAGTTATTTTCATTATGCATTCTATAAAACGTTGAACGAAATCTTTTATATACATATTAATGTATACGTATACTTATGATACTATATTATATAATATATTAGGGTTGGCGAACCTTTTAACATGGACCGCGTGTCAAAATTTCTCAAATATTATTTTTCGACTGTCTGACGTGCCGAGCAGTTTTTCATGGGGAAAAATGTAGTTTTTTTAGAATTCTATTAAAACTGTTGATTTTATAGATACCACTTACATAATATAGTATACAATATATTATACCTTTATCACTTTTTTCAATTATGCCATACATTCCGGTACACTAATTTTGAAACTGTCTGCCAGAGTTATAGCTACACGAAGTTTTTGTTTATTATTTGGTATAGCCGTTGTTGTGTAGGTATATAAATGAAATTATTTGTTACTGTATTACTTACTTTGGTTCTTTAAGCACAAATTGACAACATAATTCTTCCGATCAGATGAGGCATTCTCTCGCTACAGTAGTCTCAAGCATTGTAAATCGATCAAAATTAGAAATTAGGCTTCTCCCGCCGCCTGATTAGTTTAGTGCGATGATATTACATGTGATGCATAAAACCTAAGAACCAACCTATAGATACAATTATATATTTACACTAAACGTAATGCTTCTTCTTGAAGAGTATTTGCCTGCTAATTTTTTAACTGTTTTTTTTCTCTGTCATTTCTTCAAAATAAAACATTCGCGTGCCACTAGTGACACGCGTGCCATAAGTTCGCCACCGCTGATATATCATATGATATTAAACAGAGGATATTAATGTTACTCGTAATATACTTATGATTTTAAAGCTAAACCTCAGTTAAGGCATGGTCTGAAAAGATCGTGACTAGGCGATGCGCGGATTGTGCAAATGACGCGCGCCGAACGAAATATAATTTATCATATAAATCCAACATGCGTCCTTTTAATGTTCTGTTTATTGTTCTATTAGTAACAATAATAATATATTCATTGACATGTTTTCTTTTTCAAGTAAATGGGTAACGTTTTTTAGTCATCTTTACATGATTTCAGAATTAATACCCCCGTCGCCATCACGAAACAAATTGACATGTTCACACCTCGACGGTCGCTCTCCGATTGCCAGCGAGTCCAAAATTTCGTCGCACCTATAGTTGAAAATTATTTGCCGTTTCACTGAAGTACCGTCTTAAACGCCTTGTAGAGTTACTCGCAGCAAGCCCTGTTACGTTTGTCGAAAACCGCAAATATTTCTGTATAATTTTAGTTCCACTCAACCAGTCAATTCGATTTTTAATGTAGTTACCTATAGGTATTTTTGAATAGAGGGGCGTTAAAGTATTACATAAGTACGGTTAGAGGTCCCGATTTTTTGAAAAATACGTCCAAAGAATAGCTTATGTCA
Organism: Rhyacophila brunnea; assembly: GCF_057557595.1. NCBI lineage: Eukaryota > Metazoa > Arthropoda > Insecta > Trichoptera > Rhyacophilidae > Rhyacophila > Rhyacophila brunnea. The sequence continues at coordinate 6,498,028 of NW_028232796.1, read as the reverse complement.
TAATATGTACATACATAATGGTAAAACGTTAAATTAGTGTGGTCTTCCAATTCGCCAACGTGCAGAATAAATATTTGTACCTATATGGGTGTTAATAATAATTCATCCATATTTCAAATGTTAAGGAATTGCAATCAAGACGTATTGTAATACTACAATTTTATAAGACCGCCCCTAGTTATAGTCATAACACACATAACTCCTAATATTATAACTAAAATTAAATAATTAACTACTTAATTGGAACTAAAAAGAATAATGCATAAGATAAACGACAATATAATTTATTTCTACAGTAGAAAAAATTTAAATCTTCAGCTATTTGATTAAAATAAGATAGAATTGCGTGCGATAATTGCCATATATTATTACATCGTACCATGCATTTAACAAATCAATCAAAAATATATAAAAACATACGTGATTAATTTAATCTGATAATAAACGTTCAGCTAGCTTAGGTACATACTTCATCGTTTGACGGTAAGGTGCAGGGGCCCTATGTTAGAACTTGCGAGTGTCAGCTGCCCGGTCGACATGACGTCATATGACATCATTGTGACGTACTACCGGAGTGATAATAGCACTCGAGAAAATAACGCTACTCAGACAGCGGCGCTATTCATTGTCACCATACACATATAGGTGTTTCATCGTAATAATATCTACGGTGAACACTGCGCGCGGACGGCATGCCTCGAGCGTGTATCTGCTGACGTCACAATTACGTCATGTCGTATGGTGCCACACGAGTCGATACTTAGGAAATCGCGGTGCAGCACATGCATTGTTTTTGTACCTAGTGAAACTGTCGAATGAAGGTCGAATATGTTGAAAAACTTATACGCCTATACTGAAGGTACCTATATTGTAGTGGCAAAGGGTGGAGGTAGGCTGTTGAGATCCGCCATAAATAGTGCACACTAAACTTAGTCAGTCATATGTATTAGCTTTCATTGAAATACGACTACAATAATTTACAGATGGTGTTGGTTAATTTTTTTAAAATTCAATTAAGCCCTGCGAAAACCAAACCATAATAGATAACAGTAAAAATACTAGTCTATCTATAAAATATCTAAATTTATACGATTAAATCATACATAACTTTGAATATTTTATAGATAGCATATTATTTTTTATCTATAATAGTTTGGTTTAGGCAGGGGTTAATGAATTTATAAAAACGAACCAACAATGTGTGTAATATTATGTATTCGTAATCCAACGAAAACAAATAATAATGAATGAAAAAGTGTGCATATTTTTTTTCGTATCGCCCAAAATATACCAAAACTATTATGGTTTGTTTAGGCATGCTTTAATTGATTTTTAAAAACTAACCAATACTATCGATAAATAATTATTGTAGTCTTAGTTCAATAAAGACAAATACGTATGACTAACAAAGTTTCATCTGGAATATTCATGGCGGATCTTAACAGCCTCCCTCCACCCTTCGCTACTGCTATATTGTACACACATCGTAATAACATAATATTATCAATGACTGACGCGCGCGTCTGCTCTCAAATTCAAGTGTGTAAGTAAAACAGTTAAAAACATTGCCTCAGATGTGTACTTAGCACAAGGAAAATTATTGTCGTATTTATTATACCCGGTAGTTCAATAGTTAGTATTTAATATTCATTGTATCCCGAAATAATAAATTACTGCCAATACTAATGTAAAATATATGTAATGCCTAATGAAGTGTTAGTCCTGAAGAAGTGGAAGTCCTTTTCCGTGATAGCTGAAAGTCTTCGTGAATATAAACTTTAGTTCCCCACCTACACCTTTACTATTAATTAACAATACAAAACTTTTTAGCAAGACTGTTTCATACTGTCTAATTCTAATAGCTTTCACGAAACTTCATGCGTAGGCCATAGTGGTTTTATAGAAAATATATAAATTCTTGTGAATAGTTCAGTTCAAACAGTGACGGCGGTTTGGCACAGTGTAACTAGTTGTAGTCTAGGAAGGTCAAATAATTCAAGAAAGATATTTGATATCACTTATCAATAAAATTTTTAATTAAATTAATTGTAAATGGCTGTTATACACTACATTTTATCGTTAAGGGGGGACATGCTCAGCGTACGTCAAAATGGAGCTTTTCTGCTATTTTCAAAGCATGATCCTGGACATTCCTTAAATGTTGTAGATAATCTATTTAGATAATTTTAAAGCCTTATTATCCTTTATATTTATTTTAAACATTTGATGACTGCATAAAGTATTTTTATTAGATAAAACAGTATTATTTTAAACCTCTCGCTCTAATGTTTTAGAATATAGTCATATTTCAGTACGTCCATGTGAAGTGGTGTTAAGATTTTTTATATTTATTAATTTTTAAAAGCATTTATAAAACTATTAGTAAAATTTATGTTGACATTATTATAGTGAAATATTTACAATAAAAAATTATATTGATAATCTCTGTGATCCCAAATTTGACAAGAATTAGGCATTTAATTATTCAAAAATGGGCAAGATTTACACATTTAAAGATAATTTTAGAGATAATGATTATAAGCTATGTCTTTGACCATTCAAATGTGATAAACATTCTACGAATAATGTTTGCTTTATAATAATTATTGACCTAAGAGTAAGGTAGTATTTTTTTGAAATACGCCATTGCTATTGGCATTTCCCAGTGGCTAAGCTACAACATACGGCTGTAGCCATAAATTGACAAACGATAAATGAAGTAGGGAGTAAGATCATGGTAACGCGCGTGTTTGAACATGTACCGTTTAAAAAAAAATCGGTCAGGTACAGTGGACCTCGGAATTTCTCAAATTCTCCGTAATTGTTTTTAGTGAAAAACAAAAATCCTGCTACCTACTATATTTTTTGAAATGATTTGATTGACTAAATTTTTGGAAATACTATAATTTCTTAGATTTTCTTTTCTTATAATTCGATGGCAACACTGGTCTCCACTCTCCACTATCTTAGTAATAAGTAAGCTGTAGGAATACCACCTCAGTCTACATTAAATACAGACTCTTATTTGCTTCTCTGGTCTATCGAAGAGGAATTCATTGGTAGATGGATGTCTTTTATCACTGAGACACGACATGTCCAACGGAGCTGCCTCATTTTTATATGTGACCATTGTACAATACATGTAGTTCATGGTTTTATATTTCCTTCCGATGACTATTCTTAATACCTTCTCTTTAAAGAAATAAAATTTCTCTCATCTTGTTAAATAAGGCATAGTATTCCAATCCACCTGTTGAAATGGGACTGGTGAGAGTTTGATTTACTGCCAGCTTTATTTTAGTTTGATTTGAAGCATCTCTGTAAACCGTAGTAGGATTTGTTTGGTAGATTAATTATTCTGCTTACTTCTTGACTGACATTGCTTTGAGGAGAAATACGCGATCGTATATATATGCATTCGTAGCAATTCATCACGAAAGGAAATTTTGAAGGAGCTTCATTCGCATGCATGTATATTATGTTTTTAATAATTGATTGAGTTCCATGTCCTTGGCAGCTACATTGTGTGACTTGGGCTGGTTATAATCTTGCCATTATATTTATATTATCAGAATATATGAAGAATCTCGGGTTTCCCAATTAATGAATCGATCTATTTTTGTAGGTACCGTCACTATATCTTGTGAATGTATCTTGAATACAGCTTGAGATTTCTTTTTTCAGTTCTCGAGATTAGAGAATTTTCGAAATCAAAAATATTTGTTTTCTCGAGAATTCGAGGTTAGTATTTTGAATTCTCGAGATTATTATGAAATTACCACTTATTGCCGAATTTGTATTGCTTAGTTATTTTAGCTTTTTCTATTTTTGCTCATTACAGAAATTCTATTCAGAATCAAGGTCGAAAACTTTGTTATTGTGCCTAGTGAGTATTTTATTTGTGATTTCTCCAGAAATGAGAATGCTCGAAATTTCAAAAAAATATTTCTCGAGAATTTTTGAGACGAAATTTCTCCATCACAGTTTCTAGTGTTAAATGAAAAACAATTGGATTAAATACGTAATACGATCAAATTATCGCTTTGATAATGTTAATAAAATTTTGAAACCATTTGAACTTGAAAAAAAAAACTGCTACACCCTAACCTGGCACACGCTACTGACTGGCTACACACGTGGACCGAATACGTAGGGCGTGTGTTTATTTTGTTTCAAAGTCATCGCACGAGTGTAACGGGAAAGGATTGAGGAGGGTTTATCCTGTCCTATTGAAAAACCTCAGGCCCGGGACGAGCCGAAGCCACAGGAACCTATAAAAATCAGTTAAACGCGGACATAACGCGGTGGCAGGGGTTTTTTATAAGTGAAAACAAATACGAAATGGGTGACTTGTTTGGGCGCTCCAAAGGCGGATAGAATAAAAAAAGAATATATTTTGTTTATCGATTTAGCCAGGTGACATTGTGCTGTAAGAAATTACTAAACCCGTTTATATAAAACGTCAAAATGATAACATCACAGATAACCGAGTATGAAATCATACAAAAAATAGCCCTGTCTTTGAGGATGACATTTAATTGTAATATATCCCTGGTTTCAGATACTGGTTTAATTTAACGAATCAATGTTTAGGGTGTTTAGATATGACATAGTTACAAACATTTTAACTATAATTTTTTAATTCGATACAAAAGAAAGAAAGTTGGACAGAAAAAAGTGAAGACACAATAGAGCTATGGAATAGCAGATAGGTACACAACATTCACCACAGTTACAATAGAACGGAAATTTATTCCAATCTCCGCCACGACTCTTGCTCTCGACGACTGCTATGCTGATACTCGGGACATTGAAGGCACTCGAAAAATGACGTCATATGACATCATTGTGACGTATTTGTTAACCCTACCGGAGTGAGTCATATACTCTTCGAGAAATTTACGCTACTCAAATAGTATCCTTAACAATTGTCCCCATACACAAATAAGTGTGTGGGCATAATAATATATATGTGGCCATGCGCATTAGGTCCCTCGTTTCGATAGGTGTATTGCGCATAGGTCACAATTACATCATTTTGCGAGTGCTTTCAATGTTCCGAGTTACAGCATCAGGAACGTAAAAATATCAGACAAACTCACACAGATCCTAACAGACTACGGAGATCGGGGATCCTTTTTAAACAAATTCAAACTGAGGTACGATGACTATTGTCCATATGACGCAGTGGCGAAGGCTCCATACTTAGCGATTATTTAAAGCTTACCTTCTATTTTCAAGTATTTAATTTAAATAGATAAATATCTATATTGTAGGTTATAATAAAAATATTGATTGTCATCTATCATCGTTATTTATAAGTAGAGCGTTTAATGTAGTCAAGTTTCGAATCAAAAATAAATGACGGAACGTCACAACGTGAGTGCTATTTTTAGAATTATTTCAACGTTAATCCAAGCCGAATTTTCTACCGCAATTCAGTTGCCAACTTCATGCATGTCTGCGTTTTTATTCCAGACTCGGAAGCGTAATCAGACAAGCTTATGCTCTATGTTGATTTGTTTATTGTCTATGCGTATCTTTAAAAGCAAATAATAAATAATAAAGATGATTAAAAAAAATAATAACTATTGTGTTCGATCACATATAATTTATAAATTGTTATTAAAAATTAATATTGTATTAATTCGCGATTATTATTTTGGTTACTTCAGTCATAGACAAACATAACATGCTATTCACAGTTCATGTCATTTTGACATTTCAAAGCGGTGATAAAGGTTTATTTTATAATACAAAATTCAATGTGTTACTGTGTTTTGAATGTGGATAAATTATCTCATATTGTACCGAAATCATTCGCCAGTGCTTTAAATATGTAAGTATTTATTAAATTGTATAGTGTCCCGATAGAAAATGTGCGAACGATTGCATTTAAAAAAAATCATTCCCGAGATTGACGTCTTCAAAAAATAAAAATTATCAAAGCTTGACCTTCCAAGGGTTCGTTTAGATTTGAATACAGCAAAAAAACTTATATTAGACATTTTCACAACAATTTATATGATAAATATTTGTTTATAACTGGCAGTTATACATTAAACAAACTATTTTGTTGGCGATGCGTATTGTTTGGTAAAGAAAAGTATGCGTGGAATTCTACTGCCATAAGTGATTTAAATAATTTGACAAATTCAGCGGTGAAACCTATGACCAGTGTGTCGTTGTCATTAGTGTGCACCTATTCATCAGTAGTAATATCGTAAGTATTATCTTCTTATTTCCCGTAAGTTACCTGACAAGTGTGCTCTTTTTCTCTGATCTCCACAGCTTACCTCTTTCCAAAGGTCACCCTTCGCCATTGATTTGACGGCAACATGTCTCAATCATTAATGACTGCCCAATATTATAAAAGGAGTGATGGACTCACGGAACTCTGTACAGGACAAAAAATATGATATTTATCTTTAAAAACTTTACGAAATATTAAACAACAACATAACACAAGAACACTACGTAAAATATATAGTTTTAGCCATTAAAAATTGATGAAATAAATAGAGGAACATAAATCACTTCAGAATTCACCTAATATCTACTCTAATTTGACAATTTTTAAAAATCTATGTGATAAAAGATCTAGCTCATACTAAAAAGCAAGGAAATGATTTGTAATAAATTATACCAAAATGATTCTTTGTTCGTTCAGCCATATCCACCTCCAGAAACACATTTAATTTTTCTCCATTCTTTGTTTTTTTCTTGACTCTAGTCTTTTTTTTTATTATAAATTATTAAGTCTAAATTATAACGAATTTAAGTTTTTTAATTTTCCATTTAATGGAAAACTTAAATACATTACAATTTAAATTCAAATTCCATCAAGTACCATCGGTCGATAGTAATAATATTATGTTTAGTTAATTGCGGTGTTATAAACCGAGCAATAATATGCATTTATTTTAATACATTATACTGTATCATTTTGGCACATGAATATAATGTTTTATTCACATTAATAAATATATTTTAAAGTAAGCGTCGAGTACCAAGTCTTTGCCCCTGAAAAGTATACATAAAATAGAATCAGCCGTATAAACGTGTTTATTAAAAAGTCATTACCATTTCACTTAATGAAATAAACGACTTCCTTCTCAACAGAACATAAAACTAATAAATATATCCCCTGTGCATCCCCAGGGATTTGGAGGCGGGATATGACAAGTGTTTAAGGAGATTCGACACGCCAACTGCATAATGATATCCCGAACAGGCCCCGACGTGCTTCATTAAGGTGACTAATGTGTACCGACGCCGCCTCGGAAGAGACGCGCATTTTTTCGACGCCGGCCTGCTTCGGAGAGCGACGCCGTGCTTATTTACTCAAAGCCAGAAACAACGTGCATGGGGTGAAACTATTTCTTCGCAGGGGGTAATGCATTGTATCTGAAGATTCTACAACTAATTTTGAATGAGATTATGCTTTCGGAGATATTTGTACATGATGACATCGCCAAAATAAATTTTTAATTTACAAATACATTTATTACAATATAACGCCGAATATTAGCAACTGAAAATATTCGTTAGGCTATAGAGTAAAACTATGACATTGCTACTATATTTGAAATTGTAAGAAACTTCTTTTTTCAATCGTGAACGTAAAAAATAAAAATATATTTAAACAAATAAATACATATGAATATGGTTGAAAATTCAGAAGTCGTCTACTATCAGGGCGATAATTATTGATCTATCATCTGTTACCCAGGACAGTTCGGTAAATCTGCACTCGTGATGGTAGAGTTTATGTTTGAAATAAATTTCTGTGTTATTGATTTTGTGGAGGATGTTGTGTGTCTGTTGTTACATAGCTCAATCGTGTCTTAGGGGAAGTGTGTGTAGGTTGAATGTCTTTTATCTGTGGTGGCTTGTTTAGCGTATTTATCAGCTTCCTCGATCATTATCATTAACATAATTTACGGTGTTCATTGCATGCTGATAATCGCTGGTTAACTGGTTTGATTTATAAACCAATAACGCAACGATTTATAAAACAATTCGTAAATCAAAAACGCATTACCAAAACTCACAGCATTCTTTCGTAAAGATACAACACGGGTGACCAAATTCGTCATTTCCCCGCATCCCGAATTACCCCTCGTTCATCGACAACTACCTAAATTTACAAACTTAGCATTTTAATGAACATGCCGAGTCTTATTAAAATTACTGATCTACTCTAATAGTTGAAGAATTTAAATACTAAATATTAAAAAATAAATTACATCGTCAGAGAGTACTGTATGCTGATTAATATACTTCGTAAAAGTTTTCACAATTCTCAAAACTTTGAAAAGCTCATATCTAAAGTCATTGAACGCCCGCGGCTGTCTCGGAAGTAAAGCATTCCCTTCCGCGCTGTCAGAATCTGTCGCTGCACCAGATTTGTATTCAAATTCGGTTGCAAGAACTTTGTTGTTAATGCAGTTGTGAACTTTGTGGTCTATAATCAAACTGAAAACATTACAGATTCGAGAGTTTTTAACTTTTCCATCGGTTTTAGCGAGCTTTCCTTTTATCGCCTTTTTAAAATCGACCTGAATAGAGAAATAACATCTAAATTACAATATAAATTAAATCAATCGTTGAAGGATTCAAATAAAAATAGTCATATAATATTATGTAATAATCAAATGAAGTGCTTAATGAACTCATTATAATATACATATTTAAATCTCGAGTTTATCTTTGATTATTTTTCGTTTTAATGATTATTGGTGAGTATTGATTATTTCCAACCCTTTATAGTAGTGCTGTACTTTGCATTAAGTGTTGTATATTATTCATTGGATTAGTTAATTGTAGTTTAATTAAATATTATATTACTATAAATATATTTTTTATTTAATTGTAACTAGATGGTTAGGGTGGATTCTGTTCATCTGTTTGTATAATATATCTATGGTATTTGATCAATTCATAGGTACAAAACTGTTATTTTTCATTATAACAGTATTTTTTATAGTTTATATTTAGAAAATAAACTACAAAAGTAAGTTTAATAAAAAAAAACATAAAATAATTCATTATTTTAATAATTTAAGTTGATCAAATGAAAAAGTTCACGTAAATTAGTAAATCTTCATAGTTATATAGAAATTAAAATAAATACCTACCTAGGTACTGCAGTTTTTGTTTTAGTGTTCAGTAAAATTAATAAGATATGGTTCAACAAATTAAGATGCGTATTGATGGATAAGCGCGTAAAAATACAAAACGAATCACGTTTAATAGTACAGAAGGAAAACTGAGTGCAGAAAAACCATGACTTTGGTGATTTGATTGACTATAAAGAGACTTGCCAGCGCTCGGTGTGGTCAACTGAAAAAGGAAAGCAAACGACCGGGAAGAATGGAGGAATCTGCTTGAGGCGATTAACTTCCATCCTGGGTTATAGTGCCAGAAAAAGAAGGCTCGATAAAAGAATACATCAATAAATATGCTCCATCTTGAACCGACAAAACTACTAATATAATACACAAAAAATCCCAACAAGGAGAATTGATAAATTATTTTATTAATACTATCGAACGAAGGTACTTGACCTAATTTGAATTTAAATTCTTATGAATTTAAGTTTTGTACTATTCCATTTGAGTCGTTTTATGCAACCCGGGTTTTGCCTTTCGCCTATAGGTAAGTAATTGAGTTTTTGCCTACTTTATTGTATTGATTTGTTATATAAGTTAGAGTTAATAGTATTCGTGGTCAGTGTTTTTGTCTTTCGGCGAGTTTACACAGTGTCTAGCATCGTATGGGGAGCGGGATAGTCCCGACTCTTCTGTAGACTCATCCATTTCAATGCGTGACACTCAGTATGCGGGTACACAAACCGCTTAACGTCAGCGGACAGCAGAGCCAGTACAAAAAAAAAATCTTTCTTAACTTTCTTCTTTAAGCACTACGGTGCATGGTTGCAGCATAAGTCCCGTGCGGCTCCGTCTCGGGACGGAATGAGCACTTAAAATCACTTCTTTCAGATACGTTTAAAGCGTCATAGAAAGCGGTCGTACATATCCACGGCTGTGCATATATGACGGGTGGTGGTGGGCACTTATTAAAAGTGCCTGAAGATGCCGAAAGGCGAAACCCGGGTCGCAAAAAACGACTCAAATGGAATAGTACAAAACTTAAATGCATTATATTAATATTTTATATTTGACTTTATTTATTCATAATATATTAGATGTATGTTGTTATACTAACAGATTATTATTACTGTGTAACAATAAACAATAAAACAAATTACAAACAAAACAATGCAGGTAGGACATAAAGTTCATTTGCGTTCTATGATATTTTGACGATAGGGGAAAGTTTGGTCTCCAGTGACTTAGTTGCATGCGGTGGCAAAGTTTGCGAAAATGCAATAACTCAATTGTCGTCTTAAAAGTTCCACTGTGGAATTTAATCAGTCATCCTGGAAAAATATACAGACCTGCAATGTACGCTAACGTTACGTCAGGTGCTATTCAAAAGGTTCGAGCATTGAATGAATGATTAACGTAATCATTATTTTTCCAGCGAAAATTCAATTGCATTGTGCACCACAATGTATATTTATATTTTATATATAACGATGCATAGAGTATCAACAAGTTTTTAGCAAGGGTTTAATTGAATTTAAAAAAAACTAACAAACACTATCTACACATTGTAGTCTTAATTCAATGAAAATTAATACGTTTCACATACAAAGTTTAGTGTATTCACACCCTTCGCTATTGCTAGATTGCAGTGGTGGAGGGTGGAGGTAGACTGTAGAGATCTGAGGTCGAGATGGTTTTTAAAATTCGATTAAACCTACCTGAAGCAAACCATAATAGATATAGAAATAATCATCTATCTATAAAATATTTTTATTCTGATGCATGATTTAATGGTATAAGTTTAGATATTTTATAAATACAGGAATATGTTTTATTTATTATATACTAGCTGAAGTACCCGGCTTCGCACAGGGTTGCTTCGTGGTTATATTTATCTTAGATATTTATAAAATAATAAGAGGTAATTATTTTTTTGATATCAAAATATCTGTGTAATACAATATGGCAATATGAAAATAATTCTAATAAGAGTAAAGGTCAAACAAAAGAACACTTAATTAAAATCGAATCCAAAATATGCAAACGTTATTAATGTTATTAATATGTAGTAAAAAAAATCAAAATTGGATGGAACAAACAAACAATAAACTTTGTATTTTATATAATACTAATTTAGAAACCTTCGCAGGTGTGCGCACGACAACTTACCAAAGTTTCATTGCAATCGGATGAATGGTATAGAAACGCATACGAATAGAAGAAGAAGATTTTCTAATTCATAAATCTTCGTGGGCAGGCGCACGACAACTTACCAAAGTTTTATTGCAATCGGATGAATGGTATAGGAACGCATACGAATAGAAGAAGAAAAAGATGGTTGTACTAATTCAGAAACCATGAATGGTATAGGGACGCATACGAATAGAAGAAGAAGATGATTTTCTAATTTAGACATCTTTGTGGGCATGCGCACGACAACTCACCAAAGTTTCATTGCGATCGGATGAACGGTATAGGAACGCATACGAATAGAAGAAGAAAAAGATGGTTGTACTAATTCAGAAACCTTCGCGGGCGAGCGCACAACAACTGGTCAAAATTTCATCGCAATCGGATGAACGGTATGGCAGCGCATAAAACACGAACAAACAAACTTATGTTTATTTATTATAATTTATATTATAGATTATGATTTTCTATAAGCAGGGTTTAAAAGAGGTTTTTGAAAACTAACCAATACCATCTGCAATTAGTGCCTATTCTTAGTTTAATGAAAACAAATAAGTATGACTAAGTTTATTGTGTATTATTTATCTGGGATCTCCACAGCTTACCTGCACCTTCCCCACTGATTTATTAAGATTATGGTTATATTAAGACGATACCTCTACCTACCAGAGGCACATAGCAGAAACATACGGAGCTTGCAATTTGAGACATTTTTTTAATAATTTACAATTTAAACTAGAGGTGGGAAAACTGGTCGATTTTGAAGACTAAGTATACTTACTACCAGTATAAAAAAATACTTGGTATCTAAACTTGTTCCAAAATACTTACTAGTATTTGAAATATAAGCTTTAATAGAATCGTTAAAAATACGTCGGCTTTTTGAAATGTCCCATTTTCGAGACAGGTACAGCTAGAACTGTGGCGCTAGTCACTCATGTTTCAGTAGTTATCCATTTATACAATCACGCATATAATTTGAATTCAGTTTATGTTTACAAATTACAATTATAACACTAAAAAATCGAGAAACTTGACGTGACGAAACCAGATAAACGCGTAGTCAGTTAACGTTATCAGAACTCCGTTATTCCGGCTTGCGACTGACGTCAATTCGATGTAAATGTCTTACTCAACTAAAACTAAAATTAAAACCCGTCGCATACTAAACAAACGCGAGTCGCGACGCCGAAGCGATGATTTCATACGTGGCAAAACTACGAACTAGCTAGCGGTCGGCGAGATCTCATACCATGTGTCGGACTCCTGGACTCGATAAAGTTTCATACTCAACTAAAACCAAAAACCAAAAACTCTTTTAAACCTAAAACCCTAAGGCGAACTCAAAAGTATCCTATAAAACGAACACGTGACCATTTCTGTCCTTCACTATACCAACTTTACAACAGAGGAGAAAGGGAGAACAATGACAGTTGAGTATAATATCACGGCTAGACATACGTGTATCATGATATCTCGCTCGCGCGCATTTAATATCAATAGCGCTGAATAGCGAGTCACGGCGCATATATTAGCGAATGCGTTCGAATTCGAACATCTAATACGTTTCAAGTTTCTTGAAACAAGTTTATTGGGCAACAAATACTTAGTATGGGTATTTTCATCCGAAACTTAAGTACACAAACTTGTGACAGTATTTCCAACTCACCTCTAATTTAAACAGTATTAATTAATAAATATGTATCTGAAAACATTAAAACGAAAAATATTTTTTATTTTCAGTCCAAGATAAACTTACAAATGTTATAAAATGTGAATTTGTCAAAGGATCCCATCTTATTATTACATATATCTTATGGTCATATTTATTATTTAAATTTAGTTTTTTATGTTTTGTCTAAGACTTATATTAATTTATAGTTTTAATATTTTTTAATATTCATTTTAAAAACATCGATTTTTATAAAAAATATAAATGTGTATAACCAGTGAATCCTTTTTATTTATATAAAATCTTAGTTAGGTATAGTCCAAATATTGAACCGATTAAAACAGTTAAAATTGTGTGCAAGTTTCGTATTTTTCGCTAGGTGTCTCTGGTAGGTAGAGGTATTGCCTTAAGGTATGTCTACAGCTGTTGCGTGTAAGCCGTAAGTGTAAATAGATAGCCAGTTAAACTAGAGCGCCTACTTTCGACATGGGTTCTATGACAGGAAAATTCTTCATCCCAAGACGCCTATCATTCTTGGCGTCGAAGTTCTTAAAGTCCATGATTCTTATGAAGCTGCTCCTAATTTTTATAAAACGAAAGGTCAGACAGTACATAAAGATAAAAAATGGAAAAATAATAGATCTTTATATTTCACTTTATAAGAAAAAATGGTTAAATATTACTAGTTACGAGCATTGTATAATCTAGCCAATTTACTCAGTGAAAACTTTCGATTTGAAACCATGGGCTATTCTTAGTATTCCCCTCTATTTATTGGACTTTATAAGACGGGGACTCCCCCCCCGGCTAATGTGAAGTAGTGGTGGGCTTAATGTGGAATAAACTTAGTCATTATTTCTCGTTTAGTGAGACCCGCGGGAATCACATTGCCTTTGATTGTTAGGTATATAGTAAGGATGCTTGAGGTGTCTATATAGATTCACCATTGAACTTGTGAAATATATATTATGGAAATCGAACTAAATGTTCGGGAAGGTTATTGGAACGTCGTCGCCAATCTTTGATGTAAAATTTTGATAAAATATTTTTATTTAATAAATAAATTAGTAGATATTAGTATCATCCACGAAATTAAACCCCACTTCAGGGATTTGGTTGAAACTGGCTTCTGACAGCCTTCTTACCAGTAGTTGGCTGCTATTTATTTAATATTAATATTATTTTATATTTTATGTTTCTGTACATTTTTGATTAACTTTAAGGAATAGAAAATGTAACAGACAACCTGCTCGTAGGAATGTCAGCTGACAACAATTTTTGGAATACAACTTTCCACCCGGTGGTCCCAAAAACCTATACATTTTTAGTGATGTGCTCATTAGAGTTGGGAAAACTGGTCGATTTTGAAGACTAAGTATACTTACTACCAGTATAAAAAAATACTTACTAGTATTTGGAATACTATATAGATAGTTTGGCGTGCATATGTGACAAAAGTTTCATACCTAACTGAAACTAAAACCAACTCCATATTAGTATTTGAAATATCGGCTTCAATAGAATCGCTAAAAGCTGGGGTTTCCGAAATGTCCCATTTATTATAAAATTTTAAACACTTTTTAAATTTATGAGTTATTTTTATGTTAAGTTATAATATTCTTGTTACCATAAATTGAACTGCGTCACCTCAGTCACCTCACCATATTTCAGAGGGAATAATATGCTGCTACGGAAAATTTATGACCAATTTGTTCATACATAAGATGATGTCATTCGCATGCATGGACTAATAAATTAAAATATAATTGTATTCAAGTGCTACCTCGCTCGCGCGCATTTAATGTCAATAGTATTGAAAGTCTACCAACTAGCCAGCGACTCGCGATGATATCATCACAAGTTTTTTGGAACAAGTTTATTGGGACACACGTACTGAGATGGGTAGTTTCATCCGATACTTGAGTACACAAACTGGTGACAGTATTTCCAACTCACCTCTAGTGCTCATTGATAATATATCAATGGATTTTCTGCGTATTTTGATTCTGAAATTTAATTTTATTGTACAACATCGTTTATGTTTTTTATTTTTTTTCTCTTCTCTCTTGTGACGGTAATATTTGCTATACAAATATATATTTTTATTTAACATGCGATTGGGATCTTTGGCGGGCCGACCTATGTACCGCTAAGGTTAAGGGCAGTGTGTTGCTCTACAGTAGTGTTACTTAAATTCTTCACGGGAATTATTGTTTAACTATATCAATCATCAATCATATCACATTAAATTACAACGCACAACCACATATTTAAAATATTTAATAGCCCTGAAGTAAACTAGCGCCGAAGACGACTTTTTTTCTATTAGAGTAAATTTTTGATGTGTATTGATCTCACTTAGCTGGTCGACCCACCACGCCGGGCTCCTCTTATTACCATGCCCCTAGGATAGAGCCCTGTCAGCCCCCACCTTTGTGGGTGCCGTGTCCTGGACTCCCTTTATATATTTTTATTCTTTCTCCGGTCCAATTGTCAAAGGGCAGTTAATTTAGTGAATGTTACTGCTTGCTTCTAAGAAAAGTCACGAGTGTCACATACAGGAGTAGCTTAGTATCAAAGTGGGACATAAGCCATTTACAAAATTTTACAGGACACTCACATTCATGTATGAAAAGTGTCCGTTTTTCATATAACATAACAACTTTAAGCTCAAAAATCTCTGTGAAAACTACCGTTTTTGATACTTTTGGTGGATTATTTGAAAAGAGCATCACTTGCACTACCATAATCAATTAAAACATGAATTTAGTGGGAGGTGGCGTTTGTCCCACTTTGATACCAAGGTAACTGATGAGTATGAATCATATTCGAAAAGTATAGGTACCTCTCTAAAATAAAATTTGAATCGATGTGCATTTAATAAGTTTGAATTTTATTATACGCCTTCGCTGGTTACGTATCAATGTTTTATTGTTTTACCTACGTGCGCTCTTACCCACACACGTGTGTTTATAATATTCGAGTAACACGATCCCCGAGGAGACCACGTGAACCGCGCTGCCTGTCCAACCCACCGTTTCATTACCCCTGCCAATATTGAACTACCCCTGTCAGTCGCTCGGTACCGGAATAATTTACAGCGAACAATTAATCAAGTTAAATATCACGAGATTATCACGATTTTATATAAGCATAAAAAATATTTCTACCTGTCTCTTAAGGGGAGAAATGCTCAGCGTAGGTCAAAATGGATCTTTTATTGTATTTTCAAAGCATGATCCTGGACATTCCTTATACGTTGTAGATAATCTATTTATATAATTTTGAAGCCTTATTATCCTTTATTTTTATTTTAAACATTTGATGACTGCATAAAGTATTTTTATTACATAAAATAGTATTCTTTTAAACCTCTCGCTCTAATGTTTTAGAATATAGTCATATTTCAGTACGTCCATGTGAAGTGGTGTTAAGATTTTTTATATTTATTAATTTTTAAACACATTTATAAAACCATCAGTATAATTAATGTCGACATTATTTTAGTGAAATATTTACGATAAAAAATTATATTGATAATCTCTGTGATCCCAAATTTCAAAAGAATTAGGCATTTTATTATTCAAAAAATGGGCAAGATTAACACATTTGAAGATAATTCTAAAGATACTAGTTATAAGCTATGTTATTGACCATTCAAGTGTGATAAACATCCTACGAATATTGATTGCTTTATAATAGTTATTGACCTAAGAATAAGGTAGTGTTTTTTTAAAATACGCCATTTCTTTTGGCATTCCCCAGTGGTTAAGCTACAACATACGGCCGTAGCCATAAATTGACAAACTAAAAATGAAGTAGGGAGTAAGAACATGTTAACGCGCGTGTTTGAACATGTACCTAACCGAAAAAAAAATCTTTTTTTTTTAACGGTGTAATAAGTCACTAGTTTTGTTCAATCTTTGATACTGACCAAGGGACGATCGGAATGACTAGTAGTTATGATACTTGTTAAATTAAAATGTACCATAATATCTTCCTATAATCCTGATGTATTTGGTTTCAATGAACAGCTGTTAAACCTCCAATGTGACAAAGTACCCAAATGAAAGTCAAAAAACTGCTCTATCAGCATAAACATGAAAATAGAATTTATTATAAAGTCTGTGATTAAATTGATTTATAATATGTACCTACCTAATAAATATAAACTTATTTAACACTAAAATACGCTATTAGAACCCAATGACAGTTGTGTAGTAATATAATAATAGTAATGCAGTAGTAGGAGTGAAACAATCAAACACCCATGAATTGAGAAAAACACATACATATTTTGAGAGCTCAGCGTGAATCGAACTCAGAGCCCCCGGATGAAAAGTTGATACCTTACGCACTAGATACGAGCCACAGGAAATGTTGTAAAATGCTTGTTATCATCGAGTGTTGGAAGTATTACGGGGTAAGTCGGTGGTTTTTATGATTAACTATATTTAGTAATAGGTAGGGTAACATGTAACTGCTTTTTTTTATTTACGGGTATATAAAAATTCTGACAAAATTGTGAGGCTTAATAGCACATTGATAATAATATATGGTTATACATATACAGTGGTACTCAATAGATAGTAAATGCCCACTGGGACACTCTAAAACCCGTTGGATAGATGACTCATAAAATTGAGTGGATGGAGCTAAGAGAGGCCTTCACCCAGCAGTGAATCGACCATGGCTGATAATAATGATCATTCTTAAATTTTATTTTATTAAAATTATTCTTTAATTAAAAAAATATAGAAAAAAAACGTTTTTCTGGTACCTAGTCCTTAAACCGGAAATTTGAAATGGGTTTTTATAAGGTTAGTAAAAATAATTACAAGATAAAAATAAATTTTTATATACAACGTTTTTAAATTTTCTGTTGAATTATTATGCTCAATATGCTCAAACTTGTACTTGATATGAAGTAAATAAAAAAACAAACAAACAAATAAATCTAGAATACTGAAATGCCATTTTGATTTCCATAGTAACGCACGTAAATATTAATAATTTAGTTGCTAGGACCACCCCATTAGCAACCAAGCAAAAAAAGTCTTTTACTTTTCACGGATTTTTCTGAAATAACTTTCCATACAAAACAGAATTAACTTAAAATGAATTCAATTCTGCTTAAATATGGCTAAAAGTATTAAAAGAATGCATTAGCATCGTGTTCTGATATATTATAAAAGTTTCAAATGTCTGGCTAGTCGGAAAGTTAGTTAAAAATCGAATGCAAGATTTGTACTGGACAAACAACCACCGGACAAAAAAGAATACGAGCTAATAAAAACGTTGTAATTTATTTATTACCCAATAAAAGGTATGTGATCGCTATTGCACAATAATTATTACGTTCTGTATTGGTACGACCGAATTTCCATATGTCGTGTCGGTTTACCCACATTTGGAAAGGATAATGATGTCCATTTGCACGAACGATTTGCATTGTCAAACTATATTATATAATACGCGAGCCAGATCAAACTATTATTTAGCTCGTGCGTTGTTGTCTATTCAAAATTCTAATTAGTTTTACTCAATTAGGTACTAACTGTATTGATTATTGTCAGTAGCAGACACATTAATTATTACATACATATTATTATAATATGCGTAAAATAAATATACAGAGCTTAATATAACATTAACAGTGGCGAAGGGTGGAGGTGGGCTGTTAAGAACCGACATAAATAGTACACATTAAGCTTTGTTTGTCATACCTGTTTGTTTTTATTGAACTAAGGCATAAAGCCCACCAAGAAAGCGTTCGGTGTGCTCACTACTGAGTAGGCCCCCTCCCACCCGCGCATTACCCTTCACCTATGTAATACGGGGCTCAAGCAGCACAAAATAATTATAATTATCAGCGTCTCTCATAACAAAGCAATAAAAATATTATTAATTTTCTCGGGGCTTGTAATTAAAATCGGGCACGCAATAACTAAACAAAGAGTTCGCTGTTCTTAAATAATGGCTTCTCGTCCGTCGCATCGACGACGCTTCGAGGAGCGTGATTTTGCTCGCCGTTTTCAATGAATGGACTACGTTGTATTTTCGTTAATTCGTATCGCCGAAAAGCCAAAAAACGATGACTCATGGGGCAGGCGGGCATAATGCGTCGTCAAATTCAGTGTGCGTTGGCGTATTTGATTACGTTGTATTTTCGATGATTTACGCGCCACTTGTGAAATTTTGCGTGAGAGCCCCACTTGCTGCGTTAAGTGGGTTTACGCCTAAGACTACCATTTACAAATGTTGTTGGTTAGTTTTTAAAATTCAATTAAACCCTGCGAAAACCAAGCAATAATAGATAATAGTCAAAAAATACACGCCAATCTAAAAAAATCTATAATTATTCAATTAAATCATGCATGGGAGGCCTTAATGAATTTAAAAAAAATGAAACAAAAATATGTGTAATATTTTATTGAACTAAGACTAAAATAATTTACAGATTATGGTTGATTTTAAAGATCAATTAAACCCTACCTAAACCGAATCATAATAGTTTTGGTAAATTTTGGAAAATCCGACAAAATTGTTTACAAATTTTCATTCATACACTTTCACATTCACAATATAATATAATATTGTGTAATAAAAATAACAATAACAACCAAGAACAAGTTCTTGGTTGTTTTTTTTAAATTCATTAACGGCCCACATGCTCAGCGTAGGTCAAAATGGAGCTTTTATGGTATTTTCAGAGCATAACCCTGGACATTCCTTAAACGTTGTAGATAATCTATTTATATAATTTTGAAGCCTTATTATCCTTTATTTATTTATTTTAAACATTTGATGACTGCATAAAGTATTTTTTATTACAAATAATAGTATTCTTTTAAACCTCTTGCTCTAATGTTTTAGAATATAGTCATATTTCAGTACGTCCATGTGCAGTGGTGTTAAAATTTTTTAGATTTATTAATTTTTAAACGCATTTACAAAACCATTAGTAAAATTAATGTTAACATTATATAGTGACATATTTACGATAAATAAATATATTTTATAATCTTTGTGATCCCAAATTTGACAAGAATTAAGCATTTTATTATCCAAAAAATGGGCACGATTAACACATTTGAAGATAATTTTAAAGAGACTGATTATAAGTTATATCTTTCACCATTCAAATGTGATAAGCACCCTACTAATAATGTTGTTGTTTTGACCTACGCTGTGCATGTGGGCCCCTAAGCGGCTAAACCAAATTATAATAGGTAAAAACATATTATTCTATCTATAAAATATCTAAAACTATGTATGATTTAATGGCATAGTTTTAGATTTTTATAGATAGACGAGTGTTTTTTTGACTATTATTTATTATGGTTTGGTTGTGCAGGGTTTAATTAAATTTTAAAAACTAACCAACACCATATGTAAATTGTAGTCTAAGTTCAATGAAAACAAATACGTATGACTGACAAAGTTTAGTCTGCACTATTTATGGCGGATCTTAACAGCCTACCTCCACCCCTCGCCACTGCATAATAATAAATATAATTATACTATTTAATTCTACAGGATAGTACTCAGTTTATTAGTTGGCATATTATATTTCGGTTGTAATTATCATGACTATAATATAAACGATTTGTCTTGCTTAAAATATAATGAAAACGTCAATTTATTGGTAAAATCATAAAATTATAAAAATTATTGGTAAAAATGGTAAAAAAGTCATAACTGACGTTTTGCAGTTTTGTCATTTTTGAGTTAAATATACCAAGTGATTCTAAAAGCATTAATCGACATAAAGAAAAATAGTTGGCTATCAAAAGTCCTTTACGCTAGCCATGTGAAAATCGTTGTAAACTGTTGGTGTCATAACTCACAATTTTTAAATGAATAATGTGAGTTCTGTCATCAAGGCCTTTCTAACCAATCGGGAGCTCTATTTCCCATAGTGTTCTGTATGTATGTAGCCTTAGGACTCTTAGGAGTATTATATATATTTAAAAAAAATAATGTAAATCGACTCACTCACTCATTAATATTCAAGGGAGTTCAATACTTTTCTTCTAATTGCAAAAAACAGTGATCTGGTGATTTTTTGCGACTATCTCGGAACTCGATTTTTTGAATATGTGAGTTATGACTCTAGACTAGTGGTTCCCAAAGTAGACTGGGCTCCGACCCATCTAACAAAAATTTCCAATCTTGGGACCCACCTCTTAGCTGTCTTAGAGAAAAGAGGGCATAAATATTGGTAATGCTCAGATTCCCTAGTGGCGAGTCGTGGAACTATTTAATGCTGTCTTATTTGTTCTATTTGAAATAAAAAAATATTTTTCATAAGTGTTACCAATAGCTGAATGAAATATCAAATTTATCACTATTTTTTTTAATTCGTGTATACAGTGGCGAGGGCCCACCCAATATTCGCTCGCGACCCACTGGTGGGTCGCGACCCATAGTTTGGGAAACCATGCTCTAGACAACTCAAAGAATCTTCATATAAAATATAAAAAATAATTATAAATACATTACTAATCAAATTTGTTAAAATTTGTAAAAGGGTGAAAACTATCGCAATGTAAGCAGAAATAAAATCAAGTTCGCATATTTGTCTTACCTACAAGTTATTCCTGCGTAAACATAATATTATCTTATATGATTTTGCTTTATGTTAAATGCGTAGCTGAAAAAATGAACGAACCGCGGGGTTAAGTTATTTTGCCGATCAACTTTTCAGAATTTGAAGAAGTAAAAATAATATCAGGGAAGAAGGAAAAGTTAAATCACATATCCCAAATAAATATCTCATGCCGCGGCAGGATATTTCGAAAGTTGAGATTTTCCTTCAGATGCAAGAAACGTGAGAGATATATTTATTCCGACGATTTTTGCAGTACTGATAGGGTCACCATTTATTGTAAACTTATAATAAACACACTAAATTAATTTATGTAAATGGTGGCTTTATGCTTAGAAATACACAATAATTAAGTCATTATAAACATCATCAGCTGGGGTTGATCCACGGCTGGATGAAGGCATTCCCTAGATCTCTCCATTTTTCTCGGCCAAGTAAGTAAATCTACCGGGTTTGGGTCGAAATCCCAAAGGCCGAAATCCCGAAGGCCGAAATCTCGAATGCTGAAATCCAGAATGGCCGAAATCCCGAATGGCTGAAATCCCGAAAGCCTAAATCCCGAATACTGAAATCCCGAACGCTGAAATCCCGAATGGCCGGTATCCTGACGGGGTCGAAATCCTGAAAAATAAAAAAATACAAGCACTAATAATTGCGCAATCGTAACACTTATCTTGAATTGCGCAAATTTTACAAGAGAGACCGCTTGTAAAATTTGCGCAATTCAAGATAAGTGTTACGATTACGCAATCATTACATGAAAGACAAACACCCACTTGTTTTACAAAAAATGGGTTTTTGTCTCTCTTGTAAAATTTGTGCAATTCAAGATAAGTGTTAAGATTGCGAAATTACTACAGGAGAGACAAAACCCATTTGTTCTACAAAAAATGGTTTTTTCTCTCTTTTGTAAAATTTGCGCAATTTAAGATAAGTGTTAAGATTGCGCAATTATAACTGTTCGTATTTTTTCTATTTTTCGGGATTTCAGCCTTCGGGATTCCAGCCATTCAAGATTTCAGCACTCGGGATTTCGGCATTCGGGATTTCGGCCTTCGGGATTTCGTCCGGCACCCAAATCTACCGACACCTTATGAAATCGTCTATTCAGAGGCTTTAATGGTGTGTTTGTGATTGTGTGGTCAAAATAAGCAATATTGATCAATGAAGCCGTGGTTTGTGCTCATATATTTAAAATGATTTTAATAACCAGCGTTTACTAAAATGTTATACGAGGGTTGATGGTTTTTGTATAATATGATTTTGACAAATGAATCACAATATTTCAATCACACATTAACCTACAGCAATCCAGATTATTAATTTCATTAAAATATGTTTTTTTCAGTGTCGGGTTTGGCGGGACGTGGAGGTCCGAGGCACTGGCCAGAATTTTAAGACTTCCCCAAATTAAAATCCATAAATTTAAACTAACTACGTAGGTAGCAGTATATATTATCTATCTTTCCTAGAATCACACTATGTAACTAAAACTAAATAATCATCAATGGTGTCAGTAATGACACGTAATATTATTGTTATATTGGATATTGGTTAAAATATTTACTTCGCTTACTACTAGCTCAACAACGTTTAACATGTCCATGTGGCGGAAAAACACAGGATGCAAACGACATCCTGGGAACGTCATATGGAAAGGAAAGAGCTGCTCAAGTTAGTTCAACCAGCTGTTGGGACCATCGGACCGTCCGAACTGGTCGCCACAAATGCCAATTTTGTTGGATTTAAAAATTTGCAGTATCACACTGTCAACGCGAAGATCGGTTTTATTACCTACTTACTATAATTTTGCTCCTCTCTCACATGGTTAATATTAACTCAAAGTCATGTAAATTCAGTCAAAACACACTTGAGTGCATAGCGACGCTTGTCTTCGGTAACTGCTGATGAGACTTTCTCAGTCATAAAAAAATAATGCTTCACACCAAACGTAGGGTCCTATAATACGCCTGATTAAGACCCGGTGTGGTTTGGTCGGGCCATTAACCCCTTTTTTAAATCTCAAACGAATCGATTGCGTCATTTGCTTTAATAAAAAATCGCCGTTGGTTATTATTGTTTTCCCTAAAATCCACCTCGCTATCTCGCTACGTATACGGAAATTTGTACGTAAACAGTTCACCGCAGGACACTTATTCGTGCGCCGAGTACGTGAAACATGAGTTCGTGTAACATTTAATCAAATGACGAGTTCTTTGTTCAACATTTCACTGTGGAGTATATTTGTACGTATGCTACAACATGTGGCGAATTTTATGAGATGTCTTTACTAGGTTAGGTTATGTTAGGGTTAATCTAATTAGAACATTACTATCTGCAAACTATCGCCGCATTTTGTAAGATACGAACAAATGTATTCCACGGTGAGATGTTCAACGAAGAACTCGTCATTTGATAAAATGTTATATAAAGTCATGTTTCACGTACTGCAGCGCACAAATAAGTGTCCCACGATGAACTGCATACGTGCAACTTACATATAACCATCTCGCTACCGGTTATTTGAATTTTAACGAATACAGAAATATTAGTATAAAAGAAAACTATTTTTAATAGAGAAGTATTCACTGTGGAAATATGAAATGCTTGGATACCACATTTGCATTAAATTCTTCGGAGCTTTGCAGTCTCACCATCAGGAACCGCTACCCAGTCAATGTTACACACATTTTAACATTACAACATTCGTACATATGCTTTAGTATGCTTAGCTTTCACGCCACTTTAAAGTTGGTACGTGAAAATCCAAGGCGTGAAAAACACACACACACCATTATATTAAATGCATTACGTATTAAGCAAGCTTTAACATTATCCATGGGTTAAGAACGTCTGGAGCAGTTTGAAAAGTGAAATTGATTTAACTGGTATTGTATGCATGAAACAAACGGTACCAACAGCATAATTGAATTATTGTTTATTCAAACCAAGATATAAAATTGTAACATTTTTCATTATTTATCTTCACTGAGCTGTTAAATCCTCTGATGTAATAAAATTAAGATGTTACAGAATTCTCAAAAATTGCTCTATAAGCATAATGATAACAGCTACAATGTAATTTCTACGGGCTGCTCTCGTGGTGCAGTGCGTAAGGTGCTGGCCTTCCATCAGAGAGCTCTGGGTTCGATTTCCAGTGAGGACAAAGTATATTATTTATGTGATTTTTTCAAAGCCTGGGTGTTTGTCATTGATAAAAATTACTAACAACCACCTTGTGTGAGAAAAAGCAAGGACATTATTAATAATTAAAAAAAATGTGATTTCTACTTTAATTGTGTTTTTCTTTTTTTCAAGATGTTATGTCATCATCATCAGCTGGGGTAGATCGACTGTTGGATGAAAACCTCTTCTAGTCATTCTTCCTTCAATTCTTCTCGGTCTTTCACGTACATCCACCAAACTTTATAAGTTTGTCTATCTACCGGGTTTTAGGGCGTCCCTAAGGCGTCCCTAAGGCGTAGTTATATAATATTATATTATATTCATCGAACTTGCGTTTACGTAGTATAATATCATTATAATTGTTTTAAAAACAAAGTTTTTTTTTATTTATTCTACAATATTTCAGTTATTGTGTTGATACGCTGTTACGATAATACTCATTTTTAAAAACTTTAACTGAAAGTTTGAAATTTTAATTCATAACATAATGGGAGTTTATAATAAGTGTGCGAAGCCCATCTTCTTTCCTTCACACAACAGTGGCGTAGTTACATTCACTTTATTTATTTTTGAACATACATAATTTTGAAAAACACTTCTGAGAAAATATATTATTACCAATAGAAAAATAGTAGCTTGATTTGGAAGAGCGCTGATGAGCAGGTTTTACAGGCCAATAGTTAAAATTTGTCGGAATTAGTATGTCACCTAGTAGAATAGTGGACAATACTCACGGGGCGTAAACCCAAGAGATGCAGGTTCGATTCCTGCCGGGTGTCTTACTTTTTTCAAAAAAGATTTTTTCTATTGGTTATAATATATTTTCTCAGAAGTGTTTTTCAAAATTATGTATGTTCAATAATTAGAATGGTACATTCTTAAATCTTGTGAATTATTCGTTGAATAAAAGAAATAGTTGGTATTTATTTTTGTTTATAAGTTTGTAGATTTGATTTTTAAAAATAATTGTAGATTTTTGGTTATCGATAATAAACTTATTGTTTTTATATATCTAAAAAAAATATGTATTCATTAATATAATGTTTCAATCAATTACGTTAATCCTGGACGTTTCTTTCGTATTTCCTGTACCTATTGTAGTTGTCAATATTTTGGTTTCTCAGCTGGCGCCTTTGTCAGGACGTGTTGCCTCGATATTAGTTGTTCGGAAAACATTCAGAAAGGTTTTATGTATAATATGTTGTATATAAAAAAATTGACCATTACAAAAATGAACCAAAAAACATATATTATTAATATGCTGTTTAAGAGAATCTAAAAGAATTGATGAAAGGAGACACGTTTGAATAATACATATCTCTACATTAAATGTTATTTTATTATACCTTACCACTGCATTTTATTCAACATTTCTGGTTATGTTTAAAACTGTTAGTTGAATCTTCGAATACCCTGAACAATTGAATATTACCCAGTTACATAATATATTATATCCCTATTGGCTAGACGAGAAATTGTAAACACTTCCGAAGCTATTTTATATAGCCAACTTCTCATGAAATTCTTCAATATGAATGATTAATTCTCTATCAAATATTTATTCTATTGTCATGTTCAATACCTTCGTTCAGGCATTCAATAAATTTTGCAAATGATTTTTTTATGGGGAAGGGGAGTAGCAAATAAGTTAAATAAGCGGCGTGTTATTTTCTGTTTCAATGTATAACCTTGCTCAATCTCTTTATTTAATTACATATCGACCGTGTTTAGGAAAAAGGGCGTAACCCACACAGAACAAATTTTACAGGAGAAACAAAAAACGTTTTTTGAATGATTTTGGTTTATTATTAATAAAAAAATAGGCACAGACATTGGGTGCATGATGCTCGATGATTTGGTGTAATATCTTTTTGATCTAATGATAATTAAAGAAATTATTACAAAAAATCATTAAAAATGAAGGCAAATGCTTTTTTCCTTAAGAGTGGGCCGAACACCAACAAGGTCATTCATAGTTAATTCAGAGAGTAATCTCAGCGTTGAAAGGACGTCATTTTAATTCAGTCTAACCTCAAAAACCTCTAACCATCGGGGATTTATTTTAAGAAACGCAATAATTATTAATTACAATTCTCTGTCGAATGAATAATAATTATTATTATTACCTTCAAACATAACATGTACCTATGCGACGTTAGCTGATGCCGGCCGATGCAATACAGGGCTGTCAAAATAATATAATGGTACAATCTAATGGTAGATACGTTTTAAAGAGTTACAAATTTAAAGTTAAAAATAGCTTACTGTACAGATGGAATAATTACATACTTCCAAGCGTCAAACGGCATACAATTTTCATGTAAAATAACTATGAAAAGACTAGCTGATTATGTTATGTTATTTTTGTATTGTTCTTATTTTTATAAAATATTTCACATATTATCTGATGATGTGTATTTTGGATATATCGTAATATGTATCTTGTCTCATTAAAATTGCTATTAAGTTGATATAACATAGGGAAATCTGTAAATCATTAAAATGTTAATTTCGTTATAGTTTTTAATTAAACCGGTGCAATTACATATTAGATTTAAACACTGTTGTGTTTAAATCTAATATATAATTGACTTTTATAATATCAGATAGCCTTACGCGAGATGGGCAAGATAAAAAATAAAACTGTAGGATGTCGGCAGAAGAGTAAACAAAACCCAGCTCATTGGATAACCGAATGGTAAGCAACTGTATATTATATTATATTTTTCCGCCAAATTGCACACAATTAAAAACAATTTATCATACAAACAAGTAAGACGTCTTCGACAGCCCTAGGTGTCGCTGTCGGGCGTCGGCAGTTTTTTTGTCTTGTTCTCTGCGATCCGCTAGCTTTGAATAAAAAATAATCTATGGGTGACCACGTTAATAATCATTTTTATAGGTATAATTTATTTCTTGCATTGGCTTTACTTACCAACAAAATACAATAATTATTGTACCTACCAACTAAAAGTAAAGTTGCGTTACTTGTTTGTAAAAGTGTCAGACTAAATTTTAGCCAATCGGGTAAGTAATAAAAAGTCACTTTCTTGTTATAATAAACTATGTTCCACGTTTTTTTTTTAATATGCATTAGAATTAAACAATATGTACCTATTTTTTTAATAATTATGTAATAGGTCTTACACATTCAAAATAAATACTATTCATTAATAATGTTTTTTTGGATAGCACATGAAATAAAAATGTAGGTAGATATGTATTTCAATATCCTTCGTATGTTTAGTTAAAGGTTTTCAAGTTAAAACGTTATTAATATATTATTAAGTTTATATCGTGGCTATCCATCATATTGGTTGCAACTACTTGCCACCAAATAGCTGATGATGCTGAGATGACATTTACGTATATTAGAAGATATCATTTTTTGGTCACCCCATTCTTTATTCACTTCGACAGTGTTTATGATTTAAATTTAATTAAGATAACATTATTTACTTTAGACCGAAGCATTGTCGGCGACCTTTGAATATTACCAGTAGAGCAACAATTCCGGACCACATGTAAAAAAATCGTATTTTCAATTCTCAAGGGCAATTCTGTAGAGCGTCCCCTTAAATCAAAACTTAATTAAAGCTCAATTAAAATCTGAATTTAGATAATAATTTGGCATTTGCGGTTTACTTTTTTTTACAGAACATGTATTTAGTTGCATACATCGTAAATATCTAATAAAAGCACCTTTCGAAAAATCGAGATTTACGCCCTTTTTCCTAAACACAGTCGATATGTACATAAATCCTAGCTACTGGATTCCCCAATAATATTTGTCTTATCAATAGTTTGAATATATATATTTTGTGTGACGAGATAGGCGGCAATTTTGGGTTGACATGTAACGATGTAACCATGGCAACATAATAAAAAAATAAATAATTAGCTATAGAAATAAAAAATATATATTAAGCATATTAATATTCTCAAAGATGTTTTGCGAACACTTACAACACAAAGAAAGCTTTATAAAGCGTTCCAGAATTAGTCGTAGATATTAAAAGACTGTCGTACGGCACCTCCCGCGAGCTTTTCTGCATAAAGCGTGAAGTACGAATGTGCTTTCTATATTATGTACATATTATACTTCTTCGTTTGTCTCATGAGCATTGGATTTATGCTGGATTGCTGCTGCATTAATATTATTTCCAACATGGGATTCATAAATAGTTTAATCCATTCATTCAGATTATATACGTACCTACGATTAAAAATAATTCACAAAAATATTATACATCTTCATAGCGATTTTAACTCGGCCATGGAGCCGAATTTAGCGAATTAAACATCTAACATTCTTTAGTTTAAGATATTTTAATTATTTCTAATATATATTCTGCGTTTTTTGCTCTTTCTAGTTTTACAATATTTTTTAGTTTTCAACTTTTTTATAGTTAACCCAAAACGAAGTTTTTAAAGTTTACCTACAAAGTCATTTTAATGTTTTTATTTCATATTAAATACAACGTGAGTTGTTTATCATAGTATATAGAGGACAAAAAATGAAATTTTAGCATAGTTACTAAGTTATAATTAATTCATTTTCTCCAGTTTGGACTTAATGTAGTTTACTTCTCGCGTAGAGATACTTAAGTAAAAAAGCTTCAAGTTTTTTGAGCTTTATTTTCGTAGGTCTCCACTCCTTATAGTAGAAACAAAAACACATCGATTTACCATTACCATTTTGATTATAGTAATAGTAATTTAAATATATGAAATTAATTTTGTGATTGAATAAAGTATGCAATTGATATAGAGCTTTAGATTCGAAATGCAAACTGAATTCGTCACTTTCTATTTCCGAAAATTTCTGCGCTACACAAAACAGCGACAGCGAATAGCGAGCAAGGAAGTCAGACAAGTTCAGACAGGCGGTAAAGTTCCCTCAACTCTACTGACAAATTATTTTTACATGAGTGATTACTTATTATGTAATACTAAATTAAATAATTAATTTTATTTTAGAATATAATACTACGGTAATAAAACATTAGGTAGCTTCGGAAAAAAGGATGTAGGTAGTACCTACTTCAATTTCCAGATAAATTAGAAAACATTGAAGCGTTCGTTCACTTTTCAATTCACATGAATCTATTGTTTTTAGGATTTGAGTAACATATATTATTATATTCAACTGCCTTATTATTTTTCTGAAATAAGGCTTGGCCAACTTTTATATAAGATTTCAAAAGATTCCATCTGACACGTATGTACCGGTATCAAACAGGATATAGAGAGGAGGATAAAAACACGAAGACAGATATTCAAAACTTTACATTGGCATTTTATTATTCAAAAAATGGGCACGATTAACACATTTGAAGATAATTCTAAAGATACTGATTATAAGCTATATTTTTGACCATTTAAATGTGATAAAACATCCTACGAATAATGATTGTTTTATAATAATTATTGACCTAAGAATAAGGTAGTGGGTAAGGTGAAATACGCTATTTCTATTGGCATTTCTCAGTGGTTAAGCTACAACATACGGCCGTAGCCATAAATTGACAAATGATAACTGAAGTAGGGAGTAAGATTATGTCAACGCGCGTGTTTGAACATGTACCTAACCGAAATAAACGATTTACCGAGATTCGGACCTCGGAACCGTATCATAAATATTGTAACATAACTACTGTGACAAACTCTTGTACCGACTGTTTACGCTGCAAATAAAACTCGCTCCAACATCCATCAGAGCAACCACCAAATCTCGACTTCTCATCTCTCCTTCTGACGACTTTATCATCCTTCACACCATGACCCCCACATATCTACCTATTAATTTATCACTCATGCAATGCACAAAGATAAATCTCCCACGTAATAGCCTAAATTTATTGAATGACAGAGATTATAATAAAAATCTCCTAGTGTATGTACAAAAAAACATTCACTATTATAAAACAGTACCTGCATAGCTTTTCATTTGGGGATATTCGGTTTGGCGTTTCTAAAATATTAATTTACCAAAGCTAAAATTTCCTTTTAAGAAATGTAGGCGTGTCCGTTTCCTGAGAATTTCAATTCCCAAAACCGCACCTGACTTAATTGAAAACACCTTTACGGTTTTTTATTTAATTTATCATGTTTCAACTATTATTTGTACAGAAAACAATAGTGTACCTTTTTCGAAAGGAGTAGCCAAAGAATATCTTACGCCCTCGGGACATGATCCGATTCTGCTTTCCCTAAATTTGAATACATATTTATGAGGGGTGGCTATTGTTCCCGTATCAAATACCCACTATTTTATTTGCTTTTCAGTGAATTTAAAAGAAAATATTTTTCTCCCCTCTTGGGGATTTCGGTCGAGTTAATTTGCGGCTACTGTAAAGGAGCTTTCGCTATGTAGGTGCTTTTAAAGTTAACATATTTTAAAAGTTCGATTGTTTGGGTTGAAGTATGGTAATATGATAAAAAGGACGGCGGAAGATATTATCAAAACTTCTTTACTTAAGATTTTTTTGATACTATTCATGGCTTTATCCAACTAACTTTCTTCTTCTTTCAACTGATGTTTTCCGACTTATTCGTAAGAAAAATGAGAGCTCTGCCATTCGTACTAGTTCTCATTGAAAACTATCTAAGGCAGTGGTTTCCAAACTTTATGTTACTACGCCTCCCTTTAAAAAAAATCTAATCTTGGCGCCCCCCCCTTATTTCATTAATAATAATAGACACCTTTTCAAATAGTTAAAAATGTATCTACAAATACAAAAATGAAAAAAAAATATATAAAAATAAACAAGGTCGTTATAATTGAAATTATTATTTTTTCATGCGATGAATGTGCTTGTTAGTACAAAGTGCTCTTTTTCTACTAAACGGGATCGATATTTGGATTTCATTACGGCTAATGCAGAAAATCCCGTTTCGCATAAATATGATGTTACGAATGTTAGCAGTACTTTACTTACAACTTGCATTTCTTGACGAAGTATTGTATTGTTCTTCACTTAGATTCAACCAAAATTGAACTAGGGTTTTTGTTTCAATGAATTATCGCATTTTTTTCCTTTTCAATCCAGATTCATGGGCCCCACATCCTGAAGCGGGCCCCCAGGCCAGGATCTTTGGCGGGCCCACCTACCTATCGCTGAGGTTAAGGGCAGTGTGGTGCTCTAAAGTAGTGTTTCCTAAATTATACACGGGAGTTATCATTTACGTATATCAATCATCATATAGATAACACATCAAATTGCAACGCACAACCACATATTTAAACAATTTAAAAGCCCTGAAACAAAGTAGCGCCTTTTTTACTATTATAAATTATAAAATAAGTCTCCATATCTTCAGACAGGTTTGCAAACAACCTTTTATGGGATTGTTTTTTTATGTAGTTTATAGCTAGCGGCCGTTTTATAAAATATGCATTTGTAAACTGTAAACCTGTGGCTACATGAATTGTGTTAAACTTTTCGCGTCTCCCTTTGAAACACTCCGCGCCTCCCAGTTTGGACATCGCTGATCTAAGGAATCAAGAGTATCAATTATTATTATTATTAATTTTGCAAAATTTTGAGAGAACGTTTACTGTGTTTAACCAAATTGCTTTGGATATCAATATATTTCATTTGCGTGAAGGTTAGTTGCATAGAAGTATTTTTATAAATTGTTAAATTCTCTATAATAATATACTTTGTATGATTTAGTATAATATTTTCTATTTTTAACCATGATTATGTTAAATATATTGTTAATAGTGTTACTTATTTTAACTTATCTTGAATTTATAATTTATAATTATTATACCAAGGATGCTAGGCACTGACCTTTAATAATGATGAAGCTGGCTCCGTGGTCTGGTTTTAACTCACCAGCACTACCATTCTCATGCGTTAACTGTTTATTGATTCACCTTGTGTGCGGCAATTGACGGTTCTAAATGTTTTACAGGTTATAGGTGTTTACGAGCATACCGTTGAAGAATGACTGCCTGTTAATACTCGTAGTAGGGGTTTGGCAAAGGTAATGATGTTAGGTGGGCCGCCATAATTGGCCCAACCAATATTCAAACTATTTTGATGAATAGCAACTGTTATAGATGCCTACATAACAAGTAATCATAAATTACTACCAAATGAACGCTCCATCCCTTGGAAATATGAGACAAATTACAAATTCAAGATGTTCACAACATAATATTAAAAAAAAGAAATACTACTAAAGTAGTATTAAAAAACAATGAAATAGAAGTAGTATTAAAATAACTGTATACAAGAATATAAGGAATAAATACAAAAAATATTAAGTTCATGGGAATACACTGAATAAGCTAAGTCAACCATATTTTAAGAATTTATAAAACAACGTCTAAATAAATTCATCCTCACTTAGGTGGAATATATACTATTCAAAGGTTGTTACCGTCTGCACGAATAATTAATTTTAACCTATCGTAAACCCCAGTGGCGATTTTCTTTGACGTATATGGTGGTCAACGGCTGGTCGGCCCCAAGTGGACACATTGACGCCAGTAGATGTGTTCATAGCAAAAGTTGGGAAATGCCAAACTGCCAGCAAGTCCCATCTGCTGGCCTCCCCGTGGCGACCTCCGGGCAATGCAGCGTACACTGTAGCTAACAGCAGGGAGCGAAGGGCGAGTGACCGGCGCCATAAAACTGGCCTTCTGGCTAAGGGAAGGAAATCCCCGACAGAAAAACCTGGTCGAGCCGACCTTCAGGGCCCTCGTGGCTCAGGCCTCGGGAGCGCCGGGCTAATCACCTTGCCTCCTTAAACGAAACAGATTAACAAAACACCTACACAGCAGCCTCGGACGACAACCGGCTCTGTAAAACGACGACCTTGCATGGAAATGGACAATGAAACAGGTAGAGTAATCCTCTCTAACAACTCGAGTATGCGCATTGGGACATATAATGTTCGCACCCTGCGTACCCCCGGAAAGGACCTGCACGCCACACGCATCATGCACACCTATGGTGTGGACATCCTAGGGCTGAGCGAAGTGCGCTGGAAAGGAGCCGGGAGAAAGTTGATTGAGGGTTACTCTATTGTCTACTCAGGTCAGGAGCAATACCATCGTCAGGGAGTGGCAGTGTTGATGTCAAAGAGAGCGGCCCGTTGCCTCGTGAAATGGGAACCAATCTCGGAGAGACTGATACGTGCCTCCTTCAAGACGCCTGGTAGCTCTTTGACCGTCTTTCAGTGCTACGCCCCCACTGAGGATGCCGACGCGCAGACAAAGGATGCTTTTTACGATTCTCTCCACGCGGCAGTCTCCGCCATCCCCCGAAGAGACCGCGTGATTGTAATGGGGGATTATAATGCGAGAGTAGGAGCAGACCCGGTGCTTGGCCCCACGGTGATGGGACGACACGGCCTCGGTGACCCCAACGATAATGGTGAGCGGCTCGTAGAATTCGCCACTCTGAACGAGCTTGCAATCGGAGGCACTGTTTTTCCTCACAAAGACATTCACAAATATACGTGGACGTCTCCTGATGGACGCACGAGGACGCAGATTGACCACTTCTTATACAGCTTGAAGCACCGAAAGGAACTTCTCGACGTGCGTACTTACAGAGGCGCCGATATCCATAGCGATCATGAGTTACTTATTGGAAACATCCGAGTAAAACTCAGTCGCCAGGCGAGGCCTCCAAAGTGCGAACGAATTGACGTTGAGAAGCTCCGACGCCGAAGAATTCGGACCGACTTCGAAACTGCTGTACGAGATAGTGTAGATCGTATCTACGAGCGGCACAAATCTGAATCTGACCTCATTGAGGCGGACTGGAGCCTCATAAAGAGTGCGATTGTGTCGTCGGCTCGTACCGTCCTTGGTACCAGAAGGAGTGAGCAGCCAAAGTGGATGTCTGACGAAACGTGGGTTGAAATTGGTGAACGAGCCAGGCTGAAAGCCCTGAGAGACGAGGAGAGAGACCCCGACCGAACCGAGGACCGCCGGACTGACTACCAGACCCAAGACAGGGTAGTCAAACGATCCGTGCGGTTGGACAAGCGCAATTTTATGAACCGGCAAATTGAAGCGGCAGAGGAGGCAGCAAGCAGAAATGACACCAGGAAACTCTTCCGAATCACCCGTGAAGTCTGCGGCAGGCGACCACCGACTCCCGGAGCCATTCGTGGTCCCAGTGGAGCAATAGAGTCTGACGCAGAATGCGTCAAGAAGATTTGGAAGAATCATTTCTGCGGAGTGCTGAACCGCCCACCCCCCTTGGATCCCTTTGACATATCTGCGGAAGCTTTACTTTTGGACATTCCCCGAGCGACCGACATTTCCGATTGCCCGCCCACGCACACCGAGATAAAATCAGCTGTGAAAAGGCTCAAGAACGGAAAGGCACCGGGGGGAGACGGGATTCATCCTGAATTCCTCAAGTACAGCTTGAGCGCAATCCTGCACCCTATGTTTCATCTGATGGCAAAGGTGTGGGAAGAAGAGCGCTGCCCAAGGGACTGGGTGAACGGTGAAATCATCACACTTCTTAAAAAAGGTGATCCTCTAAGCTGCGACAATTACCGAGGCATTACGCTACTCAGTGTTCCGGGAAAGATTTTGGCAAACATCATTTTGATGAGAATAAGGGACCCAATAATGCACGTCCTCAGGAAAAACCAAGCCGGGTTTCTACCTGGTCGAGCGTGTGCAGACCAAATCCACAACCTTCGATGTCTTCTCCAGCAGAGCCATGAGTTGAACAGTCCGATGGCCTGCTGTTTTGTGGATTATGAGAAGGCTTTCGACAGTCCGCACCGCCCCTCCCTCTGGATGATACTGGGAGCATACGGGATCCCTCCCAAGATCATTGCCATAATCAAAAGCCTGCACGAGAATAGCGAATGCTGTGTCAGAATTGGAGACACTGTCACGGAATGGTTCGGGGTCACGACCGGAGTCAGACAGGGTTGTGTCCTTGCACCGTTTCTCTTTATCATTCTCTTTGACTTCATACTACGGAAGTCAATACCACCCGACCGAGGCATACCTGTTACCCCCACGGTGAAGCTATGCGACCTGGAATACGCCGATGATGCTGTCCTATTCGACAACTCAATCAAGGGCATTCAAGAGACAATCGACAGGTTGCATAACAACTCCTCTCGCGTTGGTTTGAAAATCAACGCGAAGAAAACCAACGTTTTGTGCAATAGCACCTGTCCTGATCCAGATTTCCCTCTGATTAGCGATGGACAGAGCATCGAGAGCGTCGACAGCTTCAAGACCTGGGGGTACACATCACGGGAGATGGCATTTTGCAGAAAGAGCTCGCTATCCGAATGGGAATGGCTGGAGCAACATTCAACTCGATGCGAAATGTCTGGGACTCATGATTGTACTCGGTCAAAACCAAATGCCGCCTATTCGACGCTTGCATTCTGACGGTGCTGCTTTACGGTAGCGAATCATGGCACCTTACGAAGGCTCAGAGCAACCGTATACTGAGCTTCGAAAACAGATGTTTGCGACGAATACTGGGTGTGCGGTGGTATGACTTTAGGAGCAACGAGGAGATAAGAGAACGTACCAAGCAGCCTCTCATCACGCTGAAAGTGAAGAGGCGACGTTGGACCTGGCTCGGCCACGTGCTGCGGATGCCAGAAGAGAACTTTAACCTGGCTTGCCTGTTCTTCAAGCCGACCGGATTCCGGCGTCCTGGAAGGCCGCTAAATACAATCTACAGAGTGTATACGGCGGAGCTACGGGATGCTGGTTTGACCTGGAACGAAGCAAGAAGACTGGCGAGCGACAGGGATTCTTGGAGGCGCCGCGTGGTGTCCATATGCTCCAGTTAAGGGGCGGATATGGGCAAAGAAGAAGAAGAAGAATATGATACAATCGATTAATTAGAAGATTTAAAAGGGTCCTTCAAACAGTTCAAAACAGTTCATATTATTGAATTATACCAAAGTGTATTTCTCACAAATCGATTACCGCCTATAAATTATTTCACGAAATATAATAAAATCCCTGTTATTATCGGTAGAATTGCCTATAGTATAAACACTCAAACGAATACTATTTGAAATATTTTACAGAAGTGTTTTTTGAAACAGCCTACTTAAGTTATTTATTTCTTATATAAGCAAATTTAAACACAATTTTATTCATCAACAGTTATATCTACTAAATTATGATATTATACAATATTTATTTATATAAATAATAAATAATTGAAGTAGGTTGTTTCAAAGAACTCCCTTCTAAAAAAACAAATGTGAGTTAGAATAGTTCTGCATTCAGCTGATACCTAAATCGTTTTCAGTTAGGTTTAGCATGTGATTTAAGAAAGATACATTGCTATGTTTTCTAGGTACGTTGGTAGTTAAAATTACTCAGTATCTCGGTCGTCTATGTATCTATGGTGATAAACAACTCAATCCGTATCAGCATATTGATCGGCGATATTAAATATATTTTCCGTAGTGTCCAATTACTTACTGCAAATCCATTTTTACACATAGTCAGCTATATCCGATAACGCAAACTCCATATAGTAGCTGACTCAATTACAATAATTATTTCCTAAATATTCTTTTCAAGAAATTATTTTGATTGTGAGTAATAGCGGATCATAATTCATTGGAAATGTCACTCGAATATAAGTTCCCAGTCTGTTATAATCTTAGTCTCTATATCGCTCCGCACAACATCTCATCCTACCGCGATTCGGACCTCGGAACAGTATCATAAGTATTGTAACATAACTACTGTACATTCTTTTGGACCGACTGTTTATGCTGCAAATAAAACTCGCTCCCCCATCCATTGGAGCAACCACCAAATCTCGACTTGTTCATCCACCACACCATGACTCCCACATATCTAAACCCGCCAGTGTTAAGTCCTCGATCGCTGGCTTTAGAAATGGACATTTGCCTCTCGGTTATGGCGTATCAAGTGAAAAAAATGCACACAAAATTATATGTGCTGCTTTTCACAGAAATTCTGTAGCCTAGAGTGAATATAAGAGACTGCCAGTATAGACCCAAATGATATTAATGAAAACGATGGCGGAATGGGATATCTTTCACATGCACTAAATTATAATTGGAGCTAGGCCCAGAATGTGTACCTCCATAATGAGGGTTAAGGTAAGTTTCCTTTGAGAAATCTCATTCAGTGTTAGTTGAATGGAAACATTGAATTTCTCATTATCTTAACGATTTCTGTATAAAGCATGACTTCCTATTACTCCATGATAGGATCTGTCACTTTTCCCATATTATAGTATTACTTCTTATATTCAATATTTATTAAGATTTATTTCATATAAAATGTAAGAATTAGTAAAATCTTTATTACAATGTACATATTGTGGCGACATTACAAAAAAAATATTAATCGACATAATATGTTTATTATTTCTTTTAATATCATATTTCTACTGAGACATAGGAGAAAACTAATAATATTGTGATATTAGAAGAGAAAAATTGAATACATTTAATACATTATAGCAGTAGTTTCCAAACTTTATGTTACTACGCCTCCCTTTCGAAAAATCTAATCTTGGCGCCTCCCCCCCTGTATTTCATTAAATAATACAGACACCTTTATAAATAGTTAACAATGTACTAATACAAAAATGAAAAAAAATATATAAAATAAACAAGGTTTTACTACTTATATTATATTAATTTTTAAATATTTTTTTTAAGCGATGAATGTGCTTGTTTATTAGCACAATCAATTTCAATATTAGTCAATCCAAATTCATCATGTTCATTGACAAATGGATTCTATCATGGGCCCCACATCCTGAAGCGGACCCCCAGGCCAGGATCTTTGGCGGGCCCACCTACCTATCACTGAGGTTAAGTGCAGTGTGGTGTTCTGATGTAGTGTTTTCTAAATGATACACGGGAGTTATCATTTAAGTACATCAATCATCATATAGGTACCACGTCAAATTGCAACGCACAACCACATAATTTAAATATTTAACAGGCCTGAAACAAAACAGCGCTTTTATTTCATTTTCAGATAGCCAGTGCGCTTCACAATAGTATTGAAGTGAGGTATTATAAAATTAGCCTCCATATTTTCAGACAGGTTTGCAAAAAACCTTTTATAGGACTGTTTTTTTTGTAGTTTACAACTAGCGGCCATTTTATAAACTATTCATTTACAAACTTGTGGCTACATTAATTGTGTTAAACTTTTCGCGCCTCCCTTTGCAACCCTCCGCGCCTCCCCAGGGAAGCGCGCCTCCCAATTTGGAAATCGCTGAATTATAATAAAAATCTATGAGTGTTTTAAAAGATTACGTTCATAATATAAAATATGTCAATAAATGGATAATCTAATATATAATATGACAGTGGCGAAAAGTGCCTATTGAAGGAAAAAGGTATGTAGGCTGTAGTAGGTAACCGAAAAAATGTCATAGGACAACCATATTTACAGAACCTGAATCTGAATTTTGATCATTTTTTAGTTTTAGTATAAGTATTTTACTGAACAACAAATATTATATTTTACGTTTTTATAAAATATATTAACTGGCATAAAATATATATAAAAAAATGGCAAACCACGATTCGATCTTGGGCTAGAAAATTTCTACTGTCTCGGTCGTTTTGTCGAAGGAACCGTTTTGCAGTCCAGTGCGAAAAAAAATAATGAACATAATAATATACAAATATACATCACTGTAAACATGTCATGCTTTTATACATATGCTTAGCTCAGGTTTTGACATTGTGTGCGTGTGTTTTTTTACAATACGTGTGTAATCGTTTGTATGTGTGAAATATCCCAAATGGGTTGAAGTCTTTGTTAAATTGTGTTATAGCTTGGTACGTCCTAATAGTGGAATTGCTACGTGCCGTCTGGTTGACCAATTCGAAAATCAATTTATCATATATACCTACAGACAGATGTCGCTGGAAAATTATATTTTATTGATAGTAAAATTGGCAATTAAAAAATATTTTAAATATAGTCTTCGCCATTGATATATAATTATGGAAAAGGTAGAAAGCATCCATTATTATAAATTAAAAACAGTCAAATTGCTATTGGAAAATTCTTTAAAGAGCAATGTGTGGCCATAAAACATGGCGTTATTGCCTAATAATAATTAAAACCTGTCAAAATAAGTCGTTTCATTACAAATCTTTTAAAAATATTTACGATATTCCGTAATGGCAGGAATATATCTTTAAAAAAGTTATGCATCATCTACGTCTTAAAAAGTGGCCATGTTTAAAATAGAGTTACTACTTATAATAGGGTTACCATGATACCTGGAACATTATATACATATTATTTTAAAAATCACCTTTACGTAATAATTATTGTCATAGTTGAAAATTCTTCTGATATCTGATGCCCAGATGTAATGATAAAATTTTGATATATTTTTCAATAATGCCACATCATAGTAGATTTTTGGGTTTCCACCGCGTGTCCTTCTTTACTCGACGTTTCCACTCGAGTCAGGTATTCCTGGTCGTAATGATTGCCAGATTACTCTGAGCATCGTTTGCTCTTAGCTTAGGATTCCTTTTGACATTCTTAGAGCAACGTTTACATTCACACACCTACACTACATCGTCTCTGTTCTGGCAGAACACACTAACTGGAGAATACTAGTTTTGAGTAATTTGACTTTGAAGTTGTTAAAATGTTTGAAATGGTCTATCATATGAGTTTATTAAGTAATCGTAAGAAGGATGACTTTAAAATAAAGACTGTTAATTTATTAAGAAGGTTTCCAGACGGTAAAGTTTGAAATAAGGAACATTTTGGTATAACTAACTCAATATGCCATTTTTTAGAATTAGTGTCTTCTGCCAGAACAGTGACGACATATTCATCATAAAATATATCATCTCTTGATAATTGCCTCTGCAACCAGCCCGAAACAACGATTAAAGAAGGAAGAAGGACACACTGTGGAAACCCAAAAATCTACTACGATAAAAAACAACCGTGAAAGCCTCAAAAATTATAATGCCACGTCAGTGATGTCAATATTGGTAAAAAATCTTGGATGTACGTTCAGTCATAATAATAGAAGAGCTTTGGCATTAGACTGTTCAGGGCGGAGAAAGTTTATGAAGGAAACAAAGGGTTTTAAAACCAAAAACTGTAACAATCATTACTATATAATATTTTCTTTCTACCCTTTTACACTTTTTTAAAGAAGTCTTCATTGTCATTCTTGAAAGCCCTGATTTCTCTATTTATGATAACTGTCTACGCAATGACGTCCCGTTGGGGTAGGTAGATTGAGAATCGCTTGGGGGCGGCAGTTACCCAAAGGGCGGCAAATCGAAGAGAATCATTAGGTGTATATAGAAATAGCTACCTACGCAGCGCTCGAAATGGAAAAGTTAACGAACCGGAGCGCTCGACAATTTTTTGAAGATATTAACATTACTCGTAATTATCAAATTACATATAAATCAATTAGAGTTTTATATAAAAATTAGTGTTCGATTTTTTGGTATATTATGACCTATCTAGCTCAAACCGTCAAATTATTTTTCCACGAGGCGGAGCGATAACTTTACCGATTTCACGAACCGGAACGGCGCTCCGGTGCGTTCCGGCCCATTTCGAGCCCTGTACCTACGTAATCTTAGTAATAACGGAAATATCTTTCCATTAAAAAATTTAGCTCACTGGTTGAAAACAAAATGTATTAATCAGTTAGGTAGTATAAAAGTTTTAACATGACCTTTTTTGTCGGGTTTGCGATGTCTAATTTACTTCCGTTGTCCTTGGACATCATGTTCTTGGTGAACAGCAATGACACGTGCATACCTAATTTAAAATTTATCCAAATATGTTTGCCAGCCACTCGTGAGTTTTGGAAGTTGTCAAGTGTATTTTTAAGTGTACCTATCTGAAATCGCAGACTCGCAATATTGTCTATTGAAGCACAGATGGCATTTAAATTAGATTTAGTGGTATACATCTTGTTTGTAATGTATCCATACAACACATTTCTTAAATATTGGAGTCACGAAAGGATGATAAAAAGTACCGTATAAAAAAAATGTGGCAGCATTTTGACACTGCTCAGTGGCGGCATTTTGTCTAGGGACGTCACTTTATCTACAACAAAGATGCAAGAAATGTTTGTACTTATAAGGTATAAAACTATCTCAATATTTATTATGGCGATTGGGAAGGAAATAGCTTTGTTCAACAAAATTATTGCTCTGTGTATCCATGCATCCATTTTTCTAACATGGGAAAGATTTTTGATGTAAATTAGATTAAAATATGGTATGTTTCACTAAATAACGTAATATGATAAAATATACCTTTAAAATTTTGATCAAATCTCGCACTTGGTGGGTTAGTTTTTCAATGTAAATTAATTGATCCAGAACAA
Organism: Rhyacophila brunnea; assembly: GCF_057557595.1. Classification (NCBI taxonomy): domain Eukaryota; kingdom Metazoa; phylum Arthropoda; class Insecta; order Trichoptera; family Rhyacophilidae; genus Rhyacophila; species Rhyacophila brunnea. Next base: position 6,455,890 of record NW_028232796.1, on the reverse strand, counting down.
GTACGCAATTGATTGGGGAAAAAGGATTTCAAGCTATACACATTTATATTTTTTTATAAAAATTGATGTTTTTTAAAATAAATATAAAAAATATTAAAACGATGAATTAGTCAAAAATCTAAACGATAAAAAATATAAAACTTAATAAACTAAATTTAAATAATAAATATGACCATAAAATATAATGCAATAATAAGATGTGACCCTGCAACGAATTCACATTTTTTTACAATTGTAAGTTTATCTTTAAATTAAAAATAAAATAAAAATCTTTTTAATGTTTTCAGATACATATTTATTAATTAATACAGTTGATTTTGTAAATTATCAAAAAAAAAAATCTCAAATTGCAAGCTTCGTATTTTTCCGCTAGGTTCTCTGCTGGCATGCATCTCCCCCTTAAACATGTATAATTTAAAAATACAAAAAAGATATCAGTATATTTAAAAATGTTTAAAATTAAATTATTACGTACCTACGTTATAACTACAATTTGGAAAGAAATTTGGAATATCTTGATTTAAACCATAAAAGTCGTTTCCCAAGATTTCCGTTTCAAGACTCAATTTATTAAATGTTTCAATATGTAAATAATACTAAAACACTATTGGTTAATTTCGCTGTAATTTAGATAGGAAGGACGTTGCTCAATTGGTAAAGTACCTTGACTTGAATCCAGTGAATAAAGGTTCGAGTTCCGCTGGTCGTCATATTATTTTTGTTTCAAAGATTTTATAGTATGTATATATTATATATACGTATATTAAATATAACTTTAACTGTGTTGATAATCATACGCTTTATTCTAATATATTAACATGTTGATTATATGCACCCCATATGCAGTAGATCAAACTCTCTCGCGTACTTTTAATACAAGTCAACGCATATTAGCATCTGGACTAGAATCAAGGGGTAGAATTCTTCCCTCCGCTATTTATTACGAAATGTCTGACAGGAATAGTAAAGCTCGTATACTTGAAAAGTAAATGAAAGTGTTTTAAGACCTGTAAAATGGGCAAAATAAAAATGTAAAAATGTTTCTTGTAAAACTGAGATGATCACATTACCAATCAGGAGCTTTTAAGATGAACCAATAAGTCAAGAGAATTTGTAGCTTCTGTCAAACGCAGAAAAGCTGCATTCTTCAGCCAGGTTTTTAGCAATGAGAAGTACGATTTCTTTCAGTTCATAATACAGAGGAAGATTGAGGGCAGCATATGTGTAGGTATAAGGAGATTTTTATTGCTACGTAACCTTCCAAAGTGGCTCAATGTCAGAGGCATTCGTGATTTGATACTGGCCTAGGATAGGTAGATGTACCGTAATTCGGTGATTAGTCTTAGTTGGATTATGGCATGGATAGACATAAAACAATATAATATGGAGAGATACCTGCTTATAGTAACCCAATAATGTAATTCTAACTGAATTCCCTTGTAATATTAATACTATCGACTGAAGGTACTTAATGGAATTTGAATTTAAATTCTGATGGATTTAAGCTCTGTACTATTCCATTTAAGTTGTTTTTCAACTATTCATGATTTGTAATGTATTTTTGTGACCTTTGACTTGATAGGTAAGTAATGGAGTTTTTACCTACTTTATATAAGCTAGAGTAAAGAGTGTTCGTTGTCAGTGTGTATTTACCTTTGGTGAGCGTACACGGCGCCTGAAGATGCCGAAAGGCGAAACCCGGGTCGCAAAAAACGACTTAAATGGAATAGTACAGAGCATGAATCCATTAGAATTTAGAATTCCCTTGTATGTAAAAGGAATTGCATGGGTCGTCATAAATTAATTAAAACAAATCTTAATATAAGTGAGAATCGCATAATATCGGTCTTATGATTAGTCATATATACTAATTATGTAAATGTTATGTAGCCGAATTTTTGAGCACGGAGCACATAATGCAGGACGGGTGATATATTATCATTAGACACCGGACATCTGGAGTCCTTTTTTTTTTGGGACGGACTCGAATATTACAACATTTTTTAATTAAAAAATGCGTTAATAATTTATGGAACCTATGTTTTTCAGAAAAATAAGTTGTACGATGTAGTAGGTACAATGAAATATGAAATAAATGATATTGATAATATGTGCAAGAGACTTTATCGATACTTAATTATATAGAAACGCTGCTATTAGTAGATATACTATACTACTTAGAGAAATTAATGAAGCGCTTACGTATAGAGTGGAAGAATTAGTTGTAAATAGTAATATCTATAATATTTAATAATATTCCACTTATATACCTATTATTGAAATCAATGTTTAAAATTTCTACTAAACTACTTTTATTTTCACTATCAAATAACAAATCACACTTGCTCCCATAATGAGAAGGACCTGACAGCTAGTGTATTATTAAAATTGTACCAATTCTGAATGATTTCGTATATTATGTTGATACTACGAAAATATATAATATGAAAACATATTATTATATTATATGGATTTATGGATAGGTAAAATGGGGAATATCGGACCTACGTGGTTAATGAAACCCTTTAGAAAAAGTTTCGTACGAAATATACTTCAAATCGTACTTTTGTGTTTCAAGCAAGTGGTTGGACATATTGAGATATTCAATTTTAATATATAGGTACTGATGTTGTAATGTTTTTTTTGACATTTTATAGGCCATTTTCAAACACTTTATATTCATCATGCAAAATATGTAAGTACATGCGTTTTCTGTTAATTGCTACTCCCTAATACTATAAATTATATATCATAGTATTATTTCAATGAAATATATAAACCCGATATAATTATTTATTTCGGAAGTTATCAAAATAATAAATCATAATTAGTCGACATTGATACATTGTGTATATATAGTACCTAATACCATTGATAATAAATTATTTTATCAAGAAAATATTAGATATAAATAGGTATAACACAGTTGCAGTGCCTACCATTTGCCTTAACAAGTTGACCTTGGTTCTAATAGTTCATTGCTTTATCCAATCTGGGAGTTCACACATGAAACAATAATTTGATGTTATAGTAATATGGTAGAAAAAACAAAAAAAACTTAACCTGCGCGTTTGTTAACTGATCTACGTATTTTCTTAAAATCCGAGATCACTCAGTTTTGACGATTATGGATTATAGCTTAAAATTGTTTATTTGTTTTTATTTAGTGAGTAGGTATATTTCGTGATATTTCACATTAGCTGGTTCCATTGTTTGCGGGAAATGACGATTTAACGGGCTTACATATTGAATGTATTAATAGTATGTAATATATTCATTACGAGTTTTCACAAACACTTCAGATAATCAAAATTTGTTTTTTACTTGATCCTTTACTAATAGGTAAGAAGGTTTTAACAATCTTTTATTATGTCAATGTGCATTTACGATCGGTGAGTGCGCATAGTGCACGAAGAAGCCAAAAGGCATAAGCCGGGTCGTAAATAATGACTAATAGAATACCTAGTACAAAACATAAATCAATTAGAATTTATTGATTAATATTTTTGCCACTCGTACCCGTTAGATATAGGGACCATTATACCACTTTCCTCTAGAAGGTATATAAGGTACTTTTAAACACTTTGTACATTTTGCATTTTTGTTTATTGTTATTAAATCTTAGTTGATATTATTCTTTTGACTTATTAACTTAAAAATAACAACAATGGATGAAATATAATATTCCTAAATATTATAATATGTCACATATATAATATTGTGTAAGTATATAATATATAATTATCAAGCCTCGATAGCGAAGGCTGCGTGACTAGCAAATGCACTTACGACCTATGTAAACCTGCCGTTCATATTATTTTAAAAGCACATTGGCATTGTTATTTTTTTAAGATTATCCTTTGCTTTGTAATTTTATTCTTGTAAATCCACGGTATTATAGATGGTTGCACTATTATATCTAAAATGTAAACATAAATTTATATACAATATTGGTATATACTACAGCTGATGATGATACATACTATCGTATGGAAAATAATTCATTTTTAAGTTGTGAACTTCTTGTACGTATCATGCAACGAAAGCAATAAAATCGTCTTCAAGTTTTTGTCATTGGTCGGGAACCTTTTTTGATACATACACCTACGGCAGGTGAATTTTAAACACAGCAAATTTTTCACAGTTTTGAAGTTACGCTATTTCTTAATGTATATAAATCAGTCATTTAATAAATAAGGACAAATATCACCAACAAGTTAGTTCAAGTAAACAATCGACTCCCACGTCCTCTATACTTAATTGACTTTATATGCAATAATATGTACCTACCTATATTTTGTACTGTTATTCAATTGAAAATGTCCATTAGGATAAAATCGGTTGAATATCAACATTATGGAATAAATGTGGAAAAAGTACGAAAGTACATATTATAAAGTGTTTTAATGAAATATTTATCTAGGTACCAGTCGTTTTATGTGATGAATAGTTCTTTACACTTTATAATATGTAAGTATTTAAATCAAATACATAATATAATCATATATCAGATAATTACTTTTTAATAACAACATTTAAATATAATGCTAATTATGTCGAATGGCCGCCTAATCGGCGCGCCTTTAGCGTACAATGTATTAAATGGAACGGCGGGACTTTTTTTAACGTTACACACCTACAAACTTACCTGTAGAATGGCCAAAAATGGAACTACGAATTACCATAGGACGCCATTTTGAAAATTTCATTCGAATGTCAGATTTTGTCCAGTTACTAGTCTTGATTGGGTAGTTTTCGACAATGGCTCCATTTTTTTGTAGTACTTATTCCACTTTTAATCAACAAATTAGGACCGGTTTCTTCCGCCTCAGAGGGACATTTTCAACTGAATCTTCCCTTGTTCGGTTGAAAATGTCCCTCTGATGCGAACGAAACCGGTCCTAATTTATTGATTAAAAGTGGAATAAGTACTAAAAAAAAATGCGTTTTTTTAATTAAACAACAATAAATATTAACGTAATACAATCACTAAGTGAAAATCTGAAGTATTAAATGGGACAGCGGGACTTTTTTTAACGTTACACACCTACAAACTTACCTGTAGAATGGCCAAAAATGGAACTACGAACTACCATAGGACGCCATTTTGAAAATTTCATTCGAATGTTAGATTTTGTCCAGTTACGAGTCTTGATTGGGTAGTTTTCGACAATTGCTCCATTTTTTTTGTAGTACTTATTCCACTTTTAATCAATAAATTAGGACCGGTTTCGTCCGCCTCAGAGGGACATTTTCAACTGAATCTTCCCTTGTTCAGTTGAAAATGTCCTCTGATGCGAACGAAACCGGTCCTAATTTATTGATTAAAAGTGGAATAAGTACCACAAAAAAATGCGTTTTATTAAATTAAACAACAATAAATATTAACGTAATACAATGACTAAGTGAAAATCTGAAGCAATATTATATTGCAAAACCTTTAGAAGAATGCAATTACGGCTTACGCAATACATAATATTATAATAGTAGGTTCAAACGAATATTTTCAGGGATGTTTCGCATCTACAGATGTACGCCACTGGTATTTTGAAGATGAAATTTCTTACGATCGATTTGATGAAATTCTTCAATGTCAATAGTTTATAATCAAATAGACCAGTTTGGGCAGAGCATCCTCAAAATACTTAAATATCTAAAGAAATAAACAAGTAGGTATGTGACTTTTTTATCGATATGTAGGTACGGTATTGTTGCTTGGTAATACTAATAGGTATCAATATGATACACTTAGAACATAAAACGGGTCAGCGGACAAAATCTTTCAATATTTGTATTTATATTAGTGGTAGGTACGCAAAAGCTATTCGATATTTAATTATGAAAAAACATATTCTACACGCATTTTATAAAAATGGTTTACCATTACTTACCTGCAATAAAACAAACCATAAATTTTGTAATGCGACCTTTTTAATTACAGTTTGCGAATTTGAATTCGTGTGAGTCGCCCGCACGTCGCGTTAAAATATTGGCAAGACGATTATCTTAATTACAATAATTACCATCGCACCTGAGCTGCCAGAAAAAACAACTGACTAATTGTAGAAATCCATACTAAGAATCATTTGGGCAAAAGTCTCCTTAGGATATTGGATTCGTCCACCATTTTAATGTGTTTTTTTATGGGTTGACGGTTAAAGACTCGAAAGATCCGGTCTTTAATTATCATATCAAAAAAATATGCATTGTAAACGGGAATTATATAGCTATACTAATTTAATTGTTTTAGGCAAAGCAAAAATCTATTGGGAAACGATTATCTACGAAAACACGAAAAGATCTCGGTATTAAAAATGCTACATTATTAATTAAACATATTTTGGACGCATGCGCTAACTGGCGTAATGTTGCAATACTTGAAATTCAAGACTAGGGATACTGTGTCCTCGGTGAGTGCATTTATTCAAATTAACAACTGATACAGAAATCATTTAATTATTTTAAAATTATATTAACTTTCATATTACCTATAATGAATTTCATACTATAAGTCATGGTTCCCCAACTATGGGTCGCGAGCGAATATTGAGTGGGCCCTCGCCACTGTATACATGGATTTAAAAAAATAGGAAGTGATAAATTTGATATTTCATTCAGCTATTTATAATTCCTAAAAATTTAAATAAACTTAAGTTACGGAAAATATTGTGAATGTTGCCAATGCACTACAGATGTTTTGGGGAAGAGATGAAAAAGTTTGATTCGTTGCGTTGGATTTGTAACCCATTTCAAGACGACTTACCAACTAGTATGTCAACAAAAGCAAGTGAAGAACTCATTGATTTATCAGAAGATACGTCACTGAAAAATAGTTTTAATCGTAAACAGTTAACGAAATTCTGGCTCTCAGTTGCTGATAATTTTCCTTGCCTATTCGATGAAGCTATGAAAGTCCTCCTCTTCTTTACTACCTCATATCTATGTGAACATTAAAACTAAATGCTGAAATAAATTGGATATAACAAACTCACTGTGATTAAAATAACTAAAGTTGAAGTTGATGCTAAAACTGTAATGAAGAAAAATAAGAAACAAATACACCCTTCCCATTGAAATAACTTTTCAAAAAAACCTTGCAGGTGTAGGTATTTAAGTAATATTTTATTTTTTATTTAAGTTGTGTTTCTTATTTCAACATTCTTTCATTTATATTGGTAACAATTATAAAAAATATTTTTTTTATTCCAATTAGAACAAATAAGACAGCATTAAGTAGTTCCACGACTCGCCACTAGGGAATCTGAGCATTACCAATATTTATGCCTTCTTTTCTCTAAGACAGCTAAGAGGTGGGTCCCAAGAATGGAAATTTTTGTTAGATGGGTCGGAGCCCAGCCAACTTTGGGAACCACTGCTATAAGTAGTATGTGAGTTATCAATTCGAAATTATTTTGAAAACTTGCGGAAAATCAGAATTTACAAAATTTTGATCACCGTTGACATGTTATATATTGTTGAATAGCTTCCAAAATTAGTTTATTTCATAACGTCGACATCTTTGCTTTTGGCCGATGTAAGTCTATGAATGCCAATAGTCACTGTACATAAAATTGCATATACACAGGCGTTTCGTAAATAAAACTTTTCAACATTACTATGCTGTAATTTCATAATAAATTAACTGAAAACTAATTTACCTAGCATATTATTATAGTAAGAGAAAAAGACCCTTTTCAAATCGCATAAGTTAACACAAATAATTTTCAATGTTGCTCTCGTTTTGGTATCATAATTTTATTTATAGTTTGTACATTGTTTACATATTATTATTTTGTGATGTGCCTTGTCAAGACCAATCTAGTTAGTGACAATTTTGTTGGAATGCTTTTTTTATTATTGTTTATTCGCTTATAGACCGCTTGGCGCATAGGTTAATAAAATATTCAATATTCTATATTTTCACTCACATTTTTCCATCTATGAAGATGACACAAAAATATATAAAAATATCTCTTCAGTAGATGATTGTATTGAGTTACAATCTGACTTAAACCTCCAAAAGCCTCACGAAGTACTAAGCTATAGAACAACTCAAGAACACTACACAAAATACTTAATCCTGGCCATAAAGAAAATTAAATACATAAATGGAGGAACCTAATTAGCCCCACATCAATGCAACTAACCCACCCAACCACCTTGTACGAAAAAGCAAGGGCATGGTTATTAATATAAAAAAAAACATTCTCCAGAAGTATGAACCCCATCAACACAGAATACAAACTAGGAGTCGAACCCTTGAAACGCAGCTCAAAAATACATGACTGGGTGTCATAATGGATAATAAGATGAATTTTAACGCACATATCAATGAAACTATCAATAAAGAATTAAAATTACTAGGTTTTATTCTTTGGATCTCTAAACCATTCAGATCACCTAATGTTCTGAAGGTATTTTACTTCTCATATGTTAAATCCATAGTTGAGTTTGCTTCTGTCGTGTGGAATCCACAGTACGTTACATACATAAATCGTCTCGAAGCGGTATAAAAGCGATTTCGTAAGCACGTCAATTTTAAAGCTTACTGTTTTGATATATCTAATTCTATTTCGACCACTGCAACTTTTTTGGTACCATCTTTGGAAAGTCGACGTTCTATATCCAATCAATATTTTCTTTTTAAAATTATCAATAGTTTTGTTGCCTCGCTAAACCTACTCGAAAGGGTTCCATTGTCCATCAGGATTTACGCAAAACCAAACTTTGTACCATATTAGTCGTAGCGGTTCTAATTATGCACAAAACTCTTTTATTCGGCGTTCTTGTTTAAATTATAATATGTATTTCTCCACCGTTGATCCTTTTAATAATTCACCTGTTTCATTTAAACACGCTATCTCCAAAATTTTGTATAAATAGATATATATATATATTTTTTTTATGTTACTTTTTTTTTGTATATAGTTTAATTATTTATTATTCTTCCTCATTTTTCTCATGTAATTTTTTTATGTAATTTCTTTATATTTATATTATTCTAACTTTCTATCTTATTAGGCTTAACTATATTATAATGTATACATGGAAACTTTGCTGGTTGCAATAACTTTTCATTATTATGTTTTAATTTTTGTAATCAATATGTGACCGTTTATTTCCTTAATAAATAAAATAAATAAATAAATATCTACTATATATATCTATAATTAATTAAAAAAACCCTAAATGTAACAATTCCTACCTTTTTTTAATCAGATGGAGAGGCCGTTTGTACACGTCCGACCTGGTCGTCCGAATCCGTGATCTGAAATCTGCTCGTTTATATACGCTGCTTGTCCATACAATGACTTCGAATGATGGAGGTTATGTGGATAAGCGGAATATATATATATATATATATATATATATATATATATATATGAAGGTAGCCACATCGCACACTCATCTTGGGAAGGGTTTCAGACGTTTGGAGCCAACGATCTTATGCCTCCGTTACATGTAGTCATCATGGTGAGTCATCAACTACTTGGTATTTTGATATATCATGTTATTCAAAGGCGTGACGTGTTTAACCAATGTCTTCTACCATTGATCATATAATATGCATGTGAAACAAGAACCTTTAATGTAAGAGAAATTCCAAAAAATAAGAGTATTGCAACGTGGCATGGAAAGGTAAATGTGGGGTATAACGCGAAAGACGAAGAAAAAAAACCAATGGATAAAGAGGCAGAAAATGTGTGCAGACAGTGGTATCCAAGGGGCACTGAACGCCCACAGGTATGCCTTAATATCCGCTGGACAGACGAACTCGAACTAAGGAAGGCCTTCATCCAGTGGAGCGATTACGGTTAATGATGATGATAGAGGCAGAAAAGCATAGGTACGCGATGTGATATGGGTTGCAAAGTAAATGAAATGGCAATTGGTTGACGTGTCACTCGATGAGTGGACAGTAATACAGTGGTATCCAAGCGGGACTAAACAACCACAGTGACGACATAAGACCCGCTGAATCAACGAACTTATAGAGTCGAGAGAAAACAAAAAAAGTAGAAGGAGTTAGGCGAGGCTTTCTGGCAGTGGATTGATCATGTCTTATGACGATGGTTCAAAGACGTACAAAAAATATACCACAATTTTTGTGTTTCATGTAAAAAGTAAATATTGTCACATCGGAGGCTTTAACAACTCAATGACTATATGTAGACACTTATGTTATTATTAACATTAATACTCATCCATCTACAGTCTTATAAAATATCTAACATACTGTCGCTCTAGGATTAGTTTGACCAAAGCGACAATATGTGAAATGTTCAGGAGACGAAAAACAAAGTTCATTACCTTATATTTCAATGCTGGAAGATCTTTCATATTTATTTATTTTACATAGTGAGAGATACATTACATTAAAACATATTAAAAGAATAATCCAGTGATATTACGAGAATATTAGAAGAATTTGTATTCATTTAACAGCAGATTCTGCATTTTAGCAGCGATCGTTCCGAATTGTGGTGATCGGGGATGCTGAGTAGAGGTAGGTTGGAAATACTGTCACCAGTTTGTGTACTCAACTTTCGGATGAAACTACTCATACTAAGTATTTTTGGCCCAATAAACATATTCCAAAAAACTTGTGATGATATCATAGCGAGTCGCTGTTCTGTGCACTCGCCAGTTGGTAGACTTTCAACACTATTGACATTAAATGCGCACATAGGTATATTTTAATTTATTAGTCTATTGCGTTAGAATGTATGAATAATAAAACGTCATAAATTTTGTGTCGCAGCACAGTGGTGAGATGATGCACAGGCTTAGACTTGTTATATACCGCTCAAAACATGTTTAAAATTAAAAAAAATCACTGTTATTCGTTTTTGTTAACAATAATATTGTAACCTAACAGAAAAACAACTCATACATTTAAAATATTATAACAAATGGGACTTTTCAACAAGCGGAGCTCAGCGTATTTTTAGCGATTATATTGAAGCCGATACACAGTCCGAGTTCCCTGAGCCGATACGTACAGTATTCCAAATACTAGTAAGTATTTTGGAACAAGTATTTTTTTATACTGGTGGTAAGTATACTTAGTCTTAAAAATCGATCAATTTTCCCATCTCTAATGCTGAGCCATATTTTTAAATGCGATAAACTACAGAGTGGCAAAAAACAGTTATCCAGAAAATATCTGAATGATTGATTGTGTTAATAATATAATTATTAAAAAAATACATTTTTGGGACATCGTGCATTGCTTGATTTCACCTGTCGCTAGACACCGTTCAACTGAAGTTCTTTGCCAGAATTATCTTTACGAGGTGTGTTATTGGCTCTACTACTTCGTACGCGGTGGCATGGTTTTACAGCGCTAATATAAAGGGATGTTTCAAAATATGTTCGGAATTACGTATTTTTTGATGTGTTGAAGTTTTAAGCTTTCAGTAGTTAGAAATAATTTTGTGAACGTCGGGAGCAGCCAGTTTGTTTATGACTGCTACCAGGGGCGGGTTTATAAATACACATATAAAGGGTAAAGTGTGGCACTGTACTGAGAAGGGATTCAAAATGAACACAATAATTCAATTAGTTATTATTATTTAAACGAAATAGGTAATATAATATTTATATATTGTGTATATGTTACGACGAATGTGTGAAATTGCGTATTACATAAAATCGGAAAATTTTTGCCTAATTCATGAATATGACAACGGGCTTGCATTATTCATGAATTAGGCAATTTATCTGCCGATTGCGTGAGTTTGGCAGGGTATGGAATTCTTAAACTGTCAACATGACAGTAGAAAAAGTAAATTTAATACGGATGGTTTTATTAGTTATAATTGGACATAATATTATAATATTATAATTATTAGGTTAGGTTAGGTTTTGTAATTCTGAATTGAACTGAATTCCATTTTGAGGTTAGTTGACACCCAGTGGGCCGCATGTGGCCCGCGGGCCGCGGGTTGGCCACCCATGTTCTAGTGGGTATATAATATCTGAGGTGTTTTCAAATTATGTATGTTCAATACATTGAAATAGTTGTAGATAAGTAGGTAGGTACCTACTAAATGTAGAAAACACTTTTAGAAAAACTTTTGTAGAAAAACTATTTTTTTATACGTTTTTCTTAGCTCGTATTATTATTTTTCCAGTGGTTCTTTGCCCGGTACAAATCTTGCAATCGATTTTTAACTAACTTTCCGACTAGCTAGACATTTGAAACTTTTACAATATATCAGAACACGATGCCAATGCATTTTTTAATACTTTCAGCCATCTTTAAGTAGAATTGAATTCATTTTCAGTTAATTCTGCTTTGTATGAAAAGTTATTTCGATGCCATTATTGGTTGCTAGGGGGTCCTAGCAACTAAATTATTAAATATTATATATGTGCGTTACTATGGAAATCAATATGGAATGACATTTCATTATTCAGTATTTCTATCAAGTACAAATTTTTTTGATCGTTTAAGCTAGTCAAGTCAAGTTTATATGATTCAACAGAAAATTTAATAACGTTGTATATAAAAAAGTTCTCTTTATCTTGTAATAATTTTTTTGTAACTTATATTCATCAATATTGTCCAGTTAGAAAAAATAATCTTGGAAGAGTTCCATTTTTATATAAATAATTCATCATATATTTTTTACTTTTACGTAATAATATGTATAAACTCACTGAAAATAGCAGGTACCTACAACAAAAAAATCTTCCTATTAAGACTATTACTACAGGGCGAGTACTATTATTAAAATAGTATAATAATTCATTACTAATAAAAAATCAAAAATATTAATGAGGTCACGCAAAAAAACCAATACATACATAACCATATCCGGAGATTTTCACGTATCACAGTTGACCGTAGTAAGCCGTATAGTGGAGCGGCTAACGCGTTGGTTTATACAACTGTCGTTGGTCCCAGATTCGAATCCTGGGTCTGGCAAATATGCATATTGTTTTTCAATGTGTGTATGGAGTCACAGTGTGGACCTAAAAAGGTTGAGCTAGTGGCTAACATACATTTCTTATAAAAACAAATGTCAGTTAATATAAACCTCGACTATGTGGAGGCCTATATTATGATCTTCTTAGGATCTATTAGGATTAGGATATTGTGATCAAAATCATTTATAAAGAAAACACTTAAAAATACGTAATAAAACCCACCGGAATATAAGGGAAAGACACAAGAAAATAATGTGTAGTAAGTAAATTACAAATAAAATTATATTGCATAATTAAATTTGGATACAATTCTAGTAGGAGAATCAAGTCGTACCCTATTAAATAATATTAATACTATCGACCGAAGGTACTTGATGGAATTTGAATTTAAATTCTAATGGATTCAAGCTTTGTACTATTCCATTTAAATCGTTTTTTGCGACCCGGGGTTCTCCTTTCGGCATCTTCAGGCGTCGTGTACACTTACCAAAGGTAAACACACACTGACAACGAACACTCTTAACTCTACTTTATATCATAAATCAATACAATAAAGTAGGTAAAAACTCCATTACCTACCTATCTAGTCAGAGGTCACAAAAATACAATAAACGAATTATTTACCTTTGGTGAGTGTACACGACGCCTGAAGATGCCGAAAGGCGTAACCCGGGTCGCAAAAAAACGACTTAAATTGAATAGTACAGAGCTTGAATCCATTAGAATATTAAATTAATGTTTTTATTGAAACTAATAAAGTTGGAAAATTCTTATCACAATTATATACAAACCGTGTATCTGTGCAAATAGCATTGCGAATAATAATGTAATGCAAAAAAGAATAAATATTTATAAAACTTATATATTTTTTAATAAAATAAATTTCTGAATTTCCAAGGTCTAATTATAGTAAACCGAAGTAATATAATGAAATAAAATCATACAATTTACGCAAAGGCCCGAAACATAAAATGAGATCCTACTTGATAAGCTGATTAACACGAGTCCTAATTAAGAAAAATGGTTGGCTCAAATACTAATCCAGCAGTTTAATTATGTGAGCTTTACCGACCGCTTTGCTGGCCGCTTAGAGCAGTTACTTAATTAAACTGGTGTTTAATAATTCGACCCTGGACTACACAGTTATTTACGCTAGAATTATTTATGCGGTACAATATTTAACAGAATTTTAAGCAAGTATGAAACGCTGATACTGAACGCAACACACTGGATGTCTTTGATAATAAATATGGTTCAGGAGTAAGATACTTACAGTTTCATAGATGATCGGGAGCATAAACGCTTCTATACTAAAGAAACCACACATTCATGACAGGTTCTCGGCATTATATCTTAGATACGCAGTATAAAAAGGTCGATCTTATTTAAAATGCAAGCTTTGAATTTTCCCTAATATTATTCTGTTAAGGAAAATACTGTAGCCTAGCAAAGGTACCAGTAGCGAAGGGTGGAGGTAGGCTAATAAGATCCGCCATAAATAGTGAACATTCAACTATTTTAGTCATACGTCTTTGTTTTTATTGAACTAATGCAACATACAATAATTTACAGATGGCATTGGTTAGTTTTGTTAATTTAGGCTTGGTTTTCGCAGGGTTTAATTGAATTTTAAAAACTAACCAACACCATCTGTAAATTGTAATCTTGTTTCAATGTAAACAAATACGCATGACTGACAAAGTTTAGTGTGCATTATTTATAGCGCATCTTAACAGCCTACCTCCACCCTTCGCCATTGAAAGGTACATAGCGGAAAAATATGAAACTTGCAATTTAAGACATTATTTTTGTTGTTGATAATTTATATATTATTTAAAATTGTTTGAATAGACCAAAAATAATTGATCCAATACCCTAATAAATAAATTAAAAAAGTGTGTTCCATGTTTAAATTCATTCAATATGAATGATTTTTTTGAACAAATGAGCTTCAGTTTTATGTCTATTGTCTTGTCAAAAATTTAGTGTGAATGATTATTTTTATTAAAATGTTTTCTTGACATATACCTAATGCAGGGAAAAAAATGTTAATTTGATGCGTATATTACAAAATGCCTTGGCAATAGACATTTTTGGAAAATAGTTTTCAGGTGATAACTGCCATTGTAGATATTGAATCAAATTTTAGTTGTTGGTTGTACGTGAATATTGGTTGAATTACATTATTAATTTGTAATGCACTTTTCGCTTTGTATAGATTATGAATAAAAACACAATAAAGATTACGATATTGTTGCTTATATAAGCACCAGAAGCAGGTTAGAGGAAGATAATTCATTGCTGTCATGGGCGAGCAAAGGATGTATGCAAAGGATGACTCAGATCGTTATAAACAACTGGTCCAAGAGTACGAAAACAAGTGCATTATGAAGCAGGAGAAAGAATTGAAAGAAAGGCTACAGATAATGGAGAAAACAGTTCCAGCTCTTATCTCTTGCAATATTATCAAACTAATTAACGAGTACCCTGAATTTGAATTAGAGGTATTTATCATTTATCTGTTTAGAATTGGTCATGTTTTTGTCTATACTATTATGTTTTTATATTGAATCTCAAATTCAAATTCAAATTTATTTATTTTACATACCGTGAACAAATTATAAATTTAAGACGTTCACAACATGGCATTTAAAAATAAAGAAGAAATAAATATATACAGTATCACAAAAACAGTATGAAAAGTAAAGTAAAATGTACAAAAATTATAAAAAATATGAATTATAAAGCATAGAAGCACACCAAATGAGCTAAGTGGACCCTATTTTAAGAATTTATAAAACAACGTACACCTATACTCATCTCACGTTGGTGGAATATATCAACACCCGAAGCGATTTGGTTGAACAGAGTTATTGCCCTCGCAATTGGCATCACTAATGGCAGGTAAGTTTTGCTCATCGGGAGAACAAACAACTGATGCTCCCGATTTCTAAGATAGTAATCAAGGACACACAAGTCAGAGGCAGAGTTCTCATTTACACCACGTATAAGTCGAAAAAAATACGTGGCCAAATATTGATATCTCCTAGCATTTAAACTCTCCTAATTTAAATCTCCTTTATCTCCCTCATTAAGTCATGCACCAAAACTCCCTTCAAAATCTTGGTCTATGGCGACTGACTTTCGAATGTATATTTTGTGGATCAATGTAGTTTGATACTTAGACATATGAATATTTTTTCTTCTTCATATGCTATCCTAATCGGAGGTCGGATTAGGGTGAATTTGTGCATACCTACCTCAGTGTGTCAATGAATTCCATACGTATTCGAATTTTTCGCAGGCCGACTACCAGGCAAGATTTGGCGAGATGCCGAGAAGATCAGATCAGACCCAAAATGACGATTCAAAATCTTCGCGAATGGTCGTCTCTTCAAGGTGTAAAGACTATCAGTGTGATCCCTTCGACTGCATTGAGAAACAGTTAGAACTGTAAGATGATTTTTTTAAAAATTATTATGCTAATCGAATTGGAAGAATAAAGGTGTTTCAAAACACATTAAAGTCGCATAAGTACAGTAAAAACGAAACAATAATGCGGTCGGTCGATAGTGTTCGTGCGTATGGGGAGCCGTGATAAATTCCTGGCAATTGATGACCGCGTATACGTACGTATACGTACATATACAATCGACGAACCGCATCATTGTTTCGTTGTTACTGTACATACTTATTTCACTTTTTGACATTTCACAGTCGCATTACGTTTTTTTATAGAGTATTGTGGCTAAAGATGTCGCATTTAAAAAAACAGTTTTACGATTTTTTTTTCAACGAATATTTTAAACTCAACACATACGCTTCGCTTATCTTTTGTTACATCAGAAGTTGTCAACAAAACGATGCATGGGGAAAAGGGTGCGTAAAGCGCGAATCAAATTGAGGTGCATGTCGCTTCTGTCACGCTGTTGCGGCGACAAATTTAGTCTATGATTTCGCCATTTTGCAGAATATTTTGAACGTGCACCATCTCTGTAAATTCACTAAAGAATGACACATATGGAGAGTGCCAACTATAATATATTAGTAATTCTAATTATTATTAATTATTCATGCTAATTTCAACAGTTTCTACGTGTGCGTAAGTTACAATTACATACTTGTTACATAACATCCATACATAATATTTTGAACAGAACCCAACCTGCAGACGATAGATAATAGACATCATTATTATCGAAAATACATAGTGCCAACCGCTAAAAATAATAAAACGTGATTTTGACATCGAAACGTGACAGTCGAAAAGTGTAGTCATGTAGAAGATGATAAAAACGTTCATTGAGGCATGCATGTGTCGATGCAGTGGAGTTCAACGTGAGGTGACCTCATTGTTGTTCTGGTGATTTCGGCAGATTTTACCAACTGACGATGTTTATTTAAAGATTCAAAATGTGCTACGGGAAGGAAGCATCAGTCTGATTACATTTTAAGCACCAAGAAAAACGACTGCACACACTTTTTTTCCCGTAGCGACGGCGTGACAGTAGGCGACATGCACCTCAATTTGGTTCGCGCTTCACTCTCTATATGTCACGGAACTGCGTAGACGAAGAACCGTTTACCATTTCCCGTGCATCCTCTCTCCACCGGACTGATGGACGTGCGATAATATTTCCGCATATAAACCCATGTCAAAACCTGCAACTTACTGCTATTTATGATAACGTTTAGTTGTCGTCACAATCATATAAAATATAATAATAAGTCGTACATGTAACTTTATTAGAAGTAGGGTAACAATTTGTAAAAAAATGGTTATCTTAAATTTTTCTTTCAAAGTGGTGAGAAATTAAAAATTAGCATTGATGTAATATGAGACAATAATATGTAATAGCAGAACCAACTAGTTTCTTCTGTATCTTTCGATATTTAGTCTTTTCGCATTTTTATTAGAAGAAAGGCTAAAGAATTTGGATCTAGGTGGAGTCTTTGATACTGTTTTATATTATCACATTTGAATGTATTTAACAAAAAAATAAGGCATGGTTAAACTGGTAAGCTGCGCAGATATTACCAAGTTTGCATTTCAGATTTCATAGCAATGGCTGTCACTGTTTAATTCAGGGAACTCAGAAATAATAGAAACTGAAATACACAACGGGTAAGGCGATAGCAGGTAACCGACTCGAGTAAGGAAGAATCCAGGCTAAACTTACACACGTGTCTAGAATACGTTTTACGTCGAATACTGAAAACTGCTCTCGGTTTATGCATTTACGCTCATTTAATGTTGGTATATTACACACACTATTGCACGTGCATAATGCGTGCTTCATTTTCGTAGGACACTCACACATTCAAAAACCTGCTTCACCATGCGGCGTATTGAATATAGCCTATCAGTATTCTATTTATTATCTGTTCTGTGGTTTAATTGCACGGTTTTTATGCTATTTACTTACACAATGTGATATGTTCATATAAATATATTGACATAGTTCTGGGTACATTATAATATGTTCAATTAAATTATATTAATAGAGTATACTGAGTTACTTTGACCATTGATTAAATTAAAAATAATTTTGTTGATTAGTCTAATTTTAACATTTCAGAGAGTAACTTTTTAGAATTTCAGAAATATAGAGAAGCCCTTTTACTTTTTACCTACTCATTCGAGATGTGAAGTTCTCTTCAAAAGAATGTCCAATACAAAGTCATCTGTAGCTAACCTAAGGAGTCTTTTTTATTTCACTTTCATATTTTTGATTCCATCTATTGATGGGTAAGGGTTTACGTAGGGTGTTGATTGATAATTTTCACTTATTAAAAACACTGATTCAGGGACAATGTAAGTATATTTCGCTTGACAAGTACAATTAATTATTAATAACATTATTTTGTAAACGCACGCTTCGGCGCGAAAAGGGGGCAAGTTGTATTTTTAGAGGCGACGTTCGAGGCTCAAGGGTAGGTCACCGACTGACCGTACTACCTACTTTCGACTCTTCGTCCGCCCAGAAACAGATAACGGTAACTTTCTTTTTGTTTGTTTCGCTGTGCATCCTGGTCTAGCCTTGACTCATTTACAGTTACAATAATATTATCATTATATTCCCAACCCTGTCGATTGGAAGATTTTTGATGGGGGATTTAGGCATTATGATATTTGGTATCACTATGTTGAAGAAGGTTTTACTCAGTATCTTGATGTAAACATTTTTTGAGCACATTAGAATTATATTTCTTGCATAGGCGGAAGTGCTGCATTAAAATATTATAGTTTGAAAACATTGGATTTAATAATTGAGACTTATGATAATGTTTTCAGGCTGGATGACATGATGAAGGTAATTCATGAACGTTGCAACGAGCAAGAGGATATCTTACGTAAGCGGATGATGAAACTGGAAAAGATCATTATGGAAACCAAAAAAATCTGCAAAAAGCAGGTAGACGATGCGAACAACAGAATAAAGTCATTGGAGCAGGAGCTTTCTACAGTTAAAGAGAAATCGTCTACAAGTCTTAAAACAAGTAATACAAACGTAAGTCCTGTGCAGATACGTGAGGATGAGTATAGGTGGACGTTAGTTTATAAATTTTTAAAATAGGGTCTGCTTAACTCATCCGGTGTATTTCCATGTACCTATATAATTAATATTTTTGTATGTACATATTTGTTTAATAACATATTATCTATCTCTTTTTTATGTCATGTTGTGAACGACTTAAACTTATAATTTGTAATGTCCACAATATGTAAAAATAAATAAATTGAAATTGAAATTGAACAGATTATACTGACAATTTGTTACAAAAATTTATTAATACAAAATTAATACTTACTAACGTCGACAACATTTTTCAAAAACACTTAGGTATTTACTTGCCCTGTGTGAAAAAGCACATAGGTACTATTTTTCTGGGTTCAATGCCACGTTCACAAGTTCCACGTCCTTTGTTATATACCTATAATAATACCCGGTAGGGTCACAGCGATGGTGGTTGGGCCACGTGTAAGGAATGTTAGCATGTTCAACCATTTATGGCGAGGAAAAAATGTTCTTTTGGGTCACACGCGGCCCGGGGTCCTAAGCATGTCTGTATTTTTTTTGTATACAGCGGGCGGTATCACAGTTCACCGTGAGCTGTTGCATCGGATGTCCGTATGGCGGAGAACCACAGAATGCAAACCACATGCTATGGGAATGTCCGAGAATGTACTGCGGGCCGTCTAACCTGGTCGCCACAAAGGCTAATTATATTGCATTAAAAAAATGCGGCGTCTTATTGCGAACCTGAAGATCTCTTCACATAGTTTTGTATATCCGTATTGTTTTAGCTATGTTTTTTGTATCTTATGTATCATTAAATTCATTTATTTCTGTTAAGTCTTCGTGGCTTTCTCTCCCATAGCACATTTTATTTAAATTGCGTCGTTCAGTAAACTCAGTCAAAGCACATTTGAGAGCGTGGCGATCTCAGTCTTGAGTATCTGCTCCTGAGACATTTCCAGGCGTAAAAAACTGCTGATGCTTCACATCCAAACGTACGGCCTCGTGATATGCTCGATTAAGACCGAGTGAGTTAGTTTAGAGGGGTCCATGTTTGTGTTGTTGCATCGTTTATGCATGGCTGTACAGTATTAAAAGCAAATTCATACCGAAATATAGCACTTAAAAATTCGTAATAACAAATGAAAATAGGTAGGAAAATAAATTAGAAATGCAATCATGTAATACATAATTATATACAATTAAGTTGAACCTATAAATTATCTTATAATAATAACAGCATTAATATCAGATATTTGATAATAATTATGTACTACTAAGCAATATCAAATTACATAATGTTCTTATTGAATCTAATAAAATCTAAAAAAAACTTTACTGTCAGCAATGCTCCACAAACTACGCGTTATTTTTTGATCTTAATGGTATACGGCCATCCTTTTCTGGAAATACAGCTCACTAATAATCTTGAATGTAATATTTACATACAATTTACATGTAACCTATTCTAAGACGTACCCAGAGCTAACCTGCATTGGTGAATGCGATTGGGAAGATAGTAGTGTTCAACCAAATTAGGTTGGATATTGATAATAAGTATACTGCCTAACATGAAGGTGAATTTAGTTGGAAGTTTTTATATTTTAACTTCTAAACGTATTTTTATATTATTCTCTAGATTAAAAAAATACTTGAAGTCATCCTATTGTAAGAATGTATTTTCATTTCAAGGTTTGCATATTTGACGCCGAATGTATGAAGAAAATAGAAGGTCTCCACGCAAGAGAGAGAGAATTGAAATATCAGATTGAAGAGCTGCAGGAACGAGAGGCCGCTTATATTAACACCCTCTATCAGGGAGACGCGCTTTGGGCAGAGATCGAGCAGTACAACAAGAAAAAGATGCAAGAGTACCAAGAAAACGAAGCCACGCTGAAGGAAAGGATATACAGGTGCGAGTGTGATGGAAACAGATGGAGAGGAATGTGCAAACTGCTAGAACAAAAGGTAACTACCTAATTACATCATTAGATTTATTTTACTTTTCAATAGTCTTCACACTTTTCCTGGTACATTACCAATACTCAGACGTCTGGGCTGTCTTGTTTTTTAAGATATGCCGCGCTGCGTGCGTTGCCCAGCGTTGCGTTTGTGCGTTGAGGTGCGTTGTCCAGCAGGTGGCCATTACTATTAGATATAATTAGCATGTTATTTAAATGTGGCAATTAAATATTAATTAAATTGTCAGCAGTGTATTGGATGGGAAGTTCATGTTCATTCGGATAATTTATGATTATCACGTGTCTCCCACTGACACGTCATGTCTTGCGTATCGTAGAATGCTGAGAGGAAAGTAGCTAACCTGGTGAGTCAAAGATAGTTAAATAGTCTGGGTTACTATCCTCAGTTTTATTGAGGAAAATACTACATATAATGGATAACGTATATCTACATTATTACGATGTTTTACAAATTTTAATCATGTTTCAGACATCAGTCTTCACAAAGACAAGTCGGGACAAATGGTTATTAATTTATTTTTATGTACTATTCCATAAAGATCCATAAATTATATAATATCTTTGATCCAGAAAAAGGAACGGCTACTGATCTGTGGTTTTGTATTTGAGAAGCATTGATTTAATTTAAGCCATATCTATATTCTGTAAAATAAATGATTTAGGACGTGTCAAAATACTTTGATTGTATCATTAGCAGTTTTTTTCGATTGTAAGTTTGTGAGTTATACTATTTTGATAGGTACAAGAATTAGAAGAATCTGAGGCACACCTCGAGTCTGGGATTAAAAAACTGCAAGATGAATCTCAGAGTTTGATTTTGTTGAATACAGAACTTTCCAACTACGCTGAGGATCTCAAATTTCAACTAAATCAGTCTAGAGAAGAAAGAAAATTAGATTTAGAAGCTCTCAAGGTATATATAGAATGATAATTATTTATTCATTATTATTGGCATACTTTGCCACCACAAGAAATTGAAAATGTGTTTCAAATATCAGTACTATGATGTGTAATACTTGCTAAAATTATGCGGTTAAACTTAGGGATATATGAAATTGCGGTAAGCATTATAAATTATCGTGGTGTTGATGAATTTTATACAAGTGACATAATATACTTTAACAATGGGTAGGGGGCAGTTTGTACATCATCAGATATACAATATATTTATACATACATGATAACTGTTGTCTATGAAAAGATATAAGCATTTTATTCCTAACATATTATGACAATATCACATGAACGTAAAGTCTAAATTCGCCCTAAGGGCCGGAGTGCTGTGTGATGGTCTACCCGTGCATGTTTGCAAGCTTCGTTTGCAAGATAATCTGCATGTGATTACCGGAAACTTAAAAGGCTGTAAGTGCCATAAATTATGAAAACGGTTTTATTTAGAAAATGGATACAAGTGCCACTGATGCCCGGAAATAATTCTTAAAATTCCAGAAGATGGCGTTGGTTGTATGAATTGTATGGTTGATGTATGAATTGAATACGAGTGTGTTTTTAAATTTCCAATAGGTACCTTCTTTTTTTGAAAATGGCACTTACGCCCTTTTAAGTTTCCAATATTCATGTGTGAAAAAATTATATGTCATTATGATACGTAGTGTTTTATCGTCTTAGAAAATAAACATTTAATGACCACATAAAACATATTAGTACATACTTACCTTAAAAGAGTATTCTTGTTAATGTCGTCGTGTTAAAATTGAGAATAAAACCATATTTATGGTATATATACTATATATACGTGGTTATTGTTTAAAATTATTATTTAATAGAAGCATTATATCCTCATTTTTTAAAAATCAAATTTAACAGATTATTGCAAAATATATTCGGTAAATTATTCAATGGAGTTTGTAATTGACTCATAATTTTAGTGAAATTGTGACATTTTGCGTTCCGTATTTGCCTTGAATAATAATATTAAATGACAGTTTTATGTATCTTCATATATAATTCGTATATAATCTTCATTTTCGATCTCCACACTGTACCCCGGCCCGACATTTGAATGCGTTAGAGCAGTGGTTCTCATGTGCGGACACCAGCGCTTTACAGAAAAATATTTCAAAAAAATATTTTTATAAAATTATGAAATTGGTTGAATACACGTGACTTGTCTTAAATTTCTTTCCACGCTCAACTGATCCATAATGAGTTTTTATGATCAGATCGTATGTGAAATAGTCCGTTTCTGAGAATGAAGTCAATTCAAAGAATTGGCAATAATTGCTTTATTAATACTGTCGATTTTTCCTACTACCGTATACTGTGAAAGATCATTCAGTATAATGCACTTCATAAAAAACAAATATCAAAGCCAGTTGATAGATGTAAGCCTAGAAGCAGCCATGCGGCTCGCATTGGAAAAAAGGAGTATTGAGGATATTCCATTTGCATTATTTTTGAATAAATAGATATGTACTAAAATGTTCAAATGTCTTATATTAATCATGGATCTTTAATTAGAAATGGATCAATTTACTAAATAAATTGATCCATTTTTTTAGTAAATAAAATTTTGCTTTATTTTTTCAATCACAACAAAAGTGAAATTTGGTGCGGCCACCAGACGTTTCCATAGAACTGTCAATTTCAATTGTGCGACCACAGTTAAATTTCACGTGAGAACCACTGCGTTAGAGCATTTTCGTTACAACATAATATATTTGTTTTTGATCGTTCTTCAATAAATCATATAAATATATACGTACTTATTCAAATTAGGTACATAGTTCTTCAAGTAATGTTTGTATACTACTCGGAAAATATACTTCGTGTAAAGTAAAAAATGGTAAATCACAATTCCACAATGTTATTTACTTTATTTACGATTCAATTTGGTTTTCACAGAGCGAATTGTCAATTGTTAAAAAGTTATCCGAGGACGTCCAAATGGAGTTACAAATTAGAAGCATTGAAATGGACATGGAGAGAAGCCAGAGCGCTCGAATGATTCAAATAAGAAATGGGATGTCTGATGAATTGCTCGATATAGACATTACCAATGGAGAACTGCATGAAGAGGTATGTGATCAAATACGAAAACAAATTAAATACACCGCAACAACACATATTACACACAAGTGGCGAAGGGTGGAGGTAGACTGTTAAGATCCGACATAGTGCACATATAACGTATTTTTGTTTTTATTGAACTCACTGATCAATTATAATTTACAGATGGTGTTTGCTAGTTTTTAAAGATTAATTAAACCCTGCCTTACCAAACCATCATTATTTATTATTATTATTATTATTTGTTTCTTTATTAAACACCACAACAGGCCGTCAAGCCCAATAATAGTGGTAAAACTTCCAGGCTTGAGGAATTTACATATTAGATTATGTAAATGTATTTTGACCTCACCGGGAATCGAACCCAGAACTCCGGGATGGAAGGACAGCGCTTTACGCACTGCACCACGATAGCCGCAATAATGTTATGGGCGATCCTACAAAATAGTGCACATTTTTTCATGCATACTTATTTGTTTTCGTTGAATTAAGAATACATATTACACAATATGTTGTTGGTTAGTTTTTTTTAAATTCATTAGGCCTTGCCTATTCCGACCATGTCCGATTATAATACGATCATATTATGGGCCTCCATAGAGTGGAGGATTGTATTGATAGATTTTGTTTTTACGAGAAATGGATGTCAGCCACTTGCTCAATCTATTAGGTGCATACTCTGACTCATGCACAAATTGAAAAACAATATGTGTACTTGCCACATCCAGGATTCGAACCATAATTGATAAAAACAATATTCTTCTATCAATAAAATATGAAAAATTATGTATGCTTTAATGATATAAGCATATATATATATATTTAGATGAATATTTTTTG
Source organism: Rhyacophila brunnea (assembly GCF_057557595.1). Lineage (NCBI taxonomy): Eukaryota > Metazoa > Arthropoda > Insecta > Trichoptera > Rhyacophilidae > Rhyacophila > Rhyacophila brunnea. The sequence continues at coordinate 6,430,581 of NW_028232796.1, read as the reverse complement.
ACTATTATCTACTATGGCTTGGATTAGGAAGTGTTTAATTGAACTTTAAATATAACAAACACTATCTGCACATTTTAGTTTTAGTTTAGTTTAGAACACTGTTTATGTCGGATCTTAGAGTAGGTATACGTTTTATAACTTTGCACTTTTTTTGCACTTTTTACTACACTGATTTGCTTGATCATCTCGCATAAAATTAGATCAAAAATGATATTCAGTTGTATTAATATTATCTAGTAATAAATAAATATATAGATAATATATGTTCATTCTAGCGCCGAAGTGCAAAGTTATAAAGCATATACTCTTAACAGCCTGTCTCCACCCTTCGCCATTGTTACACATTTATAAACTTGAAATATCAATCATATATATTATTATTATGTATAAGTATTATATTATATACAACTGAACTCTCCCAATAACTTGCCGGAACTAGAATAAAATAATTGCTATTTTTGTTTTATTTAAAATATTTTTCTTAGTTAATATTTACTTTACTAGAGATATCTCTATATTAAATACTTGCATTATACTGCCAACGACTATTCACCTATATTATATGTATCTATATAATATGATATTAGTATATTCTATTACATCTTCCGGGTGGTCTAGCGCTCTAAATATATGGTCCCCATACGCCATCTTCCAGAAACTAACTGTTTTGTTAATGATACTGCTCGATCTGAGATCTTCGCTAATATTGATTCCTAGATATTTTTTTTTAATTATTCTGAATTGATTATAAATGTCACAACTTTATATCATAGTAGAGTGGAACCTAGATCTACCGTTCTCGCATAAATCGTTTTCCCGCACGGATCGTTCATTTTTGAAAGTCCCGCCAAACACCTATAAGAAGAATGTCAAATAATCCCGCATTAACCGTTCTCCGATTTATCGTTTTCCTAGATCGATCGTCTAAATATTATAGTCCCGTCACAAATATTATCCCGATTGACCGTTTTTGTTGAATATTATTCATTTGGCTTTCGTAGAATTGTTTATGATTACAGACTATTACAGACCTTTCAGTCGCGTCGCTTTGTTTGCACGGGTCGGTCGACGCTCAGGTTTGCCTCATATCTCGTATCACGAAGTCACAACTAAAATTCCCCCCATAAAAAAACTAGAACTCTAGCTGAGAAACTGAAAATAATTCAACACGTCGAAAAAATCCAGGAGAAAAACAAGTTTAAAAAAAATTAGGTAGATATAGGTAAGTATATCCCGCATTAATCGTTTTTTTTTCTAGGGTCCCTTAAAAATCTTAGAATCGGGGTGTCACTGTAGTCGGACTCCAACCCCGCCTTGGCCCCCTCTTCGCTAGACGCGTAAAACAACGACGCGCACTAACGCAATAAGTATATATTAGCGAAGGTTTCAGATCGATAGCGTCAATAATTAAGATTGTTTTTTAAAGCACATTGTATGGAGAACTCTTTTTTGGACTACTGGACCACCGGAAAATATTAATAGTATGTATTGTCACCATGTTAGGGCACAATTATGATTGCATAATTTGCCATCTTTAACTAATTTATCAATATTTTAGGCTTATTGCCCTATACTCTTTCCTTACAGATTTATAGAGTAAATGTTTTTTCTGAATAAATAGTTTTTTTGATTAATACTGTAATCTAATGAATGTGCTAAAAATACACCGCGGCTTAAGTTGAAAAAGAAACTATTTTATATACTTAAGTTAACATATGACAATATTCTGAACTCTAAAAGACTTATTACGATAATTTCAGTTAGGAAAACGAATAAGTGACAGAAATACAAAGGAAATTAACGAATTTAATCATTTGAAAGACGAATTGGAATGGGTTTGCAATTTATCACCATCAAATAAATGTCCTACGTCTGTATTGCGTCAAAGCAAAAACACAAATAATCCGTACACGAATAAGGACGATAATTATTATATGGAACATTATACATATGTTATGAATGAGTGCATTGAATCGGTGAAGTTACATAGCATATCCAATTATGGTGATGCAAATGCTTGCTATTGGTCTCCCCTTGACGGCCAGAAAGAAATTTCTGACTCTAGTCTCTTAGAAAAAAAGTCCAATAAATTAAAGGAATTAGATTTAAATTGGGTCAATGACTACAAAAAAACAATTGAAGAAAATTTTAATCCAAATCAAAAACAACCTACGACATATAAGACGTCTTTTTCATATGATGCAATTAATATTTGTATGTCAGACGAAGACTTTGAAAACAGTTCCATATGCTTAAACAGGGTTAGTTTAAGTCACGCGGATGTAGAAAAGTCTTATATAAGTGAGAGTGAAAAAAGTTATGTTGGCCTTGATAATGATTACGACAAAGAATCTAAAACTCACATTATGCAATATGATAATACAAAATGTGAGAAGAAATGTAAGATGAAGTCTGAAACAGCTAAAAAGCTTGATTTGTGTAAAAAAATTGGAAAAATAATGTCAAATACTGCTTGTGGTAACATCCCGTCTTCGTGCGCGTGTTTTGAAAGACATCGCTCAGATTTCACGGTTTTGTCTAAAAATAATAACCATAATATCATGAACGAGTCTCATAAAACAAAAGTTATTGAAAATTTTAAACTGATAGAGCTATATAAAGCTAATTTAGATTACCTGTCGCAGAGTAAAATGTATAACAAATTCAGTAATTATAAATCAATCCAAAATAGGATTGCTTCATCTAATTCTATGCTGACAATTGCTACAATACCGTCGTTAGATAACTTTTATTGTTTAAAAGATATAGAGGAAAACGAAAACGTGGACATGCAAGATAATAACATGTTCGTAGATGAGAGAATTGTTTCCGAATTGATACACGAGGCAGATTGCGGTCAAGATGGTTCTATATCATTTCAAGAAATCGAAAGTACTTTTGATGCTGAAGATTATTGTTTACACATATGCGACGACTGTTCACCAAAAGACAATAATATAATACGCATTGATTCGAAAAATAAAGAATGCCAAATATTATGCAAAGACAAAAATAGCTATTTAAATATGTTTTCAAAAATAGAACAGACCCAAAAAGAATTTTCGCAAAACAATGACTGCAAAGAAACAAATGAGAGTGTGACAGATATTTCAGTTGGAAATTATTGTGAAAAACGATTAGAAAAATTATACATTTGTTCATCTTGCGATTCTGAAATTAAAACAGATAAAAAAATTCTTCAAAACACACAATCTATAATATACTCCACCCGTTTTATCAACGAGATAGTGAATTTGTTACAATCTGAAATATCTGACGAAGACTTCTCAGTACTGATTCTCGGAACAGAAGAATCTCCCAAATTGCATTGTGATACTTGTAAATTAGAAGGTAAATTCAGTGAAGGGAATACAGAATACAACGACTATTCCGTACACTCGTCAAGAATAAGCAGTCCACAAGGACATGTAGTTTCATATCAAAACAGCATAATACAACGAATCGGAAATATTTATAAAGATATTAAATCAAGAGGTAAGTCATGTTAAACAATATATTATCATTTCTAAGAGTTAATCAGTGATCTATGATTATTTGTGTCATAAACACATTGTTATAATACTACATAATTATACGATGACAACATGCGACACTACTGCTTTACTGACGTAGTGCCAATGTATACTTTTATTGTAGATATAATTTTCACTTTTTTGAATCTCACAGATCACATTTGGTCTTAAAGTATTTTTTCCTGCTCGCACGCGGTATGGTTTTCAATCCTGATGCTATGGAAACTTTTAATTTGTATGCGCCCGTTAATTACACGCGTGTTTACAGCCATGTTCAAAACTGTTTTTAGTCAGGCTTATCAGACACCAATAGCGAGGGCTATGTGATTGATCAATGTGGTTGATAGAGACGTAGATAGCTTTAGTGATGCTCTATGTATTTTATTAGATATTTTTTTATGTAGATAGATGTTTTAAAAAATGTACATTTTCGGGACGACATGTCGCGGTTGCCAAATTTAAAGTAGGTATACGATAAGAATTAAATGAATATTTTTATAAAATTTCTATATATTTTGAATATAAATGATTTTGTTTCAATTTACAGGTATTGATATGGATGATAAAACAAGTAAAGTAAGTGGCATAGATAAACAAGATAGCGTCGATACACAGCACGCAGTATCGACGAAGAGTTCGAGGAGCCATCGAAATGCTTCCAAACAGCCTAGTCATACAAGTAACAGTAGTCACCAAGAAACCAGCGAGACTGGAAGCCATCGGAATACCTCTCAGCACTCTTTCATAATCACAATATCAAGTAGAGCTGTTAACGAAGAGGGTAATGATATTGTATCTGTAAAATCAAAGTCTTCAAGCCTTCATGCAAAATCAGGAATATCAAAAAATACCAGCAGACGAAGTTCTAGAGTTCAGAGTAAAATATCACGACCCGATGTGTCATCGAATGAAGGATCGCTAATGTCGTTACCGCACGAAGCAACAGAATACGGTTCTTTATCACGCGAAGGATTTCCTTCTAGGGCGTTGTCAAAAAAGAGTTCACGATCAAAAAATGCTTCAGAACATTCACATGGGACAGAAGAAGGATTAGAAGAAACATCGGACGTAGAGTTAAATACAAAATCTCTTTCTAAAGTTACATCGCAAAAAAGTTCACGTTCAAAATATGCTTCAGAACATTCAGGTGTTACAGAAGAGGGATCACAAGAAACATCGGACGTAAAGCTAAATAAAAAATCTATTTCTAAAGTTGCATCGCAAAAAAGTTCGCATTACGACAAAAAAATGGAGCATAGTCATATTTCAGAAGCGGAATCACAAGACACATCGGACGTAGAGATAAATAAAAAATCTCTTTCTAAAGTTACATCGCAAAAAAGTTCACGTTCAAAATATGCTTCAGAACATTCAGGTGTTACAGAAGAAGGATTAGAAGAAACATTGGACGTAGAGATAAATAAAAAATCTCTTTCTAAAGTCACATCGCAAAAAAGTTCACGTTCAAAATATGCTTCAGAACATTCAGGTGTTACAGAAGAAGGATTAGAAGAAACATGGGACGTAGAGTTAAATAAAAAATCTATTTCTAAAGTTGCATCGCAAAAAACTTCGCATTACGAAAAAGAAATGGAGCGTAGTCGTATTTCAGAAGCGGAATCACAAGTCACATCGGACGTAAAGTTAAATAAAAAATCTCTTTCTAAAGTTCCATCGCAAAAAAGTTCGCATTACGACAAAAAAATGGAGCATAGTCATATTTCAGAAGCGGAATCACAAGATAGATCAGACGTAGAGATAAATAAAAATTCTCTTTCTAAAGTCACATCGCAAAAAAGTTCGCGTTCAAAAAATGCTTCAGAACATTCACATGGGACAGAAGAAGGATTAGTTGAAACATCAGACGTAGAGTTAAATAAAAAATCTCTTTCTAAAGTTACATCGCAAAAAAGTTCACGTTCAAAATATGCTTCAGAACATTCAGGTGTTACAGAAGAAGGATCACAAGAAACATCGGACGTAGAGTTAAATAAAAAATCTCTTTCTAAAGTTGCATCGCAAAAAACTTCGCATTACGAAAAAGAAATGGAGCGTAGTCGTATTTCAGAAGCGGAATCACAAGTCACATCGGACGTAAAGTTAAATAAAAAATCTCTTTCTAAAGTTACATCGCAAAAAAGTTCACATCACGAAAAAAAAATGGAGCGTAGTCATATTTCAGAAGCGGAATCACAAGATGGATCACTCCCTCCAAAAGCTTCCGAACGTGGCTTTGTCCCAGAAAAAATATCCTATCAAAAATCAGGTTCCGAGAAAAGATTCAAAAATGGATCTCACCAAGATGGATCACTTTCTGAATCGGAATATAATTCTAAGCGAGGTAGAAGTTGTGATAAAATCTGTTTTAATTGCCATGCCCAAAATGCATGTCATCTCGTATATATTTGTGATCCATGCTTCAGTAAAGAGTGTGATGAATCATCGGAGCATGGTGAAGAGGTACCATTAGTTAAATCTTCAAAAATAAGCTCGATTATTTCATCGCATCCACAATCACAAGAAGAGATGGTTGAATGTGTCGAAAAAACACCAGAGAGTAGCGCTCACGATATGTGTGAAATTGAAAGTGTTAAAAGTACAGAGAAAAGTGAAAACGCACCGACAAGTATAGATGGTGATGATGAGGAGAGTATGCATTCAAAAGCTTCTGCCGCACCATCAACCGTCAAAACTATGTCAAAGGTATCCTCTATCGTTCCCGATATAGAGGATAATGCCTCTATAGAGCCCGATGATGTGTGTCCAAAAGTTTCGAAGGTGTCCTTCGCCGTTCATGATATAGAGGATGATGGTTCGATTGAGCCTGATGATGAAATCGTATCTCCAAAAGCTACTTCTGCACCATCAACCGACAAAGATATGTCGAAATTTTCATCTGTCGTTCCTGAAATAGAAGATGATGGCTCGAAAGAGCCTGATGATGAGGAGATCGTGTCTCGAAAAGCTTCTTCCGCACCGTCAACCGTCATAAGTATGTCAAAGGTCTCATCTGTCGTTCCTGATATACGGGATGACGGTTGTAGGTGTAAACAACCCCCACCCCGACACGGCCTCAAACCAGTCCGTTCAGAGAAAAAGTTAGATACCCCACCAAAATCAAAAACTATAATTTCAGAGAGTAGTATAAAACCTGAAAGTATCCAGACACCAGAGAACGAACAAGAATCTAGTAATGCGTCTCTTTCTGAAAAATATTCTCAATCAAAAAGCGAATCAATACCAAAAACAGATAGCGTTCCTTCAAAAACTGATACGATCCTTTCTGAAAAATCTTCTCAACCAAAAAGTGAATCAATACAGCAAACAGACAGCGTTCATTCAAAGACCGAGAGTCAAGCAAGTATGTATTGTAAATGCAGTGGAAGTGGACCTATCTTAATATTGGAATGTGAAGAATCGGGCAGCATCCAAGAATGTATATGTTCACATTCGGGTGTAGTCGATCCCAGTGAAAAACCGAGCTCAGAAAGTATAAAAACTCCATCGGTAGCCTCCGAAGAAATTAGCTCAAAACCTAGCTCTAAAAACACCGTTGAGAGTCCCGAAAAGAGCGTGAGTAAGGTTAGTTCAAAAGCGTCCACAGAAATTATTGAACCAGAAGAGCCAGACTCAGAAGTGTCGGAACCAGAAGAGCCAGAACCAGAAGAGCCAGAGCTCGAACCAGAACCTTCTGATGAAGAATGTCGACGCTGCGATGCCGAAATTGGTTCGGATAACTGTAATATCTGCGATAAATGCTTGCATGGCGAGACGCGTGATATGGCAAAAACGCTATCGGAGTCATTATCTATTACTTCTACAAAGAGCCAGTGCATGCATACAAACATATTGATAGATATTATACATATCAATCAAGCACCTTGTAGCAAAAAACATCCCCCAATAAAAATTCATAAGCGTGTGGAGCATTCTGAACAAGTTTATTGTTATGACCGCTGCGAATCCGAATCAGCCGCGTCGATGGTTTCTTTAGAATCTTCTGAACGGAAACACCCTGGCTGCACGGAAGCCTGTCCAGAACTGCCCCAAGAAAGTTGCGAATTTTGCAAGACAACTCAGGGAAGTCATTGCTTTATTGTGGAAAAACGCAAAAACGAAATACGTATAAAAATACCCAACTTAAAGTGTGCCGAATGCAGTGCAAAAAAAGAGCGGCCGGAAACCAGCGTCAGGAGTGTCGGTTTCGAAAAACAATTGCAACAATTGCACCAGACACATGCAATACAATTGTGCGCGTCCTGTGAAAATACTTTCATCTTAAAAAAAGGCGATAAGTCCGATGCTAATTGTGAATTGTTATCCAAATCAGCAGACGATGTAAAGGAAGTGTTTGAAAAAATCGATAAAATTGTACCCGACTGCGGATGTGCACCAGGCTGCCATCATGAGAGGGGTGCAGGTTTGTATTAGTATTTTTTTATTCCTATTTTATTAAAAACACTTTAAGGGAACACAGTAATTTAAGACTACTTGTCTTCCAATTATCTAGATAGAATCTTTTATGAGATAAAATGTGCACAGCTTCTTTAATTTTTAATATAAAATGCTTGTAATTATTAACTGTCCTGCTAACAGTTTTAAGGCTATATAAATATATAACATATAATATAGTCTTTTTAATACTTCAACGAGGTCTACTGACATTAGTGTAGTATAGTGAATCAGTAGAGTAGTTAGTAATAGGAGAGAAAAAATCACAAACACACAGGCTTTGAGAAAATCACATAAATATATATATATACCTCTCCGAGATCGAACTCGGGACCCTCGAATGAAAGACCAGCGCCTTACGCACTGGACTAAAAAGGCCAATGCTATAGTTATTAATATACTGAATAATAAATAGCTTTCGGCTATGGATTTATTATAATACGTAGGCATCAGTGGTATACGGTAAATGGGAGTATCCCCAGAAATAGTCGATAACCTCATCTAAAGGTTCTATATTATTTAAATTATTATAATTATAAATATATTGAGAAAAACGCAGAGCTGTCACTGCTAAAATACCACGTAGGTAGCATGGTAATTTATTGGCCGCCCGCCTGGATTCGATTTGTTACAAAAGCAATTACATAATAATGTAATAAATATGATGTGTATTTGTATTTTTTTCAACAACATCCATACGAGTAAAGTAACCACACGCCATTATGTAGATGTTCATAATTTATCTTCGTCGATGAAGTCAATAGAGATTTTCTCTATCAGTAGATATAGAAGTTTAGAGTTTATATGACAATAGATTCAGAAAAATAGTGCTATCAAGCCAAAGTTACTAAATGAGAAAAAGTAATTAACTTAACTCATCTCAGAGATAGAGACATATTTTTTTGAACATCTTTAAACTTTTAAATCGCACATTTGGACATTTTCTTGAATGACAACGATATATTATTAATTTATATATATTTAACAGACCAATAATACGTGTTTTTATTATTTTTCAACAGAACTAACACCGATGCAATCAAAACACGAAGATACACAGGTTTAAACTTTGATAATTACTATTAAAAATTAATAACTATTAGTTTAATTTTTTTTTTATTTTGGCGCATTGAATTGCCAATAGTGGTAAAATTATCACATTTGTAACTGCTTTGTATAAAAAGTTATGGTACATTTTATAAAAAGTGCTTGGAAAATATAAACTTTGAAATCACTAAAATTAACTTGGTTATCTATGATACACATATATAAAACGTAATTAAATCTCACTCGTAAATACTTCCAACAATAACCTACCAATAATTTAATTAACACATATAGGAGAGTTACGAAGAAAAAATATTTTTCTCCAATATAATAAAATTGTTTTAATTAAATTAAAATAAAATCAACTTTGCCATGTTTGTAACAAGTAATTTATTACCCATCTTTCAATATTCAACTGATGTTGAAAATACTATATTATTGTTGGTAATTCATTTTCATTTTTCACAGGCGAAATCGCATGATAAAGTATCACTCTCCAGCAAATGTGACGGACTTACACAAGGCCTACTCATTGTGCAGTACATTACGGATACGTCGATATTGTTTAAGTGGGAAGTTCCGGAAATTAAAGGAATATCAGGATATGAGGTAAAATATTCACTTACTTACTTCTTCGCCCTATTGCGTTCCAGAATCAGAACATAGGGTAAAAAAAATGGTCTTGCAATTTACCTCGATCCGGTGCTACGTCCCGCGTCTCTTGCAATACTAGGTCCTTGAGGTGGTGATGTAGTATGAACCAGTTCCTATTATTTAAATATCGTCTTCTAAATAAAGATAGGGTACTATTTTTGTAATTTCTACCATATTCATGTGCTTTCCGAATAGTGAGTATTGTTTAGCCATTAATGGTGTAATATCATAGTTAATTTCCATATAGTATCTTGTTCGAGAACTAGGTCATAATATAAAGCTTTTCTGTGATATCCCATATTTTTTAAAGTTGTTAATTGATTGTCAGTGATTTAATTATAGTCAACAACATTGGATTCTCATAAAATGTATATTTTGATAGGTTTAGTTGACATGAAAAAATATCTTTCTAACATAATATTAATTTGTTCTTCAATTTCAATTTATTTATTTTTACATATTGTGAACATTACAAATTATAAGTTTAAGACGTTCACAACATGACATAAAAAAGAGATAGATAATAAATGTTATTAAACAAATATGTACATACAAAAATATTAATTATATAGGTACATGGAAATACACCGGATGAGTTAAGCATACCCTATTTTAAAAAATTATAAAATAACGTCCACCTATACTCATCCTCACGTAGGTGGAATATATCAACACCCGAAGCAATTTCGTTGAACATAGTTATCGCCCTCCCAATTGGCATTACCAGTGGCAGGTTGGTTCTGCACCTTGGGAGAATAAACAACTGATGTTCTCTATTTCTAAGATAGTTATCAGGGACACACAGGTCAACACTGCCCAGAATGGCAGAGTTCTCATTTATTCCTCGTATAAGTCGAAAAAAATACATAGCTAAATAAAGATTTCTTCTAAATTGCAAACTGCAGTATGCAAGCATGCCTAAGAGAAAGTCAGTTGGATAAAGCCACGGATAGTATCCGTACAACCTCAAATAAATGAGTCTCAAGAATTTCTTCTGAACCCTCTCCACCATAAGGCCATACTTCAACTGATGCGGTGCCCAAACAATAGACCCACTCTCAAGTCTGCTTCGAACTAAAGAATTAAATAAAAGTTTTAATACCGTAACATCCGAAAAGACCCGGGAAGTACGCATGACGAAGCCCAACATTTTAAGCGCCTTGTTACAAATGGTAACTATATGGCTAATAAATGTCAGTTTACTCTCAAACGTAATGCCAAGATCCCTTACAGATGATATTCGTGACAGAACTCTGCCATGCATCGAGTATTGGAAAAACAACACTTTTGAGGCTCTGGTAAACGACAAAAGATTGCATTTATCAATATTGAATTCTAGTTTGTTACGCCTGCCCCAATCTAATATATTATCTATATCAAGTTGGAGCTGAGTTGAGTTAGCACGAATTTTTGTTTTCTCACAATGAATAAAGGATTTTAAAAGACATCCAACATAGTTACGTTCTGTTTCATTGTCATGGCATTCACAAAATTTGTCATCGTTTAATGATTGAGATGATTATTTATACTTAGTGCCATTGTAACATTACAATAAATGTAAGATTTTAAACGGTGGTTACTTTCAATAATGTTATTATTTGAGTTTTATGAATAATATCTACATCAGGGATGGCGAACCTTTTTACGAACGCGTACCAAAATTTCTCAAATAATATTTTTCGACTGTCCGACGTGCCAAGCAGTTTTTTGTGGCGGAAAAAAGGTTTTCTAAAAAAATAGTTTTTAAGAATTCCATTTAAAAAAGTTTAAAAATTACAATTGAGTTCTTGATATTCTATGTTTCACCGTATTTCTATCTAAGTGCATACCTTTTATTCTTTAAATATGTTTGTCTTGTTTTCAAAATTCTCAAAGAGATCGCGGAAGCATTTGACCACTTTTCTTTAATATTATATTCTCCATCACTGAACGGTTTTCCATTTTTAAAGATTACGTTTGAGTCGAAATAACAAGCAGTTATTATATTTGAATGACTGCCGATAATTAATTGCATAAGGTTTGTTGATTGGATATTTTTATTTTTAATTGCCCGATCCTAAGGACCGACCTATGCAATTGTATATTTACATTAAACGTAATGATTATCATGAAAAGGATTTGCCTGCTATTTTTTATACAATGCGATTTGTTATTTACGCATGAATTTCGTCGTTTCCGTTTGCGCATAGATTGGTAAACATAATATGAAAAACCGAAGAAAATACACACGCCTATGTCGTCATTATTTTTAAATATATGATATATATGGTAGTATTTTCTTTTCTCTTCAAAATTAAATCGCGTAGCATGCCAAATCATCTCGCGTGCCATAGATTCGCCACCCCATGACCTACAACATACATATTTTTATAGTGGTGGCTATTTTTATTTTCAGTTACACATAAATGGAGAGTTGGTACATACAATAAAGTGTCCGTCTAAAAGCTGCGTCACACTCCGAGACATATCTCCAAATAGTAATGTCATTCATATCAAATGCATCTTGGATTCTGATGAAGATCTTGAAGAATAAATACCAAATATAGATTTTAACCAAACCTGTGTGATAGATGATTAATTCGTGGATTTTTAGAAACAAACTTTTAGAAATAACGTTTAACAGCAAGTAGTGCATTTGTTTATTATTTTGTAGTATAGGTACTTATGTATCTACAAGCCTACAAGGGCGAAGATATTCATTTATATTTCAAAATATTTTATTCTATAAAAATGTATAATTTAGACAACAAATAAATAAAAAAATAATTCGTGTTTATTAAAAATATAGCATGTATTAATTTCAAAATAAAATTTTATTTGACAATAAATACCAGTGTTGAAAATGAAAAAATCTGATGAAAGTACTTATGTAAAAAAAATCAGGAGTGTTTTATTTATTTTGTATAGAATTATTTCTTGAATATTATTTTATGCAAGTGTTCACAGCACATTCGTGTTTGGGTTTACCAAAGGTATATACAGTATAATATCATTTATTTAGCAAGAGCCCCGGGTTCTAAAAATTAAAACAATTGACATGCTATTAAATATTCAAAAAATAAATAAAATCGTTTACGAAAAGCTGTTGGTGAAGGTGCTTTCGCTCCTTTTAATGTTTATAAAACATGAAAAGGTAAATTCAATCAAAGATGTTGAAGTAATCATCATCTTTCTTCTATAGAAATAGAGCTTAAACAAATAAAATTGAAAGAAAAAAGTCGCCTGATCTGCTAATTTCCATGCAAACTATGAAAAAGAAGACGAAAGTCATTGTTTGTAGCATAAAAAAATGTTTATTTATGGCAAGCTGGAAATATAGTTTGCGGCTTTGATAGGGAAACTACAGAAAGCTTTATAGTTTATATCCTTTATATAACTTATATGGATTATTTAACAGATTTTGATTACATTATGTTACTTCAAAAAACATAGGTAAGTTTATGAAGAGAATTACAAATATTGAAATTGATAAGATTAGGTAGGTATGTAAGTATGTTTTGATAATTATTTTTTGCAGCCAGCAATACATATTACATAGGTCATCGCCTGGATTATTAATTCAGCCCATATAATATGTTTTATAACATTCACATATTTCTAAAATCTTTGATAATGCAGTTTTTGGAAAGCAAACACGAAAGCTATGGAAACAAATAATTTATTATCCATGGTATTCAATTCATACCATTAAAAAATAATTGGATTGGGACTTAAGGAAGGACAAGAAGTAGACTACATCAATGTCACACCAAATCCCCATGCACATTATATGAAACTAGCAAAAACTGTCATAGAAAATTTACAGCCCTGGTGGGCATTTCATCGTATATCTTCTGAATAATTGAAATATGTTTAACTACAGTGGAAATGAGATCATAATTATTATTGCTGGTATGATCGTATTAAATGAAATACCCCATAATATATTAGTGCAAAATTAAAAGGAAGAAATTTTTTTTGCTGTTAAAAGTTGAATTGATAATTTTATAATATAATCTTAAAGTCAAATTTCGCTATCCATGATACGAGGGTGGTCCCAGAAGTACCCGACCTAACAAAGAAAACACAAAAAAAATGGGAAAAAATATTTTTATTTCTCTATGTAGTCTTCTTTTAGGTCGATACACTTTTCCCAGCGATGTTCAATAACTTCGATACCCTGTTTATACTGAGAATCGTCGAACTCTTCAAAATAGCCATCAACCGCAGACTTCACCTCTTCATTGTTGGCAAATTTTTTACCACCGAGCCATTTTTTCAAGTTTGAAAACAGAAAATAATCCCAGTGGGCTACATCTGGCGAATAGGGTGCGTGAGGAAGCAACTCGAACTTTAACTCATTGATTTTGGCCATTGCGATAACGGATATGTGAACTGATGAATTGTCCTGATGAAACCAAACTTTCTTTTTCGCCAAATGTGGTTGTTTTTTCTTGATTTCATCACTCAAACGCTGCAATAAGTTTGCATAATACACGCCGTTGATTGATTTTCCTTTCTGAAGATAATCAATAAAAATTACCTCTCGCGCATCCCAAAAAACTGACGCCATGACCTTGCCTGCAGATGGAACTGTCTTCGCCTTCTTTGGAGCCGATTCTCCCCTTTCAGTCGATTGTTTTGACTGTTACTTCGTCTCAGATGTAAAATGATGGACCCATGTTTCATCCATGGCTATGAATAGACGCAAAAACTCTGCTTTATTGCTGTGAAACTTCGCCAAACACTTGATTGAAACATCCTCACGATGCTGTTTTTGTTTCATTATGAGTAATCGCGGCACCCACCCTGCGCACAGCTTTCTCATGTCCAAATTTTCAGTCAATATGTGATGTACAGTACTTTTTGAAATGCTTACCATGTCTGCTAGCTTGCGCAATTTCAGTCGACGTTCATCCAGTACCATTTTGTGGATTTTCGTCACCATTTCTGACGTGGTCACCTCATTTGGTCGAACACAGCAATGTTCGTCTTGGCAGCTCATTTGAGCTTGTTTAAACTCAGCCACCCAATATGTTACTATTGTAAACAAAGGAACAGACACCCCGAGAGTAGAATCTAGCGCCGATTTGATATTGGTTGGAATGAAGCTTTTCAAATGAAAGTATTGTATCACATAACTATGACGAATTTTTTTCCATGTTTACAAATTCACTGAGAGCGTTCACTGTTGATGGCTGACAAATAATTACTGAACAACGTAGCGTCGTCAAACTTCAAACTTAGGTTTTATGAGGTTGATACGTTCTATCATGGTCATTATTTTTAAACAACAACTGCTATATATAAGTCAGGTCGGGTACTACTGGGACTACCCGGTACAACTCTTCATGTGGTTGAAACACATGTTGCTAAATAATTTGTAAATAGAAAATAATAAAATTTGAGGGGTAACAATATAATTATAATTAAAAAAAATAACACGTCATTTTACAGAAATAATTTTTTATTATTATATAAATTATTTTATGCTATATACATTTTGTTCTAACATAATTATTATATTCATATATTATTATGGAATACATTGAAATGAAAAATAATTACAATGAGTTTATAATAATATGTATTATAATTGTATGAAAAAGTAAAATGCTCGTGATCAATAAATAATGTTAGTATACTTTTAAGGATACATTA
Organism: Rhyacophila brunnea; assembly: GCF_057557595.1. Taxonomy (NCBI): domain Eukaryota; kingdom Metazoa; phylum Arthropoda; class Insecta; order Trichoptera; family Rhyacophilidae; genus Rhyacophila; species Rhyacophila brunnea. Next base: position 6,415,255 of record NW_028232796.1, on the reverse strand, counting down.
TACTATAAAAGACCGAGTAGGTATATTATTTCTATATTAGGCTACAAATTACAATTATACTAAGGAAATACAAATCTCTTTTTAATAAATTATCATAAAATGAACATTGTATGCTTGTGTACGTAAGTAGACAGCTTAAGTTGTCATATTTTATTCTGTGACACAAATAAAATATCACGATGTATTTTTTACGACCATCGACACATGCCAGTAGATCTATATATTACCACTCACTGTCACCATTAATAGCTTTCTTTTTATGGCGGGGTGCTTATTTCTGTACGCTTTTGAATATACAGAAATAAGATTTAATAGTAATAATAACCAAAATTTATAACTCTAAAACAATATTTCTCTTTTAATTATTACATTTACTTATAAAACTGATAAATAATGACGGTTTTTCGCAAAGGGACAAAGTAAAATCAATGGTGAACTAGTCAAATAATGCCGTATACCCACATCATAATAATAATATACAACTTTTATCATATTATTATTATTGTTTGATTTTTTACAATAGTTATAAATTAACTTTAAATAAAATTAGAAGTGGAAATTTTTTGTGATGCATTTTTAAAATCTTCAATATACCTAGTCAATGTATTGCAACTGTGAACAGAATTCTTATCATCACTACGATCCATCGGAACTAGGACGATTTGGCACCGGGACAACTGGACGCCACGGAATTCGAAAATAAATAGACGTTAGGTACTTTAAAAAAAAAATATTTTATGTTATTATTTATATTTAAATGATTATATTATGATTTAATAGTTGGTGAGAATGTAAATATGCAGACGTAAATAATGATTTAATCGTGCATATGTTTAAGTTCCAACGAAAAAAGAGTTTTTTATTTTATATAAAGCCTTAGGTATGGTAATTCTCAATCCGCAATAAAGAATACATTATGTTAAGAGTAAAATGAATTAAAACTACTAAGTAGTAGATGGAGACTGATTAAAATACCTCATCTACGTTCTGTATACGTGTCTACGACAGTGCGGCGTCCAATTGTCCGGAGTCCAGTCGTCCCATTCCCGATCCATCTTATCTTCACTCGTCAATAACTGACTCAGTTACATAGTCTTTGTAACAATTTTGTACAGGTTTGTAAAAAAAAATACCTAGGTATGTAATATGTCATATCGTTTATCTAAGATGCTTTTAATACATTGTAGATATATCTAATTTAAATAATAAATTTTGTGTTTTTTACTATTTTTTTGAGGGTTGAATAATTTCCGCGGTTGGTTGGTCAATTTCAAACCAAAGTAATACACCAAGTTGACCTTTATCCATATTATCTAGTAGTTGTGTATTCTTACATTTTTTTTGTAGTCTTGGCTGTGAATTAAAGGAATTACAATTTTGGTAATGGCTATGATGGGTTTATGTTGCAGACCAGTCGGATTCATTGGACTAGTGAAATTTTAACAAGGTTTTTTGAGTTTTTTTTCGTATATGTACATTTATGGTAAGCATATATTATATGTTTTTTAAACTATTTCTTTTATTCAACGAATAATTCACAAGATTTAAGAATGTAACATTATATACACTTAAAAAATACGTGTGAAAAAGAAAGGTCTGAGGTGTTTATAACTTATGAATATTCAATATACGGAATATAACATTCTCAAAAATTATTCGTTGAATAAAAGAAATAGTTTATTAAAAATTGTTGGCAAGTTCAAGTAGACGTTAAAGCTAAAAATATTTAGCAAGAGCCGTGCGTCGGTTAATAATTAAGGTAATGAATATTCTTTGATTTAATACACAAAAACCGATAGTCAATAATTTGATAAGCATTTAATGTAGGACCTACTAGTTTAAACTATCGCAATTAGGTATGAGGCTCGTAGCTTAATTGGTTAAAGCGTATTGGCTTAACACCAGTGGATATACGGGTTAAAATCCCGTCGAACATTGTATTTTTTTCAAATGTGATTTTTTCTAGTGGTTATATATCTGAGGTGTTTTCAAGTTGTGTATGTTCAGTATTATATATATAAGTTCTAATGGATTCAAGCTCTGTACTATTCCATTTAAGTCGTTTTTTGCGACCCGGGTTTCGCCTTTCGGCATCTTCAGGCGTCGTGTACACTCACCAAAGGCAAATACACACTGACCAGTGTGTGTGTCAGTGTCAGTGTGTATTTGCCTTTGGTGAGTGTACACGACGCCTGAAGATGCCGAAAGGCGAAACCCGGGTCGCAAAAAACGACTTAAATAGAATAGTACAGAGCTTGAATCCATTAGAATTTAAATTCAAATTCCATCAAGTACCTTCGGTCGAAAGTATTAATATTATATATATAAGTATTTTTATGAACGATGATTTTTAATCATTTATCATATTATACATTACTGTCTACATACTAGGACTAGATCAATATAGGTACACTAAAAAGAAAATGTGGGAAACAATGGTTTCACAGTTATGCAATTAAGTAATTCCTCATGACATGTAACGTTAAAGTTATTGTAAGGGAAAAACTACGTTTTTAAATTGCCATCGGTTTTAAAAGATGCTACCACCCAAAATTCTCATAATACTATTGTAATTCATGGGTTACTGCCAAAAGTTGGTAAGTCTCGGAATAATGTTATGGGGTACATAATTCCAATTTGAAAGTTTGACAATATGTCCTCTAATCAGGCATATTGCTATTTTTTTTTTGTGCTTTATGTGCATGTTCTAGTTATGTCAGATGACACATTTTATCTAACATACATATTTTTATGTAAACACATACTTAATCCATTGTTAATTCTAAATACCTAAATTATCGACTTACCAACTTTTGGCAGCAACCCCACCAATTATATTATTTGGATTCAATATTCAAACTCGAAACAAGTCACAATTATTGGGGTGTGAATATTTTAATCAACTTACTGCGTCATGTAAAAGCAACCGCCCATATAGGTACGATAAAGAAGACACGTCCGTCTGTCAGTAGGACATGAATACATTTTGAGCTTCCCTCATCACGGGCGCGTGACTTTCAAGCCCCATATAAAAACTTCGCAAAGCTTTTTCACAAACGACAACATACGCTACGGCATAAAACAAAGTTGATTTTTTACAATACCGAAACATGATACGACTGAGCTGTACTGCGACATGTCAGGAATTAAGGAACTTCTCCGATGTACAACAAAAACAAAACACAATTGTTTTTGTAACTGTCCAGGATTATGTAAATTTATCTGCGTAACTTATTACAAAAAATAAATAATATAACTTCGTATTGTAATATCAAATCGTAATATATTGTATGTCTCTCCTTTACTTCTCTTATATGAGTCAGTAAGTATTTAATCTAAAATCAGCAAGTATTTTCATACAAAGTAAATAAGAGTCCATTTTAAATACTCTCATAGTAAGTTATATAAAAATAAGTATATCCGGAAATTTGTACGCATACAGTTAGAGTTAGCCATACCACACCATGATAATAATATGTTGTATAAGAAATACTTAGGAGTATAATATTGAGATAAAATTCCTGCCTAAATAAAACACTACAAATAACAAAAAAAAAATCGGTATGTGTACTTATGTACGCGCGTTAGAAGTTATACTTCTTTGGCGTAACAAAACAAATAATTCTTGTATTGGGCCAAAACTCACCTTTGCCATACAGCGGTTATAATCGATTCAGAAGTGCCCATGACGAATTAATAAAAAATCAAATTTTATTGGCGTGTTATTATGATTATATTCATTTCGGTATAAATATATTATGTATGCGAATAAATAATATTATTGCAGAATGTACCTACTTTGGAAAAAAAAATCTCAAAACTTGTGTTTGAAAAATTTAGCAAACCGCTATTTCGACCGTCTTTGCTTAAACAGATGACTGTGCAACTATTTTCGTTAACAATAATAATTTAATACAAATCAAAAGTAAAACATAGCCTATTTAATGGTTTAACTGAAACGTGATATTGGCTTTTGTGATGAAACATAATAATTATTATTGTCTTCAATTATTATAAACCGCTAATAAATAAATTGACATGAGATATACGACAAATATTATCCTAAACTATAAAAATATGTATTTTTGTGTGTGAAGTTTCGAAATATTGTAAATTTACACATACCATTGTTTAAATTATTTACCAACTCGAAATTCACAAAATTTATTTATTTTTTGATATATAATTTTACTCATAACTAACATAAATTTAGCCACAAATCTTGATACACAATCTTTAAAATGAAAAATAAATATACACTACAATATAAATAAAGTTTTATAAATATAAATTAACAGTGTAGAATGTTATAATAGTTATAAGAATGAATAATCATAATAATAAATTGTGTTGCAATTTCCGTCACACGCCAAACACGTTACATCGGCGTCACACGCCAAAAATACACTCTGATCTGTTTTCCGAAACGCGCCTAAAGAAGTATAACTTCAAAAATACCGGAGTACAAGGAAAAGAGAGAAGAAAATTGATAGGTAAGTAGGTAAATTAGAAATACAATCATATCGTAAAAATTAAATCAAATCAAATCAAAAATCGCTCCAGTTCTTAAAATTGATTAATTATTATTTTAAATTTTAATTTTTGATGGAACGATATATTGCGATAAAATTTAAATGTTTGGTTATTAGTAGGTACATTTTGTTCTATTAGTACATATTCCACAAAACTATTATAAACCCACGGCGGGTTTCTGTTATTTCCGACAGTAGGAAGATATTCAAATTCAATGTCGATGTAGATACGGGGTTCCCCTTAGTTTATTTCAAAATGTTTCCATGAAAATGCTCATATACTATGAGATATTCGGTGCGATCCGGAACCTCTGTCACCCTTTTGTTTCACCTGTCAGTATATATTCCACAGATTTTTATGCTCAATAAAAATTCTAATACTAGCATGTCACATCGAATATGTCTCGCCAATCAAACGATATTCGTTATTATTTATGCGATAGACCCATATGGATTCAGTTTCCACTCAGTATTTTATAATGATTTTTTTAGAATAATCATGCTTCTGAGGCTGTTACTTCTTTCAATGCCGTATTCTATCAAAGATTGGTGACCAAATTACAGTAGGCACATCTCCATATTCTGGCGCAGAATCAGATCACCTGTGTCTTGAACATTGAAAATCTCCCCCAGAAACGAAAATAACATTTTTTTAGGCGAATAAAAGATAATTAATCTAGCAATTTTTCACTTCGTCAGATTTTCATGACTGAGGATTATGACCCAAATGATTTGGCTGTCGAATAGTTGTCTCAACGGGTTGACTCTCTTTTGACATTCTAAGATAAGCAAGGCTTGTGGCCACAGGAAGACACTTTGGCACTCATGAATATTAAGTGCACCTATTTGAGGAATATAAAGTTTGCTTTATTATTGTGATACAGCATATTTTAAAGACAAAAGAGCGAGTACTACACAAACGGACACTAACGATTCTAATAATTATGCTCGCTGGCCCCGCGAATTCGATGCGAGACGTCACTATATCTCATAAGTGAGCACACGTAATTAAAGCTGCAGGTTAGCTGTTCGTTAAAGTGCGGAGTGTCAGATTATGAGGAATGTACCCGTAAAAGTACGGGGTACCACAGTTGAAGCTACGAGAAGATATACGTAGTGGGGTAAATTAATGGCATCTGATAGATTTTGTCAACTCTGCCCCCTACCGTCTCCTTAAAAATCAATAAAAAATATTATAGATATTTTCCGAATTGGACCCCCCCAAACCATTTTCGGTGTACAAATGTCGCGTATTCAAGAGAATATCCTTCAGCTAACCTTTACATTTTCCTGCAATATGAACTGTAGTAAATCATACTTCGCACCATCGCAACTAAACTGCCACAATCCAAAAAACGTCAAACAGAGAAAATCAGCTTTGAAGTTTTTACCTTTCACATTTTTGTACTGTGTTTTTGAAATATGTTTAGATATTGAATGAAGTTTTGACTTGACTTTGATGACTTAGAGATATGAAATTTTCGGTATATATACTATGAACGATAGAAAATGAGACATAGTAATTAAATCAAAACACGTACATTTGGACTTGTAACGGTTTAGTTGCGAGGGTGCGACTTGTCAATGCAAAAAATAAAATATGACCAAAGTATGTAGTCTTTGTAACTATATAATCTTTAAGCTTAGAGATATTCTTAAAATCTTCTCATTGTTAATGTGATCATCATAGAAAACCCTTATTCTACGTAGATACAACAACATTTTGATAGTCTTCAATATTCTGACTGTCCGATCCCTTAAAGACCAGGTTTCGACTCCAGTAAAGATATACTGTAGCAAATGATCACCCCACCCCATAAATGTGAATGATTCACTCTCCTTATTGACTTATCATCGATATACTGTAGGATTTTTTTTTTATTTACTGACGACCATAAAAATGATTTTTGGTAAACCCATATATTATAATAATATGTCTTACTCGTGTTTGTTATTAGCTTTGAATCTTCATGTTAACTCTCCCCATCCAGGGTCAGTTTCCTTCAGGTGTTTGAGCCGTCTGCTATAGCATCTCAGTTTACACCATCCAAGAACTGGAGTCTGAGTCTGTCAATAGACTGTCAGGATTTTCCAGACACTGACACTTTATTTAACTTATAACTTTAACTTATAACTAACTATTTTTACTTATAACTAACTGTATTAACTTATAACTAACTATTAACTATTTTAACTTATAACTAACTATTAACTTTATATTAACACTGTTCATTCTTGCTCCAGCGTGTAGCACACCAAAGCCTCGCTGACAATTGCGAAGAAGGCTCTGCTTAGCGGATAGAGGGCTGCTCTGATTGGCCTTACTAAGGCCTATAGGACCACATCTATGGATGCCCTGGCGGTCCTTGCGGGGGTCTTTCCCCTCGACTTGCACGTTCAAATTAGAGGATCGATCACTCTCCTTATGAGGAGGATCAATACAACTCTCGCCGGTGTCCCTCTGACACCGCCATCGAGAGTGGAGGGCGTGAGCTACAGAAAGACTGTATCTGAGCTGGTCTACAAGACCGCATATGCGGCATGGCAGGTGAGATGGGTGGCCTCACCTAAGGGCCGCCAGACTTTTCTATACTTTTCAGATGTCTCGATGAGACACATGACGAGGAGACTGGTGCCGACCCACTGGACTAGTCAATTCATGACTGGCCATGGAAACTTTGCGGCCAAACTGCAGGGGTTTGGTTTGGCAAGACATGGGTCGGGTTGCTCATGTGGATACGACCAGCAGGACGCAGAGCACGTCCTGTGCGACTGTCCACTTATGGGCCCCAAACGAGCGGAGTTGTTTGCCCGGGTCCGACCCCATTCGGGTCCAATAGGACACGCGGACATGGTGGCAACCGAGGCCAATTTTCGCCAGAGCATACGGGGAGCGGGACACTCTCGACTCTCCTTGCGACTCTTCAAATTAAAGTCACTCTGATAGTTGCCATATAAATAAACATCATGCATTCGCACTTCAGTGCAAGGTTGCATCACCAGTCCCGTGCGGCTCTGCGCGGGACAAAATGAGGGCTTAAATTCTTTGATCTAGCACACGTAAGGGTTATGTTAGCCGGCCGCGTATGACGTGGCTGCATATACATAATGGATGCGGAGGTGGGAGTTTTACACACCATGTTCATTCTTGCTACATCGTTCGCCCATCGGAGCCTACCAACTGTAATGAGTGCAGAAATACATTCTTCTTGAAAGAGGTTATAGATCTCTAGGTTATACTGAAAACACCATTATTCTTATTAATTGAGTTAGCATTTACTTCCATTTTAGAATTCCATTTTACAAGAAATGGAAATATAATTAATATTAAATTCTACAGGTTTTACCATTATTCTTCTTATAGATGAACTTATATATCCTAGGTAGTACTTTTTTCTCGAATATATTGTCTGTGGTGAGAGGTTACATGTAAATTGTACGTAAAAAAATTCACCGTGACACAGTTCGCCGTGAACTTTCTATTGGAAAGAGATGACCGTATTCTATATGGTCTCCAATTTTATTAGATTCAATATGAACGTTAATTAAATTTTTATAGCTGATTTTGGCAAAATTCATTAATTCAAGAATGAAAACCTAACCTAACCTTACCTAACCTAACCTAACAAATAATCCAGTATATCGGCTATTTTCAAAATTTGCTTGCTGCTGGCTTCCTGTAAAGTGTAAATCGACAAGAACCGTATTTTATTTAGACATTAATTTTAAGTTAGTAGGTACTATACGACCCAAAGAGGTTGGACGGTCTTTAATATATGGCCATACATTTCCGATACAATATTTCACGGTGAAGTGTGGTACGGCGAACTGCATATGTACAAGTTTCCGAACACGGTGGTGAGAGTCCAACACTCCGATCCGTAGATCAGTATTGGTCTTATCAGACTCTTGTACATCTGAATTTTTGTAGGGTGAGGGACCAAAGTAGTATCTTTTATTATAGTATAATAATTCTCCGTTGAAGAGCTTATATTATGTTTAATGAAATCGCTTCGGATATTGGTATATTCCACTTACGTGAGGGTGAATTTAGGTGGACGTTGTTTTTTAAATTCTTAAAATAGTGTCTGCTTAACTCATCCGGTGTACTTCCTTGTACCTATATACTTAATATTTTTGGTATTTACACATTTATACTGTAGAATAACTTAATACTGAACTATCTCTTGTGTTATGTACATAAAACTGTTTTAATAATATTTCTTTGTTTCTAAATGTCATGTTGTGAACGTCTTAAACTTATAATTTGTAATGTCCACAATATGTAAAATAAATAAATTGAAAATTGAAATTGAAAATTGAAAATTATAGTCAATTTTAATGACGTCGTCAGATACTATCCTCAAAGATGGCGCCACATGTATTTGGCAGTATTCTACGCGTATGGATTATTTTGACAGACAACGAGATATGTTGGTTTACCTTTAATAGCTGTTACAATAATTTTTAAATTGAAGACCATCACAGGCGTATCACAAATAAAAGCACATAAAAATATAAATATTGTCCTGAATAAACAAAAGCTCGAATGTTTACGTTTAGTCCAATATTTCATGCAAATCTGTGGACTTTTCAAAACTTTCACGTTTCGTTCGAAGCTCTTATGTAAATTTCACGTTTTATTTTGGATACATTGTTGTATTGTCAATATTCATAGATGCCTTATTTTAGATATGACAAGTCCCTTTGTAAATTTGATACATGCAAACAAATATGATGGCTTGTTTGTGAAAGTATTATATCAACCATATTATGCCAGACTCAATTATTATGAAGTATTGGCCTCTTTATGAATAAAATATGAGCTTGTATTATCTCAGTTTAAGTTATTTATGAATAACGTTTAGTGTATATTAGGTTAAGTAGGTACTAACATTATATTATTAAAAATAATTACAAGATAAAAAGAACTTTTATATAGGTACAATGTTTTTAAATTTTCTGTTGAATCATATAAACTTGACTTGACTAGCTTAAACGATCAAAAAAAAAAATTTATTTGATAGAAATAATACTGAAATGTCATTTTGACACTCATATTGATTTCCATAGTAACGCACGTATATATTAATAATTTAGTTGTTAGGACCCTAGCAACCAATAATAGTGGATTGGATTACGGTTTTCTTCCAAAATAACTTTTCATACAAAACAGAATTAACTGAAAATGAATTTAATTCTACTTAAAAATGGCTAAACGTATTTATAAAATGCATTGGCATCGTGTTCTGATATATTCTAAAAGTTTCAAATGTCTAGCTAGTCGGGAAGATAGTTAAAAATCGATTGCAAGATTTGTACCGGACAAACAACCACCGGACAAATATGAATACCACCTAATAAAAACGTTGTAATAATAAGAAGAGAGAATTGTGAGTCATATGTTCGAATCTTGCGATTGTATCAAATTTAAACGTTGGTTTTTGAATGTTTGGATGCATTGTTTGCAGAGTCGCCGTGAAAAATATAATGTGCATAAAAGATAGAGGTTGGTAGTAAGAAAAGATAAATAAGTTATCATTAAAAATCCGTACTGAAAATCAATTAACCTGAAATTTTATTTATATACAGACTGGCGTTATGTATCACAACAAGATTTTTTCTGGTGTATATATTAGGCATGAGATGTTTCCAAATTATCTTCAGTTAATATGCTAAAACCGATAGCCAACATTATAATGCGATTCTATAAGTATTTCATGTAACAACTAGGTACCAGTTAAAGTCGTAGTTCAATAAGATACCCGTAGCTTAATTAGAAAAGATACAGCAGATACAGGTTTAAGTCCAGTAGGGTGTCGTATTTTTTCTACAAAATGATTTTTTCTAGTGTGTATTATATGCATGAGATGTTTTCAAATTATGTATATTCAGTATATAGAATGTTATGCCGTGTCCACACTGGCAACCTCAATAAATTTCATGATAATTATCAAAAAATTTTTTGACCAAAAATTATTTTAATCGAAATTTAATGAGGTTGCCAGTGTGGATACGGCATTACGTTCGCAAGTCGTGTATCTTATTCATTGAATAAAATAAATAATTTAAAAGTATCATTTTAAAATCTCAAATACACCCAAGTTGCTGTTGTATAATACCATAGAATATTTTTTAAATGAGCATTATGTAGTTAAAAGTTATTTTTGATAATGGTAGTAGGTAATTATAATATTATTTTCAAAACATAAAACTATTATTAGGCTCCGCATTCACTTTGGTATTTGTATATGAGAAATTAATGATTACGCATAAAAACCGCTGAACCAAAGATTTCCCGGTGCAGACACAAATAATTCAAGAGGCAACCTGCCGCCGCCCCTGCTTTACGCCACCTGTATAAATAGTATGTATAATGTGACCATTTATTTTTTTCCCCAAACCGGGACACATAAAAGAAAGGTAGGTAGGTACTTATCTGTTTACGGCGCCTCACACTTTCATACAATACAATAATTGACAAGATAGTAATGTTTTTTTCATGTCATATTAGGTTACCTATTTTATTTATTTATTTGAAGATTATCGGTATGTTTGAGTAGGCGCATAAAACGCATGAGTTCCCAAATATGTTTTTACAGTACATAATATTATTTTATTTATTAATGAAAAGTACCAACATACAGGTATATGAATATACATGAAAATTTATCTGATGTTATATTTTTCCGAATAACAAATTTTCAGTATATTCAGGTATTTCACCATATAAACAGTATTTATATGGTGTTGATTTTAAAAACGAATGAAATTCTTGGCAGGATTTTTTCGAATTTACTTTTATAATTAACATTGGTTTTTAAGGACATCTACTTTCAACTGTGTTTTTTCACTCGTCCACAACTTATTCATACGAGAGAAGACCCTTTCTACTGGTGCATTAAAAATATTTATTTACTTAATAATAATTCTTGTGATTCAAATTATTGGCGCGAAAGTGTTTGAACAATTTCACCCAACGACTTTCGGTTGAAACATTCCCAGTGTTCCATTCAGACCAGGGAACTCAGAAATAATGGGAACTGAAATACCCAACGGGTAAGGCAATAGCAGGTAACCGTCTCGAGTAAGGAAGAAACCGGGTTAAACTTACACACGTGTCAAGAATACGTTGTACGTCTAATACTGAAAACTGCTCTCGGTTTATGCATTTACGCTCATTTAATGTTGGTGTACTACACACACTATTGCACGTGCATAATGCGTGCTTCATTATCGTAGGACACTCACCCATTCAAAAACCCTGCTTCAACGTGCGGCGTATTATAGCCAATCGGTATTATATTTATTATCTGTTCTGTGATTCAGACACTTTTTGCGGTGTCATGTAGTTAAAAATAAGTGAATACTCGTCAAATATTTCTATATCTTGGTCACAAGTTTCTTTTTTTTCGAAAACGGGACATTTTGGCGTCCCAAAGCTTTGTACGTGGACACCGGGACACGCCGCCTAAAAACGGGACGTCTGGTCACATTAAATAAGTAGTATAATACCACACAAATTGTGTATGGGTAAAACAAATGGCTTTAGTAAAAATTGTAAAATATATAAAGATAAGGATAAACCATACAAAGTGATTTCGGTGATATACCCTTTACTTCATACAGTAACACTGGTCACTGGGAAAACTTGATTGATCCAGGTTATAAGTATATTATTGGTGTGTCAATAATTATTGGTTACGCCCCTTTCTTGTATCGAAAACAGGACACAACAAACTTCAAGTAATAATAAGTATTGAAACAAAGGTTGAGACAGGAACATCGCTATTTTGACAGCAAATACCGGGATCACGGTATAAAACATCAAACCTTTGTCAATAATTATTACAAACCCACACAATGTCTTGTGTGATATCAGTCTGTCCACATTTGAAATACTGGCATATAATCATGGCCGTATTCGCTGCGAAAAACGGTTTCTTTAACATTCTTCGCACTAAAGTCTTCCCGGCTACAATTCGTCGCGTCCATAATAATTCTGCACCACGTCTATACCTCAGTTGAGGCATGGTCTAAAAAGATCGTGGCTAGGCAATGCGCGGATTGCGGGTCGCGGGTGCAAATGATGCATGGCGAACGAAATATAATTTGTCATATAAATCCAACATGCGTCCAATTAATGTTCTGAAGTGACATTGTGTACAAGACCGCATTTGCGGCATGGCAAGCGAGGTGGACCGCCTCCCCCAAGGGGCGGCACACTTACCGTTTTTTTCCAGACGTATTCTGCAGGCACCAAACGCACTGGATTAGCCAGTTCCTCACCAACCATGGCAACTTCGCCGCCAGACTCCACGAGTTTGGCTTGATAGTAGATGGGCCGAGTTGTACCTGCGGGCATGACCACCAAGATGTTGAACACATCCTCTGGGTTTGCCCGCTTATGGAACTCGAACGAGCGGAGCTGTTTGCCAGGGTCCTTCCTCACACGGGCCCAATTGGTCATGGAGATCTGATAGCAACCGAGGCCAACTTTGCGGCATTCGAGAAATTCGGCGAGTTTACACTATGCCTAGCGTCGTATGGGGAGCGGGATAGTCCCGACTCTTCTGTAGACTCATCCATTTCAATTCGTGACACTCAGTATGCGGGTACACAAAGCGCTTAACGTCAGCGGACAGCAGAGCCAGTCCAAAAAATAAAAATTTTCTTTCTTAACTTTCTTCTTTAAGCACTACGGTGCATGGTTTCAGCATCAGTCCCGTGCGGCTCCGTCTCGGGACGGAATGAGCACTTAAAATCACTTCTTTCAGACAAGTTTAAAGCGTCATAGAAAGCGGCCGTGCATATCCACAGCTGTGCATATATGACGAGTAGTGGTGGGCACTTTAACGTATGTTCTATTAGTAACAGTAATAATATATTCATTGACATGTTTTCTTTTTCAAGTAAATGGGTAACGTTTTTAGTCATCTTTAAACGATTTAAAAATTAACCCAATGCTTACGGGCCGCACAAAATTGTGTTTTTGCTAATTACTTTTCAAATGCAAATTAACACGTTAATTACAAAATTAGTTAAAAGGACCCGTAAGCATTGTGTTAATACCCCTGTCGCCATCACGAAACAAATTGACTCATTCACACATCGACGTTCGCTCTCTAAATGCCGGCGAGTCCAAAATTTCGTTAAATCAGGTCAATTTAATATATCTAACACAGAAAAGAATTCTAAGTTCCCTGATATCTCAGTATATTATATATGGTTTTGTTGAAAGGAGTCAACCGATTCGAAAATGTATACTCTTCACATCGTAAAAAAATGAACCATATTATCACACCAAATCCATGTGCAGTGCTGTATGATTGACGCCGACACTCCTCTGCGGGTTTCCAGTCTGCCCGTCTGAGCTGGTGACCAGGTTCGAATACTTAGGTGCCACGGTTGCCGACGATGGTGGTATTTCCACTGAGCTTGGAATCCTCATGGGTATGGCGGGTTGAATTAAGCCAACTTGGAGTCGCATGGAGATCAAGGCTGTATTTTGTGAGGATCAAAATTTGATCATTTTTGATTTGACATTTAATGTCGTTCGTTCAACGAGTGAGTGCTACCTGCAGCCCTATGTTATAACTTGTGATATGAAGTCACCCGACGACATGACGTAATTGTGACGTAAGCCAATACACGCTCGAGGCAAGCCGCCCAACACACACGGCTCACCATAGATATTATTATGCTGAAACACCTATTTGTGTATGGGGACAATGGATAACGCCAGTATTTGAGTAGCGTTAATTTCTCGAATGCTATTATCACTCCGGTAGTACGTCACAATGATGTCATATGACGTCATGTCGACCGGGCGACTTCAACTCGCAAGTTATCACATAAATTCCCTGTGCTCCTGTATGGCTGTGATATATGGCATCTTACTAAGCTTCAAATGTCTCGGTTTTTGAGCTTTGAGAATCGATGTCTCCACCAAATCTTAGGAGTACAGCAGCCCTCGGTGATTGAAGTAATCACGAAGAGACGCTTTACGTGGCTGGGACATGTGTTCCAGATGCCGTTAGAGAGTGTGACACTTCGTACCCTTGTGGCACAGCCTGAAGGGTTCTGTTGCCGTGGCCAGCCCTCCCTCACCCTGAAGCGGTGTCACAAAGTGATCTACGCGATGCAGGTCTGGCATCGCGGGAGGCGCGAGAAATGGCGATGGACCGAGGGAAGTGGTGCGAACTTGTGCTTGCCCTATGACCCATTGCTGGGGCATGACAGTGTGAAAAATGAAGAAGAATTATCAGTATAGCAGCTAAGAGGCATATAAAATATTTATCAAATAATGGTTTATCTATACGAAAAAGTTTTGTATGATAAATTCATGTGGGTAGATGTTTTTATTCTATATACCATACTGTTGTAACTCTTTTTTATAAATTATTAATATACTAAAATACTTCTGTGGGTCTATTCTATACTTATCGAACACTAAATTGATAAATAGTATCAAACTTAGGGTAGGTTTGTATCAAAATATTAGCACTTATTGTAACAATTACACGAAGCTGGTTTTTATTGTTGCAATAAGTGCGATATTTTAACAGCAGCAAGATAGGTGCTGTTAAAATATAGCACTTATTGCAACAACAAAAACCAACTTATTTTGATACAAACCTACCCTAAGTTTGATAATATTTATCATTTTATCACTTTAGCGGTCGATAAGCATAGAATAGACCCACTGATGTACATACTATTATTATGTAAGTATATTATAATAGTAATAATAATCATTTACACACATACAATACACTTTTTCAATATACGTGGCGAAGAATTATTGGGTAAGAATAATTATTGTATTCGCTAAGGCTTAGGTTAGGTTTACACCCACGATGGCCGCGTGGCTTAAGCGCCGGCCTCTCGTGTCGAGGATCCCAGGTTCGAATCCTGAGTCTGGCAAGTACACATATTGTTTTTCAATGTGTGTATGAGTCCAGAGTATGGAAATGATAGGTTGAGCAAGTGGCTGACATCCATTTCTCGTAAAAATAAAAATCTGTTAATAAAAACTTCCACTCTGTGGAGGCCCATAATGTGATCCTATTAGGATCGGACATGGTCGAAAGAAAGAAGGATTAGGTATAAGCGAAGAATATTTCTGGACACGTGAAAACCATCGAGTCAACAAGTCAATGATTCTAATCTTCTGTTTCATTATATTTTCTCTTTTTTGTGATCACAGAGACATTTTTACGCAAAATTGTGTTCAGATAATATAATTATAATAAATAAAAAAATACTGGTACATTTATAATTATTGTATTATAACACATAATATTATAATATAACTGTTTATAAACTTACGTAGCTACAAAATTAATAAATAAATTATGTAATTTTATTATTATAATGTTATACTCAATGTATCTTGATTAATTATTACGTAATGGCAAATATTACAGGTGTGCTAATATTATTACATTAATTTAATAACAAAAATTTTATAACTATCAAAATGATTAATAACACTATATATTACATTTTACTTACATACAATAAAATATTTACATTTTTGAAGGCTATGCATAATATTTATTATGCGAATTAAATAAGTAAAGGTAAAATTTTCAGAAAAATGTAATTCAATTAAAAATATTATCTAGGGATGTATGTTTCGTGTAGGTATCTATACATAGCTGTAAAATATATTGAACGATTAAAAATTAATCATATACGTACACATACTTTTAAGTGTCTACGTAGGTACTCTTTTATTGAATACATATTTACTTTATTCAAGGCTAAATATACACTAGATTTAAGAATTTATGGTTCTATAATATTTTAGACTTTCATGGTTGCTTTTTATCGTAATATTATGTATGGGTGCATTCATTCACCTAACAGTACACTTCAACACATTATTTCTTGAAAATGGCTTCTGCAATGATGTCCAAAACGTTGAGGAAATAAGGAAGAAGAGCAAGCGATGACAACTCAAAAATCTATTACGAATATGAGTGTAATGTTATTTTTATTGAAGATACATCATTTTGAAAAGTCTCCAAAGCAATACATATTGGAAAAATCCTACATTTTTCGGATACATATAATTTATGTATACTATAATAATATTAATATAATGGTAAAATATGGTAAATATAAAAATATTATATTTACCATATGAGTCATCTTAATCAATTCAACTAATAATTACGTTATGAAACTGTTGTCATCTTTGATATTTAAATCAAGTTAATGATTGATTTATTTATAGCTGATGCCATCGTGAGTTATTCAAATTATGTTTTGCGTTTATAAACGGTATACTTACCTTCGAATATGAATACTTTATTTGTAATCAAAGTATTAATTGAATTGATTTTCTAAATTAAATTGAAAATAACATTTTGGCACATTTCGTTAAAAATATATTTTATAATTACAAATGACGAAGGAATCTTTTACATTTTAAATAAAAACAGATTTATAATAAATTATTTAGAAAGTATTTTTAATTTTAGAGATGTGTCTAACTTTTCATTAAGTATATGATTTATACGATAAGTATGGAGAGAGAATTCTTAGAAAATTAAATGGTCTTCATAATATCTATTTCATATAACTAGATTTATTTATAATTACCCAAGACACACGATAGTACGATAGTATAGTATTGATCTTGAAATTATTTTATAAAGATATTATTTGTATCCTATTTCACGAAAACAATAATTCCAAGTATGGAGACAAATATTGTGTTACAAACATACATTTAGTTGATAGAATAGGTACACTAATACTTAAACTAATAATACTATTAATTTATTGTGTCTAGGCACGAAAACAGGGAGAGGGAATCTATTGACAAGCGGAATTAGCTAGAAAATTATAAAAAACAATAATAAGTCAAAATGGCGTGTTTCTCGTAGCAACGCAAAATGATAAATGCAAGATGATATTATATTATGCTAATGCCTCATAAACTTTAGAATTCAATGAATACGTTTTTTTGTAATCTGACATGGATGAAAAATATAATATATAAATGTAGACAGTCAAGAAAATTTGGAGTACATTTTTTACTGTTTCATTGGAAATATCGACACGTGGTCTCGTGGAATTTTGTTTTGTTTAAATCTAGATTTTTTTATAACGTAGTCATTTTATTTGATATCAATATTTGCAGGTGTGGACTTGCGTTGAATTCCAAACAAATGATTGTGATGCGGTAAAAGTTTACAAACCATTCTATAATTTATAAAAGGAAATAATATAAATGTTGGGTTGGACTAGAGCTTTTGATTTCTCGATTTTGAGATTGTTTTTTCTGATTTCTCGAGAATTCTTGAGATTCTCAAGAAATCGCTTTTTTTCATTTTTCAGGTTCTTCAGTCTTTTACCGAGAGATTTAAGTAATTCTGTTGAGAATGAAAACCGAGATCTTTTTCTTAGCTGTTTAGGTAATTTTTTTTACCGTGAAATTTAGAAAATTTTATTCTGATTCAAATTCAAATTTTTTGTAGCTTTTTCAGGTAAGTAAAATAAAATCATATACATATTAAGTTGCTTCTCTAAAAACGTTTTTGTGACGATTTAGAGAATTCTTCGAAAATCGAGATTAGCCTTTTTAACTATTTCTAGAGATTTCTCGAGAATCGACCACAACTTCTAGCACACTGCAATCTTAACATATTAACATAAGTACCTTAGTTAATTTAATATAACATACTAAATTAAAATCAATAATTCAACATACCACATCTTCATGAATGCCTTTTGTATTTTTATGACGGTCACGATTATTTTTAATATGAGGCTGTTAAAAGCAAAGTCGACAATGTCTCATGTAAATACATACAAGTGACTTTGTGTCATTTTCTTCCAATAGCCTTATGTCATGGGGTTACTGTCAAAATTTTCGAAATCATGTTATGGAGTAATTGAAATTTGAAGTTTGACATGGCCTCTAAAATCAGACACAATGCTATTTTCTTTGTGCTTTATGTGCATGTTCTATATATCGGATGACCAGCAATTCCACGATACACATAATTACATTTTTTTCTTCTAAAAACAATTATATTGTACTATGCTTGAACAGATCGCTTAAAATTAGTTGTAGTTGATCATGACCGGTTATCGATTACTGAATTGTTTTTATGGACAGGAAATGTGTCAGTTTGTTTAATTTTTTTTATGCTTTTGAAAATTCTTATCGAACTTAACCAATACCAGAAATAAATACATATATTCGCAGTATAATATAATGAATACTATTACTTAGCCTTGTTTATTATAAAGTACTTACGAATTCTCTGAAATTTCCATCAAAACACGACGACAAAATCCAATTGAGTAATATATGATTCAATTAAAAAGCATTCAAGCTAAGTTAGTAAATTAAACAAGTATATCTTGAAACAAATACAGGCCAATTTATTACGGCGTCTCTATTCCCGGGACATTTTCGCATGTTCGGGGATTCCCTCAGTTTTCTCATATTATTATATTACCCAATCCATTAGATTAATCGTCTCTCCTTTGGCATTATTAAATTAGTTTCAGGGATAACTTTCGCACACGCGTAAGCATTTCAAGACCCGTATTAGATGAGACAAATATTTCAATTATCGAGAGATTTTGTAGTTGTATGAAGAATATACAAAATTTAACGTACATTGTCGTATTGTTTATATCGCCGGTGGCGAAGGGTGGAGGTAGGCTTTTAAGATCCGCCATAAATAGTGCACACTAAACTTTGTTGGTCATATGTATTTGTTTTCATTGAAATAAGACTACAATTTAAAGATGGTACTGGTTAGTTTTTAAACCCTGTAAAATCCAAACCATAATAGATAATATTAGATAATTT
This sequence comes from Rhyacophila brunnea, assembly GCF_057557595.1. Classification (NCBI taxonomy): domain Eukaryota; kingdom Metazoa; phylum Arthropoda; class Insecta; order Trichoptera; family Rhyacophilidae; genus Rhyacophila; species Rhyacophila brunnea. The sequence goes on along the minus strand of NW_028232796.1, from coordinate 6,395,881 downwards.
TGCAAATAAATCATAAATAACTTTGGATATTTTATAGGTAGATAGAATAATATTTTTTATCTATTTTAGTTTGGTTTAGACAGGCCATAATGAATTTAAAAAATTAACCAACAATATGTGTAATACATATGTATTCTGAGTTCAACGAAAACAAATCAGTATGAATGAAAAAGTGTGCACAATTTTGTCGTATAGTCCAAAATATACCATAAAAGTTATGTTTTAGTTTAGGCAGGACTTAATTTATTTTTAAAAAGTAACGAATACCATTTTTAAATTGTATTCTTAGTTAAATAAAAACAACTACGTATGACTAACAAAGTTTAATGTGCACTACTTATGGCGGATCTTAACAGCCTACTTCTACCCTTCGCTACTGCGCCATATTCATATCATCATCACCCGGGGTCGATCGACTACTGGATGAAGGCCTGCCCTAGCTCCATACACTCTTCTCGGTCCCCAGTTATTTTCTGCTACGTATATAATTTATAAGTTTTTCTATCCAGCCAGTTTTAGGGCATCTCTGTGGGAGTTTAGTGCCCCTTGGGTACCACTGTATGGTTTGTATGACGATATTTGTCCAGCAGTTGCCAGTCCATTGCTATTTTATCTTCTTAGCGACCTCCTTCACATCACGTACTCTTTTGCTTATATTTTCTTATCCATTGATTTGTGCCACGTTGCTACTCATATTTTTTGAATTTTTCTTACATTAAGAGTCAATGTTTCACATGCATACGTGAGAGGTGATAGAACACATTGGTTGAACATTTCACGCTTAAGACACAATGGGATGTCACTTTTGAAGATATCCTTCATATACCTAAGTTTATTAATATCAATTATGTTAATAAAATGGTTTTAATGAAGCAAACATCAAACAAGCGGAAGTGATCGCTTTGTTCAATATATTTCAATAATGAACTATTAATAATTCATGATTTGAGATTTTTTCTCAATCGGAAACATATTAAAAAATATACTTATTAGAAAAAAAATAGTCCCATTCGGCACTCGAACCCGCATCCATCGGATTCCGGCCAATGTCCTATACCAATTTAGCCATCTACACTATATGAAATTAACAATACTCATGCTGTAGCACTGCATACATCTATAGTTAAATAAGTTTCAGTTGAGACTTTGTAGCCTAATAATAAAAAACACACTATTCAACAAAGAATAACATGTAGGTATACTTCATCAAGTACCGTTATATCCTGGAAGCGTTACAACATTGCTGTTTGTATGTGCTTGCCAACAATGTAATGTAAAGCAAGTTAAAATTGTAACAATATAAATGGCCTATCAAGTTGTAACGGGGCTCAAAGAGAACCCTTCAAAGCATCGTATGACGCAAAGAACAAACAGTAAAACTAGCAAAGTTTTCTCTTGTAGAATAATCGACCAAAATAACCTACTATGTGACTAAAGTCTGGAGCTTTTTGACTTGACAATACTAGTATACCTAATTCGTATACAGAATTTTCTTCTAGAATCTAGATGGTTTCATCTTAGATAAAGTTTAATAAACAGATGTACTGTTTATTTTTTTTAAATATGAAGAAATATTTTGTCAAAGAAATAAAGCCAATTGCGAGAATTATAATGCTGAGCAAGCGAGAATACGTCATGGTGCTAATTTTTATAACGGAGAATTATTGGTCACACGGCTCTGCCAGTCGCTGAAGTTAATGGCATCACCAAACCACACCCGGTCTTAATCACGCGTATTACGGGAGCCTACGTTTTTGTGTGAAGCACCGGTATTTTTTATGACTGAAAATGTCTCAAGACTAAGGTCACCTTGCATTTAAGTGTAATTTAACTGAATTTACATAACTGTTTTGCTACTGAAGCCGTTTATAATCGATTTATGATTCGTACTATCGGAAAAATAAAGAATTTGGGTGCTAAATCTGATTCTTTTTACAATTTGAAATGGGAAATGTATATTAAATACCATGATGATGCCTTGTCTTTTCTTGTCATCTAAATGACATCAAATATTTTATTATTATAAAAGACTATTGTTGCAAACTTCGTCGTTTTAAAATCGAGAATTAAACCATGTTTTGATCCGTGGTTATACCTAACAATTTTTTAAATTATTTTGTTATTAGCATATACATTATTTATGTATTGAAATATTTTTTTATTCAACATTATAGTTTTCAATTGACTTCTTCAAATTAAATTATAACATTTTCCGTTCAATTTTTGCCATGAATATATTATGTTTTGTTATAGTGGTTTATTAAATTTTATTTCAAGGTTCATTCTTTCCCATTCTTAGTGCATGAGAAAAAACAGGTCACCATCATAACAATATTATACATTTATCCTATACAGTATACACTATCTCCAAAAGATACCCCAAAATTCAATTTTTCAGTGAATGTTAACAAGTCAATCGAATAATATAGTTGTTAGGAAGTGATGCACTAATCAATAGGCATGTATTTAGTGGACAACAATGGTTGATGTAATAGAATCTAGTATATTATAATGGATATCACCGTATTGTTGAAGTAACAATAGTCTGGTCATGTATTTCAGTGATTAGTCAATGCTCTGAAATCTAGATCCGGGTCACAGGAATCCGATGATAGCCACATAGTAAATATATAAAGTGACTCTGCAGTACTATACACTGTCATAGTTATCCACAGGAACTGTTTTGTTCTCTTGCCTCTTTAAAGTTACATTCATAATAACTTTACTGGATAGCTGTTTTATTATTTGTATTTTTGAAGTTATGCTTTTTTTAGCGCGTTTGGGAAATCAGATTAGAGTGTATTTTTGGTGTGTGACATGTAACACATAATTTAGTTTTTCACACGAAAAAAAACGCACTCGATTGGATTCGAACCACCGATTGTTCGGTTATCAGCCGAATGCACTACCTTTACGCCACAGTATGATACTGCAATCGTGACGATTATACAGTATAATATTATAGTTTAGAATTGTTACGTTGCCTAGGCAGCGAATTTATTATTGTCGGCCATTTGCAATTACTCACGTAAACAAACGATTAAACGTCATAGTGACAGTTGTTACTATAAAAATAAAAACAACGATAAATAATTATATACTTAAGTAATATAAGTTAAAATTTATAGAAATAAACCAACGGTGCTTCAATAAGCGGCCCGTTTTCTTACGTGTGTAATTTAACAAGATAATTAAGAGCTAGTCGTAGAATCTAGGTTATCACAAGTTTTGTTTGTGTTTTGTTACGCTAAACAAGTATAACTTCTAACGTGCGCACATAAGTACACACATCGATTTTTTTATTCAGAATGAAAAACAATATTTAGTACTAGTTAAATTTTTTAAATTTTTTAAATTTTTTAAAAATAGGTACAATATTTTATTACACCGTATAGGTGTTTTTATATCTAATTAAAAAAAACAGTTTGGAATTAATTTCTTTTTTTTATCATAGTTTGTATATATAATGATGTGCTTACTCAAACCAAGTGTTTTTTGAAGATAATTTATTAATGGTTTGTTTGCATATTGTTAATTATTATTGTTCATTTATTTAGTATATCTTGCAATCAGCAATACCCGATGCGGGTAGAAGAACAGTTTTCAATAAGGCATATTCTCTCAGCCGGCACAATTTTCATTTGACTAGCATCAAGTAGAGTAGTTTGCGTGCCAAAGTCCTTAAGAAACCTCGATAGTAAATGCGAGGTATCCATAAAGGCATCTAGAAAAAAAAAAAAAAAATACTCTTCAATATTGTATACCTACTTCTATAATTAGCCGTATTCACATTAATAAAAAAATATATGTTTATTAAAGTCGTTTCCAATTATTTATTATTTTAAAGAAAAATATATACTGAAGTACTTTTAATGATACATCGAGAGCTAAAAAAAATATAAACACACAAAATATTTCCAGGAAATAGGTTAACGTAAATCACATTGTCTGTAATACAATTCATTTTGTCATTGTTTCTTATATTTTATTCACATTAACATGCGTCCAAGTGAAATAAGCTGAATGTTAAAAAACCGTATATTTTGCGTTTAAATTATAAGAATAAGCATTGTTACGTTTACACAACAATATATTCGTATATATCCTGTCGTTCGAATTCTTTACGGGTACGGCTTTGCTAATAGACAATTCACGTGTGTGTTACAAACGAAAATATTTATAACATGAAAGAAAATATAAAAAGAAAACATCATAATATTCCTCAACGAGAGCATATCATTTTGTTTATGGCAACACTTTTATATGATTGTGTGTTGTCGTTGTTTTCCCAGTGGAAATACCGGGAAATGGAATTGTTTTTCGAAATACGGACTACAATAAATTTTGGCATAGATATTTAATATGTCACTAAAATATCGAAATACTTCCCGAGAAGGGAAAAACACAACGAATAGCCATGGAAAACAAAGCGAATACCTTTTCAGAAATTTTGAAGGACTTAGTTTTGTTTATAATAGGATAACATTTACTGTCAAACAACCGGTGGATACCATACTTATAATTTAACTGAACTAAATAAAATATATTATACCGATTTTATCCAAAATAGTGTAGATAAACCATCATGATATATTATTTAAAAAATCGGTGTGTGTACTTATGTACGCGCGTTAGAAATTTTACTTCTTTGGCGTAACAAAACAAAATGATAACCTAGATCAGTGGTTCCCAAAGTTGACTGGGCTCCGACCCATCTAACAAAAATTTCCTATCTTGGGACCCACCTCTTAGCTGTCTTAGAGAAAAACGGCCATAAAAATAATGCTAATGCTCAGATTCCCTAGTGGCGAGTCGTGGAACTACTTAATGCTGTCTTATTTGTTCTAATTGAAATAAAAAAGAATTTTTTTGTTAGTGTTAAAAATATGAATGAAAGACTGTTGAAATAAGAAACACAACTTAAATATAAAAAAAATATTACTTAAACAACTACACCTGCAAGGTTTTTTTACAAAGTTATTTCAATGGGAAGGATGTATTTGTTTCTTATTTTTCTTCATTACAGTTTTAGCATCAACTTCAACTTTAGTTACTTTTAATCACAGTGAGTTTGATAATATATCCAATTTATTTCGGTATTTTGTTTTAATGTTAACCATAGCCAAAAATCCGACCTCAAATAGATATGAGGTAGTAAAGAGGAAAGAGGAATTATAAATAGCTGAATGAAATATCAAATTTATCACTTCCTATTTTTTTAAATTCATGTATACAGTGGCGAGGGTCCAATCAATATTACCCACTAGTGGGTCGCGACCCATAGTTTGGGAAACCATGACCTAGATTCTTCGACAAGCTCTTAATTATATTGTTAAATTACACAATCAAGAAAAGAGCCGCTTATTGGAGCGCCGTTGGTTTATTTCTATAAAGTGTATATTACTAAATTATATAATTATTTCGCGTTGTTTTTATTTTTAAAGTAACAACTGTCACTGTGACGTTAATCGTTTGTTTACGTAAGGAATTACAAATGGCAAACAATAATAAATTCGTTGCCTAGGCAACGGAAAAATTCTACTATCAAACTTGCGTTTGTATACAGCTAACTTCATACTTTCGCGCACTTTCGTAACGGTGTGCGCGCGCAGCTTTCAATTTCACTCTCTACCATATGCCCCAAAAGAAGTATAACTTCAAAAAGCTGTATTATGGGGTAACGTAATAATATTACGAGTCTTATAGTTACAAAAGACGTTAGTTCAAATTTTCATCGTTTGTAGCTGCTATGTATTCAACATAATAAAGATTTTTATGCGGTTGTTGAAAGGTAGATAAGTAATTAAAAACTTTTAAAAATACAAATACATAATGTCACATAAACTTATTGAAAAAATGTTCAATTAATTGGGAGTCTGGAGTTGATATGTTTAACAAACTGACTATTGCAATGTGATATATAAACGTATGTCCTGAAAAAACTTAGGTCACGTGACAAATGACAATTCCATGCTATTGTATTTGGTTTTAAGTGGAGTTGACAATCAATGTTTCAAAATTATTTTAGTTTAATTAAAGGTTTGATTATTGAAGTATGTTAAAATATAATTATTGTTATTTAACAGATGAAAGAATTCTGAAGTAAATGATAAAATCTTAATATTTTTGAGCTTTTGCAAAGCTATAGGTAGCTTCATGTATGATTTATGACTGTACTGGAATATAACCATTTCATCTCTTCAAAAAATGACTCAATATTTCAAATTCTCAATTTAAAGAACCCAACTATATATTCAAGAATCTAATATATATTTATCATACATATTTTCTTTTACTACACAGAGGTAAAACAATAATGGCAGTAAATATAAAACGCTTTGAATAATTAACCGAAATATATAACCTCTAGTCATCTCATAGAAATTTCTGTCGGAATTACCCCAATGCACCTTATATATTATCTTTTTCCAGTATATCTATTTTTTATGTTGCAGAGACCTGTTTCCACAACTTTAGTTAGTATATTATCGAAATATTATAATATACTATTGTTTTCAGAATATGGTTCCGTAGGTAGAGAAACAAAATGGCCATTAATGTATGAAAAAAGGACTAACCACATACTAGCAAAGTTAGAATAGAAGAAAAATTCTAAATCTCGAAAGGTTTTGTGCGAGAATAAATTGGGTCAAAGCTTTTCTACAGTAATGAAAAACTTAAGCCCCTTCTAACAGCACATTATACACTAATATGGTATGATAAACACCTTTCTTTCAATGAGCTTTTTGTTACATTCAATATTGAAACCACTTCATTAAAATATTCACATATGCGTGTGAAAGATGGACTCTAAGTAAAAGAGAGATCCAGAAACTTAGAGTAGCACAACGTGGTATGGAGAGGTGCATGCTGGGCATAACGCGAAAGGACAAAAAGAGGAATGAGTGGATAAGGAAGCAGACAAAGGTTTGCGATGTAATAAAGTTTATTAAAAGCCTTAAATGGAGATGGGCTGGACACATAGCTTAAAGAAGAGACAATCGTTGGACAAATCTAGTCATCCAGTGGTATCCAAGAAGTACAAAACGTCCGCAAAGTAGACCTAGAGGTCGCTGAATCGATGCATTGATAAAGTTCTGCGGAAGTACGTGGCAATGCAATGCACAGGACCGAGAGAAGTGGAAGCAGCTTGAAGAGGCCTTCATCCAGCAGTGGATAGATTCAGGCTGATTATGATGATGATATTTTTTTAAATTAATAGAGCAATGATATATTCATAACCGCGAAATTTATATGAAAACTTTTATTAGGTATTTATAAATAGTATATATCAATCGAGGTTTTGAGATGTAGTTGATTTAGCGTAAAATTAGCTAATCACATTACCAACGACGATGTTTTAAAACGAGCCAATAAACCTTTTAAGAACTTATAGCTATGGAAGAATTCTAAAGAATTCAGCCATAGTTTCTTTTATGAGAAGTATGACTTACTCTCACTCAAAATGCAAAAGAAGTCAGTGGCCAGCAGTGGCATAGATACATGTGGAGATTCTTTGATTAATTTGAAAGTGGTTTATTAGCAAAGTTGTTGGCGATCAGATACGTTTGGCCCAAGACAGTGAGATGTACTGAAATTTGGTCACTAAACTTCAATAGAATACGCAAAGAAAGAAGAATAAATAGAAAAATAACAATGTAAGCTTTTGAAAATTTAACCTGTTTGACTTTGTTCATTATACACGTTAACTAATTTTAATGAAATAAATTTATTCATAAAACCAAATTGGCAAAAGTAAAATTAGAGATATTGACAGACACATAACCACTGTCATAAATCACTATCACTTCAGAAGCGTTGAAGCTTCAATTTATGTAAAGGCATAGAGGACGTAGGTCATTTTCTGGTTTAGGTTTCTCCGCAGACGTACAAAGCGTTAGTATTCAATGTTATATGCACATTGGATATTTGTAGGCCTACAATCTATTTGCGGAAGCTTTATAATTTGGTCTAATATCATATGGGAGTTATTCACCATAGATGTCTGTCATTCATGACGCCAGGCTTGTCCAAACTCATCGTTCTTTTGAATGAGTTCCTCTTCTGCCACCCAGAAAGACACTACTGGATTTAATTGGCAGATATACGGAGATCATGTGTGTACGAAGTGGGAGCTTAGAGCTTTTATAAACTTTTGATGAAGCTATGGTTAGCATTTATGTAGAAACAGATCGACCCCGTCTTTTGATGATCGTAATTTACTATTATTATTGTATTAGTACGAGCTAAAATACTGTCTGAAGTTATCATAATTTTACTATGAATAGTTATTATTCGTATATACATTTTTATAAATTATTTATTATCTAACTATTGTCTAAAAATAAACTACTTATTATAAAAAGTACACAACTAATAATTATCTCACAATAAGTAATAAAATAATATTAGCTAGAAAATAATCAGGCAACTTAAATATTTTTTAGAATTATTTGTAATATTATTTTTGTCCTTATCATAGATTTATTTTAGTATTTAATGAATAATTAACATTGGTACTACGGCTTATGCATAGTGATAATATTATTTATCAAATATATATTATTATTCATATTTTATAATTCGTACCTATTAACTATAGCATTTAGATAAAAAAAACACGCAATTTTTTCATTAAGTTGGTATATGAGTAAGCGGTTTACCAATATATTTATATTATTATTTATTTATTGATAAATAAATGTATTTTTTATTCATTAAATGCTATATTTAATAATACTTTTATACAAAATTATCATTTACAATCAACCCTTATCGATATTCTTACTATAGACCTGTGGTGCGTGATTTCAAAATATTGTACTTGGACGCACTGTAGGGGTCGTGGCCTAAGTCGGGTCGCGAGCCGTTAGTGGTCCCGTTTGCTCCTCATCGTAGAGTGCTTCTGCATCACCGCACTGTTCTGCTGCAGCTCCAGCCTTTGGAACCACTGTCAGCTGTTCCAAGTCACCCTGTAAAAATTTAAAAAAATATCGTCATAATATGTAGATTGAAAAATTAATCAATTTCTTTATTGTAATTTCTTGATGGAATGACGCAAAAGTTATTATAAATATCAACAGATCCTAGTATTATTGTTGTATTTTTTAATAGTTATATTATTTTTACATTTTTTTTATTATTCACTAGTGTTTGTACTCGGCTTCGTTTGGGATTTACCAGGCTATTTGTGTATTTGTACGGTTTTATATTACTTTACGACTAAAAAAAAATGAGTGTGATGTTAGTTTTTTTATAATATTAATACTATTAACTGAAGGTACTTGATGGAATTTGAATTTAAATTCTAATGGATTCAAGCTCTGTACTATTCTATTTAAGTCGTTTTTTGCGACCCAGGTTTCGCCTTTCGACATCTTCGGGTGTCGTGTACACTCAGCAAAGGTAAACACACACTGACAACGAACACTCTTAACTCTAGTTTATATAATAAATCAATACAATAAAGTTGGTAAAAAAACCGTTTTTTTTTTTACTTAAAAACTTCAAACTTTAAACTTTTTTTAAAAATAATGTTATACAAAAGTAGGTAATATGTAAGAGTATTATTAAATACTAGTATCTCATTAGTTAACTCCATTAATTATTTTTCTTAGAATTGACGATTTACACCTCTTGAGTATAGTATTTTTATTGTTTATAAAGAATAATGATATATTATTAGGTTTTCACGATTTTCGATAAGATAGGGTTTTTACTAATTAGGTTTTTTACTGACACTTCAACTATTCATAATTTGTTTATTGTATTTTTTGTGACCTTTGACTTTATAGGTAGGTAATGAAGTTTTCACCTAGTTTATTGTATTGCTTTATTATGTAAACTAGAGTTAAGAGTGTTCGTTGTCAGTGTGTGTTTACCTTTGGTGAGTGTACACGACACCTAAAGATGCCGAAAGGCGAAAACCGGGTCGCAAAAAACGACTTAAATGGAACAGTACAGAGCTTGAATCCATTAGAATTTAGCTTTTTTTGTCCAGAGTGTCAGGAATTTGTTTCTGATTGTGCGTTTGTTTCGTTAGAGTGCATTCTTTTGGCTATAAATAATCTTAAAACCTTTGACAATCTATTTTGAAAATATTCACCATCAACCAGAAGGTTTTTGGATTATCTGATCATTGTAATTTTTTTTAAGTCAAAGATGCACTCATATTAAAAAAAAAACCGTTATAAAATGTGAATTCTAGGATCCCATATTATTATTTCACGAGCATGTTTATTTTTCAACTTAATTTATTAAGTTTCCTCTAATGCATGAAATTTTTTTTGACTAATTCATAGTCCTATGGTTTTTTATTTATTAAAAAAAAACCGATCTTAATAAAAAATTAAAAATTGTTAACTCGAAATTCTTTTAATTTAAATAAGTAAAGCAAAGCAGTTTTAAATATTAGTCAAATCCACTTTTTCACAATGTGAGAAAATGCGATATTTTCAGTCCTACTTCATAAAAAGTTTATGTTTAGTAGCAAAAAAAAAAATCACATCGTCTCTCTGATCTGATCATCTTCTTGATATATATGGCATTATAGAAGATGCTGCATGCTTTTGCGATGACGTGATTGGTTGAAATTGATTTTATACTGTTTGAAAAAGAGCCTGCCTGGAATTTTCCAGTGTCGAAAATTAGCACCATATTTAGTTGGTTTTTTTTTAACTATTCGATTTTTAATTTAGTGAGTTATGAATATTACATAATAATATATACAGTAAAAAATATGGAAATTGATCATTTTTGAAAATATCACCGTGTAATGTGTTATTATTTCAAAAATAGTTTAATTCAACAATTTTGGTGTATGTCTTACTGAAAATGGTTGAAAAACACTGAATTAATTAATCTATTCGATTCCACCATTATGGTTACTGTGAGGAACACTTTGATTTTGTGTAAAGCCAAAATAATGTGATCCCACACTAATTATTAAAACCGTCAAGTGCACACTGCACTGGTTGAGTTTCTAAACCGCCGATCGCCATAATTTACAGCGGGGCCACGACTCAGTCGAAAGTTGCCATATTAATTACGCAGCCCGTCCACTTTGACATGTTTTAATTGCGCCAATTGCCGCGCAAAACAGGCGATAACGGCCGCAGCTGCCGTATTGGGTACACTTGAACACCGAAATATACGTTATGTAATATGGCAACACTGGCGACATTTGGCCGCGGCGCCGAGTGCGGTCGTTCTTGGAGGTCCTGCCACTTAGAAGTTGTTTACTTATAACTAATTTTCCTCGATATTATCACGGGAAAATGTAAACGTTATACCTATGTAAAAGTACACGTATTTATTCGGTTTTTCGTATTCGTATTTTTCGCCAAATCATTGCATATACATATTAATGTTCCAATTGTATTAGATTCAATAAAACACTGTCACTATTAACAAATATTATTATATATATATATGAATATATATATATAGATATCTCTTCTCGTTCTAAGTTGATCTTACGCGACGGCACACCAGGTATTTGTTGAACATTTTGTAATTGTTGATCTACCCTGATTTGTTGCTCCATTGCCAAAGATGACATACGAAATTGATCCATTTGGAGCAACAAAAGTCTCGATCTATTAATAGAAGCCCCGCCCATTTTCCCCTCCCATATACATTTTACTCTTTTAGCTTCTGTTGATCCAATTTGAATGAACCAATCAGAGGGCTTCTTGTTCGGCATTGGTTTGAATGCATGTGACGCATTTGTTTACTCCTAAAAGATTCGTTCAAGAACATTTTTATGATTTGCACTCTAATGAAATCAATACAACCGCGCAACTAATAAATAGATATTTGCGATTGCAATTTTCAAGAGAATCTTCGCTGAGATTTATTCTATCAGGGGTCATCCATATATTATGTCACGCTCTAGAAGGGGTCTAATTTATTATAATGTGATGATTTCTGACGAATGTGGCGGGGGAGGACATAATAAAAACAGAGTGGTAAAGGTTGTGACGATAGGCGGGGGGGGGGGGGGTGCTAAAATAGCTAAAATCATGTGACGTCGTATATGAACGGCCCCTTACAGTTTACTTGATAATTTGACTTGGTAATTGTTCTAAGAATAAATGGGAAAGGCTGATGTGGGTTGACACCAGTAGCGAAGGGCGGAGGTAGGCTGTAAAAATCCGACATAAATAGGACATATTATATTAACTAATAATTGTTCTAAATATAAATAAAGTAGACTGATGTAGGTTGACACCAGTAGAGAATGGTGGAAGTAGGCTGTTAAAATTAGCCACAAATAGTGCACACTCAATTTTGTTAACTAATAATAAATTGTTCTTAATACAAATACGGTAGACTGATGTGGATTGACAACAGTAGCTAAGGGTGGAGGTAGGCTGTTAAAATCCACCGTAAATATTGCACACCGGTAGCGATGGGTCGAGGTAGGCTGTTAAAATCCACCATAAAGAGTGCACACCAATAGCGATGGGTGGAGGTAGGCTGTCAAAATCCACCATAAATAGTGCACACAATTTTTTTTTAACTAATAATTTTTCTAAATATAAATAGGTAACAAACTGTTTTGAATGTAAATAGGGTAGATTGATATGGGTGGACAACAGTAGCGAAGGGCGGAGAAAGGCTGTTAATATCCGCCATAAATAGCGCATATTAACTTTTCCAAAACTAATAATTGTTAGTTATGGTGTAGCGATGGTTTCAGGTAGGCTGTTAAAATCCACCATAAATAGTGCACACTGGTAGCGATGGGTCGAGGTAGGCTGTTAAAATCCGCCATGAATAGTGTACACTAAAGTCTGTTAAACTAATTGTTCTAAATATGAATAGGGTAGACTGATGTAGGTCGACATCAGTTGCGAAGGGTGGAGGTAGGCTGTTATTATCCACCATAAATAGCAAACATTAAATATTGTTGAAGTAATTGTTCTAAATATGAATAGAGTAGACTGATATGAGTTGACACTAGAAGCGAAGGGTGGAGGTGGGCTGTTAAAATCAGCCATGAATGGTGCACACTAAATTCTGTTAAACTAATTGTTCTAAATATGAATAGGGTAGACTGATGTAGGTCGACACCTGTCACAAAGGGTGGAGGTAGGCTGTTATTATCCTCCATAAACAGCACAATTAAATATTGTTAAAGTAATTGTTCTAAATATGAAAAGGGTAGACTGATATGAGTTGACAGCAGTAGCGAAGGGTGAAAGTAGGCTGTCAAAATCCACCATAAACAGTGCACACCAATAGCGATGGGTGGAGGTAGGCTGTCAAAATCCGCCATAAATAAATAGTGCACACAATCTTTTTTTAACTAATAATTTTTCTAAATATAAATAGGTAATAAATTGTTTTAAATGTAAATAGGGTAGATTGATATGGGTGGACAACAGTAGCAAAGGGTGGAGAAAGGCTGTTAATATCCGCCATAAATAGCGCATATTAACTTTTCCTAAACTAATAATTGTTAGTTATAATGTAGCGAAGGTTTGAGGTAGGCTGTTAAAATCCACCATAAATAGTGCACACCGGTGGCGATGGGTCGAGATAGGCTGTTAAAATCCGCCATAAATATAGTACACTAAAATCTGTTAAACTAATTGTTCTAAATATGAATAGGGTAGACTGATGTAGGTCGACACCAATCGCGAAGGGTGGAGGTAGGCTGTTATTATCCGCCATAAATAGCACACATTAAATATTGTTAAAGCAATTGTTCTAAATATGAATAGAGTAGACTGATATGAGTTGACACTAGAAGTGAAGGGTGGTGGTGGGCTGTTAAAATCAGCCATAAATAGTGCACACTAAATTATGTTAAACTAATTGTTCTAAATATGAATAGGATAGACTGATGTAGGTCGACACCTGTCACAAAAGGTGGAGGTAGGCTGTTATTATCCTCCATAAACAGCACAATTAAATATTGTTAAAGTAATTGTTCTAAATATGAATAGGGTAGACTAATATGAGTTGACAGCAGTAGCGAAGGGTGAAGGTAGGCTGTTAAAATCCGCCATAAATAGTGCATACTAACTTCTGTTAAACTAATTGTTCTGAAATATACCCTATAAATATAAATACCCTATAAATAGTGTAGACTGATGTGGGTTGACACCAATAGCGAAAGGTGAAGGTAGGTTGTTAAAATCCACCAGAAATAGTGCACATTAAATTTTGTTAAACTAATCGTTCTAAATATAAATAGGGTAGACTGATGTTGGTGGACACGAGTAGCAAAGGGTGGAGGTAGGCTGTTAAAATCCTCCGTAAACAGTGCACACCAGTAGCGATGTGTGGTGGTAGGCTGTTAAAATCTGCCATAAATAGTGCACACTAAATTCTGTTAAACTAATTGTTCTAAATATAAATAAGGTATATGAATGTGGGTTGACACCAGTAGCAGAGGGTGGAGGTAGGCCGTTAAATCCACCCTGAATAGTACACACTAAATTTTGTTAAACTAATTCTTCCAAATATGAATAGGGTAGACTGATATGAGTTGACACCAGAAGCGAAGGGTGGAAGTAGGCTGTTAATTCCGTCATAAATAGTGCACACTAACTTTTGTGAAACTAATTGTTCTGAATATAAATAGCCTAGACTGATGTAGGTTGACACCAGTAGCGAAAGGTGGAGGTAAGCTGTTAAAATCCACCAGAAATAGTACACATTAAATTCTGTTAAACTAATTGTTCTAAATATGAATAGGGTAGACTGATGTTGGTCGACACCAGTCGCAAAGGGTGGAGATAGGCTGTTATTATCCGCCATAAATAGCACACATTAAATATTGTTAAAGTTATTGTTCTAAATATGAATAGGGTAGACTGATATGAGTTGACACCAGAAGCGAAGCGTAGAGGTAGACTGTTAAAATCCACCAGAAATAGTGCACAATAAATTTTGTTAAACTAATTGTTCTAAATATAAATAGGGTAGACTGATGTTGGTGGACACCAGTCGGGAAGGGTGGAGGTAGGCTGTTGAAATCCACCGTAAATATTGCACACCAGTATTGATGTGTGGTGGTAGGCTGTTAAAATCAGCCATAAATAGTGCACACTAAATTCTGTTAAACTAATTATTCTAAATATTTATAGGGTAGTGTCACGAACACGTTTAGTGTGCCCCTGAGAGGACGCTCCCATAAGGAGTGGTACCATCCAACCGCTCGATCTGATCAAAATAGTCAATGTACCACCGGTTATATAGCGAGAAGCTCACGACCCCCGACAAAGACGAGCCATATATGATGTATGAGGAAGTCCTACAGTTGCCCCAGCAGGTTCCACTGCTCCTCAGGGTGAACTGTAGAAGAGATAAGTCGGTCATAAGGACCATGAAGAGTGATGGTAAGAATGTAAATAACGACGGAGTAATAATAAGGTAGTAATTAAAATTCAATTAAATAAATAATTGATAGGTATATAAATGTTAAATTAGCATAATACTGTATTGGACTTCGAGTAGATATAATAATGTAATTAAGATAAATGGATCTAATATTGTATAATTGCGATGATTAGGTATTGTCAGCGTGTGTAATTGTAAACCGACATTAATATATAAATCTGTACCTATAATTAGAATATAATGTTGACATAGTTCGATCCACGAAATTAAGCTAGATAATAATTAATCAATATTTTAATTAATTTAATTAGACGAGAATCGGTCCAGACCTGGGCTCTGTACGTAGCATCTACATAGCATCTAAGCCACTCACGAGGTACCGTATACCTCTGGCATCTAATTTTCATCACTCTCATATTAATACCATACGCGTGATCCGCACATCCAGCGCGAGATTGCCCCGCGGGATTTCTCGCGGATCATGTGTGTCATATGAGCAGCCTTGGCGCTGCGTTCGCTGGTCGGTAACCGGACAGTTGTCTCCCTCGCACAACTGGATCAATTCCCTATCCCGACCGCGGCCACAGCCGATTGGCTCATGTGTGGAGCGAAAACCCGGTTACGCAATCCATGACAGCCGCGAGATCTCCATACAAACACATTATCAATGATAGCTAGAGCTGCGCGTGTCCGATCAACGTGAAACTTAAAATGACGTATGCGTCTATGGACCGCGGAGATTTTGGTTATTTTATAGTACGCGTAACCATAAAGGTTCGCGAGATATAGAGCTCGGAGACTGGTCAGATTCCATTAATTTTAGCGCCTTAAATATAAGTTAATTAGATATAACATTTATATGTATACGTAGAGAATAAGACCTAATATTTTAATAATTTTTATTTTTATCATAAATATACACGTAGCGCGTGGGCGGCCCGCTTATAGGTCCGGACTGGTGGCTCCCGCCCTTCAATCATGAGGAGACTCACATCACGGGGTGCATACTCAAATGCTAGCGTAAGCGGTAACGAGCAGATTGACGTATCACACTCTTTGATACACTGAGTTTTCGCTTGGTTAATTAAAATCTAAAAGTACAATACCAGCTAAAAAACACATTCATTGTAAGGAGAGCTATATGAAATCGCGCTCTCAGCGGGATGTCGCGAACGAGATTTCATGCCAGCGGCCCGCGCCTACCGAACTCCGTTGATTTCAGCTCGCTCGCGGCTTGCGGTTCCGCGGGGCAATCAATTGAGTCCAAATCTCATAGTGAAAATGATATGTGGATTTTTGACCCGTAGAACGCTCGCCGAGGGGATGAAATCTCCCGATTCGAATAAAAACCCAGGATTTCCGAATTCTGTATCCAGTTTTCTCACTGCTTCCGAGGACGTCACCACGCCGGTGGACGATCCAAATTCGCATCTATTTTCATACATTTGTGCAGTTGCACAGGAGTTTGGGACCACCCAACTCCCCCTTTCCTCCTGCGGGTAAAATACCCTAAGTTGGACTTAGCGTTTCGGCGCGAAAAATCGTTTAGAAGTACCTAACCGGGACTTATAAAAATTTCGTGAATAATTTTCGGGAATAAATACCTATCTGGTACTTTAACATTTTCGGTGTGAGAAATAAATTATAAATACCTAACTGGGACTTATAAAAATTTCGTGAATAATTTTCTGTCATAAATACCTATCTGGTACTTTAATATTTTTGGAACAAATTGTGAAGTTTCTCTCTCGAATCAATATCTTTTTTTTTGTGTTGCGAGTGTCAATGTACTTTATCATCTGACGGATGACCGTATACTGTGCTTCGAACATTTATGTGAATAATATTAACTTTTTTTTGAACACTAATAATTATAATATGATGAACCATTGTGAACTTTGTGAACTTTTGTGAACTTGAACAATATATGGACCATCTACCAACTATGAGTTTTTATTCTGACTTCCAACCATACGAAGACCTTGGCCTGTGACTCCTCTTGGCATTGACAACCTTCACTTCCATACCCTTGGAACTAGCCGCGGCAGTGGAGGGCCCCGTCAGTAGACTGATGTAGGTCGACACCAGTCGGGAAGGGTGGAGGTAGGCTGTTATTATCCGCCATAAAGAGCACAATTAAATATTGTTTAAGTAATTGTTCTAAATATGAATAGGGTAGACTGATATGAGTTGACAGCAGTAGCGAATTGTGAAAATTGGCTATTAAAATCCGCCATAAATAGTGCACACTAACTTCTGTTAAACTAATTGTTCTGAAATATACCCTATAAATATAAATACCTTATAAATAGGGTAGACTGATGTAGGTTGACACCAATAGCGAAGGGTGAATGTAGGCTGTAAAATTCACCAGAAATAGCGCATATTAACTTTTCCTAAACTAATAATTGTTAGTTATAGTGTAGCGAAGGTTTGAGGTAGGCTGTTAAAATCCACCATAAATAGTGCACACCGGTAGCGATGGGTCGAGATAGGCTGTTAAATCCGCCATAAATATAGTACACTTAAATCTGTTAAACTAATTGTTCTAAATATGAATAGGGTAGACTGATGTAAGGTGGAGGTGGGCTGTTAAGTTTAGACATAAATAGTACACAATAAACTTTGTCAGTCATGCTTATTTGTATTAATTGAACAAATAATACAAATTGCACATAGTGATGGTAAGTTTTTAAAATTCAATTAAACCATGCATATACCAAACCATAATTGGAGGTAGGCTTTAAAGATTTGAAAAAATAATGCACACTTTGTCAGTCATTTTTATTTGTTTTCATTGAACCAAGCATACAAATAATTACAGATGGTACCTACCTTTTGGTTAGTTTTTAAAAATCAAATAAACCCTGCCTAAACCAAAACATAATAGATAATAGTAAAAAATACTCGTCATATGGACAGTGTGATAAAAGGTTGTGACAATGGGGGAAGGGGGCTAAAAAATAGCCCCAATCATGTGATATTATAGGATGGACGGGCCCTTTAAGAGCTGTAAAAATATCCCGATCACTTGATAATAATTTTGTAAAAATAATTGTATCTAAGTACTACTTAAATATAAATAGGGGAGCGTGATGTGGGTTGACACTAGTAGCGAAGGGTGGAGATAGGCTGTTAAGATCAGCCATAAATAGTGCACATTAAACTTTGTTAGTCATACGTATTTGTTTTCATTGAACTAAGACTACAAAGTGTAGATAGTGTTTGTTACTTTTTATTATCTTTTCTGTGGTTTTTAATATTCAATACATTCCATACAAATTATTACGTATTACAGAACAACTCCAATGGTACTGTTCGGTTATACGGAATACAGCGGAAAACGCATTTTGAAAATAGCCGATAAACTGGATTATTTGTTAGGTTAACCTTAATTAACCTAACAACTAACCTTTAATATTACATTATTGTAATGAATCTGTGATCTACCTACATTGACACAGAAACTTAAACATGTGAGCTAGAATAGATTGGTTCTAAACAGGCGATATGTACCGATTCTGTATTCAACGTAAACAAACATGTATGACTGAAAAACTGCAGTATTTTTGTCGGATAGCCCATAGCATACTTAAACTATTATGGTTTGGTTTTGGCAGGGTTTAATTGAATTTTAAAATCTGACCAGCACCATCTGCAATTTGTATTCTTAGTTAAATAATTAAAACAAATACGTTTGACTGACAAAGTTTACTGTGCACTATTTATGTCAACTCTTAAAGCCTACCTCTACCCCTCGCCACTATAATACACCCATGGTAGCTGACTTGGTAGAGTGGTTGTATGTAAAAAATGGGTTCAATTCCGTGACTGGACAAAAAATACATTTTGTTTTTTAAATGTGTGTTAATCCAACGTAAAGACCAAGATTGGCTAACAAGTAGTAATATTCATTATTCGTTAAATGTTTGTGGATAATCTCCATTCTGTGCAGCCAATGTGTTCCGGACTGGAGCAATAATGTTAAGTACTAGGTACCTATATAAATAATATGCTGTTTATTAAGAAATACACTCAGTTGTATTATTAATAGTTAAGTAATAATATTTTTTTAATGTCTAAGAGGTTTGTTAAACAATAATTTTTGTGCACATATTAATAGAACTAAGTGAAAGTGGGTAGGAGTAAAAAATAGCCAAAACATTAAATTGTGCTTACAAAGCATTTCTTGTCTACAAAAAGGTCGGCAGTAGGTATAACACCTAATAATTGTTTATGTTTAATGAGTTTTATGACCCATTTATCAAAAATGGTCCGCTTTTATGACAGCTCGGACATTTCAAGGAACCATAAAATTAAAATAAAACCAATGAATCAATCGACACAAAATTTGTATAACTTTATTTATTAGCATTATATTCTTCATCATAAAACATATTATTATTAAGTGGTTGTATACAACATGTTTATCTTATAACTACAATAATTAAGCAGGTAAACACTTATTAACATATTTTTATTGAAGACAATAGATAAGACCAATAATTAAGAATCCAAGACTCTGTATGTATGATACACAAATTTATAATTTATAATTGTAACTGGACTTAAAAAGGAAATGTTGTTGAAAAATTATCGCATGTAACTAGACTTGCCAAGATGAAAACTGATAAATTTTGTTTATAGGTACTAACTTATTTGTTTTAATCAACATTATTTTTTAGATAGCCGTTAAGAATATAATACTTATTATAATGGTAAAAAACAGCAATTACCTACTTACTACATTGTCATAGAACATAAAATATTATTATAATCAAGCTTTATTTTAATTTGTTTTTGTAAATGTTATTGACATAAGTATTTAACTGCTCCCAGGAGCGTTTATGTAGTGTAGGTTCTTTCTTCAAAACTTCTAAGCATTTTGCTTTTCCTGGATTTTTTTTCTTTAAAATATTTTTTCACAATTTGAATTTCTTCTTCTGTCCATTTCAAGTGTACCTTTTTCCTTCTCTTCGGTACTTTTTCTTCTTCTTCAAAGTCATTGTTTTCACTTGTGTCAGAGATCAGGCGTAGACGTTTTTTTTTATTGAATTAAGTCTACAATTTACAGATGGTGTTGGTTGTTTTTAAAAACAATTAAACCCTACCCAAACCAAATCATAATAGCTTTAGTATAGTTGTTTGATTTAATAAAATACAACATTTTTTTGTAGTAAGTACTTATTCCACTGAGTTTCAAAATGTCCCTCTGAGGCGGACGAAACCGGTCCAAATTTATTTATTAAAGTGGAATAAGTACTACAATTTTTTTTAAAAAACAACAATACAATGCAGTTTTACCATGCATTGACAGTTAACAAAATAAAAGCTTTAGTATACTTTGGGTGATACGAAAAAATTATGCACATTTTTTCATTCATACTTATTTGTTTTCGTTGGATTAAGAAAACATATTACAGATATTGTTGATTAATTTTTTAAATTTATTAAGCTCCGCCTAAACCAACCTATAATAGAAAAAATATTATTCTATCATTAATATTAAAAGTTATTTATGATTTTAATTGCATGATTTTAAATATTTTATAGATATACGAGTATTTTTTGACTATTCTCTATTATGGCTTGGTTTTCGCAGGGCACCTATAACTGAACTTTAAAAACAACTTAACCAACACTATCTGTAAATTTTAGTCTTATTTTAATCAATGAAAACAAATACGTATGACTGACAAAGTTTAGTCTGCACCATTTATGGCGGATCTTAACAGCCTACCTCTGACCTTCGCCACTGCTAGGTAGATACTTCTTAAGTGGAGGGATCGTGTGTTTCATTGACAGTCTGGTGAATAAGTGTGTTTGAGATATTGTTTGAAATAAATAACAATACGTATTTAATTTAATTAATGAATATAATTACTCACCTCATTTTTTTTTCATTATTGCTCAAAGTATCATTATTCATTCATTATTATTGCCATTGGTTTTGAAGTTCGGCGAGGATGTTTCAGCGCCTTGATACGGCGTCATATTTCGAGTTAGAATAATAATCATGTACCTACCTAATAGATCTAATATCTATATTGTCGTTAATTTTCTACAAACACGTATCTCAAAAAACACAACTTTTCAGGAGAGGCAAATAAAAACTTTATTCACTCAGTTTTTAATTCAGAAATAAATTTTCTTCTATGAAATATCCATTTAGAATAGTTACAGATATTTTCCTGAAAAAAAATGTTATGTTTCTTCAATCTATCGCACTATACTTTCGACCGATCAGTCATATTGTCGGAGATACGAGAATGCTTTGCAAATTTACTGTGAGTCATTCCACAATATTACTGCAGTAAACACGTATCTTGACGAGAAAGTGCTTCTGTATAATCATCTGTCGGAGTTCAGTATTCTGTATAGTTACAAACACCTAACTCAGGATACGAGTTTATAATATTTATAAAAGTCTTGTATTGTGATACGAGTTTTTTTCCATTGCTTCAATCTATTAGTTTATAAATAAAGTATGTTTTGAGATAGGTACGTGTTCGTGGAATATGTACGTATTCAAGTTCTGAATTCACTGCATCAAATAACTCAAAACTGAGATACGTGTTTGTAGAAAATTGACGACGATAGTATGTTATTCTAATTATAAAACGCGCGTACGGGAGTTCACCGCGATAAAATAGCATTTGAAAAAAAACAAAAGGGATTTCCCGACCGAATTGCAGATTTCTTGCCGTAACCCTTTGTCTGCTACGATTTATTCCAACGTGTATGTTTCTGAGATTTTTCAAAATAATGTTATTTCTATAATAAAAAACCTTGTGTGTATTCTATATTGATTAAAAAATATAATTTCATCATCATAAGTAGGTACAATAACGTATGATTGTTCGACATGAATATTGTAGGTTAACCGAAATTAAAACACTAATATATTATATTGTAAATAAATAGTAATTACATTATATTTACAATTCCTTGTGTATACTATATTGTTATTTTGAATTGATAATATTTATAAGTAAATACCTATGTCTGACTAAACTAAGTCACCCGCACGCTGTGAATGGCTTTGAACCATGGATTGAGGAAAATAATGATCCTAGCTAATAAAAAATTCTATACATAAGGGTTTTGGCTTTAAACTTGTATAAATAAAATGCTTTTGGGTTTAATATATAGACATAATTTAAAAGTATTTTGGAAATAGTGTAAATAATTATAATTAATTGTTATTCGAGAAATGGATACAGTTAAGAAGGTTCTAATAATTGATAAACTGTAAATTATTCTCATCATTAATGTTTGAGACTTTCATGGTTGTTTTTTTATCGTAATAGATTTTTGGGTTTCCACCGTGTGTACTTCTTCCTTCTTTCCCCGGCGTTTAGGGCTCGTTGTAGATAATGCATGATAATGGCTTCTGCAATGAGCCCGAAACGTCGAGGAAAGAAGGAAGTACACACGGAGGAAACCCAAAGATCTATTACGATATTCTCATCATTGACCGGGTTATCCTTTACTACATTAGTATCAATTGAGCTAGCTATGAATAGATTTTGATGTCCGCTTACAAAACCACTATAAAGTTTAAGCGATACCTATAAAAATTAAAAAAAAAAACATTTTTCAGAATTAGGCTTTGTCTAAAATGAAAACCTGAAAAATGAAAGTGCGGAAATAATTTTTTTATCGTTTTTAGGTAAATTGCACTGCAATACAATTGCAGTGTATTCACGTTCTTTTAATGCTGAAATTTTGGGAGTCCAATGTCACATAGTTTTCGAAATACATACTTCTTAAACGACGGTAGACCAATTTATACTTTAGACCTGAAAGAGTGGATGTCCATTTTAAGTCATTTTTGCTTTGAGCTATAGCAAAAAGACTTGCAAAAGTGCGGAAGTCCAATATACGGAGTTTTAGTCCGAATGCGAGGGAGTATTTTTTTTAAAATAGATTAGGAATGCTGAAGTGACACTTGGACTGCATTATTGGCTATCACCCGCCTCGTCGAATATTGTAGTCTGTTGAAGGTTTAAAAATTAAACTACAATCAAATATTATTTGGCTTGGTTACGCAGAGTTTAATTATTTTTTTCAAAACTAACTACCACTATCTGACAATTAATGGAAACAAATTCTTTCGTATGGCTGGCAAAGCTTAGTGTCCACTATTTATGTCGGATTTTAACAGCCTGCCTCCACCCTTTGCCAGTCTCAAACAATATTCTTTCAAGAAGGGCATCCCTTATTCGGGAAGTGAGGGAAAAACTTAATAAAGGTAAGTTATCGCCAAGAATTCCTACATTTTCAATCATTCGTTTATTATCATGTTCCTAACTTTTGTTTACAGATAATGCTAATACTAATAACCAACCTAAAAAAATGGTGTAATATTTCATGAACTAATCAATAAGGATGGTTTACTATGTTATACAAGTTTGATTAATCAAGGCTTGATTCTATATTATATAATATCATACACCTTTGTCTTTCTATAGTGGTGAATGGTGAATTTAATTTGTAGCTAGCATCTCAACTTCGATGCAGACTAGCGATTTGAATGACAAGACTACATTGCTCATTGCAATGATACTGAAAAGAATTATCAGATTCTACGTAGTCCGAACTTATATTTATTTTTTTGTTTTATAATACTAAAGCTTGTTTTTACGTCTACTGATAACTTGCACTTACAGAAAATCTTTCTTCTTTGACACCATCTCTCAAAATTACTAATGGATTACTATGCTTAATTCAAATGAACATGAATCGATGGATTTATAAAAGTGTTTGCCAATACCACTGCTAAGCAATAGTTAAAGTTTCTACAAAAGAAAGCTAATAAATTCCCAATAGGTACGTTGATATTGTTCACAGTATTGACGATTTCACACCTCTTGAGTGAAGTATTTTTATTGAATAAAATATTATAATCCGATATCTGATATTATGTCCGTGGAGACAAAACATTTTGGTTGAAAGCACAATACAATAATATGTCCTATACCTAAACTTTATAATGCAAAAAATTTCTGCAAATCAAAATAAATCAAATTTATACAATATTACACAAGTGTTTTGTTATTTTTTATTATTTTTATATTTGCATTGTGTGTAATGGCTTAAAATATACCTATGATGATTATTATTACAAAAATATAATTTTAATTGATATTATTTTATCGTTTTATTACATATTCAAAAGCCCAAGTCTTAGTATAGAAATTATACAAAAGACAACTTAGAGCAGCTGAAGATAATTTCCCAATTATGAATTAAATAATTAAAAAAAGTCTAACCTTGAATGGCCTTTACAATTTACTAATTTAGCAAAATAATCAGAGATATCTGAAAAGTTTCATTTGTAGACATTAGACTGATTTTTTTGTTTTGTTGATTGATTTGTTTTTGGTTAAAACTGCTCTCCTGGAAAATATTGAATATGTGATTTCCAGACTTTCAGCTCTAATTTACAGTTACATTATGTATCATAATATGCATATAATTTTCTAACGTAAATGAAACGCGCATATTTATAAAGTATGTATGTGTTACTTTGTAAACGAAATACAGTAGGTAGCTAAAATAAATAACATTTTTGCTCCAAACTGCAACACATTGGGCTAAACAGAATAGAGATTTCATTAACAGACCTTTTACGAAGAATGGTTTTAACTTGTTAGCCATTCGCCCAGCCCATTTTGTATTTTCGTTGTATTAACAAACATTTAAATTGATTGGGTCCACTTTTTGATAGACAATCGCTCCAACAACTCGGGGTCACCAAAACACCAAACACAATCACTGCTGAACTTTTAATTACCCTTTAATTATCACATTGAAATAACACGTTAATTATATAAATATACCTACCCTAAATAACTGGATAACTGCATTTATTTAATTCATTTTGGATATAATTGACGTTTTAAACTTTATAGAAAGGTACGTACTATATGTACAACTTAAACATATTCTGATAATACACCGGTGGCGAAGAGTGGAAGTATACTGTTAAGATCCGACATAAATAGTTAAGACTAAACTTTGCCAGTCAAACGTATTTGTATTCATTGAACTAAAACAACGTGTAGACAGTGTTGGTTAGTTTTTAAAATTTAATTAAACCCTACCTAATCCAAGCCATAGTAGGTTTTAGTAGAAAATATTAGTTTATCCATAAGACATATAAAATTAAACCATACATAATTTTAGATACTTACCTATTTTATAGATAGAAGAATATTTTTTTATCGATTATGGTTTAGTTTAGGCAGGGTGTAATGAATTAAACCTGATTGAAATGAACTAACAAGCACCATCTGTTCCTAATATGTATTCTGAATTCTACGAAAACAAATAGTAAATATGACTGAAAATGTGTGCAATATTTTTGTCGGATCTCCCATAGCATACTTAAACTATTATGGTTTCATTTAGGCAGGGTCTCATTGAAATTTAAAATCTAACCACCTCCATCTGCAAATTGTATTCTTAGTTAAATTTTTAAAACAGATAAGTTTCACTGACAAATTTTACTGTGCATTATTTACGTTGAATCTTAACAACCTACCTCCACTCTTCGCACTAGTGTCAACCCATATAGGCCTACCCTATTTATATTTAGAACAATTAGTTTAACAATATTCAGTGTGTACTATTTATGGTGGATGTTAATAGCTTACCTCCACACTTCGGTACTGACATCAACCATCATGAGTCTACCTAATTTATATTTAGAACAATTAGGTTAACAACATTTAGTGTGCACTATTTATAGCGGATTTTAACAGCATGCCTCCACCCTTCGCTACTGGTGTCAAACCACTTCAGTCAACCCTATTTCTTCTTCTTATTCCACCCTGGCATGTCCCAACATTGGGGCATAGGGCAAGCACAAGTTCGCGCCACTTCCCTATTTATATTTAGAATAATCAGTTTAACAAAATTTAGTGTGCATTATTTATGGAGGATATTAGTAGCATTCCTACACCCATCGATACTAGTGTGCACTATTTATGATGGATTTTAACAGTCTACCTCCACCCTCCGCTACTGGCATCAAGCCACATCAGTCTACCCTATTTATATGAAGAAATATTATTTAACAAAATTTAATGTGCACTATTTACATATATTTAGTTTAACAAGTGTGCACTATTTATATTGGATTTTAACAGCCTACCTCCACTCTTCGCTAATGGTGTCAACCCATATCAGTATACCGAATTCATATTTAGAACAGTTATTAGTTTAAAAAAAATAATATGCCCTATTTATGGTGGATATTAACAGCCTACCTTCACCCTTCGCTACTGGTGTCAACCAACATCACTCTACCGTATTCATATTTAGAGCAATTATTGGTTTAACAAAATTTAATGTGCGCTATTTATAGTGGTTATTAACAGCCTACCTCCACTCTTCGCTACTGGTGTCAACCCATATAAGTCGACCCTATTTATATTTAAAACAATTAGTTTAACAGAATTTAGTGTGCACTGTTTATGGTGGATTTTGACAGGCTACCTCCACCCATCGCTACTGGTGTGCACTATTAATGGTGGATTTTAAAAGCCTTCATCCAACCTTCGCTACACTACAACTAACAATTAGTTGAGGAAAAATTAATGTGCGCTATTTATGGCGGATATAACCAGCCTACTTCCACCCTTCGCTAATGGTGTCAACCCATATTAGTCTACCGTATTCATATTTAGAATAGTTATTAGTTTAACAAAAATAATATGTCCTATTTATAGTGGAATTTGACAGCCTACCTTAACCCATCGCTATTGGTGTGCTCTATTTATGGTGGATTTTAAAAGCCTTCATCCAACCTTCGCTACACTACAACTAACAATTAGTTGAGGAAAAATAAATGTGCGCTATTTATGGCGGATATAACCAGCCTACCTCCACCCTTCGCTAATAGTGTCAACCCATATTAGTCTACCGTGTTCATATTTAGAATAGTTATAAGTTTAACAAAAATAATATTTCCTATTTATAGTGGAATTTGACAGCCTACCTTAACCCATCGCTATTGGTGTGCACTATTTATGGTGGATTTTAACAGCCTTCATCCAACCTTCGCTACACTACAACTAACACTTAGTTTAGGAAAAATAATGTGCGCTATTTATGGTGGATATAACCAGACTACCTCCACCCTTCGCTAATGGTGTCAACCCATATTAGTCTACCGTATTCATATTTAGAATAGTTATTAGTTTAACAAAAATTATTGTCCTTTTTATGGTGGAATTTGCCAGCCTACCTTCACCCATCGCTATTGGTGTGCACTATTTATGGTGGATTTTAACAGCCTACATCCAACCTTCGCTACACTACGACTAACAATTAGTTTAGGAAAAAATAATGTGCGCTATTTATGGTGGATATTAACGGCCTACTTCAACCCTTCGCTAATGGTGTCAACCCATATTAGTCTACCGTATTCATATTTAGAATAGTTATTAGTTTAACAAAAATTAATATGTCCTAATTATGGTGGAATTTGACAGCCTACCTTCACCCATCGCTATTGGTGTGCACTATTTATGGTGGATTTTAATAGCCTTTATCCAACCTTCGCTACACTACAAATAACAATTAGTTTAGGAAAAATTAATGTGCGCTATTTATGGCGGATATAACCAGCCTACCACCACCCTCGGTAATGGTGTCAACCCATATCAGTCTACGGTATTCATATTTAGAATAGTCATTAGTTTAACAAAAATTAATATGTCCTATTTATGGTGGAATTTGCCAGCCTACCTTCACCCATCGCTATTGGTGTGCACTATTTATGGTGGATTTTAACAGCCTACATCCAACCTTCGCTACACTACAACTAACAATTAGTTTAGGAAAAATTAATGTGCGCTTTTTATAGCGGATAATAACAGCCTACCTCCACCCTTCGCTAATGGTGTCAACCCATATCAGTCTACGGTATTCATATTTAGAATAGTTATTAGTTTAACAAAAATTAATATGTCCTAATTATGGTGGAATTTGACAGCCTACCTTCACCCATCGCTATTGGTGTGCACTATTTATGGTGGATTTTAACAGCCTACGTCCAACCTTTGCTACACTACAACTAACAATTAGTTTAGGAAAAATTAATGTGCGCTATTTATGGCGGATATTAAAAGCCTACCTCCACCCTTCGCTAATGGTTTCAACCCATATTAGTCTACTGTATTCATATTTAGAATAGTTATTAGTTTAACAAAAATTAATGTCCTCTTTATGATTGATTTTGACAGCCTACCTTCACCCATCTCTATTGGTGTGCACTATTTATGATGGATTTTAACAGCCTACATCTAACCTTCGCTACACTACAACTATAAAATAGTTTAGGAAAAATTAATGTGCGCTATTTATGGTGGATATTAACGGCCTACTTCAACCCTTCGCTAATGGTGTCAACCCATATTAGTCTACCGTATTCATATTTAGAATAGTTATTAGTTTAACAAAAATTAATATGTCCTAATTATGGTGGAATTTGACAGCCTACCTTCACCCATCGCTATTGGTGTGCACTATTTATGGTGGATTTTAATAGCCTTTATCCAACCTTCGCTACACTACAAATAACAATTAGTTTAGGAAAAATTAATGTGCGCTATTTATGGCGGATATAACCAGCCTACCACCACCCTCGGTAATGGTGTCAACCCATATCAGTCTACGGTATTCATATTTAGAATAGTCATTAGTTTAACAAAAATTAATATGTCCTATTTATGGTGGAATTTGCCAGCCTACCTTCACCCATCGCTATTGGTGTGCACTATTTATGGTGGATTTTAACAGCCTACATCCAACCTTCGCTACACTACAACTAACAATTAGTTTAGGAAAAATTAATGTGCGCTTTTTATAGCGGATAATAACAGCCTACCTCCACCCTTCGCTAATGGTGTCAACCCATATCAGTCTACGGTATTCATATTTAGAATAGTTATTAGTTTAACAAAAATTAATATGTCCTAATTATGGTGGAATTTGACAGCCTACCTTCACCCATCGCTATTGGTGTGCACTATTTATGGTGGATTTTAACAGCCTACATCCAACTTTTGCTACACTACAACTAACAATTAGTTTAGGAAAAATTAATGTGCGCTATTTATGGCGGATATTAAAAGCCTACCTCTACCCTTCGCTAATGGTTTCAACCCATATTAGTCTACTGTATTCATATTTAGAATAGTTATTAGTTTAACAAAAATTAATGTCCTCTTTATGATTGATTTTGACAGCCTACCTTCACCCATCTCTATTGGTGTGCACTATTTATGATGGATTTTAACAGCCTACATCTAACCTTCGCTACACTACAACTATAAAATAGTTTAGGAAAAATTAATGTGCGCTATTTATGACGAATATTAACAGCCTACCTCCACCCTTCGCTAATGGTGTCAACCTATATCAGTCTACGGTATTCATATTTAGAACGGTTATTTGTTTAACAAAATTTAGTGTGCACTATTTATGGTGGATTTTAACAGCCTACCTCCACCCTTCGCTAATGGTGTCAACCCATATTAGTCTACCGTATTCATATTTAGAATAGTTATTAGTTTAACAAAAATTAATGTCCTATTTATGGTGGAATTTGACAGCCTACCTTCACCCATCGCTTCACTACAACAAACAATTAGTTTAGGAAAAATCAATGTGCGCTATTTATGGAGGATATTAACAGCCTACCTCCACCCTTCGCTTATGGTGTCAACCCATATTAGTCTACCGTATTCATCTTTAGAATAGTTATTAGTTTAACAAAAATTAATGTCCTATTTATGGTGGAATTTTGACAGCCTACCTTCACCCATCGCTTTTGGTGTGCACTATTTATGGTGGATTTCAACAGCCTATATCCAACCTTCGCTACACTACAACTAACAATTAGTTAAGGAAAAATAATGTGCGTTATTTATGGCGGATATTAACAACCTACCTCCACCCTTCGCTAATGGTGTTAACCCATATCAGTCTACGGTATTCATATTTAGAATAGTTATTAGTTTAACAAAAATTAATATGTCCTAATTATGGTGGAATTTGACAGCCTACCTTCACCCATCGCTATTGGTGTGCACTATTTATGGTGGATTTTAACAGCCTACATCCAACCTTTGCTACACTACAACAAACAATTAGTTAAGGAAAAATTAATGTGCGCTATTTATGGCGGATATTAAAAGCCTACCTCTACCCTTCGCTTATGGTGTCAACCCATATTAGTCTACCGTATTCATATTTAGAATAGTTATTAGTTTAACAAAAATTAATGTCCTTCTTTTGATTGATTTTGACAGCCTACCTTCACCCATCGCTATTGGTGTGCACTATTTATGATGGATTTTAACAGCCTACATCTAACCTTCGCTACACTACAACTATAAAATAGTTTAGGAAAAATTAATGTGCGCTATTTTTGACGAATATTAACAGCCTACCTCCACCTTTCGCTAATGGTGTCAACCTATATCAGTCTACGGTATTCATATTTAGAACGGTTATTTGCTTAACAAAATTTAGTGTGCACTATTTATGGTAGATTTTAACAGCCTACCTCCACCTTTCGCTAATGGTGTCAACCCATATTTGTCTACCGTATTCATATTTAGAATAGTTATTAGTTTAACGAAAATTAATATGTCCTATTTATGGTGGAATTTGACAGCCTACCTTCACCCATCGCTATTGGTGTGCACTATTTATGGTGGATTTTAACAGCCTACATCCAACCTTCGCTACACTACAACTAACAATTAGTTTAGGAAAAATTAATGTGCGCTATTTATGGCGGATATTAACAGCCTACATCCAACCTTCGCTACACTACAACTAACAATTAGTTTAGGAAAAATTAATGTGCGCTATTTATGGCGGATATTAACAGCCTACCTCTACCCTTCGCTAATGGTGTCAACCCATATTAGTCTACCGTATTCATATTTAGAATAGTTATTAGTTTTACAAAAATTAATGTCCTATTTATGGTGGAATTTGACAGCCTACCTTCACCCATCGCTATTGGTGTGCACTATTTATGGTGGATTTTAACAGCCTACCTTCAACCTTCGCTACACTACAACTAACAATAAGTTTAGGAAAAATTAATGTGCGCTATTTATGGCGGATATAAGCAGCCTACCTCCAACCTTCGCTAATGGTGTCAACTCATAGCAGTCTACCGTCTTCATATTTAGAACAATTGGTTTAACAA
This sequence comes from Rhyacophila brunnea, assembly GCF_057557595.1. Taxonomy (NCBI): domain Eukaryota; kingdom Metazoa; phylum Arthropoda; class Insecta; order Trichoptera; family Rhyacophilidae; genus Rhyacophila; species Rhyacophila brunnea. The sequence continues at coordinate 6,364,287 of NW_028232796.1, read as the reverse complement.
AACTTTATGTGCGCTATTTATGGTGGATATTAACAGCCTACTTCCACTCCTCGCTACTGGTGTCAACACATATCAGTCGACTCTATTTATATTTAGAACAATGAGTTTAACAGAATTTAGTGTGCACTGTTTGTGGTGGATTTGACAGCCTACCTCCACCCATCGCTACTGGTGTGCACTATTTATGGTGGATTATAACAGCCTTCCTCCAACCTTCGCTACACTTCAACTAACAATTTGTTTAAGAAAAAATAATATGCGCTATTTATGGCGGATATTAACATCCTACCTCCACCCTTCGCTACTGTCCACCCATACCAATCTACCCTATTCACTTTGAAAATAATTTGTTTAACAGAATTTAGTGTGCACTATTTATGGTGGATCAAAATTTGCGCATATTGTTTCATGAGATACACACCTACAAATTAACACATTGGCATTTATTGCAATATCAACTAAAGATACGAGATAAGAACTAGTCACGCATGTATTTTTTTCAAATCGCCTTCCACTACTCACAATTAGGTAGGTACCATCAATTTCTGATTAGCAAAGTTCATATTATTGTTACTGCATTCTTTCGGTCGTCGCAATAAAAGTGTCTAGTTACCAATTTATTTTGTTGTTGTCTACCTACTACACACACATTCCATTCTGGATCATCTTTAGTTTGGTTTTGTGAGAATATAAATAGAGCCACGAAATGTCAACCTTCATACCAGATACATAATAAATATATTCATTTCTGGATCATCTTTAGTTTGGTTTTGTGAGAATATAAATAAAGCCACAAAATGCCAACCTTCTTACCAAATACATAATATATATTAACTTCTGGACCAACATTAGTTCAGCTTTGAGGATATAAATAGAGCAACAAAATGGCAATCTTTGTTAGAAAAATGGCCGTTTCTAGAACAATTTGAGCATATTTTTATGGCGAGTACATCGACTGGAATTAGTGGCAAACTGGCAACCTAGGAAACTATTGAAGCGATGTTGTCAATTCGCGCAGACGTATTCTATTTCAACGAAGATAAATAGCTATAAAGGTGGATCAACACCTCCTCTAACTTCTTACACGATCAACAAACAACGGGAAGAGTTGATTATATATATATATATATATATATATATATATGATTTGATATTTGGGTGCTTCATAATAATAATTATGGATCAAGTCCATCAAAATGGATCCTGAGATATTTGGACCTAAAGTTAAAACTCCTTTTGTAAAATTCAGGAATGTTTTAACTGTATTTGATTACCATATTTTGATAGTACATGGATCAATTTAAATAAATAGTCGAATCATAAAATATATTCAGGCTTTATTAATATTACAAATTATTGTTAGCAAATAGCTCTTTATACTGCTGAAGAAACTGTCAAAATGGACATGATTCACATTCAATTTGATGTCTTATCAATACTAGTATTGCCATTTATGCGGAAAATTATTACCACACAATATATAAATCTGTTTTATCTAGGCACTGAAATAAAAAAATCAAATTTTATAGAAATTTGGACTTGATCCATAATTATTGTGAACCACCCATATATGATTTGATATTTACAAGTATGTAACTCCAACCTACTTTTGAATTATTTAGAAATATATATAATATGAATATATTTAAAATTTATTTATTTACCTATTTCCTTCTGTCCCTTCCTTATATTCTAGTGGTTTTTATTACATACGTATTTTTAAGTATTTTATTTAGACATACATTTCATTTAATGTTATCTGTTTCCGACATAACAACTCACGGTTAATATTGTTAAATGCCAAACTGCGTTCGTACAAATTTTCGGACACATTATTAATAATAATATTATTGCATTTAATAAAATTGGAATATTACTGTTTATAAACAAGTGTAGCAACTAAATGGTTTTGAAATATACCTAGAAAATATAATATACTTCACAAATAACAATATGACCACTTGCCGATATAACAGATCACCATGAACTGTGCTATGATGAACTGTATACGTACAATTGAGATGACGTAACCAGCCATCTCGATTAAGTAGAAGATAGCTTTAACTCAATTAATTATAAATAAAATATTAAAATTTACTAGATTACACACATGACATGATAATATTAATTAACGATTTTATTTATTCAACAAATAATTCTCAAGATTTGAAAAATCTACCATTCTAATTATTGAACACAATTTCTTAATTATGTTAAGTTCTTAAATCTTGTGAACTATTCGTTGGAAAAAGTTTATAATATAATTCAATAAGGATTCTAGAACGCTCCATTTTTTCATAAGAAAGCTCATAAACAAGTTGGTTGCTCAAAAACTTGTCATCAGGTAAATCACATAATCAAAGATAAACAAGTTTAGCGGAAGTATGGCAACAAAATATTAATGAATTTTATGTTTAGAGACAGAAAGAAAAGACCTTCATCCAACAGTAGATTGAAAAAGGGCGGACGTGCTGAGCGTGGGTCAAAATGGAGCTTTTTCTATTTTAAAAGAATTCAATTTCAAAGAATTTCAAAGCGTTAACATCATTTTACTCCCTATTTCAATTATAGTTTATCAATTTATGGCTACGGCTGTATGTTGTAGCTTAACCATTGGGGAATGCCAAAAGAAATGGCGTATTTCAAAAAAACACTACCTTATTCTTAGGTCAATAATTATTATAAAGCAATCATTATTCGTAGCATGTTTATCACACTCGAATGGTCAAAGACATAGCGTATAATAAGTATCTTTAAAATTATCTTCAAATGTGTTAATCTTGCCCATTTTTTGAATAATAAAATGCCTAATTCTTGTCAAATTTGGGATCACACAGATTATCAATATATTTTTTTATCGTAAATATATCACTATAATAATGTCGATATAAATTATACTGATTGTTTTTTAAATGCGTTTAAAAATTAATAAATGTAACAAATTTTAACACCACTGCACATTTATGTACTGAAATATGACTATATTCTAAAACATTAGAGCGAGAGGCTTAAAAGAATACTGTTTTATGTAATAAAAATATTTTATGCAGTCATCAAATGTTTAAAATAAATATAAAGGATAATAAGTTTCAAAATATATAAATAGATTATCTACAATGTTTAAGGTATGTCCAGGATCACGCTTTGAAAATAGAACAAAAGCTCCATTTTGACCTACTCTGAGCATGTCCCACCTTAAAAATAAATTCACAAGAATGTCAAAGTCAAAGTTACGTAAGTATATAATTGTAGTGCCTCTTGAGGTGATGAAATTGTTAAAAGGAAACCCTACGAAAATTATCACTATTCACAATAAACGAATGTAGACCCACACTTGATTAATAGATTTAGATATCGGTTTTATTATGGTGAATATATTACAATGTCACCTGGTTATATAATTTGCATTATATCATCAGTGAAGCATTTAGCCATCACCTGTGTTGGTATATTATTATTATTATTGTGAATTCTCTGTGCGTCATCAAACACCTTTTGCAAATATAAATTACTTTGTCGTGCTTTAATTAAGATAAGCTCGCACGCACACCACTGAGTATATTGCGAAATACTCGTGCGTTGTGTTTTGTATTGTCTCGAAGGTAAACTGCTACAGAGCTTTGTTACGTAACAGTTATTTTGCAATCACAGGTAGGCATTGTAAAGCTCACAATCATAAAAATCATATTAATTATTATAACATATTTATTTATCTTTTAAAATAAAATCGGAAGTGACAGATACTATTTTAGTCTTTAAGAAGGGTTGGGGGAGATAAAATTCACACTGTCACTTTATATTCATTCAAGCGAATAACTTACTAATGAAAATTTCTCAAAAAATAGTCTATTCAGGTACCTTCACATGAAACAAGCAATATCCCTAAAATGCATACTGTACTACGTATAGAACAAACTTTCTTTTCGATATTACGAGTAAATCAGACATGGATTTTATCACAAATTTTATATTCAATGGTAAAGTAGGAATCATTATTTAAATTTTGCCGACATCTGTCATTATAAATTGTAGTTTTTGGATATATTTTTTTGTAATCTATACTACTATATTTAAATTCAGTTTTAACCACAAAAATTTTAGATTTTGATTGGGAAAAATATCTTACTGGATTCTATAAGGTGGATTAATTAATTATGTATGATAATAGAGCGCTACCAGGAATACAAACTGCCATTATATCTTGGTTTTATAGACTATGAAAAGGCGTTTGATTCCATCAAAAAATTCTCAATTATAGACGCCCTTAGCAACCAAGGAATTTCCAGACGCTACATAAACATATTGAACAGTATATACAGTGATGCCACAGCATGCGTGAAACTCCACAAACGGTCGTGTAAATTCCCCATTAACAAAGGTGTCCGGCAAGGTGATACCATTTCACCTAAACTATTCACCGCTACTCTTGAGGACTTATTTAGGAAACTTGATTGGGAGGAAAAAGGTGTTCCAATTAATGGAGAGCACCTCAGTCACCTGCGCTTTGCAGATGATATTGTTATACTCTCACAAGACCCGAAAGACCTCCAAGGCATAATGAAGGAACTCGCGGATGTCAGTCAAACGGTCGGTCTAAAGATAAATGTCTCAAAGACAAAAGTAATGAGGAACTGTTTTTCGGACCCTGCGGTTATCTGTATTTCTGGAACCCAACTCGAGCAAGTCAGCAGCTACGTCTATCTCGGACAGCAGGTGTCCATAGATGGAAGCATGCACGATGAAATTGCTCGAAGAACAAAGCTGGGATGGAGTGCTTTCGGACGTCTGAATAGTATCTTCAAGAGTGACCTACCATTATGTCTTAAGCGTAGGGTGTTCAACCAATGTGTGCTACCTGTGCTCACGTATGGCTGCGAGACGTGGACTCTCAACATGAGAGATGTCCAAAGGCTAAGAGTCACACAGCGAGGCATGGAGAGGTGCATGTTGGGCATCACGCGAAAGGACCGTAAGAGAAACGAATGGGTTAGGAAGCAGACAAGAGTACGCGATGTAATAGACGTTGCCAAACAGCTGAAATGGAGATGGGCGGGGCACATTGCTCGCCGAAAGGACGGCCGCTGGACAAATGCCGTCATCCAATGGTACCCAAGGGGTACGAAACGGCCACAGGGTCGCCCTAAAAGTCGCTGGATTGACGAACTGGTAAAGTTCGGCGGAAATACGTGGCAGCGAACGACACAGGACCGAGAGAGTTGGAGAAAGCTTGGGGAGGCCTTCATCCAGCAGTGGATTGACCCCGGCTGATGATGATGATGATAATTGTAAAAAATAATTTAAACATAAAAAATAATAATTACAGCATTTTTATACTACACAGTATTTTTTGATGAAAATATGTTAATAGAAAAGATATAAAACATTTTTTAAATAATTTTTCCCGTAATTACACATATCCGTTGAATATGGGTATATATATATATTTTTTTGAAAGATTAGAAAATTATGCATTTAAGGGTCAAATAAACCGGATTGTTGAGCTAACTACAGTAACCTTTCGATAATCTAATTTAGGTAGGTATGTGAAACAAAAAGTTGGTCATTATTTTAGTTAATTTTTTTAAACTAACTTTTTCTTAATAAATAATTAATTAATAAAATATATTGTGGTATTGCTGCCAAAAGTTGGTAAGTCGACATTTAAGGTATTTTGAGTTAATAATGAATTATGCGTTTTTAAAATACCTATGTCTAAAATAAATTTAGACCTGATGAGACCACTAGAAGGTAATTTTCCAGGTAGTCTTATTATTGATAAAAGTTTGTAACTGCTGATTTTTCAATATTATGTGGTTTTTAATATGTGACCAGGGAAAAGTTTGTAACTCGACACTTACTACTTAATATCTTTAAACCTTTAACAAAATATATGTACGACAAATTACGGTATTCTAATAAGAAACTAAACGTAAAATATAGCATTCTGATTCAAAAATGTTTGCAAAAATTTTGTAACTATACTTACAAAAGTTTTTATGGAATATGTGTATGTTATTTTTTAACGCATCTTCTCATCTCTGTAAGAAATAAATTACAAGTTATATTATAATACATTGTAACATGATTCTCCACAGCGATAAAACTTTCCACGATTTGATTCCTATATATAATTCTTAGACAATGTGGTACACTTTAATATTATGAAATAATATAAATAATATAAGTACTTTAAATAAATTAATAAATAAACCTAAATTCAATAATTAGGCATACGCTAAGACTGCTTATAATATGGTAGATGTCAAACTTCAAAATAGCCATAACATGTTTTTGAAACTTACAAAGTTTTGGCAGTAACACAACGAAGGTACACTTATAAAATCTTACCGCAAACAAGTAGCCTATTATGAGATCGGCATCCTTGGGGGTGTCCAGCGAGTTTCTGCGCAGGACGTCAGTGCGCAGCCAGCTACAGTCGACGTAACTCCGAACCGTGCTGTCCCCATGAACGCTGGTTACACAAACAAAACCATATTAGCATACATATCAATGTGTCTCACTATCAGAGGTTACCAAATATCACTGAATCACTATTTGACTAACATATATTTAAGGTATTCAGTCGGAATGTTTATATAAATAAGTCAGTACATAAAAGCATGGGACGTTACTGGATATCTATTCACTCAAATATATTTTGAAATCAGTCAAATGAAAATCCGTTGCATATAACAACAGTCAGAATGTATTTCCTAATGCATTAATAATTACATGAACATACAAACCCATATCTATTAACCATCCAGTAGATTACAAAAAAAATGGCAGTTTTTTCCATATTTGAGATTTATATGTAATTTTGTTTTTTTAAATGTTAACAGTACATCACAAGAGTTAAAAGGTATTCCGAAAAAAAATCATTTGACAAAAGAGTTTCTACAAATACATCATAATAATTATGTTAAATGACATCTGTGTATAACATATTTTACTGATAGTTACCTACTTCAAAAGTTCTAATGATTATTATTTCTCATAGAAAAATAAGCACATATTGTGTTGTATCACATCAAAAGAAAAACAATCATAATTCACAAGGAAGAGATTCTATTAAGTTTTCTCTCCTGTAAAATTGTTCAGTTCTGGCATATCGATACCATATTTCAATAGGAAAACAACTCAAAAAAGCTTGTTCCAAGATAATGGCGTATTAAACTTTTGCAGATATTATTGTCTCTCTAATTTTAAAACCTTGAAATTGAGGAAAATGTATGTTTTTATAATATTCAGTTTAGTGGAATTAGATATTTTTATAATTTAATAAGGAATTGCAGCAGAAATTCCAGTATAGTGTAACTGAATTAATGATTAATCTCAAAACGGGTTTTTCGATTTTATGAAACATTAAAGAAATTTTTGATTCTTTTTTTACTGACTGACTGACTGAGAAGACTTTTTTATGTTGAATGGCATTTATATTAAGGGGGGACATGCTCGTCGAAGGTCAAAATTGAGTTTTTATTGTATTTTCAAACCATGATCCTGGACACTCCTTAAACGTTGTAGATGATCTATTTATATAATTTTGAAGCCTTATTATCCTTTATAGTTATTTTAAACATTTGATGACTGCATGAAGTATTTTTGTTACATAAAATAGTATTCTTTTAAACCTCTCGCTCTAATGTTTTAGAATATAGTCATATTTCGGTACATAACTGTGCAGTGGTGTTAAGATTTTTTACATTTATTAATTTTTAAACGCATTTATAAAACCATTAGCATTATTTATTACGAGATAATTTTTGTAAAATATTCACGATAAAAAATTATATTGATAATCTCTGTGATCCCAAATTTGACAAGAATTAGGCATTTTATTATTCAAAAAATCGGCAAGATTAACACATTTGAAGATAATTCTAAAGATACTTATTATAAGCAATGTCTTTGACCATTCAAGTGTGATAAACATCTTATGAATAATGATTGCTTTATAATAATTATTGACCTAAGAATAAGGTAGTGTTTTTTTGAAATACGCCATTTCTTTTGTCATTCCCCAGTGGTTAAGCTACAACATACGGCCGTGGCCATAAATTGACAAACTATAATTAAAGTAGGGAGTAAAATGATATTAAGGCGCGTGTTTGAACATGTACCGTTTAAAAAAAAATAAAAAAAAATTCGGTTAAGTACATGTTCAAACACGCGCGTTAACATAATTTTACTCCCTACTTTAATTATAGTTTGTCATTTTATGGCTACGCCCGTATGTTGTAGCTTAACCACTAGGGAGTGACAAAAGAAATGGCGTATTTCAAAAAAACACTACCTTATTCTTAGGTCAATAATTATTATAAAGCAATCATTATTCATAAGATGTTTATCACACTTGAATGGTCAAAGACATAGTTTATAATAAATATCTTTAGAATCATCTTCAAATGTGTTAATCTTGCCGATTTTTTGAATAATAAAATGCCTAATTCTTGTCAAATTTGGGATCACAGAGATTATCAAAATAATTTTTTATCGTGAATATTTTACAAAAATTATCTCGTAATAAATTATACTAATGGTTTTATAAATGCATTTAAAAATTAATAAATGTAAAAAATCTTAACACCACTGCACAGTTATGTACCTAAATATGACTATATTCTAAAACATTAGAGCGAGAGGTTTAAAAGAATACTATTTTATGTAACAAAAATACTTCATGCAGTCATTAAATGTTTAAAATAACTATAAAGGATAATAAGGCTTCAAAATTATATAAATAGATCATCTACAACGTTTAAGGAGTGTACAGGATCATGGTTTGAAAATACAATAAAAACTCAATTTTGACCTTCGACGAGCATGTCCCCCCTTAACTCAAAACATTGAAATTTTGAGTTATTTTTTTATTGAAATGGAGTATCGATATGTTGTTTTTGTAATCAACCCTTCAATTGCATTTCGAATTTATCTATCAAATTGTAAGAGAAATAAAAAGGCTTTTATTTCCTCACCCGTCTCAATGACTGTAGTTTTTAAGTTACTATTGACTTGAAAATGACATACAAAGAAGTATTATAGTTCAATTTTACTGTCGTTCGCAAAAATATGCCAGACAACGTAATAAAACAAGCTGTATTTTTCAGTTAAAAATTGGTAAATTTTATGAAAAAGAAAAATATATTGGAGCCATAGGAGACAAATCCACGCTGCAGCCCGAAAATTTCCTCTGATTAAAAGAATCGTGACATTTTTTCAGTTTTTTCGAGAAAAATCAACTTTCAATACTCAAAAACCTCATTCATAGTAAAACATGTTAGAGCTTTTTTTTTTGGAAATATATAATATAATCGAAAAAAATCCGTTCGAGGAATATTCCCAGAGCTTTTTCCACAGGTCGAGAGCTTTTTGGGAATAAAAAAAAAACTTCATAGTTTTTTAATTTATCTGATACCGCATGGCCGGCGAGTTTATTTATGAAAAAAAATGTAGCAATTTTATAAAATCTTTTGACGCTACGAATTTTTCCAAACTGGATTTAATAAAAAAAATACTACGTTGGCAACGCTGGTTAGTTCAGACTCCACTTGCACGCTGTCAATACTGTCACGTCAACGTTTGAGTTAACAATAATTGTTGCGTGACTTTATTAGTTATTAGAACTGTCAATAATAAAATATTATAGTAAATAAGTGCCTACCAACATGACCTATTTATATATTATTTCAAAATAGTGAAAAAATACATTAAACATGCTACAAAAACTATCTGATAAAAAGTACATACTAATATACTATTAATAATATTAATACTATTGACCGAAGGTACTAAATAAAGTAGATATCATGTAAGTATAATATTGAATATTAATTGTTCAACTAATAACTTTTAAAGACTGATATCATAGAAATATTATCTCAATAGTTAACTTTATTAATTCCCAATACGTTACCATTGTTCTCAGAATGGACGATTTTACACCTCTTGAGTGTATTATTTTTATTGTTTATAATTACTAATGATCTTGTATTAGGTTTTGATGATTTATTACACGCTTATCGAGTGTATTATTATTGATAAGATTATTTTACAAACACTTCAACTATTCATAATTTGTTTGTTATATTTATTTATTGTAACCCTTGACTTGATAGGTGGGTAATGCAGTTTTTACCTACTATATTGTATTGATTTGTTATATAAGTTAAAGTTTGCTTTTTGGTGAGTGTATAAAATGCCTGAAGATGCCGAAAGGCGAAACCCGGGTCGCAAAAAAACGACTCAAATGGCATAGTACAAAACTTAAATCTATTAGAATTTAAGTTCATATACTGTTAGAACAGTAGATTTATCATCAGTGTAGATATGTCCATAGCTAATAATGTCCTCTCTAAGTCGAATCTCATTTATTTATTACTGTATGTTACGTTATGTTACACAGAACTTAAATATACAAATAAACTTTTTTTTAGAAATTGACTCATAGTTTGCTTGACAACAAAATCGGAACCTATGTATATTGTAGTCATATTATGACAAAATGGATAATGTATTTTCATATTTAAAATTGAAACCTTTTTTCAAATATAAATTTCAAAGTAACCCCTTTGTATCAGACAACTAGTCGAGAAGTAGGTATTTCCTCAGACCCTTACACGCCCCCAAAATGAGTATCTGTATACTAAACAAATAAACATTAGACGTGATCGAAATTCACATGTAAAGCTCACATTTGATAGCACAGCCTTTGACAATGTTTAAAAGCTCAATCGATTACTGTGTTTGAAGTAAAAGCCAGCGCTGAGATTGCTTTCGTTCGGTTGAAACATTGCATAGTTTTATTAAACTCAGTCGTTTGCTTTATCCCTTTCTTGGAATTGAATGTATCCAATACTGTGTTTATGTTTCATTCATGTAAGTTATTTATCTGTTTTTTAAGATAGAATTAAACATACCATTTATTACTTATAAGGTTTTTCAATTGTAAGCAACAGTAGTCAAAACCTTTCTGTTTTCTAAGATAAAGTTTATCAGATAAAATCAGCTTATACTATAATGCAGATTTATACTATTTAGTGTGTTCTTGTATATGGCTGAATTATCTGGAGTCCTTTAAAAGTTACCAACAAGCTTATTTTAGAGCGCGTCCAGAATAAATTGTTTATTCGATGTCTTTATTTTAACACATTATATAATTATTTTCATTAACTATTTATTTTATTTAACGAATAATTCACAATATTTAAGAATGTACCACTATAATTATTGAACATACATTATTCAACGTAATTAAGCATGGCAGTCGTAGTATTGTAGTAATAGGACGCGATACCCAAGATATGCAGGTTTGATTCCTGCCGGGTGTTTTACTTTTTTCGAAAAAGATTTTTTCTATTGGCTATATTTTCTCATGAGTGTTTTCAGAATTATGTATGTTCAATAATTCGTCAAGCGAATACTTTCCGACTGTTTTTCTACAAGGAATGCTTTCTTTGCACTTTCTTGAATTTCGTATGTCACCTTCTGCTCTTGAGACATTTTCTGCTATTACGAAGGATGGTTTCCAATCCTGGCGCCCTAAATAATTTAAATTAGTCTACCTACGTGGTCCCAGCCATGGCCAAAAACTGTTTCCTCGAGTCAAACCTATCAGGCACCATTAGCAAGATTTACAAGACTAGTCAATGCGCTTACTAAAGACAGATATTTTCAGTAATGTGCTGTGCATTTTGGTTTTGAAACTTTATTTTAGTGTATAAAATTATTTTTTATTTTTTGTACTTCTCTCTTATGAGGGTAATATTTGATATATTGTAAATGTCATATTGTGAACATCCTGAATTTTGATTTATTATGTCGCAATGTTTTGTTTTCTTAAACAAATAAATAAATAAAAAGCGGAACTGAACTGCTTCTTAAAAATAATTCCAACTTTATTATATTATAATACATTAGTTTACATCCCTTATGTATGCAACATTATGTTAGTAATCGTATAAATATTGCACGTATTCTTTTCTAAGAATGTTCAGTCTACCATTTCGCAATGCTACATCAATTTTTCATTCGGACATTTGATAAAAAAAATGTTATAAAATCCACGTTACTGGAATTCATCTCCACAAATGTAATCTTTCATTGCTTCTAGTATTCTGTACAGCTACGTTCAAACAAAGCGTAGGTAACGAATTGGTATACGCTTGGCCTGGTCCTTGGGGAGATTTCTGGGCAAAGAAACTTGCACGAGTTGCAAAGAAAAGCAACCGGTGCATGTGGGGACAGGTAAGATAGATTTAAAAATAAAATGCACGGTAGAACAAACGTAAGATGAAATTGTGTATTAATAATAAATGATATTTTAAATTCGAAAAATTATTCTTTGATTGTCATACTATTTTATTAATAATAATAACTGTCGATTTTAGACGAAAAGATATTGCAGTATTTAAGTTAATTATCATGTTCGCTCATAAGTGAAGTATAATAACTCTCCACAAAGTAAAGGATAATATATTTTTAACAGGCTTGTTTAACGGGGAAATTGATTGGGTGTCCTTGCACTGGATTACTTATACATTGAAAAATCAACATGCATTTTTGAGTAGCCGCGAGCTTGGACCCGCAATCCATGGCTTCATATTTATACAAAATCGGTCGCTCTACCAACTAGACCAACGTACATCAATTAATATAAATCAATATATAAAATGCTTAATTTATATAATTGAAAAAATGCATTATTCGGTATATTATTTATTCAAACAATTTAATCCAACAACGAGAAATAATTAGATAAGCTTTCAGATCGATGAGAAAAAAGCACGTTTTTAAATGACAGTAAGCTTTTGCATTTTTTTAATATAGTGGGACAAAGCTTTTTCTATATTTTATCTAATTTTTTCTAACAAAAAACGATATCTACATTTTTTCTAAATTCTTGTAAATTATTATGGGAAATGTTATGCTGGCAGCTATAATAATTATTGAGCATCAAACATCACGTAAAATTACAGAAAAGGATCACCCTAGTTCTTACCTAATCCCATCACCATTTTTTTACTATTGCCAAGAAAAATATCTACGTACCTAGGTATGTAAAAGTATTATTTATTCAAGTAATTATAATTAATGAAGACATCGCAATGACCAAAACATCTTCTGAAACCTTTTAATAATTTTTTCATGCTTTGCAAAACGTTCCCCAACATTTTAAGGAGCTTCCACAATGTATAATATTATACATGAATACTTTTATTAACAACTATTTTCAGTGCGTTAATATGAATGACGAAAATCCTATTTTACTTGTTTCTGTCATCGGCTTTTCATATTTTTTAAATTTAAACTGTGCAAAAGACGCGTATAAATTTCAGGCTTAATTTTTTTGAGAAATATAAAATTTTGTATATTATTGTCTTGTAAATTTTAAATGTTAAATAATACTAACGTGCCCTATGTATACTATTTATTAATAAACCATTTCTTTTATTCAACGAATAATTCACAACATTTGAGAATGTAACTTTCCATATAATTATATTAAACACAAATAACTCAAAAACACCTCAGATAATATACCCACTAGTATATACACAGGTTAAAGCATATTGGCGCGATACCAGTGGATATACGGGTTCAAATCCCGTCGGGCATAGTATTTTTTCAATGTGAATTTTCTAGTGAATAATATATCTGTTTTCAAGCTATGTATGTATAATATTTATTATTTTCAAGGGAGATATCTCCAAGCCTGCGTTTGAATTTTTTCTACTTCAGTCATAATCCATGGAATTACGGTTTTCATGACCAGGTTCTATTCTGCTTAGAATTCTTCTCCAGCTATCTCTGAACCTCAGTTGAGCAGATTGTCGACACTAATGAAGAACCTGTAGCACTCTTGCTTTTCGTTTTCCCTACGCATTGAAACTGGCTCAAATAAGCTGTTTGAATTCATTTAATTTATTATAATGAATAAACATTATATTATATGTGCAAGACGCAATACAAAATATCAACATGTCATGAAATATAATATATATATATAAGAATATATAAAAGTACTACAGTGAAATAATACACGTATATATAAGTTGGTTGGACCGATTGAGGTGGTCCCCAATCCTTTCTTCCCACCTCCCTCAAATCCCACTATTATTGTCACAAGATCAGGTAACTAGCAATTACAGGTCATCAATCGACCGTGATTGAATAACACTGAGTTAGCTCAAGACAACGTGTGCGTATTGGCTTGTTAACGCTAAACCATAGTTTATTGATTAATTCAATTTATACAAACTGATTCAGAAGTTGTTCTTGGGCCACGGCCGGGTCAGCTTGATATACTGTGACTGTCATCCAAGCGATACTTCTAAATACCTGGCAAGCCGTGGTACCGGCTCTCATCATTCATACGATCTATCATCATCATTCATCAACCTCATATATCATCCATCAACAGTGTACCGTCAAGTGCCGCGCACCGACATCATAAATGGTCAGTGTCTAGCATCCTGTTATATCCCCCCCCACCTAGATCCATAATCCAAAAACCATCAGCATCATCTCAAATTACAGTCAACTGCTAAAAGCGCCACCATAAGTATAAAAAGAAAACCGATTAAAATTATTAAATACAAAATTATATTATAAAAATACTACAAAGTATGCGGAATAAGTCCAGTGTGATTTTAATAATTTATACAATAACGTCCACTATCCCTTACTCATTATACTATCAATAACTCACTTCCCCGATCCTCCTAACGTCACATGGTCAAAGAACTAGATATATCGTTTAAGTCAGATGATTCAATCTGTCACTTACACTTAACTGTACAAGGTGATTTTGTTTGAACTATTACACGTGTCCTCTAACTAAGGTTTATTATATAATTATTATTAAAAACTAATACAAGAATTTCCATAACTTGTTTGGAATTTCCAATTGATGTAAACTTTTTACTATTTGATTTGAATTGTTTTTGTATAGTCTGAAATCCTCGGGTCGCTAAAAAATCAAGTGGAACCTCTCATGAATTAAAATTAAAAATATATTGATTTTTCCTAATATTTAAATTATGAATTTGTCGGGTAATATAATACCAACACTTCACACTTTAGGAAACAAAAACAATATGGCGCGCTTTCATCATTGAAGCCCTCAAAAGCTTTTGATTTTCGAAGCTTTAATTACATTCACAAAATTTAATTTTGAAAGCTGTTCATGCATTTGTGATATTTGCGGGATGATGTTATAATGTTCAGGGATCACGTTTGCTGTATATAATAAAAACACAGTATTGTGCAGTTTACATGACCAATATTATTACATTATTAGGTATATATTATTAATATGCATAATTACATTATTATTAAGAACATTTCAATAAATGTTTATTGCTACCGTGGTACCGGCTCTCATCATTCATACGATCTATCATCATCATTCATCAACCTCATATATCATCCATCAACAGTGTACCGTCAAGTGCCGCGCACCGACATCATAAATGGTCAGTGTCTAGCATCCTGTTATATCCCCCCCCCCACCTAGATCCATAATCCAAAAACCATCAGCATCATCTCAAATTACAGTCAACTGCTAAAAGCGCCACCATAAGTATAAAAAGAAAACCGATTAAAATTATTAAATACAAAATTATATTATAAAAATACTACAAAGTATGCGGAATAAGTCTAGAATCTAAGAATATTATTAATATGCATAATTACATTATTATTAAGAACATTTCAATAAATGTTTATTGCTGGATAATTTAGATTTACCCAACACGGATTATATTTAAATACATATTATTAATACTTTCGACCGAAGGTACTTGATGGAATTTGAATTTAAATTCTAATGAATTCAAGCTCTGTACTATTTCATTTAACGAATTCGCTGCTGAGTAGATAATGATTTTTTAATTAGCACATTTAAAATGCACGTTAATTACATCGATCGGCCGCCTGGTCATTACGCGCTTGTGCGTCTTCAGCGTCCAAAGTATTAATCTTAAATGGAATAGTACAGAGCTTGAATCCATTAGAATTTAAATACATATGCCTAATGAATTTATAAATTGACAACAAATACCTGACAGAATGAACTATTAACGTTGGGATTACTCCAGAGTTGACGAACCTTTTTACGTACACGGGTGCCAACATTTCCCAAATATTATTGTTTGACTGTTTGATGTGTCGAGCAGTTTTTCATGGGGGAAAAATGAAAAAAATGTTTTTAAGAATTCTATAAAAAAGTTAAAATTTTAAATCAAATTCATGAGATTCTATCTTTCACCGTGTTTCTAACCGAAGGTATATCATTTATTCTTTGAATATTTTCCCCCTTGTTATCTAAATCTGAAAACAAATTTGTGGGAGCATTTTAACTATGCTACTCGTATTTCATATTATTATATTTATTTTCCCATAACTTTTGTTTAAACACGCGCAGCAATATAGTTAACTATCTTAGTTACACGTTTTATCACGTCTTCAAAAGGTTTAAGACCGTCTTTTGCACACTACGCATCTTGGTATGTTATGCTATGAAAGCAGCCTCACAGTGAACGAACAACAAACTTTGTAAATATTAAAATATTTTTGTAAAAAAAAATAGTTGCCATAGATTCGCTATCACTGACCTAGTCTATAATAATTAGATAAGATACCTAATATAAATAATGAAAGTTAGATAGTAATTTATTTTTATTTTTAAAAGCATAAATTTATCCTAATTACATTGTAAAATGTAATAATTATCACTCGGTAATCACCATGTATAAAAATTACTTTACTTAATATATTCTCCTCACCAGAATTGATAAATCTCACCTTTTGAGTAAAACACGATATATAAAATATTTTTTTATATGAGATGAATGTCAAGTGCTAATATTATATAAATACTAGTTTAAATTTTATGAAGCAGTACCTACATAAGTTTGAAGTACTGTTTGGGCAACAGTTTTCTTGGAAAAAATAACCAATTTCGAAATATGAAAACCTACACGAAAATGAAAAAATAAGTATGTTTGTATCTAAAACATGATTTTATTGAAATATTCCTGGAATAATATAATTATGTAAATAACATTGCTGACTAAATATGCAAATATTGTACAAACTGGAAAACAGATTATATTCATAGAAAAGAAAAAAAATGAAAATGAAAATAATTTGAGTCTGAAACTTATATAAAATATATAAATATGAAAGTCATCTAAATTAAAGCAACTTCAACTCTTGCTTGTGTCAAAAAGTTTCATAAAATGTGTAAAAAAGCATCTGACATTCATGTCACCCCTTATAACAGTTTTGTTTGAATTGTTCTTAGTCTGAAAACTTATCTTGAAATTCAAAAAAAAAAAAACATAGTTTTTCATCATTCCATTTTAAAGTTTCTATTTTATCCCATCGTCTAAAACAATGTTTAAATTTTTAATTAAATATACTCATCATTTATAAAGGGTATCTCTATTTTCATCTTGATATGTGCCTAATGTTTCTCTTGTAGGAATATTCATTTCAGTTAAATATTCTGGGTTAAATCATCCCTAAAAAGCCACACGCATTAAAATAATTAAAGGAATTAAAAGCCTTCGAAATAACATATTGTGTGGCAAAATTAAATGAACGTAGAGCCTTTATACTACGATATTATGCTAATTAGGTAAACAGGAAGCATAATAATATATTCAATAAAAGATACTAGAATTTGATATTTAGAATATTATATTATAAATACAAGATAAAATAAAAATAATAATTTATCAAATGAAAGGTTTAAACTATTTTGACATGACGTTTATTAACATAGTGTAATTTAAAAGTAGATTAATAAATATAATTTGCTTCTTTTCATGACAAATTACCGCTCTAACTGAATGCATTAATACAGTGAGTATATATTTAATATATGTTACAGATTTTAGCGTTAACATTTTTTATACCTACTTGATCATTTACTTAGTAGGTAATAAAGGTATTCTCTTCTTTTATTGAATAAATTTATAACCTAACTATAATATAAGCGAGAATTAACTGTCTTCGTTTGTCAGTATGAATTTAACTTTAGTGAGTGTGCATAGTGCCTGAAGATGCCAAAAGATGAAACCCGGGTCGCAATAAAAGACTCAAATTGAATAGTACAAAACGATTAGAATTATAATTTATTTTGAGATAATGAGGCAGACCAAATGAGAGTATTTGAAAATATCGATACGAGAGTATTAGCTGAAAATATCGCTCAGTGAGTTGACAATTGCTTTACAAATGGTGTCATACAGTGGGATCTAAGAAGTTCTTAATCGCGCTAGATCGATAAATTCACCGTTTATGTCACAGCAGAGAACTAAGAATTGTATGGTGTTTGATACTTAATTCTTACGTAATTAAGGATTCTCTGAGTTTAAGGGTTTGCTTCAGGTTATATTTACAGCTCTGAATATTATTTTTTATCTAATAATAATAATAATATGTAATGTATTCACGCGTAACAAAAAAAATGATAATATCGACCATGACAGTATAACGGATGAGATATGATTTCCATATAAAATGCACATACTGTTATTGAAAACAGCACGAGTTTGCAATACAATATTTTCCTTTTTGAATGCAAATTATGTCACAACCGTGATCACAGTAGATATTCCAATTGGACAAACAAATATTCAGATACGGAAAAACGTGTGAAAAAAAAACATGATAAAGTAGAAAATATTCCGTTTTTTCCGTAAGAGGGCGTTCCTTTGCCGTAAAAAGTCTGTTAAATATTTATTGACATGAAATTCGAGACGTTTGATGCA
The DNA here is from genome assembly GCF_057557595.1 of Rhyacophila brunnea. NCBI lineage: Eukaryota > Metazoa > Arthropoda > Insecta > Trichoptera > Rhyacophilidae > Rhyacophila > Rhyacophila brunnea. The sequence continues at coordinate 6,345,505 of NW_028232796.1, read as the reverse complement.
GTAAACATTTTGAATGTTTTCAAACACATTTGATTTCGTTTTGTGACTTAAACTGTCTTTCCTATTCCTTTTCAAATGTGGATTAAATTGAAAAGAAAGGTTGTATGTACCTTTCAAATAAAATATAATATTGTATGTAAAGTTTCTATTTCTTCCAATAACGCTACTACGAAATTATATTCGACCTTTAGCAGTTTTCAACTAGTTCTGCACACTTAGTAATTCCTACGAGTCAACCTTTAGAGTTGCTACTTCATATTTTTGCACTCTAAGATGAAAATAATTACAAGATAAAAAGAACTTTTTATATACCACGTTTTTTAATTTTCTGTTGACTCATATAAACTTGACAATTCTATGTATTAATAATTTAGGACAAATAAGGCAATTGTCAATAAATCTTTTTTTGCTATTTTGCAACAAACAAACAAATATAGAATACTGAAATTTCATTTTGATTTCCATAGTAACGCGTGTATATGTTAATAATTTAGTTGCTAAGACCACCCCCTTAGCAACCAATAATAGTAGATTAGATTACGGATTTCTTCCGAAATAACTTTTCATACAAAACAGAATTAACTGAAAATAAATTCAATTCTACTTAAATATGGCTAAACGTATTAAAAGAATGCATTGGCTTCGTGTTTTGGTATATTCTAAAAGTTGAAAATGTCTAGCTAGTCGGGAAGTTAGTTAAAAATCGATTAGAAGATTTGTACTGGATAAACAACAAACAAAAAAACAAGAATACGAGCTAAGAAAAACGTGGTAATGTATCAGAAAATATTTTTTTTACATAATATTATCTATTTATTATCTTATTATTACACATTAATCAAGTGGATATCATTTGTCCTAATTGTATGCGAGGTACAGACAAAGAGGCGTATCAGTGTAGTAAAAGTGTAAAGTTATAAAACGTATACTTTACTAAATCTATACAGCGAACTTCTTAATTCATGGATGGGTCTAATTTTCAAAGAGTCCATAATTATCATTCCAGCTGTTCTCCTAGAAATTATCCATACTTCATTACTATACACAAATTAATGTTCCTTTTATCATACATACTTTGAAATTGACTACTTTGAGAAATATATAACCACAAGAAATTTTTTTTTTAATACGACATCCAGCAGAATTCAACCTGCGCCCCCTGTGATTCATGCCATATGATTTGACCACTAAGCGATACGTGTCCTATCTAATTGCGATGGAGTTAACTAGTGTTATTACAATACGTATTCTGCAGGCACAAACTAGAAGACTCCAACCTTCGCACTGGATTAGCCAGTTCCTCACCGGCCATGGCAACTTCGCCGCCAGACTCCACGAGTTTGGCTTGATAGTAGATGGGCCGGGTTGTACCTGCGGGCATGACCACCAAGATGTTGAACACATCCTCTGGGATTACCCGCTTATGGAACTCGAACGAGCGGAGCTGTTTGCCAGGGTCCGTCCTCATACGGGCCCAATTGGTCATGGAGATCTGATAGTAACCGAGGCCAACTTTGCGGCATTCGAGAAATTTGCAGCGTCGTATGGGGAGCGGGATAGTCCCGACTCTTCCATCTGTATCATCCTGTAGACTCATCCATTTCAATTCGTGACACTCAGTATGCGGGTACACAAAGCGCTTAACGTTAGCGGATAGCAGAGCCAGTCCAAAACAAAAAAAAATCTTTCTTAACTTTATTCTTTAAGCACTACGGTGCATGGTTGCAGCATCAGTCCCGTGCGGCTCCGTCTCGGGACGGAATGAGCACTTAAAATCACTTCTTTCAGACACGTTTAAAGCGTCATAGAAAGCGGCCGTGCATATCCACGGCTGTGCATATATGACGGGTGGTGGTGGGAACTTATATAAAAAAAATACATTTATTATAGTATATGTATCTACAATAAAATAATGTTACATTCTTAAATCTTGTTAAAAAAAAATCACGTTTTACCTGATTATATTATACAGCTGCGATTTTTACTATCAATCATAAAGATTTGAGTCTGAAGTATAATTATTACATTTAATTACCTTATAGCGATTTGGTGCCATCGATAGTCTTTGAGAGTTGCTGGTAAGTGGATGACTTCAGTTCCATTGGCACCAGCATGTACCAGTCTGGCACCACCAGCTGATAGCTCCAATGAAAGATAGGCATCTTGCTGACGCCTTGAACGTAGGCTGAACAGCGTACCCTGGCCGACACCGCCACTCTAAGGACACAAAAATAACTTATTTAAAATAGTGTAATATGCAATTTAGGTACACAATCATAACATATTTCGTACTAATGTTTTGTACCTAAACTTTATCATGTTATAGGATGTTTAATACCATTTGAAAATAATTGGCAAAGACGATGTGTTATCTATTTATGAAATTGGCTAAAATTCTTTGGAAAATTATTTAGTAATATTTCTGCATGTAAGCACCCCAACTATTTCTTTAACTAAATCGTTTTTAAGAAATTAATAATATACTTAGATAATTCTGACAATCTTGAAGAGAATTTGTTGGAGGTATAGCTTTTTTACAGGAAAATTAAGATGAAAAAGGTAACTAAGATTGATAATTAAATTTGATTCCAGTCATTTTGTCCTGAAAATTATTCACTTGTAATACCATTACACTTATAATGTATATTAAGATTTATTAACTAAAGTTGTAATACGATAATAAAGTCTTGCATTCGTTTTAGAACAACCATAAAATAAGTTTTTCTTTATTTGTATATTAATTAAAATAAAACACAATATGTAGTACTAATTCCACTTACTTTAATCATTATTTTAATTTTAGTCAAATACGTATCGACCACTTCAAAGAGACATTGTTAACGCCAGTTCTAACTTATATTAATATAATAAATTGGCACTACATAATGTAATCTATTTTAATTAATAAATTGCATTTTCAAAATAATTGATTGTTAATATCGTAAAATAAACTTCTTAATTAGATGCACAATTGCGTAAAATATAATATTGCGTCGGCAAGTAACCAAAACAAGACATCAATAGGCCTCAATTTTACAACGTTTTTCTTAGCTCGTATTCGTATTTGTCCGGTGGTTCTTTGTACGGTACAAATCTTGCAATCGATTTTTAACTAACTTACCAACTAGCTAGACATTTGAAACTTTTACATAAACTTGAACATCATCTGATGGTTCACTTTTTCCCTTTCAAAAAACTTTCGACTTTTCAACGACTTTCATACAGTACTCCGGCCCTTAATATTTTTGTAGTTTGTATGTATTCAAAATGTGTTATTCAAAGTTGAATACTGTTTCAATACGATTTTTTCTTTAGAATAAATAGCTTAACTATGTACATTAGGTAAGGCATACATTTACATAAACAATATTGACATAAAGTGTCCAATATTTCACAAAATTATTGTGCTGTCGCTTCGTGATATTATGTAGGTACCTGATCTATATTATTTAGTACCTACCTGAAAACTCACCTCTCAATGTGTCAATCAACATTATTTACTCAACAGGTATATTAAGGCCAAATTTCATTTTCGAGCCTATCAAAAAGTTTATGTAGAGAAAATATAAAAAAAAATACTCACTAACGAAACTGTCAAGTAGAATATTGCCATCGGAAAAAAATCGACGAATAATAATTTCGTCGTATTTTTTTACAGTTTTTAAATGGCGCCAGAAAAAAAAACTCGATTATTCACGGTCGTTGATTATTCCCAATTTCGCTGGGATTCCCCTCGAGGGCGGAGATAAATTTGAAACCTGATTTCGTTCAATTATTTCTAATGGAACTCCATGCTATTTATGACCGGAAAGTCATTACTGGCGAATAATATCGCGAAATCAATATGAGAACGTCTCAATTGAATGCGTTTGGAAGAAATTTTCTCGATTGAAAATATTTTTCTTTGCAATGATAGATTGTGTAGAATAATTTTAATAATACTGTTCCGAGGTCCGAATCTCGGTTGAATGAGATGTTGTGAGGAGCAATATAGAGACTAAGGTTATAACAGACCGGGAACTTATATTCGAGTGACATGTCTAATGAATTATGATCCGCTATTTATTGACGTACTCATAATCAAAATAATATCTTGAAAATAATATTTAGGAAATAATTATTATAGACTGAGTCAGCTACTATATGGAGTTTGCGTCATCGGATATAGCTGACTATATGAAAAAATATATATCGCGGAAATAATCTGCACTAAGCTATTTACTGAGTTTACAATAATTGGACACTCCGGGAAATGGATATTATTAGAGAATTTGTAATTTTGGTAATATATTTAATATAGCCGATCAATATGCTGATACGGATTGAGTTGTTTATCACAATATACGTTATACGCATTTTTACACAAATTTAACACATAATCTTAATTTGAATTACAATTTAAATACAGGTATACGTGATTATGTCATTAAAATCGAAGAAAAACATATGCTACCGGCTTGCCAGCCAACAAAGTTATCACGGACGTCTTTGGAGAGAGACTTGAATATTTGGCAGAAACTTTAATATATACCAAATATTACTCAATGTTATCAAATTCAACGTGTAAATGAGCACGAGGATAGTTGTGCCTACATTTTGAGAAACTGCATGGTGAACAACAGGGGAATATTTTTGAGTATCTATTAACCAAAATCTTTTTGTGTTATAATAATAGTTACACGGTCCATACGCTCTAAGCCTAAGCTAAACAAATACAGATAATTATTACTGAGAAGAATGGTAGGTTCTTGTCAAAGGCAGTTGCATTTTTATCCAGTGACGTCCCGTGGGGGTAGGCAGATTGAGCGTTGCTTGGGAGCAGCAGTCACTTAAAGGACGGCAAATCGAGGAGAATCATTAGGTATATTATATAGAAATAGGTACCTAAACTTAGTACGTAATGACTAAAATATCCTTCGATTAAAAAAATTAGCTCACGGATTGGAAAAAAAATGTATTAAGAATTCACATAAAAGCTTTAACAGGACTGTATTGTTTTTGTCGGTTTCGCGATGTCTAGCTTACTTATGTTGTCCTTGGACGTCACGTCTTTGTTGACCAAAAATGACACATGCAGATTTGCGAATTATATTTTGAATTATAGGTACGTACCTACATAAGTACTTACCTAGCTCGCGTGTTTTGAAAGTTGTTAGGTGTATTTTTAAATGTATCTGAAACCGTGGACAATATTGTTTATTGAAATAGGGATGGCATTTAAATTGGATTTCGTGGTATATATTTTGTTAGTAATGTATCCATACAACACATTTCTTAAATATTGGGGTCATGTAAGGATGATAAAAAATACTGCATAAAAATGGGGCTGCATTTTGTCTAGGGACGTCACTGTTTAAAAAGTCTTTGCAGTTTGTGACATCCAAATCTAGTATAACGAGACCTGCATATTTAAAAAAAATCATGCTTGCTGTGAATTTATAGATATTTCCATGCGTGAAGAGTGTTGCCATACGTTTTAGTACCTTTAATTAGCCTTACCTTTATTTTCCAACTCCTACACTTCTAAGAACTTCGTAAAAAATCTTTCTACGTGTACTTGAATAGAAACAGTTTGAAAACGTCAATATTCGTCCTTACATCTTTTCACTTCTCCAATTGTTAAAATAAAACTAATCTACGTTACTATTGTCCGGTGGCTCGACTACAACTATAAATCATCATAGCAATCGAATGCATCATGAATCGCATCTTTCAAATTAAGTTGCTTCAACTTCTCACTGTAACTAGATGACTGTATTTTTGAATTATTTTTAAAATTATATCGTATGTTTTCTCTTTATATATTTTTTGTACATTATATTTTTTTATAGTATGCAGACGACGCAGTCGTGTTTGACTCGACGATCAAAAGGTTGGAGGTGACCGTGAACAGGCTAGCCGCAAACTCGATGCGTGTGGGTCTTCATCTGAATGCCGCTAAGACCAAATCCATGTGCAGTGCTGCTTGCATCGACGCTGACACTCCTCTGCGGGTTTCTGGTCTGCCCGTCGAGCTGGTGTCCAGATTCAAATACTTGGGTGCCACGGTTGCCGATGATGGTGGTATTTCTAGTGAGCTTGGAATCCGCATGGGTGTGGCGGGCTCTGCGTTCAACCAACTTGGAGTCGCATGGAGGTCAAGGCTGTATTCTGTGAAGACCAAATGTCGTTTGTTTAACGCGTGCGTGCTACCTGTTCTCCTGTATGGCTGTGAGACATGGCATCTTACTAAGCTTCAAGAGTCTCGGCTTTTGAGCTTTGAGAATCGATGTCTCCGCAGAATCTTAGGGGTACATTGGTACGACCGCGTTACAAACACCCGAGTTCGTGAGCAGACACAACAGCCTTCGGTGATTGAAGTTATCTTCCCTCCCTGGCCCTGGCCCTCCCTCACCCTGCAGCGATGCTACAAAAGCGACCTACGTGCTGCAGGTCTGACATGGCGGAAGGCACAGGAGTTGGCGATGGACTGAGGGAAGTGGCGCCAACTTGTGCTTGCCCTATGCCCCAATGTTGGGACGTGACAGGGTGAAAGAAGAAAGAAGAAGAATATTTTTTTATTATCTTATAAGTACTACCTATTTTTTTTCTGTTTTAATAATTTTTAATATGTCTCTCTACTGTATTTTTATAACTGTATTTACTGTTTGATTTAATTAATATAATTTCTGTGTTCGTCTGTTACTGTAATTTTTTTAATCTCATATTATATTATTTAGCGATTGACCTAAATAAATAAATAAATAAAAAAACACTGTTTTAAGCTACAACATTTTATATAATTAAGTATATCATTTTCAATATTGACCCGAACAAATAAGTGGAAGGCATGGTTATATTAAAAATGTTCAATTTATCAAACGGTCAATACTCAGTCACGCCATAGATTTTCTAGTAACAATATTTACTAAGAAAACTCGCAATCCCGTTTTGATGTGAGCCTAATAAAGTCAATATGGTATGAAAGATTGAGTATAACATTCAGATATAATATACCAACGTGTAATAACCGTTATATTTGCTCAAAAGCCACGACTGAAATGTTTTATTTAACTTCTTGATGTGCGTCCAAATACTACAAACACACATTTCAAATATTAATATGGAACATTAGTGTAGACTTAAACGTAGAATTGTTATTGGAGCGTAATTACGTTATAGTAGTTTAGTGTACACAGAGTCTCTCAAAGTTTTTTGGGCTTAGCACCCTTCTTTAACGAATAATTTTTTTCAGCACTTTCTCTCCGGGAAAAATCTAACTTTAACTCAATTAATAATAACACCAATTTTGGAAACCACACGGTATAATTAAGCATGACCAACGCGTCAATCGCGAAATACATTTTGATCGATCGCACCATTGGCCTATAGGAATTGAGTCGTTATAAACTATCCATGAGAAAGATCTCGTGACTTTGTGTTATCACATGATTCCACATATGATGACACACGAGTTAGAAAGAGAGAATATTTAAATCCCTGCGCTTTAATACTTTGGACGCTGAAGACGCACCCGACACGTAATGACCAGGCGGCCGATCGATGTAATTTACGTGCATTTTAAAGGTGGTAATTAAAAAAATCATTATCTAGTCAGCAGCGAATGAGCTACCCCTTAGCATCGCGCGGTAGGCTCATTGCAAAGTAGGAGAACAGTTGGACAATGAATGCAATGAATAAGAAATTGAAAATCTATTTGTAATGGTGCAAGACAAGGCGTGTTTAGTGTTGCGCCTCATTGTCGTTAGCCAAATAGAATAATACATTAATTTGTTCAATTCAAACAATGTCAATGGGATAGTGCTTTAGACCGCTGATAGTTTTGATACTGGATAGATCACAGCCTGCTTGAAATTGGACATGCTTGGTATAGATCAACAATTACAATCCTTTTTATGCATACCTACTTGTTTTGGAAAGAGTGTCAAGGGATAAAACCAGGTAAAAGAGCTTTTTTGAACTTTCCTTTCCCAATATTTTCCTCAAATAATTTATTCGGAATAATTATAATAACCACGCTATCCGAGATATTTCAGATTCCTCTCATAAAAGGCAACCAGTTGTGTAATTAAATCTAGTTATTTATATTATTGCAAACATGATTTCAGATGTCATCCGATATTATCCAAATACAAACTAATATAATCATACAAAACTTTAAAACATATACTAGAAAAAAATACGACGCCTGACGGAATTTGAGCCCGTATATCCACTGGTATTGCGCCAATATGCTTTAGTCAATAAAGCTGCGGGCCTCCTACTTAATTACGATAATTTTATCTAGTAGATCCTACATGAAATACTTATCAAATCGCGTTTTTTTGACTATCGGTTTTTGTATTTTAAAGTAAGGAATCATTAATTACCTTTAATTACTAACCGACGTCCGGCTCTCATTAAATATTTAGTTATAACATCTACTTGAACTTGCTAATAATTTTGATAATCATTTCTTTCATTCAACGAATAAAAGAAATGGTTATATTATAATCGTGATTTATTGGAAAATTTATTAGTTCTAATTAGAGTCATTTCAGGGTACACCCACTATATCATCACACGAAAGCTAGAACGAAGCTGCTGAGAAAATGAGAAATACGAAATTATTCCCTTATCGTTTATTCATTATTACCAAAATACATAATGTAGGTACTAAAGAAACATTATTGCAAATTATAGTAACAACTTCAATTAATATTACATAGTACAGACAGGTATGATAACATAGAACTGTAAAAGACGGTTGAGTTTTAGTACCTACCTGTGCCAAAATAATTACCTATAAATATATATATATATATCGACTGTGGAAAGGAAAAGGGGCGTAAGCCTCAGTTTTTGCAAAGTGGGTTTTATTTGTTATTAGCAAAGTATTCAACTCAATACATGGTATGCCCAAAGGATTTAAGCTGCAAATGACGAATTATTATGAAAATTTAGCTTTTAGTTTTTAGAAATGAAGGGCGTGTGAATTTTACGTCCAGGAAAAGGGGCTCAAACCACGTCAATGGCATTATAAGTCGTTTAAGCAATCTTTTGTGGTAAGGAAAAGGGCGGTAAGCAACTTAATCCGTAAATGTATGAGGATAATGGCAGTTTTACTAAACGCTGACGGCCGGCTGGCTCAGGTATGAACCATAATGAAGATTAAGCCACCTAATAGTTTCGCTCGCTCGTTTGACAGTCCAACACGTTTTTCGACACTCTCTCCATTAAAATTCATTTAAAGTATACTAATCCAGTGAAAATGGCAATAGAAAGAAGTTAAAATATTCTTAAAATGTGTGGTGTTAACATGGATGGAATAAACAACACAAAGAAAAATGGTAAGACCTTAAAATTACGCCTTGAAATTGTTATGCCGCACAAGTGAAGCGTCATCGTTAATTCTCTGTAAATTGTTATAAAACATTATGTTACAACTTATATTGTGTCTTAATCATTGGTTAATGATGTATTGTTCATATTAGATGATAAAATTAATAAAATATTTGCTATATTTACCTCAAACACCGCCGTGCGGTTTGTAGGTTATGTGACATGTCAAACACAATTCTAAACTGAACTTGGTCCTATGTACGCTTATATTTACGATTAAAATCATTGTAATGGACAAAAATTATAATGATGCACCGTATTATTTATAGTAATAACATAAATCTCGAGTAAAATGCGTTTTGTTTTAATTTGTTGTCAGGAGCCACTTATCAAAGTGACAAGTGATTGTCAAGAACCAAATACATCCGCAAATATTGGTTATTTGTTATAATTATTGTAAAAAACTAAGATTAGCTTGAATCAATATACTATGTCTATCTATATATAATAAAATATTTGCTATATTTACTATTATCATTATTACTATTATGTAATAATTATGTGTCATTTATGGTTTAATAAAATACTTTTTTCTGAAAATAATAAATTATGATTGTTCTAATTTTAAACTTAATATAATTAAACCATAGGAAATGAAAAAATATTAAATAAACACCTAGTGAAACACTATAAAGAAATACATTCCCAAGAATTTAATTAAAAATAAGTGTGAAAAAAGGCTATTTGCTGCGTAAATCCACTGTATTTTATGAATACGACATTTGAAATTGGTAAGGAAAAAGGATGTTACCATCATTTTTATCGGTTTTTCTCTAATAACTTACGTAATTAATGTCAGATTGGGAAAATAATACACCAAATTATTAATCATTATGCACTTTAAGTCTGTGTATATTTTTTATTTTGATTTTGACAGAAAATCATTGAAAAAACGTTTTTTGCTCCTCCTGCAAAATTTGCTTTGTGTGGATTACGCCCTTTTTCCTTTTTACAGTCGATATATAAACCTGATATCAGGTTCTCTTGCTTGGTATATATGATTTCATTCTCTACCCATTCTCTTCTCCCTAACTCACTTAAGATAATATATTATTTTGAACGCCTGAAAGCAAACCGAATGTAATACTCGTAATTATCATAGGAAAGTAGGTACGTTCTTGACCGAAAACTGAAGTAGATTGAATATTAAAATTGAAGTAGATATTTATTGAAAATTACCAACAAAAGTTTCGAAAATCCTTTTTCTTTAAATAAATGTTATGAAATGTAATATAGCGCCCGAATCGGACAAAATTGTAGGCTCAAGTTCTGTTTGGTGTAATTTTTTAAAAGTAAGTATATTGGGGGGTGCTTGAAGTTGTCATCTTACTTAATAAACACGCATGGGTAATTTAAAAAAAAAATAAAGTTATAATTTTAAATACAAAATGTAACAAAACATAACTGGTTTAATTTTTTCCATTTTTCTCAAAACAAGAATTTTGTTGGATACAACGTTATTCCGGGCAAGGGCTCAATTATTACACTGGTGATATTACACGGCAGGATAACACGACCTACACGTATGTACAGGTTTATACGATACTTTTAACTTGGATATTTTAAGGAAAAGACGAGCGTCTCGTAATGTCTACATGTTTAAAGCTCTGTTGAACAACTGTTGATATTTCCGTCTCGTTATTGTCTATGCTCTAAAAATGAGCATAGACAATAACATGTCAGTTGTTGAGTTGGGTAAAATCTCTACAAGTATCGATGCCGAATCATAGTCCAGTCGCATATGCAACAGTCGTCTCGATCGCAACATGGTCATAAATGAAAACTGTCAGTTCTCATTGTCATTCTGAAACTGTCACTCTCTTTGAGACAAAAGACTGGCTGTGAAGGCAGCATCTGAACATACGCCATTTTATACGATAGCAGACGTTTTTTACCAAAAATATTTGATTGAACTCACGTGGCTTACTACTAAAATTTCTGCATATTCTTATTTTATACAATATAGGTATGTCTTTAGTATGAAACTCAATTTGTAGCATGTATAAGCTAGCTCGCACATCTAAGTTCGTCTTTAAATTCAAATATTAAACAGTGCTTAAAAAGATATTGTAATAATATATATACTCGTATATGTATTGTAAAATTACCTCAGGTCTCAGCCGGAGTGACAAGAACAGGGTGAAGTCCTTGGGAAATCCCTGAACTGGTTGAGGCTGGTGGAAGAGCTGCGCTGATGGAAGCCAAACGTACGAGTCGGCTTTAAGTCTTAATGCCCGGGCCCTTCCTGGCACGCGACCCCAGCTAGCCCTGCCCTGCAAGGAGCGTCCTCTGGCTTCTTCTTCGTCTAATGGGCTTACTGCGCCTGTAAAAATATGATAGTACATTTATAAAAGCATTGGTGACTAAGATCCTGTGTCTTTGGTTAAGACTTTGAAATGCGTTGCTGTAAACGGACAATGTAATTTTCATCCACGGCCAAACGGACATACCAATCAATAATCAGCGAACTCTATGATATATAGGACAGCCTTTCTTTAGTTTGTATTCGCTAGATTTTTCAATTTTTTGAAACAATCGTTGTTATTGACCCTAGTACGGAACTTGTATTTGGTATTACACTTAGGTTAATATGAATGATGTGTTTGCATGAATGATCAGATACCCTATGCCGGTAGCACGACTTGAATAGATGTTCTGATTCAGTGAAGTTCCGTAGGGGTATGCAGATTGAGCGTCGCTTGGGGGCAGCAGTTACTAGAAAGGCGGCAAATCGAGAAGAATCATTAGGTATAAGTATATAGAAATAGGTACCTAAACTTATATCTTTCAATTAAAAAGTTTAGCTCACTGGTTGGAAACAAAATATATTAATTAACATAAAAGGTTTAACAGAACTGTATTTTTTGTCGGTGTTGCGATGTCTGGTTTACTTCCGTTGTACTTGGACGTCAAGTCCTTGATGACCATCAATGACACGTGAAGATTTGCGAATTATATTTGAATTATAGGTAGGTGCATACTAACGTAATTAATTTATCCGAATATTTTTACCAGTCACTTCCGAGTTTCGAAAGTTGCCAGGAGTATTTTTAAATGTATCTGAAACCGTTGACTTGCAATATTGTCGATTGAAGAAGAGATGGCATTTGAATTAGATTTAATGTTATATATTGTGTTAGTAATGACCAATCCATACAACACATTTATTAGATATTAGAGTCATGCAAGGATGATACAAAATACTGTATAAAATAATGGGGCGGCATTTTGACGCTGCTTAGGGGCGGAATTTTATCTAGGGACGTCACTGTCTGATTTACCAAGCCCACACGGTGACTCGTATTGAGATCTTGCTTAAACAACGGCAACACTGTGGCAAGTTGACTCTCTCGGTGTCTACTAATAACTGGCTCTCATGAAATCACGGTCAAACTGATGACCCTTGATTTTTAAATACTTGGATGACAATGATAATAAGGATGGTAGGTTTGACATATGTTTGCGGGTTTAAGGATGGGATTGGGATGATAATCGGCCGGTGGTGAAGGGTAGAGGTAGGCTGTTAAGATCCAACATAAATATTGTTCACTAAACTATGTCAGTCAAACGTATTTGTTTTCATTGAACTAAGACTGCAATGTGTAGATAAAGTTTATTAGATTTTAAAATTCGATTGAACCCTGCCTATTCTAAGCCATAATAGATACCAAATAGTCAAAAAATATTCATTTATCTATAAAATATGTAAACTTATGTCATTAAATAATGCATGCTTTTGGATAATTTATAGATAAAAGAATATTTTTACAGATTATGGTTTGGTATAAGCAAGGCTTAATGAATCTAAAACTAACCAACACCATATGTACAATGTATTCTTAATTCAACGAAAACAAATAAGTATGACTGAAAAAGTGTGCAATATTTTTGTCGGATCGCCCATAGCATACCTATACTATTATGGTTTGGCTTAGACATGACGTTATAATTTAATTTTAAAAGCTAACAAGTACCATCTGCAAATTGTATCATTAGTTGAACGAAAACAAATAAGTATAACTGACAAAGTTTAGTTGTGCTCTATTTATGTCGAATCTTAACAGCCTACCTCCACCCTTTGCCAATGTAATCGGCCCAACCACCGTTGAATACAGAAAAGAGTGAAGTAAAGCCGTCAAGAAGTCTGGTTGATGGTTAATTCATCCCAGTGGTAACTAAGTCCTAAGTCATGGGAAAGAAGAAAAAATATACTTAGGTAAATGTTGTGAATAATGTAATATTATAATTACCCAACCACCGTTGAATACAGAAAAAATGAAATAAAGCCGTCGAGAAGTCTGGTTGATGGTTAATTCATCCCAGTTACCGTCCTAAGTCATGAGAAAGAAGAAAAAATATACTTAGGTAAATGTTGTGAATAATGTAGCATTATTCCACAAATAACGTTACAGTAAAATTGATGAGAAACGTACAATAATTAGACCTACTGGGAAAACCTATAAATACCACATAAAAGTTTAAGTTACAAAGCCCATATTAATTTAATTAGTCCAAAAAGAAAATTTGAGTCTATTTCGTGTTTTCAATACTAAATGTATAGGGATGTTTTTGAATATTTTGTTTTCCGCATTAAATAAGCACGTTTCGAATTCTGCAATATATTTACGTTAAGCATACTTCGAAAATTCGAGTTAAAAGCTGCTAAAATTCCACATGTTTATTTCGCTGTATTTTCTGCCTTAGCAGAAAACATATTTCCCAGGCGTGGAAAACACGCGGTGGAAATTTTACTCCGGAGTTCTCTACTTAATAAATATTTAAAAAATACCCCTTTCACTGGGAAGGAGCAACCCGTGGAACCTTTCATAACTGTATGTATTTATTAAAGAATGATATTATTTAATGAAAATATTTTCGTTTCGAATTATTACACTTCTCGCAAAATGTTAAAAGATGTTTGTTAAAATGTTTGTGGAAAATTTCTTCTGAAGAAAATTTTATGTAAGAAAAAATATTCCGTTTTTTTATCAAATAAAAATAAGTCGATTTAAGATATTCAGCGTCGTGGTGGTAATTCATGATAATTTAAAAAAAATGAGTTTAACGGTTGTGATTGCTTTATGAAATTTTTATGTTTACTAAGAGTACTGCTATTTATCTGTCAGTTTATGTAATGTTATAATTTTTGTATATAATGTATGCCGTGTGGTAGGGGTAGAAAATAACTGTTATGTGGGGAACGGATAGCAGTGGCGAAGGGTGGAAGTAGGTTGTCAAGGTCCGCCATAAATAGTGCACACTAAACTTTGTCGGTCATACGACGTATTTATTTTCATTGAAATAAGACTAGAATTTACAGATGGTGGTGGTTTGTTTTTAAAATTCAATTAAACCCTGCGACAACCAGGCCATAATAGATGATTGTCAAAAAAACTCGTCTATCTATGAAACATTTAAATTAGATTAGATCATACATAACTTTAGATATTTTATGGATTTAACAATATTTTTATCTATTATAATTTAGTTTAGGCAGGGCTTAACGAATTAAAAAAAAATAACCAACAATACTTGTAATTTGTATTCTTAATCTAACGAAAAAAAAATAGTATAAATAAAAAAATGTGCACAATTTTATCGTAAAATATTCAAAGAATATTATGGTTTGGCTAGGCAGGGTTTATTTGATTTTTAAAAACTAACCAATACTATCTGTAAGTTATTGGAGTCTTAGTCAGTAAAAACAAATACGTATGACTAACAAAGCTTAATGTGCATTATTTATGGCGAGTCTTAACAGCCTACCTCCACCCTTCGCTACTGACGGATAGCGAAAAAAGAAAAATAACTTATATATTAGCCAGATTTAAACGAGATTGTTTTTTTTATATATTTAAAATATTTGTATTTGAAATCTCGCGATTTATTTTAAATTGTTAAATCAACCAGTATATTTTGACATCCAGAAGTATCAAAATTTCTATCTAAACAAGTAAGTAAAAAAAACATTATTTACTGTCAATATTTGAAGTCTCTATTGTCAATAGTGAATGCAACCACATCGTGGGGATTGTAGGGAAAATATTCCTATTAACTAGGTAAGACGTATGTAGATACTCTATTTACTTCCACTGTAGAGAGTGTAAATGATATGGGGAAAATAAGGCGAGTTTCGTAGATTGCGTAATATAATATTATTTAATAGTTAGCATGTACGTAAATCAAGTGAGTATAATTTTTGATCTCCTATGTACTGTAGTCTCGACTGTAGTAAAGGAGAGGAATAATATGAGATATCATAGTATTTTTTATTGCAATATTTATAAATGTAAATTAAGCTATTAAGGTATTGAACATTCATAATTTTGAAAAACACCTTCTGAGAAAATATATTATGATCAAAAGAAAAAATCTTTTTTGAAAAAAGTAAGCCACCCCGGCAGGGAATCGAACCCTGCATCTCCTGGGTTTACGTCCGTCGCATTTACCTCTATGCTACGCAGTGACATACTAATTGCGACAAATTTTAACTATTGGCTTTTTTAATACCTACTCATCAGCGTTCTTCTAAATCAAGCTTCTTTGGCAATCGGTTTTTGTTTTATTAAATCAAAGTAGATACCTATTACTTCAATTACTAACCGAAGTAGTGGATTTCTCCAATATTTTTTATGATGTAACTTACTTGAACTTGCTAATAAGTTATAATTAACTATTTCTTTTATTCAATACTTTTTTCAATAAAGATTTTTTCTATTGGTTATAATATATTTTCTCAGAAAGTGTTTTTCAAAATTATGTATGTTCAATAATCAGAATGCTGCATTCTTAAATATTGTGAATTATTCGTTGAATAAAAGAAATAGTTAATTATTAATGTATGTTCATACAGAGTATGTGTGGATATTGTATTATCAATGATATTGACATCATAATTTAAATATTTTATATAATTACAATATAAATCATTTTACTCTTCCTAACGTTACCTTACGCACAGATTATACTGGCAGATTTGCAGATACAATCAGATCAAATGACTCATGTTGATTGTCTGCTTTGATTGTGAAATGTCGTTTTGGTTTATTCCATGAAGTCGTAGCTAATAATCAATATAGAAAAATTCAATTTTTTGCCCTCGACCTAGCCAACAATCGTTGACAGTTGAATCAAAGATTTTCAAGAGCTTAGAATAATATCCAAATTAACTGTTAGCTTTTGATTAGAGCCAAACGGGGCGCATATATCATGCACCGTGATAGAATGCAAGTCTAACTTTCACGCAATTAAGATGTTTGACTTTATTGATTACTTTCATAGACAATATAAAAATAATACGTCAGTGAATACAATCAGTAGCTTTTTACCTGTCTAAATTTCATTAGTATTGAGCATATATTGCATAATGAGGGAAGACTATTGTGTGTTGCCAACTAGCTGGCCAATAATTTATTAACAGTTTTAACAGAATTTATGTTACGAATTTATCAACTCAAGCTTCAATACGATTGAGTTAGTAGCTGACAATAACATTAATATGGACGATGCATCTGGAAAGAAAAATGACACTCACTTTTTGTCGGGTCTGCCGAATGGCATGATCTGTTCTAACGCCATTACAATAAAGGTGATATTGCTATAAATTCCCGATGCTTTGTGTCAGGTCTACCGAATGGTTCGGTTCGAACAGGTTCGCTCAAATGAAGATTGACACTAGAAACACTGTTCTAACGTCATTACAATAAAGGTGATATATCTATAAATTTCCGATGCGTGATGTCGCATAATGGAAATTGCGTGACGTCTACCTATACATGAGCAAATGTCGCTATGCATGAATTTATTTGCTAACTACTGTATTGAGTGCGTTGTCCATTTAGCTATTTAAAGTTGACAATTATTGCTCACAGCGATTACCATCAGTCATTGAATCCACAAATCTGCTGGTGTAAATAGGCCATTAGTTGCGTTAGTAAAAAGTAACTGAGAAAGCATTGAATGGATAAAATTAAGCATAGTTGTACACTACTTTATATAAAAGGTTTGACATTTTGTCGCAGAAGATGTCAATGATATACATAATATACATAAACGATTGTCAGTTTTGTCGACCATGAATTCAACTGCACAATAATAATATTCTTTAGATTTTAACATACTTCATAATTGAGTAGGTTAAAAGCAAAAGCGATTATCAAGGACATAGTTCTGAATTAATCTAATTTGAATATTTCAGAGAGTGACTAAAACTAATTTCAGAAAAAGAGAGAACCCCTTTTGCTTTTAACAAACTCAATTATAAAATGAAATACGCATGACAAACATATAAGAATATTTTGAATACCTGGGTACCTACTATCTTTTTAACCTCCTGGCATGTGTTGGAGATTGTGATGTGAAGTATAAATAATAAAATAGTGACACTTTGAGACTATTACAATATCATACTTGAGTGGTTGTATATCATTCAGGATAAATTTATTTTATGATTAGTAAAAAAAAACGATAGCAAGATGATTGCCAGGACAAATTAGATGTTGGCGAAATGAAATAACATAAAAGTAGTCTTACGAGAGAAACAAAATTCAATTTGTGGATTTACAGAATTAGAACGCGATAATTAAAATAGTGATTATTTACCTTGGCATGCAAAATTATTGCAAGCACGGCCTCTGGCGCTAGGTCCGGGACACGGAGCAGCTCTGCACGGCCTCATCTGCTTTTGTCGTCCTCCACCACACGTCACTGAACACGGCTCCCATTCCGCCCAGTCTCCCCAACCTGAAAATAAAAAATATTATTTATTAGAAATAATAGCAAACTGTCAACAATAAGCAACATATTTATACAGCATTTATTCAATATGTAACAAACATTTAACAATGGCCCAAAAGTAATTTGACATACCTACTAGTTTTTAGAAACAAAACTTTAATTAATTGGTAATATTAATAAGATTTTATTAATACATCAGATAAACAGACTAATAATGTATTATCTTCTCTAAAATTACTTAGGTACATCTATTCTATACAGAGTTATGTTATGCAGTGTTTCCCAAACTTTAGACATATGTGTACCCCTTCTATAATTTTCATAACACTGAGTACCCCTCGTCAAAAAAAATAAAATTGCATATACTTTAATAACAATTAAAATATATTTATTTTTTCTCTTTTTAGTATATAAACAAAATAATATTAAACGAAATCATAATAAAATATAAATAAAACAAATAAAAGTTATATTATAAAATAACGTTCATTATAATCAATGATAAGGATGGAATTGTTTATGTTGAGACGATAGATAATCGTAATTTGGTTCCCTGGTTATTAATTTTAATCTGAGATGTTTTTCCACATCCAAAAGCATATTCCTTTTTTTTTGACTTAATGTCTACAAATGCTGAAAAAACAACTTCACATGGATATAAAGTTGGAAAAGGTAAGATGTATTTCAGAACTTTCTCTGTTAAAACTGGATACACATGATGCATTTGCAACTAGAATGATGTTAAAGTACACTCCTTATATTTATTTTTCTAGAATCCATCTGAAGCTAATTCCAATAATAATTGCTCTTCTTCCGCATGCGATAAACCTTCTAGCATGGATTTTGTATAAATTGATGTTGTATTAATGCTCGTTGAAACAGGCGCAGCCAAAGCCCGGTACAGCGCGTACCCCCACGAAACTCTTCCCGTATCACAGGGGGTGCGCGTACCAAACTTTGGAAAACACTATAATAATTATAAGGCATTCGATTTTTGAAATATAAAAAATCATATCTTTTTGTTTCTTTCTTTCGATAAGCTTCGTTAGAATAACGAAAATAATTTAGATAAAAAACGAAAAGAAATCCTATCGGCCAAATGCAATTGTTACAATTCGACAACTGAACGAAAATAAGACAAAGCATTTAATTATTATTAGGGCGCCTGATAAAATCTGGACTTTTCCATTCAGTCGTGAAAATAAGCAAGGGATGTAGGCTTTGTTCACTTCGTGATTCCGGTCATTATTTATACAGTCGCATATCGTCACCTTACTATTAAAACCTCGTAAGTCTGCTTGAGAAGAATGTTGAGGGGAAAGAAAAACGTAATAAAACAATATTTTAAACACCTCTCTAATCTAATCTATGAATCTGCTAACACTGGTTATGAAATACGAGGTTTTAATTCCATATTTGAAACCACGAGACTTTTAAAATTTGTCGATAGATGGACACCATACTAGTTTAGAGAACCGAGGTTACGATATGATTTAAAATGTTTTTTTGTTTAAATTTTGTCGAAAAAACTTCATTTTTCCATAATATCGGACTTACGACGTCTTAACAGTAAGGTGACGATATAATGTCATAATTACATGACTCATAAATATATAGCTTGATCGAGAAGAGTAAATAGAAACATTTTTATTATATCTAACTCGTCGATTGGTGTGAACGATTGTATCGAACACGTAACGTTATGTCCACACTAAATCCGGGCACATGTTTATTCAAGGTACGCACTTTAAACAATTGAATACACGAAATAAAATAGGTATTAAGCACCAAAAAGTAGAATCTGAGATATATAAGGATTTTAATGAATAATTTGTTTATTTTTCATAAAAACACTGTTTTATTAGCTTCTCAATAGATATAACCTGCAATTTTAATGTCATTAGAAGAAAAAATACAATTTATAATTAAAGATTGTAAAAAAAACACATTTGAACAAACGATATTTTAGAAAAACACTACGTTGCAATACTAATTTCTTAAAAAAAGGACTAAGTGCCACGATATCGAAAACGAAGGTCTCATGACACATATTACCAAACGGCACTTAGTGCCTATTTTTTAAATTATCACGCTGTGTTTGATGCTCAAAGCCATCTTTGAATATCCATAGAAGCCTGTAATATATTTTTCTGCACTTATACATTGATTTAAGATATTGTGCGATGGCACGTAGAAAATTTCTGCATACTCACTTTTTTTAGATTTTCGTGCACTTAGTGCCTATTTTATTTCGTGTAACTATTTAATTGTGATATTTTATCCGGTGGTATTCAAATAAAATACTGTGATTATTTGCAGGAATTCAGTTAAAGGCAATCTTCCCGAAAAATAAATCGACAACACCCATGTCTTTCTCTTGCTATTTTATATTTTTGTAAAATGAAACTATGATGAAAATATTTGATTGATAAATCAAAATTGATAAACAAAGAGTTTATTTTGAGGGATTCTTGTTGTACCCAGTAAATAATTGAAATGTGTAGGGCAACGTGGTGCCCGCATTGTACGTATTCAAATTGAGCTAGGACATGAAGTTAGATCTCATCTCTGGCCGTGGGGTCTTGTTGACGTTTGATAGTAGCTATACTCTAT
Source organism: Rhyacophila brunnea (assembly GCF_057557595.1). Taxonomy (NCBI): domain Eukaryota; kingdom Metazoa; phylum Arthropoda; class Insecta; order Trichoptera; family Rhyacophilidae; genus Rhyacophila; species Rhyacophila brunnea. The sequence continues at coordinate 6,324,775 of NW_028232796.1, read as the reverse complement.
TCATTCAACCGACAATAATATTATAATAGTAAATATATGTACTTAGCCATACATTATTTCGTCAAAAATAAGCTACAATAATTAACAGATATATTTCAAGTAAACATGACATTGGGCGTGTGTGACCGAATCTGAAAGCTTGCTAGTGTAATAAGAAAATTCCAAAAATATATACTTTTATATTATAATATTTATATTTATTTTATAATACATATTTTTTAAATCATCTGAAACCACATAATTTTTAAAATTATTATATCTGCACCTCAAAGCCAGTAGATATGTCTGTAAGTTAGATTTTGCCAACAATAAATGTGGTACAGAATTGATCCATAATTTCCAAATCCCATTTTGGCGGATTCCTTAAATTACGTTTTCCCGAAATTCTTATTTTTGAATTCAATATACTTTATTACATTGGCTCTCACATGGGCTTTTTTTTAGAATTATTGATAACTTTTTTGTTCTAAGCGTTTTCCTACAAGGTGGTTGTTAGTAATTTTTGTACAATCATAAATACCCAGGCTTTGATATACATAAATATTGTATCCTCACCGGGGAATCGAGCCCAGGGAACAGGAGCAAGGCCAGCTTACACACTGCACCACGAGAGTCGCCTCACGTAGATTAACCTTACTTCAAAATTAAATAATATAAACAATATTAAAAAATTATTTGAAATTAATATGTACGGTACCTAATCATTATATTTATTTTAGAAAAAAATAGGTTTTTGGGCCTTTAAAATGGGATCTATTTTTTTTATTTGCTCATTGTTTACTACCATGAATCACTACATGAATCGTACTCTACTCTTCGTTATAAGCCAACCCAGATGATCTTTTTTTTGGCGAAAGACAAAAGATTCTTTTATCTGGCATGACTATTGGTTTATTATTGAGTTTCGGGAACAATTGTTCAGAGGCACGCTTTGAAAGTATCCTCCCTTGAATTTTCACAGACAATTATGTTCATTTTTGAATTCGCTGTATAACTAGGAATTTGTAAAAGAGATAAGAGTTTTTTTTTTCATCTTCATAATATACTTTCGCGAAGTGAACAATGTAATATTCTTGTTTGACAGGGCTATTGAAAAAATGTTTTTTTTTAGCATTTTTGATTGGGCTTGTATAAAAATTTTTACTTGTTTTTAAATTTGTAACTTTTACAATAAAAAAATGTGATTTTTTTCATGCGAATGAATCAAAGTTATACAGTAAAAATATTTTTATATATCAAGAAAATAGTTTCTAATAAAAATAGCTTGGTAAACCTTTATTAAAAAAATACTAATAATTACTAAGGAATCTTATTTGAAGTTAAGTTCCATACAGTTAGGCATGTTATTCATTGCTTAAAAGTCAAGGTGGCGTTAAATTAAAGAAGCAGACTGAATAATAAAAATATAGCGTACATAATAATATGTGGTTGTTTTTAATATAATATTTGTATATATTTTTAGTTGTAAATGTTAGAAAATTAATTATTGTTTGCATTTATCCAATTATATAAACTACACAGAAATAATAAATTTAGCAGGTAATAATTTTACATAAAATTCTAATAGAGTGACAATTTGAGTATACTTATGGGTGATAAGTTCCTGATGTCTGTATTTGTCTATTTTACACATGTATTTTGTAATTTACCGCTCTGCACCTTAGTATGTGTCAAACAAATATTGGTTTCCCGAGATTTCACAAAATTCTTCAAGGGTTCCGTCAAACAAAAAAGGTTGAGCATCCCTCATGGTCAGTTTTATTTGATAAATTTAATGATATGTCCAAAGATTTTAAGATTAAAACATAAAACCGAGTATTTATTGAATTTAATTATGAAACGCTACCAACCTAACTATGATAGTCAGTTATAAATGTAAAATAACCTTATAAGTTATAACAATGTGACAGAAACTAATTTAATTTTAATATTTACGTTCAAGTATACCTATATATAACTTTGACATTGTTTCGTGTACTTAACTAACAGAATTGAAAAACTCCATTAACCTTTCTATTCAAAAGTTCTATACCTATTATAACAACAAAACCTTTTGCCTAATGAACTAAAAGAAGGTTCCCTAAAACACTAAATATTTCATTCCCGACGAGCATATATATAATATAATGTATTATTAAATTCGCTAAAACTTTGAAAGTGAATATCAATACCTAATTATGTCACCCAAAAGGTTTATGTCGATTTGGCGCCACCGACAAGACGCCGCCGATTAGACGTTAGGACAATAGGTCGATGAGACAACTGAACGACAGATATCTATACATTTCACAGATACATAAAATTGGTAAATAAATACAAGTTCATTAACAAGTTTGGATGTATGTGAAGGTAGATGAACAATAGAGGAGTGAGGAACTGAATTCTGATGTTCATGTAGATTGCGTGTTTATTTAACAGTTTGAAAAGTATAGTGATACAGTTATACAATGGTAAAATATAACAGAAAAATAGGTTTTATTAATATTTGAGGCATTAAGTTCTCTAGCAAAATACAGTGTGAGTCGGTAGACGAAGTGAATATTATTAGTGAGTGATTTATTCGACCGTGCTAGCCTTTTATTGAACCCGTGACGATGGATAATGCTTACACTCAGTACCTATGTCAGGTATTTGGTGAAAAAAATACATTTTTACTAGGTATAATAAACATTAACAAGTGGGTGGTTCACAATAATTATGGATCAAACCCATCAAAATGGATTCCGAGATATTTTGACCTAAAGTTAAAACTTCTTTTGTAAAATTCAGGAATGTTTTCACTGTATATACTTACTATATTTCGATAATACATGGATCAATTTAAATAAATAGTCGAAACATAAAGTTTAGTATAATCAGGTTTTAATGTTAGCAAATACCTCTTTATACTGCTGAAAGAACTGTTAAAATGGACATGATTCACATTCAATTTGATGTCTTATCAATACTAGTATTATCATTTATGCAAAAAATTGTAGAGATACGATTGTGATATACACAATATAGAAATCTGTTTTATCTAGCCACGAATTTTATGAAAATTGGACTTGATCCATAATTATTGTGAGCCACCCAATTTCTTTGAGGTAAACAAAGTGCTTACTAAGTAGTAATTCGATTCTGTGAAAAATGTGTAAAAGAAAGTGCATGTAATAAACTATAATTAAATAAATAACAATAATTTAAAAGCGGTTCGTATTTCATGGATTCTGTTGACACTGATTGGTTCTCACGGAACCATCGAGAGCCACAAATATTTACGGTTTTTATTTATATTTATGTAGCTATATACGGATTTATATTTATGATGTAAATGCATTGTGAAATAATATTCTCAGATTGAGTGATGTTCTGGAAATTCTGCGATGTATTTTAATAAACTTTGTTAGCTTAAACCTTCAATGTATCGACCAAACAATCAACGATATTGGATAATAGTATTAATAAATACTGATAAATCTCGAATATTATGCATTCTTCATGGTTTTTTTGGTGGTAATATTAAATATTATGTATGTCATAAACTATGAAGATCAAAAGGTCGTTCAACTGCATTGTGAAATTATATGAATATTGAGTCTTTTCGACAGATTATTATACAATATTATCGTGGTACAGTGCAATATTGGAAAATAAAAGTAAATTATCGATAATAGTTTTTACAACTAGCGTATTTTTTATTATATTCGTTTGTTTTCTTGCCAGTTAAAATCATAGTGTACATGATTTCTCCATGCATTAATAGCGGCGCCCAGATACCCGGCATATAGTCAGAGTCGCCTAATCGGCGGCGCCGAATAATCCCATTCCATCACCTACATTACAAACGTGAAGTATTCTTAATTTGAAGGTATGCTTATATCACTCTAATTTTAAACTACAAAGAATATTAATGTGTTAGTTACGTAAACTAAAAAGTTGTGCTTATTTACAAAGTGAATAATTTTGTAGAATTATTAAAATGTAGGTCTTGTAAAAGGGGGCATTTTATATATTAGTATTATATTCGTAGATCAGTGGTTTTTACGTGAAATTTAACTGTGGCTGCACAATTTAAATTGACAGTTCTATGGAAACATCTGGTGGCCGAACCAAATTTCACTTTTGTTGTGATTGAAAAAATTAAAGCTAAATTTTATTTACTAAAAAATGGATCAATTTATTTATAGACAAGTTCATTTTTTAATAAAAGACATTTGAACATTTTATGCATATCTATTTATTTAAATAGAAATTCCTCGATACTTCTTTTTTCCAATGCGAGCCGCATGGCTGCTTCTGAATTTACATCTGTCAACTAGCTTCGTTATTTGTTTTTCATGAAGTGCATTACACAGAATGATCTTTCACAGTATACACTAGTAGGAAAAATCGACAATATTAATAAAGCAATTATTGCGAATTCTTTGAATTGACTTCCTTCTCAGAAACGGACTATTTCACAGATGATCTCATCATAAAAACACAGTATGGATCATTTGAGCGTGTAAAGAAATTTAAGACTGTGCTATGTGTATTCAATCAATTTCATATTTCTTTGAAATATTATTTTGCAAAGTGATGGTGGCCGAAGCAAAATCTTCTAGTGGCCGCACACGAGAACCACTGCTCTAGATAATTATTGACGTGTATATGGAGAGGATAGAGTTATTCAAGTCAGTAGCATTTTCCAGAGTTATTTTGTCTATATTTTTTATTTCATTTGAGCGAAACACGTGTTGTAAAAATAATCTTTACTAAACGATAAACCTATTTAATAAATTATCGTGAATTACCACAAAGTAAAAGCTGAATTTATTGAAAATAATACAAATTAAATTATACAAATTAATATGCTATTGTTGGTTGATGAATAATTATTACAAAAACCAAAATCATAAAAAATAGTGAATACTAGTTTTCTTGTGTTCTTTTGAAATATTATATTACAATTAATAGGCGTAGATACTATTTTTTGTAAATTAATAATCGTTTTCATTATTTTTCAAAATTAATGCTTACATATTTTACACAGATAATGCTATATTATTGAAATACAGCTGCTAGTAATTTTGTTTAACGTTAAGTGAATTTTTATCACTTTGTATTACTTCATTATAGAGAAAAAAGAATAATTGTGACGCATGTCTTCTTCTAAATTGCATAGGTATGTAAAAATAATATATTCTACTGACGATAAAATAGTCTGACAGAGACTAGCTTTTCTCAGCATGAATATGAATAGATAAACAAGTCGAGCTGCTAGGAGTACGTTGAAATGAATGTAAGTATTCCTATAGAATGTACGAAAGCTACAAGTGGAGTTAACGAGATCGCATATATGAGCTTTCAGCAAAGCAAGTTTATTCTATGTGATACACGAAAGTTATAAATCAAATCTCAAATCTCATCACTTATTATTTTTAAATTTCAATTAAATCTAGTCCATTTAATCTGAAGTAAAATATATAAAGTGCCTAATGCGTAGTAGAGTATACGTTTTATAACATTGCATTTTTTGCATTTTTTACTACACTGATACGCCTATTTGTCTGGTTACTCGCATAAAATTAAATGAAATGATATTCACTTGTATTAATATATTATTATGTAGTAATAAATAAATAAATATATGTAAAAAATATATTTTTAGAATATATTACATCATTTTCATCCTAGAACCGGAGTGCAAAATAATGAAGCATATTATACTCTAATACATATTTAAATAAGTGTTTGTTAGGTAATTTTAAGTAATAAGTTAAACAGTAATACAATAAATACATATATTCTTTCGAATAAATCAATGTTGTATTGACTACCAATTATCTATGCAAACACCAACCCCAAATAAATTAATAATATGCATGCATTTTTGGAAATCGAAATATGCCTTAAAAAATTTGTGGATGATGGATTTTGTGTGTGTATACGTAGAGGAATAGTTTATTCGTACCTAATGCATGCATTTATTTAATCAACCACTGATAAAGAAACAAATAAATCATTAATTTATAATTGTTCAATTAATTTTGTTCAGTTTTCAGACTTTAACCAAAGTAATTCAATTAAAAAAAATATATATTATTAATTTACTGAAACTTATAGCTCTAATTAAAAAAAAACATAGAAACCGGTAGCGTTGCCATATTATTTACTGTTTTGTTTATTATTACTCTTGTTGGTTCCCGGAACATTATCGCTCATAATTATCTGACTACAATTTTTGGTCACAATTCTTTTAGCATTACTATTAATATTTAAAAAAAAATGATTTTTATATAATTGAGGTCAAAGTTAAAGAAGTGTGGGAAAATTGTAGGCAAAGATTCTTTATATTATTATAGATCCATAACTAGAGAATTCAATACCGGCATTTCGGTATTTCAAATTGAATACCGGTATTACCTAATACTGGTATTCTTCAAAGCATATAGAAAAAAAGAAGTACCTATATATCAATAAAAATATAGCTATTAAAATCTAGTTAAAACAATATTTTATAGCAACTTAAATTAGTATCTGCGTACATTTATTACGTTGACCTTTATTAACATGTGTAGATCATATTAATATTTTAGAACTGCTGGATTTTTTACAAATAATGTCATTCATTTTAACGTTTGTTGGATGTTGTATCAACGTTAGATCAATAGTTATAGAATAAATGAAAATATTTGCCACGAATGTTTTCTTTTTCGAAATTTATGTTAATTCATCGTGTTAATTCTATATTTAAGTTGGTACATTTGAATTTTTTTTTTTTTTTTATTTAAATTTTGTTGGTTTCATTCAATATAATTATTTTCATTTAGGGAGCATTAATCTTATACAATAAATTTAATATACAATATATTATTAGTAAGCAATGTAAAAATATTATTAAATTCATTCTCGTAAAACATAAACGGACTTATATATATTTTTAATTTAATTTTAACAAACAGTTACATTTTGATTACAAAAATATGTTTAAATAATTAAGAGATAAAAAAAACTTTTTATATACGACGTTTTTAAATTGTCTGTTGAATCATATTATAAACTTGACTTGACTATCTTAAACGATCAAAAAAAATGTATTTGATTGAAATAATACTGAAATGTCATATTGATTTCCATAGTAACACACGTATATATTAATAATTTTCTAGCAACCAATAATAGTGGGTTGGATTACGGATTTCTTCCGAAATAACTTTTCATACAAAATGAAAAATTAACTGAAAATGAATTTAATTCTACTTCAAGATAGCTAAAAGTATTAAACAATGCATTGGCATCGTGTTTTGGTATATTCTAAAAGTTTCAAATATCTAGCTAGTCGGGAAGTTAGTTAAAAATTGATTGCAAGATTTTACCGGACAAATAAGAATTCGACCTAATAAAAACGTTGTAAAATAGAATAGTGAATAGTTATTGCAACCAGCAAAGTTTCCATATATAATTTATAATATAGTCACAACTAACAAGGTAGAAAGTACGAATAACATAATTATAAATAAATTACACAAAGAAAATGAGGAGGAGTATTGAATAATTATAGACAAAAAGTAACATTTTTAAAAATATATAATTGTTATAATATCATGTGTATTAAGAATAATATTATGAGTGATCTAAGATATAACAGAAAAAAAGCATACATTTAAAATTCGATTAACGTCCATTATACAAATTTTTGGAGATAGAGCGTTTAAACGAAACAGGTAAATAATTATTGCAAGGATCAACAATGGAGAAATACTCATACATACATATTGTAATTTAAACGAGAGCGCCGAAAAAAAGAGTTTTATGCATAATTTGGTAATATGCTTTCTTAATACTGAGAGTACCAGTATTTTTTATTTTTGAAACCGGTATTTTGTTATCGATAAATAATTTAATATCGGTATAGCAATCCCCATCTACAACGTTACATAATTTGCATATTAGTTATCATGTATCTACTCGTGTAGTGAATAGTTTTGTAATGGACTTTTGATAACATAATGACTTCGGGATTTCGTTCTTCGGGATTCCGGCCTTCGGGATTTCGACCCAAACCTGACTCGACAGTATACATTATTAAGTTGTATGCAGTTAAAATTGTGTTTTAATTAAACATGAATTCTATAAAAAAAACAGTAAGTTAAGCCAGATGAATAAAAGAATACTTATTTCTCTGTAATGTAACTTTTTTGTAAAAAAATAAGCAAATTATTTAATTTAAAAATACTAACGCGAATAACGTAACGCAGCTTTTCCGTATGTAAATTTTGAACGCACAAAAAGCATAAAGGATACTGGAGCTTTTAGAAATGCGGTAACAGTTTTTTCATTTTCTTTTTTGTATTTATTTTTATCTTTTTGGATTTTCAGTGCGGGATTTCAACGCGCCAAACCGCTTTTGAAAATTTTTCCGATTTAAAGTGCCCACTTAACTTCAGGGAGATGTTTTGAAATTTTGCTACCATGGCAGGGTAGTAGCAGCTCCATACAACATCCGACAAATAAATTATATTATCAAGGCGTTAGACGTTATATCTGCTCATTGTATAATTGTTGACTAAATACGGTATAATAATAATATATTGTAAGGTGATGGAATTTTTTATACACTCAGAAATTATATGCATATAAATTCCAAAAAAATCCATATAATGATTTACCGATGCAATGAGTTTTAAAAAAAATCCTCATCTGTGATTATGATAATATAATGTTGGGTTAATAATTGATTTGCAGAAAATGTATTCTGTGATCGAAATTGTAGGAATTTAAGTAATTGTATGCTGTGTGAAGTTTGTGAGAGAAATTAAAAAAAAGATTATGGCATCATTTGATACTAGCAACAAAACTATTTATAAAAATCTGGTTCCAGAAAATAAAAAAAGAGATTAACATTCTTCTTTCTTCTTCTTTTGCCATATCCGCTCCTTAACTGGAGCATACGGACACCACGCGGCGCCTCCAAGAATCCCTGTCGCTCGCTAGTTTTCTTGCTTCATTCCAGGTCAAACCAGCATCCGGTAGCTCCGCCGCATACACTCTGTAGATTGTATTTAGCGGCCTTCCAGGACGCCGGAATCCGGTCAACTTGAAGAACAGGCAAGCCAGGTTGAAGTTCCCTTCTGGCATCCGCAGCACGTGGCCGAGCCAAGTCCAACGTCGCCTCTTCACTTCCAGCGTGATGAGAGGCTGTTTGGTGCGTTCTCTTATCTCCTCGTTGCTCCTAAAGTCATACCCACCGTATACCCAGCATTCGTCGCAAACATCTGTTTTCGAAGCTCAGTATACGGTTGCTCTGAGCCTTCGTAAGATGCCATGATTCGCTACCGTTAAGTAGCACCGTCAGAATGCAAGCGTCGAATAGGCGGAATTTCTATTAGCAATAATTAACGAATGTCATTCATACGCCATACGGAAATAAGTCAAAAATGCATAATATATTAGAAAAAATCTTGAAAAAGAAAATACAGTACTGGGCGGGACTCGAACCCGCATCTATAAGATTCCGGTCAATGTGAATAAATGTATAATGTATCCGAGGTGTTTCCAATAAAGAATGCAAGATTTTTGAATCTTGTGAATTATCCATTGTATACTTTTTAATCATCAATATAGGTGGCGTAAACAGGTGGCGCAGATGTTATCGCTATTGAAAGAGATTTATCAAACCCCAGATCTCTTTCTTCAAATGGAACTTGAAAAGGTGAGTTGATGTAAATTATCCACAGGCACTGAACTACGTAAGGACTTAATGTAACCAAGAAAGTAATTAATGTAAGGACCGAAATGTTAATATAAGTGATGTAAAATACGATAAAAATGTCAAAATTTGTACAGTCACCAGATAATATTAAATTACGAAATAATTATTATTGTCGTTAAAAAAATATCAGGATTAAATACATTTTATTATTATAAAACATTCGAGCGTTTTTTTTAAATATAATTTATAATTATAGGCATATCAAATCACATGATAATATTTAAATTTTAATGTGGAATTTAAATTAAGCCCACTTGATTGTTTATTTGATTGTTGCATTCTTTAGTAATTGATAAACCAATTAATTCACAAATTTAACTGATTTAACTGACTGTGTACTTATATTATTGAAAGTTTTATTGGATATATTTAAATCCATAATTATTATAAAACATTATTTGTGGACAGTAGCGGAACATCAAAATCTTGGCACTTAATAAAAAAAATGAAGGTAAAAAATGATAATAAAAACAAAACAGAAATAAATATAAAATAATGTTTTAGAATATTATAAAACCATAGCTCGACGTCCATGACGGCAAAGCGGCTTAAGCATCGGCTTATATTGTCGTGGATTGCAGATTCAAATCCTGGGTCTGCAAATACACATATTGTTTTTCAATTTGTGTTTGAGGTCAGAGCTAGGGGCGGCAGGTTACATGAAATTATGGTGAAGCAGGCAAGTATGGTGAAAAAGTACGGCTAGACAGGGTGGTAATTAATTTGCGGCAAAATTTCCACGTTAACATTATATTATATGGGTACGTTATAATGACCAAAGTAAATCCTCCGTGATGCCCTGCATTTTTTTTATCGCGTCGCTATTTCTCGTAAGGTGTCGGCAATTGTTGGCCTGCTTCATTCAGTTGTATGAGAAAGGCGATTTCTTGCCCCTCTTTTTATTCAATACCTCTATAGGTCAGAGTATAGAGGTTGAGTTAGTGACTAACATCCCTTTCTCGTAACAGCAAAAGTCTGTCAAAACAGTATGGAGGTCCACATTATATGATCGGACATGGTCAAAAAATAGTTATAATATCAACACTAAACATTTTTAATTGCTTATTGTCACAATATTGACAATTTAAAAGCTGAAATTTTTTTAAATGCATCTATGAAAACAAATTAAATGCATCTATGTGCATTGTTAACTTAGTTTAGTAAATAAACGTTATTATTAAATTCACTGTCAGATATACTACATAGATACTGATACCGAGAAGAATGGGTGGAGAACTCACATGTATGCTGGCAGCGTTCTTCACGAGTATCACCTTGATTGAGGGTTGTGTGGACATCAGGACATATAATTCAAGATAAAACACGTCTTTGATTTGACAATTTCCCTGCGCAGGGACGTTTAATTACATTAACTTTTCAGACATTGGTTGGATTACATTATTAATTACACTTAAAGGAGTCTTAGATTTAGCTATAGCACAGTCACTATGTGGGAGCACGTGTTTGAACACATTAGCCAAACTGGCGCGAAGGCGTTTTATCGAGGACGCGACGCGTGGTTTTGAGGTGGTTATAGGGATTATTATTAACACAATAACGGGGAAAGAGATTCACTAATTTATCATATTGAGACAAGCGTGGTCCTAGACACCTACCACTCTCCCGGGAGAATTTGTACTGCCGGCAATTATCTACGACGGATCTATGGGTGATGAGACAAGAGGGAGGGGCAAAGGGATGAAACAAAATTCCGGTAAATTTTTGTTTGTCTCTCGGCAAGTTACCATTTCCTAGTAGCTGGGCTTAGGTACTCGCCCTTTTCGCCGCTGTTGAAATGTGCCATGATGATGTTATTTCGTAAATCAGGGGTAGTGAACCCTAATTCGAAGGCGTTTGATTAGGTTGTGGATTTGTGATTTGAAACTGCGGGCCAGGGGTTTTTTCGTCTGGTGACAGTACTACCTTTTCAATATTCTCTAATCGAGTCTAAGCTTCACAAAAACATTCGATTTACATTCTATTATTTACATACATTACTAAGGTAATAATAATATTGTGTAGCTATACAGGAATTGACGGTACTAGTTTTAAACAGTGACAAAAATAAATAATTAAATCGATGCAAAGCCGAAGCAAAACCCTGTTTGGCACATGCATTTCAAATAGGAAGTCATCTCAAGGTTTCCGTTACTTTATACTAATAGCGACAGAAACAGTTTGTATTGAAAAAAGTCACGGACGATTTATGCATTTCCCGCTTTTCATATAAATTTTACTACATTTCACTTAGTCGCAAATGAAATAGCAGATTGTTATATTTCATACGAACCAGGAATGATATAAATGTAGGTCGTAGGGAAACTATACTTTTTAATTTAATTTATTGTGTTAACTGTCAATAATTCATGGTGGAAATACATTGTTTTATTTATTTAAATAGAACGGAAAATTTATCGTACCGATTCCACTTTTATTAAATATATATTTAAATTAATAAATAATACGATATGTCCTTCATTAAGTGCAGATTACTCTAACATATTTCAACGAGTGTTGATTGTGTTATCCATTTAATGACCATTTAAGTTCTTGCTATAGATAAATAATATATATATATATAGGTGGCGGCTCTCATGGTGCAGTGGGTAAGGCGCTGGCCTTCCACCCGAGAGTTCTGGGTTCGATTCCCGGTCATGACAAAAACATTTATGTGTTTTTCTCAAAGCCTGGGTGTTTGTGATTGTTCAAAATTACTAACAACCACCTTCTAAGAAAAAGCAAGGACATGGTTATTAATAATTCTAAAAATAAATAAATATATATATAGGTATGCATTACAAAAAAATGGCTATGGGATTGAAATTTCGCAACCCACTTTGAAACTTTTCTAATGGACGTCATAATGAAAATTAAATAAAAGGCCAAATTTATATGTCTAATCTTTCAAAGCATGGATAAAATATAATAATATATACATTTAAAAAAAAATCGGTACAGTTCGGTTATGAGGTATACAGCGGCAAACACGTTTTGCAAATAGCCGATATATTGGATTATTTGTTGGGTTAACCTAACTAAACCTAACCTAACCTTACCTAACCTAACCTAAACCAACCTAACCTAACCTAAACTAACCCAAACCAACAAATAATCCAGTATATCGGGTATTTTCAAAATGTTTTCCCCTGTATTCCTCATAACCGAACTGTACCAAAAAATCTATATTTTCAGCAGATATATTGCATCTTAAAAATTTACTTTTCTATGCAACTCTGCTAAACCACCATCACTTAAAAATTTTCAATACTTCATAACTTCAAGTCGATGAGTATGTTTGAATATCTCGACATCAGTGGAGAAGGGTGCCTTTTGAAGTAATGCCCAACCGCTCGATCTAGAAAATTGTGTTATCACAATAGTCGGGCGGTCAGTCCGCAGAACCACGAGACGAATCCAGCGCACCGAAGTTAATGGTGACATATACAAAAATGCCTTAGACTAAATAACAAAAAGCCTCAGGTCACGTGATAGAATTGACACCCCGGATAGGGAGGGGAGTCGGGGCCGCACAGCCCGATCCGATCTCCGCGCTCGACTCTCCAGTCGACCGGGCGACGATAACGCCCTTGGTAGTGTGCCGTCGGTCGGCACATGGGAGTCACACGACCAGCTTCCACCCTTCGACTAGCTCAGTGATTTAAATTGTTTAGGGCGGTCAATTGAAGCTGGGTTTTGTGTTTGGGTAGAGCACGTTCAGTGTAATGACCTCGACAGTTGATTATGGTGGATCTTCACAATGAAACACACGTTGTTCGTAGCACAAAGTTTTATTTTTAACTTATAGTTCACAAAAAAGGGTACGTACACAACACACAGATACACAATATTAAGATTTGCACGGTTTATAATTTTTCAACAGCCCTAAATTTATTAATGATGGGCGCCGTAGGCTGTGACAATTAAAATTTAAGAATCAACGTGACACAAAGTCCGTCGCGTATCGGAGGCTTCGGCTAACTGCCCGCCAGATTGGTTATGTCCCCGTTCCAGCCTTATCGCTGTCCCTCTCGATCTACCCCTGGATGCTCATCCCTCTCTGTCGTTCTCGCCTGCGGCAGAACGCTTGGGCCTTTACTTGGGTTTTACCTAAAGGGTCGTCCAAGTCACCTTTTTGCCAGGTAGATGAAAGTTACAGCGATTTCGGAGGGATTGAGCCCAAAAAAAACAACACTAGGTATCTTAATACAAATACGATTTAAAACTAAAGTTATTTCCTTTGAGTCTCGATCATACCAATTCCGCAGGTCCAACCTTTATCTCCCTATCTAGCAATTTTTATATTTATAGATAATTAATAAAAAACATCTTATGCATAGAACGGCGATAGAAGGACTTTGGCTTGGCGGACTATAAGAAACATGAATGTGGCATCCATAGCTTCGCTCGTACTTTGCCCTTAAGGGGTCCTCCATACACGTATAAACGTGGCGGTATCAGAATGACACTGGTTTTGATATTGTGTGTATGTATTTTTTACAATACATGTGTTATTGTTTGTATGTGTTGTGTTCGTCAAATGTACCAAATTACTTGAAACCTTTTTATTATTGTGCTGGTTTCTGCTACGTATTAGTAGCAATACTACTGGGTCAGCAGGATTCAATATATCCATCTAGCCGTCGATCAATTTATAATACATTCATACATATCCGACAGATGTGGTTGGCAAATTAAAATAATTTTGTAGAATATAATATAATAATCAAGTTATTATTTAAATATGTTAATATGTAATTAAAAATGAGCGGGTCGGCTTTACGTAGTATGGAGTCTTCGCGATTGCTGGATATACGCAAAATAAGTTTTAACCTTAAATAAATCCATTTTCCCTAAGAATTGTTATTTATATTTTAATGTTATGTACTTTAATAAAACTGCACTGATCTATGAGTGGCCAATATATGAAGTGTCATTTTGATTCTCAAATTTAGAATTCATAATTTTTGATTTCCTCACTTTAATACGACATAGTTTGAACAATAACTATTGATATTATATTTATATAAGTATTTAATAATTCACAACTTACAATAAGAATCACTTGAGGTGACATTGTATGGATGCCATAATATATTTTTTAAAAATTATCTAATAATTAACTACATGTGATAGTCATATAATAAAGTATAGTACTAACAAATATTTTTAGAAATGTTTCGTATCTACAGCAAGTGTGAGCCGCACGCCACTGATACAAACACCTACAGTTTTTCTTAGATTTTTTTCTTTTAAAATTGATTAGAAAGTTTTATTAGGTAGGTATCGGTAAAAATGTATTACGTACTTGAGACAGTAGGGTAACTAGAGACAAAATCATTTTTTTTTACTTTTTGTGTTATAATGATATAATCACATTGGCTACATTGAGTAAAATAATGTATAAGTGTCTCTCATTTTCAATTATATAAATGCGTCTTAGTCACAGAAGTCTTTATTATAATTGTAGTAAAATAGAGATAAAAAATAAACCCAAAATCATTTCATTGTAAACTGATTTATCTTATATCCTAATTGAAACAATAAAAAAAAAACACATAAAAATAACGAAAAAACAATTCGACGATCCCTACGTAAACTCGGACATCTACAAAAACGTAATTTTACAGGAGAGCTATTTTAAGTAAAAATAGTTTGTTTTCTACTGAACTTCTATGTTTTTATTACTAGGCACCATAAATTCAGGGAGTATTATAAATACTATACACAGTTTATTTACTCATTATTACATTCTTTCTAAATTATATACTTTTGGTGGAACTGTAGTTGTCCGACTTTACGTCGACTTCCAAACATCCGTTAATGAGACAACTACCAGATGTCTCACTTTACGTGGGAAGGAATTCATATCAATTATTAGCAACTTTATTTATTACTATTGAAATCCTCCTAACAATTTAGTATAATATTATCTTCATATTAACTAACATTTTTTTACTAGATATTTATCCGCTTTATCCTCATTTTTTAACTGGCGAGTGATTTTTTTTATTCTGAAGATGACTTAAATAATTTGGATTGTTCCTCAGTGGGACTGGTATCATTCAGCGAATAAAACAATCATCATACTACAGTCGAATTCGGTTATTACGATCTCGGACATAGCGAGATCTCGGATGTAATGAGGAAACGTTCGTTGACATTTTGGTTTATGATTTTCTTCATACATTTATTCACTGTTTTAACGAGCAACGTATCGGATATACCGAGCTAAAATGCTGGTGTCAATCGTTTAAACCTTTCGACCCTAAGCAATAAAATCCGATCAGACAGGATGCCGCCGGGGACGGATTACGTTTATGACACTTAAGTGTCTAAGTACCTTCATAATTGTTGTTTTCGCTGACAATAATGAAAAAGTATCCACGCATATGGTTGAAAAATCCAAGGTTTGTAGGTGCCTACCAGCGTTCATTACAATAAACAACATCTTTTGTAGTTTATGTAGGCCATGCTTGTTTCGGGGATTTTTACGATAGTTTTTAGATTTTTTATTTTCGTCTTTTTTCGACTTTTTTTGTTATGTGACCGCTCATTTAAAAATACATATTCTCTGATATAACGAACGAAAACAGTCAAAATAATACAAGTGAGCTTCTAACGTACTTTTTTTAGGCTACCTGCACGGAGTATATAGAGACAACTGGCCACCTTCACGACGTAAACAAAGACAACTGGTATTTATCTGTTTATGTGACCGGAAGTGATTGTCTGGTGTCCGATATAAATACGGGTATATTAACATATACGTGTTTACGCGGTTCATTTAATAAAATTACAGTATTTGTCCGTTTTTACGTACATTTTTTCCGAAATTAAGTGAGATTTTTTTCTCCTCCTTATTTTATATCAAGGGGGAAGTTATTTTAAGTGTTTTGGCCAAAAAAGTAAAAAACGGTTTTTTGGTAGATGTCCGAGTTTACGTAGGGACCTTCGATTATAATATAATTATAATTTGACCTAAGTAACATAATTGTTTGAAATTCTTCAACTATATAAATAAAAGAGATTAGGTATGTATTGTATGAGATGAGTGTAATAAAAAATATGACCACATTTTCACCAAGAGTGTCTCAAGTAATACACTTTTACGGTCCCCACTTTTGATTAAGTACATAGGTATACTAATTATAATTCGTTCAATTACGAATATTTATTTGAATAGCTCTTTATGAGAATAAAATTGGCAAAAAAGCTGAAATTTTTGCTAGTGAAAATAAATATCGAATCAAATGTCTTAAGGTATCTTTTTGTCAAAGAAACTTGAAATCATTCTTCACTAAGTTTTATTAGTCTATTAATTTAGCAATTTATAGAGCGAGACAGTAAATTAAACAGGGCTGACGTTTAAGTAATTGAGTAGCTTATTTTGTAGTTATTAAAACAGCGCTGTTCAAAGTTGAAGAAATATATTTAGTTTGTTAACAATGCCTAAACTTTCATGGCACCTTGTTTATATAGTCACGATCAATTTGAAAAGTTTCCGACAGCTCGAAGTTAAAAAAGGGGAATTTTTGCCTCTTCATTCGGCTGCGAGAGGACCAAATCGCAAAATCTTAAGTGCTCCTGGAAAACAAAAAGCAATTTAAGAAAATACTCCCAGTTTTAAAACTTACTTTGTCATTGAAATAATATTTTATTCCGATTGTTATGTATCTTTGCTTCAAAAGTTTTAAGAGCACTGTAGGGTTTTGAGATGGCTTGAATATTTTATGAAGCCTTGCGTAACACAAGTGGGGATTTTTGAATGAATGATTTTTTTCATACATAAAAATGAATGTTAACAATACCGTATAAAAAGGAAAAACATTTAAAGAACTACACCTATTGAAAACTATAAATATATTACTATATATTACATATTTCTATTTATATTAATGTGCCTACTATTATTTTTACCAAGTTTTTATTAGCTCGTATTCTTGTTTGTCCAGTACAGATTTTTTCTTGGGCAGTACAATTTTTTTCTTGTTTGTCCAAGATTTTTAACTAGCTTCCCGACTAACTAGACATTTGAAACTTTTAGAATATATCAGAACACGACGACAATGCTTTCTTTTAATACTTTTGGACATCTTTCAGCAGAATTGAATTCATTTTCAGTTAATTCTGTTTTGTATGTTTCGGAAAAAATTCGTTAAAAGTAATATTGACTATGTGGGTCCTAGCAACTAAATTATTAATATATACGTGCGTTACTATGGAAATCAATATAAAATGTCAAAATGACATTTCTGTATTCTATAATATTTATTCAGTATTTCTATTAAATACAATAAAAAGCTTTTATTAATACATAGACTTATCAAGTTTATATGATTCAGCAGAAAATTTAAAAACGTGGTATATAAAAAGTTCTTTTTATATTGTAATTATTATTAACTGCATTTAGTGATATATATCGACGGCACTGGATAAAGGCCATCACCCATCAGGTTTACTGTTCTTGCAATGACTTCTCGAAAGCATTTGGCAGAGTCTATCATGACATTCTAATAGAAAACCTCCAACTTATTTGATTGTCGGATCGATATATTATTTGGGAGTTATTTTAGGAACCATCAAAAATACGTATCGTACAGCCTCCATCAGCCACGAATATTCAATTCATTTCTGGTCTCCCTCAGGGCTCAAACTTGGGTAATTTGCTATTTACGATTTTTATAAATGACATAGCAATGGTCATTATATTTTTGTTATTCGCTGATGACTTGAAACTCTTCATAGAGGTTGTCACCTGGGACGATTGTCGTCAACTCCAACTTTATATGGATAATACTTAATATATTAGATTGGGGTAGGCGTAACCAATGTTTACTAGAGCTATTAGCCTCCTGAGTATTATTCTTTTCAATATTTAACGCATGGTAGTGTTATTTTGTGAATACCATCACTGTAAGGGATCGTGCATTACATTTTATAGCTGACCCTCATTTAGTGGCTAAATAATACTAAATAACTATCATTTGCAAAAAGACTTTACACTACCCTACTACTTGTTGGGCTTTGAGGGACATTTTCAACTCATCGAGTTCAATTAAATTTTTTTTAACATATTGTGGATATTCTAAATTATTAGTTTAAGACATTCACAACATGACATGAAAAATTATTATAAAGATGAAAAGTAATATAAACGATAAAAATGAAAACTATAGAAGTTCAAAGAAGTACAGCGAGTTTGCTAAGGAGACCCTATTTTAAGAATTTATAAAATAGCGTCCACCTAAACTCACACTCACGCAAGTGGAATATATTAACACCCGAAGCAATTTGGTTGAACATAGTTATTGCCCTCCTAATTGGCAATACTAGTGGCACGTTGGCTCTGCACCTTGGGAGAATAAACAACTGATAAGATGGATGGATATTTAGAAGATAGTTATCAGGAACACACAGTTCAACACTGCCCAGAATGGCAGAGTTCTCATTTATACCTCGTATAAGTCGAAAAAAATACGTACCTAGATTAATAAAGATCTCTTCTAAATTGCAGACTGCAGTATGTAAGCATACCTAAAAGAGAGTCAGTTGGATATGTCCCTCCGAGGCAGACGAAACCGGTCCAGATTTATGAGATATGCATTTTATTAAAATAATTTAATAATACAATGCATTTCCACCATGAATTGACAGTTGACACAATAAAAGAAAAAAGAACACACTGTGATAATCCAAAAATCTATTACATTAACAAATAACCGCAAAAGTCTCAAAAATTACGTACATAAGTTTGTTGTCAATAATATTTAATTATGTTGGACTAATCTACCTATTCTGTTATGCAAAATAGCATTTTTAACGTAGGGCGTATTCTGTTTGGTACATTAAAAAAAATATAATATACATACCTAAAAAAAACGTAGGTAATTAATTACTTACCGTATTTTCATTTTACCCACATTAAAATCCCTCTTATGAAATAATGTACTTACCTACATAATATAATGTGAAATTGAAAATTTCTCTTGGTCGTATTTTCCTTTATTGGTTTGCTAATGGCATAACACGTCATTAAGTTATTTACTATCGCCTTCTGAATTATTAAAAATGTG
This sequence comes from Rhyacophila brunnea, assembly GCF_057557595.1. NCBI lineage: Eukaryota > Metazoa > Arthropoda > Insecta > Trichoptera > Rhyacophilidae > Rhyacophila > Rhyacophila brunnea. The sequence goes on along the minus strand of NW_028232796.1, from coordinate 6,304,966 downwards.
GCTTTCACCGTGTAATAAATAATTCATTCTTAACGTAATGAGTTGAAATATATGTTTTTTACTACCCGCTAACACATAAAGTAGCGTGTATTTAACCTATTCCGTTATATGTGTAATCAAATGAATTTATTACCTAGATAACAGTTATTATTCCCAAACGCTGTTTCGGTAAATTTCATTACCGGCCAAATCCGAAATTTCCGTCAGTCAGCTGAACGTAATTTGTCATTTACTCATTATGTACCAGTGGTCCAAAACCATATAGCAAAAAATGTATTGGTTTTGATAACGTCACATATAATATACAGGGTTAACAACTATTTTTAGGCGTTTTTAAGGTCTAAAACAAGAATTAAAATATTTCGAGATTATTCACAGATTTTTTTTCTAAAACACTGCACCATGTAGCACAGCGATTTCCAAACTGGGAGGCGCAAAAAGTTTAACACAAATGTAACCACAGCTTTGCAGTTTCCGAATGAATATTTTATAAAAAGCTTGGGGGCCCGGGCATAACACACATCTCAAATTTACCCTAATAGTTTAAAAATATGTAATAAATAAAAATAATGTTGAAATTTGAGGCAAATTTGTTTAGGAACAATAATTTTCTTGTTGAACTTGTCTATTTGGTTAAAATTAAAAAAAAAAATGAGTGAATAAATCAATCCAAGGACCACTAATGTAAAAAATCACTGATGTAAAAGGACAAAGTGAAGGCATTCATAAAAAATTGGAGCTTTGGAAATCAAAATTACAAAAAAAATAAGTTCTATTACACTTACACTTCTATTACAAACTACAACAATATCTACTGTCATTGGGCATAATGGCGTGTTGTAGCGTTAATAAGAATGTATAATATTATGTTTAATTATATATTAGGAGCATTTATGTATTTCAGTGAAACGGCAAATAATTTTCAGCAATAGTTGGGACGTAATTTTGCATGCGTTGATAGTCGACCTGTTTGCACGTCAATTTGTTTTGTGATGGCGTCGGAGGAATTAATTCTTAAATCGTGTAAAGATGACTAAAATTGTTACATATTTACTCGAAAAACAAAACATGTCAATGAATATAATATTATTATTATTAACAATAAACATAACATTAAATGGACGCATGTTGAATTTTTATGACAAATTATGTTGTGTTCGTCACGCGTCGTTTGCACAATCTGTGCGTTGCGTAGTCACGATCGTTTTAGAGCGTGCCTTAATATAATTGACGTACCTACATACTTAGGTAGGTATATATTAATACAAAAAATAAATTAGTATTACAGAAACTAGTTTCATATTTTCCATAAAATAATTTTAGAGGGATGAAGCTTTTTCGAATAATATTTCTTGTCGTTTATTGCTTTATTCACATGTCTTTATTTATACAATTTGAAAACTATTCACTTATTTCAGTAATAAGCCAGCCGAATTGCAAAGGGTTTACCAACATATCAATAACTATTACAATAATATATTAGTGCTGTGATACATACTTCTGTCGTTTTTTCAAAAATATCCCGGATATGATTTTGGTCAACCTGCGATGGTTGGCAATCCTACACACGTGACTACTGCACCCAGTAAAACGTTAAATTAGGTTTTACAGTGAAGCACAATAGAGAAGTAGCAGCAATGCCAATGATTTCATTTAAAACGTATACATGTGAGCTACTTTGCCAAATAGTTAATTTTATAGTGTTCACAGTTCAGTTAGTTTAAAGGTACTTGACAGTTTAAACCGGGTATAATAATGTTTAGCGCGTAATTTCTATTCCGAAAATATTCTCTATTGCACAGATTCCCAACCTTTTTAGAGTCGTGACCCTATTTTATAGAAGTAAAGTAACCCGCTCAGTGTTGCCATCTATGCTGATTATACTAATTAAAAAAGTGTAAAAATTATAGTATTTCTAAAAAATATATAGTAAAGGAACATTTTTCGTCTTGTTTCCTTTAAAATTATAGTGTTTTGGTATATTTGGCGTAACATTATAATATTTAACATTTTTCGCGGAATTAAAATTATAGTACGGTTGGCATCACTGAACCCGCCCCTAAAATAAAAAGCCCTTTTAATAGAGTAAAGAAAACGCATCAAAAATAGTTTTATTCAGTATAATATAATTCAACAAAATTTTAATTAACATATATATTTAATGCGATGGTTGAAATTTTAACTCGTTAATCAGTTTCAAAATTGGCGGCTGAGTTTTCGTTAAGCGTCAATTACATTGAGCTTTTTTACGAGCTGCTTATTGGCAAATTTAAAAGCGGGCGGTTCAGCTACTGCGACTTCATGATTACACACAAAACTTTCCATTCGCTGATAAGCCACAAGCCAGCGAGCGATTTTGACGGAACGTAGTTCGTTTTTTTACCGGGAGGTTGCTACGGTCTACTGCGCAGACAGTGTTGCAAACTAAAATTTTCAAAATTCAGTAGATTTTTTGATAGATCTACTGAAATTTCAGTAGACATGGCAACACTGTCAACGCATACGCAGATCATAGACAATAGATACGTAAAAAAGCATAGATAATAATATAGACAAGCTAGCGAGTTGATATTATCGTAATATGTCAATATATTATTATTGTGTTGTTGTTTAATTTTCTCGGGTTCTAGCGCTAAAAAATGAAGTGGAACGTAAATAATATTGTGGAATTTCTTAACGTCTACCAGCAGTACCCTATGCTATGGAATATAAAAGACAAAAACTATTGCAATACAAATTTAAAAGATGAAATTTTCAAACGTCTTTTTAGTGAACTTAATGAAAAGCAGTTAATTGGGGGAATGGATACGAAACAATTGAAGGAAAAAATTAAATCTATTAAAGATGTATATAGACTTGAATTAAACAAAATTGAAAAAAGTAAAAAGAGTGGCTGTGGCACCGAGGAACTTTATTCGCCAAAGCTGGCATGGTTTTACGATGGAAATTATTTGAATGAGGTTTTGACTACAAGAAACAGCAAATCAAATTTGGTGAGTAAAATATTATTTATTTTAATGTCTATTTATTTACAGATCATTATAAATGCATTATTAATCAGAGTCCAACTTTCTCCCATTGCCAAGGCAGGGGATGTTCTTCTGTAAAGTATGTGGCATATGTTCGTCTGAATTCCTCAGCAGCACGTCTGTAATTATTGCTGCCTAGATTATTAATAGGCTGCATAATATTGGCACTTTCCCTCCAGAGCCCAGGTGTTATATTCCCAGTGTTTAAATCTTCTCTATCCACTGCTTGTTGTGGAAAGTAGTTGCCTGGAGAAATCTTTCGTAACCAGTTATGAAGACTGCAAGCAGCCCAAATAAATTTATCAATGGTTTCCGGTTTCAGCTCAATCGGTCTTAAAAATATTCTAAATCGCCATGCAAGTATGCCAAAAGCATTCTCTACGACCCGTCTGGCACGGGAAAGACGATAATTGAATATTTTTTCAACATCACTGAGACCAGTTCTACTGTACGGTTTCAGCAGATTTTCTCTTAAAGGGAAAGCATCATCTCCAATAATAACCCCGTATTCAGGCATCCCGAGAGTATGGCTTTCCATTGCAATATTCAGAGTGCTATCTTTGAATATTGCACTGTCACTTGCTCGGCCATTTCCACCTACGTCGATGTAAGTAAAGCAGTAATCGGCATCAACCATAGCAAATAATATGATACTATAGGTTTTTTTGTAATTGAAGTAGGCTGAACCGGAACATGGAGGTCTTTTAATGGTGACGTGTTTCCCGTCGATGGCTCCAAAACATTTAGGAAAATTCCAACGCTGGAAGAATTTCTTTTCGATTTCTTTCCATTCATCAACTGTTTTAGGTACCTGTAAACAATAAAAGTAATAAATTAAATTAAATTAAAGTAATATTTTAAATAAATTGAAATCAGTAACAGATTTGTATTACTTCTAGGATCTGTCACAAAACAGCCAAGAAACAGTGCCAGATGAGAGCAGTGAAAGCTGTAGGGAATCTGTTGAGTCCGACAACGACAACAACTGCCCAGAAAAACGCTGCAAGAACAAGTCGCATGCAAAAATGAGACCACCGCCAATGAAAACGGTTAAAAAACGACCAGCATCCGAAAAATATCCTTCTGAAATATCAGAAGCGATTCACCAATTGGACCAAATTGCACAGAATGCATCTGAGGAGAAACCGTTTGACATTTTCGGAAAGTTTGTTGCATCTGAGCTTCGTCAGCTACCACAGCGACAAGCCATCTTACTACAGCAGGAACTTCAAACCTCTATCATTCGTTCTAAGCTATCCTCTTTGGAGCATGTCGTTTATTTAAGCCCACAACAAGTTGTCGATAATGCATTTTCACCATCTTCTAACCATTCACTTGGTTCGCATTCTGTCTCGTCAAACGAGGATAATGACGTTTTAAGACAGGCTATGTTTAATACATTTGGGGCAAGTATGCAGTAATACTATATACTGTAACTATACTTTCATGAAATATATTCTTACAAGAAAAACTGTTGTTAATAATTATTCGTAGTAAATTAATTTTCACTCACCTCAATAAATGGTTGAAGGGCGCGAGAAATCGCCGTAAGCACTTCGGGCAAAAACTTCGATATTGTTGGTTCCGGAATTCGAAACAGGTATTCCAGAGACTTGAATGAATCACCAGTTGCTAAATAACGTAGTGTAACTTCCAGTTTTGTGACTACTGGGATTGCCATCCTCATTTTCGTATCTTGTTTTTTGAGCATTCCATCTACCATTTGCAGTAAATCATCAAAATGAGTACAGTTTAATCTCAAAATATTTCGATAAGCCACATGATCTTCGTCTTTCAATTCTTTCAGTAAATTGCTCGATGCACCATATTTCTCACGTCTTTCTATCCATGATTTTACCCACAATCTTTTGTGCCTCAATTTCTGCTTTTCTTTCCTTTCTAATTCCTTTTTGATAGCATGAGCTAAAATAACGACTCCCGCGCGAATTACTTCCGTCGACATTTTGAAAAGGTACTACTGATTGTATAATATAATTATATAATACTGTATGTAATGTATTGTATTCAACTGCCTGTAGTTAGTTAAAATTAGTAAAAATGCTTGCCGAACAATGTTTCCATTAAACGTCAAAAATGTAAATTTCAAAATGAGTAGTTCGTTTTTCCACCACCGCGCTCTACTGCGCAGACGCGATACGCCCACAAGCCGGCGTGTAGCTTATAAAGTTGACCGGCTTTCAACTTTTCTCGGTGGCGTGTTTACAACCTGCTTATTAGCTTGTTCGATGATTACACTGGGCGAATTTACAGGCAGATTATAAATTTTCCAATAATCAGCTCGTAAAAAAGCTCAATGTAATTGACGCTTTAATGCCAAACTCGTGTCATTCTCAACATTTAATCTGTTTCTTGTTTTGGTTTTCAAATGAAAAAAGCGTTCAAATTCACTTTAGTAGAAATACGTAAAAGCAAATGGTAGTAAAACTAGAAATGTAAGCATGATAACATTTCGATATATATATAACTGATATATAGCACACCAGTGGGTCTATTCTGTATTTATCGACCGCTAAAGTGATAAATATTATCAAACTTATGGTAGGTTTGTATCAAAGTATTAGCACTTATTGTGACAATTACAATACGTGGATGTAATTGTTGCAATAAGTGCTAATACTTTGATACAACCCTACCCTAAGTTTAATAATTTCTAACACTTTATCACTTTAGCGGTCGATAAGTATAGAATAGACCAACTGGAGAGATTCACAAATTGTTCATGAAATAAGTTACGTGGCGAGGAATCGTTATTTTTCATTTTTATTTTATTTAAGAAAACAAAACATTGTGAACTAATTTAAATTCAATCAATCAATATTTTTTATGTTAACTGTTTTAACCGGCGACCCCACTTAAGGTCGCGACTCATAGGTTGAGTACCTATGCCCTATTAATTTGAATATGTAACAGAAAATTAAAACCATTTTTTTTATATTGTCACTGTGTTTATATGTATAATTATTTAATTCTCCATGACAATATTGGATGTTTTTGACGTTGATTGGAATATTAGAAACTACTGTAATCATTTATTACATATAATGATTTTTTGGCATTCTATACAAGAGGATTCCCATGAATGGTAAAAGCGGCGGAAAAAGGTAAATTATTTATTTATTTAGGAAAAGAGTATCATCGCATTACTGCGATTGGCCAATGCGCCATAATACATAATAAATACTTACAAATTATAAAAATGACTTAATTACAAATAATAACCAATTTAACAAGAAATTAGAAAAGAATGTATGTGCTTATGTAGATATTATTGTATTAAGATATTAAGTGTTCTTAAATAAATAAATAAAAATGATAAATACAATTATAAATTTAACCCACAAACATGATAGATATAGTGATTAAAAAATAACGCACGCAATGAGTTTGATTATGTAGTGAGAGAACCACACTCCTCACAGTTGGGTGTTATTTTTTATTAAATTTGGTTAATTTATAAAGTACCTATTGGTTAAAAAATACATTTTTTGCCCAAGACCATGTTTGATTAAGTTACTAATAATTAGCAAAGATCGCAGCACTTTGAGGATATTTTTGGTAAAAAACATGTGGATAGAAATTTTTGATAATTCATGTAAAATACATACTTTTCGTCGTTGCTGAGAAAACCTGAGAAGGGTAATAATTGTTTTAGGCAATACGATACCGATAGGGTGAGAAGACCACGTGAATGAATTCACTAAAAATCCGATAACATCCACAACATGGCTCGTAGAGAAAAGGGTAAGTAGGAGAATTCCACAATATCTATTTCGTAGTGGTCCTCATTGACGTGGCATAATACGAGGTAGAGTAAAGAACAAAATATTTTACAAAACATCCAAATTCTAGAAAATAATCTAATTAATAAATTTACACGGTCGTACCGAGAATATTATGCGCGAGCCCCACAGGTACATTATTTTCCACTCAAAAACGGTTCGTAATCAAATAATTATTTTTCAAAGTTTGGGGTAGTTTCTCACGTTGTAATTTTACTATTTAACAGTAGAATAATAAATATATGTACATTTATAAAGTATTGGGGAAGGGTGAATGTAGGTAAGTTGGCTATGGCAGTTAATTGAAAAAGGTCCTAGGACAGCCATATTTACAGAACAGGATTTTGAATTATTTTAATCTTCTGTAAATCTTACTGAACCAGAAATACTATATTTTACCTTTTTATAATATATATTTTACAAAAAAGACTGTAGCTGCAGAATAATTGTAATAAGCGATCAAATATCTATTATATAAAATTACTCTGCAGTTATATATTTCCAGCGAATCTATTTCCAGCAAACAATCTTAACTAAATCAGCAAGTTGTTTGGCGACATTAAATACGGTATATTATTACATATCACAGCACATTATAAATCATTACGGTGTATTAGCTGAATAATCATTTTTATAGTATCATATTTTCATACCACTGCAATAATAAATAATAATTCTTTTCGCTACTCAATTTAAAACGCTGATTCTACAATTAGTCTAATATGATTATTTACCAGAATTTTATGTTAATGTGTTACTTTTATTGTATAAATAACGAAGAATAATTTATCTCAATGTCACTCGAATCCATATGTACTTAGCTAGTAACTATCATGTATAATATACTATTGTACCGATACGCTGCTAATAAATCTCACCCTGCTACATCGCAGACTTCGTCATTATCATCATCCTCAACCTACACATCGAAGACCACACTAGTGACCTCAACCTACACATCAAAGACCACACTAGTGACCCAACAAGACAATACAACTGCTTAATCTGCAAACCAGCCAATTGCATTTTTGGCCAATAATGAGATTTTGATGGAATTTTGTTATAAATCACATTAACTCCTAAACATAATATAAATAAATGCGTTATCATTCTTCACAGAAAACAGCCAACTATAGGTGCTAAATTTCTAATATCGTAGATGGAACAACTCCGCTCTTTATATTATTTTCTTTATATAATATAAAAGGGAATCTAAAATATTGTATTAATTCATGGTATAGCTTATATGTAAAAAATATCGTAATGTATTTTTGGAATTGTTAAATTCCGCTTGCTAGTTAAAATTTTTGTTTTTTCTCCTTTCTGAACATTTTGTCCAAACGGAGTTAGCCGGTTAGATTAGATTAGATTAAGCAGTCGAACATGCACTTAAATGGGTATTAAAGAAAGGTAATACTCAACCTCGATTCGAACTCGGGCTAGATCATTATCGGGTGGTATCACGGCTGTCGACCGTTTAGAACGCGAGAATGTTTCGGTATCAGCCCGATGCGACCAAGTAAATGTACGTTTTTACATAAAATGCATCGTTGTATGTACTGGAAGGCTCATTAGGCTTAAATATCTACAGCCTCAGGCCACGTGATAGTAGGACCTTCGGAAGGTATTCTTTAAATAATCGCCTAGCATAGAGTATTTATCATTGACATAGAGATGTAGCATAATTAAAAAATGTAGGACCTTAGGAAATTAGTTTCACAAGTCGATGTAAACATTATATATTATCAAGCACCTAATTTCAAATTCCCCTAAAACGGTTATCGAAAATTTTTAAGTTAGATATGTTTTAAATGGATATTTTTCTTAGAATTAAAGACTGAAATTTAAAAAAACGCCAAAAACCGTCATACGTAACATCAAAAATTTAGGTGAATTTTAAAACCCGCTAAAATGGTTTGGTGTGCTTTTCAAATACCCCTAAAATGAAAAGCCAAAATACTCTTTAGAATATAACGAATTAAAAAATAAATACATAAAAGCTCACAGATTTATTAGATATGAGTTTTCTCATTTTTCTCAAATCTACCTGAAATCGTTTTTCTCAGAATTACCTAAAATCATTTAAGGGGCTTTTAAAACAGGCGCTTCATGACCGCGTAGTGTGGAGCCTTCCCCGGTGATACACCTTGGTTTTGTGTGTATTAATCTGCTATCGAATGCAGAGTGAGTAACTTATAACGCTCTGCCAAATACCGCAACGCTGATCACAGGGCGTCGGACCAAACCGCCACCAACGACTCGTCATAGCAGTCAACTCTGCGGAAGCAGAACCGGGCGGAAAGGGAGAGGGGCAATGAAACCATCCTCCGGTTGCACGACTTCACGTTTAGCGATCGGCCGATGGCACTTGCCGTAATTGGATTGCCGCCGCAGAATCGCTCGGGAACCACCCCATTCCCCCACCCCGACATTGCCATGTCACGCGACTTCCAAAGCTTTGACGCGTTGAGCTTTTCAAAGTTCATTCCGAAAAACGTCAAAAATTTGTCATATTTGGACATATAAATTTACTTCCATCAAAAACTTTACTGACAAGTCGATTTCACTGTCTTATTCAGCTAGTTTAAAACAACTAAAGCAATCAGAAAAATATTTATATGTAATTGGTATTAGCGTTCATATAATATTATAATAGAAGTAAAAGTTAATTTTGATTAAACGGTTCGACTAAATTATATCCAATAAAGCATTTTCAATTTTCCTTATATGTCTTGAACACAATATTAATTTGATCGTAATAAATAAAATGTTTTACCTATTATTTTTAAAATGGTAATAAATTCTTTTTCCGATCGTGTCCAATCCTATAAAGATCATAGGGCCTCCACAGAGTGGAGGTTTTGTTTTGTAATTATTGATAACCATGTCCTTGCTTTTTCGTAATTAGTAATTTTGAACAATCACAAATAACCAAGCTTTTAAAAAATCACATACATATATTGTGTCTTCACCGAGAATTGGAACCCAGAGCTCTTAGATGGAAGGCCATAGCCTACGCACTGCAACACAATTTTTGTTTTTACGAGAAATGTCAGCTACTTTCTCAACCTATTAGATCCATACTCAGACTCATACACAAATTGAAAAACAATATGTGTACTTGCCAGACCCAGGATTTGACCCAGGGACCCACGACGCTATAGGCCGACGCTTAATCCACGCGGCCATCGTGGGCGTAATTAAATTCTACGGCATGTTTTTTTTTTAATGCGATAGCTACCTATTTTGGTTGTAATATCATTATCAAGACTACAAACGACGTGTGTGCATTTAAGTATAAAAATCATAGAATGCGACCAAATTATCTCTCTCTTCCACCCTTTGACCATTCAAGAATAATTATATCTACTTACTTGTACACCGTATTATTTTACTTTCATTTTTATCACTAAATTTTATCCTTGCAATATAGTATTATGTCTTAATATCTGGCACAAAGGGAAGCGTAAAAGTTGGCTATGGACCAAGGGAAGAGGTGCAAACTTGTGTTTGCCTTATGCCTTAATGCTGGGGCATGACAGGATGAAAGAAGAAGAAAAAGAAAAATATACCGTTTTTCGGAAATTTCAGATTTTTGGAAAGTTGAGGTCAAAAGACAACAGCTGTTAGGTCTTCTATGGAAATTGATAATGTGAGATTCTAACTATGTCCACCATTTCCACATCTTCATATTATCTCGAAGGATTTTGCCTGTTTGAAATATATTTACATACGTTTTGGAAAAAAATATTTGTAAAATATAGCAAAACTAGAGTCCGCATTCATTAGATTCCATACAACTTGTTTTGTTAATTAATATATATAATTATTACTTTAACAGGCCAGACTTTTTGATGTTTAATAGTGTACTTTAGTAAAATAAGTGAAATAATATCATACATACTCATGACGTAATAAATAAAAATCTACGCGACTGAAGTAAAATATTTTTCTAACGTATTTTTCATTAAATGACAAAATAATTAGAAACATAGAATAATGTTTTTTTGTCAGATTTTATTTGATGGTAAAGGGTTTTTTCGTTTTTTTACTGAGTAATAATTTTAGGTAACATATTATTGGAATGTTGTTAAAAAAATATTATCACCACGATTGTTTTTGGATACACTTCCTTTTCCTAGACTTAAGTTTTTCGTTTCTATCATTTTCTGTCAACATTAATAATTAACTTTTCGGTCCAGTGGGTTTTAGAGAGGACATAATAATTATTATTATATTTGTTACTTGTTATGACACTTGGGCAATTCACTAGACAGCAAAAAAATAATTAATTCCATTTATAAGATGGTTTTATTTATAACTTAGAAATATTTTAGTATAAGTATTTATTCCGAATTCACAGAGATTAACCAACAATCACAGAGAATACTTCAAACGGTACACTAAAATAGATTAACAAGATACGAGGGTGGGTCAATAAGTCCTTAGAAAAGCCGACAGGTGGCGCGACTAGTACTGTAAGCGGTTTGTTTTCATGCAGCGGCACTACCGATTCAGTATGCTGCGAAGTTTCAATCAGATTGGTCGGGTTGTTGTGTGTTTCTCGTACATTTAAAAAAAAAATTGCTTGTGGAAAATGGATAAATGGAAAATGGAGAAAATTGAGTTTAGAGCTGTTATTAAACATTTTAATATAAAAGGGTTAACAGCAAAGGAAATAAAAAATGAGTTGGATTTTGTTCACGGCATATCTGCTCCTTCACTTGCTACTATTTATAACTGGTTAAATGAATTTAAACGTCGTCGTACATCAACAAAGGATGAACCACGCTCAGGACGTCCTGTAGAGGTGACTACACCAGAAATGATCAATAAAATCCACGATATGGTGTTAAGTGACCGAAGATTAAAGTTGAGTGAGATAATTGAGGTTACAGGGATCTCAAAAGGTAGCGTCATTTCTATTTTACATGACAAATTGGGCATGAAAAAAATTTCTGCAAGATGGGTGCCGCGTTTGCTCACAGTCGACAATAAACGCAATAGGGTGGTGGCCTCTAAAGCCCTGTTGTCGCTCATGCAACGCAATCCGGATGAATTTTTTCGTCGCTTTGTGACTGTAGATGAAACATGGATACACCACTATACTCCCGAGACGAAAGAACAGTCAAAGCAGTGGATTGCGAAAGGCGAACCATGTCCAAAGAAGGCGAAAACCGTAAAATCAGCTGGTAAGGTTATGGCTACTGTATTTTGGGATGCACGTGGAATTATTTTCGTTGACTATTTGGAAAAAGGAAAAACAATAACAGGGGATTATTATGCATCTTTATTGGACCAGCTAAAAAACAAAATTGAAGAAAAACGGCCTCATTTAAATAGGAAAAAAATCCTCTTTCATCAGGACAATGCCCGTGTTCACACATGTTTACGATCAATGGCTAAAATTGAAGAATTGAAGTTCGAATTGGTCGACCACCCACCGTATTCGCCAGATTTAGCCCCCAGTGACTTTTTCCTTTTCCCAAACTTAAAAAAATGGCTAAGTGGACAACGTTTTTTTTCAAATGAAGAAGTCATCGATCGGACAAATGCTTATTTTGAGGACCTTCCGAAAACTTATTTTTCTGACGGTTTAAAAAAAATTGAGAAACGTCTAACCAAGTGTATTGAGCTCCAAGGAGATTATGTTGAGAAATAAAAAAAAAAATACAAAAATAAAAACTGTTTTAATGCTTTTTTCTAAGGAATTATTGACCCACCCTCGTAAGATGACGCGCTCGACCAAATAACCAGACGAACTTGCTAAAGAACTTGTTCAGTTCAGGTCACATTTGACAACTAGATACCACACTTATCACTAGAAATGAATCTCGATAGTGTAAGGTGCTAATTTTCAAAATAGAGAACCTGTATTCGACTATCTGTAAGACTACGTTTTTTTCCCACCACCACCCGTCATGTATGAAACTGTGAGAAATATCAATTACGGAGTCAACATAGAGTTAAATCCTAATCTTCTAGTCTAAATAGTGCTTGCGGCGTCCAGTCAATAGGCAGTGCTATCTGTGGGTCTCCTTTCAAAGTTACACCGCTATCATACATTGTAATTTTAGCAATTTGTCGTCGTCAATAACACCGTGTTCGCTTCCCGATCAATTGGTTCAGTATATTATTTTATGATCCGTCTGTATACCCAACGTGCATCATCTTAATTATATAATCTTAATAAGGATTGTCTCTCAAATATTCAAGATCAATATTTAATATAAAACTGTTGCGAAATAAAAGGCAAGATAAGATGAAAATCAACAAATGAGTTGAATAATAGGCGAAATTAACCATACTGGAGATATATACAAGGAATGTGTCGAATCAGCCCACATTAATTAGTAAATTTTACACAGAAACATAATATTTATTTCATAAGAAGTTGTCCAAAACTCAGACAGCAAGATGTCATAATATTATATTATAAAATAGTTAGTTTGATATTAGTTTAATATTTATTATGAACCTTTTTTAACCCTTTCTTTAGGTTATTTTTGTAAAATCTTGACCCAAATAAACACACGTAAAATTTGCAATATAGATAGGTATTTGTGTTTCTTTACGGACCACAATTTGTACCGTGGGTGACCTAAGTAATATGTTATATCTATTATGAAAAATTTGATCAGCAAATGCTTATAAATAAAATTGAAACAGGATTATTTTGGTCCGAAAACTTGCCATATTCATTTTATAGGATACAATTTTATGCTGGGAGATTTATTTGTCAGTATTGTATTGAAATAAAAATAACTTGCATTGTTTATTAACATATTAAGAAGAACAAGCACAAAAAAACAGTACGTACCTATATCAATATAAAAATATCATGTTTCAATGCTATAAAGTCTAAAAATATTATTTTTTCTGTTTCCATTTCAAAAACATTTTTTTCTCGTTAATTTCCATCAATCATTTTAAAACAAAACACTAAGATAAGAAAATAATTATTTCGTTGATTTACTTATTACCTACCTATATAAGAAAAAGTCGAGAAAATACATATTTAAGAGCGTAATGCAAAGATATCGACAGTAAGTTAGTCTCAATGAAGACGTTCTTATAAGAGTAATAAATACTTACATTTATCACTCCACCTAAGTCACAGGTTTCGGCAGCGTAAATTAGACTTTAAATTTTATACTAACAACACCCAATGCCCACTATATTTAGTCCGCGGCACAAAATGGTGAATTTCAATCGTATTGTTAATTATTGTTTGAACTTAGAATGCAATATTATTGTTTGAAGAAAATGATGATTGTTTCATATTTGAATCTAAGGTTAATTATTTTTACGATATGTGCAATCGAAAAATTTCATTGTTGCGAACAGATTACCGTATCGTATTCGAAGATAAGCAATTACTAGTTCTATCATCGTAGCTCGCAATTCAGTATCGCCGCCTATAGACACTAGACAGCCTTGTTACAAGCTTAAGTATGACTATGAATTACTCTCTAATACTGTGGTATAAAAAGGATTTACAATTTTTGGAATTATGTGGTGAATATTTCTCAATGTCAATAATCTTTGACACTTTAAAACACAAACATAGCTTTAACCACTGCTTAAATTCTGATATCACAATCAATAAAACTATCGACTAAGTACCACAGTTTGATTTTTGCCGCCATCGGAAGTTTACCCCCCGCCATTTTGTGGCACATCCGTTTCCCGCCATTTCCCGCGCTCCGAGGTGATAATTACGACGCTGCGCTGACGCAAACTTGTACCGCCCGCTTGTTATTTATTTATTTTCATTTATTTTTATTTTTCTATCTCGAACAGGAAACTGGAACTGCCGGCTGTTAATTTCTTCCGGACGACGATTGATCAGCGAAAGCCGGTAAGTGAGAAACTAACAGTTTTACGCTAACTTTTTGTAGATAGGTACTAGTAGAATTTTACACAATTGTTTATATTTAAGACGTAGTAGGTATGTAATGATTTTTTTACTAATTATCTTTTGTAGATATTTTCGTTATGATTTATTACATTTGGAATTGGTTATTCGATATTAACTTTTGCATAATTTCGTGGAATTCCAGTGTTCCGTAGAATCCTAGTTGGGAACGAAACATGTACGGTTGATATTAAATTATCACAATATAAGTAGGTACTACCTACTATTTTTTTTTTAATTAATACTACTAATAATCACCATTACAGTGATATTTAAATAGCCTTATTATAGGGGATGAAGAAGAGAAAAAGGTAAAAAAATCAGATATGAAATTGATTTAAATTCATTACTGACTTAAAAAATGTGAGATTTTCACTCAACTTGTAGGATTTTAATAAGATCGTAAATATATAATTATGATGTTCAATTGACATATTTGGACAAAATAATAATATAAATTATATTAAATTCTACAGGTATTTTTTTTAAGTAGATAGCTATTTTGATAACAACACCATTGTCAATATTTTCCTTCAACCCCCCACCACGTATACCGTGGCGTAACGAACGTTAGGCACTCTTCAAAGTAGTGCCGAAAGTATCCCAGGAGCAACGTCCCAAGACCTTGGTTGGCGTGCACTAGAGTGTGCGTGCCATTATCAAAACTATGAAAATAAATTACCTGTTTAAGTATAAAACTCATAAAGTGAGACGTAACGATCTCTATGAATAGTCCCAGGGTGAGGACAAGTCGTTTATTTTTGTAGTTTTGATAATGGTGTTATAACTGAAATAGTAATCGACTTAAAATATCCTGTAGAGTTTAATATAATTTATATTATCATTTTGTAAAATGGAATTCTACAAAAAGTATGTATGGAGATGTGAGTGAAGGGTGGAGGTAGGCTGTTAAGATCCGCCATAAAGAGTGCATATTAATCTTTGTTAGTCATACGTATTTGTTTTATTTATTGTATTGGTCAATTTTAAGAAATCAATTAAACCCTGCCTAAACCAAACCACAATAGTTTTGGTATGCTTTTGGCGATCAGACAAAATTGTACGCACTTTTTCATTCATACTTATTTGTTTTCATTGAAATAAGAACACAATATATTAGAGAACTTGTTGGATAGTTTTTTTAAATTCAGTAAACCATGCTTAACCAAACCATAATAGATAAAAAAAAATATTCTATCTATAAAATATCCAAAATTATGTATGGTTTAATGGCATAATTTTAAATATTTTATAGATGACGAGTATTTTTTCACTATTATCTATTATGGATTGGTTTTCGCAGGGTTTAATTGAATTTCAAAAACTAACCAACACCACCTGTAGATTGTACTCTTATTTCAATGAAAATAAATACGTATGACTGACAAAGATTAGTGTGCACTATTTACAGCGGATCTTAACACCCTACCTCCACCCTTCGCCACTGGGAGATGAGGTGTATATTAGGTAAATATAACGTGAAAATACTATAAAATAAACCAATAGATAGACAGGCAGACAAAAATAGGTACGTGATCTGAGAGAGGTCACTAAACTGATAAAATGATAAATGTGACGGACACGTCGTTTCGCGAGAAGAAAACAACGAGACAATTACTACAGAAATACAGTGGTACACAACAGGTATTTAGTAATCAAAGGGTGTCCAGTATAGACGAACTCATCATATTCCGTGGATCAATGTTGGAGCATAGAATTAAGGACCGAGAAGAATGCAAGGAGATAAAGAAGTTATTCATCCAACAGTGGATGGTAATATCACGATATCTAGTTATAATTCTTATTAGATAATTTAAACAAAGCCCAATGTGACCGAGCGGGTAATCCGTCGGATTATAATATCATGGGTCCCTGAGTCGAATCATCTCTCTAGAAAATACACATGTTGTTTTTCAATGTATGTTTGGAGTCAAACTATATAGGTTGAACAAGTGGCTGACATCCATTTCTCGTTAAAACACAAATCTGGTAATAAAAATTCCACTTTATGAAGGCCCATTTTTTAGAATCAAAGATGATTTAAAAAAAGAAATAAAAAAAAAATATTTTTTATATTATTTTTTCTTTTATATCTTTCTATTGCAGTATATGTCGTTCTTGAAAAGCACGGCGGTTAGCGTGACAAGAGATATACATAGATTTAATGTGATCGACTGGAGATATAGAGCTTGGGATAGAGATTCCTGGAGGACAATTGTGTAGTCGGCCATAGACCTAAATTGTCTGTAGCGCCTACTTAAGTATTTCGTTCTGGTCGTAATTCGTCGAATCATTATGGTATAGTAATAATTCATTCACATGCCGCTCATATGAGGGGTATAAAAGCAAAGGAAGCTCTCTAACAAAACAGTGTTTTGAAGAAAAGGCTAAAAAACTAATTTAAGGCAGATAAGTTTAATGCAGAATTTTTTTTTTCAATGTAGAAATAACGTTAAAAAGATAATCTGTTTAATTAAAATCGGTAATTTCGCTACACTTATTAAAATATTTTAAATATAAAAGTCAGCTAGATAAATGTAAAAATGTACAAAAAGCAAACTTCCAAATTTATAAGATTGCTGGTTTTGCGTCTAACTAATTGATTAGTTTGCTGTATTTGCTCCCAAATTGTACCGACCGGCCATTTTGTCACGTGACTTTTTGTATGCGAATAATATTGAATATAGAATAATTCAGCCTATGCTTCTAATGTGAAGTTCTAAAGTGATTTTTGTATGAAAGAATGCAAGGTTTGCGCCTCAAATATTGTTTTACCATGTGCATAATGAGAATCTCTATATTGCTGCATTTGTAGGTTATTTTGCCAATTTTTACAAGATTGCTGCCTTTGCTTCTATACCCCTCACATATATAAAACACTGACATCATCACTGCGTCATATTTTGTTTTGGCTACATATAGTGATTATTAAAAAAAAAATAACATAAATAATCTGGAAAATTATAATAATATTACATAGGTAATGTATTCATTATTTTAAGCAAGAAAATCCGAGCGAAGTAACGTACGAATCGCAAAGTGGATATAATTTATGGCTTATAAATAATTCAGTATATTGCAGTTGTTTTCCTTTTTCAGGGGCGACTCGTGCCTTGTGGCGATAAATTATGGCCACGGTCAATAAGGTTGAACGCTTCTTCCGTAAATTCAATATTTTGTGGCATGTTTGCGCTTTTTTCTTAGCAGGCTGTACTCTCACGTCATATCGAGTACACGACACAGTATCCTTACGTTTTTGTGTTCACCCTACCCCGACTCCATATGACGAAATGATTCCGGAATTGTATTGTAAAAAGGCATAGGGATTATATTATAATGTAGAGATATAGAATTACAAATTAAATATCTATTTTTCGTATTGTCAAATTATAGCAAACTCGGTAAAGAGCTGACCTCAATAATAAATTCTGCTTATCCATTTTTCACTTAGTCACTTCATCCATAGACGCAAACGCCAGATAATAGCTGACTCGATTATTTCAATAAAAATAATATTATTTTGATTGTATAATTGTTGTTTTTATTTAATAAAACGCAATTTTTTTTGTAGTACTTATTCCACTTTTAATCAAGAGATTAGGACCGGTTTCGTCCGCCTCAGAGGGACATTTTCAACTCTGAGGCTCTAATCTCTTGATTAAAAGTGGAATAAGTACTACAAAAAAAAATGCGTTTTATTAAATGAAAACAACAATACAATGCAGTTCCACCATGAATTGACAGTTAACAAAATAAAAGAAATTGATTGTATAAATTGCGAATAAATAATTATTCATCGGAGATGTCACTCGAATATAACTTCCCGGCCTCTTAGAATCTCAGTCTCTATATCACTGCGCACAACATCTCATTGTACCAAGATTCGAACCTCGGAACATTATCATAAGTATTCTAACATAATATTGTACCAACCGTTACGCCACAAATAAAACTCGCTCCTGCATCCATCTTCGACTTCTTCATCATCATCCTCAACACCATGACCTACAACACATCAACGACTCCCACAGTAGTAACCCACATCAAATCCCTCAATAATTATTGTCTCATCTGTTCTTCATCAGTGTATAACTTATATCGATTGACTCGTGCTAATTATATAAATCGAAACATAGTTCCGATTCATTTTTCTATAATGTACTATCCCAGATATATTCCATTTTCGATTATTTCGAGTAGGTGGTGATCTACTATCCTGTATTAAAACTGCAGTGTTCTACAGCGTTTTCCCATAGTTATTTAAATAATAAATGTATTCTATTAGGCTGAGGAAGTGAGGACACCGAGGCGTTACAAATTAACACTTGTTTTTCACAATCACAATGAAATACTTAATTGATTAAAGTTTAATTGTCGAAATTGATAGATTTTGGTCTTTAAACACTTTGTGGAAATACTTAAAAAGTTATTTAGTGTTTAAAGATGTTCTTAGATAGGTTTTAAAAATCAACCATAGGATTTCAGTCGATTTTGAAAGTGAATCATGTGGTTTTAGATTGTTGTAAATTCAGGTAAAGTATTCTGCATACAATGGCGTTTCCTTCCTATGGTCCTAATGAAACGAAAAAAGAAAACAAAAATTTATTTATGTGGTTGATGTCATTAGTTGAATATAGCAGACTTTGAAATTAAATAAGATTTTTTTAACAATATGCGCTATCTTTGTATTTAGAGTGATTTAAGAAAATGAATGATGTGTTACGTAGATACTATTGAAAAAGAGAACTATTTGGCATTGAAATTTGAATAAAAATGACGTTAGGTAGGTTTTGAAATTAAGTTGCTCAAATAAGCATAGATATCGAAAAAATAAATAAAATATAACATATATATGACATGGGTAATATGACAATAGTATTGACAGTAATTGACAGCATTGGGCATAAAAATAAAATATTTTCTTCAAAAGAGCCGAAGTAAACTTTTAGGAATTATAATCATCAATGAGTTAATTATATGGAATAAGTAATGGATTATATTGTAAAGTAGGTAATTTATTGTGTTTTAACACCGCCATCTTTAGATTAATAAAGCCTGATCAAAACTTTTTGTACAAGCAATGAGTGGTCCACTTCCATACTATTTATTAATAATGACAGGCAATGACAGGTCATCCATAAAGAACGGAAGGGGCGGAAAGATAGGACCAGTCGTGAAATGTATCGGCTTTCCTCTTCAGTCGAAAATGGTTTTAATCAATATAATGTAAGGAAGAAAAAAATGCTTTTGGATTTAATGACCGCCAGGTAAAGATAATCATGTTTGTTATTTGTATTAAAAATATTCTTATGACGACTGCACAGTTTGACAGATATTCTTAAGCGAAACGATCTCTATATAAAGTTGTACTCTACCCATAAGTTTTTGTATTCACTCTGCCACCTTCTAGGAGCGTAACGTATAAAATATTGTGGCATATTTTTTCATTTTCTTTAGATTTTAGATACAGGTTGACTGCTCTCTCTTGTCAAGGAGGCTTGTCATGCTAGCGGAACATTTTTATTTATTCGCCACCCCCACCCCATAGATTTACTATACTAGAGGGAGTCATAAGAACTTTTTGTATTGCAACACTTTATAGTGACTCTAGAACGGTTTCGTATAGTTGAACTGGTAAATATAGAAACAATCTACTCTGGAAATATTGAATGCGTTTTTATATTTATTAATAGAAGAATGAATAATTTTATTCATAAATTACTTGATCGTCATCAGCCGTGATCGATCCACTATTGAATGAAGGTCTCCCCTAGCTTCGTCCATTCTTCTTGGTCTCTAATTATTCGCTACCACGTACATCCACCGAACTTTGTGATTTATTTATTTATAAAAAAAAACCCATTGAGCACATAACAAATTATTCATTCAAGACGTTCACAACGTGACATTTAGAATGAAAAGTACAATTAAATCAACAAGAGAAAAAACAAGGTAGAGAAAAAAACAAAGCAAAAAATAATTTTATGGAAATGAAATAAAATTAAAAAAAACAACAATAATTAAAAAAATACATCTCATCTCAGGGCATCCTTGTGATCGTTTAGTGCTTTTTGGATACCACTATATTCCAGTCTACTGCCATTTCATCTGCATAGCGACCTTAATCAGATCACTTAACTTTGTCTGCTTACTTATCAATTGGTTTATTATGTGGTCTCTCCGCCTTATGCCTAATATGCACCTATCCATGCCATGTTGTTCTTATCATAATTTGTGGATTTCTCTTAAATTAAGAGACCATGTTTGCACTGTGCATGTGAGCACTGGTGGCATACATTGGTTGAACACTTTACGCTTTAGACGCAATGAGAGGTCATTTTTGAAGATACTATTCTGGCTGCCAAATATGCCCCACGTGCCAATTTGGTTCTGCTAGCAATATCGTCATGCATGATATTCATCCAAGATAGGCGTACTTAGGTGCTATTTTTTTTTTTTTAAATAATGATAGTGCATTATATAATATATAATCAGTGACGTCCCTAGATAAAATGCCGCCCCATTTTTGTATACAATATTTTTTATCATCCGTGCTCATGTAATTTCTGGTCACCAAGGACGTTGAAGGGCAACGGAAGTAAACTAGATATCGCAAACCCGACAAAAAAATACAGTCTTGTTAAACCTTTTATGTGATTAGTATATTTTGTTTCCAACCAGTGAGCTGATTTTTTAAAAAATAAGATATCTTCCTTATTTTGTACTCAGTTTAGGTAGCTATTTATATATACCAAATGATTCTCCTCAATTTGCCGCCCTTCGAGTAATTGCCGCCCTCAAGCGACGCTCAATCTGACTACCCCACGGGATGTCACTGTATATAGTTAAATAGTATATAGTTAAAAACACTATTTTTTTTAATAAATAAGTTTTGACAACTGTTTTGGACTATAAACATATGCTTAGAAAGGGCTAAATATAACTAAAGTTAATCAATATCTAAACAGTAAACGTTTATATAAGTAACTACCTAGGGGAGGCAGGTTATATTATGAAAGTATGGTGAAGCAGGCTGGTATGGTGAAAAAGTGTGGTGAGGCGGGCTGGTAATCAATTTGCGGCAAAATTTCCACGTTAATATTACATTATATGGGTACGTTATAATGAGCAAAGTAAATCCTCCGTGATGCCTTGCATTTTTTTATCGCGTCGCTATTTCTCGTAAGTTATCGGCTATTGTTGGCCTGCTTCATTCAGTTATATGAGAAAGCCGATTCCTTGTCCCTCTTTTTATTTAATACCTCTATGATAACTACCCTCAGTTTGAATATCATGCCGAAGTTGAGAGCATCGACGCACTCAGAAACCGTCATGTTTCGTTCCTTATACATGATAGTGGTGTAGTGAGGATTTATTTTTGTTCTAATTATTAATTATATTGTTTTATTATAAAAGATTTAAAAAAGTGAGTTTACTTAAAAGTTTTAAATAAATATTAAGAGACTCAAAGCAGTGTTTCCCAACCAGTGCGTCCTTAGACTATAGAATAATTAAAGTTATTTTAAAGAAACACACTACGTCACTTGATATTAAAATACATAATTATATACAAATAAATTATCACGAACATGTATCAACTTACCTATGAAACGTAATACCATCTTCTTCCTTATCAGTACAACTACCACATTTTATTACAACACACAGAACCATCTTTTCTACTCAATTAACTAAAAATATTTACCACTGACTTTATGTTTAACACCAAAAATTGCAATTTTAGCAACACGGTTATCGACGCTTAGTTAAGCAACAAACTAAGATTTGGCGGCGACACTATTAGCAAACCATCTCCCACATCTGTAAACCTTTTATCTTACTCTAGCGCGTATCGCAGAGATTATAAAGGTGTCGTATACTTTCTCACTCGCACTTATGCATCGTTTTTTTCAGGCCTTGAGTGCGTCGCATTTTTTTCAAAAACTATTACAAGTGAATATTTCTCATTATTTCAAGCAAAAAAATTGAATTTAACAACTTTGGTATGACTAGTTTTACAGTATGTTTCTAACTAGGTTGAAAACACTGATTTAGAAGATTTATGAGATAAACCATATATGGTCGGAGCTACATAGTACCAGTGTTGCCAATTTTCGTTGACAAAAACATGCCAGACGGGGTACGAAAATAAGCTATTTGACAGGAAAAAACGCTAGATTTTGTGAAGGTAAAATTGAAAGTAAATTTACTTATTCTACCAAGAACGAAGTCAATATCTTTCCTTTCAAATATCGAAAAAAGTGCAAAAATCAAAAAAATGTCTATACGTCATCTAAAAACACACATTTTAACAGAAATATAATAATTCAAAATTGATTATAGTATGTCACCAGCGTTCAAGGTTCGTTTCATGTCATTCCGATAATCGTCAAACTGTTGTCACATACCTAAGCACAAATTAAATTATTTGATACCAATTCACCGTAAAGCCATGGGTGCTCCCATTGTTTCAAGTGTTAAATTATGTTGTTTTATTTTTGACGCTACTAAAATAGATACCGACCTACCTAGGTTTACAGAAATTTGATGCGCATGAAAATAGATTAACTAAATATCTAGCGTATTTTCAGCACATTTAAAGCTGTTGGAAGCATCAAAAAATGCTAGTAAAAACATCACAAGCCAGCTGCATTTTTTGCAAACTAAATGTCTATCGAAAAATGCTAGATCTGGATTCTCGAGAATTTTCGAGATATCGGGAAATTTAAAAAAAAACTTTAAAATTCCTAAAATCACTGTAAAAACAGACAAATTCCAAAAAAATAAGGTTTTTTTTATTCATGTAAGAAGACAAATAAGTAGGAAAACAAAAATAATTCAAAACATTACTTATTAAAAAAAAAATTCAAAATCACAGACTGTCAATCGCTGCGTCTGACAATCGCGAACGCTATTGTGTCACAAAATTCACTGATGTTGCAAAGATTGCGCTCATTTTCAGTCGACGTTGGCTTAATTGTGTTGAATGTCCCGACCAGTCTTTGAACGTTTTGTATTTTATGACAATTAATATTTGATAATAAAGAAATATCGAATACCGAGAAAAGATTCTCGAAATCCAGGATTTCCCGAAATGTTAAAAATTTCAATTCTTGAGATTCGGGATGGGAAATCTCAAAAATTTCTCAAGAATTCCCGTCGGGAAATTCCCGAAACCGAACTTTATCTGCATGGTACACGAAACAAACGTCACAAAAGACTGTGTATTAGAAGAACTGACATATATGTACATGACATACCTACTTGACATCCACCTATTTGATTCACTTTCGAGGATTAAATTGGAACTGGCTTCTGGTAGTCTTATATCTAGGAAATAAATTCAATGTATACATAATAACGTTAAGTATAAAATTGTAACATTTAATCTGTCTAATTGTTAATTTTGGCTTTCGTCAATCAAAAAAGGCACAGATATTTGTTTTTTTCTTAGTGTTAAATGGCGATTGTAGGTAACCGACTCCTGAACACTATGTTAGTCAATGTTTAACTAGGTATGCTGAATTTGCTGCAAAGCTCCATGAACTTAGACTTATTATCCGATCAACATGTCCATATGACAGAGAAATAAAAGATGTAAACGACACCCTCTAAAAATGCTTTGAATATTTAGGTAAAAAAATGTTGCTTAAATATGTCTTTGCATAATAATCTTCGTGAGTTTTCAATTAGTTTTGTATTATTTTTTGTTAGTTTTCCGTGAGCCTTACTCCCATGGGCACTTTTTATTCGAGAAGTAATTTTAAACTCAGCTAAAGCACACTCGAGTGCATAATCTTTCCAAGACAACTTAATTACTGCATCCCTTGGGTATACTTATTAATGTGCTATGTGACTGGTTGGAGTTCTTGTATTACCAATAAAATATTACTGTCAATTTCCCAACAATGTGTAAATGATCTGCTTACTTAAAATTTGGGTAGTCCTTCAATATGAATTTAAATGGTTTCAAAAGTTGATGTTAAAAAGCATTGTTGTATATTTCTTTATTTAATCTGTTAATACAGTTGATTGGACGATATTTATATTGTAATTTCTAGGGCATTGCAATGCTACGCATTTTATTTATAGAGTTAGAGCCGAGCCACACCGGGCGACTCTGGTTTCGAGACCAGGGGTTCTAGTTAGAGCGAGTGCAAGCTTCCCGGTCGAGATGACGTCATATGACATCATTATGACGTACTACCGGAGTGATAATAGCACTCGAGAATATTACGCTACTCCGACAGCGGCGCTATTCATTGTCACCATACACATATAGGTGTATCATAATAAAATTTTCTATGGTTATTCTGTGCGCGGTCGGCATGCCTCGAGCGTGACGTCACAATTACGTCATCTCGTCTGGTGCCACACGAGACGAGAGTTAGGAAATCGCGGTGCAGTCGCCGAGACAAGACCGATGAATGCTTGCTTGCGCTACTACTAGGCGACCAGGTGTGGCATGGTCCATATAACTGCATACATCGGTCTGGTCTCGGCGACTGGTCTCGAGACCAGAGTCGCCCGGTGTAGCTCGGCTCGCATATTGGAACTCGTCTCGCCTAAAAACGTGTCGAATACGTCGATGTGACGTCATCGTTATTTAACGAAACAACATAACACGTGTTGCCAAATGGAGCTTCGCAGATCGACCGAATGCAACTGTCTCGTCTGAAAAAATCATCTGGCTGTTGCATTCGACATGTTCCGTGTCCGAGGGTCGAAGTCACAAAAAAACACATACGAATTGGTCATTACTATACCGGCTCGCCGATCGCCGCATTGAAATATCAATACGTTTCGAAGGCTACGCGCGACCGTCGCTAGATAGATGTGCGAGGTTGTGTCATGAAACACTGGCGGCCAGTTCTCGGAAAATTTGATTTATGGCGGTAAGGCACACGAGGCGAGTTGTGATGTGCGAGCCGGCTTAAATTCAAATTACATTGACAGATTGCGTCTGGCCCGATCGTCTACCACGACTGTCAAACTCTATTCTCTATTGTTTTCAAGGATCGTGAGCGATCGGGACGAAAGTGGAAAATTTTATATTATTCCGTCATGCGATCCATTCATTAGCAAACGAAGATTGCCGAAAGCGTACGAAAATAGCCGAATACGCGCCCGCTCGCGAGCTACGCCAAACGGCCATTCATTCTATTGCTCGATTTCTCGAACTACAAGATGGCGAAATCTCAAAAAAATGTAGGTATGGACTAGCGCTGAGGCCCTCATCGAATTAATACACGCCAGTTGAAATATAGCCATACTCGCTACAATTAGTCTTAATCGATTGGCTTGGAAATTCAAGCTCGCTCAGTTATTCATGATGTAAATTAACAATAAGTATACAAAACTTTCTATAAATGTCAAACGGCCGCGCAAATTTAAACAGACGCTCGCTAGGTTTGACTGCTCAGTTTTTTGACGTTATATTGCGCGGGAATGTATAGCCACTAATCTAAGAAATATCTAGTTTTCGGTCAACCTATATTTTTAATAATAGCAACACTATGTTTATTTTAAACCAATCAAAAGCAAGGACCAATGAGATTGAATCGTTGCGTGTAATTGCAAATAGTGTTAAAACGTTGGCCACGACGGTTGTTGGATCGGGTTGGGTTTGCGCGTCTGCCAATGTAATTAAGCCTTTAGATTTTTCTTGAACAAAACTTGAAGTTTGTAATGTTTGTATTGGATGTACCTTTTAAATTAGAAGGAGTTTTTCTCAATACGAAAGCAATATAAAAATCTCATATAAATTCTATAGGAATCTCACATAAATTCAGTGTAAGGGTTACTACAATTAATATTTGAAAGCAATACACGTCTCAGATTCACAAAAAAATAAATAGTGTCGAAAAAATGGCTTTGAAATATCTATTTTTATCAAAATAGACTACCCACCTCGCTTAAAAAATGGCAAAAACGTTTTCCTTGTATTCTCATCCCATTCAACTCTCAGATTGATTCCGTAGAAAATGTCATAAGGGAACATTTCTCATAAGAGTGTGTAAATTTGGTATTTCATACTCGTACGTACAATATAAAATCATAAATTTAATCTTTCAGTACGAATTTTGGAAGAAACCCAAACTTAACAAGCTAGCGTTTTCTAAGAAATTGTTATAGAATTTGATTATTGTACAATACCTATTTAGAACGGTATATACATATCTCTTACGCTATTAGTTTTATTCTTCTCTTTTTACTTCATATTATATATGAGGACAGGAATATAAAAAAAAATCCATAAAAATTAACAGTTTGGTGTAGCTTATGATCTTCGGGTCTATTCTGTACACAAGCTTGCTTTCTGTCCACTATCGCAGCTGAATAGGGTAGGAAAGTATCGAATTATTAACACTTATTGTAATAATTACAATAAGTTAACCGTCTGAATTGTCAAAACTGTCTATCTCGGTCTAAAAGAGGTGCTGTTAAAACATAGTACTTGTAACAATTATAACTAAATTATTGTAATTGTTACAATAAATGTTATTAAATCGATACTTTCCTACCCTATTTAGCTGCCATAGCGGACCAAAAGCAGCCTTGTGTATAGAATAGACCCGCTGGCGGTGTAATCGGACAGTAGTTTTTTGAAAATGAAAGTGGCAATGCTGTTACTACAGTCAATGGTGAACACTACAGAGACATGATTACTGATTTTTTCTGGTATACCTAAGTTAGATGATTTTGATTTGGACAATACAGGGTTCCAACAAGATAAGATGGTGCAAATGCCATACAGTTCGTAGAGATAATAAACTTTTTGAGAGAAAAGTTCAGTATATATATTATCTCTTACATGATAACCCTTTATATACAATATATAATAATATAGTGACTAAATGTACGACAATAATTATTTGTTTAATATTTTATGATTCAGTTGTTTACTAACAATAAGTCAAAACATTCAACTAACTTCAAGTGGCAAAAGTTACGTTTAATTTAATAAAATTTCACAAATCCCTGAATTCAATGAAAATTATGGAACATTTTACCGCAAATAAACTTTCGCCAACTGCCAGCAGGGAAAAGTTTATGTGTTTAACCAAAGTATTCAAATGATAAGCCAGCTTTTAATTTCGCTTAACAATAATTAATCACCTCATCAGTGAACCGATAGTAATCTGTAGGTACGCATTTGTGAAAACTCCACAGGTTAAAGTAAGAAGGTATTTTATAGGTATCAAAGACTCTTAAGAACTTCGTATCTCGGGCTAGATAAAACTTTCGCTGTGAGATCGTTTTCAAGTTTGGGAACCTATATAATCAGCAGTGTGACATCAATAATGAGAGACTCCGTGCAAGACGCGTTAAAGGCCTCACTAAGTTAAGTAAAGTAGACATTGAGTTTTTTAAATATCTACATTTAGTCTTATCACTCTTGCACAAAGATTTTTTTGAAAGATTCAGTATTTACTTGATTGCAATTCATGATAATTACGAGAAGGCTTTCGACAGTCCCCATTGCCCAAGGCCGATAATAATTAAAAGTAAAACCGTGACACGAAACTATACTTTGATGGTAATGCTAATTATTGCTCATACTTAGAATGCAGTATAGTAAACCTTTTATAGAAAATGATTATCGTTGCATATATAAATAAATGGTAATAATTTGAACGAAACATAAATCGATATATCTTAATATCTTAATTTATTGCGAACAGGTAACCGCATTGCATTCGAAAATAATCGATAACTAGTATTGCCATCGTATTTCAAAATTTGGTGGCATCGCCTCTCTGTATAATACTGAAAGTATACGGGAACCTTCCCAAGATCGTCACTATAATCAAATTTCTGGATGAGATGAATTTCATCCTTAGATAATATTTTTATACTATATGGGGAAGGAATTAAAAAAAACTGTAGCATTCTTTGTTATTCCTATTATACAGTGGCGTAGAGTTGACAAACTAAATTTAATCAACCTATTTACAGGTGAGTTTTTGTAAGTAATAGTATTATATCTATATCCGGGTCTGACGAACCTTTTTATGCGCGCGTGCTAGATTTTCCCATATATTATTTTCAACTGTCTGACGTGCCGAAAGGTTTTAAAGATGTGTATTGAAAATGTTTAAAACTTACAATTTAGTTATTGAGGTTCAATTTAAACCACAGCATATATACTCTGAAATCTAGAAACGGTGAACGAGTTTGTGTATTCGGGATCGACCATTAGTGGAAAAGGCAGATGTGAAGCAGAAAAAAGAAGCACACACCGATTGCGAAAAATGCGATGATACATCTAACATTTTTTTTTTTTTTTTTTTTTTTTATTAATAATCATGTTCTTGTTTTTTCGTACAAGGTTGTTGGTTGTTAGTAATTTTAGACAATCACAAACACCCAGGCTTTGAAAAAAAACACATAAATATTGTGTCCTCACCGGGAATCGAACCCAGAACTCTCGGGCGGAAGGCCAGCGCCTCACCCACTGCACTACGAGAGCCGCCTAACATCTAACCATTATATTGCCATAAAAATGATGCTTGTGCGAATTTTAAGTGTTCTATAAATTTTTGTACGGGTTCGACTTATGAACTCCAAAGGAAAGAGAGTCGAAAGCAGTTGTGGTGTTGATGCTGATTACTTCGTATTTTTTGAAACGGGTACAGGACGAACTAATCCAATATCCAAAGACATCATATAAAGAAACGGCTTTCGTCCATATGTCTGGATGCATTCTGCAGTTTTTTGGACATATTGTTTGGCCCGGACCGGATAACTTGGAGAAACTGGTAGTTTTAGCCAGGGAAGGCAAAGCAGAAGAAGATCATCAGGTGCGTACTGACTGAGCGAGCAGCCTTTGCCATCGATAATATACGTAAAAGCCTCGCGAAAAGTACGCGACTCGCTCGAGGCAAACGCAAGCGCCGCCTCGCCCGAGCATTGCCGCGAACCGATCCAATCGTTGTTGGTTTATCGATGCTCAAAGGTGCTGTGTGCGGCTGCCTCGCGTAACGTTAATTTTTTTGAAGCTAATTTCCGAGGCTGCTTGCTCAGTTAGTACGCGCCTATTATTGGCATGCTGTCCTGAGAAAATCAGAAGACCAAGAGGGGTGTAGAGTTTTGGTCGCACAGAAACCACACTTTAAAATATCCACTTTATTAATTTAAAGTCCAACATAACATTTGCTCCCATAGTGAGTAGTATTTGGATAAAATTATTCTAATGTTTTTTTTTTTAAAGAAACAGATGGGTACCTATATAAAGTAAGCCTAAGTACTAAAATTCGCGTTAGTTTGATGAACCGAACGATTACGTAGCTCACGAGGTGGATTGTACGCGTGGAACAGTTTCTTCTTTCGTGTGGGGTATGAGATCCAAACTCGATTTTCAGATTTCGCAATTTACTGCGCGTAATGTGTTTTCTAGTTAACAATGTAATTTACTCAGGGAGTTTATGAACTGTATTCAAAGTTGTGCAATCTACTTTACGCATTAAATTATTCACCTTTAGTACGAGAGGCATAAAACTTATACGTACACTCAAAGAGGTGACTATTAGAGATGGCATCCCAATTATTAAATAACCGGTTACTGATTTTTGGTAAATAAAATGATAAAAATATTTTGTCGTGCTTTGGAAACACACATTAGTAATTATTTGGTTGATAGAGAGGTATTTTACCACGTTTCAGTTAATTATGTTTTGTATGAAAAGTTATTTTGGAAGAAATCCGTAATCCAATTCACTATTATTGGTTGCTAAGGGGGTGGTCTTAGCAACTAAATTATTAATATATATGTGCGTTACTATGGAAATCAAAATGATATTTCAGTATTCTATATTTGTTTGTTTGGTTGTTTGTTTGTTTGTTGCAAAATAGCAAAAAAATGATTTGTTGACAATTGCCTTATTTGTCCTAAATTATTTATTAATACATAGAATTGTTAAGTTTATATAATTCAACAGAAAAATTTAAAAAGTGGTTTATAAAAAGTTATTTTTATCTTGTAATTATTTATGATACTCGTAGATCAGTGTACCGTATGAAAGATTTGCGTGTAATTGCAACCACATGAGATGAGGATTACGGGGGGGGGGGGGGGGTGTGGAGTAACGGTGACTGGTACTGACCTTGATTATTCTACTGTTTGAATATATTAGTCACACTGACACTAATTGAGTTAAATTATAAACAGGATGCCCGTTACACGTATGCAATTATCCAGTCATACCTAAGGGATGTTATACGATTAAAAGTCATACGTTTCATGGTATATTCAATTAAAGAAAGATTAAAGTTTGGCAAAAATACCTGAAATTGAAGAACAAAGAATCGAAAAGTATAGAAGTAGCTTACGGCGATCCTTATCCAGTGGTAGATTAAAACAAACTGATGATTAAATTGAAAATACCGTTATTTTTTTAATCAAATAATCATGATTTACAATCGATTAGCATTTAGCTTCACAAAAAGGCGTATATTGGTGGTAATTCGGACATAGTTTTGATTTTCTTTGTTTATCTAAATCACAGCTTATTCGTAATGTTATAGTTTTTAGCAGATAATATGGCAAAAAAACCGCCAATATTGCGGTTAGTTCTTAATAATCTTTAAACTTATTTTTAAACATTTTTGTCACCTTATCGAAATCGACTATATTGTTTCGCAATTCACGGCTCTTTATTAATTTATTAATGGTAAATACGTTGTATATACTAAATCTATTAATAATAATTAGTCATACTACGTTAAGTCGAAACCATCCAAAAAGAAAAGTTTGTCAATGGGTGCATTGGTACAAATGCAGTTGAAGTACTGTGGGAGTAAAAAGATCATTTAATTATTATTCACCACTCAAATCAGTATTTAATATTCTAGAAATAAGCATAGGCATTTAAATTTTGTATCATATTCATCATGAAAAATTAATTATCCCAAAATTTCTATACAATTTGGAAATGATATCAGCTGTTATTTTCATATATTACGTATTTTTGTATAAAATAATTTTACCATGACGTGTTTGATTAAATAATATACTTATTATACATATAAATCTATTTATATAAATTTTCTAAATTCTAATAAAAATATCTTAAAGTCAACACAAAAAAATGCTGAACCTTTTTCAAAGATTATAGCCGACTTACCAAATTATTATATGTCATGAATCTGAGAATATTCTTTAATCCGGTTACTAAAACAGCCGATTAATTCGGCATGGATAATAACTGCTCCATTCTCTTAATATAAATTATCATTGTAATCTTTTCAATTAGATGATGTATGAATATATAAAGCGAGATTGATGTTGATAATACACTTACTTAGAGAAACTTAATATAAAATTGTCTTTGTGAAATGTAATTAGATCTTCTAATTGATAGCATAATTCGATATTGTTTGACATCAGTGCACTAACATCAAAGTCTCTTTATAATGTTTTATTTTCAGTTTTATAAAAGGTTATGTATTATTTCAATAAAAGTTTTATACATACCTTGTTCATATCAATACACCTAATGTTATAAACCAACTGCATATATCTGATACGATGAAACCGGTGTTGTTTATATAATTGTAACAATAAGTACCTGTATAATTAATCAAATGTATGTAATAAAACATATTGAACTGATTGCTATATCATTTAATACATATTTCCCTTCAATAAGAGTATACGCTTCATTACTTTGCAAACCGGCTCTAGGATGAAAATGATGTAATAAATTCTATAAATATTTTTTAAAGTCGACGTTCTATATCTGATCAATATTTTCTTTTTTAAAATTATCAATGGTTTTGTTGACTCACCAAACCTACTCGAAATGGTGGGTTTCCATTGTCCATCAAGATTTACGCGAAACCAAACTTTGTACACTGTCAGTCGTAGCGATTCTAATTATGCACAAAACTCTTTTATTCAGCGTTCTTGTTTAAATTATAAAATATGCATTTCTCTACCGTTGATCCTTTTAATAAATCACCTATTTCATTTAAACGCGCTATCTCCAAAATTTTGTATAAATAGATATATTTACTTATATTTTTTATGTTACTTTTTTTGTATATAATTTAATTGTTCATTATTCTTCCTCATTTTTCTCATGTAATTTCTTTATATTTATGTTATTCTTACTCTCTATCTTGTTAGGCTTAACTATATTATAATGTATACATGGAAACTTTGCTGGTTACAATAACTTTTCATTATTATATTTAAAAACATTTTAATCAATATGTAACTGTTTGTTTCCTTAATAAATAAAACAAAACAAACATAACCTATTTATTTATTGATTACTACATGTATATAATACAAGTGAAAATCATTTGATCTAATTATTGTATACAAGGTAATCAAGTAAAGAGGCCTATCATTGTAGTAAAAAGTGCAAAAAATTGCAAAGATATAAAACGTATACTCTACAGTAAATAATTTTGTATTGATTTTTATTCGCTTATGCAAATACAACTAACTACCACTGATTTTATTTGTTTTTTTATAATGAATATTCGAATAGCATTAATTTAGTAAGTTACATTGCTGGCTTAACTTTCAACACGTGAGTTTGAAATCAATGTATACTCCGGTTTTTTGTAAGATTTTCCACTAGGACTATTTTAAATTTTCATATAGATCAGTAGTATTACAAAGTATGCACCGCTAACCGTTCAAAAAAACCAGGTAACGTTAATTCAATACGTGGATACTTGATCACATTGATAGATTCGTAAGCTAAGGTATGTTCAGTTAATAACAAACAATACACTGCTATTCTCTTATCGCTACGGTGAGCATTTTGTCCTTTGTGCATTCATTTGTTTTAACGCAGTATTTAAAAAAAATCACTATTAGAAACCCGTATAAATAAGCACTTTACATTGAATTTACTACTTTTTTTTTGCTCGTGAAAATGGAAGAGTAATAATATTTAAAAAAAATACTGTGCATAGATTGGCACGGATTAAAAAAACATTAAAAAACATTCGTCTGATTCTGATAGGAAAAAATTCGACTGCCAGCAGGAAAAATATATAAAAAAATGTAATTCAGAATGCAAATTTTTTAATATGCAGTTCAAAAAGCTAAAAAAAATATTTCAAATCTGATTTTGACGAATTGACTGCTCAGAATGTACACATATTTTTACATTGCCGTGAAATAAGAATAAAGTTTGAAAACGATTGACCTAGATCGGTAGTTGTAGTTGTCAATTCTTAAAAAAATATGATTTAACACGACGGCCGAGCGGCTAACGCGTATGTTTATAATGTCGTGAGTCCCAGGTTTGAATTCTGGGTCTGTACAGATAGACAGAGTATAGATAGATTCAATAAGTTGAGCAAGTGGCTAACATCTAATTTTAGTAAATACAAAAATCTGTCAACACAAACGTCTACTATCTGGAGATAGATATTACCTTCTCAGGATCGGACATAACAAAAAAATATCAATATTAAACATAAAGAAAAAATCAACAATAATTGTAACTACGGAATTTTGAAGGCAGTTTTCAGGCAGACATAAAAAGCACCCCATATATCCTTAAATATTAGTAATATTGAGTGCGCGTTTCATTTACGTGATACACTTTAGTATGGGTAGGCAGATTGAGAGTCGCTTGGGGGCGGCAGTTACCCAAAGGGCGGCAAATCGAGAAAAATCACTAGATATATATAGAAATAGCTACCTAAACTTAGTAATAACGGAAATATTTTTCCATTAAAAAGTTCAGCTCACTGCTTGGAAACAAAATGTATTAATTAGGTACTATCAAAGTTTTAACAGGGTTCGGGTTCGCGATATCTAGTTTACTTCCGTTGTCTCAATGCAATGACACGTGCATATATACCTAATTTAAAATTTATCCATATATGTTTGCCAGTCACTCGCGAGTCTTGTAAGTTGTCAAGGGTATTTTTAAATGTACCTATCTGAAACCGTAGACTCGCAATATTGTTTATTGACACAGAGATGACATTTACATTAGTTTTAGTGGAAGGTATATAATATATTGTTAGTAATTTATATGTATCCATACAACACATTTCACAGATATTGGAGTCATGAAAGGATGATATAAAGTACTGTATAAAAATGTGGCGGCATTTTGTCTCGGGACAGTTCTCAGAAGGTTGCTCACTTTTTATTTTTTGTTACCTGACTGGTGTTTATTTCATAAACTGTTTTAATAATATTATGAAGGTACCAGTCAAGGAATACAAAAATAGAAAATGGGTTACCTTCTCGGTATGGAGTATGGAAGTGTGTATAAATAATATGAGATAAATTTAGAGACGTGCTAACTCTCTGCTGACTCTTTACAAGACACTTGTAAAGCCAGTGCTCACCTACGCATCGGAAACCTGGACATTAACTCTGCGAAATGAACGAGCCCTGAACATATTTGAAAGAAAAATCCTCCGCCGTATATATGAACCGATCAGGGATGGCACCAATTGGAGGGGAAGATATAATGCTGAGCCCTACGGGCTGTACGAAGATTGCAGCGCAGTTCAATCAATTAAGATTGGGAGATTGCGATGTCTAGGTCATGTGCACCATATGAATGACAATGAACCGGCAAAGAGAGTGATGTCCAGCAATCCAATAAGACGTAGAAGAAGAGGGAGGCCAAAGATTCGCTGGTTGGATGGAGCTGCCAGTGACTGCCGTATTCTGGGGGTACCAAATTGGAAAACGGCCACACTGTATAGGGACAGGTGGAGGGAGCTATTGGAGGAGGCCAGGACCCACACCGGGTTGTCACGCCTCTGATGATAATGATGATGACTGGTGTTTATTTCATAAACTGTTTTAATAATATGTACGTACCTACCAGGCAAGGAATACAAAAATAGAAAATGGGTTACCTTCTCAGTATGGATTTTAAAGTTTGAATAAATAATATGAGATAAATTTAGAGACGTGCTAAAAATGTTATTGTCAATATTTATGTATATTAAAGTTTGTCATGTAAACGAAACGTGCACTTAATATTGGTAATATTTGATTCTACATCCGTTTTATGGATA
Source organism: Rhyacophila brunnea (assembly GCF_057557595.1). Classification (NCBI taxonomy): domain Eukaryota; kingdom Metazoa; phylum Arthropoda; class Insecta; order Trichoptera; family Rhyacophilidae; genus Rhyacophila; species Rhyacophila brunnea. The sequence goes on along the minus strand of NW_028232796.1, from coordinate 6,269,204 downwards.
CGTCTGTTATGCTCATTGCCTAGTATGCAGACAGAATATTATGTACTGCCAACATTAATCGCGATATTATCAAGATTCAATGTTACAATATGAAAACGTAGCATACTAAAATGGAGTTGTATTATTAGTGTGAAACAAGCTACAATATAACGTCTACATATGCATCGGAAACTGAACATTATCAAGGGAGTAGTTTGCAAGAGTTTGCAATATGACCCTGTTGGCAAACTAATGCAATAATTCTTTACTGCAATGGCTTTAAATATAATTCGTAATTAGAAATTCGTCTTATGTTTTTAAAACTTTTTTGTAGAATTAATACATGAGAAACCTACTGCAGATTATAAATGATGTTATTTAAAAGCTACATACAAGCAGTTTTCACGCCGATAATGGAAAATTATTAAAATAATTAATAGCTCTGTAGGAAAATAATAATTAGATTTTTTGTCTTAATGTTAATCTATTTTACATAAATAATTTTGAAAAATACTTTCTGAGAAAATATCGTCTCTGTTCTGGCAGAACACACTAACTGGAGAATACTAGTTTTGAGTAGTTTGACTTTGAAGTTGTTAAAAAGTTCGAAATAATGGTCTATCATGTGAGATTATTAAGTAATCGTAAAAAGGATGACTTTAAAATTAAGACTGTTTATTTATTAAGAAGGTTTCCAGACGGTAAAGTTTGAAATAAGGAACATTTTAGTACTAACTCAATATGTCATTTTTTCGAATTAGTGTCTTCTGCCAGAACAGTGACGATATATTATAACCAATTGAAAAAATCTTTTTGAAAAAAGTAAGCGGGGTGGCTTACTTTTTTCAAGTAAGTTACATTATAAAAAATATTGGAGAAATCCACGACGTCGGTTAGTAATTGAAGTAATAGGTATCTACTTTGATTTAATAAAACAAAAACCGATTGCCAAAGTAGCTTTATTTAGAAGAACGCTGATGAGTAGGTATTAAAAATGCCAATAGTTAAAATTTATCGCAATTAGTATGTCACTGCGTAGCATAGAGGTAAATGTGACGGACGGGACGTAAACCCAGGAGATGGCTTACTTTTTTCAAAAAGATTTTTTCTATTGGTTATAATATATTTTCTCAGAAAGTGTTTTTCAAAATTATGTATGTTCAATAATCAGAATGGTACATTCTTAAATCTTTTGAATTATTCGTTGAATAAAAGAAATAGTTAATTATAAGTTAATCTATTTGTTTGAAATAATATACCTATTCTTTATTGTACGAGTATTCCACGCTCATATTTCACTGGTCTTTTGCTAGAAATCTATATTCGATTTGGCCGATATGACGTCTTAAATCCAAGATGGTACCTAACTATTCTATACAATAATTAGAAAAATGTATCATAACTGTTTTTATAATTTCTTTTATATTGTTAACTGTCAATTCATGGTGGAACTGCATTGTATTGTTGTTTTTATTTAATAAAACGCAATTTTTTTTATAGTACTTATTCCACTTTAATTAATATATTAGGACCGGTTTTGTCCGCCTCAGTGGGACATTTTCAACTGAATACATTTTTTTAAAACAATATTTATCAAACAAAATTCAAAGCGATAGAAATAATATGACAATAGGTACATAATAATTATCCGTCTAATAATACCTTCCCAATAACAACAATGTTTTTATAATATTCTTATACGACAGTTATGTATTAGAATTATAATATTGTCCCGATCATAATGTATATTTTGCGAAAAATGCATTAATATTTAAAACAGTTACATATAGAATTTACAATCACACATTTCTCATATGATTTTAATACCTCATAATATATCAAACACTATTAATTTTACAGTAGTTTAAAAAAACTCTCTATGGTCACTATTATGCATTTCATTCCGCTTTTTTCCGTCATTTGAAAATTGTTCCACGAGATTATGGATTGCAATACCTAATGAAAATGTCAATACCGGTATTTCTTAAACATTAAAAAAAAAAGTACGCGCTTATCAATAAATATAGCTATTAAAATCTTTTAAAACTATTATGTATTTTATAGCAAAAACCTACATACTTACCTACATTTAAAAATATGTATTGAACATAATTGTAAAACTAGTGATTTTTTACAAATAATTTGAATATATTGATAATTTTCACTAAAGCCCTTAATAGTTCATCAAGTGCAAATAAGTCCGGCTGTAGGAAAAGTTTCTTAAATTTAACGCTCGTAACGATCAATAATTATAGAATAATTGAACATTTTTGTCACGGATGTTTTCTATTTCAAAATCATATTATGATAATTCATCGCGACAATTAATATAAATATATTTGATGAAATTTGTTTTATTATTTTCTCATCTCTGTTGGTTTCACTCAATATATTTGCATTTTAGTGGCACATAACTTATGATTCATTTCCAAAAACGTAAACGAGTGTGCTTTCTTAATACCGAAAATCCCGGTATTTTGGATTCTTAAAACCGGTATTTTGGTATTGATAAATACTAGAATACCGGTATTGCAATCCCTACACGAGATAGACCCTAGCTATTGAGCCGCTCGTTTTCAGTGCAATTGCTGAGAATCCCTCAGCATTCTACGATATGTAGTGGAAGACCTGTGGCACTCATGATTGGTTCAACTATCTGGGGATTCAATGTTTTTGCTTCAATATTCTGATGCAGTATGTCCAAATGTCAAGACAGCGCGGACGATACAAACAAACACAATCTATTGTTAATAATAATTATTACCACGCGCATTCTACAACCATTTGTGGATACGACAGGTTGCAATAACTCGTAGGTGAGCTCAAGTAATTATAGTTGCAGACTATATGTTAATTGCTAGACTTCAAGTGTCTGCATATGTGTAATGTCCACGGTTGAAATGATAAGAACCTATAAGTAAATACGGAAGTCAGTGGCACTTGTATTTCGTTGAAGCCGCCTTCTTCCGCCATTTAAAAAAATCATTAATAAATTATTGTGAATATTTTTTAAAAATGGACCCCCTTTACCATTTTCTATATGTGCGCATAAATATATCATACCTGAAATCCGAATATAAAATAATATCAAAGCAAAACAAAATATAAGGACATTCAAGTCGATTTTTACTGAATGAAGTTCTTCACTTATTGTGAATGTAAAAGTTAAATATTTTTTGATTGAAATCTAAAAACAACTAGAGAAATAGATTTTACCAGAAGAAGTATTTTGAAATCAAACTTGCAGTAAAGCGAGATTGTTTCTGTTCTTTCTACGTCAGCAATCAACTCGAATAATAGGAATAACCCAAAGCAAACATCTGAGCATCGCTGATTCAAATATTAAATATTCATAATATTTTACAACAGCATCCAAATGTAAATATTATTTATTTGAACAACCAATTTGATATTTCTGTAATATAAATAAGTAAATGTAGCATAATATTGAACATACATAATTTTGAAAACACTTCTGAGAAAATATATTATTACCAATAGAAAAATTTGTTAGAAAAAAGTAAGACACCCCGCAGGAATCGAACCTGCATCTCTCGGGTATCGCGCCTACGCACACAAAAAAATGACATCGCATCGCGCCTAAAGCTAAATTGTCCAACCGATGCGTGCTACAAATATTACAAAATAGTAATAATACAAAACTATGAATAGCGTCAGGTAGCATAGAAAGGTGCATGTTGACATAAACCAAAAAGTCTACAAAGCAAACCGATAGATATGGTGGTAGAACTGGCAGACAAGAGTACACGATGTGTCATAGTGGTTTCCAACCTGATGAAATAACTATGGGCCTGATATGTCGATCAGCGACAAATGCAGTATTACAGTGTTACGCATTGGATTAACGCATTTATGGTAATAAACTTAATAAACTCGATCTGTGTCAGCATATTAATCGGCGATATTAAATAACTGAACGAAATTATAAATTACTAAATATCCATTTCCCGTAGTGTCCAATTGTGGCAAACTCAGTCAATAGCTTGCTACAATTATAATTTCAGCAATATCCATTTTTAAACATAGTCAACCATATCCAATGGCGTAAACTCCATATAGAGTAGCTGACTCAATTATAATAACTATTTCCTAAATATTCTTTTCAAGATATTATTTTGATTGTGAGTACGTTAATAAATAGCGCATCAGAATTAATTGAAGATGTCACTCGAATATAAGTTCCCGGTCTGTTAGTATATCCGTCTCTGTATCGCTCCGTACAACATCTCATTCTACCGAGACTCCGACCTCGCAACAGTAACATAAGTATTATAACATAACTACTGTAACATACTCTTGTACTTTGAATTTGAAAATATATGTACATGCGATGTTGGTATGTGACGACGGAGAATTATAAGTAGATAATAAGTTAGATTAGGGTTTCATCTAGCAGTGAACTGCGAGTGGTTAAGATGCTGATGATGATAATATGTCACTACTAAAACTTATTTTTCTATTCAATTTAATAAAAATTTTCCATTAAAAGTATATTAACACATTTTCTTTCCTAATACGACAAATTTTAAAAACACTTCGTCGGCAATTTTTATTGTGGGTGCAGTAGCTTAATTAGTGATACTATACACCCACGATGGCCGCGCGGCTTAAAGGTCAGCCCATAGCGTCATGGGGTCCCAGGTTCGAATCCTGGATCTGGCAAGTACACATATTGTTTTTAAATTTCTGTATGAGTCAGAGTATGGACCAAATAGGTTGAGCGAGTGGCTGAGAACCATTTCTCGTAAACAAATATATCTGTTAATCAAGCCTCTACTCTGTGGAGGCCCATATGATCTTATTAGGATCGGACATGGTCAGAAAAAAAATATCGTAATTTCGGGACATATTTTTACCACGTTTTTCTTAGGTCATATTCTTGTTTGTCCGGTGGTTGTTTATCCAGTACAAATCTTGCAATCGATTTTTAACTAACTTTCCGACTAGCTAGACATTTGAAACTTTTAGAATATATCAGAACACGATGCCAATGCATTCTTTTAATACTTTTAATACTTTTAGCCATCTTTAAGTAGAATTGAATTAATTTTCAGTTAATTCTGTTTTGTGTGAAAAGTTATTTCGTTATCCAATCCACTATTATTGGTTGTTAAGGAGGTGGTCCTAGCAACTAAATTAATAATATATACGTGGGTTACTATGGAAATCAGCATGACATTTCAGTATTCTATATTTGTTTGTTTGTTTGTTGCAAAATAGCAAAAAAATGATTTGTTGACAATTGCCTTATTTGTCCTAAATTATTAATACATGCAATTTTAACAAGTTTATATGATTCAACTGAAAATTTAAAACGTGGTATATAAAAAGTTCTTTTTATCTTGTAATTATTTTATGTATGTTTCTGATGGGATTATAGATTTCGTTGTATTATATTTTTTTCGTAACGTTTGCATATAATACAAGAATTAATTGAAAAGAATAATTAGATTATTAAAAATACAAAGAAATAATAAAAAAAACAATGTGATAAATGATGCCATTATTCCAACAGGAAAAAAGTGAAAACATAGTCTGATATTAATGTATTTTTTCTCGTAAATTGGTTTATACACCTGGAGCGTTTCACACAATTCGCAAAACACAATGGAGCAAAAGTGGGGGACGGTATTAATGCAACTTTCCACCGCAGATCGGGTTCCTTCGAGGCGAAGTAAAACCCTTAGAGGAAAACTGTTCTTGACTTGTCGTGATATTGCAACGCTTTTGTACGTTTTGTAGTTACGTCTGCAAAGAAATTTGTGCAGGAAGTTTTGAAAACAAGCGGAACAATTTACAACGTCAGCAATAAAAATAAAATAAATGATTTTTTAATAGGTATATTTCTGATGTCTGATGGTAATATGTATAGTCAATAAAGAAGGCTACGTTATACAATCAGTACATAAATATTTAAAAAAAAAATGTTTAGATAGTGCAAGTACTATTGTACTATTCCATTTGAGTCGTTTTTATACTCACGCGCTATATATACTCACCAAAGGCAAACACACACTAACAACGAATACTTTTAACTCTACCTTATTTAATAAATCAATACAATAAAGTAGGTAAAAACTCCATTACCAACTGTTACACCCATGATTTTCGGGCCTCTCCCGATAGTCTAAATTACGTAATTAATAAGTGTAACCATGTCACCTGGCCTCTAGTCAACAATGGACGTGCGTACGTCTAAAATTCCTTGATTAACTGTCAAAATATTCAACACGTACTTAGCACGTAAGAATTGTATCTAATTATAATAATAGTATGTCAGAAAAGAATGTGATTTGCCGAATAAAAGAGACGAAAGCCGAAAGAATTTAACAATAAGAAGTATGTAAGGGAAGGATGACAACACTGCTCGATATAAAAAAGTCAGTCTAGGGTCGCCATTTTAAAGAGGAAACATCAGCCCCACGACTCAGAGAGTAAAACAAATACAAATAGAGCATGGAAGTGAAAAATGAGATACGGAGTGAAAGGTCATAGATTAAGAGTTGTGAACGATAATATTTATTTATTAATAACAAATCTAAAATTAAGAGCAAACATTTGGAAGTGTTACTAACATGAGTAATCTAAGAATATAAATCGACCAAAATAAAATGAGTTTCATTTAATCATACCATGAAACAGATACCAATTTGATTAATTTTTGTGAATCCCGGGTCCTACCAAAATCTCGAGCTAGCCACAGGACCCGGGATATCTTACTAACTGTCAAGTCAAGGGTCACAATAAAAAATATAAAAAACAAACTATGAATAGTTGAAGTGTTAGTAAAAAAAACCCCCATCTTATTAATAATAATACCATATTAATACTTTCGACCGAAGGTACTTGATGGAATTTGAATTTAAATTCTAATAGATTCAAGCTCTGTACTATTCCATTTAAGTCGTTTCTCGGGACCCGGGTTTCGCCTTTCGGCATATTCGGGCGTCGTGTACACTCACCAAAGGCAAACACACACTGACAACGAAAACCCTTAACTCTACCTTATATAGTAAATCAATACAATAGAGTAGGTAAAAACTCCATTACCTACCTATCTAGCTAGAAGTTACAAAAAAAGGAGAAAAAATACAACAAACAAATTATGAATAGTTGAATTGTCAGTAAAAACCTAATTAGTAAAAATTAGTAAAAGCATATTATTATAATAAATCGTCAAACCTAATAATAGGCCATTATTCTTTATAAACAATAAAAATACTACACCCAAGAGGTGTAAATCGTCAATTCTAAGAAAATAATTAATGGAGTTAACTAATGAGATATTAGTCTTTAATAATACTCTTACATGGTACCTACTTTTATAACATTATTTAAAAAAAATATGTATATATTTTTTCGTTGTCAGTGTGTGTTTGCCTTTGGTGAGTGTACACGACGCCTGAAGATGCCGAAAGGCGAAACCCGGGTCGCGAGAAACGACTTAAATGGAATAGTACAGAGCTTGAATCCATTAGAATAATAATACACTCTATAAGCATATTATAATAAATCGTCAAACCTAATAATAGATCATTTATTAGTGCTTATAAACAATAGAAATACCACACTCAAGAGGTGTAAACTCGTCAATTCTAGGAACAATGGCAACGTATTGGAAACTAATGGAGTTTACCATTGCCGACTCAAGTTGAAAGCCGATACATTCACAACGACTGGTCTTAATTTTTCCGCCCCTCCCGTTGTTGTTTATGGATGAACTGTCATTGTTCTATGGGTGCTCATACTGACGCGTCTGTCATGTTCACACAGGGAATGGTTTGATTTGGATATATGAGTTACATGATAAATAATACATTAGCATTACACACGTTCTACAAATATAATGCCTACATCAATGCTACATATTTTTTGGAAATCGATATTATCACCGGTTTTTGTGTGAAGGACTAGTCTGACTTTGACAGCTGATGAATAACAGGAATGTATATTATTTATAAATAACACTGATAGTTAATATATTTGTTTTGAGAGTTTTTTGTAATTCAATTTGAAACGAGAAAGGGAGAATCAATATGTCAAGCAATCTGGGATCTGATTTTGACAGCTGAGCAGTGGACCACTCGTTACTTGTGCGAAAAGATATGCTCAGGATTTATTAATCTAAAGATGGCGCTGAGTTAACTAATGATTTATTAATATTATATCTATGATATCAGTCTTTAAAGTTGTTAGTTAAACCATTAATATTCAATAATATTCATACATGGTCTCAATATATTTTTTTTAAATATAACAAATCCACAAATAAACCCGTCTAATATAATATATATTAATATACATACTTATACATGCCTAAATCCACATCCATACATTCTCATTCTCATATATATATATATAAATATTATAGTATATAAATAGCATTGGCCATATAGTCTCGCATGCAAACCATCATATATAGGATATAGCAATGGACTAGGTACTAGGAAAGCTAAACTGATAGAGAGATTAAGAAAGGCGAAACCCGGGTCGCAAAAAACGACTCAAATGGAATAGTAAAATACTACTTATTAAGGACTATTAGAATCCTAATTAGGAATCAAAGTTACTACCTATTTTTACCTAAGTATCATATCTGTTATAAAAGTTTGCTTCAAAATTACTTTGAAATAACACATCAGTTAAGTTATGTTTTGAAAACATGAACGATAAATAATAAAATACGATATTGTACCTCGTGGATTTACTGCTGGAGGTACGTATTATCGCGGCCATTAGGTACAAGAAAATGCACGTGTAAACATGCATTGTCCTGCAAGTTGCAAGATTGCATGTATGAATCAAAAAAGTTTGGTAGCTTATGAATTTTTACGCGACAGTTGGGATTTGTTCGATATCTGCGCCTGCGCAGTAGAACGATCGTGGCAAACCTGCTGGAAAACAAACGAAATATATAATGTTTGAGGCTTTCACGGTTGTTTTTTATCGTAGTATATTCTTGGGTTTTCACCGTGTCTCCTTCTTCCTTCTTTAAAAATGCAAAAGGATATTCTCACAATATGATCCAAAAAGCCACCAGAAGCAAAATCAACCCGATCAGTCAGGAGGAAAAGATACAGTTCAAAGGCCGGGCCTATCTACCTTACATCAAAAACACCACAGATACTATTTCCAGGATACTTCGGAAACATAATATTGAAACAATATTCTCAACATCGACAAAGGTCCGAAATATGCTAAGACCAGTAAAGGACTCACAGCCTTTGTACTCGGCAGGTGTATACCAGATAAGCTGTCGTGGATGCCCAAAAAAGTATATAGGCCAGACTTCTAGAACGGTACAGAAGCGTGTGAGTGAACACGAGAGAGCATACCGTCTTAAACATTACACGATGTCGGCAATTGCCGAGCACTCGATGGATACAGGGCACAAATTTGACTTCGAGACCAAGATATTGGGTCGTAATAAAGGATATTTCGCACGTTTGGTAAAGGAGGCCATTGAAATCCACAGAAACCCTGAAAACATTAATAGGGATGATGGATTACGATTAAAAACGTCATGGCTTCCGGCACTATCAGCAAAATCTAATATTCGAGCCAGTATCTCCGGTCGTAATGATTGACAGATTACTCTGAGCAACGTTTGCTCTTAGATAATCGGATTCCTTTTGACATTCTTAGAGCAACGTTTACATTCACATACCTACACCACATTTCATCATAAAACATATCTCTTGATAATGGCCTCTGCAACGAGCCCGAAACGTCGAGTAAAGAAGGAAGAAGGAGACACGGTGAAAACCCAAGAATATACTACGAAACGAAATATACCGCGCAGAGACTCATTTTGAGGTTAACCGATTTTCACATCTTTCAAATAGTACAATGAAATGACAACATCGCGTCTCGCTTACTCTTGATGAATGAGATTGGCGAGACAGTCAGCACGTTTACACACCATTGTTGCAAGTAAATCCATACACGTGTACAGGCGCTATTATGGTTAGATCTTCTTTGGCACTGTCATACATCACAATGTATTTGTACCTATATATAAAAACTGTAAGAATATAATATAATATTTTGCTTTATCGAATAATTCAATATTGAAGCGAATGAAACTGGTCTTAATCATTATTTAATTATGTAGAATAAGTGCTATATTATATAATACTGTATTATTTTATTATTACATTGTCTTTCCGTCGAGAATAATTATTGACAGTTAACACCATTATTCACGTATAGGTTTAAAATATTAATTCGACTAAGCCTTCGATGCATAATATAATCAGAATGTCAACTCACGTTAAATCAAAATTACGTCAATGTAGCATACATAGACAAAAATGAAATGACAACTGCTAACTCTACGACTAACTACTTACGACCTTTCATCATTACTGTGACCATTTTACCGATAATTATCAATATATTTTTAAATTGTCAAGAGAGGTAAATCTATGCATCAAGCACTATAATTCTTAAATAATAGGTAGGTATTATAAATATTACAAGACGTATCTACGATATTTGAATATTTGGTTTGTGTACATTGTGGTAGCACATTATTATTGTCAAATCTCTTGTGTTGATAGTTCATTCGGTTATGCAATATTGTGGGATTATCGACTTACCTATTTCCCTGAGCGCTACGGTGTCCAACTCCTTTGTCCACCTCCTCGGTGCTGCTGTGGACTTAAGGCGATCGTGCGTGCCAAAAGCGGTTGTCGATGCGGGGATTACCCTGGCGAAGACAAATAATCCTTTCGGAGCAGGTTCGGCGCCCGTCCGCGTCCGCGGACGTGAGCTGAAGCACGACCGGAAACCGCCCAGCACTGTTAAGTTCACCTGTCTGTAACAAAATAATTTAAATACAAATTCATTACATAGTTCTAAATTTCAATGAAAATCATTAATTTATTTATGTGAAGATAAACTACGGTAAGTCCATATTGACAACTTTTCAGGACAGAAAATTAGTGATTTTTCTAGCATTGAACGTTTGGTATTTACTTATTAGTGATACGATTTAAGGCACCTACATTTTTTAAATAATTTATTTTGTGTTGTGTTATTTATTATTTTAAGACATAAAATGGTAGATGTCACGTGACCATATGACGTATCCGTTTCCATTATGCGATACAAGCTTCGAGAATTTATAGTAATATAACCTTTATTGTAATGGCGTATTAGTGTCATGACTCATTGCGTTAGAAACAGATTCTCGGTTACTTACGACTTCTCGGAGATTAGACGCAAGTCAGCCCAGCGAATCACAGGCGACTGACTGTGTCCAATGGTTCCTGTCATTCAATTGCATTGAATAAACATTCATCAATATCTTAAAATGGCATTTTATAGATAATAAATAATACTAACACATGAAAAGTGATATCCCATCTTTCTTGGAGTGTTTAATAGATTTTTTTACAATTAGGCACATTGGCATTTTGTAACACAATAATAACGGTGGAGTCGAAACCTGACAGTCAGAAATTTTGTATGGGCAGACCCAGCGGTGTCGCCAGACCGCTTGCAAGCAGAATGTTCATTTGAGCGTAGGATACCGATATTAAAATATGAATTTCGCCATCCGGCTGACACGACACAAAGTGAGTGTCATTTTATTTTCTAGATGCTTCGTCCATATTAATGTCATTGCATAAAATACTTGAAAAACAAAGCCTTCGGAATATTTTAATGCTTAATCTTAATTTAAATTTAATGCATATTATGAGGCACACATAACTATTAATTGAAACTTATATAATCTTTAGCACATATATAATATTATACCAATAAATCATACATAGTTTTAGATATTTTATATAGAGAACAATGTTTTTTTAGCTATAATGGTTTAGTTTAGGCAGGGTTTAATTGAATTTTAAAAACTAACCAACACCATATTATCTAAAATAATTTATGATTTAATGCCATAATTTTAAATATTTCGTAGATAGAAAAAATATTTTTAAATAATATATTATTATGGCTCGGTCAAGCAGAGTTAAGTTGAATTAAAAAAATACCAATATGATTTTTATTCAGAGTTCAATGATAACAAATTCTATTAAAACATTCATAATTTTAGATATTTTATAGATAGAATTTTTTATTTGTTTTGGTTTGGTTTAAGAAGGGTTTAATCGAATTTTAAATACCATAGTATGCTAGTTGTATGATTAGTTCAATGAAAACTAATAAGTATAGTGTGCACTATTTATGCCGGATCTTTACAGTCTACCTGCCACACCCAGAAGATAACGCAACCATTATTTCTGTGTTCTCTGATATTATATAACCAAAAAAAAAAAATGAAAATAGCTCATGTTGATTAAATTTGAACTTTATTGTGGAAGAGTATATCTCTCGCATACAGAATTTGTAATATAATAGCAATAGCCCGCGTGACTTCACCGGAGTGATATCTGAAAGTAATAGTAGATATATTATAATAATATAAAGAATGAAGAAAGAGATTAATTCGATTTATTTACCCATCAAATTTTGAGATAAACAGTTGAATCTTGGCGCTATTAGGCTAGGCATATCACTACCTAGCTATTCGATTTCTATGAATAGCGAGTCAGTGCTTTAAGCGCAAAATATATTATGGCGCATGTCGCGGACTATCACGTGACGAAGTGTGTTATGTCGTTTTTCTTGGTGTTTAAAATGTTATGAGACTGATGCTCTTATCCCGTAGCATATTTTGAACCTTTCAACGAACATTGTCAGTTGACAAAATCTGCCGAAATTACCAAAACAACAAAAAGTTCACCTCATGTTGAACCGCACTACGTCCACATCTGCATGACGTTTTGAATGTTTTTATCATATTCTACATGTCTACATATTTTTCGAATCATGACGTCAAAATCACGTTTTTTGTTTTTAGTGGTTGGCACTATGTATTTTCTATAAGAATATTGTCTATTATTTATGGTCTGCAAGTTGGTTTCTGTTCAAAATATTATCTATGGATATAATATTGCAAGTAATTTTAACGTATGCACACGTAGACACTGTTAAAATTAATTAAAATTAGCATGAATAATTAATATTTATTCAAAATATTAATTCATTAGAGTTGGCACTCTCTGAGAGAGGTAGTGATCTTCAAAATATTCTGAAAAATGACGAAACCACATACGAAATTTATCGCCGTGACAGCGTGACAGTGACTTGACATGCATTCAGCGCTCGAAATGGAAAAATTTACGAACCGGAGCGCTCGACATTTTTCTGAAGATATTCACATAGTTATCAAATTGTATGTGTTTTTTTTTTATAAAAAAATAAGTGTATTAGATTTTCTATTATATGGACTTATCTAGCTCATTCGGTCAAATTATTTTTTCCACGAGACGGAGCGATAATTTTACCGATTTCACGAACAGGAACGGCGCTCCGGTGCGCTCCGGTCCATTTCGAGCCCTGCATGCATTTCAATTTGATCACAACTTTAATCTAATATACGTGCGTCAGTATTAGACTCGACCTGGAGCTCGATAAGTTAGCGTTTGGCAACGGTTTTTTTAATTTGTAATTTTACGAAAACCCTCGTTAGATGGTTAAAAGCATTTGATTTCTTTAGGCTTACCAAAAATAATAGAAATTAATTTAGAGAAAGTTTAAAATTTTACGTATTACAGTTAAATGTATTGAATTCAGCTAATTATGCTTTAGAAAGTTCTAAAGTCTAATAATCTGAAGAAGTCCTATAAGTATAATTATTTTAAAATCTTCTCTTTAATGTTACTCTCAGAATGATAAATTTAATGCTCTACGCAGATAATCCGCTGCCTAAATAATGACGACATTAAAGAAATATTATAGCAAAAAGGATTATGCAGCTATAATTAAATCAAAAAGTTATTTCGAGGTTGCCACGTCAAATTACTGCCAGATAAAAGCTTTTGTCATACCATAGGCGTACAGATTTTTTTTTGTAGGGTGTAATAAGAAAAAGTAAACAAACAAAATTATTTCAAGAATTCAACTCATTTTTCTAAAATTTTCCTGATTTCAAGAAAATCTCTCCCATATAAAAATACATCTCGTTTGTTGTCAATGTAACAATAATTAATATCTCGGTTGAATAAAATATTACCATTTTTTGTACTGAAAAAAAACACCAAGCTATTTTTTGTTTTACCGAAAATGGGTTCCATTAGTAAAGGGCTGAATTAGTAATGAAAAATATAGACCAATAAGATTTTCTCTTAAAATTGTTTTTCGCTAACCTTTTCTACGACATAGTCTACAATAGCTTCTTTCACATCTTCATTCATCAATTCTGAACTTCGTATAGATAAGTAATATAAGGTATACAGTTTTACATATAATAGAAATCAATTACATATAGCAATATCACTAGATAAATAATTCATGAAACAATTAAAAATTGATTTGCAAAATAATATTAAAAAAATATTAAAAATACTGTGTTTGTATGTGATTTTTTAATGGTTATTATATATATATTTCCCTTTCCCTCTATAATGTTATAATATTTACAACGTTTTTATTAGCTCGTATTCTTGTTTGTTCGGTGGTTGTTTGTCCGGTACAAATCTTGAAATCGATTTTCAACTAACTTCCCGACTAGCTAGACATTTGAAACTTTTGGAATATATCAGAACACAATGCCAATGCATTTTTTTAATACTTTTAGCCATCTTTAAGCAGAATTGAATTCATGTTCAGTTAATTATATTTTGTATGGAAAGTTATTTCATAAAAATCCTTAAAAAGTAAAAGACTATTATTGGTTGCTTAGAGAGTGGTTTTAGCAACTAAATTATTAATATATACGTGCAATACTATGGAAATCAAAATGAAACGTCAAAATGACATTTCAGTATTCTATATTTGTTTGTTTTGTATTTACTTCATATCAAGTACCAGTTTGAGCATATTGAGCTTAATAATTCAACAGAAAATTTAAAAACGTTTTATATAAAAAAGTTCTTTTTATCTTGTAATTATTATGGTTGAAATTGGAACCAAAATAATGAGTGAGTACATCTCTTTATCATTATGAATTTATGGTACACAGACTAGTTCAACAAGTTTTAAATTATATGTACACCAATAACATAAGTGATTTAAGTATTTAGGTGTACATTATATTCATGTTCGACCTCATAAGGATCATATATGTTCCTGTACAAAGTAGAAGTTGTATTGCCAGATTTTTGTTTTAAGAGAAATTGTTAGTTAGCCACTTACTCAACCTATTGGGTCTTTACTATGGGTTCAAACACATACAGTAAAACAACATGTAAATTTAACAGACCCGAATTTCAAATCCAAATGACAAGGGACTTTAATAATTTTAAATAATCACTATTATATAACCTACTCATGATCAGGCATTGATAATTTAAAGAAATCACCCGTTTATGGTGCTGACTTAAATTGCTTTAGGTTATCGATTATTTGGTCTAAAATGGCACTTTGGCTCTAAATAGTCTTAATTACTTATAATATAGCTGCCCCAAATATTGGATGTGTACTTATGTACGCGCGTTAGAAGTTATACTTCTTTGGCGTAACAAAACTGATAACCTAGATTCTTCTACTAGCTCTTAATTCTTGTTAAATTACACGCCCAAGATTTTCTTGAGCTTATTGGAGCGCCGTTGGTTTATTTATATACACTTTAACTAATATTACTCAATTATATAATTATCTCTCGTTGTTTTTATTTTTAAAGTAACAACTGTCACTCTGATGTTTAATCGTTCGTTTACGTGAGGAATTACAAATGGCCGACAATAATAAATTCGGAATAAAAACATAAAAATTCTACTATCAAACTTGCGTTTGTATACAGCTGCCTGATTCCCAGCTAATTTCATACTGTCGCGCACTTTCGTAACGGTGTGCGCGCGCAGAATTTAACTCTCTATCAAACGCCCCAAAAGAAGTATAACTTCAAAAATAGTATAACTGAAAAGACATTATTTTACTTAGTATCTTATCTTAGTAAGTAACATAATTAATTGATATACTACAGTTGAATTAATATGAAATAGTATATAATTCCGTTCCTTCATTTTTCCTTTATTATATATGGGATAATCTCACGAGTACGCCCATGATACATTCCTGCATTATTCGTATATTTAAGTATCTAATCCTCTTCAAATTCACTCAAGGAATATAATTTTTATTCCGCCCGCTAAGTATATTCCAACAAAGGAGGCGAGGAAAGTTAATTAGCGGAGAAAATACGGAGGTTCTCTCTGCGCCATCTTTCAGATATAACTTGGTCTTTGATCTCGCGGGTAGAGCAGTTGCAGCTGATGGCTTCAAAGAATCGAAATTAGCTCCGGAAATTATTCGAAATATTGAAATTAAATTTCTAAGGTACATTTTCTGATTGACGAAATATTGCAGAAGATAAGTGTTTTTACTCAAGAATATTGAACAACGCCGAAAGAAATCTCTGTAGAGATACAAAGTAAAACATTTCACTCTATAATTATTATAAATTTAGGTACTTGGATAATGATAAAAAAAATATTTTTATTATTATTATTCTGTGACACGTGTTTTAGATTGTCAAATCTATCTTTAGACTGAAATTTTTACAAGAAATTATTTAATAAGTCTTTCACTGTAAAGTATAAAAATTGAATGTTACATGGATGTGATTTACTTTACATTTCAAAGGACTGTCACAAAGTAAATTATAAATTTTATGAAAAAAAAAACACGAAATTAAAAATATAATATATACTTTTTTTTGTAATTTCGACGCTGTATTGTTTTCGTGACTCTTAGTTTTTAAGAAATTAACAAAGAAATAATGGACTTGCAACATAAATAAATGATTTTTTTCTTTTAAATAAAATACAAATATTACACACATTGTAGAGCAGAAGCTAGTATGTAGCGTTTGTGACAATGAATTTGTGAGTAGAATTTTGTTATCCAAATATAATTTTGATTTTAAAATCGATATGTTTTTTTTATTCAAATGGTATAAATTTTGTAGCGTAGTTGTGGCGGCTGTCGTAGTCTTCTTATTGAGTGCTCCGAGTTCGATTCTAAGTGGGGTCACAATACATAATGCACTGCTGCAGTATGTCGGTTGTACCAAATGAACAAGGCGTAAACTGAAAGAATTAATAGTTAAAATAATGTTATTTTCTCAAAACCAGTGATTGTTTCACTTATAGTAAGTACGACTCTCAACAGATACCATGGCTTATTTTAGTGTTAAAAATATATATAAAAAAAAAACACTTATAAAGTTAAGAGAATAATAACTAAAAAACTATTCTCGTGTCTGTAATATCAATGAAATTAAAATATGGAAGAAACGTCACAACACAGTATTGCTGAATCAATTGATAGAGACTGCTAATATAATTTGTTATTCTATAGTGCAGTGCTCCGCAACCTTTTCTCACCCATGGCACACCAAAGGTATTCCCAGAATTCCGCGGCACACCACAGGTAAAACAATTTATACATCAAAATGTGGACCCCACATGCTGAAACGAGCCTCCTACCTATCGCTAAGGTTAATGACAGTGTGATACTTTAAAGTAGGTAGTGTTTTTCAAATGGTGTTCGAGGTAAAATTAATGGTATTCATTGTATGTTTAGCTATTTTTTGTATTTATTAATACAAACACCTCCCAACCACGTATTTAAAAATATTATTATCAGCGTAGTAATATAGCGCCGCAGGCGACTTTTTTTAACCATTATAGAAAAATTGTAATTTGTGTTTATCTCATTTATCTGGTTGATCTGCCATGCTCCCCCCTGAGCCTGGCCCCCCAGACTAGAGTTCTGACGAAAGAGAACCCCGAAGTTCTTATCACCCGTCAAGTATGACTGCTTATCATTTTTAATTATAGCTTGAGTTGAAAAAAGCTGAACTGCGATAGCCTTGTCGGAAATCCAAGGATATTCTTTATTAACCTAAATCCAGAAAATACCCAATGGAACATCGGCGAAATTCATTTTTAGCGTCACGTCGATCCTCAATTCAACAAAATTCCTCACGAATATAATTATTATAGTGCTTCTATATAATTTCCGGCATTGGTTGCAAAAGGGTTTCGAATCCAGTCGTATTGATTGTATGAAAATAATGATGAAATTTCTTTTGCAGAAAAGTTATAAGTTTTTGGGCCGGACCCAAAATTCATTGCTTGTTTTCAATGCTAGGGGATTTATTTAATATTCCTATGGTAGTGAAGCATATCAATATATTTTCATTCTGACCTTCCATTTTTTTATTAATTTTATTCAGGTGCTCAAATATATTACCAGCCATGCACGCAAATTTGGCCATTAAGTAAGTATTGTATAATATAATAAATTATTTGCATTTTTGACACAACGTACCGCGGCACACCTAGCATCGTCTCGCGGCACACCGGTTGCGGAGCACTGCTATAGTGTATGTTATGCAATTACTGTTTTAGTTCATGAATCTTATCACAGTTGAGGCGAGGTGAGCTAAATAAGGTCTCCATGTAGTTCAACGAAAGAAGTGTAATTTATGAATACAAATAATACATATTAAAATCTCTACTACCATTATACTAGTTACATTGATACATTATACCATAGTTTCACGATTGGTATTATTACCATCGAAAAAAATGTGCATATGTATAAAACATTAATTTTTGCTAAAAAATAATCAATCAAGTATGGTTAAATGTGAAATTTATTATGATTTTTTGTTGGAATCACTTTAGGCAGGGTCCAGATTACCTTGGTATCACTAGTAGTTACGCTGAAAGACATAATGTGAACAAAATTTCACTTATTTTTTTCAAATCGCGAAATCTCGGTATCTCGTTAGATTGGGTCTAGGACGATTCGGCGCCGAGACAACTGGGCACCACGCAATCGAATGAAATTTAAAAATAAATAGACGTTCGTGATTAAAATTATCGTTACTTTTGAAACATATATTTATATTTAAATTACATACCTATTATGATATTATTTAATACTTGGTGAGAATTTAAATATGCATATATGTAAATAATGATTTAATAAATTGTGCATAAATATGTTTAAATTCCAGTTAGAAGAGAGTTCTTTTATTTTTATATGAAGCCTGATGTAGGATAATTCTCAATCCGCAATAAAAAAATATAATGTTAAAAGAAAAATGAATTAAAACTACTAAGTACTGATTAAATAATAAATATATAAGATAAGAAACTGATTAAAATAATTTTTCGTATACTTTCTGTATAAAATCGTAACGAACGTCTATTTATTTCATTCGACAGTCTGGCGCCCAATTGTCCTGGCGCCCAGTTTTTCCATTCCCTTTAGATCAAAGTATTTAGGGTGGGAAGCGACAAAAAACCCATCCTTATGGTGGCCAGCTTTTGATAATTATAATAATTAAATTGTTTATACATTTATGAAAATATATAAACAAGTTTAATTAAAATTTTACCCTTTTAATAACAAAATGTGAAAAATTCTCGTGAAAAAAGACACGACGGTGTTGTATAAATAAGTAAAGTTATCTTTATGCTATCACCGGAATAATTGATTTATGAATCGTTAAGTTAAGCTTTGATTTAAGCCGAACCTTTTCAAGCAAATGACATTATAAGTACTACTGAAATTATTCAATTGGAAACACGTTTTACGAAAATGTACCATCGGCCAGAGAAAATCCAATAAATTTTCCAGAACTGAAATTGAGTCTTAATCTCGTAATTGCATAATATCATCTAATGCGATTCTCCCAAGTTCACAACCAATATTATTTGTAGCGTTTACGGAAATGGTGTTATATTATTTAATATACAAATTTTAGCAAAAATCTTGGACTGATTAGTTTTGAAATACACATTGTAAATAGCCTAATAAAATTCTGTCATAATTTTCAAAGAATAAATATTAAACTATCAATGTTTTTCTTATATTTTAAATGATTTTTTTGAAAATGGGTAATATTTTTCCCATAAAAATAGGGAATAATTTATGGTTGCGCCAACTGTGGTGGCCTTTATCCTTATTCCCCACCTACTCAAGTTTCCTAATTTATTATTGTCATCAGACCAGACG
The DNA here is from genome assembly GCF_057557595.1 of Rhyacophila brunnea. NCBI lineage: Eukaryota > Metazoa > Arthropoda > Insecta > Trichoptera > Rhyacophilidae > Rhyacophila > Rhyacophila brunnea. Next base: position 6,249,158 of record NW_028232796.1, on the reverse strand, counting down.
ACGAGCAATTATGGGTCATAAAAACCGTGATTGCGAATAACATTCAGTCAGCTCAAGAATACGAACGGGTACGTGTTGCCGCGCTGCGTTTACTACCGAGTGATTCAAAACATATCTGTTCAACCTTCGTTGCACTGAGTCTGTTACGGTTTAAGTGAACGTCGCGTCTATATCATCCATCCTCAACTTATCATCACCATTCATCAACCTCATAATATATTATCCATCCAAAGTGTACCGTCCGCTTACACCGCTCCAGCGCGCGCCAGCCCCCTCGACATACATGTCAGTGACTGGCATCCGGTATAACCCCCCCCCCCTAGATCCGTAATCCACCAATCACCACCATCACCTTCAAATTATATAGGTCACAGCTAAAAGCGCTACCATTTATACATTCTAAACATTTCCTATATTTACAAAAAATAAACTTCAAATGGCTCTCTTTTAAAATGGCCAATGATTTGAGTTACCATATCTCCACCCGTCATGATATGGAGCCCACAATTTGTGCATGACCACATTTCATACCCGCTATAAACGTGTCTGAATAAAAAGTTTTTACTGCCACACTTTTTGTCCCGAAACGAAGCTGCACGGGACTGATGTAGCAACCGGTCGCCTTGGTGATTAAGGAAGAATTTAGGAAATAAAACAAAGAATCTTGACTTGCTCTGCTGGCATTTGTCTTAAGTGACATGAAGTGGCCCCTATACCCGTGTACTGTAATTCTGTCGAAACAGAGGAGTCGAGAGTTAAAATGGACAATCAAACTTATGACAGTTATTACTCTGAGGTGCGACATTTAATAAAAAATACCAATGTTTTCCAAATATTCTAATGCGGTACTCTCACTCAGCGAAACACTAGTAGAAAAGTGGTCAAACATGTCGATACTATTATTTCAGGTAACCGGACAAACAGCCAGGGAAAAAATAAAACATTCATTTTTGTCGTATATATTTATACATTAAATACTTATAAAACTTTAGTTTATAAACGAAATATATATATAAATATATAATATATATAATCACTGCATGTTGGCCATTCAGCGTAAAAACTTCAATTTATTTGTTGATTTTGATAATCATGCACAGAATTATTAAGCTAATTATTTCGTTCTACCTAGTCACCTAAGCATTTTGAACATATTAGATTGATTAAGACGAGATATATCTAGCTTACCGGCAAAGTTTAGTCCCGTTTAATTGAAGCTTTCCAGCGATTAGGAATGCAGAAATTATATAATTTGATTTTTTTTTACGGCGAATTGAAAACTTGTGAATAAAGAGATACGACAATTTCAATAACAAATCTTATATTTTTCTTGAAATGTTATAGTTCTATTTACCGCTATTCTGTTTTGTCACTGTTCTGTTTATTCATGTCATTTTATATCATGATCTGTTTATTCATGGAACCGTTCTTTCAATCTCATATTATTAACGATAACCTTTTGAAATTCGATATTTTTCTCTAGTCGGTATATTTAAATGTTGATTGGCGATTACCACGCAATATAATATAATAATATTGAACTCATTATTTTCGTTTAGTTCAAGTAGTTTTCTTGGTATTTTGTTCTCCAGACGAAACATATCGATATTATGTAGAAAGTGTTTTTTGTGTTTCTTTGTTGTTTTTCAATAAGTATATCGTAATACATAATTAATAATAATAATAATATAGCTATGAGTATAATATTTTGACAGTTGAAGTATCGAAAGCATATCACCTGCGTATCACCTCAGAGTAACCAGTAATAAATACAACATATTTTTTTAACGCGTAATGAAATAAATATACATCCATGAAATGAGAAAACAATTCTATTTATAAAACTTTTTGTGTCTAATTAATTTAAAACATTTCCTACAAACCTCAAATGTTCCATCTCGAATTTATATATAAGTTTAGTATTGTATATCTATCATGAAAAAGTTTAATTAAAAAAGTATCTATACTTTCATTCGATATGATGACCCTAACTAGTAGTAATACAGTCTTCGAATTTCGCCAAAGCTCCAAAGTTCGAAAGCTCACATCTCGCTGTTTGCTTTTTATTTCCGTTGTGTTGGGCGCCAAGCTACGTAAAATGAAACACTGGCGCCATCTGGTGGTGTAGGTGTGAGTGATTAACGATGTGTAAGCATATAGGCTGAAATTGAGCTTTTTAATCTACGTAACGTCTATGCCTAATATTATAAACATTCAAAGTATTTTTTGTTGCTATCTCACTGTTCTGTATATTTAATCAAAGAAATGTAAAAGTCTGTACAACCATATTATATAAAAAAAAACTTTTGATGTACCTACCTACATACATAGCGGTTATTTAGTTTTTCTGCTGTTAGCCGTGATTCTCAATCTTTTTTGGTTGTCGAAGATGAATTTCGGTCATAAATCTATACCCGTGAAAATATAATCATATTTAGCATTTAATTTTCTATGAGTGACGTTTCAGATTATATACCGTTGCTACTGCATAATTTATTCACATATCAAATACAGATTTTTATCATATTCAATGATACATTTGGTGATGAAGTACTTGTTACTTTGGGCCGCAAGAAATGTCATTTCGGGCCGCGTTTGTGCAACACTGATTTAAGGCGATGTCTTTACCTACCAAAGACTAACTAAAAAGGATTTCAAGTTATACACATTTATATTTTTATACTAATCGATGTGTTTTAAAATAAATATAACAACTATTAAAACTATGAATTAGTCAAAATTCTCTTAAATGAAGCTTAGAAAACTTTAAAACAAAATTTTAATAATAAATATGACCATAAAATATATGTAATAATAAGATGGGGTCATCCAAAAAATTCATTTTTTTACAATATTGTAAGTTTATCTTGACTTGAAATAAAAAATATTTTTCTTCTTGATGTTTTCTGATACAAATTTATTAATTATTAACACGGTTGAAATTGTAAATCATCAAAAAATGTCTCAAATTGCAAGCTTCGTATTTTCCGCTAGGTGCCTCTGGTAGGTAAAGATATCACCTTAAAGGCAATCCCAAATAACACATTAAAAGTTTCGATCGAAATATTAAAGACATAAAATCGCTAATTATACATTTTTTTTACCCACAATATCGTAACAATAAATACTATGATTTATTAAAATAATACTCCGCGAGACATCTGCCCAATCGCGTGTCAGATTCATTAGTAGGGATAGTAGGGCTCTACGTCAAGCAAAGCGGAATGACATCAACTCTACGTACATCATTTTCATGGGTGTGATTAAAAATTTTGTCACAAAATTACTAAAATATGACTTAAAAACTCTATGTTTGCATTTGAAGAAGAAAACATTCTAATATTTGATAGCAAATAGCAAACAACAATAAATTTCAATTAAGTAGGTATACGATAAATTTGCATAACTAAATCATTTTGCTACAGGTAGAGGGAAAACTTTGCTACACATGGTAAGAAACGCAGTACACGAAAACCCATGATGCCAGCCCCGGAAGTGGTCATGACTCCCCCTCGAAGAGGACAAGGAATAGCTTTATGGATACGTTAAACAAAAGTGCCACGCGGGTTTTTCTCCGATACGGGTTGTATGCCAGGAGATGTATATATGAGCCCTGGATAAGGTTGCTGGCCGAAAGTAAAATTATTCGGATCATGAGATCTCGATGAAAAAGAAGAAGAATGATGTTATCACATAGTACATTAGTACTTAACATATAAAATAAGTCTACATGAGTATACAATATTTCGTCACTGTTCTGGCAGAAGACACTAATTCGAAAAAATGATATATTGAGTTATTACCAAAATGTTCCTTATTTCAAACTTTACCGTCTGGAAACCCTCTTGATAAATAAACAGTCTTTATTTTAAAGTCATCCTTTTTACGATTACTTTATAAACTCACATGATAGACCATTATTTCAAACATTTTAACAACTTCAAAGTCAAATTACTCAAAACTAGTATTCTCCAGTTAGTGTGTTCTGCCAGAACAGAGATGATTTATTAAAAGTACTCGTACGAAAGCGAGTTCAAGCATGTTTATCAAATAACAAGTTAGGACGGTGAGAGACTCAGGGGCTGAAATCATGTCTTTCAGTGCCACTATCGTCCTAGGTAGATGAATCACAAAATAAATTGCGTCATTCATATTATGTATACTCAAATCTTCTCTCCGCCCAGTCTAGAAAACATATCCGCAAGTTAGCATAGTCACTTTTATTTTAAGCTGCCGTGACTGCGTATAAATAACACATAATAAAATAATGTAATAATAACCAACCAACGAATCAATCGTTGAAGAACTTTGAATCAATAATAATAAATCAACCACATTTTATATACATAAACTTTTAGTAATAAACGACTTATGATTTTATAAGTGCGTGGTATAATAATATTATTATATACTCCATTACGTAACTACAAATCTGATAATTGTAAATGCTCTGTACTTATAATGAAATAACATAATATGCAATTAACATTATAAATGATAATATTTTCAGTGACTTAAATACAGAGTAATACTGAATTTTTAATGTTTTCGTTGTTGTTGAGAAACAGCGGATATGGATTGGCTAAAGATTAAATCCCCCGCATCACGGATTGACAGTGGAGCCATGGATAATTAACATTCTTACTACGCAGCGAAAAAAAGCCTTCGGAAAGCTTTCAGCGAAAATTTTCACAAAAAGAAGAAAGCCGGGGAAGAGGGTGTGAGTGAAAGGGCAGATCCGAACACTAATTGAGTTATTTTTTACCTGACTGAAACTTAATAAAAAAAATATTAAAATGATTCTACAGGAATGGTGGAGGTGGATTCTATGTTGAGCTGTTTATTATTGGAATACTGGAAGTAAGTCAAGTTCCTTAATATATTTCTCTTGCTAATATTTTTTTCTAAAAGGGAAATCCACTTTTGAATTTGTAATTTATAAATTACAAAATAAATAAAATGATGCATATATGTATGTATATGACGTGTGTGTATGTATTTAAGGGACAGTAGCCGACTGACTTCTCATTTGTATGACTTCAGGTGAGTGGCAAGAGACGAGAATCTCTAATCATCGTCCCTTCCCACTTTCTTTTCTACCTGAAGTCATTGCGTCGTTTAGTTTTCCTATTCCCTTCTTAGAATTTTGGTACGATAAAATCCAAGTGAGCTGACATTTGGTTATAATTTACAATTCTTAAAGCTAATTTTAACACATAATAAATTATGAATTACAAATTTTATATATATTTCCGTCAGAAGACAGTTTCAGGATAATCCCTCAAGAGGGCCAATTAAGTGGATTTTAGTCTATACTTGTGTAGGTATTTATTTAGTCGTTAGGTCTCTGAATATTAAATTAGAGAAAATGTTTTAACGTAATATGTGAGCTTACATATTATCATTGAGGGTTTTTCTTCTTCTCACTAATTGAAATAATGATACCATTTATTTTTAAACATTCAAATAAAATTTAAATTGCGTAAAGTGCCAATATGTACATTGTGACACCACCCCATTTTGCAACGTAGGTTGACTTACACTGTTACATTTTTCAACAGCTTAGCTATCAGCTGTTACACGTGCCAGTCTTCTAGTGCCAGGGCTCGTCAATCACTGAAATCCCAGCGGAGAGATCTTTCGGCTGATTAGAAATGCTCGGAGGACCCCTATCTTAATACAGTCACGCAGATAATGGAAGTATTATCACAAAAGGCATTGAATTTATTGATTCACTGGTCAAATTAGGATCAAGATTATTCGGCGTAAGCCTACCAGTAGAATGGAGTACTTAATATTATATTAGTAGCTAATAATGCTGACAATGTTCATTGGATGGATAAAATCGAGATGAGATAAATTAGATTGCTTTGAAAGATTTTTTTATAGATTTGTCTGTGGTTATAAGAAAAGTAATCTGAAATGACAAATTTATAATTTGGAGGAAAACGCATTTAAAATTCTAATGTATTTTCATATGAAGAATTATATATATTTTTCTAAATATAAAAGGGTATGTACTAGATATTTTATATTTTGCATGAGTGTAGCGTAGCGCTCACAAAAAAATTACACACATCAAAAATAAACAGGAACAGTCATTTTTTTCATTTTAAAGATAAATACAAAATAACAAAAATAAACTGTAGTCGTTCTGTGTGGGCTCTACTACACCCACGATTGCCGAGCGGTAATGTATATAATTATATAATGTCGTGGGTTTCGGGTTCAAATCTCGTGACTGGAAAATTCACATGTTGATTTTCAACGCGTATTTGGAGTATTAAGAGAATAAATATTTGGAGATTTTTTTTTTCATAGTGAAAATTAATAATTATAAATTTAAGACGTTCACAACATGACATTTAAAAACAAAGAAATAGTGTAAAGAAGAAATAAATATATGTAGTTAGCATTATCTACTGATGAAGTGTTGTTGCAAGTGCGTTATTTTAGAAAAGATTTATCTTCAGAGTCAGTTATTAAATATCTACACATGTATAATATTCTGTATTTATACAATAAACATCTAGCGTTGAAATAAATACGCGTTGAGGAGAATAAAAAAACTATTATGACGTATGGAAATTTACCCTTATTATAATGAGTTTATTTTTTGTTACTATATATTTATCTATTTATTGTGAAACCTCACCTTACCACTCGACTGCTGCTATCTGACAAACTTTACCTACTCGTGAAGAGTTGTTGTTGCAAGTGACATATTTTCGAGAAGTTTTATCTTGTAACTTTTAAACTTTACCACTTTACTGACACCAATAATGTATTCTATAATCTGTGGTAGTATCATCAAAATTCGTTTAGTAGTTTTTGAATGATAATAAAAGAAACAGACTCACAAAAAAACTATATAAGTTTAGTACATTTTCAAATCGCAAATATTTTTAAAACACTGTAAGTATATTATTAGTAGAATATGTGTCTATATTATTATACTTTAAAGGGTAGATACATACCTATCAGTTGTGTTGTATGGAGATCCATAGTACGGGCTAAAGTCTGCCAGTTGATTCGCCCCTTTGTAGACAGTCTCGAGCGAAAAAACCACCCCATGTTCCTGAAAATATACGCATGATTAGTTAAGGGATTTTCTAGTTTCGGTTTTTTGCTCAATCTAATCCCTTCGTTTTGTCAAGGACGTTGTATTACGAAGGTTGATTGTTTTAGTGCGGAATAAAAAAACATGCAAACTGTAGAATTTTTTAGAAATAACGGTTACACAAGAACGACATCCGTACACTTCCACAAATAACGTTCTTCGAAACTTGACATTTGCCTTTTGGGATATTTGGGGTTCATACCTCATTTAATTATTATTAAATATAAAAGAATACTCAAAAGTATTATTACTCTATAATACAGATGCTATGTGTTTCATATACAATTTACATAAAGACGTTACAATAAGAACTTATCGTTTTTTCGATAAAAAGTAAAATTACCGGAATATTTATTAGAATTATTGTACAGAATGTACCATAGTTTAATAATTAACCATCTGTGAATTATTGAGACATTATCATTCTTTTGACCACGTTTGCCATTACACAAGGCCTGTTATATATCGTCGATGAAGCTCCGGATATTATGTTTCAGATTAGGAGTCGTTTATGGCTTATCAGGGTAGACTCGGCAGGGCCAAGGTCACCAAAACAGGAGATATGAAAAAATTATTAGCAATAGCTGTAGTATTTTTCGTGCATTATGATAAGTGGTGCCATCCTGTTGAAACCTTTTGTTTTCCAAGTTCATTCCGTTTAATTCGTGTAAAAAGCGTAATTATGTTACGGTTAATATAATAACGTCTCGATAACATTTTCTTCCCAGAAACCACACCAAGGGGCCTTTCATCCAATATTTTTGAATGCGATTTTACGGCAGATGGCGTGCAAAACGTATAATTGCGTTCATCCAGATTTTGTATATAAGCATCTCGCCGAATCCGTACACAGAATGCCGCTCTACCATAAGTTTAGCGAATCGATTGCTAAATATGGTAGAGTCGATGTTTGACAGATTGCAACTGACAGCCCGCGTTTGTTGATAATAATAATTTACATACGTACTATCACTTCCCTCCATTTTTGAATGTGAAAACAAACTGTCACTTTTATTTTTAGTATGTTTTTTATCGTCTGCATTTTAGGGTTTGGAGGTAGATAATTAACACACCGGAATTGTTTCGGAAACGACGAGCTTATTTGATGATAATATATACTAGATTACTACATTTTATACAATTTTTTTTTGGATGACGAAATATGCGTAGCGCGCGCGAGCAGTGTTTTCTGCGTGCTGTCAAGGAAGCTTCTCTCCGCCAAAAAAAAAACCGTCACACTTGCGAGCTGTGCACAAAATGCGGCGTTGCCATACGTATTTTTTTTGACAATGTTGCCGGTCAGATATTTATTAGACAGATATTAAACATTATTTAATTATTTTCGCAATCAGCCGTTATTATTTGTTGGCTTCGATACCGATTCGGGCCTCTCAAGATACACAAAGACATCTCCAAATGGGGACCATACGGGGGTGTCACAGTACTTGTTTTCTTCCGTATTTCATTATGATTCAGTGATTTATTTTGATTATTATCTAATGGTATTATCTATTTTACAATTGATCCTATAATTGGGGCTTCATTTTATTCAATCATGATTGCTTTCTTTATCACTAAACTTTGCTTTCGTAGATGAAACTAATCTACAACGCCGTAAATTTCGTAAAAGCGATAATGCTTTCGGATTCAAAAGTTTCGTTAGTAAATACATATCAGACGCAGATGAATGAAAATCTAATTAATATAGATATATATATTTTAATAACTTAATTCATATTATAATTGTGCTGGAAACGATTTATGCATAATACATAGTATATTATCACCATCAGCATTTACTTTTATTTGTTTATATAGGTACATACCTTCCGCGATAGTAATCATGTACTTACTTCTCAAGAGTATTATATTTGATTATGATGATGATATAATGATTATATTTATTCAATAACGTTTATTCGGCATTCGGATTATCCGGCCATAATGTAATATAAATCAATAAATATAAGATATAATGAGTATGTAAATGACGTAGCGATTTAAACATCTTTCATTTTCAATATTGGCATTGTATTACTACTGGAGGTATCTCACGGCAAAATGCAAAAATTACGTCCTGTGTCGTTTTTGTTTGACGTTTAAGCGTCCATAGACATCAAACTTGTTAAAAAGTGACCATAGAGAAAGATATTCTTCTGATTTTGGTAGAATGAATACTTGATCCAAATATGCAAGCATACCCGAACACTATGATTTGAGTGAAGCATAACGGAACATGAAGCGATGTCTGTATACAGTTTCGCAAGCACTTCCATGAACACTCGACTAGTTAGTAAATGGTTTTCAACTGAAACAGCGTAAGTTTCGAGGGTAATAAACGATTCGGTTTGGCTTATTCCATGGATAGGGTACAAGCCGTGTAATGGTTTCTCATATACATAATTTTCGCTGCACAATTTTTGCTATTTTTTACGATTTATACCTATTGTTGTACCTACTGTCTAATTTTACATATCTTCAGAGCCTACATATTATGTCAAATTTGAAATGATAAAGTGACTCTAGTAGCAAATGGCGGTAAATATAAAGCCGTCAGCTTTTATTGATACACCCTATTTTATGGTTCAAAGAGGTAAATTACAAAATAAACGCGTAAAGTAGAAAGAATTCGTGGAAAAATGCTACTTCTCACTATCTAAGGGTTGGAGTGTTGTGTGAAGGTAGAAAATGAAGAAAAGGGTATCTTTGCAAGGTTAACCCAGATAATCTGTAGACTTTGTAGAAATATTCTTTAATATGACATTATGATAACTTAATGTCTATTCTCATATTATAAATTAATACTAAATGACTATGGCGGCTCTCGTGGTGCAGTGGGTAAGGCGCTCGCCTTCCACCCGAGAGTTCCTGGGTTCGATTCCCGGTCATGACAAAAACATGTATGTGTTTTTCTCAAAGCCTGGGTATTTGTGATTGTTCAAAATTACTAACAACCACCTTGTACGAAAAAGCAAGGACATGGTTATTAATAATTCTAAAAAAAAAAAAAATACTTAATGACTAGGTACATAAAATACATTAATAAAATAAAAGTTTAGGTATTCTTGAAAAAATTGTCATGTTTGTGGAGAAAACCTGCGGATTCTATATCGAAATATACACGTTACCGCGGTCGTTTCTGGAACTAAAACCATTGCAATACCGCCAACATGCAAAAAGCAATACTGTCATCGCATACAGCGCTATGACGAAGAAGTCAATGTATAGAGGCGCACAGTTGCACTTTTCCAAATTATTATTTTGTCAACACACGCATAATATCTTAATTTTTTATAAGATATAACAGATTGTAGTCAAATGTATTCGGTAAATTATTCAATGGAGTTTGTAATCGACCCGTAATTTTCTAACAATTGACTGGAACATTTTTGAGGCGATGAATTAAATTAAAATTGTCTAGAATAATTGTTTTTCTGTATAGGAACTACAGCATCCATGGGAATCATTACGGCACTCCAAAGAGCCGTTAAGTACACTTTGAAAACCTTTGTTATAAACACTACAACTAAACATTGAAACAAATGAATTGAAAAACTGCAATTTTGTACACTTTATTGATGATTTTTACTTTAAATCAGCACGTATCTAAAAATTAAAAAAATACTTTTTAATTTATTAAAAAACAAACTTAGCAAAAAAATACTATAAGCATAACATGTGCGTATTGTGGAAGTCAGATTTTTATTACTACATCGTATTTTATAGATATTTTAATCATTTAAATGTAGTTTGATAATAAATGTCCTTTAGAACTATGATTTTTTATAAAAAAACTTAGCACACGACAATTTAATGTTAATACTATTCAAGAAATTCTTCAAATTGGACACCCAAAAATGTATATTTTAAACACATAGTTTTTATAAACTTTATGTATTTTTCAAAAACTATTTTATTTTAAATAATGATACTATAGGGTACTTGGTGGAATTTGAATTTAAATTCTAATGGAATTAAGCTCGTTTATTGTATTAATTTATTATATACGCGAGATTAACTGTATTCGTTGTCAGTGTGCATTTACCATTGGTCAGTGCGTATAGTGCATGAAGATGATGAAAGATGAAACTTCTCTCTTCTTCTTCCACAGCGCTATATCCCGGGGTAGGATTTGGCCTCCTCCACAACCGCTCTCCATTCACTCCAGTCTCTCGCCACACTTCTCCAGTTACCGGCTCTTCCTAGATGAAGCCAGTCTACTTTTACGGCGTCAGCCCATCTCCTTCTTGGACGGCCTCTGGGTCTCTTCCGTTGGGGTAGCCACTTCGTCATGATCCTTGGCGCTCTAATTTCAGGCATTCTCTCCATATGTCCCGCCCATCGTAGTCTTTGGGACTTACAGTATCTTATGATTGGTTGCTGTTCAATCAGCTCTTCCAACTCGTGGTTCATTTTTATTCTGTAGTTCCCATTTTCCAACGTGGGTCCAAAGATTTTGCGGTGTATTTTGCGCTCGAAGACAGCTAATTGGTTTTCCTCGTTTTCAGTTAAGCACCAAGTCTCACAGCCATAAGTGACCACTAGCCTTATAATTGTTTTATAAATTAGAAGTTTACATCTTCGGTCTAGAATTTTCGACCCCACCAGTCGCTTGCAGGCATGCCAGCATTTATTCCCGGAGATAAGGCAGATTTTTATCTTCTCTGCTGTCTTATTTTGGGTATTTAGGCTGGATCCGAGATACGTGAACTTATCCACCCCTTCATATGCATGCTGTCCTATGTCTATATTCTGCAGCTTCATATTCATGCTGTCCTATGTCTATATTATGCAGGTTCATATGCATGCTGTCCTATGTCTATATTCTGCAGTCATATACATGCTGTCCTATGTCTATATTCTGCACAAAAAGGTGAAACACGGGTTGCAAAAACGATTCAAATTAAATAATATAAAACTTAAATTCATTAGAATTTATTTAAAAAATAGTATGTAATATATTATAATGTTTTTGGGTATTGATTTAAGAATAGCAATATCAGTAAAATTTATCAAATTGCAGTTTTAGCTTAAAACGTTACTCTTGTAGCTGCAGAATAATAAGCGATCTCTATCAAATTGCTCTGCAGTAATATATTCCCAGCGAATCCATTTCCAGCAAACAATCTTAGCTAAATCAGCAAGTTGTTTGGCGACATTAAATACGGTATATTATTACATATCACAGCACATTATAAATCATTACGGTGTATTAGCTGAATAATCATTTTTATAGTATTATATTTTCTTACGACTGTAATAACAAATAATATTTCACAAACTACTCGATTTAAAACGCTGATTCTATAGTTAGTCTACTATGATTATGTAACAGAATTTTATGTTAATGTGTTACTTTTATTGTATAAATAACGAAGAATAATTTACCTCAATGTCACTCGAATCCAAGTACTTAGCTAGTAACTATCATGTATAATATACTATTGTACCGATACGCTGCTAATAAATCTCACCCTGATACATCGTAGACTTCATTATCGTCATCCTCAATCTACACATCGACACCACACTAGTGACTCAACACTCTCACCCTAAAATGAGATAAAATTGGATTATGTAGATTTTTAAATTAATTAAAAATTATTTGATATGATAATTTTTCGACATTGGCATTGTATGAATAAATAAAAAGGGGTACCTTAAAATATCTTGTAGATTTTGCAACACTTACACTTCTGAAGATTTTATCTCACGAACTTGAAATTATATATTTATTAGCAGAAATATAATAAATTTATCCCGACCCTCGTCATTGTCAGCCATTTTGCATGGGCCTTGTTTTAAAATGGAAATTTATTTATCAAGTAATTACGCTGTGCCCATTTAATTTTGACAGTGAATGGTTATTTTATACATTTGGCGTTACCACGATTTTGATCATAATTATTCAAAAGGATTCCGTCCCGTGAAATATATTGATAACCACTAGGTATATTAAGAGACCTGCCAGGTAGATATATTATTTATAGTTTTATTTATTTATGTACCTATACGTTATATGACGTAATCAGTGTAAATATGTATTATTTACAGTACGTAATAGGGAGAGTAAACATATTTAAAAATACATTTCTAAGTAAAAACAAATAGATGACGCGGTTAACAAGCAAAATTCATAAAAAAGGTTTGATAGAATACATACACACTTTTAAGATCTGTGGGTGTATTCTGTAGGTATATCGAAGCAAAATTAGCTCATATTTATTGTTTTATTACATACTTAGAGCCCTATGCAGAATCCAAAATTTCGATCCTAAGGATAAGTTGCCGAAAAGCATGACTTAACTATAGACTATACTGAGTACAGAGTTAAGGAATCCTTAACCATAGACTACTTTTGTTATGAACACGCACCCTTCTGTATTACCATTTACCACTGACAGCTGCTGTCAAAATAAATTCGCATGTCTATAAAACAGTACACTCAAATTCATTTAACAATGTATCTCAATATGGATATTGATATTATTAATTCGTTTTGGCATGTACTTGCAGAATATAATTTTACTTTTATACGCCAGCCCGTAGAAATACAAGATGCAAGATGATAGAATGACACTTGACGCTAGTGTTACCATGTTAAAAAAATATCTTGCGGTGCCTGTGGAATCACGTATAATGACTTATAACGGAAACATAAGAGTATTATAATCAAATATTAATATGTATTTATAGTTATTGCATTTATAAAATGCAGTTGTCATATTTTTGTCATCGTTTAACAATTATAAAATAATTTACTTAAACTATAGGAAAGAGAATTTTTAAATATGGTACTATTTTCAATAGAAATGATCTTAACTAAGGACAATGTTTCTGCATAGTGTTTTCTGCTAAGGAAATTTTAGTTATGACAAATGTTTCAGCATTCTGCTCTTACTACTTACCCGTGGTGTACGGTGACCTTTGCTTGTAGGATTCTGTTTTTTTTTCTAGATGCCTTTGTAAGAAGCGTTTACTATCGAGGTTTCTTAACGGCCCAGATGCTCAGCGTAGGTCAAAATGGAGATTTTATGCTATTTTCAAAGCATGATACTAGACATTCCTTAAACGTTGTAGATAATCTATTTATATCAATTTGAAGCCTTATTATCGTTTATATTTATTTTAAACAGTTGATGACAGCATAAAGTATTTTTATTACATAAAATAGTATTCTTTTAAACCTCTCGCTCTAATGTTTTAGTAATTAGTTAGTTAATAGTTAATCCTAAAGAAACTGATTATAAACTATGTCTTTGACCATTCAAATGTGATAAACATTCTACGAGTAATGTTTGCTTTATATTAATTATTGACCTAAGAATAAGGTAGTATTTTTTTGAAATACGCACTTTTCTATTGTCGTTCCCCAGTGGTTAAGTTATAACATACGGCCGTAGCACATAAATTTACAAATGTTAAATGAAGTAGGGAGTAAGATCATGATAACAAGGTTTCAAAATTATATAAATAGATTATCTACAACGTTTAAGGAATGTCCAGGATCATGCTTTAAAAATAGCATGAAAACTCCATTTTGACATACGCGGCGGAAGTCCCCCCTTAAAAAATGCTGACACACAAATTACTTTATTTAAAAAACGAACGGGATGAGTAAAATTTCTTATTGAAAACAATTCGTCTATCTGCATCATGTGTTGCTGATTTGAATTCGGCCAGAGCCTATGAAACCGCCTTACAAACCCTGGAAAATTCTTTACAGCGTAAGATAGTGGTGACTATGATGAATGACGTGAAATGTATGGACCATACAACACTCTTGCATGCATACTTTACCTGGAATTTATAAATGTATGCAAATCGAAAATTTTACGAACCGGAGCGCTCGATAATTTTCTGAAAATATTGACATGTTTTTTTTTTATCAAATTTTGAATATTTTATAAAAACAAGTGTGTTAGATTTTTTGTTATATGGATTACGAAATATATCTCAGATGGTCAAATTAATGTTTCCACGAAACGATAATCTCGGAGATTTCTTGAACCGAAACCGCGCTCCAGTCCGTTCTGGTCTATTTTGAGCCCTGTAATTAATGATATCCATTGATGTTTTAGATGCAAAGTATCCTCAGAAATACTCTCTTTAAAACAGTGTTATTTTTTGTGCGATTGGATAGTAGGACATAAAAACGTGTTAAGTATTTAAAGTGTAAAACTTACACATCTTCATAAGATACAATTAGTTTCAAAATTTCAAGTAGATCGTACAATAGTAGGCATAAAATTTTTTTTTTTCATTTATTTTGACCAAGTCGGATCCAAATAAGACCATATGGGTTTTGCAGAGTGAAGATTTGTATTAACAGATTTTTTTTACGAGAAATAGATGGTACCCACGTACTTAACCTATAAGGTCCATACTCCATACTATGACACCAAACATAAAAAAAAACGATATGTGTATTTGCCAGGCCCAGGATTCTGGGACCCACGACATTATAAGCCCACGCATAAGACGTTTGCCCATTGTGGGCTTATATACACACATATGTATATCTACGTATTTCTTTTTCAATTACATGTATATAAGCAAAAGTCACTGCATATAATTAACACTATATTATCATATTATAAGTAAAGCAAATTAATACGTTTGCTGTTAATTGGAACATAGTGGAAATTACATGGACTGACATTTTTTTACGAGGAATAGTATCTAATTGTTAACCATTCGCCCAACTCATTGGGCTCTTGTACAAGATCAATAATTAATATACATTACAAAACAACATGAATTTTTGAACAGCTGTAGGTTTGAACTCGCGACTCATTGATAAGTATTAAAACAATGATGGGGGAAGAAGAACATGGAAGTTTACTTATTGATAAAATAAATATACATGTAAATGAGTTGCCTAGAGTCATAACTCACATATTCCAGATATATAATTTTGAGATAATCGCAAAATACTACACACTACTTGAATATTAATGAGTGAGTGAGGGAGTCGATGTACGTTTTTTTATTTTTATATATATATAGTACCCCTAAGGCTGTAGACACACAGCAAACTATGAGAAATAGATCTCCCCGATTGGTTAGAAAGGCATTGATGACAGAACTCACATTATCAATTGAAAAATGTGAGTTATGACACCAACAGTCAACTTTATCAACGATTTTCACATAGTTTAAAGTGAATTTTGATATCCAACTATTTTTATTTATATAGATTAATGCCTTTAGTATCACGTGGTATATTTAACTCAAAAATGAGAAATATGACTCTAGGAGACTTAAATGTAATGGTTAAATTAAAAATATATTCTCCAAAAGCTATTAACCGCATATAAGTAGATAATAATAATGTTCACAGTAATTTACAAAATGCAACCAATTCAATGTAAAAATAAAATACCTAACCACGAATATAAATGATTTTTTTCGGATAAAAAAATATTGGTTCGTGAATTTATTATCCTTCGAATCGAAAAAAATGAATTAAAATAAATCACAGATTTTGGCAAATGCCACCATTCTTTATGCCGAGTTAATCGATTATGGTCTTTAAATCAATGTAAGAAAATCGCGTAACTTTGAAACAGGCACTTAAATATTTTCTCCCTTCAACACTTTAAACGGAACATTTATTATGAAAATTAAAATTTATTGGACTCGCTTACCGAGCTCTTGCAGCTTTGTCGGTTAGCAGATAAGCCATATTGTGAAATGTGCTAATATTTTACAGGATACTGGTCTGTAACCGCAAAGAAAAGAAAGTATCAGTTAGTTCAACCATCACTTGCATCCGAATGGTTTAATGACTTTGCGATTAGAAATACTTCTTCTTTTCTTTTTCCGTGCCCGTTTCTTTAGCCATCTCGTGTGCAACGTGTCGAATACGTCGAAATGACGTCATCGTCATTCACAAAACACACGTTGCCAAATTTAATGGAACTCCGTAGATTGTTCGAATGCGACCTTTTAGTATGAATAAAACGGTTGCATGTAAATTGTACGTAAAAATTTTCACCGTGGCACAGTACGCCGTGAGCTTTCTTATCGGAAAGAGATAAACGTATACTATACGGTCTTCAATTTTATTAGTTTCAATATGAACATTAATTCAATTTTCACAGCTGATTTTGGCAAAATTCATGAATTCGAGAATAACACCTAACCTCACCTAACAGATAATCCAGTATATCGGCTATTTTCAAAATTTGTTTGCTGTCGGCTTCCTGTAAAGTGTAAACCGACAAGAATTGTGTTTTATTTTGACATAAATTTTATGTCAGTGATATACGACACAAAGAGGTTGGGCGGTCTTTAATATAAGGCCATATATTTCCGTATATAAGTGTGATACGGCGAAAAAAACATCTAGTGCTGCTATCAACAAATCGCATGCGTTCGAGGCTGCGAGTCAAATACGCCAGAACGCATACACACACCAACGAATTGGTCATTCTTATACCGGTTCGGTACCACTCGCTAGGTAGATGTGCGCGGTTTTCATATAGAACACCGGAGCAACGTTCCTAGAAGTTTTGATTTATGACTGTGCGGCAGACGGGGCGTGTTTAGATGTGAGAGCCAGCAAAGTGGAACATGTGGGCACCATTTGACGTTTCCTAGAACCAATATCGTTACATTTTCCTAAGTCAAGCCTCCCCTAATTCTGCTTTTGATATTTCTTTGCTAGAATGCTAGATGCTAGAAACGAAAAGGCTTTAAAAGACAGGTCAATTTAAAACTACTTAAAGTCCTGTTGTACATGATGGTCAAGTCAGATCTAATGTCTCATCACCTTGTGACATAAGGGTGTATGATCCGTTCTCTTATTTACTCAGGAACCTTCCTTGTGTTTAATGGCCAAGGAACACAAAATTAATGGGAACTGACATACTTTATGTCACGCGGTAGTAGTATTGAAGCTGGGTCTGCTTTGTTATATTCACAATCAAAAATATTCACAAATCACCAATTGCATTATCATACGAATACGTGTATTAAATAAGGCTCTAAGTACCAAAAAATAGTATTGCCTGTAGTGACAAAATACCGAGTCATTGCAGTAAAATTTCATGAAGCAGATCTTTTGAAAAATGTAGTTTTACAGTGTGAAGCAATCACGGCAGCTTCTATAATTTTAGGTATTAAGAATTCGCAAGTGTCAATACACCATCGTCAGCTATTTTATATTGAATGCCGTTGACCACTGCAGTGCTACTTACACCATTATAAATAAAACACGCCAACGTACTTACAATGTCGACACGTTTAATTATTGTGCTGTATTTTTTTGACTTGCTTGAGGCACTTAGACTATAGTTGAAGTTATTGGCGTTGGTATGTAGAACATTTTTCTATAAAAATGTCAGTTTTTATTATTTTGGTACTTAGCGCCTTAATTAATACACGTATTCATACATCGAAAAAACATAAAGATTTTTGAATTGTAATCGCTCCCACTTTTTTCAATTATAACTTGAAATTTTACAAAAAATCCTTTTCCTATACACTCAGTTATGTCCCTAGACAAAATGCCGCCCCTAGGCAGTGCCAAAATGCCGCCACATTTTTGTATACTTAGAGTACTTTTTATCATCTTTTCATGACTCCAATATTTAAGAAATGTGTTGTATGGATACATTACTAACAATACCACTAAATCTAATTTAAATGCCATTTCTGCGTTAATAGACAATATTGCGAATCTACGATTTCAGATAGGTACATTTAAAAATACGCCTGACAACTTCCAAAACGAGTAACTGGCAAACATATTTGGATAATTTTTAAATTAACGTAAGTATGTACCTACCTATAATTCAAATATTATTTGTAAATCTACACGTGTTATTGCTGTTCACTAAGGACGTGAGTCCAAGTACAACGGAAGTAAACAAGACATCGTGAACCCGAGAAAAAAAGTCCTTTTAAAACTTTTATAGTAATAATTAATACATTTTGTTTCCAACCAATGAGCTGAATTTTTTAATGAAATATATTTCCGTTATTACTAAGTTTAGCTAGCTATTTATATATATACATAATGATTCTCCTCGATTTGCCGCCCTTCGGGTAAGTGCCGCCCCCAAGCGACGCTCAATCTGCCTACCCCCACGGGATGTCACTGCATACACTACACAGTATAAATAGTGATAATAATAATATTACTAAATATTTATTTATATTATATATATATATGTGTGGTAAATACAAAGTTAAACTCGTTTTACAAATACTCATAAATCGCCACCAAGTAAATACTAATTCTTTTGAAAAGGTTTTAAATGAAATCATTATTTTATATCAGATTTAGGAATTTATCATTCATTATTCATTGAGATTGCATAACTTGGAACAGTCTATCAGAAAAAAGCTCTGAAAAAATCTTTGAGCGAAAAGCTTCGATAATTTTATATTATGCCAGACAATTTGTTTTCCCAAGAAATGTAAATGTGCGTATTTTCCAATTCATCGTAATAATAATATATACATGTGTTTTACAATAAAACATACAATACTGAATAATATAAGACATTAAGTTCTCCACCTACAATTACTACGCTTACATATCAATTCATTAAACAAATTAAAAGAGGCTTCGAAACAGACCAAATCAGCAATAAAATAACATCGGAATTAAAAAAAAAAAACGTATTTCTCACAAAATTTAGTATAAAACATCACCAAAAACATAATGAAATCCATGCAACTAAAATCAAAGGACCCTATTAACACAACCACTTAAACATCTGGTGAGGTCATATGTGTACATAAAAACCCACTTATATTATTGTATGTCATCCTTGTCATATTAATAATAAATATTTTTAGTTACAAGATGTAATTATAGGAAAGAGATAGTTTGATGTTTTTACTAGGTATGTTAGTAGTAAGAGTCTATGGCTTTATTTTATTTTGTTTCATGGAGATCTCAAAATTAATCAGTGCCTCGAGTTTCCACGTCACTAAGTCCGCCACTTCCAGAGACCAGTCGACAGAACATGAGACACATTAAGAATATTATATCGACTGTAGAAATAAAAAAAGACGTAACCCCCAGTTTTTTCAAAATAGGTTTTATTGGATAAAGTTGTACCCGATAAAATACACGTTGTGTCCAAAGGATGTAAGCTGGAAATGCCGATTTATTATCTAAATTTAGCTGACAATTAAAAAAAAAGAATAAAGTGAAGTGGGAAAAACGGCTTAACCATCATTTATGTTGGTTTTTGTTTAATTAACTTAATAATTAGATTGAGATTAGAAATATAAAAACCAAATTATTAATTATCATGCACTTCACGGTTATGTCTATTCTGTATTTTAACTTTGAACGAAAACTGTAACAAAAAAGTTTTCGTGTTTCCTATAAAATTTGATTAGTATGGATTACATCCTTTTTTCTTTCTAAGGTCGATATTCTTCATTGAAAAAAATAAACATTAGCTATCAAGTCAAGTAGATTGTTAGACAGATAATGTGTATTTATTATTTTAAGCCATGCTCAGATGAAGATTTATGTTAAATATGTTTCTAAGACTGTCTCAAAGTCAAAATATTCTTATTTTCAAAAAACTCAATTTATCTATAAAAAAATGCACAATAGAATACATTTGTCTCAAATATTAAAATCCATTCAGTAGTTTTCCCGCGTTTTTCTTTGTTCAATAACTGTCGAAATAAATTCAATAAATCTTTTTGAAATGTTTTCAAGGGATTTCGAAATGATTGAAATGGCGCAAAAAGATGTCTCCTGGAGTTCTATGAGTAACAAATATTATTCACTATTATACCCCCTGGGATTGGGCCTCGCTTACCTTGTGTTCGGTCGGGATATAGACACCGCGGAATACGATTTCAGTCCTTCTGATCCTCTCTTCTAAGGACAAAGTATCCTTACACGACGAGCAGACTGCTACTCCAATACTCTTGCAAATCAACAACCCTAGAAGGGTGTTGGTAATGGAGGTCATCTTGATATAATTTTTCAACACAGCGGGTCACTTGTAATGGCAAGTTATTATAAGAAAATGTTCGATTTCATCTCTTGTTTTTTGGTTACATGTTTGCAGGGATCTGTAAGAAAAAGAAAAAAAACTCGTTTAGTATAGCGTATATAAAATCATAACCATAATCACGGGTCCTTAATATTACAGTGCAAGAAGAATAGCCCGTACTTATTACAAAATATGTTTTTCACAAATTGAGTAAGAAAAAAGCTTAAATAAAACTATTTACACAATGAAAATACAATTATTTAAAATCTCACTGACGATTACAAAGTCTAAATTGTATATATTTTTAAATACATAATACATTTCTTAATTATTTTATGAGCGAAAAATTTGATCCACAATGATTTAAAAAGTAATTAATTTATGGTTTCTATGTTTTATGAATTGTGAAATATTATTTTAGTCAAAATATGTTTGTTTGTTCATTTACTGACATCAACATAATATAAAAATAATTAGGTACAAGATAAAAATAACTTTTTATGTAAAATGTTTTTAAATTTTATGTTGAATTATTATGCTCAATATGCTCAAACTTGTACATGATATGAAGTAAATAAAAAACAAACAAACAAATATGGAATACTGAAATGTCATTTTGACATTTCATTTTGATTTCCATAGTAACGCACGTATATATTAATAATTTAGTTGCTAGGACCACCCCCTTAGCAACCAATAATAGTCTTTTACTTTTTACGGATTTTTCTGAAATAACTTTTCATACAAAACAGAATTAACTGAAAATGAATTCAATTCTGCTTAAAGATGGCTAAAAGTATTAAAATAATGCATTGCCATCGTGTTATGATATGTTCTAAAAGTTTCAAATGTCTAGCTAGTCGGGAAGTTAGTTAAAAATCGATTGCAAGATTTGTACCGGACAAACAACTACTGGAAAAACAAGAATATGAGCTAAGAAAAACGTGGTAATAATAAAAAATACAAAGTTTTTTTGTTTAAATAACCGTTCCTGCCAATTCTAATTTTGAATTTTCACGACAGATAAAGTTTGGATTCGATTTTAATTTCTTTTGTTTGACTTAGCTGTCAGAATTATTTTCACCCAATCGCTTGCGGTGATTTAAAATAAAAATATTCAATATAAATTATTTTTAATTTACACTAATATGATAGGAACTTGGTTATTATAATAAATACTCGTAATTAAAAAATATGTTCGTAATGTTAGTAAGTAATATTAAACATAATATAATACTTATTGTTCGGTAGGAAGACTTCACAACGATACAGATTTAAAAAAAATATTTCAGAAATATCGTATTTTACAAAATAACTTTAATTAACTTTCTATGAACATAAAATATTCTGCAAGTACCCTAACCAATTACTGCACAATAAACAACATTTAATTACTCTGTAACATATTTATGGAACAAAGACGCTAGTGTTTATTTAAACTATTTAGCGAAACAAAATGCGAGAGATAGCAAGCAGTGAAGGATGCTTGTGGACGAGGACGAATTCCGCTCCGGGACATACCACCGGGAAAGAAAAAGGAAAGCAACAAAAGACGTTCATACTGTCATACTATGAAGAGAAAGGGTGTCTACGGAATTCAAGTATTTTTATACATTACATTTCTATATACAGCGTATAATTAATAGAATATTTTGATTCTTGAGAAAGACATGAAGTTTCTATTGAAATTTTGATATTAAAGAATACCTTCTAATTTTGATTTAACTTTTAATTTGTTTAATAGTGGGCAATACATACCTTCTAATTATGTCACAAAGTTAGTGTCACGTGTATTATAATTCAAATTTTCTTGGTTGCATTTACTATTCTGTGTGCTTTACCACTCGGCCACATGAGCGTACCAAAGCGAGAAAAATAAATATTTATATTCTACGGTATGATCAATATTTTGGATACATTATGTCTCCATTAATTAAGGATTATTTTATTGAAGTTATACTTCTTTTGGGGCGTTTGGTAGAGAGTAAAATTGAGAGCTGCGCGCGCACACCGTTACGAAAGTACCCGACAGTATAAAATTAGCTGCGAATCGGTCAGCTGTATACAATCGCAAGTTTGATAGTAGAATAATTGAATTTATTATTGTCGACCATTTGCAATTTCTTACGTAAACAAACGATTAAACGACAGTTGTTCCTTTGAAAATAAAAACTACGAGAAATTATTATATAATTTAGTAATATAAGTTAAATTAAAGTAAATAAGTATACACACCGATTTTTTAAAAGTAGATATTCTATCTGCATATTATATTATATATTCATGACTGATTTCGTCTTATGACATCTTTATAATTGAATATTATCTTCATAGTCGTAACTCGTAAGACGATACTCATCTTGGAAATGGTAAAAAATGTAAAAATAGTACTTAAGATAATTCAACTAAAAATAGCAGGAGGTACCTAAACAGCAGTGGCTAAGGGTGGAGGTAGGCTATTAAGATCCCAAAAAAATAGTGCATATTAAACTTTGACAGTCAAACGTATTTTTTTCATTGAATTTAAGAAAGAATTTTAACTGTGTGATGGTGTTTGTTGGTTTTTAAAATTCAATTGAACCCTGCCTTCCAAGCCATGGTTGATAATATTTAAATACAAAACATATTTAAAATTATGCCAATAAACCATGCATCATTTCAGATATTTTATAGATAGAAGAATATTTTTTATCGATTATGGTTTTGAACATACATAATTTTGAAAATACTCATGAGACAATATGGCCAATTAGCGCTTATGAGCCGGTAATAATAAGGCCAATAGTTAAAGTTTGTCACAATTAAGCATGGCGTTTGTAGCATACTAGTAATGCACAGAGCACAAAACCCAAGAAACGTAGGTTAGATTCCTGCTGGGGATTCGAAAAATATTTTTTAAATTGGCTATATTTTCTCATGAGTGTTTTCAAAATTATGTATGTTCAATAATTAGAATGGTACATTCTTAAATCTTGTGAATTATTCGTTGAATAAAAGAAAAATAGTTAACACACAATCACTGCTAACCTTTTAATTACCACATTTAAATAACACGTTAATTATATCTAATGGCCAATGACTCCAAACGCGCCAGTTGTGGTGTTAGCACTAAATGAGATATTATGGTTTTGTTTATGCAGGGCTTAATGAATTTTAAAAAAAACTACCGTCTGTAATGTGTATCATTAATTCAATGAAAACAAATAAGTATGACTGAAAAAGTGTGCACTATTTTTGTCGGATCGCCCATAACATACCGAAGCTATTAGGGTTTCGTTTAGGCAGGGCTTAATTTATTTTTAAAAACTAACCAACACCATCTGTAAATTGTAGTATTAGTTCAATAAAAACAAATACGTATGAAAACTTTAATGTGCACTATTTATGGCCGATCTTAGCAGCCTCCTCCACCATTCGCTACTGTTAAGCAGAAATAATTATGATACTTATTTAAAAAAAAAAAAACTCAGCTGTTGTCTTTCACTTGTTTGGAATAATGCAAATTTATTATCAACATATAACTATTTAGTATAGCTGCATACTACGCTGTATGTTTATGTAAATAATGAAGAATTTAATAGAAAAAATGATAAATTACTGTGGATATTGTATCTAACAAAACGTGAAATAAAATTGTTATAAAAAACTCAAAACATTGTGATTTTTTTACTCGAAAAAAAAACAGTTTTTGTGGTATAATGTATTCATGTTGTTCTGGAAAAAAAATAAGTAGGTACTCTCATTCAATGTGAGTTCGGCAGTACTTAGTTTATAATAGCAACGGGGGTGGTTTTGTTGCTTTTGGGAAAAGTGGACATTTAGTAGAAAGCTCTTTATATGGTTTCATAAAACCTCATTATGCTTGAAATATATTATATGTACCAACTTGCAAAAGCACAATCTTAGAATTTGGCATTCTTCACAATAAAAAAAAACGTTAGTAATGGAAGTAGCCTTCTCCCGGTCGAGCCTTGAAAAATAAAATATTAAAAATACGTACAGCGCGGTACGATTTGATGGGAAATAAGAAAAAAAAATATTGTGACATTGAAATAGGTACCAGGTGATATTGTCACTAGTTTATATAGGATTCTACAGTGATATTTTATTCAGTGGATATTTTCGGGTATGTAAATATCATTATTTAAAAATAAATAAAGGCCTACGCGTGTGGTTTATAATTTGGAAATAAACGTGTCTGAAAGAATTCACGTAATATTTATTTTATAATGTATAATATAATTGAGTCGCTTAGAATCATAACTCACATATTGCAATTTTGTCGTTTTTTAGTTAAATATGCCAAGTGATTCTAAATGAATTAATCTATATACCGAAAAATAGTTGAGTATTAAAAGTCAATTTAAACCATGTGAAAATCGTTGACAAAGTTCATTGTTCGTGTAATGTGTCGTATATTTCAAAGAATAGAGTTTTGTCACCAACGCCTTCCTAACCAATCGGAGAGCTCTATTTCTCATAGTATGCTGTATGTCTGCAACGTTAGGAGTATTAGGTACATATATTTAAAAAAAAAAGTCATTCGACTCTCTCACTCATTAATATTCTAGGGAGTTCAATACTGTTCTTCTAATTACAAAAAAATAGAGCTCTGTTGGTTTTTAGCGATTATCTCAAAACTTGATTTTTGGAATATGTGAGTTATGATTCTAGGCGACTCAATTATTAATAAAAGTTGTGTAGTATCCCACATAAGTCGTTTTTAGCGACATTCGTTATTGACATTTTCGTTCTTTTCATAATATGTTAAATGTAATATACTCCACAATGATTACTTCTATATACTAAATTAACATAATAAAAAACCGCCCGATTCATTGAAGTAAAAAACGAATTAAAAATTATAAACTATTTTAATGGAATAGTACAAACTTCCGTTTATTATTATATTTTTTTTATTTATTTAGGTTAACCAACAGGATCAATTAGAGAGAAGAAGTATATTTAGAATATATAATAAAAGAATATGTGATGGTCCCGATTAGGGAATCCAATCCCGAGCCAAAATTCTGATTCCGGGATTTCGGGATTACAATTTGACAATCCCGGGATTGGCATTTTTTCCATTGTTAGTATAAAACTTTTATATTTACAAATAACATTGATAAAATCGGTCAAAAATAAATCTAGTATAATTTATACTATTTAAGACATTTATTGTTAATATTGTATACGTTCAATCTTGGAAATACACAAGTTTAACGGAGTAAATAATATTGTAATTTAAATAATAATGTGAATTTAATGGGAGATTGTTGTTTCTGATAGTAAAGACTTAATGAATGGATTAACGAGATTTAAAATAGTAAAGCAAATAATCATGGAGTACTTATGGCCTTTCCGCTTCATAAATCTAATTAGTCAGACAAATATGAAACTGCCGTAAAACGTATGATATCATGGTGGAATTACTTTGTTAAAAGTGCGAAGCATTTTTTTCCCCAATCTTTCCATTTTTAATAATTTATGTGAAAAAATAAAATGAATCGGCAACCTACACATGGATATAAATCAAACTTCATTCAAATTCAGTTTATTTCTAATGTAGTTATTTTTTATTAAAAGTATTTTTTCTGTTATATTTTCCATAAAAATTGATAAAAAAATCAATCCCGAAATCCCGGGATTATGTTTATCAATCCCGGGATTTATAGGTGTTGAAAATAGCTCGAGATCCCGGGATTGGAATCCCTAGTCCCGATAACAGGCGGACATAAAAACATAATAAATCAAATTGAAAAAGATTGCAGATCGGTGGTATTTCGGTATCGAAAAATACTGGGATAACAGTTTTGAAATACCAATATTATAATCCCTTCACAAAATACGTATTATTAAAAAAATGCATTTTTTTTAATTATTTCAAATAAACTCTGTAATAAAATTCATTCGTATTGTAAAAAAAAGGTAAATCAAAATCAACAGGTCTCATCTAAACACTAGTACGTTTAGTATTTTTATTACTTATTACCGGAAAGTTGCTAATGAAGGGCGCTATATAAATATTTTAAATAGCCAAAATCGCATAATATATTAATATTATACTTTATTCGGAAACACTTCAGAAACATATATTACAAAAAAAAAATATTAAAATATAGTGGCATCCATCGATTCTGGCCAATGTTTTTTACGATTTTAGTCACATGTACCCTACTTAATTATAATGAGATTAAAAAATAGTCATGCAACTGAAGCGTTTCTACAAAAAAATGGTTATATTATACGAATTTATTGTATATGTTGTGCGGGATGTCAAATATAAAAAAATAGATCAGAAAGCCGATGAAATGACAAGCCAAATAAGTTGATCGGCGAATAGACAATCGAGGAACGAATTCATTCATACTGTAGATCAGCTGAATTGATGAGTGTCAAGTTTGATAGAGAAGCATAATCTATAACAATTATTATTATCTAGGTACTGTGATTGTGGATATTAATACTTAACCAATTAGTTTTAGTATTAAAGCATAATTTCATAAACAATTAGAAAATTTAATGATATGTAATTGTTTTAATGGTTTTGTTTAAACGAACGAAACTTTTTTTTATGGCTGGTTGATACTTGAAAGAGCTACTCGTAATCCTTAGTGAAGAAATTTATTGAACTATCTAATATACCGAAATTAAGAAAATAGTGCTGGTAAATAATTTTAATTTTAATTTCATCGCACTAAGTACAATGAATCTCGCTACGTCGGTATACCTTGAATATTACCTGCGTACCTACACAATATCAAAAGTACACTTATCAATCGCTTGCGCTAAGAAGCTTTGCGATAGAAAAATTAAAACCGCAAATATTTGTGTAAACTTACATATAACGATTCAGGATAATTGATTTTTCCCTTACGTAAATACAGTGATGGGGTGACAAAATATTATTTTCGGAAAATAGAAGAATGCCAGAATGATTTAGATATGACGCAAAAGTACGTATTTTAAAGTCATCTCTAGTTAGACCGCGGCACTAAATTGCGAGTTCCTATGTTAGTGCCAATTATTGTTTAACTACGAATACAATGTAGTAACATGTTTTTTTAATCGAAATTTTGTTGCATTTAAAAAAAAATGGGCGTCTTATTGCGGAGTGAAGATCTTTTCAGATAACTAGTTTTATAATAATACGTCTGTATGATTTTAGTTTGTGGTTACATGTAAATTGTACGTAAAATATTTCACCATGGCACAGTTCGCCGTGAACTTTCTTATCGGAAAGAGATGACCGTATACTATACGGACTCCAATTTTATTAGATTCAATATGAACATTAATTCAATTTTCATAGATTTTTTGGCAAAATTAATGAATTCAAGAATGAAAAACTAACTTAACCTACACTAAGCTAACAAATAATCCAGTATATCGGTTATTTTCAAAATTTGTTTGTTGCTGGTTTCCTGTAATATGTAGACTAACAAGAACCGTGTTTTATTTAGACATAAATTTTATGTCAGTACTATATGACCCAAAGAGGTTGGACGGTCTTTAATATACGGCCATATATTTTTGATACAACATTTCACGGTAAAGTGTGATACGGCAAACTTCATACTATTAGTTTGTATACTGTGTATTTGTTAATTATAATCATTTGGACTTCGTGACTTTACTCTGCTCCTCTCACTAATCTGCACTTTATATTATAAAGTCTCTGTAAAATCAGTTAAAGCACACTTGAATGCGTGACGACCTCAGTCTTAAATATCTACTTCTGAGACACTCTAAGGTAAATAAAACTGCTGATGCTTTATATCTAACCGTAAGACCTCGTGAAAAGCTTGCGATTAAGAATGAGTGTGGTGAGGAGTGGGTTAGTTTTCTTCCCAGTAAATAAAGATTTTCAATTGGATATTTTGCTCACATTAATTAAGTTAATACCATTTTTCAATCTAAAACAATCATTCCAGTTTAGCGATAACTGGCACTAATATCGCGCCGCGGCTTGAATATATTTGAGTGGGCCTTGGACGTGTCCATAATAATGTTTTTATTTCGAGAAAAAAAAAATTAAGTTTTTTTTTTTTATTTAAAGTTATGTTAAGTAACATTTTCTTATTATCAATGGTTCATTGAAAACGGCGAAGTTAATATTTTTTTTGCGAAAAGTTCTGCGCAGCACGAAATTTAAATTATTTGATTCTTATCGCAAATATCATTTCCGCACTTTTTAATTTTTTTTTAAAAAAGCATCCTGTTTTTTTTCGCATTATTTCACGGAGTGTTAAGTTTTTTTAATAAAAGATGCGAGATAAAATATTGCAAGTTCATTTCAAGAGCGATTCGCGAACTTCTGGGCCGAAAATTTACGATAAAATAACACTCGAGGTTCTCCTACGCGTACGCATAATAATAATAAAAAAAACGTAGAAAAAGTTTCCGCCCGCGTTATATAAAAAAAACCATTAGATAATTACAATTTTAGAAAAGTTCCCGCGCGAAAAGTTCACGACCGGATTTTTACATCGGAAAATAAAACAATAAAATAGTACGCAAGCTTTTAATACGCAAGCTTTCAAAGTGATATTAAGGCTGCGCTCAGTAGGTAAATGGAAATTAATTAAAAAAATCTTTTTCGTTAAGAGATTTAGTGTTGGAAGATTTCGCGTGTTTGAACAGGTGTTGGGAACTACGCAAAATATAAATTATTAACGGCTCAAATAATACAAAGAATTTATGCGTAGCTTCATCTATAAATAATATTATTACTGCGTTATAAGTACCTAGTTGTTATAAGGTCAAGGACGATATTTCGTTGACTTGGCGATACCAACAAGACTACTATTGAATGGCAGTGGTGAAGGGCGGAGGTAGGCTGTTAAAATCCGCCATGAATAGTGCACACTAAACTTTGTCAGTTATTCGCATTTTGTTTTCATTAAAATGGGACTACAATTTACAGATAGTGTTTTTAAAATTCAAATAAATTCTGCGAAAATTAAGACATAATAGATAATAGTCAAAAAATACTCGACTATCTATAAAATATTTAAAAATATATTCAATCATACACAACTTTGGATATTTTATTCATAAAATAATATTTTTTATCTATTAAAGTGAGGTATAGGCAAAGCTTAATGAATTTAAAAAACTGAACCTACATTGTGTTTAATGTGTATTTTTAATTCAACGAAAACAAATAAATATGAAAGAAAAAATATACACAATTTTGTCGTATACCAAAATTATTATGGTTTAGTTAGACAGGGTTTAATTGATTTTTAAAAACTAACAACATCATTATTTGTAAGCTGTAGGCTTAATTTAATAAAAACAAATACGTATGACTAACAAAGTTTATTGTGCACTATTTATGGCGGATTTTAACAGCCTGCCTCCACCCTTTGCTACTGCTAAATGGAAGATTGTCACCTTGGCGCCGGTAATAATGATTGAGAGATAATTTACGAGATAATTAAGTTCTGTGGAAGAACCTGACAATGTAGTAAAGAAGCTTTCAGTAGCAGTAGATTAATCTGAGTTGATTAATTTTTGTAAAAACTTACAAGCTATCTATAAAGATTATTTATTAGCGAATAAATAAAATGAAATGTTTTGAAATAAAACATTCAAATTTTACGTGGTAGAAGTCCATTATATAATTGGGACCTTCCAATGATGGTTTTATAGCCCAAAACAGCTGTCAACGTAACGAAGTAGCGTTTTAAAAATAACTTTGTTTCAAAACCATTGAAAGTTTTATTGAAGTATTAATAGTGGCTATTTAAAAATAAATCTATACTCGTTTTTTATATTTTCTTTTAATTTACCATCAATACTGATTATTATTGAGAGTACATAAATTTTAGTTTATTGATGTTATACTTCTTTAGGCGCGTTTGGAAAATCAGACCAGAGTGAATTTTTGGGGTGTGACATGTAACACATAATTTATTTTTTCACAAAAAAATAAACGCACTCGATTGGATTCGAACAACGGATTGTTCGGTTATCAGCCAATCACACTACCTTTACGCCACAGTATGATACTCCAATCGTAACGGATTATACAGTATAATAATTATTATAGTTTAGAATTATTTCGTTGCCTAGGCAGCGAATTTATTATTGTCGACCAATTGCAATTCCTTACGTAAACAAACTATTAAACGTCATAGTGGCAGTTACTTTAAAAATAAAAACAACGATAAATAATTATATAATTCAGTAATGTAAGTTAAAGTGTATAGAAATAAACCAACGGCGTTCTAATAAGCGGTCATTTTTCTTAAGTGTGTAATTTCAAACGTTCAGAGCTAGTCGAAGAATCTAAGTAAAGTTATCACAAGTTTTGTTTTTATTTTGTTATGCCAAAGAAGTATAACTTCTAACGCTCGTACATAAGTACAAACATCGATTTTTTTTATTCAGAATGAAAAACAATATTTAGTACAAATTAACTTTTTAAATTCATAAACAATCGATAATGAAGTTACTCCACTGTTTATCATTTAAATTTAAAAACTAAGTTATTGTATCTAATATCCATTTTTGTGCAAAGAAAACTTTTATACCTCTTGTAAAATTTCAATTCTGTAAAAACCGAAGTTTTAAAAACTCAACGGATATACAAACATCCAATTTTTCAATATATTTAAGCAATGATATTATGCAACCGGGTTCGTAGATTTTACAAAGTTGCCAATAGCTATAGGACTTTTATTCAGAGCTATGAAATTCACGGTCTAGTTGAGATGTTTGGCGATCCAAAAACCGACTTTTCCCATGCTTCAACTTCTTTATTAGAATTGGATAGAAATTCTTGTGACTCCTTTATTCAAATTTTCGGAAAGCTTTTTAGGCACTGTTTGGTTAGACTCTTTTCTATGGCAGTTATTTCAAAGCTCGCAATAGTCGCAATCCAATATAGGAATAAGCTAGGAATACCCGAGGAAACGTGCAGGGTCTATTTCCGGAAGTTCTTTGTTGCCACATTTCAGAATTTCTACAAATGGATAAAAAATATTTTTGTTTATTAAAAATACGTTGAGCTTTCTGTTTTCAATCGTTTAACATACACTATATTATAATATAATATTTCAATCACAACTGCTTAGAATTTATATTTTATCTTATATTTAAAAATTTCTATTGGAAAAAATCAAACTCACATCTTTCACTTTCTGGGTAAGTGCTCTAGCTTTTAAACTATCAATCCATATATAATTCATTTTGAGAAAATGTATTATAACCAATAGAAATGGAAAAAGTAAGACACCCCGCAGGAATCGAACCTGCATCTGTCGGGTATCGCGCCCGCCGCGCATAGACCAATATGCTAAAGCTGTCATACTAATTATGACAAATTTTAACTATTGGCTCTTATAATAGTCTCTGAAGCGCTTCCCAAATTGATCTAAGATTGGCTATCGACTTTTGTATTTTAAATTAAAGTAGGTATTACTCATTCACTGCGGACCTGTTAGTTATTAATTAATGACCACATTTAAATAACATGCTAATTATATCTAATGGCCATCTGATGGGCGTGATACCCGAGAGATGCAGGTTCGATTCCTGCGGGGAGTCTTACTTTTTCCATTTATATTGGTTATAATACCATTTTTTCAGAAGTGTTTTCAAAATTATGTATGTTCAATACTTAGAATATTAAAATCATAAATCTTGTAAATTATTCGTTGAATAAAAAAAAATAGTTAATTCCATATATAATTCTTCTGAATTATTTCTAATAATTTAGTTATATCTGAGGTACTTATGATGATCGAGCAGTAAAGTGTCGGCATATGAAGTCATGAGCTTCTTATTCAAATCTCGGGTCTCAAAAATTAGATGTTATTTTTTTTAATGTGTGTTAAGACCCAGAGCATGGTCTTGACAAATTGAGTAGTTTACATGCATTTATCGTAAAAACATATTTGTTAATACAACTTCCGCTTTGTGGATGCCCATTTGCAACAGAGTAATTGAATTATTTCAAATTCCGCCAATCACTCTCATTAGTGATTAGTTTTATAAACAAATGAGGTTAATCACCTTACTAATATAATTGTAAATTACATTTGTCTACTTACAAAAAAATCCAATACTAAATATTCTGAAGATTTAATCTATCATTTTTCAAATCTTGAGTATAATAAGAATTTAATAAAAATAATTACAAGATAAAAAGAACTTTTTTATATACAACGTTTTCAATTTTTCTGTTGAATTATTATGCTCAATATGCTCAAACTTGTACTTGATATGTAGTAAATAAAAAAAAACAAACAAACAAATATAGAATACTGAAATATCATTTTGATTTCCATAGTAACGCACGTATATAATATTAATGATTTAGTTGCTAGGACCACCCTCTTAGCAACCAATAATAGTCTTTTACTTTTTAGAGATTTTTCTGAAATAACTTTCCATACAAAACAGAATTAACTGAAAATGATTTCAATTCTGCTTAAAGATGGCTAAATGTATTAAAAGAATGCATTGGCATCGTGTTCTGATATATTCTAAAAGTTTCAAATGTCTAGTTAGTCGGAAAGTTAGTTAAAAAAATGATTGCAAGATTTGTACTCGACAAAAAACCATCAGAGAAACAAGAATACGAGCTAATAAAAACGTTGTAATAGGTTGATTATTGCCATTTAGTTATAGTAAATACGTAATATAAATTAAAATACATTGTCTTGTTAGTAAGCTAATATTATAACGAAAATAATATAATTGTTAAATTAATCAAACAACAGCCACAAAACAAGCTTAATAAATATTTATTATAAAATAGTTTACGCAAACAATACACAGCATTACAACCTTCCTACGGTAGGGTAACACGAAAACAGCAAAGTAACGAACGAGTGATGAAACATGAAAATTAATACTTGCCAGTATTCAAGAATTGCAAATGAATGCACGCAGAAGAATTTGAATGCTTTAATCCTTAGATAGGAAAGCTTTAAGGCTTTATTAAGTTCACGTGTTTAAATATTTAGATATCTATTTATTTATTCATGTAAAACATGACCACTCCAGTAGTAGTAACCTAAATGACTTGTTTGTGGTAGTTTGTTTGAAAGGGAAACTTCCTTGAAGCTTTTCTTTGTGTTCGGAAAAGCCAGCGGCGATAAGACCGTCGGTACTTCAACCATGCGACGCCTGAATAATTTTCAGTTACAGTATTAATAATAACATCACGTGATTTGACATTTTATTACCAGAGTTAAGTTTCATAACTATTCGTAGATGTTTGATTTTACGACGCTTAGAAATCGTACAGAGTCATCGTCCCCGTTTTACCGATAATATTATTAAACTGTAGTAATTAATTAAATTAATAAGGCCTGAATAAAAAAAAAACAACAGGAAAATTGAACATTCAAGCGAATATTAAGGCCGTGGATATACGGGCAACTTCGTGTTGCTCCTGCTGGCAGCAAACGAGCTGCCGTACTTGGCAGCAAATTTGTCAGCGGAAGCTAGATTTTACGAACTACTACTATCACTATATGATTCACATTTTAGATTCTAAATGCACTCATAGTTTTTTATGTCACTTATAAAAGCGTCCGTGTCAAAATTATTGTCGTCCATATTTGGCAAAAACTCGGACTGGAATGACGGTGCACATGACTAGGCGCCAGGCGGTGAGAGAGGTGGGAGAGGCTGAGTTGCTATACCGGGCAGGGGTTTGGGTCGAAATCCCGAAGGCCAAAATCCCGAAGGCCGAAATCCCGAATGCCGAAATCCCGAATGGCCGAAATCCCGAACGGCCGAAATCCCGAATGGCCGAAATCCCGAATGGCCGGAATCCCGAAGGCCGAAATCCCGAAAAATAAAAAAATATAAACAATAATAATTTTCAACCAGCGGTACCCAAATAGGCGGCTCTTTAACTTGCGTGTGTAATTTACCGAGATAGTAAAAATAGTTTTATAAAAACTATTATTAATTATGGAATCAACCATAAAAATAATTTGTAACCAGCGGTACCCAAATAGGCGGCGCTTTTTCTTGAGTGTGTAATTTACCAAGATAATAAAAATAGTTTTATAAAAACTATTATTAATTATGGTATGAAGCATAAAAATAATTTTCAACCAGCGGTACCCAAATAGGCGGCTCTTTTTCTTGCGTGTGTAATTTACCATGATAATAAAAAAGTTTTATAAAAACTATTATTAATTATGGATTGAAGCATAAAAATAATTTTCAACCAGCGGTACCCAAATAGGCGGCTCTTTTTCTTGCGTGTGTAATTTACCATGATAATAAAAATAGTTTTATAAAAACTATTATTAACGCTTTCGCTGCTGAATAGATAATGAGATTTTAATTGCCCCCTTTAAAATGCACGTTAATTACATCGATCGGCCGCCAGGTCATTACGCACCGTGTGCGTCTTCCGCGTCCAAAGTATTAATTATGGATTGAAACATAAAAATAATTTTCAACCAGCGGTACCCAAATAGGCGGATCTTTTTCTTGCGTGTGTAATTTACCATGATAATAAAAATAATTTTATAAAAACTATTATTAATTATGGATTGAAGCATAAAAATATTTTTCCACCAGCGGTACCCAAATAGGCGGCGCTTTTTCTTGAGTGTGTAATTTTACAAGATAATAAAAACAATTTTATAAAAACTATTATTAATTATGGTATGAAGCATAAAAATAATTTTCAACCAGCGGTAACCAAATAGGCGGCGCTTTTTCTTGAGTGTGTAATTTACCATGATAGTAAAAAAAGTTTTATAAAAACTATTATTAATTATGGATTGAAGCATAAAAATAATTTTCAACCAGCGGTACCCAAATAGGCGGCTCTTTTTCTTGCGTGTGTAATTTACCATGATAATAAAAAAAGTTTTATAAAAATTATTATTAATTATGGATTGAAGCATAAAAATAATTTTCAACCAGCGGTACCCAAATAGGCGGCTCTTTTTCTTGCGTGTGTAATTTACCATGATAATAAAAATAGTTTTATAAAAACTATTATTAATTATGGATTGAAACATAAAAATAATTTTCAACCAGCGGTACCCAAATAGGCGGCTCTTTTTCTTGCGTGTGTAATTTACCATGATAATAAAAATAATTTTATAAAACTATTATTAATTATGGAATGAAGCCCAAAAATAATTTTCATGTTAAATATCATTTTAAATGGGTAATAACCTAATCATAATTATCAAATGCGCTTGTAATACAAGCCTTGTATATTGATTATAGGTTTTATCGGAATTTGATTTCTGATGATGGACAGTTCAATGTGGTCTTATCTGAGAACGAAAGTGATAAAGCTGTCTTTTATTAATAATTATCAGGTATACATAACATTTTCATTAGCTTTGTTAATACGTAGTCATGTTCCAAACTCAATCTGTAAGTTTTCTTTCTTTTTTCAACCATGTCCGATCCAGGTTTATTTTTTTACGAGAAATGGATGTCAGCCACTTTCTCAACTCATTAAGTCCATACTCTGACTCATACACAAATTGAAAAGGCAATATGTGTACTTGCACAGACCCAGGATTCAAACCTGGGACCCACAAAGCTATAGGCCGACGCTTAAGCCACGCGGTCATTGTGGGAATAGTCTTAGTTCAATAAAAACAAATACGTGTAACTGACAAAGTTAATATGCATCATTTATGTCAGATCCTAACAGTTCACTTCCACCCTTCACCACTCTTAAACCTAGCATCCAATTAAATAACATTTTTTTGTATTTTAACTAATCAATATGTACGTTTCTTAAAACTCACAATTTAAAAAAAACGTCGTAAAATGTGCGCTCGTTCAACACCCGTCTTTGATTATTATAGGTATCAGATTTTAAAGGTATTTTTATCACTAAAATGCAGTGTGATAAGTTTGTTGAATTAAATAAAAATATTTTTGAATAAATCATACTTTCTATATTTCATTTTTGAAAATCGTGAAATCTCTTTTATTTATATCAAATCTAGCTTAACACTGGCGACCTTTTCGAGACCCAGGGTTGACTTGGACTAGTAATTATATGAAATAAATATAATTATGTACAAAAACGTTGAAGAAAATTTAATTTTATCGCAGTGATTCCAAACCTTTTTCATGTCACGGCACACTTTTCAAATTATAATATTTTCGCAGTACATTGAAAAATACTTAACATGTTGGTTGACATATAACTTCATTCGGACTTTCAAATTATCGTTTTTTATCCATTTTTTAATTTAATAATTAATTTAACCACATCAGAGTTTTGACCAACTAGATTACTAGAGGGACATTTTTATATGTATCATATAATAGCGATTTCACATTGATTTCATTGAATTGGTAGCCATAAAAAATTTTCTGAATGATAGCACATATAAACTCTTCCTTATAATCATTATCTTTAGTGACTTATTATGTCACACTGTTAATTGCATTTTTTTGAAATAATTCAATGAACATGAATAATATTAGGTTATTAGTTACAAAGTCGGTAACCTTCATAAATACTTTTATTTATATTGTTCTTGACTCAATTTCTGTGAGTACAATTCCATCGTACATATGCATTTTCATAAAATATCAAATCCAGCTCCGATTGTTAGTTAAATAGAATTAAACAGGAAATCGAGTGCAAAGTTGAATACATTCATCAGGCTCCATTTTTTTATATATATCAACTCTATACATGATTTTTTATTAATTCTTATGACGTTAAGGATATTTTATTTTACTACTCGCTTTTCCTAATTGATCATTAATATGTTTGCAAAAATAAAATATTCTATTTGTAGTCCTAAATGTGCTTGACAGCTGTTGTTTGCGAGTGTCTCAAAATGGTGGAATAAGCAGGTTACCAACTTTGAAATTAACAGCCTCACAATATGCAAAGCCAGTGCTGCTATATTCCACAAAAACAGTGAACTTTCAACATAAAAGATAATTCACCAGGGAGAAAATGCTAAAAAATGATAAACATTCATCGAAAATATAATATGCTATGGCGTACATATTTTTCACAGTACAGTTTTTTTAATACCAAATAAAATTGCGCCACAAGCGACATCTTTACTTAAACATACTAGTAGTATAAAAAAATGTGGGAAAAGTTTATTTTTACTTTTTGTCAGAATTTCTATGATTTATAAAGAAAATAGAATGAAATTCTGCAGTATATTTCTTAATCGTTTCCGATACCCGTTTGGAATCACTATTCCATGGCCCTACTAAAGTTTTTGGTTATAAACATAATCTAAAAATGTGCTTCATATGGATTTAATTATATGTATCCATTAATTATTTTGTTCATTTGATAGTAAGTATGATAAATTGTATGAAGGGTTGCCAACTTTTATTCAGATGAATGAAAGTTGAGAGCCTTTTTAGCTCTTCTGGGAATGTTTTTTTCCGACACATTTAAAAAAATTATGTGTATTGAGATAAAAAATTATTTTCTTACTTAATTCCAAAATAATAATAGTTTTTATAAAACTGTTTTTATTATCTTGGTAAATTACACACGCAAGAAAAAGAGCCGCCTATTTGGGTACCGCTGGTTGAAAATTATTTTTATGCTTCATACCATAATTAATAATAGTTTTTATAAAACTATTTTTATTATCTTGGTAAATTACACATGCAAGAAAAAGAGCCGCCTATTTGGGTACCGCTGGTTTAAAATTATTTTTATGCTTCATACCATAATTAAGAATAGTTTTTATAAAACTATTTTTATTATCTTGTAAAATTACACACTCAAGAAAAAGCGCCGCCTATTTGGGTACCGCTGGTTGAAAATTATTTTTATGCTTCATACCATAATTAAGAATAGTTTTTATAAAACTATTTTTATTACCTTGGTAAATTACACATGCAAGAAAAAGAGCCGCCTTTTTGAGTACCGCTGGTTGAAAATAATTTTAATGCTTCAATCCATAAATAATAATAGTTTGTATAAGACTATTTTTATTATTTTGGTAAATTACACACGCAAGAAAAAGAGCCGCCTGTTTGGGTACCGCTGGTTGAAAATTATTTTTATGCTTCATACCATAATTAATAATAGTTTTTATAAAACTATTTTTATTATCTTGGTAAATTACACATGCAAGAAAAAGAGCCGCCTATTTGGGTACCGCTGGTTGAAAATTATTTTTATGCTTCAATCCATAAATAATAATAGTTTTTATAAAACTGTTTTAATTATTTTGGTAAATTACACACGCAAGAAAAAGAGCCGCCTATTTGGGTACCGCTGGTTTAAAATTATTTTTATACTTCAATCCATAATTAATAATAGTTTTTATAAAACTATTTTTATTATCTTGTAAAATTACACACTCAAGAAAAAGCGCCGCCTATTTGGGTACCGCTGGTTGAAAATTATTTTTATGCTTCATACCATAATTAAGAATAGTTTTTATAAAACTATTTTTATTACCTTGGTAAATAACACATGCAAGAAAAAGAGCCGCCTATTTGGGTACCGCTGGTTGAAAATAATTTTTATGCTTCAATCCATAAATAATAATAGTTTGTATAAGACTATTTTTATTATTTTGGTAAATTACACACGCAAGAAAAAGAGCCGCCTATTTGGGTACCGCTGGTTTAAAATTATTTTTATGCTTCAATCCATAATTAATAATAATTTTTATAAAACTATTTTTACTATCATGGTAAATTACACACTCAAGAAAAAGCGCCGCCTATTAGGATACCGCTGGTTGAAAATTATTTTTATGCTTCAATCTATAATTAATAATAGTTTATATAAAACTATTTTTATTATCTTGGTAAATTACACATGCAAGAAAAAGAGCCGCCTATTTGGGTACCGCTGGTTGAAAATTATTTTTATGCTTCAATCCATAATTAATAATAGTTTTTATAAAACTATTTTTATTATTTTGGTAAATTACACACGCAAGAAAAAGAGCCGCCTATTTGGGTACCGCTGGTTTAAAATTATTTTTATGCTTCAATCCATAATTAATAATAGTTTTTATAAAACTATTTTTATTATTTTGGTAAATTACACACGCAAGAAAAAGAGCCGCCTATTTGGGTACCGCTGGTTTAAAATTATTTTTATGCTTCAATCCATAATTAATAATAGTTTTTATAAAACTATTTTTATTATTTTGGTAAATTACACACGCAAGAAAAAGAGCCGCCTATTTGGGTACCGCTGGTTTAAAATTATTTTTTTGCTTCAATCCATAATTAATAATAGTTTTTATAAAACTATTTTTATTATTTTGGTAAAAATCACACGCAAGAAAAAGAGCCGCCTATTTGGGTGCCGCTGGTTTAAAATTATTTTTATGCTTCAATCCATAATTAATAATAGTTTTTATAAAACTATTTTTATTATCATGGTAAATTACACACGCAAGAAAAAGAGACGCCTATTTGAGTACCGCAGGTTTAAAATTATTTTTATGCTTCAATCCATAATTAATAATAATTTTTATAAAACTATTTTTATTATCTTGGTAAATTACACACTCAAGAAAAAGCGCCGCCTTTTTTGGTACCGCTGGTTGAAAATTATTTTTGTGCTTCAATCCATAATTAATAATAGTTTTTATAAAACTATTTTTATTATCTTGGTAAATTACACACTCAAGAAAAAGCGCCGCCTATTTGGATACCGCTGGTTGAAAATTATTTTTGTGCTTCATTCCATAATTAATAATAGTTTTTATAAAACTGTTTTTATTATCTCGGTAAATTACACACGCAAGAAAAAGAGCCGCCCATTTGGGTACCGCTGGTTTAAAATTATTTTTATGCTTCAATCCATAATTAATAATAGTTTTTATAAAACTATTTTTATTATCATGGTAAATTACACACGCAAGAAAAAGAGACACCTATTTGGGTACCGCTGGTTTAAAATTATTTTTATGCTTCAATCCATAATTAATAATAGTTTTTATAAAACTGTTTTTATTATGATGTAAAATTACACACTCTCCATAAAGCGCCGCCTATTTGCGTACCGCTGGTTGAAAATTATTATTGTTTATATTTTTTTATTTTTCGGGATTTTGGCCTTCGGGATTCCGGCCATTCGGGATTTCGGCATTGTGGATTTCGGCCTTCGGGATTTCGTCCGGCACCCACCGGGCAGCTAGAGCTGCCGAGTGTATTTTTGACGCGGCGACAAATTAACTGCCGCAACTCGGCGGTTTCGGGCAGCACGTCGACTGCAGATGCCGAGGTCGGCAACAGTGAGTTGCTGTGTATGCGTCCGTTATGAGTTTTGTTTGAAAAATTGGTTGAAGTTGCCCGTATATTCCCGGCCTAATACAAATTAAAATTGTTGATCAGGTACACAAAAGAAGGAAGAAGTGTTCAGATATCCAAAAAAACCTCTATCAGGACATAAGACAAACAAGATTTTTCTACCTACTCATAATTAAAAAAAAAAAAGCAATATTATGTTATATTTAAAAAGTGAAAATAATATTTTAAATATTATGTGTGTGTATATTATAGGTATTATGTTTAAGTATAAGTGCATAGAAGTTTTTTTAAAAATATCAGAAATCTAAATCAATCAATGGATTAAGTGTCATTCGAACGCGTACTTTTCACTCGTCTAAGTGTATTTTCTGTGAATAATATTTTTTGTAACACGTATTTTTAATATATTTTTTTTGTTTATATTCAATTTAAAAAAATAAATAAACATCAACATGTACAAAAATGGTAACCATTTATTTATGCAATTATAATCATCTCAGATATCGTAGTTATTGTGAATACGTAGGCCTACCAGCAATCGCTTGGCAAACAAAAGATTTGTGTATGAATCCCACTTGGTCCATATTGATTTTTTTTGTTACTAAAGTTAACCATTTTTGGACCTTATAATCTATATATCAAGACGTATATATTTTTTTTGATATACTGATTATCATATAAATAACATAAAATAATCGTCTCCTGTGTGATCAGTAAAAACAATAAAGTTTAATGAACGAAGATTTTGCAAAATACATATTTATTATAATTAATTAGTGAAACTTTACGGGTTTATAAGTGTTACCAAAACCATTAGACATTTATAAGAGACACGTCAGTCCACACGTAACCCAAGGACTTTGGGTATAGGGTCCTATCCTACACAATTGTAAGGGAACCCGTCAATAGAAAGGTTAACCGATCTTGTAAACGACCTAAAGGATTATGTCCTTTACCTATATTTTAAAGAAATATTAAGTAATAGCTATATTTAGCCACGAAACATAGATAATGTATTATAGATGTTCGATCCAATGTAAAGATAGTGGTCAAAGTTTAATTAATTATAAAGAAAGTCTTTTTTCTTCTTTTATCTAATCTTTTTTCTATTTTACAATAAGTATACAGAAAACAATCTTTATAATGATATTATATTCTTAATAAAACGTACGGTATTTATTTTATTGAGTATTGATTTTTTTAGTAACTATTTACAATATCTATTTTACAAAATTTTTCTTAGCTCGTATTCTTATTTGTCCGGTGGTTTTTTGTCCGGTACAAATCTTGCAATCAATTTTTAACTAACTTCCCGACTAGCTAGACATTTGAAACTTTTAGAATATATCAGAACACGATGCCAATGCATTCTTTTAATACTTTTAGCCATCTTTAAAAAGAATTTAATTCATTTTCAGCTAATTCTGTTTTGTATGAAAAGTTATTTCGACACCAATATTGGTTGCTAGGGGGTCTGGGGTCCTAGCAATTAAATTATTAATATATACGTGCGTTACTATGGAAATCAATATGACATGTCAAAATGACATTTCAGTATTATTCCTATCAAGTACAAATTTTTTTGATCGTTTAAGCTAGTAAAGTCAAGTTTATATGATTCAAGAGAAAATTTAAAAACGTTGTATATAACAAGTTCTTTTTATCTTGTAATTATTATATAAATAACATTAACTCAATAATAAGTCATTAGGAGATAAATGGGTTTAAAGATTTAAATATAAGAATGTTCATAGTTCTTCAAAATAGAGTGGCCCAAGCATAAGACGAATATCATTAGTGAAGAATCTAAGGACATGATTTCATAAAAACACAACCTCGTTGTTCTTGTCAAGGACTCAAATGCGGATATTATATTGCAAATATTCATAAAGGAGATGTAATGTGATGAAATACAATTTAATTAATCTTTTTCTTAATTAATATATAATAATCTATAATGTACTTAATTCACAAAGTCATATACTAGTTAAGAATCCTAGATTACAATCCTGATTCGTCTGGTTAGAAGTACATTAGCAATAGCTATTGATAAAAATAGGTTTATATATCATTGTAAAAACCTGCCTTCCTTGACAAAAATTGCTATACGAATTCTCATATAAATGTAGTGTGATTCAACAAGTAAAACTGTTTGCACCTGCTCAATATCCAAACAAAACTTCAAAGATTCAATAAATATACTTAGGGCAGTCTACGACATAGGTGTCCGAATCTTAGAGCAATCACAGCGATAATTATCGATTGGTTGATACAAAATTGCCCGCATTTGACGGTGAACAGTGAACTATACGTATTTCTGCAAAAAGCAGATAGTCAGATTCTCAACGTTAGTGTCCGTGACCCTACAATTTCGTCATTTCAACCTACTGCTGATATATTTATATTCACAGGTGATGGTATATGTAGTAAATATAATAAACTATATTAAAAAAACACCAAGATTAGTGTCCGTAACTCTACAATTGAATCATTTCAACCTAGCCCTATACCAATGACATTATTAATAGACGACGCACTCAGTACAGTAGCTAACAAGTAAATTCGCCCATAGTGACATTCGCACGTGCATAGGTAGATGTCACGCAATATCCATTATGCGATATCATGCATCGGGAATTTATAGCAATATCACCTTTATTGTAACGGCGTTAGAACAGTGTTTATAGTATCAATGTTTGTTTGAGCGAACCTGTTCGAACCAAACCATAGCAATATCACCCTTATTGTAATGGCGTTAGAACAGATTATGCCATTCGGCAGTCCCGACAAAAAAAGTGAGTGTCATTTTTTTTCCAGATGCTTCGTCCATATTACTGTCATTGCCCTATACATACCACGATGGCCGCGCCTCTTAAGCGTTGGCTTATAGTGTCGTGGGTCCCAGGTTTGAATCCTGGGTCTGACAATTACACATATTGTTCTTCAATGTGTGTATGAGTCAGAGTAGGTATCAAATAGGTTGAGCAAGTGGCTTAACATCCATGTAAACACAAAATTCTGTGTTTACATGGATGTTAAGCTTCCACTCTGTTGGGGCCTATATTATGATCCTATTAGGATCGGACATGGTCGGAATACATACAGTCCACTAAAATGTACAACTACTGCTGATCTATTTATAACCACAGGTGATGGTATATTATGTAGTAAATAATATTGTTAAACAATATAAAAAAATACCAAAGTTAGAGTACGTGACCTCAAAATTACGTCATTTTGACCTAACCCTGTAGGTAGGTATGTAGATAAAATGATATTTGTAAATTACATAAAAAATACACTAAAATGTAATAGCACTTGTATTTGTTCAATCATGAGTACCTACCTTAATTATTATAATAAAGATCTTTCCTCTTATATACACATATCATTTTGATTACAGCATGTCTATTAGAAGTATTAGTACTAGTAAAATTTTTATATTATTATAATCTAAAATCCGTCAGCTGGATTTGAATATCAAAACCTATTACTTTATCCATCAATCATGTATGAAGCATGCACTTTCTCACCTTACAGTCTACAAACCCAACACATTCGATTAAAAAACGATTTTCCTTTTAGAAAA
The DNA here is from genome assembly GCF_057557595.1 of Rhyacophila brunnea. Classification (NCBI taxonomy): domain Eukaryota; kingdom Metazoa; phylum Arthropoda; class Insecta; order Trichoptera; family Rhyacophilidae; genus Rhyacophila; species Rhyacophila brunnea. Next base: position 6,204,241 of record NW_028232796.1, on the reverse strand, counting down.
TTTAGGAAAGGTTGAAAAAATTAAATCAAATTTTTTATCGTTTCGGTAGGTACCTAATATGTTTTTATTTTAAATTGAAAATATTTATGTATTCTAGTTATTTTAGTAAATTCAGTATTATTTTGAGACAACTTAAACATCTATTTTTATAAGTGCATAGCAATATAAAGTGTTTAAATATCGATAAAATTTTAGAGTTTGTTAAAATATTTGGATTGCTATGACGATTGGTTTATTAATATATAACTCTGTATCTGAGAGCTGACTTATCCTAAAGACCAAAATGGCATTTTGCATAAAACGTAATTTAAATTTAATTTTAACTATTTCATTACATATTATCTTTTTTGTTTTTCATTCTAAAAAAATACAATTTATGCAGTTCGTGCATTATTTAAAACACATTTATGTGAAAAAGGTTTTGTTTTGGTACCTTCGTAAATTTGACTGTATTAAGGGTTTTTATATTTTAAGACATTTTGGCTTCATCTTCATTTCTTTCTCATTTTCTTTCAAATGTTGCATATAGGTTAAAATGACAAAAAATATTATAACTATTGATAAATAATATTAAAATCTCTTGTTTTAAATCTAAACTGTCTCTTGTATATTTAGGATAAGTTAGCTCTAAAGGAAATGTCAGTTAAGACATAATGGTTTTGGTTTATCTTATTGCAAATAGAAGTGTGGGAATCAGTATCACTGGAGGAAAAATATATGTAGATAATCAAACCAAGCTTAACTTAATTTCTACAAAAAAGCACTTGGGTCAAGTTTGCTCTGAGGTACAGAACCTTGAAACAGTTACCAACAAGAATAATCTAACATCGTAGAATTAACAAAATAATTGTTTTTAACAATTTATTTTTATAATAATTTGAATCCTTTTGCCATAAATATTTCACAAAATAATATATTGAAATAGTAAGAATAACAAACACAGATTACACATAAATAGACAGAACCCCAGTTAATTAATGGATGGGAGAAAAGATTCCTTATATTTAGTTTTTCGATCACTCTGAAAGGACAAGAACTTGATCAGGAAGTAATTTAATAAAAGGTGACCCTTTTTCGAAACGACATCTCAGAATTAGAAAAACCCGAAACTTCTCTACATTGGAAACTAATTCCGTATTTTATATAACATGCTGAAAAGCTTGGAGAAGGTAATACACTAGAGTGGTAATCTTTCGATCGTACGTGTTACGGAATTACGTAAACACCTTATTATCGAGTTTTCCTTTGTGTATACGGATTGACGTTTTCCCTTATTAAGTAAAAGTGATGGAATTTGTTTTATACTTACATTAAATTAAATAAAATTTTCTCGTGGTTTGGATAAAGTTTGTATAAATCACTATTTTATAGAATAGCAAGAAAAACATGTTATAAAAATTGTCAGAGGTAAGTACACGTTATGGGGCTTTTGAGTACCGTTGTTTTGTCACGGCGAACATTCCAATTTTAGCACGTTTTTTTAGCTCGTATTCTTGTTTGTCCGGTGGTTGTTTATCCAGTACAAATCTTGCAATCGATTTTTAACTAACTTCCCGACTAGCTAGACGTTTGAAACTTTTAGAATAAATGAGAACACGATGCCAATGCATTCTTTTAATACTTTTAGCCATCTTTAAGTAGAATTGAATTCATTTTCAGTTAATTCTGTTTTGTATGAAAAGTTATTTTGGAAGAAATCCGTAATCTAATTCACTATTATTGGTTGCTAAAGGGGTGGTCCTGGCAACTAAATTAGTAATATATGCGTGCGTTACTATGGAAATAAAAATGACGTTTCACTATTCTATATTTGTTTGTTGCAAAATAGCAAAAAAAAAAATGATTTATTGACAATTGCCTTATTTGTCCTAAATTATTATTACATAGAATTGTCAAGTTTATATGATTCAACAGAAAATTTAAAAACGCGATATATAAAAATTTCTTTTTATCTTGTAATTATTAATTAAATAATAATTAATGTAGTGAGCACTATTATATTATGACAACTTAGTGTAAGTACTCCTAAGTCTTAGCTCATTTGTTTTTTGTGCGAAGATTGTAATTCAAATGCGTTGATTCGATTTGTATTTTTCTTAAACTCGGAAGTGTGAGATGCATTAAAATAAATATATTGAGATCCAAGTTTGTACCAATTGGTTATATTTTGATTCAAAATAATAAAAGATGGTTGCCAATATTAACGTGATTTGAAATAGTCCTTTAGTCCTATTAGTAAATTGTCCTACTAAATGTAGAGTAGATATTTTGTTTTTACGAGAAATGAATGTTAGCGACTTGATAAACCTATTAGGTTACTACTCTGACACCATACACAAATTGAAAAACAATATTTGTGTAAAGAGAAATTCTGTTAATACAAAACCTCCACCCTATGAATGCCCACATGATCTTATTAGGATCGGACACGGTAACAAGTAGGTATATTTGTTTTTGATAGGTTGCAAATATTTGTGTGTAATACATTAAAAGAGACTAATAAATTATTTATTTAATAATTAATTTATAGGATTTGAGAATGTAACCTTGTTTATTGTATCTATTCATTATTTGGTACCCAAAAATTGATTGCTAATATATGCAATTAGATATGCGCTTCAGGAGTGTATATTGCTAGTTAATTTCGTTATAATTAAGTAGGAAGAAGGTGATTAAATTGGTAAAACACAATAGCCGGTATCTAATAGTATAATTAATTCTGATTTATAGAAGGTACATGAATCGAAGAATAATGTCAAAACAGATGAAACTTGATTTTTGAAATTATACTTCTTTTTGCGCATTTGGGAAATCAGATCAGAGTGTATTTTTGGCGTGAGACATAGAACACATAATTTATTTTTTCACACGAAAAAAAACCCACTCGATTGGATTCGAACCACCGATTGTTCGATTATCAGCCGAACGCACTACCTTTACGCCACAGTATGATACTGTGATCGTGACGATTATACAGTATAATATTATAGTTTAGTAAAGTCTCGTCGTTGCCTAGGCTGGAAATTTATTATTGTCGGCCATTTGAAATTCTTCACGTAAACGAACGATTAAACGACATAGTGACAGTTGGTAATTTAAAAATAAAAACAACGAGAAACCATTATAAAATTTAGTAATATAAGTTAAATTATGTAGACATAAACTAACGGCGTTCCAATAAGCGGTCCCTTTTCTTGAGTGTGTAACTTAACAAGATAATTAAGAGCTAGTCAAAGAATCTAGTTTATCATACATAAGTACACACACCGATTTTTTTAAAGTTATTAATAACCATGTTTTTCCTTTTTCGTTTAAGGTTGTTGTATTTTTGAATAATCACAAACACCCAAGCTTTGAGAAAATCACATAAATAATATTGTGTCCTCACCGGAAATCAAACCCAGAGTTTCCGGATGGCAGACCAGCGCTTTACACACTATACCACGAGAGTCGACTGATGAAACTTGATTAGGTAAAACTCATTTATATGGAAAAGTAATATAATCTTTGTATAGTAAATATACGTTGTAAAATATATAAGTAATATGAAAAAACGGTTTTATATATATTTAGGTAACCAGAAAATGATTACCAAAAAAAAGTTCAATTTATCAATTTATAATAATTAAGGTTTTTTTTCCCATGCTTCAGTTTAAGCTAGCCACAAAAATCGACACAGAAGTGGATTATAAAAAAAGGTTTTTTTAGTTATATTTAGAAAATGTGCGAAGCGTGATTTATAAGGCAATAACAATATTAATCTTAATTAAGCACTGCGAATCGTATGAAAAGGGTTTCGAAATCAAATTTCTTCTGGAGCCACCACCCCCTAAACAGCGTCCGGCCTGTCGCTTCAAATTATCCAATTTGAGGTCGAAATTAATTTTATTAATCGTGCTCACATTTCTGACCTCTGTCAAATGCTTAATCTCATCTGCGAGTGGGCCTATCTCTACCAATTATTAATGGCCCCATATTAAATTTCGCATTCGAAGGAAATTATCTGCGTGGGAAAGCGTTGAGGTTATATCGTTAAGCGGGAAAACTTTTCGAAAAATGTATTTACAGAAAAAAATATACGCAGAGAGACCAATTTTTGTTTCGATATTTATTTGTGTATCATAATATATGCATATATATATGGATATCAAATATGTATTATATGAAACAAAAAAATGCAAAACAGCAAAAAATCCATAAACTAAAACTAAAATAATATATAATTAAACAAAAAATATTCACCTATAGGGCTATATATATATTACATACCATTTAGCCATTTAGCGAATGGAAAAATACCGAGATGTTCTGCATAGTATCAATACCAGAAAACTACAGTACCTCAGTCACAAATTGAGAGGACAAAAGTACAGCATTCCCCAATTATTTGTCATACAAGGAGAGATCAAATTTAATGTAAACATTTAATTAACAATTTTTTTATTCAACGAATAATTCACAAGATTTAAGAATGTAACATTCGAATTATTGAATATACATAATTTTGAAAATACTTCTGAAAAAATATGTAACCAATGGAAATTTTTATTTAAAAAAAAAAAAAAATATGTAAGTACCAATGTTCAATACGATGTCCGAGTATTGAACGGTAACAAGTCCAAAATTCTACATTTCGCAATATTGGTCTCAAAATACTCGTCATAATGAGCTCTTGCCGGTTTCGTACAGATCCATTTCGAATTGTTTCCATTTAAAACTGGCGATTGACCATACGTTTCAATTAAGAATAGATAAATTCTGACATGTATTCTTTTAAAACTTGTCAAATCTTGTGTATTGTAAAATACTCGAAATATTAAAACATGATTATCTCAAAACTACATTTTTTGAATTGTCACAGTTTAATACTGGGTCATCGAACAATTAGAATGTTACATTCTTAAATTTTATGAATTATTCTTTGAATAAAAAAAATAGTTAATAAAGACTGATATTAAATAATATGCGTCTATCGGTGGTAATAATATTTGGTATATGATTATTTCTCCTTACAAAGTAATAGACAATCAAAGAATAAAATGTTATATCGATATGAAATAATATAAAATAGCACTTATTCCTGAACGGATCATTAAACGCAGCCCATTGCAGTGCTATAATAAAATAACGGGAGGTAATAGTTTCTAGCCGATTCGCAATAAAATCGTATTGTAAAGTTCTTTTGCAGTTTCATATCAGTGCACGAGAATTACTTTCCGATCGACCATAAAAATAAATGCTCTCGAGTTGCGCTTCTCAAAATATTTAATGCTATAATATTCACATAACACGTTTTGTTAATTGAAGGGGCCATATAATGCCGAAGCTCTATTAGGTATACATAAATATATATTTTAAAATCTGTGATTTTCTAATTAAATATAAAATACATTACGACTATTAATAATTTAAAAAATCGGTGTGTGTACTTATGTACGCGCGTTATAAGTTATACTTCGTTGGCGTAACAAAACAAAAACAAAACTTTTGATAACCTAGATTCTCTCTTAATTATCTTGTTAAATTACACACCTAAGAAAAAGGACCACTTATTGGAAAGCCGTTGGTTTATTTCTATACACTTTAACTAATATTACTAAATTATATAAATATTTATCGTTGTTTTTATTTTTAAAGTAACAACTGCCACTATGATGTTTAAGAGTTTGTTTACGTAAGGAATTGAAAATAGCCGACAATAATAAATTCGCTGCTTAGGCAGCGGAACAATTCTTAACTGTAATATTATACTGTAGAATCGTCACGATTGAAGTATCATACTGTGGCGTAAAGGTAGTGCGTTCGGCTGATAACCGAACAATCGGTGGTTCGAATCCAATCTCTGTGCGTTTATTTTTGTGTGAAAAAATAAATTATGTGTTACATGTCACACGCCAAAAATACAGTCTGACCTGATTTTCCAAACGCGCCTAAAGTAGTATAACTTCAAAAATCACGTCTTTTTGATCTTCAACAGAACTTATTAAGGTATATTTTAATGATAATATCATCCATAAAATACGTTATATGTAGGTAGTTATAAAATTCCAGTGTTCAATACACGCATATTTAGTTTTTGTTAAATTGCTTGAAATAAAAGTATATTTTGTATAGATTTTTAAAGTTTATAGTATATACGATCGATTTGATATAATGAAAAAAGATTCTAAGTTTGTTTTATTTAAATATAATATAATATAAAATAAAATAATATTATTTCATAATATATAAAAAGGCTTTTATTGTATTTATTTAGAACGGCAATTATTTTAAATAACTAATGTTGAACAATAAAAATAGTGTACCATCCCCTAGCAGAGGTCAACCACCATAGAAGCGATCTTAGCTTTGTCATCTGCTACCCGGAACAGTTCAGTGGAGCTGCACTGATACTAATCACGGATGTTCTTAAGCCAGGAAATGGGGCGTCGTTATCTGCTACGCTTACCATCTTTCTTTGAATGACAAGTTGGGGAGTGCTGTACTTTTGTCCTCTTATATTGTGGCCAGGTACTTTAGTTTCCTGGTCCTTTTCCATTCGATAGAACGTCAACATTTGTCACCCAGTCAGTTCAAGGAATTTCGTGGATGCGTCTAAACAGCTATATCTCGAAAGATTCAACTCTCCTTGACATCTATTGGTTAAGCGTCCATATTTCCATAGAAATTAATTGAGATAACATGACACCGTACCATATGCGGTTTCAGACATAAGTTAAGATCTCGATTAGTAAGTAGGCGTCTCATTTTGTAAAAGGCACTTCTTGCGATCTCAATTCAAGTTTTTATTTCCAGAAACTGATTCCATTTCTCATTGACCTATGTACCTAAATATTATTTAAATGATTCCCACGGTGAATTGGTTTGCTGTTAATGACAAAACTTGTGTAAGTGTTTGGTGTCGCTATTTTTGATACTAGTACTAGTTTTGTTTTCTTGAGGTTCATTTTTAAACGAAAAAAATAGATCGGTTATTGAAATGGCAGTAGGTATCTAGTGTAAATCTGTAAAGATTTATTTTGTAGAATCACTTATGTTTTTCATGTGTCCCATTTAATATTTACTAAAAATGATTGAGAATCATTGCACTCAAATACGTTTTATGGCACGTCCTCACAACTGGATTTAGGGTTATGGATTTGGCAAACACGTAAAAACGTATTCCGTGGCAATAAAATACGTAAACGCTGGTTTTTGAATATGCAAAACGAATACAAATACTAGTTTCTTGAGATTTTCAACACTATAAAGTGCACTAGGGATATAAACAACGCGGATACAGGTGATAAATAAATTTATGTATCACAATACTGTGATGGGAAATAGTTACACCTGGCCAACATACTATTGAATAATATTTTGGTATTTGCTTTTATACGAAATTGTGAACAAAAATTTTCAGCATTGTTTATCAAAAAAAATGATAAGCATCTTTTTTGAATGTTTTTATTATATAACCTAATTACACCAAACAGAACAGTCCAATTATCAATCGAGCGAAAGACTTTGGTCAATCGCACCATACTCTTGATAATGTAATAATTACTTACAAGATAAAAAAACTTTTTAAATACAACGTTTTTAAATTTTCTGTTGAATCATATAAACTTGACTTGACTAGCTTTAAAGATCAACAAAATTTGTACTTGATAGAAATAATACTGAAATGTCATTTTGACATTCATATTGATTTTCATAGTAATGCACGTATATATTAATAATTTAGTTGCTAGGACCCCAGACCACTAGTAACCAATAATAGTGGATTGGATTACGGATTTCTTCCGAAATAACTTTTCATACAAAACAGAATTAACTGAAAATGAATTGAATTCTACTTAAAGATGACTAAAAGTATTTAAAAAATGCATTGGCATCGTGTTCAAAAATTTCAAATGTCTAACTAGTCGGGAAGTTAGTTAAAAATAGATTTCAAAATTTGTACCGGATAAACAACCACCGGACAAATAAGAATACGACCTAATAAAAACGTGTAAAAAGTGTGTAAACTCAGTTGTTATTTAACATGATGATTCCCTTGAGATTTTTGAGGTTAAACATTAATCATATTATCTATTTTTTTAACCAACTTATACGGTCAGAAATCAACGCATATATGACCTCGTCGTATCACTTGATTTGTATTAATTGCATAACTTAGTTTCTTCCACAGGAGTAATATAAAAAGAATGCTTAAATCCACACGCTTTAAACTAAGATGTTTTCCCCTTGCCATCGCGTAGTAGGAACATAATTTGACGATTATTGCAATGAGTGCCAAAAAGAAGACCAAAACTTATAATTTTCTCGACCAATGGGAAATTGAGTATTTCGTTGTCATTGTGAAAGCCTTAGTGTCCTCAGGCTAATAAATAATACGTTTATTAAGTAGAAGTATGGGAATACGAGAGCGTGTCAGATCACTGTCAGTTTTGATACTGGATAGTCGATCGATGGGCATGCCTAGCATAGAGCAACGGTCGGAGAAAAGAGTTAAATCATCCAAATCAAAGAACACGTAAATTAACGCATTCGCTGCTGAGTAGATAATGATTTTTTAATAAGCACCTTTAAAATAGACGTTAATTACATCGATCGGCCGCCTGGTCATTACGCGCATGTGCGTCTTCAGCGTCCAAAGTATTAATATAATAAATAGATGGTGATCGGTAAGTTTTTAAATCCTCATTTTTTGTAGAAACGAAAACAATGCTATACCCTTTGTAATAACCTAATTTAGTTAAGAACAAGGGTTTTTACCCTTTTGAACTTGAAAACAAAGTACAGAAATTGTTTGAACTCCCATGACAATACCCAAATTTCTCTGACATAAAAACCTTGTTATCAATGTTGTGTGAGGAATCGAAAAAAAAACAACACCAAATTTCCAATACCTAAAGTGTTAAGTGGATATATTTTGAATGAAATGGTTCAGTTCAACAATACTTGTTATTAATTTTGTATAAGTATGTGTTATTCTAAGTACATACATAATTTATATTTGACTTTTTATGCAGGTATCTAATGATATATTATTATTTATACTTAAAAATCGGACACAAGTGTATTTATTATTCGTTCTAAGGAAAATAATTAGCTTGTTTTATTTACTTTTAAGTATTTAATATAATTTTTATAGATATAATTTAATTATGGGTACTATTTTCTCAAAAACGTTTCCAGACCCCCCCCCCTGATACTTGTATAAGATATTTTTATTTTTATTTAAATTCTTTTGATATATCAAATACAATTAATATTTAAATACAGACGTTTTATTTAACTCGGTACAAATTTATACAACATAATACGAATAATTACCTATTTATATTATAAAATATTTTTTGAAAGAAATTAAACTAATACATCTATAACTATTTGATATTACAGTGGCGTTATAATTATCCAGTAGGTAAATTAGGATAGTTTTTTTAGATTTAGTAGATATGGACGTTATTAAATAATAACATAATAAATGAAAATAAATGTTTTGCAATTAGAATAGGCGTTTCATAAATGAATAAAAATGTTACAGATTTATATTGTAATTCAAAAATACTAACTCAAAAGGACGTAAGCGACGGCCTACACAGTTTCACAGCTTGTATTTTTCTTTAACTACTATATATATATTTTTTTTTAATTTAGTACCAAAGAATATTATTTAACATTCTTACCAACTTAAACCTCATAAATAACTCATTTGCGCCAACATATTTCTATGGCTTAGAAGTCTCGAATATTTTATTCAATCCTCATCAAGGTATGTATGACGATACCGTACCTCCCAGTGGCGAAAGGTGGAGGTAGGCTGTTAAGATTCAAAATAAATAGTGCATTATAAACTTTGTTAGTCATACGTAGGTATTTGTTTTTATTAAACTAAGACTAAAATTTACAGCTATAAATTTAAGTCTTATTTCGATAAAAACAAATACGTATGACTGACAAAGCTTAGTGTGCACTATTTATGGCGGATCTTAACAGCCCAACTCCACCCTTCGCCACTGGTACCTTCTAACTGTTTACTATTATTTTATTTTATATTATATTAAATATATCTTAATTTTTTATTCTAACCCTTTTTAATGATACAGATATATAAATTGTATCACTACATCAATCTTACTTCTAAGTTAGAAATATTCAATTATCTGAATTCCCATATTATATTATTAGGTTCGATTTCTTAAAATATGTTGGCTAAATTTGTTACTATAAGATAGTTAGTTGTGGAAATAGTAATGTTCTAAATTAAACAAGACAGTTTATTAGGCCAAAAATTCAATGTTTATAGTTAGATTACATTATATAAAATACAAAAATATAAATAGTTAAATACATTATAAGTTATTAAGTTATTATACATACAAGTAATCATCATAAGTTAAATTATATTTTATTTATTCTTTATACGAAATTCATATTGAATTATTTGCTTTAATAATTGAATTTAACACGTCTATCATTATTGCTAGTGGCCAAAGAGAATTCATTAAAAATTAAGTCAGCTTGATTATTGCAAACGTCCATTCCAACCGTCGTTTTAATTAATTGCATAATGCAAGCCGCAATGAGACTGGTGGTCGTTTTCATTATCACAGCGGTCTATGTAGTTATTTAATAAAGCCCGCGCTATTTGGATGGCAATGAAGTACATAACCATTGGTTCATGTACTGTTACATTAAGTCTCAAGCCACCGAAGCAATTCAGCTTGGGAGGTGATTAAAAGACATTATAATAATTATTATAGTAACATCTATCGAAGGAAAAGATAAATAAAACTCGCAGTCGATAATACAGATCACTGTAACAAGACTCGCAGAGTTAACATTATAACTTCAGTCGAATTTTATCAATCAAACAATACACATCAATCAACATCAGTTCTGTGTAATTACTTAATTTTTATGCACATGGCGAAACAATAATGTACTAATGAAAACGACAAAAATGGGTAACCACAAATTTGTAAGCCTTTCAATAAATTGACAACCACAGTTAATTCGATGTTAAAGACACAAAATTAAAACAGATAGGATGACTTTATTATAAAATAGAAACACTTCCGGTTTTAGTATTTATTAATAGTTCTCAGAGATAAGAAGAGACAATAACAGAGAATACTTCAAACGGTACACGAAAATAGATGAACAAGATAAAATCACTCGCTTGACCCAGTAACCAGATGAACTTGTCAAAACTTGAACTGTCAGTTCAGGTAGGTATCGTATTTGACAACTAGATAACCACAGTTAACACTAGAAAGAATGTGGATAATGTAAGGTGCTTAGTTTAAAAATAGAGGACTTGTATGATCAATAGAGTCAGAGCTAAACAGACTAAGTTGAGGCTGTGAGATTGTGAGTGAAAATTACGGATTTAACATAGAGTTAAATCCTAATCCGTCCACATAATGCTTACGACAATTTAAATTTCATCAAGTATCCTCGGTCGATAGTATTAATAATATATATAAATTATTATTTTTGTAGCCCATGTGCATCCAACAGTATTTCTCAAAAAACATCAATATTAAGTTAATCCTTTACTTTATGGTTCTTCCAAATTTCATTATCTTATTTTATTACGCGATAATAACACACGAACAAATTTTGTTTGTCGACCTCTATTTTCCAGTAAAATACCAGAACTTAGTCGCATTCCTTGCCGTAAAAGCGCTAAATTTTCACACGTAAAATTATATCCACGGAACACCGGAAAATGCATCGTATGTGCTCTGTGTATGGATTGTGTTTGGAACAAAGCGCACTTCAAACGGATGCCCAGAACCATACGGTGCAAGTATTCTCAAGCAAGAGGATTAACGTACTACTAAGAGATTTTGATAATATTCATTAAATTCCTGTGTACCGTATGTGTATTTATCTAAAATGTAAAATATTGTATATACACAGTGGCAAAGACTCCGTACTATTCGATTATTTAAAACCTACCATCTTAACGGCCCACATGCTCAGCGTAGGTCAAAATGTAGCTTTTATGGAATTTTCATTCCTTAAACGTTGTAGATAATATATATTTATATAATTTTAAAGCCTTATTATCTTTTATATTTATTAAAATTAATTTCACTGATGGTTTTGTAAATGCGTTTAAAAATTAATAAACCAAAAAATCTTAACACCACTGCACATGGATGTACTGAAATATGACTATATTCTAAAACATTAGAGCAAGAGGTTTAAAAAAATACTATTTTATGTAATAAAAATACTTTATGCAGTCATCAAATGTTTAAAATAAATATAAAGGTTAATAAGGCTTCAAAATTATATAAATAGATTATCTACAACATTTAAGGAATGGTTATGGTCCAGGGTTATGCTCTGAAAATACAATAAAAGCTCCATTTTGACCTACGCTGAGCATGTGGGCTCTTAAGGAAAATAGTTTTCCAATAGCATCTATCGTATATGTAGGAATGTATAATACAGATTACAGAACAATCTGTAAAGGTTTAAAAAATATATACCACAGCGCGCCATTTGTCTTTACGTAAATAAATATCAGAATTTTTGTCAAGAAATGGTGATATTTTCTCTTATCGACTTTAAGTCACGTGACCTCAGTCAGTCTATCGCACTGTAAGAAGTTTATCCTATCGCCAAACCTTAAAACTTTGCGCATAACATTATTGTCATGACTGCACTGCACTTTGTACAAAATAATTAATATTTTAAAAAATATTTCTATTTCATTTAATCACAATATAAGTATAAATTAATAAATATAGATTGTTTTAAAAATAAAAATAAACTTTTTCTAATAATTTTTGAAATCTTACGTATTTTATGTTGTCAGTGAGCATTGGAAATTTCATTGAATTAGTGTGTCGTTGTCATTAGTGTGTGTCTATTCATCAGAAGTGATATCGTACTATCTTCTTATTTCCCGTAAGTATAACCGACAAGTGTGCTCTTTTTCTCTGATCTTCACAGCCTACCACTTTTCAAAAGTATTACATGAGTATTGAATGGAAGTTTTTATTTAAAATGATAATTTAATAAGTAATATAATATGTACTTATTTATTTAAACATAATATCTTGTTCAGTGGTTTCACTATTAAACAACCATTTATTATTTTTGTACTAATCTTATTCATTGAGTATCGAAATTTGTTTATTAGGATAAAATATAAAGTCAATATTTATTCAAAGTAGGTATAGTTCATAAACTGAAGTTAAATACAACAGATTTATTATTATTATTTTTTAAATTTTTGATTTAATTTTAGAATATAACTGTGTTGTTTGTATGTTATATTTAATATTTTTTTATGTTAACTGTAATTCATGGTGGAAATGCATTGTATTATTGATTTGAGATCCGTTTTATTAAAAATAATCAATAATTATATTTTACAAATATTATAAGATTGGTTGTTTTTTGTATCTATTTTTTTTGTTTTAGTTATCGAATAGTTAATATGCGTAACTATGTTTTTAATTTTATTATAATTTTAGAAAACACCTCATTTTTATTCACAATTATTTTAATGTGTTATTATAAATCCGTTTTTAATTTTCTAATATTTGAAAAATTTGACGTCCTGGGCTGGAAATGATTGATGGCATAGATGTTATTCACACCCTATCAATTTGAATTTATTTTAGTCGATTTAAAAATAAAAGAAATTCTTCTTTATAGCACATTTTATATTATAGTCATTGCTCAGTAATCAATTATTATAAAAGCTCATTTCCATATTTTTTTTCCAAAATTTAATTATCAAACCCTTCTTTCGTCCATGTCCGATCCTAATAGGATCATATGGACCTCCACAGAGTGAAGGTTTGTATTAACAAATTTTGATTTTACGAGAAATGGATGTCAGCCATTTGCTCAACCTATTAGGTCCATACTCTGACTCGTACACAAATTGAAAAACAATATGTGTACTTACCAGACCCAGGATTCAAACCTGGGACCCTCGACACTATAGACCGGCGCTTAAGCCACGCGACCATCGTGGGCGTATCGTGCGCATCGTTGGCAAGCCCTAGTATTAATTAAATTTATCAGTTATGCTCAAAGTCGTTGGAAGCACGTTTTGAAAGCTCTGTTAATACAAAGGTTTTGTCTAGAAACCACTCAAATAGAATATACTTTTGAATAGCGCAGCTTTAATTCGGAAGTGCATTTTGTAACAGCTATTAACCTTAAGACTTCCTAATAATAATGTATACACGTAAATACACGTAAGTCTTCTCAGAAACGTGCTTTTAAAAGCTTTCCAAACACTATACAAATAGGTACTTAAACCTTACTTAGTCTCTACTGAATTAAATACAACTTTTGCTTGTTTAAAAAGAAATGTTTTTAAAGAAGTAGTTTTCTGTAGAGCAAACACCAGTGTTATATTATGTCTTAATAAAACTTTAAATATTTTTATTTCAAAAAGTCATATTTTTTGTAGAAAGTGGGACATTATAATAGTAACATTTAAAATTGCTTTAATCTGAAATGTAATATTATGATCATATCGTCACCTCAATATTACAACTAGATAACTTTGATTTGATCATTGTTGGGAAAATTAAATTGAAAACTTACTTGATTAACCTAAATCTAGGCTATAATTATTATTTAAAATATGAATAAAAAAATTGTGCTTCTTTAATTAGGAACAATTAAATATAATGTTCAATTGTATGAAAAAATATTAAAGTTTATATTGTTTGGTTTAAAGTTATCTAATATTTTCAACACACAAAATTAATACCGATCCCGTCAACTTTTGACTTACCTAGTTTTATCATATTTTAGAGAAGGAAATGCAGAATAATAATCAATAGCCATCTCAAAAATAATGAGAATCAAGTTATCTAGTAAGTTGTAGTTCTAATTGAGGTGACGATATATAAAAAAAATGTAGAAGGAAATTGAATAAAGAATTTTTATAATTTTGTTACATAAACAATTTAGGTCAACTTCACTTCCACGACTATCTTGTTGTAGTATTAATTGAGGTGATGATATTATTGTATGCACTATACGTGCGAGTTATTCTTGTAAGTATTAAAATAATTTTCGCTCTTCATAGTGTAGAGGCTATATTAGGAAACAGTTTTTCTTACAATTTTCTCCCAATGCATTGGGAGAATTTTATATATAATAACTCAAGAAATTCAGTCAAAGCGTAGTTGTTAGTGTTAGTTTTCTTAGTTAGTGTGGTGATCTAAGTCTTGGGTCATTCTCATGCTTAAACTCTGATATGCCTGATTAAGAATGAGACGTGGGTTGTATGGTGGGTACTATTCGATTTAATGTATTCACGTTGTGCAAATAAGAAAAGTTATTTAGGCTGACAATTTTGAATACAGAATGATTGGTTTTGGTTTTGTAAGGAAAGAGGAGTATCAAAGAAATGGAGAGATATTTCTTTATCGCTCGAAAAGAATGAACCACGGACTATTGAGAGCGACCCATCTTTACGAGAACACATCTGCACGTGCCCTGCCATCTGATCCTTTGTTGATGAACCCTTTCCTGCAATACAGCCTACAAGCTTCACAGCCTTTGAAGGCCTAGTAGCTTTATAATAATATAAGTCTTTGATGTATCACAATTGTATCTCTGCCAAAGATTTTGAAATGGTAATAACAACATCCAGTTGTTAAAATTTCCTTTTATAGACCGACATCTGACTGAGTTCACTTTATCGTTTTACTACAAGAGCCTTCAACTATCAAACAAATAAAAAGCAATAATCTAATACCGGAAATATCTTCTGCTTCACAGGATACAAATAAAATCAAATATTGGCTTTTTTATAAAAGAAATTTTTCTAATAGAAAACTTTGTTACTTACGTAAAAAATATAATACGTCAGGTTAAAGATATTTATTTTTTTATGATGTCAGTTTAGCAGAAAAAATAAATTCATCAATTAATTTAGAAAATCTTGATGTTATTAACTCCAGTTTTTAATCACCAATGCTTATAATAAATAAGTACATTAAAATAAATTAACAATTGGTAGAACGTTGTTATAAAGTATTTTACCACGATTTTATTAGCTCGTATTCTTGTTTGGCCAGTGTTTGTCCAGTACATATTTTTTATTGTTTGTCCAAGATTTGTATTGGACGATTGAAGGTTTTTAACTAACTTCCTGACTAGCTAGACATTTGAAACTTTTAGATTATATCAGAACACGACGACAATGCATGCTTTTAATACTTCTAGCCAATTTTAAGCAGAATTGAATTCATTTTCAGTTAATTCTGTTTTGTATGGAAAGTTATTATTGTTGGTTGCTAAGGGCGTTACTATGGAAATCAATATGAAATGTCAAAATGTCTTTTCAGTATTCTATATTTAATCAATATTTCTATCAAGTACCTACAATAAAAAGTTTTTATTATACATAGAATTGTCAAGTTTATATGATTCAACAGAAAATTTAAAAACGTGGTAGGTATATAAAATTTTTTTTTATCTTGTAATTATTTTGTTTTAAATAGTAGATGGTTACATAGTTCACGTAAACAATAGCAAACACCGCCAGTTTTATCCACTTAGTAAAACGTTATCAACCTAAACAAAAAAATACCGTAATGGGTATTAATATATATATATATATATAAATTTCACAATTCATGTTCGATAGAGATTATAGTTACTATATTTCAATTATATTTTAGTTGGAATGACGCCAATGACTTGTTTTAAATAATATGATTTATGTAAATAATTACACAGATAATAATCTGTAAATATGAAAAACAGATTAAAGGGGGCTAAAATGGTTTTGGATATATCTGAATGAAAATATTTCCAAATCTCTTTTATATTATTAAGTTAAATGTTGATAAAAAAATAACCACGCAAATGTCTTATTTTTCAATAATTGAAATCCACAATAATGGCAACAGAAAAAAGAAAATGATAATAATAATAATATGGAAACGAAGGATGAAAAAAGAAAATTGCTTTTTTTCAATTACAATGCATTATTGTTTTTCGGCAAAGGGCTGAGAAATATTTTTTGATCAGAATTCGAAATCTCGCAAAGACGCGCGGAATAATAAACAATATTTAAATTCTCCTAAATATTTACGACTTTCAAATTTTTAATATCCGAATCTCATAATATCGGAATTTATCGACAAGTAAATCCGACATTTTTTTTCTGAGAATAGTTAATTACATACTGGGAATAATGAATAATTTAATTTCTATAATATTATTTAAATAAATTTACCTAATTGATTACCTCTTACTTATAATATTTATCTATGCAATGAGGGAACTACGCTAGGGGGGAGTATCTGGGGGCTGTGCCCTATAACAGGGAAATTTATTAAGTGCCTACATATTTCGATGAATATTATTCGCCGTCAACATAAATTACTCAAATATCATAGAATCAATAAAAACTATGTATTAAAACGATTATAAGGCATTTAGGGGTTGCAATACCGAATAAAAATATCAATACCGGTTTTTCGGTATTTCTTATTGAATACCGTTATTAATACCGGTATTTCTTAAACATTAAAAAAACAGAAGTATGTGCTTATCAATAAATATAGCTATTCAAATCTTTTAAAAATATTATTTTATAGCAATAACATTTATTATGTTGACATTTAAAAATATGTATTGATCATAAAATTGTAGAACTAGTGATTTTTTACAAATAATTTGAATATATTAATAATTTTAACTAAAGCCCTCCAAAGTACATCAAGTGCAAATAAGTCCTGGTGCAGGAAAGGCTTTTTAATTTCAACGATTATAGAATAATTCAACATTTTTGTCACGGATGTTTTCTATTTAGAAATAATATTATGATAATTCATCGCGACAATTACTTATATACCAGTATTTCGCAATTGATAAATACTGAAATACCGGTTTTGAAATACCGGTATTGCAATCCCTAATGGCGTTTACATCCGTCCAACAGATAGTATTTGCCACTGATGTAGGTACAACGTCAAGACATAACCATATATTGATTAGGTATATTACATATTTTTTAAATTATGGTTAATTCTTTTATATACTATCATTTTATAATAAACAGATCCAGATTTCTATGCCAAATACTTGTACTAATTATTTGGCATGTAAGTATTAATTAGTAAACTTATAGAAGATCGATAATTTTAAATAATAAATTTATTGTTTTAGTCATATAATTTGCACTAATTACCATAACGTGATGTATTTTTTGATGACTTTCTAATCAATCTAATCCATAAATTTTCTTTTGTCTTTTTGTTTTAGCAACCTCGATATGTAAGTCTCTTTACAGTTAGGTAAATGATTTATCGATGGGTTAGTATACATATATATTATAAATCCAGTTATTACATGTTTTGAATGCATTATATAGAGTTATATATATTTTGATTATATGTTTTGAATGCTTATATAAATATATTATAGATTTAAAATGAGACATTTTATAAAATAGTATATTAATATAATCATTATTTTTACTGCTAAAAATGCAAACGGGAATTTACTAACTAAAAAACTAACTGTCAGGTAAAATCGGAAATAAAATAAGTACCTATGCACTAACTCATTAATATATTTTAGCAAGATAGAATTAAAAAACAATTTTCTGGTAAAATTATTCAAAATAAATGTATCAAACGTCGACAAAGTGATAAGAAATAAAGCAAAATATAATATTATTTTCACTCATATTAAATCAGAAATAGATGTTAAAAGTAAGTTTTGCAGATTAAATTGCCAGAAAATTGTGATGACCTCCAGACAAGAATGCAACAACTTGTAGAATTTAACCTGAAAGTAGGTCGGAAGATAACTGCCTTCAAAACAAAGGTTATGATAAATTGCTTTGGGGAGTCAAAGTTAATGTAACCCAGTTTGAATAAGTAAGTCAGCAACGAATATTTCGGATAGAAAATATTATCATAGATAAAGATTTAAAAAAATATATATATCCGGAGATAAAAACTGGTAAAAAGTATGCAAATGTCTGATTAAAATATTGAAGAGTGATTTCCACTGGATTGATCATACATAGTCCAGATCACGATACATCTGACATAAATAAATGACTATGTTTTCTTATTCCTTCAATGATGGAAACTTTATTTTCTAATGCATTGACAATCAAGCAAGCGTAGTCATATTTGGGGGGAATTTTTACTGTTTCATCGAAAGTAGCGACACTTGGTCTTGTGTATTGTTGTTTTATTTATTTTAATAATATATATTTTAAATTTAATTTATTTAGGAAAACAGACAGTTACGTTGAATACAAATAATGTGTATAAAAAATAAATTAGAGAAAAGGTATTGCAACCGGCAAAGTTTCCATATATAAATTATAATATAGTTAAGCCTAACAAGATAGAAAGTAATAAAGTAAGAAAAACATAAAATATAAAGAAATTACATAAGACAAGTGAGAAAAAATATTGAATAATTATAAACAAAAAAGTAACATTTTTTTAATATTTTTTTTTTGACCATGTCCGATCCTGATAGGATCATATGGACCTCCACAGAGTGGAGGTTTGTATTGACAGATTTTGTTTTTTACGAGAAATGGATGTCAACCACTTGCTCAACCTATTAGGTCCATACCCTGACACACACAAATTGAAAAACAATATGTGTACTTGCCAGACCCAGGATTCGAACCTGGGACCCATGGCTTTATAGTCCAACGCTTATGCCGCGCGGCCACCGTGGGCGTTTTTTAATATATATACCTAATATGTTATATTATATGTGTGTTAAAAATTATTGAAATTTATACATAATATGAGTAATCTAAGATATAACAGAAAAAAGGAAAATAAGAAAGACACATGTAAAATTATATTAATCTCAATTAGTTTAAATGAAACAGGCATAAGTATAATATTGTATACAATATACATATATATTATTTGTAATACTACAATAGGCTGTGCGTATCAAAGACAGTAGTGTAGTTAAATAGTAATGTTGTTAGTGATAGTTAGTGAAATGAAACAATTACAAACACCCAGATTTTGAGAAAGTCAAATAAATATATTGTGACCATACCGAGAATCGAACCCGAAGTCTCCAAATGTAAGGCTGGCGTCTTATACACGGGATTATGTGGACGAGGGATCGGACATATCAATAACACATTTAATTTGTTAATTTGTTAGCAATTATCGTAGGTGTGGATGTGCGGATGTGCTGATGTGGACGAGTGATTGTGCATGTGCATTTTTATGTTGGCAAAAATTTTCTGGAGGTATAATAAATTTATTTACGGAAATATATGCATATTAGTATGGACTAGACACGTGATGTTTAAGTTTTGCGGAATTACATAGCAACAACTAAGGGCCGAGAAAAATGGATACAAAAATTCATCCTACAGTAGATGATGATGGTAAGGTAAGAGACTATTTAAATTTTACTGAAAAGGTCAGAAGGTCACGTAATATTTCAACAAGAGAAATCAGAAGTGATGACCTTTCTACTGTTAGTTTTGTAGGTTTCCGCTATCAAACGAAAGAAGTAGTATTGGAGCCGTTATTAACCCAAAACTCCCTGCCCTGCGGTCTCGGCCCACCATCGATTTTCATTGAATACTCCCGGACTTGCTCGGAACAGCTGTCAAAACATCTCAATGGGTAGAAACTAATATCAATTCTATTGTGGAAAAATACTTAAAAACATAATAACGTAAATCTATTTCGAACTGAAATATATACTACAGTTAGTTCAATGTTTTTAGAATTGTATAAATACTACTTCTGATTTTATATATACTTTTAATAGGTACTTTGGGATGAAAATAAACAGAAAAAGTAATATATAGTTAAAAAATCAATAAAAAAAGAGTTTCTATATATCAACACATACGTAAGTATTTAACTATTTTAATTTTTTTGTTATACTCTTCTTTATAATGTTTCAAAATCATGTTGTGGACATGATGTACTTTAAAAATTGTAATTTTTACTCATTAACATTTATTTATTTAGGAAAGAAGAGTATTATGGCATTACAGCGATTGGCCAATGCGCCATAATACATAATAAATACAAATTATAAAAATGACTTAATTAAAAATAACAACCAATATAACAACAAAGTAGAAAAGGAAGTATGTGTTTATATAGATATTAAAGTAAAATGATAAATAGAATTATAAATTTCACCTATTTAACACGTCATCAAACATGATATAGTTAATAAAAAATAAATAAACATTTATGGTGCCATTAAATAGATTAATCGCACGATACACAGCATCA
Source organism: Rhyacophila brunnea (assembly GCF_057557595.1). Taxonomy (NCBI): domain Eukaryota; kingdom Metazoa; phylum Arthropoda; class Insecta; order Trichoptera; family Rhyacophilidae; genus Rhyacophila; species Rhyacophila brunnea. Next base: position 6,182,981 of record NW_028232796.1, on the reverse strand, counting down.
TGAAACATTACATCTGTCGTGCGATGGGGTATCATGAAGACCGTAGAGTTACGAATGATATTGGTGGGAACATGAAAATTAATATTTACCAGTATATACGGATTGTAAATGAACCCACGAAGAAGTAAAAAGGCATGCTTTAAAAGAACAATCACTCTTCCGAGTGGACAGAGATTGCAATAATAATATACCCAGAAGAAAACGAGTCAAAAATTCATTTTATTATCATTATCATAAGAAAAGAATCCGTATGTCCTTAAGTAGAGAAATCTATGAATTTGAATTTTAATGATAAATAGTCAGACTCAAGCAAGAACCAAACCAATAACTTTGTGATCACTATACCAAAGAAAACTACCGAACAAAAGTATTTGGGTAACCGTGAGATTCAATCCAATGAAGTAATTAATGAAATAAATATTAAAATAACTTAGGTAATAAATGTTATCGGGTGATTTTATCGATCAAATTTGTCAAAATTTTACATAATTATTCGCATTTTTTTACAAAGGCTAGCAATATATTCAAAAGCATATACATTACATTTCCAATAATACAATAAAGGCCACTTTATGACTGAATACCTTCGTATTTCTTTGAAGGACTCCATTAGCGATTAATCGCCATTACTTAGTTCTATAAAGAATGTAAAGTAAAAAGAATTTGAATAAAATAAACATCTAAGTAAATCTGAATGGCTTGATATCAAGTTAAGTAGATAATATTATGTTAATGTACCAATCAACTTTAATAACGTTTGTGCCTATTGTTCCTTACCTATAACTTTATATAAGCTTTGACCTCCTCCTGCATCCACCGCTATATTTAAAACCGCTTTATTATATTATTTATTTCTTTATTTCAAAATAATACTACCTTATTCTTAGGTCAATAATTATTATAAAACAATCATTTTATACGATCAATGCATTTAAAATTAATAAATCTAAAAAATCTTAACACCACTGCACATGGATGTACTGAAATATGACTATATTCTAAAACATTAGATCGAGATGTTTAAAAGACTGCTATTTTATGTAAAAAAATTACTTTATGCAGTCATAAAATGTTTAAAATAAATATAAAGAGGATAATAAGGCTTCAAAATTATATAATAGACTATCTACAACGTTTAAGGAATGTCCAGGTTTATGCTCTGAAAATGCCATAAAATCTCCATTTTGACCTACAAGTATACGTAAATCACTATTAAACTATTAATGCTAATTTAAAGCTTTAAATTATTATTTAATACGATTTTTTTAGTTACTTAGATAGCTACTTACCGTATATTTTTAGTAAAGGTTAAAGGGGATTTTATATACTCAGTAAGATGTTTCATAAAGAAATACTTGGAATGTATACTGTGTAGTGTAATCTTTTCCATAAATATAATTACAGGTTACTTAAGAAAAACATTTTCTCCCTGTTTACAAAAGCTTCGTTTTGACAAAACCCACGCAATTTTCAAGGTCACGCAGCTTTAAAACTGCCGTAGTTTAGTTTTGTACACAATAAGCTTTGTACGACAGAAAAAAGCATTTCGAGATAAGTGGCAGAAATCTGTTTGAGTGGTACAAGTGTCTTGGGAGAAAAATTGTTGAAAGAAACTTTCTTGTTACCAGCCCGCCTAAGGCTCCGCTCTGGATTCCATGTCTTTTTAAGTGATAAATAACCTTTGAATCATACATTTTATACACGTTTTTATTCGTATTTAAATGTTTTACTTTGGGCATATTAAAAAATAAAATCACATAAATTGCTCTAAAAACTTTCGAAAGCTTTTTACTCTTTTCAGAAAAATCTTTAAATACACTTCACAATGTATATTTAAATTATATATACACAAAACAATTTTATTTATTTAAATGAAAAATAGGTATAGCGGAGTTAGAAAAAATAATTTATTAGATGTTAAACACCTGAGTCCATAATTAATAACAACACAATAATGATTACTATTAGAAAGCTGAATAACAACTTGGTCATGAGCTCCTTATGTAGAATCTTCATATATATTATAATATCGTCTCTGTTCTGGCAGAACACACTAACTGGAGAACACAAGTTTTGAATAATTTGACTTTAAAGTTGTTAAATGTTTGAAATGGTCTATCATGTGAGTTTATTAAGTAATCGTAAAAAGGATGACTTTAAAATAAAGACTGTTTATTTATTAAGAAGGTTTCCACACGGTAAAGTTTGAAATAAGGAACAATTTGGTATAACTAACTCAATATATCATTTTTTCGAATTAGTGTCTTCTGCCAGAACAGTAACGATATTATGTAATACACAATTATTACCGTGAGCCTTATGCTCAATCATATATCATACACAATTTGAATTAAGTAATTGAAAAAATCTTTTTAATAACGACACAGCAGGATTCAAACTTGCGCCTCCTAGGATTTGCGCCAATGTGCTCTGACCACTAAGTTATATGTTTCCTATCTAATTGCGTCAAAGTTAACTAGTAGTTATTAATTACAATACCCTCTGAGTCGCTTTCTAAATTGTGTTACTTTTTAGCAGTCGGATTTTGTATTGTAAATCAAAGTATTAATTACATCAATTACTATCCAGTGTCAGGGTTTCTACATATTTTAATTATAACGTATTTGCATTGTATATCGTCACTGTTCTGTCAGAAGACACTAATTCGAAAAAATTACATATTGAGTTAGTTATACCAAAATGACACTTATTTCAAACTTTACCGTCTGGAAACCTTCTTAATAAATAAACAGTCTTTATTTTAAAGTCATCCTTTTTACGATTACTTAATAAACTCATATGGTAGACTATTTCAAACATTTTAACAACAACAAAGTCAAATTACTCAAAACTACTATTCTCCAGTTAGTGTGTTCTGCCAGAACAGAGACGATATATTCGGTGTTGTTTGGACGTAACCTGATAACTGTTTTTTTGGTCATTTTATGTTAAGAGTAAAAATTGGGTCACTTAGTATTATCTTCCATTTGGTTATAACCCGGGTAAATGTACCGTAGAGGTGGATATGAGATTTTACAACTTTCTTTTTAGACCAAACCAAACCTAACCTAACCAATATAACCTAACCTAATCTAACCTACCCCAACCTAATATTACCTCATATAATCTTAGTTTTTGATAATGATGTATGAAAATTTCAAATTTTCTATTAACGATTATTGGATCGAAAAGCCGATGCGCCGACAGAAAAAGGTATTTATTATAATTGTCTACATGGAATAACTGTTTTCGTAAAAAAAAATATATAAAAGCTCGTGTCCGCCTCTGCGGCACAATTACTATAACCCGATATCTATATTTCACTTAACATGCTTAAAACGCTATTGTAATAATATGATGATATGTGAACAAAAACACAGTGGTTAGTTTGGTCATAACATGACCAAAGACCTTAATATCATAGTTTGATCACTGATAAGTGACCTTATTTTCCAATTAGAGAAATAATTGACAATCTTAGTATTGTCATATTCTTCTTTAGTTATTTTTTTCAAAATGTTTTTTTCAAATTTAAACAAAAAAATTAACTGAAATTTATGTGGGCAATTCAAAACTTAAAATGGCTCTCCTTTAAATTCAACATTTTGCAGTTAGCAGGTTATGCCCAAACAACACCGAATGTTCAATAAAAGAATATAACATTCATAAATATTATTCGTTGAAAAAAACAAATAGTTTATTAAATCATATCATTTAAAAATATTTAGATTGGCAGTAATAATTGCTCGAATTGGTTTTGTTGAAAATAAGTAATACGAATGAGATGGTGATACACATACAGGATATCATAATAATTATTATTTTGAAAATGAAGCAGAAAACGAATTAAAGCAGATACCCACAAATTAAAAAAAAAACAATATCAAATCGCTTATTAACCCAAGTAAGTAAAAAAGTAAAAAGGTTGAATAAATACATACTATACTAGTAAATGCACATTATTTGTTCAGTTGTCATTAATGTAAATTAATTATTAAGATAGCACGGAGTACCTTTTTTATAAGGAAACGCTTTCTTAGCAATCGGGACACTTAGATTTGACACTTCGTCTATGTTTTGTTGTTGCGTTCTCCCAATCTCTTTCTATTGTATGAAGGTATGCAAGCAAACCCAGGAGATGTTACGGAGAGTAAAGGCTTTCGATATATGGTTTTAGGTGTATCGAATGACCAATATTCACGCATCGAATAGGAAAGGACCGAGAAGTTCTGAGAGGACAAAAGGGTAACATTCGCAATTTTTATAATCTATGGGAACATCAATGGTTGCATCAAAATATCGCCCCGAGTAATAACGCTCTATGAGGCCGTGATCGACAGTCCGCACATACAAATTTCGCGAGTTATCTCGTCATCTTAAACTCAAATTACTAGCCACTGTCGATTGATTTGCATAATCTAAAAAAATAAACACAAAGTGACATATGTTTGAATAGTTATGAAATACTAAGCCATACATTATCGGTAAAACAGCAATTGTAGTAAGAGCTTTGCTGTAGATTAAATGCGCTCCGTTCGGGGTTAATTAGGATTAGAAGATTTATTAAAGACCACCAAACGAGTCAATAAAAAAGTATACTGTATTGATTAATACAGATATAACAATGAAATAGTTATACATCAATGAAATTGTGAAAGAGGAATTATTAGATATTCAAATAGAATAAATAATAACTGATATATATATTTGGTAACGGTTTATATTATATAATCCGTATCGTCAAAGGAATACTTATAAAGCGGTCAAAAATTTATTTTTTACACTAAAATAAACATATCTCAAACAGATTTATTTTATACAATGTAATAAATTTAAAATGTAGGTTATGGGTTGAAATTAATAATAAAAACCATAAAAAACTAATACTAGATTGATATTCTAGCATAAAAACAAGAGAGTGATCGTAAAAATACTTCAAAGAACCTTAAAAAAGTGATAGACAAATATCATTTAATATTTAAGTCACAAAAAAAGTCTAGAAAAATCGTGTTCACATTTTTTTCTTACGAATGATTTAAAAACATTTTACCAATAACTGAAGTTGCTAAAAAGGGGATTGAAAATAATAGAACCTTTCAGTAGAACAACGTGAAAGTGGTTAAGTAATAATTGAAAGTTTGTTTTACTATATTACGTGTAAAGTTTTTTTTATCAGATAATTATTACGAAAAATATTCGTAAAATAATATTAAGTTTATTCAAATAGATTTCCACAGTCATTGTTTCACGTCTTTTTTTGCCTCCATCCCTTGCTTACCCCCTGCAGATATTTGAAAAGTATCATTTTCACAACTGACAGTTATTAGCCATTTGTTAAATTTATTGAACCAACTGGTATTTTGCAACTAACCAGTTCCAAGATTTGAATAATCGATTTACAAATTTAAAGACATTGATAATAACATATAGACATAATATTTAAAAATCAAATTTTAGTCGTAAAAATAATATATTTGTGGTTTTATCCTAAAAATGGCTCCATTTTATTAGTACCTAGGAAGTATTTGATTTAAGAATTTAAGTCCTGAGCGATTAGTCTGTTCTCAATATGGTTCCCGCTTAGTAATCCCGGCGTCTAACAATATGACAATAAAACCATTCAGGCATCAATCCGTACTGATACGCGCCATTTTAGTTTCTGATTTATGACGTCACGAGCTCATCAAGAAACGCGCGACGCGCCTCCCAAATCGGCGGCCATCAATCAAACTAAACGTGAACAGAATCTTTCGAACCCAATTTGAATGAAATTTCATACACTTCTATAAGCATTATAATACAAGTCTTTGATCTCCTGATAAACTTTTCGAATTTCGAAATATGCTCGGCTTTCCAAGATTTATTGATTTTTATATCTTTAGTCTTCTGTTATACAATAAAACTGTAAAATTTTATTCGTTGGTCTGGAGGGAAGATTGTTTTATATATATGACATCCCGCAATAAATTTTATAACCGAATAATAAATAAATATGGGTCAAATGGGACATCGCAGGGAACAAAAAATAAGGGAACTGGGTTACCTTTTGGGTATGGTGGCAATAAAGTATAATTTTATAGTGTAGAGATATACAGTGGTGTAATGGAACCAGAGCATGCCAGTGTGGTGCTCCAGCAATTTTTCAAACAGTTTTAATGAATATTATGGTACTGTTGAGAGATAGCCGTCTAATAGAATAATATAACAATATAATTAAATAATAAAATTAATAATATAAGAATAAAGAAGTACGTGTCGATATCTGGCGCTTGCTGCGCGACGCTGCTAGATACAGACTATTGTTTGTAAGAGGGAGACAGATTCTTCTTCCCACTCTTACGCCGCACCTGTGTGTATGGCGTGATAGTATTTAGTTCTCATCGGTTATTTGTAACGCGCGCATATAAAATGTGATCTTTCTGTATAATAATATTCATGCAGCTTAATATTAAATAAAGTTAATCGTATATTAAAACTACGTTGCTTATTTTTGATCCTCAAAACAATCCACAATCCCCAACAGGTACATATAATTGAAAATCGTGAATATAAAAAAATGTATCGTTGTCGCATTTAGCACTATACTGATGTATGTAATAAACTTATATACATGTTAAAGAATATGTTATTTCCAATATTTACATCTGAATCATGAAGAATGATTCCACTTCAGTCACATTTTTTGCAATGAGAATTATAGTTTACAGTTAGTACTAGGTACTGATAGACGATGAAAGGAAGGAGATGAGAATCTTTTGGCTATAAAACCTTATATGCAATGGGCTTATGCTATAGCTTCTAGGCTATGCGACTGTTCCGTTTGAAAAAAAAACATCTTCTATTGTAATCGACAAGTTGCATCCTTCTCGGGCTTTAAGTCGAAGAGTCAAAGTCACATACAAATATCTACAAATTGGTCATTCCTATACCGACTCGCCGATCACCGCATTCAAATATCTATACGTTTCGAAGGCTACGCGTGACTGTCGCGAGGTAAATGTGCGCGGTCTTCACAAGCAACACTGGATCTCAGAAAGATCTCCGAAGATCTCGGAAGGTTTGTTTTATGGCTGTGTGGCACACGAGCCGAGTTTTGATGTGAGAGCCGGCTAAAGCTAATTATGTAGAACTAAGTACGTGGCAACAGTACTAAGAGACATGAGATCGCTTTGGTGAGACATACATCCAGTAGTGGAGAGGTTCAGGTTGTTGAAGACAAATACCGAATAAATTTTCTATAGATTTTAATGTTAGATTAAAATATTATGTAATATGTATGAGTTTAAACTTTGCAAGTTCAACTAAAGCAATCTAATTATAATAAGGCTAACTGGATTCTATAATAATATGGACAAGATTTAACATATTTTACTCTGACAATGTGGCGAAAGTTAAATCTTTAAATAAAAAATATTCTTTGCAAAGCTTTTCGGTAATATCTACTTACTTACAAGTTATTGTAATATCATCTTGAAAATATCTTGACTCAAGAGTGTAAGTGTCGTAGGTAAAAAAACGTTTTTTTACACATTATATATTCACCATAATAAATTTTCCTTCGTTTCTTCTGAGGGTAGGTTGATTGCCCGAAACAGTTGCCAATAGTAATAATTAAAAACATTCTTACCAAAAAATCATTGATAAGTAATCCATATGGAAAAATTGTATCATGAAAGAAAATGTTATGATTAATAATTCACAAAAAAGTGTTTTTTTTGTGTTAATATGGCAGAAGGTCGCATATTTGTTGGCTATTACAAAAACGGTTTACGACTTGTAAAATGTTGGGAACCAGTGATATAGTAAATCCAACTACGCACTATAGTTGATCTCAATTGGGCATATTGCGATGCGTAGTAGAAGACAAGACACCAAGACGCCTCTGATTTTTTTTTGCTTAGGAATATTTAATATAATATCTTAACCTTTATTTTACGAGTACCATGTTTATAAATACCGTAACATAGCATTACCACATTATTTACATTACAAGGGCGAGAATGACAGTTTGGAAACAAAGCGTCACCTTACTATTGAGACCTTGTAAGTCCGATATTATGGAAAAATGAAGTTTGTTCGACAAAATTTAATCAAAGAAAATATTTTAAATCATATCAAAACCTTGGTTTTCTAGACTAGTATGATGTCCATATATCGACAACTTTTAAAAACTCGTAAGTCTTGTGGTTTCAAACATAGAATTAAAACCTCGTATTTCACAAGCAGTGTTAGCAGATTCATCGATTAGAGAGGTGTTTAAAATATTGTTTGTATTATGTTTTTTCCTTCCCTTCAACATTCTTCTGAAACAGATTTACGAGGTTTTAATAGTGAGGTGACGATAGGTATAATATTGTATTTATAATATTTCTCAAAAATCACCAGTCCTCTACAAATGTTTTATCGATGATTCTAGTAATAGTTAAACAATGCATATATACTGCAATATAACATAATTAAAAAAAACTGCGCACACAACATTATAAGTATATATATAATATTTTATACACCATAATAACAGCTCGGCTCGAAAATTTTATAAAACTGATACTGTTAGCAAATATTTATTGTGCATTGAGAGATGACCTTTATTGTCTATAACGTGGCTTTGTATCATAGAAAAGGAAATATTATCAAATCATCATATAATAACATGTATATATTATATTTTAGTGATGGTGAAGTCTTTACTGAGCCTTTTTTAAAGAGGCACCTAGCGAAAAAATACGAAGCTTGCAATTTGAGATATATTTTTGATAATTTACAATTTCAACTGTATTAATGAATAAATATGTATCAGAAAACATTAAAAGAAAAATATTTTTTATTTTAAGTCAAAGATAAACTTACAATTGTAATAAAATTAATAAAATGTGAATTTGTTGAATCGGACCGCACCCTATTATTACATATATTTTATGGTCATATTTATTATTAAAATTTAGTTTATTAAGTTGTATAAGCATCATTTAAGAGATTTTTGACTAATTCATAGTTTTATTATTTTTTATATCTATTTTAAAAAACATCGATTTTTATAAAAAATATAAATGTGTATAACTTGAAATCCTTATTTGAAAATATTGAGGCCATACATAAATAAAATTTGCAAGTTTCGTATTTTTCCGCTAGGTGCCTCTTTAAAAACGGCTCAGTAAAGGCTTCACCTGAATAAATTTATTGATCGCGCAACTGCAAAAGCTGTGTCTTTCACTTACGACACTTATACTCTAGGGTTCAGATATTATTACAACACGTTGTTATTAAATATTTAATAGTTTTTCCCCGAAGAACAACCAAGTTCATGTTATCGTCAGAGTTACTTTATAAGTGATCTCGTACCACAAGGAAGTTAGAAATATCAGCGGGGCGTAGTTTGTTTGAAACTTTTGTCGTTTCGTGGATACGTATCCATGAATTTTCTTTAATACTCTTATTTACTATCCTGACTGTTGTATAATTTTCTATGCTTTTAAGATACTAAAGAAATTATTATTAAAATTTTAGAGATACAATATACAATAATAATTCTAATGGATTTAAGTTTTGTACCATTCTGTTTGTGTCATTTTTTGCGACCCGAATTTCGCCTTTTGGCATCATCAGGCACTGAGTACACTTACAATAAAAACTATTAACGCCAACTTATAACAAATCAATACAATAAAGTAGGTAAAAACTCCATTACCCGACTATAAAGTCAAGGGTCACAATAAAAAAATATAACAGACAAATTATGAATGTTGAAATGTTTGTAAAAAACCCTCTACCATATCAATAACAATACACTCGATAAGCATTATAATAAATCGTCAAAACTTAATAATAGATCATCAGTAATTATAAAAAATAAAAATACTACATTCAAGAGGTGTAAAATCGTCCATTCTGGGAACAATGGTTACGTATTAGGAATTAATGGAGTTAACTAATGAGATATATTATTATTTATATCAGTTTTTAAACATTCTCAAGTGGAATTGTATAAAACTTAAATCCCTTAGAATTTAAATTCAAATTCCAGCAAGTACCTTCAGTCGATAGTATTAATACAATTATAATATTAAAAAATAAATTTAAAAGCGAACGGTAGAGGTAGGGAAAATGCAATATTGACAATTGCAATCTTTTGTCGTTTGGTAGAGCCTTGTGGGTATTGTTTTTTCCAATATTCGATGCATGCTAAAGTTCTCTCGCGAATATCATCTGGAAGGAAAAATTGGCATTGCATTGGAGTGTAAACTGATGTTTAGTGTTCATATGATAACCGTTTGCAAAAAAGGCGCTACAAAATATATTAGGCTTTGCCTCCGTATCCGTTTTTTTTCGAACGGTAGGGTATTAAAAATCCTTTATAATTCTTTAGTTAGAATTAGGCTTGAGACTGGGTTTATTGTTAAGGCACCGCATCAGTTGAAGTACGGCATTTTGGTAAAGAGGCTTGATAATAAATTATTGAGACTTCTTTATATGAGGTTGAATGGACACTATCCATGGCTTTATCTTAGATATACTTACATAATGCAGTTTAAAAATCAGAAATCGGAAAGTATTTGGCTATATAATTTTTCCGACACGTATGTCAGTATAAATGCAAAATCTGCCATTTTTGGTAGTGTTGTTTTTTGTATCCCTGATGGCTATGTTATAAATCGGGAACATCAGTTGTTTGTTCTACCAAGGTGCAGAACTAACATGCCATCGGTAAGGCCAATTAGGTCGGCAATAAGGTTGTTCAACCAAATTCCTTCTGATATTGATATAAGTATTCTATCTGTGTGGTGATGAGTTTTTGTAGACGATGTTTTATAAATTCTTAAAATAAAGTCATTCATCAGACTTAGATTATGTATTTACTATTTAATATACCTACTATTTTACTAATACTGCTACTATTTCTTTGTTTTTTATTATTGTTTTTATACTATTTCATTATTGTTCATATCATGTTGTGAACGTCTTACATTTGTAATGGTTTCTGCATGTTTAAACATTTATCTATCTGAATTTGTATTTGAACTTTAGAATTCTAGCTGATATTGAATTTAGAAGCAACTGTAGTTTATTCATACAAGGTTGTAGAACAAACTTCTTATTGGTGATGTCAATCGGAGACTGCTAACCATATAACCATATCGTTTCGGATATTGATATATTATAGTAATATGGTGAATCGTATAGGTATATAAGAAAATGTGGATTTTAAACGTCACGTTTTTGTAAAATCATCAGGACAATTTTGAAATGTGTCAATTCAATCGGTAGATAATTTGGTAGCGCACAGATCGAAGTGAAGATGTAAAAATATCAACGTAAAAAAAACGTCGTTTAAATGAGCAGTTAGTGCGTTTTCCAAAATCTCTTAGTATAATAATAGTGTTAGATACACACTACGGTGTACTTCCTTGTAGTTATATTTCACTATTCCCAATCAAGATCACTTGATTGGGAGGAAAAAGGTGTTCCAATTAATGGAGAGCACCTCAGTCACCTGCGCTTTGCAGATGGTATTGTTATACTCTCACAAGACCCGAAAAACTTCCAAGGTAGAATGCAAGAACTCGCGGATGTCAGTCAAACGGTCGGTCTAAAGATAAATGTCTCAAAGACAAAAGTGATGAGAAACTGTTTTTCGGACCCTGCAATTATCTGTATTTCTGGCACCCAACTCGAGCAAGTCAGCAGCTACGTCTATCTCGGACAGCAGGTGTCCATAGACGGAAGCATGCACGATGAAATTGCTCGAAGAACAAAGCTGGGATGGAGTGCTTTCGGACGTCTGAATAGTATCTTCAAGAGTGACCAACCATTATGTCTTAAGCGTAGGGTGTTCAACCAATGTGTGCTACCCGTGCTCACGTATGGCTGCGAGACGCGGACCCTCAACACGAGAGATGTCCAAAGGCTAAGAGTCACACAGCGAGGCATGGAGAGGTGCATGTTGGGCATCACGCGAAAGGACCGTAAGAGAAACGAATGGGTTAGGAAGCAGACAAGAGTACGAGATGTAATAGACGTTGCCAAACAGCTGAAATGGAGATGGGCGGGGCACATTGCTCGCCGAAAGGACGGCCGCTGGACAAATGCCGTCATTCAATGGTACCCAAGGGGTACGAAACGGCCACAGGGTCGCCCTAAAAGCCGCTGGATTGACGAACTGGGAATACAAAATACAGGACCAAGAGAGTTGGAGAAAGCTTGTGGAGGCCTTCATCCAGCAGTGGTTTGACCCCGGCTGATGATGATATTTCACAATTTATTTTTTTATTTTTCAATCACACTGTTTTTATATTTATACTTACATAAATAATTAGTAGTCTTAGTATTTTTATTGTATTAGTTATTTATTTTTATTTACGAGTATAATAAATGTTTCATCATAATATTATGTTTTGCACGCCTTGAATTTAAACTTTTTAATATTTATTTATATCAATGATTAAAATTAATTTAATCTTTATATAGTTAAATAGAATCAATGTTTTACATGCCTTATCCGATTTTTTATTAGTGAACGCCGCGCGAAAACACGACCAAAACCTCCTGTGCAGATTGAATTTTCGATACTGATGGCATAATATGAGCGAAATCCGGATGCGACACGCTGTTGAGATAGAAAATTCTACAACTAGCCCATGCTACTGACTTTCCTTCTTATCTTACTTATCACAATGAACCTTGCATACTCCCAAATACCACATGACCGGTTTTTACAGTATCAATTTTATGTACACGTAGACTGGAGGCGCTATAAGGTAGGGAGGTGACCTTGCAAAAATATTGCATGTGCGATTCAATTTTTATTTATCCTTTCATTGATTTAAACAAAAAAACAGATTTTGAAAACGTACGATACCTTCTGACAAGGTGGATATCAGTGGCGAAGGATGGAGGTAGGCTGTTGACATCCGCCATAAATAATGCACACTAATCTTTGTCAGTGGAAAGTATTTGTTTTCATTGAACTGAGACTATAATAATTTACAGATGATGTTGGTTAGTTTTTAAAATTCAATTAAACCCTGCGAAAATTAAGCCATAATAGATAATAGTCAAATAATACTCGTCTATCTATAAAATATCTAAAATTATGTCAATAAATCATACATAATTTTGAATATTTTCTAAATAGACCTTTTTTATTAATTATAGTCTGGTTTAGACAGGTCATAATCAATTAAAAAAATCAACAACAATTGTAATTGTATTCCTAATTCAACGAAAACAATTACGAATGAAAAAGTTTGCACAATTTTGTCGGATTGCCCTTAAATAGTATGTCAAAAGTATAATGGTTTGGTTTAGGTAGGGATTATTTGATTTTTAAAAACTAACTAACACCATCTGTAAATTGTAGTCTTACGTCAATAAAAACATATATGTATGACTAATAAAGTTTAATGTGCACTATTTATATCGGATCTTGATAGCCTACCTCCATCCTTCGCCACTGGTGGATGTTCACATATAAGTCTTAAGTGGCTGTCATATTATGTCCTTAGTATAACTAGGTAAAATAATCTTAAAAGAGATCATAATAATATAAAATATACGCTCCATATCGAGAAAATTACGTAAATAACACTCAAGAATTACGTGTTACATAGTTTTAAAATTCTTATATAAACGATTATTATCATAAAGTTAATGTGTAAGCCTTAAAAAGTTAACGAGTAACAATTTTATTCATTGTCTCTACTTTGGAGCTTTGCGCTATCATATTTACATAAAGCTTTGATCAAAGTTTATTACGAAAAATAGTGTAAAGCAATTAAAAACACGAAAGCTATGTCCTGCGCACGTGAAATTTATGGAGTTTGTTTCAACACCCTAATATAAATATTTCTTTATCCAACTTTGTAAATAACATTATACCCAATTAATTAACTAGACGCTACATTCATTTTCATAATCTCCACAAAAGTAGTGCACAACAAGTAAATACGAGCAAATTGGTCATTTAGAATTTTGCTTTTCTTTTACTTGCTGTAATAGTATTGAAACTATGTTAGTTACAAGAAACATACACTTATACAAAGAACAATACTATATCGAGTGGATTTTATTCTTACTAGAATCCTAAGGGCTCTATAAATATATTATTTATGCCGGGCCTTACACATTGGGTATTTTATCCGATGGAAAGAGTGGGAAAATCGATTTTCAATACGGACTACTAAGACGTCTATGAGTTTTTCTAAAACCAATATGTGATAAACATTGAGATATAATATTAGTACTTATTGTAATATTGTTTAGATTTTTATTTCTTTTATATCAAGCCAAAAATATTCTTTATACGTCGATATTACGAAATGAATGGTATGAATAAATTGATTGTTAAAGTCATTTTGCTTCGTTTTATAGCTGTGACGGACTACATCGATTTGTCTTAGTGATTTTCAATTTATTTCAATTTCAACTTATTTATTTTTAACATATTGTGGACATTACAAATTATAAGCTTAAGACGTTTACAACATGACATAAAACATTGTTATAAAGCAGAAAAAAGAAGTAATAAAAGCGATAAAAATGAAAATATAAAAAGACAACATAATATGATGTAATGTCACTATTAGCGCGAGTGGTCTCCTTTTTTTCTCTGTCTAAAAATTATAAGTATAACGTTTTGCAAGTATGAGTGGCACCTTTTAACTTTACTTAGAGCCTGTTTTTCTTTGACAATACGTTTTCTTTGATTATGATTGTATTGTCGTACCTATTATATATTTTTATATCGATATTGTCGGAATGTCATACTTTTTAAATACGATTGTTTATAAAATGTTATATACGGGTGTAGTTAGAGCTCATCAATTCAAATTGTTTGACATCTTAATTTTGCAATATATAGTACAATTGCTACGTGCGGAGATTTTCGGGTGACTGACGACATTCGTATCCTCAATTGCGTAACATAACATATGACAAAGTGACAGTACGCGACGTGCATCATAATGTATTTGAACATTAAGGGTAGTTTTTATACTACCGAGGAGCAATGTTCCCTGCAAAGCGCGCGCACACCTACCAAAATGTGTCCGCACACATGTTTTCATCCCCCGCACAGTCATCAAGCAAAAATATTGTAAAAGAAAGTTTACTTTGCCAGATTTTAGTTTTGCTATAATGCACGAAACCATCACATGCACAATTCTTCGACTCATTTTTCGGGAGGCGAAGGTCGAGTGCGACTAACGCAAGCACGCAAGAGAAATTTTAAGTCGAGAGGGATCCCGATATCCGTCCTGTTATATCGTGTGCCAAGGTATATGAAAAGATGATACGTATTGATTACCACCTATGTTCAGGGTCCTCTACATTTCTCAGTCTTTGACATGTTCCAAGTTGCAAGAAACATTGTCAGTACAGTCTCATAGTAGTCCTTATTGTGAAAACATCACAGTTCTTACAATATTTTGAAAAATTGTAGTGTGTGTTTGTGGAGGTGGGGTGTAAATTTACCGCACTGGGTGAAACCAACCCTAGTTACGCCACTGCTCAGATGCGTTGATGATCCGCACACACAATAGAAAAATTAGAGGGAACGTTGCCGAGGAGAGTACTTACTAACTGTAAATATATTTTTTCATATACAATGGAGCTTTATGTAAATAAGCTTTAAATATAGTGCAATATTTATAGCATAACACTTATAATCTTAAACATAAATAAAGCCTTCGCTTAAATTTTCTAAGCCCATTGTTATCATATTGTGCCGTAAACATATAAAAATGATTACATGCAAAAAGGTCTGAGATATATTTTCCATCATGCCAAATTTTATGCTGATTTATCTAACGGCCCCAGTGCGCTGCCTTCGCCTTCCGGCTCTAACTTAACGTTAACGTGAAGCAGTTCACGAAAGATGTGTGATGAGTGAACACATTCACTTATAATATCGTATCAAACTGTGACAAATTATTTAAAATTATTAATCTAGGGTCATGGATTGAACTAACGTGTACTATTCATTTAATTATTGTTTAAGATTTTTTTAAATAAATATTATTAAGAGAAGATGAATAATAATAATTATGTATGTAGGTAATGTCTTTCATATTTTCGAATATAAAAATAACGTCTTTAGCTATTATATTGTTATAATAATAATATGTAAGTTAAAAAAATATAGCTGTGAGAATTGATTTCGTTTCGTTCCAAGAATAATTAAAATAACGTCATGTTAGACAATTTATTTTTCGATAACTATAAAATGTTTTGACACCCACGGTGGCCACCCGGCTTAAGCATTGGACTATAAAGCCGTGGGTCCCAGGTTCGAATCCTGGGTCTGGCAAGTACACATATTGTTTTTCAATTTGTGTATGTCAGGGTATGGACCTAATAGATTGAGCAAGTGGCTGACATCCATTTCTCGTAAAACACAAAAAATCTATCAATACAAACCTCCACTCTGTGGAAGCCCATATGGCCCTATCAAGATCGGACACGATCAAAAAAAATGTTTTTAATTGCAATTCAAAAACAGTTATTTACCTACATAGTATAGAATCCAGTTGAAATTAAATAATTGTTCCTATTATTTTTGGCATGGTTTAAAACTCAAATGAATTTAACATAAAATTTGTAATATAAGCATCATCATCAGTTGTGATCGATTTATGGTAGCACACACTGATTGAACACTTAACACATAATACATAATGAGAGGTCACTTTTGAATATACCATTCAGGCGCACAAACGCTCCATTGGTTCTGCGTGTAATCTCGTTATACATACCTCCGAAAATTCAAGTTTGTTGTCGATTTGAGTTGCAGTCAACGCGGATTACAATTATGTTTTATACTATTTAATGTATTAGTGAAAACAACGTTGGAAAAATTATTGCTATGTTTTTATATATAAAATAATGTGATAATGAAATTGGATAACTTTAGCCTATGGTAAAAAAATATTAATAGTAATTTTTTAGATATTTTAAAATATTTACTTTATTGTTCATGTATTTTGTACATAATTGAAGGAAAAATAAGAATTAACAATACAAATTGCAAATATTAATACTATCGACGGAGGGTACTAGATGAAACTTGAATTTTAATGGATTTAAGTTTTGTAATATTCCATTTGAGCTATTTTATGCGACCCGGGTTTCGCTTTTCGGCATCTTCAGGCACTATGTGCACTTACCAAAAGGTAAATACACACTGACAACGTTTTCAGTTAATTCTAACATATACAATAAATTAATAAAGTAGTAAATTAACTGTATTCGTTGTTATTGTGTATTTTAGCTTTTTACCACAAAAACGCGGGTAGCAAAAAACGACTCAAATGGAATAGTACAAAACTTAACTCCATTAGAATACAAATTGCAAATATTGCTGATCTAAGTTTTGTGTCTTGTAAATTAAAAACGTAGAAAATACAGACGATAAAACAGACAGTTGACAAATTCTACAAAACACCAATTATTAATATACATACATTATTCATATCAATACCATTCAATACTTTTTTTAACTAAAAAATGTACAAATTGTAACCGTATGATCATGCTATTATAACGGCATTATTTTAAACTATTTTTCTTGTTGTTAACCAATCTTAGATCAATGGAAAAAGTCACCCTAGTTGACCGTTATTCAAGTTATAATAATTACGTTGCACCGTTTAAAATTTGTAACTTACTTTATACGAATTGAAGCACATTTTTACATAATTCACACCGCGATACATTCGTTCAAAGTATTATGTAACATAAACGTAACTGTGTAGCAGCTAGCAGCCTATCGTTAGATTGTTTGCAAATTCAAAACAACCCAAGTCCGCAAACGAAAATTATTCATAACAATACTTTGGCAATTGAAAGTTAGTTGGTAGAATTATGATTACGCGGGAAAGGGAAAATCTCGACACCATTATTACATAAGACAGTATAGCTTGCTGTGTTGCTCGCTTGTTTTCAAGTTACTTAGCAATTAATTCTCCATGGTATACTTTTACTTGTATGGTGGTTAATCAGCGGCAAAGACTCTCTGCATAACGAGCGAAAAGTATAACAATACACACTTATTAATCGAGTTTGACACGTTGGTTTATTAATCAGGGTTTCACGTGGTTGGGACACGTGTTTTGGATGCCGCCAGAGAGTGCGACACCTGTAGTCTTGTATCACAACTTCAAGGGTTTCGTCGTCGTGACCGACCCTCCCTCACTCTGCAGCGGTGCTTTAAAAGCGATCTACGGGTTGCGGGTATCACATGGCAGGAGGCGCGAAACATGGCGATATATTAAAGGAAGTGGCGCATTTTTGTGCTAGCCCTATGCTAGAACACTGGGGCGTGACTATGGATTATAATACCGATATTTTAAAACCGGTATTCTAGTATTTTTCGATACCGAAATACATGTTTTAAAAATCATACAATACTGATATATTAGGTATTGACAGTAGAAACAAAATGTATTAATTAACATAAAAACAGGACTGTATTTTTTTGTCGTGTTACGCGATTTTTGGCTTACTTCCGTGGCCCTTCATCGTCTCAGGTTACTAGCAAATACACATATTATAAAATTACTATATTTTAAAAAGATTTTTACATAATATGTTATATTTATTGGTAAATACTTCTATTTTCCAATTATTTTACGAATACCGGTATTCAATAGGAATTGCAATCCCTAGGCGTGACAGGGTGAGGTAAGTAATTTGTAAACAATTATGAGAAATATATAACCATTAGAAAAAAAATTAGGAAAAAAACACCCAGCGGGGTTCAAAACTGCGCCCCTCGGGTTTTTTTTCTAGTGGTTACATATTTCTCAGAAATGTTTTCAAATTATGTATGTTCAATAAAAGAATGGTTTTTGCAGTGTTGAATTGAATTTTAAAAACTAACCTACACCATCTATCTGTAAATTATAGTATTATTTCTATGAAAACAAATAATACAATATAAGACGGACAAAGTTTAATGTGCACTATTTATGGCGGACCGTAACAGCCTTCCTCCACCCTTCGCCACTGCTATCCGTTCCTCATATAATAGTTCTTTTCTACCCCTAACATACAGTATACACTATATTAAACAATAATTATTATAACATTACATAAGAACTTATTTCATTTGACCGACGAACTGAATCATTTTCAGGCCCCTCATGATAAAAAAACTGCTGTAGATACATATAAAGTCCATGTGAATTTAATATAAAGTTAGTAAAAATAGAATTACATTAGCCACAAGTAAAATAGTGAGTTATGAAGCCCTGTGTTCGCCCGGGGGTATTTCCAGGCTCGCCTCTTCTTTGCAAAGAGTTGCTTTTCTGAGCCACTGTTTTGCAAACGACAAATTACTCTCGTTACGTTTATTGAGTCGGTCTGATGGGGATACCGTACAACATGGACACTGAACTATTGTGGAATACTACAATCAGAATAAAAATTGAACTCATTTATTTAAGTGATAACGTCATTACTGTGGGGCTGCGACCCTTAGAAATGAAAATATTATTAGAAGCGTACCATATATCTTGTAGTGATTGTTGTTTATTTTTCATTGTTTTCTTTTTATCCAGACAAAGAAAATGTTACAGTAAAATAACTAAAAATTTATAATAAAATCATCTTTAAGTAAAGTTACGAGATTTAAAAAAGTACCATTTTTTATTGAATAGGTGAATTTGGCGAGTCTCGTTATTGAGAGAGGAGACCACTGTGATTTGAGATGACAAAAGTGTGTAGATGGAGAGTCGCCAGGATGTGAGATGAGAAGTCAAAATTTGGTGGTTGCTTCGATGGATGGAGGAGCGAGTTGTCAGGATCTTTAGAATTATACAAATACCTATTATATTTAAAATATTATTATTTTCGATAACAATTTATTTTCCTCCATATTTTGTCGTAATTTGGTGGTTCTTGCAGAGACTATTCTCAACAGATAATGTATTACACTATAAGTACTACTAAAATTGTGGTGTATGATTGCTAACGCCGTTCTAAGTGTGCCAACGTAGTTCTTTTAAGATGAATAATCACGTAAAATACCGAGAAATGCGTAATATATACTTAGTTTGTATAAGTAGGATCTGCCTTTTAAAGTTTGACGTCGATCAGAAACCTAATACAAACATGTTGGTCATAATGATTTCCAAAAAATAAAATAGTGGAAATGTATAGAATTATAACACTCTTAGCCCACTGTAGTCGATTTTACTTAGTTATATTGGTAAATTATATTTTAAAAAAATGCAAACGGACAAGAATCATAATAATATGCGTGTCAATATTTAACATCGATCGGATAAATTTACGCAAATCCTAACAAAGCAAAATATTTCAAACTAAAACGTGAGGTGCTATTTAAGTTTTTGGGCTGTCAATAGAAACAGTAAATAATTAAATTATTATTACCAATACAATCACACCTACAATAGTTTGATTTGAAAATCGAACTGCCTTCAAAATTCTTAATACGGAATGCGTATAAATCGCAAATCAAATTGAGGTGCATATCGCCTACTGTTACGCCGTCGCGGCGACAAAATTTTGTCTACGGTTTCGTCATTTTGCAGAATATTTTGAACGATCACCATCTCTATCAATTCACAGAAGAATGACACTGATGAAGAGTTCCAACTATTTATAGTGTATTAGTAATTTGAATTACTAATAATTATTCATCCTAATTTCAACAGTTTCTACTTGTGCGTACGCTAAAATTACTTGAGACATGACATCCACAGATAATATTTTGAACAGAACCCAACCTGCAGACCATAGATAATAGACAATATTCTTATAGAAAATACATAAAAAAACGTGATTTTGACATAACAGTCGAAAAATGTAGGCATGTAGAAGATGATAAAAATGTTCATTGAGTCGAGTAGATATCCATGCATCACAGTTCAACGTGAGATGATCTCATTATTGTTCTGGTGATTTCGACAGATTTTGCCAACTGACAATGCTAGTTTAAAAAGGTTTAAAATGTGCTACGGGGTAGTAGCATCAGTCTGATAACATTTTAAACACCAAAAAACCTACTTCCCGTAGCGGCAGCTTACTGTGATGTCACGTGATAGCCAGCGACATGCACCATAATATAATTTGAGCTTAAGATTCATTATTTCTAGAGTCAAAATTATTTGGTTTGTGCCAATTATTGTTTTGTTACCCACCAGTTTGCTATAGATGTTGTTAAGCATTAACCCTACTAACGAGTATAATTCATTATGAAAAGAATACGGCGCACAAGACCGCGGGTAACTAAATTGTGGAATAAGTGAGCACGCAAAAGGATCATTGTTTTTCATCAGCGAGGCTCGATCCTTCGCTTTCTTCTACTAAACAATTGAAAAGTTTCAGCGGATAATCTACTTAATATTGTTTACTTGATGGAAAGGCATTATAATAAATTATATATTATTTTATTGTATTGTATCCAGATTTGAAATTATAAATGAGACCTCATTTTATTTCTGAGTAAATAAATAACTGATGTCAATTATTACAGTTATGCACTTGAGAAAAATCAACTTATTATTATCCTTAATATACAGTCAAATTTGGTAATTACAAGGAAGCTGGGACTGACTGTATTTGCTCGTTATATCATTCTATATTTTTTTTGCGCCACATTCTATTTAAGCATAGAACATAAAAAATCTGAAAACCATTGTAAAAATCCTCGAAACAAGCATGGCATTCATAAAATACAAAATAAGTTGTTTATTGTAATGAAGTGCTGAGCCGCCAACGCTAGTATGTACCCACTGACTTCACAAAGTTTGGATTTTTTACAAGAAATTTCAACCATATACGTGGATACTATTTCAATGTTGTCGGCGAAAACACCTATTAGGTACTTAGACACTTAGCTAGTGTCATATCTAGGTCATCATCGGTCTAGTTAACTTTCCGGTCGGATTTTATTTCTTTGGGTCGAAAATGTTGTTTTTAAACGATCGACCCATTAGCAGTTTTGCTCCGAATACCCGAGAAGTAGCTCGTTATAACAGTGAATAAATCTAAAATCATAAACAAAAATGTCAACGAATGTTTCTTCATTAAACGAGATCTCGCTACTTTCGTGATCGTAATAAACGAGTTCGACTGTAGCTGTTTACTAGCGATAGTCTGCAATTTTTTCTGTATAAAATATGAAACTAAAAAGTACAGAGCAATACTAAATGATGAAATATTATTTATTAAATCAATTAGATAAATAACAGTTGGATCTATGTGTGCTCTATTTTACCCAACCCCTGAGTATTCCTCTGGGTATTCTATTAATGCAATCTTTGTCCACCCAAAGTGATTATTCTTTTAAAACATTTCTTTTTGCCTCTTCGTGGGTTCATTTAAAATTCATCTATACTGGCATTCATTTTTTCCATCAATATTACTCATGATAACTCTGCGGTCTTCATGTTACTTCATGGCAGGACGGGTGTGATTTTTAATGATGCTGTATATCGTGGGATTAACCTATTTGATGACATGCATAATTATAAGAGTCAATGTAACAATTATGAAATACATAGAAGTACGCCGCATGATATATTATATAAAACGACATCCACCTAACCTCATGCTTACGAGGACGTAGGTGGAATATATAAATATCCGAAGCAATTTGGCTGGACGCAGTTATTGACCGCTCAATTAGCATTATCAATCACAGATTAATTTTGCACCCTGGGAGAACAAACAAATAATGTTTACGATTCCTAAGATAGTTATCAGAGACACATATGTACAACCAAGAATTTTTAAGTTTGCTCTTACACTGCGTATAAGTCAGAAAAAGTACGTAGCCCAAACAAAAAATAAACATAAGTGCGAGTGAGAAAGCATTTGTTAAGCTTATATCTCCGCAACACGCGTTAGAGTAAGATATAATTTATACGGCTGAATTAAATATTTTTTATACACGTCAGCGGTAAATATTGATTGATTGAAAAACTGCAAGCACTTGTTGTTAAAATTTATAGTTGTTGTGTTAAATACCTATATAGTTAGTGCTAATTACTTTTTAGTTAAATAAGTAAAAAATATGGTTAACTATATTGTGTTTAAATTTGGTAGCCGTACTGAGAAGTAACATGATGGGATAACGTTTCATATTCAAGTTAATAATAACAAAATTGAGGTTCTACTATACGTTATACACAAGAAACATGGCTTCATTTTGCCGAACAATAGCCACTATCTTTATATTTTTACTCTGAGACTAGTTCTTAGTATAAAACTTTTCCGACTTGTAGACTGCAACACAATTTATTAGCATACCTAAGATACATTCAGTAAAAAGACAAGGGTAGTATCCATATACAGCCTTAAGAAAAGAAGGCTCAAGAATTTATTCTGAACCCCCTCTACTATAAGACCGTACTTCAACTGATGTGGTGCTCAAACATTAGGCACACTCTCAAGCCTACTTTGAACTACGGGATTTTAAAGAATTTTAAATACCTTAACATCCGAAAAGATCCCGGAAGCTCGCTAGTTGCCCAGTATTTGTAGCGCCTTTAATATGATTACCTTAAGTTTATTCCAAAAGCTTTGATTTTACAATAAAGGTATGTTTCTTTATGGCGTGGATGAATTTGAGTACCATCTTCTTAAAAGAAACCACCCATATGAGCGTCTTATATATAATATGAGAAAATTACTATGTCAGTATTTTTACGACTTATGCTTAGGCCTGCATTTTTCGGTTTTCCGTACACACAGTCATAAATACTTAATTCAATCCCACCAACATGTGTAATATAAGAACCAAAGTGCCATTTTGGGAAGTAATAAACTTTCACACGCTCTTATTAAAATCACCAGATGGTGAATATACGAGAAATTTTCTTGTTTTTTTTTCTTCACGCAGTACCTACCCTCTACCCGGATCCTTTTTGAACTTTGCAAGTAAAGCTGTGATTAATTTCAATGCTTTTTTTTCTCTCTTTAAGTACGGCTTTAGGAGTAATTTGTTTTTTTTTTCATTACTTTTATCACCTATAAATAACTTCTTGCTTTAAATTTTATTTTAATGTATAAAAAATTACAAAGCAATAATTACATATAGAATTTTTACTGCCTTCCAAGTATATATTATTATATATTTTAAAATTCATAATAAATTTGTCTTAATTCATAATTTAATTTGGTCCCAATGTAGAGTATAAATAGTACACGCGACGTATAAAATTTACACGTTGTTTGATCCTGCGTAAATAGTCCAATAATTTGAATGGATGAACAATTTCTCATAAAACACCTGTCAATATACTCTACTTTTTGGAGGTACATTTTGCATTACTTTGAAACAAAAATACTTTATCAATTTTATTTAAGTATAGGTACGATATTTTTTTATAATATTGTACTCTTAGAATATTAAAATTTGGATTCAAATATTGCACATTTATGTTTACACAAGCACATATTTGTATCATTAATTAATAGTATTTCATATTTTAGGTTCTGACCCCCAAACAAATCTTTTCATCCAGAGTACTCAAAAAACTGGAGGATTTCCTTCTTTTTTCTATCACTACAGTCAGTGGGTACCTTGGCTATCTCAAACAGATGCAGAAAATGCTCACTAGTTTCTTTGTATATCATCAAGCCTCGTGAATATCAATGCTTATCTATTTATAAGCTCTTAACGCAAACGTGAAATCTGATGACCTCAGGCTCATCAAAGAGCTTGTATAGCTTATATAAGAATCACTGACAGTTTAATATACACGTCTCTGATCCAAAGCATAATTATTTCTTGAAAGTTTGAGGAATTTTTGTGCGTATAGAGACCATTATTTCATTTATTTGCATCGAGCCTTTTTCTGCATAAAGTTTGAATACCATTTTACATATTATGTAACCAAATTGAGTAAATGGGCAACTTAAATATACGACTGTAAATTTTATATTAATAATATTTTTAGTAAATAAATAACTATTTTAAAAATAATATATTTGTTTATTACAAAGAATGACGTCTTTATAATTACAATGCATTTATAGTTTTTGAAGGCGTGCAAATCAGGCTACTAATAAAAATATTATCAACATCTTATATACCTGTACGTTCACAGTATTAGGTACTAGGTAGGTATACAGTTTTTCCAACAACAATATTTACATGCATGAAATAGCCATTTAATGCTTAGGTCCTTATTATTGACAATAATTATCTTTGCATGTGACTATGACATGGCCGTTATTAGATTAAGATCGCTTCAAATAAAATAAGCACTGTATTTTAAATATGAAAAACTTTTTTTAATAACACTGTTTTAGTGTGTTAAGATGTTCTGCCAATTTTTTGTTGTAATTAAATATATCTTCAGTGTCCCTTATAAAAAAAATGTTATTTCTTTTTCAAAGTATAATCTAGTTGGATTTTTGACTTAGAGTCTTTGATCTTTGATTGAGCATTTCACCATCAAGTTTATGTATTATTCATAATTTTAACTATACTGAAGTGTTTTTTGTAAATCCAGAAAATAAAATCGTAAATTATTATACCGTTTGACGATATCAAAGGAAATGACAATATTTCGTTTGAATTTTTTGTTATTGTTAATTTATACCAGTGGCAATGATTCCATACTAGGCAATTATTTATAGCTCACCTTCTTAAAGAAAATATTTTTTAATTGCCAATTAACATATTTACATAATAACTTGATTATTTCATATCCTACAAAAAAAAAATATAATATACCAACGACATCTGTATTAAATTTAGGAATTTTATAAATTAACTGCCGGCTAGACGGACATAATATTGCATCTACTCCTATTAGGTCAATAGAATTGGTACTAATACGTAGCAGAAAATAACACATCATACAAAGGCTTCAAGTAATTTGATACATTTCACGCACATGACACACACAAACAATTACATACGTATTGTTAAAAATACATGCACACACTATCAAAATCAGTGTCATTCTATCATATGACCTGATGCTTTTTGTCTAACAGGGTCTTAGTTTTTTATATGTATACATTTATTTTGGCACGCTGGATTCATCCCGTAGTCCCGAGGTCTAAGCATCTAACTCTCGTGACATCACATTTTTCTAGATATATATCTATTTTAGTACCCCTTTTTTTTGTGTATTCATCATCATCATCAGTCTGAATCTACCCACTGCTGGATGAAGGCCTCTCCAAGCTGGCTCCACTTCTCTGGGTCCTGTGCATTGCGTTACCATGTACTTTAAAGAACTTAATCATTTAATCGATCCAGTGGCCTTTAGGTCTACCTTGCGGACGTTCTGTATCTCTTGGGTACCACTGGTTGACTATATTTGTCCAAAAATTGTCCCTTATTCGAGCTATGAGTCCATCCCATTTCCATTTGAGAGTTTTAGCAAACTTTATTATATTTCAAACCTTTGTCTGTTTCCGTATCCATTCATTCCTCTTTTTATCTTTTCGCGTTATGCCCTGCATGCACCTCTCCATATCATGTTGTGCTACTCTTAAGTTTCGAATATCTATCTATTATAAAAAGGTAAAGTATAATATTTTTTGTTACCTAAGTAAAATATTGAAGATGAAAAAATCAAATTTAGACTTTTTTTCAGTTATCTACCTCAATCTACCTACCTTTAACAGGCATTCTTCGCCATTGAATTCTACACTGATTAAATTATTGGTTGGTATTGACAGTTGTGTTGGCTATAAATTCATTCTCAGCATTCTTCAAAGCTGAACAGCGAATATTGTATCTCGGTATGAATATAATTTTATAAGAAAATGGTGTTATTAAATTTTACTATGAAAATTCCAGTTAAATAAATAAAATTTATTTAAACAACATCTACTAGGTACAAAATAATAAATTGCGAGAATAAATTTTAATTTTTTTGATGGAACTACAGCTAAAATCGAACCCTGGCCACTACAGTCGTTCTCTTCTACAAGATACGGTCCTCCGCTGGTATTCCTTAGTTGTGCAGATCCATGGTGTTCTTTCCTATTAATTGTATATAAATATACCTAAAGTAAATACATCGATCTTCACACTAGTCTCTTTCCACTTACCTACAATATAGTGTAGCAATAAAAAGTAAACTATATATATTGTGATTTTAAACTGGTTGCCATCAGTTAAAAATATAACAACTGACAAAACTAGTAGGTACTGATAGATTTTTTTTTTTAAATGTATATAAACTTTGACAAAGTAAAACACAGTAAAAACAGTAAAAAAAAATTCGCATTTTATAAGAACATTAACTTAAAATTACCTGCTATTAATTAAATCTAAGAGGGTTAATTACAAGCACTATTAGTAGGTAATATAATACTAAATACTTAATTATTATGTATGTAATAAAAAATAATCAAAGTAAAAAGAAATTGGGTTAAATAGCTTCTACAAAAAAAGAAAATTCCCATTTCGATGGAAAGAGTTTTCGTAAAAAAATATTCTTAGAAATATTGGATAAATAAAACAAAATCACTTCCTGTTTAAATCAACGATTTTTTTAAGTTGAACGAAGCACCTAAATGCCAAGCTACTCAATAACATGAAAGCGAAATATAATATCTAATAAATATTGATTCTTCTTCTTCTTTGGCCATATCCGCTCCTTAGCTGGAGCACATGGACACCACGCGGCGCCTCCAAGAATCCCTGTCGCTCGCTAGTCTTCTTGCTTCGTTCCAGGTCAAACCAGCATCCCGTAGCTCCGCCGTATGCACTCTGTATATTGTATTTAGCGGCCTCCCAGGACGCCGAAATCCGATGGGTTTAAAGAACAGGCAAGCCAGGTTGAAGTTCTTTTCTGGCATCCGCAGCACGTGGCCGAGCCAGGTCCAACGTCGCTTCTTCACTTTCAGCGTGATGAGAGGCTGCTTGGTGCTTCTCTAATCTCCTCGTTGTTCCTAAAGTCATACCACCTCACCGCACACCCAGTATTCGTCGCAAACATCTGTTTTCGAAGCTCAGCATACGGTTACTCTGAGCCTTTGTAAGGTGCCATGATTTGCTACCGTAAAGCAGCACCATCAGAATGCAGGCGTCTAATAGGCGGTATTTGGTTGGTAGTATTGATTACCTAATTTTAACACAATGCTTACGGGCCCTATTAATTAATTCTGTAATTATCGTGTTAATTTGCATTTGAAAAGTAATTAGCAAAAACACAATTTTGTGCGGCCCGTAAGCTATGGGTTAATACTACGATAAAAATATTATAAATTTGATAAAAGTAATAAATTGATCATTGATATTAATCACATATTATTGTTTAAGAATCATTATGCCTTTCAAATAGTTTTAATTAATCCTTAGAAGTGATTTTTAATAATTATTATTTAGTTCGTTTTGAGATCAGAATAATATTGAAAAATTATTTTTTAGGACGTCTACTTTTAGTCCAATGTATCTCAAATACAAAATGCAATTGAAGCACAATGACATACTCGTAAATACCACGTGAGTTTTTTGAGTTTATTATAATATAATATTGTGTTTTTGCCAAATCGTTTTGGGTATTGGGTATGGTAATCGGGTATATTAATGAGTATATTCACTTGGATTATAAAGTCAATACAACTAATAAATTTAAATTGAGGAGGACATAATATTATTTATTATGCACTGATGACCAAGGCCAGCCCGTTACTTAATAAAGTATTTTGTTTGAAAACTATATTTTTGCACCATTCTTCTCTATTAAGGTACTGTATTATAGGTTGTATGGTTACAATAAGGGGCTGAAAACACCGAGCTTATATAGATTCTGGTTTAAAAACCTGGTTTTTTAAATTTAAAGGGGGGACATGCTCAGCGTACGTTAAATGGAGCTTTTATGCTATTTTTCAAAGCATGATCCTGGACATTCCTTAAACGTTGTAGATAATTTATTTACATAATTTTGAAGCCTTATTATCTTATATATTTATTTTAAACATTTGATGACTGCATAAAGTATTTTTATTACACAAAATAGTATTCTTTTAAACCTCTCGTTCTAATGTTTCAGAATATAGTCATATTTCAGTACGTCCATGTGAAGTGGTGTTAAGATTTTTTGTGTTTATTAATTTTTAAAAGCATTTATAAAACCATCAGTAAAATTTATGTCGACATTATTATAGTGAAATATTTACAATAAAAAATTATATTGATAAACTCTGTGATCCCAAATTTGACAGGAATTAGACATTTTATTATTCATAAAATGAGCAAGTAATAGTAATTAAATATTAATCATATTATATATTCCATTTTATTATTTGCCATACTTTTTCTGAAAATAAGAGAATAATCACAATAAGAGAAAAAGTTTGTGAGAATAATTTAAAATTGGGATATTATTGAAATATTTTTTTTTCAACAGGTTTAAAAAATAAGTCAGTTCTTTACCAATAGGTTTATATTTTATTATATTGC
This sequence comes from Rhyacophila brunnea, assembly GCF_057557595.1. Classification (NCBI taxonomy): domain Eukaryota; kingdom Metazoa; phylum Arthropoda; class Insecta; order Trichoptera; family Rhyacophilidae; genus Rhyacophila; species Rhyacophila brunnea. Next base: position 6,153,583 of record NW_028232796.1, on the reverse strand, counting down.
TAATTATTTACTAATTAATAATTATTCCAACAATGTTTTTTTTTCTATAACGTATATTTGTTGATGAAGTATTTGGCGCGTATAAATTATTCCCAGTTGTTTGATTGATTAATATTAATAACAATTAATATATAAGAAAAATCTAGAGAAATTTAAATATAAACTTAATATAGATATACTTTTTAATATAAAATAATTATATATATTTAAAAAGTTTGTGCGCCCCAAATACAAGAGCTCTGGTTGGTCGTTCAGGCATCTCTGCCCTGGGTACGGCTCTTCAAAAAACATGGGAAATCAACATATAACCGTTGTTAACTCATGAGAAAGAATAATAGTTGCGTGATGATGAGCCATGCAAGAGTTTTTATGAACATCTGTAAAGAGCTCACAGAAATCGCGCCGCTTGTTATGGAAGAGATGTTATAACCATTTTAAATAAACAAATAACTTTATACAGAAAATTTAATATACAAAAACTACCACATAAATATGAACATTCTATATTATTTTTTGTATTTTTTTTTTTAACAAAATGTTACATTGATTAAGAAACTGTAGTTATAAATTGTATCGGTTTCTTTGTTAAACTGGCTTTAAAAATAGTTTCATTTATTTTAAATGAACAATAAACGCAAACGAATTAAAAACGTTTTCAGGATTCCTCAACAAAAAAAAGCACCGCAAAAAAGCTTCACGCCAACCAGCGCCGCGACGCCGGTCGACGCTGACGCTTAAAAGAGATGCGGCAAAAAGTTTAGCGTCGACATTTCGCGCTTTGCAAGCGACACGGAGAAGTTTACGGTAGACTACTTATCTGATTTTTTTTTTCTTGATCGGTCGCAAAAAATGTTATTTATCGGTTGAGTTCCGAATTGAATAAATATACATATTTATGTAACATATATCTCGAATATGATTATACATAATATATTAGATCTTTGAAATCCTTTAAAACAAACATAAAATTAACCTGATTTTTAATTGACAACAATAATAAATAGCTGGAATATTATGTCAATATGAATAGTTATCATATACAGTATTATTTATTAATTATTGAGATATCATCTACTTGGTGCATTTCCATTTTACAATGACATGATATTTTTGCAGGTGTCGTGGTTGAGGGACGAGAACGCTGTGATTGGGAATGACCGGGATGTGTAGATGGAGAGTCGTCGGGAGGAGAGATGAAAAGTCAAGATTTGGTGGCGGCTCCAATGGATAGAGGAGTGAGTTTTATTTGTAGCGTAAACAGTTGGTACAAGTGAGTATGTTACAAGATCGTTATATTACAATACTTATGATACTGTTCCGAGGTCCGAGCTTGATGGAATAGAATGCTGTGTGGAACCAGTAAGCTTCGAGAGACCGAGATTAAGATTGATACAAATAGATATTTAGACTGACTAACTCATCAACTGTGACCTGCTAATCATACGCATGAATATTCGGTAAATCGCGAGTCATTGTTTATGAAGTTTGCAATTGAGAAATCTGTTGGCCTCTACATCATTTCACTTCGAACGTTTTGATCCCATCGAATAATATCACTAGTATGCTGCTTGTGGATGCGACGATTGTGCAATAGTTTTAATGACTTGGTAATTCTTACACTGTAGAAATAATGCTTACATGCCCCGAAGTCTGTGACCGCTACATGTTGATAAAATTAAATTGACGTGAAATTTATAAAGACTGTCGCTTGGAATACATAGAAAAGATAGACAATGCGTAGTCGTTGAAATGTTTGACATTGGCTAGATGGAATAGAAAAATTCCCCACACTCTGAGTCTCATTGGCATCTCAGAGCAAGGGACAAAACATGGAGGGAGCCAAGACCATACCGGGTGATATATTGACCTAATCCTTGCATTATGCTCTGATCCTGGAGCATGATAGAATGTAGTACCTAATACGATAATTGCCCACAATGGCCAAGTGGTTACCGCATTGTATTATAATATTGTGGGTCCCATGTTCGAATTTCGGGTCTAGCAAATTCAAATGCTGTTTTTGGATGTGCTTGGATCAGAGTATGGACATAATAGGTTAGGCATGTAGCTAATATCCATTTCTCGTAAATAAAAAATCTGTTAATACAACTTCCACTCTGTGGAGGCCCATATAATCTTCTTATGATCCGATATGGTGAAAAAAATGTGTGACTTCTCTGATTTTCACGTGAAAAATCTATTTACCCATCAAATATATTAGGTATTGATAGTTTCACCATATACAAAAATTGAAGTGTCATATACTTTTTAGTATCAGTTGAAACCGGTCCTAAGCATGTTTTTAAATGGTAAGCTTTTAAATATTAAGCACCGAAATATATAGTAGGTATTACATGATGAAATTTTTTGTTGTTGTAACTAGATTACAATGATTTCGAAAGTAAGTTATTTTGATAATTTTGCGATATATGAGTTAAATCATTAACGTACTGTGTAAACAAGAGATCTACGTATTATTGAAAAATTGAACCTGTTTAAAAGTCCCCTTTTAAAATCTTTTTTAATAATCAATGATATTAATTTTAAATCCGTAAAAATTTATCCAATAAAATGTATGAATAATTACAAGATAAAAAGAACTTTTTATATACTTACAACGTTTTTAAATTCTGTTGAACCATACAAACTTGACTTGACTAGCTTAAACGATCAAAAAATTTGTACTTGACATGTCATATTGATTTCTATAGTAACGCACGTATATATTAATAATTTAGTTGCTAGGACCCCAGACCCCTAGCAACCAATAATGGTGTCGAAATAACTTTTCATACAAAACAGAATTAACTGAAAATGAACTCAATTCTACTTAAAGATGGCTAAAAGTATTTAAAAACATTGGACCACCGGACAAATAAGAATACGAGCTAAGAAAAACGTTGTAAAAATAAATAAAGAGATAAAGACGTTATTAACGAGAATGATAAAAAATATTACCCACCCGTACAATAATGAGTATACAATATTGAGCAAAAGTTATCTGAATCTCTAACATTTTTAAAATTTACCGCAGACCATTCCGAAGATGGATTCATAGCCCGAAACAACTGCCAGATAAGTTCTTAAAATAAAAAGAAGAACTTAAATATCGAAGAATTAACAAAAAAAAATATTTTGTTAGTTTAGTTAACATTTTTTTAATTTCATGAACGGTCGGTTAAATTGTTTTCACACAAAGAAAAATATTTAAAGAAATTTATTAAACTCCGTGTGCCTCCCAGCAAAATAATTTAAAAAAATGTTCTTATATAATAACAAAATTATGACAGATATCTGAAATTGTTCAAGTAACGAGAAAACTAGACGAATTCAAATGCAAATTAAATTCGAAACTCCGGCTTTAGAAAAACAAGTATTTTTTCACCAAACAACAGCATCAAAAAATACAAACGCTGCTCTAACAAAAAGCCTTCGGTCATGTAATGCCGCCAAAATTTACATTTCAAAACATTTTCCGTCATTGTTGGATTTTGACGGAAAGTGAACATCACAAATTTAACGTTTTTAATCCACATTTACAAATTTGATAAACGCTACTGAATAATGGAATCATACAAAAATAATCTATGGTTTAAATTGAATAGATACTTAACTAGTACCCATATATATTAGAAAAAAACAGTTATTAAAACTACAAAGATTGCTGCTACGTGTGCTTGTTTATGCTAGTATAAAATGTAGTATTAACATTTTTCTTGGTCGTTGCCTCATGGCTGAGAATCAAGACCACCTTTGAATTTCATCATTCTTTGAGCGACCATGAATTATTTCCACACCTCTCTTAGGGCAGAGTGAATTCTGCCTTCTGTCAGCTCCTTAACTTGGTCGCTCCTATGCGCCGATGCTTATACTATGCTTCGTGTTCCCTGGAGGCCACCCGAAATCACCAGTTTCTCCAGGTTGTCCGGTCCGTGCCGAACAATACGTCAAAAAACTGCAGATAGCTCGTAGAAAATATTGTCGAGAGCCGTTTCTTTACCTGCAGTCTCTAGACTCTAGATGATTGACTAGTTCATCCTGTGCTCTGTCCAAGATATATAAAGCATTCAACGCTAATGCCACATCTTAAAGGCATCAATTGTCGTCGAGAGGTACGCAGGATGGAGCCACCTTTATACAGATGGATCCAAAGATCAGAATAGAGCAGGAGCAGCTCTTGTGATACCAGAAGTAGGTATAAAGAAGAGCTGGAAGCTAAACCCAGCAATACCAATAATGACGGCGGAACTCATCGCGATAAACGAAGCAATTAAATACACTTTAAGCGATGATTTCTCGGCGCAATCCGCTGTCATTTTAACAGACTCCAAAAGCGCTTTACAACATCTTGCCGCAGCAACTCGCTCACATAACAGTAAAACCATAGCATACCACATCCTTGACCAGATCGACGCCAAGAAAAATAGAGGAGGAGATCTATGCCTTCAATGGATCCCATCGCACATGGGCATTGAGGGAAATGAAAGGGCAGATGATCTAGCAAAGGTAGCCGGCCATTCAGGGGTACCATATCAGTGGATACCAGAAAACCTGGACTGGAATGAGGCTATAAAGAAAATGTGCCATAGTATGTGGATAGATTTTTACCATAGGGCATCATTAGAAAAGGGGAAATGGAGTAAGTCGATTCTACCAACACCACGAGAGGTGCCCTGGTTTGTAGAGTCTTCTTTGACGAGGAATGAGCTTAAGTTAATACTGAGGCTAAGAACAGGGCACACCATGGGCAAAAGATTTGATGTCCTCATGGGAAGAAGCGAATCGCAGCTCTGCGATGAATGTCATGTTTTAGAGGACATTGTACATATAGCACTGCAATGCCCCAAATATGAAGTTCACAGAGTACAGCTGCGAATTGCAGATATCTATGAGAATGTCGACGAATTGAAGGGTGTCCTGGCGGTGGGTAAGACGGAAGAGCTAGGCAAAATTGTAAAGTTATTTAACAGAATAAGAGTGAGGACCTGATAGACGGATCCCCTTCTAGAAGAGAAGAGGCGATATGACAGCGAGTCGCAGTCAAAGCCTCGGTAAAATCACAAAAAAAAAAAAAAAGTAAGCCTTATTTGTGACTCTCTTCCTCTACTCAGTGTAGCAGGTGGTGCCACGACCGCCTTGCTCGGGAGTCTGGGGGCGGAGGTTGGCGGTATCTTTATATCGCCGCCTTTAGGTCTTGGATCCATGAGCCGGTGCGCTCGAAAAGTTATTGTACACAACCTGGCGTATGACACGGCGCTGCGTGTGTGGCAGGGGCGATGGACCACTTCTTCCAAGGGCAAACAAACGCATTTGTTTTTTCCTAATATTAAGTGGCGCATGGAGATAACCAGATTGACTCCAGACCATTGGACTTCTCAGTTCTTAACCGGACACGGTGGTTTTGCCTCCAAGCTCTGTCAGCTTGGCTTAATAGAATCTCCGACTTGCTTATGTGGCGAATTGCAGGATGCCGATGACATCTTCTGGAAGTGTCCCCATATGTCGGTTGAAAGGGAAGAGCTTCTCAAGTCGGTCCGACCTTCAGTCGAGGGAAAATTTCTCATCTTTTAAAAAGTTTGCGGCATTATACGGCGAGCGAGAAGGTCTTTTCTCATCGAGAATTGACCGTAATACATTATATGGAATTAGGGATCACGCACACTCTAGTGCACGCCAACCAAGGTCTTGGGAAGTTGCTCCTGGGACACTTTCGGCACAAATTTGAACAGCGCCTATCGTTCGTTACGCCACGGTATACGCCTGCATAACGGGTGTAGAGACGTGGCGGGTGGTGGAGGGAAAAGCAAGTGTAGCAGGTCTGTGAGTTCTCTTTCATCAGCTACGATTGGTATCAATCAGTGAATCAGTGAATCTTAATGTGTTTATTTTCTGACCATCAATATTTATTGTTATTTCATCTTGCCAATAGATCTAAGGCTCTCTGCATTATATGCTTATAAGGGATGTAGTCGTTACTTACGTTATTACAACTACATCCATTATTCGTTTGATATCAGATAGGCTGCTTGTGTGTGTGACAAACGTTCGGGCAGACTTGAATAATACACGATTTGGTATATTTTATATCGTTTATATTTAGGCGCACATTAACTTGTTTGTCATTACACGGCAAATAAAAAATAGTATTAAATTATAACCTCTACACAGGAACGAGGACTCTAGACAACTGTCAGTTTCTTTTTTTCCGCTTCGCCGCTGTATATGCATGTCAAACATGAGCATAAACAATGGAGTGGCTGTTTTAGAGTTGGGTAAAACCTTTACAGCTCTCCAAATATATTGAATAACTGGGGAGATAAAACATACCCCTGACGGACTCCCATCTCGGTTAAGGAATACTCTTATCTAAATGTGGCTATTGTTATATAGGTTTTTGATGAGAAATATAAATATGTGCTGGAACTCCCATTTCCAGAAGTACTTTTGACATAAAGTTCCATCTTAAAGTGTAATATTCATTTAATAAAAAAAAATCGGTGCTTGTACTTATGTACGCGCGTTAGAGGACTTCTTTGACGTAACAAAACAAAATTATTACACACCGCGTTAGTCAAAATTCACATCAACCAAAAATATTCAAAGAGTTAGAAAATAGTTTTCACATAAACTAAATAATACCAAACAAAAATAACGTACATATCACACATAAAATATAAGTAAGCTTAGTTTTGACAGCTAATCACATAGAAAAAGGAGTACAATTCACAACGCGAGACAATATTTTTCACCAAGCAAAATAATCCATATTCCTTAGTCTATGGTCACTATGGTCGGCTATGATTACATCATTGCGCGAGACGTCATGTTTCAGATCTGTCAAATAAAGTATGATATTAGATAGAATTGACGTTTTAATATCCCCATATCAATAAAAACTAGAATAAAGAAGTGCCGCTGGTTTATTTCTATGCACTTTAGCTTATATCACTTATTTCTCGTTGTTTTTATTTTATTATGGCCAACAATAATAAATTCGTTTCCTAGGCAACGGAACAATTTCTACTATCAAACTTGCGTTTATATACAGCTGATTGATTCGCGGCTAACTTCATACTGTCAATTGCTTTCGTAACGGCTCTCAATTTCACTCTCTACCAAATGCCCCAAAATAAGTATAACTAGTTACAATAGTAAAAGTTACAATAGTTATTGGTTTAAATCAATAACTATTGTAACTTATCATCAGGATTAAAATCGTGAATAAAATTCCGGGATTAAAAATAAAATTCTATTCGGAATTATTGTAAATATTTATAATATTATACAGTGACATTTTGTCATTACTTTCTATTACGCTTTTTATAACAATCTCCTGCGTGTCGTTATAACGATATTGATTTTAGTCACACAATATTATCTTATGTCACATTCCCCGCAGAACCTCGCTATAAAGTTTCAGTATAATCACCGGTAAAGCTATTTTCACATACTCCCATACAACAACATACGAATAAACAATGTCCATTTAAGGGCAAACGTATTACATTCGACGTTTATGATTTTCCACCGCAGTAACAGTGAAAGCCTAAAAATTTATACCTTCGCTAAAAGGTTTTTTAGAACATAATATTTCGCTTCCTAAGTATTTTCTTTCAAAGTAAAAATGTTCCCTCTGCTATATTGGACTTAAGTGGAAACAACCATATCATAGATTTATAACGATATGGATTCGGAAGTCAATAGGCTATTATGTAAGCAATACTGAAACAAATTCCCTTGTTTTCTTTTTTACAAACACAAAATAACTATAGTAATATTTTCATATAATACGTGGATTATATTCATATATGTTTTTTAATATAAAAATATTTTCAACATCTAAAGAAAGCACTCCGTCAAAGTATGTAAAAAGAAAATTGTCAAGTAAAGAATCTAGTCGGTATTTCAATATTGTTATTAATTTTCCATTGGCTTTATTGTTTATTTTTGATATCTTTAGGATTTTCTAAGTAGAAGTGACATATTAAAGAATGAGTTACACAGTTAAACAATACTGTTACTATAACTGGCTTCTATTAAAAATAAGAAAGCATTTTATTCCTATTGTGACAAGTTGGGGAAAAAAATTTCCTACGCGGATAACCCGATTTTTTTTTACTGAGAACACCGGATGTGACATGCATCGGCAATATTTGATGTTACTTCCCTTTTAGTGTTTGTAACTAGAGGTCCAGCTTATTTTGCTGTACTCTGTTTTACTTAGCTTCCAGCTTGTTGCATACTCCCGCGTTTACATTTACATATTCAATATATTATGTATATATCTAAATGGTGTAAGATTGTATTGAAATACATGTTGAAACTAAAACCAATACTTTGATTTTGTACGCATTTCTTCCATAACATACATACAATGCCAATATTGTTTTTCCCCCCATAATAATGTAGTATGGAATTCGGCATGTCTTCCTTAGAATATAAAATACATTAATAAACATTATAGTTTTATGATTATATCAATATTATTATAGAATAGTAATAATCGATCGATGGCAAATAATACCTCATTTTCAGAATGTTTAAAACAGGGTTACATGTAAATTGTACGTATTACATTTCACCATTACATAGTTCGCCGTGAGCTTTATGATCGAAAAGAGATAACCATATTATTATGTCCGCGGTCTACAATTTTATTAGATTAAAAAATATGAAAATAATTTAATTTTCATAGTCGATTTTGACAAAATTCATGAATTCAATAATGAAAACCTAACCTAACCTAACAAATAATCCAGTATATTATGAGCTATTTTCAAAATTTGTTTGCCGCTGACTTTTTGTAAACCGACAAGAACCGTGTTTTATTTAGACATGAATTTTAACTCAGTACTATATGACCCAAATAGGTTGGACGGTCTTTAATATACGGTCATATATTTCCGATACAATACTTCACGGTGAAGTGTGATACAGTGAACTGCATAAGTATAAATTTCCAGACACGTTAAAAGAGTTATGTATAATATATAATTAACTTTGAAGTCGACTTACTCAACTTGGTCACCGATCTGTTTGTATTCGTTCAATCCTCAGAATTTCTGGAGTCGTTCGAGAAGAGAGATTCTGAAATAAAGGATAAAATAATATTAGACTTCCTAGTAGACGGATATACATCATAAGATTCATCGGATTGAGTGGATGCAAAAGAAACAGGAAGAGATTAAAGAATTAGCAGAACAATTTGTCCAGCAGTAGACGCCTGAATTATAAAATAGTAGGAGATGTAATTTCAGCAATTTTGTATGACTTTAATAATTATTATTTTTTAAATTATAATAAAATGTAAATATAATATATTCAGTATACATTGGTTGGGCCAATAATGGTTGCTTTCACCCCTCCTACCTCAAATCCCCAGTTACTGTGACAAGTCCAGGCGACCACTAGTTACGGGTCATCAGTTAATAGTGATTGAATAATAGGCAGTTACCTCAAGACAACGGGCGCGCCTAGGCCTTTTAAAGCTCGAACATCATTTAACGAGTAATTTCAAGCATACAGAAGACCACGGGTGTATACAGTGTAACCGTTGTGGAAACCATAACTTTATTCAAGTGTCCGTGTAAACTCCGTTAATAAAACCACCTGTGTCCGTGTTAACGGCACAGGGTGTCTCCTCATTTATCATATTATTATTCATCAAAAGTGTACCGCAGGAGTGCCTGCTAGAACGTGAGGGCATACCCCAGGAACCAGTTACAGTCCACTATGAAAAGAGCAACCATACATATAAATTCTTCTTGATAGGTACTATAATATGCCATGATGTAGTGTAGTGAAACAATACTGCAGCAGTATAAGCAAAACGATCACACGAACACACAGACTTTGAGAAAACCACATAAATATATTGTAACCTCCACTCCATAGTAGTTTCGATTTATTCGTTTTATTTTTAGATAAGGTATACATCTTCTTCTTCTTATTCTATGGCGCTACAGCTCAAGTCGAGCTCTGGCCTCCTCTACCGCCGTTCTCCAGCGGGAACGGTCCTCCACACGTCTTTTCCAGTTCCTAATTTTTAGCAGCTGGTTGGCATCTTTTGTAATGTTATCACCCCTTCGTGTGCGTGGCTTTCCCACTGGGCTTTCCCCCCTGGGTTTCCTTCGACGATCTTCTTCGGTATCCGTGACTAAGGCATGCGCTGGACATAGCCTGCCCAGTTTAGCCTCTGAAGTTTTATGAAGGTGGAGAGTTTTTAATTTTGGTATAAGCGGTATAGTTCCGTGTTGTATCTAAATCTCCACTCCCCACCATCATTCATGGGTCCGTATATCCGCCTCAGCTGCTTTCATATTTAGCATCCATGACTCGCACCGGTATGCAACGACTGTGCGTATGACGGTTTTATAGAGCCGGGTCTAAGTTTTTCTGTGGACGTTTCTGGATTTGAATATGGGCAGCAATGAAAATTATAAGGTATAAAGAAATCGACACAATTATCATAAATTTAAATTCAAGGTAACTGTATTATTATGAGTAAATAATTGTTGCAATTTTTTTGTAGTACTTATTTCACTTTTATTCAAAAGATTAGGACCGGTTTCATCCGCCTCAGAGAGACATTTTCAACTGAGTTGACTTGAGTTGAATCTGTCCCTCTGAGGCGGACGAAACCGGTCCTAATCTATTGATTAAAAGTGGAATAAGTACTACAAAAAACATGCGTTTTATTAAATTAAAACAACAATACAATGCAGTTCCACCGTGAATTGACAGTTAACAAAATAAAAGAAATTACGAGTAAATAATATAGCAATAAATGTATATTTAACAGCTTTAATAGAAGTCTCAAAGATACATAATAAGCATGGGTACAAAATCTAAAATGTTTCAAACCTATGTAAAGCTTTCATCTAACCGTATATCGCTAATAGCAAATATAAACGTGTCCCTCAAGATCAAATTTTATTAAAATTGCTATATAGGAGGTATAGGAAGTCAGCCGACCATTACTCGACCCGATAAACTGTATTATATAACATGAAAATGTAATGTTATTGATAAATTCCAGTGCCCTATTCACGTAAAGCTTGAGTAGTTTCTGAAAGCTTAGGCTACCAATATTCGGTGAACTTTAAGTGTTATCCCAAATAGAAAATCGCCCATTATGAGGCTTATGTACGAGAAAGTTACCCTATTTTGACTCCTGTTGGTATTTTGAATAGACGTTTCTATTGATTCAATAATGGTATTTGGTTTGCGTTGTAATAATATAATGCAATTGAATAAAAGGGGTAAATACTATAAACCAGAAATAGCTTTTATTGTAATATATAATATAATAGTGGCTTGTTAGGACAATGACTTCAATCTCGGGGTTTTGTTTCGACCTTGATTATTCTTCATGCAAAATAAAGCATTTTTTGTCATAGATATGATTTTTGTACCCAGGTTTTTTATTCAATCCATTAACCACCAAAAATTATTTAAATAGTTTCCGAAGGATTTTATGTAGGGTACCGTAACTATATAAAATATTTTTGAACTATTTTTTTATTCGAAACTGAATGTTCCTACGCAGAATTTAATAATGTCAAATTCTTCATTAAAATAATGTTTAAAACTTGCCAACAGGTGCTATTTTGGTCTCCAAAGGCTTCTAAAAAACAGGGCTCTCTCAAATAAAACCAAAACAACTTTATATAAAACTCTCCTGCGCCCAATATTAGTCTATGAATCAGAATGCTGGGCAATCAGGAAACCGGATGATTTGGGGTCGTTTAAGAAAGTTGGATTTGGAGGTCAAGGTATGATGGAGAGTTGTACATACTTTATAGGCGTGAAAAAGTTTAGTGGCATATGAAATATGTAAATAATGAGACCAAGACCCGCTAAGGGTTGTAGTACAATAAAATGATGAATGTAAAAAATGGATTAATCCTGATGCAAATCATATAAGTATAGTAATGTTTTAAAAAAATACAATTATCGTTTCTGAGCGGAGCATAGTGAGCATAACAGTTCTTACGAGGTACTGTTGTTGACATTTGGTCAACCTATTGCGTCTTTGCTCTTGATCAAACAACATTGAAAAATTATTTGCATTTTTGTCAAGCCACAAAATTCGCGGTACGGCTTCACACATACTGCTCTACCAACTCGGCCACTGAGGGTGCAATGTTTTTACCTTGATTTTAAATATAAAAATAGTATCTGGTGATGAAATTTAAAATTTAATTAGGTATGTATTAGAAAGTATCCATGAGAAGGAGGCTTGAGTCGGTAGTTCATTGGTGAGAGCACAGAATAAGAAAACATGTATAAAAAAACATCTCTGTAACTTGATTTAAAACAATTAAATCATGTATATATTATAAAAAACATTATTTTGAATATCAGATTACGTTAAATAAATAGATGTAGTATTTATATGCAAAATTACAATGAAATAGTTTGCCAGAGAATTTTAACCAATTCCGAGACAGCTCGAGCTTTTTGACAGTTCAGTGTTTCTGCGTACTATTGCATTTTTTCATAATGAATGATTGCGTCCTATGACTCTTCTAGTCAGTGCAAATGAGATGCTAAAAGATATATTATTTTCAGTCGACCTAAGTTCCGGATTTGATTATCTCAAAATCTAAGTACAGACAAAGTAGATTTTGGAACGTCATTCATAAATTAAATTAAACCCAATATATTTTCATTGATTTCATGAATATTACCAAACTTTAGTGTCTAAGAAATATATTGGTATTATGATATAATATAATGTGCATACAATGATCATTTTACTATAAGGCTGTACCCCGAGCGTCAATTATATTCGTTAGTATCCGAATCTACATTCCCACTGCGCGTGTCCATTTCCATATGTATTATACAGTAATATAGCAGTGAGTGTAATTTGCATTTGCCATTCAAGCCAGCGTGTGACCGCAGCCTAATGAAACACATCTGTAGCCAATGAAAGGCAGCGTTAGCCATGCTGTTGGTGAATGATTCTAAAACTGCAAAAAATTGCAGTATTCAAAAAAATATAATAAAAGGAACCGCTTTATTTGAAATGTGGCACTGGTTTTATGGCAAATTTATAAAGTTGACTAAATTGTGTAGTTTTAACATATATTGCACTATGCAATGATATTATCTGATTGATACGCTAGGTCGAGACTCCTTTACTGAGAGATAGATATGCTTATATATTGAAAGATCTATATTTTATTTTGTCTACGTATTTTTTCTCTGATTACTCACTGTATGTCACTGATAACTCCTAGTTTTAGAAATTGAGAGACCGGTAATTTTGTATACCAAAATGCAAAAGTAACCTGCTATTAGCCATGCCAATTTGGCTAAAAATAACTGTGTTCAACCATATTGCTTCAGATATTGATGTATTTCGCTTGAGTGAGGATCGATTTAGGTGGACATTGTTTCATGTGTACTAATATGTACTTTTGTTGTAGTTTTTGTTATTTTCATTCTTCTGATTAGGTACGCTATATTTTCATGAATATTGTTAAAACGGTTCTATACGTTTATCCTGGATACAGCGGCAAACACATTTTGAAAATAGCCGATATACTGGATAATTTGTTAGTTTGGGTTGGCTTAGGTTAGGTTAAGTTAGGTTAGGTTAGGTTAGGTTAAGTTAGGTTAGATTATCCTAACAAATAATACAGTATATCGGCTATTTTCATATTGTGTTTGCCGCTATATCCAGGATAACCGATTAGTACCTTTAAAACTGTTGTATTAAGAATTTGAATTAATTAAGTCGAATTTAGTAATCATTGTTACATATCTGTTATTCTAGACTCTTTAGTCCTTAAGTTAGTTAGTTAATTATTTTGACTAACAGTATGCTTTTAAGTATATAGTAAATCGTATATTCATAAGTGTGTTGAAACACGTATATGTGAAAACGCATGACAGATTTTCGTGGAATAATCGGGAAATTGAATTTCGCGATTCAGAAATCTTGATATTTCTTTACAGTTTGGAATTGAGCCTTAATCAGTCACGTCCGATTGCGTAGTTTGCGTATTTGGTAGAAGAGTGAAAGTCAATAATTCTGATATTAATTATTAAATTATTATATATTTAAAAAAAAAACGGTGTGTTTGTTTAGCTTGAATAACAAAAACGACAAACCGCTCCCTCCAGATGGTCAGATAAAATTAAGAGTATCATTTATATAATATCATTAATTACATGGTATGAAAGTATTTACAGAGATATAGATTTTTCAAATCAACCCTACAGAAAAGGCATTTTTTTTTGTTATCGGCGACAGTTTGGTCGTCACTGGCTTGGATCAAATGCCAATTTATTTCAAAATTAAACATACATCTGTATGTGAGAAATTTTTATTAGGGATACATGTTTCTCGTATTATGGCTCATCATTCGTTGGAAATAAAAGAGTTTCGCAGATAATATTAAAACAGAAAATGAAAAAGTTTCTAGGTATAACGCAAAAATAAAGCATTACACTTTTATTTTAAGCGCATATTAATATTTTTTTATTATGAAGTTTTATTCTATTAAGCATTCGTATCATTGTATTTGGTTTCTGTATACTAATATTAATAGGTGTGTGTTGGATAAATTTGAAAATATTACGGCTTATGGCTCTTTGTCACCTTTTCCATACGAAGCAAAGTTTCGTTTCTGTAACAGTATTTTTTTAGACAGATCTCTTAAACATTTTTTTATTATTAATAATATTAATTAATTAATAATAATTTTGAAAAATAACAAGCACCCAGGCTTTGAGAAAATCACATAAATTTATTGTGTCCCCATCAGGTCGAACCCAGAGCTCCCGGAAGGCCAGCGCTTTACGCATTGTACCACGAGAGCCTCCTCTCTTACACATTGAAACATCTAACCTAAACATTATTATTTGCTAAAAGTCTGAATGATCGAAAAACGAAAGTGAAAGAAGAATTAATACATGATGCCAATATAAATAAAATACAATAGATATAACGTGAAAGTGTCAAGCAATACATATATAATAATAGTTATCGTCAGTCGAGGTCGAATCACGTATAGGTGATGGTCTTCTTTAGTTTTTATCAATATAATAAGTTTCTCATCGAGTAATATTATATTTGTTGATTGTTCAAAATAATTGTAAACTTAACACACGTCAATTAAAAAAAAATTCTACTTCACATACTTTACAGCTATAAAAAATACTATGAATGGTTTTTTTTTAATAAATTATGAGAAATGTAAATAACATGGTATATGACTTTTTCCATATATACGAAACTGGCCTTCATTAATATTAAATTATCTGGAATAAATATTTCATAATATATAGTTTAATTTTACTATATAAACATTATGTTAATTACTAAAAAAAATGTCATATTAAAATAATATTATAGATTAATATTAAATAAAATTTCTTTCAAACATACCATTTTTGTGCATAACATTACATTGCAGACTTCGTAAGGCGCTGGCCTTTCATCCGGGGCTCCGAGTTTAATCCCGGTAATGTCACAATATCCTGTATTAGTAATGTTATTGTTTCACTTATATTACTAACTACACTACTGTTGTTGGGTCTCAAAGCCTGCCATTGTGATAAAAAAATATAATAAATATTATAATCTCTCTTTAAAAAAAAAAAAATTACCAAAAGTAACTTGGACATAGTGGTGATAATTTTTTTTTATACAGTTGACGGGTAATGAAACTTCTAACGAATTGTGTATTATTATGAGCGTATCAATTAAGATAATTATAATTTTGTTTGGAATTTATAACGTCTGCTAAAATACATTTCGAATTAGGAATATTTTTATGAAAAAGGCATGTTTTCTGCTAATTCACTGAGTTCATTTCCCACTCTGCAAACAGCAGAATATCAAAATACCATACCCTCTGAATGTTAAGTAGTTAAAACATAACAGAAAAAGAGCCTTTTTAGATGAGATTACCAAAAATAACATTTAGTTTTTAATTTTTTTTGAGTAAGTATGATAATATTATCATTCATGAACCAACATATAAAATAATTTAATTAATGACAATAGGTATAACAAATACTTGAATTTATTAATAGTTATAATATAATGGTAATACTAGAATATTTAACTGCACTTTAAGTTCAAAATTAGTATGCAACAAATACCCCTTATTAGCTGTTTGCAGACACCAGCGGACCGGACTTTTGATCAATAACGGACTTCTGAACAATATTTTTATTATGCATTATGTATACTAGAAAATTTGCGGTAGTTATTTAAATATTTTTTTATTTTCAATTTCAACTTGAAATTGTATAAAATATAAATTAAAGTCTCTCTTACATTAAAATCTATCATCTTAAGGCTACTTTAATATGAGTGAATTGATGGCTGTAAGCTTAATATATATATTTATATATTATAAGTATACACTAGATAAGGAAATAAGGAAATTATATTTAAAAATATCGTATATGTGTTTTGGCAAACTGGATGTTGAAAATTTCACAAAATTATATAATTTTATTTTCACTTTTTTGTTACAAAAAATGGCAGCTTTTTGGATGATAAATATTGCCGTAGTGTTAAAGCTGTTTTTGCAGTTGGTAATGAAACCCATTTATCTTTGTTTGAATCGTTTTTCTTAATATACGTTTTTTCTTTTGTTTTCTAAAGAAATGAAAATAGATACGATTATTTATTATAAAAAAAAAACTCTGCCACGAAATTTGTATAATACAACAGTGATTTTGTGATAATATTATTATTATATTGAATTTGTTAAAACTTAGGTTATTCTTCATAGACAATTAAAAGTATAAGCATTATTTTACAAAACACTTAAGATTTTAGTGGCACTTAGACAACAATCTAATTATTACAAAATATACATAGTATAGTATGTAATATGTATATAATATAGTATTTATTACAAAAAAATAAGTTTCTTTTTTATTAAAATAATATTTTCCAGTGTTTTTAGATAAATTCAGCATTCGCTACATATTCAATTTACTATTCCATGACATGTTAGAAAAACAAGCAAGTCTTCGCTTCAATCCTTCTAATTGGAAGCTATTTTTGAAGTTATATTTCTTTTGGCGCGTTTGGGAAATCAGATCAGAGTGTATTTTTGGCGTGTGACATGTAACACATAATTTATTTTTACACACGAAATAAAACGCACTCAATTGGATTCGAACCATCGATTGTTCGGTAATCAGCCGAACGTACTACCTTTACGCCATGGTATGGTATTGCATTGCAATCGTGACGATTATACAGTATAATATTATAGTTTAGAATTGGTCCGTTGCCTAGGCAGCGAATTTATTATTGTTGGCCATTTGCAATTCTTTACGTAAACAAACAATTAAACTTCAGAGTGACAGTTGATACTTTAAAAATAAAAACAACGAGAAACCATTATATAATTTAGTAATATAAGTTAAAGTGTATAGAAATAAGCCAACGGCATTCCAATAAGCGGTCCTTTTTCTTAAGTATGTAATTTAACAAGATAATTATTAAGAGATAGTCAAAGAATTTAGTTTATCGCAAGTTTTGTTTTTGTTTTGTTACGCCAAAGAAGTATAACTTATAACGCGCGTACATAAGTACACACACCGATTTTTTTTAATGAATTGGGGCAACCATCGTCTTTATTATAATTACTCAATAAAGTCCTTAAAGTTTAGTCATATTTAAAAAAAAATGTAAAACACATTTATGCCTTAAGTCAAAATATTGATTAAGCATTTTATGTGACATAAAATATTATACGAGTCTTCTTTCCTTCTTTGTATTTACTCATATTATAACTAAACTTAAATAAATGTAAAAAGCTCTAAAAAATAACTGCCAATTATTTTTACGCATTGTTAAAAAATATTTAAACCACAACTTACGATATCTTTGAGAATATAATATAAACTAAATTTAAAAAAAATGTCTACTATTAAAGATGTACGCATTTATCAAATACATTCAAAAGCTTTGGGAAAGGGCAACAGGGCACCAAGATAATTGGACGCCACGCTGTTGAATGAAATAAATAGAAATTTAGTATACATAATTTGAAAACATCTCATGCATATACCTACACACTAGAAAAAAATATTTTGTAGAAAAAAATACGTCACCCGATGGGACTTGAACCTGTATCTGCTGGATTCGCGCCAGTAGGCTTTTCCAATTAAGGTACGTGCATCTTACTGAATTTATATGTATGAGATGTTTTAAAATTATGTATATTCAGTAAGAATGTTACATTCTCAGATCTCGTGTTTTATTCATTGAATAAAAGAAATAGTTTTTTAAATAGACATTCGTTACAATTTTATACAGAAAGAAGATGAAAAATTTTAACCACTTTCTGTCTACTGCTTAGTAGTTTTAATTCATTTTGCTATTAACATAATGTTTTTTTTATTGTGGATTGAGAATTTTCATACTTGAGGTTTTATATAAAAATAAATAAAAGAACTCTCTTCTCGAAACATATGCAAAATTAAATCATTATTTACGTGTTCATATTTAAATTTTGATCAAGTATTAAATAATAATATATTATTTAAATAAAAATAATAATAGTAAATATATATTTTGAAAGTACCTATATAATTCACGAACGTCTAATTATTTTCGAATTTCATTCGATTGCGTGGCGCCCAATTATACCGGCGCCGAATCGTCCTAGACCCAAAACTTTACGTTACAATATTTATTATGAGTAAGTGGTGTATTACGATATATCTACAGTTATGCAAATAATTGTATTATTTAATGATTTTTCGTTTGTAAACAAATATTGGTTCAATTAAAACGATTCTATTTGTTTGCCTAATAACCATATTCTCAACTGCTGTATTATTTGACTTGGAAATTATATTATGAACTCAAACTACATAATTATTTGTTATATTGCAGTGAATGTCAACTAATTGCTTTTACAAATACATAATATTATATTGTACATATTATTATAAAAGCTGTTAGCAAATTTAATATATTATTAAACTGAGTAATATATATTTTTAAATACTGAATACACACGATATAAAATAATGTTAATCTTCTTGCATTTCATATTGGCTGAATATTTTTTTTAGTTTAGTAACGACTATTAGAAATAAATGCATCTCGCATTGCTCTCTATCAATCACATCTTAGCGCAGGATAAGTAGGTAAATAAAATAAATAAACATAAGTACATAATTTTGAAATCATTAAAAACATACCTACTATAAAAATCTTATGTGAAGAGAAAGCCAATTTCTTATCGGACTTTGTAATATATTCGATAAAAAGTAGTATCAGATAAATAAAATAATAATCATTCGCAAGGCGGACTCTAATTTTTTGGTTATGGATTAATTGGTTAGAAAAACTCATCCAGCAAGAGATGTGTGTATATTCAAATACCACTAGATCCAAAATTTGCGGGTTTCTGAGACTTTTAAGAATTATCTATTTATTATGCATTTCATATAGCTTGTATTTATTTTATTGGCAACATTAGCAATAAAATAAAATTATTACAATAGGTTAAATTTAATTATTCTAAAACAAAATGATTTCTCTGTCCAATGGATTTTAGCATTGAATTATTAGTAATTTGTGATAACCTCAACCTTTTTCCTAAGTTTTATCGTAAATATTGATCCTAAGGATACTGATACTCACTGATATAATAATAATGATGAATTAACTGTAAAAATGTAATGATAATATCACAAAATAGATTAATAAAAAAAAACCAATCGCCATAGACCAAAACTTTGAAGACAGTTTTGGTTTATGACGTAATGACGATCGGATCATCAAACGCGAGAAATAAAAGGCTCGTGAAATGTCCTCAATATTAATAATATTTAATGAATACTATTTTACATAATATGTAAGTTTAGGTTTTCAAAATGATGTAGGTATTTTTAATTTAAAAAAAATATTCAATGATGCTAGATAAAAAAAAAATAAGCATGCATGTGTGGGATACGAATGATACAAGTGAAACTTCTTTGAAGTATGTCGTAAACGGTATATAAAGTTTTCTCGATTTTGTTAAAAGTATTTTTGGGTTTTACATAAATATTATTTTATACTTAAAAAATCCTCAAAAATATTTGCAAACATATTATGGAAAATTAATACATAGGTATTAGAATTATTAACGAATTAGTTTAATCATGAAACCATACAAAAATTGTCATGACATCAAGAACATAGAAATATTAATAACTCGATTACGAGTTAATTCTATTTAGTATTTTACATTATTTAGCGAGACAGTGAGAAGACGTTTTAAAGAGGGTCAGGTAATTATAAATTTGAGAAATAAACTGACACGCAAATAAGGAAATCATTTATTTTATTCGGGTCGTGAAAGAAAACAAATGATAGGATACTCTCATAATAGTTTGACGGGTGTTTACAGTGCAATACTAGCATATCGCTACATCCAAGACATTTATAGGTGGCACTGAAACCTGGTTATTTTAAATTATTTTAGGTACTATAATTATAGATGAGTTAGCAATACTGAACTAAATATAAATTCAATTCAATTTTCCATCCAAAACAAATATTTAAAACGGAAGAAAGCAAAAATGAAAATGGTTTAATACACACGTTTTGTACTGAAAAAAATATTTGTTTATCAAGAAATACCTAAATGAAAAATTATTGAATGTAATTAAATCAGGTGGTTACTACAAATATTTGCGTTAATGTAATATTTTCGGAATACGTGATTTAATTTATTTGGATTTTTTGCGTTATGTAATATTAAATATAGCTTATATAAATATAAACCAATTAATTGTAAAATTAAGTACAGTGTGTATACTTTTATTCAACTGTATGTGTGTTAATTAGCATACAATAATTTAACTAGGTACTTTATACTGCTAAAATAGTCAGCTGTTTTATAACATTAACCCATAATTACGAGGCTGATTCATGATAATTGGTAATAGCTTTAAGCCTATCAATTCAATATGCTAATTTTAATTATAATGGATTAATAACTGGTCATAATATTGCACCCGGGGAATAATAGTGGCACAAGTCGAAAAACCTGTTTTTGCAGGAGAACAGTTTGAATATTTTATGTTTGTGTGTTAAATCAGTTTATTATAAATTTCAAAATATTTTTGCATCAAAATGTGGGAACTAGGTATTAGATTAGGTTACAAATCTGAATTTTTTATTTTTTTTATATTTTTGGGTATATAAGACAAAATTCGAGTTTGTGCCATTGTCATTGCCAAAATATTTTCAAAATTTTAGCTTGTGCCTCTAAACAATATAATTATGAAACATGATATTGTTAAAATATAATATAAATAAAAGCCAATTTGTAAACATTTTTATTTAAACCAAATAACTATAAACAAAATAAAAATAACCCTTTTTTCTTATTACAAAGTTGCTTACGACACGCTTATAAATTAAAAATTGTCAATGAAAATTTTTATTGAAACAAGTAGGTAAGTCATCATCATAATTTCAAAATAGCTGGAGAAACATTTTAATTATAAGAAACAATAGTTTATACTAATAAACCACAGCATTGAAAAAAATATAGAATAAAATCAATAATACATAAACAAAATAATGAGGAAATCAATTATCATCAAGAATATTATCAACCCTATGACTGATGATAGTAACATGGAATGAGTTGTGCTTCGAATATAGACCATAGATTTTAAAAGACTTTCGCAAGAATAGAGGCACAACTTTATATAGCATGAAGTTGGCACACTTGCGTCATCTGGTTTTGAATTTTATCCGCAATAACAATGGCACAATGATCATTGTGCCACTATTTCTGCTTGAATTTAAGTAAAATTTCATAATATAGTAATGATAAAATTGCTTTTAAGGTCACCATTATATTTTTAAGAATTATGCCGCTGTTTGTGCGGATAGAAATGATATCTAGGAACATTTCTGCATACTTAACTCAAAAATGACAAATTGGACTTGTGCCACTATTATTCCCCGGGTGCGATATGTATTAATGTGGCAATAGGTGAAAGATGCGTTGTTCATTGCGAAATCACCCAAAGAGATGAATATTTTGCTCCATTGGGTTGAAAATGAAACTGTAATGATGGACTATATTATCAAAGTTGAATCTGATGGTCATAGATCGTAATACTATTATGCTAGTCTGTTGCTGTAAGGTATGGGGATGGTCAGCAAATATGTTTATAATATTGTAGCTGCACAATAAGCGATCAAATATCTATTATATCAAATTACTCTGCAGTAATATATTCCCAGCGAATCCATTTCCAGTAAACAACTTAGCTACACCAGCAAGTCGATTGGCGAAATTAGAGACGGTGTATAATTACATTATATCACAGCACATTATACCATTACGGTGTATTAGCAGAATAATCATTTTTCATAGTATTATATTTTCTTACGACTGTAATAACAAACAATATTTCTTTTCGCTACTCAATTTAAAACGCTGATTCTATAATTAGTCTAATATGATTATGTACCAGAATTTAATGTTAATGTGTTACTTTTTATTGTATAAATAACGAAGAATAATTTATCTAGATGTCACTCGAATCCAAGTACTTAGCTCGTAACTATCATATATAATATACTATTGTACCGATACGCTGCTAATAAATCTCACCATGCTACATCATAGACTTCATTATCATCATCCTCAACCTACACATCGAACACCACACTAGTGACCCAACAATATTAATACTATCGATCGAAGGTAATTGATGGAGTTTGAATTCAAATTCTAATGAATTCAAATTTTCTACTATTCTATTTGAGTCGTTTTTTGCGATCCGGTTTTTGCCTTTCGGTGTCTTCAGGCACTATGTACACTCACCAAAAGGTAAATACAAACTGACAACGAATACAATTACTCTAACTTATATAACAAATCAATACAGTAATGTAGGTAAAAATTTTATCACCTACCTATTAAGTAAAAGATCACAATATTTACGATTTGGATACGCTTATCGAGTGTATTATTATTGATAAATACTAATATTCATACCATTATATTAACACTCACGATAGCCGCGTGGCTTAAGTGCCGGTCTATAGTATCAAGGGTCCCAGGTTCGAATCCTGGGTCTGGCAAGTACACATATTGTTTTTCAATTTGTGTATGAGTCAGAGTATGGACTTAATAGGTTGAGCAAGTGGCTGACATCCACTTTTCGTAAAAATAAAATCTGCTGATACAAACCTCCATTCTGTGGGGCCCATATGATCCTATGAGGATCGGACATGGTCGAAAGAAAAAAAAAGAAATAATAATTTGTTTGTTATATTTTTTATTGTAATTCTTGACTTAATATGTAGGTGATAATGATTTTACTTACTTTATCGTATTAATTTATTTTATATGTTAGAATTAACTGTATTCGTTGTCAGTATGTATTTATCATCGGTGAAAGCGCATAGTGCCTGAATATACTAAAAGGCGAAACCCAGGTCGCAAAAAAATACTCAAATGGAATAGTATATAACTTAAATCCATTAAAATTTACATAAATATACTAAAAATATTACTTTATTTTCGCTAAAAATATTATTTTAGTTGACTCTTATTTTCATAAGCATCGGATAATGTGTTTCAAAAACACGTCATATATTATCAGTAACAAATACAACACAGCTGTCCATTTGTAAATTTTCCCATTCATAATTGAATACGTGTATTAATTAAGGCGCTAAGTACCAATTTAATAAAAACTGACATTTTTATAGAAAAATATTCTACATACCAACGCCAATAACTTCAACTATAGTCTAAGTGCCTCAAGCAAGTCAAAAAAACACAGCAAAATAATTAAACCTGTCGACGTTATATGTCCGTTGGTGTGTTTTATGTATAATGGTGTAAGTAGCACTGCAGTGGCCAACTGCATTCAATATAAAATAGCTGACGATGGTGTGTTGACACTTGCGAGTTCTTAATACCTAAAATTATAGAAGCTGCCGTGATTGCTTCACACTGTAAAACTACATTTTTCAAAAGGTCTGCTTCATGAAATTTTACTGTAATGACTCGGTATTTTGTAACTACAGGCAATACTACTTTTTGGTACTTAGAGCCTTATTTAATACACGTATTCATTATGATGCTTCTATATGAGTAAATTATCGGCAATTAATTCACAGCAATCGATTCGTTTTCACATTATAAAACAGAGGAATGATTAACGTTATTTACGCTTGCTAATTTTGTATGGAAACATATTCAGAACCATACAGGCGTTAGATTGAATTTATTCGCATCGAGTAAACATTATATTAATACTACAGTACTTTGTATAGGATAATTACATTCACAGTCAGTAACTATGCGTTGCGAGTTTTCACATAATATTTGTATATTGTAATTCACAATATTCCCTGTCTCAGTACGAAAATAGATCTCATCACATGCCACCCTATCAAGTATAAAATAAACAAACAGCTCTACTGACACCCAAACATAATATTTCCATGACATCATGAGAATGCTACACCCATTGTGTTTATTCATACAATAATGTATATATTTAACATAATATTGCATATTAATATAGGGCTATTAAATAAGAGATATACTTATATACTGAACTTTACTCTCAATAAGTTTTTTCAATTCAATTCATTTTTTTTTTTTTTTTTTTTTACATATTGTGGACATTACAAATTATAAGTTTAAGACGTTCACAATATGACATGAAACATTATTATAAAGAAGAAAGAAAAACAAAAGTAATAAAAGGGTTGAAATGAAAATATAATAATTACAAGATAAAAAGAAATTTTTATATACAACGTTTTTAAATTTTCTGTTGAATCATGTAAACTTGACTTTACTAGCTTAAGCGATCAAAAAATGTGTACTTGATAGAAATAATACTGAAATGTCATTTTGACATGTCATATTGATTTCCATAATAACGCACGTATATATTATTAATTTAGTTGCTAGGACCCCAGACCCCTAGCAACCAATAATGGTCTTTTACTTTTTAATACTTGCTCAACCTATTAGGTCCATACTCTGACTCATATACAAATTGAAAAACAATATGTGTACTTGCCAGACCCAGGATTCGAACCTGAGACCCACGGCAAGATAGTCCAGCGCTTAAGCCACGCGGCCACCGTGGGTGGTATATATATATTATACAAAATGAAAATACTCTTGCGTCCTATGAGAATGTATTTCTACGTATACTTCTGACATCCATCAAGCTAGTGAAAACGCGTTGGTATATTGAGTTTCTACAGTCTACAGGTGCCTTTCTGATAACAATATTTTGACAATGTGGTTTTTTGTTAATGATGGCGGTTTTGTTTCAGTGGATACTTTACCGCTCTACGTGAGTGAATGTTTTATTATGGCGTTTTTGTTACTTCGCAAATGAAAATTTATAATTAAATACCACAACACCTTTTAGCATATTAATTTAGTCGACAATTTTGTAATACCACGATAATAATGATATACAAAACGATAATAAATTACATGTATTATTACTTACTATGTTTTTGTTTATTTATTTATTTTAGAAAACAAAACTTTGTGGTCAATATAACAAATCTAAATTCAAGACGTTTACAACTTGAGATTTACATTATAACTAATATTATTCTCATTATTTATTATTAGTGTATAGCTTTTTACATTTGGATGGAGCTCCGGGGCTGGGCTCCCTATCTCTTTCATCTCTTGGTCATTGAAATGAAAGCTTTGGCTGTTAGTAGTATTAGTTAACAAGTGGTAGAACAGATGTACATGATGATAACAAAAATATTATCTTCTTCCGATGTCCGATTGTATCACCCGAGCAGTATTTTATCTTTTATACATTACATCCCCCTAAAAAGTCAGGGAAGGAAAGTTCCTTCCGTCTGCGCAATAGCGACGGGCGGCAGGTTGCCCTTCATCTTTTTTTTATCCTCGGGGAGGGGTCGAACATCAGTAATTGTCTTTTTAAAGGTTGGTTTTTAAACAGAGGTTTAAGTCGCTCGGGTTGAGGGAGTCTGTGGTAGGGATGTGAGGGGAACTATGGTGGCTTGTCGTCAAGGATCGCCCTCGGTCTCTTATAGACGTTATCTGTGTCGCTTTTTTCATAGGTTGATAGGTTTAGGATGGTCGGGTTAGGGTGGCCTGTCATGGATTTGTAAAAATTTTCTGAAAATTTCATGACGTGGTCGTGGATGGATTCTAAGTTGAGATCTCTGTGCAGCGTAGAACCGCGCACGAACCAGGGTGCGTTTGTGATTCTACGCAGTGTTTTGTTTTGTATTATCTGAAGAGTTTTCAGGTGTTTTGGGTTTGAATATGCCCAGATGGGGCACGCGTATGTCATTATGGGTCTAGTGATTGCAGTGTATAGCAGAAGTTTTGCTCGCGTAGACAGTCTACTTTTGTTACCCATCATGGGTTGAAGTCGTGAGTTTATTACCTTGGCTTGGCGTTTTTTGATATTAATGTGTGGGTTGAAAGTGAGTCTTTTGTCGATTGTGAGGCCTAAATATTTAACTGAATTGTCCCAAAGGATGGGGTGTGAATTCATTACAATTTTTTAACGTTATGTGAGTGTCTTCTGTTTACGCGTTTGGAAAATATGACGGCTGAGCTTTTTGACGGGTTGATTTGAATACGCCATTTGTCGCACCAATTGGAAATTTGGTTTGCCGAGGTTTGGACTAATTTGGTGGCGTGATTGAGGTTGTGCGATCTTGCTATGATAGCTGTATCATCCGCGTATTGTGCTAAGATGGTAGAGCTACCGGTGCTGTCTATGGGAATCGTTATGTCCCGCGTGTATAGGTTGTACAGGGTGAAACCTAGCACGGATCCTTGTGGGACTCCGGCTGTGGGTGTTTTTGTTGTGGATCTGATACCGTTTAATTTAACATTGAAAGTTCTATTCCGAAGAAAAGAGCTTATCATGTTGATCATTGCTTTATTGAGTCCTGATTCTGATAATTTAACAATGAGACCTTTGATCCAGACCTTGTCAAAGGCTTTTGCGATGTCTAAAAAGAGTCCTGTTGTGAAGACTTTTTTGTTGTAGGATTTGGTTATGTATTCTATAACCCTAAGTAATTGATGGTTGGTTGAATGCCTTGCTCTGAATCCGTGTTGGATGTCCGGGATGAGGCTTAATTCATCGATCATGATTTGAAGTCTGGATTTTATGACTCTTTCAAAGATTTTACTTAGTACAGACAGTAGGCTGATAGGTCTGTGATTTTCTGGTTTGGTTAGATCTTTGCCGGGTTTTGGGATCAGTACAATGTCCGCTGCTTTCCAGGCTGCTGGAAAGTATTGGAGTTCTAAGCATGCGTTGATTATCTGCGTTAGGATTTCGAATCCTCTGTCTGGGAGGTTCTTGACGGCTTGGTTTGATAGTCCGTCATTACCAGTATTATTCTCACAAGAAAAGAAGAAAATATATGAAAAATACAATTTTATACAAAAAAAAATCGAAAACAAAATACATAGAACGTCACTGAAAATGTATATGTATTTGGAGAGCGCATTTACTAGTCTTGCATCCCTCGCAAAAGGTGCCTGATAGGCTTAACATGAGGAAAAGGTTCCGACTCAAAATAGATCATGTCACCATGTAGATAATTGACAGGCGCATTTAAATTTAAATTTCTACGACACTATGATTAGAAACCATCCCTTGTGATAACAATCAAAAATGTCTCAAGAGCAGAATTAGTGACCTACGAGATTTGAGAGAGTGTAAAGTAAGCATGCCTTGTAGAAAGGCAGTCGGAAAATAATCATTACACGAATTATCGAAATTGAATTGAAAGATCGATTGTTATTTGCGGATGACTTGAAACTATTCTAGTAAGTTATCGTTTGAATTATCTCTGGCTCTTACCTACGCGTACATAATAAACTATATTTAAATATTGATAAATGTTATATTTTATCGTTTAATACATATTTAAAGCCTCAATAATATTCTATTCCTGCGCATCTATTCTATACACAAGTCTGCTATCGGCAGCTATCGAAGGTAGTTTTTCATTACCTTTTACTTTACTCTTCATACTGTTTTTGTGATACTGAAATTTCTTCTTTACACTGTTTCTTTGTTTTCAAATGTCATGTTGTGAACGTCTTGAATTTATAATTTGTAATTTTCACGGTATGTAAAAAAAAAAAAAAATGTAATTGAAATTTGAATAATTGTTACAATAAGTCAAAACTGTCTATCTCGCTCTAAAATTTAGCACACCCAAGATAGGTGCTATTAAAACGTAGCACTTATTATAATAGTTACAACCAACTTATTGCGATTGTTACAATAAGTAATACTTCGATACAAAACTACCCTCGATAGCTGCCGATAGCAGTCAATAGCAGTCTTGTGTATAGAATAGATGCGCTGACATTCATTAAAAGCTGACATTATGAGCTGTACTAATTAAGCGTCAATTACATTGAGCTTCTTTACGAGCTGTTTGTTGGCGAATTTAAAAGCGTGCGATTCAACTACTGCGATTTGATGATTACACACAAAACTTCCCATTCACTAAGAAGCCACAAGCCAGCGACTATTTTGACAGAACGTAGTTCGTTTTTTTACCGGGAGGTTGCTATTGCGCTCTACTGCGCAGACGCAGTAGGCCCACACGCCGGCGTGTAGCGTATAAAGTTGGCCGGCTTTCAACTTTTCTCGGTAGAGTAATTTCAACCTGCTTGTTGGCTTGTTCGATGATTACACTGGGCGACTTTACAGGCAGATTATAAATTCGCTAACAAACAGCTCGTAAAGAAGCTCAATGTAATTGACGCTTTAATCACACTTCTTAATGAAGAAAATATGCTTAAAATATACACCGTTTCTGTGTTTGATAGTAAAATATAACAAGCTATAAGTATAATTCTCTTGGATTATTATCTTATATTAAAACCTATTCTTAATAATGTAGTCAGCCTATTATGCGCCAATATAGTTAAATCTTAACGTAATTAAAATTGATTCCACTTTAAAACAAAATAATTTTATCATTTCATACAAAACAATAAAGTTTTATTCTCTTTTATAAAGACATAAAAAAGTGCTCCATGTTTTGGTCAAGGCAACTGGACATTTTTACAGCCGATTGTTTGTATATGGTTTGTATTTTTCTCTTACGTTGTCGGCCAACATAAAGCTGGCTATATATTTTAGTGTTTACCTTAATAAATCTAAAAATAGGAAATAAAAAGAACTCAGAAATTGAGCTGGTGAGATATTTCGGCTTTATGAATGTTGACAGCCGTCCTCAATGCGGGACTTCACATCAGACCTATATCAAACATAATGCAAAGAAATTAGCTGATACGGCATGGATTTTAGCGTAAAATTGCCTTCGCTTATTCAATACAATTATTTGGGAATGACTACACTTCACCATGAAGCCCATTTTGATATCGTTTTATTATTCTACTTTTTTTTTGTTTGGCTATAATATAATATATAAGGTCGATCATGATAGACCAGTCAATCGCTGAATGGATTATCACAAACAAATACAAAAAAAAATATCGGTGCGTGTACTTATGTACGCGCGTTAGAAGTTATACTTCTTCGGCGTAACAAAACAAAAACAAAACTTGTGATAACCTAGATTCTTCGACTAGCTCTTAATTATCTTGTTAAATTACACACTCAAGAAAAGGGCCGCTTATTGGAGCGCCGTTGGTTTATTTCTATATACTTTAACTTATGTTACTAAATTATATAATTATTCCTCGTTGCATTTATTGTATAGTATTGTATAGTAACAACTGGCACTCTGACGTTCAATCGTTTGTTTACGTTATGAATTGCAAATGGCCGACAATAATAAATTCGTTAATTCTACTATCAAACTTGCGTTTGTATACAGCTGACTGATTCGCAGCTAACTTCATACTGTCGATTACTTTCGTAACGGTGTGCGCGCGCAGCTTTCAGTTTCACTCTCTACAAAACGCCCCAAAAGAAGACGTATAACTTCAAAAGTGTATATGAATCGTGTTACGCGAAAGAAAATTTTAAATTAACAACGCGAAAGCCCGCGTTAATTCGTCTTATCATTTTATTTGAATTAAAACACTTACGGCCTGCCGCAGGAATAAGAGAAAAAAAGATAAAATTTCTTACACTTTAAAGATATGTGTATTTTCCTTTTAAATGGTAAGCATTAACCGTTTCCATGTTTATTTCCTAAGTCAGCTTATAATATATATACATATTATGTGTAATGGCGTATTTTAAGATGGACATATCTGGTATAGGTATATCATTACTTTTCCAACGTAATTTCTCTTATATTCTAATAATAATGATTCGAAATATATGTATTTCGCATCTGAAGAAATCGATTCGTTTTCTTCTGTCATATCCATGCAGTGATGACCCTAGACAAAATGCCACCCCTGGGCAGCGCCATAATGTCGTCCCATTTTTGTATACTTACAGTATTTTGTGTCATCCATGTACATGTCATTTATGGTCACCATAGAAGTCGAAGAGCAACGGAAGTAAAGTAGACATCGCAAACTCGACAAATAAAATACAGTCCTGTTAAACCTTTTATGTTAAGATATTTTCGTTATTACTAAGTTTAGTTTGGGTAGTTATTTCTATATATACCAAATGATTCTCCTCGATTCGCCGCCCTTCACGTAACTGCCACCCCCAAGCGATGCTCAATCTGCTTACCCCTACGGGACGTCACTGTATCAATGCGAGAGATGCGCCTAGACGCAATCATGCCTTGGTCATCGTAATGACCGCGTCATTGGATTTCAAAATATCATTGACGGTACAGCTGGTTGGAAGGAGTCAACAGACCATCACATGTTCCATATTTCGGTGAATTATCATTCGTTTGAATGATAATCAGCGTGTACCCAATTTTCCACATAATTTTTGGTTCTAGTTACTCCGGCTTATTATCCTGCAAAGTCCTGCTTGTCCCAAGATAGCAGTTTCTCGTCGGGTATCATTGAGAAAACTTCGTAATCATATCTCGCCATTTTTTATACCGCAGGCGGCTCCAAAATCACCTTAGATAACGGAAGGAAGCTCTTCCTAGATTTTAGGCGTGATTGCACCGCTGTATGTCCGTATAGTGGATATTTTTAACCAAACATTTAGATTATGCGATATAAATCGGCGGCTACTTCTCTACAGACATCCGTTAGTACGATCTCAGCTAGAATGTGTAATTTTGTCACATAAGTCGGTTTCAAGTATCCCGTTAGTATGTGTCAGACATCATTTAGAGACGTATCTACATTTACAAGACAATCATCTTCTCTTATTGTCTAAGCCAAATTTAGCTCTGACATATAACAATAATCAATATACTTCACAATTGGATTGACATCCTTTCATATTATTACGAATATTAGCGCCATGAACATAATTAATTACATAAAATACCGCAGCGGCGCTTAAATCAGTTTTAATTCGACGTTATTAATTAATTAATACGTGATATAAGTCGACATCAGCCATTTTGTTTTCGTGATTGACACAAATAATACGCTCTCGCCGAGACGTTTCGTACAAATAGGTATTTACGTAGGTAGTTTAAATGGTTACATGTAAATTGTACGTAAAACATTTAACCGTGGTACAGTTCGCTGTGAGCTTTCTATCGGAAAGACATGACTGTATACTATACGGTCTCCAATTTTATTAGATTCAATAAGAACATTAATTCAATTTTCATACTTGATTTTGGCATAAGAAAGTCAAGAATGAAAACCTAACCTAACCTAACTAAACCTAATCTAACCTAACATATAATCCAGCATATCGGCTATTTAAAAAAAAAATTGCCACTGGCTTTTTGTAAACCGACAAGAACCGTGTCTTACTTAGACATTATATTTATCTTAGTACTATATGACCCAAAGAGGTTGAACAGTCTTTATTATACGACCATATATTTCCGATACAACATTTCACGGTGAAATGTGATACAGCGAAGTGAACACGTAGAAGTTTCTGAAACGAGCTTAAACGGTAAAACACAGCGTCCAGAATACGACGGTTATCGGTTCATTCGGTGTAAATATTTGTCATGTTTTAATCTAATATTTAGGTATGTTTTTGTTGTATTACGAAACATTATGCATACTATTCAGTAAGTGATGCCACATTCTTAATTATATATACTCGGAAAAATAATAGTTGTTGGGCCAAATATATTACCCCTACTCCTTTCTTCCCAGCTACCCTCGAATCCTTATTTATTATTGTCACATGACCAGACGACGAGCAATTACGGGTCATCGGGCGACCGTGATTGAATAACATTCAGTAAGCTCGAGTGACATCAAGAAAACGGGCAGGCGAGTATATTACAGCTTAGACGTCGCTAACCACAGAGTGACTCATATCTAAAACGTATCTGTACGACTTTCGTTGCACTAAATCTGTTACGCTCTTAGTGAACGCCGCGTCTATATCATACATCATGAACTTGTCACCATCATTTATCAACCTCATATATTATCGATCAAAAGTATACTGTCCGTTTACTAGTGCGTAAGTGCGTGAACACCGAACTGACCCCATCGCGCGCCAGCCCTTTCAACATAAAGGTCAGTGTCTGGCATCCTGTGTAAACTCCCCCCCCCTTAATCCGTAATCCACTAACCAGCATCTCCCTCAAATTACAGTCCACTCCTTAAAGCGCCACCAAATAATTTAATTTATTTTTCTAAATTCAGCAGTACGACAAACGACCGTTAATGCTATAATTTCACAAAGTGACTTCTTTCTGTTATATAATTATGTTCTTTCAATTTTGATTACTAACCTACGTTTTATTATTAATTTCACAAATAGACAGCCTTAAGCGATGGCGTAGGTATCACGGAAGGTTATTGGTTAATGGTCTGACTTTTGTTTAAGGTTATTTGGTTAGTTTCATGAAATATGCACAAAGACATGGGAGTTTGTAGGTAAAATTTAATACCTACTATATTTTTAGAGTCTTCTTCGGTAAACTATTACTAGAGCCGTAATTTACTGCATTTTCTCATTAATAAAAGTCTATAATATATAACACAAAAGTTTTGCACACTTTTTCTGACTAATTTTGAAAATTAGTATTTGAATTTAAAAACTAGGCAAAGGAAAGATTTTGATTTGTAGCAAAACATAACATTATCATCATTCTAATGCAGTGTTTCCAAAACTTTCGACATCTGTGTGCCTGTCTATAATTTTCGTAACACTGAGTACCCCTCGTCAAAAAAATGCATATACTTCAATAACAATCAAAATATATTTATTTTTTCTTTTTTCGTACATAGACAAATTAATAATAAACGAAAAATAAAACTCGTTCATAATAAAACATAAATAAAAGTTATATTATAAATAACATTCATTATAATCAATGAGAAGGATGAAATTATTTATGTTGAGACGACAAATCATCGTAATTTGATTCCCTGGTTATTAATTATAATCTGAGATGTGGTTCCACATCCAAAATCCTGTTCCTTTTTTTGACTTAATGTCTACAAATAATGCTGAAAAGGCAACTTTATTACATATGAAGTTGGAAAAGACAAGATGTATTTCAGGAGTCTTAAAAATTGGATGAACATGTTGCATTTGCAATCAGAATGATGTTAAAGTACACTCCTTTTATTTATTTTTCAAGAATCCATCTGAAGCATGGATGTTGTATTGATGTTGTATTAATGCTTGTTGCACCAGGCGAAGCCAAAGCTCGGTGCAGCGCGTACCCGCACCAAACTCTTTCCATACCCCAGAGGGTACGAATACTACACTTTAAGAAATACTGTTCTAATGGATGTAAGCTTTGTACTATTTCATTTGAGTCGTTGTTTGCGACCCGGGTTTTGTCTTTAGGCATCTTCAGGCGCTGTATACTCACCAAAAGACAAACACACACTGACAACGAACACTATTAACTCTTACTAAAATAATAAATCAATACAATAAAGTGTGTTAAAACTTATCACCTACCAATAAGTCAAGGGACACAATAAAAAAAATTATAACAAACAAATTATGAATAGTTGAAATGTTCGTAAAAACCCATACCTTATCAATAATAATACTCTCGAGCAGCGTATTATATTAAATCGTCAAACCTAATGGAAACCCAGGTCGCAAAAAACGACTCAAATAGAATAGTACAAAGCTTAAATCCACTAGAATTTAAATTCAACTTTCATCAAGTACCTTCGGTCGATAGTATTAATATTATAATAGCATCACTTAAAACTCATAAGATAGCATGTGTTATCATATTATGTATAAATCTATGAAAGAAATATATCGTCCAACCTCTTTGGTCTGCACGTATATTATGTTAAAGTAGAATCTATAAAATTTTACATGATGCAGCCTTTTGACTTTTAAATACCAAAAATATGTTTTGGCTGTTAATTATTATCTTGGCCTTTAATTTGCATAGTAGTCTTATCATAGAGCCTCCTCTATCCCCTTTCTAGCGCCTTTTAGCGCAATACAATGATATCATCACCTCAATACAACTAGATAACTCTGGTTTGGTCATTGTTGGTAAAATGATATTTAGATTTTACTTGATTAACTTAAATCTGGGCTAAAATTATTATTTAAAATAAAAATGGAAACTTGTGCCCGTCTAATCGGGAACAATGATATAATGTTCAATTGTATGATAAAATATTGTAGACATCTTATTTTATTTATTTAATGCATTAATGGTTTTAAAGTTATCTATTATTTTCAAATACAAAATTAATACAGTTACCATTAACTTCTGACTTACCAAGTTTTATCATTTTGTATTATTAATGTAGAATCATATTCAATATCTATCTCAAAAAAAGTGAAAATCATGTTATCTAGTTGTAGTATTGAAGTGATGATATACATTGCTGTAATATGTTGCTAATATTATATTTGAATTCGGGCGTTGACATGCAAAATAGTAATGAGAAGTCACTAAATAGTGTTGATCTCATTTTTTAAACAAACATTAATTATTTAAATAATGGAAATTATATAGAACTGCGGTGATAAAGTATCCATAAAATTATGTGTTCTGGTTGCTTATAGTAAAGAATGCCATACACATTTCGTTATTTCAATATAACAGATAAACAAGAGAAAGAAATCAAAGTATGATCCAAGATGACATATCCATACAATTATTGGTGAGCTTTCTGAACAATTTAAATCCAGCATAGTCAATATCTTGAGTGCGCAAAGACTGAGATGAACCAGGCATATTAGATGCGTGGTTCATCTTGTAACGAAGGAACCCCTGTAGATATGCCGCCCCCGGAAGTGATGGGTGGATAATCTCAAGGGGGGCGCAGAGAAGCTGAATGTCACTGACCGGAGAGAGAAAGCTCGGGATAGAAATTTCTGGAGAACTGTTGACCAGTTTGAATAGCCAGGTTAAATGAGTCAGTATATTGCACGATGTATCCTATTTTCCATTAAATTTTTAATGTGTTTTTCTTACTACTACTAAATTATGATTTAAATTATCATAAATTTTACAATATTGACTTAGTAAAATATACTGTAGGTATACAAAAAAGACCACGTATCTAAATGCATTTATACATTTAATATTAACCGTGCTTAAAATTGAACTGAATACACTCTAAATTCTGATACGAAAATAATAATGATTACAACCGAAAGCCTCGATATCAGGATTTGCATTTTATTATGTTCACTTAATGCAATTTCACTACTGCTGCAGCTGCATTCAGTTAATTACAAAAGCTCTCTGATATAACTCGATTATAAAACTGATAAAATAAATTCGATCTATCGCACAAATTATGAATCTGTTTTAGTATAAAATGTTTTGTTTTAATCTGTTGTACATAGTACTCAATATTAAACAGAGCTTTATAAATGTGATGATGGAAAGCATAAAACAGTACATAACCCCAAAAGTAGTACCTACCCAAAAAGTGTAAGTAACATAAATCAATCCTACTTTTTTTACCTGTAATTATGATTTATTTATTATTGTTTCAGCATAAATCATGACGATTTATGCATGTAAAATAATACACCCTATTAATTTAAAAGTATGTGTCATTTTATGTATTTTCAAGTTGTGATAATATATTCTTTTAATTAGTAGTAAATATAAAAAAATACGATTTTCTAAAATAGGAATATCACTTCTGTCTTAAAGTATATATCGTATTACGAGGGCGTAAATTTTTGTGTATATTTCTTCAATAAGAAAAATATGCTTTTTCTTTAGATATTATTTGTAGTTACAAAGTGTACTGTGAAATTCTATTACGCTGGGAAAGCTTATCCCTTTTTTATACTTACTTATACGTGCGTATTTTTAATATTTTATTCACATGGTAGAATTATTACGACATTTATTACACTATGGTATTTCTCTATTCCTTTAACGTCTGTAATAAAAACAATAATGAGTGGTACTCGTACGAACCCTTACCTATTATTTTATTCACTTCAAAAAATAGATATATTTTTTATCTGTAATCCAAATTGACTGTACATAACGAATTAATAGGATGCGGGAAATGGACGGGATTAATAAGAAGTGTTGGATAAAAGGCACCAACGATTCTCAAATGGGCTCAAATTAAGGCTCCAGCAAAAAACTCAATATATTTTAAGTACCCACTAAATTGATTTAACCATTGAACTAGCTTCTGGCGGTTGTATAATCAGGAGTTGCTTGCAATTTAGCAAAGATTAATATTGTTTTGTATTTTATATTCAGTACAAATTTCATTATGTTCACGAATTATGAACTGCAACAAACAACATGATTTTATGAATGTTAGCTGACCAAATATTCTGTGAACGCATATGTATATTTTACTTAACCGGGTAGCATCAATGGAATTGATTATAACCTAGAGGTATAATGCGTTCATTATATTATACTCCTATTGATATCGTAAGGACTACAAAATGATAAGTAAATGGGTAATTGATACTCCAAAAGTCTTCAATGTCAGTAAATGCAATGAAACTTGAATCTTGGTTACACGCGCTGTAAGCATCTATTTCAGTTATATCTTAGTCTTAAAACTATGAAATGAAACTAAAACGACATCTATTTGTCATTTGAATTCACTCATTGGAAATCAACACTGGTCTGCAATACAATGACTACTTTGAAAAAATAAATCGATGTGTGTACTAATTTACGTACGTTAGAAGTTATAGTTCTTTGGCGTAACAAAATAAAATAAGCCGTTACCCGAATCTATTAATATTACAGTGAATTAGGTTTGTGAAAACGTACGCAATTCATATATGTCTCATATAGCACATGATAATTGTAATTTAATTATTGTATTGGACCAAAACTAGTATCTGCCATACAGCGGTTATAATCGATCCAGAAGTGCCCATGATGAATTAATAAAATATCAAATTATAATATATTTTTTGAATTATTTACCAACTCAACATTGACAAAATTTATTTATTTATTTATATATAATTTAACTCATAAATAATACTTACATAAATATAGCCTCAAATCTGGATACATAATATTTACAGTGAAAATTAAAAATGTACACTCCAATATAAATAAAGTTTTAAGAATATAAATTAACAGTATAGAATGTTAGTCTCCAGAAATATGTTTATTAACATATGTATTTATTTTGACACAATATTGGTCTACTAACTAAATGACACTATGCCCATGTGCATGTACCCTTGAGACCGAAATGAATATAATCATAATAAAAAATTATGTGTTACGTCGGCGCGCGCAACTTCGTCACACGCCAAAAATACACTCTAATCTGTTTTACCAAACGCGCCTAAAGAAGTATAACTAAATTTTCTTTAGCTAAATTATGTGAAATACGAAAGTAGACGAAATGTGTAGATTTTCAAATTAAATGTATTTGACTTTGAACCAAGAAATATTTGAAGAGTTCCGTTATGTTATAATTATAGAACATACAAGGGTTTTATAACTAAATTTGATTGGGAAACGCTGTGCTAAGCACAGTTAGTAATTACCAAAGCAACCCTTATGATGTGGCTTTCCTTACAATTTGGGTTCAAACGTTTCCTAATAGGATGTGCTATAATTATTTATAGGATTCAGCGTCGGATTAATAGAGTAATATGACCCAACATAACTTAAATATTAAGTATTAATTTGAAGGACATACCATCAAAACAATATCAGCCCTATTTTGTATCACTGCATGAATTAATAATACTGCCATTGAATAGTGATTGTCTATCAAACAACATTGTTATAATATTATTTACCTGCAAATGTAAAATTTCCTTATGTTTGAGAAAACTTAAATTGTTTATACCGGAAGGCTGTACAATCGATAGGTCAATGTCTTATGATAGTCGATAATCCAGGAAGTTGATATTATGTGATCGTAATTAGTATATGTAATGTTTTTGTAGTCAAGTGGATAAGCTCCCAACCACTCTCCCTTAGACAAGGACGCTCCCCTCCCATATCTTTTTACGGGTTAATTTCGAAAACGATGACCAGAATACAGACAATTAATTTTTCTTTCTTCTTTGCCCATATCCGCCCCTTAGCTGGAGCATATGGACACCACGCGGCGCCTCTAAGAATCCCTGTCGCTCGCCAGTCTTCTTGCTTCGTTCCAGGTCAAACCAGTATTCCGTTGCTCCGCCGTATACACTTTGTAGATTGCATTTAGCGGCCTTCCAGGACGCCGGAATCCGGTCAGCTTGAAGACCAGGCAAGCCAGGTTAAAGTAATCTTCTGGCATCCGCAGCACGTGGTCGAGCCAGGTCCAACGTCGCCTCTTCACTTTCAGCGTGATGAGAGGCTGCTTGGTACGTTCTCTTATCTCCTCATTGCTCCTAAAGTCATACCACCGCACATCCAGTATTCGTCGCAAACATCTGTTTTCGAAGCTCAGTATACGGTTACTCTGAGCCTTCGTAAGGTGCCATGATTCGCTACCGTAAAGCAACACTGTCAGAATGCAAGCGTCGAATAGGCGGCATTTGGTTTTGACCGAGTACAATCGTGAGTCCCAGACATTTCGCATCGAGTTGAATGTTGCTCCAGCCATTCCCATTCGGATAGCGAGCTCTTTCTTCAAAATGCCATCTCCCGTGATGTGTACCCCAAGCTGTCGACACTCTCGATGTTTTGTCCATCGCTAATCAGAGGGAAATCTGGATCAGGACAGGTACTATTGCACAAAACGTTGGTTTTCTTCGCGTTGATTTTCAAACCAACGCGAGAGGAGTTGTTATGCAACCTGTCGATTGTCTCTTGAATGCCCTCGATTGAGTTGTCGAATAGGACAGCATCATCGGCGTATTCCAGGTCGCATAGCTTCACCGTGTGGGTAACAGGCATGCCTCGGTCGGGTGGTATTGACTTCCGTAGTATAAATTCAAATAGAATGATAAAGAGAAACGGTGCAAGGACACAACCCTATCTGACTCCGGTCGTGACCCCGAACCATTCCGTGACAGTATCTCCAATTCTGACACAGCATTCGCTGTTCTCGTGTAGGCTTTTGATTATGGCAATGATCTTGGGGACAATTAATTAGTAAACCTAATATTATTTATTTACTGAATGTAGTTTTTTTTAATTGAATGGAGTTCAAACGTACCGTAGAATTTTTACTACTAAATTAGCAACGCAAGTAATCATAATGATTAAGCTATGTAAGGTGAACAATAAAATTATCCAATAAAAAAAATTAATATTGTGAAATAAAATTGTAAAATATCAATAATTTTATTAGTATTGCCATAAATTATTTTACAACAATTTTATTGAGATTTAAAATATGAGTATCACTATTTAACATTTTAGTTTATACAAAACCATATATTTTTGCATTATCTGCTTAATATTGACTTGTGAAATATTATCTTTTCATTCATCTAGCTCAGTGGTCTCTAAACTCATTAAGGAAGTGAGCTACTTTCAGAAATTGAAATTGTCTGATGCGCTACTTATACATATTATATACATATTTTTTAATCATCGTCCTTTATCGTACCATACATAATATTATTATATTACATAAAATAAATTAGGACACCGGACTTCCAATAAAACATAAAATGCGTATGTACTTTAATTATTTATTTATAAACAAAGTAATAATTGAAAAATCTCTTGAAATAAGTGTGAGTAAAAGTAAAAATAATTGGTGAAAAGAATGGCATTCACATTCCGCTACATTTTTTTCAATTCTCGGTTAGTAGGTACGAGTACCTTGTCCCATCCGAATGTAATTATGAAGATGTATCTGCCATCTGTAATTCTGTTTTCTATTGGGACGAAAGGCCATACAGATTCTACAGTTGAGGGAACACACTTAAGCGAGAAATCACACTGAAATTCTATCAATTCCATTTCTGATGAAGGGCCATCTTTTTAGAATTTTTGGACGATACAACACAAATCGTTATGCCAAGAAATTCAAATTACAACGGTATCTTGTTAAGCATTTTATTGAAACTTTGTTCGAGAAATATTTAATTTCGGAGTCCAATAATTTAATTTGACAAACATGATAAAATATCTTCCGCGAGCTACCGAAAATGCCGCCGCTAGCTACCGGTAGCTCGCAACCGACCGTTTGGTGATCACTGATCTAGCTAGTAAGATACGCCATATTAGATATATTTAAGTGAACAATACCTAAGTAGTTTTTTTACGATTTAGTCACTTAGGTTATTTTTAAAGTAATGACAAACAAAATTTCTACAATTTGTGACAAAATAACGTAGATTCTAAAGCAAGAATGGTCCATTTTATACTACTACTATATAATATCCTAATATTGTTTAACTAATGAAAGCTGTTGCAAAATAAGCTTATACTTGAAAAATAATAATATTAAAAACTTTCCTTAAAAATTTTATGTTTGCACTAAAAAATATTCTGATAATGAACCCGAACACTAAAATAATGAAAAAAACACGATAACTTTATATTTAGTATATTATATAAAATTATGATTTAAAAAAACAATTAATTTAAGTAGTGTATTTTTCCGTAACTTTTGGTGACCGGTTGATCACAGATCATTTCACAATTAGTGTATAGCCATAAAACCTGAAAAACTGAATGGTCTGATATCAATTTGATTATATTAATGCGCCATTATATTTTACTGTACTGTAATATTTTTGGTTTATCTTGTAGAATATGTATGTTAGCCTAAAAACATTATGTATATACTATATACAATACAATGACAACCCGGAAACCTTTTTTATGTCATGTTTTACACGTTTACTTATAATGTCAACAATGTCCGAGAAAGTTCGTCACCGGAGGGTAAGGGCGTTATTTTAGCGACATTCCTACTGACCTCTGCGGCGAGATCGTTGTTAATGTGCTGGATTTTGGAATTAATGTGCGCCGACTATAAACCTGCAGATAACTTTTCTTAACGACCAATAAAGACGAGTGGTTACCTTTACGGACGGTGGCTGGCTGAGGCTTAACCCCTTATGCAAGTTGTTTGTTACTTTGCTACAATATAATAATATGAAACCGAAATATGTATACGGATTTAATTATATGTGGGCTACCGTACCTCAAATAAATATTTGTTAATATATCGTACAGGCCTCAAACTAATTTAGAATCTTGTTTAATTTCCCGAGGCAAAATTTCATGTTAATTGTATTATATATGTGGTTAATTTATGATTAGTAGGTACTTGAAAAACTAATATGTTTCACTACAAGAATTGCGACCATTAATATTTTCCCCTTATAAATCAATGATATCTAATATATAAAAATAAATATTTGTTTGTTTGTTTGTTTGTTCGTATTTTATGCGCTGCCATACCGTTCATCCGATTGCAATAAAACTTTGTCAACTTATTACTTGCACTTTCGCAAACAGTATAGGCTATATCTTATATATAAAAATGAATGTCTGCCTGTCTGTCTGTCTGTCTGTCTGCCTGTATGTCCCGTATGCGTTCCTATACCATTCATCCTATTGCGATTAAATTTTGGTAAGTGGTTGTATGCACACCTGCAAAGGTTTCTGAATTAGAAAAATCATCATCTTCTTCTTCTTCTTCATTCTATTTTCTTTTATTCGTATGGTTCCTATACCTTTCATCGGATTGCCACAAAACTTTCGTCAGTTGTTGTAAATTAGTATTATATAAAATACAAAGTTTATTGTTTGTTTGTTCCATCCAATTTTATTTTT
The DNA here is from genome assembly GCF_057557595.1 of Rhyacophila brunnea. Taxonomy (NCBI): domain Eukaryota; kingdom Metazoa; phylum Arthropoda; class Insecta; order Trichoptera; family Rhyacophilidae; genus Rhyacophila; species Rhyacophila brunnea. The sequence goes on along the minus strand of NW_028232796.1, from coordinate 6,111,381 downwards.
TTTACTACATATTAATAACATTAATAACCTTTGCATATTTTGGATTCGATTTTAATTTAGTGTTCTTTTGTTTGACCTTTACTCCTATTAGAATTATTTTCATATTGCCATATTGTATCACACAGATATTTTAATATTAAAAAAATAATTAACTCTTAATCTTAATCTAATCTAAGATAAATATAACCACGAAGCGACCCTTTGCGAAGCCGGGTACTTCAGCTAGTAAAATATAAAGGATGATCATCCGTAAGGAATTGCATACCTACTGCTTGTTTAAACAAGTAATAATAATAATATAATATAGTAATAATAAAATATTCCCTAATATATTATTTAAAGACATCTTGACTTAAGAATCTTACTCAACTCGTATATTTGCTGTAAAATATCTTGATACTGGTGCAATACTCCTTTGCGTGCTATGTGAATTAGGTCTCTAGGGGATGACATAAGTTTGATGGTGTCAGTACGCTGTCAATGACGCCGTTCAATCCTGGCTTGTTATATTTATCAAGTGAAAGATGCCAGAGCCTCTCAATGGCTCTTAGGGGTGCAAAGTGCAAAAAAAAAATATCAGGGGGTCATCATAAAAGTAGAATATTATCAAAAAATATGATTACAATATCATTTGTTAAGCGTTTTTGATTCAATTTAATATTGCCAATATCCATGATATTCTAAAAATAAATGAAGTAGGCACCTATGTAATAGTTATTGTGAACAAACATGTTATTGTTATGTTGATTCTTATTAATATATTGTGATTTAATAATAAATTTATATATTTTTATAATAATTAAATTATAAAAAATCGGTTCGAATCAATCGAGTTAAATAAAAATTCATGACAAAAACACCTTCTAAAATAAAACATAATTAATGTTAAAAAATAAAATGAAATTTCAAAAACAAAATATACATTACATCAATGAAACTGTCTATGTTTCTGCGAAGCGCATAAATTTTTCTCGTATACCTCTTTAATGGTGCCTGATAAGCCTGGAACAAGAAAAGAGTTCCAGAAGAGGTCACGGTTGTGACTACATAGGTAATTGACGCCCGAAAACCATCCCTTGTGAGTACTACAAACGTTACCTCGTCACCAACGAGTTTCAAGAGAGTGAAGAGCAAGCATACTTTGAAAAAAGGCAGTCGGAAAATAATCGTTTAACAAATTTATCGAAAGAAAAATAATTCTGTGTTAAAATAAAGACACCAAAGAATTTTCTTCTGAACTATCTCTAAAATAAGTTTACAGAAAACTTCATAAGGGCTCCAGATAATAATTGATCCATAATGCATATGGATTCTTGAATGTCTTAGATTAGAACCATGAATCCTCAAAGCTTACTTATATGTTGAGCTGTAGAGATGATGTGCGAGTGAAAAAATAATGAAAGTCAAAAATTATGCCAAGATCTTTTATCTCAGATTGACACTTTATGAGTTTGTTAACATTGTATAGCTATATTTCCTTATCGTTGATCTTGATCAAGAAAGAGTAATACAGAAACACTTGACAGAGTTAAATTCAAGTATTTTCTTTATTGATATATAAATATAACATTATTATACATTATATACATAAACATTAATATTGTTTACCTTATCTAGCCCTTTTTACCTTGAAAAGGTAGTCCAATTAAATAAGAAAATATATTCTGCTTGTATGTTCTAAGTTATTTACTATGACTATATATGGCAGTATATGCAGGTACTGTCAATATGTTGATATCGCACAATATATGGCCGAGAAAAGTTTTTAGACCTTAGACCAAAACATAATAAAGTTAGTTGTGGTCCACTTTTAGTAGTTTGAGGCCTGTTTATTACAACTGCGTAGTAAATATATACGTCGGAAGACCACGTATGTATGAAGGAAGGAATTTGTTGGAACATTTTTTTTATGTTAGGCCACCCCTGTTTTATTAGGTTTCAGATGTTGTATTTTAAATATTGAATCTAAATAGAATGATAAATTGTTACCTATGTCTTAATTCAATACTGAATAATAATAAGATCTTTGAAAACTGTAAAACACATAATTTTGAAAAACCTTAGAAATATACCTAAAATTCTTGGATGAAAAAGGTAAACAAAGTGTGATTTAAACTCACATATTTCTCTATCCAGGTGAGTGTTCTTATTTCTCAAGCTATCGGTCCACCTATCACTTGTGTGAATTAGTTTTTATAATTACGCTATTGGGGGTGTTTCGAATTTTACCAAGGAAAGGAAATATTCATTAAAATACCTATGATAAGCGTAGTTATTAGAATTAATTCGTATGAGTCATGGACAGGTTGATAACTCAAATAATGAAAGTACTCACACGGACATTGAGTTGTAATGCGACTCGTTCAACCTTTTTTTCAATTTTATATTTTTTTTATTATGTACTTAAGTATTTTTTTCTGATATACCTAAGTAAATATTTGTGAGATTTTTCAAAATTATGTGTTTTCAATAAAATATTTCGAGATACCTATTGGTATATTAAGATTATTATTCGACCATGTCCGATCCTAATAGGATCATAATATGGGCCTTCACAGTATTAACAGATTTTGTGTTTTTACGAGAAATGGATGTCAGCGACTTGCTTAACTAATAGGTCCATACCCTGATAGACACAAATTGAAAAACAATATGTGTACTTGCCAGACCCAGGATTAACCTGGGACCCACGGTGTTATAGTCCAACGCTTAAGCCACGCGGCCACCGTGGGGTGTATATAGGTTGGAAAAAATCCGGGAAGTATTTTTTGGGCTGGTCGATAAAATATGGAAATGTTTAATACTATTTGTAATCCTGAGATTGGAGAAACAGAATCCCGAAGTGTTTGTAATAGTTTTTGTATGATTTTCGAAAATAAATATTTTTTTCCATTACAGTAATGTAATTAATGAAAGCGGTTAGTTTATAAATATAAAAATATTTAAATTTTAGAATAAACAATCTAAATTTCTTGGATTTACGGCATGAGAAAAAATACACATAATCATAAAACTTAACGTCTAAACTAAATTATTAATCAAGAAAGAATTCCGTGACAAAAATTTTGTGAATGTTTTTTTGGGAAAAAAATATATTAAAAAATATAACCAAGGAATTTCATTATACTTATATTAAAAGAGTGCTCAAAATGCACCTATGTGCGCATATTTTCTCTGTTTTAATCAAAATTCCATTCCGGTCCGGAAATCATTCCAGTAGATTTAATTAAATAACAAACCTAAAATGAGCAAGGGCCTAAATGTATTTTACGATACTGCAATAGTAACGGTGGCAGTGTTTGGTCACCACAGTGTAACAGTTTCATACAAGCGATAGCTTTTAAGCAAAACAATAATAATTAGTTTCCAGAATAACCCAATATCCCCTTCTTAATAGTAGGTTTAACTCTGGCACGTAAAACTATCAATATCTGTATTAGAATTGGAAGTTATATCTTATAGCAGTGGTGTATATTAGTTTATATTGTAATCGACAGGGTTTAGAACAATGTATGAAGTAATTATTGTGTAAAATCAGAGACTTAGTTGAAACCTACAATATTTCTTAAATGCTATTCAAAATCGTGTTTTAATTATAATACTTATGTTATATTATAAAATTTATAATGTAGCATTTGTAATTAAACATATTTAAGGTGAAGAGTAACGTTTTTAGCAAAACCCGAAAATAAATTATTTTACTTATACTTTTTTTTCAAATAATCAATGCACATCTTAGAATATTAAAATATTCATTTAAATTTTTTTAGTGAAGACGGTAGGTACTTCAGTGAAACGGCAAATAATTTTCAACTATAGGTGCGACGAAATTTCGGACTGGCTGGCAATCTTCGCAAGAGCGAAAGTCGAGCTGTGAACACGTCAATTTGTTTTGTGATGGCAACGGGAGAATTAATTCTTAAATCGTGTAAAGACGACTTAAAACCGTCACCCATTTACTTGAAAAAGAAAACATGTCAATGAACATATTATTATTATTAGTAATATAACAATAAACATAACATTAAATGAACGCATGTTGACTTTTTATGACAAATTATGTTTTGTACTGCACGCGTCATTTGCACAATCTTCGCGTCGCGTAGTAACGATTGTTTTAGACCGTACCCCAGCTGAAGTAAAGCCTTAAAATATAAACTTATAAATTTAAAAAAATCTACTTAAGTATATAATATGTGCTCGAAGACAGATTTTTGTTAGTACTTGAGTCCTACATAGTATTTTGTGAATAATTTTATCCAAACTATATAGTTTATTTTTTTTATATTATAGAAGTGAAATTATATAAGTAGTGCATATTATATAAGTGATCGATTTTAAATCGTTTTGTCACCTTTTTAAGAACTTACCGAAGTTTTAGTGTTTTATATATTTTTATGTACCTCATATTATGTTTAAATAAAATTTAATGAAATATTTTCATAACTTGCGATGAAAAAGTACCTACATAGAAAAAAAACTTTTTTATTGGATACCTATACAGTCTGAGGTATACCTTGGCCACATCCTTGAAGCGATTTCTTAATAGAGTTTGTTTATGAAAAATGGCCGTTTGCTTGCTCGCACTTAGTCATCCTGTTATCTCATGCTTTGAATTCAAACACAACTATGATTCAAACCATCGTAACATACTGCTTTAGAAAAAGACATAGTACAACTCGTATATTGAATAATTATATAGGTATTATATTAAATTATTAAAGATTAATCTTTTTAAAAAATTTTCGAATTAAATCTAAATTTTAGACCGACATTATGAGTTATACTGGTATTAATCATGTTGAGGATAAAACATTAAATTTCAACATAACAAAGTAATAACTTATTTTTATCATATTATAAATTAACGTAGTTTATCTCTCACTTACAAATATATACAACTGTAACTGCTTATACACAATATGTTATGCAACCTTGAACTGAAAAATATAGATAACGTGGTTAAAAAGGGTTTTTATTGTTTCAATAATACTTGTGAGTAGTTGATATTGATAGCTATCTTCTATACCTAAACAAATAACTTATTGTATACAAAAGAAAAGTATAACATAATGTATTGTTATGCTTTATTTATTATTTATCAAGGCTGACGGCTGAATAATGCGTGAAACAACAACCAAGTTATAAAATATAACAGTAGATACGAATTGAATAGTACGAAGCATTTTTTTTTTAATAGGGGCACTACTAATAAATAAATATACACCTCTCACTTTAAATCAAGATGTAAATATGTATTATTATATATTCATTATTATAATATAATATACTATAATATAATATGGTCGAATGTAAATATTAAAAAAATAGGTAAGTGATTAATTATTAAAGCTTGACCACTAAAACTGCGCTTGTGTTGCATTCTAAAAATCATGTGTATACAAGTAACAAAGTGAGATCTAAATTTTTTGAATTAAAGTTAAAAATCTATACTATAGAATCCAATTCTGAGTTTGATCGTGGGGTTACTGCCAAAAGTTAATGTCTCAAAAACATGTTATTGAGTTTTTCAATGTTTGCATCTTCTATAAAATCAGTCTTTGTCCAAACGTAATTTAATTTAGGTTTTATATAATAGATTTGAGTATATTTTATTATTTCAGTATATTAAATAACCTATATTATCTAAGAATTGTACACAAAAGGTTATTTATTAAAAAATGGTCATACTTACAAATTTTTGGCAGACAAATTCTTACGCTTTGAATAGTTTATTGCATATTCCTTATAGAATCTAGGAAGAAAATCATTGAGAGTAATCGCTGTGGTCCCTTTATCACTGTATTTATTTGAGTATAAGTTAGATAAATCATGTTAAAATGCAACAATTTATCCACTATTTCGGAGATAGTAATAATTTATATCTTCGAAGGATGACAAAATGCATTGAGCACGTCTTTCTTAAAATACATTGTAAGTACTTATAGTTACAAACTTTTTGCATAACATCTTTTGAATTAGAATGCTATATGTAGCACTAAATGTCGTAATAATTAGTCTTACTTTTTGCTGTACAAATACTCGCTTAAAATTGATCTTAAATATATTGGTAAGTGTCGACTTACAAACTTTTTCCTGACTGCATATTATTGAAAAGCCAGTATTTACATTTTTAAATTAATAATATGCCTACATGAAAAGGGACCTTACCGTAATCAGATGAGATTTACACTTTTTTTAGACATATATATTTAACTGTATTTACATAATAAAATTGACCATTAACTCAAAATACCTAAAATGTTGACTAACCAAGTTTTGGCAGTAGCACCACGATTTATAAGTGCTGTTATATAAGAAAGTTATTACATTACCAGTGTAAACGACGTCGGCTAGTAGCTAGCATGCATTTGAGTGCAAATTTCGCTCATATAACTTGAAAGTGCCTCTTAAATTACAATATTAATTTGTATCCGCGGTGCGATAGCGCTTTACACACAACATGGTGTATCTACAATTTGTCAAGTTTTCAACCAACTCCGCTGTGGGATATCCGCCATTTATTTTTTAATGGCCGGCATAACGACAGTTTTAATTATATTGACGGAACCGTCAAAAAATAATTACCGCGCGTTTCGTAAACATTTTAAGCTATCGCTAGGGACTTCAATTTATTTCGACCCGCTAAATTACAAAATAATATATTCAGATGTTTTATATATGGATTGCGATGGGTGTGTATAATGTTAGATAATAATTAAGTACCTACTATTTTTTTTTATTAAATTAAAAGTCTTTTAGATAATTCTAATAACTAGATAGAATTAAATTACTCAGTTGATCAATAATTTATATTATACTAGCTGAAGTCGCTTCGAGGTTATATTTATCTTAGATATTGAAAAAATAATAAGAGCTAATTATTTTTTTTTATATTAAAATATCTGTGTTATACAATTATGGCAATATGAAAATAATTCTAATAGGAGTAAAGGTCAAACAAAAGACTACTAAATTAAAATCGAATCCAAAATATGCAAACGTTTTTAAGGTTATTAATATGTAGTAAAAAAAAAATCTAAATTGCATGATATAAACAAACAACAAACGTTGTATTTTATATAATACTAATTTAGAAACCTTCTCAAGTGTGCGCACAACAACTGAAAAAAGTTTCATCGCAATCAGATGAATGGTATAGGAACGCATACGAATAGAAGAAGATGATTTTCTAATTCAGAAATCTTTGTGGGCATGCGCACGACAACTCACCAAAGTTTCATTGTGAATAGAAGAAGATAAAATAGAAGAAGAAGAAGATGATTATTATTCTAATTCAGAAACCTTCGCGGGGCTTGGCACAGTTATTGACGAAAGTTTTATTGCAATCGGATGAATGGAATAGAAACGCATACGAATAGAAGAATATAAAATAAAATAATAAGATGGCTGTACTAATTCAGAAACCTTTGCGGGTGTTACCACAACAACTGACGAAGGTTTCATCGCAATCGGATGAATGGTATAGGAACCATACGAATAAAAGAAGATATAATGAAGAAGAAGAAGAAGATGGTTGTACTAATTCAGAAACCTTTGCAAGTGTTGGCACAACCACTAACGAAAGTTTTATCGCAATCGGTTGAATGGTATAGGGACCATACAAATAAAAGAAGATATAATGATGAAGAAGAAGAAGAAGAATAATATAGTTGTACTTATTCAGAAACCTTTGCGGGTGTAACCACAACAACTGATGAAGGTTTCATCGCAATTGGATGAATGGTATAGGAACCATACGAATAAAAGAAAATATAATGATGAAGAAGAAGAAGATGATGATTTTTCTAATTCAGAAACCTTTGCGGATGTGCATACAACCACTTACCAAAATTGCATCGTAATCGGATGAATGGTATAGGAACGCATACGGGACAGATAGAAAGACAGACAGACAGACAGACAGACATTCATTTTTATATATAAGATATAGCCTATACTCTTTGCAAAAGTGCAAGCAATAAGTTAACAAAGTTTTATCGCAATCGGATGAACGGTATGGCAGCGCATACAATACGAACAAACAAACAAACAAATATTAATTTTTATATATTAGAAGATTACGTAAACAAGCTAAAATAAACAAACCTCATATTATCTCATTAGTGCGTAGCATTCTTGAATATGAGTCAATTATCTGGAGTCCTTATGAGGTTTCCTATAAGCTTATTTTAGAACGCATCCAGATGAAATTTCTTCGATGTCTTTATTTTAAGACATTCAACTATTTTTCATTCGATAATTCCTCAAATGATTATTTTCCAACTGCCTCTCTACAAGGCATGCTTACTTTTTACTCTCTTAGGTCTCTTCTGCTTTTGAAACACTTTTGCCTGATAGCGCGAGGAATGGTTTCCAGACCTTGTGTCCTAATGAATTTGAATTTACATGGGCCTGTCAATTACCTACGTGGTCGCACCCATGATTTATTCTGGATAGGAACCGTTTGCTCATGTCAAGCCTATCAAGCACCATTAGCAAGTGGTGCAAGACTAACCAATGCGCTCTCCAAATACATAGACATTTTCGGTGACGTGCTATGTATTTTGTTTTCGTTTTTTTTTGTATAAAATTGTTCTTATGTTTTTTATTTATTATTATTATTATTATATAGTATATTATTTTTCTCTTCTTTTTGTGAGTGTAATATTTGTTATAATATAAATGTCATGTTGTGAACGTCTTGAATCTAGATTTGTTATGTCCACATTGTTTTGTACCTATTATTAAATAAATAAATTATGTTTACTTTTAAAATCAATTTTATGCCACTTTGTAGATGCCCCACAGTAGTGAAGAGGCAACGGTCGGCTTATAAAGTATCGGATCTTTGGTCAGAATCTGTTAGAGTCTGGAAAATTTCCATGTTATTTTTTTTTTCAATAAATATATATGGACCACAGAACAGATTAATAAAAAGAAATGTTAAAGCCATCGCTGTACTAATATTTTGAAGCAGGGTATTTTATCGCGGTAAAACCTAAATATTGATAACAAAGCATGCCGACGGTACTCAAAATTGGATGCATGTTACATTTACGTAAGAAAACTTTAATTCATATTATTATCATACAGACATAACTATTGAAAATAACATATTATAGGATTATCCAATATTTTTCCCCACTCAAGATCCGTTGCCTATTATACCACGCCCATTAGGGTAAACCAGTTCCCATTAATGTTATGTTTCCTGGTTTGGACCGACAGCATGGACATCAGATGTTGAGCAAGTGGTCAAAATTCACATTTGTCAGTCCTATTTGCGTCGCTTAGGATTGAACATAGTATTTTTTTTAACTATAGATACAATGCATTAAAATCCATTTAAAATATTCAAAAAATTGTAATTTAATTCAATATAATGTAATTATAGATAAATTAAATTGTATTCTTAAATTCAGAAAGTTTCAGATGGAAAATGATATTATATTTATTACCTACCTATCATTACCTACACATTTAAATACGCAGATTAAAATAATTATATTGCTTTGAGGATATTTTAGGTATATTATAATTTTTATTATTATTAATAAAACAAAATTGTATAGTAATACTTCGACTTTTATTAAAAATTAAACTTGACCGGTTTCGTGCGCCTCAAGGGGTTGCTATCAACTGGCATAAAATTGCGTTTTATTTAAATTATTTATACAATGCATGTTCACCATGAATTGATAGTGACAGACACTATAAAGGATTTTTTTTGTTAGATTATATTAGAGTATACTAAGAAACGTAATCCATTGTTTAATTAATAATTTATTTGTCTGAATATTACGGAAAGTGGCTGATCTGAATTTCAAATAAATTACAAGATAAAAAGAACTTTTTATATACAACGTTTTTAAATTTTCTGTTGAACTATTATACTCAATATGCTCAAACTTGTACTTGATATTAAGTAAATAAAAAACAAACAAACAATTAATATAGAATACTGAAATGTCATTTTGACATTTCATTTTGATTTCCATCGTAAGGCACGTATATATTAATAATTTAGTTGCTAGGACCACCCGCTTAGCAATCAATAATAGTCTTTTACTTTTTAGGGATTTTTCTGATATAACTTTCCATACAAAACAGAATTAACTGAGAATGAATTCAATTCTGTTTATAGATGGCTAAAAGTAATAAAATAATACATTGACATCGTGTTCAGATATATTCTAAAAGTTTCAAATATTATATATTCGGGAAGTTAGTTAAAAATTGATTGCAAGATTTGTACTGGACAAATAACCACCGGAAAAACAAAAATACGGGCTAATAAAAACGTTGTAAAATGGAAGCTCTTTTGTTTTTAACATACCTACTCAGAGTTATTAGTTATTAGTTAGTGGTACAGGTAGTTTAAAAGTGGAATCTGATGTATTTGGGTTCGAGTTCTCGGCTCGGCTTCTAATAAGTATGTATATAAAGTGTACGAATTATTATAATATATATTCAATAATCAATTTGAGATTTTTAAATTTTGTTAATTACTAATATATGTTGGTCTATTCTATGCACAAGGCGGCTGTCGACGGCTAAAGTGATAAATATTACCACTTTATCATAATATTTATGTATTGAGACGGTTAATTTGTTACAATACTTTAACTGTCTAAACTGTCAAAACTGATCTCGCTCTAAAAGTTAACACAGCCAAGAGAGGAGTTGTTAAAGCATAGCACTTTTTGACAGCTTAGACAATTAACATATTGTACCAATTAACCCCCTTCACACGCGCCTTTCAATTACCTACATGGTCGCAGCTATGATTTATTCTGTATTGGAACCGTTACCTCATGTGAAGCCTATCAGGCACCATCAGCGAGGGATGCAAGACTAGTCAATGCGCTTTCCAAAGACATTTTCAGTGACGTGCTATGTAATTTGTATTCGATTTTTTTTAAATATAAATTTGTACTTATGTTTTTATTATTATTATATATTATATTCTCTTCTTCTCTCTTGTGTGGGTAATATTTGTTATAATGTAAATGTTATGTTGTAAACGTCTTGAATTAAGATTTGTTATGTGCACAATTTTTTGTTTTCTTAAATAAATATACCTTGTAAATCACGGGTATAGAATAGCTTCGATTGAATAAAAAAAATGTTTTTACTTTGAAAAATGTCGTTTTTAAGATAAGCTTATTCTATTCTGTTGTTAATTATTATTCCCAATTTTTCAACATTTATTAAAAAAAACATCATGGTTGTAGTAGTGAAGTAATATAATATCAAAGAAATGTTATGATGTTATGTATTATGACAAATTTTAGTAACATGATTTTAACACACCATGTTGATTAGTGAGGCAGAAAAAAAATGTATGAAAAATAATGCAAGAAAGTGAATGGAAGGTTCAATTAAATTCGGGGAAGAAAAAGTAATAAAGGATCTAGTCTTTGATTCTACGTTTTATTATCATTGCTTGCAAAATTTCAAGAAAAACTTTCAATAGAATTTTAAGAGCATTTTGACTCTTTCAATAAGCTTGCGAGAGAAAAAAATAGTTCACTTTAATCCTCGTTTCTACAAAACTACTCCAAGTATTTGCTTCTCTTTAAAATCATCTTAATATTATTTCGAGTAAAAAGTTTCTAAGATTAGAATATAGATGAAAAAAATACAAATTGACATAGTAAACGTACAATAAATTATAATTACAAAATAACCTGACACCTGGTGGGACCTAAATCCGTAACAACTAGAAATGCACCAATGTACATTACCAATTGAACCATGTTATACCTATCTGATTACGACGAAAATTACTAGTAGTATGTATATTTTCTTGAAGCACTTTAATATGTTGCATTAATTTTGGCAATCGGTTTTTGTGGTTTGAGTAAAATTGTCAAAAATAGATAGAATAGATCTCTTCAAATTTCAGCTATACGCTAATTGCGCTTTATAATATTTAATGAACTATTTTTTATTCGTTAAATATTTTTTTTTATTAAGTCTAATAAAGTTTTAAACAGATTTTAATTGTAAACCAATTATTAACCCTTAGTTATACTACGTGCATACTATGTAATTAATACTATCATAGTATATAACAGATATTACTTTACGCAATCTTTCAATGTTTTAAAACATCTTTTTTTATACATTTGCCTGTTGAAGATGAAATATGATGGCTCGAAACAAGAGATCTTTTAAATTATTTGTCACTTATGATGAAATATTCCTTGCCTTTTCAAGTTCCTTCCTAGTTTGATATATCTAGTGAAAATACTTATGAAAGCCTTCATTTCATAACCTGCTTAATCAAGGATGGCGGAAGTACTCCACAGGGAAAAAACTAAGTGACAAGGTGAAAGAAGCTAAAAAAACCCGTCATTCTTCAATAAATAGATCTTATCGGATGATGATGGCTATACCCATTTATGATAGTATACTCCATTTAAGTTATAGTCAACTTTGATTCAAAACTATTAAGTATAATTAAGTTCTACGTTGTAAACGACAGTTCATTAATTAATAACCATTTTTTCTTATTGTGTTGTTGTGTTGTGACGCTATTTGATATAAAATCAAAAATGTTTAAATCTGGTCTTTGGCGGCTTTTTTGGTGTAGTTTGTAAGGCGCCAGCCTTCCACTTGAAAGTTCTGGGTTCGATCCCGGTGAGAACACAATATTTACGTGTTTTTCTAAAAATCCTAGGTGTTTGTAATTGTTCAAAATTACTAACAACCACCTGGTACAAAAAAGGAAAGGACATGATACATATTAAATCTGGTCTTCCCGCAACGTTACTAGAAAATTAATTTGTATCTTATGTTACAACTGCTCATTTGTGGCTAATTGAGATATACGTAAGGCAAAATTCTAGATCCTAAAATTAAGATGTAATTCTCAAAGAATGTGATTTTTTTTGAGAACAGTCTAAAAATAAGGTAGACCTTTATAGAATAGTGGATCGACCCTAGGCGATGACGAAGGTAAATTCTCACTAATCATTAATAATTAATCACTCCCGATGGCTGCGCGGATTAAGCGTTAGCCCATAGAGTCGTGGGTCCCAGGTTCGAATCATGGGTCTGAAAAGTATACAATATATTGTTTTTCAATTTGTGAGTAGTATGAACTCAATAGGTTGAGCAAGTGGCTGACATCCATTTCTCGTAAAAACAAAATCTGTCAATACAAACCTCCACTCTGTGAATGACCATAATTATCTTATTAGGATCGGACATGGTCGAAAAAAAAAATAATATACTGCAATTTCTCTGCAATTTGGTACTGTATCTTATTTTTTTAACGAATGAGGTAATTTCAAAAATGTTGTAGAACATAATAAAATTGTAACTGTTAAGACTTTAGAAACATAAATAAACATAAAAACGTAAATTTATTATTTTTACAAACTTGATTTTTTTTTGCATAAAGTTATAAAAAATACCAACAACAAGATGTATGCGGCAACTTCTCACAAGATTTGACGGAAAAGTTTCGGATAAGAACAATTTTTTCCATAAGCTTTAATGGAATAATTCTTCGGGGGAGCTTTTCAGTATTGTGAGCACGTATACATAAGGAATAGAAAGTTATTTTTCAGGTTTATTCCTGCAAATAAATTACTCCGCTGAGTGATTACAGCCGAGCTGAAATTTCAAATTTCACTTTTCCAACAAAATAATAATATCTCGGATAACGCGGATGCGAAAGTGCGCACAGATCCGTCCGAAGGAATTAGGGCGACTCGGAAAATATCAAAAGGCCCACCCGTTTTACGGTTGACTAATAATTGCTGTAATGGAATCATGATTAATATTTTAATAACACAAGGTAACAGATTGAATGTTTTGAATTATTTACTTTAAAATAAAAGAAACACTTTTTAATGAAAGTGTGGAAGATTATCCATGGAAAAATATTAACAAACCCAAAGTAATTTAATATATTATGGCGATAAACAACTCATTACATGACTGTGTCAGTAGATTGATTGGCGATATTAAATAATGTAAGTACCACAATTCCAAATTCTTTAATATGAATTTCCGTTATATCAAATTATAGTACAATACATAGTTATTTCCGCGATATCTATATTTTATACAATAGTCAGCAACGCGGATGTCCATTGACGCAAATGACAGTAAGTAGCTGACTCGATTAATATACCTAGTTATTTCCTAAATTATAATGGGTAGATATTATTTTGATGTATAAATAGCGAATAACAATTCATCGGAAATATCACTTGAATCTAAGTACCTGGTTCTTTACTATCGCAGTATATGTACCGTCAGTTTATTTATATTATTATACCGATTGTACCCTTGTACTTATTTAACCATAAATAAACTCTCACTCCTCCATCATCACGAATAACCACGATCGTCTTTCACCTACAACACCATCGACCACCCCTACATATTAAATAGCATATGACTGTATCTATAATACATATCGTCACCTTACTATTTTTTTAAAATTTGTCTATAGATGGTCAGCATACTAGTCTAGACTCTAGCAGTGATCCCCAACCTTTTTATCGCCGCGGACCGGTCACCGTTTGACAATTTTACCACCGCCCGCTGAGGGGGAGGGGGTGGTGGGTTTAATTGTTTGGATTTAATAATTTTAATTTAATTGTATTTAAACATCCCTTCAAAATAAAATACAGTTACACCAAAAAATGAATATAAAGTTATTTAACATTTTAACTCACTAGAACGCTAAATCAATGAGAACCCTGAGCTTGATTCTTTGCAACGAGACGGTTCCATCTGGGGGTAATAGGATACAATGACAACCGAAATGTGTTGCTTATGTCCAGTTTATTCCGTTGTTTTGTTTTGGTTGCTGTCATCTGCAATTTCCAGCAGTTGATCTTCTTCTTGCATATACATGCTAGATTTTCCTAGTTTGTTGACAAATGGATTGCGGATCCATTCCTTACCAGGAAAGTCACACAAACCAGAGAGAAATACACCACAGTAAATAAAATGGAAATAATTTAATGTTCCTTGGGCGGCCTGGTACCATTTGATCCACGGACCGGGGGTTGGGGACCACTGCTCTGGAAAACCGGAATTTTGATATGATTTGAAATTATCTTTTTGTTTAAATTTTGTCGAACAATTTAAATTTTTTCATAATATCGGACTTACGAGGTCTTAATACTAATAGTAAGGTGAAGATATCCCAAAATTACCATGGTGACAGAGTTAATGTCGTAAAGAAAATAAAGAAATACCTAAAACTTCTGAAAACGAGAAAAATTTAGCACTGTATGAGTTAATATACTAAGTTATCGAAACTAGTACTTACAGCTAAACCAATACCGAAAAAATAACGGTCCACAATTCATAGTAAAGAGGCAAAGTACCTATACTTTTATATTATAATCCTTGTAGATTTTTTTTGTAGTTTTATTTAGATTTTAGAGATCTAGCTATAAGTTTATCTTTATGGAAAACTGTCGGTAAAGCAACCGTTAGAAAGCTTTCTGTGAATGGTGATAATAATAATATATTGGATCTAAGTTTGTGCTATCCAATATAATTAATAAAAAATATGAAGTAGGTACCTGCATATCGACTGCTTAATCCGCAAACCAGCCAACTGCACTTTTGACAAAAAATAAGATTTTGATAGCATTTTGTATATAGCATAAAGGATGTTTTCTTTGCTCACACAAAATTTGAAACTCTTGCACCTATAAATAAATGCGTTATCGTTCTTCAAACAAAACAGCCAACTGCAGTTGCCAAATTTCCAATATCGAAAATGGAACAACTTCACTGTTTATATATATTTTTATGTAGGTATAAAAAGGAAGTTGTATTAATTCATAGTGCTACTTATTTGTAAAATATTATGTTTTTTCTTCTTCCTGAACAATCTGCCCTGATAAAGTTAGCCGGTTTGTAGATTAAGCAGTCGATATACAATGATAAAGAACATGCAAAAGAAAAAAGAAAACTCATGTCAAATAATAAGTATTCAAAACAACGAATATACATCAATAAAATAATATAATAGTGCGGAAGATATTCAATGTTTAATGACCAAAGTAAACTATGTAATATGTAAGGAATATTTAAGCAGATTTTTAATAATTACCCCTTGTTATAAATGTTATATGAAAACGGACCGAGCTGATATATATCAGACTATGTAGAACGAGTACTACAAAATATTTTGTTTTATTTTATTTAATGGCAGTAATGGCTTACACGTTCCTAATGAGATCATTAAAGAAAGCAACCATTAGAAGGTTGGAAGCTTTAGAGATGTGGCTATATTAGTATTTGATGAGAATTTCCAGTGTTGATCGTGTTACCAATTACGAGGTTTAATACTACCCAAGAAAACTTATAACTACTAGGTATATAACATAAAAAGTGTGCATATTTTTCACATATTTTCCGCAAATAAAAATATTGCTTTCTTCAATTCATAATAGAGAGAAAGGTCAAAAAGAGGTTATCTTAGCTACGTGACCTTCGTTAAGGGCTCAGTATTCAAAGCGTTGATAATTTGATATACTACTAGAGTTAATCTTATCATACTTAGGCAGGACATAGGCGAATCGATTAATAAAGCTCATTGTCTGAAGCTTAGTCGAGAAAAAGAGAGTCTTAGAACTAGAAGTCTTATTGTCGCGGGTTAGAGTACCACCTAGGGTTGTATTTTAATTTTTTAAAGGTATTTTCTAATTATGTACCTATGCTAAAAAAAGAATAATAATAAATGAAGAAATTTTTAGAGAAAGTAATTTTTCAACCATCTCATAAACTCAATTATAAAATCATTTAACATATTATTCACAAAAAATAAATTATTTAACAACTAAAAATTTACCACATTAGTTAGTACTAATAAATAAGTTAAATAGATATTTTAACAAAAGTAATGCCCGATCGCGACTTAAACCGGTCTATAAAATTCTGCTGTCACGACAGTTGAGCGTTTTACCGTGATACTCGTATCATTTGGGATCAAATCCAGCGCATTTAAATTAATGTATTTATTATATATTTACAAAATTACATCGCTGAATGCATGTTAGGCTAAAATACCTACAGCCTTAGGTATCAAGCCTCAAATACGTTAATAGGCTATATTTTTAAGAGGGTATGTTTTAATTAATAATTATCTAGTACATAGTATTATTTGCCACTGCCATACATACATAATATAGATATCCTACGATAGGCGTTTGTAGATCGTAGGAATACGTTTTACTTTAAATACTTTATAAAAGATTACGTTGATCACTCAGGATTTCAATATAAAAAGGTGCGTTTCTTGTAGCATTTTTAAACAGATTAAGAAATAAGGGTAGGTACATTATTTTGATTATACTTCAGACATATATAAACATTGTGATAAGTTAAGTCTACTTAAAAAATATTTAGGGCCGCAGCTTTTCGGATTAGCACTGATGCAAAGCACAAAGCGGACCTGATACTGTATGCTTTAAAAAAAGGCTTAGTGTTGTTAGGGGAGGAAAATCTTCCAAAAAGAACACACTGTTTGGCGCACAATTCAATAAAATTGTTTGGAATTTTCTCATTTTCTTTGAACTGCGAACAATATATTTTATTCAAAGGATGTGGCAAAATGAGTGTGGTTTTTCGTTTCGCGAATATTATTTTGAAACAGGTGGAAACTTTGTTATTGTAAGATAAACACTTATATAAGTACGGGTGGGCGCGTAATATTACTTATATAAAATTGTGATAATATCAATTTCAATTTGAACACAATACAAATTGACAATGCGAAGACAAATGGGGATAAGTGAAAATTGGAAACTTTACATAAGGGCAATTTTAAATAATAATTTTATTGATTTCTTAAAACATTTTTCACTAACTACCCTACCAAAAAATAGTTTAACTTTAATAGTTACTTTTAATTAACCATTTCTTTTATTCAACGAATAATTCACAAGATTTAAGAATGTACCATTCTAATTATTGAACATACATAATTTTAAAATATTTTAACCAATAGAAAAAATCTTTTTGAAAAAAGTAAGACACCCGGCAGGAATCGAAACTGCATCTCTTGGGTTTACGCCCCGTCCGCCCATTGTCCATAATGCTACTAGGTGACATACTAATTACGACAAATTTTAATTATTGGCCTTTTATAACATCTGCTTATCAGCGCTCTTCCAAATCAAGCTGCTATTGGCAATCAGTTTTTGTTTATTAAATCAAAGTAGGTACTTACTGCTTTAATTACTAACCGACGAAATTATGTATGTTTAATAGTAACCTTGTCATAGAAAAAAGACGCCCTTTTTGGACACTGAATATGACAATCAAAACTGTGTTGCCATAGTTTTCCCAGTATTGACGATTTTACACCTCTTGAATGTAGTCATATAAGGTAATGTAATTGATTATTATATAATGATCTATTATGATTGTTTTCACGATGTATACGCATATTGACTGTATTAATTAGTTACAAGGGTTTTTTTACAAACACTTCAACTATTCATATTGTGTTTGTTATATTTTTTATGGTTATCCTTGACTTATAAGTAGGTGTTACCTACTTTATTGTATTAATTTATTATATAACATAGAATTAACTATATTCGTTGTCAGTGTGTATTTACTCTTTGGTGAGTGCACATAGTGCCTGAAGATACCGAAAAGCTAAACCGAGTCGCAAAAAACGACTCGAATGGAATAGTACAAAACTTAAATCTATTAGAATTTAAACCATAAATCATCTAACCTAAATAACCTTTTCGATTCTTTATCATAACAACCTCAAAAAATTCTTCCATATATTAATTACAATAATAATTGCTTCTATCTTATATGATTTTCAAATCTTCAAATCTTGTAACATTTTTTTGTCACGCCGATATCTAAAATAAATTAATACTTATAGTATCGCTGTCAGTTACAGTACGTATTGGCGTGGAGTGGAAAGCTTATTTTTTAAATCTTATTCGCAAATTAGTTTATCATTGTAATATTTCACTGTTATTATATAAAATTCAATTCATTACCAAATGGCTAGTTCGATGATAGGTACATCAGATTTGGTCATATATAGAGCAGTACTGGGCAACTAAATATAATATATAATGTACTGCCTTTACTAACGTTATATTGACTTGAGTTGGGCTCAATATATTGTATACATACATATTTATAATACCTACAATTAAAGTTATCAGTTAAATGTATTAAATTGCAGTTTTTGCTAAAAAAAAATACTTCCACTCTAAAGATACCATCCAATCAGAGAACGCCTACAATATATTATAATATTATGATCTATCTTTTAAATAATATATAGTAGGCTAACGATGAAATTATTTTCTTGTTACTATAATCAATTATTAATCTATTAAATTAAATCCACATATAATATATGTATTAATCTAAAATTAACTATCACTTTCAAGAGAGTTCCTTTGTAATAACAACCTAATGATGATCATGCAAGTAATGCTTATATTATTAGATTCTCACCTGCTTAATCCGCTGATTAGGTTAACTTGGACCATAATTGAAATTTAATCACTAAACTTCGAATTAAGGTCGCTTTAGCTCTATAATCTAGTTTCCATATCTTCGCTCTATATAAAGCGACTGTTGACTAAAGATTAATGGACAATCGACTACTATTTCCATTTAGAATACCTGAATAAGAATCAATATACATATTAATTACGTACCTTTATTTTATTTATTCTACGTATTAATACGTAGACATTGACAAACTACCCTATTATAGTACTTCTTTCACCCCATTTTTTTATATAAGTACTTATAATAAATTGAAGTATTTCTCAGTGAATTTTAAATATTTGTTGTTTGATCAACGTTTTGACTATTTATATTATGATGTATTTTATTTATTTAAAAAAGGCACGTTGGGCACATACAAAATTATTAATTCAAGACGTTCACAAGATGACATTTAGAATAAAAAGTACAAGTAAAGGTAGAGAAAAAAAAACAAAACAAAAAATAATTTTATAGAAAAGAAATAAAATACAAATTAAACAATAAAATAGAATTTTAAAAACAGTATACATAATGCATCGCTTAAAATGTCTACATATCTAGTGAGTGCATTGACCAGCCGTACAGCCCTCGGCTACTGGTGCCTGGTGAGCCTGACATGAGGAAACAGCTTTCACACAAAGTAGGTCACGGCTGCGACCACGCTTATAATGGACGGGTGCATAAAAATTCAAATTTTCCAAAATATCGGGATTAGAAACTATACCACGTGAGAGCAGGGGAAATGCACAGAACGTAATATTTATTCCGTATATTCAACTCAAAAATACTGCACTGATGAAACTTGCACATTTTATTGATTGCATCATTAGAACCAATTCTTTAAGTTTCATATCAATATCTAAAAATTCTCCGATAAAATGACTCAACAATTTATCAACGGGTAGAGAGCTACGGTGGAGTGGTTCGGCAAAGTGCGGGTCGAGTGGCGTGCGCAAACATCCATATGTTGTCGATTACGTGAGCTTAGTCAGAACTGATAATAAAATTGAATCTTGAGTTAATAAAATGGGCAGATAGCAGCGGTGGACTGGTGAGGTGTAGCACAGGGAGAGATACGTGCCTAGGTTCAATCTTGGTCTGTCTCATCGATTTGAAAAAGATCAAATCGAAAGAGTCTATTTTTGTATTCAGTGTATATGTGTTCTTTTTGGAATCTAAAACTGTTTCTTTCCAAAACATGAATTGTGTGGGTATTAATATATTTTATCCACATAATATGTTTATCATTTATTATTCATCATGTTATATAAACAACATATTTTACGGCACGTGTTTCAGATCGACACCCTACTTAAAAGGAAACAATTCTATAGACTTAGTAAAATGTATTTATACTCGGGAGATTATACTCACAACTCAAATATCATTTATTTCGGAGATATATGTACATACATTTTATAATGCTTGCCAAAAGAGATAAACCAGCAGTTTATATCTTAAAAAACTTACGGAAAATATTTAAAATAGTAGAGGAAAAAACCTCCATAGAACAGCGGAATTTATGAATCGGCAATATCTGTTACTCAGTATACATGATGCACCTACCCATCAATATTAATTTATTATTTATTTGCATAAAAAAGTATACTATAATATTATAATCATCAGCATGAATTTATCCACTGCTGGATGAAGGCCTCTCCAAGCTGATTCCACTTCTCTCGGTCCTGTGCGTTGCGTTGCCATGTACTTCCGCAGAACTTTATCATTTTATCGATCCAGTGGCCTCTAGATCTACCTTGTGGACGTTTTGTACCTTTTGGATACCACTGGATGACTAAATTTGTGCAACGATTGTCCCTTCTTTGAGCTATGTGTCCATGTGAGGTTTTTAGCGAACTCTATTACATCGCAAACCCTTGTCTGTTTCCTTATCCACTCATTCCTCTTTTTGTCCTTTCGCGTTATGCCCAGCATGCACCTATCCATACCACATTGTGTTTCTCTAAGTTTTTGGACCTCTCTTTTACTTAGGGTCCATGTTTCACACGCATATGTGATTACGGGAAGCACACACTGGTTGAATACTTTGCGCTTATGCACAGTGGGAGGTCACTTTTGAAGACATTATTCAGGCGTTCAGCCTAGCTTTACTCTGCGAACAATTTCATCAAAATAATATCTATCCATTTTTAGACATGTCTTGTTATTTCAGATAGATGTAGGTTTTAACTTGTTCGACCTGAGTGCCATTGGTGAGGATCTCTTTTTGGCCCGATAATATAACAATATTATACAATTTATTAGGATTAAAACATTATTTCTTTCAGAATTTAATAATCTTAAATTCTTTACCATGCAAGTAAAATATGCATATTAAAATTAAATTCAAACACGTAAGTTTTGGTACTCATTCTTGATAAAGTTTACCATGTGAGCGAATCACGTGTCGTAAAATCATTTTATATAAGGTAAGTACCAAATGATAAATCGAATAAAACATCATTTATAATTATCAGTTATTATAAGTGCTATAAATTATAAATATAAAACGTATTGATAGGTATATCGGGATAAACAACTCAATCTGTGTCAGAATATTGATCGGCAATATTAACTAACTGACCGCAATTATAAATTCCTTAATACCAATTTCCCATAGTATCCAATTATGGACTCAGTAAATAGTTTACTGCAATTATAATTTCCGCAATATCCATTTTCCACATAGTCAGACATATCCAATTACATAAACTCCATATAGAGTAGCAGACTCAATTAAAATAATTATTTCCTAAATATTCTTTTCTAGATATTATTATGATTGTGTCAATAAATAGCGGGTCATAATTCATTGGAGATGTCACTCGAATATAAATTCCTGTTTCTGTATTGCTCCGCAAAACATCTCATTCTACTGAGACTTGGACCTCGGAACAGAATCATAAGTATTGTAACATAACTACACTAACATACTCTATGTACCGACTGTTTACGCTGCAAATAAAACTCGGTCCTCCATCCATCGGAGCAACTGCCAAATCTCAACTTCATCATCCACAACACCATGTCTCCCACAGGTATAAATGTCTTAAGTAAATCAGTTGCTTTAATAATATTATTTTTTTGTTTATTTATGAAAAACTGAGATTCTTATTCCAGTAACGACACCAAAGTCTTACACTTTTTCGATCAGACATATTATTCTAATTGACTTTGTAATTCTTACTTTGAAATCGAGCCTCTTAATTAAATCAATATGCCGCGTTGACATTTGATTGATTTATTCCGTTTATTTTCATTTTGCATAATTTCGTACCCATCGCTTTACCAGTTTTTTTGAATTTATAAATGAAATATTTTCAAAAATTTGAAGATTATAAAAAAAACGAATTATTTAAAGTGCGTATTTTTGTGTATTCTTTGAATCTTTCTTGAAAAAAAACATCTGTAGGTTTTACAGTTATAATAAAATAAAATTATAAAAAAAATATCTTTCTCGAAAATGTAATTTAAAGTAATCCATTTTTGTATGTTTACATAATATAATACGTATACCAATTACTTGAATGATATTATCTGTCAATCCTTTTGAGAAAAACATTACATAAATTTAATACAATGTAGTATTATATTTCAATAGTACATTATTCTCAATCGATATTTATCTAACTTAACTACTAATTATAGACCAAAGAGGTAAAATAATATATAACTATTCATTTTAATATGCAGCCTGAAGAGCTTACCCAACCTCATTATTATAATAATGTCTTTTGTGAGACTAAGTAATTTGAATTTAATTATTTTTAAACAGATAATTTTCTTAGAATATTAAAATAAATTATTGTTGATTTTGTCAATATATAACCGTAAGATAGTATAATATTTCAGTGGAGAAGGGTGACTTTTGCGACTTTTAAAAAGAGATAGGCTATAAAAATCAAAGAAAAATAGCACACTTGTCAGGTATACTTACGGGAAATAAGAAGATAATATTACGATATGACTACTGATGAATATGTACACACTAATAATAACGACACACTGAATTGATGAAATTTCAAAAACTCACTGACGATATAAAATTGAGCGATTAGTTTATATTATGTATTTTCCTAAAAAAAATATACATGTAACGTATGCCCAAAAAATGTAATTAGCTGTTATTGTGTATCTGTTCCACAACAATTTACAATTTAAACCGTAAAACTTGACACATGACAATGACTTAAGTACTATATCAAATAATTTATTCAGATCCAGAAAACAAAATATTACGCTGAATTTTGACATTTTACAATTATTTTTAATTTTTAAAAACAATCTATATTTACCTACCTGTGATTGAATCCAATAGAAATTATTTTTTTTTAATTATCTTCTTATTAATTATTTTCGACAAAGTTGTAGTCATGGACAATAATATTATGCGCAAAGGTTTTAGGCTTGGCTTTCTAAGCCTACCATATTACATGCATTTTGGTAGACGGAACTGATGTCATGTGACCTGACGGTCATACAAAATATATCAGAATTCCTTAAAAAAATCGTATACTACAATAGTTAAGACAAATGGCGATATCACATATTTTTTATCTATTCTAAATTCAATACTTGAAGACTTATTTTTCTTAGAATGTAGGAATTTAATAATTGCCTAGTATGGAGCCTCGCTACTGTTATATATATTTTGTATCTATATTCAATCAATATTTACTTATTCGAAAGAAGTCCTGTATATATTGTATTTTATTTTAATTAATAAAATTCAATATATGTGTTATCATTAATCTTCAAGTTTAGTATAACATATACATATACAGGCGGACCTCGACTTATGAACGTTCGACTTTCGCACAATTCGCTATTTCGCACATTTCAAAAAAAATCGTTTTTTTAAAACGTCGCGCTGGCCGTGGGGTTAAGATATCCCCTTCTCGCTCGCTCACAAGCAAGTGCATTTCTTGCGTCACTTGCATCGTGCTCGCACCTGTCACTTTGCTTGTGAGCTAGCTAGGATAGCTGATATAGTCTTGCGCAGGAGCGCGTGCGGGCGTGTCATGTTGTGCGTTTTGCTAATTTTCTTCATTTGAAATATTTCACCCTAAAAATTTATAAACATGAGTGAGAAACGGAAAAACTGCAGTGTTGATACGAACAAAAAGAAATCC
Organism: Rhyacophila brunnea; assembly: GCF_057557595.1. Classification (NCBI taxonomy): domain Eukaryota; kingdom Metazoa; phylum Arthropoda; class Insecta; order Trichoptera; family Rhyacophilidae; genus Rhyacophila; species Rhyacophila brunnea. Next base: position 6,086,722 of record NW_028232796.1, on the reverse strand, counting down.
AAGGACTTATAAACTTCACATGACGTTCTAATTGCGGTGAATCTTTTGCTTCAATCGGACGTTCGTATGATACAAACAGGTCTGATACGATATGTTCAATTTTGAAAAATAAAATTAAGGAATATGTTCAAAATTGTGGAAATATATTATCTTTAAAGGTTTTTTCCAAAAGACACGGCATAGTTATGGATGAAATGGAAAAATATTTTGTCATCATGGATCGACGACCAACATCAAAAAGATGTCCCTCTGAATATTTCAATTATTCAAGCGAAGGCTCTTAGTTTGTACAAAGATTGGAAGGCTAGAAAAAGAAGATTCTAACACGATTTTTCAAGCAAGTAACGGTTGGTTTATATTAAATTCACTGGAGAATCGGTTGATGCGGATAAATATGCTGCAAAAGAATTTATTTCCTCATTATCCAAAATTATTGAAGATGGAGAATATTCCTCTAGCCAAATATTTAATGTAGATGACACAGGTTTATTTTGGAAAAAATGCCTAGTCGTACATTCTTATCTAAGGAAGAATCACTTGCCCCTGGGCATAAACCTTCTAAAAACCGATTGACATTGCTTCTTGGTGGAAACTTGGCTGGTGATTTAAAATTGATGCCAATGTTAATTTACCAACCAGAAAATTCCAGAGCATTGAAAGGGAAGGATAAAGAATTGCTTCCAGTAATCAAATAAAAAAGCCTGGGTTTACTGCGTTAATAATAAAAGATTGGTTCACTTTACATTTCGTGCCAGCAGTTAAGCAATATTGTAGATTTACCATTTAAAATATTTTATTTAAAATAAGAAAAAGAAGAGTGGCAAACAGTTAACTCTTGATAACTTTTTAAGGGAAACACACGCAAACCCCACTTAAACATGTCTCTTAAACATCTTATATTTACTTGATAAATATATATTTCAAAATACACACAGTTTAATTTTTTTACTACCCTCTACTTTCGAACATTCAACATTCGCACACCTTTTCAGGAACCAATTATGTGCGAAAGTCGAGGTCCTCCTGTATATATATTTAGCATATGTTATATAAACCAATATTTATTTACATTAAAATTATAAACATAAGTCGTACAAAGAGTTTGCAGACTTATAAATAATTGATGTTTGTAATTAAATCTTATACGGGCGTGGAGATCATATCGCCACGATGTAAAAGTTTAGACTTTGGCAAAACTTTTTTATACTCTTCTAGAGTTGCTGTGTCATGCCTGAGCTTTGGCGGAGTAATATGTGATAATACCAACAGTCATAGTAGTGGTGTAAAACCAGCTAAAATTTAAGAAATATATCTGGTTGATACAAGAAGAGAAGTTACTTACAAAGGAATGATGAGGTTGTAAAAGTCTGATGCTATGAATGGTTGTCATATTGAGAAAAATGCATTCGGTGATATATCCAATGTCTCTATGCGAGCTTCCAGTATTCAACTCCCCGAGAGATACATCATGAACCTTAACTGAATACATTGCAGATAATACCTGTTGTGTGTATCAGCGAGCGTAAGTATAAATTATATCGTTATATCGTATATCGTTTGCATGAGTGTGGAGAAATCTAAACCACTGAGAATATTGTTTAGATTTTCCTTTTCTGGCATTATAATGGCTGATAAAATGCTCTGACGTGGATTGAGAATCTACTGAAGAGTCTGTACTGAAAACTATTATTGTAAATGTGATTTTATTTCTGTGGGTGTTTATTATTTATTATTTATGAGGATGTTGTCTCATACATCCTGTACTCGTAGGTAAAATGCACAATGGTGATATTTCCATCACTTGTGATGTCTCTATACCGGTTGTTTGGACATATACTATGGCGTACCGAGCATTAGTAATTCATCAATGTTATGTTTAGAGTCTACCAGGGAAAACCTCCAAGACTTTGTTCAGCTGGTGGCGAAGCATGAATTATATTATACACTTATAGGTTAAACAATTAAAAATCTTGGCACAAAACATCATAATATGTCTACTTTTTTCCATTTTATTTTTTTTGCATTTCTGTTTTTGCTGTGTATGGTTACATACAACTGTGCAAAGAAATATATAAAAAAAATCACAAGTCTCTCAATTCAGCTCTTAAAAATATGCTACTTTGTTTTTTTGCATACTTTTTACAACCAAGATATTACGTTTTTACTCTCTCCTGAAAAAAAATTACTTTTGTGACATTTATTATTTTTATGCCAAGGTCTTCAATTGGTAGCTTATATTCATTTATTGTAAACAAAATATGCTAAGTTAACTCATTTTGAGGCGTTAAGTAAACTAATTGTATTTTCAGAACTAAGAATTATTGATAGCTAACATCATAAAAGAAATCACATCGAATTCACATCGAAGAGCTAAGTCCAGTAGTTAATTGATCCCAGATTTTTTTAAATATAAACTTACTCATATCTATATAACAGACCATTAGGTTAAATGACAGTAAGTTAAAGAAATAAGTATGTAATAGTAGAAGTGAAACAATCAAACACCTAGGCTTTGAAGAAATCACATATTGTGTAAATATATTGTGACCTCGCCAAGAATGAAACCCGTAGTCCTCGGATGAAAGGCAAGAATTAGTCACGTGTTTTTTCGACTTATACGTGTTGTAAATGATAACTCTGCCATTCTTGGTAGTATTGACTTGTGTATCCCTAATGACTATCTTAGAAATCGGGAGGATCAGTTGTTTGTTCTCCCAAGGAGCAGAACTAACCAGCAATTGGTGATGCCAATTGGGAAGGCAATAACTTTGTTCAACCAAATCGCTTCGGATGTTGATATATTCCACCTACGTGAGGATGAGTATACGTGGACGTTGTTTTATAAATTCATAAAATAGGATCTGCTTAGCTCATTTGGTGTACTTCCTTTGGTACTGTTCGGTTATTAGGAATACAGCGGAAAACACATTTTGAAAATAGCCGATAAACTGGATTATTTGTTAGGTTAACCTTACCAAACCTAACCCAACCTAACCTAACCTAAACTAACCCAAACTAACAAAAAATCCAGTATATCGGGTATTTTCAAAATGTGTTTTCCGCTGTATTCCTGATAACCGAACAGTGCCCTTCCTTTTATCTAATTTATATTTTTTTGTATTTACACTTTTCGACTGTTTAATAACTTAATACTGATCTATTTATTTTTTATATACTACTTTTTTTATAATATTTATTTGTTTCTAAATATATTGCAATTTTTTTGTTGTACTTATTCCACTTTTAATCAATATATTAGGACCGGTTTCGTCCGCCTCAGTGGGACATTTTCAACTGTTGTAAATTTGTAAAGTTGAAAATGTCCCACTGAGGCGGACGAAACCGGTCCTAATATATTGATTAAAAGTGGAATAAGTACTACAAAAAAATTGCGTTTTATTAAATAAAAACAACAATACAATGCAGTTCCACCATGAATTGACAGTTAACAAAATATAAGAAATTAAATAACATGTTGTGAACGTCTTAAATTAATAAGTTGTAATGTTCACTATATTATGTAAAAAAATAAAATTTAAATTTAAAATTTTAAGTGCCTTCTGAATAATGAGGGCCGCCTGTATTATATACCCAACATGTTTTATCGTTGATAGTTCAAAATACTTTCAACATAATATTCTGATTTATCGTGTTTACGTAAGGAAAATTATTTTTAATAAATGGTGGAAAACACCACAGTGTTACTGACGCTAAGAATTACTTAGTTTGTATGTACGTGTATAATAATACTATATACATTTGTTCAAAACCTCGTATAATTTATCGCTCGGTAGTTGAGAGCGCGCATTTTTAACACAAGATTAATTATAAAAAGCTGTAACACGGGCGTGATTAATGAACAAGGAAGAACATATAACAGTGAGTGACACAGAAAACCTACAGGGAAGACAGTTAACCCCTACATACATATATGAGAAAAGAGGCCAGGGATGAACTTGATATGGCGAGTTTTATGTAGTGTAACATATTGTGGATGATGACACCAAATCATACTGAAAATCAGACAAAGAGTGTGTTGATTTTTAAAACCACCATCATAGTGAAAATATAAAAATTGATTTTCTTCAATTTCAATCTTTTAAATTTTATTGGTATTCAACACCTCAAATATATTATTATTAAAAAAAAAGTTTCATCATTTCATATATTGAAATATCGTGAAAAGCTTACGTATTAGAAAAATATTCAACGCATGGTTTACCGATTATTATTTATTATTAATAATAATAAAAACGCCCATGATGTCCGAGCAGCTTAAGCGTCTACATATAATGTCGTGGGTATCAGATTCAAATCCTGGGTCTGGCAAATACACATATTGTTTTTCAATTTGTGTTTGGGTCAGAGTATGGACCGAATAGGTTGAGCAAGTGACCAACATCTATTTCTCATATCAAATTATGTTAAGACGATACATCAGTGAAACGGCAAATAATTTTCAACTAAAGGCGCAACGAAATTTTGGACTCGCTGGCATTCGGAGAGAGAACGTCGAGCTGGGAACACGTCAATTTGTTTCGTGATGGCGACGGGGGTATTCTTAAATTCTTAAATCGTGTAAAGATGACTAAAAACGTTACCCATTTACTTTAAAAAGAAAACTTGTCAATGAATATATTATTATTGTTACTAATAGAACAACAATACAATGCAGTTCCACCATGAATTGACAGTTGACAGTTGACAAAATAAAAGGAATAAACAGAACATTAAATGGACGCATGTTGGATTTATATTACAAATTATATTTCGTTCGGCATGCGTCATTTGCACCCGCGACCCGCAATCCGCGTGTCGCCTAGCCACGATCTTTTTAGACCATGCCTCAACTGAGGTATAGCCTTAAGTTGATATTATGTTCATAAGTAAATAAATCACATTATTGACGACAATGCACGAAACATGGGGCTAATTACTAATTAATTTTGCTCAAAAGTAGAGCATCCGAGCCTTTATGAATAAAGGTTGTTGACCGTTGGGTCAACCAATTACTCAATCATATTGAAAACACAACAATTGTATACTCACGGCGCCTATCACAAAATAAATGGGTACAAGTTCTAATCATGTGTTTATTTACGGTGAATAAATACTTAATCAAATTAATTTCATACGTCCACATCTTAGTCGTGATACGTTAAGTACTAGTCATACAACTGGTTGAGAAGAGGTTATTTGAATCTTTTATTTCATAATATTCAAGTCCTATTAAATTAAAATCTGATTTTATTTAACTTTTAAAATATAGTATTAACAGTACAATACCAACGCAGGTTTGTCTAGTTTTAATAACATGAATATATTTTTTATTAACCTTATTTCGTAAACAAAAAAAAATAATTAAAATAAAATGAGAAGTATACATTAACTTAAAAGCAATTAAAATTACTAAATCTGTCTAATATAGTAAAACTAGTGTTATACAGGTTGATTGATTGGTAATGAACATTGGCTGGAAACAAATAGGTGCAGGTTTTGGTCCTTCTAGTTACCTACAAATATTTTTTAACGTATTTTTTCTATTAAGTAACGAATTTTATATTTGTAAACGTTTTATATAATTCATTGAATGACAATCATAATTAAGTTGGTCCATTTAAACAAAGTGGCATTATTTATGGCTGCTATATATATTTTTATTATTATTGTGCCATTCTCTCAAAACGATATTAACTTTGTCATTTGCTAACAGTTCGGCGGAGCTGCACTCGTAACAATCACGGAGGTTCTTAAACCACGAAATGTATACTTATTATTTATTCATGTTTCTGAAATACTGAAAAATGTGTAAGGACTATGTTATGTTCAAAATGACCATAACCAACATTCATACTCTGGCAACCCCGTCGAATATTTATGGTAAAGTCATGGAGCGATCGCGATTCCACAGATGTCGCTGATAGAATTTCCGGCCGCAGCGGACGTCGCGAGGTGTGAAAGTAGCAACAGGGCTTTTTGATTCGGTCTGTCATACAGGATAGTCGTGCTCTGCTTTGGTTTTACCAACATTTATAATGGACGTCACTTAAAGCAGCACGATTGCAGCCGCAGTGCTTGAGGCCTCTGTGTTCGTTCCAAGTTTGGTATTGTAAAACTATTATTATTTGATTCACTTATCTTCCAATGTTTCTTTTAAAACTTAGCTGCTTGCCGTTATTATAGTATTTCCTTTATAACCCTTTAATGTAATATTCTTGTTTTCGCTATAATATAGTTCGGTCAAGTACATAAATTGCTCTTTCATTTATTATTTCCCCTTTATTCCACACTGCTATATAATTGTAATCTTTCACGGTATCAAGACCGTGTGGCGTCCAGGACTTTAATAACTACATCTTTTAATCATAGATTGCACGTGCCTTCAGCCGTGCAATTCCTTTTTGTATTTCTAATTCAATTTTTTTTACAGTTGTCAGTTGCGAGGTTACGGAAGTAATTTTGTTCAGCTTGAAAAGGGTGCACGCAACTCATGGCCTTGCCTTTGTCTCATGCTTTGTTCTTTTATACTCTACTCCTATCTAGCCAGAGACTCTCTTCTCCTTTTATTTTGTAGTTGTGACGATAAGGATCACAACTACAAAATATTAATATATCATTGGCGCCCAACGTGGGGCATTTAATTTTAACCAATCGATGCTAGGGGTTCCCGCTTCGAGAGGCGGGTTTCACTCTTGGGCGGAGCAGTTGGATACGCTTCGAGGAGTCATTTTTGCTTTCATATTTCTATAGTACAATTTTACAAATTTATATCGTCTTGCCAATTTTGCATCAAATTCTAATAAGGTTTGCTATTATATTTGTCTTCGCGTGTGGTTTTCTTACGTTTTATTTTTATAACTTATTTTCTTTACATTGTCTAAGTTGGTATATTTAGCTCACACAGTTCAATTCAGGAGGAGTTTTTTATTGATGGAAGATTTTGGAGATTTTAATATTTTTTTTTTTTTTTTTTTTGACTGCTAGCCTTTTCTCTGCGCGTTCACGGGAACTGAAGGTGGACCCGTGACGTCTCTCTCTAAAGACCTTGGGTGCGGAAGACGGTTCCCAAGGCAGGTGTCTTTTTTCTAGCAGTCAAACTCTGTACGGAAAGGAGGGCTGTTCGCTTGCCTTTTCGTCACATCTGCAGCTATGGAATCCGCCTTGAACGTCGGAATTCCATCGCACTTTACTGACTTTGGGTCAATTTTTAATAAGTGTTGCCTGAATTGGATTGTGAGGAACCATTCTTTTGCTTAAATTCTTCTTGGCCGTTATTCATACGGAACCTGTTGCATGTTAGTATATTTGTTTTTTTTATAGCCCTCACTTGAATGTGAGACGCGCTATAACCTATATTGGTTTATTAATTACATTTAACTTCCGACGTGTTACTGGTGCCTTTGCAGTGTCTGTTTTCCGCGTGGCTTTTCCGTTTGCTTTATTTCTTTATTCACTTTCACGTCCGCGCCTTTTGATGGGTCCCAGCCTAGAGTTTGAGGAAGCTTTGTGGGGGGATTTTCCTTCCGGATGGAGACGCGGGTCGTGGTTGAGGGTAGTCTCTTGTGTTGCGGGATCGAGTTCATTTTAGCATTCACGGTGTGGTAACTATATTTTAGGTTAAGTTAGTTAAGATAGAGTAACCTCGAAGATTGAACCGTGTTTGTTGAAGTTGATGACAGTCTCGTACCGCAATCGTAGACCTTTAACGTAGTTATTTAAATTTAGTTATCGCGGAGCTTCTCTCGTTTTTTTTCGTTCCCTTGTTTTTGTATTTAATAGGAAATCTTTGCGTAATTCAGTACACAGCTTAGATTATCAGCTCACGTTACTTTTATATTTATGCATTCAGGGAATCCAAGGTACTGCGATTGGTTGTTAACCCGCTGTTGAATTAGTCAGATTTGGTAGTCTGTACTATTTTGTTGTAGTTTAATTTTGCTAAATTTATTAAATATACGGATTGACGTTTGTCGTTAATACATTATACCGTTAGCCTCATACGCACGCCAATTCAAAAGTAGCTATTTACCATATTTTCTGTACTCATTACATTTCTTTTAATTCAGTAATTGATCAAGTTGTGGAATGACTTTTTTCCTTTTTTTATTGCAATACTGTATTTAATAATGTACGATGATCAGTCGACAGTTCATTTATTATTTCTATACTGGTTTTTCTTCTTGACGTATTGCATTGCTTCCATCAACTATTTGCATCATTACACTTGCGCTGATTTTGATACCTTTTTTTCAAAATCAGTAATCTAAAATCTCAATTATAAATAATCATTTTTTATATACAATTTATTTTACGCTTAGCGTCTTATTACTATTGCTTACTTACTAAAACTTATTGACTTAATTTCACAATTTATCTGGGTTGTTTATGAATGTATTTTGTTTTGTTTTGTAGATGCTTCTGTTTCATATTTTTTTTTTCATAAAAACAATTAGTTACTTCAAATCATTCTTCGTGGTGGAACTTCGTTAGGTAGGGAAAACTTCTACGATGGCTCCTAGACCTTCACTACCCCGTAGAACATCCTCCCGTTGGACCACCACACACAATTTCAAGATTACTTCCCTCCGACGTCAACCATCGGAGGCGAGCTTTACACCCATTTCTCGTCGTTTTTTTTACATAACATCTATCGAAGCATTATTATTGAAACGTACCAGCCCACATCGTATGCCTCCTGGAAGGGTCACCCAAATCCGGAAAGCTACCACCAGGATACCGTCCGATGAATCTGATGATTGAAAATTATGTTGCTTTCACATCTCCTCCCGTCTGCTGCCCTTTGTGCACGAGCCCCGGGAAGTTCACTCCTACTTTGAAGACATCCGGGACGCCTCAAGACGAAGCTCGCATCATGGCTGGACCTTCTCTTTTCCAAGGACGGGGATATTGTTATGTTCAAAATGACCATAACCAACATTCATACTCTGGCAACCCCGTCGAATATTTATGGTAAAGTCATGGAGCGATCGCGATTCCACAGATGTCGCTGATAGAATTTCCGGCCGCAGCGGACGTCGCGAGGTGTGAAAGTAGCAACAGGGCTTTTTGATTCGGTCTGTCATACAGGATAGTCGTGCTCTGCTTTGGTTTTACCAACATTTATAATGGACGTCACTTAAAGCAGCACGATTGCAGCCGCAGTGCTTGAGGCCTCTGTGTTCGTTCCAAGTTTGGTATTGTAAAACTATTATTATTTGATTCACTTATCTTCCAATGTTTCTTTTAAAACTTAGCTGCTTGCCGTTATTATAGTATTTCCTTTATAACCCTTTAATGTAATATTCTTGTTTTCGCTATAATATAGTTCGGTCAAGTACATAAATTGCTCTTTCATTTATTATTTCCCCTTTATTCCACACTGCTATATAATTGTAATCTTTCACGGTATCAAGACCGTGTGGCGTCCAGGACTTTAATAACTACATCTTTTAATCATAGATTGCACGTGCCTTCAGCCGTGCAATTCCTTTTTGTATTTCTAATTCAATTTTTTTTACAGTTGTCAGTTGCGAGGTTACGGAAGTAATTTTGTTCAGCTTGAAAAGGATGCACGCAACTCATGGCCTTGCCTTTGTCTCATGCTCTGTTCTTTTATACTCTACTCCTATCTAGCCAGAGACTCTCTTCTCCTTTTATTTTGTAGTTGTGACGATAAGGATCACAACTACAAAATATTAATATATCAACTACCTAGACACAAAAATGCTTTGATTAAAATTGACAATAATAAGTTACCTACATAAAAAAATAATTTAAATATTAAATTCAACTGCAAGGTCATTCTTTTTTCTATCTCAGAAAAGTATCACACGAAAAAACAAATAATATGGGAATACTTAACCCATGACAAATTTGTAGGTAGCCAAGTCCATTTGGTAATCTTTTTATTTCCTTACATTTCATTAACTAAGTGAGTAAACCAATCCTTTTCATAGATACAGCTCTGTATCTAACACAAGGAGGAGGACCGTCAAACTGAAAGGATTTATTTAAGTCATCCGAAAGGTGTGAAAGGAGCGGCGCCTTGGGAGAATCCTTCCCGGCCGTTAAGGTCAGCCTTTGAAAGAGAGCCTCCGGAAAACAGACCGTTCTTCATTTGAATACGTCTTAGGCGGAGAAAATAAATTTCCTTTATCAGAGAGTGAAAAATGGTGATGTTTTTATACTTGCTTCTCTTCTCTCCCCTGTGAAAGGTATCTTCACTGAACTAATGATTTTTTCGAACTGAAAAATGGAATTGGAAAAATACATAGCGTTCGATTATCTAGATGAAACTCGCTACCAAAGCCGTTAGATCTAAATAGAGCGTGAGAATTTTACACATTTTCTTTATCTACAATTTTCTCGAATAACTCTTCTTTCTCCATTATCTACTATATCACCTTCATTTTTTCCCATTATAAATTATGTCTACTTTACCAGTAAGTACATAAAAAATATTTAAAAATTAATATTAAAATATAATATATCCACCAGTAGCGAAAGGTAGAGGTAAGTTGTTAAAATCCGCCATAAATAGTGAACATTAAACTTTGTCATATGTACGTATTTGTTTTTATTAAACCAAGACTACAGTTTATAGATGGTAATGGTTAGTTTTTAAAAATCAATTAAGCCCTGCCGAACCAAACCATAATGGTTTTGGTATATTTTGGGCCATACGGTAAAATTGTGCACAGTTTTTCATTCATATTTATTTGTTTTCGTTGGATTAGGAATACAAAATAATATTACACATATTGTTTGGTTTATTTTTTGAAATTCTTAAATATTATTCTATCAATAAAATATCCGAAGTTATGTATGATTTAATTTCATAATTTTAGGTATTTTATGGATAGACGAGTATTTTTTGACTATTATTTCCAATGGTTTGGTTTTTGCAGGGTTTAATTTATTTTTAAAAATTAACCTACACCATCTGTAAATTGGTGTCTTATTTCAAAGAAAACGAATACGAATAACTGACAAAGGTAAATGTGCACTATTTATGGCGGATCTTAACATTCTACCTTTACCATTCCCCACTGATACTTACATACACTCTATAATTCTATAACAACGTGTAATAAAAAGGTGTATGTCGTGTATAACGCTAAAAACCTCAAAATAAACCAGTAGATAAGGGATATACAACAGTACGCGATGTGATATAAGTTAATAAGCTGAAATCATGTCTCTCGTCGAGTAGACAATCAACGGATAAGTGCATCACAAGGATGCCCTAAAACCTTACGAACCCATAAAGGCAGCAAAGATCTAGGAACCGAGAAAAATAAAATAAGTTGGATGAGGGTTTCATTTATCCAGTGCATCGATCCCGGCTGTTGATGATGATTTAAGCAGTAGCAAGAAGCCTAGGCATCTATAAGTTGAGAAAACTGATGAGTATTATTAATTCGGGTGAGTACTAGAACGAGTCGAGAACCGATCATATTTATTGTATAATAATATCACTGTCATTTCAATATTAATTTTTGCCTATGCTATTAAGTATTATGTTGAAAAGATTAGTTTGACATTTTTTTTCCTAAAAATTACAAACCTACAATAATGTATTCAAATTTAAAATATATTATGTGTTTAAACTAAACAGCGTCTTCAACACGTCCGCGACTAAGTAACGGGTGTTTTTTGTTTTGATAAAATTTATGAAAAGATTAAATGTAAAACTGACTTTTTGATATTTATGATCACAATAGGCTGGAAAATTATCATGAATAAAATTATGCTTAAATACTACCAAATTATGCGAATTTACTTTGAAAATCAATCTTCGATTCACGCAATTTGTAGACGTTATTTAAAGGCAAAATTGCGTTCAGCGATGAGGCTTATTTTTGGCTTAACGAGTTTTTTAATAAGCAAAATTGCCACAAATGGAGTGATTCATTGCCGTCTCAAGTAGAAAGCCGATACATTCACAGCAACTTTTTCCGCCCCTCCCGTTGTTGTCTATAGATGACCTGTTATTTTTCTATAGAGTGCTCATACTGACGCGTCTGTCGTGTTCACAGAGGGAATGGTTTAATTTGAATAGATAAGTTATATGATAAATAATACACTAACATTAACACACCTTCTATAAATGTAATGCATATATCAATGCTACATATTTTTGGAAATCGATATTACCACTGGTTTTTGTGTAAAGGATCAGTCTGACTTTAACAGTTGATGAATAACAGGAATGTATTTTATTTATAAATAATACTGATAATTAATATATTTCAATTTAAAACTAAAATTGGAAAAGGCGAATCAATATGTCAAGCAATCTGGGATCTGATTTTGACAGCTGAAAAGTGGATCACTCGTTGCTTGCGCAAAAAATTATGCTCAGGCTTTATTAATCTAAAGATGGCACTGGTGATTCCATTCCAGAAGAGACCCTTCAGACTCCCTTACATCAACAAAAATACACCGTTTGGTGCGGTTTACAGGTTGGTAGCATCATTTTTTACATTTGTCACCGGATCATGATAAATATATTTTTTTGAAAATATGAATGACATTCATTGATCTGGGCAAGATAAAATTTCAACAGGATGGCGCTACGTACCATACGGCGACCATAACGTTTGACGTATTTAAATTAAAATTTGGCGATAAGTATATTTTTTCAAGAAATGGGTTTGTGAATTGGCCTTCACGGACTTGGGATCATTTTTTGTGAGACTACTTAAAATCACTAGTTTACGTTCATAAACCAACAATAATTGACGTCTTGGAAGCCAATATCGAGTTATTCATGACATACGGCCAGCAGTGCTTGAAACAGTGCCCCAGAATTAGATGTCAAGTATGCTTTTCGCCGCGGTGGGCATAATATTTCCGAAATCATTTAAAAATCTTTATGTCATGATCTTTTGAATAAAAAAAATGATTAAAGATTAGGAAATTAAGAAAGAAAGAGGCAGAACACGCCAACTGGAGAATACTAGTTTTGAGTAATTTGATTTTTGAAGTTGTTAAAATGTTTGAAATAATGGTCTATCATGTGAGTTTATTAAGTAATCGTAAAAAGGATGACTTTAAAATAAAGACTGTTTATTTATTAAGGTTTCCAGACAGTAAAGTTTGAAATAAGGAACATTTTGGTACTAACTCAATATGTCATTTTTTCGAATTAGTGTCTTCTGCCAGAACAGTGACGATGTATTGTTTTCTTATTTTATTGTATCGAGCTAAAAAAACATCCTTTGTAATAATACACTAATGAATAAAATATTGTTAATTATTTTTTTTACTGGATTACGTTATAATTTATTTTTTGGCTAAAACGTTTTTCCTGTATGTATGTAAATGAAAGTAAAAAAATGTCCTTGAAACAAACTAACTATGTATTATAAATTATACTGAACTGATTAAAAGCTTGATTCGTTTTTTTTGTTTAATTATTATTTTATGTTTCATAATAATAATGTAAGAACAATTATTCTATTAGTATGGTTTAGCATTATCATTTTACATCTGTATAAATACAATTGATGTTTATTACTCAACAAAGCGAATCATATTACACTAGGTATACCTTATTAACATTTTGTGAAAACATTTTCTCTTACATTGTATTCGCATTGGATATTTTCTCATTATACTCCGCAGACCTGCGCTTTGTAAGCGAACCATAAAATATCGTAATATATTGTTCAATTTACTCGTATGATTATGGAGGATAATGAATCTAAAAAGAAATATCTCTTTGAAAAAAAATATATCTCAACTGTGATATTTTTTCAAGATGAGATAAAATGAAATACTTGGTAAGGTATCGAGAGTGGATATTTAAAAAAAAAATAAGATTTGAAAAATTTTGGTAACAAGTATTTTTATTTATTTCACTAAATTTAATAATATCGTATTTTTACGTTTATACGTGTTGTATGGCCTGTTCACATTTTGACCCAAGAAAAACTAAAACAAACAATCTGATTTAAAAATAAAACACGTTTTCAAAACATCAATCATAAAAGAGACTAAAAAAGCATCAGAATATATTATATATAACTGAGAGTTACCATTGGTCTAATATTCGGTATGAATGAAAACTCCATTTTACTTTTGGTTCCTGCGCATCTATTCTATACAAAAGACTGCTATCGACAGCTATCGAGAGTAGTATCGAAGTATTATAATTGTTATATTAAGTAAACCGTCTAAATAGTCAAAACTGTCCATCTCGCTCTAAAATTTAGTACAATCAAGAGAAGTGCTGTTAAAACATAGCATTTATTGTAACAATTACAACAAACTTTTTGTAATTGTTACAATAAGTGCTAATACTTAGAAAAACTAATAAAAAATATGAAAAAATATTTAAAAAAAAAAAAAAAAAAAAAAAACTACCCTCGATAGCTGCCGGTAGCGGCCGATAGCAGTCTTATGTATAGAATAGATGCGCTGATATGAATCTTTTAGAACTAATATGCTATTATTGTAAGAGTAATAACTGTGTTCAATCAAATCGCTTCGGATATTGATATATTCCACTTGCGTGAAGATACGTTTAGATATACGTGATTATAAATTTTTAAAATAGGGTCCATGTACTTAGCCAATTCAATGTAGATACTTTTATTTTGGTAGTTTATCTTTTTACTCATCTAATTATGCTATTTTTTGTATAAATTATTGTTCAAACTGTTAAATATCATTTCATTCCATGTTATTTTGTAAACGTCGCGAATTTATAATTTGTTAACTTCACTCTATAGCAAATGATCAATTTTAATTTTAGGTAATATACATATACAATTACAATCGCAGAATTTATGTAGAATGAAGATAAAGATATATTTAAAATGTTAACCCATTGTAAATACATTATCTTCATAGATGGGAGACTTTCTTTACGTATTGCATCAGTTTTGACTTGGCATTTTATCCAATTTAGCATTTCATTATAAACGTTTAATGTCACATTATGTAGAGAGCATCATTAATAAAAATGTTACTTTTAAATAATAACATTACTTATATATATGAGAACCCAGAGCACTAGACCACCCTCATATTTGAATATATTATACTATCACCACATTACCAGAAGCGTACCGAATTTGGAGTCTCAAGTTACACGGAAAATACGCGAAAAAGCAGTTGAAAATTAAAAAAAAACCCTAAAATTAAAAGTTAAGTTATTATACGCTTCGTAAAAAAAATTAACGTCAATAGTTGAAATATAATCTTAGATACATTTAACAGAATAGCTATGGTTACATTTTAAGAATAAGTTAAATAAATATTGAGATATAAATCAATGATCAACCCGTTGGAAATATAAAATCATCTTACCTAGTAGATGAGGGTGGTTTCTTAGTTCATGAAATAGTTTTCAGAAAATAGTAAGTGACAAGAAGGGTAGGTACAAATACTACGAATTTTACAGTGATTTCCCTATCATATTACAAGTGAAAGCAAGGGTGACTCTATTTGGGTAGGTATATATTGAAGGATGGAAAACACCCAATCACCAAATAAACTCCTTCTCAATAGACTGGAAGGAAAAATGAGGTTTTGGAGACATAGGCTTCATTGGTTGGACTATGTAGATCCTATAAAGACATCACAAGGAGCTGCCAGAAGATAGTGGCGACTTTACTGTACGCCTGCGCGGTAAAGTTTGTGCAAAAAATACGAAACAGTTTTACAGCTTTTTGGTTTGCGCAAGCTTCAGTTTTCCCTCCATACACACGGGCTTCCTGATACAAATTGGTTTGTTCAGGTAAGCTTGTTGCATGGGCTTCTAGCCGGCGCTTTAAATACTGACATTTGCTTGTAGGGCTGACTATTAATAAATTATTTTAAAAAGATATATCTCGAGTTTATTACGTCATTGTCCATTTTCCCTGAAAGAAGCAGAAGATCGAGAAGGATGGAAAGTCTTGGTTGCTCAAAGGATGACGAAATTCAAATGTGGTCACGATCCTCAGCCATGAGCGTACGACCAAAAAGAAGACGTCCATGAATTACTAATATGAGTAAGTACGTTATTATTAATATACAGTTCATCGGCTCACAGGCCAAGCACAAGGTCTTGTTTTTGGTCCATCAGTACATCGAGTGCCTCCAACTATGTAAGATACTCGGCTATGACGATGGAATTCATGCAACTGGGCAACAGGAGTGAGCCACACGAAACCACTCTTCGTGATTACATCCGACACAAAAAGTGACGTTACGAAGTGATTGTAACGTGGTCATACCACTGTATTCCTACAATTCTGCAGAAAACTAACATAGCTACCTAGAGTTGTTGACCACATAAAATATATAGTCACATTTTTCGAAATGAAAATATTTTATTATGATGGTAAAAATGCTAAAAAAGGACAGATAGGTTGGTGATGTGTACGTTTGTCTTAGATACAATATATGGAAAATTGTTTGTATAATCTGGAAAATAAACAATGCTATTGAAAAATTGTACGGTTACGGCATGTGATTTGATGGTACAGCAAGAAGAAGACATTTATTATAAATTCAGAAGAAAATATATTTTACGAGAAAATCATCATTTACTTTTCTACGATTTTTCTAGGCAGCCAATACATAGCGTTCTGAGCGCCAATACAATATTATTGATTTAGCTAGGCCATGGCAGTTTACAATGAATAAATCAGATTATACAAAACCTAATATCTTGTTAATCTCATTATTTATTTATATTGGGTTCTGTTGGATAAAATTTATTTCTTCAGCTTTTTATCATTCATTATAAATTCATTAGCTTTCATTAACGTGAAATATTCAGTAATCACACCATAAAAACCAAGATAAACCAAGTGAAAAAATTGGGGATTTGGTTTCATAATTATTTTAGGGTTTTAATGTAATAATTCTGACATAATATGTATCAATACTGAAATATTATTTCGGGGTGTTGTGCGTAAAAGCACCGTATGACCGGCAAGGAAGAGAACAAAGCGCACCCGGGGAAAAATAGTGGCACAAGTCCAAATTTGTCATTTTTGAGTTGAGTGTGCAGAATTGTTCCAATATATCATTTCTATCCGCACAAATAGCGGCATAATTATTAAAAATATAATGGTGGCCTTAAAAGCATTTTTGTCATTATCATATTATAACATTTTACTTGAATTCAAGCAGAAATAGTGGCAAAATGATCATTGTGCCATTGTTATTGCGGATAACATTCAAAATGAGATGACTGAAGTGTGACAACTTCATGCTACGAGTATTATAAAGTAAATTGAATATAAAACTGATTTAACAAACCAAAATAAATTATTAAAACTGCTCTCCTGCAAAAACAAGTTTTTCGAGTTGTGTCACTATTATTCCCCGGGTGCGAAAGAAAGACAGGGCAATATTTTATAAGATTTGAAAAGTATGAATAAATGATGAAATATTTTTCACAAATAATTACATTTTTTATATACGTAATAAAAAATAACATAAAGGTTATAGGTAAGAGAAGAAGACATATGCCTCTTTTATTTTTAACTAGCGATCACCTGCGACGAAAAGATGTTAGTCATAAAATAAATAAATTGATTCTTAATTTTTTTGAGTTTTGAATGTAATTTATTTTTATCCATTTGTGTAGACAACGTCTAGATTTAGGCTTGGGTTCATACACCTGCATCTCATAATATCACCACTACACCGCTTTTATCTGACCACTTTATCTTCTTGTGATGAATTATGCCAAGTGTGTTCTTCATCGACAGTTGGATGTCGGTACTTACTATTCTAACTGCACTTTACATACATAAATTGTTTCTAGCGCATTATTTATAAGTTTTATTTTGTTTCTTATATAGTAAGTATTAACCGTGCAAGTTATTAATTAATTAGTTTTTTTAAACTTAAAACGGAACAAATAGATAGAGAGATAAAAAAACTATTGTAAGCAGATCATGAAAATAGTCAAAGAGTTGATCAAAAGGCAAATAGTTAGGAATGACAGACAGAAAATTTTATAATTACGAGTATGTGGTGAGTTGGAGACATTTTCTGCACGATTATTCTTCAAATCTTGTTGGCTATCACGCCGTGTCACCATCTGGTGCCATTAATTTTATAGCCTCAGATTCAAGCAGTCTAATTTTTTGAATGTTGATTTTTGGTTTGATATTACAGAGCACTAGTACCATGCCCCCCCCCCCAACAGGTTTCTTCCCTGGGGCCTAGCGTGGCGGGTCGATCAGTTATAAACACACACTGAAAAAAATCCACAATAGAAAAAAAAGTCGCCTGCTGCACTATATACTTAAAGATTTTTAACATTTTATAATAGTACATGGTTGTGCAATATAATTTGGTGTAATATTATGATGATTGATATAATTAATTGATAATTCAAGCATAGAATTTTATTTTTTAAATATTTTTAGTGTCTTGCGTGATTAATAAAAATGGCTATTTATCTAATAAGGCCAATGGTCGTGTATTATTTGGCTACCACAAAAGAGGGTCCTGATCAGTGCTTGGTATTATTATGATGCCGAGTGGCGAAAACTCAATAATTCAACTGTATTATTTAAAAATTCAAAAAAAAAAATCTCTAAAAATATACCGAATATCCTTATTGTTTACCACGTGGAACCCTGGGATTATATGGAATATCATTTCAGGGATCAATACTGTAGAACATTACACTGACTTTAATCTTGCCTATCGGTAGGTAGAGGAAACGGTAAACATCCTGGCCTGGGGGCTGACTTCGGAATATGGGGGCTATGACTATTGACTCCTCCGTAAGAGAATTATTCTAAAATAAGGGTTGATTTTCACTTAATATAACCGGACTATTTTCCGGATTGTAATGAAACGATCGTTCTTTATAATATAGTCTCGTAGCAGGCTTCTTTCAAGGGAGTAAATTTATGTCTGTTAGGTGGCTAAAGTATTACGAACGTGTATCGCAATAGAATGTCAAAAGGAAAATATTCCTAAGCTTAATTTAACTATACTGATTTTATCAGGAAAATAATATCGAAAATTTTCTTGGAAAATCTTTCAAATTTAAATTTCCATTTCCACCGATGTTGTACCAGAACGATTACCATAACAGTTCGTGGATAAAGTTTTCCGTTAACAAGACGTAAATTTGAATAAATTTCGCTTTTAAAAAACCTGCCATGAATCATATTTGATTTTTATTCATTTAAGTTTTTCGAATAAAACGTAAAAGATAATTTTACTACTCTTTTCAAAACACTTAAAAATAAAATGCGATGTGAAATCGAGAATAGTACGTTTACTGTGAATACACTGGGAAACATTACAAAGTTTATTAAATATGATGACAAAAATTAATTAAGTATTACTAAGGTAATTTAATTATTATAAAATAAATATCAGCGTCTCGTTGGACTATTGCATAATCAATAAGAGTCGTATTATAAAATATTATGAAAATTATAAAAATATATAAATTATGTACTTAACACCAAAAGTTCAAGTTCAAATCCCATACCTATAAAATAACACAATATGTTATTTTATCAACGTTTTGTTTGCTCTAGACTCACTCTAGAATACGGACATAATGGGATTGACATAAACATATTTTTTAAATATATAATTATTGATTTTTGGTAGAACACCAATTATGAAAGGTATTTTTTGATCAATGACCCCGCGGCCTATAGAGTCGTGGGTCCCAGGTTCGAATCCTGGGTCTGGCAAGTACGCATATTGTTTTAAAATTTGTCAATGAGTCAGAGTATGGAGCTAATAGGTTTAGCAAGTGGCTGAAATCTATTTCTCGTAAAAACAAAATCTGTTTATACAAACCTCCACTCTGTGGAAGCCCATATGATCTTATTAGCATCGGACATGATTGAAAAAAAATACTTATAACTAGGGCCCGGATTTATATGCTAGTGCATGTTTTGTTAAGGTGTATGCACAGCTATGAGAGTTGCACAGAAATCTGCTTTGAAAGACACAGAATCCAAAAATAAAATTTTATTGTGCATATAAATGCATATTTGAGACGTTAGACCATTATTTGAGACATAAGTGCATATAATTTCATAAATAAATCCATATTTTAGAGCTTTTGAATATATAATTTTAGTTTTTTTAAATTATTTTATCGAAATATAACTAAGTTTGGAAGGTAGATAGTTTAGATGCACTGTGGATTTATCAGAAAAAGTGAAGTCAACTCGGGCACTTTTATTTAAAGTTTGCCCAATCACCTCTGTGGACGTTGATAGGTCGTTTTTCGCATATAAACAAAATACTGACAGATGCGGAAAAATTTAATTCCAGAGCATAATATTGAAAAAAAAAATTGAAGGTCATTTTTTTTTCGAGCAAAAAGCAGAAAATAGTGTTTAGGAATAGTTAAGTGTGTCGTTTTTGTTTTTTAAGTTATGTTTGGTTTACATTGCATTTATTATTCAATTATTTGTACTTCTGAAAAAGCTAATTTGAAAATTGTAATTGATTAACTTTATATTCATTGTTTGTGTTTTTTTGTTCATCTATCATATTATGTTGAAAAATTATTAACCACTTGTTCGATTTTTTGTCAGTAATATTGGGTAAAGTGGGTATTTAAAATTTTTCCCACAAAAAATGTCACTTTTAACTGTATATTTCTTCGGTTTTAATGCATATGTTATTGATTTTAAGTGCATGCATATAATCATGTTTTTTGTTGCATGTAAAGCCGCCCCCTACTTATAATAACCCATGAGAATTTGATTCCATATATAATTATTATATTATACTATAAATTAGCACTGAATTATTTTAACCAAATTGCTATAGAAACTTGTGCACTTGTTACCATTCACACATTGTTCAATACATTCAATTAGGTATTAAAAGTAAAGTTTAAAAATTGGGCCATTCATTTGAAATATTGCCAACCAGGCGCTGGTAAACACGAATAAAATGTGAAATACACTGATCATACGATTTTTCACAGCTGATATACTAAAACAATAAATTATCGAGCTATCCAGGGTTCTAGTGAATTATGAAACATTTGGTTATTAATACTTTAATTAATTTATTGATTAATGATAAAACTGTCAAATAATATTTTCAACAGTTAAATTAAAATAAAGAATTTCAATTGACATCATGACATTTCGCACAAGGTTCAATTTGATTACTTTCCAAATACTTGGTACGGTAGTTTATTACTTTCTAAAAATAAACTGTAAGACGTAATATATAATATACATCATAATTTAATGTATAGCAATAAGGAAAGAAAAAAAAAGAGTTTATATTCTGATTGCTCTTAGATATTGGCATATTGGCGCGAATCCAGTGGTTACAGATTCCCAGTTTACAGTCCCGTCGGGCGTGTTATTATTTTCAAAAAGTATTTTTTCTAAAAGGTATATATCATAGTTGTAAATTATGTATATTCAATATAATATACTCGTAGAATGTTACATTCTCAAATCATTATTATTCGTTGAATAAGAAAGTGGTTATTAAGTAAAGTAAATTATTTCTGCTATTGCTCTTTAGCGAAGGATATTAAAACCCACAGTGTGAAGAGCAGCTCTTTTTTACGAAGAATGGTATAGATGGTATGGATGGGAGGGTACTTTTGAATATATAAAAATTGTCACAGCTTTATTTACATCATATTAATTCAGTTAACAGGTAGGTGTTTTATAAGTATAATATAAGTATTTAGTAGATATACGAGGAATATGTAAAAGAACCGTTGGCTGCTTAATATCAGATATACATATTATTAAGATACGAGTGTATACATAATGCGGTGAAAAAATATTTTTTTTGTTAATTCACGTGGATAAAATTGCAATAATAGTGATATTAACGTCTAAAGCTTGTAATTTGTTTTCATTGAATAAATGTACAAGTGTTCAAACTTAACACATATTATCTACTGGATGAAGGCCTATCTAAACCTGCACAGCTATGATACGGAGTTTGCCATCTCGGTTTCCTTTTCCTGGTCATAAAGCTAGGGGTAGATAAGCGACAAGGGTGAGCGGCGGGTGAAATAAAGTCAGTAGTCCCAAATGCATACGCCATATGACATGTAATTTGATTCAACCGGAAATTGAATCAGGGATCTTCTGAACGGTAGTCCGATGTTCCATCGATGTTTCTATTACGAGTAATAGTAATTATTATTAAGTTATGGGTAATATGTTCTATTTATGAATAAAATGAATATTAATAATACATATTTTATTGTATTTCAATACGATAAATTAAAATAATGTTTGATATTTCATATGCGATAACAGCTTTAAATTGTTTATATATTTTTTGCAATTTTTAACATCAAATGAGATATAATTTTAGCATAGATTTTGGGAGAAAATAATTTTGAGGTTTAACAGGTGTTTAATCTTTAAAAATTCTCTCGATGAGAATAAGGAAAGCGATAATACACGTGCTCAGGAAAATTCTAGTTTTTTAGTTGTAAGAATGTGTACAAACGTAATCCACAACCTTTATTATCCAACATGCATGTAGTATGGACGCTAAACCAAGAGATGTCACGGAGAATTGAAGCTTTTGAGATGTGGCTGTATAGACGCACCCTCAAAATTCCTTGGATTGACCTGGTGATAAATGTTGAAGTTCTCAATCGAATGGGGAAGGACCGAGAAATTTTACGTAGTATCACAACTAGGAAACTACAGTACCTCGGCCACATTATGAGAGGACAAAAATACAACATTCCCCAACTTCTCAGCCAAGGAAAGATCAATGGGAAGCGTAGCAGAGGACGGCGCCGCATTTCGTGGCTTAAGAACTTCCGTGATTGGTACGAGTGCAGCTTCACTAAACTGTTCCGGGTAGCAGACGACAAAGATAAGATTGCCTTGATGGTGGCCGACCTCCGCTAGGGGATGGCACAATAAGAAGAAGAGTTATAAGCTGAACAATCCGATTGTCTACTGTTTTGTGGATTATAAGAAGGCTTTTGACAGTCCGAGCAGGCCCTTCATCCGGAAGATACTTGCAACATATGGGATCTATTCCATAACTGAGAATAGCGAATCTTGTGTCATAATTTGTAACGGAATAGTTCGGGGTGACGACGAGTGTCAGACAAGATTGCGTCCTTGGTCCGTCTTAATCTTCGTCATCTTCTTTGACTTTATACTTCGAAAGTCAATACCCTTGGTCAGGAGCATACCTGTTACCCTCACGATGAAACTGTGCAAACTGGAATATTCCGATGACGCAAACCTATTCGACAATAATTAAATCGACGATATTCACGAGATAATCGAAAGGCTGCATGACAATTCGCGTTGGTTTGAAAATCAACGTAAACATAACCAACGTTTTGTGCAATAACACTTGTCCTGATCCAATTTTTTATCTGATTAGTAACGGGAAAATATTGAGAGTGTTGACAGTTCCAAAAACCTTAAGGTATACATCACGGGAGATAGTATTTTGCAAATAGAGCTCGCTATCCAAATAAGAATGGGTGAACCAACTATCAACTATCTGGAAGTATCTGGGACAAATAACTGTACTCGTTTAAGACCAAATGCCTCTTATAAAAGCATGGCACCTTGCGAAGACTCTAAGCAACCGTATAATGAGCTTCTAAAACAGATTTTTGCAACGAATACTGAGTGTGTGGGGGGGTATGACTTTAGGAGTAACGAGTACATAAGAGAGTGAACCAACCAAGCGGTAGAAGAGCGGAGGACTCCTCCCGTGATGTATACCCCCAGTTATTTATATGCTATCGACGCTCTCGATATTTTGTCCGTCACTAATCAAATGGAAATCTGGATCAGGACAGGTGCAATTACACAAAACGTTGGTTTCCTTCGCATTGGTTTTCAAACCAACCTGAGATGAGTAAAGTTGTCATCGACAGTTGAGACAATCGAGACCATCGACAGGACGTTGCATGGCAACTCAAACAACTCAATATTGCACTACAATATGGACATTTGAGAATGAATGAAGGAGGGGTAGTGGGTAGCTAAGATAAAAAACGATATAACCCGGAACTACTCAAAATGACAAAAAGTGTCAAAAAGTGTTTATGATGAACGACGATAATTTGTTTAATTGAGTGCTTTAGTCTTGCCGCTATAAATCACTATGTAAATTTAGGTGGAGCGTTATGCCTATATGCGAGCGACGTGTTTGCTTTCATAAATAATTGATATACCCCTTCTGGAGGAGTTTGTGTCGCCATCAATCACGAATTTAAACAAAACCTTTTAGCGTACCTGATAATATCTATGGGTCGAGAAATATAGCTCGTTTCATTTTTAATTACAACACTGCCTGGACGATTAATCATATACTTATTCCATTGTTTATTATTATTGTGTATACAAATACAAAGCATGGGTTTATGTGATAATTTTCTTTCTCTCATCTTGCCAAACATAACACCATATAGCATGGTTTCCCAAACTATGGGTCGCGACCCACCAGTGGGTCGCGAGCGAATATTGAGTGGGTCCTCGCCACTGTATACATGAATTAAAAAGAATAGGAAGTGATAAATTTGATATTTCATTCAGCTATTTATAATTCCTAAAAATTGAAATAAACTGGCTAAAATAATTCTGGCTCTCAGTTGCTGATAATTATCCTTGCCTGTACGATGAAGCTATGAAAGTACTTCTCCTCTTTACTACCTCATATCTATGCGAGGTCGGATTTTCGGCTATGGTTAACATTAAAACTAAATACCGAAATATATTGGATATATCAAATTCACTGCGATTAAAAGTAACTAAAGTTGAAGTTGAAATAAAACTGTAATGAAGAAAAATAAATAAAAAAATAACTTTGTAAAAACACCTTGTAGGTGTAGGTATTTAAGTAATATTTTTATTTTACTTAAGTTGTGTTTCTTATTTCAACAGTCTTTCATTCATATTGGTAACACTTAAAATATTTTTTTAATTTCAATTAGAACGAATAAGACAGCACTAAGTAGTTCCACGACTCGCCACTAGGGAATCTGAGCATTATCAATAGTTATGCCCTCTTTTCTCTAAGACAGCTAAGAGGTGGGTCCCAAGATTGGAAATTTTTGTTAGATGGGTCGGAGCCCAGTCAACTTTGGGAACCACTGCCATATAGTATTATGTTTATGATTGATTCAACACGTTTTTATATTCGCCGTAAAGGCGTGTAAAGTTCTGGCGTAAAAATTTACACCGTATATTGAGCGGATTTATAATATATTATTTTTATTTTTTGTTTGTGTCTATAACATACAATCATTAAACTGTATTAATTAGTTTAGTGTGATTATAATCTTGAGGCAATAATATATAAGAAAATTTATAATATTAACTGAAATTAGATACTTACTTTAAATTTTATACAATTTTTATACAAACTATTTCTTATAATGTCATATAACATCTCACATATATACCCACTAGAAAAAATCTTATTTGAATTCAAGTTATGTATGTTCAATATATTATGGAATGTTACATTCTCAAAATCTTGTGAATTATTCGTTGAATATAAGAAATAGTTTATTAAAAATTGTAAGCAAGTTCAAGTAGACGTTATAATATAATGATACGACGTTATAATTGGCGAGAGCCGGGCGACGGTTAGTAATTAAGGTAATTAATATTCCTTGATTTAATACACAAAAACCGATAGTCAATAATAACGCAATTTGATAAGCATTTATTTATGTATGACCTACTAGTTTAAATTGTCGCAATTAGACAGGACGCTCGTAGCATAATTGGTTAATGCAACAGTTGGCGCGATACCAGTGGTTATACGAGTTCATATCCCGTCGAGCTTCGTATTTTTTCAAATATGATTTTTTCTAGTGGGTAGATATATAATATATGAGATGTTTTTAAAACTGTCATAATATTAATACTATCAACCATGGAATTTGAATTTGAATTTTAATGGATTTAAGTTTTGTAGTATTCCATTTGCGACGTTTTTTGAAATTTATAGAGCTAAATCGAGCACAGCTGCAGAGCCTACATATCCTGAATGATAAAATTACCTTTCTTAATAGCCCATTGTTATATCCTGTATTATGGTTTACATGTGAGACTATGTTAATATTATGGTTTAATGGTATTGAATATTGATATAAAACGTTTTTATGTATGTATGTATGTGGATGTATGCATGGATACATGTATACATATATTAGGTATATTTATGTATTATGTGGGCTTATTTGACGCTTTGTTATATTATAAAAACATACATTAACAAGTAAGAATATTTGTTTAACTAATAGAACTTTTTAAAAATGAATTCGTTGTCAGTATGTATTTACCATTGGTTTGTGCGCATACTACCTGAAGATGCCGAAAGACGAAACTCGGGTCGCTAAAATGACTCAAATGGAATAATACAAAACTTAAATTCATTAGAAAAATGTCACAGTAAATATTTTATTACAACGTAAATTATTTCAATATATCGAATTTTATGTACATTATAATATAAATTGTGTTTTATTTTAATTGATTAATATACGATGTTATTCCACCAATAATTGATATTTAACACCATTCAAGTGTTTTCAATATTAATTTTAAAACAGCCGCGTATTTTATTTTTAATTATAAGTCCACGTAAGCGATCAATCAAATTCCATTAATGGCGTTAAGTTGGGCGATAAGGTAATTACTAATTTTTAATTGTAGAGAGGGCGATTCCAGCCTTGGTGATATATCTGGGTTGTGTTAAAGTGTTTACGTAGATCAGTGATGACAAACAAGTGACCAGCAAAGTACGGACAGATCCGTTTAAAAGTACACGCATAAATGTTTAAATATAATTAAATTATAATTAAACAGAATTAACTGAAAATACAGTCTATAGAATATTGGCTCCATAAACAAAGCAAAGTATTGGAAAACTCTATATTTAGACGGAAGGATATCATTACTATAAGCAACATAATGTGTTGGATGCTGAAGGGTCAGTACCATGGCCCCACATCCTGAAGCGGGCCCCCAGGCTAGGATATTTGGTAAGGGCTCTTACCTATCGCTAAGGATAAAGGCAGTGTGAAGCTCCACAGTAGCTTTTTCCAATTGATGTACGCGGTAAAATTAATGTGTATATTTTTAGTGTTTTTTTTTATCTTTAAATACATCCATTTGAAATATGGAATTGTCGAGTACACAAATAAATTGTATCATACAAACACATAATTTTAAATATTAACATTATTGAAGGAAAAAAGCACCACAGGCGACTTTTTTTACTATTAGAGAGGATTTGTGATTTGTATTTATATCACTTTATCTGGTCGACTCGCCACGCCGGGCCCTTCCTGAGCCTGGGCCCCCAGGCTAGAGCCCTGTCAGCCCCCCTTTGTGGGGGCCATGGTCAGTACCAAATGGAATTGAGTGAAATGAGTAATTGTTACATTTAGCGGTGGACGTTTAAAGTTTGGAGAAAAAATGAGAATACAAGTAGTAAAATATTAATTTATTTTATTTATAACGAATACAAATTAATTTTTAACAATGCGTGCCCAATATAATTTGCATACTGTAAGCTCTTGTGTTAAATGGATTTTATTAAATGCTGTAAAAAGATACTAACTTAACTAAGAAATAACTTGTGCGCTGGGCTCAATGCATAGTAACAAGTATTTAAATAATTCGACGTTTGCCCTATTCCGCGACTTTGGAAAACTGAAAATAATAATAATTACAAGATAAAAGGAACTGTTTATTATATACAATGTTTTTAAATTTTCTGTTGAATCATATAAATTTGACTTGACTAGTTTAAACGATCAAAAAAAATTGTACTTGATAGAAATAATACTGAAATGTCATTTTTATTTTCATAATAACGCACGTATATATTAATAATTTAGTTGCTAGGACTCCAGACCCCTAGCAACCAATAATAGTGGATTGGATTACGGATTTCTTCTGAAATAACTTTTCATACAAAACAGAATTAACTGAAAATGAATTCAATTCTTCTTAAATCTTTAAGAAGGCTAAAAGTATTAAAAGAATGCATTGGCATCGTGTTCTGATATATTGTAAAAGTTTCAAATGTCTAGCTAGTCGGGAAGTTAGTTAAAAATCGATTGCAAGATTTGTACTGGTTAAACAACCACCGGACAAATAAGAATGCGACCTAATAAAAACGTTGTAAAAATAAAACTTAACAATAAACAGTTCGCGCCGACATCAAGTAAATAATATACAGTTTCATACAAATCAAGATTTCAATGAGTACCTACCGATTATCTAAGAAAATTGATTTAAAAGAGATTTGTGAATAATATTAATGGATACTAAGAGCTTGTTACCATTTCAATAATAATTTCAAAAAATGTGGTAGGAATACTTTAACCGCATTGCATACATTTATTCAGCAACGCATTGACAAACCGGCCAATAAATAACTAAAAGTTAATATCATTAAACTAATAATTTAATTGTGTGGCAATTAAAAAATATTTTTAAAAATTTTAATACATAAAAAAAAGTAAAACTTTTGATGTTGGAAAGCGACGTTCATAAGGGTCCTAAATAGTTAGTTATAAGTACATCACATCGATATTATATGTAATACTATTTTTTGAATGATAAATATTATTATATACCTCACTTACTCAAATGCACAACTGCAGATTTCACTAAAATATTATTCATAGATTAAAAATATTAATGTAATATTATCTGT
The DNA here is from genome assembly GCF_057557595.1 of Rhyacophila brunnea. Classification (NCBI taxonomy): domain Eukaryota; kingdom Metazoa; phylum Arthropoda; class Insecta; order Trichoptera; family Rhyacophilidae; genus Rhyacophila; species Rhyacophila brunnea. The sequence continues at coordinate 6,058,066 of NW_028232796.1, read as the reverse complement.
GTGAATTTTTTGTTATGGTTTTTGGATTTATACAATTTTAACACATGTACGGTAAATGGTTTGCCATTGCTGACATAGGCAATTAGTAGCACGAATGCTTTTGATTATTAAACCGACATTCAAGATAAGAAAATTATTTACAAATTTATTGTAATGTCACGATTCATGTTTTCAATGGGTAAGTAATTTTGTACAGTAAATACATGTACATAATATGACTCGTATATATGTGTACTAATCGATAAAGAAATTAATTAACTAACGGTTTCTAAGTCGACATTCAAATAATATTACATATTATGTTTTCGAATACGTTGTATAATCCTATACCTACCTTAAAGCCTGTGTGTCTTCTTTGTGTTCACTAAAAACACTTTCAGGAAAACACAATAAGATTTTTTCAACACTAATGACAATATAGTTATAGTAAATAAATAAAAAAGCCTTTTTATTTCTTACAAACAAAAAAAGTAAATGACAGTGAATTGACTATATATAACTTATGATTATATCTATTATGTATATATTTATATATATATAAATCTATCTATGTTTTTTAATATTTTTGTATAATACACAATACATATATATATTAATGACAATATAGTTACGCCTTTACAATAGTTTAAATAGTCTTGAAAGATTTATGTGTGTATAAATTCTGCAATAAACTTTACTTATTTTCTACAAAATTGAAATTTAACACTGTCTGAGGTTTCTAGATATGTGTAAAATTTTTACTTAGGAACAGAATAAAAAAATACCATTTCTCTCCTTAGCGTAACGTAATATATTTAGATTATATAAACGTTTTAACGAAGAATGACTATTAGCTATTTGCTCAATAATCCGTTAAGCCATAGGTATATTGTATTAAATACAAAAAACGACATATTTTTTGGCAGAATGATGTAGGATACGAACACATCCCCACGGTTTATGAGACAAACGACTTATCAAACACTCATACGCAAGGCAGTCTATTTTATATTATTATATTATAGTACATTAAAATTTCAAACCATTCCTGGCTCCATTTGAAAGGATAATACGTTGATAATTTTCAGTGATTTAGAACCATTAGACTCTTTGTTTTGTTATACAATTAGGTATTATTCGTAAAAATGCTTTAATCCATTAATAATAAATATTCATTTTTTTTTCAATATCATTTAAAAAATTATTATTCGAATGCCTAAAAATATTAGTTTTCTTGGTACATATTATACGGTTTCCGTATGGGTATGCAAAATATGTAACAAAATTTTTTTTTATATAAAAACTAGTCATTCACGAAACCTATTCGATAATTATCTGTTTGAAATACACAAAAAATTACATAAAATGTTTTCCAGTCTTGGGGTTGGAACCCACACCTATGCCTTCTATAAGCACTTTATAACATGTACCACAGTTTGTGGGTAATACACTTTTATATATATATTCAAATTTGGAATATATTGTGTGTTCTATTAATTTGAAATGATACAATCAATAATGGTCTGTGTTTTTTTGTCTAGGTATATTATAATTTAATTATTATTCGTATTGGACATTTTTAAGTATTCGTTTCCTACTATCAATTCAAGAACTAACCATTTTTTAAATTATTAATACACTTTCATTTAAAAAAAAAATGTATTACAATTAAAATGCCTAGAAATATAAAATAACCAATCTGATATTTATGAAAATAATTAATTTTATTATATGTTAGTAAATAATTTAATACCACATGAAAAAATATTAAAATTTACTTAAGTATAATATATATTATGTTTGTAAAGGAACCTATAGTAAATTATAAAAGGTATAGTAGAACATTATTTTATTATTAAAAATGTACAAATAATCTATAATGTATATAATACTTTTTTAAATACTTACATAATTTTAAATATATGAATTTCTCACTAAAACCAGTTTTTGATTATATCACCAACTTAAACTGTGTCAAAAAAAATTTTTTCGAATACAAGTGAACTGTATTGAAATAAAATATATTATTCAAGATTTTGTAAAAATGATTTCAATCAATCACTTTGCTCGGTCCTTGCGGTATCACAAACTTTCACCCGCAAAACAAAATGTATTGAATGAACCCAACGAGAACATCGATAGTATAAACAATAAACCAAGTTAGTACGTTTCCAAATATCGCCTCTCGTATAACTAAGTCAGGAGAATTTTCCACCGAAGCGACGTGCGTTTGCCTCAGAGTTTTCCGACAGACTGATCTAACACAGCTTTCGAAAGCTGTATTGCCATAAATAAGGTTCAACTTTTCCCCGCGCTCGCACACCTACAAAACTACCCTTACCAACACAAGCAAAAGGATCCGGTTGGCGCCAAAACAAAAGACACCAGATAAGTCTGTTGCTAAAATATATGACGTATAAAATAATAGAAAAGCCTTTGATCATCTTGCAACGGGAAAACAATAGTTTAAGTCATAGTCTATGCGGTGTTTCTAGTTCATTTGTTCTTTACAAAAGATTGGCTTATAAGATAAACGTCACTGTTCAAGAAACAAAACAAAGAATATAAGATACTTTATTATTTTTATATGTTCGTATTTTTATCTATGGTTCAGTATTAATTCATCCGACTTGATTACCACAAAAGCCTAATTTACTGTTCTTTTTTAATGTGGTGTCATATGGCTAGCATAAGAATTTTAGATCTTAGTCAGCTCAACTGCATTTTGTTTTATATGACAAACTTATATTACTTAAGAATGTTTAGCTATGTAGAACGATAAGTATTAGGTGGTCGCTCCTGTGAGATTCGCAGACATAAAACTGCAGATGCTTCTCATCGCTTTTCCTCCTCAAGATAAGAATTATTAAGATGTTGGTATGAGGCGGGTTTATGGATGATAAATATTATATATTTATATGTTTGTATTTTTAATAGATAAAACCAATATTATGATTAAGTCATAAACATTTTGCCCTGCTAAGTAAAATGACAGTGTTTTTGGTTTAAGAGAATAGGGAACCCAAGCTTTAAACTAACTTTTTTCTTATATTATGTAAAATTATTGGATTTTTTATCATATCCTTTTAATATACGGTTAGAAATGACTTTTACTTAGCAGGGCAGCATAAATATGTATTGTTTTTTAAGAATAACAATTAGGTGGTAATATATCGACGTGCCCTAGAAAAACCATTATAAGTCTGAAAATAGCGTATTAAGTTTTATTAGCTTTTTATAATATCATATTTTTTGTGCATGTCCTGTAAAAATTTCAGGTCTCTAGCATAAAAATTAATAAAGTTAGGTTTTCGACGATTGTGCAATATATCAACATATTGCGTCGACTAAATTTGTGTTCACAGAAATTTCCGAAAATTATAGTCATATCTAAATAAGCAACGTGTCGTGCGCTCTTTCTTTTGAATAAGAGGCTCATAATACTTGCTATTACGCTCTTTCACGGATATCTGAATAGATACCATGTTTTATATTGATGTATCACATAAAACTCGTAATTTGTTTTGGTATATTTTCGAAAAAGTTTGATATTTTCAGAATTTATACGCATTAATAATTAAAAACTGGTCAGTAGTAATATATCCGAATGTGAAAATATTATATTACTTAATATAAAATAAATTCCTCGTAGAAAACAAATTAATTTGCATTAAAATTTGTGAAACTATATTATTTCATCACCTGTTTCTATTCACTGTGGTAAAGGCCTCCTCGCGCTTTCTCCATTCTTTTTGGTTAATTATTTTTCACGGGCACGTGATTTCATCGAACTTAAATATCTTGTCAATATAGCATATTATTATAATTCTAATTATATTACGTTCCTCTAAAACTACTGGATTATTGCATTCATTCAGCGGTCGTTTCATCTGCGATATATTATGTCCGGCCCATCTCAATTTAAGGGTTGGACATACCTAAATACGCCGCAGACTCTTGATTGCTCATTTATTCATTCGATCCTTTTTCTGTATTTGTGTGTGTTCGTCAACATATACGTCATTATTGTGACAGATTGTAAGAATCTTAATTTTTCGGATTTTCTGTTAATTAACAAGACATAAAAATTTGAATGCTTACATTGGAGACTGAAAACACACGTTGACTAAACACCCTGCTATTTAAACTCAACAAAAGGTTCAGTTCAAACGTTTTATGCACTCTGCCGATAATGTTAATACGTATTATACCACCATGTATCCTAGTAAGAAAACATAATATACACTAATAAAATAAATTGCTCTTGAAATTATTACAAATTCCTACAAAAATAGTCGGTAATGTTATTTCTAAATTTGACAATTTTTATTATTTAATAGAAAACAAATACCTAGTAAAGATACTTAATTTTATTATTTGTGTAATGGAATACATAGTAATTTTGGACTGATATTTATGACACAAACAAGTTAAATAGGTAATCCTTTTTATGACACTTCGAAATAGTGAGTTTTTACAAAAGACCGATGAAATTTTGTCAGAATATTACCTTTTTATAATAATATTATGACTTCGGCTAAGATCAAAATAAATTCAAACATTAAATTATTGAATGTAGGCCTAAGTACAGCACATGTACATAATATTTTTGCAAATATGACAATGTAGCCAGATTTGTTATTATATTATCACTTTAAATATGTCTCGTAGACAAAATCATTAAATTTACTCACTTCTAAGTATCCTGGGAAAATAATTTTATTTGGCGGGATGTCCTAAAAGGATTAGGCGGGCTTTTACAGAGACGCATTTATTGGCCGCAATAAAACATTAACAAAAATATACAAAATGCAGTCAAAGAAGCATTTATTCGTTTCTACATAAATATTGAAGAATTTATTTTAATTAAAAATTTTTGGACTTGGTGCCTTATATTATACCTATATATTATTATAATAGAAATTTAGGAAAAGATGAAACAAATAAAACGTCGTGTAGATGGTGAAATGTACACAGAATAATTTCTTCGTTTAACTTTCCCATTGATTAGCGACTGAGAATTTTTATCATTAATTACAAATAAGTATTAAGTACCTACCTATGTAATCTTTGTGTTTATGACTAGTGACCTAATTGGTATTAATTTATATGATTTTATGATCAACGGTTTATAATTATCGTTATTTTATTTAAAATTTAATTAGTACTTATACCATATCTGATCGCGCAAAACATATATTGCATTTAGCATCGGGTGGACTTCAAAATAAATTATCAATTAATTTTGAAAAATCTAGTAGTGGTGAGAGTGGTAAGTACATACATTTACATACTTTTTACTTATTGATTATGATTGTTTTATTATTATGAAAGTTATTAGCTATTTAATCCTAGTAAAATTGGACAGAGTTTACATTTTTTATAATTACCTAAATAAAAAAGAATTAGATATGAATGAAAATTGATATTAAACCCTGTTTCTTTGAAAGTTTATAATGAAACGCTTAGATAATGATATCCACTATTTAAAGAAAATACTATTTGATAACCAATTAGCTTATGTTAATATTAAGTTGATTGATTTATAAATTTAATGCATAACGCAATGATTGCTGGTTTGCGCCAACCCTCTAAAATAATTTAATTTTGTGCATTTCTTCATTGTAATTCATACTTATCTGTATTTTTATATATTTAACTACTTTACTATTTAAATGAGATATTTTATGAATATCTACCAAATCATGGTATCTAATGTGCTTGTGTATTGATTTACAGATTATACTTGTATATTGGATGAAGCAAGTGGCGTATTCTGCAATGTGAAAAACATGGTGAATGAAGAATCCCTTGACAACGATGAAGTCATAGGTAAGCATAATATGATATAACCACTATAACAACGTAAGACTATTAAAATATTATTCGATTCTTGGTGAAGAGACTGTGTGTGTATTAACCACTTATTAAAATATAATACAATTTATGTAATATTATTTGACATAATTTCACAACAAACAGGACCGTTTTTTTATGATTCAATAGAAGATTTTATTTTTTTAAAGATTTTGTGTTGGTTTATAAGTTTTATAACAATATCCAATCAAAGTAGAAAAAACTAACCCTCACAGGTAGTAAATTATGGGAAATAAGTATTTGAATTATATTGCGTTTTATATTGATAAAACCTATTTTTTGTTATATGTGTAGCAGACAATCTATGTACTCGTATTTTCTGAATACCACGAAATATTGAGATGTTAGAAAAGATTTAAGTTTTAATATTTCTGAAAAATAAGCAATTCTATAAAGTTAGTTACTGTAAACTCATCTTTAGGAATGTTTTTTACTGGTATCACTCTGTTATCTACTTTTTTAATCATAGGGTTTATACATTGGAGTATTAAATTATAATTTTATATTTTGTTTTTACAGATTCTAACGATACGACAGATAAGGATTACATTTCTAGCTATTCAGAATACTGTCCCAATATAATTTCGTTTACATCAAGTGCTCCAGATATTGACGAATATTTTAAATGCGCATCTCCTGAAGTTTTGGATTACTTAATGGATGAAATATCGAAACAGCCAACTGATTCAATACAAACATACCGCAATGATTATCAAGATATTGCGATTCCGTCCACTTCAGTGCATTGTAATGACATAATCGCCATTCCAGAAATCATAATGGACAATGATACATTGACAAATGAAAAACCAAATAATCCCAATCGACTACACATGATGAAAATGATGTACGATCAACGTATTCTCCATCTAAAGGTGCAAAGAGAAGACGACAAGAAATTAATTGGAAAAAAAATATTTTGAAAACATCAATCAATACTGGCTCCACATATATTTCGAAGGCAGGAAAAATAGTCGATTGGTGTATAAACTATCCAATAAAAGTAATAAAATGTGAGATATTTGTATTAGCATAAAATAATTAATAACATTATGATTGTTCTTTCCATATTTTTAATTTAAATTGTGTTATCAATAATCCAATAAAATTAATTAAATGTGATTTATTTGTATTAACATAAAATAATTATTAACAATATGATTGTTCTTTCCATATTTTTAATATAAATTGTGTTATCAATAATCCAATAAAATGTATAAAATGTGATTTATTTGTATTAATATAAAATAATTATTAACATTACGATTGTTCTTTCCATATTTTTAATGTAAATTGTGTTATCAATAATCCAATAAAATGTGATTTATTTGTATTAGCATAAAATAATTATTGACATTATGATTGTTCTTTCCATATTTTTAATATAAATTGTGTTATCAATAATCCAATAAAATGAATAAAATGTGATTTATTTGTATTAACATAAAATATTAATAACATTATGATTGTTCTTTCCATATTTTTAATGTAAATTGTGTTATTATGTATAAAAATAAACATTTTTTCTCTCTCGTAGTTACTTGCGTTATATTTTAATTTCTTACATAACTTTTTTTATCCTTCCATAATTACTATTTTCCTGAATAATTTATATTACTTATTGTACATATTAACAATATTTATATAAATAACTAAAATAATTTACATTTTTTTTTGATTTTTTAAAAATTATAATACTTAGATACTTTTCTGTAATAAAAACTTCGTACAAAAAAACTGTATGTCAATATATCTCCTTACTCTTTGTCATTATTTTGTATTCACGCTGTCCTATTTCGAGCTAAATAATGCGCTATAATGGTTGTTCCGTACAAGAGCACGATAACTATGGTTGTGTTTAATAAAATCGTATAGAGTAAGAAAAACGCGACGTAAAAAACCGTTCTATACCAGAATATAAGTCTGCTGTGCGGAGTCAGTGATCTATTTTGTCCGCGCAAAAGCATGTTGAACCAAGTCAAAACATCAAGCGCGTAATATTATTCCAAATAAAAACGATTTTTGGTCATTATCTTAGCTGTTAATCGATTAATCACCATTAAATTTTGATAGAAATATAGACCATAAAATGGTCTATCTGATTTACTTAAATAAGATTAGAAAAAACTCACTCATTTTATATGATGAATTTAATAGCGTAAATATTTTAGTTTTTTCGCTCTCCTGAACATTTGTGATTTTAGACTTACACCGGTTTTTCCTGGGGCCGTCGATATATTCAAAACTGTATTTTCTTCTCTATAAGTTAAATACATATATTTATACGTACATATAACTAAAAAAAATGTCTGACAACTTCACTGGGCCTTGAAGAAAAGTCGCTAATCGTATCGTTCTTATACATAATATCTCAAAGCAATACACCTACTATATAGGCAATATATGTAAATTTACTACTTTAACATATTTCATGAATCCCACATACAGTTATTTAGTATTAAAAATGAAACAATTACAGTAACTGTTCACAGGACCAGTTTTAGGGCGATTGAACCGATTGGGCCCAATCGGACCTCGTGATCTAGGGAGGCTCGCGCCCTAAGTTGTTTCTGTTTTCGAAAGAAAACAAAAAGAATATACTGAAACAACAAGAGAAGATTTTATATATTTTGTGCCTACAACATTTAAAACACAAGACTCTTGTGAATTAGAATCATAAATGTTGGTAAAATTTGACTCTATTATTCAAGAACTTAAGCATGATTCTTATAAAGATATATAGGAAAAAATAATATTTAAAAAGAGCACACCAGTGTCATGGGAGAAGATAAAGCAATATTATTAGCTTATCCTATAATATTTACAAAAAAGCCAGGGATTATAATTTTAAAGTAGAAAAAAATAGCGTCATTATTAGCTTACCAGTTTTGTTATAATTACTAAAATGACAAGTAATTAATTATGTCCATTATAAAATTTTATATTCTCACTACTATGCATAGTATCCCCTGCTCGATTATCACCTTTTGCAGGGGAATATAATATTTACGCCCGATATCTGGGGGCTTCGTACACATGCTCCAATCAGATCTCGTATTCGCTAGGATCGGCTCTGATTATCCAGGTACTAATACCATTGAATAAGTTAAGAGGTTATAAGATTAATTTCACTTACAACCAACGTTCGTTATGATGTGAGCATGCACACTAATACAAATTTGTGCGTACAAATATTTCTAACGTCAAGCCATAGAATTTTACTATATTTCTAGGTAGCCTAAATATACTGTACAATAACCAATAATTAATAATTACTCTTACCAATTTTATACATTCTATAATACATTTATACATTTATAACAGAATAAATCTCGTCAAGTTTTTCTATTTTTAGTCATCACAAATTACTTTCTTGTTATGAATTTATTTTCGTGCACGGTATAATAAATTGACCAATTTATTTATCCACGCAAATAATGATAAATTTAATATTCATGCACAAATTTTTATGTATAAAATTTACTACTAAACTACTTACATTAGTAGAAATGCTGCTTATAACTAATTGTAAAAAAATAAACACCCTATTAATTATTGTATTCTAATGAATGGAAGTTAAAACTCTCAGTATACTGTAAAAAAATACTGGTACAGGTTATAAGTTGCAGCATATATTTTAAAATTATTTTTAATAGTAGGGAACGTAAAATATAAAGTTTTTAAAAGCAAATTATTCTACTGTTATACATTATGCTCGTGACTGATTTTAATAATCATTGTAAGCATTCATTAAATTAAACAAAATTATATCTCGGTTTAAATTTTTACTTAAGAACATGATTGTCATCACAATTCTCATGCATGATGCATAGTCATGAACTCTCACTCAAGCAATGAATAATAAAATAAAGGCTTTCGAGATGTGGGTTCGCCGGAAAATCCTTAGGATATATGGAAACAAAGAATTTTGTTACAATGTAGTAGTACCTAAAGAATGGGTTTAAAAATCCCAGGAAACTTATTCATTATGAGGAAATGAAAATTCTTTTTATGAATGACAAATGAAGCTACTAGAAATAAATCCAACAAACTCATGTACAATAAAATTATTGAGTGTTGATTTTTGATTGTTTGTTTTTCTTCTTTATATGTGATTGATAAATTTTGAAAGAAAATATATATATTTGCAAAATATGTCTCAAAGTTTTATGTAGTTTTAAAATCAACTTAGAAGCTTATACAGCTAGAAATTTTAAATATTTAATAATTACTAATTACTTCAGCTGGGGCACGGTCTTAAACGACCGTGACTGCGCGACGCAAAGAATCTGCAAACGACGCGTGCAGAACAAAACATAATTTGACATACAATTCAAAATGCGTCCATTTAGTGTTATGTTTATTGTTCTATTTGTAATAATAAAAATATATTCATTGACATGTTTTCTTTTTCAAGTAAATGCGTAACGTTTTTTAGTCATCTTTAAACGATTTAAAAATTAATTCCCCCGACACCATCACAAAACAAATTGACGTGTTCACAGTTCGACTTTCACTCTCCGATTGCCAGCCAGTCCGCCATTTCGTCGCATCTATAGTTGAAAATTATTTGCCATTTCACTGAAGTATGCTCTTAATGATAGTTCCGTTACATATATACTAGTATTATTATGTTTTTATATTTATCCTCCATTTTCACAATTTTTAAATCGCCGTCATCTATGTATGGAAAATATTTATGGAATTTTTGTCATCACTGTACACCAGTTGTGCATAACGTATTTGAAGAGAGAGAGCCAATTTATCCATTTTATAATTTTTCACGGGCCGCAGTAGGTGAAAGTGTTGAAAAATAATGATATTTTATACTAGACAATTTCAACTTGAATTAGTTACATAACATTGATGTGTAGTACTTGTTATTTTTTGGACCATAACATATGCTATTTTGGGCCGCATGCAACCCACGGGCCGCGGTTTGTGCATCACTGCTGTCTCTCATATTTATGTAACACATGATATGGTATGAGATGCGTCCATTTAAAAAAAATATTCATAATAATTTATTTTATTTTTTATTTTATTTTATTTATTAAGGAAACAAACAGTTACATATTGATTACAAAAATTTTAAATATAATAGTGAAAAGTTATTGCAACCAGCAAAGTTTTCATGTATACATTATAATATAGTTAAGCCTAACAAGATAGTAAGAATAACATAAAGAAATTACATAAGAAAATTACATGAGAAAAATGAGGAAGAATAATGAATAATTAAATTAAATAAAAAAAAATAACAAAAAAAAATATATAATTATAATTATATATATCTATTTATACAAAATTTTGGAGAACCCCGAATAAAAGAATTTTGTGCATAATTAGAATCGCTACGACTGACATAGTACAAAGTTTGGTTTCGCGTAAATCTTGATGGACAATGGAAACCCACCCTTTCGAGTAGGTTTGGCAAGTCAACAAAACCATTGACAATTTTAAAAAGAAAATATTAATCAAATATAGAACGTCGACTTTCCAAAGATGGTACCATAAAAGCTGCAGTGGTCGAAATAGAATTAGATAAATCATAACGGTAAGCTTTAAAATTGACGTGCTTACGAAAAATCGCTTTTGTACCGCTTTTGTACCGATTGACTTTTTAAGGCAGTGCGAAATCTGACAGGTGGCACTAACTTTCGTATTTACTCCACGGACCCTCGTACTTTTCCGTGTATATACCCTTTACCCAAACTCTTTGCGTTTGAATGAACACTTGAGTTGCAGTTATAACTATCGTTGCTCACCTACAAGTAATTGTGACCTTTCGTATCCACTATTGGATATCAAATGCGTGTGGCCTAACATTTATAATTAATAAGATTGGTTGTGTCCATTTGTATCGTCTGTGCTACCTTGTTTATTAGATATGTTCCTCAATTCAAAAGTGTCACGGGTCTTGCGTGCCGTTGAATGCCAAAAGACACCCTTTGAGAAGGCTGTTGACTGTTGAGAAGTTAGTAAAATCATCCAAGTTACAAACCTCGATCATATGAGATCATAGCGAAGAAGAAAAGGTCTTGTTCTATTCGACTAACAATTTATATTATTATTTTTGCCCCCGTTGGGAGGAGTCCGGACCTGAAACCACTCACTTCATCTGTGTGTGCCTGGTGTGTTGGGTAAGTACATTATTATATGTAACATGTTTGTATACGTAAATGTCAAAATAATAATTATAGTAGGTGGTATTTATTATGAATTTTATGATATTTTGACTGGATAATGTAGGTAAAATTACTATACGTATCTAAAAAAAATATTTAAAAATAACATTAGTGAGTAAATAAATTATATAATTCCTTTTAGACATTGTTAAAAATAATACAAAAAATTGTGGCTAATAATTATACATGTTGGAATTATATGTTGCATATTATCGTTAATAGAGCAACATGCTCATATGAGGCGGATCAGATAAGAAGAATATCGTGTATATAGAAAGATAATCGCCATTTTACAAAATCCGGTCTTTACACAACAACATACGTTGGCGCATTGTGTGTAACAGCGCATAATATATTAGTAGCTAGAATTATCTGAATATATATATTTTATATAATATAGCCTTAAATAATATATCTCGATGGCTAACCATTGTTATTTTATTCTAAGCATGTACATTTTCCGTTCTACTATATTACACGTGTCCACATGGTTTCCAATACAAAAGTTTCTATGCCTTCCTTTCCTCCCCCATTTGTGGAAATAACACGGCGAACACGTGTTATAGTTCATTTCGAGATCTTATTTCGGTAATGGGGTTTCTTTCTTCTGTGGGAATTATTCTTGTTTGGTTTCGCCGAACGAAAAACGATCGAGGGAAATATAACGTCATAAATCTAGCGCATTTGATTCTCTCTGCTCGGTTCGACTGGATTATTTTATTTAATTTAGTTTTCTTAACAACAGAAAAAGTCTATCTATTTTATTATCAGAAACATACCTGATAGAGTCTAGTTGTCAGAGGTTGTCAACCTTTTTATGCTTACGTACAATATTCCATGAAAGGTGTGCGCACGCATACTTACCGAAGTGTGTCCGCACACATGTTTTCATCCCTCGCACAGTCACCACACAACATATATAGATTTAATATAAATATAAAAATACGTTCTACAAGTTAGTTATTATTTACTTAGTATTTAATATATTTTACCAACGAATACTTTTTTTCTTTATTTCCTATTTTTTTTATTCACTTCAAAAAATATCGTTAATTTATATAAAATCACTGAAATTATTAAATACCTTAAAAATATAGGTTTTAATGAAAAATTGTCTGTGTGTGTTTGTGGGGGAGGGGTGTGTAAGTTTACCGATACTGGGCACCAACCCTAGTTACGCCACTGCTCAGATGCGTTGATAATCCGCACACACATTAGAAAAATTAGAGGGAACGTTGCTTACGTACCAAAATACCAAAAAAATATTTTTAATAATGGGTGACGTGCTGAAGATATTTTTAAGAAAAATAGTAACAGTATTTCTGTCTTTGGCCATGCATTCTTCTTAAAAATAAAATCCTTTCTTCACTCTTAAGACGATACTTCAGTGAAACGTCAAATAATTTTCAACTATAGGCCCGACGAAACTTTGGACTCGCTGGCAATCTGAGAGCAAACGTGGAGGTGTGAATACGTCAATTTGTTTCGTGATGGCGACGGGGGTATTAATTCTTAAATCGTGTAAAGATGACTAAAAACGTCCCATTTACTTGAAAAAGAAAACATATCAATGAATATATTATTATTGTTACTAATAGAACAATAAACAGAACATTAAATGTACGCATGTTGGATTTAAATGACAAATAATATTTCGTTCGGCATGCGTCATTTGCACCCGCGACCCACAATCCGCGCATCACCTAGCCACGATCTTTTTAGACCATGCCTCAACTGAGGTATAGCCTTAATCTTTACCCGAATTTAAAAAAATTCCATCCAGATTCAACTTTGAGGTATTTTTTTTGTTAATTATTCCTTGAAAAAATGTTTTTTCTACCCAAACTCAAAATCTGACCTATATAGAGTGGTGACGCTTTTCGCAAGTGGACTGTAATTTTAAGGATGATATGGATTTCGGATCTAGGGGTGGGGGCAATTTAGCAGAATGCCAGGCACTGATCTTTTTATGATGTTGATGATGTATTCGTGGTCTGGTTGTACTATCACTCGCGCGGTATTGTTTGTTTGGGTTACCCAATGCGCGACACTTGACGGTATACCGTTTAAGGATTATAATGAGATTGATGAATGATAAGAGCCGGTATCGTGGCTTGGCAGGTATTAAGAAGTATCGTTTTTACGACAGTCACACTATATCAAGCTGACCTGGCTGTAGGCTATTTAACGAAATGCGGCAACATGCACTCATTTATTTGCTTGAGCTGACTACGCGCAACGGCTGTCTTGAAGTCACTCTTTTTGAGTCAGGCTGTAGGTAAGAAACGACGGTAAAATTTAACAACTTGCCCACTTCCGCTTGTTGCCTATTACTTGAGCTTACTAAGTATTATTAGCATCACGGTCTATAATGACCCGTAATGGCTAATTGTCTGGTCTTGTGACAATAATTCTGGGATTTGAGGAAGGTGGGAAGTAAGGATTTGTCAACTGTCAAAAAAAAGTTGTCAGTGTGTGTTTGCCTTTGGTGAGTGTACACGACGCCTGAAGATGCCGAAAGGCGAAACCCGTGTCGCAAAAAACGACCTAAATAGAATAGTACAGAGCTTGAATCCATTAGAATTTTAATTACTTTATTAATTAGATGTCAGTTTATTTTTCAAATATAGAAATCGCGTATAAGTGTATGTTATCTCTCCCCCTTTGAATACGTTTTCTCCCTGTTTTGTTCTGTCCTACACATTTACATATATTTTCCCACATATAACGTTACAGATATACATGTAGATAATAATTACAAGATAGAAATAACTTTTTATATACTTACCACGTTCTTAAATTTTCTGTTGAAGCATATAAACTTGACAATTCTATGTATTAATAAATACTTTTTTTTGTACTTGATAGAAATACTGAATAAATATAGAATACTGAAATGTCATTTTGACATTTCATATTAATTTTCATAGTAACGCACGTATATATTAATAATTTAGTTGCTAGGACTCTCTTAGCAACCAATAATAGTGTTTTACTTTTTACGAATTTTTTCCGAAATAACTTTCCATGCAAAACAGAATTGACTGAAAATGTATTAAATTCTGCTTAAAGATGGCTAAAAGTAGCAATATGCTCAAAATTGTACTTGATATGAAGTAAATAAAAAACAAACAAACAAACAAATATGGAATACTGAAATGTCATTTAGATTTCCATAGTAACGCACGTATTTATTAATAATTTAGTTGCTAGGACCACCCAATTAGCAACCAATGATAGTGGATTGGATTACGGATTTCTTCCGAAATAACTTTTCATATAAAACAGAATTAACTGAAAATGAATTCAATTCCACTTAAATATGACTAAAAGTATTAAAATAATGCATTGTCATCGTGTTCTGATATATTCTAAAAGATTCAAATATCTAGCTAGTCGAGAAGTTAGTTATAAATCTTCAATCATCCAATACAAATCTTGTACTAGATAAACATGAATACAATCTAATAAAAACGTGGTAATAATATACAATGGCATCTCATAGTAATAGGATAATTAAGAATTAAAATATGTTAAATAGTAGAATATCTTATTCAATGGAATAAAGAAAAATACAAAAATAGACAGTCTCTAAATATACCACATAATATACTATGTATTCGAGCATTTATTAAGAAATACGAAAATAACTCTGTTTCATTAATCGTGTGACAAACTAAGTTAGCGACAATAATGATGATAAAGTATACGGTTCGATGCAATAACCACACAAAATATCTCCGACAAAAAAAGAAATCTGTGATGACTGGCAAAATAATCGTAGCTTACCATTATCTGATTCATAACAGTTGAGCATTTTTTTTTTATTAAATTTGCAAAAAAATAAGTTTTAAAGTTTTACATCCCCTACAGATGCTCGGATTTAATCATGTAGCAATCGGGTTGATATAGTTAGATTTGACCCAATGTCACTTTAATATTACCTATTATTATGTGTAGGTAGGTGTATACCAATGGTGCGTGCTTCATATAATAATATGCTTTAGAAGTAATCCTAGAAATATATCTCTAGAAATATTCAATAAAATAAATGTATTTATTTCTCAATCTCAATGTTTTATATTATATAATTATTTTTTGATGATGATATCTTAATATTTTGTAATTGTGATCATTGTCGTCACAACTACAAAATAAAAGAGTTTCTAATAAGAGAATAGGATAAGTGTAAAGTTAAAGTATAGTTAAGAGCAAAGAGCATGAGACACAAGGAATGGCCGTGAATTACCTGATCTTTTTTAAGCCGAACAATAATTACTCCCGCAACCTCGCCACTGACAATTGTAAATTTAATTAGAAAACAAGAGATTACACGGCAGAAGGCACGTGCAATCTATGATTTAGGATGTGCATAATAAACTACTGGACGCCACACGATCTTAAGACCGTGAAAGATAATATGTAATTATTTAACAGTGTGGAATAAAGTGGGAACAATAAATAAAATAGCAATTTATATACTTGACAGAAATTATATTATAGCAAAGGCAAGAAATTAGAAATACATTAAAAGGTTATTAAGCGGCTCGATATTGAAATTTGGAAATACTAAAATAAATGCAAGCAGCTAAGTTTGAAAAGGAACATTGGAAGAGTAGTGAATCAAATAATAATAGTTTTAAAATACTAAACTGGAACGATCAGAGGCTTCAAGCACTGCGGCTGCAATCGTGCTCCGTTAAGTGACATCCATGATAAATGTTGGGTAAAACTCAAGCGGAGCACTACTATACTAGACGACAGTCAGAATCAAAAAGCCAAGTTGCTTGTTCCACACCTCGCGACCTTCTTTGTTGCCGGAAATTCCATCAGCGACATCTGTCAAATCGCGTACGCTCCATCGACGTGACCATAGATAATAATCGGGGTTGCGAGCGGTATGAAAGTTAGTTATGTTCATTTTGAACATCACAATGGTTGGTAGACATTTTACATGTTCTCAATTATGGAAAGTAATATTCAATTATGAATATTATGTCAATATGGATAGAATATTGCAAATATAACAACTCTGAAATACTACAGAACACTTTATTGCCTACTCACCACGATTCGAATGGTGAACAAAATCCTAAGTAAATAATACGTATAAAATATAATATGGTAAAAATGTATTTTTTAAAACTTAATCCCTGCAATTAATACGTATCCGGAAATTTGTACGCAAACAATTCACCGCAGGACACTTATTCGTGCGCCGCAGTACGTGAAACATGAGTTCGTTTAACATTTAATCAAATGACGAGTTCTTCGTTGAACATTTCACCGTGGAGTATATTTGTACGTATGCTACAACATGTGGCAAATTTTATGTGATATCTTTACTAGGTTAGGTTAGGTAAGGGTTAATCTAATTAGAACAGTACTATTCGCAAAATATCGCCGCATTTTGTAAAATACGTACAAATGTATTCCACGATGAAATGTTCAACGAAGAACTCGTCATTTGATAAAATGTTATAGGAACTCATGTTTCACGTACTGCGGCATACAAATAAGTGTCCCACGATGAACTTCATACGTACAACTTATATGTAACCCAATCAAAAGTCACCTCATACCACTAATAATATGTATATAATATTATAATGTATCAATTATTACGCAACACTATTGGCTGTTTGATAGTTATAGTGAAGGGTTGAATAATAATATATATTGTCAAAATCAAAAGCTCGTAGAAGGACATTGTGCAACTTGCTGATTAGTGTTTTGTTTCTAATGATTATTTCGCAATATTACTAATGCTAAGTGTAATTTTACAATGTAAAAGTACACCATAGTCTCCATAGACATTTCACATAAACCTTAAATTTTCGTTACTATATTATTTACAATAGACTTGTTGCCTTCTTTTTGATTAAAATTATAAGATAAGTACGCGTTTCTCTTTACATATTTTATTAATCTCTGCAGAACCAAGTAGTCCGTCGCCCAGTTAGCTACGTCAAATCGCCATTCCTACAAATCGGGTATTGACTATTGCTGTTACATAGGACGAATCTTTCATATCGACGCCGCTGTGATTATTACTAAATGTAATGTTGGTTTATTGAGCATTAATGTATTCAAAATGTCTTCTTCTTTCTTTCGACCATGTCCGATCCTAATAAAATCATATGGGCCTCCACAGAGTAGAGGTTTGTATTTCAAAATTCAAAATTTAATTAACATTTACCATATAAATATTAGTAAATATTAATTTTTCATTCACAATAGCATAATGGTGTTAGGAATAGAAAATTCCACCAACCGCTATTATTAAATATTTTCAGTGTTATTAATATTTTTTACAAAAAATGGATTGAGTGCTGCGAAATAAATATAAATAATATCCATAGATTGTACATAATTTTATTTAAATAAATAATCGGTTCTTTTCAAATATTTTTCTGAAAAATATAGTATTGAAATATTTATTGTGAGTATTTTTTTTATTGTAATTGTCAGAAACAGATATTTACTATCACATATTTCCAATAAATCATCGCTTACCTCATTTTATCCGGCCATATTCAAACAAAGCAGCTACTTTTCTGCTTTTAGCATTTTAAATTAACAGCCTTATTTTCCTTTACAATGGCTCCTTGCGATTGTACTATTAGCATACTTGACGTATACCTACTAATACTCTGCCAGGAAACTGTCGAGACTGATAATGTACAATCTTTTAATATATAATATATATGTATATATAGTAAATAGCAAGTAAATACCGAATATATTCCACCTCCAAAGATATGCGACATTAAATCTTTTAAATAAATAACTTTACAAAAATACCAAAACGTTGTAAACAATATAGTAATATTTTCTCATCAAATCGATAAGTATATAATATGTTCGATAAAGATTAGGCAATATTTTAAAGGAAAACTCATCATGAACATGTTATTGTAATACCTAGATGATAGCATTTTCTTTGAGCGTTATATCAGTGTCGTGGTTATATCGTTTTAATTAAATTATAAAAAAAATTTGACCTATAATCAACCGGCCAGGAGAAGTTTACCGGTGAAGGTTGCAAACTGATAGCATTACTGTTAAGCATAGGAAGATAAAAAAAATATTGGGACCATCACATGTTGTTTTATTATATATTATAATTATTATACTTATTCAATGTAATTGATCCTGTTGCTTGACCTAAATAAATTTAAAAAAAACTTAATTTTACATATTTGAATTTTTTATAAAATTCGATGTTTTTAAAACAATTATAAAAAAATAATAAAACTATGAATTAGTCATAAATTTTTACTTTTATCATTAGAGAAAACTTAATAAACTAAACTATAATAATAAAAATGACCATAAAATAATGTGTAATAAAAAGATCTTTTAGCGAATTCACATTGTTTAACGTTTTTCTTTAAATTAGGAGTTTATCTTTGACAGTAAATAAAACATATATTTATTTTAATGTTTTTAGACACGTATTCAATAATTAAAACAGTTTTAAAAATAAATTACCAAAAACACGTTTCAAATGGGAAACCTTTTCCGCTAGGTGCCAGTAGTTTAATGGTTTCCAAACTTCATGTAACTACGCCCCATATTAATAAAATAAGTCTCGAAAGAATGTATTTTAGACGAAATTTAATACCCAAAGCAATAAAAAATTTAAGTTTAAACTTTTCGCACCCCCCCAGTTTGTAAATCATTTGTATAGTTGGTGGAGTATTCACTTTAACGCAATCATCACATTAATATCGTAAAAATAATGAAAAATTTAAAACAAAGCAGATATGAAGCCCTTTTTAGCAAAGGTTTCTATTATTTGCCATTTTAAATACTGGCTATTAGCATCAAAAAAGACTTATCTTGCAGAATTATTTTTATATTCGAATATTTGAATAAACTAGATGAGAGAACAAAAATAGATCAATGTACTGAAATAGGGAAGAAATAGGGAATACTGATAAAGTCTGATTTAAATAATATAATACATATAACTGTAGGGTGAATACCCTGCCATCCAACATGACTTGGCAGGAAACCATTAATTTATAACTACAATGTATCGTCCAACATAATATTGTTAAAATTGCAAAACAAGTGATTTATGTGAGTCAATTAAATTTCAACAGAAAGCTAATTTAACAAAATAATATAATTATTCAATAATCGATAATATCGCAAATTAAGAAATAATGCTATGTGATATGCACAAAAGTTATTTGTATGAAATCAATCTTACGCAATTATTAAAACTGCCTAATTGTTCAAATTAAAATCAATTATTTATAATTTACAAAACGAATCATGCATTACATAATAAACCTCATAAGCATGATTATCAAAAATATTCAAGTAGTTGATAGCAGCATTTTCTATTGTATCTAATCACTATAAAACATTTAGTAGAAGAAAGCAACATGGTCATTCAGTTATCAACGATTTAACTGGAAGGTTATCGTTTCGCTTCGCCCGATCGATCTCGTAATTCATCAGAACGCATAATCATGATTTCGCCCATCTAAATTGGAAGGAGATAATAAAACCAGGGTTCATTTCATTCACGCACCAAATTCTGATTTATTCGTTTGGGAGTCAAACCAAGCTACCCTGCCTGTTCCGTATTCCACTTTACTTCTAAAAATAACCATATTCTTTGTGTATATTGTGAAGTGATAATAAAAGTAGCATTTTTAAAGGCGCCGTAACAAAAAAGGTTGGGAAGTAAATATACACTAAGAACTATTTTTTTTTAATTTTATGGCCATAATAAAATTATTATAAGTGTTCTCTTTTAAATTTGGATTCTATCGCTCTAACGAAGTAAATGTTATCTCCATTAATTAATGAATCCCCATTAATTTATTATTTGATTATTTCAACCTATTTTGTTTCTAGCGCGTTTGATAGACTGTGTCTTACAACTTTACTGGCACGCCAGCTATTCTGAACTGGAGGGAAGACGGAACGCGTGATTGAATACTGAATTCTATGAATTTAAATTTTTTTTCGTTTGGGACCCTCAAACAAGGGTTGAATTGAAAGCACCCCAAATGATATCGAAATACGTCTGTACAAGTTAAACGGCATTTATGGGAGGAGAGTAGGATTTAAATATATGACAAATTCAGGTTTTTAGGTTCTAAGATTTATCGTACTAGATAAAATACAATAACATCAGAGCGAGAGATATGTGCTGGCCAACTTGTATGAATTTGTGAGATCTAGTAATGTTAACTTTATAATATATAATATGTCATAAAATGTATATATAATTTACATTATTGAATAGTAGGATAATATAAAATCAATCACTTTAATGGTGTATAAATACTGCCGTGTTTTTTGTGAAAAAAAAGTATAATACCTAATTTTATTAATATAAAATAAACTATTTTTAAATTCAACGAATATTTTTTTTAAGATATGCTCTAATATAAATGTAAATATATATTTCTCATGTGCTTTCATATTACGTATGTGCAATTAAAGAATATAATATTTGAGAAAATTTGTTTGACGTTTGCTATTAATCAAGGTTCGTACCTACCTATTATTCGAAGGTACTTTAATTCAAACCACAAAAACTTGTCTCAAATAACATTCTCTAATATTCATTCTCTAATAAGTATATTTCTGAAATATTTCCAAATTATATATAATTAATATAAAACATTATCTACACGCTTCATGAAGATCTCACGAATATTTACAAAAAAAATATATTTTTTTATTAAATATGAACATAAAGTCATGAAATCGATCCCGATGGGTAATGTGACCAAAACTTTTGGTGTCACCAATGGTACTTTACATAAATTTTAAAATATTACACCCTATACTATTGATTATCGTCTATCGATGATGTATTATTTAAATGTTGTGTTTTAGAACGGTAAATCAGTTTCCCTAACTTTTTCAAACCGTTTCAGAGTGTTTTAAGGGCATCATAAAATATTTTTTTATACACCATGTGAAATATAAAAATTTTAATTTGCTGTACTAGTTAAATATAGCATATTTTTAAAGTTATACTTCTTTAGGCGCGTTTGAGAAAACAGATACGAGCGTATTTTTGGCGTGGGATGAAGTTGCGCGCGCAAATGTAATGCATTAATTTGGCGTAGGACGGAAGTTTTGCCCGCCAATGCAACATAGTTTATTTTGCGCGGCGATGTTCGGGTGTTCTAAATGCTGGAGGTTTGTAATTTTCAGCTGTTATATTGAGGGATGTTGCTTGGGCCGGTTGGTATAGACTGAATGTTGCAACTTTCATTCATGAGTAAAATTATATATCAATAAATAAATAAATTTTGTGAATGTTGAGTTGGTAAATAATTCAAACAATGGTATGTTGTAAATTTACAATATTTAGACACTTCATACTTTAGGATAATATTTGTCATAATATATCTCATGTTAACTTATTTATTAGAGGTTTATAATAATTGAAGACAATAATAATTATTATGGTTCATCACAAAAGCCAATATCACGTTTCAGTTAAACCATTAAATAGGGCATAAGCTATGTTTTACTTTTGATTTGTAATAAATTATTATTGTTAACGAAAATAGTTGTACAGTCATCTGTTTAAGCAAAGATGGTCGAAATAGCGATTTTCTAAATTTTCAAACACAGGTTTTGAGATTTTTTTCTTCCAAAGTAGGTACATTCTGCAATAATATTTTGTTTTGTTACGCAAAAGAAGTATAAATTCTAACGCGCGTACATAAGTACACACACCGATTATTTTTTTACTTCCTGATACATAATAAGAAAAAAAGTGTATTAGCACAATATTATTATGTCCGACTTATCATACACCTGGCCATAAAATATGCCAAATAAACGAAATGAGAAAAATATGCAATGCAAATAATTAGAATCTTATATAACACAAATTTTTTACCAATTATGCAGAGTGGCACAAAATTGACAATCCGATATAACAATTAGTATAATGTTTTAATGCTTATTTTTAGTAGTATTAATATTTATGTCAAACGCGAACTTTATGGTTAATGGCAGAACTCTTGTTATGGTTCCATGAATAAAAAGAAAAGCGATTAATATAAGTATGACCTTTCGGGAAAAATATAATATTTAATAATGAAATTATCGTATCTCTATATTATGTTGTATATGTTTTTAATAACACAGGTTTTCAATAAGCCGTAAAAAATCAAATTATATAATTTCTGCATTCCTAATCACTGGAAAGCTTCAATTAAAATGAACTCACCTCGGTGTTGCCGTCAAACTAAATATAATATCTCGTCTTAATCAATCTAATATGTTGAAAATGATTGGGTGACTAGGTAAAACAAAATAATGAGTTGATTAATTCTGTGGAGTTGTGCATGATTATCAAAATCAAGCAGATAAATAATTGAGGTTTTTTCGCCGAATGGCCAACATGCAGTGATTATATAATACATTAAATATTTCGTCTATAAACTTAAGTTTTATGAGTAATTTTTTAATTATTATAATTTTAATTTGATTTAATTAATTTAAAAATACATATTAGTATCATTCAATTAATGAATAGATACGACAAAAAATGAATGTTTTATTTTTCCCCTAGCTGTTCCGTTTTGTCACTGTTCTGTTTTTTCATGTTTTGTTTTGTTACCGTTCTGTTTTTTTATGCTCTGTTTATTCATGTTCTGTTTTTTCCAGTTACCGATTTTGATTCGAGCGGGTGAGGTGGTAGGTAACTAACAATAGGCACTTCATTTACAAAGTAAAAGTTATGACTCAGTTAATGGAGAATTAACTTTGTTTCATAACCATTATAATGGAGATCTTCCACGTAAATGTCAGTTCAATTAGTATCAATAGCTTTAATACTTTGGACGCGTAAGACGCACACGGCGCGTAATGACCAGGCGGCCAATCGATGTAATTAACGTGCATTTTCAAGGGGGCAATTAAAATCTCATTATCTCTTCAGCAGCGAAAGTGTTAATATAATACCTTTACAGTTATGATATTTCAATTGATTCATTAATAATTTATCAATACAGTATTTTACCACCATACTGTATCTACTATTTACACACTTGTTTTTTTAAAGAAAAAACATTTGAAATAACAAGCCACATAACGTATTCCATATTAACTTAGCCATACAATAGTGTTTGCGCTTCCGGGTATAGTAGAGACGCAATATATTTTCTTATAAATAATCAAAATTTTCAATTAAAAACCTTTTAGAAAGAAGACTACAAAGGTGTAACTATCGATTTCTCCATATAAACCAAACGTAAGCCAACACATTATTTTCAAAAATAGTTCAATATAACCTAGTATTATTATTATCAATATAGTTAACAATTATATTTAAAAAAAATAGTTTGGAATACCATAGAAACACAATATATACTAAATATTTATATATTTCGTTTATAAAATGAAGTTTTAAATTATCTTGTTTATTTATTATTAATATTTTTTAATTAAAATTAATGTTTTATTTTTCCCCTGGCTGTTCCGTTTTGTCACTGTTCTGTTTTTTTATATTCTATTTTGTTACCGTTCTGTTTCTTCATGTACTGTTTATTCATGCTCTGTTTTTTCCGGTTACCGATTTTTGTTCGAGGGGGTGAGGTGGTAGGTAACTGAAAATAAGCACTTCAATTACAAAGTAAAAATTATAATTCAGTTAAAGTAGAATGAACTTTGTTTCATAACCATTATAACGGAGATCTTCCACGTAAATGTCAGTTCAATTAGTATCAATAACTTTAGTATAATACCTTCACAGTTATGATATTTCAATTGAATCATTAATAATTAATCAAAACGGTATTTTACCATCATACTGTATCTACTATTTACACACTTGTTTTTTTAAAGAAAAAACATTTGAAATAACAAACCACATAATGTATTCCATATTAACTTAGCCATAAAATAGTGTTTGCGCTTTCGGGTATAGTAGAGATGCAATATATTTTCTTATAAATAATCCAAATTTTTAATTAACCTTTTAGAAAGAAGACTACAACGGTGTAACTATCGATTTCTCCATATACACCAAACGTAAGCCAACACATTATTTTCAAAAATAGTTCAATATAACCTAGTATTAATAATATCAATATAGTTAACAATTATATTTAAAAAAAATAGTTTGGAATACCATAGAAACATATATTCTTTATTAAAAATATCAAATTCTGCTAAGTAATAATAAAACAAAACTTAATTAAAAATTATAAGCAAGTGCAAGAACGATAAACATAAAACTATTTACGATTAGTTAATATTTAATAAAATAAAAATTTAATTAACGTCGGTGGGCAAAATAAGTTTTAGAACCTGTGCTCTAGAGTCTTGAAGGAAGAGCGGCTGTCGAAAGTCTTCTCGTAATCAACAAGAGCAGGTTTATGGACTATTTAGATTGTGATATTGATGAAGAAGATTTTGAACATTTTGTTAGCGAGCACACGCACGCCTGACTAATAAATCGATCAGGTTTTAATATGCTTTTTCTAAGTACTTATTCTACATTGTACTAATAAAAATTGAATTTTTGTATAGAATACTAAATCAACAACTAAATATAATATTATATTATTCATTATAAGTCATTTTTTCAGGTCAATATGTATGCAAAAGCATTTGTACTCCTTTGCATGACAGTTACATGCTATGCCCAGAGATTTGGTATTTTTGAAAGATGCCCTACAGTAAGCGTGAAAAAAAATTTTGAACCAGCCAAAGTAAGTAAAGGGTTATCTAAATTTTAGTAAGATTTTTTTTCACTAATTCACACTTGTGAGTTTTGCTCGCCTGAAATATGGCAGTTTTGCTTATTAACGAACCTACTACCTATTGAGGTGAAAATGTGCCTTATCACTAAAGATGATGTTCCTTGAAAATTCACCGTCAATTACCAGTTGTTCCAAGACCCAATAAGTGAATCTGCGATGCTACCAGTGGTCTGTTGGGTTGAATTGTTACGTGATCTGGATCTTATATGGATGGAGTGAAGATCTTTATACAAAATTTGCCATAAAGACAGGCCAAGTTGCTGTGATCTTCTTGTTTTCGATATTCCTAGCTCTTCCGACATAATTTCGCACACATCAGCAATATTTTTACGTAAATGGACTGAACGAGTATGTACAGGTATCAAGCAATCCAAACACTAATGGTATCTTCAAATTTTTAAGCTGGTTCAACTTTTAACTGGGCATTGATTTTTACCGAATTATGGCCGTAATTTTCGCAGTATGACCGTCAAATATTTTCAATTTCTGTAGTATTAGTGTACGTTTGTTCATTGTTTGGGAGAGAAACAATTTATTTTTAAGAGTAGTATAGTAGTAGCAGTAGCAATAGTAGACTTTCAACTTTACTGACAACATGTCAAAAAATACGCGCGAATTATTAGACAGATAACAAATTTGATGGTGAAATTCATATAATTATTAAGAGTGGTACCGAGTCATCAGTGGAAAACTACAGGCCGGTAGCTGTTCTCTCGGTACCAGCAAAATCTCTTGAGATGATCATGCATAGCATGATTTTTCCAAAAATTTAGTCATTTATAATGAATGAGCAGCATGAATTTAGAGTTGGCCGATCAACGGAAACTAACCTGATGGTATTTGTAGATTATTTGTCGTCATTACTAGATAGAGGCTCATCAGGTTGACTGTTCCTACAATGACTTCTCAAAAGCGTTTGACAACTAATTGGATTGTCAGATCATTTTCTGAAGTTATTCGGAAACTATTTTAGGAATTTTCAATAATACGTATCTTATGGCGTCTTCCAGGCACAGACATTCAATACATTTCCTGGTGTCCCTCAAGACTCAAACTTGGGGCCATTGTTGTTTACAATTTTTTATAAATGACATAGTAATGGTCATTAAAAATGCTATGTTTTTGTTGTTCGCTGATGACTTGAAAATCTTCATGGCAGTTGTCGCCTTGGACGATTGTCGTCAACTCCAATTTGATATAGATAATATATTAGATTGGGGCAGGCGTAACAAACCGGACTTCAATATTGAAAAATGCAATATTTTATCGTTTACCAGAGCCTCGCGAGTATTATTTTTCCAATATTCGATGCACGGTAGAGCTTTTTCGCGAATACTATTTGTAAGGGATCTTTTGGCATTGCGTTTGACAGTATGATGTCATTTAGTGGCCATATAGCTATCATTTGTAAAAATGCGCTACAAATATTGAGCTTTGTCTTACGTACCTACTTACGGCGTCTTTTCGGATGTTACTGTATTAAAAATTCTTTATAATACCTTAGTTAGAAGCTGGCTCGAGAGTAAGTCGATTGTTTGGGCCCGCATAAGTTGAAATATAACCTTATGGTGGAGCGAGTTCAAAAGAAATTTTTGGGACTCCTTTATTTGAGGTTATATGGATACTATCCGTGGCTTTATCCAACTGACTTTCTCGTAGGTATGCTTACATACTGTACTTTAAATGCTAGAAGATATCAGTATTTGGCCAAGTATTTTTTTTGACTTATACGTGGTGTATAATATGAGAACTCTGTTATTCTTGGTAGTATTTACTTGTGTGTCCTTGATAATCATTAATGAAACCAAGGGGATCAGATTTTTGTTCTCCCGAGTAACAGAATTAACCTGCCATTAGTATGCCAATTGGGAGGGCAATAATTCTGTTCAACCAAATCGCTTCGGATGTTGATATATTCCACCTAAGTGAGGATAAGTATAGGTGGACGTTGTTTTATAAATTCTTAAAATAGGGTCTACTTAGTTCATTCGGTGTGCTTCCATGCTTTATAATTATTTATACAATTTATTTATATTTTTCATAATTTTTAAATCCTTTACTTTACTTTTCATACTGTTTTTTATGATACTGCATATCGTCGCTTAAGGAACAACACCGCGGAAGTCAATTTAAACTAGGAAGTGAATTTGACTTCCGCGGTGTTGTTCCTTAACGCTTTCGCTGCTGAAGAGATAATGAGATTTTACTTGCCCCCTTTAAAATGCACGTTAATTACATCGATCGGCCGCCTGGCCATTACGCGCCGTGCGCGTCTTCCGCGTCCAAAGTATTAAGCGACAATATGCAGTATCATAAAAAACATTTTTTTAACTAAACACAAAAAAAAAGTTAAAAGGTATCAATTTTCAATTTTTTGAGAATTTTTTGTTTCCCCCGAAAATTTTAATAAATTGACTTTCGCGGTGTTGTTCCTTAAGCGACGATATATTTATTTCTACCATACATTGTTTTTAAATGTCATGTTGTGAATGTCTTAAATTTATAATTTGTAATATTCACGGTATGTAAACGAAAAATTGAAATTTGAAATTTGAAAACCTTGTCGAAAATTATTAAAATATAATGTAACGAAATAAAAATTAATACATTCTCATCTCAGCTTATTTTGCAATATGGTTCTCTCGTAGTTTTTTTTTTATTTCATATGACTTTTAAATGTCATGCCTCGAGGGTTTCAGGTTTTTTTATTTTAAATTTAGGTATTAAGAAGATGCAAATAAAACTGACCTGCTAAATACTTCATACTCTTAACCGAGTGCTATTTTTATAATACCTAATTTTCCAAAACCTGTCCAATAATTTTTATTGTATTTTATAGTATCTTGGAACGTGGTATGAGTATGCAAAGTATGACAACTTTTTTGAAATTTTTGGGAAATGTATCACTGCTACTTACAGTTTGAGCGGAATTCCTGATGTCATTAATGTCCGGAATTCACAAGTGTTAAATATTAGGTAAGTGACAACTTAAATATAACATTATAGTTGAATAATAACTCTAACTGGCTATTTTTATAATTTTATACATAATTTTCCATAATACATGATAGGAAAAGCGGATTAAACGTATAAATAAACGTACTTATCATATTTTATAATATAGAATAAATATTTTTAAAATTTGATTACTGGTAAAGAATACATCATGATATTTTTTGTAGAAAGTCTTCACAGACTACGTAGTATGCATATCGAGAAAAACATAGATAGGTAGTATAATTGTGCAATTCGTTCATTCATTTAAGTATGCATATTTAGTGAATAAAAAAGTGTCTTCAAAAAAATATGTTATAACTTTTGATATTGGGTTTTCAACAACGAATATAAGAGAGCAATTTGGTATTTTACAATTCATAAAATTAGTCATAAAATAAAATATGAAGGTAAGCAAATTTTTATCTATTTTTTTTTAAATTAAAATTTTTATTGCTTATTATTTTAGGTAATTTTTTCCACGTAACATTTATTTAATTTATAAGATATTATAAGGTTCAAAAGACCAGCGTGTTGAACCTAAATTAAATCTAATATACCATTCTAGCGTCTCATAAGAGATGTTTTAAGCTGTTTGTGGTGTCGAAAAATGCTATATTATAGAACACCATAGGATATGCCAGATTCAATTTTTTCATGGTGGCTGTTCAAAAATGCTAGATCTGATAAGAAAAAAGATAAGTTGGCAACGTTGGTTTACAAAGGTGTGTAATATTACACTCTCGGTATTCAAAACCCAAGATCAAGTACATTATATTTTAACATTCATCTTGAAAGATATTTTTTAATAAAGTACCAACGACCGTTTAAAATATTATCTAAATGCTATATTTTGTTAATTTATTTGTTTTTATAATCAGTATCCCTAGAATTATTTTCAAATGTGCTAATCTTGCCCATTTTTTGAATAATAAAATGCCTAATGCGCCTTCTTGTCAAACTTGAGATCGCAGAGATTATAAATATATTTTTTCGTAAATATTTCACTAAAATAATGTCAACATAAATTTTACTAATTATTTTATAAATGCGTTTAAAAATTAATAAATCTAAAAAAAATTAACACCATGGATGTACTGAAATATGACTGATATCTGAAACATTAGATCGAGAGGTTTAAAAGAATACTATTTTATGCAATAAAAATACTTTATGCAGTCATCAAGGGCTTAAAATAAATATATAGGATAATAAGGCTTCAAAACTATATAAATAGATTATCTACAACGTTTAAGGAATGTCCAGGCTAATACTTTGAAAATACCATAAAATCTCTATGTTGACCTACGTTGGGCATGTGGGCCGTTAAGACTTTCTAATCCTTTATTGACTGATAGAACCGATTATTTTTATTCAAATATCACTATGTACGCATTGGCGCACTTAATTTTTTTTCCGGCAAGAAAACATACTATCGGTACAATTCACTACGTACATATCGTCCGATAGCGCTGTCACTGGTTTAATTCCATAGATAGGTAATTGTATTCCAAATTTGATTTTTTTTAAATACTTCTTTACGGCTGTTCACACACTATTTTTTTATCGAATAATTACCTAAAGATATTTGAGGCCAATATATTACAATATAGTCATAACATGCCAAATTTATTGTATTACAAATGTATAAATTTATTTTTTACACTGCTAACCTTCTTCTATTATCTAATGGGACCCATGGGATATTGAAATTCACGCTATATTGGATCGCTATTTATGATAATTATATATTATATTGCATTATATTTGAATGATTGAGATGTGTAATTCATCATATTTAATGCACGTGATTAAATTTAACGAAACATTTATATACCCACATACATATTTATCAAAATATCAGTGGTAACAATCGGCGATTGCCAGCTACGACTAGCAGTCTGAGGTAGTATCAGACGACATTCTGAAGGCTAGACTGCAGATTAAATTACACATATAACCTCAAATTTATATTGCCAGTGACGACTTGCAAATCATGAAACTAACAAATCAGCAAAATGTCAAACTGTCTAAGGTGAACGAAAATCCATCCCGAAGGGAAAACTATAACTTCACAATTTTATTAAAATCCAACACTATGTCATATGACAAAAAGCTGTCTGCAAGACCTAGCGAGACAGACTGGCGAGAGCCAGCTGGCTCAGTTTGTTCTTTTTATTGCTGAAATATTATTTTGCTTTGTGAATTTTGATTTGAATTTAGATTTTTCTGTATGACTATAGTAGTTTCCAAATCAAAGTTTACTTATATTTTCAAACTGTGATATATTACTTGTGTTTGGTATTATCTATTTTAATTATGTGAAAACTTTTTCTAAATGTTTGAATATATTTTTTGGTGTAAATTTTGACTAACGCAATGTGTGATTAATACCCACCCTTTTATTAAATGTCATCTTGTAATCATCTTGATGTGTAATTATTTATAATATGTTTATTATGTTAAAAAAAAACTTGCATTTTGGTGAAAGGTTAAAGTTTGTGGGTGCCTTATTATTGTGTCATTAATGCGTATTGTAATTTTTAGGTTAGGTATTTGTAATACCATTTCTGGAAAAGCAAAATTCACCGGTCCGTCTAATGTTGCTAGTCTGTCAGTTATGTTAGGCTTCGTACCTGTTGCAGCTCCTTATAACGTAATAGAGACTGACTATGTAAATTATGCAGTAGTATATTCATGCCGTGATAATACTTTATTAAATACCAGTAAGTTTTTTTTTTAATTTATATCAACTTTAAAAGGCTTCAACAAATTATCGTCTTTGGATTTTATTAAGCTATAAACTCACGTGTGACATCAACAGTCACTTTAAAATTCAGTGTTGATCTTGGATTTGTGCTGAGTTTTGTAACTGTTTTTATAAGAAATGGTTGTTATATCCACACTTCGATGATTCACGTAACATATCGTCCATATACCAATCATTTATGAAAAACAACCTTTGAATTTTCCAGACATGAGATTCAATTCCACGACTCAAACATGTGGATTAGATTTCACTATCGGGATAAAATTAATATATTTTTTTTCTTTTTAAAACTACAAAAATCTATATAGCCCAAAGACAAATAATAGTGTATTTGGTATTATAAGAGAAACAACCAGAAAATCACTTAAGTATATTGTAACTTCACCGAGATCGAACTCGGGGCCCTCAGATGAAAAGCCAGTGCCTTACGCACTGGACTACGAGGGGCTACTGGAAAATTGTTGTACAATATTGAAATGAGATGAGAGGGGGGGTTGACAGGGCTCTAGCCTGGGGGCCCGGGCTCAGGAAGGGCCCGGCAAAGTAAGTCGATCAGATAAGTGAAATAAACACACATCACAAATTTGCTTTCATAGTAAAAAAAAATCACCTGAGGTGCTATTTTCCTTCACTATTGTTATTATTTAAAATTATGTGATTACACGCTACAATTTTTAATTGTGTATCGATACTCGGCAGCTCCATAATTGAAATGGATGTATTACAATATACAAAAAAAAAACACTAAATATACACATTAATTTTACCACGTACACTATTTAGAAAACGCTACTGTAGGGCGTCATACTGTCTTTGTCCTAAGCGATAGGTAGGGGGCTCTGCCAGAGATCCTAGCTTGTGGGCCCGCTTCTGGATGTGGGGGCCATGAGAGACATTGTTCTAGAATATACAACCTCATGCAATGTAATATAATTATACTCCAAAGATATATGCATGAAGGCGTATTTTGAATAATTTTCAATGTTTATTTTATCCAAATCAAGTATTAATCTCTAAATTTGATCCAAATGTTTCGCTCAGGAGAAAAAATTGGCGAATTACTTATTTTTATAATAAATTATCAATATTTTGATTTATATATATATTTCTAACGTAGGTTAAAATACTTAATAGTTATATAAAAAAAGATCTATATGCAAGAGTTTGGGTAGTAAAATAAAAAAAGAAACATGTTCAATTACGTAATTTATTTTTTTAAATGTTCTCACTACAATATTGTGTGTTAAAATAGTGAAAAATTACTACTTTGACTCTTGTCATGTTGGCAATTTGGACGTACTTATAAT
Source organism: Rhyacophila brunnea (assembly GCF_057557595.1). NCBI lineage: Eukaryota > Metazoa > Arthropoda > Insecta > Trichoptera > Rhyacophilidae > Rhyacophila > Rhyacophila brunnea. Next base: position 6,025,188 of record NW_028232796.1, on the reverse strand, counting down.
TTACCTGCTGCATACATATATTAAATCAGAGCTAAAATAAAAATATTAACATTAATTTTAATGTTATTCTATCAACATTATATTTAACTTTGAACTATACTTTGAATAGGTACAGGATATTTGTGGATTTTAACAAGGAAGCCAGTCCCAGATCCCATACATGTGAATATGGCCTATGATGCAATGATAGCCAATAAAATACCTATCGATATGCTAACGCTAACATACCAAGGATGTGGTTGTGAGAAAAACTGTAATTTTAGTTTTTGATAAATAAACAAGTAATGTTTTTATATATATTTTCAAACTACATTTTCGTTATATCTATAATATGGACAAATTATTGCCGGTAATGTGTCGGTAAAGCTTGTCAACTGATGATTTATTATTATGAAGTGGATAATTGGACACCAACAGGCTCGTTTGATAGTTATATTTTTGGGTTGTTTTTGTCGTTGTGACTTTGTCTAAAAATACACACTTTCATAATATATTATTTAATCTTGCAATGGAGATGGGCATTTTTCTGGAAAATGGAAGATATCAAATATTCCCAGCGTCATCATTGGAGTACTACGAGAAGATAGCTGTTATTTCAGTATCAGAAAAAAGTTGTGAGATGATCATATTTTATAATAAATAAACATCATAGATTTAGAGCAGGCCAATTAACAGTATCTTACTCCTGGATGGTGCTTATATAAAAAATGTGTTTTTTTTTCATATTTCTATTGATTTCATGTGATTTTCCTGTAGCTTCAAACTGCTTTAATTCTCGATTTTACTTACCTTAGCCATAACAGTAAGTAACACCCCTGTACGGAATACTGTTCAATACAACAAGAAATAACTTAGGTGATGAATGAAACTCTCATTGTTAATTTTATGGTTCAATGTAATGAGCAGATAGTTCAAAAACCTACTGGCAGATGAGATAAAAGTCTATTTAAGGCGTGTCAAAGGCTGAAATATTATCTCTGAGGAAAATAATGTAATCTAACCAAGAAAACACACAATCAGAACCTTTACACTCTAGAAAAGAAAATTAACAACACATTCATTATTATTATTATTTTTAGTAAAGTAGTAGTGTGAAATAGTAAAAATACACAAACATCAAATAAAACGCCAAGAAAAGCTTGATTCAAACGCAAGAATCTTAAATATATATTTTTTAAATAGTCAACATACATTATAAATATTCTATTAGTATTTTAAATTCTAATGAATTTAAGTTTTGTACTATTCTATTTAAGTCAATTTATGTGACTCGGGTTTCGCCTTTCGGCATCTTCAGGCACTATGTACAATGTGCACTTACCAAAAGGCAAATACACACTGAAGACGAATATAATTAATTATGCTAACTTATATAATAAATTAATACAATGAAGTAGTTCAAAACTTAATCACCCACTTAATAAGTCAAGAATCACAGTGAGTATAGATAGTGCCTGAATATACCGAAAGACAAAACCCGGGTCGCAAAAATGACTCAAATGAAATAGTACAAAACTTAAATCCATTAAAATTTAAATTCAAATTACCTTCCGTCGATAGTAATAATAGCATTTTAAATATTTCAACATGTAGTACCTTTCGTTATTATTGAAAAGAAATCTTTTAATTATTCTAAACATATTAACAGCACACTACTAATAGGGAGGTTTTTAGGGGTGTTAATAAGCTAATAGGACTTATAACGAGTATCAAGCAAATAAAAGCTGCATACACCGGTCATATTTTTGCATTAACAGGGACACACGTATATACAGATTCTCTTTAAAATACAACCTCCGTAAGTAACTCAATGTCCAAGAAGTTGGTGATATAATATTATTGGCACATAATAGGGAATGTTCTGCAATTTTGTCTAAATGTCTTTTGGCAAAAAAAATCTAAATTTATGTTATAAAACCAAGTTGTATAAATTAATCATGGGAATAATAAATTTATAATATTATACTGTATGTAAACTATTTATTGACAAATAAAAATAAGTCAAATTAATAAACTGTCTTATTCTTATCTATTACTATGACTCGGGATCTAGGCTGCCTTAATGTGGCTATAAGAAGCCATAAGAAAAATATGGGATACTTACACCTAAACACGTGTTCAAGAATAATTTATTTATGCCAATAGGAATAATAATTCATACTGAGGCTAAGAACAGGGCACACAAGGGTAAAAAAATTGATGTGCTCATGGGAAGAAGCAATTCGCAGCGCTGCGATCAATGTGATGTTTAAGAAGACATTGTACATATAGAAGTACAATGCCCTAAATATGAACGTCACAGAGTACAGCTGCGAATTGCGGATATCTGTAAGAATGTCGACGAATTGAAAGGTGCCCTGGCGGTGGGTAAGATGGAAGAGCTTGGCAAAATTGTAAGGTTCTTTAACAGAATAGGAGTAAGGTCTTGATTGGCGGATCCTCTTCTAGAAGAGAAGAGGCGACATGACAGCAAGTCATAGTCAAAGCCTCAGTAAAAAAAAGAAGGGTTTGTATCTTTTGCTTTTTAATGCCGGACTGTAATTAAGTCATGAACCAAAACTGGCTCTTGAAGGTGTTGGCCTAAGGCTAATGGTTATCGCATATCTATCTTTTTAATCTATTCAGTGTAGATGTGATATATTATGTGAGGTTACATTTAAATTGTACGTATTACATTTTGCCGTAGCACAATTTACCGTGAGCTATCTTACCGGAAAGAAACTCCCGTATACCATTGCGATACAAGAAACCCGTTGTTTGTGGATCATTGCAGTTTTATTAGATTCAATAAGAACATTAATTCGATATTGATTGGCATCGAATGTTTGATAATAACGGTGTCATTTTAATCAGATATTTCATAGGTACGACTTGATACGAGAATCCAACAGAATTTTATATAAATTATAGTTTATACAACATTATGATTTCATTTCTACTTTACTTACCTACCTATTTTTTACCAGGTTTTTATTAGCTCGTATTCCTATTTATTTTGTCCAGTACTAATTTTTTCTTGTGTATCCTGTACATTTTTTTTCTTGTTTGTCCAAGATTTGTATTGTACGATTAAAGATTTTTCACTAACTTCTCGACTAGCTAGACATTTGAAACTTTTAGACTATATTAGAACACGACGACAATACATTATTTTAATACTTTTAGCCATTTTTAAGCAGAATTGAATTCATTTTCAGTTAATTCTGTTTTGTATGGAAAGCTATTTTTAGTAAGTAATTATTGTTGGTTGCTAAGGGGGTCCTAGCAACTTAGCAACAAATTATTAATATATACGTGTGTTACTATGGAAATCAATATGAAATGTCAAAATGACATTTCAGTATTCCATAATATTTATTCAGTATTATAAAAACTATAAAAAGTTTTTATTAATACATAGAATTGTCAAGTTTATATGATTCTACAGAAAATTTAAAAACGTGGTACATAAAAAGTTCATTTTATCTTGTAATTATTACTTATGTCTTTACTTTGTATTCAGGTGGTTTTTATAGTGTATTTTAAGTGGTTTATTTAGGTGAGGAATTTATTTTAATATTTTTTACGGCCATCTATTATATCCGATAGAACATCTTACGAATAATTATGTTACGGTAAAGACACGATTATGTGATAGGGTATTGTAACTGTTTTGAATTACTCCATATCCACCCAGCGGTATCATGGCGTAAGTATATTTTCGTTACTTACACATTTCACTCTGCTTTGGCAATCGACCAGTGGTCTCGATGTCGAATCTAAAATACCAAATCATACGATTTTATATCAAATATATTATATAAGGTTTCAATATTAACTCAAAACAAAATACGGCTGTGGTATTTTAATGTTGAAATATAGGTAGACCGATTATGAAAGCATTAATTAGACACCTTTTTGTAGTACAGAGGCAATTTAATAATTAATTTTGTGTCTTTAGATACTTAAAGTAAAAGTGTACTTCTGTGCAATCTAAAAATGATAAATCAATTTACGGTCAAAATAATGAAATAATTAATAGTAGCGTAAGTGGGTGTATACTGCTCTTCTAAGGAAGAAGGCAGTAACTCGCAAAATTTGTGAAATTGAATTATGAATGCCATCCGTTAGATAATTTTGAAAGCTATATTCTGTTCACTTTAAAATCAGTATTATCACTAAAATGCTGTTAAAAACTTAGTGAAAAATTGGACATCTGCTAAAATAATACACATTTCTTAGCAAAACGGCAGTAATTGCACCTATTTATTGCAGTTACTGCTTGTTTATTATTACTTTGTTTGTATACTGACATCCTACTTATAAAAAATATCACCGTTTTTTATTAATTCACAGTACTAAAACTTGAAAAAAAAACATATAATGTCATTTATCTCGAAAGTATGTGAGAGTCAGTTACTACCTTCTTACTTGGAAGGGCAGTGTAGTATATTATGCCAAACAGTCTAAAAATATATCTGTTATCGTTAAAAATACAGCAAAAGGTTTAACTTTATTACGGTTCAGGGATAGCCGCCATCCTAAAATAAACCAGATATAAACCCCATGCACTGTTAAACACTTAAAATGTAGTTAGTGTTTTTCCAAGTGGAAAATGTGATTTTGAATTAAACGGGTTTTCGATTAGGCACTTGTTTTCCGTTTCTGCTTAGTAGGGGTTAAAACGACTTATCTACGTAGTACCACTCAAAATTTACTTATTCAACATCAAAAAGGGATTAATCTATTATTGGTTACATACCAGTAAAAAGCTTTTACCCAGCTTATATCATTGAGTTACAATACACAGTTTACAAAAATCTAAATTCACCATAATGAGGTAAAAGTATATTATAAATTATATTATATTGAACATAAATATTTTTTTGAAAATACCTTAAAAACACACGAATTCTAATTGTATATTTTTAGTAAGAAATATTACATTCGTAAATCTTGTGACCTACTCGCTGAATAAAAATATAAATGATTGATATTAAATAACTGACAAGTGCAAGTACTATTAAAGTAAGACAAAAGAGCGCGATGAAGAACCATACGTGTCTAACTTTAAAAAAGCGCTCGGTGCGCTCACTACTGAGTAGGCCCCCTCCCACCTGCCCATTACCCTTCACGTATGTAATAAGAGGCCCAAGAAGCACAAAATAATTATTATTATCAGCGTCTCTCATAACAAAGCAATAAAAATATTATATTATTTCTCGGGCTTGTAATTAATATTTACGATGACATCATTCTACCAGCGAAATATTAGACACACAGCAAACTAAACATTGGGTTCACTGTTATTAAATAATGCCTTCTCGCCCGTCTATCGACGACGCTTCCACAAGCGTGATTTTGCTTGCCGTGTTCAATGAATGGACTACGTTGTTTTTCGTTAATTCGTATCGCTGAGAAGCCAAAAAACGATGAATCATGAGGCAGGCGGGCACAATGCGTCGTCAAATCCAGTGTGCGCTGGCGTATTTGATTACGTTGTATTTTAGATGATTCACATTGAATATGCGCGAGCGCCCCTAGAGCCCGATTCTATGTGCACGACGCCTTGACGTAGATTTCGATGACCTAAGTTTAGTGAAAAAAAACATATACCTATTAATCTTATTATAACGCCTAAGTGGAAGAGAGAAAGAGCATAATATTATGACATGTTTCTTAATATTATTCTTGTTGGAACAGATGCTTAACGTCGACAACTCTACATTACGCTCAAAAATTTAGATAAACCTAAATGCCACATAGGACTCTATTTTTCAGTATGTAACTAGTATTGGTACCTTGATCCAAACCTTCAAAATATTAGCCGGTAAAAACGGTAGCCAATATTAAGGAAATGGGAGAAGCGCTCCAGTTGTGTAAGCATTAGTTAATTTTGCCGCAATTAGGTAAGGTGAAGGTGGTTAAATTGGTAAAACACATTGGTTCGATCCTCTCCCGGCACCAAATACTTTTTCTAATAGGTATATTTCTGAAGTGTCTACGAGATATATAATAAATTATGTACATTTTACAAAATATAACATGCTCTTATAAATTATTTGTTGAATAAAAAAGTAGTTTTTTTTTTTAATTTTTTTTATTCAATAGGTACTGAATATACATTTCGCAATATTATGTAGAGAGGGATTCCTTCACACATCTTTTAGTTGCCGGACGAATTATCTTGAACAATGAATTTACTAATACATATACTTATTGTCCGGCAACTTCATCTTGGCTACGTGGCAATTCTGTGAACTACAATCCCCAATCGAACTTCCGGTTTCAAATTAGGAACGCCCCCAAATTATTCATTACATTTTTGACACTTCGTATTGGACGCATCTATCAATTTACGTAATTTGAAGCTTTTTATATTCAAAAGATGTCTAAAACAATACGAAATGATGTTCGTAATATTATCAGTAAACTTTTGATTTATTGCGAAGAAGAAAAATAGTCGTATTTAAAAGGCGAGCTTATACAATACTTTAAACAAGCCCATTATACGGGTTCCTGTCATGTCAGGTATGTCAAAATTCAGTGTTGCGATCCTAGAAATATTTCCCCAAATCCTGGAAATTATGTTTGTATATTATAAAGTTATGTGAATCGTAATCTATTTTATTAATATTTTTACACGTATAATAATTAAGTATAAATGATCATTGGTTAAATAATGAATTATCCTTGTATTTTTAAACCGATAAGTAGGTACATATTGTTTTAAAATTTATGTAAGGTGGATATAATTTAATTTATAGAAAATTATTTTCACAGTATGTGTTTCTACAACAATTTTACTAAAAATACGATATAAAGACATCATTTGTAAATTCTAAAACATGTGATTGGGTCATCAATATAATATTGAATATGTTATATCTTTCACTTCTACTTATTTAGTCATAATTTGTGTTCTAGTTATTTCATTAAAAAATACCTGCACCAATACTATCAGTTAAGGGGGGACATGTCAAAAGTATCAAAATTGAGTTTTTATTGTATTTTCAAACCATGATCCTGGACACTAATTAAACGTTGTAGATGATCTATTTATATAATTTTGAAGCCTTATTATTCCTCATATTTATTTTAAACATGTGATGACTTTATAAAGTATTTTTGTTACATAAAATAGTATTCTTTTAAACCTCTCGCTCTAATGTTTTAGAATATAGTCATATTTCGGTACATAACTGTGCAGTGGTGTTAAGATTTTTTACATTTATTAATTTTTAAACGCATTTATAAAACTATCAGTATAATTTATATCGACATTATTATATTGAAATATTTACGATAAAAAATTATATTGGTAATCTCTGTGATCCCAAATTTGACAAGAATTAGCCATTTTATTATTCAAAAATCGGCAAGATTAACACATTTGAAGATAATTCCAAAGGTACTCACTATAAGCTATGTTTTTGACTATTTAAGTGTGATAAACATCTTATGAATAATGATTGCTTTATATTAATTATTGACCTAAGAATAAGGTAGTGTTTTTTTGAAATACGCCATTTCTTTTGTCATTCCCCAGTGGTTAAGCTACAACATACGGCCGTAGCCATAAATTGACAAACTAAAATTAAAGTAGGGAGTAAAATGATAATAACGCGCGTGTTTGAACATGTACCGTTTAAAAAATAAATAAAAAAAATGTCGGTTAGGTACATGTTCAAACACGCGCGTCAATATCATTTTACTTCCTACTTCAATTATAGTTTGTCAATTTATGGCTACGGCCGTATGTTGTAGCTTAACTACTGGGAAATGACAAAAGAAATGGCGTATTTCAAAAAAACATTACCTTATTCTTAGGTCAATAATTATTATAAAGCAATCATTATTCATAGGATGTTTATCACACTTGAATGGTCAAAGACATAGCTTATAATAAGTATCTTTAGAATCATTTTCAAATATGTTAATCTTGCCCAACACCATTGCACAGTTATGTACCGAAATATGACTATATTCTAAAACATTAGAGCGAGAGGTTTAAAAGAATACTATTTTATGTAACAAAAATACTATATAAAGTCATCAAATATTTAAAATAAATATGAGGGATAATAAGGCTTCAAAATTATATAAATAGATTATCTACAACGTTTAAGGAGTGTCCAGGATCATGGTTTGAAAATACAATAAAAACTCAATTTTGACCTACGACGAGCACGTGGGCCGTTAATGTGGGTTCAATGATACGTTTCCTTCCAAATTCAATAATTACGCTGTATTAATTAACCTAATATAATAGTAATAATTAAGAGTTGAAATTATTTGAAAAAAAAAATCTATTGATATTTATTGAACAATAATTAGACTTATAAATTAATGTACTTAAAATGTACTAAAACAAAAATGTATTCAGAAAATGTACTAACACCTTATTTCGCGGATATGTTTTCTCAAAAAATGACAACACTGAGAAATATTCTAAATGCGACAAGGGCGACTTCCTGTTCTCGCCTAATTAATGTTGTCGGACAGTACTCATTTCGCGAATTATCTTAATACCTAAACTATCTGACGTCTTTTAAATTCTGTCGATAAAATCCTAAATAATAGTACCTGCTTTGTTATTAAATTAATGTAATGCATTATCTACTTTCAATACAAATTATACTATATTCTGACATTATTAGTCTTGAGTAAAAAATAGTTTGTATTTTTATGTCAATCTACTCAAAACGGACAATGCACTAGTTTCCATTGTCTTCTCATAATTTGAATTGTTGCTATGTTTAAAAAAGTTATGATTACAATTTATATTCTCTGCCAAAAAAGGTAATGCCTTGAGTTAGGGAAAGAAGTCCGATTTCTAAATCCAAATTTAATCCTAAATGTAGGTTTGAAGTTGACCTTTTTCTAGTATTTAATTATTGTTCAGAATACCAAACTTCTTTATAAAAAGTGTTTCTGAATTATTGATTAAATACATTTAAAGTAAAGAGTATTGAGTTTAATAGGTCAGCCAGGATATTTCAGGGTATTTTTTTTTCGGAACGTGTTTCACGCTGCAAAAAAGACACAAAGGCGGATAGGTAAATATCACCAGAGTATCCGTTAAATTAAATGAATACTGAGTTACATACTGTCAGTATTACTGTGGCAATTTAATTCCCGGAACGGCACGTAGCACTCGTGACATAATTGTGTCAAAATTACGTAAGTATTCCTGTTTGAACATGTTTGAGTGAATGTGTGTGTACATTTCAAGCTGTAGGTAGATATTGTGTAGGTAATAGATATCTGCATGTGCACTTTGACACTCGAAAACAATCGGAAAAAAGTGCTTCAGAAACATTATAAGTGACATAACGTCACCTTACTATTAAGACCTTGTAAGTTCGATATTATGGAATAATGAAGTTTCTTCGACAAAAGTTAAACAAAAAAACATTTTAAATCATCATAAAAACCTCGGTTCTATAGACTAGTTCTATCGACAAAATTTAAATACTCGTAAGTTTCGTGGTTCCAAACATGGAATTAAAACCTCGTATTTCACAACCTGTGTTAACAGATTTATCGATTAGAGAGGTGATTAAAATATTGTTTTTATTAAGTTTTTCCTTCTCCTCAACATTCTTCTCAAACAGGTAAGGTGGCGCTAAGTAATTAATAATGGCAGTGAAGATAAGTCAGACACAGCCAAATACAATAGGACTTTAAGAGTGCGATATGCATTATGGTCCGTCAAATAATTAAATTTGCTATGATAGCTGAATAATAATTATTTATTAATTGAGAAAAATTGGGGCTAATCTTAACTGAAGAATTGGGTACAATTTTTTTTTGAATTCGGAAACAATGCGCCACTGTCAATAAGTCACTGTGCGTTTGCTATGAGAGGATTTTATGCCAAAAAAAGCGATAATCTAATATATTAATCCTACTTATTTATATGACGTAGTTGTTTGTAATTTTCGACTACATATTTCTTAAATAATTAATTGTTGTTGTTCATAATATGATGCACAAACTTAGCAAGCGCAATCATGTTTTTTTACATGTATGATCAAATATAATATTCATAAATTTATCAATTTATTGTTTTTATTAAAAAACAAATATATTAAATTTTTAACATAATCGATGGCTTAATGCAAAGATATTTATTGTACGAGTGTCCAGTTTTTGTCGAAATTGAGTTAACACTCACAAAACGTTCATCTGTATCGTATCTTTATGCTGTAAAACTGTTGTACGTTCAAATAAAATATTTTGAGAAGATATTGTATCTTTTAAATACATAATAATGTGTCCATTTCTCATGCATCTCAAATCTTTAAATTTGATTTTCAAGTTAAGGCATCGATATATTATAATATACATACAATAAAATAAACTTGAACATGTCATCACTGGATTCACGCTAATGTACTTTATGTAATATGCGAAGGACTTTTGGAATATCAAATCATTTGACTTTCTATATGGAAATTTGTCGGTAAATATTTTCAGGTAGATTTGTGAAGATAATATGCGAGTGGGGTGGTTTACATAAGGTATACGATTCGTATAAATAGACGAATATACTTTATCATCCATTTCATACATTTATTTATATAGAAAAGAGTATAATGGCAATACAGCGATTGGCCAATGCGCCATAAAATGTAATAAATACAAATTATAAAAATTATCTAATTACAAATAACAACAAAGTAGAAAAGAAAGTATGACGTGCTTATGTAGATATTAAAGTAAAATGATTGATACAATTATAAATTTAAACTATTTAATACGCTCACAAACATGGTATAGTTAATAAAAAATAAATCAACGTTTATGGCGCCCTCAAATAAGTTAATTGCACGATACACAGCATCATGAAACATTACATCCGACCTGCGATGGGGTATCATGAAGACCGTATGGTTACGAGTGATATTGGTGAGAACATGAAAATTAATATTTGCCAGTATATACGAATTTTAAATGAACCCACAAAGAAGTAAAAAGAAATGCTTTAAAAGAGTAATCACTCTTCGGATGAACAAGGATTGCATTGACACCCAGAAGAAAACTAGTCTGAAAATTCATTTCATAATAATTATCATAAGGAAAGAATCCGTATGTCCTTAAGTAGAGAAAACTATGAAATCTATTGTGGACTCGATCCAACTTAATTGCGTGGACGGACTTGATGACTATCCATATTAATATACCTTATAATCTGAGTCTGTATATTGCTAGATGTATGTCTCTCTAAGATAATTACATTCCTCTCAGTACCGTGTGATATATTGTCAAGAATTATTTTTCGATCTAGCGGCCTCCTTATGTAATAATTGTACAATACTCAAACCATTCAAAACACCAAATTAAATATAAATTTTGATAATCATATTTGATAAAGGTTACCATGTGATATATCATGAATTTCCACCAAGTAGCTACCAACGCTGAATATCGTGAAAAGGCTAGTATTGTTAACATCACTATTCGCGATTATTGAAGAATTTATATTTAATATATATATATTTAAATGCAATGGTTGAATTTTGATGTTGTACCTGCGGGCATGACCACCAAGACGTTGAAGACATCCTCTGGGATTGTCCACTTATGGAACCTGAACGAGCGAAGCTGTTTGCCAGGGTCCGTCCTCACACTAGCCCAATTAGTCACGCAAAACCAATAAATAATACGTCATTGCGCAAAACTGATAGAAACCGAGGCCAACTTTGCGGCATTCGAGAAATTTGCAGCGTCGTATGGTGAGCGGGATAGTCCCAACTCAATTTAGACTGGTGACACTCAGTATGCGGATACATAAGGCGCTTAACATCAGCGGACAGCAGAGCCAGTCCACAAAAATATTTATTTTATCCTTTTCTAACTTCCTTTTTTAAGCACTTCGGTACATGGTTGTGGCAATAGTCTCGTGCGGGTCCGTCTCGGGACGGAATAAGCACTTAAAAGTTTTTATTTTTAGCGTCATGTTTATAGCGTCATTTTTAACGTTTATAGCGTCATGGAAGGCGTGCATATCCACGGCTGTACATACATGACGGGTGGTGGTGGGAACCTAGGTTTTGTATGTTATAGCCAATTTCTCAACTTATTAGGGTCATGTATGACTCAAACACGCATTAAAAACAGCATGTGAATTTTGCCAGACCCGGGATTCTAATCCGGGACCCATGATATTCTAAGCCGACACAGCCCAAATTTACCTAAGCGATGCATTTTTCTAGTGGTAACAATACATGTATAATATCATCATTAACTGGGGTTATTACAATGCTAGATGAAAGCCTTCTCTAGCTACTTCCATTTTCTTCTGTACTTTTGTTGTCACGTACATCGATCAAGCCATGACAGTAAGTTTTAAGGTGTCTTTATGGCCGTGTAGTGCCCCATGGGTACCACTGTATGACGGTATTTATCCAGCGGTTGTCCACTCGCCATCCAACGTATACGACCCATCGTCAGTTTTATTACATTGGGTCTTTAACTCCATTTATATCTTAAATGTAAAGTGTAGTACCATTGCTTACGTACACATCTAAAATAATATGAACCTTTAATGCAAGAGAAATCTAATAATTATGATTGGCGCAACGTGGCTTGGATAAGTGCATATTGAGCATAACGCGGAGAGACCACAGAATAAAACAATGCATTAAAAGGTAGTCAAGAGATATACGTACAATTATTAATTGTTAAAAGACGATAATCCGATTATTAAATAGTACAAAACTAAAACAAAGCTTTTAAAGAACAAAGAACTCTCAAGGAAAACCAAAAAAACCGTATATAAAACTCTCCTGCGCCCGGTATTAACATATGGATCAGAATGCTGAGCACTAAGCAAACAGGATAAGAGAAATATAGATATCTTTGAGTGAAGAGTTTTGAGAATAATCTTTGGGGCTGCTCAAGAAGGTGGCATTTAGAGGTCAAGGTATAAGACCTATACACACTTTATGGGGGCGAAAAAAATCACGTGGCATATGAAAATGTAGAGACTGCGCTGTATCGGCCACGCGCATAGAATGCCGGAGGATATACTGGAAAGGCGTGCTATGTACACAGCCCCCGAAGGCAAGAGAAGACCTGAACGGCCGAAATTGAGATGGCTGGACTGTGCCACAGAAGATTTAAAAATCGGCGCCGCTGGATCGTCCAGAATGGAGGAAGTTTTTGAAGAAGACCAAGACCCACCAAGGGTTTTAGTGCCATAAATAATTATGATGATGACAAAACTAAAATTAAAGTTAAACTTGTAATAAGAACCTTCGTAATTAGTATTTTTTTTAATTTTATGCATTTTTCGATAGTTTTTTTTTATCAAGTAATGATGAAAATTAGGAAAAGGTATTTAAATCAATAAATGTAATCCTTGGATGAAAATAGGTGAAATAGTTTTGTCGTATACAGAATACGTAAAGGGAAAACATTCATCAATATAATATTACACACTGTAAATAGAATATTCAATTTGAGTTGTGCATTTCGATTGAGGCCACGATTCGTTAGTTTACATGGGAATATTTTTAGTTTTGCAATGGTACTTTATGTAGATTTTATTATAAATTATCAATATTTTATTTAAATTTTCTCTTTTCGAACGGTAAATCAGTTGCCCAAGCCTTTTCAGACTCCTTTAAGAGCATTTTTAGGGTGCCGTGAAATAAAATAGTTTGAAAACCAATGATATATATTGAATTTAGTTACGGAACTGGTTAAATATAAGTCATTTTTTACTTCCTGATACTTTAATAATGAGAAAATAATGTATACATGAATAATACATATGCCCTATTTATTATAACCATATGGCAATAAAATAATATGCTAATTAAACAAAATAAGAAAAATTTGCAACGCAAATTTAATATAGACTCATATAAAAAAAAGTTTTTTGCACTTATGCAGAATGACACAAAATTATCGATCAGATAATTTATAAAAGTTGTAATTTTTTATCTTTATTTTCTATACTAATACGTATAGGTAAGTATTATAATCTTTCATCTTTTGGTATCCTTCCACGAGACAGACAGAAAAGCGATTTTATTGTGATTAAGTTACGGGCTTTTTACATCTATTCTTTTACATCTATTTGACATCTATTTTAACATTCAAACATAAATATATATATTTACACAGTTATTTATCATTACAAAATTAAATAAAGTCGGGATAAGATCTTTAAGTCCTCTATCTAAACATGGCCGCGTAGCTTATGCCGATATCGGCCGACTATCGCGTTGTGGGTCCCAGGTTCGAATCCTGGGTCTGGCAAGTACATAATATTGTTTTTCAATCTGTGGATGAGTCAGAGTATAGACCTAATAGGTTGAGCAAGTGGCTGGCATCCATTTCTTGTGATAACAAAATCTGTTAATACAAACCTACACTCTGTGGAGGTCCATATTGATCTTATTAAGATCGGACATGGTTGGATACATACAATATGCCCAATATAAATTTATCAACTCGTAGATGAGGGATACGTCCTTTTAGTTCGTTGCATCAGTGTAATTTAATTATGATTATTTGAGGTTAGGAAAATTTAAATTAATTTATCAGGAACGCTATAATTTATCACCAAACTGTATCTAGTGTTTGTAAAGATGTATTTTTAAACAAAAAATGTTTGTAATACTAAGCCACTTATAATAAATATTAATTCTCCTATATAAAAGTGTTTGCACTTCCGGATCTGCTCGAGTGTTATCACAATAACAATGTTTGTCACATTAAATTTATTTTCATATAAATAATCAAATATTTCATCAGCCAACCTTTTAGTAAGTGAACCACGACAGTATTGCTATCGATTACTTCATACAAGATTAACTAAGGTTCGCCTAATTTAATATAACAATCTTAATAATATAATATCTGTGTTGTTGTTCGTTATAATAACTATATTTTAATTTGGTAGTACCTACGTCAAACTACTAAGCTTAGTTTTTTTTTTATATGGATACATATTTGATTAATAAACACAGAACTGTTTTTATGACAGTATGGCTTTATTATTTTTGGTGTTTGATGTATATTGCGGAGAAACACAGTATGCGAGGAACGATTATTCAATTGAAAATTTGTTAACCGCTTGATTGAAAGGTTTGATATCGACTACACATTATACCTGATATCATATTATGATATGATATGAAGTTCAGTTAATGTTAACTGTTTTTATGACGAGTGGTTCATTATCGATTGCGATCATTAGTTCTAGTTTGTATCGATAGATGTTACTATATCATATCTGTGTGCAAAATAAAAAGGAAGATAATCTAAAATCACTACGGTTAAAGTAAATTTGACTATTATTTTAATTATTTCAAGTTTTTGTTGATTTTACAATATTGAGACACTTAAATAGACAGTTGTTACAGGATTTGAATCCATCTTCAAAATATAAAAATATGAAAATATGAAATGAAGAAGATACAAAGGAAAATAAACTCATATTATGATTTTAATTGCTTCTCACAGGTTAGATAAAGTCAAGTCTACGTTTGATCAACTTTAACATTAATCATTGGAGAGTGGGGTGATTGGGTGATCCACCGCTCACCTCCGGAGTTTTTCCCCCCTCTGCGGCTCAAATTTTGATGAGCAAACGGGCAAGACCCGAAGTAACACACGATAAAGATGCGATTATGGATGCCAATCTTGCTTTGGCCTTCTCTCAGTCTTCTTGGGAGCACCGGCTGGTGCGGAAGAAGATGACCCCGACTCTGGACTCGGATTGGACGAACGCCAGACCCCATGACTGAATGCTGGTATCCGCAGAACCGGACAGAAGCGTGACGTGGGGTGGGGAGATGTTGGAGGCCTGTGCGGCGGCGGTCCTTGTTGATTGCTTTTTTTTTTCTTATTACATACTTACTAGAGATTCCCTCACCCAGATCCCAAACCTGGTCTCGACTGGTCGCGAAGCCACCGAGGCCGGGTCCTTTCAACCACAAATCATGCTTCACTCCCGATAGGCACCACATATAAAGGGGATAGACTATAAAATCGTCTAGGTGGCCCAAATATAAAAGCAAATTACCCTAAGCAAGAAGCAAGCACTGCCTGATAAAGCCCTCAACTTTAGTTTTGATACTTTTAATTCCTTAATATTTAACTGTCTCATATTTTCGGTGAAATATAATTAGATTGACACTTCAGTAGGTTTTAAAGCAGATGTAACGTGAAAAAATCATAAAAGTAATCAATAATTAATGAAAAACACAAGAAAGATTTCACGATATAATTAATCACGATTGTCAAATCAGTTTTGTCAGATAAAAGAAATATAATAGGGACCAATAAATTCATGTATAGACTTCGTTCATAATTACCGTGTTTTTCAGTACAAAAGATTAACCAGATTAAAAACGGTTAACTATAGACATGCACACATGATAACAAAAAATAAAAATACGCAGTATATAAGCACCTATCACGTAATGACTATTTTTTTAAAGTAAGTAGACGTGAAACAAAATAGCCATATTATAAAAAAGACTTATTTTACTGTTGATGTAACAAATTAGTAAAACATGTATGGCGTTGTTACTTTTCATAAGAATTTAAGGGTAATTGGCAAACCTCTAAAAATCATCTGGGGATCTCAATAAAGGTCCCAACCCATGAGTTTGAAGAGTGGTGAGGGCAGTTTTTTGACAGTTTTCCCATAACCAACAAAACAGCAGGGTAATAGACGGTTCAGCTGAATTTGTTTTGCACACCCTCATCTGGTTCGGTGATCTGTTATAAATTAACACTACCATACACATTTTTTTTATTTGAAGTCATTTACAAATTGGATTTTTGTATGGAATATAAAATTTATAATTTAAAAAATAATCAATGTTTCAGATTAATATGTATGCAAAAGTATTTTTAATTTTATATATGACAGCTACGTGCTATGCTCAAATTCCTGAGTTTTGGCAAGAATGCCCTAAAGTGAGTGTAAAACAAGATTTTGATTCAACCTGAGTAAGAATAAAGTTATAACATTTAATATATCAATAATATATTCCCCTCCCAGTTGATTTTACGTTACAATTGTTACTCCGACAGATTTTTTTTTTTATTCAGACAATTTTGTAATGCATGTCTCAATAGTATGTATATCGACCACGGAGTGTCAAAAACGCATAAATGAAAATTTGATATTTAAAGGAGAAGAAAATGAAATATTAATTTGGTGGGCCTCTCTTATAAATATTGACTTTTGAGACACTATACATAAAATTCCGTGTTCGAAAATTTGTACGTATATAGTGGACCGTATCTCAGTTCACCATGAGCTGTTGTATTGACACTAAAGTCCGTGTAATACTGAAATCAAATTCATGTCTAACACTTAAAATACGTTAAAAACGAAAGAATACAGGGGAAAATAGGTAGATAAGAAAATTAGAAATGTAATCATATCGTATATATTTATATAGCTTCTGAATAATTCAAAAGTAGGTGGTTAGTAAGTATGTCCTCGTAAGTATAAAGGCATACCTACCTATTAAATATCTGTTACTAATGATAGAGTTGTTGTCAAATATTTGATAGCAATCAATTTCAAAATAATACAATTAGAATATTACTGTCTGAAATGCTTCACGAACTACGCCTGTTTTTTTTTAATATAAATGCTATACGACCATTTCTTTCTGATACAACAGCTTACGGTTAACAGTAATACGGCGAAACGTAATACGTCCAATTTACACGTAACCTTGAAATTCTAAACAATTTACTCCACCATAGCTATTATACATAATTTTATTAATACAATTAATCTAATATTTTTTTATTTCATTCTATAGTATCTTGGGAAATGGTATGAATATGCGAAATACTGCAATGTTTTTGAAATATTCGGAAAATGTATCACAGCGACTTACACTTCGAAAACATCCGGGACTATTGACGTTACAAATTCACAAGTGTATAAAGTGTAAGTGAAAATTAAAAAATATATATAATTCATTTCCATCGACTGTTGTGTTGAAGGGAGAAAAAAGACCCACAGAAATCAAATTTTACTGGAGGCACAAAAACGTTTTTGTTTTCTGTCAAAGTTAAAATATACAATAGACGTAAACCTTACATGCATGACGATCATTATTTTGGTCTTTTATGTTAACAATTATTAATTTTCCCACTTCACTTCCTTCTTTTAAAAAAAATTAAATAAAAAGAAAAACTAAATTTAGTCCGCACTTGGAGCAAACATCCTTCAGATACAGCTTGTATTTAGTCGTATTCAATGTTATTATCCAATAAAACATATTTTAAAAATATATAAATTTAATTTATAATAAAATTCCTTCTTACAGTTGATATTATAAGTGTAATTTTCATAAAAATGTTTTAAAAAGAAAACATAATATAACCTAACAACGACAGTAACCGGCTAATATTTAATTTAATAATTAAACATAATTATTACCATCTGCAATTCAAAAGTGACTTTTACATGTCAGTATAAACTTACATTTTTATAATATAAGATAAAATATTATATCTTTAAATTCTGATTGACTTAAGTTTTTTTACTATTATAATATTTGAATAGTTTTTTTGCAACCCAGGCTTTGCCTTTCAGCATCTTCATGCATTTTGATGCATTCAGTTCACTGATTATGGGTCAGACTTTAACATTGTTTATTTATTATTTTGTTTGTAATTAACTGTGTTGCCTTTATGATCGGCATCCTTATTATTGTTACTATTGTATTATTAATGGGTACCTAATATTATTTTTAGATTCAATTTTAATATTCCTTACACCATTTCTGGTACAGCAACATTTGCTGGACTGCCTACCGTTGGAAGTCTGAAAGTTGTTTTAGGGTTTTCACCTATTCCAGCGCTTTATAATGTACTTGAAACGGGAATGGGACGATTTGACACCGCGAACTGGCCTCCGCCGATTGGCCTCCGGTTATTGGCCGCCGGTACAATCGGACACCGACCCAATTGGCCTCCGGGACGATCGGACGCCGGTACAATCGGGCGCCGACCCAATTGGACACCGGCCCAACTGGCCGCCGGGAGATTGGACGCCGCACGGCTGAATTAAATGCGCAAAGGAAAAGACCTACGTAACGACTTGGTAGAGAAAGTAGACACGACACTTTAATATGCTTCTATCTACTTAGTGGTTGTACCTTATACATTTTTCGCTTATGATTGATAATAATTATTACTTATGCTTTATACTGTTTATAAAAAGAGAAGAATTCTTTCCTCGTCAGAACTTGAAGATGTACATAATTAAGTAAGTAATTTATTGTGTATACCTACCTATTCATATTAAAAAAATATATATTATATTAATAATGAATTGGTTAGTGAAAATAATATCTTTCGGCGTTTTCTCGATTTCATGTTATTATAATTGAACTTTATATTTATTCATCATCCGTAAATAAGTATTTTGAAGTTTATGAAATTACAAACAATATAAGTAGGTAAAATACTTGAAAGGTACCTACATATTACATTATATATTATATTATTGTTTGAAATGTGTTGGTCAATCGATCTTTAATAATTAGGTACAATTTATATTAATCAAGGCGTTTACGTAATAAATAAAATAAGTCTATAATAATTAACAAACTATACCGTATTCAGTACCTACATGTATTCTGTACCTACATTATTATATATTATGTTGACAAAGCGAATTTGTATGTAGGTGCATATTATTATCAATAGACTATCGTTTGAAATAGGTGTTAGGTATCTTCGGCTTAAAATTGCTTATTCCATTTTTATTACTAAACGTATTTTATCAAAAACGCGCTAACTCACATTAGATAAATTTCAAGAAAAGTTGACTCAAAAAATTCAGCACGGTGCATAGGTAAATGAATATTTTTTCATAGCGTGGTATATTTTTTTACATTATTTTTAAAATAACTGGAGTAGAGTGTACTAGATATTAATTTAAGTCGAAATGTTCATATGTTAAAAATTTCACCATTAATTTTAAATGTGTACACATATTTTTGTTGAAAGATAAATAGTATGGCTAACATTAATACATTATTATAAACATTATTATGGACGCTAAACCAAGATATGTTACGGAGACTTGAAGCTTTCGAGATGTGTCTGTATAGATGCATCCTCAAAATTTCTTGAACTGACAGGGTGACAAATGTTGAAATTCTCAATCGAATGGGAAAGGACCAAGAAGTTCTACGTAGTATTAAAACCAGGAAACTACAGTACCTCGGCTACATTATGAGAGGACAAAAGTACAGTATTCCCCAACTTATCATTCAAGGAAAGATCAATGGTAAGCGTAGCAGAGGACGGCGCCGCATTTCGTGGCTTAAAAACCTCCGTGATTAGTACGAGTGCAGCTCCATTGAACTATTCCAGGTATCAGACGACAAAGATAATATTGCCTTGATGGTGTCCGACCTCCGCTAGGGGATGGCACAATAAGAAGAAGAAGATAAATATTTATTTCTGAAGAAAATCTTACAAATGGAAAATTCACTGTTGGAATATGAATACGTATAATATAACAAAAACAGTAAAACAAAATAGTAATAAGTAGCAGTGTAAACTTAATAATTATATATCCTCTTTGACAACAAAAGTCAATACCACCACCTGTCACCTGACCAAAGCTACTAAAAACCATCCACACATTATATATATGGTGGATACAGAATGGTGACATGACTTGGGAAGATAATAAGAAAATAAATAATCTAGGAAAAAAAAATTATATTGACTGGTGAAACATTTCACCAAGCATGGATTTATATTTTATGAGTTGTATTGTTTTGTGTAACTACGTCGAAATATATAATACCTATTATATTAATCACTAGGAAGCCGATGTTTGTAATAGGGAATTATTTTTAATTTATCTGTGGAAATACCTGGGTACGTGGGAAAGCCACAGTTATTTAAAAATAATCTGATCTAACTACCTTATTAGCTCGATCAGGGGTTAAAAAATGATTCGCCTTTGTCATGAGAATTATACAAAATATTATAATAGCGTTAAAAATATTTTTAATATGACAAGAATTTCGAAAAATGTCTAACTCATCGGCTAACAGTCTAAGAGCCGTCTGTCCAGTGAATTCGTCCAAAAATATCAGCAAAATATAATATAAAACATTGGAGTGATCCTGAAATCGATAATTCAATACCTACTTTGATTTAAAATAACAAAAGCCGATTGCCAATAAGTAACGCAATTTAGAAAGTGCTTCAGAGAGAATTATAAAAGCATTAGCTCACTTCGATACAAGTAGATAGGACTCGTATAGCTTAGTGGCTAGAGCACGCATCTGGGCGCGAATCCTGTTGGATGTCGTATTTTTTTAGTTAGGTTAAATAATACTGGGTAATTATTGAGTTTGGAAGAAAATAAATCATTAAATCGACATTGACTGATGATATTGCAGCACGTATTTATAAATTAAATAATTAGTATAACACAAATTATGACTTAATAAGTAGAATTGAACAGTAAACATATTATTAAATATATCGATGACCCAATCACATAAACCTTTTTTAACTGCAACCGGTTTCGTCCACCCAGATGCTAGTCTAGTCAGTACGATAAAAATTGCGTTTTATTAAATTAAATCAATAATAGAATTCATTTCCACCATGAATTTACAGTTAACATAATTAATAAAAGAAATATTATATTAAACAGAATTACATATACGAGTGAACACAGTTTGAAAACCCCTTTTTTTGAAAAAAAATAGGTTTAATAGTATTATTTCGATCAGGGTTGGCAAACCTTTTACGTACGTGAGCCAAAATTTCCCTATTATAATTGTTCGACTGTCTGACATACCGACATTCATGAGAAAAAATTAAAAACAGTTTTTAAGAATGCTATTGAAAAAGTTTAAAGATTATAATTGAGTTCTTGATATTCTATTTTCACTGTGTTTCTAGCCGAAGGCTAATCTTTTATTCGTTCAATAATTTTTTCCTTGTTTTCAAATTTTCAAGGAGATTGTGGAAGCATTTTAGCAACGCTTCTTTCATATTATTATATTCCCTATCACTAACTAAGCGGTTTTCCGTTTTTAGCGATTATATTTGAGGTAAAATAATAAGCAGCTGTTTATATTTGAATGACTGCCGATAAATTTCACCAAGTTGTCATCATTGTTGGATAAATATTTTTATTTTTAATCTGTCATTTTTGCCTGACTTTCGTTGATTGGTAAAAATAATATTAAAAACCGAAGAAAACATTGCTCTGTCGTCATCATTTTTTAATATTACATACTTACTTATAAGAACATTAATTTATTTGCAAAACTTTTCTTGTATATTATTAAATTATTGTAGGTTTTTTTTTCTTTTCAAAATAAAACATTCGCGTGCCATGAAAAATCATCTCGCGTGACACTAGTGTCACAGGTTCGCCATCACTGATCTAGATTCATTCTGCTGTAGGGTTAATGCTTTTAACTTTTGCATTATCTACTTAGTATTAGTATTTTGAGATGTTTAAAAAATACCTAATGATTATTTACCTTTGTATACATAGACCACAATTTCGGAGTATATTTTCGGGGCAAATTTTCATAACAGTTAAATATGGTAAAATAAAAAAATGTATAATCCTCGTCATAGACATTTTCTTTGATCATTGTAAGTGGCAATATGATGCAAATCCTTACTGCTTATTTTAATAATAATTTAGTTTATATTCTAAATTTAATTAAACGTTTAATTTTTTTTTTCTAACAGTGCTTTAATGAATTAAATTTACAGAAAAGATGATCGCCTTTTGTTTATGTTTTTAGTTGTTATTAGTTATAGACATTCATCAAAAATATAAATTGTTTTTTTGCTCTTTGAAAAAAATTGAGAATATGACAGTTGCACCCATCTGCTTCTAAGGTATAGATATTATTTATTTAGTAGATTCTAATGTAATGAACAAAGAAAGGCCTCAGAAATACAATCATTTAAAGGTGCTGATAACCGAATTAAAAAAATATACAGGATTATGGTTGTAGAAATCCAATTGCATATTAAAATGGACTCTTTCACAACTACAAAATGTCTCAATACGTCCGATGGTTTTTGTATTACTCCAAGTAGGCCTACTACTGAATAAACTATATATTTATAAGAATATAAATACATTACTTACGAGGTATTAGATACAGTAAATAATATACATTATATTATATAATTATTTGCCATACAAAACCAATGATTTAAGAATTCTATGCGAGAGTTAATTTGATTTTACAAACCTTTAACAATAAAAAGGTACCTAATTGTCAATTTTTTTATAAATAAAATAATTTAAAAAAAACTGTAGGTATCCACTAACTAATTATTATGTAGGTATGATTTTTAACTTTATATCAAATAAAAACATGTCATTTGTAAAATTATGGATACCCTCAAACTGTGTAACCTATAATATGATAAGGTATAAAAGGATTACTTGGGAGGATTGACTAATCCAGTATTCAAAATCGTGTTTAAGAAAAAAGACATCTTATTCAGTATCATAGGCATTCCAGTAAAATGATAATTGTGAACAATTAGTACGAAATAATTTAGGAATTTTATAGTATTGACAAAGAAATTAGTGCATTGTTTGAAGTGAAATTAATAATTAAACTATTAATAATATTAATTCCTGTTACGATATAATCGTTTATTTGATAATGAGTGACATTGACAATTAAAAGTGTTATTTTTAGTGAAATTATTTGAGAAATAAATAAACTCAAGTGACAATAATTAGTGACAAATACCATATTCGCAATGGAAGGGCAGATTATGAGCGAACGCGGGCCGGGCATGGAAAGTTAGAGTGTGACACACACACTGACAACGAATGTCATCAATTTTAACTTATGTAACAAATTCATACAATAAAGTAGGTAAAAACTTTATCACCTACCTATTAAATCAATGATCACAATAAAAAATATAACATTAAATAATAATAAAAAAATAACAAATAAATTATGATTAGTTGAAGTATTTGAAGTGAAGTGGAAAAAAGTAGCATGTAAGAATAATATCGAATATTTGTTTCACAAGATTGATATCATTGATATAGCTATCTCATTAGTAACCTCCGTTAAATTCCCAATACGTTGCTATGTTCCCAGAATTGACAATTTTACACCTCTTGAGTGTAGTAAGTATTTTTATTGATTACATTTACTAATGATCTATTATTATGTTTTGACGATTAATACTCATATCAAATGTATTATTAGTGAGAAGGTAGGGTTTTTTTACAAACACTTCCAACTATTCATAATTTGTTTGTTATATTTTTATTGTGAACTTAATGGTAGGTGATAAAGTTTCACCTAATTTATTGTATTACTTTATTATATAAGTAAGAATTATTAACTGTATTCATCGACAGTGTGTATTTACCTTTTGGTAAATGCACATAGTGCCCGAAGGTGCCGAAAGGCGAAACTCGGGTCGCAAAAATCGACTCAAATGGAAAAGTACAAAACTTCAATCCATTAAAATTTATTCGTTTAGTTTACTTACATTCAAATATATAGGTATGTTGAATTTTTGAGAGGTTATTAAGAAAAGTAGTAAAATATTCGGTTAGGTAGAATATATTAATAGTGTATTTACATTACAAGTTTTAGGTAGATAGGTAGGAAGGTACCTAATATTGTATTATTAAGTTCCTCCATTTATTCCTTTATTTTTATGGAAAGTAATAAATATTTTGTGTAGTCTTCGTATGTTATTTTGTTATGAGGTTTTTTGAGTTGAATATGTACGTTAATTATGTTATTTAAATATCATAAGTAGGATTATAAAATACCCATACGATGTGTATTTATGAACTGCATTTTGTTTTTATATTATTAAAATGTATTGTCTAAAATAGGTTGTCATTGAAAATAAATGTATTATTATAATTGTCGTTTTATTTATCAATTTTGCTTAGCACTGCATAATATTGTGTTTTATTTTATTTTATTATTTAATATAGGTACTGTCTTTTCATCAAGGCTTCACTGTGAGTTAATACCGTTAAAGAAATTCATATGTAAGTATTATTATAAAAATATGACTTAGCAAATAGTGAATATTATTAATTACTATAAGGTTACTTTACATATTTATCCATCAACCTACTGAAATATTTACAGCAGATTATTTTCTTAAATATTCAAAGATATTTTTATTTACCCTAAAACACACTTTAAAATGTAATGTTTTAATTTAAGAAAAGTCTGAAAGAATATTATTTTCATTCAAACTGGCGCAATTTAACTAATAAACTAGAAACAGGCAAAAAAATAAAAAACACACGACGAAATAAATAACAATAGCTTTAGTGTTTTATGGTTGTATTTTAAATCATATACATTTAATAAACTTAAAAAAATACCATATACGAATACATATATTTTGGTTACTTACTGTTTTTATTTGGTGTTTTTTCTCGCTTTCGGTAAAGTTGAGTTTCGCATAACATATACTTAATTATCCCCTTTATAGGGACACCTACAGATTCGTAAATATAAATAAAAATACGTAAATTTAATTGTGCACATCTTTAAAAGACGAGGAAAAAATTCCATTATTTTTATAAACATCATATATATATTATACTTAAATAAAAATGACTATAACTTCCAATAAAGTTACAAATTCGCTTTGTCAACATAATATCTAATGTAATATGTATATACCTTTCAAGTAGTTTACCTACTTATATTGTTTGTAATTTCATAATCTTCAAAATACTTATTTACGGGTGATATACACATATAAAGTTCAATTATAATAATATGAAATCGAGAAAACGCCGAAAGACAATATTTTAACTAACCAATTCATTATTAATATTTGTTGTTTTTAATATGAATAGGTAGGTATACACAAAAATTACTTAATTATGCACATCTTCAAGTTCTGGCGAGAAAAGAATTCTTTTCTTTTATAAACAGCATAAAGCATGAATAATAATTATTATCTATCATAATAAAAATATATTAAGCGCAAAATGTATTAGGTACAACCACTAAGTAGATAGAAGCATTTATTAAAGTGTCGTGTCTACTTTCTCTACGAAGTCATTACGTAGGTCTTTTCCTTTGCGCATTTTATTCAGCGGTGCGGCGTCCAATCTCCCGGAGGCCAGTTGGGCCGGTGTCAAATTGGGCCGGCGCCCGATTGTACCGGCGTCCGATCGTCCCGGAGGCCAATTGGGTCGGTGTCCGATTGTACCGGCGGCCAATAACCGGAGGCCAATCGGCGGAGGCCAGTTCGCGGTGCCAAATCGTCCTAGACCCACTTGAAACAGACTATGACAATTATGCAGTGGTATTTTCGTGTAATGAAATGCCTTTAGTAAATACCAGTAAGTATTTTTTCTTAATATCTTATTTATGTAACTTTTTAAAATGCTAAATTATTGCTTTCCATTTTTTTATCTCCAATATCATGGGTTGAAAATTCAGTATTAATCGTAGCTGACTCCATAATGAAATTTTTACTAGTTCTTTTTTTTGAAAAATGATTATTGGACGTACAATATTGCACGATAAATTCCATATTCTGAATTCAACGATTTATTAAAAAAAATGTGAATTTCCTAGACACATCCCAACTCGAGGATGCAATATAGAATCCAGCATCTGCCTGATTCAATAGCTAACTTTTAAAAAATGTCAAAATATTACATTATAATCGATTTATTTATCATCTCAACATGACTTTTTTTATACAGAGTTTTTGTGGATTTTAACCAGAAAACCAGTCCCAGATCCTGTTTATGTAAAGAAGGCCTATGATGTGATGGACAAAAATAAACTACCCCGCAATTTATTAAAGTTCACGTACCAAGAAAATGATTGTCCGCCCAACTATTAAAACACATTGTTTATATTATTTAAAATTAACAGATAAACAAATAATAAGTATTCAATTTGTAAATGAAAATATTTAACTCTATTTTACGTATATAATAAAACTATCAATAACATTTTTTACCGAAATCTCTTTTAGATTTTGAACATACAATATTCTTAAATATCTCATTTTTTTATACGTACAGATAGATCAGCATGAATTATTCGCAATACTAGTAAATATTTTGTACTGCCGCTTTGACGTTCATTTTGGTTTATAGATAAGGTCGAGATCAGACAGTTTTGCGTCCAGAGTGCGAATTTGAAGCAAAACATTTGCAATCCACTTCGATTTTTTGCGTTAAAAGTTGCGAGTTGAAAAACGATTTCAAAGAGTAAAACTTTATTGTTATTTGCAAAATTATCACGTATCTATTTTATGTTCAGTTTTACATTATAAATGTGATAATTTGCAACATTTCAATTATCGTAATCGTCAAAACTAGTTTGTTTTAGTTTAGAAAAGATTACAAGCGTGCACATTTTACAATTGTTATCGATAAAATTTTTGAGTTCGTAATCCACCCTATTACTTTGTCATCAAAACTGACATGACATCGACGATGTGATGTAACATGCGAAATTGCTGCGAAAAGTTTTCGCAAGCATTGGCAGCACAAATGTTTCATGTCGGTCTGCGGGTGGCTTTACGTATGTTATATTAAAAGTGTTGTTAAAAGTATCTGTCATTATAACAATAAACATATTATAGGCCTAATTTTTTTATAAAAGCAATACTTAATTGTTATCTTATTATTGTTATTATTATTAAATAAGTTGTCGATTTTAAAAGATTTTTATTAAAATATTTAAGATTCATTGTATTCAAATAGTATATCGGAGTGGCAAAAAATTATTACTAAGCTATATGGTTAAGAGTATACTTTAAAAAAAATAGTTAATTACTACATTTAATCAGTAACAAATTAACAGTATGCATCTCTACGTAGGTACTAATATAATGTAATAGTTGGCAGTGCCAACTTGGCACAATATATTTACCTACAAATGCATTGTATTAGATTTACCACCAATACTTATGCGTTCAAAGGCTGTAATTACACGTACGTCAAATTATCATGTTTTTGCATGGAGTATCGTGACATCTACAGGCACAATATCGTAATAATGACAGAACATTGTATTAGCAATACCAAATCACCACATTCCTTCATAAATTTGTACCGACTCGACACAAAATGCGTATGTGGCTTAAATTATATGTAGTTTATTAAAGCATTATTACAAAACATTTAACCTTGCATATTTAGGTAAAGTAAAAATGTTTTTCAGTACGACGAAAAAATGAGACATTATTTTATAGGCAAAAGGATGTAACATTTTAATCTACACCAAACTGGCTAAAAATATATCTGTTATCGTTAAAAATACAGCAAAAGGTTTAACTTTATTACGGTTCAGGGATAGCCGCCATCCTAAAATAAACCAGATATAAACCCCATGCACTGTTAAACACTTAAAATGTAGTTAGTGTTTTTCCAAGTGGAAAATGTGATTTTGAATTAAACGGGTTTTCGATTAGGCACTTGTTTTCCGTTTCTGCTTAGTAGGGGTTAAAACGACTTATCTACGTAGTACCACTCAAAATTTACTTATTCAACATCAAAAAGGGATTAATCTATTATTGGTTCCATACCAGTAAAAAGCTTTTACCCAGCTTATATTATCAATGAGTTATAACACACTTTACAAAAATCTAAATTTACCATAATGAGGTAAAAGTATATTTTTAAATAAAATTATATTAATCATAAATAATTTTGAAACACCTAAGAAACACATCTATTTGAAAAAATCTAATAAGTATTCTAATTGTGTATTTTCAGTAAAAATATTATATTCTTAAATATTGTGACTTATTCGTTGAATAAATGGTTTATTAAATATTTAGCAAGTGCAAGTACCGACTAAGAGTGCGATGCAAAACCATACTGAGGCTTACTTTGATACACACCTAACTTTAAGACGTAGATTTCGGTGACCTAAGTTTGGTAAGAAAAACATATTATATTATTCTTGAACATACATAATTCTGAAAACACTTGTAAGAAAATATGGCCAATAGGAAAAATCTTTAAAAAAAAAAGTAAGACACCCGGCAGGAATCGAACTTGCGTTTCTTGGGTATCGCGCCCTGTGCATTATCTAAAAAATAAAAAATTCAAAAAATAGAATGGTACATTCTTAAAATCTTGTGAATTATTCGTTGAATAAAAGCAATAGTTAATATATTAATCGTATTATAACGCCTCAGTGGAAGAGAGAAAGAAAATATGACATGTTTCTTAAGAGCATACTTCAGTGAAACGGCAAATAATTTTCAACAGTAGGTGCGACGAAATTTCTCACTATTCGCCAATCGGAGACTAACAGCGAGGTGTCCGCACGTCGATTTGTTTTGTCGTGGCGTCGGATGAAAATATTCTTAAATCGTGTAAAGATGACTAAAAAACTTTACGTATGTACTTAAAAAAGAAAACAGGTCAATGAATATACTATTATTATTAGTAATATAACACTAAAAATTACATTAAATGGACGCATGTTGGATTTTTATGAAAAATTATATTTCGTTCGGCACGCGTCATTTACACGATCTGCGCATCGCCTAGCCACAATCTTTTTAGACCATGCCTCAACTGAAGCCTTAATCTTATTCTTGTTGAAACAGCTGTTTAACGTCGACAACTCTGCATTACGCTCTAAAATTTGGAGAGAACTAGACGCCGCCTAGGATACCATTTTTAAGTAACTAGTATTGGTACCTTGAATCAAATCTTAAAAATATTAGCCGGTAAAAACAGTAGCCAATATTAACGAAATGTGAGAAGCGCTCCAGTTGCATAGTATTAGTTGCATAGTATTAGTATATAATTTCGTCGTAATTAGGTAAGGTGCAGTTGGTTAAATTGTTTCGATTTGTTCAATTCTCCCCCGATACCAAATATCTCTTCAAATAGGTATACTTCTGAAGTATTTACGAATTAAGAATATACAATACCTACAAAATGTAACAATCTCTTGTAAATTATTTGTTGATTATAAAAAAGTTTTTTTTTGTATTTTTTTATTCAATAGGTAGTTACTGAATACAGGTACAGCCCCGCAATATTATTAGGTTGGTTGCCGGGCGAGTTATCTTGAACAATGTATTAATTTACCAATCCATATACTCTTTTCGCGAATATGTCTTAATACCCAAACTATCTGACGTCTTTTAAATTCCGTCGATATCATCCTATGTAGTACCTGTGTTGTTATTAAAATTTAATGCATGACCAACTTACTAATTATACTATATTCTGACATTATTAATTAGTCTTGAGTAAAAAATAATTACTGCTTAATTTGTATTTTTAGGTCAATCTACTCAAAACGGACAATGTACTTGTTTCCACTGTTTTCTCATCATTTGAATTGTTGTCATGTTTACAAAAGTTATAATTACAAACATAACCATATTCTCTGCCTAAAAAGGTAACGCCTTGAGTTAGGGAAAGAAGTCCGATTTCTAAATCCAAATTTAATCCTACATGTAGATTTGAAGTTAACCTTTTTCTAGTATTTCATTATTGTTCAGAATACCAAAATTCTTTAGTAAAAAGTATTTCTGAATTATTGATTAAATATTATATTATATTAATAATATTATTAAATATTTATTTTATTCAACATTATGTATATTCAATGAAAAGAATGTTACATTCCAAAATCCTCTGAATTATTCGTTGAATAAAAGAAATTTAATGGTTCTTTATTATTTTAGTTGGAATTGGTGATATTCAATCTTCAATCAAATTTCCATGTGAATAATGCTTCGTGATAAATAATATGCGAAGGACTTTTGGAATGTCAAATCATTTGACATTCTATATGGAAATTTGTCGGTAAATATTTTCAGGTAGATTTTGTGAAGATAATATGCGAGTGGGATGGTTTACATAAGGTATACGTTTCGTATAAATAGACGAATATACTTTATCATCCATTTCATACATTTATTTATTTAGAAAAGAGTATTATGGCATTACAGCGATTGGCCAATGCACCATAAAATATAATAAATACAAATTATAAAAATTATATATAATAATTATAAATAACAACCAAAATAACAACCAATATAACAACAAAGTAGAAAAGAAAGTATGACGTGCTTATGTAGATAATTAATACAATTATAAATTTAAACTCTTTAACACGTCCACAAACATGGTGTAGTTAATAAAAATAAATCAACCTTTATGGTGCCCTCAAATAAGTTAATTGCACGATAGACAGCATCATAAAACATTACATCCGTCCTGCGACAGGGTATCATGAAGACTGTAAAGTTACGAGTGATATTGGTGGGAACATGAAAATTAATATTTGCCAGTATATACGGATTTTAAATGAACCCACAAAGAAGTAAAAAGAAATGCTTTAAAAGAGCAATCACTCTTCGGGTGGACAAAGATTGCATTGATAGCATACCCAGAAGAAAATTAGTCGGAAAATTCATTTTATTATCATTATCATAAGGAAAGAATCCGTATGCTTAAGTAGAGAAATCTAAGAAATCTATTGTGGACTCGATCCAACTTAATTGCGTGGACGGACTTGATGACTATTTATATTAATATAACTTTTAATCTGAGTCTGTATATTGCTAGATGAATGTCTCTCTAAGCTAATTACATTCCTTTCAGTACCGTGTGATATATTGTCAAGAATTATTTTTCGATCTAGCGGCCTCCTTTTGTAATAATTGTACAATACTCAAACGAATTTAAACTAAATAAGAAATTTATTGGTATCATCATATTTTTTTTTACCAACTAACCTACCGATTATGATCGTAACATTATCATAGTATCACTTTTGCTAACGCAGTTTTGAGACTTAACCCATAAATAACTCATTTTTGACTAAACGTCCCAAATGCAGTGCTCAGATTGGATAATTTTACGAACCGAAACGCTCAA
Organism: Rhyacophila brunnea; assembly: GCF_057557595.1. Taxonomy (NCBI): domain Eukaryota; kingdom Metazoa; phylum Arthropoda; class Insecta; order Trichoptera; family Rhyacophilidae; genus Rhyacophila; species Rhyacophila brunnea. The sequence goes on along the minus strand of NW_028232796.1, from coordinate 5,993,297 downwards.
TAATTTTCCTAAAATATTTATGTAATTTTATGTATAATACAAATTAGTGTATAGTGGCGCTGTTAACAGTAGTCTGTATAATTTGAAGGTGCTGGTGGATTCCGGATCTATGGGGGGGGGGGGGGTGTGGTTAAGATGATGCCAGACACTGACCTTTTATGATGTTTATGATGGCTCCGTGGTTTGGTTGCACTATCACTCGCGCGGTATGGTTTGTTGGGATACCCGGTGCGCGGCACTTTGTCTGTATACCGTTTATGGATGATATATGAGGTTGGTTGGTTGTATGAATGATGAGAGCCGGTATCACGGCTTGCCAGGTATTCATAAGTATCGCTTGTATGACGTCACGACGTCACACTATATCAAGCTGACCCGGCCGTGGCCCACAAACAACTTCTGAATCAGTTTGTATAATCGAGGCCACCACAATTTGGCGGAACCAGTGTATAAGATTTTTCGGTACAGTTCGGTTATGAGGAATACAGCGGCAAACACATTTTGAAAATAGCTGATATACTGGATTAATTGATAGGTTAACCTAACCAAACCTAACCTATCCAAACCTAACCTAACCTAATCTAACCTAAACGAACCCAAACTAGCAAATAATCCAGTATATCGGGTATTTTCAAAATGTCTTTTCCGCTGTATTCCTCATAACCGAAATGTACCGATTTTTCATATACCTGCCATGCTCAGACGGTCGAATAGAATAACAGTTTTTTTTTTAACTTGTCGCATGCAAATGATGCAGTAACCGTAGGTGAATATCAGGGTTTATGATACGTCGTAAATATTATTTTTCACTATGATTCCGACAAGTTAAATGATATAATTAAGTAAATGAATTTAATTTTGTTTTATAATTCACGAACCGGGACGCAATATTTATATTTTACACGAGACGGAGTGATGATGTCAGGGATTTTACAAGCTGAGCTCCGTTGTGCTCCTGTCCATTTCGAACCCTTTCCTAATTCCTTTTGAGCTAAGCAGCTAGATATTATATCATGTTTATATTGTGTAGGTAGACTATTGTTCAAAAAACTAGATACTAAATTAGTCTTGATAGAAACAAAAATAAAAGAATAAATGAATACAATTGTTAAAAAACGATTCAAATATGATTTATGTATAGTATTATGTAGCAACGTGTAAAGCTTTTTAAAGGGTATATTTACTTAGCAAAAGTAAAGCGTTTTTCTGCCGTATTGGCTAGTACAAAGTTAAACTGGATGTGTTCAGAGGAGTGTTTAAATTCCGTCATACGATTTCGAAAATCGAGAGCCTGAAATTCGTTTAAAAAAAGCTTCGGTAAATCGGTTAGGCTTTTCAATTCCTGATTTTGTCGATAGAGTGCGTCGCCAGGCGGAAATAAAAATTACCGACAAGCGAAAACATCGAAGCTTTTTACCCCCCGTTGGCTAGCTTTCACATAGAGATTCCATTTTAGTCTCTACGTTACCCAATTTGAATGCTTCATGAATCCCCCTAATGTGGAAGTACGAACAATATATTTTTCGCGGTCTAATATTGTTTATCACTTGGTGTTCCCCACATATAAACATTGATTAATGATACGGATTTCACTCACACGGTGAGTTTTATAAAGCTTATTTTTTTCAAATTTTAACATTACATAAAATTAAATATACATTTTGATAATCGTACTTGATAAAGGTTACCATGAGCTATATCATGAATTTCCAACAAGTAAACGCTGAAAATCATGAAAAAACTACTTAGTATTGTTAACTTCACTATTCGCAATTATTGAAGAATTTATATTTCTATTAAAATGCAATTGTTGATTTTTTATCCAGTATGTTATAGCCAATTGCTCAACATATTAGGTTCATACTCTGACTTAAACATACAAAAAAAATATCGTGTAAATTTTGATAGACCCGGGATTCGAATCTGGGACCCATGACATTTTAAGCCGACTTCACTCTGAACGAAATTCACCTTACCGATGCATTTTTCTGATTGTAACAGTAAATGTATAATATCATCATTAACCAGGATTGTTCCCCTGCTGGATGAAAGTCTTCTCCAGCTACTTCCATTTTCTTCAGTCCCTTTATTATCACGTACATCGACCTTATGACATCAGGTTTTAGGTTGTCTTTGAGGTCGTTTAGTGCCTCATGGGTACCACTGTATGACGGTATTTATCCAGCGGTTGTCCACTCGCCAATCAACGTATCCGACCATAGAGGTATTAAATTAAAAGAGAGGCAAGGAATCGGCTTTCTCATAAAGCTTAATGAAGCAGGCCAACAATAGCCGATAACTTACGAGAAATAGCGACGCGATAAAAAAAAATCAGAGCATCACAGAGGATTTACTTTGGTTATTATAACGTACCCATATAACACAATCTTAACGTTCAAATTTTAACACAAATTGATTACCAGCCCGCCCCACCATACTTTTTCGCCATATTAGCCTGCTTCACCATACTTTCATATAACCTGCAGCCCCTAGTATTCGACCCATTGCTAGTTTTATTACACAGGGTCTTCTACTCCGATTGTATCTTAAACGTAAAGTCTAGGACCAGTGCTTGCGTACACATTTAAAATAATATGAAATATTCAATATTTGAGTAATATTTGAATAATATGGAATATTTAATAATGAATAATATTTAATGCAAGAGAAATCTAATAATTATGATTGCTTGAAAAATTTGTGGAAATTGGTGGCTTGGAAAAGTGCATGTTAAGCATAGCGCAAAGAGACTAAAGATAAAACAATGCATAATAAGATAGACAAGAGATATACTTAAATAAATAATTGTTACGCTACTCGGATTATTAAATAGTACAAAACTAAAATAAACTACTCTCCTGCGTCCGTTATTATCATATGGTTCAAAATGTTGGGCACGAAGCAAACAGGATGAGAGAAGTATGGATATTTTTGAGAGAAAAGTTTTGAAAAGAATCTTTGGGGCTATTTAGAAAGGTGGCATTTGGAGGTCAAGGTATAATGAAGAGCTATTATACACACTTTATGGAGGCGAAAAGATCACGTGGTATATGAAAATTCAGAGGATCGGCTACGTGCATAGAGTACTTGAGGATATACTGGCAATTCGGGCTATGTAAATAACTTCAGATGGCAAGAAAAGACCTGGACGGCTGAAATTGAGATGGCTGGACTGTGCCACGGGAGATTTAAAAGTGCTCGGTCAAAACAATTGGAGAATTTTGGCACTAAATTGTCCAAGATAGAGGAAGTTTTTGAAGGAGGCCAAGATCCACCAAGGGTGACTTAAATGAATATGATGATGATAAAACTAAATTTTAAGCTAAGCTTTTACTAATGTTAAGAATTGTATGCATTTTTCAATAGTTTTTTTATTATAAAGTAATGATGAAACTAACGAAAAAGGGATTTAAATCAATAAATGAAATCTTTAGATGAAAATAGGTGAAATGGTTTTGTCATATACAGAATACGTAAAGCAAAAGCATTCATCAATATAATATTACACACTGCAAATAGAATATTCAATTTGAGTTGTGCATTTCGATTGAGGCCACGATTCGTTAGTTTACATGGAAATATGTTTAGTGTTGTACTACAGATCGGATTATTGATTGTATTGAATTCTGATATCATAGAGATGTGATACTTTGAGAGTATTTGTTGACGGAATAAAACTGTTTTGATAGATGTTTAGTTCCTGGATTTGTAAGACTTATTTTATATATTTATATCTACAATCCAGATTTCCAGATCAACATGTCCATGTGGCGAAGAACTAGAGAATGCAAACCAGATCCTCTGGGAATATTCTAGAATGTGCTCCAAAATGGAAGAGATTCTTAAATCGTTTCAACCAGCTGTTGGATCATATTTTTGCAATTAAAAAAATGCGGCGTTTTATTGCGGACGCGAAAATGTTCTTGTATTTTCACATGTCACATGTTTTATGTCAGTATTGTTTTAAATTTGATTTTTAACTATATATTTATTAATTAGAATCATCTATTATTGTTAGTTCTCCATATTACTCTCTCCCATGAGAAATTTTTATTAATATTCTCTGCAAACTCAGTCAAAGCACATTTGATTGCGTGGTGACCTCAGTCTTGGATATATGTTCCCGAGACATTACCAGGTGAAGACAACTTACTGCTGAAGCTTTACAGCCAAGTATAGGGTATATAAGCTCAATTAAGATCAAGTGTGGTAAAGAGCAGGTTGGCTTAGATGGGTCTCTGTGTTTATAAAATTATGTGATGGGTGTGAACAAAACCATTTAGTATTCTTCGATGGCGCTACAGCTCAAGTCGACCCCTGGCCTCTTTCACCGCCGTCATCCAGCCGGAACGGTCCTCTGCACGTCTTTTCCAGTTCCTTATTTTTAGCAGCTGGTTGGCATTTTTTGTAATGTTATTACCCCCATATAGTATTTATTGAATATTAATTATTAACTCCATCAATTCCCAATACGTTACCATTGTTCCCAGAATGGACGACTTTATACATATTGAGTGTAGTATTTTTATTTCTTATAATTTCTAATGATCTATTTTTAGGTTTTGACGATTTATAATATATATATATATATACGCTTATCGAGTAAATTAGTATTGAAAAGGTAGGGGTTTTTTTACAAACACTACAACTATTCATAATTTTTGTTATATTTTTTATTGTGATCCTTGATTTAATAGGTAGTATTATAAATACGCGTTTGTTATATCTATAAGCTTTATACAAGGCCGGATTAACTCAGATTATTAAATTTAATGCATGGTCGTGGAAACTTGATTTCACTCGTGTCACGGACGAAGTCTCCCCGCCGCCGTGACACTAGATTAATAAAATTACATGTGAGAAATGAATAATTTTAGAAAGAATTTAGAACTAACTATGAACAGAAGGTAAAGGGCGCTAACTAAATCTAGAACTATAGAAAGTATGAGTAGGAAATAAATAGTAATAAATAAATAAAAGTCGATTTAGATTCAAGAAATATATATATATATATATTATAACAAAATTTAACATTGATATGAATGGAAACGAAAGGCTCTCACATGAAACAAAGTACCGTCTTGCACCAAGCGACAATTAATAACACACGTGATTAAGTAGAATTTTTAATGAACACACAAACTGATAATCCTCATTGCAATCTCGTTGAATCAACGTTTATTTTAAAGATTTAAAAATTATTAAACAAAATGGAATGATACGTGGTTTGTGGATCTACGCGGCCTATCTCCGTGCGGGACTAAAGGGTCTTCCTTCAATGGTGACATCCTTATAATACTTGTCTACTAATCCAGGACCGTGTTCATAGACTTCCGTCTTCTTTTGCGATTCAAAAACAAGAGAACACAAGAGACTTCTTCTTTCATAAACAACGCTTTTATCATCTTTTCGCCAAAAATTCTAACAGCGTCCTCTGCTCCTCGACATAGCGCTTATCCAAATTAGCCATAGAGAATTGTATAAAATGACTGAATTCGTTAGTTATGTTTTGTACTTAAACATAACAGTAGGTGATAAAGTTTTTACCTACTTTATTGTATTGATTTGTTATATAAATTAGAGTTAATAGTATTCGTTGCCAGTGTATATTTGCCTTTTAGTAAGTGTACACAGTGCCTGAAGATTCCGAAAGGCGAAACCCGGGTTAAAAAAAACGACTCAAAGGGAATAGTACAAAACTTAAATTCATTAGAATTTAAAACCGTATACATACTATAATAATATTATATAGAATTTTAAAATTGTATTTTGTTTGATTGCTATCTCATGTATTAGATTATAGTTTGGGTATTGTGTTGAAAATAATTGAATAGAAATTACATCCTTGAAAAGGTTATTATCCACAAATAATAATTCTTTGTATTCGAGGTATTGAATTTTCATTTCTATACGCATCCTACGCCACGGAGCATTGCAAATATTTCTGGCAAATGAGAAATTGCGTTTTATTGTGGAAATCGCTCGCAAAGGTGCCGAAGCGTATGACCATTATGTCGCCTCTTCCCTTCATAACAACATATAAACGTTTTCCGAAAAAGAATACCGCAAAATGATTATTTTCTTTTTTTCCATACAAATGCGTGCAATTTTTTCAGCCGTGAAATACGGCGCGATGAAAAATATTCTTCAATATTGCCGTTTCGGAAAATGTATTTTTCTTAATATTATCGATTCACTGTTTACTTGATAGTAGGTAATATTTTTTTAATCTTGTTACACTACCAGTACGTCATATAACCACAACGACGTTATTAGTACATGGAATTTTTTCTAGAGAGCTCGCTATCCGAATGAGAATAGCTAATATAATAGAACACCTGCGGAGTCCAGCAGATCCAGGTTCAAGTCCCGACGGGTGACGTAGTTTTGTAGTGGTCGATGACTTCGGTCATTCTCAGCGTTATTTCGACAGTGTAAGAGTTAGAAAATTGTTTAAACTATCGCACAATAGTCGCATCTATAGTCAGCATATTCTACACGCGTGACATTGAAGTGCAATAATGGAGAGGCACGCAAATTTTTCAACTGCAAACTTCATCAGCAATGGACTCGCAATTAATAGTTAATTATAGTTAATATAGTAAGTCGTTGATGACTTGATCAGTCTAAATACCTATTAGCATCAAACATAATCTCCACCTGATCAAAAAGCTTCGTCTAAGTCGCTCTTGTCCCACGATTTTTTGGACCTCGGGACAATATCATAAGTATTATAACATAACGCTCTTGTAACAAACCCTTATACCAACTGTTTACGCTGCAAATAAAACACGCTCCTGCATGCATCGGAGCAACCACCATCAAATATTGACTTCTCATCTTTCCTCCTGACGACTCTCCATCTTCACCTACTGATCATCCCCATATACAGCGGTCTTCACCTTCAACCACGATATCCGCAAATGTTTTTTTTCAAAATATTTTTCTTGTTTGTGGATGCACGAGATGTTTTCAAATTATGTATATTCAGCATTTAAAATGTTACATTCTCAAAGAATATGTCTTATTTGTTAAATAAAAGAAATAGTTTATCAATACAGAGTACCTGGAACTCACAATAATGTACCCGATTAAAAACAAATGCCGCCCATTCGACGCTTGCATTCTGACAGTGAAGCTTTATGGATGCGAATCATGTCACTGTACAAAAGCTCAGTAAAACTGTATACAAAGCTTCGAGAACATATGTTTGCGATGGATTCTGGATGTGTGGTTGACTTTAGGAATAATGAAGATATTCGAAAGCAAATCATGCATCCTTTCATTACACTGAGAGTACTAAGAGGGGACGTTGGACGTTTCCATTAGAAGATAACTTCAACCTGGCTTGCCTGTTTTTCAAGCCAACTAGATTCTGGCATTCTATTAGGCAGTTAAATACTTTATATTGTATATGGTAGAGCCATAAGTATTGTAACATACTTTTGTACCGACTGTTTACGCTGCAAAAAAAACTCGCTCCTCCATCCATCGGAGCAACCACCAAATCTAGACTTCTCATCTCTCCTCCTGACCTCCTACCACAGCGGTCTGTCCATCTACAACTAGACCGCCAAATAATTATTCGAAAGTAATTAGTTACATTACTTTTTTATTTTGGCTTCAATTAAGATTCATCGATCTTAAAGATATAACTTAAAGAAGGTTAGGTTGATTAATACCATTGAAAATTTCACAAAATATAGAAGAACATCAATTATACAGGGTAAAAACATACAGTTCGAAACAAAATTTGTTGCCTGTAAAAGCATAAAAGTAGTTTTTATATTGTAGTGATGTTAATAGCTCGATTTTAATGGTGAAAAGCGATACAAGCCATGTTTAGTGCCATACATCAAAAAGAGTGTCAAAAGTATGCACAGATTAAATTGAAAAATTTCATTCGCCGCTCATATTTCCATATCTATCTGATACAGTCGTAAAACGATCTTTATTGCACAGTAAAATTGCGCCCGAGGCGAGATAAGCATTATTTATTGAATGTTTAATACAAAAACCACTCAAAACAGTATCTGTCTCGCCGATTGATGATACAAATTTTCACCCTACAACCAACCAGCGGCGGCGGTGTCGTTCACCCAATATCCCACCCAAAGGATTGTTGAAATATTTTCTAGTTTGCAAACCGTTTATTGAATCGAGTTAATGTTTAAAAAGTTTAATAAACAATTCAAAGAGTACTTATAAATTATGTATTATGCAATGGCAAAGGATGGAGGTAGGCTGCAAAGATCCATCATAAATAGTGCTCACTAAAATTTGGCAGCCAAACATTTTTTTTTCATTGAACTAAGACTATATTATGTAAATAGCGTATGTTAGTTTTTAAAATTCTATTAAAACCTATCTCATCCGAAACATAGTAGATAATTATTTGTCTATCTATAAAATATCTAGAATTATGTATAGTTTGATGATAGAAGAATATTTTTTATTGATTATGGTTTAGTCTGCCAGGGTTTAATGAATTTAAAAAATCAAATCAATACCATATGTAATTTGTGTCACTGAGTTTCAAAACCCGCTATAACACTTTTTTGAAATAATTAAGATATATATATATATATATATATATCGATGGATTCGTTATTAAAATCTCTACATGAAAATTTTATCGCCTCTTTTAAAATCCGCTACGATTAACTGTCATTTATCTAACACAATCAATGCATCTATCAAAACTCACTATAACACTACTGAAACGTTCAAAAACCTTTTTAGTTCAAAAAGTTTTTATTGATTTTCTCAATATAATGAAAAAGTGTTATAGCGGATTTTGAAACTCAGCAACACATTTGGATTCTTAATTTAAAGAAAACTGATTTAAATCTATACTTTTTTTGTCGGCAGATAGCCCATCGCATATCAGATTAACTATTATGGTTTGATTAGGCAGGGTTTAATTAAATTTTAAAAACTATTGTAAAACTAACTGTATTCTTAGTTCAATGAAAACAAAATAAGTATGACTGACAAATTTTGGTATGCATTATTTATGTTGAATAGTTAACGGCCTTCCTCCACCCTTCGCCAATGATTGTGACATACAAATATTAAAAAAATGTTCGAACTGTTTTTCACATTACTATAATCGTCAGTTGCTTACACAAGGACGGACCCCGAATTGTTTTCCGTCTCTGCTTATCGTGGGAAAATGTCTTACAGTTGTCTTCATCGACCAATCTGACATCCTTATTGACACCGTTCAACCACCAAAGTTTGGGCCTGCTAATTGATCTGCGACCATCAGGCCTACTATCCAAGATATTTATCGACGGATGGGCACTATCCAATATTGCTACATGGTGCGCTCATTGGAGTCGATAAAGTTTAACGAATGTCGACATTATAATAATAAATATTAATCCAAAAAAGAAAAAAACAATTAAAACATTGTGCAAGCATTTTTACTCCCAACACTCAGTTACACTGATTAAACTGATTTTTATAAAATATTATGTATATTTGGCGTGTACTTTTTTAAATTTGAAAAATAGAGTGATAAAGGATTCATTTATTTTAATCGGGTCGTGAAAGATAACAAATGATACGATACTCTTATAAAAGTTTGACAGATACTTACAGTGTGGTACTAGCATATCGAATGGGTAGAAAGTATTAAGCGATATTATAATTAATTTGGGACAGATTGGTGGAAAGTAAGTAATAATTTAAATGTGGTTTTGTATATATTACTGAATATAGATGGTAAAAAATTAGGTCGACGCCACTGGATACAATACACAAAATACAGTTTCTTTCATTCGGTGTATCTCGTCAGTGGGGTTTGAATTTTTATTTATGTATCTTTTTTTTCTTCTTTTGTACTTATTTATACAATACGCCAGCCTTTTTCCAAAACGTCCGCGTGCAAATGAGAATTTCTGTAACATATGCTTTTTATTCTTAGATAGATTGAAATTATCTTTCACAAATTGTATTTTGTAAGTATTTCTTATGGGGCATTTTCTTATTTAATCCAACGGCATACGTAACACCAATATATATATATACATACGTTGAAAATCTTTCACTTACAAACCACCAAATTTGCCTAATTTACATACATATATAATTTTGAAAACACCTCTGTACACAATAGAAAAAATCTTTTTTGAAAAAATACGACACCCAACACTCCAGCAGGAATCTAACCTGCGTCTCTCGGCTTTCGTACATATGCACATTGACCACAATGCTATATGTATCCTCTATAATTGCGACAAATTTTAACTAATGGCTATTACAATAATCTCTGAAACGCTTTCCAAATTGAGTTACTATTGGCGATCGACTTTAGTATTTTAAATAAAAGTAGATACATACATATTAATTACTTTCAATTACTAACCGACGTCACAGATCACTCCAAGATTTTTTTGTTGTAACTTACTTGATCTTGATAATGATTTACTTAATTAAATATTTTTTTTATTCAACAGATTTAAGAATGTAACATTCTTTTTACTGAATATACATAATTTTGAAAACACTTCTGAGAAAATATATAATCAATATAGAAAATCTTTTTTGAAAAAAATACGACAAATAAAAAAATAATAGATAAAACCATAACTTAACACAACATGCAGTGTCAAGCAAAAACCAAACTGCTAGGTTAATAAATTATATTTGTGAATATCAATAAGTATTATGCTAAAAATTTACAGTTAGCAAATGATATATTATTATATACGTGTATGTTTTGTATGCTCGTGCGATTTTTCAATAATTTGAAATGTGATAATAAAAGTACGTAATAATAAATAGGTCGTCTTATTTGATATGAAATATTCTATCAGTTAAATAAGTAAAAAGTAGTTTAATAATTTCAGTAAACATGTAAATTCACGTTCTGTTTTAAATACTAGATAAAATTTTTCAATGACGTTCATACCAATCGCAGTTATCGACCCCTCTTAGACTTACCTAACTCAATAGCTAATAGATACATATAATTAATATTGACACCACCTGACCGAGGCATAGCTGTCACGCCGGCGGTAAAGTTCTACAACCTGGAGTACGCTGATGACATTCCCATCCTATTCAACAACTCAATCGAGGGTATCCAAGAACGTATCCGGAAATTTGTACGTAAACAGTTCTCTGCAGGACACTTATTCGTGCGCCGCAGTATGTGAAACATGAGTTCGTGTAACATTTAATCAAATGACGAGTTTTTCGTTGAAAATTTCACCGTGGAGTATATTTGTACGTATGCCACAACATGTGAATATGTCTTTACTAGTTTAGGTTAGGTTAGGTTAGGGTTAATCTAATTGGAACAGTCAGTACTATTTGCAAACTATCGCCGCATTTTGTAAGATACGTAGAAATGTATTCTACGGTGAAATGTTCAACGAAGAACTCGTCATTTGATAAAATGTTATACGAACTCATGTTTCACGTACTGCGGTACAGGAATAAGTGTCCCACGATGAACTGCATACGTACAACTTACATGTAACTATCCAAGAAACAATCAACGTCTAGTGTCGACTTGAAAATCAATGCGAAAAATTCAACGATTTGTGCAATAGCACCCGTTCAAATACAGATATCCCATGTCGAAAGAAGGTGCTACCAGATGTTTTTGTACCCTGATAAGATACCATGTCTCATAGTCAGGTAGAACGCGCATTTTCAACAACAAATATAGCGTTGACCTTGAGTTCGCTGTGTATAGATCCAGCCATGCCCATGTGGATTCCAAGTTCACTGGAAAGACTATCATCATCGAAAACTATGTCACCTATATACTCACTAGTAGGGATTCTAAACCCGATGCTTTTGAATCCCGGGATTGGTAAACTTAATCCCGAAACTTTCGGGATTGAAAATAAAATAAAAACGAAAATATAACTGAAAAAATACTTTTATTAACATACGAGTATTATAACTACAAATAGAATTAAGCTGAGTTTGAATAAAGTTTGATTTATTACCCAATTATCAATAAAAATGAGAAAGATTGTAAAAAACAATGCTTGGTACTTTTAACAAAGTGATTCCAGCATGATCTCATACGTTTTACGACAGTTTCATATTTGGCTGACTAATTAGATTTATGAAGTGGAAAGGTCATAAACCATGATTTACTTATTTTAAATCTCGCTAACCCATTCATTACGTCTTTACTATCAGAAATAGCAATCTCATATAATATATATTATTCAAAAACTAAACACAATATTAACAATAAATGTCTTAAATAGTATAAATTTAATTAATTAAAAATGATGGTTGTGCAAACATTAGTGTTCTCGATATTCCTATCGAGTCGTGGACCCTGAAGGCAAGAGTACGGAAGGCAATTGATGCCTTTGAGATGTGGTATTGGCGCCGAATGCTTTGCATTTCTTGGACGGAGCACAGGACGAACCAGTCAATCATCCAGGGACTGAAGATAAAGGAACGGCTCTCGACGATATGTCTGAGAAGAATTCTGCAGTTTTTTGGACATATTGTCAGGCGCAGACCGGACAACCTGGAAAGACTGTTAGTTTTGAGTAGCCTCCAGGGAAGGCGAAGCAGAGGAAGAGCGTCTGCGCGATGGAGCGATCAAGTGAAAGAGCTGACTGGGGGGGCACCATCCATTCTGCCCTGAGAGAAGCGGAAGATCGAGAAGGATGGAAAGTCTTGGTCGCTCAAAAGATGGCGAAATTTAAATGTGGTCACGATCCTCAGCCATGAGTGCACGACCAAGAAGAAGAATTATACTAAATTTATTTTTGACCGACTTTATCAATGTTTTTTGTTTATTATATGAAATAAATTTAATATTAACTATCGAAAAAATGCTAATCCCGGGATCGTCAAAATTGTAATCCCGGGATCAAAAATTTCGCTCGGGATTGGATTCCCTACTCACTAGCTCAACTGGTAGGCCATAATGTCCAGTGATTGACACAATTAATTAAAATAACTACGGTTCAACATAACTTTGACATTTACCTTAATATCGTGAATTTTGGATAATTTTGCAACTAATATCTATATACTACTAATATATAAAAGATCGAAAGAAAACATAGATCTAATCAAGATGCACTATATGAAGATAATACTAATATATTACTAAATAATACAATGTTATAATTATTGAGTGAATAAAATATTGTTTGTCGTTCAATATACTTTTTATAATAACGTAGACTACCCAGACATAATTTAATTCTCTACAATACACAATACAACCGAATGAGGGGGGTATTTCTTTCATACAAACATGCCGAACAATGCTGAAATATACTGATAGTCGATCTGAAGGCTCAGTGGATATCACAAAGAGTCGAAAATTGAAGGACTTTTCTTGTTCAACTATAATATTTAAGGTCAAAGAAAGATCAAAAAAAGTCTTGTATCAGAGATAGATGGATTGTAAACTTTTTATTAAATTCAACTTTTTAAAACAGTTTTTTTAGTGCGACGAAAAATTAATGTTAGCCATTTTCTCAAACTATTACGTCCATAATACTGTGGGTCCAAATAAATATTGGTAAATAACATGTGAATTTTCCAGAGCTTGAGTCAGAACCCAAAATTCACAACTTCACGAAACAAACTGACGATTTATTATTCGCCCATCGCGTTTTTTTTTTAGAATTTTTAATAACCACGTCCTTGCTTCTTCGTACAAGATCATTGTTAGTAATTTTGAACAATCACAAACACCCAGGCTTTGAGAAAAACACATAAATGTTTTTGTCATGACCGGGAATTGAACCTAGAACTCTCGGGTGGAAGGCCAGCGCCTTACCCGCTGCACCACGAGAGCCGCCTTGCCCATTGAGTTTGCGTAGTAATTTTAACTAATAACCTATTAATAACATTCTTACATTCAGTTATTATAATAATCAAAATTTAAATTTAAATACATTTTAAAATAAGATTCTACCTTTAAAGACCACGTGCTTCCAGCCATTAGCCAAGTAACACGTAACCCCTTCGACAGGTTTGCACGGAAAGGTATTTTAATGAATTAATTAATTGACGTAAACACATTACAAATAATAATGAAATGAAATTTTATGTAAGGGTCATCACGGTGGCAGTCATCGTGTTGTGAATGATGAGGTCAATAGGAGGAGAGATGGGAAGTCGAGATTTAGTGGTTGCTCCGATGGATGGAGGGGCGAGTTTTATTTGCAACATAAACAGTCGATACAAGAGTATGTCACAGTAGTTATGTTACAATACTTATGATACTGTTCCGAGGTCTGAATCTCGGTAGGATGAGATGTCGTGCGGAGCGATTCAGAGACTGAGATACTAACAGACCGGGAACTTATATTCGAGTGACATGTCCAACGAATTATGATCCGCTATTTATTGATGTACCTACTCACAATTAAAATAATATATTGAAAAGAATATTTAGTAAACAATTAATATAAGTGTTGCATCATCATCTAATATAACGTTTGCATCATCAGATATAGTTGGCTGTCTGGAAGAATGGATATTGCGGAAATAATCTACAGTAAGCTATTATTTACTGAGTTTACAATAATTGGACACTACAGGAAATGGGTATTTAATATCTCCGATCAATATGCTAACACGGATTGAGTTGTTTGTCCCCATATTTATATGTGGATTATCAAGTATCACATTCTTTTTACTTATATAGACATGGCAGTATGTCAATTTGCAATAATCGTATTTTATTCTAGTCTTTTTTTCGTATCGATGGATTCGTATCAATCGATTTAGACCATTATAATGGATGATTTCAAATGAAATGAACAGTTTTCAAGAAAACGTTTCAGTAGAAATGTATCTTCAAAATCCTATAAAATAATTACAAGATAAAAAGAACTTTTTATGTACAACGTTTTTAAATTTTCTGTTGGATTATTATGTTCTCAATATGCTCAAACTTGTACTTGATATGAAGTAAATAAACAAACAAACAAACATAATATAGAAACACTGAATACTGAAATGTCATTTTGATTTCCATAGTAACGCACGTATATATTAATAATTTAGTTGCTAGGACCACCCACTTAGCAACCAATAATAGTGGATTGGATTACGGATTTCTTCCAAAATAACTTTTCATACAAAACAGAATCAACCGAAAACGAATTCAATTCTACTTAAAGATGGCTAAACTTCTTTTAAAAGAATGCACTGGCGTTGTGTTCTGATATATTCTAAAAGTTTCAAATGTCTAGCTAGTCAGGAAGTTAGTTAAAAATCGATTGCAAGATTTGTACCGGACAAATAAGAATACGAGCTAATAAAACCGTTGCAAAATACTAAGTATTAGACAGTAAAAAGATATAAACTAGTAAAATAAAACTTTGCGTCTGGATCCAGAACACGCAGAACATGAAAACCCTTAGTATACTGATAATCATGGTAGAGTGCACCCGAGTCAATATGGTATAATAAAAGTTGTCTGTTGACCAAGCCTCCAAGCTCGGCAAACTCTAGTTTTATGCTTGGTATGTCCACTAAAATGCAAATTCTACGATATCCAACAAACTCAGAAAAATTGTGTTACCTATGTTAACACTCTCGATACACTGTAATGTTACCTTGGTAACACAGCCCATAAAACTGAAAATATTTAAATTAATACAACATCGTTATCTTTATATTTCCGCTATTCGAAGAATCATTAATATTACATCTAATTAAAATATTATTATTTTCAAAATCGATAGAATTATCCAGTAAATACATATAATTTCGATATCCGTCAGATTTAATGGTACAGTTCGGTTATGAGGAATACAGCGGAAAACACATTTTGAAAATAGCCGATATACTGGATTATTTGTTAGGTTAACCTAACCAAACCTAACCTAACCTAATCTAACCTAACCTAAGCTAACCCAAACTAACAAATAATCCAGTATATCGGGTATTTTCAAAATGTGTTTTCCGCTGTATTCCTCATAACCGAACTGTACCAATTTTATTTACCTACCATTAATTATAAAAGCACATTGAAAACACAGCGTCGCATTCTATTACGAACAATAGACATAGACCTTAAAAATATATGCGTCAAAAATAGACATAATTATGTACTCAATTGTGGGAGAAAGAAATAAAAGTAAGGGGTGAGATCAATACCTGTATACTGTATGAATGTATAGAAATACTATTTTAATAAATTTTTGATGCTTTTTTAATCATTTCACAGATACAATAAACAGTAAATAAATAATGATTTAGATTTTTTATATTGTTATATTTCTTTCGACCATGTCCGATCCTAATAGGATCATATGGGCCTCCACAGAGTAGAGGTTTGTATTAACAGATTTTGCTTTTTTACGAGAAATGGATGTCAGCCACTTGATCAACCTATTAGGTCCATATCCTGACAGACACAAATTGAAAAAACAATATGTGTACTTTCCAGACCTAGGATACGAACCTGGGACCCACAGCGTTATAGGCCAACGCTTAAGACGCGCGGCCACCGTGGGTGTGTCATATATATATTGTTAATCTCATATGATAAAACAAGGTGACAGTATCATAACGGCCTGAGTTAATAAGCTTCGTAAAGGGAAGGTTAACTTTTAGAGTGACATCATACAACAATTGAAGATCCATCACGACGAAAAATAAAGGAATACTGATATTTTGTGGGTTACCAAGGGCATAACAATGCCTGTGGAAGAAGATTTAATCTTTATTACAATAGGTCAAGTCAAAATTTAATCTCAGATCGTATATCACATATTATATAATGAAATTTAATATAACAATACGTCTGAAATCTTTCATAATACGATAAGCACTCTTACCAAAGTTATTCAAGCACTGATTGAAGCTCTGTAGACTAGTAGATAATATTGTATTAAAAGTATAGGCTAATACTCTCTTTTGATATTGAATTAAATAGTAATAAAATTCAGTTCATAATAAATACAATACAGTTATAATAGTATTAGAAGTTAGAAAAACTTCAAATCTTTAAGCTTACTCCTTTTCACATTAACGCACAATGTCATATTTTACTCTACGGAAAATTTATTAAAATTATGATCTAACTGTTCTACTTGCAAATAATTCGCAATAACTTTTTCATTAAAAGTAATATTTTAATTGACAAAATAGCTACCAACATTGGAGTGTAAAAAAAATCACTATGTGAATACGACACATCGCAGTTTCTAATACTAATGTAATAATGATTGTCAGATTTAATAAGTAAGTACATATTTACTTACATAATAATTATACGGAAAATTTAAGAATGTACCTACTACCGTTTTTATTAAAAATCTATATTTTCAATGTGTATAATACTGAAGTATTTCAGAACTATGTATTTTAATAAGAATAATCAAGTATGGAAGTGAAACTTGGAGCCCGATAGAAACAAGAGAAAGCTGTTCAGGTATTCGAAATAAAACTAGAATTTTCGTACAAAACTTAATTTTTAATAAAACCGTTTCTGATATTGATATATTCCTCTTACGTGAAATGAGTTCAGGCGAGGGTTATACTTTTTAAAATTAGCTCTACTTATCTCACTCTGTATACTCACGAATGTTTTTTATTGTATCTTTTGTTTAAAGATTATTAAAATTTATAAATGTCATATTTAAACGATGTTTTTAATTTGTCTTGTTCACTACATATGTAAAATAAATAAATTTTATTTTGAACATCCATTGTTTTTAAACTATTAAGAAACCTTTTCCTGGTGTAGCCAATTTCTACATCCGATTGTAGAGCCCATAGAGGTATTAAATTAAAAGAGGGGTAAAGAATCAGTTTTCGCATACAGCTGAATGAAGCAGGCCAACAATAGCCGATAACTTACGAGAAATAGTGACGCGATAAAAAAAAACAAGGCATCACAGAGAATTTACTTTGGTCATTATAACATACCCATATAATATAATGTTAACGTTAAAATTTTGCCACAAATTGATTACCAGCCCGTCCCACCATACTTTTTACTAGAACATACTAGCCTGCTTCACCATACTTTCATATAACCTGCCGCCCCTAGGTAGAGCCAATGAAAAAAAATCTCTATAGAAGAGGTGTAGTATTCACGCATAATCATTATTGATTCTACAAAATGTATTACGTAAGCTTTTTCTTGTACATATTTTATTTAGCCGAAGGAAACGCGTTCTACTTCGAGACATCACTTGCCTCGCCTTGTCATATTGTAACATTTTCATATTACTTTTTTTCCTTTTTGTAAACACTTTCTAAAAAGGAGACGTATTGCTAAATCTACAACTCACTCTGTTAGAACATTTCTGAATTTACTGGATATAATTTCGCGGAACGAACTCGCATGAATGATATATTCTGACGTTCAAATAAATTTACATGCCAAGTTTTAACGAGTAATTTAAAGGAACTGTTTATTATGGTAATAACAATAATATAAAGTTATCATCGCAAGTACTCAGTATATAACAGTAATTAAATGTAGTTGTCCCAGGCTAAGATTAATAGTGCAAGCAAATTTCACAAAGTAAAACATATTACTCATAATGCATTAATTTTTTTTTTAACATAATTATTTATTTCTTTGGAGAGCTTTTCAAACAATTTTTTTACGGGATAAAAAAGATCAGTTAACCGGCCAGCAGACTGAAAAGCGGAAATATAACATTTTTCGTACTGAAGAGTCTATTTAGGTCTGGTATATAACTAGACCGTGAATTCAATCGTTCGGTATTATTATGTATGAAACCTGGAGCCCACATGACAGACTAATACATAGAATTCCGATAGGCTATATCCAATTACAGTACATCTTGACGGGTTTGGGTCGAAATCCCGAAGGCCGGAATCCCGAAGGCCGAAATCCCGAAAGCCGAAATCTCGAATGGCTGAAATCCCGAGTGGCCGAAATCCAGAACGCTGAAATCCCGAAGGCCGAAATCCCGAAAAATACAAACATCAATTTTGCAATTTTGCGTCTCTTGCAAACATTTTTGCAAGATAGACAAAATACATTTTTGTGGGAAATGGGTTTTTGTCTCTTGTAAAAATTGCACAATTCAAAATTGCGCAATTATTGGTGTTCGTATTTTTTATTTTTCGGGATTTCGGCCTTCGGGATTCCGGCCAGTCGGGATTTCGGCCATTCGGGATTTCAGCATTCGGGATTTCATCCGGCACTCCATTTTGACGCAGGGTATTGAATGTGTGAGGGTCCTACGAAAATTATATAGACGTGCAATAGCGTGTGTTGCAACTTTCAGTACACCAATATTACATGAGCGTCAGTGCATAAACCGAAAGCAGTTGTCAGTATTTGACGTATGACATACTCTTGACACATATTTAAGTTTATTCCGTATTCTTCCACACTCAAGATAGGTGTGCTGCTTCTTCACACACGTTAGGTATTTCAGTTTCCATTATATCTCTGGAGCCTAACGAAAACAAGACTATCCAAGAATTCAAAAACAAAATTCTTTGAAGAATACTTGGACCAGTAAGAAAACTAAATGCCGTGCAATTTAAGCCTAAAATCTTGAGAGCTCTAAGATTCAGATAGACCAATCACGTTGTTAGATGCGTCAACATAAGATTGAAGTAACTCTAGTAGTTATTCGTCTATCGGCCTCGAAAAACATAAATGAAGACGTCAAGAGGGACGTATAAAAGCTGAGTGTGATCAATTGAAGAGACAGAGTTCAGGATAAAGATTTCTGGAGGATGTTTGTACATGCAGCCATGGACCGGAATAGTCTGTAAAGTCACCACTGTTAAAGAAAAACTTAAATAGAAATTAAGTCTAAACATAAAAAATACACATTCAATAAACTGGAACAAGCTTCAGTTATTTTAAAAGGGAAGCAGAGAACATAATATTATATTTTAATCACATATTTTTAACACCAAAATTAAATAAGTGTAGGTATTTTTAAATTTCGAACAACAAAAAGTTAAGCACTTGCAAGACTAGTCCAACACAAACATAGACCCCTCCAAACCAACCCGCTCCGCACCACACTGGATCTTAATCGAGAGCTTGGATATGAAGCGTCAGCAGTTTTTTATGCTTAAGAATGCCACAGGAGCAGGTACCCAAGTCTGAGGTCGCCATACACCCAAGTGTGCTTTGATTGAGATTACAAAGACTTTCTAATGACAAGTGTCAATGGGAGAGAGGAACACAGTAATCTAACAAAAATACATGATTCTAATTTAAAATAATACGGACATACAAAAATAATATGTGAATCTTCAAGTCCGCAATAAGGAGCCGTTTCGTGAAAATAATAACCTTTATTTCGAAATAATTAAATAGCAGAAAAACCAAAAATATTCCACCATTTTCCAAGATAGGAGCCGTACTACAGCGTATAGTGTAATATATGCTTCATAACTTTGCACTCCGGCTCTTGGATGAAAATAATGTAATATAATATTCTAAAAATATTTTTTTTACATTGATTATCTATTATTTTTTATTAGTACATATTATTAATACAAGTGAATATCATTTGATCTAATTTTATGCGAGGTAATCAGGGAAAGAGGCGTATTAGTGTAGTAAAAAGTGCAAAAAAGTTAAGTTATAAAACGTATACTCTATAAGACGTGTTGATATTATTACTATGTACTAGCGCTGTGCATATTATGTAAAGTCTCACGTTTAACGGAATTATTTCCAGGCAAGTCCCTAATATGACTGGACTATTTTTACATAACCGGACATAACAAAATGTATTACATTTGTAAAACCAAATTAAGTTTATTTTTAGCGAATTTTCATGATATAATTTTCCGGTTTGTTATTCTCAAAGTGAAATAATTACGGAACAACAATATACAATCAATCATGGAAGGCCTTTTAAACGAAACTCGTTAACATTCCCAAGTCGTCTGTTTTGTTATGCTTAATTGAAATATTACGATGGCCTATGTGTGTTTGTATTAACCTACAGCTCAATGCTGAGCACTGGTATCACTCTCGGTGTGTCGATAAATATGTAAATACTATGTAACTATTTATATATAATATATTATATCATAAGCAAAAAATTAACTGTAACTAGAGAGAATCGGTGTAGAATGCTGCTGATATGACGATGTCAACCGGATGCCAGTTAAGTACAACTAGACGAGTGCTAACCAGGAAACCCAATCCCGGAATCCCATGATTCCAAACAATTTTCGATACCTATGAATCCCGGGATTAGTAAACATAATCCCGAAACCTTCTGAATTGATTTTTTTATCAATCACAATCAATTAGTATGTGTACAAAATTATGTTAGTACAGTGTATGTACCTGCACATGTCACAGGGGAAATCACCGGATGCGCATGGATAATAAATAAACATTTTTCGTTGTCATACGCAATCTTAAAAACATTAGAAAAATAATAAATTCGTTCATTTAACCAGCTAGACGCCACTGACGTTCTGGCACGCGAACGGCGTCTAACCGCCCAGTGCCACGTGACGTGCAGGCAGTAACCTGTTTCCACGCCAAATTTTATGAATGTTATCTTTTCTTAAATAAATAACTTTCACATTATTATCAATATTATAATATTACAATATTATTTACTCCATTAAACCTATGTATTTCCAAGATTGAACGTACACAATATTAAAATTATATAATGTCTTAAATAGTATAAATTATACGGTACTGTTCGGTTATACGGAATACAGCGGAAAACGCATTTTGAAAATAGCCGATAAACTGGATTGTTTGTTAGTTTGGATTAGTTTAGGTTAGGTTAGGTTAGGTTTGGTTTGGTTTGGTTAGGTTAGGTTAAGCCAAGGGTAGGCCAATCCCGGGATCGTCAAATTGTAATCCCGAAATCGTGGGATCAAAAACTGTTTCTCAGATTTTGATTCCCTAGTGCAGACTAAACAACAATAAAATTGCTTTTTGTCATCAGTAAAAAATGCTTAAACATACATAAATCTAATATAGAATACTACCAAAACAAAAAATAATTATATAGTCTTTACAAAAATATCATACGTAAAATATGTACGTGTTCAGTTTTATTATTATAAATATTACGTTGGTTTGCGTCTAGGCTAACAAATTACTGCGATGATCGCGAGACAGCATAGTAATAATCATTAGTTATATGTACAGAATTATTCTGTAAACTCTGTTACTACGCATTCGAAACCTGCGACAGCACCAATTTTTTTTGTATCGTTTATACAGTAAAATAGATGAAGTAAGCAGAAAATATGACACTTTTCGAGTGACACTTTCGTGTGAAGTTTTCGTGTGACACCTCTGTGCGTTATATTATATCACTTTAGTATCTCCTATATATTATTATCCTACAGCTTTGCCCGTTTTTGCGAGCGATTGTGTGCCTTATTCGTTATGTCCGATGGGTTCAAGCGTCAAACACACTAATTAAATGTTCTTAAATCAAAACGGTCGAATAGAGTGTGAAAGAAAGGGTTTTCCGAATTTAAGTTATCTTGCGATATAATATTGATGTTTCTCTAAAGTTTTCCGGCACGAACGTCACTTTATTGACAATATGGGAATTTATTTTTTCACAATGTTTGCAACACTCAAACCAACTAAACAAAGATGGCCGCTTTAAATTTAAGATGCGTTTTAACCGATATATACAATCAATTTTCACAAACTAATCATAATAAGATTAACCGATAAACATATTAGAACTGATTTATTTAAATTTTTATGAATTAAGTTCTTTGTTTAAGTTAAGTTTCTACACCTCTGACGGAAAGGAAGTCTTTTGACACTGCGCGTATTTATCACGCTATGTATACTAAATACGGTATTTCAATTGACTCACCACATATTTATTTATCAGATGCATTCAAGTGACTATAATTTGAAGTGAACACAATTTTATAAAACTTAACACAGTCACAAAAAAATCACTTTTAAAAACTAGGTACCATCCGTCATTTGTTGTTTATGTAAAAAACGACAGGTGATGTTATTTACGTCTCATAATGATTTAAAAATGCACAGCACTATATAATAACTCACATTTATAACAAGTACCCATAGATAATTATAATTATTCAAATAAATAATAACATTTATACGAATTCCGATTAAAACTGATCTTTTCATTGAAACTCGGACGCACGAAATATCGGCGTTTTAACATTACCAAGGAATAATATTTCAAAATGTAATGTCACTTTTTTTTTGTACGGCTGTTGAATGAATTTTTTTTGAACCAATGAAACTTATATACATTTAATTAGCTCATTATATAACCCAAAAATATTTAAAAGGTATCAACCAGTGTTGCCAACTAAAATTTTCAAAGTTCAGTAGATTTTTTGATTTTTTCTTCAAAATATCAATAGATTGAAAAAAATGTATAAAATTCAACGATTGTGTTTGGTGAAAGCATGCATATTGACATAATCTTACAAGTGCCTTTTAAAAAATCATGTAAAAAGTGACTTTTGTTCATCACAAATATCATAATTTCTTCTTTTCCTGACAAAAATTTCAGTAGACATGGCAACACTAACTGTGAGATCAACCCAGTGTTGCCAAGTCAAAATTTAAAAAATCAGTAGATAGACATGGCAACACTGACTATGCGATCAACCCAGCAGTGTTGCCATGTCTACTGAAATTTCAGTAGATCAACTGATATTTTTTGCCAATATACTGAATTTTTATACTGAAAGTTGATCTACTGAAATTTCAGTAGACATGGCAACACTGGATCAACCATAGAATATTATTTCAAAATTTGATAACGTAACATTTTTTTATGGCTGTTAAATGATAATTTTTTAAACCAATGAAACTTATATATTACATTCAATTAGCTCATATAACCCAAAAATATTTAAAAGGTATTCAACAATAATTGGTGTTATACATATTATTTAAATCATTATCAACCAGGATCAATCCACTGCTGGATAAAGGCCTCCCTAGCCTGATTCTATTCCTTTCTGTCATTTGAATTCCTGTATTTATCAAAATCGGTGATATTATATTTATCCTCATATTCATATCGTCATCATAATCATCGACCTGAATCAATCCACTGCTAGATAAAGGCCTCCCTACCCTGATTCAACTCCTTTCTGTCATTTGAATTGCTGTATTTATCAAAATCGGTGATATTATATTTATATACATATTCGTATCGTTATCATCATCATCATCAACTAGGATCAATCCACTGCTGGATGAAGGGTTCCGCAACCTGATTCTACTACTAGAAGTTAAACGAATTTGTGATACTATACCTATTTATATCATCCTTATCAACATCGACCTGATTCAATCCACTGCTGGATTAAGGCCTCCCTAGCCTGATTCTATACCTTTCTGCATTTTAATTACTGTATTTATCAAAATCGGTGATATTATATTTATCTACATATTAATATCGTCATCATCACTATTGACCTGATCCAATCCACTGCTGGATAAAAGCCTCCCTACCCATATTCTACTCCTTTCTGTCATTTGAATTGCTGTATTTATCAAAATTGGTGATATTATATTTATCTACATACTCATATCGTTATCATCATCATCAAAAACTAAGATCAATCCACTGCTGGATGAAGGATTCCGCAACCTCATTCTACTATTATTAGCGAAATGTCAAACTGTCTGACGTGAATAAAAAACCCATCCCGAAGAGAAAACTATGGCGCCATCTATGCATACTTATCAATTATATTAAAATCCAACACCGCCAAGCCGTCTACAAGACCTAGCGAGACAGACTGTCGAGAGCCAGCTGGCTCAGCTAGTCTAGGTTAATTGTGTAATAAATATAGTATATATTATATTTTATTCCCATATTATTTATATTATAATACTTGATGGTAATTTCCCAAAAATTTTACTGTGATTGAATTTATTTATATCCATAGTAAAATTTATATCCTGAACTATATAAAATGACAGCTATAAAATTTTATTTAAAATGGCAAAACTTGGCGGTTTTTTGATGTTTTGTTTTTATTTTACTATCGTTTACTCATTCATTGGAAGTAAGACTGTGTTTTTGTGAGTAGTCCAGAATAAAATTGAATTTAGATACGATAGTTTAACCGTTGGATTTATTTAAGTCAAGATTGCATTTAATTCCGGTATATTATTGTCCGGTTCAAGGAGAGCAATGCAGTTGTATTGTATTATATTGTGAATGTTTTAGTCCAGTACATGCTACGGAGCTTATCGTAGCAGTTTTATAATCTACAGAATCAACTGACCGACTGAATAAATTTAATGAACTAAGTGAATATAATGAATCTACGTTTCCTACGATTGAATCGATAATGAGAAATTACTTGCAGATAACAATGTATTTTTAGTCATTTTAAGCTGCTTGACGTTTTCTGCAATATTAGTGTGTACACAATAAACAAAATATTTTAAGTAGAAAGGAAAAATAAATATTAGACCATCACATAGAGCGAATCGCAATACTCAGCTTTGTTTGTCCATCAAGGCCTTTACTGAAATGACAGGAAGTGAATGGCATTGTGTAAATTCAGAAAAACAAATTTCCGTTATTTTTATAATTTACTAGCTGAAGTACCCGGCTTCGCACAGGGTCGCTTCGTGGTTATATTTATCTTAGATATTTAAAAAATAATAAGAGGTAATTATTTTTTTAATATTAAAATATCTGTGTAATACAATATATCAATATGAAAATAATTCTAATAGGAGTAAAGGTCAAACAAAAGAACACTAAATTAAAATCGAATCCAAAATACGCAAACGTTATTAATGTTATTAATATGCACTAACAAACCAAAATTGGATTAAACGAACTTTGTATTTTATATAATACTAATTTAGAAACCTTTGCAGGTGTGCGCACAACAACTTACAAAAATTTCATCGCAATCAGATGAATGGTATAAGAACGCATACGAATAGAAGAAGATAGAATAGATGAAAAAGAAGAAGAAATGGTTGCCTCAATTCAGAAACCTTGGCGGGTGTGAGCACAATACTTGATCAAAATTTCATTGCAATCGGATGAATGGTATAGGAACGCATACGAATAGAAGAAGAAGAAGATGGTTGTACTAATTCAAAAACCTTTGCGGGCGTGCGCACAACAACTGGTCAAAATGTCATCGCAATTGGATGAATAGTATAAGAACGCACACGAATAGAAGAAGATAGAATTGAAGAAAAAGATGAAGAAAATAGTTTTATCAATTCATTAACCTTTGCGGGCGTGAGCACAACACTTGATCAAAATTTCATTGCAATCAGATGAATGGTATAGGAACGCATACGAATAGAAGAAGATATAATATAAGAAGAAGATGGTTGTACTAATTCAGAAACCTTCGCGGGTGTTGGCACAATTACTGACGAAAGTTTCATCGAAATCGGATGAATGATATAGGGACCATACGAATAAAAGAAGAAATAATGAAGAAGAAGAAGAAGAAGAAGATGGTTGTACTAATTCAGAAACCTTTACGGGTGTTACCACAAAAACTGATAAAGGTTTCATCGCAATCGGATGAATGGAATAGGAACTCATACAAATAGAAGAATATAGAATAGAAGAAGAAGATGGTCGTACTAGTTCAGAAACCTTTGCGGGTGTTATCACAACAACTGACGAAGGTTTCATCGCAATCGAATGAATGGTATAGGAACCATACGAATAAAAGAAGATATAATGAAGAAGACGAAGAAAATGTTTGTACAAATTCATAAACCTTTGCGGGTGTTGGCACAACCACTGACGAAAGTTTCATCGCAATCGGATGAATGATATAGGGACCATACGAATAAAAGAAGAAATAATGAAGAAGAAGAAGAAGAAGAAGATGGTTGTACTAATTCAGAAACCTTTACGGGTGTTACCACAAAAACTGATGAAGGTTTCATCGCAATCGGATGAATGATATAGGAACCATACGAATAAAAGAATACATATATAATAAAGAAGAAGAAGAAGATGGTTGTACAAATTCAGAAACCTTCGCGGGTGTTGGCACAACCACTGACGATCGGGATGATATAGGGACCATACGAATAAAAGAAGATAGAATGAAGAAGAAGAAGAAAATAATGATTTTTATAATTTAGAAACCTTCATGGGTGTGCATACAACCACTTACCAAAATTTCATCGCAATCGGATGAATGGTATAGGAACCATACGAATAAAAGAAAATAGAATGAAGAAGAAGAAGAAGATGATGATTTTTCTAATTCAGAAACCTTCATGGGTATGTATACAACCACATACCAAAATTTCATCGCAATCGGATGAATGGTATAGGAACGCATACGGGACAGACACACAGACAGACAGACATACAGACAGACAGACATTCATTTTTATATATTAGTATAGCCTATACTCTTCGCGAAAGTGCAAGCAATAAGTTGACAAAGTTTTATCGCAATCGGATGAACGGTATGGCAGTGCATTCAAAACGAACAAACAAACAAACAAACCCACAAACAAATATTATTTTTTATATATTAAGATTTGTTACACATTTTCTTCTTATATATTATATCTTACAACAAGCCAATAATCTTTTTATATCCGTGATTCATTTTATTATTAATTTAACCGCGCCGTCTATTATTATTTTCGAGAAATATATTTTATTTAATATATAAATATTTAAGTAATATTATGTTAGACTACAGTGGGGCATGTCCGTTACGTATAGTGTATAAGAAAAACGTATTAATTAAAAAAAAAAAAATATATATATATAATTATCTATCTCCATGTTACTATTTTGTAAGATAGTAGGAATATTCAAACATCTACCTAGCCCCTTTCTGTAATTAACTGTGTCGTAATGTAAGTCTTGATGAAAAATAACTGTCTAATTTTGAAAACACTTCTGAGAAAATGTATTATAACTAAACCAATAGAAAAAAGTAAGACACCCCGAATCGAACCTGCATCTCTCGGGTATTGCGCCCATGCACATATAACCACTATGATAAAGGAGTCATATTACGTAATTTCGACAAATTTTAACTAATAGCTTTCAGTACACACTGAAGTGCTTTCCAAATTGAGCTACTATTGACTATCAGCTTTTGTATTTTAAAACAAAGATATCACTTTAATTACTAATCGACGTCACGGATCAATCCAAGATTTTTTGTTATAACTTACTTGAACTTGCTAATAAATTTTAATTAATTATTTTTTTTATTCAACGAATAATATCGCATACCGCGATGCCCGAGAGATGCAGGTTCGATTCCTGCGGGGTATCTAACGATTTTTTTTCTATTGGTTATAATGGATTTTCTCATAAGTGTTTTCAAAATAATGTATGTTCAATAATTAGAATGTTATATTCCTAAATCTTGTGAGTTATTCATGGCCCCTACAAGGGAGGGGATGACAGGGCTTTAGCCTGGGGGCCCGGGCTAAGGAGGGGCCCGGCGTGGTGAGTCGACCTGATAAACATACATCACAAATTTGATTTAATAGCAAAAAAAGTCGTCTGCGCTATTTCCCTTCCATAACGTTATTATTTTAAAATTTGTAGTTGCACGATATAATTTTTAATTGTGTATTGATACTCGATAACTCCATAATTCAAATGGATGTATTAAAATGTACAAAAAACACTAAATATACACATTAATTTTACCGCGTACACCATTTGGAAAACACTACTGTAGAGCGTCACATTGCCTTTATCCTTAGCGATAGGTAAAGGGACCGCTTCAGGATGTGGGGCCCATGAAGATATTCGTTGAATAAAAAAATAGTTGATTAAAAATATATATTTTTTAATATCGAGAATCGAGATGAAAGTGCCAACAATATTCTAAGCGCTGTGTAAGTTTCATCAATTTAGTCATTTTTTAGGTATAACCGAACAAAAAGAAATATGTACTGGATTGTTTTTACACGTCCTTTGGTGGGCTTCCATTTAGGTATATAACGTGATGAAATTATTATATAAGCACGCTTTGATAATACCTTCCACCTAGATTTGAGCTTTAAAACTTCCCCAGCATAAAGGAACACGGAATATCGACAGGCTGCTATCCTTGTGAATTTACCCCGTGAAAACAATAGACATAATTTCATAGGCGCAATAAATCAATCAAAACAATAGGCAAGTCATTTATAAAACGTTTCGCCGTCACTGGATATCGAGCAACGCGCCGCACCCGGTCAATAGATTTGTCTCTGCGAGGAAGAATTTATTACCCCAGTGGCGGCACATTGAAGCGTGAAAATGGGCCTGCCATTTGAATGATCAGTCACGGTAACACGAGCTGACACTGGATTCAGTGTCACCTGACACATATCAGAGTGGACAAATTTTTACAGTATTAGCTTTTTTGGATTTATTTTCTTCGACACGGCGGAAACTTTTCGTGTGTTTTTTTAAATAGAAAAATAATTTATATTCACCATAATAATATATGGTTTCATCTTTATACAATGTATCTACTGATCGGTCGATTTTCATGGAAGATAACCAGACCTACCAAACAGCTTCCAAGTGAAGTTGAAATAATTACATGATAAAAAGAATTCTTTGTATACAAAGTTTTTAAATTTTCTGTTGAATCATATAAACTTGACTTGACTAGCTTAAACGATCAAAAAAAATTGTACTTGATAGAAATACTGAATAATGAAATGTCATTTCATATTGATTTCCATAGTAACGCATGTATATATTATTTAATAATTTAGTTGGTAGGACCCTCTAGCAACCAATAATGGTATCGAAATAACTTTTCATACAAAACAGAATTAACTAAAAATGAATTCAATTCTACTTAAAAGTGGCTAAAAGCTACTTAAAGGTGGCTAAAGGCTAAAAAGAACTTTTTATATACAACGTTTTTAAATTTTCTGTTGAATCATATAAACTTAACTTGACTATCTTAAACGATCAAAAAAATTTGTACTTGTTAGAAATACTAAATAAATATAGAATACTGAAATGTCATTTTGACATTTCATTTTGATTTCCATAGTAACGCACGTATATATTATTAATTTAGTTGCTAGGATCATCCCCTTAGCAACCAATAATAGTCTTTTACTTTTTACGGATTTTTCTGAAATAACTTTCTATACAAAACAGAATTAACTAAAAATTAATTCAATTCTACTTAAAGATGGCTAAAAGTAATAAAAAAATGCATTGGCAACGTGTTCTGATATATTTTAAAAGTTTAAAATGTCTAGCTAGTTGGGAAG
This sequence comes from Rhyacophila brunnea, assembly GCF_057557595.1. Classification (NCBI taxonomy): domain Eukaryota; kingdom Metazoa; phylum Arthropoda; class Insecta; order Trichoptera; family Rhyacophilidae; genus Rhyacophila; species Rhyacophila brunnea. The sequence continues at coordinate 5,963,113 of NW_028232796.1, read as the reverse complement.
TTAGTTAAAAATCGATTGCAAGATTTTTACCGGACAAACAACCACCGGACAAATTAGAATACGACATAAGAAAAACGTTGTAAAAATGTTGTAAAATATAACGTTTAAAAATTATAAATGAATGATTCAAATGGGGGTTAGGGCCTGTCGATATGTCCACTAATCTGACTAATCCACCGCGAGTTTGTAGTTAAAAAATAAACATACACGTGTTTAAGAATAAAATGAATGCGAATATGGTTTAAAAAGGCCATTTATTTTAGCTTGAATTTATTTATGTACTTATATATTTCGAAAGCTGTTATGGTATAACAGTTCTTGAAAGGTATTAAAATAACATAAGATCCTAATATGTTTCTAAATAAATACAGGTAAAATAAAGATGGAAATACCTACTTGGGCAAATAATATAAATTAAAATTCTATCAAGGAGCCTGAATTATTTTTAATTTACAATATATCAAGTTTTGGTCATACGTAACTTAGAAACACCTCAGATACACCCACTAGAAAAAATCATATTTTGAAATAAAATACGATGCTCGACGGGATTTAAACCCGTATAACCACTGGTATCACGCCAACTGTGCATTAACCAATTATGCTACGAGTCTCCTATCTAATTACGCACTAGGCACTTGGCCGAATCGCTAAACATCGGAGGTCATTTTGAGAAGCACATGGTTCGTCCAGTAGTAGATACATCAATGTTAATAACTGACTATGAGCAAGAGTCAAGATTGCGTAAAATCAAAGAGCAGCGTGGACAAGCGTCAAGGATACACTAGTCATTGAATCGGTCTACACTAGATACATAGTGTGAAACATCAAAAATCTCTACTATTCGAAAAATAATTCTTAAATTAAAATAACTAGGTACTACTCATTAAAATGAATGTCATCTGATTCGCTTGGAGAATCACACTTAACATTATTTAAATTGAGAATAATAACGCTTGCGACTTTCTAGCTACTTGATTCAGCTTGACGTAAAAAATGAGGGAAAACTGTTCAGTGTAGCCACCAATATAACAAAAAAATTGGATTTTTGGAAACCTATATTTTTTAATAATAGCACCAAGTTTATTCTAAACCAATCATAAGCAAAGGTCAACACGATCTTATTGTTGACTGTAATTGCTTATAGTATAATGCTGATTCCTCACGACGGTTGGCGTGGATCGTTGGATTTGGTTAGATTTGCGCGTCTGTTGGTGTAATTAAGCCTTTACATATTCACGACACAATGATGATGACTATCTATGATACGATCCACCAAAACCCATCCCGGGATCAACACTATAGACGCGCCTGGTATTATATTATAACGTAACGTCGTCTTACTATTAAAACCTTGTAAGTCTGTTTGAGAAAAATGTTGAGAGAAAGGAAAAAAACGTAATAAAAATGTTAAAAGTGACTGAAAGTAATATAGAATAAAATTATAATTGGAACTTGTTACCAGCAGAAGCCTCTAATTTCATTTATCAATTTAATCAAGCCAGTTATGTGCTATTATTTTATAGCAAGATAATCTGTTTATGATTTATTACCATATCTGAGTGTAACATTAATTTTAATTGAATTTCGCATATCAAAGATTGACTGCAGAGAGACAGAGAGATATAGAGAGAGCTAAGCTAAATAATATTACATAAATAATTATTATTCTAGCTACCTCGCCGAGTCACTTAGTAGTGCCTGCTGACGAGATTTCCAAAGGCTGAAATGCCAACTGCTTTTAGGGCTTCATTTTGCGGCTAATTTGATAGTCTTCATGAAAACTGATTGTAGTAATACGTCAAACAATTTAAGTGCTCTATCATCATCTACAACTATTATTATCTGATCAATTTATTGGTACGCAACGTTAATTAAGCCGTCTGATTTAACAGTAAATAATATTCCATGAATTTATGATAATGAAGTATATACTGAGACGGGCTTATTTTTTTAAAAATATACATGGATATATTAACATCTAGCCATTGTTTTTCAACCGGTGGTCTTCAGAATTTTTCTTTTAGTCCGCAAATTTTTAACGTCCTTTGCTAAAAATTCCAATAAAATTTTCAAAACCCGTGAACTTGCAAATGTTGGTGCGTTGTGTTTTTTTCTTTAAATATTGTTAAATAATAACGGTGTTGGGTCACGGCTGTGGTGTTCGATGTGTAGGTTGAAGATGATGATGATGGAGTCGAAGATGTAACAGGGGCGAGTTTTATTAGCAGCGTAACGATCGATACAATAGTATAAATACAACGAGAGTACATATTATAATCTACTGAGATAGTTACGAGCCAGGTACTTGGATTCGAGTGATATTTTGATAAATTATTATTCGTTATTTATACAATCCAAAGTAATACATAAACATTATATTCTAGTACATAATTATATTGAATGAGTCAGCGATTTAAATCGAGTAGCTTGTGAAATTTTATTTATTATTACAGTCGTAAGATACGAGTAATATGATACTATGGGAAATGATTATTCGGCTAATTTTCCATTGCGATACCGTATTTAATATCGCCAATCAATCTGCTGATCCAGCTAAAACTTGTTTACTGGAATATGATTCGCTGGGAATATATTATTGCAGTCAAATAATTTGATACATTAAAAATAGATATTTGATCGCCAATATACTACAGCTACAACGGTATTACCTGACGAAATCAACCAAAATTAGACGTTTTACTTGTACTAATTGTTTTGAAATATTGTCATTTTTTAGCGCTGAATGCTGCGTTAGTGGTCCGAAAAGTGTTTATCCCATTTTCAGTGGTTTGCAGGTGTAAAAAGGTTAAAAAAAACACTGATCCAGCGGTTGTCTACTCGCCTACTACTACAATGTTACGCAAAACAAATATTTTGTAAAAAAAAAAAGTATAAATAAAAACAATTAATCTTCGATCGACAATATAATATTGTCAATTTGTTTCTTAATAAGTATATTACGTATGACTGAGTTCACTTCTAGAATCAAACGATGTTAAATAATTTTCGGTTCCATTTTAAGCGATGTTAACTTGGAGTTCACCGCATTACCAATTCGGTAACCACAATCATAACTGAAACTATTGCTATATTTGAAACAATATTTTTTGATTACGGACCATACTGTGATGCACTAATATTAGATTAGTTGTGAACGCTGTATTTTTGGATTCTTTAAATTTTAAATAAATATCGCTTTCTATTGTTGCGTATGTGAGTATTATTCTCCATGAAACTGATCGTACGTATATTATGCCCTCATAAAATGAATAGCCTTAACTCACAATTTTGTCACACTTCAGTAAAGATGGCAACTGGATAGATAACATGTTTAGTCCTATGCATGTTTCATGACAAGCACCCTCTACGTTTTGACAACAGTATAGTCAGAAGTTTTATCATATGAGCGTTTTCATTTTAAAACCGTAGAACCATCATTATTTATCTTGTATATTGTTTAATATTATTTGTTTTAAAATAACATGATTTCTATACCTCTATTTTATTTATACCGCTATTTGACTATTACTGTAGTTGGTGATTATCAATCTCACTGAATAATCAGTATAATAATATGGTAAATTAAGTCTTTAATTTATTACAGCTTTTGCTATTCCACTATCATTTTGTCGTTTCAAAGTTAAAATATGTTACATGATGAAGAATACTGAAAGATTTATTATCATAAAATTATATGCATTATAATTTTGAAAGCTCTTCTGAAAAAATATATTATAATGAATAGAAAAAATCTTTTTGAAAACAGTAACAGCTTAGCATAATGGTCAATGTGCGTGGACGCGATACCTGAGATATGCAGATTCGATTCTTGCAGTGTCTTACTTTTTTCAAAAATATTTTTTCTATTACAATACATTTTTAGCATAATACCTATTGATATTCACAAATATAATTTATTAACCTAGCAGTTTGGTTTTTGCTTGACACTGCATGTTGTGTTAAGTTATCGTTTTATCTATTATATTTTTAATTGTCGTATTTTTTCAAAAAAGATTTTCTATATTGGTTATTTATTTTCTCAGAAGTGTTTTCAAAATTATGTATATTCAATAAAAAGAATGTTACATTCTTAAATCTTGTGAATTATTCGTTGAATAAAAAAAATAGTTAATTGAAAATTATTATCAAGTTCAAGTAAGTTACAACCTTAAATCTTGGAGTGATCTGTGACGTCGGTTAGTACAAAAGCCCAACGCCAATAGTAGCTAAATTTGGAAAGCGCTTTAGTGAGTATTAAAATCCATTAGTAAAATTTGTCGCAATTAAGTATGACTCCTTTAGCATAGCGGTTCTATGTGCATGGGCGTAATACCCGAGAGATGCAGGTTCGATTCCTGCAGAGTGTCTTACTTTTTCCAAAAAGATTTTTTCTATTGGTTATAATATATTTTCTCAGTGTTTTTCAAAATTATATTTATGTTCAATAATTAGAATAGTACATTCTTAAATCTTGTTAATTATTCGTTGAATAAAAAAATAATTAATTAAAAATATGCAGGCATATTAAAAAACGAAGAAAGCTCAAATTGATCTAAAATATGTACTATATTTATTTGAAATATTGTTTCAAGATTAAACACATCAAAAAAACAGACTTTCTTGAAAAGCTTAATAAGGTAAGTTCTTGCGGAGCTTTACATTTTAAACAACGTTCTATCTGCGTGGTAGATGTTAAGATATTTTTTTTTTAATTTTTAACCGTACCTATTTCCTATTATGAGATGCCAGTTACAAGCGTTGTTCGACTCATTATCGTGCTGCAAGAAAATCTAGATTCAGTGATTCTATAACGTACTCAAAATATATTGTTAATGTGGTTTTTATGTGTGTTTGCGTATATTTCTTGTTTGAGCCAATTTCCTTTAATACCCCCTCCAAACAATCACATACCATGCCTATCCATAAAGCTCACCAGCAGCTACCAGGCATTATTGCCAAATCGATCAAAGCAAGGCTCACAATAAACAACAGTCAAACAATAATAATTTAATTCAAGTAAAACAAATAAACACCAAAAATACATAGCAACTGCGTGCGCTTATGTAGAACATGCACTGCATGCAACGTGACAGTGTGTACGTGATTGACTTTGGAACAAGGAATGCTGGACTTCCTCTGCTCACTATCGACAAGGTTAGTGCCCGGAGTTTCCAAGTCCACCTTACATCTCCGAACAACCCACCATACTAATAGGATACCGATCCTAATAGGATCATATAGGCCTCCAAAAAGTGCATGTTTGTATTAACAGATTTTGTTTTTATGAGAAATGGATGTCAGGCACTTGCTCAACCTATAAGGTCCATACTCTGACTCAAATACAAATTGTAAAATAATATGTGTACTTGCCAGACCCAGGATTTGAACCTGGGACCCACGATGCTATTATATAGGCCAACATTTGAGCCGCACGGCCATCCTAGAGTCAACTAATCGATCGATCAATATTACTGTCCATTTAAATATTGCCACTCGTATATTGTAATTAGTATTATTAAACTGATTCTCGTATATTTTAGTATTTGTTCAAACAAAGATAAGTATTTCTAATGAAACATAATCCTGAAAATACGAATTTCCGAATTTCAAAATTCAACCGGATTCCGAAATGAAAAACTCTGGGCTGACCTTCAAAGTTTACATTGGATGTATCTGCCCAGTCTTATATTGCCCTACAGTAAACCATAATAATTAACTATGTTAAGTATCTACATCTAACTTACATCTAGGTACAATATAAAAAATGTTAACTCAATTGAAATTTTAAACTTTCGAGTGTACAGAAAAAGAACAATAAATACTCTCTCTCACACACTTTATTTTAACTTCAGCATTCAGGATTTATTCCTTAAATTAGCATCTAAGCCGCGACCTTTACGAATACAAAACATACAACCTATTTTAGAATTTTCATGATAAACATGTTTTCCCAGACATTTTTAAAGAGAAGTAAATTATTTTCAACCAGCGTTTCCCAAAATTATAACACAGAGTTGTGAAGATTGTTGAATCTCAAGGAAAGATTTTTAAACTGTAGGTATTTAATAATACTATTATGTAGGTACTCGACAGGAATTGCGTTCTCGTATATGTACTAATTTTAGTTTTAAATAAAATACACATTGCCTCTCCCTTCTTAGACCATTCGGTTGTTAACCGCCATCCAGGTATCTCTATCTCTTTCTCTTTCTTCAGTCAGTCACAATTATTAGTATCTCGGCATCCCTCTTGACCTTGTCTACCCTTATTTTCTAAGGACGGATTCTCATCTCTGCTTTTTTAATTCTCCAGTCCCGTTTATCCTTTCTGTAAATATTTTTATTGCACGTCAATTTTCTCGTGTCAAGATTATATACCAGGGATGGGCATACATGATGTCAACGGAAACCACATTCAGGATTTTCATATATATAAAGAGCCACACCATAGTTACGTTATCACGTAGTATTAAAAACAATAATTCAAATTTAATTTAATTAAAAGAAAATTATTAGTTATTAATTAATTAATTTAAAGACAAACTCGCGAAAATACAATTATATTCGGGGAAAATAAAATACTTATATTTTTATCAAGATATATTGGGAACCGCATTTAACGGCCCACGTGCTCCGCGTAGGTCAAAATAGAGCTTTTATAGTATTTTCAAAGCGTGATCCTGGACATTTCTTAAACGTTGTAGATAATCTATTTATATAATTGTAAAGCCTTATTATCATTATAATAGTGAAATATTTACGATAAAAAATTATATTGATAATCTCTGTGATCCCAAATTTGACAAGATTAAGGCATTTTATTATTCAAAAAATGGGAAATATTAACGCATTCGAAGATAATTCTAAAGATATTGATTATAAGCTATGTCTTTGACCATTCAAACATTCTACAAATAATAATTGTTTTATAATAATTATTGAACTAAGGTAGTAATTTTTTGAAATAAGCCATTTCTATTGGCATTTAACTGTGGTTAAGCTACAACATACAGACGTAGCCATAAATTGATAAACTATAACTGAAGTAGGGAGTAAGATCATGTTAACGCGCGTGTTTGAACATGTACCTAACCGAAAAAAAAATCTTTTTTTTAAAGGTTTTAAACCCATCGAAGAGCCGCATTTGCCTACGTCTGTTATACAACATGCTTTTATTTATTATAAGACGCTATTATCCACACTAAAATATTAATATGCATTAATATTAAGTTACAATAAAAGCGAATATTTGTATTTTATTATAATATTTTCTTTTCATAATCATTCAACGCGTGAAATTTTTCTCGGGGCTTATTGTTCATATTTCTTTTGTTCGCAAACCATTCTTTAGCTTCTCAAATTCTGTTTATCGCAAGAAAATAAATATTGTCTTCGAACATTATCTAAACATATTTTTATGAATACAATGAAAATGATACTGTCTTTGACGGTATCAATTTATCTATATTTAAAAATATTGAAGATACAATACCATATTATTATAAACGCTTATTTAGAGGTTTTCTTAGAATTTTGAAAGTTAGGTAATTCTTATTTATAGCGGTTGTTTTTAACAATGTATGTATTTATTTAAACTATTTGAATGCAATAATCTAATATATAAAAATTAATAATTGTTTGTTTGTTTGTTTGTTCGTATTTTATGCGCTGCCATACCGTTCATCCGATTGCAATAAAACTTTGTCAACTTATTGCTTGCACTTGCGCAAAGAGTATAGGCTATACTAATATATAAAAATGAATGTCTGTCTGTCTGTCTGTCCCATATGCGTTCCTATACCATTCATCCGATTGCAATAAAATTTTGGTAAGTGGTTGTATGCACATCCATGAAGGTTTTTGAATTAGAAAAATCATCATCTTCTTCTTCTTCTTCATTCTATTTTCTTTTATTCATGTGGTTTCTATACCATTCATACGATTGCGATGAAACTTTCATCAGTTGTTGTGGTAACACCCATAAAGGTTTCTGAATAAAATTATTACAACCATCTTCTTCTTCTTCTTCATTCTATCTTCTTTTATTCGTATGGTCCGTCATTCATCCGATTGCGATGAAAATTTCGCCAGTGATTGTGCCAACACCCGCGAAGGTTTCTGAATTTGTACAACCATCTTCTTCTTGTTCTTCTTCAATTGATAAATTAACTAAACCTATATACTCGTACATTGAAATATGTATGCATATTAAAAGTTCGCAATCGAGACATAGACTTGGTATTCGATGGAGGGCGATAAGGTGCTGCATTATATCCCTACTGGTCTACTGAGTCAACGCCCAGATATTAAAGGAATAGTATACTAGAATACTTGAGATTATTGAGATGTCACTTTATCGGTATTAGATAAGGAATTTATAGGTTGATTACATTATCTACCAATAATGATATTTTAAGACGTTCAATAAGCTACACAAAACGTATAGCTACTCTCAAGCAATAAGAGAGGGAAGAGTAATTCTATTATACTACTTAACAACACAACTATCGTAGGTTGGTCAATTTTCAAGGCACTGGTGATCTGTTACGACTGGCCTAGAGTGGAGATATGTATTGCAATTTGGTCGCCAACCTTCTATAGACGATGAAACCAAACGAAAAGATTAAAACAAACGCATTTATGTTTTAAATGTTTACCTACTGATAACTTTTATACTTAGCAATTTTTTATGTAATGATGTGTGCCCTATATCAATGTGAATGGTCGCCAGCCGTACTTTATTTCAGTATAATATGTTGTTTTGACGAATTCGTAGCTCAGACTGAGAGACACGTAGGTATATCAAATAATATAAAATGAAACACATTTAAATGTGCGTATAATATGTCACTTGTTAGAATAGAATAATGATGTATTCAACTATGTATGAATTTGAAATAGTATTAGTCAATGTAGTTCAATAAATAACTATCAATTATATATTTACCAATTACCAATATTGGTTATGGCTACAACATGATACATAATATCAATAGCCTAAATTGAACTATAAATAATTTTCAGAAGGTATTATATCAATTAATATATAATTTTGAAAGCTCATTCAGCTTAAGTAATTTACATACCTTACTAATAATAATTTATTACCGTTTTATTAATAAGGGTTGGAAACTATAAACGATATTACTATCCAAATATTAGTCGTATTTTATCATATCTATTTAGATGTAGTAAATAAAAAAATGAATTAAAAACCAATTCCAATTATTTATAATGTTGAATACATTGTATTATATAGCAACTGTTTTCTTTTTTTTAAGAAACGAATCGCACAACAACCGTGTCGATGGCATGGTAAAAATGACCGCATTTTTAATTTATATTCTCTCTAAGGCATAAAGCCCACCGAAAAAGCGCTCGACGCGCTCACTACTGAGTAGGCCCCCTCCCACCCGCGCATTACCCTTCACCTATGTAATAAGGGGCCCAAGAAGCACAAAATAATTATTATTATCAGCGTCTCTCATAACAAAGCAATAAAAATATTATATTATTTCAGGGCTTGTAATTAATATTCACGATGACATTATTCTACCAGCGAAATATCGGACACGCAATAAAATTAAACAATGAGCTCTCTGTTATTAAATAATGGCTTCTCGCCCGTCGATCGACGACGCTTCCAGAGCGTGATTTTGCTCGCCGCGTTCAATGAATGGACTGCATTGTATTTTCGTTCATTCGTATCGCCGAAAAGCCAAAAAACAATGACTCATGGGGCGGGCGCGCATAGTGCGTCGTCAAATCCAGTGTGCGCTGGCGTATTTGATTACGTTGTATTTTCAATGATTTACGCGCCACTTGTGAAATTTTGCGCTAGAGCCTCACTTGCTGCGTTAAGTGGGTTTTACGCCTAACACCCACGGTAGCCGCGCGGCTTAAGCATTGGCCTTTGGCATCGAGGGTCCCAGGTTCGAATCCTGGGTCTGGTGAGTACACATATTGTTTTTAAAATTATGTATGAGCCAGAGTATGGACCTAATAGGTTGAGCAAGTAGCTTACATCAATTTCTAGTAAAACACAAAATCTGTTAATACAAATCTTCACTCTGTGGAGGCCCATAATGATCCTATTAGGATCGGACATGGTCGAAAAAAAAAATTAGATTAGCTCTGATATTATGGTCATATCCGTTACTTGACGGAATTAGGAAATGTTACTGAAACATTTTTAAAACCAAACGTTATCGATGTCATCTTAATGCAAAAAAGAGTCAGAAAGTCTGCGTATGCCATAGCGTCATATATTGCAAAAAATATAATTAATCTAAATATACACTATTAATTCTTAGTAAAATGTAAATAAAACAAAACAAGTCGCTGTAACAAACGCTGTAAACAAAACACTGTCGGGTAAAAAATAAGCACAAAGCCCATAGAAGACGGTCAAAATAATATAATGTAAACTAATACCGCAGACCACACCGAGTGGCTCGGTCGTACAAAGTGCCGAAGCTATGTTAGGCGCCTATCACACCACTCGTCCACTTTTTTTGTTATTAGTTTGTAGAGGTTTTCTATAACCCTACAGTTGACATGTTATTGTCTATGGTCATTTACAGACCCATAGACAATGACGCAAACGGAAATGAAATAGTTGTCATTGAGCCATTCTATAACGTAGTCGACACGCGCCACTATTCCGTGTCTCTCACCATATCGTCGCTTAAGAAACAACACCGCGGAAGTCAATTAATTAAAATTTTCAGGGGCAAACAAAAACATTTTTTCAACTAAACACAAAAAAAAATAAGTTAAAAGGTATCAATTTTCAATTTTTTGAGACGGTTTTTGTTTGCCCCTGAAGATTTTAATTAATTGACTTCCGCGGTGTTGTTTCTTAAGCGACGATATCTAAATTACAAGGTATAAATTAAACCTTTCAACTCAAACTAAAATCAATGTGACTTATGTGTATAATGTGTCCTAGTGCCGTGTTATCTAAACATTATAACTATGAAATAAAATCAAAAAAATACCAACTCGCGTACTATTCAACTCTGCCCGAACATATTATTTTATTCACGCTCAAGCAACGATCTGAACATAAACTTAACATCGGGAGTAAGAATGACACTACGTTCAATCGTTTCTTCGTGGTCAGTTTTCAGATACAATAATATATACTCACAATTTTCCAATTTAACAATGTTCATTCCACAATTCTTCGCCACATATTGAAAAAATATTTTCGCTAAGGGTGACTGTTTTCATTTGTAATGTGTATTTTTATGGATAGTTTTATATTTATCAAAGCCGTTTCGTGTAAATTTATAATTATTTTTAAATGTTATGTAACAAATTTTAAATATGATTTCATAAGGAGTAGACAATGATTTATATGTGCACAAAAACAGCTTAGAAAAATGTGAAACAATCCATAAAAATGCCGTTACATATTATTATCATTTCAATTTTTTTCAATAATTGCGACTAAGATTTTTGGAATTGAATAATTAATTGTAGATGAAGAATGACCTTGACTCAAATAAATTTATGAACATCCTACGTATATAAACGAGGGCTTTAGAAACAAAAACGGCATTTTCCATTTTCGTAAAATATTGGCAGAGTAACAAACTTATGAATTATCTTATTTCTTTCTTTAAAAGGACTTTATAATTTTTAATTTTTTTTCAAAAATTATATGAAAATGGTTACCATCATTTTTATTTCCTAAGCCCTAGAATATAAAAAAATACTTCTTACATAATTTGATTTTATTTGAATTGAAAGTATCATTATTAAAATTATAATGATAAATAGTAATAAAAAAAAAACAAAAGGTTGAAGTATGTACGAGTTATCTAACTACCAATTAATTCTGGATATTAAGAGAATATAAATTGTACCACGCGAATAATATTTTCATTCTTGTACAATAAATTAACAACACTGTAGTACAAAGACCTTGATGCTTTTTATTTATTGCGTATTATTAAGGCGAAAGAAAAACAGTGGAAAGCAACAAAGGATTAGCCGTTCTTTGAATCCGACCAACTACATCAATCAGACAGGCCACAACTCTAACTGCCTCCGTGCGAAACAGCCCTACGCCCAGGACTTAGGAAACTTTGGCACCCTTTGTTTGTTTTGGTTTGACATTTATTTCAGTACGTATTGTCATTCATAAGTAAACGAGGGTACCTACTATATTTTATATAGACAATGGGGTCAATAAACTGATAATAAATCGAAATAATGATGTTGACGTCGAAAGGGATAATTATTTATATATCATTTTGAATACCTCGAGAAGATACTTTTTTGAAACATATTGATACGAACGATATTCGAACCTGCGTTTATAAAATTTTGGGTGATGTGCTTTAAGATTTAAGCCAGTGCTGTTTAAACTGAGCGCCACGGCGCCCTAGGGCACCACGACCAATACCCAAGGACGACAAGCTATTTTTAAAAAATAATTTAGGCATTCTAATGATACATCTTACTAGTTTATAACCTTCAACATTTCCTATCATGAAATAAAATTGCTTTTGAATATCACGTATCTTCCTATCAAGTGGTTTTAAAAATACTTTCAGGGAGATACTAAGAAGATATATATATATAGATATAAGATCTCACTGATACGAGGTTTGCTGCATTAACATCTTGTGTATTTAAATAGAATGTTAACGTTTCTTCAAGGTGGAAAATTAAAAAATATACATTTAAATATCATAATTTTAAAAATCTTAGCGTATATGTGTCTATAATTCCAAAATAGTGAATTATAATTAGCTAGTTAATGACTTTGCATGATATTTAAGATTATAAATAATATGGGGCAGTACTTTTTTTAGGTGTACTACTGGGAATCGTAACTAAATTGATTCCAATATTTCAGAAACTGCGTGGATAATTAATAGTAAGTTCGCTCATTCCACTAATATTTTTCTTTGAGTAAAAAAAATTCAGATATAAAGAGTGTCACGAGAATAAAAAGTTTGAGCACCACCGTTTTCATTAATAAACAGGACACTAACTATGTATTAAGGTGATATGTCAAAATTCAGTTAATATTATTACTTTCGTGATTTTGGCTCAAGGTAATTTTAATTTGACTCCTGGACTGCGTCAGAATCTATCTCCACAAAATATAGTTTTACGTTTAACGGGGCCACACAGTACTATAAACATGGGTCAGAATACGACTTTTTTAATTTTTTAATGACTCTATCGATCTGAAACAGTCAGTTATAGATTTATTAATTCTGCGATTTTCATATACAGATTTAAAAAAATATATATGTACATGTCATTGATGTACTTTTTAAGATAAATTGAACATAAACATTGCATTGCGTTTTGGTCAGAGGGGTAGAGTCTCAATACTTCATTATATTTTAGTGCTATATAGCATATTGAGGATTTTATTAAACTATGCGATGTAATATACGTGTATAAAAAATGCCATTTGATAAATATAAAGTCACATCGAAAGTTTTCACAGCTCAAAGACGCTATTTAATTTTTGATCGTAGATTATGATTTATCTATTTTATTATTAGTTTTAATAACAAAAAAAATCATCAATTTTGGCACCTCTGCTTTGTAGGTTCTCCCTAAAATTACCATTACTCTTCATTAATATCCGTTTCCACTTTTCGTTTCACTTTAACTTCTTTACCGGGAGTGAAATTTTAGTAACGCAATTCAAAAGAACGGGTTGAAAATTCGTATCAACCAACCAACTTGGCATGGCTAATTTAGTGGCTTTGCGATTTGTGAGAATCACTGATACTTTGTCAATGACAGTCAAAAATGCGTCTCAGAAACGCTCAATATCAAACTTCCGAGAGGTAATAAATTATTGAGAGTAAACTTGATATTCTTTATATAAGTAAGTAAGTAATGAAATTTATTCTTTAATTATTTTTGAGACTTATTAAAACTGAATACACAACATTTAAGAAAGTTGTTTTCTGATGTGAAGCATTGAAGCCTGTCATGCCCCAGGATAGTGCCACGTTTCACGCCTGCCGCTATATGAAACTTGCACCGCATAGATTGCTTTTGTAGTAGGTACCACTGCGGGTTGAATAAGAATTGACCAAAGATTGAACCCATGAGGTTATGTCACAATAATATGGACTATCACACTGTCTGTCAGCGTCGGGAACACATGTCCCATTCATGTGAAGTATCTCTTTATGACTAATTCAGTGCATTTATTTATCCAATACAATTCATTTTTACAAAGTTTTTATTAGATCGGATTCTTGTTTGTCCAGTACAAATCTTGCAATCGATTTTTAACTAACTTCCCAACTAGCTAGACATTTGATACTTTTAGAATATATCAGAACACGATGCCAATGCATTCTTTAAATACTTTTAGCCATCTTTAAGCAGAATTGAATTCATTTTCAGTTAATTCTGTTTTGTATGGAAAGTTATTTCAGAAAAATCTGTAAAAAGTAAAAGACTATTATTTGTTGCTAAGGGAGTGGTCCTAGCAACTAAATTATTAATATATACGTGCGTTACTATGGAAATCAAAATGAAATGACATTTCAGTATTCTATATTATTTTTTATTTGTTTGTTTGTTTTTTATTTACTTCATAAGTTAAGTTTGAGCATATTGAGCATAATAATTTAACAGAAAATTTAAAAACGTTGTATATAAAAAGTTCTTTTATCTTGTAATTATTTGTAATAACATACATATGGAGTTCTATATTCTCCGCTTAAGAGTAAAAGTAGTAATTTAATCTTGTCATGACAGCTCAAAAAATTTAGAAAGCGTGTAGTGGTAAATTGAGTGTAGCGTGCTTCGCAGTAGCTTTGTACCTGTCAATGGTCATATTGACAGGGTGGAAACGGATATAAAATAATGTGTCCATACACTGTACCGCCTCATATAATATCTGGCCCATGTACATAGGATGTCACACATTACATATAAACTGACATTCGGAAAGCTGGACGGCAAACGAAGAACAGGTTCGATTGTACGAAATGGAGGGACAGTGTCGAGCTAATTAATTTTTTAAATGATATTATGTTATTTTTAATCGGACGAGTACATAGAGAGGCCATATATGTATAAATATAAATCCGTGTAAGTATTCTTTGCAAAAAATCGTTTAACACAACCTACACTTTGTAGAATCGTATAATGCTTCACTTAGGGTAGAACATGACAATAATTTACTTTACTTAATTAATGTCTCACTTATATTGAGTATATCGACAATATTTATAATATAAAGCTCTACTTACTTCTTTTTTTTTTGACCATGTCCGATCCTAATAGGATCATATGGGCCTCCACAGAGTAGAAGTTTGTATTAACAGTTTTTTTTGTTTTTTACAAGAAATGGATGTTAGCCACTTGCTCAACCTATTAAGTCCATACCCTGACTCACACACAAATTGAAAAACAATATGTGCACTTGCCAGACCCAGGATTCGAACCTGAGATCCACGGCGTGATAGTTCAACGCTTAAGCCGCGCGGCCACCGTGGGTACTCTTGGGCAGCGGCGGCTCCTCTAATACCATGCAAGTGCTACGCACCGCCTGCATTTTTGAAAACACCGCTCAACTTTTCATTGTTATACATATGTGTATCACTTACTTCGCGAAGTAGAACATGTAGAAGTATTATGAACACTCCGCTCGTGGGCGCAAAGCGATTGCGATCCAAATAGATTTTCAGTTTGCACAGGATTACAATGAGGTCATTGTATATTTCTTAAACCGTGGTCCAATGTTCCTGTAGTAGCGTTTTGTGTAGCATTTTTTTACACACTTTATGATCGGCGCACGAAATTATGACTGTAGAAACAAAAACGCCAGTTTCTGTTTTACAACAATGTTGACAAGTTAATTTTTAACATTTTTATATTTAAAATTTAATGAATCGCCAACAATTTACGAAACTACGAACCACCGCATTTATTTCTAAACCACTCAAATAAATTCAATGTAATAAAATTAAAAAAAGACACAACAGCACTACATGAGTAGTAGGTCATAGCTGAATATAAAATAAGAACGATAATATAAGAGAAACATACTTTTAATGCCATATAAATACATCAGAAATAAAACTGAGTTCAAATGAACGTTGATTTACAATATAAATATTACTCGTGTAATGTTAGTTCATTTTTTAATTTCACATAAATTAATAATAATGTGAGATTTAAAAAATAAACATACTGCTTTACACTTTTAACAAAGTGAATTATCCAGACGTTTGGCTGACGCATTGTTCCGAGCGTAAAGCCATAAACGGTGACATTTATATTTCTTTATTGATCTAAAATTATTCTACGTGTTCAAAAACTTTTTTAAGAAATAGAATAAATAAACAAAGACATATTTAATTTACCTTTTGAGAAGTTCGACGTTCAGTCATTTTACACTAAAATATTATCTTAGCTTATGGTCTTTACGACCTCTACGTGGCTAAGACACGTGTTCCTGATGCCGCCAAAGAGTGTGACACTTCTTACCCTTATGGCACAGCTCCAAGGGTTCCGTTGCCATGGCCGGCCCTCCCTCACCCTGCAGCGGTGCCACATAAGCGACCTACGTGCTGCAGGTCTGACATGGCGGGAGGCGCAAGAGTTGGCGATGGACCGAGGGAAGTGGCGCGAACTTGTGCTTTCCCTATGTTCCAATGCTGGGTCGTGACAGGATGAAAGAAGAAGATCTTCTCTTTATAGAAGGTAAGCCATTGCGCACTACCAGAAAATGCTATTTTGAAGACCACCGGCCGCCACTGCTCTTGGGCTCTACTTAATAATTAATGTAAACATTTTTGACAACTCTGAAGTAACTCAAATATAAATCGTCTTAGAATCTAGAAGCTTTTTTTAAGCACTTTCTATATTCAGTATTAATTGTTCCTCAATTGTACTTTTTCTTAATAAAATCCTTTTTCGATATCCCGCGTTTTCTTTTGAGGTCTCTTCAGATCCTTTGACGCGAAACTACTCTGCTCGATGCTAATTCTAAAATTTACTGGCCGAGCAAAGCGCCTTAGTGAAAATCATTCGTCTACCCTCATCGGATATTACTGATTTGAACTCGGCCAATGCCCGTGAAACTGCCTTTCTAAAAGCCTTGAAAATTCTTTGTAGCGCAAGCCGGTAGTAATTCCGATAATCAAGAAGTAAAAACCAAAAAACCAAAAATAGTTGGCTTTATCGTCATAATTTTAAATGCAACATGAACAAAGCCACTAAAACAAGGCCCCGACATATTATTATTATGTAAATTAAAATGAGTTCAGAAAGTTTCTGTAATTTAAATCTACAACGATTTTTTTTATTGAAAATATTGATACAATAAGATGTGATATAATTTCGCACTATATATATTACCCATTCTTATTTTTATAATCTCTTATCCAGGGTCAATGAACATTAGGTTGATACTTGCTTTATCAGAATAGTTTGACACGAAATGCACCGTCTTTTTCTATAGATACCGTCGATGTGACCTTGTTAATGCTGTAAGTACTTTCTCTCATAATATAACCAAGATACAACATTTTTATAAAATATATAAAGCCTATATATTATTATCCTACATAAAGCTCTTCGGTCTTTTTTCCATTCGTATAAGGATGTTAACGTTTTCTCAGTCAGTTAGTTGAAATAATTTTGATGACAACCACGTCATTTCTTTGTGGTGTTTCTTTGTTAAAAAATCACTTATGTGAAAGATGTTGAGTACATATTCTGCTATATGATTTATCGGTAAAAAGTATAAGAAGTTTCAGTTTGTCTTAGAACTATTTTAAATGCAACAAAAAATCCTAACACAGTGTTTCACGGTTAATAAGAAAATTATATGACGTGTGGTTCCCTTTTCCTTCACTCTCACGTTGAATAAGATTTTTTTAATATCGTTAAATTATCCTAAAAGAATATTTGTTTATTCGATTCCATATAATCAGAAGATTTGAGTATATTAGATTATCATTATTGAAAATATATAATTTTTTAAATGACTGAAAAAGTCATCACCCAGATAACACAATGATGGACCCCTCCAAACCAACCCGCCTTGCACTACATTCAATCTTAATCGAGCATATCAAGAGGAGGCATCAGCGGTTTTTTTCGCCTGGTAATGTCTCAGGACTAGTTACTTAAGACAAAGGTCGCCATATACACAAGTGTGCTTTGACCAAGTTTATAACAGAGACTTAATTTAATAAAAAGTACCCACGAGAGATAGGAACATAGATAATTACAGACAAATGAATCTAAACAATTATCAAAAACAAAGCTAAAATAATTTGGATTTACAAAACTATGTGAAAAGATCTTTACGTCTGCATTACGACGTGAGAAGATGACGTGCGGGTTGATTCTCACTCTCTCAGTCAGCCTTTTTTCTAGAATTTTTCCAATATATAATATATAATATATATATTTAATTATTTAATATAGTTATTTCAATTAATAGTTTTTTAATTTATGTAAATATTATCCAAAAATATTTAATGCTGGAATCTGACAGAAAATAGCCTTCACGCTAATTTGAGGGAGGTAGAACAACATGCAACTCATAGAGAAGAGAAATAATAACCTTTTTGATCATCATTAACCATGACAAAACTATTTAGTATAAAATTAGGTATCCTAAGAAGTTTTAAAAATACATGGTTTACTTTTTTGTCAAATGAGACGTTTCAAATTAGCTCTTTCGATAAAAGTACTAAGATTAGAACAGAGAGGACACTAAACAAAGGGATTTCTCTAAAAATCCCAACCGTACAGATCTCCATAAGCAATGTCCATAACAACTCCACGGCGACCCGTGCCAATTCAACGAAAAAGGTTAATTAATGATAATTGCATGCTTTATTGAAATCCTTTGTTTTATCTTAAACATTAGGAAACAACGATTGTTTGCGGAAGTCGCCTGTTTACTAAATTGGCTTTTTGAGTGTTTTTGCATTATGCATATAGGTAGCTTGTTCTACATGTGTATAGTATAACTCTGCAATATGAATACTATCATGTAGTTAAAAGAAAGGAATAATAACATTATCTAAGTTTTCGTAGAGCAAAAACAGTAATAAGTATAAAAAAATAATCCCACGTAAGGTGCTATCCCCAATCAAATTAATATTATAATTGTAATAAAATCAAGTTTCAATTGCAATCATTATTTTGGTAATTGTAAAACAATGAGATTTTTTATATGCATTATGAACAAATATAATTTTGCAAAGTGTGGCTGTAAATGTACACAATTTATATATTACAACAAAACACAAAAAATAAAAAAAGTTAATCGTACAATTTGAACACAATTATTATAAAGGTAATGAAAATAATTTATTTGAAAATATTCATCGCAAATGTCATTAATTTAAAACAGAAATGAGTTAAATTAAAATTATTTGTTTGTTGCACAAAAACAATGTTAACAAATTTATTTCAATATAACGGAAAATTGAAACATTTGCAAATTTTATCAACGGAATCGAAAAGCAATGTAAAAGTTTGAATGAAAAAGTTTTTCTGAGAAACAAGCTTTTGTGGATATTTTTTTTTTTTGTGTAAAAATTATGAATATTTTCATTGATTTCAATGCAATATAATATTATAATAAATTTTTGAAACAAAATAATACTTTCTCACATTGATAGAAACTATTTTTTCTTATCTATAAATATTACTTAGTGTAGCACAAAGTAAGTGCCTGTATAATAAGTAATAATATGGTTATTTGTATTTGCGTTAATTTGGTAAAATATGCATGGTCCTTATTTCAACTAATATTTTTAATGTGTATTCGAATCCAATGCACGGGCTTTTCATTTATTCTATTTACTTCAACCCTAAGCAATGTAAGTGTAACGCAAAGTGAGTGAATAATTTTCAACCAGTCTTAGTTAAAAGGTGAAATAAAATATGTATTTATAAACGTTTTTATAATCGAAATATAGAAAATCTACGACAAAAAGCAACGTAACAAACTGTTAAATTTGTGGTGTTTATAATTCATTACTCGGCATAAAAAAAACGATCATCGCATTGACCATTTTAATTATCTCAAAAAGTAAATCGACGGTTAGTTTTTGACATTTAATACAAGAGCACAATAATAAATATTCGATTGGAATAATTTTTTAGGTGAATAGAATCAATAAAAAAAAATGATGAGTGGCATGGTACAGCGATGTAAACTGAGCTACTCGCATTCTTAGTGGTCTGGTACATTCTCATGTGGGTTGTATTTATTCTTAAGTTTTAAATTTTAATCAATATTAAAAAAAAAACTCATAACGTAGACTAGATACATGTTTCTCTATAAAATATGATTTATTACGATGTGTTTATACACTGATAATATTAATTAAATATATAGACCATACTACCTAACCGATTTTTTTTAAAGGGTACATGTTCAAACACGCACGTTAACATGATCTTACTCCCTCCCTATTTTATTTATCGTTTGTCAATTTATGGCTACGGCCGTATGTTGTAGCTTAACCACTGGGAAATGCCAATAGAAATGGCGTATTTCAAAAAAATACTACTTTATTCTTAGGTCAATAATTATTATAAAGCAATTATTATTCGTAAGATGTTTATCACATTTGAATGTTCAAAGACATAGCTTATAAATCAGTGTCTTTAGAATTATCTTGAAATGTGTTAATAGGGCCAATTTTTTAAATAATAAAATGCCTAATTCTTGTCAAATTTGGGATCACAAAGATTATAAAATATAATTTTTTATCGTAAATATGTCACTACTATAATCTTTACATTAATTTTACTAATGGTTTTGTAAATGCGTTTAAAAATTAATAAACTTAAAAAATCTTAACACCACTGCATATTATGGATGTACTGAAATATGACTATATATTATTCTAAAACATTAGAGCGAGAGGTTTAAAAGAATACTACTTTATGTAATAAAAATACTTTATGCAGTCATCAAATATATATAAAATAAATATAAAGGATAATAAGGCTTCAAAATTATATAAACAGATTATCTAAAACGTTTAAGGAATGTCCAAGTTTATGCTCTGAATATACCATAAATGCTCCATTTTGACCTACGCTGAGCATGTTAATTTTGTTATATTTCTGTTCATAACTAAACATTTTGAATTTCATATTTTAATGACGTGTCTTTTTAATGAAATTTGTTTTACCTACACTCGACATTTTTTTCTGTGTCTATAATAAAAGGACTCGCGTTTAACCAAATAAAAAAAATACACGAAATTATAAAGTTTTAAGCTTGTCACGTAAGCATTTTCTGTATTGTGTATGACAATGTCCATCATTTGTCTACTTTGAATTATTCAATCTTTTTTGCAATGTATGTGGATCAAAGTCATTTTTACAGACCTTTTTTGTTGAAAGTACAGTACATACATAATATGTATGAGGTAAATATTTCAATCCTACGCAAAATAAAATGTATAAAATTGATCACCTATTGATAATTACTAATAAAATATTAATGTTAGTGTGTCTGAACGTTTGTTTTTTTGTAATTTTGACATTTTTTTTAATATTGTATAATATAAAATAATACTATGTGGATGTACAACATAATATTGAAATTATAATTTGATTAATGGAAACTTTATGCTAACATCCTTAATTTGTCCCCATATAAAGTAGGTAGGTTTTTAATTCCATCATCATTTTTTACCACTGCCTAAGTATTATTTATATAATTAACGCTATACCTCAGCTGAGGCATGGACTAAAAAGATTGTGACTAGAAGATGCGTGGATTGTGCAAATGACGCGAGCCGAACGAAATATAATTTGTCATAAAAATTCAACATGCGTCCTGTTTATGTTATGTTTATTATTATATTCGTAATAATAATAGTACATTCATTGACATGTTTTCTTTTTCAAGTACATGCGGAACGTTTTTTTAGTCATCTTTACACAATTTAAGAATATATTCCTCAGACGCCATCACAAAACAAATTGACGTGCAAACAGGTCGACTATCGCTCTCCGAATGGCACCGCGGCCGAAATTTCGTTCCACATACTGTTGAAAATTAGTTGCCGTTTTACTTATGTACGCTCTTAATAATTAATGTATAATCGAAATATCCATAATGTCGACTAAAGCTTCTACTAAATTTTTTAAACACTACAATATTATGTAATACATATTTTTCAAGTAAATGCTGACCCAATTTTTTTATACCATGTCCAATCTTAAGAAGATCATAATATGGTTCTCCACACAGTGGAGGATTATAATAACAGATTTTTGTTTTTACGAGAAATGGATGTTAGCCAATTGTTCAAACTATTACGTCGATACTCTGATTTCAAACACGTCTTGAAAACAATATGTGTATTTGCCATACCCAGCCCACAACTCGAACATGATTTAATTTAATTGATAACTATTTTTCAGTGCAACAATGTTATTTACAATTCAACTACTTAATCTGCAAACCAGCTAACTGTAAGTTTGAACAAAATAGCATTTTGTTATAAAGCATGTTTTCTATGCTCACTCAAATTAAAAATTCCTAAACCTATAAATAAATACGCCAAATTTCTTTTTTCATAAATGGAACAACTCCGTTTTTTTCAATATAAATTTAGAAAGCTAAAATAGTTATTTATTCATAAAACAGCGAATTAAAAAAAGTGTATTTTTGGAATTGTTAAATTCCGCTCGATAGTTAAATTATTAAGTCTTCTCTCATTCCTGAAAAATTTGCGCAAGTGGAGTTAGCCGGTTTGCAGATTAAGCAGTCGAATTGTTTTGTTCATCTGTTATAGACGTTATACCCAACATGTAATTCTCCACACGAAACTGAAATTCTCCAGTTTCTGGACTTCTCTTTTAATTATCATGTTTTGCATATAAATATGTATTATGATGTATAATGATAAGTGAAATTACATACCTACTGGTTAAAGATAATTATCATCAGCCGTTGTCGATCCACCAATGGATGAAGGTCACATCATAGCTCTTTGCATCCTTCTAGATTTCTGACACCCATCGTCGTGACTTGTCGACCCTGTGACCATCCGTGTTCGGAAATTTTGTACGTATACAATTGACCATAGGACACTTCTTCGTATATTGTACGTATATTACAAAATGCGAAAGTAGTTTTCAAACAGTAATCTTCCAATTAGATAGCTACATGAAGTATTTTCGAGAAATTGATACGTAAAAATACATATTCTCATTTCGATTAACCTTTAATATTCATGTCAAAATAAAACACTTAAAATATGTAATAAAACCATTGGAAAGACAGAAAAAAATTGGTAAAGTAGGTAATTAATTTGAGAACAGTCATATCGTTTATATGTATGTAGTTTCATAATTAAATTATTTAAAACCAATAAAGACATCTCATAAAATTCTTATTAAATCTAATTGGAACACTACTGTTTGCAAACTATCGCCCCATTTTGTAACATACCTACAAATATACTCTACGATGAAATGTTCAACGAACAACTCGCCATTTGATTAAATGCTATACAAACATTATGTTTCAAGGATAACGGCTCACGGAGAAGTGTCCTACGGCCAACTGCATATATGTAACCGTGACCATTCAGTACCCATTATACGACTACGTTTATTCGGCCATTATCCATTCGCCGAGCGATAATATTATGTCCAGCGACACATTTAAAAAATAACGATTTTTCTGTTCGTACATTTAAAAATGCTTACAAAGTCAAATATCGAGCTAACAAATGCCATTTTGATACAAAGCGAGCGAGAAATTAATACACTCACTTCGATCAAATTCACAACCTACGTAATATTATTCGTATGTGACACGTTGCGGAGATATCTATATCTGTCTAAGTATATACTGAAAAACAGCGTTACAACATTTTTGTATGTATCGCCATCCCTCGGGACTCCACGAAATTAAAATTACATTTTCGTCCAACGTCCAGCTGAAAAGTTTCCCCCGGTTAGTAGTAGTTATCCAGCGATATCATCCGATGGGCTCGTATGTGGATTATGTAATCTGTAAACACTGGTTAGGGAGAAGAGACTGATTGTTTACTTTATATATTTTTGTTAAAGGATTTTGTCTATTTCTAGAGAGAGTCTTTATAAAGTTTTTCTATCATAACACTAATTGATTTTACGACCTTTTTAGTATGGTTTAATTAGTAAGCATAAAACATGTATTCTTTCTACCAAGGGATTGAAAAATGACGATAAGTGTTGTCGTTTAGCTATGATTATTCAAAAAAATACAATTTTCAATAGCAGGTATATTATTGTAATGTATTAAATTTTCAATAAGTAGTCTTTTGACATTTTTAATACTTTAATACGATTATATTGGTACTCAAGAATTTAAATTAAATAAAAATTTTGATTCGTATATTCAACTTATCTTTTGATATTATCCATTGTATATTATTTTCTAATGCTATTAGTTTGTCGGTTACTTCCATTTCTTTTTTATATGTTTATTGACCCAGATCCTCTATAAGCACTTTTACATCGTATATGCATAAACTATCAATGTCAACTTAAGGGGGGACATGCTCAACGTACGTCAAAATGGAGCTTTTATGCTATTTTAAAAGCATGATCCTGGACATTCCTTAAACGTTGTAGATAATCTATATACATAATTTTGAAGCCTTATTATCTTTTATATGTATATTAAACATTTGATGACTGCATACAGTATTTCTATTACATAAAATAGTATTTTTTTAAACCTCTCGCTCTAATGTTTTAAGATTTTTTATATTTATTATTTTTATAAGCATTTATAAAATCATTAGTAAAATTTATGTCGACATTATTATAGTGAAATATTTACAATAAAAAAATATATTGATAATCACTGTGATCCCAAATTTGACAAGAATTAGGCATTTTATTTTTGAAAAAATGGGCAAGATTTTCACATTTAAAGATAATTTTAAAGATACTGATTATAAGCTATCTCTTTGACCATTTAAATGTGATAAACATTCTACGAATAATGTTTGCTTTATAATAATTATTGACCTAAGAATAAGGTAGTATTTTTTTGAAATACGCCATTTCTATTGGCATTTACCAGTGGCTAAGCTACAACATAGGGCCGTGGCAATAAATTGACAAACGATAAATGAAGTAGAACGTAAGATCATGGGTGGGCCGTTAAGTTATTGGTAACATAGTATTTAATAGGATGGAAATAAATTTTATCGGCATCAAGCATCATTTGTTATATTTTTCGGTCGACTTGTAACGTAATTTTTTTTATTAATTTCTCTTGTATGTTATTTTATTTAACCATTTGCTTGTTCTTACTATTTACTAATATTTTTGTAAAAATAGAGTATTCTATTTTATTTTTTTACGATTATCTCAAATTGCCATAATATGGAGGTAACCGAATTTGAAAATAATATCCTTAACTGCTTACTTTAATAATCTATATTTTTCCTTTAATGTATTTTATGGTATTCTTTTATTACTTGTGTTATTTATTTTCTCTAACCGTAATATATTTATTAATACTATTAAGTATCTTACTTTTTAATAGTATCTGTTATAATCAATGTAATTATTTTTACGCCATTCTCACTGATATTAATTATAAATCTAAAACTGTACTTCCAATTATAAACATATAAATATTAAAAATATTGATGGTTCATATATTTTTTGACACTGTTATTTTATTTGATGGTTACATCTTTATTATAATGTCAATATTTTGGTGTCACGACAAGTTAAAAAATATTTCGTGTTTTATACAAAATAAAACGATGCCATCCATTCGTATCAAATTAGAGATTAAAATATAATTTTTTATTATAATATTACCTTTTCATTTATTATTTAGGAATTTTGGCAGATGCGAGCCATAACATTGCTCAATTTAGAACAAAAGAAATCTATAATGATAAAGTATTTTAGATCAGTTTGAGCTTTCTTAGTTTTTAAATAATATACCTGCATACTTTTAATTAACTATTTTTTTTTATTCAACGAATAATTCACAAGATTTAAGAATGTAACATTCTTATAATTATTGAACATAAATAATTTTGAAAACACTTATAACAAATATATTATAATCAATAGAAAAATCTTTTTGAAAAAAGTAAGACAGGAAACCTGTATCTCTCGGGTATCGCGCCCACGTACATAGACTACTATGCTAAAGGAGTCATACTTTATTGCGACAAACTTTAACTAATGGCTTTTAATATTCACTGAAGTGCTTTCCAAATTGAGCAACTATTGGCGATCGGCTTTTGTATTTGAAATCAAAGTAGGTATTACTTTAATTACTAACCGACCTCATGGATTACTCCAAGACTCTGCGGAGGGAGATGCAAGTTCGATTGCTGCGGGGTCTTACTTTTTTCAAAAGGATTTTTTCTATTGGTTATATTATATTGTCTCAGAAGTGTTTTCAAAATTATGTATGTTCGATAAAATATGTATTAGAAATAATTTAAACGCTAGTTTATTATAGATTTGGTTTTCAATAATATTTAACATATATATAAATATATATATATAATAATAATAAATATATAATAAATATATATAATAACAATAATATTTTGATAAAAAATTGACGTCGAGATTAATTACCATTTTAATTTATGATTTGTGAAAATAGTGTTAATAATTGAAACGTTAGTTCAGTAGTCGTTTTTTATACTTTTATATTGTATTCTAGTAGAAATGACTTTTATTCAACCGTACCAAAACCGTTTCAAAATCAATAACAACCAAATCAAGTTTGTAATATTTTGTTTTTAATAATTACCTATAAATATTTATATACATAATATAAATAATAGAATTATTTAGTTGTAGAAAAAAATATCGAAACTATCGTCATGTTTGAAAAATTGGTCTTGGCCAATATGCGCTTCGAAATAACAGCCCCATCTGATGGAGAGGAATCTATTTCGGGACATAATTTGGATTTAAATTTATGAAAAAACTCCGACTCACATGAGAATAATATACATAAATAAGCGAGGCTTTTGATCGATTCGCTTTTGAATTCGACCAGATATAAAATAATATTTACGAGGAGAATCATAAGTCTTCATCTCGTATCTCGTGATCATGAAATACTGCTGCTGAAAATTCACAATATATTTTTTATAATGGATATCACTGTGATCGGATCCAGATTATTGACTCTAGAGCAAATTTCTGTTTTCTGTCATAATAGGAGCATACTATGGCTCTCACCATAGTGTATAATAATAAAACAAGATAATATAACAAAACACATAATATATTATTTTACACAGCATAAATATAAAGTGTTGGAAACTTAGCGTCTTTTGCCATATCTAGCATTCTGAATTGGCATCATCTAGTTTGCAAAAGTTGAATCTACCGTATGGCATTAAATCTAACGTATCGTATATCTGACCAATACAATTAATACACGTTATAGTATGCAATATTTAACTGATAAAAATATTTCGAAACTGCATTTATTCTTAGTTGTATGGCTTATTTATTAATTGTGAAATAATAAATTCCAACTAATATTTTTTTAATTAACTATTTCTTTTATTCAACGAATAATTCACAATATTTAAGAATATATCATTCTGATTATTGAACATATATAATTTTGAAAAACACTTTCTGCGAGAATATATTATAACCAATAGAAAAAATCTTTTTTGAAAAAAAGTAAGCCAACCCGACGGGGAATCGAACCCCGTATCTCCCAGGTTTACGCCCATTGCATTACCACTATGCTACAAGGTGACATACTAATTGTGACAAACTTTAAATATTGGTCTATTTTAATACCTACTTATCAGTGCTCTTCCAAATCAAGATACTTTGGCAATCGATTTTTGTTTCTTAAATCAAAGTAGGTAACTATTTACTATTACTTTGATTACTAACCGCCGTCGTGGAATTTCTCCAATATTTCTTAGATGTAACTACTTGCACTTGCTAATAATTTATAATTAACTATTACTTTTATTCAACGAATAAATCACAAGATTTAAGAATATATCATTCTGATTATTGAACATATTGTTGAACCTACTTTGATTTAAGAAACAAAAATCGATTGCCAAAGTAGCTTGATTTGGAAGAGCACTGATGAGTAGGTATTAAAATTGACCAATAGTTAAAGTTTGTCGCAATTAGTATGTCACCTCGTAGTATAGTGGTAATGCAACGGATAGGGCGTAAACCTGGGAGATACGGGCTCGATTTCCCGTCGGGTTGGCTTACTATTTTTTAAAAAAGATTTTTTTTGTTGGTTATAATATATTCTCTCAGAAAGTGTTTTTCAAAATTATATATGTTCAATATTTTTTCTTTCCATATCTGGCAAATTTGTATGATTAATTTGTAATGTGGCAATAAGCATCAGCTTAAAAAGGCGCCTTTACTCGAGTTGGTTTAACTTTATTTATATTCTTATTTCCGTACGGGTTTTCAAATACGAAACGTTTTTGGGGAGTGTGAGTTTGAATTTTCATACACAAATAATGTGCAGATTTACCTTCATATAAACATCTAACATTCAAGCTAGACTAAAATAATAAGACAAGCTAGGAGAAAATTGAAGAAATAAACAAAAATAATATTGTCTGCGAAATATATAACTAATAAAAGTGGATGAGATTTATCTCAATATGATGAGATGCCACAAACATGTCTCAAGTCTGATAAAACTATATACAAATATAATATTATAGTCGAAAAGCTCAAAGCACCACAATGTAAAAGCTCAATTTTTCAGAAAAACAAAGCTCTTTAAAACACAGAGTACTTATATCAAGTGAAATGGATAAGAATAACATAGCCATGGAATGAATTTTTATCTTGTAGATTTATTATTTTAAAAATACACTTTGTTCCAACCTTATTCCACTTGGATATATTATTTTACCGTAGTGCATTATCAAAGAAAACACTGTAATTTAAGCGCTATAAATTTATTTAAATTAATATCTATGATTGACAATTCAATTATAGAGAAAGAATACAATACGTTACGAGTGAATAGTCTAAACACTCTAAACTATAGCTAGGAGATTCAACTACAAAATTTTGTATTACGACTCTTGATGGTGATTTTGCTGTATTTTGGTGTATTCTGTAGGATGGCACACTGAATAACTGCTAACATAAATTTTTATTTATATTTCAATATAGTTTGGCTTTTTCTTTTAATATATATGATTTTTCATGATTTTTTATATACATAATAGTGTTTCAGGGGTATAATTATTTATATACTTGGTATACATAACTCATTCAATGATTTTAAAATTGAATTGTAAGTGTTTAAGTATTTAATACTTTCAGTTTTTGACAGATATGGGTAAAATAGAGCTAAGTTTTCTACAAATGAATTAGCAATGCGAAAGTAATTATTAAAATGGAGCCATTATAATGGTTTTAAGAAGAGAGTTTTTCGTTAATAATTCAAATATTATTGACTTATTCATATCGGGCCATAAACTCATTTTCTGAATAAACTTAAGAATAATAATTAATGTTATCAATTTATTTAGTCATGACAGAAAGAGATGGTGTTTTGTCTTAAGCAATTTTTAACCTTCGCCACAACTGTGGGATAATTTATTTATTTTATTGTCAATATTTTTGGGTATTGAAACAGTTTTAGAGAGGATTACTGGCCAAGATGGCCGCGCGGCTTAAGGGTCGACCTATAGCGTCGTGGGTCCCAAGTTCGAATGCTGGGTCTGACAAGTACACATAATTGTTTTTCAATTTATTTATTTCACAGTATGGACCTAATAGGTGAGCAAGTGGCTGACATCCATTTCGTGTACAAATGAAATCTTACAATTAACATCCACTTTGTGGAGGCCCATAATTATGATCCTATTAGGATCGGACATGGTCGAAAAGAAGCTAACATGTGACATTATGTAGGTTATCACCCATTATGAATATTTTTTTTTGTTTCTGTAATCGTTAATCTTTTATAAATTTAATTATGGTGTATAAATAATGTAGCTATAGGTAAAGTAATAAACATCTACGAGAATTAGATTATATGTGTCGCTACATTTCAATATCAGCCAAGTCCACCTTTAGGTATTTTTGATTTTTTTGTGAATTGCTGAAGAACTACTGCTTTCTAACATTTATGCATTATCAAAATGTGGAATTTATTGATTTTAAATATTCTATACCCGAAATAATATTAACTTTTACCCTTGTGACAGTGTATTTGAGAAAACAAAAAGCTGTTTTTCTCCTATTCATCTATTATGGACTTGGCTGATTTTGAAATCTAGCGACACATATATGGATTTTAGTTGAATTAATGTATCTTAACTAGCTTCATAAGTCAACGACCGTCGGCATAGATGCATAGGTATATTACCATGAGTTGGATCCATGACATAACCAATCAAAAGTTTACCAAAATTACTCTTTACTTTCAACGCAACTTTAAATTGTGATTTAAAAAGTATTCTTCTTTTTCTGAAATTCCACCTAGGAAAATAATTGATTTTTATGTGATTCGCAGTTTGGAGAAAAATGAGGTTGTTTTTATACATTCAATATCATTATTCTGTATCTGATAATCTGGGGTGTATCTTGGCTTTCTCAAATCATCATTTCCAAATATTCTTACATAAAGCAGCCAAAGGTCTTCAATATAATATTTTAAAGATTTCAATATTGTAAGGGGTTAACGGTAGTATCTGTTTTGTGAGATTTACGAGTTATATATCTCGTAGTTCCAAAATAACGTCAATTTGAAACCTCGTTCGAAAAACTAACCAAGTGAAAGCTTGAAATAATATTTAGATTTCGTTTATGAAAATATGTCAACCAAGTAAAGGGATTATAATAATACTATTTATTCGATGAACCAGTGGTTCTTAGACTATGGTATGTGTACTTTTTGGAAGGTTATGCCGTTGAACTGTTTTTTAAACATATTAAACTTATCAGTAATTTGAAATATATTGCCAATAGTATAATAATATTAGAGTTTTAGTAATTAGTTTCAAAGTTGAAAACCTCCATTTTTACTTTTTTGGTATTTCTCTTGATTTTGATACTGCAAGTATTTTTTCATTACGTATTTGCATGTTCATAAAATATCAAATCCATCTCATTTTAATTAGTTAAATATAATTGAATCGAGGAAACGATTTAAAAAGTCGTTTATATTAATCAGCCACCATTTTTTTTTATTTTACCGCTAACTTTAAACATGTTTTTATTTCATTCATTTTAATAGTAGAAGGATATTTTATTTTGCTAATTGCGTATCTATTAATATGTTTTCAAATGGAAAGTATTGTATTTCTAGTCCTAAATATTACATGATAGTTTTTTTACGATATTCTTAATATGGTGGAATATGGAGGCTACCTACTAAAATTAATAGCCTATACTATGATGTGTGATAAAAATTATGTATAGTACGCCAAAAATACTATAATTTTGTATTTCTGTACCAATATTTTGCATCTTCTGTTCAAATATACTGAATATCAATAACATAAAAAATAAATGAATTGCGTACTTATATTGTATCACGTAAACACAGTAAAACTATTAGTGAAAATTTTCAAAATACAACTTAAAGAAGTAAGAGTGTTGAATTTGACATTAAGTGGGATCGTAGAGCTTCTAGTGGTATCTAGCAATAGTATATGAAGCATTCTACTAAATATAATTTTCAGATAATTTTAATTATTAAGTGTTTTTTTTTAAATTAGTACCCACTTAATTATGTTAAGACATTTAAAAGACAAATAAATATTTTTTAAATTCAACGATTCAAATAATTTAAAAATATCGTTAATATTTAATTAAAAATAACATTTTTTTATAAAAAATAAGTGTCTAACTTGAAATCTTTTTTATTTATATCGAATCGAGCTTTGGTAAAATAGTCACACATTTACACAAACCTCTATCAGTATTACTAGGTACCTGGCGTAATATTGATCTTCCCCTTTATATTTACAATTCATTTGCCATCAAAAATAGAATATGCCGATACAATAAATTTGAATAAATGTTTAAAATTGATACTCTCATATTGTAAGTTTAGCAAACACTGCAATAGACATCAGACGATTACTTTCCCGAAAACATGCTCGAAGTGTTTCGACTTTTATCGATTCAAACTAATATAGCCTTAACACTTCAGAGAGTTAATAAGTTATATATATATTTATGTAGGTATATCTAATTTAAGCACAAAGTTAACTTAATTATGTCACCTCGTATATATTATTATCTTATTTAAATTCATCATGGAATTAGCGGTATACGATTCAGCACATATTCAATTCTGGTGTGGAATTAAAAGTATATGAGATAGCGTATATTTAATTCCAGCAGAGAGTTAAGATTTCCACAGAATTAATTGTCTCATCCGAGCCTCACGTGACTGGCATAGATCTGCTCAGTTATAAAGCAACTATTTTTGTAACAGACAATGTATCTTTGCGTTTATTCAGACAGCGTTCGTGTTCTCGTGTCAAGTAAATTTAATTAAAAGTTTTTTTTCTGCAAAAGAATTCCAGCAATATACCATGCTCACATGGCACTTAGAGTAATACCCATTATATTCCACTGCAGGGGTTTTTCAATAAAATCAAAACCAAGAACGCATTAAAAAAACTTTTCTTTTTAATGCAGAGCTTTTACCATATAACAAAGGAGAATATCGTACTATTTTGTCCCCCAGGAAAACAGATAGCTTTTTTAGACAGAAACCTGATGTAGTTTGATCCTTACCAACTGTGCAACTCCTGAGTATTATTCACAGCTGTTATGTTTAAAGACCGTCGTCTTGAAGGTAATTTTCAGGTGGTTTACCTTCAAGGATGTATTTAGACTAGATGGCGAGAAGATGATCGTGAAACAATAAGCTTTCACGAAAGTTAAAACATTAAAGTTTATTCAACGGAAATGCAAGTACATAATACAGTGGACAGATACGCATTACAAAGATTTAAAAATAATAGACAAGGGCTCGAGGTGCATATCCCTTTTTATACATTTTTGACATTTTAATTAGTTTATTGACGTCTTGTGTGAGAGATCTGGCGTAGGTTCATAGTCGAATAACCATCTGACGCCATTACTCTTATGTTTATCAAGTTAAACTATTCTGCAGGCACTGCATTATATTACATGACTATTGTTTATTAACCTTTATAAACTTTTTTATAAAGTTGTGTAGGTATAATAACATGCTAGTATCATACAAAGTTTAAAAATATATAAATATTTTCTGTATACAAAAAATACACTTACTTACGTCTAACTGGAACTTGTCATAGCATCTTTTGTAGAAGAATCACAGAAGCATTATAGGCTAGGTATCAAATAGTCAGAGTATAATTAATATAAAATTGCACCATGCACATACATTTAGTCTGTCCATTTCAGATTTATTATTACTTAATAAACAGATAAATATTGACGAAAAATATACTCTATCTACATTGTAATAAGTGTCAATATGACGCAACAATCAACATAAACTATAAAAATATAAAAATAAAATGAAAAAGTCTTCTGAAAATACATTTTTTTCATATAAACTAATAATAAACTTATTATTTTTTGTATACAAAAATTACAAAGTCATTTAACTAGATCTTGTTCCGGCGTTTATTATAGAGAAACAAAAAAAAGGCTCT
The DNA here is from genome assembly GCF_057557595.1 of Rhyacophila brunnea. Classification (NCBI taxonomy): domain Eukaryota; kingdom Metazoa; phylum Arthropoda; class Insecta; order Trichoptera; family Rhyacophilidae; genus Rhyacophila; species Rhyacophila brunnea. The sequence continues at coordinate 5,929,437 of NW_028232796.1, read as the reverse complement.
GTTTGATATAAAATAAGATGTCGTTGGCGAAATCAGTTCGTTTAAAATTATTTTGTATGCATATAACTGATGGGGGTATAAAAAATCTCAATAACGCCTCGTATAAATACAACTACTAACCAAAGCCACTGGTGGTAGCTACAGTCTTCGGAATAAAACCTTTACATGGGACTTGTACACGTTTACGGGCAAAAAGGCCGTTATAGTTTAAATATAAATATATAATAATATGTACATACATATCGTGGGAGTACTGTCAACTGTTGTGTAACATGTCAATATTTTAAATACCAAGCTACTTATTTTGAATTAAAACTAAATTATATTGTGTATTAAAGTAAATATCTCTGACTTACATAGATCCTACTTCGACAAGATAAATTCTTTTGAAGTAATAGTGTGATATTGATAAGGGGTTTCACTCGCCACAAAAACAGTTGACATAAACTCACAATAATGGAACATATCATATTATATTATTTGATAATAATGTGTAGTTGATATCAAACCTTGCAATCAAACAGTTTACAAAAGTTTTAAATAATCGTTTCTCACATAATGTGTTTGTCCGCAATATATATAAAACTACCAACATAATAAAGTTGTACTAACAACCATAAAATGTTCTGTGGTAATAAATTAAATACGTATCTTTATAAAACAACTAATACCAAAATAAAATATAATTTTAATAATAAACAACTACATATTACTCCATAACACGTCGTGTTTGGTACTTATAAACTTTTGGCAGTAGCTTTATAATATATAATTCGTGAGGTTACTTTATTACTTGTCTTGTAGATAACTATTGAATGTCGGACCAATTAGAGTTCGAACAAACAATTCGTGGAGTTACTGCCAAAAGTTGGTAAGTCTAGAAATCATGTTATGGAGTAATTGTAATTTGAAGTTTGATATGTCCTCTAAAATCAGGCGTAATAGGAATTTATCGGTGTTTTATGTGCGCGTTCTGTATATTGGATGACGTTAATTTTTTTTCTAGCATAAATATTTATGTATAGATACATAATCCGTTGTTATATATAAATACCTAAATTATCGACTAACCAACTTTTGGCAGCAATCCACGATATATATATATATATATATATAGAACCCAAGATAATTTAATATTATAAGATTAGCAAACATGTATTTTTATTTTTACCACGTTTTTCTAAGCTCGTATTATTGTTTGTCCGGTGGTTGTTTGTCCAGTACAAATCTTGCAATCGATTTTTAACTAACTTTCCGACTAGTTAGACATTTAAAACTTTTAGGATATATCATGACACGATGACAATGCATTCTTTTAATACTTTTATCCATCTTTAAATAGAATTGAATTCATTTTCAGTTAATTCTGTTTTGTATGAAACGTTATTTCGGAATAAATCCGTAATCCAATCCACTATTATTGGTTGCTAAGGGGGTGGTCCTAGCAACTTAATTATTAATATATACGTGCATTACTATAGAAATCAAAATGATATTTCAGTATTCTATAATTTGTTTGTTGCAAAATAGCAAAAAAATGATTTCCTAAATTATTAATACCTATATAGAATTGTCAAGTTTATATGATTCAACAGAAAATTTAAAAACGTTTATATAAAAAGTTCTTTTTATCTTGTAATAATTTTTTTTTTTACTCCACTTAGATGTTTAATATCCCTGTTGTTCTTTTATTGAGACTTCGCCAAACCCTAGCGCCATCTATTTTTGCGAAAGTTTTCCATTAGATTAACGACTTCGAAAAGACCCATTAGTCTCACTATTGTGTACAGTAAGTAGTCTAAACTTTTTACTTTTTATGATAATTCACCAACTTAGGTTGAACGGGCAACCATTTACCTGGGCCAAGACGGAGTATGAATGAAATATTGCCTCATTGTCTAAATGTGTCACTGAGATCGGTCTACTGAAATCACAGTGGCAAAATGACACAATATATATCATGTTCAGTGCTTTATGAAATGAAGTCATACAGAAATTCAACTAACGTCAAGTGTTATTGTAAGTCGTTTTTAAGTAAGATTTATTTAACACGTGGTATTCACCACTTATAAAAATAGATAACTACGACACGTGTTTTGCTCATATAGTAAGTCTGAAACGGTAACGGTGGTGTTTATGATTATTATTTATTTCTACAGAATAAAAATATATATAGAAATGCAAAAACTAGTCGCCATAGACCAATGATTTGAAGCCAGTTTCGTTTTATGATTTAATAACGGAGGGTCATAAAACGTATTAAATGCTAAGCTAAATGTTGTAAAATTTTACCAATGTTTAACGCGTGTTTAGTTTTTGTGATAAACTTTGCATATTATTCTTTAATACGTGTTTAAATTTATCTAATTTTTCTACGGATTCAATAATTAAACCTTCTTATAGCCATATTCAGAAGGTAGACCAGCTTTTATTATTTATTTGTTCCATTTTTATGACTTATATCTGCTATTTACATACCTACTCAACCCCCAATTGAAATTCCTTTTTCTGTTTTCCTTAGACGAACAGGTGAAACACCGATGTCAGAAGCATCAATAGCTACGTATTCACCCCGAAATTTATTGTGCGCGTAAGCACAACTACAGCTTGACTTCCCTTAATTTCATGCTGTTGCCTTTCAGCAACAAAATGTATAGTTCTAATCTATTATATATATATATATATACTATATAATCACAGGTGACACGGTTAATTATATGAATAATAATATTAAACATGAAATGTGATCAATTAGAAAAGTAATAATTCTAAAGGTACATTAAATATAATTAACTATTTCTTTTATTCAACGAATAATTCACAAGATTTAAGAATATATCATTCTGATTATTGAACATAATTTTGAAAAAAGAGAATTTTTTGAGAGAATATATTATAACTAAGGAATCCAATCCCGAGCCGAAATTCTGATCCCGGGATTTCGGGATTACAATTTGACAATCCCGGGATCCCGGGACTGGTCTCGGGATTGGAATTTTTTTCCATTGTTAATATAATTTTTTTATATTCACAAATAACATTGATAAAATCGGTCAAAAATAAATCTAGTATAATTTATACTATATAAAACATTTATTGTTAATATTGTATATCTACGTTAAATCTTGGAAATACATAAGTTTAATGGAGTAAATAATATTGTAATATAAATAATATTGTGAATTTAATATGAGATTGCTGTTTCTAATAGTAAAGGCTTAATGAATTGATTAGCGAGATTTAAAATAGTAAAGCAAATAATCATGGCGTACTTATGGCTTTTCCGCTTCATAAATCTAATTAGTCAGCCAAATATGAAACTGCCGTAAAACGTATAAGATCATGGTGGAATTACCTTGTTAAAAGTGCGAAGCATTGTTTTTTTCAAACTTTCTCAATTTTAATAATTTATGTGGAAAAATAAAATGAATCGGCAACTTACACATGGGTATAAATAAAAAAACTTCATTCAAACTCAGTTTATTTCTAATGTAGTAATTTTTTATTGTAAGTATTTTTTCTGTTATATTTTTGCTTTTATTTTATATTCCATAAAAATTGATAAAAAAAGCAATCCCGAAATCCCGGGATTATGTTAATCAATCCCGGGATTCATAGGTAGCAAAAATAGCTCTGGATTCCGGGATCCCGGGATTCGAGTTCTCGGGATTGGAATCCCTAATTATAACCAATAAAAAAAATCTTTTTTGAAAAAAAGTAAGCCACCCCGATGGGGAATCGAACCCTGTATCTCCCGGGTTTACGCCCCATCCGCGCATTACCACTATGCTACGTGGTGACATACTAATTGCGACAAATTTTAACAGTTGGTCAATTTTAATACCTACTCATCAGCGCTCTTCTAAATCAAGCTACTTTGGCAATCGATTTTTGTTTCTTAAATCAAAAAAGGTAACTATTACTTCGATTACTAACCGACGTCGTGGAATTTCTCCAATATTTTTTTATGATGGAACTGACTTGCACTTGCTAATAATTTATAATTAACAATTTTTTTTATTTAACGAATAATTCACAAGATTTAAGAATATATCATTCTGATTATTGAACATATATAATTTTTAATTAACAACAATTAAAATTTGTCGCAATTAGTATGTCACCGCGTAGCATAGTGGTTATGCACGAATGGGGCGTAAACCCGGGAAATACAGGGTTTGATTCCCTGTCGGAGTGGCTTACTTTTTTTCAAAAAAGATTTTTTTTCTATTATATAGATATATTAGTTATAATGTATTCTCTCAGAAAGTGATTTTCAAAATTATATATGTACATTAAATAGTTTCCATTGTGCATATAAGGGCTAAATAAATTAAAACCACGCCCATGTAAATACAGTTCACTCTGAAGTGTCATATAACATGAATAAAACAACGTGTTTTAAAAGTGGTAACCGGACAAAATAGAACATGAAAAAAAAAAAGAGCCAGGGAAAAAAATAAAACATTTGTTTTTGTCGTACATATCTATTTATTAAATAAATACTTATAAAACTTACGCATATACACGAAATACATATTAATTTTTAATATAAGTATAATATAATCGCTGCATGTTGGGCATTTGGCGTAAAAACCTCTATTTATCTGTTTGTTTTTGGTAATCATGCACAACTCCACATAATTATTAAATTCATTATTTCGTTATACCTAGTCACCCAAGTATTTTGAATATATTAGATTGATTGAGACGAGATATACCTTGCTTGCCGGCAACACCGGGTTGAGTCCAGTTTAATTGAGGCTTTCCAGCAATTTCAAATGCATAAATTAAGTATATAATTTACTATAATACGGCGTATTGAAAACCTGTGTTATTAAAAATCTATATAACATATTATTATAGAAATACAACAATTTCAATATTAAATGTTATATTTTCTTGAAAGGTTATAGTTTCTCCATGTTCTGTTTATTCATGAAACTGTTAAAAATATCTAGTATCACAAATGTTAACCAACGCTCCTCTCATAGTGAGTAACTTCCTCTGCTTACTAACAGCCACCCTATCAAATGAACAAAGTCCATTGAATTATCACCAGTAAGCATTGATATACTACTAGATGAGGAGTTCCCATACAAGTGTCATATTAAAAATGTACCACAAAAGAAGATATTACGAATATCGTCTTATAATATTTCCTTGTAGGTATAATGCGTTAAGACCGTTAACATGGATTCCCGAATGTCACCCGTATTGCCCTGGCTGTAAAACTAAATTTGCGTTCTTGGAATAGTGACCTTAAGGGTGTCTGCAACCCAAAGCTTGCAAGCTATCAAAAATTCATGTCTGAGCAAACAGAGCAAGTCGTCATGCGCTGACTATTAGTTAGAGTAAGATGCAAGCTAGATCGGGCTTACTCATAATTATTGCCAGGTCGTTTTCGAGACAAATATTAAGTGAGCTTATATCGAGTTAAGTCCGCTGATATTAAAACAGTAAGTTTTAACACTGGCCGAGTCGCTGAAAATCGGGCGTCATTTTAAGAAGCATATGATTCATCCAGTAGTATATCAATGCCAGTAAGTAATAAGTAAATCAATAATGAGAAGATAATTATTCCTCCTTGGGCATAAATTAACCTTTTTTAGAAACATCCTTTAAAATACAATATGCCAGATGTTCTTACGGACATTCTCTATACTTCACTGTCCTTATAATACACTAGTTTATTTTTATTCAAACAATTATTTATTCTATGTCATATCATAACACGATTCTCCTTCTAATTTTTGTTCAACTAAACTCTTCAGGGCTTTAATATTATTTTCGTAATTACGCCTCATGTATCACGTAAATCTGAACACTCAACTTACTGTTACCATCTGCGTGATAAAACTTATCCCAGGAAAATTATAACCAATTTCAGGACATACAGCGTGATATAAGCCTTCTATAAAGACTTGTCCAAATAGTACGTGAATACGTAAATACTAAAATAGTAATTTTTCAACGTCCATTATAATGTTTGTGGCATAATTTATCAGATTTTGAATGTGAAATGATCTTGATTTGTGGTGCAGGGTTTAAAAAGTGATTTATCACATTTATATGTACTTACATAACTTCAGATAACCTTATAAACATACCTACTAGGGCAGCGATGTTGAATCTATGGCACGCCTGGAAAATCGGTACTTGAAAGAATTGTAAATGCAATCAATTATATCTTAAATTGTTGACCGCGGAGCATTTAATGCATATTTAATTAGCGCATTTAAATAACATGCAAATTATATCGAATGGCCAAATAATCAGGACACAAACGGGTGTGCCATCCACGTGGAAAGGATTTTAATATTATATGAGAAAGAGAATTATCGCATTTGCGATACCTACTGTATTTATTGACAAAGTCAGCCGGGCAGTCGTCATTTTTCGTTATTATCGTTAGACTTTTTGTGGTTTGTAAATCAATCGTCTTTTTCCAGTATTTTAGTGATCAAATTGTCTGCTTGTATATGCATAAAAATTGTATTCATTTGCGTCTTCGCCAACAGCTATGTGGCATTTTATATTATGTTGTGATACCTTGTACTCGTATTAGACCAAGAATAAAATAAAAATATATAGCTACATATTATGTTAATTGTCATTTTATTGGTTAAAAGAAGGTAGGAAGGGGACATTACTAATATATACATTTAGGTATCTTGTACTAATAGAGACATAATGATGTTAATGTTTACCTTCTTGCCAATATTTTAGTCGCCGATACTCCACCCATTACATAAATGTACTAAGAGCGGAATGCAGAAACATTTGTCACAACTAAAATTTCCTTAACAGAAAACACTATGCAGAAACATTGTCCTTAGTTAAGATAATTTCCATTGAAAATAATACCATATTTAAAAATTCTCTTTCCTATAGTTTAGGTAAATTATTTTATAATTGTTAGACGATGACAAAAATATGACAACTGCATTTTATAAATGCAATTAATAACTATAAATACAATATTAATATTTAATTATAATACTCTTTTGTTTCCGTTATAAGTCATTATACGTAATTCCACAGGCACCGCAAGATATTTTTTTAACATGGTAACACTAGCATCAAGTGTCATTCTATCATCTGACATCTTGTATTTCTGCGGGCTGGCGTATAAAAGAAAAATAATATTCTGCAAGTACATGCCAAACGGATTCATACTATTAATATCCATATTGCGATACATTATTAAATGAATTTGAGTGTATGGACTGTTTTATAGAGATGCAAATTTATTTTGACACAAGCTGTCAGTGGTAAATGGTAATACAGAAGGGGGCGTGTTCATAACAAAAGTAGTCTATGGTTAAGGATTCCTTAACTCTATACTCAGTATAGTCTATAGTTAAGTCATGCTTTTTGGCAACTTATTCTTAGGATCTAAATCTTGGATTCTGCATAGCGCTCTAAGAATACATTTGACAAAATACTTTTTATTATACATTTATATAATATATCCTATATATAATTACATCTTTGCATTTTGGAGAGATTGAAAGATAGTTATAATGTTTGTTTAAATTGAAGCCTCCCCCTCAATAATCAAATAATCTACCTATATTACATTTGGGCATTTTGAGATATTCAAATAAAACTATTCTATTAAGAAGAAATTATTCATATCTAAAAGGTTTCTCCTGAATTCCTCACTTATTTTTATTCCTCTTCCAATTTTACATGAGAATTTTTCTCTGTGAAGTCTTTTTGCATCTGCAGTTTAACAAAAACTCTCATGTCATCCTCCATTTTGACAGATGCACAGATCATTATTGCAGGGAGGCCAACATAACAGATAAAAATCAAGTGACTTAATATTGCTTGATCGAAAAAATAAATATGCCAAAACAGAGGCAATATCAGGTAGATCATTATTGCATATTATTTAGTTAAAAACTGCCAAAATGTAACATAGATCATTCATTATTGAGGAGGGGGAGACTTCAATAATTAAAGATATTGAAAATGTTAGACTGAGTCTGTTGTAGTGAGTGCAGTGTTATTGGTATGTTTATCTATCTATTTTTGAATGGCTAGAATTAGATATTTTGTAGTGTGTCTAAATTATTTTGTTGTTCTGTATTTCGTCGACTGATTTCAGGTAAATCTCTTAATTGTGTTGTCTGCATATGGCTCCGAGAGTCCACCGCCTCTTTTTTAGTATTGGGAATTCGTTAATGGCATTCTTCACTATTTGAGAGGTGTTGCCATTACATGGACAGCAGTCATTATCTTTTCGTTTGAATATTTTAGATACGCTGTCGGTGCTACGTTGCCTGCTAATATTACGTATTAATATTGCCGTTATATTGATGACTGGCATAGGTAGTTTTTACTATTTTTATATAAACATAAAAAAATAATTTTGTACATTAAACCTAAAATAAAATAATTACAAGATAAAAATAACTTTTTATGTACAACGTTTTTAAATTTTCTGTTGAATCATATAACTTTGACTTGACTAGCTTAAACGATCAAAAAATTTGTACTTGATAGAAATATTGAATCATGAAAATAAATGTCATTTCATATTGATTTCCATAGTAACGCACGTATATATTATTTAATAATTTAGTTGCTAGGACCCCCTAGCAACCAATAATGTTATCGAAATAACTTTTCATACAAAACAGAATTAACTAAAAATGAATTCAATTCTACTTAAAGATGGCTAAAATTATTTAAAAAATGCATTAGCATTGTGTTCTGATATATTCTTAAAGTTTCAAATGTCTAGCTAGACGGGAAGTTAGTTAAAATCAATTGCAAGATTTGTACTGGACAAGCAACCACCGGACAAATAAGAATACGACATAAGAAAAACTTTGTAATAAAACGCACATCACATGGTAAATGTTTCGTTATCTTGTATTATTCATTGTTATTAATGATTAACTGCTAATTCGTTATAGTGTTGAAAACTAAAAATTAAATATCAATAGATTTCAATCAATCTAAGATTGGGAGCTTTGTACTTTATTATTTTAAATATGAATCACTACCACATATAAAAATCCACTGAAAAAGATCACAAGCCTTATTTGAAAATATTGCTGTAGTTTACATCGGGATTGTTCTTTAAAGGTCAAAAATATTACGCAGATTATGGTTTAAAAAATGGACATCCTTTGATAATATAAAAAGGAAAAGGTCAGCCGATGTAGCCAAACTTTCGAAAAAGGGTCCAACAATATGGATATGTTTATCTAAATAAAATCGTTACGGTTACCTTGGCGCACACCTTTAAATTACGTATCCAAGTAATTAACACTGTCAGCAAAGGATAAGGGTCATTTTATTTCGGCTTTATACTATTTTGATTATCTCTGCATAGATGACCTGGTTTTATTTATTCAACCCTTCGGCTAAGGGAAGGTTGGCTGGCGATAAATACTGAGCTGAAGACTAAATAGAAAATTAACTTGGGAGGTATCTGTTTGTCAATTTAATTTAGCTTTAAAATGTTATATCCACTACGGCGATTTCACCGATAAATAGAGATAAATTCAATTTCTCTATTTTGTCACTTGGTTTGAATGTTACCTATATAAAATCATCCTTATCCTAAACCAGTGAAAATTCACTGCTTAGCAAATATTATTTAGTAATATAATTAAAATATTTATATTACCAATCAAAAGTACTAAAACCTACAACTGAACATTGTTCTCCAGATATTTTCTTCTTTTGTCAATGTCCGACCATAATAGAATCATTATACATTAACAAACACAAATTAAAAACAATATGTGTATGTATTTTCCAGACCCATGTTTTGAACCCGTCAACTACGACATTATAAGCCGACGCGTAAGCCACTCGACTATCGTGGGCGTCAATTCTCAAATTTTCTGTGTATACTTTCCAGTAAAGTACTACTATTACTACTTACTTAACCATATTCGATCCTGAGAGAATCATATGGGCCTCCACAAAGTGGAGATTTGAAAGATTTTTGTTTTTACGAGAAATAGATTTTAGCCACTTGCTCAACCTATTAAGTCCATATTCCGACTCCAAATACAAGTTGAAAAACAACAAAGTGTATTTTCCAGAGCAAGAATTCATAACTGGGATCCACGGCGTTATAGGCCGATGCTTAACCCCCGTAAAATACCATACATGAAAATTTGGTTATCACTGCTTTAAATCGTAACGTATGTACGTGTAATTTTTCACGCATTTTACTAATTTTTAACTATTAAAATAATAATTATCCTAATTATCTCGTTTTCTTCAACATTATAGAGTTTTTTGCACACTCAATCTATATATTATATTCAGATTATTAAAATTTCAGCAGTTTATTGACATGCACATATCGTGAGTTTCCATCCATCTATTTTTTTAGTGATACTTACATCCAGTTTATCTTGCTACGTTACACGTTTTGTTGTTCGTACTAATAAGAGTTGCCAAGAAAATACGACTCCATTTCAATGAATGACATGAATCATAAAAAATCTTGGACTAAATTAAAACATATCTTTAATTTTTTTCTCCTTTGTTATTTTACCAACATGATTTATAGATTACTATAATAGGAGTGGTCCACTTTCATTAAAAAGAATTCTACATTATATTATGTATGTTTAAATAACAATAACAAAATATTTACATAACTGTTATATATTACACCGAAATATATTATAAAGAAAAGCTTTTGCACCGAATATACCTACTAACACCGATTACCATCGCATTCCAGACGCTGTGCTTTCCTATTCGATGTAAAAAAATCTTATGTAAGTACCTACTAAGAAAAATAATTTTTATTCAATAAAAAACGCGACATTATCAATAATCATTTGAAGAGAAAAAGAATATATTGAGCTATATTTTATTAATGTAATTTTTAATTGAAGAAATCACTCTCTCTCCATAACTAATTTAAGTCATGTTGTTAGGTAAGAAAATGGTATATTTTTACACATTCCGTGGAAGAGAACGAGGTAATAATATATAAATCAAATATTGTTCAAAGCTTATTGGGATTATGAAATAATAACTAAGCCAATAAATCAGGACAAGCCAATATGTCCTTGATTTAATCCGTCCAATATTTCATTGATTCAGTTTTCAAGGACAATCAATGGTCCGCCCGGATAACTAATTTTACCTACCCACCAAAATAGAATTTTCAATATCATAAGAAATGTGCGATAAATCAAATATTATATTTCGACTATTTGTGAAATACGTATTTTCTATAAACATTTATGGAAATATTATTTAAGTCAGGAAAAAATGATTATTTAATTAATTGTAGAATACCATCAGTGGCCAGTTTAGAGACGTGGAGGCCCGAGGCACTAACCACGTTTGACGATAAAAAAATAAAATAAAAACCATAAATTCCAACCACCAGAATACATAGTGAATGTATCAATGTATCACTTTCCTAGAATCACATTATGTAACTTCTTCGACCATGTCCGCCCCTTAGCTGGAGCTGGCGGCTCCGTGAATCTCTGTCGCTCGCCAGTCTTCTTGCAGCATTCCAGCTCATGCCAGAAGCCCGTTGCTCCACCGTATACACCAAATCCCGGAAACCGGTTGGCTTAAAGGAACATACGTGCCAAGTTGAAGTTATCTCCAGGCGTCCGCAGCAGGTGGCCATCCGAACCAGGTTGAATGTCGCCTCTTCACTCTCAGAGTGGCCACAAGCTATTTGGTTCGTTCTCTTATCTCATCGTTACTCCTAAAGTTTTCTACAATCAATAATTTAGTAGGTTAATTTCTTGCCATCTTCTATGAATGAAGGTCAGTACCTACCAAAATAAGGAAAAATGGTCGTCAATAACAGAGGGTTGGAGCGAGCTCTTTTTTGAGTTGCTCCACTCCAGCTCCGCTCCGGTACCTAATACTTGCTTCAGCTCCACTCCAGGGTCTGATCCGTTCCGTTTAAAAAGTTTTAATAGGTGTTATATTGTGTATATAAATGTTAAAAAATTAAAATAAGTTGTTTTGAAATAAGGGTTGTTATTCATCATTTTCATTATTAATTCTATTAAACAAATTCCGACAGCAAATTGTCTTTCATTATCTGCCACTTCTGTTAAAAAAAGTGAGGTTATTTATCAGTCGGCAGTGTTTCCGTATTTCAAATAATTTCAGTGTTGCAAAATGTCAAATATATTATTTTCATTGGATTGTAGGACGAAAATTAAATTTAACACTTAATTAAAAAAAAAAAATCCGGAGCAGAGGGGCACTACAAACTTTCGGTGCTCCAGTTCCATTCCTGCTCCGGGTAAAATCCCATTGTTACACTGCTCCATGCTCCTGCTCCGAGCTCCACTCCAACGTTCTGGTCAATAATAACGGAATTTAAAAAAAATCCTCGGATATTTTCCAATTATATATTATGAAGTGATTTTAGTTACTATGTGATCTTAATTTTCATGGCAGTAGTGAGTGAAGCAAAATTAAATTAATGCAGTAGGTGTGCGGTCTTCTCTATCAAAATAATTCAGCTTGAGATTTCCTAATCTAATAATGTAGATACTGTAATATTATTATCAATCAAGATTAATCTTAGCTTAGATCTAATAGCGGGAAACTAAATTTCAAATTGGGTTTCATTTTTTGTTCATATTATCCGACGTATAGGGGAAAGGAGAATAATCTTATGGTAATGTACTGGATTACTAATTTAGACTGATTATTGATATGTGCAAATATCCAAAATTGGTATATTATATTAATTGGCAGGCCAAAGATCAAAGAAATACCTACACGTTACATATTATTTTAGAAATCGAATTAGTGGCAGTTTTCATTTGACCACATCTATTTATGGATGAAACATGTAATTGATTTCTATAAAAGTCCTCTATATATTAAAAATATTTTAATACAGAAAGTTATTTTAAGTCCGTATATCTTTTTTCGTGAAACCCTAACTTACTTGCACAGGCACTACAGATCATTCTGGTCCATGGCCGACAGCATAACCTTTCTCCAGAGTTCACTATCCCGAGCTCTCTCTCCAGTCGGTCACATTCAGCCGCTCTACATGCCTCTTCACTTCATCGATAGGGATTCATCAATAGGGATTCTTTCATCATAAAATAAGTAATAATAATAATAAGTCAATTAAATGAAACTATCTTAGTATTGTGTGAAGGAAAGAAAATAGATAACCGCAATATATTCTTTCTTTCTGCCATGACATTTATAGCCCGAAACAGCTTTCGATGGTAATTGTGCCGCAGAGCTTTTATATATTTTTGATTACGAAAACAGTTTATTCCGTGTAGACAATTATAATAAATACCTTTTTCTGTCGGCGCATCGGCTTTTCGATCCAATGATCGTTAATTGAAAATTCAAAATTTTCACACATTTTGATACACCATTATCACAAACTAAAATTATATGAGGTAATATTAGGTTGCGGTAGGTTAGATTAGGTTAGGTTAGGTAAGCTTTAGTTTGGTCTAAAAAGAAAGTTGTAATATCTCATGTCCACCTCTGCGGCACATTTACCATGTCGACAAACATAACTTACATATTGTAAAGATGATAAAAAAAACAATGATAAGTTATAAGCATTTGAGTCTTAATACTGGATTACATTCCAATAGACAGACTGCTGTGAATAAAACATTGTTATTATTTGCTTAGCAACAGAAAATGTAATTACGATATTTGGTTTGACTTGTTCTCTATAAAATACTAAACACATTAATTCCATTAGGAATTATCGACATATTTTCTTCCAAGAACAATAATAGATCATTTGAGAATAAAACTACACTAATTACAGATTGTAAACAAAAGTTACACAACATTTACCTTGGAAGTCGATTCACTAAACTTGTCTCCAGTTCACGTATATTAGCATTTATTTTTATGTGTTATATTTAAATATGTTATAAAAATATTACATGTACATGTGTGATTGTTTTAATTTGCCATTACTTACTAATTATTACGCAAACTACACTCATGCTACACTCCTATCTTTCATAGCTGTCAAATACTACGAGGGTGGGTCAATAAGTCCTTAGAAAAGCCGACAGGTGGCGCGACTAGTACTGTAAGCGGTTTGTTTTCATGCAGCGGCACTACCGATTCAGTATGCTGCGAAGTTTCAATCAGATTGGTCGGGTTGTTGTGTGTTTCTCGTACATTAAAAAAAAAATTTGCTTGCGGAAAATGGAAAAATGGAAAATGGAGAAAATTGAGTTTAGAGCTGTTATTAAACATTTTAATATAAAAGGGTTAACAGCAAACGAAATAAAAAAAGAGTTGGATTTAGTTCACGGCATATCTGCTCCTTCACTTGCAACTATTTATAACTGGTTAAATGAATTTAAACGTGGTCGTACATCAACAAAGGATGAACCACGCTCAGGACGTCCTGTAGAGGTGACTACACCAGAAATGATCAATAAAATCCACGATATGGTGTTAAGTGACCGAAGATTAAAGTTGAGTGAGATAATTGAGGTTACAGGGATCTCAAAAGGTAGCGTCATTTCTATTTTACATGACAAATTGGGCATGAAAAATATTTCTGCAAGATGGGTGCCGCGTTTGCTCACAGTCGACAATAAACGCAATAGGGTGGTGGCCTCTAAAGCCCTGTTGTCGCTCATGCAACGCAATCCGGATGATTTTTTTCGTCGCTTTGTGACTGTAGATGAAACATGGATACACCACTATACTCCCGAGACGAAAGAACAGTCAAAGCAGTGGATTGCGAAGGCAAACCATGTCCAAAGAAGGCGAAAACCGTAAAATCAGCTGGTAAGGTTATGGCTACTGTATTTTGGGATGCACGTGAAATTATTTTTGTTGACTATTTGGAAAAAGGAAAAACAATAACAGGGGATTATTATGCATCTTTATTGGACCAGCTAAAAAACAAAATTGAAGAAAAACGGCCTCATTTAAACAGGAAAAAAATCCTCTTTCATCAGGACAATGCCCGTGTTCACACATGTTTACGATCAATGGCTAAAATTGAAGAATTGAAGTTCGAATTGGTCGACCACCCACCGTATTCGCCAGATTTAGCCCCCAGTGACTTTTTCCTTTTTCCAAACTTAAAAAAATGGCTAAGTGGACAACGTTTTTTTTCAAATGAAGAAGTCATCGATCGGACAAATGCTTATTTTGAGGACCTTCCGAAAACTTATTTTTCTGACGGTTTAAAAAAAATTGAGAAACGTCTAACCAAGTGTATTGAGCTCCAAGGAGATTATGTTGAGAAATAAAAAAAAATACAAAAATAAAAACTGTTTTAATGCTTTTTTCTAAGGAATTATTGACCCACCCTCGTATTATGAAAGTATAAAATGTCATTTGTTTCGTTCACAAATTTGAATTTTCGAATTCGTGATTTAATCACTTCGATGCGATTCGATTTTATAACCGTTTCAAATTATTTAGGTTTTTTAAAAGGTAGGTATCAGATGCTGTGACTACATTATGATGCGCTGCCACTGTAAGCTGCCGCTACAGGAAAAAAGTGTGTAATGTCATTTTTCTTGGTGTTTATAATGGTATAATGACATGACTGATGCTCCCATCTCGTAGTACATTTTAAACCTTTAAACGAACAATGTCAGTTGGAAAAATCTGCCAAAATCACCAAAACAACAATGAGGTCACTTCACGTTTACCTCACTGCATCGACACCTGCATGACTCAATGAACGTTTTTTTTATATTACATTACATTTTCTACATGCCTACACATATTTGAGTCTGTTTTTTGTTTTTAGCGGTTGGAACTATGTATTTTCTGTAAGAATGTTGTCTATTATCTACGGTCTACAGGTTGCATTCAGTTCAAAATATTATCTATGGATGCAATATCGCAAGCAATTTTACCGTACGCACATGTCGTAACTGTTAAAATAATTGAAATTAGTATAAATAATGAATAATAATTTAAAATATTAATACATTAGAGTTGGTACTCTCCATCATTGAATTTATAGAGATAGTGATCGTTCAAAATATTCTGCACAATGACGAAACAATAAATTAAATTTGTCGTCGTGACAGCATGACAGTACGCGACGTGCATCATAATGTATTTCAACCTTTAATACTCGTAGCTGTGTGTTTTACTGGTTTAGATTCATGTGAATGGTTGAAAAAATAGTAATGTTTTTATTCGTTCGCTTACTCATAAAGTTAATTAGAATAATAATATTCTTTTATATTATTTTCTTTATGTATATATTTTGAATACCAAATTAGTGAATGAACAAAAGCATTCTAACAGAAAATAGTAATTATAAATTGTTTTAAAAACTAAAAGCGCCTGAAGTATAAAAGTAATGAAAAGTGTTCTTTTTTTAAAATGTGTAATAAACACAAAAACAACAAAAAAAAATCGGCGCTGCCTAAATCATCGGAATAATTTTCAATTATTTTCAGTCGGAGGACAGCGGCGCAAATTTCAAGTTAATTTATAACTTCGGCCAAGAATGGTTGTTTTGGGGGCCTCAACAAAAGTGATTCGGTGGAGTCCTCGCATTTGTCTTTTTAATGAAGGCCCCGCAGATTAGCCAGACAATATTTCAAAACCGAGAGAACAAACGAGAGAAAAGGTTTACTGTGAAAAAGCGTAGAGGTAAACCAAAGAGTAAACTAAGTGAAAAAACCTTCGTTTTTATTTTTACAACAAGAATCACGTCGATTGATTTTCTTACAAATATATTCCCTTGTGTATTTTTATTTCATATTGACTTTATTTTTATATTTTCTCCTGATTGATCCATATTAATTTATTGGCGATTGAAAATATTAGTTACGAGACGGACGCCCAAAATAACGTTTATTATCAAATAATAACACAATATAATAATAATATTTAATTAACTATATCTTTTATTCAACGAATAATTCACGAGATTTTTTGAATCATTCTAAGTAATTCCGAATATGGGTATATTCCGAAAGTTCAAAAATTCTACCAATCGAAGCGATATTTTCCTATTGGCAACATTTAGTCTAGAAGCCATGTTCATTGTGATCGCCTCGTAAGTCGTCGCTAGCCGCTAGTGTCAACAATGCGTGCATACCATCAAGTTTTTTCGGAGAAGTGTTTTTCGCGCCATTTTTGCTAATTCGTAATTACCCCAACTTACATATCTCGGAATTCTGGTAAGTTATTTGAATAAGTGATTGCTTTTACGATAGATTATCGTTTTTTACGAATTTGTGAGAGGAGCACAACGTCCTAGCTGTGTTTTTAATTTTTTTTCGGAAATACCCCTTTGGGGTTATTCCGATATATATTCATTCCGCAATAGCCCACTTAACTTTTTCATAGTAATTGGCAGTGATTCTCAATCTGTAAAGAAACTAAAATTATATCTAATTTAGATGTACATAATATAAATATTAAAGTAAGTAAATTTAGCGTCGTCCTAATAAGAAGCTATCGCACGCCCTATTATAATCTTGGGTAAGTGCGGTAACGCCAGCCTTCACTTAACAGCATAACTAGTGTATCCGACATCATGAGCGAATATAGCAATGCTGATATTATAGATTATCTTGATTTTGAAGAATTTATGGATGAATACTCTGAAGGTGATTGAAAAATATACAAGGAAGAACCAAGGTCACAAAAAAACAAAAGATGTGAAATATGGTGAAAGTTTAACTGACGAAAAGATACTCACCAACAACGATTCAAATTCTCTCTGTACTAAGAGTAAATGTGTTGGCAAAAAAAGTAAAGGTAAAGAAAATCAAGCGGATAAAACAGACAAAAAAAACGAAGAGAAAAGACACATTGAAATAGATGACAAAGACAACGTTGATGTTTTTATAAAAGGAAAAAATATGACAACTAGAGAAGACTCAAAAGAAAAAGACAAAGATGAACAACTGCTACTAAAACTGAAAAATAAAGATATAGTATACAAAACAGAACAAGAAAGACAACAGAAACAGAAAAGGACCCTGCCATGAAGGAAAATTACAAATTAAATGATTCAGTGCTTGTCAGATATTCAATCAGAAAAAATGGAGGTACTATATTGGGTACATAGAAGAAATAATAAAACATGAGGAAACATACTTCTGTATCAACTTCTTAAAAACCATGAGACCACAGCAGCAGCTAACCTTTATTACGACCAAAAGAAAAGATAGTGACAATGTTCCAGAGTCATTAATAGTGAAGAAGATAGATATACAAAAAAAATGCTGATCAAATAGAATATTACTTATGTAATGATAAAGATAGAATTTAATTTGACTGATTGCGTACCAAACCAATAGATCATTAGTATGTATATGTGAGGCTTTCAGACCATGTCTTAAACAATTCTGTTATATTTTTTTAACAGTGTAGCCCGCATTTTAGTTTTAGGTTTGCTAGCAGGAATAACTTATAAGTTTATGCCATAAAAGTAGATGAAAATGATTAAAAAGACAAGTTCCGACTTTGATTTAACATTTTTAATGGTGACTAATTTAATTGTATGGGTATGAAGAAAGTTTATTTTGATATGCAAAAATAAGTAAGTAACCAAAAGATATCTTTATAAAAAATATTGTTCTATCAAGGTAGTCAAATAAGAATGTAGACTCAAATAAAAATTGATTTTTAAAATTATCACCTTTGATTTTCCTCGTCTTTATTTTATTGATTTAAGGTGGTAGGTACTTGTGTCATATTGGGATATTTTTTCTCATTATTTGTCACCGGTGGGAACAAAACTGGTAGTAACAACCGGGAATAAACCTGCTCTGCTCCATTCCGTTCCACAATCCCTTTAATCCTAAGTTCTTAACTGAAATTTTGAGAACCACTATCTTTTTTTGGGGTAATTCCGAACTAATAGTATCAAAAGTTAGGGATTATGGATACTTTTAACAAAATTGATGATATTTTGTGTTAGGAGTAATTACGGTCAAAAAAGAAAGGTAAACCTTCGTTCAAAGTGCAATAAAATCAACTTTTGAATAGTTTCGGAATTACCCCAAGATAGTTCGTAATTTCCCCAATGCCAAAAAAAAATGACTCAATATTTCAAATTCTCAATTTAAAAAACCCAACTATATATTCAAGAATCTAATATATATTTATCATACATCTTTTCTT
Source organism: Rhyacophila brunnea (assembly GCF_057557595.1). Classification (NCBI taxonomy): domain Eukaryota; kingdom Metazoa; phylum Arthropoda; class Insecta; order Trichoptera; family Rhyacophilidae; genus Rhyacophila; species Rhyacophila brunnea. The sequence goes on along the minus strand of NW_028232796.1, from coordinate 5,910,336 downwards.
TAAGTACACAGAGGTAAAACAATAATGGCAGTAAATATAAAACATTTTGAATAATTAACCGAAATATATAACCTCTTGTCATCTCATAGCAATTCCTGTCGGAATTACCCCAATGCACCTTACCTAATTTTGAAAACACTCTTTTAACTATTGACTTACCTGAACTTGCTAATAATTTTTAATTAACCATTTCTTTTATTCAACGAATTATTCACAAGATTTTTTGAATCATTCTAATTATTGAACATACATAGCTTTTTAAATTAAAATTTGTCACAGTTAAAGATGGCAGTAATAGCATAGTGGTAATGCAAAGAGCGCAATACCCAAGAGACATAGGTACGATTCCTGCCAGTTGTCTTACTTTTTTCAAGAAAGATTTCTTCTCTTGGCTATATTTTCTCATGAGTGTTTTTAAAATTATGTTTGTAATATAATAATATGTTTGTCTTGATTTATCTATGTATGTCTGTAACGTATGAGAGAAAATATAAATAACTTTATAGAAGAAAAAACAACACAGGATAAGATGTATTAAAAGCAATAAGGTCAGTACATAACGTATATACAAATTCTAAATTTGAAAAATAAACTAACATCCAAATAAAGGAATCGTTTTATTTTAATCGGATCGTGATACTCTCGTAAAAGTTTGACAGATGCTTACGTAACAGTACATAACTAGAATAGCATCAAATCGAAGAATGTTAACAGGTGGCACTATCACCTGGAATTTTTTCTAGTCTTTTAATATGGAAAAAATGTAGAAAAAAAACTATGCATTATGTTTATATCTACATAATATTTTGACTGTTGTAAAAATTGAGATGCATGTAAAATATATACAACTTGAATAATACCATATTTTAATTATTCAAATTTGGATATTCCAGTTCATTTTAAGTTTACACATTTAATGCTTAGCCCTAATTGTGTCCCTCGTAGTCCAGTGCTGTGGTCTCAACCGGGAGCTACAGATTTGACCCGGTGAGATTATAATAATATATTTAAGCGGTTTTTCTTTGGTATGTATGTGATTGTTTCACTTTCACTATTGCACTACTGTTGAAATGTAAAACAGAATGTTAAGTAAGTATGTATATTACATATTTTAATATTTTTTTTCTTATGCTAAGTTATAGCTAGCTAATGCCCATGATGGCGGAGTGGCTTAAACGTCGACCCACAGGTCACAAGTTTGAATCCCGGGTCTAGCAAATACAAATATTGTTTTTCAATTTGTGTTTGGAGACAGAGTATGGACTTATTATGTTGAGCAAGTGGCTAACATCTGTATCTTGTAAAAAAATCTGTTAAACACAACCTTCAATCTGTGGTGGTCTATAATGATTCCATATGATCGAATATGGTGAAGTAAGTAAGTTAATATGCTATAAAAGTTTCGTAATAATATGTTATTCAATATGTTAGTAAAAGGTTTCCTATATTAATCAAATTTAGTAGTTAAGCAAAAGATGTATGTTTAAATCTCACTTTTTCCAAGATAGTTTTTCCCCTAAATGTGTTTGTAATTTTCCATAGGTATTCATTTGATATCTTAATTTAATATTTCTTTTTATGCATGAAGATGGATAATAAACGTTTATAACGGTTTAACATAATAATACCATTTCTCCAATTCCAAACGCTTTTGCCTACTGTCTACCCTAATAATACTAATAATAATCTATGAGATATGGTCACCCTTTTATCGATCACCTGCACGTAACATTTCCATTAACATTGAAAATGTAACGTTCGCATATTTGCGGCGCGCTCGACGTCATAAATTAACGTCGGGCTCCGGATTTCTTTTCATATTTTTCACGAAATCCCGAACGTAGTACGGGCGCAACAGTGGCATTGCCCACAACTCTTGGATAGGTATAAGGAATTTTCAGGTACCAATTTGGATGATAAGTGCCCGTGATTAATTGTGGAAATTATTCATGTTCTCTCACTGTTAGACTCAACTATTTGTTTAAGATATCAGATTGAGAGGAAGAGAAAACTCATTTATTTTCAAGTTTCAGGTACTTACATCATTACGACTCCTTTTGGATATACTAATTGATACACAAGATTACATAACTTGCTAGTTTTGAATATATATATATTATAGATAATTTAGAAAAACACTTTCTGAGAGAGTACATATTATTATAACCAATAGAAAAAATCTTTTTTTGAATAAAGTAAGCCACTCCGGCCGGGAATCGAACCCTGCATCTCCACGGGTAAACGCCCCAAACGTCACATTTATCCAATATGCTACGGCGTGACATACTAATTGCGATATGTATATCATATAATATGTAATATATATATGGCAGTGATGACGGCTGTTAAGATCCGACATAAATAGTGCACACTAAACTTTAACAGTACTAAGTATTCATTTTACCACGTTTTTCTTAGCTCGTATTCTTGTTTGTCCGGTGGTCGTTTATCCAGTACAAATCTTGCAATCAATTTTTAACAAACTTCCCGACTAGCTAGATATTTGAAACTTTTAGAATATAGCAGAACACGATGCCAATGTATTCTTTTAGTATATTTAGTCATCTTTAAGTAGAATTGAATTCATTTTCAGTTAATTCTGTTTTGTATGGAAAGTTCTTTCAGAAAAATCCGTAAAAAGTAAAATATTATTATCGGTTGCTAAGGGGGTGGTCTTAGCAACCAAATTATTAATATATACGTGCGTTACTATGGAAATCAAAATGAAATGTCAAAATGACATTTCAGTATTCTATATTTGTTCGTTTGTTTGTTTTTTATTTACTTCGTATCAAGTACAAGTTTGAGCATATTGAGCATAATAATGCATCAGAAAATTTAAAAACGTTTTATATAAAAAGTTATTTTAATCTTGTAATTATTATATTTAATTTAAAAAAACATAATGTTTTCTTAAATATGAAAATGTGTGGGTATAACTTGTAAATCTTTTTATTTTATAAAAAGAGCTTCAATGTTGTGTGTATTGTGACCAGACCCAAACTAAATTAATAATCACGGTGTACTTTGAACAAACATAGTTTATGCGAATGTCTGACACCACGAGCGCCGAAGTGACCACTATGTATACAGATATATAAGATGCTTTACGTCAAAAAGACAGGATATCATAAATATATACATATTTCATACAATGTCTATAGATTTTTCTGCTTTAAGGCCATACCTCAGCTGAGGCATGGTCTAAAAAGATCGTGACTAAGCGATGCGTGGATTGTGCAAATGACGCGAGCCGAACGAAATATCATTTGTCATAAAAATCTAACATGCGTCCATTTAATGTTATGGTTATTGTTATATTACTAATAATAATAGTATATTCATTGACATGTTTTCTTTTTCAAGTACATGCGGAACGTTTTTTAGTCATCTTTAGACGATTTAAGAATATATTGCTCCGTCGCCATCACAACACAAATTGACGTGCCCACAAGTCAGCTATCGCTCTCCGAATGGCAACGCGGCCGAAATTACGTCCCACATAGTGTTGAAAATTATTTGCCGTTTCACTTATGTACGCTCTTGACAAATAAATGCGTCAATGTTATCGAACTACTTTACGAGCTACTTGTTAGCGAATTTACAATCTGCCTGTAAAGTCGCCCAGTGTCATCATCTAACAAGCTATCAAGCAGATTGTAAACAATCTACCGAGAAAAGTTGAAAGCCGGTGAACTTTACACGCTACACGCCGGCGTGTGGGCCTACTGCGTCTGAGCAGTAGAGCGCAGTAGCAACTTACCGGTAAAAAAAACGAACTACGTTCTGTCAAAATAGTCGCTAGCTTGTGGCTTCTCAGCGAATGGAAAGTTTTGTGTGTAATTATCAAATCGCAGTAGCTGAATCGCCCGCTTTTAAATTCGCCAACAAACATCTCGTAAAGAAGCTCAATGTAATTGACGCTTAAGACAAGAAAAATAGTAAAAAACGAACTACGTTATGTCAAAATAGTCGCTAACTAGTCACAATCGCAGTAGCTGAATCGCCCGCTTTTAAATTCGCCAACAAACAGCTTGTAAAGTAGCTCAATGTCATTGACGCATAAGAAACGACTAATTCTTCATGTTCGACATCTTTTATGTACCAGTGGGTCTATTCCGTACTGATCGACCGCTAAAGTGATAAAGTGATATATATAATTAAACTTAAGGTACTCGTAGGTTTGTATCAAAGTATTAACACAGCGTTACATTTTATCAGCGCCTCTCTTACTGCTGTTAAAATATAGCACTTATTGCAACAATACAACCAAGTTATTGTAATTGTTACAATAAGTGCTAATACTTTGATACAAACCTACCCTAAGTTTGATAATATCTATCACTTTATCACTTTAGCGGTCGATAAGTATAGAATAGACCCACTGAGCCCTTACATTTTGTTGGTATTAAACGTGCCATTAACGACGGGTTCAAATCATAATAAGTTGATGTGATCGTGACATGTCCAATTTGGTCCTGGCGGTTCGCGGCAAAGTTACCGTGAAAAAAATTAATTATTTCACCCCAACACTTTTTATGCTTTCGTAGTATCATCCGAATATTTATTATTATCGGATAATATATGACCACCGGTAATGGTGCGCTGAATCATCGTTCTTTATATGTGTTTTTTTTCATTAACCTTTTGCCGTCTGGCCTATAAATTAATCTTGTTTCTCGTAAAATTTTTGCGACGTTTACGACTCTTAATAAATATACTTATTTAGGCACTTTCATGTGTTGAAATCGTCTTGAGCTCAAAACCCCGGGCTAATCTCTATATATATAAAAATCTCGTGTCACGATGTTTGTGGTCGAACTCCTCCGAAATGGCTCGACTGATTTTTATGAATTTTTTTATGTATATTTGTTAGGTATGAGAATAGGTCAACAAGTATATTTCATACCGCTAGGTGATTATGGTATCTCTATCCAGAAAAATTTTCATTTATTTTTTTGACAATTTTTTTTTGTATTTTTTTTTATTATTTGGCATAAAAAATACCTATTACCCCAAATTTTAACTCTCCTACCTCCACCTTCCTATTTTTTAATCGCGATTTTATTATTTTTGTATGAACAAATTTAACCGTCGTTCGTATTTCAAACAGAACGAAATTATTTATGTTGTTGAATGACAGATGGCGCTACGTCCGAGAAGAATTCAAGAGAAGCGTCGTGTCATTTTAACATTTCATTCGGCATATCACAACGCAGTGCGTGCAAAATTTTGTACGATTTATTTTATTTATCTATTTTTATGTGCGTGTATTACAGTGCACAATGCCAGCAAGACGCAAGGTAAGGCATTTAGGCCGTCGAACGAATAAAGCAACAAACATGCGAAATAGTAGAGCAGAAAGAACAGACGAACAAATCTAACAAGATAACAAAAACGTGCGTGTAAGCATGTCGCAATTGCGTGCATCTCAATCATAAGAAGCACGAGCTGAACGAAATCAACAATGACAATTGGAACGGAGCCAAGCGCGCCGGTTCGTAGTTAACACACGCAGAGCAAATGACCGACAACGCCAACAAGTACATCGAACATTTACATCCGCTTCGTTCCTTTGTCTCGCATTCGAGTACGAGCCAGATATTGAATATTCCGCTCATCCAAAAGTGCTGATTGGTGCTATGGACAAAGAATGTCCCCATTGTCATGCGCTCAAATTCAAACATGAGTCAGCCGGGATGTGTTGCGCATCAGGAAAAGTGCAACTACCAGAAATTGAGATACCACCATAACCATTGAACGGCTTGCTCATCGGCACGGTTCCAGATTCAAACCTGTTCCTGAAGTCCATTCACACATTCAATTCATGCTTCCAAATGACTTCGTTCGGAGCAACAGAAATAGTTCACAATACTGCGGCAAATGGTCAACAATTCCATTCTACGTTCAAAATCAAAGGCCAAGTATACCACAGAGTAGGCTCATTGCTGCCAATGCCAAACGAACCACATAAATTTTTATAAATCTACTTCATGGGCGGTGAGGACATCAATCATGTGGATGCACGTTGCGGCTACAATGGCCTCAATTCGCCTATTTCCAGGCGCATCGTCGGCGAACTGGACGCCCTGTTGAATGAGCACAATGAATTATTGAAATTCTTCAAAGCACACATGCACGAATTGCAAAGTGACAATCACGCTATTGTCATCAATCCTGATAAAACACCAGCTGGAGAGCACGTGCGTCAATTCAATGCACCTGTTGTTGACGACATTGCTGGAATCATGGTTGGCGACCGCACATCGAAGCAAGAAATCGTGATTCGAAGAAGAAACAATAATCTGGAGTTCATCGCTGACACACACCGTTCATACGACGCTCTCCAATATCCGCTAATTTTCTGGAAGGAACAAGCCGGATATTGCATAAACATTAAACAACGAGATCCTGTCACAGGTAATTCATTCATTATGAACATCATTAGTCATTTTGAATTGAGAAAATGAATGGTTGATGTTTTTTTGTTTTTATCGGCGGTCATTGTCTACAGAGCTCTATTCCTCTTTCTGTCATAGATCCCATCCCCACACACTTACGATACATTCATTATTTTTTATTTAACAACCAAAATATTCACTAGAAATAATTTATATGGCAGAACAACGTTTGCCGGGTCAGCTAGTATTATTATATAAGTAATATTTCGCCAGCTACGAAAGTATTTTTTACTTAACCGATTATCATTTCAATATAAATAATTACAAGATAAAAAGAACTTTTTATATACCTACAACGTTTTTAAATTTTCTGTTGAATCATATAAACTTGACTTGACTAGCCTAAACGATCAAAAAAAATTGTACTTGATAGAAATAATTGATGTCCATAGTAACGCACGTTATATTATTAATTTAGTTGCTAGGACCCCAAACCCCTAGCAACCAATAATAGTGGATTAGATTACGGATTTCTTCCGAAATAACTGTTCATACAAAACAGAATTAACTGAAAATGAATTCAATTCTACTTAAAGATGGCTGAAAGTATTAAAAGAATGCATTGGCATCGTGTTCTAATATATTCTAAAAGTTTCAAATGTCTAGCTAGTAGACAAGTTAGTTAAAAATCGATTGCAAGATTTGTACTGAACAAACAACCACTGGATAAACAAGAATACGAGCTAATAAAACCGTTGTAAAAAATACTCAGTATTTCCTGTGGATAGTGTATAGATGGAGGATTATTAATTTAAGCTATACAGCATGTTGTTGACTCTGATATAGGGTATTAGCAGTTAGTTTTACTGTTAGATTATACACAGTATAATAAATGCCATTGAGTTACTTAGCACCAAATATTCACAGTGCTTCTCACTGATTCAATTATCCCATGTGGTAAAAAATGCAAATTATTTATTCCCAATATATGTTTACGCCCACGACGGCCGAGCGGCTTAAGAGTTGGCTTATAATATCGTGGGTCCCTAGTTCAAATCTTGAGTCTGGCAAATACACATATTGTTTTTCAATAAATTGTGTTTGGAGTCAGAGTATGGACCTAATAGATGGAGCAAGTGGCTATTCCATTTCTCATAAAAACAAAAAAAAGTTAAAACATACCTCCACTATGTGGAGTCCCATATGATCTTTTTAGGATCGGATATGGTCTAATAAATGATTATTATTATTGTTTACCTATTTATTAATTTTCTGTGTAATTCTCATTGAAATATTATATCTATGTATGTAATGCTGCAATAAAAAGAATACATTAAAAAAAGTAGTTAGTTGGGCCGATCATCAGCAGACTGTGATTTAATGACAGTCAGTTATTTATAGACAGCGACAGGTTCAACTTGCTACAGTGTGGCCGTCGTTTAACCAAGGACTCAATACGAGTCTCTGTACGAGCTCAGTAAATCAGAACATCTATTCAAGCAGTGTTACCGGCACAGGGTGTCTGATCATTCATACAAAAGTCATCACCGTCCATATTAACCCAAGTGTATTAGTGAGAGTAACAATTCAAAACTATTTACCTACTAGTGCGTGAGGACATAACCCGGGACCAGTTCCAGCACGCACTAGCTCTCTCAACATCAAAGGTCAGTGCCTGGCATCCTGTGTAAATCGCCTCCCCCCACGAAGATATTGGAGGGGGATTTTGAATAATATGTTTAATCAATACCTTCAATATATTTTTATTATATTTAAAAAAGCTACGTTGCAATCATATTATATATTTAAAATACATATACTAAATATACACAAATATGAATATTATTATAATATGTCATGTAATTAGATAACCTACTGATTATATACCAAAATTGCTATATAAATATATCTATCATCTTATCAACTTTTACTTTTTAATATAATGTCATTAATAACGTAAATAATGTCAAAAATAATCTTCAACGCAACACAGTACCAATAAGTTACAGTAGCTGAAAAAAAACTATTTGTTACCAATATTTTCCGCTTCGCTTAATATCCGAAGCCAAACGGTTTAGTATTTTTTTCATTAAAGCTTTTTCAGGGCGCTACGACTTCGGAAGCGACGATTTTTTTCTTTCTTTGATGTACGACTGGAATTTGGTTTCATTATAACCGAAATCAAGTTATTATGTTATGCAACCGGTACGAGAAGAGATTTCTTTTTAAAGATTTCTCCTCGAATTGGCGAGTAAAAAAAGATTTATTTTATTTCTACATGATTTTAACCAATAAATTTTACCTTGTTAGGATGAAAACCATAATATATAACACGTAATGAGCATCATATATTTTCATCACCTCAATACTACAACTATGTAGCTCTTTGGTCATTTTTGGGAAAATAAAATTAAAACTTTACTTGATTAACATAAATCTAGGCCAGTGTCTGCAAAACTGTGCTGCGTGAGCTTTCAGGTGTGTCACGAAAAAAAAAATCTGTGTATTCTTCTCAATCGTAAACGTTTAAGAAAGTAAATTAAATATTTGTCAGAAATGCATAAAAAGGTAAAAAATCTCTATGCATCATTTTCTAAGTATGTTCAATCACTTGATTATCAAATAATGTACGAATGGGTCCTCATCATACTCCATGGAAGAAAATTTTATACACTTGAAAAATGATCCTATGCACAAAACCTCATTTTTTTAGATGGGGTTTTCAACGTTATAGACTTTGGCTTGGAGTAAATATCCTCTATTAAATCTACAGCCATTAATTTTTTTTGCCGTTTGGAACGTCGTAGCTTTGCAAATTAGGTTGTCAGCGCTCATAAACATGATAATATCACGGGGATAATAAAACGGAAACGATAGTATTGACACACTTACTTTTTTTTCAAAATCAATTGCATCCATTTCACTAATATTTTTTTTATTTATATTACTTCCTTGTGTATATAATATATTATATGCTGCTAAAACGATTCATTTATATTAACAAATTGTGGATTTTTATTTGGTGTGCCACGAATCAAAATTGCCACCCCCAGTGTGCCGTCAGGTAAAAATGTTTGACGGATACCGATGTAGGCTATAATTGTTATTTTAAATTAAAATGGAAAATATCGCTTTGTCTAATTGGAAAGAATTAAATAATATTCAATTGAATGAAGTAGTATTGTAGATATATTATTTTATTCATTTAATGCATTTAAGGGTTTAAATTTATCTAATATTTTCAAACACAAAATGAATATAGTTCCCATTTACTTCTGACTTAGGTACCTAGTTTTATCAGTTTGTAGAGAAGGAAATGTAGAATCATATTCAATAGCTATCTCAAAAACAGTAAAAATCAAGTTATCTAGTTATGTAGTATTGAGGTGATTATATTATAAATGTAGAGGCAAATTGAATAAAGAGTTTTTATAATTTTGTTATACAATTTAGGTTAACTCTACTTCCACGACCAATCTATTGTAACAACTATTGTACTACATCGTAAAATTATAAAAAAAAACTTAACAATTCGACTTGAGTAATTTAATATAATCACATTGCAATCTTGAGTTTCGCCAATAACATAAAAGCTCATCTTATAACCATGTATAAAAAATGTGCTTTTATATAAATAAATATAAAAAATAAATGTGTTTAGTCAAACCAAATCATTAACAAAAATATTATAATCAATTACCTATCGCTCAAATCAAAAGCATATCAAGTTTCCTGCTATTCTACGTAAAATAATATCAGCCCCATTTCGCAGTTGCTTTTTTTATTTTTCATAACACCTCAAAAATACCTCAATTAATATTTTCAGTGAATGGGACTTGAACTCATAACCTCGCATTCTGGAGGCTGAGTTTTTTTTCTTTTTAAGGAAGTTCTTGGAAAACGCCAGAACCCCTTCTAGGTTTTTGTGCTCCAGATGAAGTTTCTAATCATCTATTTTGAGTCTCAACTATAAATTAGAATATAATATTAACCCGATAACAAAGCAATTAAGGTTTTTCTTCGTAATTCTACGGAAGATGTTTATTGGAAATATTTGATTTTATTGATAAAGCTTTTCAAATACTCCTTACTTTGCTAAGACGTTTTATTTACGAGAAAATGGAAAAAGTTTTTCAATCAATACTTATTATTTCATTGTAAAGTTTATATTAAAAATATTTTGTAATGGTATGGTATAATCATTTAAAAGTTTTTAGCAGGGATGAAAGGATTGCCATGTTTACGATCAATAATGTATTTATAAAATATTGTTTTTCAATTTTCTCAATTGATAAAATTATTATTTTATTTCGGAAATTAATATATGTGCGTAGATATTGAAAGGACCGTGGTGTACTTTACGTTGACAAATTACGTTTTCCACGTCATCTCTTGCTGTTTCCAACCATAATTCTTTCTGGCTTTGTGGACAAAGAACTTTAGAAATCTGCAGATGCACTTACATATTAAAGTACTTGCGAATATTCGAACAAAGAAGAAAGGGACGAGATTGCCATTGCGTGGCCCTCGTGTCGGTCTGGTGTTGCTCAGAGAATACAAAAATATTAGCAAGTACGATACCATCTACCTAGATGTTGTTGTAAGAAGGTTAAATTTACAAGTCCGGAAAATATGGAATAAACTTAAACACGCGTTAAAGTATATGCTTTTTTCAATATTTACGTCTATCACGTTGCCTGAATTAAATATTGGTTAATATTTTGGACATTCATGGGGCATTTGTATTTATTGCATTTGATAGTGGTGGCGCTTTTGCTGTGGACTGTAATTTAAGAATGATGCTGGTGGATTACGCATCTAGGGGCGGGGGGGGGGGTTAATCAGGATGCCAGACACTGACCTTTTATGTTGAGAGAGCTGGCGCACGCTACAGCTGGTTTGGGTTTAACGCACTCACGCACTGGTAAACGAACTATTCGGAATGTCACTCTCACGGTTTCACTTGGTTTTGGGATGAATGATGATAACAAGTTTGGGATGGATGATAGACGCAACATTCGCTCAAACCGTATCATATTTAGCGCAACGAAGGTCGAACATAATATGTGTTTTAAGTCACTCTGTTGTTAATGCGGCCTCGTTATCAGATAGAACGCGATAACTTTAACAAGCCTACGCCCGATGGCTGTCTTAAAGTAACTCAAGCTAACTTTCATCACAGTCAATCATGACCCGTGACTGGTGTTCTTGTGACAATAATTGAAGATTCGAGGTTGGTGGAAAGAAAGGATGAATGATAATATAATTGGCCCAACCAAATAGCTTGCTCTTCATTTAATAATTAACCAAAATTGCCGTCAAAGTCTTCTATAAGTTGGCAGTGTTTTTTCAGAATGCTCTCGCAGTATTGACACACATGATGCAAATAAACAATCAATAAGCAAGTATAAAATTTATTTATTCTTAAGTGTGAAAATTTTGACTTAAAAATAATTGTATTAAATGCTTTATTGTGATATTAAGATACAAACATATTCCCAATTGTTCATGGTGTGGAATCAAAATATTCACATAATAATATTTTGTAGAAGTGACAAGAGTTGCTTTCTAACAATTACACTAACTTATGGTTTGTTCTAATCTAGTAAAATGAAACTATTACTCGATGTACTATTGTCATTGCATGCAATAAAAACTAACAGTACCATAACTTTGGAAGTTTTCACATTAATACACACTGAAATAGTATGAATCACTTCTGCCTAACGCAATCCCAGCTGGAAAATCAACCCTTTGGGCCCCGTTCTGTGTAGTTGGCAGAGGCAAACTTCCACTAAATCTTCCTGGGTTCAAAGCTGCCGTAGGCAAACTACGGAATCAAGCAGCAAACAGAAGCCGCTTAATTAAATTTCACCAACAGATTAGTTTTCGGTCGAAACTGATCCCCTTCTAGACGGGGAACTACCTATTCGCTCGGCGCTCAACGGGTTAGACTAAACATTATACTTTGCGAAGGTATACTACATATTACGTTATATATACGAGTAATATTATTCAATTACGTTAGCTGGAATCAAATAGTTTTAAATACAACTACAGGGAGTCATTTATAAACTTTATGTATTACAAAATTTAAATGGAGATCGCAGCCATACAAATATATAAGTATAGTATTTTTTTTTATTTTGATTTTAGTGAAGAAGATTACTAAATAACCAGAATAAAACAATGACATTAAGTAAAATTATTAGCAAACAAAAAACAGCGTACCTAATCAAAAGAATAGGCTTACATATTCTCAGATAACCAATCCAGTCTGGTAGCTCTCCAAAACCCGTCATCCACACACCCACTAGTAAGGGACATTTTAACACTATTAACACAGCTTCGAATGATAGGAACAAACCCTAGATTCTTCTGGATAATAAGTCACACAGGAATAGTCGGACACGAGGAAGCTGATAAATACGCTAAACAAGCTACAACAGATAAAAGACCTTCAACCTACACACACTTGCCTCTAAGTTACACAAAACAAAAACTAAACGAAGACACAATAGAGCTATGGAAACACAGATACACAACATCCGCCACAGGATCAACAACGCAGAAATTTATTCCAAACTTTAACTCTGCCACCACTTTTGCCAGGAACATAAAAATATCACACGAACTCACACAGATACCAACAGGCCACCGAGCGGTGCGAGCATATCTAAAAAGATTTAAATTGAGGGATGATGACTGTTGTCCATGTGACGGCATCTCATCGGGATCTCAAACTGTATGGCATGTCATCAACGACTGCCCTATACAAGAAAGGGAGCGACAGACTCTCAGGACTCGGTGTAGATAGCATAATCATGAAATTGACCTTCAAAAGCCTCACGAATTACTAAGCAATAGAACAACACAAAAATACTACATAAAATATTTAATCCTGGCCATAAAGAAAATTAAAGATATAAATGGATGAACCAAATTAGCCCCACACCAATGCAACTATCCCATCCAAACGCAAGAAAAAGCAAGGGCATGGTTATTAATATTTAAAAAAAAAAAAAAAAAAAGAAGGTGCAAAATTGGACTCAAATTTAAGAATTTATTAATTTATTAAAAACATTCACTTAAATGAATGTCCGAAGCGATTCGTTAGAATATATTTTATTGTCCGCCCAGTAAGCATTATCAATTGCTAGTTTTCCAGCACTTTAGGATAACAACAACCGATTTCTAAGATAGTTATCGATTAACACCATGTATTTAGTTGGAGGAATACATAAGCAAACATAGATATCTTCAAAATATTATACTATAGCATGTAAGCAAACGGAAAAAGCCACTGAGAATATTTATACATTATCAATTGAAGAATATCAATACATTCTGTTGAATTTACTTGATCTATATACCCACTTTTACGTACTTACGTTTTAAACTAAGGAATTATAAAGAAATTTTAATACCATAACAATCGAGTCCGGGAACTACGTAAGACTAAGCCCAATATTCATAGCGCTTTGTTACAAATAGCATATATATGGCCACTAAACGTCAATTTTCTGTTAAACGTAGTACCAAGATCCCTTGCTGATAATATTATCTAAAGAACTAACCAACTACAAAGTGTATTTGTAATAGGAGTACTAGCTTTTATTTTTAAGATTTGATATCTCTGAATATGTTATTTGCTTAAAATTCTGTTCGATCCAATCGGAAGATATTATAGGAGTATATGAATCGAGGCCAGGTCTAAATAAATCAACGATATTGGTGTATCATGTCTTAGAGTTATAATATTATAGAATACTATTGGCTTTAATTGTATTTCTAATATATTATGGCGTGTTTTTGAATATTCGTTATACTAAAATATTTTTATGAATAAATAAAAATAAACAGAATTTGTTTAAGGCTTATACTTCAGCGGTCTAAAACGATCGTGACTACGCGACGCGAAGATTGTGCAAATGACGCGGGCAGAACAAAGCATAATTTGTCATAAAAAGTCAACATGCGTCCATTTAGTGTTATGTTTATTGTTCTATTTGTAATAATCATAATATATTCATTGACATGTTTTCTTTTTCAAGTAAATGCGTAGTGTTTTTAGTCATCTTTACACGATTTAAGAATTAATTCATCCGTCGCCATCACAAAACAAATTGACGTGTTCACAGCTCGACTTTTTATCTGTCGATAGTTGAAAATTATTTGCCGTTTCACTGAAGTACCCCGGGGACATGCTCAGCGTAGGTAAAAATGAAGCTTTTGTTCTATTTTCAAAGCATGATCCTGGAAATTCCTTTAATGTTGTTGAAATTATTGAAAATTAATAATTATTGAAATTGAAATTGAAAATTGAAATTGAAATAAATTGAAATCTTAACTCCTGGGGAATGCCAAAAGAAATGGCGTATTTCAAAAAAACACTACCTTATTCTTAGGTCAATAATTATTATAAATCAATCATTATTCGTAGGATGTTTATTACACTTGAATGGTCAAAGACATAGTTTATAATTAGTATCTTTAGAATTATCTTCAAATGTGTTAATCTTGCCCATTTTTTAAAATAATAAAACGCCTAATTCTTGTCAAATTTGGGATCACAGAGATTATAAATATAATTTTATATCGTAAATATTTCACTATAATAATGTCGACATAAATTATACTGATGGTTTTATAAATGCGTTTAAAAATTAATAAATGTAAAAAATCTTAACACCACTGCACAGTTATGTACTGAAATATGACTATATTCTAAAACATTAGAGCGAGAGGTTTAAAAGAATACTATTTTACGTAATAAAAATATTTTATGCAGTCATCAAACGTTTAAAATAAATGTAAAGCATAATAAGGCTTCAAAATTATATAAATAGATTTTCTACAATGTTTAAGGAATGTCCAGGATCATGCTTTGAAAATAGAAAAAAAGCTCCATTTTGACCCACGCTAAGCACGTCCGCCCTTAACAAAAATCTATAGCGATGTTGCCATGCTAGCAAAATGCAGTAATGCATTGATAATTGGTAATAATTACACAATGAGACCGTATCTCTAATAATGCACAATGCCAATAACTCACGCAACGTTGAGTGAATATTCTAGCGATAAATGGTCATAAATCGGGTGTGATTTGCAACGGGATTAACAATTCGGGTCATCACTTGGAAGCCTGCACATTGTTATGCTTAATCTCTAGCAAACAAATAATTGTTTAACATCATTGTTTATATTGTATGCTGAGATAACAATAGAATGCTTATTCAATTCCATTTTTGAATGATTAAAGTATTATAAATCTCTATATATATAAAAATCTCGTGTCACGATGTTTGTGGTCGAACTCCTCCGAAACCGCTAGACCAATTTTTATGATTTTTTTTATGTATAATTGTTAGGTATGAGAATAGGTCAACAAGTATATTTCATACCGATAGGTGATTCGGGTATCTCTATCCAGAAAAAAAATTCTTTAAAGCTCGACCGATTTTTATAATTTTTTTAATGTATATTTGTTAGGTATAAGAATAGGTCAACAAGTATATTTCATACCGCTAGGTGATTTGGGTATCTCTATCCAGAAAAAAAATTCTTTTATTTTTTTGACAATTTTTTTTTTGTATTTTTTTTTTATTTGGCATCAAAAAATACCTATAACCCAAAATTTTCACCCTCCTACTTCCACCCTCCCATTTTTTAATCGCGATTTTTGTATTTTTGTATGAACAAATTAATGAACCGTCGTTCGTATTTCAAACAGAACGAAATTATTTATGTTGTTGAATGACAGATGGCGCTACGTCCGAGAAGAATTCACGAGAAGCGTCGCGTTATTTTGACATTTCATTCGGCATATCACAAGGCAGTGTGTGCAAAATGTTGTACGATTTATTTTAATTTATCTATTTGTGTGTGTGTGTGTTGTGTTACAGTGTACAATGCCAGCAAGACGCAAGGGGGCCTATTTGAGCCGTCAAACGAATAAAGCAACAAACATGCAAAACATTAGAGCAGAAATCACAGACGAACAAATCCAACAAGATAACGAAAATGTGCGTGTGAGCATGTCGCGATTGCGTGAATCTCAATCACAAGAGGCACGAGCTGAACGAAATCAACAACAACAATTGGAACGGAGACAAGCGCGCCGGTTTGCAGTTAACACATGCAGAGCAAATGACCGATAACGCCAACAAGTACATCGAGCATTATCCGCTTCGTTCCTTCGTCTTGCATTCGAATACGAGCCAGATATTGAATATTCCGCTCATCTGAAAGTGCTGATTGGTGCTATGGACAAAGAATATCCCCGTTGTCATGCGCTAAAATTCAAACATGAGTCAGCCGGGATGTGTTGCGCATCAGGAAAAGTGCAACTACCAGAAATTGAGACACCACCAGAACCATTGAACGGCTTGCTGATCGGCACGGATCCAGATTCAAATCTGTTCCTGAAATCCATTCGCACATTCAATTCATGCTTCCAAATGACTTCGTTCGGAGCTACAGAAATAGTTCACAATACTGCAGCAAATGGTCAACAATTCCATTCAACGTTCAAAATCAAAGGCCAAGTGTACCACAAAGTAGGCTCATTGCTGCCAATGCCAAACGAACCACATAATTTTTTACAAATTTACTTCATGGGCGGTGAGGACATCAATCGCGTGGATGCACGTTGCGGCTACAATAACCTCAATTCGCCTAATGCTAGGCGCATCGTCGGCGAACTGGACACCCTATTGAATGAGCACAACGAATTATTGAAATTCTTCAAATCATATATGCACGAATTGCAAAGTGACAACCACGCTATTGTCATCAATCCTGATAAAACACCAGCTGGAGAGCACGTACGTCGAATCAATGCACCTGTTGTTGACGACGTTGCTGGAATCATGGTTGGCGACCGCACATCGCCGCGAGAAATCGTGATTCGAAGAAGAAACAATAATCTGGAGTTCATCGCTGACACACACCGTTCATACGACGCTCTCCAATATCCGCTAATTTTTGGAAGGGACAAGACGAATATTGCATAAACATTAAACAACGAGATCCCGCCACAGGTAATTCATTCATTATAAACATCATTATTCATTTTGAATTAATATTTGTGAATGAATTAATATTTTTGAATATGTTGTTACAGGAGCCGAAACAAACAAGAAAGTGAGCTCGATGGATTTTTATGCGTATCGTATGATGATTCGACGTGGTCAGGACAATGTCATTCTGCGATGTCGTGAGCTGTGCCAACAATTCATGGTCGACATGTACGCGAAGGTAGAGAGCAAACGACTGCAATTGCGACACTAAACTGCGACACAATCAACAGAAGTTGCTTGCGGAAGAATACATTCACTTGCGAGACGCTATCATGAGCGACGCCGACACCACCGTAATTGGTAACCCTATCATTCTACCATCATCCTACGTAGGCAGTCCACGTCATATCCAAGAATACATACAGGATGCTATGACTTTCGTGCGCGAGTACGGACGACCGTGTTTATTTATAACGTTTACATGTAATCCAAAGTGGCAGGAGATTACATCTTTGCTATTGCCAGGCCAAAATGCAATAAATCGTCATGATATTACAGCACGTGTGTTCAAACAAAAATTGAAGTCTTTAATGAGCTTCATTACAAAATTACACGTATTCGGTCCCACACGTTGCTGGATGTATTCGGTAGAATGGCAAAAGCGAGGATTACCTCATGCACATATTTTGATTTGGTTAGTCGACAAAATACGCCCTGAAGAAATCGATAGTGTAATTTCCGCGAAAATTATATATCCGTCTACTGATCAACTACTGTTCGATATTGTTACCACAAACATGATTCATGGCCCATGCGGTGATCTTAATCGTTTATCGCCTTGCATGGCAGATGGAAAATGTACAAAGCGTTTTCCTAAACATTTCACCAACGACACGATCACAAATGTCGACGGATATCCAATATATCGTCGAAGAAATACTGATAATGGCGGACAATCATTTACGCTAAATATCAACAACGCAGACATTGACATTCACAATCGTTGGGTGGTACCATATTCGCCTCTGCTGAGCAAAACATTCAATGCTCATATTATTGTTGAGTTCTGCAGTTCGGTGAAGAGCATCAAATACATTTGCAAGTATGTGAATAAAGGCAGCGATATGGCTGTATTTCAAATTCAAAATACCGATGTGAATGCTCCTCGATTGAATGACAACAACGAAATAATGCGCTACCAAATTGGCCGGTACATCAGCTCCAATGAAGCTGTCTGGCGTATCTTTGGTTTCCCAATTCATAAACGGGACCCAGCAGTTATACATTTAGCCGTCCATCTTGAAAACGGTCAGCGCGTATTTTTCACCAACGAGACAGCAATTGAGCGTGCCATAAATCCACCAAAAACTACACTCACCGAATTTTTCGAATTGTGTAATCGTGCGGATACTTTCGGTGCCTTTGCACGAACATTACTCTATTCCGAAGTACCTCGCTATTTCACATGGAATCAAACAAAAAAATGGATGCCCCGCAAGCAAGGCACACCAATTGTTGCGTGCCCCGGCCTATTCAAATCAAACACTTTGGGCCGAGTATATACAGTCAATCCAAGGCAGATTGAGTGTTTCTATCTGCGAATGTCACCGGCTCATTATCATTTCAAGATATACGCAAAGTGAATGGGCAACAGTATCCAACATATAAAGATGCATGCCTTGCACTCGGCTTGCTCGAAGACGACAATCACTGGGACGATATGCTTGCTGAAGCAGCATTGGGCTGTACAGCAACACAAATTCGTCTACTATTTGCTATAGTGTTGACTACATGTTTCCCGGGACGAACAGACACGTTGTGGGATAAGCACAAAGATTCAATGACTGACGATATATTGCATCGAATTCGTACGCGGTGCAACGATCTAACGATTACATTCAGTGACGCTATGTACAATGAAGCATTGATTACTATCGAGGATCTTTGCGTTCTCATTGCCAATTTACCACTCAGTCATTTCGGTATGAGTTCGCCAAATCGAAGTACTTCTGATTTAATGGAAACCGAAATGAATCGTGAACTGCAGTACGATACTGCAGAAATGGCAGCGATTGTTACTTGCAATGTCCCACTACTGACTCATAAAACAAAAAATCATTTACGACCGCATTATGCTGGCAGTTTTGGCGGGACAAGGTGGATTCTTTTTTTTGGATGCACCAGGTGGAACTGGCAAAACATTTCTCATTTCGCTAATTCTCGCCAAAATACGATCAAATAATGGCATTGCATTGGCTGTTGCATCATCTGGCATTGCAGCAAATTTATTGGATAGAGGCAGAACAGCTCATTCAGCATTTAAGCTGCCACTGAATATTCATAATAACCCAGACGCAATGTGCAACATAAAAAAACAATTGTCCATGGCCACAGTGCTGAAACAATGCAAAATTATTATCTGGGATGAATGCACTATGGCACACAAACACTCTCTTGAGGCGTTGAACAGAACACTCAAAGATATAAAAAACAACGACAAACTATTCGGCGGCACTCTGTTACTCCTTTCAGGTGATTTCAGACAAACACTTCCCATCATTCCACGTTCAACGTACGCTGATGAGATCAACGCTTGCTTGAAATCATCGCCACTGTGGCGTAATGTTGAAAAAGTCCAGCTAAAAATAAACATGCGCGTGAAAATGTTACAAGATCCATCTGCTGACACATTCTCGAACCAATTGTTAGATATTGGCGATGGAAAAGTTACTGTCTTTGAAAATACTGGATGCATAAAATTGCCCACTAATTTCTGCAGAATCGTTGATTCGCAAAATGCTCTCATTGACCGCATATTTCCCGATGTACGCACACAATACATAAATCATGCGTGGCTAGCAGAAAGAGCCATTTTGGCAGCAAAAAATGTGGACGTTGACGATTTAAACTTCAAGATACAGCAGTCGTTGCCAGGCAATTTGGTATCATACAAATCGATCGATACAGTTTGCGATGTCAACGAAGCTGTAAATTATCCAACAGAGTTTTTGAACTCACTGGATTTACCAGGCATGTCAACACACCTTCTACGACTGAAAATTGGATCTCCGGTTATTTTACTTCGGAATTTGAACCCACCACGGCTGTGCAATGGCACGCAATTGGTCATTAAAAAATTGATGAAAAACATTATCGAAGCCACCATTTTGAATGGCAAATTTCGAGCCGAAAATGTTTTGCTGCCACGAATTCCAATGATTCTTACAGACGTGCCAATTGAATTCAAACGCGTTCAATTTCCTATTAGATTGGCATTCAAAATGACAATCAATAAGTCGCAAGGCCAAACGATGTCTGTTTGCGGCTTAGATCTGGGCACACCATGTTTTTCACACGGACAATTGTACGTGGCATGTTCTCGCGTGGGCAAACCATCGAGCTTATTCGTGTTGGCTAAAGACGGACTGACAAAAAATATTATCCACTCAATTGCTCTTCAAAATTAATATTGATTTTCTTTATTTCATTTTCCTACTTTAGGATAAAAAATTTATAATTTTTTTTCACTTTACATTTAACTTTTAAGAGATCAAACAATGAATATGTTATCGGCGGTCATCGTCTACAGTGCTCCATTCCTCTTTCTGTCATAGATCTCATCCCCACACACTTACAATACATTCGTTATTTTTTATTTAACAACCAAAATATTTACTAGAAATAATTTAGATGGCAGAACAACGTTTGCCGGGTCAGCTAGTAATATTATATTATATGGGTATGATGTATAACGTGTATGCAAAAAATGTTAAAAGGACGCAGAAGTGAAACTAAAATCGCAGGATTTCTTGACACTAATTTTCTTGTCTTAAGCGTCAATTACATTGAGCTTCTTTACGAGCTGTTTGTTGGCAAATTTAAAAGCGGGCGATTCAGCTACTGCGATTTGATGATTACACACAAAACTTTCCATTCGCTGAGAAGCCACAAGCTAGCGACTATTTTGACAGAACGTAGTTCGTTTTTTTTACCGGGAAGTTGCTACTGCACTCTACTGCGCAGACGCAGTAGGCCCACACGCCGGCGTGTAGCTTGTAAAGTTGAGCGGCTTTCAACTTTTCTCGGTAGAGTGTTTACAACCTGCTTGTTAGCTTGTTCGATGATTACACTGGGCGACTTTATAGGCAGATTATAAATTCACCAACAAACAGCTCGTAAAGAAGCTCAATGTAATTGACGCTTTATGAATAAAATTAAATATGAGGCTTTTACTATCAAAGTCAGTAACCTGCATTTTTTTTTCTATTTTTGTCATGCTTCTGATTCTGCAAGTACTTTTCCATCGTGTACCTAATACAGAGATTTCTAAACTGGGGGGCGCGGACTGTTGCAAAGGGAGGCGCGAAAAGTTTAACACGATAATGTAGCCACAGGGCTTACAGGTTTGCAGTTTTCAAGTGCATAGTTTATAAAACGGCAGCTAGTTATAAACTACATAAAAAACATTCCTATAAAAGTTAGGTTGTTTGCAAACCTGTATGCAGATATGGAGACTAATTTTATTAAGTATACCTCATTTCTATACTATTTTGTATGGCCTTCACAAGAGGTGAGCTAACAGGGCTCCAGCCTGGGGGACCGGCGTTGCAGGTCGACCAGTTAAGTGAGATAAACACACCAAAAATTCGTTCTATTAGTAAAAAAAGTTTATAATATATGTGTCTATGTGATACAATTTGATGTGATTGTGTGGTGTGTGTGATTGATGATAATTCACATATAGAATTTTATTTTATAATTATTTGTTTTGTATTTCCTGACTAATAAAAATGGCTATATGGAAATAAAAACCTTTGTTCAATTTTAGTTGAATTGAACTAAATATTAATTTAATACTTTGTCAAGAAAAGAAATGCAAATAGGTACTGCTACCATTCGTAACATCATATTTATGCGAAACGGAATTTTCTGCATTAGATGCAATGAAATCCATATATCGAGCCCGTTTAGTAGAAAAAGCACTTTGGAGTAAAATTGTTTTTAATTAAATAAAGGGGGGGGCGCCAAGATTAGATTGTTTTAAAAGGGAGGCGTAGTAACATTAATTTTGAAAACCACTGCTATAATATGTATATGATATAAATATTCATAAAATAATAATCCAGCTTTGTTTGTTAGTTAAATATAACCAAACTGGATATTGATTGCGAAGTCGTTTATCTTCATGAGTCGAACATTTTTCATTTTTTATGTTTAACGACTAACTTAAAACAAAGTTTTTATTAATTTTGTTGACATTAAGGACTTTTTTCTATTTGTTTGCTTACTAATAAATTCTATTTGCAATTTTAAATGTACTTGACGGCTTTTTTTGATTATCTTAAAATTACAGAATATGGAGGTTACTGACTTTGCAACTAACAGCCTAAAATTATAGTTCTTTATAAAGATAGATTGCTCCTAATGGACGAGCAATAACGTATCAACGAAGGCTCACTATATTTAGGCCGTAACGCCAAACTATGCATTAAGATCGTAGTGCTAGTTAGTATTTAATATTTTGAGCAGCCATCTCAGTACTTGTGTGACGGTTGTAATCATACACTTGATGCTTGACTTGGCTATGACAAGTAAATATTTTTTTTCTTCATAATCTATGATAAAAAAAAATCGGTACTGTTCGGTTAAAGCGGATACAGCGGAAAACGCATTTTTAAAATAGCTGATAAACTAGATTATTTGTTAGGTTAACCTAACCAAACCTAACCTAACCTAACTTAACCTTACCTAACCCAACTAAACCTAACCTAAACTAGCCCAAACTAACAAATAATCCAGTTTATCGGCTATTTTCAAAATGCGTTTTCCGCTGTATCCGCTTTAACCGAACAGTACCAAAAAATCGTATCGTAAAAATACGTAAACAGTGTCATGTTACATTGCACGTGACATGTCTACTTTTCAAACGCAGATATAAAATTAATAATGTTAATTTAATTAACAATAAATTTGGCACAACCTTGTTAAAAGTATGTGTCAACCTTGTTTCTAAAACAATGACGGTTAAAAAATGAGCCAATGGGGTTTCTTCCCGCCTTTTTTAAAGCGTCTTGTGTACAAATAACTTATTTCCGCCCAGAAGATCTCACTCCCGGATTAGTTTCAGTGCAGATCGGACGTCTTCGATTAACAATTAGATACAGTTTCAACGCCATTTGTAGTTACTTCCTCTCGGACAGGAAGAAGGATTTGCAGTTCATAATTCCAGCCAAGATGCAGATTCCAGCCATCCACTTTAAACAAAGCTAAGTAGTTATTACCATCTTAAAAGATAATATGCTCTATGTCCATACCAAGGAACGCTTCTCAAATTGTATTTTTTGTTTCCGTATCATTTCAATGTAAGTTGTTTGTGTGTAATTAAATAACACTTTCACGATTAGCTGTGTTCTTATTTTTATACTGTTATATTTATTTTGTAAATACACATCTTTCAAGGCGCCCAAAAAATTATAATTTAATATTTCAACGAGTTTACAAATGACATTTTATTTGAGGTAGATAAATGAATTATAAAGCATTCTTTACACAGGGTTAAGTTGGCAGAAAGCCGAATCTTATAAGCTGTGAGATTAATAGTACTAAATATTTCATGTTTTATTGATTGAATTAGTTGGCACTCTATGTTTGATAATTGTGCATTACAATTATTAAACTTCTTTTACGATAATACTATTTTATACCTTTTCCCAAATTTCTTAATATGACAACAGTTCACCGCAGGACACTTATTCGTGCGCCGCAATACGTGAAACATGAATTCGTGTAACATTTAATCAAATGGCGAGTTCTTCGTTGAACATTTCACCATGGAGTATATTTGTACGTATGCTACAACATGTGGCAAATTTTGTGAGATGTCTTTACTTTGTTAGGTTAGGTTAGGTTAGGTTAGGTTTGGTTAGGGTTAATCTAATTAAAACAGTACTATTTGCATTTTGTAAGATATGTACAAATGTATTCCACGGTGAAATGTTGAACGAAGAACTCGTCATTTGATAAAATGTTATACGAACTCATGTTTCACGCACTGCGAAGCACGAATAAGTGTCCCACGATGAACTGCATACGTACAACTTACATGTAACCAAAAAAAATATGTTATAAAGAATTGATAAAACATCACCGAATTCTACCCCTAAATAATATCCTTTAAGATACTTGACATTCAAAATGATATTATATATTTTAAGAACCTAGACTTCATTTTAATCGCTCTAAAAGTATAAGCTACGCCTTTCATTACAAAATTTAAATATATAATCACAATCTAATACCATGCCGACAAAACTGTTCTAAAAAAGATTAAAGAAATAAAAATAAAATGGACGTAGCGGTTTTAATATTCAGGGTAGCACCCTTTCCAATCTCTATGGAGGTAAGTGGAAATTCTTCGACAAAAGACTCACTATTATTCAGTGCATCTCAATATATTAAAATATTTATAGGCGTATATTATTATCTTAATAATTCATATTGTTATAATAACCAATTTATATTGTTGTGAGAGGAATATCTTATGTTTGAATTATTATCGGAATCGTACAGTGTGGTATATGAAGTACTTGATGCCTGGACTACGGAACCATGCATCCTATAATATACACTATTTGTTAGTTCAATCGAAGGTTGTTGGTCTGGTTATGTAAATCATATAGGGCTAGTATTAGATTCGATTGAGTGTATTATAGATTGTATAATATGTACAATATGATCAAATAATAATTACAAGATAAAAATAACTTTTTATATACAACGTTTTTAAATTTTCTGCTGAATCATATAAACTTGACTTGACTAGCTTAAACGATAAAAAAAAAAGTGTACTTGATAGAAATACTGAATAATAAAATGTCATTTCATATTGATTTCCATAGTAACGCACGTATATATTATTTAATAATTTAGTTGCTAGTACCCCGTAGCAACCAATAATGGTATCGAAATAACTTTTCATACAAAACAGAATTAACTAAAAATGAATTCAATTCTACTTAAAAATGGCTAAAAGTATTTAAAAAATGCATTGGCATCGTGTTCTGATATATTCTAAAAGTTTCAAATGTTTAGCTAGTCGGGAAGTTAGTTAAAAATCGATTGCAAGATTTGTACCGGACAAATAAGAATACGACCTAAGAAAAACGTTGTAAAAATGAAGATGGATTTAACCGATAATTGAACCGAGAACAAATTATTGCTATTTTCTTACAAAAATAACAGTTTGACAGCTTATTTAAAGAAATCTGATTTTTTAAATAATTTTTTTTTACAGTGGTATATTCTTACGAGCAATACTTAAACGCAAAAAAATCAAAAGGCTTCTAATCCGTGGTGTTATATTCAACCCTCCCTATTTAGTAGTATTAAATTGAACCAATTTGCAACTTGATATTTACAATAAATGCATTATGTATCTAATGAGTGCATGGTTATGTGTAAATATCAAATGCATATATGTGTTACGATCATATTTTATGTTGATTCTTGTAAGTTATCAATAATAAAGAATGAATTTTTACAACATTTGTTAGAACACTTTGTGTGCAGTCAATAACATTTTTTTTTTACCATGTCCGATCCGTATAAGATCATATGGGCTTCCACAGAGTGGAGGTTTGTTGGTTGAGTCAATAACATAGAACCAACAAGATAAAAATATCTTCTACATTCCTGTCTAGAGACAAGTGCAACATGAAACGGCGCCTTTGCTCGAACATCTTCCCTCTGACCTAGATGAATTGCACGCCGGTTTTTTTTTGCTTGAAGTCTTTTAACATAGTTTTTGTTACATTTTTTGGGGTGGATGAGCTGAGATGTTTACAAAGCAATAATATTATAATATATTTATGGCGATAGTACATATTATTACAAATTGAATTAATAGGCATTTCCATAGTAGGTATCAAGTTATAGCTAACTTTGTAAATCAATGACTGCGACAATAATCTTTGTATATCTGTTCTCACTTAGTTAGTTAATAGCCTAAGTATTACATAATCATAACTTGATAAAATAATAATCAGTACATCATCATTGATCATAAGAGAATTATTCGATTGTAAGTTTTCGACTGAAGCGCATCGCTCTATGCTGTGATTCACATTATTGTAACAATTGTACACATTTACTTACGCAATTTAAATAAGCTCACACCCTTCCATAATCATGACAACGACTTCTCATCTCTCCTCGTCACAACATCATTGATCCTCACATCGACGACCTCTACAGTGGTGACCCCAACATATTCTTCAATTCACATCATCCAATGACAGATCTACCGGTTTCATTAGTTTACATGAACATAATTAGTTGGTAATAGGTTTTAAAACCAGTTTAAAGAATTAGACTCTTGGCTTATATTATTTGAGAATCTCTATCTTAACCTCTAAATCGCAGCATCTAGAATAAAATTAACTTTTAAGGGCGACCTTCCTCTCAGTCAGCATATATTAAGCAGGGACAAAATCTTCTTAACTCGTCCGCTGCGACATTGGACTGACGGAGTGAGATTTTCTCATTTTTACACCGACATAATGTAAGTTGGATGACAGTTAGAACTGTCGCCAACTTAAATGTCATCGGTAATTGCTACTATTTGAAAACTTTTACCCAATTTATTTTATAAAGTGCTTGTTTTACATACAAATTTGAGAGGTTACAAATCATAAATTGTGATAGTTTCAGAAAATCATGAAACTTCGTTTACCTTAAACTGTAATAAAATTTACTAATGATTTGTAAGTATTCTTTTCCCTCTTAAAATATTCGATGAAAGTTTGAATTAAAAATAGAGAACTGTGTAAGAAAGGGGTAAATACTCTAAATGTGATACGTCATGAAAAAAATTAGGGGTAAAAAACGGCTAATAAAAAACCCTTTAAAGTGTAGAATAGTAAAAATACATAATATAATCGTACGTAAAACTTGTCATATTAAAATACATAAACAGATATTGTATGATAATTAGAAGATAAAAAGAACTTTTTATAAACAACGTTTTTAAATTTTCTGTTGAATTATTATGCTCAAACTTGTACTTGATATGAAGTAAATAAAAAACAAACAAATATAGAATACTGAAATGTCATTTTGACATTTCATTTTGATTTCCATAGTAACGCACGTATATATTAATAATTTATTTGCTAGGACCACCCCCTTAGCAACCGATAATAGTCTTTTACTTTTTACAAATTTTTCTGAAATAACTTTCTATACAAAACAGAATTAACTGAAAATGAATTCAATTCTGCTTAAAGATGGCTAAAAGTATTAAAAAAATGCGTTGGGATCGTGTTCTGATATATTCTAAAAGTTTCAAATGTCTAGCTAGTCGGGAAGTTAGTTAAAAATCGATTACAAGATTTGTACTGGACAAACAACCACCGGACAAATAAGAATACGAGCTAATAATAACGTTGTAAAATAGAGAACTATATAAGAAAGGGGTAAATACTCTAAATGTGATACGTCATGAAAAAAATTAGGGGTAAAAAACGGCTAATAAAAAACCCTTTAAAGTGTAGAATAGTAAAAATACATAATATAATCATACGTAAAACTTGTCATATTAAAATACATAAACAGATATTGAAACAGAATTTTCGCTGTTTTTTTGAACAACCTATATTTTTGTAAATAACGATTTTCTATTACAAAACAAGGGACAGAAATCAAAATATGGTTAGCATCCAAGTTGTTCTAAAATCAAACAGCCGTGATATAAATAATATTGTATCACAAATTAAAAATTTTCTGAAACCTGTGGAGTATAAAGAGAGAAAAGTGGAAATTTTATTCGTGAAATACCGTTTGTTAATTGCGGCATCCTACTTTAAGTGTTTTTTCATTAAATTATGACATGAGTACAAGACGTTATTCTTTATTTTTACACTTACTTTTATTTCCACTTTGAAGTCCAGGGAATAATATTATAGAACATGAATACATTTGAGTAGCAACTAACAACCAAAAGAATATCCTGATCTAGACCATTAAGTTGGTTGGTACCCACCTATATGTGTATGTATGTTTGATGTAATTTTTTGTAAATCAAAGTTGGAATGAAAGATTTTTCACCGCCTGAATAATACAATCATTGTATAACTTCTCGATTTTACTCAGTAAGTTTTTGTGACAGTTTCATCTTTTGCTTTTAGTTGCCGCCACTTTTCTTTTTTCCATAGACAAGTTTTATTTCTGTATACCTACCATGCTTCTACAATTATATGGTTTTCAAACTGTATCTAGTTCAAAGAGCTTAGCATCGTTTTCGCTTGCTTTTAAATTTGTTGTCTTCTTCTGTTTTTCCATAATATGTAATGTTTTTAGTGAAAACTTATTTCCGGTGGTGCTAATTTTTCTTCTTTTATCTCCTGTGCTCATTTGTTTATTTTTAAATCTCTGCGGAGTATGTCCAATTTGTATCTCTCCACACCGCGCTTTATGATTATCAATTTTTTATCGTCTTTTAAATTAAAGGTCTACATTATACACCTATATGTAAATATATAATGCATTGGTCACATACAAAATGCTTCAGAAATCATGAATATACAGTACTGGATTGGATAATGATAAAAAATATACTATAATTCCTAAGTCTTAAAATGACTTTCGAATGGACGACATATAAGCAAGGAAGGTGTATTTGAAGTAGTTAGGTGTATTAGAAACGGGAATGGGACAACTGGACGCCAGGACAATTGGACGCCGCACTGTCGTAGACACGTATACAGAACGTAGACGAGGAATTTTAATCAGTTTCTATCTACAACTTAGTTGTTTTAATTCATTTTACTCTTAACATAATGTTTTTTTTTATTGCGGATTGAGAATAACCACACATAAGGCTTTATACAAAATAAAAAAAACTCTTTTTTCGTTGGAACTTAAACAGAATGATTAAATCATTATTTATGTGTGCATATTTCAATTCTCACCATTAAATCATAATATAATAATTTAAATATAAATAATAATATTGAATATATATTTTTAAAAGTACCTATACTTGTACCTAACGTCTATTTAATTACGAATTACGTGGCGTCCAGTTGTCCCGGCGCCAAATCATCTAGACCCATTAGAAACAGAGACAAAAATTCATGATAGATTATAAATTAAATAATACGAATACAATTTGACACAGTTATAGTATAACTACTTTGATAAAGAATCCCCGCAAAATGATCGATAGCACATTTTAAATATAAATTTATTTATCTAAAAAAGGTTTTTTTTTATGAATTTTGAGCCGACTAATGTTAAGCATATAGCAGGTGCTAGCTTGGCCAAATCTCGCCCCTCTATTGGCATTTTTTTGTAACATATGAAAATGGCGGAATATTTTAATTTTATAGAATAAACTTCGACTGATTGGGTCAAACAATTATTCTAACTATAATAATATATACGATTAGAGATTTCTCCGACACATTTGTAGGTGTTCGATTTAGAGTTAACCCTGAGGGAGTCGTCGATGTGTCGTAGGTTACGGTGTTGAGGATGATGATGAAGAAGTCAAAGATGGATGTAGGAGCGAGTTTTATTTGAATCGTAATGATCGGTACAATGGTATGTTACAGTAGTTATGTTATAATACTTATAATATGGGTCCAAAGTCCGCATCTCGGTGCAATGAGATGTTGTACGGGACTATACGGAGAATGAGATTCTAACAGACCGGGAACTTATATTCGAGTGACATTTTCGATGAAATATTACAAGCTATTTATACAGTCAAAATAATATTCGTTTAAATATAACTTAAGTAGTAAATAATTATAGTGATCGAGTCAGCGACTAAAATGGCATTTGCGTCAATGGACATCCGAGTAGCTGGGAATTTATTATTGCAGTCATATAATTTGATACTATGGGAATGGATATTAAAATAATTTGTCACATTCACATCTTTGTTACAGTATTTAATATCTCCAAACAATAATCTGCTGACAGTTATACATTATTATGGTAGTGATAATACATACAGAACTTAAGTGGTGTTTATATAACTTCAGTAAAAATAGAATATACTATATATTTTTTAGCGACGCGTTAAGGCTGCCACGAAAATTCACGTTCGCATCGGTTGAAGTGTTAAGTGTTTTAAGTTGACCAAACAGTTTCCCGTCACGTGTCAGACCACCCGCAAGTCTCCGGTCACGTGCACCCGTGCCCAAAGTGACCATGTGAATCCTAAAGTGCGAGTCGTTAAGCCGTTATAAATACCCCATGGCGGCTGCTAGGAATGCAATTATTACCCTTTTTTAATTCTCTCCAGGCTGTGTTTTCGAAAAATCAGCAACCTTTTTCTCAAACGAGAGTTTTCTTCATTAAATACAATGAAGTATTATCTTTCTTTCGACCATGTCCGATCCTAATAGGATCATATGGGCCTCCACAGAGTGGAGGTTTGTAATAACAGATTTTATTTTTACGAGAAATGGATGTCAGCCACTTGCTCAACCTATTAGGTCCATACTCTGACTCATACACAAATTGAAAAACAATATGCGTACTTGTC
This sequence comes from Rhyacophila brunnea, assembly GCF_057557595.1. Classification (NCBI taxonomy): domain Eukaryota; kingdom Metazoa; phylum Arthropoda; class Insecta; order Trichoptera; family Rhyacophilidae; genus Rhyacophila; species Rhyacophila brunnea. Next base: position 5,879,362 of record NW_028232796.1, on the reverse strand, counting down.
AGACCCAGGATTCGAACCTAGAGTCTATAGGCCAGCGTTTAAGCCACGCGGCCATCACCACTAAAAATATATAGTATTACCTCTAAAACAACGTTGCTCATATAATTCCGGTTACATGTAAATTGTACGTAAAACATTTCACCGTAGCACAGTTTGCCGTGAGCTTTCTTATAGGAAAGAGATGACCGTATACTATAAGGTCTACAATTTTATTAGATTCAATATGAACATTAAATCAATTGCCATAGCTGATTTTGGCAAAATTAATGAATGAAAACCTAACCTAACCTAACAAATAATCCAGTATATCGGCTATTATCAAAATTTGTTTGCTGCTGGCTTCTTGTAAAGTGTATACCGACAAGAACCGTGTTTTGTTTAGGCATGCATTTTATGTCAGTACTATACGACCCAAAAAGATTGGACGATCTTTAAAATATGTACGTCCGTAATATATTTCCGATACAACTTTTTACGGTATCTTCCAGGCTCTGTTCACACAATTTTGTTTCTTTCGTAAACAGATTAATAGATAATTACAAGATAAAAAGAACTTTTTATATACCACGTTTTTGAATTTTCTGTTGAATCATATGAACTTGACAATTCTATGTATTAATAATTTAGAACAAATAAGGCAATTATCAACAAATCATTTTTTTGCTATTTTGCAACAAACAAACAAATATAAAATACTGAAATGTCATTTTGATTTCCATAGTAACGCACGTATATATTAATAATTTAGTTGATAGAACCCTAGCAACCAATAATGGTGTCGAAATAACTTTTCATACAAAACAGAATTAACTGAAAATGAATTCAATTATACTTAAAGATGGCTTAAACTATTAAAAGAATGCATTCGCATCGTGTTATGATATATTCTAAAAGTTTCAAATGTCTAGCTAGTCGGGAAGTGAGTTAAAAATCGATTGCAAGATTTTAGATTTTTGAGGATAAACAACCACCGGACAAACAAGAATACGAGCTAAGAAAAACGTGGTAAAATACATATTTAAAGACTTTATCCGTGTTAACACTACTACTTTTTCCGGTAGGAAATTAATGAAAAATATTTATATAAATATAAATATTTTAAATTATGTCGCCGCGGTGGTAAAGTAACATTATGTCTGCTTCTAAAACAAATGGTGCAGCGTTCGAATTCCGCACTCACAAGCTATTTTTTAAATGTGCATTTAAATCTGGAGCTCAAACCTAATAAAATTAGCATATGGTTAATATAACCATTAAAGCAAATTGAAAAAAAAGCAGATTAACATCCAGATTTCATTTTGTAGTAAATTTGAATTGAGAGTTTTCTAAAATAACTCCAGTCCAAATGCGGCTTAAGCGCGACATATATTATGGTGCATGTCGTCTACTATCACGTGACATCACAGTAAGCTCCCGCTACGGAAAAAAGTGTGTAATATTGTTTTTCTTGGTATTTAAAATGTTATCAGACTGATGCTCCCATCCCGTAGTGCATTTTGAACCATTGAACGATTATTGTCAGTTAGCAAAATCTGCCAAAATCACCAGAACAACAATGAGGTCACCTCACGTTGAACTGCACTACATCGACACCTGCATGATTCAATTAACGTTTTTATCATCTTCTGTATGCCTACACTTTTTCGACTCATGTCAAAATCACGTTTTTTTATTTTTAGCAGTAGGCACTATGTATTTTTTATAAGAATGTTGTCTATTATCTATGATCTGCTGATTGGGTTCTGTTCAAAATATTATCTTTGGATGTCATGTCGCAAAACTGTTAAAATGAATTGTAATTAGCATAAATAATTAATAATAATTCAAACTACTAATACATTATTGTTGGCACTCTTCATCATTGTTATTTTTCAGTGAATTTACAGAGATGGTGACCGTTAAAAATATTCAGCAAAATGAATAAACCATACACTAAATTTTCCGCCGCGATAGCGTGAGAGTAGGAGACATGTAGGCGACATGCACCTCAATTTGATCACAACTTTATCGACCTCCAAACCGAAAAGTTTTGCATAAACCCATATAAATGCTTTTCATCCGGTATCATAATGAAAGCTGTTTGGTCCCATCTCTAGTATCATCACGCTATTTATTTTTCTGAAAACTACTTTGAATTCTTTTCAGTCGTCGAAAAAGCTCTTTTTAGATTTTAGTTATGATTCAGGGGATATAATATAATATATATTTAGCGGGTGTTTTTTGCCACATGTACATCCGGTGGTTTTAGGATGTACACCCGGTTAGAATGTACACTTTTTACCACGGGAGTGGGTCTTGTACCCTATTAGTATGCGACAGACAAAATTCAGACTTTCTCAGAAATTCACTTCTTGTGTTGCACATACTTAGGTTTAGTAAAAAAGGGAAGTTTCAATTTTCGTAAAATGTTGGCGAGTCATTAAAAAAATATATATTCTTTCCTATGGGTATAATTTATAAAAAAACGTATGTTTAAAAATGTTGTTTGTATACTAATAATAATATCGACGTTTCCAAGCCAAAAGGGTGTTAGTGACAAATCGCTACTATTCAGGAGAGCAAAAACGGTAAAAAAATGTCATCTTAATGATAGCATCTTCGTTTCTTTATAACTTCTTTCTTAGTATTGGAGTTTTTTCTTTCATTTATGTTAGAATAATATTGTTTTGGAGTATGTCGTATTAATTAATTTATTTATTTGTTTTTTTATTTATTATTTATTTATTAATTATAATTTTTAAATCACCTAATTCCGTTTGGCTATCCAAGAAAAAATACAAAGTTCATAAAGAAAACACCGAATTGTTTTTTTTCCATTATTTTATTAATGTTTTTGTTTATATTTCTGTTAATTTGTTTATTATAATCAGTTTAATTATTATACGTTACGTTAGTGATAGGTAGGTACGTTAATTCTTATTGGCTTTCTGTAGGGTTTGCATTAATCTATGAAGAACGCCCTTTTGCCAGTCAATATATTTTTTTGTAAACCTAACCTCATATTTAACTTAAAATCACCCAAATACGCTATTTTGGCTTGGACCATTATTGATATAACATTAATTTTATGTTAGTTTAGTCATTTTTATTCCAACATTTCTTAAAAATGGAAACTGCCGTTTTTGTTTCTGGATCCCTCAATAATTATTCACCTGAATAAAATTATGACAAGTCGAGCAAAATTCAATATTGACTCTAACAATAACTCGAATATGGTAATACAAACCAATATGATTGCCCAATGAAACCAGTCCGACGGATATAGCGTTAATTTCCGGAGCCTTACGCGTCCTATCAACTTTCGACGGATTTCAGATTGGTTCTTTCTCAATTTCTTTATAATATAATACTTAGTTGTTTCCTCGTAGCTGAAGATCGCGATCACCTTGAAATTCCGTTCTTTTGAACCAGACTTTCCACCCTTCTCGATCCTGCTTTTCTCGGGGCAGGGTGAAAAATGCCCCTAGTCAGATCCTTCACCTGGTAGCTCCAGCGCGCCGATGCTTTCTCTAAAGACTACCTAAAATCACCAGTCTCTACAGGATATCCGGTCTGCTCCGAAAAATACGTACAAAAGACTGCAGAATGGGTCTGAATTATATTGTCGAGAGCTGTTTTTTATCTGTAGTTTCTGGATGATTAACTGGTTTGTCTTGTGCTCTGTCGAAGAACCTCTATATAAAACGACCTATATTATGTGTTCGGCCACGGAAGTCCTTACCAACGGGCCTCAATTCTTCACGTGGTTCAGTAGAAAATTTATCCCGGTAATAAAACTCGATGGATTTTAATCTTCAGTGTTGTTTATTCATCAATTAATCTGAAAGGATAGTTACATAGTATAAATAATAGGGAAAAAACTCAGGAGAGTTTGATCCGTAGTGAAACAACTCGGAGAGTAGAGCTGCATTAAGTTTTAAAAAATTGAATGGTCCGAGTTGAATGACATTAGAATCATTTATAATGTTTTAAATATTATTAAAAAGATATGTAAGTAATATTAGTGACGATTAGTTAATGTCCAAGGTTTTATGTATATACGAGTATGTAGTAACACAGATAGATAGCGTTGTTCAATAATATAATATTGAGTAGGTACACTGTAATAGTTGAAATCACACCAATCAAATATTCTTAACTATAGGTACTGACTTATTTACTTACGGTGTTGATGAATTAAACAAAAGACTATTGATTGTCATTGGGAAAATACCATAGAGACCCGGAGTTATGGATACATAGCACCTAATCTAAATCGTATAAGATTAGCAAACTAAATATTGTAAATATTAAGTCTGTATTTCAATACAATTTACTCCATCTAATGTCCAAACAACTAAAACTATATACTAAATTGTATTCATAGAGCCGTTTGTTACTTACTTCTGTCACAAAGGCTCCTCCTTGGAGAATGTAATAATTCATTAATTAAAATGTCTGCGACGCAAGGGTTGTCCACTTAAAGATGGCGTAAACGGCCCGTTAATTTTCGTTATTGCCTTAGATTTTTTTTTGTTTTTGAATTTTTAAATGCGGCATCTCTCCTGCTGTAGCGAAATAACATTAAAGAGTTCTGAATGTTGTGATTAATTAAAAAAGATAATGAATATGATTTTACAAAGGATTGTGAAAAATTACATTTTATGAGTGACTGTTTTTTTTCCTGATGCTTCTTCTATATTTAGAATAAATAATTTGTTTGTGCTGTGGTTTTTATGATACTTTGTAATTCTAATTATTATTAAAATTATGTACATTTAAAAATACATAGTATGGTGGCGCTTTTTGCAAGTGGACTATAATTTTAAGGATGATTCCAGATCTAGGGATGGGGGTGATTTTATAGAATGTCATAGACTGACCATTTGTGATATTGATGATGGTTCCGTAGTCTGGATGCACTGTCACTCGTGCGATATTGTTTGTTTGGGTTACCCGGTGCGCAGCTCTTGACGGTACACTGTTTATGGATGATAATGTGGTTGATGAATGATGATGATTGGTGATATGGCTTAGCAGGTATTCAGAAGTATCCGACGGTCACACTATATCAAGCTGATGAATTACTTCTGAGTCAGTCTTTATTTTGAATTGAATTACTACTGACGATAAGCTATTAAAATCCCGCTCGCGTCCGCTTTGTGGATGTAACTGCATGTTATTTGCATCACAGTAACTGTCGGTCACTTGGTCTTGTGACAATAACACTGGGATTTGAGGTAGGTGGGAAGTAAGGATAGAATGCGAATATAAATGGCCTGACCATAGTATTCACCGTTAATAATTCTATATCAAACATCTAGGTATAAGACAAAACGTCATGACAGAATAATTTTAAGACTTAATTTCTTATGAGCACAACTTCTCTGGGTGGGAGATTGCTTTGATGATTGCCATTCTTTGTGGATTATTGGTATCTTACAAAAATGTACGTTTTTACTAAACTGACCTCTTTTGACAGATTGTAGGTATATTATCCCACCTAACTGAGCCACAAAAGCAATTTAATATGCTGTTCAAAATGTCAGATTTTTAAATAATATTTTAAAAATAAACTTTGAAATCATATTGTTCATTCGCTCTTGTTTAAACAGGTTCGTAATATCTGTAAATACACAAAATACAAAATAATAATAGTTAAACTTGGTGTGATTTATTTTATTACTGCAAGGGTAATCTACATACTACAATGTAGACATGTTAAGAGGTGCACGATGTGGCACTGAACAAAGACAAATTATGTAATTTTGATGGTTTATCTTACAATTCTAATTTATCTATTATTATAAGTTCCGAATTCTAGACGTTCACAAGATGACATAAAATACAAATAAATACCTAATGTTAAAATAGTATTTAAACTATAAAGAAATTAGCAGAAATTATAAAGTAGAGTAGTGTTAGAAAAACAGTATAAAGTATAAATACAAAACTAAGTGGAGGCGTTGAAAATTTTTAATTGAAAAATTATGAAGAGTGGGAGGACAATTAGTTTTTTTTTTAAATATTATTAATTAATGTGTACTATTACTATTTTTTTTTCATTTATTTCTATGAATTCTGAATTATTTAACCTGCTTTATGGCTTGAAATTATACCAACTAGTATCTTATTTCTACAACACATTACATCTCTGTCTACCCCCCCTTCAGTTTTCAGTATTGTCAATTATAATTATAGCCTTACATAAATAGAAGTGTGATTTTTAGTGCCCAAACTTAAAAAAGCTTAACAAGTGAGTAAAAGACTTGTCGTAGGAACAAAATGTGTGTGTGGTGAATACCAAGTGCTAACCCTTTTTATAAATTAATTGAACCTATTTAAGGATTTTATCTACCTACACGCAGGGTCATAGGGTAAAATAATAAAATGAGAATTTGTTGTTTCTCGGATGACCAATGACATGCTTACTATCAAAAAATATCAAAAATAATCAAATATCATAATAAATCATGAAATAAACTATTATTATAATAAAAACTAATCGAAAATTTCAAAAAAAGTCAGCTCAAAAGAAAAAAAACCTATAAAAAATTAGATAAATTTAATCTTAGTCCATTCATACCATGGACGCAAAAAAATGTTAAAGAATTCATTCGTAAAGTGGCTTATTTGACATGTTTTGATGAAGTACTTTTTAATCAAATTTAGATTATAAATACAGGACCAGTAGACTATAGATATTTGTTTATATTGCGTGAATCTGTTGAATATCATAGACAAATTTATATTATTAGTGAAGTGTCATTTTCATAACGCTTTTTATTTAAATAAACTATTTTCTTTTATTTAACGAATAATTCACAAAATGAATGTAACATTCTTTATTGAACATACATAGAAGGCGCATCAGAGAATATTGTAAAAAACTACTCAATTCAATTCAATTTATTTATTTTACAAATTGTGGACATTATAAATTATAAGTTTACTTTACAACATCGGCATTTAAGACACTTATAGCTTAGTGATCAAGATCACATCGACACGAAGCCCAAGGGGTCACAATCGATAAATCGGTCGGTAAATTGATACATTAATGTAGTTTTTATTTTTAATGAAAATATATATACAGAAAAACTAATATATCTTCTTAACTAAGTATTATATTTTTTTTTTTTTACATTATTCTTTAAAATAAAAGTACATAATAATATATAAATAAATATTAAGTACATATACAATTAATTAAAAGATATTATGATATCTTTATTGTGATGACAGTGTATTTCAGATAAGAGGCCCATTTGCGAAGTGCCTTAATTGAACTTAATGAGTATTTTATTAAGAAAAAAATATTATTTTGTTTACTATTCCAAAGCTTCATAAACAGTGTATCACAGTATACCGATTGGTAATCGTCCCGCAAAGTTTAAGACTTTGTATTTAAATAAAGTTTCCGTTTCTGGAAAAAAAAAGATAATAAGTAAATAACTCTAAAAATCTATAATATGAACAATTTTTCTATTCGTCTAAAAGTTTTAAAAGAGTCACTTTAAATAATCTTGGCCAGAATTAATACAATACTCTTTCAAGCTAAAAAGCAAGCAAAAAAAATATTTGCTTTTAATTTAAATATGCACAAATACCTCATTGAACTTTTTTGTTGTAAATGTAAAAACGGTGGTCTAATTAAAAAATCTGTTCACTTCTCTACTTAAATATGTATTTTATTAAATTTTTATTCGCTTCTTTAATTTGGATATAATTTTATATTTATTATGTCACTACGATAATATTTTACTAGAGAAAAATCTGCTATTCAATTATTTTTTTCCTACCTGTGTGCCTACACCAAATATAATAATTTTAGATTTTTAAAAAAGTTATTACGAGTACCAACGTCTTTTTTTCAAATTTACTGTGACAAGAAAAAGGTTGGGATGCACTGCTCTATTCGCCCGCGAATAACATTCTAAACTTAAATTTATAATATCATATTTCAATAAAATATCTGTCTTATATAGGAAGTTTTATTACATTTTAACACTACCAGCTTTGCGTTATACCGGTATGTAATATAAAAATATCGTCTCATTTTCTAGTTTATGGACAATTTTCAGCGCCACAATCATAATTAAATTCATACATTTTCTCGTTTCGGCCGTAATAAAAAATGCACGATGCGATAACATCATTTGGACATATTTACACAGAAAGCAACCAACCCACAAGCCAAGTAACGACATATTAATTCTATGATGTCTACAACAAGGGAAAAGAGGTGAAACAATAAAATTATGAAATATTTTGTAACAAACAACAATATTTCTTACTGGAATTTTTTAAATTACGTATTTTTAATAACAATAAGTTATGCAGGACCATTTTATCGTGATATTTTTTAGTTGATTGTATTTTTGGATAAGATTGAGTTTGAGTGGATTTTGATCGTGCGACTCTTGAACTTTTGAAGAACATCTGGACTCCAGTTCATTCACTATCAAGCCTTGTTCTGTTTGAATTTGTTTATCATTCAAGCGGCGAGTCACCTTGTAATTTTTCACTGAAAAGTATAATATGTAACAAAAGGCAAAAAATATGTCCAATCTTATTGCACTAGTAAAACCAAACCCTGTTACACTAATAAAATACTTAACAGGGAAAAAATTATTGTAATAATTGATCACTATAAAGGTGATCACTATTTTGCACCATCCATACCTAGATTAGGTACCTATAATAAATACTCCTAAACGTGAATGCGGAAGCAAAAATAATGATTTAATAACTAATAATAAATTATCAATAATTACCACTTAATCTTGGTATGTTTATAGCTCAGCCGTACATCAAAGTATTTTTGTGTAAATGTTTCTGAGAGAATTTAACGTGCAAGGAAAAATTATAATGCCACTTATAGTTAATTTTTTCCAGATCCGAGATTCGAACAATTCAAGACCTACGATGGTATAAGCTAACGCGCCACCGCTAGGTTATCGTGGCCGTCGATTTTTTTAAATATAAATAATCATATTTACAGTTCAGAATTTTGAATGTTTCTATGCCTAATTATATGCGTTTGAAATATTTACAAAGTTGGATGCTTCCTGCATAGAGAGGTATATTATACTTTAAGCGAATACTGTTCACGACTCAAAAACACCGAATTTAGTGCTTTAAAAACACATTATTTTTCATTTTATTAGAAATTATACTTCCCACCCACCATAGCACCAATTTTATATTCAGTGTAGTATAAAATTCCATCAGCAATACGTTATCTGTTATGTCGTTTTATAACTCATTTATGGTTTATTCGTTTTACAGGCTGCGAAATTGGTTCGTGTATAAGCCGTGGATACTGAATGATTTAACTCAGTTATTTCAGTGAGACTGGTGTGGGTATTAATCATAATAATCCGCTAAAAATAAGATTTTTTAATATATAACTGCGATATTTATGGCAACGTTAACGTACAAAAATAATGTTAACATACATAATAAATGTCTACTAAAATAAAATTGTATGTAGTATTTTACTAGACATCTCTTATGAATTGTTATATTTCTACATCTTGGAAGATCCTCACAAAAATTTACATATTAAACAAACTCCTAGCAAAATAACTACTGACTAAATAATATATAGTCATACTTTGGAAATATCTTGATTCAAACCCCAAAAGTCAGTAGTCAATATTATCAAAATTTGAGAAACACTTCAGTTGCATCACTATTCGTTTATTTGGTCGTAATTAAGTATGGTGCAGGTGACTAAATTTTAAAGCACAATGGCCGGAATCCGATGATGCATCCACGAATAATTCATAAGGTTTTAAAATGTAACGTTCTTTATTGAACATACATAATATTTATATTGGAAAAATTCTTTAAAAAATATATGGCGCTGCACGGGACTAGAAACTGCATCTACCGAAATACAATAAACTTACTATTTATATATCTACACAATTGAATAGAAATAAAAAAATAGATCAACCGCACAATATGCAGCATCATAAAATATCATTTCTATCAAAAATATTTCAGGAAGTGTAGTTACTATAATTGTTTCCGATTCATCAGAGTGACTAAGTAAAGGATTTTACCGAATGTGTATTTTTAGTTGTTTGTAGGTAAACAACTCCGAAAGTATAGGTTTGAATTTTGAATAAAAGTAAATTATTCTAGAGATTCTAGATTATGGAAAGTGTGTTTATTAAAAAAAACAATCTTAATCAAAATTACACCAGTGTCTGAATAAACGTAGCATATTATATGACATGAAATAATGCTAGTGCATAGCTTAGGAAATCTCATTCCCTATGTTGTTAATTAAATCAAGAAACTCACGATGAAAAATAAGTTAATGTATTGGAGTAGCAGTTAATATCAAGATGTTTGAGTAGTTATTTAAACGTATATGGGATATGGTGTGAATATTTCTTTATAAGACTTACTAAATTGGTGACAAAAAATATATATTCGAAATGAAACAATTAGTATATTATTCAGAAATAACAATATCTCCTTCTATTATGCGTATCTGCTTAGGTGGAGCATATGGACATCATGCAACATCTCTCAAAATTTCCATCGTTTACCAGTTCTCTTTCTACTAAAATAAAATGATTTTAATTCAAAACTCAACTTTAACATTTTTATTACCCTAGAGCAGGGGTCGGCAGTTTTTCAAGTGATAAGAGCCAAATTGTCAAGGAAACAGGATAATAAAGGTACCAAAGAGCCGCATATATGTAATATACATAATTATTGTACATGGATATGGATTTTTAGGGGGGGGAAAGTTCAAGGTTCTTTATTTAAAAAAAAAAATTGAATGGCGCCCATGCATCGCTTTTGATAGTTTTACTATATATGGCAAATATCTACTTAATTTTAATTGAATACATGATTGTGAATTTTCATCGGTTATTCTACTTCTAAGTTTATTTTTTATTTTGTTCATAGATGAGAATGTTTGTTCGCATATGTAGAGCCAAAGATTGTGAGAATACCAAAAGCTAGTTTTTTTATAACGCGTCATATGTTTCAGGCAAACTATTCCATGTATCAAATATTATTGTTTCTATTTTAGGCATTTATTTTATAGCTGTCCACTCGTGCTGAGGAATCAAATTGGATTCCTCTCTTTCGAGTTCTTTCAATCGGCTGATCAGATCTGTGAATTTGTTGCTCCAGAGTTCCTTGCTTTTTACATCTATTAACTCATTTGGTGCTAACACAGCGACTGGCACGTTTGGAGTAGTTGGCCGTTAGATATAATTAACATGTTATTTAAATTTGGTAATTAAAAGTTAAGCAGTGATTGTGATAACTGTATCTGGAGTGAATCAGCATCTGTGTCAAACAGTGTCAAGTTAAGTTCATTGACATTTATTTTGAGAGGACGTACGATAAAAGCTAGTGTAGTCTTATTTGCTCTGAACTGGTGAAAACGTGAGGTGAAATTGGAGTTTTTGTCTAAATTTATAAATAAGCCGATTTTAATCGGCTCGTGAAAGAAAACAGATGATAGGATATTCACATAATATTTTGACAGCTGATTACAGTATAGTACTAGCATATCGAGTATATAGAAAATAATAAACCGCGTTAAATTATTAATTAATTTATTACAGGTTGACGGAAAGATAAAGCAGTAATAAAGTCTAAATGTGATATTAATCATAATAATTTATGTGACAGAATTAAGCTATATTTGTGGCACCGCCACCTTGTAATTTTTTCAATTAACTAAATAAATTTTTATATCCTTTCAATTCTCTGTTGTTGAACCAAATCCCTTCCTACATACCTTTTCAATCTTCCCATTTATCTGGACATAGTTTTGATACGTTAAGACGTACGCGACACTTCTTTATCCTATAAATCTCATTTGGGCCAAAAGTTTGGCGTCCTTTTAATGCAATCGCCACCAAATAATAATATTATTCTGTTTGCGGCCAACTTTTGGGCCTAAAGTTTCAACGTGGAATTTATCATGTCACACAGAGGGAATATTACGTTTTAATTAAAGCGGCTTGTGAAGGTTCTTCATTACCTTTATTGTGTTAGTGGTAATTGATACACAGTACAATGAAACATAATTTTGTATTTCAAATTTTAGCGGTAAAAAATATTTTATAATATATTTATTACGTATTTAAACTCAAAAAGAGCTAACGTGTGTATTATTTTTTAAAGTTATACTTCTTTTGTCGCGTTTGGGAAATCAGATTAGAGTGTATTTTTGGCGTGAGACATGTAACACATAATTTATTTTTTCACACGTAAAAAAACGCACTCGATTGAATTCGAACCACCGATTGTTCGGTTATCAGCCGAACGCACTACCTTTACGCCACAGTATGATACTGCAATCTTGACGATTATACAGTATAATATTATAGTTTAGAATTGTTCCGTAGCCTAGGCAGCGAATCTATTATTGTCGGCCATTTGCAATTCCTTACGTAAACAAACGATTGAACGTCAGAGTGACAGTTGATACTTTAAAAATAAAATAAACGAGAAAGAATTATATAATTTAGTAATATAAGTTAAAGTGTATAGAAATAAACCAATGGCGTTCCAATAAGCGGTGCTTTTTCTTGACTATGTAATTTAACAAGATAATTAAGAGCTAGTCAAAGAATCTAGTTTATCATAAGTTTTGTTTTTGTTTTGTTACGCCAAAGAAGTATAACTTCTAACGCGCGTACATAAATACACACACCGATTTTTTATTCAGCACTAGCACGTACCTGACATGCGTTGCAATGTTACTCAAAGAAAGAAAGTGTTTGTGTTTTAATTCTGTTTATTGAAGTGCTTTTGGATACACAATATTTTTTGTTTTTCCGTCTGGTGCATACACAAATAAATCAGAAGGTTTTCCAACGCGTGAACAGGCCACATACAGCTAGCTGTCCATGTGAGAAGCATGGATTTTCCAATTTTGTTATAGGAACGCACACGAATAGAAGATAGAATAGAAGAATAAGATGGTTGTACTACTTCAGAAACCTTTCTAGGTGTGCGCACAACAACTGACGAAAGTTTCATCGCAATTGGATGAATAGTATAGGACCTATACGAATAAAATAAGATAGAATGAATAAGAAGAAGATGGTTTTTATAATTTATAAATCTTTGCGGCTATGCGCACAACAACTCAGCAAAGTTTCATCGCAATCAGATTAATGGTATAGGAACGCATACAATACAGACAGATAGACAAACAAACATTCATTTATATATATATATATAGATAAGGGTGTCTAAGAAGAATAGTAATATCGGCACCTATATATTATGGAAAAATTAAGTTCGACAAATTTAATTAAAAAAAAAAATTCTAAACCTCGGTTCTATGGACTAGTATGCTATCAAAATCGACAAATTTTAAAAACTCGTAGGTTTCGTGCTTTCAAACATGAAGTTAAAACCTCGTATTTCACAACTAGTGTTAGCAGATTCATCGATTAGAAAGGTGTTTAAAATATTGTTTTTATTACGTTTTTTCCTTCCTCACAACATTCTTCTCAAACAGACTTTCGAGGTGTTAAGGCGAATTCTTCACTGAGCCTTTTTTAAAGAGGCACTTAGCGGAAAAATACGAAGCTTGCAATTTGAGACATTTTTTTGATAATTTACAATTTCAACTGTATTAATGAATAAATATGTATCTGAAAACATTAAAAATAAAAATATTTTTTATTTTAAGTCAAAGACAAACTTACAATTGTAAAAAATGTAATAAAATGTGAATTTGTTCTATCGGTCCGCACCCTATTATCACATATATTTTATGGTCATATTTATTATTAAAATTTAGTTTATTAAGTTTTCTAAGCATCACTTAAGCGATTTTTGACAAATTCATAGTTTTAATATTTTTTATATCTATTTTAAAAAACATCGATTTTTATAAAAAATATAAATGTGTATAACTTGAAATCCTTTTTATTTATATTAATATAAATATTTTATTTATATTTATAAAAATAATTGATTTGATATAAATAAAAAGGATTTCAAGTTATACACATTTATATTTTTTATAAAAATCCATGTTTTTTAAAATAGATATAAAAAATATTAAAACTATGAATTTGTCAAAAATCGCTTAAGTGATGCTTAGAAAACTTAATAAACTAAATTTTAATAATAAATATGACCATAAAATATATGTAATAATAGGATGCGGACCGATAGAACAAATTCACATTTTATTACATTTTTTACAATTGTAAGTTTGTCTTTGACTTAAAATAAAAAATATTTTTATTTTTAATGTTTTCAGATACATATTTATTCATTAATACAGTTAAAATTGTAAATTATCAAAAAAATATCTCAAATTGCAAGCTTCGTATTTTTCCGCTAGGTGCCTCTTTAAAAAAGGCTCAGTGAAGACTTCGCCTTAAGGTAAGGTGACGATATAACGTCACCGTTCAGGCAAAAGTCATCAACCCTGAAAATGGCAGTTTTGAGTTGAGTATGTCACCCGAAGCGTAAAATTATGTTCTTTAAGATGCAAAACTCACCACGGTACATTACTTAGTAAAATTTTGCTTAAATCCGAATTATTTGTTTTTCACTAAATGACTTTCGATAAAATCTTAACAAGCAAAAGTCATTATAGGTGAATAGACATTATTGACTATATAAAAAAAAATCCTTCGTTATAAATATACAAGCAAAAGTCACTATACTATGGATGGTGAGTTTTACTGATCCTTCTTTTGGCTAACATTGTTCAGATTATTAACAAGCAAAAGTCACCAAACCATAATTGAGCTACCTTGCCTCCTTCAAAACCTTCCAGATGTTTTAATTAGCATCAAAAAGTAAAATTACTTTAAAGAAATTATTAAGAGGACATGAGAAAATAATTTAATGTAGATAAAACCTTAAAAACATTAAAATCTGATTTTTCCTGCATTTTCAAACTTTCAAATTGCGATATCTCAAAACTATGTTTTTAGGGTTGGTGACTTTTGCCTGAACGGTGACGATAAGTGAACTAGTTAACAATTTAAATTAACTTCAAAGATAAATAATTCAAAAATAAATATTCAGAAGATCTCGTCCTAAAATGATTCTTTATTATAGTAAATATATTATTTAAAAAAATCTCACAAATATACAACACCACTGCTGCACGAAGGCCTCTCCTCTACTCTGCGGAGTCCCTAGTTCTTTGCTGCCTCATACATCCGTAAACTTTATGAGAGCGTCTCTATGATCGTTTTGTGCCCCTTGAGTACCATTATATGTCGACATGTGTACAGCGGTTGTCCACTCGCCGAGCGACATATCCAACCCATTGCAGTTTATTCGTTTCTTTATTCATTGATTTTTGTGGTCTTTCCGCGTTATGTCCAATATGCACTTTCCCGTACTACTAAGAGTCCATGTTTCATATTATGCAGTATGTGAATGTTCAAGAATTTATATTTTTAATTAGTCTATTGTGGATTCAAATTATTCTTAATAATAACGTTTATCTGAGTACTTCAAATTCTGCTAATCGAATACGAACGGCTTTATTGTCAATTAGTTAATTAGAATGACGTTACTAACTAAACAAACCAAATCCGCATTTATTAGGATTCTATTTTTAAACTCTATTAACATAAATAAACTTCATTTAAAATAAGTTGGAACTGGGGTAGTGCACTGTTAGCCTCTTAAAATATTCACTATTAAATGTGAAGGACAAATGAAAAAAAACGTTACATAATGTAATAAACAAGAGTTTAACAAAAAATAAGTACGTGTTTAAAAGCAAGGAATGAAGATAGTACTCATAAAAATAAAGGTCGGGATTTTTTTATTACCTAATATTCATAATTGAAAATAACTTCTAGAGATTTTATTTTACCTTTATTTTGCCACTGTCGACCGAAGTTTCTCAAAAATTTTCACACTGCCGCCCCTTTTAGATAATATAATATGT
Source organism: Rhyacophila brunnea (assembly GCF_057557595.1). Classification (NCBI taxonomy): domain Eukaryota; kingdom Metazoa; phylum Arthropoda; class Insecta; order Trichoptera; family Rhyacophilidae; genus Rhyacophila; species Rhyacophila brunnea. The sequence goes on along the minus strand of NW_028232796.1, from coordinate 5,863,452 downwards.
CACCTGTGCGTCAATAGAGTCACTCAAAAATGTGACATTAAATTAAATGTAATAAAAACCTATTCAATATTCTGTTTACTACAAATTTTTAAATAAAAATACGTAAATTAACTAAGTCGACATAAAATGATGCATAATGGTGGAAAACCACGACGTGTGTTCTTCTCATGAAGCTTTATTTACATCGAAACACTATTATGACTGCAAAATAATACCTAATATTGTAGAATGTGATACGTATTCGTTGTATTATTAGGCCCATTTGAGCATCCTAACACGACCATTCTTCTTATTCTTTCACTTTGTCACGACACAGCATTAAGGCATAGAGTGAGCATAAGTTTGCACCACTTTCATCGGTCCATCTCCAACTCTCGCGCCTCCCCGCAGGCTAGACCTGCAGCGTGTAGACCGCTGCAGGGTGAGGGAGATCTAGTCACGCCGACGAAGCTCTAGAGGATGTGGCACAAGGGTACGAAATATCGCACTCTCTGGCGGTATCCGGAACACATGTCCCAGCCACAAAAGGCGTCTCTTTGTGATTACCTGAATCATCGAAGGCTGCTGTGACCGCTCACAAACTCGAGTGTATGTAACGCGGTCTTAACAACCATTACCGTCTTCAAATGCTTCCTATAATCGTTATACTTTCCAGTGCAATTAAGGTGACTAATACAAATAATTAATTAATAATGATTCAAAAATATAAAATGATTCATGCAATAGTTAACGATGACACGTATCAATTTGTTTTCGTTGCCCCATTTTCAGCTCACGAGAATACTAAAAAAAGACAAGATAGAAACTAAAATTCCAGCCAGTATCTAGTTAATGTATATAAATGGCGGCTCGATCACGTGAATTCTGGAATCTCTCAGTTTGAAAACGTTTGCGACTAAACTGAAGAGACGCGACATGCTTATCTCACAGTCTCTCAGTTTCCAGTCCCCCATAAAACAGTGGTGCCAATATCAGTAGATTCGATGAAAAATCATAATTTATTATCAAAATTGGTAGCACTAAACTGAGTTGAACAAGCAATAACAAGTCAAGACGTCAACAGTTAAAGATGGGCGAACCGATATTTAATTGAAAATTTATAGCAGAAGAGAAATACCCTTGTCTATATAATTACAGGCTGCCAGAATATTACCATAAAGATATTACAAAAAAAGCTTTGAATGAAGTAGTTGATGGTCCAGTTTGATAGTTTGTGGTTATGCAATAATTATTTTGAGTGGGTTTCAGTAGCGTCGTGTGCAAAGCATCAGTCATAGACCAGTTTATGAGTTTCATCAGCAACCAGTTCGTCGGACTTTAGTTTTTTCATAAGCGAAAGGCCTAATGCCTCCGTGTTTTACCACGCTCGTCAAGGAAGTATTAGCGCCTACTTTGGGAATCACTGCTGTAGAGCAGTTTCATGAAATTAGCTACGCATGAATATAGAAAAAATACGTGATAAGATGTAAAGAAGTTCATTAACATTTTTCAAGTGTACAAAAAATTTAAAAGCCCATTTTTTAAGTATATTAAATTTCATTTAACGTCGTTAGCATCTTAATTGAGTTAACGTTACAAGTCCCCTTACTTTAATGGGTTTGTCTCGTAAAATTTTCTTAGTCGTCGCAGATGATGATAATATTTTAGTTCTGTTTTGTATATTTTGAAATTATTTCAGAATTCCCTCTGACGACACAGACTTATGAAGGAATTAGTGTCTCGTATACTCGCTACATCTGGAAAGTTTACATAATTTCGGCAAACACGTGAATTAAAAATTAAATAGGCTTAGTGAATTATAATAATGAGCCTACGTAATTATAAACATCGCAATTCGTCAGAAGATAATATAACAAAAACGGTTAAGTAACAAATCTGTACAATATAATTAAATTATTTTATAGGTACATCAATCGTTGTGGAAATGCTTATTTTACTTTACTTGATTAAAACACATTTAGTGGTGACACCGCGACTGGCGCGTTTGGATTAGTTAGCCATTAGATATAATTAACATGATATTTAAATGTGGTAATTAAATATTAATTATCACACGTAGAGCAAGCACAAGATCACTTTACATCATTCACTTCATCGTCACATCAGCACTTTGATTGTTTTTGTAACACCGCTGCAGAGTAAATGTTGGTTTGGATGAGTCGAGTAATTTAGTAACTAAACATGTATGAACAGAGAAATTTACTCCAGTAATTTAGTAGAGTCAATCAATTTTGTTCTAATTTTTTGGTCGAGTAGCACCCCCCTCACCACCTCTCACTTAATACTAATCAATCCACGAGACAAGTCTGAACACATTATTTTTAATCAAGTTCATTAGTTGTGGTAAAATTTCTTCCTCCATTTCTTTTAATATAGCCATTACAAATGAAGTTATTAACAAATTGCACATACCTAATTTGAAAACACTTGAAACTCTTGAAATGTCAGTCAGCTTCTCTATGAATATTAGTAATCATTAAAGTGACTTATTAAACTATGTCACTAACCATAATATTTTATTTCCGGGACTTTCCCCCCTGAGCTTTTCACATGTATGACAAATTGTAGGCAGTGGTATTTCTTATATTCTAGTGGTATTATTACTACTAAAATCATCGTGAATTAATTGAAGTGAGGATTAAAAAAAAATATTTGTGCCTTTTTATCATATGAAGAGACCTCTAACTTTTTAATCTTCGTATAGCGTATATATAATAATATGTAGGTCAGTACTCATTGAATGGTCACATATTGTTTAAGAATCTTTTAAGTGTCGCTACATTTCAAAATCAGCCAAGTCCACCTTTAGGTATTTTTTACTTTTTTATGAATTGCTGAAGAACTACTGCTTTCGAACATTTCTGCATTATCAAAATGTGGCATTTATTAATTTTAAATATTATATACTCGAAATAATATAAACTTTCATCCTTGTGACTGTGTATTTGAGAAAACAAAAAGCTGTTTTTCTCCTATTCATCTATTATGGACTTGGCTGATTTTGAAATCTTGCGACACAAATAATAAATTTTCCCTAATATTATATATACATAATTTTGAAAAACACTTTCTGAGAGAATATATTATTATAACCAATAGAAAAAATCTTTTTTTGAAAAAAGTAAGCCACCCCGGCAGGGAATCGAACCCTGCATCTCCCGGGTTTACGCCCCATCCGCACATTGCCTCTATGCTACGCAGTGACATACTAATTTTAGCTATGGGCCACTTTACCCACTCATCAGCGCTCTTCCAACTCAAGCTACTTTGGCAATCGATTTTTGTTTATTAAATCAAAGTAGATACCTATTACTTCGATTACTAACCGATGTCGTGGATTTCTCCAATATTTTTTTATGATGTAACTAACTTGAACTTGCTAATAATTTATAATTAACTATTTCTTTTATTCAACGAATAGTTCACAAGATTTAAGAATGTATCATTCTAATTATTGAACATACATAATTAGAATGATAGATTATTAAATCTTGTGAATTATTCGTTGAATAAAAGAAATAGTTAATTAATATTATATAATTACTAAAACTATAATAATCATCAATAAAGGATGAACGACTAGATAAAGGTTTTGTCTAGCTTTTAATATAATTCCTCACAGACGTTTTTCCGTCAAACTTTATCGATTTATCAATCCAACGGGGTTACGGCAGCCCAGAAATCGTTTCTTTCCTCTCAGGTATAATAGGTACTGGACTACTTTTAGTGCTATTCCTTTTTACATTGTATCCGAAGCTACTTACTATATTAAAACTATGAAATGGCAAAGAGAGCATTTAAAAAAAAGAAACCTCTTTTTAACAATAGAGACCTTGACCCTACTTGACATTTCGCATGGTTTGCTACTATATTTTTTGAATTTATTGGGGTCTATTACTTACATCGAAGTATGAACGTTTATTTAAAAAAATATCACGGAGAGAGTTGTGATTTTTGAGATGCTATACTTACGCCCACATATGCATGTAAAACATGGACTCTTAATATAAGAGAAATCCAAAAAGTACGAGAAACGCAACGTGGTATAAAAAGGTGCATGTTGGGTATAAATACGTAGCAGAGACGTTATATTTTGTGGTTCAAGCAACTCTGTGATCGGTTTGATAGCAGCACCAGGGAACTATTCTGGGAAGCAGTCATTAGGACAGAGGTTGTCCTACGAAAAGAATGAAAAATGTTCACCAAATTATATTTTCAAAAATTTAGTCGGGAGGTACCTATTTCATGTTTTTTTATTAGTAGGTAAATCATTTATTTTTGGAATGAAAAAATAGTTTATTATTTACGAATATTAAATTCTAAAAAGTAAATGCAATGTAATATAGTTTTGTAAAAACCTTAAAAGGAAATGAACAGCTCTAATAAGAGACAATCGCTGGCCAAATTTATATATTATACAGTATTATTATCACAAAGTGGCAGTTTTGTATTAACAGATTTCGTTTTTACGAGGAATGGATGTCAGCCACTTGCTTAACCTATTAGGTCCATACTCTGCCTCATACACAAATTGAAAAACAACATGTGTTCTTGCCAGACCCAGGATTTGAACCTGGGACTCACGACGTTATAGGCCGACGCTTAAACCATGCGGCCATCGTGAATACATTGGCACACAAAACTGAGAAAATTTTAAGCCTGGAAGCCACTGGATTGACAAAACATCTAATTTATATAGAAACACTGACAGTACAAATCATAAGATTGAAAGAAATAATATCAACTTAAAGAAGTATTTATTCTTCTGTATCCTGGAAAATGGAAATTCTACCTTGTAAATCCCATCAGTGAAATCCCACCAAAATTGAAAGAAACTAATATTAAGTACACGATGTGACAAAGCTCGCTAAGCAGATGAAATATCAATAGGCTGGTCATGTTGCTCGGCGGGTGAATCACCATAATGGCATATAATGGTACAAAAGGGGCATGATGATAGGGATGCCCTAAATCTCGCTGAATTGACAAAAACTCATAAATTTTCGTAGATATACGTGACAGTGAAGAACTACGGACTGCGAGTAGTAAAATGAGCTAGTAGAGGCCTTCATCCAGCAGTGGATTAACCACGGATAATTATAATGATGGTGCTGCCATAATTGCAACTGACCCATTTTTTTGTATAATTTATTTTAAATCCTACACAATGAAATATCCTATAAAGTTTATTTGTAGTTGGAAATACAAATTTTATACTATTACGATGTAGCTACTATTTGCAAAAAAAAACAGAAACAAGCTCTTCATTAACGAATGATTTTAGTTCGATAAAGGCTAACCGTCTGCTTGTCTTATTTTTCCGTTCTGCTGCCTTTAAATAGAGCAATTTAATTTGAAAGCCTTTGCCCCCTAGAGAAGGGGTTAGTATGGTAAACAGGGACAGGGGGTTGATGCACAATAAAATCTAGAGAGGGCGGTCGTTTTGGTGGTTCAATTTGTGTTTACGTCCCCCGGTCGGGGTTTGGGGTGCACTTTTAATGCTGATTGTGTATTTTGTTTATTTTCAGAACGCTGGAGAGTATTTCTCAATCGTCAGTTCGTAGAAAATATTGATTACCTTTCTGTTTTTTTGATGGAGATATTCGTTCACTCAAATTTAAGTAAATATCTTATTGAATATACATAATTTTACATAACACATGATTTTTAGCGAATATCGTATAAACATAATTAGGAATCTATGTATTATTATAGTGCATATACAATGCGAGCATTAGGTGAGCTGAACAAGGGATGTAGATAATTTCACGGCCTATGCGTGCGAGCATCAGTCAAACCATGGGTGAGTGTGTTAATTTACACAATGACCTGTTTGAGGTTTGCACTCGCTTTCGAGGTGTCGTACACACCTATAAACATGCCGCAAATTCTTTTGCGTTACTCAGCTTGCATGATGTTTGCAAGTTTGTAATTATACTTATTAGTTAAATAATTTATTAATCGTTATATTAGTTATGAGAATAAACCAATTATTGTAAGTTTGTATAACTAGTTAATTGTGCTTGAGAATAAAATTATAGTTAATTTTGAGAATAACCATTGATTAACGTTGTTTGAGTTAGATTGTTTTAAGCTGTACGTCTGATGTACTGATAGAGGTCGGTACTATATAAAAACTACGTTCAAAAACAAGGCCCACTATATTCAGACCACGCCGTTGTAAATTTCGATCGTAGTTACTATAGTGGAACAATTTTACATTGAGCTTGCGCAGATGCGATTTCTTCTAGTGCTCACTTTTTGCCGAAACTGCATCACCTTCTCTCACTCGGTGTTGCTTCAACTACGTTATATTTTCTGTCAAAACTCTCGAGCTTCACGATTATATGGTATGAGTATATTTATTTTTATTGCTTCGAATACAATATGGAACACTGTTTGTGGAAAAGATGATTACTTTATATAGAACAAAATGTAATATGTTAATTAATACACAATTAAAAATCTTAACAGTTACAAAATTGCATTAGAAGTTAAACAATAACTAATACTATCATCATTGTTGTATTTATTCATTTGAATTTAAAAAATAGTTGTCTTATCAATGTTTTTGCTATTTTCTAAAGGGGATATACATACCCTTTTTACATACACTTTTCACTCTCTTGAATCTCGTCAGTCTCTTCTTCTCTTGAAACACTTTTGCTTGTTAGCGCGAGGGATGGTTTCCAATCCTGGTGTCCTAATAAATTTCAATTTACATGCACCTGCCAATTACCTACGTGGTCGCAGCCATGATTTATTCTGGATCGGAACCGTTTCCTCGTGTCAAGCCTATCAAGCACCATTAGCGAGGGGTACAAGATTAGACATAGACATTTTTCAGTTTGTTTTTGAAACTTTATTTTTCTGTGTAAAATTGTATGTTTTTTGTTTTCAAAATTTTATTTTTCTGTATTAAATTGTACTTAAGTATGTTTTGATTTAATTTGTTTTTCTGTTATTATTATTATTATTATATTCTATATTCTCTTCTTCTCTCTAGTGAGAGTAATATTTGTTATAATGTAAATCTCATGCTGTGTACGTCTTGAATTTAGATTTCTTATGTCCACAATGTGTTGTATTTATTAAATAAATACCCTCTCTTATTCGTCGTAAGCTTCATGACTGAGGATGGTCACCCGGTCACCAGCTGAACAGACAAACCGAAGACTCGCAAAGGAGTATCAGCATAAAGACATGCAGTTGCACATGAATTTCACATTAAAGCATTAAAATAACATTTGATTATACCGGTGGCAAAGGTTAGTAAGCTCAATATAGCTTGTAGCATACTAGGTATATCGAAAAGTTAAGTGACAAGTTTATTTCTCAAACAAAACTTTTGAGAATCTCCAAATTTACACTGAATGGTCCATTTTGGCCGAGCTTGTTTCTGAGTGACCCGTTGGCCATTACTGAATAGTTGAAACGTGTTACCAGAGTCAGGAAAAAGTTTTTCACCGAATGACATCTATCCGCGGAGTAAATTAACATTCGCCAGTGATTGAATTTTAAATTTGTAGCAAATAAATTAACTGACTACCGAAGTAAAGTTTTATTTATGTATTTAGCTCAAAAAGAATAAGGGAATTATTTGAAGATTATTTGACTATGGACTACGTTTAGTAATAAATAAACATATTATGAATCGTCGATTTTATTACAAAATTGTATATCTGCAAAATGTCAAGTTTTCCGGGGAGCATAACAGTTTATGGCACTTGAATCAATTCAAAAAAGGTTTTCATAATTTCAAAATAGATGCAATTTTTGTAAATTGTGTTATTTGGCATATGTGTAAAGGCGATTTTTGCGGTTTTAATTATACAAAAATGCAGTGACGTCCCTAGACAAAATGCCACCCCTAGGCAGTGTCAAAATTCTACCCCATTATACAGTATTTTTTATTATCCTTCCATGACTTCAATATCTAAGAAATACATTATTATCAAAATTATTAACAAAATACATACCACAAAATTTAATTTAAATGCCATCTCTACTTCAATAGACAATATTGCGACTATTGCGAGTTCAAGGTTTCAGATATATTTAAAAATACACCTCACAACTTTCAAAACTCGCGAATGACTGACAAAAATATTTGGATAAATTAATTAGGTACCTAAGTATGTAGGTACCTACCAAAATTCAAATATAATTCACAAATCGGCACGTGTCATTGCTGGTCATCAAGGAGTGATGTCCAAAGACAATGGAAGTAAACTAGACATCGCAAACCCGACGAAAAAAATACAGTCTTTTTAAACCTTTTATGCTAATTAATACATTTTGTTTCCAACCAGTCAGCTGAATTTTTTAATGGAAAGATATTTCCGTTATTACTAACTTTAATTTCTAACCGATGCCCCGGATTACTCCATTATCTGGTTTTTATAGAACTCTTAGACTGGCTAATAATTTAATAAACTATTCCTTTTATTCAACGAATAAGACACAAGATTTGAAAATGTGACATTCTATATATTGAATATACATATTTTGAAAACATACTAGAAAGAATAGAAAGATAGAACTAGAAAGTTAGTAATTAAGGAATTATTAATTGATACCTACCTTAATTCAATATACTAAAACCGATAGCCAACATATAACGCAATTCGAGAAGCATTTCATGAAATAACTACCAGTTAAAATCGTCGTAAATTTAATAAGATTCCCGTAGCTTAATTGGAAATCCATAGAAAAATCCATAGAAATAATAGGAATCCAGCAAATACGGGTTCAAGTCCCGTCGGGTGTCGTATTTTTTTCGGCAAAATGGTTTTTTCTAGTGGCATGAGATGTTTTCAAATTATGTTTATTCAGTATAGTATGTTACATTCTCAAATCTATGTCTTATTCGTTGAATAAAAGAAATAGTTTATTAAACAATGTTACAATCTAATCCATAAGCAGTAAACTGAATGCACTAACCGTGGTACAAAATGTCTACTGGCTTATATATGACCTAGTTCAACTGATACTACAGGCTATTTTACAACGTTTTTATTAGCTCGTATTCTTGTTTTTTTCTGGTGGTTGTTTGTCCAGTACAAATCTTGCAATCGATTTTTAACTAACTTCCCGACTAGCTAGACATTTAAAACTTTTAGAATATATCAGAACACGACGACAATGCATTCTTTTAATACTTTTGGCCATCTTTAAGTAGAATTGAATTCATTTTCAGTTAATTCTGTTTTATATAGAAAGTTATTTCAGAAAAATCCGTAAAAAGTAAAAGACAATTATTGGTTGCTAAGGGAGTGGTCCTAGCAACTAAATTATTAATATATACGTGTGTTACTATGGAAATCAAAATGACATTTCAGTATTCTATAGTTGTTTGTTTTTTTTATTTAGGCTTCATAGCAATTACAAGTTTGAGCATAATAATTCAACAGAAAATTTAAAAACGGTGTATACAAAAAGTTCTTTTTATCTTGTAATTATTTTTTTTTTTTTTTGATGATGTGAAAGTTTGTAAAATTCAATTAAATTTTAATATAAATTCAACTCTCATCATTAAGACTCTCAGGTGATAGTATTCATTTTCTAATATAATATTATATAACCATTTTATTTTTAAAGGAAAAAAGAATCTAGGTTAGTATGTTAAAATCTCAATTATCCTATTCTTTCGTTATGTAAATAAGTGAGATGTTCTCACGTCTCTGAACCAATAAATCTTGAGAGCTTTTCTTACCAGAATAGGGCTTCGAGAGTTTAAAAGTTCACGTTTATAGGTCTCCTGTGTATCGTTTAGGAAAAAATAAATTCTCTTTTTAAGCCTGGCAAGAAAGTTGTCTGAGAAAACATTGTCTTTTTTAGTGATCAAAAGTAGAGGAATTGATTCCCATAAATGTATCGTGTGAGAGTTTCAAAACGGCTCCTGAAAAATACATCATTTTTATGATAAAATGAATCTATTCTGGATTATTATTTCCATATTAAGATGTAGTGCCGAAGTAAAAATGCTCTAAATTCAAATAATGGTCAAACGAATGAATAAGGTAAGTCAGAAATAAGCCAAATGGGGGAAGGCGCCAAAGCTGAATTAATTTATTCGTCCATCGCTACATGTCTGTGCAGTAACCATTTTTAGGATCTGTCATTAGTACCGGAAAACACATGCTAGGTCTTGGTCCTATCAAATTTTAAATTGAAAAAATACGCTTATAAAACAAGGGAAGTACCAATTTTTAGTGCTACTTTATTTACACATTTACTCAAAATATTCTCAGCATAAAGATTTGATTTGATCCATGGTTCAATTCAGTTTCATTCAATAATGTTTGGCTACATATTTTACTATTTGAGGTTATGTTATATACCGACGTTATTTTATTTCTGTCCTTCAAATGGGGAAGATGCCATTTTAAATATTTTTGATCATTCACTATCTCAGTTTTTAGTATTTTGCAAAGCCTCATCTTTTATAATTATTGCATTAACATTAAAACGAATTTTAGTCATTGACAAAACAATATAAATATTTTAGCCTTATAGCCTTTCTGATGTGAGTGAATTAAGTGATGAAGAAAACTATTGCGCCATTTGCAAGGGATATTACTTTGATAAAGAAGGCCCTACAGTTGATTGGATTGCATGTGTAAGGTGCCAAAAATGGCTACATGCAACAAGCATGTCCAATCCGGACATTTGCGACCTGTTTCTGAAGTCTTATTTTTTTAGTTTGTGGCATCTTCCCCCGACAAAGTGGGGGAAGATGGCATTTATAGTTTTAATGTTTTTCTTATATCGTTCCTGTTCATTTTTTAATACTATTGCGGCTAAATATTATAATAATGTATTTTTCTAATATAACTATGTTTTTATTTTGAATATAAATATATTATTTTACAATCAGCAAGCCGTTAAAGTAAAAATTAGGCATATTCCCCCGACTTATCTTATACAATGTTACATAAATATGATCAAATTACACTATCAGATTCTCATGCCAATCGTCTACGCACTCTACGCCAATCATTACACCAACCGTAAAAAGTCACTTTAGATTATTTGCTAGAGTCATGGTTAAAATAGAAAAAAATCTCGTCTTCGGATTTTTTAAACGATTGGAAAGTCAATAATTAGCGAGAAGGTGTGGTATCTATCATTGACCTAACTGTCACCGATCATCAATTGAGTCGTGACCGAAAAATAGAAGATACCTATTCTATTTGGCCACGATTCCACTAAACGATGCAAAGTAACATTACTTTCATGATCGGACGCAAACAATTGTGAGGGTTAATGGGGTAGATGATTGGCTTAAGAATCTTAAAACGCATACTCGGTTAGGATACAAAAGCGCTGATAATATTGAAATGTTGGTGGTTACCGGAAAAGTTGAAGTACGAAGATAACGTAGAATAATCCCAATATGCTGTAGTGACCATACGTGAAGGATTTTACAAGCGTCTGTGTCAGAATTGTTCAACGCAGAAGTTAATGACGAGGGATCGATGAGGGTAAAGAACTTGTACTAGGGAATGGGACAACTGGACGCTAGGACAATTGGACGTCGCACTGTCGTAGACACGTAAACAGAACGTAGACGAGGAATCTTAATCAGTTTCTATCTACTACTTAGTAGATTTAATTCATTTTACTCTTAACATAATATTTGTTTTATTGCGGATAGAGAATTACCATGCCTAAGGCTTTGTATAAAAATAAAAAAAATTCGTTTCGTTAGAACTTAAACATATGCACGATTAAATCATTATTCACGAGTGCATATTTAAATTCTCACCAACTAATAATTTAAATATAAATAATAATATTAAATATATTTTTTAAAGTACCTATAACTACCTAACGTCTATTTATTTTCGAATTGCGTGGCATCCAGTTGTCCCGGCACCAAATCGTCTTAGACCCCTGTACTACTCAACAGTGGAAAGGTTGGAGGTAGGCTGTTAAAATTCGACATAAATAGTGCACACGAAATGTTGTCAGTCATACTTATTTGTTTTTATTGAACCAAGAATACAATTTACAGACGGTGCTGTTTGGTTTTAAAAATAAATTAAACCCTGCCTAAACTAACCCACAATAGTTTAGGTATGCTATGGGCGATCTGACAAAAATAGTGCACATTTTTTCAGCCGTACTTGTGTGTGTTTGTTGAATTAAGAATAGATAATTATATTATCCTTGTGTTAATTAGTTTTTTTTAATTCATTAAGCCCTACCTATATTAAACTATTATCAACAAAAAATATTCTTCTATCTATAAATTATCTAAAATGATGTATGGTTTATTGGCATAACTTTTCAGATATTCTATTATATAAATGAATATATTTGGACTATTATCTACTATGGCTTGTATTAGGTAGGGTTTTATTGAATTTCAAAAACTAACAAACACTATCTACTCATTGTAGTCTTAGTTTATTATGCACTATTTATGTCAGATCTTAACAGCCTACCTCCACCCTTTGTCACTGCTACTCAGTGGATATGACGACCCTCAGAGAGAGGATAGAGACTAGGGAATCCAATCTGATCTCGGGATTTCGGGATTACAATTTGACAATCGTCATTTTTTCCATAATTAATATAATTTTTTAATATTTACAAATAACATTGATACAATCGATCAAAAATATATCTAGTATAATTTATACCATTTAAAACATTTATTGTTAATATTGTGTACGTTCAATCTTGGAAATACATAAGTTTAATGGAGTAAATAATATTGTAATATAAATAATATTGTGAATTTAATATGATATTGCTGTTTCTGATAGTATAGACTTAATGAATGGGTTAGCAAGATTTAAAATAGTAAAGCAAATCATGGTGTACTTATGGCTTTTCCGCTTCATAAATCTAATTAGTCAGCCAAATATGAAACTGCCGTAAAACGAAAGAGATCATGGTAGAATTACTTTGTTAAAAGTGCGAAGCATTGTTTTTTCCAATCTTTCTCATTTTTATAATTTATGTGAAAAAAATAAAATGAATCGGCAACTTACACATGGGTATAAATCAAATTTCATTCAAACTCAGTTTATTTATAATGTAGTTATTTGTTATTAAAAGTATTTTTTTCTGTTATATTTTCGTTTTTATTTTATTTTCCATAAGAATTGATAAAAAAATCGATCCCGAAAGTTTCGGGATTATGTTTACCAATTCCATGATTCATAGGTATCAAAAATATCTCGGGATCCTGGGATCCAGAGATTCGAGATCCCGGGATTGGAATCCCTAATAGAGAAGATAAAAATGAATGTAATAAGCTGATATGAAATAATCAATTCAGCTAGATTAAAATAAATTTATTAATATAAACTTATTAAATCAGGAAATTTAATATTGGTACTCGTAGTATTATAATACAAGTTCGTTTTACGAGTATAATTTATAGGTCGTTCACAGTACTTTGTAGGCAAAAATATACTAAAATTAGATCAGATTAATTTAATTACTTTATAACAAAACGATGCTGAATATCTCAATAAGGAGAATAATAATATTAAAACTCTCTCTAATACCCCCACTTCATTGAAATCAGGGGGCGGAGGGTTGGTCGGTAATAGACAGGTCGAAGTGAAAAGCACCTGCAAACTAATTTATAAGTCGTTGTTTGGAATTTCTGCCGGTGACAGATATTCCGACCTCCTTCTTGCTTGATCGTATTTTAGCCTGTGATTGTTATATAAATATATCCATATTTTATAAAGTAGTAATATCATGGATTCTAAAAATCACATTGAATTTATTCTTATCATCATCAACAGTAACCTAGAGTCAATCTAGACAAAAAAAAACTCTTCTAAATCAGTGTCTTAGGCCCTCCTCCCACGGCGCAACTGAAATCTGACAGAACTGGTTTGTGAAGGAACTCATAAACTGGCCAATGTGATGCTTCGCACACGGCGCTACTGAAACCACTTGAAATAATAATCACATAACCTCAAACTGAACCATCAGCTGTTTTGTACAAAAACCGACAACACGCACGCTGCTGCGTTTATTCGAATAGAATTAAATTATTTCAATTTTGCTTATCTAGTACTTTTTACGTTTTGGGTTGTTAATGATTTTTATAGCATGACACATGTTCGCAGTGCGGCCAATTTTGATAAGAAAATATGATTTTTCACCGAATCTAATGATGTTGGTACCACTGTTTTACGGTGACTGGAAACTTCAGAGACCGCGCGACTAGCATGTCGCGTCTCTTCGCGACCGTTTTGAAGCTGAGAGATTCCAGTCTCGCCGTCAGCGAGCCGCCATTGAAATACATTAGCTAGATACTGGCTGAAATTCTAGTTTCAGTTCCGTCGGACTTCAATTGCGCCGTGGGAGGATGGCCTTAGGATTTTATTTTATGTCCAGAATATTCTTCGCTAACTATTTTAGCCTCAATTCTTCGCCAATGCCGTGCCACAATTATTTTATTATTATCTCACAATTATTTTTCGTCACCTACGATGGCCACACGGCTAAAGCGTCGGCATATGGGGTCGTGGGTCCCAGGTTTGAATTCTGTGTCTAGCAAGTACACATATTGTTTTTCAATTTGTGCATGAGTCACAGTATGGACCTAATAGGTTAAGTTGCTGACACCCATTTCTCGTAAAATCAAAATCTGTTAATACAAACCTCCACTCTGTGGCGGCCCATGTGATCTTATTAGGATCCGACATGGTCGGAATTCTTCGTCTGATTTTTTTTCGGGCTGCATAATATAATATAATTTACACCTATATAAACCACATTAAAAACAAAACAGCGTTGGTAAAATACAACCCGTAAATTTGAGTTTTTAAATTAAATTTGTAACCATTTCCTTTCTTGGAGATTATAAACACTAGTCGGTCAGTCTTAAAATATTATATTAGTTATAAAACAGATATTAAAAATAATTTATACTCTTTGTACGCGAAATAAAATCCAGACATTGAATTGTTTTTGGAAATAAATATTGGCGAAGAATTCTTGACCATAATTTGTGGCGAAGAATATTTGGCGAAGAGTTTTTGGCAAAGAATTTTTGCCAGATTTTTTTTATTGAAGAAAAACTACGAAGCCCTACATGTCCTCAGGTGGAAACTTCTTGTCGGGCACTATTGAGACGGCTGTGTAATCGTTTCCTGTAGCTGCACAATGATTTACTGACCACTCTTACCATTACCAGCAAAAAAAAAAATAGAAAATGCGTGGGGTAAAATATTCCCACCTACAAATGGATCACCAAGAGAGAGTCCCGCGAAAAAGAGCTCTGGAATCCAAAGAGACAATTTTATAAGAGTATTATCTTCCTATTATAGGTAAGAGCACGATATCAAAGGTGGAGATCATATTATCCATCTTTGTAGAATTGGTAGCATTTAAGAAAAGAATTACCTTATTAAAACTATTATATGACTCTTAATGTCAAACGCCATAATAGAATTCTAAATTTATCACAAGATAATATTATATAGATAATGATTTATAAACTCCGGGACGAGTCTGTTCATAATTTTCTCCGTTTGAGAGGTTGCATAAAGTTTTTCTTTGAGACGCGGCGATATGAAACGGTGGCCCTACACAGAGCAACCACCTTTTCTCGGCGGTTTTACCTGATATAATTAACTCCATTCATCATGTTAACGTTCAGTTTACCTGCAAATTGAAGTTATACCAACACGGTTGAAGACTTACGAACTAAAACTTTTGTTTAGTGGCTGTACTTTAAACTTCGTAACCGGAAGTTTTTCCTAGTAATACCTGACTATACTCAATGTTGTGATATATTCTCAAGAGAAAAATGATAGTTGTAAGAGAAAATTTCTGCAATCTTGACGAGTGTTTCAGCCTGGAAATATTATCAGAAGACTTTTTGAAAACTTATTCAAAACTGTGGGTTTCTCTTAGTTTCTTTTTACTTTGATGTTTCATTAATTATGAATTCAGTATATTATTATTATTTTAATTTTATTTACATCTTCTTCTTCTTCGGGAGCAATAAGCTGTTGTGTGTTGCCATTTTGAAGGACTGTACAATGTGCAGCACGCCGTATAAATCATATCGCTCATAATTGTATCTTCATCTCCATCCTAACTGTGTGTCATTGATAAGTCCAAAGATAAAATGTAGTACACTCCACTCAAATTACCCCTTACTTACTTACTTCTCCTTATCACGCCCCAGCATTCGGATATACCTAGGGACGGCAGGTTATAATTATGAAAGTATGGTGAAGCAGGCAGGTTATATAAAAGTATGGTGTGGCAGGCTGGTAATCAAGTTGCGGCAAAACTTTCACGTTAATATTATTATATCATATGGGTTCGTTATAATGACGGTCAAAAGGCCAAAGTAAATTTTTCGTGATGCCCTGCATTTTTTTTACCACATCGCTATTTCTCGTAAGTTGTCGGCTATTGTTGGCCTGCTTCATTCAGTTGTATGAGAAAACCGATTCCTTGCCCCTCTTTTTATTTAATACCTTTATAGGGCACACAGTAAGAACAAGGTAGCGCCACTTTCTTCGGTTCATCGCCACGTTTCTAACCTTCCGCCTTGGGAGACCCAGCTACGTGAAGCATCTCTTCGTGATTACTTTATTCATCTGTCGTGCTCGCTCATGAACATGAGTATTTGAAATGCGGTCATACCAATGTACTCTTAAGATTCAACGGAGACATCGATTCTCAAAGCTCAAAAGTCGAGACATTTGAAACCATGCAGGAGCACATGTAGTACGCATGCATTGAATATATAACATTTGGTCCCCACAGAATACCTTCATGCGAATTCGAGTTGTAGTCTTAAGGTATGTGTAATTGTGATATTTGATGATGTTTTCTACCGTGTGGATAACCAACATCGAAATTATATTTTTTATGAAGTAAGTATTTAGTTTTTGTAGATATTATGGATTAGTTCAGTTTATGACATTATTTTTAAATTGATTTAGATTTTCTACCATTGGAGTCATTTTTGTGACTAAGATTTCACAACTTTTAGCATCTTCAAGCATTATGCTTACTCACCAATGATTATTGAATTCTCAAAGAGAATAAAGTTAGTTGTCAACATATCTTTTCACCCTGTCTTATTGTCTCAAAAGCCTCAACCAACCACAATATATCATGGTGCAGCAGACACACCTCAATGCTTTACAAGAGGATTGGAAGAACAAAACAACTAACCATACTCAGTCTCAGGTCTAGCTTAAGGTTTCAATTGCTAAGTAACTATCTGATTTTGAGAAAAGCAATGGTTGCTGTTTCAATTGTTGTTGTTACTTTATGAGTCTGGTTGATTATATTCATATTCTTACTTCCAATGACTAGGTATCTCTATGTTTAAAACTGTTAATAATTTTGTTTTATCGAGGTTTCTTTTTTAAAACCATGTAAGTTACTGAAGTTATGCCAACCTTTTCTACTATTCGATTTAAGCTATTTACGCAATCAAAAATCAGTAAATATGTATAACATACATATTTACTGATTTTTATTATATTATACATTTATTTATATTATATATATAATATATACTATAATACTTGATAATTTATTTGGTATGGTTTATAAACCTTTTAAACGACCATGCATTTGTAAAACAGGTAAAAATTATCAAACTACATATTCGTGAACTGTTTAAATTACCTACTGAATTTGAATGGGGTAGAAACTGGTGAAAGAAATCCAGGACCCACACTGTGCTGTTATGCGTTTGGTAACGATGAAAATATTTATGTTTACAATATATACTTAAGTCAGATTTTCCTTTTTAGTCAGTGTTTTCTTAAAACCATCCAATTATACGTGCTTTCAATTTTCTTAATCAATGAACAGCAATTTTATTTCACTTAAATTATCTCATAAAATAAACTCAAGTATTTGTAGTACTCTTAGAAAGCATCTTTGAAAGTTTTCAATTTCTGAAAGAGCATTCCGTTTTTTAAAACGTAAATAAATTCTCTGAAATTGAATGTTCCCGGATATCAGGTGAATCTTCCAGATAAGCACTTTAATTTTTAATTTTAAATATATCATAAAAAGATACTTTCTTATGTATTTCTTATATACAAGTTATCTGTAAAGTTTATACATAAAATCATCTTTCACTGCATCCGATCCAAAGAAAAAATTTCGTCGTTGTTTCGGTAAATATAAACTTAAAAAGTAACTGCCAATAAGTGTAATAAAAATCTCTAATTAAAGTTTCATCTTATGAAATATTAAATTATCTAGCTATCACAAAATATAGTAAAAGCTTTAAATCATTATACATACTTTAAAAGTATTTTTCAAACACCATTTTAAAAGATAACATACAAATTTAATAATGAATAGTACATTAAATACGATTTAAAAAAATCTGATTACACGGATATTAGATGAAAATTCCATTTGTCATTTTACTAATTTATTAATATTACTTATATACATAATTAATACAGATCCTAAGTGAAGTTAATGATATAAACTACGCAAAGCAGACAAATCAAAAGGGTATTTTCAATCTTACCTTAATGTCTGAATTCGCTACATATGTAATAATATAGAAGTACAAAATTCTAAGAAAAAATCAATGGTATACCTGACAGAGGAAAACATCGTATTTAATGGATGAAGAACTTCCGTTATTGATACGATTATAGCTCCACCTAACTGTTTCAAGTAGTAGGGGATAAAGAAAACAACCCTCTAATAGTGGATGACCTTTAATAAGATATGGTATATTATGTAGAAGAAATTTTCTGAATACAACCAACAGTTCAGTGGCTTTGATTGATTTTTAATAATGTTCCCAGTATTAACCGTGCCCATCAGTCGATGAAACTATATAATATAGTTTTTTTCTCTAAGCTGGCTTCCACATTTAAACCCGTCTCGTCTGCAACGTGTCGAATAAGTCGATGTGACGTCGTCGTTATTCACAAAACACAAGTGGTCTTATGGACCTTCACGCACTGCTGGAATAAAACATGTTGGTTTGAAAAAAACATCTGGAGGCACATGCGACTATTTTCACTCGACATGCAGCGCAGGCATAATCCCGAAATGTCGCACTTCGTCATTCATTTTTGGCTTGCCGCGTGACGTCACTGTATTCGCACGGCCTTGCCTATAGCCAGATAAGAAAGTTGAATGTTGCCCTCAGTTTTGATTTAAGACTATTATCACAGTCTTACAATTTTCATTGTGCAACTGGGCTTATATATGAGTTTTTGAAAGCACAGTAGGTAACCATTTTCACATTTAATTGAAATTAAACAGAATTTAATTTGAAGATTTAAAAAAACAATAATATTTCATTACAGCTGTAAATTTTATCCAATGCGTTACAGCACATAATATACCTACAATAATTATAATAAATATATTAAGTAGAGAACATGACATAGATAATAAGAAAAAAGCCAACTATAAACATTAAATGATAATAATTTAAAACAGAGAGTTTAAATTTGAAAGACAAAAATAAAAATGACTGGTGTTTAACACAATATCCACAATAATATTTTAAAAAAAAAAAAGCTCTTCAGATGAACAAGGATTATATTGGCATCATCCCCAAAAAATGTAAACAATTTATTATGATTTTCATAAATTGTCATAAGGAAAGAATCTGTTGAATACATTTTTTTTGTAAATTAATTATGAAAACGATCCATCTTCATTATGTGAATGGACCAATGAGGACTCTAACTAAATAATATAGCCATTTTCGACAATACTTAGTAAAAGTGATACGTATAATATAAAGAGAACTAGAACGTTATGGAATATTTTTGAAATTCATATAACAAAATCAAGCATTTTTCCAGCTATGGTACTGACGAAAGACAAATTTGCATATTTCAATATATAAAAATCCTTTACTTCAGTTACTCTATCCAAAATAGTGCCAGACAATGTATATATTAACAATGGAGTATTTTGAACGCGTGAATAAAATGATATTACATTTGACAGTGGAAAGCTCAAGTTTATTCAAAATAGCTCACTGTAAAACTGCACCAATATCAGACTGCATCATAGTACACTGTTAAAGATTTCAGTAGTTAAATAAAGTTTAAAATGACCGGCAAATAGCGAATAAGAAAAATGGGTTATGAATTTGACAATGTCATCGAACAAAAAAAAATCGACCAAGATTTCAACAGTCATGGAGTTTATTTGACTCATCGACTCATTTATACAGCTTATGATTTCTAGACTTTCTTTTAATTTAATTATATTTATTTTCTTAAGATTCTCGAGAAATGACAATGTTACGAATTTACTTCTTTTTTTCCGATTTAAATAAATAAAACAATATCCGGGAAATTTAAGAAATTTGCAAGAATTTATATTAAGTAAATATTAAAGTTTTGTTTTCAAATCTGGTTGCGGTTAATAAATTAACCTAGTGACAGTTTCTCGATTCTCGAGCAGCTTCAAACGTATAATTTTTAAATGCATCAGAGAATGTAGAGCTAGACAATATGCTCAAATAAATATATATTTAAGTAAAATATATGTATTTAGGAAATCCTTTAACAAGGTAAGGTGGCAAGACATTCACTCGAACTTTTGTGATACAGTTTTGATAACTGACATTTTACTTCTTAGTCACAAAATACAGACATTTGAAAATCTTGTATAGTTGTGAATCTTGATGTTATTAATATCTGTTCTGGAAGGTTGCGTTGAGTGTTCGATATGGTATATTCGGGATACAGTTGAATAATACACGGTATTGTTATTTATTGGTTTTGTATTGTAGATATTAAGTTTAGATACACACGGCAATATACATACTGCAGTGGCGAAGACTCCATACTAGGCGATTATTTAAAGCCTGAATTCTTACGAAAAATATTTTTTATTTTCATGTTGACGTATTATATAATCACAAATAATAATATATCCAATATGCTCAAAGACATCTATCGTATAATTGTCATAATTTTACGATCTTTTCCCATATTTCAATAAGTACCATCTATGCCTATGGCATCTCTTGAAAGTTTAAAAAAATATAACACACCTCGTTTCACTTTCCATATTGTATAGGATTATTTTCACGTGAATCGACGGGTTTTTCAATATGAAGTTTTTTTCTCATTATTTCAAAATTTTTGGCGTCCCGTATACAAATGTACAAGCTGTTTTGTTAGCGCTTACGTCGCGTGAGCACATTTATTCAAAATAATTAATAAAAAGATAATTTCTATAGGATTCAATCATATAAATATTTATTGATTGTTGTTAAAAATTAAAAATAATTTATCTGGTAATATTTATTTATTTATTAGTTCACTCATTAGACAATTTAGATATCTGATATTGTACCTACCTAAGTCCATGTTTTAAAATATAGAAGTATTTTAAAATGTCTAGTTTTACGGGTTAAATTATATATTGTTTTGGAACATAATAATATTATATAAGTACAACGACGGATATTTTCATAGATGATAGGTAAAATATTTTGAGCGTATGCTACATTTATAAATGTTTAGGAGAATACATAAGTAATTCAAACAAATTGCTTATTTTTATAATCTAATTATAACACACCAATTAAGCTTTTGAAATTTCTTCGTTTTAGCGTACCTATTCATCAGTAGTAATATTGCGTTATCTTCTTATTTCCCGCAAATATATCTGACAAGCATGGTTACTCCCACAACCTACATCTTTCAAAAAGTCACCCTTCGCCACTGATATACTGTCATATTAGTTATTATGTTGAGTTGATATGTTTACATTGTAATTTGATTTTAAGGTTGAACGTTATGCGTAGTCGCATAATTTGACTATACAGTGGAAGGGCCGGATTTATTGCGTGTCATTTCCTGTTTGTATTATTTTCTATGATATATTATAAAATTTATAATATATCATAGAAAATGCACATAGAAAGACCACTTTTAGAATATTATTGATCAAAAGAAAATAATATGAATTGGATCGGCTTAACTGTGTAATTTTAATAATTAAATTTAAAAAATATCCTTTTTTATATATTAATAAGAACCCCAAAATATTTTCATGTGACTCAGTGTGTACGATCAACGCCTTTCACAGACCTAATATAAATTTAGCTACATACTACAAATATACCTTTTTGTTTTAGACAACTGTATATCATGCGCAAGCATATAAACGTGTCTGAAAAGTCTGTACATTGACGTATTATGCCCGGCATACACGTCGATGTATCATTCGGTGAGAACACTCCAAGGAAAGTTCAGCCGAGAGAGATCGTTGAATTTGAGATTAGATGCGACAAATCGAAATTGAAAATAAATTGAATGAAGCTACAGCATTGGTAGACGCTTGGATTTTTGTTTCTTATTATTCCGCTATACACGAACAGATCTCATAAAAGTTTCGTCAACATTAAATTTGATAAACAAAGAATCCTTGATTCTGAAATGTAGTGTAATATATCCAAAATACAATAATAGGTTCTTGAATGTCCACCATGGGAACTTCTTTCTTTTTCCTTTGACGTTCAAGCCATTATCAAGAGATTCTTTTTGGCATTCTAAGAGCGGCGTTTGCATTCATACTTTATTTTTCTTCTCTTCTTTTTCCGTCATATCCGCCGATTAGTTAGGGCATATGGACGACACGAGATGCCTCCGAGAAAGGAAATGGGACTACTGGACTGACATAGACACGTATACAGAACGTAGACGAGGTATTTTAATCAGTTTCTATCTACTACTTAGTAGTTTTAATTCATTTTACTCTTAACATAATGTATTTTTTATTGCGGATTGAGAATTACCATGCCTAAGGCTTTATATAAAATAAAAAAACTCTTTTTTCGTTGGAACTTAAACATTTACACGATTAAATCATTATTTACTTCTGCATATTTACATTCTCACCAACTATTAAATCATAATATAATCATTTAAATATAAATAATAATATTACATATATTTTTTTAAAGTAACTATAAGTACCTAACGTCTATTTATTTTCGAATTCCGTGGCGTCCAGTTGTCCGGTGCCAAATCGTCCTAGACCCCCGAGAATACCTGTCACACGCCAGTCTTCTTGCATCGTTCTATGTGAAACCAGCATCCCATAGCTCCGCCGTATACACTCTGTAGATAGTATTTAGCGGTCTTCCAAGACGCCGGAGTCCAGTTGGCCTGAAGAACAGGCAAGCCAGGTTAAAATTATTTTCTGGCATCCTCAGCACGTGGCCGAGCCTGGTCTAATGTTGCCTGTTCAATCTCAGCGTGGTGCGTTCTCTTATCTCCTCGTTGCTCCTAAAGTCATACCACCACCGCACACCCAGTATCCGTCGCAAACATCTGTTTATGAAGCTCAGTATACGGTTCCTCTAAGCCTTCGTAAGGTGCCATGATTCGCTAAAATAAAGCAACACCGTCAAAATGCAAGCGTCGAATAGGCGGAATTTGGTTTTGACTGAGTACAATAGTGAGTCCCAGACACACGCATTGAGTCGAATGTTGCTTCAGCCATTTCCATTCGGATAGCGAGCTTTCTCTGCAAAATTCCATCTCCCGTGATGTGTACCCCCATGTATTTGAAACTGTCGATACTCTCGATGCTTTGCCCCTCGCAAATCAGAAGGAAATTTGGATCGGGACAGGTGCTGTTGCATAAAACGTTGGTTTTCTTTGCGTTGATTTTCAAACCAACGCGAGACGAGACGAGTTGTCATGCACCTACGCTACATTTCATCATTACACATATCTCTTGTTAACAGTCTCTGCAACGAGCCTGAAATGATTAGTAAATAACAAACTAGTACACGCAGTAGAAACCTAAGAATCTCTTGCGATAAAAAAACAACCGTGAAAGTCTAAAACATAATAATATATATATATATTAATAAATTTAATATGTAACGCAAGAATGTAAAACTACAACTTGAAAAAATCCGGACGTCATCTAAGAGTCAAATTTGGTGTTGTCGTAAGTACCTGAGGTTGTTTTTAAAATTAATCATCGATATATCTACTACAATTAATATCGATTCGATATAAATAAAAAAGATTTTAAGTTATACACATTTTTAAATATCGTTGTTTATCAAGTTAACATGTTGAAGACAGTTTTAACAAGAAAAATGAGTAGTAAAAAGAGTTACTAAAATACTATATGTTTAATTTCAATATTTTTTTGAAACTTGTGTATGTAAGAAGTGTAGGGTCGTAAGAAATGTTTCCCCAACTTGTCATTCAAGGAAAGATCAATGGGAAGCGTAGCAGAGGACGGCGCCGCGTTTCGTGGCTTAAGAACCTCCGTGATTGGTACGAGTGCAGCTCCACTGAACTGTTCCGGGTAGCAGACGACAAAGATAAGATCGCCTTGATGGTGGCCGACCTCCGTTAAGCGATGGCACAATAAGAAGAAGACATGTTTAAAAATATATTTTTACCAAAAACAAGCGCCGTCAAATTGGCGCCGATTATCTCCAATAGGCTAAATATAAAATAAAACGAGTAATTCAAAACAAAAATCTGTATGTGAATTGATAAAGGTAACTTAAATTGTAAGTTTATAGTTGAATTTATAAAATATGAATTTGGTTTTCAATATGTAGATACGTTTTAATGCATTAAAAAGTGAAAGAATAAATAGAGAGAAGAAATAAGAATGAAAACAACTATACAATAGTATTATACTACCCCTTAAAACTGTCACAGAAATATATCACAGAAAAATATCCATAACCATTTTGTATAATTAATTAATTTTTACTAAAAATTAGATGTCATTAAACTCCGGACATTATTTTTAATTAATAAACTTTAATGCCGTTATTTTTCATTATGAACTAAACGTTAAGCATCTTTGGATTTATCAAAGGAAGTACATAATCTGAATTAGCATTTTAAGTAACTAACTGAGTGTTATTACGTTTTTAAAGTACACACTGAGCTCTGTTTTCCGGACTTCTTAATTTTTAATTTTTATACTACAGTTTTTATTCACTATTAAATTTTCTCTTAAACTGTTATAAAAAAATGAATTTTCTACGAAAATGATTTAATTCTTCATTCTATTTACTCAGTGTATGTCGAAATAAGACACTTTTGTTTCTTATTTAGTTCACAGTCAAATATATCGCACCACCAGATTCAACTAAATGGCAACATAGTATATTGCCACAAGAATAAAATAGTTTAAGAAAGCAGAGCATTTATAGACTCAGACGATTTAATTATAATGAGTTTGACTATGACAAGAATACATCTTATACACTTGATGGCAAATCTGAATAGTTTTTAGTGTGGTAAACTTAGCTAGAGAAAAACATGTATTTTGTAAGTTTCCACTTTTATTTTCAAATATGCGATACGTTTGTTATAATTGTGATTATTCATCTAAATATCTCGGCAATATCTGCATACGTACAAACAAAATGAGAGAAGTATGAATGTATTTGATAGGAGAGTTTTTAGAAGAATCTTTGGGGCCGTTCAAAAAGGTGGCATCAGGGGCAAAAAGATCATGTGGCATATAACAATGCAGACTCTGCGCTGGATCGGCCACGTGAAAGAATACCGGAGGATATATAGAATACAATCCTTGATGGCAAGAGAAGATTTGGACGGCCGAAATTGAGATGGCTGGACTGTGCCACGGGATATTGAAAAATGCTCGGTCAAAACAATTGAAGAGTATTGGCGCTAGATTGTCCAGGTTGGAGGAAATTTATGAAGGAGGCCAAGACCCACCAAGGGTTGTAGTGCCATAAATGATGATGATTATAAATAATATTTTTTAGTTAAAATAATATTAGAGAAAAATTAATTTTAGAGTGAAGACAAACATCCTCTAATATAATTTGATTAATGATGATAACTTGATGTTTCCAAATATCATGCGTCGCTTTTTCACTCATCAACGCCGGATGTCGTTATAATATTATATTGTTATTTAAAGTTAAAACTACTCAGGACAGCCAGACAATTTATGAACATTAAATATGGCATAAAAATAGAAATAGACTTGTTTGTGGTTTTTTACAGATGCCGGAAAAAATAGTGCAGTTTTCTACTAATGAATCCATACTATAAAATAAATGAAAACTTATATATATATTCCATTCTTCAAACTGTCAGCGGCTTTTTTGCCATTTTTCCGTTTATTCAGATATTTAAAATTTGGAACACATGTGAAAATATGTTGATAATACATTCTTTTAAAATTAGAGGAGTCCAGTTTCTAATACATGGCTAGATCATAAAAATAACAAATACATGTAAACCTATTGGAAATAAGCACTCGTAATATTTTGTGGGCACTTTTGATAAATTCTAAAATAAATAAAAACCTACACCTCATAATATTATTTTAATCTTTTTAACACTACAACTCTGGCCATGAGGGCCAGTGACAATAACGTAAACGATCATATAAAAATACACATGTATCGAGAAAATTACATAATTTATATTATATTGTGAAAAAATAGCACTCATTCATGACGATGGCATATTTATAAGTATACATTTAAAATGTATTTATTTACAATGTGATCATTATTGTTCCTTTTAAATGAGCAATGTTTACGCATAGTTCAATATCTTCCTATTTTTTACGTTTTGGTTACTATGCAAAGTTAATATATTTAAAACTTATTTTTTATCTTTATTTTCATAAAATATTTAGGCTCTTTCTAGTAAAGAAGGATTTCATCAATGTCTTTTATAAATACGGATAACCTTATAATGGTGTGTAGGATTTTTTCCCACACAATAATTCATAATATATTTTATACCGTTATTAATGATAGCTTATATTGTATGAACAGTAAAATCCTCTAGGTTTCCGTGATTATATTGCTTAGTAAATTCCAAGTAATATTAATAATATAGTCTTTCATTTCTACTGGATTATCGAGTTATAGTAATCTGACTTCATTGCCATCGCAATGGTAATTGATCACGGGTTTATTTAATCATGATGGATGAGGAGTCAATGAAACTTTCGTCAGTGACAGATGAAATCCCACTTCCACTATAAGATACGACTTAGTGGAGATTTTGTTTTATAATCTGTCAATATATTCCAAAGTTACAAGAATCTCCTATCTTAGATATTTACGGATTTTTCGTAAATCATTAGGAAGACTTGAACTAAGACAAAAATAAACAATATTAAATTATATCATCTTCCGTCGATCCGTTGTTGGATGAAGGCCTTCTCTAGCTCCCTTCACTTTTCGCGTTTCGTAGTTATTTTTATCAACGTGTTATAATTGCATTAGGAGAATAATTGCAGACAATACTGTTCCAGTTATATTAGATTCAATAAACACATTAATTTTATAATGATTGGCATCAATTGTTTGATAATAAAGCTGTCATTATAATCAGATATTTGATAGGTACGACTTATACAAGAATCTACCAAAATTTTATATAAACTTTACGATATTATGATTGCATTTCTAATTTACCTACCTACATATTTTTCTGTCTTTCCCTCGTATTCCGTTGGTTTTTATAACGTATTTTAAGTGGTTTATTTAGGTAAGGAATTGATTTCAATATTTTAAATTGCCATCTATTTCCAATAGAACATTTTCACGATAAACTTTACTGTGTCACGGCAAACTGCATTCCGGACACCGTTTTTGTCATGCCGGACTGCCCTCAATTTTACAACATTTTTATTAGGTCATATTCTTGTTTTTCCGGTGGTTGTTTATCCAGTACAAATCTTGCAATCGATTTTTAACTAACTTCCCGACTAGCTAGACATTCGAAACTTTTAGAATATATCAGAACACAACGACAATACATTCTTTTAATACTTTTAGCCATATTTAAGTAGAACTGAATTCATTTTCAGTTAGTTCTGTCTGGGGTCTTGGCAACTAAATTATTAAGATAATATACGTGCGTTACTATGGAAATCAATATCAAATGTCAAAATGACATTTCAGTATTCTATATTTATTCAGTATTTCTATCAAGTACAAATTTTTTTGATCGGTTAAGCTAGTCAAGTTAAGTATATAATGATTCAACAGAAAATTTAAAAACG
Organism: Rhyacophila brunnea; assembly: GCF_057557595.1. Classification (NCBI taxonomy): domain Eukaryota; kingdom Metazoa; phylum Arthropoda; class Insecta; order Trichoptera; family Rhyacophilidae; genus Rhyacophila; species Rhyacophila brunnea. The sequence continues at coordinate 5,835,435 of NW_028232796.1, read as the reverse complement.
TTGTATATAAAAAGTTCTTTTTATCTTGTAATTATTTAATTTAATTCAGTAGGTACGATATATTAGCATACTATATTTGCAGAATTTTAGCTTTTCGGTGTATGGAATACATACGAAATTTAATATTAATTATAACGAAACAATTTACAGATATGAAGCTGATATGTAAGAGGTAAAAAATACATGAAGTGAAAGTAAAGAGGTTTAAAATAGTTTGAAATCTTCGCCTCGCGCAATTACGTATTCGCCATTATACTTGAATAATATCTCGCTATTTATGAATTTCTCATCAGGACATTTCAAAGAAAATTTTCCTACAGTTTTAATAATGGTTTTTTAATGGCAGGCTTATGTGTATGAGTAAACAATGACGTGACACGTGGAACCGTTATATAAAGGGTATGGTTAATAAGAAGCTTTTTATATCTCTTATTTACTTACTTACCTCCCTTCAACCAGATAATAATAGCACGTATATATACAAATTGTAATGACTATATTTTTTTTAAAGCAACAGTAATGTATATGCGGCTCTTGTGGTGCAGTGCGTAATGTGCTTGCCTTCCGCCCGAGAGTTCCGGGTTCGATTCCCGGTCAAGACACAATTTATGTGTTTTTCTCAAAGCCTGAGTGTTTGTGATTGTTCAAAATTACTAACAACCATCTTGTACGAAGAAGCAAGGACATGGTTATTAATGGGTTTGGGTCGAAATCCCAAAGGCTGGAATCCCGAAGGCCGAAATCCCGAATGCTGAAATCCCGAATGGCCGAAATCCTGAATGGCCGGAATTCCGAAGGCCAAAATCCCGAAAATAAAAACTTAAATCCCGAAAATAAACTCTTAACACTTATCATGAATTGTGAAAATTTTACAAGAGAGACAAAAACCCACTTTTCCACAAAAAATAGTTTTTGTCTCTCTTGTAAAATTTGCGCAATTATTGCTGTTTGTATTTTTGTATCTTTCGATATTTCGGCCTTCGGGATACCGGCCATTCGAGATTTCAGCCATTCGGGATTTCGGCCATTTGGGATTTCGGTCATTCGGGATTTTGGTCTTCGGGATTTCGGCCTTCGGGATTTCGTCCGGCACCCGTTATTAATAATTCAAAAACAAAAAAAAACAGTTAGGTATTATACTTAAATTAGTAAGAAAAAACGTCCATCATAGTACAACACCACGTAAACTCCCATTCAATTAAAAAAAAACATTATTTTGAGCACACAATCACGTATTTCTTCTAATTGATTTGAGTGTTGTACTACGGCATATTCAGGCAATATACGTACTCACCAATGGCAAATAACGAATATAGTTATAATTAGAAATAATTAAAGGTACTCGTTGTCAGTATTTATTTGCTATTGCTGAGTGCGCATAGTACCGTGTTGCAAAAAATCAATGTCTATCAAGTACCCTCATTCGATAGTATTAATTTCATGTATTTTGTAATGCACGGAATGCATAATATATTTAAAAAAAAATATATAAATAAAGATTAACATAATATATTATTCAAAGTTTCAATAAAAAGGTAGGTATTTTTTGGTGGCGTGCGGTGACTTTTGGTTATAGAAATGCTGTTAAAAAATACAAGTATTTTCGTTACCATCATACTGTTTGCTACATAGTTTCTACTTAGGGTGTAGATAACAATTTTTTCATAGAGGTTAGGCTATGATGTAGTATAGTATTTTGTATTGTAGGGTCAATACCTTACCATCTGGATGACTTAATTTATAATTACAATGTATCTTGCAACATAACACTGTTGAAATAGCAGAACAAGCAATTTATGTGAATAAATCAATTTTTAACAGAAAACTTATTTAGCAAAATAATTATATTAAACAATTATTTATAATTTACAAAACATCATGATATGCACAAAATTGTTTATATGAAAATCAATCGTGCCTAATAATTAAAAAGTGCTTGATTGTCTAAAATTAAAATCAATTATTTATAATTTACAAACAAGCCATGCATTACAAAATAAACCTAATAAGCATGATTATCAAAATATCCAAATAGTGATAGCAGCATTTTCTATTGTATCGAATCTGTATAAAACACTCAATTACATGAAATCAATATGTCAGTCAGTTATCAAAGATTTAACCGTAAGGTTATCGTTCAACTTCGCCCGATCGACTTCGCAATTCACCAGAACTCACACATGATTTCACTCAGCTAAATTATAAATCTGTAAACTTACATGTAACAATTAAATTGATATTTATTTGGAAGGAGATAATAAAACCAGGGTTCATTTCATTCACGCATCACTCTTCTTATTATTGGAGTCAAACAAACCTACCCTCCGGTTCCTTACACCATCTCACTTCCGATAGTATTATGTGATAATATAGAACCTTTAAACTAAGAATTGTCTTGTAAATTTTATCACAATAATAAAATACTGTTTCGATTATTTCTGAGGATGCCCAGTATCTATGACATCTACACACCGCACGCCACAGGTATCATTACAGTTTCAATTATATTTTTAAATGATTGAAAATAGGTATATAAACACAATAATTAAAGAACTTTTTATATACAACGTTTTTAAATTTTCTGTTGAATCATATAAACATGACTTGACTAGCTTAAACGATCAAAAAATTTCTACTTGATAGAAATTATACTAAAATGTCATTTTGACATGTCATATTGATTTCCATAGTAACGCACGTATATATTAATAAATTAGTTGCTAGGACCCCAGACCCCTAGCAACCAATAATGGTGTCGAAATAACATTTACTACAAAACAGAATTAACTGAAAATGAATTCAATTCTACTTTAAGATGGCTAAAAGTATTTAAAACATGCATTATATTCTAAAAGTTTCAAATGTCTAGCTAGTCGGGAAGTTATTTAAAAATCGATTGCAAGATTTGTACCGGACAAAGAACCAGCGGACAAATAAGAATACGAGCTAAGAAAAGCGTTGTAAAAATATAGATATGAGGTTCTAGATTTAAAGTTAGCATTTTTTCCCCATCGGAGACGCAACACAACATTTTAAAGTAGCCATGGGCACATTGATAAGGCACATTGACTTATTAAAAACTGAAATACAATTATTTTTAAATTAATATAACTGCTGAAAAAAAATTTGCCACAGGCGACGTCAAATTCATTATCTTTATTTTTAATCGTTTTCACGGCACCATTAACATGTATCAAGTAGGTGGCATTACATATACATAATCTATGATACATGTAAGTACATCAGAGATAGTAACCAGTGCTAACGAGTAACGACTGTCAAGGGAAATATCACCCCTCGCGGCTTTCTAATCAACGGAGAATGTGTGATTCCACATAACAATACAGTTTTTCACGCATAATACATACGATTCTCATACGGTGAAATGGATAATTTATAAATTATAAACTATCGATCAATGATAATAGGTGCTATGTAATAATAACTACTATTTAACAACAGTATAGTTTTAATAAAAATGAAGGTATACATTTTATAGAAATAGAATGCATCAATAATGTATAAATGAAATGTAGCCACATTGTATAATTCATCTACATGTAAATAAGCCTCGGCTGAGACTTTGCAGCTTAATAAAAAAATAAGGTGACTACTAACAAATAAACAACTACAAGTAACATAATATTATTATATTAATAATTAATTTATTATGAATAAGCAGTGGCACGTTTAGTGACGTAGAGCCTGATTTTAAGGCCTTCTATGATAAAAAATTAACAATCTAATTTTGATTTTCCAAATAAATCCATGTATTCAAACATTAAAATTTTTATTTTGTATAAATTATATAACCGTAGACGGAAGCATGCACGATGAAATTGCTCAAAGAACAAAGCTGGAATGGAGTGCTTTGGACGTCTGAATAGTATCTTCAAGAGTGACCTACCATTATGTCTTAAGCGTAGGGTGTTCAACCAATGTGCGCTACCCGTGCTTACGTATGGCTGATGTTCAAAGGCTAAGAGTCGCACAGCGAGGCATGGAGAGGTGTATGTTGGGCATCACGCGAAATGACCGTAAGAGAAACGAATAGGTTAGGAAGCAGACAGGAGTACGCATGTAATAGACGTTTCCAAACAGTTGAAATTTAGATGGGCTGGGCATATTGCTCGCCGAAAAGAGGGCCGCTGGACAAATGCCGTCATCCAGTGGTATCCAAGGGGCACGAAACGGCCACAGGGTTGCCCTAAAAGCCACTGCATTGACGAACTGGTAAAGTTCCGGAAATACGTGGCAGCAAACGACACAGGACCGAGCGAGTTGGATGAAGTTTGGGGAGGGTTTCATCCAGCAGTGGATTGACCTCGGCTGATGATGATACAACCATGGTTTAATTGAAACAATTTCTTTTCTTATCTTAAATCATAATACATAAGTACACACTTACAGCAAAATACCTACCTAATTAGTATTTGGAAAAAGATTTTCATACCTATCTATAATCAAATAGAATGGAAGTATGTGAATTACAAAACTGAAGGCATATTAAATCAAAACCTTCCACATATTTACTGCCCTGCTAAGTAAAAAGACAGTGTTTTTGGTAAGTTAAATGAAACCCATGTTCTAAACTACATTTTCTCTTATATAATGTAAAATTATTAGATTTTTTGACATACTCTCTAATTATACAGTATCTATTTAGAGATTATGTCAAAACAATCCAATAATTACTTTACATATTAAAAAAGAAAAGGTAGTTTAAAACTTGGGTTCCCATTTTACTAAAACCAAAAATACTGTCTTTTTACTAGCAGGGCAGTATATATAATATATCCATTTTTTTGGATCAGTGGCAGATTTTAACTCACGCGCTTCTGTAAATAAAGAGCAGTTTTTACATCACCACACATATACATATTATTGGAACAGGATTTACAGATGTTACTATTGTTCATAAAAAATTATAAACATATTGTTCTTAATATCTTTTCAGATGTTACTGTATAAAAAATCTTTAGTAATCCTTAGTTAGAAGCCTGCTTTAGAGTTGGTCGATCCAGTTGAAGTATTACCTCATGTTGGAGCAAGTTTAGACGTTTTACTTAAAGCTATATGGATACTATCTGTGTTTTTATCCAATTTACTTTTTCTTACATATACTTACATACTGCCGTCTAAATGCTAGACTATAATATGTGTCTCTGATAACTATCTTAGAAATAGAAAGCTTCATTTATTTTTGTTCTCCCAATATGCATAAATAACTTGCCATTGGTGATGCCAATTGGGAGGGCAATAACTCTATTCAACTAAAAAACTTCGAATGTTTAACTACTCCATCTACGAGAGGATGAGTTTAGTTGGATGTTGTTTTATAATTTCTCAAAATAGGGTCTCCTTAAATAATTTTATATATAATAAGAAAATTAGAAAGTCCATTGTATGTGAAAAAATAGTATACAATTAGTTACATTATCGCTCGTATAAGTAGAATAAATCAATAACTATCAACTTACAAAATCTATGTCTCAGAAAACCCTAAAAGCAACGTAATAAGTCTAATCTATACTATATGAACACTTACGTGAAAGAGATTAAAGAGCTGTTTTATTTTTAACACGCTCAATATAATATTACAATGAAAAAGGGTCTAAAGCATATAGGTATATTTATGCACACTCTCATACAAATTTTCATCGAAATAAACCACATTATACATACTTATTTTAGAAGATAAATGAATAGATGTTTTAAAGTGGCTGACTTTTTGTTGCCATCTATCAAATGATATGTTTGTAAAGCGCTGGATTACAAGACAAAATAGATGTTCGTTCTGTCTCTGTGACGAAGCATATCCATCATTAGCGAATGTCACTGACTGACTGTCAGGACAACGGATTTACCACCCATGCCGTGAGTATCTGACTACTTTTCAGTGACATACGTAACTAACTATATATTTTTACTAAAAGGTTTCTTAAAATTATTAAATACTCTTAAACATCACGTCCCGCATAGCTTTAAGCTAGTTTCATAAAATTTTTCGTATCGTAGCCCTGCCCACGATGACCAAACGACTTAAACGTCGGCTTATAGTGTGGTGAGTCCCAAATTCGAATCCTGAGCCTGGCAAATAAACATTTTATTTTTCAGTTCGTGGTTGAGTCAGAGTATTGACTAATTAGGTTGAGCAAGTGACTAACATTCATTTCTCGTATAAGCTTCCACTCTGTGGAGACATATATAATCTTATTAGGATCGAACATGGCCTTGTTCATCATGGAAAAACCTTTTTGTAGTAGCCAAGTAACACGCGACCCCACCACAGTAGCATAAAAAAGGCTTTAATAGAGTAAAAAAATACATTTATAACCTAAAAATACAACTCACTATGTGGAATATAATGTTATTATCGACTATCATTAATCTTTTCTCACTTTGTCTGTTGCATGTGAATTACCAAGCATCATATTTTCGTACATGTTAAAATTTTTTGTTAATTTTATAAAATTAAGATATTCTTTTACATTACCACATGATTTAGCTATAATAAACCCATCCTCAAAATGTTCTAAAAAGTAATAAATCATTGTAGAATTTAAAAGCGTTAAAAAATATCAAAAATATTATAATGGAGTTCTATAATGTAACGCGCGGCTTAAGGGCGATGATTACACCAGCAGAATACCAGCAGAGGTACCTAGCGGAAAAATACGAAGCTTACAATTTGAGACATTTTTTTGATAATTTACAATGTCAACTGTATTAATTAGTAAATATGTATCTGAAAGCATTAAAAAGATTTTTATTTATTTTTTAAGTTAAAGATATACTCATAATTTAAAAAAAATGTGAATTTGTTACATATTTATGTCACGAGTTACGTTATTATTACATTATATTGTATGGTTATATTTATTATTAAAATTTAGTTTATTAAGTTTTCAATTTTTTACCGTGTAGATTTTTGACTAATTCATCGTTTTAATATTTTTTATATTCATTTTAAAAAACATCGATTTTTATAAAAATGTAAATGTGTATAACTTGAAATCCTTTTTATTTATATCAAATAAAGCTTCAATATTGGGACCATACCTAAAATAAAATTTATTTGCCAACACGCAATTATGTTTTTGGCAATGATAAGAAAACAAATTCACTTCCCATTTCTCGCTAGTAAAAATATTTTATTTTTACTGATAATTGATGCGCCACTGTAAAATCTGGTGACATACCGATAGTAAGCCTTGCTTTGATATGTGGAATATTTTTACACTGTGGGTGAAAACTTTCGCTTGGCTCCGAGAAGATGGAAAACCCATTATTGGTAGAAAAAGGAAAATTCGAGTAGATTTGAAATCACAAGAACGTAACGTTACAATGCCTATAGATTTATTAGTCTAGTTTTATCGTTTATTTCTTCAGAAATGCACTGAAACACAATGCAAATATAATATATTATATATATTATTATAATATATATCAGTAATGAAATACAGAGTATTCCAAGCATATTTTATTCTATCATAATAAGTTTGAATGAGTTTTTAAAGGACTATAATTTCATACTAATGAACTTCAGCCACACATATCTTACTGATGCAGTTTTTTTCAATGTAAATAAAATACTGTATTTAAACTTACTACATAAACTCATTTCATGACTTTGCAGTACACGTTATTCAGATTGGTAATAAAAACAATACAATATAGATAGCTTTCTAAACTTACTCGGACTACAACCCTCTTTAATAAAAATAATATATCTCAGTCAGTCAAAAATGATTAATTGAAATGAAAATTATTTCAAATAAGATTTTCATTATTATATACTTAAATGGTTACACTGATATGTACTTAAATACATATACAATGGCATATATTGAAAAACCATTTAACTGCAATTTTTGTGCCTTTACGTTTTATATAAAACATTATTTGGCTCTATAAAACATAAAAAAGATTCCATATAAGGTAAGTGAGATATTAACGATTTTTATAAATTACTTTGGTAATTATTGACATATTATCAATATAAACCATTAATAAATAATCATGTATGTTTATATACAATTCTGTAATTCTGAGAAACTTAAGATACTTTAGATGCACTGAATGATTCAAATTCAGTAATAATTTTAGCTTGATTCAATGTAAAAAACGATGTTTTTTATATGTATATATTATTAATAGCCATGTACATGCTTTATCGTACAATGTAGTTGTTAGTAATTTCCAACAATCACAAACACCCAAACTTAAAAAGAAATCACATAAATATATTGTGTTTTCATCGGGAATCGTACCTAGATCTCCCAGGTGGAAGGCCATGGTGTGTAAAACTCCCACCTCCGGCTCCCGTTATGTATATGCAGCCACGTCATACGCGGCCGGCTAACATAACCCTTACGTGTGCCAGATCAAAGAATTTAAGCCCTCATTTTGTCTCGAGCAGAGCCGCACGGGACTGGTGATGCAACCTTGCACCGAAGTGCGAATGTATGATGTTAATTTATATGGCAACTATAATAGTGCCCACCACCACCACCCGTCATATATGCACAACCGTGGATATGCATGGCCGCTTTCTATGACGCTTTAAACGTGTTTGAAAGAAGTGATTTTAAGTGCTCATTCCGTCCCGAGACGTAGCCGCACGGGATTGATGCTGCAACCATGCACCGTAGTGCTTAAAGAAGAAAGTTAAGAAAGAAAATGTTTGTTTTTGGACTGGCTCTGCTGTCCGCTGACGTTAAGCGCTTTGTGTACCCGCATACTGAGTGTCATCAAAGTGACTTTAATTTGAAGAGTCGCAAGGGGAGTCGAGAGTGTTCCGCTCCCCGTACGCTCTGGCAAATATAGTAAAGGCCGCAAAATTGGCCTCGGTTGCCACCATGTCGGCGTGTCCTATTGGGCCCGAATGGGGTCGGACCCGGGCAAACAACTCCGCTCGTTCGGGGCCCATAAGTAAACAGTCCCACAGGACGTAGGTGGAAGGCCAGTGTCATACACACTGCACCACGAGAGCCGCCTAAAGACGGTAGTTATCTGTTAGCAGAATACTAAAGCATCATCAGTTACGTAGGCATTAGAAAATATTCGGAAAAAAATCACTTATATCAGCAGCTTAATTTTAAAAGCTCTCCACCAGCAAGAAAAATATGTGTGTTATTAGAATTATATTTGGTTCGAGATTCAATAGTTATTTACAAGACAAAGTTTCGGGTCGCACTTTGAAATCTCACGTCTAAAAAAATATTTTTCAATGTGTCTTTGCATCCAGAATATGAGCATAATAGATTGAGAAAGTAACTAATAATCATGTCTGCTTTCCTGGAGGAATCCAATATCTACATCAGAGTTTAGAGTCTAACGAAAATTTAATATATAACGGAAAAACTGTAAAACTGTAATTTGCTTATTTATTTTATTTACAAATCTTTGAATTTGTGAAACGGTCTTATAAATGATGAAAATAAATCACGTTCAACTTTGACTTTAGATTTCTTATAAAATATATTATTTTGCTTTCTTTGACTTTTCAACAACAACAAAGTCTGAAAGGAGAGACTTTTTATCTTTGGCGTACATAACACAGTAAAGAGTACATCAATTCAAAGTTGTCTGGTTGCTGAAAACTGAATCAGTTCGAAGCCTCTGACCTCACGCGGTTGCCCGCTAGAGCTTCGAAGGCCTCGGGGGAGCCGTTATCCCGATACTGCCTTCATATCTCCGAAACATTGTAACGATCATTTATACCTAACGATTTCGTTATGTGCATACTGGCCTAGACTCGAGCAATATTGCAGGCTAGGTCAGAGTCGTCTATTTACATAATGCGAAAGTTTATGTGGTTATTTTGAGGTTTTTTGATACTTTAGTCTGGCACTTGAATATCGAAATCGAATCGTTATTACAATATTAAAAAGTAATGTTATACTAACAGAAGAATAAAACTTTGAAATAACAAATTGTGTTTTTTTTTTATTTTGTACAATTCTATTTTTGTTTTTGCTCGTAGCATTTTACTCAGTTATAATTTGGCAAGCATATAGATAGTTGTAACTAATTAAACATTGAACATGTTAAAGTTATTAAAACGTTTTATAAAAAAATATGTAAATTTCTTAAGGCTGTACAAAGTACACCTGGCAATGCAATTGTACAGCTGTAAAAATACACAATACCTAATAGCTTTACTGTGACTAAATACTATTGTGGTTTTTTGTTATAAAAATTACTTATTTTCCAAAGGCAAGAAGAGAATAATACCATCATGTAACTTAGCGAGGCATCAAAGAAGTGATGAATCTGATACAAGACTGAACAAACGTCTCACGGAGTAATATTTTTATAAACAAAATAGTCCAGGGGTATGCAATAATTTTTGTTTTAGCGATTTTTTGTCGAAGTAAATCTTCGAAAAACTAGATGGTTACGGCTATAATATTTATTGAAAATCTCGATGAAAACTATTGATAAGACATAATGGGAGGTCACTTTTAAAGATACTATTCAGGTGCCCAAAATGTGCTCCATGCCTGTTTGGTTCTGCCAGGAATCTTATGATAATATACCATCGTCAATTGAGATTTGTTGTCCAAGGTATGTATAGTTGTTGACTCGCTCGATTTAAGTGCCATTTATGAGGATCGATCTTGGTTCAGCAAAGCTTGAGCTCAAAGCATTACTTGAGTCTTAAATCATTAAAGCTACTTTTCAGACATTCATCTTTAAATTTTTTTGTGGCTTTCATTGGCAAGCTCCTATATCTTATTTTGGATCATTTGCAAAGACAAAAATGTTTTATTAAATCAAAGTAGATACCTACCTATTACTTCAATTACTAATCGACGTCGTGGATTTCTCCAATATTTTTTATGATGTAACTTACTTGCACTTGCTAATAATTTATAATTAACTATTTCTTTTATTCAACGAATAATTCACAAGATCTAAGAATATACCATTCTAATTATTGAACATACATTATTTTGAAAAACACTTTCTGAGAAAATATATTATTACCAATAGAAAAAATGTTTTTGAAAAAAGTAAGCCACCCCGGCAGGGTTTCGAACCCTGCATCTCTTGAGTTTTAGTCCTGTCCGTGCATTACATCTATGCTACAAGGTGACGTACTAATTGCGACAAATTTTAACTATTGGCCTTTTTAAAATTTATTTTTTCTATTGGTTATAATATATTTTCTCAGAAAGTATTTTTCAAAATTATATATGTTATATAATATATACATTTTAAGTATTTATACTTGAAAACATTTCGAAACAATCAACCCAATTTGGTTGTTTGTTACAAATAAAAAAAGTTATTTGTTCGTTACTACTAGTACACTATTCTTCAATGACGCTATGAATATAAAACATATTAAATATTACAGTCTACAAGTACTTTTATTCATAAAACCTCCACATTTATATAATGTATACTTATAATATAATATCTCTCAAGAAATGTTTATGTGATCCAATAAAATCGTATAATTCCAATATAGCTCATTCAGAATATATGTCATCTCCACAACTTCATACACGTGTCATCGATAATGGGTACTTGCGGTTTTCATTTATGTCATATTACAGGCGTTTGAGGTTGCACCGAGAAGCTTTATTTATTTACTCGGAAGCTTTCAAACCTAGTACGTATATAATAATATTTAGTGAAGTAACTTCTTAGTTGTATATGTGAATGAAAGAAAAATGTTACGTGACAATAGTTTCACATCGGCGGCTCTTGTGGTGCAGTGGGTAAGGCGCTCGCCTTCCACCCGAGAGTTCCTGGGTTCGATTCCCGGTCATGACAAAAACATTTATGTGTTTTTCTCAAAGCCTGGGTGTTTGTGATTGTTCAAAATTACTAACAACCACCTTGTACGAAAAAGCAAGGACATGGTTATTAATAATACTAAAAAAAAAAAAAAAAAAGTTTCACATCGTTGATATATTTAATATCTACATTTTCATTGTGTCAATACGAAGTAATCATTTCTAAAATACACTTATAGAGTTACTGGTATTATTTTAATTAATTAATTGTTTTCATCTTCGGTTATATAAGAAGAAAAGGTTAGTTCACGAGATAATAAGCAGATGTGTGATATTAACCATTTGTCCAACATTTTGAATACTTAAAAAAAAAAAAAAAAAGACGTGGAATTTCATCCAGCTGGATTTGAACTCAAAACAAACAGAACGTTCAATTTAACTCGAACAACAATACATCGAAATCAATACATTGATTCTGATAAACGAATGCTCTTTTTTAATAATACCTTCCAATAGAAATCATCTTTTTTTATATTATTATCATCGCTATAATACATTTTTCATTATCTTGAAGCTCGTAGGTCACGTCTGCTCTTAAAGCATTCTCTGCTCTCACGTGGTATATTTTCTAATCCCATTCTATCTTCTTCTATTCGTATGCGTTCCTATACCATTCATCCGATTGCAATGAAATTTTGATCAAGTGTTGTGCTTACGCCCGCAAAGGTTTCTGAATTGATACAACTATTTTCTTCTTCTTTTTCTTATATTCGTATGCGTTCTTATACCATTCATCCGATTGCGATGACATTTTGACAAGTTGTTGTGCGTACGCCCGCAAAGGTTTCTGAATTAATACAACCAATTTCTTCTTCTTCTTCTATTCGTATGCGTTCCTATACCATTCATCCGATTGCAATGCAATTTTGAAAAAGTGTTATGCTCACGTCCGCAAAGGTTTCTGAATTGATACAACCATTTTCTTCTTCTTTTTCATCTATTCTATCTTCTTCTATTCATATGCGTTCTTATACCATTCATCTGATTGCGATGACATTTTGACAAGTTGTTGTGCGTACGCCCGCAAAGGTTTCTGAATTAATACAACCAATTTCTTCTTTTTCTATTCGTATGCGTTCCTATACCATTCATCCGATTGCAATGCAATTTTGAAAAAGTGTTATGCTCACGTCCGCAAAGGTTTCTGAATTGATACAACCATTCTCTTCTTCTTTTTCATCTATTCTATCTTCTTCTATTCGTATGCGTTCTTATACCATTCATCTGATTGCGATGAAATTTTGACAAGTTGTCATTCGCACGTCCGCAAAGGTTTCTGAATTAGTACAACCATCGTCCTCTTCTTCTATTCGTATGCGTTCCTATACCATTCATCCGATTGCGATGAAACTTTTGTCAGTTGTTGTGCGCACACCCGCAAAGGTTTCTAAATTAGTATTATATGAAATAAAAAGTTTGTTGTTTGTTTGTTCCATCCAATTTAGATTTTTTTTACTACATATTAATGACATTAATAACGTTTTCATATTTTGGATTCGATTCTTTGGTGTGACCATTACTCATATTAGAATTATTTTAATATTGCCATATTGTATTACACGGATATTTTAATATTAAAAAAATAATTACCTCTTATTATTTTTTAAATATCTAAGATAAATATAGCCACGAAGCGAACCTGTGCGAAACCGGGTACTTCAGCTAGTATAATATAAAAAAATATGGTTAACCTCAATCGACATTTTTATTTTAAGAAAAAAATGTAATAATAACATCTATCATTCGAATCAATCGAATGTCCTTAGCAAATACTTGATTGAACAATCTTGCCGTATTACCACATCAGACTAGGAGACATTTCATAGAATTTACGATATCTGATGACTTTATTATTATTACGTGAGTTGTGTAAAAGGAAGACGCAAAATGTCGGCTGGTCCCCGGGGACTTGAACCCGGGCAGATGCTGCGCCATTTTGCCGGAAAGGGGTTCTCTGTAGACCGAGGAACCGGAAGTGTTATTTTATCGCTGGTGATAAGATGTTTATATTCCCGATCTTCGATAATATTTTAACGTGATGCTTCAAACAGTTAAACAAATAGTGCTCTATTCAATAGCTATACCAATATTATTTGAAGAAAAATAACTTCATACTATCAAATCATCACCCTAGTGGTAACATGTTGTATGTACAATAATTCGTTAGTTTTTAGTCAGTGTTGTTGGAAGATTGAATATAATTATATGAAATAATGGTATATACAGATTCATATAAATCTGGGTAGTAAAGATTGGATTGAAAACGATTCGGCGCCGTTGGCTAAGTGCCGTTGATTGGACGCCGTTTCCTGGGTGTCATTGACTGGGCACCGGAACAAATGCGCGCCACATAGATGAATGAAATAAAAAATATAGCATATGCTACAGAAGTTCTCACCCTTTGGAATCCCAACATCAGTCGCCGCAAAATTCTTAACTTTTGAAGTACAATGTCTACCTTGAACTTTCTCAAACTTTTGAAGCCCAACTTTCACCCTAGACATTCTCAACCTTTTGTAAACCGGACGTTTACTATCGTTTACTGAGGTTCTCAACCTTTAAGATATGACATCGCCTTTCACAATGCTCTCAACCCAACGGGCCTAACACCATGATCCTCTTAATTCTTTTTGGAAGCCTGACGCCTGATGTTGGGCTCCATAAGTTTGAAAACTTTTAAGGTGACAGTATAACGTTGCAAATCTACTAAACGCTAATTTGCTATTTGCTACATCTACGGTGGCTCAGAGAAACCGTATAGAAACCGAGGCGAAGTTGGACCTGGCTCGGCTACGTGCTGCTGATGCCAGAAGAGAACTTCAACCTGGCTTGCCTGTTCTTCAAGCCAATCGGATTCCGGCGTCCTGGAAGGGCGCTAAATACTATCTATAGAGTATATACGGCGTAGCTACGGAATGATGGTTTGACTTGGAACGATGAAAGAATACTGGCGAGCGACAGGGATTCTTAGAGGCGCCTCGTGGTGTCCATATGCTCCAACTAATTGGCGGATATGGACAAAGAAGAAAATATAAAAAAGCATCCACCATGACTTACTTGGTAGAACACTCGTCTTTGACGTTTAAGATAAAGAGAAACGATGAGGTAGCATTTATAAACAATATTGCTTACGTAGATACCATTTGGTTAACTCTGCGTATAGTATACCATTTGATTATATTTGATGAATGACGGACAACAGACAGTAGTTGTTATGAAGTAACATTTTGAACCCTAATGTTTGAGTATTATAATAATTACTATTCGTTGTATAATTATTGCACTGGCACCAATACATATCTTGCAGTTGGCCAAATTGATGCAAATTTGCTTTATGCAGCCTAAAATTATGGTACGTGCAGCCAATGCACTGGAGTTATTTAAATTGTGTCGGGAAAAGGGGGTCAGCTAATAGCGCATAAGCGCAAAAAGTGGACTTCCTCTATTAGTTCGAGAGATTTTCTCCTTCTTATCCAAACCTTGAAGGCAAGTGGACGTCTCCAGAAGATGGTCCCTGGACGGAGCCACAATTATCCTCAGATGATGGCGTCGTAATTATTGTCTTTTTATTTTACATAACTTCCGATCTATTATACACAAACAGTCGATTAATTCGTTATAGAGTCGTCTAATATTGTTCTATAGTGTGTAAGCTCTCTCATTGTATTCATTTAATATTTTGTCGTGCTTAAAATACAGTGAGTTAAACAAATAACTGACTTTTATTTAATTAATTGTTTCCATATTTTATTATGTTCTTTTCCAGAGTTTTTTCTTAAAGTAAACCATGCTGGCGCCCATACTATTGCACTCTATGACTTTAACTATTTATAATGCAGCCACCTTCCGAATCCAAATGGTTTCGGGAATCTAGCACACGAGAGCTGGGTTTTGCCAAAAAAAAAGAAGAGTGCCCGAATACCCACGCCCTAAACATATGCGAGTTTAAGATTCCCGTTTTCTTTCTATAGTTTTGTAAATGTAATATTTATATATGCACTACAGTTACAAAATATCATTATATAACACAGTATCAAATTTATTTAAAGTTATTCAATGTTTGTACATTTTCATTGGCCTTTAATGATATTTATATTATATTTATAGTGAGGTAATTAAGAGTATATATAAGTATTTCTCTTTCCATGTAACTTAAGTCTTGTTTCGCTGAATAAAGTAAAACTGAAACCAGTATCTCTTTCAACGTTAGGTTATATTTAATTTGCTTGTTTCGCATTGTTTCTTTGCCATTACAGAGGGTGCGTTTATCCATAATTAACGTGAGGCGAATATATAAAACCCGACCGGATGTGTAATTTTCAGGGGAAAATAATTTTAACGAGCTTTGCTTGGTCCGAAATCTCCCTTACAATTTCTGTAACACATGGGTATAATTTGATAACTATGTATTAAGCTTTTTAAATAAATTATTATTGATTCTTTCCAAATATCTTTCGTTAATAATAATAATTATGTGGGGCTTGATTTGGGTCACCACTGTGGGAGTCGTCGACGTGTCGTAGGTCATGTTGTTGAGTTTGATGATGAAGTTCCGAGGTCCAGTTCTCGGTAAAATGAGATGTTGTGCGGAGCGATATAAAGACTGAGATTCTAACAGACCGAGAAGTTATATTCAAGTGAAATTTCCGATGAATTATTATTCGCTATTTATACAATCAAAATAATATTCTTGTTATTTAAATAATCGAGTCAGCTATTATCTGGCGTTTGCGTCAATGGATGACTGACTAAGTGAAAAACGGATATGCGGAATTTATTGTTGCGGTAAGATCCTTACTGAGTTTGCTATTATTTGACACTACGGAAAATAGATATTTAATTTGTAATTCTATATCTCTATAAATATTATTATAACTCTACGCAGCGTTCTCATAAAGGGTACGTTTCAGTGTGTTCTTATAAAATAATGTCCACACAAATCTTTCCAATCTCCAAATACAAAAAATACATAGATAATAATATATTATGTATTATGCAACATTAGATATTACATAGTACCTACCTAAATAGTCTAAGCCTAAGCAACAACCAATAGTTTATTATATTCACAATATTTTTCAAAATAATTCAGAGAGTTATTTTTCATAAGATCGATGTCGTTATGTCACTCAGTTTTCATATCATGTTTTCGGTTTGAAAAAACACACTCGTAATGGTTTCGATATTGTATAAATGAAAGAAACAATCGTTGATGCGGTAATTTTATGGCAGTAATGCAACTGCGAGTAAATTAAAAAACTGGCATCTAATACTTTTTATTTATTTATTTATAAAAAAGAGTATTACGGCATTACAGATTTTGGCCAATGCACCATAATACATAAAAATATATAAAAATATCTTAATTACAAATAACAACTAATATGACAAGAAAGTGAAAAAGACAGCATGTGTAAATATTAAAGAAATATGATAATATATACAATTATAAATTTATCCTATTTAAAACGTCTACAAACATTATATAATTAATAAAAAACAAATCAACCTTTATGGTGCCATCAAATAAGCTAATTGCACGATACACAGCATCATGAAACATAACATCTGTCCTGCGACGAGGTATCTTGAAGACCGTGGAGCTGCGAGTGATATTGGTGGGAACATGAAAATTAATATTTGCCAGTATATGCGGATTGTAAATGAACCCACGAAGAAGTAAAAAGAAATGCTTTAAAAGAACAATCACTCTTCGGGTAGACAGGGGTTGCATTGATAGCATACCCAGAAGAAAACGAGTCGGGAAATTCATTTTATTGTCATTATCATAAGGAAAGAACCCGTATGTTCTTAAGTAGAGAAATCTAAGAAATCTATTGTGGACTCTACTGATAATTATTACTTATTTATATTAATACAAACTTTGGTATTGTGGCCACACCAAAGCCTGATTAGATATAAACCAAAAAAATATTAAGTAGCTTATTATTGTATATTTTTCAAAAACATATACCTAAGTAAAAAATGTTGTTTATTCAAGAGCGTGATTTTTTTCCGTAAAATTTTCATTTATAATGTTTTCCACAAACACGGTTAAATTTTATTGTATAATCCATTAATGAAGATTCTTTATATCCGGCGTACAAATTGCTACGCCCGGTCGGGAAAACCCAGTAAATATTTTGTGATACCGGCAAGGGTTTTAATTATGTTTAAAAGCATTTTTGATAAAAGGGTTTAGAAATAATAATAATAATAATAATTACCAGGGCTAATGCACTGCGATTCGTGTGTGTGGTCAAAACAATGTTTCTTTTGTGTTCAAATTCACGAAGAATAAAAATACACATTCTTTCAATTTTATACCCGCGAGCCTAAGCCTGTTCATTTATTAAAAACGTTTTTATTTCAACTTTTTTAAAAGTAAATTTATACTTACACGTTTTATATACTTATACCTATATAACAATGCTTCATGCAGTTCGGCTTAACGTTACAAAATTATTATATCACTCTTTTATAAGTACTGTTTCTATGACTAAAAAACGTTAACATTAGAAGAAAGGCGCCATATAAATTGATTGCTACCTTTTCCCAACCTAATTTATCCATTGTGATGCAAAAATTATTATAGTTGGAGGTCAGCACGTATTTTTAAGTGGAGAGATTGTAATTTTGCTTTAAGGAGAGTCAATTCAATATTTAAACAACATCCTAAACCAGCAGTCGTTATGACAGATGCAGTGTTGTCATGTTATACATATTTTCTCACATTACAATTATTTTATATTAAGGTTTTTTCGATTTTTTTATATTTACTATCGAACAGTTGAAATATTCTCAGGTCAAGGAACATAGGTAGAAAATATTAGTCCTGTACAATATAATATCCGTACCATAATTTTTTTTTTTTTTTATTAATATCAATTATTGAAAATAACAAACTAATTATTAGGTAGATATATATTTAAAAAGTATAAGTTTAAAAATCTATTTTCTAATTAATAAGATTTGATAATTATTAATAATTGGTTTAATAGTAACCATTATAATATAATAATATAATTTTGTATTTTCTTGAATTATATTAACACCAATTACTAAACTATCTGGTAATACAAATAATATTAAGTGTTTAACTACTTAAAAACTTATATTATCAGAAATTTTCCCCCTGCAATAATGACAATTTAAGCAATATATTTTTATAATTATTGACTGTAGCGTCTAGGATATAAATTGTGCAATTTCTGCTATGTATTTACCCTTTTTCAACACAACTGTAATTATATTTTACCCTACATGGCAGTATGATAATACAAATATATCCATACTATAATATAAAAAAATAATAATTGTTCCCATTCAAGTACATAATTATTGATAAAAACAAGAATTAAGACGTCTACTTCTAAAAACCGATAATTCTGCATAATATGGCTAAAATCAAATACGTATTTATAAATTGGTTAAAGCATATTGGCGCAATACCAGATAACTATCTTAGAAATAGAGAACATCAGTTGTTTATTCTCCCAAGGTGCAGAACCAACCTGCCACTGGTAATGCCAATTGGGAGGGCGATAACTATGATCAACGAAATTGCTTCGGGTGTTAATATATTCCACCTACGTGAGGATGAGTATAGGTGGATGTTATTTTATAAATTTTAAAAATAGGGTCTGCTTAACTCATCCGATGTATTTCCATGTACCTATATAATTAATATTTTTGTATTTACATATTTCTACTGATTAATAACATACTATCTATCTCTTTTTTTATGTCATGCTGTGAACGTCTTAAACTTGTAATTTGTAATGTCCACAATATGTAAAAATAAATAAATTGAATTGAATTGAATTGATATACGGGTTCAAATCCCATCGGGCATCGTATTTTTTTCAAATGTGATTTTTTCTAGTATGTATATATCATAGGTGTTTTCAAGTTATGTATGTTTAATAAAGAATAGTAATTTATTATCCAAGAAATTTTCTACACGATACCAAACATAATATTTTAATAAAATAATATTTATTAGATTGATGGAAATCGACATAATATAGGTATCTGGTAACGATATTACTATGTGATTTATGTTGACGCTTCTGCGTATTATTGATGTACATAAATGGAAGAATTTTATATAATATATCAATATAACCTGCCACGATTACATATACATGTGCCAACATATTATAGATCTTGAAGGAAATGGGAATCCCTAGAAATTTAGATTACTAATGATACCATCCAGAGGTTTTCATCGGTTTAATATAATTTTGATGTTTGCGACTTAAAATTATTAATTAATTTTATTTTATTGTTCACGATTTAATACTAAATATACAAGGTTAAGAATGTAACGTTAGTAATATTATGGGTTATAATTAACATTATAAAATTGTTCCAGAATCCATTTTCAAAAGTATGTCTATAGATTTATTTGCACTTAGTAAAAGTTGTGAAATTCACAAGAACGCTGACAATATTAATATCGCCGATGGGCTACGTTTAAAAACATAATATCTTCCAATATTTTCATCAAAATCCAATATCCAATCTAGCATTTCAGCTGTTGCAAATGACACAGTAAGAGAACTCAGAAATAATGGGAACTGAAATACCTTACGGGTGTGGCGAAACAAGCAACCGATCTCGAGTGTGGATGAATATGGGATAAACTTAAACAGTGTAAAGAATACGCTTGTCATTCATTTTGACAACTGCTCTCGTGACGCTCATTCAATATCGGTGTATTTTAAGCTTACAACACACACTATTGCACGTCCAATTCGTGAATCCACATTCAAAACCTTGCGTCAAAATGTAATGTATTGAGGAATAGCCTATCATAATTCTTTGTATTAATCTGTTCTGTAAATACAGTATACTATCATTAAAAATAAAAGTAATAATTCCTCTACAGTTAGTAGTGACCAAGACATGAACTGAAAAAGTTATGCCACATCTAGACGGGTACGATAAATCAAAATAACTATTCATTATGATCTCCTTTTCACAATATTGCAATCTTTTCTTCTCGTTGAAACGTTTTTTTTTTATTCAATATTCTGACGATAGCATTATAAAATCGTTTATTCGTGTATTCAGCGTTCGCATTGGTTTTCACTGTCAATATTCAATAAACACTTTGACTCCCTTTAAAAGAGATTCCTATATATCTTATGGCTTACATCGCCGGCACGTACTGAGTTGAGAAAATCCACACTTTTATGGTAGACTTATCAAAAGAACGACACGTTCGTTTATTTAACCTGCTTAGTGAAAATTACACTCCGTGAATAAGTTTTGCATGCCTTTTTACAAGAAAGAAAACTTCAACTTTTACATCTTATTTTCATTTATACCACCAATTTTATAATACTAGCAATTGCGTTACCGCATCAGTATTTCGCCCGATCTTGATATCGCTACGACTCTGGTGTCCTTGTTATTATGCATATTTACAATAATATTAGTTAAAGCATCCAAACAAAAAACCTTAAAATGTATGTATTAATATAATTATATTGAACTTTATAAATTACACTAAATTAAAAATTAAAGATGTTCCCAACAAGACATGGAAAAAATAAAGAAATAATTTTATTAAAATACTATGTAAAAAACTACAAAAAAATTAGGGTAAACGGAAGTTAACCGAAAGTGATAAATAAGTAAACGTTATTTTAATAAAAAATAAATAACGGTCACTAAACCCACCCTCGCGCCTTGGTGAAAGATGGTTCATGATTTATGGTAAAACATCGATCAAATGATGTTACTGTAAATTCGAGTCACTGATGTATATGTACCCAATTAGATTTTTTTCAATTTAAGCAACATCGTATATCTGGCCTCGTCAATTATTAATTGTAAGAGTAGCCTAAAATATCGAAAATAAAGGAACAATTAATCCATTGTGCTAGATAAAAAAATTAATGACCTTTTGGTTCAATGAAGGTACTATGTTCAAAGGTATTAAACTGACACTTAAAATCCATGACCAGCAAACCTAGTGCATGATATAAAAAAAACACAGAAAGACTGCTAAGCTTGTTTGATTGGAGCGTGATGCGTAGAATATTCGGTTAAATCAATGATAAACAGTCAGTCAAAATTGGGACGCAAACAAAACCTAGTCGACTTCGTACTATATAGGGGATAGTGGCGAATCAAAATTTAAAGACGTTGAGCCTCCAAAGAAGAAAAACGACTTGAAACAGACTTGGATAGAGATAGATAGAATATGGGTGCTGTTTTAGGTAATAAGGTCGAATGTACAAAATAATGTACATACTAAGAAAAATTACAAAGGATTTATATTTGCAATAAAAAGATAATATAAAAATTAAATAAAAGTAAAAATTAGTGTCAGATATATAAAGGCAAAACTTTGCGTAAGTACTTGGAAGTATTTTTGATAAACCTGCATTACTTTTAAAAATGGCTCTCGTGGTGCAGTGCGTAAGGCGCAGCGCCTTCCATACCGGAGTTCTGTGTTCGATTCCCGGTGAGATCAAAATGTATTTACATACCTAATCTAATATGTAAATTCATCAAGCCTGGGAGTTTTACCACTGTTATTGTGCCTCACGGCCATTTGTGGTGTTTAATAAAGAAACAAATAATTTTTAAAAAATAGTCACATAGGCGTAAGAGACTATTCGTTTATTTAATGTCACATTTTTTTCTCAATTTGTAGATACGCCAAAAAATATTTGGCAATAAAATTTTTATTATAATGTAATATTTAATTCATAACAGCCATTTTTGCATTTTCACCCCTGTGACCCTAAAGACCCGATATTAGCTGCTGTGATGTTAAAACAACGAAAGCTTCGAATGGGTTTTAGTCAGCAGCAAATTATTAACGAAAGTTTATGAATGATTTAATGCAGAGGCATCATTAGTACATAAAATTAAATTGCACCATTATTTCGACCCATCTTGATGGTGTTCGCAATTTGAGCCCCTGATTTCCATGTAACGAGTCATTTGTTACGGCATTATGAACGTAAGCAGAACGAAGTTGGCGGCTGCTTGTAAATCGCTTCTGGGCTCAATTTTAAGAGAATGACATGACGTTATCTGCGAATTAATCATTGCAATAGCTGGATCGTGAGTACGTAGCGGTTATGTTCGTCTCGGAACATTGTCAGGATATGAAATCTAAGCGTAGCGCTTTATATACTAACTTCCTCGTATATGGTTTACTTACATAATATAATATTCCTATATCACAAAATTGTAAATAATTTAACACATGCTTATTTACACAATGTCTACTCCAATTTATAAGTAAATAGGATTGTATAATATGTATTAAACATAATTTCATTTTTGATAAAATCTATGTTTTCTTTAAAACAGCCAAAAAAAAAATCTTTTCAATATAATATGTATTAGAAAAAAAATAATACACAAAATCGTAATAATTAACATAATTATTTCAATTTATTTATTTTTTAACATATTGTGGACAATTGTGTGTGGAAATTATAAGTTTAAGACGTTCACAACATGACATTTAGAAACAAAGAAATAAAAACAGTATTTATTACATAAAAAAGTGATAGATCAGTAGATAAATTAGATAGGTACAAGGAAGTACACCGGATGAGTTAAGCAGACCCTATTTAAAAAAATATATAAAACAACGTCTACGTAAACTCATTCTCACCTAGGTGGAATATATCAACACCCGAAGCAATTTCGTTGAACATAATTATCGCCCTCCCAATTGGCATTACCAGTGGCAGGTAGGTTCTGCACCTTGGGAGAATAAACAACGGATGGCTTCTATTTCTAAGATAATTATCAGGGACACATGTCGCGAGTGGAGAACTACAAGGTTCTAAGTGTTTGTCCTTGGAGAAACAAAAGTAACAATGAGGCAACTTAGAATACTACTTCTTTGTTGGGTTTGTTTTTTCAAGGACGAACACTTATAACCTTGTAGTATTAGGCTCACGACGGGTCAACACTGCCCAACATGGTAGAGTTCTCATTTATATCTCGTATAAGTCGAAAAAAATACGTAGCTAAATAAAGATTCCTTCTAAATTGCATGATCTAAATTAATATATAAGGTACGGTGGAATCCTTAACAAATTCACATTTTATAAATTGTAAGTTTACCCTTATAATATAATAAAAATATTATAAAATATTGAATTTAAAAAATGTATACATTATTCATTAAAACACGTTTAAATGTACATTGATCACTTAATTTGATTACGCAGCACTCTTCGTATAATATTTTTACTACTATAACTACTGTTTGTAGAACAGCATATTTGCAATTATTATACAATTTTAACCTTAATGAAATGATATATGGCTCGCGAACAGTTGTAGCATAACTTTTGGAAACGGTGCAGTATTGAATCATGTGTATGCTAAATTTATATTAGCTTCAAAACGTAGACCAAATAGATTCAGCAAATACTCAACAACTATCTCATTAAATACAAAATCATCCTTAGTTCAGAAACTTCTATAGCAGACTGCCAATAATTTTAGAGCCAAAATAATATTTAGTGATAAAGTCATTCTAATATAAATATTTTCAGTGATGTGTATCTAATATTTTACCTACCTAATGAAAAATTAACTTAAATTTATTTGTTACTTAGATGTGTTTTTTTATTTAGCAAGTTAATGAAAAAATAATACTATCGACCGAAACTACTTGATGGAATTTGAATTTAAATTCTTATTAATTTAAGTTTTGTACTATTCCATTTAAGTCGTTTTTTGAGACCCGGGTTTCGTCTTTCGGCATCTTCAGGCACTATAATGTATTCATCAACGGTAAATATTTGCATTTTCCATTAGTGAGTACGCATTTATCATTTGTGAGTACACATCGCGCCGTGAGTGTAAAACCAAGGCATCTGCAAATTTTTCAATTTCGAGATTAAATGCAAAACAACTGCAAAAGTCGTGGACTTGATAATGTAAAAGTGAAGTAACTGATAGAACATTCAATATAATGTAGATATAAACCAAATATTATGGTTTTTTTAGAAACTCTACTTCTCCTAACAAAACGAAGACTTCAAACCCTAATATATCCAAAATATGTCATTGCAGATGCCTTGGTTTTACACTCACAGTGCGGTATGCTAAAAGACGAAACCCGAATTGCAAAAATTACTCGGATACATAAGTACAAAAAATCAATTGATTTTTTCTTTTTTATTACATTAGGTTACATTACATAGTTAACATAGTTTTTTTTTTAATTTCTAGACCAAACAAATGTGTGGCTTTTTTTATTGTACACTCAGTGTTTTAGTGTTTTTATGTGTTTTTTTACGTAGGATTAAACCAGTAAAGATTTATGACTGAGTCCTCAAAGAATGTATTTTGAGCATCACTGAGCACAAAACCGAAACAGATTCAAAAAAACTACTCACTTTTTATTGTATGACATTCAATCTCAGTACCCACTCATAAAAATTCTTCTGTATACATTTTGCTTAATAAAATAAAGGGTCTAGGATTATGAAACCTCCCCTGGTGGCAGTTCAGACCACAAGCCAAAAGAATCTTTGCCCTGACGTACAGCCAGACGTTTTTCCGGCCAAAAGTTAATTTCAATTCCTTTGAGCATTTATTACGTTACGCTTGCTTACGTACTAGTAATGTTGAATCTTTCGGCAATGGGCCATATCACTGACAAACAATTGGTGTCCGACATTATAATAATATATACAAACTTAACTATTTTCAAAGCTATTATTAAATTTACTATCTCGTATTAACCACAACGAGGTGAAACATCTGGCTTTTCTATAGTGTAATTTATAGTATTTAATATTTGGCAGATGCGAGCTTCTATGTCATTGTTATATTTTTTAATTTATTTGGTTTATTTTCAGATTCCGAACATTAAGGGCTTACTTAGATATATCAAAATATTAATAAATTGTTTGATATCACTTATCTCGAAAAGTAAATCAACGAAGCTCATTTTTTTTTTGTTTTTGTATATTTTAATAAATCATAAAAAAATATCCTAGAAGATTTCAGATCGAATGCATCTTTAAAAAAAATATTTAGATGATTGAATCCATAATTAGCATACCAGATAATGAAATTGGTATCAACAATATTGTGCATTCATCCTAATGAATGAAAACAGATAACAAAAGAAAATCAATTTCATTAATGATAATATAATATATTTTTTTTTAATTTAATGAATGAGTTATGACGTTGATGTTGCCTATAAAATTGCCTCTGCAAAAAATATTCTACCTTTACCACTCACCACGTCTTTATACTATTGATACCTCCACGTGTTTACGTGTATGGAGGACCCCTTTAAGGTAAAGTGCGAGCAAAGCTATGGATGCCACATTCATGTTTCTTATAGTCCGCTAAGCCCAATGTCGTCTATCGCCGCTCGATCAAATAAAATGCTCTGTACTTTTATTTATTAACTAAAAATGTAAAAATTACTAGATGATTGAGATAAAGGTTGGTCACGCGAGATTAGTATTAATAATCGAGACTCGAGGGAAATAATGTTAGTTTTTAAATCGTATTTATATTAAGATACCTAATATTGTTTCTATGGAGCCGATTCTCAGAATCGTTATAGCTCTCAACTATCTGGCTGGAATGTGACCTGAACGACTTTTAAGGTAAGGCCCAGGTAGAGGTCGAGCATTCCGCCGCGGGCGAGAATGACAGAGAGGGGTGAGCGTTCAGGGGTAGATTGAGAGGGACAGCGATAAAGATAGATATCCAATCTGGCCGGGGAGTAAGCCGAAGTCTTTGGTTCGCGGTGGACATCGTATCCCGCTTAGTATTGACTCCGCGTATATAATTTTTTGCTGTTTACCTGCTTTTTAAAACGATTTTTGTATCGACAGGAATCGATCCGGTCAGTCAACCAGTTCAACTACGTACCAACTTCCCACATCAGTTAAGTGACGTGAATCGCGATTTGTTTATTTTTTTTGTTAGCTACACAAGGCTCCCATAGTTGTCTAGATATTTTAAAAATCGAGAAAATTTACTCAGATAACCTTTCTATAAATATAGTGTAGCCGTGAGATCTCTACGAATAAAAATATTAACGAATGAACTTGTGAAAATTTAATTAATATATATATAGACTTGTCAGTGACCTGGTACCTGTAACTTTATAAACTGTGAAAAACTTAATAATAGTGTACCTGTGTGTTATGTTGTGTATGTTACCTTAATGTGAACCATAATAATTAATAATAAAAACCGTTGACCTTTGCGTCGATTAATTGGTGCGTTCATAATTTTTATCATCCCGGCATCCTATATTTACCCAACTGTCAAGACTAACCTTACACTGAACGTGCTCTACCAATACCAAACCCAGCCTCGATTGACCGCCCTGAACAATTTACCATCACTGAGCTAGTCGAAGGGTGGAAGCTGGTCGTGTAACTTACACGTATTGACCGACGACGCGCTACCTACGGCGTCATTAACGCCAGGTCGACCGGAGAGCAGAGTGCGAGGTCGGATTGGGCTTTGCAGTCCCGAGTCCCCCTCCCTACCCGGACTTCCGGGGTGTCACTATTACATGGTCATAACCCGTGACGTAATAATATATACATTAGAATATATTATGTTGTGGTGTTGAAGCAACTGTCCATGAGCTTGAATGGCGTACACATGAGTGTATGATACCTATTATAACTTAATTAACTATGCAAAGTCTAGATGAGAGTTTTTTACTTAACGTAACAATTTTTAAATGCGGAATTCTTTGTTTGTATAATTAGACTTGTAATGAGTAATCACTAATCGGCCCAATCTAGAGTTGCTTTTTTTTTTAATTCTCTTCAATATGAAAAAATACAGCTGATAAACACTTATCATCATGGATAGGTATTATTTATTTGATTTGTTATTAACCTGCTCTATTTCACAATATAATTTATATATTATTCAAATTCTAATGGATTAAGTTTTGTACTATTCCATTTTACTCGTTTTTTGCGACTCGAGTTTCGCCTTTCGGCATCTTCAGGCTCTGTGTACACTCACCAAAAGGCAAATATACACTGACAATGAATACAATTAACTCTAACTTATATAACAAATCAATACAATAAAGTAGGTAAAATTTGTATCACCTATATTAAGTCAATAAAAAAATATATAACAAACAAATTATGAATAGTTGAAGTGTTTGTAAAAACCCCCTACCTTATCAATAATAATGGACGCGATAAGCATATCTAAATCGTAAAAACATAATAATAGATCAGCAGTAATTATAAACAATAAAAATACTACACTCAATGGGTGTAAAATCGTCCATTCTGGGGGCAATAGTAACGTTTTGGGAATTAATGGAGTTATCTAATGAGATATATCTATGATAATCAGTCTTTAAAAATTATTAGTTAAACAATTAATATTAAATAATATTCTTACATGATACCTACTTTTTTTTACTTAATAGGTAGGCGATATAGTATTTAACTACTGCATTGTATTGATTTGTTCCATAAGTTAGAATTAATTGTATTAGTTTATCAGTGTATATTTGCCTTTTAGTGAGTGTACATAGTGCCTGAAGATGACGTAAGGTGAAACCCGGGTCGCAAAAAAACGACTCAAATGGAATAGTACAAAACATAAATACATTAGAATTTAAATTCAAATTCCATCAAGTACCTTCGGTCGATAGTATTAATATTATATAATATTCAGTTTACACATATTTAAAAATTTTAAGTTGTCCATTTTTATTTGTTATTTTTCAATTAAATACATAAATTATTGCATAATCATGAAACAAACATGATTGATATTATTTATTTTGCAGGAGTTTTTTTTATCGTTAAAATGTATTCAAAACACTGAGTGGTTAAGAAAAGTTTGCTGTATGCTAATTTTGTATTAGCGTACAAACTGTCTGCGAGGATATGTTTTAGAAATATTGTAAGAAGACCCTTTTCCTCGCTATATAAACGTTAAGTAAACTGCTTACAAACTGCTCAGTTGTATTTTTCCTAAGCTTTTGTATTCAAAAACAGTTTAAGATTGTATAATATTGATATAAGTAATATCGTTTCACTTACAAACAAATTTTGTATCACAGTGCTTTATACGTGAAGCGAAAATATTTACTCTTAAATATGCAAAATACCCAAAAAGCTAAGCCACCAATAGAAAATTGTAATATCCTTTCGCTATCACGAGTATTTTGTTTATGCCAGAGGTTTTCAAAGTATATAATATGGTGCTCTAAGGTGCCCACGATATTCAAAAAACTTTATAACTTTAACTTATCTTGCCGTTTCTTGAAGACAACTGCACTCCGGTGTATCTAAAGATTGCTAAATAACATCCATTGAGTGTATATAGTAGATGTATGGGATGATGCAAGAATACTGGTAAGTGACAGGGATTCTCGGAGATCCGCATGATTTCCATGTACTCCATATTTTTATATTACATTTCCATGTACTAACTGAGGAGTGGATATGATCAAAGAAAGAGGAAGAAGGTTATTCTAGACGAAGATCTTATATTAAAAATGTTATAGCATTAACTTTAATTAAAGAAATATGAGACAGAAACAAGAAACATCTTTACTTTCAGCATGCTTATCCTCTTTAGGTACTCTTAAAGTTTTCTGCAATCAATACGTTATTTGGTTAATAACTTCCCATCTTCCATTTTGAAACGAGCTGTCCAAAAAGAATATTTGGTCTACTGATTACGTTAGCTACAAAAATATCGTCATATTGCAAGTTAATTTGAAGAGACCTTCATATTTTTACTATGAAATTTCACAATATTTTCAAATTCATTACTTAATTACATACATGATTTTATGTCCATATAAATCGTGAATACTAAAATTCATAGGACAGGTGTCACGTTGTAGATACCTACCTATACCTTAATTCAAAGTAGGTAAATGCTGACCAAGAGAAGAAGATGCAAGATTGGTTGTGTCTTTCACGCCAACCCCCACCCTACGGCAGGACGAGACCCTACTTTGTACTTTTGCGGCATTTGTAAAATCAGTGTCTTCAACTTTAAATGAACCAGCAGATGAGTACCCCTATTTATTGTATTATAATGTTCTTGTAGAATTGTATATGCTCACATAGCAATGATCACGAGTCTCCTTAATTTCATGTCTCTATATTCTTACTTGTAACTCATTTGCTGCTGACTAGACAATGATTTTTTAATTATCACCTTTAAAATGCACGTTAATTACATCGATCGGCCGCCTGGTCATTACGCGCCAGGTGCGTCTTCAGCGTCCAAAATATTAAATAAATTCAATGTTTTCTAGCTTATAATAAACAATTGTTACCTCAAAATTACAGTGTTTTCTTCAATTCTTCAATATACCATCATGTACACATCTAGGAAACACTTGGCGCCCTAATCATTAATACATTTTATCATACACTTATAAGTCTTGTTTATACACATTTTTCTTAGTCTATACTTAAATTCCTTTTTTATTATATTCCATAGATACAAGTTCACTGATAGTCACATCCATTTGTCAGCGTGATAACATGCCCCGAACTATTTAATCATCATATTTTATTCTTTATTTTTACTTCTTAATCATGCTCTACTCTTAACTTTCAATTTCTCCAATCTTTTTTATTCACATTCTAACTATCCGTCACTTTTATCGATATAACACTGGATAGTATGTGATTAAATTTTAATTCTATTTGACATTTATGTCAGGTATTGCTGAATCAAAGCAGATGTTTAAATATTATGTAAAAATAATTTCTCACTAATTTTATGTAGGCAGCCGATAGCAATATGTTGATCATTATTTTTAAGATTAATTAGCATATAAAACTCTAAAAATGCATAATTATGTTATATAAATAAAGTAACATACTTAAACCAGAAATCGAGCCGCCATTTTGTTTATGTTTATTTCTAATTGAAGAAAAAAATAATGAACTTGTTACCAATACAACAACACGTTTTAATGAACTTATTAAAGTTGACAGTTTTACATTATCTTTAGTTAGACTTTCCATCTTTTCATTAATATAGTTTGTATTATTTTTGGGAAATTACGTAATACCTTAAATAAGTCTGTAACAGCAAGATTAAAGCGATAATTTTATTATAATATAAGCTGATTTTATACATTGACAGTGCTCTAAAATTATGTCAACAAACTAAAACAGAAAATACGTACTTATTCAATAGGTAAGGACTTAAATTTTGCCTTGCTATTTAATTTAGTAGACCTTTTCAATTAAACAGCGTGCCTACTTTTATTTATTACAAAGGTTGACATAATTTTGAATAATTGAAAATTTTCATATTTTGTTTTAAAAATAGCATTATGTATAAAAAATGATTTTCTATTCAAATACCGATTGCGTTTCATTTTCTTTAAAATAAAAATTTGAATTGCATTCTGGTCATATTTTGAGGTTGCTAAATCAAATAAAAAATAAAATGAATTATCGAATTAAATTATTAAAAATGTCATAATTTTAATTGTACGAAAAGTGCATTAGCAATAGTTTTTTCATGATGTTCATACATTCATTTATATTCCGACATGTTGAAATACTTAAAATACTAGACAAAAATCCATCAAGTACATTTAGGACTGCAAATAGAATATTTTTTTGCAAACAATTATAGAAAGTGAAAGGCGAAATCAAAAATTTTAAAAAGTCATATTTACAGTTAGTCGTAAATTACAAAATATTGCAGATAATGAATATAAATGAGTTTACAATCAATTTCAAGCTAAATTCTATTTAAATGAGAAACAGAGCTGGATTGTATATTTTATGAATTTATGTTTCCACATTACATTGTTAAAATTACTCACAGAATCAGAATCAAGAAAAATGTCAAAAACTTCAAAATTAATAGCCTCAATTATTTTTAGTTTCGGTTGGTGGAAAATAAAAATGGTTAAAAGTCTTTTTTCAATTTTCAGTTTTTTTAGAAAATTCTCCAAGAAAATATAATACAAGAGAAAGGTCCCAACGATAAACTCGTCACACGTCACACGAAATCCTAACCTACAATAACATTATTTTAAATAATAACATAATTGAAGGAAAATAGGAAAACTTTTTTTTACTATTAAAGCAAATTTGTGATGTGTGTTTATCTCACATATCTAGTTGACTCGCCTCGCCGGGCTCTTCCTAAGCCCAGGCCCCTAGGCCCCTATTACTAGATAAATCAAAAGAATTTGCAGAAATTGTCAAATAAATCAATAGGGTCTGCGACCCAAGACTGGATACTGATAAACATGATTGCTCGTAACAACGAATAACTAGGGACCGTGAAGAGTAGAATGAGCTAGAAGTGGTCTTCATCCAGCAGTGGATCAACCCCAGCTAATGATAATGATGATATTTTCATTTATAGGATAATTGAAATACACTATTTATTTGTATTATTTGATTTATTATTTGTTTAATTAATAAAGTACTTATTCCACTTAATTAATTAAATTTTGTACCGGTTTCATCCTTTTCAAAGGGACATTATCAACTAAATAATAAATTTAAAACAGGCATTTATCAAACAAATCATAAAAGCGACAAAATACCTATTAATACATTGCAACGAACCGTTGCAATGAACGAAATGTACCGTTTTTAAAAAAATATTTTTTTTTCGGTTAGGTAGTACATGTTTATCTCACTATATAATATAAATATGTATGCTAGAAAAAAAATTCAAGCCTATTAAAGGCCTACAAATTAGCATTATGTCTGATTTTAGAGGGCATGTCAAATTGCAATTACTCCATAACGTGATTTCCAGATTTACCTACTTTTGGCAGTAGGCTAACGGTAGGTTAAGCTATAACATACGGCCGTAGCTATAAAATGACAAACGATAAATGAAGTAGGGAGTAAGATCATGGTAACGCGCGTGTTTGAACATGTACCGTTAAAAAAATCGGTTGGGTACATGTTCAAATACGCGCGTTCCAATACGCGCGTTCCAATACGCCGTATGTTGTAGCATAGCCACTGGGAAATGCCAATAGAAATAACGTATTTCAAAAAAATACTACCTTATTCTTAGGTCAATAATTATTTTAAATCAATTATTATTCGTAAGATGTTTATCACATTTGGATGGTCAAAGACATAGCTTATAATCAGTATCTTTACAATTATCTTCAAGTGTGTTAATCATGCCCATTTTTTGAACAATAAAATGCCTAATTCTTGTCAAATTTGGGATCACAAAGATTATAAAATATAATTTTTTATCGTAAATATGTCACTATATAATGTTATTATTAATTTTACTAATGTTTTTTTAAATACGTTTAAAAATTAATAAACCTAAAAAATCTTAACACCACTGCACATGGACGTACTGAAATATGACTATATTCTAAAACAGTAGAGCAAGAGGTTTAAAAGAATACTATTTTATGTACTAAAAATAGTTTATGCAGTCATCAAATATTTAAAATAAATATAAAGGATAATAAGGCTTAAAAATTATTTAAATAGATTACAACGTTTAGGGAACGTCCAGGGTTATGCTCTGAAAATACCATAAAAGCTCCATTTTGATCTACGCTGAGCATGTGGGCCGTTAAGGAAACTGCACCAACTATTCTAAAAATTAATGAAACATATAATAAAATAAAATGAAACAAAAAGTAATTACAGAAAATATTTCAATAAATTAGACACACATATTTACGTTTAGTCAATATTCAATAACAGATTCAAATTTTAATTATTGATTAAACCATTTATTGATAATAAAATGAAAGGGAAATATGAAGTCAAAATCAAAAAAAAAACAAATAGATAAAACAAAAATAGAACACGGTACAAAATTTTATTAATAAAATGGAATAAGTACTATTTATAGGATTGTTTTATTTAATTAAACAAATAATTACTCAAATAATACAATGCATTTCCACCATGAATTGACAGTTAACACTATAAAAGAAATTTATTTATATTTAAAAAAAAAACTTAATTTACCAGTATGTACTAAAAACTATCGATCCCCAGTGGCGTCTCAGGGTATATTCTGGTAAGGTAAATGCTTCGGTAGTAATTTAAAATTATACACGCTATAAATCACATTTATTTTGGGCATTAGCGTTGCTCCCTTGCCTATCCCTTGCGGACAGCTCGTCTGGATAACTTGATTTATTTGCCAAAACTGCAAATACATTTTCACACATTTTATCTGACTACGTCTAAAACAAGATTATGACGTAAGCACTAGAGTATAACTTTATTCAAATATTGAATACCCACATATTTAATACTTTAAAAAAAATATCTATCTTTGTAAAAATTGTGATTGTATTGTATACTTTTTATTTAAGTAATACTTCTTTTGGGGTGAGAGTGAAATTGAGAGCTGCGCGCGAACACCGTTACGACAGTATGAAAATAGCTGGGTATCAGTCAGCTGTATACAAACGCAAGTTTGATAGTAGAATTTTTCCGTTGCCTATGCAATGAATTTATTATTGTCAGGCATTTGCAATTCCTTAGGTTAACAAACGATTAAACGTCAAAGTGACAGTTGTTACTTTAAAAATAAAAACAACAAGAAATAGCAAGGTAATTAAGAGCTAGTCGAAGTACACGCACCGATTTTTTAAAAGCTTAGCGTTAGTTATTAATGTTAATATCATTATTGCTCATTTATTAGTATACTATGGACACTTTTTTTATGAAATGAGTATTTTTTTTCTAATAGTCGTAATTTTGGCATTTTATTTATTTATTATACGTAAACAAGTACCTTTTCATAAATTCGTCGTCGCTAATGTATGGAAATTGTCTATTATAATTAATTCCCCGACCACCATTATCATATATCGAAAAAATATAAGCTGCAAACCACATCCTCTGGAAATATCCTAAAATGTTTACGGAAATGGAAGATATGTTCTAATTGCACCAACCGCATATCGGGCATAAATATCGGGCCATCCAACCTGCCCACCACAAAGGACAATTTTATTGTGTCCAAAAAATCATAGTATCTAACTTGCGGAGGTGAATTTTTTTTCACGTAGAATGTTTGTTGAATTAGTTTTATGTTGTTCTTATTATTTAATAAATAAGTCGATTTAAATTCAGTCAAAGCACACTTGAGTGTGTGTGGCTCAGTTTTGGATAACTGCACTAATATTATTCGCATACTTATACAGTTAGTCGTTAGTTAGATAATCTGCGTGACATATTTGTCTACCTAAAATACAAAATAACTACTACAATAGATACTGCATCTAATATGTGTTATGAATTGTCTTTCAAATGTATAATATATTAAATGTAACTAACACTAACTACAAGAGGTTTTCTCACATATTTTCTAAGGAACACTTTCATAAAGAATATAAGATGGATGGATTAATCTATCCGTTGAAATGTATTATAGTGTGTAAAAGTATAATTGAGTCGCTTAGAATCATAACTCACATATTGCAATTTTGTCGTTTTTTAGTTAAATATGCCAAGTGATTCTAAATGAATTAATCTATATACCGAAAAATAGTTGAGTATTAAAAGTCAATTTAAACCATGTGAAAATCGTTGACAAAGTTCATTGTTGGTGTAATATGTCGTATATTTCAAAGAATAGAGTTTTGTCACCAACGCCTTCCTAACCAATCGGGGAGCTCTATTTCTCATAGTATGCTGTATGTCTGCAACGTTAGGAGTATTAGGTATATATATATATTTAAAAAAAAAAAAAAAAAAGTTATTCGACTCTCTCACTCATTAATATTCTAGGGAGTTCAATACTGTTCTTCTAATTACAAAAAATAGTGCTCTGTTGGTTTTTAGCGATTATCTCAAAACTTGATTTTTGGAATATGTGAGTTATGATTCTAAGCGACTCAATTGATTCGTGGTTATTAGCGTTTAACAACAAAAAATAACGGTTGGTGCCTATAAAAATTAAATGTATCCGGCATACATAAATATACAGGAAGTATACGAAACAGAACGAATAAAGATTCATTTTAAATATGGAACAATCCAAACAATTTATATTAATCTTTGATATAGCACGAATTTTCATATTGAAGAGAATAATTTTTTGGTCTAAATAAAATACAAAAGAAGCTTATTAAGTTCAGTGTAGTCAGCACGAAAATACCACAAACATTTTTTCCTTCGTTCTACTAATATAACTTGCTCAATGATTAGTATACTTTGAAACAAGCCGCAATACACACACAAACTTAACATGTATCGCACATTGACAGCATGACTAACACGCCTCATCTGTCTTTTGGATTGCCTCCAGTGTGAGAGGGAACGAAATCCTGAAAAATATCACAAACGACCCTCCCTCTACCGCGATACAGATGCTGAAAAAGTAACCGCATCTCTCGGATGGAGAGTCAACAGTGATTTGTCACCTCGGCCATTATTACGGGCCGAGTCGTCCGGCGCAGTGTCAACCGACAAAGTGTCTGCTATCAATCGCCTACGCTTTTCTTGTTCATCTATCTGAGGGGCTGGCAATAAAGGGAATGGTTTCCATCTACGGCGTAGGTCTACGAGATGCTACGATTCTTTGGGATGTCAACATTTTGCATAAAAAATGTTTTATTGAAGAAAACTAGCCGTATGTGGGAAAAGAAATCAGAAAGTTTATGTATTTATTTATTTATTCAGACAACAGTAGTATAGTACAGAATAATACAAAATTGTATACAATGATTACAAAAAGTAAACTAAAGAGCAGCAAATTTCAGATTATTCAAACTAAGATATATTTTAATAGAAAACTCTAACATAATATAATTAACTATTTTTTTATCCAACGAAAAATTCACAAGATTGATGAATGTAGTTTTCTAAGTATTGAACATACATAATTTTGAAAATGCTTCTGAGAAAATATATTATAAACAATAGGAAAAAAAAATGAAAAAAGTAAAACACCCCGCAGAAATTGAGCCTGCATCTCTCGGGTATTGAACCCAAATGCATAGACCACAATGCTAAAGGAGTCATACTTTATTGCTACAAATTTTAACTAATAGCCTTTAATACTCTCTGAGGCAAGGCCTGAACAAAAACGATGCATAAGTGCGAGTGAGAAAGTATTCTGTATCCTTATAATCTCTGCGACACACGCTAGAGTAAGATAAAAAGTTTACAGATCTGGGAGATGGTTTGCTACGATGTAGCCGGCAAATCTTAGCTTATTGCATAACTAAGCGTCAATAACCGTGTTGTTAAAATTGCTATTTTTTGTGTTAAACATAAAGTCAGTGGTAAATATTTTTAGTTAGTTAAGTAGAAAAGATGGTACTGTGTGTTGTATTAAAATATGGTAGCCGTACTGATAAGCAAGAAGATGGTATTACGTTTCATAGGTAAGTTGATACATGTTCGTGATAATTTATTTGTATATTATTATATATTTTAATATCAGTGTTCTAGTTTTTCTTTAAAATAACTTAAATTATGGATATCTTTACCTAATGGTTGCATTTTGACCGCTTAAAATACTATATAACGTAAAAAATAGAAAATTATATTTTAATTCTGAGCGTCTAGTGCGAGCACTTTGGGCGAGCACTAGCGAAATGGTCTATGGTCTCAAATATTTGTAGACGAATGCGTTCGCTCGCCCACAAACCAAACGCACGGCACGCGGCTTTATTAAGAAATGCAACGGGTGGCGTCTAGATGTATCTATAGTCTATGCTCTGAAGCGTTTTCCAAATTGAGCTATTACTTCTTTTGGTTTAAAATTATTTTTTGCTTTGTTTTTTCTCTACTAAGTTGATTTACTCGTACTTTTTATTCTAAATGTTATGTGGTGAAGGTCTTGAATTAATAATTTTTTATGTGCTCAATGTGTCAAATAAGTAAAATACAATATTTAATACCGTATCATTATTATCAATGTGACACATTTTATCATTACTAGAAATTTACACAGAATCGAACAAGGTATTCTGATCGCTTATAGGATATAATTACGAATATGAAAATTACTGTTTTATGAAGTTTATAATATATGAAAACCTTTATTTAAAAAAATATTCTTCTCCAAATATAATATATTTTGCATTAAAATTCTAGGTGATATACAGTGAAGCTGATTATCTTCACAAGCTTTACTCAACGCTAACAAAGATGAAAATCTAATACTGCGAAAAAAATCCCCTTTTTTCGTTCAACGTTATCCACTTGTTATAAAATAGCACCAACACAATATTCGCTAGCCTTATGTCCCGATGTTTTTTTTTCCTATAGAACTGTGTAACAATGTTATATGTTTCAGTGTCAAAACAAATGTGGTGAAAGATGTTTTTGTAGCCACGCGGTTAACTTTTTGCCACAAAAACAGATAAATCCATCAGAGTTTTTTTTCCGCGGTATGCGTGTGTAAGTATGTATGTACGTAATGGCGATAAATAAACTTGCTTCGGTACTTTTTCTTTGAAATACTGATGTTTTTTTAAGAGTAGACGTACTATATTTTTCAAATTTTTGGTTGTATTGCCTACATTCGGCAATAATATATTGCTATAAAAAAATTATTATATTTTTATACTGTCAACACCAGGACCACCTCGTCTTTCTTAATCCACTCTTAAATTAAAGACTATTTAAACTCATTCCTTTCATTTCACTCAAACCAGCTACACATGTATAGTGGTCAATGATTGTTGGTCTTCTAAACATGATTTCGACAGTGTAAGTATTAGAAAATCATTTAAACTATCGCACAATAGTCGCATCTACAGTCAGCATATTCTACACGCGTTATATCAAAGTGCAATAATGCAGAGGCCAGCATATTTCTCAAAAGCAAACTTCATCAACAATGATTCGCAATTTACCGAATATTCATGTATATAATTAGCAGGTCATAGCTGCTCTGTCTAAATACCTATTAGTATCAATCATAATCTCCGTCCGATCAGTAAGCTTCGTGTAAGTCACTCCTGTCCCACGGGTTTGGACCTCGGGACAATATCATAACATAACGTTCTTGTAACATATTCTTGTACCAACTGTTAACGCTGCAAATAAAACTCACTCCTGCATCCATCGGAGCAACCACCACCAAATATTGACTTTTCATCCCTCCTCCTGATGACTCTCCGTCTACACCTCCTGGTCATCCTCTAGACACAGCGGTCTTCACCCTCCACAACGAAACCCGCACAAGATGTAACTGCATACTTAAACAATTTGCATATTTATTTTTCACAAGTATATACGGTGGTCATACAGTCTCTAAATGACACAAATATACAAATTAAATAAAAACGCAACAAAATATTACACGTGATTAGTTCAGACTTGCGCAAATCTATTTTATATACTTTCAGTTAATTCTCCTTAACTATGAAATCGCAAGTACACATTCAAACATTCTCATATCACTTGTAGAGTCAAACCAACCAAACTGAATTTATTACAATTCATATTATAATTTTGAAAAATGGAATTTCACCAAGTAAATGCTTACTCAATTAAATAACCTATTGATCGTTTTTTGTGATTTTACCGAGGCTGTGATTCGCTGTCATATCGGCTCTTCTCTTTTAGAAGGGGATCCGCAGGTCTTCACTCCTATTCTGTTAAAGAACTTTACAATTTTGCAAAGCTCTTCCGTCTTACCCACCGCCAGGGTACCTTTCAATTCGTGGACATTCTCAAAGATATCCGCAATTTGTAGCTGTACTCTGTGTCATTCATGACATATCGTTCATGCTCTGTGTGTATAAGATAATATAGGAATCACTGTAAAACGTATATAGTTTGTGATAATATTTTCTTACTCGCATGCTAACCTTACAAAATATGACTTCATAGACTTTCATTAAAATTTTATATTCAATTACATCCTACATTCCTCTCATCTTTATAACCAAAAGTTCCTTCGATTCATAGATCACTACATATTGGCTTAATGAAAGTTTTGTTGAGTTTTCTTTGAGAGAATTCGTGATCTTAAATATCTCTAAACCATATAAGTAGGCATTAGTTAAATAAATACATTTCAAGAGTGAAACTATTCCGAAGCACGAGACAAATTGCCACGAAATAAAATTAATTATAACTTTTACCAGAAAGTTCGTCATTATCGCCACCTACTTTGCTTGACTTTGTAAATCTCCTTGTTAAAACTTTGCAAGCTCTTCAAGGATTGGTAATGTTTCGTCCCTACGAAGTTGATATCACAAAGCAGATGATAGTTCTGTTGGAATTACAAGTATTTCGGCCGTGATTTTCTTATTTAGTAAGGTCCCTACGTATTTTATCGGATAACTTTCCTTATTATAAATTAACGTAGTATCAGTATTAGAATTAAGACTTACATTTACGAGAAGACATAGAATATTCTGAAAATATATTACAATTTGCTCTATTAGATAAATAAGACGAGATAAGGCACACAGATATCTTCATCCAATGATAGTAGATATGTATAGAAAACTTTAAAAAATAGTCAAACAAAGTTCTTCGTTCCAAGACATCCACGGTGGCCGCGTGGCTTAAGCGTTGGACTATAACGCCGTGGGTCCCAGGCTCGAATCCTGGGTCTAGCAAGTACACATATTGTTTTTCAATTTGTGTCTGTCAGGGTATGGACTTAATAGGTTGAGCATATATAACGTACAAAATATAACGTACAAAAAACTAATGAGACCAGTCATCACGTAGATTGCAGAGTATATGCTTCATAACTTAACACTCCAGTTATAGGATGAAAATGATGTAATATATTCTAAAAATATTTGTTTTACATAATATATTATCTATTTATTTATTACTACATATTATATTAATACAAGTGAATATCATTTGATCTAATTTTATGCGAGGTAATCAGGCAAATAGGCGTATCAGTTTAGAAAAATGCTAAAAAGGTGCAAAGTTATAAAACGTATTCTCTATACCTCGGAAATTTAGTGGATGACAAAATACACGGAAAAGTAGAAAAACTTATTTGTGCGAAGAATACTTCGTGGTAGGTTTAGACGCGTCAATTGTATACAGCTAAGGTGGAGACATACATACAACAACAAGCTGTCACTTTATACTATGTCACTTAATAAAAGAAAACAATGATTTTCTCTTCTTACATATAAATATATATATATATATGGCGGCTGACAACTTCAGGCCATGTCAGCGCAATTACGACAATGCGCTGATCAGCGAGTTACACAAGTGTGGCACGTCATCTCATCTATATTCTGCACATTCTGCAAGTGTGATATACTTCGATGAGGGTCAAGCAACAAAGCCTGGTTAGGGAAATGCCTCTACGTTGCAACAATGCATCGGTCAGCATATTTCAAATAGTGATCTACATCAATAACAGCTGCTTAATTTATCAAATATATATTTATATAAATAATGAATCATATTGATGGAATATCATATTCAGTCTCAGTATCTCAGTAGCAGTACACTCTATCATCGTGCCTTGGACTGAGCCAATCTCACCAATTGTAACATCTCCGACTAAGCATATCTCACCGCATGTACCCTGCACTTTTGCCTTTCTCTTTCATTTTACTTATCAACCCGTCAATAAAGTTGCAGCCTTCTGCTCATCTACTCTCACAACAAGTCTTGTTCATTATCCAACTCCTTCAGCCCCCATATATATAACCTGTTAGAATGATATAACACGAAAAGACTATGAAATAATGCAATTAATATTGCATCTTACTGGAGTATTATTTTGACTCCTGTAGAGGAAAACTCTGTAGCTGAAATGAACAATGGTTTCTCAGGTATTTTATTACCCTTTTTGGAGTTGAATCTTATTAAGACTTTAACAGTGAGCCAGCCTCAATCTTTACGATGACGAAGGGCTTTTGATTTTATTGAAAAGCGGAAAAATGAAAGAATAAATATTTAAATACATAGTTTCATTTATTTTATCATTAAAATTAAGCAAACTAATCACAAGAAGTAATTGATTAAGGATTTGATACAAAAATAGACACTGCGTTAACAAAGTTAAATTTGACTTTCTTAGCCTAAAACAATAATTATTTGATTTCTACATAATTAACAAATCATAATCATAGTATGTAGATGCAGAATAATAAGCGATCAAATATCTATTATATCAAATTACTCTGCAGTAATATATTCCTAGCGAATCCATTTCCAGCAAATCTTAGCTAAATCAGCAAGTTGTTTGGCGACATTAAATATGGTATATTATTACATATCACAGCACATTATAAATCATTACGGTGTATTAGCTGAATAATGATTTTTATAGTATCAAATTTTCGTACAACTGTAATAACAAATAATATTTCATTTCGCTACTCAATTTCAAACGCTGATTCTATAATTAGTCTACTA
Organism: Rhyacophila brunnea; assembly: GCF_057557595.1. NCBI lineage: Eukaryota > Metazoa > Arthropoda > Insecta > Trichoptera > Rhyacophilidae > Rhyacophila > Rhyacophila brunnea. Next base: position 5,793,287 of record NW_028232796.1, on the reverse strand, counting down.
TGATTATCTACCAGAATTGTATGTTAATGTGTTACTTTTATTGTATAAATAACGAAGAATAATTTATCTCAATGTCACTCGAATCGAAGTACTTAGCTCGTAACTATCATGTATAATATACTATTGTACCGATACGCTGCTTATAAATCTCACCCTGCTACATCGTAGACTTCGTCATTATCATCATCCTCAACCTACACATCGAACACCACACTAGTGACCCAACAGTATGACACTTTACTTTATAAGTTCAAGTTCTGTCTCGCATCTAAGTGCGAGCCCGAAAGCCGTATATAGGTAATCTACATCTTTGCTAAAACTTTTTTTCACTATCACTGCGTTAATTTAAACGTATATTATGTTAATCGGTTGATCGTCCAGACACGAAAGAAGTAATATTAATATGATTCCGTTGCTTATATGCTTATATTTTGAGCGGAAGTCATGTGACGCTACTTCGCTACCAGTAAGAAGAAGAGAACATACAATTAATACTTTCACATAACGTAATAACATACATCATATGGGTGTACAGAGTAGAGATTGCATTAACAGTTTTAATATGAGAAACAATTATGCCACTAGAATAGAATGATATTGTCACGCCAACTAGAATAAATCTAGTCGCTATTTTTACGTATTCACAATAGTGCTAACCATTCAATTTACATATAATTGAATTCAAATACACATTTATATATAAATTTCATCTATCCATTGTTACCATCATGATAATAAATATTGATATAATATTATAATTGTGATTGATTGACCAAGGCAGAGCCAGTTTGATTTTATTTGAAATTGGCGTGTTTTTAACAAGATATAGGCAGCACGTGAAACGTGCACTGTGAAAACGGTACATATCTAACACATAAGCACTTCGGTCTTAGCTAGATAGAGGTAAAAAGTTCTGTTTCTATTCGCATGAGTTAAGATTACATCCAGAGACTTATTTTTTATTAATATATTATTAAAAATCATTACCATAATCTGTGTAATTACCATAATATAATGTTATTAGAATTATATCTGACCGCAAATAAAGTGCCCGTCATCAATTACTTATCCCCCTCCCCCATCCCTAAAATTCTGATCATGTCAGGTTTCGTGCTGTTCCCCCCATACGGTACCATAAGTCCGGCATAAAACTATTTATCTACGGAATTTAAAACTGTGACCTACAAATTTGGAGTACTTGTCCACTACTTCGCTGTACGTGTTTTGATCAAATTTAATGAATAATATATTAACATGATATCTATTTATCAAGAATTTATTAAAATGTATCATAAATAAAGGAAACGGCTTTTAAATGGTAGAGCAAAACCTACCACATCACACAAATCTAGCAAAAACTTCGCAAGGTTCATTACTCTTCCGGGAAAAAGTTTTAATGAGCTTTCCGATCCAATTGAAATGGCGGCGCAGGCGAAAACTTTTTAAAACAAATAAACTAAGGGTAATTACAATTTCTTGTCGGATTCCGCATGATCAAACACCGGGAAACATACATTCACCCTTATCTGAATACACAAAACTTTTAATTATTTTCAATATTAACATTTACGCAGATCAGTACATTGGTTAGCGAAAGCTTTCAGTTTGCTCAGCGAATTACTATTTAAACACGTACAGTTTTGATTTAAAATAATCTATTTCTCGAGATACAAAGATATATTTTAATGAAATAACGAATGTTTATTACTAGGTACCAGATAATCTTAAATGATTTAAATCAGATGTGGGTAACTTTTTCAGACTTATAGGTCAAATTCAACTTTAAGTTTTATTCATAATAGTAAAAAAATGTATTATTGAAATCATAAAAAACACAGATTTTTTTAATTAAAATTTGGAACAAAAGTTTTAAATGTTATCGCTGTCTGTTTTCTTGCTAAATGTAACTTTTCTGACTATTTTCCCTTAGAAAAAATATGTCTATCCACTATAAAAGTTGAATTGGGAAATCTAAATAAACATGTAGATTTCCATCAGTCAGTCATTCAAGACTTTTTTCTTTCTAAAACTCATAGAACATATTATAAGAATTTGAGGTAGGTAACTTCGACGCCAAAGATTATTATAATTCGTATACTTTATAGAAAATTTGTGTATGTCATTGTGGTGCCTTATATTATTTCATTGCACAAAAAAACAACATGATCACATACATTGAATTTATTTTTATTTTATAGAATAAAGTCGCATTTTGATATTTTTCATATTTTAAAATCGTTGTTTTGTCAATATGCGTAATATATATTTTAATAAAATTTGTACTTTGTAATTATTGATTTGTAATATGTATTGACAAAATTGCGTACCCAACAAAAAATCATTTTGCTATCTATATTAATATTTACCATGCATATTCAAATAATTCAGTAAACATTAATGGTAAACGATATGTGTAATTCTATTTCTAGTATAGAAAGATTATGATTAAACACCCGATGAAGTTAAAACAAATCCTAGAAAAGAACAATTGTTTTTTGTATATTATAGAGATAACATTAAGAGGAGACTTTAGAATTAAATGATTGAAAAAAAAACCAAAATATAAAGAACAATAAACAATGCAAAATACAGTAAGTACTCAATCCCAGGAAAATAAAATTGATAAATAATTAATGTTTTACAATGATACAAGAACCACTATCTAAAAGTAGAAATAAGACATCGAATAAAGCTTAGAATAATGTAGGTTCAGCTAAAAACTGTAATACAAAAATTTAAATAACTTAAAAGTAATTAAAATAAATAATAATTAAAATAATTAATTACCTAATAATTAAATTAATGGATTATTAAAATAATTAATAATTAAAATAAAAAAAATCAAGCTGGCATTTGAATTATTGCATCTACTGACTAGCGCAGACGTCTCATATGATTTGGAAACCTGATGCATGATAAAAAAAAAAACACTGAGGTAATTCTGGGAACCTTTGAATACTTTCAGAACTATTAATTTAAGTCAGAGGTAATAAAAAGCCAGTTTAGAAAAAAGAAATATCCAATCTAAAGTCTTTATTTGTGAACAGGTCATCGCATTGTGGTCCACGGTGGCCGCGCGGCTTAAGCGTTGGACTATCACGCCGTGGGTCTCAGGTTCGAATCATGGGTCTGGCAAGTACACATATTGTTTTTCAATTTGTGTTTGAGTCAGGGTATGGACCTAATAGGTTGAGCAAGTGGCTGACATCCAATTCTCGTAAAAAAACCAAAATCTGTTAATCAAACCTCTACTCTATGGAGGCCCATATGATCCTATTAGGATCGGACGTGGTCGGAAAAGAAGGAAAGAATTGCATTGCATTTTAAGCTAAGTAATAACTAGTAATACTAAATATGGAAAAAGCACCAGCGATGAACGACTGATAAATTAGTGACCTATACAATAATTGTGGGTCATGCGTTTAGAAAATTCTCATATTTTTTTTTCAATGTGTTTGAACTCTGTAGCATATACATTATAGTTGAGGTTACATCCATTTCTTGTCAAACACACTTGTTAAGGCGATTTCTTTACCTACCAGAGAAATTTTATTTAGATATGGTCCCAATATTGATCGATTTGATATAAATAAAAAGGATTTCAAGTTATACACATTTATATTTTTATAAAAATCGATGTTTTTAAAATAGATATAGAAAATCGTAAAACTATGAATTGAAAACTTAATATTGTTGTTTAATTTAATAAAACGCATTTTTTTTGTAGTACTTAATCCACTTTTAATTACAATTTATTAATTAAAAGTGGAATAAGTAACACAAAAAAATGCAATATAACAATATAATGCAGTTCCACCATGAATTGACAGATAACAAAATAAAAAAAAACTTAATAAATTTTAATAGTAAATATGACCATAAAATATATTTAATAATAAGATGGGGTCGAATTCAACAAATTCACATTTTATTACATTTTTTACAATAATTGTAAGTTTATCTTTGAATTAAAATAGAAAATATTTGAGATACATATTTTTATTAACACAATTAAAATTTGAAATTATCAAAAAAATGTCTCAAATTTCAAGCTTCGTATTTTTCCGCTAGGTGCCTCTGGTAGGTAACGATATCACCTTAAGAAACCTCTTCGAATTGTAGAGCCAATAAAAAAATCGTATCTAGTTTTATTCAGCCATTAAAATAATGTTCAATTACTTCCTCCCGCGGTAATTGGTAACGCCAAAAACAATGGTCGGAAAAAGCCTCAAAATCCGTGCTAAGAATTGGCCAGCTATCAGGCGGCCATGATTTATGTATCGGTCGCTAAGTAACCCACTAATGGTCTACCAACCGCTGATTTATATCTGATGCGGGCAATTTGTTCCCCGATCCGACCCTCGTACGTACATAAAGGCCTCTGCACCATAGTTGCACTATTATCAACTAATTATATCTTTCGGTAAGATATTCTGATATTAACCAAATATTTACCCAGAGTTTGGCACGCATAATCTACATGACGTATACGATTAACAAATTTAATGATTGCATAGTTCGAAGTTAATACTATGTTACTGCTTCTAAATATATCCCAAATGGGGAATGAGGCTATTTGGTGACGCAATAGCCATATAAGTGCAGTTAGACGCAATAGTGCCAGCACAACTGAACGATTGCCATAATCGCACCGGTAATTATGAATGAAATGCCAACATTAGTTGTAGAATACTGAGGCTAAGAATAGGACATACAATAAGTAAAAGATTTGATGTCCTCATGGGAAGAAGCGATTTGCACTCTACGATAAATGTGATGTTTTAGAAGACATTGTACATATAGCAGTACAATACCCTAAATATGAACGACACAGAGTACAGCTGCAAATTGCGGATATCTTTGAGAATTTCGACGAATTGAAAGATGCCCTGGTGGTGGGTAGGACGGAAGAGCTTGGCAGAATTTTAAAGCTCTTTAACAGAATAACAGAAAGCCTGATCGGCGAATCCTCTTCTAGATAATAAGAGGCGATATGACAGAGAGTTGCGGTCAAAGCCTCGGTAAAATTATAAAAAAAAGTAGAACACCTACATTATAATATAATATAAATTATAAATATAGGCGACTGATATATAGATAGCTATTTATACACTTCTTAATTTTATTGTAAAAGAATATCATGTAAACTGATTCAAGATCATTAATTTGATCATTTTTTTGACCATGTCCGATCTAATAAGATCATAATAATATGGGCTTACCTTAATACCTAGTGATTAAAATTGCGATGTGCTCAGTGTCTATATTTTGTTTCTAAACACCTCTAAAATCTAGATAGTCGTCGTGTACATCACTAATCTGCAATATTATATCTGAGTAAGCATGGAAAACTATTTTTAACCAATGTAGTATTGCAGAATACTTTAGAAGTTGTAACTTATATACTCTCTTTATCGTATTTTGAATTATATTTTTTTTTGTAATTTATAAGTTTTTCAGTACATATTATTGGAATTTATTACAAAATTTATCGTTTTACGACATTCTTAAATAATATATATTCTTTCGCGCTAATCTAAAAAAATGTATGCTGTTTATAACCAATTAGTATTTGCACTTCAGAATCAAATTCGTGATTTTTTTAATCCTTTTTTGCCAATGGTAAATTTTCTTTGCGGATTCAGATTTATAACTTTTTTCTTTAAATTTTGATATCGCTTGAAAAAAAGTGGCCAAAGGATACGAATCTATCACTGTAATTGTGCATTAGCGCATTAAATTAATAATGGGTGTTACTAGCAACGCACACTTTGAATACTACTGTAAAATATCTCTGACATTTTTCATGATGTTTCATGGCATACTTTGAACGTCTTGAAATTGAACTTGAAATTTGTAATGAAAGTTGATCGGTTATTGTAAACTGACATTATTTACTAGAGTCACTTACTTAGCGTATGCCTAACTCGTTCACAATACAAAATATGCAATATGAAATAAGAAAACCAAATGAATATTCAAACATAAAATCTTGCACGCTGTTCACATGTAATGAGAAGTTCTTCTTAAGATGCCTGAAGCAAAACTTTTCACCGTAATTTTCGTTCAGTATAACACAGTGAAAACCCTAAAGGCTGTAAATATGTAACAAGATATTATAGAAATTATGTTGTGTATTTTTATCCAGTAAATGTGTTTTTAAAAAACACAGAAAACATTAACTTGTATATCAACATGGGGTTAAATTAATAAAATTGAATTCACCACTCATCCTCAAATAACTAGACCATAGGGTTGGAAAAACGATCTAAATCCGTACCTATCTGCTGCATACAGATAGGCGTGAGGGTGTTCGATAACCAGCTGGGCACGCAGCCCTCTAACTGGACCGAGAACACTATTAACCCAACGAGAAACGGCCGACTTACTTTTAATTACTAATTAATTGCGAAATAAGTCACAAAAATACAATTCCACTTCAAGAACTATACTTTTTAAAGCCGGTTTAATGGTGTTCCCCATGGGAAAATGTTATTATTATTAAATTATTGTTTAATTTAATAAATAAAACACGAAATTTAAGAATGCAACATTCTTTATTGACAAATAACTACATTACATATTACCAAATTATATAAAATACTTTTAATTCAAAGTTATCAATTTTCCGTAATATTACTAATTGCATCGGAAGATTAATCTGTAAATATCACCAGTCGGTATACCTAAGTTTTTTTTTCTTGGATTTTTTACTATTGTATATCTTGATGTTGTTACTATGCAGATTATGTCTTTTTTTCTTCTTTTAACCAAGTTAGATCCGAATAGGATCATAATATAGATCTCCCACAGGTGTGTATTGAGATATTTTTGTTTTTACAAAAAATGGATGTTAGCCACTTGCTCAACCTAATGGCCCATACTCTGACACCAATCACAACTTGTAAAACAATATATAAATTTGCCATACCCATAATTCAAATCTATGACCCACAACATTATAAGTCGACGCGTAAGCCGCTCAATCATCGTGGGCGTAGATTATAATATTAAGTTAATGACTTCTCCAAAACACACTCGCTCCTCACTTTAACCGGCGTCAAATATATTATGGTTACCTATATTTAGGTGTGAAGCTTCACTATTTTTATGACGGGAAATGTCTCAGGAATAGTTACCCAAGACTGAGGTCTTCATGCACTTAAGTGTAATTTGACTAAAATTACTCGACTTTAAGTTAAAAAATACCTATGGAATACAGGACCACGTATAAGCATAATTAAATATTAATATCAAAATATAACACAATATATGTGTAGCATGTAGGTAGATCTTACTCACTTTTGATTCTCAGCAAATGTTGATTTGTATACTATATCATCATCATCATCATCAGGGGCGCGACAACCCGGTGTGGGTCCTGGCCGCCTCCAACAGCTCCCTCCACCTGTCGCTATCCAGTGCGGCGGCTTTCCAATTCGGTACCCCCAGAATACGGCAGTCACTGGCAGCTCCATCCAACCTTTGGCCTGCCTGTTCTTCTACGCCCTATTGGATTACTGGACATCACTCTCTTTGCCGGTTCATTTTCATTCATACGGTGCACATGACCTAGCCATCGCAGTCTCCCAATCTTAATTGATTGAACTACGCTGCAATCTTCGTACAACCCGTAGAGCTCAGCATTATATCTTCTCCTCCAATTGGTGCCGTCCCTGATCGGTCCATATATACGGCGGAGAACTTTTCTTTCAAAGATGTTCAAGGCTCGTTCATTTCGCAGAGTTAATGTCCAGGTTTCCGATGCGTAGGTGAGTACTGGCTTTACAAATGTCTCTTTTAGTTTGGCGAGATAGTATGCGGGACTTAAAATGTCTTAACAGGCCAAAGTAGCATTTATTCGCAGACATGATTCTCTTGTTGATTTTTTCTGTAATATTATTACGTATATATTCATAGTCTTTAAAAATAAGAAGCTTAAAGTTAAAGCACAGGTAATAAAACAATTTTAATTATTTTGAGACTACAAAGAAATACTTCTACTTATAAAGTGGAAGTTTTCCGCTTCTCTCCTACTTGCTGAGCTCTATATACAAAAAGTTTGACCTAATTATTTCGAAATTAAATTAGGGCTCTATTTTGTAATTTAGTTAATGAAATTGGTCTTAATACTCCAAAATCTCCCTCGGTTATGTGACATGGTGGAAAAATACTCGATACTTACCTTAATATTCTTTTTTGAATATATTTTACCAGGGCTGGAAATTGAACCGGAAACAAACACTAAAACTCTGAATACCTATGTTTGACTCAATACCATAACTTACTCTCTTGATTTTAAATTTTCGCAACCCCGAACCAGGCTCCATTAAAAACAATCTGTTGATATTTAATGTAAACAAATACTAATTAAAATGTTTTCACAATTATTATAATATGATTTGACATGATGAACACAGAACTCAATCCGTGTCAGCAAATTGATCGGCGATATTAAGTACCTATTTCCCGTAGTATCCAATTATGGCAACTCTGTAGATAGCTGATTGCAATTATTGTATCCGTGATATCCATTTTTCCATATAGTCAGCTATATCCGATAACGCAAACTCCATATCTAGTAGCTGACTCAATTATTATAATTATTTCCTAAATATTCTTTTCAAGATATTATTTAGATTGTGAGTACGTCAATAAATAGCGGATCATAATTCATTGGACATTTTATTTATTTATTTATTTATAAAAAGAGTATTACGGCATTACAGCTATTGGCCAATGCGCCATAATACATAATACATACAAATGTATAAAAATATTTTAATTACAAATAACAATAAAAAGACAGCATGTGTAAATACGAGGGTGGGTCAATAAGTCCTTAGAAAAGCCGACAGGTGGCGCGACTAGTACTGTAAGCGGTTTGTTTTCATGCAGCGGCACTACCGATTCAGTATGCTGCGAAGTTTCAATCAGATTGGTCGGGTTGTTGTGTGTTTCTCGTACATTTAAAAAAAAAATTTGCTTGTGGAAAATGGAAAAATGGAAAATGGAGAAAATTGAGTTTAGAGCTGTTATTAAACATTTTAATATAAAAGGGTTAACAGCAAAGGAAATAAAAAATGAGTTGGATTTAGTTCACGGCATATCTGCTCCTTCACTTGCAACTATTTATAACTGGTTAAATGAATTTAAACGTGGTCGTACATCAACAAAGGATAAACCACGCTCAAGAAGTCCTGTAGAGGTGACTACACCAGAAATGATCAATAAAATCCACGATATGGTGTTAAGTGACCGAAGATTAAAGTTGAGTGAGATAATTGAGGTTACAGGGATCTCAAAAGGTAGCGTCATTTCTATTTTACATGACAAATTGGGCATGAAAAATATTTCTGCAAGATGGGTGCCGCGTTTGCTCACAGTCGACAATAAACGCAATAGGGTGGTGGTCTCTAAAGCCCTGTTGTCGCTCATGCAACGCAATCCGGATGAATTTTTTCGTCGCTTTCTGACTGTAGATGAAACATGGATACACCACTATACTCCCGAGACGAAAGAACAGTCAAAGCAGTGGATTGCGAAGACAAACCATGTCCAAAGAAGGCGAAAACCGTAAAATCAGCTGGTAAGGTTATGGCTACTGTATTTTGGGATGCACGTGAAATTATTTTCGTTGACTATTTGGAAAAAGGAAAAACAATAACAGGGGATTATTATGCATCTTTATTGGACCAGCTAAAAAACGAAATTGAAGAAAAACGGCCTCATTTAAACAGGAAAAAAATCCTCTTTCATCAGGACAATGCCCGTGTTCACACATGTTTACGATCAATGGCTAAAATTGAAGAATTGAAGTTTGAATTGGTCGACCACCCACCGTATTCGCCAGATTTAGCCCCCAGTGACTTTTTCCTTTTCCCAAACTTAAAAAAATGGCTAAGTGGACAACGTTTTTTTTCAAATGAAGAAGTCATCGATCGGACAAATGCTTATTTTGAGGACCTTCCGAAAACTTATTTTTCTGACGGTTTTAAAAAAATTGAGAAACGTCTAACCAAGTGTATTGAGCTCCAAGGAGATTATGTTGAGAAATAAAAAAAAAATACAAAAATAAAAACTGTTTTAATGCTTTTTTCTAAGGAATTATTGACCCACCCTCGTATTAATGTCACTCGAATATAAGTTCCCGGTCTGTTAGAATCTTTGTCTCTATATCGCTCCGCACAACATCTCATCCTACAGAGATTCGGACCTAGGAACAGTATCATAAGTATTATAACATAACCACTGTAACGACTTGCTTATCACCATATTATTGTAATATTTCAAAAATTAAATACAGCCTTATTAACTTAATTATAAAAAAATCAATATTGTTTTATATTATACATACCTACTACTTACATAATATAATTAAATTTCAAACCCACAAGTTCTCGTAAGTGTTTGTATAATTTGCCTCAAAATTATACCTAAATAATATATTTTTCGTAGGTACATACATAATAATTAATATACTTATTTCTTGAAATTAATATACATAACATTAATACTCACACACATCTTTATAATTTATATATCAGGATACGCGGGAAAACAGTTTATTTTAAATTATTTAATAATAGACTACCGCGAACGTATCTCTTAGTCTTTTTTTAAGATACTAATGGTGTATATTATTTTACATTAATTAATTTAAAATATAACATGTAAAAATAATGACTTTCGATAATATTAACTAAAAATTATATACATAACGTTATATATTAAACGACTTTAACGTGTTTACATTATAACCTCTCAATAGTTTAAGTATTTATTTGAATTTCATGCATATTCTGGCTATGGGCAAACTAACCATTTTGAACATAAATCCTCGCAAACCATACTTGAGACATACTAACTAATGTATGATCCAAACTTTCATCAAACAATATGTGAGATTATAAGTCAAGTTAAACGTTTGATTTATCCTCTCATATTGGATGCATAGCCATAAAGCATATATGCGCCATGCGGTATTATAACAAGACCAAACTATCACGTATCATATACTTTCAAGTATAAAATATTCAGAAATATATGATATATTATTATATTCATACTTTCATAATAGTGCCTCAATTTTTTTATTTTATTTATTAAGGAAACAAATAGTTAAATAATGATTAAATTTATTTTTTAAATATAATAATGAAAAGTTATTGCAACCAGCAAAATTTCCATGTATACATTATAATATAGTTAAGCCTAACAAGATAGAGAGTATGAATAACATAAATATAAAGAAATTAAATGAGAAAAATGAGGAAGAATAATGAATAACTAAATTATATACTTACAAAAAAAAGTAACACAAAAAAGTACATATATCTATTTATATAAAATTTTGGAGATAGCGCGTTTAAATGAAACAGGTGAATTATTTAAAAGATCACAGGTGGAGAAATACATATTATAATTTAAACAAAAGCGCCGAATAAAATAGTTTTGTGCATAATTAGAACCGCTACGACTGATATGGTACAAAGTTTGGTTTCGCGTAAATCTTGATGGACAATGGAAACCCACCCTATCGAGTAGGTTTGGTGAGTCAACAAAACCATTGATAATTTTAAAAAGAAAATATTGGTCAGAATATATAGAACGTCGACTTTCCAAAGATGGTACCATAAAAGTTGCAGTGGTCGAAATAGAATTAGATAAATCATAACAGTAAGATTTAATAGATAGAAGAATAGATAAAATCTCAATAATAGATGAGTTTGATGATATGGTTACGTGTGCACTTGTCAGTCCTCGAAATAGACAATTATACAAACCGGAACGCTCAGTATTTTTCAAAAAATATGAACTTATGTTAAATCATTATTTTATATACATATTTTGAAAAAATAAATAACGGTATTTAAGCATCTGACATACTCGTAGTATATTCTTGGGTTTTCACCGTGTCTCCTTCTTCCTTCTTTACTCGACGTTTCGGGCTCGTTGCAGAGGCCATTATCAAGAGATATGTTTTATGATGAAATGTAGTATATGTATGTGAATGTAAACGTTGCTCTAAGAATGTCAAAATGAATCCGATTATCTAAGAGCAAACGTTGCTCATAGTAATCTGTCAATCATTGCGACCGGGGATACTGGCTCGAAAATTAGATTTTGCTGATAGTGCCGGAAGCCATGACGTTTTTAACCGTAATCCATCATCCCTATTGATATTTTCAGGGTTTCTGTGGATTTCAATGGCCTCCTTTACCAATCGTGCGAAATATCCTTTATTCCGACCCAATATCTTGGTCTCAAAGTCAACGGTGAAAACCCAAGAATATACTACGATAAAAAACAACCGTGAAAGCCTCAAACATTATATCTGACATACTGTTAATCTACTGGAAAGTCTGATAGGTAGATTGTTTGAACCGCAGGTGAGAAAATAAAAATATTATATTGTATTAATATACTGTCACAAATTGTAATCTTCTACTCGAGAGCAGCTCATAATCTGTCTACCCCTACTTAACGGGTGGATATGTGGTAACTCAAATCAAAACACATGCATACATAAGATACAACTTAATTCATTGATTATAATAATAAAAAAAAAATACTAGGAACTAATAATTTTATAATATAAGAATATAAGAATAAGGTGATATTAATTTAGTTTGACTAGATATTGTTCATATTTGTAAGCAATTCAGATTTTCATCATCTTACAACATCTAAGAAGTATTTTCCGTATTGAAAACAGTTTTATTAGGTACATAGATCTTTTTTAATTAACAAACAATTAGGTCAAACAATTTTTATATTATATTGATAGTTCAGCAAACGAAAATGGCGTGGATCTTTTTCTCTCGTATTTTACAACGTTTTAATTAGGTCGTACTCTTGTTTTTCCGGTGGTTGTTTGTCCAGTACAAATCTTGCAATCAATTTTTAAATAACTTCCCGACTAGCTAGACATTTGAAACTTTTAGAATATATCCTAACACGATGCCAATGCATTCTTTTAATACTTTTAGCCATCTTTAAGTAGAATTGAATTCATTTTCAGTTAATTATGTTCTGTATAAAAAGTTATTTCGGAAGAAATCCGTAATCCAATCCACTATTATTGGTTGCCAAGTGGGTGGTCCTAGCAACTAAATTATCAATATATACGTGCGTTACTATGGAAATCAAAATGACATTTCAGTATTCTATATTTTTTGTATTTTATTTACTTCATATCAAGTACAAGTTTGAGCATAATAATTGAACAGAAAATTTAAAAACGTACCTATATAAAAAGATCTTTTTATCTTGTAATTATTTGTATATGGTTTGTACACGTTCTACATGTAACTCATAGTCTCAACCTCCTTCGTCTTTAAAGTCAACTGTATTCCAACATATAGAAATTTCCGTTTACATAATGCATTTTCTATTTGGTAGCGCCACAGGATTGTATAACTCTCGACAAAAAATATAAGACTGGAAAAGACTTCGCATGGTGTCCACACAGGCAACGTTCCCTCTAATTTTTCTATTGTGTGTGCGGATCATCAACGCATCTGACCAGTGGTGTAACTAGGGTTGGTGTCACCCGTCAGTAACGGGCCGTCACTCGGTGCGGTAAATTCACACCCCCCTCCCCCCCACAAACACACATATAATTTGTCATTAAAACTTATATTTTTAAGGTATTTAGTTATTTCAGTGATTTTATATGATTATAACACTAACAACGACAACTATCTTGTACAAAAAAGCAAGGACGTGGTTATTAATAATTCTAAAAAAAAACACTAACAACGATAATTTTTTAAGTAAATAAGAAACTAAGAAATAAAGAAAAAAAGTATTCATTGATAAAATATATTAAATACTAAACTTGCAGAACTTTTTTTTTATATTTATATTAAATCTATATATTTGTATGTGAGTTGTTTTTGTTCAATATAAACACTTCAATGCAAATAAACATTTAAAAAAAAATGTGTTTTTTATTTTCACCCTGACGAATAGGGTGATGCAACAAATATTTTTCTTATTTAATTTTCAACTACGTAAAGAATTCTTTCTCCGAATTTTGTCGCATTTCTATTATACGGATATAGTGATCCCGCTCGACGTAAAATTTCACTTGCATGCTCGTGTTAATCGCACTTGACTTTCTCCTTCCGAGAAATGAGTTGAATAATTGTGGATGTGAAGGTTTTGTGCATTCGAGAAAAACTAAAATCTGGCAAAACGAAACTTTGTTTTACAATATTTTTGTGTGAGGACTGTGCGGGGGATGAAAAGTGTGCGGACAGATTTTGGAAGGTGTGCGCGCGCGCACCTTATAGGGAACATTGTACATAGGATTTACTAGGGTACTATTTGACAGTGTATGTGAAGTAAAGAATGATTGATATAATCAACCCTGCCTATAGAAAACTGTTGGAATAACCGGAAATAGGTAGAAACAGATTAATTTCAAACGCTCCTTGAAAATGTAAGAAGTCAAAATTATAAATTACCACTTAATCTTGAGATATAAACATCTCAGCTAAGCATCAAAGTGTTTTTGTGTATCTGAAATAATATAGTTGAAGCTAACATATCTATAATTATAATTACATACCTTTTAATAAATGTATTTTTTTTATTTATAGCTATGATTCCTATATAAACGTAATAAAAGTGTAGAAGTACAGCGAAATAAGCCTTAGCTGAGATTTCTTAGCTAAATAAAAATATATAAATATATAAACAAAAAAATACGTTCTATGAAATATGTGGTTAAAAAATCAATTCTACTTACATTTCAACAAGGGTGAATAATATATCAACTGATCATATATTTTGAAAGATTATTTCTAGTATGTATATCTGAGGTGTTTTAAAATTATATGTGTTCAATAAAATCTGTTATATTATCAAATCTTGTGAATTAATTGTAGAATAAATTGTCGGCTAACAATTAAGGTAAGTACCTTGATTAAAACCAGAAAACCAATCTCCAAAATTTACGCAATTCGTTAAGCGCTTCAAGCTGTATATACTACTACTTAATTTCATCCCATTCAGATAGAATGCAGGTGGCTTAATTGGTGAAATACATTGGAATGAATCCAGTGTATGCAGGTTTTTGTCCCATAGGTCGTAGATTTTTTTAGAAGTTTTTTTTTTATATTGTGTCTATTCAATAAATAATGTTGTGAATTATCTGTGGAATAAAAAAAATAGTTTATTATATCAAACGATTTAGATAATATAATAAACTATTAGTGTTTATCAAAATTTTAGATGTTGGACTGAGAGATTTTATATTCAATCGCATAACTTACGGCCAAATGGCGAACGCGTTTACCCACACAACATTTGCTATATTTGATTTATGTATGGTAGATGTGAAATCACATTTCACGTGCATATGATAACATGCCTCCGGTATTGCATACCGCGATGTATCAATCGATTACGAAGATTGCAACCATATATGAAGATTTATAATATATTTCAAAACAACCATAATCCGAACAAATCAAACGTATGCATAATAATAATATACTTTTTAAGTTAAGTATATCAAACGAAAAAAATAAAAAAACTTAGTCAATGGAAATTAGTTACGCATTAACTAAGCTTACATAATAATTATATTACATGAATATGTCATCCAGTGAAGTCCGTATGTTTTGCGTCAAGCTAAGATAATAGTAGGAATTGCAATAAGTACCAGTATTCCAGTATTTATCAATTCCAAAATACTTGTTTTAAAAATCCAAAATACCGGAATTTTCGGTATTAAGAAAGCACACTTGTTTACCTTTTTGAAAATGAATTATAAGTTATGTGCTGCTAAAATGCAGATATATTGAGTGAATCTAACAGAGGTGAAAAAATAATAAAACGAATTTCATCAAATATATTTGTATAAGTAATTGTCGCGATGAATTATCATAATATTATTTCGAAATAGAAAACATCTATGACTGTACAAGCGTTGAACTAAAAAATCTTTTCCTTCAGCCGGACTTATTTGCACTTGATGAACTTTTGAGGGCTTTAGTTAAAATTTTCAATATATTAAAATTATGTGTAAAAAATTACTAGTTCTACAATTATGATCAGTATATATTTTTAAATGTCAACATAATACATATAGGTGTGTAGGTTTTTGCTATAAAATACTATTTTAAAAAGATTTTATTATCTATATTTTTATTGATAAGCACCTACTTTTGTTTTTTTAATTTTTAAGAAATACCGGTATTAATACCTGTATTCAATAAGAAATACCGAGAAACCGATATTGACATTTTCATTCGGTATTGCAATCCCTAGATAATAATTATATACATGTCATAATTGAAATTATTGATTTACAAACAGACTACAAAAGAAAACTATAAAAGTAGGAAGATATTTTATAATATGTATTGCAATCTTTAAGAATGCCAATTTAAACGAATGATAAATACTAATTAAATACAAATTAAATAAGATTAGAACTGGTAGTTTCGGGGTGTGAATTAATAGTTCCGTTCAACTAGTGCCCTAGTACAACAAAAGGAAACAAAAAAAAGATTAGGAGATACGTTACGAAAGATGGCGCGAAGCGGATTGAATCTACAGGACCTGTTTAATAATTAGGTACAATTTTTTAACCTGTAATGACACTTTTCGATAGTATCGGGCTGTGAGAAAAACTGTGCCAAATTATAAATTTCATAAATAGTACACAGCCTTATTTAGATTATTTTAATTTCAATCACTACGATGCATCGATTAAAGCCTATTCTAAGTGAAGAACATCTGTATAATATGTTTAATATTTCTTATTTACGTCAGGAAACAAAAATCTAAGATAATTTGTATCAGGACATATTAAATTATAGGATGAAAATCTTCGGAAACAATTTGTAACAATGTTCATCGAACTTCTTGTGAAAATCTTGTTGACCGATGCATCATTATAATGGTGACATAATCTAATGTTAGCATCCATTTTGGTTATTAAAACAAACATTTTAAACAGTTAAAAGAAAATCTCTTTAAATAAAATATAAAGACATCCGAGAATAAGTAATATTTTAAACCTAGTTAAAGTACGTCTCATTTGTAATACATAGAATTATATAGAATTAATTCAATGTTAATATGCCCGGCTTAAAATTATATTATACTAAAATGTTGTATGGCATTAATTAAGTGAGTCATAATTTAAGAAACAAATAATTTGTCAGAGTTAGAGTCGAATGAAATTATGTGATATAACGTATTAAAGCAGCAGTAATGCTTCATAATTAGCAAAAATGTCAGAAAATATTCACTGGTTATATCAAAATTTCTCGCAAACACGTATTTAATCTCTTAGTAAACCAGGAAGCAACGGTTATATGCCATAATCCCGGAGATTTGGGAAATTAAAAGCATTAATGTATAACTTTATTGTCTACTTCGTTTTAGTACAGATTAAAGGGAAAATTTATTCTGTTTACTCATTTTAACAACGCTACAATAAATCTGGGGTTTTCACGATTAACACAGTCAAAATAAATATATATATTCAAAAATTTAACTAAAAGTTTTAAAATTAAATAATACTAATAAAAATAGTCATCGATATCATCGATATACTCACATATGTATATTTCTTATATTAATAAATACAATTGTAGTATTTTTATATAGGTAATTTTTAAACAATTGCGTTTTAATGAATTTTTTGACAATAAATATAATACCGAAGCACAACTGATATATTATTATACAATAAACAGTTGATTTCGCTTAATTGGTATACATCGGGAATATGACATTTTGGCCCAATTAAACGAATAAACAATACATATTTTGGGAAATCTTATTCTATCTTTATAATAAATATCCAGAAAATAAATAAATTCCAAAATAAAATAATAAGTAGTGCGTAAGGCGCTGGCGTGGGGCCCTGAGTTCAATTCTCAATGAGGTCACAATATATTATTTATGTGATTCTCTCAAAAACCTGGGTGTTTGTGATTGTTTCTTTTTCATTACTAAATACACCACTGCTTAACTACACTACTATCATTAGGCATCATGGCCTGCTTAAGTGATAAAAAAATCAGTAAACGTGCAAGTGTATTCACATGCCCTTCATTTTTATCGTAACACGATACTTACATTATTATAAATTGTCGCAATTTGTTGACTTGTAATATGTAACATTTCCTTCATTGCGCTATATTAGAGACCAGTTTTATCAGTATTTTTATTAATGTAATCTATACAAAAATTATCTGAACATATAAAAATTTTCATATTTTTCCACTGCTAATTAATTATTGTAAATTACTGTTAGTTATTTAGTTACGAGTAGTTAGGATGTTCTGAAATATGAATATATTCTAAAACATTAGAGCGAAAGGTTTAAAAGAATACTATTTTATGTAATAAAAATACTTTATGCAGTCATCAAATGTTTAAAATAAATATAAAGGATAATAAGGCTTCAAAATTATATAAATAGATTATCTACAACGTTTAAGGAATGTCCAGGGTTATGCTCTGAAAATACCATAAAAAACTTCATTTTTACCTACGCTGAGCATGTGAGCAATATAGTCTAATCGTGTATTTATATAAAAAGTATTTTGATCTCAAAGGACTAATAGTGTATAATTATTTTTCAGTTTATTGTGGTTTTGGGCTGTGATAGAGTTTTTACCTACTTTATTGTATTAATTTATCACATAAGTTAGAATAATTAACTGTATTCGTTGTCAATGTGTCTTTACCATTTGTGAGTGTGCATAGTGACTGAAGATGCCGAATGGCAAAACTCGAGTTGCAAAAAACGACTCAAATAGAATAGTACAAAACTTAAATCCATTAGAATTAAGTACCTTCATCAAGTACCCTTGGTCTACAGTATCAATATTAAAATTAACCATAATAAAATAATTTTGTCAATTTAACATAATATCCGAGTAATAAATATATTTAATGAAAGTATATAATCACTATAATTAAAATAATTCATAAATAATTTCAAGATAAAAAGAACTTTTATATACAACGTTTTTAAATTTTCTCATATAAAATCATATAATCAATTAATAATTATAATCAATCATATAAAATTGACTTGACTAGCTTAAATACTGAATAAATATAGAATACTGAAATGTCATTTTGACATTTCATATTGATTTCCATAGTAACGCACGTATATATTAATAATTTAGTTGCTAGGACCATCTTCTTAGCAACCAATAATAGTATTTTACTTTTTACGGATGTCTTCCGAAATATCTTTTCATCAAAACAGAATTAACTGAAAATGAATTCAATTCTACTTAAAGATGGCTAAAAGTATTAAAAGAATGCATTGGCATCGTGTTTGGATATATTCTAAAAGTTTCAAATGTCTAGCTAGTCGGGAAGTTATTTAAAAATCGATTGCAAGATTTGTACTGGACAAACAACCACCGGAAAAACAAGAGTACGACCTAATTAAAACGTTGTGAAATACACATATTTTATAAACCTTATGAATAATTTTATTAATATCATAAACACATAACCAATTTAAGATAATAATTATCGATATAAATTATATTGTTATTCACATGATATTGAAGTCTTAATTGTATCAGTTAATTTATTTTTATTTTTATTTTTAGGAATATAATTTATTTCCTTTTTTATTTATTCACTCTAAAACCGGTCTCGTCCTACTCCTTACGACATCAATTAAATTAGACTAATAAAAGACCAATTATTATTTAAAATATGTATCATATAATGCGGTACGTACTAAAGTGAATAAACCATGTAAATGATACGTACGTTATTAAAGTAATCAACAACATTAAATTTATATTATTTCTTTAATAATACAAGTCAAATTAATATTTAATTCATTCAGAGCATAGACAATATGAGCTTTCATTTTCATGCTTGAATATACTTGTTTCAATAATTGAGGTAAAAAGTTCTTAATTATATATCTAATTTAGTTATAGAACTGCTGGTAAACAAAGACTATATAAATACATATAATAATTTATTATACAAGTAATACTATCGACAGAGAGTAGGTATTTGATTCAATTTGAATTTAAATTCTAATTAATTGAAATTTCATACTTTTCTACTTTGGTATTTTTTGCCTTGTCTCCTTTTGGCATCTTCAAACAGACTCACTCAAATTGAAAACTATACACATCGATTATAAATTCGATAAACACGATAATCTAGCGGTAACGTCTTGGCTCATAATGTCATGGGTCCCAGGTTAGAATCCCGGGTCTGACAAATTCACGTATTGTTTTTTAATGTTGTGTTTGGACCCATACAATGGACCTAATGGGTTGGGTAAGTGGCTAACATACATTTCTCATAATAAAAAAATCTCCTAATACAATTTCTGTTCTGTGGAGGTCCATATTATGATTATTTTAATATCGAACATGGTGACGTAAATAGGTTTTATATCAGGCATCTAACGTAACGATTATCGAATTATACCTCATAACAAACGATTAAATAATTTATTAATTTATTATTCTTGATATTTTGTGAGTAAAGCCTTTAGCAACATCTTGAAATATTTTCTGTCAGCTATTATTTTGTAATACCTGATGGTAATGATGGTAATTAAAAATTATATAATAAGTAAAATCAATTATAATTTGCCTCTTATGAAACACTATCAAAATAATCTTAAATGAATCATTCTACATTTCCTAATCGCGAATAAAACAAAGGAGGATTGTGAGACTTTATACATTTAAGTGAGCATTTAAGAGGAAAGTTTTCCCATACAAGCCCCATTTGGTCCCATTCGTAATAAAGCAAAGCTGGCGCGATCTCTCAAAGGAATCTTTTAATTGCGGCTGTATTGAGTAAAAAGACCCCGGTTTGAATGAAGCGCAAAGGAGTGCACATAATAAAATGCACTTTTCTCCGAAGACAGAAGTTTTAATTGATTTTATACACCACACCATCTTATTATCCGAATATAAACCACCGTTTAGAGGGCATGTCAAATTGCAATTACACCATAACATGATTTCCAGATTTACCAACTTTTGGCAGTAACACTACAATATACCTAATATATCTCGTTATTACTCGTTATCTTCTCTGCCGTTAGCAGAATTATATAAAACATTAACAATACGTAAAATTGAACACTACAAATTTTACACTTATAACTGTTAATTTTGATTTTTTATTGTGTTTAATAATTAATTTTGGATAATTTTTTTTAATAATTTATGTTGCATTTTATTTTTATTATAGCTCTTTTACTACTTATGTCTTTCATTATCTCATAAGCGTACTACTCGTATCAGTGGACCTCCTGGTGAAAATTAGCACAATAAAAAAGTTATATTCATAAAAAATATAATACTTACCATGTATGCACATAAAATTAAGCTGATTCAATTGTGTCTTGTCTGCATTATGTTCACTTGTTATTTTTTATTCAATACTAAATGTCATCATATAACTGACAGTTTCCCTCTGAAGCGGACAAAACTGGTTAATAATAATATTAAAAAAGTGTAATTAATAGTAACCATATTTTTTTACTTTCGACCATGTCTGATCCTAATAGGACCATATGGGCCTCCACAGAGTGGAGGTTTGTATTAACATATTTGGTTTTGACGAGAAATGGATGTCAGCCACTTGCTCGACCTATTACGTCTATACTCTGACTCATACACAAATTGAAAAACAATATGTGTACTTGCCAGACCTAGGATTCGATCCTGGGACTCCCGACGCTATAGGCCGACCATTAAGCCGCGCGGCCATCGTGGGTGTATTCGTGAGTTAAAATTAACAAAATATTTTCACCGTGAATTACCAGTTAACGTCATAAAAATAAGAAATTTATATCATTAAGTATATAATTAATCTAACATTGCTGTTGTCTGTTTTTATTAAAAAGTAGAATTTTTGTAAAAAGTATATGTTGATGTATCTGCTGCCAAGAATTGTCATGTAAGCGGTACAACGAAAAATCGTTGAAAATGAGATGCCTGAACTTAAATTGTATCATTTTAAAAGAAGGATTAAAAGCTCACAAACTGCCTTCTTCCGGCGGATTGCTCTTGAAAGCCTGTTTCCTGCAGCTTTTTGTACTTTCAAAAAAGATCTCCCGCTACTCAAAGAAACTTTTTCTTTTAAGGGACACAAATAATCGCTTTTTCTTATTTAATTACAGTTTCATAGTTTTTTTTTTTAACTTTTATTCAAATTCAGTTTGAGGAAGGGGAAAGTTTTGCCACTCGATATTGACGATAATTAAAGTTTATTGAGAGTAAACAGAGTTATAAAACTTCATAAAACGCCGGAATATTAATGAAAATAATTACTGCCCTAAAATGGTTTAAGAAAAAAAGACAATTAATATAAAAAATATATTACGAGTATCATCCACAGAAACTCAAGAAACAGAAAACGGTAGACGTAGATACTAATAACTAGAATCTAGATGATACTAGATTTACGACATAATTAATAATTGTGTAAAATACAAACGCAATGGGTATGGCTGATAATTAACTTGGAAAGACCTTCATGTAACAGTGGATGATGAAGATGCCAATATATTTAATAGTTATATATATATTTTTTTTTTTTAAATATATTTTAATGTTTAGAATTTTTGATATAAAAAAGCGTAATATTTTTAACCTCCCAAATAAATTCTTTATTACTTATATAATAATTTTGATCATACATATTAGATTATAGGGACACGTCGTTCACTTTCCGGGTAGGTGCTTTCGCCACAACATTATTTCTATAAATGTATCTACTGCGTATGTATGTTTCTAAAATTTTCAAAATGATGTTATATCTATAATAAAGAATCTAACATTCTTAAAAAAAACCTTATATGTAATATCTTATTAATGTTTTGTAAAAATAATATGGATATAACCTACTAAAAATTACAATTATTAAAAGTTTTTTTATATTAAAACAGTACGCAAATAATCCCGTGGCATCAAAACAAATATATTGGTGAAATTTTTTTTCTACTGAGATGAAACCTAACTACTTACAATTTGAAAGTGAAACCAAACATTTATGTACCCCTTGTTTACAAATTTTAATACAATCCGTAAAGGCTCTGTAGTTGATGTCGCATAAAAAAATAGCATTTACTTTAAACGGAAACTTGTTTTACCAATTGTAACAGGGTGATTGCAAAAGGTCCATCTGGCAGAAAATAAGTTTCTTTGACATGTTTGCTTTTAACAGTTTTTTTCTCTAAAGGAAAAATATTTCAAATTTTACACAAGTTGTTCCCTAAATTAAAATTGTAGGAATCTCTAACTCTATACCAGTTAACCAACCGAATAGTTAAGCGAATTTTTATTTTTAATATTTCAGCTGTATTGTTTCAAAATCTTTTGTTAATCTACCCCTGTAACTCTGTAAGTATTAAATATACTATGTTTACCTTTATAATTACTGGGTCTTAGCCTAAATATACTATAATATTATATTATTTTTATCCAGTCGTATAATTTTTATTTGGCGTTTTAATATAAAACTTTATCGTATACTTAACGTATTCTGTGAAGCAGAAAGCTCTTTTTTATGCGCTTGCTATATTATTCTCTCCAGCCATACCTGCATTCTACCATTCTCATAAATAAAAGTATTAATAATGCCGTAGTTTTACTTATATGTTGGTACCATCGAGTAAAATATCTTCCGTATTGACCCACAAAGTTTTCGCTGACAATAAACCTTTCCAAATTGTAGTTCTTCCTTCTGTTTATGTGACCAAAGAATTGGGAATCTCTTTTGAGATCCGGTGTTATTTCTTTTAGTATGGACATATTTTTTCTCTTAATACCCAAAGACATGTTTTCTATAGTTAAGCGTATATGAAAATTTGCAATGACCGCAGCATTGCCCGCATATCCTAAATTTAATTTCCACCAATTATACTACCTTTACATTATAATATTATGCTCTCTATAAATGTTAAAAAATGTCGGTAAGAGTATGCACCCTTGCCGAAAACCTTTTTGGAGTTTTGAACATAAATTATCTGCAAATTATTTGAAGAAGAATTTTTAATTGTAAGAGTGATTATAGGACAACAATAATACATTATTGTTATACTTCTATCATGTGTATCCTTTTTTATGCAATACATGACCTTCGATATTATCCAATGTCACTGCCACTATGCAATATAATAATATTTTATTAAGTTAATCGCATATTATATTAAATTAAACTTAAATTCTATTAAAACACTATAATGTCACAAGGATGGATAATATGGTCGACCGTCATAAAACTTTCGTAAAATCTCAGTTTTATCTATTTAACCTAACATTAATTTTACTATCGTAAGAAGGTAAATCTCAATATCTCCATAAAAGAACAGTTTTATCTCATTACCTAGGTACATGTAATAAAAATATATTAATTAATAATTTTCAATACCTTCAATAATTCAATAACAGAGCGAGAACACCATTTTATAAGCAAAAGAAGCATCTGGTGATAGATAAAACTATTTTGAAGCTCAACTTAAAGTCTTTTAGCAAATAAATTAAATAATTAAGTCAATTGGATACTGATAAATGGAAATGTTCATATTTTATTAGAAGTAATAGACTTCTTCTTATATCGTGCCATCCTCTAACGGAGGTCGACCACCATCTAGGCAATCTTTGCTTTATCATCTGCTACCTGTAATAGTTCGGTGGAACTGCACTCGTACCAATCACGGATGTTCTTAATCCACGAATTACGGCGTCGTTCTCTGTCATGTTCACCGTTGATCTTGCCTTAGATGGCAATTTGGGGAATACTGTACTTTTGTCCTCTCACAATGTTACCGGTTATGAAACTTCTTGTTTGTTTTCCATTCGATTGAGAATGTCAAAATTTATCACCCAGCCAGCCAAAAAAATTTTGAGGATGCATCTATACAATCACATCTTGAAAGCCTTAATTCTCCGTGACATCCCTTGGCTTAGCGTCTATAACTCCAAATCTTGACTACTTCTTGTAAACATGGCGATAATCCTTTCGGCTATTTTACCATGTTTTTATTAGCTCGTATTCTTGTTTGACCCGTACAGGTTTTTTCTTGTTTGTCCAAGATTTGTAACTAACATCCTGACTATCTAGACATTTGAAACTTTTAGAATATATCAAAACACGACGGGAATGCATTTTTTAATACTTTTGGCCATCTTTAAGCAGAATTCATTATCAGTTAATTCTGTTATGTATGTTTCGGAAAAAATTCGTTAAAAGTATTATTTACTACTCACTATTATTGGTTTCTAAGTGGGTACCAGCAACTAAATTAATATTATTATATACGTGCGTTACTATGGAAATCAATATGAAATGTCAAAATGATATTTTAGTATTCTATATTTATTAATTCATAGAATTGTCAAGTTTATATGATTCAACAGAAAATTTAAAAACGTGATATAAAAAAAGTTCTTTTTATCTTGCAATTATTTATTTTTAAAATTATCAATATATTTTTTTCATATTATCAATAAAGATAAGCAATTAGTTTTTTCGTATTTAATAACTTTTCTCGTGCGTTATGAGTTCTCCATCTCTGATATAGGTTGTATAATACAAGAAATAAGATAATCTTCAATGTCTATGTTCTTTTGCACCTTATTAAAACTTCAAAAGATCTCAATTTAAGTAAATTAAATTAAATATTATATATTGCAACTCAGACCCTTTCACGTTCTACATGCTTGGTTAAACGTAAGACTAGAAAACGTTTTTGGCACAAGCAGACTGCAAATAAAACAAAATATATATTATGAAAATATTTTACTCCCTACAGCGTCTAGACAAAAACGGATATTGTTTTGTCTTGCCAAGCAAAGTTCTCTTTGCTCTACTGCCAATAAAATTTACGTGGGTACAGGAGGGAAATAAACTTATGGTTCATAATTCCGTCTTACTATTGTAATAAAGAATATCTCAGACCATAATATTATGAATTATGATTGTATAAAAATGAAACATTTTTGTATTTTTTTAATCTAAATTTTATTTTAAAATAGACAAGTAAAGTAGTCCAGACAATGAATATTGTAGAGTGCATGGAATATGCGAGAATTTTTGAATTTAGGACTTTGTTAGGAATAGTTAGTTATTGGGCTGAAGGGTCCCACTTTTTGGTTTTTCACTTATATCTCAAAAACGGTGTATATAAAAAAATGTTTCAAATAAAAATGAAAGCTTATTAAATTTTCAATAAAATAGTTTTCATATATATTTGTCGAATTCCTAACGGTTTTCGAGATATACGTTATTGAAAATTGATAATTTTTGACTGTCTTCTCTCCTGCCCACTGCCCATTTGCTCGTTGGCTGCCAATTATCGTTGAAAATTATCGATTTTCAATAAAGTATATGGAAATTTAATTAGCTTTCATTTGTATCTAAAACATTTTTCCTACATGCACCGTTTCCGAGATATAAGCGAAAAACCAAAAAATGGGACCTTTCAACCCTCTCCCACCTTTAGCTTACCTCCCAGGGGCGAGGTCTTTTAGTATGTTTACCTACTAACTACTCCTAACAAAGTCCTGAAGTCAAAAATTCTCGCATATTCCATGCACTTTACACCCATCTTTGAGCACTCATTGACTGGACTAAAATGAAATTTAATCGATCTATTTTCGGTATAGTTACAATATTGAAGCTTGATTTAACATTTTAAGTTATACACATTTTCGTTTTTTATAAAAAATCTAATTATATTATTTTTTTAAATATTAAAACTATGAATTAGCCAAAAATCTTTAATGTGCATTAGAGATCCCGGTAAGGACCCAACATAATTATGTGATTTTTTCAAAGCTTGGTGTGTATGATTATTTCACTTCTGTTACTAAATACACTACTATTAAACTGCACTACTATCATTGGGCTTTTAGGCCTATTGTATTGTTAAAATAATAGATGTATATGGTTGGGCCAATTATGGTCGCTTTCATCCCTATTTTTCCTCCTACCTCAAATCCCCAGTTATTGTCGCAAGTCCAGGCGACCAACTGTTATGGGTCATCAGTTGGCCGTGAATGAATAACAAGCTCTTACTCGAGACAACGGGCGCATGTTGGTTTGCTACATCTAGGCCGTCGTTCAATGAGTAATTGCAAGCGCATACAGACTGATTCAAAAAGTTAAGTGCATACCACGAGCTTGTACAGTGTTACCGTCGTGCAAACCATAATTCTTTCCGAGTCTCCATGCAAACTCCGTTAATCAAACCACCTGTGTCCGTGTTATTGGCACAGGATGTCTCTTCATTTATTATATCATTCATCAAAAGTGTACCGTGCTAGTACCTACTAGGACGTGAGGGCATGCACCAGGGACCAACTTCAGCCAGACCGCTAAACATCATAAAAGGTCAGTGCCTGGCATCTTACATGTAACTGCCCCCAGCATCCTCATCCGCCATCACAATCATTCCACTAATCAATTACAGTCCACTAATAAAAATCGCAACCATTTATATTAAATATAATAATATAATGTATAAATATTTTTTTTTTTTTGACAATTTATATATATAGGTACCTAAATATATTATGCACAATTATTATAATATCATTTCAAATACTTTCTGTATCACAAGGCCATTGATTATAAGTATTTTCGTTGTACTAGTTCAAACAGAGACAAATAATGTTTTATTTTTTTATAAATTTTGTGAATACTTGTTTCAACTAACAGGCAGAAAATGATTGATGCAAGTTTTAGCTATATATTTAAATACAAAAAAACTTTACATCATTCGTGTGTATTTTTTAGATAGGCTTATTAACTTATAATAAAATTATTGTATTATATAATGATGATGTGTGGACTTTTTTATTTCTGCTTCACATTCAACCTTTCCTCTAACGGTCAATCCCAGATAACTATCAACAGCAATAATACCTCAAAAATTAAGAATAAACAAAAACTGTTTTGCTAATGCAATACTTTGTATTTAAGATTTTAAATAAATTATTTTGTTCATTTATGTACGAGTAGGTATCTCAAATTATTAAAGAATCCCGTATAATAATATGCTAATATTAAAATGATAATAATAATAATCAGTTGGCTCGTAAATTTCTTTAACAGTGTGACAGCAATTAATTATTAGTCTTACTCATATAACGAAATTCGTATACTTAATAAAAAGATCATAAATTAAAAATAATACATTTTTAAATTTTTAAATTTCTTACGTTATTTTTTGAGTATATTTAATAAAATTCAAGAAAAAACACTGCACGGCGTCATGTTTCAAAATAAACATAATTAAAAAATGTCCAAGGCTTCCCTTACCCAAAATAAACTGAATAATTATTTCTTTCCTAATTAAAAACACCTTCTGTTCCAGTCTAAGGCTTGTTAATTAGGAAGTGCGAAAATAGATCAAATTTATTTAACAAAATGCTAAATAATTACACACGCATTGTAAAATAATACAACGTTACCTAACGAAAGCGTGTGTAAATTTAAGATAAACTTTTACTTTTAACAATGTGTACACAATATAGTATATTTATAGAATTATATTATGCTTGTGCATTATAGAAGGATGTAAGTTAATAAACAAATATAGGTGGTGTCCATAACTAATCAATTATTTATTCAAATTTAAAAACAAATATGGGTAGGTCAAAATAGAGCTTTTATTGCATTTTCAAAGCATGATCCTGGACATTCCTTAAACGTTGTAGATAATCTATTTATATAGTTTTGAAGCCTTATTATTTTTTATATTTATTTTAAACATTTGATGACTGCATAAAGTATTTTTATTACATAAAATAGTATTCTTTTAAACCTCTCGCTCTAATGTTTTAGAATATGGTCATATTTCAGTACATGCATGTGCAGTGGTGTTAAATTTTTTTATATTTATTAATTTTTAAACGCATTTATAAAACCATTACTATAAATCATGTCGACATTATTATAGTGAAATATTTTCGATAAAAAAATATATTGATAATGTCTGTGATCTAAAATTTGACAAGAATTAGGCATTTTATTATTCAAAAAATGGGCAAGATTAACACATTTGAAGATAATTCTAAATATACTCATTATAAGCTATGTCTTTGACCATTCAAGTGTGATAAAAATCTTACGAATAATGATTGCTTTATAATAATTATTGACCTAAGAATAAGGTAGTATTTTTTGAAATACGCCATTTCTTTTGGCATTTCCCAGTGGTTAAGCTACAACATACGGCCGAAAACTACTAACTACTAACCGATTTTTTTTTTAAACGGTACATGTTCAAACACGCGCGTTAACATGATCTTACTCCTTACTTCAGTTTTAATTTGTCAATTTATGGCTACGGCCGTATATTGTAGCTTAATAATTGCAATTACATAATATACATCTTTTATGTACATTTACTGTGATGAAAAATATAATTCGAGGTAGGTGCTGTAGGACACACAGTAGGGCGGGGAAGGGGTTTCGGGTTCGGACCCCCCCCCCCAGGAACGGAAAAAAATTAACTTATCTAAGTAAATCTAATATTAGTTATTATTCCTATTCGCTGGGACCTCACGACTGAGGGTCGTGACCTAGAATATTCGGCTGTCGACATGCTTTCTTAACGGGTTGGCCCTACGTCTCTCGACATTCTACGACACGCAAGGCCTATGGCTACTAGAAGACCCATGGCACTTGTGAATACTTGTTGCAATCATCTGGTAGGTACATCAAACGTTTGCTTTAATATTCTGATGCGGCATCTCTGACAGAAAAGACGGCGGGGACAATACAAACGCACACTGACGACCTTAATAATTATGATCGTGAAACCAAGCGATAGCTATTATATCAAAGTACGGAGTGTTGAGTATGGGGAATGTCCCGGAGAAGTTAGTCGGGAGGGTCGTGACAAGCAGCTATAAGTAGTAGGCAGGGTATGGAAGTAAGTAGCACTGGATAGATTTTGTTAACCCCGCCCCCATCCGCCACCTTAAAAATCAATAAGCAATTTTCATAGCCGATTTCAGCAAAATTCATGAATTCAAGAATGATAACTTAACTTAACCCAACAAAAAAACCCGTATGTAGGTATATCGGCTATTTTCAAAATTTATTTGCCGATGGCTTCCACCAAATAAACAAGAACCATAATTTTTGTCATGGATGTAGCTGTAGTATAGTAGCGATCAAATATCTTTTGTTTAATGTATCAAATTATTCTGCAATAATATATTCCCAGTGAATCAATTTCCAGTAAACAAATCTTAGCTAGATCAGCAAGTTGATTGGCGATATTAGATACGGTATATTATTACATCATATCACAGCACATTATATCATTACGGTGTATTAGCCGAATAATCATTTTTCATGGTATCATATTTTCTTACGACGGTAATAATAAATAATATTTCACAAGCTACTCGATTTAAAACGCTGACTCTATAATTAGTCCAATATGATTATGTACCAGAATTTAATGTTAATATACTATTGTACCGACACGCTGCTAATAAATCTCACCCTGCTCATCGTAGACTTCATTATCATCATCCTCAACCCACACATCGAACACCACATCAGTGACCCAACATGGATATTTTTTGAAATGAACCCCCCCAAACCATTTTCCGTAGACTACCTGATTCGAGTTAAACTTAAATGTCATGAAGATTTATTAAAACATTTTATTCTTGAGAGAATGTTTCATAGATCTGATCAAATCATAATCTAATAGCGCGATATCTAGTAAATATATATGGTGTGGTGATACTTCCCAGTCAAGCTGTTTAATTTTTTCTTGGATTATCGTATTGCATTATATTGCACCAGTATTACTACTAATTTACCTAGATAACTTTCACTATTACATAAATGTATTTTTACACAGTTGACCAAGTGCCCCCGAGTACTATTTCTTGTATTGTAATCTTGCATCCAACCCAACTAATTATATTAAAGCATCATTAGTATTATTTCACCAGATGTTCCCCTGTCAACACTATTATGTAGATATGTAAATATTACCACCAATAAATTTTCTGAACCAACGATGACACTTGTGATGATCTTCCAAGTATCCTCATAGATATCACATTTTTTTATTGTTACGATTATTGGTTAAATCCAAATCAAAAATAAAACTACACGTCATTTTATTTTTGTATAATATAAACCCATATGGTCCACAATAATGATTACCATAGCAAAACACATATTTAATTTTATATACACTAAAACAAATTTACTTAATAAAAAAGTTTTACAGCTTATGGGCACCGTAATATGTGAGCAATATCTATATACAAAATTTTTACCTGGGTATGGTAGTAAAAGCTCTATTCTGTTACGACCAAATTTAGCACCCCTTCGTTATATAATGCGTGTGTGCTACATATTGTGCTCCTGTATGGATGCGAGACATGGCATCGTACTATGGCCCAAGGGTATCGACTTTTGAGCTTTGAAAATTGATGTTGCCTCCAAATCTTATGAGAACACTGATATAGTAGTTACATTTAGTTAAAGCAAATCAGCTATTTTTGGAAACAGAGGAACGTTCTACAATCTTTGGTTTTTGTTGGTAAACGGGGTGCAAAAAAATCTTTCACCATGGTGGTGTTGCATGGTGCCATAGTTTCACTATAAGATATCTTAATTTAATATAATCGACGGTTAGCATTAATAAAATATTTTTCAGCAAAGCGAATGAGCTGATTTAGAAATTTAATAATGCACTTTCTTTTTCTTTCTAAAAATAATACTTTTATTAAATAAAATAAAGACAACAATAATATAAAACGAAAATAGTATCCACATTGTTAAAATACTATGAAAACTCTCACTTAAATTCACTCTAGTGTCAGTCTGAGTATCGCTAAAACGTGCGCTTGTAAAGATTGTATATTCATTAAGGGGGGACATGCTCGTCGAAGGTCAAAATTGAGTTTTTATTGTATTTTCAAACCATGATCCTGGACACTCCTTAAACGTTGTAGATAATCTATTTACATAATTTTGAAGCCTTATTATTCTTTATAGTTATTTTAAACATTTTATGACTGCATGAAGTATTTTTGTTACATAAAATAGTATTCTTTTAAACCTCTCGCTCTAATGTTTTAGAATATAGTCATATTTCGGTACAGAACTGTGCAGTGGTGTTACGATTTTTTACATTTATTAATTTTTAAACGCATTTATAAAACCATTAGTATAATTTATTACGAGATAATTTTTGTAAAATATTCACGATAAAAAATTATTTTGATAATCTCTGTGATCCCAAATTTGACAAGAATTAGGCATTTTATTATTCAAAAAATCGGCAAGATTAACACATTTGAAGATGATTCTAAAGATATTTATTATAAGCTATGTCTTTGACCATTCAAGTGTGATAAAAATCTTATGAATAATGATTGCTTTATAATAATTATTGACCTAAGAAGAAGGTAGTGTTTTTTTGAAATACGCCATTTCTTTTGTCATTCCCTAGTGGTTAAGCTACAACATACGGCCGTAGCCATAAATTGACAAACTATAATTGAAGTAGGAAGTAAAATGATATTGACGCGCGTGTTTGAACATGTACCGTTTAAAAAAAAATAAAAAAAAATTCGGTTAGGTACATGTTCAAACACGCGCGTTAACATAATTTTACTCCCTACTTTAATTATAGTTTGTCATTTTATGGCTACGGCCGTATGTTGTAGCTTAACTACTAGGGAATGACAAAAGAAATGGCGTATTTCAAAAAAACACTACCTTCTTCTTAGGTCAATAATTATTATAAAGCAATCATTATTCATAAGATTTTTATCACACTTGAATGGTCAAAGACATAGCTTATAATAAATATCTTTAGAATTATCTTTAAATGTGTTAATCTTGCCGATTTTTTGAATAATAAAATGCCTAATTCTTGTCAAATTTGGGATCACAGAGATTATCAAAATAATTTTTTATCGTGAATATTTTACAAAAATTATCTCGTAATAAATTATGCTAATGGTTTTATAAATGCGTTTAAAAATTAATAAATGTAAAAAATCATAACACCACTGCACAGTTATGTACCGAAATATGACTATATTCTAAAACATTAGAGCGAGAGGTTTAAAAGAATACTATTTTATGTAACAAAAATACTTCATGCAGTTATCAAATGTTTAAAATAACTATAAAGGATAATAAGGCTTCAAAATTATATAAATAGATCATCTACAACGTTTAAGGAGTGTCCAGGATCATGGTTTGAATATACAATAAAAACTCAATTTTGACCTTCGACGAGCATGTCCCCCCTTAATGTGTGTACCAAATTAAACATAGCACGAACAGTGAAAATAGTATTACCATCACTCCTAGATACGACATCCGAAGATTTCGGGCTCTTCACTACGAGGAGGGTACTATGACAACCAGTGGCGAAGTGTGACTTTTGGAAAGAGGTAGGCTGTGGAGATCTGAGAAAAAGAACACATTTGTCAGGTATACTTACAAGAATAAGAAGATAATACGATATTACTACTAATGAATAGGTACACACTAATGACAACGACACACTAATTAATGAAACTTCAACAACTCACTGACGACATAAAATTAAGCGATCAGTTTATATTACGTATTTTTTTCAAAACATTTATACATATCAAAAATCATTACAATTCGATAGACTGGGCGGGGCTACGTGACGTAAATTCCATATGAAAAAAATTGAGAATTATTTGAAACATAATCCGACCTTTATTTACGTCAAGACAGATGGTGCCCTGTGGTATATTTTTTAAAACCTTTACAGATTGTTTTGTAATTATCTGTGTAATACACTCCTACACATACGGCATCTCTCGTTGGCAAAATAAATTTTTTTATAGAATATATAATCAAGTGATTATATAAATAAGTCAATATGCAATTAAACAATATTTTTCTTAAGAAGGTAGGCTTCAAATAATCGCCTAGTATGGAGTCTTCGCCAATGATGACAACACTCACTCAAACTCACTCTAGTGCTAGCCGTGGTGTGTATGATACTCGCGCTTGTAACATTGTATATTTATTCACTACAATATTACGTATGATAATATTATTTGATATTATTTGATAATTAATATTATTAATACAAAATTGATTGAAATAGACTACTAATTTCAATGGTCATTTTTACAACATGATATAAATTAAAGTATAATTATTAATATTATAAAGAACAAGATACAATATAATAGAACCCACTATCCAACCCACCTCGCACCATACCTAGTATTATTTGGGCATTCACGAAGTGAAGCTATGTTTCCGAATGTTTTAGAAATAGTCACTCAATACTGAGGTCCACGTGTACTTAAAC
Source organism: Rhyacophila brunnea (assembly GCF_057557595.1). Classification (NCBI taxonomy): domain Eukaryota; kingdom Metazoa; phylum Arthropoda; class Insecta; order Trichoptera; family Rhyacophilidae; genus Rhyacophila; species Rhyacophila brunnea. The sequence continues at coordinate 5,758,939 of NW_028232796.1, read as the reverse complement.
TATGATAGATTAGTTAGAAAAAATACACTAAACTTGTCTCTGGCAGACATTCTTTCAACAGCACTCTAGTCTTCAGACGATGTAGCCTCTTCATCAACTCTTGTCCTTTGTCACCTTTTCTAGTTTTCACGGATTCTAATGTTTTCAAATTTTTTTAATAAACACATTTTTTTTCAAACAAAAAAACATCAAATCACCAACCATCCTTTGCAATCACCATTCGATGAAAAAAATCCACAAAAAAACAATCATGGTGCGATAGAGCAATTTTTTCTCATTTATAGGAGAGAGATCGCGAAAGCAAAACTCGTCAAAAGCACAAAGACTCTATAAAAAATATAAGTACAGAGCAAACTGAATACGGGAAATTCATCTCTTCACATTTCGACTCTAAAAAGAAATAAACTTTGATTAATAGTGGTGTTCTAATTACTTATTATTACAATACCTCAGTACACATATTATGATTAATACGTGCAGTAATTTATAATACAATTTAAAATAACTAAATTTACATTAATTATTAATTAAAAAAGAAAGATGGCGGAAATTTTTCTTAAGGGTAGCACTTAAGGTAGATAATAACTCGCAATAAAGGGAAATAATTATATTTGATTGATTTGAGATATTATGCATAAAGTGCAATTAGACTCTGCTGCCTTTATCCTCTCCATATCAATTATTATTATTTGGTCTTGGCAAATTTAATAAACTTACAAGGGCATTCCAGCTTTTAAAAGTTTTCCAAAATTATAGTAGCATCTATCGACAAAAAATAAAACTAACTACTTAGGTGATAATAATAATTTACTCGTCATCGAACAGTTTATACAAAGAGTCATTGTCCATCCGCAAGGATGTAAAACTAACAAAATTCGTTTCATTATATTATACAAAAATTAAGTTAGTAGTTGTGTGTAGTAACTTAATAAGGACAATAAATCACAAACTACAACGGGTGACAACGACATGAAACTACAAACAACTACAAAATAAATAGAATCAAATATGAACTTTTTCTTGCAATTCATTCTGAACTATTCATTGTGTAGGGCCGATGGCTGTATTATAGTCACACATTGCGTGAGTCTGGGTCATACAATATTAACACTGACATCTACAAATTACCTATACATAGCATAATACCTTGTACAAAAACCTGAAAGCAGTGGGTGATCTCAGTAAAAATACGCTGAACATGAGATCTCTGGCGTTTGGTAAACTGATGCAGTTCGCTCGTGTAGTATTTTCTCTTTTATGCATAGCATAACCCTTTATTAATTGTTTTATTTTGATATTAATTTGTTTATACCTAAAGTGAGTGGGTATTTCTTCTCGCATGTCGAGCATTAAGTGTGAGCCAAATTGAGGTGCATGTCGCGGACTATCACGCGACGTCACAGTAAGCTGCCGCTACGGAAAAAAAGTGTGTAATGTCGTTTTTCTTGGTGTTTAAAATGTTATCAGACGGATGCTCTCATCCTGTTGCACATTTTGAACCTTTAAACGAACATTGTCAGTTGGCAAAATCTGCCAAAATCACGAAAATAATGAGGTCACCTCACGTTGAACTGCACTTCATCGACACCTGCATGACGTTTTAAATGTTTTTATTATATTCCACATGCATATGCTTTTCGAATGTCATGTCAAAATCACGTTTTTTTTGTTTTTAGCGGTTGGCGCTATGTATTTTCGATAAGAATGTCTATAATCTATGGTCTGCAGGTTGGGTTTTGTTCAAAATAGTATCTATATATGTCATGCCGCAAGTGCTTTAACGTATGCATACGTAGAAACTGTTAAAATTAATTGAAATTAGCATGAATAATTACTAATAATTCAAATTACTAAAACATTATAGTAGACACTCTTCAGTGAATTTACAGAGATGGTGATAAATATTCTGCAAAATGACGAAACCATAGACTAAATTTGTCGCCACGACAGCGTGACAGTAGGCGATATGCACCATAATAAATGCACCTCAATTTGATTCGCGCTTTAAGCTGGTCACCACCTTTAGTTATTTATTTTATACTCGAGGAAAGTTCTGTTTCTGTGTGATGCAATGATTTCCCGATCACGGTCTCAGAAAATATTTATAAAAAAATAATGAGTATTTATAATAATATTATGTAACTAACTTTCTCGTTGATGAATTGTTTTAAATCCATGATGTACACAGAGTTTTCTGATGACTACTTTATTTGTGGACGCATTCTCCATTTTCTATCGTCAGACAGACAATGCCGCGTCAAAAGATCTGCTCCGAATTAGTACTTCGTATTCTCCTTCTTCTTCTTTCATCTACTCCGATAGTTAACAATCAACACAGAGGAAACCGATACCGACTCATTGTTAGGTATAATTTATGGCGGCGAGGTATAAAGATAAATTTCAAATAATTAAGACGTCTTTAAAATGCTAATTAGTCATAAATAAAATATTTTTTTCATTAGTTATACAAATTATGTAATATACCTTTTATCAACTATTAGATAAAGCTTCCCACAAGTGCCGATCCACTTATACCTGAAAATGCATATCACCCCGCGTTCTCAATAGATTTGCCATTAAATTCTTTACGGTTCACAAATAGTCGTATTCAATATCATAATGTTGGAAATATAGACAGTGAATGTACTGAATCGAAGTTTATTAATAATAATTTGTGGAACTTCTTTAAGGGCGACCTATTGCATATGTATTACGAATTTCAGAATGTTGATTGGGAAATTTTATATTCGATTAGTGACGTCAATGCTGCAGTGAAGGTATTTTACCAATGTATATATAATGTATTTGACAAGTCATTCTTTATAAAAAAATCATCGGGCTCTTCGCACAGCTACCCAAAATGATTCAATTTTGATTTAATTAAAAACATACGACTAAAGCACTTGCATCACAAAAAATGGAAGAAAGCGAAGTGTCTCAGCGATTATATTTTATTTGCTAATCTGCGTAGGAGTGTGCATCGTTCCATCGGTGCTGCGTATAAGTCATACATTGATGGTATCGGGGGGAAGTTAGCGTCAGATCCTGAATCATTTTGGAATCACGTTAGAAGTACGCGCGACTCTTCAGCTCAATTATCATCTATGTCTCTAGAAGGGAATGTTTTGAGTGGCTCCCAGTCCATTGCTAACGGTTTCGCTCAATATTTTATGTCTGTCTATTCTGAAGCTCCTTCGATATTGCCCACACCTCAACCGGATAGTATTTCATCTTCCTGGCCAGTACTAGATATTGGTCTTCTGGATGAGAGTGACATGATGTATGCTTTCTCTCGACTATGTCCAAAATCCTCAGTAGGTCCTGATGGTATCCTCTCCTGGATTTTAAAGGGCTGTCATAAGTTGTTAACTGACCCCCTACTATATTTATTTAATCTCAGCCTAAGTACTTCTGTCTTCCCAGATTGTTGGAGCCTAACCCGTATTCATCCGGTGCACAAAAATGGCTCGCGCTCTGAAATAATAAATTTTCGCCCGGTGGCTGTTCTATCTGCACCAGCTAAATTATTTGAGTCTATTTTGCATAGGTATATTTATAGACATGTAGACGGTAAACTGACTGACGCTCAGCATGGATTTCGATCAGCTCGGTCAACAGTTACAAACCTTATGACGTATACTGAGTACATATCTCATTCGCTGAACGTAAATTGTCAAGTGGACGCAATTTATACAGATATGTCAAAAGTTTTTGATCAGGTAGATCATGATATTCTCATTAACAAATCAAGTGCAGTAGGTGGATCTATAAATTTTATCAACTTTTTCAAATCTTACTTTTCGCATCGCTGTCAATATGTGGAGTATGCAAGGTGTAGATCCGACGTCTTTCAAACTTATTCAGGTGTTCCCCAAGGATCAAATCTTGGCCCAATTATGTTTCTTATATTCATTAATGACATTGTCAATGTTATAAATGGAATCCAGTTTTTACTCTTTGCAGACGATTTAAAATTATATGCGTCAATTCACAGTGAATTAGATTGTCACATATTACAAAATAATCTCAATTCAATTGAAATTTGGGCGAAAAAAAATAAACTCGAATTTAATACTGATAAATGTGTGTGTATTAGCTTGTTAGTGTTCAGAAAAAATTTCTTCGTCATCTCTATTTTAAAGTTTATAATTATTTTCCTTTTGACACCTTCTCAAACGAGTCTTTTCCGACTAACTTTCTTCAAGGCATGCTCGCCTTTCATTCTCTTGAAGCTCGTAGGTCACTTCTGCTCTTAAAGCATTTTTCCCTGCTCTCACGTGGTATCATTTTCAATCCCGATATTCTAGAAAATTTAAATTTTTACGCATCCGTCAATTATTACGCAGCCATGACCTATTTTGGGTGAAAACTGTTTCCTCATGTCAGGCTCACCAGGCAGTGTAGCGAGGGCTGTGGGGTTGGTCAATGCACTCCCTAGAGATGTAGATATTTTTGGCGATCCATTATATATTCTGTTTTTTAAATTCTATTCTATTGTTTAATTTGTACTTTTTGAATCATTGTTGTTTTTTTTAATTTTATTTCTTTTGTATAAAACTATTTGTTTTCCACTTTGTTTTTTCTGATTTTCCGAACTGATTACTTGTAATTTTTATTCTAAATGTCATGTTGTGAACGTCTTAAATTCATAATTTGTTATGTACTCAACGTGTCTTTTTCAAATAGATAAATAAATAAAAATAAATAAATAAATGATGATTTTCGTGCAATAATATCCTAATCTTGGAGCGAAGGGTATGCTCATTTACACTTTAAGTTCTTCACGCTTTGTGTCACGATTCATTTATTTAATTTTTAACCGTTACGTGTTATGGCGCATAAGCAAGTATGTATTTTTTAACTGATATATGGATAAATAGCATGACAATAAAACCTTGTAAAAACCCAAAATAAAATATATAACAATTTGATATTCTTCTACAACGCTATATTGGTATTGGCCTCCTTCAGAATTTGTTCCAATCCAAAGCTACTTCCTTCCAGTTTTTAATAACCAAGATCTTTAAATCCAACTCGATACTATCCATCCATATTGTACGAGGTCGACCAGGTATTCGTTTGCCTTTTGGCTTCCCGAATGTCAGTTAATTTTTCATGCCCGATTTGTTCATAATGTGTACATACCCCAGCCATCTAAATCATTTGATGAACTGTACGATGTTCAGGCCCTTCTACACAGCGTAAATCTTGTAATTGTATCATCATTCTAACCACAACTGTGTGTCATTGATGCGGTCGAAGATACCACTCAGAAAACTCCGATCAAATGAGCCCAATACATTTTTCATGCTTTTGGTCAATTGGTTTTATTAGTGTTTTGCACACGATGCATTTCAAGTGTCAGTTCAAAGCACAGGTACGTAGCATCTTGCGTAGCAATATACTGAAACGATATTTGTTACCTAGCACAATTATTCTTATTTCAATTTAGGCTACCCTCACTGTCTATGATATTATATTATATACTGTGTGTAAACGATATATAAATGTATACAGAGAGAAAACATATCTTTATATGTAGAAAGGAACAAGACTGGAAGAAGAAATGAGATTAGAGCTTAGAAAAGATACACGTCAACGCAAGTTCTAGATTTGAAAAATAATCACAAGATAAAAAGAACTTTTTATATACAACGTTTTTAAATTTTGTGTTGAATTATAATATAAACTTGACAATCCTGTGTATTAATAAATACTTTTTTTGTACTTGATAGAAATACTGAATAAATATAGGATACTGAAATGTCATTTTGACATTTCATATTGATTTCCATAGTAACGCACGTATATATTAATAATTTAGTTGCTAGGACCCTCTTAGCAACCAATAATAGTGTTTTACTTTTTACGATTTTTTTCCGAAATAACTTTTCATACAAAACAGAATTAACTGAAAATGAATTCAATTCTACTTAAAGATGGCTAAAAGTATTAAAATAATGCATTTTCATCGTGTTCTGATATTATATTCTAAAAGTTTTAAATGTCTAGCTAGCCGGGAAGTTAGTTAAAAATCGATTGCAAGATTTGTACCGGACAAATAAAAACGTTGTAATAAAGTAGTTGTTTATTTTAATAATTGGATCGTATCAAATAAAAGGATGCTCTTATAATATTATTTATTAGAAAGAAGTGATATAATTCGATACACAAATAAATGAACTGAATATATATATGAAGTACTCAGTACAATCAGCTTGCAAGCAATCTTCTATATTTTATAAAACTAAAATCAGTTATTGGTTGTAAATAATAAATAATTTAAAAATCTTCATAAAATTTTTCAATCTCTATCAATATTATTTTAGTCTAGGATATTTATTTTTGTATACTTCTATTAAAAGCCGTTGGCAAATATTTTTGTTGATTTCGTTATTGGATTGTCGTCTTCGGTTGTTGATAGTATGATAAACGAAAATAAATAATGCACATTTACCTGTAAGAAAATATTGTTTTCATTTTTCCTTTCGACCTTTTTACTAGCCAGAGGCGATCAAGTGATTTTTAGTCGTAGAATTTCTGTATTTACAAAACATGTAGCTAAATATTAGCATAATACTTGTAGAGGTATATTGTGTATTATTATTTTTAGTTTATAAATCATAATATTTGACTTAAATTTTGGTGCGCGAGTAATATTTAATTCTTCTCACTTCTTCATAGTACGTATTTAGTGTTGCATAATAATATGTATCTAACAGCACTTATTATCTCATCTTAGCAATTGTTTTTTTTAAATATTTTCAAGAAAATCCAAATAAATTCAATATAAAATGAGAGAAATAAGGGTAGTTACAATGACTACTCGTGTGTTGTTTGGGTAGGCATATTATGCTTTGATTGGGGTATCAAATTAAGGAATAAATTCGTATAATACAACTGTTAGATTATATTCTGTTGAGTTAAAAATATTTACTTTCGGTGCCAACGTATTATTACTGCAAACGTTAAAACCTTTTAAGTTAGCTATATTATATTAAATATGTACCTATATACTTATTATTGTTGTCTATTCTTTGTGCTCCTGTCTCGCATTGTCACTCTAAACTTAGTAATATTATAAATCATTTGAGTGCGTGGCAACCTCAGTCTTGGGTAACTACTTCTGAGATATTCCCAGGCATACGTGATACGCCCAATTAAGACAAGATGTCATGTACGGCGGGTTGGCTTGGAGAGGTCAATGTTTGTGTCGTAGATTTGCATATAATATATTTTTGCAATTTTTTTTATCCGTTTAAATAGCGAAATAATATAGTAATGTAGAAATAGTATGTAGTGGTTTCACATAAAACTTAGTTAATTAGTTAAATAGTTAATTGCAGCCTTTTTCGTCAATTTAGGCGTAGCTTTTTTTTCAAATCATTAACATGTGAATTTGTTACATTTGTGACATTGGGCTATTAGTTTAAAAATTGGAACCTCTACTTTTACTATTTTTTTTATATTTTTCTCAATTATTTTTCTGTAAGTATATTTATCCTTTCACATGTAGGTATATTCATAAAATACCATATTTAGCTCCGTTTATTAGTAAAATGGAATCAAATCAGAAATTGAAAGTCGTTTATATCCATTAGCCGTAATTTTTAACACTATACGACTAACATTAAATACGATTTTTTAATTAATTATAATGACGTTAACAGTCATGTAACTATAATATCACGTTAGGTTACCCAGCAAAATAAACTGCAAATACTTCAGTTAATGTGCACTTACTTTGTCATCCTAATACTTCGGCTATCTCTTGAATTATAAATATTACATCTAATTAAAATGTTATTATTTTCAAAATCGATAGCATTCTTGAGTAAATAATTAATAGATGTTCGTCAAATTTCATTTACCTATCATAAATTAAACATGCACATTGCAGAGCATTGCATTCCATTACGAACAAAAGAGTCGTATCCGGAAATTCGTACGTAAACAGTTCACCGCAGGACACTTTATTCGTGCGCCGTAGTACGTAAAACATAAGTTCGTGTTAAATTTAATCAAATGACGAGTTTTTCATTGAACATTTCACCGTGGAGTATATCTGTACGAATGCTATAAAATGTGGCAAATTTCATGAGATGTCTTTACTAGGTTAGGTTAGGTTAGGTTAGGGTTAATCTAATTGGAACATTACTATATGCAAACCATCGCCACATTTTGTAAGATACGTACAAATGTATTCCACGGTGAAATGTTCAACGAAAAACTCGTCATTTGATAAAATATTATACGAACTCATGTTTCACGTACTGCGGCGCACGAATAAGTGTCCCACGATGAACTGCATACGTACAACTTATATTTAACCCTAAAGAGTAAGGGTTTAACTTTACTTGTAGGCTATAAGAATGTATAGAAATACTAAGGAAAGATTGAGAACATTTTTCTTCGCTATTTGGTTTTTCTAAATGTTTACTGATATATTTACAAAAATAAAATATTCTATTTGCTGTCTTATATCTCATTGATTAATTTAATAAAACGCAAAATTTTCTATATCTGTTTTTTGTGATTATTTCAAAATTGTAGAATATGGATGTTAGCAAATTTAAAACTAATAACTTGACACACACCTAGATGTTTCAATGTTTTTTGATAGACATCTGCCGTAAATCTGAATAAACTTGTATCTAGTTATAATACTCTTTGAGAGTTTGAGTTCATTTCAACCAAGGCTAATGACATAACTCCCAGCGGGAAAGTTTCCCGCGTCTAGGAGGAGCGGTTTATTATTAAAAGCTAAGGACAAAGCGGCTACTGACCAACTAAAGTTGTGCTGTTATACACTGACAAGAACACTCCAAGGAAATACTGTACAATTAGCTGAGCTTTCTATTGCTTAGGTAATTGTCTGAATTACTGATGGGATTAAAGCAGCCAATTTGCAATCAGAATAATAATAATTTAGATAGAGTAACGCACGGGTTTCTAACCTTTTTCGAGTAGCGGACCCTTTTTAATGTCCAATTATAGCGACTGTCAAGAGGTAAAACGACTTAACCCACACAAATCAAAAAAAACCGAACCCCAATCAAAAATAAAAATTATAACGTTTCCTTTTCAAAGTCATTCACCATCACTCTGAAACGTTTTCAAATTTCCAAGTCAGCTAAATCATACCATAGGTATCTATGATTAACTACACAATAAATTGTATTATTGTACCATTAGTACCCAATGACATTATTAATGGACTCAGTACAGCTAGCAAGTAAATTCGTGCATAGCAACATTCGCACGTGTATAGGTAGACGTCACGCAATTTCCATTGTGCGATATCACGCATCGGGAATTTATAGCAATATCACCTTTATTGTGATGGCGTTAGAACAGTGTTTCTAGTATCAATGTTCATTTGAGCGAACCCATTCAAACCAAACCATTCGGCAGACCCGACAAAAAACATCGGGAATTTTAAGCAATATCACCTTTATTGTAATGGCGTTAGAACAAATTATGCTATTGGGCAGACCCGACAAAAAAGTGAGTGCCATTTTTTTCCAGATGCTTTGTCCATATTACTGTCATTGTTAGTACCGTTATAACGGAAAACTATTAGACTAATATAATATATATTATTATTATTATTGACCATATTCGATCCTATTATGTATGTAGATTTGTATTAGGAAATTTTATTTTTACGAGAAATGCATGTTAGCCAATTGCTTAACCTATTAGGTTCATAGACACTCTGACTCTAAACACAAATTGAAAAACAATTTGTGTATTTGCCTGACCCAGGATTTGAACCTGGGATCCATGACATTATAAACCAATGCACCATCGTGGAATATTTTAGGTACCAATTCAAGACTTTAACATCTCGAAAATAACGCACTTACAACAAATCATCTAGAGTAGTTAAATTTGTGATCATATAGCAGCAGCGGAGCAGTGACGTGAGTATGGATTGCAATACCGGTATTTCAAAACCGGTATTCCAGTATTTATCTATAGCGAAATACCGGTTTCAAAAATCCAAAATACCGGAATTTTTGGTATTAAGAAAGCACACTGAACTCGTTTACGTTTTTGAAAATGAATTATAAGTTATGCGCTACTAAAATGCAAATATATTGAGTGAATCCAACGGAGGTGAAAAAATAAAACAAATTTCATCAAATACATAATTATATTAAATTTACATAAAATTATGATCAATACATATTTTAAATGTCAACATAATAAATGTAGGTAGGTATGTAGGTTTTTGCTATAAAATAATATTTTTAAAAGATTTCAATAGCTATATTTTTATTTATAAGCACCTACTTCTGTTAATTCTACTATTTTTAATAAATAACGGTATTAATACCGGTATTCAATAAGAAATACCGAAAAACCGGTATTGACATTTTCATTCGGTATTGCAATCCCTAGACGTGAGGTGTCAGTAGTTGCAGAAGGCGTGGGATTTGAAGAATAATAATGAGTTAATCCACTACTGGATAAACCCTTCCTTTAGATCATTTCACTCTTTTATGTCCCTAGTTCTTTGCTTCCACCGAAGTTATGATATCGTAATTTCAGCGAGCTTTAATGGTTCCCTGTAGCCGTTTTCTGCCCATTAGATACCACATTTGTCCAAAGGTTATCCAGATGCCAAGGGACATGTCTAACTAATGCTATTTCATCTGTTTAGCTACTTCCAGCGCATACTATATCCTGCCTCCTTATTCATTGGTTTCTTTTGAATCAATATCTACGTTTTTCCATATTTCACGCAGATTAAATTGCGAGCGATTACTACATCTAAATTTCGTTAGCGTTGCCATTCAACTATAGTTTTTGTTAATTAAATTTGATTAATCGAATAAAGCTATATCTCAAAAGTATTATGATTATAAAATTTCAGACATGGTATTATTTTAACTGTTCAATAAAATTATCTGTTTTCGTTATTCGATTAGATGGAATCGAATTAAAAACTGTTAACTTTATTACTTTATGAATGAAGAAGTTCCCGTGGGAGATTTTTCAACTCAGTTTGACACTTTTAGTTATAATATAATAATAAGCCTTGTTGTCAAGATTGAGCCTTTGTTAACTGAATACAATTATCACAATATTTTAAAATACGTTAAGTTATTATTTTATAATTTTATTTAAGTATTTTTTATTGTGTTTTTGTTTTTGTATTTTAATGCTTAGATGAGAGTTAACACTATACATGTGTCCTCCTTTTTCTTTCGTAGATACTTACGTAGTTATATTAAACATAATACACGGTGATAGCTCTAAAACAAAATACAAAAACTAAATTAAAAACGATGTTTTTTTAAATTCAAGATAATTATCAATAATCAAATACAAGATTATTAGGAATGTAACATTTTTTTATTAAACACTAGCTGAAGTACCCGGCTTCGCACAGGGTCGCTTCGTGGGTATATTTATCTTAGATATTTAAAAAATAATAAGAGGTAATTGTTTTTTTGATATTAAAATATCTGTGTTACACAATATGGCAATATGAAAATAATTCTAATAAGAGTAAATGTCAAACAAAAGACCACTAAATTAAAATCGAATCCAAAATATGCAAATAATATTAACGTTATTAATATGTAGTAAAAAAAATCAAAATTGCATTGAACAAACAAACAATAAACGTTGTATTTTATATAATACTAATTTAGAAACCTTTGCGGGCGTGCGCACAACAACTGGTCAAAATTTCATCGCAATCGGATGAATGGCATAAGAACGCATACAAATAGAAGAAGAAAAAGATGATTGTACTAATTCAGAAACCTTTGCGGGCAAGGGCACAACACTTGATCAAAATTTCATTGCAATCGGATGAATGGTATAGGAACGCATACGAATAGAAGAAGAAGATGATTTTCTAATTCAGAAATCTTTGTGGGCATGCGCACGACAACTCACCAAAGTTTCATTGCAATCGGATGAATGGTGCAGGTACGCATTCGAATAGAAGAAGAAGATGATGGTTGTACTAATTCAGAGACCTTCGCAGGCGTGCGCACGACAACTCACCAAAATTTCATTGCAATCGGATGAATGGTATAGGAACGCATACGAATAGAAGAAGAAGATGATTTTCTAATTCAGAAATCTTCGTGGGCATGCGCACGACAACTCACCAAAGTTTCATTGCAATCGGATGAATGGTGCAGGTACGCATTCGAATAGAAGAAGAAGAAGATGGTTGTACTAATTCAGAAACCTTCGCGGGCTTGCGCACAACAACTGGTCACAATTTCATCGCAATTGGATGAATGGTATAAGAACGCATACGAATAGAAGAAGATAGAATAGAAGAAAAAGAAGAAGAAAATGGTTGTATCAATTCAGAAACCTTTGCGGGCGTGAACACAACACTTTATCAAATTTTCATTGCAATCGGATGAATGGTATAGGAACGCATACGAATAGAAGGAGAAGAAGATAGTTGTACTAATTCAGAACCCTTCGCGGGCGTGCTCACAACAACTGGTCAAAATTTCATCGCAATCGGATGAATGGTATAAGAACGCATACAAATAGAAAAAGATAGAATAGAAGAAAAAGAAAATAGTTTTGTCAATTCAGAAACCTTTGCGGCGTGAGCACAACACTTGATCAAAATTTCATTGCAATCGGATGAATGGTATAAGAACGCATAGAAATAGAAGAAGATAGAATAGAAGAAGAATATGGTTGTACTAATTCAGAAACCTTCGCGGGTGTTGGCACAATTACTGACGAAAATATTATTGCAATCGGATGAATGGAATAGGAACGCATACGAATAGAAGAATATAGAATAGAAGAAGAAGAAGAAGAAGAAAATGGTTGTACTAATTCAAAAACCTTTGTGGGTGTTACCACAACAACTGACGAAGGTTTCATCGCAATCGGAGGAATTATATAAGGACCATACGAATAAAAGAAGATAGAATGAAGAAGAAGAAGAAGATGGTTGTACTATTTCAGAAACCGTTGCGGATGTTAACACAACAACTGACGAAGGTTTCATCGCAATCGGATGACTGGTATAGGAACCATATGAATAAAAGAAGATAGAATAAAGAAGAAGAAGAAAATGATGATTTTTCTCATTCAGAAACCTTCATGGGTGTGCATACAACCACTTACCAAAATTTCATTGCAATCGGATGAATGGAATAGGAACCATACGAATAAAAGAAGATAGAATGGAGAAGAAGAAGAAGATGATGATTTTTTCAATTCAGAAACCTTCATGGGTGTGCATGCAACCACTTACCGAAATTTCATTGCAATCGGATGAATGGTATAGGAACGCATACGGGACAGACAGACAGACAGACAGACATTCATTTTTATATATTAGTATAACCTATACTCTTCGCGCAAGTGCAAGCAATAAGTTAACAAAGTTTTATTGCAATCGGATGAACGGTATGGCTGCGCATTAAATACGAACAAACAAACACACAAATATTAATTTTTATATATTAGATACATAATTTGCGTTTTTTTTAATTTAAATAAACACATCAAAATAAACGAATTAGAAAAAAAAATGAAAAAAGTACGATGCCACACGGGAAACGAATAAACATATTATGTACATCAGATTTCGGCGAATTTACTTTATCAATTTAGTCACCTGCACTCTACCTAAGTACAACAAAATTTACTAATAGTCATGTAAAAATTCTTCTTTGTCCGGTGGTTGTTTATCCAGTACAAATCTTGCAATCAATTTTTAGCTAACTTCCTGACTAGCTAGACATTTGAAACCTTTAGAATATATCAGAACATGATGCCAATGCATTCTTTTAATGCTTTTAGCCATCTTTAAGTAGAATTGAATTCATTTTCAGTTAATTCTGTTTTGTATGAAACGTTATTTCGGAAGAAATCTGTAATCCAATCTACTAGTATTGGTTGCTAAGTGGGTGGTCCTAGCAACTAAATTATTAATATATACGTGCGTTACTATGGAAATCAAAATGACATGTCAGTGTCCTATATTTGTTTGTTTTTTATTTAGTTCATATCATGTACAAGTTTGAGCATATTGAGCATAATAATTGAACAGAAAATTTAAAAACGTTGTACATAAAAAGTTCTTTTTATCTTGTAATTATTTCCTACTGGCTTTTATGCTTTGAATATAGGTAGGCATACTAATAATAGACATTTACCCTGATTCATAGCCATACGGATCTTTGATTTTTTAATCACGTACTTGCAGTTGCTAATAATTTAATTAACTAATTTTAATTACCCTGTCCTGTCTGGTCTCATAATTTTATCAAGATTTTTTCTAATATGTATGTTTCTGAGGTATTCCCAAATTATGTCATCATCATCAGCCGGGGTCAATCCACTGCTGGATGAAGGCCTCCCCAAGCTTTCTCCATCTCTCTCGGTCTTGTGTCGTTCTCTGCCACGTATTTCCGCCGAACTTTACCAATTCGTCAATCCAGCGGCTTTTAGGGCGGCCATGTGGCCGTTTCATGCCCCTTGGGTACCATTGGATGACGGCATTTGTCCAGCGGCCGTCCTTTCGGCGAGCAATGTGCCCCGCCTATCTCCATTTCAGCTGTTTGGCAACGTCTATTACATCGCGTACTCTTGTCTGCTTCCTAACCCATTCGTTTCTCTTGCGGTCCTTTCGCGTGATGCCCAACATACACCTCTCCATGCCTCGCTGTGTGACTCTTATCCTTTGGACATCTCTCGTGTTGAGGGTCCACGTCTCGCAGCCATACATGAGCACGGGTAGCACACATTGGTTAAACACCCCATGCTTTAGACATAATGGTAGGTCACTATGTATGTATTTAAATTAACATTAATTTAATATTGAATAATATATTATGCAAGATTTATGTCAGGTTTTCTGATAATCCATAATTTTGAAAACTTCAAAAACATACCTATTAGAGAAAATATAGACAAATAGTGGGATTAAAATACACTTTTTATCACACCCGTGAAAGTGATTTTATCTTTTAAGCTACCGACTTTTCTATGTTTCAGACAAATTAATACAAACAATAACGTTAAGCCAACTAAGGGTAATTTTCGATACAAGATGACAGCGATAGAAGGAGATTATTAATATTATCACTGTGGGTTGTTTGTAAGCTTCTCAAACTTTTTTCTAGTCCATTGTCACGCAAGGTATCAACTTGCAATATAAACCAAACCGGCTTAAGATGTCAACGCCATAGGTTAAAGGGCGACGAAAAGACCTTTTGTTACATCTTAGACATCACAAAAGGACAATGCTTTCACCACAAAGATCCATTTTGACGTTCATCCTTTGCTCATCACTGAATGTTTAATAAGATACCCAACACTATAGGGATTTAACCTTGTAATACGTTATGAAATCTCACAGCTGTAAACCTTACAAGTAATAATTGATTTTCACCGTAAGGAATTTTAATTAAAACTGTTTCAAAAGAATTTCTCAGACGTTCTACAATTAGATAACGATTCCGAATAATTTTGGCGAATTTCTCGATAGCTAAATTTATTATTATTTCTTATTTTCATACTCTAGAAGTAAAACTATATATTTATATTAGACATGATTTATTTTTACTAGTCATTGCCTTCCGAGCAGAAGTAACAGACTACGTCATTATTATTGTTTCTAAAATAATATTGTTTCAAGGCGATGTCTTTACCTACCAGAGGCACCTAGCGGAAAAATACAAAGCTTCATGGCTAGTAAAAATAAATCATGTCTAATATACATATATTATAGTTTTACTTCTAGAGCATGAAAATAAGAAATAATAATAAATTTAGCTAAAATTGCAAGCTTCGTATGTTTCCGCCAGGTGCTTCTGATAGGTAACTAAAATAATAATAATATATTTTTGAAATTACTTTTTTGAGAATATAATGAAATTAAATTCAGAACAGATAATTTTTTAAATCTTAAAAAAATACATAGCATATATTGTCAATATAGAAAATTTGACTAAGTATCTAGGAGCCATTAAAAAAAATGAAAATATCAAGCCCTGTGTTTTCTTCACTTTAATTTCAAAATAATTTTGTAATAAAAGTCCCTACAAAATCCATCCTCCCCCCTCCCTCCCCATCTACTCTTATTCCAAAATGAAGGCCTCCCATCCTCACATAGAATACAGCTTGGAGGAGTCGTCACTATCATGCCAAATTTTAATTTCTTTTATTATGTTAACTGTCAATAAATGGTGGAACTGCATTGTATTATTGATT
Organism: Rhyacophila brunnea; assembly: GCF_057557595.1. Taxonomy (NCBI): domain Eukaryota; kingdom Metazoa; phylum Arthropoda; class Insecta; order Trichoptera; family Rhyacophilidae; genus Rhyacophila; species Rhyacophila brunnea. The sequence goes on along the minus strand of NW_028232796.1, from coordinate 5,742,715 downwards.
AATATTAATAAAACGCAAAAATTACAAAAAAAAAATATTTGTTTGATTATCTGAACCTTTCCGCCACAATAGTATTAAGATATTATCGATAAAACGGGTCTCGATGCTTTCAGACAGTTTGCGTATTTCACAGTGCATTATGTAAAATCTTCCATACTCCTACCAGTAATGTCGCCACCCTATCTCAAAATCTCCCCTTGACTTACGTGCTATTCACACCGGCGACAATCACCCGAAACAAAAGACTGCGTAAGAGTGTTTTCCGGTTGACAGAAAGGAAACCCGTCGCAAGTACGTGCGGTAAAAGAAAATGGCGACTATTGAATTGAAAGGGGAAATTGGGGTGCAATTTTATGGATGGCGACCAAAAGTGTTTATGTCAGCGACATGTTAAAAAGCATAGAACTGCCCGCGGGTGTTAAAACACAAGACTTAATTTCATTTGTAAAATCAGAACTAACTATCTGATATTTTTAAAAAATAGTCTTCCACTTGCAAATTCATTGATACATAACCTTAGATCAACAAGTTTCTCATAATAATATTATGTCAAATTATAATGTTTAATCCAATCTAATCGTAGTTTCTTATCATTGTTACTGGGGGAAATATTAAATGAAATATTTAGATTTTTAATACACCATATTAGACATGTCTTTTTTTAATTTTACTATTGCATAGTATTAGTTCTAATGCACTGACAAATAAAATTAAAATAGAGCTAGTGAATGGCAAATAAACCTAAAGCAACTCAACTATGAAATCCGATAAAAACCATTAATTTAATCCAAAAATAACCATTAATCAACATTATCAATCACAAAGCATTAAAATTACTAGGTTTTATCCTTCGGATCTCTAAACCATTCAGATCACCTGATGTTCTGAAAGTTCTTTACTTCTCTTATGTTAGATCCTTAGTTGAGTATGCCTCTGTCGTGTGGAATCCACAGTATGTTACTTATATAAATCGGCTCGAAGCGGTGCAAAAGCAATTTCGCAAGCACGTTAATTTTAAAGCCTACTGTTATGATTTATCTAATTCTACTTCGACCGTTGCAACTTTTATGGTACCATCTTTGGAAAGTCGACGTTCTATATCTGATCAATATTTTCTTTTTAAAATTATCAATGGTTTTATTGGCTCGCCAAACCTACTCGAAAGGGTGGGTTTCCATTGTCCATCAAGATTTACGCGAAACCAAACTTTGAACCTTATCAGTCGTAGCGGTTCTAATTATGCACAAAACTCCTTTATTCGGCGCTCTTGTTTAAATTATAATATGTATTTCTCCACCGTTGATCCTTTTGATAATTCACATGTTTCATTTAAACATGCTATTGTATAAATATATATATAATGTATTTACTTATACATATATATATTCTTTTATTTTTTATGTTACTTTTTTATTTTTCTTTGTTATCTTTTGTATATCATTTAATTATTCATTATTCTTCCTCATTTTTCTCATGTAATCTTCTTATATAATTTCTTTACATTTATGTAATTTGTACTCTCTATCTTGTTAGGCTTAACTATATTATAATGTATATATGGAAACTGTGCTGGTTGCAATATTTTTTTATTATTATAATTTAAATTTCTGTAATCAATATGTAACTGTTTGTTTTCCTTAATAAATAAAATAAAATAAAAATTAATTATCAAGTCCAAATTTGATAAAGTTGAGATATTACTATAGTAATTTTTTTAATATATTCATGTAGGGATGTACATATAAATAGTAGTACGTAACTCATGTCTTTAAAAATACAGAAGAAATATTATTATATCTTTAGAAGAAATCAAAAGTCTACTATGAGCATTAAGCAACTAAAATTTTTTAAACAATATTTGAAAACTAAAAGGAATACAAAAATAAATATATTTTATATAAAAGGCAGATAGGTAGGTATCTACTTTAAATCATCTCACTAACAAACAACAGAGTCATACGCACAGTCGTTGCATACGGATGCGAGTTATGGACGCTAAATGTGAAAGCAGCTGAAATAGTGGATTGCTTTGAGAGAAAGATCCTTAGGCGGATATACGGACCCATGAATGATGGTGAGGAGTGGAGAATTAGGTAAAAAATGGAACTATACCACTTATACCAAGATTCAAAAATCTCCACCTTCGTAAAACTCCAGAGGCTAAACTGGGTAGGCCATGTCCAGCGCATGCCTGAGTCACGGATACCGAAAAAGATCCTCGAAGGAAACCCAGGGGGGAAAGTCCAGTGGGAAAGCCACGCACACGATGGGGTGACAACATTACAAAAGATGCCAACCAGCAGCTAAAAATCATGAACTGGAAAAGACGTGCGGAGGACCGTTCCGGCTGGAGGACGGCGGTGGAGGAGGCCAGGGCTCGACTTGAGCTGTAGCGCCATCAAAGAAGAAGAAGAACAAACAACACATATTTGGGTCTGCTTAACTCATCCGGTGTAGGTACTTCCTTGTACCTATATACCTAATATTTTTTGTATTTACACATTTATACTGTAGAATAACTTAATACTGATCTATCTTTTGTGTTATGTACATAAAACTGTTTTAAATTTGTTTCTAAATGTCATGTTGTGAACGTCTTAAACTTATAATTTGTAATGTCCACAATATGTAAAATAAATAAATTGAAATTGAAAATTGAAATTGAATATTTAAAATGTGAAAAAAATATATTGTTTTTCCTGTATTGTTGGCAATATACACCAAAGTTTATTTCTCGGATACAGATTTAAACTAACAATGACTTACTCATCAAAAATTCGTAACAATATGCAAGTAGTGTGTTATTTCAAATTCCGATAATAGTGGTGGGTATCTTTTGTTATTATGGTACCGTGACTCGCTTTAAGTAAAAACATTACTTTGCAATAGGAAAGAGACCACCGTTAGAATGTAAGAGTCGAATATAATTATTTAGTCAAGTACAATTAGCGTCGAGTTAAATGTTGCTTCAGCCATTCCCATTCAGATAAAAAGCTCTCTTTGCAAAGTGACATCTCTCGTGATGTGTATTCCCAGGTATTTAAAGCTGTCGGTACTTTCTATGTTTTGCCTGTCACTAATTAGGGGAACATATTGATCAAGACAGGTGCCATTTCCGCTAAACAATATCCGCAGAGTATAGGAATACGGTGGAGCTACGGAATTCTGGTATGACATAAAAAAAATGAAAAAAAACTGGCGAGCGATATAGATTCTTGGGGGCATCGTGTGGTATCCCTATACTCGAGCTGAAGAACGGATATGGTCAAAGAAGAAGAAGAAAATAGCGGTAGTGAATTCATTTTTTTTCGTGTCTGAAAAGCTTGATTGTACTGAAAATCGTAATTATTATAGGAATCTTGCAACAAGATTATCAATCAAGTGTTTTCAAAAGAATTAGCATTCAGTTGGTGATAATTCATAATCATTTATAAAGGGTAAGTGATGACTAAATAGTTAGAAGCCAGCTTGAGAGTAGGTAGATTGTTTGGGCCCCGCATCAGTTGAAATACAACCTTATGGTATAGCGAGTTCACAATAAATTTTTGAGACTCCTTTATTTGAGGTTGTATGGATACTATCCGTGACTTTATCCAACTGGCTTTCTCTAGGCATGCTTACATACTGTAGTTTAAATACTAGACGATATTTATATTTCGCTACGTATTTTTTTCCGACTTATACGCGGTAAAAATGAGAATTCTGTCATTCTTGGTAGAATTGACCTGTGTGTCCCTAATAACTATCTTAGAAATCAGGAGCATCAGTTGTTTGTTCTTCCAAGGTGCAGAACTAACCTGCCATTATTAATGCCAATTGGGTGGAAAATAACTCTGTTCAACCAAATTACTTGACATATTTCACCTCTATGAGAGTAAAATAGGTGGGCATTGTTTTATAAATTCTTAATATAGGGTCTTCTTAGCTCATTCGGCGTATTTCCTTGTAACTAATTTATATTTTTTTGTATTTCGTCGCTGTTCTGGCAGAAAACACTAATTCGAAAAAATGACATATTGAGTTACTACCAAAATGTTCCTTATTTCAAACTTTACCGTTTAGAAACCTTCTTAATAAATAAACAGTCTTTATTTTAAAGTCATCCTTTTTACGATAAACTCACATGATAGACCATTATTTCAAACATTTTAACAACTTCAAAGTCAAATTACTCAAAACTAGTATTCTCCAGTTAGTGTGTTCTGCCAGAACAGAGACGATTTATACTTTTTTACTGTTTAACAACTTAATACTGATCTATTTTTTTATATGTTAATTTTAATAATACTTATTTGCTTCTAAATATCATGTTGTGAACGTCTTAAATGAATAATTTGTAATGTTCACTATATAAATATGTAAAAAACTCGTTTTATAATTAATTATCTACCAATTATTTACTATTTTTTATCAAATGTATCTGAAATTTACTAGTAACATACTGAAAATACTTTAATATAATATGTACTTACCAAAATATAAATAGTACTGACCAAATAAATAAATATACCTCACTGCAGTTCCACGACTTTATACTTGCTTTGGTTACGCATTCACTCTGGTACTCGGTAGATTTTCCCATTCAGACCAAGACGTTTCAATTGCTCGGGTAATGTTGCCGCTGAAATTGTGCCTCTTACGGAATTGCGTACAAATACATTCGAATATTTTGACCGCCTTTTTTCAATTGGCCATTAGGGAAAAGTATACCTAAGTACATTTTACCATACGGATAAAAATACTGTTTTTTCAATGGATTATTGAACAAATTTATTGATTACTTTTTTGGTCCCGCTTTTTTGAAATGTAAATTTTATTGCAAACTAGATAAATTCCATATTGTATTAGTTAGACAGACAGAAAGAAAATTTAATAATTTAACAACTAAATACAATTATAGTTATGTACCATTACTGTTATGTATCAGTAACTCCCCTCTCTATGATATCTTCCCAATGACATTAAATAATTGTCTTTTGTTTAATTCATCGGCACCCTAAGTTACTAATTATGAACCATTGTTAAGAATATTCGATCGGTGTGATTTCGACTATTGCAATGTACCTACTCAATATTTTATTATTGATCAACCCCAATTTATCGACCCTATCTAGCTGTGTTACTACACACATATGAGTGGTTCACAAGCATAGTGACCCAAATCCATTCTGGATTTTTTTGAGTAAGCTAGGTTCAAACATAATATTTGAGTATTTATAATTGTGTAAGCCTGTAAAGGGTATGATTACAATTCTTAAATATTATTTTGAGTAAATTAAAGTTATTATGCAATAGAAATCATACCCTTCCCTTACAGAATAATAAATACTCAAATATTATGTTTGAACCTAGCTTACTCAAATATAACCAGAATGGACTTGGTTCACTATGCTTGTGAAGCACTCATATAAACCCTTGTACATGAAGTAAGCGTCACTAATATTACTTACTCACTATTTCATATGATATGTATATATATTATTGTAAATGATTCTGATATCATTCAACTCGGACCATTCAACTTGTTCAAACTTAACTCAGCTCTGCTCACCAAGTTATTTCACTACTTATCAAACTCTCCTGAGTTCTTCCCCTTTTATTTATACACCATGTAATTTTAAATTGAGAATTATTGACGAATAAACATCCCTGACGATTAATATATATCGAGTCTTATTACTGACATACACCTTCTACTGGACCACGTAAAGGATCGGGGCTATGGAATCCAATCTCGAGCCAAAATTCTGATCCCGGAATTTTGGGATTACAATTTGACAATCCCGGGATTGGCATTTTTTCCATTTTTAATATAAAATTCTTATATTTACAAATAACGTTGATAACATCGGTCAAAAATAAATCTAGTATAAGATATACTATTTAAGACATTTATTGTTAATATTGTATACGTTCAATCTTGGAAATACATAAGTTTAATGGGGTAAATAATATTGTAATATAAATAATAATGTGAATTTAATATGAGATATATGCTGTTTCTGATAGTAAAGACTTAATGAATGGGTTAGCGAGATTTAAAATAGTAAAGCAAATCATGGTGTACTTATGGCCTTTCCGCTTCATAAATCTAATCAGTCAGCCAAATATGAAACTGCCGTAAAACGTATGAGATCATGGTGGATTTACTTTGTTAATAGTGCGAAGCATTGTTTTTTCCAAACTTTCTTATATTTATTAATTTATGTGAAAAAATAAAACGAATTGGCAACTTACACATGGGTTTAAATCAAACTTTACTCAAACTCAGTTTATTTCTAATGTAGTTATTGTTATTGAAAGTATTTTTCTGTTATATTTTCGTTTATATTTTATTTTCCATAAAAATTGATAAAAAATCAATCCCGGGATTCATAGGTATCCAAAATAGCTCGGGATCCCGGGATTGGAATCCCTAATCGGGGCCCTTTGGTAAGGATCTCCGTTGGAGAAAACATAACAAAACTATTAACAAAATTAATACTTGATGGAATTCGAATCTAAATTTAAATTGATTTAATTTTTATATTAATTCATTTGTGTCATTTTTGGAACGTTAGTTTTGCTTCTCTCATCAGTGTGTTATTTCTATGGATGTGTATACACAGTTTCTAAAGAAACAGAAAAGTGAAACCCTGGTTGAAAAAATATAAAATAGATAAATTCTAATGGATTCAAGCTCTTTACTATTCCATTTAGGTCGTTTTTTGCGACCCGGTTTCGCCTTTCGGCATCTTCAGGCGTCGTGTACACTCGGCAAAGGTAAACACACACTGACAACGAACACTCTTAACTCTACTTTATATAGTAAATCAATACAATAAAGTAGGCAAAACTTCTATTACCTAGCTATCTAGTCAGAGGTCACAAAAAATACAATAAACAAATTATGAATAGTTGAAGTATCAGTAAAAACCTTATCTTATTAATAACAATACACTCGATAGCATATCATTATAAGAAATCGTCAAAGCCTAATAATAGATCATTATTCTTTATAAACAATAAAAATACTACACTCAAGAGGTGTAAATCGTCAATTCTAAGAAAATAATTATGAGATAATATTATAAAATAGATAGTATAAAAATCACTGATATTGATCAATTTAAAAAAATATGTATTAAATATTAAAAAACGAATTGATTGGTGTATTAAAATTTCAGAATCAACTAATCATTTTGATATTATCGGTTAAATAAATACCGTATAACAGCTATGTACACTACTCGAACTTGCTGTAAAAACCGCTAATTAACTTTACTGTAGATAAACAATTAAAACATGGAGATAAAAAAACCTTGTTACTACTACCCACGTTCGTTTTCACGTAATTCAATATAATATATTCTCGCGTAGTGACAAGGTCTTTTGTTTCTCCTGAACATTTTCAATAATGGTTCATTCACAGTTTTGTAGTTACACCGTCATACAGCGTCCTTTTCCATACGAAATTGGTGACACAATATTGGTTTAGTGCTAAATAATTTTTACATAGTTATTATTATCAAAGCTATGGTACTCGTAAGAAGGATGATATTGGTGGTAAGGTAAATAACACTTTTAAAGAAGAAATCTAAAAAAATCCAGGTGACGTGTTAATATCGAAAATAAAGAATTTTGTGTATTTTTGAAAAAAAGATAAGTGCATACCACGAGCGATGTTAACGCTCGTGTTTGAACATGTACCGTTAAAAAAAATCAGTTATGTACATGCTCAAACACGCGCGTTAACATGATCTTAATACCTACTTCAATTATAGTTTGTCAATTTATGGCTACGGCCGTATATTGTAGCTTAACTACTGGGGAATACCAAAAGAAATGGCGTATTTAAAAAAAAACACTACCTTATTCTTAGGTCAATAATTATTATAAAGCAATCATTATTCGTAAAATGTTTATCACACTTGAATGGTCAAATACATAGCTTATAATTAGTATCTTTAGAATCATCTTCAAATGTGTTAATCTTGCCCATTTTTTGAATAATACAATGCCTAATTCTTGTCAAATTTGGGATCACAGAAATTATCAATACAATTTTTTATCGTAAATATTTCACTACAATAGTGTCTATATAAATTATACTAATGGTTTTATAAATGCGTTTAAAAAATAATAAATGTAAAAAATCTTAACACCACTGCACATGTATGTACTGAAATATGACTATATTCTAAAACATTAGAGCGAGAGGTTTAAAAGAATACTATGTTATGTAATAAAAATACTTTATGCAGTCATTAAATGTTTAAAATAAATATAAAAGATAATAAGGCTTCAAAATTATATATATAGATTATCTACAACGTTTAAGGAATGTCCAGGATCATGCTTTGAAAATAGAATAAAAGCTATATTTTGACCCACGCTGAGCACGTCCGCCCTTAATATTGGCACTATTTTAACACACACGAAACAAGCCCAATTTATCTTTAATTAATGTGCTTATGAAGTCATCTAACTTTAGCGTGATGGGATTATGATGCTTCTCGTATAAGGTAACTCGCTGAAGCAATATTGTACCTAAATCATATTTCATAATATAGATGATATCATTGTAGGTACCATTATGTTAGCCTGACCTGTATATTTTTTATCGCTTATGTTATCTGTAAGAAATGGGAAAGGAGGAAAATCGCTAACCTTTATCTAAAACTAACAAAAAACAGATGGTCTTATTTAATAAAATGGAGCAAATGATCAAATGATCTCTAACATAAAACTGGCTTGAGTCAGCAAAAAAGTCAATGAAATTCGTCTCCCCCGTCATACAAATTCACATTTTTCATTTGTCTTAGATCAACCCACTGTTCTTAGTCATCGAGTGACAGGTCCGTATTGAGAAATTTATGCCATAATAAATGAACAGCTGCAGATATAAATAAATCATTTTATAGTTTCTCTCAATCTTTCAGCAGCGACTTGGAATGTTGGAATTAGATAAACTATAGGGATCATAGTGCGTAGGGAGGTAGTATACTTGGCAGTCAAATTTACAGAATTTACGAAGGTTTCAACAATAATAATATGCTATTACTACTAATGAATAAGTATACACTAATAAATATCAACGTAGAATAATATCATATATATTATAATATAACAAAATGAAATATGATTTAACATCGTCAAATAATTTTTAAATGATCTAATTTTTAACTGAAAATCATGAAAACCCTTCAACTCTAGAGCAATTTTGATTATTTTTTGGTATATAACAACATTTTTATTAACTCGTATTCTTATTTGTCCGGTGGTTGTTTGTCCGGTACAAATCTTGCAATCGATTTTTAACTAATTTTCCGACTAGCTAGACATTTCAAACTTTTAGAATATATCAGAACACGATGCCAATGCATTCTTTTAATACTTTTAGCCATCGTTAAGTAGAATTGAATTCATTTTCAGTTAATTCTGTTTTGTATGTAAGGTTATTTCGGAAGAAATCCGTAATCCAATCCACTATTATTGGTTGCTAGGGGTCTGGAGTCCTAGCAACTAAATTATTAATACATACGTGCGTTACTATAAAAATCTTAATGACATTTCAGTAGGTATTCTATATTTTTTTGTTTGTTTGTTTATTTACTTCATATCAAGTATAAGTTTGATATGTCAATATCATAATAATTCAACAGAAAATTTAAAAACGTTAATATAAAAAGTTCTTTTTATCTTGCAATTATTTTTTACAAAACATAGATCATTACAGTATTTGAATGCATGAATACTGGTGATAGATATACGACGCAACTATTGCATTCATTACATTATGTATTTGGGCCTCTATTAGTATGTTACTCATGCAATATAATATAAAATTTATTTTAATTAAAGTTGGTTATAAAAGAGTCTTTGCCACTACCTATATATAATATATGTTACAATCACAGAACAGATTATAAATAGAATACCGATCGGCTATATTCAATACGCCGCACGTTGAAGCAGGGTTTTTGAATGTGTGAGTGTCCTACTAAAATGAAGCACGCATTACGTGCAATAGCGTGTGTAATACACCAACATTAAATGAGCGTAAATGCATAAACCGAGAGCAGTTTTCAGTATTAGACGTACAACGTATTCTTGACACGTGTGCTAGTTTAACACGAATTCTTCCTTACTCGAGACGGTTACCTGCTATCGCCTTACCCGTTGGGTATTTCAGTTCCCATTATTTCTGAGTTACCTGGTTTTAATAATAATATATGCCGCATATGCAAGTCATTTCTTAAACTGTTCACTTCACTTAGCAGTGGGTACATTGATAAAAGCTTATAAACGATTTAAAACAAAAGCATCTATGTATCTGAATATCGCTGGAAAATTAATCGCGGTTCTGATTTATATATAATTAGATTTTAATACGATAAATGAGCTGCTTCAAGTAGATTTTAGTCGCCAACAAATTGAAACGTTTATTTCAAAAAACCGATAAATTCCCATAACATTGTCAAAATCTATCAAAATATTCGTAATATTTTATAATACGTATATTCATAGATTTAAAGCAATATGTAATGCTATATTATTTATATAACTTCCCAACCTCATCAAAGATATACAATAATATTATTACAAAAAACTTAACAGTTTTATTATGATATTATTTATTTCAACGATGCATCAGTGAAACGGTAAAAGATTTTCAACTATAGGCTCGACGAAATTTTGGACTCGCTGGCATTGTTTTGTGATGGCGACGGGGGTATTAACTCTTAAATCGTGTAAAGATGACTAAAAACGTTACCCATTTACTTGAAAAAGAAAACATGTCAATGAATATATTATTATTGTTACTAATAGAACAATAAACAGAACATTAAATGGACACATGTTGGATTTATATGACAAATTATATTTCGTTCGGCATGCGCTATTTGCACCAGCGACCCGCAATCCGCGCATCGCCTAGCCACGATCTTTTTAGACCATGCTTCAACTGAGGTATAGCCTTAAGGATCCGTCAGCTAATACAAGTTGGTATTACAAACTGTTGGCGACTCTTCTGATTTCAGTCGTTCGTGTAGTAGAGAGTCTACCAGTACTTTGATATCATATTCGATAATCTATAATCTGTCATCACCACTGGTCATCCTTTATACTGACTCAGTCAGCATACTGCTACATAAGTCCTGTGATGCGATATATTTAATTTTTATATATATTTGAGTTGATGATGTCATTCGGTGTAGAATTTATCTTTCTTTATAATTTAATAAAAAAAATAATCAATTCAAAGAGACCACCCGAGAGTTCTGGGTTCGATTCCCGGTCTTGACAAAAACATTTATGTGTTTTTCTCAAAGCCTGGGTGCTTGTGATTGTTTAAAATTACTAACAACCACCTTGTACGAAAAAGCAAGGACATGGTTAAACACAGTGCTTACGGGCCCTTTTAATTAATTTTGTAATTAACGTGCTAATTTTCATTTGAAAAGTAATTAGCAAAAACACAATTTTTTGCGGCCCGTAAGCTATGGGTTAATAATACTAAAAAAAATCAATTCAAAGAATTCTTAAATATTTTATAAAATGGAATAAATAGGTTTAAATTTTTTCGATGAACTATCCTATAGTGAATGTGAGTAACCCTTTTTGGGATTAATCATTACTTTCTTGTATTTTAAACGTAATTCAGCTTTACAATTTTATTGACCATTGCTAAATTCTATAAGGCTAAATAAATAAGTTTTTAAATTTAAATTAATATTTGAACGAAAATTTTAACACAATGCTTACGGGCCCTTTTAATTGATTTTGTAATTAACGTGTTAATTTTCATTTGAAAAGTAATTAGCAAAAACACAATTTTCTGCGGCCCGTAAGCTATGGGTTTTGTGAGATTTTTTAGTTGTTTTCATTTCTAGAGTATCATTTTGTTTGCTAGTAGATATTTTTTTTTTTTTTTTTTATCCAACACTTTTATTAATGACATTCAAATTATTGATTTTATATCTTGTAATTTGTGTATTCACTGTTTGTCAGGGTTTACATTTCCAATATATATGTTATTGTGGAATGCACAAAGTTTTCAAAAACCCTAGTTTTTGTGCGTAATTTGACATCTTTCAGCTTATTTTGCTCGTGCAAGCAATGTTTTTAGATAAAATCCATTTTTTTAGTAGTTCAATAAGTTTAATATACATTATATACATAATATAAATTATGTTCACACAAATTGTTGACGTTTAAAAGCGATTAATACGTTATTTTTTTTTTTAATTTATTATTATATAACCTTAAATTTAATTCCCAAACAAAATGGTGGCCATATTTCTCCAAGTGCCCCCGATAAAATCTTAATTGTTTTAATATTAATAAGCAAGATGTCAAATTATATTTTTTTCGACGTGTTAATTAAAAAAAAAAGTTATTGGAACTCCATAGGACAAGATATCTAACATAGCGACCTAAATAGCCGCCGTAATAATAGTATTTTTCTATTATTTGTCGACTGATGTATTTTATTTAACAAAGGTTCTATAACTGAGAATACCGAAAATCTGTAGAGGTTTTATATTTTACCTCTACAAATGTCAAGTTGTTGTCTATGGTCATTGATCGACCATAGACAATAATAATGAAATGAGTCAACAATTCAGTTGCAAATGCGGCCTCCAACAGTACAGTCAATCATGCGAGCAACTCCGCATAAAAGTTCGATATCATATTAAAATTCATAATGTAACCTTCAGTAATAAAGTATAAAAACAATGTGACTGTCTTATTTTAGTGCCGTGTAAATCTTAAATGTTTTTTGACAATATAAAATAATCCATATCAATTCTGTGTCTCATTTCAATTGCGCCCCGAACATTATATTATCACACATACGAAGCAACCTTCAACATGCAAATAATTAATAGATGTTGGATCCTACAACCTACAACACCAGATCCAACGTCTATAAATCTTAGTGAATAATTCGTGCACAATTGCCATATATTTACGATAACAATGAAGTTTCGATATCAAATTCAAAATCATTATGTAACCTTCAGTAATAAAGTATAAAAACAATGTGACTGTCTTATTTTAGTGCCGTGTAAATCTTGTTTTTATGACAATATAAAATAATCCATATCAATTCTGTGTCTTATTTCAATTGTGCCCGGAACATTATATTATCACACATACGAAGCAACCTTCAACATGCAAATAATTAATAGATATTGGATCCTACAACCTACAACACCAGATCCAACGTCTATAAATCTTAGTGAATAATTCGTGCACAATTGCCATACATTTACGATAACAATGTTGATGATTAATAAAATGGAAAGGTAAACAAAAAATACTTGCATATACACCAGACACACTTATTTAACTAAATCTAATGTTAATTAATTTTTACTAAAAAGTTGTACTATTCCACACCGTATTGCCTTAAAACGGTCCTGTACACTGTCTTCATTGACTTTCATGATAAACCTTTTCGGGGGTCTTTACTTCCATTTCCGTACCTCACACTCACATCAGATCTCAATAACGCGTTTATATTTCAGCATAATGGCGAGACTTCTTTTTTTATTTGTATAAATTACCAATAAAACTCGTCTATGACTTCTTAGGCGGAATAAATCAAACTTGCACAACGAGCGACGAGCCACGAGCACTTTTCAAGAATGTTGTTTTCTGAATAGTGAAGTTTTTTATGTTCCCTGTGTATGTATTTTTATGGGAGAATAACGAGGCCTTTAAAAATATTCCAGACAGTTTGGTAGGTACACACGAAAATTTCATGATAATTCATTTTTATTTATTTTTGCATTGTGCTTAACTTGTTTTATCATACAAGGTTTTTATGTAATTTTTTGGTTTATTCTATTGTGTCATAATATTTAATGTTTTAACCAATATGTTAACTTCCATCAAGAACCTTTGGTCGATAGTATAAATTAATATAACAATATGTTAACGTTATGCGTGTTATGTACACTCTGCAAATATACCTAATACTAATCTCAAGTAAATCTACCTTATCAGTTAACCATCGATTCTTACTGGCAGGAAGCAGTCGAAACTATTTTGTTGTCGTCAGAAGGAATTGATTAAGATTACTTAGATCTTTATTGCAAATTTTTATGAAAATGAGACATAAAAAACTGACAAAAGCTATCACTTTTTTGTTTGTTATATTATATTTTAACTTCTTAGTTCTTACTTATAAAATTATTATGTTAAAACCTAGTAGATTAATATGTATGAACTTTATTCTTAATTAATGTCGTTTTATTATCTGCAGACTCATCACATATTATATTATGTGACATTGTTTAATTCACCACATTTGTTGCTACAAACTCACTGTTCTGCTTTTACGTTCTTGTATTCTTGTTTTAAGTATTATTTTACTATAATATGTGATACCATCACGTCATGAAAATGTATCGACTTATCTTGATTTAAACTACTCCAGTTAAGATCTCGTTGTGCCATGACAAGTCTTCAGAATATGATTAACTCTGTAAATATTTTTATATTGGAATCCGTAATGGCGTTTACGTATCTTTCATTCCAGAAGCATTTACTGACTTTTTACAATTGCATTTTGGCAATTCTGAACAAAATAGTACACAAATTTAAGACTTTAAAATTTTAATGACTTCTACATAATATGTAAAATATATGTATGTAAATAGGATACAGAGTAAGAATGACAACCAATGATTGACCAATTAAAGATAAACTGTTTTTATAGATGAGGGTATTTCTTTTGATTATTGCATTAGTACATTTCCAATATATTTACCAAATTGTCTAATGATTTTATTAAAAGAAAATTGGCATGATTAAGAAAAACTGATGTACTTACCAATTAAAACCAGTAATTTTAACAATATTATTAGTATAAAATATCGTAAGTTCGTTATGGAATTACTAGCAGATAAAAGATTAGCATTTGGCGTCTCTGATCAATATGATTATATTCAATTTCAGTTCTCTGGATATGATAATAATTAGTATATGTGATGTTTTATTTCAGTTAATATCAGCAAATGGCTATTAACCTCGTAGAACCTATTAACTACTTATATACCGCTTAATTATATTATATATTATTATACTCTGAAATTAGTAACTAACATTTATAATACTCGTAATACTCGATTCATTTGAAACAATCTCACGTATTTCTAATATTAGGTTTATAAAAATGAAATTAATGATAAAATAATTATATTATTTTACTCGATATGACTTGTTATTGTTTTAATAGTATTTTTTATGTTTTTTGAAAAAATATTTGTGTAGTTTCCAAACTCATTATAGTAACACAAAAATAAAAGCTTCCAGCTCCATTAAAGAAGCTTCGGGTAAGATACCTTGAGATAATATTGTTATAAGCAGCACATACGTAATAACTCTATTGCTTTTCGAAGCTTTCTTTTCAAAACAATTCAATACTGACTGCTTACGATGGAGCTTTAAAAATACGATATGACATTTAATTAGTGAATAGTTTCATAAATAAATTACTTGAAAAACGTATTAAATCAAACCACAACAAGACACTAATAAATGAATATTTAATAATCCACTGAATTATGCCTGTACTGTGGTAAACTTTTGCAAACAGTTTCTAACAATAGTTCCATATGACGATAATATGTAAAATTGGTAGTTCAGATTTGAAAATAAACTTGCACGTAGCTTTTACGTAGGTAGGGATGTTTTGCTAATAGTTTGAAATAATTTGAATATAATTAAGGATGCTTTGTTGTTGAAAATTTATTAGTGGAAACGGTGTCCATATGATATACTCGTAAACCCAACACTATTTTACAACCTGTACAATATGTTTTATAATATAAATTTATCATTATTTTAAATCATAAGCAAAGCTTACATAATATATCAAAATATATACATACTATTAAT
Organism: Rhyacophila brunnea; assembly: GCF_057557595.1. NCBI lineage: Eukaryota > Metazoa > Arthropoda > Insecta > Trichoptera > Rhyacophilidae > Rhyacophila > Rhyacophila brunnea. The sequence continues at coordinate 5,726,821 of NW_028232796.1, read as the reverse complement.
ACCAAATTTCTATACAGCCAATTTATGTATCAATAAGTAGTTAGTATACGTCATAATTAATTAAATTAAAATACAATATTATATAGTACCTACTTACTTATTCCATTTACAAAATACATTTATAAATATATGTAGTTATATAAGCTGCCTCTCTTTTTCATATATTTCTGGAAATTTTAAGAATTTTGAAAAATTAAGTTAAAATTATTAGAAGTTAGTTATGTTGTCGGAAACAACCATCAGAAAATATTAATATATTATTTGAGCAAAAGAAATATGTAGTTCTCTAAATCATAATGACATTGTTAAGGTAATTATATTATTATTAAATATTATTAGATATAAGACATGAATTAATAAGTAAATTTATGATTTACCGAATTCTTGCAGTATTATGTTATATTCTTAAATATTATAGAAAGCGATGCTTTTATATAAATAAATAAGGAATAGCTTTACATTAAGTACTGATAACTAGGACTAGATAACGATTTATTGTGTAATTTAATTACTAGCTATTGTTATGTTCAAAATGAACATAGCTAACTTTCATACCTCTGGCAACCCCGACGATTATCTATGGCCACGTCGATGTAGCGTATGCGATTAAAACAGATGTCACTGATAGAATTTCCGGCCGCAACGGACGTCGCGATGTGTGGGACAAGCAACTTGGCTTTTTGATTCTGACTGTCGTCTAGTATAGTCGTGCTCCGCTTTAGTTTTACCTAACATGTATAATGGACGTCACTTAACGGAGCACGATTGCAGCCGCAGTGTTTGAAGCCTCTGATCGTTCCAGTTTGGTATTTTCAATCTATTATTTGATTCACTACTCTTCCAATGTTTCTTTTCAAACTTAGCTGCTTGCATTTATTATAGTATTTCCTTAATAACCTTTTAATGTATTTCTAATTTCTTGCTTTTGCTATAATATAGTTTCAGTCAAGTATATAAATTGCTCTTTTATTCATTGTTCCCACTTTATTCCACACTGTTAAATAATTTTCAACTTTCACGGTCTCAAGATCGTGTGGCGCCCAGGACTTTATTATGCATATCTTTAAATCATAGATTACACGTGCCTTCAGCCGTGTAATCCCCTGTTTTCTAATTAATTTTACAGTTGTCAGTTGCGAGGTTGCAGAAGTAATTATTGTTCGGCTTGAAAAGATCAGGTAATCCACGGCCCTTGCTTATGTCTCATGCTCTCTTTAACTTTACACTTTACTTTATTCTAATCCCATTTAGAAACTTCCTTTTATTTTGTGATTGTGACGACAAAGATCACAATCACAAAATACTAATATATCACTATATTCCCACAATATTTTAGATGGTGTATTAACTTGTACAATTGTACAATTATTGTAACATTTACATCATAAAATCGATAGTGTATGATATTTTTGTGAAACATCTACTATTTAGAGGACCTATATATTTTTCTTCCCTGGAACCTTGTTCGTGATAAGATCGCAAGTACAATAAATCCAAATTCAGTATCCAACCTATATATTGAGCATGTAGCCAATACAAGGGGAGAACTCTTGTTTCAGACGCCATACTGATAAGTAATATTAAACACCTGATCTTACAATTGTCAATTAATTGAATCCAATAAAGTATTTTAATAAAATAAAATCGTCAATTACTATTTTTGGATAATTATAGCAACCTGTTTAAATCGTGCAAGTGTGCTTTTAATGAAATTCTTAAAAAAAATACCGCACATATAGCTTATTTTCGCCAAAACATTCTTTACACATTTTATGGTTGGCGACGATTATTTTTCATTTACTTTTTTTATTACATATAATATGTAACAATATATCTCTCAAAGCAAATTTTCTAATTGATATGACAACAGGTTTTTTGTGAAAACTTAAGGGAGTAACCAAAAATGTCAGATAACACTCTATGTGTAGACGAAGCCTAAACATATAAAAATCAGAAAAAAGAGACCTATGCTCTAATTTTCATACAACCTCTAAAAAGTAAAGGATATAAATATTGAACATACATAATTTTGAAAACACTTCTGAGAAAATATATTATATCCAATATAAAAAATCTTTGAAAAAAGTGAGACACTAGATTTTCTCAGAAGTGTTCAATAATTAGAATGTTATATTCTTAAATCTTGTAAATTATTCGTTGAATAAAAAAAATAATTAATTAAAAAGATATAAATATTGTTTAGGGAAACTGCAATTACTTCAGCATTTTTTATAGGAAAACTACTTACAGTAAACACTATCTGGAAGAAAAATCAACATCGTTGAAGGTAAGTGATTTTACTACTAACTATTCTCTACCTCCCATGTTTAATGATGAAAATAATTTTGTGAAAAAATGAAAATTAATTAAATACAATGGCTTATACTTACGACGTAATAAAGTCTTGGAAATTATTTTCTTCTTACGCAAGTCTTCGCCATTTTGATATTTTTTTAATTTAGTTTTATATGACAAGTTTGATTATTTACACTCGAGCATAAATTCCAGTGGGAATTTATTTATAAATGTGACGGCAGTTGGGAGAGTTTGAAATTTACACGGGCGAAGTTTACTTCAGCCGCAAAACTGTGGTCGACATTGTCAAACTCTGGTGAGGATTTTGTAACACCCCACGTATATTTTCCCACCCCAGTCTGCAGAGAGCCACATTTTTATCAACTGGTTAATTGTACATACAATTTGACCTATAATAGTTTTAGTGGACTTAAACTTACTACTTTGGTACTCATTTCGAGGACTGCTTGCAAAATGATCATTGTATAATGAGGGGAGAATTTTGAGGGCGTGAATTATTATTTATTTAAGAAAACAAAACATTGTAGACATAACAACTCTAAAGTTAAGATGTACACAAAATGAGATTTACATAATAACAAATACTACCCTCACAAAAGAGAAGAAGAGAATATATAAAATAATAATAATAAAAAATAAAAACATACTTAAGTACAATTTTAAACAGAAAAATAAAATTTCGAATACAAAATACATATCATGTCACCAAAAATATCTACATCTTTGGGGAGCGCAATAATGCCTGATAGGCTTGATACGAGGAAACGGTTCCGATCCAGAATAAATCATGGCTGCGACCACGTAGATAATTGACAGGCGCATGTAAATTGAAATTTATTAGGACACCAGTATTGGAAACCATCCCTCGCGATAACAGGCAAAAGTGTTTATACATATGATAAGAACACAAGTTCCTACTAAAGAACCGTTATTAAAAATAAAATTTAATAATTACAAGATAAAAAGAACTTTTTATATACCACTTTTTTAAATTTTCTGTTGAATCATATAAACTTGACACTTCTATGTATTAATAATTTAGGAAAAATAAGGCAATTGTCAACTAATCATTTTTTTGATATTTTGCAATAAACAAACAAAATATAGAATACTGAAATATCATATCCATAGTAACACACGTATATATTAATAATTTAGTTGCTAGGATCACCCCCTAAGCAATCAATAATAGTGAATTGGATTACGGATTTCTTCCGAAATAACTTTTCATACAAACTGAAAATGAATTTAATTCTACTTAAAGATGGCTAAAAGTATTAAAAGAATGCATTGGCATCGTGTTCTGATATATTCTAAAAGTTTCAAATGTCTAGCTAGTCGGAAAGTTAGTTAAAAATCGATAGCAATATTTGTACTGGATAAACAACCACCGGACAAACAAGAATACGAGCTAAGAAAAACTTGGTAAAAATCGTACATATTTTACGTTTTTTACTAATTGCACCAACATAATAATTACAGGTAAAAATATTCAATAACAACCAATAATTGACCGTAAATACTTCATCGTCGTAGATAAGTAGGCATTTTTTTAAATAATATTTAGAATACATGCTTATTTTATAGATTGACTTCTATTTATTGACTCAGCTTTAATATGATCCACAACTGGCTAAAAAAACCAATTGCGTTGAAATGTATTTTTCAATGTGTTATATTTTTTATTAAATACGCCAATTAAAATACAGTGTTATTTATTGTATATCCCGTCAAAATTTCGCGCTCACTAAAAATATTATTTCTCTACTTTCAAAAGTAATTAATATTGAGCTTATCCTTTCAATAAATTTGTGAATAATTTTCGAAATTTAGGAAAAAGGCTTATTAAACCCAGGTTTATGGGGTTAATTAATACAGGTTATTTACGTGAATTTTATTGAAAACGCAAATTTTTGAAAAACAGGAACTGAATTTTATGATAATTTTATTGGTATTTTTTTTATTAGCTTATTTCATCATATTACAATTCTGATCAACTAAAGTATAATATAGATATATATATATTTTATTGTAAATTAAATTAAACTTCAAGGGATGTGGAAATCATCATGATCATGTTCGTTAGCTTTATAATCTAATGTAGATCTTGACCGCCTCTCGAGGATGTTTCCTTATAATTTTCTGTAAGTACACGAGAATTTTTTGTTAGTCAATCACTAAACCAATTAAATACATGCTCTGAAACCAAACATATTCGTCTAAATTTATTTGCATAACATAAGTTATGTTTACTTTAACAGTAAATTAATTATCAATTGAATACTCTTAATTTTTAGATTACTTTTAGAACAAAATAATAACACAACTATTTGATACGTTTTTTTTTATATTTAAATATATCTGCTCAATGTAATTGTCTATTGTTCATAATGTACATATATATATTTGTATGTACAATAAAATTACAGAAAATTCACACTGATTAAACACGTTAGATTTTATGCAAAATTTTATCAATATAATGAAATACACAAAAATAATTACAAGATAAAAAGAACTTTTTATAAACAACGTTTTTAATTTTTCTGTTGAATCATATAAACTCGACTTGACTAGCTCAAATGATCAAAAAAATTTGTACTTGATAAAAATAATACTTAAAAGTCATTTTGACATGTCATATTGATTTCCATAGTAACGCAAGTATATATTAATAATTTAGTTGCTAGGACCCCAGACCCCTAGCAACCATTAATGGTGTCAAAATAACTTTTCATACAAAACAGAATTAACTGAAAATGAATTCAATTCTACTTAAAGATGGCTAAAAGTATTTAAAAAATGCATTGGCATCGTGTTCTGATATATTTTAAAAGTTTAAAATGTCCAGCTAGTCGGGAAATTAGTTAAAAATCGATTGCAAGAACTTGTACTGGACAAAGAACCACCGGAAAAATAAGAATATGAGCTAAGAAAAAACGTTGTAATGAATAATGATTAAATATTAATGTAAATCCTGTCGCCATATACCAAGAATTTCACGCGAAATTTACTTTGTGACTTATTAAAAATCAGGCCATAAAAGCCAAGATAATATACAAAACGTCCAGAATATCCTCAAATATTATCAATATTGAATGCATGATTGTTTACATGAAAAATTTTAACTCATAGTAGGACTATTAAAAATAACATATTTTTAAAAAGTATTTAAATTTATCCCAATATTCTTTACACTCTAAAACTAAACTTTCTTTCAGTGTAACCAGAAGGTAATCCAATTTCTAATTTACTTATCTATTTCTTTATGTTTTTGTCTTGTATTCCGATAGTTTTTTTATTACCTACTTTCTTGTGTTTTATAAAAAGTGTTTTATAAAATCTACAATCATAAAAACTAAACCATGTTATAGTGACATCGAAATTGATATCTTAGAAAATATCTTAGGTCGTTCTGAAGATAGGTTTGTACCCGACATGCCTGTCTACGTAACTTACTCAAATATAGTGGAATTAACTCAAACTTAATTATAAAATTATTTTAAAAATGTTCTACTACTTAATTGATAGTTAAATTAATAATATAATAGAACATTATAAATTCATTGAGCTTTCATGTCATTGAAGAGTTATCAGCAAACTGGCATCTTTTTGTCTCGAATTTGATAAACGAAACTTGAAATCTGGCCGCTATTGTGTCTGTAAGTATATTTTCTATCAGAAGTTATCGATGCCATTTCTTATACTTTGGTGATTTAAATTGTCAAAATTTGTATCTACTAGATTATATTATGATAATTTGGTGTCAGAAAGTGGAATCAAATTTTTATTTATTACTAACATAATATTCAATAATTTTATCTCTCCTTTTTCTAGATTTATTAAAAAAAATATTTTTATAACAAATCTTTAGCATTAAAAATCCAATAATATACAGATATTCTATGTCACCATTAACCATCAATCTTTTCTATAAATTATCTATACAATCTTCTAATAGTTTCACTATGTTGTCATATTATCATTGTGATAATATTATATTATTTCTCGATAAGCTCTATAAAGGGAGGCTATCCCTGGGGTATTTTCGTATCTCTCCCTTGCACCTTGCCTGACCAAGGATTTACACCCAATCATAATTTAGTACCGCCGATTTACTGTCATAGCCTCACTTTTGAGCTGTCAGAATAGTGATATAGATTTGACACTCTAACCGATGGATTTATATGAGTTTGTTAATTTCAAAGAGCTCGGATGTGTTTAGCCAGCTTCTTAATATAATCGATTAAAGAACAAAGGTTATTCTTTTAAGGTTATTGCCCGATTAACTTTCTTTCACACAGAAAAAATCAAAAATTTGTACATGTAATTAGTATTTATTTTATTTGTTTATGTTTGATATTAGTTTTTTGTTGTTCTAAACTTATTACGTACAGTATTTTACTGGAAAGTATATTTATGTTGTTTATACGTCGCTTTATAATGTCGCGAGTCCCAGGTTTGAATCCTGGATCTGGCGAATACACATATTGTTTTTTCAATTTATGTTTGGAGTCAGAGTATGGACCTAATAGGTTGAGCAAGTAGCTAATATCCATATCACGTAACAACAAAAAACTTATCTTATACAAACCTCTACTCCGTGGAGGCCTATAATAATAATATGATATTAGGATTGGATATGGTCAAAAGAAAAAGAAATGAAACTTCACTCTTTTTATGCCTTCTAACAATAATGATGGCACATATATAAATAAATAATTATAATGAAACATGTGTTTATACAACGAAGCTTAAATAGAGAATAATTAAAAATAAACACTAGATACTATTTAAAAAAGCTGATTATTTGGCATTTGAACCGCGCACAATTTTAGGAAAATACATTCTCATTGCATAAACATCGTTGTACTTTGATCAGATGTTTCCAATTCATTTAAGTAATATATATTTATTTACCTTGAACTTTTATTTATGTATTGGTACAAGTTATAAAACGTTACTCCTTAAATAATATGTCCAACACAGGGGAAAACGTGCGCCCAAAAAAATCTGAATTCTTGGTCTAAAATACTTTTAAATTTAAATTTACTTATTTCCAGAAGAATACAAATACACGATTTATCCTTCTTTCTATTTCTATTAATATTGAATTTTTACGTGAACATATTAATAAAATTATCAAACATGTTCATAAAAGTGCACTAACGTATTCAGTTGGCGTATCACAGCTCACCGTGAGATGCTGTATCGAAAATAGATGGTCATGTAGTATTGAGACTAAATTCATGTATAAATAAAATACTCAAAAATACGTTATATAAATCACCATAATACAAAGAAAATACGAAAGAAAATAGGTAGGTGATTGACAGCGTTACTATCAGATATTTGATACACATTGATATAAAATGATTGTTCTTATTGAATCCAATAAAATTGTGAAATCACTGTCTGCTTCATGAACAACGCATTTTTTATCACAGTGCTATACGGTCATCTCTTTCCAGTAAAAAAATTTACGGTAAACTGGTTAAATATAATACGTACAGTTTACATGTAACCATAAAAGTGTGTATACAGCGCATGTAACCATATTACGACTATCATTTTTATCGACACCGAGGACTGTGGGAGTTTTTAACCATGCTAAATACGATTCTAAACACAAAGCGTAACCATCTACAGTCGTTTGAGTGACGTTTTTATCTAGGTGTATACAAAAGATTTATTGTGTATAAAAAATAATATATATACATATTATTTGTATACTAAATGAAACCCAATAACAATAGTATTAGTAGTAGAAGTAGTGAAATAATTATTACACTACGACTTTGAGAGAGTTACATAATATGTATGGTGACTTTTGAGAATTCAGTGCATTACACTTTGAACTATAAGAACCACCTAGTATATAACTGACGAAATGTACAGGTTTTGGTTACAATTATGAAGGATGATTTAATACATAATTATTATGCTGTACAGTGTACAAACAGTAAAAGCAACCTGACCCAAAATATTGTCTTTTTCGCTTATTTTACAACGTTTTTATTACTTCGTATTCTTGTTTATCCGGTGGTTGTTTGTCCATTACACATCTTGCAATCGATTTTTAACTAACTTCCCGACTAGCTAGATATTTGAAACTTTTAGAATATATCAGAACACGATGCCAATTTATTCTTTTAATACTTTTAGCCATCTTTAAGCAGAATTGAATTCATTTTCAGTTAGTTCTGTTTTGTATGGAAAGTTATTTCAGAAAAATCCGTAAAAAGTAAAAGACTATTATTGGTTGCTAAGGGGGTGGTCCTAGAATAACTAACTGGTCCTTACTAAATTATTGATATATACGTGCGCTACTATGGAAATCAAAATTAAATGTCAAAATGATATGTCAGTATTCTATATTTGTTTGTTGGTTTGTGTTTTATTTACTTCATATCAAGTACAAGTTTGAGTATATTGAGCATAATAATTCAACAGAAAATTTAAAAACGTTGTATATAATATAAAAAGTTCTTTTTATCTTGTAATTATTTTTTCATGAAATCATATAATTGGGACTTTGTTCAAGTACATAGGTTGATAAAAAAATTGTTGGCAGATTTTTGCGAGTATATGTTATTATATTTATTCAGGTTTGTAAAGCGAAAAAAAATATTAGATTATTGAAAAAGAAGAATCATTTTTTCAATACAAAGTATTTGATATTTATTTATTTTTCCAACGCTGACAATAATTCAATACCTTTTCTATAACGGTTCATCCAATATGTGCCTTAGAAAAGCCAATTTAATCGAAATTGATTTTCGACATGCCGTCAACACCCTTCCCGTAATGCCCATCGTTGATTTTTATAAACCCGTTTAACAATGTTGTCATTGACAGGTTTTTTTCACTTGACGCTGGGAGCATTCCGCTAAATTGACAGTTCGTTTAAATCCTGACATTTGCTGTCAAACATTTAACATATTATAATATATTGCATCGTATATTATCCAATGAACGTAATACGTTTTACTACAAATATTGTAAAAAAAAATGAAAATACAAATTCTGTTCAAAAGTAATCATCATCAGCTTGAATGTATCCACTTTTGGATGAAGGCTTCTTCAAAATGATTCTACTCTTAGTCTTGTACGTTGCATTGCCACAGAGGTCTTAAGGTTTACGTCTTGGATAATTTCAACCATTAGATGATTAAATTTCTCATGCGATTGTCTTTTCTTCGAGTGATTCAGTCCTTTTTTATTTGTATATTTTTCATATTTATTTAATCACGTGCCCTTGTTTATGCCATTGTCCAATCACTTCTAGTTTTAACCTTTAATTTTAGTCCTTTCATGTACCTATTAACGACAGTATGTATATTAAATGTGCTTCTATAAATTTTGTGATCTCTCTTTTATTGTGGATTCATGTTTCGCACACATACCTATATAATTACGAAAAATAATATTTGTTGTTTAAAATTATTTCTTATATACGATTATCACAGCAAAATAGATAGCTAAACAGGCGAGAGCACTCACCCAGATTGTGAAAGATTCAATATGATGTATTTTATTAAATAATGTGTATCCCTAAAAAAAATCTCAATATTATTTACACCATTTCCTGGTGTTACAGCTTTATGTGGATCTCAGTCTATTTCAACATCTACTTTCATCCAGGTATAATATTTAAAACCGCTAACTTCCTATTTTGAACTCACAAGCTCGTTACATTTTGACTCGACGATATTCTTCCTTCTTGTACGAGATTTGAAATAATATTTATTTAAATTCCCAATCTGTAAATATTGTATTGATACAGATATTACCATTATTTAAATGGGTGATATAAGAAAGATATCATTTCATCGTATTAAAGTTTGAACTTTCAATACAAACCATTGACAGAAATATTATTTCTCTTTATGAAACAAATATCAGTACCTAAGTACTTAATTAAATTTATTTTTAAGCAAGGTAAGTTAATATATTATCATAGTTTGTGATTTCAACAGTTTTTCAATACCAATATCCTCGCATAGCGGTAAGTCAAACTTTAAGTTAATATTAATTTAATGTAGTTTAATCCATCGTATTTTTTTCTATTCTGGAATTCCACGAAAATTGTAAGATTAATAGTATTTTTCTAGAATTTTAATATTTTCTCTGTTCATGTGACTTTTTGAATGACTTTGAGAGACTCAGAGATATTTTTTTTAACAAAAGGATAAGTGATAAATTATAATAAACGATTCAATTTTTTTTTCAATTTTTTTTTTTTAACATATTGTGGACATTACAAATTATAAGTTTAAGACGTTCACAACATGACATTTAGAAACAAAGATATACAAATATAACAGTATTACATAAAAAAAGAGATAGATCAGTAGATAAATTAGATAGGTACAAGGAAATACACCGGATGAGTTAAGCAGACCCTATTTTAAGAATTTATAAAACAACGTCCACCTAAACTCATTCATCAACACCCAAAGCAATTTCGTTGAACATAGTTATCGCCCTCCCAATTGGCATTACTAGTGGTAGGTTGGTTCTGCACCTTTGGGGAATAAACAACTGATGATCTCTATTTCTAAGATAGTTATCATGGACACACAGGTCAACACTGCCCAAAATGGCAGATTTCTCATTTATACCTCGTATAAGTCGAAAAAAATACATAGCTAAATAAAAATTTCTTCTAAATTGCAGACTGCAGTATGTAAGCATGCCTAAGAGAAAGTCAGTTGGATAAAGCCACGGATAGTATCCATACAACTTCAAGTAAAGGAGTCTCAAGAATTTCTCCTGTACCCTCTCCACCATAAGGCCATACTTTAACTGATGCCGTGCCCAAACAATAGACCCACTCTCAAGTCTGCTTCCAACTAAAGAATTAAATAAAAGTTTTAATACCGTAATATCTGAAAAGACCCGGGAAGTACGCATGACGAAGCCCAACATTTTAAGCGCTTTATTACAAATGGTAACTATATGGCTAATAATTGTCAGTTTACTCTCAAACGTAATGCCAAGATCCCTTACACATGATATTCGTGACAAAACTCTGCCATGCATCGAGTATTGGAAAAACAGCACTTTTGAGGCTCTGGTAAACGATAAAAGATTACATTTATCAATATTGAATTCTAGTTTGTTACGCCTGCCCCAATGTAATATATTATCTATATCAAGTTGGAGCTGACGACAATTGTCTAAGGTGACAACTTCCAAAAAGAGTTTCAAGTCATCAGCAAACAACAAAAACATAGCATTTTTTATTACCAATGCTATGTCATTTATAAAAATTGTGAACAGCAAAGGGCCTAAGTTTGAGCCCTGGGGTACACCATAAAATGTTTAAAAGGTCTGTGATTGATATGTGTGACGATTGATATGTGGGAGTGGCATGTTTCAGCATAACAATTTTTTGAATATTTTTTCAGTATGCAAGAATCCAACCTAAGTTGAAAACTATTTAATTTTCATCACAGTCTAGGACCTTGGGCGTTAACTTAATAGTCCGTACAATAAACGTTGGGCTGCCTACATTTTTTTTTAAACAAAATAATTTGACGAATTAAATTGCAAAAGACAGCGTGCAGTGGACTGCATCTCATGAAGATGAAAAAATCCGCACGTGTTTCAACTAGGCGGTCACTTTTTAGTGCTATCAAGTTTAATTAGGCTGTCAAAATCGGGCACATTATAAATTTATAAAATTAACCTAGGTCCTTGCTTAGATCAATTGAAATCTTATTCACAACAATGCATTATGATGGTGACAATAAATATTTATAATACGAGTATTATATAACTTTCTTAAAATTATACTGATTTAATTGACAAAAACGTTCGTCGAAACTCATCCAAAAAATCCTGGATTTTTAAATCAATAAATCAAACGTTTTCCAGAAATTTTTGTAAATCATAATAATCAAAAAATTCTGACATAAATAACCAAATTTTCAGCATTAAACAAAGTAATATATACCTGGTTTATTACTAGTCTAACCGAACATAATAATATGTATGAGACAATTTATATTATAATACAACCGTATGCATAAATTAATATGAAAGTCTCATGAAAACGAGCTAATACTTCCATACTCAGAATAAAGTGCAAAACGAGTAGATACTCCAAGTACTCTTAAGTTTCCATCGTATAAGATGCACTCTTAAATGGTGCATTTACGTTTTTACCATTCATAACTTGCTCCATACAACGCTACTTGATAGTGCAATTTCATTAGACAATTCTTCAAATGGAATGAGTGATAATTATATGTAATATACATGATACTATAATATTATTATGTTATCTGGATTTAGCACAGTGATGATAAGTCAGCAGAATGTTTTATTATTTCGTAACTATTTGGTTTTTAAATCAAAAGAAAAAAAACAATTAGACATCATTTTTAATTATATTTTTTCAGGATCTAGTTTTTAAATTTATTATTATTATAAAAGTTATTTTTTTTTTGTTATAATAGGTATCATAAATTTTTAAATGAATATACAAATATATTATAATATTATGTGTGTACTATTTTACAACGTTTTTATTAGCTCGTATTCTTGTTTGTCTGGTGGTTGTTTGTCTAGTACAAATCTTGCAATCGATTTTTAACTATATATCTAGACATTTGAAACTTTTAGAATAGAATAGAACACGATGCCAATGCATTTTTTTAATAGTTTTAGCCATCTTTAAGCAGAATTGAATTCATTTTCAGTTAATTCTATTTTGTATGGAAAGTTATTTCAGAAAAATCCGTAAAAAGTAAAAGACTATTATTGGTTGCTAAGGGAGTGGTCCTACCAACTAAATTATTAATAATATATACGTGCGTTACTATGGAAATCAAAATGAAATGTCAAAATGACATTTCAATATTCTATATTTGTGTGTTTGTTTGTTTTTTATTTACTTCATTTATCAAGTACAAGTACAAGTTTGAGCATATTGAGCATAATAATTCAACAGAAAATTTAAAAACATTGTATATAAAAAGTTCTTTTTATCTTGTAATTATTTTTATATTAAAAATACATGAAATATGGTTCAACAACACTGATGTCAAATACAATGTATATATTATTTAATACGCTCCTCTTTCTCTCCTATATTTGCATACTTCAAGATAAGTTAATATTGAAATGGTTTACAATAAATCTGCGTAAAAAGTATGCAAATAACTTTGATTTTTAATGTACAATAATTATTCACATTATTCACTTTAAAACAGACTTCGAAACGAAACAGAATAAACCTTAGCCCAGCTCCGGTCCATAAAATCATTGAGGCTCCCGCTCTGTACGTAAATATTTTAAAATATTTTTCCTTAGTATAATTCGGCGCCTCCAAGAATCCATGTCGCTCGATAGTCTTCTTGCACCATTTCAGGTCAAACCAGCACCCTATAGATCTGCCGCATATACTCTATAGATAGTATTTAGTGGCTTTCCATGATGCCGTGATCCGGTTGGCTTGAAAAACAAACAAACGTCGTTGAAGTTCTCTTCTGGCATCCGCAGCACGTAGTCAAGCCAGTTCCAACGTTCCCTTTTTACTAAATTTTCTTTCTTTACTTTCTTTTTTATACACTACGGTGCATGGTTGCAGCATCAGTCCCGTGCGGCTCCGTCTTGGGACGGAATGAGCACTTAAAATCACTTCTTTCAGACACGTTTAAAGCGTCATGGAAAGCGGCTGTGCATATATGACGGGTGTTGGTTGAAATTAAAAGTTCCCTTTTTACTCTCAGCGTGATGAGAAGCTGCTTGGTACATTCTCTTATCTCCTCATTACTCCTTAACTCATACCCACCGCACACCCAGTATCCGTCTCGAACACCTGTTTTTGAAGCTCAGAATTCGGTTGCTCTGAGCTTTCGTGAGGTGTCATGATTTGTTACCCATAATGAACTAATATATTTTTTTATGTGGTTGGGCCAATTATATTCGCATTTTTCCTTTCTTTCCAACAACCTGTAATCCCAAATTATTGTCACAATACTAAAGTTAAGTTTAGTTACTCTAAGACAGCCAAGCGCATAGGCTTGCTAAAACTATTGCGCTCCATCTGATATGACTCGAACGAGGCCCCGTTAACTACAGAGTTATTTATACAAAATGCTTATGTTTGACCTTTGTTGCGCTAAATTTGAAACGGACAGAGCGAACAGTCTGTTTAACAGTGCGTGAACACCGAACCGGCTCCAGCGCGCGCCAACCCTCTCAACATAAAAGGTCACTGTCTGGCATCCTGTGTAACCCCCCCCCCCCCCCAATCCATATTCCACCAACCAGCATCTTCAAATTACAGTCCACTGCTAAAATTGCCACAAATATTATGTTTACATAAATATAACAACCAATCTGCAACATGATGTAAAAATATATATTTGAATAGACGCACATAATACTATTTTCATCTAACTAAAGAACGCATATGAGTTTTATATATAAAGTGACAAGCGTTCAACTATTATATGTGACGTTACTTTACATTGTTCCACTACGCTACGATAAGTAAATTCATGGGGTACATATTCCAGAGAAAAGTTTATGCAATAAGTGCAAGTCATGACTCACAAACTGTCTGAAAGCGTCGTAAATTATTATTTCCCTCTGTGCGGTTTCGGAATAAAATGCATAAAAATATTTGAGAATCGTGATTGTTTGCGAGAATTAATTCCAACGATAAATCTTTTAAAGTAAGTAAATATTTTTTTAGTCTATTCATAGTTCGCAGAAGGTTTTATCTTTGTTTATTAAGAAAAAACGTGTTCTTAGACGAGAGAGCAAATTTTGTAAATCGCAGAATTTAATCACGTACTTGGATTGTTTTCTTATTAAATCGTTATATTTTTTTCAGTATAGAATCGTTGGGTTCCCTATGAACCCCATAGACACTCCTCTCCTCCACAAATGCATGGTTTTGCTCAAAACTGAAGCTAATATAAGTATAAACACCCATATCAACACATTGATTGAAGCTACCTTTTTTTCTTTTATTTGTCTTCGTCCATATTTTCTTTTTAAGTGGAGCTTATGGATAGCACACATCTCATCTGAATTCCTGTCGATGATCGATTTTCTTTTTTTTTCCTTCCCAGGATATCCAATAATGTAACTTTAAAAATATAGATGGTATCAAGTTTTCTTTTCGAAATGCCAAAATCTAATAGAATTATTCCTTGATATTATACATAAGTTATTAGTTTCAAAGTTGGTTACATCCATATTTTTCCATTTCAAAATAATTAAAAAAAAACCGTCAAGCACATTTAGGACCATTGTTTTAAAATAAATGGACGAATCATTAAAATTAATAAAAAACTAAGGTAAAGTTTATCGAAAAATATATGAAATTTGCAATCAAACTCCGGTTTAATACTTTTTTTTAATAATAAACAAAGTTAGATGAAATGTTGTATGAATATAATATATCGTCGGTTTTTTGTAAAAAGGGCGAATTAACCAAAGTGCTATTTTATATGAGGAGGATGATAATAAATGTCTAAAAGGTTTATAATAAAGTTTAAAAAGAATACTGTCCTTATAATAGGCATTATTTTATAATATTTTAAAAGACCTAATATGTCACATTCGCTTTTTATTAGTAATGCAAATTGGATATTCGGCCTTACGATTATCGTTTTTATGTACTTTCATGTGGCGATACAAATTTGCCGTTTTTACACAACAAAGCTATTGAGGTACATGTGGTTTTTCATTAAAATCTCGATTTTTCCCAAAATAGTTGATTCGCTTTTTTTACAAAACACCGACGATATAATATACAATAAATGAATCAGCTACAGAATCAAAAATAAATATTTTATTTATTAAAAAATGCAGGTAACCGACTTTGAAACCAACAGGCTTATAATATTATTGTTTATAACACAAAGTATTGTATAATCAATTCAATCAACAGTCAGTTTAATAAGTTGGTGCTCACCCGGAAAGTAAATGTTGTGTGATCGAATCATACTTACCCCCAATCGATACTATTAAGTTTCTAAACATACGCTGTGTTTCAACACCTTTGAAAGGTATTAGGTTCGATTCGTTACTGCGTATTATTTGTAAGATGACACACTTTATTGGCTGTAACACGAGTAGTGTAGAATCAATTAAATTGCTTGAATTCCCTTACGTGTAGTGAAAATGCCCTCCCGTCAAGCAGCAGGAGTATCAGTAAAATGTCTTTCCAATAAAAGGAAACCGACATTTATCGCATTCCCACGACAATAGATCCGACACACGAGAAGTATGGCTAAAGATACATTTATCTAGACTTCCTAAACATATTATCAAAATACTATATAAAGTATTCATCCTACAATTTTATATATTACATACATATTATATTATGGTATGAATATTTCTAAGTGATTCCACTACTCCAGACAATTTCAATACAATAACATCATTAATAAAAAAAACTCACGTAAACTTTAATAATAAATTCTGTTATAAAATTGGTCGTTTTCAACATACATAAATATTGCTTACAAACAATATTCATTTTTTTTATTTGAAACGTAATTATTATATGTACATACTTACAAACTTATCTGTGGAATGGCCTAAAATGGAACTATAAACTACCGGTTCCATGACAAAATAGAACAGTGACAAAACATAACACGACAAAACAGAACATAACAAAACAGAACATGACAAAACAGAACATGACAAAACAGAACATGACAAAACAGAACATGATAAAACAGAACATGACAAAACAGAACACGACAAAACAGAACATAACAAAACAGAACATGACAAAACAGAACATGACAAAACAGAACATGATAAAACAGAACATGACAAAACAGAACATGATAAAACAGAACATGACAAAACAGAACATGACAAAACAGAATATGACAAAACAGAACATGACAAAACAGAACATGACAAAACAGAACATGACAAAACAGAACATGACAAAACAGAACATGATAAAACAGAACATGACAAAACAGAACACGACAAAACAGAACATGATAAAACAGAACATGACAAAACAGAACACGACAAAACAGAACATAACAAAACAGAACATGACAAAACAGAACATGACAAAACAGAACATGACAAAACAGAACAGTGACAAAACAAAACAACGATAAATAGAACTATGACCTTTCAGGAAAAATATAAATTTAATATTGAAATTGTCGTATCTCTATTATATTGAGAGATTTTTAATAGCACAGATTTTCAATACGTCGTAATAAATCAAATTATATACCCAATTTTTGCATTACTAATCACTTGAAAGCCTCAAATAAACTTAACTCGGTGAAGCCGGCAAGCTTATGATATCTCATCTTAATCAATATTAATATGTTCAAAATGATTGGGTGACTAGGTACAACGAAATAATCAGTTTAATAAGTTAAGGTATTTACGCCGAATGGCCAACATGCAGTGATTAAATCATACAATTTTACATACTCTATATTTAAAAAAATGGATTATTTTCAAAATAATGGTATTGTAAAAAAAATGAAATTATATATTATACCTTGATGATTTCACTTAAAAATTGATTTTTTTTAAATATTAAATATATATATATATATATATATATATGTATTTCGTTTAAAATTTAATTTATAAATAGATTCCACAAAAATTAATGTTTCATTTTTCCCCTGGCTGTTCTGTTTTGTCACTGTTCTGTTTTGTCATGTTCTGTTTTGTCGTGTTCTATTTTGTCGTGTTCTGTTTTGTCGTGTTCTGTTTTATCCGGTCACCCTATCCATAGAACGCCATTTTGAAAATTTCATTCGAATATCAATTTTTTTCTAGTTACGAGTCTTCCCATCCCATTTTTCAGACAATTTTGTAGGTCCGTACATAAAATTTAAACATGTAGTATTCTTTTCATTATAGAAGCACGACTACCATATACTACATTCCATATATTGAACATAAAAAACTTGAAAACACCACTTGACAAAATTATATTTGAAAAAAAAATACGATGCTCGACGGGATTTTAACCCGTATAACTATTGGTATCGCGCCAACTGTGCATTAACCAATTATGCTACCAGCCTCCTATCTAATTACGACAATTTAAACTAGTAGGTTATACATGAAATTCTTATCAAATTACGCTTTATTGACTATCGGTTTTTGTGTATTAAATCAATAAATATTATTTACCTTAATTACTAACCGACGCCCGGCCTCGCCAAATATTTTAGTTATAACGTCTACTTGAACTTGCTAACAATTTTTAATAAACCATTTCTTTTATTCAACCAATACGATTTTGAGAATATAACATTCCATATATTGATTGGACATACATAACTCTAAAACACCTCAGATACCCATTAGAACACTCATACGTGACATGTATGACCTAATAATTTAAATTGTCGTAATTAGATAAGAAGCTTGTAGCATAATTAGTTATTGCATAGTTGTCGCGACACCAGCGGTTAAACGGGTACAAAACATAATAGCAAACAAAATAGGTGTATTTTTTTCTAGTGGGTATATATCTGAGGTGTTTTCAAGTTCATGTATCTTCAAAATGACTTATGTTTAGTCGAATTAAATGACGGTCACAAGAATACATCAGTTTACATTCTTCGGTATTTTGATCAAACTATTAAGTCTGGTTACTATTTCAAACTATTTTGACAATATCAGTCGTGTCTTAGATACTTTTCCCGCATACGCGCGAGAGGAGATAAAACTAAAAGGAATGCCTCAAAGTGGGTTTTCCTTCAGGGTCGTTTGACGCTTTGATTCTCCCATTCCGCTCCCCGTTTCCACCCCGAACCCCATGGCAGATTCACGATTCCTGGCAGTTGGCAGATTAAATTCTTCCATTAGTCGCCGAACTAAACAACTGCTATAGCGAAAGGCTTCTCCGCCTCACTAAGTACATATATGCAGTGCTCCGAAGAACATATGAACTCGTTCTTTATATATATATTTATTATTCAGGATTGAATATTCACAACAATATGTTAGCGTTGAGAGAGTGTAATAATGTTTTTATTGAAAAAAAAATACAGAACAGATTAATACGATAATATGTATTCGAAAGCCAGTCGCCAAACGTTGACTGCAGTTTTATGTTATGATTTAATGAGTGGTTAGCTATTAAACACAAAAACATATGGCCCCTTAAACGTCCTAATATATTACCAATAATGAATACGTGTTACGTTCACGTGATAAACTTTAATGCATGTTATAAACAGACGTAAAAATTAAAAATAACATATATCTAAAACGTCTTTAATTTTACCACATATTTTTTCACACGCAAGAATCATACCTTTTTAGAACTACATCCAGAAGGTCACACACTTTGCATTATTTTTTATTATTAATTATTTGCAAGAGTAATTTCTTATATGTGTAGAGCTTTCGCTTGGTAAATGAAAGACGTGAGTTTGAGTCACATTAGGTCCAATTTTGTTTCAAGGTATTTCTGGGTTATACCGCTACGTTAAAGTTCCCACCACCACCCGTCATATATGTACAGCCGTGGATATGCTCGGCCGTCTTCCATGATACTTTAAATGTATATGAAAGAAGTAATTTTAAGTGCTCATTCCGTCCCGAGAAGGAGCCGCACGGGACTGATTCTGCAAGCATACACCGTAGTGCTTAAAGAAGAAAGTTAAGAATGAATTTGTTTTTGGCATTTGCATATTGGATATTTGCACCCACAGTGACTTATTTGGTATAGCAATTATCTATAAAATCATGGATCAGATGTCGCATGTTAGCGTATATCACGCAATTAGAAAATGGTCTATTTATATGAAAAGTAATAATAATACACAATAAATTACAGCTATTCTTATTTATTTTTATTGAATTAAGAATACATATATTTTTTAGAGTTACAATATATGAACAGTTTGATATACAATAATTACATTTACTATAACACTGCATACTTAACTCATTTTAGGCCAAAAGTGGAGTTACAAGTTCTGCGCATTTAGGTGACGATATTACTGATGGTGATAGTTAATTTTTTTTAATTCATTATATACCTATAATAAATTTATGACGTGTTCTAAATTATCTAAGTTGTTAAATTGATTTTAAACTTATTTTATACATTGCATCAAAATAGTTTAATCTATTTAAACATGCTCTTAACATATCAAATACACGGGTTATGTTTATATAATAATATATTTCAAATAAACGTACGCTCACAACAGGTATGTCTATTTGAATAAACAAATTAATATTGTATCCAGATTATCCAGCTTAGAATGCAATATATCAACTGTTCTTTTTCAACGTATCATTACCTTGATACTTGTACGAAATAATAGTCCAAGTTTTTCTAGTGCACTCAGTTGGTATGTGTTTATGCACTAAGACAGCACAAATGCAGCATGCGACATTTTTGCAGCAAGTGCTTTACAACCCAATATGTAGGAAGTATTATTAGGTAGAGTAGAATATGGCAGTCAAAGGAACTCTTCTTTGAAGTTTTTTAATACACATTACTGGTATAATATTTTTACATACACAGTTTTGATTTTATAATTCACACTGAATATCTACAGTTTTATATACGTTTTTCACATTATATTATATTTCAATAGCATATTATATAACAGTATAGTAATTAGAGTATATGTTTTGCGGAGTCTCGTCGTTGATGGACTAAGCCGCTGTATTTGGGGATGACCAGGAGGTGTAGATGGAGAGTCGTCAGGTGGAGAGATGAAAAGTCGAGATTTGGATGGAGGGATAAAAGAACAAGTTTTATTTGCAGTGTAAACAGTTGGCACAAGAGTATGTTACAAGAGCGTTATGTTACAATACGTATGATACTGTTCCGAGGTCCGAGCTCGGTGGAATAGAATGCTGTGCGGAGCGACTGACACGAAACTTACTGATCGGACGGAGATTAAGATTGATACTAATAGGTATTTAGACTGACTAAAAGAACTAAAAAGAAGATTAAGGTATTTAGACTGAAGTTTGCAATTGAGAAATTTGCTGGCCTTTTACCGTTTCGATCTCATCGAAGACTGTCACGCGTGTAGAATATGCTGACTGTAGATGAGACGATTGTGCGATAGTTTAAATGACTTTCTAATTCTTACACTATCGAAATAATGCTCACAAGTCCGGAAGTCTTTGACTGCTACATATGCTTCATAACTTTGCACTCCGGCTCTAGAATGAAAATGATTTAATATATTCTAAAAATATTTTTTTTACATTGTATTGTTATCTATTTATTTATTTATTACTACATAGCGTTATAGCTTGAATGAAGTAATAGCGTTAATATACATATTACTACATACATTACTACATTAACCCATAGCTTACGGGCCGCACAAAATTGTGTTTTTGCTAATTACTTTTCAAATGCAAATTAACACGTTAATCACAAAATTAATTAAAAGGGCCCGTAAGTATTGTGTTAATACAAGAGAATATCATTTGATTTAATTGTATGCGAGCTAATTAGGCAAAGAGGCGTATCAGTGTACTTAATAGTGCAAAAAAACTGCAAAGTTATAAAACTACTATTCTAAATTCTACGAGGAATGACAAAAACACGTAATTTAGGTATTTTTAAATAAGAAGAAAACTAGTGTTTAACTGAAACGTATAATGTTAAAGATGAAAAAAGAATATTAAAAAGGCTAATATTTAAATTACATGCATTGTAAAATTATTTGAAGTAGACTCATATAGAAAAATGGTAATAACTTATTAGGTATTGATTTTTAACGTGACAGGATTCGGCAGGGTTGACAAAATTTAGCTGGTCCCACTTACTTCTATTTCTTTCATATTTACTCCGCCTACAACTTACAGTTTTTCCTCGCTTCAACCAACCCCCTACACTTTTACGAGTATATTCGTCATGCCCAAATACTCCAAACTTTAAGTCTAGCTTTAACCCACCTGGTCTACGTGTATAACTAAGGGTGCTCACCGATGAGTTATAACGCGTGGTCATAATAATTAGGATCGTTAGTGTCCATTTGTATCATCCCAGCTGTTTTGTCTTTTAGAAATTAGCCGTATCAAAATATTAAAGCTAATATTGGATGCCCGGACGATTGCATCAATTATTATCCATGACTATCATGGCTCTTGCGTTTCGTAAAATAACGAGAAAAGTGGGGCTGACTCGCTGCGAAGGCTGTTTGACATCAAAATTATTATCCGGGTTACGATTCTCAGTCATGAGATCTTAACGAAGAGGAAGAATAAATAATATTCCATTTACCCAAATTATTTGTATTTTTTCCGTTCCTGGGGGTGCCCCCTTTTGTGCGCGCCTGGACTTGATATTATTATATTAATACGATTTTTATTTACTCAAACAGTTTCATAAATTATTAATGAAAGTCCAGTTTAATATTGTATTAATCGTTGCAAACATAGGCCATTTCGAATAGGCAACAAGTGTGAATTGTACCGAAACTAAATCATAGCCATGTTATACAAATGCTATAAGTTAAAAGAACAAACCATCAATAATTATTATACACTAGCCGGAAAATACCTACGTACATACTAGTATATTTTGATAATCACGAAAAAATCCAAAAAACAATAGGTTCATACGTAGAGTTGGATATTTCCAAAGAAAATCTCAATCTCGAGATTCGGGATTTCCAGAAAAGAATTCTCGAGAATTCTCAAGAAATCGGGAAATTTCGAAAAAAACTGTCAATCGCGTACGCTTTTGAGACACAAAATTCCCTGATGTTGCAAAAATTGCGCTCATTTTGATTCGACGTTGGCTTAATTGTGTTAAATGCCCCAATCAGTTCTTGAATTTTGTGTTTTCTGTCCACTTTTTCCAAATAGAAAATCGTTTTTACAATTAATATTTGATAATAAAGAAATCCCGAATCCCGAGAAATGATTCTCGAGATCCGGGATTTCCCGAAATTTTAAATATTTCCATTCTCGAGATTCGGGATGGAAAATCCCGAAAATTTCTCGAGAATTCCCGAAACCCAACTCTATTCATACGTATTGACAGAATGTCTAATCAGGCCGTCAGAGATGGCGGCTATAAACAAAAGATGTTCATACCTTCCATCATTTGATGTGCCTGAAAAAATAATTGGTACTAGCTCGTGGAGAAATACATACATACAATAGGTAACTAACCTTACGTTTACCTTATTTTCCTTTTTACTAATTAAAATATACAATATTTCATAATGTAACATTATTAATTAAAGTAAATTAGTAATTTTGATAAACTGCAGAAACATACCAAAAAATCCAATTATAAATATGAGACTTGGTGGGAATAAACATAGATAATATAAGAAATATTTCTCATGCATTATAGATAATTTGATAGGTTTAGGATAAAGTGCTCAACCGGAGAGTGAAATATCTGTGAAATAAAAATATAGTTTTCTAGGTATTTTCTAAAAGGTTTGTTTCTGTGGTTTGTGAAAATTATGTTTAAATATACTTTAAATTAAATGATGTCGTATCTGTATTTTTAACATGCATAGTGGAGAGTGTTTCTCGCAGTTTGACAGCGCTTAGTTCGCAAGACTTTCGGGAGGGAAGAAAAATACAGCTGCAATAAGATCCGACCGGGATTAAAACTTCGTGCAGTTGAAATATATTTCTTTTTTGGTCTTTTTCAACTGTGTCTTACTCCGTTCTTACTAATAAGTGGAGTTTGCTGAGATTCCTGCAATGGAGTTGACAATAAATAAGATATAATCACATACATTATAAAAAACAAGAAATTGTTTGTTTTATAGAAAACGTGGATATTTTTGTGGTAAACAGAAATATGTGATAATTCAGTTAGGTTAGAAGTCATAGCTACCAAAATATTAAGACATCAATTATTATTTACCTCTACCAGAAAATTTCGCTACAATTAAATTTGATACGTATAGCTTAGTAGTTAGGCACGTCGTATTTTTTCAAAAAGATTTCTTCTAGTGGTTAAATATTTGAAAAAGTATTTTCAAATTATATATGCTTAATAAATTATGTAAACTATAATTATTAATAGTTCAATAACAGTGGACCATCTATCCCTCTTTTCAATTCTAAAATGATAATAAAAAATTTGATTTTTATATTCTTAATCTGATATTAATTATTGAGTTAATTAAAAAAAACAACAAAAATGATGGTTAAGTCGTTTTTCCACTTCGATTCCTTCTTTTTTAATTGTTGGTAAAATTAGAAAGTAGATCGGCATTTGCTGTTTACATCCTTTGGATACAACGTGTATTTAGTCGTATACAACGTTATTATGCGATAATACCTATTTTGAAAAAACTAAGGGTTACGTTTTTTTTACTTTCTATAGTCGATATGTTGCTCTGCTTTCTAAGAAGTCTGGAAAACGTGAGGTATCAATACAAGTTTAAAAAAAAATACAACTTTCGGAGCAAAACATATGGACACTCACAGAGTAAAGGTTATTTGGGCTTCGATGTCCCACTCGGGGTCACCACTGTGGTGTTCGATGTGTGGGTTATCGCTTTGGGAGTCGTCGATGTGTCGTAGGTTATGGTGTTGAGGATGATGATGGAGAAGTCGAAGATGTATGCAGGAGCGAGTTTTATTAGGCGTAACGGTTGGTACAATAGTATGTTACAGCAGCTATGTTACAATACTAAACTTATGATAGATACGGATCCGAGGTCCGCATCTCGGTACAATCAGATGTTGGGCGAAGCGATATAGAGACTGCGATGGTAACAGACTGGCAACGTATATTCGAGTGACATTTTTATAAATCATTATTCGTAATTTACACAGTCAAAAGTAATACCTAAACATTATATTCCAGTACATAATTATATTGAACGAGTCAGCGGTTTAAATACGAGTGGCTGTGAATTTTCTTTATTATTACAGTCATAATATAATATGATACTATGGGAATAGATATTAGACTAATTTTTCATTGCGATACCATATTTAATATTGCCAATTAATTTGCTGATACAGGTAATAAGTTGTTTACCGGAATATGAGTCGCTGGAAATTTATTATTGTGGTCGAATAATTTGATACATTAAAAATAGATATTTGACCAATAATATACTGACAGCTACAGTTATATTATTAGATTTTTTATGAGAAGAACGTTTATTAGATATTTTCTCTGCTCTAGGTCAAACATACGTTGAAAAAACACCAAGCAGTTTAACAGCCATTGGATAACATCTACACGTCGTCCACAACTTACAACTTTACAGATGGTCAGGTCACCACCATTTACATACACACATGACACAACAGTCCGAGGTGGGTCCTGGCTTTTTCAACACATTTTTGACAGTTAGATCTATACTTTGAAATCCTAGTTCAATCTGAATACTGTATGTCCTTAATTAAGTATGGATAACACTTAAATTTAAAGATGGCAAGATGACATCATAAAGACAGCGGGCCCAAATTGGCTACAAATAGCCAAAAAAAAGACTCCAGTGGGACTCTTTGGAGGAGGCATTCACCCGAAGAGGGGTTCTTACAAAAAAAAAACTAATTACATTTCACTGTTGAATTTATAAATATTATCTAATAGTATTATATACAAAATAAAAAAATAATAATAATTACTATTATATAAACTAGAAAATAAGTAGATAATACAATCATAGATAGATATATATACATTATATATATATTCATAGGTTCTATATATATTCATTATTATAGTCAATTAACTGTCATTTACTTTTGTTTGTAAGAAATAAAAAGGCTTTTTTATTTTTATTTATTATTTTATAACACTTAAATTTAAAGAACAAGATTAATTCAATTAATGATAATGAACATGCATAATACTCAAGTATACTTGCAATATTAATACATTTGAAAAGCGCCATTTTCCCCCTTAAAGATAATTATACTGTATAAATCTATTTTACAACAGCTGTTGATTATCTTTCAAACATGGAGGGTTCAATATAAAAATTGAAAACCGCCTTGAGCAAATAAAAGTTTAGAAACTTATTTGTAAAACTACGAAAATAAAAGTTTTAAATATACATAATAAGTATTTTTTTACTGTACATGAAATTATATCTCTATATATATAAAAATCTCGTGTCACGATGTTTGTGGTCGAACTCCTCCGAAATGGCTTGACCGATTTTTATGAATTTTTTTATGTATATTTTTTAGGTATGAAAATAGGTCAACAAGTATATTTCATACCGCTAAGTGATTAGGGTATCTCTATCCAGAAAATTTTTTCTTTTATTTTTTTGAAAATTTCTTTTTGTATTTTTTTTATTATTTTGCATCAAAAAATACCTATAACCCCAAATTTTCACTCTCCTACCCCCACCCTCCCATTTTTTAATCGCGATTTTATTATTTTTGTATGAACAAATTTAACCGTCGTTCGTATTTCAAACGGAACGAAAATATTTATATTGTTAAATGACAGATGGCGCTACGTCCGAGAAGAATTCAAGAGAAGCGTCGCGTCATTTTGACATTTCATTCGGCATATCACAACGCAGTGCGTGCAAAATTTTGTACGATTTATTTTAATTTATCTATTTTTATGTGCGTGTATTACAGTGCACAATCCCATCAAGACGCAAGGGGGGCAATTTGGGCCGTCGAACGAATAAAGCAACAAACATGCAAAATAGTAGAGCAAAAAAACAGACGAACAAATCCAACAAGATAACAAAAACGTGCGTGTAAGCATGTCGCAATTGCGTGCATCCCAATCACAAGAGGCACGAGCTGAATGAAATCAACAACGACAATTGGAACGGAGCCAAGCGCGCCGGTTCGTAGTTAACACACGCAGAGCAAATGACCGACAACGCCAACAAGTACATCGAACATTCGTTTCTTTGTCTCGCATTCGAGTACGAGCCAGATATTGAATATTCCGCTCATCCGAAAGTGCTGATTGGTGCTATGGACAAAGAATGTCCGCATTGTCATGCGCTCAAATTCAAACATGAGTCAGCCGGGATGTGTTGCGCATCAGGAAAAGTGCAACTACCAGAAATTGAGATACCACCAGAACCATTGAACGGCATGCTCATCGGCACGGTTCCAGATTCAAACCTGTTCCTGAAGTCCATTCGCACATTCAATTCATGCTTCCAATAGACTTCGTTCGGAGCAACAGAAATAGTTCACAATCCTGCGGCAAATGGTCAACAATTCCATTCTACTAGGCCAGTGGTCGGCAAACCACGGCTCGCGAGCCACACGTGGCTCTTTGGTCCCTTGAGTGTGGCTCTTCCACAAATGACCACGTACGGACTAAAAAAGTGAAAGATAAAACAGTCGAAATATCTTCGAATATAACCAACCACCAAATCGAAGATCTTAAATTGGTTTCAGCTTTATTAATAGTAGTTGTCGAGTTTTGTGACATAAATCATACAGGACAAATTTGTACAATTTATGTCATCTACAGGTAATAAAGAAGAACTTTTAGGATTCTTGCCACTCAAAGGTCAAACACGTGGAGAGGATATTGCAAATGCTGTAATTGAGTGCATGGAAAAACATCATATTCCACTCGATAAAATTGTGCCAATTTCAACAGATAGGGCGAAAAGTATGACCGGTGTAGGAAAAGGGTTTGTTACTATTTTGAAAAAAAAAATAAGCGCATTGCATCATTCGTCAAAAAGCGCTTTGTGCGCAGACATTTCCAAAAGAAATTTGCAATTAATCTCTTACTAACTAGCTCTTAATCATCGCCATTTTTTTTAGTTAGTTTAGTATGCAGAACTTCTGCTTCATAACAGGGTACGTTGGTTATCAAGAGGAAACATTTAAAACGTTTCGCTTCCTTATTAACAGAAATTGAGGCATTTCTCCTTTAGAATGGTGTTCACTATCCAGAAATAGGTAACGGACAATCAGTTGATCCAAAATAAAATTTCATGGGAGACGTTACGCCTCATCTAAATCAGCTTAATCGTAAACTGCAGGGGGAAGGAAACACATTTTTCTCGATGTTAGAAGAAGTTATTTCATTCGAAAACAAATTATCCCTTTTTGCATAAGATTTCGAAAGAGAATCTTCGATTCACTTTCAAAGCCTGCTGAAACATCGCTACGAAAATAATTCTGATATTGACATTTGCTATTTCAAAACAATAATTATGAGGGAAGCTCTTCTCAACAGGTTTCAGGAATTCAGAAACAGCAAAGCGACGTTAGTCTTTGTTAAAAAAACCTCTTAATGCTACGGTAACAGAATTAATTTTTTCTCCCTTTAATGTTGACATTGGCAACTTTCAAATATTGAAATGCTTTTGCTGGATTTAAAAAATGAAGAATTATGGAGCTCTAAATTTCAAGGACTCTGTACTGATATGGACATATTGGAGAAAAACCAATATGAATATGGTTCATAGCACAAATAGTCTACTTTGAAAGACCTGGAGAAGGAAGACATGATGATTTTTAACACCTGGAATAGTATTCCTCACTCATAATATGATCAATTGAAAAAACTAGCGTTTGCTGTTCTTTCCCTTTCCGGTTCTACATGTTCATGCGAACAATCTTTTGCAAGCATGAACCTTATCAAGTAAGAGTAAATTGAGAAGTCGTCTTATTGATGAAAACCTGGAATCGTGCCTAAAATTAAAAACAACATCATACAATCCTGACTTACCCAAACTTTTCAAGGAGATGGAAGGCAATTGTTAATTTAAAGATAATAATTGATGTAATTTATATCTCTATAGACTTTTATATACTTTATTGATTTAATTTTATAGATACCTTACTTAAAATTTAATTTTTATCAATAAATAATATCATTATCATGTAAGACATCAAGTTTTTTTCAGTGTACCTACCTAAGACTTAAATTTGGCTCTTCAAAAAAATCGCAATCGTTGTACTCTTGATATTTGGCTCTCTTGACTAATGAGTTTGCCGACCACTGTACTAGGCCAAGTATACCAATGTAGGCTCATTGCTGCCAATGCCAAACGAACCACATAAATTTTTACAAATCTACTTCATGGGCGGTGAGGACATCAATCATGTGGATGCACGTTGCGACTACAATAGCTTCAATTTGCCTAATACCAGGCGCATCGTCGGCGAACTGGACGCCCTGTTGAATGAGCAAAATGAATTATTGAAATTCTTCAAAGCACACATGCACGAATTGCAAAGTGACAATCACGCTTTTGTCATCAATCCTGATAAAACACAAGCTGGAGAGCACGTGCTTTGATTCAATGCGCCTGTTGTTGACGACATTGCTGGAATCATGGTTGGCGACCGCACATCGACGCGAGAAATCGTGATTCGAAGAAGAAACAATAATCTGGAGTTCATCGCTGACACACACCAACACTCTCCAATATCCGCTAATTTTCTGGAAGGGACAAGACGGATATTGCATAAACATTAAACAACGAGATCCTGTCACAGGTAATTCATTCATTATGAACATCATTACTCATTTTGAATTGAGAAAATGAATGGTTGATATTTTTTGTTTTTATCAGCGGTCATCGTCTACAGCGCTCTATTCCCCTTTCTGTCATATATCCCATCCCCACACACTTACGATATATTCGTTATTTTTTATTTAACAACCAAAATATTCACTAGAAATAATTTATATGGCAGAACAACGTTTGCCGGGTCAGCTAGTATACTTATATAATATAAATAATAAGAAAATCTACTTATCTAACATTTTATCTGAATTTATAATTTTTAAGCGGAAAATATTTAAAAGATATCTGGTATTTTCTCATGTCAAATGGTTTCGGTACTGTTCGGTTATGAGTAATACAACGGAAAACACATTTTAAAATACCCGATATACTAGATTATTTGTTAGGTTGGGTTAGGTTAAGTTAGGTTGGGTTAGGTTAGGTTAGGTTTGGTTAGGTTAACCTAATAAGTAATCCAGTATATCGGCTTTTTTAAAAATGTGTTTTCCGCTGTATTCCTCATAACTAGGGAATCCAATCCCGAGCCAAAATTCTGATCCCGGGATTTCGGGATTACAATTTGACAATCCCGGGATCCCGGGACTGGTCCCGGGATTGGGTTTTTTTTCCATTGTTAATATAAAATTTTTATATTTACAAATAACATTGATAAAATCGGTCAAAAATAAATCTAGTATAATTTATACTATTTAAGACTTTTATTGTTAATATTGTATAGGTACGTTAAATCTTGGAAATACACAAGTTTAATGGAGTAAATAATATTGTAATATAAATAATAATGTGAATTTAATATGAGATTGCTATTTCTGATAGTAAAGACATAATGAATAGATCAGCGAGATTTAAAATAGTAAAGCAAATAATCATGGCGTACTTATGGCCTTTCCGCTTCATAAATCTAATTAGTCAGCCAAATATGAAACTGCCGTAAAACGTATGATATCATGGTGGAATTACTTTGATAAAAGTGCGAAGCATTGTTTTTTTACCAATCTTTCTCATTTTTAATAATCTATGTGAAAAAATAAAATGAATCGGCAACCTACACATCAAACTTCATTCAAACTCAGTTTATTTCTAATGTAGATATTTTGTATTAAAAGTATTTTTTCTGTTATATTGATAAAAAAATCAATCCCGAAATCCCGGGATTATGTTTATCAATCCCGGGATTCATGGGTATCGAAAATAGCTCGGGATCCCGGGATTGGATTCCCTACTCATAACCGAACAGTACCATGGTTTCTTTTATACCTTCTCCTCTATATTTTTATCGACTAGCGTTAGAAACACTAGTGAAGACACATCAAATTTTTCTCGTTGACGACGCATTACCAACTTAACCCAACCTCTAGGCTAGATTTTAATAAATTCAGAGCGTAAACCTTCAATACCACATTATACAAAACCATCAATCCTTATATTATTCGTTGTTTTATACTTTTTTTTCTGCAGAAAAGCCAAACTTTGTATGAAATGAATCAACTTTAAACGTTCGTTTGTCGTTGTTAATAATATTTTATTTGTTACTTTATTAAAATAGGTCCAATATAAATAACAAATTATATTTAAAAAATTACTTTACTATCAATAAAAAGCCATTAAACATTACTATATTTTACAGGGATCTACTAACAAAGCAATAAATTTTATCTAGCTCGCCATCTATTTTTTTTCTTTCTCACTGGAAAACTGTTTGTTATTCTCTCCAATTTAAGCTTCTTAATTATTTTCCGACAAACAGTAATAAATTTTAAGATGCTTTGGAGATGTTGGCAATAATACGGTGTTTTTAGTAAACTGGTAAAAAGTCGCGTCAAAGTAAACATTTTTTTATTTTTTATATACGCGTATTTTATAACCACTTTGTTTGAAGCAAATAAAAATACAGCAAAAAATAATATGGAGTGTATTATATTTCGCAATAGTATAACAATATCAAATGGCACCAAATAGTTTTTAATGGATGCCTAATTGGCTATTTGATTCTCTGCACAGGATATAATATTATCAATAAGATAAAAATGTAAAAACCAATTGCCATAAATGCCTTTATTAGTGTATGACTATCTCAATTTTTGAGCTTTTAAAATCGATGTCTTCGCTGAACCTGGAACGCCAGCATTAACTGTGAGTTAACCGTCAGTTTTTGGTGACAGATGTGATAACAAAAACGCGTTTCACGTGAGTGATAGTCGGCTCGCACATCAAAACTCGTCTCGTCTGCAACGTGTCGAATACGTCGATGTGACGTCATCGTTATTCACAAAATATACGTTGCCAAATGGAGCTCTGCAGATTGGTCGAATGCGATTTTTTAGTTTGAAAAAAACTAGTGCTGCTATCGACAAATCGCATGCATTTCGGGCTGCGAATCAAAGATGTCAGAACACATAGAAATAGCGAAGGGTGGAGATAGGCTGTTAATATCCGCCATAAATAGTGCACATTAAATTTTATTAGTCATACGTATTTGTTTTTATTGAACTAAGGGTATAGGTTTGTTATAAAAAATCAATTAAACCCTGCCTAAACCAAACCATAATAGTGTTAGTATATTTTGATCGATACTACAAAATTGTGCACACTTTTTTATACCTAGTTATTTGTTTTCGTTGGATTAAGAATACATATTACACAAATATTGTTGGTTCATATTTTTTAAATTATTAAGTCCTGCTAAACCAAACTATAATAGATAAAAATATTATTCTATCTATAAAATATCCAAAGTAATGTATAATTTAATCGCATAATTTTAGATATTGTATAGATAGACGTTTAAGGGTTTAAACGAATTTTACAAACTAACCAATTCCGTCTGTAAATTGCAATAAAATACAAAGTGGCAATTTACATTGTGATAAATAACTAAGTTTTTATGCTAAATCATACTGTTTGGTAGGGAATCCAACCCTACATTTATAATATTATATATCCTCTCAATTCGTTTAATTCACAAGGTGACAATTTAATGTTGATGTCATCAAACGAATAAGAAAAAGGTGTCAAAGAGCAGCACAAAATAACAGCATTTCCAAATCCAAGAAATAGTTAACATGGATGAGGATGATGCCGCATTTCATGGCTTAAAAACTTCCCTGATTCGCAGGAGTCCAACTGACTGAACCTGAGTGCAACAGGACAGGTTCGAGTCCATGTTTTCGCCTTTTGTTTTATTTCTTAAAATTTTCATTACCCAATACTTATTATTTTATGGCTATTTAGTATTTAGTTTTGAGAATTAAATTTCAATAGATGCCTAATAAATGTTATATTTACATCGATTTCTTACTTCAATTTAAATCGAGAACATTGTAGATAATGATAATTATAATATTCATGTCGCAAATAGTCCTGTTAAGATTTTAAATTCCATACAATATTATGCAGATACCTGCCTGCGATGTAAAGGTGTTTCTTATCTTATCTTGACGATTGGATTTTATGTTACCAGTTTTCTTGCTCATTCTAATGCAGACGATTGACTTTTTTCATTCATTCATTACTGAAAAGATCAATATTATTATCTCATAATATTAAAAAATTCAAATTTATAATAAAAATAATATGAGAAATAATATTAACATTATACTATTATAAATATATACCAAGTATTTGAAAATGACAAGAGGCATTGAACCTTCTGGAAACATTGGAATAAGAAACTCCTCGTTCGAGAGAACCTCTCTCTTTGAGTACTTGGGCTCCAACATTACTTCTAAAAATGAAATGTCCCTAGAGCTCGCTGACCGACTGAGAAGTGGAAATGCAGCGTACTTTGCGCTGAGTCGTCTATTCAGGTCGAAAATGCTGTCCATCAAAACAAAATTCCGGATGTATAACGTAGTCATCCAACCGATCTTCATGTATGGACGTTAAACGTGGGGTTTAACGGAAAAACAAGAAAAGGCGCTCCAAGTGTTTGAAAACACAATCCTCCAGAGAATACTTGGACCCGTCAATGAGAACCACCGGTGGCGCATCCGCACAAACGCTGAGCTCTTCGACCGATATCAACCTAGAATCACTAATATTCTGAGGTCAAGAAGGCTCAGATGGGCGGGCCACGTTGTTAGATCTGAAAGATCTAGAACTCTCTATAGGATTTACAAAGGCACACCAGCTGGCACTCAACCTCTAAGCCGCCCTCGACGGAGATGGGCGGACAACATTCAAAGGGATGCGGAAAGGCTGGGGATAGTCAACTGGGAAGAGAGAGCGCTGGACAGAGATTCCTGAAGAAACGTTGTACAGTCGGCCATGGACCTGAACGGCCCCTAGCGCCAGTTTAATAATAATACTAATTATACTATTCCATACAGTCACTATTGTCAAGTTGCGACTGAACTGTCGAGCCGTGCAGACGTGTTTTTGCATCGCTATTATTTCGCTTTTGTTATCTTCAATTTTGACCCTGCTATTCACAATTTTTTGATCCCTTTTCTTTACTAATACCTTTGCCTGCCCTTGGAATACGATTTGTGAAACTTTTGTGTGTTTTCCCCTTGGACTTTCCCGGGAATTGTGACTTTTAATTCATTTAATATTGGTTACCTAATTATTGTAACAATAATATTTATTGTGCGATAAATTGTGTTTGAGTGAGTGACGTGTGACGAGTGTTACCTAGCGCTATGGTCAACCACAAAGGGGACCCCATGCAAGTAGAAGGAATGTCCACTAGGAAGCGAAAGTCGGACGTGGCTGAGGGTATTGGTGACCCAAAGCAGGCCCCCAAGGTCAAGGATAAAAGGCCTGAGAAAGAAAAAGATAAAAACAAGCAGAGCGCTTCCACTTCAAAGGGCAAGGGCATTAATTCAAGGACTGGTTCAGCCACAGCATCTTGCGAGGAGATCAGTCCCGTGGCTTTGAGTATTCTCTCTGAGTCTCAGGAGAGTGCGTCCAGGGCGACGATTGCCATCAAGAGGGCGCTTGCCACCCTCGAGAAGGACAGTCGTATTGCCAGAGCAACCGTGAACGCAGTAGCCGAGGAGCTTGAGATGGCAATCACTGAAACGTGGGCCATGGCGATAGAGCTCGAGGCGCACAAAACAATTGTGAAGGATCGTGCCTCCTTAACGAGAGCCATCATCCAGGCTCCTTCTAATGCTCCTCCCAGGGCTCTTTGGAGTGACGTAACCCGTAGAGAGGCTCAACCAACTAGAGTCTCCGAATGGCCACCAGTTCCTCCGAAAACTGTCGCCAGGCCGGGGGTAATGTTTTATCCGACTAAGGAGGGCCAAGAATAGACTGCCACAAAGGAAGCGGTCATGAAAACTATTGTGCCTGAAACTTTGGGAGTACACATCACTGGGGTACGCAAGATCCGGGGAGGCGGGATCATCGTGCATCCCAAAAGTGACGACGAGGCTAAGCGGCTCATGGCTGCCCCTGGGCTGACTGAGGCCGGCTTAAAGGCCCAAGTCGCGGGGAGAAAGCTTCCCCGCGTCATAATTTTTAATGTAACCATTGAGACGACAGAAGAGCAGCTCAAGGAGGCAATCATAAACAATACCCAGGAGGCGTCTGGCCTTGCATCTGAGGGTTACGCTGGAACCAAACTGAGCCATAAGGCGGGACCGAAGACCAAACGTTGTCATATGATAATGTCGATCCCGGGGAAGGCTCAAGATGCGCTGCTTAATGATGGCAGACTTTTCATGGGGTGGAATTCGTTCCCTGTGCGTGACTTTTGCGGAGTTGTCAAGTGTGCAAAGTGCCACTTATACGGACACATGGCGAAGGGTTGCAACGCTAAGGTTACAACGTGCAGCCACTGCACTAGAGAAGGACATGACAGAGCAGACTGCCCCACCACTGACGAACCGGGCAAGTGCCCTGCGTGCACGCGCTACAAGAAACCGAACGGCCACTTGGCCACCGATCCCGACTGTCCCGTGCGCCTACACGCTATTGAGGAGGAAAAAAGCCGCGCTGATTACTGTCCGCAATGATCTCCTTCGCTCAGATCAACGTGGGCAGAGGTCGAGCTACATCTGCCGAGCTGCTTGAGGTTGCTCGGGATCAGAATACGAACATAATTATGATACAAGAGCCATACGCCTTTGGTCCCAATCGGGGCCTAAGCGGTGGCCGTATCATACAAGCTACCCCGAAATCTCTAGCTTGCATATTTGTAATTGACACCGCACTGACTGTGTTGCATCTTTTGCATCTATCCAATGAGCTCTTCGCGGTAGCGGAGATTGCTAATAACAGGGGGCTCTCCATTGTAGTTACATCTGCGTATTTTCAGTACAGTTCTTCTACCCTGTATTGCACAAAACAACTGGAGAAAATCTTATATGCTTGCAGAGGCAAGCAGATAATTGTTGAGGCGGACGTTAACGTCCAGTCTTTGCTCTGGGCCCCCTCTGGGCCCAGACGTAACAAAGACAAACCTGAGCCACTCGAGGAGCTTTTGGCCGCCTTTGATTTTACGGTGCTAAATGACCCTAACGGGCCGGCCACTTTCTCCACTAGAAATGGTGAGTCACATATTGGTGTCACTCTGACATCCAGTGGCGTTGCCAGACGTGCCGTGGACTGGCAGGTCCACACGGACGCGGTGGCTAGCGATCACCGTCTGATCACATTTTTGTTCAGAGTTGCGGGAGATGCGGCCCCATTGAGCCAAACCGAGAGCGTACTACTTCCCAGGCGCTTTCGGACGAGCGGTGTCAATTGGGATGCTTTTGACGTCAAAATTGGTGGACTGGCCTCTGCCATGTCGGCTGACGATCTCCACCAAAGAGCCAATGACTTGACTGCGTTCATTACTCAAACTGCGGAGTCCACGCTGGGTAGAACCTCTCTGAGGCCACCCAACCTTGCGCCATGGTGGATACCAAAATTGACGTCTTTGAGAAGGACCATGAGACTAGCCTAAAGAAAATTGCAAAGAGCTAGAAGATCTCAGAAGGACTTACCCAGAAATGACGAACCTACGGAGATTGCTTATAAATCCGCAAGGGCAAAATTCAAAAAAGAGTTAAATAAAGCCAAGAAAAAGCACTGGCGGGATTTTGTCTCTGAAATGGGGGGCTATGATCCGTGGGGACCGCCTTTCCGCGTGATAAAGCTGGGCTCAAGGCCTGGTAAAGTCATGGCGGCTATGCGGCGCCCCGATGGCACCTTTGCGATGGACAGCGCAGAGTCTGCATCCATACTGCTGGAAACTCTAATTCCACAGGACATACCTATGGCACATGAAGATGACAGAACCTGTCAACTAAGACTATCTGCAATCTTACCGTTGGAGACTCACCATTCTCCTGAGCTTACCCAGTCGGAGGTGGGATTAATTTTTGATGGCCTCAGGGCGGGAAAAGCCCCCGGACCTGATGGGATCAGCAACGTGATTGCCAGAAGGGCGTGGCTTCGAGCACCTCATGAGATAGTCGGGCTGTATGCTGACTGCATGAGCAGGGGCATCTTCCCAGACTGTTGGAAGAAGAGTCTCCTTAGGATTATACCTAAGATGAGCACACGACCACCGCATGACCCAAAAGCATACCGTCCAATCACTCTTCTGCGAGTGCTGGGTAAGATATTGGAGCGGTTAATCAGCAGAAGGCTGGAGGACCACCTTGAGAGAATCTACCCTATCTCGGAGAGGCAATTCGGCTTCAGACCCGGCAAGTCTACTGAGGACGCCATCAGATTTGCACAGAAATTTGTTGAGGACTCAGAAGGAGTCATTGTGGCAGGCTTCTTTTTGGACATAGCCGGTGCCTTCGACACCGCATGGTGGCCATTAATTATATCTAAGCTTTGGCTCCGACAGATCCCGGGGGACCTCTTTGCCCTAGTGCAAAGCTATTTTAATAAAAGGGAAGTTATATACGACTCTAGCACTGAATTGATTTACAGGGAAACCACCATGGGGTGGCCGCAGGGTTCCGTGCTTGGCCCCTTGCTATGGAATATACTTTTTGACGATGTTTTGACGTTACCTCTGCCACCGGGCTGCGCGCTCGTCGCGTACGCTGATGACCTTCTTTTACTAGTTGGCTCGTCGAGCCGTCCGACGCTCGAGCGCGTAGCTAAGGACGCATTATCGAGAATCCTTAACTGGGGTAAGCTTAATAAGCTTGCATACACCTGCAAAACGGAAGCTATCCTCCTCAAGGGCAGCTCAAGGATAAACATAAATAAGCGATCACCCGCAGTGCGCTTCGGCGACTCTGCTATAAGGTTTTCTCGAGAGGTGACCTACTTGGGGGTCGTTCTGGACGAGAAGCAGACCTTTTTGAAGCATGCTAAAGTAATTGTGGCTAAGGCCAACTCAGCTTATCAGAAGGTTGCTTGCCTGGCGGGCAACAATTGGGACCTAAAGCCTCGGGCCCTGAGAATCGCCTACGAGGCTATATTCATGGGCATCGCTGGCTATGCCTCCAGCGTGTGGCATACCAAAGCTTCGCTGACAATTGTGAAGAGGGCTCTGCTTAGCGGACAGAGGGCTGCTCTGATTGGCCTTACTAAGGCCTATAGGACCACATCTTCGGATGCCCTGGCGGTCCTCGCGGGGGTTTTTCCCCTCGACTTGCACGTTCAAATTAGAGGATCGATCACTCTCCTTATGAAGAGGATCAATACAACTCTCGCCGGTGTCCCTCTGACACCGCCATCGAGAGTGGAGGGCGTGAGCTACAGAAAGATTGTATCTGAGCTGGTCTACAAGACCGCATATGCGGCATGGCAGGCGAGATGGGTGGCCTCCTCTAAGGGCCGCCAAACTTTTCTATACTTTCCAGATGTCTCGGTGAGACACATGACAAGGAGACTGGTGCCAACCCACTGGACTAGTCAATTCATGACTGGCCATGGAAACTTTGCGGCCAAACTACAGGGGTTTGGTTTGGCAGGACATGGGTCGGGTTGCTCATGTGGACACGACCAGCAGGACGCAGAGCACGTCCTGTGGGACTGTCCACTTATGGGCCCCAAACGAGCGGAGTTGTTTGCCCGGGTCCGACCCCATTCGGGCCCAATAGGACACGCGGACATGGTGGCAACCGAGGCCAATTTTGCGGCCTTTACTTAATTTGCCAGAGCGTACGGGGGGCGGGACACTCTCGACTCCCCTTGTGACTCTTCAAATTAAAGTCACTCTGATAGTTGCCATATAAATTAACATCATGCATTCGCACTTCGGTGCAAGGTTGCATCACCAGTCCCGTGCGGCTCTGCTCGGGACAAAATGAGGGCTTAAATTCTTTGATCTGGCACACGTAAGGGTTATGTTAGCCGGCCGCGTATGACGTGGCTGCATATACATAACGGGAGCGGAGGTGGGAATTTACACATCATGAGTCACTATTGTCAGTCGTACACATACCATAGATGTGTATTATACACCCTTGATTTTCAATATTTTTGAGTGGGGTAAATTACAAAAACGTATATATTATAGCACCCCGAGAAAACCGCCCTGACATTGCCGCCCCGACATTATCGCCAAACCAAATGCGCCCGTACGAGTGCTTGTCAATACCGCCCGGACAAATCCGCCTAGACAAAACCATTCGCAAAAAAATACAAAAATATATAAAACAAGTGTGTTTTTTGGTTATTCGAATTGCGTATCGATATGAATTTACATATTTACGATAATCAGTATAATTTGAGATTTAATCCGTTGCAGCTATTAATAGAGTAGAAAAAAATACCGATAATATGTGTTTATTCCGATGCAGCTGTATAGCTTATCCCTAATAGAATGCCTGGAATATCTACAATTTTTTATGTCTTTATTTTTAATATATCTTTATTCGTATGTTTTTTTTTAAATTTGTGTATCTAAAAAACAATAATATGTAAAAAAAAAAAAAAAAAACTGTCTCATGTCTTAATTGTTTTGGCGGCAATATCGGGACCCCCGTACATATAAATTAAGTACCAAAATGCCTCCGATAAGCAAACTCAAAATACATATTGGTTTTTAACATGGTGGATTCAGCAAATGTTTATCAATGACTCCTCGTTTGAAAATTTTGTTAATTTAACTTCCGCTTTAAGGATACTTATATGATCTGCTGGAGGAAAAATGATTTTTTATATATTTGTTTATTGAATACACGTTTTCCAGGCATGTCATTAAATTGAAAAGCTTCGCTCTGTCTTATAAAAGTAACAAATCCCATTTTTATCAACGACAAAAAAAAATGATTAGGTACGTCAATATTGTTAAAAATATTTATGTAAGATTTTTGTAACATATAACATATTATAATCATTTTAAAATGTATCCAAAAAAAATCTTAAACCGAATGTACACAACAGAAAATCTTTCAAACCTCCTAAATACCGGAACTCGTTATTTTGTACAGATTGATATTCTTTGTACTACATATTTTTTTAGTTTTACGAAAAAGATATAAAAATGCTGTGTCATTGTACTTAACAATGAAACGTTTCCTTAATGATTGAATTGAAAAAAAACCTTCGTCCAAAAATCAACCCCCGCATTGTTCTACCCGCATGTGCTATATCTCTCACTGAACATCTACGTCCTCCCTTTCCAATACATAATGTACTTAGAAATTGTTTATTTTTTTTTTCGGGTAGTGATCGGTTTGTATTTACAAATAAGGGTTGAATTAAACAGGTCAACATCGATTCTAAAGTATACACAAACTTTTATAAAATCACTTTTTAACTCTAAAAATAGCATGTTGGACTTTTGATTATATATTATATCAAGAGTAATTATTTGATATCTACATAGGCAGAACTATGTAGAATAAGCCTTAGTTGTGTGATGGGGCCTGACCCCATATTTAGTTCCCAATAAATAATATTCAAAAGTATTATAATTTGAAATACTATCACAGTCTGTCGTCAGTGAAACACATAGGCAAAATAGATGTTTCTTTCTCAATATTTTTTTTATAGTATTATCTGTCGGTGACAAATAAAACACGTTTTAGAATTCAGACTTTTTTAAAGTTAAAATGACCTCCAAACCTCCGAAAGAAATTCAAATACTTTTTGTATTTCAGAGAATATAATATAAACAAATTGAACATGTATTTTGAGAACATGAGGGTTTAAAATTGTGTCACTGCCATCAATGTATGGAACAGTATGTTGAGAATTTATCGAGTTTGCTAGACCAAAAGGCGTAAATGACAATTTAAAAATATATATAATATGAAAATTAGAATTTTTATACACCACAAACGAAATAATATTGTTTAAAAAGCATTCAGATTCGAACCTATGACCTAACGATTAGCGGTCGCATACACTACCATTACGTCCAATGATTCATTTCAAATGTCTTCTACTATAGAACAGCGGGATCATTTTGATATAAACACCTGTTATATTTAAACTGATTTTATTAATAGCTAATTAATATAATATATATAGCAGATTATATTGTATACAATAACTTGTAACAGTCTGGTTTGATACAGTGAATGCAGTTGATACGTCTTTCTCTGCGGTTGAATTTAAACTGAATTGTAAAGCTATTTTGATTAACGGCCCACGTGCTCGTCGTAGGTCGAAATTGAGTTTTTATTGTATTTTCAAACCATGATCCTGGACACTCCTTAAACGTTGTAGATAATCTATTTATAAAATTTTGAAGCCTTATTATCTTTTATAGTTATTTTAAACATTTCATGACTGCATAAAGTATTTTTATTACATAAAATAGTATTCTTTTAAACCTCTCGCTCTAATGTTTCAGAATATAGTCATATTTGGGTACATAACTTTGCAGTGGCGTTAAGATTTTTTACATTTATTAATTTTTAAACGCATTTATAAAACCATTAGTATAATTTATTACGAGATAATTTTTGTAAAATTTTCACGATAAAAAATTATATTGATAATCTCTGTGATCCCAAATTTGACAAGAATTAGGCATTTTATTATTCAAAAAATCGGCAAGATTAACATATTTGAAGATGTTTCTAAAGATACTTTTTATAAGCTATGTCTTTGACCATTCAAGTGTGATAAACATCTTATGAATAATGATTGCTTTATAATAATTATTGACCTAAGAATAAGGTAGTGTTTTTTTGAAATACGCCATTTCTTTTGTCATTTCCCAGTGGTTAAGCTACAACATACGGCCGTAATCATAAATTGACAAACTATAATTGAAGTAGGGAGTAAAATGATATTGACGCGCGTTAACATAATTTTACTCCCTACTTTAATGATAGTTTGTCAATTTATGGCTACGGCCGTATGTTGTAGCTTAACCACTGGGAAATGACAAAAGAAATGGCGTATTTCAAAAAAACACTACCTTATTCTTAGTTCAATAATTATTATAAAGCAATCATTATTCATAAGATGTTTATCACACTTGAATGGTCAAAGACATAGCTTATAAAAAGTATCTTTAGAAACATCTTCAAATATGTTAATCTTGCCGATTTTTTGAATAATAAAATGCCTAATTCTTGTCAAATTTGGGATCACAGAGATTATCAATATAATTTTTTATCGTGAAAATTTTACAAAAATTATCTCGTAATAAATTATACTTATGGTTTTATTAATGCGTCTAAAAATTAATAAATGTAAAAAATCTTAACACCACTGCACAGTTATGTACCGAAATATGACTATATTCTAAAACATTAGAGCGAGAGGTTTAAAAGAATACTATTTTATGTAACAAAAATACCTTATGCAGTCATCAAATGTTTTAAATAACTATAAAAGATAATAAGGCTTCAATATTATATAAATAGATTATCTACAACGTTTAAGGATTGTTCAGGATCATGGTTTGAAAATACAATAAAAACTCAATTTTGACCTTCGACGAGCATGTCCCCCCAAAGAAGTTTGAAATATGAAGTAGGAAGTAAGATCATATTATCGCGCGAGTTTGAACATGTACCTAACCGAAAAAAAATATATTTTTTTAAAAATGGTACATGTTCAAACACGCGCGTTACCATGATCTTACTCCCTACTTCATTTATCGTTTATTAATTTATGGCTACGGCCGTGTCTTGTAGCTTAAGCACTGGGAAATGCCAATAGAAATGGAGTATTTCAAAAAAATACTTACTTATTCTTAGGTCAATAATTATTAAAAGCAATCATTATTCGTAGGATATTTATCACATTTGAATGGTCAAAGAGATAGTTTATAAAATTTAATTTTGTATCGTAAATATGTCACTATATAATGTTAACATTAATTTTACTAATGGTTTTGTAAATGCGTT
Source organism: Rhyacophila brunnea (assembly GCF_057557595.1). Taxonomy (NCBI): domain Eukaryota; kingdom Metazoa; phylum Arthropoda; class Insecta; order Trichoptera; family Rhyacophilidae; genus Rhyacophila; species Rhyacophila brunnea. The sequence continues at coordinate 5,683,848 of NW_028232796.1, read as the reverse complement.
TAAAAATTAATAAATCTAAAAAAACTTAGCACCACTGTACATGGACGTACTGAAATATGACTATATTCTAAAATATTAGAGCGAGAGGTTTAAAAGAAGACTATGTTATGTAATAAAAATACTTTATGCAGTCATCAAATGTTTAAAATAAATATAAAGGACAATAAGGCTTCAAAATTATATAAATAGATTATCTACAAAGTTTAAGCAATGTCCAGGGTTATGCTCTGAAAATACCATAAAAGCTCCAATTTTACCTACGCTAAGCATGTGGGCCCTTATAATTATTATACGCATGATGTATTTATTACCAGTGTATTTTTACAAAGTTTTTTTTACAACGTTTTTCTTAGCTCGTATTCTTATTTGTCCGGTGGTTCTTTGTCCGGTACAAATCTTGCAATCAATTTTTAACTAACTTCCCGACTATCTAGACATTTTAAATTTTTAGAATATATCAGAATACGATGTCAATGCATTTTTTAATGCTTTTAGCCATCTTTTTGAAGAATTGAATTCATTTTCAGTTAATTCTGTTTTATATGAAAAGTTATTTCGACACCGTTATTGGTTGCTAACTGGTCTGGGGTCCTTGCAACTAAATTATTAATATATACGTGCGTTATTATGGAAATCAATATGACATGTCAAAATGACATTTCAGTATTATATCTATCAAGTACAGATTTTTTGATCGTTTAAGTTAGTCAAGTCAAGTTTATATAATTTAACAGGAAATTTAAAAACGTTGTATATAAAAAGTTCTTTTTATCTTGTAATTATTTTTAATTATTTTATAAGTATCATTTAAATTTGTTTCTATTGTGAAAGTAATAATGTGTTTATGGTAAGTACTCCTTTATATTCTGAATTCATTAGATTTTCATGCAAATATCTCTGATTGTACGATGCAAATATACTACCTCATCACTTATCAGTGTAACTACTTATTGCGTAGCACAAAATCGTCTGAACCAAAGTAAGAGACCGTACAATAAGATGACTTTGCGTATTGTTTCAAAGCAGATTCCCAAGATAAGATAACGGTAATCGTTTATGGAAACGGGATTTCGCATGCATTGTCGAACAGCGCAAAGCACTTCTGCTGAGTAAGACGATTTTGTATTTCTGTTCAGCGCATAAATGTGGCTTCGTGACTCATTCGCCGTAAAGTCGAAGGAACTATTGCTTTTGTATTTGCTGAAATGAAGGAACGGAGGTAAATTCGTTACATAATCGGATCGGATAATTAACCAGAATTTATACATCATTACCGCACAGTAGTAAGTTTTAGGGTAACGACAAATTATATTCACTCTAAATAGCGCCAATTTACATGCGTAAACGAAAATGGGGTACGTCACATCGCATCATGACGTCATAATTATGACCAATTTTTAAATTTTGATTTCCCGATAATTAACATCAAATTTTGAATTAAAATGGATTAAAGTTTTGTACTATTCCATTTGAGTCATTTTTTGCGACCCGGGTTTCGGGTACTTCAGGAGGTGTATACTCACCAAATGCAAATACACACTGACAAAAAACACTCTTAACTCTAACTTATATAATAAATCAGTGCTATAAACAAGGTAAAAACTCAAAAATAACAAAAATATGAATAGTTGAAGTGGTAGTAAAAAACCCCTATATTATTAATAATAATACACTCGATAAGCATATTATAATAATCATCCAAACCTAATAATAGATCATTAATACTTAACAATAAAAATACTACACTCAAGAGGTATAAAATCGTCAATTCTAGGAACAATGGTAACGCATTGGAAACTACGATATCAGTCTTTAAAAAATATTAGTTAAACAATTAATTTTTAATAATATTCTTAAATGGTACCTACTTTTTTATTTTTTATAATATTATTTTTTTTAAATATAATAAATCCAAAAATAAACCCACCTAATATATATATATATATATTTATATACACACGTATACACACCTAAATCAACATCTTTACATTCTCATACATAAAATATATAAATGTTATATACCAATACCATTGAGCATATTATAGTCTCGCATGTAAACCATCATATCATAGGATATAGAAATGGGCTATTAGAAATTGACAATATAAACAATAATATAGTACAATATAAATTTATTATTTATAAATTAATAATTGTTAATATGAAATTTAAACAATGTATTACTTAATTTATCACATTTATTTTATAATTTTAATTCATGAACGGATAAAGAATTCCCAGTAAATTTTTCAAAATGGCAACACAGTCTTCGCATGCTTATATTGACATTATTACTGATCGTCCTTCTATATCTGCTGACAATCCGACAGTTATTGTTAAATCTGTAATCATCATTCCGAATCTATCCACTACTGGATGAAGTCCCCTCTCTATCTTTCTTTCTATGCCGATTGCACTACTATATTATGTGTTGCATTGCTATGTTATAAACTATTTCATCGATTCAACAAATTATATAATCCTTTCGTACATTTCATATCTCAGATCTAATTGGATGATTAGATATATCGAACGATGATTCCTCGTTTGAGCTATATATCCGACCCATTTTCATTCAAAGCTTTCAGGATACTCTATTACATTGTATGCCATGGTTTATTATACGCATACACATATCCAAACTACGCTAAACTATTCTAAGTTTTTGTATTGGATATATGTATTAAAAAATCCATATTTCTCAAGTATATTATAAAGGCTATTGCATGTACAATTGGTTTAAATCAGAGAACTCAGAAATAATGGGAACTGAAATACCTAACGGCAAGTAGTAGCAGGTAACCAATCTCGAGTAAGGAAGAATCCGGGATAAATTTAAGCACGTGTCAAGAACACGTCATACGTCGAATGCTGACAACTGCTCTCGTTTTATATATTGACGCTCATAATATATATAATATAATATAATATAATATTTGTGTATTACATACACTATTGCACGTGCATAATGCGTGTTTCGTTTTCGTATGACAATCACACATTCAAAACCCTGCATCAAAATGTAGCGTATTGAATATAGCCTATCGGAATTATATTTATTATCTGTTCTGTGGTTTAAATATTTTCAAAACAAATTCGAATAATAAAATTAAAATTAGCTTTTCTATTTGTTTAACGATATCAATTCTGGCTATTTACTATGATTGGCAATTTATAGTCTAGTAGCAATAGTATTTTGTAGAAAATATAAATATTTATCGGAAAGAGAATCCAGATACTCGGGATTCGGTTCAAAATCTTAGTGTCAAAATATTACCATAAACAAACAGAAACCTCTTTCGGAGAGCATCAGTTTATACTATCGTTGAAGTTTTAAAGTTGAAAAGCATGAATACTATGGCGAGCTTTACTTATGCTAAGTAAAAATTTCATATCCCGTCTCTATCGGATTTTCCTGATACTATAAAGGATCAGCTTAAAGACGGTATATATATCTAACAGTACGGACATGAATAACGGATATATTTTTCAGTTACCTTAATATAGGAGACTATTGGTGTCAAAATCGGTTACTTCTTTTTGTACTTTTTTTATATTTTCCTGCATTCCAATTTTGTAAGTAGTTTTATAGTAAGGAGTTAAGATAGTTTTTCATCGTATATACTTCCTTTTTTTCTTCGGCTATATCCGCCCTTTTAGTTTGAGCATATTATGGACACCATAAGGCGCATCCAAGAATCCCTGTCGCTCGCCGGTTTTCTTGCATCGTTCCATATCAAACCAGCATCTCGTAGCTCTTCCGTATACTCAAGGCGAAGAAAACCAATGTGTTATTCAACAGCATCTGTCCCAATCCAGATTTTCCTTTAATTTGCGAAGGACAAAATATTGAGAGCGTCGACAGCTTCAAATACCTGGGGGTACACATCACGGGAGATAAAATTTTGCAAAGAGAACTCGCTATCCGAATGGGAATGGCTGGAGCAACATTCAACTCAATGCGGAGTGTATGACACTCACGATTGTACTCGGTCAAAATCAAATGCCACTTATTCAGCGCTTGCATTCTGACGGTGATGCTTTACGGTAGCGAATCATGGAATCTTACGAAGGCTCAGAGCAATCGTATTTATACTGAGTTTTGAAAACAGATGTTTGCAATGGATACTGGGTGTGCGGTGATGTGACTTTAGGAGCAACAAGGAGATAAGAGAGCGCACCAAACAGCGTCTTATCACACTTAGAGTGAAGAGGCAATATTGGACCTGGTTCGGCTTTCTGCTGTGGATGCCAGAAGAGAATTTTAACCTGGCTTGCCTGTTCTTCAAGCCAACTGGATTCCGGAAGGCCGCTAAATACTATCTATAGATATATATCTATAGAGTATATACTTACATTCATAAAATATATTATTGAACTTCGTTTGTTAGTAAAATTTCATTAAATTTATTATTATATTCATCCGCACCTCATTTTTTTGTTAATCAACCCGTGTGAGCAAGCTTCTAAAACTCATCATAAGACAAGCCAAGCCATTCAAGAATCCAAATGTTTTACGTACATTCTGTGTCGTTAGTACTGAGTATTTTTGAATATGGGTCCATTATCTGGAGTCCTTATGAAGTATCATATAAGCTTGTTTTAGAACGTGCTCTGAATAAATTTCTTCGACATCTTTATTTTAATATAGTGTTTTAATATATAAATATTTTCGTTTTGACAGTTTTCTAAACGAGTATTTTCCGACTAGCTTTCTTCAAAGCATGCTCGACTTTCATTCTCTTGAAACTCGTAGGTCACTTCTGCTCATAAAGTATTTTTCTCTGCTCTCACGTGGTATAATTTTTCAATCCTGATATTCTAGAAAATTTAAATATTTTTTCACCCGTCAATTACATGCGTGATCGCAGCCATGACCAATTTTTGGGTGAAAACTGTTTCCTCGTGGCAGGCTGACCAGGAACTAATAACAACGGCTGTATGGCTAGTCAATACATTCTTTAGAGATGTAGACATTTTAGTGATATGCTATGTATTTTATTTTATAAATTCTATTTTATTGTTTAATTTGTATTTTTCTTGAATTTATTGTCGGTATTTTATTTTTTTTGCCATAAAAATATTTTTTTGGTTTCTTTTTTTCTCTACTTAATATCATAGTGTGAACGTCTTGAATTAACAATTTGTTATGTACCCAATATGATTTTTTATAAATAAATAAAGTACAAATTATGTATAAATAAGACTATACATAATTTGTAAACATCTCAGTTTTTTGAAAAGAAAAAATACGACACCCGACGGGACTCAAACCTGTTACAACTAGATTCGCACCAAAATACTCAAGCTCAAGCTCAAGCAAAATTATTATATTATTAGTAAAATAAAACCGATCAAGCAAATTTCACTTGAAGGAAGCTGTCAGTAATGTAAAGCAGGAAAATGTTTTTTATCCCTGCGCTAGCCTTCCATCCATAATATGATAATCTTAGCGAAAGCTCCCGCTTCGGAAGTACATAACCTATAACTTAATCTTTGACGATGAGAGGCATGCTTGACCGAACTTGAAGGAGCTCGTTTATTAGGGAGCAATTATTATTATCACGAACACTATCTAAGGTATCTATTAACTGCGGGTATGATGATGATGGTCTTCGACTTGAACCTTTCCTGTTATCACTTATTTTTAACGGCGTATATTAGTAAGAAGTTTAAACTTTAGAAAACTGCTCGGCAAAGCTTTAAACTTTGATAGGATTACGAAATCAATACAAAAAAAATCATTTTTAAAATTGAAGAAATGGTAATGAGTTGAACATGTATAATGTAGGCATATAGTAAGATTTAAGGCACACTAGACAGCTACTACTTCAGTTTGAGATAACTTAAAAATCAATAAGAGTGAAAACATCTAATGATGATAGTTCAAAATTGACCACAGCCAATATCGATGATTATATAATTTTATTAATTTTCTAACAATGCCGATCTTGGACTTTATAAAAATATTCTAAACCACTATCTTATATCAGAGACTATCTATTAAAATTTGACATTAAAAACATCAAAGTTATTTACTGTAAATACAAACAATATTATTTCAATTAACTACATATTTGTTTTATTCAACGAATTATTTACAAGATTTAAGATTGTAACACTGTTTTTATTGAACATACGTCATTTGATAACACTTCTGACAAAATAAATATAACTAAGAGAAAAAATCATTTTTAAAAAAATACGATACCCAGCAGGAATCACACCTGCTTATCTCGGGATTCGCGCCCACGCACATCAACCACAATGCTATAGGCGTCCTATATAATTACGACCAATTGTAACTAAAGGCTCTTCCAATACTCTCCGGAGCGCTTTCTAAATTGAGTTACTATTGGCAATCGGCTTTTGTATTTTAAATCAAAGTGGGTATTATTTGTACGTGGGCACGAATCCCGGGAGACTCAGGTTCGATTCCTACTGGGGGTCGCACTTTTTTTTAAAAAAAAAAAAAAAATTCTATTGGATATTTATTTTCTCAATCTCAATCAATGTCTATCTTATTCAATTAAACAAAAAATCAAACCAAATCAATCTATTTCTTCATTCTATAAAGTTTTTATTTCCGCATTTCATGCAAATGAAGGCGATAGTAACTATAATATTTTCACTGACTCAAATAATCTGTAAAATAATAAATATTTTATTTATATTTTATGTGTTATATCGGGATGTAATAATTTTGGAAATTGACATCCACTTGCAAACCCTTGCCACTATAATTTGAATAGGAAAACAATAGCATGATCACGGATAGTTTCGAAGAGTTCGGTTTGTTCTTACACCATGGAAGGGAAATGATAATAGACTACATAAACCGATTTTCATGTGTTTGTATGTAGATGGGTATTAGGGTAATAAACCGGTTTTATTTTTTCGGTACCTATACCATTTTTTCGACAAAAATTTTACCGGTAATATCATATATTATTGTATATCAATATTATTGACTTTCTTCACTATGTCTAACATCGTATAATATGAAAGTAAAAATTTGCAGTATTTCTCAAAGTCTTGCACTTGTTGGACTTCAGAGTAAAAGTCACAGCCAAGTAAAGTGCCTCTTTCTTATATGAACGCAAACCTTTCTAGTCACTGTAAACCAAAAAAAAAATATTTAAAAAATACTACAATAATTAATTACCAGGTTTTTAAAACATATAAAATTGTTTTTAAGATTCTTACGAATATGAATCCCGCATCTGGAAAATTCACATATTTTTAGTATATTTCCAACCCCGTGTGAATCCAAATGTTGGGGTTAATAATATGTTGAGCTAGTGACCACAAACTTCTTCTCATAAAACAATATATTGAGAAACTTTTCCTGAAGGCATTCTAGATCCATATCGGTTAGTAATAGACACACGACAGAAAAAAAAAATTATTTTTAATGACAAATAAAATATCAATTATATTCAAAATAGAGATAATTGGTTTATCAATGAAATAATAAAAAAAATGATTCGATTTCGGTTTGCGTCCTTTTATATTTACCTCATATTATCACTCTATCCCTTCTATCTAACCACTTTATCTAATTCGATATTTTCGATAAAGTTTATATAGTAATTTTGACTTCAAAATAATTAGATTAGCTTTACTTAATTGCTACAAATAATGACGATGACGATGATTTTTTCTTACGCCCGATGTTAAGTTTAAAGTTTAAAAGATGGCTTGAGGTGTGTATAACATGGTATGTTCGGGCAGTGATGAATAATACACGGAGTAAGTATTTTCTTGGTTTTATTTTATGCTAATAAATTTCGGATAAACACGTCACTAAGAAATGACTATCACATTGATTTTAGCTGAAAAGTTGACATTAATTTGTAATTTAGATACAGAACAGTGGGGCATGTCAACTAAACTATAGAAAGGCCGAAAGACAACTGTTTCATAACAACAACATAACAGTTGTAGGGTTAACTTCTACATAGTCTACAAGCTATAAGTTTCGTTAATATTGTGAAACTGTAGTTTTTGAGTTATAAACAAATGAAATCATAGCATTGTTTGTGTCTCTAAATCGGATTTACTGAGTATCGCGCTTAAAGAAATTTCACTTTTAAAAAAATGTTATTTCTGATAAATAATTATAACCGAATATCTGATTTTCTTCCGGTAGCTATTTTAATCCCTGGCTTTCTTGTTGTCTTTGGCAAAAATGAAGCGGAGTTATAGAGTAAAGTAAAGTTATGGATTGTTCAATTGTCGTGTAAGTATAATGAATATTATGAAAGTCATTGTGGAGATAATAGGAGCACGGATGTCCTGGATTCCTCAAAGACTATCCGGCTTAATGAATACATTCTCTCTACGATCAATGCGCTGTCGCCACTGGCTATATGTGATGGTATTTTGTCTTTGTTTTCTGAGCTGGTTTTATCCTTTGTTCGCTTGAAATAATATATGATTATATTAAACCAATCATATTAGATCAAGATTTACTGCCGGGAAAAGGACTGAGTGGCCATCGCGTCGGTTTATTATTTTGTGGTCCCAGGTTCGAATTCTGGGTCTGGCAAATACACGTTATATACAATTACTTTATTTTTTACTTCTATACAATTATTTTTAATGTTTGTTTGGAGACTGATTATAGAACTTTACAGTATTAAAGAGAAGTAACGGCAGAGCAAGACAAGGTTCTTTTTATTTCCTAAAACTCTTTCTTTAAGCACTAAGAAGCATAGGTATGTGTATAGGTGGACGATGTTTCATTTCTACTGTAGAATAACTTAATACTGATCTATTTCTTTTTTATGTACCTAATACTGTTTTAATAATATTTCTTAGTTTCTAAAAGTCATGTTGTGAAAGTCTTAAACTTATAATTTGTAATGTCCACAATCTGTAAAATAAAAAAATTCAAATTAAAAATTTAATTGAAATTAAATTGATTCAGTCCCGTGCAGCATCGCTTCGGGACAAGGAAGTGTGGCACTAAAATATATTTATTCTGCCACGTTTATAGCATCATGGAAGGCGGCCATGTATAAACCACGGCTGCATATACATGGCGGGTGGAGATAGAGTAACTCAAATCAGACCTAATAGATTGAGAAAGTGGCTAACATCCATTTCTCGTAAAAATAAAAATTTGTTAATACAAACCTCCACATGAGCCAATATGATCTTCTTAGGATCGGTCATGGTTAAAAGAAATCATCAATAATCAAAAAAAAATATGGCAAACGTAACGTCGTGAAACAGAAAGATGCATGTTAGTCATAACGTGGAAAGACGACAGAATAAACAGATGGATAAGAATGCAAGCAATAATACTCGATGCCTTAAGTTTTTGAACTGATAAGGTTTATAACTGGACCACTGTACAAAATTCAGGCACACAATGGGTACTAAATTATCACAGAGTCTTTATAGAGCCCACTGAATCTATCAACTTCTTCAGTTTAGTGGAAATATGTAGTATCAAAGAACTAGGGGCTAATAAGAGTAGGAGGCCTTCATTGAACCTGGCTGATGATGATAGATACATATAAAGCGAATTTTCTCTGCTGTGTATACTCATCCCATACAAATAGATTGAAACATTAATCATAATTTATCCAAAAAGATAAGATAGAAGTAAACGACGATTTAAATATTGATTATGTACTGTACCTTTTTACATAGGTCACAAATTACATAATAATTTATATAAAATGGTACATCTAGAATTTAAATAATAATATGCTATAATATACAGCATTACATAGATAAGTGCTTACTAAACAACCCTTTATTTATACACCATTTTCCGTCCAATTACTAAACAGCGGTTGTAGAATTTTCCTCCATATTAGTCAAATTTGGTAAGCAGTCGAATCCACTTATCTGTACTTTAGTGCCAAGAACCCTTTCGAGAGGGTTCGGGTTCGATTGAATCGAATTCCAACCCCCTCTTTTTGCCACACATATTTAGTAATGGGTCATCCCCGTAAGCATCTTATTTATAGTCTATTATGTATGTGCTACGGCTACGCTATCTTGGAGGTTCTATCAAAATGTGGTCGACAACTAAAGTAGGTAGGTACTTTTTAAAAGTTAGAAAAACTATCTTTCCAATATAAAAGCGGTTGTTTATCATCATTTTTATTAGTTATTTATTATTTGTGAGACTTTCAGGATACACAATAGTGCTTTTTAAAGGGCCAAAAATTTCATGTACCTGAGGTTCTCTATTAACAGTGAGCCTATCGAAATTAAACGTATAATTATTGTGCTAGGTAACAAATGTCGCTTCGGTTTAATGAAGGTGCTACGTTCCAAGCCATTGAACTAACAGTTGAAATGCAATGTACCTACAAAAAACACTAATAAGATTAGTTGTCGTGTATGGCTCGGTGAAATAGTGCTGGGCTCACTTGAGCGGAGGGTGCTACGTTGTATCTTCGGATCCGTCAATGACACATAATTGGAGTGGAAAAGAAGATACGATAATTACAAGCCGTACAATTTACTGGGGTATGTACATTGTATAGTCTATCAAATAAGATCGCATTAGTTAGCCGGGCCATGTATACATGATGGATGATTCACGCATGACAAAAAACTGACATCCAGGAAGCCGGAAGACATACAAATCTCGATCGATATAGATCTTGGGCATTCTAACTGGAGGGAAGCTTCCCTGGACAGATCTGGAAGAAAGCAGATTCTGGAGGAAGCCAATACCCACAAATGGCTGTAGAGCTATGGAAAAAGGTTAATTATTACTATAGCATTTCAAAATAAAATTCCCAAGCATAATAGCACATATTATCGAATGTGTATATCGAATAGTTTTTTTAAAATTCATACTACCTCTCTCAATCGAGCACCTAGTCGAACAGTCCTTACAATAATTAATGCTTTTGATGTCGTAGATATTTTATCTTTCAGTCTAAAATAGTGTTTATTATCGGTCAATTTACAAAGCAAATTATCAACCACGCAATACGTAGCAAATCATCCCTCACTAAGGACGTATACATCTGCTCATGAACTCAATCATTTAATATAAATTAATTATTATAATTAATATAATTAGTATATTGTCCAGATTCCATACAGATGTTGATTTTGAAAACTAAAACACCGAGACCTATCAAATTTTATCAGATGCCACGTTTTGCAGTCATACATGGGTATCTGTACTACAAACGTGTCGAACAACTGGCACTTGGGCATCACAGAATACAATGGTAAACTCTGTGTAACTTTGAGTGGATTTAGCGAATAATCCACCATACCGATTTGAAAGTCGAGCTCATTTTAAAAACTTCTAATAAAATGTATAATATTTCCCCAAAGTATGACAAAATTTATTTTTATAAATGAGTCGGCGTTATGAAATTACTGTTGTAGGTAAGGGGGTTGAATTGCAGATCTGGCAAAAATAATATGTATTTGTATTTTGTAAAGTATCGTCAATTTAACTGAATAATTTATCTACTAATATAATATTTAAGAACTTGACAGCATTTATATAAAAAATAACAGGTTGTAATATTCCAAAGTGGAATAAAATACAATGCATATATAAGTATTGGGAATAATATACGAGTATTAACAATAATTAATATTAGTTTTCGAATATATTATGCCTACGATAGTCGAGTGGTTACACGTTAGGCTTACAATGCAGTAGGGTCCCGGGTTCGAACCACAAGTCTGGAAAAATCACGAAAAAATGTAATGAGTGTTTACACCAAACAATGAGAGTAAAAACCAAATATGTTGAGCAAGTGACTAACATCCATTTTTCGTAAAAACAAAAATCTTTTGATACCTACAACCTCCACTATATGAAGGTCCATAATATGATTTTAGGATCAAACATGGCGAACATAATAATAAATTAGACAGCAAAACAAAAATTAATTTAAAAAAAGAAAGCAACCCCTTAATATTTGTGGTTGATAAGCCTGACACGAGGAAAGAGTTTTTATACAAAAAAGTCATGGCTACTACTCAGGTAAGTGACAGGTGCACAAAAACAATTTTCGACACTAATACTTACAATATACGATGTAAGACTAAAAAAAGTGACCTATCTCCAAAAAAGAGAAAAGCAAGTAAATTTTGAAGAAAAATTTTAGAATTATTATTGAAACGAAGTAGTTACGTATATATTTTTATATTATAATTAAAATAACTTTTACATAAAATATAAATTGGTTCCATCGCTGTTTGAATATTTTTTGTTTTATCAACTATATTAGTATACCTATACTGTTAATACAAACTGTACAAAACTAAGTAAATATAAATTTCCAGTATTTAATCTACTAGAAAATTATTTTTTTATTCTGTTATAAATAATTTTCCTGGTCAATAATATTATTATTGTTGCCAGAGAAACAAAGTTATAATGTAAATATTTACAGGCCAACTTTATTTCAAGGTTTGGCAAGTGAAATTTGGCGATTTCTGCCTAAAGCAATATTTGCTATCGGAGACATTGGGGTTATTTTATTATACCAACTGAGGTCCAAAAACATCTGTGAGAATAACATAAATTAACAAGAATAGCTTTCCCTCATAAGTTATCTGGAGTTCTTGCGGACCCACGTTATATTTGAACTTTTTTTTATCTATTCAGCCGTTTAGCTTTAAAAAGTGACTTATAATTTACTGATATTTAGATAGTTTTTATTTAGTTTATTTTATAGCTATTATAACTATACCTATTAAATCAAAAAGGTGAAAGTTAACATTTTTCACTTTTCGAGAGAACAATAAATTTGGAATAAGAATTGTATTTGTTTCATCACATTATATTTTACATTTACAACCCTGTCAAAAATTAGTTGTAATTTAAACAAAAAAAAAATTCATACTGATAATCATACATTTACAATACTAACGATGATATTCAAGTATTAAAATTCTATAAATTACTAATTTGCGCCACTATGTTACTAAAAATATTATGGCTTAGCAACCTTGACATATTGATACAATTTTATTGAATTTATTACGAATAAGAATATCATAAGTTGTGTATATGTTACGCAGAATGTGCGAAATTGACTATTACATGAAATGGGCAAAAATTTGCCTAAATCATGAAAAATGCAAGCCCATTGCCTTATTTATGAATTAGGCAAAATATCTGCCAAGTGCGTGAATTTGGCAGTAATTTGTCTGCCTAGTTCATGCATTGGCCAAATTAGATAGTAGCGCTACGGTGGTGTTTTTTTGCAACTAAACCAAATGTGTCAAATGTTATTGTTTATATAAAAATATACCAATCAATAACTGCAATGACGTTCATATCCATTTACTATGCCCAAAAAAAATCTAGAACTATAATATGATAACGGAAGAATTTTATTAAAAGGTATTTTCGCGATTTGATTCATGCTTGGGTATCAATCGTGCAATGGTCGATTGTTTGTTTGAGATAGTTTGTTGACACTCTTTAGCTAACCTCAAAATGGACATTCACTTGAATTCAGAATTACAAAACCTAACCTAACCTAACCTAATAATAATAATATTATATTACGTCCAATTATAACTAATAAAACCATCCGTATTAAATTTACTTTTTCTACTGTCATGTTGACATTTTAAGAATTCCATACCCTGGCGAATTCACGCACTCGGCAGATAATTTACCTAATTCATGAATAAGGCAACGGGCTCGACTATTACATGAATTAGTCAAAATTTTGCCCATTTCATGTAATAGTCAATTTCGCACATTCGGCGTTACATAATATATACCATTATAACATATAATATGTGTACAGGTAATTTACCAACACTTTCAATAGAAATCGATGATACCATCTTGCAGATGATTTTCAAAGCAGTTCGCTATTTCATAGCGCGATATATTATGTAACCGACTACTATTATTATAAACTTAATATGAAATATCAAATATTTCCTAAACAAATTATTTTTTTTATTCAATATTGAATATACACAAGGTTTTAAGAATATTTATATAACGTATTTTTGAAAAAACTCAGCATTGAACACAAAGCAGATTGCTTACTGATTGGTGTAGTTTGAAGTATTTACCTCAAAATAAACCAAAATATATATTTTTATATTAATATTTGCATGAATCATAGACGGATAGATAGTTTAGAGTGTTTAGACCAAAGCACTTATCCGGAAAGTGAAAGACGCGAGTTCTACCACCGCTCAGTCAAACTTGAATGAATAAATGATTTTCTACTCTACCATTTATATTTATCTATATTGCAGACTGTATACTGTTAATTTCGCGTATTTTTCAATCACAGTTCTATTATAATACACTTTTTTTTAAAACATAAATTAAATAAATGAATACTTTGATAAATGTATTTCAAATATTAAGATAAAAAATATATATCGTTTTTGCAATAATATAATACGTTTTATTATGTACTATAAATGTATTGTTTTACGTCCAGATTTACTATGAATGAATATTTTTTGTCGCGCTGTCTAAATGACTATTCTGGTGGTCGCGTGAAAAGGCGTGAGAATTCGGCGCGGCTAGTTTTCTATTAAGGCTATACTTCAGCTGAGGCATGGTCTAAAAAGATCGTGACTATGCCACGCGCTGATTGTGCAAATGACGCGTGCCGAACAAAACATAATTTGTCGTAAAAATTCAATATGCGTCCATTTAATGGTTTGTTTATTGTTATATTAGTAATACTCATAATATATTCATTGACATGTTTTCTTTTTCGAGTACATGCGTAACGTTTTTTAGTCATCTTTACACGATATAAAAATATATATTTCTCCGACGCCATCATAAAACAAATTGACGTGCTCACACCTCAACTACCGCTCTCCGATTGGCAACGCTTGCAAAGTTACGTCCCACCTATTGCTGAAAATTATTTGCCGTTTCACTTCTGTATGCTCTTAACACAGGTTCGAAACCTTGCGACTGTACTAACCAAAAATATGTCGTTTTTAAAGTGGATATTGACAAATTAACGTAGCACTTTTATGTAACAATTTCATGATACATCTGTGTTACGATTTTTTGTGGTACGTTCTGCCAATAATCACTTTTAAAACTTTGTGAAAGTAATAATGGTCCATAAAATAGCCCCTAATTTGTAAATAATATTTACATACCAACAATCAACACTCATACATTGTCACGCTGTGGGTTCATGCCCTGAAGACCATTTCGTAGAATTCTGTCTGTGTTTGCACTATGACAAAATGTTATCAATTAATTTATAATGTATTTCTTGTTACAATGTTGCGCAATTGCATATTTGCACGCTTGCTTGCTATTTATTTGCAATAACAATCGGTTTGAATTTGATGCGTCGACATTCCATAAACTTTTACTAATGATGGATTTAAAACAAAAAAAAAAATTGCGTTTTATTAAATAAAAATAACAATTAATTAAATAAAAACAACAAATATAATTTACATGTTTTATGAGTCGGTTTACTCAATAACTCATAAACTTAAGATTCTAACTAAAACGGTACACTTGGTCTGAAGATCCTTGAAACACCTTCAGACGTTTTGTAATTTTTCAACCATATCTCATTAACTACTGAAAACATCGAAAAATATTTTAAGTATAAGTTGAAGAACATTAAAAAATACACACCACGCCAATGCAAAAATTGTTATTTGGACAAAATATTTCTAGGTAAAACCCTAACTATAATGGCATTTAGAGTCTGTATAATAAATATTATTCTGACAAATCTTTTGTGAAAAGGTCAACACAAAAACTCTTTCTGGTTGTGTTAATTTTGTTTATTAAATTTACAGATAACCTTTACAAAATTTTACAAACATACAAATTGATTGGCTAATGTTAACTATTTGTACCCAGGCTTATAATACGCGGCTTTATGAAATCTTAACTGTTGTTAAAATACTAACGAAACATGGCTTACGATTTTAGTGAAAGGAAGACTGACATTGTTCGTGTTCTTATCTATCGTGCAGAGTGTAACAAAAGGGATTCCTTGTACACTCTATTTTTTCAAGTGATTCTGGTGATTTTTCAAATTATATATACAAACTAGGGTTTACAAAAAATTGACACAAACTAAAAATTACACGATTTTTCCAACCCTTGCTATTGCTACTTAGACAGAGCATTTATGTACACCAGTGTCTTAAAAAATACCTGTCGCCTACCCATTCAGTAGCTCTTCAGTATATTCCCTATGAATGAGATGAAACCAAGTTTAGACTTTCTTAACCCAGCTGTTGCTGTAGTGTTAATGTGATGCAACCTTTTTTTTTTAAATATTTCAGTTATTGTGCACTTTCTCATCTTAATATTTTAGCTATTCTTAGAATTCAAAATTGATATCATCAGTAAATACTTTTATACTGCATTAACCTCTTGAACGGGAAGGTGACATCACTGGAACGGACGGATTATTTTAAGATCGTAAAGGAAAGTTCAGTGATTGCTTGAATTTTAATGACATAATATGTTCGGGCAGTGATGAATAATAGACGAGTTGGTATTTTCTTGGTTTTATTTCATAGTTATAAAGTTTGGTAACACGGCACTAAGAAATGACTGTCATATTGATTTTAGTTTGAGTTGAAAGGTTTAAATTATACATCGGAATTTAGATATGGTGAGAGACACGGAACAGTGGCGCGTGTCGACTACATTATAGGAAGGCTCAATGACAACTGTGTTTTCGTTGCGTCATTATCGATGGTCTATCAATGACCATAGACAACAACATGATAGTTATAAGGTTATATACAAAACCTCTACAACGTAGTTAGGTGCCATGACTTACTAACATAACCGTAAAGGAGTCCTGCTAGAATGCAAGCATTAAACAGGCGCTTTTGGTTTAGATAAGGTACAGCTCAAGTCTTAGATATCTGTAGTGAGTTAAATGTTACTACGGCCACTCCTATTCGAAAAGTACTTTTAGCTTTAAGCTCTTTAAACGCAGTACAATCATCTCTTGTGATCTAAAATCAAAAATTTTAATCTGGGACGTAACAGGTGTTATTGTAAATATTGTTGATTTTCAAGTCAAACTTGCGGTTATCATAATATGTCGATATAACGATCTCTTCTCATTGAAACACAAGCAAAGTAGCAATATATCGTAAATTAGAAATTCTGTATACTTTGATGCATCACATTCCCAACCATGATCTTGGGTAGTTCTTTCTTGACATAAGAGGTGGGAAAACTGGTCAATTTTGAAGACTAAGTATACTTACTACCAGTATAAAAAAATACTTAGTATCGAAACTTGTTCCAAAATATTTACTAGTATTTGGAATATTATATAGAGCATTTGGCGTGAAAAGCTGTGTCAGTTCTTTGTAGAAGCCAGTTTTACGCCATCTTTTTTATATAATTATTATCCATTTACACAATCATGCAAAACATTTGAATTCAGTTTACAAGTTCATACTCAACTGGAACTAAAACTAACTCCATATTATTCCTATAAAACTAACTTATCACCATTTCTATCCTTTACTGTTTACTATACCAACTTTACAATTGGGGAGAAAGGGAGAGCAATGACGCCAATGACAGTTGAGTATATCACGGCTCGACATACGTGTATTATGCTATCTCGATTGCGCGCATTTAATGTCATTAGTATTGAAAGTCTACCAACAGTACCAACTAGCGAATCGCGACGATAATTTCATCGCATACGTTTGAACTTCGAACAAGTTTATTGGGCCACACGTACTGAGCATGCCAAGACTTGAGTACACAAACTGGTGACAGTATTTCTCACTCACCTATACTTGACATATCTTTTACGGGGGGTACTTCGGGTTCATTATGCCTATACGCCTGAAATTATGTAAAAACTTGGTGGATGGTGGAGGATACGTATATTTTGTGTGAACGGCATTTTATATTTGATTAATATGCTACTGATAAAAATGAATATAAAAGTGCGCGGAATCTCTAAGTAAAAAGGTTTCTCTTGCCTCAAAAGTGTGGGTCGGTATTTTAAGGGGTGGTATTTTGCTTACTTCCCCTCTCAAAAACATTAACGAGTATATCACGCTGATGTCTGCTTGTAATTTCTCAAATTTAATTCAAAGTGATGTTTTCTCTTTCTTTACTTCTGTATCGTGTTGATGTTTGCATATTATTAAATGGATCGTTTAAGATGTATTTTTTATATTTTTAACAATGCACATACATAATGCCCTAATTTATTATAACGAAAACTTTACTTAACTTTTGTGTATACATCATCAGCCAGGTCGATCCACTGCTAAAGGCATCCCTTATCTCATTCCACTATTTTGCAGCCACGTACGTCCACCAAACTTTATGAGTTCATCTATCTAATAGGTTTTAGTTCGCCTATGTTTATAATATACACATAATTTGAAAACACTTCTTAGAAATATAATATAAACACTAGAAAAAATATTTTTTAAAAAATACGACACCCAGCAGGATACAAACTTTCTTCCCTTAGGAATCGCCTCCATATACACTGCCCAATATGCTATAAGTATCTTATCTAATTGCGAAGAATTTCTCAATATTGTTTTCAAATTATGTAGGTATGTTCAATAAAGGAACGTTACATTCTTAAATCTTGGATTTGTTCGTTGAATAAAAACAATTATTATGTTTACATAATAAAGAATGCTACATTTATGAATCTCATGAACGATTCAATGAATTATAGAATTAGTTTAATTATAAAGGCCCACGATGACCGAGCGGCTTAAGCGTCGGATTATAATGTCGTGAGTTACAAGTTTGAATCTGGGTCTGGCAAATACACATATTGTTTTTCAATTTGTGTTTCGAGTCAGAGTATGGACCTAATAGGTAGTGGCTAACGTCGATTTCTCGAAAAAAATCTGTTAATACAACCTCCACTCTCTGGAGGCTCTTATGATCCTTTAAGGCTCGAACATGGTGAAGTAGTAGTAGTACTATAAAGGTATATTTTATCTTTACTATTTGAAAGTATTTCTCCTAAACTATTTGAGATATAAAATTTCATTAAAAAAAACACTTCTTAGAAATAACTTGTCAAATTTAGTATCGTATATAAAAAAAAACAATTATAATATAATAACATATCCTAACAGTTTAGCGATAGAAACCTTAGAAGTTTGAATAATTTCAAGTTTTTGTCGCCCTTCCAAATAATATAATGCAAATGGAAACAAAAGATATTGCTTCGCATGTAGGAACATTGTGAAAATATGTCATAATACGTTGTCACATGAGATATTACTGCATATCTTCCTGTGATGATGACAATACGTCACTGCAAGATGTTTCACACGTCATTCCATATACGCAATCTTGCCAGAGGTGATGTTACATAATGCGAGAAATTAATCACTCAGTATTTTAATTACTCGATAAACCACATAAGCAGGAATATAACAACTACTACTCACTATTGGGTAATAATATTATATTGAGTTGAAACAATATTCCATTTAAATTCTAATGGATTTAAGTTTTGTACTATTCCATTTGAGTCGTTTTTGGCGACCCAGGTTTCGTTTTTTCGGAATCTTTAGGCACTGTGTACACTCACCAAAAGGCAAATAAACACTGACCACGAATATTATTAATAACCAATCAATACAATAAAGTAGGTAAAATCTCCATTACCATTCATTGTGACTTTTGACTTGATAGGTATATATGTTACGATATAAATATACGTTGTCTTTATAAAATTAAAAAATATATATATTTCGTTTCATAAGATGTCCAAGATTTTAGTTAATTAACGTATCTGGAAAAATGATCAGGTAATCATAATATGCGTAGACAGTTTCACGATTTTTTTCAATAAACTATGAGGTTCAAGAAAATTAATAATTAAAAACAAATGAAATTTTGGAAATTAGGTGACGGCAGAAGTATTGTTCGATCACGTACGTAATGGATAGATAATATCAGTACATACAGGTATTTTTAAGTGGAGGTTGACATCGACATTTTTATATTTATATCTGGAAATCAATCATGAAAAATGGATCGGTGTAGATTCGCGAGGAGTCATATGGAGCTCAAGGCTGTAATCTGTGAGGACCAAATGTCATTTGTTCAACTGATGACTATGACTTTAACTGTGATATATGACATTTTACTAAGCTTAGAAGGTCTTGAGGCTTAAACTTTGAGAATCGATGTCTCCGTCGAATCTTAGGGGTACATTGGTACGACCGCGTTACAAACACCCGAGTTTGTGAGTAGACACAGCAGCCTTCGGTGATTGAATTAATCACAAAGAGATGTTTTAAGTGGCTGGGACATGTGTTTCAGATGCCTCTAAAGAGTGCGAAACTTCTTACTGTACTTCGAACTTCGAAGCTGTGCCACAAGGGTTCTGTCGACTTGGCCGGCCTTCCCTCACCCTGCAACGGTGCTAAAAAATCTATCTATGCGCTGCAGGTCTGGGATGGCGGGAGGCGCAAGAGTTGGCGATGGATTGAGGGATGTGGCGCGAACTTGTGCTTGCTATATGCCCCAATAATGGGTCGTGACAGGGTGAAAGAAGTAGAAGAAGAGTAGATTTTTTATCGATTGGACTAATAACAAAAAATAAAGACGAGTGTTGTAAGAGGTGTCTGCCGTTCAACAGAACCCTAGTGCCAATAGAAATGAGCCATTCTTACCCTTATCACTAAATCACTCCTAGTACTCTTTGCTAATATTAGTTGTTAATACATTGTATTATGGTTCAGTAGATTTGAGTGACTGGCACTGTCATCTCATAGATCTAAGCAGATAAGCGAGTGGCAAACAACACTTCTATAAAAAAAAGTATACTCAAATATTTACTGTGAGAATTCGTCTATTTATCTTATCGAAATAATAAATTATATAATGCCGATCAACAGCATGGAATCTTGTTAAAATATTGCCAGTCACTGTAGATAGTTATGCGTCGTCGTGTATTCTTAAAATATTTTTTTCTATACAGAACTAGCATAAAAATGTGTGACGTAAATAAAAATCACTATGTAGATGAATTTAATAATGGTGTACAAGTGAACCGCGAGAGTGAGCTGGGCGGAAAAGGTTTTGGTGGAGGAAACGGAAGTGGTCGGAGGGAAGAGATAAGAAAGAGGGCCTTCGATCGTTTATACATGATAGTATTCATCTCTTATTCACTCTTTTTTAGCAATTTTTTCAATTTTTTTCTTGGTTTTTGTTACAATTAGAATTTGGTGTTATATTGTTTTATCTATGTCCAATCCTGAGAAGATCATAATATGAGCCTTCACAAAATGGAGTTTGTATTAACAGATTTTTTTACAAGAAATAGGTGTTCGCCACTTGCTCCACCTATTAGGTCTCTATTATCGGTCCAAACATGTATTGATTAACAATATGTGAATTTTCCAGACCCTGAATTTGAACCCCGAACCCAGTACATTATTGGCCTGATGCGTAATCGCTCGGCCATTTTGGGCGTAATATATAGGTACTAAGTTAATATTATTATATAGTGTACCGTCTTAGTAAACTTTGTAATGACATTTATTTGTGTACTATAATTACTATATTAATAATAATGCATGAAAGCTAAATGCATCGAACTGTGAACAAAATTAGCCGTTAAATAGGTACTGATATAGTCCATTCCCGTCACCCTGAAAGAGGACAGGAAATGGAAAAGTGATGGTTCCTTTTTGCCAAGGTAATTGGGAAATGTTTTGAATATACGGGTTATTATAAAGTGAAAACATAATACTTGGCAGCGCCGCCTTAGTTTATTCAGCGGCTGTATTTGCTATTCCAATTAATGAGCTTAACAAACAAGACAGGTGGATGGACATCAAAGTTTTAATCATAGAACTAGAATTGATTGAATGTCTGAATAAGAAAATCAGTATCTTCTAAATTATACACATAAAGGCTACCAACTTGCTGGAGGCTCTAGGATGAGACATTATGATGTAAGAAGAAAGCACGTCATCAGATACGCCTACTTTTATAAACGACTGCTTCACTGTGTAGTTACTGTATGCACATTAAAACATGATACGAAATTTCACTACCTATTTAACTATGTAACCCAAATATCTTCATTTGGTGGCAAATTAACAACATATATATTGTTACTTAAAGCCACTTATTATTATTAAAAGGATTTAATAGGCTTATTGGATTTATGTTTTAACAGTGGATATGTTAATGTACGATATTTCCATAACGCATCGAAAGTTTTCATTCTTCCGATTTTTTCATGTGTGATGAATTTTTAATGTGTTAATTTTATATATAAACAGTAATCTACTATATCCTGTATCAGTTATATGTTTGCCAGAGGTTTGTTTACATATTGACAAAAAGCGTAACCTGGTTCGTAAAAAAAAATCAAATATAAAAGAACAAAACATATATCAGCGGTATAAAACCGATTTCGTAAGCACTTCAATTTTAAAGCTTACTGTTATGATTTATATAATGACAGACACGACATAGCTAATTCTCTTTCGAACACTGCAACTATTATAGTACCATCTTTGGAAAGTCGACGTTCTATATCTGATCAATATTTTCTTTTTAAAATTATCAATGGTTTTGTTGACTCGCCAAATCTATCGATATGGGTATCGATAGGGTGGGTTTCTATTGACCTTCAAGATTTACGCGAAACCAAACTTTGTACCATGTCAGTCGTAGCGATTCTAATTATGCACAAAACTCCTTTATTCGGCGCTCTTGTTTAAATTACAACATGTATTTCTCCACCGTTGATCCTTTTAATAATTCACCTTGTTTCATTTAAACGCGCTATCTCCAAAATTTTGTATAAATAGATAAAATATACTCATATATTAAAAAAAAAAAAAAACTTTTTTGTGTATAATTA
Organism: Rhyacophila brunnea; assembly: GCF_057557595.1. Classification (NCBI taxonomy): domain Eukaryota; kingdom Metazoa; phylum Arthropoda; class Insecta; order Trichoptera; family Rhyacophilidae; genus Rhyacophila; species Rhyacophila brunnea. The sequence goes on along the minus strand of NW_028232796.1, from coordinate 5,661,010 downwards.
ATTATTCATTATTCTTCCTCATTTTCTCCTTACTTTCTATCTTGTTAAGCTTAACTATATTATAATTTATACATGAAAACTTTGCTGGTTGCAATAAATTTTCATTATTCTATTTTTAATTTTTGTAATCAATATGTAACTGTTTGTTTCCTTAACAAATAAAATAAAATAAAAAAAATAAAATATCAATTAAAATAAATAAATAATTAAATATCAAACACCTACTATATCTCATTGACCAATCCATTCTATTGGTGACTAGATAACTAACTACTGGCTCAAATGCAAGTAGTGTAGTTGTTTATACCACTATATGGCACTTGTAAACGCGCATTTCCTATTGAATGAGGGTGCGTAAAGGATGGTCCTTTGTATGAATGAATAATAAACAGTTTAACTCAGAGGATATTTCCCTAAGACGGGGTTTTACGGAGTAGTAGAATATCAGGACCATCTTAGATTTAATACGTGGACGCAGATAAAGCCCGTTCACCTTTGTAATGGTAATTAATGAACAACATATTGTGCTAGCCAGGATTCTGAGGATTATCGCGCGCTGAATATTAATGCATTTGTTACTAGAGGTTTAAGGACAATGGAAGTAAATAATCAGATGATTAAAAACATCGCACATTAATCTGAGAACCTTATCTTTATTTGAATAGGACATCTTAATCTTGATAGCTGTTGAATAATAATTTAGACAATACCTATATAAGATTACCAGACAATGCTCTATAATACTTATATGGCCCGCATAACAATGTCTAACAAAATTTTGGTATAATACCACTTTGTGTAGAGATTTTAATATTTTTGTATTTTAATAGTTTTAAAGTATTTAATATTATATTCTAAGCGACTATTAAATGATTTTTGATAGATTCAGATTTTGAACTAGCGGCATTTTTTAATGTGTCAATTTCTTTAAAATCTTATACCTACTATTAAATTAAACATAATATATTTATTTGTGAAGTATTTATACAAAATCTTCTAGTATAAGAATTAATCAAAATAAAGCTTTTTTGTTAAAGCATTTACATGATAATAATTATGAACGAAGGCTCTCAATTTTTTCCTATTGTTGCAGTATTATCGTGATAAACATAAAGTTATTTCTGGTAGAGTACAAATTTTATTTACCATGGATTTCTCATTCCACCTCAGATAATCCTTTTTTATGAACACTAGAAATTTAATAAAATTTAAGTCAAGGCACTGTTTTTTTTTTGTTTTTATGCTAAGGGGTACTTCAAGGTTGTTTTCCATTAATTTGAGAAAGTTCATATTAATCACACAGTCAGTCAAAACTATTTTTATAATATTTCTTTACAGTCACACTTTGGAGATCTCAATTCTTCGTGATATACGTGTCCAGAGTTTATACATTCATTATAAATAAAATACCATTCTCATATAATAGTGTTAATGGTTAAATTAATTACACCTTTTTCTCCCGAGCGAAATATAATTTGGGTATCCACACACTTTAGCTATTAATTTAACTCCCTTTTTATGAGAAATGGTTATTATTAATTTTTTAAACCTTTGCGCCTTTTTTCTTGATTAAACAAGGAATAACATGAGTAATATTCACCAGAAGGTGGAAGATTAACATAATTTTTAAAAAGTAATGTATTGATGGGCGACACTTAATAAATATTGGTATAGTGCCAATGAAAAAAATGTGTTGTTTAAAATTGAATAACATGTTTTAGATACTAACCATTATTTAATGGTGTTTTTTTTTTAAATCATAGCAATGAATACAAAGTTATTTTCTAATATATAAATATTATTATTTATAATCTTAAAAAGTATTTAAGATCCCCTACTAGATAATATATGAATGGTACCAGACGAACTTCCAGACTGAGTTGGATGATGAAGGCGTCTCCAGCAGTAGGCATCTGCAGGTTATCGAAGAGACATAATAATAATTAAACTGCTTCAGGAGTATACTAATATAAGTTACCATTGAAAAATCTGACTTCAAAGATAAATATGCAATTGTAAATTATACATACGAAACTGTTTTCAACACTATGTTTATTAACTACTGACTAATAAACAACAAAATATTTTTTAGGTTTTTAATGTCTCTAGTATTTGAAGGTACCAAAGGTGGACAGGTCAAGAATTAACAATATTTAAGGTTTCCATAGAAAATAATAGCAATGTATACACTATATGCATGAAATATATTGCAATATTAATAATAAAATTGTTATATATTTTCATACGGATTGTGTGAAAACTGCCTATAATCAAAGTTTAATTATATATTATATCTACCTACTCATTTAATCCTCAATATCTCACTTTATACATAATGAAGCAACCACCAACATACAAAACTGAACAACGAATCTATTAAAATAATTGCAGTGATTTTTTGTTACCTAAAATTTTAAATAAAGTTCGTGTTGAATAAAAAAAGGGTTTCCGTAAATATGTCGTCCGTTGTCAACACAGCTTAATTTAATCGCGGGATACAAGATTTTTGGGCAAACTTGGAAACAGTCTTTAAAATATGCAGTGTAAGTAAGCCAAGTGAGTTGGAGCAAAGCTTTTAAGCTAATTGTCCAACTTTTAGTCCAACCCTGACGTGATAAATAACAGGGCGGCCGCCGCCGAAGCCCGACTTCCACGCAGTTTGCTAATGTTCTTTGTTATTTTTTTCAATTTGCATTTCATTAGCGCTGGTAGGCAGAAGGCTTAAGATTTATAATGGAAAGTCACTGCTAGTTATGTGTTGGCGACAAGTAAACAAATACATTGAAATATAGTCAACACTCTGCCATTCCGACAATTAGGTGTATGTAAATAGTTTATTTTTATTTTAAAATTGCTATTGTCACTTATTACAAGTATTAACTTTTGCCCTACGTACCTTCTCTCTCATGGGTATTTTTAACTAATATGTAATGTAATGTAAATGCAGTCAAATCACATTTGAGTGCATGGCAACCTCAGTCATGGGTAACTGATAACTGCTTCTGAGACATTCCCAGTCATAAAAAATAATACTCGTACTAATAATTATTTAACGCATTCAGACCCCGTGTGCAGAATTATGCACACTTATTTTAAACCTTCGTAAATTATTCATTTTTCGTTTATTAAAACTTTACCATCTATGTGATTTTCGATCAACTAATAATCTTTGTTATAAATGGAACAAGTAACTCTATCTATGAATGATAAACTGACAATGATCGAATATGAAACCTATTCTGCACTGATATTGAACAGCGTTCCAGGTTAGTACATTTTATTATGATAAACTCAAGTTAAATCATCGTTAAGCATTAGATATCAATTAACACATGGAGTAATATTATATAAACGACATGTTGAAAACATAAAATAAACAAAATATAAGTAAAATATTATTTCACAGACCTTTGAATTTGCATGTGCATAATTATGCACAATTGGTCTCAACGTCACTGTATAATATGCCGAATGCAGAAGTGTTATATATTTTTATATCGGTATAAAACACCTTATTTCAGCAAAAATGAATGATCCTACCAATGAAGAAGAAATGGAGAAAGAAAAAGTTGGACAAAAGTTCTTCTTATTATTCTTCGGCCATATCCGCTCCTTAATTGGAGCAAATGGACATCACGCGGCGCCTCCAAGAAGAATCACTGCCGATCGCCAGTCTTCTTGCTTCATTCCAAGTCAAACCAGCATCCCGTAGCTCCGCCGTATACACTCTATAGATAGTATTTAGCGGCCTTCCTGGATGCCGGAATCCGGTCGGCTTGAAGAACAGGCAAACCAGGTTGAGGTTCTCTTCTGGCACCCGCAGCACGTGGCCGAGCCAGGTCCAACGTCGCCTCTTCACTCTCGGTATGATAAGAGGCTGCTTGATTTGTCTGATGATGAACTGACAGATATCCCAACACATGTGGTACTTTCGAGAAGTCGTGTACAAACCGACAAAGAGTTTTCAAGGTTTGGCCGATATATAGTGCCATTAGAAAGCGATGGCGAGGACGAGATGGATTTGTACCGCTTCCGCACGAGGCTGTCAGGGTCAATTGTAAAGGCCAATAAAACTATAAATAAAAAAAACCTGGCCGCTCTAGTGATATTAGTTATAGTGAGCCTCAAAAAAAGGCTAGGAAACCAAACGAAGAGGTAAAACCGATTCCTGAAGTCCAGTATGACCGCATTGATCATATGCTACATCTGGACCAGAGTAGAGAAGCGAAAAGATGTAAAAATAATGTACCTATGTAATAAAAAAAAACACATTTTTACTATGATAAGAGTAATGTTCATTTATGCATAAAGAAGGAGAGAAATTGTTTTGTAACATATCACAGAAAAACATAAATAATTGTCAAAATTTATGTCTCTAGATCTTAACTTCCAATAAAATATAATATGTGAAGTATTAAATGTGCTTTTTATTTCTTGAATATGTTTAATTTAATAATTATAAATAACCTTAAAATTAACAAAACAGGGAAAAATTTTAAATGCTGTTGCAATACTTTCGAGTAACAATTTTGCAGCGCTTGAGACCAAATGTGCATAATTATGCCCATGCTGGAAAACTAGGAAAATTCAATGAAAAAAATAAAATAAAATATTTTTGTCTTATTTGGGTCACTATCACACGGAATCAACATAGAGATAATTTTTCTACCTCTCAGAATTAATTCAGGTCTAAACGGGTTCAAATGGTGGAATAAGAGAATGGTAGGGATGGATATTTTGGCATGATGCGTGAATATAATGCCCAAATAAATGCAAGTTCGTCACGATTTTAACCGTTCAGTAAACAAACAAATCTAATATAAAATATCTAATACAGTGAGCCATATGGTTATCTCAAACTATAGTCATGTCGATAGTGCGCTTTCGCATTTAAATTTTTCACTGAACTGCCGCGATACTGCGTGATACGTGTGTGATACTGGGTGATAATTTTATTTACAGATTGGGCGATATTTTTCAAATAAGTAACTCCATTTACGAGTGTTTCAACAATCTTTTAACTTGCTATATATTGCAAACACCTGGATTAAAATGAAAACACCCACGTTTGCACAAGCATAATTTTTGTGGTAGTTATGATCAGTCATATTTTATTTATATTAAAACCTACAATAATATTAATTTATTACAAATATAATACCAAAAAATTATCAGTTTAAATAAACGTGTACGAAGGATTCGCAGTATTTTGATAAAATTGCAAAATTTAGCTTTCAAAGAATATTTGTGATACTTATTAATAATTTACCGTATTTCAAAGTCGGATTAAAACTTATTTCCCAATTTAAATATGAACAGGTTGGCTGGTAAAGCTTTGTATACTTTTCGAAGAACTTTATTGGGTAAACAAGTCAGATTTCATTCAAAACACGTGTAAGTTGGTAAAATAAACTGTCAAAGAAAGTTTTATTTCAAATAAAATATCGACTTCGAATGAAACTTGTTCTTTTAGTTCACTCTTGTTGAATCAAGAAACAAGCTATTTTAATTCCATATATAAGTACGAATTACATAATTTTGATAGAAAATTGATTTATCTTTTACTATAAAATTTTGCCTATATATTATATATCAGTGTAATTATAGTTATTAACGTAAGATTCCTAAGTAACAGTCAATCAAATTATATTAGAGGATGTTTGTCTTCACTCTAAAATTAATTTTTCTCTAATTTTATTTTAACTAAAAAATATTATTTATAATCAAAATATTATGACACTATAACCCTTGGTATTGGCCTACTTGAAAAATTTTCTCCATCCTGGACAATCCAGCGCCTACACTTTCCAGTTTCTTTGACTGAGAATTTTTCAATCTCCCGTGGCACAGTCCAACCATCTCAATTTTGACTGTCAAGGTATTCTATTGCCATCGGGGGTTGCATACATAACCCGCCTTGCCTGTATATTTTCCGCCATTATATGCACGTGGCTGATCCAGCGCAGTTTCTCCATTTTCATATGCCACGTCATCTTTTCGCCCTCATAAAGTTTGTATAGCTCCGCATTATACCTTGACCTCCAAATGCCACTATTTTGAACAGCCCCAAAGATTCTTCCCAAAATTATTTATAATATTATTGAATAAGTAGTAATTAGCCGAAAATAGTTTATTTGAGGTTATATATCCAATAGAGTTCTAAAAAATTCATGAAGTATATTTTCTGAAAAACTAGAAATTGCAAAAGATATTTATGTTTTACATCCACCAGTCTCAGCTCGGCCACTCTGTATTAAATTTAATTCGTATTAGTGAGTAGATCGATACCTCAGAGGACAAAGCGGTCGAACAAATAATGAAAAGTTAGAGTGGTTTCATAATAATATATACTTACATTGCACTATTGAAATTACGCCCTTTACTCCCGTCTCAACCCCTGGCAAGTACAAACCTTCCCTTTGTCATAAGCGCAAAATGACGAGGAGCACTAATGAAATATTTTAGTTCCATTATTTCAAAAAGTAGTTCAACAATACCCATTTCTGCATTTATATGTGAAAATCGTTGATGAGGAATCTATTTATAATGATTTCAAAACGATTAATAAAAAAAACGACTTAAGTAAATGAGATACTTCATGTTTGTATCACTTTACCACCACCAACATGGAGAATGTATTGTCACCACATTTTTCACTTCATTACTATCAAAACCTGATATCTTGGGCTCCATTATTCAGCGGCATTTATGATGTTTTATTTGAATGGCTTCAATTTATTTTAGCTGCCCATCGACTCACAGGAACCTGCAAACGCAAACATGGACATCTCCAAACCAACCGTCCCGCTCCAGACCCTAAGTTTATATGTGAAGCATCAGCAGCTGTTTACTCTGGGTAATATCTCAGGAGCAGATACCCAAAACTGAGGTCACTACTTACTCAAGTGTACTTGCATTGAGTTTACATATACCTAATTAATTTAATGATAATGTACATATGAGAGAGAGAAACACGAATAACTAACATGAAACAAATGAATCTAAATAATTAATATATTATATTACAAAGAACAAAGCTAAAACAATACAGACATACAGAACTATCGTGTCGCGGAACACATCACTTCGACGGTATTTTCAGTCATAGGCGTAAAACCCACTTAACGCAGCAAGTAGCCTCACTTGCTGCGTTAAGTGGGTTTTACGAAAAATTTACGAAAAATTTCACAAGTGGCGCGTAAATCATCAAAAATACAACGTAATCAAATACGCCAGCGCATACTGGATTTGACGACGCATTGTGCCCGCCTGCCTCATGAGTCATTGTTTTTTGGCTTCTCGGCCATACAAATTAACGAAAATACAACGTAGTCCATTCATTGAACACGGCAAGCAAAATCACGCTCCTCGAAGCGTCGTCGATAAGACGGGCCAGAAGCCATTATTTAAAAACAGTGAACTTTTTGTTTAGTTATTGCGTGTCCGATATTAATTACAAGCCCCAGGAAATTTAATAATATTTCTATTGCTTTGTTATGAGAGACGCTGATAATAATAACTATTTTGTGCTCCTTGAGCCCCTTATTACATTGGTGAAGGGTAATGCGCGGGTGGGAGGGGGCCTACTCAGTAGTGAGCGCACCGAACGCTTTTTTGGTGGGCTTTATGCCTTACACCAGACCAAACCGGAGGCTGTTCAGTGAATGCCTTGCTGGTCCCACTGTGACTATCACTTGTCATGTGACTAGATATGTGATTTAATTTTTGTGGTTTGTTTTCGAATGCATTACCTATTATTGCACTTGTGTGCCGAATTTTAAGTGTTTGGATATTACTAAATACGTGTACCTAAATTTTTAGTATGAGATAAAAACGTTGCAAACTTAAGCATATTTTTTATATTATAAAAAAACATAGTGTAAAAAAATATTCATTATCTATGGTACTAAATGTAACAAAAGAGTAAAATATTTATCCTATTCATAAACTTTTTGAACATTCTTCATATACCACAGCCTGTTCTGTTTACAAGTTCGTTTTTTCACTTCACTAAAACATTCTAAATATTAACAAAGTTTTTCAGTTTTACTCATAGTGGCAAAATATACAAGCAGCCACTTGACACAAGGGCGTAAAATCAGGGTAGGTATTTTGTGATCATAAATAACACAAATTACCACTTCAAATACTTAGGCTGTAATCATATTATAACGTTATTTTCTATACAAGTGTTTATTTATAGAAATAACAGAAATAAGCTTTATATCAGTTACTTGCCTACACAATATTTTTTCTGATTAGGAACCTAATTTTCTTGATGATTAAAATCATTAAAAAAACATTTAGAAAAATCCAAAAATAAAATAGATCAAGGTGAAATTTTAACTGGCACCATTTTATTATTATACCTACTAACCTTAAATCTATCTTTCCCTATGTAAATCCCTTAAATTCAATTAATCCCCTGAAATGCCCTAATTCACTATCTAAAATCTAAAGAGTATCAAAATATTTACAAAACATGATAGTAATTCAGTCTGACTTAAAGCAATTGCACGCATCCCTTTTATATGAAAACAAAATATTCCTGGCAGCGATGCTTTATAAAGCTGCAGACATACGGCATTGCAGTGAATGTGCGTCGGCGCAGGGTCTTATTCGTTTCTAATCGAATGCAATTGGACTCAAATAAGACCCTACGTCAACACACATCTACGCATGTCCACCACAATACCGTGTGTCTGCAGCCTAAGAGTGTCATCACCGAGAACGAGGCCCCGTTTATCCCGCCGGAATAGACCAAGCAAGAATAATTTAACTAACGGTAATCTCAGCCGAGACGAAATAGAAGATTCCAAAAGTCTACCCAAGTTTGTCTCACGACCCCAAAACTCATAATATCATATTTTTTTTAAATATTTATCTGTAGATAATCATTTTCGAATTGCTAAGTTACGTATCGCTTCGAGCGGGTGGCGTATCTCAGTTAAACAATGATATTATTATATATTTTAATATCAGTCTATGTCACTGTCTGTTTCTTTAAAATAACTTAAATTATGGATATCTTTACCTAATGGTTGCATTGTGACCGCTTAAAAATACTATATAACGTAAAAAAATAGAAAATTATATTTTAATTCTGAGCGTCTAGTGCGAGCACTTTGGGCGAGCACTAGCGAAATGGTCTATGGTCTCGAACATTTGTAGGCGAATGCGTTTGCTCGCGCACAAACCAAACGCAAGGCACGCGGCTTCATTTAGCAATGCAACGGGTGGCGTCTAGATGTATCTATAGTCTAAGGATATTACCCTACTTCATAAGCAACATTAAATCATCTGTATTCTAATCTAATAACAAGTGAAATTATTGCATTGGTTTCATTGATTTAAAGTGCCGGTCAATTAAATAATCCAACTTTTTATCCCTAAATCATATGTAATTTTAATAAAAAATATATCAAATATTAATTATTAGACTCATATAATATGTCTTCCCGTAATGTTATTGTGTCAAGAATAACAAACCCAACTATGTGCAGACTGCTTAGGTAACAAATTATAATGTTCCGTGTTTTCTTCGCTTTTCCAGATCTCTGCAAATATCACTTCTACTTTAACAAGAAAATGAAATACACCTGAGCACCACCACGGAGCATCCAACCGGGAGGAGTTATCACTATTCATGCGGATTAAATCCGATAAAGAGTGGACCAGAGACTGAATAATGTAAAACACAGGTAAGTTTTGCAAAGTTTTCGGAAAATATAAATGATATTTTTTCTAGAACCCATTTATTCACTCAGAGCAGCAATATCAATTAAATAGCATACATACTGTCATGTTACATTGCACGTGATATGTCTACTTTTCAAACGCAGATATTAAATAAATAATGTTAATTTAATTAACAATAAATTTGGCACAACCTTGTTAAAAGTATGTGTCAACCTTGTTTCTAAAACAATGACGGTTAAAAAATGAGCCAATGGGGTTTCTTCCCGCCTTTTTGAAAGCGTCTTGTCAACAAATAACTTATTTCCGCCCAGAAGATTTCACTCCAAGATTAGATTCAGTTCAGATCGGACGTACTCGGTTAACATAATAGAGACAGTTTCAACGCAAGATGACGCTTCTTCTTTCGGACGGAAAGATAGAAGACAAGATGAGATTCCAGCCATCACACTTAAAGCTAAGTAATAATTACCATCTTACAACAAAAACTCTAATGTACTGTACCAAGTGAACGCTTCTCAAATTTGTATTAGAATTTTAATATGTTTCCGTATCATTTTTAAATTTCAATGTAAATTGTTTTTGTGTAATTAAATAACACTATCACGATTAGCTGTGTTCTTATTTTTATACTGTTATATTTAATTTGTAAATACACACATTTTAAGGCGCCCAAAAAATTATAATTTAATATTTCAACGAGTTTACAAATGACATTTTATTTGAGGTAGATAAATGAATTATAAAGCATTCTTTGCACAGGGTTAAGTTGGCAGAAAGCCGAATCTTATAAGCTGTGAGATTAATAGTATTAAATATTTCATGTTTTATTGATTGAATTAGTTGGCACTCTATGTTTAATAATTGTGCATTACAATTATTAAACTTCTTTTACGATAATACTATTTTATACCTTTTCCCAATTTTCTTAATTTGACAATTGACGCTACCAATGCGTGGTGCAATTTTTTTAGTTTATGATGTAATAAAATTAACTAAGAAATATTGTGTTTTTGTTGACTTGATCTTGTATAAGGAGGGTTTTTTTTCATTTCATAAAATGTCACTGTAAATTTGTTTCGACTTTTAAACTTTGAGATGTGTTACTTGGTACAATACTTTTGAATTAATTATTACCTATTATATTGTATTATATTTTATATTATATTCCATGCTATATTTCATGCTATATTTCATTTATGTTGACAATTTGCTTATTATTATATATTACCTATTGCATGAATTTTATGTGATTCGTATTTTTTTTACGTTTTTTGACATTCAATGCATACCTACCTACTTTATAAAAACTTATTATAAAGTTTGTTTTGCTACATACTTTTCATTAAAACATGAAAAGTATGAAGTAAATTGATTTAAATGTTAGCTGGTTGTTAAATTGATTCAAATTTGTCAAATTCGATTAGAATTAGTTAATTTTCATCTATTTTAGTATTATTATTAAATATGATATAATTACTAAATTTATGGTAATGTTCATAGCTGCCATTAAAATTTTAAAGCTATTTCCGTTAATAAAGAGGTAGCCATTTTCTGAACTAAAATTACTATGATTAGTAATATTATAATTATAAAAGCATACGCCATCTTAGTTATGAATCCAGTTCAGTTTGTGCCTTCTTACAAAACACTACAATTTGCATAGTCAATTTTGTTGTTTTATTCAAGAAATTTCATGGTGAGTACTATAATTAAATAAATCTATATTGTATTTCATAATATTCAATAATATTATGGACTATAAGTCTTTCTGTTACAAAAGTATTCTTATTATTACCTAGCCATTCTTTCTCACGCGATAAAAAAAAACGCCGAGACTTGAATGTAATAAATTTTTTGTTGACGGCTTTGTTCTTAATTTACGCATTTTGTCGTATGAAACACTTTGCGCAAAACAATAGAATCGTTGTGTTTCCTAGTGTTTCAAAACGTATTTTGTTTTGTTGTTTTCAATACCGTGTCGAAATAATGCATTGACTTCAAATCACGCATTATATGCGTATATTTCTTGTAAACAAAATTATATTATGCAAACGATATTCTTGAGATAATTGTAAAAGCATTTATATACCTACTTACATGAATTCCCGCTTGTTTTTAGTTTTTGTTGTTAGTTGTACCTACTCGATTTGTCTTCCAAGTTTTTTTGTTTGGAAAAAGATATAAATGAAGAAAAACCATTAAATCTTATCTTTGTGTTTTGGGGAAGTGATCAAACAGATATAATTTCATAGTAATCCGGTTAAATAAAGTCATATTTTTTTTCAATTTCAAATCAGTTGATATATAAAAATTCATTATTAATTTTGTTAAAATATTTTCAGAAAAGAGAAATTAATTCCGCCATTTGCAAAACCTAAAATTTGTTAAAAATGCCGTTATTTTAATGGAAAATTACCAATTTACAATGTTGCCAAATTTTGTTCCATAGTACCTATATACCTACATAAATTATAAAACATTTTAGAAAGAGAAATCATAAATTTTGTTGTCTCCTAAATTATCCTATGATAATTAAATTCGAAATTAGAATCTTGCATTTGTACGTACTTTTTTAGCTGTATGCTTATATGGTTAGTAAGCTAGTATATAATAAATAGTAAATAGTAAACCCGGCCGAATCCGACAAGTACATAGAATGTCTTGTTGCTATTCCAAACACACAAACAAGTGAGTGTTTGAGAAATAATATTTTTTATTTTTGTGGATTGTTTTCTTTTCATATCATAAATGATTGGTTATTTTTTTCAGGATATGGGAATGATTTAATCTTGTTTCAAGATAATGGAGTATTTATATGTTTTTTAAAGCAAGAATGCCTATCTAAACAAATTCAAACTATTTAAAGTTAACTTCTTAATAATTTTTTTTGTAAATTTATATTGTTTTAGTGTTTTTGAAATTAATGATTTAAAACTCGTTATTTTTTACAAATCACTGAAAAACGCTATGCCAAATACTGTTTTCAGGTTTTTTCAACTGTTCGTATTGTGATTGATGAGACAAGGAGATCATCGACATCGATACTACAACTACTTCTTTACTTCACTTCACTTCTTCACTTCTCTGCACTGATTGGATCTTCGATCTTGAAGAGAAAATCTACATTTCTCAGCACAACTGGATGAAAAATAACTGAAAAAGCTAAGTAAATTGAAATAGAATTGATTGGAATTGTTTTTATTGAACTTTTAGTAATGCTATAATAATTTTTTTATCTTCTTCTCAACATTAAAAGTACTTACTCATATTTAAAATAAATTAATAAAATTACCAAGCAGAATAATATGTGTTTGTTTAATTATTGATAGTTTTACAATCTATGTTTTCTTATAATTCACATTTGAAATTTTTAAGCGTTGTGATTTTAATTCTATATTGAAATTCATTTAACGTCCATTGGTCATTTAAACAATTTCAACAAATTTTATTAATCTAGTAATAAAATTGTAATTTTCAGCTTACATACCTACTTAATAATTGACAACCAGCGAAATATTTTAATTTTTTTGTGTACGAACCAATTTTATTCAATATTTTTGAATAGGTTTGTCCAAGCTGTTGTGAAACGAAGTGTTTCACAGCTATATTTTATAATATTGTACATATATTCAGTACAATAAATGATTTGGTTTTACTTTAGAGTGTATACTAAATTAAAAAATTCTGGTTTAACAATTAATTTTAAGAAATCCGAATTTTGTAAATCAGAAATAAAATTTTTGGGTTATATTGTAAATGAAAAAGGTTTGCAGTGCGATCCTATTAAATTAGATTGTGTTAAGAATTTTCCAATACCCAAGTCTTCGAAAGATATTAAATCATTTGTTGGTTTATGTAGTTATTATCGAAGATTTATAAATAACTTTTCTACTATTTCTGCACCTTTAACTAAACTAACTGGTATAAAAGGTGGTATTTCTAATTTTAAATGGTCACCAGATGCACAATTAGCATTTGAGTCACTAAAACAGGCACTTATAACAGCACCTGTTCTTGCTTGTCCAAATTTTGAATTGGAGTTTTTTTTACATACTGATGCAAGTAATTACGGACCTGTGTGTTATTGTCACTAAAAGGCAATACACATGGAAGACTGGCAATTAAAATTATCAAAATATCATAGTATTAATATTATATGAAAACGGACCTGTGTGTTATTGTCACCACAAGACAATACACATGGAAGACTTGCAATCAAAATTATACAAATACCTTTCGTATTAATATTATAAAAACGGACCTGTGTGTTATTGTTACCACAAGACAATACACATGGAAGACTTGCAATCAAAATTATACAAATACCTATCTTATTAATATTATATAAACGGACCTGTGCGTTATTGTCACTAAAAAGGCAATACATATGGAAGACTTGCAATTAAAATTATCAAAATATCATATTAACATTATATGAAAACGGACCTGTGCGTTATTGTCATCAAAAGACAATACACATGGAAGACCTGCAATCAAAATTATCCAAATACCTATCGTACTAATATTATATAAACCCGGACCTGTGCGTTTTTGTCACCAAAAGACAATACACATGGAAGACTTGCAATTAAAATTATCCAAATATCTATTAATATTATATAATATATCCTTATCTACTAATATTATATCTACCTATATATTAATATTATTATTTTATAAACTGATTTGTAAACTTTCTGTTTGCAAATATTTTCTATAGATTTAATTGGACCTTTTCCAAAAACAATTATTTAATAATTTCAATAACGACAATAAATTTAAAATTTAAGAAAGAAATCTATTCAATAGTACTGGTGACATTGTTTACCGTTAAAACGCTATAAATTTCTTTTGCTGAAATATAATACTTAAAAAGATTTCACCTGTAATGTATATTCTGGGAGATGTGAATTTAAAACCACTTGGAAAATTCCACATAAAAGATATTAAAAAAAGTATTTAATTGTTAATTTAACTCTAAAGAATTAATGATTGAATACATTAATTAATGATTTAAACTATTTAAATTAAACGAACTTACTTTATTTTTTAATAAGAAAGTTATTTATTCCTTTCTATTCAAAAAAAGGGGTAACACTATACTTTGTATAGACACTTATTTTTAGATTCATTGTTAATACAAGTAATTTTGTATTACTAAATACAAGTAATTTTGTATTACTAACAATTCTTTGTGTATGTATTGATGTCAAAGACTAAAAGTCTGTCTATAAAACAAAACTATCATTCTTGTTGTAATAATCGTTGCGCTTTTGCAACAATTACCTTATCATTTCTCCGTTATTCAATATATTATAGAAACTTCTTAATATTGTTTAACTCTAATTAAATAAATCTTCTATGTAAATTGTTTAAACTGTTTTAAACTACATATTTTTGTTTTTTTATTCAAGGTTGATAATGTCAATCCTGAAGTACTATGAATGAAGTACAGTCTACTTGTGGAATTCAAGGTGGCAGCTTTCCAGCGCTTTGACTATGGAATTGCAACCTAATACAAATTGTTGTCCTAAAAAATGGTATACTTTGCTTAATGAATGTATAAAAACACTTATAAAATAATGTATTTCAGTATTTTGACAGGTATCGGTTTTAATTGCTTGGTTGTAGTTGTTGAGAGGTTTTCTGCGTGGATTCTGACAAGTACGATTGTCAATTTTTTGTTTTGTATTAACAATACTGTTATAATCCTAATATCGTTTGGATTATTTCTAAAACTTACATTATATTCTGAGAGAAAGGTTTAATTTTCTTATGGGCTAATTTTCTTTATATTTTTAATACTGCTAAAAGTTTTTTTTGAGAGTATAAAGCTTGACGCGGTCACCTAGATTCAAAGGTATTTTTTTTTTCTCTTTTTTCTCGTTCATGGTGATAATTTCTAGTTATTTAACCTTATTGAACGAGGTTATACAATTTCTCTTCTGTAGCTCGGCATGTCGGATAGACTGGTGTAACTTATGTTGGCCAGCGCCTTCGTGTATTTTTTATGGATTGTTTGTTTAACTTGTAAAGTCGCGAAATTTTATTTAGTTGCAACGATTCTATTTCTTACCATTGAGTTGCGAACATAGAGAGGGGATTCTTTACTCAATGGGGCATATATTACGTGATCTCACGGTATGCTATTTTTTCGAGCTCAGAATAGGAAAAAAGCCTGGGAATTGGTCACTAAATTAAGTTCTTACTCGAAATGTTTTTATTGTAAAAAAGCAATGGTGGAGGCTTGAATGCTTCTTATTTTGTGTCACTAAATTCGTTCTTTGCAAAGAGGTAACAACATGACAAAGTGTTTGTTGCTTCGAATTTCGCTGGTGGAATTCAAAAACTTAATTACAAATTAACTTCTGACGTTTAATGTAATGTTTTTGATTATTTTTGTGGGTTCAGATGATATTTTCATAGCTTTCTTTTTTTGTTGTTTTCTTGTTAATTATACCTTCTGATTGATTCAACAATTAGGTTAAGATTCATTAGTAATAAGCAGTTGAATCAGGAAGAAGAATATGAAAGACTTTGAGATCTCTCTTTGTTTCGATTGATCTTGGCACGGCTAGTGACCGGTGGAGAAAAATTGATGACGAATGAAAGCAGCGGTTTGCTGATGGCATGAGGAATAAGTGTAATTTTGAAGCACGAGCCGTAATTATTAGTTGTGTCCGAGTCAATTAGAGCAAATGATGACATTAATATTGATTAATTTTTGTATGTATAATAACCTCGGTGAAGGTTTTGTTTTGTTTATCATGCGAATATCATGATAGTTTTATTAGTCGTGGTATGTCTAATTGTTTAGGAAATGTTGTTCGATGCTATTGAGAGTAACTGAACCATTCATTGCGTTAATCCCGGTAAATGACACAAAAGACCACAAACTCATCTAAATATTTTGTTGCTATGTTAACTATTAATTATAAATGTACGGACTGCTTGCTAAATGGTAAGTTAGTATATACCGTCGAGTTGAAAACCCTAAGTCGAGTTATTCCTATCACTAAATATATGGGCGTTCTTTTTTTTCATATTTTCGAATATATTTTTTCTCTTTAAATATTTTACAAGTGTAAATGTTTATAAATTACAAGTTAGTACTGGATTGTGTTCTTTTTGTAGCCTGTAATTGCCTTCTGGGACCTGGAGCAAGGGGAATATCAGTTTAGTACTTGCTTAATCTTCTCAGACCCATATGTTTGGTACCTTTCTCAGAATTTCTATTGAATTAACCCTGTTGAATTTTATCGTGCTTTTTTCTCTAATAAATGTATATTCATAATGAATAGTCATATTTTACACGTTGATTCGCAGTTGTTTTCAAATAAATGCTTAATCAATATGAATGTAAACATATTGATTTCTCTTAATTGTGCATAATAATTAATTTTTGTATAATTTTTCTTCTTACAAATTGTAATTTGATGATATTTAACCTGTAAATTAATATGGTTAAAAATAAAATCACTTCTTATTAAACATTATATTATTTAGAAGAACACTAACTGAGAGAGTATATCACAACCAATAGAAAAAACTTTCTTTTGAAAAAAGTAAGCCAACCGGTCGGGAATCGAACCCGGCATCTCCAACGGGTAAACGCCCCAAACTAGTCGCATTCAGCCATTATGCTACGGAAGACATACTAATGACGACAAATATTTAAGCTATTGGCTATTAAATACCTACCACTCAGCGCTCTTCGAAATCATGTTAAATCGGCAATCGATTTTTGTTTATTAAATCAAAGTAGGTAGTTATTTTACTATTACAACGATTACTAACCGACGTCTAGGAATTTCTCCAATATTTTTTAAGCAACTTCTTGTACTTGCTAATAATTTTTAATTAACTATTTCTTTTATTCAAACGAATAATTCACAAGATTTAAGAATATATCATTCTGATTATTGAACATTATATTATTTAGAAGAACACTAACTGAGAGAGTATATCACAACCAATAGAAAAAACTTTCTTTTGAAAAAAGTAAGCCAACCGGTCGGGAATCGAACCCGGCATCTCCAACGGGTAAACGCCCCAAACTAGTCGCATTCAGCCATTATGCTACGGAAGACATACTAATGACGACAAATATTTAAGCTATTGGCTATTAAATACCTACCACTCAGCGCTCTTCGAAATCATGTTACTTCGGCAATCGATTTTTGTTTATTAAATCAAAGTAGGTAGTTATTTTAATATAATGTTCAATAATCAGAATGATATATTCTTAAATCTTGTGAATTATTCGTTTGAATAAAAGAAATAGTTAATTAAAAATTATTAGCAAGTACAAGAAGTTGCTTAAAAAATATTGGAGAAATTCCTAGACGTCGGTTAGTAATCGTTGTAATAGTAAAATAACTACCTACTTTGATTTAATAAATAAAAATCGATTGCCGAAGTAACATGATTTCGAAGAGCGCTGAGTGGTAGGTATTTAATAGCCAATAGCTTAAATATTTGTCGTCATTAGTATGTCTTCCGTAGCATAATGGCTGAATGCGACTAGTTTGGGGCGTTTACCCGTTGGAGATGCCGGGTTCGATTCCCGACCGGTTGGCTTACTTTTTTCAAAAGAAAGTTTTTTCTATTGGTTGTGATATACTCTCTCAGTTAGTGTTCTTCTAAATAATATAATGTTCAATAATCAGAATGATATATTCTTAAATCTTGTGAATTATTCGTTTGAATAAAAGAAATAGTTACTTCTTATTAAATTAAATTTCAATGCAACAAGAATGATTGTAAAACTTAAATGTCTCTTTCATAATAATTTATAGTATAATTCTATAAATTTAAATTTTCTTTTCATCCAATATAACTTGGATTGTATAAAGTTATTGTAATTTTTTTGTTCTTATTGTCAATAATAATGTATATTATAATGGTATAGCATGGAAGCAACTTAATCTCTAAATCTTTTATCTTTATTTCCATTATTTGAATGATATTTAAATGGAAGCAACTTAATCTCCAAATCTTTTAACTTTATTTCCATTATTATGATGATATAGTATGGAAATATCTCTTAATTTTGTTACCATTATTTGAATGATATTTAAATGGAAGCAACTATTGTCTATTGAATTTTATTACCAGTATTTAAAAATGATGATATTTAAATGGTATTAAATAGTATTTCTATATTTTTTTACCAATGTTCAAATAGTATTAAATAACTATTATTTCTTGATTTTATTACCAATATTTAAATGGAATATCGTGGTAATTATAATTATAACTCAAAAAGGTATTGTTTGATAGGATTGTGGCGCTTTTTTCAATTTTTAGGCGTTCTTTTCATAGAACTACCGTAAATCGCCACAATTTTGTTATAACAACCAAATAATATTAATGATAATGGAATTCTAACTATCCAAAAAAATGTTATCACTATTCGTATATAAATAAATTTCTGTAATTTAAGTAAAAGATTGTGGATTTCTTTTTCAAATTTGTTGGCGTACTTTCCAAAAGTACTACCGTAACTTTCCACAATTCTTTATTATAATGTAATATTATGTTTACTATGATATGTTATCACCTAAAATGACTGATTAACAATAAGTATTCCGCTTTTGTTATAAAAGAAAAATGTTTAAGATTGTTTCTTTTTCAAATTTTTTGGCGTTCATAGAGAACTACCTTTTCTTTATAAACAATTCTTAATTGCATAATTAACTATATTTACAATTTTCTCTAAATTTTACCCTATTTTAAAAAAATTTTGTGTGTACTTGCATGTACATTTTTATTGCCTGATTTATATGTGATTATTAATTATAATAATTGTATATCTGTTTTCTTCGATTGGTATGGTACATAGAGTATAATATTTAATTTTTTAAACAACTTTTTCGACGACGAGAAGAATAAATATAATTTCAAGTTCAGTGCAAGTGTAGATAGTTCCTATTGAAGGAAAGAAAGTGAAACCTTAGCTAGTTCTAAACAAGAATGAAAAGCGAAGACCTGAAGGATGACACGATCTTTTCCGATGTACGACACAATCTTCTCCGATGTACAAAATGATCTTCTTTTGAAGGACAACACTACCTTCCTTTGATGGACAAAGCTATGCTGAGTCACTACATTATTCTAACAATCTGTTGGATACTGCTTCCACATGAGGTGCCTGCGACTACTGTCGACTGACATTGGACAACCTGGGGAGGAGTTCCAGATTTTTTCATCTATTGCGGAACGAGGGTATTGTCTGTTACATTGCACGTGACATGTCTACTTTTCAAACGCAGATATTAAATAAATAATGTTAATTTAATTAACAATAAATTTGGCACAACCTTGTTAAAAGTATGTGTCAACCTTGTTTCTAAAACAATGACGGTTAAAAAATGAGCCAATGGGGTTTCTTCCCGCCTTTTTGAAAGCGTCTTGTCAACAAATAACTTATTTTCGCCCAGAAGATTTCACTCCAAGATTAGATTCAGTTCAGATCGGACGTACTCGGTTAACATAATAGAGACAGTTTCAACGCAAGATGACGCTTCTTCTTTCGGACGGAAAGATAGAAGACAAGATGAGATTCCAGCCATCACACTTAAAGCTAAGTAATAATTACCATCTTACAACAAAAACTCTAATGTACTGTACCAAGTGAACGCTTCTCAAATTTGTATTAGAATTTTAATATGTTTCCGTATCATTTTTAAATTTCAATGTAAATTGTTTTTGTGTAATTAAATAACACTTTTCACGATTAGCTGTGTTCTTATTTTTATACTGTTATATTTAATTTGTAAATACACACATTTTAAGGCGCCCAAAAAATTATAATTTAATATTTCAACGAGTTTACAAATGACATTTTATTTGAGGTAGATAAATGAATTATAAAGCATTCTTTGCACAGGGTTAAGTTGGCAGAAAGCCGAATCTTATAAGCTGTGAGATTAATAGTATTAAATATTTCATGTTTTATTGATTGAATTAGTTGGCACTCTATGTTTAATAATTGTGCATTACAATTATTAAACTTCTTTTACGATAATACTATTTTATACCTTTTCCCAATTTTCTTAATTTGACAATTGACGCTACCAATGCGTGGTGCAATTTTTTTAGTTTATGATGTAATAAAATTAACTAAGAAATATTGTGTTTTTGTTGACTTGATCTTGTATAAGGAGGGTTTTTTTTCATTTCATAAAATGTCACTGTAAATTTGTTTCGACTTTTAAACTTTGAGATGTGTTACTTGGTACAATACTTTTGAATTAATTATTACCTATTATATTGTATTATATTTTATATTATATTCCATGCTATATTTCATGCTATATTTCATTTATGTTGACAATTTGCTTATTATTATATATTACCTATTGCATGAATTTTATGTGATTCGTATTTTTTTTACGTTTTTTGACATTCAATGCATACCTACCTACTTTATAAAAACTTATTATAAAGTTTGTTTTGCTACATACTTTTCATTAAAACATGAAAAGTATGAAGTAAATTGATTTAAATGTTAGCTGGTTGTTAAATTGATTCAAATTTGTCAAATTCGATAAGAATTAGTTAATTTTCATCTATTTTAGTATTATTATTAAATATGATATAATTACTAAATTTATGGTAATGTTCATAGCTGCCATTAAAATTTTAAAGCTATTTCCGTTAATAAAGAGGTAGCCATTTTCTGAACTAAAATTACTATGATTAGTAATATTATAATTATAAAAGCATACGCCATCTTAGTTATGAATCCAGTTCAGTTTGTGCCTTCTT
Organism: Rhyacophila brunnea; assembly: GCF_057557595.1. NCBI lineage: Eukaryota > Metazoa > Arthropoda > Insecta > Trichoptera > Rhyacophilidae > Rhyacophila > Rhyacophila brunnea. The sequence continues at coordinate 5,639,539 of NW_028232796.1, read as the reverse complement.
ACAAAACACTACAATTTGCATAGTCAATTTTGTTGTTTTATTCAAGAAATTTCATGGTGAGTACTATAATTAAATAAATCTATATTGTATTTCATAATATTCAATAATATTATGGACTATAAGTCTTTCTGTTACAAAAGTATTCTTATTATTACCTAGCCATTCTTTCTCACGCGATAAAAAAAAACGCCGAGACTTGAATGTAATAAATTTTTTGTTGACGGCTTCGTTCTTAATTTACGCATTTTGTCGTATGAAACACTTTGCGCAAAACAATAGAATCGTTGTGTTTCCTAGTGTTTCAAAACGTATTTTGTTTTGTTGTTTTCAATACCGTGTCGAAATAATGCATTGACTTCAAATCACGCATTATATGCGTATATTTCTTGTAAACAAAATTATATTATGCAAACGATATTCTTGAGATAATTGTAAAAGCATTTATATACCTACTTACATGAATTCCCGCTTGTTTTTAGTTTTTGTTGTTAGTTGTACCTACTCGATTTGTCTTCCAAGTTTTTTTGTTTGGAAAAAGATATAAATGAAGAAAAACCATTAAATCTTATCTTTGTGTTTTGGGGAAGTGATCAAACAGATATAATTTCATAGTAATCCGGTTAAATAAAGTCATATTTTTTTTCAATTTCAAATCAGTTGATATATAAAAATTCATTATTAATTTTGTTAAAATATTTTCAGAAAAGAGAAATTAATTCCGCCATTTGCAAAACCTAAAATTTGTTAAAAATGCCGTTATTTTAATGGAAAATTACCAATTTACAATGTTGCCAAATTTTGTTCCATAGTACCTATATACCTACATAAATTATAAAACATTTTAGAAAGAGAAATCATAAATTTTGTTGTCTCCTAAATTATCCTATGATAATTAAATTCGAAATTAGAATCTTGCATTTGTACGTACTTTTTTAGCTGTATGCTTATATGGTTAGTAAGCTAGTATATAATAAATAGTAAATAGTAAACCCGGCCGAATCCGACAAGTACATAGAATGTCTTGTTGCTATTCCAAACACACAAACAAGTGAGTGTTTGAGAAATAATATTTTTTATTTTTGTGGATTGTTTTCTTTTCATATCATAAATGATTGGTTATTTTTTTCAGGATATGGGAATGATTTAATCTTGTTTCAAGATAATGGAGTATTTATATGTTTTTTAAAGCAAGAATGCCTATCTAAACAAATTCAAACTATTTAAAGTTAACTTCTTAATAATTTTTTTTGTAAATTTATATTGTTTTAGTGTTTTTGAAATTAATGATTTAAAACTCGTTATTTTTTACAAATCACTGAAAAACGCTATGCCAAATACTGTTTTCAGGTTTTTTCAACTGTTCGTATTGTGATTGATGAGACAAGGAGATCATCGACATCGATACTACAACTACTTCTTTACTTCACTTCACTTCTTCACTTCTCTGCACTGATTGGATCTTCGATCTTGAAGAGAAAATCTACATTTCTCAGCACAACTGGATGAAAAATAACTGAAAAAGCTAAGTAAATTGAAATAGAATTGATTGGAATTGTTTTTATTGAACTTTTAGTAATGCTATAATAATTTTTTTATCTTCTTCTCAACATTAAAAGTACTTACTCATATTTAAAATAAATTAATAAAATTACCAAGCAGAATAATATGTGTTTGTTTAATTATTGATAGTTTTACAATCTATGTTTTCTTATAATTCACATTTGAAATTTTTAAGCGTTGTGATTTTAATTCTATATTGAAATTCATTTAACGTCCATTGGTCATTTAAACAATTTCAACAAATTTTATTAATCTAGTAATAAAATTGTAATTTTCAGCTTACATACCTACTTAATAATTGACAACCAGCGAAATATTTTAATTTTTTTGTGTACGAACCAATTTTATTCAATATTTTTGAATAGGTTTGTCCAAGCTGTTGTGAAACGAAGTGTTTCACAGCTATATTTTATAATATTGTACATATATTCAGTACAATAAATGATTTGGTTTTACTTTAGAGTGTATACTAAATTAAAAAATTCTGGTTTAACAATTAATTTTAAGAAATCCGAATTTTGTAAATCAGAAATAAAATTTTTGGGTTATATTGTAAATGAAAAAGGTTTGCAGTGCGATCCTATTAAATTAGATTGTGTTAAGAATTTTTCAATACCCAAGTCTTCGAAAGATATTAAATCATTTGTTGGTTTATGTAGTTATTATCGAAGATTTATAAATAACTTTTCTACTATTTCTGCACCTTTAACTAAACTAACTGGTATAAAAGGTGGTATTTCTAATTTTAAATGGTCACCAGATGCACAATTAGCATTTGAGTCACTAAAACAGGCACTTATAACAGCACCTGTTCTTGCTTGTCCAAATTTTGAATTGGAGTTTTCTTTACATACTGATGCAAGTAATTACGGACCTGTGTGTTATTGTCACTAAAAGGCAATACACATGGAAGACTGGCAATTAAAATTATCAAAATATCATAGTATTAATATTATATGAAAACGGACCTGTGTGTTATTGTCACCACAAGACAATACACATGGAAGACTTGCAATCAAAATTATACGAATACCTATCGTATTAATATTATAAAAACGGACCTGTGTGTTATTGTTACCACAAGACAATACACATGGAAGACTTGCAATCAAAATTATACAAATACCTATCTTATTAATATTATATAAACGGACCTGTGCGTTATTGTCACTAAAAAGGCAATACATATGGAAGACTTGCAATTAAAATTATCAAAATATCATATTAACATTATATGAAAACGGACCTGTGCGTTATTGTCATCAAAAGACAATACACATGGAAGACCTGCAATCAAAATTATCCAAATACCTATCGTACTAATATTATATAAACCCGGACCTGTGCGTTTTTGTCACCAAAAGACAATACACATGGAAGACTTGCAATTAAAATTATCCAAATATCTATTAATATTATATAATATATCCTTATCTACTAATATTATATCTACCTATATATTAATATTATTATTTTATAAACTGATTTGTAAACTTTCTGTTTGCAAATATTTTCTATAGATTTAATTGGACCTTTTCCAAAAACAATTATTTAATAATTTCAATAACGACAATAAATTTAAAATTTAAGAAAGAAATCTATTCAATAGTACTGGTGACATTGTTTACCGTTAAAACGCTATAAATTTCTTTTGCTGAGATTTCACCTGTAATGTATATTCTGGGAGATATGAATTTAAAACCACTTGGAAAATTCCACATAAAAGATATTAAAAAAAGTATTTAATTGTTAATTTAACTCTAAAGAATTAATGATTGAATACATTAATTAATGATTTAAACTATTTAAATTAAACGAACTTACTTTATTTTTTAATTAGAAAGTTATTTATTCCTTTCTATTCAAAAAAAGGGGTAACACTATACTTTGTATAGACACTTATTTTTAGATTCATTGTTAATACAAGTAATTTTGTATTACTAAATACAAGTAATTTTGTATTACTAACAATTCTTTGTGTATGTATTGATGTCAAAGACTAAAAGTCTGTCTATAAAACAAAACTATCATTCTTGTTGTAATAATCGTTGCGCTTTTGCAACAATTACCTTATCATTTCTCCGTTATTCAATATATTATAGAAACTTCTTAATATTGTTTAACTCTAATTAAATAAATCTTCTATGTAAATTGTTTAAACTGTTTTAAACTACATATTTTTGTTTTTTTATTCAAGGTTGATAATGTCAATCCTGAAGTACTATGAATGAAGTACAGTCTACTTGTGGAATTCAAGGTGGCAGCTTTCCAGCGCTTTGACTATGGAATTGCAACCTGATACAAATTGTTGTCCTAAAAAATGGTATACTTTGCTTAATGAATGTATAAAAACACTTATAAAATAATGTATTTCAGTATATTGACAGGTATCGGTTTTAATTGCTTGGTTGTAGTTGTTGAGAGGTTTTCTGCGTGGATTCTGACAAGTACGATTGTCAATTTTTTGTTTTGTATTAACAATACTGTTATAATCCTAATATCGTTTGGATTATTTCTAAAACTTACATTATATTCTGAGAGAAAGGTTTAATTTTCTTATGGGCTAATTTTCTTTATATTTTTAATACTGCTAAAAGTTTTTTTTGAGAGTATAAAGCTTGACGCGGTCACCTAGATTCAAAGGTATTTTTTTTTTCTCTTTTTTCTCGTTCATGGTGATAATTTCTAGTTATTTAACCTTATTGAACGAGGTTATACAATTTCTCTTCTGTAGCTCGGCATGTCGGATAGACTGGTGTAACTTATGTTGGCCATCGCCTTCGTGTATTTTTTATGGATTGTTTGTTTAACTTGTAAAGTCGCGAAATTTTATTTAGTTGCAACGATTCTATTTCTTACCATTGAGTTGCGAACATAGAGAGGGGATTCTTTACTCAATGGGGCATATATTACGTGATCTCACGGTATGCTATTTTTTCGAGCTCAGAATAGGAAAAAAGCCTGGGAATTGGTCACTAAATTAAGTTCTTACTCGAAATGTTTTTATTGTAAAAAAGCAATGGTGGAGGCTTGAATGCTTCTTATTTTGTGTCACTAAATTCGTTCTTTGCAAAGAGGTAACAACATGACAAAGTGTTTGTTGCTTCGAATTTCGCTGGTGGAATTCAAAAACTTAATTACAAATTAACTTCTGACGTTTAATGTAATGTTTTTGATTATTTTTGTGGGTTCAGATGATATTTTCATAGCTTTCTTTTTTTGTTGTTTTCTTGTTAATTATACCTTCTGATTGATTCAACAATTAGGTTAAGATTCATTAGTAATAAGCAGTTGAATCAGGAAGAAGAATATGAAAGACTTTGAGATCTCTCTTTGTTTCGATTGATCTTGGCACGGCTAGTGACCGGTGGAGAAAAATTGATGACGAATGAAAGCAGCGGTTTGCTGATGGCATGAGGAATAAGTGTAATTTTGAAGCACGAGCCGTAATTATTAGTTGTGTCCGAGTCAATTAGAGCAAATGATGACATTAATATTGATTAATTTTTGTATGTATAATAACCTCGGTGAAGGTTTTGTTTTGTTTATCATGCGAATATCATGATAGTTTTATTAGTCGTGGTATGTCTAATTGTTTAGGAAATGTTGTTCGATGCTATTGAGAGTAACTGAACCATTCATTGCGTTAATCCCGGTAAATGACACAAAAGACCACAAACTCATCTAAATATTTTGTTGCTATGTTAACTATTAATTATAAATGTACGGACTGCTTGCTAAATGGTAAGTTAGTATATACCGTCGAGTTGAAAACCCTAAGTCGAGTTATTCCTATCACTAAATATATGGGCGTTCTTTTTTTTCATATTTTCGAATATATTTTTTCTCTTTAAATATTTTACAAGTGTAAATGTTTATAAATTACAAGTTAGTACTGGATTGTGTTCTTTTTGTAGCCTGTAATTGCCTTCTGGGACCTGGAGCAAGGGGAATATCAGTTTAGTACTTGCTTAATCTTCTCAGACCCATATGTTTGGTACCTTTCTCAGAATTTCTATTGAATTAACCCTGTTGAATTTTATCGTGCTTTTTTCTCTAATAAATGTATATTCATAATGAATAGTCATATTTTACACGTTGATTCGCAGTTGTTTTCAAATAAATGCTTAATCAATATGAATGTAAACATATTGATTTCTCTTAATTGTGCATAATAATTAATTTTTGTATAATTTTTCTTCTTACAAATTGTAATTTGATGATATTTAACCTGTAAATTAATATGGTTAAAAATAAAATCACTTCTTATAAAACATTATATTATTTAGAAGAACACTAACTGAGAGAGTATATCACAACCAATAGAAAAAACTTTCTTTTGAAAAAAGTAAGCCAACCGGTCGGGAATCGAACCCGGCATCTCCAACGGGTAGCCAGCGCTCTTCGAAATCATGTTACTTCGGCAATCGATTTTTGTTTATTAAATCAAAGTAGGTAGTTATTTTAATATAATGTTCAATAATCAGAATGATATATTCTTAAATCTTGTGAATTATTCGTTTGAATAAAAGAAATAGTTAATTAAAAATTATTAGCAAGTACAAGAAGTTGCTTAAAAAATATTGGAGAAATTCCTAGACGTCGGTTAGTAATCGTTGTAATAGTAAAATAACTATTCGTATATAAATAAATTTCTGTAATTTAAGTAAAAGATTGTGGATTTCTTTTTCAAATTTTTTGGCGTACTTTCCAAAAGTACTACCGTAACTTTCCACAATTCTTTATTATAATGTAATATTATGTTTACTATGATATGTTATCACCTAAAATGACTGATTAACAATAAGTATTCCGCTTTTGTTATAAAAGAAAAATGTTTAAGATTGTTTCTTTTTCAAATTTTTTGGCGTTCATAGAGAGCTACCTTTTCTTTATAAACAATTCTTACTTGCATAATTAACTATATTTACAATTTTCTCTAAATTTTACCCTATTTTAAAAAAATTTTGTGTGTACTTGCATGTACATTTTTATTGCCTGATTTATATGTGATTATTAATTATAATTAATTGTATATCTGTTTTCTTCGATTGGTATGGTACATAGAGTATAATATTTAATTTTTTAAACAACTTTTTCGACGACGAGAAGAATAAATATAATTTCAAGTTCAGTGCAAGTGTAGATAGTTCCTATTGAAGGAAAGAAAGTGAAACCTTAGCTAGTTCTAAACAAGAATGAAAAGCGAAGACCTGAAGGATGACACGATCTTTTCCGATGTACGACACAATCTTCTCCGATGTACAAAATGATCTTCTTTTGAAGGACAACACTACCTTCCTTTGATGGACAAAGCTATGCTGAGTCACTACATTATTCTAACAATCTGTTGGATACTGCTTCCACATGAGGTGCCTGCGACTACTGTCGACTGACATTGGACAACCTGGGGAGGAGTTCCAGATTTTTTCATCTATTGCGGAACGAGGGTATTGTCTGTTACATTGCACGTGACATGTCTACTTTTCAAACGCAGATATTAAATAAATAATGTTAATTTAATTAACAATAAATTTGGCACAACCTTGTTAAAAGTATGTGTCAACCTTGTTTCTAAAACAATGACGGTTAAAAAATGAGCCAATGGGGTTTCTTCCCGCCTTTTTGAAAGCGTCTTGTCAACAAATAACTTATTTTCGCCCAGAAGATTTCACTCCAAGATTAGATTCAGTTCAGATCGGACGTACTCGGTTAACATAATAGAGACAGTTTCAACGCAAGATGACGCTTCTTCTTTCGGACGGAAAGATAGAAGACAAGATGAGATTCCAGCCATCACACTTAAAGCTAAGTAATAATTACCATCTTACAACAAAAACTCTAATGTACTGTACCAAGTGAACGCTTCTCAAATTTGTATTAGAATTTTAATATGTTTCCGTATCATTTTTAAATTTCAATGTAAATTGTTTTTGTGTAATTAAATAACACTTTTCACGATTAGCTGTGTTCTTATTTTTATACTGTTATATTTAATTTGTAAATACACACATTTTAAGGCGCCCAAAAAATTATAATTTAATATTTCAACGAGTTTACAAATGACATTTTATTTGAGGTAGATAAATGAATTATAAAGCATTCTTTGCACAGGGTTAAGTTGGCAGAAAGCCGAATCTTATAAGCTGTGAGATTAATAGTATTAAATATTTCATGTTTTATTGATTGAATTAGTTGGCACTCTATGTTTAATAATTGTGCATTACAATTATTAAACTTCTTTTACGATAATACTATTTTATACCTTTTCCCAATTTTCTTAATTTGACAATACTTATGTAAATTATAAAAATATTATACATGTTTGTATTAGGTAGTTATTATTAAATTATAATAATATTTATATAGCCGACGTCAGTGGTGCTTATATTAATAAAAATAGCTAATTCTCGTAAAAAACAAAATCTGTTAATACAAACCTCTTCTCTGTGGAGACTCATATGATCATATTAGGATCGAACATGGTCGAGAGAGATTATCCTGATAAATCAATAAATGATTGTAATAACATTTAAATAAATATTTAAAAATATATTTTTGATACAACAGATTATTAATTCTTAATGAGGATATGGCAAATATTTATTATCAAAATATAATTTTTACCCAACAGCCAGACTGCATTAAATTTAAATCTTATACTTTTGAAACGACGAAATTTAACGTTATTGTATCGTTTATGATAATTTATTTCGGATTTATTATTTCAGCAATTTTAGGTTTCGGTAATGAATATCCTCAAAATGTGTATTTATGTACAAAATCTATAATTACCTCATTTTTCCTTATAAATCATTTGTTCATACTATAAAAATTCAGGGAAAACTAATTTAGTGTTATTTGGCGTCATCATCTAGACGCCATCGGCCTGGCGACGTCATATGGACGTCAGTATAACTGGACAATATAGCTATCTTGCTACTAGAGATGAATGAAATGCATTAAAATATTATTAAACATTAAATGTCAAATAATCAATGGAAGTTTAATATAGAGAACTTAGAGGTTCTTTTCTAATACAAACTTTTCTAGTATAATAGACAATATTTTCAAAGTATCGTAGCATTGAGTGTTTTATTTAAAATTTGGTTATTCATATGATACGGCTTATGTAAAACATTTTTCAGCTAACCAAACCAAACTGAACAAAATCAATCCAATGGGACGGTCCAAAACCGTAGAAACCATCAGATTTTTACGATAATGCGATTCCGACAACTAATTAGTGCTGCCAGTACTTAAAATTAATTAAAACAGCAACACTTTTATTGAAATGTCAACTTGTTATGAAGTTCTTACCTCCTATAGCTCGTCGTCCACAATAACACAAATTTAATTATTATAATAATTTATTTTAAATGTATAAAATATAAATAATGCTTCAAGAATTAAGGATTGCATATTGTTAAAAGTAAAAATTGTATATACTTGTTTACAGTTATTAAATTTCTCTAGCTGATTATTTGAAGTAGCTACTGGGAATTAAATTATTGATTTTATTAGAATCTACTGTATAATTTATGGATTGCTAAAACCTGTGGTTTTTGACCACAGCACGGTTTTGCTGGGATGCATCCCTTAACGGCATCCTCATCTTACACCCATTTATACCCCGTGAGATAGCCGACACCCCTATGTCGTTGTTCGACCGCGGTTAAATATGCTATCAAAACACCTTATTAACATTATTTTTTTGAAAGGAAGATAATTTAAATTAATTTGATAATTATGATATCAATATAATATATGATATAAAATCGTTAGAGGCATTATAAAGTAAAATAATCATTACATTTCAAAATAGTCAAAGTAAAATAATATATAAACGATATTCAATTAAATTATGTCTATAGAAACTTAATCCATATATTATGTAACATTCCTTTTTCTTCAGGAAAAAAATAGAATTAAGTGAAGAAAAAAAAGCTTTATAGACTATTATGTATTGTGATCTACATCTTCTTTTTTCCTTATCGACAATCACAGTCAATTCATTGTTTTCAGAGTGGGCACCTATATCGGTTCTGTCGCCTACTGTCATAAGAAATTCTTTTAATATGGTCTGCACATCGCAATCTTTGCGACTTATAAAATCTACCAATAGTTTACTGTCCAACCAGCTCATATTTCATCTTTATTCCATAAGACATACTCTCTAGTGTATGTACAAGTATTTTACGAAATACTTTTGTTTCAAATATGTATTATTTTTCAAAAAGTATACAATATTTTCAGTAATTTAATTAATAATACATACCTAATATTTAAGAAATCAACGCTCTTTATTGCACATAATTTTAAACCATCTCAGAAATATACACAACCACTGGATTGATATAAAGCGATGCAATAATTATTATTAGTTTTCCAAAATATTTCTAACTACGGATGTGAGGTATTACTAGAAATTATATTAATTACGAATCGATTCCTATGTCATATGTGTCATTCCTAAGCGGTGTCAAAATTTCCACATATTGCAGTTTTTAATAACAATTATTGTTCTTGATAATAATTTAATTTAAAAAAGATAATATATAAAATGGCGAAGCTCAGACAGGCTAGTGACGTTGGTAGATGCAATGGATCTAAAGCTCCCCATAAAGTTTATGAAGAAACCTCTGTAAGTATTTGGTTTCTGTGAACATGGGCGGTTAACGTTACTACAAAAAATCTGGGTGTGTTCGACTGGAGAGGAAGAAAGTTCGGTATAGGGATCCTGAAGTTGCACCAGTTTAACTTACTAACAAGTAACTAGAGATCTAATATTAAGTAGGTATTAATCTCAATTGGTACCAATTTTATGCAAATAGTAAACTGTGGTTATTCGAAATTATGTATGAATAGTTAAAGCCTCGTATTCAGTAGGGGAAAAAATGTACCCCAACAAGACGCGCAATATGAAGTCAACGTGACGCTGCAAAGTTTGGCACTGTCCCCCAACGTTGCACGCAACATATTGTGGCATTTCTATGTGCCGCGGAACATGTTGCATGATGTCGCTCTACCCCACATCGGTCCCGCATCAGATATTGGCGAGTGTAGACGGGTGCGCAACCTGTCGCTCAACATAGCAGCATTCTGGGAATGTGTACGCAGTACTGACCGACACGACCTCCTCGGGCGACATTTCTGCAACAACTGATCTAAGTCTTGGTGTGTCCAAGCATCATGTTCCGCGACATTATTTCCATGACATCGACGTAGATGGTGAGCGTCATGTACCGTGACATGTTGCTCCATTTGTCAGTAGCGAAGAGCGGAGGTAGGCTGTTAAGACCATCGATAATAGTACACATTATTTTTTTTTTAGTCATTCGTACTTATTTTCATTGAACTAGGACTACAATTTACAGATGGTGTTGGTTAGTTTTTAAAAATCAAGTAAACCCTGTCTAAACCAAACCATAATAGTTAAGGTATATTTTGGGCGATACAATAAAATTGAGCACACTTTTTCATCCATACTTATTAATTATTTTCGTTGGATTATAAATACATATTACACATATTGTTGGTTTATATTTTTACTATCATTAAGCCCTACCTTACCAAACTATAATAGATAAAATTTTGTTATATCTATAAAATATCCAAAGTTATGTATGATGAATTGCATAATTTTATATATTTTATAGATATATGAGTATTTTTTGGCTATTATTTAGTATAGCTTGGTTTTCGCAGTGTTTAATTGAATTTAAAAAACCAACTAACACCATCTGAAAATTGTAGTCTTATTTCAACGAAAACAAATACGTATGACTGACAAAGTTTAATTTGCACTATTTATAGCGGATTTTAATAGCTTACCTCCACCCTTCGTCATTGATTTGTACCCTAGTGAATACGAGGCATAACTTTAACTAAATATTATTAAGCAATAGTATATAAATGTTTATATGCCTTATCCAATTCTCTTTCTACAATTCGTATGTACTTCAAACGCAGCGGCGATTACAATAAATCACCGGAAACGGTCTTGTAGCACAAAATATAGCAGCCATTGCAAAGTTTCATAAGATTTCACTCTTCTACGGTGTGACGGTTCTACGACTCTCCGGCTCTACGACTGCTACGCCACTACGGTTACTGTCTTGCACTAATATTTCTATCGCCCCGATTGTGGCCAATGTGCTACGCGGAATGGAAAAGCGCTACACATAAAAGCGAATTATTATTGCCTTTTACGTGCTTTCCGTACCGAAATATTCAATTTAGAATCGTCGCTTAAACTGCTTGATATTATCTAAAATGATACCGTCTAATTTAAACACTTTACTTCATAGTCATTAATATAATATGATAATGTTATTTTATACAACCACTAACCAGTTCCCACAGAACAGAGTACTTAGGAGCTGAGCGATTATTTAAATTGTATAATCTTTATCCCATGTTAATAATATTATCATGAAGGACGAGTGTGAATATTAATCATAATAGGGTAAAATTTATTTTATATTCACCAAATCTGTATAAATAGTACTTTTACAATTGACTATAGTGTGTAAGGGGGGACATGCTCGTCGTAGGTCAAAATTGAGTTTTTATTGTATATTCAAACCATGATCCTGGACACTCCTTAAACGTTGTAGATAATCTATTTATTTAATTTTGAAGCCTTATTATCTTTTATATTTATTTTAAACATTTGATGACTGCATAAAGTATTTTTGTTACATAAAATAGTATTCTTTTAAACCTCTCGCTCTAATGTTTTAGAATATAGTCATATTTCGGTAAATGAATGTGCAGTGGTGTTAAGATTTTTTACATTTACTAATTTTTAAACGCATTTATAAAACCTGACACTGAAAACCTAAATTGTATATAGATTATTAAGCATGTTTATGTGTATTTCACATGCGTTTCTAAATTCATGAATGACAATCATGCATGGCAATTGTTTTAAATGCTTCACTTTTTTATATTTCGTTTGTTGAATATATCATTATGATAATAATATATATATATGGAGGTATCTACTTCGGCGATGGATAGGTGATGCAGATGAAAGTCGGTCGTGGTTATTCGTGATGATGGAGAAGCAAGAGTTTATTTACGGATACATAAGTACAACGTCAGCGGACAGCAGAGCCAGTCCAAAAAGATTTTTTTTCTTCCTTTCTTAACTTTCTTCTTTAAGCACTACGGTGCATGGTTGTATCATCAGCCCCGTGCGGCTCCGTTTCAGGATGGATGAGCACTTAAAATCACTCCTTTTAGACACGTTTATAGCGTCTTGGAAGGCGGCCGTGCAAATCTACGGCTGTACATATATGACGGGTGGTGATGGGAAAACAGAGTAGGAGTATAATCGGTACAATATAATAAATACAATGTCAATACGGTGCGATGTGTTTCTACCGGAAACTTATAATCGAATTACCTTTCAATCAATTGTGATGCGCTATTTATCGACGTACTCACAATCTAAATAATATCTAAAATATACATGTTGGAAATAACTATTTATGATTGAGTCAGATATTTTATATGGAGTTTGCGTCATCGGATATAGCTGACTATGTGAAAAAACGGATATGCGTAAATTATCATTGCAGTCAGCTATTTACTGTGTTTGCCATAATTGGACACTACGGGAAATGGATATTTAATATCGCCGATGAATATGCTGACACGGTTTTATTTGTTTAACCCCATATAATTATAATATAAACGTTTTTTTTTTAAATAACTAAAAACCATATTGTAAAATGACATGTCCAATCGTGATTTGAACACGGAGTGTTGCAATAGTGTCAACATTCAGAGTGCTAACCAATACATCATCAATCATGGTGGTTTTTTTTGTCTCGGACCAACGAGATTCAATCGATTTATCGGTCGTTTTTTTGCCTACCATGCGTTCCGTTCAGTTCAAAAATGAAATTATTTTAAAAGCTTTATTCGATAATGATTAAAAATATTATAACGTATATAATAGATATTTTGAATTTATGAATATATTACTAATATTATTAACAATAAATTTAACAAGTAATATTTATATATTGAAATAAATAATAACAAACAAACAAATTGTTTAAAGTTAGATTGCCACCTCAATAGAAAGCTTTTCCGCTGTTTAAACAACACCATTTATTTAACATTAGTTAAAACCTCTTAATAGGCATGGGGATGGCTTTAAATTGAACCCTTCTGCCAGAAACTGCGAGTGTAATAATATAATGCATGAGAGTTTGTTTTCTCCCATCACATTTTGTCACTGGCGGGTGGTTCAGACTTTGTAGCTTCATACAATGTCGGTTTTCTATAGTCGTACAACATAGATTGGTGTACAAATAGTATGGCAACCAAACTTTGCGAGAAATAAATATTTTATTTTAACCATTTGCTTGAAAATAAATTATTCCGTATTATAAAATTATTTATTTTTTAGCATCATTTGTACTGAATGTTGTAATCCCCTAAGCTATTTCTTTAATAAACTTCATCTTACTTGATGTGGCTAATAAGTAACCAAGGTTGCGTCCACTACATTGGTATTATATAGAATTTATTTACTAACTAATATTAATATACCGTTAAAAATATTTTAAACTCTACTCCAATCCTGCTCTCAAATCTGTTAATTATCTTTATTATTTGGATATTTATTGTACAGCTAAGAGGAAGCTAACTTAATGAACACAAACTTAGAAATAGAATGAATATAATTATCAATTCCCAAACTAGATATATATATTGGCTAAGTATAATTATTATATAATTATGTACCAAATTTTTTAGGCGTTTTCATCGATTGTGCATCTAGATGCAGTGAATAGAGTAAACCATCACATTTTACACAGTTTCTACGTCACCATATTAGTTTCAGTTCAAAGGATCATTGAAGTATCCCCACATCTTCATATTGTTTTTAGTTCTAGCAACTCCGATTCGTATCGAATGCATCGTCCTCAAAACTGTAAAGCCATGCATGCCCCCGAGTTCATCAAGCTCTCGTGATGCAGTGCGTAAAGCGCTGGCCTTAATCCGGGGGCTCCAGGTTTAATTCCCGGCGAGGTCACAATATATATGTGATTTTCTCAAAGCCTTGGTGTTTGTCATTGTTTCACTTCTATTACTAAATACACTATTGTTTTTCTACACAACTTTCATTGGGCCTCTTAACCTGTTGTAGTTTTATAAAGAATATATAATAAATATTGTATATAAATACATATTTATTATTTCTTAATACCAAGGGTTCACTGACAGAAATCATTAAGTCAAAAAAACGTAATCTCACCTAAACTTTCATTAAAACAATAAATATTATGGCAATATTTACATAATACAATTAATGCAATAAATGTTATGTAATAATACATATTAGGTACCAATAATTTTTTTTTAATATATACATAATTGAAAATATTCGGTACCGCTAATACCGTTTTCCTTGTTATCTATTTTGTACTGTATGTCGTACACGCAGGATGCATAATATGACTTAATGCTCTCTGTCAGAATAAAAAAAATAACAATATGACTTAATAATGTTTTCATTTTCAAAACTATACAACCTATGACTTAATGCACTTTACCAGGACGTAGTGCGTAAAATTGTATAGATTTTATCATTTAAAACAGAAAAACATCAAAAACTGACTTAATGCGTTCTGTCAGTAAAACCTTGATACTATTTTTTTTAATTAGCTGATGAAATGGAAATAGGCCGGGTATGTCACTAGTAAAAAGATCGTGGCTAGGCGATGCGCGGATTGCCGGTCGCGGGTGCAAACGACGCATGCCAAACGAAATATAATTTGTCATATAAATCCAACATGCGTCCATTTAATGTTCTGTTTATTAAATTCGCCAGAGCGTACGGGGGGCGGGACACTCTCGACTCCCCTTGCGACTCTTCAAATTAAAGTCACTCTGATAGTTGCCATATAAATTAACATCATGCATTCGCACTTCGGTGCAAGGTTGCATCACCAGTCCCGTGCGGCTCTGCTCGGGACAAAATGAGGGCTTAAATTCTTTGATCTGGCACACGTAAGGGTTATGTTAGCCGGCCGCGTATGACGTGGCTGCATATACATAACGGGAGCGGAGGTGGGAGTTTTACACACCATGTTCTATTAGTAACAATAATAATATATTCATTGACATGTTTTCTTTTTCAAGTAAATGGGTAACGTTTTTAGTCATCTATACATGATTTAATAATTAATACCCCCGTCGTCATCACGAAACAAATGGATGTGTTCCCAGCTCGACGTTCTCTCTCCGAATGCCAGCGAGTCCAAAATTTCGTCGCACCTATAATTGAAAATTATTTGCTGTTTCACTGATGTATCGTCTTAATACAGTTAAAAACTGGGAATCGACAATAGGTTGGGGAAGTCGTCATCAAGCAGTAAATCGACACCAAATAATGATGATAATGAACATGTCGCAAAACGTATGAACACAGAGAAGTGAAATGCACTACTTAAAGCTTTCACTGCGCGGTAAATTTACCCTATCTAATGATATATTACTTAAACAAATCGTTACACGTTTATTAAAATCAAACATTGTTTTAAAACAGCTTTTAACTTCCGGCCGAGCTTAGAAGGGGTATTTATTATGCGGCCGTATTTTAAAACAAAACTTTGATAATTCAAAGGGCTCGTTTTTGTTGAAAACATTTGGTGAACGGAGTCGAGGCAATTATTTTATTGGTGACAAGCCTGCTAGGGTAGGCTTACTTTTCCTCGCTGAAATATAGGTAACGACCTTAGAGGGAAATTTAAACAGAGCTCACTGTGTACATCTAACTTTTTTATTTATTACTATCTGATAGAAACACTCCGTCGCTTGTACGTTTAGATTAATTTAATGAGATTTTTTTTATTTCGTAGGCGCTGAAGAGATCTGAGAGGCCGTTATAGTTCAGTAGGGTGAATTGAAGAATAAAAAAGGAGCAATAACACGAAATAGTTATACTCTCTCTTTTTTAATTTGACTGGTTTGATTATTAATTATTCGGAGCAATCTGTTGTCAGTATTTGTAATTTCCGTGCCCCCATTAGACACATTATACGAGTATGTACACTTGCTTTTCCCTCCACCACCCGCCACATCTTTACACAATATGTTATGCAGGCGTATACCGTTTCGTAACGAACGTTAGGCGCTCTTCAAATTTGTGCCAAAAGTGTCTCAGGAACAACTTTCCAAGACCTTGGTTGGCGAGCACTAGAGTGTGCGTGATTGCTCAATTCTCGATGAAAAAAAACCTTCTCTCTCGCCGTAAAATGCCGCAAACTTTTTAAAAGGCGAGAATTATTCCCTCGCAGATACCAAGTCGCAATGGCCGACCGGTTCAACTGAGGGTCGGACCGACTTGAGAAGCTCTTCCCTTTCAACTGACATATATAAGGACACTCCCAGAGGATATGATATACGAGTATATACAAAAAAATGACCCGTTTCACATTAATTTTTATAAACCAAACTTCTCGGTACATTATTCATCAAGAATTTAATTTATAATTAATAAACCATTTCTTTTATTCAACGAATAATTCGAGAATCTAATATTCCATAATATATTGAACAAACATAGCTTAAAACACAAAAACCGATAGTCAATAATTACGCAATTTGATAAGAAATTCGTGTAGGACCTACTAGTTCAAATTATCTCAAATAGGTAGAAGGGTCATAATTTAATTATTTAAAACACCTTGGCGCGATATCAGTAGATATACGGGTTCAAATCCCGTCGAGCATCGTATTTTTTTCAA
Organism: Rhyacophila brunnea; assembly: GCF_057557595.1. Classification (NCBI taxonomy): domain Eukaryota; kingdom Metazoa; phylum Arthropoda; class Insecta; order Trichoptera; family Rhyacophilidae; genus Rhyacophila; species Rhyacophila brunnea. Next base: position 5,622,206 of record NW_028232796.1, on the reverse strand, counting down.
ATGTGATTTTGTCTAGTGGGTATATTATATTTGAAGTGTTTTCAAGTTATGGATGTTTAATTCAATCTACTTCGAATACTTTATCTATTGACATGTTCAATACCTCTATTTATACACTCACGCACTGTAGTATATTCACGTTTTTTGTTGTATACTCACCCTTCTTTTTAGTTATTATTTTTTATTTGACTGATTTAATTTTTAATTATGGGAAGAAATCTGGTGTCATAATGTGTAATTTTCGTGACCCCACTAGAGATATACGAGTATGTTAGAAAAATGAACCGTTTCATATTGATTTTTGTTGTATGTTATTCATCAAGAATTCAATCTATTTTAAATATTTTATCTATTGACATGTTCTCTATTTAGACGTTCAAGTACTGTAGTGAATTAACGTTTTTTTTGTATACTCAACCTATCCTTTATAATAATTGTGTATTATGTTCATTTTAATTTTCTTTTTTTTTTAAATGATAGGTAAATTTTTTATATATTTTTTATTTTTCACTGTTTTTTTTATTTGTGTTAATAAATTTATGTGTCATTTTGATTTTTATCTGAAACGTTATAAATTGTGATTGTGCATACGCCGTTTATAAATAAATACATAAAATTTCATTCCAACATTTTGATTAACTCTGCTGTAAACATGGCAATTATTTTACTTTATTAAACACCGGAAGTTATGACTCTTTTATTTATTTTTTTGTTGTCACCGGTTTCTCTTGATTATTACAAAGTGAATTTTTATATTAACTTTGTGAGCAATTAGTCACAACGCCTTTTTCCGTATAGCGGTTCATTCTTTGTATCATTATAACACAGCAACCTGGCATAAAATGCTAATATTAAATAATTTATTTATGGAGCAATATTTTTCCTGGAAAATGACAAATTGATTATTTTTACATTCAGTAGTATTCTCTTTTACCATAAGTACCAGTCTTTCACTATAATAATAAAATTGTTAACACTAACAACTTAGCGTATATTATGAACTATTCAAATCAAGCATCAATTTCAATTTATTTATTTATTTTTAACATATTGTGGCCATTACAAATTATAAGTTTAAGACGTTCACAACATGACATTTGGAAACAAAGAAATATAAAACAGTATTACATAAAAAAAGAGATAGATAGTATGTTATTAAACAGTAGAAATATGTACATACAAAAATATTAATTAGATAGGTATATGGAAGTACACCGGATGAGTTAAGCAGACCCTATTTTAAAAAATTATAAAATAACGTCCACCTATACTCATCCTCACGTAGGTGGAATATATCAACACCCGAAGCAATTTCGTTGAACATAGTTATCGCCCTCCCAATTGGCATTACCAGTGGCAGGTTGGTTCTGCACCTTGGGAGAATAAACAACTGATGTTCTCTATTTCTAAGATAGTTATTAGGGACACACAGGTCAACACTGCCTAAAATGGAAACACGATTGAGTTCATGGCCCCCACATAGGGTAGGCTGACAGGGCTCTTGTCTGGAGCCCCGGCGTGGTGGGTTGACCAATTAAGTGAAAAAAAAACACACCATAATTTTTCTCTCATAGTAAAAAAGTTGCCTGGGGCGCTATTTTCCTAAATGAAAGAATTAACATTTAGAAATATGTGGCTGTGTGATGTAATTTGATGTGATATGTTAATTAAATAATAATTCACGTGTAGAATTTTATTTTGTAATTACTTAATTTAAGTGTGTTTCCTGACTTACAAAATGGCTTTTTATCCAATATGGCGTAGGGTTGCATGTTACTTGGTTAGGTACCACAAAAGTATATCGCGAGTATTGTTTCATAATATTATGCTGAGTGCCAACAACTCAATAAATCAACTGGATTTATTTAAAAATCGCTAAAAATATATAAAATACTCTTAACTCTGGGGTTCCGTGGAAACCACTTGGGGAATACTACTGTAGAAAATCACATTGCCTTAAATATTAGCGATGGGTAGAGTGTCCGCCATAGATCTTGGCCTGGGGGCCCGCTTCAGGATGTGGGTACCATGATTGAGTTACTCGTAGTATCTAGTTGAATCATACCATGTAATTTCTCACGACAACCGTTGAATCTGGTTGGGTCGAAAGGCGACCGATCTCAGCCACCGTCTTCAAATCAAAGGGTCCCCAGGATCCAAATGTTCCAAAACCCAGGAGACAGACAATTTAATTTGGTGACAGATAGTCGTATTTTTTTGGCCTTGTTAGACTCGTCTAAAAGAGCTTCTGAACTTGACGATTCAACCGATTTATTCAGGTGAGATGCGGCAAGTGTATGTTTGAATTAATATAATTTTATTCTCTGTGCAGATAAAAAAAATACTTACATAATACTCGTATTATAATCCTACATGACCCCGATCACCGCATTTGAATTTTAGACTTGCATTTGTCCCGTCCATTTGAACATGTCATGGTGAATACAAATTTGGATGTGATTTAAACTAATCTCTTGTTGCCTAGTGGGCTAAATCTCTTTGAATAAATATTAGCATAAGCCTTGTACGTATTTTTTGACGTATATAAAATGCTGAAAAAGGACTTGCACTTGCGTATAGCATTTTTTTAATATAAAATATATTATTTCAATTGGTTCAATTGATTGAATGCTAAAAACTGACATATTATATATTAACTAAGCAAAGGTTGGATTGGTAGGATTGTGAATATTTTATTTCTCAATTATTGAGCATATTTCGGTGTGTGGAAGAAAAATTAATATATATTTTAAACAAAGATGTTTAAAAAACTTTATGCTATAAATGTAGAGTTAAAACGTATGACATTGAATCCAAAAAAGGGACTACTAGTCGAATGACTAAGTTAGCTTCAAGTGACTTTGCATTACACGTTCATTTACAAAGAACTTCACACTACTACTACCTATGCTATTTTACAACGTTTTTCTTAGCTCGTATTCTTATTTGTCCGGTGGTTTTTTGTCCGGTAAAAATCTTGCAATCGATTTTTAACTAACTTCCCGACTAGCTAGACATTTGAAACTTTTAGAATATATCTGAACACGAACCCAATGCATTCTTTTAATACTTTTAGCCATCTTTAAGTAGAATTGAAATCTTTTTCAGTTAATTCTATTTTGTATGAAAATTTATTTCGACACCATTATTGGTTATATACGTGCGTTATTATGGAAATCATTATGAAATAAAATGTCTTTTCAGTATTATTTCTATAAATTACAAATTTTTTCGATCGTTTTAGTTAGTCAAGTCAAGTTTATATGATTCAACAGAAAATTTAAAAACGTTGTAAATAAAAAGTTCTTTTTATCTTGTAATTATTTGGGCTTATTTGCTGGGTGTATAAAAATACAATTCATCACGATAAGTAGATAAGCAGCCAATAATACTACACTTATACTATGGTATTATTATTCAGTTGAAAATGTATGTAAAACCGTCTACAACTGCTAAAAATAATAGCCGCAACTGCATATGTAATGCAATCGGAATGACAAATAAGCAATCTTATTATTTGTGGAATTTACCCAACTTAACAATGGGTCGTGCGCTTGCGAAATAATTTCAAATTTCATAACAGAACTAGGTAATAGTTAAAAATCTTTGGTTTTAAATCACTCATTCTTAGGAGAGTCAAATGACTTGAATACGGGTTGAACACGGGTTCGAGTCTCGCTGGACGTCGAATTTTTTTCAAGAAAGATGTTTTCAAAATACATATATTTAAATAATACTTGCATTTGTTTATTATCTTACCTTTAACTATTTTAAAGAATCATTTTAAATACAATATAATATGTTTAATAAACTAAACATATTCCGTTTATTCCGATTTTTTTTTACTTAAACCGAATAGGAACAATAAAACAATTACTATGCGTTACTATTAATATGTACATATTATACTGCAAATATAAAATAACGTATTATTCACGCTCAAGTACGTATTTCTATTACGTAGTCTGTTACATTTAAACAACTCAGCGTACAGTGCCGAGAGTAATGGATTCAAATTGGAGACACCTTCATCCATCAGTTTATATTTTTATGATGATGATAATGTAGAAAATTAACATTATCGACCGAGGGTAGTTGATGTAACTCAATATTGATAAATGCAATCTTTTATCGTTTACCAGAGCCTCAAAAGTGTTGTTTGTCCAATACTCGATGCATGGCAGAGTTCTGTCACGAATATCAGCTGTAAGGCATATTGGCATTACGTTTGAGAGTAAATTGACATTTATTAGCCATATAGTTACCATTTGTAACAAGGCGCTTAAAATTTTGGGCTTCGTCATGCGTACTTCCCGAGTCTTTTCGGATGTTACGGTATTAAAACTTTTATTTAATTCTTTAGTTCGAAGCAGACTTGAGAGTGGGTCTATTGTTTGGGCACCGCATCAGTTGAAGTATGGCCTTATGGTAGAGAGGGTTCAGAATAAATTCTCGAGACTCCTTTATTTGAGGTTGTACCGATATTATCCGTGGCTTTATCCAACTGACTTTCTCTTAGGCATGCTTACATACTGCAGTCTGAAATTTAGAAGAAATCTTTATTTAGCCACGTATTTTTTTCGACTAATACGAGGTATAAATGAGAACTCTGCCATTCTGGGCAGTGTTGACCTGTGTGTCCCTAATAACTATCTTACAAATAGAGAACATCAGTTGTTTATTCTCCCAAGGTGCAGAACCAACCTGCCACTGGTAATGCCAATTGTGAGGGCGATAACTATGTTCAACTAAATTGCTTCGGGTGTTGATATATTCCACCTACGTGAGGATGAGTATAGGTGGACGTTGTTTTATCTTAAAATAGGGTCTACTTAACTCATCCGGTGTACTTCCTTGTACCAATCTAATTAATATTTTTTGTATGTACATATTTCTACTGTTTAATAACATACTATCTATCTCTTTTTTATGTAATACTGTTTTATAATTTTTTGTTTCTAAATGTCATGTTGTGAACGTCTTAAACTTATAATTTGTAATGGCCACAATATCTTAAATAGAAATAAATTGAAATTGAAAAAAAACTTAAATTTAAATTATAATTGATTTATGTTTTATATTATTCGATCCGGGTTTCACCTTTTATCATCTTCGGGTCAGATTCTCGCTTATATTATAATGAATTGTTAGAATAAAGTGTAGACCTTCTCATATTGTAATAATTTATTGTATAAGTAATAAAATTATTTACCGTATTCGTTGTCAGTGCATATCCCATAGCATGTAAGAATATTTGTCTAATACAACTTTTTAAAGACTGATAGGTATTATTGATATATCTCATTGGTTAACTCATTGCCCACTGAAGAAGAAAGCCGATATATCACACGACTGGTCCTACTTTTCGCCTTTCCCGTTGTCTATGGATGACCTGTCATTACCTGTCATTGTCTATAGAGTGCTCATACTTACGCGTCTGTCGTGTTCACTTGTCGGAGTATTATTAGTTTCAGATTTCTTTCAGATTATTTTAACGTATCTTGGAGACCTTGGAGTTCATCTGATTTAGTGGTTATGTGTTATTAATAGTTGGAAGTGACGATCAAAGTAAGTAAACTTCTTCTGTGTATAATTATATCATAATACACTAGGACGTTTGTCAATGCGACAGTCGATTCTAAACGACAATAACTAATAACTTATGTATACTCTTCAGTCATTGTAGTATACCAAACTCTGCTTGCAAGTACGTTATCAATAAATAGTATGGCAGTGGACCACTCGTTGCTTGTGCTATAAGTTATGTTCAGGCTTTATTAATCTAAAGATGGCGGTGGTTAACTTCAGTATATTCCTATTATAACGATTTTAGACCTCTTGAATGTAGTATTTATTGATTGATTGATTAATTATTTAATAATCTACTATTAGGGATTGACGATGTATTTATACGCCTATTGATTGTAGTATTAGTGATTTTTCCAACCACTTCAACTATTTATAATTTGTTGACTTAATAGGTGGGTAATAAAGTGTTTACCTACTTTATTCTATTAATTTATTGTATAAGCGACAATTAAGAGCATTCTTCAGTGAAACGGCAAATAATTTTCAGTAATAGGTGGGATGTAATTTTGCATGCGTTGCCAGTCGGAGAGCGATAGTGGAACTGTGAGCACGTCAATTTGTTTTTTGATGGCGTTGGAGGAAATTATTCTTAAATCGTGTAAAGATGACTAAAAATGTTACATATTTACACGAAGAACAAAACATGTCAATGAATATATTATTATTACTTAAATGACAATAAACATAACATTAAATGGACGCATGTTGAATTTTTATGACAAATTATATTTTTTCGTCACGCGTCGTTTGCACAATCTGCGCGTCGCGTAGTCACGATCGTTTTAGACCGTGCCTCAGCTGAAGTGCCTTGTTAGTGTGCCCATAGGTAATGAGTGCTCATACTGCCTGAAAATGCCAAAAGGTAAACCCCAGGTTTAAAAAAAACGACTCAATTGGAATAGTATAAAACATAAGTCAGTTAGAAGATAAAGTAAGGGTTGAAATAATACTAACCAATGACAATGAAATAACAAATAATATTTATTACAAAATATACAGTATCCATTTTTACATGAAATTTTACGTGTATTATTTATTTTATATGAATTAACCTTCACATAAACGGGTTTAAGTACATAAACATATTATCGATTAAAAAGTATTACGTTGTTAAAAACATTTGATTAAATTATTGTGTTCTAGAAAAATATAATCTTCTTTAAATAGGTACATTAGGGTAAAATATATTTTTAGAACTAAACGTAATAATATTAAATAATAATAATTTATTTCTTATATTAAAATCTATTCTATGTAAAAATGAATTAATTGATAATATATAACTAACAGTCATTTATACACTATTTACAATTTAAAACTCTCAGTATGCAAACTCATTTTTTAAATAGTATGTAGGCAGTGTTACTTTATTTAAAACATACAACATTCTTATTATGCCGGGTTATGTAGATTTTTTTAAAAAGTGTAAATAAGGCAAGATGTTTTAAATAATATTTTGATCAAAATATTTAGATACCTATATTGTTAATTATTTATATTACTTTATCAAAATGATTTAATAAAATAATATTATTTGATATAATCTAATACAAAATTTACAAAATTGATATTGGCAAGTAGAACAGCAATTTTATACATTTATATTTTATAAAGTTATTATTTACAACATATAATATATTTACAATTTCAATTAATTTAAGAAATATATATAGAATATTATTTTTACGTAATAATGTTTTAAAATATATGACAAATGCTTAGTTTATTAATATTAAGAGTGGTACTATTTTTTTTAACGCCACTAATATTAATCGATTTAGTAGACTTAATGATCAACATAATATATTGCTAACATTATCAAGAAAATATGTGTCAGTTATAGGCTACCAGGGTTTTCCAAACTTTTCCTGCAATAGGACACTTCTGAAATTTTAACGGACAGCTTGTTTATTTTGTAGGATATATAATAATACTGTATCAATAAATGTAATAAAAAAAGAGAAAAAAACAAAATAATATTAATTTTTGAAAATTATTTTTAAAACATTAAATTGTATCACAAGATTTTGGGTCAGGCACAACATTAAAAAGTTGAACTCTTGTATCTAGTATGGCGTTGAGCCTGTTACTGAATTTTGAGTTTGTTGCAATATAAGAAGAGAATCCTTCTTCGTATAAATATGTCGTGATAAACGAAAGTAAAACAATAATTTTCTGATAAATTCGCGGAACACATATTCACATTCGGCGAAACACAAGTATTCCGCAGAACATCGTTTGGATAACTTTGGGTTCCATCATATAATATGTGTATGCACTACAAATTACTTGTTATATTCGTATGTTTTTCTATACGGCGTAGATATATACTTTGTAAATATAATATTAAACCAAGTAAATATAAATAAAATTGTCACAGTCATAAAACTTTTTTAATATACCAGTTAATCAATTTAAACAAAAAAGAATGCGGCACTTTGTACCCTTGTGGCACAGCCTTAAGGGTTCCGTCACCGTGGCCGGCCCTCCCTCACCCTGCAGCGATGCTACAAAAGCAACCTACGTGCTGCAGGTCTCAAATGGCGGGAGTCGCAGGAGTTGGCGATGGACCGAGGGAAGTGGCGCCAACTTGTGCTTGCCCTATGCCCCAATGTTGAGACGTGACAGGGTGGAAGAAGAAGAAGTAACCAATTTATAATAATTATGTAATACTCAAGAATTACATAATTGAAACTACTAGAATCAAAACCAAAACAAAGTAACTTAATTAATTTTTCTGCAGTGTTTTAGATATAGTGTTTTATTTTCGCAAGGAACGTTTAGTTAGAAAAATTAAATTCTTTACTAGTGTCATATCCGGAGTATCTAGTTCAGAGTTTGTTCGAAAACTTATCAATATGAATATTAAATAAATTAATTTATATAATTCATTCAATAATAATTATCTTTACATATCCATTTCATAAAAAGATAAAATCGGTTAGTAAAATAGTTAGATAAATAAGTAGTTAAAAAATAGTTAATAAACATATCAGTTTAATTAGGCCCTTGTTGTTTATTATTTTCCTGAAAATAATAACGTTAAGCATCGTAATCTTTATTTCTGATATTTTTAATAATGAATAGTCAATAAAATACTTAATAGCATGTGTGCATACATACGTTTGATTTATTTGTATTGGTTAAATAATAAAGTACGTATTTGTAAAATATATAAATCCTTTTTAACCTTCAAGTATTTCTACAATATTGTAGAATTATTTAAAGTTTAATTTGTTCTAAAAAAAAGCTTGCAACAGACGAAGAATAGTAATATAGATACTATACATCAAATTTAATTTAAATATTAGACCACTGCGTTAACATCGTAGAGTCAATGACATTAATATAGACGAATCATCTGGAAAAGAAAATGACACTCATTTTATTGTCGGGTCTGCCGAATGGCATAATCTGTTCTAACGCCATTACAATAAAGGTGATAATTCTATAAATTTCTGATGCTTTTTGTTGGGTCTGCCGAATGGTTCGGTTTGAACGGGTTCGCTCAAATGAACATTGACATTAGAAACACTGCTCTATCGCCATTACAATAAAGGTCATATTGCTATAAATTCCCGATTCGTGATATCGCATAATGGAAATTGCGTGACGTCTACCTATACATGCGAATGCGCGAATTTACGTGCTAGCTACTGTATTGAGTGCGTCGTCCATTAATAATGTCATTGCGTAGAGTCCATCAATTAAACTAGAATAACAATTTAATTAAAATAATCCACATTTGAAATCAGTCACAAAAGCAATACGTGTCTCACGTGACACTGCAATCGAAACACGTGAGCATCAATGTTATTATTATTTTTTTAATCTAAAACTCCTGACGCATATTGTTGTAGTGGATTCTATTCCACAGTTAAACTCTTATAATTTGTCAGTTTTTTTTAAATACAATCTTGTGATACACATTTTAAAACATTTATTTATTTTATAGAATCGTTAATATTTAAGCCAATTTTTTATGTTTAAATTATTTAATATTTAATCATAATTATTTTATAAATATATTTAAAAATTGGCATAACATGTAATAGTAACAAATTTAAAATATTTCGCTAAAACAAAGGAACACACTTTTCCTTTTATGTTATATTATATTTATATTCTTTTGATTGTGTGGAAGGGTGGAGGTAGTCTGTAGGACATAAATAGTGCACACAGAGCATTTTCAGTGAATTATATTGGTTTTCATTGAACTTATACTACAATGTGTAGATGGTGTTTGTTAGTTTTTAAAATTTAATTAAACCTTGCCTGATCCAAACCGTTTAAGCCATACCGCAATTAAGCCATACATAATTTAAGTTATTTTATAAATAGAAGAATATTTTTTATCGATAATGGTTTGGTTTAGGTAGGGCTTAATGAATTAAAAAAAAAACTAACCAACACCATCTGTAATAATATTTGTATTCTTAATTCAACGTAAACAGATAAGTATGACTGAAGAAGTGTGCATTATTTTTGTTTGATCACCCATAGCATAGGAAACTATTATAGTTTGGTTTCGGTAACGTCTAAACTAATCATCAGCACTATCTGAAAATTGTATTCATAGTTCAATGAAAAGAATTAAGTATGACTGATAAAGTTTAGTGTCCACTTTATATGTCGAATATTAACAGCCTACCTCTACCCCTCGCCACTGATATATACGTATGTATAATGTTCACTTAAAACTTGAAAAGATTACATACAATATTTTATTTATAATATTTATTAAGCTATTATTTCATTCTAGTAAGACGTTAATTTACTGTAGTATCTGACCATAGAAGTTGATCATTATTATAAAAATATACTAAAACGAAGCAAAATTAATAGAGGTGATAATCAATGAGCTAATATTTTACTAGTATCTTTTTCGTAATTTCTGAGCCCGAACAGAACATTAAAAATTACCTATTTACAAGACCACAGTTAAATACTAATGATAAACTTATGACCCTATACATAGAAATAGGTACGTATTTAAATAAGTAGGCTTGCACGTTATATAACTGCTTTTAGGGCGCACCGCTCAAAATCCGCTCGAATGATGCCAAATGAATACGTTTTCATTCCCCACATACGTTGGGTACATATTATTATCTATGCAAACACTGACGTAATATTAAATTCAAGCAGTATTCTTTTAGTAGTATTTAAATTATAATGATAGTGTATCCGCGGATGTAATACTACTGACAAAGCAATAATTAAATCATTTATTACTAGGGATTACAATACCGGCATTTCGGTATTTGCTATTTAATACCGGTATTCGTAAAATAATTGTTAAAAATAGAATTAGGTAGGTATCTACCAATAAATATAATATATATGTAAAAATCTCTATAAAATTTAATATTTTATAGCATGTGTCATAGCTGGTTACCAAGGATGACGAAGGACCACGGAAGTAAACCAGAAATCACGTAACCTGACAAAAAATACAGTGCTGTTAAGCCATATATGTTAATTAATACATTTTGTTTTCACTGTCAAAATCAAATATATCGGTATTGTCTGATTTTTAAAACCGATATTTCGGTATCGAAAAATACCGGTGTATTGCAATCGCCATTTATTAAATAATTCAGAAGATTTGAGAATAATTTAAAAGAGTCGTTGTCAAGTTTATTGTTTTGCTTAACTGTCAACTATGCATATGGTTCATAATTTATTAGACGTCGATATCTCTGCATTTGGCCATAAAGCAAATATAATTAAAATATCACTTAAGTGTAGTATCATAATGTCACTATAATAAATTAAACATAATATATGCGTGATGTTTGAGCACAGAAAGGATTGAATGGTCTGTAATATTCAAATTGAAAATAATAATAAAGTCTATTATATTTTCGTATATCATTCGTTAACATTTCGTAAATTTCACATAACTGACACTTCGTCGTCGTCTTCTTTACCGTCACGTAACCGTCTCCAGGATCCAAGGTACAAACTTGGAGATCCTCGTGCAGACTCCTGGGAGGTTTGCTTCTGCACACCCGATACCCCAGCTGATTATACCAGCAAGGAAATATCTCCCATCGGAGCCTCTGACTTGAAGTGGTCCACCAGAATCACCTTGGCAGGAGTCTTGGCCACCTCTCTCGTGACCAGCGCAAAGGAAGATCTCAGGGATGAACTCGTGGCGGCCAGCACGTAAAAACATCGACTTGCAGCGATCGTTGGACACGATCGGGACTTGAACCTGAAAAAATATATACAGTTTAAAAAAAAAAAGATCATGCGTACAATTAATTGCATTTTTTGATTTTCGTTCGGGTTACTAGTTGTTTTCTCTCTTTGACAACGATGGTAGACAAGAAGTAAAGCGCTCTAAACTGGATCATAAATTGTGTTTGCTGAGAACATGTTATAGAATTCCGGCAATTGCACCAAATACACTTTTAATTTCGTGTATTTTTTTACCATATTCGATCCTATCAAAATTATTATCAGCATCTAAGCATCCATGAAGCATTGAGTGGATATAATCCATTTCTCGTAATAACCTGTTATTACGTTTGTAAACAGAAAAACATGACACGCCAGTTTGACATCACCATGTTACGATTTTATAAGATATACCAATAAACGTTTTCAACAATAAAAATTCGATTTATTTTATTTAATAAAATAATTTAATCAAACATTTTGATTATATTCATTATGAAAAATCTCGTTTTTGAGAAGCCTTAAGAAACCAACTGAAATACCTAAATATGTATACTGTTCATTTTTATCGGAATAGATGACAGGTCGGAGTGAAAAATTGTAAAACGGACCATTAAAAAAACTATATTTTATAGGCATTTCTAAAGATATATAGCACGTAATAGATATTTTCAAACCGCAGAAGAGAACCCATAATCCGCAGATTTAGAGGCGTGTGTAATATTTAAAACTAAATCACCATGGGTGAAGTTTTTTAATGCGTATTTCATTCTGTACAAGAATTCGATATATCGGGTTGATAATGTCAACAACCAGCCCTTAAAAAAAAACCGGTAATTAAATAATATATACTCTATAACGTAGAGGTTCATATATATATAAAATAAGAATTTCCTATATTTTATGAGAGTTGTATGAGTTTTATGTATACGTCTAAAATCCGGTAGCTTTTTGTATTGGTACATTTAAGTGGTATTGTAATAGAATGATTATTTGGTTTCATAACTATTGCATGTGTGTCAAATAAACTATGGAAATATTAATTTCATATCATAATATGAAAATATTTTGTATTCAAAATCACTCCATAGTTTTATACAAAGAAAATGTTTTTTTAATTACACCGAATATTAACATTTTACGAAATTGTAATCATATTCTAAAAACAAAAAACAAACATTTGTCAATTATTTATAACGTACTTAATTGATATGAATTACTCATTGGGCCGTTGCTTATTGGAAACTGTTTTAATTTTTTTTCTAATAAAGCGAGCCAAAAAAAACCTGAATTACGGTAATGAATAGGCCCGTTGTATTTAATCAAAATTAGTAATTTACATATTTTTTATTAAATAAAATGATAACTTTCTAAAAAAAGTAGTAAGCACTTGATAAAATATATTAATAGCATTCAAAAAAAATTTTACATCATTATAATTTGCTTCGATATTTATTTACGACATTCAAACACAAAAAAACCTTATTCTTTTTTAAGATGTAAAATATTATTCTTCGTAATCTTAAGATGAGGGTTTCTGTTAAATATTTTGTTATTCATTATTTTATTCAAAGTAACAGTTTTACTAAACTATATTTTTTTAAATACTTGTAAAGCATTAAATAAAGTTAAAAATTTTCCCCTGTTAAGAATAAATTGAAAAGTGTTAACAACTTCAGAAAGCTGTTGTAAAGTTTATTAATTTTCATTAAAAATCTTTCATGCTAATATTTTTCAAGCCTACACACATGATCCTTTGTAGAAGTTACAGTGCGTATATTTGCACACGGGTTCGAAATAATAACTTGCGAAATTTTTACTTTACATGTTAACTCGTATACCGTGGCAAACTTCCAAGCAGGCTTTTGAAAATTTATTTTGTCTGTTAGGCATTATAATTATACAAAATTATAGACCGGAACTTTGCGTTATTACCTCTAAATCAAATCTGTCTGGAAAAGCTTTTTAAAGTTTTACTCCATACGCTGCATGAGCTTTTCAAAATATTAATTTGATATATTGTCAGCATTATTTTGATCATGCAATTTCCGTCAGTTATTTTATATAAAACATCGAAACTATGTATCTAAACAATCTTTAAAAAATCAATTTTGTAAAATGAAATAATTTTATTGTCATTTAATATACATAATTTAAAAAACACCTCAGATATATACCTAGGTACTAAAAAAAATCTTTTTGAGAAAAATACGACACCTAACGAGTCTTGAACCTGAAACCACTTTACGACTTAAGTTACGGACATCCTACTTAATTACGACGAATTTAACTGGTAGTTCTTACATGAAATGCTTATTAAATTGTGTTAATGTTGGCTATCGGTTATTGTGTTTCAAATTTACGTATAAATTATTAAATGCCTTAATTACTTACTGACCGACGCCTGCATCACTTCCAATTTTACTGCCAATAATTTAATAAACAATTTTTTTTATTTAAAAAATAGCGTATTCTCAAATCTTGTGAATTATTCGTTGAATAAAAGAAATTGTTTATTAAATTGTCATTTACGTTGTGGTAATTATTTTAACATAATATAAGAAATTTGCATTCATTTTCTTTCATCACAATTAATATTATCCTAAAATACGATGTAAAGTCATCATCATCAACCGAGGGCGATCTACTGCGTGATGAAACCCTTCCTTAGCTCCTTTTAATAAGTAGTGAACATAATTCGGTACATTTAATTTAATATTTTCGAAAATACTTACTATATAGAAATTTAAAAATATTTAAAATAAATTCAAATATGCAGTTTCATACACATTAACAAAAATCAACGTGATTTAAAAGTATTATTACTGTCTATTTATCTTTATAAAATATATCCATACGTTTATACAAATTATTGCTTGAAAATTAATTAAATCCCATTTATTTTTGCAGCATTTATTTTTATGTTTGCTTTATTTTTACTTTCTCTATATAAATATATATCGATCAACGAAGCGACCTTGTGCAAAATCGGGTAGGTACTTCAGTTATTATATTATAAAATAAAAATATTATTCATTATTTGATTAAATATAATCTAATTTGAGTTACTATTTCATTCATAAAATTATATTGAAAAACACACTAACATTTCATTATTAATAAACATTTCGTAAAAATCTCTATATTAAGTTTTCGTATAATATTTGGGTGACTCCATTTTCATATTCAAGTTTTCAAAATAATAAAATCAAGGAATATTACAATTCATACAAGAAATTTCAATTTCATTTTTTTTTATTTTACAAAGACAGAATATAATATTATGTATACAACATTTAATAATATTGTATTAGTTTTCATTTTCAAAGTACGTACCTAACAAAAGCCTCGCCTAAATAGATACTTTTTATGATGTTGGACATAATATATTAAATTACAAGTCATTTTCTTGAGAGGCGAATGTTTTTAGCAATTCAGCTACGGACAATTGATGTAGATATTTCTGAATCACACACTTATCAAATCCAACAATAAATGGCTACTATTTTTGTGATTTTAATTACGTGGTTGCTCAACATTAAAATTTTCTATTCTTTGATTACATTACATACAGATACATTAAGCTATACAATATGTACGACAGTAGCAAAAGGTAGAGGTAGGCTGTTAAAATCCGACATAAATAATGCACATTAAACTTTGTTAGTCGTACGTATTTGTTTTTATTGAAATAATACTACAATTTACATAAAGTGTTGGTTAGTTTTTAAAAATCAATTAAGCCCTACTAAAACTAAACCATAATAGTTTTGGTATACTTTGGGAGATACGACAAAATTGTGCACACTTTTTCATTCATAATTATTTGTTTTCGTTGGATTAAGAATAGTTACATATTACACATATTGTTAGCTCATTTTTTAAATTCAATAAACTTTGCATTCTTTTTATAAAATATTCAAAGTTATGTATTATTTAGATACATAATTTTATATATTTTATAGAATAAACGAGTATTTTTCGACTGTTACTTAG
The DNA here is from genome assembly GCF_057557595.1 of Rhyacophila brunnea. NCBI lineage: Eukaryota > Metazoa > Arthropoda > Insecta > Trichoptera > Rhyacophilidae > Rhyacophila > Rhyacophila brunnea. The sequence continues at coordinate 5,606,435 of NW_028232796.1, read as the reverse complement.
TATGGTTTGATTTCGCAAGGTTTAATTGAATTATAAAAATTAACCAACACCGTGTGTAAATTGTACTTTTATTTCAACGAAAACAAAAATACATTATGACTGGCAAAGTTTAGTGTGCACTATTTATGGCGGATCTTAACAGCCTATCTTCATCCTTCGCCACCGGTGTACGAATATAGCATGATTTATTAAAAAGTCTCTAAGAATAATTCTAAAGATCTTTCTAGAATTATTCTAGAAAGATCTTATAGACGTTAGATCTAATGTTGTAAGTTGTGAAGATATAACGTAGAAGGTTGCTTTGTGTGTGTGATAATATAATGTTCAGGGGCACAATTGAAATGAGACACAGCTTTGATATGGATTGTTTTATATTGTCTTAGAACATTTAAGATTAACACGGCACTAAAATAAGACTGTCACATTGTTTTTATACTTTGTTACTGAAGGTTACATTATGAATTTGAATATGATATCGAAACTTTTTGCGGAGTTGCTCGCATGATTGACTGTACTGTTGGAGGCCGAATTTTCAACTGAATTGTTGACTCATTTCCGCTTAGTAGTATTGTCCATGTTATACAAATGAACGTAATAATATTTCGGTTGTAGAGTTGGATAAATCTCTACAATACACATTTTGTTCGAATTTCACTTGGTACACGTATTTAGGATTTTTTTTAGTGAGGTTCTTCCAAGTTACATGAAGGATAAATTTTTTATTTAAAAATTCATGCAGTGACTTAAAAAGATGTATTTCAAAAGAAATATGCATTAAAAATGATTGTGTACTTACATTAAATATTTGTTTGATAAGAAATTATGACAATAAATTATGGAAAGGAATTCGCAAGAAACTTTTGGACATCAATTTTACCGCTTAATGCTAATTTTAAAGTGATTCGTATGAATTATTTATGCTCCCTTCTCGGCGTTATGTTGTATGCAAATTTTATTTAAATACTTCTCATAATGCTGAAATTTTTAACGGATATGAAAATTTTAAACGAAAAATACAAAGTAAATATTACGTCATTCTACAAAATTATGCATACGTTAGATGTAATATCTTTCTACATTTCACAGTAGGTGTAAAATGTAGATTATTTTCAGGTATTTTTATTTTATATTTGCATAGTTTTTGTTATGAAAATGTTAATAACAATAATATTATCAGCTATCGCCATCAATTAAATTGGTTTTCAAATTTGTTATTAAATTGTTTATTGTAATTGTTAAGTGTAATTTTGGGAATCAAACGATTTGCATTTCGTTAGCTTGGTTGCACAATAGTTGGTCGGCTGCCATCTAGGTGAAAGCCACATAGGTATAATAAACGAAGTAATATATTGAAATTATGATTTTAAATATCAAGTACACAAAGTCTACAAATAATAATGATTTTCTCTCTAGACAACAAAATTAAATGGTTAACAAGATTATACCATTTGTTATTCCATGAATTTGTTACTAATATAAGAAAAAATATAAATGAGGAAATAATCTTGATATATGGAGTAAAAATAATTGCTGGATAATAAATAATAATTCGATGTTGCCCAAGATCAAATTAAAATCGATTAAATACCAAATTATACGTTTTTAATGATGCAATAGAATTTCAATTGTTAAAAATTATAATGGTTATTATTCTTTATCGGTACATATATATATATTTTATAGTATGACCAGCTATAGTATAGGTAGCGGGATGGGCAGTGAGGTTAAAAAAGAATCGATATTCTTTCGCCAATACTTCAATACTTTTCTTAAGTATTGTTAATAATTATATGTTAGCCGAATGGCTGATTATCAACATTTATTTTTTAATATATACGGCACCAAAGACCGATCTCGATGAGAGGTAAGATTGTATACTTTCGCTTGTTTTTGCTTCACAGGGTTGTCCAGTAAATTTTTAATATTACCAACTTAAAACAGTAATCATGCTCATTTTTAGTAGAATACCTCTGGAACAAAAACGGGCGATTTGGAAGATCTATCACGTAATAGAACTTTATAGAAATAAATACAGTATTCAAGAGACTAAGTTAGTGATGGGATCTTTACAAAAAACTGAGAATAGGGAGAGGTGTCTCCTAGAAATGGTCAACACCCATATTGCATTGTAGTATCAATGCAAGATAAAGTACATTATAAAATGAAATAACTTAGTTACATATTATGCTGGCTGAAGGAATGAAAAAATAAGTTTAAAATAATTCTCCATTTACTTCGATTAGAATAAAAATTTTGATTTTCTCTTTAATAAAATCAGAGTTTACTTTGTAGTAACACATGGTGTTAAAATAAAATTAAAATATTTTAGAAGTGTTTCACTTTTATCTAAATATACTCTAGTATGACTTTTAAATCGAATACAATTTTCAAGTCGCTAAATTTAAAATAACCACGTACACAGCTGAATGCAAAAAATAATTTTATGTTTCAATTTAACATACTATTCAAAGTGGGTTGGCACTTTTGTGAGAAAAACACTGTTAATAATTTGTTTCGCAAATTTGTAGGCTGGCTTCTTTTTTGCCAGTAAAACCTCTCTGACACGCTCGCTTAAGCTGGGTTTGGGGCTGAGAGCTGAGAGTGTGGGTGTTGTATTGTCAGCAATATTTGGTCTTTGATGTCGAATAATAATGATATAAAATACCAACGCTACGGTTTTTGTTCACGATTTAGATTTTTATAAAAGAAATATGGAATGTTCATCGGCTCCAAATCTCATATAGTTTAGTTTTTTCTTTCATTAATATATTTCTAAAACACCTTGCCATTTTTGTTAGATTGCAATATACAATTTTCTCTATGAATATTCTGGTTTATGTCCTGGGGAACACTATTCAAATATTACAATTTAGTTTTCACGTTATGCCTCGGGCGTTAAAAATAGGAGAAGCAGCTTTAGACATAATTGGATAGAGACAAATGCAACAAGATACCCATGTAGGGTTGTTTCAACAAAAAAAAAGAATTTCCATATTATAATGCATTCTTATTAAGTTATGTTATATTTTTTTTTAGAATTATTAATAACCATGTCCTTGCTTTTTCGTACAAGGTGGTTGTCAGTAATTTTTGAGCAATCACAAACACCCAGGCTTTGATAAAAACACATAAATGTTTTATCATGACCGGGAATCGAACCCAAAACCCTCGGGTGGACTGGAATCAAAAGTATTTGTAATCTTTTTTTTCTTTGGTCAATCCAAACTAATGAAATAATTTAGCATCGCAGTTGCTCTTGCAGATTTTTAGAAAAAAATATGGATTCAAACTCATAATGAAAAATATCCGTTTTTTACTTATTTTGGAATGTTTATAGCTCAGTCAAACATCAAAGCATGTTTTTATTTAAAATTTGAACCTAAAATAGAATGTAAACTACAAGTATAAATTATCATACCACGCGGTTCATGTACCTAAATTATGAATAATATTTGTTTTGTTATATAATCATTACTATATAAACGTAATAACAAAGTCAGCTGAGATGTTTTTAGCTGTAAAAAATGCACAAAGATCTCACAATTATAAATTTATCTTCATAAGTGTATATCTATACCTTACCTTCATACGGGTAAGTGATGCAAACGTGCAGTTACTCATAATTGAGTACAAATTGGAAAAACGCTAAAATAATGTATAAAAATGATCTTTTGTATTTATTGTTATAATTGTGGTCCCAGTAGAGTAGACTTGAGTCATTTTCGGCATCCCGAGTTTGCCTTTCGGCATCTTCAGGCACTGTTTACACTCACCAAAAGGCAAATAAACACCGAGAACAAATACTATTAACTCTTACTTATATTACAGACCAATATTATAAAGTAGGTACAAACTTAACACCTACTTATTAAGTCAAGGATCACAATAAAAAAATATAACAAGCGAATTATGAATAGTTGAAGTGTGTTTGTAAAAAACCCCTTTACCTTATCAATAAAATACAAAATATTGATGTAAGTATGTATACGTGTATATATACATATATTTGGTGGGTTTATTTGTGGATTTGTTATATTTAAAAAAATATATTATATTGTCAGTATATATTTGCCTTTTGGTGAATGTACATAGTGCCTGAAGATGTCAAAAGGCAATCGCAAATCGCAAAAAACGACTGAAATGGAATAGTATATCAAATTCCATCAAGTGCCTTCGGTCGATAGTATTAATATTATAAATATTCTGATATTAAATAGCTCTGACAAAATTATAAATTTATTTATATTTTTAATATTTATACATTAAAATCTCTTATTTATATAAGTATTTAAAATCTTTTTCCACTTAACCAAACTTCACGTAATATTTTGACAATAATAAAATTATTTTACTAATACACAAGAATGTATAATATTTAAGTAGCAAAAAAAATAATAAATGACGTGGCTGTTAATATAACTGAACACTGTCGATATTTTCAGCTATAATTTATCCGTAAAAACATTTTCCCGACAAAGTGGCTCAGTAATGCTTTTCTGCTATGATTATTGAGATTTTCTTTAGAGAATTAGTATCTTGACATTTAATTCTGCTTCTTTTATGTGATTTGGTTCACGGAGTATAATTTCTCGTTCAGGTTTTCTTTTTGGAAAGATTTTTTTTCTCCTCAGGTTTAATTAACAGTAATAGGAAAACACCTGAGCGGTAATTGTGAGTGGAACTGACTGATGTGTACAATTTGTAACTAAAGAAAATTATTTTCTCCCGTATTTTAGGAGATTTATTATATATTTCCCACGAATATTTATTATAGGCTTCTATATTAATGAACAGTGTGAATAGAAAACTGTGATCGTTATTATTTTCAATAATGATTTTTACCTTGATGTATGGTATAATTGTGTATTGTGTGGTGTGAACTTATTTATGTAGATACAGGTATATAGGTACTGGGTGAGCTTTGTAATTGAAAGCGTAAATCCGTGTCCACATTGGCAACAAGTTGCTGGCAACCTCATTAAATTTCGACTAAAATAATTTTTGGTCAAAACAAATTTTGATAATTATCATGAAATTTAATGAGGTTGCCAGCAACTTGTTACTAAATAAATTAAATTAATGGTTGAATAGATTTCATTGGTAGGATCAACAAAAATACTGCGGTACTAGAATTGCATGTGGTGCCGGAAAATAATTGCCTTTAACATGATGACAGGAGAACTACAGGATGCAAACCACATCCTCTGGGGATGTCCAAGAATGTACTCCGAGAGGAAAGAGATGATTAAGTCGGATCAACCAGCTGTTGGACCCATCGGGCTGTCTGACCTGGTCGCCACGAAGTCCAATTATATTGCATTTTTTAAAAATTGCGACGTCTTATTGCGGACGTGAAGATCTCTTCACATATTTTTTGCTGTCCGTGTGATTAGCATCGTTCTTTTTCTTATATTTATTAAATTCCTTTCTTTTGTATTAATTTCCCTGTGTCTTTTCTCTCCACGGCATTTTTGCATTAGAGTAAAATCACTTAGCTCGGTCAAAGCTTACTTGAGAACGCGGTGACCTCAATCTCGGATATCTGCTCCTGGGACATTAGCAGGCGTAAACAACTGTACAGATACTTCACATCAAACGTAGTGCCTCGTTATACGCTCGATTAAGACTGAGTGTGGTGCAAGACGGGTTTGTTTTTGAGGGCGTGTTTGTGTTGTCTATAACATGTTCATCGTAGAGAGCTAAATTACGGAAACCACATCACCTGGAATGTCTGAAAATGTGTTGAAAGGTAGAAAGGGAAGAGATGCTTGAGTCCGTTTTACCAGCTGTTGAGGCCATAGGGGCCGTCCAACTTGGTTGCCATAAAGCCCAATTTTATTGCTTTTCAAAAAATTGTGTTTTTTTTTTTTTAAATAATATAAATTGTAATACGAGTGATATATTTATTTGTTGGTTCACCTTCTCCTCTCTCCCATAAACACTTTTTTATTAGAATGAGTCACAGCAAAATTTTGTCAAAGCAGAGACATTCTCAGGTGACAAAAACTGCTGATGCTTCATACCCAAACGTAGGGTCTTGTGATAAGCTTGATTAAGACTGACTGTGATGCAAGGCGAGTTGGTTTAGAGAAGTATATATTTGTAGTGTCTCTAATAATTTATTGGTTAAATAAATATGCAGAGCATTTACAAATAAATATTAAATTTAAAAAAAAAAGATTATTTACCTCTTGCAGTACTGATGGTAGAGATCCACCTTCTGAAAGTCTTCCCCAGCCTGTTACAGTAGCATTCTCACCAACCAGCAGATCATCACTGGCTGGTAGACATACGGGACTAATATGGGGAGCAAACGCGAGTGGTTCCTCCAATTTTACCAGAGCCAAGTCATACTCGTACGTGAAGAAGTTGTACTTTGGATGGACTGCTTTCCTTGCTGCACCACGCTCTGCGAAGGGAAAGTCTTCCTTGACGTTCGCGAAGTCATACTCGCCGACCCGGATACGGATTTGAGATAGCAGTAGACTGAAAAAATAAAAATATTTTCTTTGAATTAATACTGTAGTTTACATAATCGAGCTCAATCTATAAAAAACTAAAACACAGCGTAAAACAACATAGGATTAATTAAATCACCAAAACATTGTAGTACGGCTTAAAATTTTATTCATAAATAAATTTGTGCTGGTCTCGTTTGTTATTTTTTTCAAATAAAAAAATAACGTGAATTTTAAATAAACAAAAGAAATTAGAACATTTATAAAATCTTCATTTTTTTTTTAAATAAACAATGCTGATTTTGTGGTATTTTTTAGCTAATCAATGATATATTTAAATTAACCAAAAAAAATATCATAAGTAGATAAAATTATGCATATGAATTTATTTAAGTATTAATAATGGGATATTTGTATCTAAATACTATGTACATCTACTTGGTAATAACAGTAAACAAAATCAATTATATATCAGTTCATGGGGATTCAAGTCCTACAGAGTTCTTCTGGAAAATGAATCATAAGGCATTCAAATAACTTTGTATTCTTGAAACCTAATTATATTGCGTGATTTATACAGAGAGTGAATTTATTATTATAATTAGGTACTACTTTGTCAGTGACATGACCTCGTTGAAATTGATGATTTTTTTTTATCATAAATATAGAATTTTCAATCATCTATAATAGAGTATTTTCCGATATATGTTTCTTCATAATGTAAACATTCTAATTTCAAAACTCGTATCCACTCATTTTATACAAGATTTAAAAAAGCAGGTCGCAAATACTGTCACTTGCATACAATCTATGTTTATATTACAATAATTCTCAATTCAAACCGAATGGGAAAAGGTTTCATTTAAATTGCACATTTGCTCCCATAGGGAGTTGTTCTGGGCAGCTATTATTTTATTAAATATTTACACTAAATTGGTAGGTAATTCTCATGATTTTTACAATCCGATGTTGATCTTGATCGTCCACCGAAAATGATTTTTGACAGTCTTTCTCATGACTTGGACCCACGTTGGCCTAGTTCGTATATTTGTTTAATTACGAATCCGTGGGTTGCTGTTTTAACCTACGGCTGGTAAAATTATTTTTTTATTACAGTTTGATACGTTTCAAGAACCCAATGTGCTGGGCGAATGGTTAACAAATTTTCTTGGTAAAAAAATCCATGAAAATAAAATCAGCTCTATGGAGGCAAATATGCTTCAAAGCGAACACGGTGTCTTGCAATACTGAATCCAAATACACAATTGAAATATACGACACAAATAAAACCGGGAACTTGATACCATTGGCTACAAAAGTATTATCCCTCTATTATTTAAAATGACAAATATAATATAATAAAATTATTATGAAGGTATGATACTTAATATCCTTGAAGGATATACATAATTCGGAAACGCTTTTAAAAGAAAATCTTGAAAAAACTATGTATATTGAATAAAAATAAATAGTTATTTTTTATGTAGGTGCTTAAGGAAACTTGATCAGTGATTTTAAGCATACTGTTTTTTGCATAAAATACACATAAAAGAAATCTAATTGCGTATGTTCACAAAAATATAGATGTTCCGTTCTATATAATATTATCTACAAAGGATTTCATGTAAATTTTATTTTTATAATAATCTGTTTTCTAAATAAAGATAAAAAAAAAAAACATTACATATTGCTTTGAATTAGATAAAAAATCTTCTATATACATTTAAAAAACTAAATAAGCGTGACCACAAAATAATATGTAAAATTAAAGATAGAATCCTTAAACGAATTAATTTTTTTTACTGCAAAAGTTCATGTTTGGCTTTAAACAAAAAATATTTTCCTTTTTAATGTATTTAGATACGCATTTATTAATTAAAACACTTTAAAATGTAAATTATCAAAAAAACTCAAATTGCAAGCTTCGTATTTTTCCGCTATGTGCCTTTGGTAATTGGAATACTCACCTTAATAGAATATTATGTAGGTTGATGTAAGTCATATTAATAAATTATGTATTTATAAAACATTACATTATTTTTTAATACAACTTTGTACTTTGTTGTGACTGTTTAATGATTATCAATTAAACGCTTAATAATAAGTAAATATTGGAGTTAAATTTATATACATAATCGTTATAAAAGAGTAAATTTAAAGAGTTTTTCATTTTAAAAAAATCGCGTTAGAAGTTATACTTCTTTGGCGTAACAAAATAAAAACAAAACTTGTGATAACCCTGATTCTTCAACTAGCTCTTAATTCTCTTGTTAAATTACACACTCAAGAAAAAGGACCGCTTATTGGAACGCCGTTGGTTTATTTCTATACACAATAACTTATATTACTAAATTATGTATTTATTTATCGTTGTTTTTATTTTTAAAGAAACAACCGCCACTATGACGTTTAATAGTTTGTTAACGTAAGAAATTGCAAATGGCTGACAACAATAAATTCGCTGCCTAGGCAACGGAACAATTCTAAACTATAATATTTAACTGTATAATCGTCACTATTGGAGTATCATACTGTGGCGTAATGGTAGTGCGTTCGGCTGATAACCGAACAATCGGTGGGTCGAATCCAATCGAGTGCGTTTATTTTTGCGTGAAAAATTAAATTATGTGTTACATGTCACACGCCAAAAATACACTCTGATCTGATTTTCCAAACGCGCCTAAAGAAGTGTAACTTCAAAAATTTTACAAAAAACATCTTTCATTTAAAAGTAAGTTCACCCACATCCAAGAAAGCTAAGATTACTTTTTCAAACAATACGCCAAAAAGCAATCTTTTCTAAAATATATAATATATATTATATATCCAAAGGATGATACTGTGAAAGAAATATACAACAATAAAAAACTTTTATCTTGGATTGTATTCAATATATTTTAATGCAAAAGTGGAATATTATTTTTTATTCATAAAAGTCAAACAACTGAACGTAATTCGACACGACATATGAATAAAGAAATCAATTTTCATTTTAGGACGTTTCCATTTCAGAAGTTTTCTGTAAAGAATAAATGATACGTAAATTGGAAGGGATTTTAGCGCACCATACAAATTTCTAGCTACTAAAAATATGGAAATATTGATTTGGATAATGAAAAAAATATTCGATATTCAAATTTGCAAAATATCTATTATTACCACGTTTTTATTAGCTCGTATTCTTGTTTTTCCAAGATTTGTATTGGACGATTGAAGATTTTTCACTAGCTTCCTGACTAGTGACTAGACATTTAATCTTTTAGAATATGTCAAAACACAACGGCAATGCATTATTTTAATACTTTTAGCCATTTTTAAGTAGAATTCAATAATTCATTTTCAGTTAATTATGTTGTGTATGGAAAGTTATTATTGTTGGTCGCTAAGGGGGTTTTAGCAACAAAATTTTTAATATATACGTGCTTTACTATGGAAATCAATATGAAACGTCAAAATGACATTTCAGTATTCTATATTTATTCAGTATTTCTATCAAGTACAATAAAAAGTTTTTTATTAATCCATAGAATTGTCAAGTTTATATGATTCAACAGAAAATTTAGAAACGTGGTATGTAAAAACTCCTTTTTCGTCTTGTAATTATTTTTATTTCATTTTATTAACTTTTGTTTAGTGATGTAAACGCATGATTGTTTCAGAAAATAATATCACAGATTATGCTAGTTCAATATTTTTATTTTTAATAACATCTCCATTTTATGCAATCCTAATACTATCGATATCTTTGCATCGGTGATAGAAAGTACAACTCAAATAAACCACTAATATTATTAATTGTCATCTTCAACAATATTTATTTTTATTCAAAGGATGTGATTCTATAACAGAGATTCTTTGGTATCTTTACTTAGTTTATTATAATTTTTATTTCACTTTTTATTATGGAAGGCCTCACAGTTACTTAGTACATCAGACTCACTACTGCTTTTTACGAGGAATAATTTTCAGTGATTCGTCTAACTCTAACTAAACCATTGATTTTTTTTATAATTTTGCCATTTTCTTCTTAAAAATAAATTCAATAAGCACGCTTACATTAACGACTGTAGATGAGTCACATAATCATATATGACTCTATATGGTCGATTAATACTCGGTATTTTTATTTACACGTCGGGTTTGGTTGGTGAGATATACTTAATTTGATATTTTGATTCTGTACAAAATAACAATTAAAAATATAATGAGTAGGTACACATTATTTTGATATTTTCCAGACGATTGATTTGAACCCATATATTATACTCAGAAACAATAACACTGGTAATCTTCAATTTTTTACTTTATCCAGTGGGTCTCTTCTATACTTATCGACCGCTAAAGTGATAAATATTATCAAACTTTGGGTAGGTTTGTATCAAAGTATTAGCACTTATTGTAACAATTGCAATAAATTGGTTGTAATTGTTGCAATAAGTGCTATATTTTAACAGCACCTCTCTTGACTGTGATAAAACTTAGAGCGAGATAGACAGTTTTGACTGTTTAGACGGCTAACTTATTGTAACAATTATAATACCTAAATACAAATATGTAATAAATACTATCACTTTATGACTTTAGCGGTCGATAGTCGCCTTGCGTATAGAATAGATCCGCATAAGTGTTTATCTTGCATGCTCTTTAAACGGTGGTAACAATATAAACACGTAATGTGTAAAAACATTTGAATAATAAGATCCACGGAGTCACTCATTCAAAGAGTAGCATTTCCGTATTTTATTCACACATCTCCGAATGGAGATGTACGAGATGAATTACGTCACTTCCGGAGGCGCGCAGTTATTCGTATTTACGGCATGATTTATCTCATCTGCCCAAAACCATTTCCCGGATACCCCTTCACATTATGACAGAGAGGGGCCTCCCGTTGAGGAAACGCTCTTTTATTTCGAGATTAGAAAGCGAACCTCTAAAATGAAAGCCATGTTTTTCTTTTGCATAAAAAGATCTTCTTTTTAGCCTCTGGCAATGAAATAATATCAAAACTATTCACTACCACAAAAATGACTTAAATTTTATATTTACATGCGCCGTTCATAAATAAATACATATTATTCAATAAATTTAATAAACCCACAATAACTGAGTAATATTTTTGTAGTAATAACTTAAAATTCATAATCGCAGATTAATCAAACATGGAGCCTGGAGGTCTGGAGAACCAAACTTCCCCCCGAATTTTAATAGAACGTATTTTTCCACAGTAATATTTTTATACCAAATTTCAAATATCTCCGTATACGAAGAGTAATCGAAAATTGAGTGTGACTCGAAACACTTAAGGCTATACCTCAGATCGTGGCTAGGCGATGCGCGGATTGCAAGTCGCGGGTGCAAATGACGCATGCCAAACGAAATATAATTTGTCTTGTTTTCTTTTTAAAATAAATGGGTAACGTTTTTAGTCATCTTAACACTATTTAAGAATTAATACCCCCGTAGCCATCACGAAACAAATTGACTTATTCACACTTCGACGTTCGGTCTCCGAGTGCCAGCGAGTCCAAAATTTCGTCGCGCCTATAGTTGAAAATTATTTGCCGTTTCACTGAAGTATCGCCTTAACATAAAACGATACAGGTTTAGATATTTGATAGAATATAATAAATATCTACAAAAAAAAACAACGCTAAAGACAGTAATTTTTAGTCAGACTGTATTTTTTTGAATACTTTAAATTTTAAATTATCTAGATATTATCTTAACTTTAGTAAAAGTTTTTTCAGCTCAACTTTTTATATTTTGTACTTTTTAAACTAAAAAAAATGGATTAACAAATAAACACGTGTCATGGATGTAACATTTCAAATAAAATCCATTACACGTGCAAACTAAGTATCGTCTTAATCAGATACCGTACTTTGATAATAATGTTAATAATTTTTAATAGTTGTGAATATGATCAAAACACGTGCCGGTATAAGTATTTTATTACCGTGTATTATATTACATAAAAATATATTATTACTACAAAATTCCAAGTATATCTTTATGTAAACCTAATTTATACAAAATCGAATAACTAAATATTTACTTTATAATAGAGTAATAATATTCAGTAAATAACTGACATGATATTTTAATGAAATAATTATTAAACATACACACACGTGTACTGAAGGAAACCCAGAAATTTACTTAATGGGTACTTACGTACATAATAATATCATAAAGAAAATATTTTTCAAAAACCAAAAATATTTTTATTTTAGAAGATTACCAATTAAATCAGGAACACGTGCGCAAAAAATAATAATATACTTATTTATATATTATTTTGAAATCAATCGGCTGACTGCTCAATACACAAAAGAGTCTTGGGAAATATTTTATTCAAATTATTTAATATTTTTTGAACTTGATACGATTTAAAATAGAAGTCTTATTTTTTAACAATACGTTCTTCTCGTTTGATAACAGAAAGATAACAAACATATTACCATAGTTACTAGCTTCTTTCAAGTTAAACTAAAATAACCTTTGTTATTTGTAATTCTTAAAAAAAATATAGTAAGTAATTGTTTTGATTATAATATGAATCAAATTTTCAATTCTAAAATCATAGCTCACTTTATTTTACGAAAATTTATTTTCGTTTTCAAGATAAGCTTCTGTTCTTTTATTCTTACAAGAGAATATAATAATATTTATTATATTACTATTATGACAAAGGAATTATTCTGTTTCATATATTGTGACAATTATTTGGTAAATGAAAATGCGTGGCGCACAAAACCGGAAGTAAAGACAATTTGTGGACAAATATAGTCAAAACCAGACCTAAAAAACGTCTGAAAGGTAAACCTAGTTTTCTGAAACTGGATTAATCTAGCCAGGTGATGATTTTAATTATATTTATCATGTTTTTTATTAATGAAAGTGTTTTATGGGAATTTTATATGAATCATTATAACCTTTCTTTAATTACAATTTCAATTAAAATTCAAGTCTATAATGTTACCGGATGAATGGCAAAGTGTCTGCGTATAAGTCATGTTGTTTTTCAATGTGTATTTGGATCGGCAGCACGCTGTTAGGGAATGGCTTCATTATAAAGCTAATGGCCTAACATGGCAAAGTCGAGGTGATGAGAACGATGCATACAATGAGACTGACAATCACCTTAGGTGAGACTAACGTACATTGTAGAGTTAGACACCTAGTTGTATGTATAAAAGCAGTGGGGACTATAATACAGGTAATATTGTGAGAACTACTCCTGACCGGTTCAGGTGCTCTTTTTGACAGCAAACACATGTTAAGATTTGGCGGAGTCTTTACATATTAGTTAGTATGTATATTATTCAGAACAATACAATAAGAACTGTGCTAATTCTTAACTTACATAATAAATTTAGTAAGTTATGGATTCCATATTATGTCGTAGATAATAGTATTTCACAACGATGCACATAAATGATTTAAATATTAAAATATCCCATAATTTTTAAACAAATAGCTATACGGCCACCTGTTTTCGCAATAAACAATATGATAACGGTAAATTATTGCAATACGTAACAAAATATCAGAACACATGATGTAATTTTTTTTTTAGACCACATCCGCTTTTCAGTTGATGCACGACGCCTCTAAAAATCTTTGTTGCTTGCCAGTATTTTTGCGTAATCACAGGTCATGCTAGTACCCCATAGATGGCTGTAGCTACCCTATAGATGGTATTCAGTGGCCTTACAAAACGTTAAAATCAAGTCGGCTTAAAGAACAGGCAGACCTGATTGACATTTATTGTGTTAAGGCATCCGCACCACATGGTTTAGCAAGGTTCACTCTCAGCGTGGTGAGATGCTGCTTGGTTTTGTTCCCCCTAACATATATTCTCGTAATTCAGTATACGATTGCTTTGAACCATTATATGAAACTTTGACTAGCTACCGTAAAATAGTAACGTCAGAATGCAAGAGTCAAACAGGTATGATTTGGTACCTATTTGGATGGCAAGTTTTCTTTGTAAATCATACAATATTCCATGATGTGAACCTCCAAGCATTTAAAATTGTCGTGTCTTATGGTTCAAATAGACTATATGACGATCGGGCACATATATGCTAAGAGCGTTTTAGTGTCCATGATCAAATCTATGCCATTCTGACATTTATACATACATATTGTATGACAGCTATGACTTCGTATTTACACTATGTGACACCCTGTGACACAGGACGCCAACATAAGAAACTGGTTTTTCGACATATATATGACCGATCGTCATAGAGTGTATTTGAAGCATAAATCAGGGAATTATTTGAATCACTATTGGTTTTTCTCGCGTTGATTTTCACGCCAAAGTGAGGCCAATCATTATGCAGCCTTTCGATTGTCTCTTGAAATTGATTATTTATTATTAAATATTAAATTCTTTATTAAGAATTTTTATAAGAAAAAATAGATAAACACAAACGCGTAATATGATGTCTGATAGGCAATCAATAAAAATAATGACTTTTATTTGCCGAGGCCGAGAATATAGGCTTTCTTTTTTAATGCATCGCTTTATGATTTTTCGCTCGGCTTATTGTGGGCAATGTTTTTTTTTCGGATTTCGTTCAATGCGAAATGAAAAGCAAAAATGCTGCCTTTATTGCGTATTAAAAAAATAAAGGGGGGGCATAAAACAATAATATTATTTTCGCTTCATAAAAAAACACCGCCTCAAAAGGAAACGTTTATTGCCGAATGCGACAATCGTAAATATTATATTAAAAGAACATTTTAACAGCGATAAATAAACTCATGGTTTAGTTATCTACCATTGTATCACTTCTTACCACCTAATGTTCCCTTCAACCAAACCCATCCCGGACCACACCCGGTATTAATTGAGAAAATTGCGAGGCAGTAATTTATGTGATTTGAGGCAGCTTAATGTGTTTATGCCGAGAAATAATGAACACAAGGACAGAGGACAGTACACCAACGAAAAAAAAAGAAATTATCTAAGTGAGTAGAATTTTACTTCAGGATCGTGATCCTAGTAATTTGAGTGTTGAACAGCCTTCTAAAATGGTTGTTTCTTACCCTCGCATTATTCTACGACACGCAAAGTATGTGTCAGTGGAACTAGTGAATTGACGCAACCATCTATGACATTCAACGTCTACTTTTATATTTTTAAGCGGCATATCTAATATACAAGATAGCGCGGATGACACAAACGGATACTTATTATGACCATCAGGCCACTCGCATTCGACAACCACTCGCACATGTGACAGGTCGAAATAACTCATATGTGAGCACTTATAGCTTTAGCTGCAGGCCAGGTGCTTATCACTAGACTCCAAATTTAAAATTATCTGGGTATGGGGAAAGTATCCGGAAAAGTGCATTGAGAGGTAGGTCCAAGCATAAGTCAATGAAATTTTTATAACTTCACCCCTTCCACTACATTATAAATCAATAATAAATACTTTTTGAAATAGGCCGCCTACATGCCATTTTTCTGTGTGCGCGCCTGATGCTCGTAAATGTATTAGGGGCAGTTATCCAAGACTGAGGTCACCACGCGCTAAAGTGTGTTTTGACTGAGCTTCCTAGACTTTAAAACTCGAGTCTTCATAAAAGAGAGAAGCAAAGCGAGGCAAAGTATCATTAAAAATGAACTGAAGAGAAAAAATTTATCTCATTGTGTTAGTTACATTCAGTTTACAATAATTATTATTGTGCCACAGAACCGAAAAAATGTATCACTAAGTGATCCATCATAAAAATATTGACATAAAACTATTTATAATATGAAACGAATAAAATAGCGCGTGCATTCATACACCTAACTACCACTTACTTAGTCAAAGTCATAGATAATATAAGTCAAATAAGTTCAACATGAACGTAAGAAAGCTCTGGTTTGCTTCTGACTTAAGAGCGTTCACGTATAACGTCATAAGCCAGTTATGGACATATACGCATAGAATATGGTGTACGAACTGACTTACGGGCAGTCTCTGATTCATGTGTTTTAAGTCAGTCGTACTAGTACATTTTATTACATTATCTTTTGACAATAGCCTCTGCAACGTGCCAAAAATCTTGTAGTAAAAGAATAGTTAGTAAGAGCTTAAAGACCAAATAAAACAACCTAACCTACGACGGCCGTGCGGCTAACGCATATGTTTATAGTATCGTGGGCATGGCCTCCACATCCTGAAATGGGCCTCCAGGCTAGGATGTTTGGCGGGCCCCTCTACATATCGCTAACGTTAAAGTCAGTGTGACGCACTGCAGTAGCGTTATCCAAATGGTCTATTTTTAACGATTGTTTATATTTTTAATATGTACGAGTACATCCATTTGAATGATGAAGTTGTCGAGTATCAACACAGTAAAAATTGCATCGTACAACTAAATAATTAAAATTATTAATACCATATCAAAATAGCGACTTTTTTTACTATAGGTCAAATTTGTGATCTTTGTTTATCTCACTCATCTGGTCAGCTCGCCACGCCAGGCCCTTTCTGAGCCCGGGCCACCAGGCTAGACCCCTGTCAGCCCCCACTTTGTGGGAGCCATGATCGTGGATCTCAATCTCGAATGGATCTGGCAAAGACACATATTGTTTTTCAATGTGTGCTTGGAGTCAGAGAATAGACCTAATAGGCTGAGCAAGTGGCTTAAGTGGCTAACAATCATATCTCTTAAAACAAAATCTGTTAATACGATACATCCACTCTGTAGAGGACCATACGAACTTCTTAGTATTGGACATAACAAAAAAAATACTATAACCTATATTATATAATATTATGTAATTTAAGATATAATCTGCACTGATTTATGCATACTTTTGCGTGTAACTAAAACTTTACGCATGTGCCTACATTTTTTATTCTGTGATGATATACACTAGGTATCTATAAGTTTTGATTATTAGTTATGAAGTCATTATGATCATCCTGGATCGATGTAATGTTGTATGAAAGCTTTCCCAAACTGATTATATTCCTCCCAATCATGTGAATTACATTTATCCAAGGATTTTTTGGTTTCCACATTTGTGTCCTTCTTCCTTCTTTCATCAACGTTTCGGGCTCATTGCAGAGGCCATTATCAAGAGATGATATGTATTATAATTAAATGTAGTGTAGGTATATGAATGTAAACGTTGCTCTGAGAATGTCAAAAAGAATCCGATTAGCTAAGAGCAAACGTTGCTCAGAGTAATGTATCAATAGTTACGACCTGCAACGTGCCCTAAACATCAAGGAAAGAAAGAAGGACATACGGTGGAAACCCAAAAATCTACTACGATAAAAAAAACTGTGAAAGCCTCAAACATTATATTTATATAAGTAGTTCCAGAAAACTAAACCTTACCCATATTGAAAATATTGATATCCAAAGTGATACGATATTGACCAATGTGTACGTGTGTCCAAGAGGCATGCTTTGCTATCGGATATTTCTTACAATGGAATTTATTTGTTAGCAGATAATGCTGCCAAATTCTCAAGCCATATTACATTTTATAGTTTTTGAAGTTTTCTTAATTTTATTAAACGAACAGATAAAATTTAACACGACGTGAAAAATGGTTTAAAAACATTCTTCGCTCGCTACGCTGGCAATATTAATTCCCTTGGTAGGCAATATAAAACACATTTTCTCAACTAAAATCAAGTCAAACTATTACCTGTCAATAAAAGCGATAAGAAAAGTCAACGATCATTTTCGATATAACAAATAACTGCCTTTATTTCATCCAAACACGATTGAAACAAATCGTATTGGCAACTTTTATAAAAGGATGGAGGGAAAAAAACTTTTCCCTTTTAACCCAGGTAAGGAAGTACGGAAGTAATATGAAATGGCACGTGAGATAAAACTTTGGAGGTTACATATTTTCTTTAGTATCAATTTATCTACTTACTTTCTTACAAGATGTTTTTCGCGTGCTTCTTTCATCGAGAGAAATTTTCACTTCGTTTTGATTTTGTATGCTGTTTAAAATTCTACGTCGATCCTAGTATTATTTTCAATATAATAATAAACATACAAAGAAAATATTGGTATTAGGAATAAAAACAAAATACATCGCACGTCACTAAAATTGTCTACTTCTCTAGGGAAAGCATTGATTAACCATGCAACCTTCTATAGTGCCTTATTAGCATAATACCCCGTTTACCCGTGCATGGATTTACTGCTGACAATGCTGCTGAAAATGCACGTGTAAACATGTATTATCATGCAACTTGCAAGATTGCATGCATGAATCAAAAAAGTTCGGAACCTTTTGAATTTTCACGTGACAGTTGGGATCGTTCGATATCTGTGTCTACGTAGTAGAACGGTAGTGGCAAACTTTTCGGTAAAAAAACAAACTACATAATTTTTACAACCTTTCAAATAGCACTATAAAATCACAACATCGCGTCTTGCTTACTCTTGAAGAATGTGATTGGCAAGACAGTCAGCACTTTTACATGTCAACAGTTATTATTGCGGTAGTTTAAAATGCACACTATTGGTAGAGGTTTGATCGATAAAATGTCATATCACAAAATAATAAATTGTCAAATGCATAAAAAATCGTTTTTTTTAAAACATCATTAATGAAAACCACGCCGCGTGAGGGCAGACTTAAAATGCTTTAAAATCAAAAGTCACTTACGATTTTTTTCTTAATGAAACGCAGTATGAAAACTATGTTTGTACTCTTGTAGGTTGTACACCCTACCATCCAGCATGACTTGGCAGGACACCATTAATTTATAACTACAATGTATCTTGCAACATAATGTTGTTAAAATTCCAAAACAAGCAATTTATGTGAGTCAATCAAATTTCAACAGAAAGCTAATTTAGCAAAATAATATAATAATTCAATAATCAATAATATCGCAAATTAAGAAATAATGCTATGTGATATGCACAAAAGTGGTTTGTATGAAATCAATCTTACGCAATTATTAAAACTGCATAATTGTTCAAATTAAAATCAATTGTTTATAATTTACGAATAAACGAATCATGCATTGCATAATAAAACTCATAAGCATGATTATCAAAAATATTCAAGTACCTAGTTGATAGCAGCATTTTCTATTTTATCGAATCAATATAAAACACTGGGTAGGAAAAAGCAACATGGTCTTTCAGTTATCAAAGGTTGAACCGTAAGGTTATCGTTACGCCTCGCCCGATCGAAACTCGTAATCCATCAGAACGCATACTTGTGATTTCAACCATCTAAATTATAATCTGTAAACTTACCTGTAATAATTAAAATGATATTTATTTGGAAGGAGATAATAAAACCAGGGTTCATTTCATTCACGCAGCAAATTCTGAGTTATTCATTTGGGAGTCAAACCAACGTACCCTGCCTGTTCCCTATTCCATCTAAACAATAATAATAAATGCAGACCATCTTTTGAGTTTAAATTAAGCAGTTAAAATCGTCTCGTTTGTATGAGCGCAGATATATTTGATCCAATGAGCATAACTGTTACCCCGCGAACTTTCTTTCTACACCGATCTGATGAAAATGCTCTGAAATGGATAGAGGCAATATAAATGTGTCTTTGAGGTTTTGTGTTTTATTTTCTTTAATTAATTGACAGGCAACTAGTAGACATTTTAGATCTAGGGTTTCTTTATATACCTAGATATTATTTACATTATAAAAATTATTAAATGTGAGATATTTTATACATTGAAAATGTAAAAAAAAAAATATTAAAAATTAGATTTTTTTTTATATCATATTAAAAATATATTTTTATTAAATATTTCAAAACAATATTTTTTTTTTCATAGAGAAAAAAAATATCTTTTTATGTTTCACTCAAAAATATAATGAAAATGCCAAGTACAAAAAGAAAAACACAGGTCTAATAAAAACGAAACTTCATTTAATATTTTTAATAAAACCTGCAAAACATGAGACATTTTTGCATCGCATAGTCTATCTGTGTTTTCAAAAATTGCTTTTTAAGTAGTTAAAATGAGTCGTGCCTGACATTTTTAAATATGGAACAAAAAAATCATTTAAGCTTCTATTATTACAAACTTTGTATGCCGAAAGCACAGCGCAAAAAATGTATATTTTTATATAAAATTTCAAATTTCCAATAGTAATATTAATTATCAATTGCCATACTGGTTTTTTATCAGAGAATATCTCTAAAAACTATATTACATTTTTATAACAAATATATTTACATAGTATTTTGTGTAATAGTTTCAAAATAAATATACATAGTTTTATTAAGAATAGACAGATACAAAAAATATAAAAACAAGCAGATACGATGATACGAGATAGATGAAAAGTAAAAATGTAGTTGAAATACTTATCATTTTCACAATTTATTACTAACATATTACATTGTATAATAATGTACTTAACATGGTGTCAAACTCTGCCATTATTGCTAATGTGCATCTACCTTAATATTCCTAAAACCAAAATCCACCCCGTACCGCATCCGGTCATAATCGAATGTATCACAACCAGGGATAATGGAAACTGAAATACCTGCATTAAATAATGTATTGGGGAATAACCCATCAGATTTATATCTATAAATCTGTTCTGTGATAATACACACACATAACTTTTAATGTAAAGCATCTTGAAAAAGTCTCAGTATAAGTTATCCAAAACTGAGATCGTCACACTTTGACTGACTTTAATTCACTTCAATCTAAGATAGAATGGAGAGAAACAGACACGAATTGATATATTTGCACCTAATAACTATCTTATAAATTAGTAGCATCAACTGTTTGTTATCCCAGCATTTATAACTAACCTGCAAATGGTGATGCTAATTGAGAGAGCAATATCTATGTTCGATCAAACTGTTTCAAATTTTGTTATAGTTTACGTAGGCGAAGGTGACCTTAGATGGGTATTGATTGTAATTTCTTAAAATAGAGTCCATTTAAGTCACTTGACGGAATCCTAACTAGACTTATTTTAAAATACATATCTATTCTTACTTACACTATTAATGGAAAAAAGTTTATTTTATAATAGTAGATATATTTTTAAAAAAATCGATACATATTTCATTCAGTATTTTTTACTTGTTTAAGAAAATAGTTGCCATTTTGCTAATGTATTAAATTAATATTTGTGATGTATACATTGTACCTATTAAAATAAATAAATTATATGTACTTTTAAATCACAAATCCAAAAATAGGTTGGTATCTAAACGAGGTTTTTACTGGGATTGATTGTAAACCATTTTCTTGCTAACACTATAGAATTTTTAAAATTTCAGATACATGTACCTACTCGTACTTATAATAATTATTAAAAATAAAAAAACAAATTTAAATTTTATGAAATCTATGTTGGGCGGTGTTATAGATAAACTTATTACATCGTTTTTATTGGCTCGTGGTCTTGTTTGTCTGGTGGTTGTTTGTCCAGTACAAATCTTGCAATCGATTTTTAACTAGAATTCCCGACTAGCTAGACATTTGAAACTTTTAGAATATAGCAGAACACGATGCTATTGCATTCTTTTAATACTTTTAGCCATCTTTAAGCAGAATTGAATTCATTTTCAGTTAATTCTGTTTTGTATGGAAAGTTATTTCAGAAAAATCTGTAAAAAAGAAAAAACTGCTGTTGGTTGCTAAGGGGGTGGTCTTAGCAACTAAATTATTAACATATACGTGCGTTACAATGGAAATCAAAATGATATTTCAGTATTCTATATTTGTTTTTTTTTTTATTTACTTCATATCAAGTACAAGTTTGTGCATATTGAGTATAATAATTCAACAGAAAATTTAAAAACGTTGTATAGATAAAGTTATTTTTATCTTGTAATTTTTTTTTTAATGAATTTATATAAAAACTATAAAAAATGTACTATTTATATTTGTACAATTCTGTACTACTTTTTAATTATTTTCTACAGATATTTAAATATCAATTACTTATGCAATAAAAAATCTTCAGTACTGTTTGGTACAGAGCTTATTCATTTCTATTTTATTTCTCGGAAAATGTTATTTTCAACCATTTTTTTCTTGAAAAAACTTTTACCGTGGTCCATTTACGAAAGTGATTTACTTGATGGCTAATAATACGTTTTACTTAAAATGGACTTTATACTATTTACTGAGTAATAATTCATCACAGGCTTCACGAACTTTAGACTATAATGTTTTGAAAGGGCCATTACAACAGACTAATGGATAATTATTGCTATTGTTGGCATAATATACATCCATCAAAGAGAAGCGACCTATAATAATATTTAATTAATATTCTTTCTAATTAACTAATAAAATTATATTTATGGTTGAGCCATTTATGTTCCCATCCCACTCCTTATCTCCTCACCCAGCTCCTAATCCCCAGTGATATTGTCCTCAGACAATCAATAAGCAATTACGGGTGATAAGAGACGGTTTTACAAAGAACATTCAGTTTCATCTCGATAGCGGGCAAGTGCAGGCTTCTAATAGCTTTCCGTCGCTTAAGTGATTGACTCAATAGATACAGACTCATTCATAATCTATTATCATCATTCATACACCCTCACATATAATCTATAAAACTGTGTAACAAAGTGCGTGAGTGTACGAACCGGGTGACCCAAAACAACAACACCGCGCAAGCGAAAGTTGAATCCAGACCACGGAGCCATCATATATCATCACAAAGGACAGTGTCTGGCATTCTGTTCTATCGCCCCCACCCCTATATCCGACTTCCTCATCTTCCCTTAAAAATAATTACAGTCCACTTATAAAGCTCAACTAGTTAAAGACATTATTTACACGATACTTAAGAAAGCTCTCAAAAACATTACATTACATTACAATACCATGTTAAAAGTCCTGGACCAAATGGAATTAAAACATATATATTTTGCTTTCACGGCTCTAATACTTCAGTTGATAGCCTAGTACCCTTACGACATAGTTTCCATAATATAATAACTGATATTTAAAACTCCAACAGATCTACCATTTACATATTTCATTAGTGTAATAAACATTAGTACGTTTGATTTAAAATGAGCAAAGCAATTTTTTTACCATTGTAGTTTTAATGTATCTTGTTTCTAATTTTAAAAACATCCATAATACTATAAAATATAAATTATTATTATAACACGATATTCATTTTATTTATATTAACTCTAGCTTTAGTAGTATGATCGCATCAAATCTTTATTCGATATAAATATTTAAAAAATCAAGCACAAATTTAATTTTTTTATAAAAGTCTATATTTTTTTCATGTAATGACTACTAGTTAAAATCGTCGTAATTAAATAAGATGCTCGTAGCTTAATTGGAAAAGCAAACTGGCGGAATCCAGCAGATACAGGTTCAAGTCCCGTCGGGTTTCTTTTTTTCTACAAAATGTTTTTTTTTAGTGTGTACCTATATGCAAGAGATGTTTTCAAATTATGTATATTCAATATATCGAATGTTACATTCTCAAATCTTGTGTCTTAATTGTTGAATAAGATAAGACTAAGATAAGAATAAGACAATAGTTTATCAATATATACACTATTACCAACTTGATATATTATCAACATTTAGAAGTGGTAAATCATCATATTAATTAGACCTTTTTTCATCGTAATATTATCAATATCGCGTTCGTTAATATATGGCAACATTTTTCCCATGACTTTGATTTATCATATTTTCACTTTAACTAAGGTTCTTCAAATACTTACAAAGTTATCATGAACTACATACAGTTGTGTATACTAACTATTGTCAAAAATTATTACATTTTCTACACACTGTACTTTGCTGTCTAACTACACGTTGATGGTTAAGCATTTTTTGATTTTTAGAATTAGATGTTATGGCTTTTTTTATACTAATCAGCTGAATTCATCTTATCAGAAAAAATACTGTAACGTGCAAAATAAAAAATTAGTTCAAAAACATTAAAAAACCAAACATATCTACACAGTAATTTCATTCGGAGAATATTACGTATAAATTGATCAAATTAGAATATAAAAGTTATGAATATTCAATTTACCAAACCTATTCTTTGATTGTCTAGTTAGTAATTATAATAATAGCCATCTAGCACAGTGATTTGAACCATACAATGTTAAGTGATAACTATGTTAGTCGACGGGAAACTTACTCGTCCACGCAATGACCAGCTGTGGCTATCCAATCATGGTTGAGGAGAGCTCCACCGCATCTGTGAGTGCTCGAGAAACCAAAGAATGACGTTCGCCTCACCGAAACCTGCAAATGAATGGAATAAATTAATATTCAAACATCAAACACAAGATCATCATCGACACAATCTATTATAAATAAAATATAATTTAAAGAATGTTTCTTTGTTCCTTCCAATTTTGAAATTTACACAGTTTAAGATAAAGTTTGCATTTTTTGAATTCGATTTTAATTCGATGATCTTTTGTTTGACTTTTACTACTGTCACAGTTATTTTGAGATCGATGCATGTAATTATTATTTTTTATTAAATAAGATAAATAATGTACATCTATCAACCAGTGGCGAAGGGTGGACGTAGGCTGTTAAACTCCGACGTAAATAGTGTACACTAAACTTTGTCATAATTATTTGTTTTCGTTGAACTAAGAATAAATATTACAGATGGTTCTAGTGAAATTAATTAAACCCTGCATCAACCAAACAATAATAGTTATGCTATGGAGGAGTTGACAAAAATTTTGCAAACTTTTTTATTTGTTTTCGTTGAATTAAGGATCCATATTACAGATGGTGCAGGTTAGTTCTTTAAAATTCACTAAACACTGCGTAACCAAACCATAACAAATAAAAAATATTCCTCTATTTATAATTAGGTATGATTTAATGGCATAGTTTTAGATATTTTATAGATGCGATGAATTTTAACTAATGGTTTTTACAATACTCTCTGAAGCACTTTCCAAATTGCGTTACTATTGGCAATCAGCTTTTTTTATTTTTAATCAATGTAGGTATTAAATTACTTTAATTACTAACCGACGCTACGGATCACTCCAAGATTTTTTGTTATAACTTACTTGAACTTGCTGATTGCCAATAGTACGTTACATAATTATTAAATTTAAGGTTAGGATAATGCACTATAGTGTTATTCGAGACATTTTTTTAGCAATAAGAATGAAGGAATAAATAAATTTGTATCGGCTGTCATTATTGAATTTTGCCGCCTACTACGCACTGCTCATTTTGTTTCTGTCAAAGATTCAAAAGTTTGTACGTTAATGTTACAGGTACAGCAAAGCATTGATGTGTTTATTGCTTTTTTTGTCAATCACATTCAATAAATGGAATAGTCTTTAAAATTTATTTTTCAAAATTGTTAGTTAAGTACCTACCTAATTAAAATAAACAGTAAAATTCCCCATACATATCGAGATAGCACTTTTAAATAGTGCACAAAATTAAGGAAGGAATCCGACCAATATAACTTTCTGTAAAAGATTCCGTATTGGTAACAAAATTTTCACCTGTGTCACTATGTATATATTGCTCAATTATTTTGCATACTTTTTGTGACTAAATATAGTAAGCGGTGACATTTTGAGTGTATTTTGTAATTTTCCTTTCTGAACTAGCTAAGTAGGGGTTAAAAATACAAGAAATAATTCGCAAAAATCATAGATAGCTTTGATTCCAAAGCTCTCACATCCGAGTTCCACTTGGTACAACTCTTGATTTTTTCTAATATGAGTGTTTCTATAGTTTTTCTAAATTTGTGTTTTATATAATAAAGAATCCAGCATTCTTAAAAATCTTGTGGTTGGACTGATTATAAACCCAATCCCATCCTTAAACCCGCATAAATATGTCACACCTATCACCCTAATTTAGTATTGTCATCCAGGCACTTAACAATCATGGGTCATCAGTAGACCGTGATTTAATAACAGGGAGTTATTAGTAGACAAAGAGAGAGTTAACTTGCTACAGTGTGGCCGTGTTTTAAGGAAGAACTCAATACGAGTCTCTTTACGAGCTCATTAAATCAGAACATCTATTCAAGCCGTGATACCGGCACATGGCGTCTGATCATTCATACGAATGTCATCATCATTCATATTAACCCAAGTGTAACAGTGAGAGTGACACTCCAAAACTATTTAACTACTAGTGCGTGAGTGCATAACTCAGGACCAGTTCCAGCGTACGCCAGCCTTCTCAACATCAAAGGTCAGTGCCTGACATCCTGTTTAAATTGCCACCCCAGATCCGGAATTCACAAGCATCCATCAAAATTACAGTCCACAAAAGCTCAACCACCCTGTGTAAATTCAGTATTATAATAATATGTCGATAGCTAGCTATATACAATGTATTTTTTTCACCCGGGGTCGATCCACTGCTAGATGAAGGCCTCCCCCAGCTCGCTCCACTCTTCTCGATTCCTTGCTTTTCTCTTCCACGTACTTCCACCAAACCTGACAAGTTCGTCAATCCAGCGGGCTTAGGGGCGCCCCTGTGGCCGCTTAGTGCCCCTCGGGTACCACTGAATGACTGTATTCGTTCAGCGGTTGTCCGTTCGCCATGCAATATGTCCAGCTCACCGCCATTTTATCAATTTGGTAACCTCTATCATATCTCTCACTTTTGTTTGCTTCTTTATACATTGGTTTATTCTGCGGTCCTTACGCGTTATGCCCAACACGCACATTTCCATGCCACGTTGCGCAACTCTCAATTTTTAGATCTCTCCTGTGTTGAGAGTCCATGTTTCGCAAGCCTACGTTAGCACTGGTAGGACACATTGGTTGAATATTTTACGCTTCATGCATATTGGAAGGTCGCTTTTGAAGATATTACTTAAGCCCCCGAATACACTCCATGCTAGCTTGGCTCTTCGAGCAATCTCGTCATCTAAGCCTCCATCTACAGATATTTGCTGTCCAAGGTAAACATAGCTGTTGATCTTCTCGATTTGATTGCCGTTGATGAAGATCGCTTTTGGAACAGCGAAGTGGTTTATAATTACT
The DNA here is from genome assembly GCF_057557595.1 of Rhyacophila brunnea. Lineage (NCBI taxonomy): Eukaryota > Metazoa > Arthropoda > Insecta > Trichoptera > Rhyacophilidae > Rhyacophila > Rhyacophila brunnea. The sequence goes on along the minus strand of NW_028232796.1, from coordinate 5,578,981 downwards.
TTTGTCTTCGAGACATTAAGTTTTCATTTGCGATCTCTTGTATCATGCCCTGGAGTTCTTCTTGAGTTTCCGCGAAGACAACAATGTCGTCTGCAAAGCGCAGGTGACTGAGGTATTCTCCGTTGATGAGGATTCCTCTTCTCTCCCAGTCGATGCGTCTAAATATATCTTCTAAAGTGGATGTTAATAGTTTGGGTGAGGTTGTGTCAGCTTGGCGGACACCTTTGCTAATTGGAAATCTACAGGATGGTTTATGAAACTTTACACGTCTTTCTGTTGCATTACTATAAATGTTAATGTATTGTATCACAATCTTGACAATAAGTACATTATAGTTAAGTGATTATTGGTTATTCATTAAAAACATAGTTATTCATTGACAACTAATGTGAAATTACAATTTCAATAAGTCAAATTATAATATAAATTATTCTGAACCATTAATTTATAGGCGTAATTGTAAGGTTCGTAAACTAATTTAATAATGGTTATATTATTACATATCATTATGGAAACTAATTAATGCTAAATAATATAGCGTTTGATGATTTGTCGAGTTATGTTGCAGTAGTAGTAAATTTTAGTGAATTCTGCGAACCGTTAATTATTCAAATAGGCTCGTTGTTTGCATACTGTTATATTAATTGTATATATGTATAGGCTACAGTTGATTATAAAGTAAAATTTAATAAGTGTAAGAAATGGAGATTTATTTATTATTTCGATGATATTTAAATAATTATTTACATTGACAGCTGTTTCGAATATAAACCCATCTTCAGAAATAGTCTGGTATTGCAAATCTAAAAACTCAAATTGGATGCTTAGATATGCTATCCATGACAAAAAGAAAGGGTGTATTGCGTTAAATCAATAGTATTTCTTTGACGTGACGGGGTTCAGGACGTGGAATTCTGACTTCCGAGACACTGACAGACTTTAAACCTCCACCCCTCCCCCATTATAAAAAATAAATGAATTCGAACTACTAATGTAGGTACTAAGTAAAAATATCAATTTATCTCTTTCCTAGAATCATATCCTATATCTATAATTAATATTAATGTATTGTTTTTTTGAGTACCTGCATCTATTTGAATAGTTATAGTACATATTTTTCTGATGTTAGTTGCAAAGATTTTATTATGCTTAGGATAATATCGTATCGTACGCAATTTGAAAGAAATACGCATCTTTTAAAAAATGTTTAATTTAATAATTGTATGACCGGTTTCAACTGTTACGCAGTCCCATTTTAAATCTTTTGATGAAACGATTATTCGATCAATCGTTATTTGCACCAAATAAAATTTATGCTGTAGCCTTAGTTTTAACTAGACAGATTTATTACTGCGGATATTGCGGAGTTTTAACAGTTTTATAAGAAATAAAAAATAGCAAATTAATTTATAACCATCTGTACTATATTATTCTATACATCTGTTAAGTCCCATAATCAATTTAAAACAATTTTATTTTCACGTTAAGGTCAGTTCCATAATTTTTTAAATATTTAGATAAACCCTAAAACTTGTGAATGGATTAAAATTATTAGTACATATGACAATGTATTGACCATTTAAAATCTAAAAATAATTACGTTTAACGTTTACAAAATACACCCTGATAATTTGGTATTATACCTACATATTAACAGCCAAATATACGAAACCCTCATTAGATATCATATTTAGCTAAACAATCCAAAAAATCGCTAATATACATAATAAAGGTATATAAATAATATTTTTTAGCCAGTTACAACTTAACCACTTCAAAATCATTACATAATCGCCATCAAATATTGCATTTTTTTTCATTTAAATAAATTTTGTGTTTATATTAGTGCTAAGTGGTCCACTATTATTAGCCACATATTATATAACCCATTTTCTAATACGATATTATTAATATGTGCATTAAAATAGTGTTTATTGGTTTTACTTAAATCTACCATCTGTATCCAACACGTGCTTTTTACCAATATACATTATATGATATGTGTGTATATAGAGAGAGGGGGAGAGGGTGACTTGAACCGTACTACCAGCTTATCGTATTTTTCTTCTTGTATAGTGTAACCATGACATTTTCTCCATATTTATTTCCATAAAACCTTACCCACAGCACAACGATACAAAGGAAACACATCAAATAATATCGGAGATATCATTAGACCTTTATTATAGCCATGTGTATGATGATAAAATGTAAACGGAGGCCAATTTAGGCGCGCGTTGTAAAGCAAATGCGACCGAGCAGGCGATACAAAGGTTGGCCATCGCTGTTAATGGCACTCGAACGTTCTTATTGAATGACGCGTATATTCGTGTGCCGCGGAAGATTGTAAGATCGGTTGACAATAACCATTGATACACGGTCGACAGAACTTAGGAAATAAACTGCTAACCCTGGAAAATCGATTTTTTATCTCGGTCAAAATAGTCAATTTGTAAATGGGTGTTAAGGCGAAGTCTTCATTGAGCCTTTTTTAAAGAGGCACCTAGCGGAAAAATACGAAGCTTGCAATTTGAGACATTTTTTTGATAATTTACAATTTCAACTGTAATAATGTATAAATATGTATTTGAAAACATTAAAAATAAAAATATTTTTTATTTTAAGTCAAAGACAAACTTACAATTTTAAAAAATGTAATAACATGTGAATTTGTTCTATCGGTCCGCACCCTATTATTACATATATTTTATGGTCATATTTATTATTAATATTTAGTTTATTAAGTTTTCTAAGCATCACTTAAGCGATTTTTGACAAATTCATAGTTTTAATATTTTTTATATCTTTTTTAAAAAACATCGATTTTTATAAAAAATATAAATGTGTATAACTTGAAATCCTTTTTATTTATATCAAATCAATTATTTTTATAAATATAAATAAAATATTTATATTAATATAAATAAAAAGGATTTCAAGTTATACACATTTATATTTTTTTATAAAAATCGATGTTTTTTAAAATAGATATAAAAAATATTAAAACTATGAATTTGTCAAAAATCGCTTAGGTGATGCTTAGAAAACTTAATAAACTAAATTTTAATAATAAATATGACCACAAAATACATGTAATAATAGGGTGCGGATCGATAGAACAAATTCACATTTTATTACATTTTTTACAATTGTAAGTTTGTCTTTGACTTAAAATAAAAAATATTTTTATTTTTAATGTTTTCAGATACATATTTATTCATTAATACAGTTGAAATTGTAAATTATCAAAAAAATGTCTCAAATTGCAAGCTTCGTATTTTTCCGCTAGGTGCCTCTTTAAAAAGGGCTCAGTGAAGACTTCGCCTTAAACCTTTTAACTTCACAAGGTCACATTGAGTGACGAAGAATTCTATCGGGTTGCTTTTTTATCTCTCTCTAACAATCATCGTCAAGAATCAAACATGGCTCGTTTTTAGATGTTTTTGGAGAACCATTAGATTATTTTTTTTAATATTAAAGTTAAGAGCATACTTAAGTGAAACGGCAAATAATTTCCAACTATATAATATTGGACTCGCTGGTAATCGGAGAGCTAAAGTCGAGCTGTGAACAGGTCAATTTGTTTCGTGATGGCGACGGGGGTATTAATTCTTAAATCGTGTAAAGATGACTAAAAAACGTAACCCATTTACTTGAAAAAGAAAACATGTCAATGAATATATTATTATTGTTACTAATAAAACAATAAACAGAACATTAAATTGTCGCATGTTGAATTTTTATGACAAATTATGTTTTATTCTGCACTCGTCATTTGCACAATCCGCGCATCGCCTAGCCACGATCTTTTTAGACCATGCCTCAACTGAGGTATAGCCTTAAACCTTTTGACTTTGCAGGGCCACATAGAGTGACGAATAATTCTATCGCGTTGCTTTTTCAGCTCTCTCTAATAATCATCAGCGAGAATCAAACATGGCTCGTTTTTAGATGTTTTTGGAGAACCATTACATTATTTTTTTTTAAATATAAAAAAATCGGTAAATCATCATGCTTAATCTAAAGTTAAGCAGAGTGGAGGTCATTTTAACAGAATTTTTACGACCACTTGCCTAGTTTATTAGGTCCATACTCTGGGTTCAACTATACATGAGAATTTTATAGTCTCGGGATTCCAACTCGAGATGCATGACGTTATAAGCCGATAAGTTATTTCGAGTGTTTTAAAATAATGAATATTTACCCGATATTTCGTAAATTTTAGATTCTTATTAATATAAAATACATTTTTTTACCCCAGTGAATATCGAACGCCATCTATAATATTGATACTAGTATCGACACATTGATTAACTACAAAGCTGGTTGTCTTTACAATGACGACATTTGAAACAAGATGGATGTCGTAGTTATTAGAATAAATTTGCATGATTTAGATAAATTTGTAGCATACAAAATAAGATCACTCATACACACAATGAAAGATGTGTATTATAATTACACTGGGTCCAACTGCTTTTCCTACCTTTTCAAGTATTTTCAAAGGTTTTTTTTTAAAAAAGCATTGACTGTGAATCATTTTTATTAAGGCTATACCTCATCTGAGGCATGGTCTAAAAAGATCGTAACTATGCGACACGCGGATTGTGCTAATGACGCGTGCCAAACGGAACATAATTTGTCATAAAAATTCAGCATGCGTCCATTTAGTGTTATGTTTATTGTTATGTTAGTAATACTAATAATAATAATAATATATTCATCGACTCATTTTCTTTTTTGAGTAGGTACAGGCATCACGTTTTTTAGCCATATTTACATAATCAAATAATATATTCTTCCGACGCCATCACAAAAAAACATCGACGTCCTCTCACCTCGAATGCCGCTCGGAGATTGGCGACGATGCGATATTTTGTCCCACCTATTGTTGAAAATTATTTGCCGTTTCACTTATGTTTGCTCTTAAGAGACCTCCTAAGAATTTGGTCCACATTTATATCGGCTTTAAAATCAATATCTAGACTGAGTTTAAAACATTCATACTTAATTCGACTACATACAATTTCTATTGAAATAAGCACCTCCTAAACGCCCACTCATTCAATAAATTTTCTTTTCAAAAGGTTTGTACCATACGAAAACTTCCACTTGGTGTACAAGTGTACCCAATTATTTGTACACCCACGCATGATAAAGGTACTCTGCTCCACTCTGGCGCATAGAGAAAAAGAAAGCAATCTTCGCAAACAGAGCCCCTTTCTTCTATGCCTTTTATTTGTTCAATTATGTGATCAAAAATATATGTCCTCGTGGTTATATCAGTGAACGGATATTCGCAAATTGCTATTGGGCCTCACTTAATCCTTGCCATTTAGCCCTGTTAACGCGTGGGGTGTATAAAATGAAATAAACACATTAATTCATGCATTCCCTCATAATATGACGATATGTTGTAAAATGGTAATGGATAAAATAAACAAATTCCACACTAACACAAAAGGTGTGTCTGAAATTATTTTTCAGTATAAAAAGGTATGTATTTTGGACTGCATATCATCAGCAATAAAAATAAATTTAAAAAAAATTGACCTCTCGCAATCTAAGTTTATGTTTTTCAAAACCTTATTTAAGGCGATGTCGTTACCTTTCAGAGGTACCTAGCGGAAATATACGAAGCTTGCAATTTGAGACAATTTTTTTGCAATTTTTTGATAATTTACATTTTGAACGGCTGCATATACATGACGGGTGGAGATGGCGAAACTCAAATCATTGTATTAATTAATATGATTTTGCGGCATTTAAAAAATTTGCAGCGTCGTATGGGAAGCGGGATAATCCCGACTCCTCTGTAGAATCGGATTAAAATCTTGAGCATTAGTATAGGTAAATCATTCTACAGTGGCACCATAGGCGATTCGCGCGTGTATTGAATTGCTTGCGACAATGCCTGTTTCAATGCTAGCAAACAATACCACTACAACTGCAAGCCGAATTTGCCGTACCCATGGTGCCACTGTAAAACGATTTACCTATACGCGGGTACACAGGGCGCATCACGCCGGCAGATCTGGACCTCACTTTCTTTCTACAGTCAGTCTTAAGCACCGAGGTGCATGGTTACAAATAAACGGTCCCGTTCGGCTCCGTTCGGGACGAAATGTGAGTAATTAAATATCCATTATGTCGCAATACAGCGCTGTGGAAGGCGGCCGTGCATAATCCACGGCTGTATAGACACGGCGGGTGGAGGAAAGTGTATTGTATTAATTAATCAATATGTAAATATATGAAAACATTAAAAGTAAAAATAATATTTATTTTAAGACAAAGAAAAACTTACAATTGTAAAAAAATGTTATAAAATGTGAATTTGTCAAAATACTCCATCGTATTATTATATATAGTTTATGATCATATTTATGAATTAAATTTAGTTTTATATTTTATACTTAAGGGCCCACATGCTCAGCGTAGGTCAAAATGGAGCTTTTACGGTTTTTTCAGAACACGCGCGTTAACATTATCTTACCCCATACTTTATTTATCATTTGTAAATTTTTGCCTACAGCCGTATGTTGTAACTTAGCCACTGGCAAATGCCAATAGAAGTGGCATATTTCAAAAAAATACTACCTTATTCTTAGGTCAATAATTATTACAAAGCAATCATTATTCATAAGATGTTTATCACATTTTAATAGTCAAAGGCTAGGCTTATAATCAATATCTTTAGAATTATCTTCAAATGTATTAATCATGCCCATTTTTTGAATAATAAAATGCCTAATTCTTGTTAAATTTGGGATCACAAAGATTATAAAATATAATTTTGTATCGTAAATATGTCACTATATAATGTTAACATTAATTTTACTCATAGTTTTTTAAATGTGTTTAAAAAATAATAAATCTAAAAAATCTTAACACCACTGCACATGGATGTACTGAAATATTACTATATTCTAAAACATTAGAGCGAGAGGTTCAAAAGTATACTATTTTATTTAATAAAAATACCTTATGCAATCATCAAATGTTTAAAATAAATATAAAGGATAAGAAGGCTTAAAAATTATATAAATAGATTATCTATTACGTTTAAGGAATGTCCAGGGTTATGCTCTGAAAATACCATAAAAGCTTTATTTTGACCTACGCTGAGCATGTGGGCCGTTAAGAGATTTTTGATTAATTCATACTTTTAATATTTTTTATATTTATTTTAAAAAACATCGATTTTTATAAAAATATAAATGTGGATAACTTGAAATCCTTTTTATTTATTTTTAAAGCTCTATATTTCTTGTACTTATGTAAATTATTCACGTTCTTCGATTATTTTAATATTAAATCATTTCTCATCTCTTCCTTAAAATAGACCCTATAAAATACAACGATACTTTATCGATCAGTTTATAATAAATTTAATAAACGACATCGTTAAACTCTTCATATTATTTTAGTCTCTCATTCTTTGGGAAAACATTTTCCGACAAACATCTATTTATTTTTAATATCCATCATGGCTTTCGGCCTCGGATTGAAAAATTACAATTTTTAATTATTTTTTATCTATCGTATTATTCGCTTAGCTTTCAGCTTTTTCTGGGAAGTTACTCTTTATAATGCTTTTCGTTTCGAAATCTCTCAACTTGAATTTTTGAGCGATATTCACTTTTCGTATTTTTCTTAATTTCGTGCAGGAAAAAACCTTACATTATGATTTCTTTCTCCATACATAGAATGAGTAAAAAATATCTTTAAAACCAAAAAAATGTTGCTAACTATAGATCTACCATCATAAATTGGCATTTCAGCGAGGGCGCTAGTATGACATTGAGAATATTACCATAACTAACAAAAAAATGGTAATTTATAATTTTTTATTGGTAGTAGATTTCTGTACAAATATTATGCAATCCATAATTCGGGAAACATGTTGTAAAATTAAATGGCATTTGTAACAAATTTATCCTCGATAGACAATTTTAGTTTCAAATTCGACCGGCTGCCAACTTACGATGGTAGATCTTTAATAATTAATAATTGTAGCTTATAGTGTAGTAAAAAATATTTATTCACCATTAAATAGTTAATTTTCTAAAACATTTTGTCCAATAACATTAAGAAAAGGTTTCAGTGAAACGGAAAATAATTTTCAACTATAGGTGCGACGAAATTTTGGACTGGCTGGCAATCGGAGAGCAAAAGTCGAGCTGTGAACACGTCAATTTGTTCTGTGATGGCGACGGGGGAATTAATTCTTAAATCATGTAAAGATGACTAAAAAACGTTACCCATTAATTAAAAAAGAAAACACGTCAATTAATATATTATTATTATTAGTAATATAGTAATAAACATAACATTAAATGGACGCATGTTGACTTTTTATGAAAAATTATGTTTTTTCTGCACGCGTCATTTGCACAATCTTCGCGTCGCGTAGTCACGATCATTTTAGACTGTGCCCCAGCTGAAGTATAGCCTTGAATCTCAATTATTTTTCACTCTTTAATTTTCTGACTACAGCGACACTAAGCAGATTGAAAAACAGTCGGTTAGATGTGTCGCTCGGTGATTGAACTACCGCTGGTCAAATGCCATGTTGTATTAGTAACCATGGCCCCACATCCTGAAGCGGGGCCCCAGACCAGGATATTTGGCGCCCTCCCTACCTATCGCTAAGGTTAACGACAGTTTTACGTACATTAGTAGAAATCCCCAAAATGGTATTCCGTGGGACTCCATGGTTGGGCGATGTATAATTAAGGGTGTTAGGTACTTTTAGCGTTTTTTTCTATTTTTTCAATAAATCCACATATTATAAAGCACTGATGCGACCATTTACGTTAATATTTGTATATTAAATAGCGCTGCAGGCGACTTTTTTTATTATTAGGGCAAATTTGTGGTGTCTGTTAATCTCAATTAACTAGTGGAACCCCCACGCCGGGCCCGCAGGTAAGAGCGCTATCATCCCCTTCCCTTGTGGGGGCCATGATTGGTACACAAGGCAAACTAAACGACTATAAGAATGCCCTAAAATCTAATGGATAAACGAACTCATAAATTTCGGTATATGTACGTAACAATGAAGAAAAATGGACCCAGAATAGTAGAAAAAGCTAGAGGAGTTCTTTATTTAGTAGTGGATCAACACTGACTAATTATGATGATAAATATTATTTAATTGTCTATTCTGACTACAATTTTCACCCATTTTATTACTTGTTCTATCTTCATTCGCGTGGCTGTCACTGTTAAATGTAGTTATATCTCTTCAGTTCGCATTCCCTTTTCTACATAGGTGATGGTATTGAGTGCCCAATAGCGTCCAACAATTGGAAGGATGATGACCGAGTGTGCGACCTTCCTCTTCGGCGTCGACCCTCAATGTTTCTTCATCACTTTTATTTCTTCCGGAACGGAGATATTCGTCTTCCCTTAGCATGTACCTCCAAACTTACATTTTATTATTTAAACTTAAAAAATGTAGATAACACCATTACTTTTTCGTAGAAATACATTTTATTAGAATAAATAATACTAAACCTACACTATTGAAAATTTCCCAGAATACCTTTAAAACTTGATGTAACAGTAGGGCATTAACTCATTTAGTGCTTACAACGCGACTGGTGCGTTTGCATTACCTGGCCATTAGATATAATTAACAGATATTTAAATGTTGTAATTGAATATTAATTAACAGGTTAGTAGTGATTTTGTTAAGGATGTAAGGCGTTGGCTTTTCATCTGGAGGATGTCGGTTCGATCTTCAACGAGGTCACAATACCTATATTTATATTAATTGTTCTTAAGTCGCATTTTTACGAAATTAAGATTTGAATGCCAATTTGTGTAAAGAATCGTGCTGTTTTTGTATATCATAGCTTTTGTGACATATAAACAAAATGAATAGATATTTTAATATGTAGAAATAGCTTAATTTGTGATAATCAAATTACTTACTCAAAACGATAAATGTAACATAATATCAGAAACTTAATTATACATAAATAATGTAAAATAAATTTAAAAAAAGATAATTACACAATAAACTTCTAAGCAAGAGTATTTTGAAAACTGTGATTTATTTCAAAACCGATTATATCAGTTGCAACTTAATTAACTTAAGACGATACATCAGTGAAACGGCAAATAATTTTCAACTATAGGCGCGACGAAATTTTGGACTCGCTGGCATTCGGAGAGAGAACGTCAAACTGGGAACACGTCAATTTGTTTCGTGATGGCGACGGGGGTGAATAATCGTGTAAAGATGTCTAAAAACGTTACCCATTTACTTGAAAAAGAAAACATGTTAATGAATAAATTATTATTGTTACTAATAGAACATACGTTAAAGTGCCCACCACCACCCGTAATATATGCACAACCGTGGATATGCACGGCCGCTTTCTATGACGCTTTAAACGTGTCTGAAAGAAGTGATTTTAAGTGCTCATTCCGTCCCGAGACGGAGCCGCACGGGACTGATGCTGCAACCATTCACCGTAGTGCTTAAAGAAGAAAGTTAGGAAAGAAAATTTTTGTTTTTTGGACTGGCTCTGCTGTCCGCTGACGTTAAGCGCTTTGTGTACCCGCATACTGAGTGTCAAGAATTTAAATGGATGAGTCTACAGAAGAGTCGGGGCTATCCCGCTCCCCATACGACGCTGCAAATTTCTCAAATGCCACAAAGTTGGCCTCGGTTGCTACCAGATCTCCATGACCAATTAGGCCCGTGTGAGGACGGACCCTGGCAAACAGCTCCGCTCGTTCGAATTCCATAAGCGGGCAATCCCAGAGGATGTGTTCAACATCTTGGTGGTCATGCCCGCAGGTACAACCCGGCCCATCTACTATCAAGCCAAACTCGTGGAGTCTGGCGGCGAAGTTGCCATGGCCAGTGAGGAACTGGCTAATCCAGTGCGAAGGTTGGAGTCTTCTAGTTTGATGCCTGCAGAATACGTCTGGAAAAAAACGGTAAGTGTGCCGCCCCTTGGTAGAAGCGGTCCACCTTGCCTGCCATGCCGCAAATGCGGTCTTGTACACAATGTCACTTACAGTCTTCCTGTAAGGAACGTCCTCGGATCTCTGCGGTGGTATCAGATGGACACCGGCGAGTGTTGTGCTGATCCCCCTCAAGAGGAGGGTGATCGATCCTCTGACTTAAACGTGCAGATTGAGGGGTAGCACCCCCGCGAGTACGGCAAGCGCGTCAGTAGAAGTTGTGGGTAGGCTTTAGTAAGCGAGATCAGCGCAAGTCGCTGCCCGCTTAGTAGTGCGCGTCTCACGAGAGTTAAGGAGTTTACTCGGGAATGCCAAATGCTGGAGGCGTAACCGGCAATTCCCATGAAAATTGCGCCGTATGTAACCTTAACGGCTCTAGGCTTAAGTCCCCAATTGCTACCTGCCATTCGGGCCATTCTCTGATAGGCCAAATTGGCCTTAGAGACGGCCGTCTTGGCGTGGTGAACGAAAGACAGCTTGTCATCAAGAATTACTTCAAGATACGTAACTCTTTCGGAGAAACGCACTGAGGTCTGGCCAAAACGAACCGTGGGTGGCCGTCGAGTTATGTTGACCCGAGAACTACCCCTGAGGAGGACAGCTTCCGTCTTGCTCGGGGCAAAGGCCAGCTTGTTCAGCAACCCCCAATTAAGGATTCTGCCCAAGGCGTCCGTGGCTGCACGCTCAAGTGCCGGTCGGCTCGTCACCCCAACAAACAGGAGCAAGTCGTTGGCGTACGCAACAAGCATGCAGGCCGGAGGCAGTGGCAGGGACAGAACGTCGTCAAACAGTATGTTCCACAGAAGGGGTCCCAGGACGGAGCCCTGGGGATACCCCATGGTGGTCCTCCTGTGAATCAGGTTGGGGACGGAGTCGTAGGTTATCTCCCTATTGCTGAAGTAGCTTTGAACCAAGGCAAAGAGGTCCCCGGGGATCTGTTTCAGCCGAAACTTTGCCAGAACCAAGGGCCACCACGCAGTATCAAACGCACCCGCGATGTCGAGAAAAATCCCGGCAATGAGGTCCTTGCCAGAGCTCTCCACAGAATTGATCACAAAGCGAATCGCATCCTCGGTAGATTTTCCGGGTCTAAACCCAAATTGTCTGCGAGATTGGACAGTTTTCCGACAGATGGGACTCAATCCTGCTGTTTATCAATCTTTCCAATATCTTCCCGAAGACGGGAAAGAACATACGTTAAAGTACCCACCACCACCCGTCATATATTCACAACCGTGAATATGCACGGCCGCTTTCTATGACGCTTTAAACGTGTCTAAAAAAGTGATTTTAAGTGCTCATTCCGTCCCGAGACGGAGCCGCACGGGACTGATGCTGCAACCATGCACCGTAGTGCTTAAAGAAGAAAGTTAGGAAAGAAAATGTTTGTTTTTTGACTGGCTCTGCTGTCCGCTAACGTTAAGCGCTTTGTGTACCAGCATACTGAGTGTCACGAATTGAAATGGATGAGTCTACAGAAGAGTCGGGGCTATCCCGCTCCCCATACGATGCTGCAAATTTCTCAAATGCCACAAAGTTGGCCTCGGTTTCTACCAGATCTCCATGACCAATTGGGCCCGTGTGAGGACGGACCCTGGCAAACAGCTCCGCTCGTTCGAATTCCATAAGCGGGCAATCCCAGAGGATGTGTTCAACATCTTGGTGGTCATGCCCGCAGGTACAACCCGGCCCATCTACTATCAAGCCAAACTCGTGGAGTCTGGCGGCGAAGTTGCCATGGCCGGTGAGGAACTGGCTAATCCAGTGCGAAGGTTGAGAACAATAAACAGAACAGTAAATGGACGCATATTGGATTTATATGACAAATTATATTTCGTTCGGCATGCGTCATTTGCACCCGCGACCCGCAATCCGCGCGTCGCATAGCCACGATCTTTTTAGACCGTGCCTCAACTGAAGTATAGCCTTAAGCACTTTTACCACAAAACCACAGATTTTATTATTTTGCCATGTGCGCTGCGCAGTAAGTTGTTTTTGCTTCTTTTTACATAATGCATTTTTTTCGTACCTGCTAAAAATTTGCTCGATTAACCACGTAAAATTATACGGTTTTCGATTAGTTTAGAATCGTATGGTCACCCGGTTAACCAATTTTGGTTTAAATTGATTTGGGTACTCTAATAATTGTAACGATATTAAAATAAAATGGATGTTTTTATCGTCAGTTATTTTCAAATAAAAATATCATAGTTGTTGAACAAGCGCTGGTTATTGAATTTTTGCGGGATGGCGTAACGATTCAATCAGAATATTACTATAGTCAACAGAATTTTTGTGCAAAACCAACATTAATATTAGGTTAAATTAAATTAGACCGATAGGTTCATACACCGTTTAAAATTGCAAACATGCCGGGAATTTTTTCCCAAGATAATGAGCTTTTTATCCGGATTGAAATTCTAAGTTATGAAACCCTTTAATCTAATCGACTAAATTTATTTTCCAATAACTTCGAAATAATAGCATACTGTAATAATCTTATTACGGGGCGACTATTCAAAACCCAATAAAAACGAGTTTCAAAAAAACGGTCTTATATAGACCAAGAAAAAAGAATGTTAAAAGTTTTTATGCTAATATTTATAATATGTTCGCTAATTATTTCATATTTCATATTTATTTATTTATCAAAAGAGTATTACGGCATTACAGCTATTGGCCAATGCGCCATAATACATCATAAATACAAATGTATAAAAATATCTTAATTACAAATAACAATAAAAAGACAACATGTGTAAATATTAATGAAACATGATAATTTATACAATTATAAATTTTGCCTATTTAATACGTCCACAAACATTATATAGTTAATAAAAAACAAATCAACCTTTATGGTGCCATCAAATAAGCTAATTGCACGATACACAGCATCGTGAAACATAACATCTGTCCTGCGACGAGGTATCTTGAAGACCGTGGAGCTTCGAGTGATATTGGTGGGAACATGAAAATTAATATTTGCCAGTATATACGGATTGTAAATGAACCGACGAAGAAGTAAAAAGAAATGCTTTAAAAGAACAATCACTCTTCGTGTAGACAGGGATTGCATTGATAGCATACCCTGAAGAAAACGAGTCGGGAAATTCATTTTATTGTCATTATCATAAGGAAAGAACCCGTATGTTCTTAAGTAGAGAAATCTAAGAAATCTATTGTGGACTCGATCCAACTTAATTGTGTGGATGGACCTATTAGGACTCCAAATGATGCTGGCATATTCAAGAATACTCAACACAAATGATACGTATAATGTACGTAGCACTCGGACGTTTTTGAATGATTTTGAAACCCTCATTACAAAACCAAACATTTTGCTAGATCTAGTACTGATGTCAAGAATATGCTGATTGAAAGTGAACTTTGCATCATACAATACACCCAAATCTTTTATTTCCGTTACCCTACTCAATATTATACCAGACAATGTGTATGAGATCATGTTGATAATCAATTGATAACCATATCGTAAATACGTCATCGTCAAAATGAAAACTAATTTTGTACGTCAGTTCTATTCCGTTCAGTCGAGGTTTCAGTTTTGGTCCGTTCAGTTTTGAAACGTCAGTTATCTGTTCATTCTCAGTTGACAATTCAGCTGGGAAACGGTGATGTATATATACGTTTATATCTACTAAAATTATATATTATTTTTACAATAAGTTTTTAAACAGATTGGTTGGTATAATAATACTGTACTTATATTTGAAGAAATAATAATATTTCAATCGAAATTAGAAAAGCAGTATGAAAAATACGGCAGCATAGTAATTGACACGTCAATTTAACTGGCAGCTCTAAAAACGGAAACGAAAACTGATGAAAAATGCATCATGTCTCGTTTCCGTTTCGGTTTTAATCCACCGCTACCAACTTTGCATGACAACTCGACTGAAACGGAGACTAGTTGGACAGCAAAACTGATCGTTTATTTAAAAGCACCTTAATGAGTCACTACTGAATATGATATAATGTTTGGCGTTTGCATATATATATATTATATTATATGATATAATTCTAAATTTATTATACATAAGGAGTTTTGATTTCAGAATGATAGTATTTTTAAATAACATTTGTGTTATAACATCTTCTTCTTATTGTGCCATCCCCTAGCGGAGGTCGGCCACCATCAAGGCGATCTTGTCTTTGTCGTCTGCTACCCGGAGCAGATCGGTGGAGCTGCTCTCGTACCAATCACGGAGGTTCTTAAGCCACGAAATGCGGCGCTGTCCTCTGCTACGCTTCCCATTGATCTTTCCTTGAATGACAAGTTGGGGAATGCTGTATTTTTGTCCTCTCATAATGTGGCCGAGGTATTGTAGTTTCCTAGTTTTGATACTACGTAGAACTTCTCGGTCCTTCCCCATTCGATTGAGAACTTCAACATTTGTCACCCGGACAGTCCAAGGAATTTTGAGGATACGTCTATACAGCTACATCTCGAAAGCTTCAAGTCTCCGTGACATCTCTTGGTTTAGCGTCCATACTTCCATACTATAGAAAAGAATTAAGAGCACATAACAACGTACCATACGCAGTCTCAGGCCTAGGTTAAGATCTCGATTGCTAAGGCGTCTCATTTTGAGAAAGGCGCTCCTTGCGATCTCAATTCTAGTTTTTATTTCCTGAGACTGGTCCCATTTCTCATTGACCCATGTACTTAAATATTTATAATGGGTCACATGTTCGATTGGTTTGCTGTTAATGACAAAATTTGTGTTGGTGTCTGATGTCGCTGTTTTTGATACTAGTAATAGTTTTGTTTTCTTGAGGTTCATTTTTAAACCATAAGAATTACTGACCTCATTAACCTTTTCTACCAGTTGATGTAAACTCTTTAAACTATCAGCAATCAGCACAGTATCATCGGCATATCGTATATTGTTAATAAATATACATAATTGTTATAACATATAATAATATAATGGAATCTTAATTTCTATTGAACACATTCCGTAATCTATTAATTCAAAGAGGAGTAACTTTCTAATCTTTGTTAAAACATAAAAATATTGTCTGATTTTTTGGTTACTTGAAAAAGATAATACTTATGATATTTGAACTAATTTATATTTCACTCTTATTTTTAATTGAAATTTAAACACTTAAGCATATTATTCTTAAACAAAATTAATTCTTAAAATATTATCAAAAATAAACCGTAATTCTCTCTGCTAAATAATAATTATAATGTTACCATATTATTTAAGCCCGTTTGAAAATTGTAGTGAATCTCTATCACGGGTATCAGTAGAAAAAAATACAAACGAAAGAGCTTATGAAGAGAAATAGGGTTGGAAACTACCTCTCTATAGTAACTATTATACATAAACAGTAAATCTAACAATTAAAATAGTTAATGCTTTAAATAATGCCAAACCTTATACAAAGAGTCTGTAATAAAGGTTAATGTAGCTTAAAGGTAACTCATCTATAAATTATTATCTAGTCTTTGATTTAATTTCTGAGTGTGGTATATTTCGCATGATGTTTTATTTATATATAAATTATTTACAACATGCATACCTATGAACAAGTACTTTTTTCATGTCAGTAACTCCACAAATTAACGTTGGATATAATAAATGAATAATTCTTCAACAAAATGTTTAAAAACGTCCATTATGGAAGAGTTTAATAAGTATAATTCTGAAATTACGAATCACAGGATCAAATTTCTCGTTCGAAAAAGTCATATTTACAAGTATATTTATATACAAATGAATTGAATAATCGCATAATAAAACGATTAAAAACTATTTTTTTTTTTTTGGAAATCGGTTAAAATCTCATACCGGATTACAGCGCCAATTAAAAAAGACTATCTAGACTCTAGAGGTAACGTTTTAAATAACGCTAAAAATGTGGATTTAATACTTAAAACTAATACTTAATACGATATATAATATATAATGTATAATTTCTCTCCCCCATTACTTTCTCACGTGTGTGTGTATGTATTCATCTAAATCACATTTACACACTGACAATGACATACGTATTGATATGTTTAAAAATACTTATAGTTATAATAATTATGTTTTTTTATGTTTCTTAAAGATAAATTATTACACTTTTTATTTCTTTACAATGAACAAGATTAAATATATAATTGAAAAATACTATAAATAATTAATCAACAATGACTAATCAACAAAACAATGCGTCGTAGGTTAATCAGATGATATTATATCCCTAAGTTGGGTGTACATATTTTAAAATCTTGAGTGTATTATATTATAAAAAAAAATGTTTCCAAATGCAAGCTTCGTATTTTTCCGCTAGGTGCCTCTGATGGGTAGCTATATCTCCGAGTTAAATGATATTATGGTAAACTAGTTTACTATTCTAAATAAGTTGGATCTTGCCGTGAAAAAAATATGCATTTATAAATTTCAGTTTAATATGATCATCATTGATAGTAACGACATCTTTTTACTACACAACCGCACTGTGAATGGCAATATTTTTTTCCTCAATAGTCTGTCCCACAAATAATCTATGGATAATCGGTCTTTATTCGATTGTGCCATTATCATTGCGGCGTTGAAATCGCTCCATTGAATGCGTTCGCAGTCTCGTTTATCATTTTTGTTATGTAATACGTCACTTCTGGATGATCGATGGCTACGTGCCAGATGATATCAGATAGAAATATTGCATCCCTGCCATCAAACATCGCGTTGTTGTGACGCTGGACCGAACAATAATTACTGCCAGGTATTTTTACATTCAACCCTTTGTTGTTTTAATGATTTTTTAGTATGATTTTTTTTATTATTTCTTATACACACATTGAGAATGTACATAAAGGATTGCAGTTACAATGTATGAAATATGTTTAAAAATTTAATAATAATTAATCTTTTTTAGTATTATTATGTTTTCATTATAATATTATTTATAAATATCAAATAAAACAAGTGCTTTTATAAGGTTTATCTTTACAATTATTAATTACATATACATATATAATGCATGTATATTATATATTTGACGTCTGATCAGTTTAAGCGTCGGCCTATAACGTTGTGGGTCCCAGGTTCGAATGATATGTCTTGAAAATACACATATGTATTGTGTTTCAAAATTTTATTTGTGTTTGAGTCAGAGTATGGAAATAATAATTGGGTAAGTGGCTAACATCCATGTCTCGTAAAAACAAATCTATTAATACAAACCTCTACTCTCTGAGGACCCATATGATCTTATTAGGATCGGACATGGTAAAAAATAGAAGAATATATATATATATATATATATATATACGTAATTAATATTATGCGTAATTACATGCATATTGTGTTGCAATTAATGCAAATATAAATACTTAACAGTGGTGAATATTAATTGATACAAAGTGATTACTAAACGTTTATTTTTACGACGGGTCATAAACAAATGGCCCCCTTATAAACTATCTACTTATTGAGTTTATAATCATATTAAATGTTTATTTTATAAATTAATTATCAAGTATAAACTCTAAAAAATATTTTTAATACAATGAAAATATTTATTTTTTTAATATACTTACTGAATATTTCCGCGCGATGTCAAATAATCAAAGCGCATAACCAAACTTGCATGGAGCAAATTTGGACATGTGAATAGGACCTATCTTCAAAAGTGACCTTCCATTGATTAAGCGTAAAGCATAATAAGGACTCCTAATGTAAGAGAAATCCAAAAATTATGAATAGCGTAACGTGGTGTGGAAAGTTGCATGTTGGGCATAACACGGAAAGATCACAAAATAACATAATGGAAAAAGAATTATATAAGAGTACGCAATATAATAAAGGTTGCTAAGGAGATTAAATGGCAATGTGCTGGAATGTCACTCGCTGGACAAATAACGTCATACCGTGGTAAATAAAGGACGTCCTAAAACACGCTATACAAACCAACTCACAAAGTTTGGTAGACCTACGTGGAAACAAAGAACTACAAGAAGGAACTAAGGGATGCCATCATCCACCAGTGGTTCGAGCCCAGCTGATGATAATGCTGAAGTATGTAATTGATATTCTTTTAGTTTATTATAAATGTTTACTTCCGTCAAACAAACAGTCTTAGCCATTGTATTGGCATATTGAATTAGCCGATTCGCAAGTATTGTTTGCTCCAATAAATCTGTTTCAATGCTATAAAACGATACCAATACAACTGAAAATCATACTGTACAATGACTTTAAAGCGCCATTTTTTAACTCAATGCTAAGACAGTCAGACTATCATTAAAACAGCTGGCGGTGGACTTTGGTACGGTGAAATGTAATACATATAATTTACATATAACACGTAATATTATTATCATTACATTAAGTAACTAGTCGTTACGACTATATATAACAATATATTAATTTATTTTATATTAAAGAAGGAATATGAGAAATAATTTTACTCTGAATGAAATATAGCATTGAGTAAAGCTTTTTAGTTTACTTTATACGTATTGATAATTATACATAAATACGAAAGTCGTATCCAATTTAATGTAGGTAGCTTTCTTATTTGCTAAAGCTTATTTATAAATGACTCATTTCATGTTACCGAAAATAACTTTGACATGTCTATGATGTTAATTTTATTTACTAGTCGGAAACCAGAAAACAATTTGTCAACAAATAATATCATTCGATACCTACCCTTATTGCGAGATTGGCTTTCAGTAAATAGTTACATCCAAACATAAGTATGTCGTGTGTTGTGAATCTGTATTTGTTTTACTCATGCGTGAAGTTACATGTCTGAGAAAACTTACACAAATAGAAAGATCAATATCTATGTATGCGTGAGAATTCCGAAAGCAGCATTCGTTAATAAAACTTTTCCAATTCGGTGCGTATGCCATTCAGAAGGTGGTGAATCTACTTCTCATAGTGATAGTCAACCGATATGTGTATATGTGACGCCGAATGTGCGAAATTGACTATTACATGAAATGGGTAAAATTTTGACTAATTCATAGTCAATCCCATTGCCTTATTCATGAATTAGGTAACTGCCGAGTATTTGAATTCGCCAGGGTATAGAATTCTTAAATTGTCTACATGACAGTAGAAAAAGTAAATTTAATACGAATGGTTTTATTAGTTATAATTGGACATAATATTATATTATTATTATTAGGTTAGGTTAGGTTTTGTTTTGTAATTCTGAATTCAACTAAATGTCCATTTTGACGTTAGCTAACAAGTGTCAATAAACTATCACAAAGCCCGAATCAAATCGCGAAAATACCTTATAATAAAATTCTTCTGTTATCATATTATAGTTCTAAATTTTTTTGGGCATAGTAAATGGATATGAAAGTCATTGTAGTTATTGATTGGTATATTTTTATATAATCAATTTCATTTGACACATTTGGTTAGTTGCAAAAAACACCACCGGAGCGCGACCATCTATTTTGACCAATGCATGAGCATTTGACACATTTGGGTTAGTTGCAAAAAACACCACCGTAGCGTTATTATCTAATTTGCCTAATGCATGAACTAGGAAGAAAAAATACTGCCGAATTCACGCACTTGGTAGATAGTTTGCCTAATTCATGAATAAGGCAACGGGCTTGTATTTTTCATGATTTAGGCAAAATTTTGCCCATTTCATGTAATAGTCAATTTCGCACATTCGGCGTAATATATACATAAGTATAAATAAATCTGTGATCCTTTGTATCGCAAGTTAAAAAAAACACTTTCAGAAGAAATAAATTTAAGCATTACAAGTTTATCTCAAAATATATAGATATCATAGATTCAAAATAAATCTATATCATACTGTATTTCAACAAAATTTGAATTGTGACACATTGGCTCTAACATACAAAAATATATTATTGAATAAATATACGAAATTAAAATCTTCTCTACTTCTCACGTCATATATAATAGCTCCACCTACGTATACCCTTAAATTAAATTGTATGAACTGTAGTGTTTTTATGACGTAATTAAGTAACATCTCGAATAGCGTAATTATTAAAAAACTTTCCATGATGGACAATTTAGTTGGTAGCTAAATCAGTTAGCAGCATTTACGCGGAAAGTTAAAGGTGTAATTTCGAATCCTACTTGAATCGTTTTTATATATTATAATTTTTCTAACAGGTATGTTCATCATCTACGATGGCCGACCGGTAATGTGTCATCTTATATATAATTTCGTATATCTGGCAAATTTACACGTTGTTTTTCAGTATGTGTTTGGATTCAGAGTATAGATTTAATACATTGAACAAGTGGCCAACATTCATTTTCCGTTTAATACAACCCCCACTATGTTAACGCCTATAGTATAATCATTTAAGGACGAACATGGTGTTGCAATGTAATGTACGGTTAATAACGCTTCAAAATAATGTAAATATCACACATAAAAGTTACCCATTTTACAACGTTTTTCTTAGCTCGTATTCTTATTTGTCCGGTGGTTCTTTGTCCGGTACAAATCTTGAAATCGATTTTAACTAACTTCCCGACTAGCTAGACATTTAAAACTTTTAGAATATATCCGAACACGATGCCAATGCATTTTTTTAATACTTTTAACAATCTTTAGGTAGAATTGAATTCATTTTCAGTTAATTCTGTTTTGTATGAAAAGTTATTTCGACACCATTATTGGTTGCTAGGGGTCTGGGGTCCTAGCAACTAAATTATTTATATATACGTGCGTTACTATGGAAATCAATATGACATATCAAAATGACATTTCATTATTATTTTCTATTAAGTACAAATTTTTTTGATCGTTTAAGCTAGTCAACTCAAGTTTATTCAACAGAAAATTTAAAAACATTGTATATAAAAAGTTATTTTTATCTTGTAATTATTTTTACTTTATACGGGAGTGGTTGTTATTTGTTTGGTCAACTACCCCCGTTATTATTTTATATTCAGACGCTTGCTTGACATGTGGTATTTTATTAGCTGTATTCAAGGAAAACACGCGTTGGTATTCATATCGTTTTGTATTTTATTTATATGACACAAATATACTAGTGGTATTACACGGCAGATAGCACAAAGTTATATTAAACTATGTTTTACGTGTAAAGGGTTGGGTGCCTTTGTAACCTCTACATATATTGAAGGTCTCTAGACAACTGTCATTTCCGACTCGCTATTGTAGAGTTGGGTAACACCACTACAACTTCTAAAAAAATTCGTTTCATATGAGTCAATACTACCTAACATTAATAAAGAATATACCTACATACAAAATATATAAATTTTCATGATGGCTGCTATAGGCAAAAAATTTAAAATAAAGATTTATTTTTAAATAATTATCTATATTCTAAGTGTATTGTTTAAACAACTTTGTTACAGTCTAATTGGAATCTGAAGTACCGCTTTCTTCATATTATTTCCTAATCTCTCTTATTATTTTATCAAAACACTCTGCTCACATTTAATATAATAATTTTACTTAATTCTATCATTGTTAATTAATTAGTCTAATGTAAATATATTCTTTCAATTTTCTATGAATTTAATAATACTAAGTGCCGTTAAAATCAAAAGTACTATTTACCCAGTATTCATATTCATCAATGTATTTGTATTCACTTTGTAGTGATTTTAAATAAAACTAAAGATATCATAGGCATTTTCTATAATAAAAAAAAAATATGTATTGTTGGTTACTACTGAAAAAAGAAAATTCCAGATGAAGGGAAAGTATGGGGAAAATCTTGATCGGGCAGATTTCGGTCATCGGTTTTGTGAATACTTTGTAAAACTCCTGACTAAAGGTATGGAAAAGCCATGCCTGACCAAACTATCTTTTATTTTCAGTTTTGGATGTGAGCATTGCATACTCCTAGTTTTTTTAAACATCGAATAGTTGCAATATTTTTTACAACGTTTTTCTTAGGTCGTATTCTTATTTGTCCGGTACAAATCTTGCAATCGGTTTTTAACTATCTTCCCGACGAGCTAGACATTTGAAACTTTTAGAATATATCAGGACACGATACCAATACATTTTTTTAATACTTTTAGCCATCTTTAAGTAGAATTGAATTCATTTTTAGTTAATTCTGTTTTGCATGAAAAGTTATTTCGATACCATTATAGGTTGCTAGGGGTCCTAGCAATTAAATTATTAAATAATATATACGTGCGTTACTATGGAAATCAATATTAAATGACATTTCATTATTCAGTATTTCTATCAGTACAAATTTTTTGATCGTTTAAGCTAATCAAGTCAAGTTTATATGATTTAACAGAAAATTTAAAAACGTTTTATATAAAAAGCTCTTTTTATCTTGTAATTATTTTAACTATTTTAACATTTATAATTAATAAATTACTCTAATCATTTTTTTTGTTCAAAATGTATCATTTACTTTAAGCCAGTACGTAGTAAAAATATATTGTACTTGTTATCCTTTGATTTTCCTTCAAGATACTAGAAATAAAAAAAAGTTTTGAAAGACTTAGACTATGGTAGACTGTTGAGAAAAAGACACAGCATCCCTGAGGCCAAAAGAAAAATCGTAGACCTAGCAGGCTTTTAGGTCAATTGTAGGGTATGTACTCCTAACGAATTAAACTACCGACTAAAGTATCAACTATCTTTACTTTCTTGTATTGTGTTAAGGCTATACCTCAGTTGAGGCATAGTCTAAAAAGATCGTGACTAGGCGATGCGCGGATTTTGCAAATGACGCGTGCCGAACGAAATATAATTTTTCATATAAATCCAACATGCGTCCATTTAATGTCCTGTTCATTGTTCTATTAGTAACAATAATAATTATATTCATTGACATGTTTTCTTTTTCAAGTAAATGGGTAACGTTTTTAGTAATCTTTACACGATTTAAAAATTAATACCCCGTTGCCATCAGGAAAAAAATTTACGTATTCACACCTCGACGTTCGTTCTCCGATTGCCAGCGAGTCCAAAATTTTATCGCGCATAGGCGTTGAGTTAGGCGTTATATAGGCAGCATAGGCGTTATAGAGTTGAAAATTATTTGCCGTTTCACTGAAGTATCGTCTTAACTGTCAATTCATGGTGTAAATAAATTCATTATATTATTCATTTAATTTAATAGAACGTAAAAATTTTATAGTAAGTACTTTTTCCACTTTTAATAAATAAATTTGGAACGGTTTGTTTCATATTTTATTTTATGTTAATAATTTAGAATATTTAGTTTAGTGTCCTTAATGGTGTATTATGAAATAGTAATATCCAATTTCATTCAATTAATCTAATTGTTATTGACAAAATATAATTGGATAAATAATTGAATGTATTGGTAAATTATTTGTGTCGCCTTTTAAATTTGTTTTGATAAATGCATGTTGTATAAAGATTATTAAGTTGAAAATGTCCCTCTGAGGCAAACGAAACCGGTCCAAATTTAATTATTAAAAGTGGATAAAGTTGAATAAAAAGTTTGCGTTTTATTGAATTAAACTAATAATATCAACTATCTATCTAATAACCATGTTTTCTGAAGTATACCATATTTCTAAATAAATTTGTTCTATTCAAACCGCATTATTATATTTTATAAACTTATTCAATAAAATAATATATTATATTAAAAAATATTATTAGAACCATTAATAAATTTTACTGAATTATCTAGGTATAGTTTTATATACGAGTATCTCTAAAACGTATTATCTTATATTCTAACTGTACATGTATTTGGAAAATATGTATTCATTTTTTTTAAATCATCTTATTTGAAATAAATGTACAATATTGTATAATATCGACTGTGTTCAGGAAAAAGGGCGTAACCCTCGATTTTTCGACAAGTGCTTTTATTAGATATTTACAATGTATGCAACTATATACATGTTCTGTAAAAAGGAAGTAAGCCGCAAATGCCAAATTGTTATCTAAATTCAGGTTTCAATTGAGCTTTATTTAAGTTTTGATTTGATGATTTGAAGGAAAAAAGAATTTACCCTCAATTTTAATGATTTCTTGTAATAATTTCTTTAATTATCATTATATCGAAAAGATATTACACCAAATCATCAATCATCATGCACCCAATGTCTATGCCTATTTTTTTATTAATATTAAACCAAAATCATTCAAAAAAAACGTTTTTTACCTCTCCTGTAAAATTTGTTCTGTGTGGGTTACGCCCTTTTTTTTAAGCACGGTCGATATATTAGTCTGCTGATAGTAGTCTAGTTGGTAACATAGTTAAAAAGTCACGGTTTGATGTGTAGTTGATTCAGTGCATGAACCCAAGAGCAAACTTCGGTGAAACGGCAAATAATTTTCAACTATAGGTGCGACGAAATTTTGGACCTGCTGCCAATCGGAGAGCGAAACTCGAGCTGTGAACACTTCAATTTGTTTTGTGATGGCGTTGGGGGAATTAATTCTTAAATAGTGTAAATATGACTAAAAACGTTACCCATTTACTTGAATAAAAAACATGTCAATGAATATATTATTATTATTAGAAATATAACAATAAACATAACGCTAAATGGATGCATGTTGATTTTTTATGACAAGTTATGTTTTGATCTGCAGGCGTCGTTTGCACAATCTTCGCGTCGCGCAGTCACGATCATTTTAGACTGTGCCCCAGCTGAAGTATAGTCTTAATATAATAGAATGTCTCTAAGATAAAAAACGAGAATTTAATTTTACTTTTAGTATATATTATTATATACGCAGGTAGCATAGTTTTTTTTGTCAAGGCGACATCAAATTGTCACTCAGTTTTTTTTACCTTGGCGCCCCCTTTGCGAGAAACTGATTTTAATATTCGATATTGCCATCCACAGCGCGGGAACAAAAACGTTATATTTTATTTTATTAGAGCGAAAATCCCCGACTTGGCGGTTTTTTCCTTTCCTTCTCCCGCAGGAAGCGGAATTAAGAGAGCGTGTAAAAATCGCTTCTTCCCCACTGCGTTTCGAAAACCATATGATTGGTCCAATTTGCAATATTGATGTGCAATAAGTTATATTTTTTATTGCGCTTCGGTGATTTTGAGCAGGGGAGAAAATTCTTGTATTCACTTATATCGGAATTTTTTTATTATTAACATCGATTTAGATGTTTTTATTAGCTAAATAATAATATATTGGTATATTAAATTACTAAATAACTTTTATAAATTCATTAGATATTAAACATAAAACATATTACTATTTAAAATATAATAGTTAACCTCCACCTACCAGTGGGTCTATTCTATACTTATCGACCGCAAAAGTGATAAAGTGATAAATATTATCAAACTTAGGGTAGGTTTGTATCAACGTATTGGCACTTA
Source organism: Rhyacophila brunnea (assembly GCF_057557595.1). NCBI lineage: Eukaryota > Metazoa > Arthropoda > Insecta > Trichoptera > Rhyacophilidae > Rhyacophila > Rhyacophila brunnea. Next base: position 5,552,676 of record NW_028232796.1, on the reverse strand, counting down.
TTGTAAGAAGTACAATAAGTGCTTGCAAGTTGAGTAATTTTTTTGATAATTTACATTTAAAAGAATGTTAATTAATTAACACGTAGGTAACCAAAAACATTAAAAAGAAAAATATTTTTTATTTAGACGGTACTTTTTATTTAAATAATTTTCAACTATAGGTGCGACGAAATTTTAGACTTGCTGACAATCGGAGAGCGAACGTCGAGCTGTGAACAAGTTAATTTATTTCGTGATGGCGACGGGGGTATTAATTCTTAGATCGTGTAAATATGACTAAAAACGTTAATTATTTACTTGAAAAAGAAAACATGTCAACGAATATATTATTATTGTTACTAATAGAACAATAAACAGAATATTAAATAGACGCATGTTGGATTTATATGACAAATTATATTTAGTTCGGCACGCGTCATTTGCACAATCCGCGCATCGCCTAGCCACGATCTTTTTAGACCACGCCTCAACTGAGGTATAGCCTTAAAGTCAAAGATAAACTTGCAAATTATAAAAACATTTTATAAAATGTGAATTCGTTAAAGGATCTCATATTATTTTATGGTCGTGTTTATTATTAAAATTGTATTCTATTAAGTTTTTCATAATGCATTGAAAAAATTAATTTGAAAAAAAAATTGATTTTTATAAATTTAATGTTTTTTTATATTTATTTTAAAAACATCATTGATTTTTATAAACAAAAATGCGTGTAACTTGAAATCGATTTTATTTATACCAAATTGACATTCAATATGACCATACCAAAATAATGCAGATACAGATTCAGGAGATTGAGAGATAATTTTAAAAACAAACATTTTTTTAAACCATGTTGAATCTTTGTAAGATCATAATATGATCCTCCACAGTATGGAGATTTGTATTAACAGATTTTTTTTTTACGAGAAATGGATGTTAGCCATTTGATCAACCTATTAGATCCATACTCTGACTCATACACAAATTGAAAAACAATATGTGTATTTGCCAGACCCAGGATTCATACCTGGGACACATGACGCTAGAGGCCAACGCTGTACACTGTACATAGTCAAGTAATAGTGAATTTCATTTAAATAGAAGTAATTATTTCTTTTGTCTCATTTTTCACGCTAAAGTACCACATTATAAAGATGATGGTTTTGTTTTACTCTGTATATTATACAAAATATATATTATACTTATAGAATAAAAGTGTCTTAATTACATCCATTTGAAAAAATGATTTAGTTTCATTCGACATGCGACATGTATTATACATATTTAAATTAAAAGATTTTTTTTACATTTCCAATACCTGTGCATTTTCCGGAAAATATTGACACAATATTATGTAACTGCTCTATATGAAATGACGTTAGAAACATAAAAACTGCACTTACAAAAAGTAAGGTATGGTCGATTTACTCAACTTTCAATAATGTCCCCTTAATACTTAACTATTCCATCATTGTAAGAATATGACTTATAAAAAGTTGTATTATATATCAAACTTACAAAATTTGATATATTATTCAACTTATTTTGTCCACATGCTGGATCCAAAGTGTATACATACATATATGCACCTAATAGGTTAAGCAAGTGGCTGACATACATTTCTCGTAAAAACAAAATCTGTTAATACAAACCTTTACTCTGTGGAGGCCCATATGATCCTATTAGGATCGGACATGGTCGGAAAAAAAAATTCATTTATACTCGTTACCAATTTCTTTTCAAAATTGTTTTCCAAATAATAAAATAATATTAATCGTGATCATATCTGTACCATTTTACCTCAAGCCTACCGTATTTTAAGTCTTATTTTGCAGAAATTAAGTACTGAAAGAACAGGTTTTAAACGTTTTTATTAGGTCGTATTCTTATTTGTCCGGTGGTTTTTTATCCGGTACAAATCTTGCAATCGATTTTTAACTAACTTCCTGACTAGTTAGACATTTGAAACTTTTAAAATATATCGGAACAGAATCCCAATGCATTTTTTAATACTTTTAGCCATCTTTAAGTAGAATTGAATTCATATTCAGTTAATTCTGTTTTGTATGAAAAGTTATTTCGGAAGAAATCCATAATCCAATCCACTGTTATTGGTTGCTAGGGGTCTGGGGTCCTAGCAACTAAATTATTAATATAAACGTGCGTTTTATTGGAAATCAATTTGAGTGTCAAAATGACATTTCAGTATTATTTCTATCAAATACAATTTTTTTTGATCGTCAAGTCAAGATTATATGATTCAACAGAAAATTTAAAAACATTGTATTTAAAAAGTTCTTTTTATCTTGTAATTATTTATCTATCAGTTATTATAATGTATACATATTGAAAAAATCGTTAATTGCGTTTTTCTAAGGTGTTCTTTTTATAAATACGATATATTTTATAAGTCCAATGACTGCATGGACGAAAAACAAGAAAGGAAGTTTACGTAGATGACACTAGGTATAGGTACGTTAAAAACCACCAAGCGTAATATCCTCGAATACATGGACCATTCCCCTAAAACCAACCATTTGCATACTTAGATCACGAGCACTGGGAGTCATCAACTGAACAGGAAACTGTAAGACCCCACAAAATGGAAAAACCTTTTATTAAATTTAAAATTATGAAAGTTTACCTTATAACACCACTAACCCTAACCTTATGCAGCTACCAAAATCTCAAACTATTGGTAGATGTTGAGTTTAGAATAATTAAAGATTTAATTACGTTAAAATGTAAACCGAAAGTAAATTCGTCATCGTCATAGATGAGGACATTTTGATGCATTTCACAGCGGTCTAATTTACATGGAATTAGGTTATGGCATTGTTTATTTAATTCAAAATTGATCAGTAATGTATTGTCATCATATTTCTACATGCATAACATATTTTTAGTCACTAGGTGCATAACAAAATAGGTAAATAAATTAAACATAATTATTTGCATATAAACGTTTATACCCGAAGTTCGTGTATGGTTAAAAAAAATCATTAATCTTTTCAGTAAAATAATCGTTCAAAATAAATAATAATTGAGATAAAAGCGTCGCATTCCCATAAAAGTTTCAAGCCGGAAATTCCTTGCAAATTTTAAATTTGAACTAAGGAAGCTTCCTTCCTGTCTGTCTCAAGTGGAGGGCTTTTGATTAATAACATTGACTACATATTTTTACGAAACTTTTTAATGAAATAAGTATTTCAGTGTCTTGAAGTTTTTAAAGTATTTATATTAAATATACTTAACAGTCAATCATTGTATCCTCTTTTCATCAAATGGCCAACTGTTAACATTTAAACTTTCGCGCCAAGTTGAAGCAAGTTTTTCTTTACTAACTTTTGAAAAGTAATTGTGTTAGGAAGAGTTAATTAATTATCTTTTTTTTTCAATAAATAAGAAAATATATATATCATTTTACAAACTGTACTCTCAATGTGCAGTTGCGCCGGTAGAGTGGATCCGGTGACACGTAACGAAAAACCATCAAAGCCGATTTAAAAATTAAATAACCAAAAATGCCAACGGTAGGTCAGTCTGTCTCGATTCACCAACGTTTTAAATACGAGCATGCTACCAATTGCACCATTAATCCCATCAAAAAATTGTTTTTTTAGAATTCGATTTCAATTTATTTATTTTTTTACATATTGTGGACATTACAAATTATAAGTTTAAGACGTTCACAATATGACATGAAAATTTATTATAAAGAAGAAAGAAAAAGAAAATTATTAAAAGGGATAAAAATGAAAATATAAAAAGAGGACATAATTTATAAACATACAGACGTAGTGAAAATACAATTATACATCTGTAATAGTTCAAATAAGTACACCGAGTTTGGAATTTATAAAATAGCATCCACCTAAACTCACCTCACGCAAGTGGAATATATCAACACCCGAAGCAATTTGGTTGAACATAGTTATCGCCCTCCCAATTGGCATTACCAGTGGCAGGTTGGTTCTGCACCTTGGGAGAATAAACGACTGATGCTTCATAGTTCTAAGATAACTATCACACAGCACACAGGTCAGTACAGATACTCAGGTCAACACTGCCCAGAATGGCAGAGTTCTTATTTATACCTCGTATAAGTCGAAAAAAATATGTAACTAAATAAAAATCTCTTCTAAATTGAAGACAGCAGTATGTAGGCATACCTAAGAAAAAACAAAATTAGTTGATGAAGAAAAAAAAATCGAATAGTTTAATTATTGTGTCGACTGAATCATTCAACTGTCGTGGAAATATCAATAAAAACAAAATAATACTTAATCTGTAATGTAGTCCATCGGACATTTGAAGTATATGAAAATACATAATACAATAATAATACTAATTACTTTGGCTTTGAAAAAAAATACCCACAGCCTACCTCGAATCACCAACCTTTCATTTGACAGCCAAGCGCGATACCAATTTAACCATTTATTTACTCTAGATGAAGGGGATGACGCGAATGCTGATGCGCCCCATAAACAAGTAGGAATATCCCAAGTCATGATCGTAGCAAATGTATCAATTTTATATTTTTTTGTAAATAGTTAGATAGGTTAGGTATATATTATATATTTCATATAAACAATGACTTCAGATTCAATCCATGTAAGTTTTATCAAAAGTGAAAATTTCATCTAACAACTTCTCATTACATTAAACATAAAAAAATCCATATACATGTAAAAAATCAGTATGTTAAAAAATATACAAAAGTATATATAAGAATAAGGGATACTCTTACGCAAGTGGAATATATCAATACACGGAGCGATTTGTTTGAACACAGTCATTGCCATCGTAATTGGCATCACCAACGTAGGTTGTTGTGAATTGATGTGTTAGATAGTTTTGTTAGACACACACAGATCAATGCTATCAAAATAACAGAGCTCTCAATAAATTATACCACGTATTACTCAAAACAATATATATATATATATATATATAGGTAGCCAAATAAAAATCCTATCTCATTTTCAGACTATTGTATGTAAGTAAAGTTTAGATAAAATAATCAGGGTAAATTCTAGGAAGTAAATTTATACGTACTTTAACCGATACAATACCCAAACATTTGACCCACCCTCAATCATTTTCAAACCAATGAAAAATAAATATGTTTTAATTCAGTAACATTCGATGCCAAAATGGAGGAAACTGAGACAAAAATAACGATTTATAATAAAAAGATATTTCATTCCTAAAATATTACGATTTCGTTTGATTCTGTATTTTTGTTTTCTATGGATAACAAGTCTATTTATATAACCCAAGTAATGTTTATCATCACCGACATCAAATGTCAAAACACAACCTTTGATTTTCCAATCACTGTACACACCCACCTTACGTAATAATAAATAAATTCGTCAAACAACATGGCGTCGCCGCCTTCCGGAAGTGGCGAAGTTGAGTTTTGCGCGGCAAAAGCGATCGTTTAATATCCGGTACCACGCCAACGCAGCCGATTGGCTGGCGGGAACAGAATTCTTTGTTCCCGCGTTTTTTATTCATTTAACCGCCATTGTTTATTTCGTTTTACCGACGAGAGTGTAGTCAGAGGTGAAGACGTCAGAAAGGTGTTCTGCTTCGTCCTCTTTTTGCTTTATTTTTTTCCACAGAGGCCGAATTAATGTCCATGCGGCAGACGGGAGAGAGTCTAAATGAAATTTCCCCTCTCGGAATACGCTGGGAATTTTGTTGATTTGAATAATTCAACCTGAAAAAAAACTATTAAACTGAAAATGTAACTGCACTGCGAAATTTTCAATGTAAAAATGTCACAGTATGTTTTAATACTCGTCTTTTAAGTTTCAATTAAGGTTTACAGTTGTTGTATTATGTGTTTTAATTACAAACCTCAAAATGTATTTTTATAGTACAAAATATTTAATCTACTCGGGATAAAATTGCACCAGCGGGTCTATTCTATACACAAGGCTGCTTTTGGTCCGCTACAGCAGCTAAATACGGTAGAAAAGTATCGAATTATTAAAACTTATTGTGATAATTACAATAATTTAGTTATAATTGTTACAATGAGTACTATGTTTTAACAGCACCTCTCTTGGCTGTGATAAATTTTAGACCAAGATAGACAGTTTTTAGAGTTCAGAAAGTTAACTTATTGTAATTGTTATAATAAGTGTTAATTATTCGATACTTTCCTACCTTATTTAGCTGCCGTAAAGGATGAAAGCAGTCGTGTATAGAATAGATGCGCTGGGACATTACTAGGCGTAAACAACTGTACAGATGCTTCACATCGAATGTAGTGCCTCGTGATGCACTCGATTAAGACAGAGTGTGGTGCGGAGCGGGTTAGGTTTGGAGGGCGTGTTTGTATTGTTGGATACACGTAAACAGCGATCAATATCTTATCCCTTTGGATACCAAATGTACAGGTGTATGGATTTACTGGTACCAATAGTGAGTCAATTTAATAGTTACTTTCCTACCCTATTTAGCTGCCGTAGCGGACCTAAAGCAGGCTTGTGTATAGAATAGACCCGCAGTTGACGTTATCATAGACATCTTGCATATTTTTATTGTAAATTTACATTTTAATAATATGTTTAAATTAATCAATATATGCAATGGACAATAGAGGGCAACGAGCCTTATTAATTTTTACATTAAACAAAAACCTAATATTCCAGGTGAGAGACTAATAGGGTTGTTCTATATTTCTCCTAACTGCTAAAAAAACGATGCGGCTTACATTTTTAAACCTTTGCGTTTCGTTAATACACTATTTGTGATAATTATCAGATAACTGATAGATAGCTAGCAAAGGGACAAAAAGAAAAGGGCTGGAAGTCTCCTTTTGAGGTTTTACTGCACTATAGTAGTTGCAGAAAATATATAATATATTTTAAATTATCTATGGTATTTATTTAGGTAAAATATCTTCCAAATACAGTTACTCCTCCCGTGCTTCGACTTGAATAATACTTATATAAAATATGCGTTCGTTTAACTCTTTCATCTTTTCACATTTTATTTTATGGCTATTCAACTATTTTTAATATAATCTTTTTAAGGTACCAGAGAGATTAAAGCTCATCAGTTTTCTTAAAAATATAATTGTGTTTTACCTACTTTAAATCATTTTTATTTATATTGAATCTAGCCTCGTTAAGGTCACCAGCAAAGTAGTGTAAACTCTCATAATGTGACTGAAGGAGCATTACTTATACATACTAAAGCTTTAGTTAAACTTTAATAATTTCTACAATAATATTCGAATCGCGTGTGTGGAATATGAGCTTTATTTTTCAGCATAATAGAGAAGAAAGCATTTTTTGAGAAATGCCAGGACAGACTAAGTGCTTTCGCAAAGATAATTTTGGATAATATTTTTTTTCAAAAGTTTTTTTATGTTTACGAGGTTCATATTATTTTGATTTATGTATAATTAATAAAAATTTAAATTAAATTCACCCGAAATCAATTGATATACACAATATACATATTTATCATTTTTTAGAAAAAATACGACACACGACGGGACTTGACCCTGTATCTGCTGGATTTGCGCCAGTATTTTTGTCCAAGTAAACTATGGGAATCTTATTGAATCACGACAATTTTAATGCTTATCGAATTGCGTTATAATGTTGGCTGTCGGTTTTAGTATATTAAATTAAGGTAAGTATCAATAATTAATTCCTTAATTACTAACTGACGTCGCGGATCACTTCATTATTTAGTTTTTATAACGTACTTATACTTGCTAATAATTTTATTAAACTATTTCTTTTATTCAACGAATAAGATACAAGATTTCAGAATGTAACATTCTATATACTGAAAATGATTTTTTTCTAGTGTTTATATGCATGAGATATTTTCAAATTATGTATATTTAGTAAAATAATGTTATATTCTTTAATTTTGTGTATTATTCGTTCAATAAAAGAAATGGTTTATTGAAAATAATCTGTTTAATTTTGTACAGATTTTAGCCTTGCTTATGTCTCAACAAAAATGAAAAAACAATGAATACGCTTACAATTACGTAAGTAAAATGTTAGTGCTGCCGTAAATTACATAGTTGAAAATAATAACTTTAACACGTGCTACACTTCTCTCTTTCCAGTAATCTTTTATACAGTTTTGTAAAATTTATAGAGTATTAAGTATTTAATACCTCCAGGGTATTACACTCGAAATAAATCAAACGCTACGTGCTATAACAAAGCTTGTGGTTTGCCTTTGAGGAGAGCTAGATTCCTAGGTTGACATTTATATTTCAACGGTTGCATGGAGAGGAAATTAATGTTTTGCATTGCCACGAACCGAAATGACGTACCTACCTTTGAACATACTCGTATTTCTGACTCGCGATTCATAGAAGCTTTACGGTAGGTAACTTTTAAATGTAAAACAATGAAAGCTCGTGCTTCCAACTAATTATCTATTTTCCTACTTTTGACATCGGTATTTTTATTATTTTTGAATATGAAAACATATTCTACTTATATTATATCTTAAGTGTGTATAATATTTGTTATCTGGTGCTAAATATTAATTGCAATACGAACTTTCAAACGTAATTGAATCAACATGTCTGGTAAACGGGTTACATAATATAAATTAAACGTATTACATTTTGACATATCACAGTTCACCGTCAGCTATTCTACCAGAAAAGATGGCCGTATAGCATTTAAATCAACATAAATGACGCGTTGTTAATGAAACATGGCAGACAGCAATTTACTTATTTTATTTGATTGACATTTTTTTATTGATATCTAATATCTGATAATAACGCAATCAAATATGTGACGTATACAAATACGACATGATGCTTACGAGCACCTACTTTCTACTCTTGTTTTAATTATTCAATTTTTTATTAAAATATATATGATATGATTGTATTTTTAATTTACATATTTTTTATTAATTTCTTCTCTCTTTTACTTGTGTGTCGATGGTTTTAGTTGAGTTCGTATTTTTAACTGTTTTATCTAGATATAAATTTAATCCCAATACTGTATGGCCCTCTATTTTCGATACAACTGCTCATGGTGAACTGTGATACGGAGCAAACGGAGAATAGATAAGCAATCCAATTAATTAGTAAAATTAGAAAAAATCATTCAAGTAATTTTGTTTGTTAATAATATATTTAAGTACGAAATGTTGTATTTTTTAAATGATTATATCACATTATAATCATTTTTTTGGTTAACAAAATATCAAACTGTTATATTGTAAAATAAATATTTTGAAATATTATTTAATTACCTACTATGATTTAGTTTGGTAATTATATTAAAAGATTCAGAAATACTAAATGATACGTATTATATTATAAGGAATATAACGGAAACTTGAAAGTATCGAAATGTAACTGTATAAACGTATCTTTATTTTTTAAACTAATTGGGTGACAAATATTAACGGTTTCAAATGAATAGAAAATAAACCGAATGGTTATGCGTAGTATTTTTTACAACGTTTTTCTTAGGTCGTATTCTTATTTGTCCGGTACAAATCTTGCAATCGATTTTTAACTATCTTCCCGACTAGCTAGACATTTTAAGCTTTTAGAATATATCAGAACACGATGCCAATGCATTTTTTTAAATACTTTTAGCCATCTTTAAGTAGAATTGAATTCATTTTTAGTTAATTCTGTTTTGTATGAAAAGTTATTTCGATACCTATATTGGGTGCTAGGGGGTCCTAGCAACTAAATTATTAAATAATATATACGTGCGTTTTCTGTGTAAATCAATATGAAATGATATTTCATTATTCAGTATTTCTATCAAGTACAATTTTTTTGTCAAGTTTATATGATTCAACAGAAAATTTTAAAACGTTGTATATGAAAAGTTCTTTTTATCTTGTAATTATTTTCTCTTTGTGTCACCACTCAAAACAGAGATGGAGTGCTTTCTTTGCTGAATCATATTCTTGAGTGAGGTCTTCTCAAATCTACCCTTGAATAATGTGAAGAAGAAGCTGAAATGTCTCATATTCAGCATGATGTGGTCAGATCATTTAAACAATGACAATATAGCGTGGAATTAACGGTAATAAATATACTGTTGGTGTATAATATATAAATATATTTTTTTTTTAAATAAAAATGATATTTTGTAAATGGTGAATTTTTTTTTTATAGAGTACCAGTAATAAAATCATACCATCACTAACGTTACTTAGGACGTCTTCTTTATTATATTCCCAAGGCAATAAACATTATGCAGTATTCATTATTTGACAGTTGCCGACTTGTTCATCTCTTGTGTTCCCAACACCGTTCTAAATTCATTTTCACTTCTGCCTTGCCATAGTTCCCAGCCAGGATTAGTGAATGCAGCTATATGAAAATACAACTATTAAATATTTATATTACAGAAATACTTTGAATGAAAAGCAAGTATCTCCGTGAATCACTTCTGGACTTTCGATATAAACTGAACTGGTTGCAATAACTTTTTATTATTATATTTTAAATTTCTGTAATCAATATGTAACTGTTTCTTTTCTTTAATAAATAAAAAAAAAATTAGCAAACTTGCTATTTACATATTTTTTCAATTGAGCTCAATTTTATAACCGTAACTGCAATACATATTCTATTACAACGTTTTTATTAGCTCATATTCTTATTTGTCCGGTGGTTGTTTATCCAATACAAATATTGCAATCGATTTTTAACTAACTTTCTGACTAGCTAGACATTTGAAATTTTTAAAATATATCGGAACACGGTGCCTATGCATTCTTTTAATACTTTTAGCCATCTTAAAGTAGAATTGAATTCATTTTCAGTTAATTCTGTTTTGTATGAAAAGTTATTTGGGAAAAAATCCGTAATCTGATCCACTATTCTTGGTTGCTAAGTGGGTGGTCCTAGCAACTAAATTATTAATATATACGTGCGTTACTATAGAAATCAATTCAGTATTCCATATTTGTTTGTTTTTTATTTACTTCATATCAAGTACAAGTTAGAGCATAATAATTGAACAGAAAATTTAAAAACGTTGTATATAAAAAGTTCTTTTTATCTTGTAATTATTTTATTATGTTTACCAATTATTAAGACATTGTATTACCACATTGTAATACCTAGTGACAAAATACGAAAGATACAAAATAATATAAGCAATTAAATGACAATTTATATTTTTAAATATGTATCAAACATGCATACGTTGAAGGTTATCATTTAATTATTATAATAACCCCAGCGGGTCTATTCTATACAAAAGGCTGCTTTCGTCCGCTAAAACCGCTAACTAGGGTATGTTTGTATCAAATTATTAACACGTATTGTAACAATTATAATTAGCCGGTATTAATTGTTGCAATAAATGATATATTTTAACGGCATGCCCCCTGCTTGTGCTAAAATTTAGAGCATGAGCGATAGAGAGAGAGCGAGAGAGAGACAGTTTCGACTGATTAACTGATTTCAATACAATTACAATTATAATATTTCAATATAAAATGTATGTAACAAATACTAACACATTATCACGTTAGCACGTTAGCGGTCGATAGTCGCCTTTTGTATAAAATAGACCCGCTGGCCCAGAAAGCATTAATTCCAATTTTGTCAAAAATGAGTTATGTACAGATTTTGTCTAAATCAGCATATCACTACACAAAGCCGTACGGTTATAAAAATACATTTTTCCAAAAGTTGTATTTGCAGATAAGATAGTCTAGCTTACAGGTACACATTTTACGATTATTTTATCATTAAAATAATGTGTTTTTTTTTCTTTTTTTTTTGTTAACTGTCAATTCATGGTGAAACTGCATTGTATTGTGTTGTTTTAATTTAATAAAATAAAATAAATAATAAAATTAATAAATAAAAAAAATTATAGTATTTATTCCACAATGCTCCTCAAAAATGTTCCTCTGAGGCGGACGAACCCGGTCCTAATTTATTGATTAAAAGTAGAATAATTACTACAAAAGAAAATGCATTTTATTAAATTAAAACAACAATGAAATAATGTGTAATAAGTTTTTTCTAATGCAGTATACCAATTTGTGACCATACCGAAACTCTAATCGATTAGACCGAAGTGGATTAATACGCTAATTCCACGAATGTCAAATTATAAAGCGCGCAATTAAAGGTTTGTTTCTAATGTGTTTCTAAATTGTGTATGCAGTTTAACTATTAAAAAAGTTATCTACATTTATTTCCTGAAAATAAGTATGTAGGTATATAACTTTAAATATATTTTTTACCATTTCCGATCCGTAGAAGATCATATTACCTATGGACCTCCAGAATGGATGTTGTATTAACAGATTTTTTTAGACGATAAATGAATGTTATTCACTTGTTCAACCTATTACGTCCATACTTTGGGACCAAGCCAACATTGAAATACAATATGTGATTTTTTCGCCAGACCCGGAATTTGAAACCGGGACCTACGACATTATAGACCGATACGTTACACGCTCGAACATCGCGGGCATTTTATACGCGTTATATATATTTGACCATCCTGAAACTAAATTTAATCTAAGTAGATAAAAACTATGAACTATTTGGTACTGTTCGGTTATCAGGAATACAGCGGAAAACACATTTTGAAAATACCCGATATACTGGATTATTTGTTAGTTTGGGTTAGTTTAGGTTGGGTTAGGTTAGGTTAGGTTTTGTTAGGTTAACCTAACAAATAATCCAGTTTATCGGCTATTTTCAAAATATGTTTTCCGCTGTTTTCCTGATAACCGAACAGTACCAAATATTTTTTAATCTAATATTAATACTATCGACCGAAGGTACTTTGGTGAAATTTGAATTTAAATTCTAGAATTTTTAAATCTCATTAAAATATAGTGTTACAATTATGTAAGAGAAGATTTTAATATGAATGAGTTGGCTGATTTTCAGTTAGCAAAATTGCATTTTCCTCCAATTATTCCACAAACGCGACAATATTTCACGTCACAGGGCTCGCAAAAACAACCCGTTGGTAACACAGTGTTATTCCCTCCTTTGTGCGAACTTAAATCCGTTGTGCATTTGTCTATTTCGAATGAATCACACTGTCAATATTATATATACGCTAATACCGCACCAGTGACATTTAATGTACAAGAATTGCGATTTCCAAGTCACTGATAAAGGAACTCAGAGTAACTTTAGAAAATGGTCCTATGTAGCATTTTTTCGCACAAAAGAATAACCAAATAAAGTATTCGCTGAATCAGGGAAATGGTTGTTACGATTTCGAAGTTGTCTCCAGAATGTGTACAAGTAAATGTTAGTTACAAAACAGGGCTTATATGACTGTGAACTGAGAAACTCTAAAAGATTTTTTTTTCATATTTTTAAGGCTTCAAAACTTTCGTCACTTTATTAAATTGTTTTTTTTTTTTTGTAAAATATATTTGGTTGAGCCAATTATGGTTTATTTTACTTTATCCCACCTAGCTCAAATCCCGAGATATTGTTACAAATTAGGACGACCAGTAGTTTACAGATTGTAGAACATCTAGTTACATTCAGTTACTCCAAGACAGCGGACGCGCCTAGGCTTGTTAAATCTAAAACTCTATCGCGCCGTGGTCTGATAGGATACGACCAAAACCGCGTTTACCACAGAGTGACTCATCCAATAATCATCTGTTTGACTTCCGTTGCGCTAAATCTGATATGGTTTGAGCGAACTTCGCATCTATTATCCATCACAAACTTGTCATCATCATTTATCCCAAAACACAATTGAAACTGTAAGAGTGACATTCCGAACCGTCCGTGCGTTACCAGTGCGTAAATGCGTGAACAGCGAACCAGCTCAAGCACGCCAGCCTTCTCAACATCAAATGTTAGTTCCTGGATTGAATCACTGTTTAAACCCTCCTAGATCCGTAATCCACAAGCATCTTCAAATTACAGTCACTGTGAAAAGCGCAACCTATGAAATAATCAAAAATAATTCCCCACATCTAAGTTAATAAATACTTTTCATATTTTCACAAATTAATATTATATTCTGGGTGAAGGCTTCTCCTAACTACTCGTATTTTCACTCTTTTCATGGGACACTCTCAGTAAAATATTGAAAAGCGCCTTACGCCTGCATAAGGCTGGAGTGGTAAGGGGTAATGGAGGGTAAAATTAGTCACAAACATGAAATAACGATATTAGGAAATCAGCAGTAGAAACTTACGAGTAAAGCCTTAATCCATACTAACGCTTTTTTTATTTGGACATTCGGTATTTTGAATTAGTAATTTCATATGCTAGCGCATTCGATTAAAACCATGCGAGAATATGAAAAACGACAATAAATGAGGAATTATAAATAGAAAATGTGATTATTATTTACACATTTGATCAAAATACAGTTGACACTGAACATTTCAAACGTCATAATATGGATCTGCGTAAGGAAAAGAATACGTATTAATCAATTATTTTAAACGTATTATTTAAATGTATTTTTATTTTTAAAATAAATAAAATGTTACCCTAGACCATCATAAATGGTAATTTATGTATGTTCATACATAATTATTATCACAATCTCTTTTTTGCTTTCGTATCCCTTAGGTAGGTACCTACTGTTGAAGATTTTGATTATTTTCAAATGCCCTAATTATGTCTCTCTGACAATCGCTGCATTCAGATCTATAGCAAATCTTTTCTCAGTAGTGATTTCGTTGTATTCGCAGATGATGCACATTTCCAAATTATTGTTTTTCATTCTGAAGCAACAGAAAGAACTGAGACAAATTTTAGACAGCTGGTATTTCACATATATTTCTTTTAGAAAGGCGTTATAGATATTCATTGCAGTCCATGGAATCCTTACATTCTTTATAAATTCTTATTTTGTTGGCAATTTTTTAAATGTATTTTTTCTTTAGTTTTTAAGTTTACACCTTTCATCTACTGCTCGATACATATCTAAACATTTTCATCTTTTCTTTCGATTTCATATCGATTATTTAATGTGGGCGATGATTTTGGTTAACTTTTTCTTATTCAGCCATTAAGTGCTAAGCCAGTCTCTAAGACTCAATAAACTCATGATTAATTTAACCATGACGATTTTTTTCAGCCAAGGCATCAACAACCATAAATCTTTCCTTGAATGATACTACATAAGTAAATAAAGCATGAACTTTCTTGATTTTACTTCATTGATTATTTAATTAACCTTTTTCATTTTCGACATAACCCAGACATTCGTAACATTATCCTTTAAGCTGATACAACGCATGTGTTTGTATATTATTTATATTTCAAAAAGCTTCAAATTTTCTGAGCATTATTTCTGTGAGCTTTTTGTATCCCGTATGTACTGAAAATACATCATCTATCTTTTCTCGTTTCACTTTCCGGAGATGATTATGGCTACATAATAATATCTATTGTCATATAAAAGTTATCCAGATATTCTTGATACACCATTTTAGTTTAATAGTATTATATAAATAAGTTATCATTTAAAGTGTAATCAAAGTATATAATAGACTGTATTTTAGACCTATTCCGTAATTTAATGAAAGGAGTATCACAAGAAGAAATTCTCAAGTTTGGCAAACAATTAAAAATCTGATAATTAAAATATTTTCAAATTGTATTTACTATTAAAATCTAGATATATAATTTTCTCTTTCAGCAGCAGTTTATAAATAAAAACTAAATTAAATATATACATAATATACATTATCCTGTTGTATATAAGATTTCTTATGCCTGCCTCAAGGCTCTACGTAAGGAGACACAATCGCTTTGTTCTGTAAAACTTCGAAACAAGTTTTGTTCTAAGTAGAGTTTACAAAATGGCAAACCGTCGGTGGTCGAACCGAAAAAGTTTTCCTCGGCCCACCCCCAATGGGGAATTGCCAATAAAATAAACGATAGAGCCAGGCGCAAGTAACTCCTCACAACAAGACTATGGAACTTTTACGAGCCTCTTTTGCCAACCAGTTCGAACTCAATACGCTGTATAATCAGTGATGTCCCGAAGAATCTCTATTTAGCGGTCTGCCCAAATACAAATACAAGGTTTTGTAAACATACACTCTAATAATAATGCCTCTCACATTATTATCAATCTTAGTTTAGTCATAGTAATTATCGTCGTAGAGCTGTGAAAACCTCCGAGGTGACACAATTGAAATTTTATAGAATTTGAAATTTTGTTTTGTAACTGTGTGATTAATTTAATTTATTTAAGTAATTCGTAAGTAGTTAGGGGATCTTAATTATCAAGTGTTTATAAAAGTTTCAATGTGATGACTACGTAAATTAGATGAAGAACAGTATTTGAATGATGTATTATTTTTTTCATGATTCATACAATCCACATAGATGACTAAATGCAACTACCTCCTTATATTTTAATGGCATTTGTAATAAGGCAAAATGCGGAGCTTTTCATGCAAGCAATAATAAAATTAAACCCATTTGAGACTTTTACGGTTCCATTTTGGTTAACATATCCCGCCATCCCCACCAAATTTCCGATACCCCGAGCAATACTGCTCCTAAAGCCTTCTTAGTCTATATTTTTTCCCTACAGTAGGAGACAAAAAAGAGGCCATTTGGTTCCCTGCAGATAGCGCAGTGCTAGTTCCGTTGATTCGAATGAGAAACCACTGTATCAACCCTATTGTCCCAGTTCTTTTTCATTTTTTCCCTTCAGTCCCACGACGAAGAGTTGTGCACTCTTCAACATCTATACAAACGCAAGTACTACAGATGATAAAGATAAAAGGCCTTTAGCCTTGGTACCTCATATTATATATATATATATATATATATAATTGAATTGAATCATAACACATATCTCTTGATAATGGCCTCTGTAATTAGTCCTAAATGTCGAGGATAGAAGGAAAAAGTTCACGCGGTGAAAACCCAAGAAGTAATTATGAAATTAAATCTGTTTTAAATCGGCGATATATATGCGGATGGGTTCTTAACAATGAAATACATATTCGCAACCAAATATTTACTGAATAAATTATTTAACATTGGTACTCATTTTTTATTTAAATCGTGTGTACAACTTGACCTTATTACTGATTATATCAACTGGTGCGCAAAAATTAGTGCTATTTTATATGGGGCACCACTGCTGACAACGCTATAGGAATCCAGCCGAGCGCAGATTTGAACCCCTTTCCGTGCGAAGTAAGTCAGTTTGTTTTATAACGAGACCAAAACTTTAATGGCCCACTTATAACGGCGGAATAATAATACAGTAAAGTTAAATTTAATAATACTGCATTCACCTACATAATATTATACCGTAACAAAGTTAACAATTTATGAGTTGGAAGCCTAATGAATAGTTAATGAAAACCTCTACCACGCATATACGATTTAACTAGTTTGTTTCATTCGCTGTAAGCTTTTTTTCTCATGTTATATTCATGTCTTATAGAGAATCATACTGTTACGAACAATATCAAAAACACTAAATATTTTTTCAAAATTTTCATTTTGAACAGCCTCTCCAGTTTAGTATTGCAATCATGTCGAAAGACGATTCGATATGAATATATAATATTTCAACTTACAGATATTTTTATATTTTATAAAAATATATTTATTTAAATTAGACATAATATACATTAAAACGTTGAACTATCAAAAATATCCATATGATCCTCGACAAAACATAATTTATTGGAAAAACACGATACTTTTAATTTGAGTTTTTTTTTTTTGTTGATAATTTAGATTTTAAAGTGTCTTAATTGATAAATACGTATCTAAGAACATTACAAAGAAAGACACTTTTTATTTAAAGATAAAGATACAATAAAAAATATAAATTCATTAAAAGATCCGATCTAATCATAACATATAACATTTATGGCCATGTTTATTATTAAAATTTAGTTTATGTTTTTTTCTGAAATGTTTTAAAAAGATTTTTGACTAATTCATCGTTTTTTATATGTATTTTAAAAAACATGGATTTTTACAGAAATATCTTATTTGTCTCCGTATTATCATCATCTATGTACCAAATTTCAAGTCTTCAAGTTAGGAAAAAACTTCATTGACAGGTTAAATTTTAGATATACATTATGTATGTATAATATAAAGTTCATGTTAGTAAAATGTATAATATATTATAATCTTAATAGCAATTTGAAATAAACCTTTAATCTACCACTAAACAACTAGCAAATTATCTAACACGTAAGTAATTATTTACATAATTAATGCGATCTCAAAGTAACTTATATTGTATTGAAATTCTTTCCACTAATGTATAAATAATATAACAACTACATAAAAAGCTTAGAAAGGCATTGACGGGAAAGCTCTTGCGGCTTACATTATTCCGACGACTCCAAATAATTCATTCACTCTGTAATTCATTTTTTACTTAGCAAACACGCCAAGTAAAGATATCCTCTACTCTGGAAACTTATCCATGGGCATTCTATAAAATATTTCTTTGGTATAATATTTTGTTTATCTGTTAAAATTCTAAATAGTTATTTACTCATAACTAAAAAGATGTTGGTAGCTGAGTTTTGTAAAGATAGAAGAGGTTCATATTTGTGTAAATATTTTATTAATATTTATAAATATGATTTATTTGCAAATTAAACAATTCTTTAGACCTTTCGTATTTGCCTATTTGTAATTTTTATAACATTGAAATGAGCATTTATTTTGTGTTTGCTTTTCGTACTCTCGAAGAATATTTTTTATGATTATTTACTTCACTAACTTTACTATCCAATCGTGAAATTACTATATTTTGGAAAATAAACAAATTATGTAGGAACAAAGTTTCCATAAATCCAAAATTCAAAAGACTAGGACACAAAATAAAATACAATCTCTGCACAAATCTAGTCATTCAGTGGTACACAAGAGAAACAAAATATTCAGAAGTATAGATCGCTGAGATGACAAAATAGTTAATATTTGCGATAGTACATATTGTCAACATCCACGGTGGCCGCGCGGCTTAAGCGTTGGACTATAAAGCCGTGGATCTCAGGTTCGAATCCTGGTTCTGGCAAGTACACATATTGTTTTTCAATTTGTGTGTGTCACTGTCAGGGTATGGACCTAATAGGTTGAGCAAGTGGCTGACATTCATTTCTCGTAAAAAACAAAAATCTGTCAATACAAACCTCCACTCTGTGGAGGCCCATATGATCCTATCAGGATTGGACATGGTCGGGAAAAAAACATGTCAACGCAAGCCACGGGATTGAAATATTTTTAATGTGTCTAGAAAAGATTTTGCTTTGGGCAGATTTTATACTATCTATCGCTTTATCCGACTGACTTTCTCTTTAATATACTTACATGCTTTATTATTCTAAAAATTAGAAGAAATCTACATCGCAATTTGTAAAGTTTACTAGAAATATATTGAATAAACAATTTGTAATAGTATGAATTTGTGATGTAGTGTTGCGTGTGTGTGTGTTCTTACAAATTTAATTATTTTAAAAAGCAAGGAACTGTAATCTTTGCTAGGTGTCTATTTTTATATGTAGACACACTAGTATAATAGTTTCAAAAATAATTACAAGATAAAAATAACTTTTTATTTACAACGTTTTTAAATTTTCTGTTGAATCATATAATTTTGACTTGACTAGCTTAAACGATCAAAAAAAATTGTATTTGATAGAAATACTGAATAATAAAATGTCATTTCATATTAATTTTCATAGTAACGCACGTATATATTATTATTTATTAATTTAGTTGCTAGGACCCCCTAGCAACCAATAATGGTATCGAAAAAACTTTTTATACAAAACAGAATTGACTGAAAATGAATTCAGTTCTACTTAAAGATGGCTAAGTATTTAAAAAAATGCATTGGTATCGTGATCTGATATATTCTAAAAGTTTCAAATGTCAAGCTAGTCGGAAAGTTAGTTAAAAATCGATTGCAAGATTTGTTCCGGACAAACAACCACCGGACAAATAAGAATACGACCTAAGGAAAACGTTGTAACGTTGTAAAATACGTCGTGAATTGCATAACTCTCTTATGCACTGAAAAGGGGGAGTTAATTAGAATATTTATTCTATTGTACGCAAAACTCAAATTGTAATTTGAATTGCTGACAGCTATTTTGGAATCTAGTTTATCATGGTAATATTATATTCAAAAATATTTTAACATAACTTTATTTTTAACATCTGTTTAAATTCTTTTCCAATATCATATTCCTTAAATGAATAAAAAATATATTCAATGACCATTCTTACAACAGCAAAATTTAATTTGGTTATTTATTCAGCATAATTTTTAACGTGCACTAAAACACAACCCACATCGTCAAGTAGGTATTTAAATAAAATAGCTATTTTTGTGATGGAAATAACATCTCAGCGGTAATAACTAAACCTCTGTGTGGTAAATTTCATGTGACTGCACTGGAAAGGAGCCTATAAATAATTTAACCCTCCCAATTCGGTGGTCGAATAAATCTTTTGACTAGACAAACGGACTGCAGACCCTAAACACAACTCTATATTGTTAAAAAGACTTGTTTTATACCAAATAAATTTGCAATTTGATTACAAATGAGGGTATGACATTTTTTTACAAGCGCATGTTTTTTTACATTATTTTGAAATACCTATGTATATTTAATACAATATAGCGTAGTATTAATTTAAATTAATTAAATATATTCACTGTTTAAATGTTTTCAAATATGTTCGGAATATTACCCTGTTTTAAACCTTGTGATATATACATGAAAAATAATTTTGAATACAAGCTATTCAAAATGCAATATTTTTTTTATATAAGTAGAACATAAAAACACAAAATGACACATATTCATGAAAAATTATTTAAACGTCGTGTAGTTTGTTCTTCTAATAAATATGACACCGAAATAAAATGAAAATGAGAGGTTTTCATTTGTATTATTTAACTATTTTAGTCTTTATATCCAAAATATTCATCACAGCAACATAAGTATAAATCAACTACATATTTTTTCACTCTTCTTGTTAATAAGACGTAAGTTATGAGATTACATAATGCAGTTCTTTAATATTGGAAATTTTAATATTTTAATGAACCAAAAGTAACAATATACGTTTTCATAATTATTTATTTTGATTTCTAATTTTCTTTTTATATGCTAGTCATTTAGCCAGAACCTAAGTATCTCACAATCAGATTTTGAGAATATTAGGATTTCATATACACCAAATTGTGCCTTTTCTGACAGTGCTGCTTTATACTAGCTAGTCATAGTATCTTAACTACATAATATATTCAGCTTCGAAAATAGTAGTTTGCGGTGGATAACTTTAGAAGTAACTATGAGATGATAGAACGGACCAAGCAGACTTTCATTACGCTGAGCTGAGAATAGAGACGACGTTGAAACTGGCTTGGCCATGTGCTGCGGCCTTAAGAAAAGGATGTTATGTATTTTCTATCCTTCTGTATTCAGTGACAGCATAGACTCTTTACAAAACTGGTGCTCAAAAATTGTCAAACTTTTAAAATATGAATACATGCACATTCCGATGAGATGGAAAGGGAAAGAATAAAATAATAATAATGTGATATCGAGGATGAAAAAATAATGATTTTTTTTATCAAAACTAGAATGCTTGCATTCCTTTATCCTATTATTTAATATTTGATTTTCTGAAAGTGACGACCTTATATAAGAATAACTGTGTCCGGAAATTTGTATGTATGGAGTTCGCCGTATCACACTTCACCGTGAAATGCTGTATCGGAAATATATGGTCGTATATTATTAAAGATCGTCCAACTTTTTTTAGTCGTATAGTACTGAGATAAAGTTAATGTCTAAATAAAACACGGTTCTTGTCGGTTTATAGGAAGCCACGGCAAACAAATTTTGAAAATAGCCGATATATAGGATAATTTGTCAGGTTTGGTTATGTGGTTAGACTAGGTTAAGTTATGTTAGGTTATGTTAGGTTTTCATTCTTGAATTCATGTATTTTGCCAAAATCAGAGATAACCGTATAGTATACGGTCATCTCTTTCCGATAAAAAAGCTCACGGCGAACTGTACTATGGTGAAATATAATACGTACAATTTACATGTAACCAAGAATAACACATAGGCACGAAAATCTCAAAAGACTGGTTTGAGATCAATATTTCATCCATATTTGATCAACACGAAATAAGAAAAAAATGTTAATTTTTTTGATGATTACATATTTCACACTCTGTTTATTACAAAAACGCATAACGTGAGCTACTTACATATTATAGAAAAATAAAATTGAAAATTATTTGAATTATTCAAAACTAAGTAAATTATACATAGGTTCAATATAACATCAATACTACAAAAAAAGTTCAATAAAGCCATGAGAAAATAAAACTAAGTACCTATTGTACAGAAAAGCTTTGACATAAGAATATATCGATAAAATTCTCTGAAAATAATATGAGATAACCCTTTTGATTTTTCATACTCAACCGTATAATTCTCCAATCGAGACAGTATTAAAGGAATCTATCCCTGTTTCTCAAATCCGTCATCAGCCTGATGAGAGGTTTATTTAAGAAAATATGATGAATATTGTATCTGAGTTGAGTGCAATCCAATGTCTCGTATCTCGTAGGTTTTATTTATTCGGTAGTTCGAACAAAGGTTGAGAGAGTTTTATAGTTGGCAATTTTACGTATGCTTTAAGACATAATCACTAGTACTATGTAGGTATTATGATTATAAATATAAATGTGCATAACTTGAAATCCTTATATTTGATAATAAAAATCGATGTTTTTAAAAAGAAATATAAAAAATATTAAAACTGTGAATTAGTCAAAAATCTCTTTATAACATTATAGAAAACTTAATAAACTAAATTTTAAAAATAAATATGATCGTAAAATAATAATTTTAATAATAATATGAGATCCTTTAACAAATTCACATTTTATTAATTTTTTTTTTAATTGTAAAATTGACTTAAAATAAACAATATTTTAATGTTTTCAGATATATATTTATTAGTTAATGCAGTTTAAATTGTAAATTATCAAAAAAAATATCTTAAATTGCAAGCTTCGTATTTTTCCGCTAGGTGCCTCTGCTAGTTAGTGGATTTGCCTTAATATAAACGATCATTCGGCTTCTTAGTATAATAAAATAATTAATTCGCACCACTTTTAAATAAAAAAAAAATAATTAATATTAATACTATCGACCGAAGGTACTTGTGGAATTTGAATTTAAATTCGGCTTTGTAGTAAAAAATAAAAGAAAAAAAAGAATTATTTTATCCGTTTAGTTTTCGTTTTACTTGAATAATTAAAAATAGCATAAAACATATCATTCAATTGTATATCGTCAACGAACTTTTGAAATTGTAGCCGTAGGGTCTTGTCATTAGTTTGTACAAAGACTATACGTATGACTGTCTATTAATTGTACACTTTTTTTAGTTTAAGCCGTTTACAGCATTCCAACAGACACTCACTGCCACTGATAGAGAAGCTATATATACTGAAGAGCTAAATTAATTATGTACAAGTTATATACATACGTATCTATAATACGAGGTTAAAATATATATCTTACATTTTTCTGTATCGAGTAGTTTTATTTCATTGTACTATTACGTCTTCATATCTCATCCAGAATTAAGCTGATAATTTATATATTATTTATTATTATATATTAATTGATAAAAGTATATGCCTAAAGCATTAAAATTTCTGAATAATGGTCAATAATTTGCTATTTCAAGGTATATTTATAAATGGCGTCAGCGTGTTGTTAAATCCCATTCATACTTATATAAAAAGGACTTATATGAATGGACATTTATCAAAAAAAGATTAATTGGCACTATTACAATTTTATCTGATCTTTGCTACAAGAAATTATATTCTGCCTTACGTATGATCATCACATAATATGGATATTTGGGTTCGAACATGAATCACGATTCACTCAAAACTCATAAATCGTAGCTTTAGATAAAGATGAGGTAAGACTAGTAATCCAAGGGTTCTCAACACGGCATTCATGGCAGCAATTGTCCCCACGGAAATGTTTTTTGCGCCCATTGTAAATTATTAAGTAATAATAAAAATAATAATTAAATTTTAAAAAATAATCTGGAATAATTTGAAATCAAATTTCAACAATTTTATGGTGCCGTTTTTACGAATCCTTTTAAATCACAAATAGAGATTACAGAAATGGTTAAGTAAATCAGTAGCGAAACTCGTTCAAGCAATGCAGGAAATTGAAGAGGAAATTTTTGGAATTTATCAATGAATAATATCATACTGAAATCCTATACCACGTATGAAATATGCTTTAACATAGTTTATTGAAAAAATATGATTTCTTCAAAAGTAGAGCTTATAAAATCAAATCGTGTTTCTACATATATTCTATACACAAGACTGCTATCAGCAGCTATCGAGGGTAGTTTTTCATAAGTGCTATGTTTTAACAGCACTTCATTTGGCTGCGCTAAATATTAGAGCGATATAGACAGTTTTAATTGTTTAGACGGCTAACTTATTGTAACAATTATAATACTTTAATACGAACATATGATAAACTACCCTCGTTGACCGCAGATAGTGGCCGATAGTAGACTTGTGTATAGAATAGATGCGCTGTTCCACTTAGTTAAAATATGAACCACTATTTTCAATGATGAAGATAATATAATAAAAATACAGATCTCGACTTACCGATGCCAATCTTGATTATTGCTTACTAATTGAAATATGATCATATTATACCTACTTACCCCAAACTGTAAGAAATTAGTCGATGAAAATAAATGCACCGTCAAAGGTCACAAGTATTTAATTAACATGTTAATAGCAATATCACTCAATGATATTCAATAACTTTTATCTCCTTATATTATTTTTATCTATTATTCATATTTATTCCGCATATTTTTTTAATAAATCGTTTGTCAAATCTTTGTTTACTTGTTAATAATAATAATTATTGGGTAGTAACATTATTCACATTGAATCCATATTTATCATATTTTGATAATTGATATGTTGGTTTTTCATTTAAAAACATTATTTTCCATTGAGAAAAAAAATTAGAGCCCGTCACTTTCCGTGCAATCTAGAATACACTCAAAACCACGATGCTATTATTTAGAACCCCTTTAATTCTTCTTTAGCCATGTCTATTCCTTAGCTGGAGTATATAGATACCACACGGTACCTCCAAAAATATCTGTCTCTCACCAGTCTTTACAAGTAATACCAGCATCCCGTCTCTCAGCTGTGTACACTCTATAGGCAGATAATATTTAGCAGCTTTTAGGCTCTCTTCTGGCATCCACAGCACGTGGTTTAGCCAGGTCCAACGTCGCCCCTTCATTTCCAGCGTAATGAGAGACTGTTTGATTCGTTTTCTTATCTTCCCACGTTCCAAATATATCTTAAGATATAGGGACGAGGAAGTGGAAAGGAACACAATATTGATTTTTACTTTCACACATTAATTTTGCAACGCTGCGGCAACAGAGAATGGCTCGATATTCCTTGGACTTTTTAACCCTGGCAGTACAAATTGACGATCTCCTTAAAACAGTTACAATTGACGGTTAACATTGATTTTAGCTTCATTTGAACCATTTTTTAATATATATAGAATCAGTGATTATTTTCAAATATATGAGTACCAACTTTTATACATTATAATGTCTTTGCAAACATTGGTCACGAGTCTCTTTAGTCAGTTATATCATATCTCTATTTTTCTTTCATTTTAATCAAATTAATATGTGTTTTAGCGTGTAATAAACAATTTTTAGTATTTCATAATGTACCTATTTAGAACACACTATTGGCGCGCAGATCATTAATATAATATTCTTAAATTCAGCATCTTTCACATTCTACTCAATTATCCATTTTTTTTTATACATTCCTTGGATTCAAGTTTCACTGATAGTCAAATCCACGTGACAGCGCGATCACACGCCTTGATAATATTATGAGTCATTTTATTAATCCTCTATACTTTACCATATTACACTTCTCCAGTCTATGTCCATTAGATATCTCTTTTTATTCCTATTGCAACATACACTATTATAATCTCCTCGTTACTCCACAAGTCATACCACCATCCGTTGCAAACATCTGTTCTCAACTCTCAGTGCACGGTAGTTCTGAGCCTTTGTAAGGTGCCATGATTCGCTACCGAGCAGTACTGTTAGCATCAGCAAGTGTCAAATAGGCAGCGTTTGGTATTTAGTACAGTCGTGAATCCCAGATACTCCGCATCGAGTTGAAAGTTACTCCAGCCATTCTCATTCGGATAGCGAGCCTTCTTTGTAACATTCCATCTCCCGTGATGTGTACCTCGAGAAATTTAAGGTTGTCGATGCTCTCCATCTTTTTCCCATCGAGTGCTTCCTGTGTTTTTATACATAGAGTCGATGGATGTGTCAATGTTTTAAAGGCAATCTTTTTCAAAAACTTATATTAACATATTTACGTCAAAATAGTGTAACAAAACCTAGCTTTTTTATTAACTATCAATTTATACGGAAAATCAACGGACTATAATATTTTACGTGGACATTAAATTGGAGTGAACAAATATTTTCATATACCTACCTAAGGTTGTCAAAGAAAAATGTTTGAAAATTCAGCTATTTTTCTGTTTATACAATAGTGCCGGACTAAAATATGCCCGAGGCATTTTTTTATATTTTTTCAATAAACAGATTTTGAAATTCGAACTTCGTGGTGGACAGACGTGAACATCACGCGAGTCGCGAAATGGCGTCAAAAAAATAGAAAAAACCATTGCACAGCATGAAAGCGTTATAAAAGGCGCAAAATCGACATCGCTCTTCGGGGATTCTTAAACAGTAAAAAGTCAAACGAATGTTCAATTCACAAATATATAATCTCTAAAGAGTCTTAACGTTCCCCACTGTCAATTGTTGACAAGTTCGTTAATAAATTTTAATGAAGCATTTTTGCTATGCTAAGTATACTTAATTAATAATGGAAAAATGTTTTACAAGTACAAGACTTTATATAATATACATTTGGAAAAACGCTGAAATTAATCTATGAAAACCTACTTTCACTGGAGATTTTCAAAAAAACTGTAGCTTTCATAAAAATATTATAATAAATTACTATTTCAAACCATTTTAATTCAGTATCATAATAAAAATGAGGTGATGTCCACCCAAAGAGTGAGTGTTCTTTTAAAGCACTTTTTTTTACTTTATCGTGGGTTTATTTACAATCCATTTATATTGACAAATATTGAGTTTCATGTTCTCTCCAATATATCACTCATACCTCTGCAGTCTTCCTACTACCCAATCGCAGAATGGATCATGATGCGGTGTATTCGGCAATTAGCTGATTTGATAGGACCATAAAGTTTACATACTATTCTTAAATTATTTAATATTCGTGGATGTATTGGGCAAGCTCCAACAATTTTTAAATTATTTTAATTAATTAAATCTCCTGTCACAGAAAAACTTGCTTTCTCTGTGTTGCTATACATACTTGTACCTATATTATGTATTAAGTTACATTGGTAATCGAGCATTTAAAAATTAGACTTCATTAACATAATGTTGAGAACAAAATATATGACAAACACGATTACAATTTAACTATGACGTTGATCTCTGCAGAAGTTCTTTTATTCATTTAATCTTAAGCATAAATTCTCAGATTTTTTTTTCAGTTTTTAACTACATCAATTATTTAATAACATTATATTATATTATGTAGGTATATGAAATTTTAAAATCGATAATTTGATGGCAGAAGGTTATAACTGCAGTTTTTTTTTTCACTTTTTAAGTTTTATTCCATAATATGTTCCAAAGTATACATTCTTTGATGTCCGTAAATATTAGAGCTATAACATTATTCACAAAGGAATGTTAAAAGATATCTGCATCTGATCAAATGTGAAAAAAATGGTATGGCAAAAAGATTTATCTGCTTGAAATTCAAGATAACAATAAAACTTCAATTAGTTTACAAGAAATGATTAAATGTTTGTATTGGGATGCAAATTCCGCTTATTATTGATTTTTAAACTTTGGAATATCTTATAAAATAACTTGTCAGATTGATTTCAAAAACTTTGTTTTTGCTCTCCTGTAAAATTTTGTAAACATCAGTTGTAACAGTTTGCCATCACAGTAAGGTAAATAATATAAGTTTACTTATATACGTTCATTGTGAGAGTAATTATGTAAATGTAATTATTGATTTAGAAGACGAGTTACACACTGGTTTAGTATGTTGTTAAATAGTGTATTGCCTAATTATAATATACCAAAGTATTAACACCCGTAAAATATTATATTTTTGTGTCAGTTAATTAATAGTGTTCTAATAACTGAATAAAATTGATCCTAATAATTATTATATGTGAATTACGAATACATGTTGATTTATTTAAATTAATGTACACTTTGCAATTGAAAATTAGCAGTTAAAATAACATTTAAGTCGACAATTATTATCATCGTCAACAAAATGTTTTAAAATCTAAAATATGTCATAAGTAATTTTTCTGTAAAACTTTTAGAAGCTGACACATGACCGGAAACAGTGGAAATAAAGTTTTTCAACTTTTATCGGATATGATACTCCCAGCTTTGTTTTTCCTATCATAGTATTCAGTGGCAGCTATGGCCGTCTATATAAGCCTGTCATTTTAGATTTTTCAATTTTCGGAATATAGCTTTTGTTAATAGAATGCAAGAGCGTTTGCATCAGAGTTTAATTAAGTACCCATTGTTTCAGGTCAGCTTTTGGTAGAATATTATGACAAGAGAGACGGATTTTTTCGTAATATATTTAATATTCATCATCATCATCATCAGCCTGAATCTATCCACTGCTGGATGAAGGCCTCTTCAAGTTGCTTCCACTTCTCTCGGTCCTGTGCATTGCGTTGCCACGTACTTCCGCAGAACTTTATCATTTCATCGATCCAGCGGCCTCTAGGTCTACCTTGTGGACGTTTTGTACTTCTTGGATACCACTGGATGACTAGATTTGTCCAACGATTGTCTCTTCTTCGAGCTATGTGTCCAGCCCATCTCCATTTAAGGCTTTTAATAAACTCTATTACATCGCAAACCCTTGTCTGCTTCCTTATCCACTCATTCCTCTTTTTGTCCTTTCGCGTTATGCCCAGCATGCACCTCTCCATACCACGTTGTGCTACTCTAAGTTTCTGGATCTCTCTTTTAGTTAGGGTCCATGTTTCACACGCATATGTCATCACGGGAAGCACACACTGGTTGAACACTTTGCGCTTTAGGCACAGTGGAAGGTCACTTTTGAAGACATTATTCAGGCGGCCAAAAGCACTCCAGCCTAGCTTTACTCTGCGAACAATTTCATCAAATATACATCCATCTATAGATACTTGTTGTCCCAGATAGATGTAGCTTTTCACCTGTTCGAGCTGAGTGCCATTGATGAGGATCTCTTTTTGGCCTGCAAAGCAGTTGAACATGACTTTCGTCTTTGTTACATTTATTTTCAAACCTACTTTGTTGCTTACTTCAGCGAGTTCCTGCATTCTGCTTTGGAGGTCTTCTGAGTCTTGCGAGAAAATTACTATGTCATCGGCAAAGCGCAGATGACTCAGGTATTCTCCATTTATGGGGATCCCTTTGTCATTCCAGTCAAGTTGCCTGAATAAGTCTTCAAGGGTAGCTGTAAATAGTTTAGGTGAGATTGTATCACCTTGTTGGACTCCTTTGCTGATAGGAAATCTGCGCGATGGTTTATGGAGATTTACAGATGCTGTTGCGCTACTGTATATATTATTGAAAATATTTATATAGCCTCCAGGGATTCCTTGTTTTCTGAGTGCGTCGAGTATTGAACATTTCTTTATCGAATCAAATGCCTTCTCATAGTCTATGGTCTATGGTCATAGGTTTTATAGACTATGAGAAGGCGTTTGATTCGATTTAATATTACAAAAGCTAATTGTTTATCATTTTTTACAAAGATAAAGAATTCACACCATTCCTGAATAAATCTCAATAATAATATGTACGTTTGATCAATTTTGTCAAAATACCAACCTATAAATACCGAAAAAAAAAAAACTTACGTTACAACAACTTTAAATATTTGTCAAATTATGTTTTGAAAATATCCACATAAAACTATTTAGCAAAATTTATTAGTTTTAAGAAAATCTTCATGCCACTAAACTTTTCAAATTGAATGATGCTGTTTGTGCTTGCCATGGTGTAATATGTACGTAGACACAGAGAAAACCTCACTTTGCTGATCAAATTTGGCAAACAGAAACCTTTCAGATCTTGTAAAGTGTCGCCATGGCAAACGATACATACGTACAGTTTTATCGCACAGTTTTATCCTGTTTATATACATTTTGGATTATATTTCACTATCAGCAAATTCAATTTGGGTAAAACTCAAGTTTGTTTTATACAAAGTACGTGTATAAGAAAACTTGATGTCGTAGATTTATTTCTAGCAAACGGTTTTAGAAATTTTCTTTTGATTTCTAATTTGATGAAAATTTTACAATGCGTTTGTTATGCTATGCTGAATAATATAATATGAACATTTTACTACTAAACCATTTTGTAATATCTAGTTTCTTTTTAAGCCATACACACTACCGATGTTTTAAATAACTTCATACCTTTTTAGCAAATTTACATATTCATTTATTATAATTTATATAAATAATTACTTATAACTAATAATAAGCACCCAAGTAGAGCGGCCGTCTGTATTTTAGGATGGTACTTCAGTGAAACGGCAAATAATTTTCAACTATAGGTGCGACGAAATTTTGGACTCGCTGGCAATCGGAGACCGAACGTCGAATGTGAATACGTCAATTTGTTTCGTGATGACGACGGGGGTATTAATTCTTAAATCGTGTAATGACTAAAAAACATTACCCATTTACTTCAAAAAGAAAACATGTCAATGAATATAGTATTATTGTTACTAATATAACAATAAACAGAACATTAAATGGAGGCATGTTGGATTTATATGATAAATTATATTTCGTTCGGCATGCGTCATTTGCACAATCTGCGCATCGCCTAGCCACGATCATTTTAGACTCTCAACTGAGGTATAGCCTTAATAGAAAACGAATTCGATTAGCTGAAAGTACATATTGTTTTTAATGCATATTTGATGAAGTGCATAGACTGAATGAATTCGGCGAACGACTCTAAACTATTCCTCTTAAAAAACTGTAACACTCTGTAAAGAAGCATTTATGCTCTGCTTAAAAGCAAACATGGTTATTTTATTAATATTGAAAATAACAAATGAGATTTGGTTACTATTATGCATCCGATTTTTAAGTGATGTTATATTTTGTGATAATATAATATTGAACTCTAATACTTCTGTGGTTGCAGTGTAAAATTAATAGGTCATAGTAAACTCAGTCAATGAACACTTGAGTGCTTTGCTACCTCAGTGTTGGATATCTGCTACTGAAACATTCCTAAACAGAAACAACTGCTGATGCTTTACATTCAAATCTAGAGGAAGGAGTAATTCATTATTTAAAAGTAACGATACCAACACCTAAATGAGTCGCTATAGATAAGCATGAGAATCGCTTGCCTAAAACTTTGTATGGTGCGTGGCGATTGGTTTGGAAGGGTCCATGTTTGTGCCAGTGCCCCCCCCCCCTCCCGTTTTGCTATATTTACTTAATTTTCTTTTAATCTACAAGATCAAAATAAGAAGATTACAATTAGGTAATTTTTCAGAGGATACTTAAGAGATTATAACATTGGTACGCTTAGAAAACCAATAATTAAAATCGTTGATTTATTTTAAGTTATGTCAACCTATTAAATTAAAAAAAAAAATCAAACAGCACTACAAAACACTAATAAAAATAACAAAGGTAATTTTGTGTTATTATTGTTTATATAAAATATATATCTTATAAGATAATATTAAGTTATTAGGCTGTAAAATATCGTATAATATATTTTTCACAAAAGATGTTTGTCAAATATTTTTTATAATATAACACCAGCCTTAATATTGTACTTTCATCCTTTTTAGAATATTTTGTTTGTTTTATATTTTGAGTACTAATAAAATTGAATGCTGCATGTGTTTCAGTTCTATTACATTGTAACTATTCATTTTGCACATCCTAGTATGAATAAATAAACGTACCATATTTTATAAATATTTCTCTACTGTGAGTATTCTGTTTCCAATGAATATCATTATCTTTTTTGCGCGATCAAAATGTTACAACAAATAATATACAATGCAGAAAATTCAATCCAAACAAACACAGAAAATATGTATCTAGTTGACATGATAAAAAAGAAAAATTTATAGTCTTCACAGAGATCTGAATGAAAGAACGAAATAGATCTTTCATATAACAAAGACTCAATGGATTTGCATTGACAATAATAATGCCACACATTGATGGATGTTTTAAAGATTTCATAACTTATTATCGCATTAGTCAGTAGACATATTTTAGTATTACAAAAAATATTTTAAGTAATACTTGTATATTCAAAATATGTTTTTTTATAAGAGCAGAAGCGGTTCTTTGTAGTAATATTGGCCAGAACCCCGACACAGCTTTTGGTTCTTTCGGCAAAATCCAACCAGCCATCAGGCCTTTTTGTTCAGAACTATGTTCTATTACAAGGCAATTAACTCAAAGAAAACATGAAAAGCCATCCATAGAATGCAACCGCATGTAGTTTTGTACCGTGTACTAATCTAAACTTATGATTTCTGTTCATGGAAAACTTTTTTACTGAGTATATGAACATGTTTGTAAACGGATACAGTCAGACGATTATATACGTGATAAAAATATATTTCTATGGACAGAAATCATAAGTTACAAAACCACATACGGTTTCAGACTCATAACACGATCGTTTCCAAAATTCAATGAAACTAAAGGGAAAAACTAAAGAGCGTACATGAGTGAAACAGCAAATAATTTTAACTGTATGTGGAACGAAATTTCGGCCGCGTTGCCATTTATAGAGCGATAATCGAGGTGTCCGCACATCGATTTGTTTTGTCATGGCGTCGGATGAAAATATTTTTAAATTATTTAAAGATGAATAAAAAACTTTACGTTTGTACTTAAAAAAGAAAACATGTCAATGAATATACTATTATTATTACGAATATAATAATAAACCTAACATAAAAAGGACGCATGTTGAATTTTTATGACAAATTATATTTCGTTCGCATCACGTCATTTGCACAATTCGCGCATCGCCTAGTCACGATCTTTTTAGACCATGCCTCAGCTGAGGCATAGCCTTAGGGACACTACCAAATAAATATTAATTAATTTAATAATCAATTCTTCCTCGAAACAATTCAACTAAAGAGTAAGTCATGATCACTTTCTCTATTTTGATTATATAAACGTGTATATAATAATAAATCTACTATTCTCTATTATATACCTCTAAAATCAGTGTTTCATAACCTTATTTGTGTCATGCCCCACTTCAACGCTTCAAAAATATCATCCCCCTCCCCTATCAAAATATCATAGTTAATTAACAAATTCTGAAACAAAAATTAATTGCTTCAAATAAAAAATTCACGTAGGCAATAATATTTTTAATTTAACTTTCGTAAATAAGTACCTATGTATATTAAGTATATTAGATTTACCTACAACTTTGAAGGAAATTAGTGCGATCCTTGTACTTGATGTGAGCTGCAAAGAGTTTTTATGTGACGTACTACTTTGGTCAATTTTAATCATAAATCTTCACAGTTTGTGATATCAAAACGACTTCTTTTTTCAGTAACAAATCATTTAAAGCGCAAATTAATTATTTACTAATTATTGTAATGGGAATAGCAACAGTAATTTTCTCGAAAAGTCATGGTTGCAATATCAAAAAAATATTTTCGAAATTGCGGTTTTTAACAAAAAAAATGTACCGAATATTAATATATAAATATTAATGATTTGCACATTGCCTCCCAAACCATTCAAATTGTCCCACGTTGGGAAACACTGCTCTAGATAAAGCTATCATAAAAGCTCTCAAAGCAGAAGGCGGTGCGGTCCTAAACGGATCCCACAAGGTATTTGACTATGCTGATTATCTGGGCTCGGGGAAAAAGAAACACATAAATATTTTCACTCTTCTGGAAGATACAGCGAAACGAATAAATTTAAAGGTTAATATTGAGAAGTACTTAAGAGCGTCTAGGCAGGTCTAAAAACACAGGAATAATTTTGGTGCGTATCTCGACATTTGAGAGCATCGCTGGGAAAGTAAGTAGGAAAGCGTGAAAATACAGCGTTCTTCGCACTGAAGAGTCTATGCAGGTCCAAGCTCTCCGAAGAATACTTCGACCGTTTAAAGAAAATCAAAGGTGGCGCATCAATATAGTCAATATCTTCAACCCCTATAAGCACTCGGCTCCTTGGTCGCCTGAAGAGAGAGAGAGCTTGGGATAGAGATTCTGGATGGTTATGCAGTCGACCACGTACTTTCATGACCCGTCGCGCCAGAGTAAGTAAGTAAATAAGTAAGTACCCTTAATAATTCTTTCATCACTTTAAGGTAACATTATTGTACATTTTATACTAAAAAAAATATCAAATAGCTGTCCTAACCAACAGTAAGTTTCTACCCACGCCTCATCTCACCACTTCACCGTTGCTATCTGACTACTTTATCTAGGTACTTAATTCATATTATTATTAGCCCTGACTAAGCCCGCGTGATTGACAATGGTTGGATAAAAGCAGGCGCCCCTCTACCCGCATCTCACACCTCACCCATCCATCACTTTTATCCAACCAATTTGTCTAGTCAATGAAGATGGAACTACAAAATTTTATGAACTGTGTAAGTTTATTCAATATCGATTCACTAGTTTTTGAGTTATATAATATAATATTTGAACAAATATGCAGACAGTAAAATTATATATAAAATATGATCGAAAAATAGTTGTTGAATATTTTTAAAAATTCTTTCGTGTATACTGCTCATCAAATGCAGCCCAGAATCCTGTTTCTTTTTCAATCGTTAAAAGTGCATCGAAGCAAGAAATGGCCAAGTTGGCTAAACTCGAAAGCTCTCCGTACCTGAATCAACTTTACTCTATTCACATTCGATACAAGCAAACAACAGAGGCGAGCTTTCAATATTATTATTTCCCATGCTTTTGTTATTCAAATAATATTGTAGTTGCATCGTACAGGCACTCGTAAAGTCAACTGAGTATGTCAAGTGTAATAATATAATGCAAATTACCACTTTATGTACTTACTATAAATTCACTATAACTTCTTCAATATCTTCAATTTTTAATTCAATTTTAGCGTTAAAACTTTAAAAATGAGAAATTAAAACACGTTTTCAGAAATCAAACATTATACATTAATAATTCACATATTTTGTATATAAAAAACAATAATAACCAATATATCATTTTTCATTGACACAACGTAACTTGGAAACGTCTTAAAAACATAGATACTAATATGTATGAGTTAATGTCGGAGGGGTTCGACTTTAATTAAAACTACGGATTAGGGGAAATTAAAAATTACGTATATTTTTCTTTTTTCTTCTTTCTTTCTTTCGACCATGTCCGATCCTAATAGGGTCATATGGGCCTCCACAGAGTGGAGGTTTTTATTGACAAATTTTGTTTTTACAAGAAATGGATGTCAGCAACTTGCTCAACCTATTAGGTCCATGTTTTTGATGGGGAATTTAGCCATTTATTTGTCAACTGGTATTAGTATAAACATTGTAGTAAAATTCTTAGATCTCGTCTCACACAGGTCATTTGCTGACATCTGAGGTGTCAAATTCCGTCAATAATTGGTCTATTACCATGAAATATTTTTTCTTACTTTGATTCAAATTATCGAATTATGATCACGAGTCAATTTAATTAAGACTTTAGATACGTTTTAGGTGTAAATCGAAGAATTTTCATCAATACATCCATGTCGACTTCAAAAAATTATATTTTAATATACAAAATATTATAATTCTGGCATTGTTATTTAATTCCAAATCTATTGAGGCTATACTTCAGTTGAGGCATGGTCTAAAAAGATCGTGACTAGGCGATGCGCGGATTGTGCAAATGACGCGTGCCGAACGAAATATAATTTGTCATATAAATCCAACATGCGTCCATTTAATGTTATGTTTATTGTTCTATTGCTAATCATAATAATATATCCATTGACATATTTTCTTTTTCAAGTAAATGGGTAACGTTTTTTAATCATCTTTACACGATTTACGAATTAATACCCCCATCGCCATCACGAAACAAATTGACGTGTTTACAGCTCGACTTTCACTCACCGATTGCCAACGAGTCCAAAATTTCGTCGCACCTATAGTTTAAAATTATTTGCCGTTTCATTGAAGTACGCTCTTAATTGTTATAGTATGAACACTTTAATAACATGTGAATGTTTATGTGAAATATGTATATTTACAGGAAATAAATTATTATTTTTTGATGTTTTAGCATTCAATCATAATATTAAGATGTATAAATAATTCATAATTCAAGAATTTAATATATCTATGTCAACAAGATATTCGATATATTATATATATATTTCAAAGGCTTCTATCGTTATGAAAAATAACAATGTTTTTCTAGTAAAAAGCTTTTCAATAGAATGTTAAACCGCCAACAGTCTTAATATTTTCACACTATAAAGTTAATACTGTTTGCAAAAATATCGCCGAGTGATAGAATGACATATTTTCCGATAAAAAAATAAGTAATCATATCTTATAATAAAAATAATTTTATTTGACGTTATTAAATTTATGAAAGATATAATTAATAGTCCTTATATAATATTATTTTAATGACTACTTTAAATTGCCTTATATTATAGAGTATTAGTGTTTAAATCCTTAGAGCGTGTTAGTATGACGAACATTAGATGTTACGACAACCAGGAAGTCACAAATTTGCTATATTAATGTAGGGATGGTTTGGGCATGAGGATATTGTGCGGAGCAACGCGCGGATGTCGCAGGCCTGTCAGTCTGATAGAGAAATAACGTATGGGGTTAATAAATAACAATCGCCAGTTTTATCTATCTTTCACAACTCGTATGTATGCCAACAAAAACCACATAAAACCTCAGATGGCGGAAAATACAATATGAATGTTTCCTATTCTGTATTAATTTACTGCGGTTAAGCCTTGGATATAACCTAAGTTTAAAAATTTCCAGTTAAAAGTTAACCACAACCGCCCCGTACCATGCCCGGCATTAATCGGGACATCACAAGACCCTGCGTTTGGGTGTGAAGCATATTTTGTGTATGACTGGGAATGTATCAGGAATGGTCACCCAAAACTGAGGTAGCTATGTACTCAAATATGCTTTGACTGAATTTACGTAAGTTTTAAGAATACCCATGAGATAGAGGAGTACGTAGGAGTAAAATTAAAAATTGTAGTAAGTAACAAAAGCTAACACAAACTGCCGAATGATCCAAGTGAAGAAATTTTCACGTTGGCAGTATGACGTCGCAAAGTTTCCAAATGCAACAAAATTGACCTTTTTGGCGACCTGGTCGGACGGTCCGGTGAACCTAACAGCCGGTTGAACCGGTGTGAACAACTTTTTAAAAAAATATTTTTATTAACTGAACAGACATCTGACAGCTATGAACCTACATATTATGACATTAATTTACCGCTACTGGTAATCGTGTTCGGAAACTTGTAATGTTGTATCGGAAATATATGGCCGTATATTAAACACTGTCCAGGGTCATATAGTACTGACATAAAATACATGTCTAAATAAAACACGGCTCTTGTCAGTTTACACTTTACAGGAATCCAGCAGTAAACAAATTTTAAAATAGCAGATATGATGAATTATTTGTTGCGTTAGGTTAGGTTTTCATTCTTGAATTCATGAAATATACCAAAATCAGCTATAAAAATTGAATTAATGTTCATATTGTTTAATATTTTTCAAGTTAGATGTAACCACTGGTGATACGTGGAAACAACGTTATGTGTTCTTATTTTTGTGTCATTTCTGTTATCGGATATCCGCTTTGATTTTGAATCTTTTCTCTCTTTGCCGCTACTCTGAATAACCATATGGTATCAGGTATAATATAACTATAGCTATTTTCTACGATTTTCAAAGCAATACGTTCTTCTTCGACTGAAAATCGTATTTTGAATGTTCAGATGCAGAAGATGATTACACTTGAGATGTACAGTGATATTACCCAAGTAGATTTTAGCTTTGACGTATTTCATTATTTATTCGGTTTTTTCGTAATATTATTTTTCCAACTGAATGCAGCATGCTTGAGGCAATACAACTTTATTCCAAACATTAAACTGAAAAAGGCAATATAACATTCCTGTTCTGATTCCCAGCCCTCGACTTCTAAATAATAAATAAAGTCTCAATATTTCTGCAGTAAGCTTTTCATCGATTTATCAATTTTATTTTATTTACAATACTATTTTTGGCCAACTCTAGCACTGGTCATAGACAAAACTTTCATCGTACAAGTACAGTTTTAAAAAAAACAAAAAACAGACGAACAAAAACAAATACAGAAGAACAGTGATAGTCGTTCCGAAACAAACGCTGAATGGATTTGCTTTCATTGTGAAACTTTTAATGGCGAATCCAGCGCATACGGCTAAAAAATAAACGTATGAGATTTCGCTATCAAATAACATAATGTTTTTTTATGTTATTACAGCACTTCTATATTATACCACTTTGTTTAAAACTATTTTCGGATTATTGAAACTACAATTGAAATATTTAACGATCGGATGAATGCAATATTTTATATTTTATAGAGCCAAAGCCGAGGCAATTAAAAATAATTTATTTCTTTTGGAAATTAATATTGACTAGATACATTTATTCATTGCGTTTAAATATATATTTATGTATCAATCATTATCACTGGTACTACAGTCCAATGTCGTCATAACTGCCCCCAGAAAACATCTTTAGTAGCATAACCAGGGAACTCAGTTCTTTTCTGTGAGCATAACTTTCTTTCAATGGATTAGTCTCAAGGACGCTTTGCCTCTATTTTTATTTATATCGTTTTTATTAGCTCGTATTCATGTTCGTCAGGTGTTTGTCCAATACAAATCTTGCAATCGATTTTTAACTAACTTTCCGACTAACTAGACATTTTAAACTTTTAGAATATATCAGAACACGATGCCAATGCATTATTTTAATACTTTTAGCTATCTTTAAGCAGAATTGAATTAATTTTTGGTTAATTCTGTTTTGTATGAAAAGTTATTTTGACACCGTTGTTGGTTGCTAGGGGTCTGGAGTCTTAGCAACTAAATTATTAATATATACGTGCGTTACTACGGAAATCAATATGACATGTCAAAATGAAATTTCAGTATTATTTCTACCAAGTAAAAAAAAATTTGATCGTTTAAGCTAGTATTCTTATTTGTCCGGTACAAATCTTGCAATCGATTTTTAACTAACTTCCCGACTAGCTAGACATTTTAAACTTTTAGAATATATCAGAACACGATGCCAATGCATTCTTTTAATACTTTTAGCCATCTTTAAGCAGAATTGAATCCATGTTCAGTTAATTCTGTTTTGTATGGAAAATTATTTCAGAAAAATCCGTAAAAAGTAAAAGACTATTATTGGTTGTTGAGGGGGTGGTCCTAGCAACTAAATTATTAATATATACGTGCGTTACTATGGAAATCAAAATGAAATGTCAAAATGACATTTCAGTATTCTATATTTGTTTGTTTGTTTTTTATTTTCTTCGTATCAAGTACAAGTTTGAGCATATTGAGCATAATAATTCAACAGAAAATTTAAAAACGTTGTTTAAAAAAGTTTTTTTATATACTTTTTACTTTCATATCAGTCATACTATAATAATTATTAGTTTTATATTTTTTTAAGTATTTTTATACTAGCTATCTTCTGTCATTATTACATCTGAAAGATGGAAGCCTGAAAAAGTTCCTGATATATAACAAAAATAAATTAATATAATAAAGTACTCTAGATTCTGTCAAAAAAATATATTCATAAAGTACCTTTTTACTTTGCCAAAAATCTACTATAAATTTACTATTGATGAGACATCTCTCCTGTGATATTTCACAAAATAACCTTCCATTGACGAGATACCTCCGTCGCTCAGTTGCTAAATTTAACGCTATCGAATAAATTCACGTCAGGGCATATTTTTTTTATATTTGACAGTTACCTCACAGTGGCGGCGACATAATCATAAAATCGAAGGGGTATTTACGACCCGCCAACAAAGATGGCAGCCACTTGAAAAGACTTGCCTCGATTGATCGCTTGCGAGTGAGCACCGAGCATCTCATTATGAATCGATTCTGATGTGAAACGCTGTCACACTTTCAAAACATACATTACTAACGCAACTACTATTCTACAAACATACCATTACTTTATGTTTATTATTTAATTTAATTAATACGATATTAATACTATCGGCTGATGGTGCTTGATGGAATTTGAATTTGAATGGTACTGTTCGGTTATCAGGAATATAGCGGAAAACACATTTTGAAAATAGCCGATAAACTGGATTATTTGTTAGGTTAACTTAACCAAACCTAACCTATTCTAACCCAACCTAACCTAACCTAAACTAACCCAAACTAACAAATAATCCAGTATATCGGGTATTTTCAAAATGTGTTTTCTGCTGTATTCCTGATAACCGAACAGTACCATTTGAATTATAGTGGATTTAAATTTTGTACTATTTCATTTCAGTAATTTTTTGCGACCCGGGTTTCGCCTTTCGGCATTTTCAGGCACTAATACTGACCACAAACACTATTAACTCTAACTTATATAACCAATCAACACTATAAAGTAGCTAGAAACTCCATTGCCTAACTATCAAGTCAAGGGTCCCAATAAAAAATATAACAAACAAATTATGAATAATTGAAGTATTAGTAAAAAAACCCCTATCTTATTAATAATAATACACTCGATAAGCATATTATAATAAATCGTCAAAACCTAATAATAGATCATTAGTACTTATAAACAATAAAAATACTACACTCAAGAGGTGTAAAATCGTACATTCTAGAAACAATGGTAACGTATTGGAAATTAATGGAGTTAACTAATGAGATATTATATCTATGATATCAGTCTTATTATAAAAGTTATTAGTTAAACAAATTAATATTCTTATATGATACCTACTTTTTTATTTTTAATAATATTATTTTTTAAATATGTATAACAAATCCACAAATAAACGCTTCAAATATAATATATAGTTCTATACACACACGTATACATAGCACATCCATCCAGGCGAAACCCGGGTCACAAAAAACGACTCAAATTTAATAGTACAAAACTTAAATCCATTAGAACTTCAATTATTACAATTTAAAAAAAAATCTAAGACTAAATTATATAAGAAAACAGTCTATCGCATTACCATTAACAACGATTCAATCGTTTTCAATTATCGTCATGACAATCATCATCAAATTATAACTAAAGCTAGAAACGGAACCGGAAACAAACCCAGAAACTATTAATTATTTTGGAAACGGAACAGTTGATCGTGAATCTAGAGAAGCCGGAACCGGACTAAAACTGGAGATTCAATTGAATTTTAATTTATAATTGTGTAATAATATTATTCTGGTAATTAACTATTTCTGAAATTTAAAAATAATATCCGTAAAATATGTTTAACTAAGTTTATTAAAAAATTTAAAAGATTTTTCCACTGGAATTGAATCGTTTAAAAATTGGGGATTCGAACAGTTCTGCTAATAGCATACGTTTGTATTGCTAGTGTTATTAAAATGCAAGTTTATACTAAATTGTGTACAAACAGAATGTGTACAAACAGAAATAGATATTATTGTTTTTATTCAAAGAATAATTCAAAAGATTTAAAAATTTTCTTTTATTGAATATTCTTTTATTTTATTGAAAATAAGAAAAGTTGATTTTATCGGTACTCCAGCTAATTTCAAAGTGTTGTTGAATGACATTATTTCTGTCCATAACCTCAATGCAAACATAGCGTTCGGAACAATTGAGAAAAATTCAAATGCACTTTTAACATACAAAATATTGTATTATCAATAATTATGTGCAAGAATCTATTATGGCTTAAGGATTAATTAATTTAATATTCTATTAGCGCCTGTACACGTGCATGGATTTACTGACAGCAACAGTGCGAATTTGACAATAACTGTTTAGACGTAAAAGTCCTGAGTCCTGACTGTCTCTCCAATCTCATTCTTTAAGAGTGAGCGAGACGCGATTTTGTCATTTTATGGTACTATTTGACAGGTAGTAAAAATCGGTTAACCCCAAAATTCGTTCGTAGTTTTTTTTTGCCGATTGATTTGCCATTATCGTTCTAATGCGCAGGCGCAGATCGAAAAATTCTAGACTGTTGCATGAAAATTCAGAAGCTTCTGAACTTTTTTGATTCATGCATACAATTCTGCAACTGCAGGATAATAGTTTACACATACATTTTCTGGTTATGGCTGCGATAATACGTACAGTGTAAACGGGGTATTAATAATACTATGTAAATGTGATAATAATTTTTATTTAAGAAAACATTTAAAAGTATTTTTTTTTCCTAAATTTCCTACACAGTGTATTTGAAGTACCAAACAAAATTATAAAGTTGACAAAAATTTGCCCCAAGATGGAAGATATGCGTCCTCACTAAGTTTAAATGATTATTTGTATGAAAAATGGTTTTTGTCCATCTGACCAAATTATTGTATCAACCAAATGAATACCTAATAAATGATTGTAATTTTGCTTTGTGATTTGGTAAATAGAATAATTTTAATTACTGCTTACATTCAAAATCTTCATGTACAATCATACGAAATAAATCTTAACATACATTTATTACATTACTACTGATAATAAAAGCATTTATCTTTATATCAAAAAATGTTTCTTATACATATAATAGAATGCAGACGACGTAATATTTGATTATATACCTCTAATATAATAATTTGTGACCAAAATAGAGAGGTTGCTTTTGTGTGATTACAAAATACCATACAAATCTATTTAATGGAAATGGGATTTGATCTACATCTTACTTTATTCATCATAATCGTATAATTCTGGGATCATTTCAATACTACGTAAAGGCCTCCTTTAGCTCATTTCACTTTTAAAATTTGAATTTCATGAATTTTACCAATCCTTAATCGATTCATCAACCCACCAGGATAAGTGATTCTTTGCCGTAGTTATGAGCCTTTTAAAGTTCTGAAGAAAAAATGTCCCAGGAACTACCTTTATTAGCACATAGTATTCAGGTATTAATCAGATAGGATAATCATACTAGTTATAGAAAACTGCAGTGACAGATCGGTAAAAATAAATAATTGAGGGTCAGGAGAAGCTTTTTATTTTTATTCAATAAAAAGACACTCAAAAGAATGTGACAAGCCACATAAGCAAGTAAATACTACTCGTATTAAGCGAAGTTTAATAACAGCTTGCAGACAAAACCAGAGTCCCATCGACAACTGAATAAACGAATGGTCTGGAGACAATCTGGTTATCTTCATATTATGCAACTTTATAAGTAGGAAAATACAGCGTTTGTCTGTCCTCGAAAAAGGAGGTCCATCACCCATGAATTTACATACAGTGTCATCCCTAGCCTAGACACTACGACGATAATAGAATTCCGAACTGAATCAGACACTACATGTATATTACTAAGCCGAGTTAAAATAAATTTGAACTTATTATCTTTTATATTTATTTTAAACATTTGATGACTGCATAAAGTTTTTTATTACATAAAATAGTATTCTTTTAAACCTCTCGCTCTAATGTTTTACAATACAGTCATATTTCAGTACATGCATGTGCAGTGGTGTTAAGATTTTTTATATTTATTAATTTTTAAACGCATTTATCAAACCATTAGTATAATTTATGTCGACATTATTATAGTGAAATATTTACGATAAAAAAATATATTGATAATCTCTGTGATCCCAAATTTGACAAGAATTAGGCGTTTTAATATTCAAAAAATGGGCAAGATTAACAGATTTGAA
Source organism: Rhyacophila brunnea (assembly GCF_057557595.1). Taxonomy (NCBI): domain Eukaryota; kingdom Metazoa; phylum Arthropoda; class Insecta; order Trichoptera; family Rhyacophilidae; genus Rhyacophila; species Rhyacophila brunnea. Next base: position 5,508,513 of record NW_028232796.1, on the reverse strand, counting down.
GATAATTCTAAAGATAGTAATTATAAGCTATGTTTTTGATCATTCAAGTGTGATAAACATCCTATGAATAATGATTCCTTTATAAAAATTATTGACCTATGAATAAGGTAGTGTTTTTTTGAAATACGCCATTTCTTTTGGCATTCCCCAGTGGTTAAACTACAACATACGGCCGTACCCATAAATTGACATACTAAAACTGAAGTATGAAGTAAGATCATGTTAACGCGCGTGTTTGAACATGTACCTAACCAAAAAAAAAATCATTTTTTTTAAACCTAACCTAACCTAACCAACACGATGTGTAATAATATTTATTCATAATTCAACGAAAACAAATGAGTATTAAAGAAAAAGTGTGCATTATTTTGTCGGATCATCCATAGTACACCAAAACTATTATTGTTTGGCTTAGGCAGGGCGTAATTGATTTTTAAAAACTAACTAACACCGTCTGTAAATTGTAATCTTAGTTCAATAAAAACAAATACGTAATACTGTCAAACTTTAGCGTGCACTATTTATGTTGGATCTTAACAGCCTACCTCCACCTTTCGCCACTAAGACTGTCTGTCTCATATAATAATATATACATTATATTTATTTCAATGTCTGGAAATCAAAAATACTGCATTTTTAACATTATTTAAAAGTAACTGACATTATTCCAATAAGTAGTTTTTCCAACAGTCACGACCCGCTTCGGGAGAGTAGAATACAATAACGTGCTTTTCAACCGGTAAGCGCTTTTCCGCCAAATTTTAATTAACACATGTAATTTGTTATCTGTGTATTTAATGTAAGCCAGTGTGTTTTAAATTGTTTTTTTATCCCCATTGCATGTTACTTTTATTTTTACCGTATCACTACGTCTATATTAAAATTTCTATAAGACTTGCGTATTGGATGTTTTCTAATTGCAAACGTTGAGGTGGTTTTAACAGATACAGACGATTTAAATTAATTGTTGTGAATGCGTTTAAAAAGAAAACTATTCATCTACAAGCACAGAAGTTGGTAGGTTTACAATGTTGACCCAAATGACAGTACACCATTTAGAGTCAATAAAAGTTTTAGTATTTTTTTATTGTACTAACAGAAGTATCCAGCTTTGCACGAGTTCGCTTCATTGGTCGATATACAGTTATCTTACTAAACAAAATAATAATATTTGCATTTTTCAATATTAAATTATCTGTATCTAGGCATAGAATAATATGTTAATAATACAATATTTTTTACAGCAAAAGTCAAACAAAAGAAAAGAAAATTGAATCCAAAATATGCAAACTTCATTTGTTGAGGAAATTCAAAATTGGAATCGGCATAAATGGTAATTTGAAGTACATTACAAACTTGTATTTTTTATGTGTAGATGTCGGTTGGGACCAAGTACGAAAAAGAAATTGACTAAACATATTTAGATATTCATCCCCTTGCAATATTCAGCTTGTCCAATATAAGCCGCATCAATGCCGTTTTCATTTTTGACAACGCGTTTGATAACGATTTAAATTAATAGTGCTTAAATAATATTTTTTTGAAATTTGAAACGTGGGTTGATCTGGTTTGAATTATTTGTTAAGGCTTACACCTCAGCTGAGGCATGGTCTAGAAATATCGTAACTATGCAACGCGCGGATTGTGCAAATGACTCGTACCGAACGAAACATAATTTGTCATATAAATTCAAAATACGTCCTTTTAGTGTTATGTTTATTGTTATATTAGTAATAATAATAATATATTCATTGACATGTTTTCTTTTTCGAGTACATGCATAACGTTTTTTAGTCATCTTTACACGATATAAGAATATATTCCTCCGATGCCATCACAAAAGAAATTAACGTGCTCACACCTCGCGTGATTGGCGACGAGTGTGAAATTTCGTACCACCTATTGTTAAAAATTATTTGCCGTTTCACTTATGTATGCTCTTAATGTAACATTGCACCATATTGGCAGTATAAAGTTTTCGATACAAGTAAGCAAGGTAAAAGTAATATTATGACAGTAAATGTATTTACCTGCCAGGGCCACCTCCCAAACGTGGCGTCTTTGCCTCCGACGATCCTCGTTTCCGCGCGCGAAGACATAGAAGGAACTCCGCATTCTGGAAACGGGGAAAATAAATAAAAACAGTTGCGTTGCATAACAGATTCCAAAGTGAGTGAATAATGGACCAAGTTAAAACTCCGCACGGAACATTTCAGCATTTGTAAACGCAATTTTTCATTACATACGTAATGATGAATAATTTATAAAGCATTTTACCTTTATCTAAAGATTTTTCAAGGTTCTACGGTTTTTTGAGAAGTTTGTATTTTGTTGTATACGTGCCGTGAAAAATAACATACTTAATTATGATTTTAAATATTAAAATATCGACATAAGAATGTGCTACTACCTATTGGAATTGAAAAACATGAATGTAAAGTACACTAAACTGAACAAAAAATATTTATTAATCGAAGTATGGGCACATTACAAAAACTTGACTCCAGGTAAATTTTCTGAAGAAAAAAATGTTTTTAAAATAAAGTAAAATTATGAATCTCCGACTAAATGTAAGTGATGAAATTAATTATAAAAATAATGTACTTAATAATAATCGTACAAAGATCATTCATTTTATACTACACTTTTACATTGTAAGTACATATATCTTTAAATTAAAAATAAAAATATTTAGTAAATTGTGTTAAATTATATGATTCGTATATTTCATCACTATTTATATTCCAAGTAGCACATCACTTCGTCTTAAATATAATCATAAAATAAGTTGTGTACATATTCCGATATAGATAAATACAACATTAATAATAACAATTATCATGAATTTTGAAGAATCAATTATTGATAATATTATCATACAAGGTAATTAACGATAAATAGATGGGTCCATAATCATCGCTATGTTGCCGATACCGGCAGATAATGCCGAAAACCTTCAATGTTTATTGACCAAATTATACAAGGCTGACTATAGACAGGCCGGAGCACTTAATTGCAAGCTAGTTATTGTTAATTTTATAATACAATTCACTTGTTCGCAATAAAATAAAGATTTTGTATTGCATATTTCGCTCAAATCAATTTACGTATTACCATTTTTTCAAATTTTTAATACTCATCATATTCTTCGAATAGTTCACTTGAAGTGTGAGTAATAATTAGCACTACTATCGAAATTTACAATTTCGTGTCATGGTCTGAGTATATTGGCTAATTAGTAGTAAAGTAGTATTAATATTTTACAATAAACCATGTGTTTATGATCATCAGCTAAGTAAACAAACGGTTGAAAATGTTCTACTTATATTGAGAAAAACCTGGCAAATGGTGTGTACCACTTAAAATATCATGTAGATACTCCAAATCATAATAAAAAGTAAAAGTAAAGGCTAGCATAGGTGTAGGCATACAGATAATATTATAATGGCTACTCAAACTGCTTAAAGATGGTGATAATATGGTGAAAATATTCTGTGATTTGGTCCCCAAACTTCAATAAAAAAATGGCACCAAAAGAAGAAGATTCAGTATCTAGATATAGTGTCAAATAATCGAATAAACATTATTATTATGTTTGCGAAAACAACTTCTTATTGAAATATTACTGAGAACCTTCAAAATTAAGTAATATTTAATGAAATAAAACATATTTCTACAAAGGTTATTTTTTCGGAATGAAAAATGCTTAAAGGGAAATTGGGTCATGCTATAAAATTAGTATTGAAACTAGAATTTAAAATTAGAATTGAGATCGCAAGGAGCGCCTTTCTCAAAATGAGACGCCTCCTTAGCAATCGAGATCTTAACCTAGGTCTGAGACTGCGTATGGTGCGTTGTTATGTTCTCTCAATTCTTTTCTATGGTATGGAAGTATGAACGTTAAAGCAAGAGATGTCACGGAGACATGAAGCTTTCGAGATGTGGCTGTATAGACGCATCCTTAAAATTCCTTGGACTGACCGGGTGATGGTGAATGGCCGGCGGGGTTGAAGGACCGAGAAGTTCTACGTAGTATCAAAACCAGGAAACTACAGTACCTCGGCCATATTATGAGAGGACAAAAATACAGCATTCCCCAACTTGTCATTCAAGGAAAGATCAATGGGAAGCGTAGCAGAGGACGGCGCCCCATTTCGTGGTTTAAGAACCTCCGTGATTGGTACGAGTGCAGCTCCTCTGAACTGTTCCAGGTAGCAGACGATAAAGATATGATCGCCTTGATGGTGGCCGACCTCCGCTAGGGGATGGCACAATAAAAAGAATAAAATTAGTATATTTATATAATTTTCCTTACCAACACCTTTGGTGGCAGCCGTCGTAGAAATGGCTCCCAAACTCGTAACGGGTTGTAGAGCTCCATTATTATTGACAGGAATAACAGTTGACTGCGAATTTGGGCCTTGGCTTCCGACAGCACTCGGTGATTTGACAGGTTTCAGGTTAAGAGGCTTTGGGAATGGGGTGGTCTTCATCGTGTGAGGCTTTTGCGTGGTAGTTGTGAATTTTTTCGTTGGTTTCGGACGTCCCGTTGAGGGCTTCTCCCAGGATGCCGGTCGAGGTTTCGTAATGAAGTTTGCTTCTGTCGTGGCCTGCCAGTGGACAGTGTTTATGTTGGCTGATGGACGGGATGACCATGCCCCAGCTGAGGGAGATATTTTATTCAATTAGTGAATATAAAATTACCATTAGTCTGTCAACTAATTTTCTTCAGCAATGCGTAATAAGTTACCATTTAATTGAAATAGATAAGTACTTGATGAAAAATATTGAATTTAATTGGTATTCAAACTATTTAGAAATGTGTACACTTTGACAATTAAACACACCCCCCATTAATTTATTACTGCCAATGTACTTTATTATTCTAATAACAAGGTGAATGTCAAAAAATAATAATAACAAAAGGTGTGGCAATATACATGAAGTGCAATACTACATAATATTATTATATTGTAAATGTACTAGAGGCATCTAGCAACAAACTACGAAAGATGCAATTTAATACAATTTTCTATATTTCTATAAAATCTAAACTCAATTCAACAAAAATAAAAGAGATTTCAATGCATACACATTTTTATTTTCAAGCAAAATTAATATTTTTTTAATTAAATACATAATACAAAATTAAATTTACGAAATCTGTGAATTTTTAAAAAATAGCTTTATCTTCTAAAAAATCTTCTTCTTTAAAAAATAGCTTTTATCTTCGAATGATTAGTAAACTAATGAAACCTACAGGGCTCGAAATAGACCAGAACGCACCGGAGCGCCGTTACGGTTTATGAAATTAGATAACTATGTTAATATTTTCGGAAAATTATCGTGCGCTCCTGTTCGTAAAATTTTCTATTTCGACCGCAGTGAAATCATGACCATAAAATATCAACAAAGAGACCGTTAAATGAACGAACATTTTATAAACAGTTTTATTTATTCAAAGTTTATCGTTGAAGTTTTTATATTAAAATATGTATTGATTACTTTAAACACTTTAAAATATAAAGGTATACTTCGTATTATATTACTAATATCCTTAGTAGCATTAGAATCTCTTTTTAGTAACTAATTTCCTATTTAATACACTGTTTTTTTTCTGTAAAACTAAATGTTATAACTTATAATATAAAATATAGGTAATAAATAAAATTGTTCTTACCCAATCCTATGCTAGCTTGTGGCTCGATGTCGTTTATTGTTATCGACGCCATCGGTCTTGCAGTTCCCCTCTGTGGTCCAGTTACCGACCCGCCTAAATTATTATTATTTATATTATTATTTGGACTAGACGAAATTTTATTACTTGGACTGGTCGCCAAGAGAGGACGATGGCTCATATTACTTGGACTAGTAGCCGAAAGAGGTCGTTGATTGTAATAAGTATTAGTATTATGATTATTATTATTAGGTTTGTATTCCTGCTGCGGCGAGCTGAACGGTTTGTGTCCGTGCTGAATGCCACCTGTGGGCTTCGTGACGAAGGTCGGCCTCTGAGAGTAAGGTCTCTGCTTTATTTGGGTGTGGTTCTGGGCTGAATTTAAATTCGGCGCTTTCGTGTAGGTGTTGCTCTGTGTCACCTGCGGTCTATACGGCCTCGTTACAGTTACGATTGGTCTGTAACTAGAAACTGAAAGTAAAAGAAAAAACATATTTTAAAATAAAAATTGCTAGATATATCCTTACTAGGTTTTGTTGTACCATTATTTCGTCTTCAATATTTACTGATATATTTAATAATTTTCTGTTATATTTCCAGAATAAACCAAAGCCACGAAGAAAAGCGTAATGAGATTCCACTATTAGCATCGCATAGGTATTGTGAATGGTTCAAAGGGATATCGCAAACGACGCTTCCCATGTGCCCATCGACATCTGGACATGCTCATACAAATTTTATTCCTTCGCTCACTGACAAAGATGTAAGTATGCAATACCTAATCTGCATTAATGTAGGTATTTATAGTATTGTTCTCCTATTCTGGAAAACTCGTTTTATCTGCTGTATTCTTATTGCAATGTAAAGATAAATATAAACACCAACGATGGCCGCGTGGCTTAAATTCCGGCCTATAGAGTCGCGGGACCCAGGTTCGAATCCTGAGTCTGGCAAGTACACATATTGTTTTTCAATTTGTGTATGAGTTAGAGTATGGACCTAAAGGTTGAGCAAGTGGCTGACATCCATTTCTCGTAAAGAATAAAAAAAAATCTTTTAATACAAACCTCCACCCTGTGGAGGCCCATATGATCCTATTAGGATCGGACATGGTCGAAAGAAGAAGAAAGATAAATATTATTATGGGATACATAATATGTAGTTTTCAAAATTAGCTATACATGCAAAATGAGTGAAAATTGCGTTATATTTCATATATTTAACCTATTCTGCTACCGTATATACTTTAAAAAAATCAATTTTAATAGTCGATTTCAATAATATTTTACATAGATATGGGTGGTTCACAATAATTATTATGGATCAAGTCAATCAAAATGGATCCTGAGATATTTTTTGGACCTAAAGTTAAAACACATAATGTAAAATTCAGGAATGTTTTCACTGTAATATACTTACCATATGTTGATAGTATGTACATGGATCAATTTAAATAAATAGTTGAATCATAAATTATATTCAGGCTTTATTAATATGTATTGGTAAATTAATGTTGGCAAATATCTCTTTATACTGTTGGAGGAACTGTCAAAATGGACATGATTCACATTCAATTTGATGTCTTATCAATACTAGTACATATTGTCATTTATGCAGAAAATTGTAGAGCTGCGATTGTGATATTAACACACAATATAGAAATCTGTTTTATCTAGCAACTGAAACAAAAAAATTGAATTTTATGAAAATTGAACTTGATCCATAATTATTCTGAACCACCCATATTATACTTACATAATATATTTGCTACTCATAATTAATTTCAATATTGCAAATTTCTCCAAAATCACGAATCAATTGCAAACTCCAATAGAAAGTTCACCTAATATATTGTAATCTATAATCTAATTTATTGATGCAATCAAAGGTATTAATAAAAGAACATAATAAGAAAGCGCCATAACCACAGGTATCTGATGTACTGAAATATGGTTTTATGTCAGCTTCAACTTGCTTCTTATATAAGAGATCATTTTCAGTTATCATGTTGAAATTATTATCGTATTATTGCTACGTTAGAGACACGTTCATTTCACTTGGTGGTAAATTAAATTAATCTATGATACAGCCAATGGGAAAGGATTGGGTACTGATCATAGTGCATTATAAACGTCTCCATACAATAAAATAATGCTATCTTTAGAATGCATCTAATATGGGAAAAAATATAGGTAGATACCTACTCATCCTATGAAATTTAAGCTTATTCGAAAAGCAAATAATATATCTTTCCAATACATGTCAAATTATTGAGTTATATCTTCTTTTGGAATAATATATAATTAATTTTTTTATATTGATAAAAAAAATTATCTTGACGTTTCATACAATTAAGAAATATTTGTCGTCTAATAGGGGGATTGTGAAACGTAAACAAGTCAATAAAACCAACCAATTAGGGAATACGAATAAAATATTAAAATAAATTATATATCAAATAAAACTGCCGCATAAATAATTATATTTCAACACTAAACATACATATCTACTTAAATGTAAAATAATATTACAAACTAAAATAAGTAATGGGCTGCAATTTATTCAGAAAATTATATTATTTTAGTATTTTGACATATTACTTTTAATATTTATTGATACCAATAAACTTAATGATCGTAAAATTATTCACAATATTTCAACGACTCTTATTAGACATTAGGGTTTTAATATATAATTTATATTATAGAATATACATAATTTTGACTATTATAAGTATTTGAAAAATATATTTCCTCCTAAAATGTATTATGAAAGGCTTTTCAAGGCGTAAAAATAGAATAAAATAAAATTAAAATAAATTGTAAACTTCTGATGCCAATTATAAATCATGTTAGTAATATCAATAAATAGGCACGTTGACTTAAATAACAAAATTTGTAGCCATTTTTTGACGGAATTTGAACATGTAGAATAGCGTAGTTATTATCAATTATTCAGAAGAATGACAGATTGATCAATAGCATAATAGATAAGTGCACGGACCAAAATAGTGAATATGTGAGTTCGAATTCCTATTCTTTGTAATGTTTTCTAAAATTATATTTTCAATATAAAAAATCTTAGATAAATAAAATAAAAAATATTTAAATTAATAATACGTATGCATATATATGTGCTACTCTACGCAGTACAACCTGGCATGAAAAGGTACATGCTGGGCACAATACGGAAAGATCACAAAAGAAACAGACAAGAGGACGCGATGTGACAGAGGACGCCAAGCAGATGAAATACCAGATAGGCTAGACCAGGGACGGCTCTAGTAAAGGAGCAAAGTGTGCACTGCACTCCCATCATCGATTAAATAAAAATATATAATATACAACCCCCATGTATTCCGAAAAATGCGATATCGGAAACTTATACGAAATCAATCATTTTGAATTCCGCGCGTATTCGAACATGTGATTTCGACGCGCCAACGCCACCGTCTACCAATACACACGTAACTATACCAATGAGACGCGACCAATACACACATGCCGCCTCCATCGGTGAGACATGCCAAGGAGCAAAATTCAAAGTGTACCTTGAATTTACACTATTTTTCACGCATACATTTAAAAATTTAGATCGATAAATGAGGCTAGTAGAATCAAAACCAACAAAGTTCTATAAGACTACATGAATCTTCGTTGGAAATGATGTTTTCCAAGTTAATTTTTCAGGAGGTTGCCTGTACTTAATGCCATAGCACACAAAGCTTAACTCGGCGTTCGGACAATAAAATCATACACTGGTCGATATAAATATTCCAACACAAGCGCTTAGGCCACGCGTCGAGATATAGTTGGAAGCCTAATTATTGATGACTTATGTCATGTCGATGCATGCAGTGCAAAAATAGAAACATACCTATTCCCGACTTATTTATCAAGCGGTTAGTTTAGTAAGTTTAGTTCAACGTAAGCCGCTCCCGGTTTCACCGATTTCGCCGATATTATTATGCTAACGTTGGTGGATTAATTTTTTTATTTTCATTTTGAGATTACCCTATTACTATTAGTGTTTCAATAGGTAGGTATCTTAAATTTTATGTACACACAGTTCAGTTCAGCTTGTTAATTTTGTACTTAGGTGCATTATGATTTTAATCAGGTGGGTATTCCACAGAAAGGCTGTTATTGAGAATAAATAGGTACTTAGGTGTAGAATTGTAGACGTAGGTGGGTGGGTAGCTTTTAACAATTAATTAGCCTAGTGTTTGCCGCATTGAAGTAGGTACCTAGTTACATAGGACTTATAATATCTATTATTACGTTTATTTTGTACAGATAGGTAGGTAGGTATCTATTCAATAAGAAGGAACATGGAGCATAGGTACTGTCGTTGAATGAGAATTTTACAAGTGAAATTATTATTGTTCATCGTTATTTTAATTAGCGATTCACATCGAGACGGATGACAGTTTACATTGGCCGACATTATTAGCTCAGCCAAGTATTCATTCATTGAACGGTACCTACCTACCTATTTATAATTTTTCTTATTTGAAACGATAATGGGGCCCTATTTCGTGGTCGATTTGAGATTAGGTGGTACCTATTTTGATAGGTAAGTAAGTACGATAAAAAGGCCCCATTTTTTTTGTGGTCATTTTGAGATTAGGTAGGTATCATTAACCTTATCATTAGGTAGGTAATTGTGTAGGTAGTATGTCGATAACTACCCACTGTCCTATAGTTTGATGGGAATTAATTTTTCGAGTCGAATTCATGAAGCAATTATTATTCACATCGGCGCATCATCTATTCTATATGTGGGTAAGTATAAAGACTGCTTTTGGATCACAATAAGTGCTAATACTTCGATACAACCCTACCTTGGATAGCTGCCGTAGCGGCAGAATGTCATCAATGGGAATTTAGAGCATAAATCGACGATTCAATTCAATAACGTCATCGTAGGTATCGTGAAAATGCATTCATTAAACGAAGTTGCGATTTTATATGACAGATCACAGCACTGTCGTGTCGCGGGAACGTTCTGCGATTTGAATCTGACATGGGCTGATTTTAAAGAAAATACCGAAGATATTAATTTTTTCCACTCAATATCGACGTTTCGGCTTAAATATGTTCAATAAGCATGTCACTCATGTTAAATGTGCCGAAATTCCTTCGTTGCAAAGTTTATATCATTTTTTGCAGTTCGACGTTTAACATAGGGGCAGATTGGCAATGCGCGGAGGTGACATTTATTTTTTATAACTTTTATTATAACTATCTTATTACTCGATGGACAACGCTAAAACTTTGGAATATGTAAATATGCATCATCTGAAACATATCTACAATGCGGCCGCACGCAATGAATTTTTAAAAATCGGCGGTCACAGTTAGAGTTCCGTAAACAACGCGACCGAATTATGCCAAATTATCAGCTATGTTTCGCATTAATCATTTCAAAATCATACGTATATTTAAAATGTGTACTGAATAGAGCTAGCCGCCTACCTAGCCGGCTGGCTTTATATTTTAGTAAATGATTTTTTTTAAATCGGGTAATTTAATACTTAATTATAAATAATGAATAATTATTATTAACGCGACAAATTTAAACTTAAAAATGAACTAATAGTCTTATACAGTAGAGAAGATTTCTACGTTACTGTTGGAGCATTATTGATACTTCAACTTTTTACTAATAATAATTTACTGGAAGTATTTGGCAAAAGTGTTACCCTATTAAAAATAATTTGTACAATCCCGATGATTTCAGTGGGAAGTGAGCGTTGTTTCTCAACTTTAGAAAAGGTTAGGTCATTTTTGAGAAATACAATGACTCAAGACAGGCTAAATGCTCTTGCGATGTTAAGTATAGATGTTCGTCTTATCGACGTGTTTTCAAAATCGATGGAAGATGGACTTCTTGTATAAATAGGTGAGTTTTTTTTGCACTCCCTCATATTCTTGTCACCGGCCGCCACTGGGCTAGACATATCGCATGGCGAGTGGAAAATCGCTGGATAAATGCCGCCATACAGTGATACTCAACATCCACAGGGACGCCCTAAAACGTACGGAATGGATGGACTTATAAATTTCGGTGGATGTACGTAGCAGCGAAGAACTGAGCATTCATCCAGCAGTAGATCGACTCCAGCTGATGATTTATTTATTTATTTGAAAAAGACACGTTGAGTACATAACAAATTATTAATTCAGGACGTTCACAACATGACATTTAGAATAAAAATTACAAGTAATCAGTTCGGAAAATCAGAAAAAACAAAGTGGAGGAAAAAAAGAAAACAAAAATAGTTTTATACAAAAGAAATAAAATTTAAAAAAAAAACAACAATGATTCAAAAAGTACAAATTAAACAATAAAATAGAATTTAAAAAACAGAATATATAATGGATCGCCAAAAATATCTACATCTCTAGGGAGTGCATTGACCAACCGCACAGCCCTCGCTATTGGTGCCTGGTGAGCCTGACATGAGGAAACAGCTTTCACCCAAAATAGGTCATGGCTGCGACCACGCATGTAATTGACGGGTGTGTAAAAATTTAAATTTTCTAGAATATCGGGATTGAAAATGATACCACGTGAGAGCAGGGAAAAATGCTTTAAGAGCAGAAGTGACCTACGAGCTTCAAGAGAATGAAAGGCGAGCATGCCTTGAAGAAAGTTAGTCGGAAAATACTCGTTTGAGAAGGTGTCAAAAGGAAAATAATTATAAACTTTAAAATAGAGGTGACGAAGAATTTTTTTCTGAACACGCTCTAAAACAATCTTATAGGAAACTTCATAAGGACTCCAGATGATGGAGCCATACTCAAGAATACTCCGTACTAACGACACATAGAGTGTACGTAAAAAAGTTGGATTCTTGAATGACTTGGCTTGTCTCATGACGAATCCTAGAAGCTTGCTCGCACGCAATGCCGTAGAAGTGATGTGCGAGCGAAATGATAAACGTGAGTCAAACAATATGCCAAGGTCTTTAATTTCTGATTGACGCTTCAGTAATCTATTTGACATATTGTAGTTGAAAATAATTGGAGATCTTGATTTCGAAAAGCTAATACACACACATTTATCAGTATTAAATTCGAGTTTATTTTTTTTCGCCCAAATTTCAATTGAGTTAAGATTATTTTGTAATATGTGACAATCTAATTTATTGTGAATTGACGCATATAATTTTAAATCGTCTGCAAAGAGTAAAAACTGGATTCCATTTATAACATTGACAATGTCATTAATGAATATAAGAAACATAATTGGACCAAGATTTGATCCTTGGGGAACACCTAAATAAGTTTGAAAGACGTCGGATCTACACCTTGCATACTCCACATATTGACAGCGATGCGAAAAGTAAGATTTGAAAAAGTTGATAAAATTTATAGATCCACCTACTGCACTTAATTTGTTAATGAGAATATCATGATCTACCCGATCAAAAGCCTTTGACATATCTGTATAAATTGCGTCCACTTGACAATTTACGTTCAGCGAATGAGATATGTACTCAGTATACGTCATAAGGTTTGTAACTGTTGATCGAGCTGATCGAAATCCATGCTGAGCGCCAGTCAGTTGACCATCTACATGTTTATAAATATACCTATGCAAAATAGACTCAAATAATTTAGCTGGTGCAGATAGAACAGCCACCGGGCAAAAATTTATTATTTCAGAGCGCGAGCCTTTTTTGTGCACCGGACGAATACGGGTTAGGCTCCAACAATCTGGGAAGACAGAAGTACTTAGGCTGAGATTAAATAAATAAAGCAGGGGGTCAGTTAACAACTTATGACAGCCCTTTAAAATCCAAGGGGGGATACCATCAGGACCTACTGAGGATTTTGGATATAGTCGAGAGAAAGCATACACCATGTCAGTCTCATCCAGAAGACCAATATCTAGTACTGGCCAGGAAGATGAAATACTATCCGGGTGAGGTGTGGGCAATATCGAAGGAGCTTTAGAATATACAGACATAAAATATTGAGCGAAACCGTTAGCAATGGACTGGGAGCCACTCAAAACACTCCCTTCCAGAGACAGAGATGATAATTGAGCAGTAGAGTCGCGCGTACTTCTAACGTAATTCCAAAATGATTTAGGATCTGACGCTAATTTCCCCCCGATACCATCAATGTATGACTTATACGCAGCACCGATGGAACGATGCACACTCCTACGCAGATTAGAAAATAAAATATAATCGCTGAGACACTTCGATTTCTTCCATTTTTTGTGATGCAAGTGCTTTAGTCGAATGTTTTTAATTAAATCAAAATTGAACCATTTTGGGTAGCTGCGCGAAGAGCCCGATAATTTTTTTATAAAGAATGACTTGTCAAATACATTATATATACATTGGTAAAATACCTTCACTGCAGCATTGACGTCACTAATCGAATATAAAATTTCCCAATCAACATTCTGAAATTCGTAATACATATGCAATAGGTCGCCCTTAAAGAATTTCCACAAATTATTATTAATAAACTTCGATTCAATACATTCACTGTCTCCATTTCCAACATTATGATGTTGAATACGACTATTTGTGAACCGTAAAGAATTTAATGGCAAATCTATTGAGAGCGCGGGGTGATATGCATCTTCAGGTATAAGTGGGTCGGCACACGCATGTACCGGTACACAACAATCTGAATCCGCCAAAACTAAGTCCAAAATTCGCAATGATAATGATGATACGAGTATATTATTCGAATTGAAACATTTCATTATAATTACCATTCCAGTGTAAAAATGTTATAAAAATATGTATAACAAGATAATTACAACAACAGGTTCGCTGATGACAAAAAAAAATCATCTACCGATTCACGCGATATGGTTGATGGAATATTTGTAGGACATCACTAATGTATTATGTCAGCAATAAGTATTTATCAACATTATCAAACCAACCGCGACCGTAGAAATCCGAGTAGTGACTTACTTAAGTAAAAGGTATTATTGCCGTCGATATAAGAATCCGTAGGCATTGTATACACAATATAAACAAAACTCGAGCACTTAGAGCTTCTTTGCTTTCTCTCCCTCCTGGCCAGTGATGCGAAACATCTTCACGAAAACGTATCATGACAATAATATTATGGTATGTCATGAATTTATGTAATGCTCCCGTGTAATCAATTTTATTATTCAATGACGTAAAGTAGGTAATCAAAATATTGACGTTTTTAGTATGAAAAAATCAGTCGTGCGTCTGACATTTTTTTTTTTTGTTATTGGGATAATTCGGTTTTTTCCGTTGTGTAATGTTATCAAAATAATGAGACTCGAATGCAATGGGCATAACACCATTATCCAGAACTAGGTGAACAAGAATTGGTAATTTGTGTTTATTTAGTTAATCAATTGAGAAGTGTACCATTATCGACAAATAGTTTTATATTTGGATCTACTTTGGGTTTTCCTGGTGGAAAATTAATACTATTTTCATCAGGAACAAACAGAATACTATCAAAAGTTTGAATTCAGGGTCTGGCAAGTACACATATCGTTTTTCAATGTATTTATGAGTCAGAGTAGGGACTTAATAGTTTTTTTATTTTTTTGGAATTATTCATAACCATCTCCTTGCTTTTTCGTACAAGGTGGTTGGTAGTAATTTTAACAATCACAAACACCCAGGCTTTGAGAAAAACACATAAATATCGTGTCCTGACCGGAAATCGAACCCAGAACTCTCGGGTGGAAGACAAGCGCCTTACGCACTGCACCACGAGAGCCGCCGGACTTAATAGGTTGAGCAAGTTGCTGACTTCAATTTCTCGTAAAAACAAAATCTGGCAATACAAACCTCGACTCTGTGGAGGCCCATATGATCTTATTAGGATCAGAAATGGTCGATATAAAGATGTACTTATTACATTTCGCTGTATCACAGTTTACCAAGAGCTTTCGTCCCAGAAAAAAATAGCCATATAGCATTGATATCAATAAATGACCCGTTGTTTATAGAGAATTTCAGATATATGTATAGTAATGTTCCAATTGTATTAGATTCAATAACAACATTAATTTGATTTTGATCGGTATCAAAATCTGATAATAACACTGTCATTATTATAAGATAGTTGATAGGTGCTAATTGATATTTACAACCACCTACTTGCTAATCTACTTTTTAAGCATTCAGAATTTTATATAAATATAAACGATATGATTGTATTTCTAATTTACTTACCTACCTATTTTTTCTGTCTTTCTCTTGTATTCCGATGGTTTATATTACGTTTTGTAAGTGTTTTATTTATACATTACTTTGAAAACAATGCTATACAACCATCGGTTTCGATACAACATCTCACGGTGAACTGTGATACGGCTAACTGTATACGTACAATTCTCCAGACACGCTAGACTGCACCGAGGGTAATTTAAGAGTGTTTGGTGGATGCAACTGGAATGCATTGACGCAAGCACATTTAAGTGTATGCAATCTTGGGTAACTGCTCCTGAGACAATCACAGTCATAAAAAAATGATGCTCCATATCCAAACGTCAAGTCCCGTAATATGGCCGAATAAGACCGGGACTTCTTTCGGTGTCCCCGTCTGGGCCCACCCTTGCTGGAGGTGCACATCACCTATTGTACATCAATGACATCACCGTAGATAGAGGACACTTACTTTTGTAAAGAGATTTCACTATCTTAATGAAAAAGCTGGGGCAACATTTAACATTCGACCGTGTTTAGGAAAAAGGGCGTAACCCACACAGAACAAATTTTACAGGAGAGGTAAAAAACGTTTTTTGAATGATTTTGGTTCAATATTAAAAAAAAAAATAGGCACAGGTATGATGATTTATGATGTGATGTAATATTTTTTCGATCTTTTAATAATTAAAGAAGTTATTACAGAAAAATCATTTAAATTGAGGGTAAATGCTTTTTTCCTTAGATTAAAACTTAATTAAAGCTCAATTAAAACCTGAATTTAGATAATAAATCGGCATTTGAAGAGAACAAGTGTTTAGTTGTATGCATTTTTAATATCCAATAAAAGCACATTTAGAAAAATTGAGGGTTACGCCCTTTTTCCTAAACACAGTCGAATATGCACCTACTGATTTTAATTAGTTTTATTATACACATAATTTAATATATCAGAATCGATTTCATCCACATAGTATGACATTGTTCACTGAAATTTTAAGCTAAGTAGACAAAACATACCTTGATCATTTTTAAATTAAGTACCTACCCAATATAATAACTTGTCTTATTTTAAATAATGTAAGTAAGCAATGTCTCTCTAGCAGTAATTGACAGTTAACACAATTAAATATAGTAAATAATACATCTCTATCATTCGTATCTGTACTTTCTCGTAAGTTATTCAAAGCCGCTTACTAAACAGCTAAATAAGAATAAATTTAAAAACCAATATTATTCTGTGACGGTAAATAGACTTCAACGGTAGGTTAAGCGAGAAAATTTATGAGGTACATCGTCAAAATTTTATTATATCATTGACTTGTTGGGACAATAATCCCAATCCACTAGTACAATTTTAACTTGAATTACGTGGTTAACCTATTTTTTTTTTAATATTGTTCATGTTTGCTCTTGGGACCCAGGCAGTGGCGATTCTCCCTTGAGAGCACTGGAGCGGTGCACACCCACCCACTCAATTTATGCGAAAAGACTTTTTTTAAATGAGTATTTAATTTATATTTGATTAATTAAAAGTGTTCTGATCTATTACCGTAGTCATTAATTCATATACAAAAACAAATTCTAATATGTGTTTTTAACCGGCTATTTTATATAATAATATTATATGTTGATGGGAGCGATATTCGCCATTGCTCGACCAAAGCGCCCAGTAATCTAATTTCGATTTCTTTGCATTGAGAAAGAGCGTCGTCTGTCGCGTGGAATAGCAATACGTAAATATTTTTTCTACGTGCTCGGGAGCGACAGTTTCAGTCGCTCTCGGCCCGAACGCAGATTCATCGGTTTTAAAACAATACAGCCCGTATCACACATACAATTATTGTTTGACAATTTTTATTCAATATTATTATAAAAATAAATTCTTTTCACAGTACGCATTTAAATTTCCGCACATGTTGACAACATTTCTCAAATTTAGGCGAAGTACAATTTAAAAATAAACTTCAAGTTTTTTTTCAGTTTGATAACTAAATTCACAATGTTTATCAATTATGATATCTCTCCAAACTAGCTCTGTAATACGTCTGACTTTTTAGATAAAAATAAACTCAAAAATGAATTGTCTGTTATTTACAGCTTGGATAATTTTTATAATGCTGACACATTTACGAAAACGGTTTTACTATTAAATTTAATTTTTACTATTCCGATGACATCAGTGGAAAGCGAAAGATGTTTTTTCACACTGAAACGGATCAAGTGTTTTAGTAGAAACACCATCGCGCAATCAAGATTGAACGCATTATGTATACTCAGTATCGAAAAAAGAATGATACAAGAGATTCCTGACTTCAACAAACGCGTAATTGAAAAATTTGTGTCGATGAAAAACAGAAGAATGGATTTCTCATACAAATGAACAATAAATCCCGGTCACTGCCAGATACGAGATATTTCGGTAGTAGTAATAATTCGGTCAAAACAAAATAGTTCGTGTCAACCAGTTTGTGTTAATGTTTAAAATCCATTTTTTTTCAAGAAAAACTGTTTTAAGAGGTACAACAAATAATAAATAGTGAGTTATTTATGAGTTATTTTAAATGTACTAAATTAAAAAAACCAATAGTTTTATTTTTTATTTTTTGGTGAAGTTTTGATGAAGGCAAATGCCTTTTTACGGCAGTCAAAAGGTGAAAAAAGTGAACTCCCAGTAAAATAACTCACCGGTCGCCACTGGACCCAGGTCTTTCATTCAAGCCATCAAACACCGAAATATTATGTTAGGTGGATTTCACATAATTTTAAGTACAATAATAAATTAAAATATAAAAATAATATACAACATTACCTACCAAGTACACGATAATATGTTTTTTTTCAATTTTCCATGTTTACTCACTAGGATCATTTAAACACAGGGAACTAATGGGAACTGTGGGTCTATTCTATACTTATCGACCGCTAAAGTGATAAAGTGATAAATATTATCAAACTTAAGGTAGGTTTGTATCAAAGTATTAGCACTTATTGTAACAATTATAATACAACCAACTTTTCGTAATTGTTACAATAAGTGCTAATACTTTGATACCCTAAGTTTGATAATATTTATCACTTTATCACTTTATCGGTCGATAAGTATAGAATAGACCCACTATACCTAACGGGTAAGGAGAAGCAGGCAACCGATCTCGAGTAAGGAAGAATACGGGATAAATTTAAACAGGTGTCAAGAATACGTAATACGTCGCATACTGACAACTGCTCTCGGCTTATGCATTGACGCTCATTGATATATTACACAAACTATTGCACGTCTATAATGCGTGGTTCATTTTCGTAGGACACTCACATATTCAACACCCTGCGTCCAAATTTACTGTACTGGTATTATAGCCAATCGGAATTCTATTTATTATCTGCTCTGTGTTAATATACCATTCCTGCTCCAATATAGCGCATATATATATATAAATATTATTTCGACCATATCCGATCCTAAAGGATCATATGGGCCTCCACAGAGTAGAGGTTTGCATTAACAGATTTTGTTTTATACGAGAAATGGATGTCAGCCACTTGCTCAACCTATTAGGTCCATACTCTGACTCATACACACATTGAAAAACAATATATTGTGTACTTGGTTAGACCCAGGATTCGAATCTGGGACTGGGTTATAGTCCAACGCTTAAGCCGCGTGGCCACCGTGAGTATATATATTTATATATAGGGCGGGCAAATGGTTGGCTAGGGCCTCAATGAAATGCACTAATGCCAATAGGTACATTTCTATAAAGTGTTGAGACGCTACTCTACAGATGGCCAACAAATCCTATCTCTAGCCTCCACGTGGCGTCCCCTGGGCAATGCAGATGTGGTGTGTCTTGTGACAGTATAACTCATCTGTAGCTAACAGAGAAGGGTAAAAGGCGAAACTTTGGCGCCTTAAAACGAGAGACCTCTTGGCTACGGGAAGGAAACCCCAGACAGAAAACCACACACCAACCCGTTTGGACAGCGTGGTGTGTTATGTCCAAATACCCCCATGGAGCAAGAACAAAAAGAAGAACTCGAAGAAGAACTCGAAAAAATCCATTGGGATGTTGTCGGGCTCAGCGAGGTAAGACGACAAGCAGACGATATCGTTAATCTCCACAGCGGACATGTACTCTGTTATAATGGGACTAAGACCGGACGCACAAGCGGTGTCGGATTTTTAATCCACAGACTCTGGAAAGATCGCATAGTTGAATTTGATTTCTCCTCAGATAGAGTAGCAAGTTTAACACTTCAGCTCAGCAAAAGATACCAGATTCTGCTTTTGCAAGTTTATGCGCCCACTCAAAACTCATCCGATGAAGAAGTGGAGGAGGTATATGAAGAAATCAGTACGTTGAAAAATAAACGGAAATGTCACTTCACTATAATCATGGGGTAACTTTAATGGACGAATCGGATCTCAACACCAGGATGATGCACCCGTCGGGCACTTCGGACATGGCACCAGGGATGGCCGAGGAGACATGTTAGTGGAGTTTGCGGAAAACTACAATCTCTACATCATGAACTCATTCTTCAAAAAGAAGCCTTCCCGAAAATGGACATGGCGAAGCCCAGCGAAACGAACCAGCGAAGAGAAGAGAAGACAAGAAGGATATTTTACTAGACTGCACAGTCATTAACAGATATAATACTGGCAGCGACCACCGAATGGTAAGGTGTAAAGTACGATTTAACATCAAACGTGAGAGATCCAAACTGATGCAGAAGCCCAGAGTCCGCAGAGGCTTGAGAAGCAGAGTAGAATTCCAACAAGAGCTGGAAAACAGGCTAGCGGCTCTCCAGGCTGAAAATGACCCCATATCCCTACAAAACACCGAAGCAATAACAAAAATCATTATAGAATCTTCGGAAGAGACAGTTGTTGCTATGGTTGAACGAGTAAACAAACTTTCAAAGGAAACGTTGGATCTTATGGAGCTGCGTAAGAGTACGAAAAGCGAGCAACAAGTTGCAAATGATCTCGAGTACTCCACGTTGTGCAAAACTCTACGTAAAAACATACGAGAAGATCTTTGTAAGTTCAATATAAACCTTGTAGAATCAATTGTTGCGTCAGGAAGGAGCTTACATAAGAACAAGCAGCATCTGTCAATAGGGAGACGGCAGATCACGACACTAAAAGCGCAAGATGGAAGTATCGTGCGTAACTGGGATCATCTACTGGACACTGTTGTAGACTTTTACAACGCTCTATACAAAGATGACACAAACATCAATTCAGATCTTCCGGTGAACGAAGAATATGGAGATCCTCTTCCCTAGGTTACTACCACAGAAGTGGAATATGCTATAATGTGCATGAAGAGTGGGAAAGCCCCGGGAGAAGATGGGCTGTCTATCGATGTTCTCAAACGGGCCGGGAGGACGGTGAGCGAAGTGCTCGCATGTGTGTTCACGTCTTGTCTGCACGAAGAGAACATCCCAGAGTCATGGAAAAATGCCCCCATTATTATTCTCCATAAGAAAAGAGACACTGAAGATCTGAAAAACTATCGACCAATTAGTCTACTGCCAATTCTGTATAAGGTTTTTACGAAAATACTCTCAAACCGTCTCGAAACATTTCTAGACGAGAACGAAATCAAGAGAGCAAGCCGGATTCAGAAGAGGCTACAGTACTATGGATCATATACAGGTCGTCAGAAAAATCATAGAGCGCCACTAGGAATACAAACTGCCATTATATCTTGGTTTTATAGACTATGAAAAGGCGTTTGATTCCATCAAAAAATTCTCAATTATAGACGCCCTTAGCAACCAAGGAATTTCCAGACGCTACATAAACATATTGAACAGTATATACAGTGATGCCCCAGCATGCGTAAAACTCCACAAACGGTCGTGTAAATTCCCCATTAACAAAGGTGTCCGGCAAGGTGATACCATTTCACCTAAACTATTCACCGCTACTCTTGAGGATTTAGGAAACTTGATTGGGAGGAAAAGGGTGTTCCAATTGATGGAGAGCACCTCAGTCACCTGCGCTTTGCAGATGATATTGTTATACTCTCACAAGACCTGAAAGACCTCTAAGGTAGAAATGCAAGAACTCGCGGATGTCAGTCAAACGGTCGGTCTAAAGATAAATGTCTCAAAGACAAAAGTGATGAGGAACTGTTTTTTGGACCCTGCGATTATCTGTATTTCTGGCACCCAACTCGAGCAAGTCAGCAGCTACGTCTATCTCGGACAGCAGGTATCCATAGACGGAAGCATGCACGATGAAATTGCTCGAAGAACAAAGCTGGGATGGAGTGCTTTCGGACGTCTGAATAGTATCTTTAAGAGTGGCCTACCATTATGTCTTAAGCGTAGGGTGTTCAACCAATGTGTGCTACCCGTGCTCACGTATGGCTGCGAGACGTGGACCCTCAACACGAGAGATGTCCAAAAGTTAAGAGTCACACAGCGAGGCATGGAGAGGTGCATGTTGGGCATCACGCGAAAGGACCGTAAGAGAGACGAATAGGTTAGGAAGCAGACAAGAGTACGCGATGTAATAGATGTTGCCAAACAGCTGAAATGGAGATGGGCGGACACATTGCTCGCCAAAAGGACGGCCGCTGGACAAATGCCGTCATCCAATGGTACCAAAGGGGTACGAAACGGCCACAGGGTCGCCCTAAAAGCCGCTGGATTGACGAACAGGTAAATTTCGGCGGAAATACGTGGCAGCGAACGACACAGGACCGAGAGAGTTGGAGAAAGCTTGGGGAGGCCTTCATCCAGCAGTGGATTGACCCCGGCTGATGATGATATATATCTATTATACAGATGTGTCTTCACATATTTGCATAGCCTTTTTTATGGAGATCGGTTATTACCCATCCACTCAACCCAACAATATTTTTTCGCTCGATCCAAAAACATAGCATATTTATTATTATATCGAGGATTTGAACTCATAACACACAGAATAATACGCTTAATTCCTCTACGGTGGGTACTGCCACAAGCATGTTTATTATGTTGCTAAAAAATTCACCTAAACAAACGATGCAAGATCAATTGGAAATCCTAATCAAAGAATAATTGCGGAAGATATTATACCGGACTGGGAATAATGACATGAGGAGTACAGTGCCAACCCTGGGCTGTTACAGGAGTATATTAATGTCGAAAATATTTAACCTGTGCTAAATAGTCAAAAAAAATACAATTCTTGACACTATCAATAAATCAAAATTGTAATATCCTTAGTTAAATGTAAGTAGATTACCATATTTTATCCTAACCTGAGCATATAGGCATCAACGAAGTAGAGGTTATTTTACAGATTTTACGATGAATATCTGATACCCATTGGTTCCTTGCACTGAATAAAATATACATTACAATATCATTACTTTGTTTTAATTACAATGATGGTAGACAGATTTTTAATAGAATTTTAAATACATCAGATATCGTAGTTGTTAGTAATTATGTATTTACTTAAGTGAGTGTGTGTTTAAATCTCAAACCATTACGACACATGTTTTTGTGTCGTAATGTCGTAATCATATATGTTGTGATTTTTAATTTACTAACTGAAGTCTCCGACTATATCAATAATTACATTTTGCAATATCAAAATAACTATATCTACTTAGGCATATGATATGTCAAAATAAAAATAATTCTGACAGTAATAAAAGTCAAACAAAATAACACCGAATTAAAATCGAATCCAATGTCTTTATCATTCAAAATTAATTCAAAATTGGAAGGAACAAATAAACAAGCTTTGTATTTTATATATATAAAATAGATACGTATCTACCATACTTTGGAAACTACAGTAACAATTTGAATGTCTTTGAATCACAGCGGCATGACTGAGAAATTTTCACCGTAAAATTGCTATTAGGCGTTTCTCACTGCTCATTCGCATATTTAATGGTTTGGTAATTCATATCTCACCTTCTTACAATAATATCTTCTTCATAATGGTAATGGTAAGTACCTACTCCGTTCAACCGTGCAGTACACATTTCTAACCGACACGTGATGTTTACACTTATCGTATTTACTCGAATGCCGACTTCCGCGTAATGCAGATCGAGTATTTTTAATAATTTGATTGATATATTATTATATTGGTCATGCATTGTATTACATTCTTACGATTACCTGCGACTTCTTTTATTAAAAAATATATAGATTAAATTTCAATTTCAATTTATTGCAGTATGTAAGTATGTAAGTATGTAAGTTTGATCTGAACTATTATTAATATTTTATTCTATAAGTTGATTTTATAAAACTGTAATTGAACAATCAAAGATCGTGGAGTAATTATTATGAAACTGAGGAACTAGTGAAATAAAAAATAACGATAATTAAATAATAATAACGATAATTTTTAAATCGATTTTTTACTATGCAGTGTTTCCCAACCTTCTTTGTGCCATGCCCCACTTCAACGCTTCAAAAATCTGCTTCAAAATTTCATAGTTAACTAACAAATTCTAAAAAAATGAATTTCTTCAAATAAAAAATGCACATAGACAATACTGTTACTAGATGTACAACACTGAAGAAAATTAGTGCAACCCTTGTGCCTGTGAGCTTCAAAGAGATTTTATGTGAGGTACTAATTTGGTAAATTTTAATCTTAAATCTCCACAGTTTGTGATATTAAAACGATTTCTTTTTTTTCAGTAACAAATCATTTACAGCGCTCAAGTGCCGCATTTAACTAAATATTATGATGGGAATAGCAACAGTAATTTTCTCGTAAAGTCATGGTTGCAATATCAAAAAAATATTTTCAAAAATGCGTTTTTTACGAAAAAAATGTAGAAAATAATAATGATTTGCACATTGCCCTCCAAAACATTAAAATTTCCCCCGGTGGGGCGTACGTACTGAAGGAAAAATTCGGCCAGCTTACCCGTAGTAGATTTGTCTTGCGAGTGGGGTGACGTGCTGGGCGGGGTCGTAGGCCTCTCCGCGTGAGGACCCTGCCCCAGGAGTGGCTGGTCAATCTCAGCTCCCGCGCAGCAGGACCCGAACATGAAGCCGTCCACGCAGACGCCCACGTGTCTGCCGGACCCTCGGAGGCACTCCTGCACGAACATGCACGTGCCGCTGATGCCGCCCACGGAGCACGGCTTGCGGGAGATTTGATAGCCTGGAATGATAAGAAAAATAATAAGAACTATTATATTACGCAGTATAATTGGTTCGGCCATGTTTGTACATAGTGCACGTTTTAAATTAACGTGACATAATCCAATTAAAGTTTTTTGAGTTGATAAAATAAGAAACAAATACGCGACAAAAGGGGGGAGGTGGTCTGGCATAATGTGATGATTTGTAAGAAACTCCATACAAATAATATTCCATACATAATTCAGAAAACACTGAGAAAATATAGCCAATAGAAAAAATATTTTTTCGAAAAAAGTAAGACACCCGGCAGGAATCGAACCTGGGCGCATAGGGAATGTACAGAGCGCGATACCCAAGAGACGCAGGTTCAATTCCTGCCAGGTGTCTTACTTTTTTCGAAAAAAAAATCTATTGGCTATATTTTCTCACGAGTGTTTTCAGAAGTATGTTCAATAATTAGAATGGTACATTCTTAAATCTTGTGAATTATTCGTTTAATAAAAAAAATAGTTTATTAAATATCACCAACCCTAACCTAACCTAACCCAACCTAACCTAACCTAAACTAACCCAAACTAACAATGAATCCAGTATATCGGCTTTTTTTTTAAATGTGTTTGCCGCTGTATCCGGTATAACCGACTAGTACCGAACATTATTATACTGAAATCTATCATTTCCAATAAATTATCAATGAATAGCAAAGCTTATCTACTAGATTATGCCAACCACGCATAATACTAAAATAATCCCCAAACACGAAAATGATGAAAAGTGGGGAAAATGTGGCTAATTTTGATCGACGTAGTAAAAACGAATGCAGGAAAGTTGACGAAGCCAGACCTCAATTTTAGCCACTTAGAAGAAGAAGAAAAATATTAATTATATGCAAATTATTCAGATTTATAATGCTATTAAAATAATACTTAATTGCTTGCTAATAACTTGCGATGCTTGTCACATTTTATAATATCAAGCCGAATATTCGGTACTGTTCGGTTATCAGGAATACAGAGGAAAACACATTTTGAAAATACCCGATACACTGGATTATTTGTTAGTTTGGGTTAGTTTAGGTTGGGTTGGGTTAGATTATGTTAGGTAAGGTTTGGTTAGGTTAAACTTACAAATAATCCAGTTTCAAAATGTGTTTTCCGCTGTATTCCTAATAACCGAACAGTACCGAATATATCATACCGGACCCGGAAATTTCCGGTTTTTTTTCCGGGCCGTAATTAATCTAAAATTTTCAGCCATCTATTAACTTTTTCGAAAAACTTTTGATGCAGTCAAGTAAGCAAAGATTCAAACTACTCTTCTGCATCATTTGTTAGTAGATACTACTACTATCGACTGGAAAACTTGCCGGTATTGATTGGGTTTTAAAATAGTTTATTGCTACTTAATACTTAATTTTCAGTGACAAATTTTCAAAACAAATAATATAGCATTTTCTATTATTAGTTCATAATTACATTATACGTGCATTAAATTGACGATGTTTCATTAAAATAATGGGGAAACGTTTGCAAAGCATAAAAAAGGTATGTGGGAAAAATTTAGCAGTCAATCTGCACTAATTACTTTATCCATTGTGCAATCTCGATACCTACATAATATGCAACACGTTTTACTTGCTAATGATGCGATTTATGGTCAGTTTATAGTCAGTTTTTTGTATTTAACATTTGTGAGTAAAGTATTGTTAACTTATTTATAAATTAATCATTAATTAGGTCAATAAATATTATGAAGCAATCATTATTCGTAAGATTTTTATCACACTTGAATGGTCAAAGACATAGTTTATAATTAATATATTTAGAATTATCTTCAAATGTGTTACTTTTGCCCATTTTTTGAATAATAAAATGCCTAATTCTTGTCAAATTTGGGATCACAGAGATTATCAATATAATTTTTTATCGTAAATATTTCACTATAATAATGTCAACATAAATTTTACTAATGATTTTATAAATGCTTTTAAAACCTAATAAATGTAAAAAATCTCAACACCACTGCACATGCATCTACTGAAATATGACTATATTCTAAAACATTAGAGCGAGAGGTTTAAAAGAATAGTATGTTATGTAATAAAAATACTTTATGCAGTCATCAAATGTTAAAAATAAATATAAAGGATAATAAGGCTTCAAAATTATATAAATATATTATCTACAACGTTTAAGGAATGTCCAGGAATATGCTTTTAAAATGCAATAAAAGCTCAATTTTGACCTACGCTGAGCATGTCCCCCCTTAAGTCCCACACCATACAACATTTATTCCCATAGATATCAGTACCGGTTAACTAGTAAAATATTAAATTCTCAGAATTCAGACAGTAATAAGGGCCATCAAAATTATTTATTGCTGAAATCAATTGGCTTACTTTTAAAACATTAATAGTATTATGATAACTTGTCTTTTTTACGATGATTCATTAATATGCCATAAAGCATAAATTTTGCTGTTTATATTTAAATAACCTGATATTATGATCGCCTTTATGTACACTTAAAGTAAACTTGACACGGATGTACAGCGAATATTTTAAAGTTATCTTAATCGAACAGTCAAAGAACATAATATTTTTACCGACCGCACGTGATAATATTTTTATTACCTGCATTGGACGCAGTAACGAAAAAATGCACTAACATATATTGCACATTTTAATAAAACTAGCATTTTTCATGATATATTATTTTTCAGTCTTTTCATTATCGTCGTATATTTATACAATCTATACGAGATTCATCACCCATTTCTATATTTCTTTATATTTAATTTGCCTGTATTTTACAACGTTTTTCTTAGCTCGTATTCTTAATTGTCCGGTAGTTGTTTATCCGGTACAAATCTACAAATCTTGCAATCGATTTTGTATATTAATAATTAATAATATTAATATATACGTGCGTTACTATGGAAATCAATATGATATGTCAGTATTATTTCTATCAAGTAGAAATTTTTTTGATCGTTTAAGCTAGTCAAGTCAAGTTTATATTATGATTCAACAGAAAATTTAAAAACGTTGTAAGTATATAAAAAGTTCTTTTTATCTTGTAATTATTTGATCTATCTTCGTCGGGTATTATTATATAATTTTAGTCCATTGGCTTAAGCTCATGTTACTTAAAATGTCACTTTTTTTTTATTTATTAAGGAAACAAACAGTTATATTTTGATTTAAAAATATTTTTAAAAATAGAATAGTGAAAAGTTATTGCAACCAGCAAAGTTTTCATATATAAATTATAATATAGTTAAGCCTAACAAGATAGAAAGTAATAAAATAAGAAGAACATAAATATGAAGAATTACATAAGGAAAATGAGGAAAAATATTAAATAATCATAGACAAAAAAGTAACATTTTTAAAGTATATATTATATATGTGTTAAGGATGGCGAAATTCAAATGTGATCACGATCCTCAGCCATGGATGTACGACCAAGAAGAAGAAGAAGAAAAGATATGTGCTAAGAATTATCAAAATATATACATGATACGAGTGATAGAACAGAAAAGGAGAATAATAATAAAGGGAAACACATACATTTTAAATTCGATTAATTACACGAAACAGGTGAATTATCAAAAGGATCAATGATGGAGAAATACATATTGTAATTTAAACAAGAGCGCCGAATAAAAGAGTTTTGTGCATAATAATTAGAATCACTACGACTTACATGGTACAAAGCTTGGTTTCGCATAACTCTTGGTGGACAATGGAAACCCAACCTTTTGACTAGGTAACCTTATTTATAACATTGTCTTGAGAAAAATCAAGTCAAAATCGAAGATTTCGAATAGTGTCCACATTTTTTGTGAATAGTTTAAAAACATGACTGTCAAATATAATTATATGAATCCAGCTAAATACATTATGCAGCATAGAGTTATGTATGATAGTAAAATATTTTAAATCATATACAACATGCTATAAACAATTGTTCTTTTTTTCTAGATTAGTTTAAATTAGTTTAGAAACGTTTAATAGCCCAGCCGAATTTTTTTTTTATATTTTTTCAGTTTTTGCATTATGTCAACTATATCATAAGCGAACCGAAAAATGTAGGTTAATACGTTCTGGATAACTACGTTCAATTGAATTCCAATGACAGGTGGTTAAATAACAATGCTATTATACAACCGCCTGCAATTTGACAGGTAGCACATGCCTAACTGTTGCGTTACAATATGACGTCATTATTTTCGTGATGATAGCTATCCTTGAATTAAAGATGGGTGGCCTTTCTACTCATAGATGTCTTTTAAAATTATATCAAACTGTCAAATGTCTAAAAAAAATGTCTTATATTTTTTCATTGCCTTCGATGTTTCTTTCTCCATATGAATATAATAATTATCATAGGATGAATTATAGTAGCCGACTTTTCTTTCTCATCAGCTAGATAACTTGACTGTTTTATAATTTAGAGTTGCATTATCACTACCACAGAACAGATAATAAATATAATACCAATAGGCTATATTCAATATGCCGCATGGTGAAGCAGGCTTTTGAATGTGTGAGTGTCCTACAAAAATGAAGCACGCATTTATACACGTGCAATAGTGTGTGTAATACACCAACATTAAAAGAGCGTAAATGCATAAACCGAGAGCAGTTTTCAGTATTCGACGTTAAACGTATTCTAGACACGTGTGTAGTTTAACCCGGATTCATCCTTACTCGAGTCGGTTACCTGCTATCGCCTTACCCGTTGTGTATTTCAGTTCCCATTATTTCTGAGTTCCCTGTTCACTACCCTAAAAAACAGGCTCATCGCATTTTTATCATTTTTGCGATTTTCATGCCAATTTGTTCAACAGGGGAAGTGGTCAAGAATATTATCGATTTCAATGTTTCATAAATGAAAGGAGAAGAAAGTGTAGTCATTGCAAAAATCAGCTTATTCTGTATGAAATTGCACAAAAACGTAGGATATTTTTTTTTTTCACTTTTATTGTATTTCAAATTATATGAGAAATCAATTTATAAATTCTTTTAATTGATATTAAACCCATTTTTCTACTAATAACAATTTCATTTTTCTTTTTGCTTTCCTGCACAATTATCATTGTAACGATGAGCCTGTTTTTGTTGGATACCTTTAAATTAGTTGTTTAGAACCTAAATGAGTATTCAAGATTTGTTTACATTAGATTATGTATTAAAACCTCTCTTTTCTTGTTTATGACATTTTAGTTAACGATATCATTATATTACTTTATCATAATTTTTGAAAATAAATTATTAAATTTTATATAATATAATATGTCGAAGGAAAAATTTCAATTATAAGCTTTGGAATTATGATATTATAAGAGAATGTAGAAAATTTCTTGACCGGGTAAAATTTGTAAAAAAAGCATGCCAAACAGACGACAGATAAAATAACGTTCTTAAATGTACTAAAAATGTAGAATTTTACACTAAAATTTTCAGTTTCATTTTGGAATATAGGTAACTAATGACTAATAATAAATAAGATATTAAAAGATTTCCAATAAAATTTCAATATGTTATAAATAACAGTTTTCAACACATTTCAAATCAACCGTTACCAGAAAAAAATTGTTCATGTTATATAAGCTATCATAGCGAATAAGAAGAAGGATGATGATGATTTCAGCAAAAAAAAATGTATCGTTAAATCGATGTGCTGAATACATCAAAAATTCGGGTCAAAAATTTGTTGGTTTTGCAGTCAAGAAATTCTGGTTTTCATAATATGGCTACTATAATAAATTAGCTAATTTAATCACATACGAGTAAATTATATGTTTTTTTTATTAAATGTATCATATTTATTATCTTTGATTATGGTTACAATGATTTATTTATCATATAGCTCTAAATTCGCATAGGTTTGAAGCGTACATGGTTTTTGATATTTTGCAATGAAATTATTATTAATTTCTCTACGAGGGTTGTGCAAGAATTATTTTGAAAAATCAGGAAAATTTAATTTTTATAAAAAAATGATATAAAATTTTAGATACATATTCCCACTATTTTACGACGTAGTCCTCGTTACGATCGGTGCACTTGGTGAGCCGTGGCACTAGGTCCTTGACTCCCTTGTCGTAGAACTCCACCTAAAAAGTCTCTTAATATTGGTAATACTTTCATAATATATCGCAACGCCACGACGGCGACCATTACACTTCAAATTATAATTTTCGCAGTCTAGTTAGTAATCATACCAATATTTTAATAAAGTATTTAATCCAATTAAAACTCATTTCATAATATTATAGCAAACAGATTCACACTGTAATTAGTTTGTATACAGCAGACAAAAATGCTCATCGAGTTACCTCAAAATTAGCTAATAAATCTTTAATTGTCGCGTACATTTGCACTGTAGTAATTGTATCGGACGATAACAATGCACATTAAAGTATGCACACTTTCTACATAAATATCTGAACGTGTTTTTTCTGTCATAATAAAACACGCAAAAAGTAACTAGCGTGAGCTACCGGAAATATGTGCGAAGAGTATGAACATTGGACACCTAGATTTATGAATAAAATGTAATTAGTGTGTGCTGATTATTCTACGAGGCTCTCAACTTATTCGATTATGAGTGACTGTTACCTAGTATTACCTAGTTATCGAGATAGTAATTATACATCCATATTGTTTTCTCGTAAATTAATTAAGTAGGTCCCTATTCCATAGATTCATGATGTAAAATCTGTGGGTACTATTCTTAATTTGAGATATGGATACACGATAATATGGTCAAATAATCATCATGGATATTTCACTTATCTAAATATCCTAAAATGAAAAGAATACACAATAACAAAAACTTTATTAGTTTAACAATACAAATACATATTACAATCTGTAGAGGATTAAGCCTAAATATTTTGTCCATCACCACCATTTTTACACGTATTACTTTGTTGAACATATTATTTTAATATTGTGACGTTTATAATAAAAAAAATAATGTATTTAAGTATTATGTTATTTAGGATAGATAACAATGCATATTACTCAATTCACATAATATAATTTAATAAACGTATATAATTACATTTGAAAACAGCTCATGCATATAATATTCCTACTAGAAAAAATACGACACCCGACAGAATATGAACCTATAACCACTGGATTTGCGTCAGTGTGCTTTTCCAACTAAGCTACGTCCATACTTTTTAATTACAATGAATTTAACTATATAGTTATTTTTACATGAAATGCTTATAATACTGCATTAATAATTTTGGTAATCGATTTTTGTCGTTTTGTCTGTCAAATTGAGGTATGTATCAAAATGTTATAAATACTATCCGACATCATAGAACACTCCAAATATATATATTTATAATGTACTTGTACTTGCTAATAATTTAATAAACTATTTCTTTTATTCAAAATATTATAGAATTTTACATTATAAAATCTTGTGAATTATTCGTTGAATAAAATAAATAGTTTATTATTTAATAAAGATTAAATCAGTTACATTTGCTGAAAAAGTATTTTCACTTATAATCTGATATTATATATTATTATCAAAAAAATATATCATGGATATCTATTTTAAAAAATATACAATAAACAGTTAAATAAATAAAACAATACATTATACTATATAGATACAAATAAAATGACCGATACTCTAAGTAGTAACGTACACACCGAATCTTGTAGTGCAATTAAAGTATAGAATCTGGCAAAAGGCTTCTAAAGATTTCACAGGAAATTTACTCTTGCAGACAATAAATAAGCACATACTTACAAAAATTAAAGTTATATTTTAATTTAAAAAATTTTATCAATTCATTTTTTTACTTTGTGGTTTCTGCTTTAAAATAAAAAAAAATACACTTCATTCAATCACCCGTAGATTAATAATATTCAAAATTGTCAATGAGACATTCCAGTTGATGGTTTATATACAATAATATTGTTAGTTTTTTTCAATATTGCAATGAGTAAGTAATAGTTTTTTCAATAATTTTGTCAACAGTCCACACGCAGACATTTCTCAAATTATACTTTGAAAGTATCCTATGAGGTACACAATAAATAAACTCATTAAAGAATGTATGATATTTTATATAAAATCGTTTAAAATATCTGGGTATATTGATATATTTAGTATACACCATTACATAATTATTAATCTCAACAAACCAAATCAATACAGAAAAAAAAATTCCAAAAAAGGTGATAAAAATCTGTATAAATCGCCTTTGTTTCAATGAAAATAGAATAAATTCAGTTTTAAATACATAATGTAATAATAATATGTATTTTTATAAAATGAACATCTGGTGTTAAAAAATAAACATATTCGGGATAATAAAACCATTATGACATATTAACACTGTTTGAAATTAACCGTTATTACGATCCAAATAGAGTTAAATTTTTAAACACTTTCGTCTATATTTATGTGTTAACTGTAAGCAATTCTGTCAAGTAAAATATAAAATGCGATTTGATCAGCTTGGCGTTATTTTATTTTTCATATACTTCCTCCATTTAATTTTAATACGTCAGTGTTTCGATACTTAAGAATTATTTTTACGAAGCAGTCAATGACCGCAAACCTCTGTTTGGTCATTCATGATTTGGGTGTAAAAATAACGGAAACGCTACCTAAACATCATGGTAATAATCTTGGGTCATCATTAAACTTATTTTATATGGCACATATTTTTTGCGGGTGTCGCAGAAAAATGAGAGGGGCACTTCTTTTGGTCATTACCGAATATAAAATAGTTATGAAAAATCTTCGCATCAAGATTAACATAAATAAAAATAAATGTGTCCTCATTCATTACTCTAGTTAGGTTTATTAATTTCAGTACTAAAAAAAACATAATATCGTGTTCAGAAGAAAATATTAATTCAAGACATTCACAATAATATGACTTTAATTGTAGTAAGGTAAATTATCTTATATAATACGATTTTACGAGACTTAAAATATGCACGGGTGTTCTGCGTAGTGCTAATTAAAAAAACAATTGTTATTTTGATGAAAGAATAAATGAAAATATCGTAGCTGTCGTTTGAATTAGTCAATAATTAAATTAAAAAATGTGCATGTTTCAGATCCTGAAAAAAAATGATTGGAAAATTTTAGAAGATATTCTAGCCATTTGGAAATAATACTTTAACATTTTCCTCAGCAGTGATTAAAAAAATAATGATGGGACTTTTAAGGATATCGAGATGAAAATTTACTAAATTTGTAGATACCAACAATCAACTATACTATTTGTCTAATAGTCTTTTAGTTATAACGGAACAAACAAATGGATATTTTTTTTAAATAAAAGCTGTATTTTGGGCGTATCAGGAAAATACCCAAAATATTGATCAAATGACAAAAATATTTATATTTAAAAATCACAGACATACACTTTATGTACATACAGGCTATGTACGAATTATATTCTTTTTATATAACGAAATATTTATAATACCCAACATTCATATTGATATAAAAAAATACACAGCAATATAATATATTATACAAAATGTTAATGATCCAATTATTTAACAAGACATGCAAATTAATTAGGCACTCCTTTATAAGAAGATCTTGATTTAAACACAATTCGAGAACATTCTGTTTGATTAACACTTATTAAATAACAATAGTCCAGTGGCACAACTAAAAAAATGTGCACTGAAGTGAAGTGCACATGAAGTTTGGCATTATAATAATCCATTCATATAGATTAATGGTTGTTTTTAAGGGTTTCTTTTTGTAAAATCCTAGTTAAAAAAAAAACAATATAAAACATGAATTTTAACTTAAAATTAGTATTTAGCACAATACCTATCTGAAAATCAATCAAATCAGTAGTTATGGGAAACAAGTCATTTAAATTTGAACATATTTCATTAAATTTTGAAATGTTTCAAGTCAGTCGTACGTGAACATCGCATGTCTACAAATTAATCAGTAATAATCGCCATTTTAAACCTCCTGGTTAAATTTTCAAGCAGCCCAGTATCTTAATAATTAACTTTATGTGTCAATGACATTGAGCTACTTTACGAGCTGCTTGTTGGCGAATTTACAATCTGCCTGTAAATTCGCCCAGTGTCATCATCGAACAAGCTTACAAGCAGATTGTAAACAATCTACCGAGAAAAGTTGAAAGCCGATCAACTTTACACGCTACACGCCGGCGTGTGGACCTACTGCGTCTGCGCAGTAGAGCGTAGTAGCGACCTCCCGGTAGATAACGAACTACGTTCTGTCAAAATAGTCGCTAGCTTGTTGGTTTCTCAGCGAATGGAAAGTTCTGTGTGTCATCATCACAATCGCAGTAGCTAAATCGCCCGCTTTTAAATTCGTCAACAAACAGCTCTTAAAGTAGCCCAATGTAATTGACGCATAAGACTATGTTTATTTACTATGCCAAATTTCATGATTTTATACAAAAGTGTAAAATTCGTTGGAATTTTTTAGATATGCAACCGGACTATAAATACCTTTTATATCAATCAATTAATAATATCTCACAAATCAAACAAAACCAACAATGGTCGTAATGAAACTATATAATATCGATTAAACTCTTTGTATTTTGATTCATTTTCTTTAATAATATAATTACTGTCCACTAAAATAGACAGACAACACCATTAAAATTATTATTAATAACAAAATTTTATCACTCAATCTACTTGAACAAGTGTTACGCAAAAAATCGTTTCAAGTATCGGCTTTTATTCGTTATATTTATCACAGCCGTAATCTCTGCCAGTTGTGATAAAGATAATCCAATTCTTGAGACTTATGTACCATATTAATTTACTAGAGTGGCATCTAAATTAAAATTGGCCAACAAATTCACACTCTGTCTATTAGAAATATCTATTTATATTGATCAAAAATAAATATGCCGCGCATCGATTATTAAAAAGTCGATCGAATCGTATTTACAGATATTGTTGAACGCGTTAATAGCTTTTGTCCATTTTTTTCAACTAAAATTATACTATAGTAATTAATGCTGTTTATTGGTTATAAAATCAGAGGATGATCGACCTTGGTGGCACTATGAAAATAAAAGCAGAAAACGCTGGGCTCCAAATAAACCAGTCAAAAATTTAGTTTGGTCAGCACACGCGAACAGGTACCATCGCAGAATATAGACATAGGACAGCATGCATATGAAGGGGTGGACAAGTTCACGTATCTTGGATCCAGCCTAAATACCCAAAATAAGACAGCAGAGGAGATAAAAATCCGCCTTATCTCCAGGAATAAATGCTGGCATGCCTGCAAGCGACTGGTGGGGTCGAAAATTCTAGGCCGAAGAAGTTAACTTCTAATATATAAAACAATTATAAGGCCAGTGGTCTCTTATGGCTGTGAGACTTGGTGCTTAGCTCAAACGAGGAAAACAAATTAGCTGTCTTTAAGCGCAAAAGCTCATTGAACAGCAAACAATCATAAGATACTGTAAGTCTCAAAGACTACGATGGGCGGAACATGTGGAGAGAATGCCTGAAGCTAGAGCGCCAAGGATCATGACGAAGTGGCTACCCCAATGGAAGAGACCCAGAGGCTGTCCAAGAAGGAGATTGGCTGACGCCGTAGAAGTGGACTGGCTTCATATAGGAAGACCCGGTAACTGGAGAAGTGTGGCGAGAGGCCGGAGTGAGTGGAGAGCGGTTGTGGAGGAGGCCAAA
This sequence comes from Rhyacophila brunnea, assembly GCF_057557595.1. Lineage (NCBI taxonomy): Eukaryota > Metazoa > Arthropoda > Insecta > Trichoptera > Rhyacophilidae > Rhyacophila > Rhyacophila brunnea. The sequence continues at coordinate 5,471,820 of NW_028232796.1, read as the reverse complement.
TCCCACCCTGGGATATAGCGCCGTGGAAGAAGATTGGTTATAAAATACACAACTTTCGCTACTGTTATTTATTGATTTGTTCATGTTTTACAGATAATTGAATAAAATACAGCAAAAACCTGGTTACAGTTAATTTATTCTTCACTAAATTTTGTTATTCTATATCCATAACTGCCCTTTCTATGATATCTCCCAAATGACAATAAATTGTCTTTTGTTTATTTCATCGACATCCTACTAAGTATGTACCATTGGTAAGAATATTCGATCGGTGTGATTTCGACGATTGCAATGTCCCTACTCAATATTATATTATTGATCAACCCCAATTTATCCACCCTTCCTAGCTGTACTACATACAAATAAACCCTTGTATATTAACTAAGCGTCACTAATATTACTTACTTACTATTTCATATGTATACTATTGTAAATGATTCTATTAGCATTCAACTTGTTCAAACTTAACTCAGCTCTACTCTCCAAGTTGTTTCACTATTGATCGAATTCTCCTGAGTTTTTTCCTTTTTATTTATATCATTTAATTGTATTTTGAGACCACGATGAATAAACATTACTGAAGATTAACATCCATTTGAGTCTTATTACTGACATACACCTAACACTGGACCACGAGAAGGATCGGGGCCCGTTGGTAAAGATATTCGTTGTGGAAAACATCACTTCATTGTCTATTATCATTGGTATATGCATAATATAATACTTCCTTTAAAATTTTTATTGGCTAAATTTATCTAAAGTTTAATGGCGGTTGTTCGACTGAGGTTATTTTTAAATTTAAATTATGTTTTCTGCTCATTTTCTCAGTCGATTATGTGTTAGTCATTTTTTTGTGTATCTGTTTTTTTAAGACAGACAAAAATAAATAATAAGACATATATTATGTAGGTACCTAAGAAATTCGTAGATAATATTTAACTAAAAATGAAAAGGGGTGGCATTTTAAGTTTGCTTAAGGGTGACACCTAGAGATTTTTTTTCAGTTTTAACGTATGAGTACCTACTAAACGTAAACGTAGACTTCAAAATCAAAACAAGTTTTTAAAAAAATCGGTTAAACAATATTCAGATATTAAAAAAGAAGTAAATGGATAAGGGATCAAACAATTATTGCCGTAAACGTAATGAATTACGCCAAGACTTTGAAACGTATGAAGTGTAAGACTACATAAATACTAGACCAGTTTATCAGTTTACAAACCACATTTTCTAATGGTATCCAAAAGATATTAAAATACTCAGTGAATGACGAAAACCGCTAAAGATTCATAAGATAATTAAGTTGTATGCACATAAAACATGGACTCTTAATGATAAGATTCCCAAAAATTACGAGTAGCGCAGAATGGCATGGAAAAGTGCATATTGGGCATAACGACCACAAAATAAACCGATTTATAAGGAAGCATACAAGAATACGCAATTTGATAGAGGTCGTCAAGCAAATTAATTGTCGAAAAATTCTGTCATACAGTGGTACCCAGAGACATTAAATGACCACGGGGTCGACGACTTCATAAACTTTGGAAGGAGCATTGGAAGGACGTCATTCAGCAGATGAACAATCCCAGCTGACGATGATGAATATGACGATATCTAGTTATAATAATAATTAAATTCATGCTACAAAAACAGAATTTAATGAATTGCATGAAATATTATAGAGTGCGAAAATTCTAAGTTGAAGTGTCATGGCCGCCGTCGTAGCGCTGCGATATATTATGAAAGGATTGTCAGTATTGTAGTTCTCGAAACAGCCACGATTCACGTCAAACTTGCCGCAGTCTAGTCTGTAGTTTATCTTTGCACAAATCAGTATACAAGATAAATACGTAATAACATTTCCATATTTAAGTAATATACCGTTATAATTATTTAACTTTTTTTTTAATAATACCACACAGATTTATACGATAAAACACATTGTAGCAATTTAAAAGATAAAAGATATTAACATAAGGATATTGTCAGTAAATTCAAGCGATTTTTATCTCAGGCGAATTTTATGTACCGCCATATAAGTCAATATTAATTTTGAAGCTTGAGATAATATCTAAATTTCAAAAATAACAACAGATTTTTATCACACAATTAAGACGATTTTGTCACTGGAATATATCGAAAAATCACACACGCCTTATCTGGAATGACCAATTTAAATATTTAATTAATTTTATAGGTGGCAAAAAAGCGTATTAAATTAATCTCTTCATTAAATATTAGCAAATCTAAATAATTGTTACAGCTCTAAGTGCGGCGGACATTGGCAAACCCGTTTGAAATGCCACTTCTTCTAAATCTGTGGTTGCACGCATAAGTATTTGAATAATTACAATCGATAAAGTTTATAATATACTTCAATGACTGCTTTTCGGAAATTTGTAGTAAGTATAGCACTGGCGAAGGGTTGAAGTAGGCTGTTAAGATCCGACATTAGTAGTGGACACTAAACTTTTTCAGTCATACGTAGTTGTTTGTAGGAAAATGAAATGTACAAAAAGACACTTTATTTATTAGGTTTTGACAGTCTAGTGACCTAGTGGCTGACAGATACATTACTTTGAAGTTTGTTTAAGGTGGTTAACTCACGTTAAGTTGTATTGGCGATGGTGATTGACAAAATACATATTTCGCAACATTTTACATACATGGATATATTTTATTTAAAATTATGAGTAAATCTATTAATAGAAATGGGCTTGACATATTAATATAAGAATAGAGATTATCTGGACAAATCTAGTCACCCATTAATACACAAGAGGTACCAATAAATCGTCCGAGGTGTAACTTTAGGGAAAGTATATGGCAACGCAATAGGACTGGTGGAAATTAAATCACCAGCCTCTAGCAGTGGATAGATCCAAGCTGATAATAATGATGAAATAAGCACATTGAATATTTTAGAGCTACTGAACCTAACCTCAAATTTAGATTACAAACAGAAAATTTTAAAATCAAATAACAATTGCTTGCCTTGTGGGTATGTCGAATTTGGGTTAACTACCTTGATTAATGAAAGGTCAGGTAGCAATCATCGATAAAACGAATTTTATTACGCGTTGTGTTTGTTCTCACAAGAGTTTATAGTTTAATTATCATTTTCGCGCACATTTTATTATTCTGCCAAAACACTTCCTGCCCAGCTTTCCTTGTTTGATTTCCCAGAATTTGAACTTAGCTACTGAGAATTATTTTGACTTGTACCCAATGAGCTTGAAATTTTATTTCGCTGGCAGTATTGAGTGAAGCGAGACTTTGTACCGACTTAGTGCTGGCACTAAAGAGCAAGAATAATTAATAATAGAGTAAGGATATTGTCTGGCTATATTATGCAACCGTTTTCTGTGCGTATTAAAACTTTTAAATTCTTAACATTAACATTAACTTAACACAGTAGTTACTCAATCATCCAGAATAATTTTGATAAATATAGCAGGTACTTCAAACATTCAAACAATCAAAAAATAATCTATCTTTCTCTTACAATAACATGACATAATATACTATAATATAATATCGACCGTGTTTAGGAAAAAGGGCGTAACCCACACAAATCAAATTTTACAGGAGAAGCAAAAAACGTTTTTTGAATGATGTTGGTTCAATATTAATAATAAAAAAAATAGTCACAGACATTGGGTGTATAATAATTGATGATTTGGTGTAATATCTTTATGATCTACTAATAATTAAAGAAGTTATTACAGAAAAATCATTAAAATTGGGTGTAAATGCTTTTTTCCTAAAATTAAAACTTAATTAAAGCTCAATTAAAACCTGAATTTATGGCTTTTGACATTTGTGGCTTACTTTCTTTTTAAAGAACGTGTATTTAGTTGTATACATTGTTAATATCTAATAAAAGCACTTTTATAAAAATCGAGGGTTACGCCCTTTTTCCTAAACACAGTCGATATATAACATAACCAATTATACATTTTTATTCTTATTTGATTGATATTAATATTTCTTATTTAGGGGTATATTTTGGCTCATGATGGCTTTGACTGTATTATTTACATAGCTCGTGATTTTCTTTTTTTTTATAATTGGGTTTACTTGCTTTTTCATAGAAGGTTTATGGAAAGTTGTCCCATTGTGATGTGTTTTATGTAAGGTGTTTTTTATTACATTCCTTCATTGATAAGTTGGATTTCGGCAATTATTTTTGCAATAAATATAATGATATGTGATCGGGTCATTTTTTGTTTAGTATCGCATAGTTTACATGTTCTTTTCGGCACAATGGTCCTTCCTTTTGTTGTTTTGTTTCTATAACCTGACATTATTATTGTATAAACTTGCGTCCATTTTTTTCTTTCAATTAAGTAAACGGACGCTGTACAAAATCCTGAAGGCCAAAATCCCAAAAGCCGAAAGCCCGATCGTCGAAATCCCGAAAGCCAAAAACCCAAACGTCGAAATCCCGAAAAATAAAAACAATGATATTTCTCATTCACGCAGTCAAAATTAGGATTTGGAACCCCAATTTCTCCGTCAGTATTTTTGTATATCTTCACATCACTATAATGTTTTAAGGCTATACTTCAGCTGAAGCATGGTCTAAAAATATCGTGACTACGCAATGCGCAGATTGTGCAAACGACACGTAACGTTTTTAGTCATCTTTACACGATTTAAGAATATATTCCTCCGACGCCATCACAAAACAAATTTACGTGCTCATAGGTCGAGTATCGCTCTCCGATTGGCAACGCGTGTGAAATTACGTCCCACCTACTGTTGAAAATTATTTGCCGTTTCACTGAAGTATGCTCTTAAGTAGAGCGCCTTTCATTAAAACCATGAGTGTAGAATAAAATCACGTCATTTATAAAAAATACTTTTCAAAGCTTGGAGTCCTTAAAATCGTAAATCTTGGTTTTTCATATACATACTAAACTGAAAACTATTGTAGTTGTTTTTTTTATTCTCGTGCTTGGAAAATATTTTTTTTCGGTTACAATCATAGATTTTTCCACTCAGTTTAAATAATATTTAAATTCTAAATTTGTAAATAAAAATAGTTCAAATAAATTATATAACAAAAGTGTAGTTAAAAAAACATACATGATCACTGATTTTATTTCTTCAATATTTCGACGCAAATTTTTGATAATAAGTTCTTACATTAAATTTGATAAATAAACAAAATTTCAAAAAACTTTTTACTATTTACAGTAATAAAATATTTAATAAGGAAAATATTCATATATTTTTTTGTCATTAAGGGTTTGTTATGCAAATAAATATTCGGCGTTTCACTTAATACGATTTTTCTTAGGACTGTTTGTAGTAGAAAAACTCATAGTAAAAAGTATGATACTATTAACTCAACTATGTGAAGTCGACAAAATGGTAATTCTTTTTGACTATTTTAAATTCAACATGATTTGACTAATTTTAATGTTTTTAACTTTTATCACTGTATGGGCATTTTTAATATAAATATAAGGCTATAATTAATGTAAAAATATTCTTTCTGATAGCTTTGAAGTGACTCACATAATAATCAACATTCAGTGTTGACTTTATTCATTAGACCAATGTATATTTTTAAATTATAAATTCGTATACACAACATTATGGTATAAATTTATCAATTCACGATTTTAGATACAAAATTATTTGACTAATTTTAATGTTTCAATTTGGATCACTGTATCGACACTTTTAATATAATTAATATAAGACTATAATGAATGTAAATAATTACAAGATAAAAAGAACTTTTTATATACAACGTTTTTAAATTTTCTGTTCAATTGTTATGCTCAATATACTCAAACTTGTACTAGATATGAAGTAAATAAAAAACAAACAAACAGACAAATATAGAATACTGAAATGTCATTTTTATTTCCATAGTAAGGCACGTATATATTAATAATTTGGTTGCTAGGACCACCCACTTAGCAACCAATACCTAATAGTGGATTGGATTACGGATTTCTTCCGAAATAACTTTTCATACAAAACAGAATTAACTGAAAATGAATTCAATTCTATTTAAAGATATTAGAAGGCTAAAAGTATTAAAAGAATGCATTGGCATCGTGTTCTGATATATTCTAAAAGTTTCAAATTTCTAGCTAGTCGGGAAGTTAGTTAAAAATCGATTGCAAGATTTGTACTGGATAAACAACTACCGGACAAATAATAATACGACTTTATATCAATCAACATTCAGTGTTGACTTTATTCATTAGACCAATATTTTTTAAGTATAAATTAGTATAAACAACATATAAACCATATTATGAGCTAGTTATGTGTCTAATTACTTTTAATAAATTCATAGTTAATACTCACGTAACCTTAACAAGTCAGATTTATTGTAAGTATTAAAAATACAACTTTTATTATCTCTTAAAAATTGTCTCATGTATCAATAATGTTAATTTGTTAATGAGAGCTTAGATCCATAGTTTAATTCAAAAACTACAAAAAAAGAACAGATATACAAAATATAGACATTGTAATATTATACTCATTTACACGAGAGCCAGTGTATCTGAAATTCGATAATAACACTTTCGAAAAAACACTATTTGTATAGTTTTTAGAAACAGCAGGCGGGCCTATTCTATACACAAGGCGACTATCGACCACTAAAGTGATAAATAGTATCACTTTATCATATTTATGTATAGAGGTAGGTATTATAATTGTTACAATAAATTAGCCATCTAAACAGTGAAAACTGTCTATCTTGCTCTAAATTTTATCACAGCTAAGAGAGGTGCTGTTATAATATAACACTTATTGCAACAATTACAACTTATTATAATTGTAATTGTTACAATAAATGCTAATACTTCGATACAAACCTACCCTAGTTAGCCATTGTAGTGGCCGAAGGCAGCCTTGTGTATAGAATAGACCCGCAGGTGTATTTTATGAATACACTCCAAAGGAGAGTTGGATTTGAGAGATACGATACTTTCATGAAAATTTTACTAAAAACAGGCTGGCTTTGAGGTACAAAATTCATATTATTTCACTGATTAGCATTAAATTTATAGGATACAATTATTCTGTAACGAAAAAATACACTTGATAACAAAATTGTAATCCATAAAATAATAAATAAATTTAAATGACAAAATTAATAATCGTAATTTGTCTAATATGTATTTTGTCTGACATTTACATGATTGATTTTTTATAACGGTAAGAAATATACTTAATAATAGGTTGTTAATTATTATTATCATTGTATATCTATATTTATTCCATAAAATACCAAAGAAAATTAAAAAGACAGAAATATTGTAGTAAGTATATTTTATGTAATTATCTGTCTGATTGACATTTACATGTTTGAATTTTTTTATAACGGTATGAAACACACTTAATAATAGGTGGTTAATTATCTTATAATCTGTGATAATTACTTTTTTACGGTTTTCTTCGTTGTATCATTCTCACCAACTTGAACGTATATTACTCCATTGTCGATGTATCTTCCACGATTGTATTATTTAAATTCGGGTGTCGGTTAATAATTCTAATCAAATCTGTTACATTAATCAAACCCAGATTTGTTGACATCTCTTTTAATTATATTTTGTCATGCGACGTATATTAATTAGGGTGATTGTTATCGGACATTTTTAATTTACAAGAAGAGATAAACAGCTTTGTACGGTGCTTTTTTTATCATTCATTGTGTCATTATTTGTGACTCACTAATAATAGACTTGTATTACAAATGAAATGTCTTTCTTTTTATTATAATTATACAAAGTAACGAAATCGTGATTATATACCACAGCCTTCAATTAGATAACTATGACATACCTAGTTTAATAATTGGAGATAGCAGTTCCAAAAAGTGCTAATTGAATGGAGGTAAATAATATGCAACAATAATCAATAGTGCACTATTAATTGACAGGCATGCTTGATAAGAATATATATATATTTTTTTTTTTTAATCATATGACGATAGTAAAAAAAATACAGAGCTAATCATATAACCGTGAAACCGGCAGAGCATCAATTTACGTACCTAACCGTCTTCGGTTTGGCCTGGTATATGGCTTAAACTCCTTTAGTGAAGATATGGGTACATCTTGCATGACTTCAGAATGTGCTCTGTGGTCTGAACTTCACCACTTTTACAAAGTAGGGACTCTTTCAGGCCCCAATTATGCTTCAAATAAGAACATCTCAAATACCTATACTGGATTTGGTTCAGACACGCGCTACATTTGCGTGAAAGACTAAAGTCATGAAGTTTTTTCAGCGAATTCACAATCAGATGGGCGTTCCTCGCGCCCGATGCCAGCATATCACATTGCCAAGAATTCTCATGTTCTCTCTCAGTTTGAAGCAGCTCATTTTTTACTACTCATTTTATCTACTCAACAGTTCAGGATAGTCGAAAATTGAATTTACGGTTTTAAACAAAAGGGTCGGCTATTTTTGCCACCTTGATTTTAATATGGACAGAATTTTTATTTCTAACAAATTACTATAGACCAGGCCTGGGCAAACTTTTTATATGAAAAGCTACATTAATAATATAAAATGAACGACGGCCGCAAGTAAAATACTATTATTAAACATACATTATATATTGTCATAAAAAAATTTCAACATAAAAAAATAAATGATTCTCTTATAGCCAACAATAATTTAATGAGAATAATGAAGAAAAAGAATAAATGCTGTCTTAGTTTGAACAAAGCCAGAGATGATAAAACAATTAACAAGTTGTCAATTTTTTCAATACATTATATGTGTATTCAAATTTTATTTTTAAAACGGTTTTAAAATGTAGAAAAAAATAAACGTTTTTTTCTGAAATACAATTAAACCTAGCGGGCCCCATAGAAATATTTGGTAGGCTGTATTTGTCTATAGTACAGATTTATAGATAGACAAAAGATTCATCTGGAATACAGAGCTTAAAGTTAATAAATTTTATGTTGACTTTTTCAATAGTTTGGATATGAACTTTATAATATTGTAGAAATAAAATAAAAATATAATTCTCTTTCATGCATAATTATAATAATAATAAAATCTGTACAAATACATTTTAAATACGGTATATTCTTAATTGTTCCGTAACAATTGTTTGTTTTAAATTAATATATAAGATATCCATCAATTGTAATAATTAAACCATTCAACAGATTGCAATAATTGCCAGTCTTTCTCATATCTTATAAGCTATCTCTAAGACTTATGTAAATTAATGCGTAACATCGAACATCGTAACATCGCCAAGACAAGAATACCGACGTAAACCAGTATCTGGTATTGATAAGATGATAAAATAGTCTTGTAAATTACGAATAGCTAGGCAATTAGTTGGTACAGTGGAATAAATCAGTAAGGCAGTGCAACTTAGCTAATCTCAGCGATACATAACTCGACCGATTGGCTTCATTTACCATTGAACTTTATCTGGTGTCAGCTTATAGTCAGTTAAGTAGTAGTAAACATTTTAATGTGACATGCATTGCTAATTAATAGTTCAACTAGAGACATCTGGCTAAAGCTAATTTGCATTTTAACGTATTTTAATTAGGTTGGGAATTACTCGCACATCGCGTAAGTCAAAATTCTTATGAACAAAAAGTATTGAAACATTAAGAAAATAGTTTTCACATAAACTAAATAATACCAAACGAAAGTTACGTATCACATTGTAAAAATAGAAGTGAACTTAGTTTTGACCACTAGTCATTCGACTTTGGAAAGTAAAAAAGACGTAATCCACAGAAATCAAATTTTACAAGAGGCACAAAAACGTTTTTTTTTTTGTTTTCGGTCAAAGTTAAAATACAAAATAGACATAACATTGAAGTGCATGATAATTAATAATTTAGTTTTTATATTCCTGATCTGATATTAATTATTGAGTTAAATAAAAAAAAACAACAAAAATGTTGGTTAAGTCGTTTTTCCCACGTCGTCACTTCCTTCTTTCTTTAAATTGCGAGCTAAATTTATTTATATAATAAATCGGCATTTTCAGCTTACATCCTTTGGATACAACGTGTATTTAGTCGTGTCCTACGTTATTATGCATTAAAATATATTTTGAAAAAACTGAAGGTTACACCCTTTTTCCTTTTTAAGTCGATATAGAAAAGTAGGAAATTCATAAAATGAAACAATATTTCACCAATGGTCGGCTATGGTCACGCCATTGCGCTAGACGTCAAAATATTTCAGCTCTGTCAAATAAAGTATGATATTACTGTATAAATTGTCGTTTTAACAATACTAAGTATATTATGTACTCATTTTAAAATATTAATTTAACCGAAAAAAAGAGCAGCATATGTTTTCCGTCGATACATCTATTCATGTTTGAGTGTTACAATAATCTATTGACAAGCGAAAACTATTTATTTCCATATTGAAAATCTACCAATTAACAATTGTCTATCATTTGTGACACCATCCATTTCCGATGTTGTCATATTTTTAAATGTTGTCGGAACTTTGTGAAAACAGTATATTTAAAAATCGTGCAAATATATATTCCCCTTTTAATTAATCAATTCAAGAAATTAAAAATATGTATAGTAAATAAAAATGTACAAAGCTTAAAATCATTTTTATTTATATCGGAGCAAGCTTCGGTATAGTCACATCACTGAGAGTAGAATTTATATAAATATAAATGATTTCAACTTATATAATAGATAGAGAATAGAATATGTACACACTAATGACAACGATACACTAATTTGATGAAACTTCAAAAACTCACTTACGACATAATTTAAATTACTTATTTTTCAAAATATTTATACACATCAAAAATTATTAGATAAAATTTATTTTTATTTTAAAAACAATATATATTTAAGTAAGTATTAATAGAAGATTAAACGCCATAGAAATATTTTTTTTAAATATCTAATTATTAATTATTTGGACAAAATGCAGTCACGATAACAATATTAATCGCGAACATTGTAGGCTCTGCGATAGGAGCCTTCCATATTTCATACAATTTGATAGTCTGACTGAGGTTAAGTGACGTAAAATCCATACGAAAAAAAATCACAATTCCTACACACATAATCCGACCTTCATTAGCGTCAAGACAGATGGCGCGATATGGTATATTTTTTAAACCTTTACAGGTTGTTTTGTAATCTGTGTAATATATTCCTACATATACGACATCTCTCGTTGGCAAATCAAATTATTTTTATAGAATATGATATTATATACATATATATGTCAATATGCAATTAAAAAATATTTTTCTTAAGAAGGTAGCCTTTAAATAATCACCGAATATGGAGTCTTTGCCACTGGTTTACACTCACTGTAATCAGGGCATATATAATGAAATATTGAAACACGCGTTATGCAAGAAATGTCAAAGTATTAAGAACAGCTTAATTAATAATTCTCTCTACAACTTGATCCGAAATATTAATGCATTCTAATGATACGACTCATGCATTGCCAGGAAGTCAAGCTGACAATTTATTTTGATTGAATTTGATAGCAAATTGATGTTTTTATATGTCAAGACACGCGTTAGGCATTTTATACCTGTGGAATTAATGATTAATTTTATGTTAAGTCTTTACCTTTTACATGTAACTAATAATTGGAGTATCGAAATAGTGGAGATATTAACACACTATTTATTGATTATTGCTAATAAAACCAATGAATAGGCGGCTCTCGTGGTACAGTGCGAGAGGCGCTGGCCTTCCATCCGAGAGTTCTGGGTTCGATTCCCGGTGAGGACACAATTTTGACGTTATTTTCTCAAAGTCTGGGTGTTTATGATTGTTTAAAATTACTTACAACAACCTTGTACGAAAAAGCAAGGACATGGTTATTAATAATTCAAAAAAAACCAATGTTATATTGTTTGAATACAAAATGAGTGGGAAAATTTACTGGAAAAACCATGAAAACTTGCTTTTCCCTCCACCAACCGCCACATCTCCACACTCGTTATGCAGGCATTTACCGTGGCGTAACGAACGTTATGTGTTCTTCAAATTTGTGCTGAAAGTATCCCACGAGCAACTTTACAAGACCTTGGTTGGCGTGCACTAAAGTGTGCGTGATCCCAACTTCGATAATGTATTACGGTCAATTTTCGATGAGAAAAGACCTCCTCGCTCGCCATAAAATACCGCAAAATTTTTAAAAGCTGAGAAATTTCCCTCGCAGATACCAAGTTGCAATGGCCGACCGGTCCAACTGTGGGTCGGACCGACTTGGGAAGCTCTCCATTTTCAACCGACATATTAGGACACTCCCAGAGGATGTAATCGGCATCCTGCAATTCGCCACATAAGCAAGTCGGAGATTCTATTAGGCCAAGTTGACAGGAGTTGCAATCAATCAGGTTATCTCCATGCGCCACGTTGACCACGAAACCATAAAAACTGTATTTTTGAATAAGGAATATTTTTTGGAGGACAGCTATTTATAACGGAATAGAATAAAGACTACCACAATATTATAATTACCACCGCGACTAACCCGGCTCCCTCGTATTATTGGTAATGGCTATTTTACAAACGAGTAAACGAGATAATTTGAATAATTTAATAAAATTGTTTTGTTTTGTCATCGTTTTTCTGCAGATATATGTATATGGTTCGTAGAGGGAATCATATAGGATAAATTATCTTTGGTGTGTATTTATGTCGTCCGCGCCACACTATCCTGCCTTACGAGCCTGGTTAACATTTAAACCAATCATTTTTTAATATCTCAGATGTGATTTATGTTTTATCTATGACTTTTCTTTGTTTATTTAGGTCTGATCCCAAGAACGCTTTATTGCCTTATTTGTATACCTATTCTCGTACAACTTGTATGGCAATTAATCTAACTCTCATTACATCCAAGTAAGAAACATATTATCGATTGTTCTTACAAATTGAGGGCACGCTGAAATCACGTCAGGTTGTCAAACTGACAGTTTTGAAATTTGTAATACACGTATGAAAACATTACTTTATTGACGTGGAAGAGAAGCAGTTTCCATTATGATACGTCTCGCTTCGCTTCAAACAATCGTAACCTGTTGCATTGTCAATTTTATTTAAATGTTGAAACATTTCGAAATGGCACTTTCTCTCCGGTTACAAACGTATTATACTCTTACAGTATGTTGTGTGATGAAGAAATTGACATGCCATATCCGTATTGGAAAGATATTATCTTCGGACGCATCTTCGAGATATCTCCAACGAGTCACATAAGCATTAAGTGAATGGATAAAAAATATAACAATACAATTAACCAAGGCCATTATTCTAAAGTAATTTGTATAAATCAGTGGTATTAAAAGCCACTACCAATCCACAGGGACGTAGTGGACTAAATAAAAAAAATGTATACTTTCAGACAATTACAATTCGCTTATGCACGATCATAATAATACATTTCATTGTTAGTCATCAGTTTGTAACTATTAATACTTTTTCTCAATTTTTTATCTATATATTTAAACAGTTTGATCATGAATATTTGCAAAAGCATAAATTAGCCATCGTTCATTTTATTATTTTTACTATTGTTATTGTCAACTCTACCTACATCAACTTTATTGCATCACTTTCTCTCGCTCGTCGTACATATGTATATGTCTCAAAAGTATCGAGATTCACGTTAATGTGATAGGTTTAATATACTAATACCTTACCAACTGGGTTCAAAAATTCTTTCAAGAAAATAATATTAAGAGGTTCATATGGATTCAAGATTTGAGAGAAATAATGTTAGCCAAAGTGACGTTTTTGTGAATAGGAAGGTTATGCATTGATTAAAAGCGACTAATTTTGAAAAGAATATAAATAATACAACTTTGAGAGTAGATAAGTAGCTATTGAATTGTGTGCATTTGGAGATGTGTAAATATATCATATATTTTTTTCAATATTTCATATAATAATATGTGTCCATATAAGATAGTGAAAAAAATGTATTACAAATAGGTAGTGACTTTACATAAAACTTAACACTATATAATTACAAGATAAAAAGAACTTTTTATATACAAGGTTTTTAAATTTTCTGTTGAATCATATTATAAACTTGACAATTCTATGTATTAATAAATACTTGTTTTGTACTAAATGTAACTTTTGTAATAAATATTATAGAATACTGAAATGTCATTTTGACATTTCATATTGATTTCCACAGTAACGCACGAATATATTAATAATTTAGTTGCTAGGACCCCCTTAGCAACCAACAATGATAACTTTCCATACAAAACAGAATTAACTGAAAATGAATTCAATTTTGCTTAAAAATGGCTAAAATAATACATTTTCGTCGTGTTCTGATTTATTCTAAAAGTTTCAAATGTCTAGCTAGTCGGGAAGTTAGTTAAAAATCTTCAACCGTCCAATACAAATCTTGGACAAACAAGAAAAAAAATTTACTGGACAAACAATAATACGAGCTAATAAAAACGTGGTATTTGTGGTAATAGTGGAAGATGTTAATGTGCCTATGTATATCATTGGGTGGTAGATTTTAACGATAAAAAATTGCGTGGAGGACGTTTGACAGGTCTTGGTGGTCAAAAGCTGGTTTTTCTAAAATGGGCACGTTTATATCAGTAGATTTTTCCGTATTAAATGTTGCCAGCATATCCCATCTGCTGTTTTTTCCGCAGCAACCTCTGAACAATACAACATCAGCTATGGCTAACAGCAGAAGGCAAAAGTGATCGGTACCATAAAACTGACTTCTTAAATAAATCATCAAAAGAAAAATCTGGTCGATTCGATCTTTGGTGAGCTCGTGACTCAAACTTTAAGAGTCCTCTGTAATCAACATTCCTTCTTAAAAACAGCTGATTAATAACACACCATCACAGCTTTCTTGGACGACAACCCAAAGTCTTTAGCAACGCATAGCCATTTGTGTTCTCTTATCAATAATTCGACTGCTTATCCATATCCACGTATAATGATCACCATGCCCCATACATCACTGTGCTATTGTTTAAGTTTCTATCACCCCTCCTTCGCGACAACTAAAAATATGTATGGATTTATCAAAATATAAGCTCGCTTTATTTATTATTATCAACATTATTTGTGTATTGTATTGACCTTGCAACTGAGTAAATAGTGCATTTTATGGAACCAATGAGTTTTATTATATTTTATTATTTATATTAAGGCTTACAACCCCTAACTTTGTAATCTAGTGCATAGTTTCTTAACTGGTGGTCCGCAAAGATTCTTGGGTGGGCCGCAAAAATTTTCTGCAGTTCAAAAATAGTTACCTAGAAACCCAACATTTGACGTGGGGTTGTGTTATATTTAGACAATTGTTTCAAAAATAATGTAAATATAAATATTTATCCGCAATATAAAATCTGCAAAACATTTTTTTGTGGTCCGCGGATGTAAAAAAGTTTAGAAACATTGGTCTAGTGCGTAAGACGCAGGTATTTCATTCGGATGGAGGGGCATTTTTCAAAAATACTTGTATCAATAATAGCTTTGCAATTTTCGCACAACGGATCCGCGATGTAGCAAGATACAACAAAGTAGAAACCATGTGTATATTCATAATATGCTTAATTTTCGTGTAACTATAGACCTTTGATTTTTCTATAACGTGGTAAAACCTGTCACCTAATTAATTTTCGGAAAATTCATGTACTCATTCATACTTCCATTCCATATTTGCCTTTTCTTTCACTAATAGTCAATTATATTTATGTTTGTACATAAGTATACGATTTCTTATATTTTTATAACATTTTATAATATTTAATACAATTAAATAAAAATATTTTGTCTTCATCTGTAAAAACAATTTACAAATAAAACGGAAATATTTCCCATATACCAAATAAATCCCATCCGCTTTGTTAACAAATGTTATTGCATATCTTTACACAACTAAAAGTTTTGTAAAAAACAGTAACAATAATATTATGCTCTTAAAAATGTCTCTCATGGCATTACGTGAATCACATAATGTCTTCTCTTATTTAATTTCACAAACAATGAGCTTAAAATCACCCGCATTCATTAAAATATATTTTCAACAATGTCAATTGTTAGCTTATTCTACAAACGTGATGTGGAATATGTTTACCAGTGGCATTCCATTGTATTATAATTTAGGTAAAATATATTTATTTAATACAATAAATTTTTACTCTGACACAAATTAATTATTATTTTTTTATAATTGAATTTGACTGCGATGTAAACTATAGACATCGACACAAGTACAATCATAGACACCAAAACAAAATATGTTTCTTATTTACGCTACAACATCAATTAAGGCTTAATCCATGTCAAGGCATTCAGACCTAACTAATAAATATGGCAGGATGATAGAAATTAAATATAAAGTTAACTTATAAAGGATATGAAAAGTAGTTTTGATTATTTCACACATCACAAAAGAGACGTGGAGTCTATGATTAGTTTTTTTATTCCAGTTCTTCACACCTTCTTTATATGGCGCATACTTATATTAACTTATAATTCTTTTAAAATAACCCTTTTTACTTCGTTTATGAAAGCCGAATTTCACCGTTATTTAGCCGAAATAATGGTAAAAAAATCATGTTTTACGAAATGGAAAATTATACTTTGATAATATTTTTATAAAAATGAAATTATATGATTAAAAAACGTGTAAGTATATACATAAATATTTTTTTATACTTTTTTTTGCTAATTTTTATTTTTCTAGAGATTTTCAATTTGGTATTCAAATGACCATATTGTAATAACAATAAATTCAATTAAAATTTCAAGGATTTTCATATTTTTCTAATTACATCATACAACTTTCATCCAAAAACTAATTTCTTTATTAGTGATTGATCTAAAACTCATTAATGGACGGCCGTTAATTTTGTTCATAATATTAACCATGTAATATAAAAGTCAATACCGATATAACGCGCAAATAAAAGAATCACATCAATGACATTGGCATATTTATAACAGTTTAATCATAGACTTACTTAAATGTATTTAAATCTTTATTTACTTAACTTATTCTGTGATTATAATCAATTTTATTAATTTAAACGGCAATTGTTTTTTCTGCTAAGTATATCATTAGTCTATTTTTATCGTTCGAGCTTTAAAAGCATGGTGTTGTCTAATAAACATCTTGATTTAAAAAAACAAAAGCTGATAGTCCAAAATAAACGCTATTTAATAAGCATTACAAAACATTTTTAAAAAAATCTAGTTAATTTCGTCGTAATTAGATTGGTAAAACACATTGGCGCAAATTCAATGAATACGGGTTCAAGCGCCGTCGGGCGTCGTATTTTTTTTAAAGATTTTTGTTGGTAGCTATTATGTATCTGATGTGTTTTCAAATTATGTAAGTATGGTTTTGTTTTTTTTTTATTTATTTATCTATATGTTGTTAATGCTTGCTATATTTTCGTTGTGTATTAGTATGCAGGTACTCGTACGCCACTGCAATATAATTTCGTTGAAGAGAGGAGGAAAACGACCATTTCCCAGTAGAAATAGTATTTCATATACGAACATTATTTTGTTTTCTCATGTCTGACAATCACAATTGACAATATAAACACATAAAAAGAAATAACAATAAAAAATTGACTGACTTCAGACATGCTATGGGTATGATAAAATATGTGTAGCGATAGCATACATAAACTTGACGATTTCTCTTCCCTATATTGCAAAATATATATTGTAATGTTTACTTATTACAGTTTTTATTTTCAATAATAGTGATAATCACTACTGACACTCAGTGGTGAAGGGTAGAGTTAGGCTGTTAATATCCACCATAAATAGTGCACAGTGAACTTTGACTATTGAGAATTATTTTCATTGCAATAAGACTACAATTTACAGATGGTGTTGGTTAGTTTTTAAATTTCAATGAATCCCTGCGAAAACAAGCCCATGATCAATAATAGTAAAAAAATACTCGTCTACCTATAAAGTATCTAAAATTATGCAAATAAATCATACATAACTTTGAATATTTTATAGAGAAAATAATATTTTGTTATCTATTATAGTATGGTTTAGGTAGGGCTTAATGAATTTAGAAAAAAATGAACCAATAATATATTATTATGTAATATTATGTATGTATTCTTAATTCAACTAAAACAAATAATTATGAATGAAAAATTGATTTTAAAAAAAACTAACCAATAGCATCTGTAAATTTATTATAGCCTTAGTTCAATAAAAACAAATGCGTTTGAGTAACAAAGTTTAATGCGCATTATTTATGGCGGATCTTAGCAGCCTACCTCTCTATACCCTTGGCTACTGCAGTGGCACTTCAAAATAATAATATAATAAAATATCTTCTTCTTCTTTGCCCATATCCGCCCCTTAACTGGAGCATATGGACACCACTCGGCGCCTCCAAGAATTCCTGTCGCTCGCCAGTCTTTTTGCTTCGTTCCAGGTCAAACCAGCATCCCGTAGCTTCGCCGTATACACTCTGTAGATTGTATTTAGCGGCCTTCCAGGACGCCGGAATCCGGTCGGCTTGAAGAACAGGCAAGCCAGGTTAAAGCTTTCTTCTGGCATCCGCAGCACGTGGCCGAGCCAGGTCCAACGTCGCCTCTTCACTTTCAGCGTGATGAGAGGCTGCTTGGTACGTTCTCTTATCTCCTCGTTGCTCCTAAAGTCATACCACCCGCACACCCAGTATTCGTCGCAAACATCTGTTTTCGAAGCTCAGTATACGGTTGCTCTGAGCCTTCGTAAGGTGCCATGATTCGCTACCATAAAGCAGCACCGTCAGAATGCAAGCGTCGAATAGGCGGCATTTGGTTTATACATAAAAAAATATATGTAAGAAATAAAATATTTTTATATATAAAGAAAATATAAGAAATAAAAAACATTAGAAACATACAAATGAGGAAAAAAATTAGAAAAATGTTAAGCCAAATGGGTACAAAACTAAACTATTTTACTTTCCGGGTGAGTGATATAGACTTTACGCTATCGATGCGTCTATCATACCATGGAAGCATTTCTAACAGCTACATTTTATCTGAGGTAGTTATAATTCCACCAATTGAAATACGATTAGATTGATAACCAATTAAGTTAAATGAAATTCCTAACTTAATTGTAAGCAACGTATTCACAGGTAGCGATTTTTGTCGTTTAATTGTGTTGAACGTTGAACAATAAATATAAAGAAATACTCGCACGTATCGATTTAAATTGAATCGATAGTCGTAATCAAGATGGCGTTGAGTGAAGTGCACAACCTATGAATTGTTATCACTTTGGTTACATAGGCAACTAGTTGATTTGAATGACAATTCATTGTTGAATCAATAAAAGTATAAAGGACCTCAACTTGATCAACTTTATTGAAATATAATTACCACGTTTCAATATACTTTCAACTGTCATTCAACATACAGTTGAATGACAAAGTTGCCACGTGAGAGCATGGCGTTAGCCAAGCTTATTATTGACGTTCTTGTACTGTTTTTACTGAATATTTGCACGATTTTAGAACATCTAATTCATTATTATTATATAGAAAATACACAATTTTTAAGAAATCCTAAATAATTTGGAAATAAATGACGCTGAACTTAACCATGTACGTAATTGTATTTTTTTGAAACTATATTTTGAAAAAACACGTTTTTAAAAGCATAATCAATGGGGGATGCATGCGCAAGTTGTTTCGCATGCCTAATAATTCTAAAATAAAATATCTTTTTCTCGTTCTTATCGTTATTAAATTTTTGTAAAGTTTAAATATTGTTGTCTGCATATAGAATATTATGCATACTAGTTGCTAGGTAACCTATTGAGACCGACAGTACGTATGTATGTTACACATAAACATAATTGAGAATAAAAAATAAACCTCTGTAAACGTAAGTGTATCAAAGCAAAAAGTTGGCAGACCACAAATGGTTAATAGGTTTTCTCACAATCACTTGAAATTGTTAACAAACTCACATAACACGGTGTGGATGATATTTTGCAGTCGAGAGCTTACATCAGTGTATTAATTTATTAGAAATAAACTGTAGGAATATTAAATTAGATGAAACACTGAAAGTTACATAATAAATTTTATAAACCTATTAAGTATAATATGTATCAAGGGTAAACATTTGTTATTAATGGAGTTAGATTGTTTAGTATGTAATTTTTTTAATTCCAAACGTGCGTAAGTAAGATTTATTTTATGGTGAAGTTACTATTTTTTTGTATACAAATAATACAACCAATAAAATTCATATTCTAAGCTATCAATTACCCTCTCTAAAATTTAAAAAAAAAGTCTTTTTTTATAACCTATTTGGTACAGTTCTATACAATGGTATAAAATGATAAAGACTTAATAATTATTATTCCGTTTTATCAATATATCTTGATAAACAAACCAGATTATATTAATTATTACAATATTGTCTAACAACATGTTTTAAACGCTTATTTTTAGAGTAGAAAAGAATGAGTCATTTATAGATTTAATCCATATTTACTCACAAATTTAATTTAAATATTTGTATATTTTTATGTTACATAATTTTCTATAATAATTTACTTATAACTATTTTTAATCGCATACAAACTGAATTAAATAATGAGTAAGTAATAATATCATTTAAATACTTTTTTTGAATCCTCTCTTTTCTCTTAAAGGTGTGTGATCTTTTTAAAAAAAATATAGTCTTACCTGCAACGCTCTCCTGTATAAAGTTATTTCATTTCTATTATTAACACATATTTCTTAACCCATTTTCGAAGTAAGCAAAACCGCAAAACGGTTATCGTTCGCCCAAGAAAAGAGTTCGTTAACTTGCAAACTTAAAATAAATTTAATACGATATTCACGAAAATTGAGCGATGACTTAAATATTATTATCATACGTTGAATAATCATTAACGACTTGTAGGTGTCGGGATAAAACGTTAGATTTTAAGGTGGTTTTAAGTTCGTTTCAATTTATTACTGCGGTAAATAATTTAAAATTGATACTATAACACGTATACGGCAAAATAAAATATCATGTAGTTTGCAAGAAATGTACCTATGCTGTTTTAAATCACGGCAAAGTAAAATAAAAATCCATGTACATAAAATCTAAAATAATGGGAACAGAAATAAGCATAATATCGTATATAAACCTTAATTACTAAAAGTAAGGGGGGAAAAAACAGAGAGACTAAAACTTCAAAGTACCTACTTACATACATCATTAGGATATTTTATATATACAGAGCTTCATAATTTAAAAATAAATAAGGAAATGTGTTTCTTGCAAAGTTGATTTTATTTTAATATAATTTTTAGCCTCACAAAGGTCCAGTCGACAGTAATACCGTAACGAAGTTAAAACTTCTTTGGTTGAGCGTTGTTGAAAAATAAATTATATCATGTGAGACGAATATAATTATTATTTCATTTCACGCTCAATGTAATGTCGCAAATTTACACCTTTATGCCGTTATGACTTAACCTTTCAATATTTAATTCTATGTTGGAGAGGAAAATAGAGATAAGTCTATAAAGTTAAAAATTAGTATAATATGCCAAAATGATGAAAAGAGGATACCAAATGAGAAAAAACTCAAAAATCAAATGAACATCAATTTAAATTTTTCATTGAGTAACAGCAAAATTCTCATACAATGTAGTCCAAATGTCAAACTTATTTTGGCTTTCTGATATGTAGTGATTTGAAACTTATCTACCCTTTACTTATAATAAGTCATCTTATATTTTTGATAATCACGATTCAAGACTTTTCTAAGTTTTCTGAGCATCGTTTATGTGAGTGTCCACGCCTCCACTTTAATATAATAGAACTAAAAGACATAGCATTCAACCATTTTTATCCTGTGTCCCAGGCGCATGTCGTTGCTGCATAGTATTTTTCTCGGTCGAGTAAAATTACGGCTGGCTTTCTCGACTCGGCATTTTAGTTCAATGGTATGGTCCCAGTGATCATCCAGATTTCAACCTAAATATTCTCTTTCCAAAGCAACTCCATTGACTTCATAGGTATTGTCATCTACGGGCGACTTTATTATAGTTACTCATATATTTTGTCTTTTAGTATTTAAGTTTAGGCCGTCATAAAATATGCATAAAAGTAATTATTATATTGGTAAATTCATTAATATATATTTTTTAATTTTAACATTTAATTTATGGGTCGAAGATTAAGTTTCTTGAAACTGCTTACAAACTTAAGGCGCCGATGTTATTCAAACTGTAGACTATACTATTTACATCTGAAAGGTGTAGAAATTTGTATGATTTGTTTGTATGAATTAAATTAGTAACGTAACGAGTTCTTACATTAATAAACATTCATTTATAAAGTTAGTGTTAATCTAAAGCGGTTATCTCCAGACATAATATTATATTACTGATTATATGCCAGAAAGTTTTATCTATATTATGTATTATATCGAACGTTTTATATCGTATGTATCGAAAATATTTTAATTATTGAAAATGATTGCACAATTTTATTGTTTATATGAGGGTCTTAGTTATATATTAGTTATAAAAGACTACTCTCCTGTACTACCTAATAAAAAAATAAATATATATATATATATATATATCGTCCACCACGTATTCATCTATATATATATATATAAAAGAAAGTCGGGTTAGTTACACCATTTATAACTCGATAACGGCTGGACCGATTTTTACGATCTTTGCATTGTTGGATTTGTCTCAGCCTCGAATAGCAGAATAATTATTAAAACATTGGAAAAATTCACGGGAAAAAAATTATGAAGAAAATTAATTTTCTCATACATTTTGACATTTTGAACAATGAACGCGCAATCGAAAATAAAAGAAAATCACAAAAAAATTAAATCCATATACAACGATACATGACAGAAAGAATAAACAAGAAACAAACAAACAAATGAAAGGCGTTGTGTGCATTATCTATCCTTTGACAGTTGATTCAGTTCAGCCTCAGATAATCCCAAAAGACTTTGTTGTATACTCCGGCGAATTTTGGAGGAAGTTGTCCTGCCTGAATCTTTTTTACTTCTTCGACAGCGTCCAAAAATAAAGCCAAGGATAAAATTACATGATCTCATTGCTGGTATTGCTCATTATTTACCTACCAATTTCAAAAACCATCATTCGAACTTCATTCGACAATCGATCTACGTGAATAATCAAGCCGATTACCAGCTAGGTGCGCAAATAGCTATTTCGATCGTGATTTTCAAACGGTAAGTTGCCTTCGAAGATGTTCACTTTGTGAGGTTATCAAATGTGTGATTGTGTGTGCATCGATAACTACTGCTTCAATATGTAATTTTGAATTATGTGATTAATTTTCCAGTGTTTATCATTTGATGATTCGTCAAAATGCTGACAACTATTTGCTGCGATTTCGTCGATTGCTTAAAATCGAAAAGGAACGCCTCACTTTCATTCGGTTGAACCAAGCCAAACTGCGATCGGATGAGTATATTCATTTACGCGATGCAATCAGCACCGTAGGAGATGCAGCTAATGTTGGTCGATTGACTATTCTATCGGCGATGTACATTAGCAGCCCACGTCATATGCATGAATATGCGCAAGATGCAATGACATATGTTCGTCATTACGGTCGTCCAGATCTATTCATCACCTTTACATGAAATCCGAAATGAATAGAAATTGTTCAACTGCTACTCCTCGGACAAACATCAAGTGATCGGCATGACATCACCGCACGTGTGTTTAAACAAAAAATCCTGTCGCTGATGAACTACATTGTTAATCATCGCGTCTTTGGGGATACTCGATGCTGGATGTATTTGATTGAATGACAAAAACGAAGCTTGCCGCATGCACACATTCATATTTGGTGAGTCGAAAGAATTCGACCAGACCAAAAAGATGACATCATATGTGCCGAGATTCCTGATTCCGAACCGATCCAGACCTGCATGATGTTGTAATTACTTTCATGATTCATGGACAGTGTGGCGCCATCAACCCCCAATCAACGTGCATGGTCGACGGCAAGTGTTCCAAGCGTTATCCATGAAGTTTAACGGCGGAGACTATCACTGCCAATGATGGTTATCCACTGTATCAGCGTCAACGGTAGAACTATCACAACGAAAGTGAAAGGAAACGATATCGTGGTCGACAACATTTGGATTGTCCCGTATTTGCCACTTCTTTCCAAAACATTCAAGGCGCATTGCAACGTGGAGTATTGCAATTCAGTGAAGTCCATCAAATACATCTGCAAATATGTCACCAAAGGCAGCGATATTGTAGTTTTTGGCGTTCAAACTACCAATACCAACGATGAAATCACGCACTATCAAGTTGGTCGATATGTGAGCTGCAATGAAGCAATTTGGCGTATTTTCTCATTCCCCATTCATGAACGTCATCCCACTGCTGTACATTTGGCGGTGCATCTGGAGAATGGTCAACAAGTTTATTTCAACGCATCGAATGTTGCTCAACGTGCTGAAATATCTCCAGAGCCAACATTAACCAGTTTCTTTTCGATTTGCCAAAGCAATCCGTTTGCACGAACGTTGTTCTACTCTAAGATGCCACGTTATTACACTTGGAACGCTTCATCGAAGAAATTTCAACGTCGGAAGCAAGGCGATGCGGTTCCTGATCATCCGGATGTGCATTCTACTGATGCTCTTGGTCGCATTTACACAGTTCATCCGAAGAATGGCGAATGATTCTACTTGCGGTTGTTGCTGGTAAATGTTCGTGGGCCGACATCATTTGAATCACTTCGAACTGTCAATGGTGTAGTGTGCCCAACATTTTGTGCTGCATGTCAAAAGCTCAATTTTCATTGGGACATGACAATCGCTAAAGCATTTGTTTCTGCATCTCCAAGTCAGATACGCACATTATTTGCTATCATTATTTCGACATGCTTCCCATCAAATCCACCTGAGCTGTGGAACAAGTACAAGGATGACATGTCAGAAGACATTTTACATCGAATTCGTGTCAGTTCAGAGAATCCCGATCTCGAAGTGAATGAGGAAATACATAACCAGGCTTTGCTTTTGATCGAAGACATGTGTTATCTCATGTGCGGCAGTTTGTTAGTCAAGTTAGGAATGCCAACGCCTGATCGTGGAATGAATGACGCTTTTAATCGAGAATTGGAACGTGAACGTGAATATGATCAAGATGCATTGAACCTATCGGTTCGATCGAATGTACCAATGTTGAACCCCAAACAGAAGGAAGTGTACGATACGTTAATGAAGGCAATTGATGATGGAAATGGTGGTTTATTTTTCCTCGATGCGCCTGGTGGAACTGGAAAGACATTTCTCATGACATTGATTTTGTCCACTGTTCGTGCGAGATCCGAAATTTCTGTAGCAGTTGCTTCTTCTGGGATAGCGGCCACGTTGTTAGAAGGATGCCGAACGGCTCATTCAGCGTTGAAATTGCCGTTAAACCTTCAAATGACTGAAACACCGACAAGCAGTATTGCGAAACACTCAGCAATGGCCAAAGTTTTGGTAGCAAGTAAAATCATCACCTGGGATGAATGCACAATGGCGCACAAATGCGCATTGGCAGCACTCAATCGAACTATGAAAGATCTGCGCAATTACTCAAGATGTTTTGGTGGCGCAATGATTCTACTATCTGGCAATTTCTGCCAAACACTACCAGTCATTCCAAGATCGACCGCTTGCCTCAAATTATAGACTCTGTGGCGCTATGTGAAAAAACTTTGGCTGACGACGAACATGCGAGTTACATTGCTAAACGATCCATCTGCCGACGATTTCTCTAAGCAATTGCTAACTATCGGTAACTGCCGTGTTCCTGTCAACGAATCGAACGGATTGATTTCGTTTCCGCCGAATTTTTGAAATTTTGTCTCAGCGAAGGACGACCTCATCAACAAAGTGTTCCCGAACGTCATTGCTAACCACAAAAATCACAATTGGTTGAGTGAACGAGCAATTTTTGCGGCAAAGACCAAAGACGTGGATCACTTAAACTCCACAATTCAAAATCAAATCGTTGGTCCAATGCATTCCTTCAAATCTATCGACTGTATAATAAACGAAGAAGAAGCAACCAACTATCCAACTGAATTTTTAAACTTATTGGATCTTCCTGGCTTGCCCCCGCACAATTTACAACTGAAGATTAACTTGGTAGTTATCATGCTTCGAAATCTGAACCAACCAAAACTATGTAATCTATTTCATTTTGATTTGATTTTTGCACATTTATTGAACTTAATTCATTTTGAGTATTTTAATTCAGCTAATATGTTAACACAAGATTATTGATTCTGAGGCGGTACGAAGTTCACCGGGTCAGCTAGTTAGGTATATATAGAGAGTTCATTTTATTGTTAACATTAATTAAACTACTAAGTTACATATTTTGATAATCATTAGCATCGATGTACCAATATGTGAAAAACTTTGTAAATAATAAAAATTTTCTATTAATTAAAATGTGTTTTAAGTTATTGTTTTTTACCTGTTTGATTTTTATTATTGACTAGCGAGTACCTGGCATGCGTTGCAATTCCACTCAAAGAAATAAATTGTGTTTTAATTCTGCTTATTGAAGTGCTTTTGGATACACAATATTTTTTGTTTTTCCGTCTGGTGCGTACACGAATTTCAACGCGTGAGCAGGCCACATACAGCTGTCCATGTAAGAAGCATGGATTTTTCAAATTTGGTATAGGAACACATGTGAATAGAAGAAGATAGAATAGAAGACGAAGAAGATAGTTGTACTAATTCAGAAACCTTCGCGGGTGTGCGCACAACACCTCACCAAAGTTTCATCGCAATCGGATGAATAGTTTAAGTACGCATACGAATAGAAGAAGAAGTTTGTTTCTACTATTTCAAAAACCTTTGCGGATGTGTGCACAACAACTCACTAAAATTTCATTGCAATCGGATGAATAGTATAGGAACGCATACGGCGCAGACAAACAAACATTCATTTTTATATATATAGATAAATATCTAGAAATACAATTTTTTAGTGATATCTAATTTCTCAAATAAAACTATCATAATATTTAACAATTAGAGTTTTGATCTACTAATACGATTTGTACCATCTGTGAAGTTGAAATACCTTATTCTGGATATATTAATAATATTTTTTAAATTGTAAACAATTGTATTTTTTTCAAATACGGTGCATACAGTCACAACAGTACATAAGAAAGTATATTAAAATATTTTTTGCAATTGAATGACAGCTGGTTTTTATTTTTTTCGATTCCGTTCTCTAGAACGAAATCAATACTATAGGTGTGGATTACAAAATAACTTTACATTCATCTAATTCATTAATTTTTTTTTCTATTTAATGTTTATCTTTAAAATTAAATTATCTCATTTTATCATTTTATTAAAGTATTTAAGGCTATACTTCAGCTGAGGCATGGTCTAAAAATATCGTGAATACGCGATACGCATATTGTGCAAACGACGCGTGACAAACAAAAAATAATAATTTGTCATAAAAATTCAACATGCGTCCATGTAATGTTATGTTTATTGTTATATTAGTAATTATAATAATATATTCATTGACATGTTTTCTTTTTCGAGTAAATGCGTAACGTTTTTTAGTCATCTTTACACGATTTAAGAATATATTCCTCCGACCGACACCATCACAAAATTTCCCAAAATCTTCGACTGGCAACGAGTGCGAAATTACGTCCCACCTACTGTTGAAAATTATTTGCTGTTTCACTGATGTATGCTCTTAAGGAAATGTGAGCATATTTTGTCTAAACATTCGAGTCAATTATCTTCTAATTGCCAAAATAAAGTTAATTCTCTTTATTTTAAGCAGGCAGTATAATTTAAAAACAAAAATATTTACATGATGATTATTGTTTTGGATATTAACTTCCAATACCCATCTTAATAAAGGTCAAATTAAATAAAATGTCTATGTACTAAATCTAAAATATTAGACATTAATAATGTTTATAATGGTTCAAATTTTAGTTTACCACTGAGCCAGTTCACACAATTCTGACCATTATAAATAAATAAATACAGCATAGTTTTGACAACCACATAATCAATCATTTCATTACATGTGGCGCGACATGCTTCTGATATACTTGCTTTAATGTAACTTTAAATATCTCTCCTAGTTTCTTTTTCATTGTTATTCGCGACTAGTTTTGTCAAATAAATCGATGGATGTATATTTAATATGCACCGCTGTTTGTACTTTTTGTCCAAGTAAATATTATGATGTATTATTATTTAATTGCATATATACTACCTGCTAAGTAAAAAGATAGTGCGTTTGTTTATAGTGAAATAGGAACCCAAGTTTATACTACTTTTTCTTTTATATTACATTATACACTACTCAAAACACATTTCTCACAGGTTGGCATAAAAGTAAACCAGGCAGAAGAGAATGCCGATGTTTTAATTGTAACTACTGCCATTTCAAAAGCAAATGAATTTAAAAGCATAGTAATAATAGGTGAAGATATTGACCTTCTTGTACTGATGTCGGCAAGAGGACAATTCTTGGACAACTTATTCTTTCGAAAACCTGGAAAGGGAAGTAAACCAGATGTGTTGTTCTCGACAGAATCATTTAAATATGACGCACGTACCATTCTTTTCACACACGCGTTCAGTGGGTGTGATACAACATCCTCTCTATTTGGCCATGGAAAGATTAAATTGTGTGGTATTTTGGAGAAGAATATTCAGTTGAAGGAAATGGTCACAGTATTCAACAATCCACACGCCAGCACTGATGAAATAGCTGTAGCAGGAGAACAGGTACTTATGAGGTTGTACAGTGATGCCTGTAGACCTGAGGAAACACTGGACACTGCGTTATTGGCTATTCATGAAATCGGCCAAACAGATTAAATTTAATTTATCAAGACTACCACCAACTCGAGACGCAGTGCGACACCGTTCGCTGAGATCCTACTACCAAATACAAACTTGGCTTGGCAATGTTAAAAAAGATTGGGGGTGGCAGCGAACCAGCAATGGCCTAATACCCGTGGAAATCATTAAAGATCCAGCGCCTGAAAAAATACTGAAAGTACTTTCTTGTGCATGCAAGAAGGTGTGCAGTAAAGCATGTACCTGTCAAAAATCAGGGATGAACTGTTCGTTAATTTGCAAGAACTGCAGTGGAGTAAATTGTGAAAATGTAGCAGATATTTCTGGATTGGAGGAAGAGGCCGCTGAAGAAGATGACTTTTATACTCAAGCAGAACTTCCCAATAACGAACACATAATGGATGATATGAAATTAATATATATTTATATATAACATCTCTCCATTCTTTTCAAATTAATGGAATATATATAGTTTTGTAGGATAATTATCCCGACGTGGGAGCTGCATTGCAAGACTTTGACGACGTACAACCTTTGCCTACTCCACCTCACCAAAGCGGCAGAAACGGTTAAAAAATTAAGATGGTTGGTGAATATTATTATTCTGTACATATTAACATTTCTTTTGCAATCATTACTAAAACTATGAATATACTTTATTTATAAGATCTTAAGTTTAGATTAGTATTTCTTCTCATTAAAGTTTGATTTTTACTAAAACGTGTGTTTTCAACAGCAAATATCTCATAAACGGTTGGAGATAGAAAAAAACGTGTAATTTATATATTTTTATAAAATTTAATAAGCTTTAATTCTGTGTAAAACAATATTTTTGTACGACCAACCATTTTTGAGATATAATTGAAAAACCAAAAAAACACCCAAAATTTTGCGGTTTTTTGCCCGCATCCGAATTGGCAAAATTCGTTTTCTTGTCACTCATTACCATATATACAAATAAAAAAACAAAATCTTCTACCCGACCTTTTGCAACCATAAAGTACAGATTGACTGGACTATATGACATGAACGCAGATTTTATGTACGTAAATTTCATTTCTCTACCACAATCGTTTGTTTCTAACTCTGATATCATTGAGTAGAGTAGTTTATGAAGGGATTTTTATTTTTCACATACTGCGTCCATTAGTAAGTCAATGGTTTCACTTTTTAAATGACGATAGGCATTGTGCTTAATTACCAAGTGCATTAGTTACCCATATATTTTATTGTATTCTACGCGCATTAGCACTATAAACTATAAAGTTATCTCAAACCTTAACCCTTTGCATATTATTATAAATTCTCTCAAAGGCGCCTTTTATTTGAAAACTCTCAACCGGAACGGTGTTTTTTTTAATTCACTTTTACCAAAAAAAATAATACGGTTTTAAAAAATGATTAACCTAAATTTTAAAATTACTTAATTGCTCCTTACGATCAAGACGTGATAATTAATTGCCTGCTGTGGTGAGTTAAATGTAATTATTTACTTTTGCCAGAAGCGGACTTCAAAACTTATTAAACTACAAAATATTTATTTATTATAACCACAAAATTTCAAGTTAAATTTAATGTTTAAATTTTAGGGGGGGACTATTTATCACCAAATACCTATAGCATGAGATCGTTTTCAAATTTTGTCAAATCTACTTTTTGACAGAGTGAAAAATTTTATATTTTAATTTCTTCTTCCGAAAATATTTGTGTAGCATTCAGCAAGATGATGTCCGTCTTTGCAATAACGTGCATGGATTTAACGCTTTTTTTTAAATAAACCTGCCTAGATATGTCTACTAATCAAAAATTAATCCCATATTTAGTATGTTTTTAAAATGATTATAATAAAATTAAATTAAAAAAAAACCTTTTTATTTTTTACAAACAAAAAAAGTAAATGACAGTGAATTGACTATATCTAATGTATATATAACCTATGATTATATCTATTATGTATATATATCTATCTATCTATGATTGTATTATCTACTTATTATCTAGTTTATATAATATTAATTATTATTATTTTTATATTTTTGTATAATACATTTTTATTTTGTATATAATACTAATAAATAATGTTTATATATTAAACATTGCTATGTAACGTTTATATTAGTATATATTTTTGTATTTGTAACTTTTAATAATATTTTTAATGCTAAGATACTAGTTTGTTTGGTTTGGAAGAAACCCTCTTCGGGTGAAGGCCTTCTATAAAGAAAGAAATCCCACTGTACTCTGTCTTTGGCTAAGTGTAGCCAAATTGGGCCCGCTGTTTTTGTAATGTCGTCTTGTCATCTCGCATGGAGTCTTCCTATGTAGCGTTTCCCTTTTGTTCTATTGTAGGTTAATATGTAAATCTAGGTTGGTGGGATAGATGCAAGGTTTGTTGATAAATGATTATACCTTTGTTTAAATTGGTTAATTCTGAAAACAACATAATGTCGAGCACTTTCAATAGAGTAATCTAGCATTACCAGTATGAATAACATTTTGGAGTTGACCACTTTTGAAAATGATCTCCTGATATAAATATGATATCTTAAATTAGTACGTAGGTACGTCGGACGTAATACAATCGTGTTGCAATCTTCAAATACACCAATATTGAATGAGCGTCAGTGCATAAACCGAGAGCAGTTGTCAAAACGAAGGACAAGCTTAGAATAAAGTGTTCTTGACACGTGTTGAAGTTTATCCCATATTCTTCCACACTCGAGATCGGTTGCCTGTTACCCCGTTAGATATTTCAGTTACCATTAATTCTGTGTTCCTTGGATATAGCGTTTATGGCAATATATGCTTAATATTTAATTATAATAAAACAGAATAGGTCATAGGTACTTATTCTACATTACCTATTGTACAACGTCTATCTACCAACACTATGATAGTTAACGGCCCACGTGCTCGTCGTAGGTCGAAATTGAGTTTTTATTGTATTTTCAAACCATGATCCTGGACACTCCTTAAACGTTATAGATAATCTATATATATATATAATTTTGAAGCCTTATTATCCTTTATAGTTATTTTAAACATTTGATGACTGCATAAAGTATTTTTGTTACATAACATAGTATTCTTTTAAACCTCTCGCTCTAATGTTTTAGAATATAGTCATATTTCGGTACATAACTGTACAGTGGTGTTAAGATTTTTTACGTTTATTAATTTTTAAACGCATTTATGAAACCATTAGTATAATTTATTACGAGATAATTTTTGTAAAACATTCACGATAAAAAATTATATTGATAATCTCTGTGATCCCAAATTTGACAAGAATTAGGCATGTTCAAACACGCGCGTCAATATCATTTTACTCCCTATTTTAATTATAGTTTGTCAATTTATGGCTACGGCACTACCTTATTCTTAGGTCAATAATTATTATAAAGCACTCATTATTCATAAGATGTTTATCACACTTGAATGATCAAAGACATAGCTTATAATAAGTATCTTTAGAATCATCGTCAAATTTGTTAATCTTGCCGATTTTTTGAATAATAAAATGCCTAATTCTTGTCAAATTTGGGATCACAGAGATTATCAATATAATTTTTTAACGTGAATATGTTACAAAAATTATCTCGTAATAAATTATACTAATGGTTTCATAAATGCGTTTAAAAATTAATAAACGTAAAAAATCTTAACACCACTGAACAGTTATGTACCGAAATATGACTATATTCTAAAACATTAGAGCGAGAGGTTTGAAAGAATACTATTTTATGTAACAAAAATACTTTATGCAGTCATCAAATGTTTAAAATAACTATAAAGGATAATAAGGCTTCAAAATTATATAAATAGATTACCTACAACGTTTAAGGAGTGTCCAGGATCATGGTTTGAAAATACAATAAAAACTCAATTTTGACCTTCGACGAGCATGTCCCCCCTTAACACCATTAATGTGAGCAAACGGAATATCTTATTTTATATTATTGCTTTTCACCAATATAATCGACAATTATCAAATCAAATGTCATATTTTAAATTAAAAGCATATATAAGATACAATCTCATCTCTGTGTTGTTATACTGGTAATAATTTAAATCGTGTATATTTATATGTTAAAATAATCAATATCATATAATATATTAAATAAGATAAAGTAATAAAATTCGAGCACAACAAAAATTTTACAGGTTAGGCACGTAACACATTACAAGATATCACTAAGAAAAATAATGCGACCTTGTAATCGTCTATGTTTCTACATAATTATTATTATTATTTATATCATTCGTACACTACAAATATGTTTTTTTAAATCATATATTATGAAAACATATCACATGGCTTTTTAATGTCTAAGTCTGTCTCTGTGCATAATGAACAAATGAATGAATCCGAGAGTCGCCTTTATAGGCTAGTTCATTTGATCAGTATAATTATTTTGATTTATGCAGGACTTCGGTACAATCAATCAAAATTAAATTCACCTTAGCAAAGTTTGTAGTTTGTTTCATGTGAATCCTTTATCTACTTCATACTATGTAGGTACATTAGTTTTTTATCTATTTAGAATGTATGATATGATTCAAAAACTGTAATATATTACAAAATATAATATAGCACGCAAATAAATAATGAACGAATGTATACAGATTTGTATTTGTATTTTTACCGTATCTATAAATCTGTCAAATTATAACACTTAAAAAATATTTGATTTAATTCAAATTATAAATCTATATCTTATTAACTCGTTTTCATTTCCGGCGTTTTTAATTTTGTGTAATAAATTATTATATTTTATTGAATATATTTCATAATATGACAAATATTTAGTTCATACTATGTTTTAATGGTATGTATTTCTTATTAGCTAGTTAATTTTCCATTGAAAATATTCCTTATTTTAACATTTTATCGATGGTTAACACTAGGAAATCCTTTCTAGATTTCAAAAGAAACCTCGATTTAAAGGAACTCTGGATAAATATCCAACGGTAAAGCTCACAAACACACAACTACTCTGAAAATAAGAAACAGACAAAATCGCACGGATATCACTCAGAGAAATTCTATAAACAAAGCGGTTATCTACAATAATTGTTAACACACGGCACTGCGTCTTACTTGATTCCAAATGCATCCGATTATAATTTCCAATCGGAGATTCTAATCGGATGCATTTGGAATCTAGTAAGACGCGTTAATTGTGTTACTCAACGATATTAATTGACAAATCGCGGATAACGTGGTCATGGGCGGTCATGTCAAAAAATATCTGGCTTGGCAGTTAACTTCTCGGGATAAATAACTGCCTGATTACTTAATATTATCATATTTATCACTTTTTTTATTGATTTTGAAGTTAAGTGATATATCAAACTAACCCTGCTGATGTTGTGTAATAAAGCAATAATACTTGGAGGGTATTTCCATCTTATGTGCGTGAGTGCGATGAAATTTTGGAGAATATTTCATTGAGGCCTGCATCCTGAATGCTTTATCTGTGTAACTTTTTGCCATCCACCAAATTGATACAAAAATCGGTAATTTATCGATGCCCCTCTAGTAATAATAATTAAATATTAAATATTTATTTGCGTATTTTTATAATTGAACGTGTTGTGCACTTTTCTACCATATACAACTGAATAAATAAAAATTAACGATTTTGCAAATCCCATAGATTAAATTAATATGCCAACACAAAACCTAATCTAAATATTATATCGAACACCTTTCGTTTTGTTTAAGTAAATAATTCCAAATCATAGTTACTATTTACTTACTAGTCAAATTGTAAAAAAGGGTTACATACAACTAGTTAAATGATAATTACAAGAGTTTTCGAATCAGATATTCCGCGAAAAAAAGTACATTAACACCTGGAAACCTGAGTTAAAAAGTATACAATACTTCTTTAATATTTTAAAAAAATAATGTTATATTGGTAATGAAGATACTTAATATAAAAATAAATTATAATTTTTAATTATACAGGTTGTCATTTTCTATAGATTTAGATATTGGGTACCTATCTTGATTGCTTTATTCATTATAAAACTGACAATGATCAAAGCGTTTTACTGTTTATATACAAAATGATACTCGTATTTATGGTAATATTCATCGGACGTAGAGAGATGAAAAATTCATATTAATTATTACCACGTTTTTATTAGCTCGTATTCTTGTTTGTCCGGTACAGATTTTTTCTTGTGTCTAGTACAATTTTTTTCTTGTTTGTCCAAGATTTGTATTGGACGATTGAAGATTTTTAACTAACTTCCCGACTAGCTAGATATTTGAGACTTTTAGAATATATCAGAATACGACGACAGTGCATTCTTTTAATACTTATGGCCATCTTTAAGCAAAATTGAATTCATTTTTAGTTAATTCTGTTTTATATGTTTCGGAAAAAATTCGTTAAAAATATTTACTACTCACTATTATTTGTTGCTAAGGGGGTCCTAGCAACTAAATTATTAATATATACGTACGTTACTATGGAAATCACTATGAAATGTCTTAATGACATTTCAGTATTCAATAATATTTATTCATTATTTCTATCAAGTACAATAAAAGTATTTATGATTCAACAGAAAATTTAAAAACGTGGTATATAAAAAGTTATTTTTATCTTGTAATTATTTTAATAATAATTATAATATAAACCTAACTTTCAATACCTCTAAAACACATATTTTTAAATTCAAAATCAAAATTTTTTCTATGATTTTTCTAGTCATGCTTCTTTGGGTCTCAAGCTTGTAAGTATATTCAGACGGTAATAAAAAAAACGTTTATGAGTAACTTCCATTAAAACTTACTTCATCCTAATATTTAATACTTTTAAAAATCCATATACTTTATAATCTTTCTTTAGTCGATTTCAATCTTGCCCACTCGATAAAATTAAAAAATATATATACATTTAATAATTGATGCTATTAATATAAATATTATTTAACGGTTACTGAGCGAATTGTTGACAACCAGTATATTAGAACCGCTTTTGGATTTTTTTAGATTATTTTAACATTTATTTTGTCAAACTGTTACGAATATAATATAACAATAGCAATTTTAAATTAAAACTGTATCTTAACGTCATTATAAATGTGCCGTAGTGATAATTATTTTGGTTGTCATCATAATAAACATATTTTTTTTTAATTTTGTTTTATTTTCAATTCCATTTGGAATCTTGTTCTGAGACAATTTAAATCAAAGGCGATATGTACGTTTCATAATATACGGGTTTTAGAGTGTTAAAATTTTTGATACGATGCCGCATTTATGGTACTGAGTAAAAAAGTACGCGGGTAATAAATGAAACTCAAATAATATGCAAAAGTGGGCTAAAATCTGGACCACATTCATTTACCAGTCCAAATTTATATTGTGCTAATAGCCATTGTGATTCGAACAGTAAAAAACTGTAAACAATAATATCTCAAGAGTTTTTATTAAATTTCGAATGATAAAATTTTTCGTACACTCGTACTTCCGTCAAAATATTTTGCTTACATTTTCAAAGCATTTGGATAATTGACAGCATCATATGTGTGTACGGTGAATTACTCAAACTTTTTAATAACTGGATAATCGGATATGTCTATATTTAATTATCCGGTTGGACCGGTCATAATCTTTAAATAGATTATTTACGCTGTTTACACATGGTATTTTACGGGATGTTGTCGAGGGATGTGCTATCGAATAGTGGAATGAGTAGTGAAAGCAAAATGCTCACAAGATTAAAACCACATTAGCGATAGCGATCCTATAATCTTTTTAATATTGCTGAAGTGGTAACTTTTAATTGGATCTACAATTATAATACAGTCGAACTTGGAAGATGGGACCGACTGAATTTACTCGTTATAAGCATTACTCGTTATATAACACTTTTTCGCGCCACGTTTTATTTAAGCATATAACATAAAAAATCCGAAAACCATCGTAAAAATCCCCGAAACAAGCATGGCATTCATAAACTACAAAAGAAGTTGTTTATTGTAATGAAGTGCTGAGCCGCCGGCGCTGATAGGTATCTACCTATTGACTTCACAAAGCTTGGATTTTTACATGCAATTTCAACCATATGCGTGGATACTTTTTCAATGTTGTCGGCGAAAACACCAATTAGGTACTTAGACACTTAATTAGTGTCATAAACGTAATCCGATTCCGGTGGCATTGGTCTAGTTAACTGCCCGGTCGGATTTTATTGCTTAGGGTCGAAAATGGGTTTTTTAAACGATCGTCACATTAACAGTTTTGCTCGGTATACCCGAGAAGTAGCTAGTTATAAAAGTGAATGAATGTATGGAGAAAATCATAAACTAAAATGTCAACGAATGTTTCCTCATTACCGTGTATTTCCGTGATCGCAATAACTAAGTTCGACTGTATGTGAATCTTGGCCGCCTGACGGATAGGTTTCTTAACAGATTTTTGTGTTTTCGAGAAATATATGTTGGTATAATATACTAAACATATGGGATCAATGCTGTGGGACCAAATACATTTTTAAAAAATAACACGTAAACCACCCATAACTGAAATTCAAACTTGAGCGTCACGATATTATAAGCTAACACGTTACCGCTCGGCCATGGCGGGAAATCGGTAACTACAGAAGAAAACTAATCATTGTCAGCAATTGTCGTTTCACTCTTTATTTTGCTTACAATAATTCCGACTAAATAATGTGTACCTTTACATTTCATTTTAGTATCAGTAATTAATTACCAGGAGGTCGTCCTTGAGCCTCGGCAGGCCATAATGGAATTGCGCCCAACGCCACCAAGACAGCCCACCACCATGGCATCACTCCAGCTCCTGAAAAATAAGAAGAATAATATTAGCTTAATTCATTTGAAACAACCATGGATGACAAAGAGTTAGGTTTAATTTATTTAAGTAAACATAGCAACAAAATAATAATCGGTAGGTATATTTTCCAACTGAAAAAAAATGATACTTGGAGATAACTTTCCTAATTTAGAACTTTTTTGCTTTCATTGTGTCGTTTATATGAGCCTCCAACAATACAAGGGTAGACAATAATTTAGAAACGCCCATCACCGGGGAAAACACGGAAAAGGGAGGTCACCTGCTCAATGATCTGACCAAGTAAAGAACGTCGAGGGTAGGGCCATCAAAAAAGTATATATTTCTTCACCGATACTTTGATACTTTCTTTCGGTGGCGATAATGATTTTGCGATTTTTTAGAAATATATTTCTCGCAGAACAGCATCATTTAACACCAATACTTGCAAGTATTAACAGCATTAGTCGTGGATCCGAATTCCTTCAATTATTTAGACGGAGGAATTCTGAGATCCCGGGAAAGGTATATTTATATATTTTAATTAAAGCCACAATCCTTAGTAGTAGTAATATGAAAACGGTACAATTGTAATGTATACTGATAGCTTACTTTCATATTGTGTAAAACTGTAATAATTCAAAACGACATTAGCTTTGGCTAAATATCACAGTAATATATTATAGTCTGTGTACATATAATATAATTATAACAGTTCTTTGAAGAAAATAAAAACATTTAAATGACAGTAAGATAAATTATTTTTTTGTAAAAAAAAAACGTCAAGCCCATCCCCAAAATTGGTGTATCAAAATATTTTGAGCACGAACATAAAATATTCATTTGTATGATTTGAAAATCTTTAAAACGAAAGTGATAGTTGATCACGATTAGTAACTGACAAGCTGATTGGTTATCACGACTGTGTTGTATACGTTGAATATAGAATGCGTTATGTATTATAGTGCACTAGCTTATTATAAACCTAAAAGCTTTACTAATATACTAAAAAAACATTTAATGTGTCATTGTCAGTAAGTATTGTGCATCAATTTATAATAATATTTTTCTTTTAATTTACCTCGTTATAAACTACAATGGTTTTCAAACTTTTTTGATTTAACGGCACTCTACAAGGTCGAATCGTGGATGGGTAAACAATTGTTCACCACACTGTTTCACAAATATTGAAATCAAGTTGATGTTAGTCTTTTCTCTTAAGAGTAATATCCGATTTAATGATTTATGGGTTGTCACTGTGTGTACTTCTTCCATCTTTTCTCGATGTTTCGGCCCCGTTGCGTGGAGAAAATAAGGAAGAAGTGCACACAATACGATAGTAACATCCAATATTATTGCTTTTTTATTTCTGCTGCCGTCAAAAACCTATTTTTGAATGGCCACTAATAAAAATGGTTTACTAAGCTTTTACAATCAATAAGATATATTTTATCTTTTCTTATTTTCCACTTAAATCTCATGACTGAAGATTGTGATCCATCGGACAGCCTTCTGCTTGGCTTGGTTTTTCCGGTGTTTCACAGCGCATAGAGCATATTATTATTTCAGTGGAAAACTTACGGCATTCTTAATTTGATCCGTCCATAAGAAGTAAGCTGTATCCTCTGATTTCATTGTCTATCGGAGATTTGCCACATCAAAGCAATCCTTGATGTATTGCCTGCTACCCGGAACAGTTTAGTAAAGGTCTAGTTGTACCAAATAAAGTTTTTATGCCCCAAAATGCAATGTCTTCCTCTACTACGTTTACCGATGAGTTTAAGAAAACTATATATAATATGCTTGTAAAACATGGACTCTCAACACACGAGAGATCCAAAAATTGAGAGTTGTGCAACGTGGCATGGAAAGGTGCATGTTGGGCATAACTCGTAAGGACCGCAGAGGAAACCAATGGATAAGGAAGCAAATAAGAGTGAGAGATGTGATAGAGGTCACCAAATTGATAAAATGGCGGTGAGCCAGACATATCGCACGGCGAACGGACAACCGCTGGACAAATACAGTCATTTAGTGGTACAGTGGTACCCGAGGGGCACTAAGCGGCCACAGGAGCACCCTAAAACCCGCTGGATTGACGAACTTGTCAGGTTTGGTGAAAGTACGTGGCAGAGAAAAGCAAGGAACCGAGAAGAGTGGAAGGAGCTGAGGGAGGCCTTCATCTAGCAGTGGATTGACTCCAGCTGAATATATATATATATAATAATAAAGCCAAGATACAATTTCCAGGTTGAGCGTTCATATCTAAATGTGATAGAAAATGTTTGGGATAACACAATAACAAACCATACACAGTTTCAGATTTAGGTTGAAGTCTCAATTGTTTAGTATACACTCGGTTTTGATAAACGTTCTCTTTGCCATTCAAATCTTTGTTTTATTTTCTTGAGACTGTTTGCAAATAATTGAAAATTTTTATCAATTATTACTCAAAACTTCTCTTCAATTTATGTTTATTAAGTTCACTTAAACGTTACCAGCTACAGTCATTCATTGCCAATCTGTAGACAAGTGGATTAAAAGTGAATCATGTGGCTCAGATAAACCACGAAGAGCCAGCCTATCATGAATGTTGACATCAACAAGTTTGACTACTTTTTATACAAAATTTTGTATAAGTCACTACAGGAAACTCCATGCTAATAGTAATATACTAATTTATATATTTAACCATAGGCGTGGTACGATATCATTATGTGGATTAATTTACATATAATAATTATCATGATTGACTGTTTTGTTAAATGGTTACAGTTACGAGATACGACACGTTTAACACTAATTTAACGATAATCGAATCATTAATTATCAAAAATGTGAAAGTAATCAAACAATTTATTTTATATTTTAAAATACTTTTAAATTTGTGGATGTCTAGTTGCAAAATTGTCCATAATACGATATAAATATAAAATTTTAGGCAATCGTTATGAATCATATATAGCTTAATCTTAGCTAAATATTATTTGTATCTTTACTTACGTATTGGGTAATATCGAAATGTTTTATTTAATTACAAATAATTAATCAAATAATAAAAACATTTATTTCTTCAATACTACAATGCAAACTTTTGATATTTCGTTTGAAACGGTTGATAAAAATCTCTAAAAATTTTATAAGTAAAATAAAATTTAAATAAGAATCTATTCACAAAAGTGTATCTACTTCTCAAATGATTTATGTTTTTTTTTACTCTTTAGACGTTTCCAGTGCGAAAAAGTGTCTCAAAGTCATATGATTTTTGTAGTTCCCATGTCATGTAAGAAAGTATTTAATAAACACAGTTTCAATCATCTTCAAAGCATTATTTTTACAAATGTGTGCTGGTTTTTTGCATGATACCTATGTTTAGTTTTAATTAAATTTTGACCGGATATGCTGCATTATATTTTGTTCATTGCCAAATTTCTAGAACGGATTTGTTTTTCATGTTTAACCGGCAATAACATTTAAATAAATAAAAGTCTGTACAATATTTATTACTTTCTAGTAGGTATGTTTTCTTGTAACTATTTTTAGTGTAATGAAATAGCTGAAACTAATTTTAAATGATTTAAAAATAACCAATCACAATTTGAGAATATATATTTAATACTTCAAAATTCATATTACTATTTAGACAATTTATCAAAATAAATTTAGCGCTACTGTAATATCACTTGGTATCTGCATCTAGTGATGGGTTTACAAAACATGTGATTAAATACAATTTAAAAAAACTTTTGTCATAAGTGTGAAAAGTTAAATAGTGTAGTGGAGGATTTTTATCAGACTTTTTGTGAAATATCGTTGTAAGCCAATCAACCAATTCATTAGATCCTTGCACTGGATCAAACATACATTTTGATTATACGGCAGATGTAAATGGTGAACCATATCTTTAGACACGGCCGTTTTTTCTAGTAAGCCACTATTCGTGCTATGAAGTTGTAGGAGAGATTTTTTTTAAATAAATTATAATAATTATAATGTGTTTTGATAATTATTTTAAAATTATAATATAAACACTGTATCTTGAAACTATTTTTATTTGTATCTAATCCATGTACCTACAGTATTATAACAATACTAAAAATATAACAATTATTTTTGTTGAATATTTTTCAGTAAAAATCAGAAATAAAACAACATAATAATAATTATATTGAGGGTTGTCTGCAGAATAGTGACGTATCTAAAAAGAGAATTTTACATGAGAGCAATATTAATATTTTAAATTATATATAATTCATTCATGCTAATGTTTTGTGGACAGTTTAGAGTTGTCATATAAAAATATAGGT
Source organism: Rhyacophila brunnea (assembly GCF_057557595.1). Lineage (NCBI taxonomy): Eukaryota > Metazoa > Arthropoda > Insecta > Trichoptera > Rhyacophilidae > Rhyacophila > Rhyacophila brunnea. The sequence continues at coordinate 5,429,794 of NW_028232796.1, read as the reverse complement.
ATATAGTAAAATAATTGCACCAAAATATTACTTTTGATCGATTGTGGACATGTCGCTACTGTGCAGACAACACTCGCTATATTACATTTATTTTAACATGAAGATGTACATATTTTATTACCAACGTACTTTAATTTCTTCAATACCAATAAAATTATTTTAATCACTTCATTAACTGTAATAGCTTTTTCTTATAATTATTGTCAGATATTTCTTATGTTTTACACAATTTTACGACCTTCGTTAAATCGATAATATTCATGCTAGTATTAAGTACCTCAATAACCAAGATCTTTATATGTATTCATTTTACATAATAGTATTTTTTGAATACATTACGAAAATATGTATTTTACTAAATAGATATAAAAAAATGTATTGAAGTTATACTTCTTTTGGCGCGTTTGGGATATCAGATCAGAGTGTATTTTTGGCGTGTGACATGTAACACATAATTTATTTTTCACACGAAAAACAACGCACTCGATTGGGTTTGAACCACCGATTGTTCGGTTATCAGCCGAACGCACTACCTTTACGCCACAATGTGATACTACAATCGTGACGATTATACAGTATAATATTATAGCTTAGAATTGTTCCGTTGCCTAGGCAGCAAATTTATTATTGTCGGCCATTTGCAATTCCTTACGTAAACAAACGATTAAACGTCAGTTTCAACGAGCTCAACGAGTGACAGTTGATACTTTAAAAATAAAAACAACGAGAAACCATTATATAATTTAGTAATATAAGTTAAAGTGTATATAAATAAACCAACGGCGTTCCAATAAGCGGTCCTTTTTCTTGAGTGTGTAATTTAACAAGACAATTAAGATCTAGTTTATCACAAGTTTTGCTAAGCCAAAAAAGTATAACTTCTAACGCGCGTACATAAGTACACACACCGATTATTTAAAATTGTAATGGTATTTACACTTGCATGGTGTGCCACTCCAACCTAAATATAAAATATAATATGTTCCATTTTTCGAATTCTAGAAAACAAAAAAGTCTTAATTTAAAATATTTTTTATTTATACCTAATTGAGCATCTGTATATAATATGCAATTTTAAACTAAAACCATTTAACATATTATGCTCATTCTAGAATTTTTTTTGTAATTGTGAATTTATTTTGGAAAATTGTAAAATAAAATATTTTTCTTTTCATAGTTTCTTTTAATAATTCTCAATCCCTTATTTATAGCATTTATAGTATAACATTCTTTCTGAAGCTTAAACAGAAAAAAATATAAAATATTATAACGGGATGTCATATTGTCTCACAAAAATTAGTTTAATCGAAAAACAGAAAAATGGTATTGCAAATATAATTCCAAATAATGTCTTGATTCCCTAAAATTATTTATTTTATACATTTTTTATGAATCATAATATCACATAGCCATTAATAATAGGCAATGCTTTATGAACCTTTCGCTAGAACTGAAATTGACCTTGTGACCCCTTGCTCAGTGAGGCAGAGTCATAGACACTAAGCCTCGGGCCATCTTTGATCGCCCTATGGTTATCCAATGGACTTGTAACTATTCGAGTAGACAGCTTTAATTAAAATAATCAATCATATGGATATAATAAATGTACTTAGTCAGAGTCGCACTTGAGTATCTAACACAAAATAAAAAAGGATATTTTCTCATAGTATGTATCCTGTTTCAGATCCCTTTTCAGTATTAACAAAATTATTTATAACGAACATTGAATTTTTGTGTTCGTATCTGATAATATTTATAATGTAAATAAAATATGTTGTTATCAATTTACTTTAAATATTATTTATGACATCTTTCAATTACGGTGCTAGTTTTATCCATATAAATATTAACAACGATTACAGACCAATAATTGTATTGTGTTTAAAATACTCATGTATTTGTCTTGTTATAATTTTATTACAATATACAAAATATGGAATTATAAATCTGTTAATATGTCTAGGATTAAGCAACCATCTCTATATTTACATATTTATGCATGAAACTGGATTCAAACATAAATAATAACTGATAGGTATGAAATGATATAAGCATTTTGTTTTTAATATTGGAGTTTATCCAAATACGTTGTCGCTATTATCAAAAATTTATATATTTTTTTTTCTATTCACTTATTTGTTTTTTAAATACTGTAAATATTAATACAGATAGAGTAAAAATATCATGGAATAGCAATAAAGGATAATTTTAAAAAGAGACTTAATTTATAGAATATTGAAAATAGTTACGCAGAATTTATAATTTCCTATTTAATTCTGAAGTAGATTTACACACCTCAATTATTCCTATTTATGTCATGTCTAATATTTTTATCTAATATCTAATATTACACCCACGATCGCCGCGCAGCTTAAACGTCGGCCTATAGCATCTTGGGTCCTAGATTCGAATCCTGGGTCGGGCAAGTACATATTGTTTTGTTAGTACAATTTGTGTATCAGTCAGAGTATGGATCTAATAGATTGGGCAAGTGGCTGACATACATTTCTCGTAAAAACAAAATCTATTAATACAAACCTCCACTCTGTGGAGCCCCATAGGATCGGATATGATCGGAAAAATATTTTTACAATAAGTATTCTTCAAGTTCCATCTCCAGTAGAAGTTTGATGATTGTAAAACCTTTCTATAGTGTGATGATTATATAAAGTAATTTAATTGCAGTTTTATATTCGTACAATTATTATTGAAACTGTGATTAATTGGCACTTAGCTTAACCTCAGCATTTCCATTATCAACTTACTTACTATTCGTAAAAATTACATTATATTATATTTCATAAATTAAAGTTTTTAAATATAATATTTTACGAGTCATTGTAAACGTTAAATAGAATCGAGTCTTTAATAGTGCCAACTGTGGGCTCAATATAGTAATAATGAAAATAATATAATCCACATCTAGCCCTGCACAACATAAGTGTGTAGAGGTCCGATAGAAGGAGGTCAGTCGAAAAGAAATTGGCGACGGAGTCTTGAAACCGAAAGTTAAATGCCGACGAGAGCACATCAGACATGTTATTTTTTATTTGGGTATTGACTTCTGCACAAAAGATCGATGTATGTGAAAGCATTCGAGAGGCGTGGTTGATTACTCGCCCGTGGCCATTTTTTAACAATGGAATTATAACAACATTTAAGCCAGTGGTGGTCAGTAGACCGAGTGAGTCGTTCATGTACGACTGACTTGAAACATTTGAGTCAAAAGCTGCCCGTGGACCAGTCGTATACCAGTTATTATGCACATGCGTCATGATTGATTCAAATTTTAAGGCTAAAAACTATATTAATGTATAACCAACATCTTTTTTAAACGGTTTTAAGATAGAAACGAGTCATATGGTACTTTGTAAACGCTGTCAAGGCAAAAACAAGTCAGAATATTTTTTGTGAATACATTCACTAGAATTTTGGTTATTAGTGATTCGAAAGACCAAATCAGTAAGAACGAGACATGGAATGTAATTGACGCGAAGTCTTATATTTTATGTTTCAAATGTAATTGACTCTTTTCCTATGACTAGTGTTCAGTAGTAATAATTTCATCTTCGATATGTTTACCACCCCGCATTATCGTCATGCACATACTTTTATTATTCTATTTTGTGTTATTATTTCTAGCGTTATATAGATTTGTATTTTTTTATATCTAGACTATTGATCAGTGTTTTCCAAACTGGGATACGCGGAAAAGATTCAAAAAAAGTTTGTTTATAAAAAAATAACACCCATAGATTGAAATGGAGAATTAGAATCGCTTTTATTTTGATTCAGTTAGAAAAACTTTTGATTGGTTGATGTAAAGAGTAAAGACGTACAAAACTAAAAAAACTATTCTTAAGAATAAGTCTTAGATCTAATGGGGGATTAGTGCAGTGACTTTATAAACTCCACATATATTATGTACTGCCTGGGTATGAAAAGATAAGAAGCAAGGTTAAGTAGTAATATCGTTACGTAATGTAAGATAAGGTATCCATGAAGTCGTATGGGGGTAGCAGGGGATTAATATACATCAAAACTTCTGGTGGTTAAAGCACCCATCAGCCATTGCCTCGTGTTACAGCGACTGACCGCTTTAGTAGGCGGAATCCCTAAACGGGTATATCCCGAGACGACAAATATAACCTGACTCATCTTCAGATATACCTACCTACTAGCAAATTGAAAGTTTTTGGTACACAATACTTTGGATAGATACACAATTCATTCTTTGAATTATAAGTATTTTAATCATAGTGCGAGGGACTAACGGCATGTACTTGTATAAATCGTTTAAACTTATTGTTTATACAATGCTAATAAAATAATATAATAAAACTACTACCAACTTAGTTTGAGAATCAAAAAAGTTCTGAAATATACATATTATACAAAAAATAATATAAACAATGCACACATTCTCCGTTTATTCTAAAAGCTTTTCAGTCGAGGCATAGTCTAAAAAGATCGTGGCTAGGCGATGCGCGGATTGTGCAAATGACGCGTGCCGAACGAAATATAATTTGTCATATAAATCCAACATACGTCCATTTAATGTTCTGTTTATTGTTCTATTAGTAACAATAATAATATATTCATTGACATGTTTTCTTTTTCAAGTAAATTGGTAACGTTTTTTAGTCATCTTTACACGATTTAAGAATTAATACCCCCGTCGCCATCACGAAACAAATTGACGTGTTCACAGCTTGACGTTCGCTCTCCGATTGCCAGCGAGTCCAAAATTTCGTCGCACCTATAGTTGAAAATTATTTGCCGTTTCACTGAAGTACCGTCTTAAGCTAAATAAACCCGAAATAATTTCCGTTCGTCGCTTGGCGTTATTGTCTATTATATTATATGCATTATCATTGTATTAGTTTACACAGCGCTTACCACCATTCAACAACTAGTCTTCGCTATAAACACTGTCAATTTACGCTCATGTGGATTTGACCCTGCCGTGGGATTCTAACCTATAACCTATCTATCTAAACCTGAGAATCAGAATCTCTACTCTACTGCAAGCGCTGACATAATAAATGATTTAAAATATATATATTCAAAAGTATCTTTCACCAATCACGATGAATAGGGATGCCCTTTTTTTTTCGTTTTTTTTTAGTGACTTCTAACCTGTTGGCTCAATACAATTCACATATTATTTTCTCAATATGAGTATTTTGTCATATCATTTAAATTATGCGATCGTGGCCTAAAACAAATGACGCAGTAAATTATAATGTATACGTAGTAAGCAATTTTAATGGCAATTATAAAATCTGGTGAAAGACATTCACCTAGCCTTAATGAATGAACGCATAATCATTTTTTAAATAACCGCAAGATTGACTGAATAATTTTCTCTTTTGACCGTGCGTTGACATAATCTACTAATCCTACCTGGCCGGCTAGTCGACATAACGAAATATACAATCAATAATAAATCACAAAAATAAAAACACTATTTATAATTTTATTATAGTAGCACACAAGCCATTTAGTACACCTTTCTTTAACGTTACTTTTTACATGACAAAATATAATTTATATTACATTGTTTTAGATGTATAGGGGAAACAAAGTAATGTCCCACCATATTGAAGAAAGTACCCTAGTACCAATACAACGGTGATATAATTTTGAGTATATTTTTTGCAATACAAGATAAATTAAACAAATAGGAATATTCTATATTGTCATGTTACATTTCACGTGACATGTCTACATTTCAAACGCAGACTTAAATAAATAATGTTAATTTAATTAACAATAAATTTGGCACAACCTTGTTAAAAGTATGTGTCAACCTTGTTTCTAAAACAATGATCGTTAAAAAAATAGGCCAATGGGGTTTCTTCCCGCCTTTTTGAAAGCGTCATATCAACAAATAACTTATTTCCGCCCAGAAGATTTCACTCCGGGATTAGATTCAGTGCAGTGCGGATGTGTCAGGTTAACATTTAGATACAGTTTCCAAGCCATTTGTAGTTACTTCCTTTCGGACAGGAAGAAGGATTCGCAGTTCATAATTCCAGCCAAGATGAAGTTCCAGCCATCACACTTTAAACATAAAGCTAAGTAATCATTACCATCTTACAAGAAATTCTCTATGTCCATACCAAGGAACGCTTCTCAAATTTGTATTTGTTTTCGTATCATTTTAAATTTCAATGTAAATTGGTTGTGTGTAATTAAATAACACTTTTCACGATAAAGCTGTGTTCTTATTTTTATATTGTTATATTTAATTTGTAAATACACACATTTTAAGGCGCCCAAAAATTATAATTTAATATTTCAAACGAGTTTACAAATGACATTTTATTTGAGGTAGATAAATGATTTATAAAGCATTCTTTACAGAAGGTTAAGTTGGCAGAAAACCGAATCTCATACGCTGTGAGATTAATAGTACTAAATATTTCATGTTTTATTGATTGAATTAGTTGGCACTCCATGTTTAACGATTGTGCATTACAATTATTAAACTTCTTTTACTATTATCATTCTAACTATTTACTATTTTACACTCTTCTCTCGTTTTTAAATTTGACAATATATGTAGTTCAATAATAAAAACTCCACATTCCAAAAGCAACATAACTAATATTTCAGGTGATGACAGATCTACATACCTACTATTACTTTCTTAGCTTAGCGAATCAATATGGAAAACATTGTGGAATACTTTAGTAAATTGTAATTTTAAAGGAACATATACATATATATTATTAATTTCTTTTGACCACCTGAATAATGTTTTCAAAAATGACTTCTCACTATGCCCAAAGCGCAAAATTCTCAACCAATGAGTGCTTCCCTTAAGCGTCAATTACATTGAGCTTTTTTACGAGCTGCTTATTGGCGAATTTAAAAGCGGGCGGTTCAGCTACTGCGATTTCATGATTACACACAAAACTTTCCATTCGCTGATAAGCCACAAGCCAGCGAGCGATTTTGACGGAACGTAGCTCGTTTTTTTACCGGGAGGTCGCTACGCTCCATAACAATGTTTCCATTAAACGTCAAAAATGTAAATTTCAAAATGAGTAGTTCGTTTTTGCACCACCATCGCTCTACTGCGCAGACGCAGTAAGCCCACACGCCGGCGTGTAGTGTGAAAAGTTGACTGGATTTCAACTTTTCTAGGTGGAGTGTTTACAACCTGCTTATTAGCTTATTCGATGATTACACTGGGCAAATTTACAGGCAGATTATAAATTTGCCAATAATCAGCTCATAAAAAAGTTCAATGTAATTGACGCTTTAATCACATATGCGTATGAAATATGGACCCTAAGTAAAAGAGAGATCCAGAAACTTAAAGTGACACAGCGTCGCATGGAGAGATGCATGCTGGGCATAACGCAATAGGACAAAAGGTGGAATGAGTAGATAAGGAAACAGACAAAGGTTTGCGATTTAATAAAGTTCGCTAAAAACCTCAAATGGAAATGGGCTTAACACGTAGTTCAAAAAAGGGATAATCACTGGAGAAATCTAGTTATCCAGTGGTAATCAAGAGATGTAAAACGTCCGCAAGGAAGACCTAGAGGCGGCTGTATTGATAAAATAGTTTAGTTCTGCAGAAGTACATGGCAACGCAACGCACATGACCGAGAGAAGTGGAATTAGCTTGGAGAAGTCTTCATCCATCTGTGGATAGATTCGGACTGATGATGATATTAATAAGAAGTATTTGAGTCTTATAGTTGATTGTATTCATTTAATTAACTAGTTATGATACCTGAGAATTTTTTGACATAGGTATAATAATATTCTATTGAGTACATATTATATCTATGATTGAAATACTGTAAACTTTTCTATGCACTACGCAGAGGTATATATCAAGTTCCGCGAACAATCAAAACAAATTAATACTTTCAGATTTCACCGAAATTCAATATGTAATCATAGAAATGCATCTTGCAAAGAATAGAGCTATCAAAATATAATATGTAGGTACTGAATCACTTTCATTTATTAAAAACAGTCGTCACTTTGCAACATGCAATTTATTGTCTCATTTAGTACCTACATCATTCAAAGCGCTAAGTTAAATGATCACATTCATGCTTTGAACAATGAGAGAAATTATTCAATGTCTTCTTTTTGATAACGTTTCGTTTAATATTCTTATGTTATTTTTTTAAACATAAATAAATATATAGAGATTTTAATGTGGTACTGTAGTTAAAAACTATGAATCAATGAATATATTTAAATTTTATAATAGGCATAATAATGTATTATCATCTACGATTTTACATTCATGAGAGTTATATATGACATTGCTAAATTATTATTTCTAAAATCTTGTGTATATTCAGTGTTTAATAAAAAAAAATGTTTATTTACAATTAATTTGGTATACGTCAAACTATATGTTACTAATACCATTATATTTATTAAATATATAGCTAGTTGTCATCTATTGGCAAAATTTCATAGCATAGTTATTAAAATTTAAGCGCATGAGTAATAGAATAATAGTTTAAAATATAAGGGCACTCGCTCGGATAGTAAAAGAGTTCAAAAGACGCTTGTTCCAATATGTGTCGCTAGATTTCAAAATCAGCCAAGTCTATAATATATGAATAGGAGAAAAACTGCTTTTTGTTTTCTCAAATACACAGTCTCAAGGGTGAAAGTTTATATTATTTCGAGTATAGAATATTTAAAATGAATAAATTCCACATTTTGATAATGCAGAAATGTTTGAAAGCAGTAGTTTTTCATCAATTCATAAAAAAAGTTGAAAATACCTAAAGGTGGACTTGGTGGATTTTGAAATGTAGCAATACATATGTATTTTTTCGGCACTTTTCTTATTAGATATGTTTGGAAGGTTTTTTTAAATTATGTATTATAGAAATTTGTAGTTAGTGTTAGGTAGCACATCAATATACCTCCACAGATTAATTTTGGGAATGATGTAACATATTGAGAATTTAATGGAGTTAACTAATTCGAAATATTAATAATATAAGTACCTACTAATAATAAATAATAATGGGTAGGTATTAATAAACCCACGATTAATGACACCCACGGTGGCCGCGCGGTTTAAGCGTTGGACTATCACGCCGTGGGTCTCAGGTTCGAATCCTGGGTCTGGCAAGTACACATATTGTTTTTCAATTTGTGTGTGAGTCAGGGTATGGACCTAATAGGTTGAGCAAGTGGCTGACATCCATTTCTAGTAAAAAACAAAATCTGTTAATACAAACTTCTACTCTGTGTTGGCCCATGTGATCCTATTAGGATCGGACATGGTTAAAAAAAAATAATAAACCAAAATTGGTAAAAATGTTAGCGTTTAAAAATGTTATATTAAATTTCCGATACGTTATCCAGTGTCATTGTTTTCCAGTAATGACGATTTATACGCCTATTGAATTTATTATTAGTGATAAGTATATAATGATGTATTTGGTAGGGTTTTTTACAAACACTTTAAATATTCATAATTTGTTTATTATATTTTTTATTGTGATGCTTGACTTTATAGGAAGGTGATAAAAATTGTACCTACTTTATTCTATTAATTTTTTATATAAGTTAGAATTAACTGTATTCATTGTCAGCGTGTATTTACCTTTTGGTGAGTATAAATAGTGCCTGAATAGTGCCTTAATAGTTAAAAAATATTATTTTTAAATCTAAAATTTATACATTACTTTTACATTACATTTATACTTACATACAAGTCACTATCATTTATTACAACGTTTTTATTAGCTCGTATCCTTATTTGTCCGGTGGTTGTTTATCCAGTACAAATATTGCAATCGATTTTTAACTAATTTCCTGACTAGTTAGACATTTGAAACTTTTAGAATATATCAGAACACGATGCCAATGCATTCTTTTAATACGTTTAGCCATTTTTAAGTAGAATTAAATTCATTTTCAGTTAATTCTGTTTTGTATGAAAAGTTATTTCGGAAGAAATCCGTAATCCAATCCACTATTCTTGGTTGCTAAGTGGGTGGTCCTAGTAACTAAATTATTAATATATACGTGCGTTACTATGGAAATCAAAATGATATTTCAGTATTCTATATTTGTTTGTTTGTTTGTTTTTTATTTACTTCATATCAAGTACAAGTTTGAGCATATTGAGCATAATAATTGAACAGAAAATTTAAAAACGTTGTATATAAAAAGTTCTTTTTATCTTGTAATTATTTTTCTCTAAGCCTGGGATACCTACTAAATTTTTAAAATCTGTCCGGTATTGCAATCTTTGATAGTTTTGATTTTAGTGTTAAAGTGATAAAATCTCATTAGGTAATTAGTCGTGAATAACAAAACATTTTTAAGTCGCGAAAATAACATTATTATAATATATGTACATGCATATTATATTATTTGCAACAACCTTGTTTATACTATGTAAACTAGTGTAAACCATACATGTAATATAATATAACTAAATTCACATTGATATTTTTTTTTCAATTTTAAACTATAATTACAACGAACACTTATACATATTTAGACATATATACTTTTTAATGCTACCATTTTGTATTTACATATCAATACAAATCATAAGTTGTAAATATAATAATAATATTCATGTTAACCCACGCAATATAACACTTGTTAAAATATACGCACCATTAATAATATTGTCATATTGGTGCCTTACATATTTTCGAAAATTTGTTAAGCGTGTGTTTAAATTTCAATAAATATATTTAACAAATTTCTGTCAGACATCGAATAAACAATTCGATATTTTGTTTATTAGCAATGGTTAAAATACTCTTTCCAGTAAAATATTTGATTTATAATAGTTATAAAACATTTGAAACATTCTTTTAGTTATTTTTAATAATCCCAGTAGGTTATTTATATTCACTTCATGCATCCTATATGCAAATATGCATGTTAATTCCATACACCACACGTATACATTATTAACTAATATAAGCTTGTAATATTTCTGTTCAGAATTCATAGCAATACTTAATCCTAACATCATATTTGTGTTTGTAACATCTATTGGCATTCTTTAATAAATAAATAATTTATTACATAGTATTATAAATTGTCGTATATACATTTGTATATTTTAAAAAATGTACTTAATGCCTTGTACACACCTACAAAATGCGTCAGTTGCGTGCAGCTCGCGAACACATTATTTTTCCTATTCTGAGATTTTAACAGCTCGCTGGAAAACTGGTGTTTTATATCAAATATTATATTGCCCTTACAAATTTTATTTCCTTGATAATAATATAAAGATATAATATTTCTCTTGATTTTCATTTGATATAAACATATATAAATAGTTCGCAGAGTCAAACTTGCATGAAGCGAAGAATTTAATCTGAATAGTATTTTCAAAAGTGACAGCACACTGTGTATTAGGCGTAAAGTGTTCGACTAATGTGTCATATCAGTGCTCACGTATAAATACATGTGAAATATGGGCCATGAATGTAAGGTAAATCCAAAAAAATACGAGTAGTGCAATATGGCATAGATAGGAGCGTGTTGGGCATAACTCGAAAAGACCACCATGTAACAATAGTAGCCAAACCCAGCTGCAATGGGTTGGACATATTGCTCGGCAAGAGGACAACCGTTGGTCAAATACCGTCATACAGCAGTACCAAATGGGCACTAAATGACCATAGGGATGCCATAAAATTCTCGCTGGATAGATTAACTCATAAAGTTCAGTGGGTGCAGCAAATAACTAAAGACCGAGAAAAATAGAAGGAGATAGGGCTAGCCCTTATCCAGCAGTGGATCTAACGGAGGAATAGTTGATAGAACGCCTATTTCTGAAAGCGTGGGTTGGAAAAAATCACTTGTTGTTTAGTCAATTTGCGTTCGGTAAATGACTAACAATTTACTTTTCTTCATTAAAAGTCTTTTAATAAAACATAAACTCTATAGATACCCAACTCTGTAGAAAAAATTGATAAATTATTTAATTTTTTAAATTTTAATATTTCTTTATATAGATCAAGGCTGTTAAAAATGTAACATCCCTAAGTGACACATCAAATATTTTTTTTGATAAAATGTCCCTCCTGCCTAAATGAATTTATAATGTATTAAAACAGTAGCATAGGATCTATAGATGCGGTGGATTCGAAGCAATACTCGATAACACGCGTGTATTTACCTACTGTACAGATAGATGTCATATTGTATTTAACTATATTTTATAACGGTATTGTAGATTAATTGTGTTATGTTGTATACTTTTGTGTGACAACCGTTCAATTTGACTTTCTGTGTCTGAAATTATGTATGTAATTGATTACAGTTGTATTAAACAAACTGAACCGACAAAGTTTAGGAATGCTGATAAGTTCTAGTAAATAATGAGTAGTATGTATTTATGAATTTTTTCAACAGCATGCCCACGAGAAAACTTCACCGCACGCCACTGTATTAGAAATATTATAATGATTATAATGAAAATCTTTAGTTATACTTAATAGGTTGGCACTATTTCTTCACGTTGCTACCGTATGATTTCAATCAAGTAGTAAAAAATAAATGAAATAATATAACAAAAGCTGGTTTTAAATTTAAATGAATTTAGTAAATTAATAGTGTGTTCTTTTATTGTATCTAATAATTGTTAGATCATAAGTAAAATTTTTGCCAATCTTTTTTTTTAATTTACAAATTTCTCAGCATTCGACAAGGCATTTTCAGATAAATAACAAATAGTCTATAATTTCATAGCTCCACTTCGCGGTAATATTCATAGGAAACAATTCAGCCGTGAAAATGTAACGTAAATAGATAACTGTACCATTTTAACCTTCACAAATCTTATAATTAAATTTATCATTATTTATTGCAAGTCCGGAGTTTATTACAGTCTCGTGAATGAATAACGCAAAAATATACAGTAATAATTTCGTTCTTTATTACTTCTGAATCAATCTACCACAACAACTAACAATTTATTTTTTATGATAACGTAAAATATTGTGGGAGTTTTGTCTTGTGACGAACGGTTGTGAATTTCAAGGACACACGGTTACATTTATCATATTATTTTTTTACAAGTTTAGTTTTACAAAAATAACTACGATGGGCGACCATATTAATACATACCTTAGCAAAAAAAAATATTTATCCAATATAGTTTTTCGACAGTTGGATGCACTTTGTCCACTATTATTTCAATGAAGTTAACCCATTTGAGTTCAAATATTCCTAAATAAACTTGTCTTCTTCAATCGGGGCCTAGCACTATCTTTTAAAGGGAATGGGACGACTGGCCTCCGGACAATTGGACGCCGCACTGTCGTAGACACGTGTAGACGAGGTATTTTAATCAGTTTCTATCTACTTCTTAGTAGTTTGAATTCATTTTACTCTTAACATAATGTATTCTTTATCGCGGATTGAGTGTTACCATGCCTAAGGCTTTATATAAAATAAAAAACTCTTTTTTCGTTGGAACTTAAACATATGCACGATTATATCATTGTGTACGTCTACATATTTACATTCTCACCAACTATCAAATCATAATATATTCATTGAAATACAAATAATAATATTGAATATTTTTTTTAAAGTACCTTTAAGTACCTAACGTCTATTTATTTTCGAATTCTGTGGCGTCCAGTTTTCTGGTGCTAATCGTCCTAGACCTCTTTTAAAGTATCTCGTGATATTTAAGAAACTTACAGCTATTCCACAAATTTATGTCTTCCACATTATTTTGGATGTTGCTTCTACGGGTCATTCAGTAGAAGAGTCGTTTACATTTGATGCTTTAACCCACTTATACTGCTAGTTTCATAATTTTACTTTATAATTTGAAGGAGAAGACTCCTTATAAATGACCACCGTGTGTTTATGGATGGCTTTTGGATTATTTCCTTGTTTATGCAAGAAAATATCACTATGCGATATTCCAAATTTAAAAATACTCAAATTAGTTCGTCTTACCTACCCGCACTATAATGTATCTTACCTAACACTATAGTAGTGCCAATAAAATCGACAATTAGTAGCTTTTCTGCTTACGGAATTGACTAAACTCTACAAGCTCTAGAATAAGTCCTAATAGAAGAATTGGAAATAATAACAAGAAATAAACACGGTTAACCAACTATTGTGTCAAAATTCTTTCGCACACCGTATAATGATTTTAAAAAAAAATAATACGGTTAAAACGACTTGAAGCCGGCAAAAGCTGGCTGGACTAACTTAATTAGTTTTTCTTTACGGTACACATTTCAGGACATTTTCATATTATGTGGTTATAAAATTGTATTCACATCAATAGAGATAATATGTAGATCGATCTAAGGCCAAACTGAAAGAGTTGAAAAATCTGCATTATCGAAATAGAAGAGTTGTAATGATTATGGTAGACATTAAACCTTGATGATGGTAGATGCCTACATAAAGACCGAAGAATATAGAAAACTTATCATCTAATATTTATGATCAATAAATCAATATACATGTAGAGATTGGTTTACACGTAAACTTTAAAACACTCGCGCGTGCATTTAATAGACAGGTAGAGTGACTTTGGGAGTCGATAATTTGTTTCTCCAATATCAATTCACTTTCTACAAGTCCCGCATGCTTCCATTATTAAACCATTAACGCTGGAGATACTGTGGGAGATAAAAAACGGTAACTGAAATAAATTTCGAGAAAACTTCCCAACGCGCCTGTTCAATCAACATTAAAACAAATCAAAATGTTTTAGTTTAGTAAACCCTTCATCTGACAATATTATTAATAAACTGCATTTAACATTTTAATATAAACATCCAATTAATATTATATCTTTTATAGACCAGGGTACACTGAACTAATGAGAATTTGCTTACCCTCAGGTGTCTATCAGGTGTGGTATATGGTGTAGAGATTTTAGGTCTAGAAAAATATGGAATAAACCTTATCAGGTCATTCAAGAAGGCATTCTATAAACAAAACAGTTATCGGCGGCTATCTAAAATTCATATTATGGCGAAAATTTAGGTTGGTAGACATGTCGGTCAAGTTCGGATATGTTCGTGCTGCCAAACCCAAGCGGATAAGATCAAACACAAGCGGATAAAGCCATCTAGTCGGTAATGAGCCGAATACAAGAATTTTGTATTGACACGTTACAATTTAATGAGTCGTGTTATTGTGATCGCAGTACGACAGTCGGATCTTGCACCTCAATTCTCAATATTTAAAATTGACGTACTCTGTTTCGTTCTCAAAGTTAGCACAGTCAAAAGAGGACTGTTAAAAGATATCACCTTTTGACAGTTCAGACGGTTAATTTTTTTACATAATTAACCGCCAGAAAACGTAAAGTGATAAATATGATACATATATTTATCCTAATTAGCTCTTGTTTTGTATTAAGTGATATGTTAGAATAGGTCTGCACGTGTTAAAGAATATTTTATTTTGATTGGTTTCGTCTGTTTCATAATTTGCATTTAATATTTACGTACAGTTGGCTCGCTTTGTTTCCCATGGTTGTATGGCATAAAATAATAAATGGAATCATGCTTCTATACTGCTACTACGTTCTGGATGGTAAGTCAGTTTCCATTAATCTTTTGTATGGTACAGACTAATATTACTATCAGAAAGAAGGAAAAGCTTTACCGAATCTATATTTTTAAATTTAAATTGGAGTGAATAATTTAAATTTTAAACAATTGACAATATAATTATGGGATATAAATAAAAATACTATATACTGATACCAAATATCATAATGCTTAAATCCCCCATCAAAAATCTTGTAATCAAAACCCATACCTATCAATACTTATAACAGATAAATGCTGAACAAATCTAGTCATATAGTGATATGCAGAAGAGAATACATTCAAAAGGGTTGCTGGAGTAATGAAATAATTAAGATAGACACCATCAACGTGCAAGAATATGGCAATGCAACATACTAAACCGAACAAGCGCATCTATTCTATTCACAAGAATATTGAAACAATTACAATAAGTTAGTTGTAATTGTTACAATATGTGCTATGTTTTAACAGTACCTCTCTTGGCTGTGTTAAGTTTTTGAGCGAGATAGACAGTTGTCACTGTTGAGATGGCTAACTTATTTTAATTATTGTTACAATAAGTGCTAATACTTCGATATAAAAATGTAAAACTACCATATATAGCTGCCGATAGCGGCATATAGCAGTCTTGTGTATAGAATAGAAGCGCAGCTTAGAAAAGCCTTCACTCAGTAATGTCCAGGTTGATAATGAAAACTTTCCGTATGCAAATAAAATTCTAA
The DNA here is from genome assembly GCF_057557595.1 of Rhyacophila brunnea. Taxonomy (NCBI): domain Eukaryota; kingdom Metazoa; phylum Arthropoda; class Insecta; order Trichoptera; family Rhyacophilidae; genus Rhyacophila; species Rhyacophila brunnea. The sequence goes on along the minus strand of NW_028232796.1, from coordinate 5,413,512 downwards.
CAAAAAGTGCGACTAAACTAATTTTATAGTCAGTAATATACTGAAATAGTGATGTAGTTTGTAATAGAAGTGAAGCAATCACATACACCCAGACTTGTCTATTGTCTATTTCAGGGTTTCCAAACCCGGAAATTTTAACGGAACACTTAGTTTATTTTGTAGGTTATTTATTAGCGCAGCTAACCGTTCTGCCATGACTTGTCAGCCGGTTAGTTAAAAACAATATACCCCATCTTTCATCTAAAGATGGTCATCGCCTGTACATCCCGAAGCGGGCCTCCAGGCTAGGATCTTTGGCGGGCCCCCTACTTATCGCCAAGGTTAAAGACAACGTGACGATCTACAGTTGCATATTCCAAATTGTATTTGAGGTAAAATTAAAGGTATTTTAGCGATTTTTTGTATTTTTAATAAACCCACTTTTATGGGGATATGCACAATTATGGACATATCAAATATCGACAATAATCAAAAATTGTAAGTATGACAAAACTACATATTATTAAATGTTAGTATGCTTGAAGTGAAACCGCGTCGCAGGCGACATTTTTTTACTATTAGTGCATGTTTGTGATGTGTTTTTATCTCACTTGGCTGGTCGATCTCTCACGCTGGGCCCCCGTAAGCCCAGGGCTCCAGGCTAGAGGCCTGTCAGTTCCCCCCCCCCTTGTGGGAGCCATGACCTATCTAGATACTTGACGTCATAAATATCAGTGGAGATTGATCATCACTCGCCTTTCAATATGAAGCAGATACTTTAATTATTTTAGTTTTATTTATTTTACTTCTACTTAGTAGAAGATCTTTAAATGTGTTACAGTGTATAAAACTTTCCAAATGGTCGCGGAACACCTATTCAGGTTCGGCGGAATACTGGTGTTCCGCGGAACATAGTTTGGGAAACCCTGCTATTCTATTCACTTATGTAGAATATATTGTGAACTCACCTTGAATCGTACTGGACTACGATGGTCGATGTTTTATATACCTACTTAATTACATTATAGTATTTAATTTATATGTATTAGTCTAATTTCTTGATAAAAAGACGAAACTTAAGGAATGAAATAAAGAAACTAGTTTAAAAAATTAATATAGTAACAAACATATAATATAATTCTCTTTTTCTTATCGAATTAAGTTTTAAATAGAATTTATTTTAAATGCTGAAGAGGGCTTGTTACTACGATAGTTCATTGAAAGCAATATCGCAATGGGTTAAAAGTAAGTGGCTCGCGTGGGCATCGAACCCGGGTCAGAGAGTCCAGACGTAATGACACCTCCACTGACACTGACAGGTGCACCGCCGTGACCTTCAGTCGGCTGATCAGTGAAAGTATTCTTCCGCCTGTGTTACTCGGTTCGCTTCACAATACACCATTTTATTGACGATAAGTGCTATTGATGAAGAAGTTTTATACTGGATTTATTGTTATCGATCTACAAAAGCGTATAGCTACATCCGGCGTTGTATTTAATAGAAAAATAGAACATTTATTGTGATCTAATCTAGGTTTTTACGTGCCTCAAAGTAGTTTAAATTAGGTACTTGTATTTGTAAATTCATATAAGCCGAGTGGCAAAGTTAAACTCGTCACAACTGAAACACGTCAAATATTATGTCGATGTAATTTTGTTGGTACCTACCAACAAAACAATGCGCCGGCTACACGCTCATGTTTTACCGTGAGCTTAACTGCGCAAACCGGATCGTATTGGGAAGTCCATGTGTATGGATAGGAAAACTGTAGCTCGCGCAAACCGAAAAGCGCTGTAAAAGATTTTTTTGTACAAACTATACCGCACAGGCAAGTCGCTGCCGTCTAGCCGGCGCATAATGTACCTCCGCATACTGCTTGAATGCGACATTTCTGTTTGAAAAAAACATATGGTGTCGCAAGCAACAAATTTCACTAGGCCAGGTATAATTTCTAAATATCGTACTGGTACATGTGCAGAAGTGACTTTTTCATTTGTGTCTTCACTATCCCGGCATAGCCTCGCCAATGCGCACGGAAGACAGTTATAACATTGCGCTTAATTGATGACTATATCATAGACGAGACGATCTTCAGTCTACAACAGGGCTAAGAATTTCCAACATTATAATTTTTTATAGATATGAATTAATGTCTTGATATACTGAGGAATTATTTTTTTGTGACGTAACATCCTCTTAACAATAAAAAAAATCGGATGTTCATATTTAGTATCGAGCAGTACCCGCTTTATAAAAATGCATTTTTCAAGGATACGATCTTTCAGCCATCCCATGATATATTAATTAATATTATCCACTCCATAATATATAAATATAAGACAAAACCTGAAATGTCTTCCGTCTTATTTTACCACGTTTTTATTAGCTCGAATTCTTGTTTGTCCAGTACAAATTTTTTCTTGTTTGTCCAAGATTTTTATTGGACGATTAAAGATTTTTAACTAACTTCCCGACTAGCTAGACATTTGAAACTTTTAGAATATATTCAGAACACGACGACAATACATTCTTTTAATACTTTTAGCCATATTTAAGCAGAATTGAATTCATTTTCAGTTAATTTTGTTTTGTATGGAAAGTTATTTCGGGAAAAATTCGTAAAAAGTAAAACACTATTATTGATTGCTAAGGAGGTCCTAGCAACTAAATTATTAATATATACGTGCGTTACTATGGAAATCAATATGAAATGTCAAAATGATATTTCAGTATTCTTTATTTATTCAGTATTTCTATCAAGTACAATAAAAAGTTTTTATTAATACATAGAATTTTCAAGTTTATATGATTCAACAGAAAATTTAAAAACGTGGTAAGTATATAAAAAGTTCCTTTTATCTTGTAACTATTTTTTGATCAGATCATACGGTTTTTTCGCCTACTTTCCATATTTATACACATGTGCAAATACGTTGACATTATTTTATATTATAATTTGGAGGTAGTCAGAAACTTAGCGTTTTGATACAAATCATAAAAACACTTTTTTGGTAAATGATCCTATCAATTTAAAACCTTTAGTAGGTAATAGATTCTTAACGACTGAACGATATCTATATCTAAATAAAAAAAAATAAAAACATATGTGTACCGTCAATCTACTTTTCGAGAAATTAAACAATGCATCAGTGATAAGTAGGCTAGCGAGGCTGGTATCAAGGCCCTGAAGGCTACCATGGGGCAAATACCCTTAATGGTGACAAGAACTCTACTGATATTTTATAAATCGGTATTTTTTTTGAATATAGTCGACTGTATTTTTTTCATAAATACCTACAATAACCGATCAAATTGAAATCCTCGCATGATGGCACTTTTTCAGTCGTTGTAGAATGTAACTCTAATCTAGCGAGATTATTGTGGACATCTAAACATATTTATTAACCATTGACTTTCAAAGTGGCTTCATAGTCCAGTGCGTAACGCGCTGGCTTTCATCCAGGGGCTCCGAATTCGATTCCCAGTGAGGTCACAATATATTTATATGAATTTCTCAAAGTCAGGGTGTTTGTGATTGTTTCATTACTAACACATTACTATTTCACTACACCACTATCATTGGGCCTCATGGTCTGTTGTAGTGTTATAAAGAATATAATAATGAATATACAATTATTACTGTCTTATATTCCCTTTTATATATTATCCTATCATGATTTCCCTTGGTAATGTAAAGTTTCTTGTCAGAAATACAGGAATTATGATACTTGACTAAAATACTAGGAAATTTTCAAAAATTAACACGTACTCGTTTGATGATTTCCGTGTTCTGATGAAAAAAATTATATTAAAGAGTTGAAACATAAGTCATTCTTTTCAGTTTTGTTTGGTCTGACATTAAAAGCCCTGATATGTCAATGTTTATCAAACATTAAGATACTTTTAAATAAATGGTTTAGAAAAGTTTTCGATCCCTGTTCTAGGCTAATACGAGTATAAGCATTTTTACCTAATACTATCGAGATATGTTAATTAATAGTATATTACGTGTTCTGTAAATTTAATTGTACCAAATAGTTATTTACGTTTTTTAAAGTTTTATCGCTTAAAACATTTTATTATCAAATATTTATTAACAAAAATGTACTTGATTCTCTTTATTGTGGAGTATCTAAAAACGTGAGTGATTTCATTTTTACAGCTGCTGCGTTTAAAAATATTTTAATGATGGCTTAATTTTTTTTGTATATCATGTGAGGCCACTTTCTTCCGTGCCTCGTAAAATCATACAAGTATCATTTTACTATAATTACTTAGACGAGGTAGTAGCACAAGAAAAAAACTAACATAATTATGTCAATTATGGGCCTTTTATCAGGCCGTTAATATTTATGACTGCCACTTGATTAAACTGTGAAATAAAAAAATGGTTTGTGCTATTTTGAAACACATTTTGTAGTAGAAAATTAATACTTTTCACACCTGCTTTTCATTAACTTATAATAAATATTACTTTAATCAGATAACGTAAGAAACTATACGTTTAAAATAGCATGCGTTCGTTTATAAGACGTATCATAATCAATTTCTCGTAATCACTCCAATAGACAAATTGTCGAGATATGAAAGACAAAAATGATATTAACATTCAGTACATACCAAGCGAATATCCTAATAAAGTCTATTAGTTTTTTTTACGGTACTGCACACTTTTAAATGTATAATTTAACGGCACACTGAAGAATATGTTTTAATACCGGGGAGAAGGGCACAGGTGTATCTGGGTAGACCCTCCATCCAGCATCGCTTCATGTTGGGAGAAATGTGTGACGTCATAGGGCGTAATTATTGATAACACGTATTTTTGAGTTATAATTCTGCGCAGAATCGCAATATATTTAAGCTAACACATAGACAAACAATGATAATTTACATAAGAGGTTACATCGAAGATGTTTAGATTAAATATGTTATTATTGCGGGCCTATTGCCGCGTCACCATTAATTTCCTTCATTAAATTAAAGTCCCTTTGCGAGGGAATTGTCTCTGGTAACAGTATGTACTCACAAATAGGGATTTTAATACCCAAAGAATATATCAATACCGGTATTTTGGTAGCTATTATTGAATACCGGTATTCGTCAAAACATATTATATAAAAAAAGAAGTACCTATCAATAAATATATCTATTAAAATCGTAGTAGATTTTTGGGTTTTCGACGTGTGTCCTTCTTCCTTCTTTACTCGACGTTTTGGGCTCGTTGCAGAGACCATTATCAAGAGATGATATGTTTTATGATGAAAATGTAGTGTAAACCCTGAAAATATTGATAGGAATGATGAATTACGGTTAAAACGTCATGGCTTCCGGCACTATCAGCAAAATCCAATATTCGAGCCGGTAGCTTTGGTTATAACGATTGACAGATTACTCTGAGCAACGTTTGCTCTTAGCTAATCGGATTCCTTTTGACATTCTTAGAGCAACGTTTACATTCATATACATACACTACATTTCCATCATAAAACATTTTAATTTTTTATAGAAACCTAAAAATCTACTACAATAAAAAAAACCGTGAAAGCCTCAAACATTATATAACTATTAAAATCTATTTAAAACACTATTTTATATCAACCTTCAGTACCTACATTTATTATGTTGGCCTTTGTAAATATGTATTGATCATGACTGCCAATTTTTACAAATAAATACTCTTAATTCGGGTATAGAAAAATCTCCCTGAAATTCAAAGTTTTTGGGATTTACTATCAACGTTGGATCAATAGTTATAGAATAATTGGAAATATTTGGCACGAATGTTTTCTTTTTCGAAATATGTTAATTATTCATTGTGACAATAATTATATAGATAAGGTTTCAGTCAAATAGATTTGCGTTTGGCAACATAAAATTTATACAATATGGTAATGACATTAAATTTATTTTTGAAAATCACATACGTGTACGCCTTCTTAATATTGAAAATACTGGTAATTTAGATTTTTGAAACCGGTATTTCGTTATCGATAAATAATTGAATACCGGTATTGCAATCCCTACTCACAAAGTTATCACTTGTTTTTTTACTCTTAAGTTACTTATCTTTTGTTGCGTATTTCACTGAACAAAATAACTAGATTAAAGATTTTGGACTATAACCAGAGGGTATCATATGATTTTTTGTTTACACAATTAATGATGATTCCATCATGTTTTATTTTAGATGAATTGGTAGCTTTACAATATATATGTATGTATTTACCATAATATAATTTTTGGAATAATAACAGTTAGAAAATAAAATAATAAAGGTATGTGCATGTCATGTTAGTATGTATGTAGGAAATTAATATCTTATATTATGTTAAAACATTATTCTTTATAATCGTAGTATTTAGAGACTTATGATATGGGCCTATTATAATATAAGGATAAATAACTGTATTCAATTGCTACGTTTTTTTATCAATAAAATGTAGCCTAATAGTGAGTTTTCAAGATAAAAAATAATTACCTACACATATAAAACATTTTGTGTTCCTTGTGTTACACTATTGATAAACAAATACTCAACAACACGTCATTATCCTCTAACAAATTGCGCCAAAGGCTATTTTTTAGTAGAAGAAGGGAGAAATAAATTCACATAAATATATTATACAATTTAAAAGATATTTTTATCAGAATTTACATCGACTTTGGACTTTGGAAAGGAAAAGGGTGTATTCCACACAAATCACATTTTACAGGAGGCACAAAAACGTTTTTTATATGGTTTTCGTTCAAAGTTAAATTACAAAATAGACTAGAGAATAGAGAATTACAAAACCTTGAAGTGCATGATAATTAATTATTTGGTTTTTATAACCCTAGTCTGATATTAATTATTGAGTTAATTTAACCAAAAGCTAACTAAAATGATAATTAAGTCGTTTTTCCCACGTCACTTCCTTCTTTTTTTATTTAAATGCTAGTTAAATTTAGATAATAATTCAGCATTTGCAGCTAACATCCATTGGACAGAACATTTATTTAGTCGTGTACAACATTATTATCCAAAAAAGCCTATTTTGAAAAAAACTGAGGGTTACGCCCTTTTTCCTTTCTAAAGTCGACATGTAATATGAAGGAAATGAAAAAAAATGTTAGCTCACTTTCCAATAACTCGCAATGCACCGGTTGGTTATCACTACAATATGCATAATATTATCGTCATGTAATTACGCTTTCATATTAAAGTTTGAATACAATGCTATCTAGTGTGATTCATGAACTATAATACTTTAATGAACATCGTTAGCTGTAATATTGGTATTGACGTATAGACAGCAATATATTTTTTCAAATAGACTGATATTAGTAGTCTTTTTAATGTGTGTTAAGATTCAGATCATGAATTCAGTTGATTAACTGCGTGGTTAACAACCATTTCTCATAAAACTTTCATTTAGAGACTTGTTTGAGGAATCCATATCAAATTTAAGAGTCTGCTAGTATGGTAGAATTCTCCATCTTTAATCAATCACACAGCTACATAAATTCGTATATTAATCTCATTAAATGGCAAACATTCGTATCTTTGAAAAAATCTATTATAGTACAAAAGAATCCAAGATCTGCACTTGTCTGTGTATGAATGACAAAAAATAGCCCTTATACGCATAATAATTTAAAAATCAGTCATGATAAGTATACTTAAATAATATATATCTCTCGTATGATCAACGTCACTTTGCTAAACAAGGTGCACGCTAGCGGTATTCGGTCAGTGGAATAGAAACACGCCTCTGTGAGATAAATACACTATAATATTCGTTTAAAAGTAGAAGGTATGAAGTTAAAATAAATAATCCGAATCCATCGACAATATTTCCATAAATCAAATCAGTTTTTGCTTTGTACCTGTACCTACTAAAAAAAACTATCCTCTTATTTTGGTATTATATCAGTACAATATTGCGTGTATAGTACGATAGTACGGTGACCATAATGTCTTCAATACAATAATAGACAATTTAAAAAAAAAACTTTCAATTCAACCAAATGAAAAAGTGAAATAATATTTTATTATTATAAATATAACGGGCATTAGGTACTTCTAAAAACAAGAAAATCGGTTAAAATTGTAATATTGACATTTTTATTTTGGTATATCGTCACCTTAACCTCGTAAGTCCGATATTATGGAAAAATTAAGTTTGTAAAAAATTTAAACATAAAACATAACTTCACATTAAGAAAATCACGACAATTCTATAGGAATGAAAAGCATATTTTTATTATATATTTGTCCTTCAAAATATTGTTTATATTACGTTTTCTTCTTACCCTCAACATTATTTTCAATTTCGAGGTTTTAATAGTAAGGTTACGGTATGGTGTGTAATTTTTATTCTTCCACTATTTTACAACGTTTTTCTTAGCTCGTATTCTTATTTATCCGGTACAAATCTTGCAATCGATTTTTAACTAACTTCCCAACTAGCTAGACATTTGAAACTTTTAGAATATATCAGAACACGTTGCCAATGCATTTTCTTAATACTTTTAGCCATCTTTAAGTAGAATGAATTCATTATCAGCTAATTCTGTTTTGTATGAAAAGCTATTTCGAAACCATTATTGGTTGCTAGAGGGTCTGGGGTCCTAGCAATTAAATTATAAATAAATACGTGCATTACTATGGAAATCAATATGACATGTCAAAATGACATTTCAGTATTATTCCTATCAAGTACAAATTTTTTTGATCGTTTAAGCTAGTCAAGTCAAGTTTATATGATTCAACAGAAAATTTAAAAACGTTGTATATAAAATTTCTTTGTATCTTGTAATTATTATAAAACTAATTTTAGCTAACCATAATATATCTTTGTCCACTATTACTATTGTATGTAACTAAATTCTTTCTACAATACCACATTACATTAGACTTAACAATTTGTAGCAAATAGTAAAATCACCGCTGTAAACGTTTTTAGCATTTTTCTTGCCAGATCAAACATAATATAATATACATATTTCAATTTTTCAATAACACAAATACCTCAAATGCTTATATATAAAATTTAGAATTATCATTATATTTTCTTGGATATTTTTTTCGTACTAACCGGTTGTACCTTATATTTTAACAATACAATTTTTTTGTTAGCTATTGTATTTAATTTACCTATAAATAGTTACAGTTTTGTAATTATATATGCGCAAAAAAAAACTAGTTAAATAAAAAAATATGTGTACTTATTTCTTTTATATTCATATATACGAGACGCGTCCAATTATTAACCCCGATAAGTTTAGTAATTTCATATATAAATCTGGAGATTATACAAAGATGTGTATAATTGAATCTTCGTTTGACTTTAGTTTTACATATTGTATACACTGTTATTACATATATATGATGTTAATAATATAATATACTGCTGTGAGAGCTCCACTAAGATATCATTTATTTATCTTTATATTTATTTTTTAATTATTTGTTTATTAATTTTTTCGAACTAACTTGTTTTCTTATCCTGACTGGCGTATTTTTGACCACGTCAATTGTCAACATTAAGAGCGTACATAAGTGAAACGGCAAATAATTTTCAACAGTATGTGGAACGAAATTTCGCAGTCGTGGCCAATCGGAAACTGACAGTCGAGGTGTGAGCACGTCAATTTGTTTTGTGATGACGTCGGAGGAATATATTCTTAAATCGTGTAAAGATGACTAAAAAACGTTCCGCATGTACTTGAAAAAGAAAACATGTCAATGAATATACTATTATATTACGAATATAATAATAGACATAACATAAAAATGACGCATGTTGAATTTTTATGACAAATTATATTTCGTTTGGCTTGCGTCGTTTGCACAATCCGCGCATCGTCTAGTCACGATCTTTTCAGACCATGCCTCAGCAGCCTTAATTAAGATGCAAAATGAAATACCACCTAACACAGATTATTATTGAATAATTTAATAAAACGCACAATTTTTTAGTACTTTTTCCATTTTTATTATTAAATAAATCTGGACCGGTTTTGTCCGCCTCAGAGGGATATTTTCAACTAAGTCAGTACTAAAAAATGTGTGTTTTATTAAATTAATCAATAATACAATCAGTTCCACCATGAATTGACAGTTAACACAATAAAAGAAATTAACACAGATGTCATGAACCGACACTTTCTTACCAATATTTATATCTAGGTACCGATTTTCTAATTGGCAAAAATCTGTTTTTGGTCACAGTAATATAGAGTTATCTCAAAAACGGTGTTACTGTAGGAAATAATGTATTACGAAAATTCGCAGAATCATCGAATTTCTTATGCTTTATTGCGCTATTCGATAAACGTGATAAGTCGCGGCTGATTATGTGACTGCATTGTTGAATGTAGATCAGCAGTTTGCCGATAATACAGTGACATATTTATTTGTAACTCTCTTGGTCACGGCGAATCGATCGCCGCACAAATCCGCCGTGATCGAACGAATAAATAAATATTATTCGTAATAATTAAAAGTCGACGCGAAATATTCAAAGTGAATTGGAACAGAATCATCGGGACTCCCGACCTGATCGCTCGTGCATTCATAATTAAATTTATTTTCAACCAATTCATATGGAGTCGCTTTTTGTATTTTGTATCGAGCGACCAGATGCGCCCGGAATTAGGCCAAGACATTAATTAAAATGACATTTAAGGCCATTGCTTTTTCAAATACAATACTTTTTTTAATACTTAAAACTTCCCTAATTTCTAAATATTAGTTTCAGATTCATCCAAAAGTGAGTTGATACGGAGTTTTCAACATATATTTTTATTGAACATACATAATTTTGAAAACACTTCTGAAAAAATATATTAAAACCAATAGAAAAAATCTTTTTGAAAAAAGTAAGACCCCGCAGGAATCGAGCCTGCATCTCTCGGGGTATTGTTATATTAAATTATGAGTTCAATTAAGCCACAGTACTAAAATATCTTGGAGTGATCCGTGACGTCGGTTAGTAATTAAAGTAACACCTACTTTGATTTAAAATATAAAAGCCGATAGCCAATAGTAGCTCAATTTAGAAAGACCTTCAGAGAGCCATTAGTTAAAATTTGTCGTAATTAAGTATGGTACATTTAGCATATAGTGGTATATGTGCGTGGGCGCGAAACCCGAGAGATGCAGGTTCAATCTTACTTTTTTCAAAAAGATTTTTTTCTATTGGTTGTAATATATTTTCTTAAAAGTGTTTTCAAAATTATGTATGTTCAATAATTATAATGTTTCATTCTTAAATCTTGTGAATTATTCGTTGAACAATTCGTTGTTGTTATTATTATGATATCTAGTTACCAATAATAGTATTGGTGGTATCATAATTATGTTGCCAGTATTGTGTATTATTAATCCGGTTTTAATTAATTTGTTGTTTCTTTTTTTAAACAATACAGATTTTGAGAATTTTTAATAATATTCTCTAAAAATACAAAAAAATATTAACATTCACTACAAATATATTATACAATAGGCATTCTAATATGCCTACACATCTAATAATCTAATATGACATTTATTAGTTAAAGATGAACTCTGATCCTTTATAATGTTTTTATCGTACGATATCAATGCACATGCAGATAATGCATATGCAGGATTTTTTAATATAAAATATATTTTAATAGTCTTAAATGAACTTATTATTATTGATGTACTGAACATTTTAATATAATAAAAAAAGCTAGGAGCAGGTTTCACATTCGCATATATTTATTTATTCGCGAAATATGAACCAAACATATAATTGCTTTATATAAAAAGTTGTCAACATTTTACTCCTAGCATTTGAGTGTATCAAGAAGAGGGTCTGACAGGGCTCTTATCTATTGGCCCGGACTCAGGGGGGGCGGTGTGGTGAGTCAACCAGATAAATAAGATAAACACACATGAAGCGCCTAGTTTCAAAAGCCCCTAAAACGGTTTTTGAAAATTTTTGAGTTAGATATGTAATTAGATGGATATTTTTATTACATATATGATGGCCAAAGATTGAACTTTAAAAAACGTCAAAAACCGTCAATACGTATGATCAAAAATTAGGGTAAATTTCAAAACCTGCTAAAATGGTTGGGTTGCTTTTCAAATACCCCTAAAATGGAAAGCCAAAATACTCCTTAGAATTTTACAAATTAAAAAATAAATACATTAAGTTCACAGATTTAATAGATATGATTTCCTCTCATTTTTTTCATAACTACCTAAAATAGTTTTTTTCATTTTTCTCAGAACTACCTAAAATCGTTTTAGGGGCTTTTCAAACTAGGTGCTTCACATCTTAAATTTTCTCTGATAGTAAAAATAGTCGCTTTGGGGTTATAACCATTTTAAAATACATGGTTCGATGCAATTTTAAGTTATTATGTGTCTATAGAGCGTCAAACTGCCTTTAATATATTGGACGCTTAAGACCGCCCAGCGCGTAACGATTAGGCAGTCATTCGATATAATTAGAATGCTATTTAAATGTGGTAATTAAAAAGTAATCATCTAGTCAGCAGTCAATATGTTAACCTTAGAGATAGGTAGGGGAGCGCCAAAGATCCAGGTCTGGGTTCACGCTTCGGGATGTGGGGGCCATGAGTATATCCCATGGATATGCTATATAAAATGTCGTTATTATTTTCATAGCGACTGTATCACCAAATTTTAAATATTTTGGCTTGATGTGTCTTCCTTCAATCATTAAAAACATTAATAAATATAAATAAATATCAATAGGTTTGTCATGTAGTTATAGTAAAGAATTATTTTAAAACGTTTAAAATTTACAGAATGTTGAAAATAAATTACATATTTATATATAATTTACTGTCGCATATTTTACTTTGAAGTCGATTTATTTATTGTCCCGGTCTCTAGGCTCTGTTTGGTAGCCCTGACCTAAGTCATTCTGGTAAATCTATGCATGCTTTCTACAAACAATATTGAAATATTTTTGTCTATAAAACTGATCTACTCAATTAGTTTAATGAATATTAAAGGCTGTCATTTTGATGTTGGCAATAACTATAGTAAATACTTGTCAATCTTGTTATATTTAGTATTTTACTTGCTTAATAGCTATTCATTTGTTAATATTATTGTTAAATTGATACTGGCTTACACTATTTGTTATAGCAGTATCATAAAATACTAAATAACACAAATTATTCTTGTCATATTGGTGACTAAATTAAATTTGAGAAAATGTAAAAAACCTACCATGAATTCAAAGCAGGTCGTAGTCTAATAAAATATAGAAAATCGTTGATCTTTATACAATCCAATAAAAACAATAATATTGCCGTTCCAATGTTTGTTTTTCGTGTTGAATTGTTTATTGCTTTAAAATTCAAGAGCTGGTATAAAACAATAAATACGTGTTTCTGTGTTTTCAAACCAACAAGTAAAAGTGAGAACTGAGGTGAATAGTTGACCGATAATAATATTATAGTTTAATATATCTCAAAAATCTTTAAATGAGGATACTTCTATTAGTTAACTATACATAAAATAAGCTTCAAAAAACACGATTCAAGAATAATAATAGCATTGCATTTATTTATATACTTATTCAGAAATAAATATTTTTATATTGAAGAAATAAATTTTGCCGTGACCCATTTTTGAACCACTTCTAAAAGTCACAAGAAGATGTAATTGAGCTTTGCAAAACATTATAGATACCTAATCTTTTGAAAACCTCATAAAAACGCAAATAACAATAAATACATACATTTATATAAGCAACGAAAGCAATATATCGACAATAAAAGATTAAAATGGTTCCCCATAATGCAATCTCATTTTTTAATTCACAATTACGTCGTGTACTTACTCGTACCTTATATCGGATTAAAGTGTTATTGTTTTCATTGTGTTATCTTCTGTTTAAAATCGTTTCTTGACACTGATGTTTATTTATATATTTTGCAACCACAATTCAATTAAGTGAGTATTCCAATTTTCACATTTGTTTTTTTATATTTACTTTCTAACGCGGCTTTGCGATAAAACTCAAAAATTATTAGTTAAATGAAAAATCGTTTTTAAAATACATAAATATAAAAAATATTAAAACTATGAATTAGTGAAAAAATCTCTACGACAAAATATAGAAAACTTAAAAAACTAAATTTTAATAATAAATATGACCATAAAATATATGTAATATTAAGATGGGGTCCTTTGACAAATTCACATTTTATAACATTGTTTTACAATTATTGTAAGTTTATCTTTGACTTAAAATGAAAAAATATTTTTCTTTTTATTGTTTTCAGATACATATTTATAAATTAATACAGTTTAAATTGTAAATTATCAAAAAAGTGTCTCAAATTGCAAGCTTCATATTTTTCCGCCAGGTGCTTCTGGTAGGTAAAGGTGTCGCCTTAATCATTTTTTTCTTGCAGTTGTAAAGTATACGTGTAAAACATGGGCCTTAAAATCAAAAAATGGATAAAAACTAACAATGACGAGATGCATGTTCGGCACAATGCGCAAGGATTGAAAAATAAACAAATGGATAAGGGAGCATACAAAAGTATTTGATGTAATACAATGTCTTAACTTAAAGACAGACATCATTGAGCAAAGAATAAATGCAAGTATTTTTTTGCTGAATCAATAAAAATCAAGTTAAGCATACACACGTAGCAACAAAAGACTAAATACCGAGAATAATGGAGACAACAAGAAGAGGTGTCCAGCGATGAATTGAAAAAAACTGAGATTATGATACCATCATTAGTTTTTGACTGCCATATTCGATAAATGATATATTTTATTGTTTGCTAAAATACCAATAGAAAATCCCTCATTCTCGAGTCTAGTACAAACAATAATGTGTTGACCGCGACATGTTTTATTACCGAACAAAGTGGAGCAATATTTCCACGACCGATGTTCCAAACATTCTCCATTCCATATTAAATTATCGTTGGAACAGATTCCAGCTGGAATTATCGCCGGTCACGGCGGCTTGGAACACTGTCAATATTCGTGCCTACACCAAAGCTACGCGGAGTGAGCACGGTCTTGCGAATTATTCAATGCAAATCTAAGACGAATGGTATTTATAAAGCGTGGCGTGTATTTTTAATCTCAAAATAATTGTATTCCATTCATTTTTGCGCCATTTAGCGTCAGCTAGCAACGCTGCATACTATATTTATTATAACTGTGCTATGAACATAATCATTTGTAACTAATACTAACTATCGATTAAGATTAGGTGATGTATATACAATCATCGTTTTTATTAATTGAGGCGTGTATTTTCAAAGTGAACTTATTCCACCGTAAACAGCCAAAAAACTGTTTACGGTGTTGATGTTACATTTTTTTGTATTGGAATAAATTACTTTTGTAACTAACACTGATTTTGAAGTTGATTTTTCTACTGGATTGAATGTTATTAGATTCTTCCATAGAAAAAATACTTGTTCAAAATGTTATCCTTTAAATTATGGCATTCATAACTCATTTTTGTCAATTAGTGGAATAAGTTCACTTTGAAATTACATCCCTCGCATCTATTCAATACTGAATAAAGGCCTGCTTTAGTACTTTCCACTCTTCTCAATACATAGCAACGCAACCTTCTTTCCTTATCTGCCACGTACCTACTTCTGTTTAATTTGATGAGTTTTTCTATGCAACGGATTTCAGTGCCCCTTGAGTACCATTACTTACTTACTCACTTTACCATATTAGGCCAGAACTTTGGGACATACACAAGTACAAGATCGCGCCATTTTCTTCAGTCCATCATCATGTCCGACATGCATCACTTTTGTAGCACCACTGCAGGATGAAGAAAAATTGACCACGGTGAGTAAATTTTTGATATTGTGCCACAAAGGTCGCACTTTCTGGCGGCATCCGGAACACATGTCCCAGCAACTTGAAGCATATTATTAATGTAATTTATTCAAACACTATAGGCTGACATGGTTACTCACAAACTCAATTATTTATAATGCGGTCGTACCAATGTACCCTAAGATTCGACGGAGACATCGATTCTTAAAGCTCAAAAGTCGATAAATTTTGAGCCTAGTAAGATGCCAGATATAGAGTACCATTATTTGACTTTCGTTATCATATTATTTATTCGTTGAGCGATATGTCCGACTTATAGCCATTTCATCGACTTGGAAACTTTTACCATGTCATATCTCCCCCCCCCCCCCCTTCTCTCAATACACTTCCAGCATACATAATTTGGTTTTCTTTCGAATATGTTTATAAAGCCGAATATTAAAACTACGTGAAGTTTTTCCAATGTATATGGCGTTACAGTAGTTTCATGTCAATTTATAAATATCTAAAAAGTTTATCTTTA
The DNA here is from genome assembly GCF_057557595.1 of Rhyacophila brunnea. Lineage (NCBI taxonomy): Eukaryota > Metazoa > Arthropoda > Insecta > Trichoptera > Rhyacophilidae > Rhyacophila > Rhyacophila brunnea. The sequence continues at coordinate 5,397,183 of NW_028232796.1, read as the reverse complement.
TTTTTGTTAAATATCTTGTTATACGGAATGTTATATACTATTTTATTCCAGTGTTTATAATATTACATTAACGAAATCTTCCAAAACTGGCATTATTAGTCCTCAAATATTTAATTAAATACTCTTTAGTAATAACCCACATTCAAAATGATCTTCAAGCAAATATTGATACAAACAAAATATCATTAAATAATTCTTGATAGTACAGAATACACATTTACTTAACAATGCCATACTGAATCAAAGGCGTTATCATTTACAAAAATATCTTTTCAAATCGCCTAAGTTATCAGTAAATCTCAAACACCGGTAAATAATACTAAACTTCTATTGAAATCGATAAAAGCAAGTAGGCAAGCCCTTTATGGCAGTTGTTCTCAAACTGAATGCGTATAGACAATATGTATGTGATTAATAATTATTTTACGCATTCATAAATGCATATAATAATTTCCATTTTTATGTTTTTTTAATTTTAATAATATATTCATATTCAAAAAACACATACTAAGTAAATACATAATTTTCAAATGTGAATTTTTTTTTTAATTAAATATTTTGATTATACTAGCATTACTACACTCTGTTACTTGCGAGTATTTGAGCATATTATGGCAAGCACAAATTTGCGCCATTTTTCTCGGTCCATCGCCATGTCTCGTGTCCCTCATGTGAGACCGTATTAACTAAAATAGATAGTTAATCTCAATAGTTTATAAATGATAAGATGTGTCTTCGTCAACATATTGTTTACATAATATACCCCTACCATTGAAAAAATTCTTCATCGTGTCGTAGTTGAGAGAGCACACGTTTCTGGTGTTGTTGTCAATGTGTTTTTGATGATTAATGAGTCAATGAATGGGTTGGTAGAATAGCCAACAACTTTTCCTCATAATAAAAATTTAAACATGAACCCAAAAGATTATTTACCTTTTTTATGTGGACAATTAAAAAGTATGCAAATAATACCCACACTGGTCTAGTTGCAAGAGCGGGCGACTTTATATAAATATGACGCTGTGAGTCTGGACTTAAATCCGCTAGTCAAAATGCATGAAGTATGTTTTTTCAATGTTTATTTAATCCAGTATAATGACTCAATGCATTAGACGAACGTCTAAAAGCTATTCCTTATAAAAAAATTAATAAAAACTCCATGTTTTGGAGACCCACACTATTATTCCGTTTAGTAGCTAACATAGTAATTTACTCTGAGCAATAAATATCAATTATAATATTAACATAATTTATAATTATTACAACATAAGACACCATTTGTGTTTTATGTTTTTGAATTGGTTTCTGTATACGACTATGTTTTTAAATTATATAATTTAACTTAGGTACTATATCATACATACCAGTCACGAAGAGTGCCTGTTCAGCATATGGAAACGATGAATAGGTACCTAAACAAAAAAAAACAATTCATTAAATATAAAAATCTTCTAATAACACTTAAAATTCAGTAAAAATTACAAATTTTCCTGACTACATAATAATATGTTTTAAATTCTGAATTATTATATTTTCCATAGAATTTATCGATATTTTTGCTTACTGTATAATACTCGTATATAAGTAATACTGTTGTATAAGTGAATATATTTATATTATAATATGAACTGTCATTGAAAATATCTTCCCCCCCACCAAAGTATGCCCCAAATCACGCATCAGAACTTCATATCAAGTCAGTACTCTAACCAAAAACATCACTAGGATATCCCTGACGAAGAGTTAACTAGCCCTGCCTTACAAAATAATATTATTGCAACACGAGTTCTTCATCTCGGTATTAGTACCTATATATAATTTTCAAATCAAAAATATACGATAAACAATGTTTAAAAACTTAATATCTTACACAAACCGATAAATAAAAAAGAAATTACTTATCCAACTGGCGACATCTAAAATGCGGTAAACATTATAAACTCGTTTAGTAATGAATCATTGAAATATGTCACATATTTACAAATAGACCTTATTTCTATTACGAAAAATAGTATGAAAATTCTAAGCTAAATGGCGTATAGTACATTTTGTCGAAATATATCATCAGTTTCCTAAAAGTAAGACCCTAACGAAGCAACAACATTTTTTAGTAGAATATAATATGACGAAAACAATGAAATTCTTTTTTCAAATTGCTTTCTTGTAATGTTAAAAATTACGACTTGTGCCTGTTTTGAATTATAAAATATTGAATATAATAATATATGTAATATAACGCTATGATACAATTTGAAAAGCACTGCGGAAAGACAAGCTGATATTGTAGATTAATTACTATGAACACGTCAGGCCATCATTCATCCAATAATTACACATATCGGAGGAATGGTAATTACGGGTTTCGTTTTCTTAGAACCCGCTTCAAACCTTCGGGTTAATAGATGATCCTAATATGCATTCTAAACTATTAGAAGTTTCAATCGATGCAAGTCATTCAACCGAGTTACACATTCCAGTAGCTTGGGCGAGTCGATGATAAAATAATATTTTTTTAACTCGACTTACGTGTTATATAAAATAATATACTCACTATTAATAGATAATAATATAAAACCACATTAACACTTATAATAATATAATATGAAATAAACATAATTTTGTTTCATGTTTTTATTTATTTATGAGAATAACATGCATTTGTAGTCAATAGCTAATATTAAACAAGATTAAAGACACAAAATAATGAAAATAAATACTGCTAAACAATGCCAGTTATTATTAATAAATCCTCCGGTTTTGGTAGTGTAAACAAGAAAATATTGTGTAAAATATAAATAGCGCATCTATTCTATAAACAAGACTGCTATCGGGCGCTATCGGCAGCTATCGAGAGTAGTTTATCATAATATGATATGTTTATATTATGTTTGTAACTTTTTATTGAGGTATTATAATTATTGTCACAATAAGTTAGCCGTCTAAACAGTCAAAACTGTATATCTCGATCTAAAAGTAAGCACAGCCAAGAGATGTTATGTTAAAACATAGCACTTATCGTAACAATTACAACTAACTTATAAAAAAAAATTTAATACTTCAATACAAAAATATGAAAAACTACCCTTGATAGCCGTCGATAGCGGCCGATAGCAGTCTTGTGTATAGAATAGATGCACAGGGAAGCCATTATGAAAACACTATCACGCCAAACTCGACTGATGTAATGCTGTGTGTTTTATAGCAAAGTGTAATAATTGTACTCGTATTTCTTTTGCCAACAATAAACTGTCGCAACAAGAAAATGTTTCAAATCCATTTTAATTGAGTTTAAACGCTTGCTAAATGAACAACGGTTTTATAGTAAATATTTCTTCATATTAATTTATAATGTTACTGTTACTTTCAGAATACAACACTGTATCGAGGGATGAATGTTGGGTATAACGCACAGGAATCGGGGAAGAAATAAATGGGTATAGCAGCAAAAATTGGACATCATCCAGTGTTACCCGATATATATATATTATTTAAAAACCCAAAAATCGATAATATTATCAACTAAGTATAGCAGAAATAAATATGTAACAATGAAAGACTATGTACTGAAAATAATGGAAACAATAAGTTAAGGTCTTCATCTGGCAGTGGATTATGATTGGTTGAGAAGATGATTATCATAATATTTTGTAATAGTCATGACAAACTCATACATTCCTTCTCATTGTCTATGAATAAGAGTTTCTAACACGGCAGAAAATAAACAATCCTGAATAATCACTATCTTAGGAATCTAAACCATCGGTTTCTTGTTCTTCCAAACTAACTTGCCATTTGTAATGCCAACGGGGCAATAACTGTGTCCCACCAAATCGCTTCCGATATTTATATATTCCACTTGCGTTAGATGATTTTAGGTGGATGTTGTTTTTTTTAATACGGTATATTTATCTCTTTCGGTGGACTTCCATATAGTTACTTTTTTAAGATGTTTCTATTTTAGTCTTTTAATTACTGTTTTTGATACTTTTACACATATATTTGTTTTTTTTTTCTCATGTCATGCTGTGAATGTCTTGAATTTTTAATTTGTAAAATTTATGACTTAAATGTTTTAAAAAAAGTGGAAATAATAAACAAGTCAAATTATTTAGTTAATGTTTTTATTGTATAATAACATATCGGTCATATGGCATTGCGGCCCTCGTAGTCATATAGGTACGTAAGGATCCAGTTTTGAGTCCTGGTGAGGTCACAATATATTTATGTGTTTTTCTCAAAGCCTGGGTGTTTGTGATTGTTTCATTTCTATTACTAAATACATCACTGTTTCACTTCACTACTGTCATTAGACCTCGTAATCTGTTGTAGTATTAAAAATAATATATATTTATGTATACATATAAAATATATTGTTTAAAACAAACATAATTAATATATTACATCTAAGACTGGTTTCATCCTAACAGATACCTTCAATAGTTCTTGTAAAATGGAGAAAGGGCTATTAATAGATATATTTATTCTCCACAAGAACACTCTACAAAAAAATAATATATTGTTAATACGTGAACTAAAATAATATGATCGAGAAAGGTAAACAGCATAGAAAGGCTTTCATTTAGTAATAGATTAACAGTAGCCGAGATAATGATAATGATTTGTAATATACACATAAATTCACCATTATTGACATGTAAATTTAATAACCCTTATGTACATAAACGGATAAGATTATCATACAAGTCTGTGGCTTAATAAAAGTTTATGAAAGCTCTTAAACGTTTATTAACGCATTGGGGTGGTCTTCAAGCGAGCTTAAAATTAAATACACCAACAATTCAATCAGCCATATCGTAAAGGCATATTTTCTTCAAACAAGTAAGACGTCAATTATTTCCTGGCCCTAAAAAAAGTTTTACGCTCCGTTACTCTTAAACTGTGTATAATTTTAGATATTATTTTTAATAAAATATCATAGACCATTTTGTTAGCGTCTCTAAAATAATGATTTCACGATAAAAATATTATTTATTAATTTATTACATAGAACTTTGATGTTAAAAACTCCAAATTTTCACTAAGCATTATTATTATACATTATTGACTTTACGTTTATTAATAATAGAAAGTTGTATGCGTATTGCAGAGTATGTTTGATTATTAAAGTTAATGTATTAAAAAGGATGAAATATTATTAACTACGCTTTATTTAACTTGAATTTGTGTATAAAACGGATGTAAAATCGCTAGTTTTGACAGATTCCTTTTTCTCAGCCACAAACAACTTTTATTTTATACCACAAGTTATCAATATAATACTTTAATTTCTATATATTGTCACCTGAATACTACAACTAGATAACTCTAATTTGGTCATTGTTGATAAAATAACATAACTTGGTTGTTTAATTGGGAACAATTTAATAATGTTCAATTGCATGAAAAAATATTGTAGATATACTATTTTATTTATTTAATGCATTTATTGGTTTAGAGTTATCTAATATTTTCAAACAAAACATTAATACAGTTTCCATTAACTTCTGACTTACCTAGTTTTATCATTTTGCAGAGAAGGAAATGTAGAATCACATTCAATAGCTATCTCAAAAACAGTGAAAATCAAGTTATTTAGTTGTGTAATTGAGGTAACGATATCATTTGCATAATTAAGAAACGTTGGAAATACTGCCGAATTGTCTATCAGCTTTTTTTTCATATTTTCATATTGTCTGAAAGTCTTGTGATTAATTTTAGAGCTTTTTTAATTAAGCCCTCTACCCGGCTACTCCTATTTTACCATGTTTTTATTAGCTCGTATTCTTGTTTGTCCCGTACAGATTTTTTCTTGTTTGTTCAAGATTTTAACTAACTTCCCAACTAGCTAGACATTTGAAACTTTTAGAATATATCATGAAACGACGGAAATGCGTTTTTTTTTAATACTTTTGTTTGTTTAATTCTTTAAGCAGAATTGAATTCCTTTTTAGTTAATTCTGTTTTGTATGTTTTGGAAAAAATTCTTTTAAAGTAATATTTGCTACTCACTATTATCGGTTGCTAAGTGGGTCCTAGCATCTAAATTATTAATATATACGTGCGTTACTATGGAAATCAATATAAAATCTCAAAATGATATTTCAGTATTCTATATTTATTAACACATAGAATTGTCAAGTTTATAATTATGGTTCAACAGAAAAATTAAAAACGTGATATATAAAAAGTTCTTTTTATCTTGTAATTAGCTTAATTAGCTAAATTAGCTTTTAATTTATGTTGCACTTACTTTGAATGCTGACAAATACAATTATCCTTTAAAGGCGTTTTAGATATCGGCAAACTGTGTATCCAAAGAATCGCACAATTAGCTGAAGCCACACAAAAGACCATGTCACACAATATTATGATTTATTTTAATTTAAGTATAAAATATTAAGTTTACTCTGTATCAAACGTAAAAACTTTACGTGAATAAAATACTAGTGAAGGTATTGTAGACATCACTTAAATATAATAATACTTGGCACACGGTATCATATATATCTGTCTGTAGTTATATCTCTCAACGTGCCGTGGCGAGATATATATTAAGTATATATATCGTAATGTAATGTTACATTGGCCCAGTTTTATATTAAATTGACGTATCAATTTCATTTGGCCAATTACGATTCTCGACAGTTATAATTTCTATCACAATTACGTACTTAAAATCGAAGCGAAAGATAATACGTACTGTGCTATTTTTCACTTTCATCTGCATGAATATCGTATTATCGTTTTGTATGGCAACAAATCAAAAAGCTATCGACAGTGCATAGTCTAACTTTGATTCGTTCATAAATACAACTTTTACTATATTGCTATAAATAGTTCAGTTCTCGATTACCAACCAATTCGATCATGAAAGTATCTTATTTCTTTTACTCTTGTGATAAAGTATAATATATATTTTTAATATTTGGGCATTTCTCATTTTTGTAACAGCTTCATACTGTATTAACTGCCGCTTGTGAAACCGCAGTCATACAAATCGCCGAATTATTAAGCATTAAGAAAAAAATGAGGGCTTCCTCTGCACCACTGATATTTCCATGGAATATTATATATTATTTATATCCTCTAATAATGTGACCGAATTAAATACTGAGATGAACTTTCCCGTCATTTCTTTTATTTGTTTTAAAACTTCAACAAAAGTGACAAAAGAAATACATTGACTTCCCGAAAAGATACTCTAAAAAATAGTGAATTTCAAAGCGTTGCTTGACAACAAATAATAGAGATAAATTATCTAACATAGAGTCATGGTATTCAATGCTTATAAAATTGTAAGTATGGTATTGTTTTATTATTAATACTGACCTCTTATCAAAAAATTACTTGTTTATTTGTTCAATTCTTTAGTGTTATTAATAAATTTAGACTACACCTAAAAGGCACTCATTGTGAGACGTTTTTTTCATTATTTCACGATTTAATAACGTATCCAGAATAATATTTGAATACCTTTTTGTCAATATACATAACATCAGTGCCAAGTGGTGATTTTTTTAAGTAGGGATTGTGTTGAATATATTATATACGCCTACGATGGCCGATCTGTTTACGTGTCGATTTATTTATAACGTCGTGGGTCCTAAGTTTCTTGGGTCTGGCTAATACACATATTGTTTTTCAATTTGTGTTTGGAGTCAGATTATGGACCTAGTAGGTTGAATAAGTGGCTAACATACATTTCTCATTAAAAAAATCAGTTAATGCAAAACTCCACTCTATGGAGGTCTATATGACCATATTATTATCGGACATGATCATAAAATACTTATATTATTATGTTATTATGTCAGTTTTACACATATATTTTTTTTCTTATCACTTAATTGCAAAAAATACAATATGAAATTAAATATATGATTTTGTATTTCTGTGGATGCTTCACATTTACAATATCCACGGACCGGATGCCACTAAATGACAATAGTATAATAGTAGTAGAAGTGAAACGATTACATAAACACCTAGATTTTGAGAAAATCGCTTAAATATAAAATGACCCAACCGGAAATCGATACCGAAACCCCCGAATGAGAACATAGTACTTTATGTAATTGGTAACTAAATAATAACTAGTATTGTCTCTATTGCATTATAAATAACATAGTATAACATTTACTCAACAAACTAGACTCAACAATTTTTCACTGGACGATTCCCAAGTCAGTGTATGTAAAGACGAAACTTGTTATTAGCTATTTTCAAATCTTATCATTAGCGTATTTCTTCAAGTATTTCATTCATTTTTATCATCACCAAGTTAGCAATCATCTAGTGGTCCTGGTATCGATATGACAGCATCAAATTTAATAACATTATTTTTTACCATGTCCGATCCGAAGAGTACATATTGGTCTCCACATAATGGAGGTTGTATTAATAGATTAAGCCGATACTCTGGTTTAAAACACACTTTGAAAAACAATCCAGCATTCAAACCCGACACGTTATCCGCTCGGCTATCGTTGGCGAATAAGTAATTAGATCAGTGAAATCTGCATTTAAAGTCATATTTTGTATTAATGTTTAAATTTCTAAAGTTATTTAATATAAAGGGTTTCCGGCTGATAGATGGACGATATTAAGAAGATTATTAATAGGCGTAAAGTATAAAGGGACAAAATGAAGTGGAAGCCAGATAGAAATACCTATAATCTATACACAGCAATACATAAACAAGCCTGACATGAAAAAGAAGAAGAAGACGTTCTTGGCATTAGTTTCCATACACCAATGATAAAATTAATATAATCTATGTTTTTCTGCGCAAAAATCTTAAAATCTCATCACATAAAGTCCTATGATTTTTATCTCGTTTCTCAGTAACGACAGGCCGGTGCGAAGTTTTTTCCACCTGGTAAACCGGCTCCTGTGCATTTCTCACCTTAGTAGAAAGCCGAGACATCTCAAAGATCCATCAAGTTGTATCAGTGTTGTATTTTTTACCGTGGGTAACTCTGAATTTGTCTGTGTTTATTTTTATTGTAGGCAACACTTAATTCGACTATGTTTTTGTTTTACTCTTATATCTTATCAAACGATCTATAGTGGAGATTTGAGAGTTGAGTGCAATACTGCTGTGTCATTTTCAATACATTTCAATTTAAAAAAAAGCATACTTTATTTTTAAATTTAATGTAATAGATTAAAGTTGTTTTTTTTCTCTTTGATTTTAGATTCATCGTTATTTATCTACAATCTAATAAATGTTGATAAAAATCACGCATTCCAGTTTATGGCAACATATTATATTATTTTTTCTTAATTCTATTTGTTATTCTACTTTGAGTGTTTTCCTTTTGACTGAGCTTAACTACCCGAACTATTTTAGGAAATGGTGTATAAGTGAAGTGGGTAATTTTATTTATATAACTTCCAAAACAATCACACTGTTGTTCCATACTCAAAGAATCATATTATGCTAGACTCTATATTATGTACCACAACTTGCCTTAAAATGTATTAATTTTTGATATCTTGCGGTTGAATTCTGGTGCAGGACACGCATTTTGTAGCAACATATATTGCGTAATTTTTAATCCCATACTGGTAAAAGCTGCTATCTTCTCTCAGATACTATGGCACGCAGTATAGTTGGAATTATTATTTTTAATACTTACTATGTAATTTTCTGTGCATATTATTGTCTATAATATATAAGAGCATAGACAATAATGCGTCCGTTGTAGGGTTGAGTAAACCTCTACAAATGTTCTTAACAATGATATATAATACGTAACTTATGGTATTGATGAATCAAATAAAAGACAATTTATTGTCATTGGGGAGATATCATAGAGAGGGTAGTTATAGCTCCATAACAAGTGTGGCGGGAGTTAAAAAAAAGTTTGACAGATACTGGATTAATTTGTTTGACTACTTAGTTATCAGCGCGATTACTACAAACATTGTAAAATATATATTGCACTGTTATCTCATAATATCACCGTTAAAATCAAACGCAATCTTGCTCACGCTACAAGAAGAGTTTCCTTAATCTGGAGTGACAGACGCTCCGATCTTCACATGATCTCGTCTCGCTTTCACCGTTGGAAACCGCCATGAGAAATTCGGACGCCAAAAATGGCGGTTCAATTGCACTGGCCGACCACCGGACCGACCGCATGCCTATTATCGAGAAAGTAATATTCGGATGTAAGTTGTTGTAACTATGGCCACACCATGCGAACTGAATGGTTGAAAGACGACGCCCCGGGCATCCAACCGGACGGCAACAGATTACACCGTGTAACCAAATGCAAGTGAATATTATTGTTCATTTCTAAATATAAATTAGACGTGATTTATTTGTTTTCATGACTTAAAATTATTTTTCAATGGTCAATTTGGTTACATGTCAATTGTACGTAAAACGTATCACCGTAGCACAGTTCGCCGTAAACTTTCTATCGAAAAGAGATGAACGTATTCCAGTAGCGAAGGGTAGAAGTAGGCTATTAATATCCGCCATAAATAGTGCACAATAGAACTTTGTCAGTCATACGTAAGTTTTCATTGAAATAACACTACAATTTACAGATGGTGTTGGTTAGTTTTTAAAATTCAATTAAACCCTGCGAAAACCATGCCATAATAGATAATAATAAAAAAAATACTCGTCTATCTATAAAATATCTAAAATCATACGTGACTTTGTATATTTTATAGATGGAATAATATTTTTATCTATTATATTTTGGTTTAGGCAGGACTTAATGAATATAAAAATTAACCAACAATATGTGTAATATAAAATATTCTTAATCCAACGAAAACAAATAAGTACGAATGAAAAGGTGTGCACAATTGTGTCGTATCGCCTGAAATATGGCAAAACTATTATGGTTTGGTTTAGGCAGGATTTAATTTATTGTTAAAAACTAACCCATACCATCTGTAAATTGTAGACTTAGTTCCATAAAAACAAATACGTATGACTAACAGAGTTTAATATGCAATATTTATGGAGGATCTTAACAGCTTACCTCCACCCTTCACTGTTTACGTATACTATACGGTCTCCAATTTTCTTAGATTCAATATGAACAATAATTCAATTTTCATAGCTGATTTTGGCAAAATTCATGAATTCAAGAATGAAAACCTAACCTAACAAATAATACAGTAAATCGGCTATTTTCAAAATTTGTTTGCTGCTGACTTCCTATAAAGTGTAAATCGACAAGAACCGTGTTTTATTTCGACATGAATTTTATGTCAGTGCTATACGACCCAAAGAGGTTGGACGGTCTTTAATATACGGCCATATATTTCCGATACAATATTTCACGGTGAAGTGTGATACTGCGAACTGCATACGTACAAGTTTCAGAACACGGGGCAATTTAGGCTACCTGTACACTGTTATCACTTGTACGTACGACATATAGTAATGTTCTTCCATGTATCACAAAATCAGTAACTTCATCAAGAAGTAATTAAATCGTACCAAGATTTTTTTAAATTTTAGTAGTAAAGTTTAGTAGTTCAAAAACATAGGTATAGGCATGAGCAATTATAAAATACACACGATTGGTTTTCTCTTTTACACCAACTACAACGCTGCGACCAGTGACGTCCCGTGGGGGTAGGCAGATTGAGCGTCGCTTGGGGGCGGCAGTTACTTGATAGGCGGCAAATCAACGAGAATCATACGCTATATTTGTAGAAATAGCTACATAAACTTAGTAATACCTAACGAACATAAATATTTCCACTAAAAAAATCAGCTCACTGGTTGGAAACGAAATGTATTAATTAATATGAGGCGTCTAATTACAAAAAGCGTCCAAAAAGTTCACAATTCAATATTTTCGAGAAACAACGTTTTTATGTTTCAAGCTTCAATTATTTGTTTTAACGTGAGATTATTTTTTCCATTGTATTCTATATCGAAATTAGAACCAAATGGCAATTTATTTCAGCCGATAAACTCTTAAATGTAATAAATATAGGCAAAATAAAATTGGACGTAGCGCTATTTGTACTTCATTTTTTAATTTACATTATAATTATATTTCCGTGGTACTGTCATGAGTTTACCAGATGCTACAGCATGGGAGACGCCCTTTTCAATATTGAACGTTTTCTTATTGGTTGACTTAAACACGCGCAAAATCAACCAAGCTTTAAATAATATGAAACACGGTCTTACACGTAGGGTTATGTCGCGTTTTGAAATTTATAGATCAATACATATTGTGTAAAATTATACAAAGAATACGTGCGTATTTTTCTCGATTTTGACCAAACGTGGACTTATCGCTTTTTGGAATTAGACGCCTCACATAGAAGGTTGAACGGGACTGTATTTTTTTATCAGGCATTCCATTTTAAATTTAGTATGTCAGTAGCTTCATTTGGACTTTTTATAGAATCGGTAAATAACAAAGGACGTACCCCGACCATTTCCAATTCTAATAAAATCATATGGGCCTCCACAGACTGGAGGTTTGTATTAACAAATTTTGTTTTCACGAGGAATGAATGTCAGCCACTTTCTCAACCTATTACGCCCATACTGTGACTCATACAACTATTTAAAATATAAATAATTGATCCATATTTTGTTATAATGATCGGAACGGGTTCCGTTCAATGGACATTTCCAAGTACCTACCTAATGCAATTTTCATTTTTCAGTTATTCATCCAGAGAAATAATTATTAAAATCTGTACCAACATCAGAGCGAGTGAGTCGTATCTAGTATTTTGCAAAATATGTGGAACATACAGATTTTTTATCATCATGCGCTTATGATGGCTGATTGGTAACGTGTTGGTTTATAAATCTCTAGTCTGGAAAATTTACATTTTGTTTTTTTTCCAATGTGTATTTGGACCCAGAGTATTGACCCAATTGATTGAGCAAGTGGCTAACATGTATTTCTCGTAAAAACAAAAATCTTTTAAAAGAATATCCACTCGTTGGATGCCTACATGATCTTCTCGTGATCAAACTTGGTAAAAAAAATAGAACCTAAGTATTATTTTTGGATATGCAATACTCTTGGGTACACAAATAAAATCCAGACACGTAAGTTATGAAAATGATGTAGATATAAGTATATGAATATATTGTACATAGAAAAGTTTTTATATTTTGAATATTTTTGTTCAGAGACCGTGGTCGAATTTAATCGTTTAGTCAACTGGGCACAGTGTACATTGTACAAGGCACTCACGTCGCGCTTGCATCTCTACCGCATAACAACTTTTATTGCCAAAATTGAGAGAAAACAACAGCATTCCCCACGAAATTGAACGCTGTACTTGCAAGCTCTTAAGAGGACGGCCGAAACCGGGAAGTGGTTTTCTCAACGTCAAATAAATTGGGCAGGGCTTTAGTAAATGCAGTCAATTTTATACCTACGTATTTTTTTATAAACGATTCTGCAATACTTGAGTAATGACCGAATTAAACGTATATAATATATTATACACATTAGTACACAGAATATCATTTTGTCAATCTGTCCATTAGGGGCCTGTATTCAATGTCACGGAGAAGATTTTTTAATATAATATAGGATTTTCCTTTGAAAACTAAGACCCCGCAATATACCTAATCGTGACGTATGTATGTTTCTGACCGGCCAAGCCTCCCAAAAGACAGCATCCCCCTTTTATAAATTCTGTTATTCCATCTTGTCTTGTGTCCCTCGGGTTACTGAACCGATCCTTAGATCCCTTCGTAAAATAAAATAACCAACACTTAATCCCAAAAACTCTTGTATGGCGGCGCTCGTGGTGCAGTGGGTAAGGCACAGGCTTTCCGCCCGAGCGTTCTGGGTTCGATTCCCGGTGAGGACACAATATTTATGTGTTTTCCTTAAAGCCTGGGTGTTTGTGATTGTCCAAAATTACCTTGTACGAAAAAGCATGGACATGGTTATTAATAATTCAAAAACACATTACATAATACAATATATTGTTTTTATTTACAGCGAGCTTTTGTTATCCAGTATGGTAATTAGTGCCTAAAGAAACTGGTTAAATAAACTTATTTATTATTTTTCCGTTATTGTTTTGATTGCAAATGGCAATAAAAAATGATTATTTATTATCCGTAAGAATTCGGCTATGACATGTGCAGGTAAATACACGTCACTAACATAATGATTTTGTACAAATACCAATTTTATTGATTGTGATTGATAAAAATATCAATACTAAAAGTTTCGGGATTATGTTTACTAATCCCGGGATTCATAGCTATCTAATGTTGTCTGGGATTGGATTCCTTAGTCACGTTCATAATATCATAACAAAACTATACAATTTTTTTGATTATTTTTTGATTATTATCAAAATAAATAGAAAATATTACTAATTTTACACAGTAATATGGGTTGTTAAAAAATATTAAAAACGATAAATATTTTAATTGCCATCGATAACATTTTGCAGAAACAACTATTAATGCGGTATTACTTGACTGTACCTACACAACTTCAGAGTATCAAACCTTACAACTTCCTTATTATTCTACATGCAAAGTTTGGAACATTAAAATCAGCCTCATTATAAATTTAAGTGAGCGTATTATTTTTTGTAACCTTCCTCAAAAAAATACAGAAAAATTCGTTGAAAATTGTACTCGCATACATTTCTTTTTAATAAAATTACCCATATAGAAAAAAACATTGTTTAAAATTTATTTTAACAGAACTAGTAGCTATATAAAGAGCGAATGTAGAAGATAAATTTATTTGGAATATAGAACCAATGGCGTATGCTGAGAGTTTCATGTATGGCCAAACGTTTGAACCAGTAGTTAATCATCAGCGAACTACAGATTCGAGATAGACTCTCTTTAGTTTACTTGGAACCAGATGCTCTATTCTTTCGATCGTATATTCTGATGATAAAACTTATGATATTTTCACAGGTGATATCGAAATGGCGAGGAATATCTCTTTCAAGATGGACACACCAAATCAAGAAATAAGGGGGTTATCACCGACACATTCCAGCATGCTGTTGATTACCGAAAGGATTTGATCCAAATTATGAAACTAGCTATCATATATGACCAAATCATCTGGATCACGATCCTTAGTCCTTATAAAGAAGAAAAATAGAGCAATACTTACTTTATCGTGTAATTTATCATAATCCATTCCACGAATTTACTTACTAATAATAATAAACATAACATGTAAAAATAAAATAACCTTAGTAAGAGACACCACCCATATACATCAGGTTTTACTAAAGTCTGCTTATACAAAATATCGTAGAAAATTGAGCATTATCTATATTGCAATACGGGTCAATACTGGATATCTGTTAACACGTCCATTTTAATAATATTGATACTCAGTTGGAAGGAAGTATGCTAATAGTATATTAATGAATAATGATGTATCAAATTCATTCAACATAATATAAAGAGAAGATTTTTATGTGGAGAAAACTTTCTGAAAACACCTATTAATTAGCTATAGACTAATAACATTATAATTCCCAAAATGGTTTTTACTGTCAGAATTAGAGTAATGAACCAAACACCCGCGTCTAAATACATTGGTTGTTGTATTTTATTGGATAACAGGATCAAATTAAATTGACAAGCTATTTAATGCATTCGGATTTAGAATATGGACATGTCGGTTGCGCGCATGGATGACAATTATTTGTTTAAAAAATAGTTGATACAAATATTTCCATAGAAAACTGCTAATATATTATACACATTTATCATTTACCTGACGTTATTCTTAGCTCGTATTCTTATTTGTCTGGTGGTTCTTTGTCCGGTACAAATCTTGTAATCGATTTTTAACTAACTTCCCGACTAGCTAGACATTTGAAACTTTTAGAATATAATAACACGATGCCAATGCATTCTTTTATTACTTTTAGCCATATATTATAATGTATACATATTCGAAAAAATTTGCCATCTTTAAGTAGAATTGTATTCATTTTCAGTTAATTTTGTTTTGTATGAAAAGTTATTTCGACACCATTATTGGTTGTTAGTGGTCTGGGATCCTAGCAACTCAATTATTAATATATAAGTGCGTTACTATAGAAATCAATATGACATGTCAAGTACATTTTTTTTTATCGTTTAAGCTAGTCAAGTCAAGTTTATATGGTTCAACATAATTTAAAAACGTTGTATATAAAAAGTTCTTTTTATCTTGTAATTATTTATTTCCATTCTTATCCATTGGTTTATTTTGTGATATTTTCACGTTCTACCTAATACAACACGTGGTGCTCTTATTTTTTTATGTTTCATATATAAATTAAATTTATAATTAATTCATATTATTACAATAAATATAATCATCATCATCATCATCAGTTGGAGCCAATCCATTCCTCTTTACACTTTTCTCAGTCCTTAACTCTTTGCTGCCACGTAGATCCATCAAATTTGATGAATTAGTTAAATCATCGTATTTTATGACAACCATCTAGTCGTTTAGTGCACGTTGACTACAAAAATATATGAATACATTTATCCAGCGATTCTACTAGCTGAGCGATATTTCTAACTTACTGTCACGTCATTAGCGTCTATCTTATAATAATAATTATTTATCAAACGATGTAGAAAAAGTACCAAACACACTGTTAACATTATTGAAAAAGTTGTATAAGGTATTATGGAAAAATTAAATTTATTAGAGTAAACCAAAATATTGATACCAGTATATAAAATAATTGTATTTATATTTAAATTTTATTTCTCCATTCCTTTTTTTTCAGTGTGCCAAATATTATAATATTATTATGTTAGTTGCATCATTAAAAGGGTTATTTTATTACACCTCTAGTTAAGTGTTTCATTGGAATATTCAATCAGTCACAGTCGAGTGAACAATTTTATTCTTCGGCACCATTATTATTATATTTTAGTACTTATATAAGATCCGTCTTACGATGGGCCATTGACCACTGTTTAAGTGCGATCATGGTCGTCAAAGAAGATGTTAATGATCAGATACTACAACATTTTATTGTTATGGTTAAATTACATGAATATCCCCGATAACTCGCAGACTTGTTACATGAAGCGAATAATCGTCAAATAAGTTTTACATACGTACTATAATTCAAATACCAATAATTGTATCGTTGTTTTACCTTTTCCTGCCGTATCAACATTATTTAATATATTAAGGCAAACACATCATTTTTAATTGACATATATACTTATTATTGAACTCTCTTGGCTTAGTTCTACTATACACAGAGCCACCAGCGCATCTATTCTATACAGAAGACTACTATCGGCCGCTATCATCAGTTAACGAGGGTAGTTTATCATAATGTTTGTATTGAAGTATTATAATTGTTACAATAAGTTAGCCGTCGTAACAGTCAAAACTGTTTTTCTCACTCTTAAAAAACAAGAGAGGTGCCGTTAAAACATAGCATTTATTGTCACAATTACAACTAACTTATTGTAACTGTTACAATAAGTGCTAATACTTCAATACAAAACTACCCTCGATAGCTACCGATATCAGTCTTGTGTATAGAATAGATGCGATGCTGATGCTGATCTAAAAAGGTAATTTCCTTGCTCCGAAAATATTGCGGAATTAAAACATTTTGAATGAATTACACAAAGTCTAGCTTTCTCTTAATTCAAGCTCATAATACCCAGATTGTTGCACTCAAAGACCATGGCCATTTTGTGCTTCTCTTGGTGCAGAACTATGAATTTTGAAAATGTTTTGTGAAACAAGATCAAATTTCTCGCCTATGAAATTATTTATTATTTGGATTTTTTGCGTATTTTTCGTATACAGGAAGACATACAATTTAATACACTCATGTACTAACTAACATGTTGACAATGCATTATTTAATTAATTAATTAAATATTTATTTTATTTTTATCAACACAACGAGTATAAAAGGTGACTTTTGAATATTTACAATTTAAATTGATTTAACTATTTCTTAGACCGTACTAAAGTCTATAGATACGTCTTAGTCTAGAATTTCAACATATAAGATCCTTTAGTCTGCTCATCCAACAAATAGCCACGAAACTTGATTGAAATTGACAAGGTATTGATGACTAAGAAAACTTCATTTTCTATCAGTGGACCGATCGCTTTGATGACGATATAAAGTGAGTTTTTTTAACACTTTGATTTTTTTTTAATAAAAATATTGTATTTGTCAATGCCTGAAAATTGACACCTATAATGATTTTTATTACCGTCTGCCGTGTTAGAAATGTTTTTTTTTTCACTGGTATCTCTCGGTTTACACTGAAACTTTTCGTGTCTTTGTACAGATTCGTCAATAATAATTATGTCATTAAATTCGCAGTCATCAGAAGGCCGAAACTAATTTGTAAATTGGTCTCGTCGGGGTAAGTGTATATTGTGCAGGTGTTAATGTAAATGTACATGGAAGTTTGAATGTATACGAAGATCAGTGTTGCCAACAGTTTCCTTACAAGATATAACAAAAAATCTTCATTTTTTGATAAAATAATTAAACGCTTTTGCGTAAATTGAAAAATATGATTATTTTTTATTCAACGAATAATTCACAAGATTTAAAAATGTAACATTCTAATTAGTAAACATACATCATTTTTCAAAAGAGATTTTTTCTATTGGTTGTAATATATTTTCTCAAAAGGTTTTTTCTAAATTATGTATGTGCAATAATTATAATGTTACTTTCTTAAATCTTGTGAACTATTCATTGAATAAAAAAATATTTGGTACTGTTCGGTTATACCGGAGGCAGCGGAAAACGCATTTTGAAAATAGTCGATAAACTGGATTATTTGTTAGTTTGGGTTAGTTTAGGTTCGGTTAGGTTGGGTTAGGTTAGGTTAGGTTAGGTTAGGTTTGGTTAGGTTAACCTAACAAATAATCCAGTTTATCGGCTATTTTCAAAATACGTTTTCCGCTGCCTCCGGTATAACCGAACAGTACCAAATATTTAATTAAAAATTATTAGCAAGTACAAGTAAGTTACAACAAAAAATCTTGGAGTGATCCATGACGTCGGTTAGTAATTAAAGTAATACCTACTTTGATTTAAAATACAATCAATTTGAAAAGCACTTCAGAGAGTATTAAGAGCCATAAGTTAAAATTTGTCGAAAGGTATGTGTGCATGGGCGCAAAACCCGAGAGATGCATGTTCGATTCCTGCTGGGTGTCTTAATTTTTTTCAAAAAAGATTTTTTTATAATGCTTATAATATATTTTCTCAAAAGTGTTTTCAAAATGATGTATGAAAAAAATGAGATTATTCAATCTTATTTACAAATGGTAATTTTCAAAAGTGGTCAACTCAAAAAAAGTACTGTCGATAAGATAACTTTCTAGAGTTCTTGACAAAAATCACTATAAGTATTAACTTTAGTATATTTATACCAAGATGGTTATATAAATTATATTTAATTCCACATCTTAAAGATAAACGATTCGTCTCTGCTTATGTAGATGCTTAATTACCAGGAAACACTAGATCCTCCATCTCACTCATTAGCATTCAGAAAAACATAAGTATAATAATTAATATTCTTAAAATTCATGTTACCAATTATTAACATATATTTTTTTCTAAATAGTTGTGTAGTGAGTAAAAGGAGGGTTACTTACACTTTCTGTACATTAATAGACAAAGTGTTTATTTTTACAGTCTTGATAATGGTGGGGCAACTAAAATAGCTATCGACTTATAAATCAACCAGTAGAATTTAATATAATTTTGTAAAATGGAATTATGATTAAAAAAATATATACTTACTTAATTTATTGTTTTTAAAGAAAAAGTACAGCTATCCATTTTATTAAGACAGAACATAAAAATGATTTCACATTTTTACTTTACGTTTTTTTTTAATTCATTAACAATTCTTCACTTGCAAGTTTTCTTCTACGTGCGATAAGCTACAGCTGTGATATATTTTTTTCTTCCTGTAAATTTAACATTTTTACTATCAATTAATTATTTTCTTATTTTATGTGACATATTTTTGTCGACTAGAGTTGGTAACACTGACGTGGGTACGTTTGTCCTGCACAAGTATTAATGTGTAGTATAAATTAGTGTAAATTAATGTACAGGTTGGTGTTGGTGTTTCAGTAAGTGGTGTGAAATATTTTATATTTAATTTTTGAGGAAAGGAAATTACACAAATAACTCTAAAATTGCCGCATTTAAGTACATGCAATCAATGTTTTTTTCATAAACGAAATTCAGTACAAACATACAGAATCATTTGTTCAAGTATGTTACTTCATCTTAATATGATTTTTTTCGGAGTGCAATACAACATAGTATGTAGTGATAGTGAGGGGTTTATGTTGAATGATAAATATTGACTTAAACCATTGATTAAGAGCAATTAAATATTAGGTATATTTTACTTTTTACAAAAGATATAGGACATATTATTGTGTCTATGGAGGTAATTAAAACATAAGTGAAAGTTTATCTAATAATTGTATCGTCTCACTACCAAGATGCTATCTTGTTTTTAGGGGTGAAATTATTTCGTCAGATATTTTTTTTGGCGCAAAAATAATGGATTGTTATTATTATTAAGATGCGCCTAGACAGTTAAGGGCTAGTTGCCGACTGTTATGTTTTTCTTGAAGCCACGCAGAGGTATTACGTACGAAAATATGTTTATCATAGACTATAGATTAGACGCCACCCGTTGCATTGCTAAATGAAGCGGCGTGCCGTGCGTTTGGTTTGTAGGCGAGCTAACGCATTCGTCTACAAATCTTCGAGACGCTCAGAATTAAAATATAATTTTCTATTTTTTTACGTTATATAGTATTTTTAAGCGGTCAAAATGCAACCATTAGGTAAAGATATCCATAATTTAAGTTATTTTAAAGAAACACTACGTCACTTATATTAAAATAAATAATAATATACAAATAAATTATCACGAACATGTATCAACTTACCTATGAAACGTAATACCATCTTCTTGCTTATCAGTACGGCTACCATATTTTAACACAACACACAGAACCATCTTTCGTACTTAATTAACTAAAAATATTTACCACTGACTTTATGTCTAACACAAAAAATAGCAATTTTAGCAACACGAGCTCGCAAGTTATCGACGCTACGTAAAGCGATTCACCACGATTTGCCGGCGATACTTTTGGAAACTAACTCACACATATGTAGACCTTTTATCTTATTCTAGCGCGTGTTGCAGAGATTATAAGGGTGCCGAATACTTTCTCACTCGCCCTCATGCATCGTTTTTTTCAGGCCTGATGTTTATCTATTTTACATTGTAAACATATAAAATCATATTAGCACTCATTACAAATTATGAATTTATGATGTTAACAATAATATGACGGTAAATAATATTTTTTTTTAAATTAGAAAGAATAATAAATATAATTATAATCAATTCGATAAAAAAATATTTTAATTTTACACATTACAATATACTTATTACACCAATTTACATCGCTTAATAGTACTTATATAAAAAAATATCTACATAAACTTACCCGACACAAGTAAAATATACCGATAAGCGATTTTGTCGAACACCGTTAATGCTCTGCTAATTGGCATCACCAATGGCAAGTGGCAAGTTAGTTCTACTCTGCACGTTTCTTTTTCTTTCTTCGATAGTTATCAGAGACGCATAGATTAACAGTAGAAAGACTGGTATAGTTTTCATTTAGACCGTGGAAATGAGAAAAAAATTGTTATATTTAAAATAACGTAAGTACAGTTAATAAAAAATATAGTTAAATCGTCGATGTAGCTGCAATACCACAAACGCACCATTTTTCAATAATCTATATAACCCGCGCTTGCTTTCACGTAATTCCATATAGGTACGGGTAATATATAATTGATTTACGTCAAAGTAAATCCGTGTAGTAACAGGGTGTATAATTCAGACCAAAATATTATATCCATAAAGAAATAAACATTCCTTTTAATCATTCTGCATTTGATTAAAACTGGTGAAAATACTGTCAAGCTAGTAATTGTGGCCATATTTGGTCGAAATTATGTTTTGCCTTTTCATGAGTAGCAACATGTAGTTTTGTAGAATATTTAAAATTTAGAATTTGTACGATGTGGACTATTCAAACAATGTATAATTTTATTCTATTGTTTGCGTTGTGAACATGCATTTAGTATGCAGCGGCAAAAGTTAACAAACCGTCGTATAATTATTTTTATGCTACCATATGTAACTAAGTTTGAGCTAGGCATTACAGAGAACAATATGAATGATTTCTACGCGCTATTGATTCAAGCCGATAACAAGAAAACTATTAGACGATTCAGATTTTTTTAATACAACAGTCAACGCCAATGTCATTTCTAACGGAATATGGCAAAAAATGTATTTTATCAAAATTTGGCACTTATATTGTATTGTAACTCCGTCGACAAAATATTACTTGCATACACCTGTGTTTTATTTAAATTTGAGATTCGATATTATACCACAAAGAAAGCATTCAATCATAATCCGTTATGTAAGATAATACTATGTGTTTAAAATTACATAAACTTTATGTGACTATTATTTAAATAATAAAATTATATAGCACTAGCCGTTCAGTTCAATAGGATTTACAAAAATAATGATTTTCTGATAAATTTAAATTACTTGCAAAAAACATAAGTGATCGTTATTTGTAACAGGTTTTGTGTTGTTAGTTTAATAAAATACAGTAAGGTGCCTAAACCAAATATTCAACGTTATCATCTTTACTTTTCGCTGAAGGCGTTTAATCGACCAGTATGTACCAGACAAGTCTAGTTACAGAATAACAAGACATGGAATTAAATACAATTTACTGAAATTTTTCGATTAACACTATTAATACATAACTAAAAATAAACCAACAATAATACAAAATGATTTTTTTAAATTCAAAAATTAACTTCAATGAACACGTTTATCAAATAAACATTCATGAAATCGTTATTTACTTAGTATTAATTACTTCATTTTTATTATTATGACTATGAAATAGTAAATAAATCATGGAAATATTGAAAAAACGGAAATAATAATCGTATATTTTTCACAACTACTATTATACCGTAATAATAAATTGAACTATTTATATCCTAATTTTGTTTTATGATTTACCTAGAAATTAGATATTTTCCCATTTACTGGGACTATTTACAAATAAAAAATTGCTCCATAAGAATTCTGTTAGATTTTTTAGACGGCCAAATCTAACATAGCGGCGTGGTGTGTTAAGTCCGATTATAATTATAATAATAACAAAATTATTAAACATTACTTTTATACTCTATGCGTTCACTCGAAAAATAAGACATTGCAATGAGTATTTGTCCCAGCATTAAAATAATGAAATTAACCCGCAGTATATTTCAATTGAAGCTATTAGTTTCAAAGTTGATCACCTCCATTTTTACTTTTTTAATATTTTTCTTGATTATGATTCTGTAAGTACTTTAAATCATATGTATATTCATAAAATTAAATTAAATCGAAGATTGACTGAGAAGTGGTTTATTTTTATCAGTTGCCATTTTTTTAAGACTAACTTCAAATATGGTTTTTTATTAATGTCAGGGATATATTATTATTTTGCTATTTAGTTTTTATAAATGTCATTTAATAAATTAATATGATTGCAAAAAGAAAATTTTCTATTTGCAATCCGAAATGTACTTGATGGTTTTTTGCGATTATCTCAAAAATGATGAATATGGAAATTACAGACTTTGAAATTAACACCTCAATTGATCAAGGTAGAAACCGTATAATATTGTGCATTTAGACACCTGTCGAGGATAATGGATCATTTCGCGACTAGTGTCGAAGTTTTTCGTCTACACTTAATTGTCAGGTATGGTCAATTTTCCGTGAACCTTTATCAATTAATCAAAAACATTGATTACCTACTTATCATTTCGACGCAAAAAAAAACATTTCGCAACATCACTTTTAACTCGTTAACATTCTTTGAATTCATAATTAATGTAAAAATAATACCTCACAATGACGATATGATATTCATAATGACCTAATGAAACACTTATGTATGTAATACTATTTTTTTATATAACACAGGCTTGCCGCATAAGAATATGCAAAAGCATAGGAAAAATATTCTCAGACAAAATAATAATATGATCATATCAAACAAAAATGATTACTGCAAAATATTATTTTATAGACCTAATAAATTTCAGTTTACAGTAGCCCGTACACTAAATGTTTCGAAATCAGACGGGTACAAAGCCCAACGTTTTATTTATTTAAATACAAGATTGTGTACGTTGTATCCATCGGAATTGGTGTTGGTGAGTTTCATACATGTTGAGAGAGGTTCCCAGCCAAGAGTCTCTGGCTAATTTGTTATGGGTTCTACTCCAACCGCAAGTTTTAACCGCAGGTCTATTTGCGTCTGACTTGCAAAATTGCCGTTCGCTGCTCTTGGCTTATTATCCAAGTTGACCACTGGAATGGTGCGCTAATGTGGATTTGCTTGCATAATAATATGACTGTTACATGTGCCGGTTTATTTTTAAAATAAATGAATTCTCCGAATCGATGTATTAGGTCGACTTTTAAATTAGATTGCAGACAGGTTAACTGTTTGTTGTCTATAAAAAAATATGTCAAATCGGTAAAATGTGTTGAGAGACGGAGAACTAATCAACACAGTTTTATAGCGATATTACTCAGACGAAACGACTGAATATAGTTAGATCAATTGTGATGAAACCTGGAAATTACAATCATCATCAACGATGGAACGTTATCAGCAAAGATCAGGAAGAAGATTAAATAATTTTGTGGTACATTTTTGTCAAGAAATATAATATGAATGCCAAAACTCATATTACTTTTATAATTGAATTGATATTTATATGGAACTAATGTGGCCAAACGTCCCGTATTCAACGGTATTTTTTAACATTTTGTTTCATTGTCCCAATAAAGGTGATCAAACACTTAACTGTTACTTATTGACATAATAATTCATAGTAACAATCTATATTCATAACATAAAGAATATAATTTTAAAATGTGTATAAATATATCTACAAAAGTTATTGTTGTAACCGTAATTTTCAATTTCTGTTATAATGTTAAGGCTATACCTCAGTTGAGGCATGGTCTAAAAAGATCGTGGCTAGGCGATGCGAGGATTGTGCAAATGACGCGTGCCGAACGAAATATAATTTGTCATATAAATCCAACATGCGTCCATTTAATGTTCAGTTTATTGTTCCATTAGTAACAATAATAATATATTCATTGACATATTTTTATTTTCAAGTAAATGGGTAACGTTTTTTAGTCATCTTTACACGATTTAAGAATTAATACCCCCGTCGCCATCACGAAACAAATTGACGTGTTCACAGCTCGACGTTTGCTCTCCGATTGCCGGCAAGTCCAAAATTTCTTCGCACCTATAGTTGAAAATTATTTGCCGTTTCACTGAAGTACCGTCTTAAGTTTTACTGAAGAAAGCGTCATATTATTGATTTTTAATTCATGATTGGATATTTTTAAATCACAATTTATTTCGGTGAACAGATTGCAGTTTTACAATTTAAAAAAATTGAATAAACGTAAGTTTTAGCTTATCAACAGAGATAAATACCAGTTATCATAATGGTTTACACTGAATGACCCGTATTTACATTTCCTAAATCTGTGGGTCTATTCTGTACTTATCGACCGCTAAAGGGATAAAGTGATAAATATTATCAAACTTAGGGTACGTTTGTATCAAAGTATTAGCACTTATTGTAACAATAACAATACATTGGTTCTAATTATTGCAACAAGCGCTACATTTTAACAGCGCCTCTCTTGCTGCTGTTAAAATATAGCACGTATTGCAACAATTACAATACGTTGGTTGTAATGGTTGCAATAAGTGCTAATACTTTGATACAACCTACCCTAAGCTCGATAATATCTATCACTTTATCACTTTAGCGGTCGATAAGTATAGAATAGACACACTGGCCTCCATTGGAATAATTCCATTAAGATTATTAAAAAAAAAGTTTTATTAAATCTGCAATTTTCAATATATTGGTGTTTAAACCTGTCGCAGGCTAGAAACCTAATCTGAAAGCAATCTAACGAGATATCATTATATTAGTACCTGAATTATGTTGCATTACAGTTGCATAATATTACATGTTCAGATAAGCTATAAGCCCGCGATGGTTGAGCGGCTAACGCATCGGCTTATAATGTCGTGGGTCCCAGGTTTGAATCCTAGGTCTGAGAAATACACATATTGTTTTTCAATGTGTGTTTAGAGTCAGAATATGGACCTAATAGGTTAAGCAAATGGCTATCATCAGAACGAAAATGTGTTAATACAAACCTCCACTCTGTGGGGAGGCCCATATTATGAAGTGCTAGAAGATATCAATACTTGGCCACGTATTTTTTTCGACTTATACGTGGTGTGAATGAGAACTCTGCCATTCTTGGTAGTATTGACTTGTGTGTCCCTGATAACTATCTTAGAAATCGGGAGCATCAGTTGTTTGTTCTCCCGAGGAGCAGAACTAACCTGCCATTGGCGATGCCAATTCGGAGGGCAATAACTCTGTTCAACCAAATTGCTTCGGATGTTGATATATTCCATCTACGTGAGGATGAGTATAGGTGGACGTTATTTTATAAATTCTTAAAATAGGGTCTGCTTAACTCATCTGGTGTACTTCCTTGTACATATATATTTTTTTGTATTTACACATTTATACTGTAGAATGACTTAATACTGATCTAATCTCTTTTTTTATGTATCTTATATTGTTTTAATAATATTTCGTTGTTTCTAAATGTCATGTTGTGAACGTCTTAAACTTATAATTTGTAATGTCCACAATATGTAAAAATAAATGAATTGAATTGAATTGAAAAAAAAATCTTCTTATGATCGGACATGGTCAAAAAAAATAGATTTCCCTACATAAATTTCTCTGCTCCAACTTGACAGGAGAATATCATACACGAGTTGCTATCACACTAACTTCTGAACACAAAAATATGCTTGACTAATCTCTTTATTGTCAATTCATAGTGGAAAGACACTTTTAATAAAATGGAGCATATTATATAATATAATGTAGGGAGTCATTGTGTGGTGTATGAAGAGGTCGAGATTTGGTGGTTGCTCCAATGGATGGAGGAGCGAGTTTTATTTGCAACGTAAACAGTCGGTACAAGAGTTACAGTAGTTATGCTACAATACTTATGATACTGTTCCGAGGTCCGAGTTTCGGTAGAATAAAATGTTGTGCGGAGCGATACAGAGACCGAAAACTCATATTCGAGTGACATGTCCAATGAATTATGATCCGCTATTTATTGACATACAATCAAAATTATATCTAAAACTAATATTTAGGAAATAACTATTAATTATAATTGAGTAAGCTACTGTGTATGGAGTTTACGTCATTGCATATGACTGACTATGTGGAAAAATGGATATTACGTAAATTATAATTGCAGTAAGCTATTTACTGAGTTTATCATAATTTGACACTACGGAAAATGGCTATTAAAGAATTTATAATTGCGATCAGTCATTTAATATAGCCGATCAATATGCTGACACGGATTGAGTTTCTTATCCCCATTATCTGTTTTAAATACTCAATTTCATAATTATCGTTATTTTTATTGACCTTTTACAGTTTATGCGTTGATATTTAATACAAATAATTTAAATTTATTTACGAACATGTAACATTTTATACTTACTTTTAATTACAAATATTTATGAATATTGTACATCTAAGCTATATAAGGAGTTTAAAAATTATAACCATAATAGCAATAAATATTAATTGTATCCATAAATGGCGTCAGTATCTCTATCTCGTCATAATTGTTAACGACTTCAATGACGTATTCAATAAAAATATGTACTTATTTGTATAAAAAACTATCTTCTTCTTGATTCACCCTGTCACGACCCAGCATTGGGGCATAGGGCAAGCACAAGTTCGCGCCTCTTTCCTCGATCCATCGCCAACTTTTGCGCCTTCCGCCATACTATAACTTAATAAAATATATTTATGAACTTAACTAATTCTGATTGCCATTAAATCACGTGATATAAAAGTCTTGACCAATAAAAACTTAGTAATAATCTAACGATCACAATATGATGTTGAGTTTTTTGCCAAAACTATCAATAATCTTTGGAAGATCTGATGGGAAATATCGGTAAAGAACAAGAAGCGAAAGACTTCGTTTTCAGCATTTCGGATTAGGCCCGTTTCAGACGGGACACCGGTGTCGCGGTCGATATAATATAGGAGACCTTTGTATTCGAATAAAGGGGCATTTGTATTATGTTTATGAATGCCCCGGAGCTAATGAGTCAAAGCGTGTCCAGTACACTTTTCCGTCGGCCGCAACATTCTCAAGCCGCCATTTTAATTATCGCAGCCAGTTTTATGTTCTAATTTATAACACGAAATTATGCGTTAACTCGTTAGCTCTAGGGCATTCATAAATATAATACAAATCCCCCTTTATTCGAATACAAAGGCCTCTTATATTATATCGAGCGCGACACCGGTGTCCCGTCTGAAACGGGCCTTACTTGATTCAATTTCAACTAACAATACCATTACCAAATGGTTATCAAATTGCACGCATAATGTTGTATAAATTATCCTTATTTTACAAAAGACGTATTTTTATAACAACTTCCTCATATTATAGTGTTCACTTCCATAACCATAAACGTTTTTCCAGAAGATTACTTACTAAATACATAATTGACTGTCATTTAAAATTATGACAAAGATATCTACAAGCATGTTTAATTCACAAACACTGAGATGCGAGGTCATATTATTATGTTAGAAATGAGTTTAAATTAATTATTAACATACACCATTCGAAAATATCTAAGATATATAGTATACCTACTACTAGAAAAAATATTTTCAAAAAATACGACACCTAGTGGTTGGTACTCGAACCCGGATCCACTGGATTTGCGACAATGTACTTCATCTTATCTAATTACGACGAAATTAAGTAGTAGGTTTTACACCCTGAAGCGCTTGAGGCGAAGTCTTCACTGAGCCTTTTTTAAAGAGGCACCTAGCGGAAAAATACGAAGCTTGCAATTTGAGACATTTTTTTGATAATTTACAATTTCAACTGTATTATTGAATAAATATGTATCTGAAAACATTAAAAAGAAAAATATTTTTATTTTAAGTCAAAGATAAACTTACACTTGTAAAAAATAAAATAAAATGTGAATTTGTTGAATCGGACCGCACCCTATTATTACATATTATATTTTATAGTCATATTTATTATAAAAATGTAGTTTATTAACTTCTCTAAGCATCACTTAAGAGATTTTTGACTAATTCATAGTTTTATTATTTTTTATATCTATTTTAAAAAACATCGATTTTTATAAAAAATATAAATGTGTATAACTTGAAATCATTTTTATTTGTGCCTTTTTAAAAAAGGCGCAGTGAAGACTTCGCCCTAACAGATTGAGTCATGAAATCATGGAATCATGAAATTAATTACCTTAATTATTAACTACCACTAAGGTCTCTCCAAATTTTATTTATAACGTTCTTGCACTTGATAATAATTTAATAATCTATATTATTCATTTAATGAAAAATTTATAATATAACACTCTTATACCAGTGCATCTATTATATACACAAAGGTGCTATCGGCGGTTATAGGCAGATATTGAGGGTAGTTTATCATATTATGTATGTATTGAAGCGGTTAATTGTTAGAATAAGTTAACAGTCTGAACTGTCAAAAAGTGCTATGTTTTAACAGGACCTCTCTTGACTGTGTTAACTTTTAGAAAAATATAGACAGTTTTGACAACTTAGACGAAACACTTATTGTAACAATTATAATACCTCAATACATAAATATGGTAAACTACCCTCAATAGCCGCCGGTACCAGCCTTTTGTATAGAATATAATGTACTGAGGAGTATGTATACTCAATAAAGAATGTTACATTTTCAAATCTTGTCAATTATTTGTTGAATAAAAACATAGTTTATTAATTATTAACATTCTAATAATATATAAGTTGTTAAAATCGTCGATGTGATAAAATTTTAATTTTAAAGGAGATACAAAAAATTGCTTGATAAGTTGAAAAATGAAGCCAAGTTTTGTTGAGGAAATAACTTGATTTATTATAATAGGAATACAAAACCTTTGATGTAATCTAAGTGACTAATTAATTCTTACTTAATTATAAATTTTTAAAGTATTCTTTAAGTTTGTTTATATTTGGTAAATTATCAAGAATAGAATATGCCTAATAGTATTATCACATGATACAAGTTTAAAAATAAACTAAAAAGTGTTTACAAAAACGAATCTTAGTCATTGCATTGGGAAACAAATGAATAAAAGCTTACTTTTCTTACTACTGGTTAACTTTTTATAGCCACAAAGTAATAAACCTATTTCGATACGTCATTGTTTTCCTAGCGGTACAAATCACCTGACGCAATTGGTGGTCAGCATTTGAAATAGGTCAATCATGATACAGCCAATAATTTATGGTTGAGTATAAGAAATAGTAAATAGTTCGTTACATGTGACTAGGGATGTCAAAAAACTATCAATACAACCGAAATTTCTATACTTTTAAATCGACACTTTTTATAGAACATCCAGTGACACTAGATTGTAAAATACGTATGCATTGTAAATCAATACTAATGAAGGTTGAAAATATAATGTGTAAATATTTTAATGCATTTAGTATATTGCACTAAAATTAGTATTAAGCTGTGTTTTGCAACTAATGTACCATGACTGGTATACCATTAGTATTTTCCTATAAAGAGCATAATAATATAACGTCAAACCTTCTAAAAATCTAGTTATGAGAACAATTATTGGCAGATAAGCAACAAAACTATTGAAAAAGCTCTTACCACTCGTTGACTATTTTAAAATGGGAAAACTGATAATATATAACAATAATTCAACAGAGAATTGTATTAAAAATATGTGCAACATACATCAAGCACAAATTTTGCATTGAAATTATATAATGTTATCGTTGTTTCAAGTCTAAATATCTTCTTCTCTACTCATTCGACCATGTCTACCCCTTAGTTGGAAAATAACACGGCGCCTTCAATAATCCTTGATGATTTCCAGTCATCGTGCATCTTTCCAGGCTATGCTAGTATTCCGTGGCTTTGCTGTATACATTCTGTGGTTGGTATTTAGCTAGAAGAACAGGAAAGCAAATTGATGCTATTTTTAGGCATCCATAGCAAGTAGCTGAGCCAGGTCCAATGTCACTTCTTCACATTCAGTGTGATGAGATACTGATTGGTCGCTATTGCACCCTGTCAATATTCCAAAAGTTGTACCCCACCGCACATACAGTATCCACCGCAAACAATAATATATTTTTAAAGCTCAGCAGGTATATGGTTGCGCTAAGCCTTCGTAAGGTATTGTACTATATTGTTCCAATATAAATACGTATCATTAATTCTATATCACATAATTGCAATACTTATTAATCTGATTTTTTAAGTTCCGTTCAAATTTGACGTTCAATACAAAAATTTTTTTCCTAAATCATTACCTTTTGAAATACGGAACTCTTAAATGTATTCATTCAATTAATTACCTAATATCAAATCTTTTTTTGTTTAGTCTACACATCAAACATCAAATTAAGTACGTGTGAGTAGCACATTGTTTATAAGAAGCGTCATCTATAATTATTATTGTATTATTAATACCATCGACTGAAGGTACTTGATGGAATTTGAATTTTGGGGCAATTGTTACACTGTAATCTATAAATACAGGATTTATTTTTAACTTTTACTAGTTACCTTTGTTCCCAGAGCGGACGATTTTATACCTCTTGAGTGTAGTATTTTTATGGTTTATAATTACTAATGATCTATTATTAGGTTTTGACGATTTTTATACGCTTATCAAGTTTATTATTATTGATAAGGTAATGAGTTTTTTACAAACACTTCAACTATTCATAATTTGTTTATGTTTTTTTATTGTGACCCTTTACTTAATAGGTAGGTGATAAGTTTTTACCTACTTTATTGTATTGATTTGTTATAATATAAGTTAGAGTTAATAGTATTCGGTGTCAGTGTTTATCTGCCCTTTGGTGAGATTATACATTGCCTAAAGATGCCGAAAGGCGAAAAACAACTCAAATGGAATAGTACAAAGCTTAAATCCATTAGAATTTATAATTATTGTGTTGATGGTTGGCTTTCTATAAGAGTTAGGCAGGTGGTAAAAAAGATATATCCTAATAAATACAAACTTTCCTATACCGTTATACGTTCTAGCATCCAATTATAATGAAGCTTTTAACATATATTTTTTTTTATAAAGTAATTTATTATAACAAAAATTATAAACAATAAACTAAAATGCATTTGTAAGGCTATACGTTAGATCAACATACATCAGTTTAAATAAGTGTGTTGGTTTCTAGATCAATTTCAGTTTTCTCTTTAATCTTTCGGATGTTTTCCAATCAATGGTATATATAAATAAATAAATGTACTTAACTGACAAAAGCTCTCATCATTCCGGCAACGAGAGGAGAGAGTTTCGTCTCGCTGTCAATAATACTCCTATTTGTTTGTTGTATTCATAAGTGGCTCTCTTCCGACAATACAAACGAGCTTCATTGTTGTCAGCAAGAATGGAAACTTACCACAATGCGATTGTACCGGTGGCTGTATTAACACTCGTTAATTTTTTTGATTTATAACACCTGATTCACCATCTGCAGCCATTATTAAATGATCAATTGTACTGGTATTTAAACATTTTTTTCACATTAATGGTTTTAAGGGAGAGTAGTACAGCTACTCTCTCATCGTACCAATTTATATATATTCCTCTGAGTCTTAGACGGTAAAGGCAACCTTATCATAAGCTGGTCTCCACATCGTATTTCATTCAGATACATCAAATTTTAATGACGATCAAGACCGATTTCATATATTTACAAAAGACATTCTTAACTGATACAAGTCAACCATTGATTAAAATAACAACATGAAATCAACTTTTTCAGTTAATGTACCTACCTATGTCAGTTGTGTCTAACTTTAAGTACCTAAACTGTAATTTACAATCCATTTTTTTTTTGAATTATTAATAACCATGTCCTTGTTTTTTCGTACAAGGTGGTTGTTAGTAATTTTGAACAATCACAAACACCCAGGCTTTGAGAAAAACACATAAATGTTTTTGTCATGACCGGAAATCGAACCCAGAACTCTCGGGTAGAAGCCCGGCGCCTTACCCACTGCACCACGAGAGCCGCCAATTTACAATCCATTATCACCAATACTTTTTCATTGTCATTCTTAAACTTAAACAAACCCATATTTGGCTAACTACACTGAGGTGTTACAAATTGATCAAAACGTGTCATCATCACAAGAAAACTATCACAAGAAAAACTATGCACAATTTTAAAGCACGATAATTCACTTCTACTCTTTCTCTCACTTCTTCTGCTGGCCGTATGTGTTCGAATACGAATCAAGTGATACGAAGGGGTCACATGGGCTTCCTCGTAGGTTAATTTTAAAAGGGATTTAACGTAAGCTGCTTAGGGAAATAAAAATAGTAAAAGTTAATGCTTCTTCTTACATCGCGGTGCAGCACGTATGGACCTAGCCTTTAACCCGGGAGCTCCCGGTATGATTCTCGGTGAGGACACAATATATGTAAGTGATTTTCACAAAGACTGGGTGTTTGTGATTATTTCACTTATATTACTACATATAATACTCTATTTAAACCACACTTCTATCATTGGGCTTCCGATCCTGTTAAAATATTAAAAAGAATATAATATAAAATAATCTCAATGTGTACACAACTATATAATATTACAATTGAATGTACACGCTTTTTATATTTTTAATGACTGGATTTCTATGGTATGATTGACCGATCAATCGCAATATACGTGTTGGACATGCCTGCCGTATGCCATCCCAAGACCCGTGGATCAATAGTTGAACATTCTAGTCTCCATTTTTACGTGTATTTATTTTAATTGCTTTCACCTTTCTCAGATAGGATATTGTGTAGTCAGGCTTCTCTTGTTAATTATAGCTGGCAATCAATCTAATTCAATTGAATTAGTAAAATCCATTTCCTTAAACGGTCGGATGTTCACTAACGTACCAATTTCGTATTGATGTAAATGATGCTTGGAAAGTACAGGAAACTAAGCCAATCAAACAGGTATAATTGGTTAAGTATAAATTATGTATATATAATATTAAAAAATACAATTTATCCGTGTGTATTTTACTCACTTTAATTAAATGTATGTACTAAAATTATATTAAATTAAATATACATAAGTTATCTAATTTGCCAAATAAAACAACGATCAACATCAGTTTTGTTCTGTTTAGAAAAAATCAATTTCTGCTTTATAAAAAACTAGAAGATATTTTGAAAAATTATATTATATAAATCAACACAATATTTTTAACAGTTTTCACTACGATTTATGTTTAGAGTTCCGTGTCACCGCCTGACTATTATAAATAATGCTCCTTTTAACCGCATACGCTGCAGACATAACCGATGTACTTATAGAATGCATAATCGGAGACTAAATTCCATAGTGCTGAGGAAGCCAAACCACCGAGCAATCATAGAGACCTGTATATCGTGTATATCCGGTGGAACTTTTGCCATTCATAAAACTTATGAAGATGCGACAGCATATCGGTGAGAACTATTTTATTTATTTTTAATGATTTCTATGTACCTAGCTGTCTGTAATTATATTTCTATGTATATTCATTTATTATCATTTACACTCTGTAAGTATACTAGTGAATAAGAGAGCAAAACTTATAATGAAGATAAAATACAAACGATAAGTTAAGAAAGTACATTGGAATCTACAACTCGATATCATATCGTTAAGGAATCGGTGTTTTTTTTTAACTAATTATTACTGTGAAGACTTTCTTAGTTAATTAAACTCATGGTTCTGTGAAACGGTTAAACATTATTGTGGTTAGTTACCAGTTACGGTTATCATAATTGAGATAGCGTTTATTAATTGCATGTACCCTTTTCTCTTTAATTCAGTACATCTTAGACCTTTAATCATATACAAAATCTTCACTGTGTCTATCAACCAAGTTACTCGAGTTTCCATATTTCGAACACAAATGTGGCATGGTTGCGTATCCTGGATGGCACAGTTTGTCAAACATTTTTCACTTTTTCTTTTTAATTTATTTAGATTATTATCGCATGTATTTTTTATTATTATTATTTTCTGGTAACGAGGCTGGCAATCATTAGGCATGAGTAAATTATTTTTAATTTTACGTCCACTGGACGAGTTTCTTGGCTTCAGGCGTCCACGTAAATATAACTTATATCTAAACTGAACGTGTTTTTTTTTCATAATATGTATTTATTATACATAATCAAGACATAAAAGAGTCCCCACTTAGAGAGTATAATAAAATTCAAACCACGAAATATATTATTCTATCACTTTTATGCTTTTCCCGAATATTTTTAGATATATACCGAGCCGAACCGGAGCCTTTTGTATGGATTGACGCTCTGCTGGTTCCACTTAAACTTATTCTATGACTTGTTTTTTGATTTTATTTTTTTGGTGTATTTTTTTTACCCGGTAACTATCGCTATATCGTGGTATAAATATTTTGAGTATGTATCTATGTTGAATAATTCATTATACTAATAAAATTTAGTGTTAATTGAAACTACTTAATATATCAAGGACAAAATACTTAACTAATACTTTTATACTGCAAAACCTGAATATATTATATATAATTCCATTTTGCATACAATAATAAACAAGGACTAGGCAGTCTTATAAGATCAATAATCATATCTACATTCTCTCCAAGCGAGTAATATTACCTTCATGGTTGTTACTATAATACCTAGATTAACATAAATTAAAGCTACTGTTGTATTGGATGCACCGACCAAACGTACTGATTTAATCATTAACGAATTAATACCGAAATATGTACCGGTTTTGATAACCTAACCACAAACCGTTGAATATATCTAAAAACACGAGTAATCTGTTAAAGTTTGATAATATAGTAATTAATGGGAACTGAAATACCTAACGGGTTTGGAGTAACAAGCAACCGATCTCAAGTCTAGAAGAATATGGGATAAACTTAAACACGTGTCAAGAATAAGTCATTCTTTGCTTGACCTTCGTTCTGACAACTGCTTTCGGTATATGGACTGACGCTCATTCAATATTGGTATATTTGAAGGTTGCAACGCACACACACACACAATATTGAACGTCTATAATGTGTATTTCCTTTTTGTAAGACACTCACACATTCAAAACCCTGCTTCAAAATGTAGTGTATTGGGATATAGCCTATCTGAATTCTATTTAATAATCTGTTTTGTGATAATATTATCAAACTATACTAGTAAGTAGGTGATATTTTGGTTTGGAGGACCGAATAAATTCTGTACTCTTCTATTTTCGTATAAAATCCTTGCTATACAAGTTCCATTCTAACTTATTGTACATCTTACGAAATTTGGCACTTCTGGTGTTTACACATGTGTGGTTGTCATCAAAAGAAGGATGTTGTGGATAATCTGGAGAATATTCAGCTACATAACCATAAC
The DNA here is from genome assembly GCF_057557595.1 of Rhyacophila brunnea. NCBI lineage: Eukaryota > Metazoa > Arthropoda > Insecta > Trichoptera > Rhyacophilidae > Rhyacophila > Rhyacophila brunnea. The sequence goes on along the minus strand of NW_028232796.1, from coordinate 5,360,443 downwards.
TTACTATAACCGTCATCAAACTTTGAAGATTAAAAATACCATACATGTAACGAAGCACATATTTGACACCAGCAAAATATCAGAACAACCGGTGGGCAGGCGATTAGGACCTTAGAACGTGTTACCATATTTTCCAGGGTAGCCGGAGCAGCCAGTTTTAGGGGATCGGTATGGAATAGGGAATAATGGTGAAGATTCTTGGATGAGGCTAGAACGAGCCCTTGGCTGTCAAATATTGATGATGATAAATGCGCCAACAAATATTTAGAAGCATTAGCGTCCACAATTACACTAAAACACAGTTTTGCGGTAGATTAAGTCGATCCGCTACGGTTAAAATTAATTTCCTGCTTTTGAAGATTGTGTTCCTGAAGTTAACTCAAAATATACAGACAGTATTATAGTCTTACAGACGAGAGGTGAATTATTACAACATCGTCATTAAATAATACCTAAGTAAATGTAAGTCCAATTAAATTAATATATTGTATGGAGAACTATTATTCGTTTAGAATATTAATCAATAATTCAATTAGATATCAATATTTTAGTCATGTATTGAAAAAATTTACATTCCAAGCTCGATAGTTTTTTATTTACCTATTATTTTATTCTTATATTATGATATAACTTTATTTAGTGCCGAACTGGATTATAATTTGTTTAAAAAACATCTTGGAAAAAATGTACTGATTTTTTTCATATTTCTTGTACAATAAAATTTATTTTTATGTGTATGTCGGCCTATAGCGTCGAGGGTCCCCGGTTTGAATCATATTATGGACCTAATAGGTTGAGATAAGTGGCTAACATCCATTTGTCGTAAAAACAAAATCTGTTAATATAAACCTCCGCTCTGTGAAGGCCCATATAATCTTATTTGGATCAGAAATGGTCAAAAAAAATATTTTAATGCAGATAACTGTCAGTTTGTTTTAGAAATAGACTATAATAAAAGCTAATTCATAATGGACATAACTTAATATAAATCAAGAACAACTCAATGTCCATCTGAATGGATATAAGTAGTTAATATTATTATCAATTGTATTGATGAAATATTACATATTTTCCTTCACAATTTTAATATATATTGTTTTTTGTAAAATTTGTTTTTTCTTAATTTCCTCAATTGAAATGTGACATTTTTTTACAAATAATCACAGTCTACCAGTTTTTTCTGGGTAAAAGCAAAAGCGGATTTAATCTCGCACCGACAACTTTAGAGATAGTCGCTTTACCAACTACTCCACCGTATAAAATAAAAAATATAACGTCCATTCCATGGAGATTCGCCTAAAATGTTCCGCTTAGAATGAATAGTAAATTACTATTTCTTTACTTAATAAGTATTGTAAATTTAATTGAAAGTCATTTTGAATGAGCTATTACTAAATTTATATATTTTTTGTTTATATGAAATTGTATTAACATTTATATTTTTTGACAGTTAGTAGTTTACAAAATTAATAATAATTTTAATTTAATTTCTCTGTAGCTCAATCTTTGTAAATACATCTTTAGATAATAAGACATAGGTAAGTTAATTTGGTACGTATGAGATTCGTTAGTGCACCGGAGTGAACCTTGATGTTACGCACCAAAGTTTATCGAGTTAAATCCTTCTCACAGTGGTAGCTCGTAAACAAGTGGTAATTTTCTTGTTTGATTATTCTCTTTTTTTAGTTTTCTTCGATGTATTTGTAAACACTTACAGTGACTGCTATTTTTCACTGCAGAATTTTAAAATAACCTAATTTTACTCCATCTCGCGGTGAAAAATAATAGATATTATAAAAAAATCGGTGTGTGTACTTATGTACGCGCGTTAAAAGTTATACTTCTTTGGCGTAACAAAACAAAAACAAAACTTGTGATAACCTAGATTCTTCGACTAGCTCTTAATTATCTCCTTAAATTACACACTCAAGAAAAAGGGCCGCTTATTGGAGCGCTGTTGGTTTATTTCTATACACTTTAACTTATATTACTAAATTATATAATTATTTCTCGTTGTTTTTATTTTTAAAGTAACAACTGTCACTGTGACGTTTAATCGTTTGTTTACGCAAGGAATTGCAAATGGCTTATAATAATAAATTTGTTGCCTAGGTAACAGAACAATTTTACTATCAAACTTGCATTTGTATACAGCTGACTGATTTGCAGCTAATTTCATACTGTTGCGCACTTTCGTATCGGTGTGCGTGCGCAGCTCTCAATTTTACTCTTTACCAAACGCCCCAAAAGAAGTATAACTTCAAAAATATTTGATTGTATTCCAAATATGTTAAAGATAAGCTTTATATGCAGATTTTTTGTTATCTATTTCCTGGGTTGGACTCTCTAGTTTTTTCTAATACTTTCTTATATACCGTACAAGGTCGACTAGCTTTTTTTTTACCTTGTGTCTTCGTGAATATCAGTTTTTATTATGTGTGACTCATCCATCTTATGTACCAAATCAGTTGAGGTTGCCAAATCTAATGAACTGACTGTTAAGCATATAACTTAGCACCTATTCTATATGAATATTAAGCTGGAAAATAATTATTATTTGCTAATAATCAGTAAATACATTAAAAAGTATTTTTCACTAGAGATATATTTGTAGTAGGCCAAATAATTATTACGTCTTACATACATAAACAATACGTCTTAAATTATTTCACAACGCGTGAGAGAAAACATATAAAAATATCTAAAAGAAAACGAGACAGGGATTGAATGTATTGGACATACACGCATAAACGCAAATTCTAAATTTAAAAAATTCGCAGTAATCGTTTATTCGTAAAAGAAAACAAATGATTGTCTCATAATAGTTTGACAGATGCTTACAGTGTGCAAATGTCATTTCAAACTAATGTGTTTTCCAAAAAATTTAAGGGTAATTATAATTTGCGATATGGTTGTGTAACCTACTGTGATGTTAAGCAATATATACAGTCAATCAAAAAATAGAAAGATAGTGGATAAAAACGGGCCATCAGCTAAGCGTTGTCGCTTCACAAATGAACGAGTTCAGCAATGGCGTGCTCGACAAAATCAGGAGACTCTACAAAGACTTCGCCAGGCTGATGCAGCAGCTCACCGACAAATAATTGAGTCTGAAGCACCAGAACAAAGGCAGTAATATAGAATATACACGTAATCCTAAGAGAAAGATGGAGGCAGAGAAAAATACGTATGGAAAAGTTAGCAGTAAGACTGCCAATTATTGGTAATATTTTTTGCTAGTGTTCTAATATTTATTTTCACTGACAATTATTGTTTATTAATGGAACAGTTTCTGTAGTATTCAGATAATTATTTACTTTACACTCGTGACAGCAGTTTTTCCCAGCAACTTGTATATTATATTATATTTTATTAATTAATTAATTTTTACTGACAAATTGTATTTTACAACGTTTTTATTAGGTCCTATTTTTATTTGTCCGGTGGTTGTTTATCCGGTACAAATCTTGCAATCGATTTTTAACTAACTTCCTGACTAACTAGACATTTAAACCTTTTATAATATATCAGAACACGATACCAATGCATTGTATTAATACTTTTAGCCATCTTTAAGTAGAATTGAATTCATTTTCAGTTAATTCTGTTTTGTACGAAAAGTTATTTCGGAAGAAATCCGTTATCTAATCCACTATTATTGATTGCTAGGGGTCTGGGGTCCTAGCAACTACATTATTAATATATACACGTGCGTTACTATGGACATCAATATGACATGTCAAAATGACATTTCAGTATTATTTCTATCAAGTACATTTTTTTTTTGATCGTTTAAGCTAGTCAAGTCAAGTTTATATGATTCAACAGAAAATTTAAAAACATTGTATATAATGTACTGAAGATAAAGGAACGGCTTTCGACGATATGTCTGAGAAGAATTCTGCAGTTTTTTGGACATATTGTCAGGCACGGACCGAACAACCTGGAGAGACTGGTAGTTTTGGGTAGCTTCCAGGGAATGCAAAGCATATGAAGAGCGTCTGCGCGATGGAGCGACCAAGTGAAAGAGCTGACTGGGGGCACCATCCATTCTGCTCTGAGAGAAGCAGAAGATCGAGAAGGATGGAAAATTTTGGTCGCTCAAAGGATGGCTAAATTTAAATGTGGTCACGATCCTCAGCCATGAGTGCACGACCAAGAAGAAGAAGAAGTATATAAAAAGTTCTTATTATCTTGTAATTATTTTATCCAATATTGAATACATTTACTTGCAATATTACTTAGAGGCCATCCATGTGCCATACTAAACTTATGATTTGTGTTCATGAAAATATATTTCCACTAAATTTGTAAGTGGTAGTGTATGTTATGAACGGATACGATCAGATGCTTATAATATACTTTGTGAAAATATATTTCCATGAACAGAAAAGATAAGCTTGGTATTGCACAAGGTTTTAAGCCGCATACGGTTTCAGTCCATGGATAGCCTATTACAAATGTTTTATATTTGGGAACATAAATTTTATTGGTGTTTGTAAATCTACTATTCAATTTAAAATGAAAATTGAATATGAATTACATAGTATTTATTAAATTATTACGTTATAGATATTTAATTAACTTGAGAATTATACGAACTCTCACTGAATTGATAATTAGTTAAGGGGTTTATCTTGAACCAGCAGATGGTACGCAGTTATGATTACATAACCGCTAAAAGATATTGATTTGCAACAAAAAAAAAATGCTTAGATAATTTGCATAATCCGACGTATGGAAATGAAATCAAACAGATCTAGCATTATCAGCAATCAATTTCAATATCAATCAGTTCCCCGATCGAAAATGCGAATTTAATGAAGCAATTTGATAGCATTACGTCAGATTAGAGTCATGATTTATGTAACAATTTTACTGTTTTATTATCATAATTTTATTTTGTTATTTTTTTAAGTGTAAAGAAAAATGTAGTTAGAATATAAAAAATACATGCATATAAATTCGGAGTACAATATTGATATATACAAACTTTTTAGGCATACAAATTTGTACGGAATTATTGTATTTACGTAGGTACTATTATTTGATTATTATTATATTATATTGTACCTGACAGTGACGAAGGGTGACTTTTGGAAAGAGGTAGGCTGTGGAGATCTGATGAAAAGAGCACACTTGCCAGGTATACTTACGAGAATAGTACAATATTTACTACTAATGAATAGGTACACACTAGTAAATGACAACGACACACTAAATCAATGAAACTTCAAAAACTCATTGACGACATAAAAATGAGCGATGTGTTTAAATTACGTATTTTTTCAAAACATGTATACCCATCAAAAATCATGAGATAAAATTTATTTTTATTTATAAAAACAATCTATACTCACTTATTTATTAATATTCGATTAAACGCCGTTGAAATTATTTTTTTAATTATCTAATTATTAATGATTTTGGACAAAAAGCGCAGTTGTGACAACATTATTATGCGCGAATGTTTTAGGCTCTGCGATAGGAGCTTACCTTATTTTGTACAAATCAGCAGACTTGCTGAGGTTACGAGACATAAAGTCCATTCGAAAAAAATTCAGAATTATTTCACACATAATTGGAGATTTATTTACGTCGAGACGTCGCGGCGTTTATTATTTATTTACGGCGCGCTGTGGTATATTTTTTTATACCTTTGCAGTTGTTTTGTAAACTGTGTAGTACTATAATACATTCCTACATATACGACATCTCTCGTTGGCAAAATAAATTATTTTTATATAACATAAAATAATGAAGTGATTAAGTTTATAAATATGTCAATATGCAATTAAAAAATATTTTTCTTAAGAAGGTAGGCTTTAAATAATCGCCTAGTATGGAGTCTTCGCCACTGGTACCTGAAGATAATGCTAAAAGGTAATTCAATTTCAATTCAATTCAATGTAATTTATCTTTACATATTGTGGATATTACAAATTATAAGTTCAAGGCGTTAACAACATGACATAAAACACTATTATAAATAAGAAATAAAACAAAAGTAATAAAAGGGATAAAAATGAAAATATAAAAAGAGAACATAATATAAACATACAAAGAGAATGAAAATACTATTGTACACACATATATATATATATATACAATATACATATTCAAAGAAGTACACCGAGTTTGTTAAGGAGACCCTATTTTAAGAATTTATAAATTAGCGTCCACCTAAACTCACCATCACGCAAGTGGAATATATAAACACCCGAAGCAATTTGGTTGTACATAGGTATCGCACACATAATTGGCATTACCAGTGGCAGGTTGGTTCTGCATTACTCATTAACTTTAAAACACTAAAAAGTTTATTTTTTACTCAAAATAGAAATTGACAGTCAAAAAAATATACTTGCTTATTCAATCTAACATGAACTATTACGACCTCAAAATGACATTAAGATACATTTTAAATATAGTAAAAAGTTTAATTACCATTTTCGTTTGTAAAATAAATGAAATATTTAAATGAGGTTATAATAACGATGAATAATTGTGAGGCATTTTAATTGGTCACATTAAAAAACAACACAAATTTCTTTCCAGTTGCAGGATCAAACCCGATATGCACAGCTGCAACGAAGGGCGCTCTACCAATCCAACTAGGTTACCATGGATGCAAATGTGTAAATATAAAACAAATATAAATAATATGCCATCTTCATAGGTGCCAATTGCATCAACAACGAGTAAATAATTATATAATGTATTTATATTCAATTATTTAAACACGTGGAGACCCGAGGCGCTGACTCCCTTATAAAAATAATCCTCTGCAGTAAACCGCCGTTGCGTTAAAAATATATCAGTAGTTACATATTTATCCAGGATTTGTAATATTTTGTGATTCTGAAAATATGAATAATTTTTATATGTTCATACTTTCTTACGTAAGTGATTTGCTACATGGAAAATCATCACAACTATGATTTTATAACTTATTATTTATTTTATTTGTAATTAATATTATATTATTACAGAATTTCAGTCAAAAAAATATTAAAAATGCTAACTTCATTGATATATTTTACAAAATTGGCAGAAGAGCAATTTATTTTAATACAATTTTACTTTTTGTTGTTCTCTAAATTGTTTCCGTCAAATTAAATGTACGATAAAACCAAAAACATTTTAGCCAGATTTATATTTTTATGTTAAAAGATTCATTCAAACTCGGTGGCAAAAAATACAATGTAATGAGAGCAAAAAAACACAATCGCCTTATCATTTACCGTTGCTGAAATATAATTAAGATAATACAAGTCTTGTAACACTGGCATTATGGTGAATTGTACCGCCATGTTATTTCGAAGAAAGTCTTTATTTAAATGATTACAAAACACAACAACGTTCGAGAAAAATCAAAGTTAATAACATACTTTACCTCAACATGTCGGTCATGAAAAATTAACAAACAATCCAACTCAATCAATTCAACCATCTAAGTTATATTTTGATTCTAGTGTTTTTTAACTGTTCTATATTTACTTTGGGTTACGACTTACTAGAGCTTGAGATTGAGAAATTTCGTTTAAAGAATTCTCAATAAATGATCAGAAAGGGCGAAACTCGAATCTTTATAAATAAATAAACAATGCCATAATTTCTAGAGAAATCACCAATTAGAATTTCCTGAAAAAGAAAATATGAACCCTCATAAAAAATATCTTGTAAATCTAACAAACCTTTGGGCAGTAAAATCTTAAAAAAAACGTTTTTGACTTTAAACTAGAACGGTTTTTGTAAAATCACTTGATAAAACCAATCTCGAATTGAAGAGATAACAAAAATTAATTGAAGAATTTTCAAATCCTCAGTAACAAAAAACTCAAGGAATCACAATATCTGCAACTCAGCGTTCATTTGGATGCAAACAATAATGAAAGTACGAAAAAATGACAAACTACACTTGAGACTGAGTTTCTATTGTTTACTGTTATATCAAGATAAATAATAAGTATATTTTACTGTGTTAACTGTCAATTGATGGTGGAAATGCATTGTATTATTAATCTAATTTAATAAAAGGCAACGCCTCCAAGGGAAATTATGTCCCTCTAAGGCAGACGAAACCGGTACAAATATAATTAGTAAAAGTGAAAAAGGGACTATAAAATGTTGCCTTTTATTAAATTAGATAAATGAATAATAGGTAGTAAAAATAAAATAAAAAGACATTTAAAAATAAAATCACAAAAATAAAATCATGGAATAAGTCTAGGAGTACAATATGTATGACTATATGGCTACAACTCCTCCGAGAAAAGCATACATGTTGCAGAAGTCCGTAAACTGTTCCGTGTTTGGAATCTCACAATTGCAAAATGGGGAATTTTTGAACTTCCCCTTCATTAGGTTAGGTACATGTTCATATTTAAACATGTACCTAACCGAAAATTATTTTTTTTTAAACGGTATATGTTCAAACACGTGCGTTACTATGATTTTACTCCCTATTTCATTTATCGTTTGTCAATTTATGGCTACGGCCGTAAGTTGTAGCTTAACCACTGGGAAATGCCAATAGAAATGGCGTATTACAAAAAAATACTACCTTATTCTTAGGTCAATAATTATTATAAAGCAATCAAAATTCGTAGGATGTGTATCAAATTTGAATGGCCAAAGACATCGCTTATAATCATTATCTTTAGAATTATCTTCAAATGTGTTAATTGTGCCCATTTTTTGAATGATAAAATGCCTAATTCTTGTAAAATTTGGGATCACAAAGATTAAAAAATATAGTTTTTTATCGTAAATATGTCACTATATAATGTTACCATTAATTTTACTAATAGTTTTTTAAATTCGTTGAAAAGTTAATAAACGTAAAAAATTTTAACACCACTGCACATGGATGTACTGAAATATGACTATATTCTAAAACATTAGAGCGGGAGGTTTAAAAGAATACTATTTATGTATTAAAAATACTTTATGAAGTTTTCAAATGTTTAAAATAAATATAATGGATAATAAGGCTTCAAAATTATATAAATAGATTGTCTACAACGTTTAAAGAATTTCCAGGGTTATGTTCTGAAAATACCATAAAAGCTCCATTTTGATCTACGCTGAGTATGTGGACCCTTAATAGAAGTGTATTCTTTATTTAATTCTATAATAAATATCAAGAATGATATTATGATAGCAAAAATTGCACCTCATTGATTGAAACCGATCCGCGATTTATTGATATTGCGTTTTATTACTTCATATTCATAATAATTTTCCGCTAAGACATTTAACGTATATGCAGCATGCTGGAATTGCAGAGCTGTAATATAAACCAGTAATCGATTTTAAAATTCAAACAGATTCGTATTGAGATATTTTTCAACTCAGAAGTAATGTCTTGAGGCGTTTATAATTAATACAGACTTTAAATTATTTAAAAATACGCCAAAAAAACACGATATAACAAAAAGCAAAAAGTATTAAAAGTAAAAATTCAAGACTGCTACCGGCCTTTACGGCAGCTAAATAGGGTAGGAAAGTATCGAAATATTAACACTTATTGTAACAATTAGGTACAATCAAAACTGTCTATCTCACTCTAAAATTAATCACAGTCAAGAGAGGTGCTATTAAAACATAGCACTTATTGTAACAATTACAACTAACTTATTGTAATTGTTACAATAAGTTCTAAAACTTGGATACTTTCCTACTCTAGATAGCTGCCGAAAACAGTCTTGTGTATAGAATAGATGCGCTGGTTCGACAATAAAATGCTTGATAGTGAAACAATTGTGACAATAAACTGCTTGAAAAGCTGGTCACTATAATTTTTCAGCATCCCTAGGTCGCTTAGGTATAATAAATGATCCTAAATAATAATACGGAAGCGATAATGAAGATATAAGTCATGTTGTCTGGCATTATCCACTGTATGATGGTCAAAGACGAATGCTCTTTAAAAATTTAAGACGTCAAAATTATTAATTACCACATAATCTTGAGATATGTATAGCTCAGCCAAATATCAAAGCGTTTTTGTGTATTCAAATATTTCTGAGATAATATAACCTGCTAGTATAAATTATAATACCTCGTGGTTAAAACTAACATAAATTGCCTACCTACCATTATAAAATAATATGTGTTTTTTTTATAATCATTAATCTTTATAAATGTAATAAACAGTGTAACTAAATAAGCCTCAGCTGGTACGTTAGGATCAAACAACGAAATATTTAAACATTTTCTATGACAAACGTATGTTCAATACATAACGAAATTGCAATCTTGTACGCCGTTTGCACTCTGAATGAAGCATATAACTTCACAAATTTTCAGAGTTAACTTTATAGACAAGGATTGGTTATAAACCATCTTTTCTGACTATATTCAATTGGATGGAAATTTAGGGAGCTATATAAAAACATTACAAACATTCACATGATACGAGTAGATTTAAATACACATAGGTACACAAGTGTTTTTCTTTCATTTATCCTGTTATTCGAAGAATTTAATTTAAGAATGTAGCAAACGTACACTATTTTTAACACCTCATGGTATGTCATCAACTTCATTATGTCTTCAACCGGGGTCGATACACTGCTGAATGAAAGCCTCCCATATCTCCTTCCATTCCTATCGGTCTAGTTTTTCGCAGCCACTTATATCTACCGAACTTTATGAGTTCGTCGATCTAGTGAGTTTTAGGGCGTTCCTGTAGTCGTTTAGCGCTCCTTGGGTACTACTGTTTGATGGCATTTAACCAGAAGTTGTCCACTCGCTGAGCGACATTCCATCCCATTGCAATTTAACTACTTGGCGACCTCTATATCGTATACTCTACCCATCTGTCTATTTGTTTTTTTTTTGTGGTCATTACGAGTTATTTTGAATATGCAGTTTTCCATGCCACGTTACGCTATTGGTAATTTTTGGTTTTCGCTTACATCAAAGGATAAATTTTTCACATGCATATTTGAGTATTGGTATGACATGATTTAGTTATGCAAGCAATCACATCATACACGTTTGATAAGGTACATATCGACCGTATTTAGGAAAAAAGGCGTAACCCACACAGAACAAATTTTACAAGAGAGGCAAAAAACGTTTTTTGAATGATTTTGGTTCAATATTAATAAAAAAAAATAGGCGCAGACTGGGTGTATGATGATTGATGATTTGGTGTAATATCTTTTCGATCTATTAATAATCAAAGAGTTATTACAGAAAAATCATTTAAATTGAGGGTAAATGGTTTTCTGCTTAAATTAAAACTTAATTAAAGGTCAATTAAAACCTGAATTTAGATAATAAATCGGCATTTGTGGCTTACTTCCTTTTTACAGAACGTGTATTTAGTTGTATGCATTGTTAATATCCAATAAAAGCACTTTTCAAAAAATCGAGGGTTACGCCCTTTTTCCTAAACACAGTCGATATGTATTTGGAACAATACTCTCTTAAAGTTATCCATTACAAAGTATGCTCGTCTATCACTATCTGCGACAAATTGTGAAACATTTCATATTATATGTATTTCACTACTCATACTTGTATTAAATTATTATTTTGAAGGCAATTAATATCGTGATCCGGCCCTGGCAGAACTTGAATTTAGTAACGCATCCGAGTAATACAAACAGTGAGTATAAATCTCTTTCTAGGTGTCATATACGGTCGTCGCCTTACTTGGGAAAAGCGAATAAATACCAATAAAAAGCATTTCCTTTTTAGGGTTTGTAATAAACGTCTTTCGAAAAATTGGCACAGTAGGTAAAGAAAAAATTACTAGATTTTTCAATCGGTAGCAATGGCCGTTTGAAATAAATTACTGCATTTTAAACGATTTGTTATACCGTAAATAAAATATTATACCTATGTAATAATATATTTCATTATAAATAATACCTACAATTGAACAGTATGTGATGCCACAGCAGTGATGCCACAGCATGCGTGAAACTCCACAGTCTACTGCCAATTCTGTATAAGGTTTTCACGAAAATACTCTCAAACCGCCTCGAAACAGTTCTAGACGAGAACCAACCAAGAGAGCAAGCCGGATTCAGAAGAGGCTACAGTACTATGGATCATATACAGGTCGTCAGGGAAATCATAGAGCGCTACCAGGAATACAAACTGCCATTATATCTTGGTTTTATAGACTATAAAAAGGCGTTTGATTCCATCAAAAAATTCTCAATTATAGACGCCCTTAGCAACCAAGGAATTTCCAGACGCTACATAAACATATTGAACAGTATATACAGTGATGCCACAGCATGCGTGAAACTCCACAAACGGTCGTGTAAATTCCCCATTAACAAAGGTGTCCGGCAAGGTGATACCATTTCACCTAAACTATTCACCGCTGCTCTTGTATTTAGTATTTAGGAAACTTGATTGGGAGAAAAAAAGTGTTCCAATTAATGGAGATCACCTCAGTCATCTGCGCTTTGCAGATGATATTGTAATACTCTCACAAGATCCGAAAGACCTCCAAGGTAGAATGCAAGAACTCGCGGATGTCAGTCAAACGGTCGGTCTTAAGACAAATGTCCCAAAGAAAAAAGTGATGAGGAACTGTTTTTCGGACCCTGCGATTATCTGTATTTCTGGCACCCAACTCGAGCAAGTCAGCAGCTACGTCTATCTCGGACAGCAGGTGTCCATAGACGGAAGCATGCACGATGAAATTTCTCGAAGAACAAAGTTGGGATGGAGTGCTTTCGGACGTCTGAATAGTATCTTCAAGAGTGACCTACCATTATGTCTTAAGCGTAGGGTGTTCAACCAATGTGTGCCACCCGTGCTCACGTATGGCTGCGAGACGTGGACCCTCAACACGAGAGATGTCCAAAGGCTAAGAGTGACACAGCGAGGCATCGAGAGGTGCATGTTGGGCATCACGCGAAAGGACCGTAAGAGAAACGAATTGGTTAGAAAGCAGACAAGAGTACGCGATGTAATAGACGTTGCCAAACAGCAGTGGATTGACCCCGGCTGATGATGATGAATACCTACAAACATTTCACGTTTGATAGAACTGTCTTGGTTAATAATTTATTACATACAAAGTTTTGTAATTTTACATATTTTTTTAATCCTGTAATGCAGTGAAAGTTACATATAAGGTCAGTTCACAGTTTTCAATTTTTTTTTTCGTCTTTTTCATTCGCAAAAATCAGGATTTTATCGTTTTTAATTCCATTGTGTTGAAAATCTCTAGTTATGACGGTGCTTAATCACAATATCTTGGAAATCCTGACATTAACCTTTATAAAATGAACCTACAGCATTTGAAAAAAGAATTCTCCACCAATCAGGGATAGTAACAATATTGAAGGTAAAATACAACACTAAAATCTACAACACGCTCAACCAATCAAGATTGGGCGACTCCGTTGAGTAGATAGTTATTAAACTATATGAATGTCATCTAAGGAAATTTTTAATTCCGTATATTATATAGTATGAATGAAAGGTGGGTACTGCATATTATCATATTCATAAATGGACATAGTATGTTTTCTCAGACTTTATAATATTAAAATGGCCACACCTTTTGGCCGTTACTTGGTCTTAAAATGACAAGCCATATACAAAGTTTACTTTTCATCTTTAGTTCTCCATATACAGACAACATTAAAGAAGAGAAATTATTCGTACTACTATTAAACTCAACATGTTTAAAAAAAATGTCATTAAAATTAAATTTGGCTGTCTAGGTTACAGTCAATAAATTAAATATGGTGTTGACAGTTAGTAGTATTAAATAAATAATAAAAATATACGTTACATCTCGTGGCGTAACGAACAAAAAACCGTCCTTCAAAATAGTTCCAGGAAGACTCTTATTATAAATGGCGTACACTAAGTGTACAGCATTCATAGTTTGATTTACATTATTAATACTTTTAGCCCAGGCACCCATAGACTTTTCGTATACATAATATGCGGAACGTACGAGTATTTTGACAATTGATATAGGTTCTAGGGGTCACAAACATTTATATAATATCGATGTTGCCAGGAAATATTTGTGGTCAATTTTTTTTTATTGATTCCGATGCATTGTATTTATACTGTTTAAGGGCTTTATTTCCGGAAAATCTCACTTAATCCACTTTTTGTACCTATTGATCCTATAATTAATTTGCTATGAGTTACGAGAAAATAATTTGTATCAAAACTAATGACAAATGGACATCTACCAGATTATTTAGTTATACCATGCGAATTTAACTCTAACTGCCATACATTACCATGTAGTTGTTAGAAATTGGCTTTGGCATGTGCATAATTTCATTGTGAAAATGTGTAAGTAGTATAAAGAACTGAAGCAGTTTGAACACTTGCTCGTTTGTATTTGTGTACTCACCTACCTATAATGTTTCTGGGTTAACCATTTTATTAAAACTATAGTACAAAAAATCAAATTGAGTGACTATATACACATACTATTTAATTAGGTAATCGCATCCAAGAATGATCCCACGAATCGGTAATTTTAAACACATTGTACTACCGACTATTTTCATTTATCCAAAGGGGACAAACCGTTTTGTGACCGTGCTGATAGCATGGTAAAAACTATCGCATTTCTAATCGATCCGTGCTTTGGTTTTACTTTCATTGAAGAACTCAGAACAATAATTTTTGGTTGGTTTTATTATTATTTTTATTACCCCAATAAAAAATGACGACTAATATTTCCAGGCAACATCGATATTATATATCTTTGTGACCTTTAGAACCTATATCAATTGTCAAAATGCGTTCCGCATATTATGTATATGAAAAGTCTATGGGAGCCTGGTCTATGTGTAGTCAATCCCAGGTGACAAGATAACTTCTCTATCGACGTATGACGCTGTAAATTTACTAAAAGCTAAATAATTTCGCCACGTAGAAACCAAGAGATAGTCGACCAGCCCAACTAAGTTAGATATAATATTTAAATAGATTTTCTTTTTTTACATGCACATGGAAACACTCTCAGATGACTTTATCAGTATTTTCGATTATCCACATAAGCATATTTAGGAAATTAACATAATATATAAAAAACACACTTTTCTCAAAATCTCAGAAACATACATATAAGAAAAAATCAGGTAGATGTCTAAACAATGAGTTCTATTTAATGTAATTTCGTCAGTAATTATTATTCTAGATTTTTCCGTAGTTTTCCGTAGTTTTCCGTACTACGACAATTGATTATTGATCAATTAATCTTAGTTAGATAGTTTTAATGTTTGTTCAACACTTGCGTGCTACACGTGTTCCTGTATAGCTTTGAGGCATGGCATCTTACTAAGGTTTCGGCTTTTGAGCTTTTTTGAGCGGAGGACTCGATGTCTCCGCCGAATCGTAAGGATACAGTGATACGACCGTGTTACAAACACTCGAGTTCATGAGCGGGGACAGCACCCCTCGGTAATTTAAGTATCGCGAAGAGACGCTACACGTGGCTAGGACATGTGTTCCGGATGCCGACAGAGAATGCGACACTTCGTACTCTTGTAGCACAACATCAAGGGTTCCGTCGCCATGGCCAGCCTTCCTTCACCCTGCAGCGGTGCTACAAAAACGATATACGCATTGCAGGTCTAATATGGCGGGAGGAACGAGAGTTAGCGATGTAGAGTGGCCGACACCTATCCTTGCCATTTGGAATAGATTTTTTTAAATTAAAACGTGAGTAAACCAATCAAGTGCTTAGAATTTACTAATACAATTTTATTATACGGCGTACCTGAGTAAACTAATCTAGTGTCTTGTTTAACTAATACAATTATACGGTTGCGTATACACATCGTATACCATCCTTGTCACTGTGTACAATGGAAAGTTTATCTGGAGGAAACTCTACCAAGAGGATTGGCGTGTGACTTGTGCTTGCCTTTGCCCAAATACTGGGCCGTAACAGGGTGAAAGAAGAAGAAGAAAAAAGTAATAATCTAACGCTAGTTTGCAAAATATTTTACTGTAGCTTTAAGACATCAATATTATTAATTACTGTCTATTTATTATTGAATTAATTCATCATACATTAAAGGATATCGTTACGATACGTTTTAATATCATTCATAGTATATATATTGTTAATTTTATGAATTTATGATGTTCATAACATTAGAGACATACTTAAAATGGCAGTAGTGCGTAGGCCTATCAAAAAAGTACAGTTGAAAACGAAACACTACGAAATTTTATACAGCAATGCGATGCAGCACGTTTGCGTTTAATTGCATACGTTTACTCAAATTTTAGACTATCGAATCAGTGATATAAAACATTATAATTGAATTTAAATTTTTTTTTTTATTTTTGTTAATAATTCACCCCATTCAATTGTCTCTTTCGACATCTATTTTGCAATCAAACCTTTTTCTTTACATTTATAATAGGACTACCTACTACTGTTATGTAAAGTACCTATATCTTTCATAATATTATTATATCACCAAAAATATCATAATTTGTACCATACTTTTATTATCTCTTTACGACTTTAATATTGATACATACCTACTTAATATGCATCATAAATAAAAATTTTAATTTTAAATTTATAATATGCATTTACATAAGTAATTAATATTAACTCGTATTTGGTATTACATAGTTTGCTCAAAAGTGATTTTATTTGCCGGTTGGGCCAAAAAATATTCAATTTTATTATACCTGATTCATATTTTCGACATACGTATTTAAACTGAAGACTGATTTTATTGTGTTATATTGTATTTAGGGCCAAATGCAAATATGTCGACTAACTTATTATTAAAAGTACTGCCTTTTTTGAAATTCCGATTTTACTTATTTTAAAAATATATATATTTTTCAATTCATATTATGCAATCGTAAAAGTGTCAAAATTGTGAAATTGTATAAACGATTTATATGGTTACTTTATCAGTATTTTTTTTCAATAAATTCATACACCGCGGATACTGTGTGCCTAGCATTTTGGCAATACTATTTAAATTTTAAGCAATGTCAGTGGAGATATGCATATAAAACAAATGTCAAACGGGTTTCAATAGTTCAAAATAGAACATAATAAAATTTTCGAATTTTTGTAGATAATCGGTTATGAAAATTAATATATTATATTAAATACAGTATTTACATCATCTATGTATACAATATGTATGTATTAGACTCGTTATGTACTGTGTGTTATACGCCCGACAATTAGCTATAACCCGACATACCTACAGCAGTATGACTATGCATAGGGTCCTTAGTTTTCCTTCCTAAATTTGATGCTAATCAGTTATCATTTTTAAAAAAAAAGTGCAATACTTCAACATAATGGTGTAGTAATATGCTTCACTTTTGCACGAATATAAATTAATGGTTCAAAATCCCTGCCGTAGCGGGGCAAACAGCAAGCCGGCCGTTTTCTATAGAAACAGGCGCAGACAACAGACTTGTTAGAAAGTAATTGTTGTCTTCATTTGTGAAGTAAAAGGTTTAATTTGATGAAAACACACACAAATAATGCATTCTAACTAAATGTATGTCGAGAAAATTATTCTAGTTATTTGCTCACATATTGAGTCCATGATTTATTTAAAGATGCTGAATAATATTAATATTAAGATAACAGTTGCTATTTGTATGTGCATTTTATTAAGGCAATAACAAATTAAAATCTGTGGTGGGGATGGCAAACCTTTTTCTTCCAATGTATAAAATTTTCTGCAAAAATATTTAAGTAGGCAACAAATTTATTATTGTCGGCCATTTGCAATTTCCTACGTAAACAAACGATTAAACGTCAGAGTGACAGTTGTTACTTTAAAAATAAAAACAACGAGAAATAATTATATAATTTAGTAATATAACTTAAAGTGTATAGAAATAAACCAACGGCGCTCAAATAAGCGGCCCTTTTTCTTGAGTTTGTAATTTAACAAGATAATTAAGACATAGTCGAAGAATCTAGTTTATCACAAGTTTTGTTTTATTACGCCAATGAGTATAACTTCTAACACGCGTACATAAGTACACGCACCGATATTTTTTTTGTATGTAAGTACATTTATTTATTTATAGTTTGATTGAAGACTGTCGGAAATTAATTGAAGATGCAATTTTTATAGGAGAATTTTACACATGGTTCAGTCAAACCATTACGAATGTGGTCATATGTTTACTCAAAGATGCTCAAAATAGCGGTTTGTTTTTTTTCATAGAATTAAATTATCGGGTTAATAAATATTAGTCATAACCTGCAATAATTATTATGTTGAAATTATTCAAATTTTCACATAACCTTTTCGAATACCAATGAAACATGGCAACATTTTCATATTAAATGAATTTAAAAACTCGTTAAGACTAATTAAAACTTTTACAAACAAAATTCGAACCGTTCCCGCGTGTCATACGAAAATGGTCCTCATGTCACTTAGTGATATGCTTGTCATAGATTTGCCATTCCTGATCTAGGGTATAATAGTAGAATAGTTATAACATGATTTTATTTTTAGAATCTTCTTCCAAATACTTGTGTATATCAAAGATGTTGACGAAAATCTTTTTTCATATAGACAGATGGAGCCTAAACACGAAAGTTAAGCAAAAAAAACTCTGCAATCTTGTGGCAGATCTGCATTGATTCTGTAGCTCTAGCCCTACCCGATTCTACCTCACCCTGCAGCGATGCTATAAAAGTGATCTACACGCTGCAGATTTCTCGTGGTAGGTAGCACCATATACCTTAATCTTATATAAATATTAGGTATTGAATAAAAATAAATTGTGATTAATATAGTGTTATCAGCAACTAAAATGACATTTTATTTAGATGATTACTGACACTAGCTATAAAATCATGTTACTAATATCATTACATTGACTTACTTTGTAAAAGTAATACCAATTTTCTGACGGAATTTGAGAAACCTCTGGAAGTATTTTATAAAGTGCTCACAATAATTGCATACAGATCGTGGATGGAATAATTAGTTAATTAATAATTATTGAATGATTTTTTTTTTGTGAATTACTGTTGTTTTTTATTTTGTTTCTTTTCTATAAAATTATTTCTCGCTTTGATTTTTTTCTCTACCTCGTTTTTACAACGTTTTTCTTAGCTCGTATTCTTATTTGTCCGGTAAAAATCTTGCAATCAATTTTTAACTAACTTCCCGACTAGCTAGACATTTTAAACTTTTAGAATATATCAGAACACGATGCCAATGCATTTTTTTAATACTTTTAGCCATCTTTAAGTAGAATTGAATTCATTTTCAGTTAATTCTGTTTCGTATGAAAAGTTATTTCGTACCATTGTTGGTTGCTAGGGGGTCCTAGCAACTAAATTATTAAATAATATATACGTGCGTTACTATGGAAATTAATATGAAATGACATTTCATTATTCACTATTTCTATCAAGTACAAATTTTTTTGATCGTTTAAGCTGGTCAAGTCAAGTTTATATGATTCAACAGATAATTTAAAAACGTTGTACATAAAAAAGTTTTTTTTATCTTGTAATTATTATTCTAAATGTCATGTTGTGAACGTCTTGAATTAATAATTTGTTATGTGCTTAATGTGTATTTTTTAAATAAATAAAAGGCATTCACGCTGAAAGCGAAAGACGTGAGTTTGAATCCCACTTAATGGATAGCTTTTTCAAAATAATATTATATCCACGAAGATAATACAGCCACGATAGGTACATTATTTTCCATCCCTACTGTATTGTATTGTTCCGAAACGGGACGCATGCAAAAATTATTGCGATCACCTCTAAAACAAGTGGAACTTTCGATTCGAGCAATCGCAAGGTAAAGAAAGGTCCGTTAAACGAAGCAGTTAAGAACTCCGGGCACGTCCGCAGAAAACTGATTTATTCATTTACGAGTCGCAGTCGTAAGTTGGGCTGTGTTCATTATGTCGTATGTGAACCTTCAATGAATACAAAGGTATTGTTGTGCATGTAGTAAAATTCTATTTAAATAAAATATATTCTGGCAGGCTTTACTTATGTTGTAACACATAATATGAATGGTGTATAATGGTTGCCATATTATTTTATTTTTTTTATCATATTATATAGATATTGTCTTGTAGAGGTTGGGTTTTTAACAGAATTCTCTTTCATATCTTAACTTTTTTGTATGTTTTTTAATAATATTTTTATAATAGAGGTCTCCAATTTGATACAAAATAAATACAATGAATAAGTTTCTTAGCGGCTGAATAACCGCTATAAAATATACATAAGAAATGCTAAACTATCAAAAATTTCCATTAAAACCCACTTAATCGACGAAATAATTATTTACAAGTGTAGCGAAAATACAAAACAAAGTAATGGATAACGTAAATAGTGAAATTAGCTATGATAGGCTTTTATCAAGTGTTGGATTGCACCCACGCTGATGATTGTAATGATTGTTTTCATTGCAGATTTACAGATAAAATGAGATAAATAAAATATAAATATGGAAATTATAAAAAAACTATTTCACTTAGATGTGTTTATTCTATTTATAAATAATAATTATTTATAATGTTCACATTAACCATATTTAAAGAGCTTCTTTCTAAGTCCACCATAATGCCACAGTAAACAAATGTTGGAATGTTTAAATATTTTCAACTCAGTAGAAAACATATTCTCCATTATTTGCTCATTACATCTACACCCAGACAAATTAAGGGCTGTAGATTTCTTACAACTTTGCAGCCAGGATAGACACAAATTAATGGATATTTTATTTACAGCACAGTAGGTACCATACGACTTTCTTCTTCTCTTCTTGTTCATTCCCTCGTGAGTGAGGATCATTACCACCCTAAAATGCAGTCATTTTCTGAGCGAACAAGAGTCTCTACCACTTAAGGACATCTGCTACCTTTATTCCTTAATATTTTAATACTGCATTTGAATAAAAATAATTTTTAAATGTTTTTAAATCATTTTCATCATAAAAGTTAATGCTTAAATTTAGATTTTCTTCAATAATTATGTTATTTAGGGTTTGAAAAAAGATTTAATAACGGATAAAAAATAATATCTCACGTAACAAAATTCACAATGTCAAGTAGAATTAGTAAAGACGCGGCAAAAGCAAACAAACGGTAGCTAAGCGACCAGTCAAGCTAATAATTAACTACACAGGTATAGCAATTTGTTAATTTACACGGTCTATGGACGTGAACTCGACGAGTGTGGCATTTCATGAGCAATATTGCTTGTATACTTCTCACAAATATTACATTTATAGATAAGATTGACTTGGATATAATATTATAATAGTAATCGTGCTGTTGCGAAATTAATCAAGATTATTTTTCATATAAATTTCAATATGATGTGCTCTACCTTTTTGGTTTGTATTAATAGTATTATAACTAGTTTCAGTAATTTAGAAAAAAATTCAAAAGCTCTATAACTATTGTAATGGTAATGTAATAATTTTATTATCAAAATTTAATAGAGACAACCTAGGCTTGATAAAAAACCTCTATTGATATGTCTTAGTGATACTTCTTTACGGGGTTGAAACCTTAACATTGACATAATCTACAGAAATATAATATCCAGCAGCTTTTTACATATGTTGTTACACAAGTATATTAAATATCTCCTGGGTTTCCAGGGTCCGAATAGAAGAATTACTTAATCGTGTAATTTTATTATAATGTTTGAATGATTTTTTGTGTTATGTTAACAAATAGTATTTTTAATTTAATTCCTGTTAACGATTCATTGTGAAATATCGATATTCTATATATTCATTTTCATTACCTAAATGTGATTTTAATAATATTGTCTCATAAGCTAGTTAAATATATTTGTTTTATTTGTGAATATTTATTGTCTCTTTTTAAACTGATTAATATAATATGTCTGTTTATTGTATACTCTTTATTAGTTAAAAATGGCCCTCTGAGGCAAATGAAACTAGTCCAGTTATATAATTAAAGTGGAATTAGTTCGATAAATTTGCGTTTTATTTAAATCAATAATACAATGCATTTCCACCATGAATTGACAGCACCATAAAAAAATTAGACTAACTTGAAAAATCAATTATTAAAAAATGTTATTTATAATAAAAAAAAAATTGGGATATTTATGACGTAATGTGATAGGAAGTATGAAATCATATAGACCATACTGCAGGGACAGTTTGATGAAAAATAAATATTGAAAAAAAAACAATGCATTTTATGGCTGATTAATATCACTGAATACTACAATAATTATAGCTCACGACTTCTTCATAGGTTATAAAAAGAGAATGAAAATTAGACTACGAGTATTAACCCATCTGCATACGTAATATCGATTTTGATGGATCGGCTTTCATCATTGTTCAACCACAAATAGCCCCATTTGACTTTATGGCATATTAAGGTCTTTAGATGCTGAGAGATGGCTTTGAATGTCATAACGATAGGTGTTTTTCACTATACTCCATACGTAAATAGCCCAATGGAACAATATAATATAGTAGATTGAGTTAAGCAGAAAAAAACATGCTAGGTCAATTTTTTTTAACCATGTCCGATCATTATAAGATCATATGGGCCTCCACAGAGTGGAGGTTTGTATTTACAGATTTTATTTTTACTAGAAATGGATGTCAGCCACTTGTTCAACCTATTAGGTCCATACTATGACTCATACACAAATTGAAAAACAATATGGGTACTTGCCAGACCTAGGATTCAAACCTGGGACCCACGACGCTCTACGGCCATTGTGGGTATTAAGCATTATAGAAAAAAAATCAGTTTTTAGAAGAAAGATTTACATAATAAAAAGACTATTTCGGTTACAATGAATTTTTGATCTGTTCATTCATTTCATTTGTTTCAAATATGCTATACCTTTTTAAAACTTTGACCATCATTTTTTTTTCAAATTCCATTAGCTTTAGAATTAAATATTTTCTCTCATATTATCAAGGTTGGTTCTTGAATACTTTATTGACAATTCGTGGCGAATTTAGTTTAATAGTAGACGTTTTTTCTTTCAAGCGTTGGTATCCTAATACTGCTGAAGAAGTATAAATTAAAGAAAAAATTCGGTATTTCAATAGAATATTCATTCAAAGTAAGGTATTAGTTGATATTAGCACATGGTTAATAATACTAGTAAGTAAATAATATAATATATTTGTTAGAGTAGGTAACGCATTGCCA
The DNA here is from genome assembly GCF_057557595.1 of Rhyacophila brunnea. Taxonomy (NCBI): domain Eukaryota; kingdom Metazoa; phylum Arthropoda; class Insecta; order Trichoptera; family Rhyacophilidae; genus Rhyacophila; species Rhyacophila brunnea. Next base: position 5,337,274 of record NW_028232796.1, on the reverse strand, counting down.
TCTTCGAAATACCTGTCCGTATAAGCAACATTGTAACGGAATATACTACGGAATTGCAACAAGTCATTGATTCAACAAACATCTAATATAATGTGACTATTTATTTCGATTCAAAGATGTATTACTGTAGTGTTTGTACTAATTTTATAAGCAAGTAGGTACGTAGCTTTGATTTAATATATATATATATATATAATTTGCCGTTTTTTATGCTTCTAACAACAAGAGTTCCGGGTTCGATTCCCCGTGAGATCTCAATAAATATATGTAATTTTCTCGAGCCGGAGTGTTTCTGTGATTGGTATACTACTATGATATACCACTCTATTAAGGTTTTGCAAGAGATAATCGATAAGCTGCGTAACATTAAAATTCCACTTATGTCGATCAAAGTTCAGGAGATTTCGTTTCAAATCATTTTTTTTACTATCCTGGTAACAATTTATCGATTTCTCGAGGTTCTCCTTGATGATTTCTCAAAAAATGAAAATCTGGAAATTTCTAAAAAATAATTTCTCGACAAATTTCGATCACTACCTCTAATTGATAGTATAATGCTCCAAATAGAAGTGGCGAAGGGTGACTTTTGGAAAGAGGTAGGCTGTGGAGATATGATAAAAAAAATATACTTGTCAGATATACTTACGGGTAATATGGAAATAAACCGATATTACTACTGATGAATATGTACACATCACAAAATACAATTATTTTTTATTTTTAAAATCAATTTTTAATTATATCTCATTGAATCCAACAGAAATTACTTTTTAAATCATTGTATGTATTTATTATTTGCTTAAAGCGATAGATATCGACAATAAACATATTCCTAAAGAGTGTAGGGCCTACAGTAAGCGTATTCTGTAGCGCTTATAGATTCGGTTCAAATTTACAGACATGCTTGATGTTATGTGACGTCATAGCAATACAAAATGTAGTTTGGATTCTGTCGATTGGAATTAGAAGCTAATTCAGTTGAAAATAGTTGGCGCTTGTGGCCACTTACTTTTTATTCGAAACTCAACTAAATTAAACGGTATTCTAAATTCTGACGATAGATGACTCTGAATCGTTTTATATTTTGCATACATATTTTTTATTAATCTATTTAATATAAATCAAATACTTGAAGATATAATTTTTCTTAGAAGGTAGGCTTTAAATAATCGCCTAGTATGGAGCCTTCGCCACTGCCAAATAGAATCATGTGGAATCCATATTCATCTATCTATACAATTATCTTGAGTCTAGGTAATATTTATAGATGGCGTCAAGGTTTATTAAAATATAAAAAAATCACCTTAGGTAGTCTAGTGAAACGAAAGTGGTGGGCTCGAATCACACTCGCTTCTAGATTTTTTTTAATAATAATGTGTTAAAGACTTTTCACAGTTATATAATATTCAATGAAGATTATTATATTCCTTTAAATTGTGGATATTATAAATTATTTTACGTGACACAAAACTGTCAAAGCCTTAAAGCCTACACAATTAAAAAGGTAGTAGTAATAAAAGCGATAGAATAGCGGCCACCCTTCGTATTCCCATTTCATTATTTATTTTCTCTTTCTTCGCGGGTTTCGCGTGTGACCATGCGTCGATACTTCTTATTGGCTTTACAGAAATTCTACAAATACATTGGGTGCATCTGTAACTTTACTTTCAATGAATAACAAGTAGACATTGCAACATAAATTAGTAAGTTCGACTACTAAAATTGGAAAACTATATTCATTTTACCTTTGCAGTGAGTATTTGGCACGTACTATGCATAATTTAACATTGACTATAAGGAATTTATACGTTGGCGAATAATATTTAATTACCCATTCTATGACCTTTAGAGACCTTCCAATTGATAGGCAAATATCCATGAGTCGGGATTTTATATCGAAAGAATAGCAACAAACAATACTTACACTCTCGGATTCCCGAAGAACGTATTTATTTATAGAAATTTTATGATTCAACAGAAATAAAAGATAAACAATATTGTACTATCATACACATTTAATTGTATTATAAATGAGTGGCTCAGAGTATGACAGAATATTTCCCTAACCCCCCCCGAAAAAAATAATGAGGTATTTCAATTTACAGAAGACGACAAGTAAAGGAGGCCAAGGCCCACCCAGGTAATAATGATGATGATTAAATTGAATATAATATACTATACTCATATAATATATACATTACGGTGGCAAATCTGCCTGTTATACTAAGATAAAAATTACTAAATCAAAGAAAACAATACATATTTTATTGTTAAGTAATTTGCAGCAATTTGTTCGGGCTTTTTCAGCTAAACTAAAAATCGAGATATGTTTAGTTGTTTATTTTATGTAATATTTTAATACAAATTTCCAAATTCCTATGTCAACAAATTGTAGTCAGTATACAAACTGTGTATATCTAACTTTATTTAATGAAATCATACTTTAAGGTTCGGAACAATTGATCAAAGGCAGAATATATTATAATTGAATGAATGATACAAAACCTTATTATATACATTCTAATGGATTCAAGCTCTGTACTATTCCATTTAAGTCGTTTTTTGCGACCCGGGTTTCGCCTTTCGGCATCTTCAGGCGTCGTGTACACTCACCAAAGGCAAACACACACTGACAACGAACACCCTTAACTCTACCTTATATAGTAAAACAATACAATAAAGTAGGTAAAAACTCCATTACCTACCTATTTAGTCAGAAATTACAACAAAAAGTACAATAAACAAATTATAAATAGCTGAAGTGTCAGTAAAAAAAAACCCAATTAGTAAAAACCCTATCTTATTAATAACAATACACTGGACACATAACAATATCTTATTAATAACAATACATATGAGACTATATTATGGTCAATTGTATTGACACACAATTTATATATGTTTGTATGAGATTATATATATTTGTAGGAGAGTCTAGGGATGAGGATTTAGGTATGCATAATTGTATAATATATATATATATATATGTTATGTTAGGTGAGTTATATATTATATTATATTAAGCGAGTTTATATGTATAATTTTGTTTGTTAAAAAATAATGTTATATAAAAATAAAAGTAGGTACCTTGTAAGTAGTATTATTATAGACATCTCATTAGTTAACTCGATTAATTATTTTTCTTAGAATTGACGATTTACACCTCTTGAGTGTAGTATTTTTTATTGTTATAAAGAATTTTGACCTATTATTAGGTTTGACGATTTATTATAATAATATGCTGTCCAGTGTATTGTTATTAATAAGATAGGGTTTTTACTAATTGGGTTTTTTTTTACTGACACTTCAGCTATTTATAATTTGTTTATTGTACTTTTTGTTGTAATTTCTGACTAAATAGGTAGGTAATGGAGTTTTTACCTACTTTATTGTATTGTTTTACTATATAAGGTAGAGTTAAGGGTGTTCGTTGTCAGTGTGTGTTTGCCTTTGGTGAGTGTACACGACGCCTGAAGATGCCGAAAGGCGAAACCCGGGTCGCAAAAAACGACTTAAATGGAATAGTACAGAGCTTGAATCCATTAGAATTTAAATTCAAATTCCATCAAGTACCTTCGGTCGAAAGTATTAATCTTATTATATACCATATGCGGATGTACATTTTTTAGTATAAATAAAACGAATAATCCACAATAATTAAGACTATTACATTCTTTATTGATAATAAATACCTAATTCGGAAACTCCGATACAAAAATTTCACTATGAAATATGGTCAGTACCTATTATCGATACCGCGATTTAAACCATAAAAACCTATCGCCAATATTAACAAATTTTTAGAAGCGTTTCAGTCATATGACTATAATTAATTTCACCGTAACTAAGTAGTGTGCAGGTGGCTAAATTGGTGAAACACATTGGCCATAATCAGAATCCCACCCAACGAATGATTTTCGAACTGAATGTCGATTAAAAACTGGGCATACAAAACTATGTATATATGCACTAATTCATCGATATTATGTAAATATAAACATTACGTATATATATTATTTAGTATACAATTTTCACCACCGATGTAGTATATAAATTATTATTACATATACATAATTTCATAACACAATGTAATTATACACAACGTCTTATGATTTGCAATTTCATAAGTATAAATATTATAAATCATAGCACGTGCACTGACTGCCAACGCACATCGAGTATAAGTTGTCAATTCCTGATGTCGTATAGATGAGCGCAGCCTCATGACTGCGAGGCGGCTCCGCGGATCTGTTGGCGTGGTTCACGCTTGTGATTTCCTTCGCATCCGCAATTAATTACCGCCGAAGAAGTTGATTACAATCGTGCCCGCTGGATTGTTGGCAGCGCTGAGCGCATGCTAATGCAAGCTTCAGATTTGCACAGCACCGGGTTTTAATGCGTTAGAATATTTTTGAATATGGAATGTGATTTTAACTGTATATCTCGATTTGTTTAATTTATCTTAATTTAGTTTAGTTAGTTAAATAAACATGGTTTAATTTGTTTCAGAGATTAGGTATCTCATTTTCTCATCACTGCTCTAGCATAATATAATTTAATATATTGCTTTTTAAATAACAACACGTTTTTTGCACTTTTTGGACGTATATTTTATTTGTTACTGATATTTACTACAACATATTCTACAATGGTTTATATATACACCACATGTTTGTTCTCCATATGTATAGAACATTTTTTTTTTTCTTTAAATATACATTTTGAATTATTTCTTATATACGTACATACTATACGTACATCAGTATTTATTATAATTTGTCTGTTTTAATATTTTTAGACATACAATATTTATGGCATCCATGACTCACTGCTACAACCTACAAAATATTATTTTTTGTAATATGACTATTACCACATAAAAAATGTACGGTATCGCGTTTGCAATCCATATTTTTTCGATAATATGCACTTATTCATTTATATTTTCGGAATAAATGCATTAAGCATTACTTACTTAAAGGAATGTATTAAAAATTGGTGTTCACTGAACTGAACCAATTTTTTGTGTAGTTAATAAATGTTATAATTAAAATCGATAAATACGCGAAAATCAATATTTTTCCATACATAATCGCCTTATCAAATTTCTCATTATATAAAAAAGTAATTGTTGTTTATTATTGTAGTTAAATAATTGATAATCAATAAATTATAAAATATAATAAAGCCCAGCTTTTTACGCAGTATTTATTTTAGAATCTCATTTTGTATAACGTCATTTTTTTTAAGAATTAGGGCAGATTTTCAATGAAAACATCTTTAATTCTTTACAAACTCACTCATCAATTTGATCCGGAGCAACAATGTTTAATTATTTTATAACCAACCATAAAAGTCAATACTTGAAATACGGTGTATATTAACGGTTGTTTTTTTTGTGGTTAGAATAAAGGATTTACATCAGATTAGTGGAAACAAAGTATTAAATTTATACCAACATCACAAAACCTGACCGTACCGACCATTAAAAGCTGCGGAGTAGCCAATCTGAATTAAATCAAAATTCTACGGGCCGTGAATAATTGTGATTTACAATGAGAGTTTAAGATTATTTCTATGCACGGACTTATACAAATACAAACGTTTTATTGCAGTGACGTCTAAAGAAAATTGATGCACTTTTTCAGACAATAAATTTTAAATAACCACATAAAAATATTGGGTACAGTTCGGTTATGAGGAATACATTTTGCAATACATACAATGCATACATAGGAAAACGCATTTTGAAAATACCCAATATACTAGATTATTTATTCATTTGGGTTAGTTTAGGTTAGGTTAGGTTAACCTAACAAATAATCTAGTATATCGGCTGTATTCAAAATACGTTTGCCGCTGTATTCCTCATAACAGAACTGTACCAAATATTGTTTTAAATATGAAATACTCAAAACTGTGACTAATTATTCTAAGATATGACCACTAAAATTATATTATAGTAGCATGTCATATTAAATACAGAAAAATATTTAATATCACAATAAATTCGCTCATATAATTTGACCATGTCCGATCTTAATGAGATCATTATGGACCTTCACAGAGTGGATGTTCGTATTAACAGATTTTTGTTTTTACGAAAAATGGATATCATCCACTTGTCCAACCTATTAGGTACATACTCTGACTCAAACACAAATTGAAAAACAATATGTGATTGTGACTTGTCTGCAGTCGTCACGTAATTATTCTATCGGCTCGTTACAATTATTTATTACGTACACCAATGTACCGGTAGCGTAATCTCGGAAGAAAGATATCCAAGTACCGTTTTGTTTGTATTTCATCGGAACGGAAAAAAAACTCATAGCGTGCTTACGATAATTACTAGAGCGTCTTTAATGTAATCGATCTGCTAAATGATTATGTCGCCATTTTCGGAATTTAAAATGAGAGAAAAGAACACTAGGTATCTCATTCCTCGATTTACGCAGTTTTGCAAAATTATTTTTCGGTAATACTAATTAAATGTATAATGATCCAAATGACTTCCTAGGACAACTAGCAGAAAAAATCAACTAAGTTGGTTTCAAAATAAATATCTCAAAGAATGATGAATCTTAAAATTTGAGACTTTCACTGACGGTAAATTGTCTTTTATCGAACACGCCAAAACGGCCGCTTCGAAGGCTAACATAGCCTATCAGAAGATGGCGGGAAAAAATTGGGGACTTAGTGCTAGGACCCTTATAATATTTATGTGGATTTCCGTTACACCTCCAGCGTATGGCACCCTAGAATAAAATCATTATCCAAAGTAAGAAGTATTTTAATTAGCCGTCAGCGACTCTCACTGATCTTATTGACAAAAGCCTACAGGACGACATTATCAGACGTGCTTCTTGTTCTGGTAAGGGTACTGCCCCTCTACCTGCACGTGCAAGTACAAGGATTGATCACCCTTCTCTTGAAAGGGATCAATACCACCATTGAGGGCGTCCACCGTGATCTGAAGACGTACCTTACAGGCATACTGTTAGCACGTTAGTCTACAAGATAGCACTTGATACATGGAAGTCGAGGTGGTCGGCATCCACCAAGGGACAACAAACGTATCTGTTTTTTCTAGATGTGTCCTGCAGGCTTCAGATGAGACAACTAAGACCAACACACTGGGTAAGCCAGTTCCATGGTGACTTCAGCAACTTGCAGCCAAGCTGCATGGTTTTCGTTTGATAGGACATGGGCCGGAATGCACATGCGGGCATGACCATCAAGACGTTGAACACGTCCTCCGGGACTGCCCGTTGATGGGATCCGACCGAGCGGAGCTGTTTTCCAGGATCCGTCCACAGACGAGCCCGATTGACCACGCCGACTTAATATCAACCTAGGCCAACTTTGAGGCATTTGAAAAATTTGCTGCGTCATATGGCGGACGGAATAATTTCGGTCCCTCCTTAGATTCATCACTTTCAACTCCTGACTTTTCTGTTTCGGTAGAGTATCAGTACATGGGTAGAGAGGTCACTTTATGTCATTAAAGATAAATGACGGCAGAGCAAGTCAAGAATCTTTTTATTTTCTAAAACTCTTTCTTTCAGCACTAAGGTGCTCTGTTGCTACATTAGTCCCGTGCAGCATCGCTTCAGGACAGGGAAGTGTGGCACTAAAATCTATTCATTCTGACACGTTTATAGGATCATGGAAGACGGCCGTGTACAAACCGCGACTGCATATACATTGCGGGTGGAGACAGGGTAACTCGAATCATTGTTCGTCGTGATGGATTTTTGAGTTTATATCGCATTTTCTTCCTCTTTCTTTCCTTGACGTTTCGGGCAGAGGCCATTCTCAAAAATTACCTCTGAAACGAGCTCTAAATGTCGACATAAGAAAGAGGAAGGAGATGCAGTGAAAACCCGAAAATATATTACGAATATAATGAACCACTTAATTGACAAAAAAATATAATCGATCATTTCAGAATATAGTGAAAACAAGTATATTATACGGTAGTATATATGACAAAATTATCCACCAAACGTAGAGGTAATCTAGACGTGCGAACATAATTTTCAACAGTGATCTTGCATTGTGCTTCAAACGAAGGATATTTAATCAATGTGTGCTTCCATTGCTTTCATATGCATACAAAATTTGTCCTCTTAATAAGAGATTTAGCCAGAAATTAAGAGTTATATAACGTGCCATAGAAAAGTGTATGATAGGTGCCATCGTAAAGACAGCAAAAGGATTGAAGAGATTAATGAAGAAACAATAGTATGTGACGTGATTTACCATTGATTGACCGGATACATATATCGTAGATAATATGGCCATTGGTTAAATGCGACAATCAATTGGTACTTAATGGATATAATATGAAGACCAAAAAATTGCCCCAGGGTTTTCTATAATAACAAAATATTTAAGTTAGGAACTTTCTGAAATTTTTATCAAATATTGTCACAAAATAATATGCTCATCTTAAATACAAGATGTTTATAAAATTAATATGTATATATATCCACGTAATAGTGTTGTTTTTTTAATCTGACATAATTTTATTTCATGCAGCTAATTTCGAACGTATAATTTTGAAATTCGCACGCAGAATCAACATATTTTCAAAATTTGGTTTTATTATGATAACCGTAAACGAAATATAGGCATTTCAAATAGTCAAACAAATATAGTTTTAATTAACTGTTTCTTTTATTCAACGAATAATTCACAAGATTTAAGAATGTACCATTCTGATTATTGAAAATACATAATTCTGAAAACACTCATGAAAAAATATAGCCATTGAAAAAATCTTCAAATATAGTTTTTTTCCCAAATGAAATACATATAACATAAGTCTTTAAAAAGTTTCTATTATAATTAGGTATAATTATTATTTTGCATAACTTTTAGTTTGTCTAATCTTGGTATAATTAATCTATTTACATGTCTAACATAACTTAATCAACACCAGCTGAGTTTTGTAGTATAATGTATGTTGACCCAGTGAAAGCCAATCTCGCTTGTGTCTTTTATTTAATGGAACGGAAGAAAAAACGCATGTTTTCGCGTGCATGTGTTATTAAATTATTACAGATTTAATCAATTTCTGTAATATGACAATTAATAATATGATATGCACCGGTATAGAAAAAAATATATTTTTTTATCAAAAGAAAGCGTTATTAATAACAATTAATTGAATGTTCTTGACTGCAGATATTTATTGGCAAATGTAATCTGTAATACGTATTGTATATATTATAATGTCGACGTTATGTAAAACTAATTAGTTAATATAACAATAATTCATAGTTACATTAAAATTAATGGCACATAAAAAAATAAAATGGTAACATTAATAAATAAATTACGATTTTTCGTATATTATTTTTTTTAATTCACATACAATAATAAAATTATAAAAACTGCATAATATAAAATGAATATAAATTAATCGTGAATATAAATTTTAAATAATTTAATTGTCACTTTATCAGTGTTTTAGTTGTAAATGCACTCACTACGGATAAAATATTTCCTGCATTATTTATTCATAAAATGGCAACACACTCTTCGTAGTCATTCATATTATATATTACATAAAATTCTATAGGGCGTGCCTGGATTTAGGGTGTAGCCTCATTAATAAAAAAAAAATTCTTGAACATTTTAATTTTGTAGATTTATTAATCTGGACAAATATGTAATTTTAATATGGTGGCTTTTTCATTGCAAATAATTAAAACCTAGCTTGTCTGTTCTTTCAGCCAACTGGAAGGCCGCCACATACTATCTACTGAGTCTATAGATGAAATTACGAGATGCTGGCATAACCTAGAATGACGCAACAGGGATTCTTGTAGGCACCGTGTGGTGTACATCTGCTCCGACTAATGGTCGAACATCGTTAAATAAGAAGAAAGAAGTAAAGTCTTGTTTATATCCACCATCTTTTTATCATATATATATATAAAAACGTTTGATATATTTGTGATTTTTCATCTAAATACCTTGACAAGTCTGCAAATGTTCTGCTTCTGAATTCCATAATATTGAGAACACGTTTCACTATTCACATAATATTACCAATAATTTCAGGTTAACTTGTATCTTATTCTCAATTATCAAACTACACGAATGCCGCAGTTTTAGGGATTGAGCATGAACATAATTTGTAGAATCTATAATCTAAAATTGTGTTGAAACCTGGTTGGAATTCTTGCGACTTTTTATACGGTCAAAAATAGTAAAATAGAATACAAATGAATCCAGAATGCGAAATGCGAAATGAATCACTGTTAATTCAAACAGTAGACTTTAGACGCGAAAGCGGTAGTTACAAAATGAATAAATACATTCACTTAATACTCGTATTTCAACATATTCTTGTTTTAGTTAAAAGCATCGATACAATTATTTGATGTGTGAAAGTTTTGCCATTGAATTATTACAAAGTGATTCGAGAATCGTGATTGTCGAAAAATATTACCGAGTGCATATTATTATATTTTATTTTATTCAAATCGAGATTTGAAAAAGAAACATGTAATTTTAACTGACATGAAAACATCACCAGAAAGAAATCACATATATATATATATATATATATATGTTTACAATTTTCTTTTCTTTGCAATAAAAATGATATTGACCCTAAAGTATTTCATTATCAATGTATACTTAACTAGCGATAGACTGCAAGATCATCTAATTAAAATATGAAAATAAAAAGTACAGAAATATACAAAATGAATAAGTTGGCATAATAATAAGTTCATTCATCAATTAGATAAACAACGGTTGGATCTAGGCGCGCGTATCTCTTCCATTACTAACTTTACTACACCACCGCTGCTATCTGCCTACTCGTAATGACATATTGCAAATGCATTATTTGTTGTAACTTAAGAATCGTTTATGATAACGATATATTATAAGTAAATTAAACTAGCACCTACTAAGAAAATAGTCTATACCCTGTGCACGATTCATTTACATTGGTATAGTAGCTTGTGAGTTACAACGGAACAAATATTCAGATAAATATTTAAAAGAGATGAGGGATTTGAACCTGCGACCTATGATTTCAGAAAGAGATATTTTACCATTCGACCCAATTTAGATTCTGCTCCAGATTACTTGACATAATAAGTCTTTTTTTATAAAACGGAACCTAAATATACGATAGTAAAGCTAAGAAAGGACCACTTTGACTGTTAATTAAATTAACTGCAAGTGATTTTGTATGGAGATTAATTTATAAGAAATGTTACACTACGGTCACCTGCATCTCTCAAAAACTATAAGTATTTGAAAGCAATTTTAAATTCAATAAGTTAAAAATTTGATTATGAAATATGCAGATATCGCCAATATAAATCATGAATGGCATTGTTGCATTATTATTACGTACACTGATTATTTTACACAAACAAAGTTCACTTGTATCAAACTCAAAACATTCACATTTTAATGTAAATGTAGCCTGTGAAAGGACAAATCGTATACATATATTATTGCACATAGATTGCACAGAATCACCATTATTTAGAATAAAAAAACATTTATTTCATATGGACATTATCGAAAGTAGTGATTTCAATACAGAATGAAAATAGCAAAACCGTTTTTTCGGTATTACATACTGAACACCCGTAACAATACCAGTATTCATTAAAAACATGTCAAGAGAATTCTTTATAAATCTTTTCTTAGCGCCATCAACTTCCCACACAAAATGAAATAATATTCCATCCATAAACCATAATCGACAAAAATTTCCATTCAAAACCAAATTCGGGAGTTTTTCACCTAAAATAAATATATGGACTATTTTTTATTAAGTATTTCACTTTTACCGCGTGATTTAAAACATATTGTTATTATTTTTTTCTACTTTCTTAATACCAACAATACCATTACTTTTTTTAAAACCGGTATCCTGGTTTTTGGAATACCAGAATAACAACCGCTAACCAAATCATCAAAAATGGCAAAAATGCTAATGTTTCAATGCACCAAAATATATAATATTATTATTTATATAGCTACCAATTCAACCGTATTAAAAACTTTGTGGAAAACGGCATCAAGTGTAGTTAGACAAAAGTTCATAAATCTACCTCTAGAGTCCAACCATTTTGATTTTAAAATATTTTATTTGGTTTATTATAATATTTCAACATACTCGTAGTAAATACGCTAGAATCAAAATGCAGTGCATGAAAAATATCACGTACGTATTAAAACGATTTGAGACGTTGATGTTTTGTTGCCGGGTTTACGAGGCTAGGTACTTTCCATGATAGCAATTAAAATTATCAATAAAAAACAGGGACTCTTAATAATTTCAAGCTAATACCATTATTTAGTATCAAATTATTATTTCTTGATATTTATAACAAATAATATACCTCCACAATAGTTATTTACATCATATTATTTATCTGTATGGTAAAAAATACAATTTAATAATAAACTTTTCCACGTTATAAATATATGTTGATAAAATTGTACGAAAACTATTTTTTTAATATACTATATAAAATTTAAATAATATATCTGATGAATCATTTGAGAATTTCCTGCGGACGAAACTGATATTAATTATTAATTAATGTAAATAGTACGCAAGATTTAAAAATGTAACATTTATTATTGATTATTACAACAAACAGTAATGCTACTATTCATTGAATAAAAAAATATGTATAAATCCAAGATCTTGACGCCATCTAAGAATTAAAATAACCGCTTAAAACAACCGAAATAACTATATACATAAAATATTTTGTAGTATTTAATACATATATCTAATTTATAATATGATCATTTTGTATTATTAATACTTTGATTCAAAACTACAAAAGCCTCGGATACATAGTTATTAATTATTTTAATTATGATTAAATATGGTGCGAGTGGCTAAATTGGTAAATCACATTGCGCGAGTGGAGAACTACAAGGTTCTAAGTGTTTGTCCTTGGAGAAACAAAAGTAACAATGAGGCATCTTAGAATACTACTTCTTTGTTGGGTGTGTTTTTTCAAGGACGAAAACTTAGAACCTTGTAGTATTAGGCTCAGGATTGGTTGAAATCCGATTGGAGTCCTACTCGCTACCAAAATTATTAAAAATATTTATATGTTTTTGAGGTACCTATTTCGAAGTATGAATATGAGAAAGTGCAACTTTTTGGGATTTATTTTAATTTATACAATTTCTTTCCAATGATAATGAAGTTGTTAAACCGATGTATTTTATTATTTGCATCAATCGTAATATAAACAAAAATAGCTGTTTTTAAAATATTTGTAATATATAAAACTAAGTTAACTTATTTTGTTCAAATTACGTAGTGAAATCAGTAGAGATTAAATTATTTTCTTTGTATGGTATTTTTTGTACAAATGATTTAACATATATGCTTTGTGAAAATTCTCAAACATAAATCATTTCCAACTTTAGTGACACCTGTTAATCACAGGGCCACATGTGACGTGACATATAAATGTATTTTGATTATATCAATATAACCTGGACCTTAACACTTGCCAGACTGATATAATATTTTTTATACGACATAATTCACAAAATTTTATTAAACTAAATGAAATCATTACTTAGCAATCGTATCGTGCATATTATATAAAATAACTGACTGACTAAAACTTTCAAGTTGTAGTTTAAGCCGTTCTAATTTTTACACATTTGTACCAATGTGGATATTAAATAATTTTGTTATGTTTTCGGCAACAGAAATCCTTACCAACGGGCTCCAATCCTTCTCGTGATCCAGTGGAAGGTTCATTTCAGTAATAAAACTCGATGGATGTTAATCTTCAGAGATGTTTATTCGTCAATACTCAATTTACAATTACATGGTGTATAAATAAAAGGGAAAGAACTCAATAGGGTTCGATCCGCAGTGAAACAACTCGGTGAGCAGAGCTGAATTATGTTTGAACAAGTCGAATGGTCCGAGTTGAATGAATTCAAGGATCATTTACAATAGTATTAATATGAAATAGTAAGTAAGTAATATTAGTGATGCTTAGTTCATGTACAAGGGTTTATATGTGTGTAGTAACACAGCTAGATAGGGTGGATAAATTGGGGTTGATCAATAATATAATATTGAGTAAGTACATCGTAATAGTCGAAATCACATTGATCGAATATTCTTAACAATAGTACATTATTAGTAACTTAGGGTATCGATGAATCAACAAAAGATAATTTATTGTCATTGGGGAAATATCGTCTCTGTTCTGGCAGAAGACACTAATTCGAAAAAATGACATATTGAGTTAGTTATACCAAAATGTTCCTTATTTCAAACTTTACCGTCTGTAAACTTTCTTAATAAATAAACAGTTTTTATTTTAAAGTCATCCTTTTACGATTACTTAATAAACTCATATGATAGACCATTTCAAACATTTTAAAAGCTTCAAAGTCAAATTATTCAAAACTAGTATTCTCCAGTTAGTGTGTTCTGCCAGAACAGAGACGATATTATACAGAGGGGAGTTACAGATCCATGACAATTTATATATTTATTTCCTGTTGATTCATTTCTCTTCGTTGAATTTATTTTATATCAATCTAACTTTGACATGTCAGGTAACTCTTCACAAAAACAAGGAATATATTATAATATGTGCTAGTAAGTATAACATACATAATATAATCTTGTCATCGCTTGATTATCTAACCTCATCCGGGTGTCTTCTTTTTTCATTGTGGTGAAGATTTCCATCTTGCACCACAAAGGTTATTACGCAAGGTAACTAAATGTTTTAAAAATAGCGTCCTAGCTCAAGTCAGTCCATATTATGCCTTGTACGAATTTTAGTTAAAATTATCTGACGAATAATTTCATTCTCAGTTAGTAGACGAGTGAATGAAAAATTAATAGTATTAAAATAAGTATATTTAGTTAGTTATCATTCTCAGTGTGTTAAGTACCACTAACTACAATCACAGTATATTTTTTTGATTTCTAGTACTCCGGGCACTATCACAGAGTGTGCAAACAGTTTAAAAATGATGGACGACATGTCATGTAGAATAAATTCGTGTGGGTGCCACAAAACAATGTCCTCATTAAAAGTTTAAAAAAAGAACATACCTACATATATTTATATATATATATATATATGCACGCATATATAACTTATACCTGTAAGTACATTTTACTCTTACAAAACTAGACCAACTCGTTAATTTACTTACGATTTGAAATTTGCCGCCGGAGGAGAAAAACGTTTTATTTCACGTGCGTTTTTATTATATTTTATTAAACACCTGCGACAAGTTATAAAGTTATAATTTTATATGGCTTTTTATAATTTCACTTTGATTTGTATTTTAACATAGCTTTACTTAAAGAAACAGATTTAACCATTATACCTACATAATTAATATACTAACCATAAACCAACTTATGTTAAAATGTAAGTACATAATGAAATAAATTGAATATATTTAAACTACAACAGTGTATTTTACTACGCTTTTATTAGCTCGTATTCTTGTTTGTCCAGTACAAATTTTTTCTTGTTTGTCCAAGATTTGTATTGGACGATTGAAGATTTTTAACTAACTTCCCGACTAGCTAGACATTTGAAACTTTTAGAATATATCAGAACGCGACGACAATGCATTCTTTTAATACTTTTAGCCATCTTTAAGCAGAATTGAATTCATTTTTAATGAATTCTGTTTTGTATAGAAAGTTATTTCGGAAAAATTAATAAAAAGTAATACACTATTATTGGTTGCTAAGGAGGTCCTAGCAACTAAATTATTAATATATACGTGCGTTACTGTAGAAATCAATATAAAATGTCAAAATGACATTTCAGTATTCTATATTTATTCAGTATTTCTATCAAGTACAAAAAAAAGTATTTATTAATACATAGAATTGTCAAGTTTATATTATGATTCAACAGAAAATTTAAAAACGTGGCTTATAAAAAGTTCTTTTTTTCTTGTAATTATTTTGTATTAATTAAATACGCATCTTATTATATATTCTCCAAGTAAATGTGTATGTTTTATATTTTTAAAAGTTGCTCAAAATTAAATACGCAAAGTTATACATGGATATTATAAGTGAGATATGATATGGAAAAAATATGGAGTTTTTAATTTATATCTGTTGTACCTATATCATAATACGAGTAACATTTAATATTTTTGAAATTATAATAAAAAAATTTACTTATATTCTCTTAGAGTTTAGTAATAAATACATACATGAATACTTTAAACAAAAATAACGGGTAAATTTAATTAAAATAAAATATAGTTCGCAATCAATCAAGCACTGAAAGAATAACATTATCCGTACGTCCCAAAACATCTTTTAAATTTTAATATATATATATGACTCTAAATTATTATTGCATTTTATAGGGTAATAATTACATATTCTATAGGTACAAAATTTATTGAATATCGGTAATCATTTTCAACTTATACTTATATTATTTACTCGGTCGAAAATCAACAATGCTAGATAAACGATAATAATTGAAAAATGAAAGCGTACCAAAGTATTCATTCTCCACATTGAAATATAACAATACATATGCGAAAAAAATATTTTTAAACGATTAACCTAACTAAAAACCATTAGAAGCTTCATTACTTAAAGAAATTCGGCTAGAGGAATTTTATAATAGATATATTATGACTTCTTCAAATTGGCACGAAACTGTGCCAGCGGTAATTTCTATACAACCTGTTACTAATTATCAAAGTCGGGTTATTATTTATTTATTTCGCAGTGAAAGTCGCAAAAAAAACATGCAGTAAACGACCGATTGTTTCGTTTTAAAGTCAATAGGCTTCGTGTTATTTCCGCCAATTTTCCCCTTTTGTTCTGGTTATATATATGTACTTGTATCATCGACACGAATAGGTCTTCTCTCACCCTAGATAGTATGTGTATTATATTATTATATGACCGTGTGTTTTCTTGCATACCTCGTTTGGATCATCAAAATAATTTATAGATATAATAATATAGTCATTTCGTATAGATTTCAATCTTGTCAGAACATAAAATCAACTTACGTAACCATCTGATTTAGTCATCAGATATTTAAAAAAAAAATAGTTTTCATCACTCATCAGCAGGTATGGCTAGATTTATATGTATGTAATACCCTTGCAAATACCAATATCCTATCTACTTTAATTCAATCCAAAATCTTATTATCTTAAACTAATAAAACTATAGTAGAGTATACGTTTTTTACTACACTGATTCCCCTCTCTGCCTGATTCTTCTTCTTCAATGGCGCTACAGCTCAAGTTGAGCCCTGGCCTCCTCCACCGCCGTTCCCCAGCCGGAACGGTCCTCCGCACGTCTTTTCCAGTTCCTGATTTTTATCAGCTGGTTGGCATCTTTTGTAATGTTATCACCCCATCATGTGCGTGGCTTTCCCACTGCCTTTTTCCTCCCTGGGTTTCCTTCGAGGATCTTCTTCGGTATCCGTGACTCAGGCATGTGCTGGACATGGCCTGTCCAGTTTAGCCTCTGGAGTTTTAATGAAGGTGGAGAGTTTTGAATCTTGGTATAAGCGGTATAGTTCCGTGTACCTAATTCTCCACTCCCCACCATCATTCATGGGTCCGTATATCCGCCTCAGGATCTTTCTCTCAAAGTAGTCCACCATTTCAGCTGCTTTTATATTTAGCGTCCATGACTCGCACCCGTATGCAACGACTGTGTGTATGACGGTTTTATAAAGCCGGGTCTTAGTTTTTCTGTGAACAATTCTAGATTTGAATATGGGCAGCAATGAGAAGTACGATTTGTTTGCAGCGGTTATTCGGGCTTTTATTTCTTCCTGTTCCTCGTTCTCTTTTGTAATATTGGAACCCAGGTATGTGAGCCGGTTGACAACCTCAAATTGATGGTTTCCAAAACTGGAACTTTGGCCCAGCCTACTCTGATTTTGTCGGCTTTGTACCATGATTTTAGTTTTGTTTTCATTTACTCTTAAGTCAATCTCTAGTGCGGCCCTTTGGAGGTGGTCAAATTTTTTCTTGACAATCTGTATGTATCTGCCCATCATGTTAAGGTTGTCTGCGTAGCCAACCAGTTGGCTCGGTCTGCTTAATATAGTGCCGTCTCTGCCTGATTACCTCGCATTAAATTAGATCAAATGACATTCACTTGTATTAATATAATATGTAGTAATAAAAAAATAGATAATACACGTAAAAAAAAATTGAATATATTACATCATTTCCATCCTAGAGCCAGGAGTGCAAAGTTATAAAATAACAACTCTACTGGGGTAACGATCAACATTCTCTCTAATTTTCCTATTGTGTGTGCACATCATAAGCTGAACAGAACAGTTAATTTTATACAAATAAAAAAAGTTTGCACAGTTTTTGCATAGATAAATTAACGCGTCCAATAGTTGTACCGTGAATGAAAGTACCTACCTATAAAAAATAGATTATTTTATATAAATAATGTGATGACATTCGTTCTGTGAGAAATAAGTCTGAACAGAACGTACGCAAATAGGTGGGTATAAGGTGTTATGGAATGTTGATCATTGTTAAGTATACTTAGTTAAGTATAACCAATAAGCTGGTATCGCTTTTTTTCAAAATTTATGTGTGCAGTGATTGGAAACATTTGTACGAATATTTTTTTAAACACTTCTTAGGGAATATCACCATCATGTTATGCAATGAAATGGTTTTGTTATGTGCCAGCTAGATGGCATCGACTTGCCTGCGCGGTATAGTTTGTGCAATCCAGCGCTTTTCGGTTTGCGCAAGTTACAGTTTTTACGTCCATACACACAGACTTCCCGACACAAACTGGTTCGCGCAGGTGAGCTTGTGATAAAGCATGAGCGTCTAGCCGGCGTTTTAAAGGTGAAATACATACAAAGTAATCTCCGCTGCAAAGTTTTGAAGATAAGTGACATGATTCTGGAAACCTAAGGAATTAAGTATGATCATTATCAAACGGCGTCGATCGACTGCTAGATGAATACCTTTTCTGGTGTTTTCCACTTTTCTCAATTTCTAATTTTTCTAAAAGTATTAATAGCAAACTTAATCATTTCAAGAGATTGACATTTTATCAATACATAAGATGTCATATACATCACAAAACAAGTTAATTTCTTTTATAGTTTTAACTGTCAATTTATTGTAGAACTGCATTGTATTATTTTATTAATTATTTCATTAATTAAATAAAATACATTTATAGTACCTTTTCCATTTTTTAATTAAATTTTGGACCGGTTTCATCTTCCTCAAAGAGACATTATCATTATTGAGATATATAAAACAAATAATTAATCAAATAAAACAAATTAAGTACTTATAAAATTTTATTTATTATGTTAAATATTATATTATATTGAGTTATATGTTTCATTATATAAATACTTACTTATGACGTTATTATACTATTATCTTTTAAATAATGAATGAGTGAAAAATTATATACATCCATTGAAAAATTTTGTGTTAACACATTGCATCCCATAAACAGAACAGTTCACCTTGCCAGTAGCGGTGCAAAGTTCATCATTTGTTAAGACAAGTCGAACAAAGCGTAAGCAAAGAATTCGCCACGGTTAAAACACACGGAAACTATGTGATGGAAGTCGCACTGCCGTTAATATGGTTATTACAATAATATATGATGGTATAAAAAAAAATAACGACTCAATTCATGTGAGAAGCGGTTCAGCCGCTTTCGTCTATATTCCACTCTACATTCACGAACGTTTTAACAATGTTTATCGACGTCCAGGAACGAATTGGATGTCAAAATACGATAAAATATTTCAATATCGCTACCTGAAACAGTGATATAAAGTAAAGTCGGTTTTTAGATAAGTATGCCAATATGTTGTTGAAAGCTATACCAACATAACGAATCACTTAGATTTATAAAATGTTATTTCCCATTTAATAGAAAAGTACCAACATTGCATTTATTAAAAAAAATGTCTTGTTACTTCTAAATAACAGTGAGATAACTGAAATAGCATTATCGATATAGAATTATCATAACTATATTCTAAGCTGTAGAAGAAAAAAAATAAGGCCATAACTAACGATTTTAATTTTATAAAACAAACATTATAGTTCGATTATTTAGAAGCTAGTATTTATGACTTATCCCACTATTGCTATCAGGTAGCGAATTATTATACATAATTACATTACTTTTGATTCAAGGTACATGTTATTCTTAATAGTTTTTTTAAATTTTTCATGATACATAAAACGTTCATGTTACTGGAACCTTTTTTTCATTTCATCATCATTTACAATTCGCTGTTAATCTCGGCAGTGTTCTGAGGAGTTTTATAATATAGTTTGCATGTAAATATAACATAATATTTCCTATATAATTGTAAATGTTATTGTTTTTTCAGTTGACAACAGATTAATAATAATATGACTTCGATAGTATATTATGTTAGCAACTAGGTACAATGTTTTTTTTTTACTTTGTTTAATGAAATGTATAAATCTTTACTACGGCCTATCGACTGTTTTCATATTTGAACTATTTAAAACTGCATATAATTGAAAGTAGATCTATCCATAACTCAACAATTAGGCCACGTAATGAAATACGTTTACTATGTTTGTAGTAATTTATTATTTTTGCGATATAGTTTTCTAAATTTTACGTCACTGAGTCATTTGTAAAATTCTAAAATATATCTTAACAATTTTATTATTAGTCGAAAATTGTATTCTAAATGTGAAATTTTGAATAGTTAAACTTTTGATTCGACACTTGATAAATGTTGCTATAAAATAGCGTTAAGAAAATGAATGATTATTATTAGGGAAATACTGATGCGGTACTGTCAAGAGTTGCTCTTGATTTAACCACACAAGGTCGATTTCAAAGATAATAATAACTTTTCAATGCACTTTTGTGTGAATTGGTCCAATTTATGAAAGTTTTTTCCCCCCATCACACTACAATCATTAGCCAAAAAAAGCGCAACGCAAACCCGCCAGAAATTATTATTTATTATTCGATACAAATTCGTTTTTATTACTCTCTTGTATACCCATTGTCTTCGTCATATTACCAGTGATTTACAGAGCATTGATTATTTTTATCGGCAAGAACACAAAAATGTGTTGTATTATTTTGCGATTCAGTTCACACGGTCTTTTTTATTTTAAACTTAAACTTTAAGTGATTTCGAAAGCTTCGGATACTTTTTATTTAAAGTATTGTTAAGTTAAATAATTTTGTTGTTAGCTTTGATTTACTGTCATTTTACGAGGTACACATTTCTTCCCATAATAATAAAAATATAACAACAAGTACTTATAGTCATTTTTCACATGATCTTTTGATATTTAATACGTTTGGGAAAATTCTTTTTTAGTCTTTCGGATTATTTTTATTGTCAGTAGTGAGTGATTTACACCATTCATGAGTTACACCATTTTTTCAATTCTGAATTAATCGTTCGGATTGGTTTAGTTTCTCACAATAGTCATAATTCTGCCTAGTTTACAACGTTTTACACTACTTTTGGCAAAATAAGATATTTTATTAATTTTTATGATTCTACTTCTTTAATTGTGTTGTTTCTTTAAGTTGGTGATTTACTCGCCTTAAGACAATAAAATTTTGTATAATCTCTTTCTTTTGATCTCTTATTCTCAAGAGCACAGCATTATTTACGACTTGATGAAGTGATATAGAAAAGGCAAATTATATACATAGCTAACTAAAGCTATCTCCTTTGGAGAACTGACCTACATACTAACTATTAATTAAGTTCGTATGACCTATACACTACTTTACACGGATCAAATAAATAAATCAATAAAACTTTAAGGGGGACATGCTCAGCGTAGGTCAAAATGGAGCTTTTGTTCTATTTTCAAAGCATGATCCTGGACATACCTTAAACGTTGTAGATAATCTATTTATATAATTTTGAAGCCTTATTATTCTTTATATTTATTTTAAACATTTGATGACTGCATAAAGTATTTTTATTACATAAAATAATATTCTTTTAAACCTCTCGCTCTAATGTTTTAGAATATAGTCATATTTCAGTACATTCAAACACGTGCGTTAACATCATTTTACTCCATACTTCAATTATATTTTATCAATTTATGGCTACGGCCGTATGTTGTAGCTTAACCACTGGGGAATGCCAAAAGAAATGGCGTATTAAAAAAAACACTACCTTATTCTTAGGTCAATAATTATTATAAAGCAATCATTATTCGTAGGATGTTTATCACACTTGAATGGTCAAAGACATAGCTTATAATTAGTATCTTAAGAATCATCTTCAAATGTGTTAATCTTGCCCATTTTTTGAATAATAAAATGCCTAATTCTTGTCAAATTTGGGATCACAGAGATTATCAATATAATTTTTTATCGTAAATATTTTACTAAAATTATCTCATCATAAATTATACTAATGGTTTTATAAATGCGTTTAAAAATTAATAAATGTAAAAAATCTTAACACCACTGCACAGTTATGTACTTAAATATGACTATATTCTAAAACATTAGACCGAGAGGTTTAAAAGAATACTATTTTATGTAATAAAAATGCTTTATGCAGTCATCAAATGTTTAAAATAAATATAAAAGAGAATAAGGCTTCAAAATTATATAAATAGATTATCCACAACGTTTAAGGTATGTCCAGGATCATGCTTTGAAAATAGAAAAAAAGCTCTATTTTGACCCACGCTGAGCACGTCCGCCCTTAATAAATCCGTTATTAGTAATTTTAAAATATTGTACAACCATTATTGGCATTATTATTACATAACTATACATATTTTATTATTTACTAGAGTTTTGCATATTTTCATTGTTAGTTTATACATGGTATATCACAAAATAGTTTTCAAATGTTCTGATACGATAACATTGAATCCTAAACCTACTGTATTATAACATAAATGAATATAATATTTTACTTCTTTATCATAATAATAAGGTACGGATCCACATCCGGGAGTACCGGGTTTGACTTCCGGTGAGACCACAATATATATATGCGATTTTCTCAAAGCCTGGGTGTTTATGATTGTTTCACTTAGATTATTACTAAATACACTACTGTTTCACTACACTACTGTCATTAGGGCTATTGGCCTGTTGTAGTGTTAAAAAGAATATAAAATAGAATATCCGTCGCCATCGGGCGTGCTCGCAATGGGGAAGGTACTCGTAGTTTCGGCTCCGCATCCCCCTCCTCAGAAACGGAAAAGTACAGATTATTTAGGTAAATATAATATTACTTCTGCTTCGTCTTCGTCAGGACCTCATGACTGAGGATCGTGAAACGGATGACTTGGCTGTCAAGGACCATTCTCAATGGGTTGATGCCACTCATCTTGACATTCTACGACACGTGACACCTGTGGTGACTGGAAGACTCGTGGCACTTACAAATTGGTCCAATTATCTGGAGCATCCAACGTGTGTTTTAATATGCGACAATACAAGACAGCACGGAAGATACAAAAGGACACTTTATACGTTAAAAGGACACTTTATACCTCTAAGATATACTCATTTGACAGCCAATGGATGCGACAGCTCTAAATGACCTCAAGACTTAAAGTGCAGAGTATCTGGGTATTGCAATTTACCTGGAATAGTGCGTTACATTAACGGTTTAAGCAGTAGGATAGGAATATATAGAGACAGTATTATGAATATTTTTCCAAATTGGGTTTTAAAAAAATATACATACAAAAAATATTATTTGATATGCAATAAACTATTTATGTACCTTCGTAGGATCCATAATATAATCTATAACTTTCATAAGTACTGTACTGGATTCTCTTGCGGGGGTTCCGGGTTCAATCCGGGTTAGGTTATAATATTGTATATATATATGTGATTTTGTCAACCTTGAGTGTAACTGTAATAATTATTGTTTCACCACTATGACAATTACGCTATACATGCTACTGTTTTATCATTATCACAGTACTGTAATTGTGTTCCTTATACTAATGTAGTGTTTTTATTGAATATAATAATATATGTTATAATATGATCAACCCAACTAGTTTTATTCGTTTATTGGAAGATATTAACTACGATATAAGCTATTTTATTTAATATTATAAATATGGTATTTTATCACTAGAAATTGTCATTTTTAATACAAATTTTAATTTAAAAAACAGTTATTTTAACACTTGTATCACGTCTACGACGTAATAGTTTACCTATGTATATTATAAATTTATGTATTTTAATTAAATTAAAGGATGTTTGTTAGTATGGAAATTTTTTGTATGTACAGAGATAATACTATTAAAACATAGGTTAATGGTAATTATATTATAATAAGTAACTTTTAGCTATTTATTAAACACACATAATTAAGAATTTGACCAATAACACGCCCATTGAAAATATTCTAGAAATGTATCGAATGGAATTTGAACCCATACATATCGCAATTCGGAGGAAAAAGTTAATTGGAAAACTTTCCAGTTAAGTTAATTACTGAAATGCGATTCATGCAGAAATTGAAAAGAAAATCAACTATGCATATGATACTATATATATATACTATTTCAAATTCCGTAAATATTGGTCATTATCAATTTATTTGCTAACTTTGATATCTAGATGGTGTCAGAATTTATTCAATTTTTAGATTTAATTTTCATAAGATATGTTTCTGAGGTGATAAAATGTCGTATGTTCAATGAAGAATGTTCATTTTTTATAATCTTAATGTATTATTCTGTCTGGGATAAAAAAAAACCTAATCATTATCTATTTATATTTTGCAGTATTTGGGTCCCGACAGTCTGAAAACAGTGCCGTAGATAATATATTATAAAGTTGGGTCGCATTGACGTTTGACGTGTGTGTGCGTCGGCCATCGTGCCTCTCCGCCTCTCGGCAACTGACAGATCAATGTCGTCGACCCCATTTCGTCTGCGTCGATTTGCGTCGCGACCGCGCACCGTTTTTCCACTAGGCCCCGCTAGACCGGACGTGAGCCCTGGAAAAAAATTGTCTACCCGACGCCACTGCTGAATTTTCAATGTGATAAAAAAAACTTATTTGATATTATCGGTAGATGATTTTCCCATGTCCGGTAACTTGTACAAAAACACGTCTTAAAATCAATGTTATTCACATATTACAGATAATTATTTAAACATTTTTTTAAAGCCAGATAACGACACTTTATAAATTTAAGATGAATTGCTCAAAAAATTTAATAAAAAACCTCTTCTCTGATTTTGAAAATATTAAATTATGATACTGTGAAAGAATCTTTACACACCAAGGTGAAACGAAATAATTTGAAAACCACTGCATGAAACTACCGATTTGTTTATTGTAGATGCGAACAATTGTATTTTGTATTTTCAATAATAGAGAATCTAAATTTTTTTAAATGTTTCTTCTTCTTGGCCGTGCACTCATGGCTGAGGATCGTGACCACATTTGAATTTCGCCATCCTTTGAGCGACCAAGACTTTCCATCCTTCTCGATCTTCCGCTTCTTTCAGGGCAGAATGGATGGTGCCCCCCAGTCAGCTCTTTCACTTAGTCGCTCCATCGCGCAGACGCTCTTCCTCTACTTCGCCCTCCCTGGAGGCTACCCAAAACTACTAGTCTCTCCAGGTTGTCCGGTCCGCGCCTGACAATATGTCCAAAAAACTGCAGAATTCTTCTCAGACATATCGTCGAGAGCCGTTCCTTTATCTTCAGTCTCTGGATGATTGACTGGTTTGTCCTGTTCTCCGCCCAAGAAATGCGAAGCATTCGGTGCCAACACCGCATCTCAAAGGCATCAATTGCCTTCCGCTTTCTTGCCTTCAGGGTCCACGACTCGGCTCCGCATAGAAATATCGAGAACACTAATTTTGCACAATGCACAAGCATCATTTTTGTGGCAATCGAAATTCCCCGATCTTCCCATATGTTGGTAAAGAGTGTCATCGCATTTTTTGCAATCTGTGCAATCTTCATATTTCCGCTTCGCATCCGCCCTTTCTACTAATGGTCGATCCCAGATATACAAACTCGTCGACTGTTTCGAGGTTTTGGAGTGTACTTGGTGTTGGTAGAAGGTTGGCCCGACCAACAACCATTAACTTGGTCTTAATCCTAATAATAAGGAGGCCGTATCTGCGACTCTTTTCCTCTACCCGGTGTAGCAGCTCTGTGAGTTCTCTTTCATCAGCAGCGATTAGTGTAGTATCACCTGCGAATTTTAAGTTGTTTATTTTCTGGCCACGAATTGTTATTCCACCTTGCCAATGATTATGTTATGTAACTATATATTATTAAATAAAATAATGATTATTTATTTCTTTACTTCCATCTTAGGAATGAGGACTAATGCCCGTATGCATAGTTGTATTGGTGTAGTTAATTGGGCTTATACATTATGTAACTGATTTTCGGGAGGATAATTATGCTGATATTGTAAACATAAACCATGTCAATATAGTACCTACCTATTTTTTAACTTCGCGTAGGAAACTGCCAAATTTCCTATTTAAATCAAATTATATTACTGACATAATTTAAAGCTGTATACACTATATATAATAATATAATATGCACATGCCTTTTTTCACATTTAGCGAATATTATTACGCGATATAAAGTTGCGTGACTATTTTTCATATACATGTTAACGAACAATGATCGCGCGACTTTGTATAATATGCGCTGCTTGTGTAAAATATGGAGCAAGTCCGCCAAAGCGGGCAGAACGTATGTCTTAGCCAAAAGTGTGCGTTGATTTAAAAAAAAAAAATTTAAAAACTCTATGTTTGCACTCGAAAATAAAATTATTTAAGTATGTCCGCACAAAGATTACGATAAATCTTACGTTTAGTTTAGATTCTATGCACCACAAAAATTTATTTGAAATATCACAACGATTGCTTATAGGTATTCTTATATTACAGATCATTTCGCGACTATTATACACTTATACGTCATTATATACTATACAGCATTGCATTTAAACAACACAAAGAATGATTAACTATTTTTAAATTGAGTTATAATCATCCACAATATATTATCATCACTGTAGTGTAATCAGCTGTCATTAATGCTTTTGTTATTTATCAGTTAATCAATCTCATTATATTGATTAATTAAGCATGACGTGATTAAATTGGAATAATGAACAATCAACATTCATAAGTATATCTTCTATTTAATTATTTATAATATATTTTACTAATGTTATTAGTGAAAGGCTTTGAAAGTAATACAAGATAAGGATCCGGAAATGGACCCCTAACAAAAAACTTAGGACCTTTTCACGTAGAAGTCCATTTAATATTGTCATAAGGACAAGATTTATGTCGTTTTTTTTTAAAGATTTATTAAAGACAATGATGAATTAAATGATTAAACATTAGAATTTTTTAATATTGTTCCTTTTATTGACATTTTTTTTCAAATTTATCAGAGTTTCATCTCACACCGTCTAAAAAATATAGTGTGATATGACATATTGATGCAACTTTATATTGCACCGACAAGTAAATAAACGTTGAAAGTACAGTAGCAATGAGAGTAGGCAAGTCGGTCGTTTTTATGGCGTATTTAAGTAGTGTGTATTGTTATCGTCCGATATCGACGACTGGCGATCTAACTCACTATCGAGAGAGAAAGCTCACACAGTGATGTCGGAGCGATTTTTTCCACGTTGTAATTAATTTATTAAATATTTTTTTGTAAAATTTAATAAAACAGTATTTTTTAAATTCAAATTTATTTATTTTTCATAATATAACGAACATAACAAATTATAAATTTAAAACGTTCACGACATGACATAAAATAAGTTTTAACAATTTTTCAAATAAAAATACAGAGCAATGAGAGTTAATAATACAATAAGTAATAAAATAAGAAATAAAAAAAGAAAAGAAATAAAGTAACAAAAATAAAAGTAGATGGAAACATAAAGAGTGAACTATTGAAAGACCCTGTGTTAAAAACTTATAAAACAACGTCCACCTAAATTCTCCCTCACGTAAGTGGAATATATCAATATTCGAAGTGATTTCATTAAGCATTGTTATTGCCCTCCCAATCGGCATTACTAATGGCAGGTTATTTCTGCACCTTGGGAGAACAAACAACAGATGCCCTCGATATAAGCAAAAAATGTTTGTACGTATTTGTAATTGCATTATAATTAATATTAATTGTGTCACTGTACCTATTTTATTATAATGTAATTATAATTATAATTTTACATATTTTTTGAACTACAATTCACATCTCAAAAAAACACAAATAATACACTCTTGTCTAAAACGGCTAATAAAATATTTATTATTTTTTACCAGGGAACTCAGAATTAATGGGAACTGAAATACCTAACGGCTAAGGAGTAGCAGGTAACCGATCTCTAGTAAGAAATAATCCGGGATAAACTTAAACACGTGTCAAGAATACGTCATACGTCGAATACTGACAACTGCTCTCGGTTTATACATTGACGCTCATTTGGTAATATTGGTGTATTACACACACTATTGCACGTGCATAATGCGTGTTTCATTTTTATAGGACACTCATACATGCAAAACCCTGCATCAAAATGTAGTGTATTGAATATTGCCTATCGGAATTCAATTTATTATCTTTTTTGTGTTTTTTACCATATTTTTTTTAATTTATCGTCATTTTTCAAATATACACAAAAAAATAAATAATAAAAATATAATAAAAGCTAATAGACAACGTGACCGAAACAAACATAACCTAGACAAATTTGAAAACTTTTGAAATTTTGGTAAATTGTCCGGGGCAAATGTTAAGCATTACTTCCACGGTGCAACGCATCTCGTATCCAATCTGAAGATTTTATCTTTAGATAACACATCCAAGACCGGATGATTGTAACGTTTTGAAGATTGATTGACACCCGTCTGCCTCGCAAAGACGCTCGTTCTCTACATGAATACAACTTTATTTATTAGGTTAGCGTTTTCTTGGAAGTTAACGATCCTTATAACGATCAACGTACGGCTAGATTTTGATTATATTTACTTTCTGAAAACCATTTATGCTTATTGTTTAAGAAAATATATTCTCAATAATAAAAGGTTTCATCAACCGGGATCGATTCACAGCTGGATGAAGACTTCCACTAGCTTCATTTACTATTCTCTTTCCTTATTTATTCGCTGCAACGTACATCCACCAAATTTTAAGAACTCGTCTATTTAAGGGGTTTTATTGCGTACTTGCGGTTGTTTAGGTACCACTATATGATGACATTTATCCAGCGATTGTCCACTCATCCAGTGACATGTCCAGCCCATCAAAATTCAAATCAAATCAAAGCGACCTCTATCACATCGCGTACTTTTGTCTGCTACTTTATCCATTTGATTGTTTTATGGTCTTTTTTGGGTATGCTCAACATCCACCTTTTAATACCACGTTGAACTACTCGTAATTTTTCATATGCATACATGATAGGTCACTTTTTAAAATACTATTCAGGGCCCCAAATGCACTCCATGCTAGTTTGGTTCTGCAAACAATCTCTTCAAAAAAGGTTCGCGTAAAATGAAGTCAATATGTTTTTATTTATTATTGTGAACACACAAAAAATAGTATTGAAAATCAGTAAAAAAAAATCACATGTCCAAAAAGATTATATATTAACAGTTATATTATAGAATCATTACTATTAATATATCAACAAAAATAAATTGTACACAATAAGACGATTATTAAATTGTTACAATGTAATGTGATTGTATTAACTGGGGTGCCGGACGAAATCCCGAAGGCCGAAATCCCGAATGCTGAAATCCCGAATGGCCGAAATCCCGAATGCTGAAATCCCGAATAGCCGAAATCCCGAAGGCCGAAATCGCGAAAAATAAAAAAAATATAAACAGTAATAATTGCGCAATCTTAACACTTATCTTGAATTACGCAAATTTTACAAGAGAGATAAAAAACCATTTTTTGTAGAAAATAGGTTTGTCTCTCCTGTAAAAATTTGCGCAATTTGACAATAAACCATTTTTTGTTGAAAAATGGG
Organism: Rhyacophila brunnea; assembly: GCF_057557595.1. Lineage (NCBI taxonomy): Eukaryota > Metazoa > Arthropoda > Insecta > Trichoptera > Rhyacophilidae > Rhyacophila > Rhyacophila brunnea. Next base: position 5,307,185 of record NW_028232796.1, on the reverse strand, counting down.
TTTTTGTCTCTCTCCAGATAAGTGTTATAATTGCGCAATTATTACTGTTTGTATTTTTTATTTTTCGGGATTTCGGCCTTTGGGATTCCGGCCATTCGGGATTTCAGCGTTCAGGATTTCGGTTTTCGAGATTTCGGCTTTCGGGATTTAGGCTTTCGGGATTTCGGCCATTCGGGATTTCGGCTTTCGGGATTTAGGCTTTCGGGATTTCTATTAATTGTACTGGCGGTTACGTGGTAAAACTGCAGTATCGTGCAGTTACTATAGCTTTAAAAACTATTATTATTCTATTATATAATTTAGAAAAACACTTTCTGAGAGAGTATATTATAACCAATAGAAAAATCTTTTTTGAAAAAAGTAAGCCACCCGGCCGGGAATTGAACCCAGCATCTCCACGGGTAAACGCCCTAATCGTCGCATTTATCCAATATGCTACGGTGTGACATACTTTTTTCATAAACGATTTTTTCTATTGGTTATAATATACTCTCTCAGAAAGTTTTTTTCTAAATTATATAATGTTCAATAATCAGAATGATATATTCTTAAATCTTGTGAATTATTCGTTTGAATAAAAGAAATAGTTAATTATATATTATTATTCTATGATTTTTATTAAAAAAATTGTTTTTACACAAACACGTTTAAATACACGTTTATTTAATTTTCTCATAATACAACAATCTGGTAAATACATAATTTGAAAATATATTTCTGTGAAATATTTGACCATTAGAAAAATACTTTTTGAAAAAATATGATTCCCAGCAAGATTCAAACCTACGCCCCTCTGGATTCGCACCCATGTGCCTTGACCACAACACTTGTCCTATTTAGTTGCGACGAAGGTAACTAATGTTTTTAGAATATTCTCTGAAGCGCTTTCTTTATTGCGTTACTAATTGGCAATTGGCAATTGGCTTTTTATTTTAAATCACAGTGTTGAATTACCTTAAGGCTATACTTCAGTTGAGGCATGGTCTAAAAAGATCGTGAATATTGGATTGTGCAAATGACGCGAGCCGAACGAAATATAATTGTCATCAAAATTCAACACGCGTCCATTTAATGTTATGTTATTGTTATATTAGTATTAATAATAGTATATTCATTGAAATGTTTTCTTTTTCAAGTAAATGGGTAACGTTTTTTAGTCATCTTTACACGATTTAAGAATATATTCCTCCAACGTCATCACAAAATAAATTGACGTGCTTACACCTCGACTGTCGGTCTACGATTGGTGACGAGTGAAAAATTTCGTCCCACCTACTGTTGAAAATTATTTGCCGTTTCACGTTTATCTACGCTCTTAAATACTACGTTATAAGAAAAAAAATTAAGTGACCCTCTCAACAGTTAGGTTAGGTTAAAAAAAGATTTATTTCTAGTGGTTATATATTTCTCAGAAGCGATTTCAAACTATGTTTGTTCAATAAACTATTGTTACATTCTTAAATCTTGCGAATCATTCATTGAATAAAAAAAATACTTTATTTTATCTCATATATCATAATAATGAATCTGTCGTGTACTTCAAAAATAGTAAACTCCATGCCCTGTAAATGTGTGTTAAGTAGTTTTACAGGATTTAACGGAAATCACCGGCCGCAAAAGATTGTAGCGACAGAAGGATTCCCTTGGGCAAGAAATTCTTCGGCGCAACTCGCTTTCAAAAGACTTCGGGCCGTATAAATCAGCCTTTACGCATATCTTAGGCTTTAACCCTTACATTTTTGCGTTGCGGAAATAGGAAACACTAAAATCTCAAACCTCTTCATTTTGAATAATAATACTATCGAACGAAGGTACGAGGGTGGGTCAATAATTCCTTAGAAAAAAGCATTAAAACAGTTTTTATTTTTGTATTTTTTTTTTATTTCTCAACATAATCTCCTTGGAGCTCAATACACTAGGTTAGACGTTTCTCAATTTTTTTTAAACCGTCAGAAAACTAAGTTTTCGGAAGGTCCTCAAAATAAGCATTCGTCCGATCGATGACTTCTTCATTTGAAAAAAAACGTTGTCCACTTAGCCATATTTTTAAGTTTGGGAAAAGGAAAAAGTCACTGGGGGCTAAATCTGGCGAATACGGTGGGTGGTCGACCAATTCAAACTTCAATTCTTCAATTTTAGCCATTGATCGTAAACATGTGTGAACACGGGCATTGTCCTGGTGAAAGAGGATTTTTTTCCTGTTTAAATGAGGCCGTTTTTCTTCAATTTTGTTTTTTAGCTGGTCCAATAAAGATGCATAATAATCCCCTGTTATTGTTTTTCCTTTTTCCAAATAGTCAACGAAAATAATTCCACGTGCATCCCAAAATACAGTAGCCAAACCTTACCAGCTGATTTTACGGTTTTCGCCTTCTTTTGACATGGTTCGCCTTTCGCAATCCACTGCTTTGACTGTTCTTTCGTCTCGGGAGTATAGTGGTGTATCCATGTTTCATCTACAGTCACAAAGCGACGAAAAAATTCATCCGGATTGCGTTGCATGAGCGACAACAGGGCTTTAGAGGTCACCACCCTATTGCGTTTATTGTCGACTGTGAGCAAACGCGGCACCCATCTTGCAGAAATTTTTTTCATGCCCAATTTGTCATGTAAAATAGAAATGACGCTACGTTTTGAGATCCCTGTAACCTCAATTATCTCACTCAACTTTAATCTTCGGTCACTTAACACCATATCGTGGATTTTATTGATCATTTCTGGTGTAGTCACCTCTACAGGACGTCCTGAGCGTGGTTCATCCTTTGTTGATGTACGACCACGTTTAAATTCATTTAACCAGTTATAAATAGTTGCAAGTGAAGGAGCAGATATGCCGTGAACTAAATCCAACTCATTTTTTATTTCCTTTGCTGTTAACCCTTTTATATTAAAATGTTTAATAACAGCTCTCTAAACTCAATTTTCTCCATTTTTGTAAACAAGCAAATTTTTTTTTTAAATGTACGAGAAACACACAACAACCCGACCAATCTGATTGAAACTTCGCAGCATACTGAATCGGTAGTGCCGCTGCATGAAAACAAACCGCTTACAGTACTAGTCGCGCCACCTGTCGGCTTTTCTAAGGACTTATTGACCCACCCTCGTACCTACTTGATGGAATTTGAATTTAAATTCTAATGGTTTTAAGATTTATATTATTCCATTTTTATATTCTTCATTTTGAATAAATTAACAATATACATTACGAATACGTAATATCACCAAGATAGCCGGTAACACTTTTGTTGAATCCACAATTGAATACTTAAACCACATCATTATACCAAAAATAAGTTATTTTTGATTTTACTTCTTCTCACATATTGCAAAAAAATTTATTCGCTTAGAAACTTATAAGTTTCTTATTGTTAACTCCTATGATATTGCTCATTTTATAATTAAACATTAGGTACTTCTAGGTTCCATTCACTGTACCTAGTCGATTTTTTATATTTATTTTTTTAATAGTCTAATATAATATTTTTATTATGAAAGTGAAAAATTGTTACAGGTACATACCTACTATATTAAATACGGTTTCCTGTATTTTTTCATATTATCCGGATTAACAATAAGTATACTTGTTTAGTCCATATCTATGTCACATATTTTTATTTTAGTTGTAGGTTAGAACATACTAAATATAACAATTTGTATAATAAGTATACCATCTATTATGGTGATTTCTAATTCTAATTTTTAATTTCAAAAGAGATTAATGTAATTATTTTTGGTAATCATAATATATCAGACTCAAAGTTCCTAGATTGTTTGACAAAGTCGCATTGACAGATTTCTCAATGAAGTAGAATATTATTATCAATTTGCAAAGAAATCAATCAGACAGATATAATCTGGCATTTAGCAATGTGATAAAGATATACACGCACAGATATATCCGTTCAGAATAAATACAAAATTGTATTATAAATAATTTAGTCAAATATACTACATAATATAAGTTATTTAAATATACACCACGAGTTCCACAAATGTGTCTCCAAGAATATCTCAAAAGCAATTATTATTACCCTAAGGCATTTTCACTTTATACGTACTTAAGTTGAGTGAATACTATTTGTCGTTTGAACCTTTTTTTACATAATATGACATATATGGTACTAATTTAATATAATTCATAGAATGTTACACAACGTTTAATAGTTCTACAAGAGCAATATACGCATTGCAGGGTTTACATACAATGAAGTCAACGATTTGTAGCTGAAATATATTAAAATAAAATGGTCCTGCATTGTGATTTCCTTATGCTCTGACGCAAGAAACGATGTAGTATATAATAGTAACATTTTCCGTACTGGATTTTGTGTGAGAATGCTTAGAAAGTCTTTCAGTTTTAAATTAGAGTGGAGAGGGACTATTATAGGGACTTGTATAATACGGTTATTTATCTTGTAAAAGAAGATAACACATCGGTTGACATTACTTTCTTCTCTGTACACAGTTAGATTTGTTATTATGAATACAATAATATTAGGCCTACATATAAAATGCAAACAATTAATCATTATAGTACACACGTGGCTTACATTATAAGTAAATTATTATTAGTGCTAAGAGTCAACGAGGCATTGAGGTTTCGGGTTATTTACACTTTGGACATTTTCATTCACTGTAACAAAAATAATTATTAGTTTACCGCAATATACGATAGCTATATATTATTATTAATTATACATAATAAAAACTTAATTTTGGCAGACTTAGAAACGTCCTACAAATAGTCATTTCACCCACTTTTCTCGGATTGTGCCGATTTTGTACTATCTTCATTTATAAATCAAATTACGAGTATATTATTGCATTGGTGATGCGGCTCCTTGAATCTTTCAGAACCCTGATATTAGAGAGATGTAGCTTTCTGCCGGATTCTTCTATAATAAAATACCACTCAGCCTTTATCACATCGACCAAATAAACACACATTATATATTAAATCACAATGGCGATTATAATACTAACAATTGTAACAAAAACATCATAAAATAAAATTACAAAAAAGTAGACAGATAACAATTCCCAGCAGTACTGGTAGAGCATCAGACACACATTCAAAAAATAACATTTAATTTTTTCCAGATACAGTTTCTAACCCGCAGCCATTTTAAAATTTACATAATTGAAGGGTTAAAAATCTATAGGGTCTAAGTGCCAAAAAATTCTATAACAAATATTTTACTTTAATATAATCTGTATGCCAAGCCTAGTGATATTCTGAAGGGTCTAAGTTCCTAACTTTACCATTTTTGTCACACAAATACATTGACATATGGGCGGGGTCTGTATCTCCTTACATACCCCTCTACATAGAACGTTTCAATATTGTCCATGTTTAAATATGTTATTCTTCCTTTGTTTGTTTTAACTTTATAATTATGTAAACTTATCATATTATACTAATGTTCTTCTGTAACTTTGTAAAAATAAAAATGTAAGTTTTCGAAAATGTATGGTTTTATTCTTTTTTTTTTATTATATCTCAGTTACAAATTTTTGGCACATAGACCCTATAGACTTTCAACTCTTCAATTTATCAGTTAAGTTTGTATTAAGTAATGTATACATGTCTCCGTGTTACGTAAAAAATAAATAAAATGGATACTCCAAGTAAGTCTGGTTTCAACATTCAATTCTTCTCAAAAAATCTTCCATTGTAGGTAATATAAAGGTAGCAAATGCCATCTAGAATGAGATAGCGAGAGATCTTAATTTTGGCAATTGAGGTTGCGAGCGGTTTATTGTAAGGAATACAAATCTGATTGAAGATTAAGGCTACTAATGGACGCGTAATCAAACACATTGATAAATTTTTGAAAGCCATTAATTCTTCTCAGTACCCGTCTCGTCCGCGATCATTACCAGTTAGCACATTTCGCCAAGTATCAATTTTAATACCTACTTAAAGTAATACATTTCTTTCTCGCCATTTTGACAACATGAATAGGCATTTTACAGTGGCTTATCGGCTAAGCGCTTGATTTTCAAGTTTTGATCAATGAAATTGTATGCATGAACGGATTAAAAATATGATCGAATGAAAGAGTAGTTTGAATACTTACTATTTCTACCGATATGAATTTTATCTATTCAATTACGACTTTTATAATTAAGGCTATACTTCAGCTGGGGCACGGTCTAAAACAAAACACAATTTGTCATAAAAATTCATTCATTCATTCATCTTTACACAATTTCAGAATTAATTCCTCCGACGCCATCACAAAACAAATTGACGTGCTTACAAGTCTACTGTTGCTCTCCGACTGGCAACACATGCAAAATTACGTCCCACCTATTGCCGACAATTATTTGCCGTTTCACTGAATTATTCTCTTAATAAAATATCATTAGATGATATTATATAGAAACTCAATGTATAATCTAGACACATAGGTACTGTCCATTGTGATCTATTTCAATGCATACTATTGCACCAACGACCAAGTTGATTAAATCGACCTCAAAATTAAATAAGAGATCACAGCTGATTTTAATAAAGAGATTATTTGGTATGCCAGTTTGTGCATTTCTGTAGGACTGACTTTTAGTTACATTTAATCTGTCCGCTGATAACGTAGCACTGAAAAAAATGCCAAAAAAACAATGTGTAAAAGAAAAAGAGCCTACAGGATTAATTATGGAATACCCAGAACAGATTATTAAGATAGAAATGTAAAAGCCATCGCCATGGTTCACTGTTTTGGAGCAGAGTACTTTATGACACTCATGTCATGAAACCCAAGTAAAACAAAGCGTACCGAATATCCTCAAATATTAAATGCGCGTTACATTTACGTGACAAACATTAGTGCATATTATTACAATTAAAAATTACATATTAGGTTGAAGTATTTATAATTTCCATTAAAAGTGTTCAAAAACCCAACCACCTTACAATGTTGCTTTATTATTTTATAATGCACATTCCATGGTACTTTATACAATTACCCTATCCAATCCCCAAATATCTAACAAAATCATTTCACACTACTTCTTTGTACAAAAACATATTATATTAATAACCACAATAATCTTCTTTTTACCCGTATAAAATGGTATCTATATCTAGTAATCATTTATAATATAACTGTCAAAAACGTTAATTCAGTAATAATGTATTATGTAGTAACTGTAACATTGCTCTGAACTAAAGAACGTGGGTTTAAAGAAAATTGTCTTGATCGGTATTAAAGGAAATTGTATATATCATCATCTTACTATTAAAACCTTGTAAATCTGTTGAAGATTGAAGATTGAAGAATGTTGAGGGGAAGGAAAAAACGTAATAAAAACAATATTTTAAACACCTTTCTAATCGATGAATCTGCCAGCACTGGTTGTGAAATACGAGGTTTTAATTCAATTTTTGACCTACGAGTTTTTAAATTTGTCGATAGATGGACAGCATACTAGTCTATAGAGCCGAGGTTTTAATAAGATTTAAAATGTTTTTTTGTTTAAATTTTGTCAAACAAACTTCATTTTTCCATAATATCGGACTTACGAGGTCTTATTAGTATGGTGACGATATGTACAATAATTGATTAGTAATCTTATATAAAATATATTCCGATAATCATGTAAGTCAGAGTCACATTACAGTTTTTCTCGTCCCTAAGTAAATCATGCCATTGACTACAGTCGCTTTACTAATGCAAGTAACTCGCGCGAGTAATAAGGACTATAATGCGCTTCCGCAATAGTGCGATCTTTGAAATTTCTCAGATTACACCTTGGTGGGCAGGTAGGAGTATCAAAGGTAAGTAGTTTGGAGTCTGAAGTCGTGCTTTGGTATCGTTATACGATCACCGCTAATGCGTTGACCCGATGCCTGATGCTAATATCTCGCAGTCAGGATAGCCGGTCAACAAACAAACACCCCGTCTATCATCTTATTCATAATGAATAACATTCTCTATCATAGTCTCTTTTTTAATTACCTATTTTTTTATTCAACGAATAAAAAAAATATTTAATTAAAATTATTAGCAAGTTCAAGTAAGTTACAAACAAAAAATCTTGGAGTGATCCTTATTTAAGACAAAATTCAAGTTATTTACAAAATATTTCGCCTGCGGCATCGTAAAGGTGATGCAATGTAGTTACCTACCAATTCAACAATACTAAAAAAACTGGAATTGCTATCAAATGTTATAATGCAAAAAAATCATATTTCTTCCTATATTATATTAGTTAAATCTCTATTTATAAAATATTATTAAAAGATAATTATCCAAGAATAGTGAAATGGTTACGGCGTCGGCTTATAATGTCGTGGGTCCCAAGTTCAAATCATGGGTTTGGCAAATTCACGTAATGTTTTTCAATGTGTCTTTGAACCCGGAGTATGGACCTAATAGGTTGAGCAAGTGACCAACAGTGGATTTATCGTAGAACAAAAATCTATTAATACAACTTCCACTTTGTTCTTCTTAGGATCGGACATGGTGTTATTAAAATATTCTACTTCTCATATGTTGGGTTATATTTTATTTTATACACATGTAATTGAAATGCATAGTCATTTTAATTGCTGTCAATTAATACAAATTACTAAGGTTGCCATGTAAATAATATATAATATTAAGTTAATTACTATTTCATAGACAATTATTACCTTCAATCAGTATACCATAAATATTTTCTAATAGTAAAATAATTAATTATTACTTACGACTACTATTTTACATCAAGAGAAATGGTTTATATTCTAGTCAATTAATTAATTATTACGATTGGTAGTTTTTTTAATTATGGCAATAAATATATTTTTTACATAGTGCTCATTAGTTTATCAATAAATTATCTCTTAATTGCAACAGATGAAAGGGATAATAGTCATACCACAATCTTTTATAGAATAAACCTAAATGGTGAATGCTGTTTCAAATCCCATTCGGTACATTTTGTTCTAAGATTATTTACTGTAGATTTTTTTATCACAAAGGACAATATTAGAATATTAATACTATAGACCAAGGGTACTTTGCGAGAGAATTTAAATTCTGATGGATTTATGTTGTGTACTATTAATTCCAATTGCGAATTTTTTGCGACCCGGATTTCGTCTTTCGCGATTTTAGACCTATTGAATGTAGTATTATTGTTGATTATTATCTAATGTTCTATTATTAGAATTTTGGCGATTTATACGTCTATCGATTGTATTATTAGTGATAAGGTAGGGGTTTTTTACAAACACAATTGTTTTGTTATATTTTTTTGTGATTCTTGACTTATTAGGTAGGTGATAATTTTTTTACCTACGTTATTGTATTAATGTATTATATAAGTTAGAATTTATTATATTCGTTTTCAGTGTGTATTTACCATTGATGAGTGCGCATAGTGCCTGAAGTTACCGAAAGGCAAAACCCAGGTTGCAAAAAACGACTCAAATATAATAGTACTTAGAAAAATGAAATCCATTAAACAATATTAGAGTTCACACAAATTTCTTTATCAGATATTTTTTTACGAAATTGTAATATAAACATAAAGAGATAAAAAATAATTTAATTAAATCTCCAATGTATCTTTTAACGCATTATATTTTTTTACTATCGACAATTATAATTAATAATTACCTCCAACCTGTTAAATATTTATAAACCTACCGATTGATCATTTCAAAATATCATACCTTCAGATTTGGTTAGGTTAGGCGTTGAACGCATTTCATCAGAAGATTTATAAGTAGATATATTTAATGACATAAGTTTATCGTGTGATGTACGTTACCATATTATGTTAATATTATAACCGGCAGTCGAATTTAAATGTCTGTGCATTTGAATGTTTTTCTTTCATTTCATTAGCATTTTTTGGTCTGACATCAATTAATATATGATACTAGAGAGACTATTGAACCATGGTGATTATGTGGTGTGATTGTTCTTGAAAAGTGGTTGTGTTATAGGTTTAATATTTTGATAAATTCCGGAGAATTTAACTTTAATACAAATGAAGTTAATTGTGCCGCAGATGCCCACATGAGCTTTTATACATTTATTTTAACGAAAGCAGTTTATTCCATGTAGACAATTATATTAAATACTTTTTTCTATCCGCCCAGATGCTTTTCGATCTAATAATTGTTAATTTGAAATTTTCATACACTATTAGGTTATATTAGATTGGGGTAGGTTAGTTTTTTTTTTAAATATTAATAACCATGCCCTTGCTTTTTCGTACAAGGTGGTTGGGTGGGTTAGTTGTATTGATGTGGGGCTAATTAGGTTTTTTCCATTTATATCTTTAATTTTCTTTATGGCCAGGATTAAATATGTTGTGTAGTGTTCTTGTGTTGTTCTATTGCTTAATACTTCATGAGGCTTTTGGAGGTCAATTTCATGATTATGCTGTCTACATCGAGTCCTGAGAGTCCATCGCTCCCTTTCTAGTATATGGCAGTCGTTGATGACATTCCACACAGTTTGAGATGTGTTGCCGTCACATGGACAACAGTCATCATCCCTCAATTTAAATCTTTTTAAATAAGCTCGCACCCCTCCATGGCCTTTTAGTATATGTGTGAGTTTGTGTGATATTTTTAAGTTCCTGGCAAGAATGATGGCAGAGTTTATGTTTGGAATAAATTTCTGCGTTATTGATCCTGTGGCGGATGTTGTGTATCTATGGTTCCATAGCTCTATTGTGTCTTCGCTGGGTTAGGTTAGGTTTGGTTTGGTCTAAAAATAATGTTACAAAATCTCATACGGGCATCTGCGGCATATTTACCCAAACAAATTTGCAATGCGAAATGATTTCTAACTAATTTAATCATTAACCCTATCAACATGTTTTACGTTCGCTCGATATCGTAGGTTATTATTACCTATTTTAAAAACCTTCAAATACATATTTATAAGGGGGAAAAAACCAACAAAGGGGGACGTAGTGGGATTCGAAGTCATACCATACACTTTTTAAATAAGTGATTCATTTATTCTTAAGATATCGTTCCATCTATGACTTATATAAATTATTTGTAATAACTTCTTAGTTTAAGTTTATTTTTTCTAGGATGTGTATGTTTGCATGTAACTACATGAATAATAAAAAAAATACAGCTATATTACAATGTTTTCTTGAATAAACTATTTTAAGATTGCAACGTATATATAGCACGTTATATGCAATAAAATAATACATACGCCGCATCTATACAATCATGTTCAATGTTAGTACTTAGGCACCTGACTCCAGGAAAGAAAACTTGAATGGGAAACCGTAGACTTAGCGCCAGACTGGAGCCACTGGTTGTTGTACGGTACTCTGTCATCCATTTACAGAAATATTCGCACATTTAAATGTCGACACTTTGTAAAAAGTACATAATATTAATTTGAATCAAAACCTTTTAAATATATCGGTTTAAATAAAATTTAAACCATTATTCGATTGAAAATTTTGCTTCGACTTCGTAAGATATTCGAAGTCGATGTTATTTTTTATAATTAGTTATACACAAAATATCAGGAAATTGTTTAAGTAAACCATTATATATATACGTGGATAGAGTCATCAGGTTATTTAAAAAAACTATTACTTACCTACTTTTATCTAAAGTGATATAGAAGAAAATTAATAATTACCATGCCTTTACATATTACTAATTGTATATTTCCAAAAACAATAATTTCAAATAATACAAACTCCTGTAGCTATTTATAATATTAAAAAAATTGAGGCTATAGCAAATTAAATGAGTTACACCATTCAGCTTTTCATTTTATTAATTTTGAATAATGGAGCGCCCATAAAATTGCCAAATAAATATTTATTAAGTTTGTCGTATCATAATTATAACCAAGCTTTTGTCTTTGTCGTCATCTGGACAAAAAAAATATCGGACTAAGTCAACTCTTATATTAATTCTATAATAATTATTTGTCATTAAATGTATATTCATTAAAATGCCTAATTAATATTTCATATTCCTAGGGTCGTATGCATGAGATTCCCAAATACTTTATAGGCTAAATACTGCTCATTTGTATGCATGAGTGCAAATGTAATCCGATGGTTAGCGTCGTCACGATGTGACGTCATAATGTGCCACGGCGTCCATATAATGGCAAACTTATAAAATTTCATCCCCCGATCAATAATTTAAAATTTTGAAATTGTAAATGTGACTGAAAGTGTGCGAACGGTACCATATAAATTTAATAATTATAAATGAATAATTATTATGAACTTTAAATAATTTATCAGTTATTTTATCATATTTATTTTATAATTCTACTGTGCGAAAGGATAGAGTTTTCCCAGTAAACATTTCCATTTGGTGGCAATACATACATATGACTAACTTCACTTCAATTACTTCTAGTATGAGATGTCAAAACGGAATAAGGATAAATGAATGAATGAAATGAATAAACAGCACGACTAGCAACTGTTTTTAAAGTTCGCAAATGTTTTACAGAGTCTAAAAAATGAACGAGGGCCTCAAGCAAACGTTTGTTGTAATGAATGCATTAATAAAATGACATTTTAAAGTGACATATAAGCAGCCATTTTGAATGACGTGTGATGTCATATTGCTTACGTCACAAACAGTGATATACGCTATATGGTGGAAAATCGGTTAAATAGCTTATTAAGAATTTCGGAATCTCATACATACGGCCTCTAGTGAATTAATATGTTTTCCGTAAATATAATATGTACGTATTGCAAAGTCAGTTATCTCTGTAAACTTTTATTTTGAGGCATCCTTAGCTGCATTCTATTTGTTATTCAACTATGTTTTGCTTTAGAATAAAAAAAATGTAAGATATCAATATTAACTAATAGACAATAGTGATTATTTAACTAGCTGATGTTTTTACTCGTACAAGTAGCATTTTAATTGACGTGGATGTCCCATATACTGATTTTGCATTGAAAACAATCCAATTAACTAATCTAGTTTAAAAATAAAAAAGATATACAAATTCATTTTTATAAATCTTACAAAGTTACTTTTATCGATTTCAATGAATTCGCATAACATCGACGCATGAACGTAGCCTCTTTTTTGTAACTTCTACATTTCGGGAAAAACAACGACTACAGTTCCGTATCGTATAAATATATTTAAAGTATTACAAATAAAGGTAAATGTGCTGCAGTGGTGGACATGAGATTTTACAACTTTCTTTTTAGACCAAACCAAACCTAACCTAACATAACCTAACCTAATCTAACCTACCCCAACATAATATTACCTCATATAATCTTAGTTTGTGATAATGGTGTATCAAAATGTATGAAAATTTCAAATTTTCAATCAACGATCGAAAAGCCGATGCGCCGACAGAAAAAGGTATTTATTATCTCGTGTCCACTTCTGCGGCACAATTACCCAAATAAAAAAGAGTGGTGTTAGCTTATTTTGAAACATACGCCTTCGAATTCTAACTATTTGATGTTTCCTAATACATGAAATATTCCAATGTCTAAAAGTGGCATGATCTTATATAATGAGTATAAATTTTATAATACGACCAGTTTTATTTTCATGACAAAGACAAAAATAAATCTTCTAAGAAGGCGTTCCAAAACTTTTAAAGATCAGACATTTTTTGTACAGTCAAACTTCTTTAGTGATTTAAAACGCAGCAAATTAAATACAAAACTGGTTAATTAAACAACTACCGACTGCGTTTTTTGTCATGTAAGTATATAGAAATCGAAGCATTACCGGTTTTACGTGATTGCTGATTGAGCATTTTCTAACTGACGCGTAAAACTCTAGCATTATTTCCAATTATGTCATGCTAATGTATGTCATTCAAATAAATAACCTCACTAATGTTCGCCGAATAACATAATCAGAGAAACATAAATTTCAAAGCCACCTTTGCACTGAAGACGATTTAAATTGTAGACCCTTGAAAGCACAGTTTAAAAGTAACAGTACACGAGCTTCTCGGAAGCTTTGGACGCTAAAGAGGTTGCATTAATTAACTTAATAATTATTGACTATTAAAAAAATAAATAGCTTTTGCTCGGACGCTTCTCGGACTTGACATGCAATAATATAATAATGATAATTTTACTTAGATACCAACTAACAATTCAAAATATTTTTTTTAACAATATTTTTCGAATAATGGTTGTGATCAAACACGCATTAAATTGTAACACTAATTTTTGCTATGAAATGATAAAAAATCACGTACAAATTTAAATCACGCGTTTGATAAAATTTATAATCCAGAGCAAGTGTACAATAAATTGGGGGAATGTTTAGAATTATTTTTCGTATATTATTAATTATTCAACCACCACTCCATTAACGCCTTCGCTAATGAGTGAGAATTGAATGTACCTACCTTTTTTAATGAAATATTATGTTAGTTTAATATAGGTTATTTAGTAATATTTTACCTATGAGTATGTTATATTGTCACAAGATTGTTATTAGATTACTTTTTCTATGGAGTAAAAGCATTAATAAAATGGAAATGGTGTATCAAAATGTATGAAGATTTCAAATTTTCAATTAACGATTATTGGATCGAAAAGCCGATGCGTCGACAGAAAAAGGTATTTCTTATAATTGTCTACATGGAATAAACTGTTTTCGTAAAAAAAAAATATAAAAGCTCGTGTCCACCTCTGCGGCACAATTACCCATTAGGTATATTATGGTCTCTTGTCTAGTAAATCTTCAATAATAGACGTATAACAGTTTATATATTATTGTTTCAATATTTTTGTCTGTTTTTTTAGTCATGTTTTCAATATTCAATACCGTCAACCTCTGTTTGATGGTGTACTTACTACTCACGTGATTATAAAGATTATACTTTATGAGCAAATAAGTATTGCTATTTTCAATTAATTATTAACTACATATCAAGATAATACATTAAGCAACTTCCTAAAAATCTTAACTCACCTTTTAAGCGCATGTGCAAGGCTGCAACCCCATGGCCTACAGAGCCTCCAAGTTGTATGACACTTCCGGCCAGTGAAAACTGGCACCCCAACCAATCGGAAACACTAACTAATAAATCAAACCACTTGCAATGCTTTTCAAAACCACTTAAAATAAAAAGAAAATACTGTACCGCATTTAGCACGTGCGGTATTTTTTTATAATTTATCAATTAAAGTTTATTTAATTAATTGATTGATTTAAATCATTGTTTTTTTATTATATTTTTTTCACTGTAGTTTATTTCTGACACTCGCGTATGTTATACGTGTTTTTTTATAGTAAGCTGGCACGTGCGCACGTCTCACTGCACTTCGTACGACACGACCGCTGATTGCAACGGCTTCGGCCCGACTAACTCTACGGAAAGTCGCGTGTATGCTGTCAACCTGCTGAACAACTGAAGAGACGGTCGACCAGCAAGTACTTCCACCGACCGGGAAGGGGAAAATTTCTCTCAACCTTTCCAACTCGCAAATATCCGTATGGTTTTGTCTCATTTCTTCTTCAGCTCTCTGGTGCAGTTTCACCGTTGGACCGATTTCACTGGCTGGTCGGTAATGCAGAAACCGCAACGATAATTGGGAGATCGGAAAATGCTGCGATCGCGCCTAATTGTATTTGAACAAGAGTGAAAGCCCGCCGGATGCGTCCACCATTACGGGAAAAGGGAAAAACTAATATTTTTTAACGGTGCGTAACTGGATAAACTATTTCAAAGCTTATATCCACGTTGGGATTTTTTTGTGAGACATATCGTCGTTTTTTTGTAAAAAGGGCGAATTAACCAAAATGCTATTTTACAGGAGGAGGATTTTTAACTTTTGAAATTTATTCATTAAGACGGTACTTCAGTGAATCTGCAAATAATTTTCAACTATAGGTGCAACAAAATTTTGGACTCGCTGGCAATCGGAGAGCGAAAGACGAACTGTGAGCACGTCAATTTGTTTCGTGATGGCGACGGGGGTATTAATTCTTAAATCGTGTAAAGATGACTAAAAAACGTTACCCATTTACTTGAAAAAGAAAACATGTCAATGAATATATTATTATTTTTACTAATAGAACAGTAAACAGAACATTAAATGGACGCGTGTTGGATTTATATAACAAATTATATTTCGTTCGGCACGCGTCATTTGCACAATCCGCGCATCGCCTAGCCACGATCTTTTTAGACCATGCTTCAACTCAGGTATAGCCTTAATTACCTGTGGATGATTATAATAATGTCTAACAAGTTTAAAATAATACATTAATTTACTGTTTGGTCGACAGGGACTCTTGAAGGTGCTACGTGGTGCTGATTGTGGAGCAGACACGGAGAAAGAAGAAAAAGAAATATAAAAATTCTTAATGCATTATAAATGTAAAATAGAAATCAATATCTGGTTTTAAATACACGTTATTGACATTTAAAAATTACTGAACATAAATATTGCTATAGGCAATCAGTTATTTTAATTCACAGATGATTGTACATGCAGAAACAATTAATATCAATATAAGAAGCATGCATGTTCAATAGAATCCTTAAAACTTTTATTTATGGTACAATCAAACCACGCCCTCTCTTATAAATGGTTTTAAATTACCATGGACCACCTATGTGAACATCACCCCAGGTCATGATATTCAAATCGAGAAAAATCAAATAATAATTTTGGCAATTTGGCAACTTTTTTTATTCGACATTCTTAATTAATCGTCATACATTTTGAACCTCTTCAAATGTTTCGCGGCATACATACTTCGGTAGTTTTTTGACGCTATTATTATTTAGAAATTAGAATTGATATTATCATCAAAAGACTTTTAAATTTCTCGATTAGATCTTGTAACATTATAAAAGAAATATCATTAATTATAAACACACTTCGCAAATCAGATACGAGTATGTACCTATATCGCGAAGTGAAAATGTGTTATGATCAATGAGATTAAAATTCCGCTTTACTATAAGAAGATATCTCAGAAAATTACCATTAAACGTTTACTTAGACTAATTTTCATAATTAATTAAAATATATGTGTTTAACTAAACAATGCAATCTCCACAAACAAAACGCATTGATTCATTTTATTATTACATCCATCATTAAAAAATACAATACGATAAATTATAAGTGGAACAATTTTTTTTTTAAATCATTCAATAAAAAATATTTTATGATGAAGGTATATTTAAATGTTTTTAATTTACAATATAGTGGAACAACTTAACCTTGAAATTTTGCAGATTGTGATTTCTTCTACTGCGCACGAAATACATAGTGTAATCGTAATAGATTTTTGGGTTTCCACCGTGTCTTTCTTCTTTCTTTTTCTTTCTTACGTTTCGGGCTCGTACCGTGGAAACCGCGCGTGGAAACCCAAAAATCTACTACGATAAAAAAACAACCGTGAAAGCCTCAAACATTTTATACATAGTGTAAATTTAATTATTGTAACCATTATTATATCTCTTACATGAACCCTATTGCATTGTTTTGTCTTGCTCGGCTTCACTCTATATACGTCATATTTTCTGTCAAAATTATCGAACTTAATGTAATATGGTATGTTTATAGCGACGTATATAAAAAGTATGAACTTATTCTTCTTCTTCGTCCACCCTGTCACGTCCCAACATTGGGGCATAGGGCAAGCACAAGTTGGCGCCACTTCCCTCGGTCCATCGCCAACTCCTGCGCCGCCCGCCATGTCAGACCTGCAGCACGTAGGTCGCTTTTGTAGCATTGCTGCAGGGTGAGGGATGGCCGGCCACGGCGACGTAACCCTTGAGGCTGTGCCACAAGGGTACAAAGTGCCGCACTCTGTGGCGGCATCCGTAATACGTGTCCCAGCCACGTAAATCGTCTCTTCGTGACAACTTCAATCACCGAAGGCTGTTGTGTCTGCTCACGAACTCGGGTGTTTGTAACGCGGTCGTACAGACATCGATTCTCAAAGCTCAAAAGCCGAGACTCTTGAAGCTTAGTAAGATGCCATGTCGCACAGCCATACAGGGGCACAGGTAGCACGCACGCGTTAAACAAACGACATTTTGATGTCGTGTCGTATGAACTTATTAGTTTGTAATATTAACTAATATATGAAGATAAACTACTAGCGCACTTTGGAGAAATAATAATGATTCAGATATTATTCATATTTATACATCTGAAAAAAGGCGGTGGACGCTAATCAGATATTATATGTAGGAGAGACCGAGGTGGCTTGACACCATTTTTACATTTTTGGTCATAACATGCTCAGTTTCACTACAAAGACTATTAAAATGTACTTTTTGGATAGCATATTTCATCATTTACTTGCATTTAAAAGCACTAGGTATAGTAGCAAACAATTACTTATTAGTGAAATTAGTGAAACTAAAATGATTATGCTACAAAATTATATTAAACTCACGTGCACTCACCAAAAGGTAAATACGCACTGACATAATATATGTACTGAATGATACACACGTTGCTCGACTGCCATGTATTAAGCGTCAATGACATTGGGCGAATTTGCAATCTGCCTGTAAAGTCGCCCAGTGTCATCATCGAACAAGCTAACAAGCTGATTGTAAGCATACAACCGAGAAAAGTTGACAGCCGGTCAGCTTTACACGCTACACGCCGACGTATGGGCCTACTGCGTCTGCGCTGTAGAGAGATGGTAGCAACCTCCCGGTAAAAAAACAAACTAAGTTCTGTCAAAATAGTCGCTAGCTTATTGGCTTCTCGGGGAATAGAAAGTTTTGTGTGTCACATCACTGAACCGCCCGCTTTTAAATTCGCCAACAAACAGCTTGTAAAGTAGCTCAATGTCATTGACGCTTTATTCAGCGTTGGCGACGAACGAAAGCAGTCATAGAGTTGAATTATCGGAATTTCGTTTGGGATAGATAGTTAAATGTTTGATACAGCATTAGTATTTCTAAATCTTCAACTAAAACATGAAGTAAGCTGCTCCCAGTTATAAGATCACCCCGTTTTAAGTCGGTTTCAGCTTAATTCCGGGAAATCATCAATATGAATGTAAATAGGTAGGTATTATCAAGGCTTTTTTTCACGGTATTTTTAATGTTTCAAAAGCAATTAGATGAAGCAATGTTCGCGTACATAGTACAAGTTAATTTTCCTGAATCATCTCATATGAAAAAACGGTACAGTTCGGTTATGAGGAATACAGCGGAAAACACATTTTGAAAATACCCGATATAGTGGATTATCTGTTAGATTAACCTAACCAAACCTTACCTAACTCAACCCAACCTAACCTAAACTAACACAAACTAACAAATAATCCAGTATATCGGGTATTTTCAAAATATGTTTTCCGCTGTATTCCTCATAAGCGAACTGTACCGAAAAAACATATCCTGAAAATTCGTTTGATATTTGCTATATGCATTGAATTCCATTGCCATTTCTTCAAGTGAATGTGAACGCGAATTTTCACAAACGAATCTAGTCAATACCCCAGTAAGAGCTTCGTTGAAGACCAAAACAGTTTCGGTACTTTTGTTCACCAAACTCGTCGGACCACCTTTGACACTTTTCGATCCTATCAAAATACGTTGATCGGTGGTTACTCAGTGGAAGACATTCGGCTATAGACTCTAACACTAATAAGAGGAATCGAGACAATTTACCAGACGAGAATTGGACTGAACTTTGGAAATCACCATTGCCACCACAAAGGGGGGGCTGACAGGGCTCTAGCCCGGGGGATCGACTAGATAAGTGAGATATATAGCGTCACACTGCCTTTAACCTATGTGATAGGTAGGGGATCTGCCAAAGATCCTGGACTGAGGGACCGTTTCAGACCGTTATGTGGGAGCCATGGAAATCACTATATACTCGTACTTTTATTCAAATATATGATGTTTTTACAACTTTAGTTGTTTATTTATATTAATGTTAGTTTGTTTAATTTTTACGTGCGCTTCGTGGCATAAGAAAAATTACTTTAAATGATATTTGAACATAATTTTCTTTAGTAAGTGAGAAGTTTGGCAATAAGTGAGTTCCGGCACCTTTATTTTTCAAAAAAAAGCCCTGGGTATTATCTATAAACATGATTCTCTTGTACTTACCACATGAGTCTTCACCTCTAGTGTACTCGGCCGAGACAGTGAATTCTGTAAAAAAAAAAAAAAAAAGAAGTCGCCCACTAAAATATAATAGTCAACATTTTTCTACTGGCGCAGTCTGATCATCTGAATAATATGATTTCGGTATATTAAAAGACGTTTTATTGATTGATGATAAGGAGGAACCAATAGTTTGTTGTATTTAAAACCTATTTGTAACTGATACACTCCTTTTCCATGTTAAAAGGCTGTCTGTAGATTACATTAGGAGACGAAGCGTTGAGTTCGTATCTCATTTCAGATCAAACCGTGTAAAGTTGATTAAACATTTCCGTTCTACCCCGCGCTTATAAAATATAAATAATTGTACTTACGTATACTATAACATATCTTTCGTACACATAAATATTGTTATGTTAGTGATCGTCAACTTTTATTTTATTTAAATTTCAGTAATTTTATCATTATCATTTCTGATTGCTTTTAATCTGTTTAGACGCATACCTTAGC
Organism: Rhyacophila brunnea; assembly: GCF_057557595.1. Lineage (NCBI taxonomy): Eukaryota > Metazoa > Arthropoda > Insecta > Trichoptera > Rhyacophilidae > Rhyacophila > Rhyacophila brunnea. Next base: position 5,286,624 of record NW_028232796.1, on the reverse strand, counting down.
CATAACAAGTTATGTTACAATCATAGAATAGATAAATAATAGAATTCCGATATAAGCTACATTTTGATGCAGGGTTTTGAATGTGTCCTGGGTCTGGCAAGTACACATATTGTTTTTCAATTTGTGTGTGTCAGGGTATGGACCTAATAGGTTGAGCAAGTGGCTGACATCCATTTCTCGTAAAAAAACAAAAATCTGTTAATACAAACCTCTACTCTCTGGAGGCCCATATGATCCTATTAGGATCGGACATGGTTGAGGAGTGTCCTACAAAAATGTAACACGCATTATGCACGTGCAATAGTGTGTGTAATACACCAATATTAAATTAGCGTCAATGCATAAGCCGAGAGCAGTTGTCAGTATTCGACGTATGCCATATTCTTGACACGTGTTTAAGTATATCCCGGATTATTCTTTACTCGAGATCAGTTACCTGCTACCCGTTAGGTATTTCAGTTCTTATTATTTCTTAGTGCCCTGGTTACAATATATTCGCATTAACTAAGTGTATCATGGATGACAGTAATATTTTGAAACAGAAGTACAGTAGTGAAACGAAACGATGATATAAACACCCATGCTTTGATAAAACCACATACATATATTGTGACCTCCCAAGGAGTCAAACCCGGAGCCCTCGGGAGCAAGCCCATTCTCTTACGCACTATACCCATGAAGGGTATCACTATATAACTGTATTTTTTAGTGTTTCTCTATACCCGAGCGACATGTCTCGCCGCTTCATTTGCTTGGCGACTTGCATTATATCGCGTAATCTTGTCTCTCTTTATCTATTCGTGTATTTTGTGGTCTTTCTGCATCGTGCCCAACGTGCACCTTTCCAAACCATGTTGCAGAACTCGCCATTTTTTTTAGTTTTAGTGTCATGTTTTACATGCATACGTGGTCACTGGTAGCACACATTGAATAATTTACGTTTAAGATACAATGGGAGGTGACATTTTGAAGATACTATTTAAGCGTCTGACATATTTTGTTATCCAGTATAGACGTAGTTTTTAACTCGCTCGATTTGAGTGCCATTGATGAGGATCGCTTTTGATTCAGCAAAGCAGTTTACCATTATATTTATCTTTAAACGTATTTCCCGGTTTTCATTTGCAAGCTACGAGTACTTAATCATATTCCGAATATCTTCTGGGTCATTGATATAGTGTAGGAATAAAATAAAATAATTGTTAATATCACCCATATTCGCATCAAAAGTATTTCACAAAGAATTAAAATATTGCGCTAAAATGTATGAAAAGCAAACAAGAGACTTAATTTCATTATTCCACGCTACTGCAGAAGCTCCATACAAAATTGCAAGTGACCTATATTTTTCCATTTCCCCATAAGTCCACACAGCAATATATTTATTACGCCAATGTGTTTACCAGTATGTGTACGCAGACTCTTCAAATCGTACACTAATCCATTAACTTGACTTGAACTTTAAAAATATATATCTTTGAAATAGTAAGTATTTATTCTTTTAAAATAAGTTTGTTTTTTATTGAATCGGTTCTTTGTGTAGGTTTAAATAAACAAAATTATGTGATAAATAATTATTATACATGTATCTCTAGTTAATTGATTTTTTATCTAAGTATATCTTATTTATAGTTATCTAGTTTCGGATTAAATTAATACCAGGTATTAACATACGAAGTGTTAACGACAGTACACCATGAAACTGCGTTACAAAAGGGAATACAAAACCATAAAAATAACAATTTAAAAAATGTGCAATTCAAAAAATCAGCGAAACCATTCAAACCACTCTATTTAACCTGTATATAATATAATATACCTGTATATTATAATACCTGGGCTCCGTGATGGCTGCCTATTCGGTGTATTTTAAAGAGATTATATTATATAGCCCACATCTTAAGCGACCTGTTTTGACGTTTCGCATAAGTCATTTATTATGTAAATAATCAAACAAGTAATGTATTGGTTTATTTCAAAGCTTATCTATTTGGAATTATTCATGATGACTCTTTTTTAGGTAGGTAGTTATCACTACATTTGTATTATAATACTAATACATATTTGTATCCGGTACACGTCAAACATATTATATGTTTCGTTTTTTTAAATGATCAATATAATATAATGTTGTTTTTAATAAATCAATACTATCCACTAATACCAAATCATATCAGAGTTTATCTATAATAAACAATAGTTACAATAGACATAATTTGATAGGAGAATAATTGTTACTTAATAATGTTTTCACAAAGCTCTTATCATACTTTTGTCGTTTAAAAAAATGTTCTCAAATGAATTCATCCCTCTCGCTTATTCACTTCCCTTAAATGCACACTGTACTACGTATAGTACAAACTTACAGTTCTTTGAGCAAAACAGAAATCCATTTTACCACACATTTTATATCCAATGGTAAAGTAGGAATCATTATTTCAAATTTGCCGATAAATGTCATTGTAAGTTTTTTTGATATAATTTTTAATCAAACGACGCAAGCTGGAGATGATATTATATATGAATATGTATGGACAGGATTTTGGCAATTATTTTTTAACGGCTATATTCAAATTCAGTTTAAACTTAAACGATAAAAATATAATATTTTCATCTGGAAAAAAAATATTACTGGATTCTATAAGGTGGATTAATTGATTAGAACTCTGCCATTCTTGATAGTATTGACATGTCTGTCCTTGATAACTATCTTAGAAATTAGGAGCATCAGTTTCGTTCTCCCAAGGTGCAGAACTAACCTGACATTGATAATACCAATTCGGAGGGCAATAACTCTGTTGAATCAAATCACTTCTGACATTGACATATTCCATCTGCGGGAGGATGAGTATATGTGGCCATTGTTTTATAAATTCTTAAAATAGGGTCTGCCTAGCTCAGCGATACTCAACCTGCGGCCCGCGGGCCACATGCGGCCCTTTAAGCTTTTGTGTGCGGCCCGAAACACATTTATTATCAGGAATTTCATTTATATTGATATTCGTTTCGACTCTGACGCACAGATAGTGACACTCGAAGAGGATTGTCATTATGGTCCACATCAGATTTGGTATAAGAGTGTTGCTATTGCACACGGTTAATTTAAATAACACGCATATTTTTTTAAATCTCAAAAATGTTTTGTAAAAAAGGGGGGATTTCATGATTTTTTTCGTCACACCAGTAGTGATGCGGCCCGAGTTACTTTACAAATATATGTATTTTGCCCAAAGAAAAAAAAGGTTGAGTATCATTGGCCTAGCTCATTCGGTGTACTTCCTTGTATCTAAATTATATTTGTTTGTATTTACACTTTTATACTGTTTAATAACTTTTATAATTAATACTGTTTTAATATTATTTCTTTGTTTCTAGATGCCATGTTGTGAACGTCTCAAATTGATAATTTGTATTATAACATATTATAATATATTAATTAATTTGAAAAGAAAGTTGAATTATTTATTTATTTATGATGAAATAATTGTTAAAAATAATTTCAACATAAAAAAATACTAAGTGTTTTTGGATAAATATATGTAGAAAAAAGGATTAAATATTCTTTAATTGTTGTTCCCGTAATTACGCCTATCCGTTGTATATGAGTATATTGTTGTTTTTATTTAAAAGTAGAAAATCATGCATTTAAGGGTTAAAGCTTGTACCAAGTTGACAGATTAGTGTTGGTCTCATACAAAGTTCCGGTTAAGAAAACAGACATATTCGCGGCACTTTAAATTCAGGTCAGGCGTAATCCTTATTTGATAGTATTATGTTCGATTGTTTGTCATACCGCATTAGTGCCATACACAGTTGCCCACTATTTGTTTAACTTCCTATGACACGCGCATCACTTATTTGCTGTTACATAATTGCTTTATGACACAAGAAGGTGACGAATTATATTATTAGTCGTGTCATGAGACATAACATTTCAATAATTGATTCTCAGATCTAAAAAAATAGATTTAACTTTCTCCAATTAATGAATCATGAATTAGAATTAGATGTATTTTATGAATCCGTTTTCCTCGTGGTAATTCCTTATTTTTTTAAATCATAAATTACATAATATAATGATTATTTTACTTACTTAATTTACTCTGTGACACCTCGGCATTGTGACATAAATGTCAAGCACAAAATTGCGTCACTTCCCACCGTCCATTGCCACGTCTCGCGCCTTCCGCCATGTGAGACCCACAGTGGTGCTACAAAAGCAATCTACGTGCTACGGTGAAGAAGGGTTGGCGACATAACGGCGACGGAACCTTTAAGGTAGTGCCACAAGTGTATAGAGTGTCGCACTCTCTGTCTATTACAATTTCCAGCCGCCTGAAGCGTCTCTTCACAAGGGCTACCGTGTTTTGTATTAGCTTTTATTACTTACAACAATTATAATCTTGTCTCTACGTGCTCGTCATATAAATTCAGTCAAAGCACATTTGAGTGCGTGGTGCCCTTAGTCTTGGGTAACTCCTCCTGAGACATTCCCAGTTGTAAAAAAAAAATGCTTCACATCCAAACGTCGGGTAGGTATCGTGATACGCCTTATTAAGATCGAGTGTAGTGCGACGCGGGTGTGGTTTGACGGGGCCATTACATTTAATGTAGGTGGTATTTTTTGGGTTTCTAGAATGCCGGAATATGTTTGATTTAAACAAAGTATCTAGCACATTTCCGAGCAAGATTCAATGTCGCTTTTCTATATTTAATATGGCAAGAGTCTGCTGTTGGCTTTCTTAAGGTACTCTTAAAGTCACACCCAGTATTCTACACAAACATCTTTCGACAAAAACTGTAACCAACGCTCGCAATTGATAATACAGCACTCTTCAGAAAAGAGTTACTTAGATCCATTGATATACTACTGGATGAATAATATGCTTCTTAAAATGACGCCTGATTTTCAGTGACTCGGCCAGTGCTAAAACTTTCTGTTTTAATATCAACGGACTTCACTCGATATAAGCTCACCTAATATTTGTCTCGAAAACGATCTGGCAATAATATGAGTAAGCCCGATCTAGCTTGCATCTTACTCTAACTAATAGTCAGCGCATGACGACTTGCTCTGTCCGCTCAGACTTGAATTTTTGGTAGCTTACAAGCTTTGGGTTGCATACACCCTTAGGGTCACTATTCCAAGAACGCAAATTTGGTTTTACAGCCAAGGCAATACGGGTGAAATTCGGGAATCCATGTTAACGGTCTTAACGCATTATACCTACAAGGAAATATTATAAGACGATATTCGTAATATCTTCTTTCGTGGTACATTTTTAAAATGACACTTGTATGGGAACTCCTCATCTAGTAGTATAGCAATGCTTAGATCACATTGTAATTTAGTCGCGTCACATAATTTAATCAATAAACATCGATCAAAAACAGTTACGTGTATTAATTAATTAAATCTGACTCCACGTCCCATAAACGTAAACTTAATAACCAAACAGCTACAAATTTGTGACCCCTAAATTGAATAAACAGCTGCACGGTTATTATGAGCTCCGTATGACATCGTTACCGTCAAGCCGTATCATCAAAATGCAAACGTATTTTAAATTTTGCAAATTATCGTGAACCAAAAATTGTTTTCATTCGCAACATCTGAATTATTTTTATGTCGCAAAATAATAATTTACTTTAAATCTTTTTTTGATTGAATGACAAAGGACCAACAGCGAAGCTAAGACAATGCTATAAAATTTACACATAGATATTTTTTTTTATTTATTGTCAAATAATTTTAAACGGTTTTCCCCGTGTTTTAAGTCTTTTGTCAACACGCATGCGCTAGAAAGAACATGACTAAATCATCTCGCAACGCAATTTGTCACAATGGAGGCTTAAACAATAAACAAAAATTGGGTAACCTTACGCAATGCAACACAAATGAATTGTTTGCCATACAAAACGCCATCTCTATTAGACGAACAAACATAATTTAGAACAAATTTTTGGATTTTTCAAATCTATACACTTACCTACTTCCGATTAAAAGATAAAATTGTTTCTAATCGTACTGCAAGCCAAAATTTATTAATACTTGTAATTAAAACTCAATAAATAATGAGACGCAGGCAGAGTAACTGCAGTCGTAATCTTTGCGAGGTTGTTTCAATGGGTGAATAAAAAATATTCAAATCATATTTTTATCTAACTGTTTTTTTATCCACATTTGAGTAATTTCTCGGTTAAACCCGACTAAATGTAGCTATTCTACTGGTATACTTCTATTTTGTTGATCGCCCGCACTGAAACCGTGGATCACGGATCCCACATGACTAAAAATGCCTGTTACTTAATTCCAATGTGTCTTTGTTCCATAGGTACATAGAAATATATAAGAAATAAAAGCGGTAATTTTCTGGGTTTTTATATCTCCAATATCTTAAGCCGGCTACTTATTTTCCACTCACGGTGCGATTAGGCCATGACCGCATCCTTCCTATCGTAATTCTACCATAATATAAGTTACATAAATCTTGTAAGATTTTCAGAATTTATACGAAAGGATCAGCAGTATTTATCTCAGCTAATGTTTTTTTTTCTAGATGCCTTCATGGATTGATACCTCGCATTTACTATCGAGGTTTTTTTAAGGACTTTGGCTCGCAAACTACTCTACTTGATGCTAATCAAATGGAAATTGTGCCGGCTGAGAGAATATGCCTTATTGAAAACTATTCTTCTACCCGCATCGAGTATTGCTAATTTTAATTCGGCCAGGGCCTATGAAACCGCCTTGCAAAAACCCTGGAAAATTCTTTGTAGCGCAAGGCGGTGGTGATTCTGATGAATATTTTGTCGTATTCATTGGGAACTGAGGACTGCGATTTGTAGCATATACTTATCCTATCTTATATGACTGCAGTCACTGGATCTGAAAGGCATGAATCATCATTATATGTCACCATTTATTATTTTTATTCTTTTTATTACATCAATACAGAAATTAAAAAGTGCATCTCTTCCGGCCTCGTTTAGCTATGGTTTACTTAGGGCAGTGTTTCAAAAAAACAAATGAATCATTGAAGTCATTTGAATCATTCTTTTATGTTATTTATCATGGAAGTCCGTTCCTAAATTATAGATGCCCGCATAATATTCCTATAATTCGTAATTAAATATTTTTCGAGCATCCTTGGATAGGCTTATCCTTTCCTAGTATTCAATGAACATCGCACTTATTTATACCGTTTGTTGGAAAATACTTATACTTATTACTAGCAATACTACCAAATCATCATCATCTGGCTGAATCTATCCACTGCTGGGTGAAGGTCTCTTTAAGGTGCTTCCACTTCTCTTGGTTCTGTGCATTGCATTGTCACGTACTTCCGCAGAACTTTATCATTTCATCGATCCAGCGGCCTCTAGGTCTACCTTGCGGACTTTTTGTACTTCTTGGATACTATTGGACGACTAGTTTTGTCCAATGATTGTCTCTTCTTTGAGCTATGTGTCCAGCCCATCTCCGTTTAAGGCTACACTACCAAATACTATCAATTAAATATACTCGTATATATATATTATTCATTCTATATGTTGTAGATATAAAGACAATGTCACTGAGTACGACCTTGTGTCACTATACAGAAAACACTCAGAACTTAAAATGGAACCGGAATCGAACTCCAGAGTTCTGAGAATCCCTAATTATTTTCGATCCGGAACCCTTCAATTGGAATTTTGACTAAGTGCTACTACCGCCATCTTGTGACACTTATAACCCGTAAGATGCAATTAAAAATCAAAGAAAAACATCGACGAAACGTCTTTAAATAGATATAAAATATCATTCTCTCGAATTTACCGAAGAAAATTTTATATTGCATTTAAAAAAAATGAAAATATAAAGTATGTATTTATAATGAAATTCTTTTTATTTATGTAAAATTTAACTACGGTAGTTCGCAAATATATACCACCATCAATAAACACATCGACTGTAATCATTATTTAATAAACTGAGTACATAATAAATAAAATGAACATAATATATTATTGTCTACGTATGGAATAATACGTGCTCGTATATATATGTTGCGGTGTTACATGCATTTTTTAATGCTTACAATAATTAGCATATTATTATGACTTGTGTGGTTTGTGTGTTATCAAAATTCCGTTTGCCAAAAAAACTACCACAAATTTTAAGTAGGTCAATGACAAATTCTCATACCGCATCAAAAATTGTTTATTTCACCGCGTCATAAAAGTTATACGGGTTTTATCGGTGTCCTTCCCGTCAAAAATCTAAACTTATAAACATATTTTCTATCATAGTATTTATGATATATTATCATACAAAATTTATAGTGAGTACTTAATTACGAAGGGACTTTAAATTCGAATTTAACATATTATATATTACTATTATATGGGTTTCGGTCGAAATCTCGAAGCCCGGAATCCCGAAGGCCGAAATCCCGAATGCTGAAATCCCGAATGGCCGAAATCTTGAAAGCCTAAATCCCGAAAACCGAAATACCGAAAAATACAAACAGTAATAATTCTCAACAATTACCAACTCGAAAGCAAAAAAATACTACTTTTTATAAAAGAAAATACAATAAAAAAAAATATATTTATATACAATTATTATTAATATCTTAGTTTCCATTTTTCCACAAAAAATTGTTTTTTGTCTCTCCTGTAAAATTTGCGCAATTCAAGATAAGTGTTAAGATTGCGCAAATTTGTACAGGAGAGACAAAACCCCATTTTTTTACAAAGAATGGTTTTTTGTCTCTCTTGTGAAATTTGCACAATTCAAAATAAGTGTTAATATTGCGCAATCATTGCTGTTTTTTTTTATTTTTCGGAATTCCGGCATTCGGGATTTCGTGCTTCGGGATTTAGGCTTTCGGGATTTCAGCATTCGGGATTTCGGCCTTCGGGATTTCGTCCGGCACCTCTATTTTATATATTGTAATATATTATAAATTTAATATTTTCATATAATCAATGAGAAGATCAAATATTGAGGATTATCGTTATATAAAATTAATGAAAATAAAATGTTATTGCGTATTTTATTATTTCAAGACATGCACACCTCATAAAATTATTATGGGGGATCCATTTATAAAAAATTCCTTCATATTTACCGCGTTGTCACTTTGATTTCAGTGAACATCCGACCTTCATTTAACCACTGGTGGGTCGCACACTGATGAGTGTCGATCCTATCGTGTGTCGGCCTATCGACCCACAAGTGGCTGTATTAGTTTCCGTATTAATGTCCGTTTGTGTTATCTGCGACGCGATTTCTTGCCGCATGGTAATATTAAAAACAAAAATATATATTTTCAGACGATAACACTGTTTGTCTATGTGCGCATGTATAATATTAGATCTAACAACGTCGTTTGTAAAATAAAAATATACATAATAATGAATTATAATAACTACAATCCGGTGTGAATATTACTCGCCTCCATAAGAACTTTTTAACTAGGAATGCTTGTTAACCATTCGCTCAACTTCTTAGGTCGATTATATGAATCAAATCACTTAATTTTTAAATTCATTGCCACACTAAAAGATTGGAACATTACTTTTTCAAATTGCATAAATTCCTAATTAATAATATTTGTGTGATGAACCCGACAACGTATTAGTGTTGCTAGTATATTAAAAAAATGTCTCTAAAATAGCAATATGCTTTTTCAAATGTCATTTTGACGTTTGATACCAAACTTTAGGCTCGGCGTCTACAGAAAAATTTATTGTGCATTTTTAAGAAAATCAAAACTGACAAAACGATTTTAATTAGTCTATTCTGTCGTTATCTATACTGCCAGGGTAACTAGGTATTTGCAATGTTAATATAATATGACTCGAATTGTCTTGTTTAAAGAAATTTACCGAGCCTAAAGATGTTTATCCGGATTGCAATTTATCCGGCACATTTAAATCGGGCACTTATGTTTGCATTACTTTGTAGAGAAATGCAACATGTACTTTACTTGTTGTAATAAACTTGCAATTAATTATTTTCTAATTACGGAGATGTTTAATAGAAGCTTAAATACTCTAATTATTAATATATGTTTACATTTAATATTTTCTATATTCAATGGGGAATCTATATTTAGTGTTGATCATCAGTTTATGGTGGATAGATCATTCAATAAATCACTTTTTAATAATTATTAACCATATATAATATGTATATACATACATTCATAACATAATATTATACATTTAAGTAGGTGTTTATTTGTCGGCGGATATCCGTACCTACACTCTATGTCAAAGAATTTGGAAGTAGGTAATTTGATTCAATGCTATTTTTAGAAATTTTATTATTTTTTATTTTTTATAATGTGTGTACTCGATAAATGTTAATATATTACTATTTTATTTTACAACGTTTTTCTTAGCTCGTATTCTTATTTGTCCGGTGGTTCTTTGTCCGGTACAAATCTTGCAATCAATTTTACCTAACTTCCCGACTAGCTAGACATTTGAAACTTTTAGAATATATCAAAACACGATACCAATGCATTTTTTAAATACTTTTAGCCATATATAAGTAGAATTGAATTCATTTTCAGTTAATTCTGTTGTGTATGAAAAGTTATTTCGACACCATTATTGATTGCTAGGGGTCTGCGGTCCTAGCAACTAAATCATTAATATATACATGCGTTACTATGGAAATCAATATGACATTTCAGTATTATTTCTATCAAGTACATATTTTTTGATCGTTTAAGCTAGTCAAGTCAAGTTTATATGATTCAACAGAAAATAAAAAGCGTTATATATAAAAAGTTATTTTTATCTTGTAATTATTTGATTTCAGATTTATTGATGCATATTAAGTAAATCTAAAACATTTCAAACATTATATGAAAATTACCTTATACTACATTACATTACATTAAATTAATTGAAAGTAATTGAAAATAAATTACATTATTCTAATATAGGTAAATACGTACTAAACATGATATTAAGAAAAGTATATAAAACATCATAAAAAGTACAATAAACTACGCTGAATGAACTTAATAGACCCTACCTTAATAATTTATTGAGCATCATCTACCTAAATTCGAAATAATCAAAACGATAATCAAAAAGAAAAGATTTCAATATCACAACAAACATTATTGATTAGTTTATAATTTAGAAAATAATCTGTATGTATGTAAGATGTCATGCTGGTATTTCACAATGTACAAGAATTTTAATATACAGGAGAACCTCGATATAACAGACTTCTGATATAACGGACAAAATATCTAGTCAAATGTGAAAATCTTTAAAAAATATCCTGTTAATATTATACATGTTTAAATCCAAATATATCCGCTTGAAAACAATGTTCTCAATATTGACTATTCGTCAGATAACGAAATTTAACTATATTACACATATTTTTGTAATTTTAGAGAGTTAATTATAAAAAAATTCAAAAGTGCTAAAAAAAATTTGATTCTTTTTTAAAACCTGTCATTCTATTCCATACACAAAGCGGTTATCAGCGGCTATCGACGGTAGTTTATCATAATTATGTATTGAGGCGGTTAATTGTAACACTAAGTTAACCGTCTCAACTGTCAAAAAGTTCTAGGTTTTAACAGCCCCTCTCTTGGTTGTGTTAACTTTTAGAGCGAAATAGACAATTTTGACAGCTAACTTGTAACAATTATGATACCTAACCTAAATATATAAATATGATAAACTACCGTCAATAGCGCCTAATCCCACAGGATTATCGAAAGCAAGCGCGTCGACATCGAACATTAACGTCACTCCACAACGGGTGTGTCTGGATATACCTACCACCCGAAGACGAATAAATATGATTTTATTTGTGATTTTATACAACGAACTTTCGGCTTTAACGGATACCCCTCACCCGCATTAGTCCATTATATCGAGGGTCTACTGCAGTAGTTAACCGGTGCACCGCTAGCTTGTTTCAAGTGCACCGCGAAAAAATAATAAAAGCAGAAAAATCCGCGAAATAGTGAAAACCGAAAAAGTCCTTCGCGAAATTATGAAAATGTACCAAAAAGAAGAAGAATTGGTCACCTTAACAGATCGTACTCTAAAAATTAAGTTTTCTGAAATAACTATGGAGAAGTTTGGATTCCTGTCCAGCTATCTACAATCTACATGAGGGCACTGAATTGTATGAGCTCGGTTTCTCAACAATAACTAATATAAAAACTTTACTTAAAAACGAGAAAGACTTGAATTTGATGGTAGCTACATTAAAAATTCGACCTAATATTTCTGAAATCTGCAAAATCCGACAAGCTCAGGTATCACATTAATTGATTTTCACATCAAATAAATTCGATTTTGTTAAGGGTAATTTTAGTTACAGTTTTTCCATATATCGTCACCTTACTATTAAGACTCGTGGTTTCAAACATGGAATTAAAACCTTGCATTTCACAACCAGTGTTATCAGATTCATCGATTAGAGAGGTATTTAAAATATTGTTTTTATTACGTTTTTTCCTTCCCCTCAACATTCTTCTAAAACAAACTTACAAGGTTTTAATAGTAAGGCAGTGTTGCCATATTTTTCTATGCCGATTATAGTACAAAGGCGTAAAAATTATAGTATTTCTGAAATATATATAGTAAAGGAACATTTTTCGTCTTAAATTCTTTGAAATTATAGTATTTTGGTATATTTGGCGTAAAATTATAGTATTTTACATTTTTCGCGAAATCAAAATTATAGTATTGTACTATAATTATAGTACGGTTGGCATCACTGTAGTAAGGTAACGATATCTTTTGTTTAATATTTTTTTTTCTTTGACTGTTTAATTAAATCTGTTTAATTTGTAATAAAAGTTGTATCCGCATTTTTTTCTTTTGCTCAAAAGTGCACCGTGACGTCGAAAAGGTTAAGAACCACTGGTCTACTGTATTATTACAATTACGTATTCATCGGGTAGAAATAATATTTCATAAGGGATACAATTAATTAGTATATGTCTTTTGTATTATGGAGGCATTTATGACTAAGCCCAGACCCCATAACATCCAGATTGTGTGAATGAGAAACAACGGAGATCTAGAAGACAAGCCTAGTCTGCACAAACACAATTATTTCCTTCTTTATAACATGAGTATGACGATGTGCGCTACATACCATCACGCAAGTATTACAAATTACAATAGCCGCCGATATTTCGAGTAATGTTTTATTATATTGGACATAAACAAAATGAGAAAGTCGCCGGCAGTGTGCTCTGTCAATCTCTCGCCCCCTCTCCCTCTGATCCCTCTTTCCTCTCCACTTTCTTCCGCCGACCACTTCAGACAGACTGATGACAAAAATATTCGCAACGGCAAAAACCTGAAGAAGCTGGAACCGGTTGTTGCGGACCCCTCCCTTCCCACCACTTGGGACATCAATCATTCTGGAGCTCAGGGATGGAAAACTAATGGATATAGTGTTCACATAATTTCATTTATCAGGAAGAGTAGTTGTTTTTCTATAATTATAAATTGAATTGCAGTGTATGATTAAATGAATAAACACTGCCAAAAATCGTTACTTTTCAATTAACAAAACCCGCAATATACATTACTAAGTAAGCCACGGGCGTTCTATCTAATTACGATGAAATTAACTAGTATTTTTTACATTTCGAAATACGAATCAAATTGTGTTAATTTTAGCTTTCTGCTTTTGTGTTTAAAATCAATGTTCTATTTTTTTTAATTTATTTTTTTTGACCATGTCCGGTCCTAATATGATCATATGGGCCTCCACAGAGTGGAGGTTTGTATTAACAGATTTTGTTTTTTACGAGAAATGAATGTCAGCCACTTGCTCAACCTATTAGGTCCATACCCTGACAGGCACAAATTGAAAAACAATATGTGTACTTGCCAGACCCAGGATTCGAACCTGGGATCCACGGCGTGATAGTCCAACGCTTAAGCCGCGCGGCCACCGTGGGTGTAAATTTTAGTTTAGGGGGTTTTATTAGTACCCTAATAATTACTAACCGACGTCCGGATCATTCCATATTTTTTAGTTATAACGTACTTGCACTTGCTAATAACCTAATGAATTGTTTCTTGCATTCAACGAATAATTCACAAGATTTGAAAAAGGAAAATTCTTTATATTGACCATACGTCATTTGCAAACACTTGAGTATAATATAAGTATACTAGAAAAAATATTTGAAATAGAACCTTGATTTAAAATACAAAAGCCGATAGCCGAAATGAATGCAATTTGATGAACATTTCAGTGAATTTGGTAAAAGTTATTTAGCCGAAATAACATTCATCATGTTATTCATAAATTATCAAGATAGTATGTTATGTTTGTTAAATTTTATTATTGGTACCATTATTATTTCCGACTGCTCTTGTGTGAAGCCTATTGTATCGTTTTCTCTCGCTCGGCGTCGCTCTAACTACGTCATATTTTCCGTCAAAATTATGTAACTTCACGCTTATGTGGTATTTTTACAAGGGCGTTCGATTAGGCGGTAAACAAAACTGAAAATGATTAAGACAAATTTTAATACAACATTTATTATGAAACAATTAAACGAATTCTTCTGTCAGAGCAATGAAATAACTGTGACACGAATTCTCATATAATAATATATTAAGTATGTATTTATTTTGTTATGTGTAAAAAGAAGACAAATTCTTAGAATACAAAATGTCTAGGCCACATTCATCATGATGCTGAGTCAAATTCATATGTTTTGCAATGTGTGTTTGATGCAAAATAAGGACCCATTTGGTGAAAGACTAACATCCATTCTTCGTAAAAAGTTTGTCAATATAAACTTCACCGCTTTTAGGCCTACATGCTTCGCTTTAAATCAAAAATATTAAATGTTTTATTAAAAACTAGACTTTGTGCAAATTCATTATTTGTATTGGATTCAAATTATTATGATATAATGGTTGAATGAATAAAGTCTCATTTCTTAGAAATGGACAAACAACCTTTCCCAGTATTATTTTAGCTAACTGCAATATCACTTTCAGTGAATATTAAATCATCATCAATTGATTAAATCATATTATTAGCTTTGCTTCCAACTTGTAGACATTTGAACCAGTACTCCGGGATGCTGTGACATTTGCAACGAAGCTTATTAAAAACCCATACAAAATTCTTAGTACCTACCTATGTAAAATATTCGAAAACCTACTTTTGATGATTTAGAACTTTAGCGGATTTGCTTCTTGTTGGTTCGTTTATATTTTCTCCTCCGTCATTTTTTTATTTATATCGTCAAATACTGAATAATATCAATATTAAAAAACCTAATATATCATTTTCATAACCCGGTAAACGACTAGTGAAGTGGTATTGCACGCTGAAGCTCGATACAACAACACAAATGTATTGAATAATTTCATTCAGAAATCAAGTCCAAAGTGTGGGCGGTATTCTCGCAAATTCCACATCTTCATATTATAAACCTGATTTTATGCAACAATTATTGTAATAAAACGACATGCAATAATATTGACATAACTTTCTCGTTCAGGTGGGTGACAAATGAATCAGGTGTTGCGAAATTATCGACGTAAGTACGATATTACTGAGAATGTTTACTTATACAACGATACTTTAAGTGCACACGACATGCGAGCATTGACTCATTCAACATTATTACATAGCCTTACATATAGAATATATATAATTATTTAAGTGGACAAACTAGCAACATATTATGTCAAAAAGATAATCAATGTGCACCCTTATTATAACGTAAGTGGTAGTCATGGGAAACGAGTCACTTAAATTTGAGCATAAGTCTTCGCGTCAATTATATGTCACGACTCGTTCTTACTGATTAGGTCATTCGAGTCGCAAATACAGACATAAAAACTTATCTGAAGAATGGATGGGGGAGTCACAGTCGAAAACTACCCAATCAAGACTCGCAACTGGACAGAATCTGACATTCGAATGGCGTCCATTATGGTAGTGTGTAGTTCCATTTCGACCGTTTTTTAGATAAGTTTGTAGGACTGTAACAAAGTTTCTTATCGAACGCATTCACAAATAATGCTAGGACTTGCTTCACAGCGTTAACAGAATACTCAATGACTCGTTCATGGCCCCCACATCCTGAAATGCGCCCCAGACTAGGATCGTTGGCGGGCCCCTACCTATCACTAAGGTTAAAGGCAGTGTGACACTCTATAGTAGCGTTTTCCAAATGTTGTTCGAGTTAAATTAAGGGTATTTTATTCAGTGTTCAGTGTATTCAGTATTCAGTGTATTTTAGCGATGATTTGTGTTTATGAATACCTACATCCACTTGAATTATGAAGTGGTCGAGTATTGACACAATAATCAAAAATTGCATTACACAACCACTGCTCTTTTTTACTATTAGTGTAAATTTGTGATTTGTATGTTTATCTCACTTGGCTAGTCGAACCGTCACGCCGGGCCCCCATAATCCCGGGCCCTCAAGCTAGAACCCTGTCAGCCCCTACCCCTCTTGTGGGGACCATGGACTCGCTCTTATCTTTAGAGCGTTTACAAAAGACGTAGGTTCGCTGGATGTAAACGTAGTTTTTAGCCATAACATGTGTATCAGTCATGATCAAAAGTAAAATGAAAAACCGAAAACCATGACTTTGGTGGATTGATGACTAACAGACAATGTCTAACAAATGAATGGTGAAGTCTACTTAAGTCGCCCAAGGTCCATGGTAACGTCAGCTGTAACGCTGTGAAAAAATGTACCTACACCTAACTAATTTCGATAATACACTCAGAGGTTTTAACGTTAATGTATTTTTGACTCATTTACATAATATAGAAAGTAAATAAAAATATAATGCAGACGACTTTGATACCACCAAAATAAATAATATATGGCACCAGCTGCATTATGCAAAACCTTTCAAATTACTTTCATTGTCTTTTTCTTTAGAAAGATGCGTGGTTTCCCATACTGTTTTGTATGTAAATCAGTTTCAATTTTATACACAACCTTCACCTAAATTTTGAGAACAATCACGACGATAGGTATTATTTTCATACACAAACATTTATCTGACACCGTTAAGCTAGTATGTTATTTAAATAATGGTGTATTATCTGCATGTAAGATAAGGTTTATGACTGAACAGGTTTTTCCATATTACCCACCTTAAGAAATTAGGTCTGTGCTTAATACCATGTACATAATAATATTATTCCATAAATTATAACGATAAGTTTTTGCACAAATTTTGAGAGTACCTACTAGTTAGAATTTGAAAGATAGATTACATATAAATCTTGTTGAAAACTATATTTGACCGTATAATACTTGTACACCATAAATGTAGGTATAATTAATAGAGTAAAAACTGGACATACAATATCTGTGCGAATTATGTACTATATTATAATAAGGGCTGGACATATTACGCAGTCACATATTTTTGTACCCAACTGGCACTATACGACCACACTACGGCTTTTAAATACAGAGCGTTGGATCGGAGCTCGGGGCAGGAGCAGTGGAACAATGGGGTTTCACCCGGAGCAGAAGTGGTGCTGGAGCACTAAGAATTTGTAGTGCTCCACAGCTCCGGATGTTTTTTATTATTATTAAATTTTCGTCCTAAAATCCAATGAAAATATTATATTTGAGACTTTCCAATGCTGGAACTATTCGAAATAGGTACCGCAACACTGCCGAATGATAAATAACCTCACTTTTTTTGACAGAAGAGGCAAATATTGAAAATGACGATTATTTTAAAACATTTTTTTTTATTTTTAATATTTGCATACTCATAGCCTATCTACCCATTAATACATATTAAAACTTTTTATCCGGAGCGAAGCCGGAGGGGGGAAACTCAAAAAATGGTCCGCTCCAATTCTCTACTCGATCTACAAACTCGTCAAGTTATGAAAGTTTTAAGTATTTTATCTTGTAAGTATTTGTCCATTTGCTAAACATTAGGAACACGCCCACATGGCTCGATAGAAAAAAAATGCTGCAATGGAACCCATATGGGACTTTGCGTACTTATATACTTATCAACAGAGGTGGATTGGTAGTCTGAGATCGACCTGAGATTTTTTTTATAAGCTCAGATTAAAATTAAATAATTGTACATAAGCCGACGATGCCCGAGCGGTAACTTATCAGCTTACAATGTCGTGAGCGTCGTCTGGTTAATTCACATTCTGTTTTTCAATTTGTATGGATCCAATAGGTTGAGTAAGTGGCTAACATCCATTTCTCGTAAAAACAAAAATAATACAACCTTCACTCCAACGTGACCCATATATATTCATGTTAGGATCGAATATGATGATGTAATATACAATACATTTATGTCCATAAAAATCAAAATAAACGTTATCATTAAACTCAATGAATTCTATTATTGAATATTGAACGGCTTGAAGGACGATAAAAGGGTAATGAACACAATACGACAAGGCATCGTGAATTGTTATATACTTAATATCATTCGACATTTTTTGATGTCATATTTGGAATGAATATAAGGATGTATTAACTGTTTTAGTTAAATTGCATAACAAAAAAATGCTTTCGAGGCTCGTCGACCTACTTTGATTTCTCCTGGTATCCTGCAAGAGTCCAGGTCTGGGAAAACTTTTTGGATGAAGGGCCACATTAGGAATAGGCATAAAATGAATGGCGGGCCGCAAGTAAAATACTATTTTAGACATACATTATGTATTATTATTAAAAATGAATGTCAATTCGGGTTTTAATTTTGTAGTTGAGATTCTTAAAACTGCTTGTAAATGTTCATCGGTGATGCTTGGTCATTAAGAGTTTTTATTGATATCCATAATTGAAAATGTTTGTTCACATAAATATAGGTTGATCCAAAAATAACCAACATTTTTCAAGCAGAATTTTTAAGTTGTTCGAATTTGTCCGAATTAAGAGTGCTATAAAATTTTCAGATTTCTTCTCAGCGGTGCAACTGATGCTTGATATGCATAATAATTATAAGATAAAAAGAACTTTTTATATACTTACAACATTTTTAAATTTTCTATTGAATCATATAAACATGACTTGACTAGCTTAAGCGATCAAAAAAAATTGTACTTGATAGAAATAATACTGAAATGTCATATTTATTTCCATAGTAACGCACGTATATATTAATATTAATAATTTAGTTGCTAGGACCAACTTAGCAACCAATAATAGTTTTACTTTTTACGGATTTCTTCCGAAATAACTTTTCATACAAAACAGAATTTACTGAAAATGAAATCAATTTTACTTAAAGATGGCTAAAAATATTAAAAAAATTCTAAAAGTTTCAAATGTCTAGCTAGTCCGGAAGTTAGTTAAAAATCGATTGCAAGATTTGTACCGGACAAATAAAAATACGAGCTAAGAAAAACGTTGTAGGTAATAATAAAAAGACGTCGAAACATAGAAAAAAGTAAACTTTTTCATAAATACGATTAAAGTTTGCGGGCCCTACAGAAATACTTGGCAGGCCGTATGCGGCCCACGACCCGTAGCTTTCCCAGACCTGGTCTATACAGACGCGCCCCTGATCATCAATAATGTTATCTCTACACAAATTTAAAATAAGTAATCATAGAAATTTGAAGAAATAAAGACAGTTTATTTATAACCAAAATGTTATTTTCTAAATTTGGTTTGACGCATTGTAATACGTGCCCATTTTTAAGGAATAATCGAAAGTTAAAAAAGTATTTAAGTACTTCTTTATAATGAGAATATTTCATTTTTTTTTAAATGTCTATGAATATTTTTGTTCAGTGCACATGACTAGGGTCATATCGAAACAAAAATTATCGGAGTATCGATACTCGCAAGTATCGGTATAGAATTATGTTCGTCTGCGAGGGATTTATTTTTCTAAAAAAAACGAAAAATCAGTATCGCCATCAAAAGAAAGTATTGAGTATCAGTCAAAAATGATAGATTCTTTTTTGACGTCCTACACAATAATGACTCTACTGTCTTGCGGTTGACGTTTGGACAATAATACGAGTACAATGAGAACATTTCAATATTTTTTATCTATATATATATATATATATTTTATCAATAGAAAATAGTCGCTTGATGGAAATAAAATATTTATACCCAATGAACAACATTTTTTTAAATAATAATATGTAAATGTTATAATTAAATGTAATTATTTTTAATTGTATTACTAGTTGTTTTGGTCAATAATTAGATACGTACATATAGATATTTAAAATACTCAATTAATAAAATACAACATATTTAATTAACTTTCATTTTGCACTGTTTATTTTAATGTGTTTCGATTTTTATCGAAACAAAATTTCAAAAGAGCATCGTCATTAAACATTCTCGATTATTTCTGAATTGAAGTCATTATTACAATGTACATTTTATCTCTGAATCTGTTTACAGAGTAACCCAAAATGAATGTACGATGGTATTTATAGTAGGTATATATTGTTATATTAAAAATGTTTATTGAATAACCGCAACGTGGTTTAGCAACGTTATGCTTTGCCAAAGTATTTTTCAAAGAGAAACGCCATAGTCGAGTTTGTACAAATTTGTACAAATTGAAGAAGCGGCACTACGAACTCGATAAAATAATATTATATTCTCTACAAATAGTTCACAATGAATCCTCGTTTAAGACCGATTTCACACAAAGGATTCACATACCCGACGCTAATATCACGGATACTCAGTTCACATTCTAACATAATTTAGTCTCCCACACGTAGATACTCGTGCGGCATCCGTATCTTAACCGCGTGGTAGCAATGACATTAATATGGACGAAGCATCTGGAAAAAATAATGACACTCTTTTTTTGTCGGGTCTGCCGAATGGCATAATCTGTTCTAACGCCGTTACAATAAAGGTGATATTGCTATAAATTCCCAATACTTGTTGTCGGGTCTGCCGAATGGTTCGCTTCGAACGGGTTCGCTCAAATGAACATTGACACTAGAAACACTGTTATAACGCCATTACAATAAAGGTGATATTGCTATAAATTCCCGATGCGTGATATCACTGATATCGCATAATGGAAATTGCGTGACGTATACTTATACACGTGCGAATATCGATATGCACGAATTTACTTGCTAGCTACTGTATTGAGCGCGTTGTCCATTAATAATGTCATTGCCTGGTAGTATTCGGACAGCAGGCAACAGTTTTATACTTAGTATCCGTTATACCCATGTCATAATATATGCGAATTCTTCGTGTGAAACCACTTTAAGAGGAGTCTGGTAAAACACTTTGACACAGTGCCGTTCATATTAAGCCTCGGTTCAGACACGGCGGATTCCGCGCGGATCAAACAGCGCGGTTTACATCCGCCAGGAGTCATTTTGTTTAGAGCACACTCATATTCAGTAAGTATGATTTCAAACGTATTATGGACTTTTTAACATAAACATATAATACGTTTTTCACATAATGTTAGGGAATATGAATTGTACGTAATATATTGTGTTTTAATCTAATTAATATATTGTCTTTCTGTCAATTATCGACAGTTAACACTATTTATGTAATATTATGGAGAATAAAAAATATTTATCACGAGCATAATTTGACGCAAAAATCTAACATTTGAAATGACCATATCTAAAGATATGAAGCATAACTTATTAAAAGCAGATATTTAAAATTTCAGTGAACAGTCTACATAGATACTAGCAAGAACAAAATCATCTCATTTTCACCACGCTAATAATATAATGAAATCAAGTTAAAGAGAACATGACGTAACATATGAATGCTCGAATCTGGTAAAAGGGCACTCCTAATATTTCGTCTTATAAATTAAAGAAGCAGATAATACGTAGTGTTGTGTGACCAGGTTCGAATCCTGGGTCTGTACACATATTGTTTTTCAATTTGTGTATGAGTCAGAGTATGGACCTAATAGGTTGAGCAAGTGGCTGACATCCATTTCTCGTAAAAATAAAATCTGTTAATACAAACCTCCACTCTGTGGAGGCCCATATGATCCTATTAGGATCGGACATGGTCGAAAGAAAAGAAGAAGTTGTGTGACTGGGAATACAAGGGAGTTATTGAATTGATTTCAATGATACGATAATAAATTCAAACTAATTTATTTTCAATATTTTATAAATAATGGCATATGTTCAATGGAGAGTACGTATATGAAAGAGATAGCAGCATAAGAAAAAATATTGCTTGCAAAAAAAATATTTTGTTCCCAATTATGGGATATCTTAGGAGATATACCTTATATTCAGATTGACATATTCAAATTATTCTTTGATATGAATAACAGCACCATTTACACACTTATATACCATGGGACTTAATCGAATGTCACTAATAAAATTCCAAACTATAGTATGCTCTAATGACGATTCTAAATACTTGATAAATCGGTTCCGCGTGTGAATCTTATTTTTTAACGTGTGTTAGTTATGTAATGATGTTAAAATTGTGACTTATTTTAACTGACACCTGTTATACCTCTTAAGTCAATTATAAATTCTGCTGTTTATAAAAACAGTTATTGCAATACATAATATATACTTTCATTCATTAAAATGACGTATTTACATACAGTATTTGTCATGAAAAGTTTACGTCAAATGTGTGGTAGGTATTCTAATGAATAGTTATATTTCTTGCAATTTATTTCTTTTGCGGTATCCGTTTCTTTTTAAATGTATGAGAAACGTTCTCTCATTATTGAAACGGACGTTGGACTGCACTTTTCATAGAGAAATTCAAGAGACACACGCTGTGATTTGAGAAAAATATTACAATTATTCGAAACATTTATTTTGTTTCACTTATTATACCTACTATTTAAGTATTCAGTAAACTTTTATTTTATCTATACACGTCACTGTCAGATCATACTATTTCATATATTTTTCGTAGAAAGTCAAAGTGGTACTTTTTACAGTTTAACTGAATATAAGAAAAGACACCAGATGAATCAACTACTTAATAATAATAATAAATCTTATTCTCACGTGCACTGCGGAAAACTGGACATTGATTATGTAAAATTATTAATCAATGAAAATCGGGAAATCATGTTTGCTCGGTGATATGTATCAAATCAACAGTGACGTCTCGTGGGGGTAGGCAGATTGAGCATCGCTTGGGGGCGGCAGTAGCTCGAAGGGCGGCAAATCGAGGAGAATCAATAAATATATATAGGAATAGTTACCTAAACTTAGTAATAACGGAAATATCTTTCCATTAAAAAATTCAGCTCACTGGTTGGAAACAGGACTGTATTTTTTGTCGGGTTCGCGATGTCTAGTTTACTTCCGTTGTCTTTGGACATTACTCCTTGATGACCAGCAATGACACGTGCAGATTTGCGAATTATATTTGAATTATAGGTAGGTGCATACTTAGATACCTAATTAATTTATCCAAATATATTTGCCAGTCATTCGCGAGTTTTGAAAGTTGTCAGGTGTATTTTTAAACGTATCTGAAACCGTGGACTCGCAATATTGTCTATTGAAGTAGAGATGACATTTAAATTAAATTTTGTGGTATATATTTTGTTTATAATGTATTTCTTAGATATTGAAGTCATGAAAGGATAATAAAAATACTGTGTAATGTGGTGGCATTTTGACGCTGCCTAGGGGCGGCATTTTGTCTAGGGACGTCACTGCAAATCAATGACAACAAACCATCAACGAGACAGTCGAAAGCGTGTTTGCTAACAAGAAGAGAAGAAGATTTAGCTATAAAGGACTGACAAATAATTGGAGTAACGAATTGAAAAATAGGTACTTTATAAACATGACTGGAGAGAAATTTTAGACAATGCCAAAACATACCTACACCCATCGCGCTTATGATGGTGATTCTACCAATATTTTCCCATAATCTTGATCGACACGTTAATCTTCATTACCATCATCATCATCAGGGGCGCGACAACCCGGTGTGGGTCTTGGCCTCCTCCAACAGCTTCCTCCACCTGTCCCTATCCAGTGTGGCCGCTTTCCAATTCGGTACCCTCAGAATACGGCAATCACTGGCAGCTCCATCCTACCAGCGAATCCTTGGCATGCCTCTTCTTCTACGTCCTATTGGATTGCTGTACATCACTCTCTTTGCCGGCTCATTGTCATTCATACGGTGCACATGACCTAGCCATCGCAGTCTCCCAATCTTAGTTGATTGAACTGCGCTGCAATCTTCGTACAGCCTGTAGAGCTCAGCATTATATCTTCTCCTCCAATCGGTGCCGTCCCTGATCAGTCCATATATACGGCGGAGAATTTTTCTTTCAAAAATGTTCAGGGCTCGTTCATTTCGCAGAGTTATTGTCCAGGTTTTCGATGCGTAGGTGAGCACTGGCTTCACAAGTGTCTTGTAAAAAGTGCTTTTAATTCGGCGAGATAGTATGCGGGACTTAAAATGTCTTAACAGGCCAAAGTAGCATTTATTCGCAGACATGATTCTCGACACGTTAAACTGGGAAACCAAAAACGAACGTTCTCAACATTTTGTTCCCATTTTAAATCTTGTAAATTATCATCAAAATTAATATGTTTGTACATTTTTCTATTTTGACTATTTCTATTTCTATTCTTTAATCCTATTTGGTGTGTATTATTATGTTATATTATATTTATACGCTATACCTACCACATATGAAGGGGTTATTGCAAGACAATGATATGGCACAGAAACATAGTTTGGAGATATGAGCAATTTAATGTTCTTGTTCGTTAAGGAAAAATTACTATCCTCATTAAAATGTTCGATATATCTCACATCTAATTATTCTGTTTGGAGCAGAAGGCGTGGATAACTGACCGATATCAATTTTGACTGGCATGGCATATCATATTATGAATTGAATTTGAATTTGTAAGAACTACACATTGATCATAATTATTGAGACATCAGTGTATTTTTTTTAAATGTCGTGTATGCCCTGGGAATTGGTTTTATTCAAAATCAACAAATTCATAATTGTGTGGCATATCATTGTCTTGCGATAACCTCTTAATAAATTTTCATTTAGAAGGTATGTTTATCATTAATTAAGTTCGCTTTGTCTGATTTTATAATGAAAACTTGCTGTTTTTGCTCTTATATAAATTAATATATCAATTGGTAAATTATTTTTAATTTATATATAATACACGGATAATAATTAAACTATGTTAACAATAAAATTTAATCACTACTTTATATGAGGGGTGTAGTTGCAAAAGCGCCACTGTTGATTTTGGTCAGGGCTCGAAATGGACCGGAGCGCACCGGAGCACCGTTCCTGTTCGTGAAGTTGGAAAAATTGTCGCTCCGTCTCGTGGATAAAACAATTTGACCGTCTGAGCTAGATAGGCCATATAATACAAAATCTAACACACTTATTTTTATGAATTACACATAAAATTTGATAACTATGTAAATATCTTCTGAAAACTGTCGGGCGCTCCGGTTCGTAAACTTTTCCATTTTGAGCGCTGATTTTGGTCGATATTGAGTTAGCTACTGATCATGAAAGTGTATCAAAAAGGCTATCGAACGCAGTCTTCGTTTTTATGCAAAAGCAACCCTACATACTATAAAAATCACTTTAAAATGTGCTGTTTGGTGCAAATTCACCACTGTTTAAGAAGTAACTTGCAAAAGCGCCACTGTTAAATTTCAACCAATCACAGAACAGCTCGGGTATAAAATTTGTATGGCTATGCGGTATTGTTTTTGTCAGTTGATAGTCATTATGCTGTATTAAAAAGTTCATATTATGATACTTAAGCAGAAACTAAATGTAGTCTTTAATTGTTGTTTGTCTGCTTATTCTGTTATAACTCAGAGTCTACTAAACCAATATTCATGAAACTTAGACAACATTAATTATAGACTACATTATTGGTACTAATTTATTCTCTTCAATCTTATTGGTTTGAAAAGTCCTAATCGAAACAGTAAATTATTTCTTCATTCTGCACACTTGCTAAATAAATAACAACAGCAAAAAACCTATTATTTTCAGGTCACCATGATTTAATTTTTTTTTTTCATTAAGAGTGTCATATCATGAAAAAGTTTGAGAAATACTGCACAGCACAACGGATACAAGACGAATGTTACAAATATTTAATAATGATTCATCGGTCTTCCCTCGCGGATATACTTCTAAAGTGAAGTATATGGTGTGCTATGCTGTGCATATCTTCGGATAAAAGTATCATTAATCAATTATATCTGATGTAATACATTGCATTGAGCTGGTGCCAGGTGAAAATCTTCATCACACACTCGTGCGCTCTCGTGCAGTGATTGCAAACATTTACATAAGCACTCGATTTATTGTAGTCACATAAGTACGCGTTGCAGACTCTATCAACGGATGCTGTCAAAATGAAGGTGGGTACTATATTTTCTTTTTCTCACATTTTTTTACTCTGATAAATCTCAGTAATATTTTCCGATTTTCACTAATTAAATATTATCATTTATCAAATTATAATGATATCTATTAATTATTGATAATACATAACATTGAAATCATATATTTTTTTAATATACACAGAGGGCGGCTCTCGTGGTGCAGTGCGTAAAGCGCTGCCCTTTCACCCGAGAGTTCTGAATTCGATTCCCGGTGAGGACACAATATTTATGTGTTTTTCTCAAAGCCTGGGTGTTTGTGATTGTTCAAAATTACTAAAAAAACCACCTTGTACGAAAGAGCAAGGACATGGTTAATAATAATTAAAATATATATATACACAAAAAAATGAACCAAAGGTGTTCAAACAGATGTTTTTTTAATAACTATGTTATCTCAGATGATTAGGTGATAACATTACAAAAGATGCCAACCAGTTGCTAAAAATCAGGAACTGGAAAAGACGTGCGGAGGACCGTTCCGGCTGGAGAACGGCGGTGGAGGAGGCCAGGGCTCGACTTGAGCTGTAGCGCAATCGAAGAAGTTATCTCAGATTTTTTTGAAATTACGTTAAATTTGATTTTTAATTTATAAACATATTACGTGAAGTACGATAATTGAAACAGAAAATATGACGTAGTTAGAGTGATGCGATTGCGAAAATAATGCAATAGGCTTCATGTCAGAGCACTCGGAAGTAATAATGGTAACAATATTTCAATTTACCCTTTGTAGATAATTCGTGCGCAGTATAATAAATCGCAATCTGCGCAATTTTAAGGTTAAGTAATGTTCTACTATAAAAAGGAAGTACACGTCATAAGCTAAATTTCGAAAAATCTTGACGTCACAAAAAAAGAGCATTCATATAATTTGATGACCTATTTTGACGTTTCATCAAAATTTACTTTCGCTTTTATGTATATGATTGACCCTCCAAATATACAATTACACATAGGTAAAATAATAAAATTGATGATAGTTTGTGTTACAGTAAAAAAAATGTATTGCAATGACAGTGCTTCGGTTCCGGTACAAGTCGAAACATTATATATATAATAAAATCCCACTAATTCGTAATACATTCAACAGGGTTCAACCCGCGCACTTGATTTTCTACGAAATTGACTGAATCTAATTCTCCATTTCAAGAAAATGTATGGGTAAAAATGTATTATCCTGCAGTTGCAAGCTTGCGTGCATGAATCATAAAAGTTTGGAAGCTTCTGAATTTTCATGCGACAGTAGGGCTTTTTTCGATCTGCGCCTGCGCACTAGAAGTCGTGGCGAAACTGCTGGCAAAAAAAGAACTATACTCATTTTAAGGTTAACCGATGTTCACTAACTGTCAAATAGTACCATAAAATGACAACATGACGTCTCACTTACTCTTGAAGAATGAGATTAGAGAGACAGTCAACACTTTTACATGTAAACATTTATTGTCATGATAGTTTAAAATGCACGTGTACAGGCGTTATACAAACCTTATTGCTATTTTTGACAGATGCGGCCAATGATAATGTAAAGTTTACTTCAAATGATTCTTCAAAGCAAAATAACTTGCAGTTATTGTAATCATTATTGTTATTAAGCACTTTTAAAGGTAAATATATGATATTTAAACCTCTTTCTATACAGACAAGACTTTCTTTGTGTGCTTAAAATTAACTAATAAATACAAATCTGTGTACCCCTGCTTGACTAATATGAACAAAAAAACAATGACATCTATCACCGTAATATATCACATTAAAATAAATATATTTATTTTGACATTCGTATTTTACAACAGTCGAAGAAAGTAAAATCTTTAAATAATACGACATGCATGCCCAATGAATCATTATTTTTCTAAATCATTTTGCCGAAGGCATATCCTTATTAAGGTCAGTGGCGTTCGTATTACAATGTACGACGATCATTGATCTTTAATAAAACATACCGGATTTTTTTTGGTATTTGATGAGAGATAATGAAAGAGATAGTAGCCTGTTCATGACGTGACGAAAAAAAATCGCTTGGAAATTAGGCAGATTTGTGACGTACAGTCAGCCAAAATAATATTGACTGTTCTTAATTGAACAAACGACTGGAGGCTTTCGAGATGTGTCTGAACTGATTGGTATACAAATAGTATTGTATGGGCTGATCTCGTCACTATTAAGTAGGATTGCAATATGATCCACTTGAGGAATTTACATCTACCATCAACCCCAGAATAGATGTCTACTACCGCTATATTTTTGAAATGAGAAAAATTATTAACTCCAATTTATAGTGCAGAAGAGGGTATGTAGCGGCAGGGACATAGGCAGAACGAGATTCTCTTGGTTTTTTAATACTTATTATTTATATGTGGCGTAATGTCCAGGGTGATAGTGGTTGAAATGAGTGGACCAAAATATGGAGATATATCGCAATTTTGTTACCATTTTTTGTTTAGAATGTTAATTAAGTTTAAATTTTACCTGAATAAATTCAATTTTATACAATATTATAGCAAATAAAACACGAATTAATGTCTTAAGACGGTACTTCAGTGAAACGGCAAATAACTTTCAACTATAGGTGCGACGAAAATTCAGATTAGCTGGCAATCAGAGAGCGAAAGTAGAGCTGTGAACACGTCAATTTGTTTTGTCATGGCGACGGGGGAATTAATTCTTAAATCGTGTAAAGATGACTAAAAAACGTTACACATTTACTTGAAAAAGAAAACATGTCAATGAATATATTATTATTATTAGTAATAGAACAATAAACATAACATTAAATGGACGCATGTTGACTTTTTATGACAAATTATATTTTGTTCTGGACGCGTCATTTCCACAATCTTCGCGTCACGTAGTCACGATCGTTTTAGACCGTGCCCCAGCTGAAGTATAGAAAACATTAAGCTGAATAAATGAACTTATTTGTAATTTAATTATTCAAATAAATGATAATTACGAATTAAATAAAACATAATTATGTCAAACAAATTGATGGAGAGTAAAATTCCAGATTTGAAAATCACTAATAATATTCTGCCCGAAGCCAGAGCCAAGGAAAACTGACGTGATAGACAAGATAGAAAAAAAACATGTGGACAAAAGAAGAAAGCTTTAAAAATGAAAGGTAAAACAGGCAACCTACGAAAGCTAGCTTCGAATGCTTCAGGACCAGTAACCGCCATAAAAAGCGAAGAAGGCAGAAGGAAAGA
Organism: Rhyacophila brunnea; assembly: GCF_057557595.1. Classification (NCBI taxonomy): domain Eukaryota; kingdom Metazoa; phylum Arthropoda; class Insecta; order Trichoptera; family Rhyacophilidae; genus Rhyacophila; species Rhyacophila brunnea. The sequence continues at coordinate 5,257,013 of NW_028232796.1, read as the reverse complement.
AGGAAAAACATCCTAAAGTAATGTCTTTTATATTAATGTTTGAAAATTAAAAAAACTATACTTATAAACAACTTTATTAAATCCCATGAATTGGTTTTTAGTTGACAGCTATTTCGTTTGTCACATCATTGTTAAAGGTATTAAAGAATGAATTTTCTTCCATGCACAAGGCAAACAATCTAGATAATTTGTCTATCAAAATATCCATATTTGATAAAACAATGCATTTTTTTCTTTATTAAGTATTAATTTAATTTGAAAAGGAGTCACCAAAAATGTCTTCGGAGATGTGACACTCCAGAGTTTGTTCATCCCTCTCGTAACAATCAAACTATATACTGTTAAAATATTACGTATTTATTATCAAAAACCGTATCATCATTGAAATGTTTATATACAAAATAAAATCATAAAGCTGCACTGAAAATTATTGTAGAAAACTGGACACCTACATTGCTATGCAGGTAAATTACCTCAGTAAGAATTTAAACAGAATATTGAAATATCTTAAGACGCTGTCAATTTTTATAGTATACTATTTCAGTTGACTGTACCTACTTACATAAACAATAAAATATTGGTAGGCACATAGATGATTAATATCAAAAAACCACTCATTTCAACCGAATGAAAATACGAGTATTGTATTGTTTATTTGTCATAATCGAAATTAACTCTCCATTTTTTGATTGATTCTGCAGATATCAAGAAATATTGGAGAAAGTGATGTGTTTATTTTAACAATTTATGTGAAATTTTAATGCTTTTTTTTCAGTAACTTTTCTACAAAATCTTTAATAGTTTAATTTTACTATAATATTTTACGTGTGTTTCCACCTAAATAAAATACTCGTAATCTCTGTAACATGCAATAAACAATAAAACTGTTCTTTATTCAAATTAATTCTAAATATAAATAACATGGTAGGTAAGTACTAACACCTGCTTATTACCATAATACGTAGAATTTTATTGAGCTTCTATCACTCATTAACAAAATTATAACAGTATTTTTAACCATATAAAAAATAAAGGTGTCAAAAATCAGATTATAAATCGCTAATTTTAATGTATCAAGATTTTCAATTTACGATATCCTTGTAGAATCACAAACTATTCAAATACTTTAAATAGTCCGTTAGCCGAATGCTTCTTAGCGTCATATTTTTTTTTTATGTAACATTTCTGTTAAACGAAATATTTATACATATTTAGTACTGGAACTGGATATGATAAAAATAATATTTTTTGTTATGTTTCCTAATTTTTTTTACTGTGGTTAGGCACTGTAGTATTGTTAGGTTAGTTCCAAATAATGTTTTAATAATTTTAGACTTGTGTGAATGTATGAAAAAGCAATGTGCCAAAAACTGAATTTTACATTCTATTAAAAGTGCATTATGAAGTGCAATTTTAGGTACATTAAATATTATTGTCATTTGTGTATACCTTTTAGATTAATCTGCATAATAACCACGACGTTGTCAATAATTCAATGTGTAAAATGCTGTCAAGATTTATTTATTTATTTATAAACATATTAGAAAGAAAATTTGAAATATAAATACATATTATTCACAAGGTATCTTCCAATATATTTCCCTTATCTTAACTAATGTTTGCCGCATATTTTGGTATTTTGTTTAGGTGAATATATAAAAGTATCTCTTTTGCGTTATATATATATATATATATATATATATATATATATATATATAACGCAAAGAAAAAGAGAGAAAGTTATCGTGAATTATATTAAATAACTACAAAACAATTTAAAAATTAAAAACATAAATACGTCCTCGGCAAATAATTTATTATAACGCAGTGAACTTGTACATTGAACTGGCATATAACTATCATATTTTTAAAAAAGACCTCCTCTGATATATACCACTATTGGTACTATTATATTCATATAACAACTAATATTCTTCTATTAACTTCTTTTTTTGACCGTATTACCGTCGATTGTCGAACAAGAACTTCTTGTCTACGTGTTAAAACTGTGAACTAGCAAGTTCCTCCCGTGCAGATAATCGCACTTACATTTTCAAATGAGGAACGCCCCCAAATTTATTATTTCATTTTACGCTTCCGTAGTGTACGGATCTATCAATTTACGTAATTTGATGCTTTTAATTATAAAAATATGTATAAAACGATCAGGAGTGATGTTAGAATTATTATTAGTAAACTTTTGGTTTATTGCGAAGAAAAAAGAGTCGCATCTAGAAAGAGACCCGTTACATTATTTAAACACGCGTTGCCCCCATGACAGGTACATCACTGAGAAGTTTCATATATGCGACTACAGCGACTTCCTATTATTGACAAGATCTTGTTGTCGGACAGCACACGAAGCATCTGTCTATACCAAAATACGTATTTGATGAAAACTAACATTTTTTTATAGTTTATTTTAAAGTTCCATTTTTTTTCAATGCATTAATGAGAATGGACCAATCACACCCGCCGGCCTCTACAATATTAACATTGTATATTTTCTGGACATTTCAAATCAATCCTAAATTTTCAATAAAATATTTTGTTTTTGACAAGAGTATAGTCTGGTTCTTGTAAAGATTTATTTGACGTCAGATAATAAAGAATGTTGGGACATGACTCCAGCATTCTTCAGACACGATGAAAGTAAGAATCATAAAAAATCCAATCTCGGAATTATTATTCGATGAATCATTAAACTCGATATTAAAAAATGTATCTATGTCATAAACAAACATTATATTTTCTTCATAAAACGATAATTATTATTTTTTTTCAAACGAATATAATACATCTATAATTCTACACTGAGTAATATACAAGATTTAAATATCTAAATTCTTCATTAAACATACATAATTTAGAACAAACTCGGAAACACACATTAGAATACAAAATCGGTCCAAGATATCTTTTCTATGGTGTTTCTATTTTCTGCCTAGAAAGCTATTTAAGATTAGTAGGTACCAAAAAATTCGAAAATGAAAATTCGTTTCACTTCTTAAACACGTACAGTAAAAAATTAGACGTATAATACAGAGCGTTGGAGTGGAGCTCGGTTCAGGACCACGGAGCACTGGACCAATGGGATTTTACCCCAAGCAGGAGCGGATTCGGAGCACCGAAAATTTGTAGTGCTCCACTACTCCGGATGTTTTTTTTACTATTAAATGTTCGTCCTAAAATCAAATGAAAGTGGTATATTTTGACAATTTGCAACACTGGAATTATTTGAAATATGCCAACACTGCCGAGTGATAAATAACCTCACTTTTTTGACAGAAGAGGCAAATAATGAGAGACGATTTGCTGTAGGTAATTTTTTTTAATAGAATTCATAATGAAAATGACGATTATTTTAAAACTACTGATTTTTTAAACATTATTGTATACATAATATAATACGTATTAAAACTTTTTACCCGGAGCGGAGCACACCCTGGAGTGGAGCTGGAGCAAGTATTACGTCCCGGAGCGGAGCTGGAGCGGAGCAACCCTAAAAAGGGTCCACTCCAACGCTCTGGTATAATATACGAGTAGGTATATAAAGTTGAAACTAACGTGTGAATTTTACAGTACCTAAGATTTGAACCCAATGCTCTCGAAATTATAAGCCGACGCAGTAACCACTCGGCTATAGTGGGCGTCAAATATGTAGATATTATAATTAGGCCATTAAAAAGTTGTCACAATCCTCAGCAGTAAAAACACGAAAAAGATTTGTGAGGTTGATGAAAACCTTATTTTTAACTGACGGAGAGACAGTACAAATGTATAAGCTGTCACAAGTAGCAATACTAATGAACACGAAAACGAATAACGTAATTAACAGTCATTCATATTACGATTATTGCAAATGGTGATTACTAGAATTACAGACGTTGCTCTGCGCTGATCTTTTTGCTTTTAACCAACGCTGACTGTATTCAGGCCGCGGCAGAGAATTGTGAATTACAACGGTAGTGCTAGTTACGGATTATCTTCAAATGCAATTCGGTAACCTTTTTGCAATAAATGAAGATTTTTGTTTGCATATTTCGTTAAAATTATTAGCATTTATATGCAACAATCATTATTTTCTACAAACAGTGTACTATAATATTACATTCGAAGTGTGAGAAGTAACTAGCACTACCATCTAAATATACAGTTTCTGGTTTTTCATGACTGTAGTGGGACTTGCTTCTGTCATTGATAATTTAGTCGCTTTCTTGAGATATCGCTCGATGCGGAAGACATATGTATTTACATTGCGACGCTATATACCAGTGATCATCCTTCCCTTTAGGCTATTCGGATCTATAATCTTTTAAAATCTTCTGTAAAAATATCCAAACAAGCACCTACATAACAGATATAGAAAGGCAAAAGGATTTAACCCTCAGTTTTTACAAAATTGATTTATTTAATAATAGCATTGTAAATGACTAAATAATACACGTTGTTCTCAATGGATGTACGCTGCATGATTACATGTAAGTTGTACGTAAACAGTTCACCGCAGGACACTTATTCGTGCGCCGCAGTACGTGAAACATGAGTTCGTATAACATTTTATGAAATGACGAGTTCTTCGTTAAACATTTCACCGTCAAATACATTTGTACGTATCTTACAAAATGCGGCGATAGTTTGCAAATAGTACTGTTCTAATTAGATTAACCCTAACCTAACCTAGTAAAGACATTTCATAAAATTCACCACATGTTGTAGCATACGTACAAATATACTCCACGGTGAAATATTCAACGAAGAACTCGTCATTTGATTAAATGTTACACGAACTCATGTTTCACGTACTGCGGCGCACGAATAAGTGTCCTGCGGTGAACTGTTTACGTACAATTCTCTGGATACGAAGCTGCATAATAATATACACAGTATAATTTCTAATTTTAGATTGTAATTTTTAATAAAGAAAGAATTTAAGTGAGAAAAAAGTACTAACCAACATTTAAATTGTGTTTTCTTTAATTACCCTATTAATTAACATCAAATTGGGAAAATAAAACACAAAATTATGAAACATCATGTACTTCAAGTATATGTATATTTTATATTCTGACTTTGACCAAAAATCATAATAAAAACAATTCTCCTATAAAATTAGTCCTGTAAAATTTAATTTGTGCGGGTTAAGTCCTTTTGCCTTTTGAAAATCGATATGTGTGTTTTTTAAATGATTGACTTTCTTTTATTACAAGTATTAAAAATGTAAGGCAAAAAAATCTTTCACGTCGTAATAAAATAAAAACATCTTCATCTTAATAATATACAGCGTCTATTTAATAAACAACACGATGCAACAAAATCTTTGTATTATAATATTAATTATAAGAGTTTACAGATGTGATGAGAAACCGGTTCTAATGGAAATATTAATAATATAAAAAAGACGATCATTAACTCGTAAATTGAGAATGATTTTTTTTCAAGGAGCATTGTATAATTCATAACATAACTACCGAAACTATTTATTTTCAATTAATTCCACAAGATTGATTTTTTTCGCAATAGCATAATTAAATATGCAAACGACCTCATTATACGGAGACTCTTAGAAAATTTCCCATCATTTTTTTATGTTAGTGGATATATCGAACCGCCTGACTGACACATATAGACTGACATTATTTTAAATTAAAAAAATATGTAATTACGTTACCAGTAAGTGAAAGCTAATTTAAATTTTAATATTTTATAAAAACACATCTGCTCTTCTTCAAAATTAAATTGGTTAAGATAAAATCAGAAAAATAACTTTTGTTTGTTGATTTTGCCGTGTCACTGTCAAAATTCAACTTGAATTCAAGTTGATCATAATAGTGAGTGATATCACGTCCATTTGGTTGCCATGTACTTTGACCGTACAACACCATCTACCAGTTGGATGCCGCTGAATGAGTAGATTATCGATTGTCTATTCTTCGAACAATGTGTTGGCTTATTTGTAATTCAAGATTATTAGCAACCCGATTAATTCACACACTTTCATTTGTTACCTCAATTCAGTGAAATGGTTTTTTTTTTCAAAAATTACTTACAAATATCATTTTACATAACTTAAGGATAAATCTAAACAATTTTTGATAAACGGTTGTTAAACGGCAAAAGTTTGCAATTAGTGGTTTTATCGCCTGGCAAGCGAAATACATATTTTTAAAAGACATGGTTTTTCCTAATTTTTAAATTTCTGAGGTTTTTTTTAATTTATGTATTTTTATTAATGAAATCATGTCATGTATCGTATGGACTCTGTAGATGAGGAGGTTTTTTCAACATCTTTGAGGAACCAAAATTACGTGCAGTAAATCTTGTCTCGTGATATAATATCTATAAATATATTATATATTTTATTGTAAGCAAATGAGCATTGTACAAAACTGTTTAAAATAATATGTATAAGGACTGCTTGCGAACATTTGAAATGTTTTATAGAAATACGTTTTAGTATTGCACCGCAGTTGAAAAATATATACAAATAATTTACTGACAAATAAACAAATATTTAGGCTTTGTGTACTAAACGTAAAGTGTTCAAACCGATGTGTGCTACCAATGCTCGTGTGTGCATGTGAAACATGGACTATTAATGTAAGAAAAATTAAACCAATGGATAAGGAAGCAGGCAAGAGTACGCGATGTGATAGAGGTCGCTTGTCAGATGAAATGGCAATGGACTGGACATGTCGCTCGACAAGTGGATAACCGTTGGATAAATGTCGTCATACTGTGATAACGAAACGACTACAAGGATGCTTTAAAAACCGTTGAATAGACGAACTCATAAACTTCAGTGGATGTACATGGCAGAAAAGAAATTTGGACCGAGAAGAGTGGAGCCAGCTAGGGGAGGTTCGTCCAGCAGTGAATCGACCCAAGTCGATGATGATGAAACAAAATATTTGGCGGCAAATTTCACCATTTAGACTGTAGACTGACGATGTAGAATTTCGAGCAAATTATTATAAATGTGCAATTAATTGCTTATCGGCAAAAATGTACTTAAGTATTATTTGTAAAAAGTGTGTTGGGTCACTACTGTGGTGTTCGATGTGTGGGTTAAGGATGATTATAATGAAGTCTACGATGTAGCAGGGTGAGATTTATTAGCAGCGTATCGGTACAATAGCATATTATACAACGATAGTACATATAATCTACTGAGATAGTTACGAGCTAGGTACTTGGATTCTAGTGACATTTAGATAAATTATTCTTCGTTATTTATACAATAAAAAGTAACACATTAACATTAAATTCTGGTACATAATCATATTGGACTAATTATAGAATCAGCGTTTTAAATCGCGTAGCGAAATGAAATATCATTTATTATTACAGTCGTAAGAAAATATGATACCATGAAAAATGATTATTCGGCTAATACACAATAATGATATTAATGTGCTGTGATATGATGTAACAATATACCATATCTAATTTCGCCAATCAACTTGCTGATCTAGCTAAGAGTTGTTTGCTGGAAATTGATTCGCTGGGAATATATTACTGCAGAGTAATTTAATACATTAAACAATAGATATTGGATCGCTATTACTATGCAGCTACAAGTGTAATGGTGGACATAATATTTATCTTAGTCTGGACAAGGTATTAGAATCAAAATTGTTGCATTTGACATTTTTGAACATCACAAAAAACACAAAAAACTGTGTTCAACGGGAATCCCCGCCAAGTAATACTAAACGGTAAAGTGTATTCTGACAAACAGAGTAAGTGTAATTTAATTAGTGTCGAAACTAATGAGGTAACAATCATGCAGGCCAAAACCACTATTCCGCGGTGGAGAGCATTTTAATATTGGCTCAGTATGCCACTGGAACCTACAAACCGTGACCGACCAACTGAATACCATTATATATATTTTACTAGCGTATACTACACGTTATCTACGATACTAGAACTGGCGAAGACCGATTTTTGATTGGAGGTAAACACTTAAGGGGGGACATGCTCGTCGAAGGTCAAAATTGAGTTTTTATTGTATTTTCAAACCATGATCCTGGACACTCCTTAAACGTTGTAGATAATCTATTTATATAATTTTGAAGCCTTATTATCCTTTATAGTTATTTTAAACATTTTATGACTGTATAAAGTATTTTTGTTACATAAAATAGTATTCTTTTAAACCTCTCGCTCTGATGTTTGAGAATATAGTCATATTTCGGTACATAACTGTGCAGTGGTGTTAAGATTTTTTACATTTATTAATTTTTAAACGCATTTATAAAACCATTAGCATAATTTATTACGAGATAATTTTTGTAAAATATTCACGATAAAAAATTATATTGATAATCTCTGTGATCCCAAATTTGACAAGAATTAGGCATTTTATTATTCAAAAAATCGGCAAGATTAAAACATTTGAAGATGATTCTAAAGATATTTATTATAAGCTATGTTTTTGACCATTCAAGTGTGATAAACATCTTATGAATAATGATTGCTTTATAATAATTATTGACCTAAGAATAAGGTAGTGTTTTTTTGAAATACGTCATTTCTTTTGTCATTCCCCAGTAGTTAAGCTACAACATACGGCCGTAGCCATAAATTGACAAACTATAATTGAAGTAGGGAGTAAAATGATATTGACGCGCGTGTTTGAACATGTACCGTTTAAAAAAAAATAAAAAAAAAATCGGTTAGGTACATGTTCAAACACGCGCGTCAATATAATTTTACTCCCTAATTCAATTATAGTTTGTCAATTTATGGCTACGGCCGTATGTTGTAGCTTAACCACTGGGGAATGACAAAAGAAATGACGTATTTCAAAAAAACACTACCTTATTCTTAGGTCAATAATTATTATAAAGCAATCATTATTGATAAAATGTTTATCACACTTGAATGGTCAAAAACATAAATTATAATAAATATCTTTAGAATTATCCTAAAATGTGTTAATCTTGCCGATTTTTTGAATAATAAAATGCCTAATTCTTGTCAAATTTGGGATCACAGAGATTATCAATATAATTTTTTATGGTGAATATTTTACAAAAATTATCTCGTAATAAATTATGCTAATGGTTTTATAAATGCGTTTAAAAATTAATAAATGTAAAAAATCTTAACACCACTGCACAGTTATGTACCGAAATATGACTATATTCTCAAACATCAGAGCGAGAGGTTTAAAAGAATACTATTTTATGTAACAAAAATACTTTATGCAGTCATAAAATGTTTAAAATAAATATAAAGGATAATAAGGCTTCAAAATTATATAAATAGATTATCTACAACGTTTAAGGAGTGTCCAGGATCATGGTTTGAAAATACAATAAAAACTCAATTTTGACCTTCGACGAGCATGTCCCCCCTTAACAATTATAATAAACAAATAAATAACAAAATACACTTGGCGATGATCGTTTAATAGGGTAATTGATTTTCTACCAGAAACAAGTTACCAGTAAAATATTTTATAAATATGGAGGTTATATAATTTTGAAAAACACTTCTGTGAAAATAGTATTATAACCAATAGACAAAAGTAAGACACCCGGTAGGAATCGAACCTGCATCTCCTGGGTTTACGCCCCAATTCGCGCATTATCCACTATGCTTTGTCTTCATTAGTATATCACCTTGTAGCGTAGTGGATAATGCGTGGATTGGGGTGTTAACCCAGGAGATGCAGGTTCGATTCCTGCCGGGTGTCTTACTTTTTTCAAAAAGATTTTTTTTATTGGTTATAATAATATTTTCTGTGTTTTTCAAAATTATGTATGTTCAATTTTTAGAGTGGTACATTCTTAAATCTTGTGAATTATTCGTTGAATTAAAGAAATAGTTAATTGAAAAATATGGAGGTATTTTTCTGTTTTAAGACTATTGCATGCTATGAAGCTGAATGACAGTAGTGTATTCGTAGTAATGAAATAATCATAAAAACCCAGAGTTTGATAAAACGCCACACGTAAAGGAACCCTTAGATGGGTAGCCAATACCTCATGGAGCTAATTACGGAAACCATAATCATAAGAGTTTTTATCGTCTTCATTTTTATTTATTTACACTGCCTTTATTCTAAAAATTCAACACAAATCTTGAACATACGTGATCTGATTTCAAATATTCATTATATGTTAATTAAAAAATAATTTAATATCGTCAGTTAGTTAAGTTAAGTCTACATATGGTAAAGAAAGATTACCTATTGATTGGAGATAAGTCCCGTTGACAGAGATTATTATATTACAATTACAGTAGCTATAAATAGTTAAATATACCAAGTAACGCGAGCGAAATTTTCTATCATATTTAATAATGTTTTTTTTTTGTACCTAGAGAAAATTATGTAATTATGTAAATCCCTATTTTTCGCGTTGCAATTTAATCACGATGGACGAGCGGCGTACGTGAAGGGCTATAATGTCGTGGGTACCTGGTGCGAATCCTGGGTCTGGCAAATATACATATTGTTTTTCAATTTATGTTTGCAGTCAGAGTATGGTTCATAAAAGCAAAAATCTGTTAATACAAACCTTCACTCTATAGAGGCCCATATTATGATCCTATTCACTACAATCAAGTATTGTAGAATTCGATAAACTGTATATTAACCACCCTATAAAATGTTAGAATAAAGTAGATTTTTACCTAATTTAAAAAAAAAATCTTGGACTGATAGAATGACAATAATGTTGGCACCCTCAAACAAATGGGAAAGGACCCAAAAATTCTGCGTAGTATCAAAACCAGAAAATTACAGTATCATGGTCACGTTATGAGAGGACAAAAGTACAGCATTCCCAACTCGTTATCCGAGTAAAATGTAAAAGTAGCAGAAGACGATGCCACGTTTCATGGCAAAAAAACACATGATTGATATGAATGTAGTAGCTCTATTGTATTGTTCTAGGCAGCAGATAATAGAGCAAAGAGTTCCCTGATAATGGTCGACCTCTAAATGGTTTATAAAAGAAAATTTAACGATGCATATAATATAATATAGCCGAGTCAATCAGGGTATGGATATAGTATTCTCATTGGGAGAATAAGCCCGTGGGGCGACCGAAACTTTACTGGATGACATTGAAGTTAATGCCCCCACCAAATCATTGTCGTCTGCATGAAAAATCATTTAACATTTTCTAGATATGAAATTACATTGGATCGGAAATACATCATCGGTGTTTCACAAAATAATATATTATATTTTTATTCAGTTGCGGCCTCCTTAAGCAATATGCTTGAAATAGCCATGCCATCTTCCATACTTCACTGACTAATTAGCTCTATATTTAACTAATACAGTTGCTGTAAACCATTGGCATTAGTGCCTCTTGTTTAATGTCATAGAATCTAAGAAGAATCATATGAATACCGTCCAGAAAACGCCACGATGTCACTGTATTCTATATAATACGTATTTATATTATATCAAATTTTCAAAAAATCTCTCTTCACACGGATATAATATTTCCATAATTCATGGGAGGACTTAGTTTAACTAACAATAAGCCTAGAAAAGTGGTCACGACATAAATAGCAGGCATTTGGTGTGAGAAACTCCCATCTGGTGAAAGACCAAAAGGTAGAGCTTCCAGGCGGCCAAGTCTTCCGCAAAGACATTATATGGCTTAAGGCTATACTTCAGTTGAGGCATGGTCTAAAGAGATCGTGGTTAGGCGATGCACGGATTGTGCAAATGACGCGTGCCATACGAAATATAATTTGTCATAAAAATCCAACATGCGTCCATTTAATGTTATGTTTATTGTTATATTACTAATAATAATAGTATATTCATTGACATGTTTTCTTTTTTAAGTACATACGTAAAGTTTTTTAGTCATCTTTACACGATTTAAGAATATTTTCATCCGACGCCATGACAAAACAAATCGACGTGCGCACACTTTAACTGTCGGTTTCCAGGCAACGAGTGAGAAATTTCGTGGCACCTACTGTTGAAAATTATTTGCCGTTTCACTGAAGTACGCTCTTAAACCAAACACACTACTGATATATCTGGTTTGAATATAGATGAAAACTTTCTGATATGTAACTGAGGCTCTACCGGTATCTTTAAAGTGATAACTATTTTGTTGACAATGTGTTGGTGACAATGTGTTGGTGACTATAGTTTTATGTAATATAATATAGCTAATACCATAAATTTCATGTAATCTTGGACTAATCTTAACGAAAATTCCCTGGTCTTTTTCTTGTTCATCTGGATTCTACCAAGTGATATAAAATATAAGCCAAGACTAAGACTTCTTGGTCCATCCCCTATCGGAGATTAGCCACCATCACAGCGGTTTTCACTTTATCATTTTCAATTTGGAACAATTTTGTGGAGTGGCATTTGTCTCGAAACGCCGCGTCTCCCTCAGCCAATCCTCGTTGACAACAGGTACCTCAACCTGGGCATGAAACTACGTATGGATCGCTGACATATTAATATCTCATTTTTCTATCACATGAAGGTATGGAGACTGATCATGGAAATATATTACAATACTACATATTACTACATTAGCCATAATATCATGAGGTTATTATCCAAGGGAAAATTAAAGATATTAACAACAAAAATATACACCTGTTAGATTTGTTAACATGAAAGGTTATTGACTACTGAATACCGCCAACAACTTTTGATTTATATTGTAAGAACACAAACGATTACTTACTGTTTGACTCAACCATATTAAATAATGTAATATAGTAGAGTAAGTAAGTACTTTGAATAGGTAGTACCTAGTTACATTGCAGAACTGCATTTAACAAAATTAATTATTATTAATATATTATATTGTAAGTTGCACGCGCCATATCTCGTTTCAATAACAAATTATGATGATTTTGATATGATAAAATATACCCCATAGTTTCTATGAATAATAGATAGGCCTGTATATGATAGTATTAATTAATTTATTAGAACACACGAGATTATAACTGTCAAAATTTCTTACATCTTCATTATTTTATCAAATAGGTAATATTATTATGAAGCAACATTATTAACATAATTTCTTTTATTTTGTTAACTGTCAATTCATTGTGGAAATGCATTATATGGTTGTTTAATTTAATAAAACGCATTTTTTTTTTAAGTACTTATTCCACTTTTAATCGAAAAATTTTCAACTAAGTTGAAAATGTCCCTCTGATGCGGACGAAACCGGTCTTAATTTATTGATTAAAAGCGGAATAAGTACTACAAAAAAATGTGTTTTATTAAATTAAACAACAGTTATTAACATAATTGTCTTATTTTGAGTTCAATATATTCAAAAGCAGTACCTTCTAACAAACCGTACTCTGGCTTGAGACGAATAAGGTGAGGAATCGAGGGGAAGAAGAGATAAAATGTTTTCGGTTATGGGGTGTTATTTCTAGATAAACACTTATGAAAATGAATTACGTCACCTTGCTTGTTCACTGCCAGATGTAGATAATGCGGTATCTATAGTCTAAGAGCGGAATGCAGAAACATTTGTCATAACTAAAATTTCCTTAGCAAAAAACACTATGCAGAAACATTGTCCTTAGCTAAGATCATTTCTATTGAAAATAATACCATATTTAAAAAAAGTGTATGGACTGTTTTATAGCACGCGAATTTATTTTGACAGCAGCTGTCAGTGGTAAAATGGTAATAAGGAAAGAGGCGTGTTCATAACAAAAGTTGTCTATGCGACTTATCCTTAGGACCGAAATCTTAGATTGTGCATGCCGCTCGGCTAAGGTAACGCGTTATTTTTGCGGAGCACATCTGGACAAGGTCATAGCATGGAACTACCACAAAAGAGCACGAAAGGAACCTAAGAAGACTGATAAGAGTTTTGATTGTGATAGAAGTCGCCAATCTGCTGAGATGGAAACGAAGCGGATATAATGCTCGACGAGTGAGTAAACGCTGGTCAAAATGTAGTCATACAATAGCCATAGTACTGGGAAAATCCGCCAAATGTACGAACTTATTAAGTAGGTACAGCGAATAACTAAGGACCGATAAGAGTGAAAGGAACCATAAGAAAGCCTTCATCTAGCAGTGGACCAACCTCGGCTGATGATTATGATATACATATTCGTATTAATATTATATTAGAAATACGTTATTTTTACAACGTTTTTATTAGGTTGTATTCTTATTTGTCCGGTGGTTGTTTGTTCGGTACAAATCTTGCAATCAATTTTTAATTAACTTCCCGACTATCTAGACATTTTAAACTTTTAGAATATATCATAACACGATGACAATCCATTTTTTTAATACTTTTAGACATCTTTAAGTAGAATTAAATTCATTTTCAGTTAATTCTGTTTTGTATGAAAAGTTATTTCGGAATAAATCCGTAATCCAATCCACTATTATTGGTTGCTAAGAAATTATTAATATATACGTGCGTTACTATGTAAATCAATATGAGTGTCAAAATGACATTTCAGTATTATTTCTATCAAAAACAATTTTTTTGATCGTTTAATATAAAAATAATGATAATTTAAAAGCGTTGTATATAAAAAGCTCTTTTTATCTTGTAATTATTTTTACTATCTTTGAAATCAAGTTTTTTTGTTGTATTGTTTATTAAAATTACTTATACTATGTATCGGCACGGAAATAGTATTAATTAAACATAATTATACACCTTGGTCAGAAAGATAAATTAGGTTATACAAAAAATCTTCAAAAAATGCATTTTTTTCTGTCGATGCAAAAAATTAAATGCTGTTATGAGTTAAGTCCACTTTTCTAATATTTAAAAATGAATGCACCTGCAATGGGCGAGTGGTAACGTGTCAACTTATAAAATCATGGGTCTCGGGTTCAAACCTCGGGTCTGTTAAATTCTCGTAAAAACAAAAATCTTTTCGTGAGGCAGTTCAGATCGACATAGGATTATTCAAACAATTAAACATATATCGAAACTCATACGCACGTATCTTATTACGATCAAAGTTCATGTTTGTAAAATGATGTAATTTTTCCGAAATAAATTGAACAGAATTGCTTAAAATAAGCCCTTGACCTTCTTAGCACCAAATCGGTATTTTAACTTAAACTAACATAAAAATACAGATGGCACTCGTGGTGCAGTGCGTAAGACACTGGCTGGCCTTCCATCCGAGAGTTCTAGGTTCGATTCCCAGTGAGGACACAATATTTATGTGTTTTTATCAAAGTCTGGGTGTTGGTGATTGTTCAAAATTACTAACAACCTCCTTGTACGAAAAAGCAAGGACATACACACAATATTATGATATCGTCACAAATGCCTCCATAGCTTCCTCTCTCGGCACATATTTTCACAAATCTTGCTAGATCTATCGACTAAGCGACTCTGAATATCTCTGGAGTAGCTTGCTACCTTTGGACGATGGTAATTATCCAATGTATTTGAGAAATATTTATTAATAAAATTATTATATTCTTATTTAGGAGGATTCCGATCAATTAATATAGAATAAGACATCACAGGTGTATTAAAGAATACCGAAAAGCATTCTTTCAAAATCTCAATAGGATCACTCAGCGTCGTACAATAATAATCAAAATATTTCTGCAACAATGTAATTATTTATGCTTCCGTACTTGGCCAACTCCATCAAACACTTTAATCATTTCAAAACGTTTCACGCTATTTTTAGAATTTTATATTTCTAATAGCAATATAAAAATATAAGATTTTTTTATTACATGGATATTTTGATTTAAAAAATCTTAGTATTTTTTCCATAACCTAACTTTCAATACAACTTTTCTTCTGTATTTACAATAAAAATATTTTTTTATTATTTGGGAGGTGACAATTTTAGGGTAGCACACCGGCAGCGCGACCTCGCTCATAAGCTAGCACAACAATCCTCGATGACGGATGTAATAATGAAGAGGCACTTCACGTGATTTTGACATACTTAATGTATTCCTGATGCCACCATATAGTGATGCACTTCGCATCCTTATTACACAGCAAGAAGTCCGTCGCCATAGCCGACTTTCATTCACCCTTCAGCGGTGCTACAAAGACAATCTACACGTATTTTGTTTCACATGGATATAGACAGAGGAAACTGACGCAACTTTGTGCTTTCTTTATGCCCCGTGATTTAAGTAAGTATGTAGTAAATCTGTTAGGTTATATTTTAATTTTGAAAAGCTTATATTCTATTCCGATAAACATATCGTTGAAAGTTGCCTCAGTACATGCACCTGTTTATATTTTGTAATTTTATAATGGCCATCCATCATGAATTGACAGCGAAAAACATTACCCACGTATGGAAAGTTAACCTCGCCATGGTTGGAGTATTCACTACTATTCTCTCTCAATGCAGCTACGTACAATCCGTGTTTACAAAGCATGGCAACTTAACAAAATTATACAATGCAAGTATATACTTAGCATATGTTTAAGTAGTTACTAATATTTGACATTGTATGACTTTCTTAATGAAGACGTTAATTTTTACCTTATTAATTTTTATTACAACTTTCTTTGCGCTTATTAGTGGCAGAAAAGTATGTTTACTTTCTCGTGTTTTCGGTTAATTGAAAGTCTTTATTATACTGACTGCAATTTTATTGCTATATTATTAAGTTTATTGTTGCTCTTTGGGAAATTTTCTAAAACCGAAATTTGCATCACTTTCATTTATTTTGCCAATGGTCCAAAATCTGGCCATTAAATGTCATCAAACCTCTTCCAAATTCAAATTTCATATTTTGACACTTAACAAATTTTCTTTTGTTTCATTTTGCATTATGTATGTTGTTTCATTCGATTCCAGCTCGTTTTTATGGGAGACCATGAAGATTTCATATGCAAATGAGGAGGTTTTAAGATAAGCCAATACGTCGATAGAAAATATAACTACTTATGTACCTACTACCAGAGCATTGGAGTGGACCTAATACTTGCTCCGGCTCCGCTTTGAGGTCTGCTCCGCTCCGGGTAAAAAGTTTCAATACGTATTATACCTATGTAGGTATAAAAATGTTAAAAAATAAGTATTTTTAAAATAATCGTCATTTTCATTATGAATTCTATTAAACAAAATTACCTACAGCAAATCGTCTCTCATTATTTGCCTCTTCTGTCAAAAAAGTGAGGTCATTTATCACTCGGTAGTGTTGCCATATTTCAAACAATTCCAGTGTTGCAAAGTGTCAAAATATACTATTTTCATAGTGTTTTAGGACGGAAATTTAATAATAAAAAAACATCCGGAGCAGTGGAGCACTACAAATTTTCGGTGCTCCGGGTAAAATCCCATTGCTCCAGTGCCCCGTGCTCCTGCTCCGAGCTCCGCTCCAACGCTCTGCCTACTACCAAGCACATAAAACCTGTATACTTCGTCTATGCAATAAGAATTATAATTTTTACTCCACCGTATAATGCAGTGTGGACATAGCATAAGTATGACTCCGTAATTGGCTCAATGTCCAGGGCGTTGGTAGTATGATACGACTGGCACAGAAAAGGGAGGTGTACTGCATTTTGGTCACCAACCTTCGATAGAAGACAACACCAAAGAAGAAAAGTTTACGGGCATGTGTATAATAAATACTTGAAACTTTGTACAAGACAATTTGTTTGGAATGTTTTCTCTGATAAAAGTTGTTTCATGAAACAAAAACTACCCTAAATAACAACACACATATTTAGCATTTCTAGCTGTGATATAGAAAACCCGCAAATCGATAATTCTTATATAATATATTCTTGTTTTTTTTAATACTACAACAAATCATGAGGCCCAATAACAGTAGTGTAGTGCCGTAATTAACATGAAATGACCACATAATCATCCAGGTTTTGAGAAAACTACATAAATATATGGTGGTCGTGAATCGACCCCGAACCCCCGGGTGAGAGCCCAGTACTTTACGCACTAGACCACGAGGAAGCACGTCGTGTATGAAAAGTGTTTTTTACGTCTATTGTTTTCATCCATTTCATTCATGGTGTTTGAAAATCGGACAACATTTCAAGCCTAGTGACGAATACCATGTTATAAACTGCGAACAAAGATACCTAGTAGAATTCAATGATATTTTCTAAAGAGCATTGTATTTCCATAGGTATACAACCATAGACAACTCAACACTCCAAGAAATCTTTACATACGGATAGTATTCTGATTGCTCAAACCTACTATTCATGGATGTGTATAGTATCAAAATAATTTGAATATGTGGTACATATTATTATTATTTCATACAAATTTAATAACGTATGACAGTATATAACTTTTATAATATAATAATTATTGATTGATGCAAGTTCCGAAAAGTTGTGACAATGGCATTTGAAAATACGAGCTGCCATCACGCGTCTACAGAATCTTAATCGGACTAACAAATCATGAGGTGTGTCCCATTTTTGGAGCAACATAATATTCATAATACAACATGGCTTATATTATAAAAAAAACTGTAAATTAATGCGACACTATCATAACAGGTATGCCTTAGAACAATGTAAATATGAACAAACATTATTAAAAACATGTATTTAAGGCAAAAAAAAAATATTTGTTTATTATTGAATTTGGCAGTTCGGTAATAAATAACGATGAATTTATAATACATATGTATCCAAGGTTAAGGCCATTCTACACGACCAAGTAAAACGCTGCGGGTTACCGACTACCGACCACCTCTAAATTTTGTAAACTACACATGACCGTCAAAAGCGGCTAATCTAAACATATAACACAAACACTGATAGATCTCGCAAGACGCATTAAATGACACAATCGGTTCATCAGAATAACCGCTTGCTTCCGCCTCCAGAGGCGTTCCGACCGCCGCCCGCTTTCCGAACCCCTCCATCCACGACCTAAAAAGTTTGCGTGGTTTTATAAAATTATATACCAATAGCATCGCTTCGGGACAAGGAAGTGTGGCATTAAAACCTTGTCATTCTGACACGTTTATAGCGTATGGAAGACGGCCGTACATAAACCGCGGCTGCATATACATGGCGGGTGGAGATGGGGTAACTCAAATCATTGGTTCTGTTTATTGATGCGGTCAGTAGCAGGTTAACCGTGGTATTTTACCTGCTTGTGTAAAATTGCTTTTAGTTATCGCTTCCCGTAGTGAATCGAAATTATGATTTTAAATTTATTTTTCTGACAACAATTTAGGACGGGTCATGGATTTTTTCAACAACTCCGTATGTCTTTGTCCAAATCGATACCTAAAATATACTACATGACAATAATTTCCATGCTCAGTATTCTGTAAGAAAACACTTGTTTCTCAGACAAGCAATGTTTTGTTTAATTCGTGCAAATTATCGTATCGGAGAAGAGCTAATCGATGAAATTCCCATTCGGCTTAAAAACATTTATGTTATTTATAAATTGACCTGATTCCGATGTTAATATAATTTTCCTTCGTGCAATTAGTGTTTTCATATGACATAACTTGCCTAACCGATTGCTTATCTTGCCAGCGAATTTTTGGCCCATGGATTGCTGTAACTTAGTTTATTCGTCGGTGCATACACTGTACCTTACCCAATAAGCGCAATCTGCCAATCTTGGTAATTGCCAATATCGGTGCTGTATATTTTCTTCTATGAGAAATTTTCAACCTCTATCAAATCTCTAATACGTTTTTGCAAATCACAAAAGGTTTCACAGACCGCAAATTATAAACTGCTACTTAAAATAGATACAGTAAATTTTGATTAATACATTAATTAGTCTACTCTAAAGTTATTTTCTTGGTAAAAGTTACAGATCTAGAAATTGATGTAGAAAGCTTCGTACTTGCAACGGGCGACGTACCTACTTAATAGTGTGCAGTACATCTTATTTGAAAGTAAGCGGTAAAAATTAGCTTCATTCGAATCTTGATATGGAAGACGATAAAGAAGTAAATAAAATAAATGTAGTTGAGGTAATAATGGTTTAGTATAAACTTGCATACCTTAAACTGTGTTGCAAGTAACAAAAATATTTATATTTAAATTATTTTTTGCACACTTTGTCTTCATTATAATAATTTTACACTAATTAACATTAACTAATTAAAATTCAAAGGATTATACTACGTAATAGAAATGACAAAAAATACTTCAGAACAGTTTTTACGGT
Source organism: Rhyacophila brunnea (assembly GCF_057557595.1). NCBI lineage: Eukaryota > Metazoa > Arthropoda > Insecta > Trichoptera > Rhyacophilidae > Rhyacophila > Rhyacophila brunnea. The sequence continues at coordinate 5,236,895 of NW_028232796.1, read as the reverse complement.
ACAAAAAAACATATTTATACATAGATTAGAATGTAACTGTTTTGTATGAAAATAATATATATACATAACCATTTTATTCCCTATACTGTGGTAAGTAATCACGTGGACTTCTTTCAGTACTGTTCGGTTATACGGAATACAGCGGAAAACGCATTTTGAAAATAGCCGATAAACTGGATTATTTCTTAGTTTGGGTTAGTTTAGGTTAGGTTAGGTTGGGTTAGGTTAGGTTAGTTTAGGTTAGGTTAGGTTTGGTTAGGTTGACCTAACAAATAATCCAGTTTATCGGCCATTTTCAAAATGCGTTTTCCGCTGTATTCCGTATAACCGAACAGTACCCTTCCTTCTTCTTTCTTTTGACCATGACCGATCCTTTTAGAATCATATGGGCATTCACAGAGTAGAGGTTTGTATTAACTCAATTAAATTATTTTGTTTTTACAAGAAATGGATCTTAGCCACTTGCTCAATCTAATAAGTCCATACTCTGACTTCAAACACAAATTGAAAAACAATATGTGTATTTGTCAGACCCAGTATTCGAACATGAGACCCACGACATTATAAACCGACGATTAAGCCGTTCGGCCATCGTGGAAATGTGTATAAAATGTCGTTGTTATACAGTGACGTCCCAAGACAAAATGCCGCCCCTGGGCAGGGCCATTATGCCGCCCCATTTTTTTATACAATAATTTTTATCATCAGTGCTCGTGTCGTATTTGGTCACCAAGGACGTTGAAGGGCAACGAAAGTAAACTAGACATCGCCAACCCGACAAAAAATACAGTCATGTTAAACCTCTTATGTCAATTAATACTTTTTGTTTCTAACCAGTGAGCCGAATTTTTTAAAGGAAAGATATTTTCGTTATTAAGTAGGTACTCAGCTTTCGTATCTATTTCTATATATACAAAATGATTATCCTCGATTTGCCGCCCTTCGGGTAATTGCCGCCCCCAAGTGACGCTCAATCTGCCTACCCCCACGGGACGTCGCTGTTGTTATAGCAACTGTATACAATTTGAATGTTTCAATTTAACTTGGGCTCCCATAAACACTAAAACCATTGATAAATATAAGATTCATCAACATTTTTTATAGAAATTCATGGAAAATCATTTGAAAACGGTACCTTACTTGAGGAATATTGACTGTATTATAACAGTTTTGTTCGATTTACGATATATTTAACTTTGACGTAAATTTAGTAGTCGTTCAATCCTCGTAGGCATAGATCGTACCAGTGACGAAGGGTGGAGGTAGGATGTTCAGATTCAACATAAACAGCGCATACTAAACATTGTCCGTCATACTTATTTGTTTTCATTGAACTAAAAATACAATTTACAGATAGTGCCGGTTAGTGCCGGTTAGTGCCGGTTAGTTATTTAAATTTCAATTAAAACCTGCCTAAATCAAACAATAATAGTTTAGGTATTCTATGGGCGATCAGACAAAAATGGTGCACACTTTTTCGGTCATACTTATTTTTGAATTAAGAATACATATTACAGATGGTGTTGGTTAGTTTTATTAAATTCGTTAAGCCCTACCTAAATCAAACCACAATCGATAAAACATATTCTTCTATCTATAAAATATCTAAAATGATGTATAGTGTAATGGCATTATTTTAGATATTTTATAAATAAACGAATATTTTTTTGACAATTATCTACTATGGCTTGGATTAGGCAGGGTTTAATTAAATTTTAAAGTCTAACAAACACTATCTACACATTGTAGTTCAATGTCTTCAATGAAAACAAACTGACTTTGACTGACAAAGTTTAGTGTAGGTACACTATTTATGTTAGATCTTAACAGCCTACCTCCACCTTTCGCCACTGTCTCGTACACCGGATGGTCACTGGATGAATGCGATAATTCAATTCAATATACATAAAGTACAATGAAAGGAGGCTCGGAGATACGGTGGATTGATTAAATATTAAGCTTCAGCGGAAATACGTGACAGCAAAAAACAAGAAAGTGAGGACAGTTTGAGAAAACCTTCATCCAGTGGTGAATTGAAACAGGCTAATTCAATTTCAATTTTCAATTTTCAATTTCAATTTTAATTTATTTGATGATGGTGATGATACAGATATAGCGTAAAAGTTTGAGAAACGCTTCTAAATGTAATCTGAGCTTGCAACTTTGTATCTCAATTTGTCGGTACGTGAAATTTAATTTACGGTTTCACATTGAATGCAATTGCAAAACTAATACAGACATACAAACCAACTTTATACCGATGTTTCTTTACCGTGTCTAGATAATTTATCATATAAGTAAACCTTTTCAACGTAAGAAGTTAACTACAAAATAATATATATCGACAGGCGGACAGTACACTAATAATTGACAGGTATCTTAAACATGCATACTGTCTGCTTCAATAGCGTATTTAATAACTCATAACAACTATAATAAATATATTTTTAAACTCATTGCAAAGTCCAGACAAACATACATCATATTATGTTCGTAAATAAATGTACAAACAACCAATTGTGGACATATTTTGAATATTTTTACTGTGTTACTAGAAGTAGCGACGGGTGGTTTTGTGTAATAGTTTATTTGTGAAACCGTCCTTTAAAGTTAATATGATGTGGACTGTCTAAATTACATTTAATTTTATCGAAATGTGAACATGCATTGGGCTTAAAACAAATAATTGAAGGCATCCCTATAAAAAGGGTATATTAAATACATTGATACCAAAAGTATTATATTTAAAGGGTCTATATAACAATATACACAGCTTCGGGAATTTTATTTTCATAATATTGCCACACTTCTTCAAATCAAAATTTATTCGAAAAGGTTGGTTAACGTGTAAGATGGGTCTACTTGCGATGTACAATTTGATACTTTTACTTTGGTTGTTTTAATGGTTTTGTTGTTTGCTCTATTACGTGTTAAATTAAAATAAGAAAATGCTTATCTTTTAAAATAATATATCTACACATAAAACATCGAAATTTTTGTATTTATTTCGCAGTGTTTTTCATGTCTCCAGAACATTTTTGTTTTTGCATATAGACCCTTTTTATAGGGACGCCTTCAATTATGCCCGTGCATTTGTGTAGCAGCAAAAGTTTAAAAACTAGTTAACATATTATAATTTGTATGTAGACATAAACGTTTATTAGTCCGGAATAGACTTTACAACGCTTTTCCCCGACACTATGCTCTTCCTCGACACTTTCTTGTATAAGTATCTAGAAGTGTGTTTTTTCAATGATTGAGTGTATGAATGAGAAAGACAGGTGATAGATTCAAACCAATTTGTGCGAGGTTGTTTGACACCCTTTTCAATCAAAAGAAAGTTGACACTTTTCCAAGAATACTATGAAAACGATTTACGCACTGCTGGGGGGGTAACATGAAAAAGGGCACAATACCAAGTCAAGAAAATTATGTTTTAATTAACAGGTAACCCATTGCGATTTATAAGTCAGAACTTACAATAATCAATACTAACTTTGCTTGTATTAAAAATCACTATTGTGCGTTTTTCAATCAGACGTATATTTTTTCGTTTTTTTATGGCTGTACAATCAATTATTATCACTTCCCTGCCCACCTGGTGGATAAGCTTCAACAAAGGTAAATATAGACATGATCAGATCTAGATAAGCACAAAGTTCTCTCTCTCTTGTTGCCTCTGTATTACATTCGCCCTGTTATTTTGGCACTCCCTTTTTGGACGAAATAATCAAAAGATCAGTCGGCCATTGTTCTCGAAGAAGTGAAATTCGCACCCATTGTCATTCTTTTTTTTTCGTTCAACTGGCGACTCACGTTTTCTTGCATTTTATTCGAGAGACCTTAGAAAAGCACCATAGATATTTTTACATCGCAGATAGATGGAACATTTTTAAATGTCATATTAACGTTCTATAGAATTTCAAATTGATGTCTCCCGCTCATTTATAAACGTCATTATAAATACATTTTCAGCGATAAAATCTCTAAAACTATACTATGCAAACTATACAATTTAAGTATAAAATATACCAAAGATGTTAAGGTAAATGTGCCGCATAGGTGGATTGAGATTTTACAACTTTCTTTTTAGACCAAACCAAACCTAACCTAACCTAACCTAACATAACCTAACCTAATTTAACCTACCCCAACCTAAAATTACCTCATATCGTCTCTGTTCTGGCAGAACACACTAACTGGAGAATACTAGTTTTGAGTAATTTGACTTTGAAGTTGTTAAAATGTTTGAAATGGTTTATCATGTGAGTTTATTAAGTAATCGTAAAAGGATGACTTTAAAATAAAGACTGTTTATTTATTAAGAAGGTTTCCAGACGGTAAAGTTTGAAATAATGAACATTTTGGTATAACTAACTCAATATGTAATTTTTTCGAATTGTCTTGTCGAAATGTCTTCTGCTAGAACAGTGACGATATAATCTTAGTTTGTGATAATGGTGCATCAAAATGTATGAAAATTTCAAATTTTCAATTAACAATTATTGGATCGAAAAGCCGGTGTGCCGACAGAAAAAGGTTATTATTATATTTGTCTACGTGGAATAAACTGTTTTCGTAAAAACAAAATTATAAAAGCTCATGGCTACCTCCGCTGCACAATTACCTACCGATGTTAAAATTTCAAGGATCCCATCGCGTGGTGCTACAAAAGCGATATATTGTAGGTACTAAATGTATGGCGATGAACCTATTACAAGTGTCGCGACTTTGTGCTTACTCTATTCTCCGATCCAGTAGGTCTATTCTTAACGGTTATCACTTTAGCACGTTTCCGTTATTATCACTGTTCCAAATTAACACGGAAGGTATTCTATACACTAAACGGTTATTGGCGGCTATCACTAATTCTTAATGCGAAGAAAATTTAGGTTGGTATACATGTCGGGCCGCGTGGCTTAAGCGTTGGACTATCACGCCGTGGGTCCCAGGTTCGAATCCTGGGTCTGGCAAGTACACATAATATTGTTTTTCAATTTGTGTGTGAGTCAGGGTATGGATCTAATATGTTGAGCAAGTGGCTGACATCAGTTTCTCGTAAAAACAAAATCTGTTAATACAAACCTCTACTCTGTACTGGTACTCTACTCTGGCGGTCTTGCATCTCAATGTGTAAAATTGACGTACTCTGTCTCGTTTTTAAAGTTATCACGGCCAAGAGAAGATAATATCAACTTTTGACATTTCAGACGGTTAGCTAATTCTAATAACGGATCACTAGTTCTTAATGCGGAGAAAATTTAGGTTGGTATACATGTCGGGCCGCGTGGCTTAAGCGTTGGACTATCGCGCCATGGGTCCCAGGTTCGAATCCTGGGTCTGGCAAGTACACATACTATTGTTTTTCAATTTGTGTGTGAGTCAGGGTATGGATCTAATAGGTTGAGCAAGTGGCTGACATCAGTTTCTCGTAAAAACAAAATCTGTTAATACAAACCTCTACTCTGTGGAGGCCCATATGATCCTATTAGGATCGGACATGGTCGAAATAATAATACATGTCGGTCAAATTCGGATATGTTCGTGCTGCCGAACCCAAGCGAATAAGACCGAACACAAGCGGATAACGCCGAACCAGCGCCATCTAGTCGGTAATGAGCCGAACAGAAGAATTCAGTATTGACACGTCAAACATAATCAACATAACCTACAATTTTATTAGTCGTGTCATTGTCATGTCGATTGCAGCAAAACAGGCGGTCTTGCATCTCAATGTGTAAAGCGTCAATTACATTGAGCTTTTTTATGAGCTGATTATTGGCAAATTTATAATCTGCCTGTAAATTCGCCCAGTGTAATCATCGAATAAGGAATAAGCTAATAAGCAGGTTGTAAACACTCCACCTAGAAAAGTTGCATGCCGGTCAACTTTTCACACTACACGCCGGCGTGTGGGCTTACTGCGTCTGCGCAATAGAGCGATGGTGGTGGAAAAACGAACTACTCATTTTGAAATTTACATGGAGCGTAGCGACCTCCCGGTAAAAAAACGAACTACGTTCCGTCAAAATCGCTCGCTGGCTTGTGGCTTATCAGCGAATGGAAAGTTTTGTGTGTAATCATGAAGTCGCAGTAGCTGAACCGCCCGCTTTTAAATTCGCCAATAAGCAGCTCGTAAAAAAGCTCAATGTAATTGACGCATAAAATTGCCTACTCTGTCTCGTTTTTAAAGTTATCACGGCCAAGAGAAGATAATATTATCAACTTTTGACAGTTCAGATGGTTAACTTTTTACATAATTAGCCGCCAGAATACGTAAAGTGATAAATGAGATATATTTATGACAATTAGCTCTTTTTGTGATGTTAGAATATTTGTACCAGTCTTACTTCAAATTTTGTATAAAATTAATCGTCCAGAGGTTCTTTCTTGTTTAATTACAATAATTAAACTATTTAGGTTTCTCTTGAAGAATCTTTTGATAAATAATTATACTCTTCACAACTGGGCTCTCTGTCTCTGTGTAGTCTGTGATCGTCCTGCAATAGTTTTTTTTTTAATAATACTAGGTAGTTATATCTTTAATACTTTTATCTATTACGGAATGTTAACTACACGATTCTTTATTGCATTATGTCGTCATTTAACTATGATAAATTTTGAATTATTTAACTGTACTTACAAATATTTTATGTCATCTTCAAAAATGCCATGATTATTATTTAATTTGCAAAATGACAATTCACATTGTTTACATGAAAACGGTTGCAAGCGGTTACACAAATGACACAACCATAACTCGTGTTTGTTCCATTGTACAAAAGTGAAATTTATTTCTAACAAACACAGGTAATGAATTATTTCATGTAGGGACATCTTCTCAGTGAAATACTTCACTAAAATAATTTAGAATATATTTCATGACAAATATTGAAATAGGCATTTCAAACAGAATTAAGCCGAATAGAGCAACTATGAACAAACAATTGAGCTGTTGAGTAGGCATTCCATTTTACCACGTTTCTTAGCTCGTATTCTTGTTTGTCCGGCGGTTGTTTATCCAGTACAAATCTTGCAATCGATTTTAAACTAACTTCCCGACTAGCTAGACATTTTAAACTTTTAGAATATATCAGAACACGGTGCCAATCCATTCTTTTAATACTTTTAGCCATAAGTAGAATTGAATTCATTTTCAGTTAATTCTGTTTTGTATGAAAAGTTATTTCGGCACCATTATTGGTTGCTAGGGGTCTGGGGTCCTAGCAACTAAATTATTAATATATACGTGCGTTACTATGGAAATCAAAATTACATTTCAGTATTCTATATTTGTTTGTTTGTTGCAAAATAGCAAAAAAATGATTTGTTGACAATTGCATAATTTGTCCTAAATTATTAATACATAGAATTGGCAAGTTTATATGATTCAACAGAAAATTTAAAAACGTGGTATATAAAAAGTTCTTTTTATCTTGTAATTTTTAAGTATCAGGGCAAAAATATAATCAAGGCTATTTTTAAAACAAACCATCCAATGAATAAATAATATTGTGTTGATATCTAACAACATTATTTTCGCTGTGAAATCAAATAATAATATGATTGATAAGGTAACCGATCCAATCTATATAATATTAATTAAACTATTTTTGTATTCAACACGCAAATTTTAAGACTGTAACATCATTTATTGAACATACAGAATTTAAAACATGTGTATTAATAAAAAATAGAAAAATTTCCGCAGCAAATGGGACATGTAATCCGGGAAGTGCGCTTTACCATTTAAGCTATCAATTCAATCGATAATACGTTCCTTTAATATCGGGGAGCATTTTAGTTTATTCCGATTCGGTACTAATATTTTTTTTTATAATCGGCATGTTTTTGAGGTGTATCAAATTATGTATAGTATTATTAAACTTGATAAAAATATGTAGGTCTACCACCAGGCGAACAAGCAGGGCGGCAGTAAAGAGCCCGGACCGCCCCCTGTATTTTATAATTTACATAGTAGGTATATTATGTTTGTGAAATAACATTAATATGGCATTGGCAAGTATTTACGACACTATCTTTAGACCAAAATCTCTTCTGCACATAATATTCGAATACAATAATGTACCGACATAACACTTCTGTGATTAGCAACATATTTTATTAGATTTTAAATTAAATAAAAAATCACTCTCATAATGTGCAGAAGAACAGATTCTTCTACCATTGCGGCAACGACGAAATCACTTTGGAACGGTCTTAGTGTCATTTGAAAGCAACGAAACCAACACCTAAATGATTCGCCTGCACTGCCGGAAGAATCTGACACCATTCTACTTACCTATCAAGCTTATAATGATATGTGTATTTTGTGTAATTTTAGTGACGACATGGCCTCGCAATTTGCTTTGAATTCTTGATAGTATGCAAATCTTGAAACCAAATCAATGCAGATTTCAGTTTGAATAAATCCTTCCAGCAATCACGATAAAATTCTCACACATCTGTCACACTCGCGAATTACATAAATATAAATCAGTCCATAATCTATGGTAGCTATTTCCGTTGTCTACTGGTTCCTACATGCTCTTTCCGCCTCGCTCTGGCGGTGTTGCTTTCGTTTCCCGGACATGTGTGTCAATATTTCATTCGAAGCGTTTACTTTTCTTTTATTCTTCCGCTGAATTTATGGCGTTTATTGGGTAAATAAAACAATAATTAAAGAATCGCGGAGCGCCGAGCCACGTTTTGTAGGTCAATGGTCTACAATTATTATTGCCATTTTTATTTTGCTTGGGATCTGACCAATAGACAGAACTGAAGGCAATTATTATGAAAGCCAATGAAATTAAAAATAAATTTGCTATATTGGTTTCGGTCTGTATTCCTTCTAAAATCTAAGCTGTGCTGTGAACAGGTAAAATTGAAAAATACCGCATATAACTCAGTCGAGTTTAAAACCTAAATAAAAGTGCTGCATTAAAAAATAAATTGGTATTTACTTATTATTCGTTTCGATATTGCTTTATAAACCAATGTTTTTAAAAATATGGATATAAACAACCGTCTCTAGAAAGTTTTCCTGTTTCTACGTAACAATTTTTTGCCGTCCAGATTCTGGCTTTTGCTTTTATATCCAGTCGCACACACGTACAACGTAAAATTATTTAGTGACGTCCCGTGGCACCAAGCACGCCATTGCTTAGAAGCGGCACATTCTAAAAAACGACAGCAAGAAATACAACTAGTCCTTAACTTACTCTATGCAGACGATACAGTTCTCATTGTAGACAGTCGGAATGGCTTATTAATTAATATGGTAACGAAGGCAAGCAACAAATACGTCCTAAACCGAAATACAAAAAAACTAAACACCCATTTGAATATTAGTACAGCTCTACAGAACCTTCGAAGTAAACCGAATGCCCTTGGAGATGACACATTACATTGCATACTTTGGTTACTATTTGTATGATTACTGGGGCCATACCATTTCACTGAAATCTGAAATAAGTCAAGAATGTTAGGGCTGCTTTTACATGACTAATAAAAATACTATTTAGCCACGACATAAACACGGAACTCAGATTGAGAATATTAAGATGATATTATGTCTTTTCACTCCTATTTTACGGAGGGAGGCGTTGACATTTACAAAAAAACACTCAGAAACTTAAAGCTTTCGAAATGTGGCTGTACACACAAATGATCCGTATACGCTGGAAAGACATAATTATGATTGTCGAGGTAATGTCGAAGATGTAGAAGACGAAATAAATAATCAGAGAAATAAAAACCAGACAGTTGGCGTATTTTGACCACAACATGCGACGTCCCCAGAGATATTATCTTCTACTTCTTATCATTAAATAGGAAATCTGCGGTAATCGAGACCCTAGATTCTAGAAGAAGGTGAACGTCCTAGCGAGAGAATCTCAGAGACTAGTTTATGCCCAGCACTCTATCCCTATTTAGAACAACGATAGACAGGAAAAATTGTCGTAGTGGAATTTGGAATTACATTCTATAGTAACAGTATGAGCGCGTGGCAGCGTTTGCGCTAAACGCTACTGATTTTCGATAAGTTGCGTTTGAATCTGTACTAGTTTGTTTGAGGGACGTTGAAATGCGGTCGCCAAAAGCTGCATCAATCTCTGCGCGAAAATTTGGTCTACCTTGTATTCTGATAAGTAGGCTTTGGTACGACTGTGCTGGGTTCTTTTCCGCTCTGTCGTGATACTTTACATGTTTGTGTTTTCCATCGCCTTGCCACTATCTTTCTGTACAAACGTTGAATGAATGACCAATAACAGCATCTACCAATCCTCGTAAGAAATGTCTTTTTATTTATTCCTCCGCCAATTTAAGGTAGCCCGGTGGCCGTGCGGCTTAAACGTTGGACTATAACGCCGTGGGTCCCAGATTCGAATCCTGGGTCTGGCAAATAAGTACACATATTGTTTTTCAATTTGTGTGTGAGTCAGGGTATGGACCAGCGATACTCAACCTGCGGCCCTTTAAGCTTTTATATGCGGCCCGAAACACATTTATTATCAGGAACATGATTTTTAATTTCACTATTGTAATTTTTGACGAACAGATATGTATATTATTATTCTGCTTCAGTTTATAATTTTTAAAATCTCAAAAATGTTTTGTAAAAAAGGGGGGGTTTCATGATTTTTTTCGTCAAACCAGTAGTGATGCGGCCCGCGTTACTTTAGAAATATATGTATTTGACCCAAAGACAAAAAAGGTTGAGTATCATTGGTATGGACCTAATAGGTTGAGCAAGTGGCTGACATTCATTTCTCGTAAAAACAAAATCTGTTAATACAAACCCCTCTACTCTGTGGAGGCCCATATGATCCTATTAGGATCGGACATGGTCGGAAGAAGAAGAAGAATTTATATACTCTACGACTATAAGAGATTGTAAAGTAAAATCAAAAACTCATTTATAATACTATAATATCACTCTTCATTTTATTCAAGAGAATGATAAGAAAGTACAATTGAGTATGAATTCGCTTTATCGTGAATAGACAAAACGGAATAAAAATTCAAATCAAAATCTCACAGATCTAAATGCAATCGCCATAAAATATTTTGACGCACAATAGTCTGCAATATTAAATTTATTATTCAATTTGAACAGACGAAAAATGAAAGTGTTACCAGTTATGTTTTATTATAAGCGAAAAATTTAATTAATAATGTGTGAAAGATCATATTGAGAATGATTACTTTTTAGGGCTATTTACATCGAAAGAAGTTCATTGCCGATAAATTTTACCGGTAAAAAATATATGAGATCAAGATGAGAATAATTGATTGATAAGAAGCACTTTTAAAATATAAAATACTCGTCTACAATCGACACATTATATACATATACATGAGTGCCCTACGATGGAAAGCGATCAAAGGCAACATTATAGTATATAACTCACCATTAGAAAACAGTGAAAAGCCGAAAAGCTTTCGAGATACGGTTGTATTAGGGGATTTCCTGGGTTGATCGTGACAGTAAAGTATCGGGAAGTGGACAATCCAAGAGAATGGATATTACTATCAAATCTACATACTTCAGTATTTTTTTCCTGTTATGAGAAATATGAATTATTGCAACGTATATGCAGCTTCATCGTCAACTTACAATGTCATGGATCCTAGGTTCGAGTCCTGGGTCTGGCAAATACACTTATCGATTTTGAATTTGCGTTTGGAGTCAGAGTATGGACCTAATAGGTTGAGCAAATGGCTAACATCCATTTCTCGTAAAGACAATTTTTTTTATACAAACCTCACTCTGTGGAGGCCCATATGATCCTATTAGGATCGGACATGGTCAGGAGAAGAAGATGCAGGAAAGGTAAAGTGCAGTTTAGTAGACATTTTTCTCTTGGCAGCGCAAGCTCCGTAAGTGGCTCAATGTTAAGAGTTTTCGTAATCCGATACGACTGGCTCGTGCTAGAAAGATGTACCTACCTACTAGAATTTTATGACAAACGTTTAACCACTTGATCCAAGGAATTCAGTGGGTCTATTCTATACTTATCGAACACTAAATTGATAAATAGTATCAAACTTAGGGTAGGTTTGTATCAAAATATTAGCACTTATTGTAACAATTACACGAAGCCGGTTTTTATTGTTGCAATAAGTGCGATATTTTAACAGCAGCAAGATAGGTGCTGTTAAAATATAGCACTTATTGCAACAATATAAACCGGCTTCGTGTAATTGTTACAATAAGTGCTAATATTTTGATACAAACCTACCCTAAGTGTGATAATATTTTTCACTTTATCACTTTAGCGGTCGATAAGCATAGAATAGACCCAATGATGCATGATCTACAGGAGTTGTCAAGAAACAAACTTATTAAAACTCACCGCCTAAAATGTGATAGATTTGGCATCAAGTTTCATTTAATATGTTTTCTATTGGGTGTGTTTCTGATGCTGTTCCAAATATAAATGTAAAAAATGGAGCTTTCTTTGTCCCATTACGAGATTTCTATTCTTATGCGTCGATGACATTGAACTACTTTGCAAGCTACAAGGCAGCGAATTTACAATCTGCTTGTAAACTTGCCCAGTGTCATCATCGAACTAGCTAACAAGCAGATTGTAAACAATCAAAACAATACCGAGAAAAGTTGAAAAAGTTGTTCGTAGAGCGCCCGTCTTAAACCTCAATGACATTGAGCTACTTTACAAGCTGCTTGTTGGCGAATTTAAAAAAGGGGTGTCAGCTAGTGCGATTGTGATGATGACACACAAAACTTTCCACTCGCTCAGAAGCCAACAAGCTAGCGAGTTGAAACCGTCATTTTTATACTATTTTGACAGGACGTATTGAGTAGTTCATTTTTTTTCCGATAGGTCGCTACCACGCTCTGCGTAGACGCGGTAGGCCCACAAGCCAGCGTGTAGCGTGTAAAGTTGGCCGGCCTTCAACTTTTCTCGGTAGATTGTTTACAATCTCCTTATTAGCTTGTTCGATGATTACACTGGGCGAGTTTACAAGCAGATTTTAAATACGCCAACAAGCAGCTTGTAAAGTAGCTCAATGTCATTGAGGCTTTAGAAGACGTGTGTGCAGTCGAGTGCCCGCGTTTGGAATTAATTGGATGTTATATTTTTTAAGAAAGTCTGATAATAAAACTTCCACTTTGTGGCAATTTATGGTAATTGTCTATAATACCTACTCATCATGTAATATTAACATTATAACAGTGCCGGTAAAGTGATTTGTTAACCGGTAATCCTATGCCGGCCATTGCAAGCCCTGCCACAATATACATGCATGCCATATATAAGCTAATGCAATAGCCAACCATCAATCTGAAAGTGACATTTTCCTTGAGCGATTAATGATAAGAAAGTCACACGTCGAATACCGGCAGAGCGGCGAATAAAATATCTCGTGATCATCAATTAATTTGCGGAAGTGTGCTGGAAGAGGTAAAGTCTCGCCGACACGGCTTGTCTCTTCGTGTTTTACCACTCTTACAAAACATCATAAGAGATACAATCTATATAGCTACATACCAAATACAATATCTACTCATACTTTTAAAATCAAGTCTAGTCCAGACCAATATAAATCTGCCTACAACAGTGTAGGTACTATTTAATATATCTATGGTTTAATATACCATCTTTTTCTACAGTACAAAGGTGTAAAAAATATAGTGTTTCTGAAAAAGCTATTATAGTACCTACATGAACATTTTTCGTTTTGAATTCTTCTCAATTTTATTATAGTATTTTGGCATATTTCACGTTAAATTACAGGGTCTAGGACGATTTGGCGCCGGGACAACTGGGTGCCATACAATCAGCGCTCGAAATGGAAAAGTTTACAAACCGGAGCGCTCGACAGTTTTCTGAAGAACAATACGTAGTTATCATAGTTAGAAGACATAGTTATCAAATTTTATGTGTATTTCATAAAAATAAGTGTGTTAGATTTTCTATTATATGGCATATCTAGCTCAGACGATCAAATTATTTTTTCGACGAGACGGAGCGATACTTTTGCCGATTTCACGAACAGGAACGGCGCTCCGGTGCGCTCCGGTCCACTTCTAGCCCTGCATGCAATCGAATGAAATTTGAAAATGAATAGAAGTTCGTGCATTATTATAAGTAGGTAATTACCCACTTTTAAAATATATATTTTATATTATTATTTATATTTAAATTATTATATTATTATGTAATACTTAGTGAGAATTTAAATATGCACAATTAAATAATGATTTAATTGTACATATGTTTAAATTCCAGACTTTCCAGAGATTTTCTCAGACATGATAATTCTCAATCTGCAATAAAAAACATTATTTTGACAGAAATTGATAAAATTCCTCATCTATTTTCTCTATAAACCCGTATCGAACTTATATTTCTTTCTTTCGGCAATACGGCGCCCAGTTGTCCTGGTACCCAGTTGTTCCATCCCTAAATTATATTTTACATTTTTGTAATTGCAATTGTACTGATTCGTATCATGGCACCAGGGGTATTGGAATGTGGCCCTTTCTACCACTTCCACCAATGGCGCACCCAGGGGGGGGCAAGGGGCCCTGGCACCCCCCAAACATGAAAATTATCAGAATGATTTTAAACATTGAAATTGAAAGCCAATAAACTATACCTTTGAGCTTAGACAAATAAAAACACGGCAAAAAAATGATTTGAAATTCTCCAGCACCCTTTTTAGAAAAATTTCTTTTCTAATACAAAAATTTCGAAACACTAATGTGAGCTTTTTTTAGAAACCCAATCCCTAATGGAACTGTCAAAAAATTCTCGGTGTCCACCCGAATTCCGGAGTGGTGTAGGTCATGGCTGGGGAGGGCTGACAGGGCTCTAGCCTGGGGTCCCGGGCTGTGGGGGGCCCGGCGTGTCGGGTTGACCAGATAAGTGAGATAAACACACATCATAAATTAGCTTTAATAGTAAAAAAAGTCGCCTGCCGCGCTATTATACTTCATGGCCATAAACATTTTCAATTATATAATTGTGCAATATATTTTTTGATTATTATGTGTCGATACTCGACAGCTCCATTATTAAAGTAGATGTATTAAAAATCGCCAATAATTCACTGTGTAAGTACCCTTAATTTGAACTAAAACACAATTTGAAAAACGTTAATGTAGTGTTTCACACTGCCTTTAATCTTAGCGGTAGGTAGGGGGCCCGCCAAATATCCTAGCCTGAGGGCCCGTTTCAGGATGTGGAGACCATGGTGTAGGTACACTGAGTGCAATAGACAAAAGACCGATAAACGAGAAATTAGGCTGTGACGAAGAAAAAGAGTCTATTGGACTAATTTACATTCTCCTCCTTGCCCCCCCCCCCAATATTAAATCCTGGGTGCGCCACTGACTCCCACTACCCCTCCCCCACCCCCACGCACCATCTGGAACATTGGGCCCATTGACCATAAAGTATTAAGGCATAAGCCTATTAAGCAGTTCTGAAATTGCATACTATTATTATGAACACAATCATAGGAAGTTTTTACGACTTTTTTGTTATCCATTTACTCTACTGCTATTTTGAGAATTCGACACTTCACTACCAACATTACCAACCGAATACCAGTTACCTACTGATACTTACATTTTGGACGCTCTTCAAAAACATACCAGTATCAAATAAGCAAAGCTGCAACATTTATAATATTAAATTTTATTTTAATTAAAAAATTTAAACTAACTTTAAGAATTGAAATAATAGAAACTATCTTTCGTTGAGAGCCAGAAAGTTGCACCATGTGGTGCTATCCTTCACCGGAAATGGCTTCACGTGAAAGGGGTAGAAACGTCGTACACATCATCACTTAGACCCGGCCTCTTACCCGGGTCGCTCGGACCTTACTTCACATGCAATTTGCTAGACCACCCATATCATGATCCTGTAAATCTTCGTACTGTAATTGTACCTTCGTCAAATTAATCATCAATCATACTTGAAACCCATCTGACATAGCTTCATGACCCTGAGCTGACTGCCCATATTTTAACCTGAAAAATCACATTATTATTGATAAATTTCACCCGGTCATCATGAACTCTTCAATGTCCACCAGTGGCAAAGACCGTATTGTAAAAAAATCAGAATTTTACAATCAAGTCAAGTAACACACAGCAATCTGTTCTATCATAGTCGGCTTAACTCTAAAATTTTACGTTCAGATTAGTTATTAGTGTTGTATGGAGTCTTCTGAATCCCATTTTTTCTCAAAAATGTGATGCTGTGAAATTCATACAAATATTAGTTCCCATTATAAACCTAATAATCATGCTATTCAATAAGTTATAAATGCTTGAAATAATTAATGATAATGATAATAAATAAAACCACAAATTAGTTATGTAACATTATAATTTGTATTTCTACTACTTCTATTTCATCATGATCATCAGGGACGCGACAACCCGGTGTGGGTCTTGGCCTCCTCCAACAGCACCCTCCACCTGTCTCTATCCAGTGTGGCCGCTTTCCAATTCGGTACCCCCAGAATACGGCAGTCACTGGCAGCTCCATCCAACCAGCGAATCTTTGGCCTGCCTCTTCTTCTATTAGATTGCTGGACATCGCTCTCTTTGCCGGTTCATTGTCATTCATACGGTGCACATGACCTAGCCATCGCAGTCTCCCAATCTTAATTGATTGAACTGCGCTGCAATCTTCGTCGTACAGCCCGTAGAGCTCAGCATTATATCTTCTCCTCCAATTGGTTCCGTCCCTGATCGGTCCATATATACGGTGGAGAATTTTTCTTTCAAAAATGTTCAGGGCTCGTTCATTTCGCAGAGTTATTGTCCAGGTTTCCGATGCGTAGGTGAGCACTGGCTTTACAAGTGTCATGTAAAGAGTGCTTTTAGTTCGGCGAGATAGTATGCGGGACTTAAAATATCTTAACAGGCCAAAGTAGCATTTATTAGCAGACATGATTCTCTTGTTGATTTCTTCTGTAATATCATTATGTCGAGTTACAAGAGAACCAAGGTATATGAAACTGTCGACCGTATCAAACTTGTATGCACCAATATCTAACTTTGGTGCGCCTTCTCGTAATGTGACATAGTAGTCATAATGATAATGATAATAAATAAAACCACAAATTAATTTTGTAACATTATAATTTGTATTTCTACTACTACTATTTAGCAATCATAAAATAATAAGTAGGTATCTATACATATCATTCAGAACAGAAGACGCTGTCTCGCCTCCAATATATTTAGATACACCTAAAGATCACCTTCACTATTCAAGTGCATAATTAAAACAAATGTTATCTACATTTTAATCTTAAGTTTAAAGGTTATCCATAAATGTCATCACTCCCTCTCCTCCCATTGTTATATTTCGTCAAACAAACTTTTACCCGGTTGTCTAAATTATTTCACATTTCTGACCCCTGCTCCCCTCATTCATTTAAAAATAAATTTGTTGAAATGATGATTTGTGATATTTTCCCTTCATCACAAATCAAATTATAACAAAATCCCTTATTGAGTGACGTCATAATATGGATGGCCTTTTTCAAGAAATGGTTATATAATTAATAAATTAACTTATTATCCTTTATTGCATCTAGATAATCAACAATTCAACAAATCAATGCATAATGATTTATTAGTCTGAACAACAATTATTCTACTTTTAAGTAGTTACAATGGTTAAAATTAAAAGATGAAATATCAATAATAAATTGTCAAACAAATTAAATATTAAAATTAAAATTGTGCATTATATGAGGCTTGTGAATAAGCACTGTTGGGCGTTGTTAGGTATCTGCAAAAAAATATATAAAACAATTTTATTATTCATGTCCAAATACATAGATGTCACCGTTAAGTTAACCAAACTAAGATGTTCTAATAAGCTTTCTTGTTTTTCTCATTGCCACTATACTATGTCCCAAATATTGATAGTGTAGTGTTTCTCAAATCCACTTAAGTATGACTATGCATTAGCCCCTTAAATGTTAAATAAATTGACTTTGGAAATTAGTAATCCAAAAGTGAAAAAAAAATCAAATATAATACTGACATCTGTCAAGAAACCATTTAATGCTCAGGTTTAAAATGCAGTAATACAAAAAATGTTGAAAACAACCTTCTATAGAGATGGAGCCTAAATGTAGGAAATTAACCAAAAAAAGGACCATTGTTCTACTGATTAAGTTATCTACAAATGACTTCACATAGATTTATTAGCCAGTGAACTTTAGACTACTGCTATATTGAGATGCACGCCGCGTACTGTCATGCTGTCACGGCGACAAATTTAGTCTATGGTTTCGTCATTTTGTAGAATATTTTGAATGATCACTACCTCTGTAAATTCAATTATGGAGAATGCTAACTCTAATGTGTTAGTATTTTGAATTATTATTCATTATTCATGCTGATTTCAATTAATTTTAATAGTTTCTATGTGTGCATACGTTAAAATTACTTGCGATATTATATCCATAGATAATATTTTGAACAGAGCCCAACCTGCAGACCATAGATAATAGACAGCATTCTTATAGAAAATACATAGTGCCAACCACTAAAAACAAAAACACGCGATTTTGACATCATTACGACACAATCGAAAATGTGTGGGCATGTGGAAAATGATAAAAAACGTTCATTGAGTCATGCAGGTGTCGATGCAGTGCGGTACAACGTGAGGTGACCTCATTGTTATTCTGATGATTTCGGAAGATTTCGCTAACTGACAATGTTCGTTTAAAGGTTCAAAATGTGCTACGGGATGGGAGTATCAGTCTGATAACACCAAGAAAAATGAAATTACACACTTTTTTCCTATAGTGGCAGCTTACTGTGACATCACGTGATAGTAAGCGACGTGCATCTCAATATAATCACAACTTTATTTGCCAATCTGTAGGACATTGCAAAATTTTCTAGAAAACCACCACCCATGTAAGGCTGTAGGAGTGGGAGCGATGAAAATCAAATTGATATACGAGTGCTTTGGATTACAAACACGTATCCAGAACGAATAATTATGCTTGCAATCGAAGGTTTCACTGTATATGTTATATTAATATGACTACTCACTACTTTAATTAATATTAACTTTATTCTGATTACATACCTAGAGCCTGGGGTGCTTCCATTTATCGACTGGGGTGTCAGCAATGAGGATGAACAGACGTAGGATGGTCCACACTCTGCTTGGGATGGGTTTCTCTGTAAAGTTCACGTTTCTTACAAATGCATATCAACATAAGGCAATGACGGTAACACTATATTATCTAATATCCGTAGAAGTGTTTAAATACGCCTGGCACAAAATGAAGTGAGACTAGAATACAAATATTATATTACACTGTTCAGTTCATGCCTTGCAACGTATTGAGCTTTTGTTTTTTAATTTCTCATTAAATAATGAGACAAACAATATTTTAAACATAATATGTAATTCAAATAATTATGCTTACTATTCTTCCAATTTTCTTAGACCCGATGACAGCGTGCTTCGTATTTTGAGCTTTATGCAGTCGCAGAGGTGTTACCAATGTAGATTGGAAAACCTGAAAATATATACAAAAAATAAAGCATCTCGGCTCAGTTAGCCTGTGGCGCTTACCAAAACAATTAAGTAGGTACTTATTTCTATAATTAATCATGTCTTGTTTATATTAGAAGTATTTAATCACTTTACAATACCTAACAAATTGATAAACTATGCTGTAGAAAAGTAATACGGGTATATTAGGTTATGTTTGAACCAATACAACAATATTGTATGCCATACTTTTTTTTACCATGTTTGATCCTAAGAGGATCATTATGGGCCTCCCCGCAGAGTGGAGGTTGTATTAACAGACATTTGTTTTTATGAGAAATGGATGTCAGCCACTTACTCAACCTATTTGGTGCATACTCTGTGTCCAAACACACATTGAAAGACCACATGTAAATTAGCCAGACCCGGGACCAACGTTCCCTCTAATTTTTTTAGTGTGTGTGCAGATCATCAATGTATCTGAGTAGTGGCGTAACTAGGGTTGGTGTCACCCACCCGGTGCAGCAAATTTACACCCCCCCCCCCCCCACAAACACACTCACATACAATTTTTCATTAAAACTTTTACTTTTAAGGTATTTCTTAATTTCAGTGATTTTATATAATAATACTACCTAACAACGATAATAATAAAAAAAATAGGAAATAAAGAAAAAAGTATTCGTTGATAAAATATATTAAATACTAAACTTGCAAAACGTTTTTTTATATTTACTTAAATTAAATCTATATTTTTTTGTACGTTGGGTTGTTTTTGTTCTAAATTTGTTGTAAATACTAGTCTACCCAAAACTCTTTGAGTCAACCAATTTTTTGCACAATTTCAAAATACAACACTTATTTGTTTGTCTCGACAAAAATATGACTTAAAATGTTATGAATTAATGTATTGAAAATTATATTATTATAAATGAGTTTAATTCGGACACTTAAAATAATGATTTATGTTTATACAATGAATATCTAAATAATTTATTTAGATTTATTAAATTAGAAATCTGGCAAAGGAAACTTTTTTTTACAATATTTTTGTGTGAGGACTGTGCGGGGGACACATTTTGGTAGGTGTGCACGCGCACACCTTACAGGGAACATTGCCCAGGACCCACGGCACCATAAGCCTAATGTGTAACTGCTTGGCCATTGTGTCTATTATTGTTAGGTATTATTTAATTCATGTGGTTATCTATTAGACACATTAACATAAAAAAATGATTTGAATTACATTCCCCATAATCATTGAGTGATATACAAAGTTATTTTTATACTAACAAAACATTGTCAAAAGAGCATTAAAAGGGTGTCTTTCCTTCACAGCTTTATCTCATACAAAAAATGACCTTTCTTTAGTCTTTCCAAAATGCTTATTTTAATCCAATTAAAATTGCAGTAGGTAAATTATTATCACCTGTGGCATGCAGTTTTTTCCACTGTTCATATTCATATTATTGGATGAAGATGAAATCGATCCTTGGGAAGATGCTGATAATGGCAAGGAGGTACCCGGGAAACAAGGAATAGAAAATGGAGATTTCTTCTCTAAACATAAGAAAATATTGAACATACATAATTTTGAAAACACTTCTGAGAAAATATATTATAACCGATAGAAAAAATCTTTTTGAAAAAAGTATAGAATCGAACGTGCATCTCTCAGGTATTGGTTATAATATATTTTCTCATAAGTGTCATCAAAATTATTCAATAATTACAATGTTACATTCATAAATCTTGTGAATTATTCGTTGATAAAAAAAATAGTTAATAAGAAAATATTATGCAAGCAAGTAGTTAAACGATGTCACTATTAGTTTCATTAAAACCGTTTAACTGCCGAAAGCGCAAAGTTTACACGCCGTAATTACACCAATTCTTACGTTAATTACACCAATTAACTAATTGCGGCATAGAAAAGATGAATGCTTATAACACATACATACATATTGCACAAGAATGTGGAAAACGTTCCTACAATTAAATTAAAAGATTTCTTAAAATTTCTTAATCACAGAGTGTTTATATTATGTCGCAGCTGTAATTCTTAATGTTATTTCTTATAGTATTTTTACCTATCTCTTTACTACAGAGTGTGCTTCATCCCAAAGATGTTGTTCTTACAAATAAAAAACCTTAATGACGAAACCTAAATATATGAAAGAAAAGTTGAAAAAAGGTTACTTAAGTTAATTTTCCAATGAGGTACAAGTAATTTCGCGTTACAAATTCATTTGTAGGAAATTTCACAGTTTTGTACTCTGACATTAATTCTGTAAGCGAAAGGAAGAGGGCAATACATCTTATAAATTTAAAAAAATAGTTAACATACCGTTGTTCGTGTACGAAGAAAGTGCTGCTTTCAATAATTTGTTTTGTTTATGGAGTTCCTTCATCTCGTCATACATTTTTTCAGCAATTTCATTTACGCGTTTTACCTCATTCCTTGCCTCTTTATACTTCTGATTCTGTTGGAAAATCATTAACTGTTTTTTATGTGTTCTTTAGTAATGAACAGTAAGTATGCAAAAATATTAAATATTTATGCACAACAAAGTTCTCCGTTATGAGAGTGATTTAAAAAGAAAGTGTAGAAAGGAAGTACAAAATGCAATAAAAAAATAGTTCAATACCTATTAGGAAATAATTTTTTCATAATGCTTTTTAATCAGCGATAGACGGAACATAGAGAGTATTGACTGCTAATAGTACCTAGTGGTGCACATCACGGGGCGTTGACACGTCATAAAGAGTGTTCACTATCCGAATGAGAATTGCTTAAGTAGAATTAAACTTAATGCTAGGAATGTCTGTGACCAAATGTTGCCTGTTCAACACTACTGACATTGTGGTGATGTTTTTTGGGAACTGGTCAAAAATATGTTGAGAACCTTGATTTACACAGCTCTTTTCAAGTTTTATAGGTACCACCATAGGTGCGTTATTTAAATACTACATTTTGCTTATTCTGAATGTTCATTAGCATAAAATAGCTATGTGATACATGGAAAATATTATATCTAATGATGAGAGTCAAAGAGTATATAAAACAAGACCTAGCAAGAAAGCTGGCTCTACTGGTATAAAATAATTAATTGACAGATCGGTCCCCTATATATTTGTAGTGTCATAGACAGAATTTTAATATTATGTTTTAAAACTGATTTTCTTTGTAGTTTACCACTGTTATCCAATAAGTTGTCAGCCTCATTCTGTGCTGTTTTTGAAACTCCAATAACTGCATCATCTTTGTAAGCATCTCATCCGGCTCCATGAAAAACTCTTTGACCTCACTCTTCATCTATTTTAAATAAAACACAATCATATGAAAACAATATTATGGTATCAAATTAAAAATGAACCTACATTATTATTAGTCTCACTATTATAAAGATTCTTACATCAGCAGTCAGCTTTATGGTGGTACATTCTGATTTGCATTTTAGACATATTCCACCTTCTGTGCCTGTAATTACAACATTACATATTATAAAAATGTAGTGATAGACATCGTTCTGAAATGCATATTATGCCTACTGACACTAAATTTTAGTACTTGAAGGAAATGTTGACAAACCATTTCTCACACAATCACAACAGTACATGTGGCCACAGCTTGTGATGGAAAATGCTTTTCCTTCCGATGGTTGAATATAGCAAATATTGCAATGGATCCAATCCATTTTTCAATATTTATAGTTTGTTGTTCACTCCCGGTCCACATTCAGCTGGTTTAAATTGTGTTCCAAAACAAAATTAAAATACTATAGACAATTTTTAATACAATAGAATAATTAAATTATTGTCTTTGGTAGACTTTTATGGCTGCTAAATTTCAATAATATAATTTCGATAATAAAAAAATATATGCGAAATCGTACCAACACCAATCTCATGTTTATCTAGGTATATTATTCAAAGTATATTGTACTATTTAGCTATAAAATAGTAAACACACAACAAACAGGAAAACCAACCTGTATGAACCAATATTGAAACCAATGAATTAATATTATTATCTTTTGAGATAGTAATTAATAATCATTGTTGTGTGAAATGAACAGATATATTTTAATATAGAGAAATATATCGGAACATAGTGATTGACCAATATAAGTTTTATATTAAAATAATGCTGTTGATAACATTGATTTTCAAAAATTTTGACTGATTTTAAATTCTTCAGCATTTTGAGCAAAATATAAAGTATTCTTATGCTCCAAATACATTATCATTACGTTCAGTGTTTCCCAACCTTATTTCTGCCAAGCCCCACTTCAACGCTTCAAAAATCTCCATGCCCCTCTATCAAAATTTTATAATTAAATACCTACCTAATTCTAAAGAAAAATGAATTGCTTCAAATAAAAAATGCTCATGGGCAACACTATTTTTAATTTAACTTCTGTAAGTAAATATTATGTAGGTATATTACGTTACATGTATACACTCAGAAGAAAATTAGTGCGATCCTTGTGCTATGCTTCGTCTTCAAATGGTTTTCAAGATTACCTACCTTTTTACACCCCCAAAACATTCAAATTGCCCCTCGGTGGGGCGTATGCTCCATGTTGGTAATCACTGCGTTACATGCTGACACAGAAAGCTGCCACTGCGGGAAAAAAATGTGTATTGTCATTTTTTTTTGGTAGGTATTTAAAATGTTATCAGACTGACGTTCCCATACCGTAGCCCATTTTGAACCTTTAACCTTACCACTGCCAGCCAATTTTTACTAGGTGGACACTTGTAGGCTAGCTTTAAAAATATGAAATAGGAACGGAATGATAAATATTTGTGAAAACTTAGCAACACAACATGTTTATCAAGTTTATCGTGAATATTTTCACACTAAAATGATAAATATTGTTTAGAAAATATACACAGAATGTTTATTCAGAAGTTATGACGTTTACAGGAACCCGCGAATATATTCGTCTGTGGCCTGACGCGACATACATGCTTTGGCGAGTTAATTCGTCCGTGACACGGATCAGGTTAAACGAACATTATCAGTTAGCAAAATCTGCCGAAATCGCTAGAACAGTGAGGTCACCTCACGCGTATCGCGCTACATCATGAATCGCACGAGTCAATGAACAGTTTTTTTATTTTCTGCAGGCCTACACATTTTCAGCTCACGTCAAAATCGCATGTTCTTTGTTTTTAGTGGTTTTCTCTGTGGATTTTCTATTAAATTATTATCTATGGTCTGCTGATTATCTATGGATGCAATATCGCAAGTAATTTTAACGTACGCACACGTAGAAATTGTTAAAATTAATTGTAATTACCATGAAAAATAATTCAAAATACTAATAAATTAGAGTTGGCACTTTCCATAATTGAATTTATAGAGATGGTGATGATTCAAAATATTCTGTGGAATAACCATAGACTAAATTTATCACCGTGTCAGCATGTGACGTGATCATAATCGCCGCATTAGTCACAATATTTTAATGTTTAATTTGTGTTAATGAAATGTTGATATACTTAATATGGTGTGCATTATAATATTCCAAATAAATAAAAGACATTCTGTATTGGATGAAAAGTTTATTATGAAATTCCACTATTAGTTTATAATTGTTTTCATACACATCACAGCGCATTAATCAAGTAAGTATAAAATTTAATAAATGTTATTAAATAAATGCAATTAGAAACTTACACAATATAAAAACTTTCCATAAAATAAATACTTAGATAAGAATGCACAAATTATTTATCATATTATGTACTAATTTTTCAGTGTCTCTCACATCAAATTAATAATGATGGGCAAAACTTCATATTATGTAAGAATGTAGACTGGAAGAGTGTCTAAATATGTAGATATATTATTTTCAAATTGTACACAAAAGGCAGGACATTGATTCTACAAAAACCCTTATGTGGGATTCTAGTGATTAATCTAAAAATAGTATGTAAATAATAAAACCTACTTTAATGCTGGCTACTAATTATTATTTCACATCAATAGACACATGTAATTAAATGCGGTACCATACAGTTCTAACTAGTTCAAAAGCTTGCACAAATACATCAAGACCGTCAAAGTTGACAAACAAGCAGTTTTACATATTTGGGAGCAACATTCTCAATGGTTGAAATATAATTAAGTAAATGACAACCAATAGAAAAATTTTAGTATGCGAAAATCTTTCCACTACCCATTGATCAATAGACATTTGTAAAATTACAGTAAATAATTGAAATTTGATTATTTGGTTTTCTTGGGGATATCGTCAATCTTTTCATCTTTGTCCAATTCATCATCAGAGCTGTCACTATCACTCGAACTGCTTGAACTACTTGAACTGCTTGAACTGCTTGAACTACTTGAACCATCTTCTTTCTTCGGAGAATCTTTCTTTCCACCTTTTCTTGTGGGAGTTTCAGTGCTAAAAATATAAGAATATAATTTATTGTTTCACAATGACAATAAGAAATACTAGCCTATGATTAGCTGAACATGATCAATGAGTTACATATTTAAGATTATGTCTTCTCTTTAAGGTGCCATCTTCTATTGAAGGTTGGCAACTAAACTGGAGTACATTTACCTATCCTGCCCCGGTTGTATCAGAGATTGCATAGTCTGCCTATGACTGCTTTCCTTTAATCATTCCTTGTACATATTATGACCTGGAATACTTCTCATTGCAGGAAATATGCCCGAAGTACACAACAGTATTAGATAGCAGCTGTATGTTGTATTGGTTTATTGGCATGTTTTAAAACATCTGCATTGATGACGTGATCAGCCCAGGAAATCCTGATCTGATACAGCCACATTTTGAAAGCAGTCATTCTTCTGAATATCCCATAGGCACTCGTAGTCTAATAAACTCAGTCAAACCACACTTTAATGCATAGCGACCTCAGTCATGGCATTCCCAGTCATAAACAACTTAAGATGCCTTACATCAAAAGACCTGGTATGGTACAGGCGGATTTAGTTGGTAGGACCGTTAGGTATTTGTCTGACTATTCATTCCTTTAATGTCCAGGTTTCGACTCTGTAAACAACTACATATGCAATGTAGCACCTGATTGCCGTAGATAGAGTGCCCAGGCTTATGTTTTTTCAATTCTGATATTGATTTCATGGTCTGGACTCGTACAAAATAAATTCAATAAGTATGCCATTTTTGCTTCAAAAATTTATCAACGTCAATACATGGAGAAATCGGATCTTTCTATTTAAATTAACAAAACATTCAGAATATATTGAATTTTATAATTGTATAGTATGTTACAGCCACTTGAAATGACCGAATAATTAAAATAGATAAAAATTTGGCCAACAAGATTCATAATACTCATAATATAAAACCAAACTTACGGATTTATAACAGAAAGAAGGCTAGCTACACTCGGGTCAGATACAAAGGATTGGTCAACTTTTTTATCGGCTTTCGTCAACAATTCCTCCACTTCTTCTTTCGGACGGTTTAATACGACTCCGAGTGTTTCTAAAGCACCTTCCTTAGCTTCAGCAAAACCGCTTTCCGATAAGTAAGTCAAAGCAGTCTAAAAAACAATAAACCATAATGATATTAGAACAAGAATCTAACATTCATAAATCTTGCATAACATATTCAATACTGAATAAAATATATACTAAATAAAATACACCAGTAATAAGTAGTCCGTACTAAAATGTATGTATGTACGCAGAAATTATTATGTACATAATAATGTTTTCGTAAATATGTAAGTAGGTCTAATTTATTTTCACCTATCCTTTGTAAAAAAACACATTATTTAAAAATTGCATGATGTTTTATTCGACTTTTTTGACATACACGAAAATCTTCGGAAAAAATTAATCACGTAAATCGAGGGCTTACTGTATAATGTATATGATTAAAATATGCAAACTCACAGCTGCGTAGCTAGGTCTCTTATTGGCCACAGCCAGGCGGGTAAACTTGAGAAGAGGCTCAGGCGATGTGGGAACTCCGACGGCTTGCGCTTCGGAGGAAAGCCGATCAACAGCGAGTTTAGCGTCTTCCAGTCGGCCCGCGGGCACCAACAGAGCTACCACGTCACTCAACATATTGCCGGTCCACCTTTAAATAGGGCATAATAACTATGTATCACCATAATTCAATATTAGCTTCACTTGGATTAATTCAATTCTGATACTCCAATCAGTTAAGCACCCTCACAAACATTATGACACAGGATTCCCACAATTCATGACAAAATAACATGTGAATTTGACCTGGCCATGGGATTCGGTCCTGCGGTCAAACAAAACAAGAAGCGAATATTCTGGCTACTTCTAGAAAGGCGCCAAATGTTGAATATGAACATTTTTCTTGGATGTGGATAAAATCTATTGTGTTGTAATAAAAATAGCATTTAAAATTCATAAATACCTCACAAGCATTAAATATTGCAGTAAAACCATGTTAAATCGACAGAACAGAAAATCGAAAAAAAAATCGAATTACGAACCTACAAAATACAAAACGTGAATTTTTTTTGTTCAAACTTTGTAAAATTGTTAAAATCTCTATGAATAGATTTTATGAATTTATAAAGCGTATGTATGCATGTGTAGTAGTATTTATAAATGAAATAAGTCGGCTTGATCACTAATTGGCCGAAATTAAGATCTAGTGGCTAATAACTGATATGCTGCGCCCGTAAGTTGGTGCAATCAGTTGACAACACTGGCAGCAAACCATTGAAAAACAACCATAAATACGTTTTGTAAGCAGAAATACTATACATATATAGTTTCGGACAAAGCAATATTCTATTGATTACTGATTTCCGGTGCAGACATCTACCAAAAAAGAATGACTAATTTGCAATAATTGTCGGTGGTCGATGGATTTTGACAAATTCAAGTGTTGTTTAAACGATGGAGTGTTGCTATTTTTATAATGAATATAAGTTATGTTTGGAATACTTTAACCGTGCATTTACAATTAAAACATTCAATTATTTAATGTTTATATTAACCATTAAATATATATTGCGTAGTTTTCATAGTATTACGTACCATTGCAAAGCAATTAAAAAATTTCAGGAAATAGTGATATAGTCAAGATAATCACGGTTTTGGTATTTGTCATTTCATTGACATCGTTGCATAGGTTTACATAACGTCAACATCACCAGCTTCATTCAGTGTACCCACCGCGAGTTCAATCTACCGCACTGATTAGCGAGTTGTTATCACGTCGGTCACTCAAAGCAACTTGAATCCACAGAGCGGTAATCTACCACACCGATTGCGCAACAGGATAAATTAGTTGCGCAACAGTTTTACAACTTATTTAAGTATTTTTGAAATGCGCGTGAGCACTAGACAAAACGAAATGTCATTGTGTAATTTCTATTGCAATTATGTACCTAAGTATTTGCTTCAAATTATAAAATGACAATAAATTCGCAGATGAAGGATCGTTTACTACTGTGATAATATCTCCACATATTACTCGCCATAGGATGTAGTCAGAAGGAATATTTTTATAATTAAAACGATACTGTAATGAACAATGACATTAATATGGACGAAGCATCTAGAAAATAAAATGACACTCACTTTGTGTCGGGTCTGCCGGATGGCGAAATTCATATTTTAATATCGGTATCCTACGCTCAAATTAACATTCTGCTTGCAAGCGGTCTGGCGACACCGCTGGGTCTGCCCATACAAAATTTCTGACTGTCAGGTTTCGACTCCACCGTTATTATTGTGTTACAAAATGCCAATGTGCCTAGTTAAAAATTGTAAAAAAATCTACTAAACACTCCAAGAAAGATGGGATATCACTTTGTATGTGTTAGTATTATTTATTATTTATAAAATGCCATTTTAAGATATTGATGAATGTTTATTCAATGCAATTGAATGACAGGAACCATTGGACAGTCAGTCGCCTGTGATTCGCTGCGCTCACTTGCGTCTAATCTCCGAGAAGTCGTAAGTAACGGAGAATCTGTTTCTAACGCAATGAGTCATGACACTAATACGCCATTACAATAAAGGTTATATTACTATAAATTCTCGAAGCTTGTATCGCATAATGGAAACGGATACGTCAATGGTCACGTGACATCTACCTATACATCTGTGAATGACTTTCATGCACAATTTCTCGTGCGCGCCGGGTATGAAGTGAGTCGTCCATTTAATATGTCATTGGTAATGAATGAAAATCACAGAACATGCTTGAATCTTTTGACATTCAATTTGACATTACAATATTACTGTCAATTTAAAAAGGAATAAAAAATAACCTAAACTACACAATTCTAGGCGAAACCAATATGAAACAAATATTGTATGAAAATGTAATTAACTTTTAAATATATTCAAAATGTAATTAATACAATTTCTGGTTACATGTAAATTGTTTGTAAAACATTTCACTGTGAGACAATTCGCCGTGAGCTTTCTTATCAGAAAGAGGTGACCGTATACTATACGGTCTCCAATTTTATTAGATTCAATATGAACATTAATTCAATTTTCATAGCTGATTTTGGCAAAATTCATGAATTCATGAATTCATGAATGAAAACCTCACCTAACCTAACCTAACAAATAATCCAGTATATCGGCTATTTTCAAAATTTGTTTGCTACTGGCTTCCTGTAAAGTGTAAACCGACTAGAACCGTGTTTTATTTAGACACAAATTTTATGTCAGTACTATACAACCCAAAGAGGTTGGACGGTCTTTAATATATGGCCATATATTTCCGATACAAAATTTCACGGTGAACTGCATACGTACAAGTTTCCGGACAACACAATTTCTATATAATGTACTATTTTCCGCGGCCAACTGAAGTTGCAGAAAATACTCGCGACAAACATCTCGACCCGTGGAACTATTCACGGATTCAAACATGGGTTGAATAGACATATCATTTATCATGGATAAAACCGTACAACACCTGCGTCACGTTTGAATACACCTGAAAGCTTAGTCTTTCTCCTAATAATCAAAAATTCTATAGAAAAATGAAAAAGTTGTTACACTATAGACTTCACTCTGTCAGCTGGTTGCTCCTCAACCCTAGTCCAAATTTCCCAAGCAATCCTTCCAAATTTATCCTCCACAGTGTCGGGTGCTTGCGGTTCCAGTGCATACTTCTGTCTTACAGCCTCCAGCCCGACACTCAAAGCTGCACCCAACGTATCACGTTCAGGTTTGCCTGAGGTAATATCTGAAACAATAATAGTAAACACGTTGCGGTACTTTTCATTTTATGAATGTCTAATTACGGTATTACCTACCGATGCATGCTCTAATTGTGCAACTCTGATATTGCCTACACAATATTGGCCAAAAAGGATAATTTATTTACAAGTATTATAAGATAATTTGTAATATAACAATAATTGTTCTACAGCAAAACTTGGAGTGTCGTTTGCAAATCGATACTGAAATTGCATTTGTCACGCAAGATCTTACTCATTAGACCCCCCTGGATTAAAATACATATAGGAAATAATAAGTTACCCTTGGTCGGTGGTGATTTCTCTATATCTTTATTGGGGAGATTTCTGACCATGGATTGGAGCAGATGTTCCAAAAGAGGCTGCCGGTTTGCCAATCGGAACATGACCATGTGTGACCAGATCAAAGGATAGTGGTCGCACGCGCCGTCAGCGTCAATCATGCGTATAATCTGATAAATAACAAAATGAAACATAAATACACAATACAAAATATTTGCCAACTATTGAGGGAAGAGAATAATGATAAATCGTGAATATGACTATGTAATAATTTTTGCAAATATCTTTTTTACAAAATAAATAATGAATATTACTGATTACTGAAGTGATAAAATTTAAGTGACTGTAAGCGATGGTGCCCACAGACGCGTCGGGCGCGCGAAGTCGGCGAATGCAGTGTTAATTCATAACCACACGTCTCTTCCCGCGCATTACCCTTCACCTATGTTATAAGCGGCCCAGGCAGCACAAAATAAATATTATTACAGCGCCTCTCATAACAAAGCAATAAAAATATTATATTATTTCGGGGCTTGTAATTAAAATTTACGATGACATTATTCAACCAGCGATAAACTGAACACGCAATAAAATAAAACAATGACTTCTCTGTAATTAAATAATTGCTTTCCGCCCGTCGATCGACGATGCCTCGCGCAGCATGTTTTTGCTCGCTGTGTTCAATGAATGGACTCATTGTATTTTCTTTCATTCGTATCGCCGAGAAGCGGTGATTCGCGAAAAAACGATGATTCATGCGGCGCGCGCGTATAATGCGTCGCCATATCCAGTGGGCGCTGGCGTATTTGATTACGTTGTATTTTCAATGATTTATGCGCCACTTGTAGAAATTTTGCGCGAGTGCGGCGCCCGACGCGTTCTGTGGGCACCATCGCTAAGGTTTATTCGAGCTTAGATGACAAATTCAGATAGCAAAAATATTACGTAGTGGGTTTGTAGAATTATTGTACTCGATATGTTACCATTCCTAGTGATTGATCGTCATATTAAAACAAATTAGGTAAGTAAATGAATACTGTCAGCAGTAAGTCCATGCACATGTAAACGGGTATTATTAAAAATCAATCACGATAATATAACGAATTCGCACTTGCCAGGGTCGCGATGAACAAGGCTTACCTTTATATGCAATGTGTTGCAATTAGGTGTGGACTACGTGATATTCACACCATAGATCATTGCAATAAAGTTAAACAGATTATTTTAAATAGTGTAACATCCAAACCGAGATAAAATTTAATCATCAAATGAATATGTATACCTACATAGAGTGAGTTCTCGACTTACAACCATCCAAACTTACGATGAACAAAAAAATTTAAAAAAATCCGTTTTCTTAAGTTTATCTCACCCCGCGTGCGCTGCTGATGTAAATAATAATTATGTAGCAATCGATTGCGTCATCTATATTATTTTTTAAATGTGCAGTTGCCAGCTAGTCATCCTTTGTGTGCGCATCTGGACGGTGGTTTATTTGCGGTTTAAATAGAAGCTAGGGCATGCCCGGCTATAAAGCATGTAAAGATCGTGTAACCCTTTTGTCGGGTGGAAATGTCGCCGGTTATAAGCTGAAGCCATTTTTAATTTATCATTCTAAAAATCCAAGAGCTTTCAATGGAATCGATAAGTCTATTTTACCGCTACATTATTGTTCGAATAAAAAGACATGGATGACACAATGCCTTTTTCAAGACAATTGTTTCATACCATAGCTGTTAAAATGTAATACGAAGCACTGAAAGAACTAGATGAACTTGACGAACCACCCAAAAAATTGTGCTAAAACACATAACTGCAGCTTTTAGCTAAATCAATGATGCAATTCAAAAATTTTAAAATTTGGACTCGGACACCGATTCGAAGGTACACCCGCCTCATTCAGCAAGCACTCGCCTGTTGTAATAAAATTCGACTACTGACCTGGGTGGCGGAACGGACCCCGTCATAAGTCGAGAACTCACTGTAATTTGAAAACAACTACTAGAAAAAACTCTTTGAAAAAATATGACCGCCAACGGAACTCTAACCCGCATCTGCTGGATATCTGAGGTGTTTTAAAATTATGGATGATCAATAAAGAATGTCTCAAAACAATCGAATTATTCGTTGAAACTAGTTTCTTTCAAAAAATATTGTAGATTTAGATTTAAGGCTTATTGTAGGTTGAAGAACTGATATTGTACCTCTTCCATGACTGCGGATTCAGGAACATAAACATGGGGAACGAGGTCATTGTACATCTGCATGAAGTTGTCTAGGGGCACAGATCGACACATCAAGGTGAAGTAATGGCGATAGTAAATACTCTCTTTACTAGAGTCACCGATCAGGTCGTAATTGGATTTATGTAACAACAACGCGTGAAGACGGTTCGCCAAATTTATGTCCTGAAAAAGAAAGAGAAAAAATAGGAAATGTGATAAAAACGATAAGAATAATTATTATTATTTACCTACGCTTAGATCATAGGTGGCCAACCCGCGGCCCGCGGGCCGCATGTGGCTCGCTGGGTGTCAACTTGTGGCCTGTGGCGCAGTGAGAAAATAAAAATAATATCAAATGCTACCTACCGCTAGATGTGCTAATTTCGGAAATTGAGATTCGATATTGGCTCAAGATTTTAAAAAGCACCGTGCGCTTTTTGCTGCATTTGTTACACAATTCTCTGTACACGTGAATTTATTACCAGGAAATTTACAAATGGAACATTGTGAACTATGTTGCGATGAACAGTTAAAGAAGAAATTCCATCAGGTTGGTTTGGAAGAGTTTTACAAAACATATTTGGACAAGGGGATTTCCCATCCTGCATTTTACAAACTTGTTCTAATGATGACTACGCTATTTGGAAACACTTACACGTGTGAACAGCTTTTTAGTCGGATGAAGCATATCAAATCCCGAGTGAGAACACAAATCACTGATGTGCATTTGGAAAACTGTTTGCGTGTAGGAACAACCTCACTCGATATCGATATTGATGAACTTAGTTCTGCCACACAAAATCAAACTTCTCACTAAAATTTATTATTTTTATACTTACTATTTTGCTTATTTTTTTATTATTTAAAAAAAGTCTAATCTAATAAATATGTTTGATTCTGATTTTTGTTTTATTTTATTAATATATATAATATATATTTCTTTTTTGTTTTGTACTATAAAATAGATCAGTTTTACGGCCCGGTAGGAAATCTCATTTTTAGAATCTGGCCCGGCTGCTGAAAAGGTTGGCCACCCATGGCTTAGATACATATGTATTATTATTCAGTTGTTCCACATTAGTTGCCAATTACCTTGAACAGGCTACTGCGTTCAGGAACTACTGGCCACCGGATAAACATATTTGTTTTTTCCTAAAATCAAAGGGCGCATAGAGATAACCAAGCTGCACGTAGACTAGTGGTCGGCAACTGGCGGTCTGCAAGTCGCATGCAGCCCAAACGCACATTTATTACGATCCACAAATGGTTGCCCATACTAACATTACACGTTGAATTATTTCAATAATAATTGTACGGTAAAACCTCGTTAATACGAATTCCATGGGACCGAAAATCGAAAAAAATTTCAAATTACGAATTATGAAATGTATGGGGGAAAAATATTTAAATTTCGAAAAAAAAAAAAAAATGATTTTCATTAATATCGTTTACGATCATAGACGTGTCTACCAAATTTCCGGTTCCGTGTGTATTAATAGGTCATAAAATGTCAGGGTTATTTTTATTACCTTCTTAAAATAAGTAATTTATGATGTTTTAAGAAAAATCTGTCACAATTTTCAATGACTGGCTCATGAAATAGTGTACTTTATTACAATTTATTGAATATTTTTATATGCCAGGACTATGAAATAATTTCGAATTACGAAATTGGAATTAAAGGTATGGTTTTATATGAAAATAATGTTCAAGGGACTTTTTTTTCGCGAAAATTTCGAATTATCCGTGTTCTTATTAATGAGGTTTTACTGTATATGACTAAAATGATTTAAGAATATATACATCATTTAATTTGTCGCAAATGGGTAGCAAGAAAAGAAGGCACTTCCGTTGCCATAATTCTGAAAAATTTATTTTTTGGATTTTCGTAGAAAAGCAGTGACTTACAAATGTTTTAGAGTCCCATTAATGTCAATGACATAGCAAACCGACCATAGATAGAAATTTTGATATAACAACATAGTACATTTGTGAACAAGCACATTTCATGTCATGAGTTTAAGAAAGAACAAATTTTCTTCTCGACAGACTGATTATGTATCTGCATGGTTCTTCACACTGTATTCAATTTAAATTTATATCCCGGGTATTAGAAATGGATATAGACAATTTGGCATGGGAAAGCAACCACAAGTCATATTTAGTAGAGAGACAGGGATGCATAGGGATTATCTCGATATCTGGGTTGGAAGGAAAGATCTACTCGATAGTGGTTTTTACAAGGAAGAATTATTTAGTTTTAAGTACAATTGCAGCGTCAACGTACACCCTATTAATCCATTAAATGCCGGGAGGTATTAGCATGGCGGTACACGGCGGGCCATGAATTTCAATGGATATATTAAAACTATATCATAACGACTTGTATTTCAGTAAAATATTTTACCATGATTCCAAGAGATGGCAGTGTATGTACAATATATTAAATTATTTAAAATAATTGACTGGGGCTAGTATGAGTGTAGCGTTTTTCATGGCTGGCGTTGCTCGTACGGAATTGTACACTCGTGGCATACATTCGATTAACAAATCAGGCTCTTGAGATGGAGCCTCTCCTAAAAGAGTATGGAGACATGGCGGGTGGTTGAGTGATGGAGGGAAAGCATGTTTATATCACTAACCTGCAATCGATAACGGCAAATATTCATAGCAGTCACAAAGAAATTGGTATCTTTTGGATCTTGTGCGAATAATTCTTTTCCTTCCAATTGATCCATAATCAGATACATGACATCATTTTTAGATGCCCCTGAAAAGTAAGATGGTTAATTATTAGGCAGCAAGTAATATAAGATATTACATATATGGAGCAAACACTATTCACTGATAACTAATTATACAAAAAACAAAATTAACGTGTCTGAAAATTTGTACATACACAGTTGGCCGTATAACAATCTATCGTGAGCCGTTGTATCAGAAAAAGGTGGCTGAGATCGAGTAGTAGAGTAGAGATAGAGAAATAAAACATTTAAAATACGCAAAAATCACCGGAATTTACGGCGAAGACAGAAGAAAATAGGTATATACATATATTAGAAATACAATCATATTATCATATATCTATTTTATATAAAATTTTGAATGATTCAAAAGTATGTTAGCGAGTAGGTGTTTGTAAGTATCAAATATCTGATACTAATAACAGCTTTATTATGAAATATTTGATAACAATCAATATCAAATAATGTTCTTATTAAATCTAATAAAATTACTGTCTGTAATGCTCCGCGAACAATGCATTATTTTTTTATCTCAATGCTATAGAGCTATCTCTTTCCGGTAAGACAGCTCACGGTGAACTGTGAAACCTAGTCCAATTCTGTTAACATAACGTTTAAGATGCTCAATCTTCATTTGAAAAATATAGATAAAAAATGTACATATATGTATTACTTACTATCTTTATAAAACATTTCCATAATATAATAATATGTTGCCAGAGACGGCTGTACACCGCATTTGGAAAACTCCATCAGAATACTGCAAGCCTTTTCTTCAAATTGAAACCTTTGCAGAGATAGACAATATAATGTCGCATTCAGCGTACCTATATTCGGTGTAAGACCCTGCAAAAAAGGACAGCATTGAAAGCATTAGTCTTTAGCATTTTATAAACCCAAAGTTAAAAGAAGAATTGCGCTGGGTAATAAATGTCACTTCGGTCTAAATTTCGGTAAAGTTCGCTAAATTACACTTATTGCTATAAATGCGAAAAGTATGGTATCTGTCAATAATTTTCAGATATTTTATGGGTTATCATATGAAAATAGATTACCCTATATCAGGGAGTGCGAACCTATGGCACGCGTCCCACTAGTGGCACGCGAGATGATTTTGCATGGCATGCGAATATTTCATTTTGAAGAGAAAAGAAATTACTATTTTATTTACACCCGATCGATCCTCTTTTTGCATGGTTTCGAAATAACACGATTTAAAAAAGTACTGATTATTTTTTATTTACACTGATTTTTTTGCTTTAAGTAGCACAGTTTAAAAAAAACTAAAAAGAATAAAAATATTTACAGTATAACCCCTATTTTACGTTTTTTAAGGGACTGAAGAAAAAAAACCTAATTGGAGGGAAAATGTAAAAGGGGGGTATTGAAAAAAAGAACATGTTTCTAAAAAAATAACGTTTTATTAAAAAACAACATTCAATTAAAAATTTTGCTGAAAATTTTTTTATTTTTTATTAAAAAATCATGTATATTAGTTTGTTGCATTTTTGTTTTTTTGTTATGTAAAGACCAATCACCGTGCGCCATTCTAAAGACACGGAGTTTTCCCTCCAAACACCTTACACCGTTCGAATGTCACGACCCAATCATTGTCAAGCGCACGTAACTCGCATATTTTGAATATTTCTGACGTAAATCGCGGGAAAGAAAAACGTAAATGCGGGTATTAAATGTACTGAAATAGATCGGGACTGAAAAAATTACACGCAATTGCCGGGAAAACGTGAATTCCGGGCACGTAAAAACGAGGTTATACTGTATGTATGTAAATATTTATCAAAAAATTGCATTGCAATGGACCGGACCGCACACGCCACCGGTGCATACTTATTATATTGTCACCGGATGCCGCCCAGACATACATACGTACATATATGGTGCCAGTATACATACAAACCTTAAGAAATATATTATCGGCAGTCATTCAAATATTATAACTGCTTGTTATTTTGCCTCAAACATAATCTCTAAAAATGGAAAATCGTTCAGCGATGGAGAATATAATATGAAAGAAGAGTGGTTTAAATGCTTCCCAGATCTCTTTCAGAATTTTGAAAAGAAGGAAAAAAATATTCAGAATAAAAGATCGGCTATAAATACAATGAAATATAGAATATCAAGAACTCAATTGTAATTTTTTTCAATAGTATAATTCTTTTACTTTTAATAAAATTTTTATAGAAAACTTTAAAAACCTCTTTTATGTTCAAAAAATCAAATCATTTAAACAAATACTTTTTGAATTATTAATATTTGATTGTTGGAAGTCAATTTTGCATTCTACATACAAAAGTAAAGTCGGTCACCAATGTGCTGAGAAAATAATATATTACCTGTGAATCCATGTCCTTCAACAAATCTAGAGTCATCTGCCATCTCAGATCGACACCTTCTTTTAAAAAGCCTACCACCGAGAGAAGACCATTATAAACGGTAGTATTCAACTTCACACCGGCCGCTTTTGATTCTTCAAACAGTTGATACGCTCTCTCGGCCTGAAATCATAAAAAAAAAAAACGTTTCAAAAACTGCCAGTAGATGTAAACGAATTTTTGTAAAATTTGTTATACACACAATACAAACAGCATGTATAAAATTACTCAGGCATGGTAAAATCTGTAGTTACATATATTGAACATAAAAATACCCACTATTGATAATCTTTATAATATTAAAATGTCATTACCACATAATAAGTAGGTACAGTACACTCTCAGTAATCAGCCGCTAGATTATCAGACAACTACTATATATTTTTACTAGTTGAAAGCACTAAATCAAGCTTTACAATTCGCCAGTATTCGATTGTCAAATTCAGTAGTCCGCCGCTTACAAGTATACAACGCAGATGAGACGGGTTTATTTTGGAAACTTCTCTTTCGTAAAATGTACGTTCATCGCGAAGAAAGTATTGTACCAGAGAGGAAAGTGCCCAAGGACCGCATAACAATTATGCCGTGCTCCAATGCAACCGGAACACAAACTGAAGCTTTTGGTCATAGGGAACGCCAGGAATCATAAGCCATTCAAGAATATCTGCCTCACTGAACAACTGGTTGTGTCAAGTGATTTACTGTTTAATATTTAGTTAATAAACTTAGTTAATAAATATGTATTGTTTAGTAAATACATGATTTTGATTATAAATAAAACCGTAATTTGCTAGTACAAATTTCTCAAAAAAACTATTTTTACAAAATACCTGTTTTAATTTTTACCATATTTTGTATGTATGCACTATAATCAGCCGCTTTCACTAATTGGACATTTGTCTGGTTTTTGGGGTGGCAATTTACTGAGAGAGTACTGTACTTAGTCTTGATAAGTGTGTTACAACCAAGATACCTATCGAACCATAAAAAAGCTATCGAATTTTGTGTTACTTATTAATATTATAATAAAATATCTTAGTTTGGTTGTTGTGTTGTCCCCAGAGTAAAGACGCAGTCAGAAATCCTCCTGCCCCTGTTGAAAATTTGAAAACGAGACCTCCCGTTGTGACGGTGATGGGTCATGTTGACCATGGCAAAACGATATTGCTCGATTCACTGAGGAATACCCACGTTGTCGACAGAGAATTTGGAGGAATCACTCAGCATATTGGTGCATTCTCAGGTATTTTGACTCATTTTATAATAATTTAGTATTGTGTGCTTGTCTGAAGAATCAATGTCTCCGGTAGCTGCGAAAAGGAAGTTAAACAAAGAATGCCATGAGTTAGTTGTCTTACCAAGATATCGACTGCTTAATCAGCAAACTAGCTAACTGCACTTTTGACCAAAAATGAGATTTCGATGGCATTTTGTTATAAAGCATGTTTTATATATGCTCACAAAATTTCAAATTCCTAAACCTATAAATAAATGCGTTATCGTTCTTCACACCAAACACCCAACTACAGGTGCCAAATTCCCAATATCGTAAATGGAACAACTCCGCTCTTTATATAATTTTTTTTATATATAATCCGCTGCTTTCACTAATTGGACACACTTGTCTGCTTTTTGGGGTGGCGGATTACTGAAAGAGTACTATAAGTCAAATTCAAAAAAGTCAAAAAAAAGGTACCTTCAATCAATAGTAGTATTTTTTTAATGTCATACCTGGTAATATTTGCACATTCCTTGTATCATCGCGCAATATGATTCGGGGGTTTTAGTTTCCATGCCAGCAAAAACTGCCTCCGCGACACCCCTATCTCTGTAATAATTTTATTCAAGATTAATATTATTAAGTTTACGGTATTTACTGCCAACCCTTGATTGATGAACATGGTTGATTTTTTTATAATATAACACAAGATTGGACCTGAATTATAAACATTTGAACACATTTTTTTATCATGTCCGATCCTTAGAAGATCATAATATGGGAGGTCGTATTAACAGATTTTTTCTTTTTTTTAAAACACATTTAAGTACAACCAAAAATTGCTATCGTTAATGAAGTTATGATTATTTTCAATTAAGTTCTAAATTATTTTCTTATATTTGTCAATAATATTGTAAAATAAAGTGGGCTTAAAAATAAATAGCTTAGAATTCCTAGAAATAAATAAAGATTTCTACTGCAATAAAACATTAATTAATATTTTAAAATCCTAATTGCATCCCACTATTCACAATTCAAACCCCCTCCACTCAATTGTAACTTGGAAATTTTATCAGCCATCTCTTTCTCATATTACGAGGGTGGGTCAATAAGTCCTTAGAAAAGCCGACAGGTGGCGCGACTAGTACTGTAAGCGGTTTGTTTTCATGCAGCGGCACTACCGATTCAGTATGCTGCGAAGTTTCAATCAGATTGGTCGGGTTGTTGTGTGTTTCTCGTACATTTAAAAAAAAAATTTGCTTGTGGAAAATGGAAAAATGGAAAATGGAGAAAATTGAGTTTAGAGCTGTTACTAAACATTTTAATATAAAAGGGTTAACAGCAAAGGAAATAAAAAATGAGTTGGATTTAGTTCACGGCATATCTGCTCCTTCACTTGCAACTATTTATAACTGGTTAAATGAATTTAAACGTGGTCGTACATCAACAAAGGATGAACCACGCTCAGGACGTCCTGTAGAGGTGACTACACCAGAAATGATCAATAAAATCCACGATATGGTGTTAAGTGACCGAAGATTAAAGTTGAGTGAGATAATTGAGGTTACAGGGATCTCAAAAGGTAGTGTCATTTCTATTTTACATGACAAATTGGGCATGAAAAATATTTCTGCAAGATGGGTGCCGCGTTTGCTCACAGTCGACAATAAACGCAATAGGGTGGTGGCCTCTAAAGCCCTGTTGTCGCTCATGCAACGCAATCCGGATGAATTTTTTCGTCGCTTTGTGACTGTAGATGAAACATGGATACACCACTATACTCCCGAGATGAAAGAACAGTCAAAGCAGTGGATTGCGAAGGCAAACCGTGTCCAAAGAAGGCGAAAACCGTAAAATCAGCTGGTAAGGTTATGGCTACTGTATTTTGGGATGCACGTGAAATTATTTTCGTTGACTATTTGGAAAAAGGAAAAACAATAACAGGGGATTATTATGCATCTTTACTGGACCAGCTAAAAAACGAAATTGAAGAAAAACGGCCTCATTTAAACAGGAAAAAAATCCTCTTTCATCAGGACAATGCCCGTGTTCACACATGTTTACGATCAATGGCTAAAATTGAAGAATTGAAGTTCGAATTGGTCGACCACCCACCGTATTCGCCAGATTTAGCCCCCCCCAGTGACTTTTTCCTTTTCCCAAACTTAAAAAAATGGCTAAGTGGACAACGTTTTTTTTCAAATGAAGAAGTCATCGATCGGACAAATGCTTATTTTGAGGACCTTCCGAAAACTTATTTTTCTGACGGTTTAAAAAAAATTGAGAAACGTCTAATCAAGTGTATTGAGCTCCAAGGAGATTATGTTGAGAAATAAAAAAAAAAATACAAAAATAAAAACTGTTTTAATGCTTTTTTCTAAGGAATTATTGACCCACCCTCGTACATAGGCAGTTTTTTTTCTAACCCTCCTCCCCATAATACACAAACTCAAAAA
Organism: Rhyacophila brunnea; assembly: GCF_057557595.1. Classification (NCBI taxonomy): domain Eukaryota; kingdom Metazoa; phylum Arthropoda; class Insecta; order Trichoptera; family Rhyacophilidae; genus Rhyacophila; species Rhyacophila brunnea. The sequence continues at coordinate 5,194,821 of NW_028232796.1, read as the reverse complement.
AGTGTATTTTTTATATGTGGTGGATACCAATTAATTATAGATGAATTATCAGTAAACACTGAATCTCTTGAAAAGATTAAGATTCTGGTGTTCTATGAGGAAGCTAAATATGTACCATTCAAAGGATGTATTTTATAGGAAATAGAAAACTATGGATATAAATACCATTAGGACACGGATAAAAAATAAAATATAACAAAAACATTGATATCTCACTTCCAATTGACAGACGGTACGTTTACTTTGTTATTCTCGGTTTGTTGGAACCACTTCTCCTCGATCCACTCCTCGGGCGGAGGTTCAGACTCGTTGTAAAAGCACATCAGTTCCAAAAGCTGCTGGAGAGTGTCAGGAGAGATGGCGCCAGGGCTGTTGACCTCCAGTAAGTTGTAAACAGTTTTGGCGTCAGTCACCAGCGAATTCTTTATCACAGTTATTAAGTCTTGTTCGCATACCTGAAACATTTTAATTCTTTATTACTAATACGTACAATTTTCGCTTGTACAAGCGTCTCTATGAGCATAGCGAACACTTTCAAAGAGATGTATGTGAAATGGCAGATGGATTTATAGTTCTCCGTATGGCCACTATGATGTGTCAGCCAGAATATAGAAGTCGTACTCTAATGCATGGTCACTCATTGATGTCTGTCACTTTAACTTCCTGAGTAGTATGTCAATATAAATGTTACTTACTTCTGTTTTATCATTATAGACCGGTCTTGGGATGTAAGCCTCAATAGGGGGGTCGGCGTTTTTATGAGGTGACAGTTTCCTCAGTGGAGGATCGGATACGGTATACATAAATAACTCTTTATGTTCTTGTCGAATCCAATGAGCAGCTTTGCGACCGGATTCCTGTGCTAATGCGTACATACGTTTATTCATATTCGAAGTAGGAATAAGATACGGGTCGTCGTGAAACCTGTCAAATAAAATTGTTTATAAAATTAATACTACGAATTCCTTAGAAAAAAGCATTAAAACAGTTTTAATTTTTGTATTTTTTTTTATTTCTCAACATAATCTCCTTGGAGCTCAATACACTTGGTTAGACGTTTCTCAATTTTTTTAAACCGTCAGAAAAATAAGTTTTCGGAAGGTCCTCAAAATAAGCATTTGTCCGATCGATGACTTCTTCATTTGAAAAAAAACGTTGTCCACTTAGCCATTTTTTTAAGTTTGGGAAAAGAAAAAAGTCACTGGGGGCTAAATCTGGCGAATACGGTGGGTGGTCGACCAATTCGAACTTCAATTCTTCAATTTTAGCCATTGATCGTAAACATGTGTGAACACGGGCATTGTCCTGATGAAAGAGGATTTTTTTCCTGTTTAAATGAGGCCGTTTTTCTTCAATTTCGTTTTTTAGCTGGTCCAATAAAAATGCATAATAATCCCCTGTTATTGTTTTTCCTTTTTCCAAATAGTCAACGAAAATAATTCCACGTGCATCCCAAAATACAGTAGCCATAACCTTACCAGCTGATTTTACGGTTTTCGCCTTCTTTGGACATGGTTCGCCTTTCGCAATCCACTGCTTTGACTGTTCTTTCGTCCCGGGAGTATAGTGGTGTATCCATGTTTGAACTACAGTCACAAAGCGACGAAAAAATTCATCCGGATTGCGTTGCATGAGCGACAACAGGGCTTTAGAGGCCACCACCCTATTGCGTTTATTGTCGACTGTGAGCAAACGCGGCACCCATCTTGCAGAAATTTTTTTCATGCCCAATTTGTCATGTAAAATAGAAATGACGCTACCTTTTGAGATCCCTGTAACCTCAATTATCTCACTCAACTTTAATCTTCGGTCACTTAACACCATATCGTGGATTTTATTGATCATTTCTGGACACCTCTACAGGACGTCCTGAGCGTGGTTCATCCTTTGTTGATGTACGACCACGTTTAAATTCATTTAACCAGTTATAAATAGTTGCAAGTGAAGGAGCAGATATGCCGTGAACTAAATCCAACTCATTTTTTATTTCCTTTGCTGTTAACCCTTTTATATTAAAATGTTTAATAACAGCTCTAAACTCAATTTTCTCCATTTTTGTAAATGTACGAGAAACACACAACAACCCGACCAATCTGATTGAAACTTCGCAGCATACTGAATCGTTAGTGCCGCTGCATGAAAACAAACCGCTTACAGGACTAGTCGCGCCACCTGTCGGCTTTTCTAAGGACTTATTGACCCACCCTCGTATCTTGATGAAATTTTAATTTAAATTCTAATTGATTTAAGTTTTGTATATATTCTAGATCTAAGAACTATATTCTGTGTTAGTTGTGCATTTACCATTGGAGAGAGTACATAATACCTGAAGATGCCAAAAGGTAAAACCTGGGTTGCAAAACATGACTGCAATAGAAGTACAAGTACAAAACTTAAATTAATTAGAATTTACAATTGATTTTACACTGTTATGTCTTCAAGAGGGATATTCACGGAGCGCCTAAACATCCAAATAATTTAGGTGGAAAGGTAGAATGAACTCCATTTCATTTCCAAGCACCCGATATTGTGAACTTTTTAAAAATCTTAAAGTCTCAATCTCAATCAAAATCGTGAAGCATACAACGAGTTAAATGGCTATCTATAGACAAGTCAGATCCACTCAGGATTAGTTGGTAATTGACTCCACACACTTTCAGGAATTTACTGTTGCATGATAAACAAGAAGCACTCTTCAAAGTTGTATTTGGAGTATCTCAGGAAAAATATTCCGGTTGTGAATGGCGTGCATTAGATAATGAATACCCAACATCCTGAACTGGAATATAGTCTTCAAAGACAGAGCCTCTCTTTGACAATGCCAACTGCTTCAGCTTGTCAAGAAATGATGAAGAAATATAGGGCACCATTTTCATCCATCAAAGAAAACCAAAACAATTCTCTATAAAACCCGTATATGCCTAATATTACCGTATGGAACAGAATACAAAGCACTCAGTAAACAGGAAGAGAAAGAGATATCTTTGCCGGCCGAATCTAAGATGGCTGGTCTGCGCCATGATAAATTTAAGAATGCCGGCCAAAGCAACTGGAGAGCAACAGCACTGAATCGTTCAGGATGGAAAAACCTTTTTAAAGGTAACAGTTTTAGTGCCATAAATGATGAACATAACACCCTTTTTTATGAGGATTGGTTATAAGTGGGTCCCTACACAGTTAATAGATACAACACCATCTTAATCTGCACTCAGAAACGTCAACAAATTGCTTCCCCCATTTCATAGACGCAATTTAATTCTTAGTCAAAACGTCAATATCAACTTAAGGCTATACCTCAGTTGAGGCACGGTCTAAAAAGATCGTGGCTAGGCGATGCGCGGATTGCGGGTCGCGGGTGCAAATGACGCATGCCGAACGAAATATAATTTATCATATAAATCCAACATGTGTCCATTTAATGTTCTGTTTATCGTTCTATCAGTAACTATAATAATATATTCATTGACATGTTTTCTTTTTAAAGTAAATGGGTAACGTTTTTAGTCATCTTTACACGATTTAAGAATTAATACCCCCGTCGTTATCACGAAACAAATTGACATGTTCCCAGCTCGACGTTCTCTCTCCGAATGGCAGCGAGTCGAAAATTTCGTCGCGCCTATAGTTGAAAATTATTTGCCGCTCCACTGATGTATCACCTTAACAGTCAAACACCTAAACTGGGTAAACATCATTGAATGACATGTCATCAAACATTATTGAGACAAATTTATGCATTATTTTTTTCAGCAATATTGCTCTATACTCTATACCGGTGGTCTCCAAACTCAATAAGGATGTGAATTACTTTCAGAAATTGAAATTGTCTGGTGAGCTACTTACTTATACATATTCCTTCTATATATGTTTTTTTTATCATTGTCCTTTATCTTACCTTACATAATATTATTATATTACTTAAAATAAATCAGGACTTATTAGGATTACAAACAAAATAATAATTGAAAAATATCTTGATATTATTGTGAGTAAAAGTAAAAATAATTAGTGATAAGAATGGCATTCACTTTCCTCCACAATTTATTCAATTCTCAGTGAGTACCTTGTCACTCCCAGCTGAATGCAATTATCAAGATGTACATCTGCGAGCCTTGAACAAAGTGTTTTTGGAGAGCATGAGCCCTCAACTGGTCAATAATTTTAACAAGTTTCATTACCTCGTTGAATTTTAGGAATTTTGCACACAGCGTCTGCTGGTGAATAATGCAGTGATAGGATGAGTGGAAACATTTCATCTTTCTGGTATAAGGAAATCATTGTTGACACCACAAAAAGCTCGAGCACCATCGGTAGTAATACCCACAAGAAATATGTTATTTCTGTGTCCAATAATAAAATTTGAGAGGCAAATTTTAAATATGATAAAATATCCTATGCGAGCTACCGAAAATGCCGCCGCGAGCTACTGGTAGCTCGCGAGCGACAGTTTGGCGATCACTGCTCTATACCAGTGGCGAAGAGTGGAAGTAGGCTGTTAAGATCCGACATAAATAGTGCACACCAAACTTTGTCAGTAATACGTATTTGTTTTCATTGAACCAATACCACTGTGTGTAGATAGTGTTTGTTAGTTTTTTTAAAATTCAATTAAACCCTGCCAAATCCAAGCCATAGTAGAATTATAATAGTCAAAAAATATTTGTTTATCTATAAAATATCTAAAATTATGACATTAAATCATATGATTTTTGATTTTTTATAGAAAGAACAATATTTTTTATCAATTGTGGTTTGGAATAGGCAGGGCTTAATGAATTTAAAAAAACTAACTAACACCATCTGTAATATGTATTCTTAATTCAACTAAAACAAATAAGTATGACTGACAAATTTTAGTGTGCACTATTTATGTTGAATCTTAACAGCCTACCTCCACCCTTCGCCACTGCTCTATACAACTATTAAAAAATCAAGGTGGGCTGTTTCAAATAACTGTCTTGTAAAATATTTCAAACGTAACTTTACTTTACGAAATATCACAAAATTTTTAAAAAATCAACATCAAAACATGTTTTTTACTGAATGTCAACAAAATTACATAGATAACATTGACGAATTGGGGTTACGTCGAGTTTGTATGAGCAAAGTCGCTTTTGCATTTGTTCAACCTTACAGTGACCCCCCACCTAGTATTCAAATATTCAGATTGACTTAAATACAGAGGATCAATTTAACATATCGAGCAGAATTCAAACCCACAATCCACCAATAACAAATACAAGTCGATGACATCTGCTTTTCAGGGAACATAGATGAATGATTGATAATATATAAACATAAACCTACTTGTAATGAGGCGCTGTAGGATCACGAGAAATAGTGTTAGCCAAAGCTTGCAGGATGTCAGTCGGGCCTCTCGGAATGCGCTGTGGAATTATTATCTCATTGTGTTTCTCTGAACTGCTCTGTACAGACGTGGAGGTGTATCTTTCAGATACACATGTCAAACAATAATTTAGAGGTTTGTTATACCTGTTAAATAATGACAAAGAGCAATATAATAGATATTTTCTTTTGGATGAGGATTTGGATGTTCTATCAAGATTAGTCGATGACCAAAATTTTAACATTGTTCATTTCAGTCAGTGTTAAGTAGACATAATAAGCCTAAAATCATTACTTTGAAATTTCTGTTTAACAACCGGTATACTGTATTGAATATAACTTTGAGGTTATGTCACAATAACATGCACATAATTACCTTATACTACGAATAACAGGCGAATAAATATTCATTTTGGCATACATTTTGTTACTTTATGCCAATAAATAACAACCGTAAGACGACTCTTGAAATAAACAAGCAGCTCGATCAATAACTTTCTGACAGATTCAAACCCTCCCTTCCCGAATATAATTGCCAGTATTGAAAAATTAAAAGTGAATTATAAAAAAATCAATAAAGTACCCAATTAAAAATTTTATTAGAATTTTAGGGGTAACTAGAAATAAAACATGTACTCTATTTATTGATTTCAAAAAGATTGAGCTAAAGAAACCTACATCGACATTACTGGATCATCTTGTTGGAAACGGAGATACAACAAACAAGCTGTATGCTTTATTTAGATACCCGCACATCGTTAACTTCATCGAATTGGGCTCTCTTAGATGGCTGGCAAGTCCAACATGACAAAGAAACTGACTAGTGGCGCTTATCACAGTGGACTGTATAATTTGAAGGATGATGAGGAGTCCGGATCTGGGGGTGGGGGCGATTTAACTGAATGCCAGTCACTGTGCTTTTTGATGATGGCTCCGTGGTCTGGTTTCACTGTCACTCGCGCGGTATTGTTTGTTTTGGGTCACCCTGTTCGCAGCACTTGGTACACAGTTTTATGGATGATATGTGAGGGTGAATCAATAATAATGATCTGTATGATTGAATAGGATGAGAGGTTCACTAAAGCCGTAACAGACTTAGTGCAACGAAAGTCTTACAGAATGTTTTGAATCACTCGATAGTTACCGTAGTGCGGCAACACGCGCTCAATCGTATCCTTGAGCCGACTGGAGCTGGTATCACGGCTTGGCATGGCATTCAGAAGTATCTGACGGTCACACTATTATCAAGCTGACGAACCACTTCTTAATCAGTCTTTATTTTCAATTGAATTACTAGTGACGGTAAGCTATCAGAAGCCCGCTCACGTCCCCTATTTGAATATAACTGCATGTTCATTGCAGTTACGATCGATTTGTGACCCATAACTGCCGGTCACTTGGGCTTGTGGCAATAATACTGGATTCGAGGTATGTGGGAAATAAGGATGGAATGCGAATATAAATGGCGCAACCACTGACATTCAGTAAAAAGAAAAATGAATGAAGACCTGGTCGACCCCATATAAGATGGAGGAATAGTATTGAGTTAGATTTAATAGCCTTGGACGTTCAAAACTGGAGTGAAACAGTTTTTCACAGACCTAAATGGAGACGGATGCCATAGGAGGCCAAGACCCACAAAAGGTTGTAGCACCAGGAAGAAGAATAGTTCTTCAAAAATCTTTTGTTTGTTATACATAGAGTATAGAGGCTGAATAGTAAGGCAAGGCTAAGCACGGATTACTAAAACCAATAATTACTATAAAATAGTATGTATTCAACTCTTATCAATTAGAATTTAGTTTAATGTGGGTGAGAGAGATGTAGAGCTTTCGGAAAAATGAACTGTATTATATTTTTATGACTGATACAAGTGAATAAAAAATTCCTTTTTAGCCATTGTACAAAATCAAGATTGGAGAACCTTCTTTTGTTGGAAGGCTGTATAAAGTTATAAGGCCACATTCATAAAAACATCAATTAGATTCACTTCAAAATGTATATTATTTAAAATTTTATGTGTGAATACCATATTATGTGTAATAGAATAACACATTTTATAAAATAAAATAAATAAAACAAAATTTCAAATTAAATTAATACAATTTATTATTCGCTATTTAGTTCAATGAATAAACTTCATTATTACATAATATTATAATTAAACTCTATCTTGGTCGTTTTATAACATCGAATTTGTCAAATTTATATCCATTAATGTCTAACTCATTCTTAAATACTGCCTTATCAATTTTCGACTGCGGACTGCCCGTGCTCTGAAGCCAAGATTTCCTGAAATTAAAAATAAGAGTTATACCTATTTTTTTTTTTAAATACACGTTGCTACACAATCTTTCACCCGGAATAGACGAATTGAATTGGCCTATAATAGAAATATGTATTTTTATTTTGCTCATGAGTCGATGAAAAGATTTAAACATTTCTACATAGAGCTAGACAGTGGATATGATTCATCCGAGCTAGACAGTGGAAATGATCTGCTCAAGTAATTTTATGAATAAGTGTAATCGATCACGCTTGTAACATAATTGTATGTTGTACGTTATTACTGATGACTATGTACTTACATTTCATTTATTTGAGGTACCGGACCCTGCGCCTGTCCTTCGACGGTCCCTTGTGGTGTGTTCTTACACCAGCCTCGGACGCCGAGTTCTACTGCTTTGTCATGGGTACACTAAAATTGAAAGAAATATTTAATTAATTGCTCCCAAATATTATCGGAAAATAAATTATTGTATTGATGTATATAAATATAACCAGTAAAACATCATGTCATAAAAAAATACTTCGATGAGATAAAAAATGATAACTGTCAGTGTGTTTTTGTTCTTGATTTGTTATTATTATGGGATTCATGTCATAACTTTATCCGTTGAAAGTATATTAATAAGACTGAAATTATTAATCCTAAATAGTTTGTTCATCAACATGTTCAATACCTCCATGTTTTCCATTCAGGTTCTCAACCAATACAGTTGATTAAACTTTATGGATAGTACTCAAACTGTCTTCTAGTCTGCATATTACCTATTTACTATTTATATAATAATATAATACCTAGGTATGTAGCTATTTTATTTTATTATATTACCTACTAACATTTATGTGCTGTTCTAACACATTCAGGGGAGGGACGGTCTGATAAAATGTGATGGCATAGGAAGAAGATTTTAAAATGTATTGTGATTTATGGTCTACCACTAACTTATGGTGTACAAGTACTTCAATACCTAGTCAAGGAAAATTATTACACCCAGTACCTCCTTCTGTATGTTCCAAGAGCACTACCACCCCTTGGGTTTAATAATACACCATAATATAATATGGGTGGGGCATACAATATAATATTAGGTATATGATGGCTTTCCAAACCAGTTATTCATATAAATTGAATTCTGTCTGTTTTTTAAATTAGTAATTGCAAGTCACATACTTTGCTGTTTAAAATACCAGCAATATGAAGTAACATGAAACACTTATTTCTTCTTGCAGACAATAAAGCAAACATGGGTATGAAGGAGGGATTCGTTAGCAACACATATAAACAAAACAAACTGATGATTCGTAATGCCTATATAGTATTATGTGAGATAACCTAAATATCCAAAGTAAAAATTTATTACGCAAATATCGAGTGCCTACACTCTACAGGACAAAATATGAATTTATCTCAAATACCTATCGATAGTTAAATTGAATTTTAAAATTGATTTTTTTAACTCTAGACATTCCAGGGAGGCACCGCCGGATGTGATACTTATCTATTTACATGATGGAATATAATGTTATTCTACAGTGTATTGAATGAAAATGGTTAAAGACACTTTATAGCCGTACCTTGCGAAAGAAAACTCCTTGAACTCGACCAAATATTTCAAAGTCAAAAGATTTTAGTTTGACCGACATGTCGAATCGCGCCAGACAAAAAATATTGACAATTCGATTAGTTTTTTGTTTTGGTATATGGTTGTTAAGTTTCAAAATGCTAATTAATGAAGAAAAACCTTTTCCCTAATAAAAAAAAATACAATTAAAATACAGCATACTAGACTGCTTGAGAATTTAAGAAAATGCATAGCTTATTAAAAATAAACGTGAAATGATTTAAGCACGCCCTTTTTTGATGTGTGACACTTCTACATTGATAAAAAAACATTGTCGGTAACTCTACCCGAGTGCCATTTTACCCACTAACATAAACATTGTTTATATAAAATGAATATTATTAGTTATTATTATTCTTATTAGTCTTAAATCATACCACTACATTTTCCAAAATCTACTGATATTATAAGGAATCTACTGAATTATTAGTCAAAATCTATTGAAATTTAAAATTTTGACTTGGCAACACTACTGCGCTGTCAAATTGTCAACACGACCACTTTTTTCTACATTGATTTTATTATTCGCAGGTACCTATAAAAGTTGTAAATATTCACAGAATGATCTAAAATATTCACTTGATCAAAATACAGTAAACATGAAACCATATTTTTTCTGAAATGGGCATATTAAAGCTGTTTCAGAGTTTGAAATATTTTTCAGGTTAGTATTCGTGACAATACTAGGTAGTGTTATTGTACACGTTTATTTACTAATGATATCCCGCAAACATGTTTTGCATCCTTACACAATTTTAAAAGGTCTAATATTATAGATTGACTGATGTGAAAGCAGAATCAAGCGCTTTAAAGCAATTTAATATATTTTAGTAACTTACCTTTCTTCTACTAATGCTATTCTGTTAGTGTTTCTCCTGCAAATTTTAATTTTCATGACATACTTTTTTATGTACATTTTTTAAATATCTTTTAATTTGTTAACTGTCAATAATTCATGGTGGAACTGCATTGTATTGTTTGATTTAATAAAACGCAATTTTTTTTGTAGTACTTATTCCACTTTAATACATTCACTGCTGACCAGATAATTACTAATTAATTACCACATTTAAATATGTTAATTATATCTAATGGCCAACTAAACCGGTTCAAAAAAAAATTGCGTTTTATTAAATCAAACAGTCCATTTTTTTATTAATTTCTAGGGTCTGCAAACTTTTCGAAGATGCCTTTGAACAAAAACAATATTGTTTGGGTAGACCTTGAGATGACCGGTTTAGATAGTGAGAGGGATCACATAATGGAGGTTGCGTGCATAGTTACCGACTCAGAACTGAATGTAGTCGCTGAAGGACCTGATATTATCATCCATCACGATGTTCAAACTTTAGAAAACATGAACGAATGGTGCATTAAACAACATGGAAAGGTACTTACCTATATTTTAAAAAAATACGTTGAAAAACTTTTAAATCTATCACTTCCCTGCCCATATCCATTTAATCCATCCATATTCAAATTCAAAAATGAAAACCTAACCTAAACTAACGCAACCTATCAAATAATCCAGTATATCGGCTATTTTCCAAAGTGTTTGCCGCTGGCTTCCCATAACCGACTTGTACCTTTATTTTTACCATGTTTAATCCCAAAAAGATCATAATTACGTCCCTTCACAGAGTGGAGGTTGTTTTAACACATTTTTGTTTTTACAAGATGTTAGCCACTTGCTCAACGTATTAGGTCCATACATACATTGAAAAACAATATTATGTGAAATTTTTACGAGACCCGGGACCCACAACAGTATAAGCCTGATGCGTAACCACTTGACCCCCATGGGCGAAAAATATTAACACTGATGAATTGCCATCAAATAGAAAACTCGAAAGTAGCTCTCAACGCCAAAAAACTGGGCGCTCATTCCTTAGTCTTGTGACGTAATTCTATTCATACTTAAAGTAATTCTTATATGCAAACAACTGAAATAAAACTCATTGTCACAGGCACTCATGGTAATTGCGTAATTGGTAATCAATAGAGTTGTTGACTGACAAGATGTTTCGGTTATAACCGGTTTGGAAGCTCTACTTACAATGTTCAGATCACTTTTGATATGCGCAAATATATATGTGCGCCATTAATTAATATTTCCTGTCATGAATTCTTTCAGACAGGCCTGACGAATGCCTGCTTAAAGTCCACAATCAACCTTAAAACAGCGGAAATTACAGTTCTGGATTTTGTTAAAAAACATGCGCCGAAGGGTGAGTGTCCACTTGCCGGCAACAGCATTTACATGGACAGAATATTTTTGCAAAAATACATGCCAGTCTTCAATTCCCATCTCCACTATAGAAACATCGACGTCTCGTCAATCAAAGAACTCTGCCAGAGATGGTATCCAGATGTATATAGAGGCATGCCGCCTAAACGTCTCGAGCACCGTGCGCTATCGGACATACACGAAAGCATCACTGAAATGATTTTCTACAGGAACAATTTATTTAAAAAACCACTTGTGACATAAGTTATTTATTAACAAAAAAATACATATTTACACATCACGATGGTTTAAAATTTAAGTAGCTCACGAATAATACTGGTAAGATAAAAAATACCCTAGGAGAAGCCGAATACAATATTAATGCCATGAAAGCACAATTTTATAAAATTCACCTATCACTTGGTATTCATCACATATATTATATTTTATATAACAATTATTATTTGTATTATAGTATACCTACGTATTATAATATGTGGTAAATATCAAGTGATAGATTATTTTTCTAAAATTATCATGATATAATTAAACGCAGAATCTCTTTATAAGATCAATTTGTTAATAATCTTAAGAATGTAAACAAAACAGTAGGAATTTATGTATTAAGTATTAAATATTGTACCAAATATAATATGAAAATGAGCATTTTTGGCAGTTGATCAGAAAGTGGAAATTTAGACCTGTTGCTCCCTTCTATATAAGTGCCTAGTACATCACTTGGATTTTACCAACTATTGCTGTCAGCTTCATATATTTTTTTTAAATAAACAACAAGGAAAGGTAACTTTAGTAAATTAAACACTATGAAAAACTTAGAGAGATGCAACAATAGCTGTCAGCAAGGCAGACGCACCGAGCATGGTGTATCCTGTGCTGTAGACCCCTTTGATGGTCAAAAACCGGCCGGTGTCCCAAATCAAATGCCTGATTCCGTTGCACCAATGGTAACACACTGGGAATGCGACCAAGAACTTGGCAGTCATCAATAAGGCCGGGGAGAGTTGCATGCTCTCGATCATCGTCGCGTAGTGGTTGAAGTCATTCGGCAGCGCAAGATAACCGATGCCCAGTGAAATCATGTAGCCAGAAAGTGCCGCACCTATCAAATAATGACAAGTTTATAATGTGCACCAAAATTCAAAATCTATCAGTTATTCCGCACGTTTGATGGACTTGTCTTTTATTCAATATTGCCTTAAAAAGTCTATCAAGGACTCTAAAGATGAATTTAATGGCACCTTCTTTCTAACAATGTAACATTCTTTTTATAAAACATACATAATAATACAATATACATAATTTGAAAACATTTCTGAGAAATATATAACTATAGAAATATTACATTATTAGCAAAGCCATGAAAGATCCATGACGTCAGTTAGTAATTAAGGTAATTTAATACCTACCTTGATTTAAAATACAAAAGCCGATTGCCAATAGTAATGCAATTTAGAAAGCGCTTCAGAGAGTATTGTAAGAACTGTTAGTTAAAATCCGTTGCAATTAGGTAAGATTCCTATAGCATAGTGGTCAATGCACGTGGGTGCAAATCCTGCTGGATATATTTTCAAAAAAACATTTGTTCTATTTATATATTTCTCAGAAGTGTTTTCAAATTATGTATGTTCGATTAAAAGAATGTTACATTCTTAAATCTTGTGAATTATTCGTTTGAATAAAAAAAAAAATTAAATAAGTACGTATGCAGTTCGCCGTCCCTGCTGTCAAGGATCATTAAAATTATACTGATACTTTTCTTCAAATGCTGATACCAGTATCAAAACTATTTCTTTTAATATGGCATCCCTAATTAACGGTAATTTGTACATTCATACTCACTCATAAAGAATAAACTAATGCATGAGAAATCTATCGAAAAGTTCTTTATTTTTATACAAATATAGGTGTTAAGTGACTCAAATAAATTTCTTGGAACAGGCAAGATGAATTATTTATCTTTCCAATCATGTAAAAAATGTCACTAAAGGGCTATAGGTATTTAGCCTTCCTAAAAAACGCAATTAATATTGTTATGTATAACCAGGCCTTTTTTGTAATGTAACGTGGTAGAACGGCATTCTGGCACCTTTCTTCACAGTATTTTTAATGTTTCAAAAGCAATTAGATGAGACATTGTTCGCGATTACATATTACAAGTTAATTTTCATGAATCATCTAATATGAAAAGACATATCCTGAAAAGTTGTAAATTATCACTATCATTATTTTGGTGTAGCACAATAGATATCATGGACACAGTCGTGTGGCAAGTCGGGTAGATATAATTTGAGAGTCGACCACACTAAGAACATTGTAACACCAAATGATACGTGTGCACACAGCGACCTGTGTACACGCCATTTGACATGACCAATTCCAAAAATGTCACCATATCCATTATCGTGTAACCATAAGGTTCCATATTCTTTGACTCATCGCATTCCTTCTCGTCTTTATTTTATAAATTTAACTTAGAATCCAAACTGTAAAAGACAATAGGTTATTATAATAAACTACAGTACTCTCTCAGTAATCCGCCACCCCAAAAACCAGACAAATCTCCAATTAGTGAAAGCGGCGGATTATAGGGCATACATACAAAAAATGGTCAAAATTAAAACAGGTATTTCGTAAAAATAGTTTTTTAAGAAATTTGTACTAGCAAATTACGGTTTTATTTATAATCAAAATCGAGTATTTACTAAATTATACATATTTATAAACTAAGTTTATTAACTAAACAGTAAATCACTTGACACAACCAGTTGTTGTGTGAGGCAGATATTCTTAAATGGCTTAGGATTCCTGGCTTTCCCTATGACCAAAAGCTTCAATTTGTGTGTCCCGGTTGCATTGGAGCACGGCATAATTATTGTGATGCGGTCCTTAGGCGCTTTGCTTCCTGGTACATTACTTTCTTCGCGATGAATGTACATTTTACGAAGGAGAAGTTTCCAAAATAAACCCGTCTCATCTGCGTTGTATACTTGTACGCGGCGGACTACTGAATTTGACAATCAAATATCGACGAATTATAGAGCTTGACTTTGTGCTTTCAACTAGTAAAAATAACGGCGGATTATAGTAGTTGTCGGATAATCAAGCGGCGGATTACCAAGAGTACTGTATTGCGAAAGTAGGCTCGTGTACCATACCATCTCAACTACTACCGCCAAAGTTGAATATCAATTGCATTTTTTTATCTTTTGAGAGGAATGTCACTATTTTCATATTACAGTACTTACCTACGTTATTTATAGGAATAAATGGATATTACCTGTTAATCTGTGGGAAATGGAAAACAAACTGGTGACTTGTATGGCGTAGATTGATAGATGAGGAGATTGTGGGCGTCCAATCCTGATATTGCGGAGGTCATGATCTTCGATTGCCTCGTTTTGGGCTTTTTGCGCTTTCAATGTGACAGGTCGGCATAACAGAAGACCTGTGTTGCTTTTCGATAGTAAATGAGATTGGAGGGCTCGTCCAAAAATCGAGCTGAAACAGAGCAGTTTATACATAAATAAGAGGTATTCACGGATCCATATTTACCAGGGACAAACATAACCTACATACTAATGACGTGTGTTGACAGTATTTTGATATTGAATAGAAGCACTCAATATTATTTTTGGACAATCCTGTCAAAAATAAAATGTAGAATGAAATTATTAGTGTTTTAATCAATTTCCTGCAAAACGCTTTGATTATCATTACATAATGGATTAAATTTGTTGACTGTGAAATATTGTCAATATAACAATTAAGTAATGAAATTTGTTTTGAAAAATAAATAAATCAAGATTATAAAACTTCACCTTCTACTAATTAAAGCCATGTCTATTATGCCAAAATTATTGAAAGTTGAAAGGTTTCGATTATTCGTGCTGTCAGTGAGTAATGTTGCCCACTTACTTACTAATACTCATAGACCAGTGTTGCCATATTTTGAAAGTGGAATTATAGTATTTGGGGATAAAATATAGTACGCGTTGTCATCTGTTGAAAATGTATAAGTTTTTTGTTTCTCAGAAAAAAATAACAGAGAATTTAGTAGAATGTGTAAATATTTCACTGCGGGCCGCAGGTTCCCAATTTTTCATAGTCGGCTCGTTTTTTTTAGGAAAAATATTTCACCGCGGGCCGCAGATTCCCTATTTTTCATGGTCAGTTCATTTTTTTAGGAGAAAATTTTACGAGAAGACAAGACGCGGAAAGCAGATTTTCAAATTTCCGAAGACGAGTCGATTGCAAAATGGCAAATGCAAAATTATAGTACTTTTATATTAAATTATAGTACGATATTCAAAATTATAGTATTTTGGGCGTACTATACCTATTTTATATCGTACATAGTACGCGGAACAAAATTATAGTACAAATACTATAATTATAGTACGGTTGGCAACACTGTCATAGACTAATATACTTTCTAATACTAATCTTACTATTGCTAACTATACTTTATGTTGCCAATGGTAAAATTTTTGTTTATGGAAAAAGAACAGAAAATCAGGTACACAAAATTATTCGCACGTACAAATCAAACGATTGGGTTTTAAGATAATTGACCAGAAAAAACCCAACTGTAAATCGAAAGTACTGTCAAGAGCACCTAAAACAGCTACTACTAAAATAAATGATAGCAAACACCAAGGCGAATATTCGCAGCGAATTCGCAACTCGCCCGCTATCGCTATCGCTACCGCATGCATTTGATGCAAATTTCGCGTTTGGCTGTTTGGCATCACAGCATCACACCAAAGCGTCAGCGACGCAGCCATACACTAGATAATTTTATTTCCGCGCCAGATTTAAAATTGTAAATAATATTAATATTTTACGCCAAATATTCTATAATTTTTATGAATTAAATATGAAAAATATATGTACATTATTGCGCTTTCAGAATTGCAACAACTTTTACCCACTTTGCGTAAAGTGTATTATTCGAATTTGACTTTGAAGTCCTTGAGATAGGGTTTGCTTCCTTCTTCGCGTTTTACTAATTTAATTTCCTTTTTCTTGTCGTTGGTCATTCCTCCCTTTTTATTTACTGGTCATACCCGCGCGTCCCTTTTTTATGTAGGGTTTGGGACTCCTTTGTCTTCATTCTGGATTTGGCTTCCTTATTGTTTAGATGTAGCGTCTGACATTTCATTTCTAACTATCAAAAAAAGTATTTTGGACGAACGTTAAGTAATAGTTAAGTGAACGTTAAGTGATCAATGATTATGGCGCAACATCTGAATGACCGTGAGGAGGATATTCTAAAAGTAATGGACACCAGACGGCGAAGCAGAACTGCTACAGGGGGAAAAGTTCAACGTGCGAGCGTCGATTAAGATGCTGATGTTTAAGGTATCCTCGTTACGTACCTTATTTCAGCAGGGGGGGCGCCAAAGAGTGGCACAACGCCCAAAAACAATTCCTACGTTCGTAGAGTTATGTCTAAATGACGAGTTTCAGCTAACCATCTGACGGAGAGGACCATCGCGGCCCTCCAGAATGCGATGTTTTCCCAACGGGACATCTTCTGCAAGGGTATGCAAGGGTTAGTGGATTGGGCAACAAATCCTCAAAACATCATAACAGCGATGGGCCTGTACCAAAAAATCGAAAAGGGTTTTGGGGACAACGCATAATAAAATTTGCGAAGACATGACTCAGATTCTTACTGGGAAGCGCGCCGAGATTGTACAAGTTCGGCGCCAGGTGATTTCGTCGTCAGTGAAGGATACCTTCACTCGGGAGGCACTATCAATAATTCCTCGGAGCTCAGAGTGCCGGAAGGCCCTCGAACTCACATTATGGCCAGGGTACTCCCAAGGGGCAACGTCATGTGGGAAGGGAGTTCTCCAGGGGAGGTACTGGCTCCACCAGGGGTCCGTAATCCAAGCGGAGGTGACTGCATCTGGACGACCAACAACATTAGGGGCCGCCTAAGAGACTTTCGGGGAGTCTAGATGGCGTAGGGTACCCTCCCCCACCCCCCAACATTGGTAAAAATAATAGCCGTAGCCTGCATACCTTTTGTGCGGACACCACCATTGGTAAGTCCTTCTTTACTTTTACGGAAAGAATTTCAAACGCAACAATCAGCGGGGGTCACTCTCGAGATCGAGGAGTTAAAGAACTCAAGGGTTCTAGAAGAAGCAGATCCAACCCCCAGTTTTCTCTGAACCCTCTTTCTGGTCAAGAAACAAGACGGGACCCTATGCCCTGTTTTAAACCGAAAGCGTTTGAATGCGTTCTATCATTTCCTTCCATTTTGAATGTGAATTTCAAACTGTCACTTTTATTTTTAGTATGGTTTTTTCCGTCTGGGTTCGGGATGTGAAGGTGGATAATTAAGGCACCGGAATAGTGATCAGAAACGGCGAGTTTATTTGGTGTTAATATATACTAGATTACTACATTTTATATAATTTATTTTTTGGATGACGAAATATGCGAGCGCGAGCGAACAGCGTTTTCTGCGTGCTGTCAAAAAAGCTTCTCCCCGCCAAAAAAAACCGTCACACTCGCGAGCTGTGCACAAAATGCGGCCTTGCCATACCTATTTTTTTTTTTGACAATGTTGCCGGTCAGATATTTATTAGACAGATATTAAACATTATTTAATTATTTTCGCAATCAGCCGTTATTATTTGTTGGCTTCGATACCGATTCGGGCCTCTTCAGATACACAAAGACATCCCCAAATGGGGACCATACGGGAGTGTCACAAGCGCACCTCTCCGGAAAGGCCCGAATGGGGGTAGGGCCAACTATGGGCTGTTTACGCTAGAGCGTGTAACCGGACAGTGCGGCGGCTTGATAAGGGGTGGTTGCGTCTCTAGACGTTGAACGATTGAAGCCCTCCCGGTAGGTCGGCGGCTGGAGAGACTCGGATGCAGCACTGTAGCATAGTGGTTCGCGGTTCCCGGGCCTACCGTAAAGCTGCTCAGAGAGGAGGGCGTCGCGCCCAGCCCTCTCAACACCCTCAGACCGTCGGCGACCGGAGAGACTCGGATGCAGCACTACGCCGCTTCGTGAGCGTAGTGGTTTGCGGTTCCCCGTGTCTACCGTACGGGCGGATGCTGAGAGAGGACGTCGCACCCAGCCTTCCCAACAGCGACCGTCCGAAAATCAGTCGATCCCTCACGAAAATGCATACCGGCATATTACTCGACCCCCTTTTTGCTCGCTTGCCCTGCCGTGGCTATCGAATTACACGCACTGCACTGATATTATACTAATATAATATGCAGAAAACTTAATTTAATACTTAAATGGCTTTAAAGTTTATAAAAATAATTTTAAAAATATATCAAGCCCCGAAATGGACTAGAACGCCATTCTGCCTCATACAACCGCTCCGGGTTGTAAAATTTTCCACTTCGAGCACTGAAATAACTTATTATACATCGTTTCCAAACACAAAACACTTAAAACTAACTATTCTATGATGCTAATGGCTGAGGATGCTGCTTGGCTGCTATCCGCTGATGGAGGCTGCTTTGCTCAGCTAAAGAAGGCCGCTTTGTAGCTCTCTTCATCCTGGTGCATCTGGGCCAGGGCTGATTGCAAGGCTCACAGACACGCTGCTGTTGACGAAGAGGGCTCAAGCGGCTGATGATGCAGGGCATTTGATGCCGTTTTCCCTCGTTGGAGCCAGGGTCTTGCCCGATACACTCGTCCGTGGGCCAAGTTCGCTGGCGGATGCAGTTGGTCGGGAGTACATCGGGAGCCCTGACTTCGCAATCCGGGTGTTTCTGCTCTTTTCTTCACTGGCTTGGCTTTGGAAGCATCCTCTTTCTACTGCTTATTATTATAGTTTGTTGAGCGCCACCAGAGGCAAGCCTCTGGATGTTTCTTCCTCGCCGTTTCCTATTCCAGTGTTTGGATCTCAGGGTGTGTGTCCGGGTGAAAGAAATTTCACCTGCTTCTTGATTCCAGACGATCAAAATCAAGAAGCGTAGCCCCACGTTGACTGGGGCCACTTATCATTTTCCTCCATTTTGAATGTGAAAACCAACTGTCACTTTTATTTTTAGTATGGTTTTTTTTCGTCTGGGTTCGGGATGTGAAGGTGGATAAATAACACACCGGAATTGTGATCAGAAACGGCGAGTTTATTTACGTTAATATTATAATCGTTACATTTTTTTATAATTTAATTTTGCGGAGGACGAAATCGGCGTGTTCGCGATTTAGCTGTTTGTAGCATTCTGTCAAGGAAGCTTCTCCCCGCCAAAAAAAACCATCACACTCGCGAGCTGTGCACAAAATGCGGCCTTGCCATACCTATTTTTTTTTTTGACAATGTTGCCGGTCAGATATTTATTAGACAGATATTAAACATTATTTAATTATTTTCGCAATCAGCCGTTATTATTTGTTGGCTTCGATACCGATTCGGGCCTCTTCAGATACACAAAGACATCCCCAAATGGGGACCATACGGGGGTGTCACAGTTCCTACAGCCAAAGCCATTCAAACTAATTCACCATTACGAGGTTCCAGCCGTCTTACAAAAAGAAGACTGGCTAGTAATAATAGATCTAAGCCAGGCGTATCTCCAGGTACCCATGGATTCTCAACATCGTTAATTCGTTCGACTAGCCTACCGAGGGGATCTCCTACAATTCACGTGTCTCCCGTTCGTGCCATCAGCCACTCCGATTATATTTTCATCCCTGACCAATTAGGTCACCGAACGCCTATGAAAGAATGGCTAAGAATATTCACTCACCTAGATGACTTTTTAGTAGCCAATCAATCCGAGAAGCAGTCTCGGTTCAGGTGGAATACAGGATAACCTTCTGACATGCCCATGGACTTTCCGTCTTAAATGGAAAGTCGGAAATATGGTTTTTTAGGCCTAAAGTGCGGCTCTTGACCTCCTAAGTCAATTAGCGGATATTAAGTATAGAATAGTGAAATTGTAATTTACCAATATGCGATTTAATAATATGTAAGATTAGATTAAGAAAGTACCGTATAAGTCAGAGTACAAAAAACAGCTAGAAACGATTTTCAAATCGATCGTAATTCTGCGAGCTCGTAATTTTCTTGATATCTGTAAACGCTATCCCTTCTGAATTAAGATCACCTATCTTTTGACACCTCAACGAGCTGATTCCGAGAAGGTTAATTTTTTTCGGAATGTCTGAAATGTATCTGACAGGTGCAAGGGCGGGGTGAGAAATTTTCAAAAAGAATTTAAATGAACATTTTCTGGAATTTTTTTTTGGAATCAAGTAACCCACTTATATGAAAGAAAACAAAAAAACTACAGCCTTTGAAAATGTGGGATCGCCAAATAAAGTGGAGAAAACGGCTCAGCATTTTGTAAACACATGGGCTCTATCGCAGCCATTTTGGGAATCGACCAATCACAACTTTGCAATGGCCGCTGCGGGCTAAGATACCGCCCATGTCTTTTAAATAAAACAGTTATAAATTGCCATTCGAAAAAAAAATCGAAAACATCGCGGCTATTTTCACACCCGCCGCGTAAACAAACAAGCACCCAGCTGTCACATTGACAATTCATAATTTAATTACTTTCCGTTACAAATAATTGTGTTGATTATTTAAATATAAATTACTATAAGCGAATAAAGACGAATAAGTTAATTGATAATATTATTAATCTAAATAAATAATGAGATTATAAAGTCAACCTATTGTGGATAAACATAGTTTCAAATTTAATAAATTAATATTAAAATACGCTGACGAGCAAACAATATAATATTAACCAGTGGTTTCCAACTTTGTCAATATTCTGAAGGAGTTAATTTTATTGTGGATAAACATAGTTTCAAATTTAACAAATATTAAAATACGTTGATGAGCAAACAATATATTAAACCAGAGGTACTCCAAGTAGGACCCTAAATTTAATTGCCAATAATAATGAAGCTAAATTTAAATAAAATTAACTTCACCGTTTGAAGTTAGAAATGAACTATGATTAAACCAGGGGTTCACTGAAAGTGGCCCTAACTTTTTGTAGTTTATGACTACCAAAATAATTGAGAAAACAATGTTAATGTGTACTTGTGTTCTGAATAAACAATAACTCGGACTCTGAGCGTTTTATTACTGGAAATAAAATAAAACTGTGTTACACACCCGGATATACATAATCAACGAGAACGACTAGAAATAACAAGTTACTAAAAAAGTAAAAGAAAAAATAACAATTTTAATTTTGTACTGTCGAGGTGTGCTAAACACCACCACCTGAGCTACCCGACACCCCCCTAGATATGTCACTTCCTACAGTGTTTAGGGTGGTTAATAAATATAAAAGATCCTGTCTGATCCCAAGCCAACAATGAGGGTTCCTGGACATCACGTGGGACACACACAACAAGCGGACGTTTGTAGTGAAGAAGTTTGTAGCACTCCGTCACCATCTGCTAACGCAGGTACAAAAAGGCAGTTGGTCCCTCAAACAGGTACATATCCAATCCCTTCTGGGCGACTCAACTTCATATCCTACCTCCACGAGAAAGGTTGCATTGCCGACGGCTTCAACGCTCTAGTCATCAATATGGCCAAGGTCCCATCCTCGCCAATTGATGACAATCCCACCACAGGTCCAACAAGACATCATATGGTGGCTCTAGGCGATAGGATCCTCAGAGTTGACACAATGCAGGTACAAAAAGGCAGTTGGTCTCTCAGACAGGCACATTTTCAATCCCTTCTGGGGCGACTTAAATTCGCATCCTACCTCCACGAGGAAGGTTGCATTGCCGACGGCTACAAAGCTTCAGTCATCAATATTGTCGAGGTACCATTCTCGCCACTAGGCGACAATCCCACCACAGGCCTAACAGGACATCATGTGGTGGCTCCAGGTGATAGGATCCTCAGAGTTGATACACAGAACGACATTCAATCACTTCCTGACGACAGACGCAGCTGACACAGGCTGGGAAGCCCAACTGAGTGAACACCACCTATCAGGTACGTGGAAACAAGACCAGTTAGCATGGCATGGCATTCCAACAGGGAGGAAATGTTTGCAATTCAATCTCGGGTACAAGCAATCATAGGATCAGATCTGCTTCTGCAAATAAAACAGTGGTGGCATACATCAACAACGAGGGCGGCACAAAATCTGTCACCCTCCTAAACCTATGCCGACAGATACTAGTATTTACCAGTCGAGCCAACATCACGTTTACTGCATAATACCTCCGCAGAAATCACAACTGCGTGGCAGATCATCTCTCCCGCAGATAACTCATTCCCGAATGGCACCTCATCAACACCGCAACCACCCCCTCGTTTCAAAGATGGGGAGTTCCCGAGGTGGATTTATTTGCAAGCGAAACAGCACATGTCGTTGCAACATACGTCTCACGAGACGTTACAGACAGTAGCGCGCTATTTCACGACGCCTTCAGCCGAGTATAGGACTTCAGACTGGCGTGGATATTTCCCCCACCAAACTTACTTCCACGAGTCCTAGCGCACCTGAACTCAGAAAAATGAAAGTACTTACTAGTGGCACCGAGCTGGAAACAATGCTTTTGGGGAGTGGACTTCCTGGAAAATGGCGATAGTACCTCCTTATACAATATCACTCACCTACATACGACACTAGTAGATACGGATGAACCTAATGGATCATAATACTCCTCAACCAATGGAATTGGCCAGATACCTAGGCTACTTGCACAACAAGGAGGGTTTGTCGTACAACACCTTCCTGGTGAATAAGTTAGCCGTAGCCACATTTTGCAAACCGATGATCATTGGAGATATCAGCAGCAACGTGGTAGTACAACACATATGTTAAAGGCAATTTCAGTACATAAATCCAAACCCGTCAAATCACCGGCTTGGGATCCAAGACGTGTGGTAGATCATCTTAGGAAAACAACACCGGTGAAGTACAAGCTGTACGAAACGTCTCTCAGGACAGCTACTCGGCTGCTTCTAGCATCGGGACGAAGGGTTCATGACCTCACACTACTCAGTAATATTAGACAATGGATTAGTGGATAAAGGTGGCCACATAATTGTATAGCCAATGTTTGGCGCAAAGACAGATACCGCCAAGCATCGTCAATCGGAATGGAAGCTGAGCGCTTCCACGTGTCAGAACATCGACCCAGTATTCTGGTTGCGGAAACTCGTCTGCGTGTCAAACCCAAGGAGAGAGGAAGGTAGGGATATTTCGGAATTATTTATATCTTTAAGAGGACCACCAAAACCAGCCACCAGGACAGTTATAGGGAATTGGATAAGGTCAGTACTGTTGGAAACAGGGGTACAAGAACCACCAGGCAGTGTCCGCTCAGTGGTGGCTTCCTTAAACTGTAAATATACCCAATAGATGATATCTTATAGAGAGTCAACTAGCGTAGTGAGTCGACATTTCACGACAACTCCCAGAGAACGATGGACACACCACCATCACAAGGGGAAAAGAACCAATCAACTTCTCTATTCAACCCTATACATCAAGGACTTCAAAGTCAACATGAATAATAAGAGTTTTATTGGTAGGTAAAACTCCTTTAATGGTGATAGCATTGGTTGGAGCCATAGACTAAATACATCAGAAAATTGATTTTGAGCTCTTTTTTCCACATTTTTTAAATGCATACCTTTGAGTAATTTTATTGCATATTTTTTCATGTTTTTTTATGGTTTTTCCATTGAAATTACGCGAAAAATTCGTATTTTTGTATTTTCACTAAGTACCCCGTCAAAATATCCCAAAAAAAAGCACAGGCAAGTCGCTGCCGTGTCGCCGTGCACTAACAAAGCTATAAAGTTATGACGCACATTAATAATAATATGTATTTTATAAATATCGGGACACAATAATTATTGTATTTTTATAATATCGTATTCATGCTGTCAAAAAAACTGTACATAGGTTAGGCAGCGACGGTAATCAAATAGGTAGGTACCTACTTTTTTTACATATTTTGACGACATCCTTACCACTTTCATTAATTTCGCTGCCAATTTCATCCCATATTTTATCTGTTTTTCTTATATTTTTATAGTCCTTGTCAAACAAATCATAAATCATTGGATATTTCCGGACCAACTCGATCAACTTTTCAATCTTCGCGATTTTGATTTTACTAATTCCCCTGGCGAAATCTGTCCGTCGCGAATAATTATTCGCTGCAAATTCGCACTCAAGACGCAAGGCGGTCGCGCAAGAGTGTTCTTTCCCGTAAGCCAGTACGAGCTTGATTGGCGAATATTTGCTTTGGTGTGTGGATCGCATTACCTGGATTTCTATACTCTTATTTGCTGTCTCTTGACTTATCAGTCAAGCTAACGTCGACCCATCTGCCACCGTCTTCAAAGCATAAGGTCAAAATGTCTCGAAACCCAGGGGACAGCATATAATTATTAGGTGACAGACGGTCGTATTTTCGGCTTTGTTACTCAGCCAAAAGAGCCGCTACGGCTAAATCTAATGATAAGTACCTATTGCACGTTCTTATTCGATGGTTTTACGCTCATTCGAACGTGTCTCAACGTATACCTACCATCTCGCTCGATGCTTTTTTGTTCGATATCGAGGAAACGGCTCGATGCGAAAAAGATTCAAGGGCCGTAATTCTTGCTCGATGCTCGACAGAAATTCATAGCTCAAGACGTTTTGATTGAGCGTCTTGTGTCAAGCTGCTCGAGCGTGCGGACGCGACGACGAGCATTCTTCCAAATCAACATGTTCGATCGAGCAAGAAGTGCGTGGGTACTTAGCATAGGTAACGTTTGAACTGATTTATTTAGGTGAGATAACGCGAATCCCAAACCATACATTTTCCTTCTCTCCTTCCTCCCATGGAATAACAATAAATACTTTAAAATATAATATGCCAATAATAATATTACCTAGGTAGGTAGGTAGGTAGTATGAATACAAAGAGATTGAAGGAGTCCAATCTCTTTGTATGAATAGCATTCAATTTTTTATAATAATTCATAGCAATGATTCAGTATACCTAATGTCAACAAAACATATTATTTAAAAAATGGCAATTATTTTTTCTGAAACGGGATACGCGAGTTGTTTACGCAACAGCGTTCATCTTTTGCTTCGACCAATCAAACGTAGGCATTCAAAATAAACGTCCATATTTTCGCGTCGCCAAGTGCTTTTGAGGCGTCAGGTTGGGATATGTTTTGTTTTTGTTTAAAATTTATAGTTATTTTAGAATAATTGCTATAAAATGGGCTCTGCATTCGTTTATCTCATGCGGTGTATAATTAATTTTGTTTGATGCGCTCTAGTCTTGAACATTTCTTTGTGAAAACGATTCGCTATCAAAGTTCGTGCGTTCCCAGTTTTTTGTGTTAGATAAGAAACCGCATTATTATAAAAGCGCGATAATAATTCATTTATCTCCAGCGTTGACTTATTGTCGGATTGGTTGTTTTCAGGATGAAGTCCGCGAAGGTCGAAAATGAGAAGCGAAAGGCTACGAGAAATCCGAAATTCGTTACTGCGGAGGATGTCCCGCCGACCCCGAAATCTCCCGCCAGAAATCGGAAGTCGTCTCCTGTGGCTAAAACGACTCGCCGTTCGCCGTCGAGGAAGTTGTCTCCTTCGAGGAAATCGCCGAGCAGAAAGTCGCCCGGCAGAAAGTCACCCAGCCGGAAGTCCCCGGCGAGGAAATCTCCTGCCAGAAAGTCACCTTCGAGGGTCGTGAAAGAAATAGCTGAAATAGTCGAAGATATTCCGAAGTCACCGTCCCGAAGACGAGCAATCAAACTTAGTTATACCGAACAGAAGGACAGCACTATTTTCAAGAAAGAAACCAAACTGCCCCCTCTCCCTTCTCACATATCTCGAAGTGAAGTGATTCTTGAAGATTTTTCAATCAAACTCAAGCCTTACAATGCAGAAAATCAAAACGGCCAAGATGTTTTTATCGGTGCTCGCAGCAACCTCCGCGAGAGAAAGACCAGGCTCCCGCAAGACTTTGGAACGTCTTCCAAAAGGTCCACTCGCTTGAAGGAGGCAACTGAAAGCTTCGAGAAGTTACTGTACAAAGCGCAGAACACTGCGCTGCCTCCGAGTGATTTTCAATACGACGATGACGCCGATAATTATTCTGAAGATGATACTTTGTTCAAAAAAGACATATCGGTCACCAGAAAATTGGCAACGCCGCTAAGAGAAATGAGTCTACCGAAAAGCGTTCGTCTAGAATTCGGCGGTGTCTTAGGTGTCAGCATTTTAATGTTGCTGCTTCCTCTATTTGTCGTGTTGGTCAACTTGTCATGCACGAGAACACAATGTTCATTCGCTTCGCTTCCCAATTTCACTCAGTTCATGAAACTCAACAGCTGGCTCACATTGCGTGGAGTCGGAGTCTTCTTTGCGTTTCTGATAATCCAGTGTACTGTAATTTTGATCCCATACTTTGGGAAGAAAGCGACACTTCCAGATAGCCATCAAACATGGACATGCAACGGGTTGTTTTCTCTGTTTGTTACGCTGACTACCTTAGGAGTAATGGAATTCTTCAAATATCCGATCCTGCAAATCATCAGCAGAGAATATATACCGCTGATGTTTATGTCTATCGTCTTCGGGTTGTTTTTATCTTTGGAAGTGTTCATGTTAGCCGGAAGAGTTTCTGATATCCAGAGGAATAAATTTGGTAACACAGGAAGAAAGCTGTACGATTTCTGGGTTGGACGCGTGCTCAACACGAATGTTTTCGGATTGTTTCCCATCAAAGTGCTTCTGATAAGATCGGCATTGATTGCAGCCGTAAGTACATATTAAATATCTTTGCTCATTCAACAAACTTGTTTTCTGTACACCATTCGTTCAAGGTGAACCAGATTATTTAGATATGAGTACTTAGGTATGTGTTGAGATAATGTAGATGATTTATATCTACATACAGTTAGTACTGGTTATTCCAGATTGTTAATTTATCTATTACATGTACAGTCCGACCATACTCAAATTTTATTGAATACATAATTAGGTACTTGTGACGATTTAGGACAGTAGTAAAAAAAAGATTAAGTAGGCATGTAATGATTTTAATTTTTTTGTCCGGTCTCAGACGTCCCTTTTAGACTAGACTACAAATAGGTTCAAGTCATTCAAAGAAAATAATACAAAATAACTTTTTGGCAATTGTACAAGGCAGATTTGGCAACGACACGCTTTAGGAATTTATGTTAAATAAATTTAATATTGGTAACACAGGAAGTAATCAGAAAGTTAAAAAGTAAGTATTTGCTTTGCTGTTGCGAGTACATGCGACAGAAGTGAAACTTCATTTTGCTCCCTATTTTCGAACACCCTGTCATATTCACTTACAAAAGTTTTATTAGGAAGTACCTACATTTGCAAATTTTTTTTCATACTTTGTCAATAGTTGTGCTGCTGATTTTGGCATTATTGAACCAATGAAGTTTATCTAACGAAACATATCTGTTTTATTTATTGCTGACATTTCCATAGCCACGTGAGCGTCGAGCAATTTACGCAGTTGGCCGGCTGACTTATTATCAAAGCAATCCACCTTGTCAAATGGTTGTATGTAGATACTAAGTTTTGTCAGTGTCAACCGAAAGACTGCTGGTTGAAAACCGACTGGGCGTTTATCGATTTTTGAATATCCAATTAATAACTCTACTTACAAAATTGTGTGCGCATGTAGAAAATTTGCATGCATTCTATAAATGTGTTTACCCAACATCCACTCCGTGGAGGTTCATTATGCTCTGCTTAGGAGCGAACGTATTATGATAATTTACTATTTTATTTTGTATGAATCGTTACGGGATGCGTTAACACAAAAACACAACATTTTGTGTTTTTTTTCTTCTTTTTATCAAAGGGAGTTGCAATGCCAAAAAGGTTGGAAAGTATATAGATCCACCACTATAAGTTGTCCGCTGAGTGAGGGCGTCGCGTCCTAACATTCGACATACCATTCAATACTTTTTATACTGTGATGAGCTTAGTTCTAAATTCGAACACCTGGCGATTTATGATGGTATATGGTATATCTATACCGGTTGCGGGGATTTAGAGAATATTCTTATAAAAAATGTGTAGGATTTCTGTGGAGGTTTGTGCTTTTTCTCGAATTTGACGATTCAAGTACCTGTTTTGTACTATAATAAATTTCGATAAATTCAAATACAGTAGGCGCTTGGTAATCCAGCGTTCACCAATCCTGTACATGCAATAGTCCAGCATTTTGCAACTCAGCTCTCCTGCTCTATAATCCGACAGATTTCACATTAAACTGCCGGATTACAGAGCGGAGAGCCGTTCACTTGGCAGTTTGGTGCCCGACCTTGACAGATTATTTATTATTTCCTATAGAAATCCAATAATCCGGTATTTCTGACAATCTGGCATAGGTGAAAAAATATGGGTGCCGGATTACCGAGTGCCTACTATAGTTCTAAATCGAATCAAATTGTTTTAATAGAAGACTCCCAGAGAAATTATAGCGATTTATATTGTACGTATATCGCGAGTGTTTCTATTAAACTTCTCAGTAAAATTGGCAAATAGACCGGCCGTTCAATCTCCTACTATTTAATTCAATCCAATTGTCTCAATTGACATCAAATTTATTTCACCACTGTCCTCCCATCCATCGCGCTGTATATTTATTTCACTCTATATAATTGTTTATTTACAGCTCCTCATGAACTGCATCACCCTCTACAACGGAATCAAACTGAAGAAACAACCGGCCCAAAGTCCCACTGTGGCCGTGAACGACATGGCTGTAGACATGGAGGCTGTGAAAAAAACCATTTTGTCCGCTTCTGTCAGCCCCACGCTTCTGGTGTTCACCGCGCAACAGATCATCTTCCTACTCTACTCCATCATCACCGAAGCCAGGAGTGCGCATTCATTCGACGTGCAGGAAGAGGGCACCGGCTACATGATCGTCATGCAATACTCTCTGTACCCATTCACGGCCGCCCTCATCTCCAAGTACATCTTGGAACATAATATTGTTGTCTCCAACGTTTTGCTTGGAGCGTCAGTGGCCGTCTACTTGATTGGTTTTTCCATCTACCACCTGAGCAGTACACAACAGCA
Source organism: Rhyacophila brunnea (assembly GCF_057557595.1). Classification (NCBI taxonomy): domain Eukaryota; kingdom Metazoa; phylum Arthropoda; class Insecta; order Trichoptera; family Rhyacophilidae; genus Rhyacophila; species Rhyacophila brunnea. The sequence continues at coordinate 5,165,239 of NW_028232796.1, read as the reverse complement.
CGCTTTCAAACTCAACCCTACAGATCCGAAATTATGTTGTGAGTATTAATTCTGGTTAAGTTATGGTGTGAGTGCACTACTGCCAAAATACAAGACGCGTAAATTGATAAGTATATGATTTCATAATCGACAAATACTTTTTTAGTTACCGGATTAATTAATGCTATACTTCAGCTGGGGCACGGTCTAAAACGATTGTGACTACGCAACGCGAAGATTGTGCAAATGACGCGTGCAGTACAAAACATAATTTGTCATAAAAAGTCAACATGCATCCATTTAATGTTATGTTTATTGTTTTATTACTAATAATATATTCATTGACATGTTTTCTTTTTCAAGTAAATGGGTAACGTTTTTTAGTCATCTTTACACGATTTAAGAATTAATTCCCCCATCGCCATCACAAAACAAATTGACGTGTTCACAGTTAGACACTCGCTCTCCGATTGCCAGCCAGTCCGAAATTTCGTCGCACCTATAGTTGAAAATTATTTGCCGTTTTACTGAAGTACCATCTTAATGAATACTGAATATGAACCGTACCATAGAAAAACCAACCTGCCACAAATTACGGTAAAGCAAACCCACCCGCGTATGACAAGGTTTCTCCTCTCCTGACCGTCATCAATAATGTTTCATTCGAAGTATTGCACATACATACCTCAGTGCTATTTCTTTTAGTCTGGTTCAACATAATAAATGCAAATGTTTTTATTACATAGTGTTATTGAATTTTTAATAATCAAAAACTAATTGTTTCATTTGGAATACCAGAAGATCAATACGTATTGGTACAGCTGGCAGAAAATAAATAGATTTTTGATGATAGTGGATTTCAAAAACACTTGTGATGACTGTATGTACGTTGAATTTGTTTGTTTGTCTTGTGTGAATATCATTTTTGACTATTATTACTATATAAAAGCTATTATTGATTTCAAAGAGATTAAATTGCTGTTATTACAACTTGTGATTAAATCAGCAAATATAGACAAAATTATACTGTGGAGGTAGCATTGATCACTTTTTTTTATAAATAAAAATTTTAATAGCAGCCTACTGGTGACGTGTTGCTTTGTTCAGTTAGCCGGCTCTCACATCTAAAGCCGTCTTGCCTACGTGTCTAATACGTCACAAAACACACGTTGCCAAATGGATCTCTGCAGATTGGTCGAATGCGACTGTTACATTTGAAAAAAACATCTGTTGCAATCGACAAGTTGCATGCTTCTCGGGCTCCAGAGTCGAAGAGTCAAAGTCGCATACAAACACCTACGAATTGGTCATTCCTATACCAGCTCGCCGATCGCCGCATTCAAATATCTATGCGTTTCGAAGGCCACGCGCGTCTGTCGCTAGGTAGATGTGCTTCACAAGCAGCACTGGATTGCCATTCTCGGAAGGTTTGATTTATGGCTTTGCGGCACACGAGGCGAGTTTAGATGTGATAGATATTTGCAATCTTACATGATTTTTCATCTAAATAATGTTTCAATCTAAAAACAATTCATTTAGGCTTTGTAATGCTTAATGTAAGGCGTCTTTTATCTATCAGAAGTCAGAGCACACGTGTATGAATGAATTTGCACTGTGAAAAATGACTTGCCGCTAACTAACTAAATCATTAGCTTCTGAAACCTTTTTCTCAGTGTCACTTCTGTATATAGCGGCTGTGTCTTCACAAAAGGAGATTTATTGCCAAGGTGATGGATTAATTGATTTATTTATTTTCAGGTTTGGAATCGACATTCGGTCGTCGAGTTCTCATCAGCGGGCTGTGGGGGCGGGTGCGTCACCCCAATTACTTGGGTGAAATACTAATCGTCCTGTCGTGGGGCTTCGCGACGCTCTCAGCACCTCCATTACTTTTCATCTTGTCGTCTGTCGTGCTCCTCGTCTTGAAATCATTGAGAGACGGCTCCCGTTCGCATAGAAACTGCGGCGTCGCATGGGACAGATATCGTCGTAGAGTCCCGTACAATCTCTTGCCGAGAATATTCTGAATATTTTTACAGGGAACTCGATTTTGACTTCTTAATGTATGTAATACATTAATGTACTTAGGATAATATTATTATACCGGTTATAATAATGCTGTTTGGTTTTTTTTCACATGTTTACATTTTCCGAATTATTATCGAAGCGGCTCGATTGGGTGTTTATTGAATTTGTGAAACTAGAATTGAAATTGCAAGACTTCTCCGGTCGGACATGACCAGAAAAGACTTGCCAATTTATCTCTAGTTACGAGTAACGATCAAACTGTACTTTATAACTTTTTGTCGTTTATCAATTCGCAATGATGCCTGACCCCGGATATAGTAAGGTCGGACATGGTTGTGGTTGATTCATCAATATTAAAATACCTGCCTGTATTTTTTTTTAAGTGAGTGTAATAAATTTTTGTGTAAATGTTATTCTAGATCCGTTTACAATCTCGTTTATGCGTATGAGCCACCTATACCTATATAGGTATTAGTTTGAATTAAACATAATAAATGATAATTGAACCGTAACTATTATTATAAATAAAATTTTCTTAGATCTCTTGTCAATAAACAAAAAATGAATTGAAGATTTGACAATCTTGCAAGTTATACATGATCGTAAATATTTAATTTTTTTTTATCCAGAGTTGATCCTTCTGAAATTAGTTGGTAGTGTGCCTGTATAGAATCTATCTTTTTTAATAAACATAATGAAACACATAGAACTGAGTTGAATTTACTTCATGTTTAGTATGTATTTAAGATTTAAAGTGTACATGTTAAAATTACTTATAGATTAACATTATTGACATTTTCTATGAAGTAAGTATTTGACAGTTGGTTGAGAAAGAAAATATTATGTATTTGCATGTCGCCTATTATGTAAAGAATGAATTGTAAACAATACTCTGGCTGCAGACCATTTTGTAGATTTGTATTCTTGAGTACAAATATAACATGAATGACTGCAGAGTAAGCACATACATAATCTACATTGCGCATTTATAGACCAGCGTAACGAGTTTCCGTTATTTTTCTTGATCCAAAATAATATATCACTTAGGGCAATTCCGTATACAAGGCTGATATTTACAATAATCGGTAGCACAGTGATCCGCGAATAAGTTGGTAACTTCATATGAACTCATGCGGACCTTCGTGCATGCATATCTATGGCGTTAGTTAACATGACCATAGTGTCAGAAATTAGTATTAACTTGCAAAATCGCTGCATCTCAATATGTAATTTATGTACTCTACCTCACTCTAAACCAGGGGGTGGGCAAACTGCGGGCCGCATGTGGCCCGCCATCATTAATTGTACTTCTGATTACGAATAACTTTTTTATATATTTTTAAAAAAATATTGACGATAGATTAAAATTTGAAGAATTTGTTGTTTCATAAATGTATTATCTCAGTACGTCTTCCTTGCGTCTCGTCTCACACTATGTAACCACTATTTTCTACGTTGAACATCGTGACACATTTAAATACTTTTAACTCCGCGTTGCAAGGAAAAAAATATATGCCCATGATATGGTAAAAAGTTTGAATGGATTTCAATTAAAACTCAAGTTATTCTTTCGACAAATATCGAATAATAACGTGGACCACTTTCCAACTTTGAAGTTGCTGAATATACCAGAATATAAATTTGAAGAATATGATAAAATTAATAAAGCTCTGAGATTTTTCACAAAGATTTGGTGACTTCCGAAAAATTGAGACAAGTTTAGCAGTAGTACGCGATCCATTTTCAATAGATATTGATAGTGTACCGACAGAGCTACAACTTGAGATGCCCATTTACAAGCAGTTTTGAGAATATCAACTACAAAATTAACACCTGAATTTAAAAAAATGTTAAATGGTCAACAGTTTTATTCTTCTCATTAATTTTTTTGTAATGTTTATTTTTCGTGATGATAAATAGTGTATGTATATCTAAAAATGGTATTTTACGTGCGGCCCGCCGCTCATTTTGAATTCTTAAATTTGGCCCTCCATCCAAAAAGTTTGCCCCCCTCTGCTCTAAACCAATTAACGCAGCCATCTCAACCTGCGTTAAAAAAGATCATGCCTGACAGTTCATATCCAGGGATAATTAACTGCCGGAATATGACATATCATTTTATTTATTAATTTTGGAGTCAAGTAATATGTTAAAATAGCTCTGCAGGTGTCATTGTGACGTTACTGAACTTTTATCAACTACCCATTTCTTTTCCAGTCATTAAATCAGTAATCATTTTTCATTCCATGTACAGATCAACATTTTGTCTGTAGACAGCCGTTAAAGACAATATAAGCGTTCCGCTGAATTCCACTGTAATCTAACAACGGATTAAATTCATATTACCAATAATCTTATGGTTTTCATAGCCAATGTCTGCTTACTTGAAATTATAAACATAATTGAAATTATGTTTATAATTTGGTGTGGCCCTGTGTTGAAAAAAAATGCTTGATTTTTATACAATATCAAAAAGTTTGTTGTGGATCTCCCAGAACTATTATAATAATAAATAATATTGGGAGGATACACGGTAAACAGTGTCAATAATATACCCTGCCATATTTAAATTATTGATAAAATATAATATTGCAATGTGACATTTGTATAATAATTGAGATACAAGCACCACACCTATTTGCCTATTTGTTTACTGTAATATTAATCTTACCTCCTCCGTGAATAAGTGAAATGTTTTGTGTAATATTATGCGTTTAAAGACATTAGATACTAGTTTCTTAATATGTATGAATTTTTCAATTAGTTTAGAATAGACGAATATAATTACTAATGTAATCCTTATTGCGATGTGGAATTTTTAAATATTTCGTAACTATGTATATGTTGCAATTTATATGAAATATTTAAAATTTATTAGCGTAATTTTACAATTAAATTGAAGAGTTTGTCTATCGTAGCTATATAAATAATTAATGTGTCCTATTCTTCGTTCAGCAATATATTATTTTAATTTTGATGACAATCCGTTTTGCATTAAACATATTATTTTTTAATAAAATTACTGGTTTATAATGTGTATAGATTCTCTATGCCGCGAAGACGCACCTCCGCTATGCTAGCCAGGAAACCACAGCAGGACTACTATTCAAATACGAAACAATCTCTCGTTTGGTATGCGTATGTTGGTCGGCGGTGCGGGGACACCGTTACGAGATAAATCTATATGAATTTTTCCAGTTGTGATTTAGAACTCCAAATGATTTATATAAGCTTGCATTGAATCTTTTTATTTTTGACATCTATATGACAGATCTCATTTGAATAATATTATTTCAATATTAGTATAATCTGAATGTGGCCTTCTGTATAGACTAAGTTAATTAAGTAATGGTTTCCAAAGGGACTTGCTCAACGATAATATACATAAGCACACTTTTAATTTAGATTTTTAACTGTTGTGTTTTCTTATATTTATTATAGAGGTTTTGGAATGATTCAAAATTGTATTTTCTTCAATAATTAATTCCCTGCCAACTTGATACAGTAAGTACATTTTCGATTGATAATGTTTCCATTTGTTTTATTAACTCCATTTCACATATTGTCTCTTTATGTGTGTCTCATAAATAAATTAAAATATCATTGGATATGTTTCATTAATGTAACTAAAATGGTACAAATCATGTATTTTTAGTGAAAAATAGTATCTACATATAAGTTTTTTTTTAATAAATATGTTTTACATACCGCTTATTTTATTTTATCCTAATATTGTATACATTCGAAACTTTGTAACAGCAGGTAGGTATACCAAATATATTTTCTGATCTCCGATTTCCATGTACAGTATGATACATTTTATTGACAATGGAAATGGGAAACAGGATGAATCAGGTCTCATACTCTAAACCAGTGTTTCCCAACCTTATTTCTACAAACATTACAAACACATTCGAAGTTTGCCGCACACGTACAGACCACGTGATATTTGTTTACGCAAAATCGTCGCTTTTCAAAATGGCGAATTTGATTACCAGATTTTACTGCGATGAATCAGTATGTTCCTTTTTGTCTTTTTTTATTCGTAGTTTGTTTACTATGTACACCGAGAAATTTCCATTTATAAACTCGGAAACGATTTTTACAGAAGAGTTTTGGAATATAATGCAACCAAAACTGGAAAAAATTCTATCATGGGTGTTGACTTCCTGAATTAGTTAACCCCAGGTCCATGCCACTACGTGAACCACAGTGGATATTAAGCCATTTCCACACTGGCAACCTCATTAAATTTTACGATACTTACCATAATTGCTTAAGAAATTTTACGAAAATCATAATTATCGTAAAATCTAACGAGGTTGCCAGCAACTTAACTTGTTGCCAGTGTGGACCCGGCATTAGATGCACAAAACTTAAATAATATATATTATAAATAAAAATTTAAAATTATAGATATATATGATTTCTGTCTTCGACAGCCCTGATGAAATAAATGTGAAATATGAGTCGGATCAGTCATAGAGCAAATTTATTAACACAAACAACTTTGACACGACCTTTTTATATGAACTAGTAGACCAGATATTATGGACCACATGTTAAAAAATCATATTTTCAATTCTCAAGGCCAATTCTGTAGAACGTCCTCTTATTAAGTACCTAGGTATACAGAACATATGAGGGGCTAGTATCATAACCAGTGTTGCCATATTTTGAAAGTGGAATTATAGTACAGTGCCTTCAAAATTATAGTATTTCGGCAAAAAATATAGTACGCGTTGAGCGACCAATAATTTTCTGCATTTAAAAAAAATTAAACGTGGGGTAATTTACGTCTTGTTTTTTTTAGACAAAATATCCATGAAGGGTAATTAACGTCTCGTTTTTTAGACAAAATTCAAATGTTAAGTCAGTGGTTTCCAAACTTTATATTACTACGCCCACTTAAAAAAAATAATATAGACACCTTTTTAAATAGTCAACAATGAACCTACTGATACACCCCTGTTACAGGCGGGCTTCTCCCGGTGTAAAATAATCATTTAGTAGCTATAAGTCGAAACGTAACCCTGACCTCTAGAAACGGCTTCATAAAACATCTAATCTGATTCCTTGCTCAACCACGTAAGTATTTTTTAATCATAAGTAAAGGCCTTCGTCCGGTGTGTGAAAATCGCATATTGGGCGGAGGTGTAATTAAGATAAATTTAATTTAAAAGGTATAAATGATGATGGATGAAAGCGATAATTTTAAGACTAAATATAAGTATTCAAATATAATAAATTTTGCCGCGCATTGTGCGTGAAATCCTCGCGCGCCGGCGCCAGGGTCAGGCTCGTGATTCGCCGAATCAAAGATCATGCGATCAAGATTTGGCCAATCACTAGTCCCTTTTACTAATGGAGTGGGTACGCGAAGTTTAAAAAAATAAATAAGTTAGTAAGCGTCCCCTTTCCGACATATACGGATCTGCGTAACTAATTGTAAAAAACCTAAACATGTAAAGAAAGTGTAAAATATAAGCTAATACCAAGTTACACGAGACAGGCGTGATTTTATTTAATTCCACCCTCAAATATATCGTACTTTTTTTTTGTGAATCCGGGGTTCGATGGACACCTGAGCTAGCCGCTGGAACCCCGGGGATCTCACTACTTATAAATACAAAAATGAAAAAAAATATACAAGATTTTACTACGTATATAACATTAATCTTTGACGAATGTGCTTGTTTATTAGCACAATCAATTTCAATAGTAGTCAATCCAAATTCATCTTCGTTCATTGACAAATGTATTCTATCAAGGACCCCACATCCTGAAGCAGACCCTCCGGGTCAGAATTTTTCAACCATATATTAAAAAAAATTAATGGCTCCGAAACAAAGCAGCCCTCAGGCAACTTTTTTTTGCTATTAATAAAATAATGTGAAAAATATATTAGCAAACTAACCAAGAACTCAGTAAATAGATTTTTGTTTGCTTCAGTATATCTGGCGTAAAAATCATTTAAAAGTGGAGATACGGCGAACTTTTTTTTTTGTCATTTTGATTTCCTAAGCTCCAATATTTTTATGAATTGAACTGACTTAAAACGACAAAGCGAAGCGAAATCAATTCAACGACCACTAATATTAGTGGTCCTTGAATTGATTTATCCACTTAATTTTTTTTAAATTTCAACCAATATTGCCTCAAATTTCAACATTATGATTAATTTGACCCTTTTATTCCATTTTTTACGAGATAGCCATTGCTCTTCACAATAGTATAGAAGTGAGGGATTATAAAATTAGTCTCCATATTTGCAGAAAGGTTTGCAAACAACCTTTTATAGGACTGTTTTTTTTGTAGTTTATAACTAGCGGCCGTTTTATAAACTATGCATTTGCAAACTGCAAACCTGTGGCTACATTAATTGTCTCCCTTTGCAACACTCCCCGCCTCCTAGTTTGGAAATCGCCGTCACCTTTTTTTAGACAGAGGGTTTTTTTTTGCTTCTAACGAATTATTTTGGCGTTGTTTTTCTTTGTTTAACTTTTTTTCCTATTTCTCAAAATTATAGTATTTTGGGCGTACTATACCTGTTTTATATCGTACATACTCGTAGTACGCAGGCGAAAATTATAGTACAAATACTATAATTATAGTACTGTTGGCAACACTGATCATAACTCAGAATCTCCATCAATGTGTGTTTTTGGCAAACCAAAAAAAACTGTTTTCATGCTACAGTTACGAATAAACAGTTTGATTAGTATAGTTTTATTAGATGGAGGATCGCAAAAAAAATTGCCTATAGTAAACACAGATGTTATTTTTCGTCAAACATTCAAGATATCTTCAATTTAAACTTGGAGATTCTTAGTTTTGATGTGAGTCTATGGAGATTATTAGTTTAGAAAATACGCCATAAGGATATTGAGTTTTGAAAATAAAAATTTTAGGATGATGTCATGTTGGGATGGTATTTTTGATAGGGTTGTAAAAAAAGAAAAAATAACGTTTCTTGAAAAAATCTTTATTTTATCAAATTACGAAACAACTATTCTAAATAAAAATGAAGGAAATTAAAAATAAGAGTTGTTCAAAATAAAAATAATTCGAACAAAAAAACGAAATTTATTGGCACAGAAATCAAGAAAATCAATATAACTCAATAGGTATTGTATTCCTCACATAATTGAACATGAGCTATGAAAAATAATAAATTGACAAATTAAATGAACAAGAGTATGTACAATCTATTTACATCTAAAACATACTGGACCTATCTCAATTTTTCAATATGTTATGCGCGATAATATTAATTAATGGTTGATATACTTACCTAAGTATTGAACAGACAATCCAACCAAAATAGCAAAACTCATTATTTGGCACATACTGAATACATCAAAAACTCGTCATTGAACTTATTAAGTCAGAACTTTCTACTGAATATTTACAGACGTTTTCTTCATCTACTTCACTTTCTAGAACATGGGTGGCCAACCTTTTCAGCAGCCGGGCCAGATTCTAAAAACGAGAAATGACGGCCGCACAACTGATTTTTTTTATTAAGTATACAAAAAAAGAAATTCAATTCTGCCTTCTCATTGGCTGGAATGGAGATTCTTAGTTTAGAAAATCATAGGGCATTGGAGAATATAAGTTTTGAAAATAAACACAGATTTCACATTCATTTTGTATGGGAGATTGTCAGCTTAGAAAAATAATCTATACTTTGAATGGTAGGTATGAGCACGGAGAACAATGCTGCATTCATAACTCATTTTTGGTATATGCTGGAGATTATGAGTTTTGATACCAACGCCCTCATATGCAGAGATGATGTAAAAATAAATATTCAAAGGTGAAAGGGAGACAATGCAGTAGATTGCAAGTGTTGCATCTTGGAGCATTCGTTTTTTGTAACAATACTGGAGAAGTACAGACCACACCGCACTTTCAGGTATAAATACATACGCCTCGACCCCCTCTATAGTCTGTAACACTGCATATAGAGGTATAAAACCACGGCCAAGATATAAAGGTTCATGAATAGGTAGGTAATGCAGCGGATATATATTACTTTTAAATAATAGTAGGTGTAGGGGTCGTCGATGTGAGGGCCAATGGTGTTGTGACGAGGAGAGATGAGAAGTCGTTGTCGTGATTATGAAGGGTGTGAGTTTATTTAAATTGCATAAGTACGGGTGTACAATTGTTACAATAATGTGAATCACAGCACAGAGCGATGTGCTTCGGTCGAAAACTTACAATCGAATAATTCTCTTTTTATCAATCATGACGTACTGATTATTATTTTATCAACTTATAATTATGTAATAATTAGGCTATTAACTGAGTGAGAACAGATATACAAAGATTATTGTCGCGGTCATTGATCTACAAAGTTAGCTATAACTTGATACCTACATGGAAATGCCTATTAATTCAATATGTAATATGTAATATCGCCATATAACTCCCCTAGCAGTAATTACAAAGTAATTACGTTATATTGTAATATGATTACAGATTTATGATTGCTTAAATTAATTACAATTGTTTAGAGCTTAATTAAAACAAAATAACTGAAATAAAAATAAAATGACTAAAAATATTACTTAATTAAAACACTTGTATTATTTATATTTCGTAGCACTTTTGAATATGCAATTTTGGTGTGGTTTTCAGCAGTCTAGACGGTCGGGAAAGCGTACACGTCTGCCTGTACGTGTGACGTAATCGTGCTGGCTGATGTTTTCTGGTGCTGGATCATTCAGTGCCGGTTTCTCCTTTGATGAGTTGCCATCCTCCTCTGCCATTATGTATGCAGGTTTGAGGCGGTCTACAGTGACTGTGGTGTCCTTGCCTCGAACTTGAATGACGTAGATCCGGGTATTCCGGCGGATAACTTTGTGTGGGCCAGTGTATGGCGACTGCAAAGGTCCTTTGACCGTGTCATCTCGGAGTAGCACATGCGAGGTCTTATCCAAATCCTTGAACATGAATGAGTGCTTCCCGCCGTGGTGCGTTGTTTTGGCGGGTTGCAACTCACAAAAATGTTGTCGGAGATATTTGACGAAATTGGCTGGTTCGCAGTCGTTGGGTTGCTTTGACCCTAAGAATTCGCCTGGTAACCGTAGGGGTTTGCCATAGACCAGCTCGGCTGAGGTAGTTTTGAGATCTTCTCGCCAAGCTGCCCTGATTCCAATCAAGACTGTGGGTAGTGTCTCTGTCCAACGCGTGTTTTGATGGCTGCTTTCATTTGATGATGTAATCTCTCGACCATGCCATTTGCTGCGGGATGGTACGCGGTGGTGTGAATGTGAGTTGTACCTGACAGACGATTTAGTTGTCTGAACAGCTGTGACTCAAACTGTCTTCCTTGGTCCGTGGTGATTCGGACTGGAGTTCCGAGCCGCGTGATCCATCCGGAGTAAAATGCTCGTGCCACAGTCTCTGCTTCTTGGTCTTTCAACGGGAAGGCTTCTGGCCATCTAGTAAAGCGGTCTACACATGTTAAACAGTATCGATATCCCTCCGACGGTGGTAGGATGACAATGTCGATGTGGACGTGTTCAAATCGAGTTGACGGTGGCACAAACGCGCCTAATGGTGCTGAGACATGGCGTGTAACTTTATTTTTCTGACATTGAATGCAACTGCGAGCCCATCGCTTGCAGTCCTTTTCGATAGAAGGCCACACGAAACGCTGTGTTGCGAGTTTTGTGGTCGCGGTAATGCCAGGATGTGAAAGTCGGTGTATTTCGTTGAATGCAGCTTCACGGAATGGCTTGGTGATGAAGGGTCTTGCGTATGCAATAGACACGTCGCAAAAAATAGCTACGTTAACTTCCGGAATCTGCACCTGTTTCAGTTGTAAGGAGGATCCGTCGGGTAGGAATATCTTCAGCTCTTCATCTTTTTGTTGATCAGCTGCCAGGCTTGCGTAATCGAGTGGATTTTCGGCAATTGCTTCCACTCTAGAAAGAGCGGCTGAGTTTCTTGGAGAAAAACGCAAGTGGTTCCCATTGATCGTCGACCAATTGGTGGAGTGCTGCGCTAACAGCGGTGTCTGAGGCGTCACTGATGATAGCTAGCGGTGCATCATTTTTCGAATGAGCTAGCAGTGTTGCGTCAGCCAAACTTTTCTTGCATGCTTCAAATGCTCTGATAGTCTCGGGAGTCCATGGAATAGACTGCTTGCCTTTCATGTTGCCCTGGAGAAGTGTATGCAGAGGTGCTTGAGTACTTGCAGCATTGGGTATGAACCTTCTATAGAAGTTCAAAATACACAAAAACCGGCGTAGGCCCTTGATATTCTCTGGGCGGCTGTACTCCCGAATGGCTTCTACCTTGTCGGGTAGTGGACAGATGCCATCCGAAGATACGAGGTATCCGAGGAACTTGACCGTTGAGGTGCCGAACTCGCATTTCCTCGAGTTTACCACGACTCCGTACTCCTGCAAAGTGTAAAGAGCGTTTGCAGGTGTTGGAGGTGTTCCTCTTCTGAGCTTGAAGCAATCAAGATGTCATCGACGTAGGCATAACAGAAGTCCATGCATTGTAGTACTTCGTCGATGAATTTTTGGAAGGTTTGCGCCGCGTTACGGAAACCAAACGACATATATGGAAACCCGAATAGGCCAAAAGGTGTCGTAATGGCAGTCTTCGGTATGTCTTCTTCGGCAACTGGGATTTGATTGTATGCTCGGACCAGATCGATGGTGGAGAATAACTTCCTCCCGCGGAGAGCTTGGGCAAAATCTTGGATGTGACGTATCGGATACCGATCTGGTATGGATCTGGCGTTCAGACCTCGGTAGTCACCACACGAATGCCATTGTTCATTCGATTTGGCGACCAGGTGTAACGGCGATGCCCAACTGCTACCTGATGGTCGAGCGATCCCAAGTCTTATCATATCTTGAAACTCCCTCTTCGCAATCTGTAGTTTGTCCGGAGCGAGTCGCCTTAGGCGCGCAGCCACTGGTGGTCCCGGTGTTGTATTGATATGATGTTTCGTTGTGTGATGCGGTGTTTTGACTGTGCCATCGGGACGTGTGATATCTGGAAATTGTTGCAACAGGTCATGATACGCAGACCTGCCTGAAACGGTTTTGATCGACAGGACCTCTCCCGTACTGCGGTTTCCGGAAGTGGTGAGATGAGTGGTTTGGTCTAACAGACGTCTATTCTTGGCGTCGGCTAACAATCCAAAATGGATTAAAAAAACAATTCCAATGATGGGCTTACTAACATCGGCAATGACGAACCTCCATGTGAAGTCTCGTCGTAGGCCCAAGTTTAACGTCAACGGTAGGTTCCCGTATGTAGCGATTACTGTACCATTCGCCGCTGACAGCTCGTATGTCGTTTTTGTTAGACGTCCCGGAATCTTAGAACGTGGGACACACAGAGATCGGCGTCTGTGTCGACTAGAAACTGTATTTTCGTGTTGCGGTCGATGACAAATAGGCGGCTTGGTATTGGAATGTATTCGCTGGCCGCTATCAGTGATTGCCCGGAGCGTTTCCCTCTTCATGGCTGCAGGGTTGTCTGCACTTCTGTGCGGCTGCTCCGAACATATGGTGGTACCAGCATTTGCCTTGGGTATCTTCTCTGTTGCGACTGGATGAACGTCCACTTGTACGGCTTCGTGAGCGGCTGTTGAATCGCCGGCCGTGGTTCTTTACCCGTGGGTGTGATTTCATCTCGGATGCTTGTCATTTGCTCCTGCAATGACAATGCGAGTATCCGCATCCTGGTCTCAATCAGCGCTTCGATAAGTTCGTTGTTACTGGTTGCGGCGGGGCTGTGGGTGTCGTCGTATCCTCTCGGCATTGTCTTGAATATGTTGAATTTGCGGTTGCGTGGAACGTCGGGTTCACCACTGTAGGGGTCGTCGATGTGAGGGCCAATGGTGTTGTGACGAGGAGAGATGAGAAGTCGTTGTCGTGATTATGAAGGGTGTGAGTTTATTTAAATTGCGTAAGTACAGGTGTACAATTGTTACAATAATGTGAATCACAGCACAGAGCGATGTGCTTCGGTCGAAAACTTATAATTATGTAATAATTAGGCTATTAACTAACTAAGTGAGAACAGATATACTTACAAAGATTATTGTCGCGGTCATTGATCTACAAAGTTAGCTATAACTTGATACCTACATGGAAATGCCTATTAATTCAATTTGTAATATGTAATATCGCCATATAGGTAATAATACTTAAATTGATCACTGCCTACTGCTTATTATGAAAATTTATATTAAAGAAACGCATCTATCTAGAGATTTTACAGCGCTCGAAATGGAAAAGTTCCTTTGCGAACCGGAGCGCTCGACAGTTTTCTTAAGATATTTACATAATTATCAAATTTTATGCGTACTTTATAAAAATAAGTGTATTGGATTTTCTAATATATTATGGCCTATCTAGCTCAGACGGTCAAATTATTTTTTCCACGAGACGGAGCGATAATTTTAGCGATTTCACGAACAGGAACGGCGCTCCGGTCCATTTCGAGCCCTGAGATTTTATCAATTTTATGTAGGGACGCGAGGGGTGGGTTACTAAAAGGTTTTGTACCCACCTATCAAAACTAAGTAGTTTGAAATTTTGTGCAGAGCATTATTTTAAAATCTTGCTTACAATATTATTATTTTAATAAAATTTATCGATAAGGATAAGGTAGGTACTTCAAAGAGATAAGCGCCGTCCAACCTCTTTGGATTTCTACTTGTAGGTACCTACCTATTACCTAATCGACAATTTCACTTCTCAGAGTACGCCTACACAGCAGATTGGTGAACAGCTTAAAAAGTATAAACGTCAAAATAGTTCACAATGTTCACATAACCTCACTTCGGCGATGATCTGTCACATTAAGTTTCTATAATTTAATTATTTAACCAAAAATAAACATTAATCATAAATATTTGAGGGAAATTATAATATTGTCATGGCGAGAAGGTCTTTTGTAGTAAGTGAACATAATATTATGATTCCTTGAAACTTTGTATGTATTCTAATTATTAAAATTTAATAAGGTAGGTATATAAGATACCACAATGATTAACTCATTCGCTGCTGACTATATAATGATTTTTTAATTAGCACCTTTAAAATGCACGTTAATTACATCGATCGGCCGCCCGGTCATTACGCGCATGTGCGTCTTCAGCGTCCAAAGTATTAAGTAAATAATATTGCCTTTAGATATTATACAATATACACATTTTCTTAAATTATATTTTTTTTTTACAGAAAAAGCTATGGTCTATGTGTTATCTTTCGGCCGGCGGTTTCGCAGTCTACAGTGGAGTTTGCATCAACAACAACAATGAAAAGTTCTACAGGAATATACTAATGCCTCTCACCCACTGCTTGAGTCCGGAAGCTGCTCATAATTTGGCGATAATTTTAACCAAGTACGAATTATTCCCAAGAACCAAATATGAAGACTCACCAGTTTTGGTAATTTATGATTACTATTTAAAAAAACAAAAATGATTGAAATCATAAAGAATACTCCAAATATTAGGAAAGGCAACCGTCTATAATAAGGAACCGAATTTGAGTGTAGATAAAAGTATAGGTACTCATTTGTATGAACGCGGAGTAATCCAAGTCACTGAGCATATTGTTGAGTCCTTACATGCATACCACATGTCTTCCTGCCTTCTCTTTGTGTATCATGCATGCCAATTTCTTTCCAACACATGGGAGTAGGATACGATCAGCGTTACTAAGAACATTTTTCTTGCCAGATGTGACGTGAACACCAGCTTATAAAATACAGACTCTAGCTCCCTCTGTATCTGCACTGGCAGCCTCACCTGTTGCTTTGATGTTGTGTAGTTTATTTGGCCTTTAAATTTTTAAAACATCCGTGGCTTGCAGTGGATGTATGAGTATCAACACAACCATCATTTTTACACTAGGTAACTTTTTTAGCGCTTAATACTCTTTCAAACAGCGCTGTGGCACACAGTTTGAATAACACTGTGTTAGCTAATCAAAATGCGCTTATCGTTCCAGTTTGAAAATACAATACGATGGAAAAAGAAACTAATCTTAAAACATGATTACCATAAATTTAATATTGACTCGTGAGCTTATCAGTTTTTTGAAATAGAAAATTCATATACTATTAAACATAATGATTTCTGAATATTATTGTGTTGAATGGAGTGTAGCAGGTCTATGTTTATTTTTTAGTCGACCGAGTTTATCGGTAAAAAGCTGAGTAACCCAATTGGTATCGCTGCAGGCTTTGACAAACAGGGAGAGGCGGTGAACGGTTTAAACAGATTGGGATTTGGCTTTGTAGAAATTGGTTCCGTAACACCCGAACCCCAGCCCGGTAATCCTAAACCGAGGGTTTTCAGGCTGCCCCAAGACAACGCCATTATCAATCGGTACGGATTCAACAGCGATGGCCATGCGAAGGTTCATGAGACTCTCAGTAAAGTAACAAATGTTAATGGAACCGAAATGTTGGGAGTGAATCTTGGTAAAAATAAAACCTCTGATGATCCAGTCGCTGATTACATTTCTGGAATTGAAAAATTTGCCTCGATTGCCGATTACCTTGTTATCAATATTAGCAGGTATGCACTTTTTCATATTACTTAATTTTATTATCGTGCAGGATATTATTTATATATTATGCCGCAAGAAGGAAAGGAAAAGGAAGTTAAACATGGGCTGCCTAACAGACCTCCCATTGACACATCTCAGTGTTACTATTAGGTACAGAGGCATGCTCACTTTTCACTCTCTTTAATCTTGTAGGTCACTTCTGCTCTTGAAACATTTTTGCCTGCTATCACGAGGGATGGTTTCTAATCCAGGCGTCCTAAAGAATTTTAATTTATATGCGCCTGTCAATTATCTACGTGGTCGCAGCCATGACCTATTCTGGGTCAGAACTGTTTCCTCGAGTCAAGCCTATCAGGCACCATTAGTGAGGGATGCAAGACTAGTAAATGCGCTCCCTAAAGATATAGACATTTTTAATGATGTCCTTTGCATTTTGTTTTTGAAACTTTATTTTATTGTATAAAAGTGTTTGTTTTTTTTTTATTAATATTATTATTTTCTTCTTCTCTCCTGTGAGAGTAATATTTGTTATAATATAAATCTCATGTTGTGAATGTCCTGAATTTTGATTTTTTATGTCCACAATGTTTAGTTTTAATAAAAATAAATTATCTAACCCATTGAGACAATTGGCAACGTTGTTACAGGATGCCGGACATGGTGAAAATCAAACAATTTTAATCAAATTTCGACTTTTTTAAAGTTGTAATTACTTAATAATAGATGTAGGTAGCTATAATTTTATGATGTTAGTTATATAGAATCCGATATTTTTTTGTAAGAATTATTTGATTTATATCTATTTTTATTTAAATTTATCAAAATAAAGATCAGTTTGTAAGTATGATGTGTTTGAGACAGTAAAAAAACATTTAATGGCCATCCAGCTTCTAAATATCTTGAAGAGTATTTTATTCAGCTTCAGTTTTAATATACCTTTATTTTATCATTTTCTTCTATCATGTCATTTTGTATACAAAAAACTATGTTTGACATGTTTTCTTGATTCCACTGATACACAAAGTTAACTTAAAATATAAACAAATAATAGAATTTTCAATACCTATAAATATTTAAAAGATTTATTTGAGTTAAACGAATATTAAATGATTTACATCAATTTTAGTAATCGGTGTGCCTTTTTAAGTGATCCTGAAAATTTCACCCTGTCTCCAATGGGTTAATTTTGGGTAAAAATGACTTTCGATTGTGAAGATACTTTGATTGTATACTTTAGCACACATGGGACACTCCGACCCCCGAGTGGGAATCATTAGGTATCCCACAGTATGCACCTGAACAGGCGTGGAGTTTGACATACATATTCAAAATTCATTTAAAATTAAAATTTATTCCAACACATTTAATTAGGTACATGAATGCGAGGTCGAGGTAACCATTGAAATAAATATTTTGTTGCATTTGGATATGAACGGTTCTTTTTATAGAGATTGTCTGCAGTGCCTAAAATGCTAATGCGTTTGATTACTTTAGCCATGTTGGTCACGCAGTATTGTGGCATTCCCTATTTTGGCTCGAATGTTACGTTCGCAGTCGCTTGCTGCTGTCATTTTCCATTCTTATTGTTTACATCATTATTACGTTTTGTTTTTTTTTTGTATGTTATTTTTGTGCGTACACGCATTAAATTTATGATATACCTACAAGACGAAACGTTGAATTCAGTTTATAATAAAATATAAAATTCATTGTACATTTAAAATATTATCATTGTAAACAATGTTTTTAGTGTTTTATTATTCTTTCAAATTATTGAGTGTGAATTTGAATGACAGCTGGTGTCAGGCAAAATAACGAATATTTATGTAGGTTTGGTGCTTCTTCGTTTAATATTATTTCTCATAGCAAATTTTTACTTCTACAAATCATGTTAATTAAATTAAATGTTGTTTTATTTGTGTGAATATGAGTCAGTCATTGAGAAAACGTTATTGATGTGTACATAAAATCCTGTACAATGTATCGCGTGGCTTTATTTTTGCTATTACCTTCTTCACGTCGTGTGCTGTTCTAGGATGGCCATAATACGTATTAAAAGTAAAATGAGAGCATATCAATATTTACTGATGATTCAGCATCCTCATGTAACCGATATCTTTTGAATTTTGTTTTAGCCCAAACACACCAGGATTAAGAAATTTACAACAAAAAGATCATTTAAAAACGTTATTATCGGCCATTGTCTCATATAGAAACTCTTTGAAAGTGGATAGGAAACCATTACTATTGCTGAAATTAGCACCTGACTTATCGTCGAAAGAGAAAACTGAAATAGCAGAGGTCATAAGCAAAAAGGAATGCAAAATTGATGGTTTAATTATCTCGAACACGACTATACAAAGGCCCGATTTGAAAAATACCACATTTTGTAACGAAGTAGGCGGATTAAGTGGAGAACCCTTAAAAAATATGTCGACAGAACTGATAAGAGACATGTTCAAGTTAACAAAAGGTGATGCTTTTTTAATATTTATTTAATACAAACATTTATTTTAATTTTTTGATATTAACGTATAAGGTTTTGGAATGAATCATGTCTGTGGAGCAGTGTTGCCATCTTTTTCTATGCTGATTATAGTACAAACGCGTAAAAATTATAGTATTTCTAAAAAATATAAAGTACAGGAACATTTTTCGTCTTGAATCCTTTAAAATTATAGTATATTTGGAGTGAAATTATAGTATTTTACATTTTTCGCAGAAGTAAAATTATAGTATTGTACTATAGTTATACTACGGTTGGCATCACTGCTGTGGAGTCATTTAAACCTCCAAATACAACTCTTAACAATTGTGAAAAAAGTTTCAACTGACATTTTTTCCATTAAAAGTACATATACATTACCGATTAATTTATTAAAAGGCATTTAAAAAAAGGATGTAGTACGGAAGATAAATTGATTGTAAATTTATGTAAGATTTTGTTTTTCTATTTCTAGGTAAAATCCCCATTATTGGTGTTGGAGGGGTATCAAATGGTAAAGATGCATTCGAAAAAATCTTAGCTGGTGCCAGTCTCATTCAAATTTATTCGGCATTCGTTTACGGGGGCCCTCCCGTAATAACTAAGATTAAAATAGAGCTCTCTGAACATTTGCAAGCTAATGGATTTAAAAATGTCAATGATGCTGTTGGAAAAGAAAAAAATATTCAAAGCTAATAATTGAGCATACTTCAGTGAAACAGCAAATAATTTTCAACAATAGGTGGGACAAAATTTCGGACTTGTTGCCAATCGGAGAGCGATAGTTAAGCTGTGAGCACGTCAATTTGTTTTGTGATGGCGTTGGAGGAATATATTCTTAAATCGTGTAAAGATGACTAAAAAACGTTACGCATTAAAATTTAATCGGAAAAGAAAACATGTCAATGAACGTATTATTATTACTAATATAACAATAAACATAACATTAAATGGACGCATGTTGAATTTTTATGACAAATTATCTTTTGTTATGCACGCGTCGTTTGCACAATCTGCGCGTCGCGTAGTCACAATCTTTTTAGACCATGCCTCAACTGAAGTATAGCCTTAATAAATTAGTTGGCATAAAATTTAATATCCTCAGCTGATCACACATTGAAAGATTATATTTACTGAATCAATTGAATTGATTATGTAATGTATTTTTTTTTATAATATAAGATTAGGATTTGTGTTTATAAATAATTGGTTGAGCTTTTGTGGACTGAAATTTTGAAGGATGCTTGTGGATTCCGGATCTGGGGGAGGGGCGATTCAAACAGGATGTCAGGCACTGACCTTTGATGTTGAAAGGGCTGGTACACGCTGGAACTGGTCCCGGGTCATGCACTCACGCACTAGTAGGTAAATAGTTTTGGAGCGTCACTCTCACTGTTAAACTTGGGTTAATATGAATGATGATGACGTTTGTATAAATGATCAGACACCCTGTGCCGGTACACGGCTTGAATAGATGTTCTGATTTACTGAGCTCGTACGGAGACTTGTATTGAGTTCTTGCTTAAAGATGGCCACACTGTAGCAAGTTGACTCTCTCGTTGTCTACTAATAACTGACTGTCATTAAATCACGGTCTGCTAATGACCCTAATGACCTGGATGACAATAATAATTAGGATGGTAGGTGTGACATATTTTTGCGGGTTTAAGGATGGGATTGGGATCATAATGGGCCCAACCAATAATATATTATTATTATGTTTTTATTACAAAATAAAACAATCTAATATTTTGAAGTTTTTTTATTTGAATCTGCTCAGCGAGGAAAAATATAGGTATTGAATAAAGAATACACATTTTTGTAAATGAGGGAAATTATATCCAAGTATTGAATACAAGAAAATATTAAGAGATGTTTGAATTATTCAGTCCAATATCAGAGAATCTAGAAAACAGACATTTTCATGTATTAATTCAAGGTAACCTTGTTATTGTTATGGTATTCAATCCATTGAGACAGTTTTGATTTTGCAGGATCACTTACAAACGCATACTGATAAACTAAGATCATTACACATAATTTATTATTTAAGAAAATATGTAAAAAATCCATGATTGAAATAAATAATAAAAGAATGATATTCTAAAACTGGTTAACTCTTCAATACAGTTAAAAGATGGAAGGCTATTTAACGCTTTTTACCTGCCCAAATAGCTCATACCTACCGATCTGGTTGAAATTTTCTTAAATTGAAATGATAATCGATTGATTATACTAACCAAATAATGGGCAAACTATATGCTATCATGCAATGATATTATGTATTCACATCTTCGACTAAGCTAATATAGCTTATTAAAAATCGAAATATGATTATGAATGGTCAATTTTCCATTCATCCAAGGCTCCAATGGGCTAACGTACAATAAATATAAACACAAAATTGTCTCTAAATGAAGATTATATTACTTACATGAAAATTTTATTTTCACTCATGACATGATAGATAAAAAGATTTACCTACAATCCATAAAAAGTATGGAGATTCCCGACATGCCTCTATGTATTATCGCTGTAAACAGAAAAAAATATGATTATCTGCCTGTTATTTCATAATCGTCCAACACTATGGCATATGGAAATAAATCGGAAACCTCTAAGTTGTTTTAATTAGAGTTTATAAAATGGTTTGAAAGCACCAATATAATATATATTCTTTTAATAAACCGTCAGATAGAATTTTAGACCACTAGACTACAAGATGTCAAGTTTTTGGTTGAATTTATTTTTAAAATTGGGTTCCATGTCTAAAGTTTGCCAACCACTGAACTAGAAAGTTCTAAGATTACGTAAAATATATCTTGCAGGAACATAATTTTATTAATTCAGACGTCTAATTACAAAAAGCGATATGTCAACAATTCAATATTTTCGGGAAACAACGTTTTTATGTTTCAAGCTTCAATTGTTTGTTTTAACGTGAGATTATTTTTTTCGTTGTATTCTATTTCGAAATTAGAACCAAATGGCAATTTGTGTCAGCGGATAAACTCTTAAATGCAATAAACATAGGCAAAATAAAATTGGACATAGCGCTACTTGTACCTCACTTTTTAATTTATTCCGTATAAGGCACATATTTCCGTGGCACTGTCATGAGTTCACCAGATGCTACAGCATGGGAGACACCATTACCAATATTGATCGTTCCCTTATTAGTTGACTTAAACACGCGCAAAATCAACCAAGCTTTAAATAATATGAAACACGGACTTGGCGCTTTTTGTAATAAATCGAGACTTAAATATTTTTTTTCTTAGGGTTATGTCGCGTTTTGGAATTTATAGATCAATACATATTGTGTAAAATTATACAAAGAATATGTGCGTATTTTTTTCTCGATTTTGACCAAATGTGGACTTATCGCTTTTTGGAATTAGACGCCTCAATTACTTGAGTAAGCTTTGACTTACTTGGATTCCATTGCACAAAATAATAATATAAATTTTAGAAATTGCTTTTACTCCATAGCAAGATTCAATTATTGTCACACCATTATCAAGACTACAAAGATAAATAATTTGTATCTGTTTAAATACTTTACTTATAGAAAGAGTGGCATTCTTATTTAATACAACAAATACTTCAGAAATAATACTTTAATATAATATATTTTTAAAACCATTTTCAAAAGCAGTTCTGAATATTAAATGCGAGTTAAATTTATAAATAATTATTATGCTTACCCATTTTATCTTTTTGAATATAAATTCTATATACATATAATTATTTTCGTATCGTGGTCGTTTTAACGGTGAGTAATATTTAGAAGGTCTATTTCTTTTGTGAATCGGTAGTAGTTGTTACTTCACAATTTTGAAGTTTCTTTTTGATGTCATCTATACAACTGTTCAAATCTTTTACTCCAGAGAGATTATTCAATACAAGACAGCTCAATGTTGCTAGTTTTGGTAAATTTTTAAGTCCGTAATCGGTGACACTGTGACAACTAGATATTTCAAGGTATTTCAATGGAGAATCCGCATTAGACAATTCTAGAATGGCTTTATCTTCAATATAGTTGCACTTATTTAGAATTATTTTTTCAATGTGCTTGCATCCCTCTGAAATAAATAAATTGGCATCAGATTAGAAATTTTAAGGCCCCGATCTATACTGCCTATAGAAATATAAGAATTTAGGGTGTCATTATGTTTCGAATAATTAATTTTAGTATCGAAAATTTAACTTTAATTTCAATTTATTTATTTTTTTAAATATATTGTGGACATTACAAATTATAAGTTTAAGACGTTCACAACATGACATTTAGAAACAAAGATATATAAATATAACAGTATTACATAAAAAAAGAGATATATCAGTAGATGAATTAGATAGGTACAAGGAAGTACACCGGATGAGTTAAGCAGACCCTATTTTAAGAATTTATAAAACAACATCCACCTAAACTCATTCTCACGTAGGTGGAATATATCAACACCCGAAGCAATTTCGTTGAACATAGTTATCACTCTCCCAATTGGCATTACCAGTGGCAGGTTGGTTCTGCACCTTGGGAGAATAAACAACTGATGGTCTCTATTTCTAAGATAGTTATCAGGGACACACAGGTCAACACTGCCCAGAATGGCAGAGTTCTCATTTATACCTTGTATAAGTCGAAAAAAATACGTAGCTAAATAAAGATTTCTTCTAAATTGCAGACTGCAGTATGTAAGCATGCCTAAGAGAAAGTCAGTTGGATAAAGCCACGGATAGTATCCATACAACCTCAAGTAAAGGAGTCTCAAGAATTTCTTCTGTACCCTCTCCACCATAAGGCCATACTTCAACTGGTGCGGTGCCCAAACAATAGACCCACTCTCAAGTCTGCTTCGAACTAAAGAATTAAATAAAAGTTTTAATACCGTAACATCTGAAAAGAGCCGGGAAGTACGCATGACGAAGCCCAACATTTTAAGCGCCTTGTTACAAATGGTAACTATATGGCTAATAAATGTCAGTTTACTCTCAAACGTAATGCCAAGATCCCTTACAGATGATATTCGTGACAGA
This sequence comes from Rhyacophila brunnea, assembly GCF_057557595.1. NCBI lineage: Eukaryota > Metazoa > Arthropoda > Insecta > Trichoptera > Rhyacophilidae > Rhyacophila > Rhyacophila brunnea. The sequence goes on along the minus strand of NW_028232796.1, from coordinate 5,141,143 downwards.
ACTCTGCCATGCATCGAGTATTGGAAAAACAACACTTTTGAGGCTCTGGTAAACGACAAAAGATTGCATTTATCAATATTGAATTCTAGTTTGTTACGCCTGCCCCAATCTAATATATCGTCACCGTACTGGCAAAAGTTGGTAGGTGACAAAATTGAGAAAAATGAGTTAAGTGTACAGCGAGATTTTTGGGTATCAAGTCTTCGTCTGGAATAACTCAGTAGGTGCAATTTTTATTCCAGTTTATCAAGAAATAGCAATTTATTTTATTGGTAAGTACTTTAATGCAAATTATACACAAACAATTGTTGGTAAAGTCACTTCCCGTTAAAAACCACTCATAATATGCTTTACTATCAAAAAAATAGACTGGAAGAAGTTGGTAGGTATGCACTTACTAATTTGTGCCTGACAGCAATGTGTCGAATGTCAATCTTACGTTGATGTCAGTTCGCTGTAATCGTCAGTAATTGGGCAGTCAACATTAATAAATCTCTCCGTAAAAATGGATTACTATACAAAACCAAGAAAGGAAGTGGTCATGAAATGCCAGGCAAATTGCCTAAAGAAGTTAATTGTGATACATGTAGATTTCGATCCACAAATATATTTTCTGGAGATGAGATTTGTCGATCATTTTGGAGTTTAGATTATTCAAGACAAAAGGATTACCTTAATAATATTAATGAAAATCCTCCTATTCGATTAAAAAATGCAAATATTAGACCGAATCATAAATTATCCAGATCATATTACTTGAAAAAAAATCTGCTCATCGTGTGTATCAAAAATTCTTTATGAGCACTTTGCACATTAGTGATGGACCTATAATAAATGCGTTCAAGGCAAAAAATTCCTTAGGTCTAAATGGCAAACCTGACCAACGAGGAAAACACACCCCCATAAACAAAACCCCCGAAGAAACGGTCACTAGGATTAAAAATCACATTTAAAAGTTTCCTGTGACTGAATCACATTATTGCCAGAAAATAACATCGAAAAAATATTTGGATGCGTCACTATCTATTGGTAAATTGTATTAGTTATAAATGTTGCTGAATGTAAGGACGAGAAAGTTGATTTTGTTTCATTCATAACGTATAAACGCAACTTTGGTCAAAATTACAACCTCTCGTTTTATAAACCAAAAAAAGATCTCTGCACTCTTTGTCAAAGGTATCAAAATGCAATTGGCACAGTAAGAGCTTCTTTAGAGGTTGAATATCAATGTCATAATCAGAGATAGGTGGAATGTAATGAAGCAAAAGAAATTGATAAAAGGCGATGCTAGACAGATAGGAATTTCATGTCTGCTACATTTGACATGCAAAGCGTTTTGCAAATTCCTTCTGATTCAACTTCCCAAATGTATTATTCAAGGAAAATTAATGTTTATACCTTAATCATCTACAAAGCTGTTTCACCAAACGATGCCTATTGTATCTCTTGGACTAAATTGAATGGAAAAAGAGGAAGTAATGAAGTTGGAAGTGCTTTATTTTACTGGACTAAGGAGCTGCCTTCTGAAATTCATTACTTGAGATTATTCTATGATACATGCGGCGAACAGAACAAAAATCAGAATATTGCAGCACTTCTCCTACATATCGTAACTACCACAGGAAAACCTACGATCGAACAAAAATTCCTAGAATCAGGTCATACACATATGGACGTAGATTCTGTCCACAGCGCAATCGAACATAGAAAAAAACATGTGTCTAGGTATTCCATGATTGATTTGCTGAATATTGTAGTAGATTTTTGGGTCTTCACCGTGTGTCTTTCTTCCTTCTTTCCTCAACGTTTAGGGCTCGTTGCACAGGCCATTGTCAAGAGTGATAATGTAATGAAACGTCGAGGAAAGAAGGAAGAAGGACGGTGGAAACCCAAAAATCTACTACGATAAAAAAAACAACCGTGAAAGCTTCAAAGATTTGCGTGAATATTTTTCGCTCTGCCCATTCCACGAGAAATCGTAAATCTGCTCGCCCTTGTAAGACAAGGCAGTTAGATTTTTCTGAAATTTTGGATGTTGATATTTTATTTTAATTTGATTTAATTTCATCAATCCACTGTTTATTTCTAATTCACATCTTAGAGCCGCATGCAGAATCTAAGAAATCGTTCCTAAGGATAAGTCGCCGAAAAGGATGACTTAACTATAGACAATCCTGAGTATAGAGTTAAGGAATCCTTAACCATAGACTACTTTTGTTATGAACACGCCCCCTTTCGTATTACGCATGAGTGCAGGACCGTAACAAAAATATCGATATTTTGAAGTATCAATACTTTATGAAAGATACATTGATATTTTGCTATTGATAATTTCTTTCGATAACGATGGATATATAATAAAATTATAAATAATCCTTCGCAAACAACCATAATTTGACAACGATATTTACAAACATGTCCCCCGCAAGGCGGGGGGCTAACAGGGCTCTAGCCTGGGGGTCAATCAGATAAGTGAGATAAACACACATCACAAATTTGGTCTAATACTAAAAAAGTCGCCTGCGCACTATTTATTTCAACAATTTTAACAATAGTAGTACGATGCATTTTTTTATTATTGTATGTCGCGATACTTGACAACTCCGCAATTCAAATAGATATAAATTCTAATGGTTTTAAGTTTTGTACTATTCCATTTGAATCGTTTTTTGCGACACGGGTATCGCCTTTCGGCATCTTCGGGTACTATGCACACTCACCAATGGTAAATACAATTGACACACCGGCCCGGGTCGTATAAAAATGACCCATTCACTGCGTCCAACGCAACTGGTGCGTTGCCCATCGGGTGGACATTAAATATAATTAGCATGTTATTTAAATGTGATAATTAAATTATAATTAAATGGTCCGCAGTGAATGGGGACTGCGGACCTTTTAATATAGAGATATATTAAAAAATACACAAAATCACTAAAAATACAGTGAATATCCTTCATTTTACCTCGAACACCGTTTGAATGCTGTATTTCGAAAACGTTGCTTGACACATTTTAAAAAACAGTGACATAAGTTGCAAAAATCTTCATATTACCTAAATACACAAATGTTAGTAGTTTTTTTAAAGAGAACGGTTAACATTTGCTATAAAATAATATATTTTACATCTACCTACCTATTTATTTTTATACCTATAGGATTGTTGTTTTCACTATTTTGACTAAAACACAATAGTGACTTGTAACGTTTTCAAAATACAGCATTCATTTTGAAAACGCTAATATTGAGCGTCACATTGCTTTTAACCCTAAGTAAACTTAAAAATCCTGGCCTGGGGAGTGGGGGCCCGGTTCAGGTTGTGTGGGCCATCCTTTCCTTAAAGGACGACACTTTCTTTCGATACGATACCCATTCCATGTATCGATACTTTTTCAATGGATAGACAGGCCTATTCTCCCCCTCTCTACTTATGTTCGCCTGATACCGCGCAAAAAACAAGAGTGTTACAATGTTAAAAAAATATCTTGCGGTGCCTGTAGAATCACGTATAATGACTTACAACAGAAACATAAGAGTATTATAATTAAATATTAATATGTATTTATAGTTATTGCATTTATAAAGTGCAGTTGTCATAATTTTGTCATCGTTTAACAATTATAAAATAATTTACCTAAACTATAGGAAAGAGAATTTTTCAATATGGTATTATTTTCAATAGAAAAAACGACCGAAGCTTTAAGCGCTTGGCCGTAGTCATGGGGCGTGTACGACGCGGAATAGGCGCGGGGACAGGCACGGGTAGAGTGTCCGTAGTAGCCCGCGCGCGTCCAGTCGGGTTCAGCGTCAAATCAGGGATAGGAAACCATAAACACAGAAAAGTTTTTACTGGAAAATTCCTATTTGAAATGGCAAAACTTTGCAGCAAAATATGGGGCCAATGAAATCAATATGGAAAACACTAATTTAACAGAAGAATTTTATAACTTATACAAGAAACTGCGGGAACAACCAGACAAGTTTTTCGAAAAAGAGTAACATGAGAAAATATTTGATTAAGTATATTCTAATTGGTCTAAGTTTTTTTCTATTCTTTTTGAGTCAATTTTTGCGATCCGACTATCGCCTTTTGGCATCTTCAAACACCACCAATGGTGAATATACACTGTCATCTGATATAGTTAATTCCTGTTTATTTGGTAAATTTATATTTATGAATTTAAATTCAAATTCCATCAAGTACCCTTGGTCGATTTTATAATTTGATTATATATTGGATAATAATATTATCCAATATATAATCAAATTATCATATTATCAAATAATCATATTATGTAAGTAAAAGTTTAAAAAAGACTTTTCGGTTCATATGGTGTGAATGTAGGTGTAGAATGTACGCTTCATAACTTTGCACCCCGGCTCTAGGATGGAAATGATGTACCTACTTAATATATTTTATTTTTATTATGTTTATATTTTTTTATTAAGGAAAACAAACAGTTACATAGACTACAAATATGTATAAAATAGACTAGAAAAAGAAATTGCAACAAGCAAAGTTTCCATATAAATTATAATAATTATAGTTAATCATATTATAATTTAAATACAGAGAAATTAGATAAAGAGATAAATGAGAAAGAATATTGAATAATTATAGACAAAAAAAAACATTTTTTATGTACCTTCCTTTATAAATATAAGTAAGATAAGTATACAATATTATATGTGCGTTAAGAATTATTGAAATTTAAAGATATTATTTTTACATAATATATATTTATTTAGTACTACATATTATATTAATACAAGTGAATATCATTTGATATAATTTTATGCGACGTAATAAGGCAAAGAGGCGTATCAGTGTAGTAAAAAGTGCAAAGTTATAAAGCGTATACCTACTTTACATCACTTCGCACTATCTATGCTTTGTGAAAATAATACCACAAATACACCAGACGCGCGCGGTAAGCTCATGATGGTTTGAGACACCCGCTACTCGCTCGTTTCCCACGTCGGCGCCCGTCCATTCAGTGCGGACACCTCTATGCGCGTAGTATGGGAAGAGCCCGCCGCATGTACGATCTTGCCTGCGTCGAGCTAAACACGCCAAAACAACACACGCGAACACCCGTCCCCGCGCATTATCTACGGACACGTCGAAACATGTTCATACGTTTGAGTTGCCCGCACCGCCCCCGCGCCGCGCCCGTCAAACCACCACGGACGAGCACTAAGACGAGGTGAACCATAGACAACATGATCTTAGCTAAGGACGATGTTTGTGCAAGTATATTAGTCTATGGTTTGTGCATAGTGTTTTGTCCTGAGGAAATCTTAGTTAAGACAAATGTTTCTGCATCAGGCTCTTAGTATCTACTCTTATACTTGCACTCATTCTTTGAGAAGCAAAACTTTGTAAGTGCAACCTTTTAAATAAAAACTAACAAAATGGATATCATTTGTTTATCTATTTATACCAAACCTTATTTGTATCAGATCAGCATAAATCAATTTATATTTTGATATTATAATGACCAACGAAACCGTATATATTGAAGCTAGAGGCTCTATCCTAAAAGATCAAATTTTCATTTGCTGTTTTCTCAGAACTATCAATATGTTACTTACCAACTTCTGCCAGTACGGTGACGGCCTATATCAAGTTGGAGCTGACGACAATCGTCCAAGGTGACAACTTCCAAAAAGAGTTTCAAGTCATCAGCGAACAACAAAAACATAGCATTTTTTATTACCAATGCTATGTCATTTATAAAAATCGTGAACAGCAACGGCCCTAAGTTTGAGCCCTGAGGGACACCAGAAAATGTGTAAAAGGCCTGTGACTGATAAAGGCCGTACGATACGTATTGTTGACGGTTCCTAAAATAACTCCCGAATAGCTTCAAAAATCGATCAGACAATCCAATAAGTTGGAGTTTTTCCATCAGGACATCATGATCGACTTTGTCAAATGCTTTCGAGAAGTCATTGTAAGAACAGTCGACCTGGTGGCCTCTATCCATGGCCGATGACACATAATTGGTAAATACCATCAGGTTAGTTTCTGTCGATCGGCCTGCTCTAAATCCATGCTGTTCATTTATTATAAATGACTCAATTTTTGGAGAAATCATGTTGTGCATGATCATCTCAAGAACTTTTGCTGGTGCAGAGAGAACAGCTACCGGCCTGTAATTTTCCACTGATGACTCTGTACCACTCTTATGGATTGGAGTAACCTTCGACATCTTCCACGTTTCCGGAAAGATACCTGTCTCCATTGTAAGATTATAATATATATGCAAGTGGGCCTTTGACAAAATCAACACACCTCTTTAAAAAAAATGTAGGGACGTTATCAGGTCCCAAAGAGTGAGTATTTTTTAGTTTTTTAATAAATTTTAACACATCACTCTCATCAACTGGAAAAATATCAATGGACTGGGCACCGCATGATGGCTGTCTCGACGCAGAGGCAACATCCAAATAAGGAATACTACTTGCGTAGACAGACCTGAAGTGACCAGCAAATGCTTCTGCCACTCCATGTCCGGTCACCTCTTCGCCTTTCCAACTCATCGGATCGGCATACCCGCCATCCCTTCTTAATGATTTAATGTTCTGCTAGGCCTGTCAGTCTGAAGTGGTGTCAGACGATATTGTGAAGGCCAGACTCCAGAATATGACCCCAAATTTATATTGGCAGTGACGACTTGCAAATCGTAAAACTGACAAATCAGCGAAATGCCAAACTGTCTGAGGTGAATGAAAATCCATCCCGAAGGGAAATCTATGGCGCCGTCTATGCATACTTCACAATTATATTAATATCCAACACAGCCAAGCCGTCTGCAAGACCTAGCGAGACAGACTGGCGACCGCCAGCTGGCTCAGCTAGTGCAGTATAATATTATAGTTTAGAATTGTTCCATGGCCTAGGCAGCGAATTTATTATTGTCGGCCATTTACAATTCTTTACGTAAACAAACTATTAAACGTCGGAGTGACAGTTGGTACTTTAAAAATAAAAACAACGATAAACCAATATATAATTTAGTAATATAAGTTAAAGTGTATAGAAATAAACCAACGCGGTCCTTTTTGTTGAGTGTGTAATTTAACAAGATAATAAATAGCTAGTATAAGAATCTAGTTTATCACAAGTTTTGTTTTGTTACTCCAAAGAAGTATAACTTCTAACATGCGTACATAAGTACACACACTGATTTTTTTTTCATGTGTAAGCATAGAGTTTTTTGTAGGTACTTAATGTTTTCGAAATTTTATTATAAAGCCATTGACCAAATGATTGACAAAAATTGGCAAAGACAGGCATGTTACCACTTTGAGGATCTAACTCCGACTGCGTAATTAGGTATCCATTTGGCAAAGGTGAAAATACTACTGTCATTTTGCTATATTGTGCATTACTGCATGCACTGATGCTGACGCTCATCTGCGGGTTTTCGGTCTGCCTGTCGAGAGCCGCCAAGTTTAAATACGTACAACAGTTGCCGATGATGACAGTCTTTTCAGTGTGCATTCAGGCAACTTAAGAGACAAGTGAAGGTCAATGCTGTATTCTGTGATGACCTAATGTCATGCCAAATGGGGTACATTAAGACGACATTACAAACACTTGGGTTCTTGAACGGACAAGTCAACAATCAGTGATTTACGTAGCATTGAAAAGGCTTGAACATGTGTTCCGGATACCACCAGAGAGGGCTGCCATCTGTATCCTTGAGACAGAGCCCCAGAAATCTCGTCGCCGCCCCTCTGTCACCCCACAACGGTACTACAATATCAGTAGGTGCATGTTGTCTCTACATTCAGTAATTCCTATTGATTGGCAGATGGTTAGATATTAATTTAATGTTCTTACTTAAATGGGGAAATCCATAGTGAGATATAGAAGAATCGGTGCCGTCAATTTCTTGAACGAATTTCCGAACTTTCTCATCGGGTAAAATATTGTAATCGACAGTGGCGATTTTATCATCCTTCCACCGAATCGCACCGCCGTTCCTCAAAACCCATTCGGCACAAGCCCTGTCCGGCCCCACAGTTTCAATTCTGTTTTCGTCCGGCTTATTAAACATCATATTGACCCATTCCCAAAGGCCGCGTTTGTGATACAACTGTACATTCTGAATATTTCTTCTTAAAAGCTGCATATTGAAAAGATTAACAATATTATGTTTTGATATAAGACCATAGACTAATATACTTCAGGACTGACAGCCAGTGCTGCCATACTTTGAAAGTGGAATTATAGTACAGTGCCCTCAAAATTATAGTATTTCGGCAAAAAATATAGTACGCGTTGAGTGACCAATAATTTTCTGCATTTTCAAAAAATTAAACGTGGGGTAATTAACGTCTTGTTTTTTTTAGACAAAATATCCATGAAGGGTAATTAACGTCTCGTTTTTTTAGACAAAATTCAAATGTTAAGTCAGTGGTTTCCAAACTTTATGTTACTACGCCCACTTTAAAAAAAATCGAATTTAGCCGCCTCCCCCCCCGTATTTCATTAAATAATACAGACACCTTTTTAAATAGTCAACAATGTACCTACTTACGAATACAAAAATGAAAAAAAATATACAAGATTTTACTACGTATATAACATTAATCTTTGACGAATGTGCTTGTTTATTGGCACAATCAATTTCAATAGTAGTCAATCCAAATTAATATTCGTTCATTGACAAATATTCTATCAAGGACCCCACATCCTGAAGCAGACCCTCCGTTCAGAATTTTTCAACCATACATTAAAAAAAATTAGTAGCTCCGAAACAAAGCAGCGCCCCCCGCAGGCAACTTTTTTTGCTATTAATAAAATAATAATATAATAAAAAAATATATTGTTGTTTGCTTCAATATATCTGGCGTAAAAATCATTTAAAAGTGGAGATAAGGCGAACTTTTTTTTGTCATTTTGATTTCCTAAGCTCCAATTTTTTTATGAATGCCTTCAGTTTGTCGTTTTAAGTCAGTGAATGCATTAGTTGTCCTTGGATTGATTTATTCACTTATTTTTTTTTTAATTTTAACCAATATTGCCTCAAATTTCAACATTATGATTAATTTGACACTTTTATTCCATTTTTTACGAGATAGCCATTGCGCTTCACAATAGTATAGAAGTGAGGGATTATAAAATTAGTCTCCATATTTGCAGAAAGGTTTGCAAACAACCTTTTAGAGGACTGTTTTTTTTGTAGTTTATAACCTAGCGGCCGTTTTATAAATTATGCATTTGCAAACTGCAAACCTGTGGCTACATTAATTGTCTCCCTTTGCAACACTCCCCGCCTCCTAGTTTGGAAATCGCCGTCACCTTTTTTTAGACAGAGGGTTTTTTTTTGCTTCTAACTGATTATTTTGGCGTTGTTTTTCTTTGTTTAACTTTTTTTCCTATTTCTCAAAATTATAGTATTTTGGGCGTACTATACCTGTTTTATATCGTACATAGTACGCAGACGAAATTTATAATTATAGTACGGTTGGCAACACTGCCGACAGCTGATTTCTTGAAATTGGTGCTGCCCTACGTTAAATTTATATTCCATACTTTAGGTAGATTTTTTTCAATTATTAAATCTTTCGTATTGATTTAAATAAGAATATTCAATTAATTCTATTTACTCCCATAGAAATTTAATAATCACAACAATGCTGTGAATATTTTGTGAATCCAAAAAAATCCATGTTATCTGCGAAGTGTTGCGTCACCGATAAAATATAAGGAAAATAATAATAAAAAAATCTGTTTGTTGTCTTGTCAGATGCGTTGATATTGAAATGTCAGAAGTATTCCGTTGCAATTTCATCTTCATCCGATACGGCTAAACTACACTGATCACAAGATGTCCGAGTCCTACGGTAAGTTAAAAATATTAATAATACACTTTTATTAAACTAAATACGGGTGACATCTCGCTATACAATAACAGTGTCTTCCTTTTTACGTTTCAGAATACCTTTTCAAATTCTTGATCATCGGAAGCGCCGCGTCCGGAAAGTCTTCTCTACTTAACAACTTTATCGGGAACAGATGTATGTCATTATATGATTATATTTATGATTTAAGACACTATTTGACACAATGTGTTTTCCGCTGTATTCCTGATAACCGAACAGTACCTAATATCTTCATCTAACACAACTAATGTAGATAATAGTAATAATAAGCTCTTTTTAAAAATTGTAATGGTCATCTATAATACATCTTGCTATTTGATATACTGTAAAAACTGTAGTTAAATTATCAATACAAATTCTTATAAATTAGAAAGCACCAATAATCACTATCATTAGCAAAATCTCTAGAAGACAGCATAAATATTATATGAAAGCGAAGCGGAACAAAATACTACCTACTAAGAGCCAAGGCACATGTGTAGCAAACGTGACAGTCACAACGCGTCGACATACAATCAAGATAGATCGATCTTCTCATCGGCAGTACTTTAGACATCTGACCAGACAAAAGACAGCTTTGTGGACTAGAATAATAAATCTTTTTTTTCAAAATCTTTACAACTGGTATGTTCGCAATAATATAATATTACTCACTGACATTTTGCAACGGTGTGCGTCCTCGAATTACTGCTCGTGTGTCTACCCTCCAACACTAATAATTAAATCAACTGCAAGTCGTTTCGCATTGCAGATTCATTTGTAGCAAACTATCCAACATGCACCTTTTCACATCACGCTGCGGTACTCCCAATTTTTGGATCTTTCCTGCATTTAGGGTTCTTGTTTCACAACCATAATATTATTATGTGTACACTGGTTGTATACATTGGTTGAAGACAACACTTTTGATCCAATAAGATTCAAGCATCCTAGCTGAAGTATTTCTATGAGAATTTTCAAGAATAGAAAAATAATTAGGTAGCTGTAAATTCTGTAATGTCAACAGCGAGGCAGTGTAATGTCAAATAATGTGAGATGAAGTGACCTTTGATTTGTTTATTTTTTATACTCATAATTCTACAGATAAATTTTACAACAAAAAAACATGTCTATGTACATGGTTTAAAACTAATGTTTACAGTTCAATGCCATGTCATTTTTGTAAAACATAACACAATTATTGCTAATTGACGCAAGTATTTTGTAGTAGAATTTAAGCCGTCAATTATGACAAATAAACGTTGAGGCGAAATTTTGTGACATAATGTATTAAATCTATCAAAACAATGGTAATGTGGATGTCTATTATCTATAATCCTTCCTTTAAAAATAAAAATATGTGCTTAGTCACCATCCATTGATTCCCAACTGTTTTTGTTTAATGAAACATAACCTTTGAAGCTTTCGTAAAATCTCAGATAACGAAATTACAATAGAGATATGTAAAACAGTGATCAATGACATCTCTCAGCAAAGTGCCGAATCCCACGTCTTACTAATTTTATTCCTACCTACTTACTATAAATTACTGGCTATATTTTTCCAAAGAAAATCTTTTAAAATTATATCAAAAAACATCGGCACCCTGTTTATGCTGCAGAAGTAAGATTTGTCAACTCCACGGAATACTCTTTCGAAAATTGTGTTTATCGCAATCCTTTATTTGGTCGCCCCCTAGAGTGTGTCATTGATTTAACTTATCACATACTACGACATCTTTGCCAGAAAATTAGTAAATATCAACACTGTGCTGTAATTAATTGAAATAAAACACAATATAAGTGATCCTCGACTTTTGTACACAATTGGTTCCTGAAATTGTGAACATCATAAAGTGTATTTTTAAATTTTTATTTATTAATGGGTATGATAAAGTTGACGAGGCGCATTAGCACTCAGGTGTTTTTTTTGTGAGCTTGTCAAGAGAGGGAGCGGTGGAGAGGGGAGTGACTGCATGGAAGCGTACAGTTTTTGCATTATCAACAAAAATCTAAATTTTGAGAAATGTACGAAAGTAGAACTTACGAAAGTCGAGGACCGCCTGTATGTAGTACTAATTCTGCTTCATTCAAAGATGTGAAACCAGTACTGCATATTGTGTTTTTATTTTAATTAATACAATGCATTTCCATCAAGACAGAAAATGAACACTGCATAGTACCTAGGCCAGTGGTGGCGAACCTATGGCACGCGTGCCACCAGTGACACGCGAGATGATGATTTTGCATGGCACCCGTTCGAAGAAAAAAAATACCTACACTAATAATCATAATGACAGATCGCATTGTATAAAAATAGCAGGCAAATACTCTTCGAGAATAATCATTACATTTAATATAAATGTAATATAATTGCATAGGTCAGTCCTTAGACTTTATGCGTCACATATACTATTATCCCACTAGCCTCATCAGGCCGCGGGGAATGCCGTGCCGCAAACCCATAATTTTGATCGATTTATAATGCTTAAGACCAAACTTGGTGAAGCTAATTGTAGTAATTCAGGCAGACAGTTTCAAAATTGGTGGACCGAAATGTATGGTGTAATTGAAAAAAGTGATAAAGCTATATGTGTGATGTTCTGTGAGTAGTATTTAGAATGTCATCATTAGAATTTTGAAAACTGTTTTTCCCCCTAACTGCTCGGCACGCCAGAGAGTTGAAAAATATTATTTGGGAAATTTTGGCACGCATTCGTTAAAAGGTTCGTCGACCCTGACCTAGGCAATGACATTTGTTTATTACTGACACCAAATTCTTCAATTATTATTAGTACATTACTTCGTGCTACTTAAATTCCTCCCCCAGCTCTCGCTACTTCAATAATAACTATGTGCATTATCTCACCAAGCTGCATTTTCAAAAAGATCCATTGTTTCAAATTAGTAACATTAAATCTTTTTATTACTTCATTACCCATTTCAATTCCTACTTTTTTTCAGTATGAAGTATTACGGAACCCCAGGGTCCTGTGGAAACCGGTTGAGAATCAATGCGTCATCCGATAAAATGAATCAAATAAATAATTTGGCTCAATATTTTTTCAGTCAAAGATGACAGATGTCACACGGTCGGAGTGGAGTTTGGTTCGAAGATTATAAACATTGGTGGCAAATCCACGAAACTTCAGATATGGGACACCGCCGGTCAGGAGAGGTTCAGATCCGTCACGAGGTCTTATTACAGAGGCGCCGCCGGGGCTCTTCTGGTTTACGACATCACTTCCCGGGACTCTTTCAATGCCCTGTCCAATTGGTTGAGGGACGCCAAAACATTGGCCGGAGCCAATATTGTCATATTGCTAGTTGGTAACAAGAGAGATTTGGAGCAGTCCAGAGAAGTTACTTTTATGGAGGCCAGTCAATTCGCACAGGAAAATGGTAAGCGTTGATTTTTCTTATTAACCTCGTCGGTATGTACTTAGGTTGCGCATATTAAAAATTTGTAATTTCATTACGAAGGGAAATCATTAATTTATAGAGGAAGAGAGAATAATATGTAATTCATGATAATGAATTATTTACTAGATATTTATCAAATTGTGGTGGCATAATAATTGATAAAGCGTCTTCCTTATAGAGTGCTTGTACACATGCATGGATTTATTAGCACCAATACTGTGTATTTTAAACTATCGCAATAATAACTGTTTACATGAAAAAGTCCGACTGTCTCACTAATCTCATTCTTCAAGCCTAGCGAGACGCGATGTTATCATTGTATATTGGTATTTGACCAGTTGCGGTTGTGAAAATTGGTAAACGTTAAAAATCGTTGTACATATAAGTTGTCTTCGGTTACATTTTTCCAGCTAGGCGGGACATCTAAGTATTGAAAAGTTTCAGAATGTACAGGACCAATATTTCCTCCCTCGGGAATCTCGTCTTTGTCTTCTTGATCTTTTTCCTCTGATATTCTTTCCTCATCATTCAAAATTTGGAATCCAGTATAGTTTGCACCGCAATTTAATGCAATTCATACCCCCCCAGTGCAGTATTTTCACGTCTTGATGCTACCCAGTAATAGGATCATTGCCTTTTGATTTAAAGAACAGTTAAAAATGACGACCATAACTTTTGTTTGTTGTGCTCGGTTAAAGGGACGTTAAAAAAATAATATTTCTTAAGTACCTACTTAATTAACGTAAATAATGCACAAAACAATGAATACACTTTGTTGAAAGGTTATTATATTGTAGGTATGCGCGCAGAGGGGCAAAAAGTTTGATGTGCTATTATGAATATGAATCAATTCGCGATTAAAATCTCATAGGAACATAAATAGATAAAAATAATAAAGTACATGTATCAGTTTATCATGTTTATCTGATTAAAAATAGTTTGTCGAAAATGTTTTTATATTAGTAAAAATGCATTTTAAAATAAAATTTAAATATGGAGCAAGGCACGGCGCCATGTTGGAAATTATTTGTTATTCAGTGTTGCACACATGTCAAAAAAATGTTTTCCCACATAAATGCATGGTAAAAAATAGTGATGCGTGGAATGGTAAAAATTATTATGGATCAATCGAATACACCGTAATAGAATATTGGGGATTGAATTTTTTTTTGGACCTATCGGACATGATAAATAAGGCACACAATCGCTCGCAAAACGGAAATAGCTCTAGAATAATAATATATTTGTGATATTGCGATCCTTATTTAACTCTAATTAAAATGGTAATTTACTTAATTGGTGTAATAGACATAGTACTTAATCAAAGTAATCTAATAACGATTAGTACCAAGGCTGTCCAATGAATAGTTGCAAAATGGTCCGTAATACGTGGGTGATGCAAATGCACAAATCTAATGGTACGTTTATACCTGGATACTTATATCGTGATATTTATGTCTGACACCAAATTCAACTAGTGTAAACTCTAGTTACACTAGTATCTACCACTTGTATCGTATGTGTCAGACGCTTACTTCGCCACTTCTATGGCTCAAATGTACACACGAAAACTGCGACAAGTTCAAACTTGCAAACATAAATCGCAAAAGTTGAGCCACCGACGTCTACTTTTATATTAAGTCTCTGACACATTGTTTTGGTTCGCTAGTTTATATGTGTGTTTATATTGATATTGTTGTAATAATTGTATGAATAAAACATGTGGAAGTATACAAAATATTGTGTTTTAGTTTCAAACATAATTAACTAATACAGTCGAACTCGGTTGTTACGATCACGGATATAGTGAGATCTCAGATGTAACGAGAAAACATTCGTTGACATTTTAGTTTATGATTTTCTCCATTCATTTATTCACTTTTATAACGAGCTACTTATCGAGTATACCGAGTTAAAATACCGTCAAAAATTTTCTTAAAACTGTTAATGTGTCTATTGTTTAAAAACATTTCGACCCTAAGCAATAAAATCTGACTGGCCAGGATGCCGCCGGAATCGGATTACGTTTATGACACTAGTTAAGTGTCCAAGTACCTACCTAATTGGTGTTTTCGCCGACAATATTGAAAAACTATTCACGCATATGGTTGAAATGCATGTAAAATATCCAAGATTTGTAAAGTCAATAGGTACCTACCAGCTTTCATTACAATAAACAACTCCTTTTTAATGATAAATTAACCTAATAATATATTTTGTTATAATGTCTCCTTAAAACTGTCTGGGAAATTCAAATCTTTATCAATGCGTGTTTGGAAGAGTATGGACCTAATAGGTTGAGCAACTGACTTAACATTCATTTCTCATAAAAAAACAAAAATGTATTAATAACTACCTCCACTCTGCGGACCTATCTTAGGATCGGACATGGTTTAAAAAAATTGTCTAATTTTACAGAATTGATGTTCCTAGAAACAAGTGCAAAGACTGGAGAAAACGTAGAAGAGGCCTTCCTGAAATGTTCCAAGATAATTCTGGCCAAGATAGAGACGGGAGAGCTCGACCCGGAGAGGACAGGATCCGGCATTCAGTATGGATCAGCCGCCACGCAACGACTCTCAAACACCAAACCTGCCGTCAAACCCCAACCAGATTGCATTTGCCGAACATAATTTTACACACACGCCAGTCATAAAAATCCAGTGTATAAATATTGGTAACACTTTTGAGGAACACCGCATGATAACATTTGTCAAATTCAGCTTGACGACTTGTCGTCAATTGACATTATTAATAACATAACTTGACCTTCTCATATTGTTCCTATTGGCGTTTGAATACCGTAATGGCTATCTATCTGCATCTTGGAAGTTTAATCTCTGTAGTAAAGTTATTCAAGTAAAATAAAAATAGAATCACAAATTCATTTGACAGTTGCGGCAATACTATCAATTTATTTTTTTTACGTTGGCTGAATTTTACCAAAGATATTATACCCAGTGTTTCTCAACAGTACTACCTAAAGATGTTGTAATTACATAAAATAATATGTAATGTTTATTACCTATTTCTAACTACTTATTAATTGTTAATTTCCAAGTTAGTAATAAAGTGTTTAAACACATCTGATTACTAATACAACATGTGTTTTAATAACATCTGTTTTTTTCTTGTTCCTATTATTAATATAATTATTGATGCGATTATGGCATTGTATGAATACATGAACACATAAAGCAGTCTCTTTGTTGAATGTGCAAGAGTGGTATTTTTTACATGACACTTAATCTAATTCATATTTAATTATTTTGTAATTTGAAAAGTTTGATATTTCATATATTGAAATTAAGGTCAGCTTTAAATAATTGAGAGTATTAGTTCCAAAGACAGCACCCTCCGTAATGTTTTAGTTTGAGATAACCACATAATACTGCTCGTCATACTAAAGCTGGCAGGTAGAATATTTCTTTGACAAAGATAAAATCGAATAATTAGAAATGTGAAAGCCAAAATATAATAACATAAAACATAATAATTATTATACAGCCATATTGTGGTATATAACAATATATCAGCTACTGCATGTACCAGATGTCTTTGCAACTTTCCTTTACCTAATTTTAAAAGTGAAAGAAGCGTGATTTTGATGATAATTAATGAATCACTATATGATGGAAAAATTATGTATAAAATTATTAACAAATGTAAAGAAAAGTGGAAGTGATTGATTTTGCAACTAATAGCTTCAATTGTAATAAAAAAAAGTAATTATAGGTAATTGAGAAGCTGAGGATTAAAGAGATTTAAGTGCAAAGTAACCCAGTTAAATATGCTTTTATAAATTCTACCTAACTGTTTGACTTAAGATTTTCAAATGTTAACCCAATGTTTACGGGCCGCACAAAATTGTGTTTTTGCTAATTGCTTTTCAAATGCAAATTAACACGTTAATTACAAAATTAATTAAAAGGGCCCGTAAGCATTGTGTTAAGATTATTCTTATGCTGAGATAAAATATTAATATGTATTTCACTACGTTTATTAATGTTTGAAGGGGTGTAACCATAGTCAGATGTACATTGCTTTGAAAATAATAACATTTTATACGCAGGAGTTTATGGAATGAGATCAAACGTCGAATTCCTTTTCACGCATAAATAGATAAATACTATGTGGTGATACGAAAGCTGCTCCAATCTCATATCACTTGTGCCCTTCGTCATCCTCATCCTCTCAATTATGGCTGAGGTGTGCGACGCCTATTCAACAATAATAAATTGTTACACTTAAGTTTTTCCAAAGTTTTAAATTCAGGTCGTTAAAAGAAATTAAATATCTGGGGTAATTCGACTGGCAATACATTTCTACAATTGTTTTCTTGCCGGCTCCTATTCCTCTCCTGCCGACCCTCCCAGATCATTCTAATACCCGTCATGATTTACTTAACACATTTGTATTCAGGGATGTTACTGAAAATCTACAGAATCTCTTGTATGTCATGATGATGTGACTGTAAAATTTTCTCTTTATAAATTTGATATACAGTGATGATTTGACTAACTATTTGATTAGTATCGGTATGCAGAGACTGATGTAAAAGTTTGACAGTGTAATTATGTAAATCAAAATACAAATAAATGAAAGATTTTGAAAAAGTTAACACTAACATTGCTCTGATGTTTTAAATATATATATCAATAATGTTTTACGTGAGGACCTATACATGTATTATCCAAAAACGGTTATTATTTATTCTTTGAAGAAGTCATGCTAAATTTATAATAAAGATAATAATGTAACAAACTAATAGGTCTGATTAAATTATTACTCAAATTTGATTACATAGTGAAGTTATTAATAAGTGAAGACTAATGTTGGGATGTTGGGGTTATTTTATTTGTACTATGTATGAAGCATAATTTCAAAATAAAGAGTAAAACATATTATACCAAAATGTTAATTTCATTTTATAAATATGTATTGTCCCTTTTTACAGTTGCCTAAAATAATGTCATCAATGAGGCTCTGAAAATCCGTAATTGTTTCTTAACCGATTTACTGCAGAGCGTTTAATTAATTTTTACTTACCACATTCATATAACATACATGCTAATTACATCTAATGGCCCCATAATCAGGACACAACAGCTGTGGCGTTCGCGCTATAAGGATTAAAAAAGCCGTCATGGGAAAGGAGTCACTTATGTATGAATGTAAGTCATCGCATCAATTACATTTCATGTCTCACCTATCATTATTTCATATATGTGCGAATGAAACCAGGGTAGGATTTGGTCTCCTCTGGATCTTGTCCCTCACTAATCTACAATGTACCACACCTCTGTCCACCTTGAAATTAGTTTATAAAGTCGGTCCTCAGTTCAATGAAATATGTATACATAACTCATTCATATTATTTTTTATATAATATTTTATATATATTTTATAAAATACTAGCTGACCCGGCAAACTTCGTACCGCCTCAGAATCAATAATCTTGTGTTAACTTAACAGTTTTTTATTAAGGTAAAATGAATACTCAAAATGAATAAGTTCAATAAATGTACACACACGATGACTACGTGGATTAAGCGCCGGTATATACACGGTGGCCGCGCGGCATAAGCGTTGGACTATAAAGCCGTGGGTCCCAGGTTCGAATCCTGGGTCTGGCAAGTACACATATTGTTTTTCAATTTGTGTGTCAGGGTATGGACCTAATAGGTTGAGCAAGTGGCTGACATCCATTTCTCGTAAAAAACAAAATCTGTCAATACAAACCTCCACTCTGTGGAGGCCCATATGATCCTATCAGGATCGGACATGGTCAAAAAAAAAAAATATAGTGTCGAGGGTCCCATGTTCGAATCCTGGGTCTGGTAAGTTCACATATTGTAATTCAATGATGACTACCGAGCCAACCTTCAGTCGTTAATTGTGCGGTGGTAAGCCAGGCAGATCCAATGAGTTTCAAAATTCAGTTGGATAGTTGGTTGCTTCGTCTTCGTTTGTTACACAGTCTATAGATTTGAAGGAATACAGTGGACCAACGATTTGATTTTGAATTGTGAAGTTTAAGTAATCCACATCTTTGTTCTTTACCGCAAGAATGCTCGTTCACTCAACCAATTGTCATGTTTGTGATTAGCAATGATGTTCGGTAACACTTTGTTGATGAGTTCGTCCTTAGTTGAGACAAAATTGGAAAAATTCAGCGGAAACGAAATCAATCCGCTCGATTCATCGACAGGAACACGGCCGTTACCGATAGTCAGCAATTGCTTAGAGAAATCTTCGGCAGACGGATCGTTTAGCAATGTAACTCGCATGTTTGTCGTCAGCTGAAGTGTCTTCACATAGCACCACAGAGTCGATGATTTGAGGCAAGCATTTATTTCATCAGCAGCGGTCGATCTTGGAATGACTGGTAGTGTTTGGCGAAAATCGCCAGATAGTAGAATCATTGCGCCTCCAAAACTTCTTGAGTCATTGCGCAGATCTTTCATAGTTCGATTGAGTGCTTTCAATGCGCGTTTGTGCGCCATTGTGCATTTATCCCAGGTGATGATTTTACTTGCTAACAAAACTTTGGCCATTGCTGAGTATTTCGCAATGTTGCATGTCGGTTTCTCAGTCGGCAATTTCAACGTTGAATGAGGCGTTCGGCATCCTTCTAACAACGTGGCCGCTATCCCAGAAGAAGCAACTTCTACAGCATTTTTGGATCTCGCACGAACAGTAGCCAAAATCAATGACATGAGGAATGTCTTCCCAGTTCCATCGGGCGCGTCGAGGAAAAATAAGCCACCATTTCCATCATCAATTGCCTTCATTAACGTATCGTACACTTCCTTCTGTTGAGGGTTCAACAGTGGTACATTCGTTCGAACTGATTGGTTCAATGCATCTCGATCATATTCACGATCACGTTCCAATTCTCGATTGAAAGCGTCGTTCATTCCACGATGTGGCGTTGGCATTCCTAACTTGACTAAAAAACTGCCGCACATGAGGTAACACATGTATTCGATCAAAAACAAAGCCTGGTTATGTATCTCCTCATTCACCTCGAGATCGGGATTCGCTGAACTGACACAAATTCGATGTAAAATGTCTTCTGACATGTCATCCTTTTACTTGTTCCACAGCTCAGGTGTATTCGATGGGAAGCATGTCGAAATAATGATATCAAGAAATGTGTGTATCTGACTTGGAGATGCAGAAACAATTGCTTCAGCGATTGTCATATCCCAATGAGTATCTTTTTCAAGCAAATTGAGCTGTTGACATGAAGCACGAAATGTTGGGCACACTACACCATTGACAGTTAGACATTTCGACTATCATTCTTTCTTTTGTTTGTTTGTTTCTTCTTTATTGTTTCTGTCATCTATCAGAGATGGCGTTGTATACGGATTTAAATTTTTTGTGATTTTCTTTTATTTTCGAATGCGCGAGGTTTTCATCGTTCAAATTCATCAATGTCAGTCAAAAGCCTTTCCATACAAAATGTATGAAAAAATTAATTTTCTTCATAATTAATTTTTTCCGTGATTTATCCAATATTTTAATAGTTATTCTGCTATTCGGGGCGGAGACAAATCCAACAAATCAAAGATCATAAAAATCGGTCCAGCCGTTCTTGAGTTATAAATGGTGTAACTAACCCGACTTTGTTTTATATATATAGATTATGAAATGAAAGAATGAAATTGAAAACAATATATTATTTAATATCATAGGTCTTTATTTCAACTGATTTACATAAATAAATTTTAAATTTGCCGTTTGCTTCCAATAAGGACCAAAATTCATTCAAACACTTAGAATTATTTTTCTATTATTACTCATTACATTCGTAACAGCACCCGGCTGATCAATAAATATGTACAATGTTAAAAAATTACATCTCATAATGTTTATGTACATAACATGCTATAAATATTCATAGATTTTCAATAATTACACCATACAGGCCGCACGGCAAACGGCATCCATAATTAAAACAGACTCTTCGTTATGTATCACTAGAACGAAGGACGCGATAAAAATAGGTGTCCTCACACATCACATACATAATTTTACAAGTAACACACGAAAGTAAAATAAAATTTTATCATTAATTAGCCCCTAACATTAAAATACTTAAAAAGTAACTTTATACACATAGAAAATTATCGATCGTTCGATAACCTACTAAGTAAATTTCATTTAATCTATCTCACCCGGAGATCACTCTAAAATGCAGTCTATCGGAGGAACCCAAATCCTAGCTACGAAAATAAGTAAAATCGTGTCCGTCGAGCGGTAGAATTTTAATATCGGCTTTTCATTCATGAGCGGGATAAAATTTTCTCACGAGAATGCGACACGCGGACACGCACGGACCCGCCATCGGGCCGATCGTCACTGTACACTCGTGAATAATTACAACTAATGCTCTAACCCAATTCTTATCTATTGGTATGTTACGAAAAGTTACTACATAATACTTATGAATTTAAATTAATTATTGAATAGACGATCACTGTTATTGTTGCCGGCATGCCACGGCCGCTACCAGCGCCGCACCTCGACCGCTTCCGTCCTCTGACAACATCAGATCAAACTGAAACAAACAACAAAACATGATACATTAGCACTTTAATACTAACAAATCTTCGTTATAAACTGGGGAACGGTTCCTTGTTTCAAAAGCCATATAAATATATCCATTTTTGGTGACATGCATTTATTATACAGGTGAAAGTTTAATATATTATTTTTTCCATCCCGAAAAAAACATAAATTTATTCATCAATTTCAGAGCTTCTTTGTTACAGCATCGTGCTAAAGAGTTTAAATATGAATACATACCAGTGATGGCGAACCTGTGCCACTAGTGGCACGCAAGATGATTTTGTATGGCACGCGAATGTTTTATTTTGAAGAGAAAAAAATATCTATGGTAATTTAAAAAAATAATTGTATAATATAATATTAAAAAATAATAATGACAGACTTCGGCTAGAAACAAGGTGAAAAACAGAATCTCAAGAACTCCATTGTAATTTTAACATTTTCTTTGTAGCATTATTAAAAACTATTTTTTCACTTCTTTCCCCATAACAAACTGATCAGCACAACAGTCATAAAATGATATTTGGGAAATTTTGGCTCGACTGTTTGACGTACCGAGCAGTTTTTCGTGCAAAAAAAATGTAAAAATAGTTTATAAGAAAATTATTAAAAAAATTACAATTAAGTTCGAGTTCGATTCTATTTTTCAGTGTGTGTTTTTAACCGAAGGAAGGCATATCTTTTATTCTTTAACACTTTTTTTTTGTTTTTTAAATTTTCAGAGAGATGGTTGAAGCATTTTAACCACGCTTCTTCCATATAATCTGAACGGTTTTCCATTTTTAGCGATTATGTTTTACGCAAAAGTAGCTATTTATATTCGAATGACTGTCGATAAATTTCATCAGGTGTGTTAGTCGAATATTTTTATTTTTAATTGCCCGATTTGTTTCAATTATTGTAAATCTATCAAAATCAAGAGTTTCGTGGCGCAGCTTCCCCTGTCGCCTGATGAGGTCAGTCCGATGATATTATATGGCGCATAAAGCCTAATGACCAACCTATGCAATTATATATTTACTTGAAGAGTATTTGCCTGCTATTTTTTATACAATGCAATACGTCATTTATGCATAAATTTCGTCGTTTCCGTTTGCGCATCGATTGATAAATACTATTGGTAAAAATAATATTAAAAACGGAAGAAAATACGTTGTCATTATTTTTTAATATTATCATAATATACATTTATTTGTAACACTTTCTTGTGTTTTTTTTTAATTATTGTGAGTAATTTTTTTTCTTCAAAATAAAACATTCGCATGCCATGCAAAATCATCTAATAAGTTCGCCATCACTGATCTAAATCTAGAACAATAATACACATATCTCATACGCTGAGAACAAGTTTACATGTAGTAAAGACCGACAACTTTCTCCACAATCATGACAATGTTGGAGACAAACAAACCACCTTTGGATATCATTTATCCATGACAAAAACTAAAAATATTGTTTCACAGGCATGAGAATCTCACCTTAATTCCGGGTGTGACCAGTTGTGAAATCCTATCCACCATCAAATCGTGGAAGTGCGGGTGGAATCTGTAGACAGAGCCGTCGATGCCAACCGTCACGTGCGGGTCGCCCATCTTGTTGATGAGAGTTGCGATTCCTGCCGACACCAAGTGAGCCGCCCTTCGCGACACGCATTCGCAAACAAATCTTACATTTGCGCAATCCTGATCTGTGGCATGGGGTATACCTGAAATATCAATGAGTCTTTATTATTATATTGCCCGAGTGGAAACATTGTCGCTTACATATACCAGGGACGGCCCCGTCTACAAAATTCATAATTTAAAATATTTGTAAAAGCTGCTAAAATTCTGCCATGTAAAGTCAGTTTAAAAAACTAAAGAGTAAATTGCTTATTTTTTCCTTGAGAGTAATATATTGTAAAATTTCAGAGAACCACTGGATGACTGACATACCCATGTATGGTTTGACAGGGAGAAAATAAATTACAAACATTTTCAATTCTCATGATTTACTGCTTACAATTAATAGAACATTGTGTTTAATTATTATTTTGTAATGATTATGTTTTTTTATAAAATTGTTCAGCAATAGCGTGGTATTATAACACAAATAGAGTAAAACCTCGTTATTACGAACATGGTTAATTCAAAGTTTGCCGTAAATCGAAATTTTCGCGAATTCACAAATTTTATTCGTAGCGATTTCGAACAATTTTACAAAATTAGAACAAATATACATTTTTTCAAGTTTTACTGTTTATTTGGCATACATTTTGAATTTTTTCGATTTCCTGTAATGGGGATTTCGAATAAATGATAATTAAATAATTTACTGTGTCTAGCGAATAGAACAAAATTCTTCATAGTCTTTCTTATTGATAGTAGTTCACATGACAACATTAACACCATACTCCATTTACAAAATTACTTATTGTTACACATTGGTTATTGAGTGATTATCATGATAAATTATTTGGCTCTCTCCTCCATAAATTCCTATTTCTCCACACTAACACAAAAAATACACCTTCGAACACTTTGTGTAACACAAGAAGACAATGCAAATATTACTGGGACGTTCACTATACACACAAATAAATCTGATTTGTGTCCGTATCCATGTTTTAAAGAATGTGCGGTTGCGCTTTTAATCCGAACGCCCCACATGAATGTGTTTTACGTTACCATGATTGTGTTTATTACCACGGCCGGCGAGCTAGTATTCCGCAAGCGATTCATAAGATTACAACGCCCTTGACAAATGAATGCTTTGCATCTTTTTGTATTTTAGATGTTCTAGACCGGTAATACCACCACAGTGTTTCATATAACGCACCCCCAGAAGTACACTGGCGTAAGTTTGAATTTGGCTGTTTTGAGTTATGAATTTTTCTCAGAACACTAGCATATCTCTAAAAAAATTATTTATTAAGTTATACGTCTAACTTCAGTGTTCTTTAAAATAAATTGAGTCAAACATCGAGAAGAACACTCCAGTAACTCTGATAATCCATTGTCCTTATAATATCTTTAAAGCAAAAAAACTAGCTGAACACTGAGGTAACTGAGTTGCTCCAGTGTCCTTCTGGGAATTCATTTTTCAGTAAGTGGCAGCACTGAGTTACAATACTGATTATGACAGTTGAGCCCAGAGTTTATTTTAATTTCCTAGAAGAACAAGGAAGTAACTCAAAAAATTTTTTTTTTACAAAGAATACTTTTTTTTACAAAGAATACTGTCTATATATTTTTTTCCAATTCTACAATAAAAAAAAATTGACATTGTAAAGCCATTACACATTAAATCAAGTACCATAAACATGGTTCAAAAAGTTTGTTTCGGCACTCCTGGAAAATGGCTGATTTTGACATACTACAGTGTACTTCGGGGGGCGCGATAATATATTATTCACAGTGAACGTGTTAAAAAGATTTTTTTGATAATTAACTCACCGAGTTCTTCCATGACATCCCGACAGCTGGAGTAGTCTCCCTTCTTGTCCGACTCGATTTCAGAAACATACTTCGTGTAGAAGACTCCTTTCTCGAAGAGCATATCTGACCCCACCCCGCCGAATAACAGTCCCGCTTTTGTAAATTTAGCTAGAGCCAGCCGCACAAGTTCACCCATATACATTCCGGATATCATCTTTTCTTGACTGAAAAAATTAAATTATCATTAATATCTAATATTTAAACGGTTTAAAATACATTGTCATACCTACATTAAACTTTTGGAAATGAATAAAAATTCATTTTGATTCAAATTCAATCAATTTACTCACATTTGTTTGCCAGGGTTTATAGACGAAGCGTCAACTTCACGATCGTATTCAGTCTTGATTAAATCCAGATTTCCGTTATCCCCAAACGCTCCCCATTCCGTGTTTATCAAGACATCATCTTTTGTTGATACTCCGTCAAATAATTCAGCGTTTACAGTCTTTTCTACATAGCAAGCGTTGCTCCCGGTACCTTCAAAATCAACGGAATGTTAGATCATTGCCATAATGGTAAAAATACACTCAATCCATAATATAAAATAATAGGAAGGTAATTGAAAAAGGCATAGACAAAACAATGCATGCGAGAATATTTTAAAGAAAGATAGGTACATAATATAGGTATATACTCAATAAGAAAAATATTTAATTGACAGGTATTAATTTTACATAGAATTACATTTGCAACATACCGACAATAAGTCCTATCCGGCAATTGTGATTTTTCCAAGCGCAAGACATCAGAGTTCCGGTTGTATCATTCAATATAGCGCATACATCTATTTGCACATCCTATAATAGAAGAGGAAAAGAGACATGCAGTAAGCAAGCATAAGACAAGATTTAAATGAGAAATAGTAAATTTTTGTTTTTCGACCATGTCCGATCCTAATAAGATCATATCGGCCTCCACGGAGTGGAGGTTTGTATTAACAGATTTTGTTTTTACGAGATATAGATGTCAGCCACTTGCTCATAAATGCAGTTTATAATTAGGTAATGCTCTTATCTTCAGTTCCTATCGGTTTATTTTACATAGGAAAAAACCTTATTTCAGAATATGTAACAAAGTTTATTTCATCAATCCTTCATCCAATCAATATTATGTAAAGAAAAGCATTAATGGAATTTTTGAAACGCGTAGTGTAATAGAACATTATTTGCAATTCCTTGCGAAGGCGAAGATAGATAAATTATGTAGATATAGTCACGATGCATTTTAATTAACTCGGTTGCATAATTTTAACATTGCATCATGCTTTTACGAGTGATTGTAACTTACCAATAATTACACCCATACGACAGGTGTTTTTATCAAAAGCACATGACATTAATGTACCGATAGAATCATTAAGGAGAGCCACCGCGCTAATATTTATTTCCTGAAATATATTTTATTTTAAATCCATATAATTTACACAGCAGCCGATAAGTTCGTGAAACTATAAATTTTTAGAAAAATGAATAATACGGATTACTTACACCTCTTCTGGCGATGGCATCTTTTAACAATTGTACGACATCTTCACCGACTACTCCTGAGCATTTAAATCCTTTGGTCCACTTTTCGAGAATTCCTTTAGTCAGTCCTAATTGTTTTAGTGGAAAACTAAACGTGAAACCCAACGGTAGGCGTTCTTTGTATACATCATTATCCTAAAATAAAATTAATGAATATCTTTAATCAGAGTGTAAATGTTTAATAAATTTAAAAAGCATCATAATATTATATTATTATGATTATCTAACCTAGCGTTTGTATGTGACACAAATTTGGTGTCAGAAAAGTTAATAAAAAATGAATAGAATTAACACCACCAGATGACAGTGGCAACAATAAGTAGATACAAGTGACTTTTATATTTCAGCTGCACTTAATAATGAATATACCTTCATGAAGTTTGACAGACATTCAGCGATGTGGTCAAATAACGCAGTGCCGGATCCAACCATAATACTTTGCGGGATTGCATAAATCTTCGACTGCATGTCAAAGTGATTTTCAGCCAATGTGATAATAAGAACTCTAAAATTGGTCCCACCGAGATCCAGGGCTAAGAATTTACCCCGCTCTGAAAAGAAACAAAAAATATTACTATATAAAATGAACTAGCAGCATTAAACGGGTATGGATAGTAATGCCGTAATTGACTATCTCCTGTACAGTAAATTGAGTTAACGGGTGAGATGATTGTTAAACTTTGATTTTATTCGACAGAGTACACCTAATTGTTGTTTAGGAAAAAAAATAATACATTAATTTAATTAATATGATCACAAAGTATAAGGGCTTGTCTACACGGGCTTAGAACTAATCCTTAGTACTCGCTAGTCGCACTAGCGACTATGCTACTTGAAATGCTGAGTAGAGTTTGCACATGTTGACAAGTAAAAGTGTACCTATACGACGATAGGAAATACAAAAAATGAGACGCATACTCCTGCTTGTATTCCTATTCGTCAGTAAAGGCAAGGCAGTCAGGCAACAGTTGGATGGTTTACATGTTGCGACAAGTTATGAGTGGAGTTTTGACGATACATTCTGACGATGAGTAAATTGTCACAACGTGTAAACCGCCAAACTCGGGCTCAACTAAAATGTTTACTGACAAACAAGAATACATGCAGGAGTATGCACGTTAGTTTTTTTTAATATTTGTTATGGTGCTACTAATACACTACTTTTAGTTGTCGACTCTTGTAAATTAATTGAAAACTAATACATTTAATATAGATAGTTATCGATAAAAAAAAATATTTATTGAATGCAGCAGTTGTAAACCAATTTATTAAAGTGGTTGTTTTTAATTTAATATGTTTATAAACAGGTTGCAATAACTGACCCCTTTTTTGGAAAAGTAGTGTTATCAAATCAATTAAATATGATGCGGCAGTAAAGTTTACAAATAACATGATAGGTACAGACTTATCTAAAGAATGGATGGGAGAGCCACTGTCGAAAACTACCCAATCAAGACTCGCAACTGGACAGAATCTAACATTCGAATGACGTTTTCAAAATCGCGTCCATATGGTAGTTAGTTGTTCCATTTTTGACCATTCTTTAGATAAGTTTGTAGGACTGTACTGCGCGTCACCACTGTTAAGACTTCTAGTGCCATCTATTATCAAGATTAATAATTAATAATAACCGATATATCGAGTATAGACTGATGCATTTCTATGAATAACTCGAAGGTACATACCTTTCCCATTTGGCAAATCTTGCACATATGTGACAAAACATTTGACGACGGCCGAAGCGTTTGTCTTTTTGCCGAGGCCCTTATTCAAGTCATCCAGCAATCTGGCCATTATTTCTCTCGTCTTCTTCTCCCCGAGGACGAATTCCTCGCACAACTCGCGGATCTGAAAACAATGAAAAAGATCACATTAATATTGTGGGACAGTTCATGAACCTCCGATGATGGAATTGACCTTGTGAAACGTGACATTTTTGATTTTTAAAGTAGCTAACCAGCTAGACCATTTGGATTACAAACAATTCAGGAATACACTATACGTAAACCAAAAAAATTCTACAATATATAAACATCAACAGACCGAAGACAGAACATGTCTTCAAGCAGTGAACCAGAATAACCTTTAGAGGGAAAGGGGCCGCAAACGATGTGGCTCTAACAAAATGTTTATGTGAAAACGTAAATGCATCATAATGTATTGCACCATTCATTGGTGTATATTGTTCTCAATTTTTTTTAAAGAGTACGTACTTGTGACAATATTTTTTGAGCTGCTATTCAATAAAGTCTATAATTTTAAAAAAGGTTATCTGAAACTAATGATGTATAGAATATTAATGTCATAATTATTTTGTTACTTCTAATCAATATGAATTACTTAACTGTGGTAGAGAATAGGATATTCCTATATTTTTATCTACACATTATTCTGATAAGATACATAGGTAGGTACTTAATAAAAAGTGTCACATCCGGCTTCGAAATATGTTTTATGATGTGTTATTCAAAAAATTCAATATAATTGTCATACAATATACCTACATGGTTAAAATTTTATTATCCAAACCTCAAGGAAAATCATTACCTATCAGTTGGTGTCTTCAGTTCCTGATTTAAAAATAGTGATTAACAGTGATTTCTTAATATAAATCACACATTGAAAGTATTTTTTTTGTAAATTATCTGACCTTGATTACAAAACCACAAAAGAAGTGGAAATTTTGCCATCACAAGTGTTTGTAAGGCGTGGTTTATAGCTTTGCATTGCTATGGTATAAAATTATAATTCATGAACTACAATTTCTAATTCTACATACCTATCACACCGCCAACTAAACTGTTAAATGCCAAAAAGTTACTATCAATTTATTATTGGTCGGTTTTTTCAATTGACAATAGATGTATTTGTGTCCACTTCAAGGGTGAGGTCAAGCCTCGTTCCCTCGAAAAGGGGTAAATTTGAACAAATGGACAAAAATGGGGGTCTCTTCATATCATATTATTCCTATCTTGGCTCGACCGAAGTAACAATAGGAATTAAGTAGTCAAACTATGATTCCTGCATACACACTTATAATTATTTTAAAGGACGTCCTGTCAAGAAAGTCTGATGTGCCTAACAGTTTTGGTTTAAAAAAAGTTTTTTAAAGTTTTCTAAAAAAATAGTTTTTAAAAAATCTATTAAAAAAGTTTAAAATTACAATTGAGTTCTTGATATTCTAGCTTTCATCATAGCTAAAGGCGTATCTTTTATTCATTGATATTTTTTTCCTTGTTTCCAAGTTTCTCAAAGAGATCTTGAGAGCATTTAAATGGTTTTCCATGTATATTTACATTAAACGTAATGATTATTCTTGTAAAGGATTTGCCTGCTATTTTTTATACAATGCGATTTGTCGTTATGCATGAATTTCGTCGTTTCCGTTAGGGCATCGATTGGTAAACATAATATGAAAAACCGAAGAAAATACGCATGCCTATGCATTATTTATTCTTTAATATCATATTATACATAATATAAGTAAGTACTTACATATATATATTTATTTGTAAAAAAATATAACACTTTTTAAATATATATGAATTATTAATTTCTTTTCTCTTCAAAATGAAACATTCGCGTGCCACGCAAAATCATCTCGCATGCCACTAGTGGCACGCGTGCCATAGGTTCGCCATCCCTGCCATACGGCATACATAAATTATTATATGGTACAGATTCTGATTGTTGTGATATAATTATTATGATAAAGAGTGTAAATGCATCTCTAAATTGCCTATTTTTTATTATATCGAAACCTACCTATAATGATGGTCGACTGGGTATCGACTACTCTATAGTCGATATAAAAATAACCAAAAATCTTTTCAAGTTACCTATCTATCTCATAGGCACAGATAAGTAGAAACCATGAATATGTATGTATGCTTGAGATAAAATAATCTAAATAAACTGTCATTTAATGATTTAGAGTGCCAATAAATCCAGTTTTTTAAAGGTCAACATTAATGTTTGCAGTGTGGTGTGTACATATTTATTTATTTTAAGAACAGCTGGTTTGAAAAATATACTTGAAGATTAAGTTCATGGAAAAAAAACAAGTTATATCATTTAATGGTAAGACGTTTTCAAAGAATTGAGCATAGACTAACAACAATTTTATTAATATACCTACTTCTTATATTATAGGTTATCTTAATATTCACTCCTTGGGTAAGAGTAATGAGACGAACACATAGGTAACTTAATTACCTGCTACAAACTCGATTTGTCACTATGTCAAGCCGAAACAACATTGAAATCGGTTTTAGTACCTAATGTTATTGACATTGCTGATTCTACCCGTGGATTTAATTTTTTTTTGCATCGCAACATGAATTTAATGCTAATATTATCTGACACGCGTTTCTAAAATATTTACATACTTAGTTACCTCTACCTGCTTGACTTTAAAACAACAGTGAGAAAAAAATATCAAAAATACAATTAATTAGTACTTTTAATTCAGAATCGGCCTATCATGACCTATCTACATAATATATTGCTTCACGGAAATCATATTGTGTTAGTGAGATTTTCAAAATGGAAAAGGATATAATTTTTTCATATTAGTCTCCCAGATAAGAAAATAATAATAAATAGTTAATAGAGATTTCCAAAAGCTGTATGTCGTAGAAGATTATTACTACTATAATAGCTATAACACAGAAATAGAAAAATTCCATACAAAAGCATAATCTTATTTCGCCCCAAGATACAGTGCAAGACCTGAACAAAAATAACCATAAGTGCGAGTGAGAAACCATTCGGCACGCTTATATCTCCGCAATATGTGTTAAGACTTTAGTTAGAGTAAAACAGAATTTCTACAGCTGAATTAAATACTTTTTGTAAACGTCACCGGTAAATATTGCTTTGAATGACTACATTAATTTAAAAACTGCGAGCACGTGTTGCTGAAATTTATTGTTTTTGTGTTAAATATAAAGTTAGTGGCAATTATTTTTAGTTAATTTGGTAGAAAGTATGGT
Source organism: Rhyacophila brunnea (assembly GCF_057557595.1). Taxonomy (NCBI): domain Eukaryota; kingdom Metazoa; phylum Arthropoda; class Insecta; order Trichoptera; family Rhyacophilidae; genus Rhyacophila; species Rhyacophila brunnea. The sequence continues at coordinate 5,109,263 of NW_028232796.1, read as the reverse complement.
TAACTACCTATATTGTGTTTAAATTTGGTAGCCGTACTGAGAAGCAACACGATAGTATAATGCCGGGTCCACACTGGCAACATGTCGCCGGCAACCTCGTTAAATTTTACGATAAGTATGATAATTATCGTAAAATTTACCGAGGTTGCCGGCGACATGTTGCCAGTGTGGACCTGGCATAACGTTTCATAGTAAAGTTAATAATAATAAAATTGAGGTTCTACTGTGCAAGAAACACGGCTTCATTTTGCCGAATAATAGCCACTCTCTTTATATTATTACTCTGATACAGTGCGACTTTTAAGTCGCCGCTGTCACCGACACTAATACGAAGCGTGTTCTTTGCGTTTTGACTTCCCATTGCAGATACCTACTCTATCTCTGGCACTATTGAGAGCAAGCTTTCTTTTCTGTTTCTCCTCACAATACTTCTACATTCGAAATTATCTTCTTCGTCTGCTTCCGCAAAGGTTTAGGCATTTTAATGTTGATAAAACTCCACGCGACATCGAACACATACTGAATTATTGGCACTGGGAAAGTAAATGCGGGGCTGGTTTTAGTTCCAGTGACGACCGTGGTGACGTAGAGACAATATATAAAAGTCATACTGTAGTATTATTATATGGGCTATTATACCAATCACAAGTGTTTAAAAAGCAGCATATAATAATATATTATTGTATACTACTGTATATGAGCATAATACTTGGTATTACATTGTCAATCAATAGAATAATTGACCATAGCCAGTACACCAGCCGCCATACTACTTATTGAGTGCGGAACTCGGAAATAAATAAGTATGATTCATTTTTCCGCGAATTATTGATAATATTATAATAATTCCAGGCAGGAACTGATGCTAAAAAAATAATTAAATTGGCATACATACTTACATCCATGTAAGTATATTTGTTTATAAAAAAAAAACATGTTAATAAATACGAAGATACAAAATGCATTTTGTTTACGGAAATTGTGTTCAGTAAATTCTGAGTAAGACAAAAAACATATTTTTTTTAAGATGTAAAAAAAGTAGAAATTACTTTTAGCCATAAAATTGATGAAAAATCTTACAAGATTCTTATTTTATCTGCATTTTTATAATAGCCGATGTAACGTGTTTTATTTGTGCAAGAATTAAGATCCCAAAAATATGTCAAACGATGAATATCAACAACAATCAGGTAAGTATGTTATTGTTTAATCATTCAATCAATAATCATGGCCTAGGTACTTGATTATCGTGCAAGGTGTATTATATGTAATAGATTCTGGATACCGATCATACGCGATAAAATATTTTTTTTATTTTGTTACCCATTACACAGGCCTGTTAAAATTATAAATTCAAAATAAATAAACCAACTATTCTTGGAAGCAGCAGTAAAAAATAACAGGTAAATATTATAGCAGGTAAATGAATAAATACATTCTTATTAATTATCTCTTTTCCTGCTACATTTATTACCTATCCTTGGTTTGGTTAGATGAGACAACAATAAGAAAACAAAAATGCACATGGTAAATTGAATATTATTTGTATTATAACTACCTAGTCGTGTTATAAAAAATGTTTACAGATCAAGAATATTTTCCCCCATAATTTCCTCCTGAAGACCATAATATTATTTACTTTACTATAATAGTGAATAAGATATAAACTGGTAGTTCTGTTCTGAGCTAAATCATATTACCCAACACGAATGCATATTACGGAAGTGATGTGATCAATACCTACATTAGATTTCATTGAGGATTATTATATAGGTACGTAAATGATGTAGATAATATGACTAGGTAGAGTGTAGACCAATTATTAATATTTACGTTTCGAATGAATCGCTAGTATAGGTACAGATCATTACTATGTTACAAACATAAACAAACACAAAAAGATCTTTACAATGATTTGTTTTGTATTCCAAAAAATAAGGCTATCGAACGATGTGACCTCCCGAAAGGCCGGATGAGTAGTAGGAATTTTTGTATTTTACAATTTACATTTTCAGAGGTCTACAAATAAATACTGTTTGAAAACATTATAATTTAATTATCGTTATCTCTCTTTCAAATGATTCTTTTTTTACATTAACCGGCACATAAAGTAATGTTGATAAAAAATATGTAGGTATGTAATAAGCACGTGGATCGGCAACGCGTAGATATTCGGGCTATTTAATATTATTCATGTTTCATATATTACAATATTACATATTATTATTATGGCGCGATTTTGTGTGTTTTTAGATCTAGTACCTACCTACACTACACACAATAATTATTTAAATATGCTGGTCTTACTGTTTCTTTTTTTTTTTTTTTACAAATTTCATTATTTATTTTGATTTATTGTCTTTTAAAAAATCATCGTTATCTGCTTATAATACCTAATTATTGGACAAATTAATACTTACAATAATTAAGTTATTCTCATTATAAATGTAAACATACAACTCTACTGCAGGATGCAGCAACATTGAGTCAGTTATAATAGGTACACATTGGATAATTTTTTTTTACATCTTTAGATCTATCCCCAAAGTCACAAAAGTATAGGAATACTTTTAATAAATGTCTTTAATTTATAAAACACATAATAAAAACCGAATATGTTAAAACAATATTATTATTATCCTACATACAGGTCACTAAATTAATGTTGTGTTACCTGATTAGTGATTATGTATGTGCGATGAGATATCTACTGGGAAGTGACGTCAATAGGTATGCAACTATATGTCAGTTGCCAACACTGCCAAGTGCCGACCACCAATTAATAGACTCAGCAAGTTTTGTAAATATTTATATATTTTATATTATTGTGTTATGTCAACCGTCAAGCAGAGAGAATGTGTGAAAATGAGATCGTAGGTAAGTACTGAGAATTAATATATAAAAGTAAATTTACTATTTCTAAGGTATGCAATCATACGTTCAATCTGGATCACGATCGTGGATTAAACTTTAATCCATGATCAAGATGCAGACTGAACGTGTGATAACTGACTCGGTCGCGATCCAGATAGAACCTAGAAAGCCCGCCTAGGGTGGATAATAAATAATATAATAAATTAATAACGAAGGATAAATTAATTTAATTGCCGTGGATTTGACATTGAAGAAAAAATATTTTGCATGACAGTGACATAGGTACCTACATACTTAAAAATGTATTATGAAGTAGATTCAAGTAGGTAATAATTAATTTTCAGAGATTGCAGATAACACTTAAAGATGAATATTGATAATATTTTATTAAGTACCTACTGATGACAAAAATATGATAAATGCACAGATAAAACTCAGACTACCTAATTATACAAAAAAAAAAAACGTAACAATACAATTTCTTTATATGACGCAAAAATATAGTGGCAGTTTGTATTATTACAAGCGTAGATTAGTATGAATGACTATATACCTACCTAGTTAGGTACTTCTATTGAATAATATGCATAGGCACCTACCATACTTATAAATTTAATAATGATGATTGATAAAACATAAACTCTGTGAGAAACATACCTAGCTACCTATGCAAATGATATCTATAATGATGCTATTTCGATTCGACAAGGTACGGAAATAAATGATTTGAAAATATAATAAAAGTTATTGAAATTAAAACAGTTTTCAATTATTATAAAAATGCGATCCTGTTTGAATTTACGACACGGAGTGGGCGAATATTTAAAAAAGTTGAGGTATAATTGGTAACGATTCTACTTATATTCATTAAAATAAATATATAGCTCAATTGCTTCCAAAAAAAATAAATATATATATAGGTAGGTACCTAGTTATACCGAACCATAGACTCTCGACTAGGCGAATCCTTCTGCACAGATCATCAAAACCCAACGTCCTTGACGATGGCATGAGACGAATTACAACTAACCTAACCTAATCACGTATTTTTATAAACACCTAGGTAAATATACGCGTATTCAATGACCTTATTTCACAGCCCTTATTATTGTCACAATTTATGGTACCTACCGATAATAAAATTATAATTTGATGTTCTTGTAATGCCCACTTCACGTTGGGCGAAGTATTGCGAATGTTGGCACGCTTTGGTACGTCGTTTAGAAACACCGACACATCGTCTAAGTACGGCGAACATTTGCCGATCATAGCCTTGCTTCACAAAATGTGAAGGAGGCAACGATATCATCGTCGGGTGCTTACTGCATAAAATGATCTTAAGTTTAAGCGAGCACGTCATTCTGACCAAGAGTAATCGTAAGCAGGCGCTTACAAAAGGAACTGTAAATAATACAATACCTAATGCGAAGATTAGATGAACCGCAGTGACGTCCCGTAGGGGTAGGCAGATTGAGCGTCGCTTGGGGGCGGCAGATACTCGAAGGGCGGCAAATCGAGGAGAATCAATTGGTATATATAGAAATAGCTACCTAAACTTAGTACCTAATAACGAAAATATATTTTCACAAAAAAATTCAGCTCACTGGTTGGAAACAAAATGTATTAATTAAGATAAAAGGTTTAACTGGGCTGTATTTTTGTCGGGTTCGTGATGTCTAGTTTACTTCCGTTGCCCTTCGACGTCCATGGTGACCAGAAACGACACGTGCACGGGTGATAAAAAATACTGTATAAAAAGTGGGGCGTTATTTTGGCATTGCACAGGGGCGGCATTTTGTCTTGGGACGTCACTGATGAGCCGTGCACTCCAATCCGACTAATTCGGATGATTGATAAAAGTTACACAACTCGCTGAACTAGCGCCACCTATATTCCAATTATTATTGTATTGCATTAGGCATTATGGCAGCGATACTCAACCTGCGGCCCTTTAAACTTTTATGTGCGGCCCGAAACACATCTATTATCAGGAATTATCATTAATTTTATATAATTATAATTAATCATTAATTTTTGACGAACAGATATGTATATTATTATTCTGTTTTAGTTTATAATTTTTAAAATCTCAAAAATGTTTTGTAAAAAAGGGGGGGTTTCATGATTTTTTTCGTCACACCAGGGGCCCTATGTTAGAACTTGCGAGTGCAAGCTTCCCGGTCGACATGACGTCATATGACATCATTGTGGCGTACTACCGGAGTGATAATAGCACTCGACAAAATAACGCTACTCAGACAGCGGCGCTATTCATTGTCACCATACACATATAGGTGTTTCATCGTAATAATATCTACGGTGAGCACTGCTCGCGGGCGGCATGCCTCGAGCGTGTATTGGCTGACGTCACAATTACGTCATGTCGTCTGGTGCCACACGAGTCGATAGTTAGGAAATCGCGGTGCAGTAGTGATGCGGCTCGCGTTACTTTACAAGTATATGTATTTGGCCCGAAGAAAAAAAAGGTTGAGTATCATTGCATTAGGGGGTCATCCAAATATGACGTTTGGGTTCTTGCAGAAAAATATGATGTTAACAACATAATATAAACTCAACTGATAATAAAATACCTATACCTACTTACCTATGTAGGTACTCATTTTATCTGAAAATTAAATATTCCGTTTGAACATTATAAGTAAGTAGGTATTTACTTACTGAAATCGGATCATTTAAAAAAAGTGCGTTTAAATATTAAGCGATTTTGGGGGGAGTAAAATACAAAAATTGTGTGGCAGCGTCATAATAAAAAATTCTTGAATGTATAATTATTAAAAAATATGAACATAGCTTCAGATGATGCAATTGATTGTTTTGAATCATTACAAAGTAGTCGGTATTTTAAGTTATTAATAAAACCAGTAACCAGCAAATTGTTACTGAAAATGATCAAATGCTGTGTATACCTTATATTATCGCCCATTAGATCCTGCATTCGTACTTATTATCAATGTAACTTTTAATGAAGCAAGAAAAATGTTGTCGGCGGTACTTCCGTAAGTACCAATTTATTAAACCTATTGTTTTAATATACTTTGCTTTAATCGTATACATACATAAACGGTGGACAATATTATTCTATACAATATAAAAGTAGGTAAATCATCGGGCGTCTTAAAAAATCAAGAGAAAGTCAATAATTCCTAGGAATCGTTCTACATACCGCAATAATTTATTTTGCAACAGAAAACAACATACCATGTAACTACATAGGCATTTCTGTTTGTATTAATATTTTTATTTCATCGGGATGATACCATCTGTCACAAAAAGGCGGCAAAACTATAAGACCTACTGTCAAAAACAAAACTACCCACATTTTTAATAAAATTATCACCAACTTACACTTATATCAAAGAATGATATTATTTTATAGTAAAGTTGCCTAAATATCAACATGATATTTTCACATAACAATGTAGGTTTACTTTGCAAAATATGCAATTTCACATAAATTCCATAAAATAGGCTTGCATTCACAAGGTCAAATCGGTCATGCCCTAACAGCCGTTAAGTTCGGTCTAAAAATTCAAATAATTTATTTTAAAACAGCGGAGAGAAACAATTAATATATTAACTCACCTCAGGATTAATTTGGCTCTTCATGCCCATATTTAGTTTACAAATAATTTAAAACACTGTCCCGTCAAATTTTAATTAAATAAAAATACTATAAACTAACGTAAAAATACGACAATACAAAATTCCTTGCACTGAAGTAGCGGCACAAAACACGACGTACTCACCACTCAGTTACAATTTTGCGACTGAAAAAGTGAAAAAGCAAAACTAGTGAGAAAATGCCACGCTATCAGCTCCACAGCGAGTTGTATGTGTTTTCTATCTCTGTCTCACTTTGGAAGTATTCACGGAATTGTATCATTGAAGAGGGAGTCAGCAATATTCACATGAACGCGAGTTGAAATAATATAGCAAGGCTCACGTGAACGTCAAAGCAAAATAATATCACACAACAATTTTGTCGCTGATAATGAGTTTTTATTGAGGCAACAAGCTAAACTGAAATAATTGGGCACGTGTATGCGCGGCTGATAACTGAAAACAGTTTTGGTCTTGTGTCCATCATATCACCATCAGCCTGATTCAATCCACCGGTGGGCGAAAACCTCCTCCACTCTTCTCGGATGCATCGGTGCCACAATACCGTCGAAACTTTGTTCTTGCTAGAGTTCGTCAATCCAACGTACCTTACGGAGACGTTTTGGCGTCTTACTACCTTTAGGTACCATTGAATGGTCACATTCATCTAGTGGCCATCCTGTCTGGAAATATATTATCTCCATTTGACGGGTTTTGCATACTTAAATACTCAATTAATGCAATAACACTTACTCATTTCATATCAGTCGATAATGGCCAAAAACCATAAATTAAGTTTTGAACATTAAAAGCCCACCCACATTGAGATACATGTCGCGGACTAAAACGTGAACTCACGGCGATAAAAATGTCTATGGTTTCGTGATTTTGCAGAATATTTTGAACGTGTACCATCTCGTAAATTCACTGAATAATGACACTTGTGAAGAGTGCCTACTATAATGTATTAGTAATTTGAATTATTATTAATTATTCATGCTAATTTCAATTAATTTTAACAGTTTCTACATGTGCGTACGTAAATTACATGCAGCATTACATTCATAGATAATAGAACACAGCCTGCAGACCATATATAATAGACAGCATTCTCATAGAAAATTCATAGTGCCAACTGCTAAAAACAAAAAAGAACGTCAGTTTGACAGTTTCACGTGACATTCGAAAAGTGCAGGCATGTGGAATATGATAAAAACGTTCAAAACGTCATGCAGGTGAAGTGAAGTTCAACGTGAAATGCGCTCATTCTTGTTTTAATGATTACGGCAGATTTTTATAACTGACAATGTTCGTTTAAAGGTTCAAAATGTGCTACGGGATGGGAGCATCAATCTGATAAAATTTTAAACACCAGGAACAACGACATTACACACGTTTTTTTCCCGTAGCGGCAGCCCGTAATAGCAGGCGACAAGCACCGTGACATGCACCTCAATGTGGGTGGGCCTTAATTGTCGTACACATATCACGCTGGGGAGCTACGTGAAAAAACGTATCTCAAAATAATGCAATAAATAATAAAAAATAAATAATAATAATATATCGTATTATTCTGTTCTATTGTTTTCATATGTTCAGCATAGTGACTGCTTAAAACATAGATAATATTACAATTATTATCTTAAAAGAAACAATATTGTGTAAACAAAACGTTAATGTTTGTTTTAACGCCCCTTTTTCGTTTGGGTGAACTCTTGGAATATTTTATAAAAACTGTCGAAATACAACGTGTGATACAACAGGGTTTAAAAAGTGACACATATTCGGTTTGTAAGTAGTAATGATTCTGTGATAATGGAATATTTTCTTTGCGAAATTGTTAAATGATAATTCATAATTAGCATAAATACGTGTAAAACATATAATTTATTATAAAACGTTTTCCAGCGTAAATTGTGTGGACCATCTAAATTTTATATGAATTTTAAAAAGATGCTATTTAATTTCACTTAAATAACTGTTTTTTTCTTTTTTTATTATTTATAGTGTGGTCCTTGTTTTGCATGTAGAATTTCTGTTAGGAAATAAAATATTCAATATTGCTACATCAGTAAAGTTATTCGTTAACAAATGAAAAACAAATATTATGAATCACTGTATTTATTTCATAGATCTGAACAGTTTCCGCTCTATAAAAATAACGCGTGAATCGTCAAGGTTGCTTATAAACAGTAAATCTAGTTGAATTCTAGTAAGGTCGATAACCTATAAACACTTTTTAATATACAACATTATGTAGTTATAAAAGGTAAGTCTTAATGCATTGTGTGAATTCCGATTGCCAGGGGTTACAAACATCGCTATAAATGCAAAATTTTATGTAACGAAACGCTAGACAATTATCCGAAAGTATTTAAATTAAAGTTTGTTCGATTTATGTTATTTATCATTAAAAATTAAAGTTACCTATTATAATTCATGGACTGACATAATATTATAATTATTTAAAAGATGTTGTTATCGCGGACATCTGATGTACCAAAATATGGCTTTATTCTCAATTTGAAGTAACGACGCTAACCACAATTCCTTTTTATATTGTATTTATATGATCATAAAATGTTTATTTCTAGAATAAGAAAAAAGAGAACATAATGATACCAGAAATACAAATCTTTCATAAAAAGCCTCCAAATTGTTCAGACATACCCCAGATTCTCAATCTTTGGCCTTTACAGGGCATGTCAGTCCATAAACTACACTTCTACGACTGTCACTGTCTCTCCGTACGCTACCAATTCTGCAAATTCACAATATGGCGTAATGTCTTAAGCCGGGTCTACATTTAATACCGAACCTCACTCGGTTACGAAGTCTTATTTGCTATGTAACATGCCTATTGCCTAGAAAGCAGGACTTGGTAAACAAGTGAGGTGCGGTAATAAATAATATGATCCGGTTTCATGATTAGCGCTAAGCTGCTCCGCAGATAGGGCTCGGCGCCCATTAACACCGATTGTGGTTGTATTTTTATGGAAGTATTCCCTCTATACCATCGCCGACTGATATATATATATATATATATATATCTACACCCCGGGGGGAGGGGGTGTCGAACCAGTGTTTGGTGGTTCATGTTTGCGGAGAGCTTAAGGCGTAAAACCCACTTAACGGAGCGAGTGGGGCTCTCGCGCAAAATTTCACAAGTGACATGTAAATCATCGAAAATACAACGTAATCAAATACGCCAGCGCGCACTGGATTTGACGACGCATTTTGCCCGCCTGCCCCATGAGTCACCGTTGATGGCTTTTCAGCCGGACGAATTAATGAAAATACAACGTAGTCCATTCATTGAACACGGCGAGCAAAATCGCGCTCTGGAAGCGTCGCCGATAGACGGGCGAGAAGCCATTATTTAATAACAGAGAAATCATTGTTTAGTTATTGCGTAATTACAAGCCCCGAGAAATAATATAATATTTTTATTGCTTTGTTATGAGAGACGCTGATAATAATAATTATTTTGTGCTTTTTGTGCCCTTATTACATAGATGAAGGGTAATGCGCGGGTGGGAGGGGGCCTACTCAGTAGTGAGCGCACCGAACGCTTTTTTGGTGGGCTTTATGCCTAAAAGGACTTATGAATTTCTGTCGTTTTGTAATTCCTCAAATCTGCAGCTGGTGTGATCGATATCCTTCGGAAACAGGTTATATATTTTGGCTAAATTGTATTACACACCGTTCCGTGTTATGTAGCTAGACCCTATTAAAAGACATGAAGATAAATATATTACCATATTACAAACTTGACTAAACGACAAACAAAAATAAATTATCCAAAGCCCGTTGAAAAGGCACTATACTATACATTAAATATATAAGTAATAAAATAAAAGGGCTGCAGATAACAGTATATCTTACAGCGCTCAAGATATATGTCAATTCTAGTTTCTATTTTTTATCATTCCTATTAATTTATTATCTTTTTATTGATTATAAAACGATAAAAATCTATTATGTTGTGTAAAAATCAACTGTGTTAAATGAATGTGCTGATAAATTATGATAATAAATTCTATCACAGGAAAAATATTTTTATCGTGGTGCGACGAGACTTTTATCAGTATATTTTATTAAGTACTTAAACAAGAATTTCATCTTTAGATGGTCCAATGTCAATTTCAAGAGTTTGTGAAGATTGTCCTTTTATCATGCGTCTTAATCCTACGAGCAATAGAACATAATCCTGGAATAAATATTTCAGTGTATTGAGGTAAAACTGCTTATGTGTGGCAGTCGAGCCCTCCAGCCGAGTCATCCCATTGGCCGACAATCGGGCGCGCCTGTGGCCTCACTCGATTGCGCTCGTATTGACGTACACGTATTATATATTCGTTTTCTGCTTCGGTATATTTTCTGAAAGTGTGTGTTACAATATTGCTTTTATGTGTGTTGTCTTGACGTCACAGACGTCTACAGTAATGCATTTCATTTTGCCACGTGACAATATACACATTTTGATTTCAAGCGCTCGCTGGTGGTATAATAAATATGGATTTTGTTGAACTGGTAATAATAATTGTGTACCTACCTATATTTTATAGAATTTATTACCTACATTATTTATTTATATTATTTCAAGACACGTCATGAATCATGATATAAATAGATACCTATATGAAGAAATACATTAAATAATAAGCAGTATTTTTTTATTAATTAATTTATTACGAACCTTTGCTTTTTCGTACAAAGTTAACAAAATACCTACCTACCTAGTTAAATAGTTATAAATTTATCAATGATCTCACGTTTACATGGTAGATTGTAGATTTTCTCTACTTCGCGGTTGTCAACAAAAATAACTCGGATAATCCTTGTTTGAAAATTATTTTCACTGTTATTTTATTATGAGATCCTTACTTGTCTTATTCACATTAATTATGTCAACGGAAATATGTATGACCGGTTCAATGAAGTGACATCTAAAATGTTATCACTTGGGGCCTTATGTTAGAACTTGCGAGTTGTAGTCGCCCGGTCGACATGACGTCATATTATGACATCATTGTGACGTACTGCCGGAGTGATAATAGCATTCGAGAAAATAACGCTACTAAAATAGTGGCGTTATCCATTGTCCCCATACACAAATAGGTGTTTCAGCATAATAATATTTATGGTGAGCCGTGTGCGTTGGACGGCTTGCCTCGAGCGTGTATTGGCTGACGTCACAATTACGTCATGTCGTCGGGTGACTTTATATCACTAGTTAGAACATAGGGCTGTTGGTTCTTAAAACCGTTGACGTCATCGCCTGTCATTCCAACCTATGGAATCATCTTTGAAATCAGACCGATCCAATTTAAATAACTAGGTACTTACTTACCTACCATAGATTTAATATAACTAGGTAGGTACCTACCAAATTGTGTGACAAATCAGCAAATTGGCCTATAATAGTCCTACTCGGGGCCTTTTGAGAAAATGAGAGGCTCGAGGAAACCGGTATCCAATTTTTCAGAATTAAAACGTATGTCGATATTATTTGTCAATAAATTTGATTTTTCCATATTATGTAGGTACAGTTCGCTCTCAGTAATCCGCCGCTCGATTATCCGACAACTACAATAATCCGCCGTTATTTTTACTAGTTGAAACACAAAATCAAGCTCTATAATTCGCCGGTATTCGATTGTCAAATTCAGTACTTAGTCCGCCGCGTACAAGTTGCAGTGACGTCCCGTGGGGGTGGGCAGATTGAGCGTCGCTCGGGGGCGGCAGTTACCCGAAGGGCGGCAAATCGAGGAGAATCTTTATTTATATATATAAATAGCTACATAAACTTAGTAATAACGGAAATATCTTTCCATTAAAAACTGCAGCTCAATGGTTGGAAATCAAATGTATTAATTAAGTACTATAAAAGTTTTAACATGATTTTTTTGTCGGGTTCGCGATTTCTAGTTTACTTCCATTGTCCTTGGATGTCACGTTCTTGGTGAACATCAATGACACACGCATACCTAATTTAAAATTTATTCAAATGTTCGCCAGTCACTCGCGAGTTTTGGAAGTTGTCAAGTGTATTTTTAAATGTACCGATCTGAAACCGTATACTCGCAATATTGTCTATTGAAGCAGAGATGGCATCAAGAATAACTTCCTCACTGAACAACTGGTTGTGTCAAGATTGTCATGTGATTTACTATGTAATATTTAGTTAATAAACTTATCTTATAAATATGTATAATTTAGTAAATACTAATTAAAGTAAATAAAACCGTTATTTGCTAGTACAAATTTCTAAAAAAACTATTTTTACGAAATAGGTACCTGTTTTAATTTTTACCATATTTTATATGTATGCACTATAAATAATCCACCGCTTTCACTAATTGGACACTTGTCTGGTTTTTGGAGTGGCAAAGAGTAGGTACTGTACTGCGAAAAAAATATGTAACTTTTCTAAAAGTTTTAGAAATATACGCCCTTAAAATTACAAGGCCTATAATATCCATAATAATATGTTGGTATACTTAGGTACACACCAACTATAGTACCTATAATAATAGTAATAAATGTTGGATTTCTAATATTAACAATATTTGTATTTACCTATTTTAAACCGATCGATGTGCGTTTGTTCTATTGTGCGCAATTAACAATTTACATAAAGTGTGTGAAAAATACATTATGAATCAATTATTATCATGCCTCTCGCAATTTCCCACATCTCGCAAAATATTTTCCAACAGGTGCCAACATTGTCTCTGAGCCAAAGAAGCGTGTTCGTAAGAAAATTCTGGCAATGCGAAATGTCAACGTAAAATGACGTGTTTGTGTGGGTAGCACATGGTAGCAAAATATAACTAATAATACGAATTATTTTATCAATGATTATTATTATTTTATAAATCTAAATAATTTCTTGTGGGTATTTGACTTTATATTATTGGCAATTGGCATGTATTGTTTCCTGGCGCGCGCAAAGAAAAAGTGGTGTGAGGGTGTTGGGGCAAACAGTCCCAGGGCTCGAAATGGACCGGAACGCACCGGAGCGCCGTTCCGGTTCACAAAATCAACAAAATTATCGCTCCGTCTCGTGGAAATATTAATTTGACCGTCTGAGCTAGATATTTCATAAACTTAATAAAAAAAATAACACACTTATTTTTATAAATCACATTTACAATTAATGTAGTATAGTATAATATAGTTGATATTTTCGTAAAATTATCGAGCGCTCCGGTTCGTAAAATTTTCCATTTCGAGCGCTGAACAGTCCAATCTCTTTGTGTGAGGGGCAGTGTTGACATCTTTACAAAGTGGAATTATAGTACAGAGCCTCCAAAATTATAGTATCTGGGGAAAATATATAGTACGCGTTGTCATCTGTTGAAAATGTATAGGTTTTTTGTTTCACAGAAAAAAATAACAGAGAATTTGAGAAACTCCGAGACCCCTTTTTATTTAGGTACCTCTCCCGACCAAAAATGCTTACCGAATAAATCAAGAAATTACATTTTAATTAAACTTAAGTCAAGGGATTTTTTTATACGTTTTTCGAGCATTTTTTTCCTCGAATCCTCCTTCAACCAGTTCTCCAAATCTTCTTATATTATGAAATTATAGTATTTTGCACCAATTTCTCGAACGGAAATATCTAAATTTTATTATTTATTACATATTTTTCCTGATATTTAAAAGTATAGTATTTTGAGCGTACTATACCTGTTTTATATCGTACATAGTACACGGACCAAAATTATAGTACAAATACTATAATTATAGTACGGTTGGCAACACTGGTGAGGGGAATCCATTTCAGAAAAATATCCATAATAAAATTGTTGAGAGATAGCCGTCTAATAGTCTAATATAACAATATAATTAAGTAATATAATTAATAATATAAGAATAAAGCAGTACGTCTTTACATCTAGCCGTCGCTGCCCGACGCTGCTAGATACCCCCTCTTACGCCGCACCTGTTTGTGCGGCGTGATACTAATTGGTTCTCTTCGGTTAATTGTAACGCGCACATTAAAAATGTAATCTGTTATAAATTTATAATAATTCTGTATAATAATATTCATGCAGTTAAATATAAATAAAGTTAATCGTATATTAAAACTATGTTGCTTATTTACGATCCTCAAAACAATCCACTATTCCCAACAAAAATGATTGGGGGTTCGGACCCGAGCCGACTACATCCCTCGCACCGCATTGTTTTACATTTTATCGTCATATTTTTGACAATAATAAAATGATAATCATGAATTTATATTGTAAGTAATTTTATATTTATTCATAATATAATTTATAATAAAGTCACCACGCCGTTGTAAGAATGGTAGATATATTTATCAATGTGCCAACCGAAATTCCAATTTGAAATCCCATCGGGTAGATAGGTAACTACCTATTGTAAATCCAGATCAAAGAGATCCAAGATTGCAATCCTTATAATCAACGGCTGACTATAGATAGGCCGGGCCACAGAACTGCAAGTTACGATTATAGTGCTAGTTATTGATTATTTTCGAAATTACAGGGGGGACGTACTGACGCATTAAAATTTACCGTACCTTCCTAATGCCGGGTCCACACTGGCAACATATCGCCGGCAACCTCGTTAAATTTTACGATAATTATCATACTTATCGTAAAATTTAACGAGGTTCCCGGCGACATGTTGCCAGTGTGGACCCGGCATAGACTTCAGGAATGTCGACCACGATTACCACACTTTCGTTATAAAATTACTTATTCTGACTTCATACATAAAATCAGAACGCGTCAAAGCATCACAACTTACCTGCAGGCTATTGGATGCATGACCCTTAATCAGTTTACCTACACGTTCATACAAATTAAAATCCTTATTCCTTAGCCAGGTTGCCATGATAGGTGATAGTAATTATCCCCGTTATCGGTGAAGCGCAGCGCTGTCTCTCTTCATTTCAAGTCTAAAAATGTTATGTAAATTCAATATTTACTACATATTTTCCATTATTTCTTAGTGTGTGTCTTAAACAGATGCAATACATCTTCTGACATGCTCACCTAATAACTTATACGCAATTTGTCAGTGCCGCGAGTGAAGACATGTAATTTCTACGAAATTTTCTTTCAAAGGTTATGTTAAGTCCGTTCTACGTGTCTCGCCTCCATCAGAATGTGCTGCCCCTAAGAAGCGCATGACCTGCATATCGGGTTGGTACTACAAGGATCGCTAGATAGATTCTAGTAAACTCACTTAGGTGACATATCTAAATCATATAAACTAAGCAGGTCAGCTCAATTGTACGTAAGTGTTATTTATTGAAAACAAATGAATGCTAAACATAACACGTCATTCATTTGAATCATTGTTGAACCAACGTATCAAATGCACCATTCAATAATACTATCAATCATAATGAATTCATAAATCATAACTAACATACAATAAAATTCATAACATAACAACAATATTATATAGATGACATGCCAAAGGACACAGCGGAGTATCAAAACAAAACCACGATGGACTGCGTACCCGGACAATTTACCATTTATTATATTCACCTCAGACCACGAATTAAAAAAAAAATAGGTATAACACGAAAATTCTATTGTTAATTGATTAAGTATATAGGTATATGACATAGTAACAAAACTTCTTCAATTTTGAGAAACCAATGTATAGTTTTTAAAAAAATATTGTACAATCTGCAGCTGCATATTTGCTAGAATAGTTGATAACCGTGGCTTCAGTATTGTATTGAATAGAAGAAACTGCATTGGCATCCATTTGGTTTCTGTCTGTTAATTTTTTTTTGACAAATGGGCGACAATAATTATTTGCGGACAGATAGAAAATTTTTGCGGCCCGCCGGTTGGGAAACACTGGCCTACATTCTACGTCTACACAATAAACAGTAAACACTTCTTCTGGTCCGCTGGTACATAATTAATCATAATCATAAAGAAAGAGGTAACTGGGATTCCCATGTATTTATAAGCATCGAGGGGAACTCCAGTAACTAGTGCATTGGAAAACTTGTCCTTGTCTTTAGTTAGAAGAAAACATGCACAGTCGTAATTTAGCTAATACTATCTCAACAACAATGTGTATTAAAATGATAAATGATGATACATTATTTATTTTGTGGAACTAACTAACTAAGAGGAATAGGTATACGAGACACGAGTTAGCAGGTTTCGTTTTTGACGTTATCCATCGTCTATAACAGCGATTTCCAAACTGGGAGGCGCGGACTGTTGCAAAGGGAGGCGCGAAAAGTTTAATACAATTAAATGTAGCCACAGGTTTGCAGTTTGCAAATGCATAGTTTATAAAACGGCCGCTAGTTATAAACTACACAAAAACAGTCATATAAAAGGTTGTTTGCAAACCGGTCTGAAAATATGGAGACTAATTTTATAATATCTCACTTCTATACTATTGTGAAGCGCGCTAGCTATCTCGTGAAAAAATGAAATAAAAGGGTCAAATCATAATGTTGAATTTTGAGACAAATTTGTTTAGGAACGATAATTTTGTTGTTAAACTTGTCTATTTGGTTGAAATTTAAAAAAAAAATGAGTGAATAAATCAACGCAAGGACCACTAATGCATTCGCCGATTTAAAAAGACAGAGTGAAGGCAAGGCATTAATAAAATATTTTGAAGCATTTGGTTAAATAACTAGAATGATGAATTTGGAATAAACTTTTTTTGTCAATTCTACGACATTTGAGTTATTTATGTAGCTACTGTTTCGGGCTATAAACCCATCCTTTGAACGACCGAAGATAATTAGTAATCCTAAAAAATCGGACAGCAAACCAGTGATGCCAACCGTACTATAATTATAGTACAATACTATATTTTAATTTCGCGAAAAATGTAAAATACTATAATTTTACACCAAATATACCAAAATACTATAATTTTAAAGGATTCAAGACGAAAAATGTTCGTGTACTATATATTTTTCAGAAATACTATAATTTTTACGCCTTTGTACTATAATCAGCATAGAAAAATATGGTAACACTGCAGCAAACGCTCATAGTCCGCAAGACACCACAGAAAGAGGGGGTGCACGATGTTCTCATTGCAGACAGTATTTTTTATTTCCAGTAGGTACCTACATTCATTAAATATTATAAACAGTGTAATTAAAAAAAATATAATTTGCTAGCTGATGACGCATTTGTTATCAATGTTATCGTTATTAACATGCTGCATTTTCCTGTAGTAACATAATAGCGCTTGTACACGTGCATGGATTTACTTGAAGCAATAGTGTGTATTACTATCGAGATAATAACTGTTTACACATAAACGTGCAGACTGTCTCATTATTCAAGAGTAAGCGAGACACGATGTTGTCATTGTATAGTACTATTTTACACGTCGTGAAAATCGGTTAACCTCAAAATGCGCGGTGCAGCTCGGTTTTTCACCGCCAGGTTAGCCATTATCGTTCTACAGGCGCAGATATAGAACAAATCCCAAATGTCGCGTGAAAATTCAGAAGCTTCCTAATTTTTTTGATGCATGAAATTTGCAGGATAATACATGTTTACACGTGCATTTTCTTGTTATGGCCGCGATAATACGTACTGTCAGCAGTAAATCCATGCACGCGTAAACAAAGTATAACACTATAGTAATTATTAATATACCATATCAGCAAACATAATTAAATAGGTATGAAGGTACAAACAAACCACCCTCGCGGCTCTGGAAGATTACGGAATCGCGGAAAATAGTTGTTTTTTGGTGGTTTGGTAAAAGTTTGGTGATAAAATATTATTAATTTATTATCGTTGGAAACCCAACCTATTTTTGAAACTGGTAGTGACCAGTGCCGTTGTTATTTTTAATTTGGGAAACAAATCGAGAACTTATGTGTCCTACCCTACGTACCTATATTCATATCTAAGAAGCTGGGCTTGAAATGCGAAAAATACGCTTGAACAGTTCAATTCCGATGCGATTATGAGATAAATTATAGTCTTTGTCCCTGCAAGCATAACATTTCACCATGATTATGATAAAACAAGTCATAGGCGAATTATAATTTTCTCTACCAAACTATTTATTTACTTTGAAAGGACGACTAATTATTTATAAGTAAAAAAAAACTTCGTGTGGCAAGCATTCGTCACAACTCACAGTAGGTAAGGGGCGCGTCTGTAAATTGAATATTATAATATGAAATATGATAAAAACAATGTGACGCAATATTTGTTTCAGTTATTTCAATACAGCTGTTACAATAATTTGTAATGCCGTCTATTAGCTCTGCATGCATGGCGTTGTTTACGAGCTTTTTGAAGAAAATACACTGGGGATCTATTTATGCTTCTGCCGAAAATAGATACGAAGCACGCGCTTTCCATCGCCTACGTAAGCTCTACGTCCAAAATATTGTCTCGTCTTGCCGCAATCGTCATGCCGAATTTTCTTAAATCTCTCGCAAACAATTGTAATGAATTCTCTTATTTTAAATCTATCGTATTTTTCTCAATTTAACTAAGTAGTAGGTATATCATGCCACGATGCCCAATTACATTAGTATAAAACATATACCCAGACTTTGAAAAAACCACGTACCTAGATGTTTTGTGGTCTCACCGGGTATCGAATCTGGAAACCCCCGGATGAGAAGCCAGTGCTTTACGCATATGACCATGATGGCCGCCTTCATGTTCACGATGTTTACAAGGTGTACCAACCTAATCATCAAAATATAATAGTCATATTATAGGTATTTTAATATATTATTATACCAGTGGCAAGGAGTGCCTGTTGAAGGCAGGTATACATACCTGTCCACGTGAGATAAAATTGTGAAGAATTAAAAATTAATATTTTTTTTTAATAATGATTTTTTCGTAATAAGACTTTGTCACTGTCAAGAGACTATCAAAGAACGTGGATGGATGCATTATTAAAATGGTTTTTTCAGCTTACCGATCCACCACTCTAGTAAGCACTGGCCATGGCACAATCTCGGCTATAAATAGTAACTGATAGTAACCGCGAACCGGAGATGAAAATAAATATATTTTTTTCTCATGAGACGGCAGGCAGGGGCGGCTCTACCTTAAGGGTTCATAGGGACCATCCCCACATCGTTATCATATGGAGAATGCGTAAAAAACGTCTGATATTTTTATCATTATCATAATATACATACTTAATTAAATGATTAAATACATTATTTAATTTATTTCATCTATCTTAACCCGTCGCAATTTTCGTGAGATATTTATTATTATTATACAAACAAATAAAGCAATAATTGTAAATTATGTAATAACATAATAATGATTACTGAATACGCCCTATTTCACGGTGACACCTATGTACAAATTAAGAAAGCTATTGCGTTTATTTTTCGCTGATCGGGGTCACTCAGTCCCACCCCGTTGCTGCGGTACATATCTCTTTCTACAAAGTATGTGAATGCATCAGCGTTATTATACGCATACTAGGGACCGAATAGAATGACCCCATAGGTGAGTAGAAACGCTCGTTGTATGATGTTGTTCAAAATTGATGATGATAAATCTATAATAATTATTATTATTAATTAAGTTGATATTTTTAAGCACGATTTTTAGATGAGATTAAGTAACGACTCAGATAATCATATTATTTATTGTGAGAAATTACTCATTTCTTTATTAATAAAATCATATTATTATAAGTAGCTTCGTACATAATGTACCTATAGTAATATGAGAATGTAGGTAGGTACATACTTGTTCATAGGTACATTTGATAATTAATGACTAAACCCCACCACCTAGAAAGTCGTCGAGCCGCCACTGGGCAGGTAATTAGCTACTTATAAATTAAACTAAAATGATAGTAGATAATTCAAAGCCATTTTTTGTGTGCTATGATTTTGTTATGATAATGTCGAATAATCATAACATTATTCGACATTATCATAATGGTTAAACAACACCGTGATATTAAAATAGGGATGTGACATGCATCAACCAAACCTCCCTATTTAGTATTACTCAATAGATATTGACCATAGCTCTTATATGGATTCGTAGTTCGCACCCACGCACGTCACATACAAAACGAAAATTCAGTCTTCTTGCAAAGGCTTCTCCGCAACTTTCCACTGCCATTTTGATTTTTATCATGTTTTTTTTTCGAATAATGTTTGATCAGCGTTGACAAAATATAATTAAACATAAAATTTTCATTGCATGGCAACACCTGTGTAATTACTAATTATTATGACATGACTGTGAGATTGAGATCGCTGTCATTATTATCGACATGTGAAGCTACTAGGTACCAACATACGTACATAATAATATATCAAAGTCCATAGAAAAAATCTTTCAACAGATTCCACGTTATTTATCATGTTATTAGATACCCGATCATGGCTACACCATGACATTATCATCATAACATTGACAATAATATTATACGATAACGATACAACATCAAACATAGCATTATAGAAACTTACATTTTTTTGATAAATCTTAATTTTTAATATGTGGCTGAAACGCGCGAAACATGTATCGTATTGAATATTTGTTATGACGTGTCGTGAATACCTAGTGATGGGTAATTCATGTAAACATTAATCTTCCTATGTATAATCGAAGTAAGGCTAATATCATTACTATCAATATATAATCATTGCTTTTCACCGAGAATACCAAACCAGAGCACGCTATTGAATAAATAAAAATGTTGTCGTGTGGTCGAAGCACGATGCAGGCGAAACGTTGATGGATTTGTGCATTTTATTATTCTTAATAAATCGCAAACAGTTTCAATCAAAATGAATTATTTAGTAATTTATAATGTACATATCGATTTTCCTGCTGCGCCAATAAAGTAAATAATATGGCGCATGCAACAGAAGCGACAAAATGTGTTTTTAACACTAAATGTTATATAAAAAAAATACATTAGAATCGTACAATTTATATTTTATCATTATTATTTATCCGTTATAGTATTACCGACACGAATTCAAGCCATTAACTTAGGGATACATAAATGTTCTAAATGATAAATTCTACAATTTTGGTAATTCACCCGAATTCCTAAGCGGAACCGGAACTGGTCGGCGAAATAAAAAATATTGGGTTGGTAGATTGGAAACATATTAAATAAGTCTGGTACAATCTCTCAAAATATGGATAAGTACTGGTGACCATTGGCGGCTTAATCCGGAAAAACCTAGCAGGTCAATTTTGAATATATTATTTTAATTTGCCTTTTCGTTGTATACTGAAAAGACGTATTGCAAATTGACTTTTTATACATTATAGAATAAGTGCTAGAAATTGTTATAGGTCGGTACCTACTAACCCTTCAAAAAATGTCCGTTTTTCATAACGCCAACCCATCGTTAACCGAAATTGCACACAACGCGTTATAATTTTTTGTAAATCAGGTCCACTTTTCTTTCTTTGCTTTTGCTTTGATTATAAAAATTGTCTATTTTTCCCACATATTTTTTTTCAATACTGAGCATTGCAAGAGCGGTCAGTCTATCCTGGCCCTATTGCGTAGAAAAGTTTTTATTCTTTTGAGAGTGGAAAAACATCTTTCACTTTCAACTGTTGTCATTGGTATGACGCAAATAAATTGGAGAACTTTGATCGACTCGGAAAATGTTTCGTTGAAATTATTGCTGAGTAAAAAATGTAGAAGAGAAACTGCACTAATAGCGCCATGCAAATCATATCGTTGATAAAACACCAATAATTCATTTTTTAACTTGATTATGTTTATTTCTTCTAACAGTTTTACCAAATTTACTTGACGTGTGGGAAAATTATTTTTAATATCAGTGTAATTTTCTTTATTGAACAAATCGGATATAATGAGATGATCGTTGGATGCAAATCGTGCTTCCATTTCCATTATAATTGTATCACAGACTTCAATTGCTACTACGTGCGTACTAACTGCTTCACAAAAATGTTATAAATCACCAAAAACTCCTTATATATTATTAAAATAACCAAAGGCATTCGTCAAAACCTGTCAACGAATCCGAACCGCATACACAGTTGCGTCTTGAGACCAATTATCTAGTCAGTGTTATCATTCTGTTTCATTTAATTAGGTGAAAAAATCTTTTGTCTCACACTCGGGCATTGCCGATATTACAGTAATTCACGCACCGTTACAAGCTTCGATATCGTATTTTGTGTTATATCGATCTCTGTCTTATGTATGAGAAACGAGAGAGAAAATTTTATAAAAATATTCAATTTGGGTCAATTTTCAGACTGCCGGCGAACACAATATTTTTGTTCGGGGAATTATCGCCCAAACAAAAAAAGCCCAATAGACTGGGTTGACACAATATCGCGCGCCCTATAATTTCAAATCCACCGATTATTATTAATATTATTATATATGACATTGCACATATTATTAATATTATTATGTCGATTGTAAGGTATTTATTTTGGCAGGTCAATGACCGAATGACCTAAAGAGGGAGCCGCCAGTGCTGGTGACAAGAGAGAAACAAAGCCTTTGCCTAGGGCTATTATAGGGAAGTCTCGACAAATAATGAGAAACCTACAATCTCGTAGGTAATCTATAGAATATAGATTCTTGTTACCCGATTGATGATTCTCAAGAATGCTAAAATTTGAGAAACGTACCTATAATATAATATTTCGCTGAGAAAAAACATTACCTACATAGGTATAACGTTGAATGTTAATTTTCAAATCTTGACAATTGAAAAATGTCCAGAAAACATAAATCCTTATTGCGTTGGTGGAAGATAATGTTGCGAATTCCCTGGATGGTGAAGTGCACTAACGTATAAATAATAAGTATTCTGAAGGTGCTGAACATCCAACTTATGAGAGTATAAAGTGGGCGCTGAAACGTAGGCAGCGGCGATTTTCTTTTGACATAAATCACGCATTCGACTCGTTAAACAGTTAAAACTAGTCATCTAATTATTATATTATACCAAAATCTTAATTGGTATTTAAATTCAGTCCGTGAATTGGACCTATGTGTCACTAAACGTGTCACTGAACGACATCGAAGGTTTTTGAAGAGATGATCGTGTTAAAAGAAACTGTTTAGAGGACGAAGGGAAGACAAGAACGGTGAAAGATCGTTGAGGGCGTCGAAGCTGTTCCGATCAGCGCTGATTCATCATTCATTCTTCAACAATTAGAAGAAACCGAAAAAGAACTACAAGGTAATATCTGCAGTACTAATTTATATAAAATCGATGTCTTCTACTAAGTATAATATTCTTCATTCTACTATACCTCTGGGTATAGGTATTTGTTATTAATTTATTCACAATATTATTATAATATTGTTGTTAAACCGGTAAAGAAATATGTTTGTCTATTAAGTATAGGAAATAGATAGTTGCATTTTCGTGTCTGCATAATTTATTGTCAATGGAAATAAGTTTACCCGAAATACACAGATAAGAATTTGAAGCAAATAGGTGCCAACTTTACAAAGACTTGCATCGGATAAAACCAGATTCCATACCGGTACGGCGATAAAGCTCAGACGCCAGTAAATTATTAAAAAAATGTTTATACCTATATACTTCGTTTAGCAATAACGCTTGTCACTTTCAAATAAGAGCTAATAATAATTATTATACAAGTATGTAGGTATGTAAAGTTTGTTAACTCGATGTGGCTTGCCTTGGATTCCTCAACAGTGCAGACATTTAAATTGTGTGTTTAACCGGAGGTGAAGATTTTTATTGTAGTTTGCATTTTATTAATAACTAGCTGAAGTACCCGGCTTCGCACAGGGTCGCTTCGTGGTTATATTTATCTTAGATATTTGAAAAATAATAATAGGTAATTATTTTTTTAATATTAAAATATCTTTGTAATACAATATGGCAATATGAAAATAATTCTAATAGGAGTAAAGGTCAAACATAAGAACACTAAATTAAAATCGAATCCAAAATATGAAAACGTTATTAATGTTATTAATATGTAGTAAAAAAAAAAATCAAAATTGGATGGAACAAACAAACAACAAACTTTGTATTTTATATAATAATAATTTAGACACCTTCGCAGGTGTGCGCACAACAACTGACAAAAGTTTCATCGCAATCGGATGAATGGTATAGGAACGCATACGAATAGTAGAAGAAGATGATTTTCTAAATCAGAAATCTTCGTGGGCACGCGCATGACAACTCACCAAAGTTTCATTGCATTCGGATTAATGGTATAGGAACGCATACGAATAGAAGAAGAAGAAGATGGTTGTACTAATTCAAAAACCTTCGCGGGCAAGGGCACAACACTTGATCAAAATGTCATTGCAATCGGATGAATGGTATAGGAACGCATACGAATAGAAGTAGAAGATGATTTTCTAATTCAGAAATCTTCGTGGGCATGCGCACGACAACTCACCAAAGTTTCATTGAAATCGGATGAATGGTGTAGGTAGGCATTCGAATAGAAGAAGAAGATGATGGTTGTACTAATTCAGAAACCTTTGCAGGCGTGCGCACGACAACTCACCAAAGTTCCGGATGGATCCAAAAAAACGGATGAATGGTATAGGAACGCATACGAATAGAAGAAGAAGAAGAAGGCAGTTGTACTAATTCAAAAACCTTTGCGGGCTTGCGCACAACAACTGGTCAAAATTTAATCGCAATTAGATGAATGGTATAAGAACGCATACGAATAGAAGAAAAAGAAGAAGAAAATGGTTGTATCAATTCAGAAACCTTTGCGGGCGTGAACACAACACTTAGTCAAATTTTCATTGCAATCGGATGAATGGTATAGGAACGCATACGAATAGAAGAAGAAGAAGATGGTTGTACTAATTCAGAACTCTTTGCGGGCGTACTCACAACAACTGGTCAAAATTTCATCGCAATTGGATGAATGATATAAGAACGCATACAAATAGAAGAAGATAGAATAGAAAAAAAAGAAAATAGTTGTAACAATTCAGAAACCTTTGCGGCGTGAGCACAACACTTGATCAAAATTTCATTGCAATCGGATGAATGGTATAGGAACGCATACGAATAGAAGATAGAATAGAAGAAGAAGATGGTTGTACTAATTCAGAAACCTTCGCGGGTGTTGACACAATTACTGACGAAAATTTTATTGCAATCGGATGAATGGAATAGAAACGCATACGAATAGAAGAAGAAGAAGAAGAAGATAATTGTACTAATTCAAAAACCATTGCGGGTGTTACCACAACAACTGACGAAGGTTTCATCGCAATCGGATGAATGGTATAGGGACCATACGAATAAAAGAAGATAGAATGAAGAAGAAGAAAAAGAAGAAGAAGAAGATGGTTGTACTAATTCAGAAACCTTCGTGGGTGTTGGCACAATTACTGACGAAAATTTTATTGCAATCGGATGAATGGAATAGGAACGCATACGAATAGAAGAATATAGAATAGAAGAAGAAGAAGAAGATGGTTGTACTAATTCAAAAACCATTGAGGGTGTTACCACAACAACTGACGAAGGTTTCATTGCAATCGGATGAATGGTATAGGGACCATACGAATAAAAGAAGATAGAATGAAGAAGAAGAAGAAGAAGATGATGATTTTTCTAATTTAGAAACCTTTATGGGTGTACATACAACCACTTACCAAAATTTCATTGCAATCGGATGAATGGTATAGGAACCATACGAATAAAAGAAAATATAATGAAGAAGAAGAAGAAGATGATGATTTTTCTAATTCAGAAACCTTCATGGGTGTGCATGCAACCACTTACCAAAATTTCATTGCAATCGGATGAATGGTATAGGAACGCATACGGGACAGACACACAGACAGACAGACATTCATTTTTATATATTAGTATAGCCTATACTCTTCCCGCAAGTGCAAGCAATAAGTTTACAAAGTTTTATTGCAATCGGATGAACGGTATGGCTGCGCATTAAATACGAACAAACAAACACACAAATATTAATTTTTATATATTAGATATATCAATATCATCAACTTATAATAATTTGTATCAATGAATAACGATAAAGATCAATGGACCCTGCAAGGTGCAAATTTGTGATCAAAGATACACCGATATAGCAGATATTTGGGGTAGACCTGTCCACTTGTTCATCTACCCAAATCTCAATAGTAGATACCTACAAAGTAAATAAACCCGCAGTCATCTCAAGATATCTACGATAGGTACCTATATTGTTTTGGAATATATACAGGCTGACAGCGACACAATAATATATAAATCATGCATGAGACCAATTTCAAATCTTAGAAATGACAACACTTAAATCCATCACCGGCAAAACTAAAAAGATCCCACCATAAATGAACAGATCCGAAAAAAATCGAAGATGTGATGGATATATGACTATAGTTAATATTATTGAATGCACACGTGGAAAGAAAGGGTGAAACTATGAGTCCACACATCGTGTTGCACGTGCCGCTGTCCTCCCGGCAAACCTTCAAAAAGATAGAACGCTGCGAATCGTCTTGGCAAAATCTGATTAAAACAGACCTGACCGTACAAAACACTATAATCCTATAAGCTTATTTTAAAATGCGCCCAGAAGAAATTTCTTCGATGTCTTTATTTTACGACATATAGGTACCTAACTATTTTCCTTTCGATAATTCGTCGAATGATTATTTTCCGACTGCCTTTCTACAAGGGATGCTTACTTTTCACTCTCCTGAATCTCGTAGGTCTCTTCAGCTCTTGAAACATTTTTGCCTATTATCGCGAGGGGTGGTTTCCAATCCAGGTGTCCTAAATAATTTGAATTTACATGCGCCTGTCGTGGTCACCTACGTGGTCGCAGCCATGATTTATTTGAGATCGGAACCGTTTCCTCGTGGCAAGCCTATCAGGCACCATTAACGAGGGGTGCGAGACTAGTCAATGCGCTATATTCTCTTCTTCTCTCTTGTGAGGGTAATATTTGTTATCATGTAAATCTCATGTTGTTAATATCTTGAATTTAGATTGTGTTATCTTTGCTTTCTTAAATAAATATATAAAACAGGAAGAGGAGCATGAAAAAAGGGCATTATAAATTAAATATGATTAAGGTTGCTAATAATTAGGTAAGTAGTATAAAAGTTTTCGATTAGACTACTCAAAAATGTTTTTTAAAAAAATGTCAACTCGACTCAAAAAAGCAAAAAAAAAAAATTGGATACATTTTACTGGTTTTTTGCTTAATCCCAGAATTAAAAAATACCAATCCCAGGATTATAATCCTGTCAGGGATTGGAATCGTTTATACGGATAGGTAGGAACTACATAGGTAAGTATTTTGTTTTATTTTATTTTATTTAACGTAATAGAGTTAAATTAATTTTAAAACCACTACACACCTACCTTGACTTATCTAACAGTTTCACGTTTCACTGATCTCACATAGGCGGTATGTATTTACGATCGAACTACGGTCATTCCACTTTGACCGATTATAAAAGTAGGTTTGATCTAGTATCAGTTAAATGGGTAAACAAGAATAAAATAATCTATTACTTAGATACTGATAAAATAGTTTACCTACCAACTTTGATTAGGTATGCTTAGTGACCTTAAAAAGTAGACTAATTAAAATAATCACATTCGTGACGTTTAATTAAGTATACTAATTACTTACATCCAGTGTAATTTTCTAATTTTTAAAAATACATTTGTTGTGTATTTTAATAACATATAATAGGATAATTTTATTTTTAATTTAAGTATGTACCTATGTATATTATTATGTCACTACGTAAGTACGTATCTACCTATATTGGGTACAGGCCCAGAGGCCCATTACAGCTCTGTGCAAGAATAAAATAATATTACCTATATAAATGAAACATATTATATGAAATACCCGACGGCACATGTACTTATAATAATTCATAAAATCATAATATGCATAATATGCATAAATGCCTACATAATATGTACATACTACACACGTCAGTCTAGGACCTAGGTACTAATGTCGAATTATCAAGTTGTAATACAAAAATATAGCTAGGCTTGTGGAACATATTCATAAAGCGGAAATAGCCTTGAGGCACTTATCTGACGTATATAAGTACAATAGCGAGTGGGCACTAATTGAAGCTATTTATATAAAAAATATATATAAGTACAAAATATTTACATTATTATCGTCAACGTTTTACTTAGGTAGGTATCTAAGGTACCTATTGATTGCGAATACATAATAATTCTATAAATAACTTTATGGGTCACCTACTGACAGTATGAGTTGGTAATGGCGAATGGAGATTGAGCGAATAGCTGTCAATCGATCATAATAATATATTATTAAATTATTATAAAATACTTCTAATGCCGCGTTCTCACGTGGCGATTTTTATCGTTCAACATTGTGTTGAAGTGGGAAACAGATTTCATTGATTTCAACAAAGTTGATCAACGTGCAAGTTGAATTGAACGAAGTTGAAGTCCTTTCAACTTTCAGTCGTTCAACGTTCAACATTCGAGTCTACACTCTACTGGTTGCCCAAGCAAGTCACCAATGGGAAAATTGATAATGACACTTCGCATCGACACGTAAAAATTGTCTCAACGTGTACCAAATTGTATGACACTATTTTAGTTTATAAACGCACGAACTAACAAATTCACTAGACGCCATCTTAATTACAGGTATCAATTCAACGAAAATCGATCCTTTCGATTTCTTGTTCCTGATAATTGAATGAGAAAAATCGCCACATCTGAACGTGGTATTTCTTGGAAGAAAAATCATAATAATATATTATACTATCATTACTCATTCGGTATCATTAGGTAGTTAGGTATTGATTTGCCTGAGCACACATCGTTCCACAACCTGTTTAGACATACAACATAATATGTATTCCTCATCTTATCAGGAGTACGAATATAATAGCCACACTAAGGTTAATTATGTTTTAAATAGGTAGGAACAAATAATTACCTTATCATGATTACCTAACCATTTATTTACTGTGACAATATCAATTAATTGCTTATATTTATTTTATAATGTGTCACTCGGAGGGAATAGAGGGAAAATGAATTTGGGAACTAAACCAAATAATATTTATATATACCTACAGTCGAAATCGGTTATTACGATCTCGGACATAGCGAGATCTCGGATGTAATGAGGAAACATTCGTTGACATTTTAGTTTATGATTTTCTCTATACATTTATTCACTGTTATAACGAGCAACTTATCGGATATACCGAGCTAAAATACTGTTAATGTGTCGATCGTTTAAAAACATTTCGACCCTAAGCAATAAAATCCGATCGCACAGGATGCCGCCAGGGTCGGATTACGTTTATGACACTAGTTAAGTGTCTAAGTACCTACCCAATTGTTGTTTTCGCCGACAATAATGAAAAATTATCCACGCATATGGTTGAAAAATCCAAGGTTTGTGAAGTCCGTAGGTATGTACCTACCTGCGTTCATTACAATAAACAACTACTTTTGTAGTTTATGAATACCTTGCTTGTTTCGGGGATTTTTACGATGGTTTTCAGATTTTTTATTTGCGACTTTTTTTCGACTTTTTGTGTAATGTGACCCCGCTCATTTAAAAATACATATTCTCTGATTTATAACGAGTAACGCTTATAATGAGCAAATTCAGTCGGTCCCAGGTTCCTCGTAATAACCAAGTTCGACTGTATATTATTATATTTATATATCGCGGAGAAAACCGGAAAATGTTAGATGAATAAATTTGGCGCCAACTTATAAATTCTACCAGACCATGTACCTACCTAACATAAATACATCACAAACCTTGAACTGAAACAAATATTTATTTAAAGTTACGGCGACATTTATTTCGTAATAAAGATGATACGAGCATTGGAGGATAAAAAAATAACATAATGATATGTAATTGAGTGCGTTATTCGGACGTTTTCACGCATTTCCATTCATTTTATTTTCAAGACCTAATCGTTTGGTTACATTTTAGTGTGTGATAAATACTATTCGAATAGACTTTCAAAACAATATTAAATATATTATAATATTACCCTTTATACTTAATATATAATTATATATTATTTTCTTTTGATATATTCATCTTGAATATTATGCAAACTGCATTTGGATACAAATTCATCTTTTCAATAGATTCGGTATTTTCTACACTACACTCCAGTTTCCAGTACCTACCTTCTTTTATTGTATCTGTGATGTTTTGAATAATGTCACTTCATGTGATTTATCCATCACTAGAAATAGTCACAGTCACGATGGTCGAGGGGTAAAGTGTCGACTTATAATATCGTGGGTCCCGGGTTCGAATCCAGGATGTGAAAATTTTACATGCTGATTTTCAACGTGTGTTTGGACCTAGTCACCCAGTGTATAGACCAGAAAGGTTAAAAACAAAAATCTGTTAAGAATACCACCTCCACTCAGTGGAGGCCCATAATAATGATCTTGGTCGAACATGGTGATATGGTGTGTAATGCCATGCCTAATGTAGTACCTGAGAACCTAACGTCACCTAACTTACGACCAACTATTGTCAAAAAATAAAACATAGAAATACAACGTTTGTGATTATAAATAATTTACCATATTGTAAATAAGGTTCGATAGTAAAGTTCGCTGAGGAGGAGAGAGGGCCAAGAACAAGACAAGGTAATACAACACAAGCGATGCAAATTGCGAACACTGACGGATATTATGGGCGCTATAATACAATATAAGATTTAGCCCTGTCTTGTTCTGTCCCTGCTGTGTAGTCCCTGTTCTTGGAGACGAGAAGAAAACCTAATGACATTTTCATATAGTATGTGGATGAATCATTATCTATTACGCACTGGGAATTTTTATGATAATGTGATTCAATAATCATATAATCATATAATATATTGCAACATCATACTACGTAAGAGTATCTACCTACCTACCAACATAATAAATAATAAAATATACTTAGATAAGTAATTTGTTGTAGAAATACATTAATGATATTTCATATTATTATACCTATATCTAGTTTATTCTAATTAATAATTACTTCACTGTATTTCTGGGACTCCAGGGTGAAAGGGTAATAAAATAATCTTCATTTTTTTTATAAATTGGAGTGA
This sequence comes from Rhyacophila brunnea, assembly GCF_057557595.1. Taxonomy (NCBI): domain Eukaryota; kingdom Metazoa; phylum Arthropoda; class Insecta; order Trichoptera; family Rhyacophilidae; genus Rhyacophila; species Rhyacophila brunnea. The sequence continues at coordinate 5,077,664 of NW_028232796.1, read as the reverse complement.
TAAAACAATCACTATTATTGATGTCTTTGATAGGCCAATGTGCAAAGAGGGCGTGAGCCTTGGACTTTGGTTTGTTGCTGTCATATAACATTTATAGAAAATAATATTATTTGCTCATATTTTCCTAAATATATTATAGCAAAACGTTATTATTGTATTTATTTCATGTCTGAAATAACAATCGATAAAAAAGATGAGCGAGCCGCCGAAACTACGTAGGTAAAATACCTATCTACGTTTAAAACTAAATTTTTACGTTAGTTACCTATTGTTTAGGCAGGTATAGTACGACGCGTGAGAAGCGTTAATAGTTTTTTTAACCTTTAGTTAGCCAATACCTAAGAATATACGTAACATACTTCAAAACTGACACGGTTTAAGTTTAAATTCAAAAATATTTGTAAATTTCTTAATTACAATTGAACATAACCATCTCATCAGACCTATTTTAACTAGTTAACATGGTAACATGTTTCCGTTGTTTTTCTTGATCCAAAATAGCACGGATATCACTAGGGGCAATTCCGTATCCTACGCGGCGATTATCTACATTCTACAATAATTGGTAACTCAGTGATAAGCGGACTAGAACACGTCACTACGTCTTACTTGATTCCAAATACATCCGATTAGAATTACCAATTGGATTTTTTTTTAAATAATATAGGTTGGGGTATTATACTCAACGACACTTAACAGCTCGCGGTATATTTTCAAAATCACTACATCTGAATTCTCAATAATATGTAATTGTTGTAGGTAGATACTATATCTCGCGCTAAAACAGGTAACACGCTCATGAGCGGCTTGCTTTAAAAACATCACGCATGACAGTTTACATCCCGGGAAAATTAATGAACTGTCCGAATACGATAGTTACCGATAATATTATTTATCACTTTTTTTATTAATTTTGGAATTAAGTTTAGTGATATGTTAGTATAGCGAACCTTTTTATGCTCAAGTGCCATACAAATCTAAAAAAGCCTTCGTTGTTATGGGTGACATTGATATGCCGAGTGATTTAAAAAAATATGAAAGCCATTTATAACGGCGAAAAACATTTTCCGGTTTCCCTTTTTTTCCCTTCACATATTTTGTAAAATGTCGTAGAACCCTGCATGGCTAATATATATTACGGCTCGGAGTGGCTTAATCACAATGATCCATGAACATTATTGCTTAATAAATACGAGTGATAGACGTGTTAAGTGGTAAGAGACTAGCAGGAAGTGATATACCTAGACAAATTGCCACCAGTAAGCATATATTTGTATTTATGCGTGGCTATTAATCAAGAAGAGACGCTTCACGTGGCTGGGCCATGTGCTCCGGAAACCGCCAGAGAGTGAGACACTCCGTACCGTTGTAGCATAACCTCAAAGGTTCCGTCTCCGTAGCAGGCCCTCTCTCACCCTGCAGCGGTCCTACAAATGCGATTTTCGCGCTGCTGGACTTGCATAGCGGAAGGCACGAGAGTTGACGATGGACCGAGGGAAGTTGCGCGAACTTGTGTTGCCCTAGCCCCAATGGTCGGGCGTGACAGAGTGAAGTAGTAGTTGTATTGCAAATGGCTACATACAAAGGAAAACTTGAAATTATAAAAAGGTGTGGACTTAAAATTTAGACGACGGGGAAAAATGACGGAAAAGCCTGCATGTATGGGGAAAATCCGAAAATGTTTCGACCTAGATTATGGTTGCTAGTTTTTGTTATTGGAAAACTGGTGGGATGAAAACAAAACCATAAATATGTCCAGTATTTCTCCCAAGGAAATATAGTCACCATAATACACCGAATTAATTATTTACTAGAATAATTAATTCTGTTTATTTATTTTTAAACGTGTCTTCATAAATTATAGTAGGTAATCAGTAAATGTAATAAATATTCGCACTTTGCTCATTTCAATAACGGTGTCATAATGATCAACGCTCCAAAGATATTTTAAGATCTAAGTATTTTAGACTAATATCTTCAAGTGGAAAGCGAATCATTGATACACTTTGTGACGTGGTAAATACTAATTAGGTTTATTCTAAGCCGAGCTATATTAATGCATCCCCAACCGAGCCACGAACTCCGATGTGTAGAAATGTGTATAGGTATTATGGTAATTATTATTACAAATTATTTGGTTGGACTTTAACCAATGTAAAACATTGTAAAGCAGAATAGCCTTCCATTCAGAGAAGAGCTCAATTGCTTCCAAATAAAGAAAAAAAAGTAAGGAATAATGTGTGCACGGAAAGTCGGAAACTGACTCGATTGTATAAGGCACGTGTTAATGGAAACTTTCACGAAAATGCGGAAAATTAAACAAAATAAAAGCATGAGTATCTTCACCGTTATCTTATGATAATTAATGGTTACAACTGTGTCATTAAATAATACAGTTTTATCTTGTTTATTTACGAATTTTCCGGAATTACCATCCATTTAATGGTGCTTTCGAAAACAAGTTAGATAGTGATTGCTTCCGACCTGGACTGGTACTTAATATTGTCAATCAATATTATAATGTATAATTCCATTGATTTGTTGATTAACAGATTCGTTTCTTTGATCAGTAAGTAGATATTATCATTATTAACCTATTATATATTGGTATGTTTAAGTTATTAATTAGATACATACCTAATTAATAAGTTTTGGGTCGTGTTTTTAATAATTACTGTGACATTATTAACTATGCAACTATACGGTTTCGGACATTACTTTATCCTTAATTAGGTAAGTATATTTTTTAAAAAATGGCAGTCATAATAAAATTGTTCAATGTTGATTTAGAATTTATTTAAATATAAGTGTGTGACGAAACTATACGTAAGGGGTACCTTGAATAGCTTTCGTCAAAGCGTAGTTTCATTTTTCTATTGTATTTCGTTTGACGTAGGTACAAGCTCAAAGTTGAAAAGATGATGTTTTGCTTTTAGGTATATTACAAAAAGCCATTTTGAAAAAATCTCAAGTGTATGTATATTATTGTAAAGTCAATATAAAATTTCTATGAATAAAAAACTCGAGGTAAAGACGCACATACCAGTAATAATATACGGTTGTCATGACACTCATGACGTGCAAAAATGACTTATCCTTATAGGTATGTATGCGAATATTTTTCTCAGCTGCAACAATTCAATTATATATCTTTTTAGAATGCATAAAGGCTACCTTTAGTACCTATATACCTACATTAGAAAAGATTTTTTTTAAATATAGGTAAATAGATTTTTTACATGCAACACAACGTCGATAAATAATTAGGGAGAGACCTATAATTATTAATTTTTACCATACCAACAAGGAATAATATACCTATTCACAATAACACATCCATGGCTAACGTAATGTGCACACGTAATTATAGAATACTGCAAATACTTTATTATAATACCATTCAATCGATTGGTATGCAAATTGTTATTTTAAAGTGTTGAATTAATTATATTGCAAAACAGTATGTTGCAACCGGTTATTTCACAGACATAAATCATAGAACTGGTTAGGTAATTTTAGATATAGGATATATATAAAAAAAACTCACGAAAAAACTAATAACTATACGCTTACTGATAAATAGGTAGGTACAATATATCATTATTTATGAAATACAATAATATGTTGTATCTTAACCCATTCAAAGCATCAACTTTATTAAACAAATATTGTTTTATCTAAGTACATAATTTTAAAACACCTCAAATATCTATTTAATTACTAGAAAAAAAGTCTTTTTTGAAAAAATATGACGTCCAACATAGGTAAATAGCATTAGAGCGAACCTAGTGAATGCAGGTGCTGTGGTGTTTTCAAATTATATGCATGTTCAATATAACGAGTGTTACATTCCCATGTGAATTATTCTTTGAATAAAAGAAATATAAAGAATCATTTAACGGTAATGTCACAATAACTAAAATTAGAGGATGTAGTTTTTAGCGATCATTTTTTATTGGGTTTCTACGGAAACACACATTGTATACGTTAACGTTAAACGGTAGAGATGCACGCCGAAAAGATGCCTTCGCAATTTACTACTGAGATGTCGTTTACGGAACCCATGGGTAGTAGGTATATCAGTGCGACTCTCTTGCGAGATTTTCTCTGATTTACCCGTAAGCCTTAAGCCTTGAGAAGAAAATAATTGCGCCAACACCGGATCAAAAGGTTCTAGTATTCGCAAACTGATGCTTTGTAACTGACTGGCGAAACTATGGAATCGCTGAGTAGGTGGTAAGAGAATTGTGAACTCTTTTGTCAATCGAATTATTCCAGATTGATTGATTGATTGAACAAGTGTTAATAATGACAGTGACAGTTTTATATGAAGCGAATGAGGCTGTTGCGTCATCAGAAATAATGACAATAACAATCTGATCGTATAGAGTTATAGATTATAGAAAATTCTGGCAACATATCTCTCCTTTCACATTATACGGTTTTGGCCGTACGGAAAAAAATCGAACGGTCAAAATCCGAATCGGTTCACGCTCTTTTCTCACTATACGGTTTATGCACGGTTTTTTCCGTCACTAGCTCAGTTTGTGGTTGAGTGTTGTATTGAGTCACCGGTGATCGTCCGGGCAGCGTACAATACAGTGACAATGGACGGCTGCTATATACGGCGCCGTTTCGGTTCTTAACCGTCGCCGAGTAATGTGAAAAGGGCCTGAATTTGTAATAGTTTTTCGCATAAGAAAAATTTCAAAGGGCCCTCCAAACAAGTCAGTGCAATTAATAGACCTCCGCGCACCTAAAACAACAACTGGACAACAGCGCCAATGAGAACGACGCATTAAAAAAAATGTGTAGGGGGTTCACAAGTACCCCAATGAGTCATCTGATTGGAACCATTTGCATTTGGGTTAATTATGTAACAAGATTGAACCGTAATTTGGTGGAATGATCGTTGATAAGTGGGCGGTATCAATATCCATATTATTATATCAGTACTTTTGTTAGAGGAAGTCGTACCAGGAACTTACTATTAAAAACGATGTAATATTATAATCGAACGATCTCGGAAATAAATCAAGGTCAATTTGTAGGTCGAAAGACTTCAGGATATAATATATTATACATATATGGAAAAATGTTACGGAACTGATTTGTATGCATCACATGATCACATATGCGAATTATTGATTCTACGAAAAGATTGTGGAACAAAGTATTCTATCACTTTTTGTAATTGCTTGGGAAGTGTCAATTACTGTTAAATTATCGGATAATAAGCAACTATGTGTACCCTACCTATGCTATAACTAGTTTCGAGTGACATTATTGATTAGTAAAGGCAACCAACCGAGTTGTCATGCAACTTGTACTGGATACCCTACCTATCTAATATCTATCTATACGGTACACTGACTAGTAGGAGGGAGGAGGTACCTGCCAATGGCAATACATATTAATTTATTGATAAAGTATAGGTTGAAGCAATTTCACAACGAACACTCCAAACATTGTGTGACATTTTTAATAGTACACAGCTACATATTTATTGTGAATTTCTAGAATTAGCCCGTGGAAACTTACTATGCAATGTTCCCTGTTAGGTGTGCGCGTGCACACCTACCAAAATGTGTCCGCACACATGTTTTCATCCCCCGCACAGTCCTCACACAAACATATTGTAATAGAAAGTTTCCTTTGCCAGATTTTAGTTTTGCTCGAATGCACGATCACATGCACAATTCGCCTACTCATTTCTCGGAAATACCTTAAAAATATAAGTTTTAATGAAAAATTATATATGTGTGTTTGTGGAGGGGAGGGGAGGGGGGTGTAAATTTACCGCATCGAGAGACGTCAGTGACGGGTAACACCAACCCTAGTTACGCCACTGCTCAGATGCGTTGATGATCCGCACACACAATAAAAAAATTAGAGGGAACGTTGACTATGACCACAATAAAATTTATGCTATAAGAAGAACTATTGAAATAGTGAGATGATAGTGTGATATTATCATAATCACCTTTGGCAGTAGTCAGCAACCTACATTATACTGAATATATTATTATGGTTTTTAAGTATTAGACATTGGACATTTATAAGAAAATATATAAGTTATGCTGATCAAATAAAGTTTTACACTTGAATTACTTCTCATTTATTAATCACCATTCTTCTATCAATTTGTCTATGTTTACATGTAAATCAATCATCACACTTTGTTTCGCGTAAAAAAATCTATAGGTAATGCTATCAATTGATGTTCAAACAATGTTTGAAAACAAAGTTTTTGTTAATTCTACAACATTGAGATATTTACATTGTTTCCGACAGTTGTTTTGGCCTATGAACCCATCCTCAGAATACAAGAAGACACAACAAAGAACATATGATTTTAAATTCTAATGGATTATTAGAAAATCCATTAGAATTTAAATTCAAATTCCGTCATGTACCTTCAGTCGATAGTATTAATAATATGATTTTAAATTGACTATCAATGGTAAGGTGGGGTAAAATGTTGGTCTACGGTAAAATATTAATACCTACATAATCATAACCAAAGGTGGATCCACCGCCTGACGAAGGCCTCCACGAATTCCTTTTATCCCTCACAGTTGTTAATGTTTAGCTGTTTCGAATTTTCGGTGACCGTAATTTACAGGTGGCCGCGCAGCTTAAGCGTTGGACTATAACGCCGTGGGTCCCAGGTTCGAATCCTGGAGCTGGCAAGTAGGTACACATATTACTTTTCAATTTGTATGTGTCAGGGTATGGACCTAATAGGTTGAGCAAGTGGCTGGCATCCATTTCTCGTAAAAAACAAAATCTGTTAATGCAAACCTCTACTCTGTGGAGGCCCATATGATCATATTAGGATCGGACAAGGTCGAAAGAAAAGAACGACAGTAGTTAAGTCTTTTTTATTCATTTCATAACTATTTATAATTTCAAACTGTTTAGATTGTTTATAATTTTGTATTGTATTTGTTTTATGTACGAGGGTGGGTCAATAATTCCTTAGAAAAAAGCATTAAAACAGGTTTTATTTTTGTATTTTTTTTTTATTTCTCAACATAATTTCCTTGGAGCTCAATACACTTGGTTAGACGTTTCTCAATTTTTTTTAAACCGTCAGAAAAATAAGTTTTCGGAAGGTCCTCAAAATAAGCATTTGTCCGATCGATGACTTCTTCATTTGAAAAAAAACGTTGTCCACTTAGCCATTTTTTTAAGTTTGGGAAAAGGAAAAAGTCACTGGAGGCTAAATCTGGCGAATACGGTGGGTGGTCGACCAATTCGAACTTCAATTCTTCAATTTTAGCCATTGATCGTAAACATGTGTGAACACGGGCATTGTCCTGATGAAAGAGGATTTTTTTCCTGTTTAAATGAGGCCGTTTTTCTTCAATTTTGTTTTTTAGCTGGTCCAATAAAGATGCATAATAATCCCCTGTTATTGTTTTTCCTTTTTCCAAATAGTCAACGAAAATAATTTCACGTGCATCCCAAAATACAGTAGCCATAACCTTACCAGCTGATTTTACGGTTTTCGCCTTCTTTGGACATGGTTTGCCTTCGCAATCTACTGCTTTGACTGTTCTTTCGTCTCGGGAGTATAGTGGTGTATCCATGTTTCATCTACAGTCACAAAGCGACGAAAAAATTCATCCGGATTGCGTTGCATGAGCGACAACAGGGCTTTAGAGGCCACCACCCTACTGCGTTTATTGTCGACTGTGAGCAAACGCGGCACCCATCTTGCAGAAATATTTTTCATGCCCAATTTGTCATGTAAAATAGAAATGACGCTACCTTTTGAGATCCCTGTAACCTCAATTATCTCACTCAACTTTAATCTTCGGTCACTTAACACCATATCGTGGATTTTATTGATCATTTCTGGTGTAGTCACCTCTACAGGACGTCCTGAGCGTGGTTCATCCTTTGTTGATGTACGACCACGTTTAAATTCATTTAACCAGTTATAAATAGTTGCAAGTGAAGGAGCAGATATGCCGTGATCTAAATCCAACTCATTTTTTATTTCCTTTGCTGTTAACCCTTTTATATTAAAATGTTTAATAACAACTCTAAACTCAATTTTCTCCATTTTCCATTTTTCCATTTTCCACAAGCAAATTTTTTTTTTAAATGTACGAAAAACACACAACAACCCGACCAATCTGATTGAAACTTCGCAGCATACTGAATCGGTAGTGCCGCTGCATGAAAACAAACCGCTTGCAGTACTAGTCGCGCCACCTGTCGGCTTTTCTAAGGACTTATTGACCCACCCTCGTATATTAGCTATTATGCCATAATACTCTTTTATAATAAATAAAAATTAAATTAAATTAGTCATATTACATCAAATTAAACAATAATGTGTTAGAAGAGTATACGAAAACGTAACTCTTCATCATACTTTTAAAGGAGTTCGCGACCCTCTAGAAATTACCTTGCGATCCCTCGGTAGTCGTGACTCGTGACCCGTGGGTTGGACCTTTGGGTTGGACCCAGTGCTCTAGCTAGAGTCTACGACGTACCACATAGTGGCACGTGTGGCATAGATTGCCGATTACTGATACATGGAAAATATCTATATTAGCCTTTCTGTGTAATCCTTTGACAGTCAATAAAATTATTCAGAACTACCTGTACATCCAAATTATACCTATATTTACTTAAAAAGACTAACATTATTTTCGTTTATAATATAAATACTTAGGTATTAATACTATCGACTGAAGGTACTTGATGGAATTTGAATTTAAATTCTAATGTATTCAAGCTCTGTTCTACTACTCAAATGGAATAGTACAGAGCTTGAATCCATTAGAATATCAATAGGTGTTAAAAACATTGCCTACCTTGCTACCTATTTTATGGGGTTATTCATCTTTTATGTAAATTAGATCTTGTATTATGTGATATGTATGTTGTAATGTAATATATAAAATACAACAGCTATTGATCGTCGATTGACCAATGACAACAAAATATTATACAATTGGGCCAAGGACAATAAATACGAGAAACGTCTAACCACACTTATAAAAATAAATGCCTATCATAGCATCCTGATTACGACAATGTTTATAATAGGTAGTTGATATAATAATCGATACACGACATAATGCAAGTAAGAATTTAGGGTATATTCAATCTATTCTATAGATTTTGTCTATTCTATCATACGTCATTGATTCTATCACACGCGTCTACTGTTATTTATTTTTATAGCGGAGCTTACCACTTGCGCATGCACAAAATTTTCCAACGCGCGCACAGAGTTGAATTCCGCGCTCCTAGAATACCCCATATTAATACATATAAGCCAAAAGATGCGATGTACAACGATTACGATACAAGTTATGCCTTATGTATAGCAACCTGATCAAATCCGGTTAACTGCCCCTGCGACATCTGCTGGCTCGATGAAAACGAGAGTTTAGCGATTTTTGTGAACATATTATTTCATTTACATATTTACAATAATACCCAACAGTGCATGAGCAGGTCCACCCCGCTCATATATTATGCAAACTGTGCATCGCGCGGGGGCAACGAAAACACCTTTAGTTTTTGTTTACCTACATTTTATGTCAAGTATTAAAATACTCAAAAGCTAGTATCGCTTTTCACATAGATATCCTCCAAACCGTAAAATAGTCATTTCGTAGTGAATAAACGGCCTCAGATATAGACAAATCGACTAAACTATTCAAACCCAGGTGGCTATTTTAATACGCAATTATACTTCAGAATAAGTACCACAATGTACTTTATTTTAGACATTTCCAAACGTATGTACTGAGCTGATTGGCAGCGGTTCATGATATTGATAATACAATATAAAACTAATTAATCCCTTAGTATTCACCACATATAAAAATATTTTATGGTAAGTGTTTCGCTCACGTGGCGAGCTTTATCAAATACAGATAAATATATAATATAAACAGAGAGATTCAGTGAAATTATAATTATTCCACTATTACGTAGGTATTAAATTTAATAATTAGTCATATGTACGTATTGTAATTTGTAATATAATAAAATGTTATCTCAGTGAATAATGAGGATAGTGCCAAGTAAGATTTTATAGATGCCCATAACTTGGGCATTATTTTATTGTGCTACTGTAGATGGATAGTGGTGGGTGGTAGAAGGGAAAACCTCAAATAACAACAAAAATGGGTAGGTACCCCATATTATGCAATTTAGAAAATGCAAAATGTGTTCAAAAATCATATTCAGAAATGGGTTTTATAAAATGTGAATTTTAAATTCAAACTCAGAACTTAAATATATTCGACAATTTCATATTGAATACTAAAACTGAAATTCTGTTCTCTCTAAATTTAAATTTAATTTTGACTCTTTGAAAACCATCTCTCTAATTCTGATTTTTTTTCTATACATGTTTTAAATTCTTGTACAATTTACATAATGAAGTTTATGTATATATTATCTTCGGCCATTGCAGCTTGACAATTGATAAAACATTTCACAATAGAATATCTGCATGATTAAATTATAGGTTATAATTAAAGATTATAGGTACACAAATTGATTATATGAACAATGAGGATGCTGTAAAAATTATTGATTTATTTATTTGGTTATCTATCTACTCAATATTGATTTACTTCGTCCATATAAATTATTATATTAGAGTATTAGACTATTAGAGGGCAAAAATAGATTTGGCTCCAGGCGCAACCCTGATAAGTGATTAGACTGATAAGAGTAATAAGTTATATCGTTATATGTAACATATGTATATGTTATATGACAATGTAAAACGATACTAGAAACTACTGCATTATCAACTCACATTAAGATTTAATTACGAATAGGTATACTTAGTAGGATAGTAATGTAACCACATTATAAAATCGATAATTTGAAATCAAACACGTGCCACCATGTAATTAATGAATGCAGTACCATATTAACACGATAATACAATTATGTTATCAGCAGTACCTACATATTACTAAGTTTATCACACGTCCCGGTCTGAGGATCTGTCCTTGCAATCCAGGACAGTGTACCATTCTGTCCCGGTTTCAAACTTGGTAGGTACACATCTCAATTAACTCTTCAAAATTTAAAACAAAGAGCCTATTTGAATAGGTACCAACTTTAAGTCGAATTATGAAGTGATAACATAACTTATTCGAAGAAGTGCTTGAATCTGGATGGAAAACTATTAAATGGAAGGAATAGACGATTGGACAGATACATGCCTCACACCTGAACCTGATAGCAGGAAAGTCCGAAATATTAACGTGTTCTGGTTTGGAAAGCATAAGATGTGGTAATCCTATTATCATCATTCATCATTATTTTCTCATCGTTCGTAATTGCGACGTATTACTGAGACGTTCAAACCTTTTCCACGTTAGACTTAGTGTTAGTACCTATTGTTTATTGGAGAAATATGAATATCGACTATACAATACGAAAACATTATGTTGAACTGGTGTGCGATATTTTAACAACATGGCCAATGGGCATTGACCAATAAATAAGAGGGGTTATTAGTGGTTATACTATTTAAGAAAATATTCATTCAGGAATCGTATCGGGGAAAGTATTTACCACATCGAAAGAGACTAGTTAGGTAAAACACTACTATTCCATACTAATTGCTTTATGGCACTAGTTTTTTTAAAAAAAATACTTAATTTAAGTTAAATACCCGTAAAATATGTGATTACCTACTCAGTTTATCATTAAAATAGATTATCATAAAACCATCACAGAAAAATAATAATAAAATGCATGATGAAAATCCTGAAAACAATATAACAATACTATTTATTGGGTAGGTGGATACCTATTCTAAAATGGCTTATCATGTTATTATTATATTATCACGTTACCTACCTATATTATAGAAAGGTTTCTTAGTTTAAGTAAAACAAACCTTATAAATAAGTTACATTTTAGGGCTTCAGGAATTTAGGACTTTATATTATAATGTATAAAATCATAAGTACCGAGTTTATAAAAAATAAATTTTAAGAATCAGTGAATCGCAATGTTATTGTTATTGAAAATAATCTACTTACGACATCTCTCGCCTGACGCATGCTTCGACTGGAAAAGCCGAAAGGCTGTAGTACAGCGAACAATAATTATTATAATATCGATATTAATATAAAAGGCCGTAGTAACAGATTAAACACTGTCTCGAAAAGATAACCTGAAATCAACGCGAGTTTGTAATGTTATCAAGTAAATGATCGCGGTCCTTAATCCCGGAGTAAAAACGCACACAACTTTCCAGGTTCAACGCGGAAAATTCACTGACTTCGCGAACCGACGCTCTGACGTACAGGCGTCGGTCGGAAGTTGTTGTTTCGACGGTAGGTATACATTTGTATAGGGTTGACGTTTGGCTTATTCCCGACAAAGCGCCGAAAAACTTTAATAACTGTTTCAAAAATACCACAGGATAGTTTCTTTTGACGCAACCGGTGGCTATTTCAAGAATGTTTTAAGTTGGTTTCTATGTACTGCAGTATAATAGTAATAGCTATGTAGCATAATAATTATTGTGGTTTGTCAACTTGGAAAATAATGATTTCAGTTGAATAAGTAAGTTCGTAATATTGAATATAATATCCATCATACCAAGGATACATAGACACAGTGAATGGTTTTAAAATATACATAACTAAATAATAATAAATAATAACATTACGATATGATATAGCACACACAGGCACAATGGTTAGTTACGTATTTATGTTTTATTTTGTATTTAGTAAAAGAATATTGTGTTTATAACTCAATGACAGTTTCACAATGTTAATGTTTCTAAAATAGATAAGTAGTAAGCAAATAAAAGATATAAGTGTCTTGATATCACATCGATTCTCATTATTAGATGATAAAGATCCAAGATTTATAGATGATAATAATAATGTTGTTTGTTTGTAAGAAGTGTTCCAGTTATTTGCTTTTTCCAGATGTTTGTAGAACAAATAACGGTAAGTATAACCAATAGACATGCGATGTGAGTTTTGTAAAATAAAGCCATTATTACTTAATTTTTTCAAAAAAAATTTTTTTCTATTGGTTATAAGTTTTAATACATTTTTTCAGAAGTGTTTTCAAAATTATGTAAGTATTTTCAATACTTAGAATATTACATTCTTAAATATTGTGAATTATTCGTTGAATAAAAAAAAATAGTTTATTAATGCCATTATGATAATAATATCTTGTTTTTTACAATTTTAAGCCATAGTATGTACCTTTTTAAACATATTATTTTAATATTATAACAACTACCTACCTACATAATAATATCATTCATGTGTTATATTATGATACTTTTATTCATATCCGCGCGGATGTGGTGGATGTAAAATAAGTCACGTCATTATGTTCATATTATGCCGGGTCCACACCGAAAACAAGTCGCGCGACAACTCGTTAAATTTTACGATAAGCATGATAATTATAAGTAGTAAATTTTCTTAAGCAATTATGATAATTATCGTAAAATTTAACGAGTTGTCGCGCGACTTGTTGCCGGTGTGGCCGCACTTTTATAGGTATACAGAATATTTGTCGTAGGCCCACCTACCTACATTCGACGACTAAATTTTATATTTTTGCATACGTTAATATTAGATAGCTACTGTCTTATTCAAAATAATACGTTACTTACCTACCTATAATTTTAGTTGTAGGTAATCTAAAAATTAGTCAGCCCAATTGGTATACTTAAATACAATGCTACAGCATTTATGCCATACATAATAGGTATTAATATTGTAAATTATTCGAATAGAATAGAGAACGGCACTAAAATAGAATCCATCATATTATTAAGTATAATAAAATGCATGTGCATTGTATTCATCCCTGTTATAACCTACAAACACCTGCAAACATAGCCAGCCCTGCATTTTAGCAGAGTAGTTGTAAACCAGTATGAGGTAGAAATAGTAAATCAGCGGCGCAGAAACTGCGGGGGCGCGAGGGCGCGGGAAATCGGCGCGGCGGAAGTCGAGCAGGCCTCCGCACAGGTCACCTTGGCGCCACACCCTCGCACACCCACGTAGCCTCGATCAATATGTGTGACGGCGTGACGTCACGGTACGGCTCGAAGGCTGTGTTTCGCAACGTGCAATTTTTCCGTTCGCATTGCACGATATTTTCGGAAGCGCTTAACCGTAACAGGAAACTGTCACAAAATATAACTAGGTTTTTAGCACAGAATTATTTCTGAGTTCCCTGGTTTTTAGTCATTCGTTTATTGTTAAAAGTTGGTGAGAATTATGTTACATTATGTGTTAAAAGTTGAAACCTAAGATGAAAGAATACGACCAGTAGGTAAAAAGTGGTAGCTACCTATTTGAAAATTAAATTCAGAAACATGATATTGAGTTCTGGTGATTTCTGTGGATAATTTTTAAATCGACATAAAGTTTATATATTCCAAAGAACGAATTCGAAACGTTCACAATATGATCTACATACTCCTAGTATTTTGTTAAAGAAGAAGAAACATATAATAAACTAATAATATTAGCAATGAGGACAACTTAGAACGGTAAAGATTTTAGCGACTCAGTTAAGCAGTCTATTTTTACAGACATTCCAAAACAAAGTTCACCTAAAATAACTCTCATTCATGACATTCACAACCTTCACAAGATTACAATAAAATTAAGCTTCACAAAATAATAATCTGCCATAACAACTATATAACATTGCTTCGAGCTTTAATCACAATTCAATTAAAATTACTAACGATACATAATATTTACCAGCATCAGCACTGCCCGGATTGCGACAAAAATGCGACTTCAAATCCCATTCGTATCAACATTTAACAGGTATTTTTCTTATATAGTCAGACAGAATGTGGAGACACTTAACAAAAACACAATTTTTGCATGTGATACCCTCAGGCCATGACTACTGGGGAGATGGTTCCTATCAAAAATTGAAAACTAAGGACGTAGTACGTGAAAAAAGTTTAGTGCTTTTTTCTGGTGTGTCCACATTCATTTCAAATTCGTCATTAAGATACCTTACATAGGTGGGTATGTGTGGTGGTAGGTTTATCACTATGTATATCATATCTAAAGTTTTTTTTACTATATTCGATGATAATAAGATCATATTTTATATAAATATTGGACTCCACAGGGTGGAGGTTCCATAATATTTTCATTTGTTTTAACGAGAAATGGATGTTACCTATATACATGCTAAACATAGGTAATAGGATCATACTACTTTTAATACATCTATGGTTCATACTATGGGTTCAAATACACATTCTAGGCCGACACGTTACCGCTCGCCCAACGTGGGCATACGTATATTGGTTGAATATTATTCCGCCCTAATTGGAATCACCGATGACGCGTTACGTAGGTATGTGCCTTGGTAGACTAAACCAGTGTTTTCCAACCGCCGGTCCGCGGATACTGCCGGTTCATGAATAATAATAATTATTATCCGCATTTTCAACTATACGAATTTAATCAAAATTTTTACACGGACATCAATATATAAATAAGCAGATTTAGAAAAGCTTCAACATTTTTCTTTGTCCGTTTTATTTTAATTACTTATAAAATACCTACAATTAACTGGGAATCACCAAATAATGTACGCTCAATAAAGAATGTTACATTCTTAAATCCTTTGATTTATTCACCGACTATATGATATAATTAATACTCTTTACCATGCAGTTAATTTATCTGGTGAACTTTCAGATTTTCCCGTTATTTTGTATGAAAATATTATGATCACCGTATATGTATAATATACTTAACTGATGTTCATTGTAGGATTTTACCTGTAAGATTAATACTACACTGTTGTAAAACAAGAAACGAATTTATATGGTTCTAATTTTCAGGCATGACAATGCATAACTTCTACTGAATGATGAAATTTTCCATTTAATCCTGACCTGCGATGCAGATATGTACTTAACATAGTGAAGAGCGGGAGAGAATTCGTCGACGTGGTCTGAATCACATAGATTCTGACAGTATTTTGAACCTAGGACCTAGGCAATATTAGTTTAACCAGGGCAACAAATAACTATTATTGCGCAATGTTTTGTTGTTTTACTATGGTCAATGAGCAACCGGTTGCTTCTGGTTACAGCTTATAATCGCCAATCGTCGAAGATATATTGCAATTAAAATTATTCATAATCTAAATAAAAACGTTCTTGAATAAAGTAAACTAGATTTTTTATCACATACCGAAATCTGGCTTTGTACTAAATTAAATTTTGGTTGAAGTAATATACCTACTCAATTATTATCTACTTATTTGATACACAATAAATAATTATTGCTTACTATTATTGGGCATTGGTTTAAGACTAAGTTCTAATTTGTAACTTAGTAGGCAACGCTCTAAATAGAAAAGTTTATGAATCGGAGAGTTTTTTGTTGTATAATACCTAAATACCTACGACGAACATTTTTTTTTGAAATAAGTATCAATTTATTTATTTATGAACCATAACATTGTGGACATAACAAATCTAAATTCAAGACGTTCAGAGATTTACATTATAACAAATATTACCATCACAAGAGAGAAGAAGAGAATATAACGAATAATAATAATAAATATAAATATAATTTCGAATACAAAATACGTAGCACGTCACCGAACATGTCTACCTCTTTGAGGAGCGCATTGACTAGTCTTGCACTCCTCGCTAATGGTGACTGATAGACTTGACTCGAGGAAACGGTTCCGATCCAGAATAAATCATGGCTGCGACCACGTAGGTAATTGACAGGCGCAAGTAAATTCAAGTTCATTAGGACACCAGGATTGAAAACCATCCCTCGTGATAACAGGCAAA
Source organism: Rhyacophila brunnea (assembly GCF_057557595.1). Classification (NCBI taxonomy): domain Eukaryota; kingdom Metazoa; phylum Arthropoda; class Insecta; order Trichoptera; family Rhyacophilidae; genus Rhyacophila; species Rhyacophila brunnea. The sequence continues at coordinate 5,060,821 of NW_028232796.1, read as the reverse complement.
AGTGTTTCAAGAGCAGAAGAGACCTACGAGATTCAAGAGAGCGAAAAGTAAGCATGCCTCGTAGAAAGGCAGTCGGAAAATAATCATTATACCTAACTAGATTTTACAACATCGTTCAATGTGTAAATTTATGTAGGAACACGATAATTTTAGTACTGTGATGACTGATGACGGTAAACACGAGTTATAACTTACGAGAACTAAAACCATACCTAACACAAAGAGAAAGTTGACAACCATTAATTTGCTATCGTTTTAATTTTAAAGGGTTGTTGCGTTATCGACAGCTTCATTTTAATTACCTTTTGCAAGATTTAACAGGTAAGTCGAGCAAAGCTACTATTATCATATTTATCATAATGTTGTCAACTTGTAGGTGTAAGTATATTCTTTTGTGACGTCTTTGAAAAATTCCAAATTAAATATAATAGGTAAGTATAATTTTTACAAGGAATGACAATAATAATAAAATAATTAATATCAAGCTAGTGTCTACCCATCAAGATGCGGTTTTTAGTAGGTACATACTTAGTTTATTTATTCAGTAGATAAGTATAAAATTTATATGATTCATTAATAAAAAACCGTATCAAGTGTCGGTGGCGGGTAGATCGATCATGTATTAAAATAAATTATAAAATACACTTAGATAGGTGAATTTAATATTTAAGACGGTCGATAACACCAACAAAATGTTTGTTATCTGATAGAATTTGCTTTATATGGGCTACCCATTTGGCCGATATAAATAGTCAGTATTATCAGTTATTTTAATTAAATTTTATTGTAAGTATAGGTATATTCTTTTAGTTTAAACTATTATTTTTGAGCACAAAAAGCTACACAAAACCGTCTTATAAATTTGTACCGAGTCGATTACTGATTGATTAGTGATTAAGAAAAGAAATTAATTTAATTTAATGAAAAATAAAATTTATACAAGTTATTTATTTCGTTATGAAAAAATATATTCATATCGTTACCTACTGTAAATTGCTGAGCATATTATACAATCCAAATCGAAAAACTCCTGGACACTTGGAACACAGGTACCTAGTTCGAAACAACTCATAGGTGTCAGCACTTTCTTCCCACCACCTAAGTAAGCAGAGAATGAGAAATGGCCAACAATATTAGCCCTCTGACTAGAATATTATAACATGTATTAATTTACATTGCGGGATTCGCCTCTAGCGGACATGGTGAAAACTTGGGGTGACATTGAATTACGTTACTATAGGGCTCGAAATGACCGGAGCGCCGTTCCTGTTCGTGAAATCGGTAAAATTATCGCTCCGTCTCGTGGAAAAAATAATTTGAACGTCTGAGCTAGATAGGCCATATAATGGAAAATCTAACAAACTTATTTTACTATACAAACTATACAAATATCTTCAGAAAACTGTCGAGCGTCCGGTTCGTAAACTTTTCGATTTCAAGCGCTGCGTTTCTACGTCTACGGAATAACCTGAGTTGAAAATATAATATAATAGTGATAATTGACAATATTGATAAAATATCACAATATCACACAAGACAAATTATATTTCTTTCGGCATATAACAAACTGCGAGCAGTGTAATTTTATTTTGTAAGTATTATTAATCAATAAAAATTTGTAGATGAATTTAATCCAAATTTTACCGACCCTATGGAAGAGTCACAATATGTAAATTGTAGGTACTCCATTTTTTATAATTACGAATGGATTTGCATAGCGATAGCAACCAAAGTACTCAATAATTAATGTATTCAATGCAATATAATATTATAAAACAACGCGGTAGTTCTTCTGTACTTCGAAAAGAAAACATTAAAAACGCTGTCTTGAATGCACATGCAATAAAAGTGTCGTTATCATCAGTGCCTGTATAAGTTTCAGATTTCTGTCTCGTAATTCTAGATGTCTGCCATTTTTAAATGAGGATTTGCATTATTATTATCACATTATCCGACACGAGCTATTTTTTTAATGTTGCCATGCTATTTCAAGCTTAGACAGGTTTATACTAAAATACATATTATTTATACAATCTGATCAATCCTGTTATTTTTTTAGCGTCTATATTTTTTCATTGTTTTTGCATGTGTCCAAGGAAATTCTATTTTTTTTATAAATATTTCATAGCCATTCAATTAATTTTAATTTGCCAAGGTCTTTCTTTGTTCTCTAATCTATAAAATACATTCATATTATATGATATAATATGTGTTTATTCATTCATGAGTTCAGCGATGCCAACATAGCATTTTTGTCGCCAGATCTAGCATTTTCACTGGTCACCTAGTATGCAAATTTGCATTTTTTCAATATCGAAACAAACTACTTATAAAGTTTTTAACAAAAACGCTACAGAGTTTATAAGTAACATGGAAAAGTGCGAGCATATTATTTTTTATCGATCCCACAAAAATGAAAAGATCAAACCGTCGTGTACCCTGCTAATAATATTTTGGAAATAAGTAGATACAAGGGAACTCAGAATAAAATACCTATACTTATTTATAGCGCCCGTACACGTGCATAGATTTACTGTCAGCAATAGTGCATCTGCATATATCGCGGCCATAACAAGAAAATGTACTGTAAACATGTAATATCCTACAGTTGGTAAGATTGCATGCATCAATCAAAAAAGTTCGGAAGCTTCTGAATTCTGAACTGTCAGCAGTAAATCCATGCACGTGTAAAGGGGGCATTACACTTACGACTATTTTTAGGCAGTACCAGTGATACCAACCATACAATAATTAGGTATTGTAGTATTTGTATTATAATTTTGGTCCGCATACGATCTCTCTTCGTGTCCTATGCCTCATTACTGAGGATGGTGATCAGTGAACAATTTACAAGCTTTGCCAACAATCTCCTTCCATCGTGAGCTATTCTGCAGTGACTACCACATAGTAGGTGCTATGTTTGTCTGTTCGATATAAAAAAAAATATAGTACCTACGCCAAATATACGATACATACCTAATTTCGCATTCATGTACTACTTATAATACTTATATGTTTGGTGGAAATTCTACAACTTTTTAATTTTGAGGAGATGGGGTAGATAAATAAAATATAGATAGATAAAATCGATTGGAATAGCGACATACGAGCAGTGCTCGAAATGGAAAATTTTACGAACCGGAGCGCTCGATAATTTGATGAAAATATTAACATTGTTATTTAATTTATTTATAAAAATACGTGTTAGATTTTTATTATATGACATATCTAGCTCAGGCGGTCAAATTAATATTTCCACGAGACGGAGCGATAATTTTGGGAATTTTATGAACCCGAACGGCGCTTCGGTGCGGTCCGGTCCATTTCGAGCCCTGCATACGAGACAAAATAATTGATCGTAAGATTTGGGTGGAAAAGACGACAGTTTTTTTCTTGGAGGTAATTCATTCTTTAGTCAGAAGAGAGTGAAAAGTTCTCGTTTTTCTTCCTGGAGAGAATTTATTTTAAATTATACCGGAAAACGGAATGGATGGATTGTTAGTCATAAGAGAATTTTACCACGTACGATAAAATGATGGTTGCTTTTTTTCTGAATAAGAGCTTCGTTTGTCGACAAACTAAGGTTGGCAAAACTGTTCATGAAAATATGACACGCTATAAACTACTGTTCGGGTTCCTTGCTCCAATTTGTTATAGAATGATACAGAATAATAATATATTCAATTTAATGTTGCGTTACCTGTTGAGTCTTGGTGGAAAGACAAATAAAACCAAATTTAGCATAGGTTAGGTACGTAGGTACGGCTTCGTCTGCCTAACTATATAAGATACTTTGAAAAAATATATAAAAGTACACTTACGGTAAAGTGAAACCCATATCAGTGCGATAAACTCTCATAGCTAACACACCTACTAGTAAAACTCAATATAAATGCGATGTTTGCCAATTTAAATATACGTCAATAAAGAATCTCAAAACACACAATGTTATACATACAATTTGTTTAAATGATCACAGTTTAATGATCTCAAAATATAAGAAAATTATGGGTACTAATGAAAAACTATATCAATGCGTTCTTTGTTCATTTATCATGCGAATTTTGTAGAGTCCGTGACAATAGTTTTCTGCAAAAAGTCAATCACAACAACAAACACCTGGTATAAACCGTATCGTATCCTATATTTGCGTATCAACATAAATATCGGATAAACAGCACAGGTGGATAGTATTAAATAATAATATTGAATGTGGGCATGTAATTTGAAGTTTGTCGTTGACGAAAATAGATAAAATCACTCCATGAGAGAACCTATTATATATTTCGAAAATTCTCAACACAGAAATGAACTTTTCCCGCTTATCTGAAAGTACACGTGATTACGTTATTAAAGTTAATCTAATATGGACAATTTCATTCTGAGAAATTCTTTGTGTTGTAATAATAAAACATTGAGGTATTTAATCCATTCCTTATCGCAATCGATAACGAAAATCGCCAGAAAACCTAGAAACGCTACATTAAAAAAAAAAATCAATGTGATTATGATTCTCAAACTGATTTATTGTATTTATATTTTTTATATGTAGGCACATAGGTATATAAATCACCAACTATCTATTCTGTTGAGAAATCTGAAAGCATAGTCATTTCTCCCCTTCACTCCGTGATTCCACCTATCCATAGATATGGCAGAAGCGTACTAAGTAGGTATATACATTGTATATTTTTAAGCAAAATGATAATTTATCATTACATATAAGTACTGATTATACACATAGGTAGTTACATTGAATTCATACACACCGGGTGTCTATATTTATTTACATCAGATTTACACAGTCATATCGACTTGAAAACGTGGCGTTTTTATACAAGTCTGTGACAACATTGCCAGAAAAGGTGGGTAAATGAGACAAAGTTACCAACTGGATAATACGGTGGATGACTAAGCTACTAATCGTGTATTTATCTCACTAAGGCGGCTTCTGCTGATCTTTGTTACTGCTTATCGATATGGCGGAGTGGGGTGGAAATTCGTGAGATAAAATAAATATACTATACCTGTCTGTCACTCACGAAAGCCCAGTTTGAGCGATAGCACCATCATTGAAGAATTTTTGACTTATTGCAACTCCTAATGCCTAATAAGTTGACAGTCAGATTACGGTGCAGAAATCTTAGATACATACGTTCAATTATGATTAAATACGTTTAAATATTTTTATTACATAAAAATATAGTCAATCATTATTACAGTACCTATTTGGAGTAGTCTAGGTACTTCAAATGTTATTTATATTACCAAAAAGTATAATATTAAATAAGTTCTTACAATTTAGTAAATTAGTTTTGTAGTAGGTAGTTAGCTATTTCAGTTGTCACGTTGCAATTGAAATAAAATTTATCTTTTGCTTGTCTATAATTAAGGTTATTAATAAGGTATTTTTTTTTCAAATTAAAATATAATTTAGGTATCGTTGTTGAGAATTAATCGGCTATTCATTCACTGTGTTTATTGATCGGATAATGTAGATACATAGGTATCTACTTAAGAATATGTTATCGAATTTGAGCATATTTCTTAGTAATCAAATCTGAAAAACAAAAAGTCATGTTACCTATTATCATTTTTGAAACTATCCTGCGTCATCGAAAGAGTCTGCTGAATTCTGAATGTAAAAAATGATACAATATTAAAATGAATAAAGTATAAACACACAAACCAAAGCAAAAATTAACCTGAAATATTATTGCATTATTATAATAGGACAAGAGCTATGATTTGCGTCAGTGCGTATCATCTGTGTTGGGAAAACAATGTGACCAACCGCGACATATATTTAGAAGAGGAAAAAAAACTATTCGGCATTTCCGCCGACCTGTGATTTTCCCGCTCATGCTCAATGCTGTTGGTATTTTTTAATCGCCATGAGTATTAGTGAACGTATACAGTTACAGTGTCTATTATTTATTCAAACTGATTTTATAATCAATTAATATGTTTTGAAAATCTAAGTGACATACAATTTCTACAGAGCTTTAAAACATTCTGATTGTTTGTGCAATTCACGTAAATATTTTTTTTAAATGTGTAGGCACCTACGTAATTATTGACAACATCTGAGCACTGTATTCATTTCTTTTCCAATGAATTCCTATACATTCGTTGGATTTTGCGGTATTTAGCTGCAATGCAACACAATACAATACGCTTGTGGGTGTTTTGTCGGTTTTTCTTGCTATACTTTGTCATTCCAATCGATGAGTCGGCAATCAGAGGAGAACTTGGAATCGAATAATATAATAAATAAAATTGAATTCTGCTCTAATCTAAATTATTTGGGTAGGACCCGCAAAGAGCCTCAACATGCGGATATTTGTGTCTTCTTATTTTCAAAATACAAATATGTGTATCTACTATAATACATAATAAACTCTAGTCTAGAGATAAAGTCCAGAGTCTAGACCAATGATACTCAACCTTTTTTTTCTTCGGGTCAAATACATATTATATTTGTAAAGTAACGCGGGCCGCATCACTACTGGGGTGACGAAAAAAATCATGAAACCCCCCCTTTTTTAGAAAACATTTTTGAGATTTTAAAATTTATAAACTAAAACAGGATAATAATATACATACCTATCTGTTCGTCAAAAATTACAATAGTGAAAAAAGTAAAACTCAAAAGTAATGTTCTCAATTAATAAACTCATGTTCCTGATAATAAATGTGTTTCGGGCCGCAGGTTGAGTATCGCTGGTCTAGACGCTAGTAGGTACTATAAATAATAAAAATATATCGTAAGTATATATTTTCATTATTAATTATTATGATTATAAGTATTATAACATACTATTACAATAATTACAACATCTTCAACACCACCGAAGAGCAAAAAAATTTACGTATATTTGACAAGGAAAACGTTTGCACTATCCTCAACATGTATTTTTTTTTTTTAATTCAATGACATGTTTATAAAACAAAAAGTTAATACTGAGAATCAGTATTTTCAAAAATGCAGTTAGGTATACTTTTGGTTTTAGAGTTTTCTTATTTATTTTCATATATCTACTTTGAATTACACGGGTTTTTTCATAATCATGTGCGGCGATGAATGGATTTTATTTTTCAATAGCTACCTACCTATCCAGTTTTTTTTTAGATTTGGCGGTTGAGTAGATTCGGAGAACTTTTATTACAGTTAAAAAATTACCATTAAAACAGAATAAACTTCTATCTATGTGTATGTATGTCTAAAAGGAATAAATAGCCTACTAAATTAAAAAAAACCGCACACGCCGTAACAAAAAATCGAACAAAAATCTGAAATATGTATTACACTGAAAACACTTAAGGTTTGTGAAAATTATGTTATTTATTTTTTGATAAACCAACATTGACATTGCTTCTTTATGTCAGAGCAACTTGGGTGCTCTCTTCGGGGTACAAGCGATTTCTGTAGTTTGTTTTCAAGTTCATTAGTCACGTGAGTCACGTCACAAATATTCGTAGGTACTTAATAATTTATTGAAAAACGAAGTATGTGGCGTTAGTAGGTACTTATTTCTATTACACCGGTATGGGCGGTATGCAATAATTATTTTGAATTTTTAATATTTGTCGTATAATAGGTAAAACTCATTAATATAATATGTATAGTGACACCCCACTTAATGAAATTTATATTTATATTGATAATTTATTAAGTAACCCCAAAATGTTCACGTTTACCCCATTTGATAGACATTTACCCCGTCCTCCGACTCTTGCGGAATAGAAAATAACTACCAAATAAATTCACCCTAACATCAATATTATTGATACATCGATCAATGTATTGGCTCTATGACAAAAACTGGTCAAAATACATAAGTATAATAATTTTCCGACCATGTCCGATCCTAATAGGATCATATGGGCCTCCACAGAGTAGAGGTTTGTATTAACAGATTTTGTTTTTTACGAGAAATGGATGTCAGCCACTTGCTCAACCTATTAGGTCCATACCCTGACTCACACACAAATTGAATAATAATTATGACGTATGGAATATGGTGAGGTGGTGGTGTGCTAACCTTATTGTCATCTAATCCGAGTCTTTCTCTTTTTTCCGTTTCTCTTTCACTAGGTACACAATGGGTTTAGTTTCCTCTCCAATATGTTTGTATGACATATTCGTATCAAATATATTTATTCATTTTCCGCTTGGTCACCGTATTGTACCTACAATTCATTTGGCAAAGATTGTACATTCCGGTCTGCACAGATTTCTAAACCGTTGTCATTTCGCAACCATTTCAAAGGCGTTGTATAGAATGGCTAGATAGTTACAATGATATTGTTATCCACAATATTTATATCGTAATTAAGCTAAAACATTACGATTAGCAACCGCTGTTCATAGTCTGTAGCCTGTACATCTTAATATGTTTGGTTTAGTTGTATATTATATAGGTAACCAACTACATTAACTACAGTAACGCTTATACTCTAACTTACAATTTGAATGAAGCGATATACTATATAGTATGTGGTATTACACCGTATGTAATGAAAAGCTCTACATCAGAATGATTACTAATTTTGGACCAGCGATCACTCAGCGGATGTATCCTCTTAAAACTATCTGCATGCCGATTGGGAGTCATATTTTATCAGGTAAAAGAAGCAGGCGACGTGCGCCATTGACTTGGTGAATCAAATCGACGGAAAACCACTATTATTCACTTCATGGCTTACAGACTTATAGAGAAAGATGGAGACAGCTGATGCGGAATGGTCGTGAATCATGATCCACAGTCTGCAGTCGGGATGAAAACTGCGAAGAAGAGGAATAAGAAATTCTTTTCTTACGAATAGGTACTAGCGATAAGCATCTAGTACTTACCTAATAAAAAAATAGTTAAGTATTCAAAAATGCTAAATGCAAAAAATGCTATGATTAACTGGGAGAGATTTCAAGAAAATAAATACTACGTAGATAGAGTCTGGGGTGTAAAAAAACAGGTATCTAGGTATGTACGTACAATAAATGCTTGTGAAAGCCGCATATAAATAAAATTAAACAATATTGTTGTATCTACTATGGTCACTTCAATCTAATGCAGGGATTAATTGTCTGTTTAAATTATTTCCTTGTTAATCAACTGCTGTATCGACTAGGTACGAGACCTTCCAGCGAATAGAAAAATAATGTGATTATTATATTATTATTACAAATGTAATACAATAATAACTCACTACCTATTTAATAATATTACAAAGTTTATCGCAGTACCTATATCAAATTGCATGCAGTAGATTAATAGTGTTTGCTATTATTGTTATTCAGTACAGAACTAATTTCAACAATAATGCATTTTTAACTGGGCAAATCACCACAATGAAGTAAATTTCCTAAGTATGCCCGTGGCACGTGACGCTAAGAAGGAAGATATTTGTGTTATATTCAGTGTAGGGAATCCAATCCCGAGCCAAAATTCTGATCCCGGGATTTCGGGATTACAATTTGACAATCCCGGGATCCCTGGACTGGTCCCGGGATTGGCAATTTTTTTCCATTGTTAATATACGACTAATTTTTACGACTCCTTTACTTTCGGTTGTATGGATATTATCCGTGGCTCTATCCGACTGATTTTCTCTTAGAGATGCTTACATACTGTAGCTTAAAATTTAGAAGGGATCTTTATTTAGCTACATATTTTTTCAGACTTATACGCGGCGTAAATGTGAACTCTGCCATTCTTGGTGGTATTGGCTTGTGTGTCTCTGATAATTACCTTAGGAATCGAGGGCATGCGTTGTTTGTTCTCCCACGGTGCAGAACTAACCTGCCATTAGTAATGCCAATTGGGAGGGCAGTAACCATGCTTAATGAAATCGCTTCGGATATTGATATATTCCACTTACGTGAGGGTGAATTTAGGTGGACGTTGTTTTATAAGTTTTTAAGATAGGGTTTATCAAAGTTCACTCTGTGTGCTTCCATCTACTTTTATTTTGTTACTTATTTAATTTATTTTCTTATTTTATTACTTTTTCTCTGTATTTTTATTTTTTTTTAATTATTAACACTTATTTTATGTCATGTCGTGAACGCTTTGAATTTATAATTTGTTATGTTCATTATATGTAAAATAAATAAATTTGATTTGATTTGATTTGATTTGATAACATTTTTATATTTACAAATAACATTGATAAAATCGGTCAAAAATAAATCTAGTATAATTTATACTATTTAAGACATTAATTGTTAATATTGTATACATTCAATCAAATACATAAGTTTAACGGAGTAAATAATATTGTAATATAAATAATAATGTGCATTGATAAATAAAGAGAGTGCATTGTTTAAGGGCACACATGCTTACCTAGAGTTTCTGTTTTTTCATTTAAAGTTGAACTATGACATTGAATACTAGGTATGATTTTTAAAGTGAAAGTGATATTATGTTACATCTCTTTTACGCATGCTAATATGATTAAAAAGTTATTCTTTCTCTTTCTGTCACATTCGAATTTGATTACCGAAGTTTAAACATTTACTATGCGTATTAGCTGACGTGCTTCGTCGTTTACAAATTATAACATAAATTTAAAAAATATATGTATTTATAATATTAAATATATTTTATAATGTACACAGATTTTTTTAACAACTATATTATATATACTTTTATTTATTTGTCGCATATTTAAAATGTTCTTGCTATATTAAAATCTTTTTTTTAGCCGGCCAAATAAATCCGTATTTTTGGCCATAGACTAATATAAAAATCTCTCTGCTGTCAAATATTATGTTTGCAAATTCAAAATTGCAAGGTACCTAAAACAATTGTGTTTTATATCAGGAATAAGAAACACTATCTGTAAGTACAATATTATGTTATTTATTACTATCGTAGTGTTCTGTGTGTTTTGCATATATTATTCAAGTGTTTATTTATTGTTTTCTTAGTCTATACATACTTTCAATGTTTCATAATTCCGACGTAATGCAATCCTTTTTTTGAGGTTAGTTACATTCATTCCAGAATTATATAAAACCTGTGATTTCATATATATTTGTTTGATATAATCTAAGGCGTTTTAGTTGTTATTAAACATGTTACCTACCTGATTACTTTATTTTAGTTAATCAATCTTTTTTGATGCTTTGTATTATCACTAATCCGTTTTAATTACCACTCTTCAAACAGTCGCCAACTATAAAAGATTAAAAACCACACTATTAACAGTTCCTATGTTATGTTTTTTGCAGATGGAGAAAATGTCTACCGAGATCTTTGCTTGTCGACGGTTTCATATGAATAAGATGGAATGAAATAAATCTTTTAATTAATAATGAAATAAATCCGACTTTCGGCGTACGATCCGAACATGGCGTGATTCATATAATATTATTTATGACGTAGACCATCAAGCATATACACCCATTTTATAGATTTAATAGTACAATTACACAAGGTAAATATAAAGTGACTAATGTTTAAAAAATAAAACAATTTTATAAAAACATTTTTGCACTAAATTTATTATCGATAATGATATAAAAGTTGCTATTTTGATTCGTAATATAAAATATAATATAATTATGCATATCAGTTACTTGTATCATATTAGGTATGTCATTTGGTAGAGCTCACTCTCCAAGTCTTGTCTTTTTCAGCCTCAATATCACTTTGATATTAGAAAAATTCTCTTTCCAACACCAATGAAAGGTGCATGTATCTATACACACACATTTCAAAGGCTTTAAGTTTTCTAGATGCTGTATATTACTTCTTCTCTTCGGCTATATCTGCATCTTAGTTGCAGCATATGGATACAATGCGGCGCCTCCAAGAATCTCTGTCACTCTAGTTTTTTTGCATCGTTCCAGGTCATACTAGCAGCCCGTAACTCTGCCAGATATGCTATATAGATAGTGTTTAGCGGCCATCCAGAACGCCGGAATCCGGTTGGCTTGAAGAACAGGCAAACCAGTTTGGGATTCTCTTCAGGCACCCGCAGCACGTGGCCGGGCCAGGTACAAAGTTGCGTATTCACTCTCAGCGTGATGGGAGGCTATTTGGTGCGTTCTTTTATCTCCCGTTACTTCTAAAATTACCGCACACCCAGTATCCGTCGTAAACATCTGTTCTCGAAGCTCAGTATACGGTTGCTCGGAGCCTTTGTAAGGTGCCATGACATAAAAACTAGTAAGATATTCAAAATAACTGCTAGAATGAATACATTGTTGAAAAGAAATGAAAACTGATAATTTGATATATCAATTAATTTGTCCATCTGAAGTTGTAGATAACAGTTAATAATTATATGTTATACCAGTAATTAAATGCTGACTTCAAATGAAAATTGACAATTAAATATTGAAATAATATATTACCAGTTTTGATTTTTTTAAGTACTATACTATATCCATGGTTCATATTACAATGTCATAGTAAAACTTAGAAGAATAAAATATGTCGCAAGACGAAATCAATCTTGGGGTTTTAATATAAGTTAAATAAATAGTACACAGCTAATTTGCTATTACTTTGAACACATGCCATGTCTTTACATCAATAAAAAACAGAAAAACAATTTAATAATGTATAAATATTTATATAAGACTTAACAACGGCTGACATCTACTTAGACACGATGAGTTCCATTTAATTTCCTCTTATTTTAAAATTCACCAAGATATATCCTAATAAGTAGGTAAGTATATTACATTTGTACATATAATAAGTAAATCAAGTACTTAACATAAATAATTATACTGTAAAATTAAATTACAATTGAAGCAGTATATATGGACCCCACAGAGTAATTAACAATATAATAATTTATATAATTATATCGGGTATATACTATATTGACACATTTTAATGAAGTCTATTTTTCTTGGTACCTACGTTCAATGATAAATGTTGTTTTATATTGTAACATAAACAATGGTAATATGCATTGATCTTTCTGATTTTTAAACTGTGATATCTATTTTATATATCTATTGATTTCTATGTGTATAATTGATATATTATTTATTTCAAATACAATACAATACAATTTAAAAACTAACAGTAAATAATATAGAAAGCGTCATGTTGTTCAGTTGGAATTTCTACTAGGAAATTCCATCCAATCCAAATCCAATTTTTACTAGGTGGGTAATTGTAGGTCAGCTATTTTTGGAATAAAATGAATCCCTTAAAAAACATGAAATAAGAATAGAATGATAAATATTTGTGAAAATTTACCAAATCAACATGTTTAACGTGAATATTTTCACACTAAAATGATAAATATTGTTAAGAAAATATACACAAACAGTTCATTCAGAAGTTATGACGTTTAAAAGATCCCGCGAGTTAACTCGTGCGTGGCACTGATCAGTTATGAGGTGATATCAGTTATAATCATTTATGAGGAATGGTTATAAGCCATTGGCACAACCAATTTGGTTTTTGACCTTGAGAACAAAATGTACTTTTTACACGGGACCAAACTCCACGGCTGCAGAGACGAATGCTTATACAAAATATGGCACAGTGGAATCGCCAGCAAGATCTGTAGGTATCATTATTTAGATGTAAGTATACATATTATTTTGAATTTCATAAAATTACACTTGTTCTGGGTGTCTCGCAACAGTAAACTATATTAGTAAATTAGATATATCTTGATGAACTATTGATACCGTCTAAACCCCCCCTTTCGGAGGTAACACTATAAAATAGTGATGTAATAAAGACTTGTTGAAAACATATTAAGTATAATAAAATTTAGAAATTTAGCCTTTCTGGTTCTCTAATATTCATAGATCTACTGGTTCTGGGATCTATTATTTCTGGCAGTAGACAATTCATATAAAAGTGATATATCTTTTTTTCAATCCAAAATGTCTCGTCTTTTTTGATTAATTCTATTTTAACAGGAAAATTATGTCCCGTCCAAACTCCAAATAAAAAGACATCTTTCTTAGTAATATGAAGCTGCCCCTGAATCTGGAAGTACCAATCGTGATTTTTATCTATTACCATATTTCTGTCTTTATCTACTTTCCAAAATTTAATTTTTTTCTGTACAATAGCTTCATCTGCACTTATTCCAGCAGCTGAGAAAGGACATTTTATTTCAATAATTGTATCATCATCGCTGATGCCATCTGGCGTTGCACCGATAAAATCATACACATCATCGATAAACAATCCACATCTCTCAATCTTAATTCGTTCTTGTACACTAAGCTGTTGTAAAGCTATTGATTCATTTTCTTTACCATAATTTACCGCTTTCACGTTGGCTAATGATTGGCTATATAATAAACGTTTTACCAAAGGCCCAAATTTTGTATTTTCTCGCCGCTTACACACCTTTCCAAAAACAGAGGCAGTAAGAAGGTTTCGTCGCCTTTCTAGCTATTCTGCACATTCAGATTGTAATACAGTGCGTCTTTCTATATCCCTCCTCTCATAGTTTGTCAGTTTGAGTTTTTTCAAAAAAGTTTCTTTTAACAATTGATATTGATTTTTGTCCATATCAGGTTTTTGGCAACTCTCTCCATAATCTGGATTAGATAAAGGAACAGAATGTATTGGTTTTCGCCAAGATTTTCCTATTTTTTTTTTTATTTATTTTCAACCTTCTTGATTCTAAGCGATTTATGAAGGCTTTTGGGCTATTTTTATAAACTTGTTTTTGAATTGTGCAATGTAACTTATTTGTATTAAATGCGATTACCGCCGCTGCACATCGTCCCATGTACGATTGTCTTTGAGAGTAGTTAATTCTCTTGCCGCTTAAAAATTATAAATTAAAGTTTTTGAATTTAGCACCAAACGAGAATTATATATCATTAATTGAGAAAATAGACTGCATTCTTTTAATGCTGGTACATAATTTACATCAAGCATGTCCTCTGTATTTGGTTAATTTGTACAAAAATATGGTAGACAAGAAGTATGGTCTCCAAAAACATGGTGCGGTCCATTAATTAAATCTTTTTTCAAAGCGATAACCTTTTCTTCGAAAGTACTATCTTGTAGTTTTCTATACTTGATTGCACCTATGACGGCTTTCCGCAGACGTCTTTTTCTTGACGCAATGATTTTTCTTACATTCAAGGGATATCTTGTGTCTTTGGTTAATGCCTCTATTTTGCCACAATAATTTCTAATTAAATGGTTTTTACATTCAACTTTCTCGACAGTTACATTCGGATAAGGGTGACAATCAAGAATTTTTTTGTATGTACTGGAATCTCCATCAGCAATCAATTTTGAATAAATCAATCCATGTGTATTAATAGATTCTTTAAAGCCTTCTAATATTGCTGTAGATTCCATTCCAGCTGACGGACCGGTGTAATTTAAAAAGCATTTATGTTGTTGAGCAGGGATATTTTTATTTTTAGCTTTGGCGCACAAATCGCAATATTTATTTTTCACTGACATGTACAAAATCTTCCCGGTTCTTTGACCAATGATCGTGGCAGCGCCAGATGCTGCGGAATAATTGCATCTGTATGAACGTTTCGACCAACAGCCGTCTGCAACAACTGATATCATGGGAATACCAGAAGAATCGACGTCACCATTTTCGATTGCAAGTTGTCGCTCTTCTTTCGCAGCGTTTTCCATACTCTTATTTTTGGTTTCTTCAAACCACTCGTACACCTTCTGTTGACTCTTTCTGTATGTTCTTGCTGTAATCGATGGTACATCAATTGCAGAACACATTTCTTCCAGATTTGAAAATCCACTGCCGATACTGATTATACTGGATACAAATGCGTCACACAGATTCATTTTGTTTTCGTTCATTTCAGTGGTATATAATTTTAATTTTTTACCACAAAGTTTACATTGGATAAAAAATGTACTACTAAAGTTTTCCCGATTTTCCCCAAAAATTTCTAAATGTGATAAATTACAATTAAATGGAGAATCATGGTGGCTAATTAATTGAAGTTGTTGGAAAAAATATGAAAAGTCTAAAATTCTACGGCCTTCTACACGGAATTTTTGACTTGAATCTTCAATTTCATTTTCTATAATAAATTCTTCGTGTTCGTGTTCAAATGTGGGATGAAATTCTGGTTCAGGTAGTATGCTTTGAGGATTTCCATGCTCAGGCATAGTCTTCGGCAATATATCAATACTATAATACATTCAAAAATATTAGTTTAGTAGATAGTTAGATATTTAACAGAAAACAAAATGTATAGCTGGTATTAATTATTGTACCAGATTATAATTTTTGTCACAGACACACTAATTTCGAATAAGACGTGGCACAAACATAATATAAAAAAATATAAGTACAAATGATCATTATACTTAATTGTGTGTATTAATAAGTAATACGCAAAACTTCCTTTTGCAAGATGAATAAATATTGTGAACCAAAATTTTCTGTGAAATGTGGTTTTTTCAACTATGTATGATTATGTCAAATTATAAAATAATAATTTCAAACCTTTGTGTTTTTAATGTATTAGTATTTCCATCTTTTCTCCTACGTCTTTTTTTGGAACTTCCAGCCATCGGATAGTGAGTTCGTATAATTGTGATAATATTGTTAGGTACCTATGTCAAAAACCGAGGATGAAAATTTCGCATTCCCGCTGAAATAAATGACGTTCATAGTATTGCCAGGCTAAACTTTCGAAATTAAAGTTAGTTTTTAAAAAAAAAATTACATTGGAAAATATTATGTAAGTACAGGCATCCATTATTATGTTATTTGATGAAAGTATTCTTTAAAATCATCTGTATTATTATAATCTCGCAAATTCATAATTTAGTCAAAGTTAAATTTTCTGTAATATAAATATCAGTAGGTACCTAACCTAGGTAGATTCATAATTTGGCTAAGTAAAAAATATAGATATTTTTACTTCGCGATGTGTTTGAGGTATTCTAAATTATGTAAGTATGTTTAATAACAAATGTGAAATTCGTAAAACCTCATGTGTATTATTTATTAAATAAAAATAGTAAAACTAATAGTAGATACAAATGGTGAAAAACTTCATTCAATTATTTACTAAAATATCAATCCAATAATATTTTAGTAGATATGGCAATACTGGACGACCTGATATATTTCACTGAAATAAAATAAAATCTATCACAATTTATAAAATACATACCTACTACAATCATAATTATTTTGAATGTAGAGGGAGATAGTTATAGAAAGGGACAGAAAACTGATTGCTATGTTGCAATATGAGGCAAAATAGATTGCAACAGTGTTAAAAATTATAATGTATGATTTAGTATGACATAACGTAGAATTGACGCAAATACAAATTTCTTCAGATTTTTTTTTGTTTTGTCCTCAAATGTCAAAATATGTTTTCCTTTTGAATAATTTGTCCGAATTTATGTTTGTATCACCTATTTTTGTGCTCAATTTGTAGCATTCACTTTTATAAACATATTTTTATACAATATTCGTGGATTGGCGTATTTTTTTGGTCATATGAAGTGAAAATAGCACCAGCTAAAGATTCCATACATCTAACGCCAAATTTGCAGGCGGTCTGACGTCCCATCGAGTTGGTCAAATATTTCGTGAAATGGTTGTTTTTAAAATGTATCTATTTAGTATTATAAATTTATATTTAACAAGATATTTCATCATTTATTCAATGATTAATGATAACCCTTCTGATACGTAGCTTTAGATTATTTGGAATGTCTATAATTATCGCATATTTTAATAACAAAATATCCAGTCGATTCCGTTAGATTTAGAGCCAACAGAAACTGCAAATATTATAATTATACTGAATATATTTTACTACATTATGTTTGATAACATTAAAACTATCTATAATAAACGGTTTGACATAATATTTAGTGGAAAAAACGGTTATCAACACAGTCCATTAATGTCACAACAATATGGCCTCGTTGTCCATTATTACATTTCAAGGTTCGAAAGAATATTATTTTACGTCATAAAAATACTTTATGCAGTTATCAAATGTTTAACATAAATATTTGCCGATGAATAAGCTTCATAATTATATAAATAGTTTTTCTATAAATCTTACGTAAGATTCAGGCTTAACCTCCGAAAATACCAGAAAATAGCTGACATGGAACACCTTCCCCCTTAAAGGTAATTATAACACCGGTTTTTAGATTTTTTTCATCATAAAATTATTAAAATTACAATGACATCTAGTTAAGATGCCTCGAAGGTTAATTTAAATTGGATTATAATTGGAATTATATTGTATTATAATTTTACGTAAGTATATGCTTCGTAATTCGTGTAATAGCTGATGTTTATATGAAATCACAACTTTTGATGTGATCCCCTTAACTATATATTTTATTTGACAGCTACAGATATGTTTTTGAGTGAAATATGATAAATTAGGTAGGACCTAAGTTATAAAATCATTTTCAGCAGAATTTGGCTGTGTACCTAGTAGGTACAGATCTAGAACCTTTTTATTTTTCAGTAAGTATAATTTATTCTAATAAATGCATGCAATCTTATTAAACATAAAATCTCCAGGCTATACAACCATGCATAGTTACAATACTATGACACGGTATTTTGTAATAGGTGGGTACCTACGTAATATAGAAATCACCCAAATGAAATTGAATATATTATTATACAACATTTTCCTCGTTATCTTTTTCAACTGAATTAAATCTATGCTCGCGGGTCTATTTTTAAATGTGCAATTGGCAACTGCATAATAATACGAAATTGCCATCAGCTGTATTTTGCTCCTCCGTATGACGTAAACGCCCTGCCCACTTACAGTTTGGACTCGTGCCCCAGTGAAACCCTCTACTTGCCGCAACAATTAAAGATAGTCAAACTTATTTATATTTTTTTCTGAATTGTTGTAGTTACCTATCAACAATCGCTTCATTGGAGAGAAAATATTAATTTTATGTATGAAATAATTAAAAACAATAATTTTTGTAACTTGTACTCTCGTATAATTTAAAATAAATAAAAATTGTTCGCGACCAAAGAGATTGAAAGACTCCAGTGGGTCTATTCTATGCTTATCGACCGCTAAAGTGATAAAGTGAAAAATATTATCAAACTTAGGGTAGGTTTGTATCAAAATATTAGCACTTATTGTAACAATTATACGAAGCCGGTTTTTATTGTTGCAATAAGTGCTATATTTTAACAGCACCTATCTTGCTGCTGTTAAAATATCGCACTTATTGCAACAATAAAAACCGGCTTCGTGTAATTGTTACAATAAGCGCTAATATTTTGATACAAACCTACCCTAAGTTTGATACTATTTATCAATTTAGTGTTCGATAAGTATAGAATAGACCCACAGGAGTCCAATCTCTTTGTTCGCGACATATCTTGTCCAACACATGTATTTAGATTTGACACCCCGATACCAAAAGTATGACAGAAAAAGTTTTAATGTAGACAACCATAGTTAATTTAAATAATATGTCATGTAACGTTACCGCCACACTCTTATCGTTAGTAATAAAAAAGTCAACCGTGTAATTGGATTGCAAACTTAATATTATGATAAGTACCTACACTGCACTACACACTCTTCATATCAATAGGTTTCAACGAGTGCAAAAACGTTTTATATATTTTTTATAAAATGTAATTATCTTTCTCTCGCTAATTAATTACTTTCATATTAACTTGCCTAATTATTCTTCCCAAGTGGAAAATTTTAAAATCCATTTTTCAGAAATCCAGCGTACCATTGCAGACCTTATTAATTAATAATCATACAGATAGCCCAAAATTACTGTCAAACATTAAGTTTAACGTAATTCGTCCTCAAATCTTTTCACTTCTACACGTCATTCAAATACATAAAATATCAATCTAGGTTACTATTGTCCTGTGGTCCGACTCTAGAGAACTATGAATCATCACAGTAATCGAATGGATGTTTTTTTTTCTCTTGCCTTTTTTAAATTAAGTTAAAATTTACCACTAATAAACTAGACGACTGTATTTTTTCCTTATAATTTCCAGTCTTCTCTTCATATATATTTTTTATTTTATTTTTCATTCTCTTATAAGTACTCACTACAAAGTACTTATATGTTATTCTCGTTTAATCATTTATAATAGCTCTCTTCAATGTATTTTTTATTACCACGTTTTTCTTAGCTCATATTCTTGTTTGTCCGGTGGTTGTTTATCCAGTACAAATCTTGCAATCGATTTTTAACTAACTTCCCGACTAGCTAGACATTTGAAACTTTTAGAATATATCAGAACACGATGCCAATGCATTCTTTTAATACTTTTAGCTATCTTGAAGTAGAATTGAATTCAATTTCAGTTAATTCTATTTTGAATGAAAAGATATTTCGGAAGAAATCCGTAATCCAATCCACTATTATTTATTGCTAAGGGGGTGGCCCTAGCAACAAAATTATTAATATATACGTGCGTTACTATGGAAATCAAAATGACATTTCAGTATTCTATATTTGTTTGTTTGTTGCAAAGTAGCAAAAAAATAATTTGTTCACAATTGCCTTATTTGTCCTAAATTATTAATACATCGAATTGTCAAGTTTATATGATTCAACAGAAAATTTTAAAACGTGTTATATAAAAAGTTCTTTTTATCTTGTAATTATTATAACTGTATTTATTGTTTGATTTAATTGTTCTTTCTGTGTCCTCCTGTTATTAGAATAATCACTTATTCTTTTACTTTAATTTTACCTATATGTTATATTATATACCTATTAACGTATTTATTCTTCTGTGATTGATCCCGTTGGTTGACTTAAAATAGAAAAATACGTGACAATGGGACTAATACAATAATCTAGCATGGACTAAAATTTGCAAATATTTCGCAGCTATATTGTGCTTTGACATGGCCCATTTTTACAAGAATCGTCCAGAATCTTACCTACCACCCTTCACAATATCACACATTGTGAAAATCGATTGTTGAAGGGGGTAGTTTTGTTTTTAAAATAAAATAATTTATAATTTACGTATTTAATGTAAAATTAGCGCTCGAAATGTAAATATTTACGCTCAATAATTTTCCAAAAATATTATTTTTAATAAAATTATTTATAATGTAGGTACGTATTTAATGTACAATAAATCAGCGCTCGAATTGGAAATATTTACGAACAGCAGCGCTGAATAATTTTCCATAAATATTGAGATAGTATTTATCTATTTGTATTTTATAACAATAAGTGTGTTCGATTTCTTTGTTATATGGCCTATCTAGATCAGATGGTCAAATTATTTTTCCACGAGACGGAGATTTCATTAACTGGTACGGTGGTCCGAAGCGCTCCGGTCCATTTCGAGCCCTGCACAATATTTAAATATAACATTCATGTTGGCCGCCGCTGCTTGCCGAATTTGACGGCTTTCGCAGCCCTCTATATCTACATAGATGCAGAGTACATATTTACTGAATATTTACGACAGTTACAATCGATGACGTAATATTATTATGTATGTGTGTAAATTTAGCTTATAATTTTATACTAATCAATAATCACATAATTTTTAAATTGAGTGCAAATTGATACTTCCTAATAGAACTAAATTTTCATGTATTCTTCATGACATCTAAAAAATTCTAAAACAAACATAATATATTGATACATTTCCCATTATCTATGTGATTGTGGTACGTATATACATTTATTTTAGCAGTAGCTATACTATCTATCCACGACATTTCAACTATGGGTGAATTACCAATGCCTAAATCTAATAAGTACATCGAACTGAAAAAGTTGTGATCGAATTCGTAAGTTTCACTTCCATTTTCCACCGTGTATATACACTCATATTTTTGTTGTTGTTAATCATGATTATCAATTGCTATCGCTATACGTACCTAGCAACTTAAAGTTACCTAGTCGAAAATATTACAATTTATACGTACCTACCTACCAATGATTTCAAAATAATTGTTATAATAAAGGAAACTCTTCATTTGGCCCTAAAAAAATAGACATGCCTTATTATTTACGTAGGTACTATTTTAGAAATATATCGTAGTTACTAGTTATAGTGTGACGCTATCTATTTTCACAAAAACTATCTCCTACCTCATATATCAGACCCCTCACAATATTATAATTTATAATATAGGAAATGGATCGTCGAAAGGGGTAGTTTTCTTAAACTATTTAGATTTAAAAACATCATTTTGGCTTGACGAGATCGAACTGAAGGATTTAACACAACGCTATAGTTTAGGTTTAGGCATGGCGCGATTCCCATCGCGATTTACGCTCGAGAACCAAAAATGTCTTCCGTCCAGATACAGCGTAGTTTGCGCGTTTGAAACAATAAGTG
Source organism: Rhyacophila brunnea (assembly GCF_057557595.1). Classification (NCBI taxonomy): domain Eukaryota; kingdom Metazoa; phylum Arthropoda; class Insecta; order Trichoptera; family Rhyacophilidae; genus Rhyacophila; species Rhyacophila brunnea. The sequence continues at coordinate 5,038,513 of NW_028232796.1, read as the reverse complement.
ACGTAATTCATTTTTGAATCAGCATAAAAAAACAAACGCGAGTGTAGAAAAAAGCACTACAACTCGATGGTGTTAGTCGGTTTGTATGAGATTTTGTATTTCGCGATTACTTCCAATATCTATTCTCCGCACTTTACAACCTAGGTGACGTAATTTATTTGGGAGTAGCAATAAAAAATCTCGCGTTCGAGCGCCAAGCGGTCGTATTTCATTTTGTAATGGCTGTAAACGCTGCGATTGTCCAGAGTCTGGCGTTTGCAGGCGATCGTTGCGCGAGAGTCAAAACGCGCGAGCGCTTGTGGACAGCTGAATTGGGTCACATGTACCTGGAGAACGCGCGATTTGTCACTCGCGCGTAAAAACGCGCCATGTGGACAGGCTCTTATCTGTATGGTATGTCAATGTTGCTCAGTGCATAATGCAACCTAATTAAAGTAAAATTATAACACATTTTCTTTACCATTGAAAGATTTTTTCATAATAACCCGATTAAAAATTATCGCACTATTTTATTTGATCGAGAAATTTAAATAACAGTAATGTTGTCATTAAAATACCCTATTGTTCCACGCTTTTCTTCCACCACAATAATTAATATCGTATCACAGTTTATAAACAACACGTAATATACTATAAAATATATATACCTATATATATTATTATTAAGTGGTTCTAAGGAAAACATAGATAAAGCATGTGTTTAGAAAACATTTCTAAGAAGTACATACAATTATTATTGATATACCTATCTTACTAGGCTAGATTTATTGGAATATAATATGTTATTAACTTATTTATGAACCATCAATCGTCCTAAAGGTTACGGGGTTACAGTTATACTATCTATAGTTACAGTATGTATACGTAACCTCACTCTGAGAATCCCCATCTAAGAAAAGATTTTTAACAATATGACGTACCTATTCAACCCGTGCCGATTTATATTTTCCTTGTTTATTAAAAAAATCCCTTTGAAGGATAATTTAAATTTAAATCATTATATTATGTACACAATTACAACTTTACATATTGGATAGTATGGTCATATCATATCATATGGCTACCATTTGTAAAAAGGCGCTACAAATAATGTTCGTCTTACGTACTTTCTGGGTTTTTTGAAATGTTACAGAGTTAAAAATTCTTTATAACCCCTTAGTAAGAATCATAATTGAGAGTGGATATGCGCATCAGTTGAAAGTACGGCCTTATGGTGGAGGGGTTTAGAAGAAATCTTTGAGACTCCATTTCCTTATACAGTTTGGATATTATCCGTGGCTCTAACCGACTGACTTTCACTTAGACGTAGGTATGTTTACATACTCTAGTTTAAAGTTTAGAAGAGATCTTTATTTAACTAAATATTTTTTTCCGACTTATACGCGGTGTACATGGAAACTCTGCCATTCTTGGTAGTATTGAACTGTGTTCCCCGTTTAATTATCTTATATATCCGGAGCATCCGTTGTTTGTTCATTCAAGGTGCAGAACTAACCTGCCATTAGTAATGCCAATTGGGAGGGCAATAACTATGTTCAATCAAATCGCTTCCGATATTGATGCAAGGAATTTATATTGTGTCTAGGTACTTAGTTCACTTGGTGTGCTTCCATGTACCTACTTTTACTTTTATTATTTACTCATATTGCCCTGTATTTTAATGAAATACCTATTTTAAAATAATTATTTTTTATGTCATGTCGTGAGCGCTTTGAATTTGAATTTTAGACATTAATGTCGTAGTTTTTCAGTTTATATTTTATGTAATTTTACTTTGACTACGCAACAAGTGCCATTTTTATTGTGCCGATCTTGTCATTGTTTTCATAGTACCTAATACTAATTATTGTAAACAATGTTCTACTGTTTTCTGTATTATGTAGGTAAGTTAGGCATACCTATATTATTTGGGATATTACTGCATTATACAGACATATGAAAAATTATTTATAACCCCTTTTGACACGCTACGATTTGAATAATAAAATTAAAACATGTTTCACGGTAAGCCAGTAATAGAATGATAAGATAATACTTATACTTACTATCAGCTGTTACATTAGGTAGATACCTACCTACTCGTATTATTATTCATAAATTATTAATACTATGTATTTTCAAAACTGAATCGTTATCGTCAACATGAATCCAGGGAGGTACCTGTTTATCAAAATTTTCTATCACACACATATTATAAAAATAAACAATTTTCACTGTGTATAATAATTAAGTACCTAAGTAATTATGTTGGTATTATATTATGAATTAAAATAGAGTTTCATTACAGACGTATCCAGATTTCCGTATGCGATCATAGAATTTTCCGTGTTGGATTAAATATTACTTTGTTGAAAACAGAATGCGAATAAATAATAATAATCGAGAATAAAATTATTGTATGTAATTTAGGTATATTAATCATCATTACAAACGATTAACCTTATTAAGTTATATACTCAAGCACCCTTCAACCTCCTTGGTTTCTCAAATGGAGAATAATATAAACCCATACAATGGACATGATCTAGCAGTGTTTCTTAACCTTTTACACCTGCGGACCACTGATAATAGGAGAAACGTTTTATGGACCGCTAGAAATAAAAATATTATTTATATAGTAACGTATAATGACGTCTGATCGCGGTTGATTTCGTCGCGCAAACCCTTTATTTCAAGAATAAAAACACAATGCATAAACACTTTCAGGTGCACGGGTTTTGAAGATTTTATTGGAACTTTTGGCATAGGCAATTTGAACGTCAAAAATTCACGGACCACCGGAAAATGTCTGCGCACCACCGGTTAAGAAATACTGGTCTAAACTATATTTTTAATTTGATAGCACTGGTTTATGGACTTGCATTGAGTTTCAAATAAATGTTTGTGTACTTATGGACAACTATTTTCTGCAGGGGTAAAAATTTACAACATTTGTAGAATTTGATTGCGGACAGATATTATACCTAGATTTATGTATGTAGGTACTATGTAAGCTTATACTCTGCATTAGTGTTAAGAAATTTATATAACGACTGACAGTTTGACAGGAGGAATTAACTTCAATGACAATAGGTACATCGACATATTATTAAAGTTGTCTGGCAAGTTAGTACCTATTAAAATTTCAGAAAAATGCCAGGCGACTCGGGTAGGGTCGTCCGCTGGAAAAAAATAGATAGTCTTCAAGACCTCAGGATCCCAGGAAAATGACAAATGGATGTGAAAAAATGTAGCATGCAAAGCAATTCTCCAGTTTTCAAAATCAGTTTGCATATGGGCCTTGGTGTGCTCTAAAAAAAAAAAATTACCAGTATTCAGGTATGGTACCAGTTACCAGGTTTTAAAGTATAGTAATAAAATTATAATATTGTGAACTGGGGTTGATTAACATTGCTTTGTTAATAGGCATTCGTTGGATGAGCATTTCAATGTAACCTAATATTCACACCAATAGAAATTTTTAAAAAAGAACGTGATGTAATATGACAAATTAGATACCTAGGTAGGTACATAACATTTTTTCCTCTTACAACAATGATTTTCAAGTGGTTCAAGTGTAACTTTACTCACTGACCGTTAGATAATTGTTTGCAGTCGCTACCAATTTATTGCATGCAGTGACGTCCCTAGACAAAATGCCGCCCCTAGGCAGTGCCAAAATGCCGCCACATTTTTTTATACAGTACTTTTGATCATCGTTTCATGACTCCAATATCTAAGAACTGTGTTCTATGGATACATTACTAACAAGATATAGGTACCTATACTACTAAATCTAACTTAAATGCCATATCTGCTTCAATAGACAATAGAGTCTACGGATTCAGATAGGTACATTTAAAAATACACCTGACAACTTCCATAACTCGCGAGTGACTGTGAAAAACGTGTCGTCCAAAGACAACTAGATATCGCGAACCCGACAAAAAAATAAAGTCCTGTTGAAAATTGTATAGTACTTATCTAATTAATAGATATATTTCGATTCCAACCAGTGAGCTGATTTTTTTAATGGAAAGATATTTCCGTTATTATTGAGTTTAGGTAGCTTTCTACCTAATGATTCTCCTCGATTTGCCGCCCTTTGAGTAACTGCCGCCCTCAAGCGACGCTCAATCTGCCTACCCCCACGGGACGTCACTGATTGCATGCCAGACAGGTAAAGTTGAACGTTATGCACTCTATTAATCTTAATATACTGCCAGGAACGAATTTTACAATTCGGGCATACTACCCGCAGCATTAATTAATTGGTGGCACAACATATAGAAAGATGTGTAATGTTTATATTTTAAACAAAATTCAACTGTAAAGGCGTAAAGTAAAGCAAAATTCCTCATTTGCCTTATATGCACAGTTTGTAAATTTACACAATCAAGATCTTCTGATGTATGTCAAGTAATGCACTTTTTTTCGCCACATAAAAGAGCTATGATGGCTCCAATCTTCTGCGGCTCCATTCGCTTCCCACATGCACTCAGTGTATCGGTAAATCCACCCCTGTGTGCGAACGTCGTCGTATCGAAAGTGAATTTAATTTAATTAAGTACCTAGGTAGCATCCAAACCTTTTTGATTAAATAAGTTAAAACCAGAAAGCAAGTTTACCGAATGAAGCGAAAACCCGAGACGTAAGTATCAACTTGCGCACAGATTGCATATGTTTGGTAAGCGAACCCTTCACAGAAGAAGTAGGATATGCCCTGACTCAAAAATCTCAGATACCTACTGATTAGAAATCAGCATCAGCATTCGGCATTGAAAAATAATGTGTGTATTTACTCGCTCGGCTATCATGACCCATATATTATATGACAGGTATTTAATGTTTGATACGTTCTACACATATTAAATGTATATGGTTTTACACAATACATACATGCATATTATATTTTCTGTTGACAGTACATATTTGCTGACGCTCCAGTAGAAATGCCGGCCACAGACGGACAGTTCTCGTAACAGGTTGAACATGCCAGTTAATAACTATACAGTTATCTTTGGTAGATAATCTGCGGCGCCCATAGACGGACACTTTTCGACCTTTCAGATATGTGCCATGTTCAAACTGCCAGCGACCCCCCACTCCCGTGTTTTTGTAAAACTGTTGGAATTTCAACTAGCCGAAAGTTCTCGTTTGACGTTAGATGCTGGTAACGTAAAGTAGGAGTAGCTGGCGCGATTTGGCGGCAAATTTTGACAGTTCTGTCATAGTTCGTTCGTAAGAAGTATATTATTTTTGTTGCGTGTTAGTTCTTTTGCGAGATACTCATATTATATAATTACGAATATTGTGGTGTCAACTAGGTACCGCAAACAATATTTTCCACTACTTAAATGTAAATAAAAAAATAAAATGTAAACTTGATGTAAAATAAATCTAGACAAAAGAAATATGTACTTACGTAAATTTAGTATTAAGTTAATGTTATAATATGTACCAAATTAATAGATATTATTCAAAACCAATAAGTAAATTGTTTTGGTGATTGAATAAAACATATTACACAAATTTAATGTATATAACCCTGATTTAAATAAAACAATACGTATGTATTTTATCTTAATTAAATTTTATTAAAACAACAATAAGTATACTATGAATAATTTATTCAAAATAAAAGAATCTGGACATATATTTACACAAACAATAAATTGTAATCATAATAAATCTAACAAAGTAAAAATATTCGTAGATCAATCGTTCGTTCAAGTATACCCTACTTAAAACTAATTTAACACATGGTACCCCTGTGTATGATCTCGGCGAACATAACCTCCATAGTTTTTGACACTTGATCTGCCACAGACAATAACTGTACGTATATGGGCACGTCTGTTGACAGTTCGACAGATTTTAAATGGGGTAGTTAAACTGATCTGTGGTGTGTCCACTAACGTACAGTTATTGAACAGTTATTGTCTGTGCCATGTTCAAACTGCTACGAGAACTGTCCGTCTATGGGGGCCTATTAGGACAACGGTCGTGCAAATTCACATGCAAAGATCAAAAAAAGTTCCTCGTCACTGTCACGAAAGTTCAGCGTACCTATATTATCTATGGTTATATTTATCGACACTAAATCTGTGCCTGTATCAAGATCTCAAGAAAATTAAACATATCTTATGTCGCTTATGACTTACGAAAACGATAGAAGGTATAGTACGACAACATCTTTTTGGCTACGTGTTAAAACTGTGAACTAACACGCTCCACCCATTTTTACCCGCAATCCATTATAAACTAACAAGCTCCTCCCATTTAGTAGACAACAGCGCCTAGAAGCATAGCCAAGAAGATGTTGTCATACAATAGATACAAATATTTTTCAAGTTATCTGTAATACAATAATATGTACTTACTGTATTTTTTCCTTCTTACTTTATAACATAGATGAAAATGTATCATTTATGATCCAATAATAATATTTTCCTTGATAACATTTCATAACATTTTTTTCACAATTGTTTTATCTAAAGGTCTTTACTTCTAGGTGCAACACTGCTCGATTGGAAATGTTTCAAATTATATAAGATTGTACGTTATGCAGTACGCACTCTGCAATTACATACAATATTATACGATGGGTCCTCATTTTATACCTTAGAAGATATATGTAATCCAAAATCATAATTAATAGAAATGAGAAACATCAACAATGCAACTCATAGTAATTTCGAAAAAAAAAATAACGAATTTTTTGAGTAGAGACGGAAAATTTCAAACAAACTTATATTTTTTCATGATAACATATTGTCATAGTCAAACAATGAAAAAACTGTTTCTTTTCTTGGTTTATACATACAATATTATCATCGATAATGCTAACCGAAGGTCGTTTTAGTTACTTTAGTGACATATTTTATAAAAAATAAAAGAAGCGTTTTTAATGAGTGATCTACAAGATTATCAATACAATTTATATTGGTTTATAATACTATGCATAGAATAAGTTTAATGTTAATGTATTAATAATGTAAACAAGAAACTCACCTCATCGAGAGTATTGTCATCGTCCATCGTTGCTGGGAGTGATTCAAATCGCGTTCTGTTTCACGGTTAGTTCGATGCAAACTGCAAAAATGCCACTATCGCGAACTTTGAAATGACGCGTTCTTAAGTATTTACAAATCTTCCGACGCAAAGATAACACAATATTGCCTAGATTAAATTGTCTTTTTATCGCGAAAATAATTACGACTAACAACAATAATTTTCCACCTAAACGACGAGAGGGCTATTAACTAATACCTAGGCGAGAGTCGATCATCGTGCCTCATACAAATGATGACACCGATTACATGATCGCGATTTTCCTCAAGTTTTCCGACGCCTAGTTAACGCAACAGGATCAGCAAGTCGACACTGAGTTCATTCAAAAATAAATCTGCTATGTGGATCATCTGTTTAGCTTTAGTCGATTGAAACACAATTACCGACCGACAATAAGATAATGAACTCTTCACGCGGATATATACCGATATGTTATTATGCCAGTATAACTAGAATTTGTTATTATACCTATCAATAATTTAAATAATATGTTGCTAAGAATTAAAACTGATATGGCAACATAGCAGTGGCGAAGGGTGGAGGTAGGCTGTTAAGGTACGACATAAATAGCGCACATTAAACTTTGTCAGTGATAAGTATTTGTTTTTATTGAGCTAGTACTACAATTTACATGTGGTGTTGGTTAGTTTTAAAAAAACCATTAAACTCCGCCTAAGCCAAACCAAAATAATTTTGGTACGATTTGGGCGATCAGAGAAAATTGTGCACACTTACTTTTACATTAATACTTATTAGTTTATAATAAGAATACATCATATTACACGCGTTGTTGGTTAGTTTTTTTAAAAAAAAAATCAATACGCCCTGCCTAATCCAAACCATAATAGATAACAAATATTATTATACCTATCTATAAAATATCCAAAATTACGTATGATTTAATGGCATAATTAAGATATTTTATAGATAGACAATTATTTTTGGATTATTTTCTATTACGGCTTAGTTTTCACACGGGTTAATTGAATTTTAAAAACTAACCAAAACCATCTGTAAATAATTGTAGTCTTTGTTAAATGAAAACAAATACGCATGATTGACAAAGTTAGAATGCACTATTTATGTCGGATCTTAACAGCCTACCTCCGCCCTTCGCCACTGCAAAATAGTTAGTAGGTAAATAGGTACCTATGTAAAATCATTGTTGACGAAAATAAGTCATTCATTGACACAGTCTTCAGATATCAAGACCACAAATCCTGCTCTATTGACGCAATAAGGAAGATCGAATTTATAATGTGATAACGATAAGAACATAACTAGAAATGATGGCTATTCGCAAAAAAATCTCGGTTCTATTCTTTCCTGTATGGATATAATTATTACTGAATGGTTTATTTAGAAAACTTTTATAAGATCTCGCACCCTCGTACTGAAATAGCCAATTTCCAATAAAGAGAGGAGATGGGAAAATTACTGCTAAGCTAAATGCGCTTGAAGAATTATTATTAGTAGAAGAAAAGGCCGGATTGTATGTGAGGATTTTACAAACAGTACGCTGACGGCGGAAGGTAGAACCTCACCTCAGCAGAATTATTTGCATCGGACAGTCCTTGCGATGAGCTGAATAAATGGACAGACTTTAAGTATAAAAGTCACTTTATAGCTACAATAAAAATCATTTTATTTTAAAGCTTTCGAAAGATTTGTGGCATCATATTACGGGAATGGAACATTTTAGTTTCATCTACGTATGCCAACAATGTATAAATGTATGTATACCAATGAAACTGTCAGTGACGTTTGGTGGAAGATAAACACAGCCACTTTTGATAATACGTCGGGAGATCTGTTGGGAAAAGCCAGAATCCACTGCGGTTAACGGTTAATCACGCTAGTGTTATGATAAGGGCTATCCTAATATTAATTTAAGATACCTACATCAAGAGCGGTCATTGCACATTAAATTTCTGTCTAATTAATTACCATTAGGTATTTGTTTCTGGCTATGGATATAGGCATGATTAATCACCAGCGAAATTAAATTCATACTGCTTGGGCGGATATTATTATCTATGTTTTATATAATATTTATGTATCTTTGTTTTTGTTATGGTTCGCTGTAATTTAACTGTTGATTGAACATTTTACATCAATTATTAATTATTATTTTAATTCGATATTTATCATACAGATCTCACGTTGTTGTTCATTCGTAAGACGAGATGATGAAATTGGAAGGCAAACACCACAGTCATTCGCTGTCATATGTACAATGTGCTGTACAATTTAAAAACGATAAACCCAGCCACATATTATTATAATCTGCAAGTTTGAGTATTCAAATTTGGAAACAAACGCTGAAGAGAGAAGACCTTTACGAAATTATGAACCGATAAAGTTTAAAAAAAAAATGTGATAAGTACCTAATCTTGGTGTAATTTAATAATTAAGAATATCCACACCTTTTCACTCAGGTAATCTACAGATAGCAAATGAAATAACGTTTAAGCTCACTTAATCTCGTTTTTTCAATAAACGTTTTGCAATAACATTATCTAGAGAAACAAAAAGAAAATGCCAATTAGGTACTGCCAATGACTTTACTTTGCATTTTTTTTTATTAAAAGTGAGCTAAATAATAAAATTACTCTTGTTTATATAGGTGTAATATTAATTAGGTGCAATAAATTTCATTGAGTGCCTATGTAGGTACACAGGATAGAGCAGCTTTTATTATGAAATTTAACAATGGAATTATATTTAATTGTTATATTAATAATATTACTATACTGTTAGCAACAAGGCAGGTAAACACATAATATTTCGAATTATGATTTGATTACGGAAGTATTGTTTTGTTTCTTACAAGAGACAATTTATTAATAATTAGTATCACCACCTTCTCACGCTTCAATATTTCATTCGATTTCCATAAAAGATACTAAGGAGTTTAAAAAATATATATGAAAAATTACTTGACAACTACTAAAGTGCAACATGGTGTTTGGCCTGTGCACCACGGCAAACCGTCAGGCCTGGTCTAAGCATAGTATGCTATATCCAGACGTGTCCGGAGACTTGTACGTATGCAGTTCGCCGTATCACACTTTACCGTGAAATGTTGTATCGGAAATATATGGCCGTATATTAAAGATCGTCCAACCTCTTTGGGTTGTACAGTACTGACATAAAATTCATGTCTAAATAAAACACGGTTCTAGTCGGTTTACACTGTACAGGAAGCCAGCAGCAAACAAATTTAAAAAATAGCCGATATACTGGATTGTTTTTTAGGATAGATTTGGGTTTCATTCTTGAATTCGTGAATTTGGCCAAAATCAGCTATGAAATTTGAATTAACGTTCATATTGAATCTAATAAAATTGGAGACCGTAGGTATAGTATACGGCAGTGGCGAAGGGTGGAGGTAGGCTGTTAAGATCCGCCATAAATATTGCACACTAAACTTTGTCAGTCATACATAGGTACTTGTTTTCATTGAAATAAGACTACATTTTACAGGTGGTGTTGGTTAGTTTTTAAAATTCAATTAAACCATGCGAAAACCAAGCCATAATAGATAATAGTCAAAAAATACTCGAATATCTATTAAATATCTAAATTAAATCATACATGAATTTGGATATTTTATAGATAGAATAATAATTTTTATCCATTATAGTTTGGTTTAGGCATACCTCGATGAATTAAAAAAATGAACCAACAATATGTGTAATAGGTACGTATTCTTAATCTAACGGAAACAAATAAGTAAGAATGAAAAAATGTGCACAATTTTGTCATATCGCCGAAAATATACCAATACTATTATGGTTTGGTGGGACAGGGTTAAATTGATTTTTAAAACCCAACCAATACCATCTGTAAATTGTAGTCTTATTTCAATAAAAACATATACATTTGACTGAAAAAGGTTAATGTGCACTATTTATGGCGGATATTAAGAGGGGGCTCAAGAGAAGGAGATTGAAATATAATCTAGTATCAAAAGGACATCGGCGTCGTTAGGACGTTAATTTAAATCGATATTTTCGCAAAAATCACTAATCATCGGAGATTTTATTAAAAAAAAAAAAAAATATTATTGGTATTGTCGGCCGTCTTACACATTATTATTTGATAAACAACTGCACGTGTCCGCCGATCAGAAAACAGGGCTGTCAAAATATTATATGGATTAATATTTTTTAAATGTTAATTTCGTCATAGTTTTTAATCAAACCTGTAAGTACATACTGATAACTTGGGTGGATATCGTAGCAAACATACTATTGATATATCTACGGGTATATTATTATTATTACCTAATTCAAATTGAGCATAGGTTGATACTCAAATACTATTATAGTATGTTTATGATTTCGAGAAAATAATACGATGGTATATAATCCATATCAATTATTTGAAAACATTACATTTGCATGTAGGTACATGTATAATATAGTGAAAAGGTCAGATACCTGTTTAATTTGCAAGATAACATCAAAATTTGTATATACTTACCTAAATGAAGAATGACATTCATGAGTGAGCACGGCTCAAAGCTAGGAAAATGTGTTTTTTTCAATTTGAAAATATTTTAATTGTGTATTATTTTATTACTGATTCATAATACATTATATAACTAATAGAACATACTGTTTTTTCTATGAATAAAAAGACTGGAAGGAACATATTGTGTCACGGCAATCAAGAAAGACCGGAAAATAAGGCCAACAATGCATGATACACAAACATAAAATACACAAAATTACCTATTTAAGTTTACCGCACACGTGCACACCACGCGATATTTGTTTACGCAAAGTCGTCGCTTTCCAAAATGGCGAATTTGGTTGCCAGTTTTTATGGCAATGAATCAGTATGTTCCTTCCTGTCTTTTTTATTCGTAGGTTTGTTTACTATGTACACCAAGAAATTTCCATTTATAAAATCGGAAATGAGTTTTGGAATATAATGCAACTAAAACTGGAAAAATTCTATCATGGGTGTTTACTTCTTGAATTAGTTGACCCCAGAAACAACAGGTCCATTCCACTACGTGAACCACAGTGGATATTATGCCGGGTCCACATTGGCAACATGTCGCCGGCAACCTCGTTAAATTTTACGATAAGTATGATAATTATCGTAAAATTTCTTAAGCCATTATGATAATTATCGTAAAATTTATCGAGGTTGTCGCGCGACATGTTGCCAGTGTGGACCCGGCATTAGATGCACAAAACTTGAATAAAATATATTATAAATAAAATTTAAAAAGTACAATATAATTAATTGCGTCGACAGCCCTGGCGTCGCCCGCCAGTCGGATGGACTAATAAATAAATGATGTGTCTAGTGACTGTATGTTAATAATTATTTTTAGGCACTCATGATATAAATTATTTCGCCCATTGGCTTTACATACAATAATGCTTCTTCCTACCACTTGTTTCACTAGTATAAAAGTGAAGTTGCGCAGCCAATAAAAAGTCACTTTCTTTTTATAATAGGCAGACACTAAATTCTACGTTTTAAAAAATATGCATTAGAATTAAACAATACCTATTATTTTTAATACGTAGGTCCTAAATATTACAAATAAACGCTATTCATTAGTAATGTTTTTTGGATAGCACATGAAATAAAAATGTAGATAGATATGTATGTCAACATCCTTCGTATATTTAGTTCTCGGACAATTTCAGGTTAAAAAGTTATTAATATATTATTAAGTTTATATCGTGGCTAACACATAATCAAAAAAGTTATCATATCAATCATATCAGTTGCAATACTTCACACCAAAGAACTGATAAACATATTGAATTTATTAACATTTATTAGAAAGTACTATTTTTTGGTCACCCCATAGCTTCACTTCACAAGCTTCACTTGGAGGGATTTTATTGAGACAAACATTGGCGGCAACCTTTCTATATTAACTAGTAGACCAGTTATTATGGACCACATGTAAAAAAATCATATTTTCAATTCTCAAGGCCTATTCTGTAGAGCTTCCCCTTAACAGCCTACCTCCACCCTTCGCCACTGGTATACGGTCATCTCTTTCCGATAAGAAAGCTGACGGCGAACTGTGCCACGGTGAAATGTTTTATGTACAATTTACAGTATTTACACCCTATCCAGGTGGCATTGGGAAAATTAACAAGCGGCAAGAACAGGCGTGCACACAAGGTGGAGGGGCCGGGGGTTCGGGTCCGCACCCCCCTAGGAACGGTGTGTGAAATATTACTTCTAAGAAGAAAGACCTTTTCGTCAGAACCTCAAGACTGAGGACCGTGACCCGGATGAAATAAGACAAATCAGCGCGGAAGGCACCGACGGATACTGATGATCCTAACAATGAACATTTAATTTACGTCACGCCCATTCGATAACCACTTGTGGATGCGACATCTCGTACACCCTTAGTTAAACCCGCGGGCCAGGTGTTTATCGCTAGACTAACAGTACGTAGTACCTGAGTATGGGGAATGTGCCCGAAAACTGCAGGTCGAAGTGACGAGACGCTATAAATAGTAGGCGAGGTAAATGTGGAAGTCAGTGGCACCAGTGCTAGATTTTGTTAATTCTAGCCGCTCACACCAGCTTAACAATCAGTAATAAATTATTATAGATATTTTTTAATTAGACCCCCCCAAACCATTTATCTGTGACCTGTGTGCGCGCCTGAGCAAGAAGATAATAACAAAAAAGAAATGAGAAGAAAAAAGTTAGAAAGATAAAATGTGGGTTTTAGTTTCAATTACTGACGCTGCTAAGCTTGAGCCACTAGCTAAATAATTGAACTGGAACCGGAAGGGATAAATAAAATTATAGATAGGTGGATCTAAGGCATAAAGTCCACTAAAGCAGGCTTGCGGGGCGCTCGCGCATTTTCTATGTGAATCATCGAAAATACAACGTAATCAAATACGCCAGCGCACACTGGATTTGACGACGCATTGTGCCCGCCTGCCCCATGAGTCACCGTTTTTTGGCTTCTCAGCGATACGAATTAACGAAAATACAACGTAGTCCATTCATTGAACACGGCAAGCAAAATCACGCTCCTCGAAGCGTCGTCAATAGACGGGCGAGAAGCCATTATTTAAGAACAGTGACCTCTTTGTTTAGTTATTGCGTGTCCGATATTAATTACAAGCCCCGAGAAATTTAATAATATTTTTATTGCTTTGTTATGAGAGACGCTGATAATAATAATTATTTTGTGCTCCTTGAGCCCCTTATTACATAGGTGAAGGGTAATGCGCGGGTGGGAGGGGGCATACTCAGTAGTGAGCGCACCGAACGCTTTTTTGGTGGGCTTTATGCCTAAAGATACATAACATTGTCCTCAAATTTGAGAGGAACTTATTGTTAACTCCTTCGAACGAAATATGCTGTAAGTGGCATCGGATCTGAGTGGATTTTGGTAAGCGACCTTCAAAAAACCTCACGAATTTTTCGTAGACGATTTAAAAAATGCTGTGACATAAAAATAATGCTTTCAACTATGCTATGTTTCTTACGCCGCCCACAAACGATGATACATGTAATTTTATCAATTGAAAGTGAAGAGGCTCAGAATCTAAATATTGAGGATATCTTCAAAATTTTGCAAAGATATGAAAAGTATTCTATATCTAAACACCACACCCCATGGCCCCCACAAGGGAGGATGGCTGACAGGGCTCTCTCTCGTGGCGAGCTAATGGGAAAAAAGTCGCCTGCAGCGCTATTTTACTTGAAGTGTATTAACATTTTAAAATGTCTAGCTGTGTGATGCAATTCATGATTATTGTGTGTCGATATTCGACAGCTCCATAATTCGAGTGGATTTATTTAATAATACAAACAAATCGCTAAAATACATAGAATATGCTTAATTTTATCTAAAACAACATTTAGAAAACAATTTTGTAGAGCGTCCCACTGCCTTTAACCAGTTTAACCCTAGCGATGGGTAGGGGGGCCTGCTTCAAGATGTGGGACCCATGCCACTCCCACATAGCCCAATCGGGCCCGAATTTACTAGGACCGACCCTGCAAACCATAAGGCCTAAACCTAAACTAAAGGGTCCAAAAATAATATTCTAATGTTATTTCATTGTGAGCTGAATTTAATCGAAGCAGACGTAGTACCTACCCCTATAGTTGAATAAAATAAATCAACATGACGTGTTCTACGATACAAAGCCTAGGTATGGACCCCCGGACTGTATGGGTAGTTTGACAGAGTTTTACGGGGATTGGTTATTAACCATTCGCTCAATAATTTGCATCCATACGCGGATCCAAACGTATTTTTAAATATTTTGATTGAAAACACAATAATATATCTACGATTTGACCATACCGCGGGATTCGACCCCTCGACCTGTAGAACCAATGAGGTGTTAAATTAAAAGAGGGGCAAGGAATCGGCTTTCTCACCCAGCCGAATGAAGCAGGCCAACAATAGCTGACAACTTACGAGAAATAGCAACGCGATAAAAATAATTCAGGCCATCACAGAGGATTTACTTTGGTCATTATAACATACCCATATAATATAATGTTAACGTTCAAATTTTGCCACGAATTGATTACCAGCCCGCCTCACCATACTAGCCTGCTTCACCATACTTTCATAATATAACCTACCGCCCCTAGTGTAGATAGAACCTATAGAAAAATATCTGCCCTGTAGAGTGTAGACGGTGGGTGCCATGGGTTGTTATGATTCTTATAAAAAATAAATAGTTATATTTGGGCTTCTTATTCATTAGGTCGTAATCTTGACATATTATAGGTACCTACCTATCTAGGAAAATATTCTTTCGACAGGAAATTCTGATAGGTATTCTCGGTATGAAAAATATTAACAAGCTAAAATCGTATTCAATAATTCATAACGAAGGAAAGGATAGCATTATTTCCGAAAAGGATGAAAAATCGTTTCACTAACTACTATGAACGTACCTATGTTTTATTGAATTTGTTTTTGAACTAAAAAAATTTCACACACAAACCGAGAAAAATGTGTAGAGACATCTGTTGTATTAAATATAATATTGTTGGAAACATTCATTATTTTCACTGACTCAACTGAACTTCAATAGATGACTTAACAATTTTGATACCGATTACTGTATTAATTTAATATATTGAATAATAAAATAAAATATGATGTTGCTTTTGAGGTCGAAACTTTTTAGATAACTGTCACATATCATACAAAAACAAATGAACTGTAAATTATTATTAGGCTTTTGTTTCAATGGTGTACCTACAACACTGTACAATAAATAATTTATTATGGCTTCATGCTTTTCAAAAAAATATTTTGATTCACCGTTTTTCCTAATAGTTTTTAAATATCAGGATAAACTTTAATTATTGAAAAAAAACTTTGACAGGTTAGTTTACTTTTAGAAAAATAATTAGAAAAATAAACAAAGAAAATTCGTTTGAAAATTATATTGCCACACCGCTTACTATGTCTATGGTGTAGAGATGGGCAATAATGTATCAGTCAAAGTATTGACAATGAAACTGTTATAAAATTCCAAGTGATAATTTCATTTATTTTGATTGGTTTATGTGGAAGGTACATACTGTTTCAAATACATAAAACAATAATAATAAATACTATATAGGTAGTGATTTGTTTATAACGTGTAAGTTGAGTACGTAATAAAAGTAAAAAATGTGTGATATTTT
The DNA here is from genome assembly GCF_057557595.1 of Rhyacophila brunnea. Classification (NCBI taxonomy): domain Eukaryota; kingdom Metazoa; phylum Arthropoda; class Insecta; order Trichoptera; family Rhyacophilidae; genus Rhyacophila; species Rhyacophila brunnea. Next base: position 5,021,785 of record NW_028232796.1, on the reverse strand, counting down.
ATTAGTTAAATCGGCATGCATGTACCTATGTAGGTAAATCCTTAAGGCCGTACATCAGTTGAGGCACGGTCTAAAAAGATCGTTGCTAGGCGATGCGCGGATTGCGGGTCGCGGGTGCAAATGACGCCTATCAAATGAAATATTATTTGTCATATAAATCCAACATACGTCCATTTTATGTTCTGTTTATTGTTCTATTAGTAACAATAATAATATATTCATTGACATGTTTTCTTTTTAAAGTAAATGGGTAACGTTTTTAGTCATCTTTACACGATTTAAGAATTAATTGGCCCGTCGCCATCACGAAGTAAAGTGACGTGTTTCTAGCTCGACGTTCTCTCACTGAATGCGAGCGAGTCCAAAATTTCGTCACGCCTACAGTTGAAAATTATTTGCCGTTTCACTGATGCGTCACCTTAAGGGGGAGAGGCATGCCAGGAGAGGCAGCTAGCGGAAATATACGAAGCTGGCAATTTGAGAAAATTTTTGATAATTATTTACAATTTCAACTGTATTAATCAATAAATATGTATCTGAAAACATTAAAAAGATTTTTTTTAAGTCAAAGATAAAAATATAGGTAATTATTGTAAAAAAATGTACTTAATTAAATGTGATTTTTTTGCTATAATTGATTTTGTTGGTATAAGGATCCCCCTTAATGGTCAGTTTTCCAGAAAAGCTTTTGTTAGGACGTAAGTATTTATATTATTTTTAATTATTATCTGTGTTGGAATTATTTCGAGTAAAATACCTACCTATCAATTGTAAAAACTTGTCGAAGATAATATCGTATTTTTATTTAGAACTCTTTAATCGTTTGAGGTTCGTATGAGGTCTATCAACCCATTCTAATTACACCACTATTCACCAATATTTTGAGAATACCCAACTATAACTGTTGAGGAGTGAAATAATACCAGTTTAAAGTATTGACATTTCGATACTGTTGACACATTCCTATTGCGTTATTCTTTTTTTTTAGTCTATGAGTCTATGGATGGCGGCCTTGACGTGCATATTGTGAGCTCGTCTTGTGATTTCCTTTTAAGTGTAGGCAGACTTTTCATTTTGTTGACAAGATTATGCCATTGGCAAACTCAGTAGATCCATGGCAGGTCCAAAATATCGGCGAGAGCGTGGTACGTTAACTAAACCTTTCTATATAAACATAAACAAATTACCAGTTGCTTTTCCTCACTCCTCATAATATGTATTATTTCATATTTTTTAAATAATAACACTAATCCGTACATACCTTTCGATTATTTATTGACTCATAATCCGTCAGACGTAAACAAAACGTCAAATTTATTTTTAAAATATCAAATTAATTAATGGAATATTTACAGAATCGTATGAGAAAAATGTAGTGTTCATTGAAGGAAAAACGCATAAAATATTATTTTTATCCATTTTAATCTACCTACGAATGGGCGTTTCGCGGTTAGACGGAATGATATCATAAACCCCGATAAGTTTAGAAATGTAATTTTCCGAATTCACACGCCTTTCTATTTCTCATCGCATTACAAGTAGGTACCTACGTAGATTCGTAGAACATAGTGACGTTTGATAAATAATAATAATCAATTCATTGATTACAATATTCAAACTGTCCCTGTATATTAAGTATGTAGGTAATAAAATAAATAATAGGTAATGAATAAGGAAGTTTTACACACCAATTACCTACCTACTATGAGTAATAATGTATGAAGAGGGCACCCAAAAGATACAATTTTATTATTGACCACTTTAGAAATATTATAAAATTATTTATGTTTTTTGTTCGTAAAAGATCTTGAAAAAATATATTTCATTAAATTGTTTATTTGTACAATCAATTGAAAACATAACGAAATAATAATAATTATGACTTTTACATTAAAAGAGAAACCACAATATTAGTAACCACAAATTTCAATTATTGGCCACTCAAATCTTACAGGTACCTTCTACTTAAACAGTATTGTTATTCATTAATTACATAATCAACTATAAAACCCAGTGTGAAATATTGTTTCGGTAACTTCATTATTATAAATAAATACACTACTTATTATATCGTAAAAAATTAGGCTAGCTGATAACAGAAAATAGTTTTTAGAATCAATTATTGACCACTGTCATATATATTATAATATATACTATACTTATATACTTAGCCGGCTCGCACATCATAACTCGCCTCGTCTGTGACACAGCCATCAGTCAAACCTTTTAGGAATGTTGAGGAATGTTGCATAGTTGGCCATGCACATATCGTCACTGTTCTGGCAGAAGACACTAATTCGAAAAAAATACATATTGAGTTAATTATACCAAAATGTTCCTTATTTCAAACTTTACCATCTGGAAAAACACACTAATTTTTATAAAATATACATTTACCTAAAAACAGTTTTCTGCAAACGCACTAAATGAAAAATTACGAAATGTTGCCTGGAAATAACAACTAATTGAGTTAGTGTTTTCTGCCAGGACCATTTTTGCTTTTCACCTTATACTGGCAAGCGACTTAGTGTCTATATTCTCCACAATTCTACAACAATATTATGATCTGAGAGATTGACAGAGCCTGATTAGCAATTATAAATATTGCTTTTAATCATCATAGTACTTTTATTTATACATTTATTATTTTATAATCAAAATCGACAACAAGCCACTGATGTATAAAATACATTAAAAAGATTATTTACATGTAGTCCAGGTGCGTTACCTAACAAGCCGTATACATAATCATAGAGACATACTTTTGTGATTTGTCTACTTGAAATGATAGTATACACGAAAGGTTATGGTACCAGGTCGGGAAGTGGTCGTGACTCCCAATCCTCACCTCCGTAACTTGGTACTTGATGAGAATCCCGCGCGTACATCGGATTCGTCGGAATCATATAAAGTTTGTTTTGCAATTTGTCTACCTGAGACGATAGTACATATGCACGAAAAGATATAGCAACATGCCAAGGAGTCGACGTGGCTCTCACTCCTCACATCCTCGATGGGCACCGCGAACGCACCTCTGATTCACCTGCACAATATGATATACCTACACGGTCTATTTTGTAATTCGTCTACCTAAGACGATAGCAAGTAATACACGAAAAGTCACGGTAGCAGCATCGGAAGTAGTCGTGAATCCAACTCCTCACTACTTACCTTGGAACTACAATTACACTGTGTGAGCATCTTAGTTTCGTATGTATATGAGAGATGCAGTATGACTTTGTATATTATTTAACGCTGGCCATTGTCAAGAATATAGGCATGGTGCCATTGTATCCAGCCAGTGTATTGGTTACTTTGGTGTTAGCATCATTCTTCTTCTTCATAGTAGGAACCTCATGGCCGAAGGTCGTGACTCATATGGGCTCCACCCCTCTGTACACCCAACTTCGTGTTCAAATTAACTACGAATTTAATATGTGCTTCTACTAACAAAGCTCACGTGACTCTTCTAACATGAAAGACGCAATTGTTTCATTTGTGATATATCTACCCGAGGCAATAGGAAACCAGGAAAGTCATGTTTCCAGTCGTAGAAGTGGTCATGCCTTTCACGAATCACCACGTAACTTGACTACATGCACATGGTTGATTTTCTATTAAGCCACTGCTGAAACACTTTTTCGTAATAATTATGAGAGATGCAATTTATTTTATGATTCGTCTGCAAGAGCCATATGCACAGTGACGTCCCGTGGGGGTAGGCAGATTGAGTGTCGCTTGGGGGCGGCAGTTACCCGAAGAGCGGACAATCGAGGAGAATCATTAGGTATATATAGAAATAGCTACCTAAACTTAGTTATAACGGAAATATCTTTCCTTAAAAAAAATCAGCTCACTGGTTGGAAACAAAGTGTATTCATAATTACTAAAAAGGTTTAATAGGACTGTAATTTTTTGCCGGGTTCGCGATGTCTCGCGATGCCTAGTTTACTTCCGTTGTCTTTGGACGTCACGTCCTTGCGCACATGCGCAGATTAGCGAATTGCATTTGAATTATAGGTAGGTACCTACATACTTACATACCCTAATTTTAAAAAAATCCAAATATTTTTGCCAGTCATTCGCGAGCTTTGGAAGTTGTTACGTGTATTTTAAAATGTATCTGAAACCGTGGACTCACAATATTTTTTGTCTATTGAAGTAGACATGTATTTAAATTAGATTTAGTGGTATAGGTATTGTTAGTAATGTATCCATACAACACATTTCTTAGATATTGGTGTCATGAAAGGATGATAAAAAAAACGGTAGGTATAAAAAAAATGAGGCGGCTTTTCGGCACTGCTTAGGGGCGGCATTTTGTCTTGGAACGTCACTGCATATGCAGTAACTCAATTGATATTTTCTGGGACAACAAGGTGTCTGTAGGTGGATGTATTTTCGATGAAATTGTTTGCCAAGTGAAGCTGGGCTGAAAAACTTTTGACCGTCTGAATAATGTCTTCAAAAATGACCCGTGCCTTAAGCGCAAAATGTTAAACCAGTGTGTGCTTCCCGTAATTACAAGTGCGTGTGAAACATGGACCCTAAGTAAAGGAAACACCGAGAAACTTATAGTAGCACAGCGTGGTATAGAGAGGCTGCTGGGCATAACGCGAAATGACCAAAAAGCGGAATGATTGTATACGAGAACAGACAAGGGTTTGCGATGTAATAGTGTTCTCTAAAAACCACAAATGGAAATGGGATGGATACATAGCTCGAAAAAGGGACAACCGATGGACAAATGTAGTCATCCAGTGGTACCCAAGAGGTACAAAACGTCCGCAAAATAGACCTATAGGCCGCTGGATCGATGAAATGGTTAAGTACTGCGGAAGTACGTGGCAACGCAACGCACAGGACAGAGAGAAGTGGAATCAGCTTGGAGAGGGCTTCATCCAGCAGTGTATTGATTCAGACTGATGATGATGACTCTAACGATGCTACTTTTTCACCAATGATAGTTACTCTGAAATTCCCTTAATTAATATGTCTTCTACAAGTCACTATTTACACATGTACCTACTTATAATCTCTACGCTCTATAAGAATATACTATTGCAGTATGTATCTATCTCCTTTTTTTTATAAAAATACCTAGATAATTTTACGTACTAAAATTTTTCCCTAAAACTATGACAATGGCTTGAGAATATTCTGCATTTTTCTCCTGGCAGAAAACACTAAATAACACTTAGTGTAATCAGTACCGCTTAAAAAGACAAAATGTGTTCTGGCAAAAAACACTAATTCGTTTTTTTCTAAACAAATAAGAAAATAAACATAAAAAAAGAAAATTTTACTTTTTTTTAACTTTAACATTCTTAATAAATAAACAGTCTTTATTTTAAAGTCATCATTTTTACGATTACTTAATAAACTCACATGATAGACCATTTCAAACATTTTAAAAACTTCAAAGTCAAATTACTCGAAACTAGTATTCTCGAATTAGTGTTTTCTGCCAGAACAGAGACGATATGAGCCTAGCGACAATGACGATTGCAACCTCTCGAATCCTCAAAGTCGACAAAAAAATGAAACGCCAAACAAAAATGCCATCAGACACCGAAACAGCGATTATTATGTATTGAGCGCAGAAACCTTCTAAAGTATAACTATATTTCAATCTCTTGAACAAAGTAAATATTGGTTCGCTCGTCTGTGATTTTGTAGGAGATATGGTGATCTTTGAATTAAAATGGCCAACTCATAGCGGTTTGCGCAGGCGTAACTGCAACACTGACGGCGAGCGAATGTAGGCTGAGTCGCATGCAATTTGTTGCTAGCGACAGCAGCTGTTTTTTTTTTTTTTAATTAAAATGTCATTCCAGCAGTGTATGAAGGTCCATAAGATAACGATTACGTCACATTGACGTATTTGACATGTTGCAGACGAGACGAGTGAAGATTTATAATTTTCTGCACCAGCGCATCTATTCTATACACAAGACTGCCATCGGCAGTTATCGAGGGTAGTTTTTCAAATTTTTGTATCAAAGTATTAGCACTTATTGTAAAAATTACAATAAGTTAGTTGTAATTGTTACAATAAATGCTATGTTTTAACAGCACTTCTCTTGACTGTGCTAAATTTTACAGCGATATAGTTAGTTTTGACTGTTTAGACGGCTAACTTATTGTAACAATTATAATACTTCGATACAAACATATGAAAAAATACCCTCGATAGCTGCCGATAGCAGTCTCGTGTATAGAATAGATGCGCAGATAATTGAATTAGATACCTTTAAACAGTAGTAGGTACTTATATCTTTACAATAATTATAGCAAAATCTTACTTGTTACATGAGTATGATTGAACAGTCAGAAAAGGTACTAAATTTATGTACGTGTAATTGACAAAGGGATGCTTTCTGAGCCAATATAATAACGAGACAATTGCTTCCTAATCGTACCAAAATGAATTGTTACTGCAAATAGTCAATTGGCATGAGTCAATCTAGTTATTTTTAAAACTGTGCCATGGAGATCTACTAAAAAGCATTTCCCATGACAGAAAAATGTATCCTTCCAAATAATCTGGTTGACTATTCATAATGATAAATGTTTATTTACGATGTACTTGAATACAGAGATTGTATCCTTCATGCAATATAATAAAACTTCTAATAAATAATATTAGAATGAAACATTTTTTGTCAGGTCGGTCATACATTATGAAATCGCACATCTCATCTCTCATTGGCAGGACGTCAGATTATCTTGTTTGAAACCATTTTTTTGCTGAAGGAAGCTGGCTCAGAGACATTAAATAATACAAAGATGTCAAAATATGAAGTGTGAACTTGGAATGTCACAGACATGGCCCCCACAAAGGGGGGGCTGACAGGACTCTAGCCTGGGGGCCCGGAATGGTGGGTTGACCTGATAATTGAGATAAACACACATCACAAATTTGCCCTAATGCGGGAAAAAGTCGTCTGCGGCGCTATTTTATTTACAGAGTTTTAACATTTTAAAATGTCTAGTTCTGTGATGTAATATTTGATTATTGTGTGTCGATATTCGACAACTCCATGATTCAAATGGATTTATTCAACAATACAAAAAAATCGCTAAAAATACACGGAATACCTTTAATTTTATCTGAAACAACATTTAGAAAACAATTCTGTAAAAAGTCTCACTGCCTTTAACTCTAGCGATAGGTAGGGGGGCCCGCTTCAAGATGTGGGGGTCATGGTCACAGCTCATGAATAATTAATAATTAGTACCACATAATGAGATGAGACGAGGCCTATGATAAGAAAGTATTTTGAAAGGAAACATTAATCTATTCTTTAATGCTATTTAACATTACGTTACCTTACTTTGAAAAGGTTCTAACTGACATTTTGGCCTAAAATGACTTTTTGGTATGAAAAGGTTCCATTAGCCATATTATATCATATACAGTCATTTCAGAGTCATCTATTGTCAAATATGGGAATTAGCAGTATGCCGGAGTTCTATCTACATGTCTTTTTATATTCAAAATATGACCATTCCAAATTTCAAACGCTCGTAGCTCAAAACATGGTCAAGTGCAATTAGAACCTTTTCAAAGTAAGGTAACGATTATGTAATTTCGTAAATGCCAACAAACATGGAGCAACATGAAAATTAACCATGGGCCAGATCTATCAATGATTATTATATACCGAAACTTTCACAGTGGTTTGCATGACATAATATGCTTATCCCTATCTCTGATGTATGTAAGATTGTGCGATCTACCAGTTGGTTAACATGTCTTTTGAATCATAAATTTATTTTTCAATTAGATATGGCTTAGTTTATATTTTTTTTTACAACAAATTCATATAAACTTAAATTTTTGAGTACTTTTATCTTATCTTTTCAAAAACATGTTCGCATTCCTTGGATAAATATATACCCACCTGTTAACTGGTTTATATCTTATCCATTATAATGTAAATAAGAAACTAATGTCAGTTAACTAAAATTTGCGCCTATGTTTGAGGTATCAACGGATACCAATTTTGCTTTTCGACTTATTTGGCTGATGATCTACGAACTCAAATAGTATCTTTGATTTTAAAAGTCAATTTCAAAGATTGTTTGTCTATTAGAATTGAGGTGCTGTCCTGTCGAGCATGTAAACTTGTCCAAACAGATTTTTAATTTCAATTAAACTTTCCTGAAATTAATTTAAGTTAAATCTTGCTGCAGTTGATTAATAAAAGGCGAAAGGGTTAAAGGAGTATAAATGACGTCATGTAAAAAGTGAGTTGGGGCAGTTTTAACTTCACATAGTAATGTATGAAATAGGATTTAATCATGTCACTACTTTCTATAGTCTATACCTATAGAGTAGAAGCATTTTATTCCTAACATTGGATTACACTCCATGAACTTCAGTATCTAATTAATTGTAGTGACTAGAGGTGAGTTGGAAATACTGTCACCAGTTTGTGTACTCAAGTATCGGATGAAACTACCCATACTCAGTACGTGTGGCCCAATAAACTTGTTCCAAAAAACTTGTGATGATATCATCGCGAGTCGCTGGCTAGTTGGTAGACTTTCAATACTATTGACATTAAATGCGCGCGAGCGAGGTAGCACTTGAATACATTTAATTTATTAGTCTATGCATGCGAATGACATCATCTTATGTATGAACAAATAGGTCATAAATTTTCTGTAGCAGCATATTATTCCCTCGGAAATGTGGTGAGGTGACTGAGGTGACGTTGTTTACAATAAAAAAATCATTGTTATTCATTTTATATTAACAAGAATATTATAACATAAAAACAACTCATAAATTTAAAATGTGTTTTAATTTTATAATAAATGGGACATTTCGAAAAGCTCAGCTCAGTGTATTTATAGCGATTCTATTGAAGCCGATATTTCAAATACTAATATGGAGTTAAGTTTTAGTTCCAGTTTAGTACGAGACTTATATCGCATACGCACGACAACCGTTCTATATAGTATTCCAAATACTAGTAAGTATTTTGGAACAAGTTTTGATACTAAGTATTTTTTTATACTGGTAATAAGTATACTTAGTCTTCAAAATCAACCAGTTTTCCCGCCTCTGGTAGTGACCCTTCAGATTTTTGTTTTTTTTACGAGAAATGGATATTAGCTACTTGCTCAACCTATTAGATTCATACTCTGACTTATACACAAATTAAAAAACAATATGTGTATTTTCCAGACCCAGGATTCGAACCTGGGACCCGCGATATTATAAGCCGCTCGGCCATCGTGGGTTCATGTATTTACATGACATGAAACATAAGCATAAACAAAAATAAGTAAAACAATGAAAATTGCCACTCCATTTAACTGCTCATGACACATTGTTGTTTTTTGAAAGTTTTTAATCTTATTCATTACGCAGTTGGGTGCTTTTTTTCCATCTGCTACACTACAGGCATGGGTTAAAAAAATAACACGATTAATTATATTATGCACTGCCAAAGGGTATTTTTTCTAAAAGACTTGAAAATTGAGGCTACTAAGTTATGAGGCCAGTATCGGTTGCCCATCCTTCCCCATCTGATATGGCCCCAGTATAAAGAAGTATGTAGCCTGAGTATACCCTATTTCAAGTATTCATAAAACAGCGTCCACCCAAACTCTCCCTCGGACATGTGGAATGTATCGATTTCATTGTATACCGTTATTGCCCTCAGTTAGCATCACCAATGGCAGGTTAGGTTAGGTTAGGTTAGGTGTAGCACACGTGGAAAATAAACAACTGATGCTTCCAATTTCTTAGATAGCTATCGGAGACGCACATCAACACTAGCAAGAAGCTATAATTGTTTACCCCCGTTTATCATGACGCGTTCATCCCTTTATATGAGAATTATATTTAGTTGTTCCTAGACTCATCTAAATATATTTTCTTCTTACTGATCAAAAAAAACTTGATTTGCATAAAATCAACATCTCTGTTTGTTATGGTTTTCCGAGAATCTTTCTTAAATACATCCGTTCATGTATTTAATTTAAGCTGTATCTTGAACTGGATACGCATATTAGCTATAACATTTTATTTTACCTTGTATAGGTATATAAAATATAATCATTTTATTTTACGCCGTCAGTATAAATCCATGAAGTGTCAATAATGAATATTCACACCAAATTACAGAATGTAGGTATCTAAAAATATCACTTCCATGTTATATTATCAAGTAATAGCATGCATATTCTTGGAAACAATGTTATCTTTACTATCTACAAATGTGGTAAACTAGATTTTATGAAAATATATCAACACCAATGGCGACTTATTGGGCATGTACGATTATATCAAAAGAATAATAATTTACACTTCCACAATCCACAGTGATCTATCTATGTGTTATAATTTCTATGTATGGCGTGAATATGTTGATGTCTAAAAACATCAATTCTCAAGACAGCTATTTATTCATTTGGCTTTCTGTGGTAATTCAGATTATATGTTTTTGGTTTAAAATGTTTGTAAATTCTCAACAAACTAAAATTTAAAAACATTCCTGTTTTACCACAGAAAATCAACGTTACAAATAGTTGCCCTGAAAATTGATGTTTTTGACTGACTTATCAACATATTCATGCCGTACACCAGTGGTTTACAAACTTTATCTTACAACGCCTCCCTTTAAAAAAAACCTAATCTCGGCGCCTCCCCTCTCCCTTTATTCCATTAAATAATTTACATTTTTACGTCTATAAATGTACTAGTACAAAAAATGAAAAAATAACTTAATTAAGAAAAAACAAGGTTTTTATCGCACCGTGAGTGTAAAACCAAGGTATTTGCAAATTTTTCAATTTCGAGAATAAATGCAAAACAACTGCAAAAGTCGTGAACTTGATAATGTAAAAGTGAAGTAACTGAAAGAACATGCAATATAATGTAGATATAAACCAAATATTATGTTTTTTTTTAGAAACTCAATTTCTCCTAACAAAACGAAGACTTCAAACCCTAATATATCCAACATATTATGTCTTTTGCGCCTGGTTTTACACTCACGGTGCGATATATTCATTTTTAAATTTATTTGTTTTTCATGCGATTGATGTACTTATTTATTAGCACAAAGTGCTTTTTTTCCACTAAATTGGCCTGCATTGATTTATTCACTCAATTTTATCCAAATAGACAAGTTTAGCAATAAAGTTATCGTTCCTGAACAAATTTGTCTCTTCAATATGATTTGACCATTTTATATCATTCTTTCATGAGATAGCTAGCGCACTTCACAGTAGTATAGAAGTGAGGTATAATAAAATTAGTCTCCATATCTTCAGACAGGTTTTCAAACAACCTTTTATATGACTGATTTTGTGTAGTTTTTAACTAGCGGCTGTTTTATGAGTTATGCACTTGCAAACTGCAAACCTGTGGCTACTTGTGTAAAACTTTTCGCGCCTCCCTAAGCAGAATATGTTTAATTTTTAAAAAATATTATTTATTATATTTCTTCAAAGTGCAGAATTAATTACCAATGTTCTTATAAATATTTGTTATCATAGACCCGTTAATTTTGTAGGTATTATTCAGCCATTATGTGGGTAAATAGTGAAAAGGGATGAGTGTACAACGGTTGTGTGTGCACGCAGATTTAGCCACTAGTGGTCTAATAGAGAAACAACTTGTTTCTGACAAAGCAAAGTTATTTTGTTTACTGATTATATACCTTAATACGAAAGGCTAGCAGTATTAAATTAATGTATCTTATTATATTATTTTAACTATCGACGTTGCCAAGTCAATAAAAAGATATATGAATAATGAAAATACTGTAGATATAACTTAAAAAATCTAATAATTTTGATCGTAGAAAGCAACGATTTTTGCACGTCCGGGTGTCTCCATTAACCTGAAAAAAATTTAAACCTCTTTGGAAACACACGACCTGACACTTTGTGGATTCCACCTTCTCTGTATGACTTTTGTGTTTTCCTGGCAGTGTGCTTCGTCATCCCAGTCGGCGGAGAGCCTGCAGATGGCCATAGACGGGGAGTCGACTACGGGCACCGAGTCATCGAGTGCGGCCGACCACGACTCGGCGGAACATGAAATCGAACTGCGGGAGGTGATCAAAGAGGGGCACGACAAGGCCGATCCTTCCCAGTTTGAACTACTCAAAGTCCTCGGGGAAGGCTCTTTTGGGAAAGTCTTCCTCGTCCGAAAGGTCTTCGGTTTGGATACCGGAACACTTTACGCCATGAAGGTATCAAATTCACTCGCCTTCATTGAAGTTATAAATTTTTATTTTTATTAATCTTATATTAACTTATTAACCTCACTTAGAGTTTTTGCATATATGATAAATAATTTTGCATGAATAGCGATTGTATTAGTATCTTAATCGGTAAAGCTCACTGCCAACATTCTGACAGATACGGTTTTTGGTTGCTTTGGTTGTTCTAAAGTAAATTATGTAGAATATTTCCGTGTAGCCGGAGAATTAAAATTTTGTATGCGTGTTATTGGGGCGATAGCGCATTCTGTTAAAATTAGGAGCGGTCCAAACGTGGGGTCCCAATATTTATTCTTCAATATTATTTTAACAAATATCAATTACAAATGACAAAATGTCTTGATATTAAGTTAAGTCGACCCCGGTGTACTGAGCAAAATAAAAGCCTTCAAATATGACAATATTCAAAATATATTTTAATCTCTATTTAACATATTCTGTGGTTATAATTGTACCTACTTGTTGATTCAATGTGCTACAGTTACTCCTAGCCTCGTCGCTCATACAAAATTGACTCAACTGATACATGGTCATAAATTAAAACAGCCGACAATGTTACAACTACCTTCCGCGCGCACAGGTGGAACCATGTCAGGACAGTGAGTCATGCGGCTAGCCGAAACGAAACGTGTTGCTGTTTAAAAGAGTTTATATGTGCAACCGGGTTTACTTCAATATCTTTCTATTTTCAGACACTTGACCCCTCAGTTAGTATTTTGAAAATCTATTTTTCTTTAAATTAAACATTTGTCAATTTTACATTCCAGGTTCTGAGGAAAGCGACTTTAAAAGTGCGCGATAGAGAAAGGACTAAAATGGAACGTAACATACTAGTCGACATGGGACATCCGTTTATTGTTAAACTGCACTATGCTTTTCAGACTGCAGGAAAACTATATCTTATATTAGATTTCTTAAGAGGCGGAGATCTATTTTCTCGTTTAAGCAAAGAGGTAATACCGATATCGATGCAGACTATTTATTTCAATGGGACAGACCGGTTTGATTTGACTTTAATTTAAATCATCTGTTTTTATTTCAGGTTATGTTTACCGAAGAAGATGTCAAATTTTATCTGGCCGAGTTGGCTCTGGCTTTAAACCACGTGCATTCCCTGGGCATTATATATCGTGATCTTAAGCCTGAAAATATTCTACTCGATCAAGACGGGCACATTGCTCTGACGGATTTCGGCTTGTCGAAACTTCCTCAGAACGACAAAGCTTACAGTTTCTGCGGCACTGTGGAGTACATGGCGCCAGAGGTCGTCAACAGACGAGGCCATTCTTTTGCAGCCGATTGGTGGTCCTTCGGCGTGTTGATGGTAATATCCATTGATTCATCTTCAAATAACGAGACTCCGTCTTTTATTATTCGGCATTGGGCAACATTGGTTAGCTATCATATAAATTCTATGCAGATGTTTATTTTTGAATAGATAGAACCCATCCTCGTGAACACAACAACTAAAACCGAGACCCACATAAAGTAGTAGGAAAAATGGATAACCGAGAAACTTTAATAATGCTATGATTTTAGCAACAATGATAATGTGATACATATATTCTTTTAATAATCAATTTAATAAAAATATCTTCATGGTATAACCGTTAACCACAACTGCACTCATTTCTTATACTGATTGTAAGGGATGTTCATCTCGGCAATTGCTTTCATCAAAAATGTGTGACACTCCCATCTACCGCTGATCTCTGTGAGTACTCACACCTTCCGGCTACTACTACGTGTCTGGTAAGGTACCGCCGTGATGCGAAACGGCAAACATGTGGCTTAGACATGTACATGTGACCGGTAGCCATGTTTGTGCCAGGTGTAAATCTCAAATATCAACGGTGTCATTCGTGGACTACATTTTTTTTTCCATTTCAGTTTGAAATGTTGACGGGCAATTTACCATTCCACGGGGCAACCAGACACGATACTATGACTCAGATTTTAAAAGCCAAACTCGGCATGCCGACTAACCTTAGTGAAGAAGCTCAATCACTGCTCAGAGCCTTGTTCAAACGGAATCCTCACAATAGGTAATATATCCCTTCTTTTATGAATAATTATATTTGTCCTATGCAGGGGTTACCAAACTTTTTTGTTTCACAAGCGCCCTTTGTGTATCAGGATTTTTTTACGGCTGATTTTGGCCGCCTAGGATTAAGCGTCACTATAGGCCACACATGTGCTTAAACGAATATGAAAAATATAATGATGCAGAAATTATATTTCTTTTGGTCCGTTTGCTGATATGGTGTTTTGTGATGAAGTATATGAAAATAGTATAACCATTGCAGACTGGGAGCGGGTCCGAAAGGAATCGAAGACATTAAGAAACATGAGTTCTTCGCCACCATCGACTGGGTGTCGCTGCTGGAGAAGAGGACGCGCCCTCCTTTCAGGCCGGCTGTTTCCAGAGCAGACGACGCTTTCTACTTTGATTCGGAGTTCACTTGCCGAACTCCCAGAGACTCTCCCGGAGTGCCCGCCTCTGCCAACGCTCACGAGCTTTTCAGGTAATTATTAGTGCTATGGTTATCGTACCGGTCTCTTATAATATTTTCCAACACTGATTATTAATGACGAACCGGCATATGTGATTATTCTTTCTTTTTCAATTGACCGAGTTGTCTGAGCCTCTATTGATGAACTATGTACACCATAGGATGATACTCTGTTGTCTATTTAATTCCATTAGATCTAGATTTACCAATATGAATGTTGGATGAATGAGGGTGCCGCATCCACATGCGACATTCATTATTTTTTATACTGTGATGTGATAAGTTCCATATTTGAACATTGAACAATTATATTATTTTACTATATGTTTATAAAAGGAAGCTTTTTCTCTTGCGTAAAATGGTAACAAAAAAATAAGTAGGTATTCAAAAAAAGAAACAAATGTTTTAAATCATAAAACATTTTTAAACTCTGAGTATAAAGGTTCAAATACATTATGTGCACGTCGCATACTGTCACATGCTGTCAAGTCCTATGGTTTCGTCATTCTGTAGAATATTTTGAATGATCGCTATCTCTATAAATTCAATGATGGAGAGTGCCAACTCTAATGTATTAGTATTTTTAATAAAATTATTATTCATTATTCACGCTAATTTCAATTAATTTAACAGTTTCTACATGTGCGTACGTTGAAATTACTTGCGATATTTTGAATAGAACCCAACCTGCAAACCATAGAATATAGATAATAGATAATAATTTAATAGAAAATCATAATCATAATATATTTGAACTTTCATGCACTAGAAGATATACAGTCGAACTCGGTTATTACGATCACAGATATAGCGAGATCTCGGATGTAACGAGGAAACATTCGTTGATATTTTAGTTTATGATTTTCTCCATACATTTATTCACTTTTAAAACGAACTACTTATCGGTTATACCGAGCTAAAATATGGTCAAAAATTTTCTTAAAACTGTTAATGTGTCGACCGTTTAAAAACATATCGACCCTAAGCAATAAAATCCGACCAAACAGGATGCTGCCGGAATCAGATTACATTTATGACACTAGTTAAGTGTCTAAGTACCTACCTAATTGGTGTTTTCGCCGACAATATTGAAAAAAAATCCAAGGTTCGTGAAGTAAGTAGTTCATTCATTATAAGCGTTCATTACAATAAACAACTTCTTTTGTAGTTTATGAATGCCATGCTTGTTTCGGGGAAAAATTCTAATTGTGTATTTTTGTTTGAATTGCAACTTTTTGTGTTATGTGACCGCTCATTTAAAAATACCTATTCTCTGATATAACGAGTAACGCTTATAACAAGCAAATTCAGTCGGTCCCATCTTCCTCGTAATAACAAGTTCGACTGTAGTATGA
Source organism: Rhyacophila brunnea (assembly GCF_057557595.1). Taxonomy (NCBI): domain Eukaryota; kingdom Metazoa; phylum Arthropoda; class Insecta; order Trichoptera; family Rhyacophilidae; genus Rhyacophila; species Rhyacophila brunnea. The sequence goes on along the minus strand of NW_028232796.1, from coordinate 5,005,666 downwards.
AAAAAAAAACAAAAGATGTACGCGTCTAATAAGTCTCCTCGTAGAATGTTCAGGAAATTTATCCAAGTATGTTTTGGAAAGTTGCAAATCAATTGTTTTTAATATTATTATTCATTTTGTTTCAGGGGATTCAGTTTTATAGCTCCTTGTTTGTTAGAAGACGAAGGCGACAAGACTGTGGTGAACCAGCCCGTCAGTCAGGCTCCTCCCGCCACCAATCCTAGTCAAGAAATCTTTTGGAACGGCGCCATCAATAGAAATCTCTTCTTTGATGAATATAGGTACAATTTGTTGTAGCTTTTTTTTGTTTTGCCACGTCAGTATTGTCCATTATGGCAACAAACGGTTCCTGTTTATATAGCTTTTGAAGCTTTTAGATTGAACTCAAGTATTTGAATGATATTATATAGAGGGATTTAATATTAACTTCTTGTAATACAACACTTCATGGCAATTCCAGAATGTGTTAATATTCTATACGTTGACACATTGAAAGATGGTGACTATAAACAAGGCTCTTGACTTTTCTTTGTAATGTTCGTGTGACATTGAAATTACGCTTGTGACACTAATGCAAATCGTTTTTATGTCAACGTAGCTTTTAGCCTTTATATCCCCTTTTTAGCTTCACTTTCACATTATTTATTTATTTTTCCACGCCTCTGACTCGACTGAATTGAGACATGAATTGAGATATGTTGGATAGATACAGGTGACTTGTTTCCAAAAATAATAAGAGTTTTTTCAATTTTTAATTATTTTTTCCAGATTATTGGGAGAGTTGGGAAATGGATCGTTCTCTGTGTGTCGACTCTGTGAACACAAAATGAGCAAGATTCAATATGCTGTCAAAATCATCGACAGAACTGTTTATGATCCTAGAGAAGAGATTGAAATTTTATTAAGGTTTGCTATTTTATTTATCACCTATTCACCAATCCTGGGAGAACCTTGAGGCCAATAATTTTCACATTTTCATGCACATAATATAAATAGAGTTACATGCTGGATAATTTATGGCCCCCAACTATAGTAACGGAATTCAAAAACACTTAGATAATAATATAATATTGAATGTAATTCATTTCTGATAGAGTACAATTGTATCAAATACCATTAATCTACTTAGCTAATTACAGCATAATTTTCAACTATGCAGCGAGTTCTTAATAATTAGTTGGTTTAACATTACTTCGACATTTTTGCATTTGACCCTTTGAATGTTTCACTCTTAATATGTAAGCACTGTGTCCCCGTTTAACTTTTAACTGTAGTGGTTTTTAAATAAATATTTCAAATTTCAATTTATTTTTATAACATATTGTAGACATTACAAATTATAAGTTTAAGACGTTCAAAACATGACATGAAACATTATTATAAAGAAAAAAGGTAATAAAAGCGATAAAAATGAAAATATAAATAGAGAACATAAAATAAACATACAAAAGCAGTGAAAATACAATTATACATCTATAGAAGCTCAAAGAAGTACACCGAGTTTGCTAACGAGACCCTATTTTAAGAATTTATAAAATCGCGTCCACCTAAACTCACCTCACGCAAGTGGAATATATCAACACCCGAAGCAATTTGGTTGAATATAGTTATCACCCTCCCAATTGGTATTACCAGTGGCAGGTTGGTTCTGCACCATGGGAGAATAAACAACTGATGCTCTCTATTTCTAAAATAGTTATCAGGGACACACTGGTCCACCCTGCCCAGAATGGCAGAGTTCTCATTTATACCTCGTATAAGTCTAAAAAAATACATAGCTTAATAAAGATCTCTTCTAAATTGCAGACTGCAGTATGTAAGTCAGTTGGATAAAGCCACGGATAGTATCCATACAACCTTAAGTAAAGGAGTCTCAAGAATACGCACCTGTTTTACAAAAGATGTTTTTATTTTTACAAATATTTTTAAGGTTTCCGAGATTTGTCATCTTTCAAAATGTAATAGTAATAGAAGCCTTATATGCAGAGGCTATTTTTATCAATGAAGTGTTCGTATTTTAGCTATTGACGTAATGTTGACGTATGTATTGAATAATATGCAGATAGTTTTGAAAGCTTTTCTGTAAAAATAGATTTAATTTGTTTCCCACTAGCATTTTCGTTAAGTAGGTATTTGCGATTTATTTATTCGTCAGATTTTTACACGATAACAAATGGCGGTAAACTAATTTATTGAAAGATACAAAATTCACATTTCATCAGCTGCGTTTATAAGAACTTTTCAACTGACTTTTTCAGGTTTTATAATGGTTTCGTTGTGGTTCTTTAAAAATAGAAAATATAAACAAAATAGCAGTCAAATAAAATTTAAAGAATTATGTATATAAGTATGCAAAAAAAAGAAAGATGCGGTATCGATTTCATTTCACTATACCACATATGTCCCGAATATCTTCTCATAACTAGGATACATCGAGGTCCCGTTAATGCACGACGATATTATCGATTGTCATGCTACCTGTATTGTTTTTTGCGTTTGCAGATACAGCCATCACCCGGGGATAGTGACTCTGCGAGGTGTGTACGAGGACAACAATCTGCTGCTGGTGGTGACAGAACTGCTGCGCGGCGGAGAGTTGTTGGAATACATTACGGAGCGGCGCCATCTCACCGAAAAGGAGGCACAGGACATCCTCCGACATGTCCTGCAGGCTGTCAACTATCTGCATCAGCACGGAGTCGTTCACAGGCAATTGCATCATTACTAAGCGAAGCTCTATTCCATTCCTAGCTAAATCATTTGTCATGCGACTGGAAGATTTATGCATTAATGGCACAATTCATCATGGCTTGGTAATCGAAATGAAAAAATATTAACAAACCATTAGGGTTGCGGTATTATAATTCATATCAAGTATAAGTGGGAAATTTTTATAAAACTTCAAATTTGTCACTTAAAAAAATTTAAATATGTAACAAGTTTTCAAAACATTAATTTTATCAAAGATTAGGGTCCGGATGCTTAGTCATACTTGCATAATAATATAAGTTATATGGCAGCAGATACTAGCTGTTTAATGACTAGTGATGCCACTAATCAGTGGAAAAATAAAGGCAAATCGAAGATAACACCCACGATGGCCACACGGCTTAAGCGTCGGCCTATAACGTCATGAGTCCCAGGTTCGAATCCTGGGTGTGGCAAGTACACATATTGTTTTTCAATTTGTGTATAAGTCAGAGTATGGACCTAATAGGTTGAGCAAGTGGCTGTGACATCGATTTCTCGTAAAAACCAAATCTGTTAATACAAACCTCCACTCTGTGGAGGCCCATATGATCTTATTAAGGATCAGACATGGTCGGAAGATAATTTTTACACTAAATGGTCACCGTCCTGGACCACGTCATATTGGTTTATCTCACTTGGCCATCTTCCGTTCTCTCCCATCATCCATCTGAACTATCGAACTTCACATACAATGCGATGCATTTATGAGAGTTACCATTGCTTATTAATAATCAATAGATACCGTTGCGATCACAGACTGAGTTGAAGGACGATCCAGCCACTTTTTAATATAATTCAATAATTAACCCATTGTGAATTTCTAAATGAGAACTCTTTCTTTGCACATTGCAGTAGGGTTGACTTAATATTCTATGAGGTTTTGATAGCAACATTTTTGGTCATTATAAATTTCCTTTGCAGGGACATTAAGCCTTCCAACATCCTGTTTTCGACGTCAGAGCGCAACCCCAATGACATCCGCCTGGTGGACTTTGGTCTGGCCAAGCAGCCGCGCGCTGAGAACGGTCTCCTCATGACTCCCTGTTACACTGCCAATTTTGTCGCCCCCGAGGTACTTAAGAGAGCCGGCTACGATGCCGCTTGTGATATTTGGAGCTTAGGTTTGTCTTCTTCTTTTTACTTTCACTACATTTAATTTCTCTGTACACACATGTGTATGATGATTCGAGTCCTTAAGAGTTTCACCTTTTCATCTTTTGAGAGATAAAATAAATAATTTTATGTAATTAAAGTCATATGGCCCCAAACCGATGGCTTTGTGACCTGGAAAAAGGGTAGACATATTATTGTTATGTTATTACCGTTCCTCTGTAGTATTAGGTTATCATGATGTTGGTGATTAGATTTGAAATAAGCCTCTATCTTTGACCGTGAAGGGCGACCTTCAAATTGTCCAAGCGTAAGGCCACAATGGCTGCATTTTGCTTTGCGGTGAGGAGTATGCAGTGTGCATATTGTTTGTACTTGTTTAATATGTATGCTGCACATCCCGCTCCGAAAAACGCTGCCCGCCATTTTGCCAGCGCCTCTATGCTTAAATTTTTCTTGATAAAAAAATTCTACAGGATAGTAAAATGCTGTACAGTAGAACCTCAATTATCTAGACTGATTGGGGATGAAGATAGTCCAGATGATGATAAATCTTGATAATTGAAAAATGATACGTTAATCTTTTTTTTATGGTATTAACAAAAAAATTCTATTTACGGATTATGAAATGTACGCGGGAAAAATATAAAAAAATTTTGATTTTTATTTATCGTTTACGATCAGCGCTGTGCCTACCAAATTTCCGGTTCTGTGTGTGTTAATGGGTCATAAAATGTCAGGATTATTTTTATTACCTTCATAAAATCAGTAATTTATGATGTTTTAAGAAAAGTCTGTCACAATTTTCAATGACTGGGTCTTGAAATAGTGTACATTATTACGATTTATTGAAAAAAAATTTATATGCCAGGACACTGAAATAATTTCGAATTACGAAATTCGAATTAAAGGTATGGTTTTATTATATGAAAATAATGTTCAAGAGACTTTTTTTTCGCGAAAATTTCGAATCACGGCGAATTTCGAATTATCCGTGTTCTTATTAACGAGGTTTTACTGTATTATTAATTTAATTTAACCCAATTTATATACTGCCGTACTAAGCACAGAGGCCGTAACTGACGTATTTAGGTATTTTCATGTTTTTAGATATTTGGATTCTGCAGAGTTTTTGTATAAGATCGGTGAATAAATCCAAGCCGTAACTGCTATAGTTACGGAGAAATCAAGGGTTTTAATAGCCGTATCTACGGAGTTTGAAAAATAACCTCGATAAATACTAAGCGATTTGGTTGTAACTATCATTTACTAAGGCATATTAGCCGTATCTGACATATATATGGCTAATATCAATACATAATAATAATAATAACATAAATCAAATTTTCAAGATATGTAAACAAATCTTAAACCAAAATTAACTATTATAGGCAAATAAAATAAATAAAAAGTTCCCCAGTATTAGCAGGAAAAGTAAAATAATATGAAAGCTCAGATCTCCCACTTGCCTAAAATGCAGATACGGCCTCTGTGCTTAGTACGGCAGTATAGTACTAATTCCACTTTTTTTTTATTAAATATTAATTCAGACCGGTTTTGTCCGTTTCAGAGGGACATTGTCAACAAAACAAAATTAATAAATGTGGATTTATCACTATAAAATTGTGTTTTATTTAATTAATAAATCTTGTTATTATATTTTTTTTGAAAATGTTATTTTGGGATATGAAACTGATAGTCATTGGTTCACAACATATTATTACTTTATCATTTTATGTGTTTTTCATTTCACTCAAGGTGTCCTGGCTTACATAATGCTTGCTGGGAAAACTCCCTTCGCTTCAACAGGGGATGATTCACCTGAAGCCATTTTGGCAAGAATCGAATCCGGAAAGGTACCTATAATATTTTTTAATAAAATATTTATTTTATATCATGTCCGATCCAAGAAGAGCATAATGTGATGGACCTCCACAGGGTGGAGGTTGTATTAACATATGTTTGTTTTAACGAGAAATGGATGTTAGTCACTCACTCAACCTATTAGGTCCAAACACATGGCCGTTACCCGCTCCGCCATCATAGAATATTAAACATTAATGACACATTAAGTCTTTTACTTTATGCAGCATGGAGAATAAATGGCTGTATGTAAAAATCACCATATAATATTTGGAATCTCAAAACGAGTCTGTTAACATACGCAAGATGTATGTACTGAAATTCGGTGGTCGTTAACCTTCAATAAAAACCCGACTATAAGATTAACTCATTTAGTGCTAACACCGCGACTGGCACGTTTGGAGTAATTGGCCATTAGATATAATTAACGTGTTATTTAAATGTAGTAATTAAAAGGTAATTAAAACGTTGGCAGTGATTGTGTTAAGGTCCAAATGCAAAAATGTCGCCGCTGAATTAATCTAAAAGCCCTTACAATGTTTCATTTACTCATGTCGATTTGAAATATATGTTAATGCTAATAGAAGCTATAGAAGAATGCTAATGAATTCCTTTGACGATGACAAATTCTTTGAATCACTTCTTTACCATACACTCAATGAAATAATTACGTTTGCGGTATAGGTGGAGATGAACAGTGGAGTGTGGACGAGTGTGAGTGCGGCGGGAAAAGCTGCGGTGAGTCGAGCGCTGCACGTGGATCCTGCCAGGCGGCCCACGGCTGCGCAGTTCCTCGACGACCCGTGGCTGTCCAAATCGGACCAGCATTCGCAACACAATACTGCAATTCGACAGGTGATTTTTCAATGAATATTTATTTAAGTATCTATCCGCAGTTACAGCTATTTTCTTTAAAGATTCGGCTCTAGTGGACAAATCTAATAGTATTCAGTTCTATAAAATCAAGAATCGGAACCCTGGTTCCGATTCTTGATTGACACATCAGGTGGAGCATATGGACACTCGGACACACATATGGATATTCAACCACATTAGAGAATAAACTTTTGTAAAACATTATGTCAAAATGATTCTTTTTTGGAATAACCGGCTCCAGTGTGAGTAAACTATCAATAATAATACAATAAAAATATTATAAAATTGAAATAAACTTTAGAATTTCTGGCGACTCCTCCATTTTGTGTTCTGAAAGTGTTCTGGTTCTGATTTTCAAGATTTGGAACCATGGATTCCCGTTCCATGTCCAAAATAATTAAGGGATTCTTTGGGTTCCAGGGTTCAGTTCCAGTTGCATTTCCAGCTCTGCTCACAATACAAATGTAGATGAACTAAATATAATTCATAATAATAATAATACGAAATATTAATTATGAATTGCAGGGTGGAGGTGGTGGTGGTGTACCGCAAGCCATACCGGAAGGAGTCTCCGGGCTGAGGCGAGCAGTGGACAAGACATTCCAAGTGATGAGCACTTCCCCTAAACAGGCGCAGAGCTTGGGGCCCGTTTCCCTCTCGCACCTTGCCCAGCGGAGAACCAAACCGCACTACACGGCACCCTCTTCCGGAAAAGCTACGCAAGTTTAACATCGACGGGACATCTTCTTCGTTTGTCACTGACCGTCACCCGCCGCTGGAGAGTTATCGAATTGTCACCGGTAGCCTTAAAATGTATACAGTAGTACAGATTCTTCCCGCATTTTAAACGAGTGCTATCTCCTTTTCTACTGCTGTCTTTATCGCCGGACTGTTCGCTCTTCGATCGGTCGGTTTCCTTGCAGCATAGAAATCGATAATTGTCAAATGTCACAATGAAGTGTGTCATAAAAAGATCCTCACCTGACTAAATGCGCGTTAGGATACTTACACGATGATGCTACAATCGTTGAATTGGGAGACTCTTGCGCATATTATGTAATCAAGCTAAGATTCATGTCGGAATTTCCGTATCTGCGGCAACTGAAAAAAATCATTCTGCGCTTCACTGTGTACATACCCTTACCTGTAATAGACCCTCTAGTACTTCCGAGTTCCAATCACCGTAGATATAGTTTTAGAACATCGAATAGTTGAATGTCATTGACAGAGTCTAATTTTGTATTTTAAAAATGTTATTCTCCTAAGAAAAGTACATACATATTACGGTGTATGTTTTTAAAACTACCTACTAGAATTTTATGCTCGAATTTCAATTTTGAAAGGCATCATGGCATAAATAAAGGAAATATTATTTTGTATCTAAGGATTTGTTCCTTTTTTGAATTTATAGATACATAGCTGAGGAGCTGAGAATTGAAACGGTCCGAGTTGAGTAAACCGACTTCATATAAGGCGGTTTCACATGCGAATCTTTTCTCACAAACTGCTAATTATTTTTTTATGTTACTTGTTCCACTTTTTATACAATTTTTTTGCAATTTTTCTGCTCCGTATTGATTTTAGCAGCTTGTCCAAATGGTACAGAGTTTTAGGTAAGTGAATCACGTCATTACCAATTGAATTCAAAGCATACGGACATGGTGGTATTTTAAAAGACTTGATGAGGATCGGTTGTTAGCCAATTGAACAACCCAATGGATCCCCCTGGATCTAAAGACATTGAAAAAATCCCATGTCTTTTATGTGGTTCCTTATATGAGGCATCTATTTCCTAAAACTGATAAGTCCAGAATGTCTAAATCTAACAAAAAATATTATGTATGTATTCAATGTGTACTTTTACACAATATGTAAAACTCATAACATGCCAAGAACATATGAAACATAAACAAATTGACTTGCAGAAACAAATTAATTAAAATCATACAAGTCAATGTCGGCATGTCCAATATTATTTTGCTTATATTCATTGGAATTAACAGGCATTTTGTGTCAATGGAAGATACAAGTAATCATTTATGCTTGAAACACAGAAGCGTCATTTAACACAAATATTGAAATGTGGACTTTTCGGTTTTTAAAAATATACGCCTTTGACATATTATTATGTTTTCAAATTAATTGTAGATATGTAATAATGGTTCAGTTTCTTAAAACAAATTTATATTACTTATTAGTACATAATATATGTTTTTAATTATTATTACTACCTGATTTCATGTGCAGTATTATTCTTTTTCTACTGATTGCTTTAAATAAAATAAATTAAATAATTGTGATACCAATCAATTTACATGACCGTTTATCGATTTTCCATTTTTTTTTTACTCCCACGTGTTGATGTTGAAAAAGATGTGACTGATTTGTGTTCAACATTGTGTATTTTAATAATTATTTTGATCAATATCAATGTAGAATTGTCAGATTGGGCTCCGCATACCCAACATTTCTGCTTGTAGTTGGGAACAGCATTCTTCAAGTTGTTCGAAGTTTTGTAAAAAAAAAACTACTTTCAAACAAAAAATTGAAGAAATCAAGTATCAAACAGTATTCCTATGTGTACCCACTAGCATTTTTGACTTTCGGATAACAAGGAATGCTAAGTGTGTCTGCCATCAATGTAAGGAATATAACTGACAGAACAAAAAATCATCACCATGTTTTTATTAATTGGACTTATGTAGAACTCCATTATAATGGCTTTGAAACTAAACTAATTCTACAATGTCGTGAGTTATTGGTGTAGTCAGCTATTTCTGGCTTCACCTATCGTTCAGGTGTTTGATAAATCAAAATTATAGAATTAACAAAAACCTTCCTAAGCCATATTAATTAATTAATTAATTAACAAAACATGGGTCATTTGCATATTATAATTGGTTGCCTATATAATTGACAAAATATAGGAATCTTGTTTTATGCTTAATTTTTTTTATTGGCTTTTGACCGTCCGATGTGGATACACAAAATTAAATATTCTCTAACATTATCCGTTTTATTATGAATTGATATTTATGAGACAATATTAGTAAAAAAAATAATAAGTTTATTAATTTTTAATTAATAAAATGCTGCATTCGGTTTATTAAATAATGTGATATCGCTGTACTAATGCTGTTATTAAGTAATATTTGTTATTAATTAGTGAATTTATATGGTGTTGCCATACATCATATAGCTACTGTTCAATTATATGACTATACGTATTTTGATTTTCCAATAAATGTAATGTCCCCAACGTTTGAAAATACAGTAGACAATAATATGTATTCAATAGAGAAAGTGTAGAATGTTTTCGTAGGTTTCATTTATGACATGATCCATGCTTTCGTTCATATTTAATACTTGTGATGCACCGAGATATTTTATTAAGTTTAATTAAGAACAATTTTCTTATTCAATCGATAAACAATAACATAGTGTTGTATAATTTAGTCAATACTGGAATTATGTATGTCCACGTTTAGTCTTTAGAATGATTCATTAATTTTAGTGTAGTGTTGACATGATATACTGATGTTAACTTTTATATTATACAGACGGTGGTTTTTTGTTGAAGTTTATAAGTTTTAACCAATTTTATTTATATTTTCAAATTATACATATTATATCTAAATCGAGTGCCTGTTGAGCATAACTTACAAAACAATTATCAATCGAGTTAGTATTTACTGACTCGATAATAGAAATTGTATTCAATTTTACAGAGTGGTTTATTAGTCGATAGCTAGCCTTGATGACTGTATGACAGTCAAATAGCTACATTGTCATTTCATCATTTTTTTTTTTTTTTTTGACCATGTCGGATCCTAATAGGATCATATGGGCCTCCACAGAGTAGACTGAGTAGAGGTTTGTATTAACAGATTTTGTTTTTACGAGAAATGGATGTCAGCCACTTGCTCAACCTATTAGGTCCATACCCTGAGTCACACACAAACTGAAAAGCAATATGTGTACTTGCCAGACCCAGGATTCGAACCTGAGACCCACAGCGTGATAGTCCAACGCTTATGCCGCGCGGCCACCGTGGGTCATCATTTATGACACTACAACCCTTGGCGGGCATTGGTCTCCTTCTAAAACTGCCTCCATTCTCGACGATCCAGCGCCAACACTCTCCAGTTGCTTTGACTGAGCATTTTTAAATCTCCCGTGGCGCAGTCCAGCCATCTCGGCCGTCCAGATCTTCTCTAGCCATTGTGGGTTGCGTACATAATCCGCTTCTCCGGTATCTTCTCTGGCATTCTATGCATGTGGCCGATCCAGCGCAGTCTCTGCATTTTCATATGCTACGTGATCTTTTCGCCCCCATAAAGTGTGTACGGTTATACATTATACCTTGACCTCCAAATGCCACTTTCTTGAATAGCCCCAAAGATTCTTCTCAAAACTTTCCTTTCAAAGGAATCCATATTTCTCTCATTCTGTTTGCTGAATGCACAGCATTCTGATCCATATATTAACACCGGGTGCAGGAGAGTTTTATGTAAGGTTGTTTTGGTTTTCTTTGAGTGCTTTGCTCTTTTTTTTAGTCTTAAGTTTTTGGAGACCAAAATAGCACCTGTTGGCGAGGGTGATCCAGCGTTTTATTACTGTTTGTGACAAGGGACCCTAGATATTAAATGAATCCACGGTTTCAAAAGCATCGCCGCCAATAATAAAGGTGTTATTATCATCTTTTGCATTGTGGAGAACTGGCATGTATTTTGTTTTACTTTCGTTTATACGGAGTCCCATGTTTGCAGCAGCTGACTGTACAGAAATAAATATCAATCAATAAACCAATCTATAGAATTGAATATAATTTATTTGTTATTAACAAATCCTTGACTATCTGATCTATAGGCCAATCCGACATTCATTTTGTAACAGACAATGTTGCATAAATCTGTTCGTAAGTGCTTCGTAAGCTACATGTGTTTTATGAATGCCAACTAAATCACATGTAAACAAAGTTAATGAGTTGGTGTTGTGCTGCGTTTGTAGTTGTGAGACCGCTTACGGTCTGGTAAATTTTTGTGTTAAATTATATTTTTATACCATAATATTTTTCCACCACGAAAACATGTCAGTGTTATACCTTTTCGATGATAGTATTTAAAATTATATAATTGTATATTATGTATGTATTATGAATTTCATTAAAATTTTCCATAAAAAAGACATTATGGCTTGTCAGCTTCTATTTTATTCAATCATTTAATGTAAATGCCGATAGAATGTTTTAATAATATGCAGACAATTATGTTACATGATAACTTGTTGGTCAAATATTATCCATTATTAAATATCCTAATTAATATTATGTTTTAATGCATATCAGGTTTTTCGTATCTGATGATAAATGGTGCATTTAAAATTATTTAACATACCACTTATTATACCTAGAATATATTTATATAATATTCAGTCATTGCAGTTAAATATTTTTTGTATTGGGAATTTAAGAGCAAGATATAACCTGGGCATTTATGTATTTTATAAAATACCCAATATTTTTTGTATTATTTAAGTATCTACCTATATAATTTTTAGAATATTTTTTTATCAGTTCAAATATAAATTATACTAAGTGCCATGTTGATAGATTTAATATAAAATTTACTTATTTTTGTATAAACTATGTGTTATTGTTAATTAAAATTTTATTATTTGAAAAATGTATATTTATATTTTGAAATTCTTCCCTGACAATATTTTCCACATTTTCATGCAAAGAAACATGCCATAGCAACGTGAACAAATTGACTTTCCAAAAGCTAAATGTGCAACCGGGGCGGATTGGCCCGACGAAATGACAGGATACAGGTAGGCCGACGAATCCTAAATGCATTTTTTTTCTCTAAACATTGCCATCGCAAATCGTGAACAATAATTCCAGGTTGTTTATTACATTTTTATCGCCATCCGTGCTTTTCAGTATTTGACGATACGATTCATTAATTTTCGTGTTAAACCTTTCTTTTGAACAAAATATTTATTATTATTAATTTTTGGGCGATTCTTGTAAATTTCTCAGGCTACAATCCGTCCCTGTGTCAGGGCATCTGATGCCAAAGGTGGTTTTCCCGTATGATAGTGGAGTAAAATTAAGATATTTTGCTAACTGAATAAGAGTAATCGATAAAAAAATATTTTGTGAGAAGCTCAATGTAGAGTGAACAAATCCAAGGCCTATGTATTTTTGGTATTTTCAAAAGCCTATAATATAAAATACACTTGTAAATATTTTAAGTATTCGTAGGAGCATAATAAATCTGTCAATTCTTTGCAGTTGTGAATAACATAAAAATTAAAAAAAATATATAATTGCATATTTATCTATAAAAGATTTTTTGAAGTGACTGTTTTCAGAAATCTTGTAAGTCAACGTGGTTATTGTGATGCAATCATACATTTTCTTTTACATAGACAATACTATATTCTATGTAAACTATTTTGACAACACGATTTTGACTGGGTACGGTTTGTTAAAAATTCTATTAATGTATTGATAGATTATCACAAAGACAGTAATACTGTAGATATTATATTATTACTCAGTCCTTTCAAATATAAAATGTATACATATGTTTTTAATATTCCATTCCCCGCGCCATAATATATATATTATATTATAAAAGATGTTAATCTTATGCTTTTAATTTAAATAATATGTACGTAGTGTTATTAATGTTATAAAGTTGTGTCACAAATTTAAAGTTGAAATCGTGCACTAATTTTGATTATACATACAATAATTCTGCAATTACATCAATATGTATTTGTTACTTGAGTCGAATGCACCGTAGATTTTTCTTTCATAATCTTTAAAATCGAGTAAACTAATTAATACTTGTTGATAATAAATATATAGTTTTTATAACACAAAAATATATTTACTTACACGTAATTGAAACGATTGAATTCTAAAATATTGCTTACCAGATATTTCGCGAAAGCATCGTTAATCTATTAGCCGAAACCGTGATTATTCAAATTTTAAAAATAAATATGTCACCCGATAGGTGGAGTCGTGTTCTTTATATTATTCTACATTTGGCATAAAGGAATTGAATTCTTGATTTATCCTGTGAAACTCAAATGAAGTGCTCGAATCGACATAGTTGTATATGATATTGAAATTGATATAATCGAATTTTCACAAACCCATTAAATAATTAAATGGTGTGTGCTATAATATACATAATGGATTTGATGTTTTAGCTGTCATTGTATGACAAATTCTGTTTGGCAAGCATGTATGTAGTTAATGTATTTACTTAGTGTTTTATATACCTACTGTCCTATAAGTTTCACATAATACAGAAGTGTACTATAAAATGATAAAATAACGTTTACACATCCTTCTCTAAATTTAAACAATAAAATCAGTACATATTTAGTTTACAAAATTATATATTATCTACATTGTGTAATTTGATGGAGAAAAAGTTTTCCGTTGAGTGCGTAAATATGGATTTAAAACATGCTCAATGTCAGCTTGACAAATTGACGCTATCGTGATATCGAAACTTACATCCGTCGATAGCTATTGCAGAGTGGTGTAGGTTACTTTGCGGTGCGGCTTTCAAATCCTGTTGACGAAATGCATATATATTTTGTGGTATTTCTCACATTCTTTAGAAACATTTATTTATGTGATGACGCTTACTCTGACCTATGATTTTTAGCATCGCTGTTGTTTCTTAATGTAAATCGTTTTATCAATCTGTTGTTCCGCTGTTGAGAATAACATTTTTATTGTTATGTGATAGTGTGTGAAAAATGAATTAACAAGAGTTGTCTAGTGTCATAAGGGAGTCAGAACTAATGTAATGTAGATTTGACGAAAGTCTTTATTATTCAGAGTGGTTAAGATTGTTATTTCATGAGAAAGTGTCGCTTGATCCTTGGCATCGCGTCTAAGTCAGGCAATTTATATAAGGCATGTTAATATTATCTTCGATCGATATTTCAAAGTCAATAACATTTTTGCACTTGGTAGAAGATTTCATTAATATATTTTTATTATCTGTCGAACAACTCACTTCGACACGAGCACATATTTTATTATAACTTCAAGCAATCGTTAGATATCTCTTACACTTTTCAAACTCACCGTCAAATTGCGCCAACTTACAGTCTCAGTCGGGTATACCAATATTTGAAAATGTATGTTTTTTTAGTATACAAACCAATTTCTTTATAACTTAGCTGTGATTAATGTCTTTAAGCGAAGTGATTGGGGAGTAAAATGACATATTTAAATTGTTAAAAATTGTATTTATTTATACATTTATTACATCTCGTGAAATATTGACAAATTTAAAAATTTGGTAAATTTGTCCTCGCATTTCATTTTTTTTTCCTTAAAACCTGCCCTTCCGTGCAAAATGATTGAATATGTATACAATTCAAATTATATTAAATATCCTGTTATAGAAATATTGTTCTATCTCTAGTCTCACTATCAAAAAATGATCCTTTTTAAGTAGTTTCACGAAAAGATGGCCAAATAGTTATTTTCACATCCTTTTTACTGTCTTCCAAGCTTACAGTGTCGAATAAATTGTTTAGTTAGATAACATTGAAAAATATAATATATTTTACTAATAGAATATATTTTAAGAAACATAGTTTTTCCAATGAAATAAATATTTGTCAGGCGGGGGAAATGAAACGAGTTAACATTGGAATGCGCACGAATCTATCTACATATAAGAAATAATCTAACTAATTAATCAATTGTGAAACTTCATATTTTTGAGAAATGATATCTATTTTTGACATTTACGAGAATTTGATGCGCTATCTTTTCCCGCCGTTGAAATATTTCCACTGTCACGTTATCGATACTGAGAACAAAATTTAAAACGCTTGGAGCCTTCTAACTTATAATATGTATCTAATAATTCCAGACCTCATAAAATAAACAAATGAAATTATATTATCGTTATAAACAATCATATTATTGTTATAACATGTTGATAAATAGAATGTACCGCTGTTAATGTTGAGATCAAATGGTTCCATATCAAATATTTTTCTGTAATAAATATTCATATGTAAACAATTTTGTTTTATTAAAAAAATAATGAATCCCTTCCCAACCCGCACCTCACACTTCAGGCTGTATCCGAGCGAGAATTACATGATGCGATGGCATACGGGAAAATAAATTTTTCTGGTTATGTATTTTTAGATCAAGGAACATATCGAATAGAAATGAAATATTGTAAATGCTTATCGCATGAATATTTAAAAAATATTGAATTTGCAATTTGTGAGCGATTAAGAGTATAAAGACCCATATCAAATGGAACCCTTCACCATCCCATACCGCTGGTCTGCGAGTGCATCTATCTGTCTTCACTCTATTAACTCAATCTCCAGATATATAAAATTGCAACATCTCAAAAATACAATTATGTACATTTCTGAGATCTTCTAAACGATGTACATTCATAAATTTTGCGTGTTATTCATTGAATAAAAAAATATTTAATTGAAACAATCTGGATGGCGAACAAAATGTTATATAAGTATATCATTTATTGGAGTTGATAGGGTGAGATTCGAGCAATTATTAATTGATATTATTTGTAGACATTCCTTATTCACTTTATCACAGAAACAAACCATGTGACAACCTATTACATAATATGTACTTTGAAACGCATAGACTATTATATAAAAAAAAAATACAATGCCAGACTGAGGGCCAAATGCTCAGAGCGTAAAGCAGAACCATAATTAGAATTGTAAATAGGAAATATAAGAAATTTGTGAACAGCAGATAGCAAGTTTTTTTCTCACTCAAACTAGTTCACCGATTTCGAAATCATAAGATACACATATGTATATTTTTGGTTCTGTAATACGCTCTTAGTCTGGAAATAAGTGGTATTATGAGTAATGTAGCTGAAAATCCACTCCATGCAAGCACAAGTGAGTTGTAAAATTAAATACATTTCATACACATGAATCAAGTAAATATAATATTAAAAGGTGTTTACATGTTTCCGACAAAGTACAAGTGTGTCGGGTGCCAATAAATTATAAGCGCAAAAGCTAAAGACTTGATAATATTAAAAATATAGTTAACTATCATAACCAGTTTAAGATTGTTTGTGGGCGTGCATGCATTAAATAAACTGTATGAAATAGAGAGTTGTAGTTGCAACAATTAATTGTATGTATGTCAATCAAAAAAATATGAAAAATCAGAATTTTAAAAATGGCAACATTTTTGAACCCTAAAGCCAATGTTGTCTTTTAGCTGATTACAATAAAAATATATCATTGACACCTTTGCATTTGGCCCTAAGACTGATAAAACAATATTATTGTTGGTAAAAAAAAACATACCTAACGATATATACAAAAATAATGATTTTTTCCGGATCTAATCACTTCAAAAATATTCAAATACAATATATACAATGTAGCTTGCGGCCCAATATTAACAAATAAAATATATGTCACATGATAAACACATTGAAATACAAGATATTACAAACTATTCACAAACTAGGATATATTACATGCCGAATGGATATAATATATTATTATAGTGACTATTCTTATTGCTATAAGATCATCAAAATAAAACATTACAGTAAAACCTCGTTAGTAAGAACACTGATAATTCAAAATTCGCCGTGATTCGAAATTTTCCCGAAAAAAAAGTCCCTTGAATATTATTTTCATATAAAACCATACCTTTAATTCAAATTTCGTAATTCGCCCCTGGCATACAAAAATATTCAATAAATCGTAATAAAGTACTTTTCTTAAAAAATCAAAAATTACTTATTTTAAGAAGGTAATAAAAATAATCCTGACATTTTATGACACAATTCGGTAGGCACATCTATGATCGGAAACAAAATTAATGAAAATCAAAAAATTTTTTTTTTCAAAATTTTAATATTTTTCCCCATACATTTCATAATTCGTAATTCGAATTTTTATCGATTTTCGGTCCCATGGAATTCGTATTAACGAGGTTTTACTGTAATGGCGTTCTCGTAAAAATATCATCAAAAAACCAACATTACATTATACTTTAATCTGCACCTACAATATGTTTATTTTAAGAGGGCTGCATAGAACTTGCCATATTCTCGCCCCATAAGGCAATGTGTACTAAACAAAATGGCAATTACAAGAAAAATCAGTTACTTACAAATAACTCAAGGAGACACTGATATGAATACAATACAATTAGAGTTGGGTATTTCTCGAGAAAATCTCAATCTCGAAATTCAGGATTTCCCAAAAATAACTCTTGATATCGCGAAAATTTAAAAAAAAAAAAAACCTGTAAAAATCCTAAAATCAAATATGATTTTTTTTATTTAAGTAAGAAGACAAACAAATAGAAGTAGGAAAAGAAAAATAATTCAAAACACTACTTATTAAAATAGAATTTCAAAAAACACAGACTGTCTATGGCTGCGTCTTTTGAGGCACAAAATTCCCTGATGTTGGAAAATTGCGCTCACTTTGAGTCGACATTGGCTTAATTGTGTTTAATGCCCCGATCAGTCTTTGAACGTTTTGTGTTTTCTGTCCACTTTTTTCATATACATTTAGTTCGTAATCGTATATCTATTTATAGAATTAAAATCGCACACTCGAACTCAAATTTTGTTAATTTATTTCAATTAAAAAATCATTTTCAATTATTATTTGATAATAAAGAAATGTTAAAAATTTCAATTCTTGAGATTCGGGAAGGAAAGTCTCAAAAATTTCTCGAGAAATTCCCGAAACCCAACTTTTTTTTATCTTTTTTAAATATTTGCTTTATCTGTTTCTAATATAGCCGAAGTGAGCATTGCATTTACATGCACACATGTAGCAAATAAGGTAGCCATGGGATGTAACATAAAATTTACACAATACCTCCTATGTCCATAATATTATTTTTGTCAAAAGGTGTGGTATGCCAGTAAGATTTATGTTAGGAGAACACTGATCTACATGTTGTATCTGAATACTTAATCAAATTGAATTATGTAAAATGTTGAGACTGAGATTTGAGGGAGGACAACTGTTTTACATTTACGTAACATTTATGAGGTTGAAGTCCCAAACCAGTGGCGCACCCAGGGGGGGGGGGGGGGCAAGGGGCCCTGGCACCCCCTGCCGTTATGCATCCAATTTAATAAAAACTAGTAGAAACTGTACAAATATACCGCCATGTATTGTGAAAATATGTAAAAATAATTATATGAAGAAGAAAAAGAGCCTACGGGACTAATTTACATTCTCCTCCTTGGGCCCCCCCCAATATTGAATCCTGAGTGTGCCACAGTCCCAAACAAATGCTAAACGATACAACAAAACTTTGTCGTTTTCTTTGATTTAAATATTTAAAAATATATAAATACACCCTGAGTTACATAAATGCAATAAACATAAAACAATATTATTTTGTGATGACAAATTTTTTTTATTTCTGCAAATATAGTAGACTCCCGATTAACCGGGCTAATCGTGGGGAGTCGACACGGATAATCAGAACTATGGTCTTTTCTTTTTAAAATATGGGTAACCCCCTCCCTGTTCATCGCGACGCCGGCGAGTGCGGATTCGTTATATCGCGATCTTCTTTTAAAACTGGAAATTGTGGAAAGGGGAAATTATCCACCAAATTTAATTTTTATTGTGGATGAGACGGGACTCTATTGGAAACGAATGCCAACACGTACCTTTATTTCCATAGAGAAGACTGCTTCTGGATTTAAAGCATCTAAGGATCGTCTAACTCTCCTTCTCTCAATTCATTGAAGAAACTGACGGAGGTGATAGAGATGCCATGCGGGTTTGGTGGAAACAATTTAATATTACGAAAGCTATCAGAAACATAGATGAAGCGTGGAATGAAGTCACCCAGTCGTGTATGAAGGGTGTTTGGAAAAGGTTTTGAGTGAAATTGTTGAAGTTCACTGCAATTATGAAAATGATATTCAAAATATTATCGAATAGATTAGTCTTATAGCCATATCCGGAGGCATCGAAGGTGTTGATGTAGATGATATTCAGACTTTGTTAAAATCCCTAGAAAACTACATCTCCGAACCTATTCCCGTGCGAAAGTTAAGTGTTAAAACCATTGAAAAGGCTGTTTCTCTTCACAATCAATGCATGGAGATGTTAGAAGAGAACGACGAAGATTACAAGTGAGTGAGTGAGTGCTGTAAAACGTGGCTATAATGCATTACTTGACAGTAATCGCAAATTTTGCATGATATGTAAACGTAGAGGCCAAACAAGGGAATCCCCCCGTTGATTGCGAAATGTCACTTATTGCGACCATGTCCAGAACGTATCCCCCGCAATGAACGGGCGACTTACCTGTACATTATACATTTTCTAAAGCAGACAATTATTTTTTTTACTCATCATTTATTAAGAAAATCTGTGATTTTGGTTTGTCTGCAGGAATCTTTTAACGATTTTTTAATATCAGTTTGAATTTTCGAATTATATCGTTGTATACACTGTATCGTGCACGGATAATCCGCACACAGATCATTGGGAGATTACTGTAGATAATAAGAAAACTGATTTACATATTGTTATGTATGTATGCTTTGTATATGAAAGATCTTAACATACATAATTATCATCTGTATTTAGCCAGAGAATCTGAATTTTCCAGTGAAACTACTTTTCTTGTTGTTTACATAATTCACTCTTTTCACTCAAATTTCGGAGTGGTTAAAGCAAAAAATTGAAAAACGAAATTTTGAGTTGGGCAGCGCCCGTGATGGTCGAGCGGTAACGTGTCAGCTTACAAAGTCGTGGGTCTCAGGTTCGAATCCCAGGTTTGGCAACATCGAATGTTGTTTTTTCAATGTGTTTTTGTACCCAGAGCATGGACCTCATAGAATGAACAGGTGGCCAAAATCTATTTCTCGTAAAAAAAAAAGCGGCCAAGATGCACATTGTATTGTACAGCTAATATGACGTATAAAGATATATTTGAAACACACTTATGAGGTGTAAATTTTCCAATGAATCATGCGTAATCGAAAATTTTCAGGTCAGGTGAAGTTTGTTTAACAATATGACTATAATCATGAATATACAAAATATGTTTTGGACATTATTGTTTTGTGATGTCTTATTTGACTAAATATTTATTTTCTACACTTAATAATTAATATACTTACATTATAATACAAATAAAAAAATATATTCCGAATGAGGATTATACGATACGATGATTCTGTTTTTGCCATGTAAAATTGCCATTCTTACCAATTTAACTTCTATTTTAATAATGCTATTATCAAAAAAGAAATCAAATTTTACCCAAAAAAACTCTATACTTAATATAAATACTGATTTGTAAAGCTATCCTCGGTGAAATATTTAAAAAATTAAAATGAATGCAAACAATAATTGATTCCAAAGGATGTATGATAAAATAATGTATCTGCGGCAGCAAAATACACAGAAAATTCAATGGGATTTGTGGTATGTGGGATGAATAGTACCATTCTTCCATTATTTTACGGATAACAGGCTAAATATTAAATAATATATTTACAATAAAATTTGTATCAGCTAAGAACTAAAAATAACAATCATTGTTATTCTCATTACGAATAATACAAATAATAGGAAAAATACTTATACATTGTATTATAAAAATAGTTATCTGCGTAGTATTTATCAGACAGAGTACTGACGTCTGCCCTTTATTTTGGTGACGAGATTGCAAATCTTCAACGCCGGTCCCAGTTTCAAGCCCATGTACTTCATCATCATGTCAGAGTTTAACAGAAGGAGCGCTTTTCCGTCTATCTCCTGAAAACAAACCGAGGAAATAAATTTTAGCGATAATAACAATAACGCACAAGACAATTCTACCATAAATTGTAGACTGAGCCGAGCCAAGCTTACGGTTTTCGAGTGATCGTGGAAGAATTATGAAATCGAGAATAGCTCCCTCGGCTTCCGGTCGATGAGTACCGAGTTCAAATTTACATATCGTTTGAACAATCACCGTGTATTTTAGATTCATGGCAAAGATCTCACAAACATATTTATTGCAATCAGAAAACTCTTTTCATTGCCAGAGGGATACTGAGTAAAAGCAATGCAATATTTTCGATGTAAATAAATACAATCCACAACAGCAACTGTAACAATAATCACATTTGCTATGTGTAATTGCTGCGCACTGAAAGACATAGCATCTGCGAATGCATGTTCATGATTAACCACTACAGTTTAAACCTTTTTACTATATAAATCACATGGTACTTCCACATCTTTCCTGCTATAACATCCTTCATTGTGTTCATAATATTATGACAATGAGTAAATTTGGATGAATTGACTTATTTCTATAGATGTGTGAGTACATGTGTTCTCATTAGATATTCAAATATGACAAGTAACACATTATCTGTTGGCAGCCGGTTAGTTTAAGAAATACGAAGGAATTAAAAATATAACTGACATGTTTTCTGAAGAGATCTGCATGCACAGCCAGGGCTGAGTCTGCGGCTGCAATAAACCCGATCACGTCTTCGACGGACCAATCGGGAGGCGGCTTGCAGGAGGGCTGCGGGGCGACGGAGGGCGAAGGCGAAGGGGATGGCGGGGCGGGCGGAGGAGGGAGCGAGGTGTTGCAGTTGGACTCTTCGCACGGAGTCGTGGAGGTGGCGGGTTCGGGAGACACCCTCCGAGCTTTGGCTGCTGCCGCCGCCGTCCCGGCGGTCGGACTCTCATTTCTCTCCTCCTGAAAAAATTTCACATTCGTGATCTATTCACTCATCGCAATGTTACCCAAAAGAAGATGTACCATATCAATGAAGCCTTATTTTCCATGACAACTTTAAGCATCATTCAGCTGTAATATGTCTTTCATGAGGGAGAATTGACGGCTTGAGGCCCACGGCAAATTTTTTATTCAATCAGAAAAATTTAAAACAAAGTATTAACATGAAACTGTATGAATCCTATTAACTGTTGGATGTAGTATAGTTTGTAGCAGTGATTCCTAAATTTTTTTATTTGGCAAAATCAGCGTTGCCAACCTAGCGTTTTTCTTGCCAGATCTAGCATTTTTCGGTAGGCATCTAGCTTGCAAAAAATGCATCTAGCTTATGGTGTTTTTATTAGCATTTTTTGATGCCTTCAACAGCTTTAAATGTGCTGAAAATAAGCTAGATATATAGTTTATTTATTCAGATATTTAATGAAGGTAGGTCGGTACTTGAGAAATAAAACAACACAATGAAACAATAGAAGCATTCTTGGCGTTATAGTGATATAATGGTATCAGATATTGTAATTTAATGTGTACTTAGGCATGTGGCGTCATATTGACGATTATCAGGAATTCGACTCTGGTATTACCTAATTATGTATTACTTATCATAGGTTGTTGGATTAATTAATTATTTTTTGTCAATTTTGAAATGAGTCTCTGGGACAATGTGGTGTGACTTTTTTGCACTTTTTTTTTGATAGGCAAAAAAGGTTTTGAAATTTTATTTTCACAAAATCCAGCGTTTTTTCCTGCTGATTAGCTTGTTTTTGTATCATGTCTGACATGTTTTTGTCAACGACAGTTGGCAACACTGGGCAGAACCCTTGGAGCACTTTATAAAATCTCGGGGAACCCCTTACCTAGCCGACATTGACGTACAGAGGGGTAAATTACAAAAGAAACGTGCAGAGCCAAGACATGCCTAGAGCAGTGGTTTCCAAACTTTACGTTACTACGCCTCCCTTTTAAAACAATCTAATCTTGGTGCCTCCACCCTTTATTTCATTAAATACATTTTTACACAAAGTGCTTTTTTCTTCAGTTCGATTCAACCAAAATTTAACAAAGGGTTTTGTTTCCATATAGCCATTTTTATTAGTCAGGAAATACACTACAAATAGTTATAAAATAAAATTATGCATGTGAATTATCACCAATCACACACACACAACACAACACATGAAATTGTATCACACAAACACATATATTATAAAATTTTAATATTATGTAACAGCGCTGCAGGTGACGTTTTTTACTAATAGAACGAATTTGTGGTATGCGTTTATCTCACTTAACTGGTCGATCCGTAACAGGCTGGAGTCCTGTCAACCCCCCTCTTGTGGGGGCCATGCAACAATAGTATAGAAATGAGGTATAATAAAATTAGTCTCCATAATTATCTTCATACAGGTTTGCAAACAACCGAACTTTTATAGAACTGTTTTTTTATGCATTTTATAACTAGCTGCCGTTTTATAAACTATGCACTTGTAAACTGCAATCCTGTGGCTACATTATTGTGGTAAACTTTTCGCGCCTCCCTTTGCAACAGTTCGCGCCTCCCCACGGAGGCGCGCCCCCCAGTTTGGAAATCACTGGCCTAGAGTGAACGCTATCCCTTACTATGTTATACAAATACAAGCTTTAGAACTGTTATTTACACGGTCCAAAAATATTGACAGCTTGCCAGTGCTGCAGATGAAAAATTTCACATCTACACAAAATCGAATTTCAAAAATTTTATGGCAAATGGAATACTTTCTTGCAATGTATTCTGCGGAACCCCTGACAGAGATTGCGGAACTTTTGGGAATTACAGGCTTAGAGGATGATAAACGTGTAATAAACATAATATATATATATAAAGTGCCTAGTTTCCTAAAACGGTTTTTGAAATTTTTTGAGTTACTGTGCGAAAACATCTTCTTGGCTACATAAGGAAGCGCTGTTGGCGACTAAATGGGAGGAGCTTGTTAGTTTATAATGAAAGTTCGGTTAAAAATGGGAGGAGCATGTTAGTTAACAGTTTTAACACATAGCCAAGAAGATGTTTTCGCACTATAGATATGTATTTAGACGGATATTTTTGTTACCTATAATATGGCCAAAAATTGAACTTAAAAAAAGCCAAAAACCGTCAATACATATGATCAAAAATTAGGGTAAATTTCAAAACCCGCTAAAATGGTAGGGTGTGCTTTTCAAATACCCCTAAAATGGAAAGCCAAAATACTCTTTAGAATGTAACAAATTAAAAAATAAATACATAAAGTTCACAGATTTAATGGACATGATTTTTCTCATTTTTTTCAAAACTGCCTAAAATCATTTTTCTCTTCTAAAATTGTTTTAGGGGCTTTTGAAACTAGGTGCTTCATATATGAGTAAGTGAGAAAGACGTATGCACGTGATTTCACTCAGTATGAGGATTCCTAGCACATCTCAAAACAGGCGCAGGACAAAAAATATTATTAAAAAACGATTGCAATATGACAAATTCGCACACTAGCCCGAGTCGCAATGAATGGGTATTTTGCAACACACAGGTATGTTTGCCAAAAGAAAATATTCTCCATTTGCAGTTCTAAATAATGTGCTTGACGGTTTTTTGGAATTATCGCAAAATAGCGGATTATATAGATAACCGACTTTGAAACCAATAGCCTCATATTTATAGGCACTGTTCATGATTTGCAATAAAAATGATTAGCAATCTGTTTATCTGCCAAATTTCATACACTAGTGCACGGGTTCCCAACTTATGGGTCGCAACCCCGAGTGGGCTTGCCGGTTGAAACAGTAAACATAAAAAAAAAATTAACCATAACACACCCCTAGTATGACAAGGTCCAAGCTACACTGGTACAAAATCCATTTTCTGCTTCCTTGATATAGCCAGCATTCCGAATGAAGTACAAAATGAATAACTCTTGGAACTGCAAAACAATTCCTAAGCACGTACGTAACTTAATTCATGAAAAATTTTTGATTCAATTCTGGTGTGCTATGTATGTTATATCCAAATGTTACCATGCTTGCCTTTCGAATTTTACAACCATTTGCCTCTATGTATCTCTGCGTATTTTCAACGTTTCTTCATTTGAAAACCAAACTAGAATTTAACATTAACGAAAACTCAACTGCGAATTTTGAAGCTGGTTAAAGAGTTACAATTTAAACCATCACATTAAATATGTCATAGTTAAAACTATACTGAAAAATCTATTTTAGATACGTTTTTTTACCTTTAAGGTTTTTTACAATTTATCAGGGTCGCGGTTCACTTAAAATGGGGTCATGACTCGAAAAAGGTTGGGAATGTGTGCGACTAGTGCTTTTCCATTAAAACCAATACATTATATTAACGACTAGAGACCGCACCGCATCAATGCATTGGCCACAAATAAACAACCCAAAGATGATGATACGAGGGTGGGTCAATAAGTCCTTAGAAAAGCCGACAGGTGGCGCGACTAGTACTGCAAGTGGTTTGTTTTCATGCAGCGGCACTACCGATTCAGTATGCTGCGAAGTTTCAATCAGATTGGTCGGGTTGTTGTGTTTCTCGTACATTTAAAAAAAAAATTTGCTTGTGGAAAATGGAAAATGGAGAAAATTGAGTTTAGAGTTGTTATTAAACATTTTAATATAAAAGGGTTAACAGCAAAGGAAATAAAAAATGAGTTGGATTTAGTTCACGGCATATCTGCTCCTTCACTTGCAACTATTTATAACTGGTTAAATGAATTTAAACGTGGTCGTACATCAACAAAGGATGAACCACGCTCAGGACGTCCTGTAGAGGTGACTACACCAGAAATGATCAATAAAATCCACGATATGGTGTTAAGTGACCGAAGATTAAAATTGAGTGAGATAATTGAGGTTACAGGGATCTCAAAAGGTAGCGTCATTTCTATTTTACATGACAAATTGGGCATGAAAAATATTTCTGCAAGATGGGTGCCGCGTTTGCTCACAGTCGACAATAAACGCAGTAGGGTGGTGGCCTCTAAAGCCCTGTTGTCGCTCATGCAACGCAATCCGGATGAATTTTTTAGTCGCTTTGTGACTGTAGATGAAACATGGATACACCACTATACTCCCGAGACGAAAGAACAGTCA
Organism: Rhyacophila brunnea; assembly: GCF_057557595.1. NCBI lineage: Eukaryota > Metazoa > Arthropoda > Insecta > Trichoptera > Rhyacophilidae > Rhyacophila > Rhyacophila brunnea. The sequence goes on along the minus strand of NW_028232796.1, from coordinate 4,979,136 downwards.
AAGCAGTGGATTGCGAAGGCAAACCATGTCCAAAGAAGGCGAAAACCGTAAAATCAGCTGGTAAGGTTATGGCTACTGTATTTTGGGATGCACGTGAAATTATTTTCGTTGACTATTTGGAAAAAGGAAAAACAATAACAGGGGATTATTATGCATCTTTATTGGACCAGCTAAAAAACGAAATTGAAGAAAAACGGCCTCATTTAAACAGGAAAAAAATCCTCTTTCATCAGGACAATGCCCGTGTTCACACATGTTTACGATCAATGGCTAAAATTGAAGAATTGAAGTTCGAATTGGTCGACCACCCACCGTATTCGCCAGATTTAGCCCCCAGTGACTTTTTCCTTTTCCCAAACTTAAAAAAATGGCTAAGTGGACAACGTTTTTTTTCAAATAAAGAAGTCATCGATCGGACAAATGCTTATTTTGAGGACCTTCCGAAAACTTATTTTTCTGACGGTTTAAAAAAAATTGAGAAACATCTAACCAAGTGTATTGAGCTCCAAGGAAATTATGTTGAGAAATAAAAAAAAAATACAAAAATAAAACCTGTTTTAATGCTTTTTTCTAAGGAATTATTGACCCACCCTCGTAATATCACATTTATATTCTTGTCTCATTGTCTTCTTAGTGACAATGCACTGATAATCGCACTCTGGATTATCAATTTATCAGGAATCTGTTCTAATGCTCTCACCTCACTGTGCCTTTTGATGGCGACAGGTCTGGGTTCGGCCACCGCTGGGCATTTTAAGCAGATTTCTGTGACAGGTTCCACGACAAACACTCCCGAACAAAATCCCAAACAGGAGCTGAGGGTCTCCAACCAGGCGATCAGGCCGCGCTCCCCATCTACCATCTCCAGCGGAGGTATTTTCACTGTGAACGTCTTTCCCCCGACTGCGATCTATAAAAGATTCAATTAAAATACACTCATTAAAACTGTTATAGATAATCTGAATTTATTGAATTAAATTTTGCCGTAAGTATTTATTTACGCATTGAATTCTCAAGCAAAATATAATCCAAATCAACGAATACATAGGAAAGGCTTTTCTATACTGAGACCAATTATGACTCATGGTCATATAATTTATAATTACACGCAATAGGAAATCCATGACATTGAGGTCATTTATCTGATTAACTTGTACTTTTTGATATTTTGACTTGATTGCCATAAATATGGCAAAAATACTAATTTTAGATTCATATTCAGGTCTCTATCAAATCAATGTAGAATGCAACAAAATATCCAGCATTTTTTATTGTAAAGCTACTATGCGCACTAGCCTATGCACTACTAAATCAAAACAAATCACAAATTTTTATTGTTATTTCCATGCTGGAAACAATATTCATTGCAATGCTTTGTTTTATGAGTGTAAATAGTCATGTTTTTATAATTTGACTTCTACAATTAAATTTAAACAAGTTGAAAAATGTGATGTGGCGTTGACGTCATGTGTCTGTGCTTCGCCAAGTGTGACTGTCAAATTTAGCAGTCTTCTCGCAGAGGTATTTTTTAATAAAATTGTAAATAATCTTTTACCTATCGATATAATTTCTAACCGAATCAAATAACGAAATTTGTAGGTATGTCTATAAATAGTTAAAATACATAATAGTATGAGACAGTAGGTATAAAAAAACCAGATGATTCTCGCTTATATTTTGAAGTAAAATAATCATATACGTTAAAAATTGTTTATTAAGAAAAATAGTGTGTCCAAACCCTGCGATTTTACATGTTTCACTAAAGTTTCTTCTTAATGATTAATGATGAAAAATAAACTGATGAATTTCCATACCTGCGTTTCATATCCATCCATCTGAGCGAGCAGCGCGATGGCGGCTGGCATGTCGGTGGACGTTGCGAGGAGGTCCCTCAAAATCCGTCGGGCAGCAGCTCGCGGCGAAGAGGCGGTAAGGCCGGAAGGGTAAAGTAGGCTAGTCCGTAACAGTTCGCCGCTGTCGCAACCCGTTCTCACCCGCAGACGCACCGCACCCCCTAACGGTCCCCCTCTCTCCAAGTCCGGCAGGGAAGCCACCGATGAGCGGACTTTAAACCTAATCAAAGAAAGGTGTTTTAGATTCACAAATTCAATTGGCATTGTTCACTGAATTAAAACAATAATGTAAATAAAAAAGTGTATAAGCGTAATTAACAAAAAACATAAATAAGGCAGTCACACTTCTGTGGAGGGCCGAAGGTAACAAATAATCATAAATCAACCTTTGTCGAATATCCACCCATCAAAATCTACGAAGGCCAGCAGCAGCCCATGTATCCATACTTGTACATCCACTCAGCCACCCCCAATTCCTGTTGTTGCAATAACACCTGCTAAATTTTGCAACCAGCTATAATTTCCCACTGTGGTTGCGCAGCTTAAGCGTTGGACTATAACGCCGTGGGTCCCAGGTTCGAATCCTGGGTCTGGCAAGTACACATATTGTTTTTCAATTTGTGTCTGTCAGGGTATGGACCTAATAGGTTGAGCAAGTGGCTGACATCCATTTCTCGTAAAAAAAAAACAAAATCTGTTAATACAAACCTCTACTCTGTGGAGGCCCATAATATGATCCTATTAGGATCGGACATTGTCGAGGAAAAAAAAAACAATTTCAACTATTAGCCGCCCTCACATTAAAATTCAGCCAATGACAATAAGAATCATGATGCATGACAATTATTTTATAATAATTCATTAATTAACTACAGCAAAATTTGATTATATCTAATTAATTATGGAGGTGTTTAAATGCACACCATAATGCATGTTTATTTTTATTTTATTTATTAAGGAACTTATTGATTACAGAAATTTTAAATATAATAATAAAAAGTTATTGCAACCAGCAAAGTTTCCATATATACATTATAATATAGTTAAACCTAACAAAAAAAAAAAAAACAACATAGAGAGTAGGAATAACATAAATATAAATAAATTACATAAGAAGATTACATGAGAAAAATGAAGAAGAATAATGAATAATTAAATGATATACAAAAGAAAAAAAGAAAAATAAAAAAGTAACAAAAAATAAAAGAATATATATATATATATATGTATAACTAAATACATTATATATCTATTTATACAAAATTTTGGAGATAGCATGTTTAAATGAAACAGGTGAATTATTAAAAAGATCAATGGTGGAGAAATACATATTATAATTTAAACAAGAGCGCCGAATAAAGGAGTTTTGTGCATAATTAGAACTGCTACGACTGATATGGTACAAAGTTTGGTTTCGCGTAAATCTTGATGGACAATGGCAACCCACCCTTTCGAGTAGGTTTGGCGAGTCAACAAAACCACTGATAATTTAAAAAGAAAATATTGATCAGATATAGAACGTCGACTTTCCAAAGATGGTATCATAAAAGTTGCAGCGGTCGAAGTAGAATTAGATAAATCATAACAGTAGGCTTTAAAATTAACGTGCTTGCGAAATCGCTTTTGCACCGCTTCGAGCCGATTTAACGAACACAGTATACGGTTTAAAAAAAACATTGCAGCAGCATCAATGAGGCTGTGGTCATAGACATTTCAAACAAAATTCGTGCCCACATTCAGTTCGGGCTCGACTGTGCCTTGTCCAGGTGGCGCGTGTCCCACCGTGCTTTACGATTGAGTATCAAAAATGTGCTCCACCTATATAGCGCATTTAATTTGGCAGTGAACAAGCTAGGTAACGTAATTCATTTTTGAATGGGCATAAAAATAAGCGCAAATGCGAGAAGAAAGACTGACAACTCAGTTATGACACGGTTTATCGAGATTTTATCTTCATCTTCTTCGACCATGTCCGATCCTATCTTATCGAGATTTTATATTTCGCCATAACTGGCACGTTTTGTTCTTGGCAGTATACAAGCTAGGTGACGTAATTTATTTTGGGATGACCATAAAAACTGTTGGCTTGAGCGCGAAGTGGTCGTAAATCATTTTTGAATGGCTAAAAACGTAGCTAAATGCCTATTCTATATGGTTAAGTGGTAAACCAATGAGAAGCATAATATAGTAGGCACCAGTGATAAAGGGTGCCTGTGGAAGATAACTGAAAGTCCTAAGACAGCTATATTTACAGAACTTCAATTTTGTTCATCTTGAATATTTTAGTGAAGAGAACAAAAAAATATTTTACCTTTTTATAATATGTAGATATTTCACGAAAAAAGACTAAAAACACCGAAATAGATATAAACAAGTAATGCCCATCCACGATTCAAATTCGGACTAGAAAATTCGACTATCTCAGTAATTCAGCATTTTGTATAATAGCGCCTGTACACACGCATGAATTTACTGGCACCAACAGTGTGTAAATTAAACTATCGCAATAACAACTGTTTACTTGTAATAGTGCTGACTGTCTCGCCAATCTCATTCTTCAAGCATAAGCGAGACGCGTTGTTTTCATTGTATGGTGCTATTTGGTAGGTTGTGAAAATTGGTAAACGTCAAAATGCGTTGTACCTAAAATAGGTTTGTCACTATCGTTCTACTGTGCAGGCACAGATATCACACAAGTTCCAAGTGTCATGTGAAAATTCAGAAGCTGCTAAACTTTTTTCATCCATGCATGCAATCTTGCATGATAATACGTGTTTACACGTGTATTTCCTTGTCATGGCTGCAATAATACACTGTCATTACTACTGACATCCATGCATGTGTAAATTGTTTCGCATCGAATCCAGCACAAAAAAATTAATGAATATGTATTGTAAACATGTCAGGTTTATATAGCCATAGATTTTGACATTACGTGCATGTGTTTTTTACAATATGCGTCTAATCTTTTGTGTTGTATGTGTGAAATGTACCAAATTAGATAGGTTGTTAGGTTGTGTTATAGCTCATTACATATTAGTGGAATTGCCGTCTCGTTGCCCAAGTCACTAATCATTTTATAATACAATACCTGCAGATGGATGTCGTTGTGATATTATATTTTTTTGTAGAATATTTTGTAAAATATGTTCCTTAATGGGCTATTCGACTGCTTAAAATCAAACGTTATCTACAAAAAAATATTCCATTACATGATCGTCAAACAACTTTATGTCGATCTTTTCTAGTTTCGGTAATTATGCCGCAAATGCCCGCATGAGCTTTTATAATTTTTTTTTATGAAAACAGTTTATTCTAAGTAATAGTTTAAGTAGTAATAGTTTCTTCTTAAATCGTCAGTAAAGTTTAACGTTAACTACATATGGTATCCGCTCACGTGAATACTCAAAAAAGACGAGACTGAAACTTCAGTATCTATCTAATGTATTTCAATGGCGGCTCGCTGACGGCAAGACTGGAATCTCTCAGTTTCAAAACGTCCGCGACCGAAACCGAAGAGACGCGACATGCTAGTCTCCCAGTCTCTCAGTTTCCAGTCACCCATAAACCAGTGGTACCAATATCAGTGGATTCGATGAAACATCATATATTCCTACCAAGATTGGTAGCACTGAACCTAAACAAGCAATAACAAGTCAAGATGTCAAAAGTTAAAGATGGGTGAACCGATTTTTAATTTAAAATATGTGGCAGATGTTGAGAAATACTCCTGCCTGTATAATAATTATAGGCTGCCAGAATATTCCCGTGAAGATATTACAGAAAAAGCTTAGAATGAAGTAGGAAAGACAATGGTTTTGACAGTTTGAGGTTATGAGATTATTAGGTTTCAGCAGCGCCGTGTGCGAGGCATCAGTCACTGGCCAGTTTAAAAGTTCCATCATCAGATTTTAGTTTCTGCGTGGGCGGATGGCCATAAAGTTACCCTTGTTTTCATATTTTTTTAAAACCATACCTATAAATTTTAATATCACCTAAGCAAGATAAAATCTACAATGCACAATAAATTATAAAACATGAACATCAGGTTTTACATAAAGATCTCCTTTGTTAAGTTACAAAAAACTAAAAAATCGTTTTTTGGCTCTCCTGTAAAGTTGCACTTTTGTAGATAGTGTTGTTTGACATTGAAAACTCGAATTAGAAAAATATATATATTAAGGTAGGCTTTAAATAATCGCCTAGTATGGAGTCCTCGGCCCACTGGTAGGCACTAAAACTGTAAAAATATGCTGGCATATTGACATCTTACTTTCCAATGACACCATTCAAATTTGGCAGTATTTATATTAATAAGTAGGTATATTAACAAACCTATTGGTTCCTTGCAAAGTTTTTTGTCCCGGGGGCTGCATGGGATGACCCGACTTAGCGCACCACCCCACGGGAAAGATATCCCTTGAATCAAATTTACACCAGTAGTCGAAAGCTCCTCTCCAACCGTCAAAAGTCACATGAATTTGATCCTGTTTTACCGCACCGACGGTTGCCGTGCAAATCAACTGCGGGTTTTTCTTATCCACCGCCTCCAGCTTCTGTCCCACCTCGAACAGGTTCCCGTCGGGAGTGGGAGGTTCTCTTTGGAATATCTTCGCGGGAGCCATCTCGGCTCCGTTTAAGGTTTTCAATAAAAACATCGGCCAACTGCTGGCGTTCATTCGAAATCCTAAAGGCGGCTGTAACATGCCCCCATTTCTTTCGCAGTGCCCGATCGGATGAATATCATTAGCGTCCACGAGCCTCCAGAAATCATTTTTGTTATCACTACCGTCTAACCTCAGCCTCAGGCGAGGACCTAAGACACCGACTATCGCCGCGATGCAGGTGGAAGTCAAATTTCGAGGATCCAACGCCTCCAGTTTCATTCCTATTTTAAAGTCATTATGGGGAGGGTACGGAGCTTGTTTAAAACAATCTTTCGGAGCGGGCGCGCTGCTCGTTTCTCTCAAATACTCCGACCAATCGAAGGTTTGGTATGTCTCATATTGGAAGGAGCCAGCCGGCGAAGCGGTGCTGCCGGGATGGTCCGTCCCCGCGGGAGCGATCGCCGAAAGGGGAGAATGCGCCGCTTTATCATTCTTCTTCTGGTACTTATTCAAGCAATACGTAGAACAGAAATCCTTGTTGTTAGACGGTGCATTTCCTTTGATGACATTATCGCATGACAAGCATGCTCCTTTGCTATAAGCCTTCCTGAACTCCGATAAACATGTCTCCGAGCAGAATTCCTTCTTCCCGTTCGGCGTGGGCAATACGAATTTCAAGGGGGCCTTGCTCTCGGCGCACCAGGTGCAATTGACAGTCTTTTTGGGGGGCCTTCCTGGTCCCCGAATTTTGCCGGAGCCGAGAGGTGTTCCGGTGACGCTACCGGGCGAAGACATCGTTGGAAATGCTCCAAAATGTAACTTGGTAAGTTACATTCTATTGGTAGAAGACGAACATCCGAAATTGACGCTATACGACCGGTACTAATATTTTTAACAAAATAGGTCAAGATACAATCAATACGTCAAATGCGTTAATCCACACTGTTTGCCAAAACTAGTCGACGCCATGTTCGAAAATTTGCTTACAAAATCAGTTGCCAGGAGACATGTGGTATAATTCCTTAAAAGCATATAATTAAACCCCAACTCTTTGAATACCCCAATAGTCAAAAAATAATCTAAAAAAATATATTAAAGATATTGAATTAATAAAAAAAATATTGTATAACAAAGTAAGATTAATATACACAAGTTACAATACATCCATAACAACAATATCACAAGCGAAAGTTTACAGTGATTTACGGATGAGTAAATAAAATACCTGGTTGTTTATTTTAGACATCATCTAACTAAATTACTAAATAAAGATTTTTTCAATAATCATGAATATATTTTAAGGATATGTATGTGGTACATAATTAGAGTGGTAATGACAAAAAAACATTACTATAGTTCAAATTGGTATCGGAGAACAAACTAAAGATACGTAAAAGTATAATTTTATTACCTAATTCCAAAGACATTGCACGGAGCCTAAAGACGGAGCACGTAAATATCAGACTGAAGCACGTTTTGTAGGCAATTGCCTACAGATGAAGTGGGCCGTACTCGGACATAAAAACGTCCCATTGAGTATTTTTTTAGTCATTCCTCCCTTTTTATTTACTGGTCATACCCGCGCGTCCCTTTTTGATGTAGGGAGTTTGGGACTCCTTTGTCATTATGATATGGCTCAAAGAACCAGATAGAAGTTACCTGGACTTCAAAGTCAACATGAATAATAAGAGTTTTATTAGTAGGTAGAACTCCTTTCATTATTCGAATTTGACTTTGAATTCCTTGAGATATCTGTTTGTTATCACCCGGTGTTCGGTATGCCAAATTCCTGTATGTAACAATAATTCATTGACGAGGTATAGACCATCGTGCCGTTCAATGTATAGGGTTGAATAGAGAAGTTAATGGGTTCCTTTTTCCTTATGATGGTGGTGTGTCCATCGTTCTCTGGCAGTAGTCATGAAATGTCGATTCACTACGCCAGTTACCTCTCTCTAAGATATCATCTATCGGGTATTTTTACAGTTTAAGGAAGCCTCTGCTGATCGGACACTGCCTGGTGGTTCTTGGACCCCTGCTTCTAACAGTACTGACCTTATTCAATTCCCTATAACTGCCCTGGTGGCTGGTTTTGGTGGTCCTCTTGAAGATATAAATAATTCGAAATATCCCTACCTTCCTCTCTCCTTGGGTTTGACACGCAGACGAGTTTCCGTAACCAGAATAATGGGTCGATGTTCTGACACGTGGAAGCGCTCAGCTTCCATTCCGATTGACGATGCTTGGCGGTATCTGTCTTTGCGCCAAACATTGGCCATACAATTATGTGGCCACCTTTATCCACTACTCCATTGTCTACTATTACTAGTAGTAATGTGAGGTCATGAACCCCTTCGTCCCGGTGCGAGAAGCAGCCGAGTAGCTGTCCTGCGAGACGTTACGTATAGGTTGTACTCCACCGGTGTTGTTTTCTAAGATGATCTACCACTCATCTTGGATCCCAAACCGGTGGTTTGACGGGTTTGGATTTATGTACTGAAATTGCCTATTGAAATTGCCTAAACATATTGTGTTTTACTACCACGTTGCTGCTGATAATATCTCCAATGATCATCGGTTTGCAAAATGTGGCTATGGCTGACTTATTCACCAGGATGGTGTTGTACGACACACCCTCCTTGTTGTGCAAATAGCCTAGGTATCTGGCCAATTCCATTGCTTGAGGGCTATTATGATTCATTAGGTTCATGTTACACCATGTCTTCAATTTGTTCCAAGCTGGTTTGTAAGTTTTTAGAATCTGGAAGTAAGGAGGGCCCTTTTTTTCCCACCGTTCAATTTTATGTTATTTTTCACCCTGTCCGAAATTATCCAAAGTTGAAGGGACATGTCCTGGGTCCTTGGAGGTGAACGGTTGGTCTCCGTATCTACTAGTGTCGTATGTAGGTGAGTGATAGTGTATAAGGAGGTACTATCGCCCATCGTTCAAGCCCGCTCCCCAAAAGCATTGTTTCCAGCTCGGTGCCACTAGTAAGTACTTCCCTTTTGCTGAGGTGAGGTGCGCTAGGACTCGTGGAAGTAAGTTTGGTAGTGGAAATATCCACGCCAGTCTGAAGTCCCATACTCGGCTGAAGGCGTCGTGAAACAGAGCGCCACTGTCTGTAACGTCTCGTGAGACGTACGTTGCAATGAAATGTGCTGTTTCTCTTGCGAATAAATCCACCTCGGGAACTCCCCATCTTTGAAACAGGGGGATAGTTGCGGTGTTGATGAGGTACCATACGGGAATGAGTTGTCTGCGGGAGAGATGATTTTTTTTTCTAGATGCCTTTATGGATTGATACCTCGCAATTACTATCGAGGTTTCTTAAGAACTTTGGCACGCAAACTACTCTACTTGATGCTAGTCAAATGAAAATTGTGCCGGCTGAGAGAATATGCCTTATTAAAAAGTATTCTTCTACCCGCATCGGGTATTGCTAATTTGAATTCGGCCAGGGCCTATGAAACCGCCTTGCAAAAACCCTGGAAAATTCTTTGTAGCGCAAGGCGGAGGTGATTCTGATGAATATTTTGTCGTATTCTTTGGGAATTGAAGACTGCGATTTGTAGCCGAGTTTTTTCCCGTGGTAAAAGAAATGTCGCATAGGACTGATATTCTGAGCATATGCTTATCCTATCTTATATGATTGCAGTCACTAGATCTGAAAGGCATGAATCATCGTTACATGTCACCATTTATTATTTTTATCCTTTTTATTACATCAATAAAGAAATTAAAAAGTGCATCTCTTCCGGCCTCGTTTGTCATGGTCCCCGGAAGGTCTCGAATGTCCGCATCTGCCATCTGTAATAAAAAGTTCAGATTGTGCCGCTCCTTGCTAAAGATTTGACAATCTATGAGTAAATTTAGAACGTCCTGGTCGCTTCCGTCGTCGCATGGACACTTTCCATCAGATGTTATTTTAAATCGGTGCAGGTATGCTCGCATGACTCCGTGACCTGTAAGAATCTGAGTCATCTCAAAACACAACCCCTTATGCACCCTGACGTCTCGTGCTGCTGAAATCGAAGGTAAAAACTTTCGGGTCAACTCCCCTGTCGATGAGTTTATGTATCGTGACTTCCATTCGTTTTTCACCATATCTGAAATTGTAATTTTCGCGTAGCTCAGAGGAAATTTGTTATAAGCTATCGCGGTCTTCGGTTCAGGGGCACCATGCCGAGCCAATTTATCGGCTCTTTCATTTCCTTCTATCCCGGTGTGTCCCCTTATCGACTTGAAGTGCACCTCGGGGTGGCGCCGTCTCAGTATTGCGGACTCGCTGTGAATAGAAAAGACAATCGGATTAGTAGACAAGGGGTCTCCAATTGCTTGGATTGAGCTTTTGGAGTCTGAATAAATACAAATACTTACTATGGTTTTCGGTGAGCTTTCGTTGTATTGGATCTGAGCCTGCCCACTCCAGACCGCATTGGATGGCATAGAGTTCGGCCTGCATTACCGTACAATACCAGTAAGGCGGTACTTACGAGCCGCTATCTCACCGCCATTAATGTATGCCACAAACCCTGCATCAGTAACGCCATCAATTTTGCTCCCATCCGTGAAAATCGGCATGTTATTGCATTCGTTGCTTTCCAACATTGCAGGATAAGAAACCACTTCAGAAAATAGTCTAGCCGGGTATGGCAGCCTTCTGTAGTCCACCGGTTTTTCGTAAAGCCTATCGTCTGGCAGAAAATCTGCGAGGCCCTCCTCGCCCTTCTTAGCTCTGTAAGTGAGAGCGATTTGTTTTAAACGTAAATCTAGAGGCTTAAGTCCTGTTAGAGCTTGCGTTGAATTTAATGAAGCCGTGTGGCAAGCTCTGCATATTCGTATCGCTAGTGCACGCTGAACCGTATTGAGTTTTTTTTTGCTATGTTTTTCCGTTTAGCAGCTTCATACCATATGCTGGCCGCATACGTGATCATAGGCTCAATAGCACAAGTGTAGAGAATTCTAAGAGCTTCAGAAGATACATTCCATATGGGTTTGGCCATTCTTGCTAGTTTGAGCGAAGTCACCGCTGCTCTTTTGCAGATGCTATCCGAGTGCTTCGACCAATTTAGTTTGTCATCGATTACTACCCCTAAACGCTTAAAATCCCTAGAAAAAGATAGAGGTTGCCCATTCATCACCAGCGAAGGCGGAGAAACACGCCTCCTAGTAAAGAATAAGGCCTTCCTTTTTTCCACGGAGAAAGACAGTTTCACCTTCCTTCCCCAGGCACCAACGCTCTCCAACACGCTGTTAATCATGGTTTCTAGAGAACCAAGTTCTTTGGATTCCACAATCAGCAATGCATCATCAGCAAAGGCCTGTGCGTGTAACCTTCAGGAAACGGCATAGATAGAAGATCGTCGAGAGCTATATTGCGGGAGAGATGATCTGCCACGCAGTTGTACTTTCTGCGGAGGTATTGCGCGGTAAGGGTGATATTGGCTCAACTGGTAAATACTAGGATTTGTCGGCAAAGGCTTAGGAGGGTGACAGACTTTGTGCCGACCTCGTTGTTGATGTATGCCACCACTTTTTTGTTGTCTGTCTGCAGAAGCAGATCTGATCCTTTGATTGCTTGTACCCGAGATTGAATTGCAGAGAGAACTGCAAACATTTTCTTCCTGTTGGAATGCCATGCCATGCCAACTGGTCTTGTTTCCATGTACCTGATAGGTGGTGTTCATTCAGTTAGGCTCCCCAGCCTGGGTCGGCTGCGTCTGTCGTCAGGAAATGATTGAATGTCCTTATGTGTGTCAACTCTGAGGATCCTATCACCTGGAGCCACCACATGGTATCCTGCTGGGCCTGTGGTGGGATTGTCGCCAATTGGTGAGGATGGGACCTCGACAATATTGATGACTGGAGCGTTGTAGCCGTCGGCAATGCAACCTTCCTCGTAGAGGTAGAATGCGAAGTTGAGTCGCCCCAGAAGGGATTGAACATGTGCTTGTCTGAGGACCAATTGCCCTTTTGTACCTGCGTTGTGTCAACTCTGAGGATCTATCGCCCGGAGCCACCACATGATGTCCTGTTGAGCCTGTGGTGGGATTGTCGCCAATTGGCGAGGACGAGACCTCTTCAATATTGATGACTGGAGCGTTGTAGCCGTCGGCAATGCAACCGTCCTCGTGGAGGTAGGATGCGAAGTTTGGTCGCCCCAGAAGGGATTGGATATGTGCCTGTCTGAGGGACCAACTGCCTTTTTGTACGTGCGTTAGCAGATAGTGACACTACACTACTGCTACACACTTATCCGGAGACAGGAACCTACGATTATTGTGTGTGTCCCATGTGATGTACAGGAACCCTCATTGTTGGCTTGGGATCAGATAGGATTATTTTTTAATATTTAGTATCCACCCTAAAGACTGTAGGAAGTGAGATATCCCGGGACCTGGTGGCTAGCTCGGGATGTTGGTGGGACCCGGGATTCACAAAAATTAAAACTAAATTGGTATCTGTTTCATAGTAGGGTTAAATGAAACTCGTTTTATTATATTCGGTTTATGATTTTAGATTACACGTGCTAGTTACACTTCGAATGTTTTATGCACTAATTTTAGTTTGGTTATTAATAATTATTATCGTTCACAATTTTATTGTAGCCTTTCACTCCGTATCCCATTTTTCACTTCCATGCTCGATTTTTTATTTGTTTTAGGCCTACCACGCATGGACGATTACATAACCAGCCGGTAGCATTCGGACAATCGTTGGTTTGCTCGCGCATGATCCAATTTATTACCGGCCAGTATGTTTGAGCGCGCATGGCGTGATATATATATCGGAGGCGATGCGCGCGCACTGAAGATATGCGTACGCACCGAAAAATGGCGCGATATGATAAGAAACGTCAAAATGGATTTTGTAGAGCTTATATTATATATAGAGGTTTTGTATAGATTATCAAACTATTTTAAAACGTGGGTATATATTATTAATTTATAAAGAAAGAAACTAAAAAAATGGGACTGGTAAGCGCATGCAAAGCCAATAGGTACGCTTCGATGAACTGTCATATTATGTGGATCTCGTAACAGTTCGATGTATGCGTGCGCTCCATACGACCACGTCACTTGTGCATGCTTGTGTGAGTGCACTCTCGGCCAGCTATGACGTGTCATGCGCGGGCTCTCATTTAAAAGCATTGCCAATGGGGCCCCGGCCGGTTCAAATCGGTGTAAAATGTTGTGTCTGAACATAGATTTTCAACTCGACCGTTCGCTCGATCGTCCATGCGCGGGGTTGCATTGCAATACGATGGTTACAACTCCTCGATTGTTGACCGTACGATAGTAAATCGTTCATGCGCGGTAGGCCTTCTCTCCGAATTGTGAGTACCAATGTTCACCGTTTTAAAATGGCGACCCTCTACTCTCTTCTTTCTCTCGACAGTGTTGACATCCTTCCCTTACATACTCCTTATTATTAAATTCCTCTGGCTTTAGTCTCTTTTATTCGGCAAATCACATTCTTCTCTGACATACTATTATTATAATTAGATAGATACAATTCTTACGAGCTAAGTACATGTTAAACATTTTGACAGTTATTCAAGGAATTTTGGACGTACGTACGCCCATTGTTGACTAGGAGGTCAGGTGACATGGTTATACCTAATAATTAATTTACTCTATCGGGAGAGGCCCAATAATCATGGGTATGACAGAAGGTTATCCTGTATTCTACCTGAACCGAGACTGTTTCTCGGATTGGTAGGCTACTGAGAAGTCGTCTAAGTAATTGAATACTCTCAGCCATTCTTTTGTAGACGTTCGGCGACCCAATTGGTCAGGGACGCAAACATAATCGGAGCGGCTGACAGCACGAACGTGAGACACGTGAATTGTAGGAGATCTCCTCAGTAGGCTAGTCGAACGAATCGACGGTGTTGAGAAGCTATGGGTACCTGGAGGTACGCCAGGCTTAGATCTATTATTCCTAGCCAGTCTTCTTTTTGCAAGAAGGCTGGAACCTTGTAACGGTGAATTAGTTTGAATAACTATGGCTGTAAGAACGCATTTAAACGCTTTCGGTTGAAAACAGGGCCTAGGGTCCTGTCTTGTTTCTTGATCAGAAATAGGGTTGAGAGAAAACTGCAGGTTGGACCCGCTTCTTCTAGAACCTCTGAGTTCTTTAACTCCTCGATCTGGACCTCGAGTGACCTCTGTTGATTGTCGCGTTTGAAATTCTTTCCGTAAAAGTAAAGAAGGACTTACCAATGGTGATTTCCGCACAAAAGGTATGAGGGCTCCGGCTTTCATTTTTACCAATGTTGGGGGGAGGAACCCTCCGCCATCCAGACTCAGAAAGTCTCTTAGGCGGCCCCAAATGTTGTTGGTCGTCCAGATGCGGTCACCTCCGGTTGGAGTACGGACCTCTGGTGGAGCCCCTACCTCCCCTGGAGAACCCTTCCCACAGGACGTTGCCCCTTAGGAGTACCCCAGCCATAATGTGATTTTAAAAGACTCTGAGCTCAGAGGAATCCTTGATAGTGCCTCCCGAGTGAAGGTATCCTTCACTGAGGACAAAATCATCTGGCGCCGAGCTTGTATAATCTCGGCGCGTTTCCCGGTGAGGATCTAAGTCATGTCCACGCAAATTTTATTATGCGTTGTCCCCAAAACCCTCTTCGTTTTTTGTACAGGCCCATCGCTGTCATGATGTTTTGAAGATTGGTTGCCCAATCCACTAACTCTTGCATACCCTTCCAGAAGCTGTCCCGTTGGGTAAACATCGTATTCTGGAGGGCCGCGATGGTCCTCTCCGTCAGATGGTTAACTGATGACGAGTGGTCATACCGACACAACTCTTCATTGAGCCCTAACTCTACGAACGTAGGGGCCTTTTGTTTTTAGGCGTTGTGCCACTCCTTGCCGAGGATACGTCAAACATCAGCTTCTTAATCGATGCTCGTACGTTGAACTTTTCCTCCTGTGACAGTTCTGCTTTGCCGTCTGGTGTCCATTGCTTTTAGAATACCCTCCTCACGGTCATCCAGATGTTGCACCATAATCACAGATCACTTAACGTTCACTTAACGATCACTTAACGTTCGTCCAAGATATTTTATTTTGATAGTTAGAACGAAATGTGAGACGCTACATCTAAACAATAAGGAAGCCAAATCCAGAATGACAAAGGAATCCCTAATAAAAAAGGGACACGCGGGTATGACCAGTAAATAAAAAGGGAGGAATGACCAACGACAAGAAAAAGGAAAATAAATTAGTAGAATATAACCTCACGCGAAGAAGGAAGAGCAAACCCTATCTCAAGGACTTCAAAGTCAAATTCGAATAATATGTATATATTCTTCCGAAATACTGTTACTCCTTTCTATTATTCCATTAATAAACACTTTTTTACCCGAATAACATCTGAAATCGTTGTAAAATACAATACTCAACATACAACAATATCCGCCATGTTTTTTGTGAAGTAGCAGCTTACATTAATACCAACAGACTTTTTTTTCTGTTTCGTGTTCGTACGAAAATTATGACATGTTCACTCTCCAGAGTCTAATCTCTTTACCTAATCCATTATTTAAGGTAGAATTCTCATCATGTGCTTGTCGCGTTATAATAAACTAAACAAAAATCGAGGAGGGTTATACCGTTGCCCTTGATTTAGTTAAATGTACATACGTTGAAGAAACGTTAAAATTCAGACTTGTAAGCTTCTAATAACAAAAATGAAAATTAGTACAGAGCCAGACAAAGGACTTTATGCCGGCGCTCCATTGGGGGTCAGAAGTTGCGATTATCATTATGTCTTCCGACAATCCTAATATGTTGTGTTTACATTACATTTACATTATAGACTTGCATAACATAATATAACAGTGAAAATATCACAAATTTCACGTTTTCTTTTATGAATGTCATAAATTCAAATTTAAAAAAATATATAAATTTCTCATTTTCTAATGTGTAATTAACAAATTAGGTACTTAATCAATAAAACTGTTTAAAAAAATAAGATTTTTTCGGTCCGAATGATTGCATATTAAGTAATGTCACATGGAATTTACGTAGTGAGTGAAGGACGAAGTCTTTCAACTCAGAGAGAAAAATATCAAACAAGTTTGAAATTCAACGAGACTGGTCATCGGATTGAAAAGATCGCAGATCTGGGGTGCTCGTCTGACTTGTGTGCCAATGGAGCACAGGCATTAGGTTTAATATTTATTAAAACTTTGTAGGCAAACGATTTTTTTCATTCCACATAATGTTTTTCAGTCCAGCTTGCTTTTTTTTAATCACAAAAAGAAAAAACGTTTTTATAATAAAGTCAGGGTATGTATTTAAATAAAATACCTACCTACATCTAAAGTAAAGGCACCGTCCACAAACAAAGAACGGGAAGTAAAGAAATTCTTTGGGCGTTATCAAAGAGATTGGACTACTCACACAGAGGGAGCACACAAAATGTCAGTGCGTACTCGTTATATTGTGAGCCAAAGTTATATCTCTCTGAAATTAGGTACATTTTGCTGCAAATGGGCCGTACTCGGACATAAAAACGCCCTACTGAGTATTTTTTTTGTCAATACTTCAGCTTACAACCAATTCATGATAAACGTATTTTCATTATAAAAAGTTCCAGCAATAAAAACTTTATTAGGATTCAGGGTAAGAAAGAATAATGCAAATGGAGTAAGTAACTATTTTATTTTTAATAATAACACAAAAAACACAATATTTTGAAAAATTAAACACAAATCAGTTAATAAGCAAATGGGTAAATCTTATAATAAAAAATATGGTCTTGTTTTTATATATTGTTCTATATAAAATAACATAGTATTATTGTTTAGATAAAACTGTTAAATAAAAAAACACAAATATTTACACAGTTAATTACAAACCAAAAAAAAGTTTATTATATTACCTACCTATTTACACATGTGTATTTTGAAAATATTTTATGAAATAAAAATATAACATGGGTCCGTTTTTCACATATTGTTTCTAAAATTACTTGTTTATATAAACCTATTAGACACAAAATATAGGTAGGTATGTTGAAAATTATTAATATTATTATGATTATATAGTTAATAACAATAGTTAATAACATAAAATTATGAGAGAAGCCCTGCATAATATGCAATATCAATATATTCATACAAAAAAAATCGAATATTGATGGTATTGAGCAGTGCTCCGCAACCGGTGTGCCGCGGCACACAGGTGTGCCGTGAGACGATGCTAGGTGTGCCGCGATGCAATACCCAAATTTGCGTACATGGCTGGTAATATATTTGAGCACCTGCACGAACTTAATAAAACAATGCAAGGTCAGAATGAAAATATATTGACATGCTCTGATCAATTAGCAGAATTCAAAAATAAACTCTAACTTTGGCAGAAGGTGTTAACAAAAGGATCTCTACAAATGTTCCAAAGGAACTACCAAACCACCATTGAAAACAAGCAATCAATTTTGGATCCGTCTCAAAAACATTTAACTTTGCTGCAAAATAAATTTTATCAGTGCTTTCATACAATCAATGCGACTGGATACGAAACCCTTTTGCAACCAATGCCGAAAATTCTATAGAAGCGCTTTTCCTATAAATTCGAGAGGAATTTGTTGAATTGATAAATGACGGGGTGCTAAAACTGAACTTCCCCGATGTTCCATTGGTTATTTTCTGGATTTCGGTTAGTAAAAAATATCCTCGGATTTCCGACAAAACTATCGCAGTTCAGCTCCCATTTTCGAGTTAAAAAAAGCGCGCTATTTTATTACGCTAGTATTAATATTTTAAAACATCTTATTATAGGATACAATTATTATTAGTGTCAATACTCGACAAATAATTATTCCAAACCCGACAACTAACCATAATTATATTAATATAATATAACCATACGAAAAATTGCTAAGCATAAAATCAATACCATTAATTTTACCTCGAACACTATTTAAAAAATGCTATTTTAGAGTATCACGCTGTCTTCAACCTTAGCTATAGATAGGGGCCCCCGCCAAAGATTTTGGCCTGGGGTCCTCCTTCATGATGTGGGGTCCATATTTTAGTGTATAAATTGTTTTACGTGTGGTGTGCCGCGGAATTCTGGGAGACCTTTGGTATGCCGTGGGTGGGAAAAGGTTGCGGAGCACTGGTATTGAGGACTCTTCTAGCCGGGTAATGTGTCCACCTCTGATGAAATCATTTTCCAAGAAATACTTTTCACACAGTAAAGAATATTGAGATGGCACCCAGCTCTCCCGCCCGACTGCATCAATCCACCATTTCCGAAGAACTTCACTTTTCGGAAATCTGTTATAATTTAATTTATATAACATTACAAAATTGCTACATATTATAATCTATTACATACTTCATATAAATACATTTTTTTGTTTGGTATTCTTAAAAATAGGTATATTTAACTCTAAATGAAATATAAAATCTATGTAAATAATGAATGTCATTAACTAGCACTAACAGTTTTTACTGTGAAAAACATATCGAATATTTTGGGTTCAAAATAATATTATGAATACGGGCCTGGATTTTCTACAATAAACAACCATTTGACGTTTGATGTAAAAGTTATGATTTGTTATTGTATAAGATCTTTTAGGAAAAACTATCAATGCATAAATAATTAATAGTATGCATATTGTTCCAAAATGCTATTGCTCATTTGTAATCTTCCATTAATGAACACTTTTTTAGCCGAATAATAACATAGAATAATACAACTCATTTGTCACTAAACATGAAGAAAAATGTACCTTATATTATTATTATAAATACCTGTGAAAAGATATGCCGGCATTTTTCATGGCTTTGCATCCTATTGCACTGCAAGAGACCATGGTTTTTTTTTTTACTTAAAACGTCGACGAAAATATTTCACTTATTTCAAGATCGAGAGAATAACAATATTATAACCGCCATGTTGTTTTACGACACGAACTTTAAGCTAGCAGCTCCAGTAATACCAACTGTCTTTCTCCGATTCGTATTTTTTCGTACGTAAATTATGGCATGTTCCCTCTCCAGTCTTCAATCTCTTTGGGCGTTACATTAAAAATTATTGAAACGACAAAAAAGTTTGGTTTTTAACATTTTTCAGTACTATTTCTTTGAAATATATAATATTGTTTAATAATGCTACAAAATATAGGTAGATATTAATAATTAAAATACAAGCACGTAAAAATTAAAAAAAAAATGAATTTCATAGATAAACGATTTAGAGAAATAGAAAAAGAAGATTAAAAGGCAAGAAAAATTCGAAAAATAAACACAAAATGTGTTTTTTTACATGTACAGGTACGAATTGAACTTAATTACATTTACTCAAGTATAAAACACTTGTTTTTTGCTATGGTATTATGTTCATAGTATTTTTTAAGGTGTCGTTGAAAGTACCAACCATAGATAATGATAATATACATACAGCAGAATAATCAAATTATTGAAAATTGCCGGCATTGTTGCTGTCAAACATACAAATTGATATAATAATAATTCCCCAAAATGAGCCGAAGAAAGAGAGTGAAGGTAAAAATATAATTGAATGCCCTCTAATCCATGATTTAGGTTAATTTTAAACTAAGGCAAGCTTAAAATGTTATAATAATCATTGTCAAAGAGTAAGGTTATTTTTATTTGTTTACGTTTTTATCAGACCGACGGAAAAGAGTTGGAAGACAAACTGAAGGTACCGGAAGACTCTGAGTCCGATAACTCAGAAAAACCAAAGATGGTTTCTTTGAGTCCTCTCCTTTCCGGTGTCAACCAAGATTCCCCTTCAACCAGAGGCTCTTCTGACACTCCTACGAATACTCCTAACGTTTCAAGTAAGAAAGAAGATAAGCCCGCCGATGCCACTAAGCCAGACGAGCCTGAAGAGATCAATTATCGAGAAATGCCCTCTGGGTATGTATTATATTGTTATTGTTACTGTAACATACTAACTTTTTTCTCTCATTTTTTCCCTCTTTTTTCCAAAATGCTTTTTGAATGATTTTTTAAGGTGAAGATCATTGCTTACCATGTCATCTTAAAATTTCATTGATCTTCAAAAGAATACAATTGGAATACTTCCTTAAGCCTCGATGACAATGAGCTACTTCACAAGCTGCTTGTTGGCGAATTTAAAAGCGGGCGAGTCAGCTAGTGCGATTGTGATGATGACACACAAAACTTTCCACTAGCTCAGAAGCGAACAAGCTAGCTAGTTGAAACCATCATTTTTGGTACTATTTAAACAGGACGTATTGAGTAGTTAATTTTTTTTCCGGGAGGTCGCCACTATCGCTCTACTGCGCATACGCAGTTTGGCCCATCGCCACTATCGCTCTACTGCGCAGACGTATATCAGCCCACACGCCAGCGTGTAGCGTGTAAAGTAGATCGTCTTTTAACTTTGCTCGGTAGATTGGTTACAATCTGCTTGTTAGCTTGTTCAATGATGACACTGGGCAAATTTACAAGCAGATTGTAAATTCGCCAACAAGCATCTTGTAAAGTAACTCAATGTCATCGAGCCATTACCTGCAAAAAATATTAACAAAACAATCCTAGTTATAGTTGTTGCAAAACAATCGAGTGACTTTCTTTAAATGACTTTGAAATTTCAATTATTATCCCTTCAATGTTCTTGTACGAAAGTACTTTCCATACTTTATTTAGTAATACAAAAGCTACACATCGATTAATGTGAGGTAAAACCTCTTATATCTCATTCAATTTCTCTTGGATGTTCCGAGTGGTGTCAATACTTACACCAAAGGACGGACTATGACTACAGATATGGACTAGATAAAAATTTATATCAAGAATAAAACTAAAATAATTTTATTATAATAATTATTATTCTAAAATGTTCCAGCCTTGAAGGAGCAGCTTTCCAGTCGAGGTTGCCTTTTGATCGATTGTCCTCTCTGGAAGCGGGATGTTTCCCGGATCTGACGGGTCCCATGTTGCACGTCTTCATCCAAGTGAGGAATCGCCTTTTGAAAATGTGGGTTGAAAATCCCAAATTACAGCTCACGGGCGAGAACGGATTGGCTAATATGGAGGTAAAAAAAAAATAATGATTATCTTACGTCTTATTGTCGTTTGTTCTTGATATGTCTCTGATATGACATTGGGTATCTTAATGTCCGATATTTATAAACAGGTTTTCCTCTAGCTGTTTAATTCCTTACTTGTTTTCACGATATCTTCATGTATTAATTTGGTATATAAATGGTAATTAGAGTCTGTCTTCTATAAGCTGGTGTGCGGTTTCCCCTCCCGCTTTAGCATTCAGCACTGTATTACCTTTCGTTTTCTCCCATTGAAAACTTGCAACAGTTGAACGCGCTCTCCGTCCGCGAACGACGTGACGTGAACGCCAGCTTATAGAATACAGACTCTAACTATATTATTCTTTGTCATTTTTGTGCAATTGCCATTGGTGAGTGTGCATAGTTCCTTAATATACCGAAAGGTGAAACTCGGACCCGCAATCACTCATCTATGACATTGTCACGTTAATAATTGATTAAATATAATTACAACAAGTTATTAGATATTATTGCATAATATAGCCCTGTATTATGTAATAGCATTACTATTTATTTCCAATTGAACTTGTTCTATAGTTTTACTACTTTAGTTTAACTGGAAAGTCCTATATTTTAATGAAATCTACCAATCTTATAATGTGAGACATGCATATGGTAGTAATAAGGATGTATACTGCAGTATGCACATAATCATTGTGTCAATTTCAGATTCCATACAACAGTGATCCAGTTTTGGTGATTCGTGTCCACAGCTTTCTCGAGAGGCACGGTTTTATAAATTACGGTCTTTATAAACGGTTGACACCCATTCCCATTCCCACACCAATCAAAGGAAAATCACCACCAAAAGTCATCATTATAGGAGCTGGTAAGCATTTTACACTAACTAAACCATTCCCATATTTAAAAATACTTTGTTAAATTATTTAAGCCTTTCACTGAACCAACTAAATAATTCCCTATGCAAAAAGAATAGCGAGATAAGGCTCAAATCACTGGTTGTCAGGAAAGCCAAAAGTTGATAGTATTTCAGATTGCAGTACTCTCTCAGTAATCCGCCACCCCAAAAACCAGACAAGTGTCGAATTAGTGAAAGCGGCGGATTATAGTGCATACATACAAAATATGGTAAAAATTAAAACAGGTATTTCGTAAAAATACCTTTTTTTGAGAAATTTGCATTAGAAAATTACTGTTTTATTAATAATTTAAATCAAGTATTTACTAAATTATACATATTTATAAACTAAGTTTATTAACTAAACATAGGTAAATACTTGACACAACCAGTAGGCAGATAAATGGCTTAGGATTCCTGGCTTTCCCTATGACCAAAAGCTTCATTTTGTGTGTCCCGGTTGCACTGGAGCACGGCATAATTATTGTGATGCGGTCCTTAGGCACTTTCCTCCCTGGTAGGTACATTACTTTCTTCGTGATGAACGTACGTTTTACGAAGGAGAAGTTTCCAGAATAAACCCGTCTCATCTGTGTTGTATACTTGTACGTGGCGGACTACTGAATTTGACAATCGAATACCGGCGAATTATAGAGCTTGATTTTGTGCTTTCAACTAGTAAAAAAACCGCGGATTATAGTAGTTGTCGGATAATCGAGTGGCGGACTACTGAGAGTGTACTGTACTTTGAATGAGAATACTTAAGTTTTTGTGAAATTTAGCGATTTAGCGGCGTCTTTTGGCTTATTGTTTTTCTTCTTTACGCATTTATGCCCCGTGATTAATTTTGTATAATTAATTTTCAGATTTATCTTCCTTCTCCTTTCGTTATTTTAGCAAAAAAAAAAAAAACATAGTGATGTATCATTAGCCACAACATCTACATTAGCCACATTATGTTAATTTAGAGTAGATACGATAATTAAATGGTTTTGTCGTTTTTAAGAGATTCAGCATGTTACTTGGTGGTAATTGTTGATAATCTTATAAATTTTGTCTATCCTTTGGCATTCACCACATATAATAAATTCCGAGTGTGAATTGTATATGGTGTTTGTGTTTCTTTGAAGGCGTGTCTGGATTAGCAGCAGGACGTCAACTTCAATCGGCAGGCTGTCAAGTCGTCATACTCGAAGGAAGAGATAGAGTGGGTGGCCGTGTAGTGACATATCGTAAAGGACCTTTCGTAGCTGATTTGGGTAAAAGAAAACATTCTTTCTCACATTTTTACAATGTAACATTACTCTTTTCACTTGCACATATAGGACTTCACAGAATACAGGTTATCTTAGAAAGCTCTTTCTTACGGGGGAATGATTTTTAGCCAATCGACAACATGTAAACTTGCCAGTATTTGAACCTACATCCCATGTCTTCAGAAACAGATGCTTGGCCAATACCTCACCAAGGGGATAAATGTAAATGTGATAATTGCTACAATCTAGTCCCCTCTACTGTACATATGACTATGAAGTATTGCCATACTAATAGATGTATAAAAGGTACCACGAGAATTTTCTTTGTAGACATCTGGGTGTACTCATATAAATTTTATTTTTTCAATAATTATCAGATAAATACAGCTAAATGTTGTTGACAAATGGACTCCTAACACTACATTGTAATAAAGGTTATTATTGGAAGTCCTCGTTACATCGTTGATGTTCTATAGCACTAATGTAGGTGCCGGTGTCTGCTTAAATTTAATTAAATTAAATTTTGGTAAGGTCAAAATATTGATGCTTGATTTGATATACCTAAATAAAAAAGAATTTCTGGTTATGTATACACATTATTATTTTTTATGAAATCAATGTTTTTTGAATTAAAATATAAAAATCATTAAAACTATGTGTTCAACGACCTCGAGCCTTGTCAACATTATTTCGACAATGTAAGAATTGGCAAGTCATTTAACTATCACATACTCGTCCCATCTATAGTCAGCATATTTTACACGCATTCACACATTCTTCGATGGGGTTCGACTGCCTCCGGCTAGGTCATCGAAACACTCGAAGTTGCAATGATGCAGAGGCCAGCAGATTTCCCAATTGAAAACTATATCAACAATGACTTGTAATTTACCGAATATTCATGTATATAAATAGTGGATCTTAGTTGATGAGTTAGTCGTTGTATCAATCTTAATCTCAGTCCGATCAGTAATCTTCGTGTTAGTCAGATCCCAGTTTCCACATCACTAAGCACAGCATCTCATCCACCGAGCCTCGGATCTCGGACCAGTAATATAACTTGTATTGACTATTTACACTATAATAAAAACTCACTCCTCCATTCATCGCAGGAACGTCCAATCTGACTTTCATCTCAACACCTGGTCATATCCCAAAGTGGTCTCGTCCCTCTACAACGAGACCCTGCCAAATATGAATCAGTCAAAATTTTTTGTAGGTTAGGAAAAATAACCATAATTAATTAATTAACATGTTGATCGCCATGGGGGTCACCGGTGACCGGCAAAGAAGACCTGCCTTAGAGTTGTTCTACAGCGCCGGCGGGCCGCGCGCAGTGCATTTTTCGATACGCGGTGACCGGCATGGCCCTTCTGTATATTACTGCCACTTGGCCTGAAAATATGTCTTCCCAGTCACAAAATATAGGCTCACTAATGTAAAGAATGTACATAATGAAAAAAAAAGTTTTCCTTTTAAATTGTAAATGTGTTTTTGTTGATATAAAAATAATAATTAAATAGATTATAAAAATGTAAGTTATAAAAAATATGTAAATAATAAAAAAATAGAATAAAAAAAATGATTATAAGGTATGTATACGTATATTTCCAGTTTATGTGTATCCAGGTATTATACTACCCAATTTGAAAACTTTTATTCCGTATTTGTGCCTTTTCTGCTTATTATACTATCTAAATATAATTCGACCGTGAAATGGCACCATGCTCTCGTCAACACATATGGACAGGTGACCGGCGAAGTGGCCGGCCCGGCGCAATAGAATAAATTAACTTGTTGGCGCCGCGACGGACACATGTGGCCGGCACATCATAAAAACTAATATTTACGTAAAAAAATCATCAAAATGAAAAAAACGTTATATTCTTTCATTACCTATCAAATAATACCTTAGAGACAAATAATCATTTTTTAACTATTTTCTGTAAAACTAGTTGGCGATCAATGTGTTAAAATACTTTAAAATGTAAATTATCAAAAAAATGTCTCAATTTGCAAGCTTCATATTTTTTCATTAGGTGTCTCTGTGGAGAGTCATGAATATCAGTGCATTTAGCCAGCATACTGCAGTAAAACAAATATTAATTAGAGAAATAACCCAACCTATGAAAGTTATTTTAGTTACAATGTAGATATGATAGAGATTTTTTAATATTATTTTAGGTGCCATGGTTGTGACAGGACTCGGTGGTAATCCGGTTACTACGCTTTCCTTGCAAATGGATATGGAACTACACAGAATCAAACAAAAGTGTCCATTATACGAAGCAACTGGACAACAAGTTCCCAAACATAAGGATGAAATGGTAAGAGATACACAATCAATAATGCCAATATTCAAAGATTATTTCTTGTAGGTATATCTAAAATGTTTTCATATTATATATACACATTAAAAACGTTGAGGGATCGCCATCAAGTGTTGAATTAGAAGTATAATCATACCACTCCCTCCAGTTATCAGTGGCAAAGGTTGGAGGTAAGCTGTTTAGAGCTGAGTGCACATTAAACTTTGTTAGCCATACTTATTTGTTTTTATTGAACTAAGCTACAATAATTTACAGATGGTGTAGGTTAATTTTTAAAAAGCAATTAACTCCTGTCTAAACCAAACCATAATAGTTTTGGTATATTTTGGGTGATCTGACAAAATTGTGCACACTTTTTCATTCATATTTGTTTGTTTTCATTGAATTAGAAATACATATTACACATGTTGGTTATTTTTTTTTAATTCATTAAACCTTACCTAAACCAAACTATGACAGATAAAAAATATTATTCTATCTATAAAATATTCAAAATTGTGTATGATTTAATGGCATAATTTTAGATATTTACTATTATTATTTGACTATTATCTATTATGGTTTGGTTTCGCAGGGTTTAATTGAATTTTAAAAACTAACCGAAACCATCTGTAAATTGTAGTCTTTGTTCAATGAAAACAAATACAATATATGACTGACAAAGTTAAGTGTGCACTATTTATGGCAGATCTTAACAGCCTACCTCCACCCTTCGCCACTGCTATTTATAGTTCAAACTCTTTGACCATTAGCGACCTTTGACCACAATCTATTTGGCCATTATTGTATTAACCTTTTCGATTCGTGCCAATTATTTTGTAGTTGAGTAATTAACTGCGTTAAAATTTTATTTTCATTATTTTCCGGCTTGGTTAAAAGCCCATAACAACATTTCCTCGATTTCAGTGGTGCATGATAACATGCACAGCGTATCAGTGACATCCCTAAGCAAAGTGGTGCATTTAAGCAAACTTATAATACCACCCCCTTTCATTTTACCACGTTTTTATTAGCTCGTATTCTTGTTTGTCCGGTATAGGTTTTTTCGTGTGTGTCTAGTATAAATTTCCTCTTCTTTGTCCAAGATTTGTATTGGATGATTGAAGATTTTTAACTAACTTCCCGATTAGCTAGACATTTGAAACTTTTAGAATATGTCAGAACACGACGACAATGCATTCTTTTAATACTTTTAGCCATTTTTAAGTAGAATTGAATTCATTTTCAGTTAATTCTGTTTTGTATGGAAAGTTACTATTGTTGGTTGCTAAGGGGGTCCTAGCAGCTAAATTATTAATATATACGTGCGTTACTATGGAAATCAATATGAAATGTCAAAATGACATTTCAGTATTCTATATTTATTTATTTATATAGTTTTTATTAATACATAGAATTGTCAAGTTTATATGATTAACAGAAAATTTAAAAACGTGTATAAGTTCTTTTTATCTTGTAATTATTTAGTTTCAAATTGTCTGCAAATTCGATTGGTACCTACTTGTAGAATTTATTTTCGGCTACTTTAAACAGACATAAAAAATCTTTAAATTTACATATACACACAGAACGGTGTCACCTCCGAAAGGAGAGGGGGGGGGGGGTATAGGTTGCGCTGGACGCATGGCCTTGGATCCTTGGAGGATGCCATGCTTTAGGCGGTAAGAACGGATAATAAATAGAATTATGATAGGCTATATACCAAGACAGTAAATTTTGACGCAGGATTTTGAATGTGTGAGTGTCCTATGAAAATGAACCACGCATTATATACGTGCAATAGTGTGTAATACACCAATAATAAATGAGCGTCAATGCATAAACCGAGAGCAGTTGTCAGTATTCAACGTATAACGTATTCTTTGATACGTGTTTCCCGTATTCTTACTTACTTGAGATCGGTTGCCTGCTTCTCCCGAGCCGTTAAGTATTACAGTTCCCATTATTTCTGAGTTCCCTGCATATCGAGGATCCAAGCGACAGAACGCATTAATTCAGTTTTTGCTGTTTTTCTGTTTTAAATGCCAAAATGTATACAATTTTACGCTCTACGTCCTGGTAAAACGCACAAAGGCATAGGATATAATGGTGAGAAAATAGAAACATTATTAAAACATATTGTTATTTTTTTATTCTGATAGAAAGCATGATAATGACCTAATGCGTTCTGCGTATACAAAATACAGGACTTGTAACATGTCATATATTGTGTTTGCCATAAAGATTAGTCTTTATAATGTAGAAAAAATGTTTATAAATCATAAAAAAATCTCAGAACTTGTTTTAATGAGTTAATGCTTTCTGTCAGTATACCCTCGATATACACCATTTACTGAGACTTAGACCATTTCCACGAAATCTACTCTCAAACAGTGGTGGTGTTAAGTGCGTAGAGATCTATTGCACTGATAGGTTCATAGGCAGCCTTGTGAAAATTTTGTCTGTGCGATAAACCTCCATTACAATATTTATTACAATGGGTATTAAAATACACTACTAGTTATGTTGTCAGGATTTTTTATGCTTAGATTATTTTTTAAACCAAGATCTGGATATATACTTTATAATGAAGCGACATCATCGTATACTTCACGGAAAACTGCCGTTACTTTCAAAAGTTGTAATGTTTGTGTGCGTTCATTCATTCGCCGCTCCCTAAATATTGTGCTGCCCCTGTGCAACGCATGACCTGCTTACCCATTTGGGACGTCACTGCAGCACAGTCAGTGTGCAGGTTGATTTTTTTCTTAATAAGTGCAGCATTTCTTCATTGCAATAAATTGTTTTAGTTTTTTATTATAGATATTTGCAAAAAGCTTATGATATGTAAATCAATATTATGTATTGAATTGCTTTTTTTTATTACAAATAACTATTTTTTTACATTATGCTTCAGATTTTCATACTTAACTTGTCAACATGAGATATAAAAGTTTTCTTTCTCCATTTTTAGGTGGAGAGAGAGTTTAACAGACTCCTAGATGCGACCTCTTACATATCCCATCAAGTGGACTTTAACTATTTCGGCAATACTCCCGTGTCACTGGGTCAGGCGTTGGAGTGGGTGATCAAGCTACAACAGAAGAATGTGAAGCAGAAACAGGTTGATTGAGATGTTCCTCATTAATTGTAAAATTTATAGGTGTTTCAATTGTGTCAAATAAATAATAATGATATATTTTTCCATTTCAAGATTCAACATCTGAAGTCTGTTATATCGTTGCAAGAAAAGTTGAAAGGCAATCAAAAAAGGTATACATAATTTCAATATTATTTATTGTTATATAATTTTTTAAATTTACATTTACATATATATAATTTACATAATACCTACCATCAACTGAAGGCAATTCAATGGAAATTGGATTTATGCAGGTTTCGTATTATTTCATCGGAATCATCAGTTATATTAATAGCCGCTCATAATTTATTAGCACCTCATAAACATACCTGTAAAAATATTTTTTCTAATAGTATGTCTGAGGTCTTTAAAATTATATACCTATTAATATGTTAATTTGGTCTATAAATGGTAAGTGATGATTTTTACATTATACACCGTTTACACATGCATAGATTTACTGCTGACAGTACGTATTATCGCGGCCTGCAAGTTGCAAGGTTGCATGCATGAATCAAAAAAGTTCGGAAGCTTCTGAATTTTCACGCAGCAGTTGGGATTTGTTTGATATCTGCGCCTGTGTAGTACAACGATAGTGTTGAACCTGCCGGAAAAAAAAACAAACTACACCGCGCAGAGACTCATTTTGGGGTTAACCGATTTTTACGACTTTCAAATAGTATCATAAAATGACAACATCGCGTCTCCGTTACTCTTGAAGAATGAGATTGGCGAGACAGTCAGCACTTTTATGTGTAAATAGCTATTATCGCGATAGTTTAAATACACACTATTTGTGCAAGTAAATCCATGCACGTGTACAGGCGCTATTACTCGAATAAGAATTAAATATTGTCACATGGAATATCTATAACGTTTAATAATGATGAATTAACCTGCAAACTAAAACTCCAAAAGAAGAACAAAATAGTAAAACTTTATGCTTCATTTCACTTCACTTCAGGTAGACATGATGAGGAGAAATTTTTTTTTCCCCGTCGCTGAAGGGATTTCAAAGTAGCTATCAGGGACCAATTAATAGTATAACTTCATTTTTATGAGTGTTCTATGTACTACGTAATTCGACTCATGATCAGCAGTGTAAAGTGTGGTTATAAAACAAAACGCCACAGTTAATAAACAAAAAATAATTTATATGTTGTTACTTTCAGAATGTCCGAGATTGAAGAACTGCTCAAATCTATGAAGATCGAAAAGGAATCATTGGCAAAGATAAAAAGCAGTAGCGGTAACAGTGCTTGGGGAGTTGTCCACGAGTTCAATTGGAGACGGCTGCAGAGAGAAATGACCTTGCAGTGCACTCAGCATGATCAATTGATTGAACAGAGAGCTGCTATTGAAGAGAAGTTGGCTGATATTGAAGCTAATCCTCCGAGGTATTCATACTTTGTTGTTTACCTGCAGTAAAGTACAGATAGAACGTCTATGTGTCAGGCAAATTCACATACTGAAATGCTAATAACCATTCTCCGTAAAAAAAAATGTCCAAATGGCCTCCGCTCCGTGTAGGCTGATATCCCTTACTTAGATGAAGCAGATTATCGTAATGCAATGCATTTAACCGGGCAATTTTGGATTGCAGATGGGCACAAAAAATTGACCGCCACAGACAATTCATTATTGGTCACTGATGAAATACTTTTAATAATCTTAATTCTAGGAATACTTTACCATTCCTTTCATAAATTTATGATTTATGCATTATTCAGAAATTGATCAAAATAAAATTCCTGTGGTGTCATTTTATCGACTATAAACTACGGAGATACTCCGTTCAATCATCATCATTTATGGCACTACAACTTTTGGCGGGTCTTGGTCTCCTTCAAAAACTTCCTCCATTCTGGATGATCCAGCGCTGACACTCTCCAGTTGCTTTGACTCCATTTAATATTTTCATAAATTGTTAGTGATGAAGCTGAGTAGTCAAACAGCCATAACCAAGGAGCACTAAATGGCAGTAGGACCTCCTTAAAATGTGACACGTATGGTGACAAAAAACTATTAATGAATGGGAATGAAAATCTTGTAGTGAATCGACCCTGGGTGAATGAAGATGATATATTTATAATAAACTATTTCTTTTATTCAAATGAATAATTCACAAGATTTTGAGAATGTAACATTCCAAATATTGAACATACATAACTTGAAAACACTTCAGATGCATACCCACTAGAAAAAATCACATTTGAAAAAAATACGTCGAGGTTCGTATTTTTTTCAAATGTAATTTTTTCTAGTGGGTACGTATCTGTAGTGTTTTCAAGTTATGGATGATATATTTGTTTCTTCTTCTTCTTCGACCACGTCTGTACCTTAGTTGGAGCATACGAACACCACATAGCGCCTCCAAGAAACCCTGCCGCTCGCTAGTTTTTTTTGCATCTTCCCAGGTCATGTCAACCTCCCTCCACCGTATACACTGTGGGTAGTATTTAGCTTCCAGGATGCCGGAGTCCAATTCCCTGGAAGAACACGCAAGTCAGGTTAAAATTCTCTTCAGCACGTGGCCAAGCGAGGTCAAACGTCGCCTATTCACTTTGAGCGTGATGAGAGGCTGCTTGGTCTGCACCCTTATCTCAGCTTTACTCCTAAAGTTATACCACCACACACCCAGTATCCGTCCCAAGTATATGTTTTTGAAGCTCAGTACACGGTGGCTCTGAGTCTTCATAAGGTGTCATGACTTGCTAACGGAAAGCAGTACCATCAGAACTCAAGCGTCGAAGAGGTGGCATTTGGTTTGAATTGAGTACAGTCGCTAGTCCCAGACACTCCGCATCGAGTTAAATGTTGATCTAGTCATTCCCAATCGGATAGCGAGCTCTCTTCACAAAACGCCATCTTCCGTGATGTGTATCTCCAGGTATTTGAAGCTGTCAACACGCTCGACGTTTTGCCCATGGCTATTCAGCGGGAATTCTGGATCAGGACAGGCGCTCTTGCACAAAATGTTGGTTTTCTTGATTTCCAAACGAACACGAGACGAATTATTATGCGCCCTGTCGATTGTCTCTTGTAGTAGAACTTTAATCTGAGAAAAATTATATTCTCATGATAAAAAATCGATTTAATACTGTTTATTTGCAATACATTTTTATTCAGTGTTAGGATGTGGGCTTTTGGCATTTATTTCTCATTGTTATACCATTTGTCTCAGTGATTTTCGTGACATTATTTTCATTTCTATATACATTTTGATTAAATATTCACTTTTTTTGTGTAGTTCCGTGTACCTGTCCGTACGAGACCGCCAGATCCTAGACTGGCATTTTGCCAACCTGGAATTCGCCAACGCAACTCCACTGGGAAATCTTTCGCTTAAGCACTGGGATCAAGATGACGACTTCGAGTTCACCGGCAATCATCTAACAGGTTAGTGATTATTTTCTGCATGTGACATTATCGAACAGAATCTGTGTACAACCTAGGCGGAATTTGCTCATTAGAAGTAAAACCTGTTTAGCTGCAGTAGCATAAAATCCGTTGAAGAAAAAGAATATGAGACCGAAGTCTGTCACAACATATCTTAAAGTATCAGTGATATGCGGACAAGTGTTCAGCTCTGAGATAGAGAAACCTCCAATAATTAAAACATTCAAAACTCAACAATTCCTGTTTCCTGTTTTATTGGTAGTACATGTGATTTTCTTTCATTACATAATATTTAAATCGTGTCTAATGCCTGTGCTCCATTGGCACGCAAGTCAGACGATTTACAGTCTTCATACTTTTTTTTTTTGCGTTGAGCACCATAAATCTGCGGACTTTCAAGTCTGCAGATCAGGTTCGTTGGATTTCAAACATGTTTGATATTTTACTCGCCAAGTTGCCAGAATCCGTCGTTAACCACTTCATAAGTTCAATTTGACATTACTAAACATTCCGACCAAAAAAAAACCTGTAATTGTCCTAAACTTTTTTATTGATTAATTTGTTAATTATTTACATATTATTAGCAAATGAGGGATTGAGCAATAATTTTTTTCATTCGAATTTATAAAATTCCTAAAAGAAAATGTAAAACTTGTATTGTTTTCACTGCTACCTACATTATTTTATGCAAATCTACACAAAATTTCAGGATTATAGGAAGACATTACGATAATTTTACTTTTAATAGCTCGACTTTTTTACTCGTTCGTTGATCGTCTGTTGGTCAGTAGCAGAGCATTGACAGATCGGATGATTTATTGTCTTCAGACTTTTGGCTCGCCATTATGGCCAAATGCAGAGAAGTCACCGTTAAGTTAAAACATTATTATAAATGTGCTGCATGTTTTTCTCACAGTCACTTTGCATTTGGCCTTTAATATCTCTGTAATTTTGTTTGAGAAGAACATGTTTTGGCTTGGTAAATGATCTCCAAGTTTGTGTACATATTACGTATTATTAATTTGTATGATCTCTTTGAAAAACCAAAAATTTTTCATTTTTGAAATTTGCAAGAAATCAGAGGTTTATAATTAACGTAAATAACTCGTCAAGTGGATACATATGATAGGGAAAGCTTGCTTGATGGAATCGTAGGTGCCCTTTTAAACATATAAATTGAAAAGGGTGAATATATTTATATAATACTAGCTGAAGTACCCGGCTTCGCACGGGGTCGCTTCGTGGTTATATTTATCTTAGATATTTGAAAAATAATAAGAGGTAATTATTTCTTTAATATTAAAATATCTGTGTAATACAATATGGCAATATGAAAATAATTATAATAGGAGTAAAGGTCAAACATAAGAACACTAAATTAAAATCGAATCCAAAATATGAAAACGTTATTAATGTTATAAATATGTAGTAAAAAAAAAATCAAAATTGGATGGAACAAACAAACAACAAACTTTGTATGTTATATAATAATAATTTAGAAACCGCACACAACTGACAAAAGTTTCATCGCAATCGGATGAATGGTATAGGAACGCATACGAATAGTAGAAGAAGATGATTTTCTAATTCAGAAACCTTCGTGGGCATGCGCATGACAACTCACCAAAGTTTCATTGCAATCGGATTAATGGTATAGGAACGCATACGAATAGAAGAAGAAGAAGATGGTTGTACTAATTCAAAAACCTTCGCGGGCTTGCGCACAACAACTGGTCAAAATTTCATCACAATCGGATGAATGGCATAAGAACGCATACAAATAGAAGAAGAAAAAGATGATTATAGTAATTCAGAAACCTTTGCGGGCAAGGGCACAACAACTCACCAAAGTTTCATTGCAATCGGATGAATGGTATAGGAACGCATACGAATAGAAGAAGAAGAAGATGGTTGTACTAATTCAGAACTCTTCGCGGGCGTGCTCACAACAACTAGTCAAAATTTCATCGCAATCGGATGAATGGTATAAGAACGCATACAAATAGAAGAAGATAGAATAGAAGAAAAAGAAAATAGTTGTAACAATTCAGAGACCTTTGCGGCGTGAGCACAACAGTTGATCAAAATTTCATTGCAATCGGATGAATGGTATAGGAACGCATACGAATATGAAGAAGAAGAAGATGGTTGTACTAATTAAAAAACCATTGCGGGTGTTACCACAACAACTGATGAAGGTTTCATTGCAATCGGATGAATGGTATAGGGACCATACGAATAAAAGAAGATAGAATGAAGAAGAAGAAGAAGAAGAAGATAGTTGTACTAATTCAGAAACCTTTGCGGGTGTTGGCACAATTACTGACGAAAATTTTATTGCAATCGGATGAATGGAATAGGAACGCATACGAATAGAAGAATATAGAATAGAAGAAGAAGAAGAAGATGGTTGTACTAATTCAAAAACCATTGCGGGTGTTACCACAACAACTGATGAAGGTTTCATCGCAATCGGATGAATGGTATAGGGACCATACGAATAAAAGAAGATAGAATGAAGAAGAAGAAGAAGATGATGATTTTTCTAATTTAGAAACCTTCATGGGTGTGCATACAACCACTTGCCAAAATTTCATTGCAATCGGATGAATGGTATAGGAACGCATACGAATAAAAGAAGATAGAATGAAGAAGAAGAAGAAGATGATGATTTTTCTAATTCAGAAACCTTTATGGGTGTGCATACAACCACTTACCAAAATTTCATTGCAATCGGATGAATGGTATAGGAACCATACGAATAAAAGAAAATATAATGAAGAAGAAGAAGAAGATGATGATTTTTCTAATTCAGAAACCTTTATGGGTATGCATGCATACAACCACTTACCAAAATTCCATTGCAATCGGATGAATGGTATAGGAACGCATGCGGGACAGACACACAGACAGACAGACAGACAGACATTCATTTTTATATATTAGTATAGCCTATACTCTTCCCGCAAGTGCAAGCAATAAGTTTACAAAGTTTTATCGCAATCGGATGAACGGTATGGCTGCACATTAAATACGAACAAACAAACACACAAATATTAATTTTTATATATTAGATTGACATTAAATTATGAAGTAAATTTTGATAAATTTTATAAAAAACTTGCAAATATGATAATTTTCGGTTGGTAGGTACGAGGGTGGGTCAATAATTCCTTAGAAAAAAGCATTAAAACAGGTTTTATTTTTGTATTTTTTTTTTATTTCTCAACATAATTTCCTTGGAGCTCAATACACTTGGTTAGACGTTTCTCAATTTTTTTTAAACCGTCAGAAAAATAAGTTTTCGGAAGGTCCTCAAAATAAGCATTTGTCCGATCGATGACTTCTTCATTTGAAAAAAAACGTTGTCCACTTAGCCATTTTTTTAAGTTTGGGAAAAGGAAAAAGTCACTGGGGGCTAAATCTGGCGAATACGGTGGGTGGTCGACCAATTCGAACTTCAATTCTTCAATTTTAGCCATTGATCGTAAACATGTGTGAACACGGGCATTGTCCTGATGAAAGAGGATTTTTTTCCTGTTTAAATGAGGCCGTTTTTCTTCAATTTTGTTTTTTAGCTGGTACAATAAAGATGCATAATAATCCCCTGTTATTGTTTTTCCTTTTTCCAAATAGTCAACGAAAATAATTTCACGTGCATCCCAAAATACAGTAGCCATAACCTTACCAGCTGATTTTACGGTTTTCGCCTTCTTTGGACATGGTTTGCCTTCGCAATCCACTGCTTTGACTGTTCTTTCGTCTCGGGAGTATAGTGGTGTATCCATGTTTCATCTACAGTCACAAAGCGACGAAAAAATTCATCCGGATTGCGTTGCATGAGCGACAACAGGGCTTTAGAGGTCACCACCCTACTGCGTTTATTGTCGACTGTGAGCAAACGCGGCACCCATCTTGCAGAAATATTTTTCATGCCCAATTTGTCATGTAAAATAGAAATGACGCTACCTTTTGAGATCCCTGTAACCTCAATTATCTCACTCAACTTTAATCTTCGGTCACTTAACACCATATCGTGGATTTTATTGATCATTTCTGGTGTAGTCACCTCTACAGGACGTCCTGAGCGTGGTTCATCCTTTGTTGATGTACGACCACGTTTAAATTCATTTAACCAGTTATAAATAGTTGCAAGTGAAGGAGCAGATATGCCGTGAACTAAATCCAACTCATTTTTTATTTCCTTTGCTGTTAACCCTTTTATATTAAAATGTTTAATAACAACTCTAAACTCAATTTTCTCCATTTTTCCATTTTCCACAAGCAAATTTTTTTTTTAAATGTACGAGAAACACACAACAACCCGACCAATCTGATTGAAACTTCGCAGCATACTGAATCGGTAGTGCCGCTGCATGAAAACAAACCGCTTGCAGTACTAGTCGCGCCACCTGTCGGCTTTTCTAAGGACTTATTGACCCACCCTCGTACTAAATTATATTCAAAATTCACATTCATATTTATATTTTTGTAAATGAAAAGACTCAATTTGTCATCACATATCCCGTGCTCTTGATTTTAACAACCCCCGTGAACTTACATTGCTTGGTTTTTTCTTCTTCAACCGTGTCCAATCCTTCGAAAATCATATTGGCATCCAAGGAGTGGAGGTTGTAATAACAGATTTTAGTTTTTTACGAGAAATGTGTGTTAGCCACTTGCTCAACCTATTAGGTCGATACTCTAGGTTCAAACACACATTGAAAAAATAACTTTTGAATTTGTCAAACCCGAGATTTGAATCCAGGACCTACAATATTAAAGGCTTGATGCGTAACAGTGGTGAAAGGTGACTTTTGGAACGAGGTAGGCTGTGGAGATCAGAGAAAAAGAGCAAACTTGTCAGGTATACTTATGGGAAATAAGAAGATAATACGATATTATTACTGATGAACAGGTACACACCAATGACAACGACACACTAAATTGATGGAATTTTGAAAGCTCACTGACAATATAAAATTGAGGGATGAGTTTAAATTATGTATTTACACACATCAAAATTCATTAGATAAAATTAATTTTTATTTTTGAAAACAATCTAGATTTATGTTATGTGAATTCAATCTTCAATCTTCAATTCATAGACATTATTTAAAAAAAAAATACTTAAGAAGGTAGGCTTTAAATAATCGCCTAGTATGGAGTTTTCGCCACTGATGCGTAAATGCTTGGCGCCGTCAAAGTAGTTATAAGTATACTAAATATACTGAAATAAGCCGAATAGTACGAAGAAGACGACACAGGCATGGTTCGCTGGTTAGGTGTAGTTATCAGTGACTGCCGTATACTTGAAAAGCGGCCGGTATGCATAGGGACAGGTGAAAAAAGTTGATAGGGGATGCTAGGACCCACATCGAGTCGATGATGATTATGAATACGATTATATTATTCCTGAAAATCTGCGGTTCAAACAAAACATACTTACTAGAAAATGTTATCCATTAATAAATCTACAGAAAAGGATAAAAAATAGATAAGGTGTATTCCTTTCATTGAATGAGTGGCCACACTTTTTAGGAATACTTTCGATTTTGTATGGTTCTGTAGTTCTCATACCTCTTTCCAATCAATGGAGGACTGTGTTCTGACATAGGGTTGGTAAACATTTTTTTGTAGTTTATTTCTTAAATAATCAAATAATGTTAAAATTTGATGTAAGCATACTTAAAATAGACAATTTTTAAAATATGAAACAATTTTACAAGTGCGTATTGTTATGGTACTGTGGTTTTAAAACATTATCGTTTCACTGCACCGTTAGACCCGTTTCACACTGGTGAGATTCCTCATTTACACATTACTGAATGGGCGCGTTTATTTATAATATTTATATGTAAATGCGGCATCTCGACACACACCGGTGGTTGTACACAGGGTGAGGGTCTTGACAGTGCCCGGGAATAGGATGGGTCCGGCGTGGCGGGTCAACCAGCCAAGTGAGATTAACACACATCACAAATTTACTCTAATAGTAAAAAAAGTCGAAATTGATATACTTAAATGATAATTCCCATATAGAATTTGGGAAACACTAGTGTGGAGCATCACAATGCCCTTAACCTTAGCGATAGGTATGTGGGCCAGCCAAAAATCCTGGCCTGGGGGCCCGCTTCAGGATGTGGGGGACATGATGAAGACACCTAAGCCCTGTCGTACGTTGAAAATCGTCTCGACTAAGATATAGCCATTAATCAAAACTGGGCGCAATGTTGCACCTTTCTTCCGTACGCATAAGCGATGCCATGCCGGGACCGTGACCTCACGCGGATATTCAAAATGAATGACGAAGTGCGACATTTTGGTATTATACCTGCGTTACATGTCAGGTGAAATTTTTTGCTTGCGACACGAGTTGTTTTTGTCCAAACTAAAATGTCGCATTCGGGCTGTGTGCGGAGGGAGGTACATCAAATTAATATGTGAATACCAACAAAACCACGTCGACATATAGGTACGACGTATTGCATGTTTATATGTGCGATATAAGATCCTAACCAGGTGGATAGGTACGTCAGCGGAAGTGACGTAGAGAGAGGTGGATTGACAGGGCGCTTATGGAAGACCCAAATTCCATCTTGCGATGTATCGCCGAGGAAGAAGAAAAAGGTTGCTTTGCAAATATAGAAAAATAAAAATATTTTTATAACACGTTTGATGTTTGTCGTCATATTTTTAATTGAAGGTACCTAATCTCGCAATAACTACAGCCAATCACTTAACAGCAGTGACGAGGGGTGGAGGTAGACTCTCTTGAGATTCGATATAAATAGTGCACACTAAACTTTATCAGTCATACCTATTTGTTTTCATTAAACTATGAATACAATTTGCAGATTGTACTGGTTAGTTTTTAAAATTCAATTAAACCCTGCCTTAACCAAACCATAATAATTTTTATGTACTTTGGGCGACACGACAACATTGTGCACACTTTTTTTCATTCTTAATTATTTGTTTTCGTTGGATTAAGAACACATTTTACACATATTGTTGGTTAATTTTTTTTTAATTCATTAAGCCATGCCTAAACCAAACCGTATTAGATATAAAATATTATTCTAACTATAAAATATCCAAGTTATGTATGATTTAGTTGTGTAATTTTAGATATGTTATAGATAGACGAGTATTTTTTGACTATTCATTATTATAGCTTGCAGTGTTTAATAATTGAATTTTAAAAGTTGACTAACACAATCTGTAAAATTGTAGTCTTCTTTCAATGGAAACAAATACGTATGACCGACAAAGTTAAGTGTGCACTACTTATGGCTGATCTAAACAGCCTACCTCCATCCTTCGTCACTGCTTGACAGTCCCTGGATTTGTTTCTGAAAGATGCCCATCATCACGTTTCTTAGGAACAGTTGGATAACACTCGCCAGGACAATAGAAACATATAGATTGTGTAGTACGCCTGGTTTATGCCTAGTCTGTGTCCAGTTCATGCCTATTTCACAGCTACGCCGCTAGGAAGATACGCCGTTATTGAAGGTATTATTTATGGCTGTATTGATTATCCACACGCACAAGAACGGACAGGGACGGATTAAGTCACATTGTCCATACCATATTATCACGGATCGTCCATAAATGACGATTTTTTTCGACCTCCCCCCGACCGACCACTTTACCACAAAATCTTTTACCCACCTGTCTAAATTACGTCAATTTTTTTTGCTCCCCCGTTCGTGAAATACAAATTCGCTGAAAATTATCGTTTTGAATATAATATTATTCATATGTAATATTTTATTCTGAAATAAATTATTATAATATTTTGTTGGTCTTTCTGACGTCATATTTTCTACAATCCCCTTTCCTCTTCGTTAGAAATTATCACATTATAACAGGGGTGGCGAACCTATGGCACGCGTGCCACTAGTGGGACGCTAGATGAATTTGCACGGCACGCGAACGAAAACCAATAAAAATTTTCAAAACAAGTATTACAAATAAATATTATACTTACATGCATATAAAAAAATAATGACGACATAGCCATGCGCTTTTCCTTCGGTTTTTAATATTATTTTTACCAATCAACGCGCAGATCGCATTGTACAAAAAATAGCAGGCAAAAAACGAGCCGACTGTTTGGCACGTCAGACACGCCAGAAAAATATTTTTAGGGAAATTTTGGCACGCGTATGTAAAAAGGTTTGCAAACCCCTGCATTATAACATACCTCCCCCCCTTAGGACGTGACGTCATATTATCTGGATGATAACTCATAAAAAAAAAATATTGCTGAGTTAATAAATGGTAAGGCGTTTGTAAAAAGTTATAACCGAAAGTTAATCACCATTTTCGACGTAAGCATATTATGCATTTACAATGTGTGGATTCGTCTGACCGGAATTTTACAAGATTTGATTCGATCAAGCTACCATAACTTTGTCCTGGATCCTACCATATAGCTTCCTGATTCCACAAGATATGAGGTAGGAAAGGTATCAATAAACTGAATATTATTTTCCACATATTTGGATATAAGACAAGCATTTTTTTATTTTGCCATAGGTGTTCATATCCACCACTATCGAATTTATGTTTCTTCATCATATCTAATTTCTAACAGTTCTTCTTGGCAAGTTGTATCAGCCTCTTCAATAATTTGTACAAAAATTGTCACGGGGAATTGTATGAAAACATAATGAAAATATTTTAAAAACTCCCACCGCCCACCATGAAAGCCGGAACGCCCACTAGTGGGCGGTAGGGACCAGGTTGACGACCCCTGGATAGAATATAGATTGTTACAACAAAAAAAACAACACATGAAAATGTTTTAGTCGAGGGATTCGAATCAGTGTCTTATCAAACTTAATTATTATTACATAAGTATATACACAACTATATTATTTTTAACACTAAAACAAGCAATCGGGGCTAATGCCAGTAGTGTAGTGAAACATTAGTATATTTAGTAATATAAGTGAAACGATCACAAACACCCAGGCTTTGAGAAAATCACATAAATATATTGTGGTATCACCGGGTCGAACCCGGAGCCCCCGGATGAAAGGCCAGCGTCTTCCAACGCACTGGACTATGAGTGATCCAAACTTATCAGTTTGTACAATAGGGGCAATGATTCATATTATAAAAAGTCGATAAAATGATAAACCATGTCTAAACCAATTTGTCCACTCTCCATTCTTCAAGTACGTAAAATCGAATTTTAAATGGATGATTATCAATAATTGACGCATTGTATCGACTTGCTTACAAACCCATGCCTTTGTAATGAAACCATTCGAAGAATAATGCTCTCAGACAGTAAGTAGTTTTGAATTTTAAATTTATCGTTAAATTTTCCATTTTTTTTATTTTCAACTGCACATATTTTATCGAAAACTAACAAACGTTTTGACTATATCAGTCATATTATTATGACAATGACCTCTACGCATGTATTTCCGATTGTTTATTTTTTCTAATTCACTAATTAGGCCCTGTTCACACAAACACCTGCGCGGGCAAACAGTGTCAATAGGTGTGTATTGCTAGGGGTATATAATTCCAACTATGCGTATCGAACTGTACACATAAAGCTAACTAGGCGAATAGTCCACCTGTGCGTGCTTGTCGAATGAGTCTGTGAACATCCCTTAAAATGCTAACACATCTCTCTGTTTATTCCAAAAAACTATCCAAAGTAAACATGACTCCATGACTAAAAGAGTTATATGCATGTATTTCTTAGGCATGCACCATATATTTTAATGTTCTTAGGCTTATACGGTCAAATATTAGAGTAAAAAAAAATACTTAATGTATCATTTTGAAGTCTCACAACCGTCGCTATTAGAAAAAAATATTTGACTTAGTGGATTCAAACATAAAGTTGTAATTTTGGACTATTCCTTTCCGAATGTTCCTTTGATGAATAATGTCATTTTAATATTTGACATGATCCAATGCCCGGGAAATTATTTGTTTACGAATAGTGTCATGATCTTTGACGATCTACGATACTTTATTATGTAAACATCAATAACTAGAGTTTACGTCATTTCTATTTTTACCAAAGTTAGATATACCATGCCTAAACATGTGGAAAAGCGAAACCTGGGTTGCTAAAAACGATTCATGTAGAAATTGACATAAATTAGAATTTTAATTAAAAATTCCATCTAGTATTGTATCCTCAGTCGATAGTGTTAACATATTCTTCAGTTTCCGGGCAAGTGCTCTTAATCAATTAATCTACCGACTCTTGCATGTAATTCCAAATTCTGTCAAGAAATGTCTTTCACATGGCCTCCACAACGAGGAGACTGACAGGGCTCTAGGCTGGGGGCCCGGTGTGGCGCGTCGACCAGTAAAGTGTGATACATACATAGGAACCACAAATTTACTCGAATATCAAAAAAGTCGCCTGCGGCGCAATTTTACAGGAAAATTATTTTTACTGTGTTTTCTGACTAGTAAAAATGACTATCTACCATGGCGAAAGGCCGCATGATACTTGGTTATCACAAAAGGTGGTCGCGATCAGTGCTTCATAATTTTACTGCCGAGAGCCGACAATAAAATTCATGTGAATTTATTTAAAAAACCAAAAATTGCCAAAAATACATGGAATCCTTTTGATTATAGACGTTAACCTGCGGAATATCATTTGGGGAATACTACTGTATAACACTACTCTGCCCTTAACCTTATCGATACGTTGGGGGGGCTCCAAACATCGTGGCCTGGGAGCCCGCTTCAGGGTGTGGGGGAGCCATAGTCTACCATCTTTGTAATTTAAAACTAGGCACATAACTAACTAACTTGACGTAGACAATATAAAACTCAGTTTTTGTCAAAATGCCACTTAACGAGTTTTACCAGGAAAGCCTTATTAATTTTACCTTTGGAACGACGGTATTTTCTTTATGACTTATAAATAGGGAAGTGGG
Organism: Rhyacophila brunnea; assembly: GCF_057557595.1. Lineage (NCBI taxonomy): Eukaryota > Metazoa > Arthropoda > Insecta > Trichoptera > Rhyacophilidae > Rhyacophila > Rhyacophila brunnea. The sequence goes on along the minus strand of NW_028232796.1, from coordinate 4,935,689 downwards.
TAGATTTCCATGTTAGTTTTGCTCCTGTGGCATACCGTTGTAATTTGAATCACAGCGAAGAAAGGTCTTTTGGAATTTAGAATTTTACCGCACACCAGGAAAACGGTGGAGCATTACGAATTCACCAAAGGCTTACCTTCTGGACTTGCCCCTGCTTTGTGGGAACGTATCTCAAGTCAAACATAAACCCTTTTCAGTGATTGAATGGCGCGGCGGTGCGTGAAAATCGAACCAACGATCGATTAAAACAAGTCTCCAAGACTGATTACTGTTAAAATCAACGATGCATAGATTCGTGAGACGGGGAATGCTGCATTTTTTTTATAAATGCCGGACGGCAAAGTAGTAATATAATTATTGACAAAAAACAATGATAATTGAGAAAAAGTTGTAATTAAAGAAATGCAACGGTCTGTGGAATTTAACAAGCGTTTTTGAACGCCGTATTAAAAAGCATATTATTTGGCATGCCTAATTCTTAGGGCACTTACAAAAAAGATTTGGTTATAAAACATTCTTGGTTTTTTTAAACTTACTTCACTATATAGCACCTGTACACGTGCATGGACTTACTGGCAGCAATAGTGCGTATCTTAAACTATAGTGACAATAACTGTTTACATGTGAAAGTGCTGACTGTCTCTCCAATTCATTCGTGAGTGAGCGAGACGCGATGTTGTCATTTTATAGTGCTATTTCGTACTATTTGACAGGTGGTGAAGATCAGTGAACCTGAAAATTCGTTCATAGTTCTTTTTGCCGGCAGGTTCGCCACTATCGTTCTACTGGCAGGTCGAAAAAATCTTACTGTCGTATGAAAATACAGAAGCTTCCAAACTTTTTTGATTCATGCATGCAATCTTGCCAACTGCAGGATAATACATGTTTACCCATATATTTTCTTGTTATGGCCGTGATAATACTTAGGTACTGTCTATTAATAGTAAATACATGGTCATGTAAACGTGTTATTAGTTTTATCATCATCATCGTTCGTGGCGCAACAGCCCGGGGTGGGTCCTGGCCCCCTCATATCGTCTTACCCACTCCGGTCTATCCTCTGCAATCCTCCTCCAATCGCTCGTGCATCCTGGACCACGCAATTTAACCGTATACATTTGGGTCTTCCAACACTCAACCGCACAGATGGTTTCATATTATTAAGAACTTTCCGGACTGGCCAGCCCAGGATCTTTCATTTGACGTATGCCATTGCAGTCGAGAAATTGTGATTGATTGAATTACGTTGGGTTCCACAAATTTCTCGTAGGCGTACCTGTATATGCGCCACAGTCCATATTCATGTTTTGCTTCATATACCTATTCTATTAACTAATGTAAATAATTTGTATTCATTATTCTTTCTTATTCCTGGGGGGACCCAACCCCTCTCAGTAGATGGCTCTGTGGTGCAGTGCGTAAGGCGCTGGCCTTCCATCCGGGGGCTCTGGGTTCGATTCCCGATCAGGACGCAATATTTATATGAGTTTCTCAAAGCCTGGGTGTTTGTGATTGCTCAAAATTACTAACAACCACCTTGTACGAAAATGCAGGGTGATAGTTATGAATAATTAAAAAAAACCCGTCCTAGATGCGCCTGAAAATTAGAACACATAAGGTACACATTCATAAAAGAAAAAACACCTTTTTTTTCTTTAACAACTAATTTAATCATTATTCTTAGTAATCTAGTTTTATCTTCGCTTTCATTTTTTTCGCATTTATATGTAGGTTTCGTATATCTATTTATACAGATTAGGTTTTCTTCAGCGTATTTAATTATTATTAATAACATATGAAGTGAGATAAAAAGTCATTAGTCGTCTCATAGACAACGTGACGCCAAGAATTGGATGCGAGTGTTGAACGTAATTCTAGTCCACACCACGCACTTTCTCTCACCTTTGTATAATTGAATTGACACCGGGCGCGTTTGATGGATCTGATTGGATCATCGCACCTGTTGCGGCTGCGCGGTGACGTCACACGCGACAAGTGATTGATCGAATTACGCCAGAAACAATTAACGTTTGAGAACTCGCGTCCGGCTATCGAGTGGCCAGCGCAGCCGGTTAAAAGAGATCGCCTCATTAATAATCTCGCCCAATTAAATAATTCCGGATAGGGCGTGTTTTGAATTTGGAACAATTAAAGTATGTAGGTAAAATTAAGGCCACGCGTTAAGGCAAACACTTGTCAGGTTGAAGGTCAAATGTTCATTGCATGGACCGCCTGGAAATGAAGAATCTATGCGTCGAAATGCGGGTTTCTTGCTATGGAAGCAACGAGGCGCTGCAATGTAATCAATGGGGGATGGTAAATATTGGGGGATAATGGCCGAAATGCTGCAGTTTTCTAGTTTTAATACCTAGGATACTCGGTCATTTCCCATTAGTTTGACGAAGTAAACATTAGTCATACTATCCGTATAAGCGATTTTCAGTATACGTCTATATAGCCACACTCCAAAGACCTCAAGTTATCGTGATATATCGTAGTTGTCCATACCTCCTCCGTGTGAAAAATATAACAACGAACCATACGAAATCTTAAGTTGTCACATGACATTATGAAGAACCCCGTAACCAAGAAGACAAATAAACGTGCCGGTGATAAAGAATTTGAATATTATTAGAGGGGAATGAAAACACCTTTTCCAAAACGATTTTAGTATGGTTGAATTGTGCCAAGAAAAATAATATTATGTACCTACACTGGCACACTGACCTATAATCAAGATGGCGGACGTTTTGTTATAATGTATGACATGTATTACATACTGTTGTTTGTGTTTGTTCATCTAAATATTCTAAACATTTTTTTTCTTTTATTGTGTTAACTGACAATTCATGGTGGAAATGCATTGTATTATTAAATTACTATTTATTACACTTTTATTAATTATATCTGGACCGGTTTTGTCAGCCTCAGAGGGACATTTGCATTTGAAAATTAAATTGATAATTCTAAACAATGAATGTAAAATGTATAAAAAAACAAAGCGTTTCTATCATGGTCCTGCCGTTGCAAATATATCTCAGAACAGGAAAGTGTTTTCTACACGTAATTTTGCAATAAACAATGGTTTGCAGGTACTTTAATCATTAGTCTTCGTAACTCTTTTAAGCATTACTATTTGGGTTCTTTCTTTAAGTATATAACTAAGTTTTAACGTGTTTGACTGATATTCATGTAGTGAAATAGCTGAGAGACACAGAAAAAATGATTTGTCTGGAAGTTAAATCCTTAAGGTGTATTAAAATATATTAAAATGATTTACCATTGTTATATCGCCCGGTGACGTAGCAGATTTTATGCATACATTAAAAAAGTATCAAGGGAGCAGACGAAAAACGGGGCTAGAAAAAAACGTGGTGAATAATAATACTGACTCGTGAAAATTGTATGCTCTCCGTCCGCTGTTTTGTGTGGCGTTTGTTGCGTCAACAAACTGGACCGAATTGGCCGATAGGTTATTCGGCTTTAATTAGATTTGCCGGTACATTAGCCGCTAGCATGTCGTGGAGTGTTGGACGTTAGTCGCCGCCTCGACCGTGTCATTGGACGTCCATTGTCGACGCTTTTTGTGCTGGCGATTCGAAAAAACTTCAATTTATTTGTGAATTCGGCATTCTAGATTCGGCCAGGGTTTGCAGTTATGCCGGTAGCCGGTGTAGCCAACTCGGGATATTTTAAGCAGGATTAAGATAATATGAAAGTTGAAATAAATCTAAAAAAAAGTCTCAATATAATTGCAGTAATCATCCGAATGGATCTGTCCACTGAGGCTTCTTCAAAGTGATTAAATTCCTCTTGATTCTGCCACTTCGTTGCCCAGCGAGGTTATTAGGCCTAGGTTTCGGACGTTGAGAACTACTAAATGACTAGACTTTTGATTATCTCGTTATATATTTGAGTCTTTTAGTAAACTCTGTTACATCTCAAAACCTTGTTTGTTATTTTGTGCATTCCGTGTTATGTCATTATGGGTTATGCTCAGCATGCACCTCTCCATATTAACACAGTGAATGCTCAAAACATGCCTGGTGTATGGCCATTATATACATATACATTCACTGCTGACCAGTTAATTACCACATTTAATTATCATGCTAATTGCTACACGCCAGGCGTGTATTGAACACTGACCGAGTTGTGGTAATTAACTGGTCAGCGGTGACTGTGTTAAGCTAATTTAAGTTTCTGGACCGTTCTTTTACCGAGAGATCATGTTTTTGCACGCATCACTGATCTCGAGAGGCATTAAACGTCAATAGAGTCGCTATAAAACCCACTGTAATGATAACTTTATCGAGTTGTGCAGAATTTCATAGTATTTAGTGAAAACTAGGAACCGGAAAGAGTGAGTGGAGGCTACGGGATGCTTTAATTCAGCACTGTTTAAACCTTGGATAATAATACTGATATGTGGCATTACATAAAATCCCGTGATTTTGTCAGTCTGATTATAATATATTTATTAAACTGTTCCATTGTTCCTCTTTCAATTAAAAAAAGGTATCTATCTACCTCGCTATGATAGCTATTGCATGATTACTTTGAGCCAATTAATATTTGCGGTGATAATTTTCTGAAGTGAGTCGGAATTTTTTTAACACGCATACAAATATGAAATATTATTTATGATGTGTTTATTTGATAAACTAGTTATGCATATGTGATGTGACATGATGTCAATGAATTAACATACATATCTACTTAAGGTTTTTTGTGCATCAATTTGTCGATGCAATTCTCCAAATCAAATAGGTTAGTATTATGAATATATTAAAAAAAGCAGAATGATTCTTATAATTTGAATATATTTTAGAATCGAAAATCTCAAAGGTAGTCTCGGGTAACGTTGTATTTCCGGGATCCCGGTATGGTAAACCCTCAATCCGTCTCATCTTACACGCAAATTGGAAATCCTCAATGTGTATTATTTGGGCGTTTGAAAAAACTGTGCGATTGAATTGGTATTTAATGTGTACAATGTGTTGCATCATTCTGTTGTCGCGAATATTTTTTTTACATACAAAAAATAAAGTTTTCGGCGAAGTTTTTGATTAATATTACTAACCGATATGAACGATTGAAATATTTTTGACACTCGAAATTCTTGAGCAAAATATTTTTCTTATACTCGTAGTAGGTACCTACTCGTACAAAAAGTAATATTTGTTTTAACTTGGGTCGTCCCTTCGGCCAGCTCTTCCTTCCTTTGCATTTCGGCCTTATTGCAGAAGCCATTCTCAATTTATAATGTGCCAACATATACTAGAAATATGCATAGACGACAGCGTCAGGCGACAGTATTGCATATAAATCTAGTGTCGCGCTGCAACGGTTGTGTCTTAGCGCGACTGACGAAATTACCGCTCCGAGAGCAGTAGTGTAATCCTGTCACCGTTGTCTATCTCGGCCGCAATGCTCGAACGGCTGTATTTAGGTGTTTCAATGCGCCAACGTATATACTATAATTTTATATATTGCTAGCGTTTCAACCACATTAAAAATGATGCAGAATTGCCATTAAGTGGTATAATACTAAACGTTACTAGGAATATCTCGGGTATTTTTTTTTAACAATAAGTACATTAATCATGTCCGATCCTAATAAGATCATATGGGCCTCCACAGAGTGTAGGTTTGTATTAAGAGATTTTGTTTTTACGAGAAATGTGTGTCAGCTACTTGTTCAGCATATTAGGTGACTCATTCACAAATTCAAAAACAATATGTGTACTTGCTAGACTCAGGATTCGAACCTGGGACCCACGACGCTATAGGCCTACGATTAAGCTGCGCGGCCATCGTGGGTGTCATTAAAGAATCGTGATAAACTCAATTCTTGGTGAAAAGACATCGTATTAATTAAAATAAAGTACAACATGTAGTACTCATTCCATATAATTTTACAATAATCAAGACCGGCTTTGATGGGACATCCTCAACCGAGTACAGACTACACGGTCTTATAGTTATTTATTCATTACTTATTGAAGACAGCAGTTTTTTAATACCTGGCAAAAAAAATAATTCAGATTGTATGCGCAACAGGACTGTAGGTTATGTCACTAACGTAGTAGGATTTAATGGCATGACTTTTAACGCAGGTTTTCTCTATGCGTTTTATCATTTTTCAAATATCTCTGTGTTATTCGCGCGCACGGTGTCGGGCGCTTAGGTAGATTGGATTGGGTCCTGTAAACACAGCAATATATTATCTATCACGTGACACATTATAACTTGTTACTTTCATGCGTGGCATTATCTGAATCAAACGGAATAAATAAATGGAGGCATTTACCAAGGGAAGAACACCACTTAACTCATCTTCGCGCCATGCTTTTCCCACTGGATTATTTACGAACCTGTCGCATGTTTTGCACGGTTTGTAACCTTATGATCTTTTATGAATAGATTGTCTCATACATGCTTTCACGCATTCAAGCATACATGGGAATCATTATTTGATTGATTGCATACTTAAAATTGTCTACAAAGTATAGCTATATTCGATGGCTCAGTTTTATAGTGGTACAACTAGAAATTAGTAGTTTTGATGGCTGATCAAAGTTTTATCTTAAGCGTTGGCCTGCCTTATAGCGTCGTGAGTCGCAGGTTCGAATCCTGGGTTCGGCAAGTACACATATTGTTTTTCAATTTGTGTATGAGTCAGAGTATGGACCTAATAGGTTGAGCAAGTGGCTGACATCCATGTCTCGTAAAAAAAAAAACAAAAATTCTGTTAATACAAACCACACTATGTGGAGGCTCATATGATCTTATTAAGATCGGACATGGTCGGAAAAAATACATTCTGACTTGTAGAAAAGTGACAAAAATATCGGCCCTACGAGGAAAACTAGTAATTTTTTCGAGTTGTAATTTTGTGGAACTGAAGAGGAGCGATATACCGTTTTTAAAATTTTTCTTTTTCCGGTTAGGTACATGTTCAAACACGCGCATTAACATGATCTTACTCCCTACTTCATTTATCGTTTGTTAATTTATGGCTACGGCCGTATGTTGTAGCTTAGCTACTGGGAAATGCCAATAGAAATGGCGTATTTCAAAAAAATACTACCTTATTCTTAGGTCAATAAATATTATAAAGCAAACCTTATTCGTAGGATGTTTATCACATTTGAATGGTCAAAAACAGAGCTTATAATCAGTATCTTTAGAATTATCTTCAAATGTGATAATCGTGCCCATTTTTGAATAATAAAATGCCTAATTCTGGATATTTAATTAATAAATTTGGGATCAAAAAGATTATAAAATATAATTTTGTATCGTAAATATGTCACTATATAACGTTAACATTAATTTTACCAATGGTTTTGTAAATTCGTTTAAATATTAATAAATCTAAAAAATCTTCACCACTTCACATGGACGTACTGAAATATGACTATATTCTAAAGCATTAGAGCGAGAGGTTTAAAAGAATACTATTTTATGTAGTAAAAATACTTTATGCAGTCATCAAATATTTAAAATAAGCTTCAAAATTATATAAATAGATTATCTACAACGTTTAAGGAATGTCCAGGGTTATGCTCTGAAAATTCCATAAAAGATCCATTTTGACCTACGCTGAGCGTGTGGGCCGTTAAGGGGGGACATGCTCGTCGAAGGTCAAAATTGAGTTTTTATTGTGTTTTCAAACCATGATCCTGGATACTCCTTAAACATTGTATATAATCTATTTATATAATTTTGAAGCCTTATTATCCTTTATAGTTATTTTAAACATTTGATGACTGCATAAAGTATTTTTGTTACATAAAATAGCATTCTTTTAAACCTCTCGCTCTAATGTTTTAGAATAAAGTCATATTTCGGTACATAACTGTGCAGTGGTGTTAAGATTTTTTACATTTATTAATTTTTAAACGCATTTATAAAACCATTAGTATGATTTATTACGAGATAATTTTTGTAAAATATTCACGATAAAAAATTATATTGATAATCTCTGTGATCCCGAATTTGACAAGAATTAGGCATTTTATTATTCAAAAAATCGGCAAGATTAACACATTTAAAGATAATTCTAAAGATACTTATTATAAGCTATGTTTTTGACCATTCAAGTGTGATAAACATCTTATGAATAATGATTGCTTTATAATAATTATTGACCTAAGAATAAGGTAGTGTTTTTTTGAAATACGCCATTTCTTTTGTCATTCCCCAGTAGTTAAGCTACAACATACGGCCGTAGCCATAAATTGACAAACTATAATTAAAGTAGGGAGTAAAATTATGTTAACGCGCGTGTTTGAACATGTACCTAACCGAATTTTTTTTTTTTTTTTTTTAAACGGTACATGTTCAAACACGCGCATTAATATCATTTTACTCCCTACTTCAATTTTAGTTTGTCAATTTATGGCTACGGCCGTATGTTGTAGCTTAACCACTGGGGAATGCCAAAAGAAATGGCGTATTTCAAAAAAACATTACCTTATTCTTAGGTCAATAATTATTATAAAGCAATCATTATTCATAAGATGTTTATTACACTTGGATGGTCAAAGACATAGCTTATAATAAATATCTTTAGAATCATCTTCAAATGTGTAAATCTTGCCGATTTTTTGAATAATAAAATGCCTAATTCTTGTCAAATTTGGGATCACAGAGATTATCAATATAATTTTTTATCGTGAATATTTTACAAAAATTATCTCGTAATAAATTATACTAATGGTTTTATAAATGCGTTTAAAAATTAATAAATGTAAAAAATCTTAACACCACTGCACAGTTATGTACCGAAATATGACTATATTCTAAAACATTAGAGCGAGAGGTTTAAAAGAATACTATTTTATGTAACAAAAATACTTTATGCAGTCATCAAATGTTTAAAATAACTATAAAGGATAATAAGGCTTCAAAATTATATAAATAGATTATCTATAACGTTTAAGGAGTGTCCAGGATCATGGTTTGAAAACACAATAAAAACTCAATTTTGACCTACGACGAGCACGTGGGCCGTTAACATTTTCTATTATTTCGTTTTGGTATTTTTTACAAATTACAGAGGAACTTTTCTAGCAGTTGCGTTTACAGTTAAAGTGACTCGCTTGCGTACTAGTGAAGTGTAGGCATCTCCTTTTTATATTATTATAATATTATATTGGTGTTTTTTGAAGTTTGTTTGGGTAGTGGTAACATTACTCAATGATTTGAGTTACCCCATCTCCACCCGTCATGTATAAATATGCAGCCGCGATTTGTGCACGTGTCAGAATGAAATGATGTTAATGACACACTTCCTTGTCTCGAAACGAAGCTGCATATTACCGATGTAGCCACCATGCACCTTGGTGCTTAAAGTAAAAGTTTAAAAAATAAAAAAGAATTTTCAGTTACTCTGCCGCCAAAAATTGTTCAGTAGATCACAGTGCAGGGGCGCCACGCCCACGTGGAGGCTCTTACAATGTCGTGTGAGAAAGGTGGATACCTGCCTACCTTCGCATACTAACAGGATGCTTGAAACCGACTCATGTGGCAAAAGTGAATACCATAGCTAGACTCGTAGACAATGTTAGAATGAAATATGTACAACGCACAGCTCATATATATGTTGAAAGACATCCACTATATGGACATATACCGGCGCAATCACGGCGGAACCCGGTTGTAAATCACTGATCTAGACAATCTATAATAAAATATTCATAATTTATGATCATTTATACAAAAAAAAAAACCGACTGCTAGAATAAGTCCTTAATGCCAACTTAAAGCAAAAAATCCATTAGAATTGTAAGCATTATCTGCAAAATCTCGAATTGTCATAAAAATCATAAATGTCACGTATTTTAAAAATTACCGCGTCGGCAAAGAAGAACTAGAGAACAATTATTTTCGGTTTGAATATATTTTTGTCTTTTATAAACCGGCGTGATGTCCAAAATTTATTCGTAAAAGTTACGTGTAATCGCTTATTGTAAGTTAAGATGGTTAACTGGTGACAATTGCATTCTGGTAGATATTCGATACATAACAATTTCTATGTTGTTTCATTGTAATATTTCGAAGTCACACTATGGATTTTTAATAGTAATAGTAAGGATTGTCTTCGTGCAGTGGCGGCACGCGAATGTCATAGCGATCGTGCCTGGTGGGGCCGTCCCCCGACCACGATGTTTTACGTCGATCCGATAAACCGGCAGCGTTGTCAATTAGGCCCTAACAAAGTAGAAATATGTGAATCCACCGTGTCGCCCGCGATAGCCTTTCATAAAAGCTCACGTGAAAATTGTGCCCCTCCGTTCAGCTGATACCTGGGCCCCTATCTCACCATATCGGGACGTGTACTATTTGTAATACGAGAGACGTAAAATACGTATCGGCTATGTCGAACGTGTGTAAATGCGATGTTAAGTTGTGATATTGTTGCGAAATAATAGGCCCCAAAACCAGTGGCGGTTTTTCATAAAACCGACGGGGCGGTCGCTTCGTCAGAAAGCACGAAAATATTTGAAACGTACGTATTTATCTCAATCTATCAATCGAACCAAAGAATTAAAAAAATGGTGACAACATAACTCAAGCACTTGCTTTCAAAAGCGGCTAAAACGGTTTTATGCAATTTTGAGATAAATTAAAATAACAAAATATATATATTTTTACTACCGTTTTAGCCGATTTTGAAACTAAACTAGATTTTTAATAATAAATATTGACGTATTTAACTGAGTTTTGAAATTAAAACTCAGACGATACTCTGGTAGACAAATATATTTAAGTATCAAAATATATATCCAACTAAAAATATTCAAAAAATCATTTCAGCCGCTTTTCAAATTAAGCATTTCAACTATTTATTGATATATTTTTAATATCAAATGGTGGGATATCGCATAGGATAGGCAACGTTTTCGCAAAGGGACTTGTTAGCGCCTCGGACCTCCACGTACCTGAAATCAGCACCGACTAACGCTGGGAATATTTTTTTGAATCGTGGAAACGTCAAATAAGTATTGTAAGATTGTAGAAAGCAAACAACCTTCAAACTTTGAAAAATATCATGTTATGAAAAATAGTATAAAAAATAATTATATTTAGTAATTAAAATAATACCTACACATTTTCTAATACTTATTTTACATAATTATATAATATACCGTGTTTTATTTTATCTATTACAATGCATTTTCACAAAAAATTGTCAGTTAAATTAATGTATACTTAATTGCATCCGTTCAATCGTTCACCTTTAAATTAAAAAATAATTACAAGATAAAAAGAACTTTCTATATACAACGTTTTTAAATTTTCTGTTGAACCATATAAACTTGACTTGACTAGCTTAAACGATCAAAAAAATTTGTACTCGACATGTCATATTGATTTCCATAGTAACGCACGTATATATTAATAATTTAGTTGCTAGGACCCCAGACCTAGCAACCAATAATGGGTATCGAAATAACTTTTCATACACAACAAAATTAACTGAAAATGAATTCAATTCTACTTAAAGATGGCTAAAAGTATTAAAAAAATGCATTGGCATCGTGTTCTGATATATTCTAAAAGTTTCAAATATCTAGCTAGTCGGGAAGTTAGTTAAAAATCAATTGCAAGATGTGTACCGGACACGTGCTATAAGAAACAAGAATACGTGCTATAAGAAAAACGTTGTAAAATACTTAATTCGTTTTACACGTGGGCATTAAATTTCCTCAGTAGCACTACAATTAATAGCATTAAGGGAATGAAAATAGTATGTGTCACGGGGTAAACGAAGTAAATTGGTTCAAGTGACACAGCAGTTAATAAAACAATTATTTTCTGTTTCTTTGAAAACACTAGTATGTAACAATCATGGTAAAAGTAAGTTATGAAAATAATATAACTAAATTTTCCTTTGTGTTGAGTGATAATATTATAGCGGTACATGAAAAACCGTATTCACGTTTTCCTGAACGCTACGAAACCGCACTTTACAAAGGACCATTCCTTTCATTTTGCATGATAAATGACTTATTCTTAGTGAGGGGTTTTAGACAAGGGTTGATTTTGAGTGTCACCAGCACGTGATTTCAAAGATTTTTTGTACTATTACCCACCCACCTGTATTTTTTATACTATACATAGACTCAGTACAAATTTATAAGACGGTTTTGTGTAGCTTTTTGTGCTCAAAAATAATAGTTTAAACTAAAAGATTATATACAATAAAATTTAATTAAAATAACTGATAATACTGACTATTTATATCGGCCAATGGGTAGCCATATAAAGCGAATTCTATCGGATAAACAATATTATGTTGGTGTTATTGACCGTCTTAAATATTAAATTCACCTTTACCTAATATTATAAAACTTAATGTGAAATTGTTAAACTTTATTTTTCAGCTAGTTTTTATACTATCGGTGAAAACTTCATGGTTGATTCAATTATTTAGACTTTTAGAGCCATTTTAGAGAATAAAATATGGTAATCATTTACTTGACTTTCGGAAAATAGTATATATATATTATGTTATAATATGAGCATTATTGAAGCCACAAGGTCACGCATATTTCTCTCTTTCCACAATTGCGCTATGCGTCTCGTAATATGACAACTGTAGCGTGTATGTCGCTCTTGTAACAACGTTGTAAAGTTGTACAAATTATACAGTAGCGCCACGGGTACGTCAAAAACGATTCGCAGCTGTCACGTCACGCCGCGAGTGCATGTGGATGGCTCAATGAAGTATCTGTACTTAGACCGCGCGCGAGAGGTGAATCATCGCGAGTGCATGTGGACGGCTCAATAAGGTCACACGTACCTGGAATGCGCGAGAGTCAGATTACGCCATCTGGACAAGGTCTAAGGAACCCGTAGGGACGTCAAAAAGTATCGATGCCCTTTCTTTCGATATCACGTCCCTACCCGTGAGAGTGATTCCATGATACTACAAAGGTAGAATTAAAACAGCATGAAAAATCTAGAGGATACGAATAACGAAGGAAAATAGTAATTTATATTCAGTTGTCTAGTATTCTCGAGGTTCGTCGACAAAATAATGCTAAAATGTAATTTGTAATACATTAACGTATTCTGGTAGGTACTCGACATTTTAAGCTTTTCTTCATGGATGAAAAATGTACTCCAATTTACAACGGCGACTAATTAAACAATACTGTCGCAAAAGTATGGCACTACGGGGATTTTCAGCGGCTCGCTGTGTCACTTTTGAAATTTTAACTAGGAACGGAGACCGGTCCACCTAAGAATTCCAGCCATTCGCACATTTTATTCCAACTATAATGTATTTAAATCAATAATTAGCCGTCAAAAATATTTTTTATCATTTGGAACTTTAGCGTTTTAGTTAGAATTTGTTTTCAGTTTAGTAAAAACACTCCAATATACACATTTTTAGTAGTATTTTCTAAACACTGTCGAAATAAATGGATAGAACGTAGTTTGTTAGCTACACTGTCTAGGTTTCATTTCGCGCCACGTTTCGGAGACATTTTCCACTGTGGTTTTACCACTATCCAAGTCAGTATATTCTCGGGTCTTCGTTACAGAGGTATGCCTGCTTTTCATGGTTACGTACATAATATACGTGTGTAGGTATCTAAAATAATTGTAACATTCGTTCTAAGGACTTACGGCGAGTCGGTTCGTTTTGTTCGTGACCCTTTTCGTTGTCAAAATGTCATGATGTATGATAATAATATACATAGGTATAACGCCTATAATATTTATCTTACTATCAAACAGTAGCTTTTTAAATATGTAAATATCATTTAATTTACTAAACTATTTCTTTTATTAAACGAATAAGACGCAAGATTTAAGAATGTAACATTCTATATATTGAACATACACATACTAATAGATACACAAATAATATAAAATCTTCTAAGTAAGTATGCTTATTTTCTTGCTCTCACAAGTAAACAAATTTAATAATATAATTACGCGTATTTAAGTCTATCCCACACACTCGAGAATTGTACCTTCTTACAGCCACACCCAGAGGGTAACCCATTTCTCATATTTCTGTGTTCCATGATTTTGACCCATGTTCAGAACCATATAATAATAGAAATTATAGAGTCCAAGAAGTTGCTGTCGTAACCACAAACTCATACATGATAATATTATAATGTTTATTTAAATTACAAAGATAATATTGATCTTGTTTGACGCAATATGAGACGCCCTTTAATCATCATATATTATGTACCTATAATAAATGCATGAAAGGCACTTCGGTTGATGACTCTGCGGCTAAAACATTCGCCCAACAGGCCGAATATGCGTATTGTAACTCACTAAATTCAATATGTTTTACCAGATTTTTATTACTTTTCTAAGGCTCTGCTGTGTTACAATTTTTCAATAAAATAATGTTATATTCTTGAAAATTGATTATCTTGATAATCTTCAATTAAATGCACGTCTTAGGAAGTTATTTAAATTCATGCAATTTCGTTTATTATGTAATTAAGTACATAAAACAATATTATTTATATAAAACCATGCCACATGTATTTTCTACCCTGTTCTATGCTTAGAAATGCAGTGCAGTGCATTATTATTTATTAGGTATAAGTCAGGTGCACTTTACCGTTGTCCGGTCGTGATTTGTTCGATATAAATAATAGCACCGCGATGCCCCGTTCGTTCACTTGAATCGTACAATAGCATCATTCAAAGGTGGATAGTGCAAAATAATAAGTAATATAGTGAGTTATTGATATAACAATGTATCGAATTTATTTCAAACAAAAGCTACGTAGGTAATTTATGACTCCAGAAATTTTATTTGAAAAAGGAAGCCCAGACCAAGAATAACTGAGAGTATATTATATTAAATGAGAATCAACAAAGTGTAATAATCGAATATTTTTTTTTGCTAGATAATAGATACTAATGACAATGTAATTTAACTTGTTCCACAATAAATCCAAAGTGTATTAAATAAATTGTTTTGAAAATAGGCGAAGGTCGACGTATCTACCTATGTTATTTTTATAAGAGTTGCAACACGAATTTTCTATAAGTCGAATAATGGAAAGTTAATTTTATTTTAAGGTAACAACGGAAAGTATTAGTGCCAAATGTATAATCCCGACTGTTGAATGGAAAAAAGGGGGTAACTTTCAGTTTTTTCAAAATAGGGTTTATTGCATGTATAAGTAATAACGTTGTACACGACTAAATACACGTTCTGTCCAAAGAATATAAGCTGAAAAGGTCGATTTATTATATAAATTTAGCTAGCCATTTAAAAAAAAGAAGGGAGTAAAGTGGGAAAAACGACTTAACTATCATTTTTGTTGTTGTTTTTTTTTAATTAACTCAATAATTAATATCAGGTTAAGGATATCAAAACGAAATTATTAATTATCATGGACTTCAAGGTTATTGTCTATTTTGTGTTTTAACTTTGACTGAAAACCATAACAAAAAACGTTTTTGTGCCTCTTGTGAAATTTGATTTTTGTGGATGACGTCCTTTTTTCTTTCCAAGGTCGAGTGACAATTTAAAGGAAGTGTGAAATATAATCAACTTGTTTATTATTATTCTTATGGGTACATATAACATTTTCCTTGCATAGAAACAGAATTGTAATGGAAACCGGTCCATTCGAGATAGCGACTTCAAAATGACTTAAACCGACATATGGGGGGCATACCAAAAGGATCTAATCGACATTCTGAAAAATTCAATTCAATTCAATTCAATTTATTTCAATAGCAATTTCAAATCAATAGTGGACATTACAAATTATAAGTTTAAGACGTTCACAACATGACATAAAACAATATTATAAATAAGAAAAAAAAATAATAAAAGCGATAAAAATGAAAATATAAAAAGAGAACACAATATAAACATACAAAAACAGTGAAAATACAATTATACATCTATAGAAGTTCAAAGAAGTACACCAAGTTTGCTAAGGAGACCTTATTTTAAGAATTTATAAAATAGCGTCCACCTAAACTCACCTCACGCAAGTGGAATATATCAACACCCGAAGCAATTTGGTTGAACATAGTTATCGCCCTCCCAATTGGCATTACCAGTGGCAGGTTTGATGTGCACCTTGGGAGAATAAACAACTGATGTTATATGATGATATATTCGACTAAAATTTAATATAGCAATCCAGAGTATTGTTGGTCTTTTTGTGTGTTTTCCCCGCGTGAAATGTGAAGATAATCACGGACCGGCCACCGTTTCGCTTTTTACTATCGCCGATCGATCAGAGAGTGGCTCGAGAGAGTTGGTCGGTCGTGATGCAGGATTATTCATTTAACGCCGGAAAGAACTGAATCGCATTCGGTCAGTGGGAAACTAATATCGCCCAGAAGAAAACGCATTAGGAAACTATAATATAATAAAGAGAATTTTTCGGATAGCACGCCAATGATAAATTGATTAAACGTTCCATTTTTAAATACGGTTGACAGTTAATTATGTTGCACAGTACATACAGTGATGGTATGGGTACAAATAAATGAGTGGAGGTTTTATTCAATGAATAATAATGTAGCATACGTTATTGAACATTTTGGAACTCCATAATATAAATATACTAATCAAAAAAATATCGGATTCTGGTTAATGCACTTTACCATTTGGCTGGCAATATACGAGTAGATAGATGCATTAACGCCGTGAAGGAATTAAAGTAAACAACTACTTATCCCTAAGTACCTTAGTTCAAAATCACAAAAGTGTTACACCTCCGAAACAATTCGGGCGAAATCTGATGGATGCGAGTTCGAGTTCCGCTATAATACGCTATATACCAATATAATTTCAAAAGCTTTTTTTTTTTTGGTTTCTGAGGTGTTCACTATTATTACTAAATAATCTTTCGTTGGTGTAAATAATTAAAAATTTAATTATAATTAAAAACTAAATAATTTATTGGTGGTATTAAATATACATATAACAAAAACTTAATATAGAAAGTTATTTTATTAAGACGAAGCGGTCTTGGAGTGATGTAAAAATTGTTATAAAAAATGTAAAACAATATTTTGTTTATTCAAATTTTCTTTAACCTTATACTGCTAGAGCGGAATGCAGAAACATTTGTCATAACTAAAATTTCCTTAGCAGAAAACACTATGCAGAAACACTGTCCTTAGTTAAGATAATTTCTATTGAAAATAATACCATATTTAAAAATTCTCGTTAGGTAAATTAGGTAAATTATTTTATAATTGTTAAACGATGACAAAAATATGACAACTGCATTTTATAAATGCAATAACTATAAATACATATTGATATTTAATTATAATACTCTTATGTTTCCGTTATAAGTCATTATACGTGATTCCACAGGCACCACAAGATTTTTTTTTAACATGGTAACACTAGTGTCTAGTGTCATTCTTCATCTGGTATTTTGTATTTCTGCGGGCTGGCGTATAAAAATAAAATAATATTCTGCAAGTACATGCCAAACGAATTAACACTATCAATATCCATATTGAGATACATTGTTAAATGAATTTGAGTGTATGGACTGTGTTATAGACATGCGAATTTATTTTGACAGCAGCTGTTAGTGGTAAATGGTAATACAGAAGGGGGCGTGTTCATAACAAAAGTAGTCTATGGTTAAAGATTCCTTAACTCTATACTCAGGATTGTCTATAGTTAAGTCATGCTTTTCGGCGACTTATCCTTAGGAACGAAATCTTAGATTGTGCATTCCGCTCCTAGTTATTAAAATATGACTCCATCTTTGATCCGCACTGAGAGATCCATCTAAATTTTCTCTAGCTGAGAGCGAATCACTAGTGATAACTAACGAAACCAGCACTGATCCTTGGCACATCGGACTTCTCAGTTCTTAACTAGGCATGGTGATCTTGTAACCGAGCTCTTGTTAGGTTATAATAATAGAATTTTCTACCTGTAACTAATTTTCGGTATCTTCTGGGAGTGTTCTCATTTGTCAGGTGAAAGGAAAGGCTTCCCAAGTCAGCCCATAACTTAGTTGGGCCGATCGGCTATTGAGAATCTCGTAGAGAAATCTATATAGATTATTATTTGAATATAAAACAGGCATACTCTACTGAACGGCAACTGAGGTTTTGGGAGGTTGCTCCTGGGACAGTTTCAGCACACGTTTAAAGTGTGTCTAACGTTTGTTACTCCACAATATGTAGTTACTACTTTTCTTTAGCGATCTATAAGCATATTTTCCTATTATTTTGGAGTGTACCTTCATGACGAATTATAATTAATAATGATTCAAACATTTTTCGATACTCCGTGTTTTATAAATATTAATGATCAATTGCTTTACGCTATTGTGCACAGAACAGTAAAATAATAATTATTACCCATCATGCATGTGTATTGCGTGTTGAAAAAAAACTTTAATGAACGGAATTTAATGATAACTTTTTAATAATACCACGATTATAATTACTTATATTCAATTAAATATTAATATAGGTACTGCATATAATTGTCTGTCTTTTCATATATCAAAAACATGCGAATTTTTTACTCCCGCATCCAATAACAATTGCAGTGAAATATTAATTTATAATTTAATTTATCTGTGATTTTTTGACGCACCACCTCAACAAATCCTAATAACTGGCATTGCACGTATTGTAAATTACGTTATTATTACAATATTCAGTTCAATCGAAAATAACGTAAATTTTGTAACAGATCATTTCCAAAATATCAACGGTGTTAAGGGGGGACATGCTCAGCGTTGGTCAAAATGGAGCTTTTATTCTTTTTTCAAAGCATGATCTTGGACATTCCTTAAACGTTGTAGATAATCTATTTATATAATTTTGAAGCCTTATTATCCTTTATATTTATTTTAAACATTTGATGACTGCATAAAGTATTTTTATTACATAAAATAGTATTCTTTTAAACCTCTCGCTCTAATGTTTTAGAATAGTCATATTTCAGTAAGTACATAAATGTGCAGTGGTGTAAAGATTTTTTACATTTATTAATTTTTAAACGCATTTATAAAACCATCAGTATAATTTATGTCGACACTATTATAGTGAAATATTTACGATAAAAAATTGTCCCAATTTGCAAATTGTGATCCCAAATTTGACAAGAATTTGGCATTTTATTATTCAAAAAATGGGCAAGATTAACACATTTGAAGATAATTCTAAAGATACTGATTATAAGCTATGTCTTTGACCATTAAAATCTGATAAACATCCTACGAATAATGATTGCTTTATAATAATTATTGACCTAAGAATAAGGTAGTGTTTTTTTGAAATACGCAATTTCTTTTGGCATTCCCCTGTGGTTAAGGTACAACATACGGCCGTAGCCATAAATTGACAAACTAAAACTGAAGTAGGGAGTAAGAACATGTTAACGCGCGTGTTTGAACATGTACCTAACCGAAAAAAAAACTTTTTTTAAAACGGTTCATTTGTCATTCAATTCATTTGTCAAAATTTCGCTAATTTTTTTTCCCATTTTGCCTATTCGTTATATTTTCTGTCATAATATAGTGAAAAAATGTATATAAAACGAACTATTAGAAACTCCGAGAATCAATAATAAAAGTAGGTCCAAACGATTGGCTACTTGTGTGGCACGTTCGCGAACATGGCTAGCGGTAAATCGTGGAAGCATTTCAATTTGCTCCCATAAGCAAAATAAGACTATTTCACACGGCTTATTAAGTGTGAGTCGGAGGGATATATAGATGAGGCGGCAAGAGGTAGCCTTGCTCTTGCTGCATAACGATTTCCGCTATCGTTTGACTTCTCTCCAAATGCAACAACAGTTGCACTGAAAACTGCAACACAGGGATAGGAAACCCGATATAAAGTGATTTACTTGAAAACAGTCCTTTGTTCTCAAATCAGTGATAATACTGCAAGTCTTGCATTTAATGATTTTCAGTCTGTTCAGATGTTTCAGCGGATGACTGGGCCGTGTGGAAATTACTCAAAGTAAAAATAAAAAAGAAGTAAGACTAATTGATTGTAATTTTTGCAATGTACCTATTTATTACTTGGTGTTCATGTTTACGAGACGTGTTTTGCTCATATGTTTCGTTTGAGTTTATGTAATGTTTGTATGCTTGGGGTAGGTAGAACATAATCTATGTAGGTAATATGGGAAAATTGTTTTTTAGATGGGCCCAATAGCAGAGCAAGTGGCTAATATCAATTTCTCGTAATACAAAAATATTTTGAGAAACCTCTTTGTAAGATGGGCCAGATTCACATAGGATTGTAGAGCTACTTAAATAAAATAATATGGTAAATGGTGGGTTGATAAAATTCAAAGTTATAACACATTTGAGTCGCTTAGGCCCAGTCCTAATCATAACTCACATTCTCCAAAATCAACTTTAGTTAAGTTAAGTTGCAAAAAACACTATTTTTCGTAATCACAAAATAGTAATGAAGTACATATCGAGTGTCTTTTTCGATTTTATTTTTTTATAAAGTATGTACCTATATATCGATCTCACTATATTACTTTCTTAAGATGTGAAATTCGACTTGACAGTGTGAGAAAAATACAGATTCCCGGTTGGTTAGACTTCAGGGTCAAAATATGATTTACTTAAGAGTAATTTTTGGAAATGATTTTTACATAGTTAAATGTTATTTTTGATATAGAACTATTTTTTTAAAGATTGATGCATTTGAAATCACTTATTATACGTTATTAACTAAAAAATGAGAAAATGTGAGTAGGCAACTCATTTAATGTTACAAACGGAAAACATGTACATATACCTACCAACAATCGCAAACAATAGTTAAGTATATTATATTATGAACATTATAAGAAAATATCACCAAAGACGTTGAAGATACCCTTATCTTGAAGAAGAATCAGAATGTGAAAATTAATTTATAAATAAGACTATTGTACATTTTTATCAATTTTGCCCGCATCTTTCAAAAACCTCAAGCGTTCCAAACAATTTTTGATTCACTCAAACAGTCAATCCCATAAATTAGGAAATGTGCAGATATTGCCGAGATAAATCATTAAATCAACATTTATTACGAATATACATGATTGTAAAACAATACAATAAAATATATAATAACATAACAACAAACTACATCTGTCCGTTAAACTAAACGACAAATTTGATCAATAATAATTATTGTACCTAGTAGATAGATGGTAACCAAGTATATCGACCCCTCATTACTTATAATATTTAGATCACCAAAAATCGCGTTGATAAAAATATCGATGATACACAATAATGTGCTGCGCCAACGTACCGAATATTAATTATTATATCTCAAGAAGCAACTCAAGATATAATCAACGGTTAGTCAGGGAACACAGACTTAATGGGAACTGACATACCTAACGGGTGTGGAGTAACATGCAACCGATCTTGAGTGTGGAATAATATGGGATAAACTTAAACACGTGTCAAGAATACGTCATCCTAAATTTGACCTTCGTTCTGAAACAGCTCTCAGCTTATGCACTGACGCTCATTCAATATTGGTGTATTTTAAGGTTGCAACACACACTATTGCACTTCTATATTGTGTGCTTCATTTTCGTAGGATACTCACACATTTAAAACTCTACTTCAAAATGTAATGTATACGCGTATAATGTATATGTAAGGGTATAGCCTATATTAAATCTATTTATTAATGTGTTCTGTGGTTGTTATACAACAAATTCTACCTAAGGGCCCCTTAGAGTCAAAGAAACGTATCTCATTTTTCTCTACTTTACAGGAGACCCCAAACACAAGTAAATTTACAATCAACAGACAGTAACAAGAAAGTTTTTGCAGGAGATATA
The DNA here is from genome assembly GCF_057557595.1 of Rhyacophila brunnea. NCBI lineage: Eukaryota > Metazoa > Arthropoda > Insecta > Trichoptera > Rhyacophilidae > Rhyacophila > Rhyacophila brunnea. The sequence goes on along the minus strand of NW_028232796.1, from coordinate 4,913,863 downwards.
TATTGACTTATCTTTTATCCATTGAATTTTTTGATAAGTTTCTTTGTCACAACATGTCATTTAATGTCAAGTACCATACGTAACTTAAAATTGTTAAAAATTAAGATAGGTTTCTTTGACTCTAAGGGGCCGACTGTTGTTACCTAATAAACCTGCAAGAAGGTATCGAACCTCTGCTGTACGAGATCCACTTCTTAGAATCGCCGTGAGAATTTCTCTTCACTAACGACTCCAGTTCGATTATTATGACGAGAATTTCACTAAATGCATATTCAATGATAGTTTCGTACCCGCTTCATCTTATCGCCAGTCCGCATACGTAATAATGATTGACAAACTCGAATCGAATTATTTCAATACTCTAATTAAACTATGTCGCTGTCGTCATATGTACTAAGAACATTTGTACGTGAACAATGTATTTGTAAAGAACATTCTAACTGAAAACCGACGTAAAAGGTTAATGAATTAAATCAATATAATTATTTTATCCAGTTCTCAAGAAGTTGTTTCAGACTGCTCGATTTAATCTTATGTTTGTAATATAATATTGTACTGGTGTGTCATTTATTATATCGACTAATTAATAATATTCTTATCATAGGTCGAAAAGATATGTAATCAATCGTTATCTTTTAAAATTAATTTATATTATATTTTTCAACCGACTACTAATTAAATAATAAATAGACCGCCATCTATGGGCATATGTATATATGAAAACGATTCGGTTTGCATTTTCCCACCTGTGGTATTTATCAGTGCCTCGCGTAAGGTGAAAGTTTTGATGACTCGATTATATTATTGCGGTCGCAGATTTAAACAAAATGTAAATCAAACTTGTTTTTGTCAGTTGGCTCGTTGGTCTAGGGGTATGATTCTCGCTTTGGGTGCGAGAGGTCCCGGGTTCAAATCCCGGACGAGCCCTGTTTTTTATTGCTTAATTTTTTTTTATACACGAAATTGTTGGGGATTTTCAAATTATAGTATGACTAATATGACTACGCTACGTTATGATACCATTGATAAATATTAAATTCTGTAATTACGTATTGTTTTCACGATTTTATGATATTTTATATTTCAACGTCTGTCTTCTGAATTATTATAAGACAAATCATCGACCATACATCGATACAACGATAAATACAGTCAAACTCGGTTATCACGATCACGGATATCGCGAGATCTCGGATGTAATGAGGAAACATTCGTTGACATTTTAGTTTATGATTTTCTCCATACATTTATTCACTTTTATAACGAGCTACTTATCGGTTATACCGAGCTAAAATATCGTCAAAATTTTTCTTAAAACTTAATGTGTCGATCGTTTAAAAACATTTCGACCCTAAGCAATAAAAGCCGACCATCGATCGCATTACGTTTATGACACTATTTAAGTGTTTAAGTACCTACCTAATTGGTGTTTTCGTCCACAATATTGAAAAAGTATCCACGCATATGGTTGAAATAACTACAAAATCCAAGGTTTATGAAATCAGTAGGTACCTGCCAGCGTTCATTACAATAAACAACTTCTTTTGTAGTTTATTAATGCCATGCTTGTTTCAGGGATTTTTACGATGGTTTTCAGATTTTTTATTTTCGACTTTTTGTTTTATGTGACCGCTCATTTAAAAAAACATATTCTCTGATATAACGAGTAACGCTTATAACGAGAAAATTCCGTCGGTCCCATCTTCCTCGTAATAACCAAGTTCGACTGTAGTTTCTTCTGTACAATTTCACAGAACTTTATCAAAGTTGGTTAGAGGTATAATAAACAAGCTATTGGTCTTTCACCAAGAATACACGGGAAAAAATGAAATCGACTTTAAAAAAATATCTATTTATCGGGAAACATTTAGTATTAAACGGTTCTGTGCCATCTATAGTATATTTTAAGTTATTCTATTATATCTGTACTAATTGTCTGACTAACTGTCTGAAATTCTGCCCGTTTCCATTTGTTTGATTATAATACAAACACTAAATGTATAATGTTGATGAAATTTGTACAACTTGCTAATGTTTTGTACTATTGACTGTTGTTAACTAGGTACTATTTATTCCAATAATACATGTAAGGCATAAAGCCCACCAAAAAAGCGTTCGGTGCGCTCACTACTGAGTAGGCCCCCTCCCACCCGCGCATTACCATCACCTATGTAATAAGGGGTTCAAGGAGCACAAAATAATTATTATTATCAGCGTCTCTCATAACAAAGCAATAAAAATATTATTAAATTTCTCGGGCTTGTAATTAATATCGGACACGCAATAACTAAACAAAGAGTTCACTGTTCTTAAATAATGGCTTCTCGCCCGTCTATCGACGACGCTTCGAGGAGCGTGATTTTGCTTGCCGTGTTCAATGAATGGACTACGTTGTATTTTCGTTAATTCGTATCGCTGAGAAGCCAAAAAACGGTGACTCATGGGGCAGGCGGGCACAATGCGTCGTCAAATCCAGTGTGCGCTGGCGTATCTGATTACGTTGTATTTTCGATGATTCACATAGAAAATGCGCGAGCGCCCCGCAAGCCTGCTTTAGTGGACTTTATGTCTAAGAATGATAGAGAATGTTGCATTAAGTGGACTAAACTGGTCGTGATCATGATTAAATTATGTAAAAAAGTATTAAGTTCATAATATTATTGTGTATAATATCTTCTCAACAAGAATTCCAATTAACGTTTTATAATTTGTATATTTGGAAAATGTATTAACATCATACGATTTATATTAAAACAGGTTATTCGATAATATAATTATCATTTGAATGAATCAATATGCATTTAATTATATATGTAGGCATGATCAAGTTGAACGTTTTGAATATAATTTATAATGTACATTTACTTGTCACTCATTTTTGTATAATAATCCGTAGAATCATGCCACGTTTTTTATTTTTTATTTCGACAAATACGTGCATATAGATTGCCACTAATTCATTCACCGTATGTAAATCTCGAATGGCATTTGGTGTCGACTTCATAGAGTAACATTGTTGGTCCGTATCTGAGATCAAACTAATAGCGTTAAATTAGTTTCTCACACATAATGCTAAAGAGATGCTATCGAAGAGACATCGCACCCGAGTGTGGAAGAGTGGGCGACTAAAAAAGACGAAGTGCTATCATTTCAATTGATCGCGTGTCAACTTAGCGCTTATTCAATAGTCATATAATAAGAAGTCTCGCCATTCACTCAAGTACCGAACTGTTAATTTTAATACGGAGGCTCTTGATATTTCACTTTAGTTTTCTCAATAAGACTTCGAAGTAAACGGACAATTGATTGAAATTCAAGCTTAAATTTAATAAAGTAAATACATTTTCTTCGTCGTTCCTCTGAGGATCGTGGTCGTTATGAGTAAAGCTTGCAACTTCTTGACGTTTTCCATTTCTTGAGATTTGAGAATTCTCGAAATCAGAAATTATTTTTATTTCGAAAATTCGAGGTTAGCTTATTGTTTTCTCGAGATTCTCGAGAATTTTTCAATATTACAAATATATTACATACAAAAGTATTGCCGATTTTTTTCTCTTATTTTTTTAGACAAGTACTATTATTTTTGCTCAACAAATTCTGTTTTAATGAAATTCGAGATCATTTTTTTAGAGGAATCACATTTTCTCAGGCAGCTTAGCCAAGTGACAATTTCTCGATTTCATGAAAATCCCATTGATGATTTCTCAATGAAATGAGAATTTCAGAAATTTGGGAAAATTAATTTCTCGAGATTCGAGATTGGCCTTTTCTGATAATTTTTCGAGAATTCTTGATGACAACCTCTTGTCTCGTGAGTTCATATACCTATTGCTTACAATTCTCCTTCAGTTGTCCCTGCCGACACTAATGAAGATTCTGTCGCATTGTTAATTTGATCAATCCAGATTGGGGGTGTTCTTTCTCTTGTACTGTATACCTTTTATTTGTTTTACTCTGTATACCTTTGTGTTATGTAACCAGTGTGTGAGTTTTTTTTAGAAAACTATTTTTTGAAGCGAAATACGCTAAAATATGAGAGTTTCAAGATACCCAATTAGCATATTCTACTTCAATACTTTAAGATGAAGACATTAAAAGACACAACTTTTAAAAGCGTCATCTCCTAATAATATAAACATAACAATAGTGACAATTTTGTGGTACTTTTATCCTGCTGTGGGTACTCATTCATAATGATGATGTGGACTGATTCGGTGGAAAATGAAATGTGTATTGTACCTAACATTCCATCCTCCAGTTAACCTACACTACAATAGTGTAGATCCGCCAAACATGTTAACTAAAGGCTGGGTGAATTTAATAACAACATTTCGATTGGCTGGACGTATTTATATAGAAATTTGATAATTACATATTTTTGATGATATCTTATAAAACACATGAGTGTCAAAAAAATCATTTGTTTGCACCGGAAACATGGTGGAATAAAAGTAAATGGTTACATTACACTTATTATAATATACCTAATCATTTTAGATGTATACAACAATTTATAAAATCATACGCCGGGGTTATGTGACAACTAAATTCCTCATCAATAGTTTTCATCCCTTACTGACGGATTGTACTGATGCATACGTTCCTGTTTAACTAATCGTATTGACATAGCTGATTAGAGTAACTTCGATGTCTTCAGACTATCTTCGATTCGTGTATCTACTTATAAACGAGTTGAAATCGCTTTAGGGATCTGTTTATTTTAGTAGCAAGTTGCGCCACCTTTGAGCGTCAAGTCGTATTTCACATATTTGCATAGTACCCCAGAACCACCTATCACCACCAACCCGAAATTCAATTAAAGTCGCCGGTCGTATACCCTCTACTGAGACATGATACTTTTTCTCATGTTGCTACTAATCGAAAATCACTGCTACTCGTATAATATTAACACATTAGCTTCGAACCGCGCGATACTGCTCCAAAAGAATTAGATTCGCTAAAGTTGTTGAAATAAATATTTCACTACGTAAGAGTAAAAGAAATTAAAGTAAGAGACGAAGTAATCAGAAGAGAGGGTGTGTACCTAAGCTCTTCTTAGACCTGCGTTCAGCCTGACTATGAGGTATGTTGATATGCATAAGTAAATGGTTGGGCCTATTATGGTCGCATTCATACTTTCTTCCCACCAACTTCAAATCCCCAATTATTGTCACATGACAATAACCCTGATGTAATAATAATTCGACCGTGATGAAAGTTAAGTTTCGTTCGTTCAAGACAGCAGACGCGCCTAGGCTTGTTAAAGCTACCAGTAGAGATTAAAACTATCTCCATTGTATGACTGCGGAGAAAATTAAATCAGTGAGCATTATGTTGAAACCTTTATCCTGTATGCTGTAGGTATTACTAATCTGAATACTACATGAACTCCTTTGGTATGCATAATGATTTCATCTAACTCTTCGATAAACATTTGAGTTTATGGCTGATTTCCACGTTTTGTCATGATTATTAAATTAGGGAAAAATAGCTTCGAATACCGATATATTCAACTTAAATTACATAAAAAAAATATTTATAGTGATGTTGTAATATTTATTTTAACTGGTTTACGTATGTAGCAGGGGAAGTCACCCCACTTTGAAAACATTCGTGATTGGTATATACCAGTGAAGCTTCACATAATTATTCCGGATAGCAGACCATCGGGGAATACAAAAATAATGGTAAATAGATAACCTTCTACGTATGGTTGTAAAAAGGTCCGAGTCTAGAGTGTGGAATAATACTTAAATACGCATTAAAGAATATTATGTCATTTTCAACATTTACGTTTGTATTATAATATTACGCATTAGACGCAACGCGCATGACAATATTGATAATATTTGAGAACATTCAGGAGGCTTTATATTTCTTACGTATAATGGCTTATCCCTCATTTAGTCATCAAAACAGCGGTCTATGGCCTATGACTAGGGATTAAAATACCGGTATTTCAAAACCGGTATTCCAGTGTTTATCAATACTGAAATACCGGTTTTAAAAATCCAAAATACCGGAATTTTCGGTATTAAGAAAGCACGCTCGTTTACGTTTTTTTAAAATGAATTGTACGTTATGTGCTGCGAAAATGCAAATATATTGAGTGAATCCAACAGAGGCGAAAAAATAATAAAACTAATTTCATCAAATACATTTATATAAGTAATTGTCGTGATGAATTATCATAATAATATTTCGAAATATAAAACATCCACGACAAAAATGTTCAATTATTCTATAATTATTGATGACTGTACAAGCGTTTAATTTAAAAACTTGCAGCCGGACTTATTTGCACTTGATGAACTTTTGAGGGCTTTAGTTAAAATTATCAATATATTCAAATTATTTGTAAAAATCACTAGTTCTACGATTATGATCAATATATATTTTTAAATGTCAACATAATAAATGTAGGTATGTAGGTTTTTGCAAAAAAATAATATTTAAAAAGATTTTAATAGCTATACTTATTTATAAGCACCTTTTCTGTTTTTTAATGTTTAAGAAATACTGAAAAACCGGTATTGACATTTTCATTCGGTATTGCAATCCCTACCTATGACGGCTGACTTTTGAATTTCCATCTCATTATTCTATTCTGTGCAGCCAATAAAGAAAAGATCGTCTTGATGCCAAAGCATCAATCGCACCAAAAAACCATATGTAGGTATATATTCAGTAAGTTGTAATATAATATGAATTCATTGAAATTTTGAATGGGAAGCAGTAACCAATAATCCTATTTTTATTTCCTTAACCAGCTTACGCGATAGACATCTTCAAATTAACTCCAAAGAAGCTCGAGTGATCAAAATTAGACCAAAACTTATCATTTTCACGACGAATGGGAAATAGCGTAATTTTTCTGATGGCGAAGGACAAGTGTTGTTGTTAAGTTTAAGAATGACAATCAGATCACTGCCGGTTTTTATACGAAATAGATCACAGCCTACGTAAATTTGAATATTTTTGGCATTGAATATATAGATACGCCATAATTTTTTGATGGGTCACTGATTTTATAAATCATCTCTAACATAATTAAATTAAATTAATAATGACCAATACAACTATTAATTCGAAAGTGTACGGGGTGATATAGTGTCAACGCTTTCAAAGGGGAATGGTCCACAGAAAGAGAGGGGTGGAGTAGCAATGAAAAATAAATAAAATTGAAACTCATAAAGTATTGGCGCAAAGATATTTTATGAGACTGGCTGTCTCGGTTCGCTTCTGTTTCTCAGTATGGAGAACGTGCTGCAAATACATAATTTGTAGAGCTCCGATATATTTCAAAATATTAAACGCTCGCGTTCGAGGAATACCGCGGAACATTCTGGAGGTTTCGCTGCGTTGGCACTCGGGATTGAGACATGATTGAGTAGAGCTTACGGGGTGTTAAGTTTTTGTGAACACCACTTTAAGTTGTATATTATTATTATATTACGTTACAGTGGTTTTCTTTCTCTTTTATTTTAGACAGGATAAAAGACAACAATAAATTTACGCTAACTGTAAATTATTGAGCGACCTAGAATCAGAACTCACATTCTCCAAAAACCGAATCGTGAGAAAATCTCAAAAAAACACTGAAGCACTTAATTAATTACTTAAGTAATTTCAAGAAAACAATAAACTTCCATAAATATTAATGAATATTTTATAATATAATATATAAAGCTCATAATGTACCATTCTTAAGAAATGAGAAATACTGATCCCTTATTGATTAAAGAGGCATTAGTACCAGAACAGTACTCACATAATGATGGCCTGTAGGAATGATTTTAATTTATGGTTGAACGTGATTTTTGATGCCCAATTACTATTCGTTATTTCGATCGATGCATTTAGAATCATTTGCTATGTTTGAATGAGAAAATTTAAAAATGTGCGTTTTGATTCTATGCTTCTCAATTATTCACATTGGTACACTTAAAGAGACATTTTAGAGCTATGACTAAAGAACTAGAGGGAATCAATCATAAGATTTCTTACAGTACGAAAAATGCATTTAGCGTCATTATAATCGAACTGGAGTAAAGAGAAATTCTTACGGCGCTTCTAAGTAGTGAATCTCATACAGCAGAGGCTTGATATTATCTTCTTGCAGGGTTATTGGTCAAAAAGCAAAAAGCTTGTAAGCAGAACGTTTCAAGAAGATTTCACAACGTTAATAGCAAAATGAATTAAAACTACTAAGTAGTAGATAGAAACTGCTGAAAATTCCTCGTCTACTTTCTGATAAAATCGTAATGAACGTCTATTTATTTCATTTGACAATACGGCGCCCAATTGTCCTGGCGACCAGTTGTCCCATTCCCGAATGGTTTTGTACTTGACGGTGGTGAATTGTGTATACGAGCGAATGGGGTGTGTGTACCTACTGTATCACTGTGTAATGTGTATTAACTTTGATCTCCATTATAATAATTACTTCAGTGAAAATGTGAGAATATATATAATTTATTTACAAAGATTTTAGCATTTGTAGAACCTGCTATACACCTGTGATATGTAAATTATTGAATAATATAATAATGTTTTCACAGCAACGGGGTGTTTGCTGCGATTGCATCGAATGTTTAGTACATTTTGGAATAGATTAAGTATGTTGTCGAAGGTTGATACATTTGATAGGACTTTTATATCGCAAGCCGAAAACATTTACGCTGCTCTGACAGTTTATTCAGTCCAGGGGTTGACAATTATTATTAATAATTATTAATAATTGTTTTCTATTAAAAACCTTAAAGTTAGGATAATTTTGTCCCTATATATAACTCTTACTTAAATTACTATAAAAATAATATCAAGGCTTGTATGGTAAAATATTAACTCTAATCTATATGAGCAGTACGTAATGAATATATTTTGTCATACGCTTCATATTTATAAAATATAAATTGTTAACCCGCATATCAAGTTATTACCCGACCTGTAGATAATATATAGGTATATATTATATTAAACATATAATTGATATGTTAATGCTATTATCGGTATAATTAACATAAGAAAACGTTACCGGTATATACTATGCCAAACATCTGTTATAATATATCTAAGTATATACTAGGTACCTACATATTAACGCCAAGTCACGCACGGTAATTTGTTCTAGCATATTTTTTTTAAATTTTGAAGTTTCCAGAAAAACACCTGAATAATATGTTTCGTTTATTTAATTTTTTTTATTATAGAAACTTCCGTATTTTTCCAAAGTGTGGTACTAGTTATGTTTATACAAATATCAGTTACGATTACAGATCTAACTATTTTATAATATGCATTTAAAGGTTTCGTTTGTTTTGCATGTTGTAAATTCATTATTTAAGTGTAATACAGTTCATGGCGATAGCATTGTAGGTACATAATATCATTATTTTTGACTCTACAATTCTTTGGCGGGTTATCGCCTTCTCCTGCAACTTTCTATACCTCGGACGATTCAGTGTAGCCGCATTCCATTTACTTTCTTCCTTACTTCTCAGTATCTTCATTTCAGAGCATTCAAGTTTCCACTCATATTTTTTTTGATAAAGCCCAGAATTCCGAGTTCCGACGAATATGTCTAAATTGGTCTGATGAGGGGTTGTTTAATTAATTTTTTTTTTCCTTGAGAAAAAGTGTCTCTGTAAACTGTACTAGGATTTGTTTTCTAGATTACCTAATTATTATTGTTTTACCAAATTCTTGGCTAATGTTTTAATCGTAATTCTAGTTAGTCAAGTCACCTACATTCAAATTTAAATTCAATTATCATAAAAAAACTCTCACTGTACTATGTTAGCAGTATTTTTTTCAAAGGCAAGATTAACGTTTTAAAATTAGAAAAAAAAATCTTGCTATGTAACGGTTGTATATAATGTAGTGCTTTCCAAACTTTATGTTACTACGCCCCCCTTTAAAAAATCTAATCTTGACGCCTCCCCCTTATTTCATAAAATAATACACACTGGTGATGGCAGTGCTTGTATATTAGCACAACGTTTATTAATGTTACGTATGGCAGCATTACTTGCATTGCTTTGCTTGACAAAGAATTATATTCTTCACTTCGATTCAACCAAAATTGAAGTAGGGTTTCACTTTCACAAAGTTTTGTTTCAATGAAGTATTGCATGATAATTCTATCATTTTTTTTCCTTTTCAATAGTAGTCAATCTAAATTCATCATCTTGATCGCGCCTCCTTTTGCACTAGTCTACGGCTCCCCAGGGAGGCGCGCCTCCCGGTTTGTAGATCGCTGGTATACCGTGTTTTAATTTAGAATTTTAATAAAAAGTGATGATTATTGTTTTGGAATAAAAATAAATAGAATTTATCCAACAAGTTGGTAAAATATTAACGTAAAAGGTTATTTGTTAATTAATGCCTAAGTCTACAGTAGGTCCGCGGTCTCTGCATTGAAGTCCCTCTTTTAGTATGTGCTTGTATGCAATGACACCACACTCGTAAAATCGAATCGTAATGTAGCGCAGGACTTCGGAAAACACAAGTCCGACCCGGTCGTTACGGTCCCAATATAAATGTTAATTTCGTCAAAAAAATAAACGCGTTCCGGTGACGAGTAATGGCCGAAGTTGTCGCCTCGCGTGTTGCAGTACTCCGATCCTGGTCGTACTGAATTGAATTTTCATAAATAATATTGTATAAAGACACGTAAGAAGTATCTGAGATAGTGTAATCTTTGGGAAATATGCGCAAGGGTGGTACTTGAATCGGTAACTTAATTGGTTAAAACGCGAATTATGCAATTTAAAAGATGAATGCTACATTCTTAAAATTTGTGTAGGTACTGTGACCAACATAGTATCTAATCCATCGTAAAGAGATGTGCACATATGTGTTATTAAAATCGATATGTAGGTACCTATTCGATTTAAAAAAAAACCGTGCCAGTTAATGTTTTAAATTATTACTCGCTACCATTTTGTATTATTTAAGTAAAATTTAGCTAAATCCTGACGGGTGAGAGTGAAATTGCCTAAGGTTCTAAAAACGGTTCAGACGACCCCGGACTTTTTTTATCTCGCTCTCTGGGAGGTATTAATGATATCTTGATTGCTTATTCGATAACAAGTGTTAGAAATTATAATATTTAGAATAAACAATATCACGCATTTTTTCACACATATAAGACGAAACATGCCACACTTCGAAACCCCTACTGTGTTTCAATTTATTGTCTATAAGTGTAAAATTCGTTTGTGACATATCAAATTAAAATCTAGCTTCGCAGTTCTTTGTCTAGTAAAAGGTAACCCAAAGTCATAAAGATACAGTAGACATATTCTGGAGTCTCAAGTATTAGTAACAAGTAAAATAAAAACCATATGTTTTTTTAAATGTATGTTTAACACAGATCAAGGTTTGGACGAATGGCTAACAATCATTTCTTGTAAAAAGTCTGTCACCTCATCACCAAATTACCTCAACTCTGTAGAGGCACATACTATGCTCTGCTGAAGTTACTGTTATTTAAAAACGTGACCACGGTTTAACTTTAAAAAGACAATTCGTGTGTACTAACGAGGTTTATTTTTTTTAAAGGGGCCATATTAAAAGGTAAGTTGTCTGTATCAACAATATATATTGTCAAATAAAGGGGCTTTAATGAAAACAATATTCCGTATATAAAAACGCTTCGCCACAAAAACGACGTGATTCGTGCGCATTAAATTGGTATTTTATGGATACGAAAGGTATTGCCTTGCTACGCTCTGGCAACACATAATAAGGTATGCAGAGAAAATAAAGAGTAAAGATGTAATTTTGAAATTGAGTTGGGAATTATTGGTAAATTAAGTGATTCATTCTTTTATTGGTAACACAGTTTAATTTTTCATTCGTTACATTTTTAATTTTCTTCGGTGAACTTGTCGACATAGAAAATCATAAATTATGAAAATACACTATGACGTCTCGCGGGGTAGGTTGGTCATGCATAGTTTAAGGGCGGCACATTGTACAAGGTTAATGAAGGAACAAATACAAATTTTGAAATTAACGGCAGTTTCCATAAGTCAGAACGTACTTACCGACATCGTGATTTAAAATATATATAAGTAGGCCTCCAGACTTGTCGGCGCCTTAGACCTCTATGTAGGTACCTAAAACCACTGCTGTTTGGGTGTAGACTTAGTGAAAATGAACTAATCCATAGTATATGATAAAATGTATAATATATATTTTTTCAAGATTTTCCACATTTTTATATTTGGGATAGCCGGAAATAAATGAGTAATAAAATATTTAGGTATTTACCTAGCAAATTTGCATGCAATTTGATTCTAAAAACGAAACGGCACGGTATTCTAATAATTAGTCTACCTTGGGACGTCACTAAAGATACATAGAATAATAAATTGAAGAACCTTAGCCTTGTTTGATTAAATACAAATATACCGCTGACCAAGTTAAGTAAATCGACTTCAAAGTGAAATATGCGATTGTAAATTCTATACGTTTTTCAACATTCTGTAAATGAGATCTTGTTCTCTAAAATCTAATTGATCTATGTATTATTACCATTCCATGATTTGAAGGCTTTAGCCTAAAATATTCAAATTTGGATCGGTAATATGAAAAAATAGCACATACTATAATCCTACGTTCCAAATAAAATGCTTATAAACGTTTCATACAAAACAGTTACATATTTGAATTATTTTCCCCGTAACCATCAGTATGTGGGGAATATGAAATCTGCTACTAAATCTTTTACAAGGAATCGCATTTTTAATCCTTAGCATTAATTTAGCCACTTATATTTTACAGACGTCCCATATTAAGTAAAATAGGCACAACAACCAATGAAATCGGAACGTCTGGAGGGCTTATAACATTTTCAAAATAGATTATTTCAGAATATCAGAAGTCGAGCTTTTTCTATCTCTTGATATATAATGCTTTGAATAACCTATCATTCGAAATATTCAAACTAATAGGATATAAAAATACCTCATAAAATTGCATTCGAAAGTCGTTCAATTTATCTACTTGACAGCGGTGCATGTCCCAGCGCGTCGAGATGTCGATAAAGATTGTCTTTTGTTTATTGAATTCGAGTGTTGCTAGTGTGAACCCAACAATGTGTGTCTATGGTCTCTGCCTAGTGCGCTGGATCTAAATGACGACCCTACAATGCTGCCTGTCTGTACGAATGTCCGTTCCCTTATCGCTTTTCTTATGCCATTTGTTCCACGAACACAAAAATTACAATATCTGTACGCCACCACAAGACTCTGAAACGACCATCGCGCTGAATAAAATTATTCTATTCACGGGGATTTTACTCACGTCCAATATTGTGCGATCACAGTGGCGTAGTAATTGATTTAAATATATTATTTAAAAAAGTAAAAAACTATTTAATAAAATATAATTTTTACTGAACTAATATAAAATAGTTGTATTCTGAATGTATTGATGTATTTTTTTTATGTTTTCGTAATATCTTGAATTGTGTATTATATTAATGTGTTTGTCTGATTGGCAATTCCGAAATTGGTTGTTTGTGGTAAGGTAAAATTTACACTTCAATCGAAGGCAAGGGTATTTTGAATATCTTAATCGAATGGCGTTTAGATACCACACAACGTGGAGCACTACAACCTCTTCTAAGAAAAAAATGTATCTCCATTTTTGTTTATCCAGCAGAAATCTTAGCCATTAGGGATTTTGGTATTCGAAAAGTCTGCCTTCCGGATTTCAACTTTCAGGTCCCTAACAGGTAGATAACAAAATAGATAATCAGGTAGATAACAAACTTAACATTATTTTTGTGTTCCCAAACATTATGTAATAATTATGTATTTTTTTCAAGAATTATTGTTAGAAGCCTGTACTTGCATGAACTACTTGATGTAGAAATCTACCTAGATATATAGCAGTGGTTCTCATGTGAAATTTAGCTGTGGCCGCACAATTGACATTGACAGTTCTATGCAAACGTCTGGTGGCCGCAACCAAATTTCACTTTTGTTGTGATTGAACAAATTAAAGCTAAATTTTATTTACTAAAAAATAGATCAATTTATTTATAGACAAGTCCATTTAATAAAAGAAGTTTGAACATTTTAGTACAATCTATTTATTTAAAAATAATGCAAATGAAAATTCCTCAATACTCTTTTTTCCAATGCGAACCGCATGGGTGCTTCTAAGTTTACATCTGTCAACTGGCTTCGATATTTGTTTTTTATGAAGTGAATTATACTGAATGATCTTTCACAGTATACAGTAGTAGGAAAAATCGACAATATTAATAAAACAATAGTTGCCATTTTTTTTTTAATTGACTTTATTCTCAGAAACGGACTATTTCACACATGATATCATCACAAAAACACATTATGGACCATTTGAACGTGGAAAGAATTTTAAGTCATGTGTATTCAACGAATTCCATAATTTTATAAATACATTTTTGAAATATTATTATTCTGTAAAGCGCTGGTGGCCGCACATAAGAAACACTGGTAAACTATTTTATTAGCATGTGCGAAGTTTCAACATTTATTCATTGCAAAACCATGTTTTAGGTAACTACGTATTGATAACGTGTTTACTAATATTTATTGTTCTTAACAGGTAAAATGTAAAATCTTTGACAAATTTAATGTAAGTGTAAAATACTATACATACCCATGTTGTTACACGTAACGCTGTAAAACTCGATGTCAAATAATTTTATTCTTGGAGTTGTTTTAAATGAATTATTGTATTATACTTGAGCTATCAAATGATTCCAGATACACAGACAAGATCGTTAACATTTGGTTGACGATAAATAATGCGACCCCATATTATATAGTAATAATTGATCCATAGATATACGGATAAGATGTGGAATTTGGTCTTGGCGCCGATAAGAGCTTTAGATTTTTTTAAACCGTGTGAGTATATGTGAAAATGTGTGTCTGTGATTTCAGTTAAATGACAGAATCGGAAAATAAATTAAGCAACGTATTGCATAACATGCATACTCCTTTAACTCTTTGTTTTTGTCTAAAAACAGAAGCTTTAACTAATAAGCTTTACTTGTCTGTTTGGTGACTATCATATATCACTAACACCCACGGTGGCCGCGCGGCATAAGCGTTGGACTATCACGCCGTGGGTCTCAGGTTCGAATCCTGGGTCTGGCAAGTACACATATTGTTTTTCAATTTGTGTGTGAGCCAGGGTATGGACCTAATAGGTTGAGCAAGTGGCTGACATCCATTTCTCGTAAAAAACAAAATCTGTTAATACAAACCTCTACTTTGTGGAGGTCCATATGATCATTAGGATCGGACATGGTCGAAAAAAAAATAGTATTTGTAAAAATATATAAAATTGTTTCTAAAAGGATAAAAAAGTATTGCTGTGTCCAACATTAAATAAATGTATTATTTTTATAATATTGGTATGTAGTTAAGTAATTCATTAAAATTAATTTCTAAATAAACTGCGATTAATAAAAACTAATTTACGGAAAATACAAGTCCTTAGGTATATCTTTGATTGCCGCATTATTTAGGAATTCATAAACATAAAAATCCACTGGTGTTTATATATTCAATCAACTCTATTTCTTTAAAATTATACAGGAGATATTCCAATCCGTATTATTAAAATTGTGTGAATTTTTATATACTTCATTATCACAGAGAGTAGATTCTTTTTTTGAATAAGCTTGTGCATCTACCAGCGCGTGCAATCGTTCGAGTACGTTGGTAAATAATATGCAAAATTGTGTATTAATTTAATTTACCTTCTGAAGTTACCTACCCGTAGCTACCATTTTTCGCACACTTTTCAACATTATTTCCAGTGATTGTCGTAAATAATAATATGTACCCGTTACAAATGATGCAGCCTGATCTTCAACTATGAAATTTACGCTGATTGTCCAGAATCATTTGGTCAACAGCGCTGTCAAATTGGCGCTGATTGTCTCCTTGTTAATCGACTGTATGTTATATTTCTTTTATTGTGTTAACTGTCAATATATGGTGGAACTGCATTGTATTATTGATTTATATTAATAAAACGCAAATATTTTTTTGTACTTACACCACTTTTTTATTTAATAACTTTGGACCGGTTTCGTCCGCCTCAAAGGCACATTTTCAACTGAATAATAAAACAGGTATTTACCACAACAAAATCATAAAGGCGACACAAATAATCGCATGATTCGTGCAATAGTGCTTTGTCACTAACAATTAAATTAACATTAATGAGATTGGATATCATTTCTTACTAGGTACATCATTAAGGACACTAAACAAATATTCTAAAATTATTAAAATAACACATAACAAAAAATGAAACAAAAAGCATTGTTGTGGTAAATACCTGTTTTATTATTCAGTTGAAAATGTCCCTTTCAGGCTGACGAAACCAGTCCAAATTTATTAAATAAAAAAGTGGAATAAGTACAAAAAAATGCGTTTTATTAATATAAATCAATAAGTATGTTATATTTGATCAATTTTATATAATATTCGATGAATAGATAGTTGGATTAATAATTGACCAGTGTGCCGATATCCAGAGAAAATCTGTCAGATTATGTCATGACGTAGGATCCAGTCTTTCGAAATTACGACCGTTTTGAACGGTAACGTGTGGTAGCGATCCTACTGTTTAATGGGAGGTGTGGGCGCGTTGAAGCGTTTGGGCTGGCAACCCTGACGAGGCTTTCATATTCAAAAGAGAACTGTCATTTCACCTTTGTCAAAACGTTAATGTGTGTGTCCACCATGTTTGTTTTTATTAACGCTTTGTCAGTTTGGAAAGATATTCCATTATCTAAAATACGTTCAGGGCATAATAATGAAGTCATTCAAATTTCAGAATATAAATCACTTCATTCTATTATATTAGGTAGGGATATATTTGTGTTTCTTTAGTAGAACGGAATTATGTAATGTAAAGTCATTTTTATCAACCATTTTAATTCGACTTGTATAATCTACAGAAATTCCAGAAACATCCAATGTTTCTTCTGAACATGTTTGACTAATTAATAAATCTTCATATACGAAGCGAATTCTAATCGAAATGCATCTATTATAAAACGGCATTTGCATATAATATGTGAATGTTGGTGTATAAGTAATGCTCCAAAAAAATGTCAATATGTATAACTGTTTATTTTCACGTGACTTCTTTATTGGGACTAAAGCGTGTCCTGGATGATATGGCCGTCGGATTACCATCTCCATGGCTTTTACCCTTCTCGGCATTAAGCAGAACATAGGGTCTGTGTCATTGGAAACTATGTGGCATTTATGATTTATTCCGTCATCATCTTTTCCGATCTTTGATCTGACCGAATACTATGAATTGTCGTCCTCTCTACTGTCGATATTACCGAAAAATGGCGTAGGAAAACTGAGAAGAGTATGACGTATCGAATCTAGAGTTTATAATGTTTAACGTCTTTCTCATGCCATAACTGTCTATATACCTACATTCAGAAGGCAAGAGAGAGATCTTACTTGACACATTTTGGTTGTTTTTAGTAATGTTTTTACTCTTCCAAATCGGTGACATGACACATGACGTAACGTATATATTTATTATCAGAAGTGATGGTCAATTTAATCGATAAGATTATGTGCTGATTCAAAAGAATAGTTTATTTGTAATAATATTCATATCGGGAGATAGTCGTTATACACAATATAAAAAACCAAGTAAATTTCTTTATTTACATAAGAATTAATTGTCAAAGACTTTTCCTTAAAAACTCAATAATCTTTATCTAGATAAGTAAACACAATCAATCACGCCATTGTGGTAGCAGAACTGTTTAAAGGTGTTTATAAGCGGATATGCAAAGAATCGATTCTTGTTGAATGACAATTTATGATTGTTAAGTGACACACATAACTTTGGTCATTCGCCCGAGTCCAGTTGTTTGGCATTAAATCAGGACATTGTTAGCTGGAACAGTCCATTTAAAATTATTTATGACAATAGATATCTATATTATTATATTGAATAATTTAAGAAATACCTGTTGCTGAATATAATAGTTCTTTTAACAGTGCCGCACTTAATGGAAATGTAATTTAAATGCTACCTTTTTGTTAAATATAACAATTTTGTTCGAATTTTACTTAAAATTCAATATACATAGTATATGTGTTACACAGTAACTATTATTGTTGGGATGTATTATTATTATTATCGGAATTTTCTCTTCTGTTTCTGAAGCGATGTTACGTTTTATCAGCTCTACTGTGTACACTGTAGCGTAGAAGCATGGGCTATTAAGGTTATGTATTAAGCATCTTCTAAAAGCATTACCCATGCATTACTTATATCTTTTAAGTTTTGAGTGTACATGTATTATGCGTAAGCTTAAAATTTCGTAGAAAAGCAAGATAAGAAATGACACCGTGTAGTGAAAACTGGATTGTTTTAGATACCTACATGTTGCATTGTGGAAAATAGTACTTCATACAACGGATAAATCCAGAAAAAAGTGGTCCAGGCAGACGATGAATGCCATGGCTTAGGAATCGATGGACACGTTGTTTCGCTCAGCGGTCGCAAAATTAACATGATACGATTTTTCAGTATATTCTTCGATTTTTAATATCATTATTGTGGTTTTTAATCGGGATTTGTGCTTAGAAATGTGTTTGTACATATTATTGTTTGGTATTGTATTACTTGTGACCTAGCCAGTGGCGCGTTTAGTGATGCTGCGAGGCCGGATGCACTGACTGATTTTAAGGCCCTACATGACATAAATGATAAAAAATAAAAATGTTATTCCAATTTTACAAATAATTTCGTGCATTAAAACAATCCGTTGTTTTAATTTTGTATAAATTATACAAACATGATTTATTTGAAATGGTCAAATTTCTTCAAATCATAATACATAAGTACATAAATCAGTAAGTATACCTACCAATTTAGTATGGAAAACACTTTCATTGGTTTATATAAAGGGGGATCCTTATGCCAACAGAGAACCTAGCGGAAAAATACGAAGCTTGCAATTTTAGTATTTTATTTAATAATTTACAATTTCAACTGTATTCATTAATAAATATGTAAGTATCTGAAAACATTAAAAAGATTTTTTTTAAGTCAAAGATAATTTTGTGAATGAATTTGTTACATATTATTTACGTCATAAGTTACGGTATTATTAAGTACATTATTTTTATGGTCATATTTATTATTAAAATTTAGTTTATTAAGTTATCTATTTTTTCTCGTGTAGATTTTTGACTAATTCATCGTTTTAATATTTTTTATATTTATTTTAAAAAACATCGATTTTTATAAAAATATAAATGTGTATAACTTGAAATCCTTTTTATTTATATCAAATCGAGCTTAATACATAATAACTTTGTGACTGTTTTTAAGTCCTTGGAGGCCCCTTTTAAATACGAATCAGTTGCGTCATTTGCGTCAAAGAAACGCGCCTTTGGGCTTACCGATAGTCTGCAATATCTTTTTTTTTGATTCCCTAAAATGGGTCCGGTCGATTCACCTGCTTATAATATAATCGATCGAATGTTAAAACGGTTTTGAGTGCAGTCGTTCGGTAGGTGTCAGAAGTCCCGCAGATATTTATTGCGGCCCGCGGCCCACTCGCGTCCCGCCCCCGTCCGCTAAACCAATAAACAAGTCATATAAACATGCCGGCCGCGGACCGTAATTGCCACCTCTGCGAGACGAGGCCTGGATATTGGTCGCGAACATTTGATGTCCGGTCTGCCATGGGGTTGTTCATGAAAAATGTACATGAACAATTCCGTGTCCGGAAATATGTGCGTCTACAGTTCGCGGTATCACACTTCACCGTGAAATGTTGTATCGGAAATATATGGTCGTATATTAACGACTGTCCAACCACTTTGGGCTGAGATAAAATTCATGTCTAAATAGAACAAGGTTCTTGTTGGTTTACAGGCAGCCAGCCGCAAAAAATTGAAAACAGCCGATATACTGGATTATTTTTGTTAGGTTATGTTAGGCTAAGTATTCCTTCTTGATTTCGTGAATTTTGCCAAAATCAGCAATGAAGATTGGCGCGGTTAACAGACTTGTAGGCACCTAAAACACTTTCAAAATACGTAATATAAACTATCGAAATCGATGACTGTATAGTGTACGCCGTACGGTCTTCTCTTTCCGATAAAAATGTTCATGGCGAACTGTAATGTAATACGTACAAATTACACGTAACCGAACAATTCATCGCAAAGCAAGTTTATCGCAAGAAAAAATGTCACATAAATAGAATCTCCAAAACAGATTTTTATATCATAACAATACAACTAAATTTGATCGAATTGAAATTTTATTATTTTTTCATTGTTTTCTTAAGCGGTGTCCACATTGGAACAAGTTGCTGGCAACCTCATTAAATTACAATTAAAATAATTTATGGTCGTATAAATTATGATAATTATCGTGCCAGCAACTTGTTGAAAATGTGGACACAGCATTATATACTGTACGTCTTTCGTAGTACTTGTTTGTCATAGATAAGTGAAAATTATCGTTAACGGAGTATGAATTGCATTTTGGTCGACCTTAGGTGGAGTAGGTATATTTATCTATAGGTACCACTAGTTGACCCCTAGAATCACTGTCACTCTGAATCATCTGAATGTGTTTTAATGGAGTCGCCCGAAGATTTTTTTTTTAGCATTATTAATAACCATGTCCTTGATTTTTCGTACACGGTGGTCGTTAGTAATTTTGAACAATCACAAACACCCAGGCTTTGAGAAAAACGCATAAATGTTTTTGTCATGACCGGGATCGAACCCAGAACTCTCGGGTGGAAGGCCAGCGCCTTACCCGCTGCACCACGAGAGCCGCCTGTCGTCGCCAAAAAATTGACCCCATATGTTGTATACTGGCTGTTTCAATGCGTGCGTGCTTTTTGTGTGTGAGACGTAATATCTGACCAAAGCTCATGGGTCTCGTCCTTTGAGTTTCGAAAATCGATGTCTCCACCTAATTTGAGGGTTTACCTCATATTTACAAATAAATACGCGTTTCGTGTGGCTAGGACATCTTTCTCCAGATGCCGCTCGAAAGTGTCATCTTCTACACCATTGTGCATATTCTACAAAAAATGTAATTAGCCAACGAAATCAGTCTGCATTATAAATTGATTGGCAGACGGCACGTAGCAGTTCCACTAATACGTAACGAGCTATAACACAAACACAATTTAACAAAAGCTTCTACTAGTTTGGTACATTTCACGCATCCCACAAGTACAAACGATTACATATTGTAAAAAAACACACGCATACATTGTCAAAACCTGAGGCTATAGGTTTAAAAGCCTAACACGTTTAAAGTGATGTATTTTTGTATATATATTCATATTCTTTCGCCCTAGATTGGATGAAAAACGATTCCTTCGACAAAACTCTGAACTATCACAGTCCGAGTTCGAATGCGGGTGGGCATTACTTTTTTATATTATGTATTTTAGTGCCAGTTGTTTTTTTTTGTCGTAAAATATCAATTATAGAAAAGGTGAAATACAATAGTTTTTATACAAAATTCAAATTCAAGAAGTATGGATGTCCGTGGACTTTCTTTCAGTTACCTACCTTCAACAGGCACCCTTCGCCACCGTAATCTTCATAATATATTATAAATGTTCTTGTAATATCATGGAATATATTGGTATAGTGTAATTAATTACCAAGGCTACACAAAATCCACGTTTTTATAGTATTACATGTGACAATGTTGGCGATATATGTATATTTATTTTTCAATTGTTCTCTGTTGCTGTCACAGTAAAAACGCGCTTTTAGTTATTTCGTTTTCATGACACTGTTTGCGTTGCACGCCCATGCCAAAATCCATACTTACACTCTGTTTGATTTGTTGTTTAATGCAATTTTTAATTTGGAAATCTGTTTATATATTGTATTCATTCTTATTACAGTGAATTACGCAAACATTGATCTGAGGCAAAATTGTTTAATTATTCCTTACATTCAAAGGGTGAGAAAATTTCTATATTTTAAAATTAACCTGTTTATTTTGAAAGAATGATGCCATAATATAACCTGTAATTAATCTAAAAAAATCTAATACATATTTAGATAAATTGAAAAATGTTTATCGCGAAAATAGTTCTACTAAAAGCTTCTCGACTTTTATATTATGCGACATAAATGTCAATATTATGAATATGCGAGAAAAGGCCAAAGAGACTATTGCATTTTTTTACGGATGCCCAATAATTATGAAATAATCCATAGATCAATTATTTCATCCATAGAGTTAACAACTGCTAGATTTGGTAATTAATATCCGTCGTTATGTTATTCCGATGTGAAAAGCTGCAAGAAATGTTTCTACGATTTACTTAGGAAACAAAAATATGATAAAGGAAGAGGTTCTATTTTACATAATTAGTTACATTCATAAATCATTTATTTCAATTGATTATTGATAACCACGCTCTTATGTCTTTAGCAATGCGATCGAGCACATTTCGCTATAGAGAGAGGGCTAATAAGTAGACAGTTTGACACTAGACATTTGCCCACATAATCTCAAGATTGTATATTTCATGAACTGACTGGCATACGCTTAAGGATAAATCATTAGTGGTAGCCAGTATTAGATTGTACAAATTTACCGTCATTGTCATTATTATAATATCATTGGAATTAATAGATTTTTGTGTATTGACTGCTGCGCACACGAGGCACGCTGATCCTACGCTCAACAAAAGCTCTGGGATTATAATGCGGTAGGTAATTGAAACCTTTTTTTGAAAATTTATGTGAAATCTGGAATTGTCCCTCCCTTAATCCGATGCTAAACTAGAGTCAGTATTAAAAATACTACCCAAGAGAAGGATTTGCAACATGTTATGCATCTGTCCTCATAAATTTAGTAGCTGCAGGTTTCGAAGAACGAGTAAGGTCAGCAGTGTCTCGTTCACCCTTCCCACCACCCCGAAGCTAGTGCCGAACATGAAAAGCTCTCAAAAGGGTGTACACTAAAAAGCATGGAACACGCGTTTTAGTACCAAGTACGTCCACTGAAATACAATTTAATCCTACAAGATGTGACAAATGGTGTGGCTTGTTACCAACTTCTGGATCGACAACCTGCACCCATTGAAGATCCGACACAGCGAAGAAACCTGCTTGTAGTGATGATGACTGAAAGCAAAGGACGACTAAAAGTGATCGAAGATGCTAAAACTCTGTTCTTATGCGGGAGCTTTATTGGTGTTGTTTTCCATGTGGATGTCAATTTCGCATGTTATAATATTGGGATTTTCGTCACGGACATTTAGTCAGCAATTCGTCGTTTATGCGGTTAAATTGTTTAGAATACAGCCATTTTTTGCGTAGGGTACCATCAAATGGGGTGAATAGCAACACTTTCCGGATTTGTCGACTAAGCTGGGCCATTTATATTCAAACAAATAAAAACTTGTAACTTAACTAAAACTTGGGTCTTGGTCCAGCCATCAAGTTTAGCAAAGAATATGCACAACATTCTGAGCGTAAGCATTTTTTCTATTTCTTAAGTTGTTGTTTCTGTTCACCCCGCAAGATGGGATGGAAAAAACACGTGTGTTTCTATTCCTTAAGTTGTGGGGTGAACATAATCAATGCTAGACTATTCTAGAATCCAACCTAAATTTTTTATTTATTCATTTTATTATTTCACTACCTTACGAAATAACTAGAATATATTTTTAATTAAATAAGTCAAATAATTTCATACTTACAGATTAAAAGTTTCTGCAGTGTCAAAATAACATGTGCGCCATCAACAAATGATAAGGGAGCTGTCAAGAGTGGCAGTGTTATCAAGATAGAAAAACCACATGTTTATATTTATTTCAAGTGACACCAACAAAACAAAATAAAAAACGGCAAATTTTATATTTTGGCGCGCTGTCAGGTGCGTTCAAAATTATTTCGAAGTTTTGTTTCAATTAACCCCATTGTTGCTATTCATCCCATTTGACGGTAGTTAGTGAAAATATATAACGGAACTAACTTGAGAAAGCTTTCCTGTAAAGTTGCAGATTGTCACTTACGCTATTTTGGCTTAGCCAACTCGATATTACCATAACCGAGCGCGGGCATAAGATATTGATAATTCATACTTCTATAATTGCATTAATTGCCGATGCAAACCATCTCCCGCCCGCCGATGCCTCTTAACGCGAAACAAATGACCCCTTCGCCGCGACCCGTGGGCGGGCTCATTCGGCTCCTATCTGGCACTCATTACCGCCCTAATGAGGCGCTATTCCACCGCGAACGTGTTAATTAATTAACGCCAGGCCAATCTCTCATCTCAGCGACATTTTTTTGCCTATTTTTTTTTCTTCTTTGCTCGCGACAATCGGGCGAATGTGTCGTCTCGTTGTCGGGGCGGCAGGCGGCAGGCGGTAAGTCACGAGTTTCGAAGGCCGCACACATGGTGACCATTATAAATAAATCCAACTTTATACTTCATTGTCTTCGTAAGTGCACTCCTGATTCGAAGCAGCATTGTATTATTTGTCAAAAATCATCCCACCCCATATAGGCACTGCATTTCCAATTTTAATTCACTCGCATAACGTTTGAAAAATATACATGTTTACAATATTGAAAAGCTTACATCAAAAAAACTTAATGCGAACAATTAAGTTTATTATTTATACCAGTCTAATACGTAGTCAGGCAGTTAGTAGCCGCAATAATACACTAATTAACAAAATTTTCTTTCGCGATTTTCTCACTGAAAATTCTCACTACCTTCAATATTATGACATGAACAATTTTATCAGCTGTTTCTTACTCACAATCACATAGTACTTTTTCTATTTCCACCTCACAGTGTTGACAATAATTATAATGTATGTACCTCCCAGCAATGTTCCCTCCAATTTTTCTATTGTGTGCGGATGATCACCGCATCTGAGCAGTGGCGTAACTAAGATTGGTTTAAACAGTCAGTGACGGGCCGTCACCCGGTGCGGTAAATTTACACCCCCCCCCCCCCACCTCCACAACCACACACATACAATTTTTCATTAAAACTTATATTTTTAAGGTAAGTATTTATTAATTTCAGTTATTGTATATAATAATAACACTAACAACGATTCAACAACGTAAATAAAATTCATAGGAAATAAAGAAAAAAAGTATCTGTTGATAAAATATGTTAAATACTAAACTTGCAGAGCTCTATATATTTGCTGGGTTATTTTTGTCAAATATAAACACTTTTATGCAAAATAAACATTAAAAAAGAATGTGTTTCTTTTCACCCTGGTGATGCAACAAATATTTTTATTATTAGTTTTTCAACTACGTAAAAAAAATGTTTCCGCGAATTTTGTCAGTTTCTTCGAATCTGGCAAACAACTATTTTTTTTACAATATTTTTGTGTGAGTACTGTGCGGGGGATGAAAACATGTGTGCGCACACATTTTGGTAGGAGTGCGCGCGCACACGCGCACACCTTACAGGGAACATTGCCTGCCAGTGACATGCGGTTCATAGATGCTGCAGATGCGGCGCATCGCTAGTAATAATCAATAAGTCGCTATGTAATAATATTATGCAATCGTACGGTAAACTTCAGTTAATTTAATTATTCGAATAGGTCTATATTATTAAAATGGCGTACCTAAATGTTTTAGATTATATCAAAACTACCACCCTGCAAATCCACACACACTGTAGTATTTTACGGCCGTCAACAAAGGTTCAATTAGTTATAATTTCCCAGTAGGCCGAGAAGTTCTGCGTAGTATCAAAACCAGGAAACTACAGTACCTCGGCCACATTCTGAGAGGACAAAGGTACAGTATTCGCCAACATGTCATTCAAGGAAACATCAATGGTCAGTGCAGCAGAGGACGACGCCGCATTTCGTTGCTTAAGAATCTCCGTGATTGTTACTAGTGCAGCTCCACTGAACTGTTTCGGGTAACAGATGACAAAGCTAAGATCACCTTGATAGTGACAGACCTCCGCTAGGGGATGGAATAAGAAGAATAGCTAATATGTATCAAATAATAGGTACACTATATATACACAAATACACTGTATGCGTCCCTATAAAGAAAAGTCACCGCACGCCACTGTTACCTATATAATATATTTTCATAACACATCAAACTGCAAGAAAAATAATAATCGGAATTACCATAACCATCGCGTTGTGTGTGACCAAAATATGTAGGTATTATTTTTCATAAAGAATGGTAGAGTAAACGCTGCATAACTTTGCACTCCGGCTCTAGAATGAAAATGGTGTAATATATTCTAAAAATCTTTTCTTTACATATATTATCTATTTATTCATTTGTTACTGCATATATTAATTAATATAAGTGAATGTCATTTGATTTAATTTTATGCGAGGTAAACAGGCACAGAGGTGTATCAATGTAGTAAAAAGTGCAAAAAAATGTAAAGTTATAAAACGTATACTCTGCATTATTGATTCCAAAGTATTGTTCATTTGAATAGAAAAAATATTTTATTTAAAAATAATTAGTATACTATTACGTAAACTCAAACGTAAAGTTTTTGTACTCTAATTACTAATTGATAAAGCTCACTAGGCGAGCGAAACACTTGTCGTATAATGAGCTGTGAATCATCACCAATTAGATTAATTATTGTGTACTGAATCTCTTGTGAAAAGTCTGTTAAAGGACGATATTGGAACAAGCCAAACTTTGACATTGCGGAAGACCTGATGTTCCTATTAAATATCAGGATGTAGCAGAGTAATGGGTAGATCCTCGCGTGCAGAATTGCTGGTTTTAACTTTGAAAAGGCTGGTGCTAAAAAGCCTCATCGTTTCGGAAAATGTTTGGGACACAACTCCGTTAATGAACTGCCTCGCGCGTTACGCTCTCTCAACACTATACTGCGACATTTCACAAATTAAATAGTTAACTGTTTAAGTTTAAGGTTAAGTTTAAGTGTTAGATACCATAAAGGTACTGCTTAATATTTTGTGAATAAACCACCAATTCTTGTTGATCTATATCTACACGGTATGTATAAATAAAATTAAAATATAAAATTAATCGTGGTAACTGTAAATTCTCGGTAGAAAGACAATACCACAGTATTAAATATGCAATCGTGTAGATCAGCGCTGTCCAACTGGCGGCCCGCGAGCTATACAGCAAATTTTTCATCAAACATTGGGGAGAAAATTACCCATCATACATTAAAATATGAATACATTTCATTATAATACTGAATATTAAAAATACTTTTTCAAAACAAAATTATACTGCTTAATTTTATATAAATACACTTAATAATATTATTGTTTTTATTATTTCTAGTTAGATATGTGCCATTTTTGATTTTTTTTGTATAAAAAATAACTATTGAATTGACATTAACTGACTTTTCATTTACCTATCCTCTTTGGCCCCGCAATGTTTGCTAAAGAAAAAATGACCAGCGGCCTAAAAGAAGTTGGACAGCGCTGGTGTAGATTAAGTACCGTGCGGTATAAATTTCGTGGATGTTCAGCAATTATTGACATCAACAAATGATCGAATTTCAAGATTAAATGTACCGAACAAAAAAAAAAGTTTTTAAGCTACAGTCTATGGCTGAATTGGCACATACAGAAATGAAATGCAGTTGGCGTATTGAATGGCTTGCAATTTTCTCGGAGGATAATGCTGTGAAGTGCATAATATAGAAGAATTTGCAATTCAGCTATTTTAAGCGTTGGTCCCAGTAGTTCTTTTTAAAGTTTCAATTTCAAATATTTAGGCTTTTATTCAACGTGATACTTGTTATAATATAGGTATGGTGTTGTCTTATACCACTACTGTACTAACTAGCAAGTGACCCAATGATTTTATGACCTATGACATTATAAAAACGGTGACAAGTGGAAAAACACGCTTTCGGCTTTATAATAGTTTTACGTTCGGGGTGCAATCTGGTATGGGGAAACTGGTTTAAGCTGGCTCGTTAGTGGCGCAAAGTTAAGGAAAGAGCCAAGCGAATCGTCCGGCGGTATTTATGCGGCGGGGTTAAGTGCTTCGCTGGGAGATTTATAAATGCGCCGACATTTAATGGCCGTTTAATTATTTCGTTGTCTTCGCTGCACGGCGAGTTGCACGCTCGCGCTGACACTGACTTTCCTCCAAAGAGATTTTTCGCCGCAGGGGAAACCTTCATTGAAGAGTTATTATAAGGATTTCTCAAGTCCTAGATAAATCTGCTACATAGCAAAAACTAAAAAAAACATTCCTACAGCCTTCACATACCTACATCGGAAAATTTATTTACTGCATTTCCACAAATAATTGTGATACGGCAAACCTTTTAGGTATAGTAAAATATTTTGTAATTCAATTGATGATACACAAGATTTAAGAAAATATAATTCGATCTTGAACACACATACAGTAAAAACAAAACAATAATTCGGTTAGTCGATGGTGTGCGTGCCGATGTTTACCACTACTAGTGCTACTATTAACCTAGCAGCCGATGTACTCGTAGCGCTGACGACAGTATACGTATTCGTACGCATACAATCCACGAACCGAATCACTGTTTTGTTTTTACTGTAATTTTGAGCGACCCAGAAACAGCGTTGAGTTGCCACTTCATAACTGCATTCCGGTGGTAATATATCCTAAAAATATATTTTTCACACATATTATCTATTTATTTATTTATTATTGATTGTATGAATCAGAGTATGGACCTAATAGGTTGAGCAAGTGGCTGACTTCCATTTCTCGTAAAAACGATTTCTGTTAATATAAACATATATGATATATGTTTGTATATGTGATATATGATCTTATTAGGGTCGGACATGGTCGGAATAAGAAGATTATATTAATACAAGTGAATATCATTTGATCTAATTTTATGCGAGATAATCATGTAGTATATCAATGTAGTAAAAAAGACAAAGTTATAAAACGTAAATACTCATAAATTAGAATTTGACAACATACTTGCACCTGGCGGGACTCGAACCTGCATACATCGAATTCTGGCCAATATACCATATCTAATCACGCGGAAATTATTTTACAACTATGCGTCATCTTAAATTTCTTTAATAATATTAGCGACTATATTTTGTGATTTTGAATCAAGATATTAACAAAAAGTAATTCTTGCCGACTCTTCTGTAGACTCATCCACTTCAATTCGTGACACTCAGTATGCGGGTACACAAAGCGCTTAACGTCAGCGGACAGCAGAGCCAGTCCAAAAAACAAAAAAAAATCTTTCTTAACTTTCTTCTGTAAGCACTACGGTGCATGGTTGCAGCATCAGTCCCGTGCGGCTCCGTCTCGGGACGGAATGAGCACTTAAAATCACTTCTTTCAGACACGTTTAAAGCGTCATAGAAAGCGGCCGTGCATATCCACGGCTGTGCATATATGACGGGTGGTGGTGGGAACTTTAACGGAAGTTCGTCAGGATCTTTCGTTAAATTTAAAAAAAAAAGTTCAATGATAAATTATTAGCAAGTACGTTCAAAGTAAATTTTGTAAAGATCGTCACGCCGTGTGGAAAAGGAAATAGGGATAAGTGGAAATTGATAAAAGGAATCAATCAGAGAATTTAAAAAATGAATAGGTATGTCATTATTATACATAATTTACTTTATTTCATGCGCAAAAAAAATGAAATGAATATGTTTATTGCAGCTAATTGGAGGCGCATTGTGCATAACTCAATATTCTTTTGGTCCTCTTGAAAAGTAATGATTTTAGACTAATCCTATTTTTATTTCGTACAAATATTTACTTCACGGTAACTTCGTTTTTGATACGTACGTTACAAGTTTCGTGTTTTACAAAATATGGGTTAGGTATAAAGTATTTATGAGGTGCTAACAGCTAGGTCAAGAAAACTTCCGATAAACTAATCCACAATGGCTTTTAATGCAGGTGGGCGAAGGGGACGAAGTATTTATTAGTTCGTGCGAAATCGTTTATGAAAGAGAGGACGCTTTTGAACTTGGCCAGGCGTTATTTATGTCGCGTTGTATTAGCTGGGCGTTCTTGGAGTCGTCGCGTACCTTCGATTTTGCGCCGAGTCTCTCCGTTAAGGGCTCTAGTCGTGAGAGACTGTCTCGACTCCTCACGGCATTAGGCTCGCGGGACAAAGTGTCGTAAATTTTAAAGGGAAACTTGCCAATTGCCACCCGATGGCACGCCTTGATTTTGCACCTACTTGTTATCTGTTGAGCTTTCTGAAGCTTTTTTCAGTAATGAAATTATGTACATAAGTAATATTTTATCATCCAATGTATCCTATTGTGAGAGAAACAAAATATAAGAATAATGCAACGTAGCATGGAAATGTATGCACATGTTGTGCATTACGCATATTGAATTTAGAAGCTAATTGTCAAAACTACACAGTATTGTCCGACAACAAGAAATCTGCGATAACAGGAAGTCGCTGTACTCGCATGTAGAAGACTTATAGTGACGTACCTGTCATGGCAGAAACGCGTTCTAGAGGCTTGTTCAAATTTAATAATGTATCGGATCTCTTTTTAGATGCTACTTATTTTCTTATTCGCAATAAAACAAAAACTTACTAATAATAATTTTAACATCACTCATGATTATTTTAGACATGTTTTTATTATACAAAGCTTCAAATTACGTAAATTGATAACGATAAAATTTATAAACGGATGTGTGAGTAGCTGCACTGAAAGGGATTGTTAGTTCACAGTTTTAACACGTGGACAAGAAGTTCTTGTTCGACAGCACATTGGCGTACTAATAGACGCAGCATCTGAAGAATAAAAGCACCTCGTAAATGATGATATACGTATTTACAGAATCTAGATCAACACGCATTATTTCGTAAGAGATGAATACTGATGAATGTAATTGAAAGATGAACTACATTGCAATAAGGATGTTTATTTCAAATACGCACACGTATTTTTACGGCATTGATGTCCTATTCTGCTAACATGGCCAATTAAATATTTTCTCATAAAATATACATTTTTAATTGTATGTATCAATTCTGCCTATATTATCATTATGCAAATTCACGCTCATGCCTTTAGCCTACTGTGCTAGCGTGTTCACGTAAATATTAAAATTTTTACGATGTCATAGTTTGTTCAAATAGTGTGTGAATGGTAGCAATGAGATATACAAATGTACCTACATATTTCAAAGAAAGACACTCGTGGATTCTATTTAAATTATTTTTCATTGAAGTCTGAATAAATTCACAAGAATTGGTAATTTGGAGTAGTACCCTTAAAAACGTACATACCTATTACAAATTTCGGATGTGTAGTGAAATATGGGCATGAGTAGGGATCCCGAGCTATTTTCGATACCTATAAATCCCGGGATTGGTAAACATAATCCCGAAGATTTCGGGATTGATTTTTTTTATCAATTTTTATGGAAAATAAAATAAAAACGAAAATATAACAGAGAAATTACTTTTAATAACAAATAACTAAATTAGAAATAAACTGACTTTGAATGAAGTTTGATTTATATACATATGTAAGTTGCCAATTCATTTTATTTTTTCACATAAATCAATAAAAATGAGAAAGATTGGAAAAAACAATGCTTCGCACTTTTAACAAAGTAATTCCACCATGATCTCATACGTTTTACGGCAGTTTCATATTTGGCTAACTAATTAGATTTATGAAGCGGAAAGGCCATACACCACGATTTGCTTTACTATTTTAAATCTCGCTAAGCCATTCATTAAGTCTTTACTATCAGAAACAGCAATCTCATATTAAATTCACATTATTATTTATATTACAATATTATTTACTCCATTAAACTTATGTATTTTCATGATTGAACGTACACAATATTAACAATAAAAATGTCTTAAATAGTATAAATTATACTAGATTTATTTTTGACCGATTTTATCAATGTTATTTGTAAATATAAAAAAGTTATATTAACTATGGAAAAATGCCAATCTCGGGACCAGTCCCGGGATTCCGGGATTGTCAAATTGTAATCTCGAAATCCCGGGATCAGAATTTTGGCTCGGGATTGGATTCCCTAGGCATGAGTAATGAGTCGGTAGCTTAGATACTTAGTAAAGATCTCGTTTGCAATGCGATGGATGTGAGTTCGAATCCTTTTTTATAAAATGTTTGTTTCTGATTGCTGTTGCAATTTATTTATATTCATTGATTAATTTATTGTCCGGGATGGGTCGTCGCAAGGTTAGCGCCATTTATTCCTTGTATCCACTTTAGAGGAATTACAATCCGCGGTATCAATGCCTTCGATACACGCAATTCCGTTCGCTTTTTCCAATAGAGCAAACGATTAGGCGCGAACCAGCGATCGATCTAATTCAAACCGATCGCCACTGATTCGTCTCCTATAATCTATTCATTCTATAATCTATTAATAAAGGTTTCTCTATTTTTCGAAGGGACCCCATGACTGAGGTTCATTTAACGACAATTTAATAATGGCTTGACAACCGAAATAACCAACGGCGAATAATCAAAACTGTAGAATTATATATAATTTTAGTATCCCTTTTATGTGTATTTACGCGGATCCAATATGGCATTCGTTCAGTCAGCAATCGCCCAATTGTCCTGCCGTTCAGATTGCTCCGCTAAATAATTGGTGGCACTAAATTGTCTTAGACCCATCATATATTGACGGTCCAATAATAAATAACTGCGTAAGTCTCAAGGTGTATATGTCATTTATTTGTTAGGGAGAAAAAGATTCAATGCAAATGATTAAGAACGAGTTGGACGTTACTGTCCGACAACAAGAAATCGGCGATAACATATATAACATATACGACTACAGTCGCTGTAGTCGCATATATAAGACTTCTCAGTGACGTACCTGTCATGGCGGCAACGAGTGCTAGAATGCAATAAACGAAAAGTTTACTAATTATAATTCTAACATTACTCCTGATTGTTTTAGACATATTTTTATTATAAAAAGCTTCAAATTACGTAAATTGACAGATCCGTACACCACGTCAACATAAAATCAAATGATAAATTTGGCGATTAACTGCGGTGGAAGGGATTGGTAGTCTACAGTTTTAACATGTGGACAAGAAGTTTTTGTTCGATAATAATAATAAATGTGAAGTTTCAATGCGAAAAATTAAATAAAAACAAGTTTGTATTATTTTATATAATAGTTCAGATTGATGAGGATTAAACGAACTAGTGACCACGTTGAATAAACGACTTCAAAGATACGTATGCGATTGTAAATTCGAAATAACTGTTTTCAACATTCTGTAAATGATGAGGTCTTGTTCTGAAATAATTCATTAATACTATTCCATGAAATAAAAAATATTGATATTTATTTATGCTTATTATAGTTTTCTGCGTCGAGAACAAGTCGAGTCATATTATTTAAATTATATACAGTTTCTACATATACTCCAATATTAGAAATAAAATGATTATATATAATATATATCTTCATACAAAACAGTTATATACACGTTTGAATTATAAATTTGTATGTGGTGATGTGAAAATTGCGCGTAACTCTTTTTTTGAAAATTATATTATGTTCCTTGTACAAGAAAACTGGACAGTGCTTACATTTTAAATCTTCCTGTTAAACGCAATAGTACCTACTTACAAAAGAACAAAATTAGATTCATCCATACCTGCATGAAACGCTCTTACACTCTTGTATTTATTATTAAAATAGTTTAATAAAAAAATATATTACGTAAATTCATGCACACCTTAAAATTAATTGTATCTTACTTATGCAGTATTTCAAATAGATTTTTAACAGTTTTAAATTTACTGATGGCCCCAAAGCAGAGCGACAAAATCAAACCGTTTTTAATATTTTTTTTTTTACAATAATCGACTTATGTAGTATGATATACTATATTTATACCACCTACAAATTAAAAGAATACAAATATGTAGGTATACTTGTTATATCTTTTTAGGGTAAATTGTCTGCAGCTGAACATCCAATCCAGACACGCTGTCGGTCGTTCACGGTTCTGCACTGTTGAAATGCAATTTTGTCTTTCACGTTCGATTATTATTTCTCGTCGTGGAAATAAGTCAGGACCCGCGTCTGCCATTCGCCACTTATCTCCTTCGCCCTCCTCTATTATATTATGTTTTCGTATTCCCTTTTGAATCCTATCCAGCACGGCTTGTTTGCCAAGTCAAATATTTTAAATAATAAATGTAGGTACTATGCATACATTCTATTCAATCTGTCATTAATTCAAGGTGCTTAAATTGTGTCAGCGTTTGATGCAATTTAGACTACGTAAGTATCTTATGCGTATTGTTATACGACGTGCTGGCTAACCGCACACCGGTTTCAGTATTAAACACTATCAATTTCCAAGTAACAATTACGATTGAAGGAAATTTACCATCTTTAATTTATTAACATTATATTACTCTTCCTCTCACCCCAATTTCTACATAAAATCAACAGTATCATTGTGCCATGCGTAACGGAGGTCGGCCACCATCAGAGCGATCTTATATTTGGCATATGCAACCCGGAACAGTTCAGTGGAGTTGCACTCGTACCAATCAGTACCAATAGTCCTCTGCTTACCGTTTATCTTTCATGGGATGACAAGTTGGGGTATGCTGTACCTACCTTTGTCCTCTCATAATGTGGCTGAGGTACTGTAGTTTTCTGGTTTTGATAATACGCAGAATTTCTCGGCCTATTCCAATTTGATTGACAACTTGCAACATTTGTCATCCAGTCCGTCCAATGAATATTTAGGATGCGTCTATACAGCCACATCCGGAAAGCTTCAACTCTCCGTGATGTCTCTTGGTTTAGCGTCCATATTTCCATACCATAGAAAACAATATAAATAAATTAAACTCAATGTCGATTTTTTATACCTAAGTACTTGTGATTCGAAAACGTTTCTTAACATATAATTTTACATGAAATGAATGTTAGGGACTTGCTCAGAGTTCCAAACACACATTGAAAAATAACGTCAATATGCCAGACCCGGAGTTCAAACCAGAGACTCACGACTTCATGAGCGTACACTTTCGCACTCTTCCATCGTGGGCGCTATATCCATCCCATCTTTATATGTAGTTACACTATCTATAGTATTTATAGTCGGAAGACAAAATATCATTATCCATTTATAACCTCTGTGCTCAATTAGTAAATATATAAGTTGGCTCTTCTGAAAAGAAGGTTGTGCATCACTATTGGATTACATATGTATTCTAGTATCCCACCGATTCCGCCTAACTCAGAATCGTGTAAATTTTGTGTTAGATCTCTATTTACATTCTATAGATAGGTACGTCATATTAATAATCCATATTTCCCGCTTTTTATCAGATTCATGTAGTAGGTTTGTTTTGTGTTATTATTCTACCCACAATCAATCCGTGACTTCTGTCAAGGACGCACATCAAGTAGGTTCTGGCATCGTTTGTTTTGCAAGGAATTTAATGCGAGCCAGCTGGAGTTATGCGGATTCGCACTCTTGTGTCGAGGTTTATCGGAAAAACCGCGTAGCACGATATATACGGACGGATTATGTGCCCATCAATTATTATCGGTTCGCATTGAAATCTTATCCCGTGCCGGCGCATGCGCGTGGTCTCACACGTTGTTAGTGTTTGAATTTGTAATGGTGATGGAAAGAACGATCAAAAATCAATTTAGCGTTAGTTTTGTTGTTAAGTAATTTTGTCGTATGAGTACGTTTTGTTCTTTGTATTATAATAATGTTGCATAATGGGTTAATAATGTAATGTCGTTTTTCTTAGTGTTTAAAATGTTATCAGACTGATGCTCCCATCCCGTAGCACATTTCGTACATTTAACCGAACATTGTCAGTTAGCAAAATCTGCCGAAATCGCCATAAAACAATGATGTTACCTCGCGTTGAACTGCACTGCATCGACATCTGCATACTCAATATACGTTTTTATCATCTTCTACATGCCTACATTTTTCGACTGTCATGTCAAAATCACGTTTTTTTGTTTTTAGCGGTTGGCACTATGTATTTTTTATAAGAATGTTGTCTATTATCTATGGTCTGCAGGTTGGGTTTTGTTTAAAATATTATCTATGGATGGTCATGTCGTAAATAATTGTATCACACGCCCACATAAAAACTGTTAAAATCAATTAAAATTAGCATGAATAATTAATATTAATTCAAATTATTAATACATTATACTTGGCACTCTTCATCAGTGTCATTCTGCAGAATTTACAGAGATGGTTCAAAATATTCTGCAAAATGACGAAACCATACACTAAATTTGTCGCCGCGACAGCGTAACAGTAGGCGACGTGTAGGTGACATGCACCTCAATTTGATTCGCGCTTTAGAGTTGTCATCTCAACTTTTCTTCAAATCAATCTTCAGATCTCAATATTAATTCAAACATACGCTAACGATAATAACAGTTGAAAATATTTCATTGAAGTGGACGAACCCGGTCCTGATTAATGTTACATTATTTATTTATTTAAGAAAACAAAACATTGTTTACATAACAAATCAAGATTCAGGACGTTCACAACATGAGATTTACATTATAACAAAAATATTATTCTCACAAAAGAGAAGAAAAAAAAAATCATACTTAAACAATTTTATAAAATAAAATAAAGTTTCGGAAACAAAATTCAAAGTAGAGCATTGAAAATGTCTATGTCTTCAGTGTTATGTGGAATAAGTACCTACTGCATATTATTGTGTTCTGTCCACGATGGAGTAGGTAACGTGTCGGCTTGTAATGTCGTGAGTTCTGGGCTCGAATCTCAGATCTGGAAAATTCACATGTTGTTTATCAATGTGTGTTTTGACCCAAAGTAATAGAGTAATAGAGCAAGTGCGTAACATCTATTTATAGTCAAAACATAAGATCTTCTTAGGATCGGGCGAATTTGCAATGTGAAACTAGAGGTATTGTTTTTAAACCATGTAGGTATTGTGGTGTTAACGAAATAATTTAATTTGTTTATTTAGACTTAGATGTGTATAAACAGGTTCATTTACTAAGATCCATTAATTCTTCAGATGTCAGTGTTATACACCATTAAAAAAAATCTAATATTATGTCAATTACAATTAAACTTTCAGGAAATGAATTCAATATAATTAATCAATTTGTGAATATTTTTGTTGCATTTTGTAATATTTAGTTGCGTGCAGTTGTGACTTTCACATTGCTTCCCCTGTGCGCGCCATTCGTAAGTGTAGGGTTACCAACTGGCCGTTGATGGCTGACGTCAAGTGAAAACGAGCGTCGTGCATGTAATTTAGAATCAATTGCCAGAGAATTGTGTATAGCTCATTTGCAGCAGAATTACAATTACTCTGAGCTAATATTTGTTTCCCAGCACTCTGTTCTGTGTCCGATGTAATCGATTGCAGGATAGTGAAATCCATTTCTATTTGACCTTGTAAATCTGAATGTACAATGAACAAACACTTGAGTGGTGGAATACAACATTTTTTCCACATTTGTGGGGTTGCTAACAAAAGTTAGTAAATCTCGAAATCATGTTTTATTGTAAAACATTGTTTTATTATTTAATGATTAAATATTTCTGCGCGGCAAAGTTTTAACTAAACGCCATTTAATCTATCATAGAAACGCAGTTTACATTTAAATGCACTACTTAAAGCTTTTACTGCATTCGTTTTTGAGGTGTCACTGTGTGATTTTTACCTCGACATTTCAGGCTAGTTTCATGTACCATTCACAAGAGATCGGATAATATAGGTACATACTTACCTACTTATAATAAATTCGCATGTAGAAAACAGTCATTGATTTGTGACCGTAGATAACTTGCGCGTGGAATTAAGCTTGTTTGGAAATTATTATGTTTGTGCTATTGCTCGCAGTGCACACTTTACATATCACTGAGCTTTGGTATTCACATTCAAGTTTATTTATTTGCATAAAGTGAACTGTACAAATTCAAGACGTTCACAACGTGACATGAAAAATATAGAGAGACTTAAAAATCAAAACATTAAGTATTAAAAAACAAAGACATATATGCAATATTAGTAAAAGAGTAAATACAAAAATTAAGTACCTACCTATATGGCAATTCGCCGAATGAGTTAAGTACCTATACTCTATTGAATTGATAAAACAAAGCCCACCTAAACTCATTCTCACGTAGGTGGCATAAGTATATCAATATCCGAAGCGATTTGGTTAAATACGGTTATTGCCCGCCCAATTGGCATTACCAATGGCAGGTTAGGTTTGCACCTTGGGAAAACAAACAACTGATGTTCCTGATTTCTAAGAGAGAGAACACTGAATCACTACTACCAATAACGGCAGAGTTCGCATTTACAGCGTATAAATCGGGAAATAATCGTTTAAAATCAAATATCTAAATACCATACTAACAAGAACACAAAACACTTTTAGTGGTACTTAATTCCAAATGCTAGTGTGTAATAATTTATTTCAATTAGCACCTGTAGCGTTTTTGCTGTGGTGTTTTGATATTTTCTTTAAGTCAAATGACTTCCTCATATTATAATCGGCCCCATAAAACATCTGATAAATAAGGATTGATTTACTGAGCATAAATTTTATCGCATTATCCGCTAAAGCACTTAAATTTTCACAGTGTCTAACTTCTGTTATAGTCATATGGATATTTTATGCCCTATAACAATTGTTTAGTTTTTTTATTTTATTTTAATACATAATCAAAATTGACATTTTTATTTCGAATTAATACTTTGAATAATGGTGAAACATTAACATCAGTATGTCGTGCATTTAGGGATTCCGGGTTCATGTCAGGTATTGACGTAAATTTGACATGGTAGCGGGGTATAATACCAAGGACAAATACGGAGTCTCACAAGATGAAGATAATCATTTCTCGCCCGAAACAGTTTGAGTTTTATCCATTTTCACGTTAACCACGTATATAGAATTTATCATAGTATGTGCCAAAGTAGGTACTTGCTTGAGTCCTTGAGTGCATGCCATCACTTTAGTCACAATAATCGATCCTTGTCTCATAGAATGTAGAATGTATTTGGAGTTTGTAGGGTTTAAACTACTTGCTTTGTTTTTTCCATGACTCCACTTCCATGAATGTGTCCGGCCGGATTAATATCTACTTAAATTATATTCAATCAAGTAATATTTAATTATTTGCTGTCATGTAAAATTTTTAGTCTTAAAATAGTTTGTTACTCAACATAATTAAGGGGCAGTTTCCCTATAGCAACATGACGCAGCCGATTCGTGAGAAAAAATAAAAGGGGGCCTCCGAAAAGTTAAAACCTGCCCATCGGTTATTAAATTATATTTAAATTTGAAAAAAGGTTCACATTTCTCACAAACTGAGTAGAAAATAGGCTTTGCCCAAAGCATAACAAAATGCCTGATTAAAAAAGTAGGAGTTCTAATAGCTCCGATTGGAAGTAAAAATAGGTAAATTAAGTAGGTAGATACCTATGTACAGTGAACAAAACAAAAAGCGCCCCCTATGTAAATTTGTATCTTTGATATAGATTTCTTTTCAATAAACTTGTAGGTATTTAGGTAGTTAATACGAATGCAGCTATAAATATTTATCAATTAACAGAGATAATAACGATTTAAAATTGTTTGAATGCATTGATTTATTTGGAAAATTTAAATTAGATTGTTCATTTTTAATTATCGGGGGGAAACAAATCAGTCAAAATATATGCTTTACTAAGTAATAAGTACAAAGAATTAAGATGAATTACCATTTTGAGCTTGAACACCTACAATGTAGGTACAGGTTTGCTCAATTTATATCCAGGATCCAAAACACACTTGAATTCCACTAGGCCGCGAGTAACCACTCTGCGAACGACTCTCCAGGAAGTAAAATTGCTAGCCTCTGATCTAAGGTAGGCGCCCTAAGAGTCGAATTCTTATTTTTTTGGAGATTGTTTTAATTTATCGATTTCCGCTGTCATTTTAGATAGGTAACCTTCCTGAATGATTAATATTCTACGAATACGCACGATTTTTTGGAATTATATTTTTGGCTTTTGAAAAGTGACCTTAACGGTAGGTTATATCGGAAACCTATTTTATGTTCTGTAAAAATAAGCAAATAAAGTTTACTGTTATACTTACCACT
Organism: Rhyacophila brunnea; assembly: GCF_057557595.1. Taxonomy (NCBI): domain Eukaryota; kingdom Metazoa; phylum Arthropoda; class Insecta; order Trichoptera; family Rhyacophilidae; genus Rhyacophila; species Rhyacophila brunnea. The sequence goes on along the minus strand of NW_028232796.1, from coordinate 4,873,672 downwards.
TACTCCACAAGTTTTAATCAAAATTAGTACCGGTTTCATTGACTTTAGATGGACGGTAAAATAGGCGACACTGGTTAGGATATTAACTTATCAAAACCAATGACATTATTAATGGACAACGCACTCAATACAGTAGCTAGCAATTAAATTCACGCACAGCGACATTCGCACATGTATAGGTAGACGTCATGCAATTTCCATTATGCGATATCACGCATCGGGAATTTATAGCAATATCACCTTTATTGTAATGGCGTTAGAATAGTGTTTCTAGTGTCAATGTTCATTTGAGCGAACCCGTTCGAACCGAACCGTTCGGCAGACCCGAGTAAAAGCATCGGGAATTTATAGCAATATCACCTTTATTGTAATGGCGTTAGAACAGATTATGCCATTCGGCAGACCCGACAAAAAAGTGAGTGTCATTTTTATTCCCAGATGATTCGTCCATATTAATGTCATTGATCAAAACACATCCATTTAAAATTCTCTACAGAAAATAGTTTTATTTTTATTGTTCAATGTTTTTTCTTCAATAATTATTGACTGTGAAAATCAAGTGTATTTAATTCTAGAGTTACATAACGACTTTCACCGATTATGAATTAAAAAAGGGAAAGCATTTTCTGAATAGGTAGATTGGTAGATACTTAGTACTTACTAGTTACTACCCTATTACGTTAATCGAAATTATATCTGTGTTCGTCGTCATATGTAATAAAATTTTTACTACATCGTCTTGAATTTTACTGTTTTAAAATACACAAAATCATGTTTTGAAGTATGAAAACTCTCCACCCTTCTCGGTCCTCTGCTTTTCTCAGAACAGAGGAAGAACTGTCTCCAGTACATTGATATACTACTAGATGAGGAGTTCCCATACAAGTGTCATTTTAAAAATGTACCACAAAAGAAGATATTACTTATATCGTCTAATAATATTTCCTTGTAGGTATAATGCGTTAAGACCGTTAACATGGATTCCCGAATTTCACCCGTATTGCCCTGGCTGTAAAACTAAATTTGCGTTCTTGGAATAGTGTCCCTAAGGGTATCTGCAACCCAAAGCTTGCAAGCTACCAAAAATTCATGTCTGAGCGGACAGAGCAAGTCGTCATGCGCTGACTATTAGTTAGAGTAAGATGCAAGCTAGATCGGGCTTACTCATAATTATTGCCAGGTCGTTTACGAGACAAATATTGTGAGCGTATATCGAGTTAAGTCCGCTGATATTAAAACAGTAAGTTTTAACACTGGCCGAGTCGCTGAAAATCGGGCGTCATTTTAAGAAGCATAATTATGATTCATCCAGTAGTATATCAATGCTCCAGTAAAATCATTCAGTTGGTCACTCAAATGCGTATCCGGTCTTCATCTGCTTTGTCCTTTCTAACCTGCCTGTATATATGTTATTTTTCATGCAACATAATAAGAGATCATACCGTTATATATGCGTCATTTACCGTTTTCAATGAAAAATACTTTTTAACGATTATCGTTTAGCATAATATCCAAGTGACTCAAATAAGGTACCATAAATAAGTCCATTATTTTTTTATTTTTTTTATTTATTTATTTGAAAAAGATACGTTGAGTACATAACAAATTATTAATTCAGGACGTTCACAATATGACATTTAGAATAAAAATTACAAGTAATCAGTTCGGAAAATCAGAAAAAACAAAGTGGAGGAAAAAAAGAAAGCAAAAATAGTTTTATACAAAAGGAATAAAATTAAAAAAAACAACAATGATTCAAAAAGTACAAATTAAACAATAAAATAGAATTTAAAAAACAATATATAATGGATCGCCAAAAATATCTACATCTCTAGGGAGTGCATTTAACAACCGCACAGCCCTCGCTATTGGTGCCTGGTGAGCCTGACATGAGGAAACAGCTTTCACCCAAGGTCATGGCTGCGACCACGCATGTAATTGACGGGTGCGTAAAAATTTAAATTTTCTAGAATATCGGGATTGAAAATGATACCACGTGAGAGCAGGGAAAAATGCTTTAAGAGCAGAAGTGACCTACGAGCTACAATAGAATGAAAGGGATTATTACGTGTCTATTTTAAATAACCGCGAAAACAGCTGGTGACAATAATATTACAATATTATAGATGCAGCTCATTGACCAAGTTTTTTTAATGTCGATGATATCAGATTAGGATTGTGTGGTGTAATTAAATAAAATAAATATCTGTTATATACCTATTAGGTATATTTTGTATCAGTTGACGATGTCAGATTGAAGCGGAAGAAATCGATCCTGAGTAGGTGTTATTAAATTATGTGGAATAAGTACCTACAGCATATTATGTTTTATTTATATTGATGGCCGAGCGGATTACGCGCCAGTTTATAATATCGTGGGTCCCAGGTTCGAATCCTGGGTCTGGCAAATACACATATTGTTTTTCAATTTCAATTTGGAGTCGGTTATGGATCTAATAAATTTGGCAAGTGGCTGACATTAGTTTCTCGTTAAAACAAAAATGTGTTTGTACAAACCACCACTCTATGGAAGCCCATAATATGATCCTATTACGATCGGACATAGTCAAAAAATTATATTTTATTTTAATTAATGTAAGTAAAATAAATTATTACGATAAATTATTACCTATATATTTCATGGGGTGGTCTCATTCTCTTTGTTAAATATGATATTCCAAGTACACAGTATTCTTTTGCGTTGATTTTCGTTTATATTCACAACGGCATGGCCCCCACATCCTGAAGCGGGCCCCCAGGCTAGGATATTTGGCGGGCCCCCTCACCTATCGCTAAGGATAAAGGCACTGTGATGCTTTACAGTAGAGTTTTCCAAATGGTATTCGCGGTAAAATTAATGTGTATATTTAGTGTTTTTTTGTATCTTTTAATATATCCATTTGAATTGTGGAGTTGTCGAGTATCGATACGTAATCAAAAATTGTATCGTACAAGCACCTAAATTTAAATAATAACATTACCGAAAGAAAATACAGACTTATTTTTTTACTATGAGAGAAAATTTGTGATGTGTGTTTATCTCACTTATCTGGTCGAGTCGCCACGCCGGGCCCCTCCTGAGTCCGGGCCCCCAGGCTAGAGCCCTGTCAACCCCCCCTTGTGGGAGCCATGCACAACGGCACAATTCGTCACTGACGTATGTAGTACCTATTTACTATGTTGTACTAGTATCAGTGACTTGCCCGGCACTTCTGTGTATTTGATTTATCCTGCTCAACATTAGGCCATTCATGGGCCTGTAATAAGCGCAATTTATTATGAAACTAGAGCCGTTTTAACGATTATTGTTTGGATTTACTCGCTTTGAGTGCTAAATTATACTCTCGTTCGCTTTATAGCCGTTATTCAACTTTGAAATAATAAGTGTTGTCCTGTAATGTCTGTAATTGGTGTTATTATCCGGCTGTTTGCACTCTTTTAGAACGAGGTGTGTAAGTGTGGCCCAAAGTAAGAGCGGCGAATTTTATTATTTGCCAAGCAAAATAATCATCAATTATATCGATAGTTGAAAAACCGGATTATAAATATTTATTTATCTTCAGCCTTCTATGTGTATCTATTGAAAGTAGTTTTGTTTTATTACAATTATTTTTATTTATGCTAGTTACTTTGATCGTAAAATTATGCTAGAATGCAACGTAATCGCGTTTATGTAAACCTAATCGTTGACGTATTTTTTCATTACTTATATTATACTACAACTAGATACGAGGGTGGGTCAATAATTCCTTAGAAAAAAGCATTAAAACAGTTTTTTTTTTTTTTTTTTATTTCTCAACATAATCTCCTTGGAGCTCAATACACTTGATTAGACGTTACTCATTTTTTTTTAAACCGTCAGAAAAATAAGTTTTCGGAAGGTCCTCAAAATAAGCATTTGTCCGATCGATGACTTCTTCATTTGAAAAAAAACGTTGTCCACTTAGCCATTTTTTTAAGTTTGGGAAAAGGAAAACGTCACTGGGGGCTAAATCTGGCGAATACGGTGGGTGGTCGACCAATTCGAACTTCAATTCTTCAATTTTAGCCATTGATCGTAAACATGTGTGAACACGGGCATTGTCCTGATGAAAGAGGATTTTTTTCCTGTTTAAATGAGGCCGTTTTTCTTCAATTTTGTTTTTTAGCTGGTCCAATAAAGATGCATAATAATCCCCTGTTATTGTTTTTCCTTTTTCCAAATAGTCAACGAAAATAATTCCACGTGCATCCCAAAATACAGTAGCCATAACCTTACCAGCTGATTTTACGGTTTTTGCCTTCTTTGGACATGGTTTGCCTTCCGCAATCCACTGCTTTGACTGTTCTTTCGTCTCGGGAGTATAGTGGTGTATCCATGTTTCATCTACAGTCACAAAGCGACGAAAAAATTCATCCGGATTGCGTTGCATGAGCGACAACAGGGCTTTAGAGGCCACCACCCTATTGCGTTTATTGTCGACTGTGAGCAAACGCGGCACCCATCTTCCAGAATTTTTTTTCATGCCCAATTTGTCATGTAAAATAGAAATGACGCTACCTTTTGAGATCCCTGTAACCTCAATTATCTCACTCAACTTTAATCTTCGGTCACTTAACACCATATCGTGGATTTTATTGATCATTTCTGGTGTAGTCACCTCTACAGGACGTCCTGAGCGTGGTTCATCCTTTGTTGATGTACGACCACGTTTAAATTCATTTAACCAGTTATAAATAGTTGCAAGTGAAGGAGCAGATGTGCCGTGAACTAAATCCAACTCATTTTTTATTTCCTTTGCTGTTAACCCTTTTATATTAAAATGTTTAATAACAGCTCTAAACTCAATTTTCTCCATTTTTGTAAACAAGCAATTTTTTTTTTTAAATGTACGAGAAACACACAACAACCCGACCAATCTGATTGAAACTTCGCAGCATACTGAATCGGTAGTGCCGCTGCATGAAAACAAACCGCTTACAGTACTAGTCGCGCCACCTGTCGGCTTTTCTAAGGACTTATTGACCCACCCTCGTACCTACTTGATTTTCACTGTTTTTGAGATAGCTATTGAATATGATTCTACGTTTCATTCTCTACAAAATGATATAACTAGGTAAGTCAGAAGTTAATGGGAACTGTTTTAATTTTGTATTTGAAAATATTTGATTACTTTAAAACCATAAATGCACGTACGAAACTTAAATCCATTGGAATATAAATGCATTAAAAATAAATAATATAATATATCTACAATATTTTTTCATACAATTGAACATTATTTAATTTTTCCCAATTATACGAGCACAATTTTCCATTTTTTTTAAAAATAATAATTATAGCCTAGATTTATGTTTATCAAGTAAACTTTAAATTTCATTTTCCCAACAATGACCAAATCAGAGTTATCTAGTTTTAGTATTTAGGTGACGATATGCAGAGTTAAAAAAAACAGTGTGAAGAGTAAATACAAAAATTATAAAGTAGTTTTTAAGAATCTAATATAAAACAACGCCCATATATTAAACTAACTCATCCTCACGTATGCAATCAAATAGATTATCATCGTGGTAAATGTACATATTATATGGGTTTTACATTTTAGAAATTATTATTTTGTGCATTCGTCAAAAAAATAAAAGTATTGATTCCGACCTCTTTAACTACCTACCTAATATTATAAGCTATTGTATGATGTCACCTTTAATCGATTCATATGCTGAAAAGATATTGCGCACTGTTCGTGCAACATGATGTTAATAATTAATTTATAGTTACTATAAAAACTATGTTCTTATCAAATAATATGGTCCATTTAAATATGCGGAGCTATAAATACTTACACTTATTTTAAAATACACTAGTTTATTTTGCCATCAGGTGTGCAATAAGTGGCATGTATATTATGTACTTATGTAATTTATTTTTATTATTCGAAGTCATAATTCAATAATTGTTTAAATTGCGACATTAAGATAGTAATATAAATGTAAAATTTTATGCAATGTCGTTAAACATTAAGTACTTTATTGAGGTTTTTATAGTTACTATTGAGGACAGTATTCTATTGAAATTTGGTCATAAAATAATCGATAATAATAAATCAAATAGCATATCAAGCCATGTTCTGGCAGCAATTTTATGTATAAATTATTGTTGGTATCTGGTTATTGGGTGTATTTAAATTTAAATCATACAATGTCAGTATTGTTTTATTATAAAATTAGCTTTTCCGCAATATATCTGACGAATAATAGTCAATACTACTTATCGACTTAATTTACGACTGAATGATAGTTTTAGTAGAATAGTTTTCATGTATACAAAAAAAAATAATGGTTATCTCTAAATTATTACAATGCTTAATACCTTTCCCCCCATGAACTGTAAATTGCTTCACAATTATTCAAAACTTGTTAACAAAGATTTGTGTGGTATTGATAATGGTATAACAACGGAAATAGCTATCGATTTAATAATTTATATTATCATTTGTAAAATAGAATTCTACCAAGTAAATGAGCTGACTCAATTAATAAATTTTTAAAATAGGTTTTTATATAAATGTCATACTTACATTTTTTTGTATGCTGGAAAACAAATGCAAATGCACTGACGTCCTGACGTAGGCATGTTTGCGGGCAAATGTTCACTATTCCGCAAGAAGCTACAAGTGTGGTTTCGTGGAATTTGTTTTGATTAAAGCTTGGATTTTTTATGACGTCGATTTTTGTTAGAAAGCAATGTTTGCAGGTATGGGTGTGCTATCAGTTGCAAACAAATGTATTTTAAATACGGCAAACATTCCAATAAATCATTTTGTGCATTTGTGTAGTAGCAAAAAATTGTACACGATTGTGTAAGTTGTTTGTGAGAAGATGTATATAGATGTGTAATGAAGCATGGCGAGGGAAGTTCAGTTAAGTAAATCGTTGAGAAATATACTTTACGTGTGGTTCTGAAAAGTCATACATTTCATAAGGAAACAAATTTTGAAAATTCATCCTGGTCTTTCTTTACCCACCGCGAATCTATCGGTATAAATCCGCCAATAGTATTTTTTTTTTAATTCTTAAAACCGATTTTTGAAATTAAATTCAACTTCTCCAGTTGCTTGAATGACGGAAATACTTGATCCATTAAATGTACAAGAGAACAAACTGCTTTACCATAATTTTAATCGCGTTGCCGTCAATCCGCCATCGTTTGCTCGTTTCGCGAATGCAACCGCCCCCACCCCCCACCGCACTACGCCAGGTGCGTCAATTAGGGCTGCAACATGAATTGTTTTGGAACTCAAATAGGTTGTATTCTTATTTTGTAAAAATTACTTACTAAGTCAATAATGAAGGAACACGTACGTGTACATAATATACTATCAGTATAATTTCTTTTCTATTATTTAGATATGCGTTCCTTTTTATGTTAGATTCATTGGCATAATTCAATGTGATTTTTGCAAAAGTTGCCCCAAGGCAATACGCGGTGTACAGAACCATTGAAGGGATCGCATCGAACACTTGTCTAGTCCCGACATATCAATTTTCTGGCGTTTCTTTAAATTGTAGGTACATTAAAAAAATAGACAGGTAGACAAACGTCCAAGTGCTCGGTTGAATGCTCGTTGCAATAAATTAATTAGCCTAGTGAAGATTTGTTTGTAATGTAATATTGGTCAGAACGACATTAGATTAATTCTGTCTAATTCTAAATGCTTTTCCGAATGCTCATCGCCACTTCACCTAAATGGCGTTCGTCTATTTCACTATTTACCTGCCACACTGTCCAAAACGATAAACTTTTCCAGCTTTTCTGTATTTTGGCAACCGGCGTGTCGTCCAATTGCATATTGGCGTAGATACGCAGATGATGACGCAGCAGACTTGAGAGTGGGTCTATCGGTTGAGACCTGCATCAGTTGAAGTACGGCCTTATGGTTGAGAGAGTCCAAAATAAATTTTTAAGACTCCTTTACTTTCGGCTGTATGGATATTATCCGTGGCTCTATCCGACTGATTTTCTCTTAGGGATGCTTACATACTGTAGCTTAAAATTTAGAAGGGATCTTTATTTAGCTACATATTTTTTCAGACTTATACGCGGCGTAAATGTGAACTCTGCCATTCTTGGTGGTGTTGGCTTGTGTGTCTCTGATAATTACCTTAGGAATCGAGGACATCCGTTGTTTGTTCTCCCACTGTGCAGAACTAACCTGCCATTAGTAATGCCAATTGGGAGGGCAATAACCATGTTTAATGAAATTGCTTCGGATATTGATATATTCCACTTACGTGAGGGTGAATTTATGTGGAAGATAGGGTCTATCAAAGTTCACTCTGTGTGCTTCCATCTAATTATATTTTGTTATTTACTTTATTTCTTATTTTATTACTTATTGTATTATTAACTCACACTTCTCTGTATTTTTATTTTTAAAAATTATTAACACTTATTTTATATCATGTCCTGAACGCTTTGAATTTATAATTTGTTATGTTCATTATATGTAAAATAAATAAATTTGATTTGATTTGATGATAGCCTCTCGCTGATGCTTAAAATGTATGCTCAAATTTGACGCTGACTTTATATGCTCATGTGTCTGTTTCATATGTCTGTTCAGTTTTCATATGTTCAGTTTTCTGAATCTCTCGTGAAGCCACATAATTATATTACACAATATGTAGGAAATTAACAAAAAAATATGTCAGCAAACAAATGCTACTTGGTATATTAAAACATTTTAATTCTCGCCTGCTATCTTGCAGAACTAACAGTTCGTACGCTTTATAAGACAATTAATTATAAAGTATGTGTTCACTTACGCCTCAGATACCTGTACTATAGCACTGTGCGAAATGAATGATCCCTGAACATTTCTGAATGAAATCAGTGTCGGTAACCATTTGAGAAGAAGTCTTAACTCGACGGTCTATACGAAAATTGCAGCGCTGTTGAATCAATTAAGATTGGGAAATGACATGAGCACCCATAGAATACAAAAATAATGGGAATTGCGTTGGTTTCTGGGTGATGCTGTAACAAAGTTAATTGTTAGATAGACAAGTATGGCGAAATATGGGACAACACGTGTTAAAGAATATGTTATTTTTCAATAGTTACACGTGTATCATCATATGCAATGAAATATGTTACGTTAACGAAACACGCATTCTATATTAAACATATGTATGACGTGTCCGTCAAGTAATAAACCCAATCCTTCAAAGCCATCGTCCGTGACTACTGGATGTCATATTTCTATATTACTAATCTGTTCTGTGTTAGGACGTTATGATAACGTCGCTATAGGATTGGTTTGTCGAATATCCGTTTTTGTCGAAATCGACCTTTTAATGCAGAATGTTTTTTTGTATCTAAATTGACCAGAACCATCGTTTTCTTTAAATTACTCTGTAATGGTAATGAATACATCATTAATATGCTTTAAAAACAACAATTTAAATATTTCCAAGTATTTAAATATAGGATTATGAATTTCTTTTTCGTCTCCTGAACGTTTGGTCTATTCGACAAACTAATACTACAGCGACGAATTAAGTCGAGAAAATCCTACAATTTTAACGAAACCTGTCCTGGTCTTTATTAAATTATGCGGCTTGATCGTCGTCAAGTCATAAACGAAAATACGCTTAACATTTTTGGTCCATGGTAACTGGCTTTTTCATTTCTATTTTATTATTCTGTTATGTGTTGGTATATACACCGTATGAATGGACTGGTAGAGAGAGAGTAATGCAATCAAGTAAGACGCAGGCCAAAATTCACTGTATATATAGAGTACCAATTAATGCAATGACATTAATATGGACGAAGCATATGGAAAATAAAATGACACTCACTTTGTGTCGGGTCTGCCGGATGGCGAAATTCATATTTTAACATCAGTATCCTACGCTCAAATGAACATTCTGCTTGCAAGCGGTCTGGCGACACCGCTGGGTCTGCCCATACAAGATTTCTGACTGTCAGGTTTCGACTCCGCCGTTATTATTGTGTTACAAAATGCCAATGTGCCTAGTTAAAATTGTAAAAAAAATCTTCTAAACACTCCAAGAAAGATGGGATATCACTTTTCATGTGCAATTGAATGACAGAAACCATTTGGCAGACGCCTGTGATGCGCTGGGCTCACTTGCGCCTAATCTCCGAGAAGTCGTAAGTAACCGATAATCTGTTTATAACGCAATGACACTAATACGCCATTACAATAAAGGTTATATTACTATATATTCTCGAAGCTTGTATCGCATAATGGAAATGGTACGTCATATGGTCACGTGACGTCTACCTATACATCTGTGAATGACTTTCAATTAAGCGAGTTGTCCATTTAATATGTCATTGTGTATAGGTACTTCGGGTTCTATATTGAACAACGGTCACTATTTACAAGTGCAGGTTGGGAGAGTTGTACGAAAAAGACAGTACCACAAGATTATTCTCTTTTCACAAGGATGCGGTATTACAAATTGCCACCCCTACCCTTGATGTCCTGGTCTCGCGATCGCTCGATAGGTCGCTCTCTGCGCCTAATAATTACCGGTCGTTGGTCGGATGAGATAGCCGTGCCGCCCGCCAATTCGCATCGAGTCGCTCGCAGCAGGGCCGCTTCTCAGCCTCTCAACTAGATCAATATTAAAATAATATATTCGACGGGAGAAAATTATTCTTCAGTCACGAACGTCAAACTGCTTCGAGTCGGTGTGATTTTATCGCGGATTCCCGGCTATATAGTATAACTTGCGTTGAACATCTACGTTGGTAACGAATAATTGAAAAATGAATTAATATTAACACTTTCCTCTATCGACAAGTTCGCGAGGTTAGAGTACAAGCATAAAGCGCGAATGAAATTGAGGTGCATGTTGCCTACTGTCACGCTGTCGCGGCGACAAATTTAGTCTGTGGTTTCGTCATTTCGCCGAATATTTTAAACGATCACCATCTCCGTAAATTCACTGAAGAATGACACTGATGAAGAGTGCTAACTATAATGTATTAGTAATTTGACTTATTATTATTTATTCATGCTAATTTCAATTAATTTTAACAGTTTCTACGTGTGGGTGCGTTAAAATTACTTGCGACTTGACATCCATATATAATATTCTTAACAAAACCCAACCTACAGATCATAGATAATAGACAACATTCTTATAGAAAATACATAGTGCCAACCACTAAAAACTAAAAAAAACGTGATTTTGACATGACAGTCGAAAAGTGTAGGCGTGATGATAGGGGATAGATGATAGGGACGTAGGGGTATGATGATAAAAACGTTCATTGAGTCATCCAGGTGTCGATGCAGTGCAGTTCAACGTGAGGTGACCTCATTGTTGTTCTGCTGATTTCGGCAGATTTTGCTAACTGACAATGTTCATTTAAAGGTTCAAAATGTGCTACGGGATGGGAGCATCACTCTGATAACATTTTAAACACCAAGAAAAATGACATTATACACGTTTCCCCGTAGCGGCAGCTTACTGTGACGTGTCATAGTCAGCGACATGCACCATAATATAATTCGCGCTTAAAGGTCATTCATATATATAACCTCATATAATTGGACGATTGTGGAAAATATAACAAAACCAACCAATAATATAAATACGAAGCTACTGAAATCAACGGCGTTGGCCGAGCGGCTTACGCTTAGGCCTATAATGTCGTGGGTCCCTGGTTAGAATATTTTTTTATGGAAAATAAGCATATTGTTTTTCAATTCGTATTTGGAGTCAGAGTCTGTGCCTAATAGGCTGAGAAAGTTTCTCGTAAAAACAAAAATCTATGAATACAAAACCTTCACCCGGTGGAGGCCCATATGATGTGACGTATTTTAAATATATTTAGAGTAATGTTTGCAAAAAAATACCCAGCAGCATGTTACGTCGTTTATGGACGACCCCGCATATACGTTCGTTATGCTATTTATTCCTCTTAATGTAGCCACATGGCCACGGCGTTAAGGATTCAATTATGAATTTTTAGTTTAATTGGAATCACATGCGGATCAGAATTTTTCTCACTTGTAAAACACCTGATAACAGTCCTCTAATATTTTAAAGATATAATATATAGTATTATAGTTGTATATTATAGTATTACAAACAGTATTATAACTGGAGAAGAAGACGCAGCACTTTTGAGACGAAACAATCTTATGGAGATAGGAACAGAATCATGAGACTGGATTCGTTTTGTGGAGGAACCCAACATAGGGTCGCAATGCTGTCACTGGTGGACAAAACGATTAAAAATTAAATCAGAGCCGCCACTGGTCGCATCTCAAGGGGCGATATCAACTCAGGCGGCCCCGGTACAGTGGCGTAGATGGCGGCTCGTCCAACGCGGATGGTGCGGGGTCCAGTGCGGTACGTAAGAAGGGGTTATCAGCGGAGGCGATTGGGGTCGCCCAATTTACGGGAATGTGAAATCGACGCGAAAATTTTGTGGCGCAGCGAGCGGGCGGATAAACGCCGACAACATCGAATCGCACTTTTATTGAATATGAATAAGAAAATGAGAAAACTAGTATATATTTATTAGTGACAATTTTGTACGTTCAAATCCGATATGTATAACCGAAACTTTTTTTGCATTTAACCCATTTTGTTTTTTTGGTGTCTTCTTCTCCTTATGTTAGTCAGGGTTATGTCAGGGATGCCAGGCACTGACCTTTTATGCTGTCGAGGCTGGCTCCGTGGTCTGGTTGTCACTCCTGGTCGCACTCTCGCCCGGTATTCCTTATTGGGTCACCCGGTGCGCGGCACTTGACCGTCAAAAATGGTTTAGGTTATAGGTGTTTACATGCGTACGGTTGATTAATGACTGAGCGTTAATTGTCGACCTGGCAAGGATCATGGCATCAGGTGGGTAGGAATTTTTTGTTCTTTTAGGAACGCGCTAATTGTTCTAACCACCACATAAAAATGTAAAATAAATGTACCACATGTAAAATAAATAAATTAAAGTATGAATTTAAAAATAAGTTAGGCGAACGGCTAACAAACAGTCCTTATAAGTTAGTCTTGGTTTTTTTACTAGTAGGTATGTATTTTTTACGTTGATTGGCGCTAACAATCGACAATAGATTCCTAAATCCTTAGAAAGAAGCAATCTAATTAGTATTATCAATGCCCCTCGAAAGAGCCCCTCGAAAAAGCACCTACAACACAGTGTGCTTTGGGTCCAATGACGGCAACTGATAATCATGATGATGATGATGAAATAATTTTAATTATTGAAATTCCGCATAAAGGACATTGTGCCATAATACACATGCTCATCATTAGGCTTAGGATTGTTAGGTGCTAAAAAATGAATAATAGGTACCTAACATAAATGTAGATATAATTGGAAAATATTTTATTAAATTTCCATAATTATGTGCCAAAAAACGAAAAATAGGTGTTGAAAACATTTATAAGTATTACAATAAATCATATATATTTCAATGGTTTAATTTATTATTTATTTACCAATAGATTATTGCGTATATAAATGAAACTATTCGTGAAGTCGAAAACATTGAAACATCTGAGGCATCCAAAACAGTTTTAATATTCTGCAGCGTCTGAAGTCCGGTATTTTTTTAAATTTTAAACACTATTTTTATTCCAATTGGTCCAGGAACATTTTCTTATTTTAGCAGCAGTATTGTTTAAAATATTAATTTGCTCCACTACTTGGTGACTAACATTTCAATTGTGTTTACTAGTGTTATTGTGTTAATTAATTCTGTGTTTATGTGAAAATATGTGCTTAAACCTAAAATATGTAAAAATATGTAATTATCCAAAAATATTTATAAAATAGGTGCTAACAAATAGGGCATAAATGTTTTAAAATTGTCTGAAACAAATAGATATTTTTGATATTTTATTGTGGGGCCACTCAAAAAAAAAATTAAATACCAAAGAATCAAATCCTACTCGTCATTAAATTAAAAAAACTGTATTGTATTTATTATTAACAGATCAACTCAGTATACAGACAATAGACATAACAATGATAACTTATTAAAAAAAATCAACTTTTATCAATGCGATGCATGACGTGCCCTCAATATGTAAATATTATTACAAAAAAAAAATCATTATAATGCTTCCAATATAATAATACCAGGAGTTGAATCATAAAAATTCATCTAAAGATCGAACGTGATTGTTTTGAATATCCTTGAAGTGAGATCTAGATAACAATAGAATATTGGCAATAAATTCCTTTTTCTTCTGGCAATATTTCAAATGAATTCCACCAATTCGTTTCTTGCACTATAAATCGTGCATCAATTGACCCCGCGTTCCTTACCAGTTCCATTCCGTTTCGGCCACTCTACAGGATCTGATAATGCGTCGATATTTCTTGATATTTGTGAATTGACTAACCATTTATTTCATAGATTATTAATTATAATAATGTTTCTTAATAAATAATTTCTACTGTGGATAAAATATTCAATGAATTTAAAGGTAGGTATAATAAGAATAATTACAAGATAAAAAGAACTTTTTTTATGTATCACGTTTTAAAAATTTTTCTGTTGAATCATATAAACTTGACAATTCTATGTATTAATAATTTAGGACACATAAGGTAATTGTCAACAAATCATTTTTTTGCTGTTTTGCAACAAAAAAACAAATATATAATACGGAAATGTCATTTTGATTTCCATAGTAACGCACGTATATATTAATAATTTAGTTACTAGGACCACTCCCTTAGCAACCAATAATAGTGGATTGAATTACGGATTTCTTCCGAAATAACTTTTCATACAAAACAGAAATAACTGAAAATGAATTCAATTCTACTTAAAGATGGCTAAAAGTATTAAAAATGTTGGCACCGTGTTCTGATATATTCTAAAAGTTTCAAATGTCTAGCTAGTCGGGAAGTTAGTTAAAAATCGATTGCAAGATTTGTACTGGATAAACAACCACCGGACAAACAAGAATACGAGCTAAAAAAACGTGGTAAAAATACCGTATATTATGGCTAAGTACATTTGAAATGCATAAAAATGTATTACTCTTTTTTTATCAAATTGAGCATATCCGCAGAATGATGTACCTATATACTCTTATATTATTAAATCAAACCAGACGCTAGTATAAGATTACATTTCAATAAACATATCAGAATGTGAAAACATAATAATATCTCCAATACATCAACTGATATCTCAACGACTATAATTAATTATCTCGCATGTCATTCAAAGAGTATGTACCTGTCTCTATAGCTGGAGATTACAATTATTACACCTGCTTCTGTGTTCGCCGTCTAATTGCTCTTCTATAAAAGCTAATGAACTATACTCACCTTCCGTGTCATACGGCTAATTGACTAGCGCACTGCATATCGTTTGGATAATAAACAATCGGCTAATAGCCGGTAATGACTTAACTCCACTTAGACCGTGACATTACATCTTTTATGTTATATTGTATCACATTGTCTATTAGTGAAAACGAGGAGCTTATTAGATTGACAAATAAATACATAACAAAAGTTTAGTAAATGTCAACGTAATTGTGCTTAAACGTTGCCTTCAATTGTTTCAATATCAAACCATCTTACATACAACATAATTTGAAAAACGAAAACTCAGAAACTAACCTATTTAACAAAAAATCCTAGAATAACGGATGATGTAGTTATTATAATTAATTCGTATGATTCATGGACAATCGACGGCCCCTTAAAGGTAAACAATACTCACCAGATAGATGTGATTCTCAAACACACTCGATCATTTTTTAATAGATAGTTTTCAATAATAAATCAAATACTGTTTACCTATTCAGTATTGATTGAAAAAAAAATGGTATCTACGTATAAGTATTGTGTATTTTTTTAAATCTGCGACCTTCGGCTTAGTATTTATACAAAAACGGCCACTATACAAATTTGGCGAGCTTGCGTGTAATACGACATTGATACGATTATTAACCTGCGTGGTCATAAGACGGCTGGTCGGTGGCTGAGGATAACCACACGCAGTCCGTGTAAATGGTGAGATTTGGGTATGGAGAGTGACGACGCGGGAGTTATAAGGTGTGGTAAGGTACGCACGGAAGGGAAAGGGGATCACTGTGTGTTGAGAACGAGACCGTTGATTGGGCCATTACATTGAATTGCACCGGCCGGCCGTCTAATGGGTGAGCAGACTTAACATTCTAACCTCGTAAATAACTCGTTGTTCTTTATGCACAAATACCAAAGACAAAAGTGATGAGGAACTGCTTTTCGGTCCCTGCGATTATCTGTATTAGTGGCACCCAATTCGAGCAAGTCAGCAGCTACGTCTATCTCGGACAGCAGGTGTCCATAGACGGAAGCATGCACGATTAAATTGCTCGAAGAACAAAGCTGGGATGGAGTGCTTTCGGACGTCTGAATAGTATCTTCAAGAGTGACCTACCATTATGTCTTAAGCGTAGGGTGTTCAACCAATGTGTGCTGCCCGTGCTCACGTATGGCTGCGAGACGTGGACCCTCAACACGAGAGATGTCCAAAGGCTAAGAGTCGCACAGCGAGGCATGGAGAGGTGTATGTTGGGCATCACGCGAAAGGATCGTAAGAGAAACGAATGGGTTAGGAAGCAGACAGGAGTACGCGATGTAATAGAGATTGCCAAACAGCTGAAATGGAGATAGGCGGAGACATTGCTCGCTGAAAGGACGGCCGCTGGACAAATGCCGTCATCCAATGGTACCCAAGGGGCACGAAACGGCCACAGGGTCGCCCTAAAAGCCGCTGGATTAACGAACTGATAAAGTGCGGCGGAAGTACGTGGCAGCGAACGACACAGGACCGAGAGAGTTGGAGAAAGCTTGGGGAGGCCTTCATCCAGCAGTGGATTGACCCCGGCTGATGATGATGATACCAGTGTAAACTATTATTTCCACGCATTATAAAAATGCGACAAAACAAGTACTAGGTATTTTATGTACGTAATAATTCTGTTCCTCTATTTCTCCAGTACCCTCAGTGTTATTTCCAGATTTTTGTGGGATTTGTTTTAATATCACATTTACAAAAAAGGTGACATTATGTGTTTATGATTGATAAAATAAAACGATGAAACTTATGCGATACATTATAAGGCACGACGGTCGAAATGAATACGTACCATGTCAGGTGATTCGATCTAAACTTAATCCCAAAAGAGAAATGAATTTGTGAAAATTTTAATACATCATGACACCCAGCTGACTTCTGCACGATGGCCCTTTGCCATTCCTGCGAGTTAATGACCGTGTGGCGAGTCGTAGTTCCCCGTCTGGTGCAATGTGAATTTTAAGCACTTACCGCCCACTCTAGCTCACTTTGACTCTGTCCAGGATTGAGTTGCCCTTTGAGGTGTGCTTTAAGTATCCATGCGTTCAAATTTGGGCAGCTCGCTCGTTTGGGATTTATTGCCGACGCGTCTACACACCTTTTTATATTTCGGCAGGCATACTTATCCACGTCAGTGATGGCGAATCTTTAGTTAGAATGTCAGATTGAATTTGCACATACATGGGAGATATTATGCATGTCTGAAACATTTTGTTGATAATAATAATTATCCAGAACTCAAGGAAATTTTAAACTGAAACGAAAATGTAGCCTCTTCTATTTCCACATTCTTATTCTTATTCGCTGTGTCAAGTCTTATATGGCTACAGGGAAAGACACCATTTTATAAAATGAGTCAGTATTTTATTGGTAGAATTCCTTTATACAAAATGATAATAATATACATTGTATTAAATTCTACAGGTGTTTAGTCAAAATAGCTATCTGCTAGTATTTTTTTTTTCATGATATGGGAACAGTTACACATATTTTAATTATATCGTTGTCAACGTATAATTTGAACGACAGTGCATATATAGTTTTTTGTTGAAAATCTGTCATCGGTTAGTAAATTGAAACAATATATTTCAAATTGGAATATCTGACATGACAAAAATTGCAATAGATATCTCAAATAGGTACTAATTGTAATTCAAATGTAGGCATAATACTTTTTTAAGAGCATGTCCAATCTCGAAAGACATCGCACACGACTGACATATATATTTATATATTGAATATAAATAAATATATGTATTTTATATATTTATTTCTTCAATATTTAGGTGCAAACTTTTGATACCTACAGCATTGTTTGATATTTATGTTTAATAACTTCTGAATATATTTTGTTAAAGTAACAAAAACGTTTACTATGCGAAGAAGTGACTCGAAACCTTACTGGTTTTTTGCCTGAACAATATGAAGAAGTGTGACGAAAATTGTTTACAAAGTCTGTAAGGCGTCATCATGTAAAATGTTGTGCCGCCATTTGTTTCATACCTACGCCAATAAATTATCGAAAGCGCTTCTCATTTCGCGAACTCATTTTTTATCCCTTCTCGTATGCTAATCAAACTTAAAAGATACACTTCCACTCTTCGACGAACTTAATCTTTGTAGGCTTTTCGAAGTATGTATGTATTTTGTTAGCAATAATTTTGCATGCAAAAAAACCTCAGCAGTGTGGTAGCTTAATGCATGAATAATGCGGTGGTAAAATATTTATTCAAGCCAATTAAAATTAACTACCTACCTGAAAATAAACTCTATTATATTTAACAATATCATCATCAAGATAACTGTATTATGAGCGCGATGCTCAATCGTCTGTCATAATTACAGCAAAATTACAACAAAACACTATCCAGAAAGCCTTTCATAGTTATTATCGAGTTGTATATGGTCCACCAGATCTGCAATAGCTTCGTTCTGTTTTTCTATTGAAAATAATACCATATATAAAAATTCTCTTTTTCATAATTTAGGTAAATTATTTTGTAATTGTTAAACGATGACAAAAATATACAAAATAAATTCAATAACTATAAATACACAATTAATATTTAATTAAAATGATTAAATGTCTCCGCAATTAGTGAATAATCTAAGTTATTTTTTGACCCATGTTTTTCCCGATACGGTAACACTTGCCGTTGAAATGTCAGATTTTGTCATTTACAATTATTACAATATGCCATGATATGAATAATTATATAGAGTGATTAAAACTAATATTACCATGTTGGTGTGTAAATAACTAAGTACTTATATATTTTAACTACCTATCTATTGGTTTAATATTACATAAATATCTAAATCCGAATAAGAAAAGTTAATTCATAATTCATTGACACTGACATTTCAATTCGATAATCGGTTTTACTAAATTAAGACATGTACAGAATCAACGAAAGTAAAGGAAATATGTCGTATTAAATGTCACGGATATTTAATAATTGTTCAATACCCATATTGAGATCAATTGTTAAATGAATTTGAGTGTATGGGCTGTTTATAGACACGTACATTTATTTTGACAGCAGCTGTCAGTGGTAATTGGTAATACAGAAGGGGGCGAGTTCATAACAAAAGTAGTCTATGGTTAAGGATTCCTTATCTCTATAATCTATAGTTAACAGATGGATTTCGGCTATTTACCAATTTTACTGTAAGTTTGTGGTAAGTACGAATTGAGCATTACGCCCTATGTCTTTATCAACTAATTTACATACATTTTATTGTAATCATCACCATTGTCATCGCTACAGCAGTATTGCTAAACTATCTTTATTATTTTAACATTTTTCTTAATTGGAGTTCTCCATGACGTGCCTGGAAGAATATGTGTTGTTCGTTGGTTTTTTTTAGTTATACCAGTATCTACAGGTGGTTTTTAGGGTTACATGTAAATTGAACGTAAAACATTTTACCGTGGCACAGTTCGCCGTGAGCTTTCTTATCGGAAAGAGACGACCGTATAATATACTTACGGTCTCCAATTTTACTAGATTCAATATGAACATTAATTCAATTTTCATAACTAATTTTGGAAAAATTCATGAATTCAAGAATGAAACCCTAACCCAACAAATAATCCAGTATATATCGGCTATTTTCAAAATTTGTTTCCTGATGGCTTATGGCTGATGGTGTAAACCGACAAGAACCGTGTTTTATTTAGACATGAATTTTTTGTCAGTACTATACGACCGTTGAGATCGTATAAGAAGTTGGACAATATTTAATATATGGCCATATATTTCCGATACAACATTTCACGGCGAAGTGTGTTACGGCGAACTGCATACGTAAGAGTTTCCGGACACGGGTTTTAGTTTTATTTAAAGTCACAATTTGGCTTGAAGAAAGATTAGGCCAGGTTTGGACTATTTAGTCATTCGTAGCACGTACGTCGCTTCACAACTTTAAAGTGACGAGAGGCTGCATGGTATCTCCCTGTTTTTTTTATTCTTATAGTGAAATAAATTACCTCGTTGGAGCGGAATGCAGAAACATTTGTCATAACTAAAATTTCCTTAGTAGAAAACACTATGCAGAAACATTGTCCTTAGTTAAGATCATTTCTATTGAAAGTAATACCATATTTAAAAACTCTCTTTCCTATAGTTTAGGTAAATTATTTTATAATTGTTAAACGATGACAAAAATATGACAACTGCATTTTATAAATGCAATAACTATAAATACATATTAATATTTAATTATAATACTCTTATGTTTCCGTTATAAGTCATTATAC
This sequence comes from Rhyacophila brunnea, assembly GCF_057557595.1. Classification (NCBI taxonomy): domain Eukaryota; kingdom Metazoa; phylum Arthropoda; class Insecta; order Trichoptera; family Rhyacophilidae; genus Rhyacophila; species Rhyacophila brunnea. The sequence goes on along the minus strand of NW_028232796.1, from coordinate 4,853,053 downwards.
GTGATTCCACAGGCACCGCAAGATATTTTTTTAACATGGTAACACTAGCGTCAAGTGTCATTCTATCACCTGGCATCTTGTATTTCTGCGGGCTGGCGTATAAAAGTAAAATAATATTCTGCAAGTACATGCCAAACGAATTAACACTATCAATATCCATATTGAGATACATTGTTAAATGAATTTGAGTGTATGGACTGTTTTATAGACATGCGAATTTATTTTGACAGCAGTTGTCAGTGGTAAATGGTAATACATAAGGGGGCGTGTTCATAATAAAAGTAGTCTATGGATTCAGGATTGTCTATAGTTAAGTCATGCTTTTCGGCAACTTATCCATAGGATCGAAATCTTAGATTGTGCATGCCGCTCTTAGCTTCTAATGCGGAATAGATATGACTAAACAGAGTGGAAGTCGTATTTTTTTACGAGGAATGGTTGTTACCCACTTGCATTAGCAGTTGCATCAGACACACATCGAAAAAATAATACACGTTTTTGGTTAGATGTTGAATTCTACGGATAAATATATGTACGTCCACTCTGACACTACTCCACCCTGGATTTTTTTAAATATCGATGGGTGTATACTTTTTGATAATTATGGTATCTTTATTTATAATTTAAATACTTCGTTGTTAATATTATTTCATTTTTCCGATTTTTGGTTTGAATAAAATTTTTACATATTTATTTGAACCTACCGTTTTCCGTTTTCCTCTTTTCAATTTTCAATTTCAATTTATTTATTTTTAACATATTTTGGACATCACAAATTATAAGTTTAAGACGTTCACAACATGACATTTATAAACAAAGAAATATAAAACAGTATTACATAAAAAAGAGATAGATCACAATGGACATAATATTATATAGTAAGTTATTAAAAAGTAGAAATGTGTACATACAAAAAAATATAAATTAGATATGTACAAGGAAGTACACCGGATGAGTTAAGCAGATCCTATTTTAAGAATTTATAAAACAACGTCCACCTATACTCATCCTCACGTAGGTGGAATAAATCAACACCCGAAGTAATTTCGTTGAACATAGTTATCGCCCTCCCAATTGGCATTACAAGTGGCAAGTTGGTTCTACACCTTGGGAGAATAAACAACTGATGCTCTCTATTTCTAAGATAGTTATCAGGGACACACAGGTCAACACTACCCAGAATGGCAGAGTTCTCATTTATACCTCGTATAAGTCGAAAAAAATACGTAGCTAAATAAATATTTCTTCTAAATTGCAGACTGCATTATGTAAGCATGCCTAAGAGAAAGTCAGTTGGATAAACCCACGGATAGTATCCATCTTGCCATTGTAGCCCTAGACCACGTAGATCGCGCTTGTAGCATCCCTGTAAAGTATGGCGAAAGACAGCTATGGCGACTGAATCCGTAGGGCCGTTATAAAAAAGCGTGTAATGCGGCGCTGTTGAGAGTCGGGGGGTGGGAAGGTCGTCGGACGATTACACCTCGGACATTAATTTCGGTGTAGTTTAGTTATGTATGGTGCAGGCGGGTTAATTAGTGAAGCGCATGTCCAAATTTTTTAAATATGTATGTTTATGTAAGTATATAATATATAACATAATTTACTGAAAATTTACGTTACAAAGTGTATTAGTTATTCTCAAATTTGTGAACACATCGAAAAGAATAATATTTTTTTAAATTCAAAGAAAAACTTGTACTTAGTACTTATATTTATATACCTAAGTAAGTATTTATATTATTTATATTATTAAACTATAGTTAAAGTTCTCTCGAAAGTGTCGAAGATTATTTAATAATCCAGTTTTAATTTATTTTTTAAATTTAATTAAAAATATATCGATTTTACTGTACAATTAAATACGTTAATAACTTGTAACCGTTTTAATTATTTATGTTGTCGTTTCGGTGTAGACTCATTAACAATATAACCGATCATCTATCACTACCATGGCCCCCACATCCTGAAGTGGGCCCCCAGGCTAGGATGGTTGGTGCCCCCCCCTACCTATCGTTGAGGGTAAAGGCAGTGTGACGCGCTGCAGTAGCGTTTACCAAAATGGTGTACGCGGTGAAATTAAGGTGTATTTTGAGCGATTTTTTGTATTTTTAATAGATATGTAGGTACTTACAGTAAAAACGAAACAATAAATCGGTCGGTCGATAGTATGCGTGCGTATCGGGAGCCGTGATAATTGCCTGGCAGCCGATGACCGCGTATTCGTACGTAGATATATGTACATCATACAATCGACGAACCGCATCTTTGTTTCGTTTTTACTGTACCTACATCCATTTGAATTAAATAAAAATTGCACCGTACAATCAAATACTTAAAATTTCTAATATTATTTAAGTAAAATAGCGCCGCAGGCGACTTTTTATTATTATTAGAGCACATTTGTGATTTGTATTTATCTCATTTATCGGGTCGACTCGCCACGCCGGGCCCTTCCTGAACCCGGGCCCCCAGGCTAGAGCCCTGTCAGCCCCCCCCCTTGTGGGGGCCATGATCACTACCCTTTCATACAAGGTAGGTTTTCAATTTAAGATTTTAATATTAATAGGGTCGGTGATAGTTAATGATATAGTTTACCTTCCCTTATTTGAAACAATGTCGTTTTAAGAATCGTGTATTTTCCAAGTGTTTACATCGCTAAAAATGGAAAATGAGTTAGGAAAAAAATTTAAGCATACCTAATTTTTCCGTTTGTATTTACAGAAAGTAAGTGCAAAACGGATCCAGATTTATGTCAACATTATTATTGACAAACCAGTTTACGGAATAATCAACTAAATTGCCATCTGATAATGCAGAAACCATGTACAAAAACATTTGACGCCGGAATCGCTCTGCTAACGTGCGACCGGGCTCGGCCGAAAGTGTCGGGCTCGTTCAATTTATCGATAAAATTTTCGAATTTTTTAGAAGCTTTCGCAGGGTCTAAAAGAATTCTGCACTTTAAATGATCAAACTAAATGCTCACTGATTCAAGCTTTCGAATAAAATTTTAATGATACACTTGACCAAAGTGTTTTCTCGTTCTTGTTTTAACGTTATGCTCGTTTCAAGGTAAATGCTCGAGATCATCGTATTTTTTAGGAAATTGCTGAAAAACACTAACTAAATATATTTCGATACTTACTTATTTTAATCATGTATTCTTGTAAAGAATTAGAGTCGGACACATTTCATTCGCTTGCCGTACTAGTGCTCTAAATCAATTAAGCTACCAGGTCAAAGATGAGTATGAAAAATACATTTGCTTGACTCCCACTCAGTTCAAGATTATTCTAATAGCTTATACTTTTCTAAAGTTTGCAATTTCTATAAAATTAATAGGTATGTAAATACTTGAATCTTATGTAGGTTAATCTGTTGTCAATAAAATAACATTAAAACGTATAAATATATAATATTTGAGATAAACACCATTCCAACTGATATATAATATTAAATAACATAACATAATGTCTCTAAAATTGTGAAGTGTATAATGGTATACAAATTATCTATAGTTTCGTGTTTTTGGTATATTTTAACATGTTGGTAATGAGGTGAACTGTAATTAAAAATAATTTAATAATAAAATAATAAGTATTTTAGAAGTAGAAAAGATATTCAATGACCTGAAAAAGGAAACTTGTTTAAATTAGACATTCCATTCATTGTCTGAATTAATGTTGCATTTTTTATAAAAACACACACTTTTCGTTGCAAGTTCGTTAACAAGACTACGCATGTTAAGTTTTCATTGATAAAAATAAATAGTATGAAAAATGTTTATGTTAATAATTCAAACAGCCAAAAGGCGTAACTGTCTGGTGGTTTTTTTTAACGAGTGACATGACACTGACAGTGTTTTCCAGTGGCGCGCGTATGACCATTTTTTATTACGTAATATCGTCTCGTAAATGTATGTTAGCCAGAATTTATTTTTATAAAATTAAAACAAAAATCATCTTCATTCTCATAATTTATTATCTACTTGTCTCAAACCAATCCAGAAGTGTCCAGTTTTTTTATTGTGCATTTATTTACTATCCGAAAAGCAATAAACTGTTTGTCAAAATGTATAACAATATTTCTTTAAAAAAAAGTATTTTGGTAGCACTAGAGTGACTAGACTATGCAGGTATATTTAATCTAATGTAACCGGTCCTAGCTAATCAAAGACCAAGTGTTTATATTCTACTGCTATAAATAAATATTAATTAAAGTTATTCCTAAGTTAACCGTATTATTTAACTGGATTCGGTTTTATTGGTACAGGTTTTGCCTTATCGGCATTTTCAGGATATGTGGTATATGTTGTGTAAACAACTGACGAATAATATTACAGTTTATTGATATTACAACGTTTTTATTAGGTCGTATTCTTATTTGTCCGGTGGTTGTTTATCCAGTATAAATCTTGCAACCGATTTTTAACTAGCTTACCGACTAGCTAATAATAGACTAGCGAAAATAATATTCAACATAATACTTATATAATATTATGTTTCGAAAGAATTATACTTTGTTTTATCCATATGATGTGTTTTTATAAAAACAGTACAACAAAACAACAACATAACCTTGCAATATTTTTTACTGCACCCATGTATCCTATTGATATGGATTAGTATCTCTTTTATATTTTACCACGTTTTTATTAGCTCGTATTCTTGTTTGTCCAGTACAATTTTTTTCTTGTTTGTCCAATACAATTCTTGTTTAACTAACTTCCCGACTAGCTAGACATTTGAAACTTTTAGAATATATCAGAACACGATGCCAATGCATTCTTTTAATACTTTTAGCCATATTTAAGTAGAATTGAATTCATTTTCAGTTAAATCTGTTTGTATGAAAAGTTATTTCGGAAGAAATCCGTAATCCAATCCACTATTATTGGTTGCTAGGGGTCTGGGGTCCTAGCAACTAAATTATTAATGTATACGTACGTTACTATGGAAATCATACATTTCAGTATTCTATATTTATTCAGTATTTCTATCAAGTACATTTTTTTTTGATCGTTTAAGCTAGTCAAGTCAAGTTTATATGATTCAACAGAAAATTTAAAAACGTTGTGTATAAAAAGTTCTTTTTATCTTGTAATTATTTATTTCTTACTTAAATTAAACGATAGTATAAACTATAAACAACATCATTTGTATATGCAATAGTATTTCCCACGCATTGGAGGGTTTAAGTATTAAAATGATTTTTATAGAATAGTACAAATCAATTAGTAAAATCGGTTTCCATTTTGTACCCTCGATCAATATTAGTATTTTTCTAAATTATCTAAACATTTTAAATCATTTCATTAGGGATGATTATTTATAGAGAGATTATAAACCTTATCACAAATGTATCTGTAAATTAATTATTAGCATATAATATTGGTCAATGTTTAAAATTGCAGTATTAAATTAAATGTAAATATTGAATCTGTGAATTGCAACTAAGAAAATTTATATTATAAGAAGAAAAACAAGAGTACCTACGTCAATGTCTAGAAATCTTCCAATCAAAATCTTCGTGTTCGCACTAAGTGACTAATACAACAAATTTGGAGATACGAAAGGCGAAGGATTGTTGAATCCTTTGGATCAGCTTTCCTGCCCATTGTTTGAATAAGACAATCCAAATATACAAGAATAAAAAAACATTAAGTTGTGTTCTCGTAAAATGATCGTAATCATTCTCATGGGTTCCACGACTTCTTGGTACGGACAAGGGATCTCCTTTGGCTTTTCCATATCTTGATACTCACATTTTAGTTGGTCAGAATGACTTGAGATGTTAGGATTTTTTGAACACCTAAATAACTTTCTTAATTAATGGAACACCAAGAAGTAATAGTACATACGTCCATTGCTGGTAGAAGATTAAATATCTGCACATAATTACTTCGATTTAAGTCACGTAATCTTCAGTATTTCTATAATTCTGATTTTGGAATGTTACTGATTTTCTGATGTTCGTGTTACTGATTCCAACATCCCTTGTCAGCTGCAAAGCATTCTCCGATTGCCGCGAGACCTTTTTATATTTTAGTATTCACGAATCCCTTAAAAGTAGTACTTCCGAAAAATGTGACCACAATATGCATGTACGTTTGTCAGCGACGACCATTCAATTATTGGCGGAATTAGCGAAAGAATTTTTTTGAAATTTGGTTTATTTATTGAATGAATTAATGCTTTATAAGTTATTATGTAAAATTTGAGATCGTTTGTAATCTTGAGAAGTTATGCGCATAAAATGGGCGCCGGGACGCAGTTATCGAGGCCTGTTTCCCTCCTCCCGTTTTGCGGATGACAATTCGGCAAGTTTCAACCTAGCATTTACTCCGTCGTTTTTTATTTCCATTTATTCATTTCTTCAAAAGTTATAAGCGTTTCTAATGTAACAACCTTTTAGCCATTATTAGCGAGCTGTTGGGGAACTACCTTGCTGAACATTAAAATGAAGGTATAGCTATATGCCAAAAAATATTAAGCATGTTTTGTTGAGGACAGTGGTTAGCGTCTGCTGTAGTAAGATTTGCTGAATTACACAATTATAATTTCGAAAACACGAAACTAGGAACTTAGGAACTTAATAACAAGTTAATACAATGCAATTTGTAGCTATTTGTGAATGTAAAATTGTAAAGCCTCTACGTAGAATGAGGCTTCGATCAGAATTGTAGTGGATGAAGAGTTACAGCATTTTTTGGACATCTTGTCACACTGATGATTATCAAAATTAATCGGTAACTCCTAGTTGGCTACATATTTAACGTATGTCGATCAAAATCTAATTATATCAGGAATGTTGAAGCTTTTTTGTAATATCAAAATAATGCAATACTGCATCACCCACACGTTAATATTGCAAATCATTTATAGGAGTAGACGAAGTGTTGAAATATGCAAATATTTCAGTAATAATTTAACTCTGACTGTTCTAGATATTATTCATTACAAGCGTTGATTTAAATTTTAAAAAATACGTACTCACCTCATATAAAATATCTCGATGTAAGATCGTAGCAGTTTTGGTCGTGGTTATGACAAAATAATAACACCGGTTAACATTCATGGATTGTAAAAAGAATATTATAAAAAGGTCACAAAAATGTTATCTTGAATACAAATAAATTATCGAACACGCATTATTCTCAAAGAGAAATATGAATTCTCAGCATGTGATTATGTTGAGGTTTTTATTTTTTATTATTTATAGTTGAATTCAGTGCCGCTGAGTTATTGATAGATACAAAAAATACAACCCACCCTAAGCATCTTTAACAAATAATAGTATGATGATGCAATGACGTAGACAAGGGAAAATAAAAATACGACATGCGTACGCTTTGTAAAAAAACAATTGTAAATAATATTAAATGAATTTTACTTAATATTGGGGCATACATATAAGTTCGGTGGATGTACGTGGCGGCGAAGAACTAAGGATCGAGAAAGGGAGACCTTCGTCTAGCAGTGGATCGAATCGATCGGTTGATGATGATGATGATATTTATTAAAATGATTTTAAAAATGTATATTTGGGGTTGATGAGGTAGATGCTGTAAAGATAAGGTCGTTGTTGCTTGTAGTTTGGAGGAGAGAGTTTATTTATTGATATAAGAATAAATAAATACAATGATAAAGATGACAGAGTGATGTTATAATAATTGCGGGTACGGATGTACTGATGAGATTGACTAAGTTAATGAACCGACTGGCGATGTACAGAGATGTTATTATAACCGAGAGACTGGACTCGAGATGAGTAGTGCGCCTAGTGTTTGACTCGATGTGAGTAGTGCTCCGAGTGGGCTCGTGTGGAGTGATGAGTTATGGATCGTCCTTGGTATTTACATTACGAGAGACTTAATTAAAGAAATCATAATAGACCCTATTGATCTAGTTATGATTGAGGAAATGCTGACTATCGCTTCCGTCATTTTGTTTTGCTTTGACAACAAAAGATACATATTAAAGTATCACCCTTTTAATGCTGTGTGTGATGATTGTTACATATGTCTTTACGAAGCTATTTTCTTAATAGTATAAGTTTTTTTTTCGATCCGACACTTACAGTGTTTTTATTACTAACTTAGGCTGGCGCTACATACCATTCAGGTCGACAGCCGACTAAATGACTTCTCCAGGAATCTCTATCCTGAGTTTTCCCTCCAGTCGGTCACACTCACCTTCAAGGCGTCCAATCACAAGACCCATTATGATATAAGTTGAAGATTTTGTAAACTTTATTGTTTAATACCAACTGTAGATAGTTTAATGTTCATGATCAATGAATTCTGTTTTTTATTTATAGAATATACCTACAATTATCTGTCAGTGGTTGAAATATTAAAAAAAAATGCTTTGGCTTTTTTGGTAGTCTTCGTATAATACTTTAATTATGACGGTGAATTTAATTCACCCTTCATAAATTCAGCTTTAATATTATTGAAGCGACTCGGTAGTACAAGCTTTGCAGTGGTAACTTTGTCCGTTCATTGTCAGCCCGCCATTGTACACGAAGGGTTAACTCGCTCCAGTCGACTTTATGATATTAATAATGACGCCGAGTACTATAGTAACTATAATGCGAAGATCTTGTCATGCGCTATTATACGAAAATTTAACTAAACCCTCTCATGCGAAATGTATTTGTCAGAATTAATTGCCAATTTATTTTTTTCTATCGATTAAGATTTATTGATACAGATTTGAACCTCGGTCGAAATTTAATTTAAATTTAAACGTATGCAAACCAAAAGACCGCTATAAGCCTTGTGTGATAAATTACCTTGAAAAATGCGAATTCAAACCACTTATAAACAGACTCCCTTCTATTTATCCACTGCATTATAAAAAAAACTGATTATTAAATTGGATAATATACGCCAAAGTAAATGAAACATTGGAAGTAGGTATAATTATGCAATTATTGATTGAATTAAAATAGTAATATGTTTTAATTAAGTAGGTAAGTATATAATTCTGAATTTATCAAAAATTCCACAACATTAAATCATATTTAGTCGATACTCATTCAATGAGCATATATACGTCCTTAACTATGATGATGATATATATTTTTTATTCTTTTCCTAGACGTATCTTCCAAACTCTTTATTATCAACCGTTATATGGCTCATGGGCCCTTAATGTTAATTGTAGTGCAGACATAATGCTTTCAACTATCTGTGGAAAGTTCTATGGATTGATTTGTGTCCCATATTTTTTGTAATGTCAGGGCTGATAATCACTCCATGAAAGCATGGTATTTCTATGGCCTCTTAATTCAACATACCTAGTCTATGTATATTGTCTTTAAAGCATGGGTGGCCAACCTTTTCAGCAGCCGGGCCAGATTCTAAAGATGAGATTTTCTACCGGGCCGCACAACTGATTTTTTTATTATACAAAAAAAAGAAATATATATTTTATTATTATATTATTATAGATTAGACTTTTTTAAATAATAAAAAATAAACAAAATAATAAATTATAGTGAGAAGTTTGATTTTGTGTGGCAGAACTAAGTGCATTAATATCGATATCGAGTGAGGTTGTTCCTACACGCAAACAGTTTTCCAAATGCACATCAGTGATTCGTGTTCTCACTCGGGATTTGATATGCTTCATCCGACTAAAAAGCTGTTTACACTTGTAAGTGTTTCCAAATAGCGAAGTCATCATTAGAGCATGTTTGTAAAATACAGGATATTTCTCCTTGTCCAAATATGTTTTGTAAAACTCTTCCAAACCAACCTGATGGAATTTCTCCTTTAACTGTTCATCGCAACATATTTCACAATATTCCATTTGTAAATTTCCCAGTAATAAATTCACGTCTACGGAGAATGGCGTTGCAAATGCAGAAAAAGCAGACGGTGCTTTGAAAATCTTGAGCCGAATATATCGAATCTCAATTTGCGAAATTAGCACAACTAGCGACAGCATTTGATTTTATTTTTATTTCCTCATTGATCCACGGGCCACAAGTTGACGCGGGCCGCGGGTTGGCCACCCATGCTTTAAAGGGAGTCACAGGATGGTGGTTAATTGCAATACCGGTACCACTGAATAACTTCTGATTATTATGTTGTTATCAGGGCTGTCAAAACAAAATGATTAAACAAGTCATGTATAGAAAGAGTAATTGGTGGTACTACATAATCCACCACAGAGTTAACGTAAGGTTTATAACTTAATTTGGTGTCTTTACGACCCCTATATTGTTTATAATTATGGACCTCGAAAACCTACTTTCTATATCGAGATTTATAACTTATTAGAGATATGTGTACTTGTTATGGGTTAATTATTATATTGTTTAAATATTAATTGTTAACTTTTACCTAACTGTACTTAAAAAATCCGTACCGTCACAATCGTTTCATTTCACGAGTATTACGGTATTTAAAAATGGAAATGCCTTTTCTTGCAAATAACTATATATGGCTGTATAAATATTTATTCATAATTAATTTTTGCTATTTGTCCATGATTTGATATTAATAACTAAAGTAGCGATGGCAAATACGTGGCACGCGTGCCCAACTTGGCACGCTAAAAGTTTTCGACGGCACGCCAAAAAAGTAATTCTGGATATGTATTCAATATGGAAAATTTATTTTCTTACGCTCTTGATTGGATGCAATTAGAAATTTTTGAAATGGAAATTATTCATTTGCAATCTAATCCTATTTGGACTGAATAATTTCTAAACATGCGAAAATGTATTGAAGAATTTCTTTAGAAAGAAGCTTTCTCAAATTGATGAATCGGAATGCCGAATTGAAAACATACTATTAAAAACATGGAAAACATGCCTGATACTTTTATATATTTTTAAAACTTAGCAATCGCGTTGTTGACCATTTTTTCTTCCACCTACTCACGTGTAAGTATTTTTTCTATATTGAATCATGTACATTCAAAGACTAGAAATAAGATGATAAATGAAGATTCAGCTGAAATGAAGTATTAATTTGCAATCGACGACACATCAGCTCGATGGAAAAAAGTCTAGCAAATAACATGAAAGGAAAAACTTCAAACAAAAATCAGTGTGTTATTAAATGTTTTTATATTTTCGTATTTTCTTTCATTTTATGTGTTTCATTTTTTTTAATTGTTTTTTTTTTATTCAATACATATTATGATTTAGGTTATATCAAGTTTAGTGTACACCTAAAAAGGAATGGCACGCGCCACGAATTAAACAAAATTAGCTTATTTTGGCACGCCGATCGAATACTTTTTGCCATCCCTGAACTAAAGTATGAAGGTATAAGGTACATATTAACAGAAATATAAAATATTGTGTAAGAACTTATGTAAAGGGATTTGACATCACAGAATGGAAATGGTTAAAATTGTCTTGCTAATATTATATATGAAATGAGACCCTGCACTAAAGTGTGATCAGAATCCTCTCCAGGTTGAATCGTTTTCCATTACCCAGTGAATAAATAAATACTTCTCCATTAAGTATATACGGATTGGACATCGATGTCTGTTTCCATGAATAGAATATCTCAAGTTTTCGATTTTATTTGATACTTATGTCTCGCTCGATTTCAAGTGATGTGTTATTAGAAATCCGTTCCTTCATACTCTCGTTTTGAATGCCCTCCCGTGTTAAAGAAATCTGTTTAGTAATAAATACAATATGTTTGACTTTCTATACAGAAACCGATAAGCAGAGTAACTTATATCGTTTTTATTGTATTTTGAAATAAAATTATCTTGGAATTGTGGGTTCGCGGAATATTACTGCTTGTATTCTTGGTATTGTGTATTTTTTCTTTCAAAATTTACATGCATAATATGGTACGTATGTCTAAAATAAGTAATAATACTACTAAAGAATAAAATAATTTTGTTACTTGCAATGAAAATAAGAATTCTATTTGGTAAATGCACATCGTAATTGATTTTTTTGATAAAAGTAATCTTTTTTTTAGATCTTTAGGGTATTAATCGAAACGCCATTATTATATACAAATTGAATTGTTTATATTATTTAGGTTACTAGAGAAAACTAGTAGTTTAAGAGGAAACTAAACAGCATCCGAGATGAACGAAGCTGTGTAAATAAACCATTTTGTTTTCGGTGTAGTATCTAAAGCATGGGTGGCCAACCCGCGGCCCACTGGGTGTCAACTTGTGGCCCGTGATGTGCTAATTTCGCAAATTGGGATCAAATATTGGCTCAAGATTTTAAAAAGCACCGTGTGCTTTTTGCTGCATTTGCAACGCCATTCTCCGTAGACGTGAATTTATTACCGAGAAATTTACAAATGGAACATTGTGAAATATGTTGCGATGAACAGTTAAAGGAGAAATTCCATCAGGTTGGTTTGGAAGAGTTTTACAAAATATATTTGGACAAGGAGAAATATCCTGCATTTTACAAACATGCTCTAATGATGACTTCGCTATTTGGAAATACTTACACGTGTGAATAGCTTTGTAGTCGGATGAAGCATAGTTTGCATGTAGGAACAACCTCACTCGATATCGATATTGAAGCACTTAGTTCTGCCACACACAATCAAACTTCTCACTAAAATTTCTTATGTTTATATTATTTTGTTAATTTTTTAATATTTAAAAAAAGTCTAATCTAATAAATATGTTTGATTCTCATTTATGTTTTATTTTGTATAATAAAAAAATCGGTTGTGCGGCCCGGAAGGAAATCTCATTTTTAGAATCTGGCCTGGCTGCTGAGAAGGTTGGCCACCCATGATCTAAAGAAATGTATTTAACGGGGTGTTGTGTGAAAAAACCCCAATTTCTTCACCATACTAATGCACTTGTTTTTATCAATATTTGATGCATCTGTGGATAATACCGTTTAAATTAACTGATTGATTCGTTGAGATTAACTTTAATTTACAATAATTCACACTGTTACTAGTGTGTGGCAAATACAATTATGTAAAATTTAATATAGTATTAGTACCTAGGTACATATATTTTATATGATACAATAATTATAATATGTAGTTATATGTAAAGTGACCAGAAACAATAATTGTTTACACTTATTGTCAGGCAAGTTGCGACATTGCACGCGTGCATAAAAAAGTTCAGCGGTTTCTGAATTTCTAGAAGATAATTGAAATTTGCGTGACATGTGCGCAAGCGCCGTCAAATGATCGCAGAGACCCTAGCGGTGAACTATAAGAACTATCCGCCTGAAATGAAATGAAATTCCATGAAATGCCATGAAAACATGTGAGCAACTACAACAATCGCGTCTCGCTGACACTTGAAAAATGAGATTGGTGCAACAATCAGCATTTCTGTATGTAAACTTTCATTTCTGTTTAAATTACACGCTATTGCTGGCAGTAAATTCATGTACGTGTGCAGGCAGTGTTGTAATTACGACGCTTTATGCAGTAGTTATAATATTATATCAGTTTGTAATATTATTTATGAATTATTGACTTCACTGAAAAGAGACCACACACACTGCTAACCTTTTAATTACCACATCTAAATAACACGTTAATTATAACTAATGGCCAAGTACTCCAAACGCGCCAGTCGCAGTGTTAGCACTAAATGAGTTAAAAGATCTGTGCAAACTACATATGTATTAATTTGTTACAGGAACGCTGTTAAATAGTTTTGTTCTTTAACATAATAAGTAAAGCAATATAAAATTTAGTAGGTATTATAATATATCTTGGAATTTAATTACAATTAAATTGTGTATACACTGTAGAAGAAAGAATATCGCAGACGGTCAATTTATTTATTCGTTGATTGTGAAGACACCCGCCATTCGTGTCAGAAGACATAAGGTCATATTTTTTCTTCATTTTAACATTTTCGTGATAAATCAAGAGAAGTCACCGATTTTCACTGACTGTATTTGCATTCAAGGGTGATTAATCATGCCCGCTGGACGTCGGGGGATATTTTGTTTTATGGGAAGCTCGTGTACTTGGAACAATTTATATAGTTATTAGAATTTTACGAAACTCTAAATAAATTAAACGAAAGAATATGCTATAAATGTAATCACGGTTTATTTATTAAGTATTTGTTGTAAAGAGATGATCTGATAAATTTTGGTACCTACATGGAGCATATACAAATATGATTATTATACATGTATTGTTTCATTAGACTTATTATGTCATAGTTGTAAAAACAGAGTATTTTTTTCTACGAAATTTGAGTTATTTATGTTAACTGTTTTGTACTAAAAATTCGCCGTTAAAATGATCATACAACAAAAAATACTTTATGATTACAACTGAGTTATACCATGTATATGTTACACCGAATGTGCGAAATTGACTATTACATGAAATGGGCAAAATTTTGGCTAATTCATGTAATAGTCAAGCCTGTTGCCTTATTCATGAATTAGGTAATTTTTCTGCTGAGTACATGAATTCGCCACTGTATGGAATTCTTGAACTGTCAACATGACAGAAGAAAAAGTAAATTTAATACGGATAGTTTTATTAGTTATAATTGGACATAATATAATATTATTATTATTAGGTTAGGTTAGGTTAGGTTTTGTAATTCTGAATTAAATTATTCCACTGAATGTCCATTTTGAGGTTAGCTACCAAGTGTCAACAAACTATCACAAACATTCAATCGACCATTGCACAATTGATACCCAAGCATGAATGAAATCGCGAAAATACTTTTCAATAAAATTCTTCCGTTATCATATTATAGTTCTAGAATTTTTTTGCGCATAGTAAATGGATATGAACGTCATTCAAATCAATGACATTTGACACATTTGTTTAGTTACAAAAAACACCACGGAGCGCGATCATCTATTTTGACCATAGATAATATAAATGTACATTTTGACCAATCCATGAGCATTTGATACATTTAGTTTAGTTGCAAAAAATACCACCGTAGCGCTACTATCTAATTTGTCAAAGACATGAAGTAGGCAGAAAAATTACTGCCGATTTCACGCACTCTCCAGATATTTTGTCTAATTCATGAATAAGGGAACGGGCTTGCATTTTTCATGATTTAGACAAAATTTTGCCCATTTCATGTAATATTCAATTTCGAACATTCGGCGTAACATATATACAACATGAATTAATAATATTTTAGTAATCTTAATATCGATGCTACAATCAAAATAGTTATCGACTGATACCGTAGATTTTAGACAATTTATTCACTCAGTTGTACGCGTAATGCGGTTATATTAACTTAGACATTTTTGTAAGTTAAATCTTTTATCATTCAATCAATACTTATTGCAGTGTGTGTACAGCTTTATTAGAGTTATGCTCTTTGCGTGTTGACTTGATATATTAGATACTCTATCTCTGTATCTATATCTCTGGCTCTATTGAAAGGGATTAAAATCTTTCTTGTCTGTTTCTCCACCTCATAATACTTCTACATTCGAAATAATCTTCTTCGTCTGCTTCTGCAAAGGTTTAGGCATTTTAATGTTAATAAAACTCTACGCGAACATACACTGAACTATTACGGGCGCGGGGAATGTAGTAGCGGTGAAAGTAAATGCGGGGGAGAGTTTTAGTTCCAGAAACGACCGTAGTGATTAGAAGACTTGATCTTGATATAAAAGTCGCACTGTTCTTACTAGTTTTTGTGTAATAGTGTTTTTCATTTAAACCTCTACTTTGTTCCAGATAATGAATTTCAAATTCAAATTCCCAATTCAAAATTTATTTTTATTTGGTGTAATAATGTATTAAAAAACATTGGACGTATGCAGTTCGACGTATCACACTGCACCGTGAACTGTTGTATCGGAAATATATGACTGTATATTAAAGACCATCCAAACTATTTGGGTCGTGTAGTACTGGCATAAAATCCATTTCTAAATAAAACACGATTCTTGACGGTTTACACTTTATAGGAAGCCAGCAGCAAACAAATTTAAAAAATAGCCGATATACTGGATTATTTGATAGGTTAGATTAGGTCAGGTTAGGTTTTCATTCTTGAATTCATGAATTTTGCTAAAGTCAGCTATGAAAATTGAATTATTGTTCATATTGAATCTAATAAAATTGGAGACCGTATAGTATACAGTCATCTCTTTCCGATAGGAAAGCTCGCGGGGAACTGCGCCATGGTGAAATGTTTTACGTACAATTTACACGTAACCATGCGAAACATGGTCCCATAGTAATATATATGTTTATAAACTTACAGAAAGACAGCATGATATGCAAAGGTGCATGATGGGCATAACGTGAGAAATAATTCAATGAGAGACCAGAGAAGAGTATGCGATGTTATAGGTACAAGATTTTTTTTAAAACTTTAAATTGAAATGGGCTAGATACAAAACTCAAGCGAGAGACAATAATTGTTGATTAAATTTAATCACCTAATGGTAGCCAAAAGGTATAAAACGATGACTATATGACGATGGATGTATATGACATTTCTACCCATTCCTCAGTCTTCCTGCAGCCTGTACGAGTTTGACTAACTGGATAACTACTGAACCTCCTTGATACGTAGGTATTGGTTGTATGTGGCCTGCCTCATTGAAGTAGATTTGGTGGAAGAATATTATAAAACAATATTGACGACAAAATTTTCTCACATTGTTTCAAACGAGAATGACGTCAACCAAATTGGTAGATTTATAAATTGAGAAATTTACTTGTAAATTGATAGCATAATGGTTCAATTATTTTAAATTCTACATTTTAAATACCACGACGTGGTGACTACTAAAATAGTTACCTATAAACTAACCTGTAGAATTTAATATAATTAATTCTATCGTTTTGTAAAATTGGTAGACTTTAATATGTTGTCTAAAATCGAATACAAAATTTAATATGATTAATGGCACTTTATTAACGTTTTTACGAATTCAATACTTTTTCATCGCTGTGCGTGTTGTTAAGGCAGCAAAATAAATTAGTCAAAAAACTTGTACTACATGTAAATCATCGTTGTTTCCTTTGCGTTTTTTTAAATGATCCCAGTACATATCAGCTGTTTGATTTATTTAATCTTTTCCTTCCGAGTACAACCTCCCGTGAGTAATGCTCATTATTCATCGTATAATAATATATCTTTCTCGGTCGCATACGTGTATAATAAATATATCCTTCTCTGTCGAATACAGCATTGTCGTTTGATGCATTATAAAAAGCAATTATGATGTATCTATTTTGCGGTGATAAGTAATGTTAAAAGTGTCATAAAATTACCACACAACTGCTTTTATTAGGTAACTTAACTTAGGTTGAATTTAATTTAATCATATTCGGTCCGGCGTGTAATATTTACATTAGTCCGTAAAGATGCCAACCAGGGCCTGAACAAAAACTAACAATAATAATTGTGAGCGAGACACCCTTCAGCACACGCATAATCTTCGCAATATGTGTTAGAGTAAGATAGAGGATATATGAATAAAAGACCATATAATAGATCACTTCAACTAATAATAATTTTTTTGTTATTTTTTTTATTGTGGACCTTGAGTTGATAGGTAGGTAATGGAGTTTTTATCTATTTTATTGTATTGATTTTTTATATAAGTTAGGGTTAATAGTATTTGTTGTCAGTATTTATTTGCCTTTTGGTGAGTGTAGATAGTGCCTGAAGATGCCGAAAGGCGAAATCCGGGTCGTAAAAATGGACTTAAATGGAATAGTAGGTACAAAAGTTAGATCCTTTAGAAGTTTTTTCTAATTATGTTCCAATTTTCTACATATTATGTTGAATAAAGAATGTTTAGCCTTTAGTCTTTAGCCGTGCGTAAAAAATATTCTAACGCAAATATGTGGTTTGTTAATATTTAACCATACCCTCTCTCTTATAATAAACAATATTACGCCTATACCTAAGTATACAATGTTAGCGCCCTATAAGCGTAACTGCAACGCTAATGACAGCCTGATGACTTAATAATTATTTTAGCTTTGACGCTTGCACACTCTCACAGGCACATCGAACTTTTTGTCGGATAAAATTAATACAAGTTGAGGAGCTTTTTCAACGGCCGATCGAGCTTATGGAAATGCATGCAGCCTGCCTGCTGAGTGATGCGAGAATTATTTGAAGCGTCATTAGTCAATCGTAATGTTGTGGATTCGAACCCACATGTGTTTTTGATCAATATTGATGGCTGTGTGCATTTTCAGCCTGTGAATTGCTGTGAATAGATAGACGAGATGTAAAACGTCAGTGATCACGTTTTTTATGGTGCTTGCAGTTAGCTTTGTTTTATAACTAAACACCCTGCGATACATTAATATCAAAGTGATTTCCCAGTACTCGTATTATTAATTACCTAAGCAAGTTGTAAAACACTCCCTGACATTTATTACAGAGCAAATGTTTACACTAAAATTTCTACATAATTCAATAGGTATATCAAATTGAGGACCTGCGTAGAAGAGAGGAAGGTGTTGTACTATAATTTGAAGAAGAAAAACGCGTTTAAACCCTATTGTACTGTTTTTTTTTTATATATATAACTAGTAAACATACATAATTTTGAAAACACTTCTGAGAAAATATATTATAACCAATAGAAAATTTGTTCAAATTGAAAATTCAATTCAATTGAAAAAAGTAAGACACCCCACCCCGCAGGAATCAAACCTGCACATCTCTGGTTTCGCGCCCACTCACATATAACACTATGCTAAAGGTACCTTAATTACGACAGATTTTAACCAATGGCTCTTATAATACTCTCTGAAGCGCTTTCTAAATTGAGCTACTGTTGGCTTTTGTATTTTAAATCAATTATTGGTTATAATATATTTTCTCAGAAGTGTTTTCAAAATTATGTATGTTCAAGAATTAGAATGTTACATTCTTAAATCTTGTGAATTATTCGTTCAATAAAAAAAAAAAAATTAAAAATATATCTAGTAAATGATGCATCACCTTTCGCTACAGCCCATATCCTTTTTTGCAATAAGCGCAAAATAGATGTACGTACTAATGCAACGTTTAAGATCCGTTATCTCGAAAAGTAGATCGATGACACCCATATTTTTACATATACATATGAAAACCATAAAAAATGAGGAATCTCAGGAAAGTTTCATATTGATACCGTCATATTTTTTTAAAAAAGAATATTGCACCAAGACGTCATGTTTGGAGTACCGGGCCGCCCCCAAATTTGAATACAGTGTTATTGGATCGATACTTGTGTACTGCAAAGTCTCTCAAGTATTAAATTTCAAGCCTCAGGTATACAGGGAATAATTATTGGTGAAAAGGCTATTTCTGTGACACAAAAAAACGTTGCATCTACGGATCTACGTCGGTATATAATATTATATTTTGAGTAGATAGGTATATGAGGGGTATTAGTATGTTGACATTTTGACCATCAGCGAAACCGGTAGTCGTCAGATCGAAATATTTTGGTAGCATAAGCGTACTATCTACCATTAGCTTCGGGGTGGGCACTTAAAAATCATCGTTACTACTTGCTGAGACCAATTGATCAAATAATTATATTATAAGTATGTAGGTATATTAGAATACTGCAATCTTCAAAGAGTCTCAAATAAATGTTCAATAGTAAAGAAATTGACATAATTAAAATGCCTTTGTGAATATCCAAATTCGATAACTCATGTTTATTATATTGTGCTATTTGAAATTTAAACTGAAAAGAGATAAAAGTAGTTATAAAAAATTATAAAAATGATTAATTAAAAATTACTAGCAATATTGAAAACGTATTAACGAGCCGTTTCCTGGATATGATTACTCGATAAATCTCTATCAAAAGATTAGTATCTCTAAATCGTATTATTTTTTTTATTAAATTCCCAGTGAAACTTGCTCACATATATCAGTTATTATTGCAGTCTCGTGGGTATCTGTCTTTTGAATATCACCAAAGTTATCTCGAACGCCTTCGCACGGCCATACATTAACACCGTCGGATTCTTCGATAAACTTCTCCTATATGTAACTACACACTGCAGCAATTTATTTATCTTCGAGCAAACCGTTCGGTCAAGTTTCGATGCTCGCTGCTCGGGAACTTGACATCGCGTAGCTAGATGCAGAAGTTCAATCTTGTCTATTATCCATTTTCAAAATTTTCGCCGGACGTACATGGTTTAAGTGTCGCTGATAATGATAATACTCTATCCTGAGTCCTGACATGTTATTATTATTTGATAAAGAAAGATAGCTAAAAACACTGTATTTTTAACTTACAAATTGACACATATTCATCATTATATGCTCCGCACACCAATCTATCGTGAGGGTAATGATATATTTTATATGTATGACTCAAAATTACGTGATAACGGTTGCGGTACAATAAACTTGCTACGGGGGTGGTGGATTGTATATCACAGGCAAAGAAAATTTAGATCTGTTACGAAGGCTGTCACATCGAAGTGAATCTGGAGAGGTGAAAACCTAATGGACTACAAACACGTACGGTTATACAGTCATTGGTAAAAATATTGATAATGGGATGTTTTCAAATGTATACTTTATAAAATAATTAATACACACATCATACCTACATGGTTCTGAAAAAAAATATTTTTAATCTTTGTGTAGTAGTATTTATTACGATGGCCGAGCGGCTTAAGCGTTGGCCTATAACGTCGTGGGTCCCAGGTTCGAATCCTGGGTCTGGCAAATACACATTGTTTTACAATTTGTGTTTGAGTATGGACCTAATAGTTGGGCAAATGGCTAAAATTCATTTCTCGTAAAAACAAATCTGTTAATACAAACCTCCACCCTGTGGAAGCCCATATAATCTTATCAGGATCGAACATGGACAAGTAATATTCGGGACACCCTGCAATCGGCGATATACTTACAATATTCAGTTTATCATAATGAAAACAAATGTATAATTAGTTTCTATACATTTGTTGAAAATTATTTTTTTATTCGTTAAACTATTACAAACGACTTGTAACTTGTAACTGTTGATAATAATATAAGCATCGTTTACCACCTAGTTCCACCTTCACACAGTGCTGAACTTTATTCTTGATCATTGATCGCTCAAAAAGCTCTGCTTATGAAAGTTTAGTGTAAGCTAACGTCTCTAGTCGGAATGCATCTAAAACCGCGGGAGGGAAGGAATGCTTTGCTCGTTTTTGACACTGCGCCGATTTATTCAAATTTCATTTACAATAAAAATAAGTAATCGTCGTAGTTTTTTCTTCATTTCAATGAAATATTTCCTAGTCAGTTAGTGCATATTGAAATGTCTATAATACCAACCATTTATTTTTCAATTTCGAAGCCGTTTAAATGAATTAATATAAAAAGCAATTTAATTTAATATGGTATACCTACGTATGCATTCGATTTTCCTATTTCACTGTTTTGATTCTAGTCATTACCTAGGTACATATATTATAAATACTTTATGAAATCAACGTGTAGCTTAATTCTGTGTTATTTATTTAGCTCTATATACCTACTTTATTGGAAATAACCTGGCTAGTATATTATTATTATTATGGTTGGTTTCATAAATGAACTATGTACTTAATATCAGTGAACTTTTCTCTGTGAATTACCAGGCAGTGCCACCAGTCAATATTCTTGTTGATGCGCTCAATAATACAATTTAGCTGACAATACTTCATACGCAAGGAAATATAGGGTAGAAATATTCATAGCGCGTCGATTTAAATACCAATGTAGATCGGTAAGTATCTATTTTGATAAAGACTGTGTATTTTACGTGAGCAAGCGAAATGCATATACATGACTGATTGATTAAAGTGTAGCGCGCGTGAGAGGGATGCACGTGGTTGTTTTATTTATGCGATCGCGCAACAACGACACAAATTCGTGAAAATTTACGTGCGTCAGAGATAGCCCGCTTATACGTTACAAATATACAAATAAAGACAAATAGGTAAGTATATAGAGTATTAAGCAACAAAAAAGGAGGTTTGTTGAACACATATGATTCATTCTTTAAGCATGGCCGCGCGGCCTAAGCGTCGGCATGTAGCGTCTTGGGTCCCAGGTTTAAATCCTGAGTCTGGCAAGTACACATATTGTTTTTCAATTTGTGTATGAGTCAGAGTATGGACCAAATACGTTGAGCAAGTGGCTGACAGACATCCGTTTCTCGTAAAAACAAAATCTGTTAATACAAACCTCCACTCTATGGAGCCCATTATTATGATCTTATTAGGATCGGACATGGTTGGAAAAAAGCAAAACGTGGGTAAGTAGGTACTGTGGATTTATTCGGCTACCAGCAGTTGAGACAGATTTTTTTTTACAATACAAATTTATCGTTTCAAGAATAAACCCAGATGTCTACGAACGAAAAGTTTACGAAGGCTCTATTATTCTTCAATAATCAGTGTTGCGTCCACCTGACTATGGTTTTAACACTTTTAATGAATATTCGTGGGTAATTGTTGAGTAAAAGTATCAGGCGAGCAGCGCACATGTCATCGTGGCAAAAATATTTTGCAGTGCAGTTTGATTAATCATTTGCCTACGCAGAGCGATTGATATAGGATTCGCGCATTCGATTGAAATGTTTTATCTCGACCGGAGTTGCGGTCGTGGAAATGCTGAACTAGTCACATGGAAGCTGCTCTGTCATTGCAAGTAGAATAATTGTGCTCCGCTTCGTGCAAAATAATGCTATATTTATAGCCTTAATAATAATATCAGTCGATAGTGCATTATTTCACAATATGAAGAATTTCAAACTTAATTGAGACGTATAGATTATATCAAAATTAAATATTTAGATAATATTGAACGTACATAATTTTGAAAACTTTAAATAAAAGTAGGAATTACTTTGATTACCCACTAACCGACGTCACGGATTACTCCAAGATATTTTATGTTGTAACTTACTTGAACTTGCTTATAATTTTTAATTAACTATTTTTTTTATTCAACGAATAGTAAACTACAAAAGCCAATAACCAATGTAGCTCAATTTTGAAAATCGCTTCAGAGAATATTATAAGAGCTATTAGTTAAAATGTGTCGCAATTAAGTACGGCGCCTTTAGCATTGTGGTCAATGTGCACGGGCGCGAAACCCAATGGATGCAGGTTCGATTCCTGCGGGATGTCTTGCTATTTTCAAAACAAAAAATCTATTGGTTATAATACATTTTCTCAGCAGTGTTTTCAAAATTATGTATGTTCAATACTTAGAATATTAGTCTTAAATCTTGTGACTTATTCGTTGAATAAAAAAATATAGTTAATTAAAAATTTAGATTATATATTATTGATGAAAAGAAGTACGTATTTTTACGATACGTATGTATTTAATTATGTAATGTATTTAATCGCCACGGCATTGAAAGGTTATTTAATTTAGATATATATGTAAAGAATCTATCATAAATAAGAATATTGAATTATATAAGGTTCCTTCTTTTTTGATTTTCCTTCTTATTTTTTAAACTTAAATGTTTAATTGAAATAAACACTATGCTACTGAATATTTTAGTAATGCACTAAGTATGATTGTAACAATTAGAATGCTCTGTTACAAAAATCTGAAAGAAAACAATATAAAATATATTAATTTATAGCGTGTGTTCCAATGTCAGCATAAAACAATGAATAACTATGGTGTTTAATTGGTATCGAATACATAACTTTTTCTGTGTTTTCAATACCATTTGGTAATTAAAGTAAATTTAATGACTAATACTTGGCAGTGACAGGCAGTAAAAATGTCTAATGTGGAATATTAAATCAGGAAGGTAAGCTACTTTCCGATTGTTTCTTGTCAATTTATGATGAATGATTTTTTTTTCTTTATATTATATTGATTTTAGAGTTGATATGTTTGTATTAATTTTAGATATCTTTTAAAATACATGAACATATATGAAATGAGGATTATGATTATATAATATTTTGTAGATTCGTGAAATTCATTCATAACGATAACTTAACGACACTCAGAAAATCAAATACATTTGTAAATGCCCATTAACTGGTTTCAATGATTAATACTAAGCATCTAATTAATAGAGTGCTCATTCGCAATGGGCCGATATCACTCGCGCGGATGCTTTATGTGGCCAATTAAAGATATCATTTAAGTTCGTTGATTGGCCTGTCAGATTCATTCACTTCTCTCATAATGCCGCCGCAGTGCGTTACATTCGTCACATTAGCCGGCCGGGAAGGTGATTTAATCGAGCGATTGGCCCGCCGCGTAAATCTTGCGGTCCACTGTGCGACGGAGCGGAATAGACTGGGTAAGGTTACCGATATGTTTACTAGAGACTGGCTCATTAGAGAAAATTTAATACAGGAATTAAAAGTCATTTACGCCTCTACTATCAAATACTTTATATTGATACATATTATATTAATTATTTGAAACCTGACTAGGCTTGTATTTTGAAACTATAATTGGATTTTGATCTGACTACGTATTAATTGTATTAATTTAAAAGTTTATTAACGGTTCTTTGGTAACATTAAAACTATAATTGAGTAGGTACTTCTTATTTTAACATACTTGTACATTGGCATAATACAGACGTCAGCAAGATACAATATTTGGAGAGTGATCCGTACAAATTCCGTTATGCAGAGGTACCGAAAACTCAATGTTGATGGTGGCGGTGCGCTTTGGAAACCACTGGATTGAAGAACTCGTTAATTTCGATGAACATAATAATTTTAAACTAAAATTTCTGGTACTGGCTTGGAGAAGTATTCATCCAGCGGTGGATCAACCAGAAACGAAAATTCTATTGCGATTAAAATACTCTGTCAGTTCCACGCTGCTATCATATAATATAATGATCCGTGACCTTCGGC
The DNA here is from genome assembly GCF_057557595.1 of Rhyacophila brunnea. Taxonomy (NCBI): domain Eukaryota; kingdom Metazoa; phylum Arthropoda; class Insecta; order Trichoptera; family Rhyacophilidae; genus Rhyacophila; species Rhyacophila brunnea. Next base: position 4,828,239 of record NW_028232796.1, on the reverse strand, counting down.
AAATTTTCCTCCCGCGGCTGGAATATACTTACATACTTACTATGGTCGTGGCGAATGAAATTTTAATCCGGCGACTGTACATACTTTGTAGTGATATTTCGGATATTTGATGTAATTCAATTGTATTCTGAATTATTGATATTATCCAAGATAACTCACCGTCGGGAGAGCTGCAAGTTTTGAAAATACTAAACACAATTAAATATAATTTATACGCTAAACTGTATACTTTTCTATCTATTGTATCTACATTTACCATTGGCGAATTAAACCAAAACCCGGTCGCAAATTCGACTGGAAAAGTACGAAACTTAAATCCATTAGAATTTAAAGTAAATTTTCACCAAGTTTCTACTACCAGTTGATAGAATTAAGTAAGAATAAGATAAGAATTATTCTTATGATCACAATACAATTTACTTATTTCCTGATACCTACCTCCTTGTGATTCTTTCATACTACGTATTTGTCTGTTATTTCTATTCCGTGACGGTTATTGAACGAGCCTAGTTGTCGACGTCTCTTCCCCTTTCACATGGAACTCAATTTCGCGTCTAATTAGCTCCCCAGGGGATACTTCCTACTACTAACCGGCCTGTCTGTTGGAGAGATGATACCCAAGCCTATCCAACTAGTGACCAACCATGTAAAAAACGTTTTTACATTACCTACGTACTTATATACACACATAATTTATTATGTAAGTACCTACGTACTAATGCATTCGTGGTGCTAGAGCGGATACTATTATTTAGTGCAAAATTTACATATTATTTTGTTATGTGTCATGTATAACACTATTGACAATTTAAGTAATTGTTTAGAATATTCTATAAGGGAACGATTTCACCTAAAACATGCGCTGATTTATTCTGATGCACAGGATGTATGGCGTGTTTGGTTATTGTTATGGTTTGTATTAATTGTCGACTGAATTTACATCAAGCTTAAAGTGAAGTAAGCATATTATTATGTAACTACATAATATATACCTAAGTATTTTATACCACCAAGTTTGCATTTCTGATATCATAGATTAAAATAAAATAATGTATAAGAGTTATTTTATTCAGTAGGTAAGCACTCGCAATGACCGAGTCGTAACGTATCCGTTTATTAAGTTGAATCGGGTTCAAATCCCGGGTTTGATAAAATCCATATGTTGTTTTTTTCAATGTGTGTTTGAAGCAGAGCGTGAAGCTAACGGGTGAGCAAGTAGCTAACATCTATTTTTCGTGAAAAACTCTGACGAAACCTCTTTGTGAGGTGGTATCCACACTGTATTGTGAAATAAAAGTAAACAGACTGAAATGAAAAAGGAAGGCCAGATGTAGACATAGTTATTGGACTGTGTGAAAAAAGGCACAGCATCCCTAAGGCTTGTGAAGTGTATGCAGCTTGTGGCTGACATGGCCAAGGCTGGTGGCCAAGACCCACTTGTATGTACTTGTGTATACCAGTGGCGAAGGGTGGAGGTGGGCCGTTGAGATCCGCACAAAAATAGTGCACATTAAACTTTCTTAGTCATACGTATTTATATTTATTGTACTAAGACTACAATTTACAGATGGTGTTTGTTAGTTTTTAAAAATCAATTAAGCCCTGCCTAAACCAAACCATACTAGTATTGGTATATTTTGGGTGATAAGACAAAATTGTGCACACTTTTTCATTCATACCTATTCGTTTTCGTTGAAATAAGAATACATATTTCACATATTGTTGGTGCATTTTTTAAATTCATTAAGCCCTGTCTAAACCAAACTATAATAGATAAAAAAATATTATTCTGTCCATAAAATATCCAAAGTTACGTATCATTTAATTGCATAATTTTAGATATTTCATAGACATACGAGGATTTTTTGACTATTGTCTATTATGGCATGGTGTTCGCAAGGTTTAATTGAATTTTAAAAACTAACCTGGTCCATCTGTAAATTGTTATATTATTTCAATGAAAACAAATACGTATGACCGATAAAGTTTCGTGTGCAATATTTATGGCGGATATTAATAGCTTACCTCCACCCTTCGCCACTGGTGTATACATGTATAATGATATCCAGTAAAAACTGCCAAGTAGTTATACATTATTTATAAATGTTTCTGTTTAAATTTTGTATCATTTTATCTTTTGTGGAAATAAATATAAATTCCTACTGACGTAATTTTATTGATTTTGTTGCCTGACCTTAACAAGAAAAAGAAAATTATTTCTATCTATAAAACAATCACAAATACCTATTTAAAAAATGACACCTTATTAGCGAGACTATTTACCATAATAATAAACAGAGCCTGTCCGATGAAAATTATGCAGAATTGACTAAAGTTATTGTTTTAACTAAAATGTGACAGTAATTTTGCCTGATGATTCATGCATATTATCACAAGAACAAATAATATTGGTATCACTGATATTGACCGCCGCAAATAATCATTGTTCGAGCTATTTTCTAAATGATTTACACAGCGTCAGATCAAACAGAAACACAAAACATGTTAAAAAAAACTCTAAGTGAGAAAATATTTCACAGCAATTTAGAAGTGAAGATTCTTTCCTGTGTGTCAGTCAATATTGACTGAATATGCTTTTAACGACTAGGATGTTTTAAATAGATTTCTATACTTAACGTTTTTTTCTAAGAACATAAGTGATTACGTTTTGAAATCCACTTTTGCATGTACTATATTGTCATTTTGTGTCGATAATAGTTTAAATAAATTCAAAAGATTTTAGCAGTTTAAATTGGTAGATAGTTCGAATTATTGTTGTTTTATAAACATTGCAATGTTGAGATATTATAGTGCAGGTGCGACACAGGTGTTAAATTAAAATTCGTCTTATATTTATACAACTTATTAGGGTTCCTATACTCATGAAGTATATTGTCATAATTTTCAGTTTTTGTATTGAAAACGTTTATTAAAAGGATTTATCTACGAATTAAAAGCTGTCTTGCAGCTTCGGTGTAAGGCAAGGCGTTACAATATAACCCAAATTATTCACCGCTACTCTGGAGGGTATATTCAAGCGACTAGACCGGGAAAACAGAAATCTAAATTAGTGACTAATATTTCAGTCAGTAACGATTTGAAGACGATATTGTCATTTGCAAAAAAAATAGTCGATCTCGCTTCTTGCCTTCACCGCGTAGTAGTACGGATATTTACCGAAAACAAAAAATAAAAAAAACTACTATAAGCTTTTGAAATGATCTCTCGATCAAAATGCTCTGAATTACCTGGTCAACCAAGTTTACAATAGTAGGTAGGTACTATTGTCTCTCTCCTGAAAAAGGTAAATATTAAGAATAGATCATTGGCATCATGTTTGAAATACATAGGTACTCTAATTATTTAATATTTTCGCAAGAATGCCTATAATCGTAATGTCACTCACAGTACAATAATAGTTAGTAAAACATCAATATATTATTATGAACTCGCTTCTGGCTAAAACTACTTTTAATTTTTTACAACGTGTGTTTCATCCAAGGATTCAACAGGTTAAACAAATGGTTAAATTATGTCATTGCATACATAATATTGATTTAATAATTTACTTTATTTATTTATTTTTAAAAAGGACACGTTGAGCACATAACAAATGATAAATTCGAGACGTTCACACCAAGTAAATAAACTAGAGAAAAAACAAGGTAGAGAAAAAAAACAACGCAAAAAATAATTTTATAGAAAAGAAATAAAATAAAAATGGTGTGGGACGCGTTCAATCAGTGGTGATTGTGTCCTTCAGTAATGAGGATAAGCAACGTTAGAAAACAGCAGAACCTCTTATGAACATCTCATAATGACCTCTCGTACCTAAAATAGTAAATATAGTTTTGTTCGCTTTGAAAATTGTCTACGGACAGTTTGCAGTACCTGTAGTACGTGTGAGAATCAAATAAATAAGTAGAAAGATAAATAGCTCGTGCCCGTCGAAAGTAATGCTTTCTCGGCACTATTATGTACTATGGGTGCAGAATTAAACTGCCAGTCGCACATATTCAGTTTCGAATAAATCCACAGTTTTCTTTGAGGTTTTAACTTTGAACGTTTTGCCGAATGGCGAACAAATATCGCTGCGATGATGTAGCGCTGCGAAAAGTGTGCTCGGACAGGTAAAGATTGCCGATACTATGCTCTTAACCCTGGCGATTCGGCATAGAAAAAAGTCGATTCAGAAAACAATAACAAAACTTAAAGAATTGAGGGCCTTAAACGTAGATGATACATATGAAAGTCATGCTAAGAAAAAGTTACTAAATCTAATGGTAAAACTAATACTACTATGGAATTTTTAAAACATTGATCAGTTGGTATCAAAAATTCTGACTTCAAAAAAAAAATACACATTATTTGGAATTATCTAAAAAACATTTATTATTTACTTACTTACTTTGTCACGTCCCAGTGTTGGGACATAGGGCACGTATAAGATTGAGCCACCTGAGCCCTCGATTCGTTATGTGAGACCTGCAGCGCCTAGATCGCTTTTATAGCACCGCTGAAGTGTGAGGGATGGTCGGGCATGGCGATGGAACCCTTGAGATTGGGACACAAGGATGCGGAATATCGCACTCTCTGGCGGCACCATGTCCCAACCGCGTGAACCTACTTATTAAAGCGCGAATCGCATCCATCGGATTCCGGTCAACGTGTTTTACCAACTAAATAATATGCACAATACTAATCACGCTGAAATTTCCTAAAAACTATAAGTCAAATTCAGTTAATATTAGTGATAATATTAAAGAGTATTATAATTAAATTAAAAAATATAGAGATTACATTAAAACTTAAATTTGGAGAGATCTTGACGCCATCTAGAAATCAAGGTACGAATCTTATATCGAAAAATAAGACTTGATAATTTAACAGTAGGTATGTCATGTTTATAATAAATGCCGCTGCTAAATTACTATCATTGCGATGTACCTTCTGAGAATTATTATTACCATTTTTTTCACTACAACGTTTGGCGTGTTTTGGGTTCCTCCAAACATTTTTCCCATCCTAGACGATCAAATGCCGCCACTTTCCACTTGCTTTGTCCGAGGACCATTAAACGCACCATGGTGTAGTGAAGATGTAGTCCAACCTTATTAAATACGGTCGCCCAGGTCATCTCACATGACATATTTTGCGCCGGCACATTTTGATAATATGATACGTGATCTTTTATTTACAGCTTCTTATTGTACCTCGCCCTCCAAATGTCATGTTGCCATAGAATTGCCATACTGATTCTTCGCATGACTTTCACAAATATATCCATCTTTCTCTCATTATGTTTATCGAGTGAACAATATTATGATAGTTAATATAGGGCGAACTGCTGGAAATTACTATGTATTTGAAAAACTATTGACACGGTTTCTCGAAAGTTCGGCGAACAATGCATTTATGTTTATGACTAAGTTTGAATTTGTTGGATGTTAATAATGGCAGGGTTAAAATTGTTTGCTCGTTGCGAGTTCACGACTTGGCCGTGCACAGACTCGCCTCACCAACTTCTCCAAGAGATCTATTGGTCGTCATACTTCTGCGCCGATACAGAATATAAAAATAATTATACATATCAGTGGCGAAGGCTCCATACTAAGCAATTATTTAAAGCCTACTTTCAAGATAACTATAGCTTCAAGTATTTATGTCAAATTTAAATACATTTATAAAACGTAGAATATTTTAAAATATTGAGTCATCTATAGTCAGAATGTGAATTTAGAATAGCGACTGTTTAAATTAGTCAAGCTTAGAATCAAAAAACAACACAGAAGTAAGTAACACAGCTTACAGCTCTTTATGCAAATTTTATTGTCTATGCCTGCCGCTTTAAGCAAATAATAAAAAAATAATATGATTAAAAAAAATAATGTCTATTGGGTTCAATCAGATATAATTATTAATTGTTTTTAAAAATAACAGATAATTGTATCTCGTGATTATTATTTAGATTTGTTCAGTCATAGACAAACATAATTTATATCATTTTAATTCAGTCAGATCGTTGTTCCAAACGCGGTGGTAAAGTTTTATTTTGTTAGACAAAATTCAGTGATTTATTGTGTTCTGAATGTGGATAGATTATCTTATTTTGTACCCTAAGTCATTTGTCAGTGCTTTAATTATATAAGTATTTATTAAATGTCTAGTTTTCCGATTGATTTTGAAAATTGTGTAAGTACGACAGACCAAATTTTAAGAATATCATTCTCGAGTTTGACGTTTGTTAAAAAATCATATATTATCAAAGCCGGAAGGTCGAGGGTTCATTTAGATTTGCACTCAGCAAAAAAAAAACTTATATTCGATATTATCACAACAATTTATACGATGAATATTCGTTTTTAACTGGCAGTTGTAAAATGATTCAGTGTGTCGTTATTATATTAGTGTGCACATATTCATCAGTAGTAATATCGTAGGTAAGTATTATCTTCTTATCTCCCGTAAGTATACCTGACAAGTATGCTCTTTTTCTCTGATCTCCACAGCCTACCTCTTTCCAAAAGTTACCCTTCGCCACTGATACATATATATTATTATAACACCAATTGAACGATACTTATCTAACATGTAAGCTGTTCTTCTACTGTAGTCATGTTATATTTCCTTTAAATTATCAGTTATAGCCACCTAAACGAGCAAACACATTAATAGCTTCCTGATGAATGAAAATTTGTGGATAATGAGTGCAACGGTATTTAAATGCTTATTATATCCGCCGGATATTATCCGGTGACGTCATTTTAAGTTCCTCTTCTGTCGTGTACCTATATGCGAGGGATATGCCTATTTTTTTCTGGCCACTGTTATTTATAACTGTGTGATATGTATACGACACATCGTCAAAGGTACAGGTTTAATTTTCGTATGACACTCAGACATTCAAAACCCTGCTCCAAAATTAAGTGTATCGGCGTATAGTTTATATGAATTCTATTTATTAATCTGTTCTTTGGGCAGATAAGAAAAGAGACGAGTTGATAGAATTCGCCAAGTAGATGAATTAACAATAGGCTGGATATGTTGTTAGGCAAATGGATAACCTCAAAAAAATGCAGTCATACAGTAGTACCCAAGCGTAGTCATGTTACATTGAAAGAAAAAGTATCGATACCTGGTATCGGTATTGAAGTATTGGTAAACATATATATATCACTCTTTTGACGTCCCTACCCAAGAGTACGAGTATCACTAATCGGGTAACCGTCGTATAACTCGCGACCGATACCATTAGGAGGCGATAGTGGAATGGGGGAATTTAGCAGTAGAGTGTTGTAGACCTACCACTAATGATAATATTGATGGTGACAATGGTATTATCGTATTAAATTAATTTTTGTTTTTGATGTCGGCGCAGTTTCTAGCCAGCCCTTGATCGGTACTGTGAAAGTGAATAAAATTTATTGTTTTTTGCATTGTTTACTATCTTCTTTTAGCTTCTCGCTCCTCATGACTTCGTGCTCACATTTCCCTAATATAAATCTTAAAATGTATTTAAAGTCTATTTCCACCGCCGGCCGATCCGAATTATTTCGAAACTTGTCGAGGGAATGAGTGTAAACGATAAATATTCATGTTTATTAACACGGAGAAAATTTGTGGGATCTTAACTCATGCCAAATTGACGTTTATATGAAAATATAAATCATATGATATTATCATCATCATATGGAATTTACATGTTGATAGATCCTTTAAAAAAATACAAGTTAGTAGACAGCATATTTTTCAAAATAAACATCACTATCAACAGCTGCGGTCGATACACTGCTAGATAAAGTCTTCTGTTAGCTCGTTACACTCCCCACGGGCCCCAATAGTTCGCTGCCACGTAGATCTGTCGAATTTCCGATCGAAGGATTTGGGGCTTTTCTTCAGTCGTTTAATACCCCTTCCCGCTCGCGTACCACTGTACAATTACAGGTGTTCAGTGGTGGAGAAATACCTATCGAATAGTTCCCTCTAAACCAACCCGCCCCGCACCACACTCGGTCTTAATCGAGTGTATCACGAGGCCCTACGTTTGATGTGAAGCATCAGCAGTTGTTTGTTGCCTGGGAATGTCTCAGGAGCGGATGGCCAAGTCTCAAGTGTGCTTTGACTGAGTTTATTCGAGGAGCACGAGGAGTTAACAAAAATAAATGTTTCTAATTAATTTACAAGAATACACATATTCACTTATGTCAGTTAATTAGTAAGTTACCTAAGATCAGAATAATAAAATAGACATGTGGAAGTCAGTTGCCATGGACCAAGGTTTCGAAGCCGGTATATCTTTATTATTTTATGACGGTTAGGCCATTAAATCTAAAGAACACAAAACGTGCCGACTGTACTCAACTATTGAATGCGCGTTTCGTTTACGTGACAAACTTTAATGCATAATATTATGATACAGATACTAGGTACTGCAAATAACATATTCTTTAACATGTGTTTATGTTTATCCCATATTTTTCCACACTTACGATCTGTACAACTTGTTATACTACACCCGGTAGGGTAAGCAAGTTCTCATTAATTTTGTGTTCCCTGGAAAGTCGGTACCTACTTTTCAAGTTATAATGTTGATTTTTTTTTTATATAAATATTTTTGCAGTGAGTCGCATTGATAACGTAATAATATGGTAAAGAATACCTAAACATAAGAAATTGAGGCATAAAACGGATCTCTGAGACCTATAACTTTGCTAAAAGTGTCGATAGGTATATCCGCAATCATTGTTTTTTTTTGTATACCGCGAATGGCATTTTGGCGTCAAATTGGAATGTTTTTCAGTGTTTTTATAGAATTATCATGGGACGTTCCACACGGAAGAAGACGATTCTTCGTGGGAAAATTGTTTGTATTTAATTTATATCCATCATTTGTTACGTGGTAAAAGTAAATTATGTTAAGTATAATGAATATCATAAATTACCTATCAGCACATAATCATAAAAGGTTAAAAAGTATTTTATATACCGATGTATGTGTATAGGTACTTAATGTACTAATGTGTTGAATCGTTGCGATTTAAAATGTCCGCGGTTCACCAAAATCGATGAAATGAAATCGATAAAAACCTCACACCTCTCTCCAGAGACTTTTTATTAAAGATTTCAACAAATTTCCTTCCATGCTCATTATTTTAGCAAAAAGTCGTTCTCGTACAAAAGGACACAGGTTGTTGCCAAAAAGTTGAAATGCACATAATATCTCTCCCGTGCCAATAAAATACACCCGAGGAATGCCGACTCGTTAACTTGGCCATTGCCATAATAATTCTCACACAATTCTCCTTACTCTGAATCATTTCAGCATTTTCATCACATTTACTCCGAATTATAAAGTACAACTACCTAATTTTATTGTAATCAACCCAGTAGTGATTTTTTTCAATGAATATAACGCAATCGATTCGTCATAATATTTAAAAGGGGCCTGAAAATAGTTCAAATCAGTGATACGATACAATACCTGCAACTAACATAAAAAGGGCCTATAACAGTGATGGCGAACCTATAGCACGGCAATGTTTGATGCTGAAAGAAAAATCAGATTTATACATTAGGTAATTTAAAAATATTTTTTTTATATATAGGTTTTTCAAACTAACATACTTATATTAAACATACATAACTTGAAAAATACCTCAGGTATATACCCACTAGAGCCTCCTAAAGCCTCCTAGGAGGCTCGTAGCATAATTGGTTAATGCACAAATTGGCGTGACACAATGTTATACGGGTTCAAATCCCGTCGAGTTTCGTATTTTTTTTTTTAAATCTAATTTAATTCGAAATTATATTTCTATTGCGAACGTTGCTACGCCCTCATTCCGTTATATCAACGATTATTACATATCCGGGTCATAATTAATATTGATACCATTCACAATAATTAATGTTTTGGAGGTTATCTTCGTTTGTTGTGGAATACGGGATACCGCATCGGAGCATGGGATAAGTCTAAAAGAGTTTGGAGAGAAAGTAATTTCTAGGAGTAAAAAAGGCTGTCCCAATACCTACTACCTACTGAAAACTCGAAGCGCGTTGCCGATTTTAATCTTTTTACGAAATAATAATATCATTCATTTATGCAATAATGATATGCACGAATGACAGGTAATTCTCAATACACATCATGATATACAGGTCAAGTAGTTTCACACTTATTAATTGACGACAACAATGATAAATGTTTTCCGGAATAGTAGTTAGTCATATCGAAAACACATTTCGTATTGCACCTATCTATTATTATCGACATGATAAATTGGTAATGCATTAGAGATATAACGAATGCATTGTTATGCTGGGGTATATTTTTTGTGCACAACGTTATTAATCAAAGTTCTGTAAACACTGAGAGAAATTTCAAATTTTCAAAAGTTACCGGTACATCTTTAGTCCTTTCCCATTCGTTTGAGGACGTCAACATTTGTCACCTTGTTAGTCCAAAGAATAATTACAGGGACACATTCATACAGATACATCTCATCTTATCAAGGACCCAACTCTTAGTCAGTCGTATTATTTTGATCTTAATTCCATTTGAATGACATGTTATTCGTGTTGTCGTTGATATAGCTTATATATATATTGCTACTAAGAAAAGCTCAAACCGATATAAATGTATTTTTATATCTTTCTGGAAACTTGTCTGCGGGCCGCTGGCGTAAACCGGCCTCTGTTTTTGCTTGCACTTTTCCGTTGCTGCTTCTCATATCATATTGGGGGGTTGCGTGCGGTTAAATGCATTAAACCCTAGCCACGAGATGTGGTTATCGACATTAACCGGGATGCATGTATGATACGAATGCGTTTTGTCTCCGAGATACCATCACATTACTCCCTTATCCACCCTCACCTTTCCCCCACACACTAACCCAAAAAAATCATCACCACAGTTCAAAGGCTAGTTATGCTTGAAACACATTACTGTCATGTCACGTGAGCACTCACGAGCTGACTGTAAGCTCGCGCTACGGGCATACAGTGTGTAATTTCGTTTTACTTGGTACTTAAAATGTTATCATATAGATAGAATATAGATGCTCCCATCCCGTAGCACATCTTGGGTGGGAAAAGTATATAGTGTCAGTTAGAAAAATCTGTCAAAATGTCTATAACCACACTAACGTCACGACGTTTTCTATATTTTCTGCAAATTTCCACATTTTTGAATCGCGTGATCTTTTTTTTTCTATTTTAGTGGTTTCGGAGGGAATTACAAACGACAAATAATCGACACAATGTTTTTGTTCGTTGTCAGTTTTTATTATTGCAAATTTTTCTGATGGTTATAGCACATGAGCCCACGTGATGTGATGTTAATATGCTTCTAGCATTACTGTCGTTAAGTAATTTAACATCACTAACCTGCTTTATATATTATGAGTTTATGACAGTGTTAAGTATCAAAACTAAGATTAATTAATTAGGTAATTGTGACACTTGGATTGGTAGCTTATTAGCAGTACAGTGGTGTTCGAAGTCTTTTGGTCCAAGATTTTTTTTATAGAATTTTTGTAAAGTTGTTGTAATTTAATTTTAAACTGATGTTATATTTATATAATATATTGTAATATATAATTTAAACTATTGGTGTAGGTATATCCGGCGCAAAACTAAAATTATCATAAAATGTTTAGGTTTAGGGTTTAGCTAGTTGGCGTTTCAATTATATTACAGCAAGCTTTCAATCTTTGATTAATTGACGTATTATATGGTTAGCGCATTAAGCATTCAGCTGATTCAACCATATGTTGATTTTAACTTTCCATGTTGTGTGGGTTGTGAATGGCTTTTTGAGGGTTGGTCCACTTCTTGACGTTTCAAATAAATCAAGCGATCGCGTGTTTTAAATTAGGTAATGAATAACATTAATTAAACTTGAGTTAAAACACTGAGTTAACGATAAACAATTCTGGCATTGATATCGTGAAAGGGATACTTTAATTTTATTTAATTATAGAATTAATACACAAATCATTACGTAGGTACGTATGCATTGGACTAATTTAACAATGCCGGCACTTGGTACGGATAGTCCAGTAGTTAGAGTAGTCATCCTGCAAACGGAAGGTATGTGTACTTTTTCCAAATCATACCTATATTTACAACTAAAAAACTTATATGACATACATAATTTTGAAAACACTTCTGAGAAAATATATACCCAATAGAAAAAAATCTTATTTTTCACCTAGCAGCAGTTGAACCTGCGTCTCTTGGGATTCGCGCCCACACACATCGACCACAATGCTATAGGCATCATATCTAATTGCGACAAATTTTAACTAATGGCTATTACAATACTCTCTGAAGCGCTTTCCAAATTGAGTTAGATACTATTTGCAATCGGCTTTTATATTTTAAATCAAAGTTGATATTAATTACCTTAATTACTAACCGACGTCACGGATCACTCCAAGATTTTTTTAGAAGACGTACTTGAAGTTGATAATAATTTAATCAACTATTTTTTTTATTCAACGAATAATTCACAAGATTTAAGAATGTTCAATAAAAATAATGTTACATTCTTAAATCTTGTGAATTATTCGTTGAATAAAAACATAGTTAATTATGTAGTATGATATAATATACTCCTAAAAATAAAATTTTGCGTAATGGGGGTCAATACTTATACAAAGTAAAATATTTTCCCATGTTTGTGTCAAGGGTTAGCAAATAAATTTCGTAATGTATTTCATTTGGATATAGGTAAATTTGGATCGATATATAAATAGCGCATTATAATTATTTTTTATACGTTCTGACGAAAACATTTTGGATTATGATAAAATATTATCGACTAAAGTAATACACTTGTTACCCCGTGTAACAGGTGACAACAGTGACAAAAAAAAACAATATTTCTTTGCTCCATTGGGTTCAGGTTTGTGTGAACACATACGCGTACTCCATAATGTGTAAGTGTATGTGCAAGTATGCATGTTATTAAGCGTTCATTTTAAGGTAGTGTCCCTTCCCGCTGGGCGCCTTTTTGTGTTGTTCGTCTTTTATTATTTTGCCTTGTGACAGTTTGGGCGCGAATAAAAGCCCATCAATATTCATATACTCCCACGCTCCGAGAGCGAATGCACAACCCGTACGCCAATGGACAAAAGTTTGAATGGTTATTCAAGAGATATAAATTTATTATTAAATTTATTACAACGTGGTGAGATAGAATTTTCACTTGGGTGTCATGAATTCTTCTTATTTAGAAGGGCCTAAGATCATTAAGCCTGTATCAGGAAAATTGTACGTACTGTTACGTCCCCAAAAAGTGGAGTAGTTTAAGTAAGATAGTTTATCACTTTCACCAAGTCTTTTAGGTTTCGTAATTACGAATTTAAATAGTCTTTATACGTGTTAATGTATTATTTGCTATTTTATTATTATACAGAGGACTATGAGAATAGGAATCTGTTAAAGTCTCTTTTGTTTTGTCAGGAATAGCGAAAGAGAGCGGAAATGTTCACAGGAGATATCAAATTAAAAGAGAAGAACTTTTGATAGATGTTTGATTTATTAAACGGAGAAGAATTACAGTAATACAATTATTACAATTGACAGAAAGCCAACTTACAATACTAGAGGTACAATGGTCGACGAAGAACTAACAAATTCATTACGTGTGCAATTGTTCATATATGAAAAAGAATAATATTCTAGAAGTTTCTAATTATCAACACAAATAACATATATTATTGTTTTGTGGTTTTCTGGAATTAATTAGAATAAATTGAATCAATATTTAAATTGACAATATTATTGATATCAGAGGATGCTATTGTTATCAGAGGAAGTTGCGGTTTCTCTAATTAGAATCTGTTATCTACTTATCGATTTTATGCATAACAGTACGATGTTGGTTGTATCACAGTTCACAGTGAGCTGTTGTATCGAAAACCAGTAGCCTTGCAGCATTGAAATTGAATTCATGTATAAATGAAACAGTACATACATAAATAAATACGTAATAAAAACCTCTGGAATACAAGAGAAAGACGGTAGAAAATGCGTAGGTAATTAAATTACATATCGAATAGGTGTATTTATATAAAATTCAGAATGATTCAAAAGTAGGTTAGTTAGTAAGTACCTACTCGTGACTCGTGAGTATCAAATCGTTTTTATCAAACAAGTGTTTATAAATATCGAATTTAATAAAATTAGAACATTACTGTCATCTCTTTCCGGTAATTGTGATACCTACGGAATTACTGTCATCTCGCGGTGAATTGTGATATCTACGGCGAAATATAATATATACAATTTGCATGTATCCCATTAAGTCATCGGGCAGTAGTTTTCTGTATAATTCAATTTCAGCTCTTTCAGAGCAGATATTCAGCGGCACACAGGGACCGTCAGGGAACACCCCGCCGAACTCTTGATTTGGTCCGACTATTTCAGGAGAATGCTTCCTCTCCGATCTTCAACAACCTGACCAATATAATGATTTTTTAAGATTGTCATTGTTTTGCGGCTATAATGATCAAACAACTGGAGTATTCGGCGCAGGAAAATAAGGAGAATAATATGTCTCAAATGTGTCAAGTTTCTCATCAACTGTATCCGACACCAGATTCCAAACAAGTTTAATCTCTGCGGTCTCTGAATTTCTTTCCTTCTCGCCGTCCAGGTTCAAACTGATAAAACAAGAAATCTTAGCACCGATATTATGTATTTTAGTCACTGATGTTTTTGCTCTTCTAAATTGTTTGCTATGGCATTTTTTCCATAGCTGTACACCATTTGGTGCCAGTCTCACATGCACCTTTATCTGGGAGGTTGCAATCTTCCAGCGGTACACTGAATCATTGCATAGTATTGTGTGAATACCACTTTCATCTTGGATTTAGCCCCATCGATTCATTTTTTCATTCCGGTGAAACGAGATAGCCATATTTTTGAGATCTGAAGGAAACAACACTAAGCCTGCGCGCTTATTAGCCGGTTAGTCACTGTAACTCGACGCAATAGCCCATAAACGGTCGGCTGATGGCTAACCACCAGACGTTTTCGACACAGTGATCGCCTCTTACCCCCTTCCCCTCGTACGTTCGTTATTTCGCCTCATTACTCAAGCTTTACCTCATCCTTTATCCTCACCCACCAGGCATTGTGGGAGTTGCACCGGCTAGCCATCGTAATGGGGACGCAGGCTAAGACTTTATCCTGAGTATCAGTTTTTATTCATCCAGGGTGCAAAACACTGTAAAAATAATCTACAATTGGAGATGTTAATTGAATAGGTTAATTTTATCTGTGGTAAATCAAATCTATTCAGTCGACGATATATTGTTGTATTAAATTAATTGAATCTTGAAAAAGCGTATCTGTTATATGCTCATCTAGTGTACGTTCGGGTACTTGTATTTTGTGCATATGTACTTACACAGAGACATAAATATATATAATATGTAATGTATTATTTCACTGTTTCCACTGCTTTACTTATTCTTTATAATATGTTCGTGTCGTGTACGTCTTCGAATTTTTAATTAAGTAAGTAGTAATATTAACACATTTACTTACATACATAAATAATTAATTGAAATTTAATGCGAATAATTACAAGATAAAAAGAACTTTTTATGTACAACGTTTTTAAATTTTCTGTTGAATTATTATGCTCAATATGATCAAACTTGTTCTTGATATGAAGTAAATAAAAAACAAACAAACAAATACAGAATACTGAAATGTCATTTTGATTTCCATAGTAACGCACGTATATATTAATAATTTAGTTGCTAGGACCACCCCCTTAGCAACCAACCTTTTACTTTTTACGGATTTTTCTGAAATAATTTTCCATTCAAACAAAATTAACTGAAAATGAATTCAATTCTGCTTAATGATGGCTAAAAGTATTAAAATAATGCATTGGTATCGTGTTCTGATATATTCTAAAAGTTTCAAATGTCTAACTAGTCGGGAAGTTAGTTAAAAATCTATTGCAAGATTTGTACTGGACCAACAAGAATACGAGCTAATAAAAACGTTGTAAAATACATTTCTCTCTAAATTGTCTTCAGTATAAATTATTGGTTGGTTTATCGATTTGATTTGAATAATATGATGTTTTTTGTTCATTTGATTAGCAGTTTATTTTCGTATGGTAAATTTGGCGGTTTCACTGTATACCATTGAGCATTGACATAATTGTGGTCGCCGGTTTCTCCTCGGGACCTTTTCTGTTTTAATGTTTCCATTGGGGTCCCGGCGCGAGCTCGTATCGTCTCATTTTAGTTTAATTTACTTGACGTTTAACGGCGCATAAATTGGCATAAATTATCCCAGAGAATGTCATTTCTTAAAGGGTCTCTGCCGAGTCACACGCAGTCTGTTTTCTTCTTTACAAAGTTGCAACAGCAGACGTTCTGAATAAAATTATATTAATTTCTAATATAGGTAGATAATCAGTACTATTATTATATAAATCAAAATTGTAAGGCTTATAATAAAATAATCCTAGGATAATGTAGTGAATTCTTAAATAAGTTAAAACTTAATTATTTCAGAAGTATCGTTTTCCACATTGTTGACTTTGGCATGATTGCGATGTTATTATTGTGTTTTACTTTAATTAATCAATGACTGTTCACCAAGAATTGACAGTTAGAAGACGTTACTTGTTACTTGTACAAGTTAAGAGATATGCACAAAATGCAGTAGCTTCAACGGGCGTATATTTATCTTGGAAAGTATAAATACACCTGCCATTTCGCAAAGTATTACCTCTCGTACGATGCCACATCGTAGGTATAATAACTAAGCTTATTTATTTATTTATTTTAAAAGAGGTAGGGTGTGGTTAGGTGTGTGATGAGTTAACCAGCACCCAGCACCAGACTGGATTCTCGCGATGACAGTTTTCTCAATTAACAAGACGAAGGTTTCGCCGCCTCTTACTCTTGGCAGAGCAGAAGACTGGCAGTCACTCAGATGGCTACCTACCTTCGACGAGGTATATGCACTTGTTCATGGTTATCGAAGAATCACACGCAAAACATTGTAAGAAGGTTCACCTTATATAAATCAACAACGATGAATATGTTGAATTTTTACTGTAAATATATAAAAAAAATGTGAAATAACTGCATAAAATAAAAATACTGTTAACTGTCAATTGCTGACACATGCTAATATTTTTTTATTTAATAAATGATATGTACTGTCACGAGGTTTTAAATAATTAAGTAGTTTTGAATAAGAAAAAATTAAACTAGGTAGGTACCTACGTAAATACGTATTGAAATCATTTTTGCATTAAAAATTATCAACAAAAAAAAACTATTTTACGTTTTTATTCCAATTACGACTTTCTAGTAATTTAGCTATACTTACGCCCTGTCAAACAGGGCATCAAAATTCCACGAAATATCAGACCTCTCAGACCGTCAAAATAGGAGACAAAATCAGACCGGAGCTTTCAATAAATTACTAAAAATAACAACATATATATATAATTTTATGCATATTGTATAATAATAAGGGTATTGCATATTTTTTTATTATATTGTCCACTGCACATGCCAATCGTCGTAACCCCCACTTTTGACTGAAGTGACTTTTTGATGGCAATGGACTTATTGATACACGAACTGGCCTAGTATCATAAATCACAAAAATTAATTCATATCAAAATAATTCAAAACTAATATAATAAGCTGTAACCCTCTAAACGTGAGTCAAAAGTGTGTCAATAATATAAAATTCTCAATTTGTAATAAAATAATATTTCAAATAAAATTGTCAATGTTCACAATGAGTTGATTTTTTGCACATGACTCCTCCAAAGTGCTCCGAGCCAAATGGCGTAGCCCTCATTTGTTTTATGAAAAACATTAATAGTTCAATATCTACTCATCCTATCATTGCGAACAGAGCTTTCAGTCCGTTTTCAATCAATTATGATTGATAATTTTGATTAATATTAAAATAAATCTAATGCCTACAGTTTGTTCACTTCCTGAACAATTTGATATTTGAGGATTGCGACAATTGGCTCGGTAAAACGTCTTGTTTCAGTCTTTACATTTGTAGCATGCAAATGTTATTTTCTTTTGAGAAATGTATATACAGTATAACCCCTATTTTACGTTTTTTAAGGGACTGAAGAAAAAAAACCTAATTGGAGGGAAAATGTAAAAGGGGGGTATTGAAAAAAAGAACATTTAAATTTTATGTTTCTAAAAAAATAACGTTTTATTAAAAAACAACATTCAATTAAAATTTTTATTGAAAAATCGTTCAAATGTCACGACCCAATCATTGTCAAGTGCGCGTAACTCGCATATTTTGAATATTTCCAACGTAAATCGCGGGAAGAAAAACGTAAATGCGGGTATTAAATGTACTGAAATACATCGGGACTGAAAAAAATACACGCAATTGCCGGGAAAACGTGAATTCCGGGCACGTAAAAACGAGGTTATACTGTATTAAATGATTAGATACTTCACGAATTGTAACGCAATATTTAATTTTTCTACAAGATGGAGCGCAAAACTTCGGTGATTTCACGAACTGGAACTGTGCTCCGGTGCGCTCCGGTCCATTTCGAGCCCTGCATTATTCCTGTTATACCTATGTAAATAAACGGTAGAGTTCTTTTATTTGTCGTCGAAGTAGTATACTGTGTATAAGAGACTCTAAGAAGACGCATCAAAACATATTGCTTTTATATTTAAGAAATCTGAAGGTGTCGAAAGGCCGTAAATAACAATATGGACCCAATGTGGAGGTGTATTAAAACGTTAGTAATAATTGCAAATATATTAAATAAATACCTTTGTGAAATGAATGTTACTTGCAGACTATCGTTAGTTCACGCTAATAATACCATACGACAGAGATCACTATGTCATTAAATAATAAATATAATGTAAGATTTCCATCGCCTAGGAGTAAGCAATCACTTACAAATATTGGCTTTTCCATCTTCGAGAGAGGTAATAAATAAATATTAAAGATTTGTGGCAGACAAGTACACCGTACATACTAGTGTGCGAGGCGTCTCATAATTCTGTTGTAGTCGTATGTCTTTTCGCATTGGAAGACATCGTTTCACCTAAGAATTCTTGTTACCACACATTCAACTTAATTTTCTTACATGTTATGAATAACAGATTCGGTTATATTTTACATATTTCGAAACATGGAATAAATTCAAAATTGTCAATATTCAACATTGAAGGTAATGGCGCCACCAATCCACAACGCCTGCACCGCACCCGGTATTAATCATGCGTATCACGGTACCCTACATTTTTGTGTAAAGCACTAGTTTTTTTTCTGACTGGTAATTTCTCTGGGTCTGGCAAGTACACATATTGTTTTTCTATTTGTGTATGAGTTAGAGTATGGACCTAATAGCTTGAGCAAGTGGCTGACATCCATTTCTCGTATAAACAAATTCTGTTAATACAAACCTCCACTCTGTGAAGGCCCATTTGACCTTATTTGGATCGGACATGGTCGGAAAAAACAAAATTCTCAGGAGCAAGTTACCTAAAGTCTCCATGCACTTAAGTGTGTTTGACTGAATTTATCATGACTTTTAAGTATGTGAGAGAGGAGCACGCAGTTAAAATTAAAAAAATAAAAACAGCTAAATGTAATTCAAAACTGCCGATTAATTTAGATAAAAGGATAGGTATGTCGCCGAAAATGTAAAAAATGCAAAATTTGGCCTTTGTGCCCAACAACTGGTTGGATCGACTTGAACAGTTCTTCCCTTTCCGTATACATTTTAGGACATTTGTAGAGTATGTGGTTTGCATCCCGCATTTATTCGTCACATCGATATGCATTAATTACATTATTACACGTACCCTTCACGTATATATACTAAAGTAAACTTTTAAAACCACCACTGGAATTGTGTAATGAAATGGGGTTTACTTGCCTACGCCTTAATAATTATCGATTTATCAGCTGCTTGTCAAAAAACAGCTACTGTTGACAACTACTTTTCATCTTTAGAGTCGCCAATTTTACCAACTAAACTTACGTAGGTATATAATTACTTATTACAATAGATTTTCGGTATCTACCATTGCAAATAAGGGCTCTTTCACGAAATAAGAGGATGGACGGAGTAGAGCGTAGAAAATAATAAATTTTAACACTACACTTCGAGATTGAGATGATATTTGTAATTTAAGAAAGTGTTTTTTTTTCAGAGCAATCTGATTTGGTTAGCATATTTAGAAACTCAAATAAATTACCAATGACATGTGATGATAGCGCAGAATTGAATTTATATCATAAAGATGTAAGTATCCATGAATCATCAAATATCATATTTTAGTATTCGTAAAATGAGATTTTTCCTTGTTATTCTGGATTTTACAAAGACTATTTCGTCATTCAAACAAAATAACTAACTAACACCCAATAGTAATCGTGAGTCTAACAGATCGCATATTGAATTTCAACGCAGTTTGTGAAAACGAAAATGTATCCATGTTTCACCGTTTTACTTAGATTTACCCTAAAAACTATCAAGAATATCATATTAATTATATCAAATTAGTTTTTAATCGATATGTATTTTTGTTTCATTATTATCACACATACTATGAATTTGTGTAATTCAATATAACCATAACTCATTAAACTGCTATAAAATGTAAATCTAACAAATAAAATCTGTCGAAATAATTTAAATTTATTATAATTTTGATGTGAAGCTATGTCTTTATATTACAAGGTAGGTCGCCAACCGATCGGTAATGAAATCGGTCTATAAAAAGTGTTACTTACAAAAAAATCGCAAAATAAATAAACGTGTAAAAGTATAGACAAAGTAGAAATCTGGAGGTAAATATCAGACTTAACCGTGACGGATGGAGGAAACAATCCTCGATAACTACGTTCTGCGGGGCATTTTATGCGAATATCTCCGTGAGATCTTAACAAATCCGGAGGTTTACGTACTTTGTAAACTATTCATTTACGAGTTTTCAATTAAAACAAATATAATAAACATTTTTCCCCCTAATGTCACCTAGTATCACTGCCGACGAATACGTTCATAAACTCTCCGGTTTACATTACTAGTGAACCACATGAACTTTTTATACAATTTTTTAACATTGCCATAGATAGAAAATTTTGTATAAAATATAATTAGCAGCAAAATTTCTTCAGGTGAGATATATTAAATTTATGTTTAATTGTTTCGAAGTTTATGTGATGTTTTTAAAAAATATATTTTTTATATTTATATTCGGCTAATACACATAATATATACCTAGGTGAATGTATACACATACAAATAATATTATAAAAACATAGCCTCACAATTTTTGTTATTGTATGGCATCTATACATATTTTTTGTCGGTATGCTAATATTAAATAAAATATTGATAATCTTATTGCAGCCTTGATACATGGCAAAAATAATTGCCCAAGTCAATAGTTGTTTACGAATTGTGGTGTATACTGAATTAAAAAAAAAATAATACAAGGAATTAGCTCTGTAATCAAAACTGAAAACTCTCGCGATTAATAAATCACAAGAGGCCATGTTTCCAGTGCTGTAAATCATGCAATCATTAATCTTTCAGTTAGTATTAATTCAATATTGATTGTAAGTCATTACGAACACATACCACGGCAACATAGCCGAGCATTAATTTTATAATGATCGTAAGTCATGTGGGCTACATTGTATTTACTACCGAAGTTTTAATACAAAACTTGTTGCGTTTCGATCGGCAGGATCTGCATAATGCTTCATTGCCGTCAGACGCGTACAACGTACAACGGTCGTCGGACACATTCGTGCGATCAAAAAGATAACATTAACCCATTGACGCTATAATGTGTAGTTGGGTGTTAACATTAAAACTAAGCCAGTAAGCTTATAGTCAATAATTACGTATTGTTAAGAGCATACCGTCACTGTTCTGGCAGAAGACACTAATTCGAAAAAATGACATATTGAGTAAGTTCCAAAATGTTCCTTATTTCAAACATTACCGTCTGGAAACCTTCTTAATAAATAAACAGTCTTTATTTTAAAGTCATCTTTTTACGATTACTTAATAAATTCACATGATAGACCATTATTTCAAACATTTTAACAACTTCAAAGTCAAATTACTCAAAACTAGTATTCTCCAGTTAGTGTGTTCTGCCAGAACAGAGACGAATTACATATTATGTGAAACGGGAAATAGTTTTCAATAATAGGTGGGGCGAAATTTCGCATGGTCGCCAATCGGCATTCGAGGTGGGAGCACCTCGTTTTTTTGTGATGGCGTCGTAAGAATATATTCTTATATTGTGTAAAGATGACTAAAAAACGTTATGCCTGTACTCGAAAAAGCAAACATGTCAATGAATATAGTATTATTATTACTAATATAACAATAAACATAACACTGCATGGACGCATGTTGAATTTTTATGACAAATTATGTTTCGTTCGCCACGCGTCAGTACAATCCGCGCGTCGCATAGTTACGATCTTTTTAGACCATGCCTCAGCTGAGGTATAGCCTTAACCATTTCAAGAGATTCAGTGTTTACTTTTGGGACATTACATGGGGAATGCTTTATTAAAAATCGTCGGTGTTTTGTAAAAAGGGTTAATCAACCATTTGGGCGAAATTGACATTTTAGTGAACAAACAATATGTACCTCACTAGCTTTGTTGTGTAAAAACGGCGAATTTGTATCTCCTCAGGAAAGTACTTAAAAACGATAATCGTAAGGGCGAATATCCACTTAGTGTTATGAATAAAAAGCGAATGTGATATATTAGACCTTTTAAAATATTATAATTTAAAGCCTCTCATAAAGACAGTATTCTTTCTAAGCTTTATTATAAAGTTGTTATAATCATCCATAGGTAATTAATAAATAAATGTCAAAAGTTAAAAACCCTCCTGTAAAATAGCATGTTGGTTAATTCGCCTTTTTTACAAAACAACGACGACATGTCTACCGAATTTTACGTTTGACTTGATGTAATGTTATAATTATTATCCTTAATATTGCATGGTGGTAGAAAAAGAGTTCTGTAATGTGGGAGAGAGATAAATGATAAATTGTTCCAAGTTCAAATTGTGTAGAAGGGGTGGACATTTTTAATAAAAAAATCGTAAGGGATAATTTAAGTTAAAAAAATATTAACTTTATGCATTATTTCAGTTCATATTTAAGTTATTTCTACTATACCTTTCCCACATTACATGACTCATTTTATACCCCCACTATATTATATTTATTATATTTTAAATTATGTTGAAGATACAATCATGTATACAAAAAAAAACAGTGTTTTCGATTTAGCGTGTTGTAATGTTTTTCGAAAACTATAAGTGAAAATACGTTATTTTATCAAGCAAAACTTTTTAATTTAACAATTTTTGTCGCCAAATTCTAATTAGGTAGTTTAAAAGAGTGCCGCTAACTCAAAAATGTTGAAAAATACTGCCATAGAGCATTGTTGTATAATGCAGATTAGACAAGCTTGTATGATAACATTATCTGACATTAATTTCACTGAAAACTGATATTAATAATTTTTAATTTCCAAATGACTTCCCCTATTGAATGTCGTATCTCAAGAGAATTACACGAATGCACCAACACATTGGAATAACATATTGATTTATAGTAGTCAGTCGGTTTATTGACGCCTTATCTTATTTGTCAGGAATACTGAATTAACAAGCGCTAATGCCATTTAAGCCAAAGTGTTAAAACAAGGTTTTCGTTACCATCTATATTCTACGATAAAAGTACCTGTATTTTTACGCAATTAGGCGAACTTTACGTTTTATACGTCAGTAAATTTGCATTTGAGATGTTTTAAGAATGTTATTACATTTGTCCGTTTAGCCGAAAGTAAATAATAAAGTACAGTAGGTAATGAACTATTTACAATTTTTCATACTAAAAAACGGATGGGGTGGAATTTAATTGTGCTTGATGCCTCAAATATATTATCATCACGTTATATTCTGTCACATGCTGTCACAGTAAGCTGTCGCTACGAGAAAAAAGTGTGTAATTCCGTTTTTCATGGTATTTTAAATGTTATCACTATCAGACTGCTGCTTCCATCCCGTAGCACATTTTGAACTTTTAAACAAATATTGTCAGTTGGCAAAATCTGCCGAAATCGCCAGAACAACAATGGGGTCACCTCACGCGTATCGCGCTACATCATGAACCGCACTAGTCAGTGAACGTTAATTTTTCTATTTTCTGCAGGCCTACACATATTCGTCTCATGTCAATATCGCGTGTTCTTTATTTTTAGTGGTTTGATCTGGATTTTCTATAACATTATTGTCTATGTCTGGTATTTAGGTACATCTATTATCCATGGTCTGCTGGTTGGGTTCTATATAATATTATCTATGGATGTAATATCACAAGTAATATTAACGTACACACATGTTAAAATTAATTGAAATTAGCATGCATAATGAATAATAATTCCAAATACGAATACATTAGAGTTGGCACTCTCCATCATTAATTTATAGAGATAGTGATCATTCAAAATATTCTGCGGAATGACGAAACCAAGTGACAAGCACGTGACGTGATCATAATGTAATCGCCGCTTAACGGCTGCATTTTGGCTACAGGACTGTCACTATAACGTATTCGTACAGTATCGATATTCTGAGATTGTATCTATTAGAAACAAAATTGCAATGTCTCACCGGTCCAACCAATGAAATATTATTTTAGATTTTACACTAATATTATTTGGAACCATAAAGCATAGTCAAGAAGATGTATACCTTACCTACGTGGATAATGTTTTCCATCCGTGGCGAAATACAAAATTACATGGCCAATTCTATCAGAATCATTATGAAATTCCCGAAAAAGTCGGCTAGCTACGAGAGTAAACATGTTTTATACAACTTTCGAACAGTTTACACACTATTTTAATTTTGTTCACTATTCGATGTATCTTGGTATCGACGAGGTATAATAGGTACCTGTGCCTAAAATTCCAGTTGAAATAAAATGAATTGTGTTTGGTGTATATATTTTCTAAAGAACATTGAAATAAAGTCCGCAAGGCATTTCTTATGTCAGAAGTGTACTCTGAAATGCTCATTCCAGACATATCAGAAATGGTAGCGAAAGAAATGTCATTTGTAGCGCTTTAAAAGTCGAGAAGTACCGCGTTAATTTTTCTCGACGGACTGCGACAAAAGCGGGTCCACCACCGTAGCGCATTTGAAACCTCGCGACTTTGGACGACACAATAATTTACGACCAGCTGTGTAAGGTTTCTTTTTCTTTGTGGTTTTTAGTTGACTTACGATGTAAACTTGTTACAATTGCAGCCTTGTGACGTCGTATCCGGCCAGGCGTTTTTATCTCCAAGGCGACTGCTGCTCCGTTTTTTGACATCTGCCTCTTATTGTTTTACCTTTTCCGGTTAGATTTTATATTATATTTTCTTATTTTTCCAGACTTCATAGATAGTCTTGTAAATCATTTTTATAATTGAAACGTGGTTGTACATTATTTGAAATAGCATTTCAGGATCAAAGCACAATGAAATACCAATGTATCAGCAGTCTTACGGACATTACAATATCTGGATTAAATATTGATTTATTACATTTTTTTTATTTATTTTTTTATTTTATTTATTAAGGAAACAAACAGTTACGTCATATTGATTACAAAAATTTAAAATATAATAATGAAAAGTTATAAGCAACCAGCAAAGTTTCCATGTATACATTATAATATACGAGGGTGGGTCAATAAGTCCTTAGAAAAGCCGACAGGTGGCGCGACTAGTACTGTAAGCGGTTTGTTTTCATGCAGCGGCACTACCGATTCAGTATGCTGCGAAGTTTCAATCAGATTGGTCGGGTTGTTGTGTGTTTCTCGTACATTTAAAAAAAAAATTGCTTGTGGAAAATGGAAAAATGGAAAATGGAGAAAATTGAGCTTAGAGCTGTTATTAAACATTTTAATATAAAAGGGTTAACAGCAAAGGAAATAAAAAATGAGTTGGATTTAGTTCACGGCATATCTGCTCCTTCACTTGCAACTATTTATAACTGGTTAAATGAATTTAAACGTGGTCGTACATCAACAAAGGATGAACCACGCTCAGGACGTCCTGTAGAGGTGACTACACCAGAAATGATCAATAAAATCCACGATATGGTGTTAAGTGACCGAAGATTAAAGTTGAGTGAGATAATTGAGGTTACAGGGATCTCAAAGGGTAGCGTCATTTCTATTTTACATGACAAACTGGGCATGAAAAATATTTCTGCAAGATGGGTGCCGCGTTTGCTCACAGTCGACAATAAACGCAATAGGGTGGTGGCCTCTAAAGCCCTGTTGTCGCTCATGCAACGCAATCCGGATGAATTTTTTCGTCGCTTTGTGACTGTAGATGAAACATGGATACACCACTATACTCCCGAGACGAAAGAACAGTCAAAGCAGTGGATTGCGAAGACAAACCATGTCCAAAGAAGGCGAAAACCGTAAAATCAGCTGGTAAGGTTATGGCTACTGTATTTTAGTATGCACGTGAAATTATTTTCGTTGACTATTTGGAAAAAGGAAAAACAATAACAGGGGATTATTATGCATCTTTATTGGACCAGCTAAAAAACGAAATTGAAGAAAAACGGCCTCATTTAAACAGGAAAAAAATCCTCTTTCATCAGGACAATGCCCGTGTTCACACATGTTTACGATCAATGGCTAAAATTGAAGAATTGAAGTTCGAATTGGTCGACCACCCACCGTATTCGCCAGATTTAGCCCCCAGTGACTTTTTCCTTTTCCCAAACTTAAAAAAATGGCTAAGTGGACAACGTTTTTTTTCAAATGAAGAAGTCATCGATCGGACAAATGCTTATTTTGAGGACCTTCCGAAAACTTATTTTTCTGACGGTTTAAAAAAAATTGAGAAACGTCTAACCAAGTGTATTGAGCTCCAAGGAGATTATGTTGAGAAAAAAAAAAAATACAAAAATAAAAACTGTTTTAATGCTTTTTTCTAAGGAATTATTGACCCACCCTCGTAGTTAAGCCTAACAAGATAGAGAGTAAGAATAACATAAATATAAAGAAATTACATGAGAAAAATGAGGAAGAAAAATTATATACAAAAAAAGTAACATAAAATATATATATATATATACATATATAATATATATAAGTATATACATATATATCTATTTATACACCATTTTGGAGATAGCGCGTTTAAATGAAATATATGAATTATTAAAAGGATCAAATCAGATCGGATAAATACATATTATAATTTAAACAAGACCGCCGAATAAAAGAGTTTTGTGCATAATTAGAATCGCGTAATCGGTTTCGCGTAAATCTTGATGGACAATGGAAACCCACCCTTTCGAGTAGGTTTGGCGAGTCATCAAAACCATTGATAATTTTAAAAAGAAAATATTGATCAGATATATAACGTCGACTTTCCAAAGGTGGTACCATAAAAATTGCAGTGGTCGAAATAGCATTAGATAAATCATAACTTTGCTTGACGTATTCATGTTTATCCTGTATAGAACATAGTAAATCTTTCAAAATAAATTTTATTTTGATGTGCAGAATAAAAACATATCATCATAATTGCAAATATAGGTATATTCGTCATCTGCAGGACTAACTATAATTAGGGCAAATAACTACTGATCTTGTCTCCTACATTTTGTACCTTACTATAAAAAAACTACCCAGAATCAGAGTTAAGTTTTTTAGATTTACTTTCCATTAGTTCTACTGAGTAGATTTAGGGAACATAAAAATAAATGAAAGTGGGGTGCCTTCTGGGTGAGACTGTAACAAAGTTTAATTTTCGAATGTGAGGAAATGTGGGATAAACTTATAAACGTGTTTAAGGATATGTTATTTTCAATCGTAGTTAATATGCATGGTTTATCACGTAAAATAAACATGCCTTCAGTATTGGTAATATTTGAGAAAATTTAGGTGAGCTTTTTGTTTTGGCGCTTTGTGGTTGACCATCATTAAGTCGTAATCTAAAAGTGGCTTCATACTCTTGGTCTCTGGAAACTGCCTTTCGCATTTCTATCTTATTCATCTTTTCTTTGCACTTTCACTTGACTACTTGTCGACCTCAGTCTTTAGTAACTGGTCCTAAGACATTTTCAGTCGAAAAAATACTGGAGCTATATCTTGGAAAAAATCTTGGAGTGATCCGTGACGTCGGTTAGTAATTAAAGTAATGCCTATTTTGATTTAAGATACAAAAGCCTATCGCCAATAGTAGCTCAATTTGGAAAGCACTTCAGTGAATATTAAAAAAAAGTCATTAGTTAAAATTTGTCGCAATTAAGTATGGCTCCTTTAGCATAGTGATCTATGTGCGTGGGCGCGATACCCGAGAGATGCAGGTTCGATCCTGCGGGGTCTTACTTTTTTCAAAAAGATTTTTTACTATTGGTTATAATATATTTTCTCGGAAGTGTTTTCAAGATTATGTACCTACGTTTATAAATAGGTGTTTTCGTCGTTTGGTTAGCGTTAGATGTTTACCCCCCTGCTCTAAATGCGTCCGCAGGGTGTAATAAGCCCCCAGTGATTAGGTGAGTCACATGCCTCCTGCGCTTGTACGATTATCCGCCACTCATTGTAAATAAAGAAAACATCAACCTTTGTAGGGAGTAGGGACGCATCCATAACGTGCAATCGATTAGCGGGTCGATCTTACACTGTCAAACGCACGAGTCGTGTGTGAACCGACCCGACGCTGCCCTCGAAGCTCGCGGCTTATTTGTTCCGCAGACTGGAAATTCAAATGGATTTATCAAGGGGAATCAGCGCAGCGTGTAATGAGGCCGACGTCAAGATTGCCTTTCGGGCGACATCCCGACCAAATTGTTTCCCTGGCCGCGTTTTTTTTTTGTTTTGTTTTGGCTTGCTTGCTTTCCAGGGGTTTCGTCTCGGGATATTATCGCGCGGCTGCTTTGAGATCGGTCAGGAATTTGACGAGATTTCACTTTTTTGCGTTGGCTGTTTTGCGATCCGCGCGACCGTTCGCGAATTGCTTCACGCTTTGAAAAACATCTGAAGTCACCAATACACGCTTACGTACCTACCTACCTCTTTTCGGCATAGCAACGTTTTCCATTTCCCACCATATACATTTTTTTTAATCTGCATTATTTTAATCAACGACTTTTCTTTCTGTTTCAGGTACTACTTACTGCAAATTAAATACACTTCGCACATGCAATCCGACAACCCAAGTGTAAAATAGTGATAAAGTAAGTATTTATAAAAAAAACTCCTATATTAGAAACATCTGATTCGTATAAGTAATATAAATACATATTGCATGGTCTTTGGTAAATTTACTTTAGTTTTTCTTTAGTTTATATGCTTAATATTAGTTATTTCGAGATATGTATAAGTACTTACCTCAAATTTCGTGAGCTTTTTCTTATTTTAAATAAAATTATTGAATGATAGTAGGAGTAGGTATATGTTAGATAATTTTAAAGCTATCACTAATGAGAAGTTGAGATATGAAAGAATACTAGTGCACCATTGACCAACGTAAGCAATCTTCTTCAAAGTTAAATTTAATGTTGGATTGTATATTCTACAATCTACATATTTAACTGTTTATATTGTTTAAAGTACCTTATACAGGACAGGTACAAATTCTATTTGTTACTATGGACACATTAACACCCTTTCATAGACGGAAGTCGATTGATCTTGATTCAATATTAGGGATAAAATGGTTATAATTGTTCATACAAAGCAATTAGGTATAAATGTTTGAATCCTGTTTCAAGTATAAAAATGGGTTGATGCGAAATGTGTGTCATTTTAGTTTTCCATTGACACATTCTGCATATTTCAATGAGATTTCATTTTTTTATGTCTCAGTCGATGCTTGAAAGAGCTCTAAGAATTATAATCATGAACCTTTTTAAATACTTGATATTTACCACCGACGAAAAGAATGCTTACCGCGATGTGTGGTTGCAAATGAATGTCGCCATTGCTCTTTTCTCCAATATATAGCAAATCTTCTTTTACAATCAATCAACATTCAGACAACTGAACATCAAACCTTTTGAGTGTTCGATATTTTTTTCCTTTCTTTCATCGAAATATCGGTTTATTTTTTACAACGTTTTTATCAGGTCGTATTCTTATTTGTCCGGTACAAATCTTGCAATCGATTTTTAACTAACTTCCCGACTAGCCAGACATTTGAAACTTTTAAAATATATCAGAACACGATGCCAATGCATTTTAGCCATCTTTAAGTAGAATTAAATTCATTGTTAGTTATTTCTGTTTTGTATGAAAAGTTATTTCGATACCATAATTGGTTGCTAGGGGGTCCTAGCAACTAAATTATTAAATTATATATACGTCCGTTACTATGGAAATCAATATGAAATGACATTTCATTATTCAGTATTTCTATCAAGTACAAATTTTTTGATCGTTTAAGCTAGTCAAGTCAAGTTTATACCTATGATTCAACAGAAAATTTAAAAACGTTGTATATAAAAAGTTCTTTTTATCTTGTAATTATTTTATATATTCTTGGTTATTTATGCAAAAGTATTTCGAATACAATCAAACGTTTGATTATCGTTTTATCAAAATAGGGAATATCAAAAAAGGGAGCCTCTTCTTCCCTATATATACGGAAATGCTGCCATACAAGTTGCATTATTTTTTTGCTGGGGTTGGACTTAAACGCCAATCAAACATTGGAAGGGAACTATTATTTAGTGCTTCAGTTTTATTTTAATTGACTTTGTCGGCAACAGATAGCTTCGTATGATCATCACACCCAATGGAACGAATCGTATAACAGTCGAGTAGACTTTTTTTAAATTTAACTGAACGCATCAATATTTTGCGGCATACCTACCTACTTCAGAAACGCTCACGGCGCACCGTTTAGGAAGCTCTGGCTTAGTGTACTGTAGAATTGATAGTCAGCTCATCTAGTCAATCTCCTGGATATTTATACAAATCACAGTCCCGGGCGAATAATTAGCATCGGACGTTTGTCAGGGGTACAAGGAAACGCATAATAAATATCCTACAGGACAAACAGTTAACACGGGCCGCGAGTTAGAAGGCATTAAGTGGCTGTCACCATCACAAACGAGTTTCTTTCTATTTAATGTCACCTCGCCCCGACTCGGGGGTTTTATATGCATTATGTCCATTGAGTGCAGATTTATTTATCGCGGTTGTATCGTATGGGTGGTCTCAACTTGAATCTCTGCAGTGTTGAAAGTGTGACGTTTATTTACAATGGTGAGTCTTTTAGGCGCCCGTAGGTTTCATTAATTCAGCGTTAATGGGAAATCTACAGATGGAATTATTAGTGTTATTCCCGCATGAAATTGTGAATGCCTACTTGACGTTAGTACTGTCGTTATTTTTAATGAAAAGTTTAAAGACAGTCATAATGGTATGTTAATTTTTCAATTAAATTATATCATCATCAGCCGGGGTCAATCCACTGCTGGATGAAGGCCTCCCCAAGCTTTCTCCAACTCTCTCGGTCCTGCGTCGTTCGCTGCCACGTATTTTTATTAGAACTTTACCAGTTCGTCAATTCAGCGGCTTTTAGGGCGACCCTGTGGCCGTTTCGTACCCCTCGGGTACCATTGGATGACGGCATTTGTCCAGCGGCCGTCCTTTCGGCGAGCAATGTGCCCCGCCCATCTCCATTTCAGCTGTTTGGCAACGTTTATTACATCGCGTACTCTTGTCTGCTTCCTAACCCATTCGTTTCTCTTACAGTCCTTTCGCGTGATGCCCAACATGCACCTCTCCATCCATAAGTTAAATTATATACAGTGACTTAAATGGTATGGTTTACCTCAGGATTTTACATTATTTCAGGATTTGGTTGTGACCCAGCACTGGGTCGGATCATGGCAGAACAAACCCTAAATGTAAATTAAGTCTAAAAAAACATTAACATATAGAATATATTGACCTTATTAATTATCATGAATTAGATAGCTACCACCAAGTTAACCTTGAAACTCTTGGAATATAATGAAAACTACTCTTCTACTACCACAAACTATAAGATATACCATCATAAATCGTCCGGTGTTCGAATTTAGAACTAAGCTCATTATAGTATAAAAAATATTGAATGATATGTAAAATGTTAGGATGTGGCGCCCTCACTGAGCGGACAACTTATACCAGTGGGCCTATAAGGCCCTTTAGTTAATCCGCGCCTGAACTTGTGAGTGAGACCCAACCAACGAGTGCTTATGATTGGCTATAATTTCAATGTAATAAAGTAAATGACAATTTTCGATTAACATTTCGTATTTTTCGTTACGAAGTAGATAATAATCATTTATCGTAAATAGTTTACCGTATCACATTCCCAGTATACGCATTAACCTCCACTTCGATTAGAAGTTGTAATTTAGAGTTGCGGCCTGAATATAGAGCATCTTCCCAAAGATAGTAAAAATAAATATATGTAAGTACCTATGTTCCAATTTATACAATTGTTTTTCAGGCATTTATCAACAATTCTCCACTATTTTTTTAATTCAATATCGAATTTAAATAAAAAAAAATAAGAAGGTTGGATTCTTTACTATAAAAAAAAAAGTTGGGAATTAAAAAAGATTGCTTCCTGAATAGTGAAATTTGAAGTACTTACCCGAAATCATACGTGAATATAGGAAATAGTTCGCATACAGGGAATCCGTCAATCTGTTCTGTGTTCGCATGAATAGATGGATCGATAGATTATGCGCCGGCTAGAAGGCAGCGACTTGCCTGTGCCGTATAGTTTGGACATAAAAACACCTTTACAGCGCTTTTCGGTTTGCGCGTGCTACAATTTTCCCGTCCATACACACGGGCTTCCCGATACAACCCGGTTTGCGCAGGTAAGCTCGCAAGAGGCGAAAGCACTCACATGAAAGTGAACGACGCGAGTTTGAGTTCTACTCGTTTCAACTTTTTATCAATGTGTATATTAGTATGTTTCTCGAGGTTTTTCTATATTGTGTTTTTTTCATTTTCTCTACGTTTATAAATCTTATTCGTTCTCCGTTGGCAATAATTCACGAATACACATTAAATCAGCATTAAACTCACTCGTACAAGACGCATAGCTCGAGACTCAATCTATTTAATACCTCGAATAGCATCTGATTTGTGAAATTCACAATCGATTTATAGTTAGTTGGGTTTTAAACGCATCACGACGTGCGATGTGGGGAATCTGCCCGGCCGATTTATGAGAATTATACTGCTTGTAAATTCTTCCACGCAAGTCTAGCGAAGATCTTACTCGATCACGCAACTACAATATGCATTACACTCGAATTTAGATAGTGTGTAGAGATACGGTAACAATTGTGACTTTGTCGGCAGCTGGAAACCTTAGTGAAATATTATATATGCGACCTAGGTTCGATCCCAAGCTAATTATATCAAACATCTTAAAAATATATTTACTTACGGTCGAACAAGAACTTCTTCTCCACGTCCCGAGGAGCAAACCTGCCATTGGTGATGCCAATTGGGAGGGCAATAACCCTGTTCAACCAAATCGCTTCGGATATTGATATATTCCACCTACGTGAGCTGAGTATAGGTGGACGTTGTTTTATAAATTCTTAAAATAGGGTCCACTTAGCTCATTCGGTGTGCTTCCATGCTTTATAACTTATATTTTTTATAACTTTTGTACCTTTTACTTTACTTTTCATACTGTCTTTGTGATACTGCATATATTTATTTCTTCTTCACATTGTTTCTTTGTTTTTAAATGTCATGTTGTGAACGTCTTAAATTTATAATTTGTAATTTTCACGGTGTGTCATAATAATAATATGTAGGTAGATGTTTCAATTTACGTAGTTTATCTTTGAATCCATGACTCACGTATAATATGTCCTACCGTTTTCTCGTTCCACCATAAATCGATCTAAAGAAATGCTAACAACCAATTCTCGTTTAACACGTACACTTTATCAAATCAGCCAATTGTAGGCTAGCTGAACGTAAGTCGTAAAGCGTTGCCTAGTATGAATTCAATGATCCAAATAAAAAATCCTTTTCAGATTTACTCGAATTCGAATCTTATAGATAGATATTCACTGCAGGGAAGAAGTAGCAAGTTCCGTTTGTGATATAGGAGATTCGGATTCAAATCCCGCCTACTGGGTGAAATGTACGTGTTGATTTTTATTGTGTGTTGAATTTCATCCTTCCTATTAGCACCCACTTAAATATCTACAGATCTCCATAAAACATATTCACTTTTGGTCCTATTTTGGAAAATTTGAGCAGATATCAAGATTAACCCCGTCGCATCAAAACGATTGTTTAAAATAGCGCTTCGTATCCTTCTTTTCATATATCTATCTAAATACAACACTAGTATTCTTACTGTCCATCCCATTTGCAAACGAGATGTGCTAGGTACTTAGTTTTAACACGGTTTAGTTTATGTTGTTCATTCTCATTCAATTAGTAGAGTGTTATTTTATACTATGATACTTTTCAATTAGATATGTTTAAACGAACGCAACATTTCATCAACTTCTACAACAAACCAATTATTCTACTAATTTCGTTCACTTTAGAGTACTTATATATTAGTAAAACTTTATGTTGTCCTTTCTATAATATCGTTCAGTAATACAATGTTAAGAACGGAGAAATATTATACAATATTATTTCCCAATTATGTTCTTTTCAAGCTTATTACAATTACACATTATGATTGGCCACAAGTGCAGTATTATCCGGAGAAGATCAACGGCACACGTCACTGACGAAGAATCCGTATTATATGGATTAAGGATTTCCGTGATTTTTTTTTGATGTTGACACTAACTGTTTCTAGATAGCCGTTAATAAAATGAAAATCGAACTGATTGATGGTGGCCGACATCCAATAAATGTGATATTAGGAAACAGTTAAAACGAAATACAATTATTATTACCATGCGAAAAAAAGACCCTATAGTTATTTCCGGTTAATTTAACTGACTGCCGATGAATACAAAAATATTTCAACAATACATAATAAAATTTCACTATTCTTAAAATTTGTCATTGCTAATATTGAAATAAACTTTTGATATATAAAAGCATTTTATTGTTAACGTGCTTGGCAGCCCATTTTATATGTTATTTGTAGAATGTCCGCTTATAAGAAATACGTGATGTCGAAAGACATTTATAATATAATACTTTTAATGCAAGGAAATGTTGATAACATTGAAACTGACCGGTTAATATAACTACCTAACTGATAACAGGAGTGATGTTGGTAAAGTGATTTTTATTTTATTATAACCTGTGACCCTATCTATCTATATAATACAAAAAATCGTGCATTTGATTTCATGCAGTATTAAATCCTTTCGCTTATAAAACAATATTGTAAACTATAATAATCGATTAGAATATATTATTATTATTACCTCATCTGAATCAGAACGAAATTAAATATAAATAAATTATTATAAATACTTGAGAAAGTATTCCCCAGTAAAAAAATACTCCCCCTAAATTACGTTACTTGTTTACAAACTCATCGGCATTTTATATGTAATTTGTAGATTTCACCAAAAAATATCGAACATTGAAAAAATTTATAAATTCTCTTTTGTTAAGTCATTGTGCAATTATTTTCGGGAACCACTTTGAAATAATAGGGAAAAATGGATCATTTGTGAGACCCCGTAGTTTTTTTTACTTCCTCACTTTTTGCTTTTCACCATATTTTTTTTTCGTCCCTCTTTGTAACGGTCGAATTCGCTGATGAATCATCACTTTTGACGTTTCAATTCATCCTTTTTTTTCAAAGCTGATAATACAAAATGATGATCAAACTGTGCTTAAATATAATTTGTATTGTTTTTCAGTCCACTTAACAATATAATTTGAGTATATCGCGGTTTGATATTTTTTATATTAAGTATTCTCAGCAAATTAAAATAAAATGCAGGTATGTATTGCCAATCGTGCGGAGGCAGCTACTTCGTCTGTCTGAATGTATTTGAATTAATACCTAGTTTTTTCCTTCCACCACCCGCCATTTTTCCAACACCCGTTATGCGAGTGTATACCGTGGCGTAACGAACGTTGAGTTGTGCTGTGAGTGTCCCAGGAGCAACTTCGCAAGATCTTGGTTGGCGTGCACCAGAGTGTGCGTGATTCCTGCTTTGATACAGTAAATTACAAAAGAGAGAAAAACTTTCTTGCTCGCTGTAAAATGATAAATACATTAAAATATTGTTTTTCGGACCACAGGCCCCTACTGATATGGGGGCCATGAAACACAAAATTAATCTGTTCTGTGATGGGGGCCTTGTACCCCTTAAACCACATGGTAAATCTGACGAGAGATAACATACAAAATCTATCAACAATCTTTGTCACGGACTAGTGTATATACTAAGTGTATTGAAATTTCTCCATTACCATTTTTTTTAAAATTAATAACCATGCCCTGGCTTTTTCATACAAGGTGGTTGAGAGGGTTAATGACAATGATGTGCAGTTAATTATGTTTCTCAATCTCCATTACCATTTGTTGTATTTTAATTTAATTATATTTTGGTTTATTACCTTCATCTACAAAAGAAGAAATACTTGAGAAACACTTATTTTTTAGTAGGTAAACAATAACATACTTACACAACTTATATACTTACCTACCTATATTTTTTGTAGTACTTCAATAAATGTATTGTGCTAAAAATGATGATCCCCATTATGTTATCATTATTTATTCCTTTTTCTTTAGTCTGTTTTTTATCATATACTTATATATCATAAGAAATTTTAAATAGAAAGGTAAAAAAATATACTAGAATAGAAAGGCTCATTAAATAAAATACTATTACGAGAAAAAAACGCCCCATCAAAAAACAATTCTATCATGAAATAATTCCTGCATAACGACCGCCATCTAAATGTTGTTCTAAATAAAATACACTGCTCTATTTTTACTTTCGCCACCTTTCGATGCGCAATGCTAGTGATTCACAAGGACCCGGGTACGAATTCTGCCAAATATGTATTATTTACATTTTGTTTGTCAATAACTAATGTGTTTGGAATCTCTGTATTAATAATTTTCTTATACCTTTAGTCGAGTCAATTCACTGATAGATGAAGACCTCGTCACTCAACACGTACTCTATTAATAAGTAATTGTAACATTCACCATTTGTCCTCAGAACTTCTATCTTAAAAAGTAAGTTGAATAAACGCGTGTATCATATTTTTATCTTCGTTGAATTAGCTAATTTATATATATATATATATTTTATATATACTGCGAGCTGGTACTTAATATTATATGATTTCATAACTTAGTATTTACTTTTCTTTGTTTTAATGAGTGAACTTATTTTGGTTAATTTTATTTCGTAATAGAATCGATTATGTGTATAGTGATGTACCTTTGTGATAATCTAAAACTGTGCCCGATCCAGTGACGTGCGGTGTGAATGATCAGTGGGAAGTGGCAGGCGCGAAAAATTCAAATAAATACATTCTCGCGTTTTATTCAGTGGCGTGCCAGCTTTGAAAACCAGCTAGTTAGATATTATTTTATACGATACATGAGGACAATAAACTTATTATACAGAGTTTTTCATGGATGAAAGTAAATTAAATTAGTACTAAAACGTATCATCTGTATGTGTCGAAACATCTAATCGCAATTCTAATGGTCATTCTGAGACAAGCATTGCCAGACAACCATTATCTGTGCCCTGCACTATAATTCAATAAATACTGTATAATGATTTATTACATAGCATTTTTTTTAATATCTATGGGTTTAGTGGTATTCATACACGTATTTCGCTTGCCAGGTGATGGCTGCAACCACTAAGATTTCGACCGGTGTATTTTTTCCCTGTGGATATACATTATATACCTACTTCTATTTTACCATATTCGATCCTT
Source organism: Rhyacophila brunnea (assembly GCF_057557595.1). Classification (NCBI taxonomy): domain Eukaryota; kingdom Metazoa; phylum Arthropoda; class Insecta; order Trichoptera; family Rhyacophilidae; genus Rhyacophila; species Rhyacophila brunnea. The sequence continues at coordinate 4,790,227 of NW_028232796.1, read as the reverse complement.
AGATGATCATATGGGCCTCCACATAGTGGAGGTTGTATTAACAGATTTTGTTTTTAGGAGAAACGGATGTTAGCCACTTGCTAAACTTATTAGGTCCATACTGTGACTCAAACACAAATTGAAAAACAATATGTGTATTTGCCAGATCCAGAATTCGAACCTGGGACTCACGACATTATAGGCTGATGCTTAAGCCGCTCGGCCATCGTGAGGGGTTACATTATATAGTAACATACTTATAGCTATGATAACTGAATATAATTTTCAGATGTAAAATGATATACTTACATTTTAAAAATCTCTTCTAAGTAATACATTCAGCAATGAATAAAACAATAAATACATACTGAAAAGTCTTAAGCTAGTTGCTCCTACATGTTTCACGTTGCTACGCTCCAGTATACATCTTGTCGTAAGGGCGGAACAGAACATCTCATTGTACCGAGATGCGGACCTCGGATCCGTATCATAAGTTTAGTATTGTAACATAACTACTGTAACATACTATTGTATCGACCGTTACGCCGCAAATAAAACTCGCTCCTGCATCCATCTTCGACTTCTTTATCATCATCCTCAACACCATGACCTACGACACGTCGACGACTCCCACAGTGGTAACTCAAATAAAACCCCACAAATATATCAATGGTTACAAACTTAGAGCTAGCGGATTACATTTCTATTAATATCGGCACACCACTGACAAGCCCTATGTCTCGTGCAGAGAGATTATCATCGCCTTTTCAATATGATTTTGTTCTGTAATGGATTCGGAACGCATGCCTTCCTCTGTCGGAGTGGTAATCCATTTTGTGTTTTTGTCAAACGCTCTGTGTTAAGCGTTTGTCACTCTACAGAAATGTGGACTATTCGTCCGAATCGATATTACACGGCAATATGTCTTCCGCCACGCATAAGTCGAATTTGTTTCTTCATTACACAGTGGTTAGTTGACTCATTGGTATTATTTGAAATCTTAAGAATTTGATAAAATTATTTATATTAATAAGACTGTTTTTTTGAGATGCCACTGATCAGTTGACATACCTACTGTGTGTACATCTACGCCAGTAAAACACTATAATTTTTAGTTAATTTATTAATTATGTGCTAATTAATAGTCCGTTAATTATCTGAGTTAATGTCCATAGTCCGTTTGTCTAGCGATCTTTGTATACCAATAATATGTTTTTCTATAAATCGCTGCCTGATTTCCAGGTTGTTCTATGTCACTTTCAGTAAAATTATCAGAAGAGCAATTTGATAGTTCACATTGAAATAATTGCATACTTTATTATATATTAAAAACTGTGTTCTGCATATAAAAGAATAACTTATTTTCGACATTATCGACAAATCCGTTCATAATTTTTGTATTCTAACTAATACGAGTAGGTTAAACAGAGTTCTGGAAATAGAATAAAATGGCATTAAAAAGTCACTTAGCTTGAAAATGTGAGAACAACCTGGAAATCAGGCAGCGAAGTGTGACTTTATGTAAGGAACTTCTAACTATTTGGTTACATATGTTTAAAACTTCTTATTTATAATGATTTTCAATAATAAATACTGTGTGCATTGTAAAAATTATCAATTAGATTTGACAGTAAGCATTGTGTATTTATGTACATCGGCCAACATTACAATCATTTATACTTACATTCAAAACGTAACATAATGAAAAGAGTGAAATAATACTTATTACTGCTTACTTAATTTACTATATAATGATCCAGCAAAGATTGTGATACAAAAAATAAAAAGTTTTTTTATATAAGTGTACATACAAGGAAGTAAATTACGTGATCTTATTTTAAGAATTCATTAAATATGAGCAGAATGCAAAATATAATCCTTCCAAGTTCAAGTAACAAATGATATTCATTCAAAAAAAAAATCTGTCATTTTATTCATTAATAATTTATATTATATTTGGACTCCCACACGTTTTAAAAGGCCTTCTAACTCTAATAACATTATTAAAACATCAAACGATTGCGAAATCATTTGCTATCTTAATTTTATACGCGCTCAGTACGTTTAAAAATCACATTTTATTTACTTGTTAATAAATCGTGTTACCGTTTGTTAACGTGACCTTACACGAAAGAATATTCGTGTTAATAAAATCGGAACCTCTTTCAATAAAGATATTCCGCGTTTAAATACGTCTATAAATCCGGCTTACATGTTTCTTACAAACCTTAAGGCTTGTCATTTTTACACTAAGTCTATACATTATCGACCTTCTCACGTCAATTTATCATCATTTGTTTTCAATTTCGGTCAGCTGCATCAAGGATTGTCTTTGATTTTATATATCTTAGTATTTTGTTGAGAGGATTTTTATTGTACCATAATGTAATACCGATGTATACAAATTGTTTTAGTGAATTGATGCTGGTGTTATCCTTATGCATCATATTTAAATACGAATAAAATATATTACATTCACTTGAAATATTATTGAATTAAATTATTTACTACCATCGAATATAGTAGAGGACAGTGGCGAAGACTCCATACTAGGCGATTATTTGAAGCCTACCTTCTTCAGAAAAATATTTTTTAATTGCGTATTGACTTATTTATATGATTATAATATATTCTATAAAATAATTTATTTTGCCAACGAGAGATGCCGTATGTGTAGTAATGTATTACACAGATAATTATTACAAAACAATTTGCAAAGGCTTTAAAAACTATACCACAGCGCGCCATCTGTCTTGACGTAAGTAAAGGTCGAATTATGTTTCAAATAATTCTCAATTTTTTTCATATGAATTTTACGTCACGTAGCCCGCCCAGTCTATTGAATTGTATGGACTAAGGTAAGCTCCGATCGCAGAGTCTAAAACCATTTTAGGTCAAACGATATTAGATAATTTAAAAAAATAATTTATATGGTGTTTAATCGAATATTAATAAATATAGACTGTTTTTAAAAATAAAAAACACTTTTATCTAATGATTTTTGATGCGTATAAATGTTTTGAAAAAATACGTAATTTAAACTAATCGCTTAATTTTATGTCGTCAGTGAGTTTTTGAAGTTTCATTAAATTAGTGTGTCGTTGTCATTAGTGTGTACCTACCTATTCAATCAGTAGTAATATCGTATTATCTTCTTATTTCTCGTAAGTATACCTTAATTGTCTTCTTTTTATCAGGTCTCCACAGCCTACCTCTTTCCAAAAGTCATCCTTCGCCACTGGTAGACGATGGACTCAATGCTGAATGTCTGAGACTTTTAATTATTGTACTAAATTGGAACCAAACGTTGCCAGTTTAACGATTAGACTTATTGTTCTGTTTATTCCTATTTAGTCATGGCACCTTGGAAGAATCGTATCCTGAGCTTTGAGAATAAATGCTTGCTGCGAATTCTGGGTATGACTTTGTCGGTAACAACTGGATAAAAAAAACTGTCCTTACAATCTCTCGTCACAATCAAGGGATTCTACCTTATCTTATAATCAACCGGGTTTAGGTATCCTGAAAGACGAAGTAAGACAGTCAAGCGACAGGGATTCTTGGAGGCGCCGCGTAGTGTTCATACTATAGTCATATAACTTATATACTTCACCAAATGATCGGACATGGATATAATAATACATGAAAGAATGAAACTACTGATCTTTAAATGTTGTGGGACTCTGGGAAATAATAATATGCAGCCAAAATTCAGACGAGCAATATTTATAATAAATACTGCGGTAGGTACTCGTAGTATGACACCATTCATGTTTTGTAGGAAAAAGATTTTATACTGAGACTATCTATGTAGGTTCGTACACTTTTGTTTTTAAAATGTTATTTAAATAATGAAAACGTACATCTAAATACACATAACATTGGAAATGCGAATTAGTATTGCAACGTTTGCAACTAGAAAATTTTTCACAAATAGTAGATAAGTTCATCATGACACTGAAAGTATAACGTATTAAGAAGTATAACTTAAATCTTAATAATTACAAGATAAAAAGAACTTTGTATATACAACGTTTTTAAATTTTCTGTTGAATCATATAAACTTGACTTGACTAGCTTACACGATCAAAAAAATTGTATTTGATAGAAATAATACTGAAATGACATTTTGACACTCATATTGATTTCCATAGTAACGCACCTATATATTAATAATTTTGTTGTTAGGACCCTAGCAACCAATAATAGTGGATTGGATTACGGATTTCTTCCGAAATAACTTTTCATATAAAACAGAATTAACTGAAAATGAATTAAATTCTACTTAAAAATTGCTAAAAGTATTAAAAAAATGCATTTGCATCGTGTTCTGATATATTCTAAATGTTTCAAATGTCTAGCTAGTCGGGAAGTTAGTTAAAAATCGATTGCAAGATTTGTACCGGACAAATAAGAATACGACCTAATAAAAACGTTGAAAAATAAAATACATTATAAACGGATAAGTTAACATTTTAATATATATACTAATAAGGCTCCACTCATCTGGTCGCGTTCGGTTCCCCACCACGATCTCTAACCTCCATTCGCTAGATGCGCAACATAATGATGCGCACTAATGCAATGTTTAAGTTGAACTATATCGACAAGTAGACCGACGTCATCTATGTTTTTTAATCTTTCTATATTATATGATAGATATCACATATTGAAATTTATCCAAATCTATGTAAGAAATAACAGACACAGACATTTTATTTACTTTCTGTAAAGGTCAGTTATATAAAACCGACTTCCATGAGAATTTTATGACATCTTTGACAACCATTGAGGTTGGCGTTCAATTAGTCATATCCACGATATAAATTTATTTACGTCAATTTTGTCACATATATTATTATTAAAATATGCAATTGCGGATTGCCTTGCAAGCAATACCATTCCCTCAGGCTTTCATCTCCAATACTAAACACAAAAGAAACATTTGTGTTACATTTGTTATGAGTTTCAACGCCATCATGACAATTGGTTTTAATAACTTAATACCGTTTAGCTAGCAGCATTACTGTCAAACTGTGGCCCTGAAACGTTACGTAAATGAATTAATTGTTACCTGTCATTGTTATCGCTTATGGACATTTCGTGACTTCCTATAAGTGCATTATATTTTGTAAATGGAAAGGTAGGTATACTGTTAAACCAAATATCATTCGTCGTTTATTATCAAAATTTCATTCGGTACCTATTTTCTTTTATATTACTCCTGTACTTATAATTTCACGTATAGTACATCTTTAGTACTAGGACAGATGGCGACAAATTAATCCCGAATGAATTAACTATGTAACTATGTTACCACATTATATTGAATGTGATAAGTATGTTTCGTAAATACGGTGTCATGTTTTTAGGATTCGACGATGGCTACCATTTTGGTTATTCAAGAGAATCTCAAAATAAATGAAGAAAAGATACATGCAAGCGAAGATTGAAACTTTTTGTATAAATGGTATAAATAATAAATAAATGTGGATAAACAAGTCAATCCATGTCAGCATATTGATCGGCGATATTAAATACCCGTATTGTCCAATTATGGCAAACTCGGAAAATAGCTTACTGTAGTTATTATTTCTGCGATATCAATTTTTCCACATAGTCAGCTATATCCGATGACGCAAACTCCATATAGTATCTGGCTCAATTATTTCCTAAGTATTCTTTCCAATATATTATTTTGATTGTGAGGACGTCAATAAATAGCGGATCATAATTCATTGGACATGTCACTCGAATATACGTTCCTGGTCTGTTAGCATCTCAGTCTATGTATCGCTCCGCATAACATCTCATTCTACAGAGATTCGGACCCCGAAACAGTATCATAAGTATTGTAACATACTCTTGTACCGACTGTTTACGCTGCAAATGAAACTCGCTCCAACATCCATCGGAGCAACCACCAAATCTCGACCCCTTTATCCACAACACCATGGGTCCCCCAGTGATTCTTCTTCTTTGCCCATATCCGCCCCTTAACTGGAGCATATAGACACCACGCGGCGCCTCCAAGAATCCCTGTCGCTCGCCAGTCTTCTTGCTTCGTTCCAGGTCAAACCAGCATCCCGTAGCTCCGCCGTATACACTCTGTAGATTGTATTTAGCGGCCTTCCAGGACGCCGGAATCCGGTCGGCTTGAAGAACAGGCAAGCCAGGTTAAAGTTCTCTTCTGGCATCCGCAGCACGTGGCCGAGCCAGGTCCAACGTCGCCTCTTCACTTTCAGCGTGATGAGAGGCTGCTTGGTACGTTCTCTTATCTCCTCGTTGCTCCTAAAGTCATACCACCGCACACCCAGTATTCGTCGCAAACATCTGTTTTCGAAGCTCAGTATACGGTTGCTCTGAGCCTTCGTAAGGTGCCATGATTCGCTACCGTAAAGCAGCACCGTCAGAATGCAAGCGTCGAATAGGCGGAATTTGGTTTTGACCGAGTACAATCGTGAGTCCCAGACATTTCGCATCGAGTTGAATGTTGCTCCAGCCATTCCCATTCGGATAGCGAGCTCTTTCTGCAAAATGCCATCTCCCGTGATGTGTACCCCCAGGTACTTGAAGCTGTCGACGCTCTCGATGCTCTGTCCATCGCTAATCAGAGGGAAATCTGGATCAGGACAGGTGCTATTGCACAAGACGTTGGTTTTCTTCGCGTTGATTTTCAAACCAACGCGAGAGGAGTTGTTATGCAACCTGTCGATTGTCTCTTGAATGCCCTCGATTGAGTTGTCGAATAGGACAGCATCATCGGCGTATTCCAGGTCGCATAGCTTCACCGTGGGGGTAACAGGTATGCCTCGGTCGGGTGGTATTGACTTCCGTAGTATGAAGTCAAAGAGAATGATAAAGAGAAACGGTGCAAGGACACAACCCTGTCTGACTCCGGTCGTGACCCCGAACCATTCCGTGACAGTGTCTCCAATTCTGACACAGCATTCGCTATTCTCGTGCAGGCTTTTGATTATGGCAATGATCTTGGGAGGGATCCCGTATGCTTCCAGTATCATCCAGAGGGAGGGGCGGTGCGGACTGTCGAAAGCCTTCTCATAATCCACAAAACAGCAGGCCATCGGACTGTTCAACTCATGGCTCTTCTGGAGAAGACATCGAAGGTTGTGGATTTGGTCTGCACACGCTCGACCAGGTAGAAACCCGGCTTGGTTTTTCCTGAGGACGTGCATTATTGGGTCCCTTATTCTCATCAAAATGATGTTTGCCAAAATCTTTCCCGGAACACTGAGTAGCGTAATGCCTCGGTAATTGTCGCAGCTTAGAGGGTCACCTTTTTTAAGAAGTGTGATGATTTCACCGTTCACCCAGTCCCTTGGGCAGCGCTCTTCTTCCCACACCTTTGTCATCAGATGAAACATAGGGTGCAGGATTGCGCTCAAGCTGTACTTGAGGAATTCAGGATGAATCCCGTCTCCCCCCGGTGCCTTTCCGTTCTTGAGCCTTTTCACAGCCGATTTTATCTCGGTGTGCGTGGGCGGGCAATCGGAAATGTCGGTCGCTCGGGGAATGTCCAAAAGTAAAGCTTCCGCAGATATGTCAAAGGGATCCAAGGGGGGTGGGCGGTTCAGCACTCCGCAGAAATGATTCTTCCAAATCTTCTTGACGCATTCTGCGTCAGACTCTATTGCTCCACTGGGACCACGAATGGCTCCGGGAGTCGGTGGTCGCCTGCCGCAGACTTCACGGGTGATTCGGAAGAGTTTCCTGGTGTCATTTCTGCTTGCTGCCTCCTCTGCCGCTTCAATTTGCCGGTTCATAAAATTGCGCTTGTCCAACCGCACGGATCGTTTGACTACCCTGTCTTGGGTCTGGTAGTCAGTCCGGCGGTCCTCGGTTCGGTCGGGGTCTCTCTCCTCGTCTCTCAGGGCTTTCAGCCTGGCTCGTTCACCAATTTCAACCCACGTTTCGTCAGACATCCACTTTGGCTGCTCACTCCTTCTGGTACCAAGGACGGTACGAGCCGACGACACAATCGCACTCTTTATGAGGCTCCAGTCCGCCTCAATGAGGTCGGATTCAGATTTGTGCCGCTCGTAGATACGATCTACACTATCTCGTACAGCAGTTTCGAAGTCGGTCCGAATTCTTCGGCGTCGGAGCTTCTCAACGTCAATTCGTTCGCACTTTGGAGGCCTCGCCTGGCGACTGAGTTTTACTCGGATGTTTCCAATAAGTAACTCATGATCGCTGACCCCCAGTGATTACCTCCCACAAATATATACATACATTTTCAATTATCAACAATAAGTCAGAATACAATTCGTGATCTTTATGGTCACTGCTTCACATTTAGCTAATACGACGCAATCACTGCTGATGTATCATAGAATGGGTGGATGTGTCCCAAACACGTGAAGCGCCTCTTCGCATCACATTCGTCGCCTTATAATATAGCGCAGTTGTACCAGTTTATCCCTAAGTTTTGCTACCTTGTATACGATTCTTATCATGCCTTGATCAATTCATTTCTGGCTAAAAGCCTTCACAGCCTAATTCTATTCCTATATCGTTAATGTTATTTCCCTTACGGACATTTTCTATCTCATGGGTACCGTAAAATTACTAGATTTATTCAGCTATGTATCCTATACTATTTAAGGTTTTCAGCAAACCCTATTACATCGTATATGTATTATTTTATGTTGTTACGATACATACTTACTCAAATCGCACATTATATCACACAATAAGTACTTATACTTATCGTACTTAATAATATGAACCGGCACTGACCTCTGCACACTGTATTGAGGATTCCGCTGAAGGTGTTGATAATTTATCGTTAGCCGGGATTATTTTTTACGGAATCTGTTTGCGAATCATCACCGCCATAATGATCGCGAGGTTTCAACCTTTCGCCATTCAATGCAAACGAATTGCCGCAATAAAAATGAATTGAATGCATTTAGCGCGACTTATTTATTGCTCGGTGCGGCGCGTTACTGGAATATGAGGCATGCCCGTGTTGAAAATTTAACATGATTCTTTTTCGTATGTAATAGTGAATTATTGCCCACTGGATATTTATAATGCTGCTAAGGATACTTACAAAGGTTGCGTTATGTAATCATTTGCACATCGACTATCTGAATGCAATTATTTATCTGAAGGTACCCTTTGCCACCTATTATATTTACACTGTAAAAAAAAGTAAATTACTATTTTCGCTTCTATGGGGTGCATATGAGGCATTATAAATAAGTCGATTGCTGCGAGAATCCACATGTTGTTTTTCGATGTGGCTCTAGGTATCGGGGGAGGTTAGACGTTGGAATCTTACCCTTGATGTTATGTATATGTTCAGACGGTTGCGTTGTGTGTGTGACATGTGATGGGCAGCTTTGAATGAAACACACGTTGGTATTTGTATGGTTTATATTATGGCACCGACAGATTTGTTGTTATTACACGGTGCTATGAAAAGATAGTATATTAATTAAAGTTTTGAGTAACGGTTTATAATATTAATTTTGAAATATATATTGTAAGGAAACTGTGCCATTTCCGTTGCGTTCTTGTCTATTCTCCAGAAATGAGCATACATATGAACATGTCAGTTTTGGGTTGTATAAAACCTCTACATAGGTATTAATAAAATAAGTGAAAAATAATAGGTACAAATCGAAGAAGTAAATTTTGAGTAGGTTATCAATGTATGAATATTAAATATTAGTAATAAGTAAGTAACCATTTTGTATTAACGGATTTTTTTAGTTGATAGTTATTAAACATTACAACCAGTGATTTAGTTTTAAATAAGGAAGTCTCAGAGCGCTGAGTAATTTTACTCTAGTCCCCCTCACCATCGCCTCCATTTATCACAATCCAAAATTCAACTTTGCAATGGCAATATAAAAGATTTTTTGTTCAGTCAGAAGTTAAAGTGGTCCGACGTCAGATGAGCGTAAATGATTCACGTTCTGAATAAAAAATGCAATATAAATTATCGAAATTCACTGTAAAAAGGACCTGTTCCCATACTCATTTAGAATTGCTCCTTAATCTGCAAGTTGCCGCATTTAACCTCTCCTATAAACTCTCGCTAAGTACTTATTCTATGACACGATTATGTGATGGAGCTAAACTTTTGAAATCTATCATTATTCAAAAATAGGTCACGTTAGGTTAGACCATTTTCCTACAAAATTCAAGTAGTACATTTTCTATTTCCCGCGGTACCTCGATAATCAGCGACATGTCAACAATATACAGATTAAGTTTAACCAGTATCTCATAGATATATCAGCTTAATTAATTTAACTTAATTATCAACGTAGTGTTAAGGTTACTTAAATACAATATTTCAAGAATATTCTGTTTGAGTTAAAAATGGTTACTAAAATACAATAATGTATCCAATTCTCTATTTGCCTGAGCAAGTTGCCTGAAGAATTTTTTGGAGAATGTATTATGGAATGTCGTGAAGGTATTATGAAAAACTCTAGATAAATGACATGACTTTTTTAAACCTAAATGCACATATATTTAAATATTAATGTAAGTAACCATAGCGGGCAATGTTAATTATAAATATTATAATCTTTTGTGAAAAGGTCTATCCCACGCGTCTTATACTTGATTTAAAAGGCCCCACACATTTATTATATTTTATATTGTTAAAATTCACATTATCTCGCGTGTTGACGCTTCAAAACAAGAATGATAATTAATTATTACCTTTCGCTAATTAACAATCTTTATTCCCCCAAAATGACTGTGTTTTTATTAAATTAGCGAAATGAATAATGCAGCGCTTAATACATATGGATGGGATTTTATTTAATTTAATGACTGCTTTCTGCAAAAAATAATAGTTTCAATGCATTAAGGTCTGATTCATCAAACATTGCTACCTTTCAAACTCTTTCTCGATAGGTAAGTAATAGGTTTAGTAAACGTCTGTTGAAGGGGTCGGGGAACTATTTTGGATATCACCTGACATATATTTATTTACAACGATATCAACTCAAAAGTAGAAGGGAGTTGTTGATTGCTACCATATGTACGTGAACAGTTATTATTTATTAATATAGCTACATTGTAGATGTATAGTATACGCTTCATAATTTTGCACTTTTTACTATGATATTATTAGTATTACTGATACTTACGCCTCTTTGCCTGATTACCTCACATACAATTAGATAAGATGATATTCACTTGTATTAATATATGTAGTAATAAATAAATAATGGACAATTTATGTAAAAAATATATTTTTAGAATAATCATTTTCATCCTAGAGCCGGAGTGCAAAGTTATGAAGTGGCAACTGTAACAACTGTATAGGTACTATACTTATTACCTATACAAAAGTCAAAATAATGAAATGAAAATTAAATGTACCCACTCATGAAATTCAAAAATAAATAATAGATAAAATTACTAAAAATCTCCTTAAATAGTTTACCTGTTGTGCCAATTTGTCAAATTTATAAATGTTCGCGAACTGCACACTTAGACCTTCTACCATAAGTAATGATCACGAATATGGAAATATTACTATTTTTAATTATTTCCAGATACTTACTCCATTCTTCATTCTGTTGTACATACATATTTGTAAGATGAAATTCAGTGTCAACGGTCGTGAGATCACTGTCATTGCATGCTGGGATCGATTTGTCAATTACAAACATTTTGATTTTCGCTCAAGTGAGTATACAGATCTTTGTCAATAAATGCAATGTTTTGTGAGGAGAGACTATCCGATTGCTCCAATGATTATTACACGTACCTATATCATTGCTATCTGACGCAGTATAATACACTTTAATAGTTAAAAATGTAATGGATAGGGGCGGATTTACCGGTACTACGAATGCATACAGTAGTAAGGCCTCGCCCGCGCTGTACAGGGACCCCAACTATATTGAAAAATATATACAAGTATTTACTTATCCCAAAATTAAAAAAAAAAATCCATGAAAACCTTAAGTACCTACCTACATAATTCGACGTTTCAAGAATAATAACTTTTTGATTTTTTTTATTATTAAATACTGTAGCATTCTCCATTATAGATCCTATATAACTTATAAAAGTATCGGAAATATACTTATTAGCAAAGTTCTAGATAAATATTGAACGGAATGGGATCTGCATCCGCTCCATTAAATTCGTCCCTGATAATGGATAGAAGTATTTTGCCGTGTTTCAATAAAAATCTAGTTAGGTTTATTAGTTTCATTAGGTTTACTTTTTCGCACGTTTCAATTATTCGGTGGACAGCAATAGATGGCATAGTGAACGGCGGAGTATGCACCACCGTTTTCAGGGCTTCGAACCGGAAATGAACCGAAAACCAAAAACCGGAAAATCATTATTTTTGTCGGAAAGAAAACCGGAACCGAATCCGAAATAAATATCGGTTTTTTCGATTCGGTACATTTTCAACTACGCGTGTTAACATGATCTTACTCCCCACTTCAGTTATCGTTCTATTGCCGTAGGCGCAACACGTCTTACGTCTTGAGTCTTGGCTCTTGGGCTATAAGAGTCTTGGGTCACTCACTACCATCCACTCGGCGCTGAACCGAAAACCGGAACGAAAAAAAATAACGATTCGAAGCCCTGCTTTTTTACTTAAATTGGTGAATGAAAATTTTTATGTTATAGATTAAATTTAAAAAAAAAAAACATATTTTCAGTTGCAAAAACACATAAAGATACCGAAATTCACACATTGACTCGTCGATATTATTTGTTCGTGCGATTGCTATGATCTCGTTATTGTAAACCAGTGCCGGAGTAAATTAAAATTTAAAAATATAGCCGTAGAAATATTTGTTGTTTGAGGCAGTACAGTGAGGGTTCGTCGGCGGCTCGGTTGCTCCGTTTATCGCGGCGATCACTTTTTATTTAAGTACACATTAGTTTACATCACGATTTATAAAGGCCCTGGGAAACATGGCCGCATGCCCGCCCGACACATGTTACTTTCAATTATGTATTTTTTTTATTTTTATTTCTTTTCATAATGCGCGCGCAGTATGCGCCTTTGGAAGCGAATTTAATCTGCATAACGCATCGCCGGCTGTATACTATGTCTGCAGACTTAAATCTTAAAAACATATTTTAAATTATATTTATATCTTCTTATGGTTTCTGAACTTATTCCGCGTATGGTGCGCATCAGGTTTATATAACGATTTATTCAGGAAATGAGTAGGTACCTACATAAGTTAAACCTTTAAAACATGTATATTCCAATCTTTAAACGTTTGTAAAAACCAATTCCGAGGTGTGTTAATTAGCCATGGTTTTTTTCTATGGGTCCTTGTTCTTCATTCGATTTGTAGTTGCAGTAACAAGAAACAAGAGCAAGTAGATACAACCCAGCTTCTCGCAATTTTTATATACATTTTGTGATCTTTACAAATTATAAATCCAAAATGTTTTCACCATGACATGGGGGGTTGAGACAAAGAAATATATAACAGTAGAAACGGAAAATTAAATCCATCGCCTACGAGCTTGTCAGTCAAACTTTCAGACTCATCGTGTACCGCAAGATGACAATTTAGAACAACACGTGGTGTTTGATCAGGTCTAAGGTTGGAAAATGATTAAGAACTCCCACCAGATAGAAGGATCAAGTTTCCATTGACACACGATGTGTACCACTGAATACCTAGACAGGTGTAGTGGTGCCTTGGGGAAGGCTGTAAATGGTGTTAATCGTCCGTTCCACGATTCTCAGACGTAAGGTCTCGATGAAGGAAAAGAATATTATTAAGATCCAGTAATGCTAATATGTTATGATAATATGTTATGGCGGACACTAATCATCATGTTTTTCAACATTAATATTTTGTGTGCAGTCTATGTTTCAGAATCAATCATTATTATTGCGATGGTAACAATCTAAACACTTAATGCTTCACAGGCCTCATTCTACTAAACGCATGTAACTTTGAAGCTGAAAGTATCACCTGCACTGGCATACAATTGTCACAGTAGATACGTAATAAATGGTGGGCATACATTTTGCTAGTGCGCATGCAGGTGATAAGTTTGACTTGAATAATAAACGCGACTGTTGGAATAGGCCTTGTGGTATATCGATGGTAAGGGATATAGATAAGACAATACTAGTATGTAATGTGACATTCGTCATTTTGATTCTAGGGCGGCATTCTTCATCCTACTTGCGACTAAAAATACTCTAACTATTATACCTGAATTCGTATCCGGAAATTTGTACGTAGACAGTTCACCGTAGGACACTTATTCGTGCGTAAAACTAATAAAATTCGAATATGATGTGATTTTAAACTATTAAGACGTTTCGTCATTTGGCCATAGATAAAATTCTCTTCCCCTTGATAAGTCAATTCAGGTGGTTACGTGTAAGTTGTACGTATTCAGTTCATCGTGGGACACTTATTCGTGCGCCGCAGTACGTGAAAATGAGTTCGTGTAACATTTAATCAAATTACGAGTTCTTCGTTGAACATTTCACCGTGGAGTATATTTGTACGTATGCTACAATATGTGGCGAATTATATGAGATGTCTTTACTAGGTTAGGTTAGGTTAGGTTAGGGTTAATCTAATTGGAACAGTACTATTTGCAAACTATCGCCGCATTTTGCAAGATACGTACAAATGTATTCCACGGTGAAATGTTCAACGAAAAACTCGTCATTTGATAAAATGTTATACAAACTCATGTTTCACGTACTGCGGCGCACGAATAAGTGTCCCACGATGAACTGCATACGTACAACTTACATGTAACCACCTGAATTGACTTATCAAGGGGAAGAGAATTTTATCTATGGCCAAATGACGAAACGTCTTAATAGTTTAAAATCACATCATATTCGAATTTTAATAGTTTTACGGAAGTCAAATGAATCCACAATTATTATTATCGCTAATTAAATACATTCAGATTATAAATTAACATAAAACCACATCTTTGTCAATTTTGTAATGTGGACTTAATATACCGATAATGTTCTCTTTCATCCATAATAAGCAGCTTAAATATATGGTACCTATTATGCAGTGAAATGTACTTTTTGTAGTCGTAAATTACCGTTCAATAATGCTCGCTTTTGGCGGTATTTATAAAATTATTATTCATATTTTGTGTCGCGAGGAGATATCCGTTTTTGAATAATATCGAAGGTCTTGAAATAGTGTTGAGATAAATCCTGCAATATTTCAAACTAAGCCAATTATTTATTGGCAAATTTCTCGTCTTCGTTTCTCTCTCGTGCCATGATTATATTATTAGCGCCACAGGGTGATTCAAAACTTTCCCAATTTATTAAATTACTTAAAATTAAAAATAGGTGTATTGTGAGTATTGTGTCTCTCACTGGGAATCGAACCCGAAACTCCCAGTATGAGAAATCACTGCCTTACACATTGAACAACGGGGTCGCCCTGATAATTAAGAAATAACAATGAAGACTATTATTGCCAAACATTATTTGTTGAAATATCCGAGCACCTGAATGAACTCTATGGAGATACATCATGAAGCGGAATGTAAGGTGCAATGCCGATATGATGTGGTGTGGCGAGGTGTGGGAGTCGCGAGTAAATGATATGTAAACCCCTCTCGATTGCCATACCTCGCCTTGCCGTCTCCAGGGGGCTTTACGCCCAACACACCTATATTATATCGTGGGCGTACAGGCAGAAGTCACTAACTACAAGTATACAGTTCTGAGATAATCAATGTTTTGTGTTTTTGTTATTCTTAAAATGGTTGTAAAATTTTTATTTTTTGAGTTATTCATTACTTTTATTTTTTTATATGTTCAATAATCTTAAATCGTGACTTCTGCCAGTCAAGCAGCATTACCTTTTCTATATAATGACATTAACATCTCAATTTCGTCAAAACTGGAGTTAGTGACTTCTGCCTGTACGCCCACGATATTATACTACATACCCGCAATATTTCTACTATTACTATTTATTTGCACTGCAGCTACAACGCATAAGTTAAACGTACGGAAATGTCACGTCCAGTTGTCATGTTTGCAGTAGATATTAGATAGATATTGTAAGATCGTTGCTGGGTGAATCACGTTCGGCCATGGCTATTATTATATTATGTGGAAACTCAGTAGGAAAAGCAGATGATATTAATGAAATCGAAAGACTATCCAAAAAAATGTTTAATTAGTCATAATATAAACCAATCACGACAACGTTATATTAATTTTCATTAATTAAGAGAGTAGTTGACACTGATATTGTTGATAAAGGTAGAAGTTAAATGATTATTTTTATACTAATTATTGCAATATTTTGAATAATAAACAATAAAATGCAATTAATATTAGGTACCTAAACAAATAGTGTCAAAAATCATTGATTACTTTTTAAATATAATTTTACCGATTTATTGCATTCACCCTGTATTGCATCGATGAAAAAGAGTTAGCTGGAGTATACGAGATTATTTCTACCTTTCAATTATTATGTGCGAATTTAATTTATGCAGTTACTTATTTCTCATTTCCTCCGTTATGTCTGATATAAAAAGTATAAATTGTACCGAGAAAAAAATCGTTTCCTGGTAAATTTTTGAGTCTGCAAATGAATACAATGTTTTGATTCAAGTATTACAATCACCGTAATTATTATTATCTCTTTTTCTCTCGATAAATAATAAATATGCTATTCATTTTCGGCAGGCTCTCGATCAGGCAAATAAATTTCATAATGCGTTCCCGAAAATTTTTTCGTGTTCCCGTTTCAATGCGTTGGCGAAAAATGCTTGCCTGTATCAATGCACCAAAGTGTAATATGTGAGAATTGACCTATGGTATTATTTTTATTGTAATACGTAAAAAAATATTTTAAAGAAATTAAAAAATTAACTTAAAAATACATTTTTTATATGAATGACGCCAGTTTTTTTGCGACTGTACAAATAATTTTCAATTGCAGCTGAAAGTGATGTTATAAAACACAAAAACGAACCAAGCAGTCATCAAGAGACTAAACGTAAAACAGAAGAAGAGCGTCGGTACGCTGGTAGGGTATAATAGGGCGCCAGGATAACGGTCACCTGGGTGGCTGTTAACTGAACGATTGCAATTTTGCCGTTGGTAAAGATTAATACAATCCGTAAATTCGTCATTTGTTACACGTTTGAAATATACTCTGGTGCACGCAATTCAAATCAATTTCGTGTTAATGTCTTCCTGGGATACTCCCAGTCAATAACGACTCGTAGAAATAAACAAGTTATGCATTACATTGGGTGGCATATCTAAAGAGGTAGAAATTAAGAACATAATACAAATATTACATCATTTGAGAGTAGACGCTGTGGAAACAAAATTGCTTTAGTTAAGAGGACGTTATACAGAAATGGCCTTGAGAATTGAAAATATGATTTTTTAACATGTGGTCCATAATATCTGGTCTACTAGTTAATATAAAAAGGTCGTGTCAAAGTTGTTTGTGTTAATAAATTTGCTCTGTGACTGATCCGACTCATATTTCACATTTATTTCATCAGGGCTGTCGAAGACATAAATCATAATATATATTTATAATTTTAAATTTTTATTTATAATATATATTATTTAAGTTTTGTGCATCTAATGCCGGGTCCACACTGGCAACAAGTTAATTTGCTGGCAACCTCGTTAGATTTTACGATAATTATTGTAAAATTTCTTAAGCAATTATGGTAAGTATCGTAAAATTTAATGAGGTTGCCAGTGTGGAAATGGCTTAATATCCACTGTGGTTCACGTAGTGGCATGGACCTGGGGTTAGCTAATTCAGGAAGTCAACACCCATGATAGAATTTTTTCCAGTTTTGGTTGCATTATATTCCAAAACTCTTCTGTAAAAATCGTTTCCGAGTTTATAAATGGAAATTTCTCGGTGTACATAGTAAACAAACCTACGAATAAAAAAAGACAAAAAGGAACATACTGATTCATCGCAGTAAAATCTGGTAATCAAATTCGCCATTTTGAAAAGCGACGATTTTGCGTAAACAAATATCACGTGGTCTGTACGTGTGCGGCAAACTTCGAATGTGTTTGTAATTTTGTGCAAAGTGCGAATGTAATGTTTTCAAATAATTGATATGGATTAATTATACCATCGTATTATTTTCTCGAAATCATAAACATACTATAATAGTATTTGAGTATCAACCTATGTTCAATTTGAATTGGGTTATAATAATAATATACCCGTATATATATCAATAGTATGTTTGCTACAAAATCCACCCAAGTTATCAGTACGTACTTGCACAGGTTTGATTAAAAACCATGATGAAATTAACATTTAAAAAATATGAATGCTTAATATTATTTTGACAGCCCTGTTTTCTGATCGGCTTCATGTCGCAGGTGTTCATAAAATAATAATAATTCTCCGCGCGGCAGAAATTATCAGTAATAATAATAATATTTCTTGAAATAAAATCTCCGATGATTAGTGATTTTTGCGAAAAGATCGATTTAAATTGACGTAGTTACGACGCCGAGGTCCTTTTTATACTAAATTATATTTGAACGGCGGGCTCTTCAGCGGGCCCTTAAGGCGGTGGGAAGATACTCAAATCTCTAAGCAGTTTAATCGTTAGTGGATGTATACGATAACTATTAAGATAGCCATAATATAATCAATAAAACATAGTTCGTAATAATTTCATATAAAATTTGAGAATAGCGAGGAGTCACATTGTGAGTCTGCTTAATGGCGAAACTTTGCGTAGGGAAATTATTGGTCCTGCCTCGCAAAATAACTTTGAAGGTATTTTCTCTTTCGTTAAGTCGCGGTACAAACCCTAAAGTGTGTATATACGTAACGGATGTTGGAGGGTAGTGTTCTATAACATCTTTATGAACATGTCACATTTTAGATATTATCTTGGTCACATTAGGACTTTACAGATCAGGAAACAGTTCATAATGGAGATTTGACAATTTTAGTGGTACCTAATAATAATAATATCGCTCATCTTCTGTGGGGCAGCATACAGCTCGCGTGCTCTTGTAAGTTGGCGTCCTTAATCCGGATCATCCGATATGATTTATATCGAC
Source organism: Rhyacophila brunnea (assembly GCF_057557595.1). Classification (NCBI taxonomy): domain Eukaryota; kingdom Metazoa; phylum Arthropoda; class Insecta; order Trichoptera; family Rhyacophilidae; genus Rhyacophila; species Rhyacophila brunnea. Next base: position 4,771,176 of record NW_028232796.1, on the reverse strand, counting down.
GAAGTTTCAACAAGCCTTCCTGCGAAGCCTTTTCAGCATACCTCTTCCAGAATGCATTCATTGTTGTTAACAAATAGTTATGTTAAACCTGTAGTGCCGCCGACAATATTATATAGTTAGACACGACTTCCTTAATAACAATATAACTATCGCTTGGAATTATTGCTCTAAGGAGCAAAGCTTTTCTTAGCTTTTGCTTAAATAGTGTACGTACGGAATGTGTTTAGAATACTAGTTTTAATTATTTCTCATTCAGCAAACAGCCAGACATGGCTATACATAAGTTTATTGATAATCCTGATGATATTAGATTTATTAAAACCTGCGATTGGATTAACAAGTATCGACAATTCGATAAATCTTTATTTTTGATGGTCCAGAAAGAAAATGAAGTACAGGAAAACGGCGATATCGGTGAGTGAATTACAAAGAGAGCGCTAGGAGTAATCGACTAGAAAGGGAGAGCAAAGTGGAGGAATCTGCTGGAGCCCGTCAACTTCCACCCTGGGCTGTAGTGAAAAGGAAATTCAATTAACTTGAAGCATGTTCTATTGAAACTGCGTGTTGGTTTAATTTTGAATTTCATTGAATATGAAAATATAACTGATATCATTTACTTATCGGAATTTCATTTAACCATTGAAATATAATATATTTGTCTTGATTTATTTATCTGTAACGCACGAGAAAAAAACATATATAAATGTGGAACATAGAACGAGACATGGAGAAGACGTATTAAAAGGGGTAAGGTGACAGAAAACATACACGTGAACGCAAATTCTAAATTAAAAAAACAAACTAACACAAAAATAACGGTTTTTTTTAATTTTAATTGGGTCGTGAATGAAATGATAGGATACTCTAATACGTTGACAGATAATGATTGAAGTGCAGTACTGGCATATTGCCACATCTAAGAATGTTGATATGTGGCACTGCCACATCTGGTACTTTTTTTCTAGTTGTATAATATTCACTTCAATTATTAGGTATATATATATCAAAATATTACCATCATCTATATACTATTGATTTTGTAATCATTACATAGTTATATATATTTACCTACTCATATTTTTCTAAAAAAAAATTTTTTGACCATGTCCGATACTAATAGGATCACATGGGCCTCCACAGAGTAGAGATTTGTATTAATAGATTTTGTTTTTTACGAGATATGGATGTCAGACACTTGCTCAACCTATTAGGTCCATACCCTGACTCACACACAAATTGAAAAACAATAATGCACTTGACAATGTACTTGCCAGACCCAGGATTCGAACCTAAGACCCACGGCGTGATAGTCCAACGGTTAAGCCGCGGGGTCAATAGTAAACTAAAAAACTAAACTGCATAATGCAAAATTCGTCGAAACAGAGAGGAATTCAACTTTCAATTTTTTATCCGCTACGAAATCTAGGCATGGACAATAACTAAACTGCACTGGTTTGTTTAGAGTAATATATTTATTTATTTAAGAGAAAATATTGTGGACATAACAAATTTAATTTCAAGACGTTCACAACATGCGATTTCCAATATAAAAAATATTACCCTCACAAGAGAGAAGAAAATATATATAATACAAAAAACATATGTGTCTACAATTTTATACAGATTTTTTTTTCGAAAACAACATAGGTACATAGCACGTCACTGAAAATGTCTATGTCTTTGGGAAGCGCATTGACTAGTCTTGCACCCCTCGCTAAAATGGACATTAAATGTAACATATATTTTGTCATAGGTATATCGGTGGACATGTAATGACTCAAACAAATGGAAGTAGCGAAAAGACGCCTGCATCCACCGGTGGGTAACCCCGGTCTAAGTGTATGCTATTTTTATTCGAAATACGATACAATAATACTGTATTCGATGTTCGTTGTTTTTTTGCGAAATATTCATAATATAAAACTTCTGCTCTGTAAACTGTTTATAAAAGTGAAAAAACATTATTCAACAAGTATTTGAATCCATAGAGTTTTCTGTCTTTACCATTCGTTGACATATTTTCGCTGTCTACGTCGAATTTTAAAACTTTTTATCTCGTAGAGGTCGGGTCGGTGTCTCTATACAAACAAAAAAGATTGTTTTTACCAAGCTTATGATATGTTTTTAAATCTTCTTTTTATTTATGTACCATATCGGGGACTGGTCTTGGAGATTACTTTGGCGAAGGTGACTTTGTTCTGTATAATGTGGAACACTGGAACTCTTCGATTTTTCAATTCCAGTCCAAATTTTTGATATTTCAAATAATATTTATTAATTTTTCCGTTTAACCGAAATGGATTCACATATTCCTCTCCATATTATATTATTAATAATTATAAAATACCTTTTTTCACTCCAAACATTTCGTATTTATATTTTATGTACTAACTACATAATAAAATCGATACCCACGTTCTCCCATTGTGTGTTATTGTTAGCGTCGAAACAATACAAACGTAAAATTTTGTCTTCTCAATGCGACATTTTTATGTTTGTATACCCGTTCGAACAATGCACTTACCTAAAGAATTTGTATCTAAAAACTTGTTAATTATCACTATATCACGACATGTTAGTTAACGCTGAATGTGTTTGCTCATACATCTGGTACTTAGGTGTGAATGGGGCTTGCCTTTGAAACTATGAGAACGATTTTTTTTAGATTTTAATGAATATGCATACAAATTGGCCTTTAATGAGACTCTCATATCAGCCTCTTGGATAATGCCTTGTTAAGTTTAACATGTCGCGTTAAACGGAATACATCAATATGAGATGTTATCACATCGAAACATGTTTAATTGCTTCGTGTGTTTTTTGTATAATTTAAAAATAAAAGTTTTATTAAAAAGAAAATTAATTTCTCGTTTTTTTCTGTTAGATAAATAATATGTACCTAGTAATATATTATAGAAAGATTTCACCAGTTCAGTTGAATGTCTTTATTATTGATATTGTCACTGAGGTTCGAGAAAAAGATAAGAAATCTTCTTCTTCCTGGCACAACAACCATATGTGTGGGCCTAGACATCCTCTTGCATCCACGTCTATGCAATTTACGTCACGGGATTTTTGCATGCTGGCGGTATTGCAATGGGTTTAGTTCCAGAAACGACCGCGGTGACGTGTATGTCTTTATATAGAAGCCGCAGTCTACAAGCCGTTTCTTTCCAATTTTGAAGTCCGAGATCTGTAAACCCAACTCGATATTATCCCTTCATTTTGTAGGTACGAGGTCGACCGGCTTTTCGTTTGCCTTCTGGCTTCCGAATCCAGTCAGTTTCTTTCTCATGCGTGAATCGAATCGACATTCCACTCCTTATCACCTCACCCACCTCCTAATCCCCAGTGTTATTGTCACCAGACAATCAATAAGCAATTACGGGTGATGAGAGATGGTATTGAAAGAACATTCAGTTGCATCACTTAAAAAGCTATACCATTATGTTATCAAGAGTTAACCTATTATTAATTATTTCACTGTTATTTCTTGATGGGAAGACATGGTATTAAGAAATAATACATATTTATTGCATTTCAATTTGTATGCTATTCACTAATTGCAATTGCCGTTCAATGGTTTTGAAGTAAATAAGTTTGGCTTAAACTGTGTTATACTGTCATCTATTTATTGTCAAATCTCTCCTATATAAGTTGTAGTAACCGGGCAAAACACAACATGAAGAAACGGAACATGAAGAAACAGAACAATGACAAAACAGAACAGCCAGTGGAAAAATAAAACATTCATTTTTGTCATATTTATTTATTAATTGAATACTTAAGTTTATAAAACAAATATATATAAATATTTAATATATGTTATATAATCACTGCATGTTAGCCATTCGGCATTAAAACCTCAATTTATCTGTTTGATTTTGATATTCATGCACAACTCCACAGAATTATTAAACTCATTATTCCGTTGTAACTAGTCACCCAATCATTTTGAATTTATTAGATCGATTAAGATGAGATATACCTATCTTGCCGACAACACCGAGTTGAGTCCCGTTTAATTGAGGTTTTCCTGCGATTAGACATGCAGAAATTATATAATTTGATTTTTACGGCGTATTGAAAACCTGTGTTATAAATCTATACAACACAGAGAGATACGACAATTTCAATATTAAATGTTATATTTTTCATAGTTCTGTTTATCGGTGTTCTGTTTTGTCACCGTTCCGTTTTTCATGGAACCATAAGTTGGCTCCTATAAAGGCACGTAAATATTTTTACTGTTATTGAATGCGTCTAACTTATATGTTTAATCTTTTCAGATCCCTATCTGCCTCCTATGAGTAAATGGATAATGTTTTAGTACTTATTCTTATGTTGTTAAAATAGTTAAGGTCATGCATAAATACATTATTTTTGGACACTGGATTGTGATGTACCAATGTATCACAAGCAAACTGGGAGATCAACAACGGGATCCGAAAAGTAGCACGCACATTACCATTGTTCCATCGGGGCGGTTATTGAAAGTGTAATTATTATGTTGTCTACATTAAAACATGAGTTATGTATGTAATACTTACACGTTGTTTGTTAAAAATGTTGAAAATATCATAAATGATTTATGATTTGAACGCAGTACGGCGTCGGGTGAATGAAGTACATATCGCTTTATGTAAGGACTCCGGTCACTCACACACTAGCCTACAAATTGTTATTTATTGAATCAGAATAGAATACGATAGAATGACTATTAAACGTTCAAAATATAAGTATCCATTTTATTTTGTTTAAAAACCGTCCGGCCAAAAAAACCCTTTCACCATATTATAATCGAATACCTGTGTCCATGGCCCCCACAAGGGAGGGGCTGGCAGGGCTTTAGCTTAGAGGCCCGGGCTCAGGGGGGGCCTGGCATGGCGGGTCCCCCAGATAAATGAGATAAACACAAATCTTAAATTTGTTTCAATAGTAAAAAAATTCGCCTGTGGGGCTATTGTACATCGAGATTATTACCTTTTTAAAAATATATAGTTGTGGCGAGCGCAATTTTTGGTTGATGTGTGTTGATATTCGACAACTCCATAATTTGATGTGTTAGAAAATCGCTACAAATACACTTAATTTTATTTGACCTCAAACACCATTTGGAAAACGCCACTGAAAGGCGTCAGATTGCCTTTAACCTTAGAGATAGGTAGGGGGGGTGGCAAAAATTCTGGCCTGGGGGCCCTCGTCAGGATGTGGGGGCCATGCCCGTGTCACCTGACTCACGGAAAAAAATCATAATTTAATGGTAAACGAGTTGGTTATGGACACAAAGTTAGTTGTGATATTAAAATGATCATTCAAATATTACACATTATGAATAAAAATAAAACAGTTTTTTAAAAAAAATGTTTTTACCTGTAGATGAAATTGAAAAAAGATTTTTTTCTGACGCTATGCATACCTTCTTATTATCGTAAATAGTACGCGGACCAAAATTATAGTTTAACTTCTATAATAAAATTATAGTGCCTACGGTCGCTAGTGGAGTATACGTTATATAACTTTGCACTTTTTTCCACACTTTACTATACTGATAGGCATATTTGCCTGATTACCTCGCATACAATTAGATATAATACTTACTTGTATTAATAAATAAACATACAGATAATATTTATGTAAAAAAAATATTTTTAAAATATTTTTTGACCATGTCCGATCCTAGTAGGATCATATGGGCCTCCACAGGGTAGAGGTTTGTATTAACAGATTTTGTTTTTACGACAAATGGATGTCAGCCACTTGCTCAACCTATTAGGTCCATACCCTGGACTCACACACAATTTTGAAAACAATATGTGTACTTGCCAGACCCAGGATTCGAACCTGGGACCCACGGTATGATAGTCCAACGCTTAAGCCGCGCGGCCAAGTGAAAAGTTATGAAGCATAATATACTCTATTAGCTGTGATAGTGCAGTGGGTATAATATCAATAAAACGACTAATGTTGGTACGCATGTCTATATATAATAATATAATAACTATTAGAATTTAAAAAAAAATAGAAATATATTTGCTCCGAATGGGTTTTGAACCTATAATCATCGTGATTCAGGTGCTGTGCTTTACGGTTAAAGATGCTGGTGAGATGCCCTTACTAATCACGCAGACATTTAAAAAAGGGAAAATTCTTGTTTAGGATGACTAGACGTGAATGTGGGAAAACTCTGTTGTATCGGAAGTTATTTATATTGTGAGTTTTTCTTACAAAACCGGAATTATTTAATGAAACGTGAGTCTGCTTTACCTCGTTTGCGGCGTCCAACTACGACGGTCAAGGCGTTAATTTGTCGGCCTTTTCCGAGAAAAAACCACATGCGGTACAGTGTGTACACTGTTTGCGAAGAATATAGCATTCTTTGTGACAGTTGATCCTTGGACAGACACTCCAAAATAAATCTCAAGAAATACAAAGAATGTTGAAAACCTGCCCAAATCGTCCTTGTATGTAGAGGATTGACAGATTATTCCGGCATTGCGGCTTCGACGAAATCACTTTGGAGCGGTGTTAGTGTCATTTGAAAGTAACAATACTTCAAGAATCTACACACTAATATATTCTTTGTTTTTATTAAATTGTAAAATAATCACATTAAAACATTATTACTCCACATTCAATTAACAACCGCAGCCACTAGTGGTAACCACGTGGTTTCGACTGCTACATGCTTCAGAGTTCAGTTCACTGCTAGCCGCCGAGACTAAGAACCGCTTTTACCTTACCGCGCCACGTCTCTATTATCGTTAAGCCCACAATTTCCCAGATACAGTCACAATTCACCCTATGCTTTGAGTTGAACAATGGAAACCTAATTTGCGGTTAAAGTGTGCGCGTAGTCTAACTACAATACACATACCCTGGGTTTGATGTGTGCGTATGAGTAAAACTTATTTTATGTTACCTACTTATTAAGGCTATACCTACCTCAGAGTTGAGGCATGGTCTAAAAAGATCGTGGCTAGGTGATGCGCGGATTGCAGGTCGCGGGTGCAAATGACGCATGCCGAACGAAATATAATTTGTCATATAAATCCAACATGCGTCCATTTAATGTTCTGTTTATTGTTTATATTAATAACAATACCAATATATTCATTGACATGTTTTCTTTTTCAAGTAAATGGGTAACGTTTTTAGTCATCTTTACACGATTTATGAATTAATACCCCCGTCGCCATCACGAAACAAATTGACGTATTCACACCTCGACGTTCGCTCTCCGATTGCCAGCGAGTCCAAAATTTCGTCGCGCCTATAGTTGAAAATTATTTGCCGTTTCACTGATGTATCGTCTTAATACTTTAATATGTATGCATGTCGGGCATAGTGCGAAAAGATCACAAAATAAATCAATAGATACGTATTATATTATATAAATCTCCAAGCAGATGAAATGGTAATGTGATGGATATGTCGCCTGGGTGGACAAATGCCGTCATACAGTGGTACCCAAGGGGCATTAAACGTTCACGGGATCGCCCTAAAACTCGATGGATAGACAAATCATAAAGCTAAGTACATCCACCGAACTTCTAGCAGCAAAGAACTATGAGACGGACCAATAAGAGTAGAGGAAGTTAGATTACGTTTTCATCCAGCAGTGGATCGACCCCGGCTGTTGATGATGATGATGACGATAATAATAATTCTATCATCCTGCGTATCTACCATTTAACTCATAAGTACATTTTTCAATATTTTGGTACACATTATGTAATTAGTGGAATTTATTTACCAAACTCTCAGAACGTCTTTATTATTTTGATACCGGAATCATAACCTTTAGAACTCGTAACCGGAACCATTAATAAATGTTGTGGTTTCGGAGGTTTCTATGGAAATTGGTAGGAGACTTCATTGCAGTAGATATACTTGTATTCGTCGGTGATGTGATCAAACTGTTCTTTGCAAATTTGTTCTTGAATATATGAATGAATAATCCATACATTGCTCACCCCGCGCAGTTGTAACCATATACAATGTTTGCGATTAATAAACACCATTTTTGGTCGTTCACTTACTTTTGCAGGTGCATCCTTAGAAGTGATCTCGAGTAGGAGCCATATTTTCATAATAATTGACAGGCATTTTCTTCACAATTTACGAATTTAACAAGATGTCGAGATTGGACGTAGCGCAGTGGTTATTTTAATCGTGTCAATTTTCAGTAAATAAATATATATTATGCGAAACCTTTAGCACAGTCTATTATTTTTGCCAAGTCTGTATTTACTAACATACGGTGCCAATAATTTCACCTCAAGTTTCAGGATTATTTGTTATGGTTTTTGTTTATTTTTTGTATCGTTACCATGTGTATGGTTATTGATTAGCCATTAAGTACACTGGAATCTCGGCAATATTAATACGGACGATGGGCTACCCAAACATTGTTTGAAAACATCGTGGGTTTCGTATATGTCAGAAAAACCCAACGTTCAGTTTGGCATATCTGGTCTCAATTAAGACAGTAATTAAATTATTTTTTTATTTCACAAATTATACGTTCAAGACGTTCACAGATGTACACGAAAAACCAAATAAAATAACAGTAAGTATTATTTTTTTCTTCTAATAATGAAACAGTGAATATTAAATGATAACGACAGTGTATACATACACAAAAAGGAAACGGAATTGAGAACATACACACAGGCACCCATCTCTGAGCAGATGCTTATGTCTGAATTGTATCACATGACATTAATAATTAAAGATGATATAATAATTAAAAAGTTGCGGCATTGGATTTTCTACTGTGGATATGGTCAAGACGCACCGAGGGTTATAGAGCCACGACTGATAAATTATTTATTATATTATACATCTAACTACTGAGATAGGCTACCATCACTCACTGGATTTCACCGTCCCGGATTTATTCTCTCAAAACCTAGAAGTCCTAAGGCATAAAGCCCACTAAAGGCGTCGGATCGGTGCGATCACCGCGAAGTAGGCCCGTGAAGCTTAAATACAACCGAAAAGACACTCCTCCCACCCGCGCATTACCCTTCACCATTGTAATAAGGGGCACGAGGAGCGCAAAATAATTATTATTTTCAGCGCCTCTCATAACAAAGCAATAAAAATATTATTAAATTTCTCGGCGGCTTGTAATTTATATTCACGATGATGTAATTCTAGCACCTAAACAATGAGTTCACTGTTATTAAATAATGCCGAGCCGCCCGTCTATCGACGACGCGTCCAGAAGCGGATAAAATAAACAGCGCGCGCTCCTTTTGCTTGCCGTGTTCAATGAATGGGCTACGTTGTGTTTTCGTTACTTCGTCCCGCTGAGAAGCCAAATAACTGGTGACTCATGGGGCGGGCGGGCACAATGCTCCTCAAAACCAATGTGCGCTGCCATATTTGATTACGTTGTATTTTCGATGATTCACATTGAATATGCGCGAGCGCCCCGCAAGCCCGATTCTATGTGCACGACGCCTAAAACTATTAAACAAGAACATCCGACATGATATGGGAACTAATAATATAAGATAACTGCAATAACTCCTGAAAATTGTCACAATGAAATTTAAGAACATGGTGTGTTTGCAAGTGAAGGTTTGTGGTGGTATTGTGTCCAATTTGTTTTACATAATATGATTCAGTTGCTATCCTTAAATAATATATTTATTACATATAATAAAATTCTGCTACTATGTACGTAGGTATCTTGCGTTATCAGTTGTCACATATTTCAAAAGGGCTCAATAATAATATTTCTATTGAAGTATAACTATTTACCTCGCGGTATTTATATGACTGTGGTCTGAGTGTATAATAAATAAGTAAAAGCGTGTTCATAAAGATTGTCGCGTGCTTTTAATACGGCATAATGAAGACATGTTAGATAAGTATGGCTTAGAAATATGGTTGCGTGTTGGAATCATTATTAAATTTGTCATTTTCTCTAGAAATATCTCAAGTACGTGATAATGACACATTAATTTTGACACTTGATAGTTTCCATTTATGAAGATTGTTTCTTATCTTGGTAATTTGAGATAATAATTTATTATTACTTTTATAAGTCAGTGTCGTAAAAATACAACGCACATGTGACATGAGTTTTCGACATGCAAAAAATATTGTACCTAGCTCTATAGATGTGACTTAATCGATATCTATATCATTCATTAAATTCAATCATTTCTTTACATGTGGCGTATGAGAATTTATCTACGCACCGCATGGCCCCCACATCGTGAAACGGGCCCCCAGGCCTACCTATCGCTAGTGTTAAACCAATGTAACAATTTTTCCAAATGGTGTTCGAGGTCAAATTGAGGGTATTTTTCAGTGTATTTTTAGCGACTTTTTGTATTTTTAATACCTAAATCCACTTGAATTATGGAGTTGTCGAGTATACACAATACTCAAAAATTGTATCGCAGATTGACACATTTTTAAATGTTAATATATTTAAAGTAAAATTACGCCGCAGGCAACTTTTTTTACTATCGGAGCAAATTTGTGATGTGTGTTATCCCCCCTGACCCCGGGCCCCTAGGATAGAGTCCTGTCAGTCCCCCCCCCTTGTGGGGGCCATGGTACACCGTATATATAATTTTACAGTTTCCAGAAGGTGAAGTATGTACGGGTCTTCTGCTCAGTTCAAGTTTCATTATTATTTTGAAAGCTTTGACAGATGAACAAAACAAATCACAAAATAACATTGTTGTCAGGAAATGAAAATATAATTAATATTAAATTCTACAGTTTTTTTTTTTTTTTTTTTTAAAAAGGTTTGTCGATAGCTATTTCGGTTGTAACACCATTATCAAGACTATTCAGATAGGCCGTTTGCCTTTGCTTAAATACTATACGTGTATAGATAGAGACAGAATACATTTTCTTATTCGTTCCAGCAATATTATGAATTTTTACATTATTATTAATTGTAATATTATTAATACTTTGAAAACCCTAAGTGGGTTTTTTAAAATGGATATCGAAATTTTCAAAATTTATCAAAATTACAGTATTCGATGGTTACTTATTGACATTATTGATCAATTAAAATATTATTAGTATAATTGTCTTAATCGTGTGTTTAGATTATATTTAATAGTGGCGACGAATACATTACCAAATTTTCATTAATTATGTCATTACTTTTGGATAATTCGCGATTAATTTCCAACTGTTCAAGTAAATTTAATTTTAAACCTTTATTACATATATGCAAACATTGTGGCGTTTCATTGTTACTGATGCTATGCGAGTTTGATATCAAATGTTTAGCAAACTGAGAATCTGTTTTACCATTCTTAAAAGACCGGAGGTGCTCTTCAAAACGAGTTTTTATTGACCTGCCAGATTGACCAATGTAGCATAGACTACATGTGCCACATGTTATTTTATAAACTCCGCTTTTCTCCAGTTTGTTGATTTTATCTTTACTATTTTTTAAGTTTAATCCTAGATTATTATTAGCTTTGAATGCTACGTTAACGCTATGTTTAATTTCTTGATAAATTTTGTCTGAAATAATGCCGTGATAACCAATGGACTTGTAATAACGATTTGAATCTTTAACGTTAGGATATATTGTTGATCTAGCTAATTTAAGTTGTTTTTTATATAATATTTTATCTACCATTGATGTTTCATATCCATTACTTAAGGCTATTTGTTTAATGGTATGTAGTTCATCCTCAAAATCTAATTTATTCATGGGCACGCTAACTAGCCTGTGGATCATGGCATGGTATGCCGCCAACTTATGAATCCATGGATGTTGCGATCCTTTATGTATAGTAGTTTCAGTATAGGTGGGTTTTCTATATATTTTGAAGTTATGTTTATTATTAACCCTCTGAATAGTGAGGTCTAGAAAATTTATTCTGTTTTATATCTCTACTTCGACCGTGAATTTAATATTACAGTGCAATGCGTTAGCCCTTTTGACGAACGAGTTAAGTTGACGGTCAGTTCCTTTCCAGCAAATCAAAATATCATCTACGTATCTATGGTAATATAATATGTCAGCTACTGAGTCTATTTTAAGTGATTCCGATTCGAATTTGTCCATAAAAAGTTCTGCGAGCAAAGGACTTAAAGGAGACCCCATAGGGACTCCGTCAAGTTGATTATAAAACTCTGAATTAAATGAGAAATAGTTATTTTCTACACATAATTTCATTAAAGAATAAATTTCTTCTAACTCAAATGGGTGTACTTTAGCTTTTTCTAGTTTTTCGTACACTATTTCTAAACATTCTTTAACTGGAATATTAGTAAATAAACTGGTTACATCTAATGATACCAGCTTACAGTTGCTAGGTAAATCTATGGTATTTATTTTATTAATTAAGTCAATAAATAATTCTTTTGGCTTTGAAATTTGTTAGATGTTTAAAAATTTTATTAATATAATATGCTAATTTGACTGTTGGCGTATTCGTATATGATACCACGGGCCTAATAGGAATATTATTCTTATGTATCTTCGGTTGACCATATAGTAAGGGTGCCATAGGATTCATAAGAGTAACACTACGTTTGATACGAGGGTGGGTCAATAAGTCCTTAGAAAAGCCGACAAGTGGCGCGACTAGTACTGTAAGAGGTTTGTTTTCATGCAGCGGCACTACCGATTCAGTATGCTGCGAAGTTTCAATCAGATTGGTCGGGTTGTTGTGTGTTTTTCGTACATTTAAAAAAAAAATTTGCTTGTGGAAAATGGAAAAATGGAAAATGGAGAAAATTGAGTTTAGAGCTGTTATTAAACATTTTAATATAAAAGGGTTAACAGCAAAGGAAATAAAAAATGAGTTGGATTTAGTTCACGGCATATCTGCTCCTTCACTTGCAACTATTTATAACTGGTTAAATGAATTTAAACGTGGTCGTACATCAACAAAGGATGAACCACGCTCAGGACGTCCTGTAGAGGTGACTACACCAGAAATGATCAATAAAATCCACGATATGGTGTTAAGTGACCGAAGATTAAAGTTGAGTGAGATAATTGAGGTTACAGGGATCTCAAAAGGTAGCGTCATTTCTATTTTACATGACAAATTGGGCATGAAAAATATTTCTGCAAGATGGGTGCCGCGTTTGCTCACAGTCGACAATAAACGCGATAGGGTGGTGGCCTCTAAAGCCCTGTTGTTGCTCATGCAACGCAATCCGGATGAATTTTTTCGTCGCTTTGTGACTGTAGATGAAACATGGATACACCACTATACTCCCGAGACGAAAGAACAGTCAAAGCAGTGGATTGCGAAGACAAACTATGTCCAAAGAAGGCGAAAACCGTAAAATCAGTTGGTAAGGTTATGGCTACTGTATTTTGGGATGCACGTGAAATTATTTTCGTTGACTATTTGGAAAAAGGAAAAACAATAACAGGGGATTATTATGCATCTTTATTGGACCAGCTAAAAAACGAAATTGAAGAAAAATGGCCTCATTTAAACAGGAAAAAAATCCTCTTTCATCAGAACAATGCCCGTGTTCACACATGTTTACGATCAATGGCTAAAATTGAAGAATTGAAGTTCGAATTGGTCGACCACCCACCGTATTCGCCAGATTTAGCCAGTGACTTTTTCCTTTTCCCAAACTTAAAAAAATGGCTAAGTGGACAAGGTTTTTTTGCAAATGAAGAATTCATCGATCGGACAAATGCTTATTTTGAGGACCTTCCGAAAACTTATTTTTCTGACGGTTTAAAAAAAATTGAGAAACGTCTAACCAAGTGTATTGAGCTCCAAGGAGATTATGTTGAGAAATAAAAAAAAAATACAAAAATAAAAACTGTTTTAATGCTTTTTTCTAAGGAATTATTGACCCACCCTCATAGCTTCGGTTGGGAAAGTGATAGTGCAATCATTTATTAATGTTTTAACTTTAGATGCGATTTTAGACGTAGGGTCTTTATTGAGTTTAACAAACTCACGCGTATTAAGAAAGTTATTAACTTTTTCTAAATAATCTGCTCTGTTTATAATTAGAACGGAGTTGCCTTTATCTGCCTTGGTGATCACCAAGTCGTAATCTTTAAAAAACTGTAGAATTTAATATTAATTATATTTTCATTTCTTGTAAAATGGAATTCTACCAAGTAAATGCTAACTCAATTAATAACATTGTTGTCATTTACAGAAATAGTTAATAATAAGTGTATATTACTTATATGGTGGTTCTTTGGAATACTGACGTACATTTTGCAAAACATGGAACAGATTTATTGGACGTTTTTAGAAGACATTCTGGCGATTTACATGTCTTCAATAATTATTAATTGTGGTAATAATATTTTTTACATAGTGTACCATTATTGTTGATGTATAGATTCATTTAGTTCGCTATTATTGTGTTCAGACAGGTTGCATAAGAATGTATACTGCCTTTCTAAGGAAGAAGGTAGTAACTGACTCACAAAGTTTCGAGATAAAGACATAATGTGTTTTTTCTCAAACTTTAGTACTTACTGTGAATTGATAAAAAACGGTGGTAATTTTTATTAGTAGGATATTAAAATAAAATCAAAGTAATAATAAACAAGCAATAACTGCAATGAATAGGTGCAATTACTGCCTTTTTGCTAAAGATGTCTATTTTTTCACTAAGGATTTTAATGGTATTTTAGTGATAATGCTGATTTTAAAGTGAACAGAATATATAGCTTTCAAAATTACCTAACGGATGGCATCCATAACTCAATTTCACAAATTTTGCGAGTTACTGCCTTCTTCCTTGGAAGGGCAGAATAGATATGATATATACCTACGGGTCATTGTAAATCGAAATACTCGTGGACATTTAGATAGTTTGTATTTGTATAACACTTCACATTGATAATTAATTACACGGCAGTAGATAAAGATTTTTAATGATTACATTGGTGTACGATATTTTCACTTTGAAGCTTAAGAATAGGCGTGTGTCTCGTAAGTATAGTAACATTGCGCAATGAGGTTGGTACGCAAATGTCGCGTATATTGTATTGATGTGATCAAATTTCTGACGTTTCCGTTCTGGTTTTGTCTATGCTCGTTTTT
Source organism: Rhyacophila brunnea (assembly GCF_057557595.1). Taxonomy (NCBI): domain Eukaryota; kingdom Metazoa; phylum Arthropoda; class Insecta; order Trichoptera; family Rhyacophilidae; genus Rhyacophila; species Rhyacophila brunnea. The sequence continues at coordinate 4,756,132 of NW_028232796.1, read as the reverse complement.
AGAGCTTAGATATGTCACTTATTTGGAGTTAGGTAAAACCTCTACACAGTTGCGTAGTGGTAAAAAATGACGATGGAACTTAATAGAGGGACTTTACGTAATATTTTTCTGTTATTTTCGTACATCCTTCGATGGGGTTTCCACTTGCCTAGTCAATATATAAATAATAACACTGTTTCTGCTAAACGGGCGCTTTAAAATAAATGCCTTGTATTCGTTGACAAATTGAGATATCTATAATTCCATGAACTTTAAATTGGCAGACATCTAAAAGTATTTATACACTATGAATAATAATAATATTAATTTCTAACCATATATGAGGATTAATCAGTCAGATTTAAATGAATATGTAAAATAAATATAAACTCATTACTTACTTATTCATCATCTCATGGATGAGGATTGTCATTGCTTATATCAGTGCTAACTAAATATGATATTATGTTTTTTTTCTAGATGCCTTTATGGATACCTCGCATTTACTATCGAGGTTTATTTAAGGACTTTGGCACGCGAATTACTCTACTTGATGCCAGTCAAATGAAAATTGGGCCGGCTGAGAAATATGCCTTATTGAAAACCATTCGTCTACCCGCATCGGGTATTGCTAATTTGAATTCGGCCAGAGCCTATGAAACCGCCTTTCAAAAACCATGGATAATTCTTTGCAGCGCAAAGCGGTGGTGATTCTGATGAATACTTTGTCGTATTCATTAGGAACTGAGAAATGCAATTTATAGCCGAGTTTTTCTCATGGTAAAAGAAATGTCGCATATGACTGATATTCTGAGCATATACTTATCCTATCTTATATGAATGCAATCACTGAATCTAAAAGGCATGAATCATCATTACATGTCACCATTAATTATTTTAATTCTTTTTATTACATAGATACAGAAATTTAAAAGTGCATCTCTTTCGGCGTAGTTTGCCACGGTTCCCGGAGGGTCTCGAATTTCCGCATCTACCATCTGTAATAAGAATTTCAGGCTGTGCCGCTCCTTACTAAAAAATGGACAATATGATAATATGTTATAGATTCTGAGTTTTTACACAATGTGCAATTGTCAACTGGTAATTAGGCGGAAAACGTCCGCGAATAAAGCTCTGAGTGACACTTTGAATATTTTCGCGATGCGCGCACAGACAGATGGGCCGACTCGTTATATCGAGCGATGCGGGAAATTTAATGTGAAAACGCCGCGATCGCCATCTCCATACGCGTCGCCTCTTGTATTTCAATATAAATATAGCGGAAGCCCCTTAACAATATGCTGATTTATCCGAGACAGATCTTGGGTTGACTTTGACGGCTGTTCACACAACGGACGGCGAGCTTGCCGTGTCTAGGTGTTCTTATGATGCACATTGTCCTATATTGTAACAAGCTTTTTCGATTCGCCACTGACAGCCAGGTGGGAAAAACTAAGTGATCTTGCCACTGTTTGCCGTTCATAGTTTTTACTGCTTTCAAACTTACAATACTATCAAGTAGGTATATAATTAAATTGAAAATTGATTGTTATTATTTTTAATTATTTATTTAAAAAAAGACACATTGAGCACATAAATTATTAATTCAAGACGTTCACAATATGACAAGTAAATCAACTAGAGAAAAAAAACAAAGTAAAAAGTAATTTTAGATTAATTCTGTTTATTTCATGGTTTTCACCAAATAAAAACAACTAAAACAGTATTTTTTGTCGTTAAATTCTCTTCGTTTAATTTTTAGCAACATCAAGTAGGTGCCTATTATTAGTACCTTAATTCAAACCACAAAGCCCGATTGCCAAAATTAACTCCATTTATTAAACGTTTTAAGATTTAAAGACTGCTAGTTTATTTCGTCATAATTAGATATAGTGGCTCAATTGAAGTTCATTGGTGACAACCCAATGGATCACGGTTCGATTTCCACCGAGCATCGTATTTGTTTCAGGTTTTTAAATGTTTTCTTGTGTATATGCGTCTAAGGTGTTATTTATTATGTATGTACCTATGTATATAACTAATACGCCAAACACTTAATTCAAATGGTAAATAATATCAATTAGTTGACATACCAATATACTATGTAGGTATCGCACATGGCCACCAAGTAAACACTGAATGTCTTGAAACAATTTGTGTTATTTTTAAATTATTTCTTTAATATAATAATAATTATAAGTATAATATTACTATTTGAATTCTGATTGATTTACTACATTGCTGTGATATCACTACTGTGAAGGGACGAGTATAATATTATAATTAATAAAAAAATCTGTAGAATTTTTAAAGATAATTTACATTGGTAGATTATCGTTTATTGCCACTTTTATGTATTCTGGTATATTTCTTGGGCGTTTACTTCAGAATATAAAAGGCATATTTTTATCTCTTCCATTGCACTGATTCTTCGCTACTGCAACAACTTTACTGTTGACCGTAACGTTTTCTCCAACATATTATTGATAGAACTCGTCAGGGCTTTTTATTGACTTATATCATGTTCTAATTTATTTATTTAATTACTTAGTTTTATATTTATTTCTGATAGTTTAATTCAAGTCAATTAAAATCATATTGTAATACATTTCGACTGCATAATCTCCAAACCAGCTGACTGCACTTTTGACCAATAATGAGATTTTGATGGCATTTTGTTATAAAGTATGGTTTCTATGCTCACATAAAATTTCAAACTCCTAAACCTATAAATAAATGCGTAATCGTTCTTTACACAAAACAGCCAACTGCAGGTGGCCAAATTTCCAATATCGTAAATGGAATAACTCCGCTCTTTCTATAAAATGTCTATAAAAGAATGCTAAAATTGTATTACTTCATAGTGCAGCTTATTTGTAAAAAAAAATCCAAATGTATTTTTGGAATTGTTAAATTCTGCTTAATAGTTAAATTATTAAGTTTTTTCTCCTTCCTGAACAATTTTCCCAAATAGAGTTAGCCGGTTTGTAGATTAAGCAGTCGATTTGTGTCATGCTTTAACAAGAATTTGGGTGTTTTTAGTAGGTTTCTTATCCTGTCATTATAATTTTATAAACGTACCTACTTAAGTGTAAGACGAATGATTTACAGATAGTACTCTCAGAATCATTTAAAAATATGATGAATACATTACATATCTCCAAAATAGCTAACCTTTTGAAACATCTTCCACTAGGTCTTATACTCTTATAAGTTATTCCAGTCATGCATGCATCATTTTGATGATGCATGATCGACGTTAGAATGACTAGATGCGTGCGCATTTGCGGCATCGCTGATGTCTTCTAAGCCCCGGATGCGAACCGTGGACCTGCGACTCTCACAGCATTTCTGCTCTTCTTTCCAGTGGACACGATGCGTGAACAGATGCGGAATCCGTTATTGGGTGACTGTATGATTTTTAACTCTGCACGCAGTGTGATAGACTGCTTATATTGTGAATTCGCTATTATTTAACATCCTGCTAGAAAATTCTTTACAAAGTATATTGGAAATGCGGATAATATCACAGAATATCCGATCTCACTGTTCCAGTGGACGTGACTCGGTATCAGATATGTAATGAAATTTGCATTGGGTGACTTTATGTGTTTGAATGTTGTGTGACTTTGTAGACTGCGATAAGCCTTTGTTTAGTATCTATCTGTTTATATTAGATTAGGCATTACCACAAATAATAGTATATTTTAATCAGGTAGTAGGTATATATAATTCCGCGCATTAGGTACATCTTAGTCTACATACATTTTGTATGTACCTACCTATAGTAATCACTTGCAAGCTTACAATGAAATTGTACATATTAAGATCGCCCTTAAAGTGTACGATATTGTAAAATAATAACTTTATATTCCAATGGATTCAAGCTCTGTACTATTCCATTTAAGTCGTTTTTTTGCGACCAGGGTTTCGCCTTTCGGCATCTTCAGGCTTCGTGTACACTCACCAAAGGTAAACACACACTGACAACTAACTTCAAATTCCATCAAGTACCTTCAATCGATAGTATTAATATAATAACTTTATATGTAAATACATATAAAGATATACCTATTTATAACGACATAGCTAGTTGCCCGTTTCAATTACCAGTATTTTTTCTCACACAGTTTTTCTGATAATGTTCTAAGGGCTCACGTGTTATATAAAGGATGAAAATGAAAATTTTCTGGTATCTTTGGGAGCTGTTTGAACAGTATGCAATCTTCGTACTTTACAAACATAATACTCGGGTAAAATTTGTGATTTCTTGAATTAATTTCTAAAATTGTCGAGAAAATTCCCGCGAGCAGATTTTTGTGAATTTCTGAAAGATATTTTTATGGGGAAAACATCGTCTGCGAATTTAAAGGATTCGGTATTAAAGTCGAGAGTTTTATTTTTTAGCTCTACCAGGAAAGAAGTCATAGGATTAATTTTTCGGTGTTATATGTAATAATGTAATAGTATGAAGTTGTCAATGCTGCTTGTTGATTGTTGCAAAAAATGTTTAAAATGAACTGACATAATTAATAACTGTTTCATTCATGCCATCACCATCATATAAAGAAATCTATTATTTTATTGTGTAGGTAAGTGTATACCTCATATGATTAAAAATGTTATGTCTGCTATACTATAAATCATTTTATTTTAATTACAAAATATTTTCTTTGCGTCGATATATTGGTAATTAAAACTAATTATTACGACAGCTACTAGGTATAAAAAAAATCTCGCATTTATTTAGTATTACGTAAACCTATACCAATACTCTCACACGGCGTGTAACTCGTCGATTAAAGTTACCGGTTGGTTTAAAATATGGCATTATTCCTCTATAGGAAGATCTTATATTCCGATACAGTAATGGCACTGTTAGAAGAGTGGTCAGGGAGGAATGGAAGATGGGTGCTTCGGTATATTCCTGACAGCCAACATGCATCATTCCATTTTGGTCTGGCATCCGCGTAGCAAGTATTATCGATGGTTATTTTCTGGAATAACTATCGATTGGATGTATTCCAGCAGACTCCAACAATAATATGATTTTTTAAGTTAAATTAGTTATTTTACGTTATTGGAGATTACGATATAAGTAAACACTTTAACTTTAGATTATAAAATTTGTTCACACTTAAATTTTTTGATAATTACGCATTAATAGAATATCTACATTGCATGATGATATAATATTATGCCGCATGTTGATACTACATTATTCGGAGTAATTGATAACGTGTTGCGATTGTGTTCTAATCTAGGAAATAGATTGGTATTGTTTTTTCTTTTATCGGGGGATGTTCTTCGTTGGCATCTTACCCCGTTGATATATATCGTTAAGACGGTTGCGTTCTGTGTGGAATGTGATATAGTACGGGTCTCATTTACGGAAACACACGTGTGCGTTTATATTGTTTTATATTTAGTATGAAGCATAATTACGTATTATACGGCGATATAAAATGACAGTATATTAAACTATGTTTTCAGTGTGAAGGTTTATAATAATACTTTTGAATTTAGATAATTTAATGAAAAGGGTGAGCTGCTCTTAACTACATTTTGGTAACTATAATTGACAACGTTTCGTTATTGTCTATGCTCTAGAAATGAGCATAGATAATAACACGTCAGTTGTAGAGTTGTGTTAAACCTCTACACTTTAATAAATTGTGTCAACTGTTACTTGTTCGTGGACAGTTGACAATGTTTCGTTGAAGCTGACAAAACCGGTCCCGATTATTGTAGAAAAGTACTTCAAATTATGCTTTATATTGATTAAGTTTGGTTTACCGCCGGCTGTGTATAATATTTTCAATCAGTTTTTTTTTTTTAATTAATAAGTTTATATTTGTAGAGAGCGTTCTGGTGTATGAATGCATCTTTAAAATTGAGCTTTTATAATGAGAAAAGTGGAACGAGCTTAATCAATGTGTGCACAGTTTGAATACCATTTGGTTTAAGTGTTCGTCTAATAATTCTAATATACCTACTTCAAATAATACATTTAAAAAAAAAAAACTTGATGAACGTTTTGAACTATTCCATATGAATAGAGCTATAAAATAGTATCATCAATTTTAATAGTACAAGCCTGCATCGATTCGAAATTAAATTCAATATCTACCTAGTCAGTGGTATTACATTTTAGACAATTACTCAGTCTATAGTTATAAATTTTTAATTATTGTTAAACATTGATTTAATTATTCTGATACTATCTTTTGGTGTTTTAAATATTAAACAAAAAGCGATACCTGACTTTAATGTCGCTGAAATATTGTTTGTGACATCGAGTCAAAATAAACAAGATGACACTGATTTCAATCGTTTGTCGGGAATTTGTCAACAAATTCACAAGTCTGTTAGTGGCATCTTCCATGATAACGGATGTACCTACATATATTATTAATTTTGCATGACCAATTTTGTAATTATCTATACGACTTATAATTATACGTTTTGTTCACTATAGTTTGTCATTAAATTACCTTTTTTCGGCTGATGGTCAAATTTACAGTATAAAGAAATCTTTTGGTTATCTCAAAATGTCGATTACACAGTGAACCATTAATAACTTCGTGTTGTTATATTTGATACTATATTCTTTCCATTTGTTGCTAATAAATTATATTACAAAGCAATTTATTATGCCATAGGCAGTTAGTAGTCGAGTCATCAAAACGACTCGTTTTATCGTCTTCATCGCGAAAAATCGAGACGTCATTCGTCATTGCGTCTTGTCATTAGAACGGGATGTTTTTCGCATACAAATGAAAATTATGTTCGTGAACTGAATATTATGTTCTGGTCTGATTTACTTCAGGCTATATTCTTCCTGCACTAACTTCCCATTGTTTTTTTTCTATTGACTTTATGATCCAGTGTGGATCTTGTACGCTTCAAGAAGAGGTTCCGTAACATTTATTTATTTATTTAAACGCTTCGAACTAATATAATTTACAATACAATACTTTTGAAACTAGGCGCTTCATTTTATGCGTTAAAATAAATAAACTGAAATCGCATACTAGATCATACTGATAGAATGTCGCAAATGGTTGACTATAAAAAAATTAACCGCGCTAAGTTAAAAAAATAGATTTTTTTAATTATAAATTTGTACCTACCAAATACTTATACATCAAACTAGAATTAAACACACCCAATATCCACTATTTATGTATCAATTTTTAAAAGATCTAGAAATATAATATACGAAACAGCTTAGACAAATGTAAACAAATCCGAAAAATGACAGCGAAAAGTTTGCCATTCGAAAACTTGTAATCGAGGAATGTTTCCATACCCGTGATATTGGTAAGTACCTATATTGCCAGATGGAATTGGCTGGACATCTCTGTTGACGAATGGATAATTGTTAGAAAATTTCAGTCTACTTCAGAGTTTCCAGACGGTCACAAGCCGCCATAAAACTTTCTGGATTGATAAACTGATTAAGTTTGGTGGAAGTAGGTACGTGCAAGCGAAAAGTAAATTACCGAGAGTAATGTAAAGAGGTAAAAGATGCCTTCATCCGGTAGTAGTATCAAAGTAGTTAATATGTTAGAATCCTATATATTCATTGATGTCCATAGATTATGCGAAGACAACATTTCCAGCAATGTTGAATTAGCTGCTGTGACATTAAACAACATACTATTATTGCATTCGTACTATTTTATCATTTCCTGAAACTGGCGTTTTTGCAATTTTCTCATAGGGTAATCGCGCCATTGCTTAAACTCTCTTGAGAAAAAGTTGCCTTGCAGTTAGTTTCCCTGTCTCACCGCCATAAACTCGGGACAGACGATAAAGTAAAGATAATTTCACCTAACAATTCCTCGCATTTACACATTTACCTCTTGATAAATGTTGGACTAAATTTAATATTGTTACTTTTCACGTTCAAAAGGATTACTCAACTGTTACATCGAGAACTCTTATTGTTTATTGTTGTGTTTGGTAGGTTAGATAAGTAAACATACTGTCTCTTCATCATCGTAATCCACTCGTCACTGTGACGTTGTAAAACAAGCTTATTCCTGTTGTCCCCATCCTCTTCAAGTTTTGTAGTTGGTGCTAACGGTTTTTTAATACATTCTTCATTTGGTTACTCCATTTCCAGGGTGTTTGCTCCCTGCCTCTTTTTCTGCACATTTCCTATTTGTCAAGACTTTCTGGGCCACGACGAACAAAGAAACGCAAGACACAACGCATGCACACATATGACAGTATCTCGCTGTTTAACATTAAGGTAACCTTATAATAAAGAATAAACAAATCGAAATACAACACATTGAAATCATGTTTTTGAGAACTATATAAATGTAAGTTATTTATATTATGTTAGAATGATTCATTCTAATGCCTGAAAACAATGCATTATGCCAACCTTTTAAAAGATTCGGGAAAAAAAACACATACGTATAACTCGTAAAACTGGTCACCACTGAATAAAAGAACGTCAGTGTTGGCTGCTAGGAATACAGACCAAGTAAAATGGTTGGGTCAATTATGTTCGCATTCATCCTTTCTTCCCTCCAACCTCAAGTCCCTAAGTATTGTCACAATACCTTGCGACCTCTATCACAGTTATATCAAGACAGCGGACGCGCTTAGGTTTGTTAAATCTAAGCCTTCGCTAACTGGCACTTCTGAATTGATCGTAAACCGCTGTGCGTACAGGGTGATTCGACCATCGAGTACCCTTTCGACCTCCATGCAGTTACATCTAGACAGCTGACTAGCGCCTAGGCTTGTTAAAGCTAAGCCTTCGTTCACTGCAGCGTGATTAAGCCAAAACGCATATGTTCGAGCTTCCTTGCCCTAAATCTGATACGGTTTGAGCGAACGTTGTGTCTTTTTATTAAATTTATCCCAAAACTAAAGTGAAACCGTGAGAGTGGCATTCCGAACCGTCCGTTTACCAGTGCGTGAGTGCATGAACACCGAACCAGCTCCAGCGCGCGCCATCCCTCTCAACATTCAGTCAGTGGTCAGTGTCTGGCATCCTGTTTAAATCCCCTCCCCTAGATCCGTAATCCACCAGCATCTTCTAATTACTGTCCACTGCGAAAAGCGCCACCATAAAATAAATCGGAAATCGGATTTAATTCAATCGGAATACAACACTAAAGAAGGCGCTGGAACAGGACGAATAGAGATGGATCTTGATAGGCATTAGTGGCAGCGATCATTCAGGGACAAAAAGCAAAGTAAATCCAATAGTTAATTTTCAAAATTAAACCACTGCCGGAATCACCTCGCGAATCGCAGCGCACAATGCATAACCGCAAACAAATCATATCTCTGATAGAGATGCACGTTATTTAGCGGGGCGGGCACCCGAGACGTTTTGGTATTTCGCTTTTAGCCCTCCTTCTACTTGCTGTTACGTGATGCAAAACACTTACCGTAGGCAGCTTACTTGAAAACATACTTTCTCTCAACTATTTGTACTAAATTATCATTAGCTGTATTATCAATTAGTACGAATCAGTACGGTGATTAATGTTGCATGCTTTAACACATTGGTGGACAACGATCAGCGTTCTTGTCTTCTTATCTTTATTATTATTATAATCAGTATCTTTAGAATTATCTTCAAATTTTTGAATAATAAAATAAGTACCTAATTCTTGTCAAATTTGGGATCACAAAGATTATAAAATATATTTTTTATCGTAAATATGTCACTATATAATGTAAACATTAATTTTACTAATGGTTTTGTAAATGCGTTTAAAAATTATAAAATCGAAGAAATCTTAACACCACTGCACATGGATATATTGAAATATGACTATATTCTAAAACATTAGAGTGAGAGGTTTAAAAGAATACTATTATATGTAATACAAATACTTTATGCAGTCATCAAATGTTTAAAATAAATATAAAGGATAATAAGGCTTCAAAATTAAATAAATAGATTATCTACAACGTTTAAGGAATGTCCAGGGTTATGCTCTGAAAATACTATAAAAGCTCCATTTTGACCTACGCTGAGCATGTGGGCCCTTAAGCACGCCGACTGTCCTAAAATATTAAATGCACGTTTATAATTACGTAACAATCATTAATGCATATTATCAAATTTAATATAGGTATGTTAGTATTGAAAAAAATATATTCCTTAACGCGTGTTTAAGATAATCGGATATTTTCCATTCGAGATCCTTAGCTTGTTATACCACACCCTCTAGGGTAAGCCAGCTCACACTAATTTTGTATTCCTTGGTGTAGATTGTACTTGTAGCATCGTCACAGGGTTAACTTTCAGGGTTAATAACTGTGGTAGTTTACGGCGATAGAATCGTATGCACTCTTATGCACCATCTGGGAGGCATGTTCCGGCTACGTCAATGGTTACATTATATTCAACTGGCGCTGTTAAGCGTGGAAGCAGCGTACCTACCCTTGTAATTTTATTGAACAGAGGCATGGTCGGAATTTTCACATCGAAAACGGTTGATTTATCACAGAAAATTGTTTCGAGTGCTTGGATTGTGTATTGTTTTCTTTTCTAAAGCCTTTATTACATTAAAATCACATTAAGAATACTTGATTCAAACGAGTTACCAATTGTATGAACTAAATTTAATGTTGCCAGTATCTTCGTTGTACTAAGTAAATCTGAGCGCTTCTTTCTTCGCCTCGTCGTAGAGTTCGTGAAATGGAATCGTTACTTACCTTCTTACTAAACTATTGTGTCATAATACAATTGATTGTATTTCTACATGGCCTTTTCAACTGTAATGTTTCAAAAGTAATATTATGAAATGATTATGTATGTTAAAGAAAATGTGGTGTGAGCTCCTTAAGTTTAGAGTTTAAAATATTAACTATTCGCTGTTTTTTTGGGTTGAAATAAAGGTTATATTTAAAAATATAAATTAAAGGTCAGATTTTCGCACTTGGTAGTATGAATCCAGTTGATGACTCGAGAACAATGACATAATAATTATAATAAACATGTTAATTTAAAAAGAAACATGACATGGCATAAAAAACAAAGAAAAATGAGTGTTAATAATATTTAAATAAAAATATGTGTAATATGGGTAAAAAGTACATGGAAACACATCCAGTAAACCATGTAGGTAGAGTATGTCGACCCTATCTGAAATACTATAAAACAACGTTCACCTTAAGTCACCGCATATAAGTGGACTATATCAATATCTGAAGCGATTTGATCGAACATAATTATTTCCCTCCCGGTTGGCATTACCAATAGTAGGTTAGTTCTGCATCGTAGGCAACAAACTTCGCCGACTAAATTAATTATGACGATATTATCAGAACAGTATCGTGAAATAAAACGTGCTAACCCGATACAAATAAGAAAACTCCCAGAAGCAAAACAAAAAAGAGTAGTTTCTGTGGCTTTTGTTTTACGCTATTTTTTCATTTTGTCTACAATTCGATATGGATTTTGGCTGCGTTCTAGCATTTTATGAAAAATGGTATAAATATGACGCAATTAACAAAACACTAAAAACATATTGAAAAAAAAACAATATGTGAATTTTCCAGATCTGTATTAGAACCCTGCAACTCAAGTCCGCGGAAGTGGACCACCTTCACGACATATTTCGATTGGCTGACGGAGATTTTGTTCAATATACAAAATGGAAAAGCGAGGCGATTGGCATTGGACAGGGTGACGAACTGCTATTTGGTCGTCAACCTTTGATAGATCGTCGTCTTCCGGAACCTTAATGATCTGTAAAATTTTTCGAATGAAACAAATTAGTACTCACCTACCTAAGTTTGTGACAAGTATTTTTTTCTATGTAATGTAGAATGCTATATTATTTTGTCTGTGATATAATTTTATGCAGTGCATTAAGCGCAAATCAAATTGAGGTGCATGTCGCTTACATGTCGCCTACTGTCTCGCTGTCGCGGCGACATATTTAGTCTATGGTTTCGTCATTTTGCAGAATATTTTGAACGATCACCATCTCTGTAAATTCACTGAAGAATGACATTGATGAAGAGTACCAACTATAATGTATTAGTAATTTGAATTATTATTAATTATTCATGATAATTTCAATTAATCTTAACAGTTTCTACGTGTGCGTACGTTAGTATTACTTGCGACATGACATCCATAAATAATATTTTGAACAGAACCCAACCTGCAGACCATAGATAATAGACAACATTCTTATACGTGATAACGTGATACGTAAAAAACGTGATTTTGACATGACAGTCGAACATTGTAAGCACGTAGAAGATGATTAAAATGTTCATTGAGTCATGCAGATGTCGATGCAGTCCAGGTCAACGTGAGGTGACCTCATTGTTGTACTGGTGATTTCGGCAGATTTTGCTTACTGACAATGTTCGTTTAAAGCAGCGATACTCAACCTGTGGCCCGCGGGCCGCAATGCTGCCCTTTAAGCTTTTATGTGCGGCCCGAAACACATTTATTATCAGGAATTTCGTATATCTTGAGATTCGTTTCGACTTTGACGCACAGATAGTGACACCTGAAGAGGATTGTCATTAGTGTCTACGTCAGATTTGGTATAAGAGTGTTGCTATTAGCACACGATTAATTTAAAAAACACGCATAATTTTTAAAATCTCAATTTTTTTTTGTAAAATAGGGGGGGTTCCATGATTGTTTGCGGCCCGCGTTACTTTACAAATATATGTATTTGGCCCGAAGAAAAAAAAGGTTTGGTAACATTGGTTTAAAGGATCAAAATGTGCTACGGGATGGGAGCATCAGTTTGATAACATTTTAAACACCAAGAAAAACGACATTGCACACTTTTCCCCGTTGCGGCAGCTTACTGTGACTTCACGTGATAGTAGGCGACATGCATCTCAATTTGATCAGAACTCTATTTGTTAAATCATTATAATACCTTTCACATCAAATTGATGTGTAACATTTTTTTTATTCAGGAATTTTTAGTTTGTAATATTGGTATTTCTTTTGGACCAAAAATGATTCATCATGAATATGGGTACAGAAAGAATTGTGACGACTTATGAAATTGAATTTTCAAATTACTTATTATATTCACTTAAGATACGAGTATGTAAGATAAAACTTTATATAAATTTGCCTATTAGAATATCTACCCATAATAGCACCGGCCATCTGCTTTTCTACTTATTTACCATAATGAACCAAAAGCCATTATCTAGATATTCTTTAATGGGAGTTGAGGTGGTGTTTTGGCGCGGCGGCTAGTAATTCCCATAAACCGCAAAACTCTTCCGCTTTCTTCCTCTGCATGTTAACGTAAACGTATGCCTGCACGGTATATATAATCATTCATCATCATCATTTTATTGTTTACTAACTTTATAATTATTGTATACTTAATTTGGAATCTATATGTATATAAATTCTAATACCCTTCTTGGTAGTATTAATTGACTATATTGTAACACAAAACTGATTCATTCATACAGCTGTATTCAAAAGATACCACGTTTGTCTTAGGATTGCTGGCGGTCTGACAGTTTCATCAATCGATTCCTTGCCATTGTTTGCGAAAAATAAGTCGTGAATTTGACCCAGTTTTCGAATTCGAATTCCTGTCCCATTACTCCCATTGAACAGTAAACAAGTCTTAGTGGCGGGCTTAGAGACGTAGAGGCCCAACGCACTGTCTGGTTTTGAGGCTCTCACTTTAAAAATTACAATAAATGCCAGAAATTACACCCTTTAGTCAAAATTATTTATTATTCAGGATAGCAGTGCTATATTATAATATTAGTGGTTGAGTTTTGTTGTTTACAGATACATATTTATTTGAGTGGTTATGTTGTGGCCCCGTTTGATGTTGGTTGAATGGATTTTGTTATGCTCTGGGCTACATTATTTTATACTTACTCATTTTGTGAAAAATACGCATCTTTTATTTATTTTTTGTATACCTACTTTAATAATTTTATGACTGGTTTGAACTGTTATATGTGTCAAAGAAAATCACCCCTGACGAGTCTTGTAGCTATAAATCACTTGTCTACAATATATATTACTTTACACGACATTTATTAATTTTGTCCCTTATATCCGATCCATGTATTGTGTCAAATATCCCTTATAACCGATACATGGATATTACGTTACGAGTCAAGAAGAAAATTCTGGTCGTATTTGAGATGTGATAAATGTAAATAAATGTGACAACGTTTAAGGAGTGTCCAGGATCATGGTTTGAAAATACAATAAAAACTCAATTTTGACCTACGACGAGCATGTGGGCCGTTAACTAAGGAAATCCATCGCTCATTCCACAATGCTTCTACACAAACTTAGCAAAAAGAAGTAATTACCGCCAGATAGGTAGGTACACCAAACAGATAGAAACGATCCATATACGCCCAACTCCGCTTCCACGATCAACATCGAAAACTTTTCGAAAATTTATATCTATTGACTAAAACACAATAAGGACCGATCACTCCATCGAAAAAATATCTCATAATCATAATGTAAGTGACGATATTAAAACCTTTGGCTAAAAGGGATGACAGTTATTGGTTTATTGACCTACAAACATAAACAATTCATGCAGTACCCAATAATACTGTCTATCCTATCATTAACGGTTATCTGCAATTGTTTTTGTTCTCCTTCATTAAACATTGCACCACAGCCGAAGGTTTGATGGCGAACACGATGCACGTGTGCCAGAAATGGCAAATATAAACAGGAAAAAAATCACATACGTGCAAGTCGGCCTCTACAACAGAGCGGGTGGTATGTTATCATATCTTTTTTGAGATATGGTTATCACTTACGCCTAACCGATTGGGCCCCTTACTAGCTGGCGGGTCTCGTGGAGCAGTGTAAAAGACGCTGGCCTTTCATTCGGGAGCTCCGGGTTCAATCCGGTGAGGACACCATATATTTATGTACTTTTTTCATACCCTGGGTGCTTGTGAATGTTTCACTTATATTACTAAATACACTACGGTTAAACTACATTACTGTCAATGGGCCTCTAGGCCTGTTGTGGTGTTAAAAAGAATATAATATAATTATTTACCATTGATTTGGATCACACACAATTTGAAAAACAACATGTATTTTTCCCAGATGCGGGATTCATCATTCATCCCCTAAACCTCAAATTAGCAAATGCAATTATTTAAAAAAAAAAACATTGTTATTACAGTTTTGACTACTTATTTATAACCAACTAGACGGAATATTGTTTTTTTTGTATTATTATTCCTGGTGGTAATTTCGCAAATCAATTAAGAATATTTTTAAAGATATAAATAATAATCTTTAACCCCCACTTAGCGTAATGGACTTTGCCACACCCAAACTTGTGGCTTCAAAATGTTTATAACCAAGTACTGTTATGTGTTTTCTTGATTTTTCAGTGAATTCTCTTGTATGTTTCAATTGTAAAGTTAAGCTTATTCATTGTAACGTGTTTTGGGAAAAATAAAATACATATATTGTAATGTATCCACCGACTTGCTTGTTTAATTATTAAGTAATTGATTACAAAATTAATGAAATGTAGAGAACAATGCGTAAAAATAGAGTTTTACTTGTAGAACAAGGAATAAAAAGAGATATTTATATCTAATTTTGAAAACACTTTGAGAAAATATATTATAACCACGCACGCACATAGTCACTATGCTAAAGCAGTCATACTTAATTACGACAAATTTTAACTATTGGCCTTTTAATGCATACTGTTCGTATATACGTAATGCTTCCCAAATTGAGCTACTATTTGGCGATCGGCTTTTGTATTTTAAATCAAAGTATGTATTACTTTAATTACTAACCGACTTCACGGATCACTCCGAGATTTTTTGTGTGGAACTAACTTGGACTTGCTAATAATTTTTAATTAACTATTTTTTTTATTCAACGACTAATTCGCAAGATTTAAGTATGTAACATTCTAACTTTCTTAACAGTCTCGGTAGTTTCCTAAAACCTAACGAGATAGTTGGGACTCAACTTCAAATCAAAATCTAAAATAGAATACAATGTATCAACAGAACGAAGACGAGAAAATAAAGTGTGTAGAGACTTTTTCAAATATGACAATAAAGAAATATCTAAATCAGAAACCTAAAAAAAGGTAAAATAATTGAGAAAATGTTTGTTGAAGTTGAGCAAATTCAGGCTCTTTCAAATTCTACAAACCCTGCGACGCCTTTGAAGATCTAATACTGAAGGTTCTCCCTCGCTGTCATTAGGCGTTGATAACCGACAGGTACCGTTCGCCCGTAATAATCACGTCTTTTTTGCGGTTGCGTCATTTTCAACGGCTATAACAATAATACATGTTGTGTTTTTCAACAACATGACGTTTTACTTCGACCGCACACTTTTTGCAATGTCAATGTTAATCATGCTTTCTTGCGCACTCATACAATGCACCGCTATTCCTTGTTATTATTATAATATACCTACTTACAGTAAAAACCCGACTAAGATATTTACTGCACTTTTTTATCGATTGATTGGAGAGACGTTTATCTTTTTGGAATTTTTGGTAGTATGGCGCATAGAATTTGCGTTTTTTTAATCTAGTTCCATAGCGACGTTTTCCTTTAAATAGCTTTTAATGAATGATTGGCTATTAAAAGTGTTTTATAAACGGTTTAAATTGTGTATTTTGATTTGTGATATAAAATGAGTTTCAAAAATTCATTCAGCTTACAAACGGTTACGGTATTTGGTTCGAAATACTGATTTTTATGCATTTTTTGTTATACTAAAAATCTCTAAGTAATAAATTGCATATCATTCCATCGTGTACCTACCTACCTAATATAAATATCACCAGTGTTTTGTAAAAAGGGCGAATTAACCAACATGCTATTTTACAGGAGGAGGATTTTTAACTTTTGACATTTATTTATTAATTACCTGTGGATGATTAGAAATGTCTAACAATTTTATAATAAAGCTTGGAAAGAATACTGTCATTATAATAGGCATTATAATATATTATTTTAAAAGGCCTAATATGTCATATTCGCTTTTTATTCGTAATACTAAGTTGATATTCGCCCTTACGATTATCGTTTGTAAGTACTTTCCTGTGGTGATATAAATTCGCCGTTTTTACACGACAACGCTAGTGAGGTACCTACATATCGGTTTTTCATTAAAGTCGCGATTTCGCCAAAATGGTTGGTTCGCCCTTTTTACAAAACATCGACGATAATAATGTATTGTTTAACATAAATAAACGTAATTTGTTCAAATTCAATTTTTTTTTAACATACCGTTAACATTATAAATTGTGAATTTAAGACGTTCACAACATGACATTTAAAAACAAAGAAACAGTGTAAAGAAGAAATAAATATATGCAGTATCACAAAAACAGTAGAAAACTAAAGTAAAAGGTACAAAATTATAAAAAAAAATATGTGGAGTACTTATATGTTTTAATAGTTATTGGCTCTGCCTATGCATTCTCTGTTTTTTTTTTTCTTCAAATTTTCGAGCTAGTAATCAGAATTATCTATACCACAACCATACGTCATGGTGCAAAAGCCTAGTTTGTGATCTGGCTTTCTCTAGTTGTCGTGATCATTCCTTATATATGTATCATTCCTCCAGTCTCATATAATGCTGATTGCTTGCGCATATTCAATTACGTCATCCAACACATCGCAACTTGTGTCTTCCAAAAGCTACACTCATCCGACCAGATTGTTTCTCACTTATTTTCTCAAGACTTTTCAAGGTGATCAATAATAATTCAAGAACCCTCGTTTTACATGCTTACATGTAAATTGTGCGTAAATTATTTTACAAACTTTCTTATCGGAAAGAGATGACCGTATACTATACGCCGTCCAATTAAATTAGATTCAATATGAACATTAATTCAATTTTCACAGCTGATTTTGGCAAAATTCATAAATTCAAGAATGAAAACCTAACCTAACCTAACCTAACAAATAATCCAGTATATAAGCTATTTTCATTTTTTTTTGCTGCTGGCTTCCTTTAAAGTGTAAACCGACAAAAATCGTGTTTTGTTTAGACAGGGATTATATTTCAGTACTATTCGACCCAAACAGGTTGGACGGTATTTAATATACGGCCATATATTTACGATACAACATTTCACGGTGAAGTATGATAAGGTGAACTGCATACGTACAAGTTTCCGGAAACGGTTTTATATGACCGAGACATCTTGGTGGTGGAATTTTAGTGTGTTTGGATCATGGTGGGTTCTTCACCAAATTCCTCACCGATTTTTTAATTGGGTGGTATACTACGCCACACTCCATCTTAATTTTTGGTTCTACAAAATATGTATATCAAAAATCAATTCAAATATGTTAAACTAAAATTTTGTGTGATGATTTTTTTTTATTTCCAACGCCATCTTGAGAATGTCCCACAGAAAACTTTTAATCTGACAATTTTGTTTTGCAAACATTTATTATTTTTTGTGTTACTGAAACGATTTTCTCACAATATCCATTTCATAAAACCTGGCGTAGCGTCATATTTTATTACATATATAAGGATTATGAGACTTTTTGGATTTGTAATAATATCGATTGATTTTTACGAAAATGGTTAAGCTGTTGTAAAATGATTTGTACAAAAAAACGGTTGTCAACATACCTAATTGCCATTCATGAGAAATCAAAGTGTTTTTAGGATTTTAGGATTTTTACATTGCTGTATTAACTGGAAAAATAAAGTGTCCATCATAAATTACTATTCCGTTCATATAATGTCTTACAAATTTAATTATTTCATAAGCAGATATAATATTATACAGACCATTGTTGTTGAAAAATAAACTCTATCTGCATATTTCGAATCTGCGTTCATGTTCCTATATCATCATTGTCATATTATCCTAGCGTCGATTATAGCTGACCGCTAAATGTTTTTTTTTTGTTGTAAAAATACTATTGCACAAGTGTCCACTTTAAATTGAACCGTTAAATGATGTATACCAAAAATACGTGGTCAACATTTTGGTTGTTCGTAAGACATCGAGAGAATGATATTGTCTCGTCTCAATCGTGATCGGAAAAAATAAATTATTATAATTTATATAACACTTGAGAAATCAAACAATTCTCACAATATTATGTTACTTAAGCTGTTTGTAATATAATAATTATCTAAATTTTAATCAGTGTTCAACTTTAGTTTCAAATAATTGCCCTTTTAAAATTCACTGAATTGCTTCATTAACTCAGTGTTGGAGCATTTGCTAAGAATTTACAAGCCCCACCCACACCGTGTTCAATATACATTGTCCTTATTGTAAACCTAAGTTTAGTTTTATTCGAAATATGCCAAACACTAAGCTAGGTATGTTCCGACACACATTCGTTACAGTTAAAATACAGTTCAGAATGCAATATCTACGGAGATTCTTCAACGGTTAGTGTCAAGTTTTTTTCTGTTAATATTTTATTATGTTGTTAATCCACTATACGTAGGTATGTAACTAAAAAGGATCCAAAATGATTTTTTAATGATTTATCTTCAAAAATTAAAGTGAAGATAACGTCATAAAATCAAAACTTAATAAATAATCAATCGAAATAATAGAGAATATAACTTTTCACCATCTCTATCACAATTATTATCATTATAAAAAAACACGAAGAATTATATCGTAACATAATCTACTAATAGTTTGATTTCTTAACCTTATTTAGGCTATGTCGTCGGTGTTTTGTAAAAAGGTTGAATTAACCAAAATGCTATTTTACAGGAGGATTTTTAACTTTTGACATTTATTTATTAATTACCTGTGGATGATTATAGATGTCTTACAAGTTTATAATAAAGCTTAGAAAGAATACTGTCCTTAAAATATAATATTTTAAAAGGCCTAATATGTCACATTCGCTTTTTATTCGTAATACTAAGTGGATATTCGCCCTTACGATTATCGTTTTTAGGTACTTTCCTGTGGAGATAGAAATTTGCCGTTTTTACACAACAACGCTAGTGAGGTACATGTTGTTTTTTCATTAAAATCTCCATTTCGCCAAAATGTTTCATTCGCCCTTTTTACAAAACACCGACGATATACGAGTTACGTGCATCTCAAAGCATTGACAATGTATTGTAATAAATTACGGATGTAGACTAGTTCTCGGTCATCATCATGGATCCCACATCTTGAAGCGGGCCCCCAGGCTACAATCTTCGGCAGGCCCCCTTACCTATCGCTAAGGTTAAAGTCAGTGTGACGATCTACAGTTGTGTAATACAAATAGTGTAATTTAGGGTATTTTATAGCAATTTTTTGTATTTTTAATACACATATTTGAATTGTGGAGTTGTCGAATATCGACAAACAATAATCGAAAATTGCATCGCACAAGTACATATTTTGAAATGTTAGTATGATTGAAGTAGCGCCATTTTTTACTATTGGTGCAATTTTGTGATGTGTGTTTATCTCACTTGGCTGGTCGGTCCGCCACGCCGGGCCCCCAGGCTAGAGCCCTGTCAGCCCCCCCCCCCTTGTATGGGTCATGATCATCATCATCAGTCATTAATAGTTCATCTGTATGTAATGTTGCCATCGTAATGGTACATCAGTGTGACTTTATCTATTAATCGAAACGTGATTAATTATGAGACATTTTGATTTTTGTTTGAAATCGCCGTCGTTAAAAAGCGAATGACAAGCGCTCCTGACTTTGCATACCTGAGAAGATCAGTTGGCTTTCGCCTTTGCTAACACGAACAAGATTCCATTCAAGGCGTAATTTCTCCAGGCTTGTAATATCGAGTCCCGCGGGATAAGTTAAAATCAATTCCATAACCGTGTACAATTACGATGTACCTTAATTCGTTTAAAAATTAATCTGTTTTGTTGAACCCGACCGTAATTAAGTTTCTATTATCAATTACCTATCCCTCGAATCGAAATCACATCGAGTTTTCTGCCATTACCTGTAAAGTACCATAAACCAGTGTCACAATAAGTAAAATTGAAACAGATGTAGTAAGCAAAAATCTATATTATTTAAGTAGAATTTAGCTTGTTGCTTAGGAACTTGTGGTATTGACTTTGCTTTTCACAGTCAGCTGTAGTCTATTAAAAGCGACGTGAATGAGTTTGATATTGTGCGGCTGCCCACTCTTTACTGGTTTGTTCAGTAACCCGTTGCATCAAAGCTTTATTAAAACAACCCCCGTTCAAAAGGAGAAAAAAATATTTATTTATTAGTCGTACAAAGTCGTACTAGCAATGCTATTCTTTGACCTATGTATTAGGTTTGATATATTATATATTGTGCCTATAACTACCTGATAAGGTTGATTCTGTTTGTAGAGTATTTGACACATATTTAAAACTTACCTATATTGAACATACATAATTTGAAAACAACTCAAGTCGGTTTTTGTATTTTAATAATTATAATAGTATTTTAATAAAAATTGCAAAAATGATCATAAAATTGTATTATAGCTCTGATGTTATAATAACACGAGTTAACACATTGTCGACATGTCTTTTATATGTTTAAGAAATTTCCAATAAATTCAATATGTGGGCCATTTCTTTGTTCTTATAAGTAATGCCATTTTCTGATCGTTTAAGTTAAATTAGTAGGTTTTATTAAGGCTGGGGGCAGAAACAACTTGGACGTGGAACGGTTTATAGTTTAAATATCAATAGCATTTTACAAATATTATTCTATACTTTAGACTGCCTTAGAGAAATATAATGAAGCGATCCACCTGACGAGGAACTAGCTCCTGACTAAGTGACTATACTACAGAATTGTCGTCTTCTCCAGGTGTCAAGCGCCGATGTGACATTCTCGGAAATGGTTCACTGGCAAAACATTCAAGTACAATAACGTTAGTAACTATTTATGCCCAGCTATAGACATTTATAAAACAAGTAAATAAAAATATAACGTAAATATCAGCTAAATTGCAGCCAACTACCGCTTAAGATCATCAGCAGTCAGTTACAGCCTAATCCCCGAAGAGGGTCAGTTTAGTTGACGTTAGTACGTACCATAGAGGTATTAAATTAAAAGAGGGGCAAGGAATCGGCTTTCTTATACAGCTGAATGAAGCAGGTCAACAATAGCCGTTAACTTACGAAAAATAGCGACGCGATAAAAAAAAAATCAGGGCATCACAGAGGATTTACTTTGGTCATTATAATGTACCCATATAATATAATGTTAACATTCAAATTTTGCCACAAATTGATTACCAGCCCGCCCCACCATACTTTTTCGCCATACTAGCCGGCTTCACCATACTTTCATATAATCTGCCGCCCCTAGGTACGTACCTAAATAAACATTGATATAAGAAAGTATTTTAAAGTTATATAAGTGTATGCCGCAACGCTTAATACGATTCCTATGGAATAGTACATAACTCTTTTGGAACAGCCCCAAAATTACATACTCACCTACTCGAAAAAACTTCTTGGATGAACCGACCACAATTTTTTAAAGTAAATTATTTAAGTGTTATAAATGAGTATATTAGTAATGCAATAATTATAGCCTAGATATCTACTTTTTTATGAATAGTGTATCTAGTTGGTTAGCCTTCAAAGCGTTTAATTTTAATGCATAATCCGTAAAAGCTTATCATACATCACAATTTATTAAGTTGTACGGATTATTTCAGTCTACCGCGAGCGCATTGTTCTCAAACAATATATACAATGGATTATGAATTAGTAGACTGCATATTATGATTACGCAAGTTTAAGTTAGTCGGTTAGTTAGTAGCTAACGGGTTAGTTGGAGGCATGTCTCGAGTCTGACCCAATTTGTCAAGAAAGTTGGCACATAAAGCATGTGATGTGTGATTTGTGCGAGCGACGCCTTGTGTGGGCGGCATTGTTCGCTAGTGACTTACACATTATTGTCACGTTATCCGTACCGTAGTACAATATGTTAGTATGTAGAAAAGGCACATATAACATAGCAATTAACTGCTAAAACATCTTATCATTAATGTTATAGGTTTGTGATTGATTAGCCATAGCCTGTGACATTGTCCGCGAGAAAAACGGAAAGAAAAGGTAGGCAGATATACGCAATGATTAAAATATACTGATTCGTATATTTAATTGTTCGATTCCTAGACGTGCGCATCTCTACTCGCGTCTCACCTCAAATTGTTGACACAGAATATATTTAACTTTTAGACGCGCGCTTCTTAACCCGAGTCTCACTTCATGTTGTTTCAAATATGTTATTTTTGAGAAGCTTATTTTGATACTTATATCGAAGATCCTTACCGAAGTCTACTAAGTTGTTACCAATAATGTAGTGTAGAAGCTGTGCAAGTTTTGACAATGTTCAGTAATTTTAGAGTTAGGTATGGTATAGCTCAGTGTTTTTCAATCAGAGTGTTGCACTGGTACATACCTACACTGGTGTGGTTTTTTTTTTGGAAAGCTCTAATGTGTTATTACTTCAAGCAAAAGTTTTTATTTGGTGTGTAGCGAAAA
This sequence comes from Rhyacophila brunnea, assembly GCF_057557595.1. Classification (NCBI taxonomy): domain Eukaryota; kingdom Metazoa; phylum Arthropoda; class Insecta; order Trichoptera; family Rhyacophilidae; genus Rhyacophila; species Rhyacophila brunnea. The sequence goes on along the minus strand of NW_028232796.1, from coordinate 4,732,676 downwards.
CGGAATCAGGTTTGGTATAAGTGTGTCGTTAGCACAAGAAATACAATATAATATCGATAACATGTATAATACCTACATAACGACGTTTAATTCAGTGAACGAGACAGTTCGTCTGTAGATCGAAATAGTGGTGGTTGAAATCTTAATTTTTTAGTCATATATGACGATTTTTCGTTACATATCACCCGGATTTTGATAATTTTGTTCGTAATAGAGTTTCGCTTAAATAAGGGGTAATTATACCTTACACTCTGACTTATGGTCATTCATCGATCACAGCACAACGGTAGGCGGCATTAGAAGGCGAAATTACATTAATTAGAATAATCACACATTGACTAGGTCTAAAAATAATTATTAATTAACTTCGGATTGATGTTATGTAATGCCAATCGTAAAAAAATCTACATTCAAGATATCGTCGATTTCATTAACCGTAAGAATTCTCGTTCTCAATCAATAGCATTTAAGATTTCCTTTTCATTAGAGTTATTCACTGAGAGATTGCATTGTAATATCGTGTATCACTTCGATATTTTATTTATGTAGGTTAATAGAAAACAGGTTTTATCCGTTTACAATCTGTGGCGACACGCTAAAGTGAATAAATTCACACACGACTGTGCGATATTGTTAAATGTCGAATTACCGATACCCGACACCGCCGTCGATTCGAGTTGTATGCTCCGATGACTTTTTGACGAATGATTTCGCAATAATCCGATGACTGTGCGCACACCCGGACCGCGCTTTAAGCTCAGAACAAGCTTTTTCAGGAAGTGTATTGAAAAAAATATCTTTTATTAAAGTATTTTTTCAGGATTTATTAATGAATTATATTATCTATGATATCAAAACGAAGTTGACCAAGAAGTTCATAGGAGACTTACCTTAGCAAAAGAAAATCCTTCTACAGTATACAATAACACTTCAGCGCATCCATTCTATACACAAGACTGCTTTCGGCCGCTAGGGTAGTTGTAATTGTTATAATAAGTGCTATGTTTTAACAGCACCTCTCTTGGCTGTGATAAATTTTAGAGTGAGATATACAGTTTTGACAATTCAGACGGCTAACTTATTGTAATTGTTATAATAAGTGATAATATTTCGATACTTTACTACCCTAGATAGCTGCCGTAGAGGCCGAAAGCAGTGTTGTGTATAGAATAGATGCGTAGATCAAAAATATCAAGGAAATCTAAAATATAAATATTAAAAACCCCATTATTCCTATATTATTTGTTGTAGGTTGGTAGCCAATCTAGGCGATGCTTTCATGCGTCAATAAATTGAACATGACTGATTTTTTTCTCTCTGAAACAATGCAATGCTGCCCTTCCAAAGAAGAAGGCAGTAACTCGCAAAATTTGTGAAATTGAGTTATGAATGCCATCCGTTAGGTAATTTTTAAAGCTACATATTCTGTCCACTTTAAAATCAGAATTATCACTAAAATACCGTTAAAATCCGACAAGTGAAAAAATGGACATCTGCTAAAATAATACAAATTTCTTAGCAAAAGGCCAGTAATTGCACCTATTTATTGCAGTTACTGCTTGTTTATTATTAGTTTATTTGTATTTTAACATCCCACTAATAAAAAATATCACCGTTTTTTTATTAATTCACAGTACTAAAGTTGGAAAAAACCACATTATGTCATTTATCTCGCAAGTGTGTGAGAGTCAGTTACTGCCTTTTTCCTTAGAAGGGCAGAATAAACCTCATTAATGACAGCAGCGTAGTAATAACAATAAAACAATCGCAGAGACACCCAGATTTTGATGAAATCACATAAATATATTGCGATCTCACTTAGAAACGAACCAAGATGATGAAAATTATCAGCAAATACTTATTCATTATGTGTGTCGGACGTTGGTATATAAATAATACTAATATGAGAAAATACCTATTGTCCAAAATATAAGTTTAGCATCCACTTAATATTTGCGCAAGCATTGATAACTCGTACCGACACAATCACATAACGTAGCAACATTCATAAGGTCTCGCTCTAAAGTTGCACCTCAGTTCCTAATGCGTTGTATGATTGCATCTTCACACTGCGCTGTAACTATCTTCCTCCTAACCAGATGGCATTTGTGAATATGACATAAAGTCGCGAAGCTTCTCGCCCCGCTCATAAGTCAGGTGTATGTTAGATTGCTTTCGCCTTGATTACAATCAAGGGCTTTGTCTGCTTGATAATGCCGTGTTAAATATTACCCATTCGTTGCATATTATGAAAGGCGAGTCGAAAGTGCAGCGTACTTAAATCTCGACCTGATATTGTGTATATGTCACTCAGTACAACGTATATACACGGTTACGTGATTTTAAATTCGTAATTATAATAATTGAATTGGGTATAATATTAACAACAAAATAATCAAATATATCATTTCACTGTATTATAAAGACATTTTTGAGAATTAAATAATTATAAAATTCTGAACATTAAATTAGCACCTACTCTTAAATTAATATCGTAATAAAATCATAGTGTAATATTTATAATAACATTAATAACCATAGAAACGTACAACAATTGCATTTAGATGCGTCTTATAAGTTATAACAATAAAACCTTTGGTATGTCGCATATACATGCCTATTTATTATATAGGTGTATTTTGGTCGACTTATCTGGAAGAAACTCTTTCTCCTTCGACTTGGCCATATATGACGAGTTTTTTTCCAAGCTGTCATCTTCTTGCCAGTTACGAGGGTAAAATTGTAAGCACTGTGTAAGCAACCCGACAAGAGTTTATTAGGAATGTAGTGAAACTTTATTTTAAAATCATTCTAAATTATGTAGAATAAAATAAAGTGAATTTCACCCAACCAACGATTTTCGTGAGCCAACAATCACAAGCTTAGTGTAGTAGGTAACTTCACGGTCTGTGGTAATATTTTTTTTCTAATAATAATCATCATCAGCCTATATCAATCCATTGCTGAATGACGGCCTCTTTAAGCTGTTTACATTCCTCTGATGCGTTGCGTTTCCACGTGGTTTTGCAGAGCTTCAGTATTTCATTGATTCAGAGGCCTGTAGGCCACTTTTTCTACCTCTTAGGTAGCTCTGAATAACTAGATTCGTCTAACTCTGGCGCCATAAAATGACAGACCTTTGACAACAATAACAGATTAATTATTAAAACGAAACATCTCGGTCGTTGTATTTCTCATCTGAGAGAGATTGTCACCGCACATACCTAATATACTTCCCAAGTCTGACATCAACCCGATTGAGTACCTATGTCTGAGACTTGCAGTTTGTCAGTTGTGGGTGGACTATTTTGCTCACACCCGGCACTCACATATTCAGCAACAGTGAGTAATCACTCTCGGATAGCAGACATGGCGAAGGTATTGTACAATAAGTTTATGCTGTGACTACATAACAAACATATTATATTCTATACATATATGTATTTAGATTTCAGTCAAACTTTACAAGTTTCATGGGTAGGGAACCAAGAATATCGGAGGATTTTTCTTGTAGGTATATTACACTGCTAGAGTTCGTGACACTACTTATTATACTTATGGATTTCAAAGTTCACAGGAACCACGTTATCGCCAGATCAATTCAAAAATTCGTTTAGAATATTCATTTGGTTTTCATCACATATTAAATATATTTACTGCGGGACGTGTTTAACTGGGCGAGTATGTGTATCAAGATTAGTGTAAGTTAAGCTTATAAAGTATTATAATTATTAGTTGTCCCTGCGCCGAATCGTGCTAGACTCTAAGATTCCTTATAAATTTTTACCTAATTCGTTTATAATATTAATATGGACCATCGACTTCAGACACCAATTATAACTTTGCTCTTCATTTAAAATGCATTGAAAAATACGCCGTCCAGTACCTCTTTCTTTTTACGTAGAATAGATAATTCTTGTGGCACCGCTGCAGATGAATTATCGTCAATAACTGCTGACTCCGTTTAGTTGGCCATTATTAGCTAGCGAAGTGTTAATGATGGGATACCTGAATTTGTCAAATAATTCTTCTATTTAGCAATGGGTATGAATATATTTTATATTATTTCGTTCAATTCGTTAACTTATTATGTTAAGAATGCTGACAGATAGAACAGTTGTAGCTACGTTCTGTAATATGTTAAAATTATGAACACATTTGTTTTTCGGAAAAGTTGTGTGTATTTCAGCGTGTATGTAGATTTTCGTTATTATTTGTAGCGGAGGCGCCGCAGCCTCGCCGGTCCATTCTGCAGTCCTTTCGCGTCCAACAGATGTTGCGATCAACATTTGCATACTTGCATCTGTTCTCGAATGTTCGCCGAACGATAAACAAATGTTATTCATAACAATAGAATGTAGTCCCAGTCGTAAACCTGCGATCGGTATCACGGGCTTGCGCAAGGACAATAATAATTTATTTTTTTGCCATATAATCTCACGATTCTGTACTCGGCATATTTCCATTTAGGTCTTTATCGAGCTTTTCATAAATGCATGTACTTTTTTGTATCTTGCCTGAGAATCATACCGAGGGCTTTGCATCGCATTCAATTTAATGCAATCTTTGCATATGTCTCAATGAATACTTTTTTATTGTATTTTAAACATATTGCTGAACGTTTTTGTAATAATAAGAATCGTATGCATATTGTTATTGTTAAGATGCGGATTTGTGTCTGAGGAATAAGGTTACTGAATTGATTCTTCATAAAAATATATTAAGTAATCAATAGATATTTCGGTAACATCGAAATTATGTATGGTATCCCTCTGTTCGTCAATAGTTATGTCTTTCATATCGTTAAGGATACTCTACCTAGGGTGAGGTCGTGATATTTAGTTAACAACCTATAAATCGTAGAGATGTGGTATTTTGTACAGTAAATTTAATTAACAAGATAAGGCCAAGTTACACAGGCAGATTCTCACGCCAATCGTCTGGGCCGATCAGTCCCGATCAGTGGCGAAGACTCTATACTAGGCGATTATTTAAAGCCTACCTTCTAAGAAAAATAGACTAAAGGCATTATAAAATTGAAAAATAGACAGATCGATTTGTCGTCAGAAACTTCAAGCATTGTTTTTGGAATTTGTGTCAAAGGTAAAAACGATTATTTTGTTAGGAATTCAGATTTATTTTGGATGACCGCCAGGTCACGTGACATTAGTCCTATCTATCAACATGTGTGGAATACGGTATGCTCGAAACACAAAGCCTAAAACCTTTACGCATAATATTATTGTCTATGACTGCAGCTTTGTCCAAAATAAGTAATAATACGATAGTTTAAAAAAAAAAATTCTACGGTATCCAATCACATATAAATATAGATTGTTTCTAAAAATAAGGATCAATTTTATTTAATGATTTTTTATGTGTATAAATGTTTAGGAAATGACATAAGTAATTTAAACTCATTGCTCAATTTTATATCGTTTGAAACTCCGTCGATTTAATGTGTCGTTGTCATTAGTGTGCATAATATTCATCAGTGGTAATATCCTATTATCTTCTTATTCCCGTAAGTACACCTGACAAGTGTATCCTTTTTCTCTGATTTCCCCAGAATACCTCATTCCAAAAGTCACCCTTCCCCACTGCTCCCGATAATGAAATGTTTTTTTGGATCGTTCATTGAAGTCGTAGGCCAAATATTTCATATTTTTCGCTCACTACTTCATAAAATATCGGTTACAGTTGATTGAACTCTAATTTCAATTGTCCACATTTGAATAAAACCTTCAATGGTCTATATACCACCAAAATTTGAATGCTTATAATTCTAATGTGTCTAATTTTAATGATACCGTGTCACAGAACAGATAATAAATAGAATACCGGTAGGCTATATTCAATACGCCGCATCTTGTTGCAGGGTTTTGAATTTGTGAGTGTCCTACGAAAATGAAGCACGCATTATGCACGTGCAATAGTGTGTGTAATACACCAACATTAAATGAGCGTAAATGCATAAACAAAGAGCAGTTTTCAGTATTCGACGTAAAACGTATTCTTGACACGCGTGTAAGTTTAACCTGGATTCTTCCTTGGTCGAGTCGGTTACCTGCTATCACCTTACCCGTTATGTATTTCAGTTCCCATTATTTCTGAGTTCCCTGTATCGTGCTATTTCCAATATACGTAGTCATCATGTCGGAGTTATTACAAATGCTAGATGATGACGATTCTCCCACTACCTGTTATTTAGATATAAACATATATCAAGTTATGCAGAGACTTCAAAAAAATGCAAATCTACTTTCAGTTTTGTTCATATAAAGCTGTTATGTGTTTTTCCTGTAACAATATTTAGATTTGTAGCTTATCGAAAGTTTTAGCAAAGCAATGACGATATATAACAAAGTCCAATTACTTATGTTGTATGTGGTGAATACAATGCCAAGCATGGCCACCACAAAGGGTGATTAACAGGCCTCTAGCCTGGGGGCCCGGGGTCAGGAGGGGCCCGGCGAGTCAACTTGGCCAGATAAGTGAGATAAACACACATCACAAATTTCCTTTAATAGTAATTATTTTAAGCTATTTTCCGTCAATAATGTTATTATTTAAAAATATGTGGATGTACGATACAAATTTTATTTGTTTATCGATACTCGTCAACTTCATAATTCAAATGGATGTATTAAAATATACAAAAAAACAAAATATACATATTAATTTTACCGCGTACACCATTTGGAAAACGCTACTGTAGAGTGTCACACTGCCTTTATCCTTAGCGATAGGAAGGGGGGGCCTGCCAATGATCCTAGCCTAGGGGCCCGCTTCATGATGTGGGGGCCAAGATGCCAAGTGATATATATTTATTATAAAAGCATTTTGTTTTTTTCTTCTAAATAATATACGATATTTTATTGAAAATAATTTGTGAATACAATATACATAATGTGACTTAAACCGAGTTAATAATTATAATATTTTTTTCGAGCTTTATTAGATATATATGCTACTGCACAACCACATAACTCAATTAATACAGTTAGTTGTGTCTTAAGAGTATTTTAGCATTTTAGCAATAACTAAAACAACAGCAAATCTGATTACCATCAAATATTACATTACACATAATATAGTATGGGTACTATTTATCTAAAATAATACGAGTAGGTACATACATGTTATTATGTATAACACAATATTTTTCACTTTACTGTCCCTAATAATTATGGCGTAGGTACGTAATAGCTACCATAATATTAATATTTCAAATTTCACATTTTACGCAATCTTGTAATGAATTAGTCGTTTTATTTCTAGTCCCACATCTCTTGCTATATAATTATGACAATTTCGACCGCCGAATTCATTCGTCTATCTATGAATTGAATAAATATTTTATCACTCTCTCCCATAAATATATATCATTAAAAGGTATGTAACATTAAATTTTATGCACGAATATAAATAGCCTACAAAACTTGACAGCTGAAAACATATAAATGTGTCTTGGTGATTTAATTATAAAAATATCTGTACCGAATAACATGTATAAATTACCAATCAATCGATTATATTACATTGTGTTTTTTTTTTATAGTTCAAGTTTCACTATAATATAATATACAACAAGAAGCCATGATTCATTTGATACAACTGTCTGCATGTTTGAAACATAATGGCGGTGGAAACCGGATATACGGATATTTAAAAAATGCTTACAGTATGTATTATATAATGCTGGTAAACTATATAAGATTATTTAAAACAATTAAAGTTTTTAAAATGAATTATATCAATAGCGAAATAAACACTTTATGATTTTGCTTGATACTATCGAAGTTGATTTTAGTTTGTTTTTGGGTTGTCATTGTTTGTTCTTCCTACTTGTTGCTTCAACATTTCGGAATCGTTGCAAAGACCATTATGATATTGCAATAATTATAATTCGCAGAGGGTACATCGGTTTCCAAAGGTTTGCTTAATTTGTTTGCGTATTTTTTGTTTTAACGAAACACGGAGGCGCGTTTACCTAACGCAACAAGTGCAACCGATTCGTGAGAAAATTTAAAAGGAGACCTCCAACGAGTTGAAACCTGACACACACATTCGATGGTAGATTCTGTAGTTTTGTAGAGTCGTAAAGATTTTTTGATTAGATGTATAATATATATATATATATACTTATCTATTTAGAAGGTTTTGATTAAATATACCTTCATTACTGTGTAATTCGTATACTTCCGTTCTATTCTATTGTAAATATAAATTAATGAAAACTATTTTCCAAATACTAAATTGGTAGGTATTATGCTGTAAGTATGTACTTATTTATATATTATGGTTTCTTTTATTGTGTTAACTGCTGTCAATTCATGGTGGAACTGCATTGTATTATTGATTAATTTAATAAAACGCAAAAAAATTGGTACTTATTCTACTTTTATTATTTAATAAATTTGGAACGGTTTCGTCCGCCTCAAAAGGGTCATTTCAGTGGAATAAGTACTAAAAATTTTGCGTTTTATTAAATTAATCAATATTAGGTATTATGATTTGGAAGAAAGGAGATTCATGAAAGGATTTCGCGGACGCCGCGTCTCAATGTCGTTATTCTACGACATTAATTTTATATGAAATCTCAGGTGCCCACTTACCTACTTACACTTACCTACTTACTTATATTATTTTTGAAAACAGATTCTTCCAAAACTTTTGTATTAACTTAGTTTTCATTTCTTGATATCCTCTTTCCTACAATTCTATCACGTGCCTTATGTTCACCACCGCTGTTCTGGTAGGTACCTACAGTTGTGTGATTTGATTTGCATAAAAATATGCTGTGGTATTTTTTTTATAATAACCCGGTTGTTTTTATTGTGCCGTGCAAATTCTGGTTAAATGCCTCATTGAACGATTAAATCAATAATCAAGCGTATTATTGCACGCCTCGGTTATGTCAATTTAAATTAGCTATTCATGAAATGCATTGCGACACGAATCTCCGAAATTGTACAGGGCGTGTATTGAATTAAACCGCCTCTGTCGATAAACAAACACTTGGGATTTTTACTTTCGTCATATTGGGGCGATTGAATTAAAGTTGAACGAGATGGATTCGAATCTGGAGAATGTCAATACGAAATATTATTCCGCATATAGTGCTACGAATTTAACAATATACTACTGCAAAGGTCGGGGAACAGAGGTTAAATGCCCAAAAAATAAATGAGGTAAACGCGAAAAGATGATGGTGGTCTAAAAATGAAAATAACTATTATTTTTAAAACTACAAAATAATCGTAAAGCTTTTCAAATAGTGTGGAAGCGACCAATATAGTGCTGCCTCCTACAACAACCTATCTTTTATAAAAATTCGTTTTTTACACACGTGAACATAAAAATAATGGACAGAAATTGATTGGGCCACGAAAGCAGCACCAAGTGTCTCTAACATAAATAAAGGTTCGGTCATTATTCCGCGCATGGAAATTGCGCACACGAAAATTCCGCTAAAAGAAAATCTCGCATACTGAAAACTCTGTTCCGCTGTTGATGCATAGGGCAAGCACAGGGTCATGCTACTTTCCGTGATCCATGTGAGACCAGCAGCGCGTAGATCGTTTTTATAGCACCGCTGCAGGGTGAGAGGTCCGGCCACGGCGACGGAATTTTTCAGCTTTGCCACAAGGTTACGGGGTGTCACGCTTTCTGGCGGCATTTCAACATATATACATACTTTATTGTATTGATTTACTATATAAGGTAGAGTTAAGAGTGTTCGTTGTCAGTGTATGTTTGCCTTTGCTGAGTGTACACGACGCCTGAAGATGATGAAAGGCGAAACCCGGGTCGCGAGACTCGACTCAAATGGAAAAGTACAGAGCTTGAATCCATTAGAATTTAAATTCAAATTCCATCAAGTACATTCGGTTGAAAGTATTAATATTATTAATATATGTACATACCACGTGAAGCGCTTCATCATGATCAGTTCGGTCGCCGAGGACTCGGAAAAAAAATCTTAAAAAAAACTTTATAACTTTTTTTCCAGATTTTTATTAGAACATCGTATGTATTTTATTTAGAAGGTGTTTTGGAGATATTTGAAAAAATCCTATTTTACAGAAAATATAACTCTGTACCACAAAACAGATTCTCTGTTCCTATAATTTAAAATCCCTTTTTATAATATCCGAGCTTTCGTATTGCGACGGCATCAAAGCTTGATTCGATATAAATTTAAAAAAAACAAAACCCCTAAGTACAGTAAGTAATACTACGTAAAATTTATAAAATTTTAGTTTTTTTCTAAAAACGTTAGTCTGACCCTTAAAATGATTCTGTTGTCAATATCGGGTATCGTGGATCGATATTGAGATATTAATTCTCATCTCTAATTCGAATAATATTAATTCACGACCTGCGATCGAATTGTTGCATGAATGAGAGAAAAAAGGTCAGCAAAAAATAAACAATAGGCCAGAGATAATGGATCTCAATATCGAAAGCGAAAGGTTACGTCACCAGCCAATCCTTGGGCATTTATAACATTCTGTGCCAGTTAACTGAACACACTGCGCTAATATTTGCTTTGGGCACGATTTCTCAGCAGCGCATCGTGATTCTTGTCACTGCGAGAGATTATTTCACGAAATCTTCGCGTCATGTTCGCCGAACCTATCAACAATGGTTGCACTTTCACTGCAAAATCTCACACATTAATTATTACGATCCTATTGTAACAATTCAATTATGATCTAATCATTCGATTCATCAAGTATACCTCTTTATTTAGCGACGTTTGGACAGCGGCATTAGTTTAGATCAGTGGTTCTCATGTGTGACCACCAGAGGATTTTGCTGCGGCCACCAACATCATTTTCAGTATTTAATTTAATTAACTGGGCTAACGTTAAATATGTGTTATTGGAAATGAGTCATGACCAAGTACTTAAAAACTATTTTAATAATACCACGGTTGAAAAATTTTGGTCGAAGTTATACGTTGATCAAGAATCAATTCAATTCGAAGAATTGGCAGCAATTGCTTTAATAATATTGTGGGTTTTTCCTACTACTGTATACTGTGAAAGATCATTTGGTGTTATCATAAAAAAAAATATCCCCATAAAAAACAAATATGCCAGTCGACAGATGTAAACTTAGAAGCAGCCATGCGGCTCGAATCGGAAAAAAGGAGTATTGAGGAATTTCCATTTACATTAATTTTAAATAAATATATATGTACTAAAATCTTCAAATGTCTCTTATTAAATGGAAAATAATTTGATCCATTTGTTCCATTAAATAAAATTTAGTCTTATTTTTCAATCACAACCGAAGTGAAATTTGATGCGGCCACCAGACGTTTCCATATAACTGTCAATGTCAATTGTGCGGCCTCAGTTAAATTTCACGTGAGAACCACTGCTTTAGATATTGTTTATTTTCATATTTTGGAATGCAAAACTTCGGAGGTATCCAATTATTGGGTATTACCCAGTAGGTAACCAGTCGAAACATACGACTTAGACTCCCTTTGTAATTATATCCCATTTAGAAATATATGTTATTAAATTTATGAACTAAATAGACGCGGGAGTCTGCGACTCTAAAAGTGAAGTGACGCCAAATGTGAGGCGTGTGTCGTTCTGGTGTTGTCAGTATAAAATGGGATAACTGCATAGCTTTTTCCACCAACTTGTCACACTGTATAAGCTTCTAAGCGGAGTTCTACCATGTCTCAGAGGTGTACTAAAATATTATAACAACTAACAGTAATTATACTGTGTGCGAAAGGAAAGGAATATACGTCTAAAATAAATACTTTTCACAAAAGTCAAATGATTGAGTTTAGGACAACTTTGTATGTATCTGAATGTCTCTCTAGTTTTGGTGTGAACATAACTAATCTAGAAGCTTTGATTCATTTATGCATATCCCTGTTATAGTTTATTAATTGGCATATTCAAACTTCTATACTTATACCTTTCGCATACAGAATTGTTAGTTTTTAATTCAGCCTCCATATAAAAAGAGCGAAGAATAAATGGTAAACCACGTATTTTCGTCGGATCAATATACATTTTATATGCAATAATCATAAATATTAACACTAAAAACCTACCTACATATTCGTACTTATTATTATATATTTTGAGAATTATTCGTTTAAGACATTTAATTACTGAAATCGACGATGCGAAAGGATTAATTTAATTTAGTAATTCTAAGGACGCCCGTCATATATTTTTACTTTCCATTAAAATATTATATTTTGAATTTACATATAGGCACGCTATAGCTAATATTATTTACATACATATACCTACGTCTTTCAGTTACAAGCGATCTAATGGGTAACTAGTCGTATCCAAATCTGTTACAACTGTTACAAGTCACCATACATATTCTGTTTTATTTATAAAATTTAGTTTACTATGCAAGTAGACTATAAAAAGATAAAATTAAAATACTTACAGGTCTCTGAATGTATTATGAAAATATCTTATACCTGTGTATTTTATACTGTGTTCAACTACTTACTAATTAAAGCTTTCTTCTTGTTTCAGGTAAGACTCTTCTAGTTTCGCTGCATCGATATTTCCAAGAAGAACCTAAGTCTGGAATTTAATTATTTATAAGTAGACTTTAATACCTATCATTAAAGCTACCTTGTTGTGTAAAGAGATCATAGCCGATAGGCTTGTTTCACAATTTTAATCGAGTTTTTAATTGGCCCGGTAAAAGTGATCCGTTTTATTAGTTCAAAGAATATTCCACTACAATTCGACTTTTCACAAGGTTAACGCGATCGAAGGCACGGATTTGACATTATCTCGCCATGCTAATTCTATTATATGGTAGGTAAGCAAACAGGATACACTAACCATTGGTCTTTTCTCTTTTAAATTATATATAATTATGTGTTCACGATTGTACCTGTGATACCTATTTATTGATTTAATTTATCGTCCGTAGTACATTTTCAAGTAGGTATGTATACCACTTTTTCATAAGGTTTTTCAGCCTTGATATTATGTAATATTATTATAAATACCATTGGCGATTGATGTCTGTGAAAAGGAATTATATAGGTAAATGGTGGGTAACCGAACATTTGGACAGATAATTATAATCATAATATGACAGTACTTACTATTATTAAATAGAAATATGGCATTTCTAAAGCACATACAATTAAGTGCGTAGGTATTTAAAATTTAAAAAAATATAGACAAATAATTATGTCATTAATTTAATTTAATTATGACAACAATAATATAGACATATACTGTCATCCGTTATGGTTTGGAAACTGGGTGTGTTAAAACACAGTATTTTAATAACGATTAGTACCGTTGTCGTCCTGATAATAAGAGATTCTTAATTAATGTCATATTAAATCGAACGAAAGCGGTCCGTTATAAAATTATGTCGAATAATTATGATATTATGGTGTTTTATTTTGATTAATATGTATAATGTCTTTCCACCATGGATTGACTGCTAACACCTTGAAAGTGCCAATTATTAGTATTGTTTATTCTGATTTATACACACTGAACTGTCAATTCGTCATTTATCTATTGTCTATATTCTACGCGTACTGCTTTACAATCGCTGATTGATAATTAACTATCGGCTAGATGGTGTCGTCTATCATCTTACAACATGTATTCTCGATTCACCTTCGATAATTCCATTTATTCTACACATTACCATCGCGACGATTTCAAACATGCATAATAAAAAACTAATAAATTTGCACTATTGTGATATATGCTTTAAATACTCGAAATTCATAAAATATTTTTCGCATGGAGTTTTTGCCGCTGTTCTATACCCAGTATATTGAACTTATCCTATAGAAAATCACAAACATGCATGCTAAACAATAGTTCGGTAAAAACCGGTAGTGTTTCGAGCTTGGGAAGTTAATCTTTGCCCACCCAATGGAAAAGGACCATAACTGAAAAATCAAACTTTCGAGAAAATCGCATTTGTTATGTTTTGCATCTGCTTACAACACAGTTTTAACAACAAATATCTCGAGTATGAAGATATTTTTCTTTTGTTTTCCTAATGACTTATATTTCTGGTATGTTTATTGTAAAATTATATGAATATTACGCCTATTTTTGCATTTACACCAGAAAATCAAGATTTTATTAGCACTTGAGGTCCTTTTGCATTGGATGGGCGTGATGTGTAATTGCTCATATGCGCTCCCTTCAAAGCTTGTAAATAAGCAGACAGCACAGAGGGAACATTTTAAGCGTACAATGACTATTATTTTATTATGTATTAAAAATAAATATGGTAGGTATAATGCTCTTGTTACGTATGTAGGTAATTAAAAATAATCAATCTCCATTCAACAGATAGCGAAGTAGCCGCTAAAAGTGACTGTCAATAATTTTAAACACATTGTTAATACCCACGATGAAATCAATTATTTATTAATAATATATCGATCGGAAGCCTTTTGTTTTAAGAGTTTAATTATATGTCACGCTGTCACTTTCGCGTGACAGATAAAATTGTTTCGACACCGGTAATGTTCGATATTGATTCTTTGGTCTTGCGGTCGCGTTGCTATTTTATGATTGGACTCGTTAAACTATGTTTGCATAAGCAATCAAAGTCCAACATTGTTCTTAATCAAAGGTGATGTTGGTAAAAGTGAACGATCACGGTGCCCCGTGCGTTGGTGCTCAGATGAAAACTCAGTTGATATTGCAATATCGGTTGACTTATATATTATATAATACAATATTTTTTGACGGTTGTTTGTAGAAGGGAGGGTTGATGATCGATAAGAAAATACATAAATGAGGATGACAGTGTGAGAGTATAATCGCGGATGAGATCGATGTGATCAAGAGATTGATTATATTAATGAACTGAGAGACTGGACTCAAGTGGAATGACGGTTGTCTATGTCGAGTGAAGGACTCGTGACAATAGTAGTGCGTCTCGTAACGAACTTGATGAGTATGTGAGGATTTATGCATTGTCTTTCCAATTTATAAAAATTAATGCACTACATACCTGTATTACAAGAGATATTGTCGCAATTAATAAATCATAACAGACCCTACTAACTGATCTCGTTATGATTTAGGAAATGCTGAGGTTTATTACCTCGTTTCAATTGTTTTGTTTTGACAACTCATTTGATGCTGAGGGGTATGATTGCTACGCATTGTATAAATTAATAGTATCGACTGAGGGTACTTGATGGAATCTGAATACAATAATATAATGTTATAATTAATTTAAGTTTTGCATTCCATTTGAGTTGTTTTTTGCGACCCTGGTTTCGCCTTTCGGCATCTTCAGGCACTTTTCGCACTCACCAATGCACACTCACAATGACAATGTGCATTTACATTACATTAGTCAATGTGAGTATTACAAAACTTAAATCAATTAGCACATATTGTATGTTTTAATCATTATTTAAAACGTAAAATGACACAAAACTCCACAAACTTATTCTAAAAAATCATAGAAACAATCTAGAAACGAATTGGATACGAACACACGTCTTTCACTAATCGAGAGTTATTTTCTTGCATTACGCATTCCGTAAAATATTTGAAAAACTAGGTAGGTATTTTAAAAACCTTTCATCTACTTGATACCATATTAAATTGTCTGGACTACGAGTATTTCCAAATTTTTAGTCCAAATTTTTTTCTAGGAATTTTCATAGCATGCATTATGTTTTGATAGCTTCCCATACCTATCCCTTTCTACTCTTTTCGGCCTCTAGTTTTTCACTGCCATGTACCTACTTCCATTTAACTTGACGGTTTCGTCGATCCAGCGGGTTTTAGGATGGCACTGTGGTAATTTAGTGCCCTATGTCACCGCGTGACTGTGATTATGCGGTTGTTTTTTTAGTTTTATTTCAATAAATATTCGCGTTTTATTGCAGCGTATGTACCCAATAGATTGATGAATTACTACTGGATGTTATTGAAGTCATAATTTTTATATCACTGTTTCTACCCCGGGCGAAACAATTATACTTCCACTAAGCTGTGGTAACTAGAGGCTGTGTGTCTTAAAATGTAAATTTAAATTCCGTGATTTAGTGATTTCAATATATAAGGCAAGCTGATTTGACTCACTGTTTCGTCATGTTCTATGTAAATTAGTGACTATTACTATTTCATGTTGCTTTGTTTAAGTTTTTAGTTAGTTTAAGCAGTTTTAAGTCAAATGGAAAATGCAAACCTAAGTAACGTTTCGCAATTTTTATGTATGTGTAATGTCATTTCAAAATATCAGTTTAAATCTGAAATCGACATTTCACAGCAATATATTGCTTACAAACAATAGAATTTAACGGCATGTCAAATATAATGACATAATCTTCGACTATATTAGTGTATTTCGACGGAATACAAAACTAAAAAAGAAGACATTCACTAAACAAATATATTTATGCAGCGGTATAAAACGTTCGAAAAGTACATCTACTATCATCTGGGTATACGAGATTGTTAAGTTCTACAGAGGTACGTGGCAATACAATGCACATGGCTGCAGGAAATGGAATCAGCTTGGAAAGATTTTCATGAACCATTCAATTATTGTTCCGAAAGCGATGATGAATTTTATTTCATAGTAATCCTGGTTGAAAGCCCATTGTAATCCAATAAAACTGTATGTACTTCTCAATATATATATATTCAATTATTGTCATTGATTATTTTCATTTTAGATTAACAAAAACTTTGAGGAATTAAGTAATTGCATATAAATTAAACCCGTCCCTTACGGCATGCTGAGGTACATAAGTCGATGTGCTATATCTACAGTTGTTTAGGTCTGGTAATATCTCAGTAGTCATTACCCAAAACTTATGTCCCACTTTCATTCATCCACGTTTCGAGCTCGTTACAGAGGCCATTCTTAAGAGAAGAAAGAAGGGGGAAGAAAAGACGCAGTGAAAATCCAAAAATCTATTACGATAACAAACAACCGTGAAAGTCTCAAACATTATAGAAATTACATCCCGTGTAACGCTTAAATTTTTTGAATGCGGCAAAGTTGAGTTGGGAATTAGGTGGCCGAATGTTTGCCGTAGAATTGCTTTTCCTTTTAGCTGTAGATTTCAGGAAATTCTCGGAGGAGCAACTGTGATTCACAGCCTCGGGGCTATGTAGGCAGATATACAAGGTTAATTGGAAATTGTTCCAACGAAGTCGCTATGATCAGTCAAGAGCCAAGACCCGTATTAATAGTCCGGAGTCTGAGCGGTTATCTTCATTCACTATTCGTTTTCTGCCCGTTTTTGGAGCCAATGAGATGGATGGTTCGTTTCCTCATATAAAACTTCTCGCCTTTCGAGTATGGAGTAGAGATGGGAAAACTGGTCGATTTTGAAGACTAATTATACTTACTACCAGCATAAAAAAATAATTAGTATAGAAACTTGTTCCAAAATACTTACTAGTATTTGGAATACTACATAGAGCGTTTGGCGTGCGTAAAAGTTTCATACTCAACTGAAACTAAACCCAACTCCATATTAGTATTTGAAATACGTATCGGCTCAGGGAACTCAGACTGTGTATCGGCTTCAATAGAATCGCTAAAAATACGTTATGCTACGCTTGTCGAATATGCCCATTTATTATAAAATTTTAAACACATTTTAAATTTATGAGTTGTTTTTCTGTTATGTTACAATATTCTTGTTAACAAAAATGAATAACAGTGATTTTTTTTAAATTTTAAACATGTTTTGACCGGTCATTTAACAAGCCTAAGCCTGTGCCACTGCTGTGACGCAAAATTTATGAACTATAATGTCAATAGTGTTGAAAGTCTACCAAGTGGCGAGTGCACAGAACAGCGACTCGCGATGATATCATCACAAGTTTTTTGGAATAAGTTTATTGGGCCACACATACTGAGTATGGGTAGTTTCATCCGAAACTTGAGTACACAAACTGGTGACAGTATTTCCAACTCACCTCTAGTATGGAGGCAGGGTCAGGTGAATGTCACCTGCGTCTGTTTCGCTTACGAGGAGTATCGTATGTTGGGAGTATGATACAGGTAATTTTTTTTCGTGTGTATAAAATACAGTGTAATTTGCCCGCTAGTTTTTTTTTGTAGATTAAAATGTAAAAGAACACAATCTGCACGATAAATAATTACTATAGGATATCGATTTAGGAAATTTAGCACAAGCAATCCAAAGTTTTGGATGAACAATTTCTCAATAAACATTGACATTAAATCGTCATTATTATCGAATTTAATAGTAGACCGTCACGTAAATAAAACCGTTGATTTTTAATGATTGTCCAACCTTTGCGGTGTTGCACCCCATTTTACTTAATAATTCCAGCGAATATACACAACCGTCGCAAATATTAAGGCATTAAAACTTTTATTCATTAATAACAAATTGAAAATACGATATTTAATTTGTGATAAATGATAAGGAAGAGTTTTTGACTCAATTAATATACTCGTATGAGTAGGAAATATTAAAGAATATGTGATTGACTGGAATCTTTATAAGAAATGGGTTCGGACTGCGAGTCGGATGACACCTCTTTCACGGTTGGTGGGACGCTTATTTGATTTGTCATTTGATTCAATGGCTTGTCTTGGATCACTGACTTTGCGGTATACTATTAAAAAATGTCTGTCCAAAACAAGTAATCTATCGTAACTTAAAATTTTAAATGTCAATAATTATTTTCAGCATCAATTTATGTTGTACAAAATAAATAAAATTGCTACTATGTCGAAGGGTTACTGGCAAACGTTGATATGCCAACATTTTACCTACTTAAAATTATCCAAGACAATCGAATTCTGGCGTTTTTGAAGGATGCTTTATGCATTGTGTATACCTATGGCTGTAAAGCAAATGTTTGTAAGAACTGTAATCAAAATTAAATATTCTGGAACAAAAAAGGTTGTGTAATTAGACATCAATTTTCTTTATTAAATTTAATACATACCAGCTTGTCGCCGTCTTTTGCTATTATTGGAACAGATAAATTGTTAAGGGGGATCCTATATTCCAACAGAGAACCTAGCGGAAAAATACGAAGCTTGCAATTTGAGAATTCTTTTTGATAATTTACAATTTCAACTGTATTCATTAATAAATTTGTATATGAAAACATTAAAAAGATTTGTTTTTTAAGTCAAAGATAAACACACAATTGTAAAAAAATGTGAATTCGTCACATATTTGGTACATAGGTTACGTTATTATTACATTATTTTTATGGAAATTTAGTTTATTAAGTTTACAATATTTCATCGTTTAGATTTTTGACTAATTCATAGTTTTAATATTTTTTATATCTATTTTAAAAAACATCAATTTTTATAAAAATATAAATGTGTATAACTTGAAATCATTTTTATTTATATCAAATCGAGGTTAAATATAGGGACCATACCTAAATATGAACGACTCACTCAATCGAATTTTTCTGGGCGGTAGTCCATAAAATGAAGATCGTCCTGATGGTGGCTGAAGTCAGCGATGACGTATTGGATACTGTCCGAATTAAAGCTGGCATTAGAATTATCAAATCATGAAAAGCGCCACGTAGTTATTGTTTTTTAATCAGTTTGTCTTTACAACAGTGCATTTCATTAATTCGAAATGTTTTATCTCCTTCTTTAATTTTTGACCGGAAAGATTTTCTATTCTAATAACTGAATAAGTGATTATATTTAAAATTAATATATTAAAATAATTAACCTTATTTTAAATTCAATATCGCCGTTTTAAAAGAATGGTATATAAGTGGTAGAGCTTAAATTTCATATAAAACTGTTGTGGTAGGTATAGCACGTTGCCATTTACAGTGTCCGGTTTTGGCGCGTAATCTTTTTTCGGCAAACCTATTGTGTCAATCCCGCGTAGCTGTTTTTCCGAATTGCGGTTTTTGCACGCTCGAAATACCCGCGCCGCATAAAGCCTCCCCCACACCAAAGCGAATATTCGCGGCGAATATTCGCAGCGAATTATTCGCCAATCAAGCTCGTATTGGCTTACGGGACAGAGCACGCTTGCGCGACCGCCTTGCGTCTTGAGTGCGAATTTGCAGCGAATATTCGCTGCGATTTTCGGGAACTCTGTCGACAGCGAATTTATTCGCGGCGGACAATTTCGCCAAGGGAATTAGTAAAATCAAAATGGCGAAGACATTGAGCAGCTGATCGAGTTGGTCCGGAAATATCCAATCCTTTATAATTTCTCTGACAGTGACTACAAAACATGAGAAAGAAAGATAAGATATGGGATGAAATTGGCAGGGAAATTGTTGAAAATGGTATGAAGGTCGTCATAATAATATCTTTTATCTTTGTCTAACCAAAGTATGTAAAGTTTTTTGACAGGATGAATACGCTATTATAAATAAATAACTTTAATCTAAGGTCCCGATATTTAAAAAATACATATTATTAATTTGCGTCATGCACAGCCTTTAATAACAGAAACTTTATAACTTTGATTGTTAGGGCACTGACAGTTCTAACTTATTGCGATCGTTTGACGTTTTGGTTTCGACTTTCGAGCAGTCATATCAATAATGTTATAATTAGGTATCATTTACAATACCTACTTCAATCATATTCGGTATCGGTCACGTAAATACCCATTTTATATTCGTTGATAATATTTTTTTAGGTTAGATAGGTAGTCTTTAAGATTATTTTTTTGCATCTAACATTATGCAGCATAGCATTTCTATTGTAGCTAAAGATATAATATACATATAGGTAGATAAGTAGGTACTCCATGTCGTCATTGTGGTATTTTGTAAGGTTTTAGACCAAAAACCTTACATACTACTTACTATCGGGTTATTTACAGTAGGACATAGGTACCTAGGTTGTTTGTTTTTTGATCTCAAGAGACCTCAATCACAAAAACGATATTATGTACCTATATACCTACTAGGTATATATTTCCTTCATTATGTATAGGTATATTGAGCTAATAAACTGGTTTTGCCCAGTGCCGACCGCGAACCAAGATAATATCTACATGTTCCATGTACCTACCTAACATAACCAATGTTTTCTGTTTCACATTAATTTGTATACCTACCTACAAACATTTTAAACTTAATTGAGATGTTCTTAAACTTCTGTTCATGTAATATTATGTAGGTAGGTATATCTTGGTCTGCATTAGGCAATAAGATTAATAATTTTATGTGCATGTAAATATAAAGGTCAGGTACCTCCTCTAAGTACATAATATTATATTATCATCATGGATACCTACCTGAATGATGTTGGAGATATACTAATGCTTTGTGATGAATTTAATTTTAGCAAAGATCTTCAACCTTTCAACGTAGGTACAAAGCACCAGAAGAAATTAAAAATGAAATCCCCGGCATTAACAGGAATAAAATAATATTTCATCATCAACATCAGTCGGGGTCATTCCACTGCTAGATGAAAGCCTCTTCTAGCTCCTTCTACTATTTTCGGTCTCTAGTTCTTCGCTGCTACATACTTTTATTGTACTTCACGTGAACAAAGAGATCAACTAAGTGAAGTGTCAATCAACAAAAGTGGCATTTGTGCACAATGTTAATGAATTTTCCAAAACATTAAGTGTGATAATATAATATACAAGGATGAATAAGGCGTGGGCGAGGGCCAAGGTCCATTTTATGATTCCTCTATTGATGTACCTATTTTTATTAAGAAAAATGTTTGCCGTAGAATGGGGTGAATACTGAATAGACCCTTTTTAAAATTTCTATTTTTCTGCTACACATTATTCGGACAAATATGAATGACTTAAAACCTGTTTCTATGGACATAATCATACTCTAAAATATTTTTCAACTACCATTTATTATCAAACAGCCAATTTTGTGTGATGTCTCTTTCTATCCAGCGTTGGGGTGATTATAGACATGGCGGGTGGATAGAATCGAATAATGGTAATTTCCTAATGTTAAAAATGTAATTAAGTACCTACTGTACATTACAAATTTATGTAGGTACATTTAAGTATGTAAATCAAAATCAAAAATATAAATTTAAATGTTATACAACACAGTATCATGTAAGTATTTAAAAAAACATATACTTACATAAACATCTATTTATCCAAGAATTATTTGATACTTGAATCTGTATTTTATATACCATATTCGATGGATGTATGTGGTGTATTTTGTAAAATATTTGGTATGTATTTATTATTTAACTAAGCGTATTTAATTTGCTACGTGACCTGTAGCTCTTTTATAATCACAAATTATTGTTGAATGTTCCGAAAATGAGTTTATGTGCCGAAACAGCTGTCAAGGTAAATGACTCATTAACAAAAATAACTATATTTCAAAACCATTATAATCCATCTACCATATAAACACCATTTCAAGTAATAAAGAAATAAAAAGTCACCTAATTAAATAATATTATACTAGAAAAAATATACTATCTACCCACTTAATTTTCATTTAAAGTTGTAAAACGCCCGGTTACTAAATAGAGGAAGGACAGAGTCTTCTGGCACGACCGAATCACATTGGAACGGTGTTATTGTCATTTGAAAGTAACAATACTGACACCTAAATGAGTCGCCTGCACTGCCAGAATCATCTGAACCCTGTCACCTATCTATATACAATTTATTGTTATTTTTTTTCATATTTGTCCATTTTATTACAATATCGTGTTACTTTTAAAGCTCATTGTAATTCTAATAATTATATAAATATTTTTCTTGTATTCTGTGCAAAAATGATTATTAAAACTTTCTTAACCTAAACCAAGTATTTTTTATTGAATGATCCTGCAAAAAATTCAAGTACAGTTAAGTGACATATTTTGTTTCAGTGTATAAGCCATAAATAAATATACATAAATTATATTTAATATATACATGTATACTGTATGTATAGCCACGGTTGGTCTTGCACTTGTTGCTGTAGCTATGCGATCTGGTGTGGTCCATTATCCAAAAACACTCAATCACATCCCTGGTCAAACAGCGGGCAGCCGTGTAGTGAGTCTGGCTGGCCTATGGTGGCACTAGAATGATTTCAATATACACAGTCTGTTAATTTGAATATGTTTTCGACTGAAAGTTGTAAAAATATTAGAAATCAGGATTTAAATAATTAAAAAACTGTTTCATTAAATATCATATTCATACCTATGCAAAATTTTGATTCCTTTGAAGTACCTGTACAAAATACGGATGAATATAAACCAAACAAAAATATTTGTTACTGGTACTGCCATAGTAAAGTAAAGTTTAACATACTTCCCTAATAAAACAAAATTCCCAATTCTTGTCGTTCTGTAGATGTTTCATTTCAGTTTTTACCAACGATCCACTAAATATGAATTGGTCATAAACACTCAAAGGAAATCTGGCACTCACTGCCAGAATGTCCATGTCAGACATGTCAGATACCTGCATAAAAATAAATGTCATGTTATGATATTTATTACGAATTTCACATTTACAGAAAATTTTCTGCGCTCATTTTTGAAAGTCTCCAAGTATGACGGGTATATTCGCACATGGGTGCAGTTAATGCACCCAATGATTTTCGGGAAACCTGCCCTTTCTTGAAGTCTGAAATTAAAAAATATTTTTACCGACACAAAATAATATTCCCGTTAAATTCTTATTGAGTAGGTAATTTACTTGTTGTGTCTATGCGCAGTTACTCTAGTTACATGACATGTACATTGTAATATTGTATAAATTGATCAGAGGGTATCAACACAACACTAAAGACTGTCAGCGCTGTATGGCGACTGTATGTAAGTATTACTAAGCACTGCTATTATAGCATCGGACACGTTTCCTATGCATCTGCTTACTGATGCCTGGCTCATTGCGCAGAAGACTTGGCCTACCCGTTTTTGGTACGCTCCCTCTGCGTAGAAACGCAAAATAGTCAAAACCTACAATTCAAATAACGGAGACATGTTATTTCAATAGCATATTACCTTCAAATCCTGTTAACCCTTCATGGTAAATGCTTATTTATAATATGTGCAGTTATGAAACTGAGTAAATCTATCTTACCTATGAGCCATGGCAATCTTGCCCTGTCATAAAGTAAGGTTATATTAAATGTCGATGTAATTTGTCGCACGCCATCTCATTATATCTTCAGCGTGTAATAAGCATTCAGAAGTCGTGTACATTTTGTCAACACACAACTGTCACTTTGACATTCGTATATGTATTTAGTCTATGGCTGCATCCAATGCTGCCACCTTGTTTCAGATAATTAAAATACACTTTACGCAAAGTGGGTAAAAGTTGTAGCAATTCTGAAAGCGCTATAGTGTACGTGTATTTTTTATATTTAATTCATAAAAATTATAGAATAATTGGCGTAAAATATTAATAATATTTACAATTTTAAATCTGGCGCGTAAATAAAATTATTTAGTCTATGGCTGCGTCGCTGACGCTTTGGTGTGGGGCCAAACGCGAAATTCGCATCAAATCCAAGCGGTAGCGACAGCGATAGCGAGGGCGTTGCGAATTCGCTGCGAATATTCGCTTTGGTTTGGGGGAGGCTTAATCCGTGTCACTCCCTGCAATTTGCCAATTTTAAACTCCGACATACCGTTTTTATTTTATTTTACATCTTAATTTTAATTTTGAGACAAAGACACTTTGAAAATGGCCATTATTGAACGGTAATTTCTATTCAGATGACTGTTTTAGTTTTTGTGGATTGCTTTCGAAGAAACAAAGTGATCGGAAATGAGAAGCTTTTGCAACACCATGAAAATTGAGGATGAATTTCGTTAATATTTTAATAAACTGAAGACAATGTTGCATACTTATTTTATCTTCTCATTATGGACCGTTAGTTATTCAGATTTTTTCGAAGTTGAGTGACAGTTATCCAGTCATTTTTTGGAAGGTCTGCTTTGGAGTGAGGATGGCCAACAAGTTTTCCGTATATTAAAACTTGTGGAATTCTAAATCTTATTTGTATTCTTCTATCTGATCACACTCTCAACCACTGGCGGCTCCCTCTATAGGTCATTCGGTCATTGACCTGCCAAAATAAATACCTAAAAGTGCGGCCACACCGGCAACAAGTCGCGCGACAACTCGTTAAATTTTACGATAATTATCATAATTGCTTAAGAAATTTTACGATAATTATCATGCTTATCGTAAAATTTAACGAGTTGTCGCGCGACTTGTTTTCGGTGTGGACCCGGCATTACAATCGACATAATAATATTAATAATATGTGCAATGTCATATATAATAATATTAATAATAATCGGTGGATTTGAAATTATAGGGCGCGCGATATTGTGTCAACCCAGTCTATTGGGCTTTTTTTGTTTGGGCGATAATTCCCCGAACAAAAATATTGTGTTCGCCGGCAGTCTGAAAATTGACCCAAATTGAATATTTTTATAAAATTTTCTCTCTCGTTTCTCATACATAAGACAGAGATCGATATAACACAAAATACGAGATCGAAGCTTGTAACGGTGCGTGAATTACTGTAATATCGGCAATGCCCGAGTGTGAGACAAAAGATTTTTTCACCTAATTAAATGAAACAGAATGATAACACTGACTAGATAATTGGTCTCAAGACGCAACTGTGTATGCGGTTCGGATTCGTTGACAGGTTTTGACGAATGCCTTTGGTTATTTTAATAATATATAAGGAGTTTTTGGTGATTTATAACATTTTTGTGAAGCAGTTAGTACGCACGCAGTAGCAATTGAAGTCTGTGATACAATTATAATGGAAATGGAAGCACGATTTGCATCCAACGATCATCTCATTATATCCGATTTGTTCAATAAAGAAAATTACACTGATTTTAAAAATAATTTTCCCACACGTCAAGTAAATTTGGTAAAACTGTTAGAAGAAATAAACATAATCAAGTTAAAAAATGAATTATTGGTGTTTTATCAACGAGATGATTTGCATGGCGCTATTAGTGCAGTTTCTCTTCTACATTTTTTACTCAGCAATAATTTCAACGAAACATTTTCCGAGTCGATCAAAGTTCTCCAATTTATTTGCGTCATACCAATGACAACAGTTGAAAGTGAAAGATGTTTTTCCACTCTCAAAAGAATAAAAACCTTTCTACGCAATAGGGCCAGGATAGACTGACCGCTCTTGCAATGCTCAGTATTGAAAAAAAATATGTGGGAAAAATAGACAATTTTTATAATCGTGTGATTGATGATTTTTCAAAAAGCAAAGAAAGAAAAGTGGACCTGATTTACAAAAAATTATAACGCGTTGTGTGCAATTTCGGTTAACGATGGGTTGGCGTTATGAAAAACGGACATTTTTTGAAGGGTTAGTAGGTACCGACCTATAACAATTTCTAGCACTTATTCTATAATGTATAAAAAGTCAATTTGCAATACGTCTTTTCAGTATACAACGAAAAGGCAAATTAAAATAATATATTCAAAATTGACCTGCTAGGTTTTTCCGGATTAAGCCGCCAATGCTCTCAACTTCGCATTTTCTTTTCTAATCTAATAATTTTTTGTATGAGGTATGAAAAATTTGTCAGCAACGTATCTGAGTGTTACGATTTATTAGTTTTTAGTTTGTCCACAAGACATTCTTTTGAAAACCACAAACAAGAATATACAACAAAATGCAAATTTATAAAACTTACCTCATCATAGACCAGGGGGACGGGATGGTGGGTCTGAATATATATAATATGAACATATGAACAACGTAGTTTTTCTTCTGATTCATCTACCTGAGAAAATAGTGCAGACGAAAAGTCATGATGCCTATCCCGGATATGGTCTTGGCTCCCACTCCTCACCTCCGTAACTCGGTACTTTGAGGACACCGCACGCACGTATCGGTTTCGTATGGTTAATATGAAAGGCGAATTTCTTTTGTATATTGTCTACCTGAGATGATAATATACATAACAAGCTGTGGTACCAGACCCGGAGAAGATCGCCGTTCTAGCTCCTCACGCACCTAATTTGGTATTTGAAACGCACGGCAAGCGTGCACTTATTTTCATAGGCGTACTATTATGATATTGTTTGATAACATTATTATTCTGCTTTATCGAGATCTCATGGCTGAGGATCATGACAGGATGATTTTTCCGTCGGACAGCAGCATTATCGGCTCTACCCCCCTCGACACACAGTGGCATTCAGAGCCTACGTCAGTGGAAAACACTCTTGACTTTATTTGATATATTATATAAAATTTGCAGATAATTATCCCCAGGTTCGAGAGGTAGATTAAAGACTGTTATACTGGCCTCCACAGAGTAGAGGTTATATAAAGTAATTTTTGTTTTCACGAGAAACACATGTAATAAGCCACATGCTCAAGCTATTAGGTCCAAACACACAATGAAAAAGACGTTGTCAGTGTATGTTTGCCTTTGGTGAGTGTACACAGCGCCTGAAGATGCCGAAAGGCGAAATCCGGGTCACAAAAAACGACTCAAATGGAATAGTACAAAACATAAATCCTGCAGATGCCATCAAGTACCTTCGGTCGATAGACTCTCTTCTCTTATTGGTTGTGCACTCATGGCTGAGGATCGTGACCACATTTAAATTTCGCCATCCTTCTCGATCTTCCGCTTCTCTCAGGGCAGAATGCATGGTGCCCCCAGTCAGCTCTTTCACTTGTTCGCTCCATCGCGCAGACGCTCTTCCTCTGCTTCGCCTTCCCTGGAGGCTACCCAAAACAACCAGTCTCTCCAGGTTGTCTGGTCCGCGCCTGACAATATGTCCAAAAAACGGTCGATAGTATTAATATAATAAAGAGTGAAGTGTTTTCCAGACTCGGGATAGATGACAAGTTACCGCCTGGTCATTATCTTGGGTTGCGGTTATATCGACATAAGATTATTACCATTTTAATGGTATAAAACAAAACCTTAATAAATAACGAATTTTCGTCAAAATGTTCCTAATACCCCTTTGGCATAATACCCTCGATATGTATAATATAGTTAAATTCGGACGGACATTGTAATAAAGTAATACGTAAAAAAAATACACTGAAATGATGTTTAATTTGAGTAATGCGGCACCGCTGATGGCAAAATGAAATTATGAATTTGTTTTAAGTTCGCATTTTTATGGCGGGGAAATTATGTATGTGTTTCGAGACCAGAGTCTTGACAGCGCCCCGTCCCTAGCGGTGCTCTCTTGTAAATATTGTGAGCGCTTTTTCACAGAGACAAGTTGCTAATTATATGACGGGGCGTGCCCAAAGCGATTCCTCGGACGGGCCTTACAAACAAGCGGCCGCGGGGAGAATGGAATTCTTTTAGTGTATGTAAATAAGATAGACGGGGTAGTGCATAAATTAACCAACTCCCAAAAGCATACTATTGAGCTACCTAACTGTGTAACTTTTGAGTCGTTTCCGTTTGACAATCCGTCCAATTCATATTACGTTAGAGTTCTGCGTACAGAAAAGTTGAAATTGCAATTTTCAGCAAAGATTTAAATTCTGTTTTTTTTCAATCAACTGTATTTAAAAAAAAAATGTTAGATATGAATATTTTTTTGTATGTCATCATCATCATCATCATCAGCCTGAATCTATCCACTGCTGGATGAAGGCCTCTTCAAGTTGCTTCCACTTCTCTCGGTCCTGTGCATTGCGTTGCCACGTACTTCCGCAGAACTTTATCATTTCATCGATCCAGCGGCCTCTCGGTCTACCTTGTGGACGTTTTGTACTTCTTGGATACCACTGGATGACTAGATTTGTCCAACGATTGTCTCTTCTTCGAGCTATGTGTCCAGCCCATCTCCATTTAAGGCTTTTAATAAACTCTATTACATCGCAAACCCTTGTCTGCTTCCTTATCCACTCATTCCTCTTTTTGTCCTTTCGCGTTATGCCCAGCATGCACCTCTCCATACCACGTTGTGCTACTCTAAATTTCTGGATCTCTCTTTTACTTAGGGTCCATGTTTCACACGTATATGTCATCACGGGAAGCACACACTGGTTGAACACTTTGCGCTTTAGGCACAGTGGAAGGTCACTTTTGAAGACATTATTCAGGCGGCCAAAAGCACTCCAGCCTAGCTTTACTCTGCGAACAATTTCATCAAATATACATCAATCTATAGATACTTGTTGTCCCAGATAGATGTAGCTTTTCACCTGTTCGAGCTGAGTGCCATTGATGAGGATCTCTTTTTGGCCTGCAAAGCAGTTGAACATGACTTTCGTCTTTGTTACATTTATTTTCAAACCTACTTTGTTGCTTACTTCAGCGAGTTCCTGCATTCTGCTTTGGAGGTCTTCTGAGTCTTGCGAGAAAATTACTATGTCATCGGCAAAGCGCAGATGACTCAGGTATTCTCCATTTATGGGGATCCCTTTGTCATTCCAGTCAAGTTGCCTGAATAAGTCTTCAAGGGTAGCTGTAAATAGTTTAGGTGAGATTGTATCACCTTGTCGGACTCCTTTGCTGATAGGAAATCTGCGCGATGGTTTATGGAGATTTACAGATGCTGTTGCGCTACTGTATATATTATTGAAAATATTTATATAGCGTCCAGGGATTCCTTGTTTTCTGAGTGCGTCGAGTATTGAACATTTCTTTATCGAATCAAACGCCTTCTCATAGTCTATAAAACCCATGCATAGTGGCAGTTTGTATTCCTGGTACCGCTCTATGATTTCTCTGACGACTTGGATATGGTCCATAGTGCTGTATCCTCCTCTAAATCCGGCTTGTTCTCTCGGTTGGTTCTCGTCTAGTACATTTTGCAGACGGTTTGAGAGAATTTTTGTGAACGTCTTGTAGAGAATAGGGAGTACACTTATTGGACGATAATTTGCTAGGTCTTCTCTGTCACCTTTTTTGTGAAGAATGACAATGCTGGCATTTTTCCATACCTCTGGGACATCCTCTTTGCATATGCAGGCTGTGAACAATTGTGCAAGTACTTCATTTGCATCCTTTCCTGCTTTTTTGAGGATATCTATCGTTAAACCGTCTTCCCCGGGGGCTTTCCCACTTTTCATGTATTTTAAAGCATGGGTTACTTCCCAGGATGTAATTTCGGGAGTATGGTCTTCCGAATTTCCATTTCTCTGAAGATCTAAGTCTATAGTCGTATTGTCAGTGTCATCACTGTAGAGATCGCTGTAGAAC
This sequence comes from Rhyacophila brunnea, assembly GCF_057557595.1. NCBI lineage: Eukaryota > Metazoa > Arthropoda > Insecta > Trichoptera > Rhyacophilidae > Rhyacophila > Rhyacophila brunnea. The sequence continues at coordinate 4,702,526 of NW_028232796.1, read as the reverse complement.
TCTTCAACTCGGCTTAACAAGTGTTCCCAATTTCTGACGATAGAACCATCTTTTGCTTTTAGTGCTGTGATTTGACGTTTTCCTATCGACAAGCATTGCTTGTTTTTGTTTAAACTTCTGCCTGCTTTCACAATTGCTTGTATGAGGTTTACATTGAATTTACGAAGGTCTTCTCTAATCTTCCTTCGGAGGGTTTTGCAAAGTGATGAAAACTCCATATCGTTTTGCGCCTGTCTATCGCTCTTGGTTTTCCTTCTCTGCTCCATAATGCCGGGTCCACACCGAAAACAAGTCGCGCGACAACTCATTAAATTTTACGATAAGCATGATAATTATCGTAAAATTTCTTAAGCAATTATGATAATTATCGTAAAATTTAACGAGTTGTCGCGCGACTTGTTGCCGGTGTAGACCAGGCATAAGATTCAATGTTGCCTTCGAAAGCTTGGTGGAAGGTGTAACTTCTGAGCTTTTTACGCCTGTTTTTTCTGCACATTGTGGAATAATATTCGTTATATCCTCCGCGTTGGATAGGGAAACGGTTTCGTTCTCATCTAAGAAAGCCGATAGTGCATTTTTGAGTTCATTTTGGAATTCAGTATTGTTCTGCAGGTATACGCGAGCATTTGACTTCTTCTGCAGTTTGGATCTTTCTGATTTGACGTTCAATCTTATCTTACATCTCACCATCCGGTGATCACTGCCGGTTTTAAACTGATTGATCACCTTACAGTTTAAAAATTCTCTCATAATACTACATATTACATTTTACAATCCCCTATCAACAATCAAGGAAATGATTAACTGTATATTCTTTTAGAAAAGATCTGTAGAAATAAACCTCACAATCTGGGGCACATATTCTCAATCCGTTTGCATCTGTCACTACGTAGGTAGGGGAGACCGGGGACAATAGAAACAAGGGACGATAGAAACAGCGATTATAGCAGCTGATTCACATGTCCGAATCACGTGAGAGTTTGCCAAACTAAGTGTCATTGGGAGCTTCTGCCGCTCAGCAGTCGTCCGTCGAGCGCAGTTTAGAGCGGACCTGTATACCTCGCAAAAACATTATTCCCACCATTAAAGTAATATTTTGCGTTTATCGAAAAAGTGTGAATGAAGATACAAAAAAGTTAGATGATTTCAATTATATTAACATTTTTTTATATATTTATTTGTATATTAACTTTAGGTGGAATAGCTTACATTATTGCAAATGATCGTTGTTTACAAAATAATTAATGATTTAAAAAAAAAAATGGTGCGGGGACAATAGAAACAATCTAAGGTGGGGACGTTAGATACATATTTCTACTGTTAGTCCAGTGCATCGATTGTCATGGTTGGTCACACGAAGCATGCACTCAACAAAAATTTAACTATACATGTCACAATTGCTTATCAGAATCAATTTTTACTACTATTTATATTTTACTATTACTTTTTAGTCTCGTTACTATTACTTACCAACTACCTACTTACTTTAATATAACTTATTGTGTTATAATATTTTTTATTTTTTTCAATGTTTACTTTACAATAAAATGTAATTAAATAAATCTGTTTTCTTATTATTAGCACTAAAGACGCCATAGAATCTAAGTACTGTTTCAATTGTCCCCAGTATGTGTTTCAATTGTCCCAGGCACGGGACAATTGAAACACGTTCCCAATCTTCACTGTTTTTGTAATATCTCTTTGGTGCATGGTTGTTGACCATATATAAAAATAAACACAAACTAGAATAGATGTGACTTCAATATCTTACTTAAAATTATTGAAATTTGAAATATGTAAGCAGAAAAAAATTCTAAAACCCAAAGTGTTTCAATTGTCCCCGGTCTCCTCTACTACTTCTACGTAGTTATTTTTTTATTAATTAATTAATAACATTTAGTAGAATGATGCTATCGCTTATGATGAGCAAGCGATTACGCGTCAAGCTTATATTGTCGTGGGTCCCACATTCGAAACCCAGATCTGGCAAAAAACCACATGTTTTTTTAATCTGTTTCGACGAGCAATTGACCAACATCCATTTCGCGTAAATCAAAAATTTGTTAAGAAACCTCTCCGTGAGGCGGTCAAGATCGAAATCCATTTAAGATTGTAGAATAAATTAAAAAAAAAATATTTATGTTCTTACAGTTTTGTCCAAAGTAAGTCCAAGCTTAAAGAAAATGTAAAACATATAAATCAATCATCATTTTAAGCAATGTAACACGAATAGCACCTTAATTAATATATTCTTATAGCACGGAAAGTCACCTATTGAGGTAATCAGGTACGGGCGGTATCATTACGATGTTATTCGTTAGGGACGACCTAAAAAAATACGCAAAAAAAGTTAACTGTTTTTTTTTATACATTTATAATGTTTAATATTCAGCTCCGTGTGGTGTGAATACTTTTGGCATAACTTCGTCCGATTATACATGAAAATGTACCGAAGGTAGGCGGGGTGGTAGCAGAGATCTCGTAACAAGGAATACTTGCCTGCATATTTTTATGCCTGCTTTTTTCGATTACAAATTCGAATCGCCAAGTATTTGTAAGGACAGGTAACAGGTGTTTGTAGCTGGCCGCTGCAGATAGATGGCGAATTGTCGAATTGGCGAACGGTGGGCGTGGGTTCAAATTTAGACTGAGATTTTTCTTGACTTAATTATTGCGTATTTTGATAAAAAAAAAAATACACAAATCTCGCTTTTTTCACATCCTGAACATGGGCTAAGTTTAACACTTTTCCTAACAGGGTTTCTGAGATACTTCCAAATTGCTGTGTTCGTATGCTAAGTCTGGTAAAAATATGCTGATAGAAATGTATGTAAAGAATATTATTAGGAGTTGTTCATAGTTACATGTCCTAACTATATTACATACCAGTTTAAATATTATGAATAAAATCACTTCAAATAAGAGTTTCCAAACATTGTTGGACTGCTGCATATTATATTGATTTCGGTTCAAAAAAACAAAAATGATACACAGAAAATACAAACATTTAAAATGACACATACTGGTGTGAAACAACTTAAATATTATATTGGCATATCGTGTGTTTATCATTAGTATTTTTTGTTTCTTTTGAGAGCACCCTTGTGAATGCCGAATGGTTATCCATCGTCCCGTTGCCTTCAGAGCTTTCTTAAGTCTCGCTTACCACTCTAGGAATCACTGTTTTAAATCGAGGCTTGTTATGTTTAATGGGATTGTTAAAAGCGGAAAACAGTAGAACTGTCAATTGTAATTAGGCCTCCGTAGTTTGGAAAGTTTATAATATATTCAGCCTGGGCTTGTATATTATATCTTTCAAATCAGTTAGTTCTGCATTTGTGATTTAAACCTTTGATTATATGCAATTTGTATCAATATCTAAGCTAAACTCTAAATCACGTTAAGCGTAAAAGGCTTTTAGTGTAGACAGTAGACATAATATTGCCGGCAATCTACCGGCCGCTTATGATGCTTATATAAACAGAATAAGTAAAAATCGATAACTTATAAGTTCATAATAACGGTGCAATTTGTAAAACCTTGTAGCGATTTATCAAATGTCTCGTATCTGCCCGTACACTTTCCTGCCTCCACGTTGGATTTATTGTTTATCACAATTTTGACGCGAATATTATTTTCTCCGTTGGTTTTTCACGACGCTGTTTCCGCCTTTCGCGTGGTATTTATTCGTTGAACACAGATTCATTTCTGAGAGATGAAGTAGTTTTGCTCGTTACAAAAAATATTTTAAAACATCTTATTTTTAACATAAGACATGACATACATATACAAAAATATTGCCCATTGAGGAGCAGAGATTATGAATATTGGAAATTATTATTTCAGTATGTTCAAACCGTGTAATTTGATAAAAAAGCAAGATACTAGTGTGATATAATATGATACACAGTATAAAATATAGATAAGAATACAATGAGTAGTATATAATATATGTATTATTATATTTTTACCAGAATACGTGCCTAATAAGCTGAGCAAATGATTAAAATCAAATACTCATAAATCGTCAATAATTTAATATAATTGTCATATATTTCTTTTATTGTGTTAACTGTTAATAACATTCATGGTAAAAATGCATTGTATTGTTGATTTAATTCAATAAAACGTAATTTTTTAAAAGTATTTTGAGACCATGGCCCCCCATGAGGGGGGGCTGACAGGGCTCAGGAAGGCCCGGTGTGACGAGCCGACCATACCGAGATAAACACAGATCACAAATTTGCTCTAATGGAAAAAAAGTCGCCTGCGGCGCTATTTTCCTTTCATGATATTAATAATGAAGACTATTTGGTTGTACGATGCAATTTTTTACTGTGTGCCGATACTCAAGAACTCCATAATTCAAATGGATGTAAGTACATATTAATAATATAAAAAATGCTAAAAATACACCCATTAAATTTGGATAACGCTACTGCAGCGCGTCACACTGACTTTACCCTTAGCGATAGGTATGGGGGGCCGACAAACTTCCTAGCCTGTGGGCTCGCTTCAGGATGTGGGGCCATGCTGGAGACAGTCGAAAAAATTTAACATTAAACGACAAGAGTCTTGATGATGGTGATAAATCCGAAAGTGCTATCTACTAAAAAACAAAAATTGTGTAAAATATTATACTTTCGTTAAGTTTTAATGTGATTGTTTTAAATGATATAATATTATCTCTTTATTCATAACAATTCTTAATACTCTTAAATACATCTTCTCGGTGCCTTAGTACCTTTTCCACACTATGCCAATATGTTTCGTCTAGGTTATTGACATAAGTGACAAGTTAGCTATGATACAATTATTGTACTTATAATACTTTTGTAAGATCGTGTCATGTAAATGAAATATTTTTTTCGATATTCATTAATAAACTTATTTTAAAATATGATATAAACAATGAAAAGTTGCCGTTGAACAGACTGTCAGCATTCAAATACACATATTATAATTTTTACTTTATTATTCAGATGACTATTTTAAATAAGTGCACTACAATAATATGTAGCTACAGTCGCTGTATTAAAGTACCTACGTGTGATTAAATATCATTCGCATGTATAAAATTCCATAAAAGTATATCAATGAATGATAAAAACCTAATAAACGGCCGTGGATTAGGTATGCTTTTCGTCACGGACAATGATAAAAAACACGTCATTAAAAACATTTTGTATATTTAATGAAATTCACAAACACACGTAAAAGATTACAATGCATAATTAAATGCTATATTCTCTACAGATGATATGCTGTATAAATCTTAACTACTAGGATATGTTTTATCATAATTTTCATAATGTATGATATTAAGATATGTTTGTATTTTGTATTGTATACTGTTTTTGAATTTAATTAAATACTATTTTTAATACCAGATGAAATTAAAATGATGCAGTCAAATTTAATCACTTCCTTAGTATATTTGAAAAAAAAATATAGAAGCATTATTCTTATTGTATTGTTTGATGTTTGTACTTGTGTTGTAATTGCAGCTGTATTTTGTATGTTGTCATTGCAGTTTTTTTCTTGAGTAACAGCTTGTATCACATATAATTATCGATTGTGTCATAGTATTATAATTGATATGTGTTGTTAGATATAATAGCTACTCCTTCGTGAATAGAATTATAGTTTGGTGTACTAATATAATAGAATAGCGCATTATTGTATATTATGGAGAGTGCAACGGATTGTTCGCGCATCAGTAATGTTCGTCGCGGTCCATTGTGACATGAAATATTAGCAATGCCACTCTTCCCGAAGGCAGTGACCTCTGACAGTATCTATGGGGGTGTGAGGAAGCTTTGCATAAATCGTACTATTACACTGTAGCTAACATTTATACAATATCAAATGAGTAGTTAAAAAAAACACACCATACCAACACGTTACTATTCACAAACAATATAACAGTTAATATTAATTACCTACTTATGTCAAATACAATAAATTAGTTAATATTTTGTTATGCATATTCGCTGTGAAAACGGTATATAATAACTCGAGCCTTGCTAATTACCATTACAATATCCCGTGGTATTTTCACCAATATAAAGATTGAACCAACAATACAGCTATAAAGTAAATACATTTATAGAATTTATTTTAACAAGGGTAAATACAACAATTGATGGACATTCCACAACAATTTTAGTGTCCATACATAACTTGAAAACACCTCAGATACCTAATATCAAAAATCATATTTGAAAAAAAATATAATAATAATAATAAATAAGTATAACCACTGGTATCGCGCCAACTGTGCATTAACCAATTATGCTACGAGCTTCCTATCTAATTACGACAATTCAAACTAATAGGTCCTACATGAAATGCTTATCAAATCGCGTTATTATTGACTATCAGTTTTCGTGTATTAAATCAAGGAATATTAATAACCTTAATTACTAACACATTCATCACGGTAATACGGTAGTGACTTATTCAATATCTTGTTTATTATTAGGTACGATTAAGATTTTTTTTGCCGAGCCTTTGACTGCGACTCACTGTCATATCGCCTATTTTCATCTGGAAGAGGATCCGCGAATCCGACCCTTTCTCCAATTCTCGAAGTCTCCGAAATTAATGCTATTAATATTGATTATCTTATTAAGTAGAGTTCAATATTTTCAAGTAGGTAGTACCTAGTTTGGTTATTGATAAAATACCTATATAATTTTGAAAAACCTCAGAAACATACCCGTATGAAAAATATCGTAGATAAAAAGTTGGACCGAATGGGATTCGCACTCACATCTTTCACTGTCTGGGTGAGTTCTCTATCTGCTACCACTCCGTTTATGGCTCGTGCAAATTGTATACCTACTTTAAATAAATTCCGTTAGTGGAAAGACAACCAGCTTTATGATTGATATCATGCGTACATAATAGTGTTCGGTAATGATAACCATTTATTTTTATTAATTAGTTGTTGATGTTGGTAATTTTAATATTTTTTGTTAATTAATAGTAAATTATTGTCTCTGTCTGTAATTCTATATATTTATTAATTAACGTAGTGACGGATGTGTAAATAGTATATAGAAATAAGTAATTGTGTCGTTATGGCACCATCCCTGTAAAGATATTTTTTCGTCCTAAATTTCCAAGTTCATGGGTATCTGAAGTACCTAATAGTAGTAGCGTTGTTACAAGTAATCAGGTTTAGAGATGGTTGTGTTGTATAATTAGATTTTATGAACGGTCTTACAAAGTCTTACAGAACCGCAGAACTTCATTAGCTTAAACCGCGGTTTCTATGTTAAATTTGAAGCGAGTCGCTTATCTTTTGGCGTCGACTTGAGAAATATTAACCGAGAGCATAATAATTCTCAAAGTACTGCAACTTTGCAGACCAAACTGTGTATGTATGTATGTTGTACGTTGTATCCAGGGGCGGCTCTACCTCAAGGGTTCGTAGGGACCATCCCCACATCATTATCATGTCAAAAATACAGCCGATAGTTTTATCATTATCATAATATACCTACTTAATTGCATGATTAAAATTAACTATTTAATTTATTTTATCCATCTAAACCCGTCGCAATTTAAAAGAGAATAGCATATTGATGATTGTGCGGTATTAAAATAATTAATTACATTAAATAAGCCCTATTTTACGGTGACACCTATGTATAAATTAAGAAAAGTCACTCAGTTTCATCCCGTCGCCGCAGTACAAATCTCATTCTATAAAGGATGTGAATGCATTAGCGTTAGTATACGCATAGTGGGGAGCAAATCAAATAACCCCACGCTAGGTGAATAAAAACGCTCGCTGTATGTCGTTGTTCAAAACTGATAATGAAGTCTGTAGTAATATTATGATTACCTAGACTATAGTATGTATATTTATTATGATTACAAAATAAAGTTATTATTTTTAAGTACGCTTTTTAGATGTGAATAAGTAACGACTCAGATAACCATATTATGTTTTCTGAAGAATTGCTTATTTTCTCATTAATAAAGTAGCTTGGTATATAATGTATAATATGAGAAAGTAGGTAGGTATGTATATTTAGTAATTAATGGCTAAACCCCACCACCTAGAAAGTCGTCCAGCCGCCACTGGTTGTATCTATCTATCAATGACCGAACGAACAGCGTGTCCAAACTTAGTAACTCGAACATTAAGTAACAGTAATTTTTAAAGGAGAACTCTGTAAAATAATCCAATAGTATATTATGTTGGGTTACATGTAAATTGTACGTAAAATATTTCACCGTGGCACAGTTCGCTGTGAGCTTTCTTATCGGAAAGAAATGGCCGTGTACTGTACGGTCTCCAATTTTATTATATTCAATATGAACATTAATTCAATTTTTATAGCTGATTTCGGAAAAATTCATGAATTCAAGAATGAAAACCTAACCTAACCTAACAAATAATTCAGTAAGTATATCAGCTATATTAAAAATTTGTTGCTGGCTTCCTGTAAAGTGTAAACCGACAAGAACCTTGTTTTATTTAGAAATGAATTTTATGTCAGTACTATACGACCCAAAGAGGTTTATTTTATATTTCCGATAAAACATTTCACATTGAAGTGTAATACGGCGAACTTCATACGTGCAAGTTTCCGGACACGATTAAGTGAAGCAGCGGCGTGCGGTCCATAGATGCTGTAGATGCAGAGCATCCCCAGTAATTATCGATAAAAAAGTAATAACATTATGTAACATATTGCGCAATTTTATGGTTAATTTTAATTAAGTTTCCTTCTTCCAAATGTTCTATACTATTAAATATTTTTAGAACATAGAAAAGCTGCCTCTCTGTAATACTGCTGACCGTACTACTTCATTGGTTGTAAGTCAGTATTTAATTAGGTGCGAATTCTGAGTAATTAGTTAGGTGCGAACTCTGAGTAGATAGTTAAGTAGCAAATAGTAACAGCATTCCTACAAGTAAAAGTCACCGCACGTCACTGTTAGATTTGTATCTATTTTCCAGGCTGGACATCAAGTTGTTTTCTACTATCTCTGTCTTCAATTATCCAGTGTTCACATATATTCCTAGAATTTATCCTGTCTGTAGGAATGGTCCCATTTTTGATAAACTGCATAATACTATTATAATTTATGAACCATACTCCAAGATTTATTTCAATTAATAGAGCGTGCTCATCGTCTAGATGGGTGTTTCCCAACCACCGATCCGTGGACTGGTGGCGGTCCACAAATAGTATTGTTGTGCATTTTAAAATGCATAATATGCCAAAAAATCGTCATTAAAAAATAAAAATACCTACACACTATTTTTCTATTGCACCTCTAGTGTTTAGACATCGAATACAAACATTGCCTTAGATTTTCAAATCACTTGAATTATTATTTGGATTTTCAACTATCTAGGTACCCACATATCCTACATATTGATATTTTTTTTATTTACTAAGGAAACAAACAGTTACATATTGGTTACAGAAATTAAAATATAATAATGAAAAGTTATTGCAATCAGCAAAGTTTCCATGTATAAATTATAATGTAGTTAAGCCTTACAAAATAGAGTAAGAATAACATAAATATAACGAAAATTACATAAGAAAATTTCATTAGAAAAATGAGGAAGAATGCATAATTAAATTATATACAAAAAAGTAATATTTAAAAAAATATATATAAGTATATAGATATATATCTATTTATACAAAATTTTGGATTTATACAAAGCGCGTTTAAATGAAACAGGTGAATTATTAAAAGGATCAACGAAGGAGAAATACACATTGTAATTTAAACAAGAGCCCTAAATAAAAGAATTTTGTGTATAATTAGAATCGCTACAATATGAGAATACTTTTTCGGCTATGTCAGTAATAAAAACTAAATATAGAAACCGAAAAGTTGTCAATGCAGCGTTTCTAACTATTCGAACAATTTATTTACAGCAGTCGGTTTCTTATTAACAATAGAATATTCATGGTATATATTTTTTTATAATCAGATTGTTATGTCTATTATTTACATAATGCAAGATTTAAAAACTAATAAAAAAATAATATATAAATAATACCAAATTTTATTTTGCGTAAGCGGTCGGAGAAATATTTTTCCTATTTTAATCGGTCCGCGTGTGTAAAAAGGTTAGAAAACACTGGTCTACAGTGCTTTCAAATATAGTTTTATGTACAATTAGAATAAGTAACCTAAAATAAGTAAGTTGATCAGTTTCTTTGGAATAATATATTCACACCACCTGCGGCACTGCTGCAGAGGTTACGATAATATTATATATTTGAGATATCTGAACGATATTCTTTTTACAAGTGCCTTTTTTACCAATAATCTTCCATTGAATAATAAAATGAAGCAGTTGATACTTCTCGGGTTATCTCTCGTCACGTTGTCAAAATATGCTAGCTTCTGCTTGTTTCCTAGTTTAAAAATATTGGGTTATATAATCTTCGATACAAGTTTCATAATTAAATTAATTTCTATACGTAATAATTATGTTCAATTTAATATGGTTATACCATGAAAATGCTAACTAAATTTATTACCGCATAATTTACACCCACTAACCGCAGAATAATGAAAAAAAAATATTTGTTATTTTGAGGCTTCTATTTTCAAATATCGATAAATTCATAATTAAATATTTGTGGCGAACGTTTTTGTGTTTCAGTCGTCAATTTTTGATTTTAATGTCAGTTTCTTTTTCCAGTTGTATTTTACTTTCAAATTACAATACCCTGTAATGCGATAAATATGTGCAAAATAAAATGGGAATATCGGTATTTATCTTTATCGATTAATTAAATCGATTCATGAAAATCATTAAATTAACTTTATTTTTGTTTGGTTATGGCAAGTTTTGGAAATTGCCGATAATTTCTTATCGTCGCCTCAATACTACAACTATATAACTTGATTTTCACTTGTTTTGTGATAGCTATTGAATATGATTCTACATTTCCTTCTCTACAAAAACAACTAGGTAAGTTAGAAGTTAATGAGAAATGTATTAATTTTGTGTTTAAAAATATTAGATAACTTTACAACCATAAATGCATTAAATAAAGAAAATAATATATCTACAATATTTTTTCATACAATTGAACATTATCTAATTGTTCCCAATTAGACAAGCACAATTTTCCATTTTCATTTTAAATAATAATTGTAGCCTAGGTTTATGTTAATCCAGTAAAGTTTAAATTTCATTTTCCCAACAATGACCAAATCAGAGTTATCTAGTTGTATTGAGGTGACGATAATATAATATTATGAAGTTGCGTATTGAAAATGTGCGTGTTTTTTGATAGAATTTGGTCAATGTGGATTTTCTGATTTTGAAAATAGACGCCTCATTTATATTAATTCATTTGGGTGCCGTAATTTCTTAATCTTAATTACATCATCATGATCATCAGCCGGGGTCGATCCACTACCGGATATAGACCTTCACATGGCTCCTTCCGCACCACCGTATGACACACGTTATTTTACTCGTTGTGTTTGAATTTCTCTTATATTTTAAAGCCATAATTAAGTATACATAGATAATAATATATCAATATAATATTTTCTATTATATAAAACGTATAGTTATGATATTCAGCCGCCATTTCGACACGAATCAAAAGGTGCTCTATTATATAAATCTCTCCCTTTTGCACTTTAAACGATTTCGTTCGGGCAAAACGCTTGTCTGATTTGAATCCATTTAAAATGCACGACGTTGCGCAGTGGATGCGAGCTTCAAATAGTTCAGACAAAAGCGCAAGTTTCCGCCATCGCCGAATGGAAAAAGTGAAACCTACGCGGCGGATCCACGGCGTCTGAATGAAATCTCTATCAGCCATCTTTTTATTTCTCTAAATTAGCCGCGTTGGCCCGAGGGAGGTTTTATTGAATTCTGATAATGAAATTAATAACGGTGCTCTAGTTTGAATAAAATTAATCGTTCTGAAAGCGTTCATTCATTCCGATTTTTTTTAATGAGATTACAATTCACGTTGTAATAGGTAAGACGTCATTTGTAATATTTAATCGTCCAACGTGTTAAAATTACCACACATTCCGAATACAGTATTACAAGCACCCTACTATTTTTTTTATTTATTTGCTACGTATTCGGAAATTTGCACGTAAACAGTTCACCGCAGGACACTTATTCGTGCGCCGCAGTACGTGAAACACGAGTTCGTGTAACGATTAATCAAATAACGAGTTCTTCGTTGAACATTTCACCGTGGAGTATATTTGTACGTATGCTACAACGTGTGGATATGTCTTTACTAGGTTAGGTTAGGTTAAGATTAATCTAATTGGAACAGTACTATTTGCAAACTATCGCCGCATTTTGTAAGATACGCACAAATGTATTCCACGGTGAAATGTTCAACGAAGAACTCGTCATTTGATAAAATGTTATACGAACTCATGTTTCACGTACTGCGGCGCACGAATAAGTGTCCCACGATGAACTGCATACGTACAACTTACATGTAACATATTTCCTAGCATATATTAGACATGAAGAAAACAACTTCAAATTTAAAATACGTTCTTTATAGAAAAAAAAACAGATGACATATTTACAAAACAAATGAAAAATACATACCTACATAATTTATTACACACTGAAAAATTAGTTCATTTCACAAATATAATATTGGAACGTAACAAAGTCATCTATATACCTATATTATAAAAATTAATAATGTTTCCTACGGTATACTGTGAGAATAAGTTCAGATGGTCGATTTTTTATAAATTTTTATGATTATCTTATTCACTTTTTGACGTCCACTTTAGCCGAGTTGGTAATGTGGCGGTCTATAATATCGAGGTCCCCGGGTTGGAATTTCGGGTCTGATAAAATAATCACATGTTTTTCAATTTGTGTTTGGACCCAGAGTATGGACCTAAGAGACTGTGCAATCCCTATTATGATCTTCGTAGGATCGGTCATGATGTATATATATTTATATGTCGATATTATCTAACTTTTTATTGCGTTACTTCTTTGTTTTATACATGTCATGTTGTGGAACTTAATGTGCATATAATTTGTAATGTTCGGTTAAGTAAATTATCAATTTAAATTTGAATAAATTTAGTTTTTTACTTTTCGCAACCTGTTCGTTTTGGCGAAATATGTGTAGGTATGTATGAAATAAAGCATGACGACACAATTTATGTAGGTACTTAGTGGATTTAGTCGTTTTACATGACAGAAATCTATGAAAATTGTATATTGACAGAATAAAATTAAAACTTATCACAACGAATTTCGACCTCAATTTAAATCAATACAAAGCTTGCACTATATAAAGAATACCGTGTAACTCGGCAATATAGACAATTTCAAATGATAAGTTCAAAACCCAACATCATTATGTCGTCTATAATAATAATAATATTATATTCTCAAACAATAAAAGAAAGATCGTATGCTCTAAATTATTTTACCTTTGACGTTTCTGAAAGTTCGAATTAGATTGTTTTAGAGCAGGGGGGGGGGAAACTTTTTGGATGGAGGGCCAAATTCAAGAATTCAAAATGAGCGGCGGGCCGCAAGTAAAATACCATTTTTAGATATACACTATTTATTATCACGAAAAATAAACATTACAAAAAAAATAATGAGAAGAATGAAAGAGTTGTACATTTTTGAATATTTGTTTTTAAATTTAGGTGTTAATTTTGTATTTGATACACTATTTATTATCACGAAAAATAAACATTACAAAAAAAATAATGAGAAGAATGAAAGAGTTGTACATTTTTGAATATTTTTTTTTTAATTTTACTTGTTAATTTTGTATTTGATATTCTTAAAACTGCTTGTAAATGGGCATCGGAGATATTTGATCGTAAAGAATTTTTATTGAGATTCATGATCGAAAATGTTTGTTCACATATATAGGTTGATCCAAAAATAACGAAATTTTTCTTGCATAATCTTTAAGTTGGTGGAATTTGTCTGAATTAAGGGCATTGTAAAATTTGGAGATTTCTTCACGACGATGCAATTCTCTTAAATCAGTGTCACACTGCAGATCAATAATCTCAAGTTGTAGCTCTGTGTGGTAACATAGTGTGAGACAAGACGCAAGGAAGACGTACCTACTGAGATAATACATTTACGAAACAACAAATTCTTCAAATTTTAATCAATTGTCAATATTTTTTTTAAAAATATAAAAAAGTTATTCGTAATCAGAAGTACAATTAATTATGGTGGGCCGCAAAAAAATACGCGGCGGGCCACATGCGGCCCGCGGGCCGCAGTTTGCCCACCCCTGTTTTAGAGGCTTGTCTCTATACACTTAAGCACTACTAACTGCTGAGCTGTGGTAGAACGGTGAATCGTGATTTGCATTATCTGGTAAAAACATATTTAAAAATTTGGTAACCCGGTTACACGATGTAGATAAATTGCCTATTATTACATCGCACATAATAATGATTATACAAATAGCCATTTTTTGCCAGCATATATTTCAATAAAAGTTTGCCTGTTTACCTTGCATTCTGTCTTCGAGGCAGATATTATTAACTGCATTCTACTAAATATTTTTTGTAGTTTTTTTCTTTTTCAATTTCGACATGCAGTTTATAATGAATGCAAACAATCACGTCAATGTCAAAAATAAATAAATAATGATTATGTTTTTATGGTAACATTCTAAAAAATATAGCGCCAGTTAGTAGTCTGATTATAAATCTGCAATTATTTTTAAAACTAAATAAAACACTTTTTTGCGATCTATTCAATATAAGTGTAATAAAAAAGTAAACTAGGTATCGTATATATAATTTAAGTCATGTAGCTCATATTGTTACTAATATATAAGTTCACCATGGGAATTCTTTTTATATCCATATCCTCTCATAAGGTATAGTCTCATTCATTTGCGGATGTCAAAGTTACCTTAAGAGCCCAAGGTATTTTGATTTATACATATAGACAGCCATATCTCGCAGACGTCAACTCTCCGTAATATTTCCCAGTTTAGTGTCCATAGCTCCAAACGATTAAAAACAATATTATGAGAATATATCAGCGAACCATACGTAGTCTTAGGTCTAGGTTAAAGTATCTATTGTTACAGGTTACAGGCCAATTATTCAAAAAATAACGGTCAATGATATAATAAATATATTAGGGGAGCAAGGGGGAATTGGAGCCTACTAAGGAAATTGTTGAAAAAAAGTAACAAAATGTTCTAATCGTTTATTATTAAGACTTGAAATGAGTCCTTTGGTTACATAGTAATAATATTACTGCTATTTCCACTCAAAAATTCTATAACTAAGGTACAAAAAAAACGTTTTCCCAAAAAACACATTTGGCTCCAATTACCCCACATGTAGGGTAATGAGAGCCAAAAATTTACCAAATATGTAATGGGCGCTTCATATTTTAATATGCTTACAAACACTTATACACATTATAACAGACATAGGTACAATAAAATGTTAAATATTTACTAATGTAATTCAACAAAAATATGCTCTAGTAGTAAAAATATCAAAAGAATCAATACGTCATGTTATGGAACTAAGCAAAAAACACAAATATAATCTTTCTGGTTTCGGAGGGCATTTTCCAACGAAGTCACCGTCCAACCAGCCTTGAAAGTCGTCAGATTTCTATTTCTGGGCATCTGGAACAATTAAAATCTTGTCTACTAGTAAAAGAGGTGTGGAATTTATATAGGGGTAATGGGAACCACCTAGGCTTCAATTACCCGAATGTCAACCACTTTGAAGATTGATAAAATAACGTAACCAAACCATTTTAAACCTTGATTATGAAACTACTAAACAAAAATACATGTATCTGGCTATACAATGGACACAAAATATGATGAAATAAGTAAAATTTTAAGTACTTACGTTGATGTTTATGTATTGTAAATTGATATAAGCACCTAGCCCAAAACACACTTCCACTCGCCACGCGCGTGCACGTGCCACTAAGAAGCCGACAGCGATCGACGGGCTTAGCCGACGATTGATGAAGGTGTTTTGGTTATTTCCGAGTCATTTTAGTGTTAGATGGTACCTGTTTTGCAGTCGCTCCCATTACCCGCAAGCTCCTATTACCCCTCGCTCCCCTATATGAAAAGACGCATTTAGTGGGTAAAGAATCCAGAAAGAAAGAAGTAGATAAATTCACTGTTATAATATTCTGTATATTCGCGTTTGTTATAATATATTGGTGTTATAAACAAAACTACACTATTTCCAGAGTAACTAGATAAATGGGTAATATTGAGTTTCGTTTATAAAGCGCGCGAAAGCTGACACATTTTCTCTAATTATTTCCATAATCATTTATATTTAGATATTTTTTTCTAATATGTAGAGTTTTTTAAAATGTATATTTTTGTGTAGTATTGCGTATTTATTAAGAATAGTAATATATAGAAGATAGTTCTCTTGGCTACATGACGAGAGAAATTTTTCATAGTTCGTGAAATTGTGACATCATGAGACATACCTACTGCAGTTTGGTCGCCAACCTTGGACAGACGACAGCAAATCACTATGACTAAGACGTACATTTGTCACAGTATTAAAGATATTCTATTCTGTTATTAAAAAAATGATTTATTATATCACCTTCAAAATAAAAGTATTCGATTGTCAATCTGACAGATTAAGTAGATATGAGTATTGAAAATGAAAAGTTATTAATTAATAACATATCTACACTCATTTATTATAATTCTGATGATATCTGAAAATACTAATATGTACATAATTAGAGATATAAAACGTTCGGAAGGTAGATCTGGTTGAATCGACGAAGTTCCGCGAACGTGGCAAAGAAACGCATATGACCGACATGAACGTTATTAATTTGGAGAGACTTACATCTATAAGTGGATTGATGGTACTGGTGTAATTATTCTTTGATTCACTCACTATGGCAGGACGCACGGCGCGAGAGACGTAAAAATCACATGCTTTGCGCACTCGCAGTGCAGTGTGCTTTCGCCCTAAAAGATAACTTGTATACAAACACTGCAATCGCAATCGACACAAAATCAAAATGTCGGTAATTAAAAATCAAACATAAGTTTCAAAAGTAATGATTTTAGTGCTTATGTAAAAGTCGTAGGTAGGTTGCTACTATAAATTATTTTCTGTATAGGTACTAATGTTAGCATAAATTCTCAGAGGAAATAATTATAATGCAGATATAAAAAAATTAACTCAGTGAATTATTATTTCATTTGATGATACCGCTTGATTTCACTAAATATTCTCTAATGAAGCACGCCCGATGTGAGTAAGTAGGTAGTTAAATATAAAATACACTAAGTAATATTCATATCATAATGTTCAGTCGAAAGCGAAAGGCCGATTTGTTACAACTAGTTATCTACTTAATTACTTTCTTATTTTTTTTACAAAACTTCTCATTTATACATGGGTTTTTTTCGACATATTATGTATTTATGTTTTAATATTATGTACGTGACTTTGCAACGTAATATTATCAATTTTAATAATTTCTGTATTAACATGTTCCTAAACGTGACAGATCGACCCCAATATGTGTAAGTGGTATTGATAGTTATAATTTTAATGAAATGCTTTGTAGGCGTTTTTGCAATATATTTCGTGTGCCGTAATACAATTTTTATAAAAGCCGATCGACGAGTGTGAGACATTCGTATGATTAGGATTGGGACGTTGTTATTAATACTATCACTTCCGTGTGTAAGCATTTTTGTGCTATTACTCTACCTACAACGTGATTGCAAAACGATGTTCCTTTGTACGAGAAATTCTGTTATAAAATAATAAATAAATACAGTATGTTTACGTGTGTACGCCGCCTTTGTAATACCAATAATTTGAGTTACGTTTTGTAACTGTGTTTTTTCCCCATTGGATTTAAACATCCGACATGGATCTTGGTCGTCTAACGAAAAGGTTTCTTGACAGCTATTTTTATTGAGGAATCGTTATTAGCCACTAGTTCAGTCTATTAGAATCTAAACTCACATTGTAAACAACCTCAGCCTTCCTTCGCGGACGGTTTTGTTTCATCATGATAGATGAATGATTGTAACATTTTTTCACTGCACAGTTATTGTTAAGTCAACAAATATGAAATTCAACGATTCATACTATTCCATAAAAATCGATTTAACCTATCCTGGTTTCACTTTTATGTCCATATAATGTAGGCAGAAAATAAAACTTCAATGAATGGAGGTTATATTAACATTTTTAATGAGAAATGGTTGTTAGCCATTTGCTCAACCCAGTGGTTGTTATCTTTGGATCAAACAATATCGTGTCATTTTTGCTTTTGCACGGCTTTAGAGATGGTTGTTCTGACGACTACGTCACCGTAGGACATAATACCCTGAGATGAAGGCAATGGCTGGAGCATATGGTAAACAACAGTGAAATGGTAGTGGCCAATATTTACATTTGATTAGGGTAGTGACACCCACGGTGGCCGCGCGGCTTAAGGGGGGACATGCTCGTCGAAGGTCAAAATTGAGTTTTTATTGTATATTCAAACCATGATCCTGGACACTCCTTAAACGTTGTAGATGATCTATTTATATACTTTTGAAGCCTTATTATCTTTTATAGTTAATTTAAACATTTGATGACTGCATGAAGTATTTTTGTTACATAAAATAGTATTCTTTTAAACCTCTCGCTCTAATGTTTTAGAATATAGTCATATTTCGGTACAGAACTGTGCAGTGGTGTTAAGATTTTTTACATTTATTAATTTTTAAACGCATTTATAAAACCATTAGTATAATTTATTACGAGATAATTTTTGTAAAATATTCACGATAAAAAAATATTTTGATAATCTCTGTGATCCCAAATTTGACAAGAATTAGGCATTTTATTATTCAAAAAATCGGCAAGATTAACACATTTGAAGATGATTCTAAATATACTTATTATAAGCTATGTCTTTGACCATTCAAGTGTAATAAAAATCTTATGAATAATGATTGCTTTATAATAATTATTGACCTAAGAATAAGGTAGTGTTTTTTTGAAATACGCCATTTCTTTTGTCATTCCCTAGTGGTTAAGCTACAACATACGGCCGTAGCCATAAATTGACAAACTTCAATTATAGTTTGTCAATTTATGGCTACTGCCGTATGTTGTAGCTTAACCACTGGGGAATGACAAAAGAAATGGCGTATTTCAAAAAAACACTGCCTTATTCTTAGGTCAATAATTATTATAAAGCAATCATTATTCATAAGATGTTTATCACACTTGAATGGTCAAAGACATAGTTTATAATAAATATCTTTAGAATCATCTTGAAATGTGTTAATCTTGCCGATTTTTTGAATAATAAAATGCCTAATTCTTGTCAAATTTGGGATCACAGAGATTATCAATATAATTTTTTATCGTGAATATTTTACAAAAATTATCTCGTAATAAATTATGCTAATGGTTTTATAAATGCGTTTAAAAATTAATAAATGTAAAAAATCTTAACACCACTGCACAGTAATGTACCGAAATATGACTATATTCTAAAACATTAGAGCGAGAGGTTTAAAAGAATACTATTTTATGTAACAAAAATACTTCATGCAGTCATCAAATGTTTAAAATAACTATAAAGGATAATAAGGCTTCAAAAGTATATAAATAGATCATCTACAACGTTTAAGGAGTGTCCAGGATCATGGTTTGAATATACAATAAAAACTCAATTTTGACCTTCGACGAGCATGTCCCCCCTTAAGCGTTGGACTATCACGCCGTGGGTCTCAGGTTCGAATCCTGGGTCTGGCAAGTACACATATTGTTTTTCAATTTGTGTGTCAGTCAGGGTATGGACCTAATAGGTTGAGGTTGAGGCTGACATCCATTTCTCGTAAAAAACAAAAATCTGTTAATCAAACCTCTACTCTGTGGAGGCCCATATGATCATATTAGGATCGGACACGGTCAAAAAAAAGGGTAGTGATTAAGGTATGGGAACACTTATAATTTAATACTTCGATAGAAGTTTTTGTAATTTTTTTACCATGTCTGCGTTATTTGAGTTTTTAGTTCGAAAGCCGTTATTGTCTGACATTGGATAATGTATTTTACAATAGTAAATATTAGTTATCATAAGGCAGGCATAAGATACGTCTGTCTGGAGTAAATCGTTGCTTGCAACCTAACTTTTTTTTTATCTCAACGATTTTGGCGTGTTATTTTATCGACTTATTATAGACACCCGGTGTAATCTGTATTTTGAGAAGTGACAGTCGCCCGTCTATCGGCCGCGTCGCAGGGCGGAGCAACTCTGACACGCCGCGGCCGATACATATTCACACTTTATAGCCACCGTACCAAAGCCAGGCAGGCTCACACTGATTATATTCGAACATTAATCGGGTATTTTCATAGCCGCAGATACACTTGGCGCAAAAATAGAAATTACCCTTGAGGTTATCCCGTCTGAGATATTTGGATCTGCCGACCGAAACATGCATAACGAAGCTACGCTGCTGAATATGCCCTGTATTAGAGATGCTACGTATTAGAAGCTGTCGTATAGGTGTTTTCCCTAAAATGTTCGAAGTGCATTTATTGAAATAATGATCTATCTATATTATGTAAGAAGACTTCTATGAGTCCCTGTAGTCGATTGATTAGGTATGTAAATAGTTACATTGAATTTCAACGAAATACGATTTTATAATACTAAAAAATGGGTGAAATTAAAAATAATGAATTCAATAAATTTGCTATTTATATCTGTCGTAGATTACATTTCGTTTTGGAGCAAACGTACCTTTTTTATACATTACATGTAAACAACTCGACAAAATATGTAATAATCAAAAATACGACACCCAGCGGAATTCAAACCAGCGCCCCCTGGGATATCCTGACCACTAAGCTATCTGTGTCCTATCTAATTGCGACGTAGTTAACTAATGTATTTTCGAAAAGTTTTTTTCTAGTAGTTATATGTTATTATTCTGAGGCGTTTCAAAATTAAGTATGTTCAATGAAGAATGTTACATTCTTAAATCTTGTGTATTATTCGTTGAATAAAAAAATGTTTTTTTCTTTTCTCAAAGCATACAGTCAATCATTTACTCAGGGATTTACATCCTGGTTTTTAAGGACGAAAATACTGAAAAATGACCGCAGCACACGAAAATTCTATTTTTATTCCAAAATAATATGTTTGTTAACTCATTGTAAATTCTAAATAATCAAAATTATTAATGAGATACTATAGTCCGTATCATTTAACGCTATTAATGGAGAAATGAAGTAGTCAATACACACTTATTGTTTTTTGATATGATTGTTATTGTTACACTATGCGCATGGGCAATTTGCACGTCTAGGCGAAGGTGGAAGCGTCGTTATTATGACTATGAAATATTAGGATTTGGACCTGCTTGATTTCGTGTTGCTGACTATACCACGCCTTCACTTTCCAACTTCTAACATGACGGAAGTCGATCGATTTTGATTGATTGGCATCCGAAATGGGTTACGCAAGTGTTTACCAATCGTTTTCGTCTTATTTATTTTTAATAAATGCTGATTAATTTTTTGAAACTCGTTTCCACTCGGCCCGTGTTAATGTTTCAGATTTTCATTTTTAATCGAGCGGGCTTTCTAATTATAGTTTTTAGAGACTCTACTCTTTCATTAAACATAGAAAAATTCCATAGGAGATCGAACTAACGAAATTACCAATGCTGTAATTTCAAATCGATTTTATTATTCAATATCATATTATTATGTTCATTATTCAAGAATTTTATTTTTTCTAAAATAGTACTTTTACATATATTAATAAGTAATTTTAAATTTCTTTAAAATAGAAAACCTATGTGTTTTCCTAGATATTTTTATTAATGTATATTGTGTGTGATCCACGTGGACGACAGTGGCGCAGACTATGAAAGAGTGGAGTAGATTAATAAATGTATATTCAATGTGGGAAACGAAGATGATACGAAAACATTAAAAGTTTTAGTATATATTATATAAAATGGTAGTATATATAAAAAAAATACACAGCAATCGTATAATATTTCCATTAAAGTGTCATTTAGGTCGCGCTCAGTATACGTTTTCTAATTTATGAGGTCTTTCGAATTATGCACATTCAATAAAAAATATTAAGAAAATTCTTAAATCGTGTGAAATATTCAGTAAATAATAAATGATTTAATTAAAAAATAGTATTCATTGTTAAGCTTTGAATGCCCGCCAATTTCTGACTAAAATACTTTAATTTTCTGTTCCTTTTGGTGTATTCTTCTATCGAAATTGGGGATAGTGCATATCCATATTCTGAGCCAATCATATTAAATCACCTTGGACATTACACTACTTATAATATCATTTACCTACGCCTATGCTGTTCTCTACTCTTCATTGCATTATGAACTATTAGTAAACATACTTCCCACTAGGGAAATAATACAACAAGTTTTCGTAGATTTTTTTAAAACCTCATTAATAATGCAATCAAATTGAGAGATTGTTATTGTACGCCTAGCTTTATGATGGCCTATCTCTTTAACGTCCAGGTGCCCTATGTTATAACTTGTGACATGAAGTCACCCGACGACATGACGTAATTGTGACGTAACCTCAATACACGCATCGAGGCGAGCCGCCCAAGCACACGGCTCACCATATATATTATTATGCTGAAACACCTATTTGTGTATGGGGATAATGAATAACGCCAGTATTAGAGTAGCGTTAATTTCTCGAATGCTATTGACTCACTCCAGTAGTACGTCACAATGATGTCATATGACGTCATGTCGACCGGGCGACTTCAACTCGCAAGTTACAACATAAGGCCCCAGGTTTCGACTCCGTATACCTATATAAATACAGTGTAGCACTTGGAGTTTCCCAATTTTAGAACAAGTTAATATTGTTCTTCATCGCTTGAATTTTCTCGAAGTTTGAAAAGCGTCGTATATCGATACGTCATTTGGGTCTTTGTTAAAGCTGTTTTTGCAAGTAATCGTTTCTATTTTACGTCTTATCATTGCATTTTTTGCGTATTTGGATTTAAAAAAAAATCTCTCTAAAAATTCAAAAAGTCACCGCCGCCGCCTATACTAAATACAAATCAATCACTGTCCGAAGGAGCTTTACTTTATCGTCTCGGCAGAAATGTGAAAGTAAATTCAATTTGCTTATGAAACATATTTATATAGGATAACATCTTTTATTAACTCTAACAATGTTTAAATAAAAAAAAATCAAATATTCGACTTCAACTATTACTTTATAATATCGTATATATATTATGTACATAACTAGATATATCGATAGAAAAATTCTTTTGTAATTTTGAAGTCAGCATTTAAAAGGCAGATATAAATATGGGGTCACCGAAAAGTTCATATATAATCCGATTCTTGAAAAAATAAATAATTTTAGAAAGGTATTTGTAGTTTATCGATTAATCTGACATTTAGGTAGGTACATGGCAGAAGTCCTTAATAATTGTGAGAAAAATATAACAAGGTAAGTACTTGCCTATGTTTCTTGTAGTTGATTATATTTTGTCAAATTATGAAATAATTACAGTGATTACATGTAGGTGTCATTTATATACTGTGCAATTATGAAATAATCATATATCAATATATAAATTTGATAAATTCAGTGGATATGTAACACATGCGATGATTAATCGACAGCAAACCACATATTCAGGTGTTTTCAAAAACCCTAAAGAGTGAAAAGGAATTAGCAGTCCTAGATTTTGATATAGTACAGGTAGTGGCCGCGTTGAGGCTTGGTTTATCCAGGATTGGCGCTTGGTAACAGAATACCGTTGAGCTTGGAATATACCATGTACTGTGACAGGACAGTGACCTGCACTGGATTGTGGAGATAGAACGATCGTGATGATGATTAGACTAAGTATACGATCATTGGGCCGGAATATTCTACATCTATATATGTATATGCTGAAGATAGTGGAAAAGCAGTTTATTATTCTTAAATGCTTTCCCCCTCCTCTATTTTATTGTTATTCATTCATTCAAGTCCTTACACTCCTTACTCCTTATATAAAAAATATTGAAAAGATAATTTAACATTCTTAACTTCGAATTATCGAATCGAACTTGTGCCGCTCTTTCCCGTGTACAGCTTCCCCATATCCAAACCGTTCCTTTAATAAACACTTGGTCTGCAATATTCAACTACTTGACACAACATAATATGTTGGTTGTCGTCTGTGACATCTCTAGGTGCGTATTTTTTTTTTTTGTTTACTTATATACAAATAACCTATATGGGGCTCTCAAATTTGAGGTTGTATCAACGTACATTTGATCAGCCCATTAGATCTTGGCACTGAATCAAACTACATGACTTTTTAGCCAGCCACTTAATCGAACTCACAAACCACGGCTTCAGAGATGGACGCCCTACCAACTAAAACACCTTGAGTACTGATTAATAGTTTCTACGAGCAGGTACACTTACGCTGTTTTTTCCGCCTTAGGGAATGTATTGCACTGTACAAAAAAAAATGATTGAATAATCATAATTGGTTGTATTGAAAAATACAATGCCATCAAATGCATCAATCTTAATTACCTAGCAAATCTATGCAAATTACAGTGTTACATACCATACAAATAAATCAAAATCGATCGTACTAGGCCACGGTCGCTTGTTGTACATTATCGTTGATTACGATTTATTGATCCAACGTCAAGCAATCTGCAATTTTATACGTGTTGGAAAATCAATATTACTTAAGTTTATTATGTACGCGAAGTTATTTCAACAGTGCCATAAAAACTAGCGTACAACACAACATCTTGACTTGGTCAAACAGCTGATGGATAGCTAGGTAGCGCGCATGTTAAATTACTGATACCATGGTTATAATATTATCAGTTGTGCAATTTAATTATTGATTGACGTTATTAAAAGCGTTCAATACAATCATATTATGATTATTAATTTATCTACTAACTGAATTACTGGGAATATGTTAATACCTACACATAGCATTTCATTTTTATCGACAATTATTATTGTCTTGTAATTTTCCTAATAATATTGTTTTAGTGTTTGAGAATTATTTAAAAAAAATCAGTTGAGAAACAAAAGAAGAATAAAAAATGATACATACCTACTACAAAGTGAATGATTTATTTATTTTAAAACGATACATTGAGCACATACCAAATTATTAATTCAAGACGTTCACAACATGACATTTAGAATAAAAAGTACAGGTAAATCAACTTAGTAGAGAGAAAAAACAAAGCAAAAAAATTATTTTATAGCAAAAAAAAAACAATTTAAAAAAATACAAATTAGTCAATGAAATAGAATTTTAAAAACAAAATACATAATGCATCGCTAAAAATGTCTACATCTCTAGGGAGTGCATTGAGCAGCCGTACAGCCCTTGCTATTGGTGCCTGGTGAGCCTGACGTGAGGAAACAGCTTTCACCCAAAATAGGCTGCAACAACGTATGTAATTGACGGGTACATTAAAAATAATGAATGATGAATCCATTGTAAACATTAAGTAGCTTTAAACTGTAAAGTTTACAAATAAAAGTTTCACTTGCATCGACGCGGAGCGGATAACCTGGAGAGACTGTTGGTTTCGGGTAGCCTCTGGGGAAGGCGAAGCAGAGGAAGAGCGTCGGCGCGCTGTGAATAACCTTACTGGGGCCAGCATTCACTCTGCCCTGAAAGAAGCAGTAGACTGAGAACGGTTGAAAGTCTTGGTCGCTCAGAAGATGACGGTATTTCGAAGTGGTCACGATTCTCAGCCACAAAGGACCGACCAAGAAGAACATCACTTGCAAACAAATATCAAATTTCGTCGAGTACGATTTTTTTTACCAAGTAAACGCTAAATATCCATGTTTATCTAATATAATAATTATAGGCTTCAATCAAGAAATAAATAACGGAAAACAAAATTAATTTTATGGAAGGATTTACCAGGATCTCTTATATGATATTTTATTGTAGTGTAAGTGATCCACTAGTGTTATTCTACTTTTGCGGATGACTTATTAACTGTCGGCGCGATTATAATCTGTAACCAATGTAAACGTTCAACACGAGCAGTGAAGTTTTGTAAGATGATTATTGCGTAGTTTTGAATATTTTCATTTGGGTTTCGAATTAACTAGTTATCCAGGTACCTGATAGATTTATCCATTATTCTAGTAAATCGACAGTCAACTGCAATCAAATTTGAATGGATTCTAAAACATTAGTATAAACACTATAAACAGTATTATAATCGATTCCAATAAATATTCGAACTACAGGAGTTTTGAAATGTAAATTATTCGAGATTTTTAGATAACGGAGAGTAGGCAACCGTGTCCGATGGAATTGATAGGATTGCTTAAATTCTATGAAATACACGTTTAGATTTTCTGTAGATAAATAAATACCATTTAAGATGAGGTGAGGGGTCACCTTTTCCAATCATCACTCAAATTCTTATCGACATGCTATCGAAAATGCAATCGATTGCGATTTCTCTGGTATTGTTTTGTTACATATATCTTTGAATATTACACGACCGGCCATAATACATACGAATGGGGTCAACGAATTCTGTATTGTAACTAACTCTAACATGAGCGTGTTACAGAGATCAAGAATATATGAAATGTTTAGTAAGATTACATATTTATGATACGTTAATAAAATCCCCAGAATATGGTAAATGGACTTATGTTATATTACAACACACAAGAACACTTACACACTGTTTCATAACCATCATCATTGCCAATACAACCCAATGTGGGCCATAGCTGCTTCCAGGAAAGTCTCCACTCTGTTTATCTACCTCTACTGTCTTAATCCGAAAGATGCTGTATCTCTTCTTACACAGCTTAACCATTGCAGTGTAGGATCTTCACGACCCTTATTCATCTTTCGGTTTTGTTGAAGAAGAGTGTCTTGGGTAGTTACTGTCCACCATAATTGAAACATGGCTTGCCCAAAACCATTACGCTAAACTTTCACGACCCTCGTCGCCCTGTGCGTAAGACGCTGGTATTTCATCCGGGGGTTGTGGGTTCAGGCCCGGTGAGGTCTCAATAATGTATATGATTCTCTCAAAGCTTGGGTATTTCATTTATAACACTGATTGCACTACTGTCTTTAGGGACTTTTAGGCTTGTTGTAGTGTTAAAAAACAGAAAGAAAAATATAAGACAAGGAGATGTTTACAGTAAGTGTTTATAAGTCGTGTTGATATCTACAATTCTCACCACATGTCATACAGCTTCTGTTCAAAGATATCAAGCTTCCGCTAATCTTTTTGACAAGGCCCAACATTCTGTCCCATAATATGTCAATATGGGCATGATGAAGATTGCGTAGAGCATTGTTTTAGTTAACTTATTTTATATTTACGAATTTGGTGTCAAAAACTAAATACAGAAAATAGACTAAACGTCAAAGTGGGTTAGAAATTAAATCTGTTCTGATTTGATTATAAATATGTATGGGAATAGATTAAAGAGATAATGTTGTACATAATCCCTAAGTTTCCATGTATAAATTATTATGGCCTATGAAGGTAGCAATAACATAACATAGAGAGAAATTAAGAAATATAATTAATAGAAAAAGAATATCAAATAATTTTGAACGAGAATTTAACATTTTTAAAATAATATAAATATATCGGTGTTAGGTATTATACATATTAGTGTAAGAGACAATAGACAAGAGAAAACGATAATAGTGAGAAAAGAGAAAAACCATATATTTGAATTTCGAAGTGTCGTTTAAAAAAAATGCGCGAGTAGCGCGTTTAAAGGAAACATGTGAGTTATTGAATTAATCAGCGATGGAGAAATAACTATAATAATTTAAACAAAAGAATATAAACATATAAACGTTTAAATATATATTGAATCGCATTAGCGATTGAAAGTCAATTGTTGTATTTTATAATTAATGTCGCGAAAGTTAACTTCCTTAGTAAACAAAATCTTTCCTACTGTTAGGATCCATCGTCTGTTGGAGAGTGGAATATAATGCGTCAAATAAAGTTTTTTCTAGGTTTACGCATTGATTATATTAATTAGAAATTTGAATATTAATAGCATACTTAATGATTCACAATTTATAAATAATCGTGTAGATCTGTTGCTATCCATAGTTTCAAATATTGTAAATTGTAATTTAACTGGATATTCACAAAATATCTGATCAAAAGTGTTGAAACGTATTAAATGCTAAGATCAGATCGATAATAGATATTAATTTTAAATGCTACCGCATATAGGTATTTAACACTTTTTGATGATTTTTTATTGATAATTTGATACTTACTTCCATGCGACTGTCACCACAGTCTCGCTTCTGAAATAATAGTAAAATTATTCACAATCTTTAAGTAAAGATACGATTATGTAGAATCATATTGAAGCCTTTATCGACTAATAGAAAGATATGACGTCACAAAAATAGAATTACGGGAACTATGATGATAAATCAATTTAACGATTATATTATAAGTTCTAAAATTGAAATAAGTATACCTTTAGACTTAAATATCATTAAGGTAATACAAACCTTAAATTTTTGGTGGCTGAGAAATTTTGTGGTGAAATGCAGTGCAGGTTTTCAATGTTGTGGTGGATTATCTTCGTGTACAGATCGTTTTATATAAAGATGCTTGCCACCGAAGTTTACTCACCTAATTCTTTTTATAAAGAATCTTTGTTACTGATTCGAACTCAAGACTTTACCTGTTTAGAGCAGAGAAAAAACTGTCAGAATCATTACCGATATCCATAAGCAGATATGGAAAAAAAGAAGAAGAATGTTTATTTTTACCCTTTCAGCATTACAATCCAGGGTCTCCTCCACAAGATACCTGGTATCGTACTGCGCCAATATTCCTAAGTTTATAGGATCTTTATCCTAATATAATTACTACATTTGAAAAAAGGGAGGCATAGTACCTACACTCAAAACAAATGTCTCATGGCTATCAGGACTTTTTATATTTTATGTAATTGGCTGCGTGAATTTGAACAGTTTTTGACAAATGTGATTTATTTTCGAAACGAAATGACTTGTAGCTAATTTAATCATAAGTTTTTGCAGTATTTTTTTCTATAGGTGTTCACCTATTATAAATACTGTCACCAACAATATTAATCCGGATAAATCGGAACCGATTTCGGGCGGTCTTATAATAAAATTGGGAGTTAGCTTTGATTTAAAATGTAATGATAATTGATTGACTTGTAAGTATTTTAAGTTTCTGCTAAAATTTAATTAAATAGCTCGTAAGATTGTAACATACCCTAGCTTGAATGGCTACCAGTGAGCCATTTTCGAGTAAGGTCAGACGGACCTTATTTTATATTATATACATTTAGGTAATGAAAAAGTCAGCTATGAGTAAGACCGGGTGATGATTACTTATTGTTATCACTTGCCGCTCGCCTTAGATCGGCAGGTAAGGATGGCACTCGGCTTTCGTCCCTTTAACAGCTGCAATTCTAATTCGCATACTTAGTTAATGTAGTACGCTGTAATAGTCATTTTCTAAATAAATACTGCTTCCTGTAAATTGTCCTTTAATGGATTCACTTCCCCCAGCTTTAAAAATATTTAGGCTCCGTTTATTTTATACACAGAACGTTTTCTTCGATGTCTTTTTTTCACATTATTCTTTTCAGTATTGAGCCTTCCACTAGAATCACTACGCGAATCGAAATATTTGAGATTCAATCGGTTTCAATTTAAAGTCGCTGTTCCGAAAATGCAAAATCATTCTTCAATCAAAACGAAATTGTCTTAACAATATTATCGAATTGAGCAAGAAGCCATTCCGTGAATGTCATTTTACTCCGCGCAATGTTCCGTTGACATTTTCCGGTGGCCAATCCAGCGGCAGCTACTTCCATCTGTCTCAGCCCATTGACTTTTACCTGGACATTCGCTTCCATACAACTTCTTAGTATTAAAGTGAACACGTTAGCGAAATAACCCAAAGATTTCAACGTAAACTGTGGGTAGAGTTAGTTTTCCAACTAAATTACAATAAATGTGTATGTGTCCATGGTAATATTTAAGCATACACCTGCAGTTGCAATAGGTCAACAATACTGCTAAGACGTAAATGCGATTTTCCTATAGTTTCTATCATTATTATAAAAAGTAAATTTTTTAACTGCATTCTAGTGTATTTATCAGTTAACGGAAGAATGAAAATTGAGTGATCGAACTCAGATGTTAATGAGCAGGTTCGTATGGCAGTTAGTTATAACATAAAATCATAAGAAAAATAAATTAAAATATAAAACCAATAGGCCGGCGAGCGTCGCTTTTGTGAAAACGGTTAATAGAATAATGGTCAATTGCTTTACTCTCAGTTATTTCGAGGCCGTCGTACGTTTCAATTATTTTTTCAACACTAACTACGTCGTAAATTATTAACATAATCTAAATTATATTAAAATACCATATAAGCGGGAATCTCGATAGTTTTGACAAAAACTATGACATATTTGGAGTAACGCCGGGCGAGAGACAACGAAGCAATATGCTTCATGTAAGAGTAGTCGGAAATCGTATCGGTAAAACTAATTTAATTCGACCTGTGTAATTTTTATTACATAAAATAGTATTCCTTTAAACCTCTCGTTCTAAAGTTTTAGAATATAGTCATATTTCAGTACATCCATGTGCAGTGGTGTTAAGATTTTTTAGATTTATTAATTTTTAAACGCTTTTACAAAACCATTAGTAAAATTTATGTCGACATTATTATAGTGACATATTTACGATAAAAAAATTAATTTTATAATCTTTGTGATCCCAAATTTGACAAGAATTAGGCATTTTATTATTCAAAAAATGGGCAAGATTTACACATTTGAAGATAATTCTAAAGATACAGGTTATAAGCTATGTCTTTGACCATTCAAATGTGATAAACATCGTACGAATAATGTTTGCTTTATAATAATTATTGACCTAAGAATAAGGTAGTATTTTTTTGAAATATGCCATTTCTATTGGAATTTCCCAGTGGTTAAGTTCATCATACGGCCGTAGCCATAAATTTACAAACGATGAATGAAGTCGTAAAATCGTCTCGTATTATTTCAACCTCAAAGTCGTACCCTTAAAACAAACTAAAAATCGAATTGTTATGGGGCAAGCATCAATTACAGATCCAATCAATATTCTACAATTGTTTACGACTGCATTTTTATTTTTAATAATGTACTACGTCCATTGGTAAGTCAATGCTCGGCCCTCATAAGAATCGCTACGTTTTACGTCGATAATTGAAACAACTCCCGCAGTCATTCAATCATTTCAATTATTTATTATTCAACAGAGAAAGGCCGTTTGAAGAGACTTTTAAAACACTTTTGGATGAAAGCAACAAACGGAAGTGAATGGTGGATGAGATAGGTAATATGCCATGGAAAGAGTAAGAGTGTAGTTACTGACTTATGAAATTGGCACTTAGCAGAAATTCAATGAGAAATTTTCAAGCACGATTTGAATTCTATGCATCAATTATGTGCCTTCATTTATTAGATTAACAAAAAATCGGTTTAACTTATAGTGTTAGCTTAATCATGCATGTAAATATTGAGAAATCATGCAACACCTCTGAAAAGAAAGTCACAAATCAGGCATAAAAATAAGTATAGTCAATTTTATGTAAAATGCGTTTATCACTTGTATTTTAGAATGTGTTTCGCTCACATATTGAGCTTTATTTAGAATTCCTAGACATAAATAAAAATATTATCAGCAATAACACATTGATTACCATTATTAAAAAACCTAATTGCTTTCTGCTTGTAACGATTTTGCCTTTAATTATTCCCCCCCCACTGATATGTAGGTACCCCAAAAATATGTATAACATGCTATTTACCTAACTCCCCCTTTTCCATATTTAAACCTCAGTTATTTTCCTACCGTATCACACAGTATTGACAATAAGTATATTTAAGTTCTAATGGGTTTAAGTTTTGTACTATTCCATTGGAGTCGTTTTTTACGACCCGGGTTTCGCCTTTCGCCATCTTCATGCACTAGCCCGGGTCGCAAAAACGACTCAAATGGAATAGAACAAAACTTTAATCTATTAGAATTTAAATTCAAATTCCATCAAGTACCTTCGGTGGCCCACGATGGCTGCGTGGCTTAAGCGCCGGTCTATAGTATCGAGGGTCCCAGGTTCGAATTCTGGGTCTGGCAAGTACACATATTGTTTTTCAATTTCAAACACAAAGAGTCAGGGTATGGACCTAATAGGTTGAGCAAGTGGCTGACATCCATTTCTCATAAAAATAAAATCTGTTAATACAAACCTCCACTCCGTGGAGGCCCATATGATCCTATTAGGATCGGACATGGTCGAAAGAAGAAAAGAAAGAAGACCTTCGGTCGATAGCATTAATATAATAAATATATATTATTTTGTGTCCAACATCAAATTTCAAATGCGTCTAGTCTCATTAATTCATCTCTCTGCATTAAATTGTTTTGCCTTCTCGAGTCTCGAAGTCTCGTAGCAATATACTATGTATGTATATTAGTAATTTGAGATCTCATATTTTAGTGACTTTGGTAATGTTTTTGCTTTACCAAATTTGTTGTAGTTTCGTCAAAGCGTTTTTACTATTAACCTTTTGTTGTTATCTTCGCATATATTTTTATCGGAAATGCTGTCCCGCTCGGTCCAACCTTTTTATGATATTTTCTAATAAGTTATGTATATTAAATATATTACGCACCTAATTAATTTGTACATAGAAAGTGTTACATGGAATTAGTTAGTAATATGTTTTATTAAACGAAAATTCAACTTATTGTTTATAGTTTTAATGAAAGTATACCATAAAATGATCTCTACCTAGATTTACAGTTAATATTGTATAGGTATTGTATATCTGCTGTTGTTATTTCGTAAATTATTACCATTACATAGTTATACAAGTCAAATAACAGGTGAAGCATGTAAAGCATGGTTGAGATACGTTTTACGCTTGTGTATGCAAATAATAATAATATTATATTTGTTGTACAAAGCAACTATTTCTTGTGTAAGTCGAGCTCATAATCCTTCCGTTTTATCTGTGATTTTATGAGCTGCATTTACGATTGCATCACATGCTGGCTATTGCAAGGCTTACGTATGCGCCGGTGCATAAAATATCATAAGAAGCACACAGATAAAGAGGGTTGGCGATTTTCCTGCCTGGGCTTCCGCCGGAGATGAATTTCCGGTGATGTGGGAATAACCGGCCCTGTGGATATTCGTTTAGCGATTTAAGTTAAAAATGCATTTTTAAGGCTGCATTGCTTACAATTTCGTCATATGATAATACCAATGACATTAATATGGATGATTAACAAGCATCTGGAAAAAAATGACACTCACTGGCATAATCTGTTCTAACGCCATTTACAATAAAGGTGATATTGCTATGAATTCCCGATGCTTTTTGTCGGTTCTGCCGAATGGTTCGGTTCGAACGGGTTCGCTCAAATGAACATTGATACTCGAAACACTGTTCTAACGCCATTACAATAAAGGTGATATTGCTATAATTTCCCGATGCGTGATATCGCATAATGGTAATTGCGTGTCGTCTACCTATGCATGTGCGAATGTCGCTGTACCCGAATTTACTTGCTAGCTACTGTACTGAGTGCGTAGTCCATTAATAATGTCATTGGATAATACCTATTGTACCCATAACATAAATAGTGTTGTTAACTCATTCGCTGCTGAGTCGATAATGATTTTGTAATTGCCTCCTTTAAAATGCACGTTAATTACATCGATCGGCCGCCTGGTCATTACGCGCCGTGTGCGTCTTCCGCGTCCAAAGTATTAATTGTCGACGACTGTCGGCCGACAATGTTGTTGGTCCCGGGTTCGAATCCTGAAGAATTCACATGTTGTTTTTAAATGAATAATTGTATTTAGACCTAGAGTATGGGCCTAGTATGATGAGCAAGTGGCTAACATCCATTTATGTAGTATATAAGACGTAGCTATCGTTTTATGACGCAACTAACGTTGAATCCATTGCATCTTATGATAATTATTTGTATTTTAATGATCAAAATAGCGGTAGATATATTCTTTTTGTTTGGTAATATATATAAAATAGCCCATAATAGATTAGGTATATTATTTTGTTTTATGTATTTTTATCGTGTTATTTTTTTTAAAAAAAAATTTATAAAATTTAAGTAAAT
This sequence comes from Rhyacophila brunnea, assembly GCF_057557595.1. Classification (NCBI taxonomy): domain Eukaryota; kingdom Metazoa; phylum Arthropoda; class Insecta; order Trichoptera; family Rhyacophilidae; genus Rhyacophila; species Rhyacophila brunnea. The sequence goes on along the minus strand of NW_028232796.1, from coordinate 4,668,253 downwards.
ATATAGGTACATAAACAAATTTAAAAGTATGTATTCGACTTGCATTATATTATTTGTGTTACTTATTCATACTTATCAATTGTAGTCAGGATATTCTTTTTAATGTTCCTAAAACTCAATTCAGTATCCAATAGTTTAAAACTGACTAACTTTGTCTCAAAACTCTCGCAGTTGGTAACCCTGAGATCGGTAGACATTTTGAAAACGTGCCGCTCCAGTTTTCGATCTCGTCCCGAAGTAAGTATCTCGGCTGCAGAAAGCAACGCTTGTTTTCCTTTGCAGGGCCCCCTACCACAACAAAGTGTTGTATTGTGCAACGACTGTTGGATTACGAGACAATGGATCCAGCAATTTAACTGCAGTTTTGTGGAGGTTTTACATATTTAAAGAATGCTCAAAATAGTAATTTCATTATAGTGTAATAAAGATCAATGTTTCAAATCATATTTGCCAATCGACAACACCGTGCATGTTTTGATGCGTCCACGTCATTAATCATAAAAATATGAGTTGCCAACATCCACACATCTTAGGGGTCATCCATATACGACGCAAAACCTTAAGGGGCAGAGGAAATTACGTACCTACGTCTCATTTTTTTCGGAAAATAAAATATTCGATCACAATAATTGACAAAATAATATGTACTGAAATTGATAATTTTCAATGAATTTGTTATTTAACGAATGTGAGTAGAGCTCAGAAGTGTGATGTACTATGTATTTTAGAAGATTCTGCAATGGAATGTGATGGAGGGTGGTGGAGGGGGTCAAAATATCTATTATCGTATGTCATCATTTATCGACTACCCCTTACTCTCTGACAAAGGCATGGAATTTATTTATTATCTTTCTATTTCTTTCTTGTCATTCAATACGTGGGATGTATTACTTTTCAGTAAGTCAAATAAAAATTTAAAAAAAGTATTTTGTCGTAAAGGACAATACATAATGTTGATTGTTAAAAGAAAAATAAAATATCTAAATGACACAATGGTAAAATTAAGGTTGAATGGTCACAGTAGCGATTTGGGGTTCGTAGTTTAAAATTTTCTGTCGCCTGAAGTGGATCAGTGCATTGAATTGTGACTATAATAGGTTCTTTCTGACAGCTCGCAGCTTTTTGTTTATGAATTTGTTGGAACATTTTTGTATGAAGGGAGCCTGTTTGATTTATGCAGAACGCAGAATAACCATGTTATATAATATTATTATTGTTGCGTAATTTCGCATTTTTACCCAAACTGTGGACTAGCTGCTTTCTGCATAATTACCCTTGAGAGAAAGTATTTTCAAATACAATTCTGCCAAGTAGGTAAATATTAACGGAATTGGTAAATAAGTAAACGGGAATTTTTATTTTGATGATATTAAGGTGATCTAAATTGAAACGACTGATTGAAGTAATTTCTTGTGCTTATCTATGTTGAAATACCTCTTGTTCAATAGGCGAACACTGCTGAACTCAAGATCCATGATTCGTAAGTTGCAACAACCTCAAGCCCCATGGCGGCCCCTCGCTTTCCTCTCTTTCTATCTTCTCTCCTTGGTTTGCTTTTATTTTTTCCACTCTAGATGTACGGATATTTCTGCTCGGGCACGATCTAGTGCTGCGGTTATGGTACTTCTCTACTAGTATAATATGCATAATTTTATATTTCTATTTTTTGTGATGCAAATTCGATATGAGTGGTTGCATTAATAATATGCATATGATTTAGTTTTTATTTTGTATCTAATATAAAATAGTTATAACAGTTTCTTTACTCCTATGTTATAACATAATCATTACCTAAATATAATCATAGGTAGGTACTTGATTATTGCTCTTTATTCTAGCTTCATGTTTCGACATATTTGTAACGATGGACTTCAATATAACTGAATACGTTCATGTATAAGTATTTGTATATATTAAATAATGTACATATTACTAGCTACTCGGTACTGCTACCTATGGGAGCAAATCGTTAGCTGAATGTAGAATTATGATTGTCACTGACATTTGAAATATCGTTACCTTACTTTGAAAAGGTTCTAATTGCACTTGACCATGTTTTGAGCTATGAGCGTTTGAAATTTGGAATGGTCATATTTTCAATATAAAAAGACATCTAGATAGAACTCCGGCATACTGCTGATTCCCATATTTGACAATAGATGACTCTGAAATGAACGTCTATGATAGAATATGGCTAATGGAACCTTTTCACACCAAAAAGTCATTTTAGGCCAAAATGTCAGTTAGAACCTTTTCAAAGTAAGGTAACGATATTTTACAAAGTGTTTTTTGAAACAGCCTATTTAAGTTATTTATTACATAAATAAACAAATTTATGCATCACTAGTTCTACTAAATTTTCATTTTCACATTTATGTATATAAATTATAAATAATTGAAGTAGGTTGTTTCAGAGAACTCCCTTCTAAAAAAATCAAATGTGAGTTAGAATAGTTGTGCATTAATTTGTAAGACTAAATACTGACTGGTAATGAAAAATTAAATTAGTATACCTACTGGAAATTTACATTATTACATAAAAAAATAATACGTAGGTATTCCATACGAAAGATTGTTAGATGCGTAATTTTCAAATCGATGCTCGGAAAAAAATTGATTGAAATTGATTATAAATCGGCGGTTAAACGACACTTACGTTTTTGAAATGTCGTTTTCATAGTGCGTAATGCGAATAACATCACTATAGACAATCCATTTATTTTGTCATTGAGTATTTAGAAGAAATGTTATATTAAAAGCTTGAATATTTGGTGTGACAAAAAATGTTACATCTCAATACACCCCTTGCCCCTGAAGATTTTAATAAGTATATTATTATAATATCTTATTTTTCAATCAAGAACTATAAATCAATACTATTCGTAAATAATAATTATCACAGCAGTTTTGAAGAGTGCCTATATATTGTATACCTAGAGCTATTTACAACAAAAGAACATTAAAACTAACTGTTAACCCATGTAGGTAGGTAAACGATGCAGATATTACCTAAAACCTGTGCTATTCAGTGTGTTTAAAAATTGAAGGATTAAGGGCGGACGTGTTCAGCGTGGGTCAAAATGGAGCTTTTTTCTATTTTCAAAGCATGATCCTGGACATACCTTAAACGTTGTAGATAATCTATTTATATAATTTTGAAGCCTTATTATCTGTTATATTTATTTTAAACATTTGATGACTGCATAAAGTATTTTTATTACATAAAATAGTACCTATTCTTTTAAACCTCTCGCTCTAATGTTTTAGAATATAGTCATATTTCAGTACATAAATGTGCAGTGGTGTTAAGATTTTTAACATTTATTAATTTTTAAACGCATTTCTAAAACCATCAGTATAATTCATATCGAAATTATTATAGTGAAATATTTACGATAAAAAATTATATTGATAATCTCTGTGATCCCAAATTTGACAAGAATTGGGCATTTTATTATTCAAAAAATGGGCAAGATTAACACATTTGAAGATAATTCAAAATATACTAATTATAAGCTATGTCATTGACCATTCAAGTGTGATAAACATCCTACAAATAATGATTGCTTTATAATAATTATTGACCTAAGAATAAGGTAGTGTTTTTTTGAAATACGCCATTTCTTTTGGCATTCCCCAGTGGTTAAGCTACAACATACGGCCGTAGCCATAAATTGACAAACTATAATTGAAGTAGGAAGTAAAATGATGTTAACGCGTGTGTTTCAACATGTACCTAACCGAATTTTTTTTTAAAACGTTACGGTACGGAATTAGTAGCTTAATGGTAAGATATCTTGCTCGGCAATCGGAATAAGTGTTTTAAAATCTCATTCGATCCTAGACTATTTCTATTTTTTATATTTCTGCGGCCTCTCTAAGTTATGTAAAGCTATATTTTAAAATTCTGTGTAAAGTCAGTCTTGAATAAAAATATATTTTCATTACTTATATTAAATGAGCTATTGTTTGTTTTAAAATAAAACTGAGTAATATATTTGAATAGTTATGGTTGCTTGATGGTGACCATACATTTTAATGCGTGCGTAGCTCACCATGCGTAATAAATAATAATGTCTGTGGTTCCAGAAGCTTTAGAAAGTTTGTATTCAATCTTGTGACGGCCGTCAGTATAATTCGTATGTTATGATGCAGAAAATGCGAAGAAATCATTTCCTGGAGTGCCTGCTGAAACTATTTTATTTTTAGTTATACATATTTTTCGACCACATTTACGCACTTACATATAAGTTATTATCCATAAAATTATTGTTTATGCAAATATTGTATTTTCTGTACTCACTTGAATTTCTTTTATTTGTACTTATTTATTTCCCATGCGTCTAGTATAAAATACTATTTTTTAATAATTTTGCTCTTAGAATATTTCAACCTACAAATCGAATGATTTTAGTGGATTTAACATATTATTTATAAATTAAATTTATTATCATTTTTTACTAGAAAGAGTTAGTTCTACAGAATTGTAATGTTTTGTGTGAATGAGTGTTCAACTACTTTTGAATTAGTAAATAAATTACAATAAAACTAATTAAAGTAATGCAATTACGCATTAGTGAACGAAAGAGTAAACATAGTTTAATAGAACACAACGTTAGTTCTTTTTGTGTCAAGGTAGCTACAAACAGTTAGTTTTATGCTTAGGTACTTACCTAATTAGTTATCTTAGCGTCGTGCTAAAGATAGGTTCATACCCCGAAATACATGTCAGTATAAATAAATTAATTATAATAGAATTTACAAATAATAACTTTGTTTTAAAATCATTCTTATTGATTTATGTTTTCTATTTCCGTTTGAATTGTTTTTAGCGATCCAGGTTTTGCCTTTTGGCATCTTCATGTAACATGCACACTCACTGATGGTAAAATATATAAAACTGAAATAGAATATATTTAATTAATTACGTAGTGAAAAATACGTTTACAGGTCGTGTTAAGACATTGTTACTAAGTTAAGAATTACTTAAATATCGAGAAATCTGAAGTGTTCGACATTAAGTGCAGTAACGCACACTGATATCTAACACATTAACTAAACCTATCATGGTATAACGAACAACGGATATTGTTACAAAAAACAATTTTCGATGGCTGGATAATTTTCTACTTAGTAATAATGTCTTCATGATATTTGAATGTATTAATTTATTATATAACGCACGTTTGACACTTTGTTTTTATACAAGAACGGAAGTGTCATTTTTAATAGTTTTTTTTTATTCGACAACATCTTTAAAGCCTCGATTACATTGAGCTTCTTTACGAGCTGTTTATTGGCGAATTTAAAAGCGGGCGATTCAGCTACTGCGATTTGATGATTAAAGCGTCAATTACATTGAGCTTCTTTACGAGCTGTTTGTTGGCGAATTTAAAAGCGGGCGATTCAGCTACTGCGATTTGATGAATACACACAAAACTTTCCATTCGCTGAGAAGCCACAAGCCAGCGACTATTTTGACGGAACGTAGTTCGTTTTTTTACCGGAAGGTTTGTACTGCACTCTACTGCGCAGACGCAGTAGGCCCACACGCCGGCGTGTAGCGTGTAAAGTTGACCGGCTTTCAACTTTTCTCGGTAGAGTGTTTACAACCTGCTTATTCGATGATTACACTGGGCGACTTTACAGGCAGATTGTAAATTCGCCAATAAACAGCTCGTAAAGAAGCTCAATGTAATTGAGGCTTAAATGACTTAGTGGGGTACTGACAAAACACATCATCTAAAAGGGGCGGTGTTTATATATGGAAAACATACATTATAAACTTTGACATTGTATGACACACGTGTTCATTGATATATTTAGTCATTGAATATTTTTTTTTAAATATACAGCTATAACTTTTACAGCATAACGTTACACCCGCGAGGTAGCCTTAGTGGTGTTGCAGGACATTCTTTAGAGCGTACACGTAATAAAAACGTGGTAAGTAAATCACCGCACTTTCACCGGGGAAGTTTATTTCATTGCTGCGAGGTGCACCGCCGACACTAACTGTTCCGAAGCATTATTCTCTGTGAAGTAAGTTCCCATTGTTGATTGCAATATTTGATACCATTGTAACGATGCACTCAAGTGAATATCATACGAAAAGCTCGTGGGTAAAACGAGGCAAATCATATAGTTTTTTTTTTATATATTATATGAATTACTTTATTTTATTACGCTCCATGTTCCATCATAATTAGAACGAATTGTCACGCCGTTGATTTAGCCCCACGTCTTGTGCGCTTATAACATTCCTGTAGCAAAAGGATGGGCAAAGGATGATAGATTTCGAAGATATACTCCGTGGAATCCATCGCCCTTTAATAATAACTTTGTCCTTAATTGGGTACTGATGCGTCTACTCACTTACTTATATATTTGTCACGCAGTTGTACCGACGGAACTCTATGATTCGGCTGGTATATTTTCGATTGCCATTCATCATGTATAAAAAGTCGATAGAATTAATTGACAAATTTTACTTGCGCTATTCAAATTTGGCTAGTTCTACTTATACCGCGACTGCAACAGCCAGTTCTAATATCAATTATTCACTATGCATATTATTATGGTGTAAGAAAGTCAAGTGTGTGCTGCAGACTCTTCTAAAGACATCCAGACAATTTTAATTCGATACAACTGACGATCACACTTTTTGGAGGTATGCTTCAGGGGTCGTAATAGAAGGCCGTTGTTGCTTGGTTTTTGAGATGAAAGTTTATTGGTTGATACAAGAATACACTGAATACAATAATAAAGACGATGGCGTGAGATTATAATCGCGTGGTAATGATGTATTGATGAGATCGATATGATCAAGAGATTAATTATAAGAATGCACTGAGAGGCTTGATTAGAGTGGATTAACGGATGTACTATGTCGAGTGAAGAACTAGTGACAATAGCAGCACGTCGTTTGACAGACTCGATGAGTTGAGTGTAGATTCATAGATTGTTTTTTCTTATTTATATTAAATCAGTACATATATTACCATAGATATTGTCGCAATTCTCAATGAAAACAAACACTACTGGTCTAGTTATGATTGAGGAAACGCTGAAAATTATAATTGCTATAATGTATTGTTTTAATAACAAAACCTAGATATTAAAATGTGTTATTCATTTATTGCTGAGTGGTATAATTACCACACACTGATAAATTTGTATTTCCAGTATCTGTTTTCATCAAGCGTTACTGCTTTACCCATACCTCTTGTTGACTAATAGTGCTTTATTTTTGAGGACGTCTTTTGTCTCAGCGGAATGTCATTTAGATTAATTTTCTTCGGATACAAAAACGCATCACATTTTTCTGCAAATTTACTGATTAACCTTAATCTTACTATGCCAATTTGTCAACAATTCTAGGGATAGTTCTTTAGTACGAGTATATGAAGAGCATAATACGTGAAACATAAAATACGTATCGTGACTTTATATCATAGAATGATCAAGGTAAAAAAATAATCAGTGTCATATTTTAAAGCAATTTTAGCTTTTGGGGATGTAAATTGTAAACTATCTGTTGCGATCAAATTAGTGACACACTAATATGTTGGTTTTGTTATTACAACAAAACATTAGCAATAATAGTTATTGTCAGCGTTTCCTCAATCATTACTAGACCAGTAGTGTTTGTTTTGATTGAGAATTACGACAATATATATGAATTTAATATAAATAAGAAGAGCAATATATGAACTAACACTCCACTCATCGAGTCCGTCACAAGACGCAGTAAATCCGTTGTTCCATTCGAATCAAATATCTCAGTGCATTATTATAATTAATCTCTCGAGTATATCAATGACTTATTATCTCGCGATTTTAATCTCACGCCATCATCCTTATTATCGTATTCAGTGTATTATTGTATCAACCAATAAACTCACATCTCAACAACCAAGCTACAACCACTATTCAACTACCACCACCTCATCATAACCTCTAAATATCTATACCACATTTATCGTTAAAACTTGTTGTGACTCTCCTCGTGTTTCCCACGATATCTTCAATGCACTCACTTGCTTATTTCACCAAGTGGATGTATATCCGAATCAGCCGTAAGGTACACTACTCGGAGTCTCGTTTTTTGTATAAAAAATTCATTGTTTTAAATCGAATAGCTTTCGGCTGCCGGTTCTTCTTTATATGCATGCAGACAAAGGTATTGTGCAGAAGTTTTTAAAAGGAAATAAAAAAAAAACACAGCCGATATAAGTAAGTAGCTTCCTTTGTAAAGATTTCTCATTGGAAGTAATGTTGATAGTACCATCATGTAAAACTAGCCAGGTTCGTAGTTGGTACTAGCAAAGTGAGTACCTATTCACTGAATGTAAAATTAAACTACAATTTCAATACTTTGCATTATGTAGGATATAATATCACAACATCAATTAGATAATATCCGAGATTGCACGGTATTGTTGATAAATATTGTCAGTATTGGTCAATTTCAATTATATTATTTTGCGCAATATTATTAGTTGTTTGGTCGTTTACTTGAAGGTTGAAATTTAATTATATTGTGCTAATTAAAACTAAATGCCACATATTCAACGCTTGCACTCTGACGGTGCTGGTTTACGGAAACTAATCATGGCACATTAGTCTGAGCTATAAGAACATTATATATTTGTGAGGGGTACGGTGTGTATGACTTTAGTAGTAACAAGGAGATAATAGCGCGAACCAAGAAGCCTTTCATCTTGCTGAGAGGCGACGTTGGACCTGGCTTAGCCACGTGCTGCTGATGCTTGAAGAGAACTACAACCTGGCATGACTTCTTCAAGCCAATCGGATTCTGGGATGCTGGCGTGACTTGGAATGAATTGTTGGAGGCGCCGTGTGGTGTCCATATCCTCCAGCTATTGATTGTAATTATTATTGAAAATTAGCGCTGTGGTTCACTGCACTATTACATATACGAAATGTTAAAGAACATCATCGGTATGAGTAGATGGCGTGCTTTGAGTAAGGGTAGATATTTTAGATTATACTTGCCTGTCTACTTGATGGTTCAAGTCGCAACGTACATGTATTTCTTCACGCATTTAATTCATCTTTGCAGCACCCGGATGGCCGTTGTTTCATTCCTCGGTCATCTCACTGTCATGCCATCCAGTCGGCCTCATCCACTTGGCGGCGTCCAGTTACCAGAACGAAATTGTCCCATTCCAATCCATGGTTATTGCACTTGCACATAGGCCGTAGATAATTTAGGTACTTGTAAGAGAAATATAATAAAAAGAAAAATGTTTAAAATCCCATTTGAAGACTTTTCAGTGATTTTATAATATGAACTTAATATGATAATTTTATAAGTTAGGTACGTAGATATATATACCAATCCCAGAAATGTTTAATCTATAAAATAATATTGTATATTACAACACTATGTTGTACCTACAATGAGACATTAAATTACGAACGACCGCTAGGATGTCGTAGAAACCTGGTTTCGTTACTATTACTATATTACTGTAACATATACTTAAGTTTTGGACATATCTACGTAAGTTTGGATTTATCTATTTTAATGGATGTACCTAATTACAGATATTTGAAGGCTTTATTTCACCGATGGTAGTTAAGATTGCATTGTCTGTTAAAGCGTTAACCAAAACGCATGGTAACGATGTAAATTCTTTATTTCACTGTCTTTTTTAACAAAATTATCTTATCGCTGTTAACATTTGCATAGAGCAAACGGCCAATAAAATTAATTTGTTTACATAGTGAACCGCGGGAAAGACGGCAATTTGGTTAACAACATAATTATTTATTCGATGAGAAAAGTCTGAAGACTAATAATTGACATAACTAATTGTCTAATTATCTACTCTTATTTCTAATAAATGCTAATTATCTCGACTTGTTTCTTTTATCCCATTCATAACTGTTATTTTGAACTAATGGTTGAAACGGTATATTTTTCTCTAATGTCTGTATATTATGAACAAAAAGTATAATTATTTTACGAAACTAATGATTTCCGACTGTGTTGCTTGTGAAGATGATGTATAATGTAAGATTGACATATAGTAATTACATTATTATTATATGCAGTTTTAGATTAAAAAATAATATGCCGAATTCATTCTTAACCACGAAAATCACTATTCATAAATTCATTTAATACGTAGGTACAATATACGCACGTTTAAAATTATAATTAATATATGAATCGTTACATTTGGTATCAAAATAAGATGTGTATCTAGTACCTGACTGTTATATAGACATATAATTATTTGTACAATTAATAGGTACAGAAGCTTGTAGTATTGGTAAAATAGTAAAATAAGTAATATGCTAACTTACTTCCAAACGTCTGACCCACCGTTCCAAAGATGAGTTTATAGCCCGAAACAGCTGTCAACGTAAATGATTCAGGTAAAGTAGAATTAACATAATTACAAGATAAAAATAACTTTTTATTTACCACGTTTTTAAATTTTCTGTTGAATCATTAATAAATACTTTTTTTTGTACTTTATAGAAATACTGAATAAATATAGAATACTGAAATGTCATTTTGACATTTCATATTGATTTCCATAGTAACGCACGTATATATTAATAATTTAAGGACCTCCATAGCAACCAATAATAGTGTTTTACGATTTTTTTTCCGAAAAAATAACTATTCATACACAACGGAATTAACTGAAAATGAATTCAATTCTGCTTAAAAATGGCTAAAAGTATTAAAAGAATGCATTGTAATCTTGTTCTGATATATTCTAACAGTTTCAAATGTCTAGCTAGTCGGGAAGTTAATTAAAAATCTTCAATCGTCCAATACAAATCTTGGATAAACAAGAAAAAAATTGTATTGGACAAACAAGAATACGAGCTAATAAAAACGTGGTAAATAATAATATTGTTACAAAACCATTACATCGATTTTGGTGCGAAAACTGTTACTCTCTGATAAGTATCATTTGAGAATACATCGCCCGGACTTATGGGGCAGTTATGGGTTCAAGTCGCATTCATTGTAAATATTTGTTGCGAAAAATGATGTGTTATGAGTATTGTGATAAATTAATTAGTGATCAATTTTACATATAATGTTCAAAGTTTATTTAAATTCTAGTTTATACATTAATCGCACTCATTTTGAAATCTGTGTGTTTATAAGGCACACAAATCGCAAAGCATTGACCTCAAGATGCAGGAGTGCTTGCAAGTGGTACGCTGGGCAGTCGCGGGGAAAACGCGGACACGCCTTGACAAGGTGCGTTGAAATAAGACCTCCGGGTAATCCTTATGATTGACGTCCCATATACACAACGCACCGCCAGCCGCGTACGATAGGCCCAAACCTGATGCGGCACTGGACGATCGAGATTGCGCCAATCGCAAATTATTGTGTTTAAATTCTCCTCTCAATAATTGTATTATATTTTTAAGACCTGGTTTTATCGGTGGAAATATTTTTATCACTGTGTGTGTCCATTCGTCTCAACCAGAAAAAAATATTATGATATAAGTATTTACGTGCAAATATTACTTTATTTGAATGATTACTTACTTAGCATTTATTTTGATTAATTTCGATCGATACTCCCTTGGTTATGGGCTTGATAAAGGAAAGCGGGTTTCAGCACCCAGATTAATAATATCTTGTTTATGGGTACGTGTAATTTTTACAAAATTATTTTTACCAAGATAAATCGCCTAAAAGACCAGGCCCATTCATAAAGAGCAGTAAAGACGAACTTGTACGAATTAAATGTATTTTTTACATTTATTTGCATACAATGATAGCAAATTAATATATTAAATTAAAGAATTTCGGTTTTATATAAAAAAATTACGCATAATATGAATTGTGCTTGACAAAATTTTTAATATAAGTACAAAATTTGTAATCTAATTTCGGTTAAATTTGACTTGATGCTTCTGGGCCTGAGACACATTCCTGGTACTGTTCGGTTATCAGGAATACAGCGGAAAACACATTTTGAAAATAGCCGATAAACTGGATTATTTGTTAGGTTAACCTAACCAAACCTAACCTAACCTAACCCAACCTAACCTAAACTAACAAATAATTCAGTTTATCGGCTATTTTCAAAATGTGTTTTCCGCAGTATTCCTGATAACCGAATAGTACCTACCCAATTCCTAAATAAAGTTATTTATAACAATTTTAACATTACAACAGGTCGCGAGGCCCAATGACAGCAGTGTAGTGAAAGAGTAGTATATTTAATAATATAAGAGAAACAATCAAAAACACCCAGGGTTTGAGAAAATTACGTAAATATATTATTGTGACCTCGGGGCCCCCGTATGAAATGTCAGTTTCTTACACACTGGACTACGATGTCATCACTATAAACCTTTATTTATACAAGCGTTTTTGTACGAATTGGCGAATATTGTATGATCATTAATTTGAGAATATTTAAATTTCGGTTATGGTTGACTTAAACCTATTTCTGTTCTATTCGTTGATTCAATAAACAAAAACCGATAGCCAACAATAACGCAACTTGATAAGCATTTCATGTATGACCTACTAGTTTAAATTGTCGCTATTAGATAGGAGGCTCGTAGCACAATTGGTTAATGCACAGTTGGCGCGATACCAGTGGTTATAGGGGTTCAAATCTCGTCGAGCTTCGTATTTTTTATCATATATTTTTTTTAGTCGGTATATATCTGAGGTGTTTTCAAGTTATGTATGTTATATTTCTGTTCGTTTTAAAGACAAAAACTATCAAGTATTATCGCCTTAATCAATTTATCAGATTTTGTTTTACAAAGCAGCAAATTATAAATTGTTTAGTAATGTAATATTTTTTTAAATTCATTGATATCTGAAAATAGCTTTCAATTCCCATTTGTTACCAGCTAACTATAACGACAATAACATGGCACATCCTAATACATTTTATGATTATTTGTAGGTATACCAAATAATTATGTGCAGACCTGTATAAGCATGATCTCGTTAATACTTTTCTGAGTTTTCAATTATCTCGTTAGGCATTTTGACATATGTACACATCTTATGCTCTTTACCAAGACACGCGGAAATGCGAAAGCTGAGATGATCATGAGTGTTACGTTAATGCAAATCTTGTTTGTCACGAACCTTATCGGTATAAGTACATGTTAACTGACTTTTTGGGATTTTGAATTATAATCAGATTAATCGCTATTGTGTAGAGGTAGTATTACTGATTATAGGGACTTCAAAATTCAAAACAGTCAGTGAACTATGCTTGGCTTGATGTTTTAATTTTTTCATTACATTATGATTTTGGTCGCATATTCTTGACTGTGACAGCAAGGTTTTTTAAATGAAAGCTGCATTTTTTGAAGGAGAGCATCATAATTGACATAGATCCTGTCCACGTCCATTGTCGGCGTTTATGAAGGAGACTCTCTTTTTTATTGCACCAACAGAACGGCGTCGATGTTGCCCGAATTGCCCCTCAAAAATATATAGTTAGGAGTCAAATTATATGTTAATGGGGATGTTGAATTAAAAAAAAACTAAGTTAAACGTTATTGAGAGTCCAACATGTTGACCAAAGTAGATGCCGTGTAAAAAATAAAATTTGATAGCATTTTTTTCGCTGACGTATTTTACGTATACCTATATCTTTCATTATGTAGCCATATAAGTGATGGCTTTGCCAAATATATTTTTTCTGTAACGCTGGGTTCTACGTCGAACGAGACGTTCCGCATGCCAATAGTTGAACCATTGCACGACGCAGTATTATCCGATTCCGAAGTAAGTAAGTATAGTCCACCAAAATAAAGAACTAATGGTCAACCGCGGCGATAAGAGAAAAGTAGTTTATATTGTAATATCGCCAGAAGACAACACCCTCCGAAAGCATACTAATGTATCAACTTGCAAAAAACATTGTCAGTACAGTCTCATAGTAGTCCTTATTGTGAAAACATTACAGATCTTGTATATATTCATATTTTTTAAACGGTAAAATTGTTCGTACCAAAAAGCAGTGATTGTATGTGTGAGTTGAAAATTTGTATGTGTGAATTTCTGAGGGGGGGGGGGGTGTAAATTTACTGCACTGGGTGACGGGTGTCACTAACCATAGTTACACCACTGCTCAGATGCGTTGATGATCCATCCGCACACATAATAGAAAAATTAGAAGGAACGTTGCAACCAAGCATTCTTCTCTCTTCCTCCGTCTTCTCTTTATATGACTGAAAGTCTGTTAACCTGGAGGTGGCCAATACCCTCACTGGGTTGTGCTGTAGTGGTAGGTATAACATTCAGAATACTGTTTGCTTATTTAAAAAATATATAATATAATAAAATCTTAATGACTGAAATTTGTTCGTCATGCAAATAAAACACACGGGTTCTTTGATAATTTAATCAAATCCACGAACTGTCATGAACGAGTGCCAAACGATTACAAAACGTCCCGAGTGGACATGTACAAATTGCATTATCATTCCCGTGTTAACGAACCGAGGATCGCACCGTTCGCTTATTTTTATATTATTATTATCATCAAAGTATGTGTGTGTTTTGTTTTTTTTAGTTTTTTTTTTATTTCACATGTATCGAATAAAAATGAGCAAATTGTTGGCACGTCTCACGATCCTGCCGCGGGGGAGGGGCGAAGGAGGTCTCACACGATTATACAGTATAGTATTTTCCGTGTCAGTTGATATATTTTATGTAAGCATATTATTATGCATCGAGCGTAGGGATTACCTACTTAGTTTGATAGATAACAATTAGATGATCGCTTTGTCCACTGTTATTGAATACAAATTATATTTTTACAACGTAAAAACTAAGGCTTTATTTTGATTGCCTAGAAATGTGATGGACGAAGGTTGACTTTTGGAAAGAGGTAGGCTGTGGAGATCTGACAAAAATGAGCACACTTGTCAGGTATACTTGCGAGAAATAAGAAGATAATACGATATTACTACTAATGAATGGTACGCACTAATGACAACGACACACTAATTCAATGAAAATTCAAAAACTCACTGACGACATAAAATTGAGCGATGAGTTTAAATTACGTATTTTTCAAAACATTTATACACATAAAAAATAAAATTTCTTTTTATTTTTAATAAATAGCTATATTAATTTATTACCTAATATGCGATTAAATAGATGCCATAATTTTTTTTAAATTGTCTAAATAATTGTTGATTATTTTGGAAAAGTGTAGTCATGACAACAACATTATGCGCGTAGGTTTTAGGCTCTGCGATATGGGCCTACCATATTTCATATAACGATATTACGATTCCTTGACAAATAATCGACATTTATTTACGTCGAGACGGATGGCGTGCGCTGTGGTATATATTTTTTTAAACCATTGCAGGTTGTTTTGTAATCTATATAATACATTCCTACAACAGGTATACAATATCTGTCGTTGGCAAATTAAAATATTTTTATACAATATAAAAGTTATTATAATATAATATATGAAAATTAAAAATATTTTTCTTAAGAAGGTAGGCTTTAAATAATCGCCTACTATGGAGTCTTCGCCGCTACAATTTCCAATATCCATTGCATATATCTTTTTAAGGCAAGCTTAGAAAAATATGTGTATATTATTTTTTCCGGACGCGAACCCATAACTATTGCTTTAGACGACGTATAATTGGTGCACAATTTTTGCACAAAACAAAAGTAAAAATTCATAAAGATAGTTTAATTTGGAGTTTTCACTACAGCATTTTACTTGTACCTACTAACTTGTGGCGTATTGAAATTTATTTATTCGTAAACAGCTTATAGCTCGCTTCTTCTAACGGAATCTTTTTCATAATATGGAGCCGATTGACAGGCAACAACACATCGAGCGATTGATTTACGACCTTCTTTGGTCGCGTTAACTTGTACTGTCGTTTTTTCTCATATGAAATTCATTTTCCGGTATTGAACCGGGTAGGTATACTGAAACAGGATAGTTTTTAATAGCCAAATGAAAAGATTATCTATGCTGCATGTGTAATATTAAAATCAACTGAACCTACGCTTCGTGTGAAACGATTGTCATGCGTAGTGCAGCTACAGAAATCACGTGAGTTTATTCTGATTGAGTTTAAATAAAGCTTTTCGTTAAACATATTCTATAATTCTTCTTCTTCTTACACCCCGTCACGACCCAGCGTTGAGGCATATGGCAAACACAAGTTCGCGACACTTGCCTCGATCCATCGTCAACTCTTGCGCTTCCCGCTATTCCAGAACTGCAGCGCATAGATCGCTTTTGTAGCACCGCTGCAGGGTGGGGGAGGGCCGGCCACGACGATGGAACCCTTGAGGCTGTGCGACAAGTGTCGCACCCTTTGGCGCCATCCGGAACACATGTCCCAGCCACGTAAAACGTCTCTTCGTGATAACGTCAATCACCGAAGGTTCCTGTGTCTGCTCACGAACTCAGTTGCTTGTATATAATACATATATATAAAAAAAAACATAAGAAACACTGCAAAACATCTGTAACGTTTTGTCATGAGTATACACAAAAGTTTCGTCTACTTACCATATACACAGTTTCTTGATTATTTACGTGCAGACGTTACAGAGGTGATGATACTACCTACGAGTATTATACCTACATTCGGTTCTATTAGGGCGACCCGGTACTCCAAACATGAGGTCTCGATATAACGTTATCATTAAGGGCGGACGTGCTCAGCGTGGGTCAAAATGGAGCTTTTTTTTCTATTTTCCAAGCATGATCCTGGACACACATTAAACGTTGTAGATAATCTATTTATATAATTTTGAAGCCTTATTATCCGTTATTTTTATTTTAAACATTTGATGACTGTATAAAGTATTTTTATTACCTAAAATAGTATTCTTTTAAACCTCTCGCTCTAATGTTTTATAATATAGTCATATTTCAGTACATAAATGTGCAGTGGTGTTAAGATTTTTTACATTTATTATTTTTTAAACGCATTTATAAAACCATCAGTATAATTTATATCGACATTATTATAGTGAAATATTTACGATTAAAAATTTTATCGATAATCTCTGTGATCCCAAATTTGACAAGAATTATGCATTTTATTATTCAAAAAATGGGCAAGATTAACACACTTGAAGATAATTCTAAAGATACTAACTAGGTATAAGCTATGTCTTTGACCATTCAAGTGTGATAAACATCCTACGAATAATGATTGCTTTATAATAATTATTGACCTAAGAATAAGGTAGTGTTTTTTTGAAATACGCCATTTCTTTTGGCATTCCCCAGTGGTTAAGCTACAACATACGGCCGTAGCCATAAATTTACAAACTATAATTGAAGTAGGGAGTAAAATGGTGTTAACGCGCGTGTTTGAACATGTACCTAACCGATTTTTTATTTAAAACGGTAGAAGGGAGAACTTGCCAAGGGCTTCGAGTCTCACTATTTTACTATCAATATTTCTTGCGTGCAATTTTATTGTGTGCTGCGACAGATTGATGGTGTGCAAAATGAATTAATTTCCATAGGTAGTGAATCGGCGCAAGGTGTATTTATCTGTGGGATATTTACCGTGCGAAAAATAGACATATTCTATAAACTTATAAAGTGTTCTCACAAGGGTAATGAAGGGACACAGAGGACCTAGTAGGTATAGGGTGAACATTCTAACCTAAGAACATCCGACACAGCTAGGATTAGGTGAATCAAGGAACTCATCTACATAGCGCCGGATTCACCAACGCCGAGGGACATTATTTGGCACATTAATCAATTTTATATTGAAAATAGACATTTAATAGTTGAAAACACTAACTCTAAAATCTAAAATTTATTGAAAACATTGAATAATTTAATAAATAACAAACGGTACACCATCTGATGTTTTTGAAGTTCCCGTATGGTGATGAGTAGCCGGTGGTAGTACCTACTTGTCACCGTTTCCAGTGGGCAACAGCGTGGAGGTTCTTTACACGCACGGAGTGGGGGTTCTCCGATGATCAAACCTGCAAGTGCGGTGAAATGCAAAACATGGAGCACGTTTTTGCCTACAAGGTTTGCCCAGTAAGCTGCAATTTTGACGAGATCCTACAAGCCGAAGAAAATGGTGTTGCCTTCGCCAACTTCTGGAGCGACACATTGTAGCTATTGAAGACCCGACACGACGAAGAACCATCTAACACAAAATACAGCGTTGCCACGCTAATATTAATTGATTTGCGCACTTTTCAATGTCGCTAACTCGATGGAAGTCAAATATATTATTATACTTACATTGTTGAATGTTGAGACGACTTTATTGATGCAGATAATAATGGTTTTTGGTCCATTATAATGGCTTAATAGCACTGGTATTATTTTGATGCCCACATGGCTGGCAAAAATTATTTAACCATGCATTTAATAAATAACCATCGGCTTCCTACACACCTAAACGGTAGAGTTAATCGGCTGATTTCTGAACACCGCGAGTTAATATCAATATTGATTCATAGAGCACGATCTTACTTCTGGAGTCGCCCCCGTAAATTCGTCTGAAGAATGACATTGCAGTTTCTCGATATATTGTAAACAGTGCACGCCGTGGATGGAGATTAATTAAATTCTCAGCACGAATATTATCAGTGAAATAACTCCCAACAATCCCGCCTGTGAATATGGCGCTTAGGTGCTATACTGCACGGGTGTCCAACTGGTTGATTGCGAGACTTATTTCACTTTATTATAATATGATTTGATATGATAATAATTACAAGATAAAAAGAACTTTTTATATACAACGTTTTTAAATTTTCTGTCGAATTATTATGCTCAATATGCTCAAACTTGTACTTGATATAAAGTAAATTACAAACAAATATAGAATACTGAAATGTAGTTTTGACATTTAATTTTGATTTCCATAGTAACGCACGTATATATTAATAATTGAGTGGCTAGGACCACCCTCTTAGCAACCACTCTTTTACTTATTACTTTTTAAGTCTTACAGTTTTACAGTCTTTTACTTTTTAAGGATTTTTCTGAAATAAGTTTCCATACAAAACAGAATTAACTGAAAATGAATTCAATTTTGCTTAAAGATGGCTAAAAATATTAAAAAAATGCAATAGCATCGTGTTCTGATATATTCTAAAAGTTTCAAATGTCTAGCTAGTCGGGAAGTTAGTTAAAAATCGATTGCAAGATTTGTACCGGACAAACAAGAATACGAGGTAATAAAAACGTTGTAAAAATACTATATATATTTGTTGAACATACATATTTTGAAAACACTTCTGAGAAATATATAACCACCAGAAAAAATCTTTTTTGAAAAAATACGACACCTGGGATTCGCGCCCATATTGTGCGTAACCACTAAGCTATGACTTATGGTTTTTACAATAGGTACTCTTTGAAAGCGCTTTCTAAATTGCGTTACTTATTGGCAATCGGCTTTTGTATTTTAAATACAAGTATTAAATTACCTTAATTCGATTTAAAAAAAAAAAGTTTTTTTCCAGTAGTTATTAATTTCTCAGAAGTATTTTCAAAATATGTTTGTTCAACAAATATATATGTATGTAGTATATACGGTGGCCGCGCGACTTTAGCATTGGACTATCACACCGTGGGTCTCAGGTTCGAACCCTGGATCTGGCAAGTACACATATTGTTTTTCAATTTGTGTGTGAGTCAGGGTATGGACCTAATAAGTTGAGCAAGTGGCTGACATCCATTTCTCGTAAAAAATAAAATCTGTTAATACAAACCTCCACTCTGTGGATGCCCATATGATCCTATTAGGATCGGACATGGTCGAAGAAGATTTTCTAATTATCTATGTTCAATAAAAGAATATTACATTCTTAAATCCTGTGAATTATTTGTTTGACTAAAAAATAGTTGTGTATAGGTATAGGTATATCAGTCCTGTTTTATACATCGTATCTAGTTTAAATGTTTTGATCTGACTTGAACCGCTTATCCCACAAAAACATTAATATACTTACATAAATAGATAAGTATTAATACTTTGTCTTATTGAAATATAATGTATCATTAGAGATCTAGACCTGATTAAATTTACAAAATGTTGAACACAGTTACGTTGAATTCCTACGCTCAGTTAATTTTGAAGTTACTCATTACATGCACTTGTATACTTGTATATAGTCTGGGCCTCAATTATACGTTACACCAGATACCTTTATTTTAGTAGGAGGCAACATTTTCAAACTCGCTTATTTCAGAATTTTACTTATACTGTGCATACGATGTCGATATGTTGTGATTTATTTTCAAAAAAAAACTTTCGCGCCAAGGATCATTTTAAATGTCAGTATTTATAAATCGATACTTCTCTTTCGATATAATATCCATAGTTATATGTAGCTCACAAGTCCAAAAAGGTTGGGCACCCATGTGCTTTAGCACAAACTATACCTTCGATTGCTTTTGTTAAACACCTTGTTGATAAGTAGTGTTTTTTTATTCTGTCTGTCTTGGTTGTATTGCTTATTCATTGCTAAGTGATACCCGTAATAATAACGAACTCAGATAAATAATAGGGAGATAGTTCTCGAATACCATTCTTTTAAGATTATTCGGGCGCTCGTAAAGAAAGGCTCACGTTTATTCTATTAATTAAAAAGGTGTATTGTTGTATTTTATTTGTTGGCTTTCTACTAGAATTAATAGAAGTTATAATCGAGGTATTGTTTGAAAATGTTTACAACCTTCTGAATGGCAGTCTACTGAAGTTATTCGAGTTATTATTAATAGTTTTACAGAAAACTGAATTTTATATAGAGACCATGCGGCCAAGACTCCAAGGGATTTGCTCATTAGATCGATACATATGATTGCGATATTAAAATACGTTAAATCTATATTAGTTGTATTTAAAATGTAACGCACTGACTGGTAAAGGCATCGCCTTAGATGAAAATTTTTTTTTGATTATTGTATCAGTGTTGACTAAATTTGACGTTGTAGCATTTTTATTTAATTTGCCAATTTAAAAACGACCAAAGATTTAATTGAACGTTTCAGATCGAAGGTATCACTCTTGTTTTTTTTTTGGAAAAAGGTTTATAGCACTGCCCCAAATTTATTTATTGTATTTTTATAGCTTTACCACATGTGCAACGAATATCTATAAGTATGTTTGTTATATAGAAAATTGGCGAAAATTCTGCTGATAATTGAAATATACGTATATATTTGTGGTACAATGTACAATGCAAAAATAGACGCAAATATGATGTTTTCGTTAGAAGAGTTTGAAACATTATTTTCTGCCTGTAAACCAAGAAAATTAACTGAAATGGTAAATCTTATATACTTGTCTATGTACTAATATCTATTATTATGTAGTTAGATTCTACAATTGTTTGGATTGACCAAAATAAATATTTCACAAATCTTTGTTAAATTGTATTCCTAGGTATCTCGAAAATTGATTCAAAATCATAGATATATACATAAATATAACTCAAGTAATGTTAATATTAAGTAATTATCGGAGCCATTACAGTCCGATTACGACACGATTTATTGTTAATAACGGTTCATTGGAAAATTCCGATCCGGAATAATTTGCATGTTATGACGCTGTGTTGATTAGTTTTCATCTAAATTTAACTGAGCTTATTTATGCAGTAACTACGAAATCGCGTTGACACTTATCCATATCTATCGCACAGCATCTAATAACGAAACAAACTTGGAGACCAGCTGATAATGTAATAATTGTGCGGCAATAGTAAGAAACATTGCATTGTTGAGAATTTCACAGTGAAACGAATCGTTTTGTGGTTTTAATAGTAATTATTATTGCAGGAATACAATATTATGCGTGACTAGGAAACAAATTTATCGTTAAATCTAAACGTTGGTAGCTTTATTTTAATTCATACGTATTGGCGTGATGATTAATTTCTGATTATAATTAAAGCTGTTTTGCATAAAATATAGCATAATGTTCAGGATTAAGTAGAAACATTCCGTTGATTTGTTGTTTTGATTGGTTGTAAGCTGTAAATTATTATCAGACGACAATTGACACAACGTTTAATTTCCAGTTATAGGTACAGGCTTTAAATCGCAATTGATTTAGAGTTTTGATTATGTAAATGCAAGATTTTAGAAGAAAAAATATATTTGTTTAACTTATTGACAACTGGATATAAGAACGTTTTTATAGTAATGTAAAGAGTAACTATTTGACACTCGTGTTGTCAATCAAACACATTTTATACTTATTTCAAATATATACTTAAGCTTGTTATGGATCCAAATCATGGTTCTATACATGTGCTTCTATGTGACAAGATCATCGATTCAACCTCATGTAGCAAGTGTAGATCAATAAATACATGGAAAAAAAGTCCAAGGATAACCAAAATAATGCAAATGTGAACCTATTTAAAACTGTTTTAACAACCTTTTAAATATTATTCAAATCTAAGTGCCTAAGAAATATTAAGGTTCGACGAAATTATGAAACGCCAAACAACGAACCATGAAAAGTGGAGGGATGTTGATGAGTTCATCGAAGAGCGGATTGAAGCAGGCTAACGATGATAGATTTAAATACAAAAGTATTCCTTCCAGTGTTCCCCAAACTTTCAACATCTGTGTACCCCCTTCTATAATTTTCGTAACACTGAGTACCCCTCGTCAAAAAAAAAAAAAAATTACTTAGGTACTTTAATAACAATTAAAATATTTATTTTTTCCTTTTTATTACATAGACAAAAAAATAATAAACGAAAAATAAAATTCATTCATAATAAAATATAAATAAAAGTTATATTATAAAAAACATTCATTATAATCAATGAGAAGGGTGAAATTGCTTATGTTGAGACGACAGATCATCGTAATTTGGTTCCCTGGTTATTAATTTTAATCTGAGATGCGGATCCACACCCAAAAGCCTGTTCCTTTTTTTTGACCGAATGTCCACAAATGCTGTAAAAGAAATTTGACATAGATATGGAGTTAGAAAGGCAGGAAGTATTTCAGGACTTTCTCTGTTAAAACTGGATACACATGTTGCATTTGCAACCGGATAGATGTTAAAGTACACTCCTTATTTTTATTTTTCAAGAATCCGTCTGAAGCTAATTCCAACAATTGCTCTTATTCCGCATGCGATAAACCTTCAAGCATGGATTTGTATTGATGTTGTATTAATGCTTGTTGCATCAGCCGCAGCCAAAAGCCGGTGCAGCGCGTACCCCCACCAAACTCTACCCGTACCACACTTTGGGAAACACTGCGCTTAGTCATAAAATCTAAAACGAGATTAGAATTATTTACAAAATAAGCCGTCAAACCCTTTGTAATCATTCGTGCACTGTTACGCAGTCACCAAAGCTTATCTCAATATTTATTCGCGGTATTATCCGTACTCCAGTTGATTTCTGCACAAAGAAAACGACTTGTACTTGCCCCATTCAATGCGGGCATAAATTTATTTATTTGTCTATTTACAACCGGTACTAATTACTCATAAACCATAAACGCCCGCCATCTCTACCACACTGGGGCGTAGTGCTTTACTTTCAATTATAATTTATTATCACAAGTAGAAGTTAATGTCAAAATGTAATTAAACGTTATGGACTTGTGGTTGATTACTGAAATGTAAGCAGTAAATATTATAGAAATTGAACGGCTTTGTAAATTTATCACAATAAATTAATTATATATGTACCAAATAGTTATTCGATTAAAACATAGATAAAATTATCATGATTAACTAGTTATCTATGTATTATTTTTGTCGTGATTACTTATTCATAAAAAAAAATATCAATATACTAGAGATCATTTGTTGTATATATTTTAGGGTTTGTGGTCTCAAAAGCACCCATTACATAGACTCGGATATGACTCAGTTCTAGACAATGTGGGAAAGCGACAAAAAACAGTCTTCGACCATTAGTATCGTTATCAGCCTCTGTGAGAAACGTATTTTTCTTTGATAATGGATTCTCAGTCTACGAATGACTTCAATATTTTTGGGCTAGGTACCGAAATGGAAAGCGGGGCTGCTTTGGAAATGGATATACATAAGGAGAAAATTGTTGAAGAAAACTTTGACCCGTCCTGGATTGTCACGCTCTTGGTAATGATAATGATACTGAGTAATGGCGTATTATGTTGGTAGTGTATTTTTAAGCTGGCGAAACCGGTGCTGAACATTTTTATATGTTTATTAAATCTCTTCTATCTACTTCTATTCTAATAATAATTATTACTATTTGTTTATAATTGATAATCTCATGGTGGGAGGCGCGACCTTGTGCTTGGCCTATGCCCAAACACTGGGGCGTAACACACGTTGGCAACCAATTTGCAGTAGGTATATCTCAATATGGGCCAGTCGTATCAGATCCCCAATACCTTAACATTGACCCACATGTTGCAGACAAAAGAATTTTACCTACGCCTAATGTGGCCTCAACCTTTCCCTGCATGTTGAAAGTTGTGTTGAAATAAATCATACTTGTCATTACGGAAAATATAGCCAATGTATGCTGGCTTTGTACACTTGAGGGTAGCTAAAACTTTTCTTGTATAATAATATAATTATTATAGTATTATACTGATATCTAATAGAATATTAATTCATTTAATATCTTTATTGTACTTATATTTAAGGATAGCCGATTTTCAAATTTCATTTTTCATTTATTTATTTTTACATAAAGTGACAATTACAAATTATTAATTTAAGATGTTCAGACGTAAGACATGGCATTTAGAAACAAAGAAATATTATTAAAACAATCTAATATATAAAAATTAATATTTGTGTGTTTGTTTGTTCGTATTTAATGCGCAGCCATACCGTTCATCCGATTGCGATAAAACTTTGTAAACTTATTGCTTGCACTTGCGGGAAGAGTATAGGCTATACTAATATATAAAAATGAATGTCTGTCTGTCTGTATGTCTGTGTGTCTGTCCCTTATGCGTTCCTATACCATTCATCCGATTGCAATGAAATTTTGGTAAGTGGTTGTATGCACACCCATGAAGGTTTCTGAATTAGAAAAATCATCATCTTCTTCTTCTTCTTCATTATATTTTCTTTTATTCGTATGGTTCCTATACCATTCATCCGATTGCAATGAAATTTTGGTAAGTGGTTGTATGCACACCCATGAAGGTTTCTGAATTAGAAAAATCATCATCCTCTTCTTCTTCTTCATTCTATCGTCTTTTATTCGTATGGTCCCTATACCATTCATCCGATTGCAATGAAACCTTCGTCAGTTGTTGTGGTAACACCCGCAATGGTTTTTGAATTAATACAACCATCTTCTTCTTCTTCTTCTATTCTATATTCTTCTATTCGTATGCGTTCCTATTCCATTCATCCGATTGCAATAAAATTTTCGTCAGTAATTGTGCCAACACCCGCGAAGGTTTCTGAATTAGCACAACCATCTTCTTCTTCTTCTTCTTCTTCTTCATTTTATCTTCTTTTATTCGTATGGTCCCTATACCATTCATCCGATTGCGATGAAACCTTCGTCAGTTGTTGTGGTAACACCCGCAATGGTTTTTGAATTAGTACAACTATCTTCTTCTTCTTCTATTCTATATTCTTCTATTCGTATTCGTTTCTATTCTATTCATCCGATTGCAATAAAATTTTCATCAGTAATTGTGCCAACACCCGCGAAGGTTTCTGAATTAGTACAACCATCTTCTTCTTCTATTCTATCTTCTATTCGTATGCGTTCCTATACCATTCATCCGATTGCAATGAAATTTTGATCAAGTGTTGTGCTCACGCCGCAAAGGTTTCTGAATTGTTACAACTATTTTCTTTTTCTTCTATTCTATCTTCTTCTATTTGTATGCGTTCTTATACCATTCATCCGATTGCGATGAAATTTTGACCAGTTGTTGTGAGCACGCCCGCAAAGAGTTCTGAATTGATACAACCATTTTCTTCTTCTTTTTCTTCTATTCTATCTTCTTCTATTCGTATGAGTTCTTATACCATTCATCCAATTGCGATGAAATTTTGACCAGTTGTTGTGCGCAAGCCCGCGAAGGTTTCTAAATTAGTACAAACATCTTCTTCTTCTTCTATTCATATGCGTTCCTATACCATTCATCCAATTGCAATGAAACTTTGGTGAGTTGTCATGCGCATGCCCACGAAGATTTCAGAATTAGAAAATCATCTTCTTCTACTATTCGTATGCGTTCCTATACCATTCATCCGATTGCGATGAAACTTTTGTCAGTTGTGTGCGCACACCTGCGAAGGTTTCTAAATTATTATTATATAACATACAAAGTTTGTTGTTTGTTTGTTCCATCCAATTTTGATTTTTTTTTTACTACATATTAATAACATTAATAACGTTTTCATATTTTGGATTCGATTTTAATTTAGTGTTCCTATGTTTGACCTTTACTCCTATTAGAATTATTTTCATATTGCCATATTGTATTACACAGATATTTTAATATTAAAAAAATAATTTCCTCTTATTATTTTTCAAATATCTAAGATAAATATAACCACGAAGCGACCCTGTGCGAAGCCGGGTACTTCAGCTAGTATTATATAAAAAACAAAAATATAGAATTAATTTATTAAACAGTAGAAAAGTGTAAATACAAAAAATATTAATTAGATACGAGGAAGTACATCGTATGATCTAAGCAGACCCCATTTTAAGAATTTATGTAACAACGTCCACATATACTCATCCTCACGTAGGTGGAATATATCAACATCCGAAGTGATTTGGTTGAACAGAGTTATTGCCCTCCCAATTACCATCATCAATGGCAAGTTAGTTTAACTGATGCTCCCAATTTCTATTTTAGTTATCAGCTCTTTCTATCAGGGACCAAGAATGGCAGAGCTCTCATTTACACCACGTATAAGTTGAAAAAAATACGTGGCCAAATATTGATATCTTCTAGCATTTTAATTCATACAGAATGCGCATTTTGTTATTCTGCTTTCGTTTCTATTTTGGAAACGGTTTTTTTTACTTGGCCATGCAACATTATAATTAAATCTATACACCTCTATTACGTGATATCTTCATTGATTATTCATTGTTTCCTTACACGATTGTGACAGATTTCCGATTTAGCATACGAAAATCGTGGGAGCTTTTGACTTTCTAAAATAATTTGAATAACAGATAACCATAGCTCTCGATATTGCCCGAGCAGCTCTACTTCGTCGATAATATTTCGACCAGTTTCGCCGAGATAGAATATTTATGCAGTGCAACCGTGCGGAGCAAATTGACGGTAGGAGTTGGATTTGTTATGAATAAGCCCCTAAGCGAGTCAAGATTGTTCTAACTAAGTCAGTTTCTTGCGAGTTTATTGGAACCTAAAAATACAATATGGTAGTGCACGTACTTTAACTCATTTTTGCTGCTGTCGACGCTTGTATAATGCAGCAATTTACAAGACATTAAAATAATTTGTCACAAGTCTGTTTATTGTAAGCTAGGCAGAAACAACGGCAATTTTTATTTTCATCAAATTTATGAATAATCAAAAAATCCAGTAAGTATATCAGTATTTTCAAAGAAAAATCGCTGCTGGCTTCCGCTAAATAGAAGAGAACCAATAATTTTACAAGATCAATTTTTATACTTATATTAGGTACTATCGCCCATTATTAAAAATACGCTAGGTATTTAAAAAAATATATAAATTATGTACGTGTACAGACAGGACTTTAAAATGCATCCACCAGATTCCGGCCAATGTGCTTTACCTTTACCAACTGTACCGCCTACTACTACTACTATAATTACGACGAAAATTACTAATTTTGGCAAATCGCGTAAATTGAAATATTAACATGATTGTAATCGACACTTAACTACATTTAGTACAGCAGACAATCTGTAACACACATTACCTACATACTTTGACTATTTTGTCTTTTACGTATACAATACATATGTGTATGTGAAGAGTAACTTTGTGAATATACGGAAAACCATAGTGGATGTGAAGATGGGATGAATGGAAGTGATGGCGAGAATTCCGTGCATAGTAGGTTGCCATACATTGTATTATTTTTTTTATTATTTGACCATGTCCGATCCTAATAAGATCTTATGGGTCTCCACAGAGTGGAGGTTTGTATTAACAGATTTTGTTTTTACGAGAAATGGATGTCAGCCACTTGCTCAGCTTGTTAGGTCAATACCCTGACTAAAACACAAATCGAAAAACAATACAATGTGTATTTGCCAGACCCGGGATTCGAACCTGGGACCCACGACGTTATAGGCTGAAGATTATGAAAATGGAGAACCAAAAAAGATTCATTTCTGTCGCGTCTGTTCGTTCACTAATTTTTGAACATTATATTGATGATAGAAATCGATATAATACTACAAATAAAATAATCAATCAAACTTTTTTGAAACCCGATAAAAAGTTCACGAGCAGGTTGAATTAGTATCATATAATAAATAATATATTCTCTTTCTTCTGAACAAAGAGCCTCAGAGAAAGTTTTCTGATAATATTATCCATGGACATTTTGATGAATAACAACTAAACAGCGACGCATCTCTATGGTATATTATAATATGTAGTATAGAATTCTCTTCGTCACACCGCCCAGTCTGCATGACAGGTTAATTGTTTTTGAGGAAGAAGTCTGTTGTATTCTTGCGAGTTGAATAAAGTCAAATGGCCTCGGGCGCGAATCCCGGCACTCGAGCGAATTCTGCGGCCGGACAACTGTGAAGCGATCAATTTACACGCTTTCAATTAGCACTTCATAAAACTTCGACTCTCTCTCTTGCTCGGGACAATCATGTTGCCATGATGCCGAATTTTTATTTGCATAATATTTCCATATTCGTTTGTTGGATTCGTGCTTTCTAACTGGAATTAATGGCAGGTTGTTTGATTTTTTAAATTTAATTTGTTGAGCAACAAATTATCTTGCGATTATTTAGCCTTTGAATGATTCCCCAATGTTCATATATATATATTTATTATTTTTAATTTTACAGCAGGCCATGAGGATACTAGTGTAGTAAAACAATATTATAGTAGTAGAAGAAGACTTCGTACTTAAGAATTGAACCGACATTTAAATATATATTTTGTACAACACATGTGCATGACCAAACACACGGAAAGAGTGTTGGGGTCATTTGAGAGGAGTGTGCTGCGCGGTATCTTCGGACCCATCAATGACACAGTTGGGGTGGCGATGAAAATACGATTACAACCCGTAAGCTTTGTATGGGGAGCCTACATTGTGCAGTCCATCATATTGGGCTGCCTTATATAGCTGAAACATAATATACACAGGACATACATAAATCTGGAAGGAAAACGAAGACCTCGTACAAGATGAAGGGATA
The DNA here is from genome assembly GCF_057557595.1 of Rhyacophila brunnea. Lineage (NCBI taxonomy): Eukaryota > Metazoa > Arthropoda > Insecta > Trichoptera > Rhyacophilidae > Rhyacophila > Rhyacophila brunnea. The sequence goes on along the minus strand of NW_028232796.1, from coordinate 4,638,873 downwards.
GTGCCGAGTAGGATTTAAATATCGGGATTTTGGCGTGGGAAGCTGGAGGAAAACAGCTTTTAGCAGACTTCGATGGAGGCAAATGCTCGAAGAGGTCAAGGTTCACATTGGCTTGTAGCGCCTGGAAGAAGAAGAAGTAGTCGAAGTAAAACAATAAAGGATACATTCTAAGATTGAGAGAACCAGATAATTTGTTTATTTAAGAAAACAAACCATTGTGGACATAAAAATCTAAATTCAAGACGTGCACAACATGAGATTAACATTGTTTGGCTTAAGCGTTGGACCATAACGCCGTGGGTCCCAGGTTCGAATCCTGGGTCTGGCAAGTACACATATTGTTTTTCATTTTGTGTGTGAGTCAGGGAATGGACCTAATAGGTTGAGCAAGTGGCTGACATCCATTTCTCGTAAAAACAAATTCTGTTACCACAAAGCTTACGGGCCCTTTTAATTAATTTTGTAATTAACGTGTTAATTTGCATTTGAAAAGTAATTAGCAAAAACACAATTTTGTGCGGCCCGTAAGCTATGGGTTAATACAAACCTCTAGGTACTCTGTGGAGGCCCATTTATGATCCTATTAGGATCGGACATGGTCGGAAAAATATTACCCTCACAAGAGAGAACAAGATAATATATAAAATAATAATAATGAAAATACTTATTAACATAATTAATTAATATAATTATAAACATAATTATAACATGTTGTCTTCTACTGTGTACATGAGTCAATTAACATAAACTATAAAGTACCTACTTATCGGAACGTACAGGATCGAAAGGAGTGAAATTATATTGGGAAGACATTCCTCCAAGTTCACAAGATAGTGGATATATACAGGCTACTAAGCCTACAGGTAGTAGGTAACTTAATAACTTAGATGGAAATAGTCAACTGTAACCCGTAACCGTATGGAACCAGCCATAATGGTTATATATTATCCTAGTTTGTTGATGCATGTGCAAGAATTTTTCAGGGCTTACGTGGGGGTAGTGTACTCGCGATTTACTACCGAAACGGTACACTTATATTTTTTTATGCATAGGTAGGAGATACATTGTGTAAAAGTTTCAGGAGTCGGAGGTGTTCCTATTGTATAGCTTTGTGATACATACTAGACTCGCTTATGTAAGTTGATGACGTGCCATTTCAATATTTTGACAATCGTTTCAGAGTGATTCCTCGACTCAACCTGTTTGTCGCGTATATATTATACGTTTTAATCGATAATAGCATATTATGTACTTGGTATACTAATTTTTGTCATTCCTAACGATTGTACCCCTTTTTTTAAACTCCTGCATATGGTACTCATATCGGACTTAACTGTTTTTACTGGCAAAATCGTTATGAAATAATACATTTTCGCGTCGAACAAAGATTGATAATGAGCCGGCCCAAATTAAAGGGAAAAAAATACTGTATCAAAATACGTTCACGAATTTATTTAATTTATGTTTTGCATTAATTACAGTGTCGGCGCGTATCTCTTTTTTGCAAACTTATTTAGCGGGCATTGTCGTTAATTTCTTTGTTACAAATGCGAACTGAACAATTGGCTTTGTATTGTTTGGGCATTGAGCGTGCGGAAGGGAAGGCAGCCCGCCGAGATATTTGGCCGTGCGTGGGACTTTCGAATATATTACATTTTAGCACACACGGTGCCCAGAAACGCACGTGATACTATGGAGATTTAATTATCTATCATCCTCATAGTTTGATATGTTGCAAGTGGACTGTAATTTTGAGGATGATGTGGATTTCGGATCTAGGGGTGGGGGCGATTTTACAGAATGCTAGACACTGACCTCTATGATGGCTCCGTGGTGTGGTTGCACTATCACTCGCGCGGTATTGTTTGTTTTAGGTCGCGGCAACATGCACTCGTTCGTTTTCTTGAGCTGACTGAATGTTCATTGCCGTCCTGATCTATTATGACCCGTAATTGTTAATTGTCTGTTTCACCGCAATTTGGCGAAACCACAAGCGTCTATTAATCGTATTATGAATCGACAGTGCCGAAATTACCATTGGTAAAATAAACCCGAAAAATAGAATTCCAAAAATTTATTTATATTTAATAACCTTGAGGCAGAGAAGAGATGCCCCCGCGCGAATGAATTTTCAGGGTTCAAAGCTCCACAAAAGTTGATATCTCAACTGATAATAAAATTAATTATTATTAAAATCAATCGCAAACAAATATGCCACAGGTGGAGATGTTTACTATGTCAAAAATTGTATGTAGGAATCCATCATGGTGTTTAAACGTTATCGGCCAAAACATTTGTGATTGAAAGACGTGAAATATCATTCAGAAAATTTAATAAATTCAGACAGAGTTCATGTTCTGGAGCCCCAATTTATATTAGTTTTTTATGTGTCAACCCGGCCCTATTTATTGATCCGCGCCTGCTAAATTCAAATAAATAAATTCAATTCCTCATAAAAACGTTGTAATCCCTGACACAAAGACGTAGAATTGCTATGATTATGAAATAGAAGTTGGATAAAACAGTGCTGCTTTAATTTTATTTTTTCAGAAATTTTATTTTTTCATAAATATAAGAATTGAAATGAATGTGGTTAAAAATAAACTTTAGCTACGATACCATAAGGGTGTATATTCATTCAATCTCTGCAAATCAACAGCATTGTCTTTAGATTCTGATAACTTGTCCGCACGTGTCCACCATAAATATTGCTACATGCGAATTCATTTCACCTTGTATATGGTTAAAAAAAAATTTTACTCACATTGATAATAAAATATAACTATGTTTCCCTTACAATGGAAATTGTTATATTATGAGTTTCAAAATGCCCTGTACAAACGGATGAAAAATGTGTAGCGAAAAGGATCGTATGGACGACTTTGCATTGCTTTTTGCAACTTTGCATATTTTCAGACAAAGAACACATGTTTTTTTTATGAAATTCACATTCTATATTATCTTAAGTTATTTATGTAGTCCGTTTATTCGCACAAACGTTGCGCTAATTGGGAAAATACGATTTATTTCCACAACTTATTCCTTTCGTTATCCTGTTATAAAACAAACATCTCTCCTTTTAGTAAATTATTATAGAAATTTCACCATTAAAATTTTAAATTCGCACACATTCCGAACATTTCAAAATTCATACGCACTTTATTATAATTAAAAGACTCGTAAATTAACCCTCGTTTTAAAGAATTCGTTTTACTTGGTATATATGGGCACATTTATATTTATCGGAAAATTCGTAAAAGAAAACTATCACCACCCATTCGCTATTTACCATGTGTGTCTAATTTCAATTAGCATGGTATATACTTACTACCCAGTATTAAAACTGGCAGTGATTTACCACACGCCCCCATTGTCATTCTTACACCAAACTAAAGCAGTGGTCGCCAAACTTATTAATCAAAAGAGCCAAATATCAACAGTAGGTACACAAACTATATAGGTAGGCACACTGTTTATCAACTTAATAAACTTTAATTAAAGTTTTAAGTCTTAATTTATATCAGTTTATTTCTAATGTAGTTATTTGTTATTAAAAGTATTTTTTCTGTTACTTATATTTTCGTTTATATTCTATTTTCCATAAAAATTGATAAAAAAATCAATCCCAAAAGTTTCGGGATTATGTTTATCAATCCCGGGATTCATAGGTATCAAAAATAGCTTGGGATCCCGGGATTGGAATCCCTACTTGTAAGCAATGCTACTTATATACATTTGAGTCCACTCTTAAAAAAATATATTTTCGTCAATAGATTTTTACAAATTATTGTTTTTGAACAATTCACTCTACTTACATTAAAATGGAGTAATTTTGAAAATCCACGTTTATATTTTTACATCTATCATTGTTGTTAAATTCTGTTAATTCTGTATCAATTTGATATCGATTTTGTATGTTAGTTGTTAAAAACGTATTTTACGTGGATTGGCCCACCTTGTAAAATAGCTGTCTTTGTTTAAAAAAAAACAAAGCCGTCGGTCGCTGGTTAAAAATTCATTAGGGTTTTTTCCAATATATTTGATCCAAACACATACTTAATAGATTGGGCGAATGGCTAACGACTTGAGATTGAACATGGTAATTTAACTATTTAATTACTTACCTACATTGCAATAAGGTTGATTATTTAAAATTTGCGTGCACGCCCTACATATTTCTTGACATGTCCGCTTCAATATTGAAATTTTGTATAAGAACGAGTGTACTGATTCAAGTCACAAGTCAAACGTTCAGTACAAAGAAAAAATGTATTTTTTATAGTTACGAGTATTTTGGTTTTTTTTTTGGAGTATGTATTTGCTTTCAATATTTGCATCTCTCATTATGCGAAGTCCTCATATTTGGACGCATATCCAAATTTATTCAGACCGCTCGCGCAAACAGTAGTTATTTCGACTCGCACGCCATCACCGGAGCACCACCGGCGATGTTCCTGAATAAAATAAACTTTCAAAAATAATGGTTCGTTTTCATAATACATCGGTTAGCCTCTCCTCTCTTGTCGATGCGATATTTATTGTGTTGGTGCAGATTTTGTTGCATGAGTAATGCCGGCCTGTATGAACGTCGACGGGCAGGCAGAAGTCAGGGCTTCGAATCTAATGACGAATTTTCGAAGAATTGTTCTCCTGAGATCAGCAATACAAAATAATTTGTAATAAGACAATCAAATAGCCGATTTAATCAGCGGCAATTTTCTTTGACGCAGATGAAGCTCGAAATTTTTCAAACCAGTCATACAATTATTTATGTAGCTATACCGAAATCTGTGTATTTTTCACAAATTAAATACCTATACAGTTTACCCATGGCATAAATAACATAATTCCTGCAATTAACATCAAAGGGATTTATAACAAAACCAATTAAAGAGAATACGTACCTACTTAACACTGAAAAATTAACCACTAATATATATATTTTTAAGTGCCTTTATGGCCATAGGTCCATATGGCCGCATTTACTATCGAGGTTTCTTTAAGGACTTTGGCACGCAAACTACTCTACTTGATGCTAGTGAAATGAAAATTGTGCCAGCTGAGAAATATGCCTTATTGAAAACAATTTTTCTACCCGCATCGGGTATTGCTAATTTGACTTCGGCCAGGGCCTATGAAACCGCCTTGCAAAAACCCTGGAAAATTCTTTGTAGCGCAAGGCGGTGGTGATTCTGATGAATATCTTGTCGTATTAATTGGGAACTGAGAACTGCAATTTATAACCTTTCCCGAACCACTAATATATTGTTATATATCATATTGTCATCTTCAATAATAAATATAATATTATGTTTTTATAGGAATGTGAAACGATACATTGGGTACGTTGGTAGTTTGAATGTGGTATTTTTTAAATATCAACGCTTCATAATATACCTAATGTAAATTAGCAAAAATTGAAATGCAAGAAAATCATTTCATAGCATTATTGACATGTACGCAAAATGACATACGAAATAGAGCGGCTATTTTATTATCGCGTCATGTCTATTGTACGTGTAACTGAATTATCTAAAGTGGCCTCGTATTTTTATTTGTTTAAACGGGCACCAAAAGTTCATTGAGCGACTGGATATATTTTTTTCATTAGCTCATTGTACCTACCTATATCTTAACCTCCTTCTGAAAAGGCTACTGAACAGATTTTTTTTCGAAAAAAGTTACCCACTTTCTCATCCAATTAGATCCACATTCTGGGTCTAAAAAATGTGAATTTGACAAAACTAACGACATGCTAAGTGTACACTTTGCCACTCGTCCATCGCGGCCGGTGGATAGGATTTATAATAAATAATATCTTTTCGGTAGTAGAAAACTACCAACCCTCGCTTCTTATTAAAAGCTTACGATGTATGAATGTGCACGATTGTGAGTCTAGTGCAATTAGCAATAAATTTGCATTCGTGTTTGCGCGTTGATGAAGTACCTTGCACGCACCTCTCGATATGTCATTTTTCTTCTCAGCTCAAATCGTGCGATTGCTTTAAAATCACCTAGAATGGATTGTGACAGGAGTGTTCCAAGCTTTTATTAGAATCAGAACATAATATTTTATTAGCATGATGCATCGATATAGTCTTGTGCGTGTACTAAGAATGATTATTGATTGTTTATCATATTATTTTAATACAGTATTTCCCAAACTCTGTGCGTCTGGCATGTGCTGAAAGTATTTACTTCTACCTTCACGCAAGTAGTATATACCTATCAAAAAATAAAACTATTTTCTAAATACTGTCATTGCCTTCCTAATTGCCATTAATGATGGCAGGCTAATTCTGCACCTTGGGAGAACAAACAACTGATGCTCCCGATTTCTAATATGTATAGTTATCAGTGACACACGTGTCAATTTCACGTAGTTAACGTACTTCGGTGAGTTTTAATTTTTTCGTCGATCCAGCACCCTCTGACGTACATAGATAAATGGCTAGTTTTCATCTCGCGATATAATATTTATATAATAGTATTACGATTTTATACGAGATTTCCATCGTCAACGTATGCTGGTATTTTATTTTGTTAATATGGTTTCGTTCAATATGACTATTGCAATATGTTTACATGTATTGTAATGATATTGTGCTTCACTTTTGATTTCCGAGAAAATAGGCCATCGTGTATTGGATATATGCAAACATTCGAACAAGTAGATTGGTAAATACGAGCTTTGTGCAGTTTCGGTATTCCATGCACTCGCATGCAGTGGTATGGAATTTAATATATTACTGTAATGAATTCAGTCCTTGAATTTTTTGATGTCCAATTTAAATATATTTATTATGTACAGCTAAATTTCAGAGTATTTGAAAGGTACTGAAAGAACTAAATCAATATGATATTGTGTTGAATTGTCATACCTTAGCTGCTGCCCAATAATAATGATATATTATTATTGATTGCATACGAGGTTATCAGCTATCCTAACGAGCATATACAATCATTCTTCATTATTTATAATAAGTACCTAAATTTTAAATATATATTAAGTACCTAAGCCGTAAAATAACTTGGCAATACTTACATAATCCCGGATTTATTAATTGTAATTAATTTTTAATTACACCACGATCGCGTGTGTCGAAGTGTTAAACACGTAGTAAAGTAAAATTTAATAATAATTGTAAAAAACCTATACATAGTAATATTTAATATTTAGTTGAAAAGATATTATAAACATATTCACAAAAGTACTACTATATTTTTTGTGGTATTTTTTGTAATAATTAAATTTTGAAAGAGAAAATTAACTGATGCCTAAGACACTGGAGTTGAATTAATTCTGTTGATTAGGGTCTAGGACGATTCGGCACCGGACAACTGGACGCCACGGAATTCGAAAATAAATAGACGTTAGGTACTTATAGGTAACTTTAAAAAAATATTCAATATTATTATTTATATTTCAATGAATATATTATGATTTAATAGTTGGTGAGAATGTAAATATGCAGACGTAAACAATGATTTAATCGTGCATATGTTTAAGTTCCAACGAAAAAAGAGTTTTTTATTTTATATAAAGCCTTAGGCATGGTAATTCTCAATCCGCGATAAAAAATACATTATGTTAAGAGTACAATGAATTCAAACTACTAAGTAGTAGATAGAAACTGATTAAAATACGTCGTCTACACGTGTCTACGACGGTGCGGCGTCCAATTGTCCGGAGGCCAGTCGTCCCATTCCCGATGATTAGCTGTCCCATGTGAGCTGTGACAGAAAATACTTCAAGAAGCAGACGCCTAATTTGGGCAATCTGAAAAAAGGAGATAAATATATATGTATTTTAATTCAATCTTTAAAAATGTATATTGTTTTGTAGTGGTATGCATGTCACCACGAATTACCCAGCAAGAGTATATTTAGATCTTTGGGGAAAAAAGGTAAGTACAACTACATACATACATTATTGTGTCAGTGTGTCATAATAAAAAATAATCGGTGAACTTATGTACGCGGCTTAGAAGTTATACTTATTTGGCGTAACAAAACACAAACAAAACTTGTGATAAACTAGATTCTTTGACTAGCTCTTAATTATCTTGTTAAATTACACACTCAAGAAAAAGGACCGCTTATTGGAACGCCGTTGGTTTATTTCTATACACTTTAACTTATATTACTAAATTATATTATGGTTTCTCGTTGTTTTTATTTTTAAAGTAACAACTGTCGATCTGACGTTTAATGGTTTGTTTACGTAAGGAATTGCAAATGACCGAAAATAATAAATTCGCTGCCTAGGCAACGGAACAATTCTAAACTATAATATTATACTGTATAATCGTCACTTTTGCAGTATCATACTATGGCGTAAAGGTAGTGCGTTCGGCTGATAACCGAACAATCGGTGGTTCGAATCCAATCGATGCGTTTTTTTTCGTGTGAAAAAATAAATTATGTGTTACATGTCACACGCCAAAAATACACTCTGATCTGATTTCCCAAACGTGCCAAAAGAAGTATAACTTCAAAAATAACCAAATCAACGATTTAAATAAAACTAACTCAATATAATATTTCAATTATACCTAAATATTAATTTCCCTTTAAAGTTACGTATCGTCTGAATAAAAACCCATATCTGGGTGAAAATAAACCGTTCTATAACCCATTCATATATTAACATCTTCAAGCAGAATATACATTCTAACTTTACTAGATAACTGGATTGCCAGCATGGACGATTTTATACTTGGAAACATTTACAAACTTTTTCGAAAACTATTACTGTCTATTATGTATATGTAAACTTTTATGTAGGTAAATAACCACGCTATTGCATTCCAATCCACGTTTAATAATAGGCCACCTGTGAAAAATTTTAGTGAACAGCAAATTAAAAAATATACTATGTATACCTGAGTGTATTTTTATCAATAATTCCTGAATAATGCGGTATAAAAAGGATTGGGATATCTTACAATAATTAAAATATAACACTGTTTTTAGATAATTTGAAACACCAGTGACATTTTGTACTTAGTTTTGATTGGGTATGGCACAGTTGGTTTGGTTGGTAAAGCACGTTGGTCGGAATATAATGGATACGTGTTTGTGTCCCGCTCAATACGAATAATTTTATAATTTTTGTTTGTGAGGTGTTCCAAATATTTTATATGATGATTGATGATTGATTGTGATTATGAAGATGAGATGATTGTGAATGCTACATTTTTACTATAATTTATAAATAAATAAACAGATAATGCACCAGTGACGAGGGTAGAGGTAGGCTGTCAAGATTCGACATAAATAGTGTACACTAAACTTTGTCGGTCATACATATTTGTTTACATTGAACTAAGAATATAATTTCGAGATGGTGCTGGTTAGTTTTTAAAACTCTATAAACCCTTCCTAAACCAAACCATAATAGTTTAGGTGTACGATGGTCGATCTGACAAAAATAGTGCACACCTTTTCAGTCATACTTACTTGTTTTCGGTGAATTAATAATACATATTACATAATATGTTGCTGGTTAGTTTTTTATAAATTCATTAAGCCCTTCCTAACCAAACCTAAATAGATAAATATATCCTTCTATCTATAAAATATTTGAAATTATGTATGATTTAATGGGATAACATAAGATATTTTATACTTAGATAAATGGATATTTTTTTACTCTTATCTACTATGGGTTGGATTAGGCAGGGTTCAGTTGAATTTTAAAAACTAACAAACACTATCTACACGTCATTGCAGTCTTAGTTCAAAGAAAACAAAAAATACGTTTGACTGACAAAGTTTAATGCGCACTATTTTATGTTGGATCTTAACAGCCTACATCCACCCATCGCCACTGAAATGTATCAATGATTTTTGTGTGACTATCTAGAAAATTTAGTTTTTAATTGTTGGCCGCTACTGTGCATTCTAAGGAATTCGGAATTGGAAATTGAAATGGGTCCAGCGACGTTTTACCCGTGTTTTTGTCATGTCCTGCCGGCGGCGCACGCGCACACAGCGCCGTGGACACAATAAGCTCATATGCAAATCGCTGCATTATTGTCTATACTGTCACGTAACACACTGTTTACGGAAACGTTTTTCCTAATATTTACTCTAATTCAATACATTTATTATATTTTTCTCATGGCATCTTGATTTTATTCATTTGCAACACACATTAAAGTTTTTGAAAAATGAACTTTGCCTAAATTGCTCTAAGTGTGAATTTTACCACTTCGCGTTCACGTCTTCGCATATTCGGCGCGACATAAATACATATTGAGATTTTATATTTAAGTCTATTAAAAGACACTGTTATATTATTGAAATATGTAGTTATGTACGTTGGTTCGGTACCTAGGTACAGCGTGTCCCCATAATGCTGATGTTTCAATGGTAAATGTACTAAGACTAAACTAACTGACATTATGAAACAAACTGAAAGCTTCTAATTATCAGTATCCGCTATCGGTTTTAACAAGGTTAATTATTTTTATTATGTTTTAATATACACAGGATTTTACGAATCTTAGATTCTTGATTAAGTGCCAAGCCACACCGGGCGACTCTGGTCGCCAGATCAGTCGCCGAGACCAGACCGATGCATGCAGTTATATGGAGCATGCCACACCTGGTCGCCCAGTAGTCGTCGCGCAAGCAATAAAGTCGGGCGACCAGTAAAATCTCGTTCGTGCGCTCGGTCTGGTCTCCCGATCTCTCTGGTCTCTCTGGTCGGGCGATCAGTAGCGATGTATGAAAACATATAACTATGTATTGAGCGCTGCCACACTGGGCGACCAGTCGCCGGCAGCCACGCCGCGGATAGAACGTTTTTTTGCATACTTGCGTGTACATTCATTATTATTATTAATATTGGCTGCCTCTCAGCAGCCCGATTTCCTAACTATCGTCTCGTGTGGCACCAGACGACATGACGTAATTGTGACGTCAGCCAATACACGCTCGAGCGGGCGGCATGTATTGGCTGACGTCACAATTACGTCATGTCGTCTGGTGCCACACGAGACGATAGTTAGGAAATCGGGCCCCTGCACCGCGATTTCCTAACTATCGTCTCGTGTGGCACCAGACGATAGTTAGGAAATCGGGCTGCTGGTCGCCGGCAAGTCGCCCGAGTAAATCGCCCGAAGAGACCAGTCGCGCGACTGGTCTCGAGACCAGAGTCGCCCGGTGTGGCTCGGCTCTAAGTGTTGAAGATATGTACATGTTTTTTCGAAATATAAATCTATTATTGTCAGGACGTTATTTTAAATCTTGCACATTAAAAACAACTCTTGAAGTAGGTACCTACCTAAGTTTTTATTGGTACGTGTAATAATTAGTTTACTAAGTGGGATTAGTACAAAGTTAATTAATTAACCTATTTTAATCAAAACGATTTATTAAAATTTATTTATTAAAAAATAGTGAACTTTACAAATTACGAATTCAGCATGCTACTTAAAAACAAAGTATTCAATCAATATAAAAAACAAAGAAATATACGTAATATTAGAAAAAACATAAAAAAATATACAAAGTTGATACATGGAAATAGACATCAATAAAGTTTCTTAAGTTGTAAGTTACCTTTTTTAGTTAGCTTGATTCCGTCTTCTGATTATCTATTTTATATACAAATATAATTTTACCTTTTTATTATATGCTTAAACAGATACTTGCCCATAATAAAACTGTTTTGGGAAAGAAAAAACTCATTTGATCGATAGTGATAATATACCTACAATATTTAACTATTCCTTAAATATATTTTTTTATCTAATCTAAAAAGTTTCTTAACACCGTGTTCCAAAATACTTAGCAATCGACACTGGCCAAAAAGTATGAAAAAGCTTTACAAAGAAGAGACGCTACGATGGGTTCGAAATGCATTGTGATAACAAAACAAAAACAAATTTTATAGCGTTTTGGTTACTCTATTTATAAAAAAAACTGTATAGTTTTGTTATATTATATATAAAATAATGTGCCTACTAATATTGCTACTTACTAAGATGTTTAAAGATTTCCATCTAATTGGGAATCACGGAACGTGGAGACGGGCTGGACATGTTGGTCGGCGAGTGGAAAACCGCTGGACAAGTACCGTCATACAGTGGTACCCAAAAGAAACTAAACGACCACAGTGACACCCTAAAACCCGCTGTATAGACGAACTCATAAAATTCATTGGACATACGTGGCAACGAAGAACTGGCGACCAAAAAGAGTGGTGGAAGCAAGGGGAGGCCTTAATCCATAAGTGCTTCGGTCCTGGCTAATGGTGATGACGAATATCAAATTGTTTTATCCAACTGGACAATACCACGAAACTATGGAATCATCTTTTTCTTGTGGATGAACTGCATGTTTGTGTTGATTTAATGATTACAGATAAAGTGTATAGCTAAGTGATTCGAGCCCGTGGATCACTTAATAGATTCAAAGATTCATTACGGCTGTGTCTTGGGTTAAAGGTTTTGCTTTGGACAGCGATCGTTAGGCTGATGGACACGAAAGAGGTCGGTTCTGCATTCCAACACTGTTCTGCAAAGATTAGCAAACTCGTACGTTGCGTCCTGTCAGGTGCGAACGCATCGTAGACATATTAGCGAACAGGAAGTAATAATAACATCATATGTCTGTGCTGATGAACGACATTAAGCGAGTTCTAAATTAAGTTTGATTAACCATTTATTTTATTCAACGAATATTTCACAAGATTTGAGAATATAACATTCCATATATTAAACAAACATAACTTGAAAATACCTCAGATATTATATACCCACTCGAAACAATCACATTTGAAAAAAAATACGATGCTCAACGGGATTTGAACCCGTCTATCCACTGGTATCGCGCCAATATGCTTTAACCAATCAAGCGACGAGCCTCCTACCTAATTGCGATAGTTTAAACAAGTAAGTCCTACATGAAATGCTTATCAAATTGCTAGTTGCGGCCTAGTACTTGCCTATGCAATATTACGATGAGCACATCGAGCGATGTTGAAAAAAATTAAGATATCCGTCGGTAAATAAAACTCACAAATAAATATCATCCATACACAACAGCATCTCAAGTTGGTAGGCCTCATACAAGGTGGCAGATATCAGAAAGCCGAAGATACATTGGGGAGGCCTGCGTATGTTCTGCAATGGAGTGAACATTGGCACATGAAACATTATTTAAGATATTATTTTTATTATATACTTACACTCCACTATTGCCGTATTACGACTTGCATGCGTATACATTTTATTGAATCATTTATAATTATATCCCTCTGAAACACCCTCTAGTGTCTTCTTCTTATTCTTCGGCCATATCCGCCCCTTAGTTGGAGAATATGGATACCACGACGCGCCTCCAAGAATCCCTGTCGCTAGTGTACGTATATCAAAAGTATGACGTATAGATAAGTCACTACTTGAAGTCATACCGCGGCCATGTGCCTGAGGGCCGTTTCAGACGGAACACCGGTGTCGCGCTCGATATATAATATAGGAGGCCTTTGTGTTCGAATAAAGGGGCCTTTGAATTATGTTTATGAATGCCCCAGAGCTAATGAGTCAACGCATAATTTCGCGATATAAATTAGAACATAAAGCTGGCAGCGGTAATAAAAACAAGGTATCGGCGGCTTGAAAATGTAGCGGCCGACGGAAAAGTGTATCGGACACGCGTTGACTCATTAGCTCTGGGGCGTTCATAAACATAATACAAAGACCCCTTTATTCGTATACAAAGGCCTGCTTATTACATACGAGCGCGACACCGGTGTCCCGTCTGAAACGGCCCTGGCTTTCGCCGCAGTCGCAGGCGGCAATGACGGCACGTTGCATCTGCGCATTTGCGGCGGCCGCGTTGCATTTCGCCGAAATGAAATATGGTCGCGTCACGTTCGCAATTAAGCCGTCACGTCAAAAGCGTCACTGCAGCCTGTGCAGCACCTCCTCCACGGTACCTAGCATTTCTCTCGAGAGTTGACCAACGACCAAGTCGATTCTCCTGGTGGTGATAATCAATAATTGCAAACAGTAAGATATTAATAACTTATTTATTTAGTAATATTCTCAATAGCTATTTTTATTAAATTCCCGATACGTAACCCATTTCTAATATTTACGAGAAATTACAATTTAATGCGCTTACTGAATATATTAATAGTGAGTATCTAATAGGTATAGGTATCTACTATGGGTTTTTACAAACACTTAAAATATACTAAACTTGTTTTATACTTGATCCTTTACTTAGTAGTGAGGGTTTTTACCTTCTCTATTGTATTGATTTATTATATAAACGAGAGTTAAATGTATTATTTGTCAGTGTCAATTGACGCGCATATTACCTGAAGATGCCGAAAGGCGAAACCCGCGTCATAAAGAACGACTTAAATGGAATAGTATAAAACTACATCAATTATAATTTAAACTTTACATTAAGTACCTACATTCTTTCGATAGTATTAATTTAGTTAAATATTTGTTCAGCTATAAAATACTCGAAGGTACCTATAGTTTTTTTTTTTTTGAACACAATTGCTTTTTTTACCTAATAAGAAATACAAAAGATAAAATTTCGCTCAGAATCGATTTTTTAGCGTTAACCAAATTTTTGAATAATGACATTCAATTGGGAGGCTTATCAAAATCTCAAAAGTCAATCGTCAAGTTTAGTGGAGACGGCTTCACCTAACGCCAACCAACGACTGAAACTACTGGACGAGGATTGATGTCGGACTGTAAGGCATAAAGTCCACTAAAGCAGGCTTACGGGGCGCTCGCGCATTTTCTATGTGAATCATCGAAAATACAACGTAATCAAATACGCCAGCGCACACTGGATTTGACGACGCCTTGTGCCCGCCTGCCCCATGAGTCACCGTTTTTGGCTTCTCAACGATACGAATTAACGAAAATACAACGTAGTCCATTCATTGAACACGGCAAGCAAAATCACGCTCCTCAAAGTGTCGTCGATTGACGAGCGAGAAGTAATTATTTAATATTAGAGAACTCATTGTTTAGTTATTGCGTAATTACAAGCCCCGAGAAATAATATAATATTTTTATTGCTTTGTTATGAGGACGCTGATAATAATAATTATTTTGTGCTTCTTGGGCCCCTTATTACATAGGTGAAAGGTAATGCGCGGGTGGGAGGGGGCCTTCTCACTAGTGAGCGCACCTAACGCTTTTTTGGTGGGCTTTATGCCTAACGCACACTGATTATAAGCTTTACGCTACTGACTTATTTTTTCTATTTTATGCAACAGAAAAAATGACAACTGCCCCTAACTCTCCTGCTCTGATTATAAAAAGAACGACCCCATCTTGTAAATACGTTTAATCGAGAATTGTGAGGGGTGGAAAAAATATATTCCAGTGATATATGAACTGACCAATGAGAATTATTTCTACAACGTAAATACTATCTATGTTTTTCGATATTTTATTTTTATAGTTTTTATGAATCTTAACGGATTTATTGTTCACTATAATAGAATAAATCGAAAAAAAAATGTATATTCATTACGGAATTACGTGGCAGTGAAAATCGAGGAACCGAGAAGCGTGCAGAGAGCTTACAGGGGGGCCTTCATCCAGAAATGTATTGAAGCAGGCTGATGATCATACAGTAGTTAATTATTGTTGCATTTCATACATTTTGTTTTTTAGTCGCTAGACATTTTGGTTGCGGCGTCATTACAAGAATCTTTGTGGAATTTAATATTAAGTATTAAAATTATTCTATTGTACAATGGAATTCTACCAAGTAAAATTGTTTCTCAATTAATAAACCATCTCAAAATTTATTTCATAGATAATTGGAAGAATTAATAATTGTGATTGAGCATATTTTTTTCCTTTGGCTTTTTCATTTTAACCTAAGTAAACTAGCGGCGTGAATGAGTGAATGCAGGTCCACAACATTATCCACAATTTATTTACGAAATTTCGGTATATGGGTATTAGGTTTGTTGTAATTATATACAAACCAGCCAGAAGGTTTTCAAATTGCCTGTCATAATTATGGTTTAAAAGTTCTTTTAATTTATAGTTTAATAATTTTATTGAATTCAACTGATGTGTTTTGTTGATAATTTCTTCATTATCAGACCATTTTCAAAAGACTACTACCTACAAATGGTATTAAACCGAAATATGTATCAATTGCTAAACAAAAATACGATAGAATTCTACTAAGTAAAACGCTTATTTAATAAATAATTTTATAAAATACTTACTAATTTAACGTCAATAATATGATTAATTAGAAACTTTCAGTTTTGTTTCTTTTTAATCAACGTTACTGACTATACTTATAATTAAATGCGTAATTCTAACACACAAAAAACTATTATGCTACATATTAAGTTACTTAATACAAACCAGGCTAAATGATGAAAAAGTGCTTTTATTCTGTATGAATGTGTTTTCACGTCGACGTAATTAATTAGGTAGTACCACTTGCTTAATAACAATGATTTTTATTTGGCAATGTTGTAAGTAACCATTTATATCGCGTTTAAGTTTTGCTTTCATTTCAACATTAGGTAATTTATTTGAAATATCTGTAGTAGTGTAGTGAAACTAATTTATTACGCAGATATCAAAACTGTCAAAAAAACGCTCAATTGTAATTCGACTACTCGTTGTTTATTATTTGTCGATTAACCCCGCCGCGTCTAATCAAAAATGACGTCTGGTGCAAAGAAACTCAGATATACATAATATAATAAATAGGTAGCCATTAATTTTTTAAAACAGATTTTTGTAAACGACGTTTGTTAACGACCTGCATTCACCAACTGGTATGCTAAAACACTTTCACACTGACTCATCACAAGTCATAATAATTATTACATATTATGAACAGGGTTCATTTTTATATTATTTTATGGCTTATTTTTCGTTGTTGGCAGTTTTTTTTAATAGTTTTATGCATAATAAAGATTTAATGCTATATACGAGTAGTTGGTAGTCTTGTTTGAGAGTTATAATCTTAGACCATAAACTATAAAGGATGTCGCGACATCGATAAAATTCCCATAAAAAGAGTGGTAAGCTGACAATTTGTAGGTACGTACACGCACAGGGAAAGAGTTTATGAATATCTTATTAAACGTATTTGTTTGTATTTAATAAAACTATCTTAATTTCAGGCAATACAGCCATTGTCTCCTGAACGATTCCAGTTACGTTGGCTGAGTACCTACCCTTAAATTCTTTGTGACGCAGTCCAGCGATCTCAGTTTTAGCCGTACAGGTTTTCTCTAGTCTTTAAGGTATGCCTAAATAGGCCCCTTGCTCGTGAGTGACCCCAACGAAAATGTAGAATTATATAGGTATATCAAACAGGAAAAATGAGAAATATTTTCTAGCATGTACACACACTATCCCCAGAAGCTTTTGTTTATTGTACAACACCTAAGTTAGTTATGTTGAGAGCTGCTTCCGTTATCTTATCGTAGTTCTGAAAATGGGTAGAGAAGATGGGGGTAAATGCCAATTTATTAAATTAACAATTATACGGGAATTTTCGCTAAGCTCTCAATTGACACGTAAACATATATTAGTTTAATATATCAACTATATTTATAAAATAATATAAGTCGGTATTAACTGTACAGTCTACGCCTTTTTAAGTCTATCCTTTTTAATGTTTTCCAAAAATTTAGTTTTACAAATAGGTAGGTATTTTTAAATAATCGTGTGTTAATTCACTCAGAAGTTAGTCGCAATCTCAATAAAATCCATCTGCCGACATTGATATATAAACTTAAAACAAAATTTAATTTTCTGTACGACAGCCGTATTTTAGTATTGCGTGATTGTATAAAATAATGATAATGTATGTAACTGGATCACATGTTATTTTTCAAAGTGTGTTTGGACTATGGACCCAATAGATTAAGTAAGTGGTTAACATCCGTTTCTCGTAAAAACAAACATATGTTAATACAGCTTACTGAATTTCCAACTTGTATCCTAAAAAGCTCCTTCCCTTATAAATTTTGATATTACCTACAATTCATATTTTCATACTACCTTCTTGAATTTGTTGCGCAGTTTTCTTCGAGAGCTTCCGGCAAGAAATTCATTTTTGACCACCTGCTTGCCATTGAATTAGTACGATGCTTAATAATAATTGCAACAGTCTGCCGATTAATGCATACCTACCTTAAAATGGTGTAATATTATACGTATTTCTTGTTCACTTAATATAATATTTCATGTTAAGATTTTGGTTATACAAGCCAGAGTTTGGTAGCTACATTTAGTCGTGTCGCCCGGGAATTTCGTATATTTGCGAGAGTTCGGCAAAGGCTTCGGCGGAGTATTGCATCTTGAAATAAATATTAAATTCCGTTTGTCTCACCAACCCACCCTATCATTTGCCTTATCATATTAATAATTCTGATATAATCGACAGATGGTGGAAGAAAGCTCATTTGTATCTGAAAGCTTCCAAATATCACTAGGGAATCCAATCCCGAGCCAAAATTTTGATCTCGGGATTTCGGAATTATAATTTCCGTGTGATTATTTCGGAGTCATCGAAAGTATCTACGTACCCAAGTGTAAATTTAGATCGTAGAGCTACTTCGAGTGAGTTTGTAGGAAATTATGATTGTTTCATATTGAAATACGTACCTACATGGTATTTCGTTAATTTATATTAATTAATTAAATAATAATTGATAATTGATAAAACGGCAGTTTCCATTTTTATAAATGTTGGCCAATCAATAAAAATGTATCATTTCTCTTTTATGGGTATAATTTCTAAAAAAGTAGTATAAAAGTATTATTAGTACATAAAAATCGTGCGAAAATACTTTTTTAAGAAGTTATACCTAGTATAGATATTATATAATATAGATTTAAGACATTTTCCATGACTCGCCAACATTTACGAAAATGGAAACAAATGTTTCTGCTTCCAAGTCTCTCATTTGAATGATATATTAATAATCTAAAATATTCAATTGGTGCGAACGCCGAACAGGTCTTTAATTTAAAAAAAATGTAAATAACTAGCACTACTATCATAACTCACGATTCAATGCCCCGGCCAGTCTATAGTCGGCCTAACTACGTACCATACCGCCAGTCAATTAAGTCGCTCTTGACTCATTGTTGGCCGTACACAACCATGGCAAAAGCAGCAGCTAGACGCTTATGCTTTACCACAAGCTAACCTGCGCAAACCAGTTTGTATCGGGGAGTCCGTGTATATGGACGGGAAAACTGTAGCTCGCGCAAACCGAAAAGCTATACCGCACAGGCAAGTCTAGCCCGCCTAGCCGGCGCATAAAAAATTCGGCATACTTAATTGATACTATGCGTTAAATGATATTTATAGATTTGTTGTATCCTCAAATCATTAAACCTCGAACAGACTATCTCTCCTGCCCCTTCCCCTCTAATATGACCTTATTAATATTGCATACATACTGCTATTTAATATTGCAAGTGGAAATATACAGATTTTAAGGCGGGTTCTCGAATACTCTTTATAGTTTTTGTTGATATTACAATGCGTAATGGCTTTGTTTGGAAAAGTCGTTTTCATGATTAGGAAACAATGCTCAGATAAAACAATGTATCAACAAACCAAATAATATATAGCGCAACACCGAAAGGTTAACGAACCACTTTTGTTTAGTCTTTTTTCTTATTTACTCTATTTGGTTAAGACAGCTTCGCGTGGGCAAAAGCGGATAGCAATTATTTACGCCATCTTATTAGAGCCTCTTTTTTTTTAACTTACCAGAAGAGTTGTTGCAGATTTAATTGTTTGTAAGTTTCACCATCTGATGCCGCTTTTCCTTCGGCCACACGATCATTATTTTCTGAGTAGATTTTAATCCTGTAATCGCTCAAATTTCACATGAAAAACTCTCGTATTTGCTGCCTTAATAGCATTTATAACCTTAGCTTTCAGGCTTTATTGGTACAGTTCTCATGATTTTTCAGAATTGGCATTATTATCCGATCAACTATAATAATGATTTCCCAATCGAAAAATACTGTAGTTACACAACATAAAAGTCCGTATCAATAAAAAGAACGACGAAGTCATTGACTTTATAAAAAGTAATATTAAAAAAAATGAAACCATGCGTCTAAACGTTTTATCATTTTTTTACTTAAAAAAAATATTGTTGAATTATCTCATTTTTAGGTCACATTATTTTATTGCCCATAATTAAATTACTTCACCTTGAAGCCACATCCTGCGTTGTATTCTTGAAACAATGATTGTAATGCAGTCACTTTAAATTGCTATTCACTTTCAATCTGTTACAAAAGTAAGAAATGTTTATTTTGATACAATGTGGTTACATACATTTAATACCTCTATGTTACATACTTTTTAAAAGTCTGACATGATTGAAGAGTTTATGCTAGATTGCTAAATTTTGTGCTTTCCGAGTGGTGTGACGAGGGGGATGTTCGAGGGAAGTATGTAGTAAGTATTCCACTATGGACATCAATAGTGAGGATATTAATTCGTTCTTAATCGATTCTAAAAAAATACAGGTTATATTATTTAAATACCTACTAGCTACCACCTAACAAACATGGCAAGCAGTAAGCATCTACAGATTTTTCATCATCTACTTGCCATCAACTTCATCTGCCATCAGGAACCCTTGAAATATTTTGTGAAATTTCAAAAAATCCCCATTTGGTTGACACTTTTGACAGGGTACAAAATTACAAATTTCTTCATTAAAAAATAATACCTACTATCAACTTACTGAGGTAGTTGATGAAAATTGAATTAAAAAGGTTTTTTTACTGTTTATATACTGAAGTATATAAATATATTTATACTATTCATTTTTTTTTCGACCATGTCCGATCCTAATAGGATCATATGGGCCTCCACAGAGTAGAGGTTTGTATTGACAGATTTTGTTTTTTACGAGAAATGGATGTCAGCCACTTGCTCAACCTATTAGGTCCATACCCTGACACACACAAATTGAAAAACAATATGTGTACTTGCCAGACCCAGGATTCGAACCTGGTATATACGGCGTTATAGTCCAACGCTTAAGCCGTGCGGCCACCGTGGGTTATTAATTACATGATCTTAAAAATGTCATTATTCATAAAATGAACCGTTAAAACTATTGTAGATTTTAATAACAACAAAGCTTTTGTGTATTATTTTTGCTCACTTTAGGTAGGTACTTCAAATAAACAACCCTTATAATCCCTTACTTGTGTATTTGTTCTTATTAATTTTGTGCGTGTTTTTTTTTTTTACAAAAAACATTGACAATAACCATTACCCGTATAGCGTAATTTTTCGCTAACTTTACGATTTCCCGGCACGAGGTCGCGGAACCATGGTTGAGAATTATACATCCAATGATATCAAGATTTATTATTTTAGATATTATTATATTCTTATAAAACCCTAAGGGTATGATGCCATTAAAATACGAGGGTGGGTCAATAATTCCTTAGAAAAAAGCATTAAAACATGTTTTATTTTTGTATTTTTTTTTATTTCTCAACATAATTTCCTTGGAGCTCAATACACTTGGTTAGACGTTTCTCAATTTTTTTTAAACCGTCAGAAAAATAAGTTTTCGGAAGGTCCTCAAAATAAGCATTTGTCCGATCGATGACTTCTTCATTTGAAAAAAAACGTTGTCCACTTAGCCATTTTTTTAAGTTTGGGAAAAGGAAAAAGTCACTGGGGGCTAAATCTGGCGAATACGGTGGGTGGTCGACCAATTCGAACTTCAATTCTTCAATTTTAGCCATTGATCGTAAACATGTGTGAACACGGGCATTGTCCTGATGAAAGAGGATTTTTTTCCTGTTTAAATGAGGCCGTTTTTCTTCAATTTTGTTTTTTAGCTGGTCCAATAAAGATGCATAATAATTCCCTGTTATTGTTTTTCCTTTTTCCAAATAGTCAACGAAAATAATTTCACGTGCATCCCAAAATACAGTAGCCATAACCTTACCAGCTGATTTTACGGTTTTCGCCTTCTTTGGACATGGTTTGCCTTCGCAATCCACTGCTTTGACTGTTCTTTCGTCTCGGGAGTATAGTGGTGTATCCATGTTTCATCTACAGTCACAAAGCGACTAAAAAATTCATCCGGATTGCGTTGCATGAGCGACAACAGGGCTTTAGAGGCCACCACCCTACTGCGTTTATTGTCGACTGTGAGCAAACGCGGCACCCATCTTGCAGAAATATTTTTCATGCCCAATTTGTCATGTAAAATAGAAATGACGCTACCTTTTGAGATCCCTGTAACCTCAATTATCTCACTCAATTTTAATCTTCGGTCACTTAACACCATATCGTGGATTTTATTGATCATTTCTGGTGTAGTCACCTCTACAGAACGTCCTGAGCGTGGTTCATCCTTTGTTGATGTACGACCACGTTTAAATTCATTTAACCAGTTATAAATAGTTGCAAGTGAAGGAGCAGATATGCCGTGAACTAAATCCAACTCATTTTTTATTTCCTTTGCTGTTAACCCTTTTATATTAAAATGTTTAATAACAACTCAAAACTCAATTTTCTCCATTTTCCATTTTTCCATTTTCCACAAGCAAATTTTTTTTTTAAATGTACGAGAAACACACAACAACCCGACCAATCTGATTGAAACTTCGCAGCATACTGAATCGGTAGTGCCGCTGCATGAAAACAAACCGCTTGCAGTACTAGTCGCGCCACCTGTCGGCTTTTCTAAGGACTTATTGACCCACCCTCGTATCTAAATTAACGTAATATTTCGGTTTACTACAACGCGATTTAGTTTGTAATCAACTAATTCTAATCTTACTTTTCCACTCGATCGGAACGGCTATTTTTTTAAATTTAATGAAGCTAATACACAATTTAAGCAACATTACGTAAGAGCGGTGAAAAACAATCTAAAACGTTTTATTATTCTAACCTTTTAAATAACATGTTACCATCTATAAAAATATTTGTAATTTCTACACCTCTACTTATTTAGTTGGAAGGTTAAAGTGCGACGTGCGTAGTATCTATTTGCATTAGGTACTGACAAACAATATGTTCACAGGTTTTTATGAATATTTTGTATACCTTGTATTGGACATAACTTAAATTAAAAGATTTTAATTAAGCTTCAGAGAGTATTAAAAGCCATTAGTTAAAATTTGTCGCAATTAAGTATGACGACTTAAGCATAGTGGTCTATTTATATATTATTTATATGCGCGTATGTATGTGCGAGGATGTGTATGATGTACCTATATGTATACATGTACTTAGGTATAATAAAAAAAATAGTACGCATGTTTAACCACTATAGGTACTTTCTTAAAACCTGACATTTTGATGGCACAATTAATAATTGTTGTTCAGTTTACAGATTATGGATTATACCTGCCTTAATAAAATTTAGTTGGTGGGTATATTTAGTGAAATTTTTCATTTGCTAATTGTATTAAATTCCCAACAGTAGTACCAAGTACCATTATTTACGAGTACTGACAATTTAACAAACACTTGCAATATTCAAAATTTGTATTTATACTAGAATTCCTTTGTTTAGTAGGTAATAAGATTTTTACCCAACGTTGGGATTAGATAAAACATTGGAAAGTATTAATAACATTAAATTATATATTCCGTATTTGGTTGCTAGATGCCTTCAGTAGATTTACAGTAGTACCTACTGCGTTTCGACATAAGATAGAGATATTTATTAATCAGTAAGTGCCCTGCATAATATGAAAGGAAATGGTTTTTTTTACTTTATAATTTGATGTGCCAGTTATTTGATTTAAAACATATATGCTTCGTTTAATTAAATTAAGCAGTTATGTATTTATTGTATTATTTATTATATGTATTGTATTATTATGCAGAATTCTAAACTTTATTTTAAAGCTAATTTGTAAATGTACAAATAATATCACATTTATATTATCCAGTAAATATCATAGTATACCTATGTATGCACGAGTTTAATTTAATTTCTCTCAAAGATAAAATATTTTAAACAGCCTTTCGGCAATGCTCGCGTTCGTGTTTACTTATATTCGTTGTTTTTTTTCCTCTCGGTTTCTCATAATCTCGGAAAGTTAATATAATTGGGTAATGGGATAATTGCGATGTAAACAGAAGATAGTGAGCAAAGCGAACTTGATTGCTCCCGGGATGCCTTTTGTAGATAATTAACATTTCAAATAACTCATTATGAATGCGTTCACCCTTCAAGCATCTGTGTACTTTCATTCTTATATTTCTCATTCTTATCGTTGGAAAAATTTATCACTCAACAAGCATTTTTCTACCTACATAATATGTCTAATAATTTACGTACTAATTATGTATGTTTTTGAAATGTGGTGTTGGAGAGACATGTTAAGGGTTCCATTGAGATCCCGAAGCCGAATGATGTAAACGGCACAGAGTTGCTGAACTGGTGTACAAGTTCTGTATTTCACTTATGTATAGTTAATACCGTCTCTTTATTACATGTTTCGTGCTCTATTGCCGATCATTGAAAAATACTGCTTGAAATCTGTAAAAAATATAATTGTAAATGTGGAAGACATTTGAGTATCCTAGTTGTAAAAATAAGTTTAACTATCATACCCTTTATTGTAAACTGGCTGTGATATACACAGCATGTGATGAGAATAGCACATGATAATTATAAATGTGTCACACATGACATAACCATATTTTGGTCTTCCTCAAAGTAAATATGAATTAATATTGTTTGACGAATGTTAATGAACGATTTTTCAGCCGATATGGAGCTGGATTTAATGCTTATTGAAAATATGTTTATAGAAAATAATTGAAGACTAAATTGTTAGGTATAGATAAAGGCGAACGGAAGAAGTAAAAATAATAATAGCGAATTCTCAAGAAATATGAGAAAAATCTATTCTCGTTTCTCGTAAAACTATTAATAGATTTTTTAGAGAGAATTGAGAATTAAAAATATTTTACCCAGTTACAATGACTATACTGTTATAACCATATATAATAGTTGCTAAACGCTAGTTGTAATTGACCAAATTATAGAAAAATATTATTGTAATTTTTATTTAACGTGTTAGTTCGGAAATTCTAAAAATGTCCTCTAAATTTAAACGTATACAGTTCATTATTTTCCGATTTATATTTATAGGAGATATCGTGAAAGTAAAAAAAGTACATAAATCACAACCGATAGTAAGATGTGGCTATGAAACTAATACCCCCATTTAGTGGTCTAATTGGCAAGAAATCATTTTTCATATTTGGCGTCTGTGATACATTATAGTGTTAATAATGACTGAAAAATTATTTATATAGTGGTATCAATACTTTCACCTAAATACGTGTGCCAGATGTATTCACAAAGAGGACTAGGTTAGAATTATTTATTACCGTGGTAAAACCTACCAACGATTACAGTGTTATGTAATTTCACAATATTTGAATGCTACATGTGTCTCTCTTATATTTACAAATCTTTTTTTAATTATTTAATTTACATTTTTATAAAACGATGATGTTATGTATTAACCCGTGAGTTTCACATATCTAATTATTATCTTATAGGATATTCAATCGCTGTGTAAATAAAAATAAAATAAGAAAAAAAATGTTATTATTCAAAAAGCGTTATTTCCCAGTTTCTTGCACTTTTTGGTTCACGTAAAATTATTATCCACAGACGATAATATATTTCAATTGCAGGAAATTTTTTTAAATTTATTTGTTTGTTTGTTATTTACATAAATATTACTTGTAGCAAAACAAAATATTCATTACGGAGTTATTGCTTAACACTGATTATTAATTATTTTCAATATTCAGTGAAACAGTAATAGGTTTTTCAATAAGCCCGTGAATCTATCGGCACGTAAAATTATTGAGGTTCAGTAGTTTTTTATCGCATTGATTTTATTTTAGAATTTGACCTTTTAATTTTTATTAATTGAAGCGCCTAGTTTCAAAAGCCCCTAAAACGGTTTTTGAAATTTTTTGAGTTAGATACGTATTTAGTTGGATATTTTTGTTACTTATATGATGCCCAAAGATTGAACTTTAAAAAACGCCAAAAAATCAAAAATTAGGGTGAATTTCAAAACCTGCTAAAATGGTTGGGTGTGCTTTTCAAATACCCGTAAAACGGATAGCCAAAATACTCTTTAGAATGTAACGAATTAAACACAATGATGATTGAATATATATGATATTTTCTCATTTTTATCAAAACTACCTAAAATCGTTTTTCTCATTTTTATCAAAATTACCTACTATCGTTTTAGGGGCTTTTGGAACTAGGAGCTTCAATTTAGATGTTTGAAAGCTTTCTTTGTAAGATCAATGTTTGCTTAATTTTTTTATATTTTTTTTTACTTTTATTATAAAAGTCGAATTAATTAAAGCACGTGGTGTGCGGAGGGTCAGCGTTTGATTCCCCACTCGGCTCCATCGCGTGATATGTCAAGAGCTCGCGGATGAGATGTATGAAATGTCAACTGTGATTTAGATACCTGTATATCCCTCGTTCGCCAGATCGCTTCGATTATTTTCGATTGATTATTTATTGAGTCTGTTTCGTTCGCCGGCGTCGGAGATACAAAAATGAAAAACTGCCGACCCGAGATCGAGCGTATACCAATGACAAATTAACGTACACTCCTGTTCTTTGATATGAATAAAAAACTTTGTATAGCTGCCAGATTAATAAATCGAATATGAGCGGCTTGATATTTGTCATTCATTTCTCATCTTGGCGAACTGGCCGTGTTTCTGCACGATCATTTTCATAACAAAAACAAATTAGAAACGCATGGGAAGAAAAGTTTAAATAACTTAAGAAAACACTAGCCTTGAATGGATAGTAAAATTGTCATTACGAAATTTTACTGAATTAACTATGGTCGGGTTTGACCCACTGCTGATTGAATCACTCCCCTTAATCTTTCTACACTTAATGTTTGTTAATTCACTGTACCTACCACTCGCCTTCAAGTCTTGATGCTGAAAAAATATCCCTGAGTTAGCGGACCATACGTCTTATGGCGCTGGATGCGGCGTCGAAAACCTGGTTGCGAAAGTTGGATGCTTCTCCCAAGGGCAGGCACACATGTTTGGCGATTGGAGATAACCAAGTTGACGCCTGACTACTACACTAGTCAGTTTTTGACAGGGCATGTTGGATTCGCAGCCAATCTCTATGAGTTTGGACTTGTTTCCCGGCCAACATGTACATGTGGCGGAGAACTATAGGATGCAAACCACATCCTCTGGGAAGGTCCAAGAATGTGCTTAGAGAGGGAAAAGATGCTTAAGTCGATCCAACCAGCTGTTGGGCCCATCGTGCCGTCCGACCCGGTCGCCTTAAAGGTCAATTATATTGCATTTAAAAAATTGCGGCGTCTTGTTGCTGACGTGAAATCTCTTCACATAGTTTTGTTTGTCCGTATTGTTTTAGCTTTGATTTTTGTATCTTTTATATATCATGCAATACAATTATTTTTCTTAAGTCTCCGTGCCTTTGTCTCCAATGGCACTTATCATTAAATTACGTCTTTAAGTAAACTCAGTCAACGCTCACTTGAGAGCGTGGCGATTTCAGTCTTAGATATCTGCTCCTGAAACATTCCCAGGTTCAAACAACTGCTGATGCTATACAAACGAATGTAGGGCCTCGTAGTACACTCGATTAAGACCGATGTGGTGCGGGGCGGTTAGCTTAGAAGGTCCATGTTTGTGTTGTACCTACCACTATGTGTTCGAATTTATTCAGCGCTTAGTATCTCACCACATTGTCATGTCATCAACTTGCTATACCTATCACACCCTATTATATGTCGTCTACACCATTGTATAGTATACAGTGACAATAATCTTTCCACGTTATCCTGAACATGTATATTTTCATGCCAAGTTACGCTACTATTATTTTTGGATTTCTCTCACATTAACGGGTTGTTTCTGTTGGCACTGTTAACGTACATTCCGTTAACTGGTTGCGCTTTAGGTTCATTGGAAGATCGATTTCATACATCAAATATTGTGAATACATTGTGAAGGTTTTCCTTTACAGAAGGCTAATAATTTTCTCGCAATGACGTCCTTGCTAAAGTGATTCCTACGTATAATAAATAAAATAAAGTGTAATGATGAATGAACGAAATAAATCTTTTCCCCAGAACACCCCTACCAGGGAGAAAACTCATAAATACTGTTCTGTGACCCCTAGATATTCAACATATTCGTAAGTAATTATTTGCTGTTAAAATATTAAAGTTTATCTATGAATCGTGTAGGGCTGATAGCCGAAAACAGCTGTCAATGTTAATTATTAAAAAAGTAGAGTTAACGAAATCATGGTTTAAACAACCACAACAATTTTATTGTATGCTTTAAATTTTTAGCACACATCAAAAGCTACCTGTATCTATTTTTTTTATATTTACACCCTAATGAGCGCCCTCTTGGACAATAATAAAAAAGTCGTTAGTTAATACAATACAAAAAGTAATAAAAAGCTCTCAGTTGCGCCGTTGGAGATCGTTCCGCTCGGTGCAAGTCGTCGCTTCCGGCCCGGCGTTCCTCTCGCACCCCTTCTATTTTCACGTGCGAGAGTAGGATGATGATAGAGCCCCGGTGCGTGACCAACGCTAACTGGGTAAGAATTGATGGCATGGTCGCGGCATGCTAATTTGTACCGACCACGGCAGGGGCAGGGTTGACGCCGTCGGGCATCGACGCCGCGATTTGCCACATTAGGCAATTAACATAGCTCATTATGCTTATTGTCAAATGATTTATTAGCTTTTTAGGGAAGTCTTTGAATGCATTTATCATTCGATCTCGTATGCACTTGTGTGACTGAATATTTTTGTGTTTTGACGTTTATTCCGTACTAATAATATATTTCATATGTGTGTATACAAGATTTAATGATAAATCATTCAAAATTCATAAGTTAACGTCAAATGATATAGGAAACACATGATTTTATTTTTTGGCACATAATAATATGACTCGTCTGTCTGGAAAATGGACGCAGTCTGTTTTTGTTATAGTTTTCGGTTAAAGTTAAATACAAAATTGACATAACCGTGAAGTGCATGATAATTCATTATTTCGTTTTTTTATATTCCTAATCTGATATTGTTTATTGAGTTAATTAAAGGAAAACCAACAAAACGTCGTTTATCCCACTTTACTTCGTTCATTATTTAAAAAATTGTCAGCTAAATTTAGATAATAAATCGGCATTTACAGCTTACATCCTTTCGACACAACGTGTATTTAAACGTGTATAATGTTATTAACCAATAAAACCTATTTTGAAAAAACTGAGGGGTACGTCCTTTTTCCTTTCTACAGTCGATATGTAATAAATCTTCTCATTGCAATGATATCATTCAATTTAATATTATTTCATGTTCGTCCATTATTTTCTTACGTTTGCTACATTAAAATAATTGTCACTATCTTGATATGGTCTATGAACTGGATTTGCAGGATTTTGAAGAGAGAATATTAATATCCCTCTGTTCGCACAATTAGTTTACTTGCCTATCTTAACATGTACTATATCTGTTATAATTGCTTAACAACATTTTATTCCGGCCAGTTAATAACATGTAATTATATAGGTACCCTGTAAATACAAATATTTGCCTAGTTACTAGTAGATAAAGCGGGTGCGTCTCGGTATAAATTCGAAGTTACGGCTGGTCAAAAAATGTACGTTTTTTTCAACGTACCTACTACGTAATATTAAATTTAATCTCGTGCAAGTAGCAAATGGGTTAGGGTTAGGTCAAGGGTCGGCAAACTCTTGGACCAAAAGAGCCAAATATGAGTATCACAACGGTTAAATTTTTTTTCGAGAGCCATACATATATTTTTATAAATATGATTTATTTCAGTGAATGTTATTGTTTATTTATCAAGTGAAGAAGATTTTGCGAATAAAACTAACGCAAATATAAACTTTTTTATTGTTGAAATTATAAATATAATTTTTACAGAAAATGAGTGACATACAATTTTCACGCATTCCTTAAAACTAATGTGTACAATGAGCTTCCTTGCATTTCTTTGGAGAGTGTCTGTATGTTTGGTATGTAACTTGTAGTTTTCAATTTTAGGCGCGACTCCAAATTCTCATCGGTTATTTGGCTTCTCTAAATGCTATTTATATTGTTCATGTTTGAAAATGATTGTTCACATACATATTATGTAGACTCGAATATGAGTTCGGAAAGCTATACCATGTATTAAAAATCGTAGTATCTACCTTATTTTGTAGATGTTTTAGAGCGCTCCGCTGTGTTGTGAAATTAAATTGCATTTCTCTCTCTCCAAATCCTCAATTTTGGTGGCAAGACCTACAAATTTGGAGCTACATAACTCTATGCTTGTTAAATCCACCAAAAAAAATCTATTTCAAAAGTGCTCGTGTCAATATGAAATGGAGAAAAATTTAATTTGTCGACTTTTGCAATGGGCGGATTTAAAACGACAACAATTATACTTACCTTTTTTTGTAAAATATGTGAATTGGTAATTTGGCAAAGAGCCGCCCGCCAATACCCAAAAGAGCCGCATGTGGCTCGCGAGCCGCGGTTTGCCGACCCCTGGGTTAGGTGAATGACTCACAATTATTTCTCGTAAAAAAGTATGTTATTGAAACTTCCATCATGTGGAGATCCGTATGCTTCGCTTTGGAGCGAACCTGGCAAGTTACTTTTTGTACACTGTAATTGTTATGTTAAGTAAGCAAACGAAACAAAGAGTATCACATTAATTTATAACCTTAGTTACTCTACTCTGTATCGCTACAGCTGCGGCCTTGGAGAGTCAAGAATTTTTCGGTCGCTTAGATTGCTTTAGGTCTTTAGGACCATTGGTGGGTGTTTGTGGGTCGGGTTCGGGCATGATACATAAATTCGTGAGGCCATGTCACAAGAAAGCAGAGTATCGCATTTTCATGCGGCATTTTGAGCAACTGCTCCAACCAGGTGAAGTATCTTTTCGTAATGACATATTCTGTTATTAATAACTGACGCAACTACTTATGAACTTCGGTGTTCTTAACGCAGTTTTTTCAGTGTATCTACTTCTAGGGTACCTATACGGATACGTTGGTTCACAAAACCCGAGATGCTAGGGCTTCTGGAAAATACCACGTTATATGGTCATACAGGAACACAAATACGCTTTCCACAACTGGTCTTTCATCCTCACAATATTATGCTTCTACGGTTTCCAATCATCAAATCGATATTCACATTTGCTATTGCGGACCAAAATAATTAGCTTGCGCACATATGGAACGCGGATTGATGAGTTGACGAAACGTTGTCTTAGCCCAGTCGCACATTGAAAATCGTCTCGACTGGCATGATAGTCATAAATGAAAACTGAGCGCAACATGAAACTTTATTATGTGCGCATAGCAAGGCCGTGCGAGGACAGTGACGTCACTCGGCAAGCCAAAATGAATGACGAAGTGCGACATTTCGAAATTATACCAGCGCTGCATGTCGGGTGAAAATAGTTGCATGTGTCTCCAAATGTTTTTTTCCAAACTAAAATGTTTTATTTCAGAAGTGTGCGAAGGTCCATAAGATAATCTGTGTTTTGTGAATAACGATGACGTCACATCGACGTATTCGTCATGTTGCATACGAGACGAGTTTAGATATGAGAGCCGGCTTACACTGCTATCTACATCCTGCTATTATTTGTTGTTGCGTCTAGCAGTTGTAATGGGCGGTGGACCTAACTTCAAAAGGCATGGTAAATAATTTATTATGTTGGTTACTTTCACGTGCTTCTATTTTCTGTTTAATTAACATTTTTCGTTGTCTCTTTATATATATTTATTACGTAAAATAAAATAAATACTATTTCTTTAAATGTACCTACCAGAATAATTTATCGTAAAAAAGTGTTATATAAACATTAAAAATGAGGTAATGCTGTTCGGTTGTAAATACTGCTGTCAATAGATCGGGGTTTTTTTTTAATTCGATTTCAACACACCGTGAGAGTAAAATGCAAAAAAATCTAATCGCGCTTATTCAATCCTGACATTTACGGACTTATATTGCCTCTTGATAAGTGGAAATGAAATTTCACTTTATTAAAGTGTTAATCATGCTTTATGTGGTCTAACAACCATAAATAAAACATTGGCAAATGGTTTTATTTATGAATCAAATATTCTTAATTTATGGCACGTTAATTTTGTTAGAAAATTTGTAAAAGTGATGTTAATATCGTAATATACTGTTTGAAAACAAAAATAAATTAAAATAATCAGCGAGTTTATGATGTATGTTCGCTGTTCTTATATACATAATATAAGTATTTATTTTTATAATTAAAAATGCAATCTTTACAACAACCTGTCCGAATGTTATTAATGTAGACGTGCGAAAATTGTATGTAAAAGTAAATAATACTTAATTCTTCACGTCGCTCAATAACAATCTATTTACTGTAATGTTTTTCCACAGAGAATGCTCAAAATTTGGAATTCTCAGTTTTACTTGGTCAGAATTAAATGCCCCTTGTTCAACGCCATTCTGACGGTGCTGGTTTACGGTAGCGAGTCGTAGCATCTTACTAACCAATATATCTTATAAACCAATCATATCAACAAGCAACTGTATGCTGATCATGGAACACTACTTGCGGCGGATACTAGTTTGGTGGCATGACAAACTTACGGTATGTTGTATGCTGCAGCTTCGTATGCTGGTATGCCATGGAAAGACGCAAGCAGACTGGTGACTGATATATTCTTGAAGAAGTCGCGTGGGGTTCACATACCTAAATAGCGGACATGAATTAAGAAAAATAAATCGTAACTGTCAGATTTTATTGTTTAATCTGTTATGCGATAAATGATAATACATGAATTTCTGTATTGCAAACTCATCCATAAAATAAATAAATTCTATGAAACAAGTGTTTCATAATATTGTCATCAAGAAATTTCAAAAAAAATAGTAAAAATACCTAACAGAACTGTGGTTTAACTTAAATAAATTGTGATGCAAAATTCAATAATATCATTATACATCCTTTACCGGTGACTCGATGTATGAATAACAAACTTTGAATATGGTGCTATTTCGTACGGAATTTTTTATTAACATTTATTTATTTTGTTCAACCTTTATGTCTGTATGTGCATTTATGTGTCACTCGGGAAATCGAAACTTTATTAACCTTGCCGACTGTAAATGGAAAATTTCTGAAAGTGGGAACATACAGTTTCAGACACATACAAGAATACAAGTGCAATGAATAATGATTTATTAAAAAAACAAAAACAGTCAGGTTGGAAAGATGCAAATAAATTTTCAAGGCACAACAAGACAGTAACCTAACGTGTGTACAATAATTACTGTGGTGATTGCGAATTCAAATGAATACATAGGTCATAGAGAAAGTGAAAGAAAATTACCTTTGTTGCTGAATAAACCACATATTAAGAATTATTTCATGTATATTTTTGTTTTATTTTTCCTATTCAATTTTCCTTTATTTATACCTATGTATACGTGGAGGGATTCGCAGGTTACTTAGCTAATGTAAAAGGGGTTGGCCCGTATAACAGCTAGTCTAGCTAGACCGATAGTCCCAGAAGTACCCGACCTGACGTATAGATAGCAGTTGTTGTTTGAAAATAATGACCATGATAAAAAGTACCAACCTTATAAAGGCTAAGTTTGAAGTTTGACGACGCTACGTTGTTCAGTGATTATTTGTCAGCCATCAACAGTGAACGCTCTCAGTGAATTTATAAACATGGAAAAAATTGGTCATAATTATGTTATACAATACTTTCATTTGAAAGGCTTCAGTCCAACCAATATCAAAGCGGCGCTAGATTCTACTCTGGGGGTGTCTGCTTCTTTGTTTACAACAGTAACAGATTGGGTGGCTGAGTTTAAACGAGCTCGGACGAGCTGCCAAGACGAACATCGCAGTGGTCGACCAAATGAGGTGACCACGCCAGAAATGGTGACGAAAATCCACAAAATAGTATTGGATGAATGTCGACTGAAATTGCGCGAGCTAGTAGACATGGTAGGCATTTCAAAAAGTGTTGGACATCACATATTGACTGAAAATTTGGACATGAGAAAGCTGTGCGCAAGGTGGGTGCCGCGATTACTCACAATGGAACAAAAACAACATCGTGAGGATGTTTCAATCTAGTGTTTGGCGAAGTTTCACAGCAATAAAGCAGAGTTTCTGCGTCTATTCATAAACATGGATGAAACATGGGTCCATCACTTCACACCTGAGACGAAAGACCGGTCAAAACAATCGACTGAAAAAGGAGAATCGGCTCCAAAGAAGGCGAAGACAATTCCATCTGCAGGCAAGGTCATGGCGTCAATTTTTTTGGGATGCGCGTGGGGTAATTTTTATTGATTATCTTCAGAAAGGAAAATCAATAACGGCGTGTATTATGCAAACTTATTGCAGCGTTTGAGTGATGAAATCAAGAAAAAACAACCGCATTTGGCGAAAAAGTTTCGTTTCATCAGGACAAT
This sequence comes from Rhyacophila brunnea, assembly GCF_057557595.1. Lineage (NCBI taxonomy): Eukaryota > Metazoa > Arthropoda > Insecta > Trichoptera > Rhyacophilidae > Rhyacophila > Rhyacophila brunnea. The sequence goes on along the minus strand of NW_028232796.1, from coordinate 4,604,302 downwards.
TCATCAGTTCACACATCAGTTATCGCGATGGCCAAAATCAATGAGTTAAAGTTCGAATTGCTTCCTCATGAACTCTATTCGTCAGATTTAGCCCCCTCGGATTATGTTCTGTTTCCAAAGTTGAAAAAATGGCTCGGTGGTATAAGATTTGCCAACAATGAAGAGATGGAGTCTGCGGTTGATAGCTATTTTGAGGAGCTCGACGATTTTCATTATAAACAGGGTGTCGAAGCTATTGAACATCGCTGGGAAAAGTGTATCGACCGAAAAGGAGACTACGTAGAGAAATAAGAATATTTTTTCCCAAATTTTTTGTGTTTTCTTTGTTAGGTCGGGTACTTCTGGGACTACCCTCGTATACCTAATATTAATAGTCTAGGTTTTCTGTTGATACTGGATTCATTTCACTTCACTTCAGTACCTACTCACATTGCCATTGAAACTGAAACACATTCTGACTAGGTACCTACTGCTTTTATGTACAATTTTTTTTTTGTAATATGTAACTACCATATTTAATTTTAACTTTTTTATAATAATGTTAGTTTTGTTAGTGTCACAAAACATATTGAGTCATTGTTAATGATAGGATTAAAAATAATTTTTCTAGTGGGTATGTATGTATATAGTGTTTCCAACTTATGTATGTTCAATATTTGGAATGTTATATTCTCAAAATCTTGTGAATTTATTCATTTGAATAAAAGAAATAGTTTATTAAAAATATTCATATTTTTCAATTACATTTATATTCAATGCAATTTAGAAACGTCATTTTTCTCGTATCATTGAATAGGTATGCTTTTATCATTGTGCTTCCGTGCTTTATTTCATACAATATATTATATCGATCTAAAGCGGTTTATAATATAATTCTAAATATTATATTATTTAATACGTAAAATATGTAGATAATATATTTAAATAATTGCTTAAAATTTTCTTTGGCTTCGGTCATATTTCCACTATTTAAAAAAAATGTATTTGATTTCTACCCGAGTGGCAGCCACCCATAGTGCGTCGTTAGTATCCTTGTACAAAGTATATTAAGATCCCTCTAGACTCCTAGAGTATGGAGTTCATATGATTTAAATATGAGTGAAATCAACGCCGTGTTGAGTTTAAATCTTTGTATTTGTAGTTAAAACTATTATTTTAGATTCGTTTCGATGTAGAAACTTTGACTAGGCTGCGAAAAACTGCCTCACCGGTGAACTTCGAGGTCATAAAACCTCGATTCGATCGAAGCGAACATACAAAATATAAACGATATCGTTAAGAAATGTCGATAAAAACCGACCAGTCAACGTCTGCTTTCTATAATTCAATCCAATTTACTTGCAGTCATAAAATGAGACTGTAAATCTGCGTAAGGTTACGGAGTTACGGATGCCATAGGAGAGACAGAGCTTATCTAAGCTAGACCTCTTTCAAACATTACCAGCTTTTCAAGGAAAACAGCTAAGCTCGGAATGGTTTCTTAGTTGGATTTTACGGCAACTTTAAATTGGTTTGCTTACATCGGTTTACGGTTTACTTTTATTTTAAACCATTCTTCATGGAATGATTATCACTATGGAAAAGCTAAAAAGTGCAAGCGTAGGTACTACTACAATATGTTTTTCTGATTCAATGAAAACTTTTTATATCGTTACTTTTATAATTGATACAAATCGACGTAAGCATAAACGTAATTATTTATTAGTTTGGCGCATAGTCAGATTTCTCTTATTTCAACATGCATTATGAAAAGACGAATTAGGTAATATATGTTTTGGAACCACTTAGTGGTGACGAGTGTAGAGATGAAAAGAGACTGGTTGGAGGTTGCTCAGATGAATGGAGGAGTGAGAGTTTATTGCTGCGTAATGGTATACAGTTGGTACAAGAGTAAATGATATAGGGGAGATGTTAGCGGTCTAAGGCTCGTTGGAAGTGAGTACTGCGCGGGGTGATACTGAGAGTGAATCTGATCTGAGGTACTGGATAGACTAAAATAATCCATCAAATATGACTAGTTATTTATATACACGAATATTCGGTAAATTGCGAGTCATTGCTGATGTAGTTCGCAATTGGGAAATCTGCTGACCGTCGCATCGTTGCAACTTCGAGGCGTTTCGATGACCAAGCCCGAGGTAGTCGATTCGATTCTAATCAAAGTATGTCACACCTGTGGAATATACTGATTGTAGATGCGGCGATTGTTCGATAATTGAATAAATCGCTGATTCTTACGTTGTCGTAATAATACTGACAAGGCCCGAGGTTGTTGCCCGCTACAATATGTAAAATTAGTAACTGCATCTGTAGCTTAGTGATATAAGCCCTCGTCCGAATAGCGAAAGACGTGTGCCCGAGATTTTTTTATAAGAGATTTCTAATTGATGTTTTTGTGAAACATTTCTAACTCATGTTTATAAGTATTTTCATTGATGTAGGTGTGTCACATTGTCATGCCTAAATGAACTTGAATATTTTATTATTATTTGACTTTTGTATTTATTATGAGATGCCACCCATTATAGTTTTCTTCATTACATATGAATAAGCGGGCGCTTACAAAAATATCTGTAAATATTGCGGAATGCTACAATTAAATACATTTGTTACCTAGGTGATAACAGCTTCCTAATCCATAATACTTATTTTATAACAAAAATGAACTTAATTGTAGGTAGGTAAATGATCAATGACTATAGTACCAAAATTAGACAGACCAAACAATATTATTTTTAATTACAAAGCATATCATGTCGTATCAAATTATATGAGAATTATCATTATCTAGAAAATTAAACTATGTGGTTAAATGCACCCGCATAGATTGTTTCCCGTTTCAAATTTAATTATAATTAATTCTTATCAAGCGGCACAAGAATATCAATCATATTAAATTATTTGTTGTCCCGCGGCCGACCCCTGCCTCGTTACAGTGTTATCGCTGCGAAGCAAACAATTCGGCCAAAAGCAACCGAAGCGTCAACAGACAATGATTTCAATAAATATATTGGTATGCAAATACAAAACAAAGTGTTTTATTTAACTCAAGTAATCTATTATTTTAATATTACATTCACTATGTAGATACACTTTTAATTATGACGGCATTAAACAGATAAATGTAAATTACAATTGAAGTAGTGTATAATTCCATTTGGTTTTCGACTTTTAGCATCTTCACACTCAAATTGAATAGTATAAAAGATAAATTAATTAGAAATTATATTAAAATTTCATCAATTATCCTCGGTCGATAGTATTAATTAGATAAATATAAATGAGAATTTTAAAAAGATTTTGACACAATTCTTTATTCTACAATAAAGTTGATTGTAATGCTACGAATTGTAATTAGTAACAAGTACTTTTAAATTGTATATTCATTTGTAGCTAGCCTTATATTTATATGATCTGAGCCGTCTTATTTGCACAGACAGAATATGAAATTATAATAAGATAGCTGATAGGCCATCGTCGTCATAGATCAATATTTTGACGGCATTTTTGGTATATAATAAGTGGGATGTCATTTTCAAATATTGCCAATAATAAATGCGCGCTCCGATTACGTGACAAACTTAAACGCATATTAATATGATACAACGCAAATATTGAAAATACGAGTACCATATTCTTAAACGCGTGTTTAATGTCGAGAATCGTATAAGTAGGTATTCTTACAACCAGGAGGTAACACACTTCCCATTATTTAAGTATTCCTTGCTTATTTGTAAGCATCGCACTGGGATAAAAATATATAAGTCTTGTAAATTTTATTTAGATAAAAATTGGCGTAAAATTTCAAATAACTAAACATGTTAAGTTATTAACCAATCCAAGAGCGTAAACAACAGATCGCTATCTGCGTGTTATTTCTAACCATTTTCGTGTAGGTACGTGTCTTGTTGTGGAGTAAGTGGAGTTATAAGTCTTAGTTATATCTCTGCATCACTCGATCCACAGATCCACATATGAGAGGGTCGTAAAATCATTCACTTGGATGGTAAATCTAGTAGAAGACCCCTCTCTGCTGTGATATCACTCGATGTTAGAACTGAAAGTGAGCATTACCGAATCATTGATTCCACTTTTGGCTACAGTATGTATCTACTACATAATTATCTGGAGAGTTGGTTCATTTTGACATAGCACTACTTTTCCTAGGAATTTGCTGTAGCTACATCACTTAGGTATTCATTATAGTCTTGATTTGATAGTACTGGTGAAACAACCAAAGTAACTAAAAAGGAATTTAATTTTATAAATATACTAAACACACCTAATTTGAAAACATCTTATGCATATCCTCACTAGAAAAAAATACGACACCCAACGGGACTTGAACCTGTAACCGCTGGATTCGCGCCAGTTTTTTTTTCAAATAATCTACGGGCATCCTATTTAATTACGATGGTTTTAACCAGTAGTTCTTACTTACATACATCATCATCATAAATCAAAAACTAATCGACGTCACGGATTACTCCAAGTATTTAGTTTTTATAGAATATAATAAGAGAAGTGGTTTAATGAATATAAATCTTTTGAAAATTTTCTGTAATATAAGAACTGTTAGATTAATATTTTTTAGCTTACACGGGAACGAATTGCGCGGAGAAACAAGCTACCAAAACACCAACCAAAAACTTGATCGTAAATATCCGCTAGTTAATTTTAATTTATATTCAACTGCTTATAGGTATGACGTTTTGCCAAATCTATGTGTCGACGACTGTCTCAATTTTAAATAAATATTAGCTCCACTGTAATGAATTACAAGTTTCTACTTTACTGATTTATAGTCAGCTAAAATTTGTTAAGTTAAAATTATGCTATTTATATGCAGACCAATAAGTATGTTTTTGGTGCAACCAACGCGTAGGTTAATAAATAAAAATAGTTTCCCATAGTTAAAAATGATGAATAGGTACAGCATATTATTATGAATATAATTTAAATTAATTCCTCAATAACCTTGTATTGGTAAAAGCAAATCGAGTTAACACCAATCATCTTTTCGGACAACATAAGGATCTGCAGATTTTCTCAGTCCACTCTCATTCAATAAAGATATAAATGGTTTGCTTTATTTTATAGTATGTTTGAAATATAAGCAAATAATTTGAAGTCCAATGATGGCAGGCATTTAAGAAGCATATATTTTTACCTACAAGAATAAAATGTATATAATTAATTACAAATTATCATATTGCTAATGTTTTTATCGGTTATTTTCTTACCTAATTATCTGTCTTTGTTGTTGTTTGGGCTGTTACCGTGTGTTCTGTCCAAGGCCTGAACAAAAACGATGCATGAGTGCGAGTGAGAAAGTATTCGGCACCCTTTTAATCTCTGCGACACGCGCTAGAGTAAGATAAAAGGTCTACATATGTTTAAGCTAGTTTCCAAAACTATCGCCGACAAATCGTGGTGAATCGCTTCACGTAGCGCCGTAGCTCGTGTTGCTAAATTGCTATTTTTTGTGTTAAACATAAAGTCAGTGGTAAATATTTTTAGTTAATTAAGTAGGAAAGATGGTTCTGTGTATTGTATTAAAATATGGTAGCCGTACTGATAAGCAAGAAGATGGTATTACGTTTCATAGGTAAGTTGATACATGTTCGTGATAATTTATTTGTATATTATTATATATTTTAATATCAGTGACCTAGTGTTTCTTTAAAATAACTTAAATTATGGATATTTTTACCTAATGGTTGCATTTTGACCGCTTAAAAATACTATATAACGTAAAAAAATTGAAAATAATATTTTAATTCTGAGCGTCTAGTGCGAGCACTTTGGGCGAGCACTACCGAAATGGTCTATGGTCTCGAACATTTGTAGACGAATGCGTTCGTTCGCCCACAAACCAAACGCATGGCACGCAGCTTCATTTAGCAATGCAACGGGTGGCGTCTAGGTGTATCTATAGTCTATGGTTCTGTCTTACTTTATTCTCGACATTTCGGGGTCTTTGGAGTAGATGTCAAAAAAGAGAATTAACAAAAAACATTGACACGATAGTTAGTTATATATTTGAGTTCTTGTATTTGCTTCTCTCCAGGTTTTCTGCGTGTCCAGTCGTTGATCTTTCTTTTTTGTCGTAGCTTTTCACATGTTCTATCGTACTTATTATATTAGTGACACGTGAGTTCTTCAGACTGGAAGTATTAACGGTATTTCTCCTTCATTTCGTACTACTTTTACTTAGGTCGTGCAGCATTTTTATTATGCCATTCTTAACCCAATTATATAATTTAGCAATGTGTATGAATGCACATAACGTCATAGATATTTAAAAAAATGCGAATCTTATAATATAACGTCTGCATTAGTCGACTACAATTCTTATAATTTTACGTTGATACTATTGTACAAATCAATTTTCGAGCTTCTGTGTTCGGCATATGATTGTCATATTCTGCCTATGAAGTGCCTGCGTGGATTGTTGTATAGTGCTTCATTCCATTTTATTCATCAAGCTGTTCCTAGTTGGGTTCAAAATGTTTAATCTAACCTTTCTTTCAAAATAATCCAACAATTTAAATTTTCTCACTAGTATTGTAGACTCATTGTGGTTTGTCCGTGATGATTCTTGGACTTCAGCATGGACAGTAATAAGCCACATTTAAGCGTGTTTCTCATGATAATTGTTGATGTTTATAAGTCTATTATTTCGACGTCGTATGATTTGAAGGTAAACGTTTGCTCCAGAACCCACATCTTATAGTTATATCATATCTAAATTTTTGACTAGTTCACTTTCAGGCCTAAAGATTTATCAGCCCTTTTCAACATCGATCTGAGCATCTGATTAGATACTTCCGTGTTTAATGTCCGGCTGCCCAGATTATTTGGGGTTAATTATTGAAAAATAATGGGTATTTATTTTATGTCTACCAGCGTGTTGCTGTCGACGTGTTCCAGTAGTTATTTATTTACCGATTGGTGTTTTTAATTAGTTTCTCTTTTATATAACCCATTGTTCGACAGGTGACTCCCCTAATCGCAAAATCACATTAATTATGGCATTTGTTGGATACAGTTTTTTACGACCTGCAAATGTTCGTTTATTTTAGAATCATGCACGAACATGCATCACCGACCAACGAGGTGTGAACACGGCCACGTCGTGCGCAGCCCATCCCTCTCCCACGTCTGTCGGACTTGACCCGAGGACTCGTTGCCTCTCGTTCGCACCCTCCTGCTTTGGTGGAGCCGGCCGCGTTGATTGGACGCCGCGATAAATCAAACCAATTTTGTTTTTAATAAAATTTGACGTTTCGCCCTGCGTGTAGGGCTGTGGTATCGAATGAAATGAATCGTTACTTAATATCGGTATTCTTATTTAGTTAGCTATTTAAAAATATATATTTTGATATGTGATCAATGGATATTTTGTGCAGTCTGCCGAGTAAAAAACACAATCCATATTTTAAGATTTCACATCAATTACCATCTACTCTCATTTTCACTGAGGTCAAATAATCATGTCTAGTTGAATATAGTCATTGGATATCTAAATAATTGTTATCACTAGCGGTATATTAGTTCTTTATAATGTGACACAATTAATATTCCCGATTTAGGTATTATGTGTTTCTTGAATGGCGGAATTCTCATTTACAGAGTAGGTATTACTGTTATTCTAACATAATTTGATCGACCTACTGGTTTGTTCTATGTAGAAATAGTTACATGATCAATACAAATGTAATATATAAGCAATACTGTTTTTTTTAGTAATATGTTCACAGTGTTAGTTCGCGTATTATAGTGTTGATAATCAAATATACTAGATATTATAAAACTATATTTTGTTCAACGTATAATTCACAAGATTTAAGAATGTAACATTATTATTGAATATGCATAATTTGTAACACGTCAGAAACATAACTGCTAAAATAAATTTGGCGCTCCACAGAACCTAGGTATGGAGAGGTGTTTCTAAATTATTTCATCTTCAGTAAAGAATGTTATATTCTGAAATGTTATGAATTACCTATTCTTTGAATAAAAAAAATGTTTATTAAATTATAGCAAGTGCAAGTACACTAAGAATAAAATTTGAAAAGATCCTTCCCCTGGTTAGTAATAACCCTACCTATATTTATTGGTGTCGTGATTCAAACCATAAAAGCCAGTCGCAAATATTAGCGAAAATTGTAAAGCGCTAAAGTTCCATGACTATTAGTTAATTTTGTCGTAATTAAGTAGGTCGCAGGTGGCTAAATTGGTAAAGCACATTAGCCCGAATCTGGTTGATATAGGTTCGAGTCCTGTCCAGCGCCATACTTTAAAAAATATTTTTTCTAATACTGAAGTAGATACGCATGTTCCTGAGTTCCCAAAATTTATGTAATATCTAAATTTGCAGCACTAAAGAAAATAAACATTACATCAACGAGAACAGTTCTATAGTATTATTCCTCTTAAAAGTAATTTCAAGGACGTATATGAATATATACAAATAAAACATTCATCAGTATTTATAGGTAAATAGTGTTTCTTAAGGTTTCCTCTTGTTTGTACGATTGCTAAGCGATTTGTCCTGTGTACTAAGTTTTAAGTAAGTACTTATTAAATTATTAAGTTTGTATTGGAAACATCCCTACGAGCTGGATGCCCGCGGGGTGGATCGCACGCTGATCCCCGTCCTGTGGAACGGCTCCATAAGGACCCAAATCGTTTATCATAGCGACTTGCCGTACCACTTGTCCGAATAGGCTTCGTGAATATTTTCAACGTAAATTATGTTGAACACATTTTTCCCATTGTAAAATTTAACGTCTTGTCGTTCTGTGTTTACTGTTGTTTTTTGTATATATTTTAGTCAGTCCGGTATTAAAATAATAAAAATACGTAAATAATAAATGTCGCGTATCATTTATCACTTTCCTTTGAAAATTTTCTATTATCTTTGTAAGTAGCCATAATGGTCTCCAACTTTTTTCGGGAGAAGAGAGTGAAGAAAAAAATGTCCACCCGATTACAATAAAATGTCAACTAGAGCTACATACACATAAAAAAGAAATTACTACTTTTGGTCTTCTTCTTGTTATAGGCCGTTATGTTTGCTTTAATTCAGCATTTTGGAAAGTCAGATCTATCCTTTCATCTGTAAGGTCTGCTGGAGTGACAGCGGGTGATGTATGGCTCCATAGTTTCAACCGGTATGTCTTCTCTATCTGACCACAAATTCGTCTTTATCTGTAAATTTTATATGATATAGCCATTTCTTGTATGATATTCGGGGTAAATTCCTGTTATGCATCCAAATGGTCTTAATTCAAGGATTCGTTACATAACGTTAATGATTATTAATTGGTGTGAGGAATGTTTTATAAATTAGTATTTTTCTGACTATCTTTGTTTTTAAATTATACCATGTAGACATCCATCCAGACAAGATACGTAGGTATACATAAATTTTATCACAATTGTGATATTGGTTTGTGCGCATATAGGTACAATCGCTACTTCCTAAAAAAATTACAATCAATAATTAAGTGTAGATGATATACATAATTTTGAAAATATATTATAACCAATAGAAAAAATCGTTTTGAAAAAAATAGGCACACCGCAGGAATCGAACCTGCATCTCTCGGGTATCGCGCCCACGCACATTGATCACAATGCTAAAGAAGTCATACTTAATTACGACAAATTTTAACTAGTGGCTTTTAATACTCACTGAACCGCTTTCTAAATTGAGCTACTTATTGGCGATCGGCTTTTGTGTTTTAAATCAAAGTAGGTAGGTATTACTTTAATTACTAACCGACGTCACGGATCACTCCAAGATTTTTTTTGTTGTAACTTACTTGAACTTGCTAATAATTTTTAATCAACTATTTTTTTTATTCAACAAATGATTCACAAAATTTAAGAATGTAATATTCTCTTGCCTTGCCTTCCACCCGAGAGTTCTGGGTTCGATTCCCGGTCAGGACACAATATTTATGTGTTTTTTAGCAAAGCCTGCGTGTTTGTGATTGTTCAAAATTACTAACAACCACCTTGTACGAAAGAGCAAGGACACGGTTATTAATAATTCTAAAAAAAATATGTAAGTATATATTTTATCAGAAGTATTCTCAAAATTACGTAGGTATGTTCAATTATTAGAATATTAAATAAAAAAAATAGTTAATTAACAATTAAGTGTAGGTATGCTGAAAAAGTTTGTTAACCATTCGCGCAATTTATTGGAATCTAGCTCTCAAGTAAACACATAGCCTGTTAATTTGTGCCAAAACCTAAATAGAATGATAGATGCTCTGACTTTACATCGCAGCTGGCGTATAAACCTTTGACGTACCTGAATCTAATTTATTTATACATACTAATCATTCTACTGCCTGTGCGTGAAATCGCAAGTAGGTAATACGATCACAAGCTACTTTCAGTTGTAAGAAAAACTGTGGATTCCAATTTTCGTCAGTCGGCCAGTGCGTGATGCGTGCGGCGAAACTGATTCGGCCGTCTCCTCTCTCAACGGGTCACCACTTAAAGACGAAGGACTCAAAGGGATAAAATATGTTAAGAGAATTGGCTTCTGTAAAATGGCTTCATTTAAATCGGACCCCGAGGATAGCTCGTTAACACGCGGTCGTTTTGCACATCACGTAATTGCACTGAGTATTGAATGTCTAATGTCGCATGTGCTCAAGAGAAGGTACTAATTAAGAAACGTTGATGTTTCTATCAACGAATGATTTCGTATGGTTTTCTAAGAAGAGATAAACTATCTGCAGCGACTCATTGATATGTTGTTAGTGGTATGACTTAATACCTTATGCTCTCTGAATATACTGCTGGTGGCAGTGGCGAAGGGTGGAGGTAGGATGTTAAGATCCGCACATAAATATTGCACACTAAACTTTGTCAGTCAAACGTATTTGTTTTCATTTAAATAATACTACAATTTACAGATGGTGTTGGTCAGTTTTTAAAATTCAATTAAACCCTGCGGAAACCAAGTCATAATAGATAATAGGCAAAAATTACTCATCTATTTATAAATATCTATAAATTAGGCAATTAAATCATACATAACTTAGGATATTTTATAGATAGAATAATATTTTTATCTATTATAATTTGGTTTAGGCAGGGCTTACAAAATTCAAAAAAAATTAACCAACAATACCTATGTTTAATATGTATTCTTAATCCAACGAAAACAAATAAGTATGAATGAAAAAGTGTGCACAATTTTGTCATATCGACCAAAGTATACCAAAACTATTATGGTTTGGTTTAGGCAGGGTTTAATTTATTTTTAAAAACTAACCACACCATCTGTAAATTGTAGTGTGAGTTCAATAAAACCAAATAAGTATGACTAACAAAGTTTAATGTGCACTATTTATGGCGGATCTTAACAGCCTACCTCCACCATTCGCTGCTGGCTGGTGGTATATAGTTTAGATAGACATTTAGGTTCATGGCTGATTACACAAATATTCTCCAGATAACTCTATCCCGAGCTCAGTCACACTCGGCAGATCTCTCTCTTGACGTTGTCTGCCTATCTTTTCAGGGAGTGGCGTAGGGACTGAATGCCTGCTGGGTATATCTAACTATTGGATATATACAACTGATATGTATTCGATTATATAATGACGTGTCTGCATTTTCTAATAACACGCTTGATTGTCCAAGCTGACTAGGATTGTTATTTCCTTCTCAGAATATTCGATCGAATCACCTGTTTTCAAGCTAAAAGAATAAAACCACAAAACACTCGACCTTTTTTAATTGAAAAAGATACGGAATAGGGTAGCGAGTTAAATGTCTTATTACGTAGGTACCTACTCATTTTTATCAAATGTCGAATCTATATTCACTTTTTCAATGTTTCTTTATATATATATAAAATATGCTGTCGATATCGCCGCCCTGGAACCAGACTGTAGATCTCGAAAAAATGCAGTATTGAGTTAACTATAATACTTTTATCAGTTTTCAATCTTATATCCAACAGTAAAACTGTTGTATCTGGATTCATTACTATTCTGGAGATATTCGCAAAAACACAGTCTTACTTTTGATGAAATTGTGCGTATGCACTCGAGCTGGACTGTAGTAAAAAAATTACTTACTTATATTTACAAATCATTAGCCAAAAATACAGGCTTCAACAATAATAAAATTAATGCTCAAGGGGAATCTGTAAAGTAGAACAACATTAAAGTAATAATGGTTCAGAAAAACAACGAAGATACACTATTGTATAAAAATAATTATGAGGAAGAATTCAAAAAAAATTCTATGACGAAGCCGGAACCAAAATGAAAATTTAAGTTCAGCATATAAATCGCAAATTAAAATATCAGATGCAAAAAAGATTTATTGTTGCTCTGCAGCACAAATGTGATTCCCAGCATCCATCATAATTTTTTTGAATCTCTATCTTCATCAACAGCTGCTGATAACAGTGATAACAATTCTGATGAAGATTAAAAAATAAGAATGTGAACATAAAATGTGTCAAATTAACTTTTCTTAAATTTCTTACGTAATTTCTTGTTTATAAATGTTAAAATTTACTGTTAGTAAATAAAAATAGTATTTTAGTATGAAATTATTTCTATTACCATACCCACAATTGTAGTAAACAATTGTTGTATTCAATATTTTCATACAACACTGCTGGAGTAAAACTGTAGTAAGTCAGCTTTTTTTTATACAACTGTATACTCTTTGCCCTTTCATTTTCAGTTTCAAATTGTCTGAAAATTCATTAGATACCTGCGTATCTATTTTATTAATTATTTTCAGATATATATCTTAAAAAGACAACTTTAATATACCAAAAATCTTAAAAATGGACATACACACCATTAACAATAAAATAAGATCATTTACACGAAACTTACTCTCAAAATTGGGCACGTGGATATCTGTGGCGCTGAGACAGCACCATCTGCTTCATTGAAAACCGCCACTTCTCTCAAAAGTAGTAATAACTGTATTCGTTCCTTCATTCGTCGGCCTTCTCAATGCATCGCCCATATGCAACGCATGGCCTGCCTACTTCCACGGGGGGGGGGGGGTACCTAACATATATTTCGATATAATAGTGACCGTCACTAACGCAGAAGGCAGGGAAGGGACTTGCGGATTTTATCGAATTGATGATTGTAACCGCTTCGTCTGATACCACAGTTTTAAATGTGATTAAAATTAGTTAGGTTAGCTTTCTAGAATCCCTTTGTAAAAATAAGAAACCATTACAAAAATCAGAAACCCTCGCGGAACCCTTAATATTACCCTTCCGTACCCGTTTGAGAAACCCTGATATATAGTATGTGAGTATCGAGTTCGATTCATTTTAATATGTCAGAATATAAAAACATGAATATTCCAGCGAAGGACGAAATTGCCGAAAGCCACGCAATATTCAGTGGCAATGGAAAATTTTACAGTCGCTAAAAAATATTTTACAACATTTAGCGCAGCGGGTGCACATATAATCACACATGCACTGTGAAATCATTGCAATTGCACTTTTTAATAACTACCGTGTATAGCCAATACTTTTTTTATTCCTTTCCAAATTTTACTGGTAGTATGCTGAACTGTATATGTCAGTGGCGAAGGGTGGAGGTAGGCTGTTAAGATCCGCCATAAATAGTGCACATTAAACTTTTTCAGACATACATATTTGTTATCATTGAAATAAGACTACAATTAACAGATAGTGTAGGTTAGATTTTAAAATTCAATTAAACCCTGAGAAACCAAGCCATAATAGATATTAGTCAAAAAATACATGTCTATCTATAAAATATCTAAAATTATGCAATTAAATCATACATAACTTTGAGTATTTTATAGATAGAATAATATTTTTTATTTATTATAGTTTGGTTTACGCAGGGCTTAATGAATCAAAAAAATGAAGCAAAAATATGTGTAATATGTAGTTTTAATCCAACGAAAACAAATAACTATGAATGAAAAATTGTACACAATTTTGTCGCATTGCCCAAATTAGACCAAATCTATTATGGTTTCGTTTAGGCAGAATTTAATTGATTTTTAAAAACTAACTAATACCATCTGTAAATTGTAGTCTTAGTTCAATAAAAACAAATACATATGACTAACAAAGTTAAGTGTGCACTATTTATAGCGAATCTTAACAGCTTACCTCCACCCTTCGCCACTGGTATATGTACCATCGTCAAAATTCCAGACACATACAAACTTAAAATAAAATCAAATGTTGTACACAATCGTGAGTACTGTTTTGATGATTTAATAATATACTATATGTATAAGCTTAGAAAGTGTTTGGAATCCACCTCCTTTTATTAAAACTGACATGTAATTTTTTATTATAATGCGTTAATTTCAGAAAAGGATTTTTTCAGTCACATCATTAAAATATACACATTTAATTCCTACCTTCGAGTAATTCATAAAAAACTGTTTGATCTTGGTGATTGAAGTAGCAAAAACGTCAAACTCGGATACTGTGGATAGTTAGTTTGCGCAAACGGATGTACTAATGAAAATGATTATCGAATAATTCTAAGTTTTATTGGTTTGAAATAATTATTTTCTTCGCGCAATATGTATTACTTGGCAGTTGTAACCTGTATTTTTTTTTATTTAATAATATTCCAAAAAAGTTTTTGCAACGTAATTTTAAAATAAACCACGTATAGTGTGAAGAGCGATATTACTACTTTGAATCTACCATGGTCGTGATATTGTTGTTTCACAAGAGCTTATTGTATTTAACTAACTAAACCATGTTTTTTTTTGTTAAAAGAAACTCGTATAAAGAAAATATGGCGTATCTGGAAATGTGATAAGACTATTTTTTTTAACATTAATACTATCGACCGAATGTACTTGATGGAATTTGAATTTAAATTCTAATAAATTTGAGTTTTGCACTATTCCATTTGATTCGTTTTTTGCAACCCGGGATTCACCCTTTTTTACATTGGTGATTGGTCGAACATATACTGTTTGCTATAATATCACTATGTAGTATGTACATACATACCCAGGGTAAGGGCACACTTAAGTTCGTTGGTCTTCCATAAAATTATACACTGATTAGGTACAGTGCATGTACCTTTGTGCAATATTCAGAAGGTATTTTGAAAAGTAGATAACTATACATTTAATATTATGATAGTATAATGAAGGAAAAATCTGCATCTTAACTAAAGTGTATTAAACGAATCCAAGTACACAAGTGACTAAGTAGAGTAAATCGACTTAGTCGTTACTGTTTTCAAGGTACAACAATTTCTGTGTGCTTTTTTTATGTATCATACTTACAATCAAAACAGTTACACATATCATGGTAACTTCTTCTGAAGTTATTTATCAATAATTGTTCCCCCGTTAATCCTCAGTCTCTCTATTATTAATATCATTTTTGACATGTCAATATGATAACTTTGGCAAAATCGCTCCCCATACAGCATGTTTTATGATTTCGCACATTACAAAAGTATTGTTCGATGGGTGGGTATTTGAAAATGGCTGATACTCTTTGTGGGCCAATGATAGAATGTCTGCTTCTAGAGCCGCGAGTCGTGTGTTCGATTCCTGCGATGGTTAAAACAGGCTGGGCGAAAGGCTAGCAACCAACAGCATGCGTTGTCTTTTGAGATCAGGCATGCTTTTCAAAAGCATATGCCTATATTTCAAATTTGAAATTCCTTATTTCTGATGATAGATTATGATAACAAATTAATATAGTGGTGCTGTCATTAGTTTTTAATGAAAATATAAGTTGGCCATGTGATATGTTATAATGGGAAACTATTAGCATAGCATACAGCACATTTACTCTCATAGGGAGCAGTGCCGGAAAGCTAACATGTTGTTTATTTATTGGGGTTTTGGATTAGTATGTAAAGTTTACTATGATATTTTGGAATAAATAGAGTATGCGCCACATCCACAGCATCTATGATCCGCATGCCACTGCTACCAACCATTTATTGTAAAAAATCCTAATATAAATTACAATTTGTAATGCGTGTATGAGCGAACATTGGTTTACCATTTTGTAATAAATATTATTTTTACTATCGATCAAGTATTTTATACGCGAGTATGAGCAAAAATGAATTTACATTTTTTTTAACCAAATACGAGTCTTCGCTATCGACGAAGTGCTTTAGCCCGGCGGTATCTGAATTAGTAGCATCCATAGCGAGGGTATTTCATGAAACACTCCGGTAATCGACCGCCAGGAAGAAGTGCCGACGAGCTGATGATATCTCTTCAGACGGTGTGGTGATGATGACTATGAAGTGGCGGTCTAAGTGCCACGGAAACGCTTTCATTAGGCCCTGCGCGGAGGTGTTTAACTGACGAGCGGTGGCGATCTGTAATGCACGCAGTTACGTAGAAAGACACAATCTCACAGTTTGGTGTAAAAAATGTTGGGTGCAAAGAGATATTATATAAAATCATGAATTAATGCTATTTTAACATTTATTCTGATTGTAGTTCGTTGCGCAGATATCCACTGGGATACTGAAATATATATTATTGAAAAATTATTGGATGTTTAGCAGTTCATTCAAATTGACAAAACCTGTCAGATACTTTTATTTTTAGTGCCTAATTAATTTTTTTTAAAGTAAATAAGTTCTTATTGGCAAAGATAGAATTATCATGAAAGCACGTAAAACAATAATCGTCAGCTGAATGCAGAACTGTTAACTCACATTTTAAATATTTTACAGAAGTATTCTTTGAAACATCCTATTTAAGTTATTTATTATTTATATAGCCCCATGTATGCATCATTATTTTCATCAATAGTCCTACTAAAATATGATGTATACATTTATCTGTACAAATAATAAACAACTTAAGTACATAGGTTGTTTCAAAGAACTCCCAATTTTCACATTTGAGTTAGAATAGTTCTGTTATTATATTTCCATGTCTTGCAGCCTTCTATAAGACTGGCTCTGTTGGGAAAATGATTTTTATTTCTAGAAAATATGAAACTAGTATAAGAGCTGTCAATAGAACCTATAATATGAAATAATATCGTTCTTCACAACCCCATCGCGTTTGTCCTGGACATCACGATCGTGGCCTTGTATGCTTCCCTCCTGCTTTATCAACTTAAAATGTTTACATGATACAACATTGTTTTTTATGTATATATGTGCTGCCATACGAATTTTTTATTTAGTTGGTGTAATATTAGTTAAATATGTACAAAATTCCACAAATTAGTTTTATTAGTATAGGTAGTAGGTATTAGGATAGTCAATGTCGTGAGGGCGCGAAGACTCGATGGGCCGGTTATGAACGAACCCTGTGCCGCTCCCGGAGGAGACAGGTGGATAACGTCATGATGAACCTAGAAAGGCTGTGTGTGACCGACTTAAGAAATAACGCTCGGAATAGAGATTCCTTTAGTTGTGCAGTCGACCATGGAGTTAATTAGTATGTAGCGCTAGCTTTAGTAAGTAAGTCGTTGGCTATTGAGGTTGTCACACTATTCTTGTAAGTGAATTAATTGCCTACCTAAAATAAATCATTCATATTTATAGTTTTGATAATGGTGTGAAAATCAAAACAGCCATTGCTTAAAAAATGTGGAAATTAATATTATACTGTTGTATAATGTACCTACTTCTACCAAAGATATGCAATTAAAATTAATAGTTTTCTCTCATTTTGTTAATTATTTCTGACAATGGGCTAGTTATTTCGGCATCCTTAACGTTATAAGTGACACATTACGTTGATGTCACAATATGCTTATGTATGTGATTTTCTCAAAACCTCGGTGTTTTTTTATATTACTATATTACTTGTCATTAGGGTTCACGGCCTGTTGTTGTGTTAAAAAAGAATATATAAAGAGGTTTGGAAAGCTTTTGTAAGTTGGCTAGTTTTTACGTAATTCCGTCTAGTTTTGCTGACTCATCTATGATAAACGCCGGCGCCATACTAAAAACACATCTCCTGTTTCTACTACGATGATAATATGATTGTGAGGTATTTAGGTTTTAATGCTTTTATTTTCGGCAGTGTGGGATATAGGATATGTCATTCATTTTAACACTGTAATAAGTGAGAAGTTATGCTACCTAGGTACCAGAATTCCTTTTATTGACTTGGCAATTCTTACAGATTATAATGTTTTTTTTATTATTCTGGATTGAATTTAGTTTCACAACTTTTACGTGGCATATAGCTGTGTAGATAACCCTTAACGGAATTTTAAAGATAATAATATAATATAGTTAGTTGTTGCCTCGTTATTTTCGGTTTGTCTCTTGGATCTAAATATGTACTATTAATTGCAAAAACATTAAGTAGGTACTATTGTGAATATCACCCACCCAGCAGGGCTTGCTAGAATTATAAATTATAAGCGATACCCCACAGTACGTACATCAACCTAGTGGCAGAATGTAATGTGTTATTTGTCAAAAGATATTTTATAAATCTAATTATAAGTTATTTTTTTTTGCTAAATTTAAATAATGGCTGTTAGTTATTTGTATTGTATTTACACGAATATTAATTGTATGCGTGGGATACATACACATACGTTTAATGTAAAAGAAACAATGAAAAAAAAATAAGAAAAACGCTGTATGGATAACCGATAAATAAATTAATATAGACATACATTATCCAAAGGGCATTAAACGTCTACAGAGGCATCGTGAATCCTAGTGGATTTACACAGTTGTCAAATTTGTTTGAAGTACGTGACTGCGACGAGCTAGTGAAGCTTTTGATACCGGACCCGTGTATGTGAACCCGGTGATAATGATGATAAAATAAAATTCGTAAATGTGTAGCTACGTTAAACTTACTGTGGAATCATAATATACTTTGCTAGCTTACTCAATTAAAACAAATCTTCGTTGAGTTTTTTTGCGGCTTCGGTAGCCAAATATTTTGTAATTAGAAAAAAACGCGTTAATCAGCTAACTAAGCGTGGAGGCCGTTGTCAAAATTAGAAACCGATGGAATCGAAATACCTCAATACAAACATGGAAACACACCTTGATTGTTGTTTTAGGAATGGGACGAAACAATACATTCCACTTTTTGTCAGCGTTATGACTGTGGCACACTGGAAGACCCAACTGAATTAAACGCGACCGGGAGACGATATACTTCAATTGGACAGATTTTTGTAAGTCAAGCAGTGGATTAAAATAATTAATTTCTAATAACAATATTGGTGGTATTTTTTTTAAATTAAAAATATAAAGATTATGACGCTTCATGCGGCGACTGTATAGATATTTTGATGACTTTTGATTGACGGCAAAGCCATTTTAGTAAAACAAATGTATCGCACATCGCATAAATATTTCTCACATCGTGGGAAAATTAGAACTTGATCACTCAGTTTCGAGTTAAGGTAAACCTTTTCGGGACGGCACTTGCAATTATGTACCCCTGATAACACCAGTGGAATGGTAGAGAGTGGGTAGAATGATGCGCGTCTAAATCCAACCGTTGATATTCTCAACTTATTATTTCACCCAGAAGAAGTCGTGGGATATCACTATATGAGAATCACAATGTAGGTATTTCGTATATCAATATGTTTTTACTTTCATGCTAACTCACATTTCTATATTAAAACGAATTTAAGTTGGTATTTTAAAATCTGTCATGTTTTCATTTTCTTTTCTGTCCAGTTTCCTTAAGAGCACACATAAGTGAAACGGCAAATATTTTTTGGACGAAATTTTGCACTCGTCGCCAATCGAACAGTGGTAGTCGAGGTGTGAGCGCGTCAATTTGTTTTGTGATAGCGTCGGAGGAATATATTCTTATATCGTGTAAAGATGACAAAAAACGTTATGCATGTACTCGAAAAAGAAAACATGTCAATGAATATATTATTATTATTACTAACATAACAATAAACATGACGGGATAAATTAACGCATTTTGAATTTTATGACAAATTATGTTTTGTTTGCCACGCGTCATTTGCACAATCCGCAGGTCGTATAGTCACGATCTTTTTAGTTTAGACCATGCCTCAGCTGAAGTATAACCTTAAGTCTTTGTAAGGAATAACCACCAAAGTGCAACTTGCGGGATTTCATTATACCTTACAGTAGGGTTACATTGGGATATTCAGTGTAATATTACCAATAGAAATCGTAGCTGGGTACCGACTGAGATAATGGCTTCCTCGGTGAAGTGGATGACGAAAGTCACTCAACGGCGATCCGCTCTACCAGGTTCAGCCTTTTTTTATCCACCAGCAGGCCGGATGTCCCTCAGTCTTTCAGAAATCCTCCGAGAAATTGTTGCGGGACGTTTCTGGTGATTGGCCACTTTAGGCTCTGAAACGAAAAATAAATGCATAATCAAATAGATATTTGTAAAGGCTTGGTTCCTTACTTTGAAATTTCATAATTCGTTGGGTGGGATTTGGCCGCAGTATACTTTAATGCCAGCGCTCCATTGGCGAGCCAAAAGTCCGAGGACAATAAATCGTCCGATATGTTTATGCTCTGATACTGATCAACGAACGAATAAAATAGTCAAGCTGTCTAAAGTGAAAAGTTACGATTCTCGTAATGTCTTCCGATAATCCTATAATTTTGTGTTATTTATATGTAGACTTGCATAAAATAATATAGCAGTGAAAACAACACAAGTTTTACGATTTCTTTTATGAATTTCATAAATACAAATAAAAAAATAATTGGTAAATCTCTCATTTTCTAATATGTAAATTAACAAATTAATCAATGAAAATGTTTAAAACAATTACAGATTTTTTTTCGGTCAGAATAATGTCAAATCGAATTTGCATAGTGATCGACTGACGAAGTCTGGCAAAAATATCAAACATGTTTGAAATCCAACGAGCCTGGTCTGCGGATTAAAAAGTCCGCAGGTCTGGGGTGCTCCACGCGAAAAAAAGTCCGAAGACTGTAAATCGTCTGACTTGCGTGCCAATGGAGCGCCGGCTTAATACGATATTATTTATGTTAATACATTTTAAAAATTAATACTTCGGCATGCCCTTTGCTTTATAATAATATATATGGAGCTATATTTTCATGAAATCAGAAAGTTTTTACCATAATTGAAGTCAATCATTTGAACTTTCTGTATTTCAAATTACAACGCTTGATGGCAATTATTCTTATTCCGTTGAATTGGTAGTCTTCGGAAAAATATTATTGTATATTATTAAAATGTTACTGACTGTTTTATTACTATGTTTGTCAACATTTTCTAAATATAAATCTTTCTACGTTTTTAACACTGATGTATGTCGTTCTTATCTCATAACTGTCTTGATAAAAAAAAATTGTATTAGCGTTTTTGCATTATTCGTTATGGACTGTCTTGTCTTATCTTACTCGAGTCATTAACTATGTATTATTGTTACCTGGTATCTTCTCCTTTCTGTAGTATGCCGGAATCAGCCTTAAGCATATTATTGTCTCTATTAGTGTATACCTAGCAGTGGCGAAGGGTGGAGGTAGGCTTGGATTAGGCAAGGTTTAATTGAATTTTAAAAACTTACAAACACTATCTACACATTGTAGACTAGTGCAATGAAAACAAATACATTTGACTGACAAAGTTTAGTGTGCACTATTTATGGCGGATCTTAACAGCCTACCTCCACCCTTCGCCACTGATACCTAGTATATCTAGTAGAATATAGTTTGACGTACTATAATAACTTACCTATAAGTTATCTCCTTAAGTAAGTATTATGAGGTATTATTTTAGTTTAGAAAGTGCCGGTTGCTTGGTACGAAGTCATCCTCGAGTGTATAGCTAAATAATAGATGACCGTCTATTGTGGTCCGGCAGACCCTCCTTTGGTTCTAGTCTAGTACGGGATTTGTTTTGGTGCATTGAAGCGTGACGGAGGTGCAGGTGCGTCACTGCATTACTTCTTCGCTTCACTGTGGTACTGCGATGGCGGTTGCATGCATTCCGCCGTGTACAGTAGTCCTTGTGTACCGTAGACCAAATGTGCAACTGCACAAGGGCTTAGGAAAGGCGAGAAATGATTTGTTTATGCTTCCAATCAGATCTATAAATCTTGGATAAAAAAATCAACTGTATCAATTTTTTTTTATATAAAAACCATGTAAAGCCGTAAATGTCAGTAGGTAAATAAGCAACTGAAGCAAGAACACTACACATCGACGACTTTTTATTTAAAAGAATTCAATACTCCCAACGCATATAATATTTTTCTATCGCAAGACAAATGTTACATACATTTAAAAAAAATCATAGTTAATACTGCTCTGTCAAGCATTAACTTGAATGCATCCCAAAATAGATTTAATGCAGGAAGGTTGTTTGTGTAAATCTAAAAGCATATTAATGTTAGGCACATTTTCTCGATTCTTCAAAAATATATTGCTATAAGTAGCTGTTCTAAGCAGAAGACACCGGTCATGATTAGGAGTAATAGAACTTAGGGGATAGATCATGGCCCTCACATCCTGAAGTGGGCTCCTAGGCTAGGATCTTTGGCGGGCCCCCTACCTATCTCTAAAGATAAAGGCAGTTTGACGCTCTACAGTACCTATCGTTTTCCAAATGGTGTACGCAGTAAAATGAATGTGTATATTTAGTGTTTTTTTTTGTATATTTTAATACTTTTCCGACCATGTCCGATCCTAAATTAGATCATATGGGCCTCCACAGAGTAGAGGTTTGTATTAACAGATTTTGTTTTTTACGAGAAATGGATGTCAGCCACTTGCTCAACCTAATAGGTCCATACCCTGACTCACACACAAATTGAAAAACAATATGTGTACTTGCCAGACCCAGGACTCGAACCTGGGACCCACGGCGTGGTAGTCCAACGCTTAAGCCGCGCGGCCACCGTGGGCGTATAAATATATATTTTTTAATACTTACATCCATTTTAATTATTATGGAGTTGTCGAGTATCCATACACAATTAAACATTGTACAGAAACTGTGTAAAAATATTATTGAAGGACGTAGCGCATGACATAGCGCCGCAGGCGACTTTTTTACTATTGGAGCAAATTTATGATATGTGTTTATCTCCCTTATCTGGTTCACTCGCCACGCCGGGCCCCACCTGAGCCCGGGCCCCCAGGCTAGAGCCCTGTCAGCCCCCCCTTGTGGGGGCCATGGGCTAGATATGTCAGCTGGATAATGAACAAATTTGAGGTTCTAGAAAAATGATATGTTATAAGTAATTACTTTTAATTTTAAACTCATTATCAGTGTTGAGAATGTCGTGATAAGCGGACAAAACACATGGAATAATTGTCACATATTGCGGTTTATTTTAATTAATATAGGTGTATTATTTTATTAATCTATTAATTCATTTGCAGAAATGTGAATAGGTATGTTTTTATATCTAAAACTTCAGAGCCATTACTCTGCTAATTACCTAGTATAGGATTAAAGCTATATTCTATGTTAAGAGTGCATTATTGTAGATTATGTTCATTACATTTGTATTTATTTTATTTATAACCGAAAATATATCCTATCTTGGTTTTACTTTTATATTAAAAAAACAATCAGTCTTGTTAAATTTTAATGGAGTTTTTTTCGAACGGTGTTCTGATAAAACTATCTGTAAAGTGTTTTATTGCGTCAATTACGTTTATTGATTTTTTCCTTTAACAATCAATTTGGAATTATTCAAGGTTTTACTACGTAGCAATATTTCAACGTTCACGATTTGATTTTAAAGGGCAGTAGATAATTACTCTTAGCCCGGAGACGGTGGTGGTATTTCAATGGAATTTATACAAACATGGATTCATAATTATACCTAGTAATATTTTATGAAATATATAATCTCGAGTTATATCGATATGTATATTATTTAAGATGTCCATCTCTTGTATTATAAACGTCTCATATATTTTACGCTGTAGTTAGATAAGCACTCGTCCGACAAGAGTTTTTCGCAATCACACAATATTAATTCTTCAAGGTTTTGTTATGAAATATTTCTGTTATGTATTTTAAGTGGCGAAGAGTGGAGATAGGCTGTTAAGATCCGCCATAAATAATGCACACCAAACTTTGTCAGTTATACTTATTTGTTTTCATTGAACCAAGAATACAATTTTCACGTTAGCGAAAAGAAAAGCGAAAGCCAAACCATAAAATACTCGTCTATCTATGAAATATCAAAAATATGCAATTAAATCATATATAACTTTGGATATTCTATAGATAGAATAATATTTTCTATCTATGATAGTTTGTTTTAGGTAGGTATTAATGAATTTAAAAAAAATGAACCAGCAATATGTGTAATAACGTATTCTTAATCTAACGAAAACAAATAATTATGAAATGAATGGAAGTGTGCACAATTTTGTCGTATCGTCCAAAATAAACCAAAACTATTATGGCTTGGTTTAGACAGGGTTTAAGTGATTTTTAAAAAATAACGAACACCATCTGTAAATTGTAGTCTTAGTTCAATAAAAACGAATACGTATGACTAACAAAGTTTATTGTACACTATTTATGGCAGATATTAACAGCCTACCTCCACCCTTCGCTACTGATAGGTATACAATGCTTATATTATCGAAAACAAAATACGGAGTGATTGTCTGAAATCTATTGCGCCAAAAACGGCGATTATTTATTCTTTATTAGGCATTGTTAAGTTAAACAAACCATGGCATTAACATCTTCAATCTGGAAGAGCTGTAAGTATATATGTATGACTGAAAAATATTATTATTAGGTAAGTAGGTACTGACAATCTGAGTTCGGTGAACAACGTTATAGTCAGGAACTTAAGAGGACACGACGACGTGCAAGACTAGGAGTGACTAATTTAGTGGGTACCTACACTAAAGGCTTTTCGGCCTGGCAGAAGGGATTAGTCGAGGGTTGGAATTGGCAATGAAGCCATTTCATTCAGTTAAAACCGTGATGTCGCGAATGGTTTCAAATTTACTGTATGCTGTCAATTCATTTATTATTTTGGCGGGGTTTCTTCATTTGCACTAAGTTTAATAATATTTATACAGTTTTGCTGTTCAAAAATATTTATTCATTTTCATTAAGAGGTGTGAAAACAAAAAAGTGTAGGTACTCTACCATAATCAGTTAGTGTGTTTTAATGTTACAGGCAGACGACTACCGGATACGACAGTTCATATGTCAAGACAAATACGTAGCATAATTGAAACTGGTAGAGATGGCATTACGTTAGGACACTGATCATTCTGATAATTGTTGACAATTTGTGATTTCAAGTCATTTGTATTTGGCGAGATAAACGACGAATAATCATTTGAACTATCGCAATGGAATTAATTATTTTATTAATTCGAATAAAGTCATTTGGTGTTAGTTAAATTTGGTTGGGTTTTAGTGTCACTGCCGGAATCACTGTGTGATTCGAAATATACTCTTGCGGAGTTACAGAGTGTATCGAAAAAATCTCCTAAACCTGTCACGTCAAAGTTTCAGTCCAATTCGTCACGCACGGTAGCATATTTTACGGATTTTAATTTACGCAGTGTTATGACTGTATGCATATTAAAATTTTGTTAATTTTGCGCTTAAGTGGTCACATCGAAATCTTTCTGAAAGAGATTGTACCTAATGATTTTATGAATAGAATATAAATTCAACTGATTTGGTGGTACAAGGGGTATCTAGTGACGCAATTACGAAAGCAGCAATTAAATACAATTTACTGAATTGAAAGTGAAAACACTGCTATAAAATTATTTTTTTTGAAAACTTTCGCCTTCTTACTACTTAAGTAAATAGGTACATGTTTGTTAAGATTATTTTAGCATTCAAAAGTAGTTTTCTAAGTATATCGAATGTTTATTATATAAATTTAGAATAACTTATTTATATTTTTTTCTTGAAATAAAGAAACCTCACTTTTTCTAGAAAGTAAAATTTATTTAATTTTTTGCATACCTACTTACACATTTTTTTATTCCGCAAACGTAAACTAACTGGCGTATGCATATAACAGCAAACTGCATTCAAGCTATTTAATGCAAATTTGCATGCATAAACCTAAATAGAGACCGTTGAATAGTGATGTCACGTTGCTGACGTAATCGCGTCATGCCGTGACTAATGTTACCAACTTTTAAATTTTGATTCCCCGATAATTAATTTAAAATTTTGAAATTGTGAGTAAGTGTAAAAATGTGCAAACGGTAGGCAATATAAATTTAATAATTATAAATGAATAAATATCATGAACTTTAAATAATTTATTTGTTATAATATCATATTTATTTTATACTTCAATGCAGAAAAGGATAAAGCATACCCAGTAAACATTTCCATAATATGGCAATACAGCTTCGCGGGCTCATTGACAATATTGACGTTTCCATCGACCCTCGATATCTGTATACATTTTTACAATTTTAGCATTTTTACCATCATGAATCCAACGACGACGGGCAGTTAACTTCAATCAAGACGAACTAAACCTACTAAACGCTTGTTGTGATGAACTCATTTTAGACATATATTATTAAAGTGACACTGACAGATCGCGCAGATCGCCGCCATTTTAAGTTTGGTGCGCATTCCTGTACGCATCTTCGTGACGTATGCATTTTTTATAGTTTTCTTTATTCGGCCGATAAACCACTAACTGCGTTGAGCGCGGTTCGAAACTGTATGAATACGGCTGTAAAAACAGATTAGGTATTTACATATTTTTCTTAATAATACAGCAATATAATAAATATATGTATACCATAATTTTATGTTGAATATAAACAGATTAATAATAGGTACCTACCTACTGTGAATTATTCATGAATAAATTAAATACCGAATTTATTACAAATATGACTTATTGCCATAGTTTACACTGCTAATGCTTATGATTATAATATGTATTAACGTGTTGCCCCAATTTTCAAAATATTATGTTGAATTTTTTTTGTCAGACTTATTATACTTCATAAAAATTTACGGCGGTATTAAAGATGTTGTTTATTTATATTCTTCACATTCTATGGTTGGTGGTATTGGATTGTGTGTCTCTGATGATTATCTTAGGAATCGAGGGCATCCGTTGTTTGTTCCCCCGAGGTGCAGAACTAACCTGCCATTAGTGATGCCAATTGGGAAGGCAATAACCATGTTCAATGAAATCGCTTCGGAGACTGATATATTCCACTTACGTGAGAGTGAACTTAGGTGGACGTTGTTTTGTAAGTTTTTAAGATAGGGTCTATCACTAGTTCACTCTGTGTGATTCCATCTACTTTTATTTGTGTTATTTTATTTCTTTTCTTTTCTTATTTTATTACTTCTTGTATTATACTCACATTACTTTGTATTTATAGTTCAACAATTGTTACCACTTATCTTATGTCATGTCGCGAACGCTTTAAATTTATAATTTGTTATGCTCATTATATGCAAAATAAATAAATATGAATTTGAATATTGGATACTATTTTCATTTACAAAATCGTATGATAATAATATCGGTTATTATGTTTTAAAGTCATAACGATTAAATTAATTCATTGAATTAATGTGCCGCTAATGGGCTTTTAATACTTGCTGGAAATATTGCTCATGCATCAGCATGTATGTTAATAACCACAATGTAGTGATTAAATCTATACATTAAGTAAAAACCAAATTATTCCAACAACCGTGAAAATCTACGATCACACTGGTCGGAGTTTATTCGGTGTTCAACGTTTTATCGGCGGAGTGATTCCGTCACCTCTCCAGTGCCGTCCGCTATCTGAATTAATTAACGATTAACATGTATTTGTCCCAATCTTAGGGCCGCATCTCTTCTCTCGCTAGACATTTCTAGTTCCAGGGGTATTCATTGTTTTTGGTTCCGTAGATAAGATACATACATGTTTTAAATGATGTGTCTTATAGTGAGAAAATTTTAAAATTAAGAATTGGTAGGGAAGTACCTATATTAAAAGATACGTGTGCGTTTGATGCTATTTTGTAACATAATGGTGATTAGAACAGTATTGACCTTTTAAAATATGTATATCTGTATGTATCTGAAAGTCCTGAGTGGATGTATCTATAGTCTAAACCTGAGTGCCATTAAAAATATTGGGGAAGAACGTTCGTAGCGTCGTTTAATTATGTATTATGTTAATGTTCATATTGCATTCAAAACGGATTTGAAAGAGCATTGGGTCTGTTTTTTTTTTTTTTGGGAAACACCGATGTCATTATCTTCATCCACTTCATTCCACTCTTGGATGAAGGCGTCACCTAGCTCTTACCACTCTTTAATCCCTAGTTATTCGTTGCCACCTACATCCACCGAAATTTATAAGTTCGCGGGTTTTAAGGCTGTGACAGTTTAGTGCCCTTTGGGTAATACTGTATGACGGCATTTTGTCCGGCGGTTCTCCTCTCGCCGAGCGACATGTCCAGCCCATTTAATTTCATCTACTTAGCAACCTTTAACCACACTGTACTATTGTTTGCCTTCTTATCCATTGCTTTATTTTGCGAAGTTTTCGCTTTATACCGAACATGCGCCTTTCCATGTCATGTTGCACTACTAAAAAACATGGTAATATAAACTCATAAGTGCCCAGGTAGGAGGGGAGAGGATATAAGGATTCTTAGGTATATCTTTTTATCGTTTGACTCATTACTGAGAATGGCTATAACAAAAATTATAGGCTTTACCAACACCTTCTACCCTTCGAATAATCTTCGACCTGCGCTGATTTAGTTTCTTTGACCATTGTTAGTCTAGTCGCTTTTTGACGATGTCACTACGTCTGGTAAGCGTATGCCTGCGTGCTCATTTTAGTAATGCTAGGTTCAAGTCCCGTCGGGTGTCGTATTTTTCTAAAAAAGACTTTATAGTGAGTATATGCACGACATGTTTTCAAATTACGTATGCTCGATATATATAATGTTACATTTGCAAATCTTGTGAATTATTCGTTCAATAAAAGAAATAGTTTATTAAATCTTTTATAATTAGGAATTAATTCTCTTTATATTATAGTCGCATTGCTCAATTTTATAGATGTAGTCTTCAGAGTAATACAACTATTAAATGAAAAGTATGTTTATTTTTCAAATACTAGTTTTGGCATAATTATTTTTTAATTTTTTAATATAACTTAAGTAGGTACTTAAATATCATATCTTAAATTAATAATTTGTTATGCATGTAATATAAATAAATAGTATTGACTCATGGCTTTGATTCTAATATTAAGTTGAACTAGTCAATGTATCTAGAAAATTGTACGTTACGTTATACATGACGGAATCTTTGGCAGTCGAATCCTTCTCACGTATAACTAAGACGGTATCTACACGATAAGTGTTTAAAAAAGCAAATCCACTCGCCATCACTGTCTTTGACATGGTAGAGCTACGTTTTAATTGTCAGAAAGAGACTTCTGTTGTAAAGTTTCGATTCGGGAATTTTGACAGCTGATTCAGGCTACTTGTTAAACGGACTGTACCTACTATCTACTGGTCTGCGGGCCGTGCACTTTTTCAACCCGCTGCCTCGTTACAACTAACAAGTTACTGGCCGCGACTCGATCACTTCGCCATTGTATCAAGTTTTATGTTATTATTGAGCCTCCACTTATCGGCGTGACGATCTATTATTCTACGCCAGCCTTTGTAGTATTGAGTATTGACCCGTCCAATACGAACGACTGGCTACTCAACTATCTCTGTAGTTTAGTTATTACCTACCGACGCATGATATAAATAAATGAATACAGATTTTTTTAATTCAATACTAAATATACAGAAAATTTATATTGAAAATACACAATTTCAAACTGACATATATTATTATGTTGGTATTGGCAAATCTTGGACTGAATTAGATTCAAACACAACTCTTACCAAATTTATTATTCCATAAATACTGTGTTAAATTCTTGAATAATTATGATATTAGTGAACAAAAAATATTTAACGTACCTACATAATTTTATTTACAACAACCCCCGACACATTTTTTATATGTTTAAATCTAGTGGAAAATTAATGGTACTTCAATGCCCAATGAAAAATATTATATTCGAAAATTGTGTATATTATTCATTTACTGCCTTAAATATTAGCAAGTCCAACAACGTCGAAACTAAAAATTCCGATGAAAATTTTAATTATGCTATCTGCCCTAGTTTAGAGATTTGAAAAGTGCGTTACCATTATTGATGTAACTTATCAACGCAACCTCAAGTCGAGTCGGCAGCTTAATCAGTAACACTCTCATCGGATTGTGATTGCTATGTGTTTAATTCTCATTCGGTCCTAGGGTTTTTTTTAAGGTTTCTGTGGTTGTTTCAAATTATAAATGTTCGATGCAGAATGTCATCATTTAAAATCTTGTGTACTATTCCTTGCATTAAATAAAAAATATTTTTATTAAAAATTATTAGAAAATATAAAGGTACAAAAAACTCAAAAAAACAATGATTTTGAAGAAATCGGATATTTTTTTACATGTGAAATATTAATATTGAAGAGGACGTGTTGGCTGAATAAGCTAAAGAAATGGCGCGAATTTGTAATATGCACCCTTATTATAGTTACTTTAGTAGTTAGTACTAAATCGGGTTTTTTTACCATGTGAAATTAAAACAATATTTCTAAGGTTTAATTGTATAATATCAATCATAAATAACAAAACACAAACTACAAAACTTTTTAACTATCAAAATAATACTTTACTTCCTGAAAATATTCTTTCTGCTGGTAAAATTCAGTACATGAGTATACCATGTTGAATTGAACAAGTAATTCCGATTTTATCAAATCAATAGAATATCTGTTTATTGCATTTGACCATTGTAAATTCATCTGAGAAATTACCCGTTAGGATTAATTAATGTTAGTATGGTTAAAATAAATGAAATTAGATTGAACATATTTTTAGTCTCTTTAATAGCTAAACTGCCATTTATGTGCAGCTGTGTCTTTAGAGTTTTTCGCAAACACCTCAATTAGGTATATAAGTTTTCAGCTAGTTAAATTCTTAATACCTTCATCAGGTCCATACTGCTTATCCAGTTAAATTGATTATTGATATACACTGCATTCTCTATACCTTCGAAACTTATTTCGTTATTCATGGATATGTCGTTTTTGTATTTTTTTGTATATGAATATTTTTCGTCACTGAGATGCTACTTCTATTATTAAGTCAATGTTATTATCACTAAACTAAATTTATTTTACCTTTACGTGGGATTGTGTTCTGACTTTTATCACAGTGCATTTATTATTTCATAATTATAGATAGTTAACTAGATATAAACTTAACGCTTTCGCTGCTGAATAGATAATGAGATTTTAATTGCCCCCTTTAAAATGCACGTTAATTACATCGATCGGCCGCCTGGTCATTACGCACCGTGTGCGTCTTCCGCGTCCAAAGTATTAATATGTACCTAGGTACTTAACTATTTCAATTTCTATATCGATTTCTTTATCGGTGCTTAATCGTAATAAATCGATTGTTCAGAAAACTAAATCTGGAAGCGTTAAGAATGCAAAAATCTGACAGCGCAATAAACAATATTATGAACTTTCTTTTAGGATGGTCACGTTTTTGAAAGAGATCAATTGTGTCAGCATCTGAAGTAGGGTCTGTAATCCCGGAGATTCCGTTTTTTATTTGGTCCACAAACCGGGATCGAAAAACTTACGACTAATTTAATTAGTGTTTTTTTAATTGTGAATAAAGTTATTCCTCCTTCAGTTCTTTTATTATTACCCTTTGCCGGTAATAAGAGTCAATAAATAATGAATGTCATAATTATTAATGATTGTATGAGTAGGTATCCTTTTATATATACATTTTTTTTTTTAAATAAAACCTTTCCTATTTTAATGGGTTGGTAGCTTTTAAAAAAAAAAATATTATTGTATCGTAAAGGTGAGAGCACTTGGTCGAAAAAAATATTGTTTTCATGGAAAGCTTAACCCAAAATCCAAATTATCACAAACTAAACTAGACAAATTCTTAAATAAGTATCTATCCGTATGACGATAGATATCAGCTTATGTGCTACACATTTCGTATCCATATTTAGTACCTACCTATATGCTACACCAATTACAAATGTTATCAAACAAATTGTCAACACTAATCAGATAATTTATTATGACAATATTTTTATATATCAGCTTTGAAATTAGTATTTTTAATGGCCGACAGATCGCCGTTGCAAATTCATGCTCTTTTATAATATGATATTTTATAGGTATATAACCTAATATAATTTGTGTATATCATTAACTTAGCGTTTATGTTATATACTGAACAACTTAGCATTGAAATTGCGATTTTTAGTACTGCGCACGAATTAAATAGGGTAAATGTAATTATTGTCACCGTTATTATTTCCTACTGCTCTTACATTGGGCCTATTGCATCGTTTTCTCTCGCTGCGTATTACTCTAACTACGTCATATTATCTGTCAAAATTATCGAACTTCACGCTTACGCATATTATACTGAATCATGAGTAGAACATTAATATCGTGGTAAATAAAGATCATGATAGTGTTTCAAATTACTTTAAAATTACGACTTAATTACAAACCTCAATATAAAACTTTACGTAGGTATTATATTTATTAAAATAATACTTAGTTAACATTGAAGTAAATGGGTAATGCGCGTGCTAATAAAACAATATAACATCTCTTTAATTATGTCCTGAATAAAGTTAACAGCATACTTTAAAATAATAAAAAAATATTATAGTTACTTACACACATTTTATCGCATCCTATGATGTTTATTCTTTTGATGGAAACAAAATTATCCCTGAATAGCGATTGAACTCCAGTTGGGATTGCCAACCCTGATTTGAAGTGCTAGGTCTGGTTAATCAGCCGCCCCGTCTGAACTAAGCGGCCCTCCGGTATCCGTGTTTAGATTTGTAGAATGAAGTGAGATCGAGGTTGTGATATGGACGCCCGAAGTGGGACGCGGGATCATTGTTTTCATTCCGAGCTGATGTTGTAGATGCGCTGTGATGTAGCTGTTGTTCTTGTTAAACGAACGTCCTCGTGTCTTAACCATGCGGCGTTAGAATAACTTCATTATTGGCCACACAATGTGAGATTCGCCGATGAAATGGGCACAATAGAGCCAACTATCGAACAGATTAACTTGATGTGTCCATTGACGGTATGCAGTATGTACGGTTACTCATAGAAACCGTCAATT
Organism: Rhyacophila brunnea; assembly: GCF_057557595.1. NCBI lineage: Eukaryota > Metazoa > Arthropoda > Insecta > Trichoptera > Rhyacophilidae > Rhyacophila > Rhyacophila brunnea. The sequence continues at coordinate 4,571,073 of NW_028232796.1, read as the reverse complement.
CGTATTGCATTCTACAATTTATAATTGCAGAATCTTCAATTAATCTGATTATATTTTTACACCTGATATCCATTGCATCTTAACACCAAAAATAACATATTTACATACACGATACTTAAATAGAATCTGTATTTAACTAATAGTCAGCAAAAATGTTTTACAGCCGAGCATAATTATTATTATTAGTAATCTTATCTTATCTAAATTCCAGTGGGTCTATTCTAATACTTAACGACCACTAAAGTGATATAATGATAAATACGACGGCTAATTAGGGTAGGTTTGGTTCAAAGTGTTAGCAATTATTGTAACAATTAATACAATAAGTTGGTTGTAATTGTTGCAGTACGTGCTATTTTAACAGCACTTCTCTTGGCTGTGATAAAATTCAGAGCGAGATAGACAGTTTTGACCGTTTAGATGGCTAACTTATTGCAACAATTATAATACCTCAATACAAATATGTACTAAATACTATCACTTTATCACTTTAGCGGTCGATAGTCGCCTTGTGTATAGAATAGACCCGCAGATTACATACTAACCTACCTATAATGTAACATTTTAAAAAAATGACACTATTATAATATATTCATAATGTAGGATGGAAACGATATATAAACGATAGTTATTTAATTGTGAGTTGGATCGTTAGGATTGTCATATTTAGCGTCCCGTCGTCAGCAGGAATTCTTCTGTGACAAAGTTACAGATTTTTTATAAAGTAGAAAGATATGACAAAACCTCACACTTACGCTGCTTTGGCCTAGAAACCTCGAAATGTATTTATTATTTTTTTAATATTGTTATTTATCATGCCGTGAACATCTTAAGCTTGTTATCTATTATGTCGCTCGTACAATTAAATCAATTAATATTTTCACTCTTTCTTCTGTGTATAATATATTTATATACAATATATCTAGCATTTATAATTCATAAATATTCTCAAAATACAATTTTGAAGAGTATTGGTTAAATGTCATATTATGGAGGTATTAAAATGAAACGAACGTTTGTTCCAAGAAGATTAGCCTTAGTACCTTTTTAAACTTCACTTTCATAATAATATAACATTTATTTTCACGAAAGATTCATAATAAATATCTTTATGAGATCTTTACTAGTAAAATTTATGGATAGATTCTTATTGTTGTATCTATTGATACATTTTAGTGTCTGGCTTCTCTCTCATCCTTTATCCATGATTGTATGGTTCTATAATAATGTAGACTTCCACACTTGACTTCTCCCTTGCATAAATTTTCTATTCAAACATAAAACGGCCATTGTGATGCCGTATGAATATTATTGTAGGAAATGCTCATCTTACACGAAGTTCTTTTGTAAGGATAATACAATTAATATACTGAGCTGCTGCAAATATTTTTGTCGAGCCTCTATCAGATGTGAGTCACTCACCTGTCACGCTGAGAACGATGAGTTATGTGCGGGGAATTTAATCGAAGAATTTTTCTGAGAATGCCACATACATTTTTATATTATCTGCACACGCGGACTACAGAAATGAAAACTGAATTTTGTTATCTTTCATGGTTTAAATTGTTTCGCCAATTCGTTTGTCTGTACGGGAAAACAATAGGTTTTGAGGCAATTAAAACATCTTACTAGATAATGGTAAATATTTTATTCGCATATTATTTTATCTGTAAAAAATAGCTGGCGATAAACGTATTTTATAGTAGAGTATGCACTAATTATTTTTGAATTCTTCATAATTTATGGTACTTATCATATTACATAATATCACCTACCATCAACTGTGGATCTGAATTTAGCGCTTTGGCCTTCTGACTGATGGATCCACGCATTTGAATACCGACCGCTGTATATAATCAGCATGTTCTTTTTTAGAATTATTAAGAACTGTCCTTGCTTTTTCGTACAAGGTGGTTGTTAGTAATTTTGAACAATCACATATATCCAGGCTTTGAGAAAATCACATAAATAGTTTGTCCTCACCGGGCGTCAAACCCAGAACTCTCGGGTGGATGGCGAGCGCATTACGCACTGCACCACGAGAGCCGCCCCAGAATCAGCATGTTGCATTATCATTAAACATCTAGTTAGGGTATGGATACCATAGTTTCACTAATTTGTCAATATTTAATATCCATATCCGTATCCGTAATATAAAAGTCCATATCCGGGGTTTATTGACTGTTTGACAAAGCCGTTCAGTAGCTCCTTCCACTAGTCTACGTCCCTATTTCTTTACTGCCACGTACTTCCGTCAAGTTTGATTAGTTCGGGATGCAGTGGATATTTGGTCGACCATGTAGTCATTCATTGCATCTTGGAAATTATCGATTGTCTGCAGATGTCTTCTTTGTCTCTTTAACTATTGGTTTTTTGTGATCTTTCCGGCTTATGCCCAGCATGTACCTTTCCATAATACGTTGTACTAATAATTTTTCAATGTCTATCACAGAAACCGTGTTTCACAATAATACATTACCATTCGTATCACATATTGGTTTGTTAGGCAAAATGTGTGAGATCTGTTCTGAATGTATCATTCGTTTTCATCATCATCATTAGGGTTGCGCAGTTTTGGGTGCAGATTTCATTGGGCGTCAAAATACATAGAAAATACGTTTTATAATACTTAGGTACCGGCTATCTGTAGGTATTATTATAAATATAATATATTCAACTATGTAAATTGAATCTAATGTTGAAATATTATGTGAAGTAGGGTATGATGCATTCTATCGAAGCATTCTAACATAAATATAAATATTTTGATTGGCATACAATAATAATTTCAACTGTTCTGTTTCCATCCCATCCATTCCAACCATCCCTAGCGCAGCCATGTCTCGTTTTCAAAAGTGTTGATATGTATCTGTATAGTATTTTGTATTTATTTGATCTTGTAACGAAAGAGGACGCGAATACCATTTAGAATCTAGACCATAGTTCTCTAGACGTTTTATGGCTCGCCGCCTCCTTTTGAAATATATTTTTCTTCCCGGAAAATTTCAACTTATCTAAAAAAATGTGTGGTTTTTGAATTTCTCCTACTTCAATGTTTATATTGGTATTTAGTTTGTTGAAAATTAAAAATTACTAAAAGTATAATAATTAAAGACCAATCAGAAGGATGAGTCCGGTCTTGTCACTTGCTAATCAACTCTCCGACACTGCAGCTGAGGTCAGCAACGTAATCCAGAGAAGATAAAGGTTAAATATTTTTTTTATTATTACACGTCTTGTCTATAGTCACGGGTACGTTCGTAAAGTAAATAATTTACTGTCCATACATAAGCAGTAGGTATCCGAGTACATGCGAAGAACGTACCTATATATAAAATAAGTGTACCTAACGTGCAGGTGTTATCGGTGTCGTAATGAAGTGTAGACCAAGTCTTCCGACCAATTACCTTTACAACTTTAAGTGCAAGAATTTGCGATTGTTAGTGCACCCACAGGAAACGTTGATTGGACAGCAATTCTTTACTATTCACACAAGATAGATCCAATATTTGAAATAAAATCCAACTCTACTAAAATACTACCTCTACTAGTAAGTAGGTACTACCAACCATTTAATACGTGCTTTCATAAACTACGTTTTAATGATCAAAATTACCACGAAATAGAATATATTGTCAATAAATTTAATGGTTACATGTACCTAAATATTGTAAATTGTACGTAAAACATTTCAACGTGAGCTTTCTTATCGGAAATTTCAATTCAATATGAACATTAATTGAATTTTCATAGCTGATTTTGGCAAAATTCAAAAACGAAAACCTAGCCTAACCTAACAAATAATCCAGTATATCAAATTATTACCATGTTTTCAAAATTTTCTTGTTGCTGGATTCCTGTAAAATGTAAACCGACAAAAACCGTGTTTTATTTGTACATGAATTTTATGTCAGTACTATACGACCCAAAGAGGTTGGACAGTCTTTAATATACGGTCATATAATATTTCCGATACAACATTTCACGGTGAAGTGTGATACGGCGAACTGCATACGTACAAGTTTCCGGACACGAAATTGAACACCGCTTTCTAAACTATTATTTATTGTAGATAATATTATGATTTTTGAATTTATTAAATATTTTTTTAATGTTATTATAATAACTAAGAGCGGAATGCAGAAACATTTGTCATAACTAAAATTTCCTTAGCAGAAAACACTATGCAGATACATTGTCCTTAGTTAAGATCATTTCTATTGAAAATAATACCATATTTAAAAATTCTCGTTAGGTAAATTAGGTAAATTATTTTATAATTGTTAAACGATGACAAAAATATGACAACTGCATTTTATAAATGTAATAACTATAAATAAATATTAATATTTAATTATAATACTCTTATGTTTCCGTTATAAGTCATTATACGTGATTCCACAGGCACCGCAAGATATTTTTTTAACATGGTAACACTAGCTTCAAGTGTCATTCTTCACCTAGTATTTTGTATTTCTGTGGGTTGGCGTATAAAAGTAAATTAATATTCTGCAAGTACATGCCAAACGAATTAACACTATCAATATCCTTATTGAGATACATTGTTAAATGAATTTGAGTGTATGGACTGTGTTATAGACATGCGAATTTATTTTGACAGCAGCTGTCAGTGGTAAATGGTAATACAGAAGGGGGCGTGTTCATAACAAAAGTAGTCTATGGTTAAGTCATACTTTTCGGCGACTTATCCTTAGGAACGAAATCTTAGATTGTGCATTCCGCTCTAAAACACTTTAAAATATAACTTATCATTAAGTCGTATTATATTCAATGTTTAGTATTACGTCGCTAGATGTATTTAATAACAATACACTACCCCTTAAATTAATAATCTCGTGAGATGATTGGTACGGGAAATGATTTAAATCTTTATAACAATTAAGTGATATAGCTACATTAATTTAAAAAACCGTTTCCTAACTCTACAGTAGGTGCCACCTATATAATATTGTACCGTTTGAATTCTTTAATATTATTAGTAGATATTTCTTTCAGTGTTTCGTAACCGGATTGTTTGATGTACTTTCCGGAATGTACAACAACCATACTACATTGTATTAGAACAATGCGTTATCTTTGTGTAGAAGGGCACTGATCACAATGATTGTTTCCTTTTTGAAATTTTGTCGTGGTATTATTTAATACTTATTGAGAACTACAAAATAATTGGCTTTAAATTAAATCCTAGAAATATAACCGGTATCCACACATTTTTTACACCTTAAAAACATTCATATTAAATATAAAACACAATATTACTACTCATATTTATTTTAAATTGTGTACCTACTCAAACACTGCTTGACACTGCACGTGTAAGTTCATAAAAAAATATTTGACAAATTCAGCCACTGGCCAAGGTCAAACACAACCCAATTACCGTGGAGTACGGTCATCTGTATTTCGAATGTATTCGTGACTTACTGATAACTAAACGCATTTAAAGCACATGATATAATACACAATATAATGAATTCGTTCATTATTTTTGTAAGTCATAATATGCTGTCATTTCTTCTAGTTGTTCAATTTTGATTTATAATGTCGGATGATTCTTTTGGTAGTATGGGTAGGAGCTTTCTCCACTGCTCATCTTTTCCCTTCTCAGCATTCTGCGGCGTCCTGGTGTCCTAACGAATTTGAATTTACATGTTACTACGTGGTCGCAGCCATGATTTATTTTGGATCGGAACCGTTTCCTCGCCAAGCCTATCAGGCACCATTAGCGAGGTGTGCAAGACTATTCAAAGCGCTCCACAATGACCTAGAAATTTTCGGTGACGTGCCATTCGTGACGTATTTTGTAGGTATTCGAAATTTTATCTTTCTGTATAAAATTGTACTTAAGTTATTCTATTATTATTATATATTCTCTTCTTCTCTCTTCTTGTGAGGGTAATATAATGTAAATCGCATGTTGTGAACGTCTTGAATTTAGATTTGTTCTCCACAATGTTTTGTTTTCATAAATAAATATCGTCTATAGATTTGGATTGATTATTTTCTTCGTCCTATTTGATCTTTGGTCTGCAAAATTATGGTGCCAAAATGTGATAATCTCGATCAGAAAGAAAAAAAAACTGTAATTTTATGCTAATTTGAATTTTCAAATATATGATTCGATGTAGCTTGCTATATAAGATAATTACCTATTTCACTGTAATCATTTTGCTTTAACAGTCGGTTCTCACTCTATAATACCGTGGCAGAGTCATTTTCAAGCACCTTTGCTTTTCAAGGCAACAGCAATGTGCATCGCAGTTATTTTCTGCCATAATTGGTTCTAAGCCCTAACGTCTCGCAATAAGAAACTGACTCAAAAAGTGGTTCTTTTCCGCTTATTTTACGGTAGTTGTGCATCGGACGTTAGTGCCGTGAATAAAAAGCAAAGCGATTAGGTGCATCACAGCGGTGCGGCGTTTTTAAAAGCTGTTTCCAATGAAGCGTGCATTGTCAATTTACGTAGATTATTTTCATTACCGTTTTTTGATTGCTAATTCAAAAATCTATTCCACGAGCCATCTGTAAGATGTTTTTTTAACTTTAAATTGAATACCGAATAAGTATCTTTTCAAATTATTTGCAATTATGTATTTTTTTTGACGTAATGCCTACCAACCGATAAGGCCTCGTACCATACGACCCACAAAAGGTCACGTGATATATCTACAGTTTTTAAAATCTGGGAATGTCACCGGAACGAATCGGGTTGTCACCATGTCCCCACATCATGAAGCGGGCCCCCAGGCTAGGATCTTTGGCGGGCCCCCGTATAGGTAAACCGTTCCACAGTGGCACTATAAGCGACGCGCGGTTGTATTGGAATAGTTTTCTGCAATGCTTGTTTCTATGCTAGCAAACAATACCACTACAACTGCATGGTGGGTTTACCGTGTCCATGGTGCCACTGTATACTGATTTATCTATACCTATCGCTAAAGATAAAGGCAGTGTGATGCTCTACAGTAGCGTTTTCCAAATGGTGTACACGGTAAAAAAATATTTGTATAATTAATGTTTTTTTTTTGTATATTTTAATTATGGAGTTGTCGAGTATTGATATATAATTAAAAATTGTATCGTACAACCACACAATTTTAAATAATAACATAATTGAAGAAAAATGGCAATTTAGAAAAAAAATACTATCGGGGCGAATTTGTGATGTGTGTTTATATCACTTATCTGGTCTTATCGCCACCCCGGGCCCTTATTGAGCCCGGGCCCCCAAGCTAGAACCCTGTCAGCCCCCTCTTTGTGGGGGCCATGGTTGTCACACACATGAATTTGGTACGGTCTGGATCTAGACTAACTCGAATATATTTCTTAGTTTTGACCTATTGGATTTATCCTATAGGTGAAATGTTTCGATACATTCGAATAGATACCTAGTCATTGATTCCGAGGAATTATGTACCTACCAAGTTGATCAAAATAGGCATATACCTACTCGTCTGATTGATCTTCAAGCCTAGGTTTTTTGCGGATGCTAAACAACACAACTAAACACTCAGGTCAAATCATAATAATCATGTTTAGGAAAGATAGGTAGGTATATACCTACGTCAAAGACGACTGAGATGACGATAGTGGTACTTACTTGGTTACACAGTTTTAAGTTAGTTTTTTTTATATATTATATTATGTAACCGTTATGTAGAAAACTCTATGTAGGTTTTATTAGAATCAACCTTCATACAACGAAATGCTGGTTATAAAAATGCTACTATTAAATTAATTATTGTACATTGTACCATTGCGTTCAGTGTAGTTATACATGCATAATATAATTATACACATCATAGAGAGGTAAATACTGCTACAGTATAATGATACGATATAAAGTATATATCACTGATGCTTTCAAGCGAAGAGCTCACCAACGATGTGATAGCCGGTTCTATTTCGCGTTTACATGCGGAATTAACATACTTCATAAGAAATTACGGCTGAATGTCATCCCAGACTTATAAGTTAACAAGGTAACATCCTTGTTATGCTGAATACGATGTATGTTTAGTGAGACAGGGTTATAGTGTAATAGTCATGATTCATGAACATTGATGGAAGAACAGAATTGTTACGTGGCTCTTGTTGTATTGATAATTAAGGTGTTTTTGTAATTTGTACGATTTATGAATTACTTAAATTGATAATTATGGTTAACTTGTATGCATATGCATATGAAGGGGTGGACAGGTTCACGTATCTCGGATCCAGCCTAAATACCTAAAATAAGGCAGCAGAGGAGATAAAAATCCGCCTTATCTCCGGGAATAAATGCTGGCATGCCTCCAAGCGACTGGTGGGGTCGAAAATTCTAATCCGAAGAAGTAAACTTCTAATTTATAAAAAATTATAAGGCCAGTGGTCACTTATGGCTGTGAGTCTTGGTGCTTAACTCAAAACGAGGACAACAAATTAGCTGTCTTCGAGCGCAAAATACTCCGAAAAATCTTTGGACCCACGTTGGAAAATGGGAACTACAGAATAAAAATGAACCACGAGTTGGAAGAGCTGATTGAACGGCAAACAATCATAAGATACTGTAAGTCCCAAAGACTACGATGGGCGGGAAATGTGGAGAGAATGCCTGAAATTAGAGCGCCAAGGATCATACCCCAACGGAAGAGACCCAGAGGCCGTCCAAGAAGGAGATGGGCTGACGCCGTAGAAGTGGACTGGCTTCATATAGGAAGACCCGGTAACTGGAGAAGTGTGGCGAGAGACCGAAGTGAGTGGAGAGCGGTTGTGAAGGAGGCCAAATCCCACCCCGGGATGTAGCGCTGTGGAAGAAGAAGGTTAACTTGTGTAACTATGTGCATTTAGCACAATATTATCATATTATAACGCTCGCTATGAAGTTATGGGGCTCAGCTTCGATTACGGATATGGCAGTAAAGCTATGTGCATATAGCACAATATTATCATATTATAACGCTCGCTATGAAGTTATGGGGCTCAGCTTCGATTACGGATATGGCAGTAAAGCAACTGGCTAATGTCCACTTCTCGGAGAACAAATAATTTAGGAAACTCCTTTAGGAGACGGTCAAGATCCACGAGCAGATTCTAGAGCCAATGGAAACTAAATCCATGCCATGACTAGACTAACCTTTGTCATTTCAAAACTCTTAACTTGTTTCGATTAATTAGATGGTGTTACCTACATGCGATTTTTATTCTTTTATTATTACTTAATTTAATTCGTAATGATAATAATATTATATATCCATAGATTTTGGCTATTTGAATTAGTGTTATTCTTAAGTTTCCAATAGTGTTCAAGCGAAGTTTAAGATGGCTTTGTGAGCTATACCAAGCGCCTTGAGCTACCTTCTTCCACCCGAGTATGAATAGTATGTATATATAGGTACATATAACTCTGAGGGGCTTTGGAATGGTCACTGAGTGAAAGCTTCCAAGTCTTAATCTTGTTAGTCGGCCCAAGTCAAAGCCGTATTTAGTTTGACTAGACTTTAATTTGTTCCCAAAGCTATACTAAAACCAAACGCTAATAAAATCAAGGACCGTGCGCGGGTTCTCTACTTACGTTTACATAAATAAAATTAATTATACGTCTTATATTGTAATTGTAATCTCTCTTCTGATTTTTTCCTTTCATATAGGTATTTAATTTATTGCGATGTTCATATAAGATATTTTATGTATTGGTGAAACTGTTAAAATTACATTTAAATCCCTATTTATTCACACGACTTTATATTATGAGCGGTTACTTATTCTTTAATCAGACCCGTCGAGATTCAAGAATAATTGCTTTAAGTAATACGGTTATAATAAATTGTAGAATAAGTCTCATACTGTTGATTTGATGTATGGAAATCAATTCTTACATCTTCTTTATAATTCATAATTTTTTCGTCATATTTTAAGGAATAAGCTCAACGATAGACAGCATGGCCCCCACATCCTGAACCGGGCCCCCATTCTAGGATATTTGACGGGCCCTCTTCCCCCCTACCTATTTCTAAGGATAAAGGCAGTGTGATGGTGTTTCTTGTTGTATATTTTAATACATCTATTTGAATAATTAAGGAGTTGTCGAGAGTCGATACACAATAAATTTTTTTTTATAGTACAACCATATACTTTTAAGCAACCATATACATTACTGAAGGAAAATAGCGCTGCAGGCGATTTTTTTTACTATTAAAGCAAATTTGTGCTGTGTTTATCTCACTTATCTGGCGACTGGCCTCGCTGGGTCCCTCCTGAGCCCGGGCCCCCAGGCTAGAGCCCTGGCAGCCCTCCCCCCCTTGTGGGGGCCATGATAGACAATGATTGTTTAAAGTTTGCCTTAATAAAAACAACTTAAGCATCGACACCTTTATATGCGCTGCGTCGTTTATTAATCATCAAAATTGGTGCGTTCAAAGGCTGTAATAATCCGTACGTAAATGTATCAAATTTTGTATAGAATAGCGTGATATCTACCGGTTTATTATCGTAACAGATCAGCAATTTGCACTAAAGATAGACTTTTCATTATTAGCCTTTAAAAATAATTAGATAATTTCAAATACGATTTAATTTTAGATGTTTCGAAAATTATATTGAAATTTCATCTCTTATGGTTTTTGTTCGGTATTTGAATAAATTTTACATAGGTATATTTTCATAATTTTACCGGTAAGTAAGTAATGTTATATTACTATTATCTTCTTAGGTCCCCTAAATATGATTGGCAAGTCACTACCCGTGCACTATGGTCCTCATAGTCTACCTACTTTCGAAAGTCACATTTGCCACGGATGTTACTCCTGTTTTTTATATGTGGATATTTTAAAATTAAAATTACTTTACTAATTTTGTGATGCAAGGACGTCGCCGAAGGTTCGTAGCAAGTTTCTTCATCCGTTGCCCGTTGTCCGTCCACTGTGTACGTATTCTAAACACGCGTCCATCAACTGTTTGCCAATGCTTCGCTTCGCGTGGTGCTCGGTCAGCCGTTCCGAGCAGCCGCTACCCGGTTTGTAGACAACTTACCGCACCACTGGGCCGCTATCCCTACATACATTACTGCTTTTCCAGATATCTATTCGTTGCAGCAATGGATCTCAATTCTTGCGATTTTTATTTTATTTTTATTATTCGTATGAGTAAGCGACTGATGAAGCTATGTCGATTTTTGAAATCTATAATTTTATTTCAATTAATGCGAAAGTTTCTCATTTATAATTGATAGCACACATATTTCGTCATTAACGCTGAAATTATTGTAAAGTGGAAGTATGTAAACAACAGGGTCGTGCGATGATTTTCATCAACTAATTAATATAAGTATTCTAATGAATCTAATGGATTTAAGTTTTGTACTGTTCCATTTGAGTAGTTTTTTTGCGATCTGGGTTTCGCCTTTCGGCATCTTCAGGCGCTATGTACAGTCACCAAAAGGCAAACGAAATTTAAAACAAAGTCAACGATCCAAAAAAAAGTTAGGTGATAAGTTTTTACCTACTGTATTGTATTTGTTATATAAGCTAGAGTTGATAGTGTTCGTTGTCAGTGTGTGTTTGCCTTTTGGTGAGTGGACACAGTGCCTGAAGATGCCGAAAGGCGAAACCCGGGTCGCAAACAACTATTCAAATGGAATAGTACTAAACTTAAATCCATAATTTCAAATTCCGTCAAGTACCTTCGGTCGATAGTATTAATAATATAAGTATGACGGGTGTGTAGTTTTGAAAAGTTGTAGGTCAGACTGCGATATTAAATTTACGTAAAATTCATAAAATAGAGAGTGAGCAATAATAACCAACCGTGAAAGTCTCCAACAATATAAGCTACTATTATTATAACCTTTAGAAATATAGATAAGTTTACATTCACCATGCAATTGCTCAATAAATACTTACATAGTAATTTATCGAATGTATCTGGGGATGCTCTGGATCAACAGCATTTATCAACCGCACGCCACTGCTAAACAGTTGTAAATAAATGATGCACGGAAAATTCTGAGTATTGCGTAGATGTGCGTGTGCTGAACCCAGGAAACTCAGAAATAATGGGAACTGAAATACCTAACGGGTGTAGAGAAGCAGGCAAGCGATCTCGAGTGTGGAAGAATACGGGATAAACTTAAACACGTGTCAAGAATACGTCATACGTCGAATGCTGACAACTGCTCTCGGCTTATGCATTGCCGCTCCTTTAATATTGATATATTGAAGGTTGCAACACACACAGTTGCACGTCCATAATGCGTGGTTCGTTTTCGTAGGCAACTCACACAATCAAACCCCTGCGTCAAAATGTAGTGTATTGAAATATAGCCTATCGGGATTCTATTTATTAACGATACCATTGTACTGTCTGGAAAAATGTGCGAAAAATTTATTATTAAATAAAATATACAAAATAGTGGAATAACAAATGTTTTTTTTTCACCACTTTGAATTTTTTTTATGTAAGTACCTACATTTTTAATCTTATACTGCCTAATAGGCTTATAGTTAGTTATTTAGGGATTTTCAGGATTATGTCTAATTTTATGCCAACGTTGTGGTCAGAAGATTATTATAGGCAAGATTGATTTATTTTATTATAATTTTAATGTGCATGTGGGTTTTGGAGAACCACTGCCATTCCGGATAGATTATGGAAATCTGTGTGGCTATCGACAGGTCTCTAATAAGTTTTTTTCTTATCTGGTTTTCTGTTAGGTAAGGCTAGATTCCTCGTGATTGCTAGAATGCTGGTAGTGGCCAGACATGGCAGTTGTTAAATAATGCGCCTTTAAATAATATACGATCAGCTGCGATTACAAATCACTGTTTATTTTATAAATATAAAAACTTTGTTTACCAGTCATCAATAAAAGTAAAAGTCAGATGAATTTATTGACTGTAATTTATTTGCATAGAGCTTATCTTAATTTAAAATCTGGAAGCTCTATGTACTTAGATTGTTTTTATAAAGATTTTGTTTTGCATGTTAAGTTTTCATTTAATGTTATCTATTCAAATATTCTAAATTTTACTATCGTTTTTATTTTAAATTAAGTACTTACTATTTGATTTCTTTTGTTTCAGGTAAAACGACATCCTTCTTTTTGAAATGGTAATAGTTGAATCGATTTTGGTAAGAAGAACCATACATTACTACGTTTTATATTATTATTTATAACACAATACTGCAACTCGCAACGAAATGAGGTTTTAATAATAAATAAAGATTCCTCTACGTTAAGGATATCCTCAAAAAAAATAGTATAACCACCATTTTCAGTAAATAGGTGAGCCCCACTCAGTATCCTAAAATCTTTGAGATATTAGTTTTTAAACACGACGCATCAGATCTGCGCGTTACCACTATAATAGTTAATTCTGCTACCACCTACCTGTTGTGAAAGTTTAAGTAAGAATTTTTGGTTGGTTTCTAGACACACGCTTCTTCCTGAGATGGGTTAATAGTAAAATCATTATCCCTTTAATGCACGACATTTTCTATGATGGAAGAATCTAAACTTTTAATCAGATGAGTGTTCCCACTCTTCTACTGTAGAACTACTGCATTCATGTGCACATTGCACATGAATGTCCTCAGTACTTCATTTGTTTAAAAACCATGTTTAGTGCTTTTTCGTATAGTAATCGATACTACATTAGTTTGTAAACTCAATATTTATTTTTAACTAGGTATATATTCGCTCATACTGATGTACCTACCTATTTATACCAGTAGTTGTTGGAAGACAATGTCCTATTATACTGCCCCAACAAAAATACTTATATACGTTTGTATACTATTAATATTATAAAGCTATATATTTATGTTGTTCCGTCAAAAATTAAATTTCGAGTGTGATAATATATTAGTATTGTTTTTGAAACTTTATTTTTCTGTGTAAAATTGTATGTTTTTTGTTTTCAAAATTTTATTTTTCTGTATTAAATTGCACTTAAGTATGTTTTGATTTAATTTGTTTTTCTGTTTTTATTATTATTATATTCTATATTGTAATATTTGTTATAATGTAAAGCTCATGTTGTGTACGTCTTGAATTTAGATTTGTTACGTCCACAATGTTTTGTATTATTAAATATATAAAGAATTTAGAAATTGTTCAGGAAAGAGCAAAATGTCACTGTTCTCTGCGTCTCTAATTTTTCTGTCACGTAGCAGAATATTATTGTATGCTACAATTCCATAATATGTTAAGTATACTATTTTTAATTTTAGTTTTTATGTACTTACTAAAATAATTACTTTGGACACCGGACTATATGCATAAGTAGACTTAATATGTAGACAAAAAAATGACTACTTTCATAACGTATTCGTAAAAGAAAACGGACATCCGGCTTTTTGCCTCTGATGTACATATAATAATATATAATTTATATTATTTTTTCTACGCACCATATAATAACTCTAGTATCAATGATAGGTGAGGTCATTTTAATATTTAATATTACGTTAATGAAAGTATTGTCTTTGTTGCAGTGAAACAATTTTTATAGCTATATCACGCATTGGTATTGACTTATAGGACCCAAGGCGATCGGTACTTCCGATAAAAAACACGTTAACCAACAATATTGGTGTGCATAGTATCTTTCCGATGTAGTCACTAAACTACTAACTTATTGCACACGGCAATGATGGTTACGAGCATACTGCAGCTGGTTCTAAGAAACAGCACCAAGTCTGTGACCAGAGGAACTGCAAACAACTTTTTTTTATATTGACATAGATGAAAAAAAAAACTTGACTCTTAAGTTGCTAAGTATTATTAGAATCTGTTTAGATTTGTTACGTGTGATGATTCACTGTTGGCAGTATAATTGTATCACAAAGTCAAACAATATTGTATTATTAGTGCTTCTACTGATCTGCGTATTCCTGAAGTGCAGCATTGTTAGACTCGTTGCTATGGCTACCTGTGCTACTGTATGGCTTTGCGACGTGGCAACTGATTTTGACAAAAGTTTTAGTTTTAAGACTACTTGTCTACGTCGAAATCTTGGCGTGCACTGGTACGACCGTGTCATGAACACCTGAGTTCGTGAGCGTATACTAGTCCTGTATGTTCGGAAATTATAAATACCAGGCGATAATACATGCCCGAGTATATTATGGCACTAAGAGTTTTGAGATTCGATATCTCCGCCGAATCTTAGGGGTACATTGGTACGACCGCGTTACGCTCGAGTTTAGTGAGCTGACACGGCAGCCCTCGGTGATTGAAGTAATCACGGAGAGATTCTTCGCATGGCTGGGACATGTGTTCTGGATGTCGCTAGAGAGTGCGACACTTCTTACGCTTGTTACACAACCTCAATGGTTCCATCGCCGTGACCAACCCTCCCTAATCCTGCAGCGGTGCTACACGGGCGATCTACTCGTCTGGCATGGCGGGAGGTGTGAGAGTTGGCGATGGACTGAGGGAAGTGGCGCGAACTTGTGCTTGCCCTATGCTCCAATGCTGGTGATATGGTGGAAGAGGAATAATAATATGACACTACGCGTAAGCCCACAAACTCATGAATGATCTTCCCTCAGCTTGCTACGATGCATGAACGATTTATATGTTGTAGGATTTGCATGGTAATTGATATTAAAGTTTGCACTAATTATAACTTCACAACTTACTTCAATCAGCGCTGTTATTTCATTATACTGACGGTGACCTTGGAAATGTAGGGCATATTAGATATTTTTTTTCATTTTCCCAATTTTTTGGTACTGTTAAAAATGTAAATATAATATGTATCTAAAGAAAATATAAATCTAGGACACCATGTGCAAATAAAGTGATTTTTTGAAGTGAGCGTGGATGGTGACGTCCACAGAACAGATAATAAATAGAATACCAATAGGCTATATTCAATACGCCGCATGGTGAAGCAGGCTTTTGAATGTGTGCGTCCTACGAAAATGAAGCACGCATTATGCACGTGCAATAGTGTGTGTAATACACCAACATTAAAGGAGCGTAAATGCATAAACCGAGAGCAGTTTTCAGTATTCGACGTTAAACGTATTCTAGACACGTGTAAGTTTAACCCGGATTCATCCTTACTCGAGTCGGTTACCTGCTATCGCCTTACCCGTTGTGTATTTCAGTTCCCATTATTTCTGAGTTCCCTGGTGACGTCACTATAGTTACACCCGAAGGGGTGCGTAAACGTTGTGGGTTGTAGATAGAAACAATGTGGATTGATAAAAAATGACATTGAGCTCGCTCTCTGCTCCGAAGCTGCAAAGTAATAATGCGTAATAAATACATAAGTAAGCAATATTCGCGTGATGATAATGAATATCTGACTATTAAGATCATTGATATACTACTAGATGAGGAGTTCCCATACAAGTGTAATTTTAAAAATGTACCACAAAAGAAGATATTACGAATATCGTCTTATAATATTTCCTTGTAGGTATAATGCGTTAAGACCGTTAACATGGATTCCCGAATTTCACCCGTATTACCCTGGCTGTAAAACTAAATTTGCGTTCCTGGAATAGTGACCCTAAGGGTGTCTGCAACCCAAAGCTTGCAAGCTACCAAAAATTCATGTCTGAGCGGACAGAGCAAGTCGTCATGCGCTGATTATTAGTTAGAGTAAGATGCAAGCTAGATCGGGCTTACTCATAATTATTGCCAGGTCGTTTTTGAGACAAATATTAAGTGAGCTTATATCGAGTTAAGTCCGCTGATATTAAAACAGTAAGTTTTAACACTGGCCGAGTCGCTGAAAATCGGGCGTCATTTTAAGAAGCATATGATTTATCCAGTAGTATATCAATGATTAAGATATAACATTTCTATACGTTATTGAGTTCTATGAATAATGACTATGTAAGTTCAGAGTTATTCTAACCTAACCAAATCCTCGAAATATCCCACGCTTTATACGAGTCTAGCGCAACAGACAAAAAGAAATAGTAATAATACAAATGGAAAGAAAAAAATAATAATCCGTAAAGTTACCGGAGAGTTGATTCAATTAAAATTCTTGTTGATGCATTAATTTCCATACAGTGGTTTTACTACCACTTTGCGAAGTCGGATTAGTGTCCGGTACTTCCAGGACGCCCGTCTCGTTCTGTCAAACTGTTCACAGTGGATGAGCCCAATCCTACGCTGACTTCACAGCAGTGCTGGAATGTCAATTTAATTAATTATATTATTATTAAATATTGAACGTCATTATTCTTTATAATATACCTACCAGTTGTGCACATCTTATAATGTACGAGTAGTACATACCTAATTAAATTTTACTTTCCTTGTGGTTGTAACTTTGTCTTACAAAATATAAACGTAAATAATTAGAACAATATATAGTTATATAATTCGAAGTATGTCTGTTCGTTCCTTCCAATTTTTACCACAGATTAAGATAAAGTTAGGAATAATTCGACTTAATTTTGGTGTTCTTTTATTTGACTTTTACTGCCGTCAGAATTATTTTTATTTTTACATATTGCATTCCTGGATTAAACAGTTATTTTGACATTGAAATATGTAACTCTTGATATTTTGTTAAGTTATATAAATGTCTTTCACAGTGTTAACTGTTACTTCTTGTTGGAATATATGAAACAACGATTTATATAAAATGAAACACTTATTTTAGTCTACATTGTATGTAATATAAGAAAATTAACACTATCGCCTGAGGATACATATTTGTTGTGTGTTCTGTACCTTTATATTTAAATCGGTTTTTTGTGGTCCCTGTTTCGTCTTTCGGCATCTTTAGGCACTCTGCATGTGATGCATGAGCAAATTGGTATTGGTATATCTTATTAATTTTAATAAGAACGCAAATTGTATGGTACTTATTCTAATTATTTAATACAAAGCGGAATTAGTACTATAATCTTTACGTATTTATTAAAATTAATAATACAATGCATTTCCACCATGAATTAACAGTTACTTAACACAATACAAGAAAAATATTCTTATGCAAATTTGATTAAAATATATGTTTTATGTATCAATTTAACGATATTATTTCTTCTTATAATGTTGTATTAGAGGTCAATTCAATAACGCAATGATTATTTTTATTAATGGACAGATTAAGTTATTTTTATTTAATATAGCAATCCATCTAAAAACCCCATTCTGCTTCAAGAAATTCCTCTTGGAGCAGACATTCGACGCCATAACTTTAAAAATTATATTCTTATAAGTCATCGACAAGTATGGGCCACTGGCCTCACTTGTAGCCGGCAGCAGATCTGTTTGCCTGGACCTAAGTAGCTTCCACCAATTGTTGCCAACGCAATTCATAAAGTCATGTTTAATTATTTATTATTAAGACTTGTCTAATAGTTGTCTCGCGTTTCACACATTGTTAAAGTCTTGTTAATTTCTTGGCAATGTGTAGATTTTAATTAATCATTCAATAATCCAAATTGTTTCTTAGCTTGATGAGAACACCAAATATTGAATTAGATACCGATCTATTGCCCAGTTAATTGAAATAACACGAAAAACAAACAATGAAAGATTCCCGAGGGACCTTTTCTACCAAGATTAATGAAACCCCGCGTAGAGTAACCGACGCAAGATTAATATTATACAATAGTACATAATATTATAATAATATAATATGTCGGATGTTCGAGTAAAGTAAGTCGAAAATTTAACTGGAAACCACTTTTTTTAAAAAGAAGAACTTCTAAGTAGTGTACGTACATACCCTTTGGATGCAATTGTACATACATAAAAATAAATTAAATACATACATCCGAATCTGCATACAAGCCATTCATAACTTGTTTTTTAGAATCTAAATTAGAATGGGTTGGAAATGGAACAGTTACGCAGTTACAGTACGCTCAACATGAAATTATATTTGACAGGTTAAAATTTTATCATAACTTACGTGCTTCTTCTACCAATGTTTTTACTTATATATTTTTACCCGAACACCACATATGTATACAAAGCTTAATGTGACTGTATTATAATTATTATTGTATGATAATTGAGGCGACTGACGATCGCATACATATTCATTCAGAAACAGGGTCTAAACATGTAAGTACCTAACTGCTTTGCTTGAAAAGTTAAAATCATTGTGTCGTTAACACTGGATTGCATATTATGGATTTCTATTCATAAAATATTATTACAGTTTAATAAACTTTTTTTATCCAAACATATATTATAATACACAAGATTTAAGAATGTAACATTATTTTTATTGTGCATACATAATTTGAAACCTGAAAAATATATAACCTATAGAAAAAAATCTTTGTTGAAAAATCACCCAGCAGGTTCGAACCTGCGTCTCTCGGGATTCGCGCCCACGTGCATTGACCACTATGCTATAGGAATCTTATCTAATTGCGACGAATTTTAACTAATGATTCTTACAATAATCGCTGAAGCGCTTTCTAAATTGCGTTACTATTGGCAATCGGCTTTTGTATTTTTTTTTAAATTAATTTTACTAACCGACGTCACTGATCACTCCAAAATTTTTAGTCCTGCTTGGTGTCGTATTTTTTTTTCTTTCAAAAAAATATTTTTCCTATTGGTTATATATTTTTCAGAAATGTTTTCAAAATATTACTATGTTCATCGCAACATATATAAATGATAATTTTGACATGAATCCTTCAAACATTAAAATCGTTAATGAACCATAAGTAGGTACAAATATATGCTTTTTAAATGATAATAATGGATCATTTGAAAACACGATCTAATTTATACAGTTTTGAAAACAAAACTAGTTCTGTAGAATTTATAATCGCATGTATAACTTCCATTTACTTAACTTGGTTATTATAACTCATCAGTTTAATTCTATTCGTGAAATTCTCAGTATGGCAATAATTGGACATTTGATAGGTTTATTTTTCACATCCAATCTAGACGTATCATTCATTGTAGAAATTATTCTTCTTGGATAATCAACCATGGAATGGGTTTTGAGATATCGGGACTGAAAGAGAAAAATGTAATTTTGATTGCAAATTATAAAATATACCTATATATTATATATAAAGTAGATTAGCATGATTAACCCATATTTAGTAGGTATCCAATTGGTGAGACGTATCGAATAAATTACTATAGATACTAATCAATGCATTAAAGTCATGACAAATGTTTGATTTAATGCCGAATCATTTGAAAAGAAAACAGCGCAATTTGATAAGACCTTACATATTATGTAGCGACCCACTGATAAAAATCTGTGAAAAAAACACGACGCCCGGCAGCACGATTCGCGCCAATGTGCTTTATTAAGTTAACCATGTGCGTCTATTTACATCTAATTATGACGAAATTAACTAATAATATTTACATTTTCATGTGGTTAACAACTTGTGGTCATTTTAGCAATCGGTTATTGTGGTTTAAATCAAGGTATCATTTACTTTAATTACTAGATGACGTCAGAATCTCTTCAAGTTTTAGTAGTATTGTACTTGCACCTTGCACCTGTGAATATTTTAATAAAGAATTTTGTTTATTCAGCAGATTCGAGTACCGTTGGCTGTCGTATTTTTTTATTTTTTTTTTCCTAGTAGGTATCTTTAATGTTTTAAATTTATGTATGTATGTTCAGTAAGAAATGTTACATTCTCAAATCATCTTAATTATTATTTGATTTTTTTTTTAGAAAACATTGAAAATAATTTATTCAGTTCTATTGTTTAAAAGTGGCAAGCTGGCAACACCGACCCTCCGGCCGTGATGCGGTAATCACAATAACGAAAACTCGTTTCGTATAATCACGGCGAGTTAGTTACACAGCTCGATTGGCCTATTAATTGATACCTGTTCGATTACAAACGCCGTGCTAGCCGATGGATAATGTTATTGTCGCGGCGAGAAGTCTTGTTGCGGACCACTTATCGCCGTCTCTGCACCACCGGAAGACCAATTTTGACGGATGAAGACCGATCACCTGGCCACATTTATTTTATTACGTATTTATTATGCCTCCAATGCAAACAAATGCCTCTGCGTGTAGTCGAATGTGCGAGTTTTTTTGTTGTATAAATTGAATTAATTCAGTTTCTATGGCAGTCATTTTTTTCCATTACCAATGACAATTTGAACAAACTGATTTTTTTGTATATTGGGACAGCTTAGACAGACATTTATGCCTTATTTGAATTTATATAACAATATATCAATATTGTCTTACGTATCAAATCTCAGTGATTCCTTGAAACTATAGGTGTTTGAGCGCAGTACCGTCGTTATAATCATGAGTTTTACAAGGTCTTTGATGGTCCTGATGTCGTCAGATTTATCAAAACCCAACGTCAGTAATTAGCCAACCACGCGATACGTATGGATGAACGAAAAGCTAAAAACAGGTTAAATTGAATGGTCAAGAATAGGGAATCCAATCCCGAGCCAAAATTCTGATCCCGGGATTTCGGGATTACAATTTGACAATCCCGGGACTAGTCCCGGGATTGGCACTTTTTCCATTGTTAATACAAAATTTTTATATTTACAAATAACATTGATAAACTCGGTCAAAAATAAATCAAGTATAATTTATACTACGAGTATTTAAGACATTTATTGTTAATATCGTATACGATCAATCTTGGAAATACACAAGTTTAACGGAGTAAAATATAATATTGTAATATAAATAATAATGTGAATTTAATAGGAGATTGCTGTTTCTGATAGTAAAGACTTAATGAATGGATTAGCGAGATTTAAAATAGTAAAGCAAATAATCATAGCGTACTTATGGCCTTTCCGCTTCATAAATCTAATTAGTCAGCCAAATATGAAACTGCTGTAAAACGTATGATACTCGTATCATAGTGGAATTACTTTGTTAAAAGTGCCAAGCATTGTTTTTTTCCAATGTTTCCATTTTTAATAATTTATGTGAAAAAATAAAATGAATCGGCAACCTACACATGGGTATAAATCAAACTTCATTCAAACTCAGTTTATTTCTAATGTAGTTATTTTTTATTAAAAGTATTTTTTTTTGTTATATTTTCGCTTTTATTTTATTTTCCATAAAAATTGATAAAAAAATCAATCCCGAAATCCCGGGATTATGTTAATCAATCCCGGGATTCATAGGTATCGAAAATAGCTCGGGATCCCGGGATCCCGGGATTGGAATCCCTAGTCAAGAATGAAAACGGAGTGTCGGAATACCACGAATTCGGTTACTGGGTGGACTACAAAGAGATTTCGAGCAGGGAGAGTGATCGGGTAGAGAATGAGAGCGGAGGACCGAGTAGGGTGTAGAAATTTGCTTCAGGCGGGCAAGGTCCAACTCGGGTTTTAGTCTCAAATAGAAGTAGAGAGCGCCAGTCTAGTTTTGATAGAGAAAGAACTTTGTAGGGTCCCGCTTGAGTTCAGTTGGTCGCAGGTCTCCGAACGCGGTTCATGCGTATTACACACTTACCCCACAAGTCAAAATTACATCTTTATTTAACCGACTCAAATAAATCTAATATAAAATGTGAAAAAAACACACATGTTTCACTGATCATCCAATACCACCGATTCCACAGTGGTGACACCGACGTGATCTGAACACGAAACCTACTGATCCCACAATCTTAACACTATCGGTGTGCCCAACTGCCTATTCAGGGCAGGAGTGAGTAATTTCTACGAGCGGTGCTGGAAGAAAGCAGTGTCCACTCCGGGATATAGTGCCAGTCATCATTTTTTTTTTAGAATTATTAATAACCATGTCCTTGCTTTTTCGTGCAAGGTGGTTGTTAGTAATTTTGAACAATCACAAACACCCAGGCTTTGAGAAAAACACGTAATTATTGTGTGTCCTGACCGGGAATTGAACCCAGGAACTCTCAGGTGGAAGGCAAACGCCTTATGCACTGCACCACGAGAGCCGCCTTAATAATTAAATTATGAATTCCGGAGATTTCGTTTTTTGTACCCTTAAATTAAATACAAATTTAATTTGTCTAATCTTATTGATTTTTATTTAAAGAAAAGGTAAACCAGAATAGCGTGTCCCGCAAAAATACTAATTTTGTATCTGATATCTCTTTCGTGACACAGCGCTCTTATAATATATGATGTTTGACCCATATAGTTGATAAAATCGTGGAATCAAACTAGGCACAAAAGTCGCCGTTCGCCGTCGAGTTTTGAGTTATATTTATATTTTATTTATTGCAGCTACTACCGAAAAAATGTCGCCAATTGTCACTCAGTGCAGTGCAAAAAGTCAGTAGGCTGTGTTATATAAGTTTGTTATTTTCTGAAATAAAACATCCATTGAAGCTTACGAATCTATAATCGTCAGCGGTCTATCAGTGCATTAAATTAAGAATAAATCCATTAGAATTTAAATTCAAATTCCATCAAGTATCAATTAGTCCATCAAGTACCTACCTTCGGTCGATAGTATTAATATTATTAAATTAAGATTACTGGAGTTATATTTTAATGTCCTTTAGGGCCAGGTGCGCGCACACAAGAGGAAGGTTTTCGCGTCAGGACCCATCCTCCCTGAAACGGAAAAATATAAATTATTTAGAAAAACGAAAAATCGCATCTTATTGTTCTTCGTCAGGACCTAATGTGCCAGGATTGTATACTGGATGATTTGCCTGTCGATCAGCCAATCGCCCTACTAATCTCTGAATTCATCTGGAAGATCCATGGCACTCGTAAATTGGTGTAACTATCATTTTAGTTTTGTTTTTTGTACTATATATTTATTAATTAGAATATTTTTCGTGCTCCTCTCTCCCGTGGCCTCTTTTCATTACAAAGTCTCCGTAAGCTCAAACTGTCAAATACGGTTGAGTGCGTGGCGACATTAGTCTTGGGTATCAGCTCCTGAGACATTCCTAGGCGTAAAAAACTGCTGATGCTTCACAACAAACATGGGGCCTCGTGATACGCTCGATTCAGACCGCGTGTGGTGCGGGGAGGTTTGGTTTAGAGGGGTCTATGTTGGTTTGTGTTAGTGCAACTATCTGTGACGTACAATGTTTGGTTTAATATTCTAAAAGATGAGGTCGGTGAACACAAACGGACACTTACGATCTTAATAATTATGACCGTAAAGCCATGCCCATACGATAACCTTTTGTGAATGGGACAGATCGCAATAACTCATAGGTGAACACCCTTAGTTTAGTGCAGGCAAGATGTTTATCGCTATACTCAAAGCGCGGAGTGTCTGGGTATTGAGAATGTATCTGGAAAAGTGCGGTATTCCACGGCTTAAGCGACATGAAGCTACATACAATTAATAGGCGGAGTAAATTTGGAATTCTGTGGCACCTGTTAGATTTTCTTAACCCTACCCCCACCCACTCCCTTAAAAGTCAATAAAATAATATATATTATTGATATTTTTCCAAAATGCCGCCCCCAGCCATTTTTCTGTGTGCGCGTCTGGCGAAGTAACCGAATCGCCTAAAGATGCCATGATGCAGACTTTGACAGTTTCTGTTTTAATTTCCTGTGTTTACTTTTCATCTTGATGTCGATCAAACATTTTGTCGGCAAAATGTAATAAATTTATGAATTCATTAGGTACTGATATCGGTTTGCGTATTCTATTAACGCCTAGTCATTTATAGGGCGACATTTGATAATAAATAATTGCCAATTTTGCAAGATGCGATAACACATTTCCGCGACATTTCGCATCGAAAGGTCCAATTACGCGACATCACGCCGTGATGGACGTGCAAAGATCAAATACTCTTTTTATAATAATATTTTCGGCAGCTGAAGCAAATAATTAATCGCGGATCTATTAAATTACCGTAATTTATAAAAGCTAATTAATTAATGCCATCCGCAGCGTTTTCATTTGATGACATAATATAATGCAAAAAGTTCTTGAGAAATGACTGGTGATTAAAAGTAATACCTTGGCGTATTGAAAAATAAACACTGTTTGTTTGCTATAAGTTAATTTTGGAAGATTAATGTATCGTTTAGAATTTAGATACACTTTTGCCTTTTCCATTAGCGTTGAGTCAACAGTCAATACATGGTAGCGATTATATCAAATGAAATGAATAACACTGCATATTTAGACAGTGATCTATACCGTAAGTCGCTCACGGAAAAGTACCTGGTCGCGCTTTTAGCAGTGGACTGTAATTTGAAAATGTTGTTGGATTATGGATATAGGAGGGGGGAGGGGGTTATACAGGATGCCAGACACTGACTTTTATGTTGAGGGGGCTGGCGCGCGCTGGAGCCGGTTCGGTGTTTACGTACTCGCGCACTGGTAAACGGATGGTACACTTTTGATGGATGATATATGACGTTGATGAATGATGATGATAAGTTCAGGACGTTCACTCAAACCGTAACAGATTTAGTGCAACGAAAGGTCGAACAGATACATTTTATATAAGTCACGCTGTAGTTAGCGACGGTAAAGCTATAACAAGCTTTCACACGTCCGCTTTCTGGATATCGTTTGAGCTAACTAAATGTTATTCGCAATCACGGTCTTCTCATGACTGCTAGTCGCCAATTATAAATAAGGATTTGGAAGTAGGTGGGAAGAAAGGAAGGGCTAGCATATTTAGCCCAACCAGTACATACATATCTATTAGTGGCGAGGAGTGAAGCTAGGGTGTTAAGATCCGACATAATTAGTGCACACTAAACTTTGTCAGATATACATTTTTGTTTCAATTTAACTATGAATACGAATTGCAGATGGTGCTGGGTAGTTTTTAAAAATCAATTAAAACCTGTCTTAACCAAACTATATCAGCTTAGGTATGCTATGGGCGATCCGACAATAATAGTGCACACTTTTTAAGTCATATTTATGTATTTTAGTCGAATTAAGAATATGTTTTACAAATGCTGTTTTTTTTTTTAAATTCATTAAGCCTTACCTACACATAACCTAACCACAATCAATGACATTAATAAATAGATAAAAAACATCTAAAATGACATTTTTTTTATTATTACTTGGTTTACGCAAGGTTTAATTGAATTTTTAAAACTTGCCAACAATATCTGTAATTTGCAGTCTTAATTCAATGAAAACAAATACGTAAGACTGAAAAAGTTTAGTACCCACTATTTATCTCGGATGTTAACAGCCTACCTCCACATTCGCCACTGCTATCGATAATTACTTTCATAATTTATTTTACCATAAAATTGTTAGTGATTGCCGATTGGTGTGTTGTAGTGAAACTATTTAACGAAGAATATGCCCAAATGTGATTTTTCTCTATGCGCAGAGCCAATGTGATGTGAACTTAGACTATAGATACATCTAGACGCCATCCGTTGCATTGCTAAATGAAGCTGCGTGCCGTGCGTTTGGTTTGTGGGAGAGCGAACCCATTCGTCTACAAATGTTCGAGACCATAGACCATTTCGCTAATGCTCGCCCAAAGTGCTCGCACTAGACGCTCTGAATTAAAATATTATTTTCTATTTTTTTTTTACGTTATATAGTATTTTTAAGCGGTCAAAATGCAACCAGTAGGTAAAGATATCCATAATTTAAGTTATTTTAAAGAAACACTAGGTCACTGATATTAAAATATATAATAATATACAAATAAATTATCACGAACATGTATCAACTTACCTATGAAACGTAATACCATCTTCTTGCTTATCAGTACGGCTACCATATTTTAATACAACAGACAGAACCATCTTTCCTACTTAATTAACTAAAAATATTTACCACTGACTTTATGTTTAACACAAAAAATAGCAATTTTAGCAACACGAGCTCGCAGATTATCGACGCTACGTGAAGTGATTCAACACGATTTTCCGGCGATACTTTTGGAAACTAACTCACACTTATGTAGACCTTTTATCTTACTCTAGCGCGTGTCGCAGAGATTATAAGGGTGCCGAATACTTTCTCACTCGCACTCATGTATCGTTTTTGTTCAGGCCTTGGATGTGAATGTTGTCTATGGGTGCTATAGTCGACTGTCCCGTGCTCCCAAGATCATGATCACATTGTATCGTATTTCATTTTTTGCATATCAGATGTACTAACCCAAATGAGTAGATACTGTTTCCCACCTGTGCATAGCTCAGATTATAATACATCTTCAAATGTACTGAATAATTTACCGGTAGAGTTATAAGGTCGTGTTGAATATAATAATATGTAGGTAGTGTACAAAATATTGATAGGAATCATGCAACACTTAGTTTAGTCATCATTACAGATAACATCATTAGAACAGCGCTTTTCATAGGCGTGTTTTTTTTCTTCGGTTGACCCAGTGACTCGATCTTCCGTTGCTTTGTTATCCTAATCTAATCGGAACAGCGACCATGCTTTTTAATCATTGAATGAACAATGAAATATAGGTTTGGAATTACAGAATTATTATTACTTAAAAAAATCTAGCTTTCCTCTTTCTCATTGTAGTGTAGCGGTATGTGAATATGAAAAAGTGTAAAAACACTTTGCAAATTTAATGTTAGCTGTACGTTGCCTGACTAACGCAGTGCTTAAAGTAATGATGGATTTTTTAGCGTAAATGTATTATCATTTGCACGCATTCGCGATACCAATGATTTAAACATTGATCCTTTCTAAAGCTCGCTCTGTTACTCTTAGTTTGTGTACTAGGCTGACTGCCGTAATCTACGTCTCTGATATGTATCACGCAGAGCACACATTTGTTGGAAGATCTTAGCCATGTCGCACATCTAAACTCATCTCGACTGAAAAACGTCGAATATGTCGATGTGATTTTACTGGTACATATTCACAAAGCACAATATGTAATCCAATGCACATTGCTTGAATGCGGCATGTTTGAAAAAAAAACAGCTGGTGTCGCTGAAAACAAATTTTACTCGGAATGGGGCGCATTTTAATTCCAAAATGTCGAACTTGCCTGTAGGTATGCAAAAGTAACTTTTTTATTCGTGGCGTCACTATCTATCTATATGAAGAACATTGTGCCTAATTTAGATTTATGACCATATCCCAGACGAGACGATTTTCAATGTGCGACAAGGTCTTAATTTTGGGGTATTGCGGTAGATTGTCGTAAATGGCATATGCAGTAGAAGAATTATTAAAAATAAAACTAATGAAACTGGAAATACTTGACTATTGGGTTTTAAAAAAAGTCCATTAATTCGACATGCCTTGTTTTGATACAATTATTGTGATAGTATTCTCTTGCGCACAGTTCTCGTGGTTACTTACGAAAAGCGTTTTCATTTTGAAATGCAATAATTATTGGTTACGTCTCGCTTCTCAGTCGGTCACGATTGCTAGTTGATTGAAAAAGAGGATAATTATTGCGGATCGAATCCTTTGCTCGGAGAGGCATCTGACTTTACACTCCTTTATCGCTGCATCTTAGAGAATCATTTAAATGTTTTTAAATTAAACCAACGTAATAGTTGTTTATGGAATTTTTCAAACATTTTGTTTAGATCGATTTATGACTTGTTTCTTAACATTATACCTCTACCTTACCTACGTACTTATTATTGTATAAATTTAAATATTTTTTTACGATACTTAATAAAAGTTAAAATTTTAAATTTAGCAATCAATTCGCACTGGAAACTGAAAAGCCACCAGGTATTTTAAATAAAATTCACGGTTATTCTCTCGTACCTACGCCGTAGAACACTGCATAACACTACGCAAAGAAACAAAACCGCGGGCACATAATCACATTGTCAGAAATATCTCCAAATAGCACAATAAGTAGAGCCTTAATTTATGCCAGTTTGTACTCATCAGATTGGTGTATGACAGAAAGTCCCCCAGGGTGTCCGTGAAATGCTCAGTTAGATATCATACGTTAAATACACTGTAAGTGCAGTACCTACCTAATCCAAACAAATTAATAGCGATTGATACCGATTTCATCCGTTTCCATGGATATTGTTGACTTTGATTTGTTGGATGGATGTCCATGGATATTGTTGACAGCATCAGTTGGCAATGTCTATTTGTGCACGCGGAACTGGTTCCGATCGTTATTAAAGTTAGTCCATTCTTTCCATTTATTTTATTTGATACGATTGAACTTTTAAATTTCATTCATTTCGCAATTTTCTATTTAACCAACAGGTTTCAGACTCGTAAAAGTCGTTGATCATTATAAGTTTAATAATATGTTTATTTTTTGATGATAAAATGTGAGCAATGATATTAATAGGTATGTACTAAATCAATATATTCCAGTGATTTAAATTGTTTGTATTAAATTTTTTTATTTTTACAGTATTGTCAAAAGGCATAAATGATTTATCAGTTATTGAGTATATATTGCACAGAAATATATAATCGCAAAATTGTGTGGGTTCTTTGTACCAGTAATTTAATGATATTTATTCTTCATTGACTTAATGTTTAGTATTTGTTAGAATATATAAAATAAAAAATCTTTTAATATAATAAGTCGAAAATATTTAATTAAAAAATTATCGTCATTCGCGACGCAACAGACCCCCTTGTCCTCTAATTGTCGTCCCCATTTCAATGTATCCTTTTCTATCCTCCTAATTCAATATATTAACGTTACGCTATCAAACCACAAACAATTTGTGCCCTGCAGTAGGTACCTCTGAATAGACAAATTTTCCGGATTAGTCGATCCAAATATAACTTGTTCAGCCCATCTTACCGGAAAGTGTTGATGCACTGGAAGAAGTTCGTTTCCATGTCCGATCCGATCCTAAGAAGATTATATGGGGCTCCACAGTGGATTTTTGTTTTTACGAGAAATGAATGTTAGCCACTTGCTCAACTTATTGGGTCCATTCTCTGACTCCAAACCAGTGTTGCCAACTGCCATTCACAAAAATAACGCCAGATAGGGTAAGAAAATAAGCTAGATGGCAGAAAAAGTGCAGATTTTTTCAAAATTAGAAAGTGTCTAGAAACTAGCATTTCAAAAAAAGTGTCATAATTTATTATAAACATCGTTTTTACAAGAACTCACAGATATTTTACAACTAATAGAATAGGTCATAAAATTTAAATTGAATGAATGTATTTTTTCGTAGTAAGATAATATAGAGTACGTAAGACCAGCACGTTGATTTCCAAGCAAATCTGGTGTAATGTTCTAGCTGTATTATTAGAAGTTTTTAAGCTGTGTGCGGTGTCGAAAAATGTTAGATATAATGCCATACGCCAGGTGGAAATTTTGCAAGCTAGATGCTTATTCAAAAAGAAAAGCCATAATATGTGTATTTGCCAGACCGAATTCGAACCTGGGACCCACGACATTATCAGCCGACGCTTTAGTCACTTGACCATTGAGGACGTTTGATTCAGCGAAATCTTTAAAATATATTTCACAGTTGAATCGTATGCGTTACACTCCATCATCAGTTTTAGTTCCAAATATCGGTAGGTATGTTATCTAAATTGATTATTCAGAAATACCTGTATCAAGTTAATATGTTGGCGATGGTGTTGATGCATGCTTAACAAGGTTCTCGTTAATAGTGATAATATACTTGGATATTGGACTTGTTTTTTTTATTTAATTTTTATGGTTAAGGAGCGACCTGTTTATTCGGTACTCATTTTCATTGAGACACAAAAAAAAATACAAACAAAAAATACGTCACCCGTACGTTGGGATCAGTTGAGTAGGCTTATATGTGCATCAGTTAATCGGAATCTTGTTCTCACGTCGGCATCTCCATATAACCTTTACGGCTGTTATTTTGATTTCGATTCTGACGAAACACGGTGTATTTGAACTAATCCGTGACATCGTTTTGGAATGACTGACAATTGATGGTTTAACTGACGTACGTATTTTTTTCTCTGAATGTTCAATATATATTATAAGTACATTGCTTGGGTTATATTATTATTTAAAATTCGTTATGTTATTCGGACAATCGTTTCCATGTGTATAACATAAATAAAGGCCAAGTTATAGTAGTATTATGTACCTATTTGAAATTGGGAATTGAAACAGTGTGGTCAAAGACCACGGCATTTCCGTGTACCGAAAAGCGATTAATTTTGTATTAGCGAATAAGGAAAAAAAACTACAATCATTCTATTATCCAAAAAAAGTTTAACATGTGATTTAGCACGTGCGCTAAACGTGGATGCCAGAATATGTACGCCCTGGCGACTGTCCTTTCAAACTGGAGTTATGGTTGGGAAAAATAACGTCGTAGTATTTGAGAAGTCGAAATTATGTTTAATATAAAAAAAAATATCTACGTAATAAAATTGTAACTTGGAAATTTTATCGGCTAGCCCTTTCTCACATCATAAAAACAGCTTCTCAAACGAGTATTTTCCGACTAACTTTCTTCAAGGCATGCTCGCCTTTCATTCTCTTGAAGCTCGTATGCCACTTCTGCTCTTAAATCATTTTCCCCTGTTCTCACGTGGTATAGTTTCCAATCCCGATATTCTATAAAATTTGAATTTTTATGCACCCGTCAATTACATGCGTGGTCGCAGCGCAGCCATGACCCATTTTGGGTGAAAGCTGTTTCCTCATGTCAGGTTCACCAGGCACCAATAGCGAGGGCTGTGCGGCTGTTCAGTGCACTCCCTAGAGATGTAGACAATTTTAGCGATGCAATAAGTATTCTATTTTTAAAATTCTATTTTATTGTTTAATTTGTATTTTTTTGAGTTGTTTTTTTATTTTATTTCTTTTCTATGAAATTATTTTTTGCTTTGTTTTTTTTTCTACCTTGTTTTTTCTCTAGTTGATTTACTTGTACTTTTTATTCTGAATGTCATATTGTGAACGTCTTGAATTAATAATTTGTTATGTCTTCAACGTGTCTTTTAAAAAAATAAATAAATAAAGTACTTCTTTAACGCCAGCCTCATAACATTGGAAAGAATTATATTATTATATCATAAACTCGTATTTTTGAAAAGTTGATTATGTGATCGTAACACTTGTCGTTTTAATTATATTATAGTAAATAGTACTTACATGTTTAATTAGTTAATAATATTAAAACCAAGGTTGCAGCGAATATATAGGTAGGTACACCGCTGATTCACGTTATGTATTTTTTAAACGTATTTGAATCAAAAATACCTTTAGAATTTAGACCAATTTTTAATTTCACACCGTATTGATTTCAGATACGTTATTTAAGATTTTTTTTAAATATAAACTGCGTATCCTTCATGCATGTTCGAATTTTTTATCGGCCGAAACCAATTCTAAAATGGGAGTCCACGAGGCTGTGCTAGAGTTCTAGGAAAAGCTTTCGCCAAGTCAGCGTTAAAATTACAATACCTAATCAGTGTTATCGGCTGCTTTTCGAATTGACCTATGCTCGCCGGAATACCTGCTAACAATATATCTCAGCCAAATATCTTCCCGTTAACACGGCCTGGGTGATATGTTTCGTCATTGAATATTAATATATTTGAGTAGGTATCAGATTAATCCATTATAAAAACCTTCGTAAGTTTTAGAGACCGTAAATAACGGGGTGTTTTATGTTGATGTGAAGTCACATCGTCTTGGTGACTTTATATTTAAATAAAAATCTAGCACTGTCGAACTTGATGGGACCGACTGAATTTGCTCGTTATAAACATTACTCGTTTCTCGTTATATAACATTTTTCGCGCCACGTTCTATTTAAGCATAGAACATAAAACATCTGAAAATCATCGTAAAAATTCCCGAAACATGCATGGCATTCATAAACTACAAAATAAGTTGTTTATTGTAATGAAGTGCTGAGCCGCCGGCGCTGGTAGGTACCTACTGACTTCACAAAGCTTGGATTTTTTACACGCAATTTCAACCATGTGCGTGGATACTTTTTCAATGTTGTCGGCGAAAATACCAATTAGGTACGTGGAAACTTAACTAGTGCTGGCGGCATTGGTCTAGTCCTGCCCGGTCGGATTTTGTTGCTTAGGGTCGCAAATGTTGTTTTTAAACGATCGACACATTAACAGTTTTTCTCGGTATACCCGAGAAGTAGCTCGTTATAAAAATGAATACATGTATGGAGAATATCATAAACTAAAATATTAACGAATGTTTCCTCATTACATCCGAGGCCTCGCTATTTCCGTGATCGTAATAACCAAGTTCGAATGTACTTTCATAAAGATATTATCTTGAAAAAATCTCTAATTACATGTAATAAATTTAAAAAAAATGATAATACATTCGATATAGATAATGACAATATTAATATACAGGTCCAAAATATTATAGTAATCTGCCCTTCCAAGGAAGAAGGCAGTAACTCGCAAAATTAGTGAAATCTAGTTGTGAATGCCACCCGTCAGGTAATTTTGGAAGCTATATATAATTCTGTTCACTTTAAAATCAATATTATCACTAAAATACCGTTAAAATCCTTTATGAAAAAATGGACATCTGCTAAAATGATACACATTTCTTAGCAAAGCGGTAGTCATTGCACCTATTTATTGCAGTTACTGCTTGTTTATTATTACTTTGTATTTTAACATCCTATTAATAAAAAATATGACTTTTTTTATTAATTCACAGTAGGTACCTACTAAAATTTGAAAAAAAAACACACATGTCATTTATCTCGAAAGTGTGTGAGAGTCAGTCACTTACTGTCTTCTTCCTTGGAAAGGAAGTAATACGAACAAATGCCAAAGCAACAGGTAAAATTAATCTATAGGTTACATTAGTGAAGGGTACATCAATATATTATTTTTTGTTTTTGTACGAGAAATGGATGTAAGCCACTTACGCAACCTATTAGGACCATATTCCATACTCTGGGTCCAAATGCATATTTAAAAATAACATGTGAATTTGAAGACCCGGGACCAACGATATTATAAACCGACACAGTAACCGCTCGCCCATCTTCACTATGGACAGCCGTTTGAATTTTGTTTTATTTTCTTTTTTTTGCTGCTACAATTTACTGAACAAAAATTATTATATTTTTACTGACTTAACTGAAAATTATTACTGACAATATGTAGACGTCTTCAAGTTATTTATTATATGTCTTTATATTTCTCAAGAAGGTAGACTTTACATAATTGCCCAGTATAGAGCCTTCGCCCCTGATATGTACCACTTTATAAAATTTAACAATCTGTCCGTTCCCATTGCTTATATTATCACTCAAAAACTATTGGATACAATATATCGATATAACTTGCACTGCCTTATAGTCTACACTACATTGATGGTATTAACTTACTCTCATCTTATTCTGGTTCTTCAGCTTCCTACCAAAAAAAAAATTGATGATGCTATTAATAAATCTGAAAAATCCACCGATATATTCCTCATGACCGGTTTATATATAAAAAATTCTAGTGGCGTATACCTGAATGTGCGTTCTTCCTATTACAATTTTATATATTATCGTCAATTTTCATAATTAATTCATTGACAGGAATTCATAACACTAGTTTTTATTTTATATAAGTATTTAAAATCCTGTCATTTGTCATTTATTTACCTTAGAATTGAAAATCTCTTAAAATATTATGCTGTACTTATTTTTAATGAATTTTCTTGATGAATTTTAGTGTCGCATAATTTCTTCTTTACAGGTGATTCAGACGGTTAAACTTTATAAACGTAACATTTAAAAAAATGTTCATGATAATATTTTATTCAAAATTTCTACATTTCAATTCCATACTCTGATTGTATAACTTTCTAACAGTCGATATATCGGGTTATTAATAAATCTTTAAAACTTATAGCAGGCTAATTACTAGCTGACTGCCTAAATGGATTATTAAAAGTATTTTTATAAATGCCAAAGAGTCCATAATCGTTTTCTTGTTATTGATGCGTGGAGCTTTAAAGCTCAAAGTTTTAAACGGCGCGTGGGCGATCCAGCGATATGCCAGAAGCACCCTTGTCAATTTGTCAAAATTTATTTGTCAGTTCCCTGTCCAATATCAAAAATTATAATTGACGCATGAAAATTTAAATAAATCTTAAAATTTAAATGACGGATTGTTTGATTGTCATTAATTAATTGGGTTTTGCTCCTGCCCACTAAATTTCAGAAATCATGCCTTGAAGCTTTTTACGCGAAAAATTGACGTAGTGGATGTTTTTTGCCAATGTTTAAAAGAGATTATTCATAGTTTTTAAGCATAATACTAGGAAAATCGTAGCGGGCCTATTTTAGCTCAGTTATAGCTCTTTTCTCCGTTATGGCTGAGTATCGTATCATTACCACTTTAAAATGCAGCTATTCTTTGAGCGACCAACATTATCCACCCTTCATAACCCACTGCTTCTCTCATAGCTGAAGGCTGCTCCTAGAAAGCCCATGTACTTAATCGCCCCACGATGAGTCATACGTACAAGGCATTGCATAGTGAATCTTAGATATATTGTAGACAGCAGTTCCTTTATCCGTAGCCTCTGAATGACTAATTGGTTGGTCCTGTGCTTTTTAAAAGAGAATGAAAGTATTCAGCCCCACACCATCTTTTAAAGGTATCAATTATTATCCACACTTTTGCCTTCAGGATCCATGACTCAATCCGCTAAAATGTATAGCTAAAATACCCCAAAATAGCTCCTTCCCACCCACGCCTTGGCATAATTAATTCATAGACTACACTGTAATGTATGTCTAGTATGAAAATCTTGTGCCTAGGTAGATAATATAAAATTTAGGAAATTAATCCATTCACTTAATTTAAAATATGAATATTATGATATGTTGTTTCTTGCAATTTGTCTTTGATCCTGTTCAAGAAACCGATATATTCATTCCTACATTACTCGTTAAAACTTGATTAATATTACCTACCTAATTTATGAATACACATATGCTCGGCTAAGGAGCAAATATCGTTTTAAAAATACGTATATAAGTTTTTTTACTACTTCTATTATAATAATTTTTACAGCTTCCCAGAATCTTAATAAATTATTAAAATGTGGGAATGCCTTCATTGTTAACATTAATATGTGCGTATGGTGTGCCATGTGGTTGACTGAATATCGCGTGATTTTAATCTGTGAATTTTTCGAAATATAATTCTCATGTTTTTCACAACATATGCCGTCCGCTCTCGGAGGTGTAGCAGGTAGGTAATAAGAATAATGGAAAACAAACCCTATAATTAAGTGTAAATTTTTTCAATTATTCAAGTTGTTGGCATTAAATTCAATTATATATTCCACAATCGTTTCAACTCGTCCCTTTATAATTGATGTTTTAAAAAGTATTTTTCAAGCATTTAGACTACCATTAAAACGTCATCGTCGAATTCAAACATGATGGATTATATTTTTTATTTATTAATATAATCTTAATTGCATATAAATTAACGGGTAATTTATGATTTATAGAGCTGTTTTAAATAATTAAAACAATGATCCTTTGTTGATACTAAACTATTTGAATATTAGATTCATAATACGATAAGGTGTATTCATAGCAAAAAAATATATCTACACAGCATTTTTCTAAAATTATTGTAAAGTGTAATCGCCTCTAAACATCGCCTTGAAAAAACTAGATTTACGTAACGCAATACTGTATTCTCTATGAATAATGTTCAAACGCAAATATTTCTATATTATATTATAATTAATAACCAAAATCATCCTTCGCATATCCATGCAGTGCTCGATGAAGCTACTCGTATTATCAAATTTCGTTATTTTGTTGTTGTGTGTCAATTAAGTGATATAATTTTATTATAATAAGCATGTCATATAACAAAACTACTAATTAATTTCGTCGTAATTAGATAGGACGCCCGTAGCTTAATTGGTGCAGCACATTGGCGCGAATCTTTTGAATACAGACTCAAGTCCCGTCAGCGGACGTATTTTTTCATTAGCTGTATTAGAAATATATCTAAGGTGTTTTCAAATATGTCCAATATAAAGAATATTACGCTCTTAAAACTTGTGAATTATTCGTTGAATAAAAGAATAGCTTATTAATAACGTACTTTCGTAACCCGAACTGAAGCATAACACCTACTTACCTAAACTTATTATTTCAAATTAATTTAAAAAAAAAAAATGGTAGGAAACTGTAAATAAACTGACTGCCTACATCATAAAATTCTCTTCTCATGAATTCAATTGATGAAGAAACCTGAAGTGTTCGATCCCCGCTTGCCTGTCAACCCTTCCGCCGTAAGAAATGTAGAAGCCAGTCGGCGCGTATACCTGGCGTGACTACCATACAGCGTAATGGGAGGGCAGCTTTGTTCGTTTTAATTATGATTTGAATACGTCATCCATCGATCTGAGACGTATGAATGTCTGCACTAAAAAGGGTTGCGAAATCAGACCATCAGGCCAGTCAGCTGTTGCGCATAACAACAGTACTGTTTATAAAGTGTATCATACACGCAATCATAAATCACTGTAATGATCATTAAGCTGTTTAAAGTTATCCGTATCGCTCATAATTTGGAGATTATGCTCCTCCGGTCGGCTAAAAAATATAATCACCGTTCATGTAAAGAGTTTGGTCTACATATGCACAATAATTGCTGATATGTGTGGGAATGAGTTTAATTATATTTAAAGGTATGTAAGTGATGGCACGGGTTTCAATAAACAATATAATAATGTTTCGGATCCCAAGAAAAGAAGAACAGATGGCCCTCGCCATATGTTGGGGCAGAGCACTTTCGTCCGACAATGTGGAGTTATATAAGCCTATCAATTTAGTTTAGTGTTGGTTTATGGGTTTATGCAATAATATCTTATGGTATGGTTTTGGAATTTACTTTCAATTTATAATATTTTTAAAATCTGAGGTAACGGTGGCATACAGGGGAAATATTACCAAATAAATTGCTGACGTCCATTAGCGAATACAAAAAAATATTAAATTCCGTAAATTGCTACAGTAAACTGAGTATGGTGAGTTTTATCAAGTAGTAGAGTGGCAAAATTTACGTTTGAGTTAAATATAGTTAATATTGTTTGATAGGGGTAGGTAGTTGTGTAATGTAAGAAATGGACAGCTGATAAATTGTTCTTTTTTTCGTGCCATATCAGTTATGGGACGTCGGTGATGAGTTCGGCAAATTTTTCTCTTTGTCTATCGCTGCTCTAAATAGGGATGGAGCGCTGAGTGCAAAGCAGTCTCTAAAGTTCTTGAGCTAAAACGTTCTTCTGCCAGGGTCTCGCTTATAGGAGATCTTCCCTTCAATGATAAGATGCCGAAATTGATATCTCGAGGGTTGACGCACTGTTATACACCTTCCCAAGTTTCAGAGTAGGTTTTACCTACCAAACTTTGCAAGTTTATAAGGGTTAATAAACAATAACCATGTAATATGATCAGTACCTACAGAATATTCTAACTTGATAAACACAAATGTATGGCGTCAGACCGTCATTTGACTATGGAGCTACGCCGGATATCACACACAAGACCTCAATAAACTAATAATATCACCAAAAATCTATAAGAAGGGACACGCACCTCGCTCTCTTCGTCTATTATTTTTAATTCTTTGTAGCGCGTATAATATCTTGTCCGCAGTATATGTACTTGCATTTCCGTTGAATAAACTTTAATGTTTTAACTTTCGTGAAAGCTTCTTGTTTCCCGATCATCTTCTCGCCATCTAGTCTAAATACATTCTTGAAGGTAAATCATCTGAAAATTATTACCTTCAAGATGACGGTCTTTGAATGTAACAGCTGTGAAAACTACTCAGGAGTTGCACAGAAGTAAGGAGACGAATGAAGGATAACACCATCAAACCACATCATGTTCTTGTCAACCCAAGCTACCTGTTTCCCTTGCCTTCCTCCCTGAGAGACATAACATCACGATGTGTTGAAAGTATGCCAACTTTATTGTTTTTATTTATTTGATTATTTCTTTGGGCGTGTTAATCTTCGACATCATCTCCACATTTGTAACTTTGTCTTTCCAGCTGATACGGAGCATGGTCTGTCCATCCACATTTCAAAAGTTTCAAGTTTTTTGATAAATTACCAAGTTAAAATTGAGTATAGGGGTGGGGTGCATACTATGTGATAAATCCGTTTTATAAATCATTATTATTTTTTAATCAGTTATATCAATGCAACTATCACATCTTGACAGTTAAATTAAACCATATTCATCTAAATTTATTATTTTTTAGTCCAATCGGTATCTTGCCTGATGTGTATGTTGCATTGTTTCCATTGATTTGTTCTACGTAAGAATATGTGTGACCGTCGTCTTATGTGCGATCGAAACACTCGAAATAATAGTGTGTTTGATTCCCAATAACATAAATCAGGCAAGAAGTGTTTAACCATCATCACATTGGGCCTCGTTGCCATCCCACGTGTACAAGTTCCCTCAAACCATCTTGTATTAACAATCTCCTTATAAGAATGAACTCTTGTATAGAGGTTAAAATACCTCTCTGACCCCTACATTGCGGAAGGTTTATTTATAATATTGAGTACTAACTCTCTTCTGTGCATACATATATATATGGGATAAGAACAGGTTCAATTTGTGATTACAATAAATTACGGTGTATATTTCGCACGCGACTATGTGATTTGCGAACGTTAACTTTATTTGACGCTTTGTTTTTTTATTGTTCGAAATGTAGCTTTACAGTAAATGATGTCGATTAATCAATGACTATGATCATGCCCATCGCGCTTGTCGTCATAGTTAGTTGAGGTAAACCACACCCGGCCGCAAGACTAGCTCTTAGTTCCTTACTCTTTGTAGTGTAAAATATTCTTTGTTGGTAAGAAGGAATACAATCCCGAAAAATTCAATCCCGAAATCTTTGGATTAGATAAAAAAAAATATACGGTTTTTAGCATCTGCGCATCTATTATATACACAAGGCTGCTATCGGCGGCTATCGAAAGTAGTTTATCATATTTATGTATTGAGGTTTATAATAGTAACAAAAAGTTAGCCGTCTGAACTGTCAAAAAGTGCTATGTTTTAACTGCACCTATCTTGGCTGTGTTAAGTTTTAGAGTGAGGTAGACAGTTATGACAGTTTAGACGGCTAATTTATTGTAGCAATTATAATAGCTCAATACTTACATAAGTATGATAAACTACCCTCGATAGCCCTCGATAGCAGCCATGTGTATAGAATATCGTGGCATTCCCAAAAACGGAAACCATATATTTTGTTATTTTTTAGGAATATTACGTGATTTCTCGTTTTCGTGAGATATAAACTAAGATATCACAGGATGCACGAGCATTATTAAATTCAATATAATATGAGTATAGATATATCATCATAAATCATCCGGTGTTCGAAATTAGAATTAAGCTCATCACATTAGAAAAAGTATTGGATGATAATAATTATGTCAAATAGCATGTGGCGCCCTCACTCAGCGGACAACTTATAATATACTGGTGGATACACACTAGGTATACAGTAAGTACTTATATACAAAAGATTTGTGTGACGTAATTTGTATTACTCGCTTTTCTGTTGTCATACGTTTATTATGTTTTATATCAAGTAGGTATTAAATTTCTATGTATTTTCTCATGCTTCTTACAGAGAGAATTACTTGGACTGATTTATGATTATATTCGTTTAACTCGAAGGCGAGGTATTCCTCTACAATTTCATGCGAGCGGTGTCGGGATTTCATTGTAGGCGCATCTGAATAATGGGACATAATTTTCTCATAGGAATCCAGAGATATCATCGGATCATAATCCATACATTCGCATCTTCTTCGCCTTATCACATCCTGGTATATGCACCAATATTTACATTCAGAAATCGCGGAATACTTTCCGTATGCTTCGGGCATCACCCACATGGTAACTGTTTGTGTCAATATTATATTACAAGCAAGCCAGTTAATCTAGATTAGCGGAGTCCTAAATCCTAAATAATCAGCAAAATTTAAAGTAAAGTATACCTATATCAATCTCTCTATTGACAAAAATCTATCCGAGGGCAGTCCAGTTTCTTATTTAGATTAAATCTAACTTGCGGGTCTATTCTATACACAAGCCGGCTTTCGGTCCGCTACAGCAGCGAAATAGGGTAGGAAAGTATCGAATTATTAACATTTATTGTAACAATTACAATAAGTTATCCGTCTCAACTGTCAAAACTGTCTATCTCGGTCTAAAATTTATCACAGCTAAGAGAGGTGCTGTTAAAATATAGTACTTATTGTAACAATTATAACTACATTATTGTAATTGTTACAATACCTAAGTGTTGATAATTCGATACTTTCTTACTTTATGTAGCTGCCGTAGCTGACCGAAAGTAGTCTTGTGTATAGAATAGACCCGCTGGCTTGGTTTAAAATTATTTTTATAGACTAAAATTTAATATAAAATCAACGCCAGCTAATTAAGCAATTGAAATGCATGTAATAAATTATTTACTATATTTACACCATAAACATTTTTCATAATACTAATAAACCTTTTCTATAAAATTCGACGCCGTGCAGCTAAAATTAAGCTTATTATATATTTATACATGTATTATTAAACTGCTTATATTAAATAAAAAATATATTTCAAGAATTAAGATGACACGCATATGGAATTAATTTTCATTCCTCATTGACAGTATAGTTCGATCGAAAATAATCATATTATTCGGGATAGGAAGCTGAAATTCGGTATGTAGGTACCTACCTATATAATTGTTCAAAGCATAGGTATGTGTTTGAAATTCTGCTTTAGCTAACATAATATTTTATGATGAAATAGCTACCTAATCATTTGAATTTTTAAACATATGTTTTTTATTAGTATTATAGTACATAGGTACATGTTTTTGGGAAGATGAGTGCCAGTTACATTTAAATTTTCTGAAAGATTTGTATTGAATATGCTGGCCAGCGGATTTTCCGTGTAATACATCCTTTCCCCGTGTGCATACCAGACTTATCTTCTCTTTCTTCTTGAGTTGACAACATCCTCATATTCCCAATTTTAATATAATGCAGAAAAGATATTCTATTTATATGCATTTTCATCCGCAAACATCACGTCTCAACTTATTTGGATATAATATTAATACTATCGACTGAAGGTACTTGATGGAATTTGAATTTAAATTGTAATGGATAAAAAAGTAGGTACCATGTAAGAGTATTATTAAAGACTAATATCTCATTAGTTAACCCCATTAATTATTTTTCTTAAAATTGCCGATTTACACCTCTTGAATGTAGTATTTTTATTGTTCATAAAGAATAATGATCTATTATTAGGGTTTGACGATTTATTATAATATGATATCGAGTGTATTGTTATTAATAAGATAGGGTTTTTGCTAATTAGGTTTTTTACTGACACTTCAACTATTCATAATTTGTATAATGTATTTTTTGTAACCTTTGACTTGAGAGGTAGGTAATGGAGTTTTTACCTACTTTATTGCGTTGATTTATTATATAAGCTAGAGTAAAGAGAGTTCGTTGTCAGTGTGTGTTTACCTTTGGTGAGTGTACACGGCGCCTGAAGATGGCGAAAGGCGAAACCCGGGTCACAAAAAACGACTTAAATGGAATAGTACAGAGCTTGAATCCATTAGAATTTATTTGGATATATTCTGTGGCATTACGAATGTGTAGCACCATTCAAAGCTGTGATCGCACTATCCCTAAATTTATTTGAAAATTACTTTGAAAGGGGTTCGAGTGAAAAGAATAATATGATAGCGATATGATTGCCATAGTTATGTGAAATGTTGCTGTGTAGGTCTCACGTAATATTCCTGTCGTGTAAGCCTTACACAATAGTGCAATGCATTCACAAATCGAGTAATCTCGCACGCAGTTTATTTCTGGAAACATTTCCTTGCGAAGATAACTTTATTGACCCAGAGAATCATTCAGCATGTTTCACGGCAACAACTTATAACTTGTTCGATAAAATATTATTTAGTGCCCTAGCATAGCAACCTGATAACATTGTATATTGTCCGAATGCCGTTAATGTAATTAAGTATCCGACCAGACTAGTGGAAGCTTAACAGTCCACATCGCTGGCTGACGATAGTAACGAAATCGTTCACTTTTTGATACTATGAACCAGAGTTTCCCTAATGTTTTCCGATTAACGCAATCGTCAATCAAAATTAATACATTGAAAAAAATGTATTAAAGAAGACTACTTAAATTTAGAACGTTGGAGCGGAGTTCGGAGCAGGAGCACGGAACAGTAGAGCAATGGGGTTTTACCCGGAGCACCGAAAATTTGTAGTGCTCCACTGCTCCGGATGTTTTTATTATTATAAAATTTTCGTCCTACATAATTATAATATTATATTTGACACTTTGCAACACTAGAATTATTTGAAATACGCCAACACTGCCAAATGATAAATAACCTCACTTTTTTGACAGAAGAGGCAGTTAATAAAAGACTATTTGCTGTCAGAAATTTTATTTAATAGAATTAATAATGAAAAGTACGAATAATAAACTTTATTTCAAAACTACTTCTTTTCAAAAAAATTAGCATTTGTATACATATAACACCTATTAAAACTTTTAACCCGGAGCGGAGCAACTCGAAAAAGGGTCTGCTCCAACCTACGAATAAAAAAAAGAAGGAATGGGCATATGTACAAATCACGGCAATCAGAAAAGGGAAATATGGCCCACATTGCGTGATACACAAACATAAAATACACAAAATTACAAACACATTTTATACGCACACGTACAGACCACGTGATATTTGTACGTTCTATAATCTAAGACGTGATATTTGTTTACGCAAAATCATCGATTTCCAAAATGGCGAATTTGGTTGCCCGTTATTATACTGCAATGAATCAGTATGTTCCTTCCTTCCTTTTTTATTCATTGGCTCCAACAACAAGCAGAAAAGCACAATATTGCCATCGCTTGACAACTACTCATATTGATCAGGCTACGATCGTGATAATTGATTAATAAATATCCGTTGACCGTCTACAAAAGTATTTATTTTTCTATATAGGCAAGAAATAGCTTTTTTGGGGATAGTGAACAATATAAATGAAATAGTACTTACAGACATCGACGGGCAAAACCAAAAATATTAAAGACACGAAACTAATAATAATTATATGATTAAAAATGTTAATAAATCAGTAGCAATATATATTATGATATGTACATAATGGTGATAGTCGCGGGATATTTATGTAGGTAGAAGGTACCTATCTACATTTTAATACAATATTAAAAAATGGAAAGGTGCCTAACACTATATTATTTGATATATTTTTTTAAGACAGTGTTGTTTTGTCAAGAAATAAAGCTAACAAATCTTTCTCTAAAAGAATTGTATTTTTTTTTTTATTGTGATCCTTGACTTAACTCATTAAGTGCTGCCACCGCGACTGGCGCGTTTGACTTAGTTGGCCATTAGATATAGTTAACGTGTTATTTAAATGTGGTAATTAATTAGTAATAAGTAGGTCAGCAGTGAATCGGTAGGTGATAAAGTTTTTACCTACTTTATTGTACATATTGATTTGTTTTATAAGTTAGAGTTAATAGTATACGCTGTCAGTGTGTATCTGTCTTTTGGTGAGTGTACACAGTGCTTGAAGATGTCGAAAGGCGAAACCCAGGTCGCAAAAAACGACTCAAATGGAATAGTACAAAATTTAAATCTATTAGAATTTATAATCATTTTTGATTTAACTATAATAATTCTAAACCTTGCTCGATGACGATTCACATCATATTCATTATAGTGTGTTAGTCAGATACGAATTAGAGTCAGTATAATAATTAAAATTATTATTTTATATATTCTGATGTTAATTAGAAACTGTTTTCATTTTCATTTTCATTTTTTAACAGTAAAGTTGTGATTTGAATTCATCACAAAGTGAACGATTATATTTCGAGTGAGGTGAGCTGGAGTAGGAGCCTATCGATATTCCGTCCGTGGAAATAACCGTGTACGATTATTATTATATTTGTTTTCATACATATTGCCCTCAGGGCAGTTTTTTATTTCGGATTATCAATTACCCGACGATTGTTCAGAAATTATTTATTTG
The DNA here is from genome assembly GCF_057557595.1 of Rhyacophila brunnea. Taxonomy (NCBI): domain Eukaryota; kingdom Metazoa; phylum Arthropoda; class Insecta; order Trichoptera; family Rhyacophilidae; genus Rhyacophila; species Rhyacophila brunnea. The sequence goes on along the minus strand of NW_028232796.1, from coordinate 4,526,113 downwards.
CTTAACGAATAACGTGTGATCATTTGCTCACAGCAGTTTATCATTCACGTTGCCGAAAGATGGTCTAATAGCCACACTTATTTTAATCAGAAATTGGCCACACACGCTGTGCTGATTTTTATATAGGAAGCTGTTAAAAAACATATTCTTATTTATTATTGTACGATATGAGTTCATGGCCTCCATACATATTGTATTATTATCAATTTATCATTGATCGTTTCATATTTTAACACCATTATCATCAATTATTACAACTCAGTCAGTACCAATAGTCAAGAAACTCCTCTAAACTATATCGGAAGGAGAAAGAAAGTTCGAAACACTAATAGATACAGTATAGGCCTTACTTACCCCCATATATTTTTACGGATTAGGTATAAGTATCGTATATATTTTTCTAAAGCCATTTGTTGTATGATTTTTCTCAGATTGGCTAAAGTTTCGCGGAAATCTCATACTTAACAATTTTATAGGTTTGTGAAGGAACGTAATATCTATAGATTGTGTATATAGCAGTTAAGTTTACAAAAGCTTCTAAATTCTAATATATTTAAATTCAAATTCCAACAAGTACTTTCGGTCGATAGTATTATTATTATTATAAGTAAAAGCTTACAGAAATGTATAACTTGTCAAGTTTTCTATAATTATTGATCCACAATACAAGTCATGAAATTGTCACTTGACCCATTAATAAAACGATGAAAAGGTTTATTTGCAACTAACAGAGTGTGTAACCAACGCACTAGGTTATGTGTATGTAACCTTAGTCATACCAGGACATAAATAATTATAAATGCTTCTCTTTTCTATTTTACCCATGATAAATCTACATATTATTTGTTAGCCAGGCAGAATGACGTGAAATTTTACAAGTGTTTGAAGAGTTCCTCCAAACAAAAAAGTTGGTAATCACTGGTGTACATTATAAACAAAGACATCATCTTCGGAAGTGAGGCGTTGGATAGAGAGACATTGAGACGTTTTCTGAAGGTGCCTAATACTTTAATGTTGACGTAGTCACATGGTTTCCTACTGCTACGTGCCATGTCTCCATAACCTTTGAAATTGTAAAAATTAGTATTCCCCAACCTTTTTACACTTGTGGACCACTGAAACTTGGAGAAATATTTCGTAGACCGCTAATCCAGAAATAAACACTTTAAATAGTATTTTGTTTATTACTTATTTATAAGATATAAGATAGTCTGATTGCGAATACAAAAAATATATGACATGCAAATTCTATTATTAATTGAAATCATCAGAAACCGATCAGTGAATATTTTTTTGATGAGTAGTAAAAATTTGTAAATTTTGGGAAACCAATAGTTTTATATTAATAGTTATTAGTTTCTAAAAATATGTGTGAATTTTTCCTCTGCATAATAATATATAACCATGGATTCCGTGTTGTGTTCATTTGCTTTCTATATTTTCTTTTTATTATCGACTAGACAAAAATAATAATTATATAACAGTGGACCAGGGGTTGGAAAAAACTGGTGTAGAGCATCCTAAGATTTTATTTTAGTTTATTTTACATCCTATGAGTTTGTAATAGTAAGATTCTTAATTTGAATTATATTGTTCTGTGAACTTGTATCTTTGAATAACGACGGCAACGCTCTACTAGTTATTTACAGTGTAAATAAAAAAAGGATAATACTAATTATTTTACTCGAAGACGAAACAAGATTAGGTATCACATGAGGACAATAATACGTAAACTTAGGTCTAGATTGAGGTATCTATTGCTAAACTGCGGTCTCATTTTGAGAAATGTACCGCTTTTTAAAATTCTTTTTTTAGTTTCTTGAAGCTTAGTACATTATCTCACTGACGCATGTCTCTAAATATTTACATTCAATTATGCGTTCATTTGGTTGACTGTTCCAAGGAAAGCGTGTTTGATTTTGAATCGGTTGATCGGAATGATACGTTAGTTTTCATAGAAATGATTTGATTACAAAAAACATAGTATAATATCAATGTTAAGTTCACATTGCCATGTTAATATTGTGAAAACAGTGGGAAAACATTTTCCATTCAAATTACTGACCGTGGGGATGAACATTCCTAAATAATATTGATTGGTATCCTGCGATTTGTCACATAATATATAATATTTTTTGTTTTATTTCATTTAATATAATAGCTTTCCACCAATATTAATTGCCAGTTTTCAGTTATATCATAAAAGTGATTTGTTTTCTTATTGCTGTTTTTTTTATTATCTTCGATTCAAATTGCAAAGAAATTTTAAGCGATCGCCTTCAGTGGAAAGTTTCAATTAGTCTCGTGTGTGTTTTGTAAAATGTTCTCGGTCGTAAAAACATCATTCCTTTTGTGGAGAATGGAAGAATGAAAAAGAATACAGAAGAACACGGTGTCATACAAGTTGTTCTTTCGCTAAGCATGCCAGCATACCTGACGCAATATCTGCAGTAGAGGTCTGAAGGTGTGCAAGGTCTTCGCCAGGATCGGATTGCTCAGTGTACTCCCGCTGAAATTCTTGATTTATAAAGAATTCTGATGTTTTCGAGAGATTCAGCGTTTACCACCAGGTATTGACAATTTTAAAAAGAACATCGCGATAATGTTATTGTTTTTTTTATTTATAGAAATTATAAATTAATATCTTTTTTAATCTTCTATGTTTCAATGAAATGATCAATATTTTAAATGGAGAGATTCTGAAAAAAGTCTTACTTTAACACATAAAATATAATTAAGTATTCGTATATTCATATCGAAGCTTCGAGGGGCTTTTCAATGTAGGCCCGGCTGCGTACTGCCAGATCCTACTATCACACAGTCACACAATGGAATTGTCGCGGCTGCATGGCTGTAGCTTTTGGCAACTACATTGTAATGCCGCACACACAATGTGCATTGCCAAACCCTAATTGTCCACCACGAGTGCTTGTTGGTCCTTTTGGCGGAAACATTTTAACGACGTCCATAAAGTGAAATAATTTGTTTATTGGTTTGTTTATTATTTTTTAATTACTAAACGAAATTCTATGGGTTTTTTATAAGGCGTAAATATGCCTCATTAGTAAGATATTTTTTTTTCTGTGATTTGAACTATATCTTGATTTTTAAATTACTCATTTTCCTGCCAGTCGAGAAAATGGTGACAATTTTTTATATGCATCAGTGGGTCTATTCTATACTTATCGAACACTAAAGTAATAAATAGTATCAAACTTAGGGTAGGTTTATATCAAAATATTAGCACTTATTGTAACAATTATACGAAGCTGGTTTTTATTGTTGCAATAAGTGCGATATTTTAACAGCAGCAAGATAGGTGCTGTTAAATTATAGCACTTATTGCAACAATAAAAACCAGCTTCGTGTAATTGTTACAATAAGTGCTAATATTTTGATACAAACCTACCCTAAGTTTGATAATATTTATCACTTTATCACTTTAGCGGTCGATAAGTATAGAATAGACCCACATATCTATATGAATATAAAAATAAATTACGATAGATATTTATTTGCTTATTAGTTTAATATCTACTATGTATATTTATAAATATTTAAAAAAAACATTCGATACCTACCTGATAGATCGTACGAATAAATAATTATTTTACTGTAGAAATCAGTAGCGAAGACTCCATACTAGGCGATTATTTAAAGCCTACTTTCGTAAGAAAAATAATTTTAAAGTGCATATTGACGTACCTATATATACCTAATCACTTTATTTTATAAAAAAAAATGCCAATGACATGTGTCATATTACCTACGTCAGAAAGTAGAAATGTATTATAAAAAAAGGTTTAAAAAAAATATGCAACAGCGTAACATTTGTAATCTATCTGTAAATATCGTAATGTAATTATTAGTTATTTGCCGTGCATAGTGATGTTTTTTTTGTATGAAATTTATGTCACGTGACCTCAGGATGTCTGGAACAGTCTATACAAAACGATAGGCTCTAATGCGAAAGCCTAAAATCTTTACGTATAGTATATTATTAAAATAATTATTAATTAGGTAATATAAATAAATAATTTCTATGACATCCAATCACATGTAAATAAATATAAATTGTTTTTAAATATACAAAATAAATTTGATAAATTTGTATAAGTGTTTAGGAAAAATCATAATTTAAGCTCATCTCTCAATTTTACGTCATCAGTGAGTTATTGAAATTTCATCGAATTAGTGTGTACCTACATCAGTAGTAATATCGTATTATCTTCTTATTTCCCAAAGTATACCTGACAGGTGTGTTTTATTTCTCTGATCTTCACAGCCTACCTCATTACAAAAGTCACCCTTCGCCACTGGTAGAAAAAGAATACGACTGCGCGATTACTAATTGATTTATAATGTCGAAGGTCCCGTGTTCAAAAAACTCACATACTGTTTTTCAATGTATGTTTGGAACCTAATTTGTTAAGCAAGTGGTTAAGGCCATGCATTAGTTGAGGCACGGTCTAAAAAGATCGTTGCTAGGCGATGCGCGGATTGCGGGTGGCGGGTGCAAATGACGCCTGTCAAACGAAATATTATTTGTCATATAAATCCAACATACGTCCGTTTTATGTTCTGTTTATTGTTCTATTAGTAACAATAATAATATATTCATTGACATGTTTTCTTTTTAAAGTAAATGGGTAACGTTTTTAGTCATCTTTACACGATTTTAGAATTAATTGACCCGTCGCCATCACGCAGCAAAGCGACGTGTTTCTGGCTCGATATTCTCTCACTGAATGGCATCGAGTCCAAAATTTCGTCGCGCGTACAGTTGAAAATTATTTGGCGTTTCACTGATGCGTCACCTTAATATCCACTTCTCGTAAAAAAAATCAAAAGTCTGATATTACAATCTTTACTCTGTGGAGGTTCATACTCCATATTATGATCTTCCTGAGATCGAATATGGTATAAAAAAGAAACAGAAGCTACAATATGTAGTGTACGCTAAACCAATGAAGAATTATATGCTATGTACAAAATATCTTCGTGTGCCTCTTCGAGAGTTTTACTTAATGAAGCTTTATATGATATTAACTGACGTTGCTATAATTAATGCCTGCGGTTTTAAATATTCATCTAACATTCAGATTATAATGCCATAATATTACCATGAACTTTGCATTATACCAAGTGATGCATGAACTTCAGTTCTCATAAGTCTCAAATCCGCCACTGCACCACCCGCCTGCATACATAGTTATTCACTGTACGCAATTATAAGGCCTCGTACAATGGTTCACATTGTGCCTCCGTGTTTGACCCGTTCATTAGATTACGCACGCGGAGTTGCAGATACGAATGTTATGTATGGGTCAAGCAACGGAACGTTTTCGCCTTAGCTAAATGTTCTTCTCGATTACACGCTTCGCCTGGTTGTTGGTGTACATCCGGACGCATGGGCATCTTACATCAACAAATCCAAACAATATTTTCCACGTGAGTCTGTCTATGCTTTAGTCGTCGTAGTCGAATGTCCCCTTGAATAATCTCATGCTCAGTTTAAGATATTTGTACTAGGGATTGCAATACCGAATGAAAATATAAATACCGGTTTTTCGGTATTTCTTATTGAATACCGGTATTCGTTAAAACGTAAGTTGACCTACTTATCAGTAAATATGGCTATTACAATTTCTTTAAAAACATTATGTTTTAGGAAAAAAATACCTACCTACATTTATTATGGTGACATTTAAAGATATATTGTATTAATCGCAATATTGTCGAATTGGTGATTTTTACAAATAATTTTAATTTAATATATTGATAATTTCAACTAAAGCTTCCAAAAAAATAAGCGCAACTGCAGGAAAAGCTTCTTCAATTCAACACTTGTAAATAATAAGAATATTTGTAATAATAAGAATAATGGAACATTTGTCACCGATGTTTTTGTTTCAAAGTAATATCAGTACCTATGTTAACTCATTCACTGCTGACTAGATAATGATTTTTTAATTACCACCTTTAAAATGAACGTTAATTACATCGATGGGACGCCTAGTTATTACGCGCCAGGTGCGTCTTCAGCGTCGAAACTATTAATTTATCGATACAATTTTATAAATGGGTATAGTTTTTAATGAATTGGATTTATTGTTATTTCACCTATGTTGGATTCAGTCAACATTTTGCATTTTATCAGCACATAACTTATACACTCAATTGAATAGTAAATACAATACGAACTAATGAAGAAAATAACATTAAATCATCGTCAAAAACGTAAACGAGTCTGGCTTCTTAATAACGAAAATTTCGGTATTTTGAATTTTTAAACCGGTATTTCGGTATTAATAAATACTGGAATGCCAATTTTGAAGTACCGGTATTGCAATCCCTAATTTGTACCCAACATTAAATAGTAATATAGTATTAAAATAACTGGCAACATATAGTCAGGTCATTAAGTGACAGAAAACAAGTTGTAAAAACAACTGAAAATATTATAGAGTAATGTGCATATTTCGAGGATATTTTGGTTTTTAATTATACATCACAAGAAAACGACAATGCATTGAATATGTTTAAGTATATCGGTAGGTAATATCTAACAAAATCTTCTTGTTGTGTTAAAAACTGTGAATTAATAAGCCCCTCCTACTTTTAACCGCACTTAGACTGAGACGACTTCCGGTTATCGACGAGTTCTCCACGTGTTAAAACTGTGAACTAACAAGCCCCTCCTATTTAGTTAATCGCACTTTGACTACTGCAACTTCCGGTTATCGCCTAGATGCCCTAGATCTTCTTGTCGGACAGTTGTTGAAAAATATTATTGTGATGGTTACAGATCGTAAAACGTGTTATTGATATACAGTAGTATAATTTTCTTCCTCTTCTCGTAGTCGTCTAACCCCCTATCAGTGATTGGTGATCATTAGGGCGATCTTTGTTCTATCGTCTGCTACCCCGAATGGTTCAGTTGAGTCACGAAATGCGGCATCATATTCTATTACATTTAGTTTCCGCCAATCTTTACTTCGGTGACGAGTTCGATAATGCTGTAGGTACCTACTGTAGTTTCCTGCTCTGATAATATTATTATCAGAGCTTTGAGATTTGGTTATTACACCATTAGGATTACCTTGATAATATTGGTACAATAGATTTTTCCATATTGCTGTTAAATTAATTTGTGGAATTTAATAATAGATGTAGGTACTAATGTAAAATGGAATTCTTTTAAATAAATAGTTACTATTTCATTTAACAATATGATATATTATTATAAATGCAAGTTCTTCTCATAATCAATTAATTTATACTAATTATGAGATGTGCACGTTGGATTAAGCTAGAATTCCGTTCAATGAAATCGTCGAAAAACTAGATTCACGTCACCCGGTGTAATATGGTTATCAGAAGACTGATTCACTGATCGTCTGTTGTGTTGTTTTTCTCTGTGCCGTACTGGTGCATACTAACAATAATTGTACTCGGCATGCAATGCTTAGTGTTGTTCTAAATAAAATATACTACACATAGCTCCGAACAATTATTATATGGCAGTCTTTGATATAACACAACAGTCAATTCATGTCTTCATTCACTGAACAAATTATAAAATTATTATTATCTGAAACCGATATGCTACCTATGTCCTATAGGTACATATATAATTAACTATAACTAGACTCACTAGAATACATTTTGTGATGTAATAGAAATTTACATTGTTTGATATTCGTGAAGGAAGAAATGTCTATCGATAACCAAATTGAAAGATCTTAATTAATAGCTAAAAAGTATTTAAAATTGTAGAGTTTGTAATATGCCACATACCTATATATTAATTACAAATATGGCGGCGAATCGTACATATAAAAAAATTCTCAACGGTGACTCATATACCTCGAATATATATAGGTACATGCGAAAACCTGTCTCCATAAGGGTTTTGAAAGCAGTTTTTTTTAAATATTAAATGAGAGTATTCCCTGAATTTCCACAAATATGACCGATATTGAATATGTGACGAGATTTATTGCATAGGTATCAGGTAGGATACAGATGTAAATATTGAAAATAATATTCTTCATCACATGTTTATGTTTGTCTCTTCACCCTCGAGAATCTTAAATTTTTACATCCACGTCTAGAAGAACACACTTATCAACTATTATTGTGTTCCCCGGTATCTCAATCTTGTCGGTGCTTTGCCTCCATATACCCAAAATAGTTGCTGTTGTTAACTATGGACGCATTTTTGTCTATTCACTGTGAAAATAATTCCATTGTAAAAAAAACATTATCGTATGCAAAATTCCATACAATCTGTGCCTGATTTTTTGCATGTAGGTATCTATAAAAATTCAAAGTTATTTGCGACTCCGTAATAAGTTTAACGAAAGAGGTTAAATTACCTGAAAATATTTACCACTATAGTCAATTTTTTTATCATGTCACTTGCCGAAACGACTGTTCTGTCTCTGGTTGGTTCATGGTGAGAGCGTATATAAACAATAAAATACTATTTGGGTTTTATGAATGTAGAACATATTTTTTTGTCCATAAGATATTACATTAAACAATCCGCGGAGGAAAAGCGATATGATATTTGTATTCACGAAATGACTAGTTACTAGTTAGGCTGTGGGAACTATAACTATAAATTTCGCATACAAAATTCGCATTTCAGAAACACGAATTGCAGTATTTGCCTAACGACATCGGTCAAATCTGTATTAGTTACCGGTGCCGCGTCCAAAAACGCATCGCGTACAATCGAATGTTATATATCTTACTCTAACGCATATTGCGGAGAATAGTCGCGTCAATCACTCGCACTTATGGTTAGACTGTGTTTTAACTTATAAATAGAACACTAGCCCTTAGTTAGTAGGTAACTAGGTAGTATTTCTATAAACCTAAAGTAGTTCATATTTCGTATATCTTAGTTGGAATCTTCGACAATGCTTTAACACCACTCCGAAACAAGGAAGTGCTTGACCGTTCGATGTTTATTTACTCGCCTTGTTGGAGGGCAGCGCGTTGTACCTAAAAGAAATCTTAGGAATAGATTACTTTAAAACTTGCTTAGTACCTACTGGTAAGTTTGGATTTTGTACACAAGAGTACAGTTTTCATTTTTTGTACTCTTATTAGATACTTTATATAAGCTTGTTTTAACATTTGAGTTTTTTAATAAATTAACAAATGATGTTATGTTAGATTAGACTGTTCAAATATCGTTGAATTGTCAAAAAAAACTTTTTCGAATGCATTATAATGTAGTTTTCTTTCGTTAGTTTAGTAATTTCGCAGACAAAACAAAACGGTCCTCATAAACCACCCTGATCATACTTACACACACTCTCAGTCTGTTTATATAATTTTCATGTCTTTGCAGTATTGTTGTGCTACTCTGCTAACGTGCCACCTGCAAAGGATGGAGGTAGGCTGTTCAGATCCGACATAAATAGTGCACACAAATCTTTGTCAGTAACATGTATTTGCTTTCATTGAACTAAGGCTACAATGTGTAGATAGTGTCGGATAGTTTTTTTGTCAAATTCAATTCTTCTTCTTTCTTTTGCCATATCCGCCCCTTAACTGGAGCATATGGACACCACGCGGCGCCTCCAAGAATCCCTGTCGCTCGCCAGTGTTCTTGCTTCATTCCAGGTCAAACCAGCATCGCGTAGCTCCGCCGTATACAATCTGTAGATTGTATTTAGCGGCCTTCCAGGACGCCAGAATCCGGTCGGCTTGAAGAACAGGCAAGCCAGGTTGAAGTTCTCGTCTGGCATCCGCAGCACGTGGCCGAGCCAGGTCCAACGTCGCCTCTTCACTTTCAGCGTGATGAGAGGCTGCTTGGTGCGTTCTCTTATCTCTTCGTTGCTTCTAAAGTCATCCACCGCACACCCAGTATTCGTCGCAAACAATTGTTTCCGAAGCTCAGTATACGGTTGCTGTGAGCCTTCGTAAGGTGCCACGATTTGTTACCGTAAAGCAGCACCGTCAGAATGCAAGCGTCGAATAGGCGGCATTTGGTTTTGACCGAGTACAATCGTGAGTCCTAGACATTCCGTCTCGAGTTGAATGTTGCTCCAGCCATTCCCATTCGGATAGCGAGCTCTTTCTGCAAAATGCTATCTCCCGTGATGTGTACCCCCAGGTACTTGAAGCTGTCGACGCTCTCGATGTTTTGTCCGTCGCTAATCAGAGAGAAATCTGGATCAGGCCAGGTGCTATTACACAAGACGTTGCTTTTCTTTGCGTTGATTTTCAATTTCAAATTCAATTATACTGCGTAAACTAAGCCATAATACAAAATAGTCAATAAAAATTGTCTATCTATAAAATATCTAAAATTATGCATATATATTTTAAAAAACTAACTAACACCACATGTAGTATGTATGTATTCATAATTCAACGAAAACAAATAAGTATGAATAAAAAATCATGCACTACTTTTGTCTGATCGCCCATATTACAAAATTTGAAAACAAATAAGTATGATTGACAAAGTTTAATGTGCAATCTTTATCTGACATCTTAACAGCATATCTCCACCCTTAACCACTGATTGTTAGGTACCTACCTATATGAGTATTGTTTTTTGTCGTAAAGTGAACTTTACATCCACTGTAATAAGGATCATTATAGTAAATTCCCGTTCATGTCTTTGATCTATTACTTAATCTTGATCAGAGGAATGTAAAGGTTTGTAGGTATGTACCGAACTACTTATTGTGTTTCCACCACAATACGCAATGTGATCAAATAATAAGAAGGCTCAAGTGAGTATTAATTTTATATGTGCCAGCCAACGGTTGAAGTGCATCGATTCTGACCAGTAAGTAACCTCTCTAACCGTAAACTTAGCATAATGCACGGAGTCTGGCGAGTCGACGCGATGTGTTCGGTGCCTACGCAATTAAAAGAGAAATGGAAGTCCCGGTGAGTGAATTCTTTATGGCTGGAGCCGTACGCGATACATCGGCGGGTGGATTTTATTGGGCTCGTTCGGCATAAATGAAAATAATACACACGCGAAATGTGTGCTTTGTATGTTATTCATGCCCCACAAGAAAATTATTTTACGTAAGTTACAAATTGTTAGGCTGTCCTTTGAATAAAAAATAAATTAATAAAATTACTTACGGTACCAGAGAGCCATATACATAGCAACGTCTAAAAGACAAAAGTGATGAGGAACTGTTTTTCGGACCCTGCGATTATCTGTATTAATGGCACCCAACTCGAGCAAGTCAGCAGCTACGTTTATCTCGGACAGCAGGTGTCCATAGACGGAATCATGCACGATGAAATTGCTCGAATAACAAAGCTGGGATGGAGTGCTTTCGGACGTCTGAATAGTATCTTCAAGAGTGACCTTCCATTGTGTCTTAAGCGTAGGGTGTTCGTCCAATGTGTGCTACCCGTGCTCACGTATGGCTGCGAGACGTGGACCCTCAACACGAGAGATGTCCAAAGGCTAAAAGTCGCACAGCGAGGCATGGAGAGGTGTATGTTGGGCATCACGCGAAAGGTCCGTAAGAGAAACGAATGGGTTAGGAAGCAGACAAGAGTACGCGATGTAATAGACGTTGCCAAACAGCTGACATGGAGATGGGCGGGGCACATTGCTCGCCGAAAGGACGGCGGCTGGAAAAATGTCGTCATCCAGTGGTACTCAAGGGGCACACAACGGCCACAGGGTCGCCCTAAAAGCCGCTGGATTGACGAACTGGTAAAGTTCGGCGGAAATACGTGGCAGCGAACGACGCAGAACCGAGGGAGTTGGAAGAAGCTTGCGGAGGCCTTCATCCAGCAGTGGATTGACCCCGGCTGATGATGATGATATACATAGCAGTGGCGAAGGGTGGAGGTAGGCTGTTAAGATCTGACATAAATAGTGCACATTAAACTTTGTCAGTCGTTCGTAGTTTTGTTTTTATTGAACTGAGACTAATTTATTTACAGAGATGGCGTTTGTTAATTTAAAAAAATCAATTAAACCTTGCCTAAACCAAACTATTTTAGTTTTGGTATGTTATGGCGTATGAGTCATTCGACAAAATAATGCACACTTTTTCATTCATATTTATTTATTTGTTTTTGTTGAAATAATAATACATATTAGGTACACATGTTGTTGGTGAGTTGTTATGATTCATCAAACCCTGCCGAAACCAAACCATTGTAGGTAAAAAATATTATTCTATCTATTAAATATCCAAAATTATGTATGATTTAATGGCATAGTTTTAAATATTTTATAGATAATACCTATATGAGTATTTTTGACTATTATGAATGACTTCATTCAGCCGGGAACCAAATTTCTGAGGGAATGACACAAAGTGAATACCTATAGCTACAATACTTTAAAGTTACGTCTTGTACGAAGGTATGTATAAAGATAAAAAATAAAAACCATGATAGAAGACTATTTCACGTAAGTTCAAGTGTAGTTTTGTTTCTTCTAAATTTTAAGTTTCATATTTTCATTATACTTACAACATCGGAAGATATGATTGATAGTAATGCGAAAACCACCCAATCTATAATTAATCTTCCCCTTCTGATGCACATGCAAATAAGCGGTGCATCGCCGAGATGAGTGGATGGGGGAACATGCGAAAAATATCACGCTGTTTATTTAACATGCGACGGGTTGTCAGCTTGCCCCTTCGTTGAAGTCGCACGTCAGAACAGTTATGTATGGACTACGGATATGTTCACGGCCGTATTCAGGCAATAATTGGCATTGCTTGGAGCTGGTGGTCAGTTTCAACGTGGTTATCATTAATTAATATTATTTTTTTAAATTGAATTTATAACTTGATATTCACGACATAAGAATTGCTTTACGATAAGTAGGTACATGTTTCGCTCACATGGTGATTTTTATCAAATCATTATCAAGTGATTGTAATGTGAGAAAGGAATAGTTAGTAGAAGTAGAGGGGTGGCAATATTGAATGGGAAAATTTTAAGTAGAGGGGCCAATTATTAATTATTAGGGTTTCACGAATCACCACCAAGGGCGTGTGTAGGTAGGTACACTGAATTTCCGGAAAAAATAATGTTAACTTTACCACAGATCAATGAAATAAATGTGATCCTATAATAATTCATTTATTGATAGTTACTTATAGTTATATTGGTCGAGACTTATGGTTGGTTTGTATCGTAGGAACTTAGTTATTTGGTTTTTGGGCTGTTACCGTTTACTCTACCTCCGTCTTTCCTCGGTGTTTCGTGTACGTTACAGACGCCTTTCTAAGATAGTAGGTACATATATAACCGCATAGACATTAGACCAAGCGAGCGAATGTTTGTTTTTCCGCCAATCCAGCGAAATCCTTATGCTCGCTCAACAAAAATTGTTTGCGTCAAGAGAATTTCGCTGGAGTGGGGGAAGAACAAACATTAGCTCGCTTGGTCTAAATGGGGCTTAAGAAGCTGTAACGAACACGAAACGTTGAAAAAATGAGGAAGAAAATACGGTGGTAGTTCATTAACCAAATACTCTTATTGATAAATCATTGACTTACAACAGAGGGCACACACTTATATAGGTACACAGAACATATCAATCATTAAAGTGAACACGTTAATAATTCCTCTCAAGTATCTCTTTTAGCAATCTTACAAAAAGGTACACGATCTCAACACATAAAATACGATCTTACCTATTAATACTATCATAAAAATAAAAATTAGTGGTTGCTCGGTGTAAAGTAATGAGGAAATCTGTATGTCGAATGTTTATCGAGAGGTCGATTCAACAACAACTCATTCTGTTTATTTAGTCATAAATTATTATGCTGGTATGTTGGACAAAAACTATTGTTTTATAGTAGATACCTACTCCTACTCACCAGTATGTTATTGACTTTAGGGAGACCGCATTTCGGTTGAATACGGAAACTAGACGGGGTCTCGTTTAGGTACGATTATATCGGCGTATAATCGACGATTAACTGTGTTTTACAGACTTACGTAAAAAAATCTAACATTATGTGGACACCTAATGTGGAGAAGTTTGCAATATGCACACTCGTTTTAATTCAGGTAGAAATCATTTTACATAAAGGCATTCAGGATACCCAGATAGATTATTAAAGCAGGAGAGTTTACGTGGGCTATTTCATACTTTAGAAAGATGCTGCGTCCATTAGTAATTTAATGGTTATTATGGATATAAGTAGATATTTCCGTATTGATATAATAAAAAGAATCAAAATAATAAACGGTGGCACGTAATAATGATTCATGCCTTTCAGATCCAGCGATTGCAATCATATAAGTTAGGAAAAGTAAGTATGTGCTCAGAATATCAGTCCTATGCGACATTTCTTTTAGTACGTACTATGGGAAAAACTCGACTATAAATCGCAGTTCTCAGTTCCCAATGAATATGGCAACATATTCATTAGAATCATCACCGCCTTGTGGTACGAAAACATCCAGGGTTTTTGCAAGGTGGTGTCATAGGCCATGGCCGAATTCAAATTAGCAATACCCAATGCGGGTAGACGAATAGTTTTCAATAAGGCATCTTCCTCAGCCGGCACAATTTTTGCGTACCAAAGTCCGTTAAGGGGGGACATGCTCGTCGTATGTCAAAATTGAGTTTTTATTGTATTTTCAAACCATGATCCTGGACACTCCTTAAAAGTTGTAGATAATCTATTTATATAATTTTGAAATTATATAAATAAATTATCTACAACGTTTAAGGAGTGTCCAAGATCATGGTTTGAAAATACAATAAAAACTCAATTTTGACATACGACGAGCATGTGGGCCGTTAAGGTGATTCATCAGTGAAACGCCAAATAATTTTCTACCATAGGCGCGACGAAATTTTGCACTCGCTCCCATTCTGAGAGAGCATGTAGAGCTGGAAGGACGTCATTTTGCTTCGTGATGGCGACGGCCGTAATAATTCCTAAATCGTGTAAAGATGACTTAAAACGTTACCCATTTACTTTAAAAAGAAAACATGTCAATGAATATATTATTATTGTCACTGATAAAACAATAAACAGAACATTAAATGGACACATGTTGGATTTATAAGACAAATAATATTTGGTTTGACATGCCTCATTTGCACCCGCGACCCGCAAACCGCGCATCGCCTAGCGACGATCTTTTTAGACCGTGTCTCAACTAATGCATGGCCTTAAGAAACCTCGATCATCGATAGTAAATGCGAGGTATCCATAAAGGCATTATGATATAGGTATTATGTGTTTCGGTATTAACATTTTTTATAATGTCAGTAGGCATGTAAAATAGGTTTTTATTCTTACGTGTAAATATGCAAAACCACACATATCCCTCCAGATTTGTATATGTACCTACTAAATTATTTTATGAGATTTCCTTTGCATTAACCAATAATAAGATTGTGCCAAAAGTACCTATGCATGTAACGTAAATATGGTCCTGGTCATATCTCTGTCCCTATCTGCATTACATTCTCCCGTGTATTCATAATAAGAGATGTCGGCCTGTAAGTATTGTACACTGGCGTACTTTTGTATGTTTTTTTGTAGATATAATATGCCCTTATCGTAAATAGTAACATAATTTAATAATGATCACCTTAGAAAAATATTGTCATCACCTATTTATGCATTTAAAAAAAGTATATATAAATATATTTAACGATAGATGAAGTGGAGGTGAGATAGTCGTAGTTGCTCGTAGGTTTCAAGGAGATTTCATTCTTCGGTATTGGAATAAATAAATACCTACAATAATAAAGATGTAAAGATGAGGTTATAATCGCGGGTATGGATGTACTGGTGAGATTGATGTGATCAAGAGATTGATTAGATTAATGAACTGAGAGACATGGTTCGAGTGGAATGACGGTTGACTATGTTGAGCGAATAACTCGTGACAATAGTAGTGCGTCGCGTGACAGACTCGATGAGTAAGTGAGGATTCATGGAGTGTCCTTTTGATACAGATGCAGTACATATATTACAAGAGATATTGTCGCAATTAACACATCATAACATACCTTACTGATCTAGTTATGATTGATGAAATGCTGACTATCATTATCGCTCTATTGTTTTGTTTTGACAACAAAACATACATATTGAAGTGTATCTCTCATTTAATGTTGAGTGGTATGATTGCTACATATATTTTTGGTAGGTAAGCGGTACAACTATAGAATAAAACCTCATAATATTATTTATAATTTGGTAAAAATGAACTCGAACAATAAAATTATTATAACGAGAAATAAAATGTATTACGAGGAATGGTTAGTTGTGGGCGAAATTGGGTGAAACAGACATTACTACTTGCACCCACTGAAACTACTGCATGGTGGATAAGTTACAAAGTTTCAATGTGTATATAGGTAAATATTTAACCGTAAGAATAATATGATTTAAAAAAAAAAGGTTTGTTTTGCACGCTACTGGTTTCGGGAATATAACACGTTTTCCTGGCGGGCTCTACAACAAATTGATGGTTTCACTTCGTGCCATGCAAAATGATCGCGCCGTTTCATCTCCCCGATATGCCTGTCTCGCTTTTCTTTCAATAACTGGATGTATACAGTTTTTCGAAATGATATGTTTCTGTTTTGGAAAACTTACAACAATGTTGCATTCGGGCTTGACAGCACAGATTGGTGTCTCGTTATTGTTCTGATGTATAGATGTTCATATCTATAAAATAATACTGTCAACGAAGTAACAGTAAGTATTTATTCACAGAAAAAAAAATCAATAAACATCAAATTGATATTTTTCAATAAAGTTTTCATATCGTTTTTGATTTGTTTTAAGAAAGGTAAATGATTAATTTATAAATGGATCATAGATAATCAAATTTAGCGGACGTATGTGGCGATGAAAGACTAAGAACCGAGAAGAGTGGAGACAGCAAAGAGAGATCTTCATTCTGTAGTTAACGTATAGTACCTAGTTGAGATATTATTTTTTTTATTCGAGACTGAATATAGGTACCTACACACCGTTTTCAAACACCTCAAAAACATACACAATAGGATTTTTTTGGTACTTACAAAAATCAACATAGATACGTTTTTCAGCTTCCTGTCAGTGATCTGAATCATTTAAGCTACCGAATCAAGTGACTTCCTCGTGAATAATTCATTATTAGAAGGTACCTACGCTATATGAGGTTATCAAATTTTGTCAAGTGATGACTACCATCTTTTTAATTTAAATCACATTATGCCTAAGTTTTCCAACATAGTACTTATGCCGAATAGTAAAAAGAAGTCTATTTGATGTACTTACATATTAAATATTATCTGATTATAACCGTACAGTCCCTACATATCTACATAATTTTAATTATCTTTACAAATTCGTCTATAATACATTACGGTACTTCCCTACTGCAGGTTTCATATTAAATTCACTGTATTGAAAAGAAAAACCGATGTTTTTACAAAATTAACATAATAGGTAGCTGGGAAAATTCATTTATGCCCAAATTTAACATGTGTTATATAAAATAACGTTATATTAGTATTTTATTTATCGCTTAGCCTTGTTAAGTTGTCCTATATCAGGTGGAATTCGTAACGAGCAGTGAACCTTTGAAGTCGTCACAGCTGATTGTTGCTTACACGTAGCGAAATATTTGTCGATTCTTTTCATTGTACGTAATACATACTCACATAGTTTAAATTTAAAAGATAGCTAACTATTAGCTGTAGGTATCCAGTTTTTATTAATTGTTAAGTTGAGTTTTATATTATTCCATATAATACTATTATAGTAAAATAGATTTGATAACTCGTGATAATAGTTATTCATAGTCCAACCCAGATTAAATAGCTAACTTTTAAATAATCATTTTTTTTTTATTATACCAATAATTCTCAAGATTTAAGAATGTAACATTCTAATTATTGAACATACATAATTTTGAAAACACTTCTGAGAGATGCAGGTTCAATTCCTGTGTCTTACTTTTTTCAAAATAAGATTTTTCTGTTGGTTATAATATATTTTCTCAGAAGTGTTTTCAAAAATAACTGACTCACTCGGAAGATAAAATATTAAAATAGCGTTATTTATCATTAGATATCAATGTTTCATTATATAAAGGTTTCCTCCATAAGTATATCCGGCAGCAGTTAGAATTAAAACCTGGATCAATTCACTGCTTACCGAATTCCTCTCCAATCCTATCCCATAACTTCTCTTGATCTTATGCGTTGTGTTGCAAAATGACTATCGTAAAATTTAACTATTTCGTCGATACAGCGTCTTCTAGGGCTAACTTACGAACATTTTATAACTCTTTAGTACCACTAGATGCTTTACATATTTCTCTAGCGGTTGTTTTTTCTTCGAATTGTGTTCTACCCATTTCCATTTAAGGTTTTTAGTAAGGTCTATCTCATCCTATATTATGCCCACGATGGCTAAGCGGCGAATGCGTCGTCTTATAATGTCGTAGATTAGAATCCTGGGTCCGGATACACATATTGTTTTTCAAGTTGTAATTAACTCAATCGTATTTAACTAATAGGTTGAGTAAATAATACAAACCTCTAGTCTGTTGAGGTCCATAATATGATCTTCTTAGGATAGCACATGGTCAAAAAAGTACTTTCGTTCGTTGCCTTTATTTAATTAGTTCGTTTTTTATCATGTTGACGTTATCTCCAGCATGTATGTATATCCTTATACTCTATATTGTTGGACCTCTCTTTTATGCATAGTTAATAAATATTTCACACGCATACCTATATGATTAAGGAAAGAATACATTTGATTTTAAGCAAAATAAATAATTCTTTATTCTACTACTTACTCGACAATACGTATTATATGATTTAATCTTGTAGCATTTTTACTTGCATATGCTACTAAAATTTGCAATTTCATACAATATTTCATCTCATGCCAACGCTACATTACTACATGTGCCGTAACTCTCCGCTTACTTCCTATACTTCTTTCGTCTTATCGCACCCTTTCATTTTGAATTCAAGTTTTTTTCGTATTTTTTCTTTCAACGTCTTCCTCTTTCTTTATTTTATATTATTTCTAAATTTATACCACAATATCGAACGGAGACAAGCGTTTTTATTATTAAATACTATTATTTAAAAATTGAACAATTTCTTTTGGTCATGGCATGATAGTCAATCACATACAAAACGTTAATATTATAAATATGACGTTGGCAAAAGAGGTCAAAGATATAAAATAAAATCTGCAATAATTCAATGAAATTCATCTGTATTTATCTGTCAACGTAGGAATGGCATTTGTTTTAGATTCTGACAAACCTCAATGTTTATGGGTAGGATTTTTTTATTTTACATAATATAATATCTACTTATGTTCATTAGTAAGTCGTCGCAGTAAATATGTTCATGATAAAGGCTATTCAGATCTGAGTATTTTTCCTTTAAGGGGTATTATTTATTAATTTAAAAAAAATCAGTTTATGTGGCTTTGTAATAGTATCAAACGACTATAAACTAATTATTTGACATTTCGCTACTTCATTAATTTATTACTGTAGTGGTGTAATAAATTGTCCATTCATAATTATTATCGGCTAAGGATAGGTACTTAGTTGGAATTGAATCTATATTATGTATATCAATATTAGGTAAATAATAAATACTAGATATATATATATATACATACATAGCCGAATGGCGATGCCCGAATCGCTTTAACTGATTCTTCTATAATTGTTCAAAACTAGGTATCATTAATTTATACAGCGTCTCCAGTAGGGTAAAGACATTGATAAGTATATCTACTTATACGATACACCACTGTATTAATATATAATTTACAATATGGGAACATTATCATAATATTGTGCAGGTGAATCTTTTCCAGAAAAGGTTATAGAATTAGAGGCATTTTACAAAAATGTGTACGGAACACCCACACATCACAAAGTCGATTTCTCAAAACTAATAATCTGGGGTGATGAGATGTCCTATTTTTAAGGCTATATTTCAGCTGGGGCACGGTCTAAAACGATCGTGACTACGCGACGCGAAGACGACGCCTGCAGAACAAAACATAATTTGTCATAAAAATTCAACATGCGTCCATTTAATGTTCTGTTTATTGTTCTATTAGTAACAATAATAATATATTCATTGACACGTTTTCTTTTTCAAGTAAATGGGTAACGTTTTTTTAGTCATCTTTACACGATTTAAGAATTAATACCCCCGTCGCCATCACGAAACAAATTGACGTGTTCACAGCTCGACTTTCGCTCTCCGATGGCCAACGAGTCCAAAATTTTGTCGCACCTATAGTTGAAAATTATTTGCCGTTTCACTGAAGTATGCTCTTAAATTGAAAATGTGATTCACATAAATATAACAAGCTATTAATTAATTATAAACATTAATTTTGAATAAACAATCTTGTCGTTATTTATATTTTAGTAATTAATTTTTATGTTTTCATAATTAATTTTATGCATTAGTACATAATTATTATTGTATTTAACGTCTAATTTTCTTTTTGTTTTAGGTACGGGAAGGCCCCACATATATCATAGCAGCGCAGTATTATCTATTGCGAACGCGCCAGCCGGTAATCGTGATAAAGCACGTAAATGACCGTTAAATATTTACCTATAAATCTCCGTATGAAAAGATAATACGTTTTTATTTTCAATGCGTTCTCACATAAGACCAAATTTAATAGAACATAAATTACAATGCACGATTGTGGATTACGTTGCCCGTGTAATTTCACGCACATGTAGTGCTAACCAGGAAATAACGCACCGAATAATGCATGTTCGTAAAAATAATAATGAACTACGATGATGCGCCGATAAATTGGCCCTGCGTTAAATTCGCTTTGATGAAAAATTCTGTATAAACTGCATCGTATATTTGTGTTGTTTTCATAATATTTTGCTTGCTTTGCCTGTATCGCTATCCTTGGATGAGCACAATATCGCGCCGCTTATGTTACGCTTAACCCCCCCCCGTCCATGTCCGATCATAATAAGATCATATTGGCCACCACAGTGTGGAGGTTTGTATTAACAGATTTTGTTTTTATTAGAAATGGATGTCAGCCACTTGCTCAACCTATTCGGTCCATACTCTGACTCATACACAATTTGAAAAACAATATGTGTACTTGTCAGACCCAGGATTCGAACCTGGGACCCACAACGCTATACGCCAACGCTTAAGACGCACGCTAAAACCACGCCATGTTTATTTGTAAGTCGCAAGTGTACACGTTACAATACTAATGGAACGTCTTAGAATACCATACAATAAAATCAACTTTTGTAAATAGCTGACTATTAGTAATTCTTGGGCGTTTTGTTGGTGCACTAAGCTTTGTCATACTACAGTCTTAATGAATTTCCCCTTTTATCAGACTTTCTTAGACCAACGCGTAAATCATTCTTATAGCATTGCATACAGTAATTCTCTTGACCCAGTGATACCTCCAGCATGTTTTGCGATATCAGACTTGTGCTGTTCGCTCTTACTGCAAAGTGACAGTAGGTTTACTGCGACAATGGAACCTGTGTAGTTGTGTCACATGGCCAAAGAGTATTGTATTCCCAAGCGGCATCTGCTTCAGACGTTTTATTCTCGTGAACAATCCCACACCATAGTTATCTATAATATTCGGCGTAGACAAAAGTCTTGAACTTTCAGCTCAGATGTCATGTTTCATAGCCATACACGAAAACAGGCAGCATGGACACATGATACTTAACTCATTATATTTATGATTATCAGCCTGAATCAATCCACTGCGGGATAAAGGCTTATCCAAGCTGATTCCATACCTCTTGACCTTGTGAATTGCGCTGTTATGTACTTGACTTTTTATTTATTGTGTGACTAAATTTATCAATTAATTGCGTCTAATTTGCGCCATGTGCCTGCCCATTTCTATTTTTTTTTAAGAAAACTCTATTATATCCATTTATTTAATCGTGTCCGGAAACTTGGCCGTATATTAAAGACCGTCCAACCTCTTTGGGTCGTATAGTACCTACTGACATAAAATTAATGTCTAAATAAAACACGGATCTTGTCGGTTTACACTTTACAGGAAGCCAGCAGCAAATAATTTTTGAAAATAGCCGATATACTGGATTATTTGTTAGGTTAGGTTAGGTTTTCATTCTTGAATTCATGAATTTTGCCAAAATCAGCTATAAAAATTGAATTAATGTTCATATTGAATGTAATAAAATTGGAGACGGTCAACTCTTTCCGATAAAAAAGCTCACGGTAAACTGTGCCTCGGTGAAATGTTTTACGTACAATTTACATGTAACATTATTTAATTTAATATTTCTTATCTTATATTTAATATTTTTTGGTTTAATATTAACGATCCACTACCTATTCAATAATATCTTAAAAATTCCATTAAAATAACAATTGAAGTTAATAAGTTGGTACCTACTTGGATTAGATACCCGTATGAATTGGTTTACTTTATAAAAAAAATCATCGAAATATCTACATACATATTTTTGATTTGGCATCAGTATACGATACGGTATTACTTTAAGCTCTAATAATACGTGCCTATATCTTAACTAAATATCCAATATGAGAGTATATTATATTATTATTGTGGGACGCATGCCTATAAGTACGCGCAATATTCGTTTAATTTATTTCATAGGTGTTATGTTTGTCCGCTTGGCCGAAAGAGTACAGTTAATTTCACAATGCGATTTAATTATGTGGAGATTGATGCTTTTTGGCGCCGCGTGCGTGATCGTTCTACTACAAAAAGCTCGCGTATTATTCAAGTATCTATTGGACGGGCGATTCCTTAACTGTGGCTCCAAGAATTGACTGCGAACATTTGCTAATGCTCGCGAAGACTCTTTCAAATTATTTAGCATTAACCGCAATAGGTAAATACCGTACCTAATTATTATATTAAGAAAACATAATTTTGATTTAGCATATACCTACTACTCCCTACTAGTATCTAATATATAACAATAGGTATCACAAAGTACCTACCTTATAATTCCAAGACATCAGATTTTGTGAAAGACAATTCGTATCTCGACATTCATAATAACATACATTCAGATCTAGTTTTTTCAGATAATCTGAAACTTTCATAAGTTTGTGCCTTTGTGTCCGTTTCTGAAGAAAAGGTTTATATACTAACATATTCTTATTTATGTATTTTTATTCGGCGAATAATTTACAAGAGTTAAGAATGTAAGTACTTAACATTCGTTATTGATCTTAATTCGGAAATACATCAGAAACATACCTGTTTTTTTGTTGAAGTTAAATCTCTAAATTATATCTCTAAATGTTGACAGTATTGTACCTAAAATTCCTGATATTATTTAACTTTATGTGTTGTTAAAATACCTATAATATGAAGAAAACTTTCATCGTCTCTATCACATTTATTTTGTGGGAGAAATGTTGCAATGTATCAATATAAAAATATACGAATTATGAAGACATTGTGGATAAAGTAACCATTGTAATGTCATTTAAAGTTTATGCTAATTATTAATTTATATATTTTTTCAATAAGATGGTATTACATGTTAGCTTATTCCATGTTATTATTATAATTAATACATCCAGGTTACATTCTCTCAGAAACATTTAGATACATAAAAGCACTTTGATGTTTTGCTGAGCTATAATGATCTCAAGATTAAGTGGTAATTGAAAATTTTGACTATCACATTTATGTTGGGGTGGAAATGATGCAATGTAGCAATAGAAAAATATACGAATTGTGAAGAAACTGCAGATAAAGCAACCATTGTTATATTATTTATAGTTTATATGTTAATTATTAATTTATATATTTTTTTAAATAAGATACTACTTACATAGCTTACATGTTAGCTCAACCATGCCAGTAACATTCTCTCGAAAATATTTTGAAAAAAAATCAGTCATGTGTTTAATTAGAACTATGTGGACAAAGAATTAAGTAGGTAGCTAGGTATAATGTTTTTCCTTATTTTATATTATGCAGTTACGATCTGAACACATTTTGCGACAAGATACTTATTTTTACGAGAAAGCTTTAGTGATAAAAATGTAATATTATTTGTGTAGCAAACATCAAATGGCTAAAATAAAATATGATTCTTTTCAACTACACCTACGTACAATGTCAAATTTCGCCATCTTCTGAGAAACCAAGGATTTTCATTCCTTTCGGTCCGCTACTTCTGTTTGGCGTTAGTACCTACACCAAATATGATTATTAAACTATACGTAGGTTTATACCCTGTTCATGCAATATTTTCGAATGTGATTTTACGCCAGATGGCGTGCAAAACGTATAATTGCGTTCATCCAGATTTTGTATATAAGCATCTCGCCGAATCCGTACACAGAATGCCCCTCTACCATAAGTTTAGCGAACTGATTGTTAAATATGGCAGAGTCGATGTTTGACAGATTGCAACTGACAGCCCGCGTTTGTTGATAATAATTATTGTCATACGTACTTGTTTTCTTCCGTATTTCATTATGATTCAGTGAATTATTTTGATTATTGTCTAATGGTATTATCTATTTTACAATTGATCCTTATAATTCGAGGTCTTAGTGTCAAACAACACTATCTACAAAAGTGCAACTTTACAGGAGAGCCAAAAAACGTTATTTTAGATTCTTGTAACTTAACAAGGGAAATGTTTATTTAAAACCTAATGTTAATATTTTATAATTTATTGTGTATTGTACATTTATCTTGCTTACGATGATGTTAAAATTTATAGGGATAGTTTTAAAAAAAATATGAAAACAAGGGTAACTTATGTAGCGTTAAACTTTACTGACGATTTAATAAGAAATTAGAAAAGATTGACATAACGTTGTTTGACTTTCATGTAGCCGTAAATGTAAAATAACGTTATCTCAAAAAAAAAAAACACTTTTTTGTAGATAACGTTGTCTGACTTTAAGCACTCGAATTGGTGCTTCATTTTATTCAATCATGATTGCTTTCTTTATTACTAAACTTTGCTTTCGTGGATGAAACTAATCTACAACGCCGTAAATTTCGTAAAAGCGATAATGCTTTCGGATTTTAAAGTTTCGTTAGTAAATACTTATCAGACGCAGATGAATGAAAATCTAATTAATATATATATATATATTAATAACTCAATTCATATTATAATTGTGCTGGAAACGATTTATGCATAATACATGGTATACTATCACCATCACCATCAGCATTTACTTTTATTTGTTTAGATAGGTACCTACCTTCCGCGATAGTAATTATGTACTTACTTTTCAAGAGTATTATATTTGATTATGATGATGATATAATGATTATATTTATTCAATAACGTTTATTTGGCATTCGGATTATCCGGCCATAATGTAATATAAATCACTAAATATAAGAAATAATGAGTATGTAAATGACGTAGCGATTTTAACATCTTTCATTTTCAATATTGGCATTGTACTCGTATTACTAGAGGTATCTCGCGGCAAAATGCAAAAATTACGTCCTGTGTCGTTTTTGTTTGACGTTTAAGCGTCCATAGACATCAAACTTGTTAAAAAATGACCATAGAGAAAGATATTCTTCTGATTTTGGTATAATGAATACTTGATCCAAATAAGCGATCATAATAAACACTATGTTTTGAGTGAAGCATAACGGAACACGAAGCGATGTCTGTAAACAGTTTCGCAAGCACTTCCATGAACACTCGACTAGTTAGTAAATGGTTGAAAACGGAAACAGCGTAAGTTTGAAGGGTACCGTCGTTTGGGGTGAATAGAGACTGTGGGGTGAAAAGAGACAAAAACATGGTATGAATTTCAACACAACTTTAATAAGTATCCTACGTATTTATCATGAGTATGTGAATATTTTTTGACTGCTGGTAATCTCATATTTTGGATGACAACACCAAAGCAACTCTATAATCTGTCAAAATTTAAACAACTGCGTTAGACTTCGGTGTCCGTGAATCGTTACTTTTCGACTGCTCAAAAACTTTGATATTATTCCAGAAAACGTAAGTATAACTGTGTTAACATAATAATTTACATTTACTGCAAGTGTTTTTTATACTATAAACACAAGTTTGTATAGTATTTCATCGAATTTCGGCATTATTGGGCTCTTTTTACAGAACTTGAAATTTTCACATATTTTGGGGTGAATAGAGACGAGAAGGGGGTGAATAGACACGCCATAAGGGGTGAATAGAGACGCAATACGGGGTGAATAAGGACAGCCTGTGGGTGAATAGAGACAGTGATGATACAGAAAACTTAAATTTAAATAGTTTGAAAAGTGACTATGTTTGGTATAATATTTCTTCTTTTTCTTTTTTTAGAAAGATCACTGTACAATATAAACATGCCAAGTGTTTTAAACCAGATCCCCGAAGCACCAAAAGACACCTCAAACACAACCCATAGGTTTTGAAGAATGCTGTACAAGCTATTATATTGGGAAAACTTCCAATAATACTAATTAATGTTAATAACTAAATAATAATGATTTTATTCATTGATAAATATCTTTTTAAATAGTGCACATGTAAAATTAATAATTTCATTTAATACCTAAACTCCATAGATTTGAGCATTTTTAATTTTCAGTTACCTACTCATCTACCTAATAAACTCACAATATTAATTTTATGTAACTAGATACCTACCTATTTTATAATATTTTCATAATTGATTGATAATTATCTTTCAAAAAGAAACCTAGTGCAATAATTGTAAAATAAATATTTTGATTTTATAAATTCCATAAATGTATGTAAAGTTAGTGTAAGGAAACCAAATGCTTATATATTTTATATATTGATAAATATTATGTTTTATAAAATTGCACTTGTAACATTATAATTCGATTTAATAATCTCAAATGTATGAATGTTTATAAATGACCTACATCTACCTACCTTCCTATACATTTTGTCTCTATTCACCTTCCAAGTCTCTATTCACCCCCCTCTCGTCTCTATTCACCCCAATTCAAGTTAAATAGAGACATCGAACAAAATTGGCTGTTCTTTAATAACCTTAAAGGATATTTGAAAAATATGTCCATAAACATGTAGAAGGACTATAAAAACAAGTTTTAAGCTAATCGTGTTGATATAATTTGGAATAAGTATGCAGATACATTATCGTCAAGGGAAAAAAGTGTCTCTATCCACCCCAAACGACGGTAATAAACGATTCGGTTTGGCTTATTCCATGGATAGGGTATTAGGCAGGTATATTGAATATGTTAACTTAATATGTTGTCTTAATATCCGTAATTTTTATCGAAATTGATATTTTCATAGATAATGTATACAAATCAAGTAAGTATGCCACATTTATTGTTACATATTTATTGGAATGAATTATCGGAGCTCAAAAAGAGAAAATAAATTAAGTTTGAACGAAAAATATGTTTTAAACTACAAAAATTTCATTAACATAAATTGTAGGCTCTTCCGTAAAGTTGGTAATATTGTACTTAAGTACCTAACTAGGCCTTATTACCCGAATGCCCGTGATGTCGTTTATTCCTTACATTTGTTTATATATTTCTGTCGGCGACGGGTTACGAATCAATTCGTACGTAGTGGACCGCCTAATCTAATGGGAAATATAGTTTGACCATCTCCGGCATTCCTCGTCTGCTTACGGTGTGAATATCACTGTCGAATAATATGAATGTCGATCCACGTGAAGTGGCTAGATCTTTTAAATCTTCGCACTCGTCGAGAGTAAAATGACCGTTTCACGTTTCTCGTATTTTAATAATATAAGCAATTTTTCGAGAGCGCTAAGTGTGCTCGGGTATTTTCAATAGCGCGCCGTATTTATTCTTCACTTAAACACATTTCGACTGCACGCTTGTCAATCATCTCGACCATGGGAACGACCGCTATTCTACTTGATAGGTCTGTCCATGAGAGATGTGTGATAAACTTACCTCCGTTGTCAAACCGTCAAATTGTCAAAAAAAAAATATCTTCCGTATATTACTGTCCCGAATCTCAAGTTTGCCGACGATATAATGAAACCCCGATTCTATGGTTTTCAAGGGAACCAAAAAAAAAACAAAAAATGTGGTAAACGATAAATGCGGGATATATCTATAATTTAAAAAAAAACTCGTTCTTCTCCTGATTTTTTTTCGACGTCTTGAATTATTTTCAGTTTCTCAGCTAGAGTTGTAGTTTTCTTCATGGGGGTAATTTTAGTTGAGACTAAAAATTCGTGATACAAGATGCGAGGCAATACCGTAGCGAAGCGACTGAAAGGTCTGTATGTATCATAAACAATTCTACGAAAGCGAAATGAAAAATATTCAATGAAAACGGTCAATCGGGATAATATTTGTGACTGTACCATAATATTTAGACGATATATCGAGGAAAACGACAAATCGGGGAACGGTTAATGCGGGATTATTTAACATTGTTCTTATGGGTGTTTGGCGGGACTTTCAAAAACGAACGATCCGTGCGGGAAAACGGTTTATGCGAGAACGGTAGATCGGGGTTCCACTGTATACACAAGAATCTCGTTTCCACCTTCAGCACCACATTTCAAAAATCTATAGCCTCCGGCTTTTTCTTGCTTTTACCGTTAAGTCTTACAGACATAACATATCTATATACCGCAGAATAGATAAATAAATATAATTCCGATAGGCTATACCCCAATACACTACATTTTGACGCAGACTTTTATTGTGTGAGTGTCCTACGAAAATGAAACACATTATAGACGTGCAATAGTGTGTGTTGCAACCTTCAAATACACCAATATTGAATGAGCGTCAGTGTATAAACCAAGATAAGTTGTCAGAACGAAGTGCAAGCGTATATCTTGATACGTGTTTCGTTTATCCCATATTCTTTCCGTTACACACCCGTTACGTATTTCAGTTCCCATTATATCTGAGTTCCCTGCTGTATACATATGGAAGATATGAGATTTTACTAGACGCACTTTAGACATTTTCGTAATGTTTTTGCTCTTCGAAATTGCTCGCAGTTTTGGCATAACATGAACCTGGCAAAGTCTTTCGTCCGCAATCTTTCGGTATTGCACCTTGAACCATAAAAGAAAAAACAGTAAAATTAGTCTTTGACATGAATGGTGAGTCATGGACGGTAAAGATGGCGATTATTTGTCTATATTCCCAATGAAATAAATGTGCAAAACTCTATAAAGAAAGAATTCTGCAGTTCTTCACATAGTTAGAAAGGAAAATAATGATTAGCCAAAGCTCATTGTCAGCGGAAGCATTGCAGGTTTGCTCGGAAGAAGTATAGTCGTACCAAGTAGATGATTCAGGCCTCGAAATATGTTCAGCTATGCAGAGAGCAGAATGTAGGAAACGTTGGAGAGACACAATATGTAGGACATTTAAAAGGAATTACGATTCTCACTATGGACACAAAAAAGATATATTATTATTTTGTAATTTTCTTTTTTCATTCCCTCCGAAAAATACATTCTTTATTGGATACAAACGTTATATTGTATAATAAGTTTTTCGATCATCTCTCCTAGATTAGGCTTTGTTTTAGAAAAGCATTACTTTCAGGTTAGCATAGTCATGTAGGTACTAGGTCTCATGACTAATATTGATTTTTCTCACTTTTGCATGAGATTCTTTCATAACCTTTATTTTTAAGGCTTAACTTAAAGTCTCACAGTCATGCATGTAGTCCGGGAAAATGTTTAACAAAACTACCTTTCTTTAGTCATCACCTGAGATATATTATGATATATTTTAATCAATATTTTTTACACCTAATTATTAAAAAGAACATTTGTAAAAATTACGACTGTACAATTAGATAAAACAATATTACACGTAGGTACTTAAATTGGTTTTATGTGTATGTTTCCAATATTTGATATGGTGATGGTGTTGTGCCGGTATATTTATATTTTTAAATGTCACTCTGTTTGCTAACAAATACGTAAGAAGGAAGTATTTTTTTTATTCAATGCAGAATTCACAAAATGAGAGAATGTAACATTCCTAAGAATTCTTAAATAACGTTCAATATAGCATAATTCGATGGTTTTTTTAGGTGTCAAATCCATTTAAGAGTCTAAACCCTAAACCAAGGATGAAAGCTTTTTTTTAAAAAGAATAGTGTACTTACATCCTTGTTTATGCTTATTGGAAAATTACGGGAAAATGTGTCTTAAATTTTTAGAGTAATAATAATGTTAATATATTTTTGAAACCATATTTCTACTAAGAAAAATGTATGTAATTAAATTCTAACGGATTTAAGTTTTCTACTATTCCATTTGAGTCGTTTTTGCGACCCGGATTTCGCCTTTAGGCATCTTCAGGCTCTGTGTACACTGTCAAACGTATGTTTTTCATTTAATAATTGGTTCGCAAAAATTGATTTGTTATATTAGTTAGAGTTAATTGTATTCGTTGTCAGTGTGTATATTTGCCTTTGGTGAATGTACTGAAGATGCCGAAAGGCGAAACCTGGGTCGCAAAAACGACCGAAATGGAATAGTACAAAACTGAAATACATAAGAATTTAAATTCAAATTCCATCAAGTACCTTCGGTCGATAGTATTAAAATCTAAGTACCTATTTATTTTTCAATCGACTAAACGTGTTATTGAATTTAAACGAACCCAATTATTTTGAACGTTTGCGATGTCTGCTAGTATGCAAGTAAATGACGGAATATTGTGTGATAAATAGCAAATTTTAAATTATTTATGAAATAACTTTCTAGACAGTTTTTGAAGATGCATAAGTATATTTATTGAATAATTTATTAAAATATTATATTATGTTAAGACAGTGTAGTTTTTTTAAAAATCAAAATACGATAGAAACAATCCCGACTATTAAAAGTATACATGCCTATATTCTAGTTCTAGTAGACCCTGTAAACACCAGACCTGGCCTTTGCGAGATGATACTTATGTCTACGAACTCAGTTGTTCCACTTGTACACGAACCTTTTCATTCCACTAACTTGTACCCGTATGTATATGTTCACCTTACGCGTGCACCTTTGTTTTGATGAGATAAACGATGAACGTTCGAAGTAAGTAATTGTAAAAGATTTGACTGTGCTTTGTTGAATAGAATACATGAACGCTAGATATGCCTGGTTAATCTTCGATTTGTTAACGAGTCGAAATGTATGCCATGAATTTTTTTTAGCGGACGAGTATTCGGTACAAAAAAACATGGGAAACTTTTAGTTTGATTACTTTAACATTCTGAAAGTATGTGCGAAATAATTGTCATACGAAAATAATATTTTGGCAAGCATTTATAGTAATTAGGCATTTAATTGAAATTTTTGGGATCTGTTGCAATAAATATATAATAGGGGTTATTCAGACGTAGCACACCACACTGTCTAGGCGGGTTGCTGTGTGGTTTTTGGTCTGGGTGTTCCTTTCCGTAGCCAAATGTTTCTGGAAATGTCGCTCGGCGAGTGTACAACCGTTGGACAAAATATGGCGTCTTACAGTGGTACCCAAGGGGCACTAAACGTCCACAATGACGCCTTTCATAAAGTTCGGTGGATCTACGTGGCAGCGAAGAACTAATGACCGAGAAGAGTGGAGGAGCTTGGAAGGCCTTAATCCAGCAGTGGATCAAGGAATCTTATGTTTTTTAAATTTGTGTACTGAATAAAAAAAATCATTCAATTCATGATTATTTGTTTGGTATGTGAAAATACAAATTATAAACAATCCTATTTAGGTATATTGTATAAATATATACGAGGCATATCTTCGTGGACTTCGTTATATGTATTGAATACGTGTATAGGTATTTAAATTCTCACCTTGTTTACTGTCGTGTACTATATGCTTTGTATATTTGTATTTATGTATATGTAAGTATTATGATACATAAATATGCTGTTATATACAATGTAATAATTATCGGATCTATTTATATTTATTTATGTTGGCATTATTTACAACCCGTTATCCCATAAAATATAATTTATATGTAACTGTATGAGTATGTTACCTACATATTATTCCGAGAATTGTGATTTAAATACTTGCTTATTTTGAGTTACGATAGTCTTACGCCATGAATAGCGTGTTACTGAGAATCGTAAAACTTTATGTTTTATTATTTCAACTATAAAACACCGAAAATTAATTGATTTACAACAGGATATCGTTTAGTAAGTGTAAAGTGGCCACACTGGATCTTCCAAGCGATCCTAGGATGTTTTAATTGATTAATTTAGTTTTTATGTTCGTAATTCATTAGTACCTAAGCTACCTATCACTATACGGTGAAAACATAGATAAATGGATAAATTTGGAATGCATGTTAACAAAATACATATCGTTGTCATACAACTAAAAGTGAACCGCTGCAAAAACATCATTATACTTCGTAACAGACTCAGAAACATACCTGTTGGAAAAATTGAAAATAATCTTGGATCGATTTGTAGCATAGTTACTACCTATTCGTTTAGTATTTGATTCTTGTAGAGTAGTGTTGTCGCTTGACGGTAGTTTGCAAATGTCGGATAGTAGGTATGCGATGCTTCATGAGGTAGAGTTTTGCAAATCCGGGATTTTGTCCTATGTCTTAATCCCTACATCCGCGAATGAGAATGCTGTAATCCTTCAAATACCCTGATAGGTATAAGTATGATTTTTTAAATGAAAAATGAGGTATTTTTTTGAACCAAATATATGAATATGAGTCGGTACTTACATAACCTTAATTTGATGGCAACCGTTAAAAAAATGCATTAACTTATGGTAACTCATATGATAAAATATTGTTTAACAAAAATATCACATTTTTTGAACCAATAATTATCTCATTTTAATTTGTAATGATATATTATATTATACATTTTATAGGTTGTTTTATAAACCGATGGCTATTTAGATTGTTTCGGCATTATCAAGACTACGAAATAATGATATTAGTTATATTGATTAAGGTCATATTTTCGTTCAATTTTTTCATATTTTCTACACCAAAAATAATGCATGTTGTTAACATAGGTAGATGTATTAGAACCATTAACACTATTTTTTATTCCCTATTTTCATCTTGCTGCTGTTTAATTCAAACTTGAAGAATTTGTACTTTTCGTAAAAAATGTATTTTTTGATATTACAGAAATATAATCACATATCCGAATATAATATAATGTATTTAACACTAAGTAAGTACGTTTTAATTTATAAACTCGCTCTAACAATTGAAATGTTTAATATTGATATTCAATGGTAAATTACTTGTGGTGTCAATTTTCAAAAACCGACGAGTCCACATAAGGTCCAACATCTATCAAAAAATATACACATATTCAATGTGTTATTTCACACAGTATACCTACCTAAAGATGAATTGTAACTTCAAATACATTTTTTTTTAAATTATACAGTTAATAATTATTATCAATATGCCCATTTTTATTTTGATTATATTTATTGAAATAAAGCGTTTAACCGATGTTAAAAGTGGGAAATTGTTCTAATTTGAAAATATAATACGATAGAAAAAAGAAACTCGTGTGCAAACTAACCAGTTACGCTAGGTACACAAAAACGTCGTTAACCACTAGTGGACTTATCGGTTTTTGAAAATAGACACTTCAAGTATTCAAAAGATTAAGCATATTAAGTACGCATTATATCCGTGACACGATTTAGTTATACATTTAGGCCTTTTATTTTCATATCTTCAATCATTTGTGTCCACAGAGTATTTTGGTAGGTACCTCCATAAAATTGTTATTATAGTAAAATGTCATAAGCACAGGCCGTTTGTACAATTTATACAGCAATAACGTCGGGCTTATTCTTCACGAACAATAATAAAAAATAAACGTTCAGACAACAGCCATTTTATTAAGTGAGATTTAAACGGGTCTATAAAATATTGGGCGGTCCACGGCAATTGAGCACTGCACTTTGTTCAACATATTGTAACATTTTTTGGAGAACGCATTTTTTATATTGCCTATTGTACCATAATTTCGTAAGTATGCCCAGAGATCTGCAATCAGGCAAACATAAGTTGATGCGGTGAAAATAAATTTTATTAATATATCCAAAGTCAATATTCATCCTCACATCATTTAACTTTCAACTGATTCAATCGTATATAACCTATCTGGGGTAGGTACTATGGTCTGGAGGCTCGACTTTACACGATACAAGGTATAAATGAGAACTCTGCCATTCTGGGAAGTGTTGACCTGTGTGTCCCTGATAACTATCTTAGAAATAGAGACCATCAGTTGTTTATTCTCCCAAGGTGCAGAACCAACCTGCTACTGGTAATGCCAATTGGGAGAGTGATAACTATGTTCAACGAAATTGCTTCGGGTGTTGATATATTCCACCTACGTGAGAATGAGTTTAGGCGGATGTTGTTTTATAAATTCTTAAAATAGGGTCTGCTTAACTCATCCGGTGTACTTCCTTGTACCTATCTAATTCATCTACTGATATATCTCTTTTTTATGTAATACTGTTATATTTACATATCTTTGTTTCTAAATGTCATGTTGTGAACGTCTTTATGTGAACGTCTTTATGTTAAAAAAATAAATAAATTGAAATTGAATAAATTGAAAATTGACTTTGTAGAACTTTTAATCATCGTAACGGTCGAGTGGAACTGTTTTGTTCTCTTGCCTCTTTTAAATTAAGTTTATTCCAAAATTTACTACTCATTATAACTGACTGAGTGTCTTGTTGTGTAAGTACCTACGTATTGATTTTTTTCTTATATTGCATGTCGTCTGTTCATATATATATTTTTCATGTTTTTTTACTAAGTATATTTTGTTTTTAATTTTTCTTCAATTTAATATTTTGTTTTTCTCGTTTAATCCTTTTTAATAGCTCTCTCCATTGTCGTTTCCATAACTGTATCTACGATTCGATTTAATGATTCTATGTCCACCTGTTATTAGGGTTATCACTCATTTTTTTTTTTTAATTTTATATCTCATAGTCATCATAATAGTATTGTATCCTGTTGGGTTGAACTAAATAAATAATTAAAAAAAATACATTTCGGGACGGTCGTTGGTTCAAACGTGAGGTATTTTGTTGTGCTGATGAATTAAAAATCGATTATAATTGTCAGATTTAATGAATAATCGGGTAGTCGTTATCGTATTACTATGCCGTGACGATTAATTGTTTATAATTGTTTTGTAATTAAAATGTAGGTACCTATCCAAATTATTATACGATAGTAATATTATATATCGATTAAATGATCAAAGATATCTCTTACGTTACGTTAACTTTCTGGTTATGTAGTTCTTATCC
Organism: Rhyacophila brunnea; assembly: GCF_057557595.1. NCBI lineage: Eukaryota > Metazoa > Arthropoda > Insecta > Trichoptera > Rhyacophilidae > Rhyacophila > Rhyacophila brunnea. Next base: position 4,490,801 of record NW_028232796.1, on the reverse strand, counting down.
TAATATGAAGTTAGTCCATCAAGAAATAACATAAATAGCAATTAAGTTGAAAATGTCCTTCTGAGGCGGACAAAACCAGTCCAGATATTAGTTAATAAAAGTGGAATAAGTACGATACAAATTTGCTTTATATTAAATAAAATTAAGAATGTGACGCTGAACTCTTATCTTTCGAATTAGCGATTAGTTATACTAAATCGTCCGTGGTGGGTTATAAAGGCCCGTCTGACGATAATGCGTTTTGGTAAACGAGCAGGCGTCTTCGCTTATTCGTAGACCTAGGCGCCTAATTAAATGATGCCTTGTGGAGAGGAGAGGTCACCGTTTAACTCATATTTTCATGAAATGAATATCTTAACGGTTTAATATTTTAAATAACAACGAATTCTTGGCGTAATTGGTCAGCGAATGAGGAGAAGCGTAAGCGAAAGTATCACAAAAAATATACCAAATTGAAAGAATAAAGTTCAATTTCACTTATCTGTTATGAAATTAATCTTACCAAGATGCGTTTAATTTATTGTATTCTTTTAGTGAAAGTCATTCACTGCATAGTTTGAAGGAAATAATTACAGTTCATTTTACTAATGTCCACAGTCAATTCTATGTTTTTAACACTGTTGAACTTGTGTGGATATCAATGATTTTTAATAAAACCTTTCATCGATGCTAACAAAGCTTTAAGACGGTACTTCAATGAAACGACAAATAATTTTCAACTATAGGTGCGACGAAATTTCGGACTGGCTGGCAATCGGAGAGCGAAAGTCGAGCTGTGAACACGTCAATTTGTTTTGTGATGGCGACGGGGGAATTAATTCTTAAATCGTGTAAAGATGACTAAAAAACGTTACCCATTTACTTGAAAAAGAAAATATGTCAATGAATATATTATTATTATTACAGATAGAACAATAAACATAACACTAAATGGACGCATGTTGAATTTTTATGAGTAATTATGTTTTGTTCTGAACGCGTCGTTTGCACATTCTTCGCGTCGCGTAGTCACGATCGTATTAGACCGTGCCCCAGCTGAAGTATAGCCTTAATGTATGGAAGTGTAGTTAAAATAAAAACCCCATAAAGGGCATAAAACCTCAGACAATAGAAAATTTATAGACTATGATTAATATGATGCCATGATCTATATAACTATGAGTATTTATTTAATTTATAGATAAACCATTGGTCATTGAATCAAGAACGAACACGGAAATTATTGAAAAAGAATAAGATACATTTAAAATATAAACTAATATTAAATACGCCATCGTTCTAGATGAGAATATTTCTTTATACTTTGAGTTAGCATAGTATGAGATTATGGCATTTTTATTTATTCAGGACTTATCAATGTCATTTTGTATTGCAGAATTTATTTTAGGATACTTTTGTGAATGGGTTTATAGGCTGGATTATCGTCGTTATGTGCAATACATCGCAACTGCTTTAGCGGGTTTCTGTATCTGTTTGTATAAGTTTACGTTTTTGGTCCTCTTTTTTTAGTTAGGTGTATTGAGGAGGTGTCTCTTGGGTAATTTTGGTTTCTTCCATCATATCATCGTCGATTGCCTTACGAGATCACCCCATTATCACGTGTGTGTCGCTGTAAAACACGTATAGTTTACGGTTGTAACTGTCAATACTATTAGAACTCAAAAATTGTATAATTAACAAAAAAATTGTTTCAAAAACTTAAACACCAGTTAAATTACTATTACAACCATATTCTAATAACAACAAATCTACCTTAAAAGAAAAACTAAATTAAACAATATATTATAAAAAAATAGGACAAAAATAATCTAGATAAAATAATATGTACGTACCAATATATCAAACAGCCAAGCTTTTTGGTTCAACCTTGTTGAATATTTTTACACTTGGTTAAGTGGATAAATTCTGCTTTTGTAGGCGGTAAAAAATGTATGTACCTATTACTTACTACAGACTAGAAAGTTATTCATATTATGCATGTAATAAGATTCATAAAGGGCCGCATGTAGAAAACACGGCTATGAAAATATGTTATAAGTATTTTGAATAATGACTCAATGAATAGGTAATAACTTTTGAATTGGTACCTACCCTCGTTTTCTGTTGTAGTTTTAATTTAAAATTTTTAATATGGTTTATTTAAACAATATGCATCGTCTTTTTCACAATGGTTAGGCAAACGACTAACAACCATTATCGGTAAAATATTTTGGTAATTTACTCATATTCTAGGAGACTTCATTATTATATGTAATGTTCAAACTAAAATCTAATTTAACGTATCACTATTGCTGTCTTCTTTTAGCACATTTTTAATTACTTTTGACTTATGACAAGATTAGCAAAGAATTATCAATTGTTCTTACTAAATAATGCAGTCTCCTGAAAGTTAATAGCCCACTGGTGAATACTTTAGAATAATTCATAGTTTCTGTCTATACATACTTACACAATAATTTATGACTAAATAAATGGAATTACCGTCATTTCGTTGTTGTTAAACCGACTTCTCAATAGGCAGTCGGCATACAAATTTCACCATTAGTTTACACCGAACTGCCTCTAATTTATACGGTAGTATTAGATCGTATTTTATGTGTTGAGATCGCGGGCCTTTTTATGGACTTACCAAAAGAGATACTCGGGAACAATGTATTGTTTTTATCTTTGTCTAACTCTAAACAAGCGTTAGACTTTTTTAAATATCAGTTTTAAATATCCATACTTGTTAACAAGATCATATTTTGAAAGTAACGAATATCATTATAAACTAAACGCTATTTTCTACCATTGTATTCTTTTGATTTTCGCATAACTATATTTTTAGTTATCTACTATATATGAGATTAGTACCTATGGACTAATAATATGGTACCAGATTTATACAGTAAATATTGTTTTGCACTAGGTGCGTCTTGTGTAAACATAATTAATCTCAGAAACCCTATATTATTTGATTTTAACAAACTTTTTTAAATATCAGTTTTAAATATCCATACTTGTTAACAAGATCATATTTAAAAAAAATCGAATATCATTATAAACTACACGCTATTTTCTACCATTGTATTCTTTTGATTTTCGCATAGATATATTTTTAGTTACCTATTATATGCGATTAGTACCTATGGACGTAATAATATGGTCCCAAATTTATACAGTAAATATTGTTTTGCACTAGGTGCGTCTTGTGTAAACATACCTAATCCCAAAAACCCTATATTATTTGATTTTAACAAATTTAAATTTGATATTGGTAGATAAGTATTAGTTACAAAAATCTCCTATATATTATTATCCTACAGCTTTGCCCGTTTTTGCGAGCGATTGTGTGCCTTATTCGTTATGTCCGATGGGTTCAAACACACTAATTGAATGTTCGAAATTCAAATAGGTCATATAGAGTGTGAAAGGAAGGGTTTTCCGAATTTAAGTTATCTTGCGATATAATATTGAAGTTTTTCTAAAGCTTTCCGGCACGATTCGTCACTTTATTGACAATATGGGAATTTATTTTTTCACAATGTTTGTAACACTCGAACCAACTAAACAAAGATGGCCGCTTTAAATTTAAAATGTTTTAACCGATATATACAATCAATTTTCACAAACTAATCATAATAAGATTAATCAATAAACATATTAGAACTGATTTATTTAAATTTTTATGAATTAAGTTCTTTGTTTAAGTTAAGTTTCTACACCTCTGACGGAAATCAAGTCTTTTGACACTATAAATTTATTACGCTATGTATACTAACATACGGTATTTCAATTGACTCACCACATATTTACTTATCAGATGCATTCGAGTGACTATAAGTTGAAGTGAGCACAATTTTATTAAACTTAACACAGTCACAAAAAAATCACTTTTAAAAACTAGGTACCATCGGTCATTTGTTGTTTATGTAAAAAACGACAGGTGATATTATTTACGTCTCATAATGATTTAAAAATGCACAGCACTATATAATAACTCACATTTATAACAAGCACCCATAGATAACTATAAATATTCAAATAAACAATAATAAACAATAACATTTATACGAATTCCGATTAAAACTGATCATTTCATTGAAACGCGGGCGTACGACATATCGGCGTTTTACGATACCAAGGAAAATTTTATAATATGTCACTTTTGTTTTTTTTTTCTGTAAGGCTGTTGAATCAATTTTTTTTTTGAACCAATGAAACTTATATACATTTAATTAGCTCATTATAACCCAAAAATATTTAAAAGGTATCAACTAGTGTTGCCAACTAACATTTTCAAAGTTCAGTAGATTTTTTGATTTTTTCTTCAAAATACCATTGATTGACAAAAATGTATGAAATTCAACGATTTTGTTTGGTGAAAGCGTGCATATTGACATAATCTCACAAGTGTGTTTTAAAAAATCATGTAAAAAGTGACTTTTGTTCATCACAAATATCATAATTTCTTCTTTTCCTGACAAAAATTTCAGTAGATCTAATGAAATTCCAGTAGATATGGCAACACTGACTATGCAATCAACCCAGTGTTGCCAAGTCAAAATTTAAAAATTCAGTAGATAGACATGGCAACACTGACTATGCGATCAACCCAGCAGTGTTGCCAATATACTGAATTTTTGATTTTTTTTCTAAATTCAAGAAATCTACTGATATTTGTGTTTCTCCATAATTGTAAATTAACTGATGATTCTTTTAATAATAAACTTGAAATGATTTACGCATGACCTTTTTTGATGTTATACACTTCTAAATTTACATAAAAAGCATTGTAACTCTACCCAAGAGCGCCATTTTACCCATTAATATCATCATTGTTTACAGTAAATTAATATTATTAGTTATTGTTATTCTTATTATTTTTAAATCATATCTAATAAACCACATTTTTCAAAATCTACTGATATTTTATGAAATCTACTGAATTTTTTGTCAAAATCTACTGAAATTTAAAATTTTGAATTGGCAACACTGGGTTGCAGTGCTGCCAAGTCAAAATTTAAAAATTCAGTAGATAGACATGGCAACACTGACTATGCGATCAACCAGTGTTGCCAAGTCAAAATTTAAAATTTCAGTAGATTTTGACAAAAAAATCAGTAGATTTCATAAAATATCAGTAGATTTTGAAAAATGTGGTTTATTAGATATGATTTAAAACTAATAAGAATAACAATAACTAATTATATTAATTTATTGTAAGCAATGATGATATTAATGGGTAAAATGGCGCTCTTGGGTAGAGTTACAATGCTTTTTATGTCAATTTAGAAGTGTATAACATCAAAAAAGGTCATGCGTAAATCATTACATGTTTATTATTAAAAAAATCATCAGTTAATTTACAATTATGGAGAAACACAAATATCAGTAGATTTCTTAAATTTCGAAAAAAAATATCAGTTGATCTACTGAAATTTCAGTAGACATGGCAACACTGGATACCATAGAATATTATTTCAAAATTTGATAACGTAACATTTTTTTATGGCTGTTAAATGATAATTTTTTAAACCAATGAAACTTATATACATTCAATTAGCTCATATAACCCAAAAATATTTAAAAGGTATTCAACAATAATTGGTGTTATATATATTATTTAAATCATTATCAACCAGAATCAATCCACTGCTGGATAAAGGCCTCCCTAGCCTGATTCTATTCCTTTCTGTCATTTGAATTCCTGTATTTATCAAAATCGGTTATATTATATTTATCCTCATATTCATATCGTCATCATAAGCATCGACCTGAACCAATTCACTGCTGGATAAAGGCCTCCCTACCCTGATTCTACTCCTTTCTGTCATTTGAATTGCTGTATTTATCAAAATCGGAGATATTATATTTATCTACATATTCGTATCGTTATCATCATCATCATCAACTAGGATCAATCCACTGCTGGATGAAGGGTTCCGCAACCTGATTCTACTACTAGCAGTTAAACGAATTTGTGATACTATACCTATTTATATCATCCTTAAAGACATCGACCTGAACCAATCCACTGCTGGATTAAGGCCTCCCTAGCCTGATTCTATTCCTTTCTGCATTTTAATTGCTGTATTTATCAAAATCGGTGATATTATATTTATCTACATATTCGTATTGTCATTATCGTCATCGACCTGAACCAATCCACTGCTGGATAAAAGCCTCCCTAGCCTGATTCTACTCCTTTCTGTCTTTCGAATTGCTGTATTTATCAAAATCGGTGAAATTATATTTATCTACATATTCATATCGTTATCATCATCAACTAGGATCAATTCACTGCTAGATGAAGAGTTCCCTAGCCTGATTCTATTCCTTTCTGTCATTTGAATTGCTGTATTTATCAAAATCGGTGATATTATATTTATCTACATATTAATATCGTTATCGTCACCATCGACATGATCCAATCCACTGCTGGATAAAGGCCTCCCTACCCATATTCTACTCCTATCTGTCATTTGAATTGCTGTATTTATCAAAATTGGTGATATTATATTTGTCTACATACTCATATCGTTATCATCATCATCATCAACTAGGATCAGTCCACTGCTGGATGAAGGATTCCGCAACCTCATTCTACTACTATCAGCGAAATGTCAAACTGTCTGACGTGAATAAAAAACCCATCCCGAAGAGAAAACTATGGCGCCATCTATGCATACTTCACAATTATATTAAAATCCAACACCGCCAAGCCGTCTGCAAGACCTAGCGAGACAGACTGGCGAGAGCCAGCTGGCTCAGCTAGTAAATAGTAATTTCTGCAAGTCTGTTTACTGGAAGCCAGGTGGCAAGAGGCAATTTACATGGCCGATTACGGCAAAATTCATGAATTCAAGAATGATAACCTAACCTAACCTAACAAATGATACAGGATATCGGCTATTTTGAAAAATTGTTTGCCGCTGGCTTCCACTAAATAAACAAGAATCATAATTTCTTCTTAGAGCATTCTGAAATTTGAGGATCTAATGCCAACTCGAACTAGTGTAGGTACTTATCCATGATATTTGATTACAAAATTAATAAGTTATTGTCGTTTGTATCTCACCTAACAAGATGTATAATGTTTTCATGGTATTTAGCGTTTACTGTTTTTTTTAATTGTGTTTATTTATAAAATTAGTAGTTCAATATTTACCTACTCTTCTATTTCAATGTGTAGATATTATTTGATACAGTGCAAGAACCCAATGGGTCCCCTGAATTGGCAAACACTATTCCTTGTAAAAAGCATATTAATATAACTTCTACTTTGCGGAGGGAGACACATATGCTCTGATTAGGAGTGAATATAGTAGTTTTTTTATTAAATGTTATTTCTTCGAAAAAAGAATTATCTATATTGTAGATAGGTAGGTACTTTGTTAATACAGTACATCATGCGCTATTTGTTGAATTATTAGAATATGTGTCATAACAGGCTTTGGCATTTGCGCCACTTGTACAAAAGGTACCCGAGTATAAATAATTTATGTAAAATTAAGTCATATACATAGGTACTTGATCCCACCAACTACCTAGGTAGTGAAAAACTTTAGCGTAAAATATAACGTACCTAAGTAAGTACAACCGATGGCCGCATGGCTTAAGCGTCGGCATATAGCGTCGTGGGTCCCAGGTTCGAACCCTGGATCTGACAAATACACATATTGTTTTTCAATTTGTGTTTGAGTATGAACCTAATAGGTTGAGCAAGTGGCTGACATCCATTTCTCGTAAAGACATAATCTGTTAATACAAACCTCCACTCTGTGGGGTGCCATATAGATCTTATTAGGATCGGATAAAAAATGTATAACAAATATTAATTTTGTCAATTGCATGGTAGGCATCATCCTGTTCAATAAATTAAATCGTCACGTAAGTATTTTAAAAATACTGACATTACAGTTGACCTAGGAACATGGATGGGAGGGAACTTGGGAGGGAAATATTTAGGCAGGCCTGAACAAAAACGATGCATAAGTGCGAGTGAGAAAGTATTCGGTACCCTTATAATCTCTGCGACACGCGCTATAGTAAGATAAAAGGTTCACAGATCTGGGAGATGGTTTGCTACGATGTAGCCGGCAATTCTTAGCTTATTGCATAACTAAGCGTCGATAACCGTGTTGCTAAAATTGCTATTTTTGCGTTAAACATAAAGTCAGTGGTAAATATTTTTAGTTAATTAAGTAGAAAAGATGGTTCTGTGTGTTGTATTAAAATGTGGTAGCCGTACTGATAAGCAAGAAGATGGTATTACGTTTCATAGGTAAGTTGATACATGTTCGTGATAATTTATTTGTATATTATTATGTATTTTAATATCAAGTGACCTATTGTTTCTTTAAAATAACTTAAATTATCGATATCTTTACCAAATGGTTGCATTTTGACCGCTTAAAAATACTATATAACGTAAAAAAATAGAAAATTATATTTCAATTCTGAGCGTCTAGTGCGAGCACTAGCGAAATGGTCTATGGTCTCGAACATTTGTAGACGAATGCGTTCGCTCGCCCACAAACCAAACGCATGGCACGCGGCTTCATTTAGCAATGCAACGGGTGGCGTCTAGATGTATCTATAGTCTATGTATTTTAGGTTTATTGAAAGGTTGTAATTTACCTAACAAAGAATAGCTGAATAAGTGTTTTAAAAATACTCTTAAATGCGCCAGTTGCTTGCTAAGTGAAAAGCGATTGTATCAATTAAATAAGAATAATATTTTTTCTTTTTAAATGTATGCATAGTGTACTTTATATTGCCCTGACATTGTTTCCAGCGATGTACTTTCAACATTGTAAAAAGAATTGAAGGCAAAAGAAAGATCGAATGACGTTAACTGCTCGCAAAAACAACAGCTTGTTACTTTATATTCGCGATCAAAGTCATTTCCATACAAATTTCCCTACGAATAAAATAATACATTGTATTTTTTATTACAAGAAGGAATGCTGATGGGTATACCATTATATAAAGCATTTTATAATGAAATTCGAAACCTGGAAGGCCAAGCTTTAATACTTATTATATGTTATTATTTTTGAAGTTATACTTCTTTGGGCGCGTTTGGAAAATCAGATCAGAGTGTATTTTTGACGTTTGACATGTAACACATAATTTATTTTTTCACACAAAAAAACACACTCGATTGGATTCGAACCAACAATTGTTCGGTTATCAGCCGAACGCACAACCATTACGCCACAAAATGATACTGAAATCGTGACGATTATACAGTATAATATTATAGCTTAGAATTGTTCCGTTGATAGGCAGCGAATTTATTATTGTCGGCCATTTGCAATTCCTTACGTAAACAAACTATTGAACGTAATAGTGGCTGTTGTTACTTTAAAAATAAAAACAACGATAAATAAATATATAATTTAGTAATATAAGTTAAAGTGTATAGAAATAAACCAACAGCGTTCCAATAAGCGGTCTTTTTTCTTGAGTGTGTAATTTAACAAGAAAATTAAGAGCTAGTCGAAGAATCTAGTTTATCACAAGTTTTGTTTTTGTTGTTACGCCAAAGAAGTATAACTTCTAACGCGCGTACATAAGTACCTGCACACACCGATTTTTTTATGCATTCATTACTAAATATAGGTACACGTGCACGATGGCCGAGCAGGTAAGACGTCGGCTTATAATGTCGCGGGTCCCGCGTTCGAATCCTGGGTCTGACAAAAAATACAAATTTTGTTTATTTTGGATCGAGATTCCATATTTCATGTTCATATTATGTAGACACTATTAGCACGCATTAGTTGTCCGGTTGACGACGGGAGCACATTTGGAATGTACGTATTATTGTTACGTATATTGTATGGTATGACAACTAAGATGGCTGAACGTCAATCTTGTAATATCGTGGGCTCCAGATTCGAATTACGCATCTTGAAAAAAAATTACATGTTGTTTTTCAATGTGTGTTTGTATCCAGAGTATGGACCTAGTAGGTCGAGCAAGTTGCTAACATCAATTTCTCGTAACACAAAAATCTGTTAAAAAACCTCTTCGTAAGGCGACTAAGATCCACATATGATTATAGAGCCAATTAAAAAATGTATGCTATTGTTTTTATTCAATCCTATTGGCATGTTATTTTTTTAAAGGAGTCTGAAATCTGAATGAATTATTTAACTTTTATGTGACGTTTTCGCAAATTGACACTGTCGTAAGTAACATTGTAGTTACAAATACATAGGTGAATTATAATAATGGTTAAATTTCGTGCCGAGAGGCGTTTAGGATGTTTGGTTCTACATTCTCGGTTTGCGAGAAAATTCCTTTCAGAGGGCGTTACAATAATCTATTATTTAAACTTTTATCGGTGAATTATTCCACTTTGCCGTGCTATGCTAACGTACCAATGCGATGATTTGTCGTTTCCTGGTTGCAATTCTATAAACCATTATTAACACTTAACATAATATTTGATATTGGAACGTCTTAATTTATGGTGCTTTGAGATATGAAATAAACCGTTACTTTGGATTATTTTTCATCATGATTTATATATTTAACATTGTTTGCATTTACGAAACTTATTTACTCTTGTTCAGTGAGGTTCAGTGGTGAATTCTATAGATTGACAGTTTTTTCTTTTATGGATTTATTTATTTCCTATCGCAGATTATTGAAGGACTTTGGGCATACAAACGACTAAAAATGTGCCGGCTGAGAAAAATACCGCATCGAAAATAATTTGTCTATTCACATCGGGTATTGGTGATTTGAATTAGGCCAGGACCTATGAGACCGTCTTGCATAGACCCTGTAAAAAGTGCAAGACGGTGGTTTGTAATTGTTCCATGGAATAAATGCCACATAGGGACTGAACCTCTGCATGATTTAGATTTGAATGTAATATACATAAGTATAATATTATGACTGCAACCGTAGGATCTGAAAATCACCTACAATATTAACAATTGAAATGAAACACTATATTTAGTAATAATTCCACGTTTTTTTAATATTATTCCGAACCGGTTTCGTATGCTGCAGTGAGACATTGTCAACTAGTAACAAATATACAATAATATAATAATTTAATAAAAATATGAATGTTACTTAAATAAACTTCTAAGAAATCACCCACATTATGTCGATACGCAGAGCACTATGGAATGGGTAATATTCTTATTCTTATTGTGTCAACCACTAGCGGAGGTCGGCCACCATCAAGGCGATCCTTCATTTGTCGTCTGCTACCCGGTACAGTTCATTTGAGCTCCACTCGTACCAATCACGGAGGTTCTTAAGCCACGAAATGCGGCGCTATTAATATATGATTAAGATTGTATCATATTTCTGGCGTTAATCAACTATGTATCCTTTTTTTATATATTTCGGAAATGTGTTACGGTTCTTCTCAATCCTTCTTCGACATTTTCTATCGAGCAATATATCTAGTATCATGTCGGCCATTTTGCTCCCATTAAAGCCCCGCAGTCTGATCAGGTGTATATGTCATATTAGTGTTAATAATTAAATTTTTCAATCAATAGGACCTAGTTATAGTAGATATTATTCCGTTTAATCTGTAATAAAAATATTAGTACCTACATCATAATTGAAAATAACGAAACGTTATTACATCAAATCATGAATATTTTAAGGCAGCAGACATGTCGATTTTTCTTTGTGTTGAAAAAAAATGAATAACAAATCGCTATCAAATATTAACTTGAATAATCTTTTTATCAGCAGGGAACCTAAAGAGTACAGAACTTCGTTTCGGAAATAAAATAATATATTATCGTGCGCCTCTTATTCCTTGTCTTTATTAAAACGGACATAAAATGTCGAGCTTAGCGTCAATTTTATTATAATGGCGTCTTTGTAAAAAAATGTACACTAAGTTATCGCGCAGGCATTAAGTGATTATTTAATAACTATCAAAAATCCTTAATAGGATTATGGGGAAATTTTTTTTAAACTGAAGTTCAGAACAATTTATATACTGTTAATTCATCGACGAAACTTTTATATTGGCACCGTTATAGTGTTTTTTTTTATCAAGAGTCGTAAGTTTTTTTTATTGCCGGATAAAAGATAGCCAGCGAATAAAACGAATTAACTAACGATATAAAAATGTCGTGAAAGGTTATATTTTGTTAATCCGTTTTGAATATGTTTATTTTGTGAGCGTTAAAAAAAATAGAGTGAATAGACATTTTTAATCGGATCTGACTTACTGTTGACGTGTTGATTTTTTGAGAAATATAATGAATGAATCCTTACATCTTCATTGATTGACACGGGCTTTATATTATTTACGCTTTTGAGCGTGACACGATTGAAACAACCAGTTTTCGGGTGACATTGAAACTAATACATTATTTGATTACTATAGCTACTTGTTTTATTTTATTTTACATTACACGCGTCAGCAAAGGTAATCCTAGCTTATAAAACTAGTATATTATTATGTCCTCAAGTCGTATGATCCTAAAGGTGGAAAGAGAGACTCTTGTCTATTGATGTTTGGAAGGCAGTGAATAAGAGTCGATGTCCTAAGATGCAAGACTGGTCTGAAAAGGTGGAGAATGTCTCATTTGAGTGTGACGAGGTATGCTAATCCGATCGGGGTCATGTATAATGAAGAATACACGCTGAAAGCTGCAATGTTTTAATTACATATGACATAATTCCGTACACGATATAGTGCCCAGATGCTCTAAATATTCGTATATTAAAAATGGAGAAGTTGTAGTATGTAAGGGAAGAAAAATATGTATAGTTGGTAGTTGAAGTTTCTAATTAGAACACATTAGACAAACAGCCCTCATAGTCCAGTACGTAATACATTGGGCTCTCACCAAAGGGTTCCGTGTTAAATTTCCGATGGGGTTACAATATATCTATGTGGGTTTCTCTAAACCTTGGTGTGTATGTAATCGTTTCGATTCTACCACTGCACAATTGTTTTACTACACTACTCTTATTAGGCATAATGGCATGTTGTAGTGGTAAAAAGAATAATATACTTATGTTATTTTAATCATGTCCGATCATGTGGAGCTCCATGAAGTGGAGGTTGTATTAACAGATTAAAAAAAAAAAGTGAATGTTAGCCATTTGCTCAACCGATTAGGTCCGTACTCTGGGTTCAAACACACATTTAAAAACAACGTTTGATTTTTTCCCCCGCTAGACCTGTGATTCCAACCGGGGAACCATGACAATACTGGCCAATGCCTATCCGCTTAGCCGTCGGGAAAAATGGTAATGATATATAGTTAAAATAAATAAAATGTAAAGTTGTGTGCAAAAGGCATGGACTTCAAAAGAATACATCCAGTCATTCTAAGATGATATTATGCAGGTCATAACAAGAGTATGCTGTTAATAAATGCATTTAGTTATATTTTGATCCTTCTGACATTGTGTTTAAAATCTGAAATAGTTGTCAATATATATCATAGAATTATTAACAAAAACTTTCCAGAAAAATCGGTTGAAATCTAGATAAAAATAGTTTTAAGGTTTATGCTTTATGTGATATCATCATCATCATCATAAGCCTGAATCTATCCACTCCTGGATGAAGGCCTCTTCAAGCTGCTTCCGCTTCTCTCGGGTCTGTGCGTTGCGCTGCCACGTACTTCCGCAGCACTTTACCATTTCATCGATCCAGCGGCCTCTAGGTCATGTGATATATTATTCTGAAATACTGTTTTCCTTTTAAATTAATTGATTTCACATAGGTACATACTATGGATAAAAAAATATTGTCCGAAATATAATAATATGTTCTTGAAAGTCTTAGCGTACTTAACGTATATTATAACATAATAATATTCGCATGTTATTAATTATTTCACAATATGGCACCGGTTTTATGTAAAACCTTTTCGATCCTTACTCGTTTATGCGAGATAAATGTTATTAACTCATATCGTTAAACATGGACATTAATTAAATGGGGGAGGGGTCAACCCTTTTTATATGGCACTCAGTTCACCAGCGTAGTCCGAGACTAATTCCCTTTGGTTAAAGCCGTACAGACCATTTTGCATAATGATTACTTTTACTTACACATTATTTGATGTGTTAATGAAAAACTATTCGATATCGTTCAACTGTTCCCAAGCCTTCTTCGATATATTTTGCTCGGTCAGTCCTCGTTTTCTTAGACCTGCTCCAAGATCTTTTCTGGGTTAATATACATCAACGACCACATTTAAGTCATTATCTGCAGAATCTTACATATAAAATAATTGAGTAGTCTATTTTTAAATAAATACACAAATTCAATTATTTTTTAATTAACCATTTTTTTTGTTCAACGAATAATTCTTAAGATTTAATAATATAACATTATAATTATTGAACATAAATAATTTTAAAAACACTTCTGAGAAAATATATTATAACCGCACATGGATGCAGGTTCGATTCCTGTCTTACTTTATTCAAAAAGATTTTTTCTATTGGATATAATATTATATTTTCTCAGAAGTGTTATCAATATTATGTATAAGTACACAAATTATTAATGAATAATAAGTTGTCAATATACTTGCGTACCTACCTAAAAATAAAGGCTGCAATGTCCCTGTAGAGCGTAGACTGTAGTATTATTAGTCGTAAATATTCTATTCATTTTCATGGATACTATTAAGTACCTGCAGTATTATATTCATACAAATATTAGTTACGATTACGGATTCACTAATTTCGTAGTGTTTAATTCGCCGCTGTATATACGCCATAACGGTTGGAGATACGGTAACTCAAATATTTAAAATTGTCGTTAGTTTTTTACGTTGTTATTCGATTGCTGGTTTTACAAAGTTATTTACTCGTGGCGATTGTCTTGTAGGTTTAATGTTTGGAAAGATGTCGGATTTGAATTATTTTTATCAAGAGTCAAGGTAAACAATCAATAATAAATATAATTACAAGATAAAAAGAACTTTTTATAAACAACGTTTTTAAATTTTCTGTTGAATCATATAAACTTGACTTGACTAGCTTAAACGATCAAAAAAATTTGTACTTTATAGAAATAATACTAAAATTTCATATTGATTTCCATAGTAACGCACGTATATATTAATATTAATAATTTAGTTGCTAGGACCCACTTAGCAACCAATAATAGTTTTACTTTTTACGGATTTTTTCCGAAATAACTTTTCATACAAAACAGAATTAACTGAAAATTAAATAAAAAATGCATTGGCATTGGATTGCAAGATTTGTACCCGACAAACAACCACCGGACAAATAAGAATACGAGCTAAGAAAAACGTTGTAATAAAATAATAAATACATTTGTTTAGTATACAGTCTTTGCCCCTGGTAGGTAAATATGTCATAATGACCCATTCGCAACACCTCATAGGCTAGGATAGAAGCCCGTGTTTTAGAGTTCAAATAATAATGGATACATGAAATTTTGACTGCAAGTGTAGGTGTAGATTTCGTGTTTGACCACAGGAATTGCTCCATGAAATGAAGTCCAGTTCCTTCGTGGGTCGCTAATAAGACGTGGCTACAACCGCCGCCGAGCAGTTTCAGTAGCAAAGAAATGGCGATTTACCTCTTTTAATTCGTATTTCCCGTTCGCGCGGTATTTGCCTGCGGACCTCGTTATAAATCGAGTGACAGTTTTTGCGGCATAAACATCAACTTTTGTCACTGCGATTGCATTTTTTTCTCTCCCTCGCTTGCATACGAAGTAGATTGTGGAAGATTGCGTCCGAAAATGTACGTCGTTGCACCGCATGATTAAACGGTCCATTTTAATAACAATAAAAAAAACTATCACATGGCCTGGACAGAATTTCGCATGGCAAGAACTTCTTCTAATATACCTACTCCAAGTATCATGATCCAACACATATTTATCGTGACATAATTAAAAATAGTTATACCTACCAAAATATAATACATATCCACGGTTTTTTAATATGCACCCGATCCTCTTTTTGCACTGGGGATACGTTTCAAAGACTATCGTGCAAAACAAAACCGTGTAAAAAAAGATAAGGTACCTATACAAAAATGGTAGATAGGTTCCTTTACTTAAAATCAACTCAAAATACGAAATTCTTGAACTCAAAAAAATAAATCGAATTTATTTATTATTTATACTTAAAAATATTTATGCATAAAAATACATAGTTTTAGATGTCAATTAAATTTAGCAGAGAGAAATATATTCATTCAGTGTCGCTACTTGTCAACAAACGTGCCCGTTACTGCTGTTTTTCGCTGGCGAAAAATCACTCTCATTGCTGGATATATTTAATGACGCTGACGCCGAAACACGCGGCGCGTCTTTCGTATAGAATCCGAAGTGACTGACCAGTGGCGCCATGTAAGTACGTATGTATATCTGGGCGGCATCCAGTGACAACATATGTATGCACCAGTGGCGTGCGGTCCATTGCAACGCAATTTTTTGATAAATATACATACATAGTACATACATACGTATTTTTATTCTTTTTAATTTTTTTAACCGTGTTAAAGCAAAAAAATCAGTGTAAATAAAATATAATCGCTACTTTTTTAAACCGTGTTATTTCGAAACCGTGCAAAAAGAGGATCGGGTGTATATCTAAACTGTTACTATCATGGCCCCCACATCTTGAAGCGGACCCCCAGGCTGGGATCTTCGGCGGAAACCTTACTTATCGCCAATGTTAAACGCAGTGTAATGCCCTACAGCAGTAGCGAAGGGTGCAGGTAAGCTGTTAAGATCCGCCATAAATAGTGCACACTAAACTTTGTTAGTCATGTGTATTAGTTTTTATTGAACTAAGACTACAATTTACATACGATATTAGTCAGTTTTAAACAATCAATTTCAAGGCAAAACCAACTAACACCATCTGTAAATTGTAGTCTTATTTCAATGAAAATAAATACATTCGTATGACTGACAAAGTTTAGTGTGCACTATTTATGGCGGATCTTAACAGATTACCTCCACCCTTCGCCACTGCCCTAGAGCTGTGTTTCCTAAATGGTGTTCGATGTAAAATTAAGGGTTTTTAGTAAAATATTAGTAATTTTTGTATTTTGAATACATTCACTTGAATTATGGAGTTATCGGGGTATCCACATACAATAATCAAAAATTGCGTCGCGCAATTACATATGAAAAATTTAATGTTAACTATCTTTAAGTCATATAGCCCCGCAGGCGACTTTTTTATTATTAGAGCAAATTTGTGATGTGTCTGTTAATCTCTATTATCTGGTCGACCCACTACGCCGATTCTTCCCGGAGCCCGGGCTCCCAGATTCGAGTCATGGCCACCCTCTTGTGGGTATCATGGCTGCAATAATTTAGATCAGGGTTGGCGAACCCTTTTACGTACGCCGGCCAAAATTTCCGAAATATTATTTTTCAACTGTCTGATGCGATCAGTTATGGGGAAAATAGTTTTTAAAAATCCTATTAAAAAAATGATGATGTTCTAGATATGTATCACTCACAGAAAATAGGACACATATAGCTTTATCACATTTTTAATTACGTCATACATTTCGGTCCACCAATTTTCGAAATTGTCTGCCAGAATTACTACTATTAGCTTCAGTATGTTTTTGTTTCTTATTTGATGCTGTCATTTTTTTTTTGGCTAGAAATGAGATTGTTTGCTAATGTATTAATTATTTTGGTTATTTACGCACAGATTGACACCATAATTGCAATCAGTTGAGGCATTCTATTGCTACAGTGGTCTCAATCATTGTAAATCGATCAAAATCAAAGGTTCCCGGCGCGGCATTCCCCGCCACCTGATGAGGTTAGTGCGATAATATTATATGTGACACAGAAAGTCCAAGGACTGACCTATTCCACTTTAAATCTTTACTGTCTCATAGTTCACAAAACACTGACTCAACATCCATTACGTCCATTCACCGGTTCGGAATTCACTTGGAAAAAACGACATGTAAATCTGCCAAAGAATTTCGATTAGATTCGCGACATTCTACCACACGTCCACCGCAGTCGCTCCGAAGCAGAATACGGCCCGGTTTAATTTTTGTGAGGAATGGTTGTTAGCCATTAGCCCAACCCATTGGATATTTGCACACAATGTGGGATCGGATCCGTGATCCGTTTAAAATTACTGCCCTTCTATCAACAAGTTTAGCCATATATTTGAACATTTAATATTTTAATATCCATTTATGGGTAGATACTTGATACATTTTATGACAATTTGTTACAATTTCATACGTGGTGAACATCAAGTAATGCAACTTTTAAATAATCTTATATTCTACATACATATTATTTTACAGTTAAACGAAATATGGCCTTTGGTTCAAAGACTGCTACATTTTTGAAATATTTTTATGGAGTTTCAAGACATCAAAGTCGATATAATATAATTTGCCATTTATATATAACTATTTCTTATTAACGCGTCTGAATTCGTACTCCGAAAGTATCATTTTAGGAATGCAGTAATATGTAAATCTATTGAAACCAATAATGGCTGATTCAAATTTATGCGATTTTACCTGCTCAGGTCGCTGCGTCATTTTATTATTTTATTTTATTGCGAATTTCAACCGTGTGAGAAAAAAATGTTCATAATTTTTAATCGAATAAATTTTTCAGATTCTTCGGCTTTTTAATGATTATTATCGTCTCTGTAATATTAACTTATCTTTCTAATGTTGGTTTTGTTACATTATGACCAGATAATATAAATTAATTTGTATTTAAATCTGACAGGCGTTACCAACCATTTTTAGTAGAGATTGTGAACAATCAATTGTAAATAAAACAACAGCATGTAGTTGTAGATAGAAAAATAGTAGCAAAATCTGTTTACGTATGTACCATTTACCTAGTAAGTAATTACCTGTAAACGACCTGCAATATTATTAATTACTACTCTCCACTATTCGCCATGACGCATAACTAGATTGATTCTTTAATAAATTGAATTAGTGTTTAATTGGGGAATTATTTTTTTTACTATGCTTGAATAATTCTAATAAATTACTTCATTTATCAATCTTTTGTCATTGATATGGAGCTAAGAAAATTTTCATTTGGCAGACTCGAAGACCTAAAGAAAACACAAATCTAACTGAAGGGATTTTTTTCAATTAGCTGCACTGAACAAAAAAAGGACCCATCTCCAAAAGTGGAGTTTTAGAGTTCGACAGTAAAAAAATTCTAATAAATTACTTTATTTATCAATTTTTTGTCATTGATATGGAGCTAAGAAAATTTTCATGTGGCAGACTCGAAGACCTAAATAAAACACAAATCTGACTGAAGGGAATTTTTTCAATTAGCTGCACTGAACAAAAAAGGACCCATCTCCAAAAGTAGAGTTTTAGAGTTCGACAGTAAAATATGTCTCGAATAAGGTATACTAATGAAAGTTTAAGAAAACATTTCTAACACGATATGACTCAATTAACAAAAGTATGTTAGTTAAGATACTTACAGCCTACACGCTATGAATGTTTGTCTATATCCTCCGTTTTAGAGCCAAAATATGATTTACCTTAGTTTTCTAGTTGAAATCAGCAACAGTAAGTAATTTTAGTAATGATTGTTAACTCACCTGATTGTTATATTTTTTTATCATATTTTTTGTAACGTAAAAATACTAAGGTACCTGCCCACGTTAGACACTTTTAAGAGTTATTTTTTTAAAAGTGATATATTATGAAAAGTATGCCATGGCTTGTAGCGTAATTAATAGTCCATTAAAACATGATAAGAGTTACGGTGTGTGAAGATTTTGTTGGGAGTTTATTTTATTTTTTACGAGAATTCCTGCCACAGAAAGCGATGAACTCATAATTGGGACCGATGCACGATATACCCTTTTTTCTAATACAACTTTGTGACACAATTAATATGAAAATGACATAAGTTCATAGATAAATGCATGGTGTCCTAAATTTTTCTTTCAGTATAGGAATGAATATAAAATTTTAGTTAACTGCCTCAATTTATATTTAAACTAATAAACGTACTTATATCTAACGTAATCACTATACTGTAGGATAATATTTCCATTCCAGAAAATTGACTTACTAATAATAACCAATGACATTATTAATGGACAACGCACTCAATACAGTAGCTAGCAAGTAAATTCGCACATAGCGACATTCGCACTTGTATAGGTAGACGTCACGCAACTTCCATTATGCGATATCACGCATCGGGAATTTATAGCAATATCACCTTTATTGTAATGGCGTTAGAACAGATTATGCCATTCGGCAGACCCGACAAAAAAGTGAGTGTCATTTTTTTCCAGATGCTTCGTCCATATTAATGCCATTGCTAATAACTAATAGATGCAACATCTGGAGAAAATCTAATTGGGTTAGGGTTTTCATAAATTATACGTGAACTCTATACCTACTGCGTTCATGCACTTACATCATTGTTGTCCTTTTCTGCTAACGTGTCTGCTGGTGATAGCTTAAATTTTTCATTATACAAATACTACTACACATTGTATTTAGCTTAGATTTTAAAGGTAAATTATACGTAGGTACATTTCAAGAATAGTGCATATTGTAAATTTGCATTTATGTCTTTCGACATATTTCCTAACGCGTCCGCTTTAATATTACAGTGTTGTCCGACAGTGTCCTTTAATAAGTGTACTATAACGTGTGCCTTGTCCTGTGTGATTTAATGCTCGTAAATGGATCATTTTGATCCCGACAATATGGTAGATGATAGAATGTACATTTTATGAGTATTTGTTTCGAACATTGGTCCAACTCAAAGAAATTGAACTACGTCCTCTTTACTACGTACTTTTTGTACCTTCATTAATTACTTTATAAAAAATTCTTCCGAACTCAATCGTGATTTTGAAGAAATGTTTATTTAAAATTTATATATAGAAGTCTTCTACGTATACTATATCTATTTAGTACCTAGGTACTGCTGAAAAATCTGTAAATTAATAGAGAATACTAATTCCGAAATCCTATGATTGAAAATTCTATACTAGGGAATATAAACCCTAGAGCGTGTCCTAGCAGCGTATTATTTATTTCTGTACACGCCTTGTCTTCGTCTAGTTTGTCCAGCATAAGGTGAAACATTGTCAAAGCAGCTTCCGTTGGGATTCGGAGGCCCGCGTAGATTGATAACATTAATTTTGAAAAATGGAACGCCGCGCGAAGTGGACAGGCCGGGGACAGTTGCGATGGAATTAATGGCCGCTGTCCGGGTAATAAAAACTCGCATTAACTAAACTAGACCAGCGACACGACGAGATCGATAAGCCTCTCTGGCCAAGGAATTTTAATGAGTGAATAAAGGTCTCGGCCCGTTGTCGATACGGAAAATCTGTCGTCTATCTATCTGTGACCTCTTCGCTTGCTGATTTTGCAAATTGTGCACGATATTATAAATATCAGCTTTAAATACCTATACAATGTTGAAATTTTCGTCACGATTTTTTAATATATTTAATTCTCGAAAATTCACCGTAAACAACAGGTCAGTAGCAAGGCATAGATAAGTACCTAATCGTTTTTTTTCTTACAGTAGGTAAGTATAAGTATAAATTCTTTTCATGAGATTCACAGCTTATTTGGTGGTAAATCATGATAATTTACAATAATTTAGTTTATCACTTACTTTATTCACCACAGTCCCACGATCGAAACCTGGGTTTGACAAGTAGGTACTGTGAATTGCTGAAGAACTACTCCTTTCTAACATTTCTGCATTATCGAAATGTGGAACATATTAATTTTAAATATTCTATAATTGAAATAATATAAACTTTCACCCTTGTGACTGTGTACTTGAGCCGTTTTTTTCTATTCATCCATTATCGACTTGGCTGATTTTGAAATCTAGTGACAATTAATATTGTTTTGCAATTAGTGTAGAGTCAGAGTATGGACCTACTAGGTTGAGCAAGTGGCTGACATCCATTTCTCGTAAAAACAAAATTTGTTAACACAAACCACCACTATGTGGAGGTCCATGTGATTTTATTAATATCGGACATGGTCGGAAATATTCACCACACATCAAAATTGTTTTACAATACGTGTTTCGCTCACATGATGAGCTTTATCAAGTACCTACCTGTACTTGAATTGATAAACCAATTTTACAATTAATACATGTCACAGTAAGAGTGATTATACCTACTACAAGTGAGAATAATGTTTCTTCTTCTTATTGTGCCATCCCCTAGCGGAGGTCGGCCACCATCAAGGCGATCTTATCTTTGTTGTCTGCTACCCGGAACAGTTCAGTGGAGCTGCACTCGTACCAATCACGGAGGTTCTTAAGCCACGAAATGCGGCGCCGTCTTCTGCTACGCTTCCCATTGATCTTTCCTTGAATGACAAGTTGGGGAATGCTGTATTTTTGTCCTCTCATAATGTGGCCGAGGTACTGTAGTTACGTAGATACGTAGTATCAAAACCAGGTCCTTCCAGGGTCCTTCCCCATTCGATTGAGAACTTCAACATTTGTCACCTGGTCAGTCCAAGGAATTTTGAGGATGCGCCTATACTATATAATACTATACTATACTATAGAATAATGTTGGAATTGTGTAAATGTGTCAATATACAAAAACATGGAACATAATTTGAGAGACCGTAATGCAGATCATGTTTAGTTGTTACGTTGTTACATGAAAGTATTGTAGGATACGTCATGACGAAAATAGTAAAGCAAATTTAAACACGCAATCTATCAACGAATTTGACGTCAGTGAGTGGTTCAATTGCAATGCATAACATACTGGATTCCAAATTTCGAATTATGAGGAAATAATTCTCATAAGATTAGAGTAACAAGACAAAGATAATACGAATGAGGCTGCCGAGGGAGGAATATTGGTCCAACACAAAATATATCTATCTACATTCTGAAGTTTTTTTTTATAAATATTTATATGTTGCTACTTGCTATAGAGTGGTTTGAGAAGAGGAAGAACTACTATATACGTGTGTCAAAAGTATATAACTTGCCAGATGCGAAGGGTGGAGGTAGGTTGTGGAGATCTGACATAAATAGTACACACTAAGCTTTGTCAGTCATATTTATTTGTTTTCCTTGAACTAGAATACAATTTGCAGATGGTCTTGGTTAGTTTTTTTTAATTCATGTTCTCCTGCCTACGCCAAACCATAATAGATGATATAATATTCCATACAATATCTAAAACGATGTACGATTAAATGGCATAATTTTAGATATTTTTTAAATAGACAAATATTAATTTTTTTTTATTATGGCTTCTATATATAATATCTATATTGGAATTTAAATTCTAACCAACACCATCGTATGACTAAAAATTTTTAGTGTATACTATTTATGCCATATCTCAACAGCCAACGTCCACCCTCCGCCACTGTTCCATGCTTTGGATATTTTACAGCAAAAATCAATATGTATTATTATATATTGTAATATGTGAGAAGCTATATATTTAAATATAAAATATAAATACTTATCTCTTCTCGATTTTCCAAATTTTTCGTTATCCGGACAATGGTCGGTATTATATTATAAAATATCATTAAGAATTATCTTTTATGATGAATATTATATAAAAATATTTTACACTGTAATAGTAGGTACATAATGTTATATATTTTTATCGAATATGTATTATTATAAAAGGTAATAATAGCACAGCATTTTATTTTATCAAAGATTAGTCTATAGTGAAGACTGTTTTGCAAGGTTTGGCGGATGACATTTTCAAAATTCAGTAGATTGACAAAAATATATAACATCAACGATTTTACTTGATAAAAAGTAGAAAATTGGCCTCCAAAGCGTGTTAGTGATATATTCTCACAATAATCTAGAAATTAAGCTTTAATTTAATATTATATATTAATACATCTGCTAAAATTTCACTAAACATTACAAAACTGGGATTACTTATTTAAAAAATAGATAACGGCATGAAATTATCCTACAAAATTATCGATTGTAGAACAATAAAAATATGTAATGCTAGGAAGGTATAGATATTATAATAGTAGCAACCCATATATCAAAAATACAAGCCATAATTATGTTCGTTGTCAATTTTTTAAACTTAAAATATTTTACGCAGTGCATGTTTTATAAAATAATGCTCTTAAAAGAAATGCTGTAAAATATTTGGTAAAACTTCTTTGTCAAAGATCTTCTATAGTCTAATACCGGTCAAACTTAATCCACATTTGGCCCGAATAATTGAGGTTCTACTGTACAATAAAAACAGACCGTCAATTTGAGCACGGCGTTAGAACAAATTAATAATCCTGACTTTAATTAATTGGCACTGATATGGGTAGATACGAAAAATGCCTTGTGTTTCTTTATTGGCGAGATCATGCACGAGATTATATGGGATAATTTTTATATTTCATACACCTATTAATAACACGTAGTTAGTACTATTATTTTTGTTATATTTCGCCGAATCCGAGTAGTGATAGCTAAATGTTTTGGTAAACGAAATAAATAGCTGCGCTTTGATCAAACGTACTGCTCTGTAGCGAAATAATTAATGATTCTCGTAATTATCTAGTTTGGCTGCTATACATCAAAGATAAGTCTTCATTAAATTTTCTACTTGTTTTCTTGTTACGTTGTGTCAGTGCAGCGGGTTCAACGGCCCCCCTGATTGGATGAATGATATCTCTCATTGTTCGGATAATTTTTTTCAAATCTCATCGTCTGAACGAATGTTGCGATATCTATATATCGTTTTTTAGATACTCAATCAGTCACTTTTAGCTTATAAAAAAATTGCGCCAGCAGATTTGATTACGTATCATTTATTAATAAACAGTGTTCTTTATTTGTGCTTAGGTATTTAACGTTGTATGTAGTAAGTAGTCATGAAGTTACCGTAATTGGCTTTCGTCGTATTATAGATAAGTCTATTCGCATGGGAGGCGAACCTAGCCTCTGAGGGTCTCGAAGATTGGGTAAAGCCAGCAGATCATCTCCCACCAGGAGCCAGTCTCGGGTACCGTACATGGAAAGCCCTAAACAGACTGAGAACCATGGTAGGGCGCACTCGAGAAAACATGGTTAAAGTGGGGGTCCTCCGATGACCAATCCTGCGAATGCGGTGAAATGAAGAACATGAAGCACCTTTTTTCATGCAAGGCTTGACCAGGAAGCTGCAATTTCGACGAGATCCTACAAGCCGAGGAAAATGGTGTTCTTCGCCAACTTCTGGAGCGACACACTATAGCTATTGAAAACCCGACACGACGAAGAAGATACAAGAATTCGTTGTCGTACTATAAAAAAAAAATCTAGCTCCCGAGACATTACCATGGTTAAATTACTTCACACGCCTCACGTTATCTTTTTCCGCCTCGTGATAAACTCTATTGAGACGAAGTATGGCGCGGGGTGGTTTGAGTAATGGGAGTGTCATGCCAAATATAAACACTACGTATATTCAATTGGCTCTTACATTTTTACGTGTATCTTAGCTCATCCTCTTCTCACTTAAATTTCGTATTGTAGTAATCTTAGAAAAATGTGAGGATTTCACATGTTTAACCGAGTATAGCTTTAAGTCCCAGATATTCCGCATAACATTTGATGTTGTTCAGCCATTCCCGTTCGGATACCGAGCTTTTTTGCGATGTGCACCTTCATGTATTTGGAGCTTTCGACACTTTTGATGTTTTCCCGTAGTTAATCAGGGGAAATCTGGATCGGGGCAGGTGATATTGCACAAAACGTTGGTTGTGTCATATACCACGAAAATCGATACCACCTGACAGAGCTATAATAGGTGTCATCTCCACATTAAAGCTGTGCGATCTGGAATACGCCCATGACGCTGTCCTAATCGACCGAGATCATTCAGAGTCTGCCTTACAATTCGTCCCGCGTCAGTTTGAAAATCAACGCAAAAGAAACCAACGTTTTAGAAAATAGCACCTGATCTGATAGCGGATAGACTCATTAAGTCTTAAACTTTTCACCACCACGTATGTCACTGGAACTTGTTTCATCATGTTTTATTGTGACTCGTGGCCGTATACTGTATAGTATAACTGTGGTACCATGTATCAAACAAATTCTCTACCATCTTTTTGTTTAGTGTTATGCCAGATTATATCCATTTTAGCAGTTTGATTTCAAATCGTGTACCTACCTGTGTATTGTATATTATGTATTAAATTCTATCGCGGTCCTTCAGAATTATACACAACGAGTACCTTCCCGTGCTACATCATTGCTTTCGTATTAATTATTATATCTTTCCTGGATTGGGTCCATGTTTCATACGCATATGTGAGCACTATCTATTGTTTTTGAAGTTAAAATACTTACCCTTATTGTAATATAACAATAATGCTTGTATATACACATGGATTTGGCCTAGTTACTCTGATTGCAAAGTCTGCATTTATCTCGTTTACGACAAAATAATGAGAATGATTATTTACGAGATCCTTTTTAATTTTCAACATACTATGTATATTAGTAAGTACTTAAGTCAATAGTATTAGGTACCGCATGTATTGATTTATATACTTAAAGTTTTACACAAGTTTACTTTTGAAAATCGTAGGATGAATGAGCTATAAATTCTTCTTCAATTTGAATTCACCAGCTAGTTTGAATGACAGTTTCATAGTCCAACATAGTATTCTTAACGAGCGTAATAAAAAATGATAAGCCCGTTAGCGGTTTAATTCAATATAATTAAAATTATGACGGAAGTTTAATTGTTTGGCTTAGCTGGTAATTATCTTATATAACTCTTAAGTGGTTAAACAATACGGCGTGTTACTTATTACGTCATGTATAATATTATGAGTATTATGACTAATATAACATTTTGTGCTACTAATCTAGAACTGGCAACCAATGCTAAAAATACGTTGTAAATAAAGAGCATCTCTACCACACAATGTATTGCGTAAAGGATTTTATCATTGAATTTTCTATAGGCTCTGGATCCAACACACAACAATATAATATGAATGAAAGAAACACGTGATTCGAACCCACGACATACAGCTAAAGAGGCGGATAATCGACGGCGCAAAGTCTCCAGAAGGCGGCGCGGCTATTTCACAAATATACCATACAAACGAATTCTGCAGACTACACTAGGAGTGTTCGATGATACGGGTTGCGGTTGGCCTATTTTATCGCCTTTAGAGGTGCTGGTAATAAACGGTAACCTCTATTTACTACTAATCTAATCGATTTGAAATCTTCGCCAATTGAATCTTTGTGTTTGGTGTTGTGTTATTTAAATAAAATATACGCCGTCGATCTACTTTCAGATATAATTAAAGGTAAATATTACACTACTTACGCCATGCATGGCCCCCACAAAGGGGAGTCAACCAGAAAAGTGAGATAAATCACAAATTGACCCAAATGGTAAAAAGTCGCCTGCGGTGCTAATTTACTTATAATGTTAATATCGATTATGGTTTTAAAACATGTAATTATGCAATGCAATTTTTGATGTGTGTCGATACTCGATAATTCAATAATTCAATTGGATGTATTAGAAAATTGCAAAAAAATATACTAAATATTTTACCTCGAACACCTTTTGGAAAACGTTACTGTAGAGCGCTATACTTACTATAATCTTAGTGATAGGTAGGGGGGCCTACCAAAGATCCTGGCCTGGGGGCCCGCTTTAGGGTGTGGGGCCATGACGCCACGTAAGTGACAGGATTTTTTACAAACTGTATGCACATCATTAATACACTTGTCTACTGTTAATAAAATCAAATAAATTATTTTTAAAGAATCAATTAATATTGTCTTATTTGGATGTTTTATTTTTAACCTAATCCGACATTGAACTTCTGACCATTTATAAGAGTTATGAAACAATAAAATGCTCGTGTCCGATATAACAAGTATTACCGAGCACGCAGGTGAACGTTCCCACATGATTTTTCATATAAGTGCAAATATGGTCGCCTCTATCTGTGAAATTAATTATGACTCTCGGCTCTTGCGCTGTTTACATTAATTGGCATTGACTCTCAGAATCCGAATGCCTCGGTATTGATGATCTGCTCATGTGTTTCAGCAGGGCTGGCACACTTGTGAATAATTAATAAGTTAATACGTAGATCGTTGTTTTATAAATCAGATCCATAACGTATTATTTTCATTTGAGCATGTCTGATCCTAATGGGAGCATAATATGGGCCTCCACAACAGGTGAAGGCCCATATCGTCACCTTACTATGCAAAGCTTCTATGTCTGTCTTAGAAAAAAGTTCAGGAGAAAATTAAAACGTATTATTTATTACAATTCTTTATAAATAAAAAAGTTTTAATTCTGAAAACACTAAAAATATCTTTTTTGAAAAAAGTAAGACACCCGGCAGGAATCGAACCTGCGTCTCTTGGGTTAAAATTGGTCGCAATTAGACATGGCATTCGTAGCATAGTGGTAATGCACAGGGCGCGATACCCAAGAGACTCAGGTTCGATTCCTGCTGGGTGTCTTACTTTTTTCGAAAAAGATCTTTTATATATATATATATATATTATATATAGGTATATAAAATAGATATAATATAGATGGCTATATTTTCTCATGAGTGTTTTAAGAATTATGTAGGTATGATCAATAATTATAATGGTACATTCTTAAATCTTGTGAATTATTCGTTGAATAAAAGAAATAGTTAAATAATTAAAAAAGTTTTAAATTTATGGTACCAAAAAAGAGTGCACTTTAGGTACGTTTTAACTATCTCCTGATTTTTTTTCTAAAACAGACATAGAACGTTTGCATAGTAAGCTGACGGTACGATTAACAGATTTTCGTTTTTATGATAAATGGATGTAGCTTATTAGCCACGTCTTGCCTAACTTATTAGGTGCATACTCTGACGCCAAATACAAATTGAAAAACAATGTGTGTATTTTCCAGACCCAGGATTCGAACGTGGGACCCACGCTAATAGGCAATGATAAAAAAACAAGAATTTAGATATAAGGAGTAAAAAAGCAATATGCCTTCATGGGGCTTAGACACACGGGTCTGCAATTTGCTGAAAACTGTGATAGTTATTTCTTGGTTTCGTTTAGATCCATTTATTCCACAGATTCTGTAGTAGATATATGGACAAGTGAATGACTTTCATTTCATATATGTTTGTATATGAATAAGTTATATTATATTTTCGACATTCTTCTTTTTCATGTTGGGTTT
This sequence comes from Rhyacophila brunnea, assembly GCF_057557595.1. Taxonomy (NCBI): domain Eukaryota; kingdom Metazoa; phylum Arthropoda; class Insecta; order Trichoptera; family Rhyacophilidae; genus Rhyacophila; species Rhyacophila brunnea. The sequence goes on along the minus strand of NW_028232796.1, from coordinate 4,461,609 downwards.
TCCATAGCTACAAGGTGACGCTCAAGAAGTTAGCGAAAGGAACATAGTTTTTCTCAGCGATGATTCGATGCTTTGCGTTTCTTTGGAACTTGATGTAGATTTGGGCATCAGAGCTCAGTGATCCCAATCTTTCAGATGGTCATATTTCCGTGGTTTCTAGTTCAAAAGGGTGTGCAGAGATTTTGGCAAACATAAATTATTAATGGGGTTTAATTGTGTAGAAGGTCATCGTCAGTCTCCCAAAAGTACGTAAACAAGAGTAATTCTGTGACAAAGTTTGAGCTATTATTGGTGGAATAGGTAGTGAAAAATATTATGATGACAGCAGCAAATTTCTTATTTTAAATTCCTCTTATGTAACTTTACAAATTGTCACTTACGCATATTCCGTTTAGTATTATTATCTTATTATGTAATATATAATTAAATGGTTTAGTTTTCTACGATCCGTACCTAGATGTATTATGTTGTATTGATATATTATTATAAATATATTTAATAATCATATAGAATAAATAGAAAGGGCGGATATTGAATATATTTTCTACATAATTACACATAACGACATCTAAAATTTCATATTAACTCCAAACGAAAAGTGTAATTAAAATTAAAAACACTTCAAAATACAAATAAAAAATACTTATATAAAATACCAGTCCTTCAATTAACACATCCTAAATGTGCCATATCCAATCGCAGCAGCAAATTTCTTATTTTAAATTCCTCTTATGTAACTTTACAAATGGTCACTTACGCCTATTCCGTTTAGTATTATTATTTTATTATGTAATATAATATATAATTAAATGGTTTAATTTTCTACGATTCGTACCTATAAGTATTATGTTGTATTGATATTTTATTATTAACCTTATTGGTGTCCCTGGTTCAGTGTACTTAAGTCGTTTTGGCGGTCGTTAAGTTTAGTTCAGCCGCGAAACTTGTTATCTTTACGTATATGGCTCTATGATAGAAACCTGTGGCCCGGGTTTGACCGTTCGGTATAAGCGTATAACTGCCTATATCATTTCTAAAACGCAAGATACGGCATAAAAACTACATTTAAAATAGGACACAATTTAAAAATATTAAAATTACGTAAACACTTTTTTGAATGACAAAAGGGAAATAATTCACTCAGTTTTTTTTACGTTTTTTTTTCAATTAATTTTTGTAAATATATTATTTTCCTCGGCATGCCGCATCTATGATTTTTTATATGTTTTGATGGGAGGCGCTGAGTTTTTGTACTGGCAACTTTGGTGAGGAAAATAAAAGCGTTCGATTTTTATATCTCACAAATTAGTAAGTCAAGATAAGGTATCATTAATTCAATTAACATTAACATAATTAATATGAAAAACACATCAGAAACGGAGTTTTAGTACTATTATAACTGTTCATTCGGCGATTGGATATGGCACATTTAGGATGTGTTAATTGATGGACTGGTATTTTATATAAGTATTTTTTATTTGTATTTTGAAGTGTTTTTAATTTTAATTACACTTTTCGTTGGAAGTTATTATGATATTTTAGATGTCGTTATATGTAATTATGTAGAAAATATATTTAATATCCGCCCTTTCTATTTATTCTATATGGTTATTAAAAAATAGGCCAACTTTTAAAACCATGTTTACATATTTAATTACTTCCTCAGAAGAAATAAGGATACTATTAAGATATTAATGTTTAATTAGTACATATTTAACTGGTATGTAATATTTCCATGAAAATCGATTAAGTGTGTTGTCTATAACTAGATAGAGCTCTAATTTGATACTAACGACTGAGTAGGTACATGGTGGAAATAGAATTTAAATATTTTGTAAAATACAATATAAAAATAATTCATTTGATGAATTAATTACTAATTTATATAATGTTTTGTTGAAATATGAAATCTATATAAAAACGTTAGTAGTTAGGTACCTAATTGACAATTTTATCGGGAGATTATTAATGTTTAACTCGTGTAAGTCACGATACAAAGATTTTATACTAAAGTTGAAAGTCAACATTGCTTAACTAAGTACATACTTAGTTTATATTATAACTCAAAATAGAGTGTGTATTTCTTTGAAATTGTTTTTAAAAAAAGTGATAGTTTCACTATAATATACTTACCAAATTCGTGGAATAAGAAAATATTGTCTAATTATTCTCCATTAGATTATAAATAGATACTAGATTTAACATAAATTATTGTAGCAGCCGCATTTATTAGAAAAATCCTAAAAAAAATATCAGACCGAGTGTGTGTGGGATTTGAACTTATATCTTCGCAAGTTTATAACTACCAAGTTGTTCAACAAATAACTCCACTAACATAGAACACTTGTAGTTCTGTGTTTGGAACCATCTCGGGCAAAAAAGCTCTAGGATTTTTCTAATAGTTATGTTTCTGAAACCATTAAAAGTTATGTGTCAAAAATACTTCAACTAATGATTAAAATTATCTCCAAGGCAACGTTAACTAATTTTTAATACCTACTTAGTAAATATAGTAATCGTCTCTACTGCAAAACAAAGTATCACAGTGTGAATGTGATAATCTGTTTACGAAGTATTGTATCATAAATATAATTGTGTAAGGGTTAATGGCTATGAAAAGCATTTATTTGAACCTTATTGTATGTTATATTATGTATTAAAATAACTAATACGTTTTGGATTAAAATATAATAATATTCCGAACGGTTAACCGTTAACCATTTTTTTTAACTATCGATAAGATGTTTTCTGGTTAAATATATATACAAGGCGTAAGACCAAGAATAGATCTCCGGTGCAATCAATCTAGAGCAGGTTAAGTGTAGAATGAAATCACTCGTAATGTTATGTTATCATTGTTACGATTGTAATATTACTCCATTCAGTTGCAAGCAAGTAAGAAGAAACAATACTGAGTGTGGAGAAATGACGGGCTAACTGTTGCGACTGAGCTCGCACTGTGAAACTGGTTTGATATCCGCATTCAAGGAAAGGAAGATGTATTTTTATTACTCTCGTTTCTTTTTGACGATGCAATACTCTGCTGCCGTGTTGAAATTCATCAAGTCTTCTCTATGAGACGTGACATACTATGTTTGGATTCGAGACGTAAGGTAAGTTAAGGCGATTCGCTCATTTTTTCGCTAGGTATCGTTAAGAAAACGTATGTCGCTCAAGGAATTTTTTCATGCCTATATCAGACGCATCGTAACAAACCTACCATAATAAACGAAGCAGATAAAAGAAAGTAGGTAAGTAAGTAATAAATTGTAAAATATATGAATATTTAGTATAAATGTGGGTATTATACTAATTTCTCGTAAAAAACAAAATCTGTTAATTCAAACCTCTACTCTGTGGAGGCCCATATGATCCTATTAGGATCGGACATGGTCGGATATTGTTTTTTAATGTCGAATTGTTAAATCAATCAAAATACATTTTAAATACCGTAATAATTCAAAATGTCATGAGGGCACTCGCTTTCGTAGAATTCACGAATTGTACGAATACAATATAGATGAAAACATTTGTACATATTAAATATGTGATGGGAGGATTTAGAACAAACGTATTTTTCATCGATCGGAGTTTTTTAATTTGGTGATTTGTACGATTTTTTTGAACCACCTGCCATTTACTTGAAACGAGATGTTTATTCAAAGACAGTCATATTTGAATAATGCGGATCGGCCATCGTAGTCCAGTGCCCAAAGCGCTCAACTTTCATTCGGAGGCTCTCTGTTCGATTTCCGGTGAGGTCATAATAATATTTATGTCATTTACGTTAAGAGCGTACTTCAGTGAAACGGCAAATAATTTTCAACAGTAGGTGCGACGAAATTTCTCATTAGTTGCCAATCGGAGACCGACAGTCGAGCTGTCCGCACGTCGATTTGTTTTGTCATGGCGTCGGATGAAAATATTCTTAAATCGTGTAAAGATGACTAAAAAACTTTACGTATGTACTTAAAAAAGAAAACATGTCAATGAAAATATTATTATTATTAGTAATATATCTAACAATAAACATAACATTAAATGGACGTATGTTGGATTTTTATGACAAATTATATTTCGTTCGGCACGCGTCATTTGCACAATCCGCGCACCGCCGAGCCAGGATCTTTTTAGACCATGCCTCAACTGAAGTGTCTGTGCTTCTTTCACTTATATTCTAACTACTACTATTTCACTACACTACTGTCATTAGGCCTCATGGTCTGTTGTAATGTTAAAAAGAGTGTATATAATATATTATTATTGATTCATAAAAAAAATATTTGATAATAATTGTTGTAGGTATTTAAGACTCTTAGGAATATTAGTATAAATGGTTTCGGCCATATTGTATTCGTACAATATTTATCGGACGCGTTCTTAGCCATCACATAATACAAACATAATATGTTTGATTGATTCGCAAGAATTGAACTTATTTAATAATTTAACCTCCCGCAGTATACCTACTACCAGCGGCTTTCCAACTTTTTTCAACAAAAAAAAACTTACAATCTCGCTAAATGGAATTTTGATTGGCGACCTTCGCGCTATGCAAATCGAGAGGTGTTGCCGCACTCCTACGGAAGTTTGTTTTTTACATTTTTTAGCCATCTATTGAATGAATAATAATAGTTAAGTAGATATTATAATAAAAATATGTTGCTTTTTGTTCTCCGAATTTCTTAATCCGCTCATTGTAATTAAATTTTTACACCTCGTAAATGGATTGCAAAAGTATCGTTATTTTTATTATTTGTAATGTGTTAATCATAAGTTAACACTATCGAATAATTTTAAATATTAACACATCAAATAACGTATGTGGGTCTATTCTATACTCAAGGCGGCTATCCATTGTAGTTGTATCATATTTATGTATTGAGGTATTATAATTATTGTTACAATAAGTTAGCCGTCTAAACTCTCAAAACTGTCTATCTCACTCCAAAAGTTAACACAGCCAAGATAGGGGCTGTTAAAACATTGCATTTTTTGACAGTTTAGTCGGTTAACGTATTGTAACAATTAACCGCCTCAATACATACATATGATACACTACCGTCGATAGCTGCCTTGTGTATAGAACATGCCCAATGAAGCACTTTTTTGTTGTGTTTTTCTAAAAATAATATTAATGAGGTTCGATCATAGACTGCTCCAGTTGATTTTTTCAAATATTAGGTATATTTTAGATATAGGTACATAATATAATCATGCATATTTTAAATTCGAAATCATTACATTAATATATTCTGCAAACGTATCCACTTTGGTTTTGTATGTGAGTGGGTGTTCGGGTACCTACCTATACATAAATCAAATACCTATTTAAATGCATATAAATTATCACAATAATTTTAATAATTAATAATATGTAGAATTATTTTTTCATCTATTTACTAACAATTTGCATTGGACCTATGTGAACGGACAAAATGCTTTAATAACATAGATGCGGATTTGCAATAATACCTCTTATTGCAATGTAGGTATGGGTCATCCTTCAGTCAGCAATCCGTTAATATCCTAAAGTAGGGTCTGGCATACAAGAAATGAAAAGAGCGACAAGGATTATCGAATGCGATACCGAATTTTGATTAAATATTATCATGTACTGCGAGATTTCTATTTTGGACAGAAAATTTATTCCCGAGATTCGTATTTTCTAAATCCCTGGAGCAGACAAAAGCATGTAAAATTTTGTCTTTTTTTGTGTCTCGTACCGAAATTATATAAATGTATGCTGACTTAAAATTAGTACCCGTTAATCGATAATTTAGTATTTACGGAGTAGGTATTATAATTATAAGTGTGAATATTTTTTACCAATTCGTGAAATCGCGTGTGAGATAATGGTATTTTTCTGAGATTTTAATATTTAATAATACATATTATATTATAGAGTAAAGTTTTTTTTTAATTATTGGGTATCTACACTTATTTGCTTTGACATGTATAAATAAATAAATGTCCGGTATTCTAACATTTTCAATCCAATTTAATCTCGAAATTGTAATTAAAAATGTAAACCGATATACAGTCCACTTAACCCCTCCCCTACCTACATACTTATTATATTTATTGTACAAATATTATTAAAAATACCATATTGACAGTACCTGATGATGGGAATAGGTCCACACGATGGTGATCTTAGCTAATTGTGCAATGTGATGAATATATTATCAATACATTAGTGGGAATATATTATTTTGATTTATGACACACTGCTTTTGCTTTTACGGTAAACGGTCATTAAACTCCCGTTTTCAATGCAATTCTCTGGGTCGTTTACTATGTAAAGTCGTATTCAATATTACTCATTGGTCAGGCACCAATATCTACTTGCATCTGCCACTGACTCAAGTGTATGAACATGTTGATCATCGAATTGTCAGCGATGTTGAATACGACTTTACTAAGTACTTAGGTACGATAAAAATGTCAAGATTTTTCATGTGAATTTTTCTTCACATCACATATTAGGAAGTTGCTTATTTTTATGTCAAGCAATATATCAATTATATACTTTATATTTACAATGCTCTTAATCAGTTGCATCTATATATTCGTCTTTAAATACTTATCCGTTAAAATTTGACATAGTTGCGTAATTAAAAATCCAATTAGTACCTACTTATGCGAGGTGAATTACGTGAGATGTTTACATTTTCTCATGGACAGATCGTTTATTAACCTCTAGAATTGAAATGTACCTTTGTTTTGATTATTAATTAGATGTGCTAAGTATATCGTAGCATTCATAGCACCTCGTGTAGATTATACATATTAAAACCACAAAAAATATACAGTATAATGCAGGCGTTCACAAAGTTTTTCGTCAAAGGGACAATTTTGAAATCAAAAATATTTGGCAGGCCCCCCTTTCTTTCGTAAATATTTCATTGTGTAATCTTATATTTTTAACTAAATATTTTTTTTTCGACCATGTCCGATCCTAATAAAATCATATGGGCCTCCACAGTGTAGAGGTTTGTATTAACAGATTATGTTTTTAAGAGAAATGGATGCCAGCCACTTGCTCACCTATTAGGTCCATACCCACTCATTGAAAAACAATATGTGTACTTGCCTGACCCAGGATTCGAACCTGGGACCCACGGCATTATAGTCCAACGCTTAAACCGCACGGTCGCCATGAGTGTAACTAAATATACATTATTATTACACTTATTAATATACTAAAAATTAATATTTAATTTTTTTCACCATGTGATTTATGCAATTGTTTGTTTGAAACTAAATTCTGCAATCAAGGCAAAAATTTTCTGGGCCATTCATTCTTGCCAGAGCATATTTAATTTTAAATATTCGATATGAAGAATAGAAATTATACAGATTTAACATAACTCTCGTGGGACACATGAAAAAGTAATTCGGGACATAATTGGTCCGCGGGATGCACTTTGTGAACCCGTGGTCTAATGCCTAGTACAGGCCAAGATATGTATAGTTAAAAAGTTGTTTAAAAACTGTATAAATACATTAATAATGTTTTTTATTCAAATTCACATGTTAAGTGGACATATTCTGCAGCGAATGAAAAACATGTACAAAATTATTGACACACAAGAAAATATGGCCATATTTAGAGGGAAACTTTTAGGTACCATTTCATTGGAAGTAGCGGCGCTTAGATTTGTGGAATCAACAAAAGCGCTCAAGTTTCTACGATGCGGACTGTCCTAACTTTATTTATTTTGAAAGTTTCAAAACATTCAAACGAATGACTGCACGCGCATTTGTGCAGCAGCAAAGGTTTACAAACCATTGTATGATTTGTATGCGCACGTATTATTATGCATATTGGTCTGGTCTAGGCACAAACCAGCTACCGCTTTTAGTGTTTATTTTGTTTCACCCCTAGGTGTCAAATGTGTCAATAAATAATCAAATAAAATGACCAGGCTCTATAGAATTGTGTATATTATTATACATTCCCTACTCTGTTGGTATACTAATAATAAAAAAATAAAGTCAAGTAAGTGGGCATATAACCGGAAAAAGAAGAATTTGTAGGCTGTGTTTGGGCCATATAATTTATCGCCTTTTTACGACTGAGGCGAGTTCGTTCACTTCACCTGTCATCGTCTCTTAGACTTTTATTGCACGTCCAATGAGAAATTTCACGTGAATTAATAAGCATAGTATTTTACGAACGGGCACCGGCTATGTTGATATAACCCAATGAAAAGATTACATATTATAATCTCGGCCTGTGAAGTTGCTTTTATCAATCAACAGTAGGAAGCACATAATAATAAGAGCGTCAAAAATACTTTACTCTTTGAATCTATTGGCAGTGACATTTACTCTATCGTATTTTATATGTTCTTTGTCATATATTATTATGATAACCGTTATTTTATTTATTTATGTATTGCATAGGTTTTCGATTGGTTTTTGATCATGAGCACCCACCCGTTCGAAACTCAGCGGCAGGCTTATTTTGTTTGCATTTTATAACGTAATACGAGTGTAGATAATACGAGGGTGGGTCAATAATTCCTTAGAAAAAAGCATTAAAACAGGTTTTATTTTTGTATTTTTTTTTTATTTCTCAACATAATTTCCTTGGAGCTCAATACACTTGGTTAGACGTTTCTCAATTTTTTTTAAACCGTCAGAAAAATAAGTTTTCGGAAGGTCCTCAAAATAAGCATTTGTCCGATCGATGACTTCTTCATTTGAAAAAAAAACGTTGTCCACATAGCCTTTTTTTTAAAGTTTGGGAAAAGGAAAAAGTCACTCGGGGCTAAATCTGGCGAATACGGTGGGTGGTCGACCAATTCGAACTTCAATTCTTCAATTTTAGCCATTGATCGTAAACATATTGTGTGAACACGGGCATTGTGCTGATGAAAGAGGATTTTTTTCCTGTTTAAATGAGGCCGTTTTTCTTCAATTTTGTTTTTTAGCTGGTCCAATAAAGATGCATAATAATCCCCTGTTATTGTTTTTCCTTTTTCCAAATAGTCAACGAAAATAATTTCACGTGCATCCCAAAATACAGTAGCCATAACCTTACCAGCTGATTTTACGGTTTTCGCCTTCTTTGGACATGGTTTGCCTTCGCAATCCACTGCTTTGACTGTTCTTTCGTCTCGGGAGTATAGTGGTGTATCCATGTTTCATCTACAGTCACAAAGCGACGAAAAAATTCATCCGGATTGCGTTGCATGAGCGACAACAGGGCTTTAGAGGCCACCACCCTACTGCGTTTATTGTCGACTGTGAGCAAACGCGGCACCCATCTTGCAGAAATATTTTTCATGCCCAATTTGTCATGTAAAATAGAAATGACGCTACCTTTTGAGATACCTGTAACCTCAATTATCTCACTCAACTTTAATCTTCGGTCACTTAACACCATATCGTGGATTTTATTGATCATTTCTGGTGTAGTCACCTCTACAGGACGTCCTGAGCGTGGTTCATCCTTTGTTGATGTACGACCACGTTTAAATTCATTTAACCAGTTATAAATAGTTGCAAGTGAAGGAGCAGATATGCCGTGAACTAAATCCAACTCATTTTTTATTTCCTTTGCTGTTAACCCTTTTATATTAAAATGTTTAATAACAACTCTAAACTCAATTTTCTCCATTTTCCATTTTCCACAAGCAAATTTTTTTTTTAAATGTACGAGAAACACACAACAACCCGACCAATCTGATTGAAACTTCGCAGCATACTGAATCGGTAGTGCCGCTGCATGAAAACAAACCGCTTGCAGTACTAGTCGCGCCACCTGTCGGCTTTTCTAAGGACTTATTGACCCACCCTCGTATATATAAACTGTAGACTTTTTCATATAGTTTTCGTCCTAGCGACTACAAATTTGGTAAGTATATGTACCTAAGTGGTTTAGTGAGGCCATAATATCTGTGTGCGAAAGGAAGAAGGCGTTAAGTCTAAAATCGCCATGTTTGAGGACAGCCAAAAGAAGATATTTTTGGACGGTTTTGTATGGAAAGTCAAATATTTCTGTCTGGATTTTCGTAATTTAGATGCTTTGATTTGACTTATCCCTTTGCTCATTCGCGAATAGTTTATTATGATTTATTTGGCATAATGTAATTCGCACCGTGAGTGTAAAACCAAGGCATCTGCAAAAGACATATTTTGGATATATTAGGGTTTGAAGTCTTCGTTTTGTTAGTAGAAATAGAGTTTCTAAAAAAAACCATAATATTTGGTTTATATCTACATTATATTGCATGTTCTTTCAGTTACTTCACTTTTACATTATCAAGTTCACGACTTTTGCAGTTGTATTGCATTTAATCTCGAAATTGAAAAATTTGCAGATGCCTTGGTTTTACACTCACGGTGCGAATGACTCGTTTTTAGAGGATTATCGCCCTTTTACTTTTGCTCATAGTCCTATTATAATTCCTGTAAGGTGTCTGACGGGCCATTTTCGAGATTGTTCGTTGGACATTAGTTGTGATCCTAGCTAGATCTGAAAGAAACTTAACAAGGCAAACGTTTGATATCGCTTTTCAGCGTGATATTTAAACAATTTTATTACATCTTGGTCTACATCCACTCCAGGACGCAAGCATCTTTCTATTTCTTCCAATATCTTAGACCCTGTACAGGTTTTTGTTGTCGTTGATTGTTGTGGTTGACGCTTTAATCGCTAACAATTTTCTGATGCCGTCTAGTCATCATTTCACTAAGTCCTTGAGATCTTTCAGTTGATCATGGGTCTCAATTTTATTCCATAAAATGTCGTGCAAGGCTCTCGTTGGGGTGTTCACATTAACGATACTGTAAAATAGTCATAAACTTCATTGATTCAGGATTTGGTCTGTTCATGTGATTTTAAATTTGACAATATTCTACGATAACGGTTTTGAGATGTGTGAACACGTTAGTTGTTAAGCATTATTATATTGTCTACAATATGATTGCGGAGATATTTCATTAAGAGATAGTGGATTACAATAATTGACACTATTATCGATATAGTTTGGCATTTTTATTATGAAATCGTAATCAGGAACTTAATATAAAAAAAGCAACTTTCAACAAGTAAATTTCAGTTTAGCAGCAAGATTCGATATTGGATACCCGTTTTTAACTTCTACTGCAAAGTGAGTGACTGGGATACGGAGTAGGTAGTAGAAAGTTCAATACATTGACATTTTTAAAGCCATCTTATCACTTGTATAAAAAATAATAATTGCGGAATCAAGACTGGAGTAAGTACATACTAATTTTTGTAGGGGAACGCGTGCATTAATTCACTACTTGCCTTATGGAAGTTGACATGAACCAAAAGGCAGTGAATAATTTGATGCCTTGAGCAGGAATATTTCCTAAATACACTAGTCGTGGGAACAATTCAGGCCTGCATTTATGTACGTACTTGTTGTCTATTTGTATTTTTGATTCTACTTACTTAACCTTATAACTTTTCTATTGAATCGTGATATCGCACGATCCATGTATTATCGATTATTTTGTCTTACATAGCCGAGACTTTTTTCACTATTGTTTTACAAACCTATCAACGTAAACACCTTCGGCTACCTGCTTGTTTAATGGGGTGTAGAAAAACCTCAAGGAATAATAATAATTCTCACCGTACAAAATGCTATGCGTCGGCATTCGGCGGCATCCGTTCTCATTAAAGATTTCACACTTGTCCTTATATTCTATCAAAGAGACCAGCTAGGACAAAGGTTGACTTCTATAAACATTTTTTTCTATTGTTATGCAATATCGCTTTGTTTGGTTCTGTAGTACATACTCAGTGGCCAATGCGTATCAAAACGAGGATCTCTTATAATTGATATATTAAAGTATGTTTATAACATCAACTGTCCCTAGATACCTTATAATATGAGCGAATCACAAAAAATGCCTGGTCTTGAGTCACCTTTTCCATAGCAAATGTCTAAATACGCTGACATAGTAATATGATTATTTTATTAAGTATGAGTAGGTACTTAGTTATATTTCTGTTAATAGTTAGGAACCAATTTTTTTCATTTTTTTAGTTTAGTTATGAAGTGGTCACAAGTTATTTAAACACCGTGTCAAACGAAATACCAAACGTTTGCGCCGAAATATTGAAAAAATAAAAACGGCGGTCGTATCTTTTCTTACCCACATAATTGTCATACTATTAGTGCTCGGCCGTAGTGATTTGGCAGGCGCGGCGCGGCGGCGTCTTGCAAAACTCAAACGTATAACCGTGTGTATTATGCCCCAAAAAAGACACTGTCTACGAACATTTTACGCACGGTTATACGTTTGAGTTTCGAAAGACGCCGCCGCACCGCCCCCGCGCGACCACTACGTTCTTGCACTTAGACTATTTATCAGTAGCAAGGGGTGGAGGTAGGCTGTTAAGATTCGACATGAATAGTGCACACTAAACTTTGTCAGTCATATTTATTTGTTTTCATTGAACTATAAGAATACAGTTTTAGATGGTGGTGCTTAGTTTTTAAAATTCAATTAAACCCTGCCTAAACCAAACCATAATAGTTTAGGTTTGCTATGAGCGATCCGATAAAATATTGCACACTTTTTCTGTCATACGTATTTTTTTTCATTGAATTGAGAATACATATTTCAGACGGTGTTGGTTGGTTTTATAAAAATTATTAAGCCCTGCCCAACCAAACCATAATCGATAAAAAATATCCTTCCATCTATAAACTATCTAAAATTATTTATGGTTTAATAACATAAGTTTTGATATTTTATAGATAATCGAATATTTTTTTTACTCTTATCTATATCTACTATCCTTTGGATTAGGCAAGGTTTAATTGAATTTTCAAAACTAACAAACTCTATCTACATATTATTGTAGCACTATCTACATATTATTGTAGTGCTAGTTCAATAAAAACGAATACTGTTGACTAATAAAGTTAAGAGTGCACTATTTATGTCGTATCTTGATAGCCTACCTCCACCCTTCGCCACTGTTATTTATAAAACAGTTAAGTATTCAGATTTACTTCTAAGTTAGGCCGCCAGTAAGTACATATTATGTTATTGCATATACCGGGACTATTTCCATGCCTTACAATAATTAAAAGATTAGTCCGCATTGCTAGACGATTGTCTATTGCCATATTGTCAGTAGAACGAGTAGAAGTACTACTAGCAAAGCGACATAACATTTACTCCGCGCTCTGCAGTATGTATTTTACGCGTCTGATGATGGTTGTGATAACAAAATCACTAAATTATGACTTAAAAACTCTACACTTCACCTCAAAAAAAAATATGATAAATATTGATGTCAGCATAAAAACAACAATATAAAATCAAAATCAGTTTCAATATAGTAAGTTTCAATTTAAGAAATCCTATAATATCGTATCATTTCCCGACAAATCGTCGCTATAGGATTTGTTTCCCGAATATCCATTTTGTCGAAATCGACATTTTAATGCAGTTCAATTTCTTTTATTCAATTATTTATAAAATCATTTATAAAAAAAATATTTTTTTTATCTAGGAACAGAGATATTTTTTTTGAAAAACCCGAATACGCCATGTTAAGTTACAATTACTCCGTGTTGTTCTCCCGAATGTCCAACTATTCGTACCTGAATATCCAAGTTAATTTCGGTCGAAATAAATCTCTGGCTGAGTTTTTATTTCCCGAATATGACTTTTAGCCAATCAAACCGCGCTGACGCCGTGCATCTCGCTCCCACATTCACGCTGTCTAGCTCTAAAACAATGACGCCCATTTTCATATTTTTCGGCCGTCTGGAATCCTCTTTCAAATTTCGTCTTATTGATATTGTTTTTAAAGTTACTATTGTTTTAATAGTGAATTCATCTAATTTGAAGAGATCGTTTATAGCTGATACATCACCAGTTTGCCCTGAACTTATAGTAAAGTTATGGAAGTGAGTATTTTAACCTAAATAACTGCATTTTGTTTTGATAAATGACACAAAATCCCAACGGTTATATGAATTCTACAGTATGACCCGGCAACTACTATGACGTAAAAAATAATTATTATTTCAAATTATTAATAATCAAACATTGTTTGTCTTTATTTTACTTTTAATCTAGGTATTTCTATGAAAATAAAGGCGATGCTATGATTTATTTTTGAATGCGCTGATAGTTAATTTAATTTAATATGTATGTTAGTAACTATTTATTTGGTGAATATTATATACTTAGGATATTGGTACCTACCTAATATTAGCAGCCAATGGTAATTAATTTATAGATGCTTTTATTTTGTGTTGTCATTCCAATAGTAAATATATAATATTTATTTGGTGGTTTGTAATAAGTTTAATTGTTAATTATTGAAATATATAGGTATAATAATATACAGATATATATACATAGTTTTTTTTTTTTTTTTGAAAAAGTATTAATATAAAATTGTTAGCAAGTACGAGTAAGTACCATCATAAAATATTGGAGAAATCCGTGACGTCGGTTAGTAATTGAAGTAGACGATACCTACTTTTATTTAATAAACAAAAACCGATCGCCAATAGTCGCTTGATTTTGAAGAATACTGATGAGCAGGTATTAACAGGCCAATAGTTAAAGTTTGTCGTCATAAGTATGTCACCTCGTAGCATAGTGGATAATTCGTGGACTTGGTCGTAAGCCCAGGAGATGCAGGGACGATTCCTGCCGGGTGTCTTACTTTTTTCAAAAAGATTTTTTCTATTGGTTTTAATATATTTTCTCAGAAGTGATTTTCAAAATTATTTATGTTCAATAATTAGAATGGTACATTCTTAAATCTTGTGAATTATTCGTTGAATAAAAAAAAAGATTATTAAAAACTATTTTATTACTTATTACGAAAAAAACCGAAAAAAGCGAATGCCGCATGTTATTATTACCTACGAACTTGGGTTATTACGATCATTAGGTATTTAAATAGTAAAAGTAATCATTACCAATTATCGTGTAAATAAATATAACATTTGAGGTGCGTACTTTTTAACCACTCAGTAATCCGTGGGCCGTGCAGCAATACGCTACGGTCTTTAGTCCCGAACGTCCATGTTTTGTCCCGAACATCCATTATTCTGAGAGTGCGCTAAAAATTTCCCGAATATCCACAACGAGTACTTGTAAATAAAACGCATTTTCTGTGCATTTACTGATTTATACCAGTATATTATTCTTGGAATCTATTCTTAGATAATGTTGCAATCATACAGTGTAGAAAGAATGATTGATACATCTACTGATATTTCAATATACGACAATGAAATTTGTTTTTCGTCTCCTGAAAAATTGACATTTGGTCTATTCGGGAAACAAATCCTATAGCGACGAAATGGATCGCCTTAACATTTAATGCGCCGGCTAGACGGCAGCGACTTGCCTGTGCGCCGTGCGGTATAGTTTGTGCAAAAAATACGGAATACTTTTACAGCGCTTTTCGGTTTGCGCGAGCTACAGTTTTCCCTCCCATACACACGGGCTTCCTGATACAATCCGTTTTGCGCAGTCATGCTCCCGGTAAAGCTTGAGCATGTAGCTGGCGCATAAAAGATAAAAGTTTTTTTCTGTATTGACAGATACATACCCTTAGTACATATATATATAAAAGGGAAACACATTTTATGCTAGTTTAATTCGCTGCGGTCATATTGCATTGAAATTAGTTTCTACTAAATATTACACTCGAATAACCAAGACTATACTTACTTACTAAGATGAAAAATTTCTACATTAGGTGTTACAAGCATAAAACACGTTTTTTCGTATAATATCCGTTGTTATAATAATGTAGATGAACAATAAAAAAGATCGCAAACATTAATATGCCTTCCATCATCCGTCATATATATATTTATAGTTCTTTGTAGGACGATTATTAATGAAGGCGTTTACTTCATATTATATATTATATTCACATACACACTGTTGCATAATTAATTTATAATATACATTATACAATATCTAGGTAGTTTATTGTATTGGTTTTATTGTTTTCGATCTTGGAATTTCTTGTAGCGGATATTATGATCTTTGCTCCTTTATTAAATCCTATTTGCGGTTTAATAAATTAATGATAAGAGCCCTATTACGAATCAATAGCAATAGGTTAATACTCTAACCTTTGCCCATCTGTTGTGAAATGACAAATTATTTAAGTGATATTCAAATGACTTCTATCGTGTTTGAAGACTGCAAAATGCCATAATATAAGCCGATAAGATATGGTGCATATTGATAACATTCATCACATATTGCGGTGGCCATATGCTGATTTAATGGGGTGACGTGTATCTCAGTTAAAGCTTGTACGGAGGAAGCAGAATTGAACACCTTGACAATAAACATGATTGTATTCATAACACAATTTACCTATCATTCGTTTATTTCTTGATATTATTATTATATTTTAATATTATACTTATACGTATAGCGATACATTATTATATACAAATCATCGCACATATTTCATATCATCTAAGCTAAGGCACATATTCCCAACCTTTTTCGAGTCGTGACCCCATTTTATAGAAATCAACTGATCCGCAACCCCGATAAAATATTGTAAAAATCCTTTTTTTAATTTAATTTTTAAATAGAGTAAAGAAAACACATCGAAAATTGTTTTTTCAGTATAATATAATTTAACATAATTTTTACTTAAGTCGTGGGTATTTAATGCGATTGTTGAAATTGTCAAAATTCGCGGTTGAGTTTTCATTAATGCTAAACTCATGTCTTTCTCAACATTTAATCTGTTTCTTGCTTTTGTTTTCGAATGAAAAAGCGTTGAGTAAAATATAAGGCCCGTTTCAGACGGGACACCGGTGTCGCGCTCGATACAATATAGGAGGCCTTTGTATTTGAATAAAGGGGCCTTTGTATTATGTTTATGGACGTCCCAGAGGTAATGAGTCAACGCATAATTTCGCGTTATAAATTAGAACATAAAACTGGCTGCGGTAATAAAAACAAGTGTGTCGGCGGCTTGAGAATGCAGCGGTCGACGGAAAAGTGTACCGGACACGCGTTGATTCATTAGCTCTGGGGCGTTCATAAACATACTACAAAGGCCCCTTTATTCGAATACTAAGGCCTCCTATATCTATATCGAGCGCGACACTGGTTACGGTCACTGTTAAACGGGCCTAAGGCAAGCATGGCAACATGTGGATATGACAGATACTTAGCACATCAGAATTAATTCAGATTTTTTTCATTCACGTGGCGAGGAATCGTTTTGGAGTTTCGAGAATTCATCTTGTACGTGAGGTGCTATTTGGAAATCAATATTTTTTAATGTTTACTGTTTCAATCGCCGACCGCACTTGGAGTCGCGACCCATATAGGTTGGGAACCTGTTATCTAAGGGGTCCGGCAAGGTGATATAATCTCACCCAACCTATTTATGGATAATAATATAATTAATAATTATTCAGCCAAAGTGTTTGTTTATTCATATTTAATAAATGTAACCTTACTGAAGGGAAATTTACTCTAATGAAACAAACGTGATATTTTTTTATTGTTTGTACGTTATATCATAATGTTGTAGATACTTACATAAAATCAAAGTGCATCTAAATATGAATAATTGGTTTCATGGATTGTGCCATAGAATAATACAAAAAGTAGTTCATTGTATTACATTAAAATAATTTACATAGCAATTAATAACCAAATTTTAAACATTACAAATTCACTTCTTTCTTATCAATAATTGGATGCAACATCGCTGCTGTACCATACTATACTGGAGGTGCCTTTACCAAGACGTTATGCTAAAATTAATCTTTCGAATTTCATAAGTTATCATCATCATCATTAGGTCAAACCAATGCACTGGCGAATGAATGCCTCTATACGCTGATTCCATTCCCCTGGTTACTGTGAGTGGCGTTACCAAGTATTTCGACAGAATTTAATAATCTTCTTGACCCATAATTCGAATTCATATGTAATCACAATAATTATTATTTATTACACACTCTCCATCATAGCTTTGATATAATACCTATGAATAATGTCATCAAACATATTAGGATCCAACTATATAGACTTCCTGAATATGTGTAGCTCTTCACTTGTTAATATATTATTTGGTATATTGATATTATTAAATTAATAATTTGAATAGATTGCATAGCAAGTTGCCTATACAAATTCGTATAGTCACTAAATTGCAGCCAATTATATCACTTGCTCATATAAAATATATTATAGTTACTGTGGGTAACGGAATTGTTAACAATTCACCTTATAATATCAAGTAAATGAAAATAATGACATATCGTATAGTGAGTAGTTACAATAAAACCTACGACTGCATAATTACTGCATCATTAAAATATTTCTCTAATTAGATATGTAAAGTAGCTAGAGTAAGACGTATTTAATTGTGGTTAGGTCATATTATTACCGGAATTGAAAAACAATGTTTATTACGATGATATTGTTACATCGGGTCGGTGATCGGATTAACGCAAGATAAGCTTTTATTCACTCAATTTCGGCCCAATCATATACCTAACAGTGGCGAAGACTCCATACTAGGCGATTATTTAAAGCCTACCTTCTTAAGAAAAATATTTTTTTAATTTTATATTGACATATTAAATAATATAATCACATAATTATATATTCAATATGCCCAACGACATTTATTGTATAATTGTCATAATAATTTTACGATCTTTTCCACTATTGCAATAAGCACCATTTATGGCATGTCTCGAAGGTTTGAAAAAATAAGCGACATCTCGTTTCGCTTCACATATTGTATGGATTAGGTTCGCGTGAATCGAAAACTTTTTTATATGAAGTTTGTTTCTTATAATTTCAAGACGTCTGCGGCGGCCCATATAAATTTGTAAGCTATTTAAGGAGCGCTTACATTTAACGTAAGTGCACATTTATTCAAAATAATTTATAAGATAATTTAAAAAAATAATTTCTAGGGATTCAATCACATATAAATTTTGATTGTTGTTAAAAATAATAAATAATTTATTTCGTGATTTTTATTTGTCAGTTAGTTTATTCATAGACTAAGACAATTTTTTCAGCCAATTATGTAAGTTTAAATCTGATATTGTATCTAAGTCTGTGTTTTAAATATATAAGTATTTTAAAATGTCTAGTTTACGGGTTAAATTATAAATTGTTTTGGAACAGATTCTCAACAACGGATATTTTCAATATATTTTGAGCGTATCTTGCGTTTATATTTAAGAAAATACATAATTCAAATTAATTGCTTAATTTTATACCATCAGTGAGCTTTTGAAATTTCATCGGTTTTTGTGTACCTACCTATTCATCAGTAGTTATGTCGGATTATCTTCTTATTTCCCATGAATACATCTAACAAGTGTGCTTTCTCCACAGCCTACCTGTTTCCAAAAGTCACCCTTCGCCACTGATACCTAATACCCACATAATATTAATAATTCAATTTTCAGTGTACCTGAATCTAGTGTTGCGATGTTTTTGGCGTTGGTACGTATTCCTATACTTTGAAACTGTTGGGATGAATATTGTTTATATGGTAATGATTTGAGTTTCCCCATCTCCACCCGCCATGTATATGCAGCCGCGGTTTGTGCACGGCCGCTTTCCATGACGCTATAAACGTGTCACAATGAAAAGATTTTAGTGCCACACTTCCTTGTCCCGAAGCGATGCTGCATGGGACTAATGTAGCAACCGTGCATCTTAGTGCTTAAAGAAAGAGTTTTCGAAAATAAAAAGAATCTTATGGTAAAGAAAAAGTTAACCCAAGTCCATTTCAATATGGTTATATGTAAATTGTACGTATTCTATTTCGTCGTAGCACACTTCACTGTGAGCTGTCTTATCGGAAAGAGGGCTGTATAGCATTTAAATCAAAGAATAAAAGCGTCGTTCGTGGAGAATTGAAGTCTTCTTCTTCTTCAGCCATATCCGCCCCTTAGTTGGAGCATATGGACACCACGAGGCGCCTCCAAGAATCCCTGTCGCTCGACAGTCTTCTTGCATCGTTCCAGGTCAAACCAGTTTCCCGTAGCTCCGCCGTATACACTCTATTGTATATACTATTTAGCGGCCTTCCAGGACGCCGGAATCCGGTTGACTTGAAGTACAGGCAAGCCAGGTCCAACGTCGCCTCTTCACTATCAGCGTGATGCCACCGCACACCCAGTATCCGTTGCAAACATCTGTTTTCGAAGCTAATCCCTATTTTATTAGACTCAATAAGAACATTAATTTGATATTTATTGGTATCAAATATCTCGATACTATCGAGCACCAACCAGAATTTCATATATGTCATACGATATGATTGTATTTCTAATTTACTTATCCCACCTATTTTCATATGTCTTTCCCCTCTTTTCTGGTGGTTTTATCACTTATTTCGTAAGATACTTTATGTCAACACTATTCGGCCATTTATTTATTATACATCTCACGATGGATTGTGATATAGCCAATTACACACGTACAATTGACATGTAATTGGCATATCTACGCCTTTTGCTCTAGCGGCCGCGTACTGCCTGCTTCTAAGCGATGGTGCCCACAGAACGCGTCGGGCGCCGCACTCGCGCAAAATTTCTACAAGTGGCGCATAAATCATTGAAAATACAACGTAATCAAATACGCCAGCGCCCACTGGATATGGCGACGCATTATACGCGCGCGCCGCATGAATCATCGTTTTTTCGCGAATCACCGCTTCTCGGCGATACGAATGAAAGAAAATACAATGAGTCCATTCATTGAACACAGCGAGCAAAAACACGCTGCGCGAGGCATCGTCGATCGACGGGCGGAAAGCAATTATTTAATTACAGAGAAGTCATTGTTTTATTTTATTGCGTGTTCAGTTTATCGCTGGTTGAATAATGTCATCGTAAATTTTAATTACAAGCCCCGAAATAATATAATATTTTTATTGCTTTGTTATGAGAGGCGCTGTAATAATATTTATTTTGTGCTGCTTGGGCCGCTTACTACATAGGTGAAGGGTAATGCGCGGCGAGAGACGTGTGATTATGGTTATGAATAAACACTGCATACGCGGACTTCGCGCGCCCGACGCGTTCTGTGGGCACCATCGCTAAGTCTCAGGTTCAATCTGAGCGTTTATCGATTTTGCATGTTGTATTGTTCGTTTTATCCAGAGCGTGGGTGCAAGGGAAGGCTAAGATCTAAATCGAATTGTAGAGCTATAAACATACCACATAAGCGTGAAGTTCAATGGTTTTGACATAAAATATAACGTAGTTAGAGCGACATCGAGCGAGAAAAAAACAATGCAGTAAGCTTAATATAAAAGCAGTCGGAAATACAAACGGCAACAATAATTATATTTACCCTATGTATATAATTCGTGCGCAGTAGACAATTTTGCAATATTCGCTATTGCAAGGCTAAGTTGTTTCACTCTAATTACATATATTATATTTCACCAGCTATCGGCAATCCGCTGCTCTATGAAAGCTTCCATACTACGAAACTTCCTACAACTGCTATTTAATCTAAATTTGTCATATGTTTCAATATAACCACGTCCCTACTTTATCTATACAATTTATTATTTGAAGAAAACCATCAAGAATTTATTCTATTTCATTTTTATCTTCACCAAGGTACCGAATAATATGTTAGAAGTCGTATGATGCCAAAATTGGTGAATATAGAGAATGCCGCAGAACGGAGATATATTTATTCGTTAAAAACTACTTCACGGACACCGGGGTTGTCTTGAAGCATTATTACTTATTAGATATGCCCACATTAAACTATTAGTAAGTATTTGTATTTTTTTATTATTATACTTTGGAATTTGGGCGGTGTATCATATTTTTAAGTTGTAATATAAAAAATATAATTATAATTATCTTGATATAGTATAGACCGGAGCGAAAATTACTACTATGTACCGAATTGTAGGTACTGTATTAACAATATTCTCCTTATGACAGAAGATCATGCGTATTAAAGTATTACACTATTTCAGTTTTAGTAAGTAAATTGTAGGCCCTCATAATATAAAATGGAAGCATAAAAACATTTTTTAAGTGGATTTGTTATGACTATAATTTTGCTCTCGACAGGGTGAAGAAAATGCACACGTCCATGTCGTGGATTAAAACAAAAACAATAATCCACGAGGATATAATATACTCGTATTGATTCAAAATATGATGCTATAAAAATGCAAAAATATTTTTTTCATCTTTAATTCGCTCTTAATTATGTATCATCGTCATCATCATCATCAGCCTGAATTTATCCACTGCTGGATGAAGGCCTCTCCAAGATGATTTCAATTTTCTCCGTCCTGTGCGTTGCGTTGCCATGTTCTTCCGCAGACCCTTACCATTTCTTCAATACGGCAGTCTCTAGATCTACCTTGCGGACGTTTTGTACCTCTTGGATACCACTGGATGACTAAATATGTCCAACGATTGTCCCTTCTTCGAGCTGTGTCCAGCTCATTTCCATTTGAAGTTTTTGCGAACACTATTATTACATCGCAAACCCTTGTCTGTTTCCTTATCCACTCATCCCTCTTTTTGTCCTTTCGGGTTATTCCCAGCGTGCATCTCTCCATACCAGCATGCACATTATGTATAAATAATACTTACATAATATTTATAATCAATAAATATAAGATAGAGTGATACAAAGGAGAAAATGCGCTTTACCCCTTTTAATCAAACCATTTTTTTGATGAACTATTTTCTTTCGGTCCATTGCCCGTCGTTTTATTTGACTCTATATAATTATTAAGCTAAAGCTTTATTATAAAACTACGCCCACCTCTTTGAAATTGATAACTGAAGACATTTTTATTGAATTAAAAATATTTGTGCATTGTAGGTGCCCTAATATAAAACCTATCGTTTCGGTTCCATTATTCGGTGAGAGATATTAATCCTTCTATAACGGCTAGTCGGTCAACGGCTACCGTCATTCTCAATGCGAGATTGGGCATTCAGACAAAATTAATATGAAATAAATTTGAAAGCATCCTCTATGAAATTACTGGCAGGTATTCTGTCGGCATCTTTATTACGCATTATTACTCAGGTGCATGCGCTTCCAAGACATGGACCTGCGGTCGGTTCCGGTCTGCCGAATGTATCTATGTAGGTTAACATGGATATTATTTAATTGAAATTTTGGTTTTGGTTTGGCTTACTTTTGCTCATTAGGTTCTTGACATTAATATAAAATTTTAATTTATGACTCTTATCTCTACCGAATTGCCATCTTTTATTAACTTTAGATACCTAGGTACCTTACAATACGTATCTTAAGAGTCCACATGACATCTGTTATATATTAAGAATTTTAGGTATCTTAAAAAGTTTAATCGGAATGATTTGTTGACTAAGAAATATTTAAATGTTTTTATGTTCCATCTTTTCTCGTTTTAAATTATATAGTAGATATTTCTTATAATTAAGTACATACACCGATTGCTTCTAGTCCTGTCTTAAAGACTAATAAAAAATGACAGCCTAAGTCCAACGCATACTAGTGGAATATATCTATACATTTCAAAATCAGCCAATTCCACCTTTAGGTATTTTTGACTTTTTTGTGAATTGCTGAAGAACTACTGCTTTCTAACATTTGTGCATTATCAAAATGTGGAATTTATTAATTTTAAATATTCTATACTAGAAATAATATAAACTTTCACCCTTGTGACTGTGTATTTGAGAAAACAAAAAGCTTTTCTCCTATTCATCTATTAATTATGGACTTGGCTGATTTTGAAATTTAGCGACGCATATGAAGCAATTTGACAGCATCGATACAAAGTTAGTATCTATTGCAATTTGGGGAGGACAAAAACTAATATTACTGATTTCTTAGATGGTTATCATTGACACACGTCAATACTAATAAGAATGGCAGGGTTATCATTAACACCACCTAAAATAGTATAAAAATAAAGATATATTAATAAGGGCATGATAATGACATACCTAGATATCTTTCCAACAGCCTACCTATATGTTATCCATAATGGCATAAATACCTGATATATATATATATATATATATATATATATATAGCACATTCCCATTGTTAACAATGGGAATCAACAAGAGTTATTGTGTTTTCCCCTTAAAAGTTCCTATGTAGGTAGGTATTGCATTATATCATTATTCGTTTTTAATTTAATCACTGTTTTGATAAAGACGTAATATTTTTTTTCTTGTATTACTCGAAGCTAGGTAGGTAGGTAGGCTGAGGTTGGTAACTGAAAGAAAGTCCCATGACAGCCATATTTACATGTAATTGTTTGTATGTGTTGTATGCGTGAAGTGTACTGAATTGATTGAAGCCTTTGATTGTACTAATGCCATTGCTATACCTATGTCCATATGATCGAGTAATACATACCTACAGTCAGATGTTGGCATGTTATAGTAGGTATATGCGAGGAATAGGCAATTATTATTAAAAAAATATAGTAGTATGAAGTCTTCGTGACCGCTACATCTATACTAATGTTTTGTTAATGAATTATATGGTTGACGCACATATGTATAATCTGAGAAGAGATTTGTGACGCCTGCAATGTAAGAAGATTCTTTTTAAATTGAAGTCTTTGTGCCCGCTGTGTAAACTGACCTACCCCGTCAATTCGACTTTTCGATATAATGGTATCGTAAAGTAAAATATAAATGTGTATCCGCCACCTTCGCGCTGGTTCAGAAATTTAATCAAAAGGCATTACCGATTCGTCTCTACGTGTGAAGCTGTGATTTTAATTTATTATTTCTTAGCACCTTCGGGTTTATTTCTCACCGTTTCTTTGCGAAGGAACATTTTAACTATTGTTATTCAACACCTAATAGAGACTTTTAAAATTGTTTATAAAATATATCCTGTTAGCTTATATATTATGTACCTACATACTCTTGTGATTGGAATGCCACTTCAAGACATTAATGGTTGTTTGTTAGTTACATATTAAACAATTTTCTATATTATATAAAACCATTACAAGATACTGCAGGTGGAAGCTGTATAGTTTTAAATTCGGTTCATAACAATATTATAGTAGGTATATTAACAAATACCTTTTAAAAATGATTTATAGATATATATTACATATATTATTATATCTAGTAATATTATCTAATATTCCCACGTATCAGGCAAATGACAATATGTTCAAAAGAAATTTGTTCTAAGGAGATGGAGCCTAACCATATTTTGAAAACGAAGCAACAAAGCGATAGATAATTGTTTTTAATATAGAGAAATACCGCTAGCGACGAACTGAAACTTTATTCAGCGATTTTGATAAGGAGACTACCCCTGATATCTGCCTGAGATCTTCGACATCTGTGCTTCAGACGAAACACGTGTCTTGGTATAATAATAATAATATAATGTCATGTTTGTTGAATAATATTTAAAAAAAAAAAAAAAAGTACATAAAAACTCACGATGTTTAGAACCCAAAAACACCAGAAAATATTTCCCAAATTCAATTTTTTTTATTCAATACCGAATATGCACAAGATGCAATTGCTAATTTCTTAATTTTTAAAAATATACATAATAACAAGAGCACAATGAAGGAAAGGTCTGAGGTTCGAATGACATTTTGTTTAGGTACCGTTTTTCTAGGTTTTTTTTTAATATCTCTATTTCAAGGTTCGTATTTATTATTCAATACCCACTGAATATGATTTTAAAATTTTGTATTTTCAATTGACTCATATTTTTTAATAAAACATTCAATCAATTTTATAATATTTAGGTTAAATAAGTGGTTAGTTAGTATATCACCTACTTTCCGAAAATATTTGTTAGGTAGGTACTAGAATACGTATCTTTTTAAAATGAATTTTGTATTTATCTACAATAAAAGTACGACCTTTAATACACGTCTGGCTAGGCCGAAGCAAGTGAAATATTCGCCAAATCAAAATCCCGACAAGGTTACAGTGGCATTTAGTTGGTTTCGGTTTTACATAGATTTGATATCGAAGATAACAAACTTACCAATAAGGCAGCACGTGGCAATTGCATACCTACGTGAATTTTATTGATCTTCGCTCTCGAAATACGTTTTTTTAAGATTATCACCTACCTAAATGTCACATGAAGAGCTATAAGATTACATATATGGTGAAAATATACATATCTGGATCATGTATTCGGAATTCCCATAACGATATTTTTGTTGATCATTGCAATATTGGGTCTGTTGTTTCGTTGGTGACCGTATAAGTATACACCCACTTAAAATGGAATAAATCGATTTCATCTTAAGATTTCCATATAACATTTAATAATATTATGCTCTTTAGAGAGGCATTTTTTTAAATTTGATTTTAAACGTTTGAATTAGTTACATTTAATATATATATTTTTTGCAATGCTCGTATGTGTTGTTATTACATTTTTTGTTAACTTTTATTTCCTCATAATATTGTTTATTTGCGATTATGTAGGTATCTAACTTTGTTAGCTACATTAATATTGAATGAATAAAAAACAAGGTTGTATAAAGCGTTTATAACAATTAAATTTAAATATATATATATATACTTACGATTTTGTGTCTCAATAGACTTTTTTTATTCTAGGGATTTGACCATCAGTATTTTTATTGTCGATAATTATCGGGATTTCGCAGGACAGTAAACAATTGACGTTACCCTCCTACGCATTATGCATCTTATTAGGTAACCGTCATATTAATTAGTCTGTTTAATTATAGCAGAGTTTCTCAAAATATTCTGGAATACTGCCCCCTCTATAATATTATAATCTACTTTCATTGGCGACCCCCGACTAAGTCTGTCAAAAATTAAAATTATATCCACATCGAAATACTATTGAAAGTGCGATGTTTGTTCTTATACAATCGAAGATAACGCATAAAATGACACTGGTTTTTTTTATGAACATAACTGAATTTATAATTTATAGGTATGTATTTTTACAACGTTTTTATTAGCTCGTATTCTTATTTGTCCGGTGGTTGTTTATCCATTACAAATCTTGCAATCGATTTTTAACTAACTTCCCGACTAGCTAGACATTTGAAAATTTTAGAATATATTAGCCATCTTTAAGTAGAATTGGATTCATTTTTAGTTAATTCTGTTTTGTATGAAAAGTTATTTCGGAAGAAATCCGTAATCCAATCCACTATTATTGGTTGCTAAGTGGGTGGTCCTAGCAACTTAATTATTAATATATATATATACGTGCGTTACTATGGAAATCAAAATGACATTTCAGTATTCTATATTTGTTTGTTTTTTATTTACTTCATATCAAGTACAGGTTTGAGCATATTCAACAGAAAATTTAAAAACATTGTATAAAAAAATTCTTTTTATCTTGTAATTATTTTATATTCTGATCATTCTGGCTCCCCGTACCGTTTTCTTATGGTTTTCTCTTTTGAGCCCACTTTGGCAATCGCTATACTCTGTAATTATCTATGTACTTATAACTATTTAATGTTTAAACGAATTGCTCTATATGTAATGGAATATTAATGGTATTTATATTAAATAAATTGTGAGATGTATCTATTTTTAACGTATTAATTAGAACTGTATAGCGTATATAATAATAATTAATAATAATGTTAATTGGCTGTGTGACAAGCGCAAGTGATCAATCATGTAGATACGCATCACATGTTACGAAAATAATGCATTTTGACAGTAATGGATATCTACTTAAAATTTCATTCGGGCATATTAACATAATTGTATTCAGCTTACCGTGATTGAAACGCGATTGTTGTGCATATATATATAAATACAAATATAGGTACGTAAAATATATCAGACTTTTTTTTAAATATATTTAGGCAATGTCTGAAAAAACACGTTTCGTCGGAGACATTCTTCATTCATCGCGTCTATTTCTTTTGCGCGGCGCTATTGTTTTTTTTTTGTTTGTTTTAATTGCTAAGTATAAAAATTAATATTCAAATTAATTCCCGTCAACCACCCTCACTTAATTAATTTATACTAATCTGCTTCTCTGTATTTGTTAATAATTGAGAGGTTGTCAGCGTAGAAGACATAAGTCTACAGGGGTGCCTACTCTTGGTCTGGGATCCACAGGCAATTTTATTAGAATTTATTACAATCCTATACGACGTTCATTAAGTATAGTAAATAACTTCGGAACACGCCTTTTGTAATGATCTTAGAAAAAATGTTGGACTGAGTCTGATTCGAACACGAATTTATCACTTGCCGGATCGAGTGCTTTAACCATTAGATTAAGCTACCGGCATAGCTGTCATTCTTATTGATATTTCCTAATATCTATGTTCTTGAAGAAGTTTTCAAGTTCCGTCTTTTTAAATTAAATCTAGTTTATAAAAATAATGAAGAATTCTACATTCTTAATTCTTCCGTGTTACAGTTAATAAAAAATAAATAAAAATTAAAAACTCTTTCATACTGTCAACTGTCAAAATGTCCCTCGAGTGGACGAAACCGGTCGTGTTTGTTATTAAGTTATTTAGATACATCACTACTTATATTGTTTTAAGTTAATTAAGATATAATAACTATTTTTTTTTGAATGAATGAAATTTAAGAATGCAGCATTTGTTATTGAATATATAAAATTCAGCTAAAACAGCTGAAAAACAAAGGTATGTTTCTTAGGTAGGTATTCTAAATTTATGTGTGTTTAATTAATGTAATATATACTAATTATGATGGGCACATTAATGTAATTTATAGCTTGCAAATAAAACAATGTTCTATTGGTAGATGAAAAAATTTATTTAAATTTTAAATGATATAAAACCGACTTATAAAACCAACCAGTATACGTTGCATATTATAATAGTTGAAGACAACTGACATTTTTGTATATAATAAATAATAATAATATTATGTCGATAGCTCGACTTATTTGTCGCGATAGCAGTTTATTTATTTCTATCCTACGAACGAATAGGTCATGTGCCTGGAGCGTATTGGTTTTCACTAATTCCTTGTCCCTCTAGGTCCAGTGCGCTAGGCGCTGGTTTTTCATCCGTGGGCTGCGGGTTCGATTCCCTGTGAGTTAACAATATATTTATGTGGTTTTTTCAAAGCCTGAGTGTTTCTGATTATTTTACTTTTATTACCAATACACCACTACCATTGGGCCTCTTGTTAAAGTTTTATAAATAATAAGAATATAATAATCGTACTAATTTAATGCCGTCATTGTATGAACTATTTCAAATATAAATAAATACTTACGAATTTAACTGCTTACCCTAAGTATCGTGTGTATGAAGGTTATCTATTTTTTCGTTCAATTTAATCTGTCTATCAAATCTCTAGCTTTTATCGTGTTAAAATTGATAGTGGGGTCCTATGTATTTTAATTCGGTTTTAATAGTTGATGCGTGTCTGAGTCACATTAGCGCATCATTTGTTAGAGGCTGCCCAATCCATATGGCAATCGGAAAAACGACCCGTTTTCTCCTGTCTAGTCGGAGAGACCAGGTCAGTTTTTTGAATTTCGTTTTGTGGCAAGAACGTTTCGATTTCTACAAAATACGATGTCCGAGATAACAATATGATTCTTGAAAAGCCCCAACCAAGGCATACGACTCTAATATATGGTCTTGGCCTCATAGTTGTCTAAAATAAAACTGCACACAAATTAGATTGTTCTCAAATCAACATGGTGTGTTAACTTAAAATGTAACTCGCCTGATTTATTTTTAATTTAAAAAAAATTGTGTTGATACCATATTGTTGTCAGTATCCATTTGAATGTGGATTTCGTCATTTTACAGTGATCATCAAAAACTTGACCGTGTATGAAAAAGGTTTTACTCGAATTAAACAAAACATAATAATAATACCAGGGATTGGCAATCGTCGAGCTGCATGCAGCGAAAACATGTTTTTTGCGGCCGATATATTATTGACCAAATTAACATTACTTGCGACCGTATGTTGAATTATTTTAATAATATTTATTACACGAATAAAATTATTAAGAAACATAATTTTATAAAAAGTATTTTTCAAAGCTGTGTCTACAGTCTGATGGTAAACACAAAAAGTCATTTTATTGATATTATTGAAGATTTACAAACTGAAACTTCTTAATAACGTACAAAACCAACCACACATACCTAATTACATTTTTTAAATTATAACATACGATTTACTAACATACATTTTCGGTCATTAGTTTTCGAAACAACAAAAATTATTTTTGAATGACTGATGAAAATCTATGCTTCAATTAGAATTAGTACCTCGAATTAGCGGACAAGACAAATGCTAAATTTGACTATCGTGAAATGTCCAAAAAAGTCACATTTAGCGGGGAGGTTGACAGCCAATATTTATATAAACAGCTTCAATTCTATATTTTTATTTACTTTAGGAATACAACAAAAGCGTGAATAACGATAGTTTTATCAGAAAATATGTTGTAGTTAGAGGAACGCCGAGCGAGAGAAAACGATGAAATGCAATAGTCTTCATGTAAGAGCATTCGGAAATAATAACGGTGACAATGATTTAATTTACCATATGTAATAATTCGTGCGCAGTAGAAGAAACCGCAATCTGCGCAATGTTAAAATAAAGTTGTTCCACAATAAATAATATTTGAATATCACGATTGTTTTATTTTAAATAATTATGTGTTTCTAAAGATTGGACTAATGAACAACATGAGTATTTTGTTCAACACTCCTCATTTTTTCTTTAATACTTGCTGGCTTTGCGGCCCTGGTATTACATCTAAAACTGTAATGCAATCCATATGCTTGAACAATTGTTAATGCAACCTCCTCTCCTCCAAGGTTCATATTATGGTCGTATTAAGATCTGATAATATATCTAAAGAAAGCTTGAAATTTTTTGACCCATAACCATTAAAATAACGATAGTATTGGAATACTTTTATAAAATTTACCATTTCAGTATTTTCGGCTTACAGGAAGAAATTAAAATTTTAAATTCTTATAAAATATACTTACAACTTTTCCACTTACCTACCACAGAGACGACATATTATATTATAGGTAGTTTATACGCATATTTTAATATGATCGGAATCGTGCAACGTCATTCTTTAATTGGGTACTGTATTTACCAGTTTTAATTAAATTGTTTTCAAAGAAAATGCTTGATTTATTGAAACGGGAGCAATGTATTTGAATGGGTCGGAATGAGAATTCAACATTTGAAGGAAGTGCTCCTGTAAAAATAGATTAACAATTTTTTGTATAAATATACCGATACACTGACGGATTTTTAAGTGATTCTTTAAATATAATATGTTAAAATTTATTCATATACTTTGTGTTATTGCCACTAGGATAGTGTCATCTTTGACTTACTAATAGATAAAGCATGTGGCGATGCTTTTAGTCAATTAAGGAACTAGCTGACAATACATACAAATATGTGATGTTCGAGTCTTGGGTTTTTCTGTGGTTGTTTCAGTATTACTACTAAAATGGGCCTTGTGCCTTGTTGTAGTTTAATATATATATATTATATACAAAGGGGTCTCGTCAACGATCCATCCTATGTACATAGGTATACCACTATTTATTAATCTTATCGACCGAAGGTATTTGATGGAATTTGAATTTAAATTCTAATGGATTTAGTTTTGTACTATTCCATTTAAGTCGTTATTCGCGACCGGGGTTTCGCCTTTCGGTATCTTCAGGCGCTGTGTACACAAGAGTGTTCGTTGTCAGTGTATGTTTACCTTTGGTGAGTATACACAGCGCATAAAGATGCCAAAAGGCGAAACCCTGGTCGCGAAAAACGACTCAAATGGAATAGTATAAAACTTAAATCCATTAGAATACCACCATTTGTTAAACACATGAATGTTGTTCAAAAATTAACTATACCTACATTGCAGTAAGTATCATAATTAAGTATCAGTTTTCATGTCTTTACAATATTCTTGTCATATTCTGCTAACGCGTATACAGCGTCTGTATTTTATATATTGTAAAAAATAAATAGTATGGTACCTATGCAGTTAAAAAATTAACTCTGCATACGTTATAATGTAGACGATTATTACACGAGTGTCTACCTACGTCTATGGCCTATTTTGCTAATATGTCTACTTTATTATTGAAATGTTGTGATGTATAAAATATCCTAGTAATATATTAAGGCGTCTCATATAAATAAATCAATCAATGGAGCTCAATAGAGAAATGAGAGTCGTGCACTTCTTTGCAAGTAAGTTTGAGGATGCCATATTTGATTTGACTTGGACGTGAGCTATACAATATGACTAATGAGCACCATAACCTCACCTGTCGTTTCATTTCCATGCTGATTCTGGAACTCCGAAAGACGGTAAAGCCTTCACATGTTGTGGTCGTAGATTGTGTATAAATTGACAATTCCTTGTTGATTCTTTTATTTTGATTTTATGTTGAATTTAATTTATGTTTTTAAACACTTCGTTAAAAGTGACATCTTAAAGTAAACATATTGTATTCTATAAAATAAATCTATCACATTTAACCAGGTATTGTAATCGTTTCAATTATTTAATGTTTAATACATATACTTATATTATGTACATATTGATAATTCTTAAAGGCTTCTAATTATTCGGTAAGTATACATTTTCAAAAACAGGAAGTATCTTAATAAAAGTATTTTATTAATCCTTGGGAGTATTTTAAAATCCACAACAAGTAAAAAATGCTCAATGGTAAGTATTCAAATAAAATGAGAAAGTATTTGAATAAGCACAGGGAATTATTAAAATGTTTAATGTCAAGTATAAATATTTGTTTGTCAGAATAGATTAAAATTTGGGCAGAAATAATTTAGCTGGCCGCTTTTTTAAATTTAATAGGATAGCATTCGTCTCTGTCATTCCAACCAGGGTTATACCATAGACTAATATTCGAGTTGGTTCTATCATATACTAATACCATAATCGTCTATAGTTATGTTGTACCTTCACAGAATGATGACAGTTGACTTATATGTATAGGAGCAGCAAAAGTGTGGAAGCATTTTAAATACCATCCATATTGTCAATTAGGAGAGAAATAACTGTATTAAACCAAAATGCGTTGGATTGATATATCCCACTTGTTTTCAATTTTTATGCTATGGTTTATCGAACCTAGGAACTAAAGATTCTAGTAGAGATCGTACAATTTGTTATGTTATCTGGATAATTTCGGGCCACCAACCGTCGATTTATCAGAACAATTTTATTATTGTGCTAAAATACATTTTAAACAGTGCCGGTATGCCTATTAACTGATTTGATTTATTTTTTATTCTCTGCTCTCCCGCTGAAGACAACGATTACCGAATATTCTCGGAGTCCAGGACTTACTGTCCCTATTCTACCCTATATTCCTATTTACTTTGTGTTATTTTTCACATAATTTTCTTAATAGTTAAATGTATCATTTATTTTCCTGTGTTATTTATTTTTATTAACACGTTTCTTGGCGTGCTGTATCGTCTTCAACATGTATTTTGTAATGTTCACTCATGTGCGTTTGAAAAGAAGCCGATGGAAGGACAAAGAAACAAGTAGGTAACTATATTAATGTCTGTGTGTTTTTTACCGTATGAAAATTTATCAGTGTATATCACAAATAAATATGCATAATATGCACCTCTTCGGTTAGTTAATGAAAAAACTAGTTAAGGAACGGTGTTTTGGTCTAGTTAGTGTGATCGCTTATAATTAAGTGAAATAAATTGTGTCGAATGGTAGGCAAGAGTCGACCACTCCTAAGGAAGGGGGCAGGTGCGCCTTGTCGTGCGGGGAATTTATCGCCCAACAAGCCGATGAGTGTTCGCAGCCGCAACCACACCGCAAGTGGGAGGAAAGTTAATCATAGAATTATAAATAATTCCCTTTTTTGTCTTATCTAACTAGATTGGATCAAGATAGATATCGAAGAAAGCTAATGATATTTAAACGTATATTGCTGTTCGCCTAAGTTATATTTTATAGACTTTATACAGTACCTACTCTCTCAATAATCCGCCACCCCAAAAACCAGACAAGTGTCCAATTAGTGAAAGTGGCGGATTAAAGTGCATACATACCAAATATGGTAAAAACAGGTATTTCGTAAAAATAGTTTTTTGAGAAATATGTAGGTACTAGCAAATTACGGTTTTATTTATAATAAAAATCAAGTATTTACGAAATTATACAAATTTATTGACTAAATATTAAACAGTAAATCACTTGACACAACCAGTTGTTCAGTGAGGCATTTATTCTTGAATGGTTTAGGATTCCTGGCTGTCCCTATGACCAAAAGCTTCATTTTGTGTGTCCCGGTTGCATTGGAGCACGGCATAATTGTTGTGATGCGGTACTTGGGGGCAATTTCCTCCCTGGTACATTACTTTCTTCGCGATGAACGTACGTTTGTTTTACGAAGGAGTTTCCAAAATAAACCTTTCTGCGTTGTATACTTGTACGGCGAACTACTGAATTTGACAATCGGATACCGGCGAATTATAGAGCTTGATTTTGTGCTTTCAACTAGTAAAAATAACGGCGGATTATAGTAGTTGTCGGTTAATCGAGCGGCGGATTACTGAGAGTGTACTGTAATTCTATTCGCATCCACTTTTGATAACACGTTTAAAGAAAATAAGTAAGTATAGGATTTTAAGTATTTAAACCAATTGCTTAATAAACAGTATTTTTTTCTTTAATATTTACAAAATTATTGGTACACTTGTTTCTCTACCAAACCCTCGTGGGACACAAATATTTCATTTACTAATAAATTAGACACTACGCTCCCTATAGTTAAAGTGCGACTCACACCAAGTCAACATAACTTGGCCACACATCTCGAGGGTGTCAAACAAAAAAGTGAATACTATATCATAGTCATACTATGCCTTAATAAAAATGATTTATCAATCGAACTAGCGTTTATGTGGTGTAACTTCTTTATAGCTGTTTTGATACAAAGTTAGTTTTGTTAATTCTACTTTTACTGAGTCATTAAAAACAAATTCAAAGATGACATTATAAGTGTAGATGTTAACCTTTTAACTAGTCCGCTCCTTAAACTGTTTTAATACCTGTTAATTAAATCTCTGGGAGAAACAAAAGAAACGACAATTGAAAGAATATAAAAAACTTAAATAATATAAACGAGGACTACGCCACTGTAGTCAACGAGAAGAGAAACAGATTGACATTGTATAATAATATCTTCTCACAAATCTATGTTATTCTATGTTACGATGCTCTTTATGGGTAAATTTTGGTGGCACACCGGTTGAAAAATACTGGTCTAAGTATGACTGTAGCATGATTAGTGAACATCTTTTATAACCGATTGGCGGAAGATATTAATACAAAATAATATCTGATATTATTTCAATGTGAGATCTAAAAAATACATTACACTAAAAATACGCTGAGAAATTGTCGCAGATTTTTAACGTAGTGCTATATTTTTTTAATAAAACGTGTCATTTTTCGTGTAAGTATTGTGATAACTGTTGAGTGATAGTTGTGATAAGTATGTTTATACTTACTCTGATCTTAAATTGACATACAATATCTAGTAATACTTTATCAACAATCAAAATGTTGCAAAAACTCTCAAGATTTCTCCACTATTAAAATCTGCTCGTGATACCTATTGTTTCTATTGAATTTTTACGTATGTACATCTCAATTATTACGGACAATGATGTTATATTTACGACATAATAATAGTATACTTCTAAATGACAGAAAAAGTTTCATTGTAATTTAAAATAATTGTTATTGAGATAGGTAGAAATCTAGTGGAAATGGGAACACATTAAAGACATTAAATTTATTTGTGAAACTATTAGTGGGTACCTAGGATTTTCTTTTTGTTTATTTAAGTATTTCATTTTCCCATGATTTCGTGTATTAAGCCTAACGGTCGCTGCGACATTGTTACTGAAATTTTATTGTTGTTTAATGTGGCAATTTGTCATTTTTAAAACGCTACGTAATCTCTTTCTTGCTCTGTTTTTATTTAGCCTCTAAAATTCCCTCTTCCTGTACGTAATATTTTGGCCATTTTGAGTCATTAGGTGACGCCGCGCAGTCTTGCGCTGTATTTAATAATATAATTTACTTATACTGCCGATTGCACACAGATAGAGAGAACGTTTATGCCTTACGATTATTTGTTATTTACTGTTTCCCACGACTCGAGTAATAATGTCGCGCTGATCAAATGCTAGAGACATTTACCACGTTTTATAGCCGAAAATGGTCTCCGCAATCTACTGCCCGGAAACGGTGTGTGTTTTTTTTTATTTATTCTTATTGAAATCGTCGTTTCAATTCTCTAATCGTTTTTATACGTAAATATTGTAATTTGAGAATTACGATTATCGCTTAGTCCTATTCTTATACAGAAATATTCCCAAAATTTATCGATAAGAAGACAAAGAATTGTCTCAAGGCAAACATTTTTATTGCTAAATCGCACAGTCGGTATAAAGTAGATAAAAAAAAATATTCGAAATAAAACGATCCATTGTTGTTTCATCGTTTTTTTGTACAAATATCATTTTTAGATCTGCTAACACTTTAATAAAACAATAAAACATCCAGTGTATTTTTATATACCTGCCTACATAGATTCCTATTTTCTTCTGCAACACAATAGCAAAAAGAATCGATAATGATTTTCAAATTTACCAAGCAACAGAAATAAAAAAATATTACGACAGCAAAAAAATAATACAACACGAGCTAGTATTTCTATCACTATAAACACAGGATTAATCTTAACTTACTATTAATCAAAATTTTACACAAAAAACCCGTGCTAGCATGACACTGTGTATTCGATGTTTTTTTTTAGTTTTGGCACTTATCCCAAATGAGTAATATCTCGCTAAACTAATACATGCATTATCATTTTTTTTACCTACTATTCTTTCTTATACCTATGTTATGCAATGTTTTATTTTTATACAATATGTAGTGTTACCAAAATAAATAGTGTATAATGGTGATTGGGATGCAATACCGATTTGCATGTTTGTTGTGATAGTTTTATTAACATGAGACTATGTCATGTTAATAAATCGTGCGTGTTTTTTTTTTTACAAAACGTATGCATTTGTTGTATGCGTGAATAACTACAAATTCATCGGAGCCTGCCTTGTTATATATATCTTTCATTGTGATAGTTTATGTAATAGGACTTACTTGTTCGGTTGAGAAAGTCAGACGAAGATCAATTTAGACTACATACCTACAGAGTACAGTTTGTGGTAATTAAAATAATTATGTTTCGTAGAATATCCCTAATATAGGTAATGCTTATTCAAATACGTTAACCTGCAATTAAAAAATATATTTCTTACTCGCTTAGGATGGAGTCTTTGCCACTGCTGCTGGACGAGTTTTCCCATGCTTGGTGTGTTCGTCGATCCAACAGGTTACGAAGGTATCTTTTAACCGTTCGGTGCTTTTTGAATTCCACTATATTTAATACGTTTGTAAGATGGTAACTGTATGGGAATAACATAAATGAGGAAAATGGTGGAATTTTGATTTTATGTAAAAATCATGAAATAATGATTTGAAAATATACTACATTATATAGTGCAAAGAGAAACAAATGGGTTAGGAAGCAGACAAGAGTACGCGATGTAATAGACTTTGCCAAACAGCTGAAATGGAGATGGGCGGGGCACATTGCTCGCCGAAAGGACGGCCGCTGGACAAATGCCGTCATCCAATGGTACACAAGGGGTACGAAACGGCCACAGGGTCGCCCTAAAAGCCGTTGGATTGACGAACTGGTAAAGTTCGGCGGAAATACGTGGCAGCGAACGACACAGGACCGAGAGAGTTGGAGAAAGCTTGGGGAGGCCTTCATCCAGCAGTGGATTGACCCCGGCTGATGATGATATAGTGCAATAATGTTAATCAGTAGAAGTGCGGAAAATATAATAGAATTCAACTAAAAACACGATGCAGAACCATCTGGATTAATTTGGCAATATACACTATCTAGAATTGATAATTTAGCGTGTCCAGACTGCATTTTAAATGGTTTCGTTCTGGGCCTCTGCCTTTTTTTCGTAGATTTACTACCTGTATGGCGTATTATTATATACGGGTATTATAGCCGACGCCATCTATGTTGCCGAAATTGGCTTCTTAAAGATAAGCGCATATCTTACGACAATTCAATTTTCCACTATTTTTTTCAATTACACATCGTTTACCGTATTCCAGTGTTGAAGGGTGGAGGTAGGCTCTTATGATCCGACATAAATAACGAACACAAACTTTGTCAGTTATACGTATTTGTTTTCGTTGAACTAAGACTATTATTTACAGATGAAGTTGGTTAGTTTTTAAAATTAAATTAAACCCAAGCCATAATAGATAATAGTCAAAAAATACTCGTCTATTTATAAAATATCAAAAATTATGCCATTAAATCATACACAACTTTGGATATTTTGTAGATAGAATAATATTTTAAATCTATTAAAGTTTGGTTTAGACAGGGTTTAATGAATTAAATAAATGAACTAACAATATGTGTAATATGTATTCTTAATCCAACGAAAACAAAATAAATATGTATGAACGAAAAAGTGTACACAATTTTGTCGGATCGCCCAAAGTATACCAAAACTATTATGGTTTGGTTTAGGCAGGGCTTAATTGATTTTTGAAAACAAACCAACACCATATGTCAATTGTAGTCGTAGTTTAATAAAAACAAATACGTATGACTAACAAAGTTTAATGTGCATTATTTATGGCGGAACTTAACAGCCTACCTCCACCCTTCGCTACTGTCGTTTTCCAATATGTCTTCGCTACTGTATAACGTAGACACCTACACGTCAATGATCACAAGGCGAAAGGTGGTCTGGTGAATTTAATAACATTTTTCAATTAATTGTAAATTTATATCGGTTTTCCCGAAATGCATTTCTTGAATTTACTATGGCGTAAATAATTAGCGCGGCGTAATCTTGGTCATTCAATTAGGTACGCGGGAGACTATCCGCGCAAAGTTAATTAATCGGAAAGCGCAGTTGTGAATTTTTATTGGCGCATTAAGTAAGTTCGAGAATTGGTTCTTGTCGAATGCAAAAATATTTCATACAGCTCTCAGATTCGGCCCAATGGAGCCTTTGAAAGTGCAAAAGAAACAACACGGGCGACCCGCTAAATTTGATTACTCTGAAACAGTAGTGCTGAACCCGAGCATCATGAACCGATGAACGATTTTGTCATCAATCGATGGGGTCTATGGAGAGACGTGTAATAAAATCTTATCTATATAGACGTCGGTCTCAATATATAAAATTTAAGCAGGAAAATGTTTAGTCGGATTCATTTGTAGGGACTGCACCTTATTCATTTCCCCAAACAACGATTACAGACGAAACTGTGGAGTGTAGTATAAAATAATATATTGATATGTATTATAGAAAATCCTGACGAAGAAGAATATACATAAAAACCATATTGATTTATTTATAGTCTCTCTAGCTATTTTAATATATAAATTACTTCTTATATGCCTATCTAGGTACCTATATTACTGTAATTATAACTATCATATTATGTAAAAATGATCATGACATATGTACATAATATGTATAAAAATTAAGGTACCCACATACTTATTTAAAATCTTAAATACTATTTTTTTTATATAATATTTATGTCGATGATGAAAATCGATTCATACGGTGTACATACTGCAAAACTTTTATCAATAAAAAAAATCATAAATACGATTGTTGTAATTGTTTCATTGCTTTTTTAAACAATTTATTTAATTTTATTTCAAATGGATGTAAAAAATGTTGACGATAGCCTATCTCAAATCGATGCGAAGTCGTGTCGCAGCCTCTCAGTGACAGAATCGAATTAAGTGAGACCGGTTGCCATGGAAACGGCATTTTATTTGATTCTAATTATCTGATAAAAGTGATTGTTAGTCATTTATTTTATAATTAAAACTAATAGGCAATGTATTAAAAGTGAAGTATTGGATAGTAGCATGTAGAAAAAGTTTTCTGTAAGTATAATATTTTGTAGAAATGAATTCTAACTGTTGTGGCAATAACTTTTTTGTCCTGTTATTATTTTTTTTATTATTTAAAAAGCTGTAAAGTGAAATGTTACATCAATACATTAGTAGGTAGGTATTCAAAAAACGTAGTCACATAACATATAATATATTATGTTTTATTTAGTCATTAGATTAAAAAAAATAGTCATATCATTAACATCGCATCTAGGTAAATCTTTAAATAAAATTACCTATAAGTCGGTAACGTGGCGGCTGTGAGGTGTGTATCTTATGCTTTCACTGGAGTGAAAATTTAACCATCAACTTACTAAATAATGGAGAAAACGGTCCATCTAAAGATTTCAAAGTATCACCAAAATAATAGAAAATCAGATTATCTTACACTTTCCTCATTTAATGTTGTTTATACATTTAGTATTTTTTGCGCAATACTAGATGCATAGTTCAATGTTTTAATCAGGGCGTTTTGACTTCAACATTAGTTCTTTGATATAAATAGGTAACATCAACGATAACACATCCTAATCAATGCGCTAGCAGAGGACCGGAAATATTGACAACTTCAATTATCCCCGAAAATCACACAAATTACAGTAATTTAATGGATATACTGTAAAAGCCTACGCATACATCTCCATTATATTTAATCAAGAAATATACTTAATACCAATTTTAACTGTTCCATTATAAGACCTTTGATAATAGACAGCAGTTAAAAAGATTTTCATTATAGATTATTTTAATTTCATAGTCACACATCTATTATGTATTTCCACCGAACTTTTTTTTGTGGTCTGTCTTGTGCACTTCTGATAGCTCAAGAGTATCACCACTTGACTAGAATACGATTGACCAAGTGACAATGTTATGCCACAATCAATTGGGAAGTGTCATAAATTTTTTGGACGCTATGTAATACCTATTTGCATAAATTTTCAAAGGCTATTTATTAGCCATATGAAATCAGAGTGTAAGCCCACCTCTGATATATTATTTGCATAAGTATGAGAGTTCAAAAAATCCAATAAAATGATTCACTAGTCGATAGTGAGGAGATAAATGAATAGATTCAAATGTATGACAGGTAACGTCCAATCTTACGAGGTGGACAGCCATCTTGTATAGTTAGATTCACGTAGATTGATTAATGTTTTTGTAAATTGAATAAAATTTTGATCTATACAATTTATTTTATTATTTTATTATTAGAAAATTGAATTGTACCAAGTAAATGAATGTCACCTAAACATAACCTTCACCATATGAGAGCCCACATGGTAATTTGGTTTAATTAATGCCTATATTGATTAATAATGTCACATATAATTAAAACCAGATCAAAAAAATCGAAAATAGTTAGAAAATATATCTAGGTAGGCATCTAGTAGAATGTTGCTAAATTTAAAATGATCAGTACAGTAACAAAACACAATGTGTTAAGTAAGAATTATAAAAGTTAAAAATTTTAGTTTTTTTTAATGACGTAGTGTTTAGTAATTACAAATTAGATTTCTTTCAGTAGGTACCAACAATTGTTTGCATAATATGTATAATGTATCCAATATTTTAAATTACGCACAAGGTTAGAATAGTCGTCTGATACTGTGATCGTTGGTAGGTACTACAATAAAACATTTTTAAAATCTTGTTAAATGCACGTCTGTTATTTTTATTTTCATCGTTAGTTATGCAGAGAAATAATTAAATATACCTACTAACTAATAATTACCTACGTAACGATTTAAAAAATGATATCTACATAATATAAAGTAAAATTTTATTGTGCTTACCTTAAGCTTAAACAATAGGATATTTTTTTTTAAATTTATATCTTTGTGTATCTGTTGAATCCATAAAATACTTAATATATTTTTATTTCGATATTCAAAATACTATATTGAAAGTACATTAACTACTTATTACATTGGACTTTTATTTTTATGTAAAACATGATATACACGTAAACTTGCATGAAATAATAATCATAGCAATCACACATTCCACACAACTCATTGTTTCGTCAATTTTCCCTAAGCCCGCTTCACACGATGCCCACCTCGACTAATCAAAGAATCCAATCTTACTTTCCGAAATCGTTCGTCGCTCGCGGCATGCAAATTGTCATATATTATATTCTATATGTTGCGTATATATTTTTTTCGACATTCCCAACGCAAACAATTTATTTTGAACAATGTTAGTCTGCCAAACGAGGCGTCGAAGTCAGCGCCTGTCATTCTTCTTCCACCAGGTCTGTTTTAGTTTGGTGAACGCTGTTTAATTAATTAAAATAATTATTTACTTTACTTAATTTTGATCTTATTCGTCTGTTTAATTTTTAAAAGCACTCACAATATATATATTATACCGAACATCCTAATATATCTAAAATCAAAAAATTATATTCGTGGGTACATTCATCCACCAAAAATGTATTATAATTCATTTATTAAATATCACAGAAATCCAGATAATTATTTTACACAATGAAATAGGGTCACTATTATTTATTAATCACACATTTAATATAATATATTTTATAATAATTGAATAATCATGTAGGGATCTGGATAATCAAAGGCTTAGATCATGGTTTCCCAAACTATGGGTCGCGACCCACCAGTGGGTCGCGAGCGAATATTGAGTGGGCCCTCGCCACTGTATACATGAATAAAAAAAAAATAGGAAGTGATAAATTTGATATTTCATTCTGCTATTTATAATTCCTAAAAATTGAAATAAACTTAAGTTACGCAAAATATTATGATAAAATAATAATAATTTGAATTGCCAATGCACTACAGATGGCTGCACAGTCGCGGAATATCGCCAGCTAGCGCTGGAGCTAGCTCCAGCCATATTGATAGCTCCGTCGGCGACAGCGCGGCGAACGAAACACATGTCGTGAGCCCGTCCATGCGAAACGTCCCAAGCGAGACGGATGTCTATTGTTTTTGCGAAGTTCATTTCGCATTGTCGCAGCTTACGCGTACGTCATTGTAATCTATGCAAAAATGGAAGATGAACGTACTGTCTGAAATTTCCAGTCATTTATCACTGTTAATAAATAACTTTGACGACTATTTTGGGGAAGAGATGAAAAAGATTGGTTGCGTTGGATTTGTAACCCATTTCAAGACTACTTACCAACTAGTATGTCAACAAAAGCAAGTGAAGAACTCATTGATTTATCAGAAGATACGTCACTGAAAAATAGTTTCAATAGTAAACAGTTAACGAAATTCTGGTTCTCAGTTGCTGATAATTATCCTTGCCTGTTCGATGAAGCTATGAAAGTCCTCCTCCTCTTTACTACCTCATATCTATGTGAGGTTGGATTTTCGGCTATGGTTAACATTAAAACTAAATACTGAAATAAATTGGATATATCAAACTCACTGCGATTAAAAGTAACTAAAGTTGAAGTTGATGCTAAAACTGTAATGAAGAAAAATAAGAAACAAATACATCCTGCCCATTGAAATAACTTTGTAAAAAAACCTTGCAGGTGTAGGTATTTAAGTAATAATTTTTATTTATTTAAGTTGTGTTTCTTATTTTAACAGTCTTTCATTCATATTGGTAACACTTATAAAAAATATATTTTTTTATTTCAATTAGAACAAATAAGACAGCATTAAGTAGTTCCACGACTCGCCACTAGGGAATCTGAGCATTACCAATATTTATGCCCTCTTTTCTCTAAGACAGCTAAGAGGTGGGTCCCAAGATTGGAAATTTTTGTTAGATGGGTCGGAGCCCAGTCAACTTTGGGAACCACTGGCTTAGATTATTATAAAACAAGATTTGAAGACCGGATATTATGACGCGTAGAAGAATTTTATATAAAACTCAATGACATTATTAATGGACGACGCACTCAATACAGTACGCTAGCAAGTAAATTCGCGCATTCGCATGTATAGGTAGACGTCACGCAATTTCCATTATGCGATATCACGCATCGGGAATTTATAGCAATATGACCTTTATTGTAATGGCGTTAGAGCAGTGTTTCTAATGTCAATGTTCATTTGAGCGAACCCGTTCGAACCGAACCGTTCGGCAGACCCAACAAAAAGCATCATGAATTTACAGCAATATCACCTTTATTGTAATGGCGTTAGAACAGATTATGCCATTCGGCAGACCCGACAATAAAGTGAGTGTCATTTTCTTTTCCAGATGATTCGTCCATATTAATGTCATTGATAAAACCAGTTAAATATAGTACAATATCAATTATTGACAATGATAGAAGTCACCAAGCCATTAAAAAAACAATAGAATAACTCGGCGAGTGAACAGTCGTTGAATAAGTGCAGTCATATTGTACCTAAAGAGTAGGGACAATTTTCTTTTTAGCAGATGACAATTAATTCGTCAGAAGATTTAAATGGGGTAAACAGTACCTAAATCAATAATATAATAATATATTATCAGTATTACTGTCATCTCAAATAATAATTGTTTTAAAGTACATGATGTGATTATAGAAAAGACGTACCTATCTAGATTTATTGTTTTCGTAGATAACTACGTTGATAGTTGAAAATTATGGTTTTAATGTAATTTAAAATCAGACAGTGTCTCAAGTTTCCACGTATT
This sequence comes from Rhyacophila brunnea, assembly GCF_057557595.1. NCBI lineage: Eukaryota > Metazoa > Arthropoda > Insecta > Trichoptera > Rhyacophilidae > Rhyacophila > Rhyacophila brunnea. The sequence goes on along the minus strand of NW_028232796.1, from coordinate 4,416,914 downwards.
TAAACCCACCACTCCCAAGGTGTACTAAACGGCCAATTCATAAAATTTAGCCGATATCATAGTAGCGAAGCACTAAGAACTGATAGGTACCAGAGGAATAAGCTAAAGTTCCGTTTACGTTTCACTTTTGACGATCATCGCGGAGGAATCATCCGCAGTGACAAGTGTAAACGCACATTCATCAACGAATCATTGAAAGTGATCATCCGGAATCAAAAGTGAATGAAGTTAAATTTGTTCTACTTTGGATCACTGCGGATGATTTCGCGCATGCGCACTGCACCCCTGAGTACTGTCATGATATTTACATAAGTACGTAAACTGTCATTTTGAATAATTGAAAACTAAACGGTTAAATAGATGTTCCTGCAGTCCACATCGTATTTGATAGTAGGTACATACTGATTGTAATAAACAAAGTGTTGTTTTGTGGTTCTTGGTTGCTGTTTCTGTGATTTCTGTGTTCGCTATTTCACTTGACGCCATTTTGGAATGAATCGAGTATTTTACTTTCGGTGACAACTGTAAACAAAAAGTGAATGCCTGAATCCAATTCTCTACGGAGGATCATCCGCAGTGACTCGTGTAAATGAGCCTTAAGGTTAGTCTTCGTTGGCCAGTGAATCGACCTTGGCTGATGATGAATTTGTATCATATTATTTGAAGAAAAAACATATGACTAGTTGTTTTTGTATTAATAAAAATACTCCAATATCCGGATAATCCTTCTCCGGAAATATAATATGTCCGGACTATTGAGTTTCAGTTTTACTTTAGGCACCTCATTTAAATAGGGTTCGCGATGACTATTATTTAGGAAGCACTGTTCTGAAACCATTCTCATGCAGGCATACGTGACCGTGGCGTAGTCATTATTGTATTTCAAACACTTAGTTACGATACAAAAGGTTTTCTATTAACAATTTAGGCGAGCTGTCAGGGTGGCTGGCGTTCGCGGTCCGGCGCTCATTCCCGCACGACCTAATTTCCGGTCATCATTAAAAAAAAACTGTTGAGAATCCCTTATTTTTTGATGTTTTTCTCTTTTTGAATATCGAACAATAAAATGACGCCGTTGTAGCTTTTATTGATTCAAGTTACCTTAATAAAAACACAGCTTTCTACTAACATACACACAATTAAACAAAATACAATACATATTCTTTATTTGAAAAGCATCGAAAATATAAAGAAAACTTTGACCCGGATTACCTAATTCACAATATTTAAGAATGCAACATTTTTTTTTAAATTTTGCGACAAGTTTGTCGCAATTAGATAGTATACCTATAGCATTGTAGTCGATGTGCGTGGGCGCGAATCCAAAGAGACGCAGGTTAGATTCCTACTGGGTGTCATATTTTTTCAAAAAAAGATTTCAGAAGTGTTTTTAAAATAATGTATGTTTGATAAAAAGAATGTTACATTCTTAAATTTTGTGAATTATTCGCTGAATAAAAAAACTGTTAATGAAATCAAGTATGTTTGAATCCAACTTGATCCATTTTTTTAGTAGGATGTTTACGAGGCTTTTCAAAATTATATACTTAACAAGTTTTATGAAGTACATATCTATATATAAAAAAAAATATAAATATATGTTGGTATATACTGTTTAGATCTCATTGCCACCATACAATGTGATTGTAAATTTTTGTAGTAGTTTGATTACACACAATGTATAGTAGGTTAGTTCACCTCCAAGGCGAGTACTATAATATAGTCAATAATTAAATCATGCTAATACTGCTCTACGCAATCCTCTTTATGTGACCACACATTATTATTTAAATGTTATTTATCTCAGGTAATTTGTCTAACACCTAAATAATATTTATATAAGTAGTTAGTCTTGTTAAAGTGTTGATTGACGAGGTACGAGAATGACTGTCACAGGTGGGTGGGTACATTGGCTACTTGCTGTTCTAATGAATATACCTATAAAATAACGTGTAGTCCACGCACGGCTTTAAAATAAACATTAATCATTTTGAAAATCTATGACTTCTAGCCTTAGAATTGATATGCGTCTAATTTATTTTTTTCACACTATTTACTACCCATTGACATTAAATTCACATTAGTTATTTTTATTTTGCTGATTAAGTTTATTTTAATTTTTTTAATATATATTATACCTATTGGATCTATCGTATATTACATAATATACAGGTGTACCTATATGTAGTGCTGCCAACCATTCCAATTTCATCCCGAAAAGAAGATCCTGCGGCAGATTCCTGTTAAACTTCAACCGGAACACATCATCTTGAAAAGTGACATCTAGAAAAAATAGAAAAGAAAACTGATGACGAAGGATTCTGTATTTTGGGGAGAAAGCTCGCACGAATGGGAAAAAAAAAACCTCCCTGGTTTTAGACAGAATTTTGAAAAAAGTGATTACTGAGGACTATTTTTTGGAAGCTCACGAGTCACGATATTATTCTAAACAGATTCTTGTGCGGAAAAACTGCTTGGTTGATGTTGAAAATGCTGTTTCTAATATAAAAAAATATTCTTTGACACGCCACCCATTATGATTATACCTAATAACCTTTAGTATTTAGGTTCCTAAGCTTAAAAAGATTCGCCATCCCTGGTATATTTAATACATTTGAATTATATCCCGCCTATTTTAAATTTTATGGGTTTAGCTAATATCATCATCGTCATCTATCCATTGGTGGGTGAAGGCCTCTCTAGGTTGATTCTACTCCTCTCAGTCCTGTACGATGCGTTGTCATGTAATTTAACCTTCCATAATGTATTGAGTATGAAAATAAATGATAATCTACTATATAATATTATAAAAAGGTAAGCTAAAATATGCAATGTTTTTCTATTACACAAATTTCCATTAAACTGGCCCAGAAATTGCCGTGAAAAAACTCTACAAGTTCAAGGAACTGTCAATAAAACTGTGGCAAAACGAACATAGTGATCAACCAGGGAACAAAAAATAATGGGAACTGGCTTACCCTACTGGGTATGGTATATCTTGAGTGTGAAAAATGTGGGATACACTTTAAACACGTATTTTAAATCTTTAAGTCTATATGATAATAGTATACATAAAAGGTTGTCACGTACATTCAATATTGAGGGGAGTCGGTACGTATATAAAGTACCCTGTTTCAAATCCTTGGTCGATGGCGATAGCATTTATATTTTTATTTATTAATCTGTTCTGTGCGGTGAACTCATCGACCAATCAAATCGGAATGTCTGTTAGTAGTGTTTTTTTTTTATTATGTAATATTATCATCGAGTGTAGTTTTCTATAAATGAAAAAATGCTTGCTTATGCACTGTAATTATAATGGATTTCCGCCAGCTAAATTCCAACTTAATTCATCAGGAGTATATTGTGTCCAATCAGTAAAACTACGGCTTCAGATAGTCTTTCTCTCACCGTATTTCTTCATTAATATACCGTATAATGGGATTGTACAGAGACCCTATCGTATCTACATAATATTATATTCTCCCATTGTGCCGGCAGATGACTTTGCCATGTAAAGCATCGAAATGTGTGCTACACATTACGAAGCATTTCAATGCACTGAATGCTAGGCACGTTGATTATAATATTTTTTTTGACAACGGTAAATGATATATTTAAAAGCCCGTTTTTTTCAATTTCACATTTGGATTTTTGTGAGATACGTATTAAGATATGGTGTGTATTCAAACAATACAATAACGTTGTACCGTGGCTAAAATTTGACTTAGTGAAATAATTAATGTTTAGATTGTGGTATAATACCTATATTTCATATTTCATTGTTGTTCACACATCTCTAGAAAAACTTGCCGACTTCTACATTATATAATTAATATAATCTTCCAGTTCTATGGGAGAATATATTATTATCTACCAAGTAGGTTTGTGTTAAAATATATAAGTATAACAATTGACTTATTAGATAGACACAAAAAGAATCGTTTAAGGGGGGACATGCTCAGCGTAGGTCAAAATGGAACTTTGATTGCATTTTCAAACCATGATCCTGGACATTCCTTAACCGTTGTAGATAATCTATTTATATAATTTTGAAGCCTTGTTATCCTTTATATTTATTTTAAACATTTGATGACAGCAAAAAGTATTTTTATTACATAAAATAGTGTTATTTTAAACCTTTCGCTCTAATGTTTTATAATATAGTCATATTTCAGTACATGAATGTGCAGCGGTGTTAAGATTTTTTACATTTATTAATTTTTGAACGCATTTATAAAACCATTAGTATAATTTATGACGAGATAATTTTTGTAAAATATTTACAATAAAAAATTATATTGATAATCTCTGTGATCCCAAATTTGACAAGAATTAGGCATTTTATTATTCAAAAAATGGGCAAGATTATCACATTCGAAGATAATTCTAAAGATACTAATTATTAGCTATCTCTTTGACCATTCAAGTGTAATAAACATTCTACGAATAATGATTGCTTTATAATAATTATTGACCTAAGTATAATTTGAAATACGCCATTTCTTTTGGTATTCCCCAGTGGTTAAGCTACAACATACGGCCGTATCCATAAATTGACAAACTAAAATTGAAGGAGCGAGTAAGATCATGTTAACGCGCGTGTTTGAACATGTACCGTATAAAAAAAAATTAAAAAAAATTCGGTTAGGTACAATCGAAATTTTACATTATAGACAAAAACTTTTTATAAGCACAAAAATGCAAGTAAATTTATTTTAATAGCGTGTGTTGAGGGGCATAATCACCATCGTGTGTTTTTAATAACTACGATATCACTAAATAATGTTCCCACCAACCAAACTCGCCCCGCGCCACATCGGGCGTATCACGAGGCACTTAAGTTTTAATGTGGATTGTCTCAGGAGCAGTTAGACAATATTGAGGTCGCCACCTATTTAATTGTGCTTTGACCGAGTTTATTGATTATAAATTACGAGTGCCCTTATAAAAAAACACAGGTAGGCAAAAAAAAATGCTACCTACTTACTTACCTAAAGCTAAAAGTACACCGGCAGACTTTCAATCCGGTTGTCTACCCGAACGTTCTCGGTAATCATCGACACAACTGTCTCAGATCTTCGACTGAGTTATGTGTGAAAAATAGGAATTGGTCTATTTTGACCACGACTCTAAGGGACGATCCAAAATGATATTTCACGATTGAGTGTAATCGGAGAAGACGAGAGGCGTAATATGTACACATAATACACGCTGGGTCTGAATGTTTCCAGTACTTACCTTTGTGACTACTTTTGTGTCCAGGGGCTCTATGTTAGAACTTGCGAGTGCAAGCCGCCCGGTCGACATGACGTCATATGACATCATTGTGACGTACTACCGGAGTGATAATAGCACTCGAGAAAATAACGCTGGTCAGACAGTGGCGTTATTCATTGTCACCATACACATATAGGTGTTTCATCATAATAATATCTACGGTGAGCACTGTGCGCTGGGCGGCATGCCTCGAGCGTGTATTGGCTGACGTCACAATTACGTCATGTCGTCTGGTGACACAAGAGTCGATAGTTAGGAAATCGCGGTGCAGTACCTACTAACTGTCACCAGAGTACTTGTAATATTAAAGCTTCTTCTACTACATTGTTCGTAAGTGAGAAAGTAAACACTGTCCAATCAACATATCGGTAATCAGTCGGTTTAAAAACAACACCGGAAATGTTCCGCTTCGCACAATTTCTACCATAGAGCAAGATCTTCTTACCAAATAATATTATCATGCATACTTAGGTAAGTAGGTATTGCCTTAGAAGAAGTTGCTCGACTGCCATGAGTATTTTTTGTGTTGATTGCCTGCGAAACGATTTCGACGTTCACAGTTATATAGTTAATTGAATCGACATTTCGCTCTTGCATGACTTTGCTAATTATTATTGAGATTGGTCTGAGTGGTTAAGAATTCGCACTTTTATCTACTAACAAGTCGTACCGACCCCTCAACTTTACGCTGATTTAGTACCTACTGTCATCACCATAGTGATTATAAACCGATGCATTATAATGAATGGGATAATGTAGCATAATCAAGGCTCGGTTAATTTTATAAAGTTTATTATACTGCCAGATTGGACAGTATGCAAACATGCCGAAAGAGGCAGCTGAATCCGCAACGTAACCTTCAGTCGTTGTCCAGGTATTTAATCTAATTCTTTTGGATGGACAACAGTTCTGTAGTAATATAATGTTTGAGACTTTCACGGTTGTGTACTTATTCTTTCTTTCCTCGACGTAACGATTGACACATTACTCTGAGCAAAGTTTGCTCTTAGCTAATCGGATTACTTTTAGCATTCTTAGAGCAACGTTTGTATTCATACAGCTACATTACTCTTCATCATAACATTATTATAAATCGATTATATAACAAGTATATAACGATATATAACAATACATAACAAGATTATAAATCTTGATAATGGCTTTTGTAGTAACTTTCACAAAAAAATTCGACCGTTACAAGCATAATGATGCATAGTACCTATATTCCTTGCACTCCTACAGTCAAGTACCTAGGCCTAACTTTAGATGAACATCAATATTGTTATAACGTTATTTTGAACAATGTTCCTTGTTTTCGTCTGCTTAGAGCGTTTTTACGAATTTTATTTTGCCGTGTTTGTCTATGTAAACTAATGGGTAGGCTCTCGTGAAAAAGGGCCAGAAATTGTTATGCTTTTATCATTATGCTGGAAAAGGCAGTGTTTTGTTTCCGTTCTCGAAATCGCTACTCCATACTTTTTTATTATTTTTTATTGGATATAATATATATTACACAATTTTAACTGACATATTAAGATCTTTATTTGTCAAGTATATAAAAATATGAACCGTTTAACTGTTAAATTAAGCTCATTAGTTAGGTACTGTGTAATTGTCAGTGTTGCCAACACCTTCACAAAAATGTCATTACGATACGAAAATAAGCTAGATGGCAGAAAAAACGCCAGATATATTCAAAAATTCTAGATGTAAAAAAACGCTAATATGTCAATGCTGATGATATTACACTAAAAATATTATAACCACAGTTTTGTATTTTTTCGTTTAGTTTGCTCTTTGGTCTTTTGTAATTAATTGTTAGGTAATTGAAATGGTTTATGAGTAAGTAAAAATATTGAGTTAGTACTTAAGTCCATCTAGTTGAATTAGGAGACATGTAAATATGACCTATAACCCGTTAATTTATTTTATGTCTTCATTCTCCCTTTCTTCTACGTGTAGGGCGCTGGCGGATACCATTATTGCCAACTTTGTTCCGCCACGGCTTTCTTGAACAGGGCTTGAGAGTCGCGTCTGCACCATTTTCAAAAGATCATATTCATACCTACCATTCTTTATTTTTTTTATTGAGTCATGCAATTAATATAAAGTGAATAGATACCATACAGATTTTTATCTTGAAACTCAGAGGATGTTTTTGAATATTTTGTTTCAAATTACATAACTCGAATTAACTATAGCAATACATAGCTGTTTTATCTACCTAAATGAAAATGCAGATCAACATTTGAATTGACTATTGTATTTATAAAGTCTTCAATGCAATCTGTTTACGGTATATGAAGAATTTAAAGTCTTGATTTTCAATCGCCTTTATTTTCCATAAATTAAATGCAAACGTTTGAATTCATATTAGTATATTGGTATATAAATAGGACAGTACTGAAGCGTTTGGAATATGAATATTTTTTGTTCGGTTTATCTCTTAAGTTTGTTTCAATCATTCTGAAAACGCTGCCGCCAATTTTTCACACCAAACAAAGTGATCTCTTCAAGTCAGTGACATATATTATTATAGCCATAGTTAATTCATACAAAGACTCGAATTACTAATCTGAGGAATGCTAAAAGCGATCTGCAGCGCGCATTAACATTATTGCGATAGTGGCTACCGTTTTGCGCTTATGGTCCATTGTCATCTTATCTTCTGTGAGCAGTTAGCCACAAACTCGGAGCAATTTCCCAGTAAGTTAGTTGTGCATGTCTCGTTTAGCCGAATGCCCATGCCAATGAACTTTAATAAACTTGATTTTAAATGCGGATAATTAATGTGTTTTAGTATTGTTGGACATGAGATCGGGGGCACATTCGGCGTGCGGCTTGGCTCGAATTGTATCAGTAAATTAAATTATTGTAGTGGTCTGTTGAAATTTTATTAATGCACTGGTAATAATTATTGATGTGTAACCATCTTAGTTCGCGCCGATACCCCATCTCGAAATTTGTACAGTAAATATAACAAATGACTGAAAGAAAATTTATCAAATTATCCGTGGTGTGATCGCTTGGAAACACTGAAGAGATTTTGAACGGCTACCGTTATACGTATGGTCGAAATATAGAATCTTTTCACAAAATCGCTTGTCGCTACATAGTATGCAGACGGCATCTTTACATCGTTGTCTGTATACGAGATTAGGAGCTATACGAATAGTTATTGTAATAATCATTCTTCATGATTGATATTTATTTTAAATTTATGTAGTTATTAAGTTAGCCGTAAATGATTTGACATTATCTACAAAACCACACGATGTTGACTCATAACCATGGGAGAATTTATTGGACATTTTTTTCTTTGATTGTTCTCTCGGGACATGCTGTCGATATTTAACCATATCAGGCTGAAGTAGGTACCTAGTCATTCTTACTAATTTGATTTCTTTTACATTTAAATACTCATATATATTGGGATTTATTTTCGAGAATAATACTTCGCTCGGTAATTAAATTGGATAAAGCACTCATTATCTAAGTGATACATAAGTAATCGAATCCTACCCGGTTCAGGATGTTGTCAAATAATTTTCTAATAAATATGTACCGATGTGCCTTAAACCCTTAAATGCATACTATAAAACGTATAGTACAAACTTTAGTTTCTTTTTTTTGAGCAAAACAGAAATCGATTTTACCATACATTTTATATCCAATTTCAATTTTGCCGATATTTAAGTCATTGTAAGTTATGGTTGTTGTATATAATTTGTAATCAAACGATGCGGCCGGAGATGATATTATTATGTATGGGCCGGATTTTGGCAGTTATTTTTAACGGCTATATTCAAATTCAGTTTTAACCACAAAAATATTAGATTTTGATCGGGAAAAAAATATAACTGCATTCTATAAGGTGGATTGATTGCTTACTTATGATAATATAATTGTTAAACATAATTTTATCATAACAAATATATAGAAAAACTATTAAATATTCTTAGAATTATTTTTCCCGTAATCACACCTATCCGTTGTACCCATATCAGTTTTTTTTTTTTTTAACAAAATAGGATAATCGTGCATTCAAGGATTAAATTATGAGTTTCTTTCTTTATGCTGTTATATAGGTGATAAATGTGACCGAAAAAGTAAAGAATTCTCTTGTGAGCCACAGTTAGCGAATTACATACAGACGACAGTGATTCAATACTGTGATATCCATGTGCTTTCGATACGTCTTGTGAGTATGTATTCTAGTTAGTATTTAGTGCAGAGACTTCAATTACTTAATTTATAAATCTTTTTAAATTTTCTAACGAAGTGTTAAACGGGAACGACTCGGTCCACTTATCCAAAAGCCTTCGACGGACACATAGATACCGATCATTAATTACTCAGAAGCCGGACTCGACTGTAGGTGAGGGAACCGTTTGGTTTTAGTGCGGGCGATGCACCACTTCTAAATTAAAATGAATGTCGGTATGTTTTAAATTTTCTATCGTGCAACATCACTCACTTTACACTCACAATATGGAGAAAAAGTCGTGGCACGAGGTTAATCCTGGTATAATGCTTAAATAAATTTCACTCTTTACGTCCGTATCTTACAATAAAGGTAAACTAGCCCCTATATCCGAATTTGGTACGTCATAGGTAATATACTTATCCATAAAAACTAAAATAATTATTTAACGATCTATTATTAATGACATGGTAAAATATACCCATATGTAGCATTAATTAAATACTTTTGTATACAATGTTAAACATTATTTTATTTGTTCCCTGTTTATTGCATGGTATAAACTATAAAGTATGAACACATAGATTAAAATTGAAAACTGGTCTCGGAGTAAAGACAATAATGTTAGATCTTAAGAGCATACATAAGTGAAACGGCACATAATTTTCAACAATAGGTGGGACGAAATTTCACACTCGTCGCCAATCGGAGAGCGGGAGTCGAGATGTGAGCACGTCAATTTGTTTTGTGATGGCGTCGTAAGAATATATTCTTATATTGTGTAAAGATGACTAGAAACGTTATGCCTGTACTCGAAAAAGCAACATGTCGTTGAATATATTATTATTATTAAGTACTAATATAACAATAAACACAACATTAAATGGACGAATGTTGAATTTTTATGACAAATTATATTATGCCTCAGCTGAAGTATAGCCTTAAGAAGATCATAATATGTGCCTCCACAGAGTGGAGATTGAGTGACAGATTTTTTACTAGAAATCACTTGATCAACCTATTGGGTCCATACTCTAGTCCAAGCATACACCGAAAAAACAACATGTGAATTTGCCAGATCCGGGATTCGAACCCGAGACCTACGACACTATAAGTCGACGCGATTACCGCTCGGCCATTGTTAATATAATTTTTAATGTTATCATTTGTAAAATGGAATTCTACCAAGTAAATAAATGCTGGCTCAATAAAAAAGACAATGTTATAGATTGTTCATGTCAATTATTATTGTTTTTTTTTTAAAGGATGTTACCAATTTTTGATTGACCTATTACAAATTGTAAATATGTCGCACGAAATTTACTAGGTGAAAATAATTTTATACCTAAGTAGTAGGTATGTAATGAATGGATTTATAAAGAAAATTTGTTTGCCTGTAATATGCATACCAAAGGATCGTATTCCTGCTAGCTTTTTGGTCCGAGCTTCAGAAATCCGTTGTATGTAATAATTTATCCCCTTTCTTTCACGCGCTTTGAATGTTTACGGACGTGGCAGGTTTACCCTGCTGAGGCCCATTTCCTTTTTCACACATCATTGTATTATATTATAGTATTATTCCCTCTTATTCAATTTTGCATTTATTCAATTTGTCTTGGGCGAGATTTTCGTTTGATTGCGTTCGCTTTATTCATCGTTCGTGTTGTGTTTTAGCCTGCGAGGTGTCCGACGTATTAGCGTTTTCTTTTTGGTTTCGCTGCGAGCGACAGCCGCGCGCCATTGTCTTGGGAGTTTGACGATCTGGTCTTTCATCATTTTCTTGAATGGCACGAGAAGCAGCGAGACTGTTTTGTTTACGACCGAGAAATCACTCACCGAATGAAGACTATTGTGCGAAATGCATTTTTTTGTGTGTTTGTTTGTTTTAAACGGCTGTAATTTACGGTACCCACCGCAATACATCTTTGTACGAAAGAAAAAGGATGAAAATTAAATTTTCTTTTCGAACACACCTTGCATGTTTGTTTTTTTTAAGAAAATATGTATTTACCAGAATTTGGATTATAACTCGAAGGAACCGGTTCACTGGGAATAATTCGATGGTCCAGTATTGAACGGTAACAAGTCAAAAATTCGACATTTCGCGATATTGGTATCAAAATATTTCTAAAACTGAGCTCATGCCAGTTTTGTACAAACACAATTAGAAAAATTAATTTAGATACCTTGAGAGCCAAAATCCCATTTGAAATTTTAAAAAATTTCAAACAAAACCAGATTTGTACAAATCCATTTCGAATTGTTTCCATTTAAAACTGGCGATTGACCATACGTTTCAATTTTGAATAGATACATTCAGACATGTTTCCTTTTAAAACTTGTAAAATCTTGTGTATTGTAAAATATTCAATTATGAAGACATGATTAAGTATATTATCAAAACTACGTTTTTTGAGTCGTAACTGTTCAATACTGGACCATCGAATTGGCCGCGTGGTTAATTTTGACCGCAGATTATAGGTACTTTTATTTGTATTTGAGTTTCGTTTTATTTGTTTACTTTATGGTTGCTGCATTATTCAATATTGAATAATATGAAAAAAAATGAATGGACCGACTCATTTAAAAGAATGTAAACACGGTATATTTTAATATTGTTGAGAATATTTATTGACATTATTGTTTTGTAATGATAAGGTGATTATTAATTTGTTATATTATCACTATGACTATGCCATTCATTCATTATTAATTTATTTACCTGCCAACTAACTATTATCCTTCTAGAATTCCATCTTACAAAATTCTACAGGTTTAGATTTTGGTTGTCGGTAAGTTTTATTTGTAGCATTATCTGTCTAATTCCTTCATCCACCCCCTACCTCACCCACAGCTTTACTATGCACCCCAAAGTCCAGATTACCATTCCATCTCTGCACAGTGTCTATGCTAGACTTGGATGTAAACTGTAAACCCTAGTAATGGTGTGCTTCGTGGTCACATTTCGCTGTAAATGCAATGGATATAAAACAGAATAATTTGTTATCCCAGTGTGTGAGGAGACAATCTTCTTTAAGGCATCGCGCCTCAGAACGATAATGTTAACTTTTATAAGGCTCGTTATTTTCGTAATTTATTTGAGCATGAAGCACCTTCAGACCAGGCTAAAGTCGATGCTATCAATTATAAAAAAAAGTTAGCCCCCCGGGTGTGTGTCGCGCTCACGATCGCCTGGCACTTGTTGCTCGATTACAAACACACTGTGCTTTGGGTCAGTATCATACAACCGACCAATGTTTTATGAAAAATTAAGTCTCACATATTTTCCTTCAATAATAATTGAATGTATTATACTTTCTTGAATGCTTTCGTCTATTGTGTCGTAGGAACCATTTTAAGTATGTAATATATAAAATAATGGGATAAGAGGTTAGTTATTAGTTAATTTATTATTTCCAATATTACACGGTAACATTTGATAAATTACCAAGAATAGAGAAATACACTTGTTTTGAGTGTTTTCTAAACTGTACTATTTTATTATATTATTGTTTTTATGCAATCTGAGCATTATCAGTATTATCACATATCGCAAAACAATAAGTTTATTTAGTAGTAGTTTAGTAATTTTAACCGTCAGTAGAATGAGGAATTGTAGTGGATTCAGGGCTCGAAATGGACCGGAGCGCACCGGAGCGCCGTTCCTGTTCGTGAAATCGGTAAAATTGTCGCTCCGTCTCGTGGATAAAATAATTTGACTGTCTGAGCTAGATAGGCCATATAATACAAAATCTAACACACTTATTTTTAAGAAATACACATAAAATTTGATAACTAAGTAAATATCTTTAGAAAACTGTCGAGCGCTCCGGTTCGTAAACTTTTCCATTTCGAGCGCTGAGTGGATTCATGATATATTCAGCAAATTGGCACCTACGAGTATTATTACAATATTGTGTATCATGTATCAATGTCTACTTTAAGATTTTAATTATTGTTGTTTATTTATAATTAATACTTACAAAGCTTATAGGCCATCCATGGACTGAAACCGTATGCGGTTTCGAACCGTGTGCTATACTAAGCTTATCTTTTCTGGTCATGGAAATATATTTCCACAAAGTATATTATGAGCATCTGATCGTATCCGTGTATACCATACACTTACACTTACAAATTTAGTGAAAATATATTTTCATGAACAAAAATCATAAGTTTAGTATGGCGCACGGATCTAAACCGCAAACGGTTTCAGTCCATGGATGGCCTCTTAGTATATTTTTTCGCCTTGGTCCTTGATGTAGTGTAGTGGATTGTCTCGCCTTTGATGCTTGGAGATGTGTGCAAGCTGATACAAATAGTTATAATTTAAATTAAACTACCTGATTATCCATGCAGTCTTTAATGGATCCCACTTGAAGTGAGACTTATCTATAAATAACTCAACTGCATGTAGGTATATTAAATATTAACCCAATGATACTGCATACTCCAGTACCTTTTGGTCGCTTCGTTACTTTTTATATCCTTTGTATATTTACTTAAAGTGTTATTGTAGTCTATATTCTATCTATACTATTATTAATAGGTTACCACAACTTAAAAATATATAGGTATTTTTTGTTCATTATTAGTGTATAATAAGATTTTATAGGTATATAGGTACCTACCTATGTCGTCTACAGATTTTATCTATGGAAAACGTAAGTTCGACTAATTGTGGTTATTATTGTTGAGCTCTTGCTTAAATAATTTATGATTTTTGATTTTTGCGTATGTATATTGGTCTATATGTACATACACCTCATATTTTACGTAATTGTGCAGAATAGAAATCAATATCCTACATGTTATAATATTCTGTACTTTAGGTTTTAAATGCAGGGTTAAGGCTATATACCTCAGTTGAGGCATGGTCTGAAAAGGTGGCTAGGCGATGCACGGATTGCGGGTCGCGGGTGCAAATGACGCATGCCGACCGAAATATAATTTGTCATATAAATCCAACATGCGTCCATTTAATGTTCTGTTTATTGTTCTATTAGTAAGAATAATAATATATTCATTGACATGTTTTCTTTTTCAAGTAAATGGGTAACGTTTTTAGTCATCTTTACACGATTTAAGAATTAATACGCCCGTCGCCAACACGAAACAAATTGACGTATTCATACCTCGACGTTCGTTCTCCGAATGCCAGCGAGTCCAAAATTTCTTCGCGCCTATATTTGACAATTATTTGCTGTTTCACTGATGTATCGTCTTAATATTATTACTTGTATATTGTTTGATAATAATTTTTTTTAATACATAAAGAACATACTTAATTCTATGTTTGCGGGGCGTACAAATTCTTGTTTTTGCTAATTGATTTGAAAATGAAAATAATACGTTAATTACAAAATTAATTGAAAGTGCCCGAGAGCATTTTGTATAAAATTTAAAATAGTCTAAATGCTAATTATTTTTATATCGAAGTTGATATCATAATTATCGGAAGCTGATTTGAAACTAAAGTGTTATGTTACGTAATTATTTCAAAAAATATCAAAAATAAATGTCGTATCTACAGTATTGATGTACAAGCTACCTTTGGTTTACATGTAGAATTTCGAGTAACGTGCATTTTACTTCCTACAAAGTTTCTTAAATTTGAAGAGAACACATTAAAACTATAATTATTCAATACTTTCTACTTAATCGCTTAAATTATTCATAAAACATACATATTGCATAATGTCCTTGTATTGTTCATTATATAATTTCTTCATAACTTTAAATTCACTTTCATGAGCATTGTGTATTTTTTTCTAACTTAATTATAATATTTCTGGTACGGCATAATAACTGCTTCATATACCAAAACTAGCTGACAGTACGTGGAACCCCCAGAATTGATTGTAATTTTTTTTATTGCACACCTATTTATATATTTTTTTATCGGCCACCGCACTTACGCCGTAAAGAGAAGCCGATTTAAGGGTACAGTTTTTATAACTACATTAGGGTTATACCTAACATTCACATAATTTGATAAAGCACTCTCTATCAGCTGTAACCGCAAGAGTACCGGAAACCGAATTCATCAATGATTTCAAGACTAATTCAAGGTAGCTTTTCAAATCCAGAAGATTTTCTTTCGTTCTTATTATGAAATATGTATATTATCACTACATAAGTATGTATTCGTATAGAATTATTCTAAATAGCAGTGAGACTTGATAGATGATTTAAACTACACTGAATTCTACTAATTCAATTTGTATTGTTAAATGAACATTATATTTAATAAGGTATAATATGCTCCCTGTAATTGTTACGTATGACTAGTATTACATACAACATCGTATGAGTTAGGCATTCTTTTATAATTGATGATTACGAAAGATGTACGGTCTATCGGCTATCCAATGGTGTGGAAGAATACCATCTTTTTCCAGATAGAGCCTTTTCTGGCTTCCCTGTCAATGTCACTAGAGTAAGTGTCATTTTTCTAAGCAACATCAACCACAGATATTTTTAACTCTTCAAAGTTTGTATGATGACTAGTTGACCGGGGTCATTTTTTTGATTCAATTTTATATATCTAAGTATTTAAGTTTTTTTTTTATAGAAGGTTTTCTTTTCGCTGATATTCGTTTCTAATTTGAATTTTTGCTGATGGTTCATTCTACAATAATTATTGAGTTAGTGACATTGGTAGTTGCTTTGGGCTATAAACTAACCAACTCAGAACGACATAGGTATCCCGAAAAAACTTGCAACATTACCAACATGAAATTACAAAAATAATGGATAAGTATATTTATTTTTTGAGATAACTATAAACTGTCAATATTTAAATTGAACGAATAGTTTTAACGTTAATTAATCAAGCTTAAATGAATTTCATTAAGCACACAGTTAGTCAGAAAAACGCGATTAATTTAATTCATAAGAAAAATAATGAAATAATAAATTCCACATAATTGGATTTTTAGTTGATACCTATCTAATTCGATGATTATTAAAACTCTTGTAACAGCGAAAATACATTTTGTCTAATACATTAAATTGTTTAAATTGACCATTAAGTAGGTATTAATATTATACTATTGAATGGAAGTAGAATAAGGTACTTATACAGAGTAAATGCAAAGTATCTAAATAAATTATCATCCACAATTTAATTAAGTAATAAATTGTGGGTGTAATAGAAGTGTATGAGAAAGAAATTTATAATCTACTCAGGTTTTTTTCTTTCTATTCCAAAAATTTTAGTTATCTTGTAACAGGTAAAATTCACTAACTTTTTATCGATGGTGGTGATTTTATTTCACCTCTTTTAAAACTGCATATTTTTTCGTTCCAAAGACGACAGACTAATATAACACAATTTTGTTTTTCGTGTTGTTTTTTCCCCTTGTTGGATGTTATTTTTTTTTTCTTATCCATCATATATTATGAATCCGTCTATCTGTCTGTGAAATTCCGGAGAGTTGGTCGTATCGAGACCATTGGATTGGTGTAATTACAGGTTTGCGCAAGCCGCCACGTTTCACGATATAAATGCGATAAACTTCGCCTGACCATGAACGTCTACGAGCGATACATATATCGCTTTGTATAAACATCCATCCGCGATAGGTGAAAAGCATCGCATGTGAAAATAACTCATCAGATTAATATTTAAGAATGTTGAATACACAACATTAGTATTTATTCGGTTCAAGATTTTTAGTAGGTATATTTTCCAAGTCTTCTCCATGTCATCTATTTTTATTATTATTTCATATATCTTCTTACATCTTTTAAACTTCAAAATGTAAGGCGTATGCTGTATGGAAAGGAGTATGAACCGCAAACAAATTTAATATGAGTGTAAAAATAATGACTTGTTTGTATAACGGTACATATCTCCAAAAGGTAACACTACAGGTGAATTTTTAAATGTACAGTAGGTATTTAGATAAAAAGCTATGCGACAGAATATTAAGGGTTTAAGTTGAAAGATTCAATGTTTAAGTAGGAATACAACCAGTAACCATTATCTTACCCAGTACGACTTTGAAAGAACCTTGACATTCGTTACTCTTTATAATGATTTTAAACACATAATCAGGACATGAGGTCCAATGACAGTGATATAGAAGCAATACAAGTGAAACAATCACACAGACCCAGGCTTTAAGAAAATCACATAACTATATTGTGATTTCACTGGGAATCGAACCCGTACCCCTCAGATGAAAGACCAATGTTAGATGACCAATGAATTAGTCTACTTTTTTAACCTATATAGAATCTAATGTTAATGTTGGCTAAAGACACTGAAGGATGATTAAATGAAAGTAGAAACTAAATATTAAACTTCGTATATACTTAGTATTTTTAAAAAGGCCCGATAGATTATGTTTTTCAATTAAAATTTAAAAAAAAAACATATCTCATATAGTACCTATATAAATTCTTAGTATTACTTCATCTAAATTCAAAGTTCAACTCTTGCAACAGCAACTATAAAAAGGATCCTATCGATCTGTACTGCTGTGTGAACATCGATCGTTTCTTCCAATTTGAACGTCTGAGAATATCGTAGTTTATGAAAATATGTTAACACACTTCACCACTGTTGAATCAATGGCCGATGAACAAGGTTGCATGGTATATTATAAAACCAATAAACTGTATTATTCCCACTATGAACAATGCATTTTGCGCTTTGGCAAATAACAGAAAAGCACAACATTACAATTACGAATTTTAATTAAATTATGTAATGATATTATTAAACTCACGAATTAGTCTTATTGAAATCATGCTTCTAAACTAAATAGTAATATTTTAGATTATTTCCTAATTTATTATCTGTTTCTATATACTTAATTTTTGTTTTTTAACAAACATAAATACTAATATTACTTTTTTAAAAGTGAAAATACTTGAAATTTAAGAATAGAATTTCAAATATTAATTTATTTTGTATTTTTCTCATAATTTAAAATATTGCACTGAAGTAAGTAAAATACCCACTTAATCAAAATGATTTTTTTTTCGAAATTAGGTCTAATATCCTCAAAATTGTTAAATCTTCCATTATCTAGCGAAATGGCCTTATTTAAGAAATCTACTTAGGTAGAGACAGTAATTGTTTTGTCATTTGCTATATTATTGTATCTATACCTTTATACAACATAGGTACCTAGGTACTTACTCAAAATATAATACACACACGAGACAGTGAAGTTTTTAAACTGTACGCATAATTACCTACGTAAGCAGTATGTAATGATGATTGACAAAGGTACAGAAAGAGATACTCAAACAAATTTCATTCTTTCATTTATTTCCACTAACGTAGGTACCTATTTTACCACGTTTTTATTAGCTCGTATTCTTGTTTGTCCGGTACAGATTTTTTCTTGTGTGTTCAGTACAATTTTTTTCTTGTTTGTCCAAGATTTTTAACTGACTTTTCCCGACTAGCTAGACATTTGAAACTTTTAAAATTTATCAGAATACGACGACAATGCATTCTTTTATTACTTTTGGCCATCTTTAAGCAGAATTGAATTTATTTTCAGTAAATTCTGTTATGTATATTTCGGAAAAAAATCGTTAAAAGTAATATTTACTACTCACTATTATTGGTGGCTAAGGGGTCCTAGCAACCAAATTATTAATATATGTGCGATACTATGGAAATCTATATGAAATGACATTTGAGTATTCTATAATATTTATTCAGTATTTCTATCAAGCTCAAAAAAAAGTATTTATTAATAGGTACATAGAATTGTCAAGTTTATATGATTCGACAGAAAATTTATAAACGTGGTATATAAAAAGTTCTTTTTATCTTGTAATTATTAATTTTTAGATTTAGATACTGTTCTGATATAAGCCAATGGCAATGATTGTAATGAGCATGTATAAATATTTTTTATAAAATTTATTAGCAAGTGCAAAATACTATACATCAAAAATTTGGAGTAATCTTGACGCTTTATTGTAATCTATAGTTTTGATTCAAAATTGCAAAAGATGGTCTCCAATATTAACGGAATTAGGGTATTTTTAGAAAATTTAGTCATGACTAGTACCTACCTATTGCATCGGTTCCTTATTATTGATAAAGCAAATTACCTGGATTACAGTTTCAATTCTAGCTCAGTATAAAAATTAAACAAAAGTAGGTATGTTTGTGAAGTGTTATGAAAATTTGTAAGATATTAAGTATGTAAAGCTGAAATTTCATGCAGAACACATATTTATAACGATTATTTTACTTTGTTTCAGGTTTGTATTCAATGAATTTCACAATAATTGATAAGACACGATATCAAATAAGAGAGCAATGCATCTTGCAGAATGTAAGTAAGAATATCTTCAGTTACTTATAATCGTAAATACTTATCTCAAGTTCATATTTCATCGTTCTCTGTTAAATAAAATTTGATATCTTTTATTATTTATTTAATATCTGAGTAATAAATGCATGTTGCTACATGAACAGAAGCACAGAATAATTAATAACATTGGTAGGTAACTGAAAACATTTGAGTCTTTCCGGATAATTATAATATCGAATGCTCATAAACTTTCATTAACAATTATCCTCGTTTCGTTTTTATCGGAGTTAATTATTGAAAACCAGAGCAATAATATTAATTGATTCAAATCAATCAGTAAAATCGATTTCATTCATGAAACCACTTAATAATTCATATTAATCATTTTAGTGCTAGACGTGAATTATTTCATCATTGAATAAATACTACATTCGATCTGTAATAATATTTTGTAATAATAAAGAGTGGAGCATGGTTAAGTGTAAATATTGTCTAACTGTGAAATTTAAATTTTGCGCAATCGTAATTTAATCAAGTGAAAATAATTGAAAAATAGACCAGTGGATTTCAGCCGGACGTCAATTTCACAATAAAATAATATTGTTATTATTGAATCAATATTCCATCACATTCATCTTTCACTTGGTTGTTGTTTTTTAATATATTGAGCGGTCGCAATACCGGAGAAGTTATCTTTTCGATCCTGATTTGTTTTCGTGGTTTGCGGTGTCGGATATACATTTTTCTTCCAGGGCGACGTGGGTAGGTACTGTCTTACGATTCACCGGGTGTTGAGAAAGGCGGTATTTCACATCTTATACATTTATATTTTAATCTATTCGAGATACCTATTTAGCGTTTTTACTTGGTGGCACATAATTCATAATAATTTTATTAAAAGTACTCCATTTATTAGCTAAACGCTTGTTTTAAAACTATCTTTATAATATGTTGTATGAATGCCAAGTTATAAACTCATTTTATAGGTAGGTATATACTGTTTTTTTTTAAACTTTGGATCATGTTTTTCATTTAATGTAACATTGCATTCCTTATTTTAAAGGCTTTGATTCATGTTTATGGATAAGTACCGGTTTCTTTATATGTAAATATTTGGTATAAACCTGATGAAAAATAAAGTATTTCTCCAATCTGTAGCAAACAAATATTTAAGTAAACATTGAATAAATGTGATTTGCCATAAGTACTTATATCATTTTATATTTAGGTATCGCATAAGCCAAAAGTACCCACTGAGGCTTACGAAATAATCATTCGATAAGCAATTATACATTTGAATAATTGGCTGCTTAATTTCAATGACAACATTTAGGCATCCGTTTCCGTTACAAAATAGATAAGTTTTTTTTTATATTTGCTCCTAACATAACTTTAATGAGAGTATTAAGGTGAATAATATTTTTATATATATTTCAATAGGTAATTAATTAATACTATGTTTTGTGAGTTAGCTTAATTAACAGAATGCACGATTTTAATACGATGTAGGTACCTACGTATCTATGTATCTGTTGAAACTCTGATTCGCTATTACCTTACCATATTTACATAATGTGTAAGTGGTACCTACCTACCTGGTATTAATTGCCTATATATTATGCCTTCTAAATTAATGAATGTTTTTAGTAACAATACTACACGTAATACTATCTGGTATCTAAATTTAAGAAAATTCTTTTAAAAATCCATATTCGTAAGACATTCTTAACATTAATTAAAATACAATACAATATACGTAGGTATACTTTGTCAATAATCCACATACTACAATAAAATATCAAGCCTGGATTATTGTTAAAAGTGACGTAACTATTC
Organism: Rhyacophila brunnea; assembly: GCF_057557595.1. Lineage (NCBI taxonomy): Eukaryota > Metazoa > Arthropoda > Insecta > Trichoptera > Rhyacophilidae > Rhyacophila > Rhyacophila brunnea. The sequence continues at coordinate 4,395,302 of NW_028232796.1, read as the reverse complement.
GCGATATATTTATATACTTACCTTACATTGATTGGATTAAGTCTAACATACTGTATTTTATCTTAATTAAATATTAATATGATGCAATAATTTATAATGTAATTATTTTAGGAAAACCCTGTGAATAGTCACTGATATCTATGAAAATCTCAATTGTTTCATCATCGGTTAGCGATAAAGTAGAGTAGACAAATCTACCATTGAATGAAATCGAAAATCATTCATACTCAAAACAGATCCAATAATGGGATTTACTCGTTATTAGTGATAAAACCTGTGTTCAATTTATTTTCATGTCACTATAGAATCATCAGATCGGTACTTAAATTGAATTAGATCGTGTTATCAGTAGGTACCTAACTGCTTATCTGGTTGTTAAGTATATATTTATTTGCAGTTCGCAACTGTTATTCTGTGAAATGCTAAATATTAGTATCTAGGTACATACGTGTCGTTATATTAGGTATTTCAATAGGGAGTTTATCAATCGAATGATTGATTTCGCATATAGGCAGCTGTTCCCAGAAAAAGCATATTTACCCACCAATAAATATACATAACTGAGTTGCTTGCATTTTTTTTAATAAGAACTACCTACACCCTACTAACATACCAATTTCTTATCTTATCGGTAATAGACATTGCAAATAGTTTATTTTATATGAATGCATTTAGTACACCTTGTTATCTCCATTTTTTTGTACTTACAACATGAAAAATTGTGAATTTGTACAAATGCCTATTTTATTGAGTAGAAAATGTCAGCATAAAAAGAATAAAATAAAATTATTACATATGAAATTAAATTAAACAATAAATTCCAACTAGCTTGACGTAGGTATTAAAGGCAACTATGTACTTAGGTGTTTATACATTCTAACTCACTAAAATATATATGTATTTATGTTATAACTGATGATTTATGCATATATTTTCCTAACGTTTAATTATTATTACAGATTTTTTTAGCTAAACGCGTAGGTAACCGTCTAGTTAATTGCATAACCCATAATAAGTAATGTTGATATAGTAATCAGTTGTAAGTTAAATTAAATTATAGGTATTGTAAGTCATTTTTTTATCATTATTTTTTTACTTTATGTATGCTGCTTATTCCTTGGACTATTTATTTATTAGTTTTATTAAAAAAATCAAAACCAGACGTTTATGTTTTCCAATTCGCAAACGTCGGAGATGCAAAGTTGTTAACATACAATTTTATCGTTTCGTAATAATCATATTGTCATCAATTGTCTTCAATTTCGCATTGATTATGATTACTTTATCAGTTTTGTAATAAGATTATGAAAATGTCAACTAATGAAATTATCCCGCGGTAAATTATTGCACGACCATTATTGAATTTATACTATAACAACGCTATACCTACAAGTATATATTATCTATACCCGAACTTGATTCGTATATCAGAAGTTGTAGTATATTATTTTTACGGAAATCGAAAAGGAAATTGATTTCAAAGAGATATGGAATTGCGAGGTGGGTTTATATGAAATAAGATTGTTCCCTGACTTAATTTCCCACAGCTGACCGCAGTGGAACGCTGTTGGTTTCGGTTCAAGAGTAATGTTCGATACAACACTGTAACCATAAAAGCGAGAATTTTAATGGATTTCTACCAAACGACCAAAGAAGATCATGATCCAAAAAGATATTTTAAATCATATCATTCAGCGATAAGAAGTTATAAGAATTACCCTCTAAAAGTACCTATTTACAATTCGCCTTTACTGTTTAATAATAACCATTTAATATGATGTTAAGTATATTATCTAAAACGATTTTCTGTCCCAAAAGTGATGGTAGATACCTACATATTCGATTTTTGTAAGTATCTATGCAAGTAATCCGTATCTGAATATTAAATTGCCCAGTATGTATAATATGATAAAGGATAACTACTTAATCGGTCGCTAAGATCGATTCTTATGGAATCGCAAAAACTCGCATCAATGAATAAGGTAAATACTATGAATTATATAAACAACATTTAATACATAATCAAATGATTTAATACATAATTAAAATTGTTTTATGTAAATGTAATGATATTAATATATCTGACGGATGCATATTTTAATGTTAGACGCTAAATTTTGATTTAGGAATAACGTAGATTTACAGACATTTTTGTCACATTTATGATTTTTTCTAACTATGCAGACTGCGGTGCCATCTTATTGGATACATTTGTAATCATGCAAGATCTGCATTGTGGTACGGCAGCTGCGTTGATTTGCAGCGGAGTGTGTTTTGGCCCTTAGCCCATAACAATTTTTTTTATTATATATTATATGCGTATGCATATTTACTTTCATTGATTGCTAAGTGGGTATTAAATCGTTTTAAAAATGCATATATTAACGTGCAAAACTAAAAATTCTTCATTAGCGTTGCAGTAGGTACCAAGCTACTGCAAAGGCGATTCGTAGTGTCATTGTTACCGTTTGCTACAATTCCTGTTTCAGTGTTAGCAAACAGTATAACAAAAAACAACTGCGATTCATTTTTGCCATACCGGTGCCATTGTAGTTGTAGAATGATTTACGTAAAATAATTTCTCACCCACTTATTTATTTGATGAATAATGCCAATTATTGATTACCTAGGCTTGAACGTAAATTTGGATAATTAAAAACTTTTATTAAGCTTCGAACTAAATATTCTTGTTAGATTCCAATTTAAAGTAAATACCTAATAATACTGTTATTATGTATTTGATATTGCTTATATGCCATATAATATGATCGATTCGATGCATTTTATCGACTAATCGCATACCTATCAAATTTAATCGTGCATTATTCAGTATTTGAATAATGAAATTTAGTTCCTAGGTACATTATCTCAAATTTTTTTTTCATGTTATCTTACAACAATTTGTATTAATTTTTATTGGTATTTCTGAAATCCAAAGTGACAGCGTATTATTATTTGGTATGTCATCTTCTTTTTATTTAGTAAAGTACTGTTTACGTTTACAATATACATTCCTATTAAAATCAATATAGGTAATGTGTTTTCACCAAGATTTTACGGTGACTTCATTTTCAAGTAGGTATAATATGTTATAAGTATACCTATCATTTTGATATTTTACTTTATTAAATACTTATTTATTATTTCGAAATAATTTTGATTGTATCATATTTTATTTTGTGTATGATTAATAAATAATATGTATAGTATATCTACAGGTAAAAGTAAACAGTAATTTTAATAATACAGCAGAATACCAAGTCGAAGTGAGGAACATGTCGAAAAAAATGTTATCCTTATTTTGCAGTAGGTATGTACCTACTTAAATAATATGCAGTAACCTCATATTGTGTGCTACATTGAAAAGTGTGTTGATTTTTTATAGTTTTTACTTGTGTGGTTGGGCTACAAATCATCGCACGGTTTTGTGGTTTGTCGTTTAATTATTGTGCTCTCACGCTTTCAAAAAACGGAGGTACCTACTAATTTATTTTTTCTTATCCAGGTTGTCTGATTCCAACTGGATTCGTATTGACTGTGAAGGAATATTTCGCTTGAAATATTTTCATATTGTGAAGGGTTGTTTTAGACTTTTATAGTATTTGAAATTATAGACAGCATTATATTTTATACAAATTTATTCGTATACATATTATGTGAATCGAATTTGTGACTTTAAAAATACAATTTATGTAAAAAAAGACATGTAACTTTTTATCGAAGACAAATATCACAGTAAAAACAATTTCAGCTTCATTTCAATCGTCATAATAATAAAATAATAATACATGTTTCAAAAATCGCTCACCTACAGTAAAGAGTATTATAAAAAAATAGTTATGCTCTGACATTCAATTCACCGTATGTTCTACAGGTTGTTAAATAAGTAGTATTATGGAAACATTGCACTATACATATTTTTTTTCTATTTACACATTCATTTATGTACACAGATTTCGTTTTATCCATAACGAAGATTTATTTACATACATACACAATCGATTCACTCGAAATATTACACATAATCGTGCTTTCGTAGGTAATGACTTGATACATATCTTTTTATATGCAGGCTAGGGAATATCACATTTCATTTTTAAATTAGGCATATGAGTACTCGTTAATTTTAACTTTCGTCTATTCGGAAAATCCAAATTCTGTCACTAACACTAACCTTTACAGAACTTTACAAAAATCGACCTTTTCGTTCGAAACACTTGTTTTTATAAATATTATAGTCGTTGCACTAGAGAACTAACAGTCTATGGAGTGTTCAGTCAAATATGTATGGAGACGGTCCTCGGTGGCCCCAAAGGAGGAGGACCCCCTCTGTTGGCCGTGTGGTTTCTCGAATGCTGCTGCCGGTGAGGTCTCCTGAGAGGAGTCGCTCCTGGTCCTAACCCAGAAGCGGCCCCTCGTCGCCTATTATTCGGAACATCAGGCAGCGCGAACCGTAACTTCTCCCAAAACAACTTATCACCCCACTGCAGATAAGTATTCGTTTTAAGATAAAGTCTTATGTCTGGGTCGAGGTCTTTCTGCGGGACTTCACCGAGAAGGACCACAATAAGCCTCCTCCGCCTGTCTCGCAACACTTGGTGGTGCGCTGATTTAAATTCGAATCTACACCACTCAGACTTTATGAAGTTTTCACTTAGCACCATTATTGTTCGTCGACTTGATTCAACGGCTTGCACTATTGTGTCAGCTATAAAAGCTCCGACGGGGAAGTCTCTATAATGAAGGCACAGTTTGTATTGAGGATCGCCTTGTTCCAGTGCGGGTGCTAATTCATCCGCCACGAAAGCTTCGTCTTTCGAACTGTAACTGACGAAAGCATCGAATAATTTTTCTCTATCGTCACTGTCTAGATCCGATGGTCGGTAAAACAATCTTATTCCGAATTTCGAATGAAACCAAACTCTCATTTCTTGTCTGAATATAAAAATCATCAGAGTAAAGAAAACGACAAGTAAAAATGATCCAGCTGTCGCCATCAGTAATGGGATATAATCATGTATCGCTTGTCTATGTATAATAGTCTTCGTAGCTGTCAGATTTCCGTTTATGCTATTGTTTATATTTTGTAAGCCGGTACAAGCCGTTATGTTTTCGTACATAACGTAAAAACCATTTTCAGGGTTGTCCGTGAAAATTTCTTCAGTGTAAAAGTCTAATTCTGTGTTATTGTTAGCGAATACACATCTGATCCGGGAAACGTCTTTCACAGAATTCACTCGTTTGGCCCACTCTCTGAATTTCTCCGAGAATTCACAATCACAAGACCACGGATTCGACGCCATAGTTATTTCATTGAGAGCCGGTCTCAGGTACCACATAGAGAAAACTGTCAGTCTATTGTGGTCCATATGCAGTACTCTCAACCTGTGCATATGGGTGAATGTTTCGTTTCCGATAGCTGATATTCTATTATGTTGAATGTAAAGTTCGTGCAAATTCTCCAAGCCTTCGAACTCGTGACCGGCCAAATAATTTAATCTGTTATGATCAAGATGTAATACTTCTAACTCTTTCAGTCCATTGAATGTTCTGTTGTGAATCACTTCAATATTGGAAGCATTTAGGAATAGAACTTTCAGTCTTTTTCTTCCTATAAACGCATGACTCGGTACGGCTTTTATGTCATTTCCATCTAAGTAGAGTTGTGTTGAATCCATTGGTATTCTGTCAGGCAAACGATCAACGTATCCAGATGAGGAGCAATCCACAACATTTGCTGACCAAGATTGATCATGGTAACAAGTGCAATTGGTTGGACAAGTCATTTCGCAGTCACATGCGTCGAAATCACAACAATGACACAGTGCAAAACAGTGAAAATCATACTTGCATAAAAACTGGTACGGTGCAGCTTCTAATAAAGGAACGTACGAATTACCTCTGTTATAAAGAAGCTTGCAATCAATACTATCCAAATCCATAAGTTTCGGCTGAGTTCTTGCTCGATTGCCCGCGTTTACTTTTTGCAACCAATCCATAGTGCAATCGCATTCCAGTGGATTTCCTCCAATGAAAAATTCCGGAATTGCTTTATCTTGTGGCACAGCTGATATTCTCAACGAGTTCGGATCGAGACTTGTAATATTATTTCCAAATAAATCGACTCTAGTCAAATTTGGTTTTTTGAAAAACGTGTATGATTGAACTTTTGATATTAAATTATCGTTTAGGTACAACATTTCAACAGAGTTCGGAATGGCACTGCCGGTTATTTCAGTCAGTTTATTTGCGCTGGCATCAAATGTGCTCAGTGACAGTTGAGATTCTATTTCGAAATAGTTTCCTAGTTCCGCAATCTTATTGGCGTGAATGTCAAGCCATTGCAATCCAGATGGAATCTGAGCATAGTCGAAAACTTCCAACTGATTTCCCGAAATATTCAACCAGACGAGACTTGGTAATTTTTCAAAAAGTCCACTGATTTTGCTCAAGTAATTTCCATCTAGTCGGATAGCCCTCAAATTTGAATTCGCGTTAAACGCTCCAGGTTGGATGACTTGTATTTTATTTTTCGATAAATTTAATATTTTTAGTGCTGTCATTTTATCAAATAAACCTTTAGTTATATTCCTGATATTATTTTCCGTCAGTCTTAATCCATACATTTGTTGCATCATACTAAATGACGAATTTTCTATATTATTGATATGATTTTCTCCAAGATCAAGCGTTTTCAGCATTGGGACATCTTTTAGCACCGTTGGAACTTCTAATAGTTTATTGCCATTGAGGTGTAAATCTTGAAGACTAGAGCAATTTTTCAAAGCTTCGGGGTGTATTGTCGATATTTGGTTATTGTCTATGGATAGCAGCGAAAGCACGAACAGTCCGTCGAACGTGAAACTTTCAATAGAAGTCAGACTGTTGTTTGACATTATTAGCGTGTGAAGATTGTAAAGCGCGCTAAAAGCGTTTTCTGGAATGTTTTCTATAAAATTGTCCTGCAGCCGTAAAATTTGTAAACTATACAAATCTCTGAATACCGAGGATTCCAATTTAGCGATCTTATTATTTGAGAGGTCCAATACTACCAATCTCACAAGGCCCGCAAAGGTCGCCGTATTTATCCAGTCAGCGGTTAATTCATTCTGAGACAGATCCAACACTAAGAGCTGAGTTAATTCGCTGAAGAGTCCGGGTGCTAATACGTTTATAGAGTTATTATTGAAATACACTTCTTTCACGTCTCGAGTGTCCGCAAACAGTTCGGGAGGCAAACTTCTCAGTTTGTTATCTGACAGTCTGATAGTGGTGAGAGACGACAGACCTTCCAAAGCGCGGTCCGCCAAAGCGGATAACCCATTGCCTTGCAGATATATTTTCTGCAGTCTGGTCAAGCCAGAAAACACTCCCGAGGGTAAACTTTCCATATTGTTTTTTGATAAGTCCATTACGATAATGTTTTCACCGCATTCACTATCAGGGTGCCGGTCACCGGCAGAAAACCTAAAGTTTGACACGTCTCTAATTCTGTTTTTAGTCAAGTTCAAATATTCGAGATTCCTGAGCGGACATAACACACCGTCGGGTAGTCCCCACATATTGTTTTCACTTAAATCCAATCTCTCTAGATTCGCAAGTTCTCGTGAGAACGCGTTAGGAGAAATGTCCAAAGACATCGCTGACCAGTCGGTGTTGTGCGTGCGCACAGTCAGATTGCGCAAATCTCTCAGACCTCGAAAGGCTCCATCCGAAAGATTACCTATCTTACAGTATTCTATGGAGAGCTCCTTGAGTTCGACCAACGGCCGAAAGCTGTCCGTGTTCAGAGAGCTCTGGAAGAAGAGCGCATCGCTGCACTCCAGTCTGAGCCGAACCGTATGGTGCGGCTGGATGACGCTGAAATTGGTGTTTTCCAGTTCGCTATTGATGGTGCGCAGGCGGCAGAGAAGGGCCACGTCCGGCAGAGAGGCGTCCGCCGCCTCGCTCCCGTCGCCGCCTGCGGAGATCCAGCGGCACTCATCAGGTGCCTGGTACCTCGGCACTTGACTGAGAGACGCCGGCAGCACGCCCAGGATAGCTCCCAGGAGAAGCATCCCAGCCCACAAGGCTGCGCCGTAATGCATTTCAACATCGGCGGTCACTCTCACTCGCGACTTGCACTCCGTTAAAATACGGTTCAGTTCACTTATACGTTACTGTCACTGTACTCCAAAAATTAGTAAGGAAATCATCGACTTTTACATTATAGTCCCGGAACTATTTACAAACAGATCACAACGAGACGGCATCATTGGCCGTCCACCGTTTCGACACCATGTCACCGCGACATAAATAGTTACCGTCGGCGACTCACCAATAAACACACTGTCACTTGACAGTACACTTAGATTCACGTCGGTTTTTTGAGAATTTCACAATTATCATTTTTGAAATACACTGTTATCGGTTGCTGCTGCCGGAAATGAGCGCGCAGCCGCAATGCGAACTCTCGTCCGCCGGGAGAGAAGCGCGCGAGAGATCGGGTCGGCGAGATCGCGTTCGACGGTCGATACTTTCGACTTGCGCACGGGCAGATTGGTTTCGTTTCGCACAACACGCGTCCGACCAGCTCGCTGTTTGCTCTCGTACTGTTTGCGAGGCGGGTCGGTCGCGCAAGGCCACCGCGGCCCCGACAGGTAAGCGAGCCAACGAGGCCCTCGTCCCGAAAGGTCCCAAGTACCCCGCCTCAGCACCGCCGCTGCCCGAAGAAAAAAAGTTAAAAAGCATCCATACTCGCGCCGCTTTTTGTGTTCGGCTTGACGTTTAGCCTCTCGTTAGCGTTCGCTCGTCCGCGGGCCGGAGACTTCCGCGCGAGGGAGCGGGATGAGGCGAGATAATTCGCTCTCTCCGCAGCGCTCGATGGCGTCCGATAGTATAACTTCGTTCAGCCTATACGAAAAAAATATATCGTCCCAACCAGCCGATAATTTTATAATAAGAAATTTATCTTTATCTTGAATCGTTCTTTGGTTTTAGGAATTGCCGGTATCTATCAGCCGTGTTCGCGTATGAACCTACCTATTTAATCATCTATATTAAATGTAACATACTTACACATTTTTATTTGGTATTAAATTGTATTCTTCTCTAACAATACTATGAAAAGTTAGTACCTTTTACACTCCAATTCAAACTAATTCAATCACAGTAAAAATCATAACACAATAATTCAAGTAATACAACAGTATTCTTGCTCTGAACACATTAATGTTTTTCGGATAACAATAAAAACTTTTACAATATACCTAGATAAGTGGGTATCTCTTCTATTTTTATAAAAAAATATCAATATTTTTTACTGTATGATATAAAATAAACACTAAAATATAATTTATTTAATATTTCAGCTAACGTCTGAACTTAAAAATGAATGTCTACGTAATTTGTAAGATTGACAAAGTATGTACTTATGTATATTTTTTTTCACTTCACTAGTTGAAATTATATTAATCCTTCTATTATATAAATTAATCATAGAGAAAAAAAAATAACAACCATCACAACTGAAGATCTGCTCTTGATGGTTTTGGACACTGTTGGATTTGCTTCTAGTTAGGACTTCAATTATGAAAGCTTAGTAAAGAAATTAAATTGGATCTACCAATAATTAAGGTAAATATTTCTATTCCATGTGTATTGGATCTAGTTGCATTAAAACATTTCGGTGTATATAGGTAGGTACCCAGTACCCACCTATCTACCGAAAATAATGAGGTACCTATTCTATATCAATAGGTATAGGTATTATGATTAAGCACCTACAACCACAGTCTTCAATTTATTTTATACTTACATGTTAACAGTGGATAATATCCTAATCTTAAAAAGGTATGTATGTTTTCATTTTAAACATTCTTTTTTATCTCGCTGTCCCATCGATTGCACAAAGAAACAGATAAAATAGGTAATGTTATGAAGTATTAGGTTATGCCTTCATCTACCTGCATACCAATCCTAAAACACACATGATTGACGTGTTGCGAATATTTTCACAAATAACTTTTTACTTTTCCTATGGTTTGCCGTAGGTCCTATAAGATAATATTATTATAAATAAATAAATTGCACCTCTAAAGAAATCGTGTACCGGCGTCCGCCGCTAGAGGCCTTCGTATGCGCGCGGAGACTTCAACACCCAGTTAGGAAACAAACCCGGCAATATTACAGCTTATATATTTTTTCTCCATTATACGACTATTGCACGCTTATATTATAATTTAATTATAATATTTCTCTATATTATATAGTAGTATTGTCAATAATACTTAATAATATTTAAATGTTCATTATCTGATATTATATATTATGGAGTGGTTGGGTACGTAGGTAGGTACAAGGTAGATACAATTATTCATCAAAAATAATTTCAGAGATTTAGGTAAGTATTTACTTATAATATTATTTTTTTTCGTAATTTATATTGCAGAATTCTGATATTATTTTTTTAAGTCAAATTAGGTATACTACCTACCTACGTCGTATTTAAAAAGTAATATTAATTACTATTTTCGCTTCTAATCGGATCGTAAATGCCACACCAAACCATCAGTAAGTTAAAAATGCGACATCCAGTCGCCATAGATACTTAAATAAGTATATAAAACTTGGATGTCATTTTTGGTTTATGTCTTAATGAGCGGCAGGCCATTAAACGAAACTAATTTCTATATAACCCCCCTGTATATTCCCAAATATTACCAATATTGAATTCGCGTCGTGTTTAGGTACCTACGGGGAAAATTTTAGTGCAGATATAGACAGATGTTCAAAGAAGCATAATATTTGTAACCCGTGTAAGCTTTTAACCCATATATCTCCACGCCCGAGAATCAGTCCATTTTACAACCACACCCAGAAGGCAATCTATTTTCTATATTTTTATATTCTATTCTCACAATAGTTAGGCATTCAGTACCTACTTTAAATGTGCAATTGTTATGACAGACACTAACTTTTTGAATATTGGTGTACATAACTACTCTCCAGCATGAAGATTTAGGCAAAAGCCGGAAGGCGCTGTTGTCGACTAAATGGGAGGAGCTTGTTAGTTCACAGTTTTAACACGTAGCCAAGATATTGTTCGAGTATAGCTTTTCTCATTTAAGAAACTGAAACCATTATTCTGTTTGTTCGTCTATTTTCATATATGATGTAAGATAATTAATATTCTTTCAATTATTATAACCTATTGATCTCTCCATTTATTGACAATTTTATTTTAAACGCGGTAAGGCCCGTTTTAGACGGGACACCGGCGTAGCGCTCGATATAATATAGGAGACCTTTGTATTCGAATAAACGGGCTTTGTATTATGTTTATGAACGCCCCAGAGCCAATGAGTCAGCGCATAATTTCGCGTTCTAAATTAGAACATAAAACTGGCTGCGGTAATAAAAACATGTGTATCGGCGGCTTGAAAATGTAGCGGCCGACGGAAAAGTGTACCGGACACGCGTTGACTCGTTAGCTCTGGGGAGTTCAAAAACATAATACAAAGGCCCCTTTATTCGAATACACAGGCCTCCTTATTATATACGAGCGCGACATCGGTGTCCCGGCTGAAACGGGCATAAGACGATACCTATCAAAGAATTTGATCTATGGGTAGATACCTACTATGTAAATAACAAGTTGTCTCTTCTTCGAATCTGCCTCTTAGCATTTCCTTCTTGTTCTGCCAAATTACAGAGTCAATAGGTACATCAAACCTACAATTGTGGCAATTTTGATGTTATCGTTTCTATCAATTTCTTACCTCTTACCTACTAAAAGGAAATGCCTATCTCCTTAAATTTATAGGTATATACAATATTATTTCCTGTACGTATTTCATTGTTAGATACTAATGTCTATTCTATAATAGGTACCTACCCAAACAGTTTATTTTGTTATATTCTCTATACTTACTTAGTCTGTTAGGTACGTACATACAATTGATTATTATCATAATATTTTCTGCTTCGCCACACCTAGACTCTTTTCACACCTATGCCAAATTACCTGCTTGTAGGTATTTTGGTTTGTTTGAAATAGGTAAGTAGTAATTATGTTAATTTACTTGCAATTCGAGACGTAGATATATTTTTAACGATTGCTATTGCTAAGCGGATATACCTAACAGTAATTTAATGTACCTACTCGAAAACGGATATTTGCAAGAAATGAGGGGATGGGTATAGTATTATTATGTTTATAGATATAGATAGTGTGGGGCTGATAATCATATCACTTATATTTTATAGATTATATTTCTTAGAATTTGTTCGCGGAGTCATGTTATCTGTTGCAGACAGCTTACTAGGTAATTATAGTTTTAAATTTTGAATTTGTAGAAGGCATCAACCCAGCTAAGTATATATAATTATCCTTTTTTTAAATCAATGTTTGAAATAATATTTTCAGTTATATTTATTTAAATATACCTGCCTATGTTGAAACTCTAAAATAGATTATATTCGTATGGTGGCAGCTTGTCGACAACACAAGAATCAAAAACACAGAGTGACTCCAGACTGGTCTACTGGCAATCTAGTCTTGTAATTTTATTAAAATACACTTTATGCTACTGTTTATATTGCCGTAATTTGAGATATACTGACCAAACCTTCGATACAATTTTTAGCCGTATTTCTTTTACTGGATGATCAATTTTGCTACTGTTAGCAAATTCGAAACATTTTAGGGCTTGCGCAGACAGAGAGCGGTCGGAGTTCTGCGTTCAACCGACCGTTGACCGCTAGCGTTCAGGGACAGCAGACAGGTGGCGGTCAACAATAAGCGTTCCATTTGTTTACAAACGTTGTAGTGACACAGGCGCTGCATAATGCGAGACCGCTATATTCCGACTGCGAGTGGAAGTGAGAAAGCACCGCTGTTGCGTACTCACTCCCCCGTGTGGTTTCGCTCTATGTTGTGTGACTGCTCAAATTCCTATGACGGGACTGGACGGGAGGTACGGCGTTCTTTGTAATTCCGGGAATAGAACTCTAGAACGCTAGCGTTCCAATTGACCGGCGCGGTCTGACCGCCGGCTGTGTACCCATACAGTATGAAGTCCATACAGTACAAAGAACGCAGAACTCCGAACGCGGAACGCAGACCGCCTGACCGCTCTCTCTCTGCGCAAGCCCTTAAGGCATAAAGCCCATTGACGCAGCGAGTGCGGCGCTCGCGCAAAATTTCTACAAGTGGCGCGTAAATCAACGAAAATACAACGTAATCAAATACGCCAGCGCCCACTGGATTTCACGACGCATTATACGCGCACGCCGCATGAATCATCGTTTTTTCGCGAATCACCGCTTCTCGGCGATACGAATGAAAGAAAATACAATGGAGTCCATTCATTGAACACGGCTACCAAAATTACGCTGCTCGAGGCGTTGTCGATGGACGGGCGATAAGCAATTATTTAATAACAGAGAATCATTGTTTAATATTATTGCGTGTTCAGTTTATCGCTGGTTGAATAATGTCGTCGTAAATTTTAATTACAAGCCCCGAAATAATATAATATTTTTATTGCTTTGTTATGAGAGGCGCTGTAATAATATTTATTTTGTGCTGCTTGGGCCGCATATTACATAGGTGAAGGGTAATGCGCGGGAAGAGACGTGTGATTATGGTTATGAATAAACACTGCATTCGCCGACTTCGCCCGCTCGACGCGTTCTGTGAGCGCTATCGCTAAGACTCGCAAAATAGGTTGTCAACATTCAACTTGTCGGCATGATATTTTACGTAGGTTGGTACCATTTGCGGTTGCGGCTATTGTTAAGCCCCACCGTTTTTTAACTGTTAGCATTACTTTAGTCAACTTCTCTAGATATCTTTATCGGAGTACTGAAAAGTGAAAATTGAAGCCATAATATTACCTATATTATATGTCTATTGATATAAGTAGGTAGCCTAGATAGGTAGGTACTGTATGTATTTAGTGACGGAGTGGTATGTCTGTACTGCAACCATGTGACAATATGCATGTGTTTATTTATGACACTCACTGTTGCCAGTCTAGGTCCTAGGAATATTGTTTGTTGTAATTCTTGTACCTACTTAATAACTTACCGATGGCTTTTATTATCATCCGCACTTAACTCACCAATAGAATGGGTTTATGAGTAAGTAGTAGGTATGTGTCTACTATTATGAAGTTTATATTATGGTGAAAGTGAATCCATATTAGGATGTTTCCTGTTGTAAACATTCCTTATCTTCGCTGGTCACACGGGTGGTCCTAACGATTAAAATATATGTTATCTTATATTTTTTAATCTATGATATTATCATTACAATATCGCAGAATAAATATTTTTTATTATATAACATAAAATATATCTACATTCTACAGGTTCGCATAATTCCATAATTGAATAAAGGAATTGGACCCATATCATCCGCTTAGAAAAACAAAATTAACTAATACAAAAAACAGCAAACATACATAGATACGTTGACACTTCACAGTGGCTTGAAGTGAACGAAATCGTCCCCTAAAGTTTTTTTAATTATTTGTATTAAGTAATAAGGTAAGTACAAAGTACATATCTATTTTAAATTTGGTTTTATTTTGTGTGTATTAATTAGGTATACTTACCTATTATTATTATTCGTATGTTAGTGCACAAAACTATATAGGTATTATGTAGGTAGGTATATTATGTTTGTAAGTATATATTTTATTTATGTTCACTGTGAAAGTAAACTGGTACCTATATACCTATGATTGCTGATGTCGTTTGATAGGAATGGTAGGATCATGATAGATGGATGTTGGTGGTTTCAGGTATAGGTAGGAACAGTGTGACCGATTTTTGAGTGTCATTTACACCTTTGCTATTTTTATAGGTCTCAGAATAGAAATCGAGAGTGTAGTGTTATCTTTTCAATGGCCATTCTGCAAAATTTTCAACCCTTGAGTAAATTTGAGAGAGAAACCGTATCCTATCAAAACACACCTGCTGTTTACTCTAAAATTGCAACGTCCAGGTAAGTTGATATGTATGTACGCAGATGTATCGTATACGTCGGTAAATACGTGTACACATTTCGTAATATTGTTAAGCTTATGATGTACTAATGTTTAATCAAACCGTTCCTACCATTTTCTGTAACTGTGTAACATCTATAGTTACGTACTGACAAGCCGAGAGGAGAGAGGACAGAAGTACATATTTTATAGAGAGGTAGGTATTTTAACTATATTTTGAAACGTAATACCTAAGTAGTGTAAAATCAACAGTTTTTTCATTGGCACGACACTCCGATGTGCACATGCTAAAGTCTAAACCCATTAGGTTCATTCTCTGGGTTAAAACCAAACACATTAAAAAACGGCACATGAATCCCGGCTCTGACCAATTTTCATTCAGTATGAAAAAATAAACATCGGTAATTAATTATTAAACATAAGTAGGTACTTATACATATACCTAGTGACCATTACAAATTATTAAATCAACCTGCCATTTTAGTTAGATTTAAAAAATCTTATAAGTACCTAAGAATATATTATGTACCTACTACTTACCAAACATGGAACAATAGTTAGGAACGTCTGTATGATAATAATATACATTCAAGTAGGTATGTCGCGTAAATGTAACGTGCTTTCAATATTGACGGCAGTCGTCACGCTTTGTTATACCTACTTGGGTTTTCTGGCATGACCGTCATAAAATACCCTGCTTCAAAACTTGGTCCATGGCGATGTTTTTTACATTTTTATTTATTAATTTGTCCTGTGGGTGTAACTCTTCCATCAGGATGTTTGATTTGAAGAGTTTTGATTCTGGTTAGGTAGGTAGGTAGGTACATTTCTATTAGGCATTAATAATATAATAATAATATACTTAATGATTGGAAACCATGCCACTTGCGAATGTTAACATGAGTTAAGTGCAGATGTGGCTTTTGAGCTTCGAGGGAGTGAAAAGCTAGTAGGTACCAATGCATTGAAAAAATACAGTCGGAAAATATTCGTTTGAAGAATTACGGTTAGATAATATATATATTAATGTGTTTATTTATAGGGCAGGCCTTTATCTACAAACGCATCGGTCCTGGCTGAAGATGATGAATTATGTATTATGCGAAGAAAAAAATAATTGTGTCAAAATCAGAATGAATGCTTATGTTTTGTTCTCACAATTCTTCAGACGTACCACAGCCTTTGTTATATTTAGCAATATCCAGGTGATTCCTTTGTCATTCTGAAGAAATGTAAAATTGAATACATAGGTACCTATATAAATAGTTATGTATCGGCAACGAATACAGAAGTCATTAGGTTCCGTATTTATGAGTGAAGAATCAAAGTGGTGCGGTACAAAGACGGTCCAATTGTGTGACTCTTGTTGGGCAATTCATCGATAAATAGGCGGATAATTGGGGGGGCATGCGCCTCAGACGGAGCATTACGAAATGCGGCGACCACCATTGTGCGATTGGAGATTTATTTCGACTCAGAGTTTTAAATTAACGGGGGACCTAAGGCCGGGTGCTCATACACATATTTTTTTGTTTGTTTGGAGGGTTAATTGAATTGGTGTATATGTACGTGGGATAGTATATTATACTTATTCAAACTATTTGGGAAATGAAAGCTATCATTTCTTAACCATGCATATAGGTATTCGGAAAGGAAAAGTACTGATGGAACAATTTCATATAGGTACTTACTGAAATAATACATATCTTTGAGTAATTTAATTACCATTAAATCAACAGACAACAAATATATTTTACAATATTTAAATAATTTCTACAAATTAATGGATAGATCGATGATTATTTGAAATATTATAGATAGTATGAAAATAATATCAATATAATGATTGTTTCATGCATGCGCCGTTTATAATAATATAAAAATATGTATTTATATCGCCCACGACGACCGAAAGGCTTACGCGTCGGCATGTAATGTCGTGGGTCTCAGGTTCGAATCCTGGCAAATACACATTGTTTTTAAATTTGTGGTTGGAGTTGGAGTATGGACATAGTAGGTTAAGCAAACATCCATTTCTCTTAAAAAACAAAAATCTGTCAATAAAAACCTCCACTCTGTGGAGGCCCATATGCTCCTATTAGGATCGGACATGGTCAAAAGAAAAAAAAGGAGAATAATTTACTCTCACAGTCTCGTATTAAGTTAAAAAAAAAACACAGTAACATTTTAGCTATTGCCCATCTTATTAGTTAGTAAAATACCTACTATAAACTGGTTGTTGCTTGAAATTAAAATAGAATAGATAAATAGTACCTAATTTATTTGAATTATTCATTTCTCATGCAAAATTTGTATTAAAATTTAATAATATATAAATACTTGCTGACCCGGCAAACGTTGTTCTGCCATATAAATTATTTCTAGTGAATATTTTGGTTGTTAAATAAAAAATAAGGAATGCATCGTAAGTGTGTGGGGATGGGATCTATGACAGAAAGAGGAATGGAGCGCTGTAGACGATGACTGCCGATAAAAACAAAAAATCACCAACCATTCATTTTCTCAATTCAAAATGAGTAATGATGTTCATAATGAATGAATTACCTGTGACAGGATCTCGTTGTTTAATGTTTATGCAATATCCGTCTTGTCCCTACCAGAAAATTAGCGGATATTGGAGAGCGTCGTATGAACGGTGTGTGTCAGCGATGAACTCCAGATTATTGTTTCTTCTTAGAATCATGAATTCTCGCGTCGATGTGCGGTCGCCAACCATGATTCCAGCAATGTCATAAAAAACAGGTGCATTGAATCGACGCACGTGCTCTCCAGCTGATGTTTTATCAGGATTGATGACAATAGCGTGATTGTCACTTTGCAATTCGTGCATGTGTGCTTTGAAGAATTTCAATAATTCATTGTGCTCATTCAATAGGGCGTCCAGTTCGCCGACGATACGCCTGGCATTAGGCGAATTGAGGTTATTGTAGCCGCAACGTGCATCCACACGATTGATGTCCTCACCGCCCATGAAGTAGATTTGTAAAAAAATAATATGTGGTTCGTTTGGCATTGGCAGCAATGAGCCTACTTTGTGGTATACCTGGCCCTTGATTTTGAACGTAGAATGGAATTGTTGACCATTTGCCGGAGTATTATGAACTATTTCTGTTGCTCCGAACGAAGTCATTTGGAAACATGAATTGAATGTGCGAATGGACTTCAGGAACAGGTTTGAATCTGGAACCGTGCCGATGAGCAAGCCGTTCAATGGTTCTGGTGGGATCTCAATTTCTGGTAGTTGCACTTTTCCTGATGTGCAACACATCCCGGCTGACTCATGTTTGAATTTGAGCGCATGACAATGGAGACATTATTTGTCCATAGCACCAATCAGCACTTTCGAATGAGCGGAATATTCAATATCTGGCTCGTACTCAAATGCGAGACGAAGAAATGAAGCGGATGTAAATGCTCGATGTACTTGTTGGCGTTGTCAATCATTTGCTCTGCGTGTGTTGACTACGAACCGGCGCGCTTGGCTCCGTTCCAATTGTCGTTGTTGATTTCGTTCAGCTCGTGCCTCTTGTGATTGAGATGCACGCAATTGCGACATGCTCACACGCACGTTTTTGTTATCTTGTTGGATTTGTTCGTTTGTTCTTTCTGCTCTACTATTTCGCATGTTTGTGGCTTTATTCATTCGACGGCCCAAATGGCCCCCTTGCGTCTTGCTGGCATTGTGCACTGTAATACACGCACACAAAAATAGATAAATTAAAATAAATTGTACAAAATTTTGCACGCACTACGTTGTGATATGCAGAATGAAATGTAAAAATGACGCGACGCTTTTCTTGAATTCTTCTCGGACGTAGCGCCATCTGTCATTCAATAACATAAATAATTTCGTGTGTGAAATACGAACGACGGTTAAATTTGTTCATACAAAAATAATAAAATCGCAATTAAAAAAATGGGAGGGAGGGGGTAGGAGGGTGAAAATTTGGGGTTATAGGTATTTTCTGATGCCAAATAATAAAAAAAAAAATACAAAAAAAAAATGTCAAAAAAATAAAAGAAATTTTTTTCTGGATAGAGATACCCTAATCACCTAGCGGTATGAAATATACTTGTTGACCTATTCTCATACCTAACAAATATACATAAAAAAAATCATAAAAATCGGTTGAGCCATTTCGGAGGAGTGCGACCACAAACATCGTGACACGAGATTTTTATATATATAGAGATTGTTCCCTGTTTATGATTACCTAGTCAAGGTACATGGAACTAAGAAATAATGGGAACTGAAATACCTAACTGTTAAGGATCTCGAGTAAGAAAGAATACGGGGTAAATTTAAACATGTGTCAAGAATACGTCATACGTCGAATACTGACAACTGCTCTCGGTTTTTGCATTGCCGCTCATTTGATATTGGTGTATTACACACACTATTGCACGTCTGTAATGCGTGGTTCATTTTCGTAGGACACTCACACATTCAAAACCCTGCGTCAAACTTTCCTATATTAGTATATTGCCTATCGGAATTCTATTTATTATTTGTTCTGTTTTAAGGTACATTTTTATTAGTAATATAGTATATAAGTCACAACGGTGTGCGATTTGCCTTACAATAATTGTATGAAGTGTTACGCGGTGTCCATGCGAGATATTTCTTTTGTCCTCTTAGTCCTTCGATCCCGCGTGTCATTGATTCCTTTCATGTCCTTGAAATCTTTTTGTGTCCCTAATTCTTTTGGTGTCGCGAAAAAAATTGCGGCCGTCCTCCGTCTTGTTAGATGTCCGCCTCTTTGATGAGCGTCCGATCCGAGAAATTTATGGTCGCGAGGTTCAAATTTTGACAGCTGAAGTCATACATATTCGATTTGATGAGCCGACCGTCATATTACGAGAATAACGGCCCTCATCTTTGGGTATTAAGCGAGTTTTTAGGATCTGTCTGGAAATGTATAAGGATATGATTACCTACATAGCTCTGTGGGGAATGGGTTAAAGGAGTTTAGATAAATTCACAAATTATTGTTTTTTTTTCATTGCGTATTCAAATTCTGAACATATTTTTAACAGTAGGTATAATAAGGCCATGATGCTAAACGACAGTAGGTACTGTAGTAGGGTTACATGTAAATTATACGTAAAACATTTCACCGTGTGTCACACGGTCTCTAATTTTATTAGATTCAATATGATCATTAATTCAATTTTATTTTCATAGCTGATTTTGGCAAAATTTATCAATTCAAGAATGAAAACCTAACCTAACCTAACCTAACAAAACAAATAATCCAGTACTTATATCGGCTATTTTCAAAATTTGTTTGCTGCTGGCTTCCTGTAAACCGTGTTTTATTTAGACATAAATTTTATGTCAGTAGGTACTATACGACCCAAAGATGTTGGACGGTCTTTATTATACGGCCATATATTTCCGATACAACTTTTCCCAGTGAAGTGTGACTGAGTTTATCTGCGGTCAAATTTTTGGTTATTTATATTTCATTGGTGACAACGGTGCGCGTTTGTTTCACTTAGCGACGAGTTGTTTACGCGCTTTTCAATCGTAAGCATCTAGAAAATGGAGTACCTACCTGGCTGTTATACACACAACACAGTACAATGCGGAGAAATCCAAACCACTGATTATATCATAGACAACTACGCTCTGTTCCTACCCTTTCCTGTAGAATGTATTGCCATTCGTTCGACCGATTCGAAGACCTCAAATTTGTAAACTGAAACTGCACGAAGCTGATTTTTGGTGTTGTACGACATCCTTCAATTCCTATTACTTGTCTTACATTATCATATCGAAAATTATAAAATACCCACACAGTTATATTTCTCTAATAGTGATAATTTTACCATCAGTAATGTGGATGTTTTCATTCAGTATTGGATTATAGCAAGTATCAGCTTCATACTTATTATAAATTTATTTCAATTCATTCAATGTTAAATGCATGTGTCTGCCTACAAACGTTATTTGTTTGGGATTTTTTTTTTTTTGCGACAAATAGGAATAGAGCAGCTGCTGTAAGCCTAGAGAGAATTACGGTAGAGATTCGCATTTACAGAGCTTGCCAATAGTTTAATTTGTATACAACATATTACTTACCTATCTATTTACTTTTATCATTACTATTTATTTCAGTTTTAGCTAATTGGTGTATTCATGATTTAATTTTGAAGTACCTAATCATTTTACAGATAGGTAATCAATTAGTGTTGTATAACTTCATCGTCATCATTTTAGGCTGGTTTTAGACCTTTGTCCATCAGAGTCTGTTTTGTCGACTCTTTCCGGTACATCCATTTGAAACCAAGAAACACATAAATTATTCTTCTTCGAAACATTTCGACAAGTAGGTGCAGTACGCGTTTAGTTCACCTTGTCACCTGGTATCCTTAACTTGTGATGTATCATACCGTTTTTCACTTTTCCATTATATAACCGTAGCGTTCTTTCCAGTATTTCTGGAAAATTATTTTATATGCTAGGTAACCGACACAACAGTTTTTTTCAATAATATTAATACCATCGACCGAAGGTACTTGATGGAATTTGAATTTACATTCTAATGGATTTAAGTTTTGTACTATTCCTTTGAGTCGTTTTTGCGAACCGGGTTATTTTTTTTACCAAAATATCTGTAGATAGGTTGAAAATTCACTGCCGAACTAAGTTATGTTTGTTAATTCGGAATTATTCGGATTCCCGTAATTGTGGTTCTGCTTGCTTAGGGTGTACATTGACTTCGATTAATATTCGCTAGGTGGTGTCATACATTTTCATACAAAAATTCAATCAAATTATTTCATACAGTCGAGAGGAATGACTTGCTTATCTTATAGATACCTCCGGTTCATTTTAAATTAACATAATATACTTATACAGGAACTAACCATTTTGCGTTATGGTGGAATTAAAAAAAATACGTTAATTTTCTTGTGATTAATAAATAGTTTTCATATCACGTAATCATTCTGTTAATTTCGGTTAATTAATATGTATAGGTAACAGTTGAATTTTGATTTTTTCACCGAAAGTTTGGGCAACTGCGGCTACTAATGAATGGAATAAAATAAATTAATTTGAAACCATAATTTAGGGTGGCCATACCAGCTGTAGCTACCTTTATTGCACCCCTATCAACGTTATTAGCTGTTTTATAACCTACAGTATAAGAGTTTTCTAAAACTGGCGGAATTTTAAAACAATCGATCAATATTTTGCTATAAATGACAATCAACCACTATTAATTCAATAATCAATGTTTGAAATTCTGTTTCCAGATATCATCTTTTTGTCGTTATAGAAACATAAGTCCATCTATCTGCTCGCTATGTTTACATAATATTCTTCCGAATATTTCAAGATCATCAAATTAGTAATACAGAATACAAAATATCTTAATGTTACTTGGTGTGTACTGTAGATATACAGTAACAGATAACAGTGTTGGTTACAAGTAGTGGCAACTATTGTCGTCAGATCGATTTAGTTTTTGAAGAGATGTTAAAGACAGGATCGAGAACTCTAAACTTACTCCCCGCAGAATGTCCCAATTTTACTAATGCAGCTTATTCGAACCTAATTATTTTCATGAGGGAAAATTACAAATTATGAGACATTCACAACACTAAAAAAAGAAACATTATTAAAATGAGAGAACTCACCTATGCGGGATACACTGAGATATATTATTTTTAAAGTGATGTTTTAGTACAGCCATTGCCATTTCAATTTGGCATCACTAACTGTAGATACCTACTTATGTAGGTAACACATTACTTAGAGCCCCGTGCAGAATCCAAGATTTCGATCTTAAGGATAAGTTGCCGAAAAGCATGACTTAACTATAGACTATACTGACTATAGAGTTAAGGAATCCTTAACCATAGACTACTTTTGTTATGAACACGCCCCCTTCTGTATTACCATTTACCACTGACAGCTGCTGTCAAAATAAATTCGCGTGTCTATAAAACAGTCCATACACTCATATTCATTTAACAATTTATCTCAATATGGATATTGATAATGTTAATTGTAGCATGAACATGCAGAATATTATTTTATTATTTATACGCCAGTCCGCAGAAATACAAGATGCCCGACAGAATGACACTGGACGCTAGTGTTACCATGTTAAAAAATTATCTTGCGGTACCTGTGAAATCACGTATAATGACTGATAACAGAAACATAAGAGTTTTATAATTATGTATTTATAGTTATAGTTATTGCATTTATAAAGTGCAGTTGTCATATTTTTGTCATCATTTAACAATTACAAAATAATTTACCTAAACTATAGGAAAGAGAATTTTGAAATATGGTATTATTTTCAATAGACAAAATGAACGAAGCTTTTAAGACAAGGCGAACCATAGACAACATGATCTTAACTAAGGACATGTTTCTGCATAGTGTTTTCTGCTAAGGAAATTTTAGTTATGGTAAATGTTTCTGCATTCCGCTCTTATCAGAGATACACATAACTACTTAGGTCTCAGTGGCCCAACCAATCAACCCAATGCATTATAAGGAAGATTTTGTACATACTGTAATATCCGAATCTGTCCTGGAAGTACATTAGTCAAATTGTAGATACATCCGTGGCCGTTACCGTCATACTCTGAGGCAACAATACAGGGGTGCACTCATTATTAATTCTATTAACGATGGCGATAAATGACATCGTGTTGATCTAAATCATGCTCATACCTCTCTGAGCATAACCTGGCGATTAATGAGCCTCCTTTAATTTAAATTAAACCAAAACTCGTTAGTTTTAACGGCTGAATTATACGAAAACTCTTAATTTCACAACGGCGACGGGCGTTTATTAAGACAAGCCCGAAGCACCTGTCAACATTAATTACAATCAATAAGGCGAGGAAAAGAGCCGAGAGGTCGAAAAGAACCGAGTCTTAGAAGCGGATTCACCTACGTAGCTGCAGCAGGCCAGCGCATAACTCGCCGTTTATGGCTCGAGCCAGAACCATTAAAGGGTTCCCCGTTTGATGATTCGGCGTCGTAAATTGCATTGCCGCAATAGTGCATTAAAGGGAAATAATGTTGATAATTATTATTTAGTTTATTTCACATTATTTCGGCTTTGGATCAAGTGGAGTTAATTATCAAAATACTCATAACTCTACTAATATTTTCATTGATTAAAAACAGCAGAACCTGAATAATTTCTTACGTTCAAGTAGCATATTATGGGTATCTATATACCTTTTTTTAAATTATTTTTAATCATATTTATTATAAACAGCTTCTTCTGGCATCGCGGCCACTACGAAATCACATTGGAACGGTGTTAGTGTCATTTGAAAATATCGATACCGGCACGTAAATGAGTCGCTTGCACTGCCAGAAGATGACATTTACGCAGAACAAAAACATGAACTAAATAATTAATTAGGTACTCATATTATTGTAATTTAGATTGAGTCCATTTATCTATTATCAAATAAGTACCTATATTACACTATATTTATTAATTATTTTTAAAGTATAATTATCGGAAGAGCTGTAGACACGTTAGCAGAATACGCGAAAACAATGCTGGAAAGATTTGAATGCCGAACAATGTTGGTTGGTACAGTTAAGTTAAGTACTTACTTATTTAAAATTTATTTGTTTATGTAAGAATGTTGTTTATTAAAATTTTTCATACAATGCATTTTCACCATGAATTGACAGTTAAAAAACTGTTATTTCTATTAGCTGAGCCATAATATGTCTATCGAGGTGGTGGTTTACGGTGGACATTCTTTTTTCACATCTTATTTTTTTTAATTACATAGGTAATCAATAATATGTTAGGGGCACATTACTGTTTAAGCCTCACCTAGAAGGCAAACTTCCCATTATTTCTGTGTTCCTTGGTTATGGGTAATAATATACGTAACTTAGAAAACTTCATCAGAGTATCTTAATAATTTTAACTTTTGAACCTTACTTTCTTTATTTTATCAGCTGAAGTAGGTCATGAATACGAATAATATTGAACCAGTGCATAATATGTTCTCGCGCTATTATTCATGACCCCCGAGAGTTCAGATATGTAGTGCATCTCATTCACATAACCTTAATTAAGGAATAAGGTAGGATTTAAAAGCTGTTTTCACATCAATTAAAATTACCTTTCGAATGTAGGTACATACATACTGTTCGTCGAACATTGATTGTTGCGGAAAATAATTTATAATGTTATAATCACAGGATTAAAAAAAAATGTTATTCGTTTATTTTGTGATGCAGAAATAGATGAAAACAAAATTCACTGGTGTAATTCATTCAGTAGGTCATGAATACGAATAATATTGAACCAGTGCATAATATGTTCTCGCGCTATTATTCATGACCCCCGAGAGTTCAGATATGTAGTGCATCTCATTCACATAACCTTAATTAAGGAATAAGGTAGGATTTAAAAGCTGTTTTCACATCAATTAAAATTACCTTTCGAATGTAGGTACATACATACTGTTCGTCGAACATTGATTGTTGCGGAAAATAATTTATAATGTTATAATCACAGGATTAAAAAAAAATGTTATTCGTTTATTTTGTGATGCAGAAATAGATGAAAACAAAATTCACTGGTGTAATTCATTCGATCTTTTACTAAAATCTGAATTAATAAAAAATCCGTATTTGTGATGAAAAAATGTTGTAAATATTTTGTTGTTGTTTTCCAAGATTATGGTGTTTAATTTTTTTTTTTTTTCAAAAATGAAAAATAGCTTGGCAAAGCTAGTGAATATGTCCGAGCGGTTAATTTCCCAGACACAATAAATGCACTACTCAAGCCATGGGCCCCACATCGTGAAGCGGGCCCCCAGGCTAGGATCTTTGGGGGGCCTCCCTACCTATCGCTAAGTATACAGGCAGTGTGAAGCTCTACATTATCGCCTTTTTATCGACTTTTTTATTAAGGCAAATTTGTGATGTGTGTTTATCTCACTTATCTGGTCGACTCGCCTCGCCGGGCCCCTCCTTAGCTCGAGCCCCAGGCTAGAGCCCTGTCAACCCCCCCCCCTGTGGGGGCCATGACTCTAGCTACCTTTTAGGTATGTAGATGAAGGCATTTCACAAATTAATATAATATACCTGCCCGTGTCTTTATGTACCTACAATTTCTTTTTATAATGCTACACCAGTTATTATAAGTTTGAATACGCATTTGTAAGTTTCTAATTTTTAAAATATGTTTCCCAATCTATTTTATGTTTTAAAAGTCTTTGCCGAAACTTAGAATTCGTGATTTGAGTTCTTGGTGGTGGATGTAATCACTAAGGGGCGTTTCACGTAGCTCGGACGATATGCATACTATGATGATGTCAGGGTAAATTAAGTAAGTAGATAAGCATTAATGATATTGAATTGAAATCATCGACTAGACATAAGAAAACTCTAAACTCTAAAGTGTATTTGCATTTTAATTTTCACATTAAGTCTTAAAAAGTAATTCTGGCAATCTTCGCTTGTATTATTTCACACCTGAATTATTATGTAGGTAATACAGAACAGTGAACACCTCAAGTATGTATAACGCCTCTGTCAAGCCCATTTTCATGGTTTAAATAGCGTTATATCGATAGAATTCACGTATTCTGACGTTCGAATGGCAATAAATACTTGCTAATTTCTATAGAAGAGCCCCCTTGTAGTTCTTTTGTACGTGACCGAGACGGTGATTATTTATTGGTGCGGTAGGTTTATGGGGGCAGTTTTGGTCGGATTCGTATGAAGTATAAAAAATATATATTATAATACAGTACCTATGAAGGCATCTGGGCTTAGCTTTGCATTTTTGTAGAGCGCAAGTACGTGCCGTCGCATCGAGTTTTGAGGATTACGTGCGATAATTTATTGTTTGAAAAAAAATCTTAAAAATGGTTTGACAAGATTTCATACAATCGCTTTGACTCCGAAGTGATTGATATTCTGTTTTAGTGCTTTGTAATGTACCTAACGCTCATTCTACACCTGCCTTCTTTCGGTTACACAGATTTCTCTAAATACGTTTGTATTATAGTTACATGCTTAAAATAATATACATACATAGGCGGCTCTCGTGGTGCAGTGGGTAAGGCGCTGGCCTTCCACCCGAGAGTTCTGGGTTCGATTCCGGTCATGACAAAAACATTTATGTGTTTTTCTCAAAGCCTGGGTGTTTGTGATTGGTCAAAATTACTAACAACCACCTTGTACGAAAAAGCAAGGACATGGTTATTAATAATTCTTAAAAAAAAAAATACATACATAATAATATTATTGACTTTGGATGGGACCCATTACTAATATTATTATTTTTGCGGCAGCTGCGTTCACATTTAATAATCTTGCTCCTTGATAATAATTATTCACTGAACGTTTGAGAAAAATAAAATTGAGGTATCATCCTATTTTTACTCTCTGTGTCGTTAAATGATGGGATTTGGGCAAACCATGGAGAAGACTGACCAATCAGATGGCCAAACTATCCGAATCGCGGTCCTCAGACATGGGAAGTATTTTTAAAACAACGAAAAAAATAATTGTATTCGTAGTTCATGCCTCGCAAAGCGGAACGTTATGAATGTTATGATATATTCTACTTTTTTTCTGCCATATGACATTAGAACGCGTCCAAAAAAAATTCTTCGATGTCTTTATTTTAAGACATACCTATAACTATTTTCCTTTCGATAATTCGTCGAATGACTATTTTCCGACTGCCTTTTTACAATCCATGCTTACTTTTCACTCTCTTGAATCTCGTAGGTTTCTTCTGCTCTTGGAACACTTTTGCCTGTTATCGCGAGGGATGGTTTCCAATTCTGGTGTCCTAATGAAGTTGAATTTTCAAGGGCCTGTCAATTATCTACGTGGTCGCAGTCATGATTTATTCTGGATCGGAACCGTTTCCTCGTGTCAAGCCTATCAGGCACCATTAGCAAGGGGTGCAAGACTAGTCAATGCGCTCCCCAAAGACGTAGACATTTTCGGTGACGTGCTATGTATTTTGTATCCGAAATTTTATTTTTCTGTATACAATTGTATGTTTTTTGTTTTCGAAAATGGAATTTGCTTTCTCCAAGGGCAATCCATTAACTTCGCAGGCTGGCTCTGATAAGGGATTGGCTTATACTTTGTCTTCTTAGTATTTAAGCTATTTGTTGCAGACATCTGTTACCCTATTAATGAGTATTTGCAAACTTTTGTATGTATATGCGATGTTTGAATGCTTTCGCGGATCATAGAGTAGTCTGGACCGGCACAAATGTGGAGATAAAATTATCAACTACGCTCAATTAAGCGCTCCAAAATATGTGGGTACCTACGGACCGGACCTATTGTGGTTTCTCACGAGAATTACATTAGATCATACTTCTTTATGTTAACTTCTGAAGGTTAATTAAATTGAATTTAAAAAATACTTTAGGCGAAAATTCTTTAATAAATGTCATGTTTTAACTGTAAATAACCTTCACATATAAAAGCAGTCTTTTTAATAAGAGCTCTTTTTCTGCAATGAATTTTGCAATTTCTGTCCCCATATTCTTCGCATACCCGATAATAAGAGTCTTATAAATAAATTTTTGTTTCGTTCCGTGAAAAGAAATAATGGTCGTCGGGCATATATAATGTCAAATAAACAAGAATGTATTGTGATCCGGGCCGGGGTCAGCCGCAATTTCCTCCGATAGAATCTTGTATTACCATACACCAAGAGAATTATTTTGAACGACAGAATATAAAGTGAAGATACGGCTAAATAAAAATTAATTGATAATTTACATACTTTCATAAAAGTGAGTATCACAGCAAGGTTTTTATTTATATTTAATGATTAAGGCTATATTCGCACACGATGACAGTTCAGATAAGATGTTCATTGCATACATCAAAGCGTGGAATGACTAGGCACGGGAAATGTATCCAGAAAAGTGTAGGTGTCAGCGGTAAATTGACGTGGGTTGGTGATGAATAAGGTGGTACTAACGGTGTTCAGTAGCTTTGGATTTTCCAAACTCGGTAGCGTGTTGCATCCAACCTTCGCACGCTACACTGCGAGTGCGAATGTCCCCAATATTATGGCCAATGTTCCAATCAAAATTAATAAAATTATCTGTTGGAATTTCAACATTTCAAAAAGTCATTAAAGCCGTTTTGTTTCATACGTACTCTGCGAGTTATGTTTGTCAGAAGCGATTAATAGTATCTAAGTATATTATAGCCTAGAGAGACAGGTGCTGTTGAGTACCCTCCAGGGAACTCACCCACTCTTCACTCTGCCCAGAGAGAAGCTCATGACCGTAAAAGTAAAGAGTATTTTTCGCAAAGAATATGGTTATATTTTAGGATGTTCACGATCCTCAGTCATGAGGGAAGGACCCAGAGAAGAAAGAAGTCAATTAAATTTCTATCATGCATATCTATTCGTCATAAATAAAGACATTACAATATAATATGGCGATGTTAGGTTTCTGTATAAACACAAAGCAATGTAGATTAGTCCTAGTCTTTATACTGATACGCAAATTTATTATATTTTTTAATAAAAAAGCCTCAGGAATATAGTACAAACATTAAGAGAATATTAAAAAAATCTTAAAAATGCAAGGATGGTAGGTACTTGAATCGGTATATTAATCGATTGAAGCTCTCGCCTGACAAAGCAAGACATGTGTTTGAATAATTCCTCTCTGTCGTATAGATTTTTTATTCAACGAATAATTCACAAGATTTAAGAATGTAACATTCTAATTATTGAACGTACATAATTTTGGAAACACTTACGAGAAAATATATAACCAATAGAAAAAAATCTTCTTTGAAACTCAATTTGGAAAGCGCTTCAGATAGTATTAGTGAAAGAGTTATTAAGAGCGATTAGTTAAAATATGTCGCAATTAAGTATGATACCTATAGCATAGTAGTTTATGTGCATGGGCGCGAAACCCGAGAGATGCAGGTTGGATTCCTGCTGGTGGTCCTATTTTATTTAGAGTTTTTCTATTGGTTATATATTTTCTCAGAAGTGTTTTCAAAATTATTCTTATAAATAATTATATTATTTCTGAGCCAATTAAGCCATATACAAATCTATCATCAGAAATTGTATGCTCATGTAATGTTATTCACAATTTATATTGTATCCTACCTATATCTTATAACTTATAATATTGAAATGATGTTTTTTGTCATCCATCCGCCAATGTGTGGGCGTGTTTCTAAATCTTGGGATGAAAATAAATGTCTCATTCTATTAATTTTAATTAACTCAATGTATATTTTTTTATACTGGAAATGAATATTACATCATTCGATTATATACTTACCCATATCAACAGAATATATAATTTTATGAACTCTAAAATGATATTAATTACTTCCTTTAGATTTTATCCTTTACCTATGTATATTATTACGAATTTAGGAAATTGCGTGTTGGTTGGTGTTGTTCATATGACAATTTTTGTATAAAACATATAAAACACGAAAATATATTTTTCGTGACATAATGCACAAACCAAAAACATCTTTTATATAAATATAAAATAAACATGAAAATGAAAATGAAACAAAGGGAGGGAGCGTCTGCGACCATCAAATTATAAAACAAATTCTGAAGTGAGAGATTATTTTTTATTATTACCACGTTTTTCTTAGCTCGTATTCTTGTTTGTCCGGTGGTTGTTTATCCAGTATAAATCTTGCAATCGATTTTTAACTAACTTCCCGACTAGCTAGATATTTAAAATATCAAAACACGATGCCAATGCATTCTTTTAATACTTTTAGCCATAATTAAGTAGAATTGAATTCATTTTCAGTTAATTCTGTTTTGTATGAAAAGTTATTTCGGAAGAAATCCGTAATCCAATCCACTATTATTGGTTGCTAAGGGATTGGTCCTAGCTAGGTCTTTTACTTTTTACGGATTTTTCTGAAATAACTTTCCATACAAAAAAGAATTAACTGAAAATGAATTCAATTCTGCTTAAAGATGGCTAAAAGTATTAAAAGAATGCATTGGCTTCGTGTTCTCATATTATATTCTAAAAGTTTCAAATGTCTAGCTAGTCGGGAAGTTAGTTAAAAATCGAATGCAAGATTTGTACTGGACAAACAACCACTTGACAAACAAGAATACTAGCTAATAAAAACGTTGTAAAATAGTATTGCCTATGTGCATTTTTATTTGAAGCAATTCATTTTTTTCAGAATTAGTTAGGTAACTATACAATTTGAGAGGGGGGAGGGGGCATGGAGATTTTTGAAGCGTTGAAGTGGGGCTTGGCAGAAATAAGGTTGGGAATTTAATTATTTAATAGACGAATATAATATGCTTAGATTATAGAAAATATAGATAATATGCTTTGAAATTTTGATTCCCAGCTTCGTGTTAAAAATGACATAACAAGGAGAGGTCAGGTGAGTACTGGATATATTGGCGATGATTTACGATTAACCTTCACAGAATACTCAATACTGTATGTGAGTACGTACATGTTTTTATTTTTCCGCGATAATAAGTAACTTGCAAGAGTGGCAAACCGTTTGACGTTTATTCCCACATAATAAAGCTTCGGTTGTCCGCTCGGAGGCGGGTCGGCCCCAAAAGAGGTTACATTGTAAGGCTGAGTATTTTATGGACAGTTCATATCTACTCGTTTTGTGGGGGAAAATTTATTTTACAATAGCGGGCGACAAGATTCACTCCTTCGTATCCTTCTCTTGCAGTCTGATCGTTGACTTGTTCCGTACGGGACTACGTTTGTTACTCAAAAGTCAAAACTATTCCATATTGCGATTAAAATATTATTTTCGTACTTATATCAAAAATTAGGTCATATTGAGGTACGTTTTTTTATACATTCTGCATTTTAATAAAGTCGTGAATTCTTCTATTATGTTACTAATCGATATCGATAGCACCCTTTTGAGATGAATAGCATTATAAGCACAGGTACCACATTAGCGTGAAGTTCAATAGTTTAGCTAGAAAAATAGTCGGGCGCCAAGCGAGAGAAAGTGATGCAATAGTATTGATGTAAGTACAGCCGAGATTTTTTTTTTCGACCATGTCCTATGATAATAGGATCATATGGGCCCTAACAGAGCGGAGGTTTGGTTTGTGTTAATAGATTTTCTTTTTACGAGAAATGGATGTCAGCCAATTGCTTAACTTATTAGGTCCATACTCTGACTCATACACAAGTTGAAACACAATATGTGTACTTGTCAGACCCAGGATTCGAACCTAGGACCCACGACGCTATAGGCCGACGCTTAAGCCGCGCGGCTAGTGGGTGTATAGAGCCGAGAATAGAAACCGTTAAAAATATTATATTAGCCTTGCCCAATAATTGCATTGAAGAAATCGCATCTGCGCATGTTCAAGATTGAACAGATCCACTATAACATAAGTCAAAGGTTATCTGTTTTCAATGGTTTTATAATAATGATTACTAGAAATATTATTATTAGCAGTGTCCAAATTTTTTAACATATATTTGTAAGATGTTAAAAATGTCTTTCTGAATGTAAAAGACATGCTTTGATCGATATTAATTGCTGCTATTGAAGTAAGTGGTTACCTGCTAAATTTTGAGTTTGTATTTGTTTATTTATAAAGTCGTGTTTACATTTTTTAATCACTTTATAAGTCTAAAGCTATGCATTTATTTCATAATCCCTTAATATGAGGTTAACACAGTTTATTTGAAGTAGCAAAAAAGAAATATTGATTTTTTGTAATTTAGGTGTTAATCAAGAAATAATTTTATTTATATTATTTACATCACCATTCATCAATTTTATATGGTTACATAAATTTGAAAATATCAACTAAATATCAATGACAACCTTCTCCACTATAATTATATGTAGGTACATATCTTAAATTTTAACCCATAGCTTACGGGCCGCACAAAATTGTGTTTTTGCTAATTACTTTTCAAATGAAAATTAACACGTTAATTACAAAATTAATTAAAAAGGCACGTAAGCATTGTGTTAATATACCGTTTTTTCTTATTTAACTAACTTTAAAATTAAATTACGTACTCATTCGTTGACCTGAAATAGTTCAAAATTTATTTTCTTTTATTAAAGATTTCCAAAATTAATATCCTTTGATTACGAACTGTTAAACATTTATTCTGGGTGAAATATAATTATGCCTAAAAAAGAGGCGCAACTAATTATCATAATAATAAAAACCCTGCCATAAATGAATTAATAATATAACCGCGTCTTGAACGTGTTTTCTTGCACCGAACTCGGGTATCGCATCTTAGTTTTTTTTTCGCTCATTCTCTTGGTGGTATAAATAATTTTCTTTATTATTTGTCCTGATACAAGCAAATGAAATGAGCACTTGATGTCAGCTCTTCCAATTTTATCGTTTTTGGCATACGCTTGCGAAAACAATAAATTCGCCGGTTAATATTCTGTTCCGAATAATTTATATGTTAAAAAATAACTTGTGCATTTAATGCGCGTCAAATATAGAACGCGCGCATTTTTAATACACCTTTTATTTCATGACTGGACAATTTACTGTGCAGAAAATTATTGCACCGACAGATAGTTTCACAAGCTTAATAAAAACTGTTACCTACTCCTTGTGCTACAGATTAATTGTCTTCTTTATTTTTGTTTGCTCATTAGGTGAAACCATAGAACAGATAATAAATAGAATACCGATAGGCTATATTCAATACGCCGCACGTTGGTGCAGGGTTTTTGAATGTGTGAGTGTCCTACGAAAATGAAGCACTCATTATGCACGTGCAATAGTGTGTGTAATACACCTAGCGTAAATGCATAAACCGAGAGCAGTTTTCAGTAGTCGACGTACAACGTATTCTTGACACGTAAGTAAATTTAACCCGGATTCTTCCTTACTCGAGACGGTTACCTGCTATCGCCTTAGCCGTTGGGTATTTCAGTTACCATTATTTCTGAGTTCCCTGGGTGAAACATACACCTTCCTAGGTTTTTCTAACCAAAAAAGTAAACAGATAAATGTTGGATGCAATTAAAATTTATCGTTTGAGATCAATTTTCCGCATTATACATTTTTCTCTAACGAGCCAACAACTTCGCTGACTGCCTTTGGAATAAGTAGGGTTAATTAGGTTTAGTTAAATATTGTTTAGAAAATATACACAAATAGTTTATTCAGAAGTTATGGCGTTTACAATAACGCACGAGTAAACTCGTCCATGGCCTGACGTGACATACATGGTTTAACGAGTTAACTTGGTTCTGGCAGTGATCAGGTTTCTTTGGTTTTACATTATGCGCTTGATTTCGTCGTCGTCGCTGACTCAACTTTGCTATACATACATTATACATCATACGAGATGTCTTTGAGCTAGAGTGCGACAGGATAAAGAAATAAATGTAATTTTTAAGTTCCTTATCATAACTGTATAGGTATACGTTGTCTCGTTGTTATGTTGGTTGGACTCTTAAGTTCATTTGATTGTAAGTACATAATAATATAGATGCAGGTTTATGTAAGTACATGTTATTATTATACAATAAATTATTTCAAATAGGTTTATTTATGGCAATCTTAAGGAGCTGTGACACTTTATCTCATTAATTAGCTTGTCTTTGAGGTTATCCCCGCGGGGAATGTGTTTAGTCATGCCAAATAAAATAAATATTAAACGATTTGAGGTTTTGTTGTGGACAAAGGTGCCTCGCTTGGCATTTTGTTTCACCCCCGGCGCGTATATGATTCTGTGTACCTGTATCCTGGCAAGGTTGTATATATAATATTTAAGGCTGTTGTAATTTATTCATTTTGTATCCCCGTTTACGACCACATGATTGACTGTTTTCTAACGAGTCTTCGTTTAATTTTTAATGTTTTTATCATATTATGAAAAATGAATTCATATAATATCATATAAAATACGATTCTAAGAGTTATAAGATCGGATACGTTTGTTTAGACATGTCTAGTCAGACGGATTCATCCATCGGCATTTACATGGTAGAATTCCATTTTACAAACTTATAAATAATGCTAAATTCTACACGTCATGTGATATATATATATAATATATCGGTTGTGGGATTATTGATTATGACACTGACTTCATTATTTACCCCGCCCGCGGAATTCCATAGTTTTCCATATCGTCACCTCAATACTACAACAGATGGATCACTGTTTTTGAGATAGCTATTGAATATGATTCTACATTTCCTTCTCTACAAAACTAGGTAGTCAGAAGTTAATGAAAACTGTATTGTTTTTTTTTTTTTGAAAATATTAGATAACTTTAAAACCATACAATATGCATTAAATAGGTATATAACATAATATATATATACAATTTTTTTCATGCAATTGAACATTATTTAATTGTTCCCAATTAGACGAGCCCAATTTTTCATTTTTATTTTAAATACTAATAATGGTCTAGATTTATGTTAATCAAGTAAAGTTTAAATTTCATTTTCCCAACAATGACCAAATCAGAGTTATGTAGTTGTATTATTGAGGTGATAATATATTACGTATAATATATATTATAAAAAGGTAAGATACAATATATTTTGTTTAGTAAAATACTAAAATAAAAGATGAAAAAATTTAGATTCAAGTATACTTACTGTAAATATGTGGTTGTCCTAGGATTTTTTCAGTTATCTAACACAGTCTATCTACCTTAAACAGGCAGTTTTTGCCACTGATGTCTATACTTAATGTATGACTATTATGTCATATTCATCCTGATTTTCTCCACCTCACCATTCGATTAGAGCTTGAAAGATTCTTCTTTACATACGAGAGCTTAGCATAGTAAAAATTAAGCAATGTGGCCCTAGTATTTGAATACAATACATTTTATCATTTATCTAACATTTTTAAAGGTAGGGATACCTATACCGATTGCCTCGATCGAGGTGTAGGTATTATTTTCAGCTCAGAGCGTCACGCTGGTATTAAAAGTCCCGCAACACGGGGGGCTTGAAAAAGCATATGTTTCGTGAATGCCCTTGTTATGGAGCCAATCCTACAAACCTTTTCGGAAATGATTGGTATCTTTTTAAAACACTTAATGTTAGGAACGGCCATTGCGTGTATAATTTAGAAGGGTTGGATCAAAAGGTCCCCGTGACTATTTACGTTGGCCGTTTATCACATCGACGAATTCACGACTGACATGTAGAGTTTTTTGCTATAGGTAATGTGTTGTACCTATGCATTTAATCTAATAATTATGACATTTTCGTGTAGGTACTCAGAGCATGAATATCGAAGAGATATCTAGGACATTGTCTAGCTATAATATAGATGCAGTTTAATAATTTTTACTGTTTTTTTTTACCTACTAACCTTCCACTCCTACTCAATATGATTTTTTTTTTACTACGAAAAGAGACTTTACCATAAAGTAGAACATCAATGAGGTTATCCGATAAAATAGTGGGGATGCCACTACTCTAGATTATGATACATTTTGATTGTCAAAAAAACTATTTTATACATATTTAAATGTTTTCGTGATTTTTTTTGAAAAAATCACTTCATTGACTGATGAAGATTTTGGCCGCCTCTCGAAAAGATTTTTACTTTTTGCGAGAGACGGTTGTTGGCCACTTACTCAAAGTCATGATCTGGACCCAACACACACATTGAAAAATAATATATGAATTTGCCGGCCGCGAGGGTGGAGGTAGGCTGTGGAGATCGGATATAAATAGTGCAAATTAAACTTTGTCAGTCATTCTTATTTGTTTTCATTTAACTAATAATACAAATTGCACGTGGTATTGGTTAGTTTTTAAACTTCAATTAAATCCTGCCAAAAACAAACCAATATTGGATTTAAAATATTCTTAATTATGGTTTTGTTAGACAGGGTTTAATCGAATTTTAAAAACTATCTGGAATTTGTATTCCTAGTTCAATGAAAATAATAAATATGACTGACAGACTGTGCATTATTCTCTACTCTACTTTTATGTTTTAGTCTAGGCAAGGTTTAATTATTGAACTAACCAATACCTTATCTAATTTGTATTCTTAGCTTAATTAAAATAAATAAGAATGACTGACAAAGTTTATTGTTAATTATTTATGAGAATTCTTCATCCTACCTCCACCCTTCGCCACTGGAATTTGCTACACCTCGGACTCGAATCCAATTCCCACAAATTTATAAGCCGACACATTACTGCTCAGCCATCACGGGCGTTACATATATAAGTACATGTTTATTGATTTATTAGATTGATATAACAACTTCAACATTATATTATTTTCGCAATTAATCATTCCACTCTAAAAAAATAGTTCAAAATAATCTAGGACCTCGAAAATATTCCTCATAATATTATGTATGCCGTATGGCAATGTTGCACTTTCATTTTATAAAATAAATAAATAATTTTAACGTAAGTACCTATCTACTTCGAATATTTTTGATAATGATCGTACCTACATTTTATAATGTATTATTAATAATATCGTAAACCTACCGAATAGTAGACATATAATAGGGCTTACTTTAAATCTTTTTATTAAAATA
The DNA here is from genome assembly GCF_057557595.1 of Rhyacophila brunnea. NCBI lineage: Eukaryota > Metazoa > Arthropoda > Insecta > Trichoptera > Rhyacophilidae > Rhyacophila > Rhyacophila brunnea. Next base: position 4,357,749 of record NW_028232796.1, on the reverse strand, counting down.
ATTAGCATAATGTTGGTTGTATCTGATTCGAGGGGTCCTTTTGTTGTACTGCCATTAAAGGGTGGCCTTCGTTTAATAAAATTCTATTGTGGTTTGTCAAGTATCATATTTCTTCATTTGAATTTGGTATTACTGTATATTAAAAATACGATCTTAAAAAAGCTCCCTTCGATGTTTAAAAAGCAGTTTACAAAAAGGGCGCGTAATTTATTATCATTTGAATTATTTGTGTTTTTAGTTTTTGATATTATTTGTATTCTATTGTGTATCATCAAGTTTGGATATTTTTAATAGTGATTGCGAATACGTAACAAAATATATTGAACACCCAAAAAGGATGAAAAATGGTTCAAGTAAACTTTATATGAAATAAGATGTTGGCGAATTTGCGAATATTGGTGATAATGCAGTGGAAGTGTTGCACTACATTAATGCCTCGATTGTACAGTAGCTGAGTATCAGTCAAAGATATTCTACTTTTCTGTCTGCTTGTGACGTATCATTTGATTTTTTTGATTCTGGGCGAAAGTCTAAATAGTATGTAATGACTACATATCGATTCCGACATAACTTTTTAGTTAACTCAAAAATCATATAAAATTTTGATAAATTTGCTATCATGTATTTTAGGCATTTAGAATGAAATACGACTTTTCGGATGCATTAATTGGATCGGCTCTAGTTATAACGTGCCATCGCAATGAGCTGGTAATATAGTATACGTTTTATAACTTTGCACTTTTTTACTACCCTGATACGCCTCTTCGAAAGATTAACTCGCATAAAATTAGATTAAACGATATTCACGTGTGTTAATAAATAAATAGATAATATCCATATGTAAAAACAATATTTTTAGAAAATATTACATCATATTTATCCTAGAGCCGGAGTGCAAAGTTATAAAGCATATAGGTACTGTACCTCGCACGAAGAACAACGAGTTCGAATTTAGGGTGAAACCTGGGTAGGTACCAACTGCCCTTTAGATAACTGCAGATAGCCGTTTTGCACAAAGAATACATCTGTAATAATATTATTATATTGGGTCGGATCTGGAAAATATAACGAAATGGTGTTATTGGGTCTAGTGGAGTTGTGTAGTTGGAATTTATATAGATCCACTGGACTGGTCTTTCGGAATGGCTACGATCAACAGTTATGAGGATGACTAAAAATAAGTATTAGTGGTTTGAAATATATAATATATATAGAATATGTTTTATGATACTTTTATCGATTTTCTAATAATTATTGACTAACGGTTCAATTAACGCTCTTTTAACGCCTTCTTATTGCAAGACATCTACAAAATATTGTATTAAAGAAAACAACAGTAGGTATAAATTTACATTTTAATAAACTTTTTATTGATTAGGTATGTACTTGCCACAATATAACATTAATTATATGACACGTGTTTCATCTGCGTTGCTGGCATTATCAATGTTATGGTATAACATCTCTGCGATGCTGACGGCTATCGTGTAATTATATAAAACACCATAATAATAATATAATGTAAGTCGTCGTGGAATCGACTCAAAATAAAATGTACTACTTACATATTTAGCAAAATACAAAATTTTTGTCTTTGACTAGGCCAGGGGTCGGCAAACTCTTGGACCAAAAGAGTCAAATATGAGTAGCACGACGGTAAAATTTTTTTTCGAGAACCATACATATATTTTTATAAATATGATTTATTTGAGTGAATTAATTACATGTTATAATTATTTATTTATATCACATTTCCCAAATAAAAATATATTATGTTTTTTATTGTTGAAATTATAAATATGCTTTTTACAGAATATGAATTGCACACAATTTTCACGCATTCCTTAAAGCTAATGTGAACAATGACCTTCCTTGCATTTCTTTGGACAGTCTCTGTATGTTTGGTGACTTGTAGTTCTTAATTTCAGGCACGACTTCAAATTCTCATTGGTTATTTAACTTCTCTAAAAGCTGTTTACATTTTTAATGTTTGAAAATGATTGTTCACACATATTATGTAGACTCGAATATAGTAAAAATAGCAAATGCAATTTGTTTCAACTAGTCATAATATGAGCTCGGAAGTTCTATGTATTAAAAATGATATTATATACCTTACGAAGATCTTTTAGAGCGCTCCATGTCTTGTGAAATTAATTTGCATTTTTCTCTCTCCAAATCTTCAATTTTGATGGCAAGACCTACAATTTTAATTTAGAGATCCATTATTCGTTAAATCTACCAATTGTATTTAAAAAGTGCTCGTCTCCAACATCAAATGGAGAAATTTTAATTTGTCGACTTTTGCAATGGGCGGATTTAAAACAAATGCCAAGGTTTGTTTACCATTTTTAAATTCTTGCAATCTCCGTACAATATATTCCGTCATATTTCATAATGCTGTCCTAAAATAATCAGTGCTAATGAGGGCATTACTATTATAGAGTTAGGTATTTATAGTATTTTAAAACTATATTTATATATTTCTGTTTTATTTGTTTATAAAAATCTTAACGAAAAATGTTGTATTATTTATGAATATTTTGCACTCTATGTACCTACGTGACCTTTTTGCATTCCAAAAAACAAACAGTAAACAAACGATCATACCTTTTTTGCATCAAGCATCACGGAAGAATAACTCGTGACAATGTCATTGTATAATGTAATTAGATAAGTGTACACATCAATGACAAATAATTAAAATTGTGAATTTTGTAAAAATCGTGAATTGGGAATTTGGCAAGAAAGGAGCCGCACGCCAATACCCAAAGACCCACATGTGGCTCGCGAGCCGCGGTTTGCCGACCTCTGGACTAGGCTATAAGTTGCTACGTAAATGCGCTAACTTTCGGTCCTCGTATGAACCAATCATTAGGCAGAAACACATTGTCAATAGTTAATGTATTAATTTAATATTACACTATTCAGACAGTACTACACCTAGTTGAGAACAAAAAATACTAATTAGTATAGGCATTATTAATTTGACCACATATTATAAATTTAAAATAAATGTTGAATATTTTATGTATTTTTGAAGAAGGTTGCAACCCCTGATAACGAAACGTTAAAAATTAACGAAATTTACTACATACTCTCGATTTGTTTTGTGTTTATGGATGACTTTAATGTTCAGTAGTAATTCTTGACGGAAATTCATTGCATGAAATAAAATAAAACAAACTTTATAGCAAAAACCTTTACGTATCAAATTCTCTTTTCTTTACTACCAATATCTTATATTATAAAAATGCCATAGATTTTGTTATTTACACGTAATTTAAAGATAGCTCAGAAAATCTACATAGCAAAAATTCTAAAAAAACTGGACCAAGTAAAGCTCAAAGCTCACGTTTTTTATTATCGAAGTGACCGCTCTTATCCCTTAAGCAAGCTACCGGTCCGACTTTTTTTAAAGAGGTATTTCAAGATAATAATTTGACATTCTTAAATCTTAATCAAACTCCTCTAGTTATTTGGATAAGTAGGTAAGTATATGAATTTTAAATTAAAGCACATTTAAAATAATTATAGTATAAGTATATCTGTTCCTTGCTACACATTCGTTTTAAATAAGTATATATAACCATGTTTTTGTGAAATCCTATGTTTGTATTTTTTTCTCCAAAACACATTACATCTGCCGATGCCTCACTGAATAGAAATCAGAATCTTTATCTAAAGGTGAACTAGAAGTAATAATATAAAGGAATTATCGTAGGCCAGATTCGAAATGTTGTACGTATACAATGGCCGATGTTTTTATCTTGCGTACTTTCTATGAATAGGGAATACTGCCACCGAAAGGATTGAATGAATGTCGTATTGTGTTGTCAAATTTGTTCCTAGGGTAAGGTTTTCCATTGTAGTAATCTATTTCACCTAGTCATAAATGTCCCTTTGTACGAGACAATAATTTAGATTCAGATTTTATTTCTGTTATCTTATAGGCATAACGTTTAATCTCCTCTTTGTTGTGTATCATACAAATGTTTCAGAAAAAAATATAGCTTAGCCATTGAATATGAAATATAGATATTTTCCCTGGATAGCTGATATTATATTTTAATAATTTAGCTGTGCGCTAAGTAATTTTCGTTTTTGGGCGTGTTTGGTTTGTTACAAGTAAACACAAACTTGAGACAAAGAAGGCATGAAAATATCGCATATTCTGACAATGTCAAAAAATTAATTTGACCAATTTTGAAAACTACATCCTGATTACGTATTTACTATCAATTAATATTGTGTTTCTACGAAAGATTAAAAATCCTCAACCCATTGAAGCAAAATAATGATATTACATCTATTTTCGACCCCTTTTTGGATTCAGGACAATACCTAATATATCTCTTATAAATACCATAATGTCTTGCCAACAAGAGGTTTTTTTAAAGGTTGTTTCACGTTCTTTTCATTTTTATCTAACCTTAAATTTAATTTGCCGTTAAATTGAATTAGCACGCATGGTTTGGTTGACAATAAGATATTTAATGAGCTTACAATTGAAAGATCTTTATCGGATTTGCAAAGACTGTAAAAAGACAGTTATATCAAAAATATGTTAGGTTAAATTGTTTGGGTTTATAATTTTTGTTATACTTTCAAAATGATTGAATGTAGTTTTTAGTAAATTATTAATGTGATTTTAATATCATAGTATGACGTCTATGTATAACGTTTATAGCATCATTCGTGTATACATAGTGCGTTAGGTATATAAAAAAGTAACAATATGTAGGTACTATGATAATTAATTTGAATGTTTAAAAGGGAAAGAGGCGTGTAGGTAAGTATTAAATTATTGTTTTGGGAAAACGCATAGGTATAAATATTTTAATTTTCACATATTATTTTAAAATGTTATTGACCATTTGCTGCGTCACCCAGCCTAAATCCCGAAAGCCGAAATCCCGAATACCGAAATCCCGAACGCTGAAATCCAGAATGGCCGAAATCCCGAAAAATAAAAAAATACAAACATCAATAATTGCGCAATTCGAGATTGCGCAATTATTGATGTTTGTATTTTTTTATTTTTCGGGATTTCGGCCTTCGGGATTCCGGCCATTCGGGATTTCGGCCATTCGGGATTTCAGCGTTCGGGATTTCGGTATTCGGGATTTCGACTTTCGGGATTTCGGCTTTCGGGATTTCGGCCATTCGGGATTTCAGCATTCGGGATTTCGGCCATTCGGGATTTCAGCGTAAGGGATTTCGGTATTCGGGATTTCGACTTTCGGGATTTCGGCTTTCGGGATTTAGGCTTTCGGGATTTCGGCCATTCGGGATTTCGGCCATTCGGGATTTCAGCATTCGGGATTTCGGCCTTCGGGATTTCGTCCGGCACCCCTACTAGACCTAGAAAAACATGACTATGTACTGTTGGATAGAGCGTCATCTCTGTCTTTTCGCAAACTTTCATCATGGAAGAAGACAATAACAATCACAAGAAATATCCTTTTTACGTGTTTTTTTTAATTATAATTCGAATCGATTATAATTTTCTTATTATTTCATGAAATGTGTTTCAAAAGAAATACAGAACCGAGAACTTTCTTTCATGCATGTAGTAATTTTAATTTTCAAAACAAATTACTTAACGGCCGACGTGCTCGTCGTAGGTCAAAATTGAGTTTTTATTGTATTTTCAAACCATGATCCTGGACACTCCTTAAACGTTGTAGATAATCTATTTATATAATTTTGAAGCCTTATTATCCTTTATAGTTATTTTAAACATTTGATGACTGCATATCTTTGACCATTCAAGTGTGATAAACATCTTATGAATAATGATTGCTTTATAATATTTATTGACCTAAGAATAAGGTAGTGTTTTTTTGAAATACGCCATTTCTTTTGTCATTCCCCAGTGGTTAAGCTACAACATACGGCCGTAGCCATAAATTGACAAACTATAATTAAAGTAGGGAGTAAAATGATATTGACGCGCGTGTTTGAACATGTACCGTTTAAAAAAAAATAAAAAAAAATTCGGTTAGGTACATGTTCAAACACGCGCGTTAACATAATTTTACTCCCTACTTTAATTATAGTTTGTCAATTTATGGCTACGGCCGTATGTTGTAGCTTAACCACTAGGGAATGACAAAAGAAATGGCGTATTTCAAAAAAACACTACCTTATTCTTAGGTCAATAATTATTATAAAGCAATCATTATTCATAAAATGTTTATCACACTTGAATGGTCAAAGACATAGCTTATAATAAGTATCTTTAGAATCATCTTCAAATGTGTTAATCTTGCCGATTTTTTGAATAATAAAATGCCTAATTCTTGTCAAATTTGTGATCACAGAGATTATCAATATAATTTTTTATCGTGAATATTTTACAAAAATTATCTCGTAATAAATTATACTAATGGTTTCATAAAGCGTTTAAAAATTAATAAATGTAAAAAATCTTAACACCACTGCACAGTTATGTACCGAAATATGACTATATTCTAAAACATTAGAGCGAGAGGTTTAAAAGAATACTATTTTATGTAACAAAAATACTTTATGCAGTCACCAAATGTTTAAAATAACTAAAGGATAATAAGGCTTCAAAATTATATAAATAGATTATCTACAACGTTTAAGGAATGTCCAGGATCATGGTTTGAAAATACAATAAAAACTCAATTTTGACCTACGACGAGCACGTGGGCCGTTAAGCATATTATTTTTCTCTATTAAATAATATTACAAAATAATTTTATTCACATTAAATACATCTTGTCGTATGTAAATATTATTTACGATAACATTTTATAGCATCCGCCCTGATAATTCCTTCTTTACCATCTTTATAGTATATAGTAGTTTTTATGATATATTGGTAATGAGTATATTTACGAGTAGTATCGGCAATATTGACTACTTACTTACTTAATAATATATTTTAGTGATACTTAATTAAAATTTTCGCAACTTATTAACTCAGTATGCAGTGTCAAGGAATGTAAAATACACATTAAATTTGACCTTAGCTTTAGAGTCATAAAAAATAATCAATAAATTTAATTAAGGCGAATATTATGTAAAATCATTCAGGATTTAAAAAAAACACTTTGCATATTCTTTATCATCTGTGCCAGTACTTATGAAATATAACTTCATTTAAATGTTTTAAATTGGTCTTGGCGTCGTTAATTTCAGATTAAATTTTTATGTGATTTACTGATATAGCACATCCATAAGTAAACTTAGAATAGGCATGACAAATTTAATGGCATCGGTGCCGTGTGAAAGCATTATTTTTCTCCTATTGATAATATTGCATTTTTTTAGTTTTTACTACCTCTATCAGTTACAGATTATTTTAATGTGCCGTTAATGATGTTGCACTACAAATGTTAATAGAATTTTATTACCGGTTGACGGTTAAACAATCCTAATATAGAAATTCACATAAATTAAGAATGTTTTATATTCTGCCAAATGATCATTAATCTACCATGACTTATGACATCATCATTAAATTTATTTTAATTTACAGCTAGGTATACTACTTTGACATGGGTTTAAAATGTTTGCTTTAATTATTTATATCATTAAATTTGTCATGGTTTACGTTTACAATGTTTACGTCGGATCGTGTTTAAATAAGAATCTACTTAAAAGAGAATTCATATTATATAACATACATTACATGAATTGGTGAATTTTATGCTAACCCGATAGTAAATTGGTGGATTGGTCGAAGGGATCAGTAATCTATTACAATGCATCAATATACCAACGCTGTTTATGATTCTAGATCGTTGCTTATAAAATGCAAAGTTATTAGATTATATTTGTTATATACCTATTAGTTTTTTTTTTTATTTATTAAGGAAATAAACAGTTAAATTTTGATTACAAAAATTTTAAATATAATAATGAAAAGTCCCAGCAAAGTTTCCATAAACTCACTAATGCTAATGCTGATGTTAATATCACGATTTTATTTGAAAAGAGCACTGTTATGTTATCGAAACTTATTTGAAAATGCATGTTTATAAAAATATTTCGTATCAATAATTAGTTATCTATTAATAACGGTGGTTAAAAGTGCCTTTGGAGGGAGGTAGGCTACCACAAAAAAGTGTCAGGGCTGTCATACTTACGGGACTTGAAGCTGAATTTGGTAATTGGTTTTTTATTTCATATTTCATCATCATCATCAGCCGGGGTCAATCCACTACTGGATGAAGGCCTCCCGAAGCTTTCTCCAACTCTCTCGGTCCTGTGTCGTTCGCTGCCACGTATTTCCGCCGAACTTTACCAGTTCGTCAATCCAGCGGCTTTTAGGGCGACCCTGTGGCCGTTTCGTACCCCTTGGGTACCATTGGATGACGGCATTTGTCCAGCGGCCGTCCTTTCGGCGAGCAATGTGCCCCGCCCATCTCCATTTCAGCTGTTTGGCAACGTCTATTACATCGCGTACCCTTGTCTGCTTCCTAACCCATTCGTTTCTCTTACGGTCCTTTCGCGTGATGCCCAACATGCACCTCTCCATGCCTCGCTGTGTGACTCTTAGCCTTTGGACATCTCTCGTGTTGAGGGTCCACGTCTCGCAGCCATACGTGAGCACGGGTAGCACACAATGGTTGAACACCCTACGCTTACGGCTTAAGACATAATGGTAGGTCACTCTTGAAGATACTATTCAGACGTCCGAAAGCACTCCATCCCAGCTTTGTTCTTTGAGCAATTTCATCGTGCATGCTTCCGTCTATGGACACCTGCTGTCCGAGATAGACGTAGTTGGTGACTTGCTCGAGTTGGGTGCCAGAAATACAGATAATCGCAGGGCCCGAAAAACAGTTCCTCATCACTTTTGTCTTTTTATTTCATATTTAACTGATACAATATATTAAACATAGCACTTACTACAGATTGCCTACTCTGTAGGAATGTATATGTTGTATTACGTAGAATTATTTAGGATGTTTGGTCTTCTGATATCTACCATTGTGGGAAGTGTTTATAGAATATGTATTACATAAACTACTACTCCCGACTGATTAAGTGGTTTAGCATGCCTTTAATGGGCGTGGAATTTTAATAATTGAACCCCATGACTGACTTAAGCCTTAAAAGAACTTTCAATAGTGATAAACGTTTAAACCTCCGTTATAAATTACAACGCATGGTAGCTAAATCATCGCCTTAGTTGGATCAGCTAAAATAATCCACACGTTGCACAACTTACTATATATAACATGAAAATATGAATGTAGATTGGTACTATTTTGTTACTTATTCGCATTGTAGATATTGTATTAATTAATATAAAATACAATTTGTAATACTTATTCCACATAATTTCATAACGATCACGACCGGTTTTGTTTTCTTCAAATCTATTCTCAGCTGACTTACTTTGGCTGGGCTTCGCCTTTCAGCATAATATTCATGCATTCACTGTTCACACTTACTAATGACAAATATACAACTGACATGATATATGCTTAAGTAGGTACTTACTACATAATATATAATAAATTAAACGATGGTGAGAAATTATTATTCATTTGTAAAGTAAACTACAATAAACGGATAGTATCTATGAATTTTATTAATATTATATTGTTGTAAAATGGTATTCTATCAAGTAAATGTAACGGTTAATGGCAACGAATATTTATAATAATTTGAATTTTAAAAAATACGCTCACGAATAAATATGTTATCATCACCTGAAATTGAAACAGCCGGAATATATGGGTACAACAATTACACTGACATAAAGCATTAATTTACCAAAAGCACTTGAAGCTCTTTACGAATCTTTTAAAAGCAAGGATGCATCCGTAGTGTTTGATCGACAATATCTATAGCATAGCTATAATATGTCGTAACTTTGCTATACGATAAATAGGTACCGGAAGCCTTTTGTCGCGTAAACCTGTGTTTAATAAGGTGCCAAAGGGTTACCGCCCATTCAATTCCCTCTCTGGAGAGATCCGCCGCGCCTACTTTGAAATAATAACTCGATCACTTAATTTACTTACCTTCTTCAGTGACGTGTAAGCATTACGATATAATAAACTTATTAGAAGCTCCATGACAGCTTTCATACTATTTAAAAATTGACATGTTGACAGTAAAAACATTATTAAACGTATTACTTTTCTTATAGTGATTCATATGGGTGATTATCAATATAACTCTCTGGTTAACAATTTTTTGATGGGGACCCCTTGTGAAAAAGGTGGAGCTTGTGGAGGTGTTGTTTCTTTACCATGTTAAAAAAAATAATTTAATTATAATTTAATAATAACTCCAATAAAACTTAGTCGGCTCTCACATATAAACTCGCCTCGCGTGCCGCACAGCCTTAAATCAAACCTTCAGAGAACGGCGATCCAGTGTTGCTTGTGAACACCGCGCTCATCTACCAAGCGACAGTCGCGGGTAGCCTTCGAAACGTATAGATACTTGAATGCGGCGATCGGCGAGCTGGTGTAGGAATAACCAATTCGTAGGTGTTTGTACGCGACTTCGATTCTTCGACTCGGAGCCCGAGAAGCATGCAAGTTGTTGATTATAACAGCAGATGATTTTTTCAAACGAAACAGTCGCATTCGACCAATCTGCGGAGCTCCATTTGGCAACGTGTGTTTTGTGAATAACGGTGACGTCACATCGACGTCTTCGACACGTTGTAGTCGTAGCCGACTTAATGTTTTGTACATTAGCTTACGGTGACTTATGATACGGTACCACGATATGTACATACGATACGACACCATTAGTCTCAGGTTCAATTTCAGCGTTTCTTAATTTTACTTACATACTTATTGTATTTTTCTTTTTTTCTGAGGATAGGTTTAGGAGAAAGCGAATATTTACATCGAATTGTTGCACTTAATTAAAGTATAAATATCACCGGCGACATAGACGATGCGGTGTTCTATGAAAGCCTCCCATACATACCACAAAATTTCGGTTCCATGACAAAACAGAACAGTGACAAAACTGAACAACGATAAATATAACTATGACCTTTCAGGAAAAATATAAATTTAAATTGTTTTTGTCACTGTTCTGTTTTGTCATGTTCTGTTTTGTCCGGTTACCGAAATTTCCGGCACTCTATTTCACTTGAAATTTACTGTTTCTATTTTAAGAATGACATGTTTAATAAGCTTTGTGCCAATTTTCTCGAAATACAGTCGAACTTGGTTATTACGATCGCGGAAATAGCGAGATATCGGATGTAATGAGGAAACATTCGTTGACATATTAGTTAATGATTTTCACTAGACATTTATTCACTTTTATTACGAGCTACTTCTCGGGTATACCGAGCAAAACCGTTAATGTATCGATCGTTTAAAAACGACATTTTCGACCCTAAGCATTAATACCCGACCGGCCAGTTACTAGACCGATGCCGCCGGGATCGGATTACGTTTATGACACTAGTTAAGTATATATACCTAATTGGTGTTTTCGCCGACAGCATTGAAAAATTATCCACGCATATTATGGTTAAAATTGCATGTAAAAAATCCAAGCTTTGTGAAGTCAGTAGGTACCTACCTACCAGCGCCGGCGGCTCAGTACTTCATGACAATAAACAACTTCTTTTGTAGTTTATGAATGTCATGCTTGTTTCGGGGATTTTTACGAGGGTTTTCAGATTTTTTATGTTCTATGCTTAAATAAAACGTGGCGCGAAAAATGTTATATAACGATATAACGAGTAATGCTTATAACGAGCAAATTCAGTCGGTCCCATCTTCCTCGTAATAATCAAATTCGACTGTATTCTACTTTGCGATTATCTACTCCACTGACGAGTTTTATTTATGAAGCTATCCCAAAGAGGCGTACGGCCACGTCTCTTTTCAACACTCGATCAATAAGCCGGCGCTCTGCAATAGACGAACGGCCTCTTTGCACGCAGAAAGTATCGGATGTCAACATTACCAACTGCATTTCGCATTGAAAGGGTACGCGGTTCGCCGTTGACACTCTTTCCTCTGTCGGTAAAACTGGTCGCTGTTTTATCAAAAGATCGGCGAGTCGTTTGTACACGTGATACTTCCTATCATATCCTTTGTAACAGCGAAACGGCAATTGATTCGAGGATATTACACAAATACACGCCGAGAAGTAGAAGTCGAGATCATCTTTATGCTTTTGGTTTTGCAAAACGACGCTCAATAGTGTCACACGGTAGGTATGTGAATTATTGTGAATAGTTGCGATTCGTTATAGGGGGTATGTTCGATTAATATGCTTACTTATTGTATGTGTATTATGTATAGTATACGTATATGCATATAAGATATTATTCACTATTCGTATCGAGTTCTTCATTTGTCTTGTATATAAAATTATTGATTAGATAGACTCGATAAATAAAGGGTTAATTGATTTGTTAAATGAATGCATACATATACAATAGGTACATCAATAAACATACATCTTCACGTAAGTAGGTACTCAGCTATTTGTTTAAATTCAAATATTGTTAAGTAAGGCTAGTGAATAAAATTTATTTTAATATATACACTAGTCTTCCATCTCTTTGATTTACACGCTAGTAATATGCCATTATTTTAATACCCGATACTGATGTAGTCTTCTTAAAATTGTAAATACATAATCTGTCAATATGTCGCTTAGCGTTACAAAAACTCGTTGTAAATATAATATATACCCGATATTTTGTTTTGAATCGGTTATTCTTAATGTTAAGAAGGCTGATAATATCTGTAAGACAACCTTGTATGAAAGTGATAGCAAAACAAAACATAAATTCTCCTGATGAGATAACTACCTATGTTATTTACTTTTTTGCGTAGAAAGTTGCGCTTACGTACATAAAATCACAGCTGATTTCATAAGGAAGAAAATTTTAGGTTCAAAATACTCAATTTGAAGAGACAGCCAAAAAGACATTGATATTTAACCAGCCTACCGTCTTTTCATATAATGTGTATATAAATAAGAGCGCAGTAATTAAATGCTCACCTAAACATAGTAATGCATTGGCTGTGCTTTTTAAATAATTGTTGAGGAGGGTGTTCTCGAGTATGCTCATTCGTTTCGGACACATTGGTTAGTAGACAATCTAAATAATAATAAATCTTAAATAAAAAAATATATTTTTGCGTGTTTTGAAGAGTAAATGTTAAGTAAAATAACCAATATAATGAACATCTCAGAACAGATAATCTTCACAGGTAAACAGTCATCTTCTTAATGCTGTTTTTAGTGTTCGCCTCATTTACAATCAAAGCTCTCTTTTCACTCGGAGCTTATAACGATCTCGCATATTTTCATATTAAATATAAAAGCTGTGTCGAAATTGGATGAATGGATAGCCTCGTGACATGCGATGAAGATGTAAGGAGTGCGAAGGCGTGCTGGGTAGCACGGGTGCGAATGCTCGCCCTCTATGCAAACGAGATGATTTGGCTCATTTCTGAGACCTCTTTTTTTTTTTTTTTTACTTGGGATTTCGAAGGCTGACCGCTGATTGAATGTTTGTGAAGCTTTTTTAGAATTTGTAAAATACACAGGTTTGCGTACTATTGACGATAGGTAATTGCTTTAGTAACCATACAATACAAGTGTATTGTAAAATGGAATTATACCTCAATGGTAACCTAATTACAAATTTCTTACTGTTATTTACTGTCAATTCTTAGGATAAATCTGGGAAAAATGAAATAATGGTAGTTATATTATAGTAATTAGTTGATTGACATTTTATAATAACGATCGGGACATTGTCAAAGTTGACAATAATCTTCTTAGTAAATGAAACTAGTTTTGACCGCTATAAACGTAATAATGTAACATGGAATTTATTTAATATGTATATTGTCATAAGGATTTTTACCATATCTTTACTGAATTGGCAAAACGCGTTTCTTCCAAGAATGATTAAAAGTGTAGTAAAACGAACTGATAACTATTTAAAATACCTTATACATATAAACGACACCTAGCATATATATTTTTTTAATTATTACTAACCATGTCCTTGCTTTTTCGTACAAGGTGATTGTCAGTAATTTTGAACAATCATAATTACCCAGGCTTTTTCAAAAAATTGCATAAATATATTGTGTCATCACCGGAAATCGAACAAGGAGCTCCCGGTTGGAAGGCTAGCGCCTTACGCACTGCACCACTAGCATAATTATTATGTCGTTAACGTATTCATATTAATTTCTTTAATGGTGTTAATTGACAATTATTGATGGAAAGACATTATACCAATGAAAATAATAACACAAAATTTAGTAAGTACTTATACTACCCATAGCCAGTTTCGTTCAACTTATATAAAATATTATACATAATTATACTAACAATCTAGATAGGCAAACGTATGTATTGAAGATATAGACAATATTTAAATAATGAAATAGACGAAACAGGTCCTTACAGGTATTATTAGATTCACTAAGTGGAGTTAGGATTGTGTTTTATTTTATTGATTCATAGCAATAGCTATTAGGAAAGCTAAGTTGATCATTCAAGATATTATGTAGGCTCGAAGGTAGCATAGATTAGTGTTGTTATCACACAGGATTATTGTTGTAACTCACTTATTTTTTTCAAATACGTCAAAAATTTTCTTACGTCTTACGCCCTTTAAAATTTAATATTTAGTAGTTTTAGGGCTATGAATATTATACATGAAATATAATATGAGACCATTATGAGACAATTCGTTTGACTAAGAAGAAAATATTTCTAATATATATTAGGTACCTACTTAGGTACGTAAAAAATTACGATTTTCAAACCAAATTGACAAAGTTTAAGTCAGGGGACACAAAAATGACGTTTGATTGTATTTGTCTGTTAAAGCAATTCGACTGAAAAATATTATTTTGTGCAATTTAATATTTTTAATTAATTTTATACTATTTCAATAAGTATTAATTCTCCGATATCCCATGTACATCAAAATATTTAACCCGGTCTTATAGGACCGTTGCTAATCTGTTTTAATATAGGATCTTATTGTTCAGTTCGACCGCCATGAATAAGTTTACGCTTCAATGGGTTTCTGGTCTCATTCCAAGAAATCCAGAACATTGCACTCCTGCACAGTGCACACAAATTTCAATCAGAAGGTTTTATTTATATCACGTGAGCTATTTCATTACACTACAGTAATATAATATTGTTATTATTTTCAGTACTACCTTAGATAGTGCCTAGTTTTTTTCCTGACTTGCAAATTATGATATTTAATTAGAAATTTATACAAGGATTTTTTATGAACTGAAAATTTTTTATTCGCTGTGTGGCAATTTCGCAGGTAGGTATATAAGTAAAACAGTCACAAAAACTCAGGCTTCGAGAAAATTACATAAATATATTGTGACCTCAACCGGGAATCGTATCCGAAGCCTCTGGATGAAAGGCCTGCACCTCACGCAATGGTCTTTTTCCCAGGTCCAATGTTTAACGAGTAATCTAGTGAATACGAAAATTGCCAATAAAAACGAACTTACCAATACGAATATTGCAATATAATTATACACTGCGTATAATTGCTAACATTCCCACACAGTTGGTGTCATTGAGAGATGTTACAAAAATATCTCACGTTCGATATTATTAATAAAATATATATGTTGATATGTCACATCAAATCTTAATAAAATCTGTCTACGGCTTAAAGAATTGATTTTGCATATTACCAGGAAGCCTTGAGGCAGTTTATCCTTTCAAAACGTCGAATGGTAGATTAATCTTTTCGTACATAAAGAATACCAAACGTTTACCTACCGTTACCGGATTAAATCTTATGCTACCAAAATAATTCATCACTAACAATCAAAATAATATATAATAATACAATCCACTGTAATTTAAAAATAACATCGGTCCGGTACGGACAGTTACATTGTTTGTATCTCAACTTACATCTTTGAGCTCTAACGATGCAGGTGTGTAGCGGCCAGTTTCGTATCAAGGCCATGGGCTAACAATGCTATATATCTTCAATTAAACTATTCAAGAAACCATATTTATATTGCAAAAATTGTCATTTCCGTATAGAAATATTATTCCCCATACCGGTTGCGAAAATTGCCTGTTGAACAGAGGTAAACGGCAATTTGTTAGAGGGCTCGCACATCAGAACTCGCCGCATGCGTCTTACGACGAATTCGTCGATGTGACGTCATCGTAAACCAAGAAAAAAAGTTATCAAATGGAGCTTCGCAGATTGGCCGATGCAACTGCGACGCTGCGACGCTCCTGCATACGACGAATTGCGTTTGCTAGAGCCTGCATGTCGATTTCGAAAAATGTCGACTCCGCGCGTGCGCACAGCCGCACAATCGGCCATTTCTGTCTCTGTCTCTGTCTACACTGTCATTGCTCGCTCATCGCTGGTCACCGCGTTTGACGTTTGTTCATACAATCAACACAATAAAAATGGCAGACGAGAGACTTCTCCTTTTTCGCGTTTGACGTTTGCCGCTAGGCAGATGTGCGAGGTTGTAGCATGCAACATTCGGCGGCGGTCTCGGAAGTTTTGATTTATGGCCGTCAGGCACACACGGCGAGTTGTGATGTGCGAGCCGGCTTAGATATTATATTATATTTAGGCGAAGTGACCAAGTGAAAGAGCTGACTGGAGGGGGAGAACCATTCAATTTGCCCTGAGAGAAGCGGAAGATTGAGAGGGATGGAAAGTCTTGGTCAAAGGATGACAAGGTTCAAAGGTGGTTACGATCCTCAGCCATGAAGGGACGACCAAGAAGATATTATATTCGGCTTCGAATTTTTTTCTCGGTTAGTCTATTTTAGTATAAAACCTGATCATTATTATTTCTAAAAAGTACTGAGTTAATTGGGTACCTATATTCATTCACAAAACCATATGGGGCTCCACTGAGTAGAGTTTGTATTAACATATTTTAGTTTTTACGAGAAATTGATGTTAACACCTGAATTTTGACAGACCCGCGATTCCAACCCGGGACTTGCGACATTATAAGCTTCACGCATAACCGCTCGGCTATCGTGGACGTTCAGACCCTTTATAGTCAACGGCCCTCGCGGTAAAGTAGTTAAGGTACTGGATTCTCATCCGGGTTCGATTCGTGGTGAGGTCACAATACATTTATGTGTTTTTCTCAAAGTGTGTGATGCTACTGAAATACTATGTTTTACTACACTAGATACTGTTATTGGGCCTATTGTAGTGTTTTTTTTTTTTTTTTTGTATAAAGTATTTGAAGGTGTAGTTAGATTCTCACAGTGTATTTTTATTTACTTAGGTGTAAGGGTTGTATTTAAAATAAATTTTCGATATTTGTTTTCTTCTTGGGTCGGTTTTATGCAATTAAGTGTGTTGTATGGGCATCATCGCTACCGATACGTCTCTGGCAATAGTATAATATTTTAATATCATACATTTTTTGTGTATGCGCAACAAAAGACCTTTAATAAAACGTTTTTAAATTGAATATCACTCTTGAATGGTGTCTGCCTTCTGCCTATTTGATTCATAACGGTAGCCGGAACATAATGGTGTGTGGTCAAAATCCATCTCTTCGCGGGAAATACATCGCTGTTGGTTCGTATCCGACCCAATCTGGTGGGTGAAACTTTATATATTTCCATTATTAAACAGTTTATTAAATTAATAATTCCTTTTACTTTGCACACAGTGCTAATCGCTCTTTCAAGTTATCTACTATTAGCGCCATTGTGGAGGCATATTTTTACAGTAATTAAAAAAGACTAAAATATAATAAAAACATGGTTGCGCCATTGGTCTAGATCCATCGCCATGCAGCACTCGTATTATCGTGTGAAACCTGCAGCACGTAGGTATAACGATTCTGTAGTATCGCCGCAGATTGGGTTTTTGGTGGAGAAAAATAATTGCAATACAATATTATATAGGTTGGTACTTAAACAGACTTGAATCATGCTAAATAACATGGAAAATTTCCATTGGAAATAGTACATACTACCTAGTGGCGAAGATTCCATACTAGGTGATTATTTAAAGCATACCTTCTTAATTTTAATTGCATATTAACATAGCTGTATAATCACTTCATTTTATAAAAATAATTTAATTTGCCAACGGCATCTGTCGTATATGTAGGAGAGTAGGTATGTATTATCATTAACAGATTTGTCTTATTATTTGCCGTGGATAGTGATGTTTTTTTGTATGAACTTTATGTCATGTGACTTCAGGATGTCTGGGGCAGTCTATAAAAAACGATAGGCGCTAATGCGTAAGCCTAAAATATTTGCGTATTACATATTATTAAAATAATTAATAATTTAAAAAAAATCTTTGGCATTCAATCACATAAGTATAAATAAATACTTATAGATTGTTTTTAAAAATAAAAAATATTTTGAAGAATCTAATGATTTATGATGTGTATAAATGTTTAGGAAAATACACAATTTTAACTCAACGCTCAATTTTATGTCGTCAGTGAGTTATTGAAATTTCACCGAATTAGTGTGTACTTATTCATCAGTAGTAATATCGTAGATATTATTATCTTCTTATTTCCCGAGCAGGTCAGCAGCTACGTCTATCTCGGACAGCAGGTGTCCATAGACGGAAGCATGCACGATGAAATTACTCGAAGAACAAAGCTGGGATGGAGTGCTTTCGGACGTCTGAATATTATCTTCAAGAGTGACCTACCATTATGTCTTAAGCGTATGGTGTTCAACCAATGTGTGCTACCCGTGCTCACGTATGGCTGCGAGACGTGGACCCTCAACACGAGAGATGTCCAAAGGCTAAAAGTCACACAGCGAGGCATGGAGAGGTGCATGTTGGGCATCACGCGAAAGGACCGTAAGAGGAACGAATGGGTTAGGAAGCAGACAAGAGTACGCGATGTAATAGACGTTGCCAAACAGCTGAAATGGAGATGGGCGGGGCACATTGCTCGCAGAAAGGACGGCCGCTGGACAAATGCCGTCATCCAGTGGTACCCAAGGGGTACGAAACGGCCACAGGGTCGCCCTAAAAGCCGCTGGATTGACGAACTGGTAAAATTCGGGGGAAATACGTGGCAGCGAACGACACAGGACCGAGAGAGTTGGAGAAAGCTTGGGGAGGCCTTCATCCAGCAGTGGATTGACCCCGGCTGATGATGATGATTTCTCGTAAATATACCTGACAAGTGTGTTCTTTTTCTCTGATATCTACATCCTACCTCGTTCTTAAAGTCTCCCTTCGCCATTGATACCACCTAATATTTTTTATATGTATACTTTATTTTATTTTGTGTACGTAATACCTATAAATGGTTACTTCACTGCAATCTGTCGGTTTCAAACTGTCTGCGATCAGTGATAAACTTCCAGAATTCAAGTTGTTAATACTACTGTGTGGTGTGAACATATCACAATAACTAGATACCTGCCAGTTACTGCCGAGTCACTTTCGATTAAATTCAATTTTATTCAAATATCATTTTTCCCATGTGCTATTTTTTACTAACAGTTAGTTTGTAGTTAGTACGAGTATTACACGTCATAATAATGTACCTGCGTATTGCACTTTCTGGTACAAAGCCGTGTGTCAAAATGGAACAAGAAATTTTAACGATGTGTATCACGTGGTCATATAAATATTCGAATATTTTTTGATTATTAATCTGGAACTATCTATTGATCTGTGTTGTTTGCTGGATGTAATGACGAAACTTATTAGTGAGTTTGGCTTTGAATGTAAAAATATTCTATTAATCATATTTTTCGTTTTTGATAACAGATAAGAACATGTATTTACATATTATTTTCTAGTACGTAATAAGCTTTGTTGACTACCTACTTAATATAATTTATTCATAATTTCGTAATAAAATAAATGTACCTACGTAGCCTGTCTTACCTAGCCATATTTAATTTGAAAGTTTCGTTTAGGTTTCGCGCTTGTCCTGCCGCTTAGCGTCAGTCCATAAAAATGCTTTAATTCGAAGTCATTAGTCAATCGGTATTTTTACTTACATTTATATTACAGCGTTTAAACGTTAGAAACAGTATCAGAATATTATCTACATTTGAAGCAAACATAATGTTTGTAGTAAATTTCACACTGTTTTCGCCTCGATAAATGATAACATATTATGCAGATATTACCAAGTTAATCTCTGAATCTAAAGTTTATCAGGAATGGGTAGTTCCTATTGTTTTATTAATAATTTTCCCACTTTGGCCTAATTGCTAGAGCGCTCTTTTTCATATAAATTACGTAGTTGTAGATCGCAGAATCTTATCCGCGGCTATTGTAAAAATGCATGCTGTTTTTTCAATGTGTGTTCGATCCAGTGGAACGGCCAAACCGGTTGTGCGAATGGACTACAACTATTCGTAAAAAGAAGTAATATTAGCTACATTAATTTTATTATTAGATTGCGATTTCTTACCATTTTGTGAGTAGATACCTGCATTCTTTTCACGAAGTTACTTATTTTGCTTATGCAAAATCGTAAAAAGCATTTTTTTAATATCTTTTTATTTAAATAAATACAAAATATCGTACGTATTTTCTTCTTCGCTGTTTTCCATTTTGAAGAGGGGGTGGAAGTCCATAATATCGGTTCCCCAGAGCCTCGCGTTTTCCTGTATTTATACTCATTCACTGCGGACCAGTTAATTACTATTTAATTAACATGATAATAGTATCTAATGGCCATTTAATGCCGACACGGCAGCCGTGTTGTCAGCGCTGTATGAGTTAATTTTGGTATTGCTACCAAGTCAACTTCATTAAAGGCGTTCAGGTATCAACTGACTCACATGACTCCTTACTTACTATTTCCAATCTGTGGCTAAGTTCCACAGTCGGTTATAGTTTCCATTGACGATGATTATAATCATCTACAAGTATTACAGTGAATATTACGAGTATTTATGTCGATTTTTTAAGGTCTTTGCTACCGTCGTACGCCTGATCATTTCCGAAAAGGGTCTGCCTTCGATATAATGACCGCGGATACTTCGAGGTGACGTATTATTATAACTACTAGGTGGGTTTATACTGCTCACTAAGTCCGACAAAAAGCTACTGGATGACGTTGCAATTACTGCTAATGGCGGCCTAACTATGCAGCGGCCTTTATTTGAGTTTGAGAATTTCTTGCAATGTGACTGAGGATGCTGTGTTTATTGATTAATCTGTAACAGGTGATTTACTTTTTTCATTTTTTTTTTTTTTATTAATTAAATAGTATCTATAAAATTAAACTAGGTGCACAATTAAACTCCGCGTGTTTTTCAGTTCAGTCTTCATCGTAAAATTAATAGCATATACACACGTAATTTTCCTATACATACCTACATATTTTTCTATTCCCCAAAAACTAACATTCGTTCAGAAAAATAAGATTTTCGATGTGTAAAATTCTTTTACTTTTACTTAAATTATTTCAGAAGTACCTGTTTGCTGTATTATTATTCCTTAATCAAAGTATGACTTAAACTTTTATTTTTTCTTTATAATACAGTCATTCTGACCACTTTTATATATTTTCTGTTGACTTGGTTCCGTAAACAATATAAAAGGTTTTTCACAATTCCTTTCGGTTTGTACTAGTTTGGTTTTTGGAATGTGAATAAACCTATTACCCACCGTCTGTATCCAGAATCTAGACACACATTAAAGATTGAAGAATTTTTAATAAGCGTATTATTTTATCGCAGCTAGAGCAATCTGAACCCATACATCAATCAAGCAGAACGTACTACCGCTGTACTCAGTGGAGGGCTAGGTCAGTGGTCGGCAAA
This sequence comes from Rhyacophila brunnea, assembly GCF_057557595.1. Taxonomy (NCBI): domain Eukaryota; kingdom Metazoa; phylum Arthropoda; class Insecta; order Trichoptera; family Rhyacophilidae; genus Rhyacophila; species Rhyacophila brunnea. The sequence goes on along the minus strand of NW_028232796.1, from coordinate 4,335,978 downwards.
CTCATTAATCAACAGAGCCAAATATCAACAGTACAACGATCGACATTTCTTTTGAGAGCCAAATTTTTTAAACTGAAATTATATAATATGTAGATGTGTAGGTAGGTACACTGTTTATTAACTTAATAAACTTTAGTTAAAGATTTAAGTCTTAATTAAACTATAGGTAGGTACACTGAATGAAATTTGATATCATACGTAATAATGATCTTATTGATTGGTAAAAATTAAATTGTAAGTAAGGTAGGTAGGTATCCATAAAATTAAATCATGACAATGACTGACAAACACTCAATGTGAATAATGGCCTTGCATCTCCTTAGAAAGTTTGGGTAAGTCAGGTTTGTATGTTGATGTTTTTAATTTTAATCACGATTCCAGGTTCTCATAAATAAGATGACTTCTCAATTTAGGTAGGTAGGTACTCTTTTGATTTCCTCTCTTAGAAATCTCTTTACTAACCACAAAATATGCAATATTAACATTGTTGGTTGCAATATTAAAATTAAGATTGTACTCAGTGATTAAACACAGAACTTGATTTTTGAACTCTTCTAAAGTTCCTCAGCTGCTTTCTTCTCTGCATCACCGACAGGATATTTAGTGCTAAATGACGCGTGTTTACTTGTTTCTAAATTTGACTTCGTAAACGCGAAAGTCTTGGTCCATTCAACTTTAAATTCACGGTGCATCCGTTTTTCTTTGCTTCTTCTTTATAGCCATGTCAAATAAGGCAGAGAGCATTTGTGATAGAGCGGCAATCAAAGGGCCAAAGAGCCGCATGTGGCTCGCGAGCCGCGGTTTGCCGACCACTGGGCTAGGTGATAGTAAATTTGTCAATATTTAAGTAGGTATAGTCTGTACAGTAGCCACGTTTGTAGATTATATCATTCACATACGGACCAGAATTTTTGTTATTTATTTAAAATAGTTTAAACGGAGTGTTTCAGATTTATTAGATAGTTTTTACCTAAAATCGAGTTAGGAATATATTTGTATATGAACACATACATTATTGTGGGTGGGTTGCCTTCTGGGTGACCTTGTATGAAAATGTAATTCACAAGTCTATAGAGATGTGATGAAAACATATTAAATATGTCATCATAAATAGTCGGTATTATAATATTTATTAAAGATTGTCTCATAACAAAACGCGCATGCAATAATGGTAACATTCATGCTTGCTTTGTATTTGTCTTGTGTTTTATGATTAATCACTATTAGGCTGTGAACTAAAATTTGCTTCAATTCCCTGGTCCATGGCGACTGGCTTTCGCATTTATAGTTTATTAACCTGTTAAGTGGGTATGTAGTCAGGATTTAGGTTTCTCGTTCTTCTGCAAGTTATCAATCAACACTTTTGGATTGTGAAATTCAATGTTTTATTCAATTGGTTATCATCATTAGCTTACCATTATTGCTTCCTCTACCGCTATTGATAGAATTCGTTTTAAAGTATGATTCTTACCTATTTATTTTTGTCTAATAGGTAAGTGAAAGGTTGGTTATTTTAAGTCAGTACTTCCTTCTATAGATTAGAGCAGTGATTCCTAACCAGCGTTCATGAGAGCTATGAAATTCTGCGACTAAGGTTTTGCGAACAATGTAGAACAAATACAGGCTTTCAAGTTTATCTAGGTAAGATATTGATCAAAATTTAATCAATACTTTTGTATATTGTCGATGCTATAGGTACGATGCTTTTAGATATTATGTACATTTTAAATAATATTGACATTTTCGTAGTTAAGAAAATTTTACATTAGGTCTAGTTAGGGTTAGTTGGGTTGACGCCCATGATTGCCGAGCTGGTAACGCGTCGGTTTATGTTTATAATGTCGTGGGTCCCAGGTTCAAATCTATTATATGTTTGGAGTCAGAGTATGGTCCTAATTGGTTGAGCAAGTGGCGAACATCCATTTATCGTAAAAACAAAAATTTGTTAATACAAACCTCCAACCTGGAAGATCATTTTTTGATATTTCTAGGATCTGACATGATTTAAAAAAAAAAGTCTACGTAGATATTTCATGATTTGACAGTTGTTTCGTTGTATTATGATAATATCTTTTGTAAACAAATCTCGTTAATAAATTTGATGTACCTACCTACAAGTGGGTATCATTTTGACATTGTTATTGAGCATTGACATTAACTTCATATTACGTATGTAGTTTAAATTTAACCACAAGATATCCGAAAATAAAACATATACCTAAGTACCCTTAAGCACCCTTGGTCTGTATTAATATATACCTACCTTCCTAAGTAGTTAAGAGTCTTACAATGGAAGGTAGGTTGGTACGCGAAATGTATTAAATGTGTAGAAATGTAAAAAAACTTTTATAATTTTTTTATGTACGTAATTACTAATTTGTATGTATAGACTTAAATCTCTTGTATTTTATGAAGTTGTTTAGATATACACACCGGCCCAAAAATTAGTAGGATCCGATAATAATTTACCTACTACAACACAAGGTGGCTACTATTATAGTAGGTATATAGTCCTCAATTTTATATTATACTTATCATTCATTCGGATAGCATTGTATTAATTTCAATATGTTTTAGGCAAGTAACTTATTTTATAATGCATATTGTGGAAATATGTTTGTTTATTTTAATTAATCGATGACATATCTACCGAAAGTACCTACTGACTGATTACAAATTTCAAGACAGCATTGATTGAGGGCGCTAACTAGTAGGTCATAGAGGGTAAGTCAGTTCTGCATTAAGAAACGGTTTTGTAAGTGTGCCAAATTAATAAAACGGTGGAATCGCCCACAACTTAGGTTTTTCACAAAATCGTTTACATAATATAGTTTTCAGTTAATAGATAAGTAATTAGTTTCAAAATTTCCCGAACACCAACATATGTATATTATTATATCGTTCATATTATTAAGAATAAGAACACATTGCTATTTTTCATTATTTTATTCTCACACAAAGATTTCAATATTACAATCAAAAAATAATTATACTCTTGTGTTATCGCATTGATGAAACTGTTTTTATATCTAATATACATATCAGATTCGTCATGCAAAACTTAATAAAATATTTCAATAGAAATTGGTATATTACTTGATGCACATTTTCAAAGTAGTAAGGTATATTCTTATCAATATATGAAATACTTATAATGTTCAATTGATACGCTCCATTATATCTTTTATGCACAAAGTATTCCTTTTCATTATACAAACAGCTGAAATAATTTCATATCTTCAGATATTTTTAAGTATGTTTACATTTCAATGTATTGTTCTCGCATTCTCGAAAATACAAAAGCCAGTACGTAATATTCAGTAATATTATTTCAAAAAATAATCTACCATGAAATATAAAATAAACACAGGGTACAAGTAGGGCCGCATTAAGTCATGGGCTTTAGAGACTACAGCCCAGAGGCCTCAGGCAGTTGGAGTGAAGGACCTCAATAATAAATATATGTTTATTATTTTGCTGGATACCTCTTTATAGTTCGTAAATATTGATATCATATAAATTAGGTACTCTTCGATTACCAGAGTTTTCCCAAATATAATGTAAATACGGATATAAAGGATATTCTTGGTTACGACCCTTTCTTACCTTCATTTTATGAATCCATATCGCATAATTTTTATCGGAAAAATAATTGTTGTTATATTTGATGGGTGTACATACTATCTAATGAAATATTGATAGGTAATCCAAAACACATGTTTGAAATTTTATGTTAAGTATCATACGTAAGTATGCAGGTACAGTTCTGTGGTATTATCATGTACATTATGATATTCTTCTTGAGTATCGTGACTCGGATGATTTAGAGCCATCTCACTGTTATCTTTACAGACCTATCATGTAAGTGCAAAACCCGTAGTGATTCGGATTAGTGATTCGGACCGACCATCTCGAGGAAGCTCTTCCTCGTCCTCCAATGCTCAAACTGACTAAAAACCACAATTTGTCCAGGTTGCCATCCTACCTATTGGTTATATGACCAAACAATTTTGAAGACTCGGGTGCTGGCAAACTGATGGAAGTCTGTCTCAAATCCGTAGATCGGTGATGATGGGATCATTCAATTTAGTACGTATGGTCATGTATATGGCTAAGCAACCGACCCCAGCACGAAATTTAAAATTCGTCTAAACTATAGTGTCTGTTTTCCTCTTACTTGTGATATATTACATGATATTTGAAGAATTATTTTTTATTCATACAGTTATTAAAACAAATCAGATTATAACACCAAATTAAATGCCAATTGATCAAATACCTATAGTTTCTGAAGCTTCTGAAAAATAACTCTTTTTATAGGATTTTTCTTTGTAAGTAGTTTGTTCAAAACTTTTTTCACACTATATAATAGCCCTGCGGCCTACATATATTAATTCGGCTCTAGTTATAAGAATGGCTACAAGAGTGGTCTTGAAGATATTTTTTATTTTGTAAGCTAACATGCGCGTCTAATTGTGCCTACTGCACCCATCCCTCGAATCTTTTTGTATGGAATCAATCGAAATAGTAATATAATAGAGCCGTCATATTTTTGAAGTCTTTTTTTATAGGTGCCTATGCAATTTGTTAAGACAGTTATGATTCTAGTATAGTTGCTTCAATGCCTTCGAATAACAAGACACAATATGGGGGTCGATGGTAAAGCATGGTACCTATTATTACGATATAATGAAAATTGAATATTTTTGATACGTTTTTATAAGCTGCCCTTTTTAGTCGCAGTTATTATGATATCCACATAGATAAAAAAATATGAGATATTTTATCGTCAAGTAAAATAGCACGTGGATTGCATTGCATCATTGTTTTGTAGTTTTATTCATGCAGCCAGCGGTGGACGAATGATTGAATGTACCTATACTTCTAAAGCCGTGTATCGTGGATCGAATCCTGCATCTGACATACTATTATACATGTATTGTTTTTTTAATGTTTGGATCCAGAATACGGACATGACCTATTGAAGGAATGGCTAACGACAGTTGAGTGTTTATATAAGTATTTGGAAATATTTTACTATGTATAAGTAGGTCCTACGTATGTATATAATACATATTAACTCTACGTTTTAGATTGTTTTTTTGTCATTCTCTCAACCTATTGATACAATACTCTGCATCCAAACACATATTACATATGTGTCGCTAAATTTCAAAACCCGCTATAACACTTTTTTGAAATATATTAAGATATACATATATCGTTGGATTCGTTATTAAAATCTCTACATGATAATTTTATCGCCTATTTCAAAAGCCGCTACGATTAACTGTCATTTATGAAACAAAATCAACGTGTCTATCAAATCCCGCTATTCAAAAACCTTTTTAGTTCAAAAAGTTTTTATTGATTTTCTCAACATAATGAAAACGTGTTATAGCGGGTTTTGAAACTCAGCGACACATATATTGATGAAAAACAACATCAACCATTCGGGTAATGACTGTGCTTAATTTATTTGTGGATTTCATCCTTCGTGTCTAAAGTAATCATGAAGTAGGTACCTATAAAAATGCAGGAAACTCCTAAATTGAAGCAAGAATAAATACAATTATCATAATATACCTATGAATTTGCTTAGGCAATATAGTTTGTGTCGGCACCAATGACGTACGGTGGCTTTTTCTTGTAGGAATAGTGTTGAAAATATCACATTATACATTACAATATAGTACATACTATTTATTACAACAGTTAATATCCGTAATCTTCACATTTTTTTCTAACTAAGCAGTTTTTGAATTTTGACGGGAATAATAGTATGGTGTGTGGCTTTTTGGGGTTTAAAAATATAGCTATTCGTAATATTATAATAATATTGAACATCCAGAATAAGTTTAATTAAGCCAAACTTACCATAAAATTGCATACTAAATACCTACACAACTTTATAATATAGTAGGTACCTTACCTACTAAGTATGTACTTATATCAAATATTTATGGGAACTCTCCGCATCTACAGCATCTCTAATACACAATAATAATAATATATAGCATCTCTAATACACGCTACTTGTAGCCACCTTCTTTTAATCTAACTATATTAAGGCTATACCTCAGTAGAGGCATGGTCTAAATCTAAAACTCTAAAAAGATCGTAACTATGCGACGCGCGGATTGTTAAAATGACGCGTGCCGAACGAAACCTAATTTGTCATAAACATTCAGCATGCGTCCATTTAGTATTATGTTTATTGTTATATTAGTAATAATAATAATATATTCATTGACATGATTTCTTTTTCGAGTACATGTATAACGTTTTTTAGTCATCATTACACGATATAAGAATATATTCCTCCGACGCCATCACAAAACAAATTGACGTGCTCACACCTCGACTGCCGTTCGCCGATTGGCGACGAGTGCGAAATTTCGTCCCACCTATTGTTGAAAATTATTTGCCGTTTCACTTGTGTACATATTATGCTCTTAAAACCTACTATTACATGGCATTGCTAAGGTAAAGGTATATGATAATAAATAAGGTATATTATGTAGGTATCTTGCTTATATGCCCATTTCAATTTATTGTTATTAGTAGATTAGTATTTACTAAGTATAATTTATAGTATATATTATTTATTTAATCGTTATACTCATAAATATGTTATAATCATATGGCTATCTAAAAACGATAAGAGACATTTTAAACTTTGCACATCAGTTTATACTCATAAATATGTTATAATCATATGGCTATCTAAAAACGATAAGAGACATTTTAAACTTTGCACATCAGTAAGTGGCTAGTACCGAAAATCGCTGAACTGTTTGTCGGTCACAATCTAAAGGAACACTGTCTACGTACAATAAAAGAAGGTTTACTATGAAGAAATAATCCGTGTTTATTGTTATTTTGCCGAAGTTTTTTACGACAACAATGGAAATGCACATATTCTTTTATTTGGCTTACTTTGTAAGGACGGTTTTATTCATTGGGGGTAGATATATTTTGGATAAGAAGGAAGGTCTGCTTTTTGTATTTACCAGGAAGCAATAACTACCTTTTGTATGACGTTTAAAAGGAAAATGAAATTTGGATCTTTATTGAGGCACTGACAGTCGGAAGCATTATTGGCAGTAATAATTCTTATTTTTAAATTACAATATATTGGTAATCTGTAAAATATGTTCAAAATACTCTGTTGGAATGGGTGCTGAAATGATTGTGTTGCTTGATAATATGTTGCAATCATCATCATCATCAGCCTGAATCTATCCACTGCTGGATGAAGGCCTCTTCAAGCTGCTTCCACTTCTCTCGGTCCTGTGCATTGCGTTGCCGCGTACTTCCGCAGAACTTTATCAATTTATCAATCCAGCGGGCTCTAGGTCTAACTTGCGGACGTTTTGTACTTCTTGAATACCATTGGGTGACTAGATTTGTCCAACAATTGTCTCTTCTTCGAGCTATGTGTCTAGCCCATCTCCATTTATGGCTTTTAATAAACTCTATTATATCGCAAACCCTTGTCTGCTTCCTTATCCACTCATTCCTCTTTTTGTCCTTCGCGTTATGCCCAGCATGCACCTCTCCATACCACGTTGTGCTACTCTAAGTTTCTGGATCTCTCTTTTATTTAGGGTCTATGTTTCACACGCATATGTGATCACGGGATGCATGTCGCTATATTGTATTAAAAAATTAAGTAAAATCAATGTGCTGGATGACAACTAATGAAAAGTGTCATGTTGGTGTGTCTACAAGTTTAAGTAATTCACGAGCCTTTAGGATTTTAATTCCATAACAAAAATATTTTTATAATATTCCAGATAAATCTGAAATTGCACAAAATAACCCCTTGTTTTTTATTATGATTTTATAAGATCGATAACATATTCTTTAAACAAAAAACACCATCGGTCGCTTTTTTTTCTCTTGACTTAACACCTTGAAATTTTGAATCATGGTGTATTTTTTGCCTGTATGATATTTTTTAAGAAATACCTGACGTCGTCTCGCGATATGATACTAAACAAATTTATTTGACACCCCCTTGCTTCGGCGAACTGATGCGACTGTCGATTGCCATAAACCACCCCCGAAGATGCACTCCGGGTGATCTACCCTCATATTAGTCGACGGTTTTTTTAGCATTATACTGCGATCTACCTGTTTTCATAATACATATACGAATAATATAATGAATAATGCAATGAATTTTATTTATAAAATGTGTGAGAAAATGGTTGAGTTCATAATTTTCATACATATCTAATTGGTATGTGAGTTTTCTGGATGTTCTGTGTATTTTTTTTTATACTAGTGAATTTATTTTAGATTACAATAAACGTTTACACATACTTATTAAATACATTATTACGTGACTCAATTTATATTTGATTCTCTTTGAAGACAACTGATTTCATTATTACATAGGTAGGTAATAGATTTTCACAGTTTTAGATAGGTCCGATTGTTTTTTTTTTGAATTATTAATACCCATGTCATTGCTTTTTCGTACAAGGTCGTTGTTAGTAATTTTGAACAATCACAAACACCCAGGCTTTGAGAAAAACACATAAATATTGTGTCCTGACCGGGACCGAATCGAACCCAGAAATCTCGGGTGGAAGGCAAGCGCATTACGCACTGCACCACGAGAGCCGCCTAGGTCCGATTGTAAAGTATTTTTAGTCAATTAATTTCTTGTTACCTACAATACTATTAGTAAAAATGTTGACATGATAGATTGATAACTGGTATTGATGAATTTCATCGTATTTATACATAGGGGACACTACCAAATTACGATTAAACATTTAGATAGGTATATGAACGGAATCATAAGAGAACGTGACGTTAGACGAGAATTTCAATTACTTAACAATATATCGAGTGCTTAAAGTCAATCAACGTTATCTAATTTTTTTAGATAACGTTATTTTACATTCTCGGCTACATGATAGTCAAACAACTTTAATATGTCAATCTTTTCTAGCTTTTTATTAAATCGTCACTAAAGTATAACGTTATCTACATAGTTACCCCTGTTTTTCACATATTTTTTAAAACCATACCTATAAATTTTAACATCACCATAAGCGAGATAAATATACAATACACAATAAATACTCGTACGTAATTATAAAATATGAACATTAGGTTTTAAATAAACATCTCCTTTGTTGAGTTACAAGAAACAAAAAAAACGTTTTTTGGTTCTCCTGTAAAGTTGCACTTTTATAGATAGCGTTGTTTGACATTAAGCCCTCGATATGTATGAAACGAAGTAAGATGAATTTTAATTAAGTACTTTTAAAAATAGGTAAGTATGTTAGTTTCACGTATTTAAACGTTATTGTTATTAATGTCAAGTATATTATTGTTTAGTATTCTTATATAAATAGCAGTTAACTTACGGAAAACTGCCTCCAGAATTTAATGTCTCACTCAGAGTTACATAAATAACAAATAAAACAAAACTAAAAGATCGAATTTCATTGTTTGCCATACGAAATCGTATAAAAAAAGACAATAATTATCACGATTATTTGTTCTAAAATGACATTTTGAAAAGCTGGAATGCCACGGCGATAAGATAGTGGGTAATTTAGTGACGATGGAGGTCGCAGATTAGAGACAAATTCACTTCACCTGGCGCTAGTGTCATGTTTTTTGGGCACTATTTTATAGCGACAGACACCATTGGCAGGCTGGACTAGACATACCTACCACACCGTTCGCAGACACCATACGGGCGAACAGATGACGGTAATTATTATTGTTTCAGGTTGCGTTGTCAGTTGTGACGCGTCAAATTGATTGAAATATATGGGGCACGCTTCGTCTTTTTATTCTCTATGTTCTATATACATAGGCAATAAAATGAAAGGTCGCTATTGGACTGTTAGTATGGTATTGGAAAACGTAGACGCGATTGACGATAAGGGATGACAAACTATTGCTGCCATAAAAATGGCGTCTAGCGAATGAGGTACTACTTTGTTAGAGATTTATTACCTATCTTAGTACCAGCTACCATATATTTGAATGAGAATGAACCTTGACGGAAGAAGACAAATTGAAAGACCAAGCTTGATATGACCTGACAGGATACAATATATAGAGGCGATTCCACTGGATTTTCAAAACTGTAGAACAAGAGCACATGACGGGCAGATGTGAAAAGATATCATAAAAACGGCACTGATCCATATCGCATTGTTGAGCCAATGGTTATGATGAGATCTAGACATACAGTAATTAAATTCTTATTGAATTATACATTATATTATCCATGTACAATTGCGTACAGTTTAGTAGGTACCTATATATTTATTCGCTTAAGTCTAAGCCCACAGTGTAGAATGTTTTTCCTGATATTAATCGGCTGGTATGACCATTTTGTATAAACGCGAAGAGATTTGGATGATTTTTCTATAAAATAAAAAAAAATGATCCACCTTTTTATTTTTTTAAGAAAAAATATTTTTTCAATAAAATATAAAAATTTGTAAAAAAAATCTCTCCCGCACATTCAAATGCGGCGCTCGTGGATTAAGGCGCTTGAGGACTCCAGGTTCGATTTCCGGTGGGGTTACAATATAATTTTTAAATACCTATAGGTATGTTGTTTTCTCAAAGTCTGGGTATTTATGTGATCTTTTCGCTTCTACTACTGCACTACTGATTCACTACTTTAAAAAAAAATCATAAACATTTTTAGAATATTTATTAAGTCATTATAGTAATTCCTGCGAGACCTTCACATTCAATAACTGCTTTGAGTCCGCTCTTTGTGCCCACACAATAAAACGCGTTGCTTTGCATTTCTCTTGTAATGTTAATCGAAATGAGCAAGACCTTCCGACAATCCTTTCTCTCCATCCTGACAAATTATCTTATTCCTGATGGCTGCTTTACCATTGTTGGCGTTTCTCCTCGGCCTTTGTGTGAAAGGAAAAAAAATGAAACGTCAGGGTTGGCTGTTGTTTTTTTGCTTTGCTCAAAAGTATGTACCTCGTTCTGCATTTTTTCTATTTGTGGCGAACCGGCCTTTTGTTAGACAATGATGAGATGACTGTGTATTGTATTTCTTACCTAAAATATAAACATTAAACTGCAGAGAAATGCAATTGGGTAACAATTCACACAACATGATTGATATTTTTAAATGGCATTAGTCCAATACTGGTCCACTGATAGATACTGTCATGTACGGTAACTCGTAGAATTTATAAATGTTTAATAGTTATCATCTTGCGGCAATTTACTGCGTTCGAGACATGTACGGTAAAAATGACTCTTATTGTGCCATCCCCTAGCGGAGGTCGGTCACCATCAAGGCGATCTTATCTTTGTCGTCTGCTACCTGGAACAGTTCGGTGGAGCTGCACTCGTACCAATCACGGAGGTTCTTAAGCCACGAAATGCGGCGCCGTTCTCTGCTACGCTTGATCTTTCCTTGAATGACAAGTTGGGGAATGCTGTACTTTTGTCCTCTCATAATGTAGCCGAGGTACTGTAGTTTTCTGGTTTTCATACTACGTAGAACTTCTCGGTCCTTCCTCATTCGATTGAGAACTTCAACATTTGTCACCCGGTCAGTCCAAGGAATTTTGAGGATGCGTCTATACAGCCACATCTCGAAAGCTTCAAGACTGGTATGTAGTAAGTGATAAATGTATGGATTTAATACAATGTTTTAAATTTCGTTCCGATTTGATTTTTTTTTATTATTATTTGCTAAACGTATTTTTATCAATCATTGTTTTTTTTAAGAATATTTTATACGTACTTACAATGATATCGAAAAGCTAATGAAAAAGGTACGAGTACATAATTGCTGGCTTTTATGAGAGAATGGTTCACGCTCAATACAATACCAACCGTTATTAATGCAATGTGTATTAATAATATTACATAATATATTGTTGTATTTGTCGTACTCTTGCCACACATTTTTTTCACATATCACTGAATCGAACTTTTATCATGAAGTTGTTTCAAATTCTCCATATACCAAGAAGATCATCATCTTGTACCCTTCTCAATATTCGCCAATGATGTAAATTGCGATTACTCACGACGTCCAATATTGAAGTTTTTTTTATATAAGTATAATATATACTTACCTATCTTATCTGTATGACGGATAAAAGATATCACACTTAGTTTCAGATATTTATATTCTAAATTTGTTTGTCACTCATAGATGAGACAGTACTGTTACAAAGTGAATCAATAATGAAAGCAATATACTTACCGTTTGATAAACAACAAAAATATGCTCAAAATCTTTCTGATTTTCCTTATAGAGTTGTTGATAATGATGATTTGGACTCGATTTGATGCAATTTACTGTTTTTTTTTTTATAATTTTACGCAGATTACGCTAAACATACCTACTTAAATATATTATTTTTATGATTCTATATTTCTTTAAAATTTTTCACGTCTTTTGTACAATTTACCCATAATGATTTATTAAATTTTAAGCCAGAATTCATTATTTGGTAATACATTACTCATAGTTTGTAAATAGTACTATTATTTTTAACCATGACTATTGGTTTTATGGTCTTCTGTCCTTGCATCGCAGGACGCTGATTTGGTTTTCTCGGAAAGTTGGTTTGTCGGTGAAATCTCTCCCTCCGTGAGGCGTGAAACCAATAAATACCTGGCCAAAGACAAAACCCGAGTTTTCCACCGTTATTTAAGTTATGTGTTTACCTTAAAGTAAAATAGTTAAAAAAACTATTTTTTGCCATAATATTATGACATTTTGATTTACAATTTAGATGTTGCTTTGATAGGCAGATTCATTACATACCTACCTATTGTATTTTTTTAGCTTTACTAAACGGAATTTTGAGTTACAATAAAAACAATGCCTGCCTAATATTCAGGCGCGCACACAGAAGGCAGGTTTCGGGTCCGGACCCCCCCCCCCCCCAAAACGGAAAAAGTATTTTTTTAAGATAAATCGAATAGTACCTACTTCTTCTTTTTCGTCAGGATCTCATGACTAAGAATCATGATCCGGATGATTTGTGGATGCGACAGCTCGTAATACGTTTTAGGTTAACATCTTTGTTATAGGTACCTGCATGACCTGTATTACCTGCAGATTATGTGTTTATCGCTAGACTCAAAGTGTGGAGTGTATGGGCATGGAGAATATACCCGGAAGAGTGCGGTAGGTATTCCGCATGCGGGGTTAATGTGAAAGTGAGTGGCAGCTGCTAGATTTAGTTATTTACTCTCCATTTTGAAAGTCAATAAAAAATATTATAAGTACTTAAATATTTTTTCGAAATGGTTTGCTAATATTGTATTCTCTCACACAATGAGACTAGGTACCTACCTACCAGCCATAAATAAAATTAAATAAATATTAGGGTATGATTAAACAAAATGGATAATAGAATAATTTCTACAATTTTACCGTATTCGACCGAACTGAAATATAATAGTTTATTTAAATTTTAAATAAATAAATATACGTATACTTCGAGGGCTTAGTGCCAAACAACACTATCTACAAAAGTGCAACTTTACAGGAGAGCCAAAAATCGTTATTTTAGATTCTTGTAACTCAACAAGGGAAATGTTTATTTAAAACCTAATGTTAATATTTTATAATTTATTGTGTATTGTACATTTATCTTGCTTATGATGATGTTAAAATTTATAGGGATAGTTTAAAAAAAATATGAAAACAAGGGTAACTTATGTAGTTAGCGTTAAACTTTACTGACGATTTAATAAGAAATTAAAAAAGATTGACATAACGTTGTTTGACTATCATGTAGCCGTAAATGTAAAATAACGTTATCAAAAAAAAAAACACCTTTTTGTAGATTACGTTGTCTGACTTTAAGCACTCGAATTGGTAGTGGGAACAAATGGACGATGCATCGTCATGGAAGCGATACTTTAAAGATTTTAAAGGGACGATGACGTGCTAAGATCGGTATCACGATTTCACGAAATGTACCTCCAGTCTATTGGCATGACCAATTCGACATCCAAGACAGTTGACATTTTTCCAAACATGAAAGACCTACACTCTCCATTAATATTGATATTATCTTGATCACTCTAGTTAAATTAATTTTCATATAACAAAAATAAAATATAATATGATGCGGTTGTCATTTCAATTCAAGCATTTCATTTATTTAGGTCATTTAGGAGATGACATCTTTATATTATTATTATAAACGTATATTGGACCATTATATAAAATATGGGTTTTATATCATTTAATTATAATATTAGATCCTGCTATAATTCAAATAATTAAAATTGAAGATGTGGGTTTCTTTGCAAAAGCAATCAAAAAATCCATTTGTTACAAAATCCAAATTTTACGCCAAAACCTTTGTTCTCTGCAATGGGTCGTTGGCAACCTTTGGTTGATACTTTATTACTTATAATATTATTATGTTATATTTATTCACTTTCGTATAATTATATGGATCCTATTAATTTATTCCATTCTATCGTACCACAGGTATTTCAAAAATGTATATACATAGATGTACTTATGGGTTACTCAGTTAACTTTATTACTTATCTACGTTTTTTAATATGAAGTTGTTGGCATGATTCTTACATGCTGTAGTAATGTTTTTAATAGGCACACAGTACCTTAGATTATAGCACAGTACCTAATATTGTTTTAACTATAGTATCTTGTACCACGTTTCATGATGATTCATGTTAAAATTAACAGTAACTATAATTATTATAATATACAAATACAAACAAAGAAAAATCAAGTACATAATCGTCATAAACAGTATTGTGACTATTAATGCTTCGATTTTTACGAGGTATATTAATTACCTAATAATAACTGTCAGATTGAAATAGGACGTAAAATAATACACAGCAAAAATATAACAAAAATACAAATACTAGTGGTAAGTGCCTACAACCGTTAACATTAATTAATGAAATATTTTTCTTCATAAATGAAAAGGTGACTAACCAATGCGTGGCCCATTTTAGTTCCTTTGGTAACTTTAGTTCTTGGGCTTACAATACAATTTTGTATTCATTCCTTTATTACAGTAGTTTTTGAAAATGTATAGTCAGATTTCGGAAAAGTGATTGATCCACCCCACAAAATCGTTTATTGCACAAATCGATCAAATCAAATCAGAGGAACCGAGAGTAAATAAATATGGAATAAGGTACTGTTCGGCTAAAGCGGATACAGCGGAAAACGCATTTTGAAAATAGCCGATAAACTGGATTATTTGTTAGGTTAACCTAACCAAACCTAACCTAACCTAACCTAACACAACCTAACCTAACCTAAACTAACCCAAACTAACAAATAATCCAGTTTATCGGCTATTTTCAAAATGCGTTTTCCGCTGTATCCGCTTTAACCGAACAGTACCTGGAATAATAATCAAACAAACCATATTTAATTGGCTTTAATAACGAGAACAAAATGTTATATAATAACATTATTATTCGTATCCTATAACATACCGGGAATAATAAATATTATATAATAACAGTATTATATAACACACCTTATCAAAATGACTAAAAATTAGTACCGGTTTCACACACGTAAGACATTTTCAAATAAGTGTAGGTAGTATCAAAAAAATATATACTTAAATATAATTTCACACAACACATAAAAAAGGTTCATTAGGTGAAATTAAATTTATTTTCAGATTTGCTAATGACACCAATCCATTATCAAGTATGTATCAGTAGTCCAGTGGGTAAGGTGCTGATTTTTCACCCGGGGGCTCCGAGTTCGACCCGGTGAGGTCACAATATAATTACCTAATGTTCTCAATGCCTGGATATTTGTGATTGTTTCCTTACACTACTGTCATTGGGCCTAATGGTATATATAATTAGTTATCAGTGTTGTTTATTGACATAACTATAATACATATATGGAGTTGACGTCCAGACCATACTTTCAGTAAGTAAATTACCATTTTTGCTCTTAATAAACTGGCTTTGATACTAAAAGATTGTCTATAAATGAGGAATGGTTGTTAGCCATTCGCTCAATACTTTGGCTCCTTGCACTATCTTGTATACTGGTGAAATAGGTTTCATAATAGTGTGACGGTTGAAATAGCTATCGGGGTATAAAAACCCTATTTGAAGTGAATGGAAATTAAATATAAATGTTAGTAGGTATCATACTTTTTGTGATTGTATATAGTTTCTATGCTGTAGCGTTACAACGGATACCATTTATCATTTATGTGAAAACATGTATACATTTGAGCATAATAAATAATATAGTGATCGTAATAAATAATTAATTATTATTTTAAGAAAACAGAATTTTTTGTACTGAATCCAGTTTTTTGTATTAAATAATTGTATCGGTTCCATCCACCTCAGTTGAAAACGTCCCTCTGAGGAGAACGAAACCGGTATAATTATTGATATAAAAAAGTACAATTAATTGTGTTTTATCAAAATTATTAATACCTACAATGCATTCCCACCATGAATTGACAGTTAACAGAATTAAAGACATAATTAATAAGATATGTATATTATAGGTTTAACATTATTATCGATAGTAATGCAGGAAGACTAGTGTTTATAAGACATGTTTTTGTAGTGTAATTATTATCATACCTATGAAAAACTTAGGGTATGCAAATGAAAGTTTAAAAATTATCAACGATCTCGTCGTCTCTTGCAAATTAGGCTGTAATAAAAATGTGTAAAAGTAAACTGGGAATTCTCTCAGGTAAAAATAACTTTTTAAACGTTCCCATTTTTTGCACCGGGAAGGTAATCTATCCTGGCCCGAGGTCCCTTTCGCCCTGTTATTATGGGGGTATTGGGGGGCGGTTTGTGTCCGTTTGTCCATCCATTATCGTTTGGACGGTATTGTTCTGGGCTAAGAAGTCCCTGATCCCACCCGACTTACTATGATGACTTTCGCTTCCTCCACACGTTATTGTGCCTGCGTGGAGTCAGTCAGTCGCCGATTTCGTTGATAATCAGTGGATTTCAACTATCGATACGCAACTTATCGGGTACTGTTCGGTTATCAGGAATACAGCGGAAAACACATTTTGAAAATACCCGATATACTGGATTATTAATTTGTTAGTTTAGGTTAGGTTAGGTTGGGTTGGGTTAGGTTTGGTTAGGTTAACCTAACAAATAATCCAGTTTTTGGCTATTTTCAAAATGTGTTTTCCGCTGTATTCCTGATAACCGAACAATACCAAAAAACGTAATAGAAACAATATTTTAAACACCTCTCTAATCAATGAATCTGCCAACACTTGTTGTGAAATACGAGGTTTTAATTCCATGTTTGAGACCACGAGTTTTTAAAATTTGTCGATAGATGGACAGCATACTAGTCTAGAGAACCAAGGTTATGATATGATTTAAAATGTTTTTTTGTTTAAATCTTGTCGAACAAACTTAATTTTTCCATAATATCGGACTTACGAGGTCTTAATAGTAAGGTGACGATATACCTATGTATCCATTTCAAACAGTTATTTTGTTTTGAATTTAATCTTTTATCGAATTTATTTGTACACCTAAGTCATAAGGCGACCCCATAGTCCAGTGCGTAAGACGCTGGCCTTTCATACGGGGGTTCTGTATTCGATTTCCGGCGAGGTGACAATATATGTGATTTCTCCAAAGCATGGGTGTTTGTGATTGTTTCACTTCTATTACTAATTACACTACTGTCATTGTACCTCATGGCCTGTTGTTAGTCTAAAATAATATATTATTATGTAACGTCACAGTGTATTATTTTTGATATTATTGAAACTTAGTTCTTAATAATTGAAAACACCTGTATCATCTGCGCACAGCCTAATTTCATGTGAAAGACATTAAAGTGAGCTTTTGCTACGATTTATGGCCTGGAAGTCTGGAGGAATCTAGGATCGTTTAAAGTAATTGTTTTGGTCGATCTAATTTCGGTCGTTATTATTTAAACCTATTTTCTCTGAAGACTTAATTGCACCTGCAGAATCATTTATAAATATGTAGGTAGGCACTAATAAAATGCCTGTTGTAGTTTTTTCATCAATTTAATCAACTCTACAAATAGTATAACATTTAGAATTAATTCGTGTAATTAAATATAATATTTCAGCCATTATCGTTGTTATAATATATAAAAAATATTGTTTGATGTTCTATAGTTCCTATATTCCTAATTTTAATTTAATCGAACTAATGCAGGACTAAAACATCTTCTATCCTCTCCATAGTTTATGTACACTCAGGCGAAGCATATACCATGCGACCATTGATATCAATGCATGCGACGCATCTGAGAATCCTTGTCACTGCACGTGGTGTTCATTTATGTTTAATCTGAAATGGAATTGCCAAGATATCTTCTTAGGTACTTACTATACATATTGGTCTGTGCCTATTAGCATAAGATGTGTAAAAAAATACATAATAATACTGGGGTTTGAAAATTGTGTAAATTCAAGCGAATTTTTTATTTAAAATAATATACTTAATGCTTAGTGATTAATCCATGGTCTATTCCAGGGTTTCCTAAACTTTTTGTGCAATGGAACACTTCGCAAACCCGGAAATTGTAACGGAACATTAATTAGTTTATTTTGTAGGTTATTTATTAGCGCAGCTTACCGTTCAGCCAATTTTGGCAACTTACTGTCGTTAAACTGATAAGACTTGTCAGCCGGTCAGTTAAAAACATTATAAGTAAGTACCCCATCTTTTTCATGCGCACAAGAAAAGATGGTCCTCCGTCTGCACCTAGATCATGGCCCCCAAATTCCGAAGTGGTTCCCCAGGCTAGGATCTTTGGCGTGTCCCCTACTTAATGCTAAGGTTAAAGGCAATGTGACGATCTACAGTTTCATATTCCAAATGGTGTTCGAGGTAAAATTAAGGGTATTTTTAGCGACTTTTTGTATTTTTAATACACCCACTTTTATGTTGATAATATGCACAATTATGGAGAAGTGTGGCAAAACCATACATTATTAAATGACATTTTTTTTTACTATTAGTCCATGTTTGTGATGTGTGTTTATCTCACTTGGCTGGTTGATCTCTCACGCCGGGCCCGTAAGCCCAGCCTCCCAGGCTAGTGGCCTGTCAGCCCTCCCTTGTGGGAGCCATGACCTATCTAGATACTTGACGTCATAAACATTAGTGGATATTGATCATCACTCGACTTTAAATATGAAGTAGATTCTTTAATTATTTTAGTTTTACTTATTTTACTTCTACTTAGTAGAAGATCTTTAAATGTATTTCAGTGTATAACACCTTTCCAAATGGTCGCGGAACACTTATTCAGGTTCGGCGGAACATAGTTTGGGAGACCCTGGCCTATTTTATAAGTCTATACAAATATGTTGCATATGCATAGTCCACTGTTTGAAAGTTTTGAAACTCAATTCACTTCCAAATCTGCAAACGTTGCTAGAAAAATATATGTAGTTTGGACAGTTTGCATCGTAAACATTTGTGCATATTAATCAAAACAATATTCAACGAGACTACGCGTCGCTACAACAGATGAAGCATTAAACTAATTGGTGCAGTTCTGTGGTCTTATCGAATTTCAAATCCAGGAAGCATTCGGTATTTTTTTCTGTAAAATTCCGGATAAACGAAACCTTCTTAGACCTGTATTTATTTATGACTTGTACAAAGGTGGGGCAGGGTGGGGCGGAGGAATGCGCCCATCAAACTAGCTGCACGTGAAAAATACAATAATGTTATTTCACAAAGGTTTGTGTAAACACGTCCGATGAATAAGGACAACTGCAAGTTGAAACATTTAGTATGGGATTGTAAACGTTATTGTGGAGTGATTCACATTTTTGTGATTTGACACTGAGGCGGGATATGTTTACTTATCCGGAACAGAGGCTATTGCTGTAATATTTTATAAGATTTTAGACTGGTGAACGCTAAAATAATTTATGTCATATTGTCATTTTATATAATCTTTCAAGCGTTCAAGTTTGCTTACGTTTTTCGTGTAATTTACAGCAAAAAACATAGAAGAAGCAAGACCACAGGACAAATTGGGACCGACCGAGTTTCACACGTTGTTTATTTACACTGTTTACTGACTTACAGAAAGCCAGCGGCAAACAAATTTTTGAAATAGCCGATATACCGGATTATTTGTTTGGTTAGGTTTTCATTCTTGAATTCTAATTTATATTTTCTTGTATTTACACCTGTTTTCTCATTCATTAATGCTGATCTATTTCCTTTTTTATATATATATCTCTATATATATAAAAATCTCGTATCACGATGTTTGTGGTCGCACTCCTCCGAAATGGCTCGACCGATTTTTATGATTTTTTGTATGTATATTTGTTAGGTATGAGAATAGGTCAACAAGTATATTTTATACCGCTAGGTGATTAGGGTATCTCTATCCAGAAATATTTTCTTTTATTTTTTTGACATTTTTTTTTTGTATTTTTTTAATTATTTGGCATCAGAAAATACCTATAACCCCAAATTTTCACCCTCCTACCTCCCCACTCCCATTTTTTTAATTGCGATTTTATTATTTTTGTAGGAATAAATTTAACCGTCGTTCGTATTTCAAACAGAACGAAATTATTTATGTTGTTGAATGACAGATGGCGCTACGTCCGAGAAGAATTCTAGAAAAGCGTCGCGTCATTTTGACATTTCATTCGGCATATCACAACGCAGTGCGTGCAAAATTTTGTACGATTTATTTTAATTTATCTATTTTTGTGTGCGTGTATTACAGTGCACAATGCCAGCAAGACGCAAGGGGGCCATTTGGGCCGTCGAACGAATAACGCCACAAACATGCAAAATAGTAGAGCAGAAAGAACAGACGAACAAATCCAACAAGATAACAAAAACGTGCGTGTGAGCATGTTGCAATTGCGTGCATCTCAATCACAAGAGGCACGAGCTGAACGAAATCAACAACGACAATTGGAACGGAGCCAAGCGCGCCGGTTCGTAGTCAACACACGCAGAGCAAATGATTGACAACGCCAACAAGTACAT
The DNA here is from genome assembly GCF_057557595.1 of Rhyacophila brunnea. NCBI lineage: Eukaryota > Metazoa > Arthropoda > Insecta > Trichoptera > Rhyacophilidae > Rhyacophila > Rhyacophila brunnea. The sequence goes on along the minus strand of NW_028232796.1, from coordinate 4,314,957 downwards.
CGAGCATTTACATCCGCTTCATTTCTTCGTCTCGCATTCGAGTACGAGCCAGATATTGAATATTCCGCTCATCCGAAAGTGCTGATTGGTGCTATGGACAAAGAATGTCTCCATTGTCATGCGCTCAAATTCAAACATAAGTCAGCCGGGATGTGTTGCACATCAGGAAAAGTGCAACTACCAGAAATTGAGATACCACCAGAACCATTGAACGGCTTGCTCATCGGCACGGTTCCAGATTCAAACCTGTTCCTGAAGTCCATTCGCACATTCAATTCATGTTTCCAAATGACTTCGTTCGGAGCAACAGAAATAGTTCATAATACTCCGGCAAATGGTCAACAATTCCATTCTACGTTCAAAATCAAAGGCCAGGTATACCACAAAGTAGGCTCATTGCTGCCAATGCCAAACGAACCACATATTTTTTTACAAATCTATGGGCGGTGAGGACATCAATCGTGTGGATGCACGTTGCGGCTACAATAACCTCAATTCGCCTAATGCCAGGCGTATCGTCGGCGAACTGGACGCCCTATTGAATGAGCACAATGAATTATTGAAATTCTTCAAAGCACACATGCACGAATTGCAAAGTGTCAATCACGCTATTGTCATCAATCCTGATTAAACATCAGCTGGAGAGCACGTGCGTTGATTCAATGCACCTATTTTTTACGACATTGCTGGAATCATGGTTGGCGACCGCACATCGACGCGAGAATTCGTGATTCTAAGAGGAAACAATAATCTGGAGTTCATCGCTGACACACACCGTTCATACGACGCTCTCCAATATCCACTAATTTTCTGGTAGGGACAAGATGAATATTGCATTAACATTAAACAACGAGATCCTGTCACAGGTAATTCATTCATTATGAACATCATTACTCATTTTGAATTGAGAAAATGAATGGTTGGTGTTTTTTTGTTTTTATCGGCGGTCATTGTTTACAACGCTCCATTCCTCTTTCTGTCATAGATCCCATCCCTACACACTTACGATACATTCGTTATTTTTTATTTAACAACCAAAATATTCACTACAAATAATTTATAATATGGCAGAACAACGTTTGCCGGGTCAGCTAGTATATATATAATACTGTTTTATTAATATGTCATGCTGTGGACGTCTCAAATTAATAATTTGTAATGTTCAATATGTAAAATTAATCAAATTTGAATTCACAAACTTTGCCAAAATTGGCTATGAAAATAAGCGCGGTTTCCGCTTGGCTTCCTGTAAACCGACCTGTACCGATAATTTTTTTTTTTTTACTATTAACCAACATATTCATTTTTATGTAACAAAAATCTGTGAACTTCTCTGTTTAAAATTTTTACATAACATTCAGTTTGATTTGATTGTTTAAGAGCATACACCAGTGAAACGGCAAATAATTTTCAACAGTATGCTACGAAATTTCTCACTAGTCGCCAATCGGAGACCGATAGTGGAAGTGTGCGCACGTGAATTGGTTTTGTCATGGCGTCGGAGAAATATATTCTTAAATCGTGTAAAGATGATAAAAAACTTTACGTATGTACTTGAAAAAGAAAACGTCATGAATATATTATTATTATTAGTAATATAACAATAAACATAACCTTAAATGGACGCATGTTGATTTTTTATGACAAATTATATTTCGTTCGGCACACGTCATTTGCACAATCGGAATCCGCGCATCGCCTAGCCACGATCTTTTTAGACCATGTCTCAACTGAAGTATAATAGCCTTAACACTTTAACGTTTACGTTAATAATGCGTAATTAAAATTTTAACGTAACACAAAAGTATGAATCATAAAAATGATTGCATTAAACTTGAATATTGTGTGAATCAGCACTCATGGCTTCAATATTATCCTATTTGTTTACTTATCTGGAACGGGGGCCATTCCTTTTCATTATTCAATACTTGGAAATTTTGCCCGTCATTGCCGCCGGGAATTAATATCCCGAATATACAGTAACGGAACCTATATGAGACACAATCTTCTTTTTCATATATTATTTCAGGTTAATCATACATTATTTTTATTCATTATGAAATATAGATCTTGGGAATTTAGCTAATTAATAAACTCTCTTATACATAATTTTGAAAAACTATTAGAAATACAAAAATTCTGATAATTACAGCTAGCAATAAACAATTCGTGAGGATGCCATCATTTATGTACCTATCGTTTGATGAATTAATATGAGTTGAATAAAAGATGTGAGTTCAATTCTTTTCTAGTAGACTGTATGTTTCTGAAGTTTTTCAAATTTAAGTAAATTTTAAATTATTAAATATTTTAAATATTCAATACACTATTTTTGGTACTGTTCGGTTATCAGGAATACAGCGGCAAACACATTTTGAAAATAGCCGATAAACTGGATTATTTGTTAGGTTAACCTAACCAAACCTAAACTAACCTAAACTAACAAATAATCCAGTATATCGGGTATTTTCAAAATGTGTTTTCCGCTGTATTCCTCATAACCGAACAGTATCTACGTATCTATAGTCTATGGTATCAACCCTTTTTTTATTCATCGAATAATTCACAAGATTTGAGAATGTAACATTCTTTTGTAAACTTTTTTTAGTTTTCATCAAATTTAAGAATGTAACATTCTAATTATTGAACATACATAATTTTTAAAACACTTCTGAAACAATATATTGTAACCAATAGAAAAAATCTCTTTGAAAAAAGTAAGATCCCCCGCAGGAATAGAACCTGAATCTATCGTTAAATTATGCTAAAGGAGTCATACCTAATTATGACAAATTCTAACTATTGACCTTTTAATACTTAGGTATGTCGGTAGGTCGGTTAGTAATTGAAGTAAAACCTACCTACTTTGATTTAAAGTACAAAAGCCGATCGCCAAATAGTAGATCAGTTTGGGAAGCGCTTCAGTGAGTATTAAAAGGCCTATATAGTTAAAATTTATCGTAATTAAGTATGACTCCTTTAGCATAGTGGACTATGTGCGTGGGCGCGTAACCCGAGAGATGAAGGTTCGATTCCTGCGGGGGTCCTTCTTTTTTCAAAGAGATTTTTTCTATTTATTATAATATATTTTCTCAGAAGTGTTTTCAAATTTATGTACCTATGTTAAAGTTATTAAGAGTTATTTGCCTTTTCTTTTCGTACTAAACATCTGTAGTATATCTTTTCCCATCTCCCCATAAGCAGATATTTCCGCTCGCGTATGGCTGATTCAGATGTTTGAATTATATTTTAATGCTGTTTTGATAAAGCGTTTCCGTTGATCGTTTGTTCGCGCTATATTATTCTTAAGTTGGTAGGAATAAGCAATGTAAATATTAAAATCGATTCATCAAATTTATGAATTGTTAATAAGCAAGAGATATAACACGTATCTACATACCTTGAAGAGATAAAGGTAAACGAATTTTTTCATAATATCTTAAAGTTTTATCTAATTATGATGAAATTTGTTGGACTGAATATCTAATATCAATTACACGTAATCTCTAAATTTTATTAGGTAGGAACGTGATAAAGACCTAGGTATATGATTTGTAATGTAGAAAGTTATCTCTTTGAAGCCTTGTCTGTCACGGCACAGCATTGGGGCATAGGGCACGGACAAGTTCGCGCCACGTCCCTCGGTTCATTGCCTACTCACGCGCCTCCCACCATGCCAAAACTGCAGCCCGTAGATTGCTTTTGTAGCACCGCAGCAGAGTGGGGAGGGCCGGTCACGGCGACGGAACCCTTGTGTCGTGCTCTCTGGCGGCCATGACCCCCACATCTTGGTGCGGGCCCTCTGACTAGGATCTTTGACGGTGCCCCTTACCCATCGCTAGAGTTAAAGCCATAATAGTTTTCTAAATGTTGTGTCAGGTAAAATTAAGGGTATTCGATGTATTTTCAGCGATTTTTTTTTGTATTGTTGAATAAATCCACTTTAATTATGGAGTTGTCGAATATCGACACACTGTAATTAAAAATTGCATCACACAACTAAATATTTTAAAATGTTAAAATAACACCGCATGCTACTTTTTCGCCATTAGAGAAAATTTGTGATGTATGTTTATCTCACTTATCAGGCCGACCCGCCATGTCCCAGCGAAGTGTAGCGTCTCTTCATGATCACTTCAACCACCGTTCGCTGCCGTTAACAATGTTCTATTTTAATTAATATCTTTTATTTTACCTATGTATGACAAGTTAAACCTAAACGGTCTTAAAGTAGACGGTCCATCGAGAAGAGTCAATCAATTACTCATAAAGCTTGTTTGCGTGGAAAGCTGTTTTAATTCTACTTGCTACGCGTTTCGATTACATAGTTAAATGATCACAATACTGAATAAATAACCTACTACCACAATAATTATTATGTTCCATACATATATAACGATTATTAATGTAATTTATTTTGCTTACCAATATGTATTACTAATTTAAAAATATATCATTATGTTTTGATTATAATGACTCTAACTGTGCATATTATTTTTTTTCTAGGTAAGGAAATCTCACATGTACATCCTCCACGCATCAAATTAAGTGCTCGGTGAGTTTTTTTTTTTGTTTAACATGATTAAAATAAATTTGATTTGAGTTTTGACTAATTATTGGTCTCGTCTAGTTAAATTGCTGACTGTGTACCTAGTGAGTGTATTATTATGAACGTCTTGTTTGATTATACTGTGTCCACATCTGTGATTGCACAAAACTACGAAGAGCAGCGAAATCTCTTCCGATAAAATCGTGATCGCGAAACGAGATCTTAAATATCTTTCGATAATAGCATCACGTTATGCCGTCTCTTATCTTTAAACTGTTCGCATAAAAACTCTTATGTTTTAAAGTTTTTTATTTTAATTAAAGTATCTTCCATTTTACCCTTATAAGTATAAAGTTTTGTAGGTACATAGATATGTACCTAAATTTAATCGATAATATTAAATTTTTATTAATTTACTTCTCTCGCTGGGTATGATTATTTCTAATTTGATAATGACTATTTCTAATTTCCTTCACTAATTCAAATTATATGCGTTGCTAACAATCTCCTTATATTTGGAGCGATTTGGTCAATGACATATTAAATGGACGACTCACTTCATACCCGGCGCGCACGAGAAATTGTGCATGAAAGTCATTCACAGATGTATAGGTAGATGTCACGTGACCATTGACGTATCCGTTTCCATTATGCGATACAAGCTTCGAGAATTTATAGTAATATAACCTTTATTGTAATGGCGTATTAGTGTCATGACTCATTGCGTTAGAAACAGATTCTCGTTTACTTACGACTTCTCGGAGATTAGACGCAAGTGAGCCCAGCGAATCACAGGCGACTGACTGTCCAATGGTTCCTGTCATTCAATTGCATTGAATAAACATTCATCAATATCTTAAAATGGCATTTTATAAATAATAAATAATACTAACACATGCAAAGTGATATCCCATCTTTCTTGGAGTGTTTAGTAGATTTTTTTACAATTTTTAACTAGGCACATTGGCATTTTGTAACACAATAATAACGGTGGAGTCGAAACCTGACAGTCAGAAATTTTGTATGGGCAGACCCAGCGGTGTCGCCAGACCGCTTGCAAGCAGAATGTTCATTTGAACGTAGGATACCGATATTAAAATATGAATTTCGCCATCCGGCAGACCCGACACAAAGTGAGTGTCATTTTATTTTCTAGATGATTCGTCCATATTAATGCCATTGGATTTGGTGCTGAACTTGTTGCTTCAGACTGTAAAAAGACGTTCTTTTTCTCTGTTTCTTTGATCTTTTATCTTACTATATTGTATATGGTATTAGGTATTTAGTAGTAAGTAGATAGTACCTACATACCATAGTGGTATTAAATAAACAGAGGGGCAAGTAATCGGCTTTCTCATACAACTGAATAAGCAGACCAACAATAGCTGACAACTTACGAGAAACAGCGACGCGATAAAAAAAATTCAGGGCATCAGGGAGGATTTACTTTGGTCATTACAACGTACACATATAATATAATGTTAACATGGAAATTTTGCCACAAATTGATTACCAGCCCGCCTCACCATACTTACATATAACCTGCCGCCCCATATCTGCATACTTCAGTTTTAGCAGTTATTTAATTAGTGGTATAAAAATAAATCACCCCTTTCGCTCCTTAGCAGAGCGTAAGTAAAGATTTCCACATTTCTATATTATTTCAAAAAAAAATATTCAAATATGATTTTTTCTAGTGGGTACCTATAATTATATCTGAGGTGTTTTCAAGTTATGTGTATGTTCAATATATGGAATGTTACATTGTCAGAATCTTGTGAATTATTCATTGAATAAAATAAATGGCTTATTAAAAATTGTCAGCAAGTTCAAGTAGACGTTATAACTAAAATATTTGGCGAGAGCCGGGCATCGTTCAGTAATCACGGTAATTACCTAATATTCCTTAATTTAATACATAACAACCGATAGTAAATAATAACGGAATTTGAGTTGACATAGTTTAAACTGTCGTAATTAGATAGAAGGTTCGTAGCATAATTGGTTAATGCACAGTTGGCGCGATACCAGGGTTCAAATCCCGTCGAGCTTCGTATTTTTTTTCAAACACCTATGATTTTTATTGTCGGTATATAGGTATCTGAGGTGTTTTCAAGTTATGTATGGTTTTACGCCAAATAGAGTTTGTCTCTGCTGTTTTTTAAATAAACATTTTCAAAAAAAACAACAGGTAATTTTTGCCTGACGTAGGATTTGATCACGCACCCGCGTCCACCGTGAATATATACTACCTACTTACTAATAATGTATCGATGTGTGTTTTAGTGCTTTTATTTGTACATTTTTGTTCTTTTCTACATTTTTCTAGCATTCTCGACCCCTGAAATAGTAATGTCTATTCTCTCGTCTCTTTTTCTCATGTCTTTGAACAGCATTATTGGTAAAAATCCCGTCGTCTGAGCATCGTACAAACGTGACCGCTTTTGTTTTCGTACTCGTTTCGACACGATCATTGCAGAGCTATTCATATTCCACGGCAGGAATCCGCGAGACCGCATGTCGTGGCCAACTTGAATATAAATGGGATATTTTTATATGCAATTTATTTGCGGAAAACACGACAATTTTAGCTATTCGACTTGTGCTATGATCGCGCAAACAGGAACTTTGCAATTTTTTTCTTTAAAATCCGCTATTTACATGATAATTTTTAGTACAAGTCATCATCAGCCTGCATCTATCTACTTATAGATGAAAGCCTCTCCAGCTTGGTAGCATTGACTTGTGTGTCCCTGATAACTATCTTAGAAATCGTGAGCATCAGTTGTTTGTTCTCCCAAGGAGCAGAACTAACCTGCGATTGGTGATGCCAATTGGGAGGGCAATAACTCTTTTCAACCAAATCCCTTTGGAGGGTAATATATCCCACCTACGTGAGGATGAGTATAGGTGGACGTTGTTTTATAAATTCTTAAAATAGGGTCCACTTAGCTCATTCGGTGTGCTTCCATGCTTTATAATTTTTGTACCTTTTACTTTACTTTTCATACTGTTTTTGTGATACTGGATATATTTATTTCTCCTTTACACTGTTTAATAATGTCATGTTGTGGACGTCTTACATTTATAATTTGTAATGTTCACCGTATGTAAAAATACATAAATTTGAATTTGAATTCCACTCCTATCGTTTCTGTGCGTTGCATTGCTATCTCTATTTTTCGAATGTTTTATACTTGTTGATTAGGCGCCACTACATGACTATATTTGTCCAGATATTGTCCCTTCGAGCTATGTATTCACCCCATTTTTATTTGAGGATTTGGATACCCTCTATTAAAATTTAATTATCTATCACAATATAATTACGATTGTTTTTCCCTTATTCATTCATTTCGTTTGTTCTTGTTATTTCCATATATAGCAATACCGCTGTACCTAGTAGTTAGTTCTTTTACTGATAGTATAATATGTAATTATGTATATGAATTGAATACTTTGCGTTTTAGACACAATTAGAGATCACCTTTGAAGACATTCAGGTGGACAAAAGCACTCCAGCCAAACGTTATTCTGCGAAACATTAATTCAAATATGTGTACACCCATTCGTAGACACGTATGTATTGTCCCATATATATGTGATTCTTCACAAGTTCGATCTAAGTGCAATAAATACATAGACTTAAACATATGTGTAGATCAAAATATAACAATAACCGTGTACCGATCTAATTACTTAATTCACATAATGTAGTTCCAATCAGAAACTCTTCGTCCTTTTAATAAGTCAATTGTCAACTTATGTACCTAACTACCAACAATGCATGCAATTTAAATACAATATGTCAAATTAATATTATCCTATGAGATTAATTGATGGAAATTTAAAATTAATTTTAATCGACATGCATGTCATAGGACTCGATTTTACTGACCCTTCCGACATCATTAGACTCTCTATATACCTATAGTAAATGTGTACCTAATAAAGATTACATATTATTTTAGTTTTGTTTACAGTTAAAGTAAATCACATAGCAATCCTATTTACTTACTGTAAAATCTACTGATCGTTATACAATTATATGGACTAAGCTTTAAGTATGTACCTTCCTTTTAACTGTGTTAAATTTGAATTTATAGTATAGGTATTGAACGTACCTAGGTACTTATATATTTTCAGGGATTATTGACAGTTTACTCCGTTAAAGTAAACTTCTGTGTAAAATTGAGTAGGTATCTACTTACCCACCTAAAAGTTTTTATCTCATTAAAAAATATTCTACTCACTTTCTATATTCGCTCTTTATTGGTAGGTACTTACATACTGCTTCAGTGTTACCTATATTTTTTAAGTTTATTACAATGTACACATATGAATATATACATACATGATGTTAACAAATAGTGGAGTACGGGGTATCTACATAACATTGAAATATGTGTATATCTACTGTTTCGCCACCCAGGTTAATTTGTATCTTAGCAAAAGTTTTCATTACGTGCTAGGGGTTCCATCTCACAACTCGTCCGGTGAATCGATATCCTCGCGAGGAAGCTCGTGATCAGCTCTCGTGCCGCGGTCCTCCTCGGGGGCGACTGACCCCCCTTCACGAAAACTAACTTCTTACATGCTCTTGATCGGCCGCTTTACAACTTAACTTTCATGACAAACAAACATGTGCTCTCTTATGTGAACCTGTATCTGCTACATGCAAATTATATTAGAGATGCTCTAGCCTCGTCGTAGGTTCTGAATTAAAAAATATTATATCATCCTGAACAATTGTTTGGGATATTACGTAGTTTTGAAACGAATACTCGAGAAAAAAGGTTAAATTGAAAGTATGGACTCTTAATTTAATGTAGGTATGTGTAATTTATTGCTGAAGTATATAATACATATTATAAGAAGTATGTATATATAATTTAGCGACTTATTTACTTTAATAAATTCGAATTGATTTATTTATACATAGTTATATAATATTATATATGTATATTACAAATTCAAGACGTTTTCATAGCATAACAAAGAAAAATTGAAAAATAAAGAAATAGTATTAAACATTTACACTATTTACAAACCATCATTAGCGTCTTTCCTATTTCCTGGATGGATTGATGGATACCTTCAAATTTGTGACATTATTTCAATCTACCTAAATAATAATAAAAAAACAATTAATGCCGACATTGATTGAGCATTTTTGACGAATTCCGAATGAAATGGAAATACCATATGTCTATATTATGTTTAGTAGACAATGATGCACTGCGCGATGAAAAGTCCTTATCTACGACGATTACTTATCTACGATTGATTTACTTTTAATTAAATCTGTATTAGATAATACAATTAGCAAAGGTTACGATAACTTTCATCTTCTGGTCCCTTTATTGATTACTTTATTAGTATTTCGATTTTTTGTTATTATTATTTTGCTAAGCCTAGACGCAAAACCCACTGAAAATGGCTTAGCGACGTGTGGTCCAGCTTACGCTTCGTAAAACCTCTCGTGACCTCAACATCCAGACACGCCGCTTTCTGTGAGCTTTTCTCTTTAGGTACAATCGATGAAAATATGCCAGTGTTGTTTTTTGGTTGCAGGTCTATTAAATTGTGTCTGGTAACTGCTACAAAATACGAATCTTTGTTTAATAGTCTACGATTAACTTTTTTACAAAACAAAACATGCTTTTTCATATACGGCTATTTGTAAAGTGAATGATAAGCACGCGTATAATCGGTTTCCGGTACAGTTTCCTGCAGTTACTTGGCTAGTAAAATATGAGTAAAATAATATGTTCGCAAAAATGGCTTGAAATTAAATTTATGTTGCCACTACGATATAAAGACTTCAACGGTCAGGCAAGCGAGAAAAGTAATCAAATTTAAGATTATAACTACGTTACTCAGTAGAAGTGATTGATTATATTTATAAAGTAACACGGGTATATGTTTCACACACCTAGAGATTTTTTAACTATGTCTTCTTCATTATTACAGAATGTTAAAACGGCTCCTTACAATCCATATTTATTTTATAGATATTTTCGCATCAAAAAATATAATACTTTACTAAATAGTTAAGTTCCAGATTAATATCTAAATTGAAAAAAAAAACAATACATTATATAGGTAGGTACATACATCATACATTTCATTATTTTTTTCTTATTAGGTAGGTACACGTTTCAAACTTTTATTTCGCCATACCTATAATATAGGCGTAAATTTGGATTGGTTTGACGTGGATACAGTTTTTAACTGTTTGTAAAAATCAGTGGCGTTCATTAGTCTGCTTATTGATGTCGGAGTGGTGTGCAGCCAATGCAGCTTATATTAAAGCGTAGGTGTATCAAATCTGAAAGTGGCTCTATTCGGTTTTTGCGTATAAAAATCAAATATCCTCTTGTTTTTTTATTTTAAAATTTTTATGAAAATATTTTCCTTATTATAATTCTTAAATAATCAGACTAATCACTAAAGGTTAGATGAGGTATTTTTTTGTATTCCAAGTAGTAATTAATTTACTAAGCAATCGTAATTTTTGCTTTATGTCATGTGATTTATGAACAGTTCATTAAATAATCTGGTTAAATTACCTATTTTGTTTTAGTTAATATTGAGTAGGTATACCTAGTTTGATGTTTGACAACTATGAAAATATTACAGCCTGTTTTAGACTATCAGAGGCTAGGCTTTGAGGTGATCGTGGCCTTATCGAACGCTTTATGTATAGGAAGGAAATGCATATTATTTCTTTTGGTAACTACGATGTAATTATTTTATTTGTGATTCCATTGGATTTGCACTCTTTGAAAACTCTGCAATCTAAAGGGCAGCCGTCTACGTGAAAGATTAAAAGTGTATTTTTTTTTTAAATAATAATCTCTCAAATAGTGATTTTAACCATCGGATTTTTCATTGTTTTGACGTGTTGTTGACAAAAATGCTGTCTAATTTTACATAAAAATATGACATGTAATACTCAAATTTGATTAGGCCTATATTGATTTTGAAAATTCTTATTGGAATATAAAGTTTTTTTTAAATTTTTCAGTATTGAATCATCAATAAAAAAATCTCATTACTTTTTTAGCAGTCGTAAGTGTACTACGGTTAATTTTGACACACTTTTTAATGTCGATCAATCGCAATGCTACTAATTGATCAAATCACTCAGCCCAAATGACTAATGCTCAGAATAGATCGACATACTCATTTCAGAAGCCGGAGTGAGCAATCGGCGAGTTCAAAAAAAAAAATCCAAATCCTGTTCGTGGTGTGTACAAAATTGTTTCATTTAATTTTAAAACTAAGTGTTGATAAGATAAGCGTGCTGTTTGAATCGTAAAATTATATTTAACAGCAGTGTAGGCAAAATAATAACTCATAAAATATTCAGGTTAATGTGTTTTCTGACCTTTGTCCCACGCGCGTTATTTTAAAAACACTGAAAACGTCTTTATAGTAATTAAAATATTTCCCCAGCTGTTTTTTGTCGATCGTCGCTCTCTGTCTATTTTTCTTCTTATTACATCTTCTCACTTCCTTATTAGCACTAGTTTGTATTTGTTCTATCAAGTGGTTTGACTTATAATGTTTTTATGTAAGTATTAGATCATACCCGCCTACGATATTTTTTATACGGAGTCAATTTACTGGTGTAAGTACCAACTCGATTCAATAACAACATACTAACAAGCTTGCTTCTCACTTTTAATAACGCCTAAATACATACATGTAATAAAACGATAATTTATTATGATAATTTGTTTTCTCAGGATATGAAAAATATATTCCATACAATATCTACAGTTTTCTGATAGGTAGGTACATTATATACATAGTTATAAGATTGAGTAGGTGCCTACTTATATAATTTATAATGTTTACAATCCAAAAAATTGTAAGCAAGAATAATATCGTCGGTCTATCCCATTTTATCTTGCAAAACTATAAAATCCCATTTTGTCAAATTTTTACTGAGTTTTTTATTGCAGAATCTAGTATTTATCATCATCAGCCGGAAATAAAAACTAGAATTGAGATCCTTAGCAATCGAGACCTTAACCTAGGTCTGAGACTGCGTGTGGTACGTTGTTATGTTCTCTCAATTCTTTTCTATGGTATGGAAGAATGTACGCTAAACCAAGAGATGTCACGGATACTTGAAGCTTTCGAGATGTGGCTGTATAGACGCATTCTCAAAATGCCTTGGACTGACCGGGTGACAAATGTTGATGTTCTCAATCGAATGGGGAAGGACCGAGAAGTTCTACGCAGTATCAAAACCAGGAACAGTACTACAGTACCTCGACCACATTATGAGAGGACAAAAGTACAGCATTTCCCAACTTGTCATTCAAAGAAAGATCAGTGGTAAGCGTAGCAGAAGACGGCGCCGCATTTCGTGGCTTAAGAACCTCCGTGATTGGTACGAGTGCAGCTCCACTGAACTGTTACGGGTAGCAGGCGACAAATCCAAAATCGCCTTGATGGTGGCCGACCTCCGCTAGGGGATGGCACAATAAGACGAAGAATGTTTACAATCCAAAAAATTGTAAGCAAGAATAATATTGTCGGTCTCTCCCAGTTTATCTTGCAAAACTTATAAATCCTATTTTGTCAAATACCTACTGAGTTTTTTATTGCATAATTTAGTATTTCATCATCATCAGCCGTGGTCGATTCACTTCTAGATGAATGTCTGCCTTAGCCGCTTTTACCCTTATCGGTCTGAAGTAGGTACCTACTTATTTTGTTGCCACGTAGGTACCTACATCCGCCGATTTTTATGCGTTCGTCAATCCAGTGGGTTTTAGGGTATCCCTGTAGTCGTTTAGTGTCCATTCAGTATCACTGTGTGACTTTATTATTGTCCAGCAGCTACACACTTGTCGAGCTAGATGCCCTGCGTATTGCCATTTCATAAGTTTGGCATTTTTTACACCATTTGTTTCTTTTGTGATATTTTGACGTTCCATGTTTCACATGCATATGTTACATACGTGAGCGCTGGTAGCACACATTTGTTGAATACTTGAACGCTTTAGGTACCTACAACGGGAGGTAAATTTAAAAAATACTCTCAGGTTTTCAAATTAAATTCCTTCCCAGATATGCTCTGCAAGCAATCTCCTCATATATATGTACCATAAATTTACAACAATTGTTGCCACGTCCTGGATGTATTTTGGTTCTTTCTCAAAAACAGCAATGTCCTCTGCAAAGCGCAGATGACTGAGGCGTTCGCTTTTAATGGCGATTTATCTATTTCTATTATCTCAGTCAAGTCGCCTGAATCGATCTTCCATAGTAGCGTGTAGTAGTTTGGGTGAGATCGTGTTGCCTTGCCGGACACCTTGCTAACACTAAACCATTAAAGACGATGTATGAAGTTTTACAGTAGATGTTGCATCACTTAATCACTTAATGTGTTTAAATTGATTGAATCCAGAACCCATTATTAAAAAAATACCTACGACAGAAAAAGCCACCACAAAAGCTACCACATTTATCATACGTACAAATACTATTCATACCATAACATAAATATAAGAAATAATACCTACTATTCAAATAGTTACTATAAAAAGTTTAACGATGATTTCACAATTTGGCAAGATATAATTTTTAAAACTATTCCGGGAAGCGTCTCTTAATTTAATATGAACATTGCTCCAATAATCAACGATGACATACCTAAGTTAGTAAAGTATGTTTTGAGAGCCAACGGCCATCTTGTGATTATGATGAACCACTTATGACGGGGCGTGGTCCACGCTGTCGTCTGCTCGTTTCGCATACATAATGTAACGGTAGTCGAACAAACCAACAACTGGTGGCAACTCACTACCAACTGGAATTACAATATATTATACCTAACGTACCTACCCACTTGAGGTCCACTCTTTCGATCTCGTGATAATATTATTCATATTAAGCACCTACCTACTTAAAATAAGTTACTTGCCATGAGAAATGAGCTATTTTTATATCAAATCATTTTCAAAATTAAATTAAAAGAAAAAAATTAAAAAAACAAACGGTAGTTTATAATATAGATAGACATATTATTTGACATTTGAGGTAAACTTAATGAAGATGTGTAATATTGGCTTAATTGTAAATTATATAACCGGTCTTGACTTATGCTGGCTCTATTATTGGCGACGATAGATCCAATCATTCTTTGACCTGGTATGTGCACAAAAAGATTGTCAATATCGACAATTTCAATATACCGTATTGGTTGGTACACATTAGTTTCGCATGTAGTTAGTAAACTATCGTTGATATGTATGCAACTTTTTTCTTAATCGAATAAATTAATTTTGGTAAATCATGTAAACAAAATAAGTATCAATGATACCATTTTTCCTTTCCTATTACAAATAGAACAAGCATCTTAATTAAGTAAATATTGACATGTAACGAAACTATGTACACGATAAATTATAAATATATTGCTTAGTTTTAAGAAAAGTAAAACATAATTGTAGGTGTTCATAGTGACACGATTAAACAACTAAAACTTCCATAGACATTTCATCATTTCCAATGTCCTACCTCCCCTAATTATCACGCGGTACCTAGTGTATGGTACCTACTCAATACAGTTTCAATTTAAATACTAATCCGCTGCTTCAGATACTCACCAGTGTTTTCCATTTGAATTCCAATTGGAATCAGGCAGGACATGCATTGAGGCGCCGCATTTTGCATGAATTTTTAGCACTGTGTTGCTAACCCAAAATAACGGTTAACAATTTTGTGGTGAATAATTTATGTGTTGACCTTGTTTGTTATTATCTTCAAAATGATAAGAAAATTAGTAGGTATTTATATTAAAAAAAAAAGCAACATAAAAAACAGGTCTATTTAAAAATAATAAAGATTATAAACATATTGACTGAACTTGGTCACAGCTCTTATCTCACAGACGTAGCTGTAATCAAAATGCTTTTATTTATAGAGGTTTTATTTAGTGTCCTATTTGGCCTGACCCTCTCTTAACACTTCCGCCCATCCTATTGAGGGTAGGCAGCGACCCATGAACTCGTTTTAATTATTCTCCACCAATAGATAAATTGCTTTTAAATAAAGCACTTGCATAATGTTTATCTCCAGTAAAAACTAACGCACGCATACCAATAATAATTTAGATAATTTATCAAGCAATTTTCAGTCAAAATGTCATCTAACTGCATAAATATTATGTGATAAATAACTCATTCTGACAAATATATGACAATGAACTTCGGCTAATAATCATTGATAAAATTTAAAAAAAAAATCAGTCGCGGTGAATAAATACTGCATAGGTCAACATTTTTTTAACGTAAACAAATATAATATATTATTATCATTAATTATATAAGCGTCTGACCCTATCAGTTTACATACTCTATACATACCAGTGGCGAAGGGTGAAGGTAGGCTGTTAAGATCCTCACAAAAATAGTGCACATCAAACTTTCTTAGTCATACGTAATTATATTTAGTGAACTAAGACTACAATTTACAGATGGTGTAGGTTAGTTTTTAAAAATCAATTAAGCCCTGCCTAAACCAAACCATAATAGTATTGGTATATTTTGGGTGATAAGACAAAATTGTGCACACTTTTTCATTCATACCTATTCGTTTTCGTTGAATTAAGAATACATATTACACATATTGTTGGTTCATTTTTTAAATTCATTAAGCCCTGTCTAAACCAAACTATAATAGATAAAAAATATTATTCTGTCCATAAAATATCCAAAGTTACGTATCATTTAATTGCATAATTTTAGATATTTTATAGATAGACGAGGATTTTTTGACCATTGTCTAATATGGCTTGGTTTTCGCAAGGTTTAATTGAATTTTAAAAACTAACCTACACCATTTGTAAATTGTTGTATTATTTCAATGAAAACAAATACGTGTGCCCGACAAAGTTTCGTGTGCAATATTTATGGCGGATATTAACAGCTTACCTCCACCCTTCGCCACTGATACATACATAATAGTATATGATCATATTATACTCAGTGAAAATATATTTCCATGAATATAAATCATAAGTTTAGTTTGGTACAAACCAGTCTATTGATTTTTACTTTAGTGATGGAAAATAATTCACATACAAATTCTGATTAGATTCTTGCATATTCAACAGAGACGTCCGTACTTGGTAGATATTTGTAAATGTTAATATTATTCTCCAGAGAATAAAACGATTACTTCCTATTAGGTAGGTACTAATATTTATTTTGATCGATTAAAGATTTTCAAGAAAACCTTCCTATATAATCTGAAAAACTCTGAAAAGAGAAAAGGAAAATCATTGTTGCATACAAAGATGGCATTAAATTTATGACAATTTGGGACTTGCTTCAGCGAAGTTGCTAGAAGACCCACATAAAGCTTTATCTATCTACCTACCTACATATTTGCGGTGGAATGTTGAATTTTGTATGAAATTGTCAGTCAAATAAATTGACAACTATTGTCAATAATTGTTGATCAACATTTATTTGCGTTTAAATTTAGCGTAGGTACTTATAGGTGCATACAATCAATGGGTTGAACAAATAACCAGCAACCAATCCTCGTAAATTAAATATGCTGTTAGAATACAACCAAGCTTATGAGACATGCTCGCGCGTTGAACGGAAATCGTGGTATAGGTATTATTCCTTATTCCATTGTCAGGCTTTGCCGAGGAATTTGAATTTGTTTGTACACTTATATGTACTTAGCTAGATAATAACATTTAATTTGGTGTCTAATATTTACTTTAATGTTGAAATTTATAAAACGATACAAATGGCTTTGTTTTTATTACTTATGTAACATCCTATAAGACAATAAATAATTTATTTTATAAAAATATTAAGTAGAATAGATATTAAATTATAGAATTGTTTCTTGAGATACAGTTTTTGTATCTTCTGTGTAAGTACTTACGTAGTCTGTGAAATATAATATATAATTTACTTGTAGATTTAGTTCGTATGGTACCTATATATTTTTTAAAATTTAATAAATCGTAACCATTTTAGTGATTGGCACTTTTTATCGATTCTGTAGGAACATACATATTGTGCAGTATAAAAATGTTATCTGCGATCCAACTGGATTCTTTCTCAGAATCTAGTTCGCCACACCTTTGACTCTAACACAGCGCAGAGAATACATACATAAGTACCAGTAAGTAGGTAAATTTTGTTTAGGTATGTTCATTTTTTATGAGAATGCGACGGGAGTATCAAAATTGTTCTATGTACGTATGTACATTTATATTATATATATACCTACTCGTACATTATCGTATATTCAAGTAGGTATCTACTTGTATTGATATCACACTTGGGTCCTGATTGGTTATGATTATTGACGTTATGTGGATAACAAAATATTAAAAAATCAATTTGGTTATATGGCTGATATTTATTTACATGGATTTGAATTGATGGCAAACAACAGTGGAGTGGGCATGAGAACTTTATAGAAATTGTAGTTCAATTATAATGCATTTCTTGATCCTCAGATGATGTGTATATCATGAAGTATTAATATGTATATATTTTACTATAAGTATTTAAAAAAAATGAGCTATCGGCTCAATATACCTTACCCAAGCTTCATAGAGTTCAGATAAAATTATTCTTGATTTGAGTAATTGAACACAACAAGGAGGCATTTAATTATGGATTTCTCTTTGTATTTATTCCTGAATAATATAATAAAACAAGAAAATCGAGAAAAAACCTACGATTCGTTTTTAACAATGTTTTTCGTAGTCGATAGTTTTATTATTATCCAATTTCTGTTAGCCTAAACTCACGATTACCTAATTAAAATACATTTGATGTAGGGGAGGAAATTTTTCAATATTGTACGGTTTTACCAAAATTTACTACATTTAAAAAAGTATTTTGGATAATAGGTACCTATCGTCCTATTATTAATAATAATTGTTTATATATTACATTGTTATCTGCTGATGCAGCATAATAATTCCTCATACAGTCGAACTTGGTTATAACGAGGAAGATGGGACCGACTGAATTTTCTCGTTATAAGCATTACTCCTTTTTTGTTAGCATAGCAAGCATAGAACATTAAAAAAATCTGAATACCATCGTAAAAATCCCCGAAACAAGCATGACATTCATAAACTACAAAAGAAGTTGTTTATTGTAACGAAGTGCTGAGCCGCCGGCGCTGGCAGGTACTTACTGACTTGGTCAAAGCTTGGATTTTTTACATGCAATTTCAACCATATGCGTGGATACTTTTTCATTGTTGTCGGCGAAAACACCAATTATTAGGTACTTAGACACGTAACTAGTGTCATAAACGTACTACGATCCCGGCGGCATCGGTCTAGTTAACTGCCTGGTCGGATTTTATTGCTTAGGGTCGAAAATATTGTTTTTAACGATCGACACATTAAGAACATAAGTTCAGTGAAACGGCAAATAATTTTCAACCATAGGTGCGACGAAATTTCGGATTCGCTGCTAATCGGAGAGCGAAAGTCGAGCTGTGAACACGTCAATTTGTTTTGTGATGGCGTCGGGGGAATGAATTCTTAAATCGTGTAAAGATGACTAAAAAACGGTACCCATTTACTTGAAAAAGAAAACATGGCAATGAATATATTGTTATTATTATTATTACTAATAGAACAATAAACATAACATTACATGGACGCATGTTGAATTTTTATGACAAATTATGTTTTGTTCTGCACGCGTCGTTTGCACAATCTTCGCGTCGCGTAGTCACGATCGTTTTAGACCGTGCCCCAGCTGAAGTATAGCCTTAACAGTTTTGCTCGGTATATCCGAGAGGTAGCACGTTATAAAAGCGAATAAATTTATGGAGAAAATCATAAACTTAAATGTCAACGAATGTTTCTTCATTACATCCGAGATCTCCCTATTTCCGTCATCGTAATAACCAAGTTCGACTGTATTTTATTATCATATACCTCGACCGTATCGTGGACATTCTTAAACTTGTTTAATTTTTAATGAAACAGTGAAATATTTAAATACGTCCACAAATAACGTCGATAAAGGTGCAAATCGTCGCTATATAATAGCGATAATAATTTCGAAATAGCGTCTGGCCGCGGCCGGGCGAAGAATCTCGCACCTCTGGGCGGACAGGGCGCCCCGTTGTTTCACAGCCCGCACACGCCAAAGGTGCGATAGGCAATAAATATTTGTGCTATATTTTTGATTGGATCAGTCAATCAGTCACGGTAAGCCTGGGACGTCAAATCTAGTACGCGTCCATATTACTTATCATCTTATTGCTAGGATCGGTTCCATGACAAAATAGAACATCACAAAACAGAACACTGATAAAACAGAACATGACAAAACAGAACCGTGATAAAACAAAACAGTCAGGGGAAAAATAAAACATTAACACAACAAAAAAATGCATTATTTTCAAAATAAAGGTTATGTAAAAAAATGTAGGTTTTAGGATATAGATAGATATTAGGTAGATATAACTAATAAACAGTTGATGATTTCACTTAAAAATTGAAAATATTTATATACTTATATGTAGGTATTTCGTTCATAAACGTAAAGTATTTAATTAATAAATAGATTTCACAAAAATGAATGTTTTGTCATGTTCTGTTTTGTCACGGTATGGGTGAATGGTAGCCAAATGGGCTTGGGGAGGGTTGGTGGTTTTTCTAAGACAGAGCGGTGTTCAAAATAGCCTACATGAGCCGTTTTATCGATGATGCAAAAAAGTTATATAGTGACATGAAAAAATAAAAAAATAGAGAATTGAAGAATATGAAAATAATGTAGGTAACCTAACTTGTTATGTTTATTAATATTCGGTAGGTATTCTGCCCTTCTAAGGAAGAAGGCAGGAACTGACTGTCATATAATATTTTCGAGATAAATGACATAATGTGTTTTTTTTTTCAAATTTTAGTAACTACCTACCTACTGTAAATTGATAATACACGTTGATATTTTTTATTAGTGGTATGTTAAAATACACACAATGTAATAATAAACAAACATTAACCGCAATAAATAGGTGCAATGACTGCCTTTTTGCTAAGTAATGTGTATCATTTTAGCAGATGTCCATTTGAACAGAATATTATAGCTTTCTAAATTACATAACGGATGGCATTCATAACTCAATTTCACAAATTTTTCGAGTTACTGCCTTCTTCCTTGGAAGGGCAGTATTGTATTTTAACATTGTAAATTGTAAATTGCGAGTATCATACTAGTTGTTGACCAGGGGAAGGCTACGCGATTAGACCTTTTAGTGATAATACTGATTTTAAAGTGAACAGAATATTATAGCTTTCTAAATTACATAACGGATGGCATTCATAACTCAATTTCACAAATTTTTCGAGTTACTGCCTTCTTCCTTGGAAGGGCAGTATTGTATTTTAACATTGTAAATTGTAAATTTCGAGTATCATACTAGTTGTTGACCAGGGGAAGGCTACGCGATTAGACCATTATTTTACGTCTTACGACACGATTTTTAATGTACCTACCACAGAACAGATTAATAGATAGAATTCCGATAGGGCATATCCCAATATAGTACATTTTTACGCAGGGTTTTGAATGTGTGAGTGTCATACGAAAATAAACCACGAATTATAGACGTGCAATAGTGTGTGTTGCAACCTTCAATACACCAATATTAAATGAGCGTCATTGCATAAACCGAGAGCAGTTGTCAGTATTCGACGTATGGCGTATTTTTTATACGTGTATCTCTAATTCTTCCGCACTCGAGATCGGTTGACTGCTTCTCCACACCCGTTGGGTATTTCAGTTACAATTATTTCTGAGTTCCCTGGTATCTACCAACCATATCTATCGGTGGAAATAAAATGTGGTAGCGGTTTACAGTTTACTTTTTTCATGTTTTATTCCTTATTTGATGGGATTCACAATATAATATTCTGCGACTATTTTTTAGAAGGCTCAACCTTACTCTGATGTGAGCATATTTTTAACTTCATTCATTAGGTACGTATATCTAGGCCTTGGACGTTTCGGTATCGCCGACTAAACATCACTGATTAGACGATGCCGATTGGGTAGCCAGGACAACTGAACGACTGACATCTGACCGTCGCACACAATCAAATGAGTAAACTAAATACACGTAGATACATTATGATTCAGCGAATATACAAATAATATTAGTCAAATACAACGTTGCGGATAAATTAGGCTGCAGTGAGCCTTAGCGAAGGGTGGATGTAGGCTGTTAAGATCCGCCATAAATAGTGCACATTAAACTTTGTTAGTCATAAGTAATTGTTATTATTGAACTAAGACTACAATTTACCGATGATGTTGGTTAGTTTTTATAAATCACTAAACGATATACACTTTTTCATTCGTTTTCGTTGGATTAAAAATACATATTACACATATTGCTGGATATTTTTTTTTTAAATTCATTAAGCCCTACCTAAACCAAACTATAATAGACAAGAAATATTATTATATCTATTAAATATCCAAAACCTTGTATGATTTAATTGCATAATTTTAGATATTTTATATATGGGCGAGTATTTTTTGACCATTATCTAATATGGCTTGATTTTCGCAGGGTTTAATTGAATTTTAAAAACTAACCAACACCATCTGTAAATTGTAGTCTTATTTCAATGAAAACAAATACGTATGACTGTCAAAGTTTAGTATGCACTATTTATGGTGGATCTAATGTATCTAGTGTATTAATTTATTTACTCGTAGGTTTTTATTAAAATATTCAAACGGCCTACCTAATAGAATATAACTCATTGTTATTAATTTTAATGGATAGACATATGTAATTATTAATATATTCCATACATAGAACATAATGTCTACATTAATTTTATTGTGGAGTGATTTTATTTGTATTTTTTCTCGTGGCACCGTTTCTTCGTTAATAAAATAATCGCCCGTACCTGCCATAATGCAATATTTATTTTGCTTACCTATTTACGGCCGTATCATTTAAATATTTTTCGGCTATAAATCTAAAATAATGAGAATGTTTCCAGTGCTGAACTGTCAAAAATCTTATTTTTTTCTCAAATTTAATTGGTGCTGTGCCGTTATGGCCGTGGTGCGCTTTCTGGCCACGAACTGTTTATTTATTTCACGAATAATTTTCGTTAAATAATATTGCCAGGAATGTGGGTGTAGGTAGGTATCTCTGTGCACATATTCAGAACTAATATTATTTTTTTGAATTATTGTTATGTTAATTATAAAATTGAACCTGTTAAAATATGATGAAGTAATTTATTTATGTTATTATTTTAAGAGTGAGATTTTTTTCAATAATTAATTAGTTTCTTGCACTGTGCATACCTACTTACTAATATTTATATATATTTTTTTAAAATATACATATGTACATGCATACATTTATTTTTAATTTTGTATCGCATGCCAGGGCCTATGTAAGCAACGAGAATAACTGACATTTTTTTTTCTTAACAACGTAGAAACATTACTCGTATTTAAATCAACATAGGTACCTATATAAATAAAAATATATCTGACATGTAGAAACACAACCTCGTTGTATCGGATTAAATCAACCTATTATTGAATAAAGTCCTTTATATTTTTTAGTCCTGTGCATTGCGTTGCCACGTAGGTACCTACTTCAGCAGAACTTAACCACAGCGACATCTAGATCTCCCTTCCAGACATTTCTTAAGGGCCCACATGTTCAGTGTAGGTCAAAATGGAACTTTTTTGGTATTTTCAGAGCATAACCCTGGACATTCCTTAAACGTTGTACATAATCTATTTACTTATATAATTTTGAAGCCTTATTATCCTTTATATTTATTTTAAACATTTGATGACTGCATAAAGTATTTTTATTACATAGAATAGTATTCTTTTAAACCTCTCGATCTAATATTTTAGAATATAGTCATATTTCAGCAGTGCAGTGGTGTTAAGATTTTTTAGATTTATTAATTTTTAAATGCATTTAAAAACCATTAGTAAAATTAATGTTAACATTATATAGCGATATATTCACGATAAAAAAAAATATTTTATAATCTTTGTGATCCCAAATTTGACAAGAATTAGGCATTTTATTATTCAAAAAATGGGCACGATGAACACATTTGAAGATAATTCTAAAGATACTGATTATAAGCTGTCTTTGAGTTTTGTAAAATGTGATAAACATCCTACGAATAACGATTGCTTTATAATAATTATTGACCTAAGAATAAGGTAGTATTTTTTTGAAATACGCTATTTCTACTGGCATTTCCCAGTGGCTAGGCTACAACATACGGCCGTAGCCATAAATTGAAAAACGATACATGAAGTAGGGAGTAAGATCATGGTAACGCGCGTCTTGATAACTGTTGGATCACTAGATGTATCAATCGATTTTCCTGTCTCCCAACTATCTGGCTTAGCCATTTTCATTTAAGCTTTTTCTTAAACTCCATTGAGTACCTCATCATCAGTTTCGTTCTCTCTATTCAAATAGTTTATTTTTTGTCCTTATGCCTAACATAATCAATTTTCCATATCACACTATAACACTTTAAATTTATACATCTCTTTTCTACAGGTATACCTACTATATGTTGACCATTAGCAAAGATTTTATAGTGTCATATGAGTCAAAAGTGAATATATGTGAGATGCTGAGAATTCGAGATGTAAACAATGAGTTAGTTTAGAAAATACAATGGCATAATATTATGTATTTAACTTTGAAGTCGATTTACCTGTAAGTACGAGGTTACCGGTAGGTACACCTGTAATACTTGTATTTATTCTGTAGATTACATATAAATTTTATGTACCTATAGCATTTCACCGTAATACAGTTCACCGTGAGCTGTGTTACCGGAAAGAAATAGCATTTAGAACATTTAGATAAAAATATAATAATTATGTTCTTCGTGTAGCATTGCCGACAGTTCATTTTTATTAAATTCAATAAGAACACTAATTTGATTTTGATAGGTTCCTATGTTGATATTTACGAGCACCTGAGTTTTATACTATTAATAAGTATAATATAGGTACGATATGATTGACTGTTTTTTCCTTGTATTCCGGTGGTTTATCGCGTATTTTAAGTGTTTTATTTGTACATTAACTTGATCTAAATCCTACACCGTCATCTATTTCCGTTACAACAATTCGCGATGAAGTGTGATACGGCCAACCGCGTACGTACAAAATTTCAGACACCACTTCTTTAACCTTCAGCTGCCCATCTATAGGTACGATGAACATCTTATCTTCACCTAGAAATTTAATAAACACAATACTTACATATTTAAGACTTGAACTTTTGATGACATTTCGATCTCGAGCGTTAACTAAAACACAAGATCGCAAGCCGGATACAAAAACTAGAATAATAATTGATATTCCGTTTTATTTTTTTTCCAATCTTGTCTAAGATATGATGGTGCATTTAGACGCGGAGTTAATATTCTGCATCGTCACTCTTGTTTCGTTGCATTAACACTTAACACCGTTTAAAATACCATGGCCGGAAATGTTCTCGGAATTTGATGGAGAGATATAGTACGCTAAAATGTTATATTCGCGCCGACTTTATACATGATGACTGGAACTTTTAAAATTAAAATAATCCCAATATATAGATATTATAAAAAAAATGTTAAACATAATTTATGTAAGAATTTAGACCCTAATAAAGCGAAGAAACAAAGTATCCTTGATAATTTAAGAAGTCAAA
Source organism: Rhyacophila brunnea (assembly GCF_057557595.1). Lineage (NCBI taxonomy): Eukaryota > Metazoa > Arthropoda > Insecta > Trichoptera > Rhyacophilidae > Rhyacophila > Rhyacophila brunnea. Next base: position 4,289,657 of record NW_028232796.1, on the reverse strand, counting down.
ATTATCAATGACCTAATATTTAATATTGAGACGTTTATAGCTCAGCCAAACATCAAAGGGTTTTTGTATATTTATGCAGCGACGTCCCTAGTCAAAATGCCGCCCCTAGGCAGCGCCAAAATGCCGCTCCATTTTTTATACAGTATTTTTATCATCCTTTCATAATTCCGCTATCTAAAAAATGTGTTGTTATTTATAAATACTTTTTCCCCAAAAGTGGGTTTTCCGTTAATTAATATATTTCGTTTCCTACCAGTGAGCTGATTTTTTTAATGGAAAAATATTTTCGTCATTAGGTACTAAGTTTTGGTAGCTATTTCAATATATACGTAATGATTCTTCTCTATTTACCACCCTTTGATTAACTGCCGCCCCCAAGCGACGCTCAATCTGCCCAACCCCACGGGACGTCACAGTATTTATGCATTTTTTTCTGAGAGCATCTAGCCTGCATAAGTAAATTATAATACCACACGGTTCTATTATATATCTACATACACATTATGAATATAATATATATATATATATATATAATATAATCATTAATAACAGTGTCTACTTAAATGTACAGCTAAATAAGCATCAGCTGAGACTTCGTTACTTAATAAAGAAAATCCCTAATAAGAGTTCGCTTTATGAACATTTATTATTATGGAACTTTATTGAACATTTTTAGTGTGGTTGAACCTCCGAAAGTCATCGTCTCTCGCCAGGTCTATTCTCTGCTATCATCATCTACTCCGGGATTCCGATCGCACTTGTATCCTGGACGACGCTATCCATCCACCGCAATTTAAGCCCTACTAGACGGCTTTGCAATAAACACTTTTGTGGTGGTCCATTCAAGTATCTACGTTCCTCAGGTCTTTAAATCCAACTTGAAACTGTCTACATAGAATCTTGTATAACGTCGGCCAGGTCTTCATTTGTCTTTTGGTTTACCATGCGTAATTCGTCCATCTTGTATATATATCCCAGCAATATATGCCGGCTCTATTTGATACACTATACTATGTGTGAGTTCCCGTCTATAGCGTACCGTTATTGTGTCTTTTGTCTACCCCAGTATTTTACCACACTCACCTATTTGTGCTTGGCTGAAGATTTTACTTCCTGCAGAGTTTCTTTCTGCTGCTTAATGTATTGGTAAAATTCAGCACATTAGTATATTGTTGAATTGAACAAGTAATTCCAATTTATAAAACATCTGTCTCTTGGATCTGACCATTATAAATTCACCTGAGAAAATACCCGTTCGGTTTAGCAATTAGATGTTGGTATGCTTAAAATAAATGAAATTAGTTTGAAAATATTGTAGTCTTTTTTTCCGGGAATAACTTCAATATATCCTAACCTAAACATCATATTTGTATTTGTTGATTAATCGCGAATTTGGCTATCCCGCGCGGGACAAAATCTATTGTTGCTAAAAAATCGGGAAGTCTGTCAACGATTGTTCACCTAGACAGCGTGTCATTATTAAATTAGAAGATACCACACAGCACGTTCCGCTCAAATGAGCCCAGTACTGTCTCCGTGTTAGCATGCCGACACACGGTATTGCAGTGGACGTGCGTAGACGTGCGTCGACGTAGGGTCTTATTTGATTCCAATTGCATCCGATTAGAATAACCAGTTGGATTTGTTTTATGTATGTTTAGTCCTAGTTCTCTGGCATTTTCCTCATGATCCACAAAATATTTTTATTTCGCTCTATACTATAGGACTCTGTATTAATGGCATGTGCATAAATGCTAATTTGTGATATATTATGTTATTAGATTTAAGTAAATGCCCTATATAGTTAAATAATTATTATAATCATTGTGGATATAAGTTACAGAAGTTAGGTAGGCTCGTATATCATATTATATTGATTTCAGGTGTGTTGGATGGTTTAGGTACATTTAACACACCATACATTTTTTTCTATAATTGGCTGCATATAAAAATATTATAATCCTACCCTTCCTGATGTCTACCAATTATTATAACCAACGATCCATTGTTTGAATAAGCTACTTATTAATTTATTAAATTCAGAATTAAATTTGACCTTTTTAACACTTAGATGACTAGCAAAAAACAGCGAGTATGTAGGTGGTGTCTGTCAAACCCCCAATGAGAAACACGTTATCGTTAATTAATCATCTGAATTTTGTAATATAATTTCTTTCAGTTATTGCAGTGATGATTATAATATTTTTTAGTTACTTATAGGTACTTTTGAAAACTATTTTTGTTGAGTAATATTTCAGATATTTATATTTTTTAATATTAGGTATAACACACACAGGGTACTTCAAGGATAGTCGGAGGTCGGTTAATATTGAACATTTTATTCAGACGTCCAACTCTATTCCATCTTAGAACGCGACGCTGAACCATACTTAGGAGCGTAAATCCTTAAGATGCGCGGCTAACTTTATGGTGCCGATTTCGCTCACCTAAGTTTAATGAGACAAATTTATATTATTCTTATTAGAATGTCTAAGTGGAAGAGAGAAAGATCATGCAACGTGTTTTTCTTGTTAGAACGACTGCTTTTAACGTCAACAACTCGGGTCTAGGACAATTTAGCGCCGGGACAACTGGACGCCATGCAATTCGAAAATAAATAGACGTGAGGTACTTCTACGTACTTTAAAAAAAATATTTAATATTATTATTTATATGTAAATTATTATATTTTGATTTAATAGTTCGTGAGAATTTAATTATGCACACGTAAATAATGATTTAATCATGCATATGTTTCAACGAAAAAAGAGTTTTTTTATTTTTATATAAAGCCTTAGGCATGGTAATTCTCAATCCGTAATAAAAAAAAAACATTATGTTAAGAGTAAAATGAATTAAAACTACTAAGTAGTAGAAAGAAACTGATTAAAATTCATCGTCTACGTTCTGTTTACGTGTCTCCGACAGTGCGGCGTCCAATTGTCCTGGCGTCCAGTTTTCCTATTCCCAAAAACTCTGCATTATGCTCTTAGTTTTGATATTCAGATAATTTCTTAGAAAATACCTTCATCTAGGTAGGTATATACATTTGTTGTCCAAGATTGCTTCGATCTTATGTATGTAGATATTATTGAATTAAAATAAATATTTACGCTTTCTGTTCACAATGTTTGACATAGGTGTTCATATCGTTTGTTACTTTTATGCTGCATCATCATATCGAGGGTTGAGGCATGCCAATGAGTTGCCATTTATATGCTCTTCAAACAAAGCGGAGAATGCATCTCCAAATGATATCTGGCGTGCGGTTAACCCGCTCTCCACTGGAGCCGGTGTAAGCCAATATTTAATTACGAGCGGTACACGTTACGGGCGTATTCGATTATTGTGTGATTTTATTTCACTTTTTTCCCCGCCATTCTCATCTTGTACATGTCATATATAATATGTATAAGTATGCTTTCAGATATATGTAGGTATAAGTATTATATCCTTTTGTTGGCGGGCGGGCGAAGCCAAATATGAAACGGACGTGGTGCGTACGAACGCTGGAACCGGTTCCTCGGTCGCACCTTCGCACCAAGAAGGATTAACCCCTCCGATGATGTTATACTATAAATACATCACATTAATTCGGCCATTTCAGTGATTATTGATAGTCTATGACTAAAGTTTGAAGTCATGTCAAGGCACGAAATAATTTTTTTTTTTCATAAAGTTTCGTTTTTTTTATAATATACCTGCGCCTGCATTGGATGGAAAAAATCAATAAATATTTTTAAAAAATCTAGTCAATTGCGAAATCTAGTGAAAGGTTTGCCAAAAACATTTCACTATAATATAATGTTAGACTGGAATGATGCTATAAAGAAAATGGGCCAAAGTATGTGGATTTTCACCATAATGCAAGAAAAGGGGAAATGGAGTAAGTCTATTCTACCATCACCACGAGAGGTGCCCTGGTTTGTAGAGTCTCCTTTGACGAGGAATGAGCTTAAGTTAATACTGAGGCTAAGAACAGGGCGCACAATGGGCAAAAGATTTGATGTCCTCATGGGAAGAAGCGAATCGCAACTCCGCGATGAATGTCATGTTTTAGAGGACATTGTACATATAGCACTACAATGCCCTAAATATGAACTTCACAGAGTAAAGCTGCGAATTGCGGATATCTATGAGAATGTCGGAAGAATTGAAGGGTGTCCTGGCGGTAGGTAAGACGGAAAAGCTAGGCAAAATTGTAAAGTTATTTAACAGAATAGGAGTGAGGACCTGATCGACGGATCCCCTTTTAGAAGAGAAGAGGCGATATGACAGCGAGTCGCAGTCAAAGCCTCGGGTAAAATCACAAAAAAAATATAATGTTAAGTGGAAGGGACTCAAATATTCCATCGCCGTGGCCAATTCTCACATGGTGGAAGGCGCGATCTTGTGCTTACCACATGCCCTGATGCTGTGGAATAACAGGGTGAAATAGTAAGTAGGTAGAAATATATTGCCCTATAGCCTTCATTTTTTTTTTTTTTTTTTAGAATTATTAATAACCATGTCCTTGCTTTTTCGTACAAGGTGGTTGTTAGTAATTTTGAACAATCACAAACACCCAGGCTTTGAGAAAAACACATAAATGTTTTTGTCATGACCCGGGAATCGAACCCAGGAACTCTCGGGTGGAAGGCGAGCGCCTTACCAACTGCACCACGAGTGCAAAGTATGTATTTCTGTTTACGAAAAAAAAATAAGTTAAAAATAATATTATTATATGATTTCCTAGCGGTAATGCGTCGGCTTATAATGTTGTGGGCCGATGGTTCGATTCCTGGGTCTGGAAATTTTACATGTTGTTTTTCAACGTGTATTTGGAGCTAGAGTATTGACCAAATAAGTTGGACAAGTGGGTAACAACTATTTCTCGTAAAAACTTCGTGGAGAATCGCCTGCGGATCGAATCGAATAATACTGTTATAAAGATAAGTAAGAGCGCAGATACACGACATAGCATTGGACCGCCATGCCGTATGTCTGCCCCATAAGAAATATTGTTTCTGATTGAATTTTATTATTATAGTGAACTTTTTGACTTTTATCTTTGAATGGGCATATTATTATGGTTATGTCAGATGACGACTTATTGGTGTACAAAGAAGATACCAAATTATGACATAAGTAATCCAATCAAAAAATATCATGTACATAATATTGTATAAGTACCTAATATTGGTTTGTGACAGTTCAAAACTTGTTAGCTTAACTTTTGGCTGCATCTTTACTGCATACTTTGCAGACATTATTAAATTTAGTAAAAATATCTGAAAATATTATGATAATAATGATTTCTTTATACATCAGTTTCAATCAGTGTGTAGGTACACAGAAAGGGTTACATATAAGTACGTTCTCATTTAAACCCCCGCGGTAACTTTGCGCCGATTCAAATTGAATTAATGATAGAATACCGCTTCAATTATTTTACACCTGTATACCTTTACTGCAATTTTGCTTAAGCCACGTGAGACAGAACATATGTTACCTTCGTATTTAATGTGTAGTGTGTGCCTGGTTGATCCGTTATAGACTGCACAAAAATAATAGCCCGTAGTTGAATTGTTTGTTAAGCTCTTTGTTTTAATATGTATCTATCGCACTGTGGTGTGATTATGCTAATGAGGGGTGAAAATATTTTAATGAAAATTGTTAGTAAATGATTCGATTATTTATTATATCCTTTCAATCTTATCTAGTACCTAGTTATTACAGACACTAAACAGTTGAACAACTATTATATTTAACACTTTTTTGATTGACTTGCCAAAAAGTGTATGGTTTTTATCTTAATATTGTTTTAATGTTTTATACGTCATATCGTTTGAGTGCACATACTCAAGATTTAATAATGTATCATTCTTAATTTAATATAGGTACATAATATATCTTGCATAGGCTTCAGAAACACGCTTCTTGCTCTTTTTGTTCTAGAGTTTAGAATTAGTTAGTTATGTGTGTTTTATTAAGGCTTCGGCCACACAGGAAGGTGTTTCGCTAGTCCTGAGCTAGATGCTATGCTTGTCTACTAAAAACACCACTGCCCAGTGACGTCCCATGGGGGTAGGAGGATTGAGCGTTGCTTGGGGCGGCACTTACTCGAAGAGCGGCAAATCGAGGAGAATCATTTGGTATATATAGAAATAGCTACCTAAACTGAGTACCTACTTGATAACGAAAATATATTTTCTTTAAAAATTCCGCTCACTGGTTGAAAACAAAATGTATTAATTAACATTAAAGGTTTAACAGGACTGTAATTTGTTGTCGGGTTCGCGATGTCTAGCTTACTGCCATTGCCCTTCGACGTCATTGGTGACCAAAAATGGCACGAGCACGGATGATAAAAAATGCTGCATAAACAATGGGGCGGTATTATGGCGCTGCCCAGGGGCGGCATTTTGTCTAGGGACGTCACTGCTACTGCCACATTGCACGCTACGTGCTTAGGTACAAATTCATTTGAAATTTGGGAGCGCTCAAGTCAACAACGATATGTCACTCTCAAAACTAACCAGAAAGCTACTTCTCACAGAGAATTTAAGTTTAAAATTTCGAGTCTCAAATTCGAACTTGTTGGATGCATAATGTCAATTCATCCCATGCGTCATTATTCATAACCTCAAAATATACGGTGTTTGACGTTTGTCATACTGAACATCCTCCATCTTGCAAAATCCATAGACAATGGCAAAATCACTAGGTGACACAATATAAATAACCAACACGTTTGTTCGCCGGGAGACCCACGAGGTGACTTATAATCAGGTAGTGAGGCGCGGAGCGTGCAGTGTGGCCATTTCGATAGAATAGTGTGCGTTCGTTCACTAGGATGTCACCTAGCACGTAGCCACCAAGCAAGGCACCTGCCTATGTGGCCGAAGCCTAAGACTCTTGTGGATTTCTGTCTCAGACGATCTTACGACGGCTGGCAGGTCTACAGTGCATCATGATGACGTGTATGATCTGAATTTCGCACATCTCATCTACATGTGCATTTCTTTGAAATGTTACGTGACGGAAAAATCTTGAACCCAGTGGGATTTTAACACACGTTATCTCTACCGAATTAATATTTGGGTTGGTGGTTAGAGACCTTGCCTGGCAAGCTAAATACGTATACGTATTTAAAATGTTCACGGTTATAACATATTTTATAGAAATATAATATATGGTTTCTGATGCTTTTGGAAATTAATTAAGTACCCATTTTCATGGTTGACACAAGTTCGTGATTGAATTGTTATTTTTTTAATCAGCATAGTACGTATACCTACTATCATGATTGCTACTTCTTATTATTGAAATTATAAACATTAATTTTAAAGTAATCAACATCATTATTATAATCGTAACAATATATTAATACTTTTTAAAATATTTTTCTAGACTGGTTTTGTCCGCTTCAGAGGGACATTGTCAACTAAAAGATAATTTATGACCGCGAAAGTATGTACTTTCTTTACGTTAGGTATAGATAATTAACCGTGGCAATGCATGTGCTTTAAGGTGGAGTGTTGGGTTGGGTGGGTTGCCGAAGACTGATAGAGTGCATATGCGATTACTTACGTATAATTACGTGACATTCAATTAAATACATTTTTTCTAATATGAACGTAGTTATGCAGAGTGTACCCAGTCCACAATAATATCGAGCTGAGATAATGGCACTTTAGCAACGATATGATATTAAAAATGTATGTAAAATGTAACATTGTAAATAATACTTTATTTCAAGAATAATTGTTTTGCGGCTTGGCTATTTTCAGCAGAACGTAGAGAAAACCTTCGCGCATCTGATCTATATCATTTATCTCATTTTTTATTTTGGCTACTTTCTGCATAACTATGTCTATATTACCTTTGACACAATATAACTGGATGAAATAATATAATAGGTATATTGCAATATAATCATAGATGGACTATTTTGATTATTGCGGACAATTTGATTGAGAATTAAATTATAAATTAGAATTATTATGTTGAGAAAACGTAAAAAAAAAGTTGTAAATTGAAGTGCTGTAGCATTGATAGTTATGATATAATTGACATTTCATTGAAAAAAAGCGTATAAAAGTGTACCTATCTATAAAAAATTGGCTCAAAACGCTCATTTTAATGAGTTTTTTTTTTGTTTTACTTATTTTCATATTTTTTTAGATACATTAAGTATGCATGGATTGATTTAAGCACTCTTATTGTAAATTTTCAGTTACCTATTTTTTTAAAAGAATTATTTATAACCATGTCCTTGCTTTTTCGTACAAGGTAATTGTTAGTAATTTTGAACAATCACAAACACCCAGGCTTTGAGAAATACACATAAATATTGTGTGTCCTGACCGGGAATCGAACCCAGGAACTTTCGGATGGAAGGCAAGCGCCTTACGCACTACACCACGAGAGCCGCCTCAGTTACTTAATTGTATTATTTCGTAATTACGTCTCTAGATGTTCATTGCTCATAGTACACTCTTTTGTTACTACACAAATTATGTAGTTGTGGCCAGAAAAAAATGTAATATGCAAATTCCGATTGCTTTATTATGTGAGTATCGAATTGTGTGTATATTTGTGAGAGTAAGCTTGTGATTAATCACCAATTAATAAGCTATGAACGAATTTATGATTCTGTGAAGTACAATATTTGTATTATTGTTGTTATAAATATATTGGCTTTTTATGTAGAATTATTTTTTGCAAATATTAGTTTGATCATATTTCATAGGTAGGTACATACTAGGGTTTACAATACCGGTATTCCAGGATTTATCGATACCGAAATCCCTGTTTTAAATATCCAAAATACCGGTATAGTGTGTTACTTTTTGAAAAACGAATTTATTAAATTTATTAATATATTAAACTATTTGGTATCCTAGTACATACGTTACGTAATATTACATACATACGTTGATGTTTTGATTTTTTAGAATGTTTTTTTAACTTCAGTATTGCTCTGTATATTATAATATTATGGTGAATATAAAAATTCATTACCTTAAATCACGATAAATCACCTCCCGCCTGTAACATAAAAAATAATTACAAAAAATATTACCCGGGTACCTACTACTCACTCACTATCAATAAATAATTATTACGGCGATGTTCTCACGATATGTTCTAATTCTGGAGCAGATTTAATATTCATAGAACACCAAAAGTTAAAACAAAAAAAATAGGAAGAAAAGTAAAACACGCATCTGATTGCTAGGGTCAAACAATAGGTACAACATGTGAGAATTCTTTGTGTAAACGAACATTGCGTCCGCACAGTTTTTGGGTGTTCGTTTTAATATAAGTTGATGCCCTGTTATATTTTGAACGATTTTCTTGTTTCAGATAATTTGTTCATATATATGAAGATTTTTAAGTACTACAGGGCTTGTCAATAGTTTTAATTTTGTATATATCTTATGGGTTCATTTTTTTATAATAATTTTAATTATCACGTTCAATATTTTCGTTGGACATTAATATTTTTCATACGTAAAAATAATCTCTTTGAATATTAATACTTATATGTAATAGGTATAGGCATGTCATCAAGTCAATAGTTATTTTAAAGAAGTTCACAAACAGAATATATGGATGATGTTTTTTTATATATACGAGTAGAGTTGGGTTTAGGGAATTTCCCGACGGGAATTCTTGAGAATTTTTCGAGATTTTCCATCCCGAATCTCGAGAATTGAAATTTTTAACATTTCTTTATTATCAAATATTAATTGAGAAAACGATTTTCCATATGAAAAAAGTGGACAGAAAACACAAAACGTTCAAAGACTGATCGAGGCATTTAACACAATTAAGCCAACGTCGACTCAAAATGAGCACAATTTTTGCAACATCAGGGAATTTTGTGTCTCAAAAACGCGATTGTCAGACGCATGGATTGATAGTCTGTGTTTTTTGAAATTCCATTTTAATAAGTAATGTTTTGAATTATTTTTGTTTTCCTACTTATATTTTGTTTGTCTTACATAAATAAAAAAAAATCATAATTTTTTGGAATTTGTCTGTTTTTACACTGATTTTAGGATTTTTACAGGTTATTTCAAGATATTTCGAGAATTCTCGAGAATTCTTTTCTGGAAATCCCGAATCTCGAGAATTCAAAATTTCATCATTTTGGGAAATCCCGAGATTGAGATTTTCTCGGGGAATACCCAACTCTATAGACAAGTTAAGAATTACAATTATTTATTTATGAAAAAAAAACATTGCGGACATAACAAATCTAAATTCAAGATGTACACAACATGAGATATACATTATAACAAATATTACCCTCACAAGAGAAAAGAAGAGAATATAGAAAATGATAATAATAATAATAACAAAAAAATAAAATAAAAACATACTTAAATACAATTTTATACAGAAAAATAAAATTTAGAATACAAAATACATAGGACGTTACCGAAAATATCTACGTCTTTGGGGAGCACATTGACTAGTCTTGCACCCCTTGCTAATGGTGCCTGCTATGCTTGACTCGAGGAAACGACTTAAGAAGATACGACTAATACGAGTGTAAATAAAACAAAATGAACACAATTAAATCTTCAGCAACCCTATTAGTTATTCTAATTATATGCTGCCTTATGAAACTCTCTTTTCTATGTACAGCTCATTGTACTATCATTGGTGTTGTATGTATTTTGCAGTATGGTTTTCTTCTTTTACGTCGTCGGGACGTCGTGATTGAAAATAGTTACTACATCATTTTGCCATCTTTACTGCTATGCACCATCCTCTCAGTGAAAATTATTCATTCTTGTTCGCCCAACGGGAAGCAGGTCTTCCTCTTTCTCTCCGATCTGACCAAATACCACGAGTTCCTTCAGATTTTCATCTTCTCAATAATGTGGTGTTTGCTGATGATTGACTCGTTCGTCTGTTTGGCCATCCACGTGACAATCAATGTCTGCATCCAGCATCACATTTCGAAGGCGTATGCACAATTTCGGAAGACAAGTGATCTTATTAAAATAATTTTATTTATTTTCGTAAATTGGTTGCTTACTTATTTATTCGGGGTGAATGAGGTGTGGAGAGATATAAAGTCGTTGTTGCTTGGATGTTGTGAAAAGAGAGTTTATTGTTGATACCAGAATGAATAAATACAATGCTAAGGATGACAGAGTGATGTTATAATCGCGGGTACGGATGTATTGATGAGATTGACTATATTATTGAATTGACTGGCGATGTACCAAGATGTTAATATAACCGAGAGACTGGACTCGAGATGAGTAGTGCTCCGAGTGATGGACTCGAGTGGAGTGAGAATTTATGGATTGTCCTTGCTATTCATAAAAATCCAGTTCATGCATTACAAGAAACATTGTCATAATTAAAAAAAGTCGTAATAAACCCTATATATCTATATTATGATTGAGGAAATACCGACATTCGTTTCCGCTACATTGTTTTGTTTTGATAACAAAACATACATAAAGTGTTTCACCCTTGTAATTCCGAGTGATATGATTGCTACATTTATATCAGAGATTCTTGATTCGAGATAAACATATTCGTCTTGAATATGTTTATGTTTAGGTCCATCGATTCACTCAAAAAAATATTTAGGTAGGTAATTCATTTACGTTTTTTTTATATATCGCCTAGTGCGTAATATAAATATTGTAGATCGATGATTATCAAAAAATAATAATGCCTACATGAGTAGTTAAACTAATCTTTATATAATCGTTGTTTACTTTGCATACGGATGAATTCATTGCACATGCGTAATAATTTCGATTACACTACGTAATCGATTAATATCACGCGATTCATCGATTCGGAGTCCTCGCTGATTGGTTGTTTTCTGCTTGAACTACGACCAATTATGACCGCGTATCTCTTTGAACGCAATTATTACAAGCCCTGCGATGAATGCATGTTGTTCGTTAGCGCGTGTGCGTGGTCGATGGAGCCCTGGACCGTTCGAGAGGCAATCGCTTCGATAATTGCTCCCAGCAGGAGACGATTAAGGGGCTGAAGGCTCGGCTGGACGCGCGCGACCTGACCTCCCCCCCTATTTTAAGGTACTCGGTGCCCCCCATAGCACAGGGAAGTTCGTGAGATTTTTACTTTGAATATTTAAAAAAAAAAAACTACGTTATTTCCGTATAGATGTCTAGTTGTGATTAATTATTGATCTTCGATCATTTGTACGGGTATTATTAGTTAGCTAAGTTTCGTTCATTTTATGATAATATTGTGTATTTTTCATAATATCCCTATCATTAAAAGATGATAAGGAATTAATAGTGCTGATATTATAGCCAAATAAGTGAGCTCTTGTAAAATAATTGAGAAAAATGCATAAATGCCACCATTGTTGATTATTTTAGATGTTCACTTTAATGTATACACACACGCGATATCTACAGGTTGAATCGAGCATATCGTCTCTGTTCTGGCAGAACACACTAACTGAAGAATACTAGTTTTGAGTAATTTGACTTTGGAGTTGTTAAAATGTTGGAAATGGTCTATTATGTGAGTTTATTAAGTAATCGTAAAAAGACTGTATATTTATTAAGAAGGTTTCCAGACGGTAAAATTTGAAATAAGGAACATTTTGGTATAACTAACTCAATACGTCATTTTTTCGAATTAGTGTCTTGTGCCAGAACAATGACGATATTATCAATACATTTGCTACTTTAAAAGATATCTCATGTTAAAAATTGTCTTTTCTATAAAATTGATAGATTCTGCGACACTTTACTTTTCCGGATGCCACCTGAGAGCATAATACTTCACATTGTTATCATTATAGCCTCTTGGATACCATTGCTGATGTTGACTCTTCCTTGGACATGTTGACTATGCGGTATACTCCGATGCCAGAGCATAATAAGGTGAAATAAATAGGTAAATAATATGTAAATAACGTTTTTGAAAATATAATAGTAAGTAAAAAAATGGCATTATGTTTATTAAATAATTGTTTATCGAAAATTAACCGTGTTATGTAATCCTGCGCATCTATTCTATACACAAGACTGCTACCGGCCTTTACGGCAGCTAACTAGGGTCGGAAAATATCGAAATAATAACACGTATTATAACAATTACTAAAGGTTAGCCGTCTGGACTGTCAAAACTGTCGTCTATCTCGCTCTAAAATTTATCACAGCCAAGATAGATGCTGTTAAAACATAGCACTCATTATAACAATTACAACTATCTTTATTGTAATTGTTACAATAATTGCTAATACTTGGATACTTTCCTACCCTAGATAACGGCCGAAAGCAGTCTTGTGTATAGAATAGATGCGCTGAAACCTGTAAACCTTTTAACGAAATTTATAAACCTGTTACAGTAATAATTTTAGTATTTTGCAAAAGTTTCAAAAAATGAAACAAAATGTCTGTTATTTCTTCGCAGCAACGCTACTGTTCCCGTTCCCGAGTAGATCCCTTGAGGATCCCCTAATTAAAATGCGAGATTTATTCGTAGCGAAACGATGACACACCTCTCTCCCTCCCGTGTCGTACGGTAATTGTGTTGTGATTTATGGATTTACCTCAAAGACCGCTTGGGAGACGGTGAGAGATGCGATTTGCATGCCATAGGCTCTTAGTACCATCGACTTGTGTATTTTATGTATCACACCAAAACGTCTTATTTAATAAAACTCGTCCAGACGATGATTTGACCCATAAAAAACATCAGTTATCCATGGTTTCAGGCGAATTATGCTTGAATTATATTAGAATCTGGTCTAAGTTAAAACCATTGAAACAATAAAATTATTAGTCATCGTCATAGATGGAGCTTTACAACTCAGTCTAACATGTTTACTCTTGGCGCAATACATTCGACAATTGAGTAAATGTAAACACTGGTTATATCTATACTTAATTTTATTATTTTTATTCAAGATTGTATATCCTCACGATGTGAAAAATGAAAATAAGTATTTTGAAAAGAGTCATAAACATAAGTACATACCTTTATAATACAAAATCTGTATATTCTATATATTTACTTAGTTTTGTTATTTTACATTTTTAACACGGTGTAGATATCTTCTTCTTTACAAGGTACTTCTTTGAAGGACATCGAATATTTTGATGATGCCCATTCTAGAGTTTGTTTACCTCATGGGTCTTTCTGGTGACTGATGAATGAAGACATAAATGGAGTGGCCATTAGAGTTTTCAGCTATGGTGTACTTTTTCTGCTAAGCTTGCGATTCCCTATGATCATTATTTGCTTATTTTCCACATGGTTTCTATAACAAAACCTCTAAATTAAATAACCGGGGTGATCACTTACCAACTGTGTGAAACGTAATGATATTGGATTATTGTATATTTTTATATTTAATTTTTAGTAATTAAGTTAAAGAGCTATAAATACTAAAACAAGGTGGACGTTACAGTCTTAATGAGAACTGAGATTATTGTAATGAAGAGATAACATTATAATAATATACCTACTATAGCTGTCATACTCTAGAATTTATTTATAGTCTAGTTTATTGCTGGAACATAAAATCACACATCTTCGCATTATTCTATACGCAAGACTGCTATCGGCAGCTATCGAGGATAGTTTTCTATCGAAGTATTAGCACTTATTGTAGTTGGTTGTAATGTTTTAAGTGCTATGTTTTAATAGCACCTATCTTAGCTGTGCTAAATTTTAGAGCGAGATAGACAGTTTTGACTGTTTCGACGGCTAACTTATTGTAACAGTTATGATACTTCGATACAAACATATGACAAACTACTCTCGATAGCTGCGAATAGCAGTCTTGCGTATACAATAGATGCGCTTGTTGTTGCTTTGAAAGTATCAAAATTGATGAACGAAATGATTTTTTTCCCATATCATTTCATTTTAAAATTATCAAAGGCTGTTTAAAAACAATGTTTCTGCCGTTAGTGACTATTCCCGGAAGCACGACGATATGAGATTTTTCTTCTTAGTATCGCAGGTTTTCTTAAAAATACCTACGTCCTTCAATGTAATATGGTCATATAACGCTTATATGTGTGTTTGTTTGCTAAGTGGAATGGATTTGATTGATTCTACCCCGCGGTCACTTTTGTATTATTTACTTGTTAGAGGAGAGGATGCATGCTAGTTAGGACTGTGGGATGGAAAAGTAGGCTTTTGCTCTATGTTAATGTCAGGGTTTGCAGATATGATGGATGGTATGCATTGTTAACGTAATAACGCAAAGGTTCCAAATGGCTACACGTGCTATTTTATACTGATAATAATATGAGAAACTTAGAATAATATTCATACTTAGCCGGCATCTATCTATATAAATATAAGTATACTGGCGTAGCGAATAACAGCGTTTTAGTTTCTTACAAGGTGTACTCTACTGATTCTTATCCTAATATACGTTGGTATATGGTATATACTATACATTGTACAACATACCTAATATAAATGGCCAGGGACAGCTTTATAAATTGAGTACCCAATCCACGGCTTTTTTAAATACATAAATAATTATTGTGAAATAAATTTCTTAGGTAGGTATAAGTGGACGTAGGTACCACACACCATTCATGCAGGATGTTATATTATAATTTGTCTCCGTGTGTATTCTCTTAGCGAAAGGAAATTAACCAATCCAACTGAATGCCGGAATAACTGGACGACGGATATTTCGGCGCTGCTACAAATGAAGTATCTAATCTACCTTAAAGCGAGGTTTATGGTTATTGCAAAAAAATGATGCTGATGGTGGGCTTTCACATTCCGATATTTAGCAACAATCATCAGCAATGAATCAATATAGGTACGTACTGCGATATGCACAATTTACTTCAACGGACTTATGATTGGCACATCTTTTACATACATCACAATTTATTGACGATTTTGGTATGTTTAAGTATCGGCAATATTTGCCAATCGAAAAATTGTTGAAATACATTGTGCAATTTGCGGAACATCGTCGAATTTGTAAATAGTATGCATAATATCGTTATAGTTCAGTGCAAGATTGTAATGTGAAATCACATCATTGATATAAATCTTTATAACAACGATAAACCTTGCTTTATTATAAGTAGTTACTCTATATTAGACTCGATTGTATACCTACTTGCTGATTCGAAGCATTACGTACATGTATTTCTTTGCGTATTTCATTCATACGGACGGCGCCCAGATGCCCAGGTCTCCCGTTATTCTAGAGTTTAATCGTCCTATATCGGTAGCAGAGTTCTCAGTTGTAATTATATAATAGCTAATTGTATACTTTCGTTTGTCACAATAGCTGTGTCGTCACATTACTCCGCACACGAGATTTTTCAAGGTACCTACCAGATATGGATAGAGTTCATTATTTAAATGTCAGAATGTAATTTTCAAAAGTGACCTACCAATGTATGCTTCTAGTACTGACGTATGGATCATACATGAATCCTCAATACAAGAAGAACCAACAATTATAGGTTGCGCGCCGTGGCATGGAAACGTGCATGCTGGGTACACTGCGTGAAGTGAGGGTGTACGAGTTAACGCACGCAAGTATACGACGTGAATCACTGCTTTTAATTTACGTTTCGCGCTTGCCCATGCGTCGATGTTTTCATGCTAGGTCGGAGGCGTCCGTTAATATTTCTCACATGACTCTAACTTTGTAAGTATGTAGGTAGAATACATAACGTAAAAAATGCATACAATATACATGGATCGAACATTACTAATCAAATTTAACTTGATTTGTTGCCCATGAGTAGGACAAATTTAAAATTAAATATATGTTGCGTTGGCCACATAGTTAAGTTACAACGTTTTGTTTATTGAAATTTTTCCTAAACCGTAGCGTAGATGAAGTTTTGAGTAAAATGAGTTGTATATCTTATAACAGTGTGTGTATAATGTCATTGTCAGCGTATAAAACATGCATTAACAAGAGTTATTCCGTGAAAAACATACAACTACATTTTATTTAAATATACTCTCATGTAAAATTGTAAATTTTCACATACATAATAATATGTGCTCTTAGATATAACCTACCTATCTCGAAAGTCACCAATTAATTCCTTTTATTAACTGTGTATATTACAAGTATAATTACAAGTAAGTTGGGTAGTTAGTAAGTTACGACGCATATTAAATAATATGTAAAAGTAATTCCATACATAGCTAATAATAAGAAGGCGCTATTAAACATAGTTTGTGCAGTGTTGATTATTTAAAGTTTTGAAATAATTATTATGCATAGCTTACACGCCGATCGCAACAAGTGTGTGAATTCTCGGCAGTTAATTAATTTTACATCAACATCGGATGGTCGTTAAACTTTTATGCTGGCCGCTTGTTTCTCAAATCTGTAATGAGGTTTGAGTTTTTCATTATTGACTCCTGCCTCACTGTGTGAAAACTCGTCTTAATTTACTGCGAGGATTTTTTCTCTTAGCAGACTAGTTATTATTTATATTGGTAATAAACGATTTTATGACGATTTTTGATTGAACTTACGCATTCAGTTTATTACTATGCAACTGAGTGAATTTAATTATCTACTCATTACTTTACATGCAGTTTTATTAAAATGACTTTATTATTAAGTAGGTACATTTTGATGCAATTCAATTAACCGTATGTAGGTACTAACTAACCATATCATGTTATCAGGTGCACACACAAAACATGAGTTTTCGTGTCCGGACCCCCCCAGAAATGGAAAAAATACATATTATTTAAGTAATTGGAATTTTACTTATTCTTATCATTTTCCAGGATTTGCCATGACTGAGGATCGTGGATCGGATGGTTTCGGACCCGTGGCCCACATAAATCAGTGCAACTTTACTATCGGGGGCATCCAACGTTTGCGTTAATATTCCAATGCGGCATATCTAAAAAACAAGACGGCACAAACATATACTAATGATCCTAATAATTATGGCACGCGCCGATACCTCAGATGCGACAGCCTAACGCGCTAACGCGATAACAGCGATAACGCATATGTGAACACCTTTGTATACCTTCTGGCCAGTTGTATATCCCTAGATTCAAAGTGGGGAGTATCTGGGTATGGGGAATGAAGCGACGAGACGCTATAAGTACCTTGTAGATGGAGTAAATGTGCTAGTCAGTAAAACCTGTTCTATTTTGTTTAGGTGTTTAGCGATATTTATTCTGTACTTACCTACGTATCTTCATGGTTATTTCGTTTTACCCAGGTCCATTTAAATGTCAATTCTGTACTTAACGACTTCATCTTCCATAATAATGTTTTATAATTATATCATTTTTTTCTGATACTGTAATTTTTGTAACTGTGAAATTAAATGTGAAATGGTGGGATTAAGTATGCATTGATGTACAATTATGATTGTAGATGTATTAATTAACACAATCTACTCAGCAAGTCATATTTTATTACGAACCATAACCGTGAAATTTAATGTTCTATAGTATTTATTATATCCAAATTAACAAAATTATACTGTAACTTTTTTCTAAATAATGTGCCTTTATTGTATTGAAGAAGCTAGAATTTTTGGCACTGCACTTTACGAAATAAGTAAGTTAGTTTCTAGTATGTTTTATAGAGTACGAACGTTATGTGCATTCATTGAACCCATAAATCTATGCCATCTTACAAATATAATACAATAGTAAAACCTGTTTATATTTTACCATGATGGGGGTTAATAATCAGTAAATATTAACTATGTATTTTTATAATTAATTATTGTTTTGTTTGCATGCGACTAAGCCGATTATAAGCATTTGATCACTGTCGTTTTTAATCGGCTTAATTTGCATGTCTAAAAATAAACAAATTTTAATGTCCAAAATTATTCATCGACAGTTCAAAATTTGTTTATTTAATTTTATCACACTGCTGCGTTTTTTTCGGTGATTTATCGAAAACTAGTTAAAATGCACTTGCCTAGTTTGTTTTGTACCGGCTATGAAATGGCAGTGGCGTAATGTATGAGGTGGGAAAATTTAACATTTTAATGCTTTTACATATTTAGTATTAATTGTAAAATATACTATATTATATTATTTTGAAAGTATTTTATTTTTTGTGCTATCCGTCGAAATGTCGTACAATATTGTTAGAAATAGATTTCAATTACGTACCTTTATTAGTTTAATGGTCGTTTTATATTTGACGTATCTATTATTGTATCGTTAGGTACCTAACAGAACAATCATTCTTGCTATGAACATGTATGACATCTTAGAACTTTCAGGTAAAGAATAAAATATAATAATGAATCTAAAGTGGTGGAATGAGGTGTTGAATAATATAAATTCCCTTTTCTTCTTCTTCTTCCAATGGCACTACAGCTCAAATGGAGCCCTGACTTCCTCAATTCTCCCTCTTCATAGACAACTTATAGTCGAACAAGTAGGAGGGTATTAAGAATGACTAAAATGCAAGTACCCTCACTGAAACGTGCCGACTGTGATTTAGCATCAAATATTATTTAGTTCGAAGAAATTTATTCTACTCTGTGAAAAAAACCGTAATTAATGATTTACTGTATACATTAAATAAAAACCAAATGCAGCATCTGGGATAGATCCATAGTCCTTTCGATTACCGACCGCCTACGCTGTCGATTGTGCCATCCCGGACATCGGTCATTTAAAATCTATGTATTTCGAAGACAACTGATAATTTAGAAGCAAACCAATGATGTTCAAAAGTATATTTTATTTGTTGAACATACATAACTTGAAAACACCTCGGTTTTGAACCCGTATCACTGGTTCATATCCCGTCGAGCATCGTATTTTTATCAAATGTGATTTTTTCTAGTAGGTGTTTTCAAGCTATGTATGTTCAATATATGGAATGTTACATTTTAAAATCTTTTGAATTTTTCGTTGAATGAAATGAAATGGTTTATTACTTGTCAGTATTAATAGATGGAAATGTACAAATATATAATAATGAAACTTATAAGTATGTTAAAATACATATTATGGTGTGCAGTGTGTACTATATGTATTTGTTCGAGAATGGAAAACTAAGCAGAGAGTTTCACTGCACACACATACATTATTTTTTATTCAAATAAACGCCTCGCTAAAGTGTTGGTCGATGAAACTTCCGCTTTTCATTAATGGTTTTCTGTAATTTGTGAATGGTTGCGGTAAATTTTCTTTTATATGCGTATTTTCGCCCAGATTGACACACATGAGCGAAACAGCGTCTAATTCACTGTTTCCGTATTTTCGTCTACGCACCCGCGCCTCTGGCCAGATGAAAGTTTTCCGACAGTCGCCGATTCGACAATAGTGCGTCTGCCGTTGTACAGGCTGGTCCGCGGCTCGCACAAGTATTTGTCTTGCTGCCCGCTGTGTGTCTTTTATCACACAAATTTCCATATTAACATGTGATCAATCATTCATCTCGCCATGCCGCCGCATTTCTTGTCGGCCGACGGCGGGTACCTACAGCGTGACTAGAAAAAGCCGTCCCTTCGATAAATAATATATTTTTTTGAGACATTGTGACGCGCGCTGATGTTGTAGGTGCTTCGGAATAACAAGGGTCTGTAGACTTTTTGGTGCTGTCATACGAACATCGTTTTTTTAATGGTAAAATGATTTATCTTGAATGTCATGGTTAACAATACACAGGTGAAATAAATTAATGCCTTTAATTCATATAACATTCGATTGAGTTATGCCTACGTCAAGTCACTGACAGGTAAATGCGGGTAAATATGTACCTACCTAATGTATTGTTTTATATTTTACGAGCATCATTTCATGTATTTCTAACATTTTTTTCTTAATTCTCTACAATATTTGAGCTATTTACATAGACAACAAGCTCCGGGCTATAAACCCATTTTCAGAACGATCTTAACACTGAACTTTGCAGTTAATTGCATGTCATGACAAAAAGAGAGGGTATATTATATTAAAACTACCTTCAACCCTTCTCAAAACAGTGATGTTTTATTAACTGTAGGTATTTATTTAATATTTTTTTTTATTAAAAAGATTTCGCAGTTTTTTTAAAACGATGTAAACGCTTATCCAATTAATAATTTATTTGACGCAAATATTATCGTGTAAGTGTGTAGCTAATTGTGCAATAATTATTTATACTTATCATAATTACATTAACCCGCAAATAGATCGTTTATATAACACTTTATAGCTTTATTTAATATATTATATTGGACCTATATGTTAGCACTAGCAACACACGTTGGACGAACATCTCGATTTAGTAACAATAGGTGGCCAAGTTTATGATAATATTAAGGCGCTAAAATCCGCACCATGCCATTTAGCTTCAGTAAGTGATCTTGCCATACATATCTCCATCTATAATTCTATAGGAATAAATATTATTGCCTGAGATAGATATAGTTTTTAAATTCGTTCGATTTTGATCGCTTTTGTACAATGCGTTTTGAATTACCTGCTCACGTGTAATATAACTGCCTTAAAATCTGTCTTATTAAGTGAATGTTTATATTTTAGTATTGTATTTTTTTTTAATAATCAATGAATGATCTACGTTTATATTTTTCAAAAAATACAATATTACGATGACCAGTTTGTATCCGTCCTACTATTATCCTACCAATACCACTACATACCCGTTTTCCTCTATAATATTGGACCAATTATCGTCCTCGTAGTTTTAATATAAATGTCTGTACTTGTATGAGCTGCGAGGGTTTCAGCTAAGAAAGTTGACCTTCATTTCTTTGTCTACACTATGCAAACCAACTATACTGTAGTTATTTATAATATTTTAAGTAACATTTGACTGTTTCAAATATATTTTATTCAATCATCACATCTCCAGGCGGAGCATAATGAAAAATTAAATATAGTTGACAACATCACAAATACAATAGTAAGTAGGTACCAACAATAATATATTCACGTATTTTTTCCCGAATCAGCTTATAATGACATCTTGGGAAACTCATTCCGTACTACATCCGGTTTTGAACGGGTATATTATCACTAGGGGTGAAGTGAGGCGTGTCTGAAAAGGTTTATAAATCTAAATACTTAGGTTTATTTATATAAATTCTCACAGGATATAATGCTGCAGTTACTGGATATTATTTAAAATCATTCTGTTAATTTTCCGCTGAAAATTTCTTAGGTATCTATATAATATTTCAATCTTAAATCTTGTGTATTAATCATCGAATATAAAATATCACATAATTCAATAGCGATCGGAAACTTTGGTTTCGTTGTTTGTGTACCGTGAACAACGACGCTATTTGAAGCAGATATTGTGAAAGCCTTAAGGGGCAGTGCGAGCGAGTTTTTGAAAAAGGAATTTATCAATGTAATTATACTGGCATCCATATTTTACGAGAGCCATCATCGCGGCGAGATTATTTCACAAACTTTCTCAATAAATCACATTGCGAATTTTCTTTGTCTGCGGTCATGTTTGTTTTACTTAAACGCATCATGCATTTCTATCGCATTTTAATTTTTGACCCTAATATTTATGACTAATAATATGTATTATCTGACTATGACTATATTTTATTCTTAATTGTCTGTTATTTTTACCTACTATTAACTCGTTTATCGATTGTTTTAGTTATCCTCATAATGTTATCGATCATAAGTATATACATATATACTATGCTGTTTTCTAAATTAATTTGATCTGATACATATATATATATATTATATATAAATAAGGTAATTAATATTCCTTGATTTAATGCACAAAAATCGATAAGCAATAAATAATAACGCAATTTGATAAGCATTTCATGTATGGCCTACTAGTTTAAATTGTCGCAATTAGATAGGAGGCTCGTAGCATAATTAGTCAATGAGAACAGTTGGCGCGATACCAGTGGTTATGCGGGTTCAAATCCCGTCGAGCATTGTTTTTTTTTCAAATATGATTTTTTCTAATAGGTATATGTCTTTGGTGTTTTCAAGTTATGTATGTTCAATATATGGAATGTTATATTTTCAAAATCTTGTGAATTATTCTTTGATTAAAAGGAATGGTTTATTGCATATATATGTGTTAGTAAATTAATATACAGATATAGAAGGTTCAAATACATGAAGTAGGTACTTATGTACTACATAAATAGAATTTATCATTTTGCCTGTAAGCCGAGAAAATAATTTTTCACTGAATGTACGTTAACTTAGATTTTTTACGAGGAATTGATATTGGCCATTAGATTAGTTTATTAGATCCTTGTATCCGGATTAAACCCATATTGAAAAAGCAACAAGTATTTTTTTCATCAATGCGATTCGAATCCGTAGCCCTTGACTTTGGAAACAAACAATCTGCCACATAGGTACACATTCTTTATAAAATAAGTGCATATTATAAAGTTGGTAGGATATACTTTTTCCTTTCTTATATATATATATATATATATATTATTTATATACTTCTGTGAATAGTATCGAGGTTAAGGACGTGTGGGTCATTTTGAGAAAATTCAGTTATGGTATTAAATTGTATTGTCTAGATTTTTTTCAGTCTCAAAAATGCCATCATCAAGAGAGCAAGAGGTAGGCAAGGCATTAGTAAAAAAATTAATATGTGTGTATTATTGATTTATTTAATAAAACACATTTTTTTTAGTTCTTATTCCACTTTTAATATTATTGAAATATTAAAATTGGAATAAGTACTAAAAAAAATTGCGTTTTATTAAATTAATATATAATACAATGCAGTTCCATCATGAATTGACAGTTAACAGCACGAAAAGTAATATCTGTGTGTTGAACCAATAAAAGTATTACCTATTTTCTTTTTATGTAAAGTTGCAAAATTATCCTTCGCGCCCATCTGGCTCACCTATCTCGTTATGTTCTTTTATTTTTTTAACTCAGTGGTAAAACATACGTACAAAAACACGATATTTACTTTTGTAATAATTTCTGTGGCTTCTTAGGTCGTATTTATTAATCAAATATTTATCCGTCTAGTTTACATTTAACCGGCTTTTCGGCGTTTGGCTCACTGATGTGATACGGCCCGTCGTTAAACGAATTGGGTAACGCCCCGTTAAACGAACCCTCAAATATTATTATTGCTTACACGCCGACCTAACCTTGCACGCCGCTATTAAAAGAGTGTATCGTGTTTACAAAGTCGAAAAAAATGTGAAACGACTTGAATTAGATTGCTTGATTAAGTTGAAATTTTAAATATTTTTTAATATATACTTGTTGAAAAGAGGTGTGAGAGGCATGAGAAACTAGTTATTGGCCATTATTTTAATCGGGATGGTTACGGGAAAAATATTTAGAAGTTAGCTAAGATTTAGTTAGAATCAGTTATTTAGAAGTAAAACTGAATGGTGGTAGATCAGTTGCAATGTTGTTCCCAAGCGGATCATATGGGGTCAGTGGTTAAATTAACATATTATTTTACGAGAATTGGTTGTCAGTCATTCACCGAACACGTTAGATCTTGCATTTGATCAAACACACATTGAAAAGCGCAGCATGTATTTTCCTTAAAATAAATAAAATAGAACGATTATATATTGACTGCTATGTAACAAGAAACAATTAAATAATTATCGGAATGTTTTAACTCACTTTATATAGTAAGTGTTTCTTCCAGCCATAGCTTAGTAGCACTGTTAAATTTAAATTACATACTATATAATATAATAAATTAAATTATATACTATATAAATTATATAAAAATACGTAAGACCTACCATGGTATCTATACTCACCAGGTAAACGTATTTTTTTTTCTTGTGCGATACCTAGTCACAACATCATTGATTAAAAATAAGAAAATATAGTATGTACCTGTATACATATATAGGTATATATAAATATTCCTAATGGGGATTCGAATGGTGCACTGTCACGGCGAAAACGTGTATCTTCCAAATATAATTACAACGCCTTTAGCAATTAGCTTATTTTAAAAAAATACTTATGTACGAGGGTGGGTCAATAAGTCCTTAGAAAAGCCGACAGGTGGCGCGACTAGTACTGTAAGCGGTTTGTTTTCATGCAGCGGCACTACCGATTCAGTATGCTGCGAAGTTTCAATCAGATTGGTCGGGTTGTTGTGTGTTTCTCGTACATTTAAAAATTGTGTAAAATGGAAAAATGGAAAATGGAGAAAATTGAGTTTAGAGCTGTTATTAAACATTTTAATATAAAAGGGTTAACAGCAAAGGAAATAAAAAATGAGTTGGATTTAGTTCACGGCATATCTGCTCCTTCACTTGCAACTATTTATAACTGGTTAAATGAATTTAAACGTGGTCGTACATCAACAAAGGATGAACCACGCTCAGGACGTCCTGTAGAGGTGACTACACCAGAAATGATCAATGAAATCCACGATATGGTGTTAAGTGACCGAAGATTAAAGTTGAGTGAGATAATTGAGGTTACAGGGATCTCAAAAGGTAGCGTCATTTCTATTTTACATGACAAATTGGGCATGAAAAAAATTTCTGCAAGATGGGTGCCGCGTTTGCTCACAGTCGACAATAAACGCAATAGGGTGGTGGCCTCTAAAGCTCTGTTGTCGCTCATGCAACGCAATCCGGATAAATTTTTTCGTCGCTTTGTGACTGTAGATGAAACATGGATACACCACTATACTCCCGAGACGAAAGAACAGTCAAAGCAGTGGATTGCGAAAGGCGAACCATGTCCAAAGAAGGCGAAAACCGTAAAATCAGCTGGTAAGGTTATGGCTACTGTATTTTGGGATGCACGTGGAATTATTTTCGTTGACTATTTGGAAAAAGGAAAAACAATAACAGGGGATTATTATGCATCTTTATTGGACCAGCTAAAAAACAAAATTGAAGAAAAACGGCCTCATTTAAACAGGAAAAAAATCCTCTTTCATCAGGACAATGCCCGTGTTCACACATGTTTACGATCAATGGCTAAAATTGAAGAATTGAAGTTCGAATTGGTCGACCACCCACCGTATTCGCCAGATTTAGCCCCCAGTGACTTTTTCCTTTTCCCAAACTTAAAAAAATGGCTAAGTGGACAACGTTTTTTTTCAAATGAAGAAGTCATCGATCGGACAAATGCTTATTTTGAGGCCCTTCCGAAAACTTATTTTTCTGACGGTTTAAAAAAAATTGAGAAACGTCTAACCAAGTGTGTTGAGCTCCAAGGAGATTATGTTGAGAAATAAAAAAAAATACAAAAATAAAAACTGTTTTAATGCTTTTTTCTAAGGAATTATTGACCCACCCTCGTATCATATGAATGGTAAGTAATTCTTACGCTTATTTTTACTAAATATTTACAGTTTATAATTCATGTAGCCTTTTCCAATAAATATACATAGCCAAAAATATTTTAGAACTTAACAGTTGTAAAATTTAGGGATATCGATGTTGTGAATAAAATAATATGAAAAACATATTTTAACATACATAACTTGAAAACACCACAGATATATTACCCACTAGAAAAAATCATATTTTGAAAAAAAAATACGATGCTCGACGGTATTTGAACCCGTATAACCACTGGTATCGCGCCAAATGTGCATTAACCAATTATGTTACGAGCCTCCTATCTAATTGCGACAATTGAAACTAGTAGAAGTAGGTCATACATGAAATGCTTATCAAATTGCGTTATTATTGACTTTTGGTATGTGTGTATTAAATCAAGGAATATTAAAATATTTTAAATTTTGGACAAAATGCTAGCTGATTAATGACATAATATTGATTCGCTTTGATCATGTTTAAAAAAGAGAGAATTAGGTACCTTAATTTAATTATGCATTTAGTTGCGAGATCCTACTAAAGTTTGGTTGTTGTTGAACATATTTCGTGATTTAGAAAATGTTCACGTTTTTGTCATGCCGGAAGCGGAAGATAGGCGCCGCCTTTGTCAACATGCCGCCATATTGTATACATTTTTTATGGCAGTGTTTTATTTGAATTCGATTTAGGTACTTGTAAATTAAATTATCATAAAAAATGTCACGAACATGCGTGTATTTGTTTTTGTAATAGTCATATTTTTTTACGAGTTTACAGTAGGTGTAGGTACATACCTAAGTAGGTATTTTACAGTTAAAGTACATACCTTCTGTTTTGTATCAAAAACATACAGTATTTACATCTCTTCGATATCAAATCTTGAGCCTGATCTTAGTGAAAGTAAAGATATATCGCGCTATAAAATAATACCAGATAATATTTAAATGATTTTTTTTCAATTGGGTACGATATAATAATAATATGTATGTATTTTTTCCGTGCCTACTGTGGTTGTTTTATAATATATATTATAAATAAATAAAAAAAGCCTTTTTATTTCTTACAAACAAAAGTAAATGACAGTTAAATGACTATATCTAATGAATATATCTATTATGTATATATAATTATCTATGGTTGTATTAACTACTTATTTTCTAGTTTATATAATATTAATTATTATTATTTTTTTATATTTTGTATAATACATATATATATTAAGATTTTTTATTTTTGTATATATCTAATAACTATTAGATAATGTTTATAAATTGAACAATGGTATGTAATTATTTTGTTTGGTTTGTAAAAACCCCTCTTCGGGGGAAGGACTCCTCCAAAGTTAATCTCTGGTTTTGCTTCACGTAATCTTATTTACTTTTTGCGCATTTACACGAACTGAATACACTGTTTTATACAATAAAAACTTAAATTTTTGAGGTGTGTGAGTCGATGTGAATCGTGCACCGTGGCAGCAGCCTCCCTCGTTTTATAATATATTATATGCATACATAATACGTCAATAACGCCTTTCATTGGGTGCCTAATTTTATCCATGTATGAAATACTTACGGTAGATTTCTTACCTTTAACTTTTTGGCGGGGATTAATTGGTTTAAATTCTGTGACAATCTAGGGACGAACTTAGGCTCGAGCGCGTGGGCACAGACGTCGATTCTATTAGGGTTCGGAGGGCTGGTTGCGGACATGAGGTGCATCCGTTTACGATACACGGCGGGCGTCGACGTCATGTTAGGTGGACGTGCTCATTGTTTGCGCGGCCGTAACCTGCAACCGCAAACCCCTACGAGGTCACACACATCATTGAGGTGCACGGGTGGGTACAGTCCTCCAATGCGTGTGTTATGTACCAATTGTATTTCCAGTTGGTCTAAATTTTCCTTACAACCATTTACTTTCTGAGTACGATGTTCATTCTATCAAGAAGTAGTAAGTACCTACCCATATGTCATTATTTTGTTTCTTTAAGTTTTTGAAAAAAAAGTCTCATGTTCTACCTACATACATAATTTTTTTTTATTGTCTACGAAGGTAGCAAATACGTATTGTACGTTTTGACTCAAATGTATTTTATTATCTAGGTAGTGCCTATATGTGTATCAAAGGAATAGGGAGTTGTATGTATGAAATCACTGTGAAATCAGGAGCTTCGAAGCTTGCGAAGCGAAGCAACGAAGCTTCAGTGTTGACCAACTTTATTAATTATATTTTTGTGTGCAGTCTATTCTTTCACTCATCCCTTTCCTCTTTTGCCCATATATGTATGCATTATTGTTAATTTCACATATTTAACTAATTTTCAGACTTCATCTTCTTTTATTTCATTTGCAGATATATACTATGTACGTTACGTGGAATACATGCAATATTCTCTAGTAAACTCAAATACTGAATACCTAGTAATTATTAACGGAAAGGCCACTGTTTAATAGCAACAGTAAAAAGTCATGTATTTAAAATACGCAACTGATTTATTCTCTAACGTTTTTATCAGGAAGATTTTCTTTCATTCTGCTTGTGATATTAATATTTTGTTACGTTATTGGTGTAATGGATTTAACGTGTAACTCAAAGTATTATAACCATCATCATCTTTGGGTCCATACTCGAGAATGGGTAGCAGCCTTTTCAAATAGTAGATTCCATGTTCCACAAGGGTCTGCATCTAGCGCTACGCTAATTCTGGAGAACGTGAGCAACTAGTATTGGCGTGACACTATTAGCCCATCGAAGCCTCGGAAGTCTAACTTCTCTCTGGCCCTTCGGAAAACACCTGCTTGCACTACTCCTAATTTCAAGTATCCTTATTCTGCTTGTATCCTGCCGAAATCGTGTTCTTGTATAATGTATATACCTATCATAAACTACAATCCATCGACCTGAGTTTAGCCATTTTTTTCGCAGGAATTTCTCTTGATAACTGCTTTTGTTAGTAGTTACGAGTTCATATAATATGTAGTGTATTTGCTATGTTCAGCACTCTGAACTTAAGCTACATTGGATACTTATGCGGATCCAATTAGTGATTGATTTTTTAACATTTATCCATTCGATTTGACCTAATCAATTGCAAGTCAAGTATCTTAATATAGAAAAAGCTCTTTGTAACGGGTTAATGCTTGTATCTTTGTTCAGTTAATTTTTAAGAATGAAGCTTGTTTGGATTTTAATTAATAGTCTCATTAACAATTAAAGAAGACGGCAACCTTTTCTTTAGACTGGCCTCATTTCTCGGCGGAACTCATTAATTGTTTATTTACTGTGCGAATAATTGATTATTGCATTCCAATAACTGCGATCTCGTATCTACACCATCTAATCAACGAAGGAATTGAGATGTTCAATTAATTAGTGGCAGAATTTCCTATCAGCCGCAATATTTTAGGCCTTGGGTTGAAAAAATAACACTTGAGAAAATTAGCAAGTTGTAGCAACTAGAGGCAAAAAAGTCAGAACTAATTATTTCCGGCCGCGTGGTCAAACAGATTTATAGCCTCGTTCTGTTGAATTATTGCTGTGTACAGTTTTGAAAAATTATGTTGACGTTTAACAAATTGACATTCTTTGATATTTTAATTCATAAATGCTTAACACTTTAATACATTTTTTTTTTGAAACACATAAAAAGTTTGACATTTTTTCGAAAATAGTGTAAGGTTGTTGATCTTTAGAACTGAAATACCGCATAAATATAAATATCTATATGTGAAAAAAAGCTTAAAAATTAGTTGAATAGGTACGTATATTAAATAACGGAAAAAGAGAAGAGTCTAATTAACGCCGCTGAATTAATAAATTGCACAAAGAAGAACAATCCAAAACATAATTTTCTTTTGGTTAAGAGTAGTGATTTTATACTTTCTCTGAGAAGATAATATTCTTTTAATTTAACGTGCTGATTTATCCCCCACCACTACTCACTAGGTACATAATTCTCCATATGCGTGATATATATAATACTGTGGCTATACCAACGTTAAGTAGTATTTAAAATTTTCTCACAAATGTTTTTGAAGTAGGTACCTTCCAAAATTTCGTTTGGTGAGAAAATTGGTGTATGATGACTCCAAGCCTGATTAATAATACACCCAAGCCTTATAGAAAACATCTAATCCCTTTTCGATTGAAAACTTGCATTTCTAAATAATAAAGGACCAAGCCACACGATACTGTAATTTGTAGCGAATTGATACAAACTGTGGTGTATATTTCCCGATTTCCTGGTGGCAAATGCTGTAAGTTGTAGTGCCGTTTGGTTGGTTTCAAGATGCTTTTATCTATGGTTATATTGCTAGAATCATGTTACATGAATCAACCTACTAAAATAATGATTTTAAGTACGAGTAGTTAACTTGTTTGACTTTATAAATCAGATTAACATCAAAATTTTAATCCATTTTATGATTATTGAAGCCGATGAAATTTTTGCCTACTTAAATATTTTTTACTACAACCTTCAAAAAATATTTTCTATAATAGGTCCAATCCGATAATACGTGGCAAGACATCTTAATGTTCGATCATGCGGTATACATTTTTATGTCTAAATTTATCATGACCAACGCAGATTGTTTTGAAAGATTAGCAAAATAATGGCTAGTGCTCGTGAAAAAAATGTACGTTGTGAATATTTTGAAGGGTATTGATGTTTTTTGTACATTATCGTCACGAGAATGGGGTAACGGATAACACTGTGTCGTGCAGGTTGCTTTTATCCTCTTTCCGTTGGGATTGTATCTCTAGCGATTATCTCACTTGACTTGTGGGCATGTTCCTTCATTCACTCAATATGCGGGTTCACCTATTAGTAAGAATCGAAGACTTTTAAACTTTCTCCCGAATGTTGTACGAACTTATTTTATCTTTCAAATTAAAAAATAAAAAAATGTCTAAAAATTTTCATTTTCATTGATGAATTGAATATTTTTGTTCCATTTTACAACGTTTTTCTTAGCTCGTATTCTTATTTGTCCGGTACAAATCTTACAATTGATTTTAACTAACTTCCCGACTAGCTAGACATTTGAAACTTTTAGAATATACCAGAACACGATGCCTGGCATTTTAGCCATTTTTAAGTAGAATTGAATTCATTTTCAGTTGATTCTGTTTTGTATGAAAAGTTATTTCGACACCATTATTGGTTGTTAGGGGTCTGGGGTCCTAGCAACTAAATTATTAATATATACGTGCGTTACTATGGAAATCAATATGACATGTCAAGTAAAATTTTTTTTGACTGTTTAAGCTAGTCAAGTCAAGTTTATATGGTTCAACAGAAAATTTAAAAACGTTGTAAATAAAAAGTTTTTTTTATCTTGTAATTATTATTTATTATGCAGAGTGATAAAAAGGAGGAACCCGTAAAGCTAAAATAAAATGCCTTTATAATATCACAATCTTTATGTTTCTCTCATTGGTTATCTGATACACACCTACTCTCGAAAATCTACCAAATAACTACACGTTCAGCATGCATTCTATCTAATGTCATATATTAGTGAATGTTTAATTTAAAGTCATGTTGTTGGTGGTCGGATTGTAATTATTTATAACATAATATAACATTTCCATACAGAAAAGTTTCAATAGTACCTATACCTATTAGCAAAGTGACCCGTAGAGCTTATGAACGTAGAGCTACGTTTGTGAATGAAATTAAGTTGGGCGAAATTAGGAAAATAAATGTTTTTTAATTCGTTTCATTTACTGAATGAATAAATGGTTTTAAAAGTACTACATAAACGTCCAGATCGGCTTAGATCCCACGGAGTTATGCGCATAAAATGGCCGTCGGAACGCAATTATCGAGATTTTTTCTTATAGTGACTTTGAGGGTCTGACCGGCTTAAATTTGATATTTACCAACATATGATTCATTCGTCTACAATCAGTGTTTCCCAACCTTATTTGTGTCATGCCCCACTTCAATGTTTCGAAAATCTCCATGTCCCATATCAAAATTTTATAGTTACCTAACAAATTCTGAAAAAAAATGAATTTCTTCAAATAAAAAATGCACATAGGCAATAACTACTATTTTTAATTTAAATTTCGTAAATAAAAATGTATATTATGACGTAGAACTCGGAAGAAAATTAGTGCGATTTTATGTGAGGTACTAAATTGGTCTACTAGGTATATCCTTAATATTTTGACGTTGACATTTGCGCTAGTGTTGCCATCTTTTACTAAAAATAACAGGGAAAAGTACATATATAACAGTGCTGCCATATTTTTCTCACAAGGTCAGGGTTTCAATATCAAAAAAATATTTTCGAAAATGCCTTTTTAATAAAAAAAAAAAGTACTTATAACAAATATTAATAATTTGTCCATTGCCCCCCAAAACATTCAAATTGCCCAGCTCGGTAACACTGGTCTACATAGTGGTACAATTCACTATGTTTATTTCCTCAAAAGTTATAAGCGATTTTTATGTAAAACGTTTTTTGGACTTCAATATAGAGTGGCTGGCGACTTATGTTGTTAATTACAAGTATTACAACGATAATATAGTTCTACGTCAAAAGTGTATTTGTTAAAGTTTTAGTAGGCTGTCCGCATTATGTATAATAAAGAATACATTTGCCTAATTAATTTTATTTTATTTCCACCTGTGCTTCCAACTATGTTGAGAAATAATGTTTGGAAACCGGCCTCGTTTGCTAACCGCTGCAGACTCACCACCGAAATCTTGTATGAGTTTATGATTTATCGCTCTATTGTTTATTGTAATATTGAAATTATTATGTTGCACATTATATTGTATTCGCTTCACGGTACTAAAGCAATACCTATGAAGAAAATTATATTTATTTAGTTCAGTTAAAACGAGTATTTAAATTAATGAAAACGGTAATAAAAATAATTGTGTGCTGTAATTATATTCAGCAATGATTTATAGAGTAACAAACACCGAATTTAACGTTGTTTTTTTTAATATTATAACAGGTACTGTGTGAAAATAGTAGGTAATGCATATTATGAAACGTCATTATAATATTTTTTTTTTTAAATTAACTGTCAATTTTTGCTTGAATGTCAATATGTAGGTATGTAAATTTATAAAAATATGTATTTTTAACAATGATGAGAATTTAGTAATCATTCCTTGTTTATATTTACGTGTATCAATTAAATGCATCATTTGCAATACAGCTCGTGGATCTTAACTCGATTAATTCAAACATCTTTGCTATCACCTCTCTTCGGAAGGTCCTTTTCTGCTAGGTCTAGCCATTTTTTTTTTTTTTTTAGAATTATTAATAACCATGTCCTTGCTTTTTCGTACAAGGTGGTTGTTAGTAATTTTTGAACAATCACAAACACCCAGGCTTTGAGAAAAACACATAAATGTTTTTGTCATGACTGGGAATCGAACCCAGGAACTCTCGGGTGGAAGGCGAGCGCCTTACCAACTGCACCACAAGAGCCGCCGTAGGTCTAGCCATTGGATTCATTCTCTCTATACCCGCCCAGCTGAGTTTTGATAAATATATATACCTATAGCTTCACGATATACAATGCCACCACACTCTATTTCCACAGATAAGGACAGGAATTTTTCTGAATATATTGTCCTCAAATAAAATTAGATTGCCACAAAAAGTGGAGCACATGTCATGGTCCAATGTACCAGTCTCGAGAGTCTGTGAACTGATTATCTAATTTATTTGATAAACACTACAACTGGTCACATGAGAAATAATTACCACCTACCTAGTGAGATACATCACAGAAACACCTAGCATTAGATAGGTACTACCTAATTATCTAAATGTATTGATACCTCACCGGGATCGAACACGGAATCCTTTGTATGAGAAGCCATCGACTTATGCATTGGATTATGATTTGTTTATATTACCTATGAGAATGGTATCTAGATACATACCTTTTTAATAAATCGCATGTTATATTAAATTTATTTTAAATATCCCATGACATGACGAATTAAGGAATTATACGATCTTGCTCCGATCACATTTTTAGTAGGTAATACGTAAAGGTATAACGTAAAGTATGTTCACCCAAGATATATTGCGATTTCATACAGCAGGTATCTTTTTTTTCTAATTTTTAATTTTTTATACTGCTTGATTGACAAAATCTTTTAAAAAATCATTCCCACTCACTTTGTTCATAAAATCGTAATCAACTTATTTAGGTAGGTACTATTAATAATTGAACATATCACTTTTATTATTTTTAATTAATCAAGTACAAATAAAAATCGTATGAACAACAAAATGTTTTATTTTGGTGGAAGAAGGTATCTTTTGTTGATGTAGAAAAAATATCTACATAATTCAAATTGCTTTGCGATATCATGCAGCACCTATTATTAATTAATACAGAATATTTAAACTATTTGCAGAAACAACTTCTTTGCGTATTTACCGCGTGCTTTTTTATAGCTCGTGGTGTTGATAGGTATGGTTAGTCCTATTATTTTGTTATGGATTTATTGTAATCTCTAATCTTGAAATTAAGTGGGTTTTGTTTTGCACGGCCTTTTTTTGCATACAATAATAATATCGTGGAAAAAATAATCAGCGAGATGTATCAAAGTTTTCGTACTGTTTGCAATGTTAGTTTGCTTTGAGCTATCAAACGCTATCAAGTTAATTATACACATTCAATACATAATGTAATTGAAAATTCCTCGGTTTATTTTTCATGTCGGCTCGTTACTGAACTGTACCTAGTTGGTCATTAAGTTAATAGGCTAAATTTAAATTTACTCTGTGGTGGTCTTTTGATATCAAGTTGTTATCACAATCGAGGAATAATTTTAATGGTACACTGTTAAATTTTTAATATTTACAGTGTCTTTATCTTATTTCTAGATTAAAAGTTCATTTTGAATGGTAATTTTAACGACCTTACCATTTTCTCTATCGAAAGTTTTGTTTAGAAAGTTCAACATCGTAAAAAAATAAGGCAATAATTATTGACGTTAAAA
This sequence comes from Rhyacophila brunnea, assembly GCF_057557595.1. Taxonomy (NCBI): domain Eukaryota; kingdom Metazoa; phylum Arthropoda; class Insecta; order Trichoptera; family Rhyacophilidae; genus Rhyacophila; species Rhyacophila brunnea. Next base: position 4,254,419 of record NW_028232796.1, on the reverse strand, counting down.
CATGTAAGCAAAATGTTTCTATCATAATTTATTATTTTCATAAACTCTTTCAATAAATTTAATCAAATTTTCTAGTATCAAATCACCTACTGAGTAGCATGCAGTAAACGCACATGATTATAATAATATGTATTGTAAATACTAAACAAAAGGATAATATTTAGTACAAATTGAAAAATTAATTGGTTTTTTTTTTAATTTTTCAGTTATAAAAATAGTCTTTAATAGTGTTAGATGACATCTCTCATATCATTTTTGCGAAGTACCAATAAGTATCCAAATCTAACTAACAATGATATGAAAATCTTACTTTTTTTTTTTAAATTGGCCTTTGCTATAAAAATAGTAATAATTTTTCAACATGTTTATGTTTTACCGCTCGCCGTGACATTAAAATAAAATTATGTGCACCAAATTTGAGTGTAACGCAAAATGTTACCGTGATACTCATTTTATTACAATTTTCACAAGATCGTGCACGGTGGCCGAGCGGTCTATAAATGCCGTGTCCACACTAGCAACAAGTTGCCGGCAACCTCATTAAATTTAAGTTAATAAGTGAATACTAGACTAAACAAATTGACGATAAAATATATTCTTCTATTTATAAAATTGTGTATGGTTTAATGGCATAATTTTAGATATTAGATAAATAAATGAATATTTTTTGACTATTATCTAATATATTAGTGGTTGGTAACCTTTTGAGAGACTGGGTAAAAAGTTAGTGGGTAAATGCTGAATACCTCCGCTACATGGAAGTACATTGGAATGTGGACATGTGTCTTCAATCGCTCTCAGACATATACATGTTCCAATGTACTTCCGTGTAGCGGAGGTACTCATCATCAGGCTACTGATGATTTTACATAATAATTGTGATTAAATTTGGTAGCCGTATTGAGTCGTACATGATGGTTTAACGTTTCGTAGTTAAATTAATAATAATAAAATTGAGGTTCTACAAGTTTTTCCAAAGGTGGTCTTCATTCAACAGATCAGTCCTGGCTTTGGGTGAGTGTTTACACCGAATCATTAACAATTTTAGTTTTGATATTGTTTTCAACATTACAATAGCTATAGATGTTTTAACGACATTTTTTATTAAAGTCATGCCCTGGATCAAAAATCAACGCACACTACTTTTGTTTACCTTAGTATTATTTATTTGTCTTTGATAACATATACCTATTTTAATTTAAATACACAATGAAAAACAAAATTGCTTTAATTATTATATTAGTGTTATAGTAATAATAATATGTAGCGTGGATACAGTAGGTATGAAGAATGAAATATTCACAGAGCCATCAGTGGAAAATAATATTATTTGTGATTCCGCCCACCATGGCATTGTTATGTTGTCATCCCCGCCCGCCCATCCAAGAAGCAGCGCTGCCGTCGCTCCGTTTACCCTTTTTTTTGCCGAGTACGCATCATAATGAGTGATAATTTATACACACCAGCCTCTGGAAGATGACGGTGAATTCGTCTCGCCGCATATTTAGTACTTATCTACATACAGACTTACATAATATATTGTGACTCGTTACTTAGTGTAATGATAGAGGTATGATTTTGATAATTTAATTATGTTTTGCTTACCTTATTCACCATGTACCGCTACAGCCTTGGAGCATAGATACGCTATGAAAAGGTCTTGCTAATTTCTTCGGTCCATTGTCACAACCAGGGGCGGCTCTACCTTAAGGTTTCGTAGGGACCATCTCCACATCGTTATCATGTCAAAATACACCTCCGATATTTTTATCATTGTCATAATATACCTACCTACTGAATTATATGATTAAATGAACTTTTTCATTTATTTTATCCATCTAAACCCGTCGCAATTTTATAGAGATATTTATTATTATTATTATACAAATAAATAAAGCAATGATTGTAAATTATGTAATACGTGGTATTAAGATAGTTGATAAAAATAAACACGCCCTATTTCACGGAGACACCACTATGTAGAAATTATGAAAGCTATGGCGTTTATTTTTCGCTGACCCGTATCACGCCGCGGTACAAATCTCATTTTACAAATGATGTTAATGCATTAGCGTTAGTATACACATACTGGGGAGCGAATCAGATATCACCTAGTTGAGTGAAAACGCTCGCGGTATGTCGTTTTTCAAAACAGATAATGGTAAGTCTATAATAATAATGTTTATTAATTAAGTTAATATTTTTAAGCATGCTTTTTAGATGTGATTAAATAACGACTCTGGAAATCATATTATTTAATCTGAAAAAATACTGATTTTATCAATAGTAAAAATCATATTATTATAAGTAGCTTTGCACATAATGTATAATATGTATATTTAATAACAATTGATGGCTAAACCCCACCACCTAGAAAGTCGTCGAGCCGCCATTGGTCACAACCAACCATCGCTTCAGGGTAAGGATGGGTGGGGTGGCCACGAAGACATAATCATGGGTATGTGTCACAGCATGCCGAACTCTCGCCTGTTATGTTTTAACATTAATTAGTTAATAATTAAAATAATAACCCACTCACAATAAATTGTATAGAGTAATTAGCTAAATACTATATTATTATAGTGTGTTTCCATGAAGTAGACGAGGCATCAGGTTCGTCAGAAATATGGAACAGATTAATAACTTCATCTGTGTTGCCTTTTCAGAAAGCACAAATATCCAAAAATATTTATGAATCTTTAACAAGGATTATTGTTGTACCTATTTTTAATACTTGCGGTTTATCGAACACGCCTCAGTTTTCCAATGGCGATCTCCAAACTTGTCAAAGCTTCGAGGTTTCATCGATCTAAAACCACCACTGTAAATTGATAGGTGACACGATTAAAATGATTGAAATCAGGCCTCAAATGGAGCGGAGTGCAGTTCCGGTTCATGAAATCCCCGAGCTGAAAAATTTATGTTGTCCGCCTGAGCTAGGTAGGTTAACAAAAAATCTAATAGTCTTAATATTATGTTACAATAATCTTAATCCACAGAGTCGAAGTTATATTAAGAGCTCTCCTAGAATTTGTTGATAGCCATTCGCTCAAGTCTTTGTTCTGGATCAAACACACATTGAAAACATAAAATATTTTTTGTCAGACGTGGGTCTCTACGGCTGTCAGAGGTAGGCTAAGTAGGCATCATCTACCTCGAGTCTTAAAAGGTATCAGGATAGACGCACATAAGAAAACGCACATCGTGCCCCTAAGTTTACTAGAAATATCGCCATCAAAGAAGTCAGTTTGCTAAAGCCTTTGTCTTTTAATATCTTGGAAAGTAGATAGGTAGCATATATGTGTTGTATTTATATCTGGAAACAGACCACGAAGAATCTATTCGTGAGGATTTTAGATCGATATAACCAAAATGTGTCGTAACACACGCATGTTATTTGACCGAATCTTGCATGATGTCCATGTCTCGTCACGCCGTCTTCTGTAGCCTTTACGTACCTATATGCTTCTCTTAAAATTCTATGGATTGACAAAATATTAGTTCGATAAAAATCATTTAAGCGAAAAGCTAAAAACTGTCCATGGTTGATGACACGTATATTAATATGCAGTAGTCTATATTATTATGTAGATATTATATTATACTCAGAGGAATGCTACGAGAGCTTACTTTTTTGTTTCTATCTTAATCACATCTGTACTTTGATAAAAAATGTACGTGACAATTGAAACGAAATCGAGTCGCGTTTATTATGTTAATGTATGGCAAAGGAGAGTTGGCGCACGTCAATAAATTGAGATTGATCGTCTGGCGACGTCGATAATCGTATTGATTGATCGGACGAAGGCCATAAATATTACAAAGCCAACTTTTTTTTTACTAATTCGCGTTTTTAATTGACCGTTGGAACCTTTTTCAGACAATGTGTCCTTAGTTGCGTCATATCTGACTCTTTACAGTTTTTTTTGCAATCGAAAAACTTGCACACAATATATCAGTTTGTACATCAAAAATAAAAATACATCACTGTCTCGTTCATTTTCTTTAAAATATATTTTACAGTAATCGAACAATTTTAACTTTGAAATAAACTTTAGATATGTTTTCATTAATTAAATAAGGTTTCTGACTTAATAGTTACGCTAATGCCTACTGAATTTCTGATATTTACGGTTTTTTGGGTTATATACCTTTCTTTATTTTATTGAAGTCTGCTTTCTATCAACGGAATTTAAGGGAAAGCTAATTTGATTTATTTGGTACAATAATTCACCACGTTCCCCGGAATTGTTCTCGAACGACGTCTTTCTGTTCACGAATTTAAAAAAAATACCCGTTATTCGGGATTAGGGATTGCAATACCGAATGAAAATACCAATAGGTACCGGCATTCGTAAAATAATTAAAAAAAAACAGAAGTACTTAGGTATTTACCAATAAATATAATATATGTAAAAATATCTTTAAAATATTTATATTTTTTAGCATTTGTCATTGCTGATCACCAAGGACGATGAAGGGCCACGGAGGTAAACCAGTCATCGCGTAACCTGACAAAAAATTACAATCCTGTTATGCCTTTTATGTTAATTAATACATTTTGTTTCCACTGTCAATACCGAATATATCGGTTTTCTCTGATTTTTAAAACCGGTATTTCGGTATCAAAAAATACTGGGATACCGATTTGAGTCAACGGTATTGCAATCCCTAATCGGGATGTTATTTCCGCAGTAAATTACCATTTTGTAGAGTTCGATAAAAAACTACTTTTCAGACTGTATGAAAGAATTTGAAAATTGTTTAACCATGCATGTAGTCCTAAAAGTCATGTTAAAAAGTGTGAACGGGTTTGTTAAAAACATTCAATAGTATTAATTATCAAGTAAATATTAATTGTATTATCGTAGAAAAATATTACTGTTGCTTTTATTAATTGTATGTTGAGGTTAATTGCCAATTAATTTGTGTGCCTACAGGAAACGATGTAGGTATGTTATTTATCCACGTTTCTAAAATAATGAATTTGTTTTATAAAATTATTATTTATCCAAAAAATTAATAAGTGACAGTCAAGAGTCAATTGAATACTTCCTGTTGTGTATTTTGTATTATTATTCCAATAACCCCGTATAAGACCAAACGATACGTCTGTTTATACGTTAATCACCTGTAATAAAGTCAAATAATAAAAAAATCGAGACACTTGTTAAAAAAATGTGAGATCATATTGTGTTTACGGCCAAAAGGCTTTATGGCCGTGTTTTTTTATTACGATTTTCAGCAACACGATTTTTTTACAACGAACTCTGGAGGGTAGGTATTTCGCCAGATTGTTTCGTGAAATTTGTTAAACAAACTGTTGCTATTGGTAGTACATAATATATTTTATAATGTGCTCTTGTGTTGGGCCGGGACCTCCTTACGGCCGAGTTAACTTTATAACGCTTTATTGATTGGAGGTAAACAGTAATAAATTTTAAGACAACGACACGACTGAAAGGTGTATGCGAGAATACATTGCCGCTATCAGATCACCTGGCCGACCAAAAAAAAACCCAAAAATAGAACTTTACGTTTTTTCGTGACTTTGGAACAAAGCGGAATAGCGTATAATTTGGGGAAACACAATACGTATATAATTTGTTGCTGTATCTATAAAAGTCTTGGCTTGTTAAAATAGTCACGCCTGTCCCGAAAATGTTTACTTTTGATCATAAATTGATCTGTTTCAGATTTGGATTTATAAATCTTTAGTTTTATTTCATTTATCGTTTTCGCACGTTTCTTAGTAAACTCGTGTTGGGTTTATTAAACTTATTTGAAAAAAAATGTAATTATTCACATTTAATCCATTTATTCAAAGTCAATATCTTAAAGAAGACTCTTTTACGTCACGTTGATATGTAAAAATGATCTTTAACTCTCTGGCTTATAATGGAACCATAGTGGCACTCGATTCATTAGGCGCATCTGAAGGAAACTATTGGGTAAAAATAAGTAGGATGCATCAAGACTGATACAAGTGCTTCGAGTACGGTTGTGCAGTCGGTCATGGACCTGAGTAGACGGTTAATTCTCTAGTCTAAGATTAGTATAACTACATATTTATAAATCGAATTACGTGATGTACTAGATATACATAAGCACACAACAATTACAAGAGAGATGTGACGATTTCTCTACTATTTATTGTGAATGAAGATTTATTATAGAAACTTGCACAATACATTATGATTTACTGTATTCTCTGTAATTTCTAGTCCAGACCACGCACGTGAACAATGTTTTATATCCGTGGCGGAATAAAAAAATGGACATTAAATTTATATCAGAAAATTTAAAATGTTCATAAATGTTATAAAAGATTTTTTATTTGCCTTTTATAATGTTCATTCGTTCACGTCCATATGTAATAATGTGTCATAGTCTAGAAAAAGCATTTGTTTTACTGGATGTAATGTTATTGCTCATTATCGCAATATATTTTAGTAAATAAATTTTGACGAGGATTTTGAACTACGTAAGTAATTGTATAGATACTTTGTGAATTATTAAAAATAATTGAAATAATAAAAGAAAGCCTGATGTTAGCTGACGTTTTCGATAAAATGTATTATTAGATTTATTTATATATTTTTTAGAGGTAGATATATTTATTCCTTCAGGAAGTATTAGGTACATAAATAGTAAGTTTCTTTATTTCAGTTCTATTTTTTGTAGATATGTATTATTAATATTATTATGATACATAACCATTCTATCAGGCATGTTCAACTTTAAGTAGGCTATGATCTACTATACAGTATCAAAAGTGGCAGTGATCTACCACATTCTCTCAGTATCATTCTACTATTTGACCGAGGATATTGAGGTGTTACAAATTAATTGTAACCACACTTCTTTCACTGTCACAAAGAAATACGATAATAAGTTTTAGTATTCCTTAGGGCATTCATTGCATCCGCCGTCAAACAATTTTCCTTGAAGAGAGCATACTGCGTGATGGTTAAAGGGAACTACGCCTTGGTTGAAAGCGTAGGAAGTCACGTTTTCTCTTTCTATCACTCCTGCGGCATGTCGTGTATGATGGATTATGAATGAAGTGATACGACGAGGTTATGCGAAATTCCTCATAATTGATTTGAAAACGTATTTTAAGTAAGCGGGGTAACAAAATAAAAATAGGCATGTGTAATTCGTCCTCTTCAAAATCTCAATGAAATCATACGATATTACAACTGGGCTGTATACGCTTTTTACGATCGACCAAAATCCATTCCGCTATCCACGCGTTGGACATGCCTGGTTTATATTGTATTTTGATTCCAAAAACCGATCATACAGGCTCACATATGTGGGTATAGGGTATATACATACATATTTAGGAAAAGAAGTCACTAAATAACCATGCACCGGGGACCGAATAGCGGACACAATAATATATGGTCCCAATAAATTCCATGGCATGTTACACGACGCGCGCGATATCGCCACACGGCATCGGACCATCGACCGTCGGGCAGTCGCGGGCACCGCAAACAGGGGCTGCTATCGTTTTTGGAGATTTTTGGACGAAATTTTAGGACAAATTGGCACTGGTTAGATTAATTTATTTGTCACACCGTGTTCAACAATTTAATGATTATCACCGACCATTGTCTGAGAAAGATATTTCTGATAAATTTCATAAGGATGCCTCCCGTTTATTACGCCACATTATAAGCCATCTCAGTGGCGAAGGGTGAAGGTAGGCTGTTAAGATCCGCCATAAATAGTGCAACACTAAACTTTGTCAGTTATACGTATTTGTTTTCAATGTAATAAGACTACAATTTATAGACGGTGTTTTGGGTAGTTTTTAATATTCAAACAAACCCTGCAAAACCAAGCCATAATAGATAATAGGTCAAAAAATACTCGTCTATCTTTAAAATATCTAAAATTATGCAATTAAATTATAAATAACTTTGGTTATATAGGTAGAATAATATATTTTTTATCTATTATAGCTTAAATTAGACAGGGCTTAATAAATTTAAAAAATGAATCAACAATATGTGTAATAAATGTGTATTCTATATCTAACAAAAACAAATAAGAATGAACGAAAAAGTTTAATGTGCACTATTTATGGCGGATCTTAACTAACTTAACTATGCTACTTCCACCCTTCGCTGCTGCATCTTATAACAGTTATAGTTTAATTGTTGAAGGAAAGGCAAGTGTGTATTAAATATACACATTCACAGTATTAATAACTGATGACAGATATCTTCAAATGTAATAATATGATATATTGGTGAATCAATTTATCCCTGTTATTCTTCGTTTTTCAATAATATCTTTTCTTAGTATCATTTATAATTTAAGAAATATTTTTTTGTAGGTAGATAATAATTATTATTGTAGTACATTATTAAGTGTTTCAAAAAATATACTTACTGTTTGAAAGCACTGTTATCTGCATCTGTACAGCAGTTATGTGCTCCTTTTTTGACAAAGGGCATTTTATTAATATAAATTATCCATACTGCTACTCGGGTAGTTATGTTAGATTGTTAAAATGTCTCCTTTGACTAAAATACATTATTTTTGGATATTTGATTTATAATATACAAGCGCGAATAATTTTCTCTTCCACAATCGTCAGATTAATGCCAGCGCCATAATAAAAGTATTACCTACTAGGAAACCACGGAATAGTAATTTTGAGTGATTTTATTTCACATGTCTGTTAATTTAGAAGACGGTCTACTTGGCGCGGTGATATTGGAACCCAGTTTTCAGACTAAATATAGAAAGTCTTTCTTTTTCGGGTACTAGAATGTTACATACAATAAATATCTACATGGAAAACTGCAAAACAATACATTTCAATTTTTGTCAATTGCCATACGATGGGTATCGGAGAAAAAATATTGAGTTAGTAAGTAGTGTATTATATATATATCTATATATGTATATGAAAATCTAATCATTCTCAGTTTGTTTATCTTGTGAGGAGCGCTCTTCGAAAAGATGGGTGCTATAATATGTTGGTTTGTAACGCCAATTATTGTAATTTTATATAGACACATCCTTATGGTGTATAGAGAAAATTATATTAGATACAAAATGTATTGCATACTTCTGTCCTTAGACTATAGATCTTCTGTCGTATTATCATTGCGGGACGGCTGGGGTTCCACCATTGTGTGCCATATTTGATACAAATATACCCAATTTGCTCCATCGGCTAAGTGATGCTAAGTCAATATGATACGGAGACGGTGTGATGATACAGGAAAACATGTAAGTACTGTTACATCGTAGCGTATCGCCGGATGATACGCAACAATGATAATGAAACCAGCGAATTTTATTGTTAACTCGTAAAGGCAACCCTGCACAGTATACGTCAACCCAACTCAGACTCCAAACAAAACCACCTTGTCGCTTCAGTCCAATGTCTTGAATTTGAAGCTTCATTTTATGTGTGTTATTATTATTTGTTAATCATATTAATATCATAATGCCTACTGTAAATCTATTTTTTCTTTGATCGGCTTCTATTCATGTTGTGGCGAAATGTAATTGACGGTGTAATATTTTGATTTATCTTGCGATACGCATTATTTATCTAGCCAAACTTGTTTATTAAAATAAGCTTTGCAAAATAAATACATGGTCAATGGATCTTATTAGGTTTAAATTTGTAAATTATAGGTTTTAACACACTCGAAACATAACCATTTTTTTCAACAAATTGGCACTACACCAAAATAAAAAATACCAAGAAACACCTATGTATCCTATCAGCGACACCAAATTATATTAAAATCTACCTATTGTTTTTAAGTCGATAGCAACTTTAGTTATAACACCATTATCAAGACTACAATATGATGTTAAAAAAATCTGTGCGTCACCTATGTGCGCGCGTTAGAAGTTATACTTATTTGGCGTACTTAACAAAACAAAAACAAAACTTGTGATAACCTAGATTCTTCGACTAGCTCTTAATTATCTTGTTAAATTACACACTCAAGAAAAAGGGTCGTTTATTGGAGCGCCGTTAGTTAATTTCTATACACTTTAACTTATATTATTAAATTATATATTTATTTCTCGTTATTTTTATTTTTAAAGTAACAACTGTCACTCTGCCGTTGAATCGTTTGTTTACGTATGGAATTGCAAATGGCCGACAATAATAAATTCGTTGCCTAAGCAACGGAACAATTCTACTGTCAAACTTGCGGTTGTATACAGCTGACTGCTTCGCAGCTTACTTCATACTGTCGTGCACTTTAGTAAGGGTGTGCGCGCGCAGCTCTCAATTTCACTCTCTACGAAACGCCCCAAAAAAAGTATAACTTCAATAATGGTTTTGCAACCAAAATAACTGTTTACGTAAAAAATCCATAAAACTTAATATAATTTATATAATTTTGACTCAATTAATAAAATGATTTTTTACATTTTTATGACGCATGATCAAATATGTCCAGTATTGATACCACATTTCGTTGCTTCTGCAGCAAGACTCCAGCATTTCCCCACTTCCATTCTTCGTGTCCTGAGTCTAGATCTGTTCAAACCCCTATTTTTTATAGGTTCGAATCGGGGTCACATCCTGTAGAAAAATTGAACGGCATTCGGCTCCGGGGTCCGGCTTCGATTCTTTAAAATACCATTATACTTACCCATATATTAGTACCTAAGTATTTTATTGGATCTTATTATAATTTCTAAACCAAAATACTTACTTAATTAGATGTCTACTATTTTTTTTGAATATTCTTTTGATGTGAACCATTGTAATAGACACCTCGATTTCTAGGTAGGTATTCAACCACACAAGTAAAAAAACTTTTGTACATCATTATTTTGTAATATATGTATACCAATACATTAAGTACCTAATTACCAATTTGGGAATAACTACCTCCAACTTAAGTGATTGATGATCAAAAATAATAAAACAATAGAAGCTATAGAACCTCTCCATTTTAAATGGATTTCGGTTCAGGGTTGTCAAGATTTTGAATCTAGGGTTCCGGTTCAATTTCCAGCTTTTGATTCCTAACACTCAGTGCAGTTAACATCCGGCATGCGACTTTTTGCACCCACAAGTGGTTATCGTGTGTGAGCAGCTTAAGCATAAGTCTGGAGCTGGCCTTAGAAATATTTCATTGCGAGAATTTTTCATCGTACAGAAATTCTTTTGCCCCGCGGCATCGAATTCTATCGACGGACGAGTGTGAAATCCAATTATATTCTTTTAATTGAATAAAACGCGGTTTTATTTTTGGAGTAAAGGAAATTATCTGCTTTATTCTATCGATGGTATGCAAAGCCCCAATTATTTTTCCCTCCGAAAATTGGTCGTTATTTGTTATTTTTTTTATTTAGATTTTAGAGAGATTCGCAATTAAAAAAATACTGTCGGTGCATCGAAATAATTTTGATTTTTTTTAATTTGTGCCGAAGTTTTAGTTATATTTGGACAATGTATTAGTTCATCCACTGCTGGCTGACGTCTTTATTAGCTATATTAATTATTATACAAATAAATGCCTTTTTAGTCACAAATAGGGATTCCAATCCCGGGATCCCGCGCTATTTTCGATACCTATGAATCCCGGGATTCATAAACATAATCCCGAAACTTTCGGGATTGAGTTTTTTTTATCAATTTTTATGGAAAATAAAATAAAAACGAAAATATAACAGAAAAAATACTTTAAATAACAAATAACTACATTAGAAATAAACTGTGTTTGAATGAAGTTTGATTTATACCCATGTGTAAGTTGCCGATTCATTTTATTGTTTCACATAAATTAATACAAATGAGAAAGATTGGAAAAAAACAATGCTTCCCACTTTTAACAAAGTAATTCCACCATGATCTCATACGTTTTACGACAGTTTCATATTCGGCTGACTCATTAGATTTATGAAGCGGAAAGGCCATAAGTACACCATGATTATTTATATTACAATCTTTTTTAATCCATTAAACTTATGTATTTCCAAGATTGAACGTAGATACGTACGTACGTACATATAACAATAAATGTCTTAAATAGTATAAATTATACTTGATTTATTTTTGACCGATTTCATCAATGTTATTTGTAAATTTAAAATTTTTATATTAACAACGGAAAAAAATCCCAATCCCGGGATTGTCAAATTGTAATCCCGAAATCCCGGGATCAGAATTTTGGCTCGGGATTGGATTCCCTAGTCACAAAAAGTGAGGATGATATGACTAATTCGATACTTCTAATAGAGAATGCAAAAAAAACCCACAGCGTATTTGACATTTCTGATAATTACGCATTAGATAAAAAAAACATCTTAATAGGTTAAAATTGGAGGAATATATTGTTACCAGTCATGTTATTAATATGACGTGCCTGGAATAAAGATACACAATATTAATTACGACCATTAATTTCTATTGTTCTGAGTATCGCCATATTAAATGTTAGTTTCTTTTATAAAAAAAAGTAATTGCCCATTGAAAGGAAACAGAGCTGAGGAATCGGCCGCCATCTCTTTGTTCGTAATTGATTGTCCGCGAATTGTCACGCGGCTCCACAGAGTTCTTTTAACTCCTTCATCACGAACAGCAAATGTTTACTTACATAGTTAACTTTACTTATTTGACATCGATGTAGATTATCAAGTTGAAACCAATCAAAAAATATTAAATTAATTCTAGTAATCCGTTGCGGACGAGTGGCATTATATCCGCTTCTGAAGACGTTGCTCACGGGATTAAATATCGCGTCTATCAAATTCACACGTATTTTTTAAATGTGCGTTGTAATCCATATAACAGGCCTAATTGCTAATAGCCACTCCTAATTAAAAATCTTTTTAAAAACCTCCTCTTGAGGCAAATGAGATCTTCACTAAATTATAGAGCTAATTATAAATTAATACAGGTACCTACTTGAAATCCATATGTTTCCGCGAAAATTTTAATAATTTTCTTCAATTCAACTTGAATTTTATTTTAATACAGACAATTAAAAGATTGCATGACTTTTCTTTTCTAGGTTTATTTATATCGACTGTTAAAAAGAAAAAGGACTTAACACTCACAAATCAAATTTGACAGGAGGCACAAAACCGTTTTTGTTATGGTTTTTGGTCTATAGACATAAACCATGAAGATAAATATTATTTTGGCCATTTATGTTACAAATATGATAGTATTTATTGAGGTAGTTGAAGAAAAAACAATAAAAATGATAGTTAAGCCTTTTCCCATTTTACTTCCTTCTTTAAAAAACATATGCTAAATTTAGACAATTATTCGGCATTTGCAGCTATTATCCGTTGTGTTTAGTCGTATTCAATGTTATTATCAAATAAAACCTATTTTGAAAATTTTGGGTTAATTTCTTTTTCCTTTCTACAGTCGATATAACGATATGAATTTTTTTACAGTACACAACCAGATTTCTTTTGCTCACATAATAAAATTAGAGGATGATTTTTTGTATAAATAAAAATATCAGTCATTGTTCCGCTTATACTACTAGACGCATGCTATTGTGAAGGCTATCATAATTTTATATTATTTAAACCCCAATATGTGTGAAAATACAATATTTAGTGCATATTTAAATAAAATATATCGAAGAGTTCTTCGGCAGCGAAGACGTTAATTGCTCTGCAGTCCAGTGGCGGTGGTAACGGCGACGAGGCGCCTAACAATGTCACTCTATAGTTCGCCTTTTTTAACATTCGCCGTTTTTAATTGAAGAGCCCTTGTCTCGTGGACGAGGCGAGTGGCTTGGGAGAATTTCCTATGATCGCGTCGTAGGAATTTAAACCTATCCTTCACTGGGAACGTGTACCGAAACAACTAATTCCGTGAAGTGCTTACATGAGCGTTTTATTATATATTATGAAAACTGAAAAATGGTTGCAAGTTGCAAAGAAGAATGTAACGAATCGTTGTATGTTACAATATATTCTGCTAGATATTATTATTACGTTGCTATCAAATTCATATAATTAAGTTTTTGGTACTAATTTGTTATAATTACATAATGTAGCTACTTATATCAAAGAGCTTGAACTAATAATAAAGTGTTTTCAAAATTATGTATGTTCAATAATTAGAATGTTACATTGTTAAATCTTGTGAATTATTCGTTGAATAAAAAAATAGTTATAAAAATTATTAGCAAGTTCAAGTAAGTCACAACAAAAAAATTTTGGAGTGATCCGTGACGTCGGTTAGTAATTAAAGTAATACCTACTAATTTAAAATATAAAAGCCGATCGTCAATAGTAGCTCGATTTGGAAAGCACTTCAGTGAGTATTAAAAGTCATTAGTTAAAATTTGTCACAATTAAGTATTACTTCTTTAGCATAGTGGTTCTATGTACATGAGCGTGATACCCGAGAGATGCAGGTTCGATTCCTATGGTTTAATTGATTTTTGAAAACTAATCAGCATCATCTGTAAATTGTAGTCTTAGTTTAATAAAAACAAATACGTATGACTGACAAAGTTTAATGTGCAGTATTTATGTCGAATCTTAACAGCCTACCTCAACTCTTCGCTACTGGTGTATTGTCCTTGTGATATGCAGGTCTCGGTCTATATAAGTAGGTACTACAGGTAACATATTATGTAATAGGTATGGGGTTAGCGTTGTGGTATTCGTTTTGATTGTACATACATCATTCGCACTCGTTGACTGAAATTAATACATTTTTTAAATACTCGTACCTTGTAAATAATTAAACTGCATGCGTCCGTAACACATAAAATCCCCGCCTATAACAATTCCAAGAGAAGAGGCAGATAAGTAGTTGCCTTAATTCTACTGTCAAACTTGCGGTTGTATACAGCTGACTGCTTCGCAGCTTACTTCATACTGTCGTGCACTTTAGTAAGGGTGTGCGCGCGCAGCTCTCAATTTCACTCTCTACGAAACGCCCCAAAAAAAGTATAACTTCAATAATGGTTTTGCAACCAAAATAACTGTTTACGTAAAAAATCCATAAAACTTAATATAATTTATATAATTTTGACTCAATTAATAAAATGATTTTTTACATTTTTATGACGCATGATCAAATATGTCCAGTATTGATACCACATTTCGTTGCTTCTGCAGCAAGACTCCAGCATTTCCCCACTTCCATTCTTCGTGTCCTGAGTCTAGATCTGTTCAAACCCCTATTTTTTATAGGTTCGAATCGGGGTCACATCCTGTAGAAAAATTGAACGGCATTCGGCTCCGGGGTCCGGCTTCGATTCTTTAAAATACCATTATACTTACCCATATATTAGTACCTAAGTATTTTATTGGATCTTATTATAATTTCTAAACCAAAATACTTACTTAATTAGATGTCTACTATTTTTTTTGAATATTCTTTTGATGTGAACCATTGTAATAGACACCTCGATTTCTAGGTAGGTATTCAACCACACAAGTAAAAAAACTTTTGTACATCATTATTTTGTAATATATGTATACCAATACATTAAGTACCTAATTACCAATTTGGGAATAACTACCTCCAACTTAAGTGATTGATGATCAAAAATAATAAAACAATAGAAGCTATAGAACCTCTCCATTTTAAATGGATTTCGGTTCAGGGTTGTCAAGATTTTGAATCTAGGGTTCCGGTTCAATTTCCAGCTTTTGATTCCTAACACTCAGTGCAGTTAACATCCGGCATGCGACTTTTTGCACCCACAAGTGGTTATCGTGTGTGAGCAGCTTAAGCATAAGTCTGGAGCTGGCCTTAGAAATATTTCATTGCGAGAATTTTTCATCGTACAGAAATTCTTTTGCCCCGCGGCATCGAATTCTATCGACGGACGAGTGTGAAATCCAATTATATTCTTTTAATTGAATAAAACGCGGTTTTATTTTTGGAGTAAAGGAAATTATCTGCTTTATTCTATCGATGGTATGCAAAGCCCCAATTATTTTTCCCTCCGAAAATTGGTCGTTATTTGTTATTTTTTTTATTTAGATTTTAGAGAGATTCGCAATTAAAAAAATACTGTCGGTGCATCGAAATAATTTTGATTTTTTTTAATTTGTGCCGAAGTTTTAGTTATATTTGGACAATGTATTAGTTCATCCACTGCTGGCTGACGTCTTTATTAGCTATATTAATTATTATACAAATAAATGCCTTTTTAGTCACAAATAGGGATTCCAATCCCGGGATCCCGCGCTATTTTCGATACCTATGAATCCCGGGATTCATAAACATAATCCCGAAACTTTCGGGATTGAGTTTTTTTTATCAATTTTTATGGAAAATAAAATAAAAACGAAAATATAACAGAAAAAATACTTTAAATAACAAATAACTACATTAGAAATAAACTGTGTTTGAATGAAGTTTGATTTATACCCATGTGTAAGTTGCCGATTCATTTTATTGTTGTGGTATTCGTTTTGATTGTACATACATCATTCGCACTCGTTGACTGAAATTAATACATTTTTTAAATACTCGTACCTTGTAAATAATTAAACTGCATGCGTCCGTAACACATAAAATCCCCGCCTATAACAATTCCAAGAGAAGAGGCAGATAAGTAGTTGCCTTAATTCGACTGTGTGCGGGAAATTTGCATTTAAGTTGATCGGGTAATTCGTGCGCGACCTGCTTATTAGATCGAATAATTGAATATGGAGTGCAACACCGCGGAAAACATTCCCGCGCAAATGATGGTTTTTATCGTTTTCGATTGATTTTTTGAATTTTCGTTCAGGGACGAATCGAGGTTCAATTTTACCACTCTTAATTGAAGCAATATAACAATTATAGACATGATACGCAGGACTGCTGTTATTTATAACTTGGGATGCAACCCAGTATTATATTCTGCGTGATTTCGGTCCAACGTACTAAATATTATATTATCAGTATTAGCTTTTAACGGTAAATATTGTTATATATTATTGAATTAATTCTCAACTGATTATATTGAGAGTTAACTAATTAATAAGTGGAATAAACCGATCCTGAATGTTATTTTAATGATGTGCAATATTGAGTATTATAATATTCTGTTTTATTCTACAATAGTATGTGACAGAGTAATTACATAGCCGCAAAGTTATACATAGTTTCATACATGTAAAGTAGTGTACAGTGGCGAAGGCTCCATACTAGGCGATTATTTAAAGCCTACTCTCTAAGAAATATATAGATCTTTATGTATTTAATTTAAATTAAAATAAAAAAGAAATGTGTTAAAAATTAAGTCATCTATCTCAACTAAACTAGCGAATTAATGCAGAAATTATCCCAGGCCTATTTTATATGGCCCGTCATTTATGTCACATCAGACATGTCTGGAAATTTGTATGGAGTTTATAACCGATAGGCGAACAGCCTAAACTCTGTATGGATATTATGTTTATTGTCGATGACTGCCGATTTAAGCAAATAATAAATGAATAAGATAATTTAAAAAAATAATTTCTGTTGGGTTCAATCAGATTGATAAATTGTTTTTAAAAACAAAAAGATATTGTTTTTCGTGATTATTATTTAAGTTACTCAGTTCAGTCATAGACAAAAATAATTTATATCATATTATCATGCAGTCATTATTGCCAGTTCAAATGCGAGTGTAATCGTATTATCTTCTTATTTCCCGTAAGTATATCTGATAAGTGTGCTATTTTTCTCTGATCTCCACAGCCTACCTCTTTACAAAAGGCATCCTTCGCCACTTGTAGTGTACCTGCAAACGTATTAATAACATATAAATACTATATATTTCGATGCTTTCTTGGTCCAGTCGTATCAAGCCCTCAACGCTTTGAACACTAAGCTTATTTTGGAGGTTGCGTAACCTAGATAATCTCTTCCTTACGCTTCTGGTGCCCTCTACATTCCCCTGTATTATGGATATCTTCTTGGTACGTGTATGTTAGCAATGCCCAGCGTTCGATTTCTTTGGATCTCTTATCTTTTTTCCTAATAAGTATTGTACTGCGCTCTATTTTTTATTAGCGCTAGAATTCAATAAGTACATTGAATTCTAACTAGAAATAGTTTTTAACCTTTCAGTCAACATACTAGGAAAATTATCCGCACCCAACCTTACATGATGAAAACGTAGGCACGCGCTAAACACGAGGTTCGGATTTTTAACCAATGGCTTCAATGACATTCTGCCACTCGTATATTGCGGTCGCATTACTCGACTTATTTTGTTATGCATACCAGCATATTACGTAGGCTTGAAAATATTGATGCGGGCCTGTAAAAAAATAATATATTTTAAGCGGCCGGATATGCTGTGTTGCGAAAAGTGAAAAAAATGCCCATAAATTATTAAACTTATTGAAAATAGTGATTATGTACCGCAGGGTTTTTAGAGTAAGAGCTGATAATTTTGTACCATGGTGTTTACTAGCTGATGCTTCAACGACGTGCGAGCCGTGAAAGAGTTTATAGGCTGATTCCCGACAGTAATAATTTATATTTTAATATACTTTTTTAATGTTGTGTGACAGGTGTATTATTCCAAACATTTGTGACTGTCATCGGATTCCTAGATCCCAATTATAATATTATTTAATATTCATTTTTCACGTACACTCAGTCAGTACATATATACACCAAATATGATTTCGAAATGTTATGAGATAGCGAATCTGCAATTTCATTACGAATTATTATTATTTCATCATAATTTTAAAATATTATTTCATAGTGTAAATATGTAGGTATACATAGCGGGTCAGAATCGATTGGACATCTCACTCGATTACAAGTTTCTGTCAAAGACACATCGCATCGAACTAGCGTTATTTTTATTATATTGCATATCGATTGTACCATTGTAGTTATTTAAACATTACCTAAATAAAATCTCGCCTCCTCCATCATCACATACCGTATCTCACCTGCAATACCTATCCTCCGCCGAATCGAAGGATACAGCACATTTATGTATATATCGGAATGTTTAGTTAGATTTAAAAAAAAATCATATGGGTTTTGATTGGGCCATCTTCAGCGACCCAAAAAACAAAAAAAGTCCTAAAGAGTTATTCCGTGACGAAGTTACAACTATTTTTTGAAATACTGATAGTTGATGGTATATAATATCCACCCATCTATAATGTAAATATTATATAAACTCTTATTTTAACTTTCACTTTCGTAAAATTGCAAATTCATTTAATTTCATTAATTAATTTTTCTTAAGCTAAGAGGGTGTCAGGGGGGGAGTGAAAAAGACCTTCACAACAAATTAGTAGAATTATCAATTATGTAAATCTAACTGTATAATATCTATAGATGGTATTAAATTTTTTAATGAAGAATCGTGATAACTTGACAAAAATGCAAGTTAAATTTAACATGATATTAATTGTATGTATATTGTATTAATTAACATACCTTTTCCCTGATATTATATATTTTAAATATTAAACATCGCTCAACCTTTGTGGATGATCATACTATTATATCAACCATTATCTTAATGTACCTACACATGAAACGCATTTGCGAATAGGTTTTTATGAGGTATAAATATGTTTTAGTTTTGCTTCTGAACTTTTTGAAATATGTTTATTACTTTGTTTGTAAGTAAGTAAACTGATATTATTTTATACCTATTTGATGCCTCGTGGTAATCTTACTTATAGTATTTTTAATAGGTGGGTGTAATCATTATAAAAAGGTTTATAATAGGACTAGAACATAACAATAGTTAATATATTGTTGTATAAATCGATATCGTATTCCTGTCTTTTTCTGCGTATTACACCCGTTTAGTGTGTTCATTATACCTACCTATACTCGTATATACCCCAACGATATCTCGTGGTAAACATGTGATTGTACCCACACAATGCAGCTGCCTTCTAGTGTGAAATCGTCACCGTAAAATACCAGAGCGAAGAAGATATGCGAACGGTTGGTAGCTTTGGAGCTAGGTGTAAACTAGAATAGTCCTTCTTCCCATCGCACTATTCCCTATCGGAAGTTGGCCACTCTCAGAGTGGTATTTGCTCTACCATCTGCTACCCGAAACAGTTTGGTGGAGTTGCGCTCATACGAATTATGAAGGTTCTAAAACTACGAAATGCCGCTGATTTTTTCTTGGATGACGAGTTGGGGAATGCTGTACTTTTGTCCTTTCTTAATGAAGCCGAATTACTGCAGTTTTCTGGTTTTGATATTACGCAGAAATTTATCATTCGTTTGAGGACGTCAACACTATTTGTCACCTCGGATGTGTCTTCACAGTCACATATCCGTGACATACCTCGTTGCCGTAGCAAAGGACTGGGAGAATTTAACACCGAACCACATGCAGTCTCAGATCTAGTCAGAGGTCACGATTGTTCAGAAGGCGTATCATTTTTTCAAAGACACCCCTTGCTATTTTTGCCTATTTTTCATTGACTTTATCTTCAGATAAGATCAAGGTGATGGTACTATATAATTATATGTTATGTTTATATTCATATATATATATTGGATACGTTTTCTCCAGTCCAGGGTGAAACTTTGCTACTTTTTGCCGTATTTACCCCGCAATGACTAAATTGTATATTTGTAGTAGGTTTAGACTAGTTTAGAGTGAGGAAGTATCCTATGGAAATAGAATATAAAACCGTGGACCGTAGGGTACCTATAGTTCTCTCCGTGTGAACCTCAGTTAGTTTACCATATTGATGGGTTAGTCCACGGAACAAAACGCATGTCTGCATCTTATGGTGTAAAAGTATCTACATCCGAAAAGAGTATTTGAGAAGATATTTTCTGATTTAAATACTTAACATAAAAATGTCACATTCGACGTCAATCGATTCGAATCTTATAAATTCGATTTTCTCAAAATATACAAAACTAGACATACAGCATCTGTGCCCTCGCCCAAAGATGATAAAATAGTAAGTATATGTTCTAACTACTAGAATTTTTCATTCTTTTATTATCAGGTAGATGTATCCATATATTATACAACTGTATTTTCTTCTAATTTATCTACCAGATTTTAAAAAGTGGGTCATATTTATTAATTAGGCAACTCGCTTATTAGGTTAGAACAAAGCTAGGAACATGGACTAGTAAAGTTCCTTGAAGTAGCTACCTACATATATTATATTCAATGTTACTTTCGATTCATAAAGTACCTACCTACGTCTTCAGTGTTTCAAACCGTGGGATAATTTATGTTATCTTCATTAAAAGGAATACGTTTTACAATGCAGAATTGAGTTTAGAGACCGCCAATGTGAGCGTATTAATAAATTATCATTTCTCGTTATTTGCAGTGATAATTGGATTCGACGCGTACAATAAAACGCACGCGTGTGGGTTACTAAACAATTTGTAGCCGGCTCAGAGTGATGCCGTTCTGTGTGTAGGTACAGACAGACAGGACGTTGCTCTGTATTTTCATACATACCGAAGGCGACTATTCGTCTATTAACTATAGCAACGCATGTTTTTTGGTAGTCGTAATTACGACTCGTAATTATTACATCTTTTTTCGTAATATTTGTAAAATATTACAAATATTTAAATTTTGTTTGGTCATGTAAATGGACATTTATCATAATCGCCAACTCAAAAGGCCAACACTTTCCAACATAGCGAGAGAGCAATTTTTAGTAAGTAAAGATTTCTTTGGTTTCGTCATAAATTTTGAAATAATCATCTAAACAAAACATATACGTAACTGCATCATGGAAGAACTCTTTCTGACTCAATTATTGGACGCTGCATATTAATTATTCGAATATTTTTTGTACTGTTACCGCACCGCCATGATTTTGTTTGAAATTTTGCAATTATTAACAGTACTAATAATATTTACTCATTAGTTCTACTTTCTCGTCTTAATTAAAAAAAAAAATAACGAATGGCTAACGAGCAATTATTTGTACTTATGTTAAAATAACTACTCTACAATGTTGGTGGTCTACATGCTCCGTTCACAGAGTATAATATACCGATGTATCCGAAAGAGATCTTTGGTGTAATAAGTTAGGTACATACCTAGTTTTGGGTTTAAATTGTTTAGAATTTAATTTTAAGCATTTAAAAGTTCTACCACCATGAGTTAATCCGTGACAAAGTAACAATTTTTGATTGGAAAAAATATTATGTCGTCGAAGTGAATAAAAGTATTATAAGCAGTTGCAAGTTATCCCTTACGTTTACGCTCATTCGGTTTAACAAACTTGATATATATGGTAATATATTTTTGGGTTTCCACCGTGTGTACTTTTTCCTTCTTTCCTCTACGTTTCGGGCTTGTTACGGAACGATTATATTACGACACATTGCTCTGAGCAACGTTTGCTCTTAGCTAATCGGATTTCTGTATATACACATACACAAAACACATATCATCTCTTGATAATGGCCTCTGCAACGAGCGCGAAAAGTCGAGGAAAGAAGGAAGAAGGAAGAAGGACACACTGTGGAAACCCAAAAATCTATTACGATAAAAAAACAACCGCGAAAATCTCCAACATTATTGATATATATGTTGTTAAAAACTATCTCTGGGGCTAGTTAGCTAACTAGGCTCTGTAGTAGAGCATATTATGGCATACGATAGAAATGCAAAGCATTTTGTATTGAGTAGCAGAGTATCTAATTGTAGTCTCGATACGCACTTGGGCAAAACGCAGTCGAACTGGGCGGAATGAAGTGCAGTTTACGAGCCGGCCTGCCGGGAGTTGAGCCGCCGCCGTAAAAGCGGAATGACCGGTCTCATGACTCTTCTAAGATTCCAGCAACATCACAAGTTCAAACTGTGTTTGTTTTATACTTCACGGACGCCTATATTTTATAATATGATAGGTTACTTTGTCGATGCGAACACTGCGTCGTTGTAATGTATGATATTTATAATAAAAACACTGTTGGCGAGCAACTAGCAAACGATACGAGAAGATTAATGCACATATACAAAATAAAAGTAGTTTTGACGGTTGATTTCACTAGCCTTTGTAATTCCCAAATTTGCTTTTAATTGTTTATTTCAGTTATATATACTTTGTACATCACTTTGGCTTTATATTTTGCAGGTACGAAAGGACAAATTAAAGAGACAATCTATGGAATCGACGCTGTTGAACATCAATTATACATATAAATAAAGTTTTCATAAAAAAATAGTCCAATACTCAGTCTTCTTTTGGCTCTCCTGAAAATTTGTGATTTCAGAATTATCTTCCCTTTCCCTTTGCACACTGATATATAAATGCAAAGTTAAATGTACATCCGCAACGTAATGTCATATTATTTAGTCTTCACTGATGCAATTAGCAATGAAATCCTCATCTATGATGATGACAATTTACCAATGTTTCTTTTATTTTGTTAACTGTCAATTCATGGTGGAACTGCTTTGTATTGTTGTTTTTATTTAACAAAACGCAATTTTTTATAGTACTATAGTAGGTACTATAAAAAAATTGCGTTTTATTAAATAAAAACAACAATTTACCAATGTGATTAATTTATTTTGTAATCGTCAATTTTTACTATCGTTTTAATGAGTACATATTTAATTTAGCGTAGAAACTTATGATTTGTCAGTTTCTATATAAAGTACCTAAATGTATTGATATTTTCAACTTTGTTTACTTAGCAGTTTTTTCATCAAATATTGTGATAACTATACACCTAAGTAGATACTTACCAACGTAAGTTGATTGGAATATTTATTCTTTCCCCTAGGTTTTCATAGAATAAATTCTCATTCCGCGTTTGTGGTAATGTCCACTACGACTATAGCCAGTATCGCTACTAGCGACGCTAGTAAGGTTAATGCTTGAATACCTAATCAGTGAAAATGATGATATGCAGAGCAATGCCTTTAGTGGATGAAAACGTCGCAATGTGTCCACTGGGGATTCGTATTGTATTTCCTTTTTAGTTTCAACTTGTCTGATGAGTAATTCTTACTTACGTATTTTGCCATAGTGAGTTTCTAGTCCCATTTATACTGTGAGATAGTTTTTTTTTACATTCTTTGGTGTATTATCGAAGTTGTTTCATTTTAATTTATTACATCATTGATAAAATTGGCATTTGCGCGATAAATATTCATTATAATAATTTGAAACATCGAACCTCGTCGTCCAATGCGTAAAGCTCCGGCCCGGGAGCTTTGGGCTCGACTCCCAACAAACTCACAATATATCTATAAATGTAATTTTTGTAAAGTCTGTGTATTTCTACTATTGTTTCACTGCTACTAGTGCACTAATTTTCAATACGGATTACTGTCTTTGGACCTTGTGTGTTAAATACAAAAAAATATATAATTCATGCACAACATGTCAATATTAAACACTACGATAGTCACTCTTCTTTGAATGTAGAAATTCATTCTGAACTGCATGCCACATCTGTTTTTACTTACTATTTTAAGCACACAGCCATAATTTCATTGAATGATATGAAAATAATGCTATAAATAGCTTAAAGACATGATCGTAGATTTTAAATAATGACCCTTTTTACAATGTAGGTAATGTTAATTTTAATTAATAAGAGATAACTTCAAACACTACGTAGGTAAATAAAAAAACGTTTTAAAATAAAATTATGATTTCCATATGAATTTTATGAAGTACCTAGTCATGGATTACGATCAAGTCTATTGAAAATTTTATGTCTCCATTAGTTATCAGCATAAATATTTTATTATATTTTTTGTCGTAACTAGTGAACGTAGTAAGTTATAACTTATAACATATTCGTAATTAATTTATTCAAAACTATTAAATATAATTGTATACATTGCTCGAATTTAGGTAGGTAATACACGTAGTCGCCTACTATACTAATCTAAGCGACAACAAGAATTCATTTTGATATTCTTCATGTTCAATTTTTGATTTTAAATTAGTAAGACATCTAAAGTGTTTTCACTTATAATATTATATATTGTATGTAAGTGCGTATCTGTATAATACACATGTAAGTTGTGTTACAACGGATATATCCTATTTATCATATAGCCCGCGGATACTGGGATGATCTTATGATTCTTGTAGGATAACAAGATCCGAAACCTGCGATTTACTTTTCACCCACACATAAATGCCACTCAAATATAAATATACCTACTTACATATAAGGAAACTCTTGGTTATTTCTTACTTATAGTTAGTTATAATATTGTTATATTCTATCACATAGTAATCTCTAAAATAAGTAATACGATATTCTTTCTATTGATCTTCGTTCAATAATATTTTCGTTATTATACGTAGGTACCTGTACTTATCATAAATATTTTTATTTACGATATATAACGTTGTGTAAATTGTCCCTATTCAATAAAATTGAGTCTCTCTTGAAAAGGCGGCTCTCGTGGTGCAGAGCGTAAGGCGCTGGCCTTCCATCCGTGAGCTCAGGGTTCGATTTCCGGTGAGGACACAATATATTGAGGTATGTAAGTAATTCTTTCAAAGCCTGGGTGTTTGTGATTGTTCAAAATTACTAACAACCACCTTGTACGAAAAAGCAAGGACATGGTTATTAATAAATAAAAAACTAATTTGTAAAATCACCAACATCACTATTATTTCCCCCTTCCATAATTTGGAAAACCTCAGAAATATACTAATTAAAAAAAAATTGTACTGAGCGGAACTCGAACCTGCATCTATTGGATCCTGGTCGATATGAATACGCAGAAACTAGCATGTGTCCGAGGTGTTCCTCAAATTCGGTTATTATTGGCGATCATCTTTTTCGGTTTTGAATCTTGAATTATTAACAAAATTGGAAAAAGCGTATTATCAAAAGTAAACTTTATTCGTATAAAATGGCGTGAGGATCTCTCTAAATTGTACAATGTAGATATTGACATAAATTTAGTAGTCGTTATATTTTTGGTTGTTCCACACTGACTATACTTGCCGAAGACAATATATGTATATATTATCTCGTATAATATATTAGATGGTTTTGAAACTGTCAGGTCATTTGTTTATCTATAGTTCCTTTGTCATAGATTCCTATAATTATATAGATACCTACATAGGTGAAATAAATATCCAAATTAACCTTGCCACTAAGTGTTATTTTGGTAACCAAAAGCTTCTGAGGAACAGTTACCATGTTCATCAATGTTGATCAACGTGCTATGCAGTATGTATACACTTCACACAGTAAACAGGATGAGAGAATTGTGGAAGTCGTCTTATAGTTTCATGGGAAGAATCTTTGGGAAATAATTACGCAGTACATGATAAAAATGCAAATCTTGCAGTGAGATGGTCACGAACATTTAAAGCCAGAAGCGGCTAAGACTTCATTCTAGGCGATTACTTAAACTTAAAGCCTACCTTCTGTATAACCATAAACAACCTACGAACATTATTTCAAAGATGAAAGATAAATAGTATTGGATTTATGATTCACATACACATAATATAAAATTTAGATTATTAACGACAAGCAAACAAAGGTTTTTTTTTGTATGTACTTTGATACCATTTATCCTTGAGATATTAGCACTATCTGCTTCAGTATATAATAATATAACGGCTTCCAAAGACAATGCATAGGTATTAGGTATATGTATACCTTTGCGCATATTGTGTAAATACTACTTATTTTAGGCACAGTGGTCTCATCTCCGGTAGCCTACTGAATAAGTTTTTAGTGAAATATCTATTATAAAAAAGTAAAATATAGTATATTAAGTTCAGTAGTACTGAAGATGAAACAAAATTCAAATTAGACTCCCGTAAGTATGGCTACCTTCCTTCAACATGCACCCTTAGTCACGGGCTGGAGGACTTACCAGCATGTTGGGATATGAATACATCTCCCGATTGCAAGAAAAGACCTGGTCAAGTGAGATTGTGTGACTAGACTGCATTACCGAAGATTTTCATAAGTTATGCCAAAGTAATTACAAAACGGGGCGCTGGATCATCCCTGGACCCCACTGAGGGTTGTAATGACAAAAATGCCAATCTAGTTAGATGAGAAATGACTAATTATGATAAATCGTTTTATTTTTTTCTTCCCAGCTTTACTGTCTCCAAATTTACAATTATTACATTAAATTGTTGTTTAAGTCAGAACCGAGGCGAGTTTTTTTACACTACTCCACAACTAAATCGACCAAGGCACTTAAATGAAATTAGTTAGCGCGGCTTAATTTATGCATATTAATTCCCTTCCATAATTATATTTTATAATGCAACAACACTTCGTCAAACTTTTTAACGGCTTGTTAAAGTCGTGTTCACTTGTATTGTATCCGTAGTTTTTTGTAGATACATTAATCACTCGAGTAACTTGTTGGTGTGGGATGATATCCATCAATATCTAACCGAATTACCGTTAATCTTTTACAGTACAAAAACAAAGCATCTCTCACCGGCAAAATATTAAATGGTTGCCTTTCCCAAAGTATCAGCTTGCTTTTATTTCACTTCACTCCTAAATACCGGGTGCTTGCGAAGTTGTCTAATATATTTTTTAAATCAGACTCATTGATGTTTCATTAACAATGTATTAAATCGACAATATAACCAGGCTTTTATATGTATATATCTACTTCTGCTGCGAAATTTTCACAACGAAGAAATTTTACGAATATTTGATTATAGTGATAAAGATAAAAAAAAATTAACTGCACATGAAAGCTTTTCATTATTAATTGAGTCACAATAAGTACGTTAGATTTTTTTAAAATACAATATGATATAAGAATGGTGAAAAATTCCGAATGAATACAAAGCAATTGAATTTCCTTGAATTATAACCTTGAATATTTCGTTTTGTAAAATACATAGTATAATATTTCAGCAGATTATGTATTATAATAGATTGCCACATACTAAACCTTCAATTGACAAGATCCCGATGTTCTGTACTACATACTCGTATTATAGTATTTTATTTTAATTAATGCAATGTATTTCCACCTACTTACATATTTTCCACCAAGAAATGCCAGTTAATATCATAAATGATATATATCAAAAAACATTAGATATGTTGATGATATGCACCTATCAAATACCTGCCTGATCGCAGTATTGTGAGGGCTATGACACTGATTAATGCACGGTCTACTATACATTTTTGATGATATGCTAATTATTCTAATTTTGATTGGGTATCTTTCCATACTCTTTGTTTTGTAGTTCGAATGTTCGAATTCGAACGAGTATGAATGTTCAATAGTAGTATGATACGAGTATATATTGTGTAGTTTGATATTGTTTAACGTGCCTATACTTATTACTCACTGTTACACAATATATTTTCACTGTCCAGTGTATCTTTATATCGTATTAGGTATAAATCTTATTTACTAATATAACTTTGTATAGGTACTTTTATATTTAGGTTCTTTTGTATATGTGGAGGAACTGATATTTAAAATATCGATTTTGCGAACACACTATATCATAGGTGGGGTTTTGTATGACTGTTTTGCGTAGGTTCCTGTTGATTAATAGGTTTGGCCCTTATTTAGTTTTATAAGAATTTCACTGGATACCTATACCTTTCAAGCCACCTTATTAAGAGTTATAGAATAATGGAACAATGAAACGTCAATCTGTCGATTAGTTCTACTAGGCGTGTGGAACAATAAACATTCTGTCGAACTATCCGGAGTGATTGCTCTCATGATAAATATCATCCTACGTAGGTATACGTAGGTGCTAAAACCCCGATACAATTAATATAATTATTCTTGTTTATTTGATTTTTGTCGGCCTCTATGGCTAGGTAAGTAGGTAAAACAAGTCTAGGATTTAAAAGGTGCCGAATTTAATCTCCACTCATATAGGTATTATACACATAAGTTGGATGCGTTTTTTTTACATAAACAGGAGACGTGTGAATGACTAGCAATCAGTTTGAAGACTTTAATATAATTAATGTATTTTCAAAGTTAATATCAATACAAATTAGGTACCATTCCATAAAATCGTCAAAATATTCCAAATAGTTTGACCATTTTTTTCACAATAATTTTGATGTAAACACGTTCCATGTTTAAATAGTACCATACGTTCCGTTTTGAACGAGATTGTCACGTTTTTAGGTAGTCTATTCCGTTGTCCCCAAGCACAGCTTCGGGACGCCGAAATGTCCCGTTTTCAGAAAGAGAGCAACCCACAGTAACAATTTAAAAAAAAAGGCCCGAAAAAAAAACGATAGAAAGCACTACTAGAAAGAGTCTTTAAAAAGAAATAGAAAAAAAACATAATTGCATGTCGTAGTTCTTAAAGCAATGTTAATTACGAGTACCAAAGTAAATTTGAAGAAATCCTGCCAAGAATTTCATTCATTTTTCTTCAGAAAAATATATCTCGTGTTCATTCCTGCTTTTCGTTAATAAATAAAAACTATGAAGTAATATGTGTTTTCTTGAATACACAATATACTACCTATTACCTAAAAATTAGTATATGTCCCGTTTTGAGGAAAAAAATAATAATCACGTTACCTATACCCAATGGTCGTATCTTTCTTGCATTATGAAATTAACCTGACCCCTTACCGAGGTTTGACAGTAGTCAAA
The DNA here is from genome assembly GCF_057557595.1 of Rhyacophila brunnea. Classification (NCBI taxonomy): domain Eukaryota; kingdom Metazoa; phylum Arthropoda; class Insecta; order Trichoptera; family Rhyacophilidae; genus Rhyacophila; species Rhyacophila brunnea. The sequence continues at coordinate 4,224,894 of NW_028232796.1, read as the reverse complement.
ATCAATCTGTAAAAGATAGTTTGATATCGAAATGTACATTGCGACTATTTTTGACCCGTTAAAATTTGTGATGTGGTTAACGTTAAATATCTGTTATTCCGTCGTCGATAGGTAGTTTTTAAACCAGACCGATTCTCAAAGCTCATATCGTATTAATTAAAATCGAGCGCAATATTATGTAGTATTCATTTCCCATTTCAGCATGATTTAATCACGATCAGGACCGGTTTCGTCTACTTTGATAGGGCATTCTCAACTGATTAAAATATACAGTCACTAAATTAATACAGCTTTTCTGTGTCCAAAAAATGTATTATTTTAAATAAATCATTGGCATTCCGCAATGCATTGTCAGCTTACACTTTGATTTATCAAAATGTAGGCATCTACAATAAAGGTATGAATAGAAATGATGTTTGACTGAAATGTGTCTGTTTTGCATTGTTTTAGTTTTCTTCTGTATAATACAGTAAACTTCCGATTATCCCGTGTGCGGATCGTCCAGTTTTTATCCGTGCATGATTTTTTTTTTAAATCGCTTGCTTTCGACATGAGCATCATTTAGGAAAATTCGAACTGATCTTAGAAAGATTCATGCAAACAAACCAAAATCACAGATTTTCTTAATAAATACTGAGTATCAAACATGTTAAAATAATTGTCTGTTGTAGAAATGTACAATAATAAGTTGTACCTACTTTAAAAAGAAATAACCATAGTTTGGATGATACAAAGCATTATCCCAGATAATCGGGAGTCTACTGTATGTAAAATTTTATTGGTACTGAAATAAGTCGATAAGTAAGTAGGTACTCATAATATTTATTATATTACAGAGGAATGTACATATCTCTGTATTTATAATATAACCATAAGAGTTATTTTTATTAACTTATATGCTATTTCAAAGTTCCTATCTAGCTTGTTAAGTACCTATCGTGTATTTGTTGTCTTGTCAGCTATGATATTATTTTGTAGAATTTTATGGAAATATATAATATACCTATATATTTTGTTACTTACTAAGTCTCACCCAGACGAGAGTAAAAACAATTATTTATTGTATGCAGTAAATCAGCATAGCATATTTTACGTCTTTTTATATTTTCATACTATGTAGTCGCAAGAGATTTATCGAACGTGTAAATTATTTTGTAACAAAAAAAACTCAAATAAAATTCAGGTTCAGTTTAAAATATCAACATGCAGCTACTAACTTACTTGTGAATTATATATTTTATTTTTTATACATACATTCTTCTGTTAGATATGGTATCTATAATTGGAGTGTCAATCAATAAATTTTGTTATATTGCATACTTAAAAATAAATATTATCTAATGATATCACTATTCGTTTTTACCATACTTGGTGAAGAATATCATCGTTGATAGAGCTTGAATACTAAAAATAAAATGTTACGAACGCTAAAGAACATCTTCCATTTAAATTAAGTCAGTTCTCATTGCAGATTCATTTACAGAAGTCTTTACACTTTTTGAGAATTATTTGTATGTGTCGCACTGAGATGACAATTTTTTGTATTAGTACCTAGTATTTAACTCATTTAGTGCTCGTTTGGAGCAGTTGGCCATTAGATATAATTAACGTGTTATTTAAATGTGGTAATTAAAAGGTTAGCAGACTATACCTATTTAAATAAATAATTACATTTACCCTTATTATTTACATGACAAATATCATAAAATCACAAATAAAAATACATACTTAAGTCAGTCACGAAAGTATGGCGTTAACAACACGTCAAATTGCGATTCGAATTGGAGTTCAAGTATTATAGCGAGTAGTATAATGCGAAAAATCAAAATATAATAATTGTTTTGTTCTCTTGCCTCGTTCAAAATGAGTTGCTGCAAAACTTACGAAGTATATCCTGCATTATTAATTGTATTATTTTCTTATATTTATATTTTTTATTTTTTTTACTTCTTTCTTACTGATTTTTTTTTCTTGTTCTTTTCTATTGCCTACTTACTTATTTTTAATTTCTCCCTCCACTGTATGAGATTCATAATAATTTATAAGTATAGATTAAAAAGTTGACCTCTCTTGCGACAAGATAGGTACAATAATGTGGTAACGGTTTGTCTAAAATCGTACTAATCATTAGTTTATATAACTTTTTTTACTTCCTAAACCAATTGTATCAATAATCACCGTTTTCTTGTACCTATATACGTAAATATATTTTATCAGCAGTAAAAAATGCACTATAATTATTAATGGCATCAAAAACAACAATGAAATGGTCAGTCATTAAAATAAAATGTTGGCATTTGAAAAAAGTGAAATATCGTGCAATTTTCAACAATGGTTCATCCGTATTAGGTTATCGTCTGCCGACCGGCACTCAACAGTAGTCAGTTTGAATAACAGGAAGAATGCTGATCTATTTTTCAAAAGATTTGCCGCTTCTCTTAAATTGTTTCATGTCTGCTTTGCTTTATACAATTTTAGATCAACTTCAAAAGACGTTTTAGGCGGAAAGGCATTTATTTTTCTTTCACAAATAATTGTCATTGTCATCGAATTTTATCAGGATCGGTTTCGTCTACTTTGATAGGACATTCTCAGCTGATTAAAATATACAGTCACTAATTTAATACAGTATTTTAAGATTTTCTCTGTTGAAAAAGTTCAGTTTACAGTTTGATTTATCAAAATGTAGGTACCTAGCATAAAAGTTTGAATAGAAAATAATGATGATTGACTCCAAATTTTCTGTTTCGCAACATTTAGTTTTCTTCTGTATAATATGTACTTACTTAATATTTTATTGGTACTGAAATAAGTCGATAAGCAAGTACTTACCTACTTATAATAATATATAATATTGCCGAAAAATGTAGGTACGTACCTATCTCAGTATTTATAATACGAGTAAGCGATACAAGTTATAACTAGTATTAACTTATTTATATAAAGTTCTAGGCGGAAAGGCATTTATCTTTTTTTTCACAAATAATTGTAATAAAAATAAAATTTGTTTAAAATTGAGTAAATGTACGATTTTTTTTTCATTGAGTAAAATCATGAGTTTTAGAGAACCAATGTTGATTCTTTTTTATACAACATTCTGAATCGGGTATTTTAGACACGAAAATAATGATAGTCGGCTGTTTACTGGGCGATGCTTTAAGAAGGTAGGTATAATTCTTGAGTGTGGAGAAATATACTTACTTAAGCTAGCGCTACAGATCATGCAGGTCCATGGCCGACTGCACAACCATCCTCCAGTGATCTCTATCCCGTGCGCTCTTTCTCCAGTCGGTCACACTCAGCCTCTCTGCATCCTTGTTAAACTTATCCGTTCATTTCCTCCGGGAGCGGCCCAAGGGCCGAGTGCCTATAGGCGTTTCTTTATGGAGAGCTCTAGCACTTTCGCATCTAACAACGTGAGTTTTCGCGCCTTCGAGATGTTGACTACACTGGGCTTAAATTGTTCGCACAGCTCAGCATTTGTACGGATACGTCACTTTTATTTTTCTTTAAACGGTCCAAATATTCGGAGTAATTTGAGAAAAATATATGGATAAACATAAACACGTGTTATATTATATATTTTTTCAATAGTATCGTAATATGAATAATGTTTGTCATGTCAACGACACACGCATTCAATATTAGTGATATTTGAGAACAGTCGGCGAGCCTAGCCGTCGTAAAGTAATAAAGCGACAATGGCGTCAAATTCATAGTCCTTGGCTACTTACTGGCTTTCACATTTCTATCTTATTAATCTGTTCTGTGTTTTCAATATTCCGATGTCTTCCATGTCTGTCAACCCATAATTAAGAAATTCTTCCTTGGTATGTCATGTTTGTATCATCCTACAAATAAGATTCGCTTTACATGTTAAATAGTAAAAGATTTATGCGATTTTATTTACCAAAATATTATGTGTTTTAATTGCTCACAAGATTTTTATTTTTACCCCAATGGGTAAAATTTTTAATTTACCCCGTTTCGCGGATAGAAGATGATAATTCCTGATAATGAAGATACCTCACCCCTTTGATTGATACATTGATGCTTATCTACCTAAATACTTCACGTAATGTTTCTTATGTACGTAGTAGCGCGTCCGTTATTTGTCTGCAATCGTTTATTCTTTTATCATATTAGGACAGTCTTTAATTAATTTAATGCACCCTGCATAAGTTATATCCACATGCAATTAACTAGATCGGTAATTGGCTTTGCTGGGGCCAAGTTTTTATTGTTGTGAGTTGGGAATCATGCCCCGCTTCACATAAGGATTCTTGTTTCTCATCAAATCACATTCATTTAGGAATCTCAAAATCATAACTATCACCTAAGAGTTTAAAGTTATTAATAAAATTACCATTTGTTTCCATAGTACTGAATTTAAAATTAAATAATTGAAAGTTATTTATATTTATAGGACAGGTTTTTAACTACTTAGTATGAGAATCATTGTATGAAATTGGATTTGTTCTCAGAGGTTCGCTCCATGCTCAATCTCAAATGATTTTTACGACGCCGCCAATCGTCCGACTGTCGAACTATATTAATCGGAAACCAGTTTTATGCGCACGTTGAAATTTTATTATTTGGTTTAATTATCGCCCCACATAGGTATATGTATATTACGGCCAAACGGCCCTACTATTTGAGTAATTATTAATTTTGGATGGTTTAGAAACCTATGTGGAATATGTGTTTGGAACAGGGGTTGTCAACCTATAGCTCGCGACCCGAAATTGCGTACATTGGCATATTGGATGGATTGTGAAATAATCTGTTCATCAATATTAATATTTTTGAGATACGAACATACTATACGTTAGACCACTGTGTGCCGCTGCTAAATTATTCTAAGACAACAATTCAGTATTTTATAGCTTTTCGTGATGTCCTATGAAAATAAGCTGATCAACGGATACATGGAGGCAGATGAAGTCGTCGCGTTTCGTAGCTTAAGAACGTCCATGATTTGTATGTAACGAGGTGCAGCTCCACCAAAAAGTCTTATTCCGTGTAGTCTGTAGTAGATAATTGCCCCGATGTTAACTGATCCCCAATAACGTGTAAAGAATGGCATCATAATTACATATATATCTTTCCCACAAAGTCTACCCAACTCTATTAGGTACATTATTGCGTCAAGTTTCTTATCCTTATTAATTGCTTTCGACATTTTCTTGTATATCGGTCGTTCTTTTCTTTAATTACTATGTATAATTATTACATATGTGCCTACCTTTCCTGTGTATTATAATGCATTGGCCAATCACTGTTTTTTTAATAAATTAAAAAATAATATCAATGTATTAAGCATTTATAAATTATGCCTGAATAAGTAATAGAAGGCTCATTTACACGAGTCACTGCGGATGATCCTCCACAGGGAATTGGATTCAGGCATTCACTTTTTGTTTACACGTGTCACCGAAAGTGAAATACTCAATTCATTCCAAAATGGCGTCAAGTGAAATAGCGAATACAGAAATCACAGAAACAGCAACCAAAAACCGCAAAACAACACTTTGTTTATTACAATCAGTATGTACTATGTAGGTACTATCAAATATGATGTGGAAAACCGGAACATCTTTTTAACCCGTTTGTTTTCAATTATTCAAAATGACAATTTACGTACCTATAAGTAAATATGATGACAGTACTCAGGGGCGCAGTGCGCATGCGTGGAATCATCCGCAGTGATCAAAAAATGGTCCAAAGTAGATCAAGTTAAACTTCATTCTCTTTTGTCCTGCTATTGTGGCCTGCCTAACTATAATAGATACATATATAATTCTATCTATAAAATATTCAAAGTTATGTATGAATTAATTGTATAAGCTTAGATATTTTATAGATAGACGAGTATTTTTGTTCTATTATCTATTATGGCGTGGTTTTCAAAGGGATTAATTGAATTTGAAAAACTAACCAGCACCATTTGAAAATTAATGTAGTCTTATTTCAATGAAAACAAATACGTATGACTGATAAAATTTAGTGTGCACTATTTATGGCGGATCTTAACAGCTTACCTCTACCCTTCGCCACTGCTATATATTTATGCGTATGAAATGATCCTGATATATATTTTTTTTAATTATATAGATTATACTATTGTAGTATGTTTTATTTGATTTAACCGTAGCCCTATTTTTCACAATCTGCTGCCATACTAAATTCCACTAACTGCTTGCACAGGTCGCACTCAAAGGATGACGTCACTAAAATGTGCAGGGGATTTAAATTTATTATTTAGCGCATTAAGCCGCGCGTACCTCTGCCAAATTCCAATCTGCATTTAAGTGTAAAATACAGGTGAGTTCGATTAAGCATTTAATTGTCGGGGATGGCGTTTTGCACTGGGTGGCTTGGTCAGATGATAAAGGTCGGCGTTCACAAACCCTAGATGTAGGTACTTACACCAATTTTTTTTTCAGTTTTAAAGCCAATTATTTTAATGTAAGTAAATTATTCATAACTTTGATAAAATTGGTCGGTACATTTCTTAGGTAGGTAAGACCTTTAATAATTTAACTCGCGCTGATTATCTGAAAATGTCATTAGGTACGAAATTGTTACCTATTTAACTATGTACCTACCAAGCGAAGTATATTAATAATACCGTTTAGAAGTTCATGGTTACATCAGCTGTATTACATCATTATATGCAGCAGTGATTTTCTTTGCCGTAGATTACGCAATCGATTCGTCAGTAGATTTATAAGGGGTGATTTATAAGGCGAATCCTAGTGGATATTATTTATAATGATTGTATTATGTAGGTATATCTTTAGGTACTATTTGTAATAAAAAATAATCTGTACTGTTTTGGTTTATCTTCAGTAGACAGTTTCATAATATATAAGGATATCGCACATATTGGGTTTGAAACTTCCAACACGGTTATACCTCAAAACTAATAAATCTTACTTTCATCAAAGCTGGGGTGGCTATATGTGAAACTCTTCGATCTAATAATATCGATCTACCTACATATTAATAATATTATGTGTCTGTGATTTCAGATTGTTGTTATCATTTGGTTTGATACACTTAATAATATATTTTTGAGTGTGAAATAGGTACCTATTTATATATTGTTATCTCCTACTTAAAGAAATAAACTACCTTCCTACTTGATTATTAACATAGGGTGTTATTTCATTAATGGAAAAATTCTGTCCAAGCTTACCAGACGTACCTCTGTAAAGTATAATAATATATGTGATCATGGTTTTTTTCGTACAATTACACTGTATCAATGGAAGGTAAGCCTTATTTTCCCTTGTCAGGCCGGTGGAGGCTTCGAATTTCAAACATGATAGGCCACTTAGCGTGGTCGTGTCTCCATCACCCAACGCTTCAAATCATTTATTTTACCTTTTAGAAACCATACATGAATATGCACAGATTTTTTTAATATCCTCTTTTTATATATTTTATTTTATACTTACATACTTATATTATACTTTCGTATTGCATAAATAATAAATTACTTCAAATCTCCTAGATATACCTATATTAAATGAGTTATTGTTACTGTTGAGTTAATTTTTTTGTTGTTTATTTAATTTTGATTTTTTCCCAAACTTTTATAGCGCATTTAAATTAGGCATACATAGGCTACTGGTTAAACGTTGATTATCATAACGCATATTACTTATGAGTTATTTAACACGCTATCTGATGTAGGTGGGTTGAGCGAATGTTTAACATAGTATCAAAGTAAATATCAAAATCTCTATGTAGAAACAGTAGTAGGGTAACTAATGTCATTGAGGGTAACCTACCACCGACATAGAATATGTTTTTCGGCTGGACCTGTCTCAAAAAACCGTAATGGGTCGGTGACACATTGTTTGTTGACATCGTACAGTACGGAGACGGGGAGGTTATTTGTTAGCGGCTCTACATTGTTGCATGTCCGTCAGTCGCCCTTGTGACATTGTCATGGCGGCACTTTCGACGAAATTGTTTCTGATTATGAGCTATCCCACGAATATCCTAATGTAGTACTTAATGGGAATTTCGGAAAATGTATACGGAAATGGAAGAGTTGCTCAAGTCGGTTCAACCAGCTGTTGGACCTATCGGACCATCCGATTTTTACCTGTAGGTATGTGCTCGTCTCTCCCATAGAACTTCTAAGTCACATGAATTCAGTCAAAGCATACTTTAGTGCATGGCAACCTAAGACTTGGGTTTCCGCTATTGAGACATTCAGAGTATTACATCAGACTGTGAACAATAAACGCTATTTTTTAAATAAAAAAATATTATTAGCATGATCGTTTTATTTATTTTAAATTTAAAAACGTATTCGACTTATGAATATTGTTTTTATGAAAACTGTATATTTTTAATAATCTTGCTTTATTTTTTGCCTCCCAAAACACGTTACATGAAAATCTTCAATAAAATCCGATAAAAAGAGAAACACATTCTTTTGCAAAATATGAAATTTTTTAATCCGTTTTCCTCCAATTCCACACCCATATTGTTTCTTTTGTCCTATTTATGTTGGGTTTTTTTTACAAATTCATCGTATTTTATCGGCTTGTTTCCTCAAATTAGCTTTGATTTATTTATTCTGAAGTTTCCTTTAAACTTTAAATCAACATTATAATTATACACCTACCCGTCTATGAGTTTGATCCAAACATAATTACTGTTTGCCAGGAATGCATCTAAAATGAAATTGATCATTCGTGTCACCGTCTGAAACCACTCAAACTGAAAACGAGCCATATATTTATTATCGTATTATTAAATTCTAATATAAATCAATAAGATGACGCGAGACGTGGTGTTCCTAAAAAATCGCCTCTAACCACTTCTCGGAAGATACTATTCGTCAGCCTTTATTGAATTTAACAAAAGTAAATAAGATTCCTGGATAATAATTATTCAACGTATTACAACTCGTCGACGATTCAAAATACGAAAATATTGAATGGCGCACTTTCGCTAGCTTTTAAAAATAATTCACATCTAGGCACTCTATAATAATATAACAAGTTATGTTATAATCTGTAATGAACTTGCGTAATGTTTCTCTGCCATTTTTCTGTCTCGCTCAACCTATCTCATATTTTCCGTGTACCTTAATATGTAAGTATAGACTTGAAATTCGGTACCTAAATATCTAAAAATGTGGTGACAATGACAATAGATTATATTATTAAAATTTTAGAGTCGTCCGCTACCTACGATAATGGTACTTAAATATTGTAGTACATTTCACGGTTGAGGTAAAGGATGCGTAGGGGTTCTGGGGATGTAGGTATCTTGAACGCGGAGTCCCCCCCCCAATGAACCATAAATCAACGCGCCCGCCTTATTGAAATTTAGCAACTGCTAATAACAATGTGCTTGGCAATATTTTCTCATTAAGTAGGCATCATGTTCCTGGTTCCATGACAATATTCATTTCTTACATTTGTGAATCCAAATGACAAAATATTTAGCTATTTATATCCATTTTTTTTCCAGTTTGAGAGGTAGAATTCGATAGAACTAAGTGTACTATCTCCCCTTTCTTCTACAGTCATGTCTCTTTTCCCTGTATAGTCGGGTATAGTAATTGAACTGCTATTTACGTTGTAGAACCACATTCTAATGGTTTTGAAATAAACATTTTGTTTTAAAAACCACTAGGTACTAATTAGTTAGGTACATTTATCTTATTGTTTTTTTACTATTCATAATGAAGCACAATATACCTACTTAACTCTAGTGACAGAGAAGGGACACAGAATTCGAATTAGTTATTTATATTTCGTTTAAAATATGTACCTACTAGGTATAGCATATTTATAATTCCAACTAGGTATTGGTTTATATATTATTAATTATTAAGGAAAACCTTGATATTTGTTTATTCTTCAAACGGACAGTGAACGATTATGAGTTTAAGTTCTACTCGGTATATTTTTTTCCAAAGTTTTTCTAATATATAACTACTTAGGTAACATATTTCAGAAGCATTAAAAATAATTTATTTTGAATATGTAGATATGTATTATATGAATCAGTTCTAAATAAATAAAATCGTTGTCCGAATTGTTTGCATTTATTTTTTTAAATACGGACCTACCCTCGTTAGTAGGCTCCTTGCCGCCTTTTATGAGAATGTCAAATAATATAATGCGGAACAAAAAAATAAAATAGAATTAAACACTTAATCGTTTCGGTGCACAAGCGTCTCGATCTGATATCGTGATTGACATGCCTGAGCTTACTCATTAGAATTGAGCGCATTACCATAAAATACCTACTCTAGGAACATCAATATTAGACCAAGAGAATAAATTTTAATAATACTTGAATAAATCAGAATTTTGCTATCTTTGGTAGTGTTGATCTGCCCCTCCCTCATAAATGTCTTAACAATTGTTGTTCTCCTAAGTTGCAAAACTAACATGCAATTGGTATTGTCAATTGGACGTACAATATATGTGTTTAACCAAAATAATTCGGATGTTGAAATAATATTCCAATTGCGTGAGGATGGGTGTTTAGGTGGACGTTGTTTTATAAATTCTCAAAATATGTATTACGTAGTTAGGCCATTCGGTGTAGGTACCTACTTTCATGCACTTGTTATTTGTATTGTCAATACTGTTACGTATCATAAGTTAGTTGAATACGGACCCCGCTATGTCTATATGGACTCAAAGTTCACTTGAAAGAAAATGAGCTTACAACCATGTAGGTACTAAAATTTAGTAGTTAACAATCGGATTATTCGATATATACCTTTAGCTACGGTTTATCGAGCATGGAGCTTTTCGTAGCTCGTCTACAGAAAAGAAACAAACGCACGTATAAGCAAGCAACCTGGATGACGTAAGTAAAATAATATTATAATAATAAAGCTAGTTATTTTTGCGTTAATTTCGTTTTATAAGTAGTTATAAGACTTGTAAATGCCTAGTGAATTGGTTAAAATATAGGTTGGTATATAAGTGATAATTCATAATTAATTATAATTCATATAGATAAACAATTACATTCAATTAGTTTCTAGTGATGTAGTACCTAAGCATTTAGCTATTGTCTCATAAATATATTGCGAAGTCTAAAAAAAACTAAACATAGATGAGTCATTGAATAAATGAAGATGTCTGGGTAAAATATGTGACATTGCGTACATAATAAAGAGATTTTATATAACTACACCGAAGAATGGATCACATTCTTAATCTGGTTTACCCAAAGACAATATGGACGAAGCATCTGGAAAAAAATGACACTTACTTTTTTGTCGGGTCTGCTGAATGGCATAATCTGTTCTAACGCTATTACAATAAAGGTGATATTGCTATAAATTCCCGATGCTTTTTGTCGGGTCTGCCGAATTGTTCGGTTCGAACGGGTTCGCTCAAATGAACATTGACACTAGACACACTGTTCTAACGCCATTACATTAAAGTTATAAATTCCCGATGCGTGATATCGCATAATGGAAATTGAGTGACGTCTACCTATACATGTGCGAATATCGCTATGCGCGAATTTACTTGCTAGCTATATTGAGTGTGTTGTCCATTAATAATGTCATTGAGTTTACCTGATGTGTAAAAATGAACGATGTAGATATATCCGGTTCAAGAAAGTCTTTCGATGTTTGAATGTATACCTACAATTTGTAATAATTCACTGTTAGCTATTTGCTCAGAAAATCGGGTTCATACCATACCTACCTACTCGTTAATTGGATAAATAGAATTCATTTTTGTAGAACCGTCAACTGTGGGTCTCGAGGCGGATGTTCTAACCTATATTTTAATATTATTTTCAACATAATCGAAAGTAGTTTTAAAACAATCATATTTTATTAGCTATGTACCTATCATGCGGAGTCTGTGTAGCAATCACCTCTTGTAAGTTGTCATATGTTTATTGTTATTGAAATTTGAAAGGGTCGTTTAGATATTCGATTTTGATTGACTTGTGGGTCAATTTTAGTCCATGATCGTTTTTTAATCAAATATTTTGCTTATAATGTCTGAGTCTATGAATATTTTTTAAAAATTATTCTATGTCTACGAATATTTTTCTTTTATTTCAAAGACTATTAGGCATTGACAATTAGCAATTGACGTAATATTTTCTGTATTTTGATCATATTAAAAAAAAATACCTACTTACTTTCCAATAATATATTTTCCATAGTATTCTAAAAATGGTGGTTATAAAAGATACACTTATGTTATTTTAATGGTAGATATTATTCGTTTGTATATTGTAAACTGTATATATTTGTATAGGTACATCAGGAATATCAAATCAGTAACTTCAGTTTATCTTTTCCTATCAGTGGCGAAGACTCCATACTAGGCGATTATTTGAAGACTACCTTCTTAAGAAAATAATTTTTAATTGCATATGTCACTTATTTATATAATCACTTGATTATAATATATTCTATACAATAATTTATTTTGCCAACGAGAGATGCCGTATGTGTCAATAATTACAAAACAATCTGCAAAGGTTTTAAAAAAATATACCACAGCTCACCACCTGTCTTGACGTAAATAAAGGTCGCATTATGTTTTAAATAATTCTCATTTTTTTCAAATGGACTTTATGTCACGTAGCCCCGCCCAGTCAATCGAATTGTATGAACTAAGGTAAGCTCCGATCGCAGAGCCTAAAACTAAATAATTAGATAATTTTTAAAAATAATTTCTATGGTGTTTAATTCAATATTAATAAATATAGACTGTTTTAAAAATAAAAAGAACTTTTATCTAATGATTGTTGATGTCTTCTTCGTTGCCCATATCCGCCCCTTAGCTGGAGCATATGGACACCACGCGGCGTCTCCAAGAATCCCTGTCGCTCGCCAGTCTTTTTGCTTCGTTTCAGGTCAAACCAGCATCCCGTAGCTCCGCCGTATACACTCTGTAGATTGTATTTAGCGGCCTTCCAGGACGCCGGAATCCGATCGGCTTGAAGAACAGGCAAGCCAGGTTAAAGTTCTCTTCTGGCATCCGCAGCACGTGGTCGAGCCAGGTCCAACGTCGCCTCTTCACTTTCAGCGTGATGAGAGGCTGCTTGGTACGTTCTCTTATCTCCTCATTGCTCCTAAAGTCATACCACCGCACACCCAGTATTCGTCGCAAACATCTGTTTTCGAAGCTCAGTATACGGTTGCTCTGAGCCTTCGTAAGGTGCCATGATTCGCTACCGTAAAGCAGCACTGTCAGAATGCAAGCGTCGAATAGGCGGCATTTAGTTTTGACCGAGTACAATCGTGAGTCCCAGACATTTCGCATCGAGTTGAATGTTGCTCCAGCCATTCCCATTCGGATAGCGAGCTCTTTCTGCAAAATGCCATCTCCCATTTTTGATGTACCTATATATAAATGTTTTTATAAAAAATACGCAATTTAAACTGATCGCTTAATTTTATGTCTTCAGTGAGTTTTTTAAGTTTCATTAAATTAATGTGTGCCTTTTCATTAGTAGTAATATCGTATTATCTTCTTATTTCTCGTAAGTATACCTGACAAGTGTGTTCTTTTTATCAGATCTCCACAGCCTACCTCTTTCCAAAAGTCACCCTTCGCCACTGGTTCCTATAGTCATCTTATCTAATTGCGACGATTTTTTACTGATGGTTCTTACAACACTCTCTAAATCGCTTTCGGAATAAATTGTGTTACTCATTGGCAATCGGCTTTTGTATTTTAAATCAATGTAATTAATTACCTTAATTACTAACCGACGTCACAGATCACTCGCAAGATTTTTGTTATAACCTACCTAACTATTTTTTTATTCAACGACTAATTCACAAGATTAAGAATGTAACATTCTTTTATTGAACATACATAATTTGAAAACACTTATACAACCAATAGAATTTTTTTTATTGTTCAACGGATGCAACAATACAAGTCAGACTAATATAATCTTGGCTACTAGTGCACACCATTCACAGCCATGGCTAATGGATAGTATTTCCCAGGGAACTTTATTATCTGTTCTGTGGTATTTCCAGTGACCCAGCACTATTATGATTTTTTTTAAAACCTTTCTTGTTAGTTACACCACGTTATGCGCGTTATACACCGGGTAGTTAGTTCTTCAATCAAAAATATTGCACGTTGCTGGTGTACCTATATGGTACACAGTATTATTAAATGTCTTGATAGAGATACTGCTACTAAAAAACTCTGATGTATTTTTATGTAAATGAGGCCTTAAAACACCCACATTAATTCTTTGTTAAAGTAATGTTTTTTACAGTGTTCAATGCATACTTAAATTTCAAGACAGGAGCTATCAGATAGTTTGAATGCTATTAAGAAAACCTTTGTTTCTTAATGTGTAATATGTCAATCATATACTTGAGTGTCTTTGTCATTGTGATTTAAAAATATATATTTTATATTTTTATCTTTAATGCTCCATCAGGACACAGATGGTCCCTCTGAATTCCTTCGACCTACACCATGTTTATTTGAGTAATGCTAACTCTAAAAGTTTTAGGAATGTGATTGCGTTAATTAACTTTTAATATCTAATTGGGATTAAAAGTATTTTACCATAAGTATATAATTCGTAGGTGTTTAGCAACGTCTTTCGACATGTAGGTAAATCCGATTTAGAAAGATGCAGGCATATCATTGATTCAGAAATAAACGGAATCTCTTTTATTATATAGATCATGAGTTGATTGTAGATTTTTCAGAATATTGGATTTAATTCATGTTAATTCACAAAGTGAATTATCATTTGGCATTCACCACTATTATTTAAAGATAAGTATCCCTATATATTTCGCTCACTTTCACGAGTTTAGTGATAAACTCATTGTAGGTACCTACTTACCATTACATTTATGAGTTGCTCCGTTCCTGGACGTATTTCTTGCTTAAGCTCCGATACAGGGTCTGCTCCGCTCCGGGTAAAAGTTTTAAGTAATAGGTATTATTATTATGTAAGTATACTTATGTTAAAAATTAAAAAAAAAAGTAATTTTAAAATATTGTTTTTTTATCGGCATTTTCATTATAAATCCTGTTAAACAAAATAACTGACAGCAAATCGGCCTTCATTATCTGCCTTTTCTTACTTAGAATTAATTTTAAAGTAAAATTTAAAAAAAACATCCGGAGCAGTGGAACACTACAAATTTTCGGTGCTCCGGCTCCTCTCCTGCTTCGGGTAAAATCCCATTGCTCCATTGCTCCATGCTCCTACTCCGAGTTCCGCTTCAACGCTCTGGTCTAGTAGTTTTTGACGTAGACAACGAAACGAACTGGAACGGAAAGACAACGAAACAAATTAATTTTATTAAGTAGTATACTTACTTAGATTGTATATTGGAATTATTTCAAGTAAATGGTACCTTACTCAATTAATATTTTTAATATTATTATTATTGTTAAAACTCTTGGCTCGCCCCGCTTAGAGGCGATCAATAAGCGAAGGAGAGACGACCGACCAAACGGTGGCAGTTGACGTATTCAAATATCGATAAAATCTGAACTGGTAATTTTGATTATTTATGACGTGTAATTATTATCATTCTCGATACAAGGCACTCTCAATGGCACTCCTAGCCTCTAGCAGATGCTATATAAACAAGGTGTGTCTTAACATGATCCGAATCAGGGTTCAAATGTGTCTCTCACATAAAGATAAATTATGTCCAAAGATATACGTATCGAATGTAAAAGATTTTTATTTCGCCCTTGGTTATGTTATGAATATTTTATTGGTAGAAACCGTGGCGGAGTTAGGTTTTTTTACGGACCAAGCATAGACGTAGCACAAAAAAGTCTTGAGTATTATATAATATATAAATATTTTTTTCTTTTACTGTGTTAACTGTCAATTTTTGGTGAAAATTCATTGTATTAACTTAAAATATACAATAATATAAATACTAAGTACTTAGGTAAGTACTAGTTCCATTTATTTTAACTAAGTATAAAACATTACATTATTTACATTATAATTGTGTTTTATTTTAAATAATCTAATATACTTAATAGATATTAATATTATCGACCGAGGTACTTGATGGAATTTGAATTTAAAATATAATGGATTTAAGCTTTGTACTTATTCCATTTGAGTCGTTTTTAGGGGCCGGGTATCTGTGTATACTCACCAATGGTAAATACACACTGACAACGAATACAGTTAATCCTAACTTATATAATAAATTAATACCATCTTACTTAATTCAAAATGCATCCGATTAGAATCATGTAGGTAAGACGTGTTAACTGTGCTACTGAACGACATTAGATAGCTCGCGGTTAAAGCGGTTATGCGTGGCTGTGTTAAAAATATCACGTCGACAGTATCCTTCCCGGGATAATTCACTGTCTGAATACGACATAATATTATGATATCGTCACTTTTTTGATTGATTATGGAGTTAAGTGTTACGTTAGAGTAGCCCTGCTAGAAAGATTTTTTGACGCTACTAGAAAAAACACAACAGAAAGACAGATTTGTTTAAGTAATTGTATACATTAACAATTTTAAGTTAAATATAAATTACGAGTAGACTAAACATTCAATTTTATATGGCTACGTAGGTTCCCATTATATTTATAATAATATTACATTTAAGTAGTCTTATGGCACCACCCGAGTACTTACTGGTAGGTCACAAAAATTAATCACAATATACTTTGCAAGGATTTCAATGAATGGGTTGCTGTCGCACAATTAGCGTGATGAGTTTCTATAATCTAAGGTGATGAGGTAGATCCAGGTGGAAATATTTTGTGATACAAAACAAATTCATTGACTACAAGTCGTTTTCCACAGATAACTTATAACATTTATAACAATATAATCTATTACAATATTATACTTCTTCACTAAAATACAAGTGGTGACAATACTTTATAACATACTTATTTAAGTATGTTGTGTTTGTGGATTTAGGACTTAGGCGATATTATTATCCCACGAGCCGCCCAGCTTAACTGCTACATTTGGTTATTCCTATTTTTGCCACGGGATATGTTTATTTGTAACGAGAAACAAATAAAATCTAAACAAATAATAATGACGTCGTATTATTCATGATATCTTTTTATTGTTCCAGACAGCTGTCAAAGTCTGAGCGGCATTTTTGTTGTTTTTATTGCATTTTTATTATTTTATACTTTTCCATGACTATGCAGACACTCGTATATCTTAGTATTTGTTCATTAAAGTGTCAAATGAAATGAGTTAATGAGCTTGGCAAAAAAGCACTAAAATTCTGACTTATACGCGCGTGTAAATTAACTGGAGATTGGTTTTTATTTGGGAAACATTTCAAAATTATGCAACAATAATAATATGAAATCGATATGTTATTTTATTGCTGTTGACAAAGTCTATTTTACGAATAAAAATATTATTAATACCTATCTATTTTTTAATCAGGCAAAACATTCATAATTAACATAAACATTAAAAATATAGATTTAAATAAAAACGATTAAAATCCACCCATATTTGGTATGAAGTAAAATTTCTATCGGTGAATTAAAATTATTTTTTTACGTTGGCCAAATCTTTTTCTTTATTATCCTTATGTTTGTTGAACTTCACCTGTATTTCAAATATGGAGCAATCATTTCATTACACCTACTCTACATTGTCTCCAAAACTAAAGTTCGACCTTGACAAAACAATTCTTATGTTTAAAATTATGATAGACTCTGGAAGATTTTCTGTCGTTCAAAAAGTATATTATCCCATTTCCCGTAACCCCAATGTATTAAAATTTGGTTATACATGTGCTTATGCGGTGACAATATTTCGGCCCGGTACCTTTAATGTGGGGTGTCCGTACACCTTTCTTAAAAAAGTTATTTTTTTATAAATTACACTATCGATCTAAAACATTCATCAATGTATTCCATATGGGTGTCGTCGATCAATATCGGAGGATAGAGCGAGTGGGGTACCAAATACTTACTATATATATATATTTTTTCGACCATGTCCGATCCTAATAGGATCATATAGGCCTCCACAGAGTAGAGGTTTGTATTAACAGATTTTGTTTTTTTACGAGAAATGGATGTCAGCCACTTGCTCAACCTATTAGGTCCATACCCTGACTCACACACAAATTGAAAAACAATATGTGTACTTTGCCAGACCCAGGATTCGAACCTGAGACCCACGGCGTGATAGTCCAACGCGTAAGCCGCGCGGCCACCGTGGGTGCACTTTTATAAATACATTCCCCATACCAGACACTCCGTACCTACGATTTATTGCGAGTTCTCGTATCCACAAACGGTTATCGAATACGCCTGGTTTAATGGTTATAATTACTGGGATGGTTAGTGTCCGTTTGTGTCTTGTCTTTTTGACATGCTGTCTCAGATGTTCTCAGCTGTTTAATTAAGAATTTAAAACGAACTGAGGAAATACGGACGTATCGAGAAATTTGAGTTTCCACAATCCCTAGAAAAATAAAATACTTAGACTACTGTTTTGTTCACAGAACAGATAATAAATAGAATACCGATAGGCAATATTCAATACGCTGCATGGTGAAGCAGGCTTTTGAATGTGTAAGTGTCCTACGAAAATGAATCACGCATTATGCACGTGCAATAAATAGTATGTGTAATACACCAACATTAAATGAGCGTAAATGCATAAACCGAGAGCAGTTTTTAGTATTCGACGTAAAACGTATTCGTAACACGTGTGAAAGTTTAACGCGGATTCTTCCTTACTCGAGTCGGTTACCTGCTATCGCCTTACCCGTCGTGTATTTCAGTTCCCATTATTTCTGAGTTCCCAGGTTTTGTCATATATTTATATAGGACACGAACTCACTTTCTGTGTCTCTCAGAAGTGAACTCACTATTTAGTATTTTTTCTTAGAAGTATAAAGTTATTTGTTTAAATTTAGCAGGTCTCTCACGGGTCACTTCATTGACCGGCAGCGTGAGAAGTATTTGCAAAATCTTCCCTTAAAATCCTTCGATACGTCAAGTGGTATCTGACATTGAATATTTAATATTAACGAAAGTTGAATAATGACTTAGGAATTAATTAAATTAAACGGAATTTTACTTTTAGGCTTTCTTATTGTATTAAATTTACTTTGGCTTCATTGTATTTGTACCTAAACTGTCAACGGTGTTTTCGCCTATTTCCCGCGTACCTGGATACCTAACTACGTGAAATTTGCTATAAAAGTGCTCCCGCGGTGGCAATATTATTCTATTAAAAAATACCTACCTACTCTAAAATACATCGGGAGACATTATTTTAGAAGAAAGGACAGGTCTAGTGTGAGTTGAACTTCACATATTTTCACTATTCGGATGACTGTTCTATTCCCTGAGCTACTGACCTGACTACGATTCATCGAATCAAATCTCATATGAGTATATAAAAAGATGAGAGGTTTGACTCAACTATGGCCTATTTTTTTCCTAGATTTTTTTATACAGGTATATTTTCAATTAGAATAATTTAAAAATCTTAAATCTTGTGTTCGTTCAATATTGAGTACTTTTCTATTATTTTGTGATTATTATTTACATTTATCTACTTACATACATACATATGAATATTATAAAACGTGATAATTTTATATGACAACATAGCTCATATATTCGGGAAAAGAACTGTATATTATATTGCCGCGTGGCATTTTATTCTACCGTCAAAATGTCCATGTTATTCGTTTCCTCCTGGAATACACAACACGAGACACATTTTTCCTTTCCACTTGACACACTAAATATGTTAAAATAATGTGGTTTGTCCCTGCTCTGGTCACTTGCGCGGTGTAGTAGCATTATGTTCTAATAAATAGTAAATAAGTTATGTGTATTTTTTGGTTCTTCAATTTTTCATTAGGCATTTACTTATTCTATAGGTTCTTAAATAATTAGGACAATGCCTCTGAATTTAGAAACTGTTAAAAGTACCTTTCTATAAATAACTTGTACGATTGTTACAATAGTGAATCACTACCTAAGTTGTCGGAATATGTATCACCAATAACTAAGATATATACCTACTAACATTAATAATGTAACCGTCGTAACAATATATTGATATTTTCGTTATAAATGAATTCGTACACTACAATAGCAGTTTTAAGAACGACCGAGGCTCCGACAATTTTAGAGGCCAATTTGCAGTAATTGTTATAAATACTGATATGAATGTTATCAATATGATAAAGATATGCATCGTTTAAGATTTTCACACGCCCTGACGAAGCGATTGCATCATCTGCTTCATGGAGACGAATATTAACTAGAATAAAATAAACAGAATTTAATGTAATAATGGTACTTATTTGACTCAAGTTTTCATATTATGTTAAACCCAAGGATGTTATGGAACCAAATTATGGTATTTTTTCTCATTGGTTAAATTAAGACAATCATAATCCATCACTCGCTGCTTTAAGTTAACCATTCGCTTAGGCCGTAAGTGTCTATTATGATACTATGACTAGTGTATATTGTCTGTGCTCAACCCAATTGGTCATTTAATTAACCCGTGTATTATGCCGGGTCCACACTGGCAACATGTCGCACGACAGCCTCGTTAAATTTTACGATA
This sequence comes from Rhyacophila brunnea, assembly GCF_057557595.1. Classification (NCBI taxonomy): domain Eukaryota; kingdom Metazoa; phylum Arthropoda; class Insecta; order Trichoptera; family Rhyacophilidae; genus Rhyacophila; species Rhyacophila brunnea. Next base: position 4,204,302 of record NW_028232796.1, on the reverse strand, counting down.
ATTATCATACTTATCGTAACGACGATCGATTTAACGAGGTTATGGCTCGACATGTTGCCAGTGTGGACCCGGCATTACATTGAGTTATGTTTTTAGACGGTGCTGTAGGTACCTACTTAGTTGTTTACACTGTAAATATATATTTATTTTGCGAACGTCTTTGTGTTTTTGTGACATGGTGCGTCCTTTGATGTTTCTTGGCGTTTTGATAGTCTGTCTGACTAAAGTCTGACTAGTGCGTCTGTCACGAGGATTTGCTCTCGTTTTGGTCACTTTGGTTAAGTTAAGCGGTGTTTTCCAAATTCAATATAAAAGAACTCCGTGTACCCACTTACTGTGTTTTTTTAATAATTACATATATTGTTGTTTTAATTTAATAATAATATTACTCTTTTTTATGTGCCTACAAGTACGCTATTTGTTATTATTTTAGTAATAGTTTTTACTCAATTTGTGACTTAATAATTGTGTGACTGTTTTGAACTGTTTCGAGAGCCCCCTTTAAATCTTCTAATTAATCGACTGCATTATGTGCGGCAAAGAAAATCGCCGCTGGTTTTATGTAATTTATAGACGGCGCTACAACTTAATGTGGGTCATTGGCGCCTTCAAGGAAACGTCTTGTTCTCTTATGTCTATCGCAAGCTTCCATTACGAACTTATTGCATGAAATAAAAGCGTCTTAGATGGTTGGGTATCTTCTATACTCAAGATGCGGACTACCCAACGGAGTCCCTCCTCCTTGACGTGTCATCTCATAGGTATAGTTTTTGATTGCAACTTCCTTACGAAGTACCGCCATCGACTTCACTGTGAGAAAAATGTAGATTGAAGAAACTATATTTTTCTGGTTTATAATATGTATATGTACGTTTACACTAAAACACACTTATTGAAGTTATCGGGTGATTCTTAACCGTTTACGTGAATTTATTGTTGGATATTTGCTTTACCTTTTCGCCTCGTATGCTAATTATAAATAGGTGCATATTATATAATTTTAAATAAAACAGTATAGTGTGTATTTTAGAGATCTGACAAAGGTAAAACAGTCCACCCATCATATTATATGTGTCGCTACATTTCAAAATCAGCCAAGTCCACCTTTAGGTATTTTTGCCTTTTTTGTGAATTGCTGAAGAACTACTGCTTTCTGCATTATCAAAATGTGGAATTTATTAATTTTAAATATTCTATACTCGAAATAATATAATTTTTCACCCTTGTGACTGTGTATTTGAGAAAACAAAAAGCTGTTTTTCTCCTATTCATCTATTATGGACTTGGCTGATTTTGAAATCTAGCGAGACATAATATACCATTTTCTTTTATATTACTATCATCCTCCATAACGTGTATGAAGTTAGCAGCAGGAAATTTCAATACAAGAAAATGTCTTGACTCAATTATGTTTAATTTTTTAGCGATTTATTAGATTTCAATAATGTAATCCATTTTTACATGATAAAAACCTACAATACTTATATTTAATTTTTTGACAAAAAGTATGTAAATGAAAGTAAAAATATTTACTCGGATTGCTATAGATATGAGTTATGATGGATCCATTTGTCAATGGTATGTTTTATATTGTTTGTATATAAAATTAAATTTATATGAAGAATTTGGAGATGCACTGATTCGACCGATCTTTTATTCGGGTTGATATTTTGTCCGGCGTCTAAAATAACAGGTTTCTTTTGCTAACTTTTCGCGGGAATTTGGTTCCCAATTAGGTTTTTGGGCCACTCTTCACAACTCGTGTTCTCAAGCCACTTCGTCTTTTGCTTAGGCATATGGAATTCCTGGCCGATTCGTTCACAGTCAGATATTTTCGTGTGCATATAACAGTAGGCTTATTAAATAAATTAATAAATATTGAATTTGTATTTAAAACAAAAAACATATTTATTAATAAATCTACCTCGATAATTGAAAGTTATATTTACGAAATAAATAATAGCATGAAAAGTCACGTGTTTAAATTATTCCAAGCCTATGGTTTTATTACTGTTTTATGTAGCTGCAATATTTTAGAATCTATGTTCACCACATAATTTTAATTGGCTATTTGGCCGCGCCAGGTGCAATGTCGTTCGCCATTATTATTGCACTTTCACAGATCATCATTCTGTAACTCTGCAATGTACATAATATATCCTTTCGATAGTATTAAGCGACCTTTCAGGACGACGTAGCACGTGACATCTTAAATATATCGAGAAGTCACACGATTTCCTGTCGTAATACCTCGTTAGTGATAAAATTTTACTATCTTGCACCTGATATTCGTCATAAACATAATATATCTGTTCTCGAAGCTTCGGCCACTCGGTACCGTAAAACAGCACTGTCAGAATGAATGCATTGAATATGTGGCATTTGGTTCTGACATATAAATTTAACTGTAGACATAAAATATTTTCAATACTTCTAAAAAATGATACATTGTTAAAACAGTATAAAGTGAAAGTCTAATAAAATGAAAGTCTTTCAAATAAACACTATCTTAATTAATTCACAATTAATTCCATACACAATGCCACCAATTAATTTAATATACAATTCTATCATTAGTCATGTGATAAGGATCGATATTACGACGAACAGAGATGTACTGTATTAAATTGAAAATCAGTTATTAAACTCATTGATGAATTTAAACGGATTCATTTACGAATGTATAACAATAGACACTAAAAAATATCTAAAATAAGGAATAACAAATCGTGAGATTTGTTAAACTATCTGACGTGGGAAAACAGTGAGAATTTATTGAAAAAAAACGAACTATTTTTCAATGAAATAACAACAACAAGATAACAAACAACACCGCATTCGCAAAAATTCTTACGAAGTGGCTACGTCATGTTTTACACTCAAATATATCAATGGATTCGACCCTTTCAAGTTTTTGTAGGTATACATAATATTTAATCAATGGATTGAGAACTATGTTGAATCATAATAAACATGTATTTTCCTAAAATCAGCTCAAATACAAACACATAAACATTGTAGACTCAAAATCGTCATTAAACAGCTAATACACAATGCAAATACAAATACAAAATGATTTACTATTTTCTGTAATTAGTAGTAAACGTATTATGGAACCTTACATTCGTTGACATAATTAAAAATATCTGACAATTTTTTTACCAATCCAAATGGTAAAAGAATCTTTTTGTAGAATTTCGTTCAGCTTAGTTATTACAATTTTATTACAGTGATTAAATAAATTATATTAAATCCTACATGTTGATAGCTATTTAGGTTGTAAAACATCATTAGAAACGTAATAGATATCGACTAACAAATTAATATGTTGAATTTATTATAATTTATATCATCATTTGTAAAATGGAATTATACTAAGTAAATGCTAACTCAATGTATTTTTATTATTAAACGTTTAATATTGTATCAAGTAGTACAATTTACTGTTAATACTTGGCAGAAAGACATGTATGTACCGATAGATCTGATTCTCTAAAAATATTTTCTTCTTTTATAAACATTATGGTTATTCAAAATGTATTTCCTACGTATGACGTTTAGTTAATAATATGAATCACCTTTGTTGTATTATAGTGTGTTTCGTTTTTTAGCAAGAGCATTGTCAATATTAAAATCAATAGAAAATGTATCATTAACGTCTTGCCATGTCACTTTACGAATCATCAACCATGTTTCAGAATTCATCCTACACTGCGCCAAAAATTCTCCGGCAGGCATACCTAATAACAGGGTTGCAAAAAAATAAAACAATGTCTGGAGGAACAAGAGACAAGACTGCGCCGTGACGGTCTCAGGGCGAATTCAAATCCGCGACAAAGGGAAGCCCGCTCGCGATATTGTGTTTTGTAATGCCAGTGACGAATCCGGCAATTTGTATTTTATTTGTCCTAATACTTAAGTTGAAAATCATCCAAACATGTCTTAATAATCTAAAGCAGTCTCGTTAGGTGTATATATTGAGAATAATTGTTTTCTGTATAGAGGATATTTTTAACATAATATATATGTTATAATTAACTATTTCTTTTATTCAACGAATAATTCACAAGATTTAAGAATATATCATTCTGATTATTGAACAAATATAATTTAGAAAAATACTTTCTGAGAGAGTATATTAGGTATAACCAATAGAAAAAAATCTTTTTTTTTGAAAAAAGTAAGCCACCCCGGCCGGGAATCGAACCCTGCATCTCACGGGTATACGCGCCATCCGTCGCATTCAACCAATATGCTGCGGCGTGACATGCTAATCGCGACAAATTTTAACTATTGGTCAATTTTAATACCTACTCATCAGCGCTCTTCCAAATCAAGCTACTTTGGCAATCGATTTTTGTTTCTTAAATCAAAGAAGGTAACTATTTACTATTACTTTGATTACTAATCGACGTCGTGGAATTTCTCCAATATTTTTTAGATGTAACTACTTGCACTTGCTAATAATTTATAATTAACTATTTCTTTTATTCAACGAATAATTCACAAGATTCAAGAATATATCATTCTGATTATTGAACATTTATATAATTTAGAAAAACACTTTCTGAGAGAGTATATTATAACCAATAGAAAAAATCTTTTTTTTTAAAGTGTTTTTCTAAATTATATCTATATGTTTAATATATATGTTTATCTTGATAATTAGTAGGTACTTTTCCATCGTACAAAAGTTCATTTACTGTCAAATTTATCTGATTTTCCCGTGAGTATTAAGCCAGGGGTTGGTTTCAAACTTAGTTTTTTCATCAGCCGCTATTTTTTTTTTTTTTTATATTTTGTCGACCAACTTTAAATAACTGTTTCCAATAGTGAATTATTTCGCCAATCGCTTTTTATTTATTTATGCTATCAAAAACTAAGTATTCCATTTGCAATCCTAAATGTGTTTGGTGGTATTAATCTCAAAATGGCGGTTCGTGTAGTTAACGAAATAGACTTTAAAGCGGATGGTCCCAATTAATTGAATTTATATAAATCAGTACCTACATTTGTGGACGCGTATTGTCAATATTACATATATCTTTTGTATTTTAAAGAAACTTTCTGAATGGCCATTTGCGCAATAATTACGAGGTGATAAGTTGAATTATGCCTGCCAACGGAACCGGCCAATAGACCCAGTCTCAATCAAGAGTATACTGAGGCAGAAAAGGCTATGGTAATCCTTTGTTGTTGTTTTTTTATGTCTGCTTATGTCTGTCCAATGGTGCAATTAACTAACCAGAATATTTAGATATTTATTTAGTACAAGAAGGTGAGAAACTATAAAAACACATGGGAAGAATATATCGAAAAATACGCATCTTTTTAAGATTCTGGTAGTTACTAGTTTTCATGACATTGGTCTTATACGCCATTTCACTGCCTTCTAAATTAAATTATTTGTATATTGAATAAAAGAAAGAGGGTCCCACGTTCGAATCCTGGGTCTGGCAAATACACATTGTTTTTTTCAATTTGTGTTTGAATCTCAGTAGGTAGGTATGGAACTAAAAGTTTGGGCAAGTGGCTAATATCCATTTATCGTAATAACACCTCTGTTAATACAAACCTCTCTGTGGAGGCCCATAATATGATCTTATTAGATCGGACAATATTAATACAAGTAATAATAATAATAAATAATAAGTACAAGTTGTTATTATTACATAGGTAGTAAACTATATCAAATTTCAAAATTATGATGTATGTAATAAAGAATAAAATGCACTAGTATTTATAAGCAAAGGATTAATAATTTTACAACTCCTAGTAGAATACCTTCATAATATATTTTTTATAATGAAAAATATATTTACTCAACAAACATAATATCTACATTTAAAAAAATATCTAACATAATGTATCACCGAATATGTTAACGTCTCTAGTGATATGGAGTGCATTGGTGAGTCGTAAAACATAACCGCTTGTCATTTCAAAAGCTCGTTGTAAATATATCAATTAATTATTTATATTCGTCTTCTTCATGGCTGAGAATCGTAAGTATTTCGAAATGCACGAACAAGACTTTTCATTCCGTATAAATATTTGCTTCTTTCATGTTATAAATAAGGTTGACCTAGTAACGTCATTCTTTTCCTCTGCTTTGCTTTTTATAAAGGCGACCACTAAATCGCTCCAGATTCACATTAATTACTGTTAACTTATAATGATAATTAGTCTGACATTTCGGAGACCATCTTCTTCGTCGAGAAGGGAGAACGTAAGCTCAGAAAATACTCTATTTCTAAAAATAAATTCCTTACACGACTCTGCTTCGGAAGTTACATCGCTTGTTTTTGTTCGTCGAAATGGCGGGGACATAACAGGAAAATTAGCTGACGCTCGTAGCAAACGATGTCGCGGTGTCGAGCTGCGACGCTCCATGCGTAATTCATTTAACGTCACTCAATCTCTCCCCCTCCCCCAACCCCCGGCCCGCTCTCTCTGTTACAATATAACAGTCGTCGACGACAATAATTCGAATGACTCTTTCATTTTACATACGCGCGATAAACGCTCTCTGCTTTATCGTATTCGTAGAATACACTGAGGTGAATACTGGCTACGTCGAAGGTTTTAAACTTCTTCTTCTTCCTCAGCACTACATCTCAAGGTGGAATTTAGGTACTGTACCCTCCACTATACCTCGCTATTCTTCAAAAGTTTCTAGGCTTTCCTATTGTGATCCAATTTTACACACAGTCACTCCATCTCATTCTTGGTCGCCCTCTCGGTCGCATAGTAGTAGTAGATTCACATAGTATTTGAAATCCTGCTCGATTACCTGACCGCGAAATTACGGGATTGAAAAGTTTGGAATCCTGGGATTAGTTCATAGTTAGTATATTGAGGTGGCTGAGACAAAGCGGATATGGAACTTTTGGCATACATATATTTATTTTTGCGTTTTGATCGTCATTGTCAACGTCCCAAAAGTGTTTCGGTAATAGTTATTCAGTGATGAGTTTATATGGTACTGTTCGGTTAAAGCGGATACAGCGGAAAATGCATTTTGAATATAGCCGATGAACTGGATTATTTGTTAGTTTGGGTTAGTTTAGGTTAGGTTAGGTTGGGTTAGGTCAGGTTAGGTTAGGTTAGGTTTGGTTAGGTTAACCTAACAAATAATCCAGTTTATCGGCTATTTTCAAAATGCGTTTTCCGCTGTATCCGCTTTAACCGAACAGTACCGTTTATATTAATATTTTTTGGTAGCGTGGTTATTGAAAAATATTCAATAATACTCAAAATGTTCTCTTTTAAAATTATTTTTCTGTAATAGTATACATCGTTATGTCATAGCCAACTGTTAAAATTAACAAATTTAATATTATGGCGTATATTCATGAACTTAATAAATATAATTAATTTTATATCTATAGAATTTTTTATCATTACGTATTTACAGTATCGTTAATCCCATCATTCATTTCAAACGTCTTCTTAAATAAACCATTTATTTTATTCAACGATTACACAAGATTTTGAGAATGTAACATTCGATATATTCCATATATAGGATTTGAACCTGTATAAAACACGGCTTTAAGTACCTACTGGTTTAAATTCCGTCGAGCATCGTATGTTTTCAAATATGATTTTCCCTAGTGGGTATATATATACATATCTGAGGTATTTTCAAGTTATGTATGTCTTCTTAAAATATGATAAGGTTGAGTTTATGTTATACGAGATTATAAAGAATTTACTTACATTTTTTATTTGGTATATAATTATAATACTTCAAAAAAATATCGCTCTATGATCATTTGAAGAAATTTAAAATTTAACTACTCTGAAATGATTTAAGTCCATGACAATTGATTAAAGAAAATCGTTAAAATATTAATAATCTTCCCCGTTACAGATCGAAAACGTTGCTTAAACTTACTATAAACCTCGCGAAATCAGTCAAGTAATAATGAGTTAAATAATTTTTGATTTGTGTTCTTTCTATGTTGTAAAGTACAATGTGGTTGTTTTTGAATTGAAAGAGATTCCTCAGCCATCAATTTGAAAAACCCCTTCCTTGGGCGACACATTAAAAATGTATTGAGTTTAATTCAGCGGTCGTAAAGTGTAAGTGATTTAGTGCCTCCATAATAAGCTCGATTCAAGCATCTCCTTTACAATACTATTTATACCTTTTTTTTGATCACACGGGAAAATTTGTTTGTTTTAATGCAGGTAATTGAAAGTTTAATACCTATTAACAATGCACGTAGACGTAAAAATACACGGGGACAGAAAACAGTTCGTTTTATGGCGGACTGATAGCATTGATGCTGCTCTTTTATAAATACTTACATATCATATATCAAACATAATTTGTAAACTCCTCGAAAATGCATCTTGAACAAAATATGGCGCTAGACAGGACTTAAATGTGTGTCCTTAGGATTCCAAATTTAACCAAGTGCGTCACCTAATTACGACGAAATTAACTAATATTAATGCAAGTAAAGCGGTTTACAAATTTCGCTAATATTGCCCACTGGGTTTTGTCGTTTGAATCAAGATAACCAGTAATACATTAATTACTAGCCAACGTCAGGATCTCTCCAAATTTTAGTTTTAATGTGGGTTATAATTGATTAAACTATTTTTTTTCACGCATAATTCAAAATATTTCAGAATGTAACATTTTTTTGAACTTGGGAAACTCCTCAGTAACGTACTTATGTTTTTTTAAAGTTTTTTTTATTGCCTAGGTATGTTTTTGAGGTATACCCAAATTTTGTATGTTTAATGAAGAATGTTACGTTTCCAATATTTCCATTTTTGAAAATGAATTTTTCTTTGAATATAAAAATGTTCAAGTAAGTATATATTATTAAGACGGTACTTCAGTGAAACGGCAAATAATTTTCAACTATAGGTGCGATGAAATTTCGGACTGGCTGGCAATCGGAGAGCGAAAGTAGAGCTGTCAATACGTCAATTTGTTTTGTGATGGAGACGGGGGAATTAAATCTTAAATCGTGTAAAGATGACTAAAAAACGTTACCCATTTGAAAAATAAAACATGTCAATGAATATATTATTATTATTATTAGTAATAGAACAATAAACATAACATTAAATGGACGCATGTTGACTTTTTATGACAATTTTTTTTTGTTCTGCACGAAATTTTCTCATTTTAACAATCAATTAACACTTTCTCATTTGCACAATATTCGCGTCGCGTAGTTACGATCGTTTTAGACCGTGCCCCAGCTGAAGTATAGCCTTAATTATTGCTTAGATTGCGATCATTATGTCTCAGTTACTAGGTAGGTACATATTTATTTATTATTATTTTTTGACCATGTCCGATTCTAATAAGATCATGTGGAGCTCCACATAGTGGAGGTTTGTATTAACATTGGTTTTCTTACTTTTGTTTGAGCTGCCAAAACTTAATATAACGTGTATGCTAATGTTGATTTGAGCACAATGTCATATAGATTAGGTATAGACGTAGTCACTAGAAAATTAGATTTACACAACAAACCGGTAGAGTAACAGAATCTGACTGTATTCAGAAATGGCTATCAAAAATGAATTGTTGCGTCTTCAGCATACAACATAGTAATGAGTAGATAGTGATTAAACTACTCCATGCCAACATCTTCTTGGCTACGTGTTAAAACTGTGAACTAATATGCTCCTCCCATTTTTAACCGCAATTCCATTATAAACTAACAAGCTCCTCCCATTTAGTCGACAACAGCGCCTTCCTTCGCGTAACCAAGAAGATGTTGTACAATACTTACTATAGAATTTATATTTTCGGAGGCCGAAAACTTCTTCACAAGAGATGTTTTCCAATTACGCAGAAATGAACAAAAGTTTACCATATTATCCCTAGAACAAACCAGCTGTATTTGAAAATGTATAAGTGTAATGTGATATAACATAACTGTCATATAGTCTATCAAATTTTAGATATGTCCCTGTACGTATTACGTTACGTATGTATTTTATATAGTTAATTTCTCGCATGTTTGTATTACAAAATCTTACAAAATCACGGTAGTATTTCGTCGCGTATTAAACAAACTACCAGGCTTCCATATTGTCCAATAGATAATAACATGTTGTCATTGGTTGCTAGCCGTAGATATAAAGTAAGTAAGTTGCCGGTCGTTGTGCGGCAGATTAATATCTGAACGGAAACACGCGGCATACTATTTTATTTGTTTTATACTACGAGATTGTTTATCTCGCCTGAACGTCTGCGATGAGATTCGAATGTTGTAAGTAATTCATTTCGTATAATATCACGGTCGGTCACCTGTAATTTTGACGATTTCATCTAGGATCGGATGAGTAATATGAACGCTGCTTGATACATTCGTAGTAATAAAACACAGTATTCGAAGCCACAAAAATAAATATAGGTTTGTTTTTATAGCGGATATTAATGAGGCCCGGTGCATTGTTAGTTTTACTGAGTTAGAATAATAATGCTAGTATTCAATTTGTTTGCATTCTAAATGCAGCTACTATAGGGTTATCAAATAAGAGATATATATTTTAGAGATCTCAATAGGTTGATTGTTTTACTAGCTGTATGACATGTTGCACCATCTTATTGGAGCCACATATTGTGGAGATTAAAATAATTTAATTTCATGCCAGAAACAATCTGGCTGTATGTGTGCTGGAATATGCTGGAATGTTTCTGTAGCGTTCTCCATTGAAAGTATTGAATCGCCATTTTCGTTTTCAGAAAAATTCGGTCCAAGTACACAACCATGCCAAACTGTTAATGTTTACACATATTGTTTTTCAATTTGCATTTTTCCATTTCAAGTAAAAACAAAAATATGTTAATACAAACTTCCACTCTGTGGAGGCCCATATGATCTTATTAGGATCGGACATAGTCCGGAAAAGTGTTTCATGAATGAAAATTCAATTAAATCAGTCCAAGCACATAAAAATTGAGACAAAAAAATTAGATATCCATGTAAATACATAAATTATTGTTACTTACCTTGATTCAAACGATAAAGTCGGTCGCCAGTAGTAACGAAATTTGAGAAACGCGTCAATCGGATTATTATTGGTTATTTTCGCCATAATTAAGTAGGATATATATGCCTGAATTAGTAAAGTATATTGAGCGAAATTCGATGGATACGGATTTGAGTTCCTCCCGGCAAGTTTTTTTCTAATATGACTTTTTCTTTTTATTGTGCCATCCCCTAGCGGATTTCCCCTTATCTTTGTCGTCTGCTACCCGGAACAGTTCGGTGGAGCTGCACTCGTACCAATTACGGAGGTTATTAAGCCACGAAATGCGGCGCCGTCCTCTGCTACGCTTCCCATTGATCTTTCCTTGAATGACGAGTTGGAGAATGCTGTATTTTTGTCCTCTCATAATGTGGCCGAGGTATTGTAGTTTCCTGGTTTTGATACTACGTAGAACTTCTCGGTCCTTCCCCATTCGATTGAGAACTTCAACATTTGTCACCCGGTCAGTCCAAGGAATTTTGAGGATGCGTCTATACAGCCACATCTCGAAAGCTTCAAGTCTCCGTGACATCTCTTGGTTTAGCGTATATACTTCCATACCATAGAAAAGAATTTAGAGCACATAACAACGTACCATACGCAGTCTCAGACCTAGGTTAAGATCTCGATTGCTAAGGAGGCGTCTCATTTTGAGAAAGGCGCTCCTTGCGATCTCAATTCTAGACGACAATAAGTTAATATTAATTACATGTTTCCGAATTATGTATGTTAAAATGTAAATGCTATAGTATATATATATAAAGATAAATAGTAAAGCCAGACTACAGTGCTTTTGGCTGACATGATAATGTTTTCAAAAGTCACAAGTAAAACGCAGTCTTCAATAAATTTACCAATTACTCTCACATGTCACAAACTTTAAGTGTAAGTACTTTCAATATTACCTAATCCGTAATACGGAATGGTGCATATAAAAATAAGTATATAAAAATATGTAGTAGTTTTCTTGAAGTTAAAATAGAAATAAGCAGGACACACTGTTGAAAAGATAGACAACCGCTTGGAAAAAAATGTTCATTTAGTGGTACAATGGAAGAAGTTAACATCCATAAGGTAGGAAGTTACTTAGTTTATAAAGTGATGAAAAATTAAGCACCATTTTCCATCCACTAATTTAAGTACCTATGTTAAAAATAACTTCATGCGAGGAACGATTTTTTTTTTTTTAAAGGAAATGAAGATTTTGTTCTCATGATTTCAACACTTGTCCAAATTATTCACTCGGTCCAGGTGAGACCAGATCGGCATGCACCCATCGAAGAATTTAATTTGTCGGTGTAAAAAATCGATGGGTAAAAGGGTTTAGATAAATAAAACAAATGCTTTTTCATTTACGAACGCGCCTTGTTTAAACGGCGATCGCACGAATTCCAAATTTTCGACAGATTTTTTTTGGCTTTTTTACTATTTTTTTTCCATATAGATAGTATATAACCAAACCTGTTTCGGTGCCTAACGTTCTCTTGGTTGTATCGATTATCATATAAGCACATCAGATAATGGAAAATTCACTAAAAGTGAGTGCTTGTATTCTGAGATCTGTAACTAAAACTTAATTTATTAATTACTTAAGATACATCTGAAGCCAATATTAATTAATAAAAAATATCAATGAAAATACTCGAAATGTTGGATGAGAGAATTCCTAGTCTTAACTAAAAATTAGCATGTTTTATCCATTAATATCATTTACGTATTAAGCCTAATCCAGAACAATATACCTATGTACGGTATGCCCGCAAAAAATGTATACAATAGTTTTTCGATGCTATTCAAATGTACGTGCACAATCATTTTTGTAAAACTTACCGTCTTTACTTGAAAAAAAAAATCAAAAATAGTTTGGACACTCCACATCGTATATTATATTTACGCGATTTAATAAATACAATATTTCATTAAACCACGTGTTGTTCCTTTCCATGAAATGAAAATGTGGCGGCATTTGCTTATTTGTGTTGGATTTATTGAGCAGTTTTCAAACAGCCTACTCTTGTAAAAAATTTAAAATGCGAAAATATTGTACATAGAATACAAATAATTATTACGCATAGTATGGTTTGTGTCCGGGCTAGTATAAATACTTATTTTTCTGGCTCTGCTTGACGACAAATCTCTTGGACCAAACGCGGAAATTATGCTCAGTAAAAAGAAATACACGAATCCTACATAAAATAAAACACATTATTATGTTGTACTTATTCTAAATATTTTAATAATAATCAGGACGGTTTCTCCTACTCCAATTGGACATTGTAAGTTTAATTTATGTGGAATGTCTTTCCACCAAGAATTGACAATTAACACCATTATTGAAATTAACGAATTCTACGTTAAAACTATTTAATAACTACGTTATGTCTATCTCACTTAGCGAAATTTTCAGTCTGGAAGCTAACGAATAATGTTGTATGAAATATATTATTGTTAGTTAAGTTGTTTATCGTTTATCTCTTGTGATTCTGCCCATATAAACGATACGAAGTTGAAGCTCGTTCGGTTCAAGTCGGGTTTGTTTCACACACCATAAAATATTTTATTTTGGCCTGTTTTTAATGCCTCCTCGTTTGGCTATTTATGATCGGCCCGCTGCCCGTTCTATTGTGATTTTGTTTACTCAGTATGCCTGAAAATTGCCTGATCAGAACCGCATCGTTGGCTTTTTAACCTTCAGAGGCACCTTTGTCCATAATTAACAAAATAAATCAATATATTTATCATCAAATCAATCAAACATTTTCATGTAATATGTAAAAACACATAATTTTGAAAATCACGTCGGGGTCACCATTTATAGATATACAAGTTAGTTTTTTTTTCAAATGTGTGTTAACTTAATCATTTATTATAATTTTATCTGACAGGAGCGGGAATTAATAATAATTGAATACATTTTAAGGATGAATAGGATAGATAATATTAATATTGATGATATTTAAATTTAATATTAATTGTGGTTTTAGGTAAGTCATTCTCGGACCGGCAAATTATGTATTGAAATGAATGTTCTATTGAGTATTTGATTATACACTAATTTGATCATTAGTTTAATTTATTTATATTTTCCTCAACGCTGGTGTCGCTACACAGAAGCATTATTCACTAATAATAAAAAAATATTAGAAAATAAGAGTTGGGCCAAGTGGGATGTGAACTCACGTCGTTCATTGCGTTCATATCCATTCAGCCACCGATACGTCTATGACTTATACTGCCCTTCCAAGGAAGAAGGCAGTAACTCGCAAAATTTGTGAAATTGAGTTATGAATGCCATTCGTTAGGTAATTTTTAAAGCTATATATTCTGTTCACTTTAAAATCAGAATTATCACTAAAATACCGTTAAAATCCTTAGTGAAAAAATGGACATCTGCTAAAATAATACAAATTTCTTAGCAAAAAGCCAGTAATTGCACCAATTTATTGCAGTTACTGGTTGTTTATTATTACTTTATTTGTATTTTAACATCCTACTAATAAAAATTGTCACCGTTTTTTATTAATTCACATTACTAAAGTAGGAAAAAAACCACATTATGTCATTTATCTCGAAAGTGTGTGAGAGTCAGTTACTGCCTTCTTCCTTAGAAGGGCAGTATAGTACCTATATATTTTCATTTTCAGTCTCATATTATATAAGATCTTGAAAAAAACTTTTTTGTATGTATAATATGTAGCGTAAACGTTTGAAAGTGATTGCCATACACCAGACAAACCCTTCTTCCCCTCCTGTTCTTATCGAGTTAGTACCTATAAAAATAATGACCATTTAATTTGGTCGTACCAAGTGTACTAAATTTGGTCGAACGGGTATTAAGATGCGATTTAATACGTCACGATGTGTGGTGGCCGACTTCAATTTGATTAAAAGATTTCATACAAAGATGCAGGAGCGGAATAGTTCTTTAGTCTACGACTACCTACTACTTTGTTCATATTGGTATTCAAAGCAGATTGTATAAATAGTTAGGTTGTTTCTGAACTATTCTATGGCTGGTCGTCTGGCCAGTGGCTACCATACATTAATAAATATATTGCGTTGACACATTGTTTAGGGTTATTAAAAAGGCAGCGGCGATTTTCTTTGACGTAAATGACGCAACGGATTCGTCAACAAATAAAATGAAAAGGTGCTTAAAATTGTGCTAGTAAAATTATTAAATTAGGTACACCAAAATCTATGAAAAGATTGTTTTATTTGTTTTAATAATGTCGATTTAGATTTCACAGAATAAACACTGGTCTATCATTCAACAGTGTTAAAATCAGCGACATTGCGCTAGAGTAGCCGAATCATGCGTTGGTAAGCGGCAGCAAATTATGGTAGAAATTGAAAATATTATATACCTACCTACATAATTTGTAGTATATTTTATGTAGACGAAATTTTGCGTTGTCCTCTACGTCACTAAATGCGTAACCCTACAAAGGATATGCGGGACGTTGAATAAATTTATTAAAATCGTATATGCATTAGGTTAATGTAGCATTTTTTCACCATGTTGTAATTGAATATCTTTTGTTATTTTGTAATAATTACGTATAGCTACAAGGGAAAACAATACTTTGGGAAGGGTCACTGTCAACGGAAGCATCGAATTTTTACGAATAAAGGGACGTTACCATGACGATGGTTGGACCAAGTGATCCACGCTGCGGGCTTCCTAATACAAATATGCGGATGGCGGAATCGCTAGTGAATTATATTTAAGATATTTAGATGAAAACGAAGAATCACTTACACGTATTAGTTTCACGAAAAGTTCATCTCAGGTTAACGTTTGAGAGTACATAGGTAATAGACAATTTTTGATTTGTTCCACTATGTGGACATTTCCTTTGTAATTATATTAACTTTGACAATTGTTTATTTAGTTTATTTCGTATATAAATAATAAATAGGTATTGATCAGTTATATTAATTACGTAGGTATATAGTATTCATAATATTATTATAACGGTATTTTTTTTTTAAAATTTTTTTTTAAGGAAAACAAACAGTTAAGTACATAGATTAGAAATATTTATAAAAATATAATAGAAAAAACATACTGCAACCAGCAAAGTTTCCATAATAACGAAAGTCGAAATACAGTTCGCTTAAACCGACATAAATTAACTTAGAATAACTACGGAAGTTAAAAAATAACTTTTCATAAATCACCATATTATACCGATAGTATAATGTTTTTTTTATATATTTATTTTGTTTTAATTATCATGACGATGATTGTCTATATCAGTATTCTTGACTATTAATGGTATAAATTTTAATTAAAATTGTCTCAATATGGATATGAACATACCATATCAAATAAAATGTTACATTATAGACATCCTTAGACGTACAAAACTATCAATATTTCAACACGCATAATACGTATGTAGTAGTACCGATACTGTAAAAATAATGTGAACATTATGCAGTTTTTAAGAGGTAATAAAGTGTTAATGTTTTGTACTGAGGATTTTTAATGTCGGAAATGTAAAAATGTATAGGTAATAAACTTGTTCCGTTTTTGTAAGTTTCATAGGAAATCATTAATCCAGCTCGACTATAAAAATGCTTTTAAGGTTCTTCATTATGTCGAGTTACATACATTGTCTTCAGAAAGTTGGCGGAGATTCCGATCGACAGATGTATGTAGAAATCAAATAAAAATAACACATTTTTTTTTTGTATTTGTTTGAATAATGTTTTGCTCTTCACTTAACTCTTATGAATTCCTGTCTACTCCATAAAATTTTCTCCTTTCAATAACCTTGCCAGTTAAACCGTTCCATAGTACCTACATGGCACTTGTCCGTGAACATATCAAGCAGTATGGTTGCCATCTCTACTCATGTCCGTTATCTTGTGCAACGCGTTTGTTCAATGCTTGGATTCTGACTTGACGGTGCTAGTTTACGGTAGCGACTCTTGCCGCCTTACGAAGGCTTTGAAAAGTGTAGTACTTTTGCCCCTTACAAATAGACCGTGCAGCTTCTCGTCACATCTAAGGTGAAGATGAGACGTTGGATCTAGTTGGGCTACGTGTTATGTTTAAGATAGTCAACACCTGAACTGTATTTTTGCGAGTCAATCATATTCTGGTACCATGGAAAGTCGACAAGTACCTATCATCCACACGCTATATTCGACTGTAGAAAGGCAAAAGGGTTTAACCCTCAGTTTAAAAAAAATAATAACATTTACAAAACTAAATATACGCTGTGTTCAAAGAATGTAAGCTTCAAATGCCAAATTATTATCTAAACTTAGCTTTTAATTAAAAGAAAAAGTCGTGAGGAAAAAAGACTTTATCACTCATTTTTTTTATTGCGTTTCTTTAATAATTTCTTTAGATTAAAGAAATATAACACCAAATTATATATACATCATCATGAACTTCCAAGTTTATGTCTATTTTATATTTTGACTGTCCGAAAATTATAACAAGAACTTTTTTGTGCCTCCTGTAAAATTTTATTTGTGGGTTAAGTCCTTTTGCCTTTTAAAAGTCGATTGTAGATGGATGGCTGGTATGGCTTGGGAAGATCCAATAAGATTGGCTAGCAGCGCGTGGTGTCCCCAAGGTTTAGGTACTTAAGGAGTGGACATGTATTAAAAATAAGTATAGATAATATCCAAATGTAAATATTTGTATAATTCAATTGACTTAATGCCTGTAAAATATTATACTCTTTCATTGGTAATCGCTTTAACTTGTTAGTTTGTAGGTATGTTACATAGTTTCGCTAGTCTGATCATTTCTATTAAAACGACTTATGAAGTAAAGTCGAGATTCTTCGCGAGATGCTATCTCTCCTCTGCATGAAAATAACTCTCTCTCCTATTCTTATTGCATGTGTAGTAAGCAACGTGAGTTATCTCCTACTCACGAAGGATTGTTAAATGCTCGCTATCTTACAGTTTATCGAGTGTTAACACGAAATTAAACCATGACACGAGAATGTTTCTACATTCTTTTTTTTCAGGTTAACTTTATCAAGCAATTACTTGAGCCAGCTATTCCACCAGCCATGCAATACATCCCAGCTATTGATTTCGATACACTGATAATACCTACTGCATATTACGAAGCCACATACTAAAGATATTTACTAGTCTCGTCTTCTCGTCTACGAATTCTTTATATCAATTATATTTATTTCATACTAGAGTTTTTATTTTTTAGATACTTCATACATGTTTCACAATATTACTTTTATTGTTTGTTTTTATCAAGTCCTTACATGACTTAGAAAAGCAATACTATCATACTGCGATGTATAAAAAAGAACTCTGCAGTGTTGAATTTATTGTATATGGAGGTAACTAGGTAGGTACTTATTTCACTTTACTATTACAACGGTCAACGATTTACAACTTTACTATTTACGATTACTGATTACAACTAATTACAAAGTAAAGCTTTATCAAAAATGACATACTACAGGTTCAAGTAAAGTCTTATAATCATGTTTGTTTGTGTTCACGTTTCATGCTATATACCAGTGGCGAAGGGTGACCATTGGAAAGAGGTAGGCTGTGGACATCTGATAAAAAGAGCATACTTGTCAGGTATACCTACTTACGAGAATAGTACGATATTTACTACAAATGAATAGGTACACACCAATAAATGTGAACGACACACTAATTCAATGAAACTTCAAAAACTCATTGACGACATAAAAAAGAGCGATGTGTTTAAATTACGTATTTTTCAAAACATGTATACCCATCAAAAATCATTAGATAAAATTTATTTTTATTTTTAAAAACAATCTATACTTACTTATTTATTAATATTCGATTAAACGCCGTTGAAATTATTTTTTTAATCATCTAATTATTAATGATTTTGGACAAAGTGCGCAGTCGTGACAACAATATTATGCGCGAATGTTTTAGGCTCTGCGATAGGAGCTTACCTTATTTCGTACAAATCAGCAGACTTGCTAAGGTTACGAGACGTAAAGTCCATACGAAAAAAATTCAGAATTATTTCACACATAATCGGAAATTTATTTACGTCGAGACGTCGCGGCGTTTATTATTTAATTTACGGCGTGCTGTGGTATATTTTTAATACCTTTGCAGACTGTTTTGTAAACTGTGTAATACTGTAATACATTCCTACATATACGACATCTCTCGTTGGCAAAATAAATTATTTTTATATAACATAAAATAATGAAGTCTTAAGGTAGGCTTTAAATAATCGCCTAGTATGAAGTCTTCACCACTGCTATATACCTAGTAGGTAGGTACGGTTACTGCCTACAAGAAATTATTGTAAAAACAATAAATACCGACTACAATATTGAATACAATACTAGAGATTTCTTCATTTAACATCCGTGCCCTATCAATATCAATAAAGCTTCACCCAATTACCTTTGAAATTCACATTATACTTTTCGATGAAATGATCTTGAGACCTTTCCGAGGCACCCGCCTATATCGTTAGTAGAATGGACAGTGAGATTGCCCCCTCGCCTCATTTTTACAACTACGCCCCTAAGTCACGACCGGCTCGTTTTGGACTCTTCAAACCCAACAATTTTGTTCCGTACTCCCCATTTCCCAGCCGAGTGAGACGCATCCGAGTTCCATATAGATTCTCTACCCACGGGATGTGGATTTCTTTTTTTTTCGGTGCCATGGAAACGGAATCGGTACTTAGAGGGAGGGTCGCACGACTTTTAGAATTAAAACATGCGTACACAATGACATATCTGATATGGTGACAAACATCGATTTATACCAGAATGTATGCGGCAGTGGCGGAGGGTGGAGGTAGGCTGTTAAGATCCGCCATAAATAGTGCACACTTAACTTTGTCAGTCATACGTATTTGTTTTCATTGAAATAATACTACACTTTACAGATGGTGTTTTGTTAGTTTTTTTAAAATTAAATTAAACCCTACGAAAACCAAGCCATAATAGATAATAGTAAAAAAATACTCATCTATCTATAAAATATCTAAAATTATGCAATTAAATAACTCATAACTTTGGATATTTTATAAATAGAATACTTCATATTTTTTTTATCTATTATAGTTTGGTTTAGGCAGTGCTTAAGGGCCCACATCACCAACCAAGGTCAAAATGGAGGTTTAATGGTATTTTGAAAGCATTAGCCTGAACATTCCTTAAACGTTGTAGATAATCTGTTTATATCATTTTGAAGCCTTATTATCCTTTATATTTATTTTGAACATTTGTTGACTGCATACAGTATTTTTGTTACATAAAATAGTATTCTTTTAAACCTCTCGATCTAATGTTTTAGAATACAATCACCATTACCACTAGTAAAATTTATGTTGACATTATTATATTGAAATATTTACGATAAAAATTATATTTATAATCTCTGTGATCCCAAATTTGACAAGAATTAGGCATTATATTATTAAAAAAATGGGCAAGATTACAACATTTGAAAATAATTCTAATGATACTGATTATAAGCTATGTCTTTGACCATTCAAATGTGATAAAACATCCTACGAATAATGATTGTTTTATAATAATTATTGACCTAAGAATAAGGTTGAAAATCACTGTCATAAGCAACTATACATTATTATTATTATAAATGAACAATTGTTAATTTTTATTGTTTTTGGTAAATTGATTGTAAAATTAAAGTCTTCCTGTCAATATTTTCGTGGTTGTATGGCTAACGATATGGGGAGTCACCGAGATCCGTTGTTTGATTTACTAGAACGGAAGAATTTTATAATTAATGCTTTGGGTTAAAATCAATATGAAATTATGTGTTGTTAAACAAACACAGACAAAATTGAAACTAGCGTGCATTTAATAAACAGTTCGTTACAAAAAAAGATCCACTTTATGGCTTTTCTATCACGAAAATTCTTGTTTACTCTGTTAACTATACCTGGCCTAATAAATACATACGTATGTACATTATTAATATAATTCGTCAATTTTTTTCTATCTGGTTTTGTTTTTTTACTATTTTATTTGGTATACTGACTATACTATGTTAATTGTATTTACTTATTAGTCCGTCTGTAACTAATTCTGTTTACATTACACACAATTTAACCGATTTTCTAGGTCTTTCAAATTGTTATTTCCAGTTGGAAGTGTTTGTTATTTTTTTTCTATTTGATGTTAAGTAGAGTATTCTTTGCTTAACTTTTTGAATACTTATTGATAAAGTTTTGAAGAAATTGTGTTGACTATCAATTTTTAGTGGTTAACCAATCAATTTATTAACTAAGAATGATTATCATGACATTTTTTTATTTAATTAGCAGTGATCATACTATTTTATATCTATTACAATGTTCAATTGAGTAGCTGGTTTCCAACTTTTTTCGTGTAGCGACCCCTTTTTATAGCATCAAAGTAATCTACGCCCCCCACCACATTTTAATAGGGCGACGACAACACATGGAAATAAAACACAATTTCTCTCAATGTCTATTATTACGTATGAATTCGCGATTGTCGCATTACATTCCACTGTATCTGTATCCGTTTTAATTTGTCGTTTATCAATAGACATCTTTCGGATTCGTTTCAACTTTTAATTGGGAAAATTCTTTCATTGATTTTGTAAAGTGTATTTGTTTACTGTTAAATATTACAGTTATTATCTATTCTCTTGGAAGCGAAGTTTTGTTTGTATTTTTCACATGTTATTGAGTGTACCTATTTGGTTGTGGGACTTGTGGGTAAATTATTCATTTCACTTTTATTAATTTTATAAAAATTGAAATTTCTATTTGGTCTCACTTGTGGCTGAATTATATAATTATAATAATGGTAATCATGTGTCGATATGAATGTGAAATGAATGCAAGGAATTCGTA
Source organism: Rhyacophila brunnea (assembly GCF_057557595.1). NCBI lineage: Eukaryota > Metazoa > Arthropoda > Insecta > Trichoptera > Rhyacophilidae > Rhyacophila > Rhyacophila brunnea. The sequence goes on along the minus strand of NW_028232796.1, from coordinate 4,182,425 downwards.
ATTATATCGCGAGACCGACTAAAAATTTGTTATGCAACAATATTTTAAAGTTTACTATTTATTTGTTGACCCCTTCAAAAACACAACACGACCCTCTTTGGATCTTGACCCGCCGGTTGGAAGCCTGTGATATAAATGAATGAAATTGGTCATGGTCAATTAATTATCTATTTATTATATTTTTATAAACAATGATCTATTATCTGGATTATTGATCCTGATATGTAAATATCGCACTTAATATCTTCAACCGTTAAGCCATCGGGCCTTGTCTAGGTAAATAAAACACTCCTGATATTCTAATTTTACTACCGCGTTAAGTTTATTACGAAGAGAGTTCACGCTCCAAATACTTGGACCTCCTTTGTCTATTTTCTCACGCAAAAAAACTTGTGTCTCGTTAGAGAAAACAAAATAAAAATTTTGTTCCACCAATTTTCGGGATCGCGATAAGCATGCCCAGGTGATTTGGAATTCGTGTAATTTTATATAACAATCATAACGATACGGATGTAATAAGGCGGCCGCTCTCAAATGGTGTTGCGCTGACAACTTTATTTGTTAATATGAAAGCAAGTTATTCAACAAACAAAAATTACTTAAGGAGATGTTTGACATGACAGATTCATGACTTTCAACTCCTGATTCCTCTATTTACGGGTAAAGAAGACACTTAATGTCATTAAAGATAAATGACGGCAGAGCAAGTCAAGATTATTTTTGTATTTTCTAAACTCTTTCTTTTAGCACCAAGATGCATGGTTGCTACACCTTTGTTTTGGGACATGTAAGTGGGGCACTAAAATCTTTTCATTCTGACACGATTATAGCGTCATGGAAGGCGGCCATGCACAAATCGCGGCTGCATATACTTGAAATGGTGGAGATGGTGTAACTCAAATCAGCTCGACAACTTATCGGTGTAGTCGACCTACATTCTTACACTTTATTGCATAATCCCAGACACTTCTCGTTATGATGCTGACAGACTTGGTTTGCAGATATACATACTGCTTAGTACAAATACTAACTGCTGTGACCTGTCGCATCTACAAGTGGTTATTTGTGTGCCAGAAATAAGATTTCTCCAATCTCAAAGAATTATGTATTCAATTGATCTATTAGCATAAGTAAGATTTTATTTTAGCCGTCTTCGCATGGCATTTTTTCTTAGATTTTCCTCGACGTTTCGGCTTTTTATTCGTTTATTATTCTGGTCTCAATTTGGAAAGGCCATCTACAGTATTGGCACTGAATTACTAGTTACGATGCTAGTTTTTGCTTATCTTCGAATGAAGTGTGGTAACCTGATCGCAGTAAATGTTTTTTTTCGATTTAATATTACGTTTAAATTAATTGACGTATTATCACTTACTTCATTATGAAATAGTCATCATGATCACAAACTGTTTAGCATATTGCATTCATAACTGTAACTAGCACTTAGATCTAAATTCACAGTTTCGTGTCGCGGCCCAACTATAATATTAATGGGTCTTGCGATTTGGGCATTATATAGCCAGGTTCCCTTTTACTCTCGGAATTTTTACTGTTATTCTACTTTAAACAGAATTCGCCGCATACATATTTATAGTTTGAAACTTATTGTCTACTCTTAAGAATGGTCTTTGCAATGAAACCAAAATTTCGATAAAAGTTTGAAACAATATATTATCAAATAATAGCAGTAACCTCACGCCATTATAAAATTCAAATTAATTTTAAATGTAAACCAATGAATGATTGATCCACCGTATATCCGCCATAAACGTAATATGTGGATTAATTACTTGTTTGGTCATTACTAAAAGTTACGTTATTGTGAAAATTAATATTTTTGATTGATTTATTCTTAATAATGAATGCCATTTATTTCTCCACTTAAATACATTTTCTGCGCGTAATACTTTCTGTTTTGTGATATTGTTACCCAACGATGAATAGTTTGAGAATCTTTGTAATAACAGGGTAATATCGCATCGCACTATGTAATTTTGGTGAACTAACAAATAAAAATGATCGCTCGTGATTTTGAAAATTTCGTCGTAAGTGATTACAGCTTAGTAACTTTACTTTGTTGATAAATAGATTTCAATAATTTTGTCTCGAGATCATCTTACTTGCGAATGGGAATATTTTTTTCTTATATTATCAGCAATTTTGTAAGTACTACAGAGAATAATTCGCTGCATTGTGAGAAGAAAAGGATTTCAATACTGTGTTTGCTTGTAATCAAATTAAAACATACAATTAAATTTATGGGAAAGTGAATCTACTTCATGTACGTATACTTATTTATATTTAACAAAATTAATCAATTTACAACATTTTCATGTTTTTTCCAAATGCAAAGTGGTGACATTTATTCTCATTTGTCGAGGATTGTAGCTCAATTAAAAACCTCCCCAAGTTATTTTTCCCTACCTTTTCAGCAACTCCTGCATTCTGCCACCCGCGTGGCATATCTATCGAGAGGTCCGTTGAATCATTCACATGATCGGGTATGATACCACGTCGTTGTAGCCAAGATGTTTCTTCTCACACTGATCCTCTCTTAATTGACATCATATTTTCAGGCTTTGTGCTCAATGTTCTTTAAAAATCTCTGAATACATTCGGTTTCGTGGGCTCGAATCCCGTGGCTGGAAAATTTGTGTTACCTATATATTATAATGTTGAGTTAATAGGTTAATATATCCTTAATTGATAGCCAGATTTGGTTGGTCGTTTTTTGGCAATTTGATTGATTTTAGTACTATCGAGTAAGTTGGTGTGTCGGGTGATATAGGGTGATGTTAGAAAGCGTCATCCAACCGCTAGTCGGACCTACAAGTCTTTAAGTGCAGATGTAGGCACCTACGAAAATATGGATTAATTATAATCAGAGCATTTTTCATATCATTAAGCATTTTTTGTACACATATTTTATTTTTTTATAAATGGCGTGTATGTACCGTTCAGGAAGCATGATTCAACTGACAAAATAGTCTAGTAGCGGCGTCTTATTGTGAACGTAAAGATCTCTTTACATAATTTAGTATGTTTATTATTTTAGCTTTGTTTTTACATATTATATGTAAATTAATTATAATCATGTATTTTTGTTAATTCTCCGTGCACCGATGAGCACTTTGATTAAATTATGTCTCGGTAAACTCAGTCAAAGCACACTTGAGTTCGTGCGGACTTAGTCTTGGGTATCTGCTCCTGAGACATTATCTGGCATAAACAACTGCTGATACACGTAGGGCCTCGCGATACGCTCGATTAAGGCCGAGTGTGGTATGGTAACTATTGGGTAGTCTGGTAGCAGCACCTGATTTGGTCGAGTTGTCCAAATACTATACCAACCATCTCGCCTTAGAGCCAATGAAATACAATGTATGACTGAGAAATTTACTTTACAAAACGCGTCTTTTTCATCTATTGTCCGTTATCGATTCCGAAAGAACTGTGTTACAACCAATTCCAGTTATTTATATATCCGTTGTTTGTTCTCATGGATTGTTTGCATTTTATTAGCATTATGATTACAGGTCCCCCGTAGAGACAGTTGCCAGCCTCAAAAATGTTTGGACGGTAGTAATTCCCATTATAGAGCAGCTTTCATTTTAGTATTCAGCTCACTCCAACTTTTCCCTGTTTATATTAACTATATAAATTAATTAACGAGCAGCATTTTTCACTTCACCATTATAGACATAACAACTTATCGTACTGTGTGATTATAATTATTTGTAAAAAAAATTATAAGCCTATTTTAGGTGAGTTTTGTAATAATGAGTGAAAGAATCACTGAGTGAAGGGCAATCGTCGGTTTTTGTTACGCGTTGATGGTGAACGCATCTGATTGTTCCATAAGAATGGGTTATATTTTTTAAGGTATAATATTTCAATGTTGCCGATAACTACATACATCGCTTAATCACACTGATTGCAGCCATTTGTTTACTATAATTCGTAATTTATTCAAATCTATGTGCCTATTACTTAGAACCTAACTTCCTATTTGTTTTGAATGTTATCGGTTGTTATTCTTTTCACATCATTGTAATATTGCTACTAGTACTTATATATTATTATGTAAGATTACATATAACGCGATTGTAGAACTTATATACTTACTTAACAATAACCGTGTACTTTTTCATTTAATGCGGAGAGTAACGTTTCTAGCCAAACCTATAATTTAATACAATATATTATTACTGATAACTTCTATGTTAAATATTAAACATTAACATATTTTTTTAATTTTCAGTTTAATAAAACTATACTTATTTGGCGGTAGATGACGGTGGAAGAGATAAAGTCGTAGTTGCTTTGAGCAATTGAGAGGAGTTTAGTTGATACAAAAATACAATAATAGTTTAATAAGGATGGCGGTGTGAGGTTATAATCGCAGATACGGATGTACTGGTGAAATCGATGTGATCAAGAGATTCGATTCCATTGGAATGACGTTTGGCTATGTCGAGTGAAGGACTCATGACGATAGTAGTGCGTCGCGTGACGGACTCGATGAGTGAGTGAAGATTCATGGATTATCTTTCCAATTTATACAAATAAAGTGCATATATTACAAAAGATATTTTCGCAATTAAAATATCATAACAGATATAGTTATGATTGAGAAAATCTGACGATTATTATCGCTCTATTGATTTATTTTGACAACAAAAATACATATTAAAGTGTGTCACTCATTTAATGCTGAATGGTATGATTGCTACACTTAATATAATACCTATGTGCGTTTTTTGGAAGTCCGATTTTTATTTGAACATCGTATTTTATTCATAATATTTTTAATGTTAAAAATGGTGAATAAAATACGATGTACTAATAAAAACATTTTATATAAGTACCTAAGTATTTAGTTTTTCTCTAAATGTATGATTTATTTTTAGATACGTTTGATTATTTATAATAAAAAATATTAATACGTATAAAATTCAAAAATTCACTCGTAGAGCGTAGAGGCATTACGTTCACCCTTAAAGAATGTAATTTAAATAATTGCAACAAAATATCATACGAGGGTGGGTCAATAATTCCTTAGAAAAAAGCATTAAAACAGTTTTTATTTTTGTATTTTTTTTTTATTTCTCAACATAATCTCCTTGGAGCTCAATACACTTGGTCAGACGTTTCTCAATTTTTTTTAAACCGTCAGAAAAATAAGTTTTCGGAAGGTCCTCAAAATAAGCATTTGTCCGATCGATGACTTCTTCATTTGAAAAAAAAACGTTGTCCACTTAGCCATTTTTTTAAGTTTGGGAAAAGAAAAAAGTCACTGGGGGCTAAATCTGGCGAATACGGTGGGTGGTCGACCAATTCGAACTTCAATTCTTCAATTTTAGCCATTGATCGTAAACATGTGTGAACACGGGCATTGTCCTGATAAAAAAGGATTTTTTTCCTGTTTAAATGAGGCCGTTTTTCTTCAATTTTGTTTTTTAGCTGGTCCAATAAAGATGCATAATAATCCCCTGTTATTGTTTTTCCTTTTTCCAAATAGTCAACGAAAATAATTTCACGTGCATCCCAAAATACAGTAACCATAACCTTACCAGCTGATTTTACTGTTTTCGCCTTCTTTGGACATGGTTTGCCTTCGCAATCCACTGCTTTGACTGTTCTTTCGTCTCGGGAGTATAGTGGTGTATCCATGTTTCATCTACAGTCACAAAGCGACGAAAAAATTCATCCGGATTGCGTTGCATGAGCGACAACAGGGCTTTAGAGGCCACCACCCTATTGCGTTTATTGTCGACTGTGAGCAAACGCGGCACCCATCTTGCAGAAATATTTTTCATGCCCAATTTTTCATGTAAAATAGAAATGACGCTACCTTTTGAGATCCCTGTAACCTCAATTATCTCACTCAACTTTAATCTTTGGTCACTTAACACCATATCGTGGATTTTATTGATCATTTCTGGTGTAGTCACCTCTACAGGACGTCCTGAGCGTGGTTCATCCTTTGTTGATGTACGACCACGTTTAAATTCATTTAACCAGTTATAAATAGTTGCAAGTGAAGGAGCAGATATGCCGTGAACTAAATCCAACTCATTTTTTATTTCCTTTGCTGTTAACCCTTTTATATTAAAATGTTTAATAACAGCTCTAAACTCAATTTTCTCCATTTTCCATTTTTCCATTTTCCACAAGCAAATTTTTTTTTAAATGTACGAGAAACACACAACAACTCGACCAATCTGATTGAAACTTCGCAGCATACTGAATCGGTAGTGCCGCTGCATGAAAACAAACCGCTTATAGTACTAGTCGCGCCACCTGTCGGCTTTTCTAAGGACTTATTGACCCACCCTCGTATTATGTTAATAATTTGCACATGCCAAGAGCTACATGTTTGCTGCTTGCAACAACTTTTCATTATTCTATTTTTAATTTTTGTAATCAATATGTAACTGTTTGTTTCCTTTATAAATAAAATAAAAAATAATAATATTGTACTAGATATATACTCCCTTTTAATGTTAACATCATAAAGCTTGATAATTGAGAATACAGTAAAATGTCTGATCAAATTCTAATTGACGATTTTTTAGACGATTTTGGCACTCAAACAAATAATTTACTTCATCAGACGTATCTTTGTCCCGGAAGACCCAAAAAAAAAAATTCGAGAATTCTTAAGGTTCAACTGTTCTGGTAAAACGGAAATCTCGTGAATCGAAATAAGTGGGAAATCACAATCTTTATTCCCTTGGAAAAATTACTTATAATACGTATAATGAAAATATTATAGTTGTCACCTGTATTCACTATCGAGTACATGTACTTGACATAAACTGGAAAAATACGTAGTTTTCCTTCACGTTTGATATCAGAAAATTGAATTCCTCATTTTAATTTTTTTTTAAATAATCTCGAAATCGTCGGCAGTACATGTAGCAATATCAAATTAGCAATTATCTATTATTATTTATATAAATATATAGAGTAACTGAGTGCGAGTGACTGACAAAAAAGGAAGAAAAGGCAATCAGTCTTTGGAGGTATTGGATCATGTTTTTTTTTTATAAACTTGGAATAAAATGACACTTCCTAAGGAAAAAGCGTCGTGTCATGAATGAATTGTAAAGTCTTGGTAAGGAGAGGATGATTTAAAATAAAGGGCAACCATTAGCATGTTGACATTGGAAGCCCCACGTATACAAACATTTCACCATCAATTCTGTTTATGTTACTATGATTGTGTTAATATTTTTTTTACTATTAATAGGTACTTAGGTTCTTAAAAAAACACTTTATTATGTAGGTATGTTATAATTAATGTAAAACTACATAAGAGTACGTGCATACACTTTATTATTTTTCAATGCTGCAAAAAATGGGTGAAAAAACAAACAAAAACGACGAATATAGAATAATATGTTAATATTTTGAAAAGGAGATGTTCAGTACACATTGATCGAAAAAATATATCTTCGTCGGATAAATCCCATCATTCAATGATATCCAATAGATCCAAACCGGTTCTAATTGTTAGTACATTGTGTGGAAAAAGTACTAAGTGTAGCTATGTATTTATCATCACTATTGACGCTACATTTCGGTCTATATGTTCAACTCCTTCGTTAGTTAATTTTTTTTTATTTTTTTTTTTTAATTAAATACATAATTGTTATTTTCCATAATACAATGCAGAACCAATTAAGTAGGTAGTTAGTTTCTCTTTTTGATCTGGAGCCAATACACAAACTGTCTACGTATCCATATGACATTTCTAGATGCAAGATTCGAACCTGCAATCCATCGTTTTAGTAGGCCACTACAGGCCTTGTTTACTATTTATACGTACCTACATATTAATTTATTTATTAACGGGTTTCCACTAAGAAAAATATTTAATATCAAACGTGAAGGAAAATTTAATTACTTTGAATACATACTTCCGCAAGGTCGACTATTGTGTTGGCGAAGACTGCCCGTTTTGTGGATGTAAACATTGCTTCAAAGAATTGTATTGACACACACAGTCATATTATGTTAGATAATTGTAGATATGAGTGTATTGTCAGTTACTACAACTAGATAACTTAATTTTCACTGTTTTTGAGATAGCTATTGAATACGATTCTACATTTCGTTGTCTACAAAATCATAAAACTAGATTGTATTAATTTTGTGTTTGAAAATATTAGATACTCGTAACTTTAAAACCATAAATGCATTAAATAAATAAATAAAATAATATATCTACTCTCATACAATTGCACATTATTTAATAGTTCCTAGTTAGACAAGCACAATTTTCCATTTTTATTAATTGTACATAATAATTATAGCCTAGGTTTATGTTAATCGAGTAAAGTTTAAATTTTATTTTCTCAACAATGACCAAATCAGAGTTATCTACTTGTGGTGTCGAGGTGACGATATGGGTATAATATTGCGATTGTTACTGAATACTGAAAAAATATATTTAAAATACAGAACATTTATTATATACACACAACAGTGTGTTGTATAAAAAACGCAAACAATCGTATAGTGAAAGTTATAACTATTTTAGAGTGTTATATGTATTGTCAATATTATATTCTGATAAATCTAAGGCACTATGACACGAATTGTTTACTTGTCCATCGACCGTAGAGTCAGGACACAAAGGAACGAAAACACGGATTCCTATAAAATAAACTGAAAAAAATGTTAGTGTACGCCCTGAGTTGACTACGAAATTCCATTATCCTTTTGTTGTCGTGTAAGAGGAATGGAAATTTGTTGGAGTCGCGTATAAAGTTACGTCGTGTAGCTGAATCACGGCTCATGTTTCCATCATGATGAATTCGAATATCTTCGCCTCCAACTTTGTTTTATGTAAGTATTTGCAATCGCGGTGGCTCTGCTAGATACTAATTTGAATATCCTAGTATAATAATAATATACTATGCGGTATTTTTTTAGCATGAGGGTAGTGGTATGCTTCCAGGGACATCAAACGACAATAATAAAGATGCACAGTAATATACACATTTACGTAATTAATTATTACGTATAACGTACATTAAAAAACGACATATTATGTTTGGAGCAAAATATAAATTTATAATAAAAAGGGTTAAGAAATTAGTATGTACGTTCCTCGAAAGCTTTTATCGTATAATTAAACAATAACGAATTATTATTAAAACGTAGGTTAAGGGGGGACATGCTCAGCGTAGGTCAAAATGGAGCTTTTATTGCATTTTAAAAGCATGATCCTGGACATTCCTTAAACGTTGTAGATAATCTATTTATATAATTTTGAAGCCTTATTATCATTTATATTTATTTTAAACATTTGATGATTGCATAAAGTATTTTTATTACATAAAATAGTATTCTTTTAAACCTCTCTGTGTTAAGATTTTTTACATTTATTAATTTTTAAACGGATTTCTAAAACCATTAGTATAATTTATGTCGACATTATTATAGTGAAATATTTACGATAAAAAATTATATTGATAATCTCTGTGATCCCAAATTTGATAAGAATTAGGCATTTTATTATTAAAAAAATGGGCAAGATTAACACATTTGAAGATAATTCTAAAGATACTTATTATAAGCTATATCTTTGACCATTCAAGTGTAATTAACATCCTACGAATAATGATTGCTTTATAATAATTATTGACATTAGAATAAGGTAGTGTTAGAAATAGGTATTTATTAGAATTGTCGTAATTTATTTTACCATAAATAATTGTAATACTTAATGGGTAAGTCGCGTCAAATTGAGGTTGTTATAATGGTGTTAACTCTTGTGTGTAGCCCTCAACCTATTAAATCGCATAAGTACTATGTATCCAGGTTTCAATCTCTTTCTAAAGGTTATTCTATTGACATGTTCAATGTCGCTTTTCATGCACTCGAACATTGTGATAATAATTTCTGGTGTCTACCTACTCAACTTCTTTTCGTAATTTTATTTGCTGCTATTATCGTGGTTTTTCTTCTTTTTATTTACAATTTAATGATAGGTATATTCAGGTGCGGCTCTACCTTAAGGGTTCATAGGGACCATCCCCACATCGTTATCATATGGAGAATGCCTAAAAAACGTCCGATATTTTTATCATTGTCATAAAATACCTACTTAATTAAATGATGAAATGAATTATTTAATTTAATTAGTCTATCTAAATCGGTCGTAATTTTAGAGAGATATTTATTATTATTATACAAATAAATAAAGCAATAATTATAAATTATGTAATAACATAATGATTACGCGGTATTAAAATAACTTATTAATTTAAATATGCCTTATTTCACGGTGACACCTACGTACAAATTAAGAAAACTATGTCGTCTATTTTTCGCTGATCGGGGTCTCTCAGTTCCATCCCGTTGCTATGTTACAAATCTCTTTCTACAAAGTAGTAAATGCATCAGCGTTATTATACGCATACTAGGGACAGAACCAAATAGAATGACCCCATAGGTGAGTAAAAACGCTCGTTGTATGTTGTTTTTCAAAACTGATGATGGTAAATCTATAACAATTATTATTATTAATAAATTTATATTTTTAAGCACGATTTTTAGATGTGATTAAGTAACGATTCAGATAATCATATTATTTATTCTGAAAAATACACATTTCCTCATTAATAAAATCATATTATTATAAGCAGCTTCGTACATAATGTACCTATAATAACATGAGTTGTACATATTATATTTGATAATTATTGACTAAACCCCACCACCTAGAAAGTCGTCGAGCCGCCACTGGGTATATTGTATTTTGTTATTTCATTGTACCTGAATGTAGTGTATACTTTGTTTTACTGTTGTATTTTATATATTTCGTTTCATAGGTGCATGCGCCGTTTATAAATAAATAAAGAAATAAACTGGGAAAATCTGATAGTAGTACTCACAGAACAACTTGACAAAACATGTCAGTATTTTTATCGCACTGAAATATTAAATTATCAATATCGACTAACCGCAAATTTTCCGCGTTTATGGCTGAATGTATCTAGATTTATATTCTACATGATTTTGATTGATTTACGCTATCTTGGAACGTAACCGATCCAGTAACGGCGTCAAGTATTTTATTATCCGTCTGCAAATTTCTTCAGTGTCCAGTAAAAAGCATTCCTTAGGTAGGTAGTACCTCTCACAAGCTCGTACCCTATGCGTACATCGCAAATCGATTTGTCATGTATGCCCGGTTCGGAAGCTACCGAGGCTTTTTAACCATCGAATTTGCACCCGCAGCCTTCCCTTTGTTCAAAATACCAACATTTTACTTTGTAATTTTTTTATACAATGTAGTTCTCTCTTTCACGGTTTACCTTTGATTATTTTTCAATAAGGGAAAGAGTTGTTTTTCGTTCGGCGCCTTTGTTAATTTACTATGGTTTATTTTTTTTGTAATCATACGATATAATGCAAGCTGCACTCTGATTTCGGATGACGGTAAAAACTTGAAATTCGTAATATAAGGTTGCATAAAAACATTATGCAATCATGCCTTTCGTCATGTTGAAGAATTTGCATTATTTTTTAACTTTTTCAATTCGTAAATTAATCTCAAATATCGTGCATCGGCATGCATATTGAAATGGTATTATTATAAATTTATCCCCTATGATTTTATTTTTCATTCAATTCATAAGTGTTTATAAAAAACGAACATTGGTACAGAACTAGCCGTAATTACTTAATCTGAAATCAGCTGAATTGTGGGTGAGTGCCGAATATGGAGAATCAGCTATCATGGTGAGCTATGTCGCATGTACCAAAGATTTGTAGCTTTACACATTCACAAAACTCTTTGGGCCATGTTCAGTGAGTTTCAGAGACACGAGATAGGAGTAACGGGAAAAATGTAGTGGAAACCAAGGGTCGAGTTGAACTGTGGCACCATCGAAAGAAAAAGAATCTGTTACACTGTATCTGTTACAGATTAATATTTGTCACCAAGTTGTCACCAGACAGTTTTTATTACACATACATGTAATTTGTTGTAATTAAGTACTGCTTATGTTATAATATTGTTATGAATACATAAAGTAAATTAAAGCAGAAATCCCTGGCTGGTTTTATTTCGGCACACGACACGATGGGTGTTGTATTATTAACTTAGAAAATAGACTATATAGTATGTGTGTATTCTTATGTATTCTAGCATTGACCCGTACCGGCCGTACCCATTCATAATTTCATTGAAGCACAACTAAACTGTCCGTCTCATGTAACCTGATTTCTTAAAATTAGAAATGTTATTGGCCCCGTGACGTCACAAGCAATTACTGCCCTCTAAGCAATTTAAATAATATGTATATTGATCTTGGTACTTGAAACATGTAACAAGCCGCTGACTTATTGCTTATTTATTTAAATTTGAATTTGCATCTAAACTGCTACTCCCGACAGGGGATCTATGATGGCATCCTGTCTGTATACAAGTACATTAGACCAATGTCTGACTTAAATTTTTATGGACGAAACTTTAACAAGTGACATAATAATAGAAACTATAATCATATACTCACCTTTTATCCTATTTCGGGCGTATTCTGTGTTTCTGTCTTCTGATTGTAAATGGCGTACAGTCGACTCTGGCAGATTTCTAGTTTAATTTTTGAATTTATGTGAAAATAGACCTTCCCGCTCGCCGTACGATGTTGCAAATAGTTCATGCTTATTAAGCACACCTTGATATGTATCTATCGACGGCTCTCGTGGTGCAGTACGTAAGGCACTGGCCTGTCATCCGGGAGCTCTGGGTTCTTTGATTCCCGATGAGGACACAATATATTTATGTGATTTTCTCAAAGTCAGGGTTTTTGTAATTGGTGACAATTACTAACAACCATCTTATACGAAAAAGCAAGGACATGGTCATTAGTAATAAAATATATAGATATGTCCCTATCGTGGATACCAGATTACAATAGCCGATGAATTCGTTACCATGGATATGATTGATTAAAAATCTGTAATCCATTGTGAAGGTATTATAATAGGGTATGATACTTATACTCTGGTTAAGGGAAAATTAAGGATTTGATTTAGTAATTTCTGTTTTTGAATCTGTAAGTTGGATATATATATAATCATTTTTAAATAAACCATACGGTTACTAAGTAACAAAACGTTTAAGGTACTATATCATGTTTTGAGAACACATCTAGTATTATATGACTATGTATATCCTTGCTATGGGGGTATGTCTGATACAACTCACAGTGTTTGGTGTTGGAACATTCGTGAAACTTAAAAGATTTATGCAAAGCCTTCTTTTAACAAACGTTGCAAATTCGATATCTTGTAAAAAAATTGTGAAATATACTTCTCATTTACTTTTTTACTTTTTATGACTTTCTCCTTGAATATAATATTATTTTTATTTTTGTTGGTAATTAGATGATCACCGCTAGCTTATCCTCTTTTTTTCTCCGACGTCGTTACAGATGTTATTTTCAATATTGTTATAACCGTTGAAGAAGTATTGATAATGTAGAACTCAATCTTTTTATCTACACCCGATTTCATGTACAATAGAAGAAGGGGCCGAAAATTAAAATGATGCAATAGCGTAGGGCGTAAGCTAGTTACATAAATCGACTTCCATCGACCCGATTGTCTGGCCAGGCACGTTACTTTCTTCATAACTGAGAAACAACAATACGAAGAAAAATGGTTTACAATATACAGCGACGTCCGGAAAATGCGTAAAAAAAGAAAAGTCATAGAACCATAGTTAGCATTGGTACTTGTTAATGTTTATTATTTAATTAAGATAGTTTAGTATTTTTTATCTCAAAGGTTTTAGGCGCACTTGTTCCTCGTTGAATACCTACATAAAAAAATAGATTTGTAATAATGGAGAGAATTCGATCTCATTATAAAAAAAATGCTCGAAAATAGTTGTGTAGACTCTACAGGCTGTAACAGGCAGTGTTTCCCAACCTTTTTACACCTGCGGAGCGCTAGCTCAGAAATAAAGATTGTTTACATAGTTCGTGTATTAGTTTTTAAATTTTATTTTATAACAGTTAGATATAACTAGGGAATCCAATCCCGAGCCAAAATTCTGATCCCGGGATTTCGGGATTACAATTTGACAATCCCGGGATCCCGGGACTGGTCCCGGGATTGGCATTTTTTCCATTATTAATATAAAATTTTTATATTTACAAATAACATTGATAAAATCGGTCAAAAATAAATCTAGTACCTATAATTTATACAATTTAAGACATTTATTGTTAATATTTTATACGTTGAATCTTGGAAATACACAAGTTTAACGGAGTAAATAATATTGTAATTTAAATAATAATGTGAATTTAATAGGAGATTGCTGTTTCTGATAGTAAAGACTTGATGAATGGATTAGCGAGATTTAAAATATTAAAGTAAATAATCATGGCGTACTTATGACCTTTCCGCTTCATAAATCTAATTAGTCAGACAAATTTGAAACTGCCGTAAAACGTATGATATCATGGTGGAATTACTTTGTTAAAAGTGCGAAGCATTGTTTTTTCCAATCTTTCCATTTTTAATAATTTACGTGAAAAAATAAAATGAATCGTTAACCTACACATGGCTATAAATCAAACTTCATTCAAACTCAGTTTATTTCTAATATAGTTATTTTTTATTAAAAGTATTTTTTCTGTTATATTTTCGCTTTTATTTTATTTTCCATAAAAATTGATAAAAAAATCAATCCCGAAATCCCGGGATTATGTTTATCAATCCCGGGATTCATAGGTATCGAAAATAGCTCGGGATCCCGGGATTGGAATCCCTAGATATAACATACATATGTATGTACAATAGTCTGAATCAAAAAAGGCATAACATAATATAACAGAAAAATCTATCGTTAATTGGAATACCTACTCAGAACCCAATAAGTAAATAAATTCTTAAAAATAGAACTTCTGAAAGTTTGAGAAACCAATGCTTTTTTTTAAATACTGTGAAATCTCTAACTGTAGATATATTTGCTAGAATAGTTGATAACCGTGGCTTCAGTATTGTTTCTAAGTGCTGCATTGATATCCATTTGGTAAAAGAACTATAGGTATTTAATTTTTGATTGACTATTCGCTTAGAAATTTTGGCAGAACCATATTTAAATGGATATTATACGGACCAGTAGAAAATTTCTGCGAACTAGTACAAGTGGTTGAGAAACAAATTATATATGATAGCCTTATATTACTTTGAAGTACAATTTTTGCATTTATATGACATTCATATTCAGCTCATTAATTAGAAATTTTTATTTTTTCTAATTCGGATATTGGTATGTTTGAATCGATACTGTACGAGTGTGAACACACTGCTTATCTGAGATCTCTCGCGTATGAAATTAAACAAGCAAAAAATTAAGGCTATTTTTCATGATCCGTTTATAATCTCTATGTTTATACGAACTAGTTAGTTAGCAGATACCCACTGCTTTGCGTTCCTTATTAAAAATAATAATTTAACGTGTGATAATATCTATTTGTATGTTTCGCGTCTCATTAACCCCATATCGTGTTTTGAATATTAGTTTCACTTCGTTATGTTATTACGAATATTTTTTTTAAAATAACGAACTCACTTAAACATTCTAATTACGGGATTATAATTATTTCCGTGCAGCTGAATAAGAATCTAAGAATACATTTCATAACTTTTATTATAATAATATTATCTAACTTATATTAATATGTATCGAATGTAGTAGTGTTAAATTATCGGATTCGTTTACTAATAAATAATACGTAATATTATATTTTCATTTCACACCATTACGCCACTGATGCGTTGGTTGAATGTATTTTTGTGTAGGTACTAAAATATATGAATGAATAAAAATTACGAATGAAATTATTATTTATTATAAATCGAAATTACCAAACGTAATCATAAATATCATTCTCGCCGAATTATATTTTCATCGCTCAGCTATTTGTCGACGCATTAATTTGTATAACTTGATATTCCACTTAGATTACCGTAAAAAATGTATATAAATTCGAAATAAATATTCGTTTATAATTACTGTGATACTTTCTTAAGGATTCCCTTTTTAATATTTTGGTGAACAAAATATTTTTTTAATAAATCTGTTGGGTGAATACCCTACCATCCGCATGACTTGGCAGGAAACCATCAATTTATAATTACAATGTACTCGTATCTTGCAACATAATATTGTTAAAATTGCAAATCAAGCGATTTATGTGAATCAATCAAATTTCAACAAAACTAATTTAGCAAAAATAATTCAATAATTATATTAATCAATTATTTATAATTTACAAAACGATTTATCATGATATGCACAAAAGTTGTCTATATGAAAATCAATCTTGCCTAATTATTAAAAACTGCTTAATTGTTAAAATTAAAATCAATTATTTATAAACGAGCCATGTATTACACAATTAACCTAATAAGCATGATTATCAAAACATTCAAGTAGTGATAGCAGCATTTTCTATTGTATCGAATCACTATAAAAATACTCATTACATGAAATCAATATGTTAGTCAGTTATCAAAGATTTAACCGTAAGGTTATCGTGTCACTCCGCCCGATCGTACTTCGCAATTCGTCAGAACGCATAATCGTGATTTCACCCATCTAAATTATAATCTGTAAACGTACCTGTACTAATTAAATTAATATTTATTTGGAAGGAGATAATAAAACCAGGGTTCATTTCATTCACGCATCACTCTTCTTATTATTGGAGTCAAACCAACCAACCCTGCCTGTTCCTTATTTCATCTCCTAACAAAAAATCTAATATCTCAAATAATCGCCGTTAATTAAAGTGCCGGTGATTGCTGAGCAGTAACGTGTCGGCTTATAAAGTCGTGGATTTCGGGTCCGACCCCAGGTCTGGAAAAATCACACGTTGTTTTATCGATGTATGTTTGGACCCAGAGCATAAGCTGAGCACAGTTGAGCGTGGCTAACATGTATTTCTCGTAAAACGAAAATATGTTATGAATCCTCTTCTTCCCTTCTGCCTTCTGCTTCTTAAATCTTCTGCGGCTAAAATCCAAATCAGGCTGTTGAGTCAATTAAAAGAAATATAAATCAACATTTCGGCATCGCTTTGATTGATGTAAGTTCAATTCAGTTTTATTGCTTTAATGCCATTTGTGAAACTTTATGATTCCGTTCAACTGTTTTTGTACAAATTACCGGACGAATCAATTATTTATGCAGGAATGTCTACAATTACATGACAAACAAACATTATGCTGTTATTCTTAAATTGTTTAATATTACCTACTGAAAATGCAGGATACAAGCCTACAATGCCGTCGGTATATTTACTAACTTATGTTTAGGAACAAAAATAACGTTGGTGGTGGCGTATCAGATTCAAAGGAATTCCTGTTTTCCTCTTTCATTTTGACACATGGGAAATATTTACACCTTTTAAAATAGTTTGTAGGCAGTTTCCCAAACGATTTGTGGGCAAATAATGTTTATTTTATTTTATGATAACGAAAGGCACGTATTTATTTATTTAATGTCCATTATATATCTTAGATTACTATATTATATGTATTTGGTTATTAACAGCTGCGATCGATCTACTGCTGGATGAAAACCTCCCCTATCTCCTTCTACTGGTCACGGTCCATAGATTTTCCCTCCCCCATGCTTCTGTTGCACTCTATGAGTTCTTCGAGCAAGTTTTAGGGTGGCTTATATAATGGTTATTTTGTGGTATATACTTTTTATGCCCTATATGCACCTTTCCATTCAACCTACCTAATTATATATACGACAGAAAATTCTTGACACTTAATTGTTTGAATGCATAATACAATAATACATAATAGTTCCGCGGTAACCATTAAATTTATCAATAATAACAACATACATTATTTCACATCTAACATAAACATAACAATGCAATGTCACAATATCGCTTTACTGGGTCAAAAAGGCGTATGGTACATTTAGGTGAAAATGAGTTATTTATGGCGTTAGATTCTTTATGATTGTCATCTTCAGCACGCTAAAAGCAAGGGTTATTCCGTGAAAAAATTATGTAAAGAAACAAATATTTTTGGTCCAAATTGGTCCCATGTAATTTTGCAAATCATTGTTAATACGAGGGTGGGTCAATAAGTCCTTAGAAAAGCCGACAGGTAGCGCGACTAGTACTGTAAGCGGTTTGTTTTCATGCAGCGGCACTACCGATTCAGTATGCTGCGAAGTTTCAATCAGATTGGTCGGGTTGTTGTGTGTTTCTCGTACATTTAAAAAAAAAATTTGCTTGTGGAAAATGGAGAAAATTGAGTTTAGAGCTGTTATTAAACATTTTAATATAAAAGGGTTAACAGCAAAGGAAATAAAAAATGAGTTGGATTTAGTTCACGGCATATCTGCTCCTTCACTTGCAACTATGTATAACTGGTTAAATGAATTTAAACGTGGTCGTACATCAACAAAGGATGAACCACGCTCAGGACGTCCTGTAGAGGTGACTACACCAGAAATGATCAATAAAATCCACAATATGGTGTTAAGTGACCGAAGATTAAAGTTGAGTGAGATAATTGAGGTTACAGGGATCTCAAAAGGTAGCGTCATTTCTATTTAACATGACAAATTGGGCATGAAAAATATTTCTGCAAGATGGGTGCCGCGTTTGCTCACAGTCGACAATAAACGCAATAGGGTGGTGGCCTCTAAAGCCCTGTTGTCGCTCATGCAACGCAATCCGGATGAATTTTTTCGTCGCTTTGTGACTGTAGATGAAACATGGATACACCACTATACTCCCGAGACGAAAGAACAGTCAAAGCAGTGGATTGCGAAGGCAAACCATGTCCAAAGAAGGCGAAAACCGTAAAATCAGCTGGTAAGGTTATGGCTACTGTATTTTGGGATGCACGTGAAATTATTTTCGTTGACTATTTGGAAAAAGGAAAAACAATAACAGGGGATTATTATGCATCTTTATTGGACCAGCTAAAAAACGAAATTGAGGAAAAACGGCCTCATTTAAACAGGAAAAAAATCCTCTTTCATCAGGACAATGCCCGTGTTCACACATGTTTACGATCAATGGCTAAAATTGAAGAATTGAAGTTCGAATTGGTCGACCACCCACCGTATTCGCCAGATTTAGCCCCCAGTGACTTTTTCCTTTTCCCAAACTTAAAAAAATGGCTAAGTGGACAACGTTTTTTTTCAAATGAAGAAGTCATCGATCGGACAAATGCTTATTTTGAGGACCTTCCGAAAACTTATTTTTCTGACGGTTTAAAAAAAATTGAGAAACGTCTAACCAAGTGTATTGAGCTCCAAGGAGATTATGTTGAGAAATAAAAAAAAAATACAAAAATAAAAACTGTTTTAATGCTTTTTTCTAAGGAATTATTGACCCACCCTCGTAGTATCTTAGAATAAAATTAATGTCCATCGTAATGCCTATTCAGTTAGCATGCTCTTTCGTTTCCTATTTTTTGTTGTCTGTTATCTTTCGAATTGCTGTACGTGTACAATATTTTGTATTATAATCAGCCAAACCAAACCGGACAAATACCTACCTACAGTCTACAGTTTGTTGGAAATGTTTTAACTGGTTATATATTATACATACACCCGTCCCATTAATCATTAATCTCATTTCTCTATAAATTTGCATTGAATGTGTTGACGGAATTTCAATACGCATGTCTAAATTGTTTGCATGTAAATTTTCTAAGTGCATTATATTATAAGAGTGTCAAATGTATGAATGTTGATCGCTACCGGTTAATGGTGTATTATAGTAGGTAGTTGGTTGTAAACAACGTTTGTGCCAACATCTTATGACTGTTATCTTAACATTTAGTATTGACTATTATATTGCTCAAGTAGTTTGATACAGTCGACATTCAATTTTTTGATAGTTACGTGTTAGACACAAACATAATCTTTTTTGCTTTTGGTTCTGATTTAATTCTTAGATTGGATCGATGAGGGTTCAATTTTATCCCCCCTTTTTGCGAGGAAAAATCGTACAGAGTTCATTCATTTGTTATTTATACTTACTTGTACCTTAGCGATTTAAAACCTCGTTGACTGCATACGGCTCCATGTCAATCGCCCGAATATTATCGATGGCAACTGTGCTATCTCAGTCCATGGCCAATATATTTCTTCTTTCCAGATGTTGGTAATGGCAATACCATTTTACTCAGCTTGTAGAATTTAGTTGAAATTGCATTTTTGTGATGCCTTACCTAAAAAATGATCACTGTTTCATGTTTTGCATTTCGCCGCCCTACCATTGTTCTTAGTATATAGTTAGTGGTCTTTTTATATTATTGTTATGTTATCTTTTATGTGTATTTTTCGAGACTTTCAGGAGACTAAATTTGCTTCCTAAGCGTCGAATTTATTTCATTTTTTTTATTATTTCTTGTATACATTTTATTAATACTACTTTTATCGTTCATATACGTTTAAGTTTTTTTTATTCAAGTTTAAGTTTGAAAATTCATTCTTTACATTACAATGCAAGTAGTTTCCACGTTGTAAATGCTATGGTGAACTAATTTTATCAGATGTGTTCGTGCCAGCTCGTGGAACGTGTTTGAAATAAATCATATCGGTACTTACTTTATAATAATACCTATAGTATTTTATACTGTACGTTGTATTGCATAATATGTGTAGGTATGTAAATATATAACTACCTACCTATATATTATGTTCTTAGTAACTCTTCCGGTATCGAATGCTGCGCAGAGCAAAATTAATATGTTCTGACTCTAATATACGCTCACTCATCGGCCAAAAGCTCGTTTTTCCAACCAATATATCCAAATAATATCTATGATCAAAATATCAACACCTACCTGCATATTATATGTGTAATTTCACGGGGTATATAATATTTAACTTGAATAACCAGCAAAAGCATATTATGGAAAAAATCAGAAACTGACAAATACAATACAACGGAAAATAAATTAATGTTTCCGATAAAATGTTGAATCGTGGTCATATTGATTCTTTAAAAAGATGCAGTTTTTCCATATAAGTTACAGTGGTTAATTTTAAGTTTTTAATACAATGTTTTTATCTCATAAATTAATCATATTGTGCTTAATTATCCGATTTATGCCATCAATATGCTATAAAAATACCTTATCTGAAGTTTCCAAGTTCTGTGCTAGTGGGCACATAAGCTTTTAAGGTAGCGCATGTCGCGAGAAATGTATTGCTGTCGCAGAACAGAATAACAAGATGGAAATGCAAAAACAGTTTTGGCTTATTACTTAATGGTACTATTAAACGCAAAAAAATACAAATCCTCCAGGATTTTCTCACATATTACCAATATTAAATGCGCGTTTCGCTTACGAGACAAAATTTTATGCACTTGTTATACAAACATAACTATTGAAGATAACACGTTCTTTAACTCCTGCTTATGTAATTTCATATTTATCCATACTAGAGTATTGAACCTTCTTACAGCCACACCCAGAACGTAATTTACTTCCTTTATTTTCGTGTTCCCTGGTATACACACGTCCTTCAATCGACTTAACGTTTCAAATTAAACGAATAGAAAAAAATAAAATCCTGACGACTATATTATTATTAGATACGCCACAGGACATCCATTTTTATTTACGCATAGCAATATACTTGGAACATAAAATTACTGCGGACATTGCTTCCTTGACTCCTGTCAAAGTCTTCAGTCAATTTGTCGTCAAGTCAATGGATCGTCTTTACTGCCATTTATTGCCGTTCTTTCACACTATCACCAATTTCCCTATTTCCTTGAAATATTTTCACTAAGAATCGACATTTCCTTTTGTATCTCAAGTAATGATATATGTAGGTAAGTACAGCTTTAATTAATATGTTGTAATAATATTGGGTTTCGCGTTTAACCATGCGTTTAATCAGATATTTCTTAGCAATTATTTTCCTATGAATATTAATTGTATTTTTATGCATTGATCAAACGTATTATGTTTAATAATTTGGTTCAAAATATTATCACAAGTTTACTCATGGTCATTTACTTTTCAGTTTACGAAAATACCTACGTATGTAGATATTTACTGTTATAGATATACTTCTAGTTTCACATCAATGAAGAAATATCATTTAGTCACAATAATTCTTCATCATTTTTCTTTAAAACATTTCTACAAATACGGCAGGTATGTACCACGATAACTAGCGATACTACAATATTATAGATATATACGAACGTTTTCTTATGTCAATAGTAGTAAATTATCGGGGAGTTATGTACCTACTGAAAATATTTAACAAAAACTATAACACCATCTAGTGGAAAAATCAAAGTAGTAGGACCTATGTCATTGTCCCTATCTATGTATCAAACACCGAACAAATTAATAAGATAGAAATGCGAAAGCCAGTCGCCATAGATCAAGCCTTTGGTGACTGTTTTGGTTTATTAAACTCAAAAAAATATAGAATCTCCTGAATTTCCTTAAATATTACGATTATTGCACGCGGTTTAAGTTGACGTGATAAACTTGAATGCAAATTAATAATGCTACGATACAAACAAAACAACAAAAAATATTCTGCGTTAAGTTTATCCCAAATTTCTCCACACTAGAGAATCGTACATTCTTACAACCAACCCAGAATGTAACGCATTTCTCATTATTTTTGAGTTTTCTGGTATCAAAGTATCGTGATGTAATGGACTTTAAATGGAATGTGAAATCTATGTTATCCAGCGGACAAAATTATCAAAGTATTACTCCATTTTACCACTCCAGGTGGCGATTTTCATCATAGTATGGTTTACTTACTTAATCTGGCGTTACAGACCATTCAGTATCGACTGCATAACCGTCATTCAGGAACCTCTATCGCGAGCGTTCTCTTTCTCTCCAGTCTATCATACTCAGCCTCTCTGCTTACCTCTCGACGTAATAAGCCCAAGGGATTCTTTATAAACTTGATAATAAAGTTATATAATATAATATGGTCCATAATAATTATGATATACCATACCTATGTAGATTAGTCACGTCTTTTCTAACTAAACTATGGAAGACATAATGTATTGAGGTACCGTTTGTGTTTGATCATGTGCCATATGTTTCATTATTTATTATTATTATTTTATGTAGGTATGTAGGTACATCTCCGTTGCAAAAGATAGCGATAATACATGGGCGCAGAAATCTGCAGATTGTTCCTCTCACAACGTGCTTTTAGTTGGCTTTTAATCCTGGCGCGCATCTTCGCCGTTCATTAGTAAGATTTATAACCAGCACAATATCATTTTCCTGCTCGCCACCTTTGAACTGCTTCCTCACAAGTAGCGGGTGCAATTTTTGTGCTATCCACCACATTTTCTTGTATATTGGTATTAATACTCCAAAGTGTACCAGACGTCGTTATTACATTAATTATAAACAATATATCTTCGATGTTTTGTAAAAACGGCTAATTAACCAAAACGCTATTTTATAGGTGGAGGATTTTTAAGTTTTGACATTAATTTATTAATTACCCGTGGATGATTATAAATGTCTTACAAGTTAATAATAAAGCTGAGAAAGAATACTGTCTTTATAATATAATATTTTAAAAGGTCTAATATGTCACATTCGCTTTTTATCAGTAACGCTAAACAGACATTTGCCCTTACGATTATCATTTTTAAGTACTTACCTGTGGAGATACAAATTCGCCGTTTTTACACAACAAAGCTAGTGAGGTAAGCAGGGTACATATTGTTTTTTCATTAAAATCTCAAGTACGCCAAAATGGTTGATTCTCTCTTTTTACAAAACACCGACGATATATATACCAAAACTCGATTCGAAATTTTAAAAAAATCAAGTAGTATCCATTTCTGTTTTATATTTTTTTTTTGTTGCATTAAAATTATTAATCATTCAAAAATCTACCTAATATGTAGGATTTACTTCTTGAAAAAAAAGGAAAGTGGAATTAGTACTATAAAAGTATATTTTATTGCATTAATAATGTAGGTATTACATTTAGAAAAATTAGAGTCCAGGTAAACGTTAAATATGTAATTGACACAGAACAGGTAATAAATAGAATACCAATAGGCTATATTCAATACGCCGCATGGTGAAGCAGGCTTTTGAATGTGTGAGTGTCCTACGAAAATGAAGCACGCATTATGCACGTGCAATAATATGTGTAATACACCAACATTAAAGGAGCGTAAATGCATAAACCGAGAGCAGTTTTCAGTATTCGACGTTAAACGTATTCTAGACACGTGTGTAAGTTTAACCCGGATTCATCCTTACTCGAGTCGGTTACCTGCTATCGCCTTACCCGTTGTGTATTTCAGTTCCCATTATTTCTGAGTTCCCTGGTAATTGACTATTATCCAATCATTGTCATTTTAATGTGGTAGCTACCTGGTCCTTATATATTAGTTTAATATTATGTAAAACGTTACAACATTCCCTTCACATTCATTCCTTGACATTATATTATAGATTTTTAATAGCGTTGCATCATAATGTCGCCTTATATTAGATATGCCAGATAGTGGAAGTATGCCTAAATGTCAACCTTCTAATGAAGTGATATGTGAACACGCTTAATCTCCACTAAGCACTTCACGGCGTTCGTCAATTAGTATTCTTATTTATTGATGTTCCCACCGTTTGATTATATTAACAGCTTAGGCCTTAGTTAGAGCCAGTGTTAATAATAAGCTAATTGAAACGGGCGTCGTATTATCTACTTAACAGAACGAGTTTTATTTATTACTAATTAATTGATATACAATTTCCATTATGTTTTATGTAAAAATCTGCATTTAAAAACGATACATCAGCTTAAATATATACATTCAGTGTATTTACCTACTCTTGAATCGTATCAATGTCTCAAAAAGATTCATAATAAAATTGATTTATGTGTCATAGGTAGATAATATATCTATTAAAAAAAAAACACTTAAGTATACTAGATACATAGATAGTAATACATAGATATAAGTTATATTGTATATTTTTCATTTTTGATTGGTTATTTATTAAGATGTATCTAACATTATTATGTAATTATAATATTTGGTTAAATATAACGAAATACACTACTAAGTGAATTTACAATACGAGTTTAAGATGGAATCTGTAGTGAGCACATACATACGGTGTCATTGTTGTATTCCTGTATTAAATTCTTTATTTTTTATGTCCTGTATTAGTTACATATTTACTGATCAGTTATAATTTTGTTTTTAGCCAGATTTACGACCCGTCGTTCGCTTACAAAGTAAGCCTTATCAGTTAACGCTTTCGCTGCTGAATAGATAATGAGATTTTAATTGCCCCCTTTAAAATACACGTTAATTACATCGATCGGCCGCCTGGTCATTACGCACCGTGTGCGTCTTCCGCGTCCAAAGTATTAAAAGGTACGAGTGATAACATTTCACGTCTGATTGA
Organism: Rhyacophila brunnea; assembly: GCF_057557595.1. NCBI lineage: Eukaryota > Metazoa > Arthropoda > Insecta > Trichoptera > Rhyacophilidae > Rhyacophila > Rhyacophila brunnea. Next base: position 4,156,955 of record NW_028232796.1, on the reverse strand, counting down.
TATACTATTATGTCATTGCCACAGAACAGATAATAAATAGAATACCAATAGGCTATATTCAATACGCCGCATGGTGAAGCAGGCTTTTGAATGTGTGAGTGTCCTACGAAAATGAAGCACGCATTGTGCACGTGCAATAGTGTGTGTAATACACCAACATTAAATGAGCGTAAATGCATAAACCGAGAGCAGTTTTTAGTATTCGACGTTAAACGTATTCTAGACACGTGTGTAAGTTTAACCCGGATTCATCCTTACTCGAGTCGGTTACCTGCTTTCGCCTTACCCGTTGTGTATTTCAGTTCCCATTATTTCTGAGTTCCCTGCTCATTGCTATGGTGTTAAAGAGGGGTCAGGGGCTAGATTAATAGTTATATCGATATATGTAAGAAAAGAGAAGTGAATCTTTCAAAGATCTCTCCTATAAAATTATGTAAAATGTGATTTTGAATCTTCACTCAATTGATGAGTAACTGTAAATGTTTTGTTTCACAACCATTGTAATAAAGAAATGATTTAGGTATCACGTAAACTTAGGTACAGTTAATATATTGTTATATTGTTTTGGGTTTATATTGTATGAGTGTATTTAACCCACTACCCCTATCCGCTATCGCCAACGAAGTATTTTTTTACTGTGAAATCCCATCAAAAATCTTGATTAACAGGTAAACAAAGAAAAAATATAAAAACAGTGAGCTTTATTTGAATGAATGAAATAAAAAAAATCTAAACAGAAGGGTATCGATTGCACAAAAGAATGCTCGCAGGAACTAAATCGGTGGAGTTGAGATGATCTTTTGGTCTTTTGTTTAGGGGACATTGAATCCTCAAGAGTAGTAGGTATGGCGTCGCACGGTGTGCAGCCACACCCCGGGTGGTCCGGGTTTGAATCCCTGACGCGTCCCGTGGCAAATTATTGTAACCCTTTCAATACTTAAACTCAATTAAATGTACAATTTAAAAAATATATTTCCAAAATATTTATTTTAACTCATCTTCCTCATAAATATCCACAATACTCAATACTAATTGTTTTATGTATATCTATTTGTATAACTTTGTAAACAATTCAGTAGTATTACGGTAGTCAAATGCAACTAACTAAAAATATCACACACATGATAATATTATAGTCACTTAAAACAAACATCGCATATTCGTATCGTAAACATGATGACATATACCTACATAGATGAATCTTCTAGGTAGTGTATATACATAGGTATTTTAAAAGTATTTAATTAGGTCTTGGTTTAGTGGACCAACATTTTTAATATTGACTACCCGTAGCGAGGCTCACTACCCAAAATACCTAAGGTCAGTTGCACTATACCGAACCTGAACCCCTTTTGAGTGCGCGCCTGTGTGAATGGTATTTAGCTGCCTTTCTGGACGTTGGAATCCGACTAACTTGAAGAATGGGCTAGCCTGCTTGAGACAATCTTAAGCCATCCGTACCACGTTGTTTCGCTTCCTCACTTTTAATGTCATTCAAGAGGCTGCATGATCCTTGTTAGTGTGTGGTTATCCAGTCGGATAACCACAAACTTTTTCCATAGGTAGGTCTTTGGAATCTTTTTAAATGCTGCTTGATGATGACAATGCATTAAAATATTTGGAATAGCTAAGCTATTATTTGCACTAAAAGTATTTTTTTATTTGTTGTACGGAAAAAAAATATACCTAATATTAATATATCGATCAAAAAAATCTAAATTATTGTTAAAATCAGAGTCAAACCCCGCAATGTGATCAGTAACATGAAATATTAAATTTATTAATGCATAACGAAGTAAGTACATTTTTTGCACTTTATTATTGTTATTATTTAGTTTTGTTAGATAATGCAGTACTTATGTAAATATGGTATTAAATCATGATCATTGCTTTTTAGAAAGATATTTTCTTTCGATATGACAGCCCTTGTCAATAGTCATGATTCGCCACCATAAAGCAGCACCATCAGAAAACAGGCAGCAATTGTTTTTTTTTCATTTTCAATACGCATTTATTACAACGTGTTTATTAGCTCGTATTCTTGTTTGTCCGGTGGTTGTTTGTCCAGTACAAATCTTGCAATCGATTTTTAACTAACTTCCCGACTATCTAGACATTTGAAACTTTTAGAATATACCAGAATACGATGCCGATGTATTCTTTTAATACTTTTAGCCATCTTTAAGCAGAATTGAATTCATTTTCAGTTAATTCTGTTTTGTATGGAAAGTTATTTCAGAAAAATCCGTAAAAAGTAAAAGATTATTATTGGTTGCTAAGGGGGTGGTCCTAGCAACTAAATTATTAATATATACGTGCGTTACTATGGAAATCAAAATAAACTGTCAAAATGACATTTCAGTATTCTATATTTGTTTGTTTTTTATTTACTTCATATCATGTTCAAGTTTGAGCATATTGAGCATATTGAGCATAATAATTCAACAGTTGTATATAAAAAGTTCTTTTTATCTTGTAATTATTTAAATATAATATGCCATAAGCCTTATAAATAAATATAACGTAATAAATACTTACCATAAGTAGCCATTTCGCTCCCACGTGTAAAACGATAACTAGATACAAATTGAAATGCGCATATATAAATATCTACAGAAATATCAAATTTCAATTGATAATAATTAATTAATTTAATTCTTGACAAATTGATACGGTCAATACCTGGTATGGGGGCACATAGCGTCAAACGGCCGACGATGGAAACGCGTGGGCAGCTGGCTATCACAGAAGCGCATATGGAATTCATTTAGTGACACCACTAATAATAAAAACGACACTGTAGTCAGATATCAAATTAATGCTTCATTGTAGATAATATACTCCATGACGCCACATTAAGAACAAGAAGGCTTTTTGGTGTGCCATGAATTTAAGTACAATAGACAATAATTGCCATACAAGAAAATAATAATTTGGAAAAGCTGCATTCTACATCTGTGGAAAAGTCTTGTTTGACGAATATCTTGCCTGTGCGATAAACTGCCATTGAGCTTTAATAGTACAATAATAGTCACGTTGTCATGATGTTTTACTCATTGACATCAATTTATACTTTGATTGATTGTTTACACTCAAATTGTAGACATACACGCATATTTTAAAGATGTTAGCACTTTCGATAAAGCGAACGGCAAATAATGCTTTATTTAAGAGCATACATAAGTGAAACGGCAAATAATTTTCAACAATAGGTGGAACGAAATTTCGCACTCGTCGCCAATTGGCGAGCGGCAATAGAAGTGTGAGCACGTCAATTTCTTTTGTGATGGCGTCGGAGGAATATATTGTTATATTGTGTAAAGATGATTAAAAAACGTTATGCATGTACTTGAAAAAGAAAACATGTCAATGAATATATTAATATTAGTACTAACATAACAACAAACATAACACCAAATGGACGCATGTTGAATTTTTATGACAAATTATGTTTCGTTCGGCACGCGTCATTTGCACAATCCGCGCGTCGCATAGTTACTGTCTTTTTAGACCATGCCTCAGCCGAGGTATAGCCTTAAACTGTCACTGAACATTGTAGATATTACAACTACCTAACAACATACGGCTTAGAAATACTTACTGTCAATAATGGCGACCATCTTCGAACCCGTACGGTAGGTACCTACTGACTCTGAGGTTTCTACAAAAATGGTTTTTTTTAGTCAATTAGGTATATTTAGTCAATTACTAATAATTATGACGTAATCAAAAGCGTTAGAAAAAACCTTCCCTCGAAATAGAAAGTATGTTTCTATTAATTACGATAATTATCTACCTACCCACTACATCGAAAGGTTGACCTTTTTGGACACATAACATGACCGACTTGTACTGAGACTAACACATTCAAATGTAGCTAATAATGACCGTTTTTGACAGGTCAGATTGCGTCAATTGCTGAAAATATGTACCTACGCATACCAATACACTGAACCATCATAATTTCAGCTGTAACATTCATATATAATAATCACAAGTATGACATTCGGACCTAAAACCAAAATGTTTAGATATCTACGAAAGATGACAATAATATAAGCAATAGTACACACTAGTTGTGCAGCCAATTTAACTACTGCAGAAACGTTGCTGAATCGCTATTTAGTGTTGTAATGCTCTTCCTAATAGTCCTTGTTATAGCCGAAACTATTTTTTATATCTTTGTAATAATCATTTTATAATATTTCTTCTTTTCTACAAGGTTTAAACATTTTTTTACGTAATGTTATTCGATTATTTTGGGCGGCTTGATTAATGTCGATCTGTTTACGATAAGTGATTGATTGCGCCCGTCGGCGTCCTTGGCATTGCCTTAAAGCCAAGGTAGCTTTCCATCTTCTTCACGGAGTTATTATGAAAAAATACAAATTTTGAACGCCATGACCTAAGAAGGATCCGAGACCTCTCTGGACTCCATTATCATTTGAGTGACACGTTTTAAGAGTTTTGCGATATAGAAAAAAAATGTTACGGACAGTATTTTCCTTGGCTGGGGTTTTTGGAATTGATGATTATTTTCTACGAATTTTAATCATAGTACCTACATGTTGTCAATAACGCACACTGTACGAACATACTTTTATCTATATTATTATGGGTATTGCGTGCAATATACCTAATAACATTTTGGAATATGTATGTATCTAAGATAAATTACCTTATAATATAATATACTTACTCTTCAAAGATTTTTTTTAGTAGGTATATATCTGAGGTGTTTTCAAATTATGTGTGTTCAATATTGTTATCGAACGGCGAGATGAACTTCATTTAAACACCTTCTATTTTTAATCTGTATTTATTTGAAGGTAATACATAATATAATAGATTTATTATGTTTTTCTTTATCTTATCTTTCTTTAAGGTTGTGTTAAAATTGAATTGAAAAGCTATTTTGATTGTATATAAAATAAACATTATTAATATTACGCATTTTGATAAGAAAAGAAGATACTTACCTATAAAATAACATCCGTTAGAAAGAAGTTTAAACCAATTAGCGATAAAGACGCATTGCATGCTGGATGATTAGATTGATAAGAACAATGGTGCGATAAAGCAAATCTTTATAAAATACATTCCCAGCCATTCATTTTGCATGGTTATTAATACTTGGTAAGAATACAAAGATAGACTCAAAGCTGCTGGGCTATAACAGTATAAAGAATGTTACATTATCAAGTCTTGTGAATTATTCGTTGAATAATAAAAATACTTTATTAAAATTGCATGGGTTGAGTAATTATGCGACATATTGTATTAGGTTCCTTATTAAGGTGACGCATCAGTGAAACGCCAAATAATTTCCAACTGTAGGCGCGACGAAATTTTGGACTCGCTGCCATTCACTGAGAGAATCTCGAGCCAGAAGCACGTCACTTTGCTGCGTGATGGCGACGGGTCAATTAATTCTAAAATCGTGTAAAGATGACTAAAAACGTTACCCATTTACTTTAAAACGAAAACATGTCAATGAATATATTATTATTGTTACTAATAGAACATACGTTAAAGTGCCCACCACCACCCGTCATATATGCACAACCGTGGATATGCACGGCCGCTTTCTATGACGCTTTAAACGTGTCTGAAAGAAGTGATTTTAAGTGCTCATTCCGTCCCGAGACGGAGCCGCACGGGACTGATGCTGCAACCATGCACCGTAGTGCTGAAAGAAGAAAGTTAAGAAAGAAAATGTTTGTTTTTGGACTGGCTCTGCTGTCCGCTGACGTTAAGCGCTTTGTGTACCCGCATACTGAGTGTCACGAATTGAAATGGATGAGTCTACAGAAGAGTCGGGACTATCCCGCTCCCCATACGACGCTGCAAATTTCTCAAATGCCGCAAAGTTGGCCTCGGTTGCTACCAGATCTCCATGACCAATTGGGCCCGTGTGAGGACGGACCCTGGCAAACAGCTCCGCTCGTTCGAATTCCATAAGCGGGCAATCCCAGAGGATGTGTTCAACATCTTGGTGGTCATGCCCGCAGGTACAACCCGGCCCATCTACTATCAAGCCAAACTCGTGGAGTCTGGCGGCGAAGTTGCCATGGCCGGTGAGGAACTGGCTAATCCAGTGCGAAGGTTGGAGTCTTCTAGTTTGGTGCCTGCAGAATACGTCTGGAAAAAAACGGTAAGTGTGCCGCCCCTTGGGGGAGGCGGTCCACCTCGCCTGCCATGCCGCAAATGCGGTCTTGTACACAATGTCACTTACAGTCTTCCTGTAAGGAACGTCCTCGGATCTCTGCGGTGGTGTCAGATGGACACCGGCGAGTATTGTGCTGATCCCCCTCAAGAGGAGGGTGATCGATCCTCTGACTTGGACGTGCAGATCGAGGGGTAGCACCCCCGCGAGTACGGCAAGCGCGTCAGTAGAAGTTGTGCGGTAGGCTTTGGTAAGCGAGATCAGCGCAAGTCGCTGCCCGCTTAATAGTGCGCGTCTCACGAGAGTTAAGGAGTTTACTCGAGAATGCCAAATGCTGGAGGCGTAACCGGCAATTCCCATGAAAATTGCGCCGTATGCAACCTTAAGGGCTCTAGGCTTAAGTCCCCAATTGCTGCCCGCCATTCGGGCCATTCTCTGATAGGCCGAATTGGCTTTAGAGACGGCCGTCTTGGCGTGGTGAACGAAAGACAGCTTGTCATCAAGAATTACTCCCAGATACGTAACCCTTTCGGAGAAACGCACTGAGGTCTGGCCAAAACGAACCGTGGGCGGCCGTCGAGTTATGTTGACCCGAGAACTACCCCTGAGGAGGACAGCTTCCGTTTTGCTCGGGGCAAAGGTCAGCTTGTTCAGCAACCCCCAATTAAGGATTCTGCCCAAGGCGTCCGTGGCTGCACGCTCAAGTGCCGGTCGGCTGGTCGCCCCAACAAGCAGGAGCAAGTCGTCGGCGTACGCAACGAGCGTGCAGCCCGGAGGCAGTGGCAGGGACAGAACGTCGTCAAACAGAATGTTCCACAGAAGGGGTCCCAGGACGGAGCCCTGAGGACACCCCATGGTGGTCCTCCTGTGAATCAGGCTGGGGCCGGAGTCGTAGGTTATCTCCCTATTGCTGAAGTAGCTTTGAACTAAGGCAAAGAGGTCCCCGGGGATCTGTTTCAGCCTAAGCTTTGCCAGAACCAAGGGCCACCACGCAGTATCAAACGCGCCCGCTATGTCGAGAAAAATCCCGGCAACGAGGTCCTTGCCAGAGCTCTCCACAGAATCGATCACAAAGCGAATCGCATCCTCGGTGGACTTTCCGGGTCTAAACCCAAATTGTCTTTGCGAGATTGGACAGTTTTCCGACAGGTGGGACTCAATCCTGCTGTTTATCAATCTTTCCAATATCTTCCCGAAGACGGGAAGGAGCGTAATCGGTCTATACGCTTTCGGGTCACAAGGAGGGCGACTGCCGGCTTTGGGGATCACCGTGAGATGACCCTTTTTCCAGCAGTCGGGGAATATGCCACTACTCATGCATTCTTTGTAGAGTTGCGTGATCTCGTGTGAGGCAAGAGACCACGCCCTTCTCGCTAGCGCGTTATCTATGCAGTCAAGCCCCGGGGCTTTGCCAATCGGGAGGCTGGCAAACAGGATCCCTAGCTCGGACATGGTAGTGGCTGCGGATCGCGGAGTGTTTAAGGGGAGCAGCGCATAGACGCGAAGCTGCTGAAATCGGTCGTTGTCAATGTCGAGCGACTCGTTGTCCTGCGGGATAAGAGCATCCAACAGGACTGTGGCGGACTCTTCAGAGCTATTGGTGAACGATCCGTCGGGGCGCCGTACCGCCGACATGACTTTTCCGGGCCGTAGGCCAAGCTTCATCACGCGGAAGGGGGGGCCCCACGGATCATTGCCACCCATTTCAGTGACGAACTCTCTCCAGTGCACCTTCTTAGCCTTACTGATTGCCTTTTTGAACTTGAGTCTAGTGGTCCTGTAGGTGACCGCAAGCGGATGGTCCGCGTGCAGCGGCCCCTCCAGCGATCTTCGCGCTGCTTGTAAGGCCCTTCTGGCCCTCCTCATCGTGTCTCTCAGTCTTGTCAGTCTCGGCTTCCACCAGGGTGCGAGGTTCGGCGGTCTCGGGGTCGTCCTTCCGATAGTGCCCTCCGCTTTTTCAATAATGAGATTCGTGAGGTCCTCAGCCGCAGCGTGCATGTCCTTTGGCGGAGGGCGCGAGGCCATCCTGTCCAGACCCTCAGCAAACTCGCGGTCAAAACGTACCCAGTCGGTTCCCTTGGTCCTGAAACGCCTCGGCAGTGACTCGCTCACAAGTGGAGCGAGAGACGCGTGGCCCCTCTCGGTCCTGTAGGCGAACGTGATCAGACGGTGGTCGCTTGCTGACGCTTCCAAATGGACAGTCCAGTTCACGACGCGTCCGGCAGAACCATTGGATATCAAAGTGACATCAATGTGAGATTCCCCATTGTTGGTAGAGAATGTGTCTGGACCATTAGAGTTATTCAGCACCGTCAGGTCGTGAGTTGCCACGAGTTCCTCGAGGGGCGCCGGATTGTCCCGGCCAGACCGCGGCCCCCGGGGGGCCCACAGCCATGATTGAACGTTGACGTCCGCTCCCACTATAATCTGTTTGCCGCGGCATGCAACCAGAATTTTATCGAGCTGCTCGACGCATTTCAGGATGTTTACGCTGAATTTAAAGTAAGAAGAGACCACCACAATGGAGTTCCCCGATCGGTCGGAGACCTCCGCTACGGCAAAGAGTTCGCTCGACAAGTGGGCAAGGTGTAGCACCACTAGGGTAGGATTCGCAACGAAGATGCAGGCCATGGACCCCAGGCCGTGGTGCATTACCCGACCCCCACTGAAACCCAGGTTGGGGCCGTAGGAGTAAGGCTCCTGCACCAGGACCAAATCGATGTCCATTTCCCGAACCGTCTTGATCAGCTCCGCCGTTATAGCCTTCCCTTTGCCCGCATTTAACTGACCGAACCGAATCATTGAATCGAATAATCCGTTCGGTTCCGCTCCTGTGCCATTGCGTACTTGCGCGCTGGGCAATCAGGGTCGATCGCTGCATGTTGATGCGGCTTCTTGTGCCTGGCGCAGGCCGGGCACTTTCCGGGGGCCTTAATATTAGGGCATTCAGCCCTATCGTGTCCTTCCTCGGTGCAATGTTTGCAATTCTTTGCCATGTGGCCGTATAAGTGACACCTTGTGCACTTGACGACGCCACAAAAGTCTTTGGTTGGGAAGGATTCCCATCCCATATATATGCGCCCGTCATTGATGAGCGCTTCCCTCACCTTTGCCGGGACTGATATCACCATGTGACATTTTCCGATTCTGGGGCCTGCCCTGTGGCTCAGTTTAACATGGCGGTATGCCTCCGAGGGGAGACCCGTGACCTCTTGAGTGTTGGCCTTAATGGCTTCCTTAAGGTCGTCCTCCGTCGTCTTGACCGGCACGTTGAATACAATTATCCGCGGGAGCCTTTTTCCTGCGATTTCAGCCCGGAGACCGGCCTCCTTTAGACCAGGAGCGGCGGCCAGTCGTTTGGCCTCTTCCTCGGTTCTGGGGTGAATGATTACCCCACCTCCACGTACCATTCTCAAGCCCGTTATTTGGACTTTTAGTTCCGCGGGCACGATGGCTTTCTTGACGACTTCTTTAGTGGCCGGAGACTCCATTCCTTCTTGTGTAGGAAAAAAGAACACGCCGGGCCTTGCGGCGGTTGTTGGTGGCACAATTGGCCATTCCGGAGAAGTCTGTCTGACCGGCTTGGCGCCTTTTCGAGTGACGTCGCTCCAAGAATACTTGGTTCCTTCACTGACTGCGTCACCAGTGGCAGCGGCAACCGCGTTTATGTAGGAGGCACGATCTTCCAGTATGGCTTTGCTGGATTCAAGCTTGATTGCGAGAGACCAAGTCTCCGCGACGACTGCCTCCAGTTCCATTGTTATCGCCTTAATTGTCGATGCGGGGATATTTCCGTCGCCGGTGAGTAATTCTTTCACTCTTTGGATTGCTTGAGCAACCTTAGTAGCCCCGTTTTGTGAGTCCGTAACATCCGAGTCGGCTATCCTATCCCCGGGAGGGGCAACGCTCTTTGGATTCTTGGCGTTTGGCCTCGGGGTTTCCTCGGAGTCCTGTGGTATTTCCTCAGCCAGGGAACGTCTTTCCTTCCTGACCTTTTTGACCTTCTTGTTGGCCTTGGTGGCTGCCGCCTCTTCCTTCTCTTTTCTTTCTGTGGCCGCTTGGCGTTCGGATGCTTTGGCTTTCACGGCAGCTTCCGCTAGGATTTTTTCCGCTTTCAGATCCGCAGCCTTTCGAGCAAGGATTTTCGCCTTTGTGGCAGCCTCCGCCCTAGTTCTCACCGTTTCCTTTTCGGATTTGGTGGTGTCAAGCACTGCATCTGTGTCAGAGTCCTCGGAGGAGGGGTCGGATTGCGTATTGTACCAGTCCTCGGGAACTATTGGCTTATCCCCTCCCGGGGGCGGATCGACTGCAGGTTTTCCCATGCCGTTGCTTTTCTTGTGGAGTTGCTGTGGAGAAGCTTATTATATAATATATATATATAAGATTAGTGGCATAAGTAAATGACTAAAGTAAAAGAAAAAGTAAAAAAAAAAAAAAAAAATTTTAAAACTAAAAAAAAAATTATATATTTTTTCAAATTATTGAAAAAAATATTTAAAGAAAAAAAAAATGTTATTTAAAAAAAATATTAAAAAACCATTTAAAAAATCCTTTTTTAGAATTATAAAAAAAAATAAAAAATATTTCTAAAAAATATATATAAAATATATATTCTTTATTAAAGAAACTAGGTAAATGATAATATTCAATTCAATAAAATAATCTAAATTAAATTTAAACTTAAAATATATATGCAAGTAATATTATTAATAAAAAAGTCCCTCGAAGTTTTCGATTTGCTCCAGTAGTTTCGAGAAACTTCTAGAAGGATTTGCAGTTAAGTGTAATTGCTATGCGGATTTCGAAATTCGATTCTTCCAGATCATTCGAGAAAGTTCTGGAAATCGTTCAAATCAAAACATGAATAATTTGCACGTGTTCGGGGAATGGTACAATACAAATTATGGTTTTTTGGAGCTAGAATCGGTTGGTCTGAACCGAATTTCTTCGGACAAACACCAAAACGTTGAGGGCACATACGCCTGTATCCCACAAACAATTTATCACTATAGCCCAAAGGGGGCCTTCACAATGTCACAAATAGCACAAAAAAGACAAAAAAAATTGGTTTTTCACTCGATTCACGAAGAACCTTGAGATTTTCCCAAAACTTTCCGACGACTTCGAATGCAAGGGGGCTCCCGTCGACGCCTGGGAGCAAAAACCGACTTTTCTGAAACACTTTCTCGCGACACTTTATCAAAAAACTAACATTCAAAAAGATTTTCCGGCTTTACGGCTTTCCGGAGGAATCTCTCGGAAAAGTTTTGTATCACCAGGTTGACATTCATGAGCCAAAACAGAGAAACCTTTTTTTTTTCAAAATCGGATGACTTTTCGATTTTTAAAGCACAAAAGACCCGGGAGCTACACGATGTACGTCTTACTCGAGAGTTTGTGGCAAAGCCAGTCCCTTACTAATAGAACATACGTTAAAGTGCCCACCACCACCCGTCATATATGCACAACCGTGGATATGCACGGCCGCTTTCTATGACGCTTTAAACGTGTCTGAAAGAAGTGATTTTAAGTGCTCATTCCGTCCCGAGACGGAGCCGCACGGGACTGATGCTGCAACCATGCACCGTAGTGCTGAAAGAAGAAAGTTAAGAAAGAAAATGTTTGTTTTTGGACTGGCTCTGCTGTCCGCTGACGTTAAGCGCTTTGTGTACCCGCATACTGAGTGTCACGAATTGAAATGGATGAGTCTACAGAAGAGTCGGGACTATCCCGCTCCCCATACGACGCTGCAAATTTCTCAAATGCCGCAAAGTTGGCCTCGGTTGCTACCAGATCTCCATGACCAATTGGGCCCGTGTGAGGACGGACCCTGGCAAACAGCTCCGCTCGTTCGAATTCCATAAGCGGGCAATCCCAGAGGATGTGTTCAACATCTTGGTGGTCATGCCCGCAGGTACAACCCGGCCCATCTACTATCAAGCCAAACTCGTGGAGTCTGGCGGCGAAGTTGCCATGGCCGGTGAGGAACTGGCTAATCCAGTGCGAAGGTTGGAGTCTTCTAGTTTGGTGCCTGCAGAATACGTCTGGAAAAAAACGGTAAGTGTGCCGCCCCTTGGGGGAGGCGGTCCACCTCGCCTGCCATGCCGCAAATGCGGTCTTGTACACAATGTCACTTACAGTCTTCCTGTAAGGAACGTCCTCGGATCTCTGCGGTGGTGTCAGATGGACACCGGCGAGTATTGTGCTGATCCCCCTCAAGAGGAGGGTGATCGATCCTCTGACTTGGACGTGCAGATCGAGGGGTAGCACCCCCGCGAGTACGGCAAGCGCGTCAGTAGAAGTTGTGCGGTAGGCTTTGGTAAGCGAGATCAGCGCAAGTCGCTGCCCGCTTAATAGTGCGCGTCTCACGAGAGTTAAGGAGTTTACTCGAGAATGCCAAATGCTAGAGGCGTAACCGGCAATTCCCATGAAAATTGCGCCGTATGCAACCTTAAGGGCTCTAGGCTTAAGTCCCCAATTGCTGCCCGCCATTCGGGCCATTCTCTGATAGGCCGAATTGGCCTTAGAGACGGCCGTCTTGGCGTGGTGAACGAAAGACAGCTTGTCATCAAGAATTACTCCCAGATACGTAACCCTTTCGGAGAAACGCACTGAGGTCTGGCCAAAACGAACCGTGGGCGGCCGTCGAGTTATGTTGACCCGAGAACTACCCCTGAGGAGGACAGCTTCCGTTTTGCTCGGGGCAAAGGTCAGCTTGTTCAGCAACCCCCAATTAAGGATTCTGCCCAAGGCGTCCGTGGCTATAAACAGAACATAAAATGAACGTATGTTGGATTTATATGAAAAATAATATTTCGTTTGACAGGTGTCATTTGCACCCGCGACCCGCAGTCCGCGCATCGCCTAGCAACGATCTTTTTAGACCGTGCCTCAACTAATGCATGGCCTTAACGTTCAATTTTATTTTAATTCATTCTGAATGACGAAAAGCAAAAGCGTGGAATATTTTATATTCCCCGTGTCATACTCCCCAAATTTCAGAATAAGGACAATAATTGGAGAGGGCTTTTGGTAGAAGTCAGGCCCCATTTCGGGCTGTGATGATTATGTTATTAAAATATAAGTAATATAATTAATACGATGTTATCTGCTTATGAATAATAACGCTATTAGGTACACACGCAGATACTCCAAAATGAACTGTATATTTAGTGCTTCAAATTAACTATTGACATATTGCCTTATTACCTCTTCTAACTACCATCTCATATTAAAATCCCACTCGACTGTCTTCCCACACCACACTCAATAAAATAATGATTGACGTCACAAACCATTGAACGTAACTCACAGTAAAGTTGAACTCTTGTTTGTTTGAAAAAAAATCTTGTTTCTTGCCCAGCTGAGTTTCTTATGATGTAATGTTTTGTAACAGTTCAATTGATTATTTAAAATCTTTATAAGTACTTTAAGGTGGTTCGCAGACGGAGAATCAACGCGACATCATTATAATTTCAACTCAGGAAACCCAAATTGCACCTTACACGATTAAATACATATTCAAAGCGTTAATATGGTCTTAACTGCCAAGCACTCATAACAGCTATCTAATAGCTTGTCCAGATGACGCGTGCCTTGCCGTGATACGAAGCGAGTGCATGTGGACGGCTCAATGAGGTCACATGTACCTCGACCGCGCGCGAGAAGTGACACGCAGCGATAATATGTTGGCGGCTCAATGAGGTCACTTGTACCTGGAATGTGCGCGAGTTTTCACGCGCGAGTCAAATCGCGGCATATCGAACATAGTTATCTATTGACATAGGACTGATTTTGCCAAGTAAGAAATACCTAGGTAAAAATATTTGGTACATATTATTTGTGACGGATCTCGTGGTGCAGTATGCAAGGCACTGGTTTTCCACCCGAGAGCTTTGGACTCGATCCCGGTGATGACACAATATATGTATGTGATTTTCTCAAAACCTGGGTGTTTGCTATTGTTAAAAATTACTAACAACCACCTTGTAGGAAAAAGCAAGGACATGGTTATTAATAATATTAAACTATATATAGGTAATAACCATTACGTTTTTATTTCGTCGATAGTTCATACATTGTTTGACATGGCGGTTACAGAACTAAACGAGAATTCGAAAAAAATATTTAAGTAGGTATTTAGATCCTTTTCACGGCAAACGAAAACTTCTAAACACATTCTTTTTTGTTTCAATCATTGTCACAACCACAGTCATTTTAGGGACTGTGACTCGAAGCCTAATGATTTTTTTGTGTTTTACTCAAGTTTTCTCACCTATAAGGAAGTTTTTAATAAAGGGAACGTAATGAAAGCGTTTGATTGCATCAATTATCAGCGTATGTTCTTAGTCGATTTATTGTTATATTATTGTGACAATATAAGCGGTGAAACTTGTGAAACAATAGAGAAAGTAAAATAATTATCTCCTTATAATGTGGCTTCTTTGGTTTACGTAAGCACAGAATTTCTTAATTTATTTTGCAATTTGCCTGGCATGCATGCATGTAGCTGCCTGCTCCTCCTCGAAGATATTATTGCGGCATTAAATTTAAGGACATCCGCGGCAGTGTATTCTCCAAAAAGTCACCGAAACAAAGGGACCCCACTCCAACCCGCTTTCGCCGTCTTCGCCTTTTAAAGTTTTGCAAGAAAACAATAAACTCATTGTCGGTGCCAATAAAGTAGTCGATGGCAACAAGCGACAATGATCCGAGTCCTCTGTTTGCGTACAGATTACTCTCTGTGAATATATGCTCTGGATCATTTACTCGGAAATCGGCTCATTGGTTAAACTCGGGAGATTTGTTGCCTTATATCAGTCGTGTTAACTCGGTTGGATTCGTAATTTATGTAGCTGAAAATAATTGTCTGGTATAATTTTGGGATTGCATTATAAAGAAACACAGTGCTTATAATAAAATTATATTTATACAACAGTAATTAAACATACATAATCATTTTGAAAACACTTCTGATATAATATGTTATAACTTTTATAACCAATAGAAAAAATCTTTTTGAAAAAAGTATCGCAGGAATCGAACCTGCATCTCTCGGATATCGCCCCCATGCACAAATACCACTATGCTAATGGCGTCATACTTAATTGCGAGAAATTTTAACTGATGAATTTTATTACTCTCTGAAGCGTTTTCCAAATTGCGCTACTATTGGCGATCGGCTCTTGTATTTTAAATCAAAGTAGATATTACTTTAATTACTAACCGACGTCACGGATCGCTCCAAGATTTTTTGTTGTAACTTACTTGAACTTGCTAATAATTTTTAATTAACTATTTTTTTATTCAACGAATAATTCACAAGATTTAAGAATGTAACATTCTAATTATTGAACATACCTACATAATTTTGAAAACACTTCTGAAATAATATACCTATTATAACCAATAGAAAAAAAATCTTTTTTAAAAAAACAGCAGTAATTTTTTAGCATGGGTCACCACCTGCCAATTTCAGTATTGGTTTTTTATTGCAGCTAAAAGTATGGCTTATTATAAGCAATAACAAAGTATTGACCTAAACCATTTGAACTATGTTAGTACATGTGATATTTAGTTTATTTTGTTTTAATAATACATTTTTCTAACGAAATAACTTGCTATGATGAAGCGACCTAGTGAAAGAGCTTTCTGGGGGCAACCTTCACTTTGCCCTGAGAGAACCAAATAATCGTGAGTGGTGGAGAGTCTTGGTCGTTCAGAAGATGACTGCTTTTCAGGACAGTTACGATCCTCAGCCACGAAAAAACGACGAAAAAGAGAGAAAACCTAGTATATCTATCTACTAATGGCATGGACACATGGAATCTTAACGTAAAAGAAATTCAACAATTACAAGTAGCGCGACGTGGTATATAAAAGAAAAGTGCATGTTGGGCATAACGCGGAAAGACCACAAAATAAAACAATGATTACGAAGGCAGGCGAAAGCACGCGATGTTATCGAGGTCGCTAAGGACATGAATTGGCAATGTTATGCACATGTCGCTTGGTGTGTGGATGACTGTTGAATAAATGCCGTCATACAGTGGTAACCAAGAGACACTGCGTGGCTCTAGACGAAGTTCGGAGGATGTAAGTAGCAGCGAAGAACTATGTATCGAGACGACTAGAAAGAGCTATAGGGAGGGTTTTATCCAGCAGTGGATCGACCGACTGCCAACAATAATTAGGTACCTAGTACCAATTATGCCATCTTATGATATTAGGTTCGCGAATCGAAATCGGGTACTCACGTTTAGAAAGTTTCTCATCGAAAATAATTTCACAAATCGGACTCAAAAACACTGTTTTTTGTAAAACATTGTTAAAAGTACTACGTTTACTTATTTATTTTTAGAAAAATATTTTTCTGACAGTAAAAACCGAGCTTGTAGTGACTGTTGGCAGTGGATAGAGTATATATATATATATATATATATATAAAGTTACCTAGTAAGACAGGTAGAAGGTAGATACTTGCTTACACGATATTAAAATTAATGTAACCTGTGATTTTTGTTTGTAATTGATCATTATTACTTACTGTAGATTAAAAAATAATTTTTGTTTAATTTAATTATAAAAGATACCCGACCATTTTACCAGTATCTGACCGACTAAGAATAAGAGTAGTGTAGTGGTCATTGGAAATATAAAGGATATGGTATTACTACCTACTGTATATATAATTATATTATATAGAGAAGTTATCGTTTTTCTTTTGATTTTTTTTTTTTTTGGTTATGATGTTAATCAAATATCAATGAAATTCTATTTATTTTTAAATATTTTTTTTTCTATTTGTTTCAGGTACGAACTCAAATTGAATGTACAGCAGTATTTTTCTACCTTATAGTATGTACTTGATATTAAGTACCTACCATGAACTGTAAGTATTGATACTTTAATTTTACGGAGTGAATTATCGGTGTTATTATTCACGATTCTAAATTTATAAAACGAATACGCTTAGCACGCTCGTATACTTTGTGATTCAAAGAAAAATCATAACTTTTTTTTTCATATATTTTACACCTGTCAAAGTTGGCTGATTTACAGCCTGTATTTTAGACATGCAGCGATCAGCCTTCGTTTTGAGTTTTATTAATGTACGTCGTTACTTCATTATGGAACGATTTATTTCTTTCAATTTTGCCGATACACCCATTGTATCCTGAAACATTCTTTTATATTTCGGCAACAACTTGTCTCGGACGTTGTAATGTAGGCGTTTATTTTATTAGACCCGCTGGACTGTTCCATATCACACGAATAAAATAATAATTTATATTTCATTTGTATATCGAATGATTTTTTACACATTAAATAAATTGAAATTTATGACATTCATTTTTTATAGTTATCAGAATTATTGTTTCCTTTTTATATTTTATTTATACACAATAATAATGACACTACTCCTGTTTCTGCGTTATCGTTTTTTTAAGCATGATGTCACTGACTGACATCACAAATCTTAGCAGACCAGTAAGCTTCATCATGCGACAAGCCAAACCATTCAAGAATTCAAATGTCATACGTACGTACACTCTTGAATATGGGTCGATTATCTGGTGTCCTTATGAGGCTGAGGGTGATACGCTCGATTAAGACCGAGTGTGGTACGGTTTTTGGTTTAGGGGGATTAACTTCAATGTCCTTATGAGGTTTCCTATAAGCTTATTTTAGAACGCGTGCAGAAGAAATTTCTTCAATGTCTTTATTTTAAGACATGTAACTACAGATGTATTTTCCTTTCGATAATTCGTGAAATGATTATTTTCCGACCGCCTTTCTACAAGGCATGCTTACTTTTCACTCTCTTGAATCTCGTAGGTCACCTCTGCTCTTGGGACATTTTTGCCTGTTATCGCGAGGGATGTTTTCCAATCCTGGTGTCCTAAAATAATTGAATTTACCTACATGCGCCAGTCATGTGCCTACGTGGTCGCAGCCTTGGTTTATTGTCGGTCGGAACCCTTACCTCGTGTAGACGTCGTCCACATAGCTCTTCCTAGAGCGGCCTTGGTGCCAAGTGCCTGGTGGGGATCCTGCTTGAACTTTGGATAGCCCTGGAATCTAGAGTTTAGATCAATCGCATCTAACAACGTGATGTGCCGTTGATCCGTCAAGATATTACCTATATATGTTTGCATTTAAAAAAACATTTTAGCACTGTATTTTTGTCGGTGCATGGACATATAATAATATAAATATTCGATTACATACATAATAAAATAAACGCAATTTCAGTATTCGTTATTAGAATAAATGCCGGATGTGATTCGTTAATTAATTGAAAGCGACAATAATAACATTAAATATATAAATTCGATTATTAAAAATAACTCACATACTAACAGCATACACCTATATACTAGTAACTCCCAGCCTCTTTTTGTTTTGACGAAACCCTTCAAACATTTTTAATATCTCGCGGATTCCCTAATTAGCTATTAAGGTGTGATACGTTACTAATTGAGCGTCCTAAGCAGCTAAGTACCAACGTATTAAAAATTTATATTGTAACAGTCCTTAATACAACTAAATTCCTTGAACACAATTACAACTTTCCAAATAAACATTCCGTTCTTTAAATACAGGTTACTTCAAACCTTGCTTTTATCCTATTACCAAAAAAGTTTCAAGATATACCTATTACTATCTACTTTTTAGGTGAACTTTTTCGAGTTCTCGTGCAGCCCTAGTGTTTTGTGGAACGCCGGTCGGCAATCATTAGTGGGCATATTAAAAACTATGTGAATCATAGACTATAGATACATCTAGACGCCACCCGTTGCATTGCTAAATGAAGCTGCGTGCCGTGCGTTTGGTTTGTGGGCGAGCAAACGCATTCGTCTACAAATGTTCGAGACCATAGACCATTTTGCTAGTGCTCGCCCAGCTCGCCCAAAGTGCTCGCACTAGACGATCAGATTTAAAATATAATTTTCTATTTTTTTACGTTATATAGTATTTTTAAGCGGTCAAAATGCAACCATTAGGTAAAGATATCCATAATTTTAGTTATTTTAAAGAAACACTAGGTCACTGATATTAAAATATATAATAATATACAAATAAATTATCACGAACATGTATCAACTTACCTATGAAACGTAATACCATCTTCTTGCTTATCAGTACGGCTACCATATTTTAATACAACGCACAGAACCATCTTTCCTACTTAATTAACTAAAAATATTTACCACTGACTTTATGTTTAACACAAAAAATAGCAATTTTAGCTTCACGAGCTCGCAGGTTATCGACGCTACGTGAAGCAATTCACCACGATTTGCCGGCGATACTTTTGGAAACTAACTCTCACACGTGTCGCAGAAATTATAAGGGTGCCGAATACTTTCTCACTCGCACTCATTCATCGTTTTTGTTCAGGCCTTGATGTGAATAATATAATATCCATTCATTTTTACGAAACTGCATAGAAGCTTTCTTCAATTACACTTCTGAAGGACTCTCTCTCACGTTCAAGGTAACAATCGATGCATTCTTTTAATGGATTTAGTGCTCTCCATGAGTTTAAGACACACGGTAGTGCTAGAAACTTGCCATCCGATAGTTGTTACTAATCCCATTATTGGTACCGTTCCCCTATATTTTTATTCTTTCAATTGTTTCATATACCTATGTACTTAATTGACTCCTCAGTCATCTTACGTATAATTTTATTTAACAATATATTGACATGAAGTCATTCTAATTGTATCAAACTTTCCGGTTGATAAAGAAGTTGTTCAATTTTTCATGCCTAATTTTAATGCAGTTATGTACTTTAAATTGGTACATACTCCTACAGAATAATTACAGTGTTGTTGGTCAAATATCTTTAAAATAAATTATGCTGGTGTATTCAAAATGGAAAGTGTACCGTTATTTTTATGAACTGTTGTAGCATAAAGCAATCAGTGCGAAGATATATTATTTACTTTTCATACAAGCGATCTAATGTTCAAAAGTAACATTCTGTATAGCGTACAGTGTATATGTGAATTGAAGATTTTTTCACAGTACTGCGTTTGGCTCAGCGGACGAATGGCATATGGTTGGGTTACCAAACGATAGGTGCATATTTAACCCTGCGACCTTATAATGGTCCATTGATTAAGCTCTTATTGTCCTCAAGAATCGCTATCTAGGCACGACGATATTTTTTTTTACCGAGAAGAGTTGAGTCAATTTAACGGAGTAATTCTCAACCGCTGTGTCAGCAGTTATTAAATATGTCGCGAAATAATTAAAAATCTAGCAGCTTATTGTGATATATCCCTACTCCAAAATCATATCAAATCTAATCAAATTTATTTATTTTACATATAATGAACATAACAAATTATAAATTCAAAGCGTTCACGACATGACATAAAATAAGTGTTAATAATTAAAAAAAAAATTTAAATACCGAGAAGTGTGAGTTAATAATACAATAGGTAATGCAATAACAAATAAAATAAGAAAAGATATAAAATAAAATAAAGTAGATAGAAGCACACAGAGTGAACTTTGATAGACCCTATCTTAAAAACTTATAAAACAACGTCCACCTAAATTCACCCTCACGTAAGTGGAATATATCAATATCCGAAGCGATTTCATTAAACATGGTTATTGACCTCCCAATTGGCATTACTAATGGCAGGTTAGTTCTGCATCGTGGGATAACAAACAACGGATGCCTTCGATTCCTAAGGTAATTATCAGAGACACATAAGCCAACACCACCAAGAATGGCAGAGTTCACATTAACGCCGCGTATAAGTCTGAAAAAATATGTAGCTAAATAAAGATCCCTTCTAAATTTTAAGCTACAGTATGTAAGCATCCCTTAGAGAAAATCAGTCGGATAGAGCCACGGATAATATCCATACAGCCGAAAGTAAAGGAGTCTCAAAAATTTTTTTTGGACTCTCTCCACCACAAGGCCGTACTTCAACTGATGTGGGGCCCAAACGATAGACTCATTCTCAAGTCTGCTTCTAACTAATGAGTTATAGAGAATTTTTAGTACCGTAACATCCGAAAAGACCCGGGAAGTACGCAAGGCAAAGCCTAACATCTTTAGCGCCTTTTTACAAATGGTAGCTGTATGACCACTAAACGTCAGTTTACTGACAATCATATCCAATAGTGATAGAGAAGCGCGTAACATTGTCAGACGAATCACTACTTAATGTTTTTAAATTGATTGATATTGCAAAAGGTTATAATATACAATATAGTAGACAAATATTCACAATGAAATAAGACCTTGGCCACCATTCGCACTCGCATCGATTAATTATGACACGTAGAAACTACATTAATATCAGAGTTGCCATTAATGACAGATATTGCAGTAATCAGGCTACCAAGGTGATTGAGATGGCAATGTACTGCACATGTCATGTTATACGGATGGGGCACTAAACAATGACATAATATGTAACTACCTTAAAACCTGCTGGATTGATAAACTGGAAGTGAAAAATGAATGTGAACTAAGAAGAGTGATATATACATATGAATAATATAATATGTACTTACCTATTCTATGTATGTAATAATAACTACTATTACAAGTTATTTTAATTTTCAAACCTATTTTTATCAATACAATTAGTTCTTTTTTATTATTATATTAACCTGTTCATGCAGATGTAGGTACTTATGCAATTTGTCGCCATGGTAATATAATATTATGTTGTGTGTCAATTAGGAAAAGGTTGATATACTCTGGTTTAACGGGATGAAAACCAATCCATGGACCTATTTAAAAGTTAACGATTGATGTGCAAATCGACTAAAATAAATTCATTTAAAAAAAATCAACACGTTAGGACCGTTAGGTGGTTGTTGAAATTATAATATTATCGCAAAATTTACTTTGTAAAATTTTATAGGATCAAAGTTTATCGAAAATGAGAGTATAAGTATCTTGATAATCTTAGTTAATAAATGCAGAACCTCATGGAAAATTATCGACAATACCATCAATTTTTTTCAAGAAATTTATATCTTTTATCTACGTGTACCCCTTATATTTCTAATAGAAAATCATTTGTCACTTTATTAGTGTAATCTAAATACTATCTTTCTAATTATATACTTCGTATAGACAGTGCTTATCTCTGTGTCCCTATACCTATTTATATAATATTATATACATGAATGTTTTGACTTAACTTTATATTAAACCTTATTTTATTGTAGGTTTATTGAATTATTGTTTTTGGACGAGATACTTAACTTATAAGGAATAATAATTGTATTAAAATTAACTTTATTTTCTGGTACCTAGGTATTTATTTTGTTAGGGATGCGTCTATCAAAAGAATTGTAATTTTTATGTGCCGTTTTATTTTATTATTACTTTTTTTTTTTTAATATATTCGGTATTAAGTGAATTTTATCTATCATTGTGACCGTGGCCGATCAACCATCATCACCTCGCAACAGTTCTTCCAAACATAATCTGCGCGCTGCATGAGTAACATGTCAAGGGATGCTGATTCCGCCGTAGGGAAGTGTCATGACCGCGTGCTTTCTCTACCCCGATGGCGTGATGGGGTGAAAAAATTTTTACCCCGCATACAAATATGAAATTATTGAGGATTGCTCCTAAAACGGTATGTTAGATTCTTTCTTTTATAAAACTCACAGATATATTATAACGTGGCTATGTTTTTCTTGGCCATGTAGCCTAAGGTTATTGGCATTTACCGGTGTCTATCTGGATCAGGTACCTGTCCACAACTACTTACTATACCTATCTTCCTACTTTTCTCAAATCTGTTGTCGATAATGATTTTGGCAATTTTCTTCTCTATTTTGAATAAGGATGGAATGTTTAACTAAAACTAGTCTCTAATACATAACATTAATTTACTGCCAGGGTTTGGGATTAGAATCTGGAGATGTTTCCAACTTCACAGAATATGGTTAAAGTATTTTAGTTTTCTAGTTATTACACCCTGATCTTCAAAAATTTACCTTTCAAGCTGATACTGCCAGCCTTCGTTTACGAGAATACACGTCTAGGCATAAGGAATCTGACTCTTATTCTGATTCCTATGTTTTAGTCATTACTACTCAGTACCTACTTTGTCAGTCGTGCCCAGGCCTCGGCTCGGCACTAATAACTGTATTTATCCAAAATTAACTGTTATATACGTACATAATATTCTGTAGGTAAACTATATAATATAATATGTGATTGGTTACTCGTAGGGTTAATTAGTTAAAAGCTATTACTTTAAATCTGCATAGCCTAGGTGACAGACGGCCATGTCGTAGCTTAGAGAGATATTTGAGATATTTTAATGAATCTTTACTTAGTCACTTTGTCGGCAGCCGTCTTCTCTTCAGGTCGACAAATTTGTGAGCAATGTTGCGTAGTCTTATGCGCCGCTTTGCATACCGACATTTTTTCGATGACATTTATTTCATACCCATTTACTCGGTCAATAAATATATAAGGTTTAGATATTTTAATTATTATCGGTTAGTAAGTAGCAGTATATATTTTAATTGCAGAGTTTAATATTCCAATCCTACATTGGTATCTTTTGTATAGCATTCATGACTTTTTCAAATGTAGGCACATGTTTGGAAAAAAACGACTTGTATCATTTATCCACTTTTACCTAGACTTCATAAATCATATTAAAATTTTAATTTTCTTCCAATCCTGAAAATAAAAATATTCTAAAGCAGGCTGTGATCTACTATCCAGCATCAACACTGGCAGTGATCTACCACACTCTCCCATTATAATTCTTCAACTTGTACAAAAGTAGTACATATTTTTGGCTGAGGACACTAAAGCGTGCCATATTATTGAATTCATAATCACAAAGAAGTACCATCTCACTCATACACCAGGCCGTAAATGGTGAAATACGATGAAGTACGTCATCCGGGCTTCCTCAGGAATACGACGACTTTCACGTAAGCTGGTTAAGGAAACAAAAAAATGAAATAGTTAATGCTTCCTCTTCAAAGTCACATTGAACATGCCTGATAAACCACTAAATAAACCTCAGATTTCATATTAAACACGTATCTCAGGAGATTATTTAATATAGATAATATTATCAAATATATTCCGGACTATATTTAAAATCTCAAATATAAAAATGATCATTGAAAACTGTGATAAAAATATACAAAGAGACATATGTACTTAAATCATATTTAATATTTTATTAAATATATAAACATATTTGCAATAGTAATTCATGTGGTACTTTGACCATTTATAAAAATGGTAAATGTCAGTCTATATTATATGAAAATTTAACATACAAACAAAAATATTGTTACCTACTATATGTGAAAACCTTTTTTTGTATTGATTTTCATAGATACCCACGTGCATTACAATACGATTACGAAATAAAGTTGACCTCTCAAATTGGAATAAATATATTATCTTCAAAATTGTATGCACCGATACACATATCGTATGTTTTAAACGTGTTGCTTTATTTATGAAAACAGAGCGCTGACGACCAAATCATTTTTCAGTGTTCCATATATTTTTAAAATTGAATAGTTATAAAATCTGCATTAAATATTACCACACACCATTCTTTTTTGTCGTTGTCTTCATGGCAGAGGTTCGTGATCACTGTAGAAATATGTAATAGCCGTCTCCTTTCAATCAGTTTTCTGACAGCCTAGAACTAGTGTTCTTGAATGATTTCTTTTATCCTGCCAATGATTAAGTCACTGAAATATTATAATTATATTTCAAATTTCATTAATAGATGGTTTAAGTATTATATTATGAGAAAGTGTAGTCCACAATTTAGAAAGAGTGGATGAGTTTGTGTATCTGGGATTGACCATTCTGGAAAAGGCGGATGTGAAGCAGAAATAAAAATTCGCACACAGATTCCGAAAAATGCGATCACACGTGTAACCGCCGTATGGAAGGATCGAGGAATTTCAGTTATATGAAAATTATACTTGAGCAATCGATAGTGGTCTCCATATTTTTGTACGGTGTCGAGTATGCTGACGGCAAGGGAGTGGAAGGCAATTGATGCATTCCTTTGAATTGTGGTGTTGGCTCTGAATGCTTCGTATTTCTTGGACAGAGTACAGAGCGAATCAATCAATCATCCAGAGATTTCAGATAAGGGAACGGCTCTCGACAATATGTATGACAGTACGCATTTTGCAGTTTTACGAACGTATTCGGACCAGGCCGGATAATCTGGAGAGAGTGGTGGTTTTGGGTAGCCTCCAGGGAAGGAGAAGCCAAGGAAAAGCATCGGCCAGCTGGAGCGACCGAGTGAGGGAGGTTACCGGGGGCAGCCCTTACTTTGCCATGAGAAGCAGAACCGATAGGGTTGGAAAGTCTTCGTCGCTCAGAAGGTGACTGAAGTTTATGGTGGTCACGATTCTCAACTATGGATGGATAACCAAGAGAAGACAATTGAACCGTTCTTAAAAAAATAATTATATAGTTGTACTGGTACTATTTTGGTATCTAACTAATACAGCATGTTTCGTAAATTCATCCATATTCACCCACTTCTAGCATATACGTGAACACACATAGCCGCATACACATGCATGTTTTAATTGAGATCTGGGCATCGACAAAGGCGTTTTTTTATTTCCTCATTTGCCTAGGTCGCAAGTTCAAGTTTGCGAATATTATTCATTTGTTACCGAACCGAGATCGATGGCCAACTCAAGCCGGTCGTACTCTACGTATAGGGTGTTAAAATTTAATTTCGGTACTCAATCCTCGTTAGTTACGAATTTATAAAGCGTAATAATTTACAATCCATAAGTCATTTATGCAAAAATGGTTGGAACCGAATTGATGGTTGTGATTGATGGTGGCTTCAAATCTTCGATCCATCGACCCTGAAAATATTTTAGAGTAAAACACTGAATTTGTCGTAGAACAAATCGATAGATTAATACAAATATAATATTACTGTACCTACATATTATATCCAATTTTGAAGGTTTTGATACTATCAAAATTAAAATATCTGAATCGTTGAATTTCTATGTGAATAAGACAATAATTTTACAGCATATTGATATGATGGGAACATACGTTATCTAGACATACCTACACCTATATAATATGTGTATTCGAAATATTAGTTTAAGATTTATAATACAACAGTAAATAATATGTATGATTCTACAGATGACACAGCATTTTATTTTCTTTTTCAATTCTCTTCTTTTTGTGGTCATACTAAAATTAGTCGTATAATGTTTGAAAATAAAAATAATAGGTATATAAATCGAAGTATATGATACATAGACAAATTTCTTAAATATATGTCTCGATTATCACTGAATATATGAGTATATAATAATATATTAAATGTAAATTAAAAATCCAAGAATGGCATGGCCTTAAACATTTTCCCTGTCTTCAAAAATACGTTCACATAAAAATTAAAATGTAAGACAGCGTTTGATAGAAAGGTACAATATTTTCCTTGCTTTATTTACCATCTCCATGTAAAAATGTAACTGTTTTTTTTCATATTGTAATTTGGTCAGTAAAAATCTACATCACATGAAAATTGTGTACCTACCATCTAATGAATTAGCAATATATTCAACACATGTATAATTACAGTCTCTAAGATAAACTGCGACTTTTCTGTCATATTTACTGTCTATAGGTACATGGCGACTGAGATTAGTTGTAAGCCAGTTCAATATTTTGTAGATTCCAGCATTTTATACCAATTTTATTTAAAATTACCTATTTTGTGATGTATAACATAAATCAAATTGTTAGTTCTAAATTAAATCATTGTAAAAATGTACAAATAAGTATGTTTGTAGAAAAAATACATACATATTTTTCCTTACAGTTACTATAACTAATATTTTTTTTATTCTAAAAAATGTCATATCTAATTAAAAACTCTAGAATACTCTCGGAAAATTTGCAAAAAAAATCTAATAATGTGTTCTGAATATTTTCCTAGAAAATGTGGTCACCGTCGACATTGCTAGTAAATTACAATATTCGTGAGTTTTTTCGGGGTTACTAGATCAGGATTGTATAAGTAAAGTATTTCTGAAATCCGGTGATTATGTTTTCTGCATCTCTAATACCGACCACCAAATGCGATATTTGTATTGCATTCCTATTAACTATTATTAATTTATCCAGCATTAAAACATCCTATACGTATTGGGGCCACACGTACCTACACCTGATATATTCACTCACACGGTACCGAGTCTCGTGGAGAAGAGATATTCTCTCACATTGCTCAGCTCGGCTCCGATGATGGCCTCTCCAAGACGATTGTCAAAACATAATTTTTATCTATTGAAAAAAATCTCGGTAGGAGAAATATGCGAGGCAATAAATCAGACGGCACAGTTCGCCCGGCCGATTCGCCTTTCGATAAAAACTATGAATAATTTACTCAAAATTAATAATATTTGACTTGTAGTTTTCGTGTTGTTATGGCATAAGAGCAGCACATTTTATATTACAAACGAAGTATCATGATTTAGATTTTTTTTTAAATTTGTATCGCCCGGAAACGCTAACGCTTTCCATTTCTCCCTTCTTTCCTCTTAAAACTCTCCGCCAAACTTAATTAATTTTTCGAAAACACCATGATCAATCAGGTATCACTTTAATCATTATAAATTAAAACGGCATTTGCTTGGTAGAATTTCATTTTACAAATGATAATATTATAATGTATATTAAATTCTACTTACAATTACAATACACCTCAATGATAACTGATAAAACACAAAATATAATAGGTAGGTATGATTACATATATATATATATATATTGAACACTACAACAGGCCATTTGCCCTAATGGTAGTTGTGTAGTGAAACAGTAGTGTAGTTAGTAATAGAAGTGAATAAAGACACTCAGACTTTGAGAAAATCACATAAATAATATAATATTGTCACCTCACCGGAAAATGAACGCGGATCCCTCGGATGAAAGCCAGCGTCTTACATACTCAACTACAAGGCCCACATAAACCACAGATTTTAATAATAATCACGACCGGTTTCGTCCGCTGAACATTTTAGACTGTTCTATTAAGTGGAGAAAACCGATCCTCATCAATTTTAAATTATGTGGAATAATGGTATTATATAATAACATGTTGTATTTTAACTAATGTTTATATCCTCACAATTATAGAAAACTACAGTACCTGGGCCTCATTATGATAGGACAAAGTAGGCTCATTATCCAAGGAAAGATCAGAGGTATACGTAGGTATAAGTGTAAGATACCACAGTAGTATTATTGAAATTTCGTCTAACTACTCCAGGTAGCAGACGATACAGTGAAGATCGTTATGATGCTGACCAACTTACGATAAGAGATGTGAAGAAGTATAGGTATATATAGGTATAATTAATTTATATGACATTATTTATGATTTCTGCGTATTCTAACTAAATAATGGGTGTAGTAAAGATATTGAAAAAAAATATTCTTCAATAAAGT
Organism: Rhyacophila brunnea; assembly: GCF_057557595.1. NCBI lineage: Eukaryota > Metazoa > Arthropoda > Insecta > Trichoptera > Rhyacophilidae > Rhyacophila > Rhyacophila brunnea. Next base: position 4,128,291 of record NW_028232796.1, on the reverse strand, counting down.
GGAACCTATCATGACAATTATGACAGAAAGAAGCTCTGGGAATACTGTACTTTTTTTTACAAATTCTCAAATGAATTCATTCATACACATATTTTTTTATATACAATAGTGCTACTTATGTCAAAAGTTCAGTGATTTTTACAGGGAAGCAACATAATGATCCATCTGGAAAAAGATTCATGATATTTTGGGTTAAAGTGAGATTAACAAAACGCAACGTAGATGAGAGTATTTATTTAAAAAAAATAGTTTACTTCCGAAATATGTTGCATAGGTATTTTAAGAATTTTTAATTTTAATGATGATTTGAATTTAACTAAAATGGCATTTTAGCCTTTCTAGTTGTCCATTTTATATTTGCTTTCTTAATTTTTTCATTACTTTACAAATATGACTAGTTTTTTTTGAAAATAGTTTTTTTTATTGTAATTTGATGTACGACACTCATTATTAAAACATTTTTGGACACGCCAACAAAAATAATGTGTTTTGGAAATGTGCTAAAAACAATGTTTTCCACTATCAATTTGCTATGTCGCCAAATTGTCGATTGATTTATAACAAGATGTGTATTTATTAATAGTTTTGAACCCAAAGTTCAAATATTCAAGCGATAGATAGTGTTCTTGTACCGTATTTCGCAATAATTGTGGAAGACTTAAGGAGTTATACTTGCATAATATTTTTTTTTATTTAATATTATTTTCTGGTGAAACATGCAATCATTGTGGTTTATTTTGTCAGTTACGATAAATAATGAATTATTTATATATTACCGCTTACAACTTTCTCAGAATCATAAATACATTATAGTAATATGTATTAATGTATGAGTGTTTCACAACCATCGTGAACCAAGTCCATTCTGGTTATTTTTGGGTAAGCTAGGTTCAAACATAATATTTTATTATTTATAGTGAAACACTCATATATTAGTATATAATATATAGTAGATATAGTATGGATAAAATTAAATTAATATGTTTTTTTCAGATTTAGTTAAATAAACAGATGGAGTGTTTCTATGTAACAATACTGGAAAATAGTAGTACATAATATTTCACATATTCCCAAGGACCGTGGAATCGTGGTGCTATCTACTATTTTCAATTTTTTTTTCAAATAGACGAACCGCCCTAAAGCATGGTAGAATTTACCAGAACGCTCCGGACTCGATTTTATGAATATTATTTTTATACATAATATGGAAAAGGGCACTAAATTATCACTCGTTCGTATGAAGTACATGATAACGAAGTTCTAAATATTGAAAATAGTTGAAATAGCTAAAAGGACCTGCATCTACCGGTCGATCGATCTCAGGTGATGATGGTGCTGTTGTCAAGATTCGGTACATTTTGTAATTATATATTATATAGTACTTAGTTAATTTAGGTAGACATAATCTTAAAGTATCGACTGTGGTTTATTAATTTTCATTATAAAGTTAGCATTGTATTAAATTTATTTAAACTTATATATTACATTAATGGGGTGTGTATTGTTCGAATGTTTCCGGTCCTTGCAATTTCCTAGTCAATTGGGCGTAAATAAGATTATACACATATCTTTGAAAATTAACGAATACTGTTGTCGAATATTAAACCGCTTTGAGGTTGGTAAAAATTTAATAAACATTTTAGGATAAGGCGTCAGAAATGATTGCGTATGGTCTCATTCCTGTGTCTTGAGGCAGCGGTTTCCAACCTTTATGCTACTACGCCTCCCCGAAGAAATTTTTTTTTTCCGCGCCTCCCTTACCTTTTATTGTTTTAATAGATTAAATTATATAGAAACGTTTTATTAAATGAAAACTTTATTATAAAAAAAACTACAATTAACAGAATAATAACAAGGTTTAACTATAACATACACATACGTGTAGATTTATTTTTTATAAAAAAATATTTTTAAACATTTAAACCAACTACATCTATCGCATAAAAATTTAATGCGAGGGTTGTTGTTGTTTATTGGCACAAAGTTTATCAAATCTTGGGGGCAATGTGGAGAGTGCCACTCGTAGCTCTTTTTCGACTACTAACCTAGCTCGATATTTGGTTTTCATTGCAGCCAGTGCCGAAAAGCCCGTTTCGCATAAATACGACGTTACAAACGGAAGAAGCACTTGCATTGCTTTGTAATACAAATATTCATACTATCCGCTAAGATTCATCCAAAATTGAATTAAGGTTTCATTTTGAAACTTTTGTTTTAGTAGGCTATCGCATGATAATTCTATCAGCTTTTCCTTTTCAATGGTTGTCAGCTCAAATTCGTCATCTTCATTGTCGATAAATGGATTCTGTACCCACAAAAACTTTGAGAAATCAAGGTCTTTAAAATAATTTGAAAAATGCAGCACTAAACCATCCAAGTGTTCAATAAAAAGATTCTTGCTTGTTTCAATATTGGCTGTGGCCCAGAAATCTTTTAGCAGTGAAAACATGTCCAACTTATTCTTTTGTAAATTTGACTTCCATAAAAAAAAGGTTTTATTCCCACTAGTATCAGCATCTTTCCTCTTACAACCACTCAAAAATGTATCCATTCAACTAAAAAATATTTTATTATTATATTATATTGAAGAAATCACGTCAAAAACAATTTAAAAAAACAATATCACACCCTGCCTACACGCTTCGGTTGACACTTTAGCTACGAGTGACATTTAAATTTGACGTTATTGTTTTCATGCAACCAGCGGTCGTTTTGTGCATTACCGAAACAGAGCGTTTGCAAAAGCGCCATTTTTAAATTTCTCCGCTCCAAATATTTTTTAATAGGATTTAAATATATGTATTATATATTAAAATAAACATTCATGCACTGAATTTTCACTGTTACGTTAAGATAGGAAGTTTTATTTATTTGTAGATATTATGGTATAAAAATTAATTTATTAAAAAATTTTGGCGCCTCCCCTGGCAATAGATCGCGCCTCCCAGGTTGGAAACCGCTGTCTTGAGGTATATTATATTTAGCAGCGGGTTGGAGCGGATCCTTTTTTGAGTTGCTTAGCTCCGCTCCGGGACCTAATACTTGCTCCAGCTCCGCTCCGGGTAAAAAGTTTATATGTATAGAAATGTTAAAAATATTAAAAATTAAGTAAGTAGTTTTGAAATAAAGTTTATTTTTCGTCCTTATTGCCAGCAAATCGTCTTTAATTATCTGCCCTTTCTGTAAAAAAAAAAGTGAGGTTAGGTTATTTATCACTCGACAGTGTTTCCGTATTTCAAATAATTCCAGTGTTAAGTGTCAAATATAATATTTTCATTGGTTTTTAGAACGTAAATTTATTAATAATAAAAAACATCTGGAGCGGTGGAGCACTACACATTTTTGGTGCTCCGGCTCCGCTCCTACTCCGGGTAGAACCCCATTGCTCCACTGCTCTGTGCTCCTGCTCCGAGTTCCGCTCCAACGCTCTGATATTTAGAAATATTTATCGGTACGTACGTCCTTATTGTGTATTTGAAACGTTGGTATCGTAAGTAGGTATGTAACACTGTCAAGTTTTAGAGCCAAAGATGTGATTTTTCATGTATATTTTATTTATGTTGGTAAGTACCTACTAGCTACTTGCCAAAAACGTAGATGCATGAAGCATACCCATCTGCATTTTTAAATACACATAATATGTCTTCGTTTATATGCGACTGCGTGTCCCGTTTTCGTGAAGACGTCTTCAATCGGCGGGCCGCGGCCTCGCATCCGCCTGTCCATGGCTCTCGGTTGGACGCCTGTTCAATGCGCGACAACGCATAGCTCCGCGGCGGACACCTTACATCGCGGCTAACACGCCATTGTTTGCAAATGGCGGTGACTCGCGAAAGAAGACGACCGCCTCGTCAGGGTGCGTCCTTCTCCGCTTCCCCGCCACCCCGCCTCATTTTAAGGCTTTCCTTCATTCGTGATCGCTAAGTTAGCAGCCAGGATTTTGGTTCAGGGATGGAATGCAAATTAAAATGTAACTAATATTTATTGAGTGTTGTTAATTTTTCTATTTCTCAATTAATATGTGTGGAATGGGCGCTTTGATCTATAATCCAAACAATCATATCAGGTACACCCGATAAATGATTACTTTGGCGAAGTCGGAATTAGGTTCCCTTAGCTTTTGTGAACACATTTTTGATATCTTTGTATTTTACTTCCTTACCCAAGCTACCACTATATACCATTCAGCTCCATAGTCGGTTACACAATCATCGTTTAGCAGTGGCGAAGGGTAACTTTTGGAGAGAGGTAGGCTGTGGAGATCAAAGAAAAAGAGCACACTTGTCAGGTATACTCAGGAAATAAGACGATAATACGATATTACTACTGGTGAATAGGTACACACTAATGTCAACGTCACACTAAATCGATGAAATTTCAATAGCTCACTGACGATATAGAATTAAGCAATGAATGTAAATTATGTATTTTCCTATACCTACACGTAACATATGCCTAAAAATATATCATCGGTAAATATAGCGGTTTCAACAGCCCAATATGACAAACAAATAAACAAAAAAATAATATACTTCTATGTTAGTCTATGACTGGATTAAATAATAAATAATAATCACGAGATAAAATTATTAATTATTTTTAAAATTATTCTATCTTTATATGACGTAATTGAACAAATATAAATATTTTTTTTTAATAATCTCATTATTAATTATTATTTGAATAAAGCGCCAAAGCGACAGTCCTCGACACTAAATATATAAGCTTTGCCTTTTCAGCTTAGAGATTCGTATGAATAAAACCATAAAACCCAGATGCCCCTGAGACGCAATTCAATAAGCTCGGCGAATTCATCTCGAGTGAATCGATATTTCAATATTCTTCGCTAGAGGCGCTGTTTTGTTACTTATTATTTATTTATTCTACATTATTCTGACGATAGATGGATCTCATTTATATATATATTTTTTTAAATAATAATTATTATACTGACGAAATTGGTTCCTGCACATATTTATTTTTAAGTATGTAAATTTAAATACTTTCTATCTATTTTTCTTAGAAGGTAGGCTTTAAATAACCTGCCTACTATGGAGCCTTCGCCACTGTCGTTTAGGCACCTCTATCTCCAGTCGAGCATATTCAACCTCTTTGTGTTCCTCTTGATTTTGTCCGTCCCCACGGGGGCGGCTCAGGTGACCAATACTTACTGGAGAGACTGCATTAACCTTATTTAGAACTCTAGATCCATTCAATCTAATAACGTAACCGGCTTGTCTCCGTAATCCGTTCCCTGAAGATATTTAATTCAGTATATTGGGCTTAAAATCATCGAAGAGCTCAGTACATAATATGCAACATCGTCGGTTTTCATAATAACAAAATGTGATCACATTGATAGAATATATAATATATATTATGAAAGTATTTTATAGTCAACGCAACGTTAATATGTATAAGAAAATCTTTCTTCATAACGAGATTATCGCATACAAGTATAATTATGTGATTTTTATGTAAATACGGTGACCGCGAGTCATACAAAGCTACGCTCTAGTTTATTTAAAAATATCTAAAATTAATAATCTCTAACATGCATGAAATTGTCAATTAATTCAATGGATTTAATCTATATTTAATTGCATGGTAGGAAAATAATGAATTTTAAAAATCGATCAGAAATTATTTATGTTTTAATTATAGACGGCGCTGCTTTTTGCGTTATGAACGAATTTTTTAATCAAACCCACGACGTTTTGGATTTGAATAACATTTTATATGTTGATTCATCAAAACAAATTTAATTTCAATAAAATTATTCGAATTTTAAAATTAAGTGCCGCCCCCTGGTCTTGCACTGTCTGCCTACGCGCCGCACAATGCTTAGTATTTTCACTATTAAGATAACAACATAATATGCAATGTCACTGCCATTACTCATTAGGTATAATAATCTATCTTCTCGAGGATTTATTAGCTGAAAATTTGAAGACTTCACAATAATAAAATAATTGTATTTCCTTCGCCATAATAATTCAAACGGATTTATTGATTCCTATAAAAAAATTAGATATACTTTCAAAACAATATTATGTCAGGTATTTTTCACTCTGTAATATTGTTATAGTAACAAGTCTGTAATTAAATGTATTGCACGTCTCTTTTTTCAATTACGAATTACGAACGCACCTGGGTTTAATAAGATTAACACGTAGATGTTATCGATAGAACAGTCTGATATAATTAAAATACATATAATTAGTACTTTATATGTTTTATATTTTATTATTTTAAATTAAATACATATTTTTTGTACCAATAATTAACAGTTTACAGTGTTTAAAAAAGTCGTGTAAATCTTGGCTTGATATATACCAGTGGCGAAGGGTGGTTGTAGGCTGTTAAGATTCGACACGAATAGTGAACAATAAACTTTATCAGTCATACGTGTTTGTTTTCATTGAACTAAGACAACGACTTCAATTAAATCATGCCTAAACTAAACCATACTAGTTTGGGTATGTTATGGGCGATTCAACAAAATAGTGCACACTTTGTCATTCATACTAATTTCTTTTCGTTGAATCAAGAATACATATTACACAATATAATGTTGGTTGGTTTATTAAAAATAATTAAGCCTTGCGCAAACCAAACCATTATAGATAAAAATATTCTTCTATCTATAAAATATCCAAAATGCTTTGCGATTTAATGGCATCATTTTAGATATTTTATAGATAGACGAGTATTTTTTCACTATTATCTATTTTGGCTTTGTTTTCGCGTTTTCCAGTTAATAATTGAATTTTAAAAACTAACCTATCTATACCATCAGTAGATTGTAGTCTTAGTTCAATAAAAACAAAAACGTATGACTGACAAAGTTTTGTGTGCACTATTTATGTCGGATCTTAACAGCCTACATCCACCCTTCTCCACTGATATATACATATACTTATATATTATTTTATGTATATATATATTTGCAATATTTCATAATTTGATGATAAATACAGAACTGATATTCTTCATTCGAATAATTTGAATCAACTTTATTTAGTGAACAGAAACTCGTATCGTTAATTATATAAAACTTCTTATTTCAGATTAAATTAGATTTTCCAAACAAAACAACTGAAAAACAGAGTAAAACTATGCACAAACTTTATTTAGGAATGAATGTTTATGTAATTTCCATTTTTTGTACATTTTGCGTTCGTTAGCATTATTTGTTTATTATCCTTATACATTAATTTAGTATAAATAATATACTCAAGAGTTCAACTGCGTTGTATTGTTTATAATTTTTCGTCATCCTGAGTATTATCGTATAATTATTTTGAATGGATTATGTTAATTGATAGCTAATAAATAAACCATGCTTAATTTATTTACTTAGGTAAGTAATTATATGTTAATCCATTTTTTATTCAAAAGTGAAAAGATACGTTGATGAAAATTATGTAGAAAGAAGCCAATGTCAGTTTGTCAAAAATAAATCATGATAAATTATCAAATAATTCTTGCCTAAATTTATGGATAATTCTATTTTATGTTAAAATCAGGCAGTGTGCGTCCTCCAAACAATTTAGAATCTTGACTCCAAGCCAATCGAAGGACCCAATATAACGCGCTTGTTAAAGAACGATTCGCCATAAATAGGTAAAGGGCCCATTGTCTTTCTAAGCTACGGACCTTATACTGAGTATAGGTGTACCACCATTCCTTGTCTCGGGAACATCTCCAACCAAAGCGTTTCTTAATCCGTACATTTTGCATTTTAACGATCTTATTTCAAAACGCGTTTAATAATATTACATGTATATTTTAATAGTGTTAAAAATACTCTTGCCAAAAATACATGATACATAACCAACGATAATACCTAACTGGCATAAAACTAATAGATCGGTTCAAAATAGATTAGTTATAAATCTCAATTAACAACTATTTTGGGATCACGTTATTGGCATTGAAAAATACCGTATCATCATCAGCACTGATCATATTTGAAAGCATCCCTGAACCCTTCTATTCTTTTTGTCTTAATCTATTAATTGACTCGTATTTCTGCTGAACACACTATAATAAATCCAGAAGGTTTTTGTAAACACCGTTATGAATGTTTTGTAGGTACTTATTAGCCGAAACTGGCTTCTGGCGGTCTTATAACAAGGACAAATATTATTATACTGTTTTATTTTAGTAGTATTATAAAATAAATGTCTGAATTTAAGCTTAATGTGTGTAACAAACATTGCGCTACCTAATTTAAAATTCAGAGAAACTAAGTAGGTACCTGGTCATACTTAGCACTCGGACTGGTGAATAGTCAACAGGCGCGAACTTGACCCTCATCGAGCTGGCCGTTTCATCACAATTCCCCCATTTTTTTTTAATAATTGTAGTAAATTATATGCCTTCTATAATCGTCATAATATGTAAAATAGAAAACTTTCTCCTCTCCATCTAAATTTTTCATTATTGGATACGCTACCCCCAGCCTTTTAGAGTCAATATGTTATAATATAACTAGTATAAAAACAAGTGATGCGGATATTTTACCTGCCAACCAAAATGCACTTTGCCATTTCAGCGTGGTGATATATATCATCAAATCGTCATAATGACAATGTCTTGATATATTTAATTCGATTGAACGCGTTGATTTTATCCTTTGGCAATGTTAACTGTCTGCGAAAATTCATGGGAAACTTCTTCTGATGGACAAAATTGTTCTGTTAATTTTCATCCGAACAAATTTTCTTTGATATGATTAAGATGAAAAAGTCATATTGAAATGAGTTGTCCCCTTGAGAAAAATATTATGTGCATACCTGCCGAAATATATAATTATTTTGTTATTATTTCTATGATTCAATGGCGAATTTAAACATGATTTAGGAATATTAAATTCATTCAAAATCAAGAATATTTTTTACGTGCTCTCCTCTATTGGAGATCGGTCATCATCAGGACTCTCTTCAGATTGTTATTTGTTCACAGTTTGGTAGATATACATTAGTATCAGAAAGATTTATTAGCCACGACAATTTCCTCTGTTACACAATTCCCTTGATCTTTCATTTGTAATTGAAAGATGGGTATACGTAATATAATATATAACCATATTTTGAACGCATAGAAAACATGCAATTCACTGTCAAACAAGCACGTGTGGATATGTTGTCGGAAAAATGTTAAATCTCTCATTGGAAGTATCAACGAGTGGTCTCGTGGAGTGTTGTTTTGATTAACGTGAGAAAATTTTTACATTGCAGATTTTCCAAATATTCAATCAACCTTTTTTCTAGGAACTTTTCTTATTAGAATGATTCCGATTTTTTGAATATTGTGCATGTTCAGTATTGAATAATGATTTTATTAATTTTGCGGATTTTAAAATGTGTCAGCTCATTACACAATCTTTATTTTGTAATATTCACATATTTTTAAACTATAAATAATGTCGCGTTCACCCACTATAAATCTTTATACCGTGATCATCATGGAGTATAATTTATACCTGTTTCACAGAATCTGTTTTAAACGTTAATATACCTAGATAACAGTGGCGTGCAGTCAATAGATGCTGTAGATGCGGCGCATCCCCAGAAATAATTGGTGAAATGTAATGTAGGGATTCATATTATTTAAGCATTTATTATGCAATTGTATAGTTAATTTCACTTAACTTTACTTTTGCTAAAGGTTCGATATTATTAAAAGTACGTAAATATTTTTAGTGTCCATCAGAGCCACTACGTTGCAATTACAGACACCATAGTATGTTACACGAAGGCCGCTATCGGCAGCTATTGAGGGTAGTTTATTTTTCATTTTTTCTATCGAAGTATTAGCACTTATTGTAACAATTACAATAAGTTAGCAGTTTTAACAGTAAAAACTGTCTATCTCGCTCTAAAATTTATCACAGCCAAGGGAGGTGCCATTAAAACATAGCACTTATTGTAACAATTACAACTAACTTATTGTAATTGTTAGAATAAGTGCTAATAATTCGATACAAAATATGAAAAACTACCTTAGATAGCTGCCGATCGAGGTCTATATCAGTCTTGTGTAGTTAAGAGTCATTTAGTTAAACGTAATATGTAGCTAATAGTAGGTATACTGTATTTATTTTTTGAACAGCGTCCATACAAACAAAAGTCACCGTACGCTACTGCTAGATAGATACTATAAACTTATATGATAATAATGCAACTTGCTATAGAGAGTATCACAGACAATGATATAATATAAATCAATCTTTGTGATTTAAAGTTAAGACGGCGACTACTGCCGTTTAACTCACCCGTTGTGAATAAATGTATACGATATTTAGTTTTACGTACAGAGTAATTTATAGAGGGCCCGGCGATTACGGCTTATTGTCGATGCTGGGTACATGAAATGGTCGATCCACAGCCTTATATTTATTTAGTGTCGGACAATTGGAGTTACTTTAACTTGGCGGCTTATTATTTCTCGGATGAAATGCGAGGGGCAAAAAATATTACTCATTGTCACTCTTTTTGCTATACCACTTTTTCATCACCGGTTCCACCGTTCGCATTCTGTTTCCGAAATGAGGGAAATATTTCACGGCCGACGCTGAGTACCCACGTACTTTAAATCAAACCCATTCGAGTTTTTGAAGGATTTTCCCATTTGACTTTTATTAAGAAAAATAATAGTAGATAATAATGATAATAAATAGTAGAGTCTTTGCCATAGATTTGCTAGAGTGTACAATAATGCTTTTATTACAGCACATCTTTGGTATAAAACATCTGGATGCACCCAGATGCGTAGCAAGGTGTTTTTGCGCCCGTGGCAGTAACAAAAAATTCTCCCCTTACGTGATACTAAACTTTTACCTTATGCACACTTTTACCTATACTACCCGCAAATAGTAAGATTGTCCGCGTTCGGTTACCATTAATATTTTTTTAACAATTCAGATTAAATAACTCATAATATAAGTACAGATATATTTTATAAATATAAGGCCCCATAAAACTTATGACTAAATACAAGGATCCCCGATTTTTCGTTTTTGACAGGGAAAAAACAGAAAAAAAATTGTAAATAATCAAAAACTTTTTTACGGGTCACATACGAATACGCTATTTACGCCGCGGCGATGTTTTAAACAATTATATATTTTTTTTATCGTAATCACAAAAAGAATTTTTACTTCCTGGTGATTTTCCTTTCACTTTTTTAGCTTTCTAAAATTTTCCACATCTGGACTGCGCACGGAGGCTCCTTGCTACGCAAGAAGAATAAATTAATTAAATTTTACTTACTTATGGACATATCAGCGCATTAGTCCCAGTTATATAATAACTTTTGTTCTTCTGGTGCCGTTTTCTGCCGATGGTTGGGAACCTAATGGCAGTGTATCTCCTTAATACGGAAATGTGCTCCTGGGGCAGTTATATTATATAGATCATCAAACCCTTGGACATTGAGTTACTTCTGCTTCCATCTGCTTTATTCTTCATTATGAGCTGAAATAAATCATGTTTATTAAGCTTTCTGCATTTGATAGTAGTTACGAATTGTTTTGTATGTTTATTTATAATGCTATTTAATTCAAGGACTGTATGCTTAGAGGGTGTATTTTGTGTTTTCGTTTATGATTATAATTTTGATAAACTCTTTTAATTAAATTTCTTAGATACTATGCATGCAATCGGCGCAACAGCGTTTGTAAGTCAAAGAAAATACAAAATTAATTTGAATTTTTATGATAAAGGTCTTTGAACTATATATATTGTATATATATAGATTTTCATGTAATTATCATTCAAACTAGTTTGTTTTATTTATATCGTAGAATCAACACTGCTGCACACAATTCGTAAGGAATAAATATTTTGTTTTAATCGTTCTAACGGTTTACACATGAATTTATTATAATTTCCACGAAATCTTTTAGTTACATATGAAATAATTACGAAATTGTATAAAATAATATGTAAAGAAGCTTGTTTTAGAAGAATGATGGATTTTTATGTCTTTAATGCGTAGATAGCATGATAATATTGACAATCAATAGTTAAGTCATTGACAATCACTGACTCGTTTAAATTATGAACGTATCACGTTGGTTGACCTAACATTAATATTTTAATCATTAATACAGTGGTTCTGAACATTTTTTTATGAGACGAACACCCATCTATCATATTATTATCTAATATTATATCAAATAATAATACACTTTTATTAGACACATTATTACAATAATACAGGTGTTATGGATTGTTGCTGTATTGCTAATTAATTGGTAAATGCTAATTGATTAGTACATTCATGTCTGGCATAGCTGTCGATTGGAGTGTCATTTTTCGAAACGCAATTATTTTGTAGGTATTACATTTTTTTATACTAAGTCGTTAATGGGTCAAAGTGATAATATATCGGCTTTATAATCGCTGTGTATCATTTTTAACAAACTGCTGGTTTTACGGAATTTCAAGAAAATCTTTCAATATATTATAGTAAGATTGATTGCAGACCTCAACTTTTGGACCTCAGTGTTGTGTTAACTGTTTTTCTATATCATTCCATATATGTGATCATTCTTCCGACGAAAACCGAGTCGATATAAGAGTCATCATTTTAATCTTTAGTTGAAATTACGATTGGCGTAAGTGAACGACGGTAGCCGAGATGGTAGATCTACCACATATTATGATTCAAGCTGCGTCCGTTCGATTCCGCGGCTGATATAAAATATAATGTTGTTTTTAAATGTGTGTTTGATCCAGCGCAACGTCCTAATATATCGACCGGATCGTTTATATCAATAGCTCATCTCTTCCACGGGTACCTTAACTTAAAGCCATGTAAATCCAGTCAAAGTACATTTGAGTGGATGGCGACCTTAGTCTTGGGTAACTGGTCCTGAGACATTCCCAGTCATAAAAATAAAAATTATACTTCACATCCAAAGGTAGGGTTCCGTGATACGCCCGATTAAGACCGGGTGTGGTGCGGGGCGGGTGTGGTTTGGTGGGCCATTAACTTCAATGGATCGTTAATAACCGTTCATTGTAAAAAAGTATTTTTTATACCTATTGAATATGGTAATATACTTCCATACTTTAAAAACGGGTAAGTAGGTAGGTACTCATATTGTTTCAATGCTGTTGAAAAAATATTCTAAAAATCTTGAACCAAATAGAATTCGACCATACATATATCGATAGCCGAGCGAGTGCTCTAGCTATTTACCTACCATATGTTTTTTCTGTGGATAATTCCTAATACTTACATAATTAAGGATGTTTTGTGCGCTATATAACCAATTTATTAGTCTGTTCCTTCCAGAGGTGGGGTATTTTAAAAAGAAAATCGTACTGAAAAGGTTGCTTGCATATTTAAAGTTGCAAGCATCGAAAAAGAATGTCAATATGTATTTACATATCTTGGGAGATGGAAAACCTAATTCATAATATTTTATAAGGTACTCGTACTTCCATTGGAATTGATTAATTTATTTGAATATTTATTTCTAAGTTGAGCATTGAAATACGATATATCTAGTCATTATTTTGTTACAACAACGTACATACTTTAAAATTATAAATTTTCTTATGTATGCAGAGAAAAGTGAAGATTTTATGGACGAGTGAAAAAAATTGAGCCTTCGACAACTTTTTAGGGTGTCTGTCGAAAAATTCTAATTTCATCACTTTTCTCCCTTACGCATATATCAACTGTGCCTTTCTCAGACAAACCGAGTATTTTTGGAAAATTATTGTAACGTATAATACACATTTTCTCAGTTAAACAGACTGTTTCAACTGAGCATGACGATTACTTCCATCACTGATTGGTTTTTGTCCAAAATGTTTTTTAAAAAAAAGAAGGTAGAATATACCTTTATTCTACTATGTACTAATACTATATTTATTATAGTATTATAAAATACATACGTATATTATTCCTAGGTAATCCTATTTGCAGTTTCGAGTGAATTACCCATAGCGTGTAGATAGGCACTGCACCTATGTATATGTATTTTATATATTTTTTACGATGCGAGCGATTTGGGCGCCCAACTTTTTTTTACAGGACAGCTGAAAATTATTGCCTCGTTATTTTATTTGGTCGATATTTTTATTTTCTTCGGTGGAGAGAGCCTCGACCGCTCCTACAATCTGAGATACCGCCGCGCCGATGCGAATTCATCATTTTTTGCTCAACTCTTTGAAAAATGAGAAATTTTGCCTTAGTCTTAAGATATGATTTAAAGGATCCTTTGGATGATTATGTGTAGCTAAAAAAGTTTAAGATTGGTTTATTAAATGTTTCTTGGTCTTTACTTCAGTATTTATAGTCTTTTCCCATGTTATATGTCTCCCTAACCATGGTTATTTATTTGTAGATAGTAAAACCTCTACTCCCGATATTCCATTTTTTTTAAGTTATAGATACTTCTTTTGGGGCGTTTGGTGGAGAGTGAAATTGAGAGCTGCGCGCGCACACAGTTACGAAAGTGCCCGACAGTATAAATTTATCTGCGAATCAGTCAGCAGTATACAAACGCAAGTTTGATAGTAGAATTGTTCCGTTGCCTAGGCAATGAATTTATTATTGTCAGCCATTTGCAATTCCTTACGTTAACAAACGATTAAACGTCAGAGTGACAGTTGTTACTTTAAAAATAAAAACAACGAGAAATAATTATATAATTTAGTAATATAAGTTAAAGTGTATAGAAATAAACCAACAGTGCTCCAATAAGCTGCCCTTTTTCTTAATCTAACAAGATAATTAAGAGCTAGTCGAAGAATCTAGGTTATCACAAGTTTTCTTTTTATTTAGTTACGCCAAAAAAGTATAACTTCTAACGCGCGTACACAAGTACACACACACCGATTTTTTTCATTTATAAGCAAATCGCCGGCAGGCCAAATTTCAAATAGAGGTTGGTTGCATTTAACGACGACAAAAATTTACATATGTCTCTGATGCGCTACAAATATTCATTGATCATGACTGTATCAACATGGATTTGAAAATTATAACAAAGCACATTCCAATTTGGTCTTCCACAGCTAACTTATATAGGTACAAAATATGGACGAGTACGGCTTAGAGAGACGCATGGTCAACATAAGGCATATGTGGAATTGGAAAGGAAATACATGTGTAAGAAAAAAACGTGGTGGACATAATAGAATTATTAAGGACCTTGAAGTAGAGATGGGCATCCCATATCACTTACAGAACATATCTCTGGATGTCCAGGTGTGCACACGTGAGCTTTAAAAGACTACAATAACTAAAAGAGAACTCGTTAGATCGATCAGATAACCAAGTTAAGCGAAAGTAGGTAGATGATAACGTAATACATAGGAGACAATAAGCGGTGGTCTTCATCCAGCAGTGATTCAAGAGTGGCTCAGATGATAAGCATAATTGTATTGTAGGTACATGTAACCAATGAATTAGGAAGCAGACAAGATACGCGATGTAAGATGTAATAGAACTCGCTAGGCAGATGAAATGGCAATGGACTGGACCTGAGTGGGCAACAGCTGGACAAATGCATACAGTGGTACCCAATGGGCACTAAACTCCCACAAGACTGCCCTAAAACATAAAGTTCGGTGGATGTATGTGAAAGCAAATAACTAGGGATTGAGCTAGGTGAGGCGTTCATCCAGCAGTGGATCGACCCCGGCTGATGATGATGATATAGACATGTAGGTAGACTTTAAATAAATGAACAAATAATTTTAGCTTGTGATTTTATTTTGTTTTCTAAGTAACGATGACTTTTTGTAGTCCATCAAACGTGTATCGGCATACAGTGTCTGGCGGTGGGCAATAATTTAGGATTTATCTTTGCCTCTCGTCGGCGCATTTTTATTCGCCTCTTTCGAAAAATAATTTTCGATAAAATGATTACGGGAGCGCGCGGTCCGAATTTCGGCGTTCCACATATTTGCTTAAGGACGTGATGTGGATTTAGATAAGCGCTGGTCTTCCACGGCCTTGGCTTTTGCCCATCTCGCCGCTTCTTTTGGACCCTTTGGAAAATTTTCGTAATTATTGTTAACAGGCGTGGATTAGACTATGTTATTTTATGATGTATCTATTGATTAATATATCTGGTTGGAATTGTCATCCTCGCACATGCAGAATTTATCAAAATTTTAGAGAATGGGTTGACTGAGAAGACTGCTTGGTTTGCTTGCGGCGGACTCCTGACTGTAGACGTAATTTTTTGATTATGTGTTATTTAGTCAGGTTGAAGGTAACAATACTCTTTCTGCAATTGTTTTTATGATATCTATACATAATATTATGTAGTACTCATTATATTTACTTTGTCTTGGTATCATTTTACTATGACGTGTGAATTGGTAGGTAAGAAATGAAAAGTCAAATGTTTGATTAATAATATTACATCCCAAAGGTTCACGGTGAGTTTAGCGCTCAGACCGATTGACTGCTATTAATTATAACTTACAACTAAGTGAAAATCCTACACAATGATGTACGTAAAAATACATAACTGTACATATTCTGGCATCTAGGTGCATATGTAAAATAACAAAAAAATATTGCCTAAAGATCCCCTATAAAGTTGGTACGTAACCACATCACACCACTGCCAAAGATTATGTCTTTCGTATATAAACGTATTATTTCCAAATTTGCTAATTAATATTGTCACCCAAATGGCCAGTATGTTCTCTAAAACCTCCCGAGAAATCATTTTTTTGCTTTTCAAAGTATTCCCCAGAACCGGCACAATATAATGACAACATACAATTTAATTATCAACTATTTTCAGTGCGAAATGCGAATAGCAAACCTAATTTTCATTCGTTTTGTTCATATGCCATGTCATCATTTGGCTTCAAAAAACTTTAAATTGGAAGAGTCGCAGAAGACCCGTGCCGCGTGCACATTTTAGGCTACACAATTTGGAAAATGTAGAACTATACAGTACCTACCTATAATAAGTGTTTGTGTATTATCATTATTTTCTTTACTTTATGGTTGCGGCAATATTCAGCAATGAGTATACATACATTGGTGTTACTCATTAATGAACACTCACTGGCTGGAAACTCAAATTGTTTAAAATTATAAAGGAAACACTACAATGCATAATATTACACGTTATTTGCAGCGAAAAAGAGCGGTCAATTCATAATTAATATGATTTTGTAATGTCATAGTAATTATTAAGTTTCTTCACGATCGCAGGGAGTAGGTTTATAATTTTTCTTTTTTGATAAGCGTTCGTCAACTTAATACTCTAACTTAATAACTTTGTAATTTTTACTAGTTGTCACATAAATAACTTTTTGAAAAACATCCCTTCACAACCCGAAAATATTCTACCTCTACTCTCCCGCAATTCCCCACCTTCTTCGTCCGGAATAAGAGGGAGGTTTGTTAATACCTTCTGTATATTATGTTGCTTATTTTATTTTATTCAATTTAATATAACGTGTTTTGCGTTGCCACATTTAATCTATCGATTGTTTCGTAGGCATGGTGACCTTAGCAAAAATGTTAGTAATGAAATAATACAATGTCGATGTAACATCTCAACAATAATAGCAAGTGATGTGTCGCATTGTAAAGTTCAACAAGTGATTGACTAGGTACGTTCTTTATGCGATTTTGCAAGTCATTGTTTTAAAAGTAAGTATGTTGATATTCAAATATTGCAATTTTACATTTTTGACGAAATTTGTTGTAACAGTAGTCATATTAAGTGTTGAGTTCTATGATTTTCACGGGACATAACTCTTCGCAAATATAAAACTATATCTGTAAGTACTATGTTAAAAATATTTTTCCCTACCCTTGGCTACAGGCAGACCTCGGTTTCCTGGCTAATTATATGTCTAAGGTTGAGTCTTGTTAGTACATTAATGCATTTTTCCACATGTAATCTAGGAAAGTATAGAGCTGTTGAATTTACATTTACACTCGTTTTTCTAACAACTCTTTCTGTCTACGGACCCAATAAACAAAAAGTTTCTTCTTTAAGGCCATACCTTAGTTGAGACACGGTCTAAAAAGATCGTCGCTAGGCGATGCGCGGATTGCGGGTCGCGGGTGCAAATGAGGCATGTCAAACCAAATATAATTTGTCTTATAAATCCAACATGTGTCCATTTAATGTTCTGTTTATTGTTTTATAACTAACAATAATAATATATTCATTGACATGTTTTCTTTTTAAAGTAAATGGGTAACGTTTTAAGTCATCTTTACACGATTTAAGAATTATTACGGCCGTCGCCATCACGAAGCAAAATGACGTGTTTCCAGCTCTACATTCTCTCTCCGAATGGGAGCGAGTGTAAAATTTCGTCGCGCCTATGGTTGAAAATTATTTGCCGTTTCACTAATGAATCACCTTAACGGGATGTTAGGCCTCATGTTCAGATCTTATCAGGATCAATTTAAAATACCAGAGATGTTCGCCTAGTCCCTAGGGGGTAAACTCCGTTTCATATTATCAACAGGTAAAGCTTTTACTTGGGCTTTGAGCCCGATTCTCATTCTGATGTAAATATATTCTAAATACCCTAAAAGGGGTCCCACGGGGTCAGTGGCAACGTGGAAGCGTGGAAGAGTTACTTGCTATTGAATGGGGTCGATCATCAGGACCTGGGGAATCGAGAAGCATCATCTTGTGACGGAGTCTTGCGTCTTGGAGTTGACCCCGGTTTCATATTTCAGCATCTGAAAATACAATAATGGAAAATGCACAACTGATGCAGAATATAGTTAATTACCGTGTATATACCAAATTAGGTACCTACATAATATATATACGTGTTTAGAAATATCATACATTAACATACCTACTGTTAATAAATTCCAAAAACTTACAAAAATTACATTACTCGTTACATGGTGAGCTTTATCTTTTAATTACACCATGATACTACATCATCCTCAAAATGACTAAAGTGGAATAGGATTAAATTCAGTCGATAGTATTAATATTTATGATTGTTTTGGAATTTGCAATATTTGACGGTCTCCTTTTTAAATAATAATCTTTATGTTTTAGGCATGTACTTTATTGTATTTGTCTAGAGACGGTTGTTGTTCTTTTAGATGACGTTTCATCACACCATATTGTCGGTTTGCCGGCTCGTCAGCTCATCTCTTCTCGCTCAGCGCGCGAAGACAGTGATGATAAACAATGCACAGCAAAATTAATAATAATTACTGAGACTTATAAATGTCATGTTTTAGAAGATGTAGCAATTTGGCAATCACATGGAACAGCTGATAAAACTAACTTATGGATTGAGTTTAATTATAATTAAGGAAAATAAAAACGTGGGCCACGAGTCTCACCCAGGCTTTGAAAAAATTACATAAATAATGTATTGTAGCCTCACCGACAATCGAACCTGGTGCCCCCGGATGAAAGGCCATCGCCTTACGCACTGGACTAAAATGGCCGCCACTATCTGCAGAATGAGAATTTGCATCCGCAAAATGGTCAGTAAGCTATGGGGCTGATCGAACTAGCTGATACGTGTGGAAGACTAGGATCTGCAAATGGTACATTTGTCTCCCCAATTCTAAAAATACACTGGCAGCACGTGAAACAATGGCTTTATAATCCTTTATATTGATTGTTTATTGTTCGTAGTTGCCAATTTTGTTATTTGTAGTAGAGTAGGAAAGCGTTGATATTTGACCGTCTATAACTATATTGATCATAACAAAAAAATAGTTTTTTTAAGTTTTTATAAGTTGTACGCAATGACTTGCACCGTATACGTATGCTAAAAAAATTGCTATTAGAAGGTTGAAGGAAGGGGAGTTGAGCACGCCATAACGTACATAGATGGGAAATACAACGTAGGCAAATGCGATTAAAATAGCGAACCCAGTATTATTTGCAATAAAGAATAATAATTATTATTAGACGAAATATAATAGAAATGGTTTACAGTTGTTACTGGTTTAATAAGAATTTAAAGAAGATAAATGCTAAGTTGGTTTGTGAATATTGTCTGAACTATCCACGTTGTCATTCCGTTTGTAGTAGATACGTACCTATATAAATTTAATAAAGTATATTATGTTTTTTTTTCTATCGGAACGCATACCTCAACTTTGGTATTACTGCCATCTAGGGTCACGGCTTATTTCGTATTCAAGCAGCAGATAACCTGACGCTTTCTTATTGTTTTTTCAAGCTTCGCTATGAGGGCGGTCAGGCATTGCAGCACTTTTCAATCAGTTGTCAGTCTTGCAAATATTAAAATTCACGAACATTTTATTTTATATACTTATTTAAAAATATTATCTTATTATTTTTTATTTACGTAAAAATTCCAAAAGAGTTAATGCTCGCGTTATTATAATCAGAAACGACCCCGACGGGTTTGTCTTTTTTTGTCAGTGGTTACTCAACGACAATCATCAATAATAATTTGTGTCGGATTTTTCATAATACAGCAGTGCCCCATACAGTACTGCATTGATCGGTTCGGTTTTCCTGTGATCTGGACTTTTAATTAAATACATATTCTTAAGCATAAAAAGATAATGTGACATTATAAGGGTAGTAGTTGTTATTTGTTTAGTCAACCACCCCCGTTATTACTTTATATTCAGACGGTTGCTTTTGTATGTGACATGAGTGATATTGTATGGGCAGTATTGAAGGAAAACACGCGTAGGTATTTATATCGTTTATATGGCACAAATACATATGCAGATAGCATGAAATTATATAAAACTATGTATTTGAGTGTTCAGGTTTATCCTGATTATTTTAACTTGATAATTTGGGAAAGAGCTGAGTGCCCTTGTAACCTCTACATATATTATGTTGAAGGTCTCTAGGCAACTATCATTTCCAACTCGTTATTGTATATGCTCTAAACATGAGCATAGACAATAACGTGTCAGTTGTAGAGTTGGGTAAAACCTCTACAAAAGTATTACTGTGACTATGAAACGTTACATTAGAACAAAAGTTCAACATAATATAATTAAACTTCATATAGGATCTGCATAATTTGCTAACATAAGAATAAGTTTATACATAATATGTGTAAAAACTGATTAAAAAGACACCATTATACATTTCATGGTTATGGCTACGGCGTCTTATTTATCAATAATTGACATGACTATGCGAGGTATGTATTGTTGTATGAAATAAAAATAAAAACACCATTTAAAAATGTATGCTTGCTCTCCATATAGTTTAATATATATTTCTCCCAACAAGCAAAAACGATATAAAACTGCGATTAATTTGGTTTTAGTAAACGAAAGCTCTTTTTTTAAAACAATATATAGATACAATATATTATCTGTATTCTTACGATAAGGAATCATTTAAACTTTTTTTTAACTAGTCCAAATAATTCAAGGTGCACTTTAAGTATGCTTCTATTTTTGAAACTCCATTCACCGACGTTAACATGTATTTGATTTCTTATATATTTTCCTCATCAGTTGGGCCTGTTCATGAATGAAGATTTTTGTGGCAGCGCGTTCAATCGTGGGCGTTTTTGTGGTTAGGCTATGTAATTTTCTAATAAAGAAATCGCTCTTTAGCGTGTGGTGTAATAATATAATTTAACCGAAGCCTTTCTACTGATTTGACAGCCTTATTAAAGTTTAAAATTTGAAAGAAGCCATTTTTTGCTACTTTTAAAAATAACAACATCTACCTATAAGTACTGCCTACACAAGTCATCTTAAATTTAGAGCGCATACGATCGTTAAATATTACTTTGCCGATATTTGCGCTAACATATAATTAACATATATGGAATTATAGGCAGCTAGATAAACTACGGAATACTGCACTAACGGACTACTTCGACAATTATCCGATAGATGGTACCATAATTTTTCATATGTTTTTAAAGTCAATTCTACCTCCAATAATTTAAAATAAAATTACGTGTAAAATACGTTGGCCTCAATTCATTGGATGCGGAATCGAGTCCCGCTCCGTACCAATATTTTTTGAAAAAATATATTATAATATTATATATGTTTCTGATATAATTATTCAAAAACTTATTTGTTTAGGCACATCTATAATATTATATCGGGACACCTCGTGTATGTGCTGGAAAGTAAAACCTCTGCACACCTATGAATGAATGATGTTAGGTCACAAATGTCCAAAAAAGGCATTCAACAACAGTGCATACTCTTGCCTATATTTAGGGAATATAATTAGCAGTTCCCTATAGGAACTGGGAAGTAGATGTTTCTGTCGTTGAAAAAACAGAACTCTTTTGTTTGGTTAATGAAATCAAAACAGAAAATTATTATAATAATTTATTTATTTATTTAAATAAAAACATACTGAGTACATAACAAATGATTAATTCAAGACGTTTACAACATGACATTTAGGGTGAAAAGAACAGGCTATATAAGGTAATAGAAAATTAAGCCAAAAATGAACTTATAGAAATAAAAAACAATGAATCAAAATTTTCTAAACAACAATAATACAAAAAAAACAAATTAAACAATAAATAAATATCTCCGTTTTTTCATGAAATAAATGTGATGGCTTTGTAAAATATGTATTCAGTAAGCTTTTCAGTTCTTTGGCTACATACTTTTTTTTAGATTTTTGCCTCGCATCAGCTGAAGTACGGCCTTATGGTGGAGATAGTTTAAAAGTTTAGTTGAACGATGTTTTATATATATTTTTTAAATGTGTTCTATTGAGCTCTACTTATTTTAGTCTATACGTATACTCAAATTGTTAATATCTCATATTCTGAATGTCTTAATTTTAAACAAATAAATTAATTTGAATTTTAAATCATTATAATAAAATCATTTGGAAAGGTTCATTGTTAGCGGAAACATCGACAGTAGATACGGAAGAGAAATGTCGCCTACGCGATGGTCCGATAAAGTGAATGACTTTATGGCTTCTCAATGCTTTCAGCTATACAAACGGCGGATCGTAGGGACCATTGGTGAGACATATCTAGGTCATTTAAAAAAACTCACGATCTTCAACAGTGAGAGACACGAAAACGAAAAAAATAATATGTGAACACGTCATATTAGAATAAATCAATAGTTTTAGTTCTGTTGAATATTATGTTGAATGCTCTCAGTAATAATAAAAAATCGGTGTGTCTACTTATGTACGCGCGTTAGAAGTTATACTTCTTTGGCGTAACAAAACAAAACTTGTGATAACCTAGATTCTTCGACTAGCTCTTAATTAAACGCGCCTAAAGAAGTATAACTTCAAAAAAGCCTCGTGGTAGATAATCGTTTAGTAGAGAGTTGTCGCCGTTGGACCTTTTTCGATAATATTAACTAGATGAAGAATATTGCTTTTGGCACAGTGGAAAGTTGAGGAACTCAGATCGCATGCAACCGATATAAAACAAGTCACGCTTTCAATATTATTATTCCCAGTACTCATCTCTGCTTGTAAGTATCACCATACTATTTATGGTGAAAAAAAATCGACCTATTTTATTTTGAAAGCACAATAAATATCCAATCTCTGAATCTCTTCTGACATTCATTATGGCCTTTCATCTTTGGCCATTTATTTTTCAATCATTAATGCCGAAAATATATATTTTATGCAACGCAGTCAATATGTGGTATATTCGTATAAAATTCTTTAAATTTTAATCGTTTTGGAAATCTTTCTGCCTGTGTAAATATAATAGAAACTTACTTAGTTCATTCGCTAGGCTAAACTTATAGTCAATAGTATAACATATTTATTATTTATAAGTAGTTACTATTATAAATAATATGCCTACATGGTTTTTTTAATGCCTGGTTTCGTCTTATTTTTTTCCATTTGTTTATAAATATTTTTAATGGCTCTATAATCCAATGAGAATCTTAGCCGCCTCACGAAGAAGCTTCTTAACAGTTGTTTTTTGCAAGAAGTCAGTTATTAGCATTTTACTCAACATATCATGATGAAATAAGTAACTATAAGTAAATCTGGCGAAAGTAGGCTTTCGGCTTTTTGAGGCTATGTTTGAAGGAGGGATAAATTAAACTAAATTAAAATTTTATTAAAAAATATACTAGAGTACAAATGCAATAAATAAACAACAAGTCAAGTCAACAAGTTTGTCGCAAAGTGAACTATTTGAATTATTAGATTGACAATACTCTTATTAAATATTTTAATTCTGGTCAGTAAACAAGTTTAATAATTTTCTAAGGGCTTTCAATATATTATCTACCTCCTTCTGCCTGAAAATAATGATAGCTCAAAACGATGCTTTTTTAAAATTTATACCTATATATTATAGTCCGATGACAGTTAAATGCACTTAATCCACTATTATTGCAACGACCTTAACTGTTTTGGAATAAAATATTTCTGTAGCCAATATGTATATTAAAGCCATTGTGTATAAAAATTTCTTTAGATTTTTGAGAAATCTTCAGTCGTCTGTCGACTAAAATGAAACCTTCAACTTTCTAGCACATTTCTTAAATTACCAATAATTCATAGAACTTCTTCGGTTTCTTCCCGTCATGGTAAGACATTTTATCACTGAAAGTATGTATCAACTCAAAGTATGTCTGCGTACGCACACACTTATTAAATCGCACCAATTATTGTTTTTCATACTGTGGTAGATAATAATATAACAATTGCTGTTCCAAACATATTATTGCAAGTAGGGTTTTTTGTCGTTTCACATTAGCCTCATAGTCTGGATCCAAATACGCATTCGGAAAGCAAAAAAATATTTGCACTTTCCAGACGATTTGATGTCCTATTGACTTAAGGAGTTTGGGTCGAAATCCCGAAGGCCGGAATCCCGAAGGCCGAAATCACGAATGCTGAAATCCCGAATGGCCGAAATCTCGATTGGCCGAAATCCCGAAAGCTGAAATCCCGAATGGACGGAATCCCGAAGGCCCATTTGTTGCCAGGACAAAAACCCATTTGTTCTACAAAAAAATGGTATTTTGTCTCTCTTGTAAAAATTGCGCAATTCAAGATTGCGCAATTATCGATGTTTGTATTTTTTTATTTTTCGGGATTTCGGCCTTCGGGATTCCGGCCATTCGGGATTTCAGCATTCGGGATTTCGGCCTTCGGGATTTAGGCTTTCGGGATTTCGGCCATTCGGGATTTCAGCATTCGGGATTTCGTCCGGCACCCGACTTGAGCATTGTGTATATCATTCTCTAAAGGTGAATTGGTTCTGAAAGATAACATACTTTAGGTTGGTACACAATCTGTGCTTAACTAATTTTCTCCAAAATCGTACATACGACATACTGAATCTGAGGTACAGATATCTATTTATACCAATATCCATCCATAATCATCTGTGTCTAGACTGAAGGCTCTAGAACCCAGACAGTATTTATTTTCTCAATTTTTCAGTGGGCACTTGATTTCGCGATGATGATTTAATACTATCATAGGTATAATTTATTGTTAGTAATTTCTCACAAGTCATGATAAATGTATGATATTTTCATACATTTCTTATGTAAAATCAATACCATCAAGTGGATTCTTTAATAACAAAGTTGAATTTGAAGTGGAATTGATTTAAATAAACTCCGTTACTTTATCATGATGTCATTTTCGATGATTTTATTTTAGAATATTGGATGTCAATATAAAATGATAAATCATTAATGCTAAGACAATGATTTATTGATTTTTGGTGATTTGACGCCCATATGACGACTTTTTATAGGAATGTTACTTATCTAAGTAAGTACATACCTCCGACATCGATAATTTATTAAGATCGGTCATTAAACTTAAAGTTGAAATATCACTATATAAAATAAATATGTACGTTAACACTGCGAGCGATTATCTCTCTTTTGTTTTGTTGGCATATTTAGTATAGTCAATTCAGTAGAAAATTAGAGATATGTACATTGTATTACGTAATACATAATCAATTTATTACGTTATGTTAATTGGTCATGAATAGCCATTATAAAAAAATTAAAATTTAATTGTTAAAACAATATAAACTGAAATTCCGTCTATTTAGTGAGAGAAATCGCTGATAATCACCTCAAATTAATTTATGTTTTATTTTATTTGTGGATTTTAAAATGAAAATCACCACATTTTCTTGTAAGTATATCTATTCCATTACTATTAATACCTATATGGTCTGTGATATACCTAGATAAAGTGTCACCTTGAAGTAGTAGAGTTAAAATGCGGCCCTCTTTTATTTTTAGTCTCAAATTATAAGTAAACTTATTAGCGATTAACAATTTTTTTTTTGCCTATTTTAGACGGACAAATACGCTGAAATTTCTAACAAATGCATACATTGACGGTTCGGGAGGAGACATCCTGACATTGTCGAAGGCGAAAGAAATATAATGTGTACCAAAAAATACTCTAAATAGTCTACACATTTACATTCTTGTCTTCATTTTCCACCCATAAGCAGCGCGTAATCTGCTTACCTTACGGAATGTCACTGAGTTTTTTTTAAATATTGCATAGCATTTCTTTGTAAATACAATGTTCATCATCTCAACTAAACAACTGTTGGCAAACTTTTGGACGAAGGCTTTTCCTTGCTGACTCTTATCATTCTTTTGTCTTTCATTCTACCCACTTCTGTTACACTTGATTTTTTGCATCGATCCAGAGGATGCTTAGTTGTCCATTAAATATTTCAATATCTCTTCGGTACATTGATCTATTCTTCACGCGATGTCGCCTGGCTATCTCCACACCAAGGTCTTGAATTGTTCTATTAACCATATGATATTATATATTTGTTGATCCCTGCTGTCTGGGCATTATCAACACACGTTTCTCCATAGTTACCGTGTTGCGTTAATTTAATTTTAAATCAATAAAATGGTACTGAATGAACACATTATTCAAATACATTTACGCTTCAGAATAATTAATAATGTTCTTCCTTTGTATTATTTATATAAGACTTTCGCATTAATGCTATGTCATATTTTGAGATCAAATGCACGTTATATTATATTGTTTCAATAGGTACTCACTTAATTGTTTATTTTACAACAGATTCCTACTATACCATCTTTTAAATATCTAATTTATAGTATGGTGCCTAGTACATAGTTGGTAAGTTTTATACTTACATGTTTTTAGGTTGTACGCATCAAACATGTATAATTAAAATTTATAAGGCCGTACACTTTGATAATATATATATGTAGCTGCAGGTACACTATTTTATTATTATATCTTTGATATTTAAAATAAAACACTACATTTTCATGATAAAAATACTTTCGTCATTAAAATATGATATATTGTCGACTATGACGTATGGGATTTTTGATTTGATCATTATTTAAATCAAACGGTTCTGAGAAACTGACGCCTCGAGGAGTTGACGGCTCCAAATCAGTTCTGGCGAAGTATGTATTTAGATACGTTTTGCTTTATTAGCATGAAACGTTTGTAAAAGCGTGTCGAAAAAACGCATTTATTAATTTCAACTTTGATTATTATGATGTGTTAATGAATGGGTAAACAACCGATCAAAATGCTTTTTGTATATGTTTACATCAGGGGTAGCCAACAATATGACTGTCGGCAAGAAATTGTTTCATTTTCCCATGAACAATTTCTTTTCATTTATCAGAGGTAGATATTTAAAATGGAGGGTCTGAAGAATTTAAGTGTACATTTAAAGGGCAACATACGCGTGTTCAGAAAAAAATTCTCTCGGTTACACAACCTCCGTTAATATGAAAATAACAGAGATAAGTGAATTTCAATCATCCTTTTGCGTATAAATATTTTTGTTATTTCCATTGAAACGTATGTAATATTAACACTATCGACCGAAAGTACTTGATGGAATTTGAATTTAAATTCCAATGGATTTAAGTTTTGTACTATTCTATTTATTACGAGTCGTTTTTTGCGACCTGGGTTTCGCCCTTTGGCATCTTCAGGCACTGTAAGTGTACACAATCCATCATAATTGATACGTATGTCCTTAATTTTTATATTTTTAGGCTGGTCTGTCTTCTAAAAATGTCATTAAAGATAAATAAACTCTTTATTAATTGAGTTAGCATTTACTTGGTAGAATTCCATTTTAAAAGAAATGAAATTATATTTTCATTTCTTTTATAAATTAACTCTTTTTGCAACTCGAAAATCACTAGTAAAAATATAGATTTTTTGCATATATCTATACTGTACTAAATAATGTGCCTTTTGAGAGAACACATCTTTATATACCTATATAATATCGTTGATCAAAGAAGTAAATGCATATTAAACAATGTCATAAATGTACCTACTAGTTTCTGACGTTCATCATTTGAATTAAAAAATATTGATTAAAATATCGTGATTTTTTTATATTGTTGATATGATATTTTCCCAATAATTCATATAATTTAATACAGACGGTTGATAATTCTTGATATGTACTTTAATAAAACCGGATACCAAAATATACCCAGACTAAAAAAAAAGTTATGGACCCCTGGTCTGCACCTTTCAACGCTACAGAGTATTTTAATAAATACATACATTATTTTTAAGTTTCTTAATCCAGCCGGCTTATACAATTAATGATAATTTACCATATCGAATCAAATACGCTCATAAAACAGAGAATGTAATATAATAAGTATCGCTTTAAATTTAAAGTTATCTTCAACGCGAGATATGTTAAGCTGTTCATAATTTAATGATTGAGTCAAAATCATTGTTGAAATGAATACATTATTTTGTTATTCTCGTATTCAGTAACTTGTTTTAATTCCATTAACAAGACATTTTAATATGTTTGGGTTATGATTTTTTGTAATTAAGATGTCTCTTTTTTTAATACTTTTAGTTGTCAAAATCACCAATACTACTCGTATCTTGTATTGTCTCTATACATTTACTATACAGACTACAAGTATTTTGGAATTGCATGTTTTATAAATACGTTTATCTTTATAAGATGGCAATTAAAACAAGCGAAAGGCCCTTCATTATTTACTATGTAACTGATTAGATCAACTGTACTTTTAGGCATGTATCTACTAATTTAGTCCTCAATATAAAGGGAAATAATAAACGAATTGAATACAGTGATACATATACATATTGCAAAATGAGTGGGATTTTGATATTTAAAGTGCAACTTTGCGTTTTTCTTGGCAGATCTATCATTTTTAAATTGACATCTAGCACACACTTAGCAATAAATTAAACGTAACAATTAACCATTTTTTTCGGCATACTAGCATATTTTTATCCTATCTGGCACGTTTTAGTCAATGGCAGTTGGAAATACTGCGTTTTCTCTCTTTCGATTTGTATCATCGTTCACGATCTCGTACAAATTAAACACGACGCCAAAGGGAGTTAGTCAAATGGAAGTCATATCGCATGGACATGGATATCATAGGGGTCCTGAGTGAAAAATGGAATCTATTCGTTTAAGGCAGTTAAGACTTATTCTATCCATAAAAAATGAAGGTGGAAAAACCTGTGGGAAAAACTATGGCAACTAACTGTCTTTTGAGACAAGGAGTACTATTTGCTACTAATATTGGAACATTACGCTTACAGGACAACAATCAGTCACGCTAACACAGTAATCGCTTCGTGAGTCTATCGCAGAAAAAGGCGTGGAAAGCTCGCGCGAAGAAAGCTGTTTCTTGACGATTATGCGCCGTTGCACATGTCGATGAAAGCGCCGTCATCTAAACGCGTGTAGTTCTGCAACCAAAATATTAATCCTATAGTTCTGACCTCGCTTTTATCGGATTATTTCCTGTTTTAAGAAAACGGCGCTTTTCAAAGGATGCAGATGTCTGTAATGAAATAAATTTTTAAAAAAATATCATAAATAAAAAATTAAATAAATGTAAACATCGTTAAATGGGCACTATATTAAAAAATAAATAGTTTTAATGTGTGATTATTGTTAATGTATGTTTTCCTGCAAAAGTAAATAAATTGATGAACGCTCCTTGTATGTATGCGTTATTCAACGTAGTTTATTATAATCAAATGCGCGCCAAGCGTAGGTGTTAGGGGTACGTAACACCTGAGTGGCAGGATTCGGGGACGGTAAAAGTTTGAAAAAACATTTTAATGATGATATTAAAAACATGAAATAAACTTTGCGGTTAAAAAAAAGTCATCTGCCGCGCAATTTTCTTCCATGTCATTGAATAATCTTTTATAAATTGTGGTTCAGTGCTTCATTCGATACATATAGATTTAATATGTTTTATATTAGAATTCAGAATGTTGTATTATTTAATGCGTAAAACATGTCATAAATTTTGTTACCTAAATATTTTGAGCAATTTAAAGCAGGCACCCGGGCGAAAGCCACCCTTGGCGCGTCACTGATTATAATATGTTAATTATTATTACGTACATATTACGATGCGTCATAATCTATTTGCTGATCACATCAGTTGTTATAAAAATGCACTTTGCCATTTTTTACTCTCGATAGCAGTTATTGAACAAGTTAATGTTCTCGTCTGACTTTTTTCGTCTAAACGATTTTTTTCTCGAATACAATTAGTCGCATTAGCGCCTCAACTGACTAGATGTAAGGAGTGAATGCGCAACGTACTGGCATCAATTTTTAAATACGTCCAACATCCATTTATTTTTTTAAAAATTCAGTAAGTAATAATAAGAAAAACAAATTTAATTTAATTAGTTGCTTATTTTGTTTGGTTTTTTTGTGTATACTTATTCTCCACTTATTTCCTTCCAAGACAACTTTATTTTCCGATAAAATACCTTGATGATATGATCATCGCGTAGTAGCCTCTTTTATGGATCGTCGTCACTCCTCTATCAGTGAAAAGCATATGTAACTAATGATTCGGTCAGTCAATCTGAAAGGAGGTCTTTCTTGTAATATCCGGTTTTCACCAAATGTTCCAAGTTCGTCTAGATTTTCATCCTTCCCGCGGTATATGTGACCAAACTGGCGAGTCCCACATACGTAAAGCATGGACTCATTTGTCCGTTTACATAACCATCATAACTCATCTCCAGGACATGCGCATTTATTAACGTAGAACATAATATAAAAATCAATGTACTGTAGACTTAATTTTGTATTCAACTATTCTTCATCTAACCATTTAGGTATCTACGTTATTTTATTATTTTTATAATCGTACTTTGGTCTGTACCTGTGTAGGGTGAATACCCTACCATCCAGTATGACTTGGCAGGAAACCATTAATTTATAACTACAATGTATATTGCAACATAATGTTGTTAAAATTGCAAAAACAAGCGATTTATGTCAATCAATCAAATTTCAACAGAAAGCTAATTTAACAAAATTATATAATAATTCTTTTATTCAGTAATATCGCAAATTAATAAATAATGCTGTATAAGTTTACCATGATATGCACAAAAGCGGTTTGTATGTAAATCTATCTTGCTAAATTATTAAAACTGCATAATTGTTCAAATTAAAATCAATTGTTTATAATTAACAAAACGAATCATGTATTGCACAATAAACCTCATAAGCATGATTATCAAAAATATTCAAGTAGTTAATAGCAGCATTTTCTATTGTATCGAGTCAATATAATCAAAGCAACATCGTCATTCAGTTATCTAAGAGTTAGCCGTAAGGTTATCGTTCTGCTTCGCCCGATCAACTCGTAATCCATCAGAAATCAGAACGCATACTCGTGATTTCACACATCTAAATTATAATCAGTAACCTACCTGTAATAATTAAATTAATATTTATTTGGAAGGAGATAATAAATCCAGGGTTCGTTTAATGCACGCATCAACCTTCTTATTGTTGGAGTCAAACCAACCTACCCTCCGGTTCCCTATTCCATCTCACTTCCGAAACATGTAATGCCAAAACGGTTCGAATTAGGTAGTTTTCGTTAATGGTACCGATTACATATACTGTGATTTGCAATAGGTATTAATTCTTTTAATATTCCTCTCCTTTTCCTCATTATGTAGATTTGTGATTTCCATGTGTCTATTTACTCCCAATACATACACAAACAGTACCTACATATGATTCTCGTAATTTGGCCAACTTACTAGGATTATTAATTCAATGTTTCTTTACTTATCATTGGTATATTATATATTAATCTATCGAATCAGTCAACGTTAAGATCTCTTTACTTAGATTATTCGACGGTTTTGTAATTGTTTTTCTTATTTACCACTTTTTTAAATGTTGCCTATATGTGTTCCTTTCTTCCATGGGAACTTTTAACTTAAAGTCATGTAAATTAAGTCAAAGCATACTTAAGTGCATGTCGACCTAAGTCTTGGGTAACTGTTCCCGAGACATTTCCAGTCATTAAAAAATACAAATGGTTTACATTCAAACGTTGCGTCCCGTGATACGCCCGATTAGACCGAGTGTGGTGCGGGGTGGTATGGTTTAGTGGGGGAAATTCAATGTCTATTCAGTCTTCTCTCTTGTTCTTAGATATTATTTGAAATTTTTTGAAATAAATTATAATACCTACTTATATTTCTAAAAATATTAATAATTATATTTCATAATTCCTAAGAGA
Source organism: Rhyacophila brunnea (assembly GCF_057557595.1). Taxonomy (NCBI): domain Eukaryota; kingdom Metazoa; phylum Arthropoda; class Insecta; order Trichoptera; family Rhyacophilidae; genus Rhyacophila; species Rhyacophila brunnea. The sequence continues at coordinate 4,095,765 of NW_028232796.1, read as the reverse complement.
AAAAATATATGAAAGAATTTCCATCACCGTATAAATATTTTAAAAGAAATCGAACAGGTACTTTCTTTTAATATATGATAATGTGCTTACCCAATGAAATAATTAATAGTATATTCTTAAGTCATTTACTACGGGTTTTTATAAAGACTTTAAGTGTTCAAAATATTTTTTTTTATCCCTGATATTTTACTTAGGTAATAATGGTTTTACCTTATTTTATTATGTTGTATTAAATTACTATATTATAAACAATATTCTGTATTCAACTGTATTTGCCATTGATGAGTGCGCATAGTGCCTGAAGATGCCGAAAGGCGAATCCCGGGTCCTAAAAAATGACTCAAAAGGAAAAGTACAAAAGTCAAATCAATTAGAATTAAAAAGGTTTTCAATAACAATAAGATTTTAAAAGTGTTTTTTTTGTGTGGTTAACATCATAAAATCGCAGTATTGTAGATATTACTTATTAAAAATATGGCAATAGAGCATAAAAATTGTTCACAAACCACTTGTCATTCAAGAGAGGTAACGAGATATCCATCAATATGTCTGCTCATATACAAATGCCTGGCCTAGACATTGATGCTTTTTTTCTAGAGCTTAGTTTTTTGTTGTTAAATCATAGTTCTCTTTAGGCGAGTGGGCTCTCGCTGGATGGTCTTTTTGTTGATCCATAACCTTTTTTTGATTTGTTATATACTCAATGCCGTTATTGCATATATCTTATTTTTTTCGCCATCCTCTACTCTCGATAATTTATTGATACTATCTTCTAATAAATGTCTTTTTGCCGTTACGTAGGATTTTTTTAAATATGTTTTAGGCATACTACGTAATTACATAAACGTATGCTTCGAATTGAAGGTTTTATGCTAGTTGCTTCTTTTACGGATGACAATATATATGTAAATAGTAACCTTTTCCAATATTTTCTGCTAATAAAGAAGTCTTCTTTCTTTGTGCCACATCTATTATCGGACATTTGTGATGAGTTCAGCCATTTTTTTCTCTATCTATATAAATAGTGATTAAGTGCTGAGCTTAAACCAGGTGCCAGGAACTTGAGAAACCTTGAGCCAGGACGTTTTTCTTCTACCAGACCCTCGCTTACTTCTAGTTTTTATTTCTTTGTTCTTTTTCATGCTTGACATTCATAATTTTGTCTTTTCAGTTGATACAGAGCATGTGTCGATACAATATTCATCCATATTTAAAAGAAATTGTTATATACTATTAAACGATAAACTAATTAATAGGTTACATATCTAGACTATGTCATGTTATTTAGACATAGTACAGGCGTATAACAAAATGGTAAATATAAGTTCACCTATTATTAGACTAATAATTATTACAATGTGCTTGAAACTGTCCTGTATTGCATGACGTGAATTCAGTTAAACAGGTGTTGTATTTCTTCAGATTGGTTCCATATTGGAGTTCTTCATTTTGTCGTCATGTTCACATATCTTATTCTTAACAAAAGCATTAATGAATATTGTGTAGTGTTTTTAAAGTACATCAAAATATACATTAAAGTTAATATAAGGGTGGGTTATTTTTTAAAACATATACAAACATATTGATTAAAACGTGTGTGGTATTAATAAATCTAATCAAGTATTTATTATGTTTTCATTAAATTTAAACTTTAAACTGATATTCCAATTTCGACAACATTATTTTGCATCTATATTATAATATGCCAAATTAACCATAGTGCATATTATAATATGCGTCACAAAAACGAGGATAACTATATAAGTACAATTTGTCGGACATGAAATTATCTATGTATATATTGCGTGAAATTAGACAGAATACATACGTAGGTATTTTTTGTTGCTTTTTGACTATTGGTGGACTTAGTTCACGTGTTTATAACACTGTTGTAAACATAATGTTTTTTGCATTTAACTGCTGTAAAATTGTATGTAAAAGTAAATCTCTTTTTATCTTAATAATATTGTTTAATACGTCCGCAAAACTGTAACAGTGCACACTTTAACAAGCCCTCATTTACCGTGTGGAGATTCTGAGATGACATTTATAATATAAATAATTAAAGTCGGCCGAGACAAGGATAATAAATATTATATGAGTGATGTAAAAAAAACTGCAAAAGGACGAACGAAAATTATGACACAGAGGCCCGCTTACACATATGCAGCCTTCGGGATGCGATGGAATCTCTGGACATGATGGTATTTAATTATAAAATTATAAAACTTGTTTTTGTCCCATCTGTGTGTTATATCTCGCTAACTCGTACCACTGTGTGCTGTTATGATTCGTTTACATAAAATATTAATATAAAAGATAATTTTGAAAAGTTACTGCTTATATTTCACGTAAATAATATCAGATTGTAAATATAATCAAACCTAAAACCAAATCTTAAGGGCGGACGTGCTCAGCGTGGGTCAAAATTGAGCTTTTTTTCTATTTTCAAAGCATGATCCTGGACATACCTTAAACGTTGTAGATAATCTATTTATATAATTTTGAAGCCTTATTATCCTTTATATTAATTTTAAACATTTGATGACTGCATAAAGTATTTTTATTACATAAAATAGTATTCTTTTAAACCTCTCGCTCTAATGTTTTAGAATATAGTCATATTTCAGTACATAAATGTGCAGTGGTGTTAAGATTTTTTACATTTATTAATTTTTAAACTCATTTATAAAACCATCAGTATAATTTATATCGACATTATTATAGTGAAATATTTACGATACAAAATTATATTGATTATAACGCGCGAAAATTATATAAATATACTAGCTGACCCGGCAAACGTTGTTCTGCCATATAAATTATTTATAGTGAATATTTTGGTTGTTAAATAAAAAATAACGAATGTATCGTAAGTGTGTGGGGATGGGATCTATGACAGAAAGAGGAATAGAGCGCTGTAGACGATGACCGCCGATAAAAACAAAAAAACATCAACCATTCATTTTCTCAATTCAAAATGAGTAATGATGTTCATAATGAATGAATTACCTGTGACAGGATCTCGTTGTTTACTGTTTATGCAATATCCGTCTTGTCCCTTCCAGAAAATTAGCGGATATTGGAGAGCGTCGTATGAACGGTGTGTGTCAGCGATGAACTCCAAATTATTGTTTCTTCTTCGAATCACGATTTCTCGCGTCGATGTGCGGTCGCCAACCATGATTCCAGCAATGTCGTCAACAACAGTCGCATTGAATCGACGTACGTGCTCTCCAGCTGGTGTTTTATCTGGATTGATGACAATAGCGTGATTGTCACTTTGCAATTCGTGCATGTGTGCTTTGAAGAATTTCAATAATTCATTGTGCTCATTCAACAGGGCGTCCAGTTCGCCGACGATGCGCTTGGCATTAGGCGAATTGAGGCTATTGTAGCCGCAACGTGCATCCACATGATGGATGTCCTCACCGCCGCGCCCATGAAGTAGATTTGTAAAAATGTATGTGGTTCGTTTGGCATTGACAGCAATGAGTCTACTTTGTGGTATACTTGGCCTTTGATTTTGAACGTAGAATGGAATTGTTGACCATTTGCCGCAGTATTGTGAACTATTTCTGTTGCTCCGGACGAAGTCATTTGGAAGCATGAATTGAATGTGCGAATGGACTTCAGGAACAGGTTTGAATCTGGAACCGTGCCGATGAGCAAGCCGTTCAATGGTTCTGGTGGTATCTCAATTTCTGGTAGTTGCACTTTTCCTGATGCGCAAAAAATCCCGGCTGACTCATGTTTGAATTTGAGCGCATGACAATGGAAACATTCTTTGTCCATAGCTCCAATCAGCACTTTCGGATGAGCGGAATATTCAATATCTGGCTCGTACTCGAATGCGAGACGAAGGAACGAAGCGGATGTAAATGTTCGATGTACTTGTTGGCGTTGTCGGTCATTTGCTCTGCGTGTGTTAACTACGAACCGGCGCGCTTGGCTCCGTTCCAATTGTCGTTGTTGATTTCGTTCAGCCCGTGCCTCTTGTGATTGAGATGCACGGAATTGCGACATACTTACACGCACGTTTTTGTTATCTTGTTGGATTTGTTCGTCTGTTCTTTCTGCTCTACTATTTCGCATGTTTGTTGCTTTATTCTTTCGACGGCCCAAATGACCCCCCTTGCGTCTTACTGGCATTGTGCACTGTAATACACGCACATAAAAATAGATAAATAAAAATAAATCGTACAAAATTCTTGCTTCTCTCTTCTTCTCTTGAATCGAATCTCTTGAATTCTTCTCGGACGTAGCGCCATCTGTCATTCAACAACATAAATAATTTCATTCTGTTTGAAATACGAACGACGGTTAAATTTGTTCATACAAAAATAATAAAATCGCGATTAAAAAATGGGAGGGTGGGGGTAGGAGAGTGAAAATATGGGGTTATAGGTATTTTTTAATGCCAAATAATAAAAAAAATACAAAAAAAAAATGTCAAAAAAATAAAAGAAAATTTTTTTGGATAGAGATACCCTAATCACCTAGCGGTATGAAATATACTTGTTGACCTATTCTCACACCTAACAAATATACATAAAAAAATTCATATAAATCGGTCGAGCCATTTCGGAGGGTTCGACCACAAACATCGTGATACGAGATTTGTATATATATAGAGATTATCTACAACGTTTAAGGTATGTCCAGGATCATGCTTTGAAAATAGAACAAAAGCTCCATTTTGACCTACGCTAAGCATGTCCCCCCTTAATACTATCGACCGAACTTGATGGAATTTGAATTTTAATTTTAATGGATTTAAGTTTTGTCCTATTCTATTTGATTCGTTATTTGGGAACCGGGTTTCGCCTTTCGGAAACTTCAAGCACTGTGAGTGTACACAATCCATTAGAATTGAAACGCATGTCCTTATTTTTTATATTTATAGGCTGGTCTGTCTTCTAAAAATGTCATTATAGATAAACCAGAAATAGGTAAATACACAATGACAACAAATATAATTAATTCCAACTTAAGTATATATTAAATTAATACAATAAAGTACCTAAGCAAAAACTTTATCATATACTACCTATTAAGTCAAGGATCACATTAAAATATAACAAACAAATTATTAATAGTAGAAGTGTTTGCAACAATTGCCCAACATTTTACGTGGGGAAAATTACGAGAAAATTAAATATTAGAATTTCAGAGCACTTAGCAGCCCAAAGATTGGAGGAGGATACATCAACATTAAATTTTCGAATCATTTATTAAATGAAAAACATACATTTGACTTAAAATTACTTCACAGTCATGTGGGTGATTATAAATTATTCTGCCAAGAAATATTACAAATGGAATAGTACTAAACTTAAATCCGTTGGAATTTAATATCACATCATTTAAACCCTATTAGTGATATAAATAAGTACATTCATTAATACACTTGATCATCGTACATACTATTTTTTTTAACTTTAATTTTTATTATTTATAGGTGCTAATTAAAATTATTTTTTGTTTTAAAATGAAAACATCAATAGGTATGTATGTTGTACTTTAAAAATATCTGTTTGATTAATCGTCGGATTATATATTATCGCATTAATGAAAAATACGTGTATTCTTGTGTTGTACATAGGTATCTACACATTTCCTCTTAGAAATTATACAATTGTTTGTAAACCATTGAGCCTTGAAAAATAAACGTGCTCAAATACTTTTTAATACTCAATGCATGTTCGTATCTATAAATATAGCTTTCAAATTAAATGTAATTTGGACAGTCCACATCGTAAAAAATACGCGCTTTTATTAAAGCAACACTATAAAAGACCATGCGTCGCTACTTCCAATGAAACATGTCCATACTTCTTGTTTTTCTCCACATGTTTTCCATCTGCGGCGGTATATGTTTTTAATGTTTTTTTAAACTATGTATAAGTATATTATTTTATTTGTTTGCGGGAAGATGTTTGACAATCAAACGTATGTTAATTCTACGAGCAATTCAATCTAGATGTTATATTTTTAGCATATTTAAAAATAATTAAAATGTGAATGTATCATAAGTATAGGTCGTGTTTCATTTTCAGCTGCCGCTTGTACATTTTGCTCTTTGTGTCGCCGTTTTTCACGGCGCGCTCACTGTGCGCCGCCATGTTTATCGAAAGTGTTCAAAATATCAAATTTAACGACTTGCAGATGTAAACGATACCAAAAACTTTTTTTTTTGATAATCCGATATGCATTTCAGTGGAAAAGAATGAACTTGTTTAGCAAATCTATGTATAATATTAAGTGCTTTCTTCTACCTACATAGTTACTTGTTAAATTGTTTGTCGAAGTCTACGGGCGATTACTTCGTCCGATCAGATGCCCATCTATATCTTGTTGACTATATATTATGCAGATTACGGGTCATTTCAAATATATACAATTTAGCCCTGCGTGTTTTAACGTGTGCCAAACAAATTATCCCTACCATGATAATGCATCAGTTGAAAAGTCTCACCGACACACCATTATGATTTTGACAGTGCATACCACTTACTACCAAGTAAACGATGAATTTCAAAAAATATATTTAACTAATTCTTGTAATTAGGTACATTATTTTTTACAAGGTTATGTAAATGTTAAGTAATCGTAATGGTATCGAGCCTTCTCCACTGGTGTAGGCTGACAATATTATTTTCCATGATTCAATGGAAAGTGTGCGGAGGCCTAATCATACCAAGTATGTTTTTGTGATGCCCTTTTTCACATTCCTATTTGCTTGGCTATCGATGAATCCGTCCTCATATAAGGCTATCACTCGATGATCGGTTCCGACCAGACAGCATTGAAAAAGAGTTGTTTATGCGTTCCGTGTGTCGCTCGCGGCCTGATACAGTAGCGTCGCACGACATGATTAGCATTGTTGTGCAGCTTTTCTGATGCCCTGATACTTCAGGTTGAATAGAAGCTGAAAAAATCAAAATAACTATTTAATTTTATGCAAAATTGACTATGTAATCGTGAGCATACAAGATATGAAGAAAAAATCAGATAATTTCAGCTTCGAATATTTCATCTTCAGTACCTACTGGCCAACTTCTTCCAAAACAATCTGATTAATAATTACCTAGGTACTCATTAATATAAAAAGATAACCTTAAAATACGCATCCCTTCTTTTCGCGTCTGTGTTCCATTCTTATCTTATGTCATGTTTTTACGCTCAATTTTCGCTTATTTCCCGTATACCCAGACTTGAAATTTGGTACACAGATGTCAATGCGGTGAAATACATTAAATTTATGAAATTTCGGTGGCTGTCCGATGGCGGTTGGAGTCTATAAGTATACTTCTTCAAAAAAACAAACTTTTTAGTTCAAGATTTTTTAGTGGTCAAAGGTGTCCACGGGGCCATGCCGCCTGATCGGGAGTCGCAACGGCGGCTGAATGAGGCCAAGGGGGGCTTCGGTTATTATATTATAATGTAAAAACCAACACTTCATTGTCTTGTTTACCGGTGGTAACTACTAAATGCACATTAAAAGGAATAATATTTTATATATCGAATTACGTAGTTTACAGTCGCGATATTGTTAAACATGTAGGTACCTACCCACGAACTGTATAGGTACTTAACAGTGTATTTAGCTGTTCGCTATACATATATAAGCCATAATTTAGTACATAATATGTAATAATATAAATATATATTTTTTATATTTAAGCTACGGAAGCTAATCCGATTCGAATATCGTTCAAAATTTCCAAAATTTTAAACATTATTAATAACCAAAAAGTACTATTTATATTTTAAAACATTCGTAAAAAAATATGGTTAAATGCTATTTCTTCATGTGTGTGTATATATTTTAAGTAGGTTTTGCCTCGTTCATTTATAACAATATTACTTTGTTCATAACGTGAACGTCTTTCATATATAATTAGGAATCTTCATCATGTAATTAAATTTTGAAGTTAAATTGTATCCATTTTTTGAACGCATACTTAGTGAAATAAAGATAGAACGTTACATCAATTCAATTTCTATGTGGTATGATTTTCTTACATAATTTATTAGATGCAGTTTTCGTGCGAGCCATATAAATAATTGAAATTATTAATCAATGTCTTTGATTTTAATATAACTGGCTATTCTTGATTGATTTTTCGTTGCATAAATGTAGCACGAATAACGTAAGCGAATGATTATATATATCCACTACTACGAAGAATATTAGTATCGCAATAATTTAATACTAGCAATATAAAGGTGTCGATTAATTTCGCTAGTTTTTCCACGCCTAAGACGGATTCGATATACATTATCCTTCACTCAATTCAGCGCAAATAAGTCTGTCTCCATCAGGAGCCATTACATCAGTCTTTCGCCGGAGAGAGAGATTGTATCGACATGTCCACCGTTCCGAGGACCTGTCAGCCGCCGCCTGTCTCCTCTGATCTGGTGCGCTTTGCCGACATACTCTTTGCCCTTGCCACACATTACCAGATTAATAAAAGAATTTATAAAACGGCAAAGCACGTCTGAAACGCCATACTTAAATTTTCAAAGGAAACCCTATTTCACTTAGGTATTGGTACTTGCTATGTTTATGTATTTTGCAAGCTTAAAATTTAGCCAAGGGTATATAAATATACAACGGGTCGGCAAACTATGGTCTGCGTACCAAATTCGGTCCTCCGCCTTTTGTTATTTATACAAAATACTTTATTAATACAAAATTAGAGGAATAAATAAAATCTTTATTTCCATACAAATTTCGAGCGGATATATTTTCTGAGCTGAAATTACAGTTCCAGTCTTGCATTGGTAATTGTTTCAGTAGCGTTTTTCATATATTAAAGAGCAATGTAGGTAGGATCAATCGAGGAGCTTCCACTTAACCCTTAAATGCATGATTTTTCCGATTTTGATTAAAAAAATATATTCATATGTAGTTGATTGTCTATAACATGGGAAAAATAATAAAAAAAAATTAAAATTATTTTTTGGACAAATTTTAATATAAAAACCGTTTGTATGCATTTAGCTCATAAAAGTGAAAGTTTACAATATGAAATAAAAAAATTAAAGACTTAATTAAAACCTTATAATTATAAATCAAATTCTTATAATTACTAACAAAACAATATATAATACATTATGGAATAATTTAAATAATTTTTTGCTTGATTAAAGCATAATACAATTCCACATTTCTCACAATATACTCTAGATTGTCCTATATAATAGTTATCAAAATACACGATATGATTAATGTTTTTCGAAGCATTTCTTAATAATCTGACGACAGTATTCCCACTTGCTCCCAGGCCTGGTTCAGACTGAAGTCTGTTTTTTGCCTCATTTTCTTGTCCAGAGTATATCTCAAATTGGTAGGCAAAGCCTGACACATCACACAGCACAAACAACTTGAAGCCCCATTTATTTGGCTTTTTCGGCATGTACTGCTTCATGTAATGCCCAATTTTTTACGAACACATTAGTTCATCTACACACAACCTCTGCTCCATAGGAATTTTACAGAACATTTGATTTGATTTACCATAAATAGGCTTAATTAATTTATATAGCCTATCGTGGTTAGAGTCAGTTTGGGAAGAAGCGTTGCATTTTGGTTCAGCAGAAAGTAACGAATCTTTTCAAATTTATTTATAGATTTATAGATTTTATTGGTTAAAATGGATATATATCTGACCAATATCAACGAGTTCCAGGATATCGAAAGACAGACACGAAAATAATTATGCCTATATACTGCCTTATGTCAATACAAGAAACTCCCACGGGCTTACTCGGGTCTTTTTCAATGGAAAACAAATTCGTTTGAGCAACTATTTCTTCAACTATATCATCGGTAAAAAAATAATTGAAGAATTGTTAAGGTGTTTTGAGCTCTAATGTTTCTTGAAGAAGTGGTGTTCTGCCTAAAAAAGATAAGCAGGCTTCATCCAGTGTTATATTTTTCCTTTTCCATAATAGTTTTAGGGTATTAGTTTTTGAAGGTGGAAGTCTTGAAATTGAAGGTATTGGTTGATCATAGGACTCATCCATTTGAAATGCATCCATTTGCATCTTGCATCCTCCATCTATCTCTGGTCAAAATTCTGGATCCCCAATACTGTCATCGTCACTGAAGTCCATTCTATCCTCACTGTCAGATAAGTTGTTAGCATACTCTTCAAGTTCCTTGTCAGTTAAATAGTGTCGGCGAGCCATGTTTGAACTAAAAAAGCCAAAATATGTTTACAAAAATTAGCTTCCTATGTGGTAAATATTACCCGTTAATGCATGGTGTATTCGAATGAATACAGACGTAAATATCACATTATTCTAGAAATATACAAAAAAATCTAAAATATTTTATAAAACTTTGCTTGACTGACCTTCATTCAGTATAAAATGATTTTTATAGGACTGGAAGATCTATTATTTCATAGATATAGCACTGCAAACATGGAGAAACGTCACGATCCGGTGAAATGTCAGATTGGTGTGGTTAAAGCGTAATAAAAAATAAATTTGTGTCATCTGGTTGTCAAACGTGAAACTAAATGGAAGCATAGACTTTGATAATGATTAAAAGTATTACGTCAACACTAAATCTCGGAAAATTTAGACAATAGATGCCATATTATGCTGTGTATTCGTATGAATACACCATGCATTTAAGGGTTAACGTTCAAGTGAAAATCATTAATCTTGCACTATGTTGACATGGCCAAAAGACACTTTTCAAGAGATGGATCTAATTGGATTCTATACGTATCTTTCTAGAAATGACTATGATTAACTAAAATCATAATATGCTTGGGGATTTATATATATAGTTGGCAGCACCTATATTTATGAAAAGATATTTTTAAAGGTGAAATAGACGTAGGTACGTAAAATATCATTATCACATACAGGTCAGCATTGACGAATGAACATCTGCAATCAATTCAAAGTTTGAACCCAAAGGTGTCAAAATTTATTAAAAGAAGCAATTCCATCTTTGTTTCAATTAATTGTATTCAACTTACCTATCAATATTATTAACTTAGATTTAGTTCAATACATTCGTAAAAAATAGATTTTTTCTTATTATTTAAGTAGGCCTACTACATGAATATCCTTGAGTTTCACTCTTGGTCCGCAGAACCTTAAACACTAATTATTCTTTGGTCCTTCAGGTACAAGTTTGCTGACCACTGACAATTTATACGTAGGTTACTTGATGGAATTTAAATTCCAATTAATTTAAGTTTTGTATACTATTCCATTAGATTCATTTTTTGCGACCCTGGTTTTGCACTTTTAGCATATTCATGCACTATACACACTCATCAGTGGTAAATTACACACTGAGACAGAATATAGTAAAGTTAACTTTGCTTAAAAGCTCCAATAAGTATTAGTAATAATTATTAGTCCTCGTCCGGAAAGACGCGTGCTTCAATCCACAACGTTTTGTTGAATTGTTCCAATTATGTTTCTAATGATTTTCCAGGTTATGCAAGTTCAATGAATAATGTTACAATATTATTTTATTGGATATTCGTCTTGAATTAAATTTATTGAATTAAATTAATGACACTTTTTATATGCAAAGAATTTTCGTGAATGAATTCTTTTGTCGAACATTAGGTACTTACAACATTTTGATACACGTTTGGCCATTCAACGAGTAGTGTATCGAATTCGTTACCTCCGTATATTTTATACATGGTGCTGTGAAAAAAAAATCATTTTTTCCAACGCTAACTTGATTATGAAAGCGATGCAATTTATTTGACAGACCGCGTGCATCGCCGATCGGAGCGGTAATAAAGAATTTGTATTCGTAACGAAGATTTTCCACAGGTGATCGCTGCAAATTACATGACAATAACAAACTCAACTATTTCATGTTTTTGATAATAAAATACTTTTGAGTATCGTTTTCATTGTGATTATTTTTCACCAAAGCATTGAAAAATAGTTAACGATGGATGTTTTATTATGATTTTTTGTATTTGTAGCGTTCATGCTGGATGGATTGTCTTATACAGACTGTTTTTTCGTCTTGTACTGGCTCTAAAAGCGTTTCGGATGCCTAATAAATTGTCGGCGATGATGGAAGTGACATGCTCCTTGCTGAATATCGAATCGGTATTCGTCAATAACTTTTCTGCCATACAATAGGGAATGTTTTAAAAAGGTTTATCTCCTTTCACTAGTACAGTTCATGGCCTATCTAGATTCTAGTCAGTGATGTCCCGTGGGGGTAGGCAGATTGAGCGTCGCTGGGGCCGTCAGTTACTAGAAGGGCGGCAAATCGAGAAGAATCATTAGGTATATATAGAAATATGTACCTACCTAAACTTAGTAATCACGGAAATATTTCTCCATTAAAAACTGATTGAAAACAAAATGTAATAATTTAACATATTAGAATGTTTAACTGGAGTCTATTTTTTGTCGGTTTTGCGATGTCTAGTTTACTTCCGTTCTCTTTGGACATCAAATCCTTGATGATCAGCAATGACACGTGCAGATTTGAGAATTATATTTGAATTATATGTAGGTACATACTTACCTAATTAATTTTTCCAAATATTTTTGCCAGTTACTCGCGAGTTTTATAGTTGTCAGGTGTATATTTAAATGAATCTGAAATCCGTGGACTCACAATATTGTCCATTGAAAAGTAGAGATGGCATTTAAATTAGATTAACTGGTAAGTATATATTTTGTTAGTAATGTATCCAAACAGCACATTTCTTAGATATTGGAGTCATGGAAGGATGATAAAAAATACTGTATAAAAAATGGGGTGGCATTTTGGCGCTGCCTAGGGGCGGCATTTTGTCTAGGGACGTCACTGATTCTAGTAGACAGTCTTTCAACAAATTCGATGTCTTATTCGAGGCCTCCATTGTAAAAACTGTGTTTCTCGCTGGTCATCTCTAAACTGACGTAACTGACTCACGGGTCTAGGACGATTTGGCACCGCGAACTGGCCTCCGGCGATTGGCCTCCGGTAATTGGTCGCCGGTACAATCGGACGCCGGCCCAATTGGACGCCGACCCAATTCGACGCCGACCCAATTGGCCTCCGGGAGGATTGGATGCCGCACAGTTGAATTAAATGCGCAAAGGAATAGACGTACGTTACAATTTGTTGTAGTAAATAAGCAAGTCAGTTTAATATGCTTCTATCTTCTCAGTAGTTGTACCTTATACATTTCGCGCTTGACACATTTTTAATATAGATTGAGAATAATTATTATGCCTTATGATGTTTATTAAAAGAAAATAATTCTTCCCTCGCTAAAACTTAAAGATATGCATAATCAATTAATTTATGGTCTATACATGGGTACTTATTTATATTTACAACAAATATTAAAAATAATGTTAGATGTTAGAATGAAAATAACATTATATTTCAGCGTTTTATCGACTTAATATTATAATAAAGCTTAAACATGTATATTATTATGCATAAATGCGTATTTTAAGTTAGCATGAAATTACAAACAAAATATTAAGTAAGTTATCTGCTAAGTATAAATGTTTCAGTAGTTTGATTGATAAACTACTTCGGTACTGGATGCCGGACGAAATCCCGAACGCCGAAATCCCGAAGGCCAAAATCCCGAATGCTGAAATCCCGAAAGCCGAAATCCCGAATACCGAAATCCCGAACGCTGAAATCCCAAATGGCCGGAATCCCGAAGTAGTTTTAGACCTAGAAAGTAGTTTATCAATCAAACTACTGAAACATTTATCGTAACATCGTAACGTACGTCTATTCCTTTGCGCATTTAATTCAACTGTGCGGCGTCCAATCCTCCCGGAGGGCCAAATCGTCCCATTCCCCTGACTCACTGCTACAATGTTTGTAAATTTTGATATAGAATTCTGATATCGTAATTTTGGTAAATCTGGACATAGTCAGTGAAGCACTTGAGGTGTCCTAGTATATAATAATTAAAATATGCATGTACCAAACGCACGTTCAAAACCCATACCTGAAAAAATACACCAAAAAAGTAGAACAATGTAATAGTCAATCTTGGACAAGTTTTTAATTAAAGAAGCAGGTATTTGCCAAATAAATGGACAGTTGTATTATTCGGCTTGGTTGAAACAAAACAAGAATCTGTTAATAAAGTCATCACTCTGTGGAGGCCCATATTATGATCTTCTTAGGATCGTATATAATTTAAAATAATTACAAGATAAAAAGAACTTTTTATATACAACGTTTTTAAATTTTCTGTTGAATCGAATAAACTTCACTTGACTAGCTTAAACGATCAAAAAAATTTGTACTTGATAGAAATAATACAGAAATGTCATATTGATTTCCATAGTAACACACGTATATATTAATGTTAATAATTTAGTTGCTAGGACCCACTTTGCAACCAATAATAGTTTTACTTTTTACGGATTTCTTCCGAAATAACTTTTCAAACAAAACAGAATTAACTGAAAATGAAATCAATTCTACTTAAAGATGGCTAAAAGTTTTAAAAAATTGCATTGGCATTGTGTTCTGATATATTCTAAAAGTTTCAATTGTCTAGCTAGTCGGGAAGTTAGTTAAAAATCGATTGCAAAATTTGTATCGGACAAACAACCACCGGACAAATAAGAATACGAACTAAGAAAAACGTTGTAAAATACAGTGAGAGCTAGGAATGAACTTGAAGCTCGGTTGTATTTTATATTTACTATTAGTATTACGTTTAGAACCTTCGGTTGTTTTATTGATTCAAATAGTAACGTGCGTCTATATATTAATATTTTTCAGTCATCTTTACCGGAGCCGAGTTGGCAATTATCCAGTTGTTCTTGTGTCGAGGTGGCTATATTGTGGTCTAGTTTAGATTCTGGCATCTCAAAAAAACCTCTCAGTTTATGGCCGAAAGTATTGGTGTAGGTATGGCAAATAAATACCTTGAACGTGAATGCTTTTGTTGTCGATGAGATTAAATTTGTTGTATTAAGAATGCATTTTGTTTTATGTCAATATCACCATACCAATAAGATACTTGCAAGTATAGTTAGTTCATTGATCGCATATCAATTCCTCCTTATCTTATAATCGTGTTATGCATCGCTATTGCGCTTTCTAAAATACCCTTTTCTACCTCTCAATCCTAGTTATAAATAATAAACCATAATATTATGTTTAATGGTAAATTACCGTTTGTATTTAAAGTGTATAATAATATGTAGAACTGCACAGTTTCACAGATACACATCTGCACAGATACTAATAGTATCATATGGGCCTTCACAGAGTGGAGGGTTGTATTAACAGATTTTTGTTTTTTTTTTACGTGAAATGGATGTTAGCCACTTGACCTATTGGGTCCATATTCCAAACACAAATTGAAAAATAAAATGTGTATTTGCCAGAAACACGATTAAAACCTGAGACCCACGACATTATAAGCCGACGCTGAAGCCGCTCAGTATATATGTATTTTTTCCATATTAAAGTTAGTAGTTAGCTATTCATTCAGTCATATGTATTTTAATAATTATTGATTGTACCTATGTGAATCGCAATCTTCCAGTTAGCTTAAGAAAAGCAATCAAAAAGGCTCCAATATAGAAGTTTCACCAGCTGACAATGTACCTGTGATTTTTATTAAACTAAGGGGAATAAAGTGCTAAATAATGCGTTTTATTTAAATGATTTTATATTGAAGTTTTGGTGAAAAATGCTATTTTTCTTTTCTTCAAATTATCCCAAGATGTGATCCCTATAAATTATATCGGCGTCGCTTACTAAATAATATTTTTATCCAATTATATTAACTCAAAGACAAAAGTGACGAGGAACTGTTTTTCGGACCCTGTGATTATATGTATTTATGGCACCCAACTCGAGCAAGTCAGCAGCTACGTCTATCTCGGACAGCAGGTGTCCATAGACGGAAGCATGCACGATGAAATTGCTCGAAGAACAAAGCTGGGATGGATTGCTTTCGAACGTCTGAATAGTATCTTCAAGAGTTACCTACCATTATGTCTTAAACGTAGGGTGTTCAACCAATGTGTGCTACCCGTGCTCACGTATGGCTGCGAGACGTGGACCCTCAACACGAGAGATGTCCAAAGGCTAAGAGTCACACAGCGAGGCATGGAGAGGTGCATGTTGGGGATCACGCGAAAGGACAGTAAGAGAAACGAATGGGTTAGGAAGCAGACAAGAGTACGCGATGTAATAGACGTTGCCAAACAGCTGAAATGGAGATGGGCGGGGCACATTGCTCGCCGAAAGGACGGCCGCTGGACAAATGCCGTCATTCAATGGTACCCAAGGGGTACGATACGGCCACAGGGTCGCCCTGAAAGCCGCTGGATTGACGAACTGGTAAAGTTCGGCGGAAATACGTGGCAGCGAACGACACAGGACCGAGAGAGTTGGAGAAAGCTTGGGGAGGCCTTCATCCAGCAGTGGATTGACCCCGGCTGATGATGATGATGATGATGATATTATGTGTATGTTTATTGAACCTTAATAACCCCCAAGATTTATTTTTACCCCATCTAAAGTAATGTACCCCAGTTCACCGACCCTTGCCTTAGGCAGTATTTTTATTAAATAGGTAGTTTTATAGTGACGTGATTTATCCAGATGCAATGTTATACATTATTTTTCGAACTATTCATAACGTCGTGACCTTATATTATTATGATATTTAATATGAACAACGTATAATGTTTACTCTTTGTTTGTTATTTGTCAAATTTTCACTTGCAAGATTCCTACGTTGCAGAAGCTACGGATACGTAGTCACTAGTGCATAAACAAATTCGCTTAGACTCCTAGAGGTTCACAAGCCATCCAAGGAAGTGCCTAAATATTCAATTATGTTGTAGATATTAATAACAAAAAAATATTAATAAAATTCTTGACAATATACCAGTGATGAAGTGATAATAAACGATTTACCCTTAGAAAACATATGTTTATATACCTAATCATATAAAATCAAATTATTTCATACGTACGTAGGTAATGAAATTCGTGATTAACTAAGGATATTTTCAAATTATCTAGAATTAGTGGTCTGTAATCGTAACATTGAAGAAATGTGAAGAATTTGGATGTGTTCGTGAACTAAAAAGTTGTTATATTAATACTGTCGACCATAATACATAATGGAATTTGAATTTAAATTCTAATGGATTTAAGTTATGTACTATTCCTTTTGAGTTGTTTTTTGGGACCCGGGTTTCCGCCTTTCGGCATCTTCAGGCACTGTGTACACGTGTTAAATAATATATTATTTTCTATAGTTAGCTTGCTTCAAAACCTTATCCATGATGCTTGGCTTTTACAATTAGGTTTTATTTTTTTCGTCCATATCCGGTCCTAATAAGATCATATGGGCCTCCACTGAGTGGAAGTTTGTTTTAACAGATTTTGTTTTTACGAGAAATGGATGTCAGCCACTTGCTCAACCTATTAGGTCCATACTCTGACTCAAACACAAATTGAAAAACAATATGTGTATTTGTCAATTACAATCATAGTATGTCTGTTCTGTGGTAGGTACCTTTATACTTACGCCAATAAATTTGATAATTTTTCTTATTTTAAAATACAATATTACAATAAAGAATAGAAATTACCAATAAACCCAACAACTACCCAAACACAAAAATGCTGTTTACTACAATTAGATTACATTTTAGACTTATGTATCAGTTTTATAAATAAAAGCCTCAATTAAAATGTGTATAGGTATGAGCTATGTTATTGATACTACCTATATGTGAGTAAATGATGTCCAATAATTTGAAAGAGTAAATAGAGTACCTACCTACTCGTGATACAGTTAATTGATGTTCCTGATATTCTCAACATTATTTATAAACTTCAATGATATCGTTATAATATGCAATATTTATGATGCATACATGCTAGCCTACCATAGGGAATATCATTTTACAAGGTACGGCACTGGAATGAGTTGTGTACAGCGAACCCTTTAGCGTCGCCTGAAGACGCCTCTGAACACGATGCCAACGTCGCTGACAAGCTGCAACATGCATTATGTGAAGTTTGTTGCATTCAAATGTGACCTGATAATTTCTTTCAAATACGTTACAATTTATTATGTGTAAACTATTTCTATAAGTAGCGATTTTTACAATAATCGTTTAAGTATGTCATATGATTATATTCATATTCGCGGGAACTCTCCAAAGAATATGACATATTTTTAATGAAAAAAAGATATCACAAAAAAATATACTTTTATGCCGCTTAATACTTTTCTACAAAATTATAACTACGTGCTGCAAAACATAATTTAATGTGTATATACATTCTTTTAACATTACAGCAGGCCAATGGCAAGGCAATGAAAGTAGTATAGTGAAACAGCAGTGTACTGATAGAAGTGAAACAACACAAACACACAGGCGTCGTTCAAATCACATACTAAATATATTGTAACCTCACCGAGTTGAACCTGGACCCCCCGGAAGAAATGCCAGCTCTTTACACACTGGAGTCCCTAGGGCCGTTACGATACTCTATATTTTCAAACCATATATTTAACAAACACATTTAAAAAATCTATACTGAGCAGTATTTTGCTCAATTTTATTTCTGGTGACATAAAAATATAATATATGTAATATAATAAATGTACCTCTGTGGCGGACGAAACCGGTCCTAATCTATTGATTAAAAGTGGAATAAGTACTACAAAAAATTGCGTTTTATTAAATTAAAACAACAATACAATGCAAGTCCACCATGAATTGACAGTTAACAAAATAAAAGAAAAAATAATATACCGACTAAATACTACGTACCTGCCTATGTATAATTATTATCATTTACGTGTATTATGTATACTTAGTCATTACTTACTAATTTAATAAATGACACCTGGAATATTTTCATACTGTTGTAACCTTTCTTATGTTTTATTGAGAATATTTCATATTTTGAATTCTTTAGAATTGTCAGATAACTAGTCTCTGGCATCAAAATAAACAAAAATATGAAATAATATTTTAATTTATTTAATGTAAAAATGCATTATAATCTCTACCTACTCGTATCGCACATTTCTGATCAGCATCAATTATTTAGAATATACTTTTGGTTAATATAACTCTTCTTTATCTACTTTTCAATTAATTGTATCACCGTATTACCTACCAAGGTAACCTAGGTTTTAATTACCTTCTTTTGCTAAATGAAAATTGGAATTTCCCTTAATATTTTTGAATCGCCCTTATTTCATGGGGCAGCTAATTCGCGAATACGAGCGAGTGGATGTACAACCTCAAAGGCATCCTTCCTCTTGTACGTCGGGCGCTATTTCCTCAGCAGCCTACGTACTATATTCACTTGTGGTTTTTTCATACGGAATGCTCCGGGGTAAAGCATCAAAGCTTCTGGGGATGCAAGTAAATCTTTTTGTAGGGTTGTTAAGCTAACTACCGCAAGCCATGCCACATTAAGATTGTATTTTGTATACAACACGTTCAATTTGATTACGCTACGGTGTCATATTTTCATGTATCATGTTGGTTATATTGTAAATAGCAGGGACGTGCCATGTGGGAGTATTGGGGGTTCGTAACACCCGCGCGGAAAATTACACAAAATATATTTTTTAATATCTAATATTATATAATATATTATTCAATTCAGTTACGTTGAGTCTGATGTTGAATATATATGAAGTACCTTAGTAACTACCAGTGGCGAATGGTGGAGGTAAGCTTTTTATAAGCTAATAGTGCACACTAAACTTTGTCTGGCATACGTATTTGTTTTCATTGAAATAAGACTACAATTTTACAGACGGTGTTGGGTAGGTAGTTTTTAAAATTCTTATTTAAAAAAATACTTACCTATCTATAAAATATCTAAAATTATGCAATTAAATCATACATAACTTTGGCTATTTTATAGATAGAATAATATTTATAAGTACTAGCTGAGCCAGCTGGCTCTCGCCAGTCTGTCTCGCTAGGTCTTGCAGACAGCTTAGCGTCCTAATGTATGGTATTGGATTTTAATAAAATTGTGAAGTATGCAGAGACGGCGCCGCTTGACATTTCGCTGATTTTTCACTTTTACAATTTGCAAGTCGTTACTTTCGATATAAATTTGGCGTCATATGCAGAGTCTATTCTAGATTCACCATCCCAGGTTGCTAGACCTAGCAGAATAGCAGGTAATTTGATTGCGATTCAATAATATAACGTTAATATTAATCTCACGCGTATCCCCTTGAGGTAATAGAAGAAGATTAGCCATATAAAAAATAAATTTTAACTATTAAATTATTTTCTTTCATTATCTAAAAAAATGCTTGCAGCTATAGAATAATTTTTAAAAAATCAAATTTTGAATTAACATTTTATATAATGTTTCCCGGTGCGGGACGTTCATATCGAAACAAATGTTGATAAAAGAAGAAACTCAGATCTAAGAGGAAGGAATTGGGTTAGAAAAGACTTCGTCTATATATGTATTGATCCAAACTGATTATGATAATGGCATTATAAATATGTAGGTAGATATGTGTATGTATATGTTACGCCTAATGTGTGAAATTGCGTATTACCTACATGAAATCGGCAAAATTTTGCCTATGTCATGAAAAATGCATACCCGTTGCCTTATTCATGAAATAGGCAAAATATCTGTCGAGTGCGTGAATTAGGCAGTAATTTTTCTGCCTAGTTCATGCATGAGGCAAATAAGATATTGGCGCTCCGGTGGTGTTTTTCCAACTAAACCAAATGTGTCAAATGCTCATGCATTGGTCAATATAGATAGTGGCGCTCCGGTGGTGTTTTTTGCAATTAATCAAACAAACCAGATGTCAAATGTCATTGATTATATAAAAATATAGCAATCAATAACTACAATGACGTACATTTCCTATTACCATGCCCAAAAAAATCTAGAACTATAATATGATAACGGGAGAATTTTATTAAAAGGTATTTTCGCGATTTGATTTGTGCATGGGTATCAGGCAATGGTCGATTGTTTGTTTGTGATAGTATGATTAAATTTGATAGTTTGTTGACAGTTGTTAGGTAACCTTAAAATGAACATTCAGTTAAATTCAGAATTACAAAACCTAACCTAACCTAACTTAATAATAATAATATAATATTATGTCCAATTATAACTAATAAAACCATCCGTATTAAATTTGCTTTTTCTACTGTCATGTTGACAGTTTAAGAATTCTATACCCTGCCGAATTCACTCACTCGGGAGATAATTTGCCTAATTCATGAATAAGGCAACGGGCTTCCATTTTTCATAAATTTGACAAAATTTTGCCGATTTCATATAATACGCAATTTCACAAATTCGGTTCAGTTCAATTCATAGAACAAAAAATAGTGGAATCAGCTTAGAGAGGCCTTCATCCAGCAGTGTATTAATCCGTTCTAATTATGATAACGATGAAATGAATATATTATTATTGTATAAAAATGTTTGATAAATGCAGCAATGTATATATGAAAGAGGAATAGAATTAGTTCTGAGACGGCTTCATCGAGTAGTGGATTGATCCTGGTTCATGATGATAATGAGGATATAAATGGGTAGGTACATCAATTTTGATAGATATAGAAATTCATATGACCAAGAGGATTATTGGAATAACCTTCACCCAGCATTGAATCCTAATAAGCATAGTGACATATATTAATTCTTCTATAGTATAGTAATCACATTAATGCAAATAATGGATAATATGATGTAGATACTTCATAGTGTGATTATGGGATGAAATAATCATAATTGACTTTTTTATTTGTCTATAAAACATGGATTTTTCTTTGGAATAACATTCATCCAGCAGTAGAATCCTAATAAGCATAGTGACACATATTAATTCTTCTATATAGTAACCACATGGATGCAAATAGTGGATAATAATATGACGTAGGTACTTCATAGTGCGATTATGGGATGAAATGATCATAATTGACTTTTTTAGTTGTCTATAAAGCATGCATTTTTCTTATATTGTGTAATAAAACATTTAATTCAACATTATATAACTACTATCTATTAATAAAATAATAAAAACGTTGTGTATTAATTACCTATAGTAAACGTCATTTTTAATTTACCTACCTACGTTGTCTTTGAATATGACAGCTAAAATAAAAGTATTTTGTCTATGGTTCAAAATGAAGATGCATGCAATTGCATACCGAAAATGATGCTCCGTCAATATTTTTTTAGGATAATTTGATTAATCATCGTAGTTTTATATGTAGTTTTAATCTTTGATCACCATGATAATCGTTGAAATGTGGCATTATTATTAGATTTAAATAAACTCATCGAATATTGCAAAGAGGCAAAGCAATGACGTACCTATTAATACATTGTGTGATTTGTGACAGGCAGGATTTTTCGAATTAAATATGGACAAAAATATATCTATAGGAAACGTATTTCTGAAAGTAATTGACTATTGTTTTTATGCTCGTCTATAGAGACATTAAACATATTATATGCATTATGTAATTAACGTAAACAATGAATGCTAATAGAAATGTCACATTTTTTCGATTAGGTATTCCTGCAAATTCTAAATTTGAATTCTGCCACGTCAAATGAACTTGTTTATATCATAAAAGAAAACAATTGAAAATCGATCATCTATTATTTCAGTTTGACAGATAAGTGGCAGTGAAGTGGTTTTGGATTATATTTTCGTAATATTTAGTGAGGAAATATGCATTTAATTCTTGTTAAATTTCTTAGTCCGCCAATGTGCTGCTTACAGATTTGAATAATTTTGTGGAATATTAATTTAGATTTCTGAATTTTCGATTATATAGAAAGAATTAAGCGACATTATAATCGATTTGCGGTAGACGAAAGGCAAGATGCGAAAATGTATGGTGACGGATATAAAACGCGATTTAAAAATGATTTTATCTGTGATTGTGTCTAGTTTTATCAGATTGTGCCCGATTCAAATGGAAGTAGATTCGGGACTCCAAAAATTGAAGTGAATTCCTTTAATAATCAACAAAGTGGTATTTAAATAAAAAAGTTGACGTATTTTCCAAAATCTCTTAGGATAATAATATATAGGAGATTATAGTTTGGTTCAGACCGGGCTTCATGAATTTAAAAAAAAAATGAACAAACAGTACCTATGTGTAATATGTATTCTTAATCAAACGAAATCAAATAAGTATGAATGAAAAAGTGTCCACATATCTGTCGTGTCGCCTAAAGTATACCAAAACTATTATGGTTTGGTTTAGGAAGGGTTTAACTGATTTTTAAAAAACTTACCAACTCCATCGGTAAATTGTAGTATGGGTTCTATAAAAATAAATGCGTAGGTATAGCTAATAAAGTTTAATGTGCACGATTTATGGCGGATCTTAACAGCCTACGTCCACCCTTCGCTACTGGTAACTGTGTTACATGCTACTGAAGAGTGACACTTATGAAAGGGCGGTTAATCGAGGAATTAATACAAAATAAATTTACCGTGCCAACTTAAATAAATAACTTGGTACCTACTATAAATTGATTTTTTTCTATTCAATGATAATTCACATTCTGTTATAAAAATTGTATGTATTATCTATGTAAAATTAAATAGATAATATTATGAAGTCTATGGAATTATAATATTGTTATTTTTTATGTAAGGAAAACGTTTGTCATAATCATGCGCAACATATAATTTTTCGAATTAGAGACATCAACGTAAACATTATCAAAATCGTGAGTGGCAACTAGACTAAACGCTTCGAGGACTAAACTGTGACCACATGCTCATGACACGCTGGCCTTAAATATGTTACTGTCCATCAACTTGTATTAATACTCTGCTTCTGTTACGGCAGAGGCTTTTAATAATACACACAGTTACTTTTACATTCGAATATATTTATTTATGTATTGGATTGAGTTGATGAGTATGTAGGTTTATTGATTTAAAACAAAGTTCACTCGAGATTTTTTTTAATTTATCACGTAACCCACTAACTAGTATTATGAAAAAAAATAGAATTAAATATGTTTAATTAATTTTATACATATTAGCGATATAAAGATATTTATAACAATAGAATATACAACAATAAATAGACAACAATAGAGACAAAGAAATAGACTTGATTTTTTTTTTTTTTTTTAATATTTGTGCAATATATATGTTGATTTAAACGCGCTCGCCCTTCTATGTGTACCTCACCTCACCACTTCAACGCTGATAAATAACCAGTTTACATACTTCTAAGTGATTCAATGTTATTATTAATTCCGACTAAATGCACGCAATCGACAATGGTTAGGCTTAGACACAGGCAGATCTATCTGCACTTCACTTCACCATTTCACCGCTGCTATTTAGTTCCTTTTCTTTTCTTAAAATAATGCACATGACCAGGTGAATTGTTGCAAGTGCGTTATTTTAGGAACCTTTTATCGTCATTTCGGAACCTTTTGAGATACCATGTTCTTAAAAATTTGGTCAACTGGTACCAATAATATTGTTGTATACTTATATTATAAGCTGTGCAGATTGCATCAATATCTATTGAACAAGCAGTTTTTGAGTTATAATCTACTCTTAAAAATATAACAACTTTTAAGTTTCTGATCTCGAAGTCCCTATATAAAGTATGTTACTTGGTCGATTTAAATTAAGCCCGCACATATAAAACCAATATAACACAATAAAAAGGAACACAATATAGTATAAGTAACTATGTTAATTTTACTTATCCAGTTCAGTTTCAAAACCTCTGAGGCCGACCTCTGTGAAATAATCATCTCTGCTCACAGTTCGCCATTGGTCGTAGATCTCCGGATAACACCTCCATACTTCTTGTAGGTACGAAATCAATATTCTCAGGTATGCTCATTATAATTTGAAGTACCAATTTAGATTGAAGATTGTAACAGAAAAACATTCGACTTAGGTTAGAGCAGTGTTACTCAAACATATTGTACAAATTCATTTTTACAAACATTTTTTTAAATGATATAAGTATAAAAATATTTTTTTTCTAATTAATTAATTAGAGTATTTATTTTTTAAGCACATGCATAAATTATATATCCATTATTTGTTAATATGGACGGAGAACTTTCAACAACATATTTTATATTCAAACACAATGTGACTTTTTTCACATTTTCACAAAACGTTTTTTATAATGCCAAAGCTTTTTATAATTCATTAGACAAATATTGTTTTTTATACCTTCCATGCTTGTGTTATATGACGATTTAATATTATTTTATTCCGTCTGATAGAAGCATGTAATAATACGTTTCTATGCAGCCCGAGTATCTCAAACGCAGAAAAATTCAGCCTGTTTTATGAGTAGGTACCTACCTATAATGTTATTAGACATTTTGCCTAATCTACTGGGTTGTCGCATAGTATTTTTTTCTTAACACGGGTTAGACACTAAATACTCTAAAATCGAGCGAACAGAAATATAATCATTCATTTCATATAATTTATATTCATATAATTTCTTAACATAGAGTTTATTTATAAATTCAATATTTTCGATAGGGGGAATCAAAATGTTATAAAAAACCAAGTAATCAAATTCAATAAAACATAAATACAGTTATCTTAAATAAACAAAATTATTTTTACACTAAGCGTATTTTTGTTTTTATTTAATTTCATTTAATTCGTTTTTTTTTATAATATTGTAACTCCCCTTTTTCAAAAATATTGATTGCCAGCTACGAGTTGTCAATATTAGACCATCGTTATGCTGATCGTGTATACCTACCTATTGACATTGACGATATGGTGGATGATCATAATATCGCTAATGTTATTTTCACCCGACATCAAAAACAAAGTTCAGTGATTAACATTCATTTCTCGTAAAAACAAAATAAAACCTTCTCTCCGTGGAGGCTCATAATATGATAGATGCTCTTAGGATAGAACATGGTATTGTAACTAAAACCTAACTAACACCTATCTGTATAGGTCTTGCATCCCCCTAGGGGTATGCCTCACAGTTTTAGAACCGTTCGATTAAAGAGTGAGGCACCAGGAAAAAAATCCCTCCACTGTCGTCGTGTGACAGTTTAAAATGATGACTGGGCCTTTTTTGGTGACTGCTCTGATTTTTACCACGCCTGATTGTTGTCACCTAAACAAATGCTACTGTCAGAAGTGGGCCTACCTTCTACCTTATCATTAGTGGAAATAGTAGTCATGAATCAAACTTTTTTTTGGTTTCCTCGCTCTGTTGAGACTGAACAAAAAAAATCACTGTATTCATGATAGTATTGTGTTCCAAAATCACAATATTAAATAAACAGAACTACGACTTTCCTACCAGATTTTTTTATATTTACTACCACACTATATAAATTCGGTATCACTATTATATAGACGTATATCAAAGTATTAGAAAAAAATAATAACATAGTAACAAATACACAGTATGGGTAGTAAAACGTCTATAGACTTAATTAAACGGAGCCTACATATTTTAAGAAGTTATACAATTAGGTCCTTCTAAATTCCTATATCGATAACCGAAACAATTTTGATAGGCATACCTGTCGCTCTCGTAATTATTGGTATTACCAATTGGAGGGTAGTTTTACATCTTGAAAGAATAAACAACTGATACTAAAGTACAAAAAAATGCCATTTTAGTTCCTAAAGCCTCAATTACATTGAGCTTCTTTACGAGCTGTTTGTTGGCGAATTTATAATCTGCCTGTAAAGTCGCCCAGTGTAATCATCGAATATGTTAGCTTGTTCGATGATTACACTGGGCGACTTTACAGGCAGATTATAAATTCGCCAACACACAGCTCGTAAAGAAGCTCAATGTAATTGAGGCTTAAGTGAAGTATTCGTGCATCCACAGAGTGAAGGTTATATTGCCATAGTTTGTCACATATAATGGTTGTTAGTCAAGCTTGCTCATTGCAAAGACATTCTAACTCGCACTTAATGCTTCGGAGACGTTCGTTCAATCAAATTAAGTATTTTGACAATGATATAATTTGGTACATATATATATATAAACATGGAGGTAGGTACTGTAGATTTTTTTAAATGTTATCAAATTTATGTTTTTGAACTTGAGAAATCTTTCACATTTTTTTTCCTGTGTGGCAGGCAGTATTAAATATGAAGTTAACAGTATTTGTGCTTATCTTGGCTAGACGGAAGACTATACTTACTTTGTGGGTTTTGTCATGTTCTCGTTTTCGTCTTTCCTCTTCCCATTCCCCATAATATGGTGTTGAATAAATTATTAAAGACCAATCCTCTTAAAAGTTTGCTAACATACATACATTCGAAATTGTGATATTTCTTCATGTCGCAAAAGGAACCCATCAAAGATAATTGATATTTATTTCGAGATATTTCCAATCGATTGTCATAATTTGAATTTCTAATGGGTTCAAAAATTGTTGTAAATAATTTTATTTTTGAAATTAAATTTATTTACTTACACTAGTCGCCACAGTACTGTATTTTCCCCTATTCCTTCTCATGATATAAATTCGTTTAAGTGGATATTTATTCACCTGATCAATTTATACATATTATTATCTGTTATTGGCGCCATTATTCGAAAATGCTTATCAATGGTAGAAATCTCTGCTTTCGACGTCGGATATATTGATTATAACATGACGACTATTTTTCTTGTGTAAACAGTATTAGTTTCGTTATAGAGAGATTCTCATTATAGATTACGCCCACTGCCCACAATAAATCCACTGGGTTCTAAGTAATTACGCAATTATATCGGACGCAACTATAAAACTTAACTTATTTAAATTCGACATAATAACGTAATTGAATGGGACCAAAACATGTTCGGACATAGCATCCGCCCAGCTTGCTTTTTATTAATTGGTAACGAATTCTTTGCCGATTTCGGAATCATGCGCAATTGAAAAAAAAATGCAATTTGTCCGAATCGAATTACAAAATTGTTCTTTCATAGTTACATCCCACGTACCAAATATAATATAATGTAGCCTTTCGGCGCACGCGAGCTATATATTTGTATTATTACAGGATAAAACGTTTCAATCGAATTGTCTATTTTTACTTGGATGGTTTTGTGAACTTATATTATTATGATAGGATGCCACGCGTCGTAAAAACCGTGATAACTAGTTGATTTAGAGTTTTGTCTGTTAATAGCAATGACATTAATATGGACGAATCATCTGGAAAAAAATGACACTCACTTTATTGTCGGGTCTGCCGAACGGCATAATCTGTTCTAACGCCATTACAATAAAGGTGATATTGCTATAAATTCCTGATGCTTTTTGTTGGGTCTGGCGAATGGTTCGGTTCGAGCGGGTTCGCTCAAATGAACATTGACATTATAAACACTGCTCTAACGCCATTACAATAAAGGTCATATTGCTATAAATTCCCGATGCGTGATATTGCATAATGGAAATTGCGTGACGTCTACCTATACATGCGAATGCGAGAATTTACTTGCTAGCTACTGTATTGAGTGCGTCGTCCATTAATAATGTCATTGGTTAATAGTCATCGAAATATTCTAAGAAAGTAGTGGGCCCCCCGGGGGCCGCGGTCTGGCCGGGACAATCCGGCGCCCCTCGAGGAACTCGTGGCAACTCACGACCTGACGGTGCTGAATAACTCTAATGGTCCAGCCACATTCTCTACCAACAATGGGGAATCTCACATTGATGTCACTTTGATATCCAATGGTTCTGCCGGACGCGTCGTGAACTGGACTGTCCATTTGGAAGCGTCAGCAAGCGACCACCGTCTGATCACGTTCGCCTACAGGACCGAGAGGGGCCACGCGTCTCTCGCTCCACTTGTGAGCGAGTCACTGCCGAGGCGTTTCAGGACCAAGGGAACCGACTGGGTACGTTTTGACCGCGAGTTTGCTGAGGGTCTGGACAGGATGGCCTCGCTCCCTCCGCCAAAGGACATGCACGCTGCGGCTGAGGACCTCACGAATCTCATTATTGAAAAAGCGGAGGGCACTATCGGAAGGACGACCCCGAGACCGCCGAACCTCGCACCCTGGTGGAAGCCGAGACTGACAAGACTGAGAGACACGATGAGGAGGGCCAGAAGGGCCTTACAAGCAGCGCGAAGATCGCTGGAGGGGCCGCTGCACGCGGACCATCCGCTTGCGGTCACCTACAGGACCACTAGACTCAAGTTCAAAAAGGCAATCAGTAAGGCTAAGAAGGTGCACTGGAGAGAGTTCGTCACTGAAATGGGTGGCAATGATCCGTGGGGCCCCCCCTTCCGCGTGATGAAGCTTGGCCTACGGCCCGGAAAAGTCATGTCGGCGGTACGGCGCCCCGACGGATCGTTCACCAATAGCTCTGAAGAGTCCGCCACAGTCCTGTTGGATGCTCTTATCCCGCAGGACAACGAGTCGCTCGACATTGACAACGACCGATTTCAGCAGCTTCGCGTCTATGCGCTGCTCCCCTTAAACACTCCGCGATCCGCAGCCACTACCATGTCCGAGCTAGGGATCCTGTTTGCCAGCCTCCCGATTGGCAAAGCCCCGGGGCTTGACTGCATAGATAACGCGCTAGCGAGAAGGGCGTGGTCTCTTGCCTCACACGAGATCACGCAACTCTACAAAGAATGCATGAGTAGTGGCATATTCCCCGACTGCTGGAAAAAGGGTCATCTCACGGTGATCCCCAAAGCCGGCAGTCGCCCTCCTTGTGACCCGAAAGCGTATAGACCGATTACGCTCCTTCCCGTCTTCGGGAAGATATTGGAAAGATTGATAAACAGCAGGATTGAGTCCCACCTGTCGGAAAACTGTCCAATCTCGCAAAGACAATTTGGGTTTAGACCCGGAAAGTCCACCGAGGATGCGATTCGCTTTGTGATCGATTCTGTGGAGAGCTCTGGCAAGGACCTCGTTGCCGGGATTTTTCTCGACATAGCGGGCGCGTTTGATACTGCGTGGTGGCCCTTGGTTCTGGCAAAGCTTAGGCTGAAACAGATCCCCGGGGACCTCTTTGCCTTAGTTCAAAGCTACTTCAGCAATAGGGAGATAACCTACGACTCCGGCCCCAGCCTGATTCACAGGAGGACCACCATGGGGTGTCCTCAGGGCTCCGTCCTGGGACCCCTTCTGTGGAACATTCTGTTTGACGACGTTCTGTCCCTGCCACTGCCTCCGGGCTGCACGCTCGTTGCGTACGCCGACGACTTGCTCCTGCTTGTTGGGGCGACCAGCCGACCGGCACTTGAGCGTGCAGCCACGGACGCCTTGGGCAGAATCCTTAATTGGGGGTTGCTGAACAAGCTGACCTTTGCCCCGAGCAAAACGGAAGCTGTCCTCCTCAGGGGTAGTTCTCGGGTCAACATAACTCGACGGCCGCCCACGGTTCGTTTTGGCCAGACCTCAGTGCGTTTCTCCGAAAGGGTTACGTATCTGGGAGTAATTCTTGATGACAAGCTGTCTTTCGTTCACCACGCCAAGACGGCCGTCTCTAAGGCCAATTCGGCCTATCAGAGAATGGCCCGAATGGCGGGCAGCAATTGGGGACTTAAGCCTAGAGCCCTTAAGGTTGCATACGGCGCAATTTTCATGGGAATTGCCGGTTACGCCTCCAGCATTTGGCATTCTCGAGTAAACTCCTTAACTCTCGTGAGACGCGCACTATTAAGCGGGCAGCGACTTGCGCTGATCTCGCTTACCAAAGCCTACCGCACAACTTCTACTGACGCGCTTGCCGTACTCGCGGGGGTGCTACCCCTCGATCTGCACGTCCAAGTCAGAGGATCGATCACCCTCCTCTTGAGGGGGATCAGCACAATACTCGCCGGTGTCCATCTGACACCACCGCAGAGATCCGAGGACGTTCCTTACAGGAAGACTGTAAGTGACATTGTGTACAAGACCGCATTTGCGGCATGGCAGGCGAGGCGACGGTGCATGGTTGCAGCATCAGTCCCGTGCGGCTCCGTCTCGGGACGGAATGAGCACTTAAAATCACTTCTTTCAGACACATTTAAAGCGTCATAGAAAGCGGCCGTGCATATCCACGGTTGTGCATATATGACGGGTGGTGGTGGGCACTTTAACATGACCAAATGATAAGTTATATTAATTACATTAAATTCATATTATTATATTGATACGTTGAGCATCCTAATACCTAAGTAGAAAATGCACGTATATTACCTACGTTAGAATTAACGTTAAACATGGTTTGAGAAGAAGGGACCCCCCCCCCCCAGTGACAATGAAACAAAATTGATTTACTTGATTGACATCATTCGTATTAATAATTTTTAATAAAAACTCATTTTTTTGTATGTACTAATTACACTTTTTTTATTAAATGATTGTACCGGTTTCGTCCGCATCAGAGAGATATTTCCAACTGATAAATACTTCAAATAAAACAGACATTTATAATAACTGAATTAAAAAATGAGACAAAAGCATTCACACATACATTAAGTAGCATATCCAACAATATTAGGCACTCACATCTAGTTATTAAAATTAATAAATTGACTAATAATAATTTTTCATTAGGCATAATCAATACAACCAATTTCTAATTATTAACAAAAAAAAAATTAAAAGAACATTATGAAGCAATTTATAATTACTTATATATTATACGTATTACGAGTCAATAAGTGGAGTGAATAAATAAGTGTAGATCTTATATGACTATAAAATACAAGAATGCACCTTCACTAATCTCACAATAATTTATTAATAAAAAATAAAAATATTTGAACAGAATTTGTCTTGTAATTGACAGTATTTAGTAATTAAATACAGGTAGGTACAATTACTTATATGTTGTTCGTTGTACCCACATGCCATCATTAAGTACATAATGCTCTTATATTTCGGTTTTTCATAATAATAAATAGATAGTGGATTATAATTATTAATGATTATTATATATTTTTTTTATTATTATTGCTTTCATCGTTACGTTATTATTTAAGTGAAGCTTTTAAGGACATATTTTGTACTGCGGGCTATATGAAAACTGAAGCATTGGGTATATCTCGATATCATTTATTGTTCAAAGAAACGGCATTATGTTCATATTCTTTCCCAGCCTTATAGTAAAAATCAGGGTGATAGATACACATAAATATAATATATATAAATGCATTATAATATATATTAATTCTACCATTGTTTTTTTGTTTTCTTCTCAATATGTAGATACCATATTAGTTTATTGGTTTAAAGAAATATTGATGTTTTCTATATGAATAGCTTCGATTGTTTTTTGTAATATATTGTGAAAAAATTTACAACATTTTGAAAAAGCTTTGAAACATTCCTAGTAGAGAAATCCCAGAAAAAAGTTTGGCCTAGTGAGATTTGAACTCACATCTTTCACTATCCGGATGATTACTTTTATCTATTTAGCTTCACACGATAACTCACGCGCAGAATTATTTTATCTGACATGCATTTTAATTAATAAATATAATTGTATTATTAACAGAATTATAGATGGCGTCAGGTGTCAGAAGCAACTTTTTTCTCGGACTTTTTAGTGACACCTACGTCTCAGAAGTTTTTGAAATTATTTAAGTATTTACAATTCTTCAATCTTCTGTAAGATATACAGCAGTATTAAATAAAAAGAAATAATTAATTATTAATAAATTTTCAGTTAGATAATCAACATAATATTATATTATTATTAGATTGGTAATACATTACGTAGGTATATAATTACAATGTGATATCACGTTATAATGGTATTATAAAATATTTTGCATTGTTCTCTACTAAAAACCATTTTTTTCTTTAGCTTTTAAGACATTAAACATTATATATTATGTAGGTACTTATTCAACTATGTTTTCTTTTGTTTCAGGTAAGAATACACCTCGTTCTTGTCCACCAGTCGTGTAAGTTAAAAAATATTAAATATTATAACAGTCATAAAATATTAATAATCATCATTTTCAGCTGGGCTTAATCCATCGCTTGACGAAGACCTCCCAGTAACTCATTCCAATCGATATTTTTTCATTATTAAAAAAAAACTATATTAAATTGATTGAATTATTGGTTTATTAAAAAATCTCATTTGTTTATCCGAGAGAACTTATCAGATCAGATTTTAATGAAAAAAAACAATAGAATAACGTTTAAAACAATAAGAGGAAAGTGATCAACGAACGCCCATTTAACAGTAGTTTTTTTAATTGTCAGTTCACCTTGATTATAGATATAATATGATATATCTATAGCCAGAGTGGCAGTACCAGACCAAGCTCCTAGCCGCTAGCCCCGCTCCCCGCGCCCCTCTTTGCGTCACTTTCGGATATTAGTATCGCGGAGTATGATAATTATTGAATGTGCGCGGGCGAGCTTAATATACGCTTAAATAATATTGATATTTTCATATAATAAGTATACATAAATTATATAATAATATTACATTTTTCTCAATTTGCTTGGGGGTGCTGCAGTTCCGCAATGCATATGGACGAGCCGCCGCAGGATATATCTAAAAAATGATTTTAGATAATAATAATATGTCATTGATATTATACTACTGGATGAATCATATGCTTCTTACGAGGGTGGGTCAATAAGTCCTTAGAAAAGCCGACAGGTGGCGCGACTAGTACTGTAAGCGGTTTGTTTTCATGCAGCGGCACTATCGATTCAGTATGCTGCGAAGTTTCAATCAGATTGGTCGGGTTGTTGTGTGTTTCTCGTACATTTAAAAAAAAATTTGCTTGTGGAAAATGGAAAAATGGAAAATGGAGAAAATTGAGTTTAGAGCTGTTATTAAACATTTTAATATAAAAGGGTTAACAGCAAAGGAAATAAAAAATGAGTTGGATTTAGTTCACGGCACATCTGCTCCTTCACTTGCAACTATTTATAACTGGTTAAATGAATTTAAGCGTGGTCGTACATCAACAAAGGATGAACCACGCTCAGGACGTCCTGTAGAGGTGACTACACCAGAAATGATCAATAAAATCCACGATATGGTGTTAAGTGACCGAAGATTAAAGTTGAGTGAGATAATTGAGGTTACAGGGATCTCAAAAGGTAGCGTCATTTCTATTTTACATGACAAATTGGGCATGAAAAAAATTTCTGCAAGATGGGTGCCGCGTTTGCTCACAGTCGACAATAAACGCAATAGGGTGGTGGCCTCTAAAGCCCTGTTGTCGCTCATGCAACGCAATCCGGATGAATTTTTTCGTCGCTTTGTGACTGTAGATGAAACATGGATACACCACTATAATCGCGAGACGAAAGAACAGTCAAAGCAGTGGATTGCAAAAGGCGAAACATGTCCAAAGAAGGCGAAAACCGTAAAATCAGCTGGTAAGGTTATGGCTACTGTATTTTGGGATGCACGTGGAATTATTTTCGTTGACTATTTGGAAAAAGGAAAAACAATAACAGGGGATTATTATGCATCTTTATTGGACCAGCTAAAAAACAAAATTGAAGAAAAACGGCCTCATTTAAACAGGAAAAAAATCCTCTTTCATCAGGACAATGCCCGTGTTCACACATGTTTACAATCAATGGCTAAAATTGAAGAATTGAAGTTCGAATTGGTCGACCACCCACCGTATTTGCCAGATTTAGCCCCCAGTGACTTTTTCCTTTTCCCAAACTTAAAAAAATGGCTAAGTGGACAACGTTTTTTTTTCAAATGAAGAAGTCATCGATCGGACAAATGCTTATTTTGAGGACCTTCCGAAAACTTATTTTTCTGACGGTTTAAAAAAATTGAGAAACGTCTAACCAAGTGTATTGAGCTCCAAGGAGATTATGTTGAGAAATAAAAAAAAAATACAAAAATAAAAACTGTTTTAATGCTTTTTTCTAAGGAATTATTGACCCACCCTCGTAAAATGACGCCCGATTTTCAGCGACTCGGCCAGTGTTTAAACTTACTGTTTTAATATCAGCGGACTTCACTCGATATAAGCTCACTTAATATTTGTCTCGAAAACGACCTGGCAATAATTATGAGTAAGCCCGATCTACCTTGCATCTTACTCTAACTAATAGTCAGCGCATGACGACTTGCTCTGTCCGCTCAGACATGAATTTTTGGTAGCTTGCAAGCTTTGGGTTACAGCCACCCTTAGGGTCACTATTCCAAGAACGCAAATTTAGTTTTACAGCCAGGGCAATACGGGTGAAATTCGGGAATCCATGTTAACGGTCTTAACGCATTATACCTACAAGGAAATATTATAAGACGATATTATATTATCTTCTTTTGTGGTACATTTTTAAAATGACACTTGTATGAGAACTCCTCATCTAGTAGTATATCAATGTAATATGTTCACTTTGAATTGTAAATTATCAGCAAAAGCGTGTTAATCTGCTTCGTACGTATTTTGTCGTTAGATTCCTCCAGTAAATCTACAGAAGCACTGTAGTTTGCGTTAAGTAAAATCATATTTTAACATATACACAACCACACAATTGCAATACTAACTCGATATACGTATACTATATTTATTAATAATTATTGAAGGTAAACATATAATAGTAGTTACAATGCTGATAGAACACTCTGTTAATACTCGCATTATAATACGTACTTACCAGTTGAAATTCGATAATTCTAGCGATATTAACAAGGCAATGCGCGCAGAACGCATCGCGATTTATCTTAATCCCGTAAATAAATACACCATTCAACGACAAAAGCTTTCAGTGCTGATTCGCCGTGCATTATGGCCAGCCGCTTCATAAATAAATTGACTACAACCGGAGATAAAGGAGCTTATATTCGGGCCTGCGAAGAACGGGGCCCTTGCCAGTTACCTTGCCACCGATAAGCGTTATTGGAAATGAATAGCTCGTTTTAATGATATAATGTAATGCGAGAGGCCACGGAGATAAGGGCTACGAGACTTTACCTGTATTGTCGGTGAGTCACATAAACTGAAGCTCGAGTATTTAAATTACCTCGGTGTGTACTGTATATTGTGGCTTGATTCGCAGAAATCCTTTCATCTCGGGAAGCTTTTGTATTGTAACTGTTTATTTCATTGTCGCCGGAGACTTGGGCAAATAAATCCTGTAATTTAGACGTCGCGCATTTACGCCGTTATGTTCGGTTAATGTTTAGTTCATTTCCATACATACCTGGGTAATATCCCGTCGATTAGAATTTGTTCATTGTCATTTACTTTATCAATACATCGAATTAGCTTCTAAGAATTCCTACTGAATTTGTATACTGTCTCAGGGGTACCGTGACTATGTACAAAATGACAATCCAAGGAGCTGCCAACGCATCTTAAATTTTCTCTTTGAACTGACCACCCCTTGATTCGGCTTTCATAACGTACAAAAGTGAATGCGAAATTTTAAAATATTACCTTTTTTATGGCAATAATTTAATTATTACATATTAGTGGAATAAGTACTACAAAAAAAAATTGCGTTTTATTAAATAAAAACAACAATATTACAAATTATGTGAGTACTCTTTTCTCAGGCACCAAAGCTCGGCGTAGACTTAGGCCGCCTCATTCAAATACTCTGGTCTACCCATTCCTCCGTTCTCCTCTCCTAGGATATTCCTAGCTCCATAAATAACATATTTTTTATAATAATCTATATTAGTGTTTCCCAACCAGCGGAACGGTGTCGGTTCGCAAAATTTTTCTGCCCATCCGCTAACAGTTGTCGTTCATTTTTCAATACATATGCCAAACTTCCAAGGAAATCGTCATTTAATAAAGATATATACTGAACAAATATAATACTTAAGGATAGTTGCGTAAAAGAGGAGGATATAGAAATATTTCCACTTCTGCAAGATTTTTTAATCGTTGCTAACATTAACAGGAAAGTCATTTTATATTTATAATAAGCAGAGGTTGGAGGGGACCATTTTTTCAGTTGTTCCGCTTCGGGACCTAATACTTGCTCCAGCTTCGCTCCAGGGTCTGCTCCGCTCCGGGTAAAAAGTTTTAATATGTATATGTATGCAAATGTAAAAACAATAAAATATAAATAAGTAATTTTGAAATAAGGTTTATTATTCGTTCTTTTCATTATTGATTATATCAAACAAAATCACTGACAGAAAATCGTCTTTCATTATCTGCCTCTTTTTCCAAAAAAGATGAGGCTATTTATCACTCGGCAGTGTTGCCGTATTTCAAATAACTCCATTGTAGCAAAGTGTCAAATATAATATTTTCATTGGATTTTAGGGCGAAAATTTAATAAAACATCCGGAGTAGTGGCGCACTACAAAATTTCGGTACTCCGGGTAAAACCCCATTGCTCCACTGCTCCGAGCTCCGCTTCAACGCTCTGATAATGAGTCAACATTTAAGGGTGTTACCTCAAAACTTTAATCGCCATTGTCATGAAAATGAGGATCATCATAAAGGCAATCTATGAATTAATAATCACTTCAAGGAAGACATTTCATGAGCACTTGATACTGAAGAAAAAAGAAACTTTATCGAGTTGTCTTCTGATGCCACTCGGGTTTCCAGATATAAAACACAAACATTGTCTCAGTTTTGGATGGATAGTTACAAACCCATTATATTATTGTCCGCATTTTCGACTACCTATTCACGTGAGAAGACTTTCTCAGCCATATCATTTTTGAAAACGCGAAACAGAAACCGAATAGATATCAATGCAGCATTTCGTTTCTCCGAAGCAACACTGAAGCCACGGTTATCAACTACCTACCCTAAAGCAAAGAAAATGCTGGAGCAGATTTCGTTGTATTTTTTTTAAAAGATAAATTATATTCCTTATACACAATTCCTGAAATTTTATTAATAATAATTTATTTTTGGCCGGTTTTCGATTATTTCCATTAACACCAGAATTTTCATTTTTATGTATTCATATAGGTACCTACATGATACCAATCTGAATATAATCAAAATTGAAAGTATTGAAGTGCGTGAATTTAAAAACTGATAACGAATGGAACTTATGTAACGAATGATGAACTTCTCTAGTTGATTTTTTTATTAAATCATTTCTATATTAGGGCGGCAATGGGGAGTGTAGTAGCAAGTAAAGAAAATACGTGAGGCGGGTTTTAGTTCCAGAAACGACCGTGGTGACTTAGAATACTTAATATAAAAGTTGCACTGAAGGTACTTTCGATTATCAACACAACACTCAAATAGTCGGGGACGCGCCTGCTGTTGGATACCCCTGGGTTATTTGTTAGAATTTAGCTTGTAAGCTAGAGGTAATTACTATTTATTGGTAGTGATATTTTATCAAAATGTAAAGAATCTTTTAATAATGACGTTATATCTTTAATATTTTTAATAAGCATTGATTGTGTTTCTAATATTCTTCGATTTAAATGTTCATCTATCATGCGATGATATCAAATGGCGTCATTGTTATTTTATAAAAGCCGCCTAAAATTTCCGTGGCTTTTCATACTTAAATTCATTTTTAATTAAATGTTAACCATCAAAGTTTATGAGTGTAATTACTTTTTTGTTCGCATGTTGCTGAAATCTTTAAGAGTCTGAAATTATTATTATTATTAATATTTTAATGCTGTATAATTTTAATGTGAAAAGTCGTTTGTCTCGTAAAAATAGCACGTGACAGATGCAATAATTTACATTTTTTGCCTGTTTGTTCACATGCGGTCCATTATTTACATATTATTTTATAATAATTCTTTAGTTTATTGACCTGTTAATTCATACGAGTTTGTCAATTTTGTAGGCCAAGGAGGCGTTAACAATATATTATTAGAAATTGTGTATTTATTTACAAAAATATTTCGCAATAATAAAAAGAGGATGTGGCGTGTTTAAATCAAAGATATTGCAAAAAATCTTTTTCTATAGCTATGTAGAATGTAAACATTTGAAAATGATGCCAAGAAGTACCATACCTAAGGTTACCAACTTAAGCTTTTTTCTTAAATTTAATCAAAGGAATTACGTTCGGAACGAACGTCATTTTTTCATAGAAAATTAAAGAATCAATTAATTATCTAACCAGGAGCCTGGACAAGGATTTCAATGCCGTGATGATCCTGGCCAAAACGGGATAGTTGGCAACCCAAACCGTACCTCCAGCAGCAGATCTACCCCGCACCGTCATAGGCATTCATGCTATCCAATGACGGATCCCCAAGTTGATTCCTTATCTCGATACTGTGTTTTGTGTTATTACGTAGGTACTATCGCGCGCTATCGGTAATGAAACCAATTCTCCACCCATTTGGTTGACGCTCACTCCGGACTCATGATCACTCCATAGATTCATCACTTTCAATTCCGAACTCTTCTGTTTCAACAGAGTTTCAGTACACGGGTAAAGAGGACACTTTATGTCATCAAAGAAAAAATGACACCAGAGCAAGTAAAAATTCATTTTTTATTTTCTAAATTCTTTCTTTAACCACCAATGTGCATGGTTGTTACATCATTCCCGAGCAGCTTCGTTTCGGGACAAGTGAGTGTGGTACTAAAATCTTTTCATAATGACACGTTTATAGCACCATGGAAGGCGGCCGTGCAAAAACCGTGGCTGCATACCTATACATGACGGGTGGAGATAGGGTAACTCAAATCATTTCATTTACTATCATTCGAAGTTAGTGTTTTTGAATTCAGCTCCGACCTCTCTATCGAACCAAGAAGACGCGTTCTTAACGAAATACTTCTCCCTGCGTACGCACTGTGTCTCAATACATTCGTTTGCATAATCAGTGGTCACCTCCCACTAAAAACATTCCAACCCTTTCTCCTGCGATTCCTCCTCGTATTCGTCCGGAACCAAACAGGCGGTTTGTTAGTAACTAGTAAGATCTCGGTCTACTTTACGAACGTTTCCTTTTCTACCTCTTGGGTTCCACTGGGAATGACCCCCAAAAGGAGGGGTGCTAACAGTGTTCTAGCCTAGGAGACCGGGGTCAGGGGGGCACGGCGTGACGAGTCGACCATATAAGTGAGATAAACAAACCTACATCACAATTTTGCGCTAATAGTAAAAAAATCCATAATAATTTATGTGGAGGTATTCATAAACATAAAAAATCGCTAAAATACACTGAATACCTACCCTTAATTTAACCTCGAACACTATTTGGAAACGCTACTTTAGAGCGTCACGCTGCCTTTAACCGTAATGATAGTTAGGGGGCCCGACAACGATCCTAGCTTGGGGGCCCTCTTCAGGATGTGGAGGTGGGGGTCATGCCACTGGGTAACAAAATTTTTCGAGAATTTGTTCTGTTTTCCAGCTAGCCCATTTAAATTTGAGGTTTTTGAGAACTATTAATTGAGTCGTATAGTATCAAAAGTAGATATGTGCGTTTATTCATCATTTCGAGAAAATGACGAAAAACGCTTTGTTGGGTTTTTTAGTGTTATACCTAATAGCATGAAATATGTTTCTACATTTAAAAATTAGAAATTCAATTCAAATTCAACAGTTCTACTTTTGTTTCCAAAGTATTGAACAGTTCTAATTCTGATACCAAGCCCTATTTTCCATCACAATTTTATACCACACAGATATGATTTTGATTCGAATATTATATTGCTAGTCGTACATTATGGTCAGAAGAATAATTTGGCATACTTAGTTAAATTTCGATATATTTGCGACAGTTCTACTTTTGATACTATACGACTCAATTGTCAATATTAAATTTTATCGACCTCACATTGACGTGATGGTTAAAATAACTAGTTTTTTTGTTACTTATATCAATCCTACACACATGCTACACATTCGTGTTTCTGAACTGCTTCGTAATATTAATCATTTAGTTAACATTAGTACTGTTACAGTTAATGGATTATTTCACGCTTTTGTTTTAATATGATTGATCGAATTGCTACCGGGCTGTGCGACTCGAATTTGGTTTTACGCTCTGTTAGTAATGAAGATAATATACATGTTACTGTTAGAATGAAACGAGCTGTCTTTTTTAATCAATTCCGACCGGAAAAACATTACTTTTTTGTAATTACTAAACGGCGTATCTCGTACAGAGTTAGTAGGCGCATATTAAAAATAATTGTTAATAAGTTTTTACGATACTTTACGATTTATAGACAAGTCGATGTTTGTGTTGTTGTCATCAGAATTATGGAGATGAAATATGGGAAGATTTCAACTCTTTACCTTCGTATTAAAAAAAAACTTTCCCGCAATCCGAGTTTTCGTGGTTGTGCAGTTACACATTTCGATGTGTACTTGTCATATTTAGTATCCTCTCTCCAGCCACCGATATTTTACCTCGCTATACGAATATATACAAGTATACGTTTTATAACTTTGCACTTTTTTGCACTTATTACTACACTGGTAGCCTGATTACCTCGCATTAAATTAGGTCAATGATAGTCACTCTTATTAATATAATTATCTTATAATATAGGTAATAAATACATAAAAAGATAATAATGTAAAAAATATAATTTTTGAGTATATTACATCATTTTCATCCTAGAGTCGCAGTGTAAAGCTATGAAGCATAAAATACTCTATGACCTGTATATTAATTAATACAGGTATATGTAAATGTTTTAAACAATTTTGAGCATCCACATATTACCGCATTAAATAAAACGTTAAATCACGTACCTAGGTATCACTTTCATTCCTAAGCGGAACGTAATATGCACCTACATTTAGTTAAAGATATCTTGACAGAGTATTTATGAGAAATGATCATTAGCCGTTGCTTAATATTATTTTTACTTAATTTAAAATGTACAAACTACAAATGAATGACAACATCCTTAAAAAATCGTTAATTTCTTAAATTTGTTTGCGGTGGATGGCCATTTCGGACTTGACAATATATATAATTTATCTATCTATATATATAAAACAAAGTCGGGTTAGTTACACCATTTATAACTCAAGAACGGCTGGACCGATTTTTATAATCTTTGATTTGTTGGATTTGTCTCCACCCCGAATAGCAGAATAACTATCAA
This sequence comes from Rhyacophila brunnea, assembly GCF_057557595.1. Taxonomy (NCBI): domain Eukaryota; kingdom Metazoa; phylum Arthropoda; class Insecta; order Trichoptera; family Rhyacophilidae; genus Rhyacophila; species Rhyacophila brunnea. The sequence continues at coordinate 4,053,796 of NW_028232796.1, read as the reverse complement.
AACATTAGATAAATCACGGAAAAAATTAATTATGAAGAAAATTCATTTTCTCATACATTTTGTATGGAAAGGCTTTTGACTGACATCGATGAATTTGAACGATGAAAACCTCGCGCATTCGAAAATAAAAGAAAATCTCAAAAAATTTAAATCCGTATACAACGCCATCTCTGATACATGACAGAAACAATAAAGAAGAAACAAACAAACAAAAGAAAGAATGATAGTCGAAATGTCTAACTGTCAATGGTGTAGTGTGCCCAGCATTTCGTGCTTCATGTCAACAGCTCAATTTACTTGAAAACGATACTCATTGGGATATGACAATCGATTAAGCAATTGTTTCTGCATCTCCAAGTCAGATACGCACATTATTTGATATCATTATTTCGACATGCTTCCCATCGAATACACCTGAACTGTAGAACAAGTAAAAGGATGACACGTCAGAAGAAATTGTACATCGAATTTGTGTCAGTTCAGGGAATCCCGATCTCGAGGTGAATGAGGAGATACATAACCAGGCTTTGCTTTTGATCGAATACATGTGTTACCTCATGTGCGGCAGTTTTTTAGTCAAGTTAGGAATGCCAACGCCACATCGTGGAATGAACGACGCTTTTAATCGAGAATTGGAACGTGATCGTGAATATGATCGAGATGCATTGAACCAATCAGTTCGAACGAATGTACCACTGTTGAACCCTCGACAGAAGGAAGTGTACGATACGTTAATGAAGGCAATTGGTGATGGAAATGGTGGCTTATTTTTCCTCGACGCGCCCGATGGAACTGGGAAGACATTCATCATGTCATTGATTTTGGCTACTGTTTGTGCGAGATCGCAGATAGCAGTTGCTTCTTCTGGGATAGCGGCCACGTTGTTAGAAGAATGCCGAACGCCTCATTCAACGTTGAAATTGCCGACTGAAAAACCGACATGCAACATTGCGAAATACTCAGCAATGGCCAATGTTTTGTTAGCAAGTAAAATCATCACCTGGGATGAATGCACAATGGCGCACAAACGCGCATTGAAAGCACTCAATCGAACTATGAAAGATCTGCGCAATGACTCAAGAAGTTTTGGAGGCGCAATGATTCTACTATCTGGCGATTTTCGCCAAACACTACCAGTCATTCCAAGATCGACCGCTGCTGATGAAATAAATGCTTGCCTCAAATCATCGACTCTGTGGTGCTATGTGAAGATACTTCAGCTGACGACAAACATGCGAGTTGCATTGCTAAACGATCCATCTGCCGAAGATTTCTCCAAGCAATTGCTGACTATCGGTAACGGCCGTGTTCATGTCGATGAATCGAGCGGATTGATTTCGTTTCCGCTGAATTTTTCCAATTTTGTCTCAACTAAGGACGAACTCATCAACAAAGTGTTACCGAACATCATTGCTAATCACAAACATGACAATTGGTTGAGTGAACGAGCATTCTTGCGGTAAAGAACAAAGTTGTGGATCACTTAAACTTCACAATTCAAAATCAAATCGTTGGTCCACTGCATTCCTTCAAATTTATCGACTGTGTAACAAACGAAGACGAAGCAACCAACTATCCAACTGAATTTTTAAACTCATTGGATCTGCCTGGCTTGCCACCGCACATTTATTGAACTTATTCATTTTGAGTATTCATTTTAACTTAATAAAAAACTGAATTTAATTCAGCTAATAAGTTAACACAAGATTATTGATTCTGAGGCGGTACGAAGTTTGCCGGGTCAGCTAGTTATATATATAGTACAAGGAGATCAAAACTAAATTTAGGTTGATCTTGATGCCATATTATATCAATAAAGTTAGTGATTTTTTTTTAAATGTGCATGTACCTACCTACCTTAATTAAAATTACAAAGATGGTAGCCATTAATTCCTGACATAATTTACTGGTTGTATGTTTTATTTTTTGAATTTAAAAATACCTTGGAAAGCGTACCTAGGTAATATTTACATGTTTACTAATTGGGTCGTTTGCCACGTATATTGACGCATCGTCCGGCAAGTAAAATGCGTAGGTATGTTCCCAAACGTTTCAAGATTTTCAGATATCTTTATGTACCTTCCAAATCACGTACTTTTTATTACTTTGTTGCTGATTACTAACATCCTTTTTTTGTTGGTATTTTCATTAATTATTTTTTTGGTATTTATAATTCATACCTACTTATCATATTTTTCTTAATTTTTCATCTATTGTTGCTGCTGTTGCTTTCACATGAGTTGCTCTTGTAGATATTAACAAGTGTAATTACATTTTTTTTTGGTTACCATGACCGAGGTTAAATTATCGGTTTGTTGTTTTTACGAGAAATGGATGTAAGTCACTTGCTCTATCTATTACGTCCATACTCTGGTCTAAACACACTTTGAAAAACATCTAAATTTTTCCAAGACCTACAACATTCTAAGCCGACCCGGTAACCGCTCGGACATTTTGTTTTTTAAATTCTTAAAATAGGGTCTGCTTAACTCATCCGGTGTACTTCCTTGTACCTATATACTTAATATTTTTTGTATTTACACATTTATACTGTACATAAAACTGTTTTAATAATATTTCTTTGTTTCTAAATGTCATGTTGTGAACGTCTTAAACTTATAATTTGTAATGTCCACAATATGTAAAATAAATAAATAAATTGAAATTGAATCATGTGCGTTCATCTTTACCTTACCTATATAATTATCAGTGGCTAAGACTCCATACTAGGCGATTATTTAAAGCCTACCTTCTTAAGAAAATTATTTTTTAATTGCATATTGACATATTTATATACTTAATCACTTCATTATTTTATGTTCTATAAAAATAATTTATTTTGCCAACGAGAGATGTATATACGACATAAGAAATGTATTACAGTATTACATAGTTTACAAAACAATCTGCAAAGGTATTAAAAAATATACCACAGCGTGCCATCTATCTTGACGTAAATAAATTTCCGATTATGTGTGAAATAATTCTGAATTTTTTCTGATGGACTTTACGTCTCGTAACCTCAGCAAGTCTGTTGATTTGTATGAAATAAGGTAAGCTCCTATCGCAGAGCCTAAAACATTCGCGCATAATATTGTTGTCACGACTGCGCACTTTGTCCAATATCATTAATAATTAGATAATTAAAAAAATAATTTCAACGGCGCTTAATCGAATATTAATAAATAAGTAAGTATAGATTGTTTTTAAAAATAAATATAAATTTTATCTAATGATTTTTGATGGGTATAAATTTAAACATATCGCTCATTTTTATGTCGTCAATGAGTTTTTTTAAGTTTCATTGAAATAGTGTATCGTTGTCATTTATTAGTGTGTACCTATTCATTAGTAGTAAATATCGTACTATTCTCGTGAGAAGTGTGCTCTTTTTATCAGATCTCCACAGCCTACCTCTTTCCAAAAGTCATCCTTCGCCACCGCTATATATAGTTGTGGCAAACTTTGTTGTAGTAATATGATTGCCCGTTACACTTAAATGTAAATTCTCTGATCTCTGATTCAAATTTTTGTCTTATCTCCCTTATCTTATAAGCGTTATCTATACAATAATATAACCTGCAGATTTACCGTTCGCATTAACGTTTACATACCGTATCGCGTCAAAGTGAAATCAACTTGCATTTCATTTTGTTGTGTTACAACTGACATTACACTGACGTGCCAAATTGAACCGTTACCATGTCCACAATGGACTCGCCCTCTTTGTACGGCCACACCGCAAGTTATACTTAAGTTAGTTTTCGTTAAATTAAGATGATTTATGTTCCCGTGGCATGCACTTTTGACGGCCACAAATCAAAGACCATTCAATGCTCTGATATTGTTGTTTCGTCGTTAAATATATTTTTAAACTAACTATCGGATTGCGTTATGTTATTCATTATTGTCTTGCATCCAATAGTCATATTACTATCGGTAACCGGATGAAACAGAACATGAATACACAGATCTGTGACAAAACAGCACAGCGATAAACAGAACTATGACAATTCAAAACTATGAAAATACAGAAATGGGGGAAATAAAACATCTATTATTTAATAAATTATTTATAAAACTTAAACTTCTAAAAGAAATATGGCTATTCGGCGCTAAAACCTCAATTATTTATTTTCTTGATTTTGATATTTCTGCCATCTATTATTTAATAAATTATTTATAAAACTTAAACTTCTAAAAGAAATATGGCCATTCGGCGCTAAAACCTCAATTATTTATTTTCTTGATTTTGATATTTCTGCACACCTATTGCCACTCGATTACTTAGGGTCTCATATCCTTTTTTCTGACTTCAGAGCGAACCGTTTGGGCATTGGCTAATAATAATCGCTGGCAAGTTATATGTAATCTTAATAATTCATCCTAATAAATTCCAATTTTTTACAATGAAACAATGAGTTTAAGACGTTGTGAAAACATTCACAACAATTGTAGTCTTAGGAAATTTCTCAGCAGCAGCCTCAAAATGATTCAATATTCTAATTAGAAATATAGGTGATCTTACGTCAACTCCTTCGATGTAGGTTGAGAAGACATATATGTGAGGACTTCGTTGTACTTATCCTCATCCGGATATGTCACAGCTAGTTCTTACACGGTCACCCAAGTATTTTTTACACATTGACGAGATTTGATTATTACATGCTGGTAACACCGAGTCCCGATTAATTGAGGCTTTCCAGCGACTAGCAATGGACAAACTATATAAATTGATTTATGTCGTATTGACAACATATGTTATTAAAAATCTATACCTGTGACATATAGAGATACGACGATTTCAATATTAAATATTATATTATTTCCCTGTTCTGAATTTGCGTAATATGTTTACCGCTGTTCTGTTTTGTCATAGTTCTATTATATCATGTTCTGTTTATTCATGGAACCATTATTATCATTGGGTCTACAATACAGTGTGGTTCTTGGTCACCTTTATGATACGTTTCCACGCTTGCCTGTCCATTATTGTAGCTGTGTCGGTTTTTTATTGCCTCTATCTACATTCTACACTGTCAAATTATCTCAATTTTGGGTTCTAAATTTTTCCTTCATCATTAATATTTTTAATGTATGCATTTTTTTAACAAGATAAGTTATTCTCGGCTTCATAAAGAGGCAATACGGATCTGCTCTGTTCGCCAGATGGCATTATGCTATCTTCTTCTTCGCTGGACAACATTCTCCATCCCTCTTGGCATTCAGCGGTATGACACTTTTGATTTGGTCCGTCTACTTTAAGGGGGATCTTTTTATCCTCTCCGTCCGTTGACCTGACCAAATACCTAAATTTCTCCAGGTTCATTTCACAATCTCTTATATTGTTCCAAAAAATCTTCATTTTGAATACGGGTTTATTTTTATTAATTTTTGTGACTGCTAATATTTTAGAGTTTTAGCTAGATTTCTCTTCTCTATAATTATGATACATTTGTGTGTTCCTGTCTTTTATTATATTCAGTTCACCTTCGCGCATCTTAAGGCTAAATAAAGAAGTCTATGATGTTCACAGTATTTTCAATATTGATCATGTCGATGGTACATACACATTCATAGACACAGACGTATATATCCTTATAATTAGAGATATCAATCATATATCAATATATCGTTACTATTTTCAATATATCGATACTATTTTGACATCTCTAAATTCATACCTAATACAAACATACCTACTGTTATTTAACATACATAATTTTGAAAACACTCATGAGAAAATATAGCCTATAGAAAAATCTTTTTCGAAAAAAGTAAGATACCCGGCAGGATTCGAACATACGTCTCTTGGGTTTCACGCCCTGTACATTACCACTATGCTACGAATGACATGCTTAATTGCAACAAATTTTAACTATTGGCCTTATTAATACCTGCTCATAAGTGCTATCTAAATTGGGTTCAAAAATTTTCGAAATTATGTATGTTCAATAATTAGAATTGTACATTCTTAAATCTTGTGAATTATTCGTTGAATAAAATAGTTAATGTATTACTGTTATTTGCCTAACTACTAAGTTTATTATCGTACATGCAATTTTATTATTCAAATAACTATGTGGGTACTTAATAATGTCTTGTGGGATACAAAGAGTAGTTACTCACAAGTGTGTAACGTGCTGTGTTTGATCTTAATCAGTTTAAACAAAACCGCTCTTTTGATGTCTTCTTCTACACCACTGGATGACAATCACCTGCACTCATTTATCAAGTCAAAATTGCACTTTTTGGCCATTAAAATGTCGCCAGGAAAGGTTTATTTTGTCTTTCACACCTCTGGAACTGACAAAAAAATGTTCTTGTACCTACGTTATGTAAGCACCTTGTTATTTCTTTTTGTGTACAGAGTATTGTATTTCTTTTGAATGTTTCCGTGTGCTATATTTTACTCAACTCCTACGTGAATCTCACACAATAAAATATTAAAAATATGTAGTACAACGAAAATTTGTTTACATATCAATACCTTTTGTCAGTGATAAATCGATAGTCGTTGAACATTTGTTATTTGTTCGAAAATAATTGCATTTATTTTTAAATAATAATATTTTTATTAAATGCACATAAAAAACATGAATCACCATTTCCACTCCAAGACCGAGCTAGTGTGTATTCATAGTCGTCCACATCTTCATTACAATGAGTGCAAGAATCAGGGGTAAGTCCTGGGTTAATCCAACAACTCTCTTCACCGATCAATTGTCCATATCCAAAGTGTCCACTGTTCAATTCGGTACCAGACACTCGACACTGCAGTGGCTATTGCAGCCACCGAATAGCTAATGGGTCTCTGACGTCAAAGCTAAAGTTACATGTCCACGTTTTTGCACGAGTCCCAGTTCCTTTCTTGTATTAATTTTATGAACACCTCAGTAGAGACTGAGTCAACGCATATTTTCGCGTCAAAAATTAGAAATGCAAATAATGGAGAAATAAAAACTGGCTGCGGTTATAAAAAGTGTCTCGGCGGTTCGAGGAGTGAGTTGTCGACGGGACTCTGTCCTTGGCGTGATACACCAGTGTCTTCGTCTGAACGTACCCATTCATTTATGTGTAAATACAGCGACTCGAGACACTTGTATCTCGTGTGAAACGGCTCTAAATACACAGTGCATTTCCATTTAGTCAGCATTATTTTGTGTCGATTGATTGTCACTCATACGATACCGTCCATGACTTGACCTTATCAGCAGAATTTCCTAATCATAATAATATATTGAACTACGCTACAATCTTTCTACAGAATGTTTACCTCAGCATTATATCTTAGCTTCAAATTGTTGTAGGTGATCATGTTAATGTTCATGTAACCGAGGCTTAGGTGAGTACAAGCTTTAAAAGGATCTAGTAACGAATACCTTCAGTTCGCCGATATGCTCGTAGTGCTAGATAGATACATAGATAGATACAGACTTAAAATGTTAATAGTAATGCGATTATCTTGTTTATTTGTTTTTGATTTGAATTTATTGAATTATATTATTTTGTTTCATATTTATATTGGGGCTTCATAGTGCGTATAGAATATTTTTTTACGATGCTTGGTCATTAGTTATTGGGTTAGGTATATGAATACAAATATACACATAACTAAAAAACACGTGATTATGTCCAATAAATCTCGTAGTCTGTGACCCACCGGTCGTCTAAAAATCGTCTGATTTGATTTTCTTCAATATGTTATTCACTTAGATTTTTTCCCAACGATTATTGTTAAAATATAACGCCATATACCGGGGACATATGCAAATATAGGTACCTACCCTGTTATAAGTTCACATAATATGCATTACATACATAACATACACTGCCATGTGGTGTCTCTTGTCGTGTTTGTTTATCAAGTTGGCCGAGGGCATGCTAACTGTATTCAAGGGGAAACACATAATAAATTACATTGTCGTATACAATTTGCAGGTTTAGACATAATGTGTTTATATATATTTTAATACACTAATAAACTGGTGGTGTAGTATATGATTATTCTAATTATTAATAAAATAAAATTCAATTTTATCTAGTAGGTTAATACATAATATAATTTAATTATGATCGGGACTACTTACACAAATGTTGGCGAAGTACAACATATAACTAGGATATTTTTTGAAAGTAATCACTCAACAGTGAGGGATACGAAAACAACGATTTTAAAGTTATAGAAAACAAACTTGTCTTCTCCCCATTAACTGTATTATCTATGACTAAACTTTGAATCATTATGACACGATTTTCATTTTGTGAAGACAGCATAAAATGGAGCATAGCCATATATAATTATATATCACTTCGAGAATCGATATATGTAGTTGAAATGAAAAACCTGCCTAAAAGACTTTGAAGTTGTAATTTATTACGCAGTTTTAAGCCGGATCGCATATCTAAACTCATATCGACTGTAATATGTCGAATATATCGATGTGATTTTGTTGGTATTCACAAAACACATGTAATTTAATGTACCTTCCCATACAGCTCGATGGCGACATTGTACAAAAACAGCGTAAACAACAAATTTCACTCGACATGAGGCGCAGGTTTAATACCAAAATTTTGCATCGGCACATGTGCAGATGCTGATTTTTCATTCGTTTCGGCTAGCCACGTAACGTCACTGACCCGACATGTCCTTGCTTGTGCGCATGGAAGACAGTACCTGTTGCAACATTTTTTTTAGAATTATTAATAACCATGCCCTTGCTTTTTCGTACAAGGTGGTTGCTAGTAATTTTGAACAATCACAAACACCCAGGCTTTGAGAAAAACATATAAATATTGTGTCCTGAACAGGAATCGACACCAGAACTCTCTGGTGTAAGACAAGCGTCTTACGCACTGCACCACGAGAGCCCCTGTTGCAACATTGCGCCCGATTTCTATTTATGACTATTTCCCAGTCGAGACAATTTTCAATGTGCGACCGTTTTACTAAATCTACATAATGTGGTATTTTCATTGAAGCAGTAACACTTCAATTTTTATCAAATTTACTTTATAATATGTTTATATGACTGTAATAAACAGCATTGTATTTGAATTGCAAAGTAATGTACTTATATGTGAGGCGTCTAATTACAAAAAGCGACAAGTCCACAATTCAATATTTTTCGGGAAACAACGTTTTTATGTTTTAAGCTTCAATTATTTGTTTTAACGTGAGATTATTTTTTCCGTTGTATTCTATGTCGAAATTAGAACCAAATGGCAATCGCATAAGGCACATATTTCCGTGGCACTGTCATGAGTTTACCAGATGCTACAGCATGGGAGAAGCCCTTTTCAATATTGAACGTTCCCTTATTGGTTGACTTAAACACGCGCGAAATTAACCAAGCTTTAAATAATATGAAACACGGACATGGCGCTTTTTGTAATAAATCGAGACTTTCCGAGAATATTTTTTTTCGTAGGGTTATGTAGCGTTTTGGAATTAATAGATCAATACATATTGTGTAAAATTATACGCGTATTTTTTTCTCGATTTTGACCAAATGTGGACTTATCGTTTTTTGGAATTAGTCGCCTCATGTACACAAAGTTAACAAGATGATTAATCATTTGGTTACCTGTACAGTTTCACGCATATCCATAAAGATGTCAAGCATCTACATTATTTTGTTAAGAGATTTTATAAATTTATTTATGGAAACAGTACAGTAATATGATGATTATTTCTGTTCTTATCCGGGAACAGAAGTCTCGCGACATTGTCATACGTTAATTTATTTCACATTGTAAAGGTTTATTTCCTCGAAAGATCCCTAATCATTCGCACAGGCCACGCAGTCGAGCTATAATTTTCATTATTATCGCATCAAACGAAAGCACCTTGTGTTAGTTACTATTGCCCCTTTACAGCTAGTTTATGTGGGTATAATTACACTTAATTTAAGAACTAACTAACCAGCCTGACGGTGGAATTTATTTACTTTTCGAGGAAACGCGGGAATTTAACTTGTCGTCGATTAATTAGCGCTGTGTCGTTAATTTTGTTTTGACAATCCAATAAGTGCTCTTTGCTATTTGTAACTATAGGTAAGAAGTCGCAGGTAGTGGCAATTAGATGAAAAGTTACAGCGGCTAGATGAACGGTAAATTACCATTTCGCTTCAACACAAAGTGTATGAAGCACTTGTATGTGGAGGTATTACATCATTCATAATTTGACGATTAGCTATTAGCCGGAAACTTAAAAATCCAGACACATATTGATTGATTTATATAGTGATGATAAAGCGAGAAAGCTCACTAGATCACTGACTCGAATCCTTATGTTATTGTATTAATCGAAACTTTTGATGTAGGTAGGTATTGCCTAAGTTTTTCATTGTCAGTTATGTCAGAATTATTTTGTATATCTCACGACAATCATAATACCCGTCAAATAGCAGGAAGTCACAGACCATACAAGGGTGACCTGGACATGAGGATATTGCGTTGGGAGATGTGCAGATGTCGCACGCCTATTAATCTAACGCCGAAGTTGCATTGACATCCATTTGGTTTTTCTGTTTTATTTTTATGACTTACAATACTTACATGACCGAAAGAGTCTTCTCATATGAATATATTGTCGAAAATGAGGTCAATAATAATTGTATGCCTTTGTAACCAAGAGATGGAAATTCCTCCATCAGTGTCATCCAAATCTGAGCCAATGTTTTTATTTTATGTCAGAGTGGCATGAGAAGAAAAATTGATTAGGTAGGTTTTATTTCTCTCGAGTATTAAGTGCATATCGATTTATGTCGTCTATGAAGGGATTATTAATCCATAGATTACCCTATCAATCAATCATTGCAAAACAATAAGTGCAAGTGAAACGTCTGATCGCGGTTGATTTCGTCACGTAAAATCACTAATCTATCACAAAAACACGGTTTTTGAAGATTTTATTGGAATTTTTAGCATAGATGCCAAAATTTCGCGGATCACCAGAAAAAATCTGCGAACTACCGATTGTGAATAATTGGTATAAAGTATTTATGGTAATATCATTTGCAATTATTTTTAATAAAATTGTGTAATTCACATTCCTTTCTTAGTAGGTACATAGTATTTGCGATCTGCCTGTATAATTTTCTAGCGCTATATTCGATAGCTTTATTTCCTCTCCATTTTACATATTATTTCTAGCTACTGTTCACTAACCAGACCTTTTTGCATTCGGTCAGTATTTTGCGTATCGCGTTTATTTAATTGTTCTCTTGTAGCACTTTTATATTTTTTATGCAACAGTTGGTGTTCATAATTACTGTTTGCTTTCCTAATCAGCAAACCATAGTCTTGCCTGCAACTGTTATGTAAGTGTTAGTGCTTAATACTAATTGCCGATGCATTCAGATTTGTAATTATTGGATTATCTACGTGCTCAGCTTGTTTACCAACACGCAAGCTTGCATTGATACTTGAATCGCGATATTAGATTTTGCCTGTAAGTGAAAATGCTTCAGTTGTACTGAACAAGTTTAATATGTGAAAACTTATATTTTGCTGTTTCTTGTTAATAAATAGTAGGTACACACCTAGTTACATAATTTTAAAAAGCCTTAGAAGCATAGATACATATTTTTAAACGTTGTAGATCGCTATTGTAACTTGATTTTCATATTCGGCGACCTCGACCTATCTATACAATATCTGAAATTATGCAATTAAATCATACATAACTTTGGATATTTTATAGATAGAATAATATTTTTATATAGTAATAGAGTTTGGTTAGGCAGGGTTTAATGAATTTAAAAAAATGAACCATCAATATATGAAAGTATTCTTAATCCAACGAAAACAAATAAGTATGAATGAAAAAGTGTGCCCAAGTTTGTCATATCGCCCAAAGTATACCAAAATTATTATGGTTTGGTTGGGCAGGGTTTAATTGATTTTTAATAACTAACCAACACCATCTGTAAATTCTAGTCTTGGTTCAATAAAAACAAATACATATGACTAATAAAGTTTAATGTGCACTATTAATAGCTGATCTTCAATTCAATTCAATTTATTTATTTTTACATATTGTGGACATTACAAATTATAAGTTTAAGACGTTCACAACATGACATAAAAAAAAGAGATAGATAGTATGATATTAAACAGTAGAAATATGTACATACAAAATATTAATTATATAGGTACATGGAAATACATCGGATGAGTTAAGCAGACCCTATTTTAAAAATTTAAAAAATAACGTCCACCTATACTCATCCTCACGTAGGTGGAATATATCAACACCCGAAGCAATTTCGTTGAACATAGTTATCGCCCTCCCAATTGGCATTACCAGTGGCAGGTTGGTTCTGCACCTTGGGAGAATAAGCAACTGATGTTCTCTATTTCTAAGATCGTTATCAGGGACACACAGGTCAACACTGCCCAGTATGGCAGAGTTCTCATTTATACCTCGTATAAGTCGAAAAAAATACATAGCTAAATAAAGATTTCTTCTAAATTACAAACTGCAGTATGTAAGCATGCCTAAGAGAAAGTCAGTTGGATAAAGCCACGGATAGTATCCGTACAACCTCAAATAAAGGAGTCTAAGGAGTTAAAGATCTTAACAGCCTACCTCCACCCTTCGCTACTGGTGGATCGATAGTGGCTGGGACGATGCTATGAAGTAAAAAATAATAATCGCGGATGATACGCAACAAAGTCTTTGTGTCGTAACAACATTGTGCTATTAGAAAATGTGGGCGATGCATTGTTATTATGACGTTAGTAAACCCTGTTGGGCTTTCTGTCCTGCATGGCGCACGCATCCTCCCATCATCGCAGCGTTTATTGAAATGCATTTTACGAGCCGCTGCAATAAATCTGAATGATACAATATTTCAACTTTACCACTGGATAAGCTCTCGACGGCCTCGCTTCTTGCTTTGTAGCCGGTGCCATCGTAAACTTTTATGTTTGTAAAGCGCATTCGGCCCAGTAAAAAATATTTTAACTCTTGGACATAACATTTGTTGTGCGCCTTTCAGAAGAAAGCTTTATCCGAACCTAAGTGTACGTCAACTGACAAGAAAATACTTTGGTATGTAGGTTTTCTTTTATCTCTCGATTTTTTCATTGCCTTTTCAAGCAGCATTTGTTTATTTTCACGATATGTAGGTATATATGAATTGAGGTGATGAGGATTTAATTGCAATCATATGCGATTGTAAATGCGAGTTAAATAGGAACACAATACTGGTAGGTACTGCTCTTCTTTCAGACCCCTTTTTATAACAAACATAGTTCTCTACAGTGTACTTAAAGCAATAGCGAAGATTGCCTGTTGGGGGAATGATAGCGGAAAAGAACAGTATTACTCTTTTAAGTAGACAGTAAAATTGCGCTTTTTATACATTGTATATTATAATATTTACTACTCACTATTATTGGTTGCTAAGAGGTCCTAGCAGCTAAATTATTAATATATACGTGCGTTACTATGGAAATCAATATGAAATGTCAAAATGACATTTCAGTATTCTATAATATTTATTCAGTATTTCTATCAAGTACAATAAAAAGTTTTTATTAACACATAGAATTGTCAAGTTTATACGACTCAACAGAAAATTTAATAACGTGGTATGTAAAAAGTTCTTTTTATCTTGTAATTATTTAAACTTTAATTTATTTCTCCGTGTGATACTCTGAAAGGAGAAGTTTATTGCCGTCGATAGATATAAAATTGAAGATATTTTATTTGTTTCTGCCTATTCAAAGTGCTTACAATTTTTGCATTACAGGCACTTCATATTTTATTGTAATAATACAATTTTATTGAATATCAGTTCGAGCTGCTGCATTTAAAATACATTTATAGGTGCAACACTTTTTGAGTCAACAGTGTTTAAATATTAATGACTACGAGTCTCAATAAAACTTTGATTGTAATATTGAATGATTCCATTTAAGGATCGCCGTAATATTTTATTAAGTGTTGTCGTAAAAAGCTTTTTATATCACTGAAGTATTTCTTTGAATAGGTATATTATGTTCGTATTGACTTTACCTACATGGTGAGATAGCGAATTGTACTATTCAATATTATGATACTTCTATTCCCAGTGGTTTTATTCTTGGACAGTATCTATTCTGCACACGATTCCCCTTCAGCTCTCCGAACCCAAGTGGATCGCCGCTACCAAGCTACCAATAAGATCCTATCTCATACTTAAGGTGTATCGGTTCAGCGTATGGGTGTTCTTACCCTTTTACCGACCAGCCAAAGAACTGAAGCCTTCTCTATGACAGCGTCTTATCCTTAGCTCTTCGACGTCGGGTTTTTTAGTACAGCTGGATGTCTTGAGAATTCTCATCCAACACCATATCTGAGAAGTATCCACACTTTATCTATCTGCCGTTTTTATGTTCTATGTTTCTTCTGCATAAAGTCACGTTTAAATTACTAAGTATCTTACATAATATATTCAAGATAGAGCTTTCTCACGATTATTCATCTAAAACTCTGAAGAAAATTTCAGTTTGTTATAAACGAGCGGTTACTAAACAAATCAACAATTCTGACGTTTCAGTTTTTCTAACCACAAAAGTCAGTGCGGAACTCTCATTTTCAGACACCAATTTATCAGCACTAAAATACACTTCTATTATAAAAATATAAAATTATAAAAATATATTAGTTCAAAGATTACTTTGATACGTACCTATTTATTTTAAATATATATAAGACACGCCAATTAATTGTAGTGTTTATTATAGTAAGTTAATTATCTAGTAAAGCAATTTTCCCATTGTGAATTTCGTTTCGTTTGAAAAGTTAATTCTTAGATATCTTTTCCTTACTGTTCAGTAATATAGTCATATAAGGCTATACTAACACATCTGTTTCAGCCATTTCGAGGCTCGTGTGTCATCCCCAACAATCCAAAGTTGACGCTAAGTCTCGTGTCTAAATGATGTTTAGTCAAGCGATTAACAAAGGTCTAATCCGCCCAGCGAGCTTCCAAGCTTCGCCTACCGATCGACTGCAGGTTTATAAGAAAGCTTCTTTTGTACAGTTTTTTTCGGTCGCTTTGTTCGATACGTTATTATTATTCATAAAAAGCGCTTTCACGGTTATTTGTTGTGGGATTTTATTGATCTTATTTTAGGAAGCTTTTATTCTGGTGTCTTCTATTTTTTGTTGATTAAATTAAACTGGGGGTACCTACTATTATTCAAATGGTATAATCTTACAAAACGAAAATTTAAAAAAAATAATTCTACCAGTTGGTTAGTTAGTCGATAGCTATTTCGTTTATCGCACCATTATCAGGACCACAAACTTAAATGATTTATCAGAATGTACGGAAAATCACATAAATAGAGACAATTAATTTATTTCCGTAGTCTTGATAATGGCGTGACAATTTAAATAGCGATCAACTGATAAACCAACCTGCAGAATTTAACATAATTTATATTACATATTAAGCTTCCTACATCGCCTTATCACGTATTGGTTTTAATATAATTATGATTAAATATACCTATAAATAAGATTATACATTAATTATTTTGGCATTTTCTTGATAGGATTCCATTTTAAAAATACATACATATTATGTATGTATTTTTAAAATGGAATCCTATCAAGAAAATGCCAAAATAATTAATGTATAGTCTTATTTATAGGTATATTTAATTATAATTATATTAAGACCAATACGTGATAAGGCGATGTAGGAAGCTTTCATATGCAGTAGATATTAATAATCTTGACTATTAAAATACGAGTATCTAAACATCGTCTTGATTATTTTTATTGCATCCAATTTTAGTTTTTAATTTTAAAATTTTTCAGAGAAAAAAATTTGTTTATTTTACTACAACTTTATTTTTCTGTTGAATGTTGTCATCGTTATTGGTGACATTGCTCATATATAGTGTAATTATTGTTGGTTTTTTATGCGATACGTTCTTTGTTTAATTAACCTCATATAACGTTTTCTAGTAACTGAAGCGCCTAGTTTCAAAACTCCCTAAAACGATTATAGGTAGTTCTGAGAAAAAGGAGAAAAACGATTTTGGGTAGTTTTGAGAAAAATGAGAAAAATGAGAAAAAACATATCTATAAAATCTGTGAACTTTATGTATTTATTTTTTAATTCGTTACATTCTAAAGAGTATTTTGGCTTTCCATTTTAGGGGTATTTGAAAAGCACACCCAACCATTTTAGCGAGTTTTGAAATTTATCCTAATTTTTGATCATACGTATTGACGGTGTTTGGTGTTTTTTAAAGTTCAATCTTTAGCCATCGTATAGGCAACAAAAATATGCATCTAAATACATATCTAATTCAAAATGTTGAAAAACCGCTTTAGGTCTTTTGAAACTAGGCGTTTCAACTATACTATTTTATACCTTTCAATACAGAGTACATATTAATATACAGTAAAACTACCAAATTTGAATTGATTCCGAGCCCATATGTTGAATGGTCTCATCTATAGACATTTAACGCATGGATTAATTTTCATTCAATCAAATTATAAAAATACATAGAAGACCATAATTATAATGATGTCATTTTATTTAATAATGATAGATAATAATGCATTTATGATACGTAAAATGTTCCAACATGGGAAAGCTGAAATCTATCATCCATTTAAATTCCGTGTAGTCTTTTATTTTGTTAACCTAGATTTTAACAAGGACAAACTGTGTATAGAAGAGTGATGTTTCTGTAGAGGTCTCTATTAATGTTTTCCCCCTATCTATCGTGTTGCTTCGGGTCGATTAGACACTGGTCAGCTATTAAAATTCAGCGTCCACACAAGTTCACTTAACGCTACGGACACAGAGGGAATAGTTAAATCGATCAATCAAGTCAGAGTGCGCGGGCGGCCCACCGTTTGTGTTGGCCCCATAGATAAGTGCTTAGTTATTTTTGATTAATAATCGAACAGAATAGCCCTGTGGCTTGTCTGATGAACGCGCCTCTTGGTCTGTATTCTTGAATCGATACTGAGATAAAATGTATCATAGTAAATTATTATCAAATTGGAAGAATATATGTGTTGAATATTTATATACTCGTAGTTTAGGTAGGTAGCTGTTTTGAGCTGGTTTTGAGCTTCGACATTGACTTAATTTAACGTTTTTCTTTATTTTAATTGACTGCTTAATACCTTCCGAAGTTATATCATTTTTGAAGTTATACTTATTTTGGCACGTTTGGAAAAACAGATGAGAGTGTATTTTTAGCGTGTGACGAAGTTGCGCGCGCCGATGTAACACATAATTTATTATTACGCATAGTGTCATTTAGTTAGTCTTTCAATACAACCAAGTAAAGAGCACGTGTTGTAAACATAACCACTATTGTGTCATAATACATATATATATATATGTGTGTATAAACAAATTTCTGGAGACTAACATTCTACACTGTTAATTTATATTCATAAAAATTTATTTATATTGGAGTGCATATTTATTTTTCATTGTAAAGATTGTGTATCAAGGTGTTAGGCTATATTTATGTAAGTATGGGTGGCCGCGCGGTTTAAGCGTTGGACTATAACGCTGTGGGTCCCAGGTTCGAATCCTGGGTCTGGCAAGTACACATATTGTTTTTCAATTTGTGTCTGTCAGGGTATGGACCTAATAGGTTGAGCAAGTGGCTGACATCCATTTCTCGTAGAAAACAAAATCTGTTAATACAAACCTCTACTCTGTGGAGGCCCATATAATCCTATTAGGATCGGACATGGTCGAAAGAAAAGAAAGATTATTTATGAATAAAATTGTATATCAATACATAGATCAATTTTGTGAATGTTGAGTTGGTAAATAATTTTAATTCATCATGGGCACTTCTGAGTCGATTATTACCGCTGTATGGCAAATATGAGTTTTGGTCCAATACAATAATATTATTACAATTATCATGTGCCATATGAGACACAGATCCTAATCCACTGTAATATTAATAGCTTGCCTAATCGAAGATATATCGCTTCAGATGTTGATGGATTCCACGTGCGTAAGGGTGAGTTCAGGTGAACGTTGTTATATATATATATTTTTTTTTTTTTTTTTTAAATTCGATCTAGGTAAGCTGACTCGATGTACTCCCATGTACCGTTTTACTTTTGTCTAACTCTGTTTATTACCTATAACTATTAACTTATTTACCTTGTTTTTATGTAATGTTGCTTAATGCTCTTTATTTTTAATTTGTCAGGTTACGTAAACATTAAAAAAAAAATTGTGTTTGAATTTTAAACTGTAATTTAATGATAGGTATCTAATAAAATAAATACACGACCAATATCTACAAATAATAATTACTTACTTAAATATGATCTACAATAAATGGAAGCTTAGTTTTCTTTTAACAAAAGTCAATATCCGATCTGGTTGCTCATGTCTTCAGCAACACAGTAACTACTAATACATATTATCACTTGATAATGGCATAAGCCATGGACTACGATTCCAAAAATTCGAAAAAAAAAGAGAATTTACGGTGACAGCCCACAAACAAAATAGGTAGGTACCTACATACAAAGAAAGCTTAGCATTTTAAAATATATATATAAATTAAAGTTTTTGAGTGTTATATCAGATTTTTTTATGTGTTGCTTACTTACGCTATTCCATTGAGGAATGCGGAAGCAAGGTAATTGGCACAGAAATATATACCTACTTAAAATACGGCCAAAACGGAACCCGAAGATCTTGTTATCTTCCGGTGAAAGATGACATTCATCCACCTGCTTACTAGTTAATCATAATCAAATTAGACGTTTAATTTATTGTATCACAAAAAATGTAGAAACCTACACTGTACAATAGCGTGCATTTGAACGTGTTATAATATTATTTAATATGTTTTTTACGCGACATGGAATAGGTTAAGTGACATTCGAAAAATAGTGATTTTTTTAATTAAAAATACACTTTTTATTGATATAATAGTACCTATGACGATATCCTACGTTAGCCTAGCGCGTAAAGCGTCCGTTTTTATATAAATACAAGGCCGAGGGTCGGGGATTCTAATCCACGACTGCTCAAAAATGCGTGTTAATTTTTTAACGTGTACTTGATCAAGAAGTGTAGATAATAGTATTTTGAGCATTTGGATCGAATATAGTAATTTACTTACAGCGAAATGGAATGTTTGCAGTGAAAAATATATCAAAATGTAAAAATGAATAAAATTTTGTAAAACTTCAATATCATTATAATACTAACATCTTCGTTGATTTGTTCACATCGTCAGCACGACATTCACGGATAAAGTTATATTTTTAAACTCCATATTTTTTCACCATTTAATTCTTTGTTGCATGGTTGCTGTAATCTTTTAAAATTGATAAAAAAAATTCTCTGTTTTTTAGGTAACTAACCAAAGTGGTAAATACAAAATTATTATTTTATAATGTCATTGTGATTATTGATTCTATTACAGTGACTACTAAATAGTTTGTTTTGTTAAACTTGTGAAACCAACCGTACGATTAAATAGAGTAAATATATTATGACGTATAATTCTTATTGTAACTGGTTTTTTTTTTTTTTTAAAGTAATGATTTTCATCTTCTGTCTGTCAGGGGATAAATTTTGAAATATGTTTCCTATAACTACCAATATTAAAGCAGTGGCGCTTCATATCCACAATATGTCCTTCTCTGCGTGACGTAAATCGAATAAAAATTTAAATAAAGTGATACGTTGTCCACTTTTTCGGTCGAGTTTTTACCGAACATCAGTTTAGTGTGGAGTACATGATTCCTAAAGCACCTGTACCGATGCATCGACAATTTGACGGACCGTAATATTGAAAATGACAGATCAAGATTTCTTCCATATGTCGTGACGTCTTAATGCCGAGAAACTCAAGCAGCATTTTAATTTATTATTGAAAACGGTACTTCTTATTAAGCTCCTTTAATGTTAATGGCATTTAAAGTGGTGCGTAGCGTATGTATTTTATACTGTATTCGTTATTGTGAAAAAAATGGAGAAAAGTATTAGAGTTGACCCTAAACATGTAGGTATAGTACTGGTTTACTGAATATCACCTGATATGAAGTAATTCGCTATACAATAATTATTCTATAATGAATTAATAGTAATTCTTGTAGATGGTATTTTATATTACATTATACTTTTTACAGCGGCGTGCGGTCGATAGATTTAATGACGCGGAGTACTCCTATAAATATTCAATAAATTACTAACAATAATATTATGTATTCATTGCGCAATTTTATTGTAATTTTTACTAAATTATACTACTTCGAATGGATTTTTAATGTATACATTAGCTATGTATCTCTAGATTGAATGACATTGTATATAATGAATATTATGCAAATTACTATATATAGAATATTGCAGAGGTATCACTCTGCAATAAATCATACCAAACTACTACATTGGCTACTCGTTATGATCCAATCAGTTACAAAATCTTAAGTAGGTACATAGATAGCATATTATAGCAAATATTATGTACATATTATTTATTTTTTAAACAGCATTCCTAAAGCAAAAGTCACCGCACGCCGTTGATGCACCTACTATTCACTTTGTTAAATACATTTATATAATGTTTGTTGTTTATGTATGACATTTAAAATTACGCAGATCTTTTGAAGCTATCATTTTTTGTTAAAACCTATTTTCCTTTCTGTGTCATATCATTTACCAGCTATCGGCGATAATTTTGGCAACCTTTTCCTAATATAGGTAAGTACTTTGTAATATTTACGTCCACCGATGCCCTAAACTGAGATGGAGTACTCAGTTCAGATCTACGTCTAAAATTTCTCAGCTAGTTTATTGAATACCTCGTTTACCGGAAAAGTTCCTTGGAATCTGGAATAATGAAATGACACATCATGCAACCATATTGCAGACATGACTCTCATCTCGTTTTATAATATTATTAGGTGTGTTGAGAAAAGTTAATGAATTGATCCACCCTTGAAAAAATCTTAGAGTTTTTGATTTATTATAATGCGATAAATCTCAATAGCCTCGATTTGGAAATCAGTTTTACGTAGATATTAAAATAAACGTAAAAATACAATGTGCAATCAAAAAATGATCTTTAGAAATATTTTAAATTTATAATTATATTTTGATATCAGATATCACGGAAATAATTGACTGATTTTTTTATAATATCAATTACATACTTGTCTTACCTTGATTTAGTATTCGGCATATAATCTTGAAATTGTGTCTATGGGTTATACTTGGCTTGTACAGCATATTATGTCATATAAGGCGCTTGTCATATTCATACTTTGATCATCTTCATTTTATGAGTTTTCGGTTGCATGAAAGTTCTTTAAAAGATTTCACACGTAGTTTATCATTATTACACACATTAAGCATCTCATAAACAGCTTTTTAAAAGGCGACTGAAATGATATAAATCAAATGACACAAACATGCTGTTTAATACAATCGATTTGTACGGTTTGCCGAAATATAGAATGATCCAATGAATGTGAATGTCTACGATTAAAATGAATAAATCAATGATTTCTTTGGTTATTAGGTATTAGTCTCAAAACAAATCCTCTCTTTTCTCTATTACCCCCCTGTCTAATGATCACGACCATCTTGAAATACTGTCATCTGTTCAGCTCCTCGCGGTCATCTACTACCGTTAGGACATAGTGAAAACTGCCCTTAGTATGCTCATGTAGCTATTATGCGGTTGTTATTATAAGTATGGCATATTTCAGTATATATATACCCCATTTTAGATACAGTTTCTGCAGGTACCTACTAGGATACATTTTCAATTAATTGCCTTGTGGTAAAATACCTTTGTGTTGGATTGAACTTTAATATGGGCGTATACATCTTAACTTGTTGTTTATATCATAATTGCGTTGTATGATTGTTTACGTATTGATTGCATTAGCAGTTGCATGGTAGATTTTCATCCTATAGTGAGACATCTTGTCACCCCCGTTTTACCTTATCTTGATCTGAAAATTGTATATTAGACAAGAAACAAAGCGACAAGTTTTCTATTTGTTTCTGTTATTGACACACCGACGTTTAATTTTGTCTACTCAATACCGCTAGTGTTTTTTTTCTGGAAGTTATATGTATATTATCATTTACTAAGTAGAGTTAATTAATAATTAAGATATTTTTGAGGTGTTTGTTAGGTATTTTAATTAAAATACATTAAAAATAATAAACAAAATTGTCAATACTTTTGCGAGGTCTTGTTATTGAGGGACGAGACCGATGTGTTTGGGGATGACCAGGAGGTGTAGATGGAGAGTCGTCAGGAGGAGAGATGAGAAGTCGAGATTTGAAGGTTGTTGCTCCGATAGGAGCAAGTTTTATTTGCAGCGTAAACAGTTGGTACAAGAGTATGTTACAAGAGCGTTATGTTACAATACTTATGATATTGCCCCGAGGTCCGAACTCGGTGGAATAGGAGTGACTTATACGAAGGTTATTGATCGGGCCGAGATTATGATAGATACTAATAGGTATTTAGACTGAGAAACTAATCAACTATGACCTGCTAATTATATGCATGAATATTCGGTCATAATATAAGTCATTGCTGATGAAATTTGCAATTGAGAAATCTGCTGGCCTCTGCATTATTGCACTTCAATGTCACGCGTGTGGATTGTGTAGAATATGCTGATTATAGATGCGACTATTGTGCGATAGTTTAATCCTTTCTATGCCGCAATTAGTTAATTGATAGTAATTAACATAAGAATCGGTGTAATTAAGGCGTCCAAAGACGCTCTTGGCACTTAACCGGTTAAATGATTTGCTAATTATTACACTGTCAAAATAATGCTGAGTAGGCCCGAAGTCATTGATCACTACAATACTATTAGCTACATTATATATAGACTACATTTTAGTCCCTTTATCAACCTATCGCCATTCTATTTCACAGATGGTTTGTCCACATATTTATGTGGAGTAAATAACCTAACATGTAATAACCGTTATTACATTTATATCGTGCGTTATTAATCGCTCTCCCTTTGAGTTGAATGAATTAAACTAAAAGCTTGACTTCTTGTCACGATCAACCCAAAGTGTCACTCAGTCTCTTCATTGCTTTTCATAATAATTTATCTCGCGACATCAGCTATCATTTTGTACATGAATATTTTTTCTGCGATTACGGTATTACTCGACCTATTAGATTAGTTATCAGTGATATTGCTGTTTAATGATATCAATTATGACAGCTGTTAAGGAATGTTAGTTTAGAAATAGTACATTCCTCATATCATTGAAAATGATGCCAGGTGACCAGCAAACTGAATGACGATAAACAGCACACCGACGTGGGTAATCAGAACCTAGGGTATTTAATTAATTCGAGGAAGTGAAACATACTGAAAATATGTCTCTGAGGACAATTCAGAACAGTGTTCTTCAACCGGTGGTCCGCGGACCGGCGCCGGTCTGCAAAAATGTTTTACCGGTCCGCGAAAGCTTTCACCATGCTATCAACCGACTATATCACTACACGATTCGGGAAATTTTCACTAGATGTAATGCTGGCAGAATTTTTGAATGGTGCTGATATTAACCAGAAAGTCATATTCAACATCATAAGCCAACATTTAAACGCGTTAGCTGAAAACTTTAATAACTTTTTCTCTGAAAATTAGGATCTACGTATAGGCAGACCTCTAACCTCTGGATTGATAATCCCTTTTTGGAAGATATTAAATCTTGCGCACTTGATCCTCGTGAGAAAGAAAAGCTGATCGAGCTATCTTCTGATGTCACTCTGGTGTCCAGAGATAAAATGCAATCATTTTCTCAATTTTGGATATCCCTTCATAAAGAATATTCATCTCTGAATTATAAAGATCAAATTATTGGTAATTTTTTCGACTTCCTATTTATGTGAAAATAATTTTTGTACTATGTCAGTAATAAAACCAAACAGAAATCGAATGGATGTTAATGAAGCGCTTCGTCCCTCAGAAAGAATGCTTTAATCCCGTATATCAAATTTGCTTACAAAAAAGCAGCAGCAGATGTGGCACTAATCAAAAGTTGTAATCTTAAAAAATAAGATTTAATAAATAAAATTCTATCTATAATGGTTATTATTTCTGGCTAATACCGGTCCGCGAAATATTTCTCCTATGTTCGCCGGGCCGCGGGTGTTAAAAGGTTGAAAAACACCGCTTTAGAACACGCGATGGTGCATTCGCTTGCTTTGTCCACTCTAGACGTTCCTATCATCAATGACATATCAAAAGTCAATGCCAGGGCCATAACACTTACGAAGGGTGGTCCGGAAAATTTTAGGTGTCTTTCTCGCATTACCGAAAATATCAGCAATTTCAGGTCATGAAAATCTATAAATCCATAAAAAAACTATTTATACAAATGATTTCATTAAAAATGTAACTTTCTTTTTGTTTAACCTATACCATTTATTTCCTATCGGAGATTGGCCACCATCAAAGTGATCTTCATTTTTCTACCCAGAATAATAAGAAGCCGATCACGAAGATATTTAAGCCGCGAAATAGTTTCATAATAAACGATGTCTTATTTGAAATCTAAATAGGTACATTATTTATTATTACAAAATTGTAGTGTATTTTTAATAATAATAATTACAAGATAAAAAGAACTTTTTATATACCATGTTTTTAAATTTTCCGTTAAATCATATAAACTTGACAATTCTTTTTATTGTACTTGATATAAATACTGAATAAATATAGAATACTGAAATGTCAGTTTGACTTTATTGATTTCCATAGTAACGCACGTATATATTAATAATTTAGTTGCTAGGACCCCCTTAGCAACCAACAATAATAACTTTCCATACAAAACAGAATTGACTGAAAATGAATTCAATTCTGCTTTAAAATTCCTAAAAGTATTAACAGAATGCATTGTAGTCGTGTTCTGATATATTCTAAAAGTTTCAAACGTCTAGCTAGTCGGGAAGTTAGTTAGAAATCTTCAATTGTCGAATACAAATCTTGGACAAACAAGAAAAAAATGTACTGGACACACAAGAAAAAATTAGTACCTACTGGACAAACAAGAATACAAGCTTATAAAAACGTGGTAAAAATATATCTAAGCCATAACTAAGAATTCATTTTAATGGGGAAACATTTTACAGCTGAACAAGAATAAGAAGATGCAATAATTTGAACATTATTCTCAGTATAAAATAGATTATAAATTACCTTATTAGTAACAAGTCCACGGAGACAAAGCAAAAAAACCTAAATACATTGATCAAATTAATTAGTTATAATGCAGGTACATTATCCTTGATTTGCATGTAAGTGATAGGTATGTGCAGCCGTGCAATAATCCCCCGTCAAGTTCTCCGAAGCAAGTGAGCGAGTGATAATTAATTCGACCGCTTACTCTCTTACATACATTCTGCGGAGTCTAATAAGTAATGGGGTCTGATCGTTAAATTATCATAAACAATTGCCGTGATTATCGCCTTCTTCTCTTCCTCCAGCGACGTGTGTGAGCGATTTTTTACTCGCAGCATCGCGGCCGTGTATAATTATTTAGATACAACCCGTTTATTCTCGGTGCTTTTTGCTGAATCAATAAAATTTTCATCAGTATGTACTTGAATAAGCTACATGTACGTAAAGACCTTGAAGAAAATCTTCTCTATATAGCAATGGCAAAAACTTCTTACCAAGTCTTCAGCGCTTTGATATATTTTGACATTTACCCTGACTCATTTAATTACGAGAATTTATTAATCATCATCAGCCTGAATCTATCCACTCCTGGATGAAGGCCTCTGCAAGCTGATTCCTTCTTCTCTCGGTTCTGTGCGTTGCGTTGCCACATTCTTATCAGAACTTTATCATTCCATCGATCCAGCGGCCTCTACCATGTGGACGTTTTGTACCTCTTGGGTACCACTGGATGACTAGATTTGTCCAATGATTGTCCTTTCTTCGAACTGTGTCCAGTCCATTTACATGTGAGAATTTTAGCAATTTTTCGTAAACCCTTGTATGTTTCCTTATACAATTATTCCTCTTTTTATCCTTTCGCATTATTCCCAGCATGCACCTCTCCATACCACGTTGTGCCTTGCTACTCTAAGTTTCCGGATTTCTTTTTTACTTATGGTCAATGTTTCACACGCAAATGTGATTACGGGAAGCGCACACTGGTTGAACACTTTCAACAACATCATAAAATATGATTATTACTTGAAAAATATAAACATACTTTTGCGCCTGTTTAATTTGGACAGTGACATCAGTCTGTCTTAAAATCTCACAATTATTCAAGCCTTCTCAACGTTTTCAAAATCCAAAAAAACATGGTGATGACGTCATGAATAAAATTCAAAGTTTTATTTGTAATACGATGCGATAAAAGGGATGTAGTCGTTACTTGCTTTTTTCCAACTACACCCGTTATTCGTTTGATATCTGAAGGTTGTTCGTGCGTGTGCCACGTGTTTGGGCAGAGTTGAATAATACACGAGTTGGTGTTTTATATCGTTTATATTATGGCGCACATTAACTTACACGGCAAATAACATGGTGTTATATTATGTTGTATCGCTAAGGTTTAACATAACTCTTTTAACTTGATAATTCGACGAAGGGTTTATTCTTATAACCTCTACACAGGAACGACGTCTCTAGACAACAGTCAGTTTCTTATTTCCGCTTCGCCGCTGTCTATGCCTCACACAGACAATGACGTGACATGTGTAGAGTTGGGTAAAACCTCTACAGCGATTAGCGAAATTGATTCAATGTGCAGAAACATCTTAGAGAATTTCTTAGTCTCCATATTAAAGTATGTTTTTGAAACTTGTTTTTAGTTAGTGAGTAGGTACTTACATACACTTGAATTATGATAATAATTTTCTACGCAACTCATTTTTACACAAACATCATATTTTTCAATTTTTAATTTTTAACAATTCGCAATGCCTGCCAAATACCTGGTAATATTGCGACAACCGAGATGTATAAACTATTGCTTGCCAATTAATTTGTGGAGCTTAATATACATTATTAATGTAATTAGTTGTAAAAAGGAACTCCACAATGAAGGAATAACATATAAGTTTTTTTAGTTTTCAATTTTTATGCTATCATAGTATTATTTTAATTTTCTATTTAAGTTATCTTACTTTTGTATTGGCTAGTTAAACGTCATTTCCTTGCGAAGGGATCTCCCTTGTGGTTGTTTTACTCGGTATTCTGTGCTCGCCGATCTTGTACACAAGCGTTCGAAACAGGTATTTTTACGCGCCTCGCATATGAATTAATTTGGCTCCCTTAACCAGTGTTTGCCACTTGCA
The DNA here is from genome assembly GCF_057557595.1 of Rhyacophila brunnea. Lineage (NCBI taxonomy): Eukaryota > Metazoa > Arthropoda > Insecta > Trichoptera > Rhyacophilidae > Rhyacophila > Rhyacophila brunnea. The sequence continues at coordinate 4,026,454 of NW_028232796.1, read as the reverse complement.
ACGATTGTCCACTTCCATGTGATTACACTTGGGGATCGTGGCCCCTACTTAACCGTCTCAGCTGCTTGTACAGAAGCGTGTTATTATTAGATATTAGGAATTTTTCTTGGACAATTCAAATCATTTTTTCCTCTATTCTTGCCTTATTCATTCTATCTTGTTTATTGACTTTAATTTTTCTAACATTGACGGTCGATTCACAAAATATTAATTATCCTTTTTATTGGATCATGACAACCTCCAGACAGTCTGCTCCAGGCAGGCTCCAATTTGCCTTCCGTAATCGTCACTGCTATATCCTCACAAATGATATGTTTGCTGTAAAAAATTCCAACCACCTGGACATGTCGGCCGTGTTGAATTTTTTCCACGAGTAAAAATGTTTTAGCTTTCAAAAAATTAGCGGCGTTTTATGGCAAGTATGAAGGTGTCATCTCGTAAAGCAAGGCCCCCACAAGAGGGGGCTGAGAGGGCTCCAGCCTACGGGCCCGGGCACAGGGGGGGGGCGGCGTGTCGGGTCTATCAGATATGTTAGATAAACATATTATCACAAATTTGCTCTAATAGTAAAAGAGTCGACTGCGGCGCTACTTCACGGGGGGCTTATTATTAACATTTAAAATATGAGGTTATAATATGCAATTTTTGATTGTATTGCGTTGATACTTGACAACTCCATAATTTAAGTATATTTATATTAAAACTCCAAAAGAACGCTAAAAATAAACTGAAGGCCATTGATTCTGTTGTGCGTCACACATGCCATCAAATTTAGGGATGGGTAGGGGGGCCCACCAAAGATCCTGGCCGGGGGGGCGCTTTATGAAATCAAAATAGGAATCACTTACTAGAGGACCTATTTAATTACGTTCATATCTCAAAAATATTATGAAACAATATTTGCAGCATTTTCGTGAATATCTACCTACTATGAGTTTTTACATTATTAGGTATATTTTAAACCTTTTTTATGATTTTTTCAGACGCTAAATGAGACCGTTTTTTCTTGTTAATATTTTTCACTAGATATGTAATTTAATACCAGGAAAGATTCAATTACTAAAATACTTTATTGTTGACCGAATTTTGACTGACATTGACAGATTGACTCTTCTATTACATGGCCTTTTCCGCGTGTGTAAATATTTTTGTTTAATATTAATCATAAAAATTATACTTCACGGATGAAATTCTAGACATAGTATTCTTTGTATTAAAATGAATTATGATATTAAGTCACTTCTGTATTGACCAAGCTAAATCCCGTTAGAATAATCGTTGCTGGCGAAGATTTATCACATGTGAATATACGTACGACTGTTTAGTTTGGCGTGATAAGATAGTAAAAACCAGGTTTCTCTAATATAGTCAGACCACGGTGCGAAGTTTTGAGTTCCGATCGTAGTCCCAGCTAGTTGCTTCACTATTTTTTTTACTGATATTTAAATTACAATTCAGCATGTAATATTATAAGTATTACCTCAAAATACTTCACAGATATTATCATCGCATATATAATTATTCGGGGTTTTGAAAGATATGGACGATATTCACGCGACAGAAGTCTCAAATTGATATAGTATGTACCCACATTGTATGTACCTCACTTTCTGTCGCAAACTGAGAAATTTATAATGGGGCTTGTTACAAAACATATTTACATTTTTATAAGATTCGAAAATGTGTATTTTGTTCCTATTTTGAAAACAACAAACAATACGCAATGTAATAATATTGTAGTTATAGTATTGGTGCATGTTATTACATTACTTTAGTGATTCATAGAGACTTCTCTTTAACAGTGAATGAATAATAATCACTAATAATTATTTATACTAGATCAGTGTTTCCCAACATTATTTCTGCCAAGCCCCACTTCAATGCTTCAAAAATATTCATGCCCCCCCTATCAAAATTTTATAGTTACCTAATTCTAAAAAAAAAATCAATTGCTTCAAATAAAAAATGCACATAGGCAATACTACGAGGGTGGGTCAATAATTCCTTAGAAAAAAGCATTAAAACAGTTTTTTTTTTTTATTTCTCAACATAATCTCCTTGGAGCTCAATACACTTGGTTAGACGTTTCTCAATTTTTTTTAAACCGTCAGAAAAATAAGTTTTCGGAAGGTCCTCAAAATAAGCATTTGTCCGATCGATGACTTCTTCATTTGAAAAAAAACGTTGTCCACTTAGCCATTTTTTTAAGTTTGGGAAAAGGAAAAAGTCACTGGGGGCTAAATCTGGCGAATACGGTGGGTGGTCGACCAATTCGAACTTCAATTCTTCAATTTTAGCCATTGATCGTAAACATGTGTGAACACGGGCATTGTCCTGATGAAAGAGAATTTTTTTCCTGTTTAAATGAGGCCGTTTTTCTTCAATTTTGTTTTTTAGCTGGTCCAATAAAGATGCATAATAATCCCCTGTTATTGTTTTTCCTTTTTCCAAATAGTCAACGAAAATAATTCCACGTGCATCCCAAAATACAGTAGCCATAACCTTACCAGCTGATTTTACGGTTTTCGCCTTCTTTGGACATGGTTCGCCTTTCGCAATCCACTGCTTTGACTGTTCTTTCGTCTCGGGAGTATAGTGGTGTATCCATGTTTCATCTACAGTCACAAAGCGACGAAAAAATTCATCCGGATTGCGTTGCATGAGCGACAACAGGGCTTTAGAGGCCACCACCCTATTGCGTTTATTGTCGACTGTGAGCAAACGCGGCACCCATCTTGCAGAAATTTTTTTCATGCCCAATTTGTCATGTAAAATAGAAATGACGCTACCTTTTGAGATCCCTGTAACCTCAATTATCTCACTCAACTTTAATCTTCGGTCACTTAACACCATATCGTGGATTTTATTGATCATTTCCGGTTCAGTCACCTCTACAGGACGTCCTGAGCATGGTTCATCCTTTGTTGATGTACGACCACGTTTAAATTCATTTAACCAGTTATAAATAGTTGCAAGTGAAGGAGCAGATATGCCGTGAACTAAATCCAACTCATTTTTTATTTCCTTTGCTGTTAACCCTTTTATATTAAAATGTTTAATAACAGCTCTAAACTCAATTTTCTCCATTTTCCATTTTTCCATTTTCCACAAGCAAATTTTTTTTTAAATGTACGAGAAACACACAACAACCCGACCAATCTGATTGAAACTTCGCAGCATACTGAATCGGTAGTGCCGCTGCATGAAAACAAACCGCTTACAGTACTAGTCGCGCCACCTGTCGGCTTTCTAAGGACTTATTGACCCACCCTCGTATTTTTAATTTAACTTTCGTAAGTAAATATGTAGATATGTGACGTTACATGTACAACTCGGAAGAAAATTAGTGCGATCGTTGTGCTATGCTTCGTCTTCAAATGATTTTCAAGACTTTTTGTCCTCCAAAACATTCAAATTACGCCCCACATTGGGAATCACTGTACTAGTTCAAATCCAATAATTATTCTTTCAAAATCAACTAACTTTATGTAATTATTTATAAGATTCGGCGAAATGGTCGATGGCCATTTGTAAAAATCATTTAAACCACCTACTATTGGACCGTAATCAAATAAGCTGAATTTATTCGCCGATTACAATCTGTTCGTACCATATTTTAATAAACGCCAATCGTTTCTCATAGACTCGCGTTCACGCATTCTTTATCAATATAATTCGATATATAAGTGTCACAATATATTTGAATCATTGTATTTAATATTAATAAATTATGTCGTAATAATATTTTGCTTTTACACTCAATTCAAAAATACTGCAAACAAACTCCCAATATGGAAATAAGCCTGTTTTGAAATCGTAATACCTACTATATTATTAATAATGTATTAACAATAGTTTTGCTTTTACAGTGTTAAATTGCCAGGTGTAAAATTTACATCATACAACTATGTAGGTCGAGTCAATTATGCTGTATCAACAACCCCCAATAGTATTAGATGTTAGCGTCAATAATGTCGTATTATAATTTATACTTACAGATTACATTCTTTCAGAAATATTTGAATGCACGCAAGGCCTTGTCCACATGGCGCGTTTTGACTCGCGCGCATTCCAGGTACATGTGACCTCATTGAGCCGTCCACATACACTCGCGCCGTGACGACTAGGTGACCTCATTGAGGTGAGACACGGGTCATGTGGACAATGCCTCAACGCTTTGATGTTTTGGTGAGCTGATGAAATTAATAATTTTGATTTCTTAAATTTTCACGAAGCCTTCGTCTTTGACCATAAAGCAGATTTGCCAAACATGATTAATATCTTTATTGCCGCATTGACATTTGATCATCTGTTATATCTAAGCGAGCTAGGGATGCTGCAAGATTGTAGATTGTTGCAATTGTTTCTCTAGCAAGCATTATATTTCCCCACCTGGATTTGTGATGTACACATTTATTTCTATTCAATGCTTTTAAATAAGAACATATTATTATATTTGTCATTCAAATGTGACATTGTTTAAATAAAAGGTTATATTATTATCACATTTACGTACCTATATTGTCAGCTCACTTAAGTGTGATTTTAAAACATATATTATAATCGCTATGCTCATTTGAAAAATACCCACCATTGATCTCGTCATTTTCACAGGGATACAAGATCGAAAGATATGTTTCTTATATAGGTATAAATTTATGTTATGTCAATGATCAGGGTTAAAAGAGCAAGTTTTTACTTGTTTTTATTTAATCCAGATATTGGAGATTATATTAAGGATTGCAATCCTCGGTATATTTATAGCTATTGATAATTGACATCTTTCAAGGTTTAACGTGTATTATTTATTATCTTACCAAAACTACGTGCATAAATAACTACTAATACCAAACTACTAAACTATTGTTTTTATTTAACGAACAATTTACAAGATTTAAGAATATTACATTCTTAATTGAATATACGTAATTTGAAAACACGTCAGAGAAATATATAACCAGTCGAAAAAAATCCTGCTGGGTGTCGTAGATATTGTAGTGGTAACGTATATGTTTGTCTGATGTGTATGTTCAATAAAGAATGGTACATTTTTTAATCTTTTGAATTTGTTGAATAAAAGAAATAGTTTATTACATTATTAGCAAATGCTAGTACGTTAATACAATAATTTAGAGACACGGACACCTTTTAGTAATACGGTACATAATTAATACTTTTATTTAGAAGTCAAAAGCTGTCTGCCAATAAATAATAACGAAATTTAGAAAGCGTCTCAAATAATATTGTAAAAATTGTTAGTCAACTTTGTCGCAATTAGATAGAGATTAGATTATGACAGTTATAGTTTAGTGCTCAAGGGCACATGGACGCGAATCCCGAAGTTTGCAGGTCCGTATTCTTTTCCCAGTGGTTATATATTTCTCTGACGTGTTTTAAAATTATGTATACATTGATGGTATCTATCAACTTATTCCTAACTTCAATGGCAGTTAGGATTTATTGTAAAAATAGACAAAAACAAGTTTATCAACAATAAAATGCACACATTGTACGCGTGCGTACCAATTTATTTGTAATAATTCTCGTAAATGTAAGAAAGAGGGTAAAGGGCTCGCGTCGTAGCATAACCGCTTGGACATAACTCATATGAAGAATAAAGCAGTGCGTACTTCACGCCTTCACAAAATGGCTTTTGTCACAAATTTATTTGACAACTCAAGCATTTTTCCAGCGCGTGTTTTTTTAAAACGTCACCTACGCACTTATACACAAAAGTATTTATTTACATATGAATGGTGAAATTAATGTAACGTGTAGGTTTCAGAATGCTCTGATAACATCAAGAGGAATCCTATGTTTTATTTATTTAAAGCGGTGTCTGATTTTTTTATGAGAAATGACCATCATCGGTCATACAAACTATGAATGTAATATGTTGAGAAATTGCCGTAAAGTTAACGGGTTTTCCATTATTAGCGGTAATAATTTTTGTCTCTAATGAATTACTGTACGATTTTATATGACATTTTTAAATATATTTGATTAAATTTGTCCAAATAATTGCCTTCTATATTGGGAGAGATTGATTATTTATGTATGGCAAAAAACTATTGGATTTCAATTTGTCTTAATATTACGTTTTCATCCGTGTTATATAATTTATGTTAATGTGGCTTTTAATTTAAAAACACGTTTGTAAATCAGAATAATTGGTTTGAAATTCTTTTTAACTGATTACCATCATCTATAATACTCTCGATCTACTATTGGATAAAGACCTCTCCCTACTCTTTTTACTATTCTCAGGACGTAGTCTTTTACTGCCTCGCATTACCGCTATACTTGATTATCTTATCGACCCAGTGGGTTATTTGTCGCTTTTTGGTACACTCATACACATAAGAATACATGGCATCTTTTCTCATAAGTAGTATTGTTAGCATTCCTTCCTTAATAGGCCGCTTTTAAGCAACGCATGATCTCCTGGATACACGGAACGTTACTGGAGCTACCATCAGATCTCGAATCTGTGTTTTCTTTTCCAAATTATCTTCTTGAATAACTTTTGAAACCAGTTGCTAAGATGAGATAAATGGTATTCAAAAACAATTTTGTACTGTGAGAGGATGCATTGGAAGTCATAGACTGATGCAAAAATGGAATATATTTTCGTAATTATGCATCAACGCGTTGTAGGTATAAAGATTGCCTCGATTTTTAATCAAATAGCTTCATCGCTCCTAGACCTTGCTCGCGGCCGTACACAGTTAGAATACTTACAACTACTTTAATTTCGAATTCATTTTTTTTAATACATATAGTGATCATTACAAATTATTAATTCAAGACGTTCACAACATGACATTAAAACCAATGTCAATAAAATTGTATTATATACAAAATAAAATATATAGATCGGCATTAAACCGTAAAAAAGTGTAAATGCAAAAAAATATAAATTAGATACAAGGGAGTACACCGAATGAGCTAAGCAGACAATGTCCACGTATATTCATCCTCACGCAGGTGGAATATGTCAATATACGAAGTGATTCGGTCGAACAGAGTTATTGCCGTCCCAATTGGCATTATCGATGGCAGGTTAGTTCTGCACCTTGGGAGAACAAACAACGGATGCCCTCGATTCCTATGATAATTAACAGAGACACACAAGCCAATACCACCAATAATGGCATTTACCACATCACGAGAGAACGATATTATACTTCTATAGCGGCTTCATCGATTTGATTTACACATGTAAGCCAATGATGCTTAACAGAAAATATAAAAAATAGTATTTGAAAGCATGAATGAAAATACGAGTCAGGTCAAAAAGTTCAGACAAGGTTGTCAATACTGGATAATCCGGTAGTATCTCAATTGTATTTAACTAAAAATTATATTGCTTGTCTGGAATTCGCTCAAATAATAAATACATACAATACGAAGCTTTCTTCGCATAGCATGGATTGATTTTGCATTTACGCATGTCCATTGTAATGAACTTGTGTATGTACAATACAGACGTATTGCTGCAATAATAAGATGCTCATTGATAAAGTGCATCGCAATGCACGAAGTGAATTGAATGCATCCGATTCATTATTTGCCAGAGGCGATTGTTACTTCGCCTCTATCGCGTAAGGTTAGGACTCTCGATGTGATGGCTTATGGCAAATTATCATCCGCGCACTGATCGCATGACTACATCGGTTTTATTTACATGTACATAGTGCGCAATAAATATTCTCTTGAAGTTTATTGCAGGACATTTCTCGTCGCGTTCGTGTAAACGCGTCAAATGAAAGCTGATAGGAAAATGCATTGCTGATTGAAAAAAATGCTTTTGTTAGTGGTCGCCTTAAAACGACTTTTATACTATTTTTGATCTTAGATTGTTTGTTAAACTAGCATATCAGTCATTGTCTTTCAATCTCCTAATGGTCAAAATATATTACTATAGTCTAGATACCAAATAGAGAACATCTGTTATTTATTCTCTCAGTGTGTAGAAATAACCTGCTATTGGTGATTCCAATTGGAAGTTGACAGATATGTTCAACCAGTTTGCTTCCATATATAATTTTTACATGGGTAAATTTGAATGGACGTTGACACATAATTTATTCTCACTTGACGGTCTAGGTAGACTACGCTCTGTCTACTTTCTTATTTTATAATATTTTTTTACACGGTCTCTTATCTACTTAGTTTTTTACATATTTATGTCAGTGTATTGGACTTACAATTTGTAATGTCCAGAATGTAATAGAACATTTTGATTGCGTCGTACATTAGCGCACAGGTTAATATGTATTTAGGCAAGTAGTCTCTTTATTTATTGTCATACTTCTTCCTTTTGTTTCCATATCCAAGACTAATCTCTAGACGTAAAAAAAAATGCTTCATTAACACATCTCTGGATACAAGTGAATAGCATACTCAGATTCATGATTAAATGAGTTACAAATCATTTCTCAGCAGATTGATTTGTATTTCGTATTAGTATTTCGATCTTTATACAGTTTTTATTTACCATCATTATTAAGATGAATAATTCCGTGGAATTGCAATTAATGGTAGGTACGAGTACGTAGGTAAAGAACTAGAATAAATGTCAAACCACGTCCTCTTTTTGCCAATATTAATGATTTTATTTTTACAATTTTAACAATATTAAGATCGTTGTAGAATCTCTATCAAATTAATTGTAAATCGATATGATTCTCTCTAGATAGAGGTTTTAATCATTGTTCTCAAGTAAAATTCTCTACGTGAGCTTTCTTAATAAGTACGTACTGAGATATTTATAAAATGTAAGTTAGGTAGGTACCTACCATTTTTATGTGACTAGGAATATTCTGCGCCGTCATCTTGATTTCGCTAACTTAGCGACGTGGCTTGGACTAGGGATTGCAATACCGGTATTTCAAAATCGGTATTCCAGTATTTGTCAATACCGAAAGACCGGTTTTAAAAATCAAAAATACCGGAATTTTCAGTATTAAGAAAACACACTCGTTTACGTTTTTGAAAATGAATTATAAGTCATGTGCTGCTAAAATGCAAATATATTGAGTGAATCCAACAGAGGGGAAAAAATAAATACACAAATTTTATTAAATAATAAGTAATTGTCGCGATGAATTATCATAATATTATTTCGAAATAGAAAACGTCCGCGACAAAAATGTTCAATTATTATATTATTATTGATGACTGTACAAGCGTTGAATTTAAAAAGCTTTTCCTGAACTCGGACTTATTTGCACTTGTGAACTTTTGAGGGCTTTTGATAAAATTATCAATATTTATTTATTTATTTATTTATTTGAAAAAGACACGTTGAGTACATAACAAATTATTAATTCAGGACGTTCACAACATGACATTTAGAATAAAAAATACAAGTAATCAGTTAGGAAAATCAGAAAAAACAAAGTGGAGGAAAAAAAGAAAGCAAAAATAGTTTTATACATATATTCAAATTATTTGTAAAAAATCACTAGTTCTACAATTATGATCAATACATATTTTAAATGTCAACATAATAAATGTAGGTATGTAGGTTTTTGCTATAAAATAATATTTTTAAAATATTTTAATAGCTATATTTTTATTGATAAGCACTTATTTCTGTTTTTTAATGTTTAAGAAATACCGGTATTAATACCGGTATTCAATAAGAAATACCGAAAAACCGGTATTGACATTTTTATTCGGTATTGCAATCCCTAGTTTGGACGCCAGGATATCCAGACGGTTACCAATTTATTTTAGTTTAGGAAGGCACTTACTTTATATTAGACGTATGTAGGTTTATTACTGTTTTTTTGTTATTCATGGCAATCGTCTAGTTTTCCTGACGTTCGGAATCCGGCGCCAGATCGTCTCATTCCCAAGGTATAAGCTTCCACATACTGGATGTTATCTTAACGGTTGGTTATGACAGATTTGATTTGCTCATATTATTTAGTACCTATTATTAAAAAATAGCATGTTTGAGCCAACAATTTCATTTGATCACTTAATAAGCTACGACTGTGTTATGTCAATAAACAAATAAATGACAATGCTAGGTACGCGTATATAGTTATTATGTGAAGCGTCTAGTTTTAAAAGCCCCTAAAACGATTTTAGGTAGTTCTGAGAAAAATGAGAGAACATCATATCTATGCAATTTGTGAACTTTATGTAAGTATTTATTTTTTAATTCGTTACATTCTAAAGAGTATTTTGGATTTCCATTTTAGGGGTATTTGAAAAGCACGCCCAACCATTTTAGCAGGTTTTGAAATTTACCCTAATTTTTGATCATACGTATTGACGGTTTTTGACGTTTTTTAAAGTTCAATCTTTGGCCATCATATAGGTAACAAAAATATCCATCTAAATACATATCTAACTCTAAAATTTTCAAAAACCGTTTTAGGGGCTTTTGAAACTAGGCACTTCATGTAAAAATTATTAATCTAGTAGGTATCTTGACTATTGGTTTTGAGAAGTCAATATTTGCAAAAAGTGATCAGTGCATCCGTGGTGATATTAAAGTTGTAATACATATATATCTACTTATTTATTTTATAATCTATTTGTCTGTTTCAATATTAAGCGGCCCAATAGTTCTCTAGTGGCGGCGCATGTTAATGGCCACAATGTCCACAATAGTCCTTTCGAGTAACCAAGAAAGGCAAGTGTTGGGGTGGGGGGCATACTGCAACACGTCGCGATTGTTGTATAACGAGCGGCAGTGGCGCGCGACCTGAATGCAGAATATTGAATGCCTACGCCACTGCACACATTGCGCATATTAGACGCGCCAATAATAGGTGAGCTTTTAAAATCTATTAAACTTAAAGATGTAGGAACTTGGAAAAATGCATCCTTTCCAATTATTGTTCGTCGCATCAAGCGTGTTAGAAAATTGATTCGAATTCTTCATTATAATAATATATATATTAGTATATTTCAATTAATGCGTATATTTTTATGTAACACTTTGAATAATACTAAATTAACATATCTTCATTAAAAAAAAACATTGAACGATTTGTTGAACGCTTAAACTATATATTATATTGAACGTTTATATTTTTTTTTAAATATACTGCGTTAACTATAGTTGACATATTACATAACAAAAAGTTGTCTTTATTTATATGGTCTATGTCAGTGAAATTAAGACTCAAGAAGCATATGAATTACCTTAAAGATTTATATTTTCTTGTAGATAAGTAACATTATATACGTTCACACTTAAATTATTATGCTGTCATTTTACGTAGAAATCAAACACGCAGGTACATTTATTGTGCACAATGCATAGTCGTCAGTATTATTTGTATCAAGATGTTCTGCAGTTGTTTGGTCACATAGCCAGAATGGAAAAAAATAATTCAGAAAAGCGCGTCGTTACCGGAAACATTGAGGGTCGACGCTGAAGAGAAAGTTTCCCTGTTTGATGAAACAACCGACTAAAAGACCCGTAGGGATGCGGAGAGCGTATTGCACTTATTGCTGATATAATTAGGACAAATAAAAATTACAATCGTCTAGATTCTATAAGAACACAATTATCTGTGAGGCTGTGTTTATAATTATGTAACCGCCTCCATAGCAGAAATCAATGACAATTAATTGACAACATATTATTGTCATTCGATGGAACAGTTTAGCAGTGGGAGGTATTTTTTTTATAAAAGAAAATAATATTTTCAGAAACCACCGGTAGCTCAAAATTCGTGGTTTGACGATCACTGGCTATGCGAATGTGAATTGACATTTTTTTATATAAAAGGATTGATTTACGCACCATTTCTTTATAATAAAATAAAATGTATGCCTTTCACACTATTTTTCATGCGGTATTTTCATAAAACGATCAGACATTTATCATCTTATTATATTTTGCGGAAATACGAAATTACAGCCGAGTTAGGTAGTTTTTTCACAAAGGGTACGACGCAATTTTCGAAAAATCGGGGTAGATAAATGTGCATATTTAACATAATAATAGGTACCGTTGTTGTAAACCCATACGAGACAATTTTCAATTCGACATGAATGATTTAAAATAAAATGATAATTTTATTTGCTTATATTATCCAGACATAACTCTTGCCGGCTGAGCGGCTTTCAGGATGCTAAATGTTAAACAATTCGTATTGTAATCCATTTTTTTCCAATATTTCATTTGTCTGAAAATATATAATGAAATAATTACAAGATCAAATGAACTTTTTATACACCACGTTTTTAAATTTTCTGTTGAATCATATAAACTTGACAATTCTATGTACTTTTTAATAATTTAGGACAAATAAGGCAATTGCAACAAATCATTTTTTTGCTATTTTGCAACAAACAAATATATAATACAGAAATGTCATTTTGATTTCCATAGTAACGCACGTATATATTAATAACTTCCTAGCAACCAATAATAGTGGATTGGATTACGGATTTCTTCTGAAATAACTTTTCATACAAAACAGAATTAACTCAAAAGATAGACAATTATAGAAAATCGTAAACACTCTTATTTTTATATCGCTTTTATTAGGTCTTCAAAACTAATATTTTATGATTCTTCTGGAGCATATTTGAAAAAAAAAAATATACATAAGCACCTCAGCTTGCATAGTTCTGACTACACTGACCGCCGTCATTGACTTATTGCCCGGTGGGACCTGCACCGATGTGACTAAACACCTTTTGCATAGTCAGATGGATATATGCCGCATTCAAGTCTAATAAGTTACACTCCTGTGGCACTGTTTGTCGTTTTGCGGGGAGAATAATGACAATGTTGCGGGAACAAAGTGCGCAGAAATATATACAGATATTCGTGATATTCATGTCTAATAGGTTAAACATTTTGATCCTCACTTTTCACAGATATTCATTTGCTGAATTCTAAAATCAATTTAAAATTCACTTGCCTATTTATAATACTAAATCAATTGTTATAACAGTATTATCGACAAGTTTTTAACAAATATAATATTTTATGACATATTTAGTGATTCCCAAGGCGTGTTAGGAGCTTCTCGAGAATTTGAAAAATATACAACAAATATGGTAACAGAATAATAAGGTTTACTTACATCTATTTCAACCCCTTCATATACTTCCCTGTCACAACCCAGCGTTGGGGCATGGGCCAAGCCCAACGTCGCGCTTCTTCCCTCGGTCCATCGCCACGTCTCGCGCCTCCCGCCATGTGAGACCTGCAACGTAAAGATCGCTTTTGTAGTACCGTTGCATGGTGAGGGAGGGTCGGCCATGGCGACGAAACCCTTCAGATTGTGCCAGAAGGGTACAGAGAGTCGCACTCCCTGACGGCATCCGGAGCACATGTCCCAACTACGCGAATAAGCGTCTCTTCAAGATTATTTCAATCACCAAAGGCTGCCGTGTTCGCTCTCAAACTATTCGAACATTATATATTCTTAAACTAGGAGTATTTTTTAAGTTTAATGTAAAACTCAAATAATCTAGTTGTCAATAAATAATAAAGGTCCTCGCTTACTACGAACGGTTATTTTATTTCTGCCAAAGCGTTTAAAGTTTACAAAATGTCGTCACACAGATTTATTAGTATAAGTACTATTTATTGTTGCCTGTTAATTAGCCTGCCCAATAGTAAAATGTATGTTAAAATAACTATCCTATCAAATTTTTCGCCACGGTGATTATAGATTATATGCCTACTTTGTGTTCCAAAAATAGTAAGAGACGACGTTTTTTGTCTTGTTAAAGGGCTGCGAATTGGTACTTTTTTCCAATATATCATTGCCTACTATTTTACATGTATATTTTATATTTTTACCTTAATATTTGTTGGCCAGATAGGGATTCCTCGAATTTCTAGATAATGTCCCAAGGGTTCTGCTAAACAAAAAAGTAATATATATAATACTTGAAGATATACCTACTGTGAATACTGCCTGAGAATACGTCTCTACCCGTCTTTGCGTTTCTACCCAACCTATCTCTGCAGTTATGGTACCAGAGAGTTCTACTATCTGCAAAGTTTATGTGAAAGCGTTGTCGAACATTGTTCTATGTACCAAGTACAAGATCACTCATGCACATATGGCGATATTACATCTTACAAATTGTATTAATAGGCGACAATAATCTTTGTATATCTGCTCTAACTTAGTCAGTTAATAGATGACTAATTATTACATAATTATAAGTTGAATAAATGATAATTAGTACACCACGATTGATTGAAAGAGAATTATTTGATTATAAGTTTTCGACATAAGCACATCGCTCTGTGCTGTCGGTGGATTCACATTATTGTAACAATTGTACCCCTGTACTTAATCAAATTAAATATACTCTCACTCTTCCATAATCACGACAACAACTTCTCATCTCTCCTCGTCACAACACCAATGGCCCTGACATCGACGACTCCTACACACATATAGTTATATTTGATATTCTAAAATGGTTAAAAAAAATCATAACAAGTACATACTTTTTTTTTATTTTCTTCATCTTATTTTTATTAACTCGTAACTACCCGTATATCTGATTAATAATATTATTGTAACGTTAAATTTTCAGCTATCTTTTATTATTATGGGTAGGGGTGCCAGAGACGACAGTCAACTAGGTTTTTATACAAACACTACGAATTGGATCTAACCCCCGTTTCAGGCGGTACACCGGTGTCGCGCTCGTATATAATATGGAGGTCTTTGTATTTGAATAAAGGGGCCTTTGTATTATGTCGTCGGTCATAAAAACATGTGTATCGGCGGCTTTAGAATGTAGCGGCCGACGAGTGTACCAGACACGTTTTGACTCATTAGCTCGGGGCGTTCATGAACATAATACAAATGACCTTTTATTCGAATACAAAGACCTCCTTATTATATACGAGCGCGACACCAGTGTACCGTCTGAAACGGGCCTAAGTTTCAACCATTATGTCCACATGAATCCATGTTTTTCACTTCTTATTTTCCATCTGACCAAATCGAAAGATACCGTGTGTTTTTCTGAGTTCTTTGCTTACATCATAAAACTGATAAATACACTAAAATTTATATTCAGTTAATAAAGTTGTTAATATTATGTACAACAAATTACGTTATTAAAAATAATTTATCAATAAATTCACGCTAATTATTAAAAATGGCACGTGTGGGTGATATTTTTGATTTTACGTAATTTGATTTTATTTGAATAATTTAATAATGCTAAAACTCGTCCGAATTCAGAGAACTCGTTAATTCTGACAAAGAATATAATCGATGTTAATGTGAATTGCGATAATGCACTATCGGAATATGTGCTGATATGGATTTAGAAAACAATTACAAAGACGGTATGTACCAGTAGCGAAGGGTGGAGGTAGGATGATAAGGTCCGATATAAAAAGTGCACACTAAACTTTTCCAATCAAATCTATTTGTTTTCGTTGAACCAATACTACAATGGATAAGTAGTGTTTCTTCGTTTTTAAAATTCAATTTAAAACTGCCTAATATAAGCCATAGTAGATAATGGTAAAAAATATTCGTTCATCTATAAAATATCCAAAATTACGCGACTAAGCCGTACATCTTTTTAGATATTTTATGGATAGAAGAATATTTTTTATCGATTACGTTTTAGTTAGCAATGGCTTAATACATTTAAAAAAAATATAAAATCAATACCACCTGTGATATGTATTCTTAATTCAATGAAAACAAATAAGTATGACTGAAAAGTGTGCACAATTTTGTCAGGTCGCCCATAGCGTACCTAAACTATTATGGTTTGGTTTAGGCAGGGTTTAATTGAATTTAAAAAACTAACCAGCACATAAGTATGACTGACAAAGTTAAGTGTGCACTATTCATGTCAAATCTAAACAGCCCACCTCCACCCACGCCACTGGTATGTACATTTTGAACACTTATTGAACTTGTTCAACTAGAAAGGCCGTTACGATGATAGCTCAGTGGTTAGAGCACTCGTTTTGAAAGCTGTAGATATGTGTTCGAATCCTACTCCGTCTAAGATTTTTTCGGTATTTTTGAAAAATATCTTATAGGTAGGTAATTTGCTAATTGTTTTAAGAAACTCTGTAATACTGAAAAGAATGCGAAAATAGATCTGCTTCTGTCTGGACAACTGAAATAATAAACAACCATCGACTAAAAACTAATTGGTGCAATTCAATATAAGACATTTATTGGATACTGCTAATATACGTAGTTGGTACAAAGTATAAGGAAGGTTGTATATCTACCTGTCGGTGATAGAAACATACCCTACAGCTAGCCCACGACATCCTAGTAACTAGTTCATAAGACGTCCATGTCAGACAATTAGGCGGTTGTTACAGGAGCATCGATATAGAGCAGCGTTCCAACTCTTTTTCGTCTTATTATTTTTTTGACGTCGATATCGAATCTTTGCGGGAAAATTCCAGCCCGCGAGAATTTCACATCGCGTGTCTTGTTAATATACTCTATTGTTCCGTATTCTCCGACTTAAGTAAACCCGACCCGAAGATAATAGATGTCATAATAATCTGTCCGTTTTTAGAGTCGCAATGCTAATAGAATTACGTCAGCAATTATTATGCCGATATGGTTATAGAGTTACTATTATTAATTTATTAGTAAAACCAAGCTGAAAAAGAAAATTAGTAAAATGATTTTAGTCTAATCTGCATTTACAGACATTAAAGACTATTTTCACACATGGGTAGGTGTGTGTATATTGTATGGCAAATGCCTTCATGAAATCTGCAGTATGTACTCCATGTCCTTATTTATAATAATTATTATGAATACTTTTATTCTTCCTCTTCTTTGGTATATTATACTCTATATTTTTTGTATAAGAAAGCTTCTTTCTTACCTTTTTACTTACAAAAGTGGCACTTAAGTCACACTGGAACATCGTTGGCTTTTTTATATGGAAAAATCATACAATGTTAAGTATATTTGAAACATGATTCAACATCTTTAGTGAATATTTGTTAAGGCACAATCACAGTATTGTAGTGAAACAGTAGTGCAGTAATATCACATGAATGTATTGTGACCTCACCGGGAATCGAAACCAGAGATCCGGAATGAAAGAACAGCGTTTTACGGACTGGACTACGAGGGCCGAATAAATTGAATTAGAAGAAGTTGAATTTGTATAACATTAATGCATTTTGTCGTCCAGTAGCAATATTCGTATCTGCCGGTGAAATATGGCCAAATAGGTACATATTGATAATGCTCTGTTCCCGTCATTAACTGACAGTTAAGTAACTGCGAATTTTTTGCCGTGTTCTGAAAGATTTTTTTTCTTCTTCTTAATGTTAGTTTACACGTTCAGTTATATTTATGTCCTCGTCGCGCGGCCGCGTGCAGTATTTTTGAAAAGAGCATTTTTTTATCGCAAACTCCGTTCGTGATGCGATCGCACGGGACGATAAGTAGATGCTGGAGACCGCGTCTTAAGCGAGTACATCGTCCTCTTGGAGAAATTTACTCCACGAGGAGAGTAAATCACAAGGTAACGCAAGGAAATTGTGGTTGAGAATTGGCCAATCCTTTTCACTGCTTGTTACATTGTAACGTAGTATGTACATGAAACAGAATCAATCTGAAGCCATTTTAGGTAGGTATCTTATTGCTCTGAAACTTTCATCTCAGATAGGTATCCATAGCTAGCATGCATGACAAAATTGGCATATAGTGTATTCGAAGGTATGAAGAAATTTTCAAAAACTTTCTCCCGTTATTCATCAAGTCCAAGATATTAAACCAACATATGCTTCCATTTCTAATAGATGGAGAGATAAAGAAATTCAGAAACGAAGAGTTTCACAATCTGCCATTAATCATAACGCATGATGAAAAACTAATCGAATGGATAAGGGAGTAAATATTAGTAGGTATGCGACGTAATTAGGTATTGCAATACTCTTTTTATATGGAATATGGGCCGGACAGATAACTCATAGACAGGATAGTCTTTGAATCTACGCAATCTAGCGCTACTTATGGAACATAATACAACCGCATCGCCTTAAATTATGCTGGAGTGATGAACTATTATGGTCACGTGGCATTGAAGAACAAGGAACCGTAAACATTAAAGGGACTTTGAGGATACCTTCATCCAGCAGTAGATTCAAGCAGGGCGGTGATGTTGATCATGGAAAACTCATGAAAATGAATAGGTACACAATAAAAAAGTTTCTAAAACGTATTGTAATTGTTCTACGCGGACACGGTAGGCCTTATGTGTACGACAGATAGCAGCAATTAGTAGGTGAACATCCCACCAGTGGTTATAACGGCAAGCTTTATGATCATGTGTGTACCAAAGAAATTACTCTTTTTACGGTACCTACCTATATCAAAAATTATATTTTTAAATAATAAAACATACTAAATATGCTCTATATGTACAATTTATAATATCTTGGGTTTTTTTTAAAAGATTTTTTTTTCTACTTATGTCACTTTAACTACTTAAAACAGGTATATTTATGCAATCGTATGGCGGCAGGATGTACGAATTTTTATTAACTCTCCAAAATTTGGGAGATATTACAAACCTCGGTACCATTTTTTTGACAGCTTTAGTATCACTGGATTAATGCTGACGCACGTCTTTCAAGACACCGTTCGGTTGCGCTGTACAGCAATAATTTTTTTCGCATCGCACTTAGGTACTTCGTAATTATGACTGTTATGCTCATAGGGAATAATTGGATACTTACCTAGTAAGGGAAATTAATTAGAATATTTTTTAGTTAACCATACATTTATATTCTACGTTTAAAATATATATTTTATACAATTTTATTTATCTTTAGGAGACCAGCATATAAAACTTGGTACCATATTATTATATCATTATCATTGTCGAAATATTTTTCGGTTAATACATTTTGGCTCAACATTACATTAATGCATAACACATTAACGTATAGTAGACGTGAAATAAAAGCCTTTTAAATTAAATGCTTTAGAGTTTAGTACGTACAGAAATCCGTTGTCGGGGTGAATCTCCCCCACAAAGCGCAGTGTCGTCCGCGATCTCACCCCGGGGTCGAGGTTAACGAAGGCGAGACTGCTGCTCCCTGAAGCCGAAACATGCGCCTGCTCAATAATTAACACGTCTCAATTTAGAGTGTACCCCCTCACTTACGCCAGCCTTTGCCTTTGAATGCTATTTACATGTACTCTTATGGGAAATCGAAAATGGAAAATGTTACGTCGGTACTCATTATAAGACAATAAAATTTATCTTAAGGGGGGACATGCTTAGCGTAGGTCAAAATGGAGCTTTTATTGCATTTTCAAAGCATGATCCTGGGCATTCCTTAAACGTTGTAGATAATCTATTTATATAATTTTGAAGCCTTATTATACTTTATATTTATTTTAAACATTTGATGACTGCATAAAGTATTTTTATTACATAAAATACTATTCTTTTAAACCTCTCGCTCTAATGTTTTAGAACATAGTCATATTTCGGTACATGCATGTGCAGTGGTGTTAAGATTTTTTACATTTATTAATTTTTAATGAGAATTATACTTACATCTCATTGATTCGGCCCGACTGGAATTCAACGAACCTTCATATATTTATGCGAGTGTTTCACATATTCAAAATTTAAATGATTTTCGGCAAAAGTATAAAAGACAATATTCTTCGGAAATTGTCGCCCGATGCGTCAACATAATGGCTACGCATTAGCAGAAGCGAATCAGTTCTTTTTTTATAATTTTACATTTATAAGCATCATCAGCCGGGATCAATCCACTGCTGGACAAAGGCCTCCTAGTTTCTTAGCTGCCTCCATTCTTCTCGGTTCTTCGCTGCCACGTAAACACATACACCGAACTTTCGGTTTTCCACTCGCCGTGCGACATGTCCAGTCTGCCATTCCATCCGCGTAATGACCTGTATCACATCGCGTACATTTTTTACTTCATTTCATATAACATTATCGTTCATTTAATACGCTTTATCTTCTTATATTCTTTTATTGCATAATATTGCATCCCCTGCAAATTCATTATACAAATATCACATAGAAACTCAATTACGATTTTAAAAACCATTAAAAACGTGATTGTTGATCTTATATAAACAAAAGGTTTCATAACTTAAAACATTTATAACATAATATATTATTAATACTACTAGTAATTAATTTATTACAAGATAAAAAGAACTTTTTCTATACCACGTTTTTAATTTTTCTGTTGAATCATATAAACTTGACAATTATATGTATTAATAAAAAAAATATATTGTACTTGATAGAAATACTGAATAAATATTATAGATTACAGAAATGTCATTTTGATATTTCATATTGATTTCCATAGTAACGCACGTATATATTAATAATTTAGTTGCTCGGACCCACTTAGCAACCAATAATAGTGAGTAGTAAATATTACTTTTAACGAATTTTTTCCGAAACATACAAAAAAGAATTAACTGAAAATGAATTCAATTCTGCTTAAAGATGGCCAGAAGTATTAAAAGAATGCATTGTCGTCGTGTTCTGATATATTCTAAAAGTTTCAAGTAGCTAGTCGGGAAATTAGTTAAAAATCTTGGACAAACAAGAAAAAATTTGTACTGCACAAGAAAAAATCTGTACCGGATAAACAAGAATACGAGCTAATAAAAACGTGGTAAAATACAATTAACTGCGACATGTAAAAAGAACTGGTCACCGTAAAATACAAAATAATTCATGTCATGAGCGACATCGAATTGTATTCTTTGTCTCTTTTGACCATCCTAGAGGCTCGTACCGTTTCCTTTTCGCTAGTGCCATTCCCTTTGAGTTTTTTAGCGCCCCTAATGTGGCAATGCCTATTTTGATCTTTGGTGGTGATTGCTTCTAATGTACCTACTCCCAGCTCAACTCTGGATGGTACGTAGATACGTTAATAATTATGTCAATGCATACGCTGCCATTATCCAGTCTGCAGATTACAGCCAAGAGAAAATTAAGTATGATAAAATCATTTATTTATATATTTATTCCTTTATATTATTATTTAAAAGTTCAGTGTGTTAGATCTGCTCAATATGAAACCTTTAAAAAAATTAAAACTAAAAAGTTAGCCACATTTCGATCAACAAGTGGTTTTGTTTTATAACAATTAACAGCACTTAAAACTATTACGATCCGGTCGCGATCTGGCGCGTCCCATCAGATGCGAACGATTCAATTCGAAGATTTGAATTTCATTCTTTATCGCGACCCTTACCGTCCGACCCGAATATTATTTGTACACAAAATACACTTATAAGGTACAGTTGCATTAACTGGCAGCAGCTTTAATGCTCTCGTCGTTTTTTATGATGTGTAAGTTTGTTTTTTAATTAAGTTTTTAAATGAAATTAATTACTTTTCATGAATTTCGTACACATATAATGTATGTCCGTTTTAGTAGGTTTTCATAATATCGAATTCGAATCGGTTTAGAATAACTTTATTATATACTTTAATAATATAATACCTACTACGTTCTCAAATGCCAAAGATATTGAAAAAAACCTTCTACTATAGAGATGAAGCCTAAATGTATGAAATCAAAGTAAAAAAAAACTCTGGTCTATAGATTAAATTAGCCACAAGTGACTCTTGCAGTCTATAGCATCGGATTAAACACGTATTTTTGTTTTTAGTACTAAGTGTTAAAAGCTGATGATTTTAACTTATTACTCAACGAACAGCTGCAACGGATTAAATCTCAAACTACACTGATTATCGTAAGTACCTATGTAAATTTCTATCGATATGCAATTCGAAAAACAAAAAAGTTTATTTTATATATTTTTGCGGGCGGTTTAGTCTATGCGGATTTTTCCGGGCGGGCAGCAATGTCCGGGCGGTTTTGTCGGGGTGCCTGTGGGTTCATAAGTAATCGTTAGGTAAGTAGGTACCTAATAAACACTTGAAACAGGATCATGTTGTATTGTAGTTAATACAGCACATTATCTATTTGTTGTTGTTCCATTTCATTAATGATAATCTTATTTTTACGTGAAGCAATTATAACAAAGCATATATCTACATTATACTTATTAATGATCGTGTGAGTGAATACAACAACTTGTATTACGTTCTCTACCTCAATGTGCGTAAATTGAATTAATGTAGATTATATTATAAATTCTATCAATAGTTATTGTAATAGGCATAGTAGACTATTGGCCAACAATGATATTATTTTTATATAGCTTGCCAGTGGTAGGTATATTGTTAGATTGTGACCCTATTGTGGACGTGTATTTAGCGCTCGGTATGCGCTGTAAGATACGCCGATACAGATCTCAGAGCGTGTCTTTTTTAATTGAATGCTGGCTGCGCGACCGCCAGATATCGTGTGACATTGACTTGACCCATTATACCCTCAAAATTAATAAACAAAAATAATTAATATAACACTGTCTTTTCCTTCAATATTGCTAATACTTTTTTTTTATTTTAATGCCATGTAGTGAATTTTTTAAATAAATAAATTTAAATTGACATGAAAAAATCCAAAATTCAAATGCCGCTGAATTGGGAAACTCGTCACACACAGTCATTTAATCATTAATACAGAATGAAATAACGAATATTATTTTTTATCCCTTGTATGTATATGTAGGTACCCTTTTCATTTTGGGTTTTAACTCATTTTAGCTATGTTTGGAAAACAATATCATGTGCCTTCCCTTAAAAGCATGTGTGCTCGGATACAACGGCACAACTTAGAGGGAATACGGACACAATAAACCTGTTTTACATGCCATGTGCTTGAGTGATGACCAATATGAATAATTTATCAAATTTAACTTTCATGAAATCATGTTGTGTCATTTTTTTCTCACTATTTCCATATTATTCCACTCTAATAATAAAAAGTAAAATTCGTTATTATGGCTGGGAATTCAATGGGTTAAGATCCGTTCAGAATAGGGTCACGACTTTTAACGTGACGTCTCTGGAGATTTTTTCGCATACAAGTACACACTTACGTACATTTACTTATTAGGTCTTCGAGAGTGCAACTTTAACAAGTATATTTCATTAAACTGGCCATTATAAGGAAAGCAAAGGTACCGTTTCGTAGGTCTCGTAACATTTAATATTATATTGTTTAGTTTATGATATAGTTTCAAATTCTTTGTTTATTATTTGAAGCGCGGTGGTCACATAACCCTCCTGGCGAGTTATTTTTCCATGAAGATTTAATACCGAACGGTAATACTTCTCATTTTCCCATCATTTCAAAAACCTAAGAGGTATCCGAAAAACATATAGATTTTTATATGAATACTATCGACCGAAGGTACTTGATAGAATTTGAATTTAAATTCTAATGGATTCAAGCTCTGTACTATTCCATTTAAGTCATTTTTTGCGACCCGGGTTTCGCCTTTCGGCATCTTCAGGCGTCGTGTTCACTCACCAAAGGCAAACACACACTGACAACAAACACTCTTAACTCTACCTTATATAGTAAATCATATATCAAATAGTACAGAGCTTGAATCCATTAGAATATAGATTTTTTTTCAAATACCACGGTGGTTGCCATAGCACGTAGTTATTAAAAGTTTGATTTTCTCGTGGAATACCTACTTAATTTTATATACAGTACTTTTATGATGCTTTCTTTCAGCGTATAGGCTGATCAAACTGATAATTAATACAATATTATCAAGTGGACTACTAACTTGTATTAGATCTTATTCCATGATATGACGCCGATTTTCAATATGAAGATTCATTTTTTTTTAATACAGCATTAATATTACAAATTATTGTTAAGCCGTTCACAATGAATATATAAATAATATCACAATATAATGAATATTGAAAGCAAAGAGCAGTGAAGAGTCTATCGAGTGAGCTAAAAACTATTGTGAAGACAATATTAATACTCGTGGGATGTATTTGTATCCGAAGCAATTTAGTTTGATACCACTATTTTAATTCCAATTGTCGCCAGTAGCATCGGCATAACGGAACATTTTCTTCTTCTTAGTCCATGTCCTTTTTTTGGTTATAGCACATGGATACCACATAGTCTACCCAACATTCCGTAGCTCCTCTGTATCCTGATTGCTCCTCCCTTTGTATGATTTTTAATGGCCTCTCAGGATTTCAGAATGCAGAAAATTCAGGTCAAATTATGCCATGAGCCATCCGTAACATGAGCCAGGTCCAACGTCGCTTCGTCACCTTCGATGTAACGAGATGCTGCATCGGAAAAATACACATAATTTCTTGTATTGTGTTAACCGTCAATACATAGTGGAACTGCATTGTATTATAGATTAATATTAATAAAAAAATGTACTTTCCCACTTTTTTATTTGATAAGTTTGGACCGGTTTTGTCCGCCTCAAAGGGATATTTTCAACTGAGTTTTTGTGTTGAGTAAAAATACACAGAAGTAAAGTAGTTGAAATAGTTGAAGTTGAAGTTGAAATATAGTAGATAGGCATGATAGTATTCTCTCCGTTCCATTGCATGCGAAATATGGGTCTCAACTATTACTTAATGTGCCATCGGTAGGTACCTATACTAATTTTACTGTGGTATCCACACGCTTAAAATTCGTACCATAAAATCAACAATTCTCTTCACTCATTCTTAGTCTAATGACCAAATTTAATGACGCACTTTAGATAGGTATAATAATATACGAATCTAATTTGTAGGGTTCTCGTGCATTGTGGTTTGTCAATCGAATGTAAGGCAGCTATCTTAATTCCCTCGTAATGTCACCGCGGACAAGATAATTTTAATTCTAAAGACTCATTTGGTAACTTAACAGAGATGTCATTAGTCACTCACGTATCGTATAATATATGTTTGAAGTATTTTATTATATGATTGTTTCCGTGAGCAGGGTGCATAAACCATTTTAAGAAAATCTCGTTGATTTTATAAATTAAACATTTATAAATCTTAAACTCTACATTGGATACATACACATGACATTACTCTTCAATGCTGAATATATTTATAATCAATTAATGATGTGACATTGTTTTTATTGAAAATACATATTTTTGTAAAACTTTCTAAACCTAAACAGATTTATAAAAAAAATGACGAATGGTACAGTTTTTATTCTCTCCCCCCCCCACCCCCTTTGATGAACATGATTAGATTTTCATTTTCTGAACCAGCTTCTTTTTCAAGATATCTTCACATAACACGTATTTTGTCATGCATAATATTATGATCATATTCTAATTATTTATTAATTCTTAAATCCATTAGAATCTAATGGATTTAAGTTTTGTACTATTCCATTCGATTCGAGTCGTTTTTTGCGACTCGGGTTACCAGGTTACCGGGAAAAACGACTTAAATGGAACAGTACAAAACTTAAATCCATTAGAATTTTAATTAAAATTCCATCAAGTAGGGTACACTCGGTCGATAGTATTAATATTATGATCATACATTTAAATAAAATAAATGCAATATTGTCGTTAATCCACACAGTTTAATATAGATCGGTTGATAATGTTCTGGGCATAACTGACCGTGATGGATTAATTTCTATACAATATTTATAAATAATATATTCTCTTTCACCAAGCATTAACTATTAACACTAACACCATTAAAATAATTTGTTCTCATGAGTTTTCAGTACAACTATTGACATTCTCAACCCTTTCCTATTCTGATATGCAAGATTATTTTCTATAAGTTATTCATTCGCCCGTTTGACCAAACAAAATAATTTTCCATAAATATTTATAAAATTTCCATTATGCAATACTTTCATTTAGTTTCATACAAAACTAAAGCTTGCATCAGACATGCCATGTATGTAAAAATAACTTCAAGGTAGTCGACCTCTGCGTTTACCGCTTATCTTGGACCAATTGATAGGTGTTTTAACCCTCGTCAGGTGTCAGGGCGATCCCGCGCGCTCGGGGGACGAGTGATTATCGCATGAAATTTGTCTGTCGCTCGCCGGCCGCCGATTGCCGGCCGCCACTCTCTCCGCCCGATTAACCAATACTTAATATGACATCTCCTATCGGATGGTCCGTTTCGATGATCGACTTTAAAGGTGAAATTGTCAGAATTTTGGGCAATCTTCTGAAATAGTACCAGGTATTTCTTATTGTAAGTATACTGTACCTATGTATTGATTGTTTCCAATATCACCGATAGGTACTGTAACCCCCCTTTCTTATGAATACTTATCAACATCGTGATTGTCATTAGGCGAGGATCCAATTTGAGTATGTTTATGTATTAGTTTATAAGTCAAAGTACGAATGCCGTGGACTGTTAACTCGCGAAAAAAATGACATGTCATCAAAAATAAATGACGGCAGAGCAAGTCAAGATATTTTTTTTTCTAAAACTCTTTCTTTAAGCACTTAGGTGCATGGTGGCTTAATCAGTCCCGTGCAGCATCGCTTCAAGACAAGGAAGTGTGGCACTAAAATCTTTTCATTCTGACACGTTTATAACGTCATGGAAGGCAGCTGTGTACAAACCGCGCTGCATATACATGGCGGGTGGAGATGGGGCAACTCAAATCATGTTGTTTCTACGTATTAGAATTACACTTGAAACACGTTGTTATCGAATGGTCAGCACGGCATCTTTCTCAGGCATAAACTGAAGGTGATCAGAGAAGAACTACACCGCCTACAAGGGAAACGGCAATTTGGCAAATACGGATGATATGTGAAAATACTAAATTCGTCACCCTTAATTTATTGGTTTTTATTCTGTACTGATTCCATATGTGGTGCGAAATTTTTTTTTTAAATTGTAATGCTTTAAATTAAATTAAGCTTGTATTACAGTTTTATCAAGAGTGTGAAGTTGAAAAAAATATTAGTATACCAACCTACCCCTGGATACGTATGCTAAATAGTGTTTACTTTATATTACACAAACCCGTATGGAAAAGAGGCAGAGTGTGAACACCGATGAGGCTGTGTGACCAAGAGACGTAATTTACTGGTAAACCAATAGCATATACCTCAAGGTTAGCTGAGAATAGGGGAAGGTGTATAAGGCTTATCCAGAGTTAAACAGTACCTATTCCGAACTGATTATTCTCAGGCATGAGGGTTACGATGAGTAAATATCTCTTTCGAGACTGTCTATTCGTTTACCTGTTAGTTTAATTATATTATATTCAAGATTTAATATACATACTTACACATGGTGTCATAATACATTTAATATCCTTCATCGAAAATATATAAAGCTTTAGAAGCCAGGAAAACCTAAAAACACCCAAATACTATTCTTGCAAATAATTACCCCTAAGAAATATGTATGCGCGTACGCCCACGATGGCCGAGCGGCCTACACGTCGGCTTATAATGTCGCGGCTCCCAGGATCGAATCTTGGTTCTGGTGAATACACTTTTTGATTTTCAATATTGGATTCAGAGTGAACCTAATAGGTTAAGCAAGTGGCTAACATCCATTTATCGTAAAAACAAAAATCTATTAATTCAAACCTCCACTCTGTGGTCCCATATGATCTTATGATTGGAAACGGTAAAAAAAAATGTTCTTATATTTTGTACATAATGGCTTCCATTTTTACAATTTAATGACAATAATGACAATAATAACATGTAAACTTTTCTAGATAAGGAGTGTGGAACTGAATAATATCATCCCATCATACCTACATAATAATATGTTTTCTTTCTTACTTCACATTAAAGCTGACTTGACTACACCACACATATATTTATATCTTGAACCCTATCAAACTAGTTATTGGTGCTAATTGCTATTTTTAATTTACTTTTAATAGGCTTCATTAAAAAATAACACCGAGTTGTCTTGATAACTGTTCAATATAAAGAAATCGTAGATAATTTGCCACGAAACCCAAAAGATAATGTCTACTTTGACGCTCTCGGCTGATAAACAAACACGGAAAATGTATTAAAACACCCTTCTTGCGGTCGATAACAAGTAACAACACAAGCCTGCATTGTAGAATCATGTCTGCCTTTAGGTATCTATTTCTCTTCCGCTTGATTTTTTTTTATTTATTAAGTCGATTATACTTTATTACCTGTTGCCGATTTTTTTTACTAACAATAATTTCTTATCGACACATTATTATCTGCTAGTGAATTTTCAATGTATTTATTTTTGGTTTGTACATAATTATTCTCGAGGATTTTTTATTACTAAGCTCAGATAAAACAATCCTAATTTATTTTTATAGTTTTTAGAAAATCGTGATTAATATCATCCGTCTCAATTAACTCGATGTTACACTGCGAATATGCTAATGTTCAATTTGTGGTATAAACCTAACACCATAATATTATGTTTTATAATAATTTAAACTGGTTAGTTAACTCATAAAATGTAAAGAGTGATTTTAAACGGATAACTATGTAATAAACTTTGAACATTAGGCCGGAGCCAGTTTTTGACGGTCTTATAACAATGAGTTGACTGCGACTTTGATAAATATTTTTACTATGTTATATTTATGTTGTTTTATAAATTTAAAACTAGACAGGGTGGTGAATATGTAACCTTATACCTGATTTTCTGCCAGTGAGCCATTTTTGAAAAGGTCACACCGGCGTTTGGTTTATATACATAATATGTTTAGTTGATAGTATTTATTTTATGATGGTTATGTCATAAAAATCTAGGGACGGACTTATACACCGTGATGGGTAACTTAGTAAGTTTTTATTGTTACATATTATGCGAGGCAGTGTATTTTGGATTTGATGGCTACTATCAAAGCTTTTTGCCGGTTGCATTTATATTAAATTATATAATCGTCCATAACGATTATTTTACAAAATAAAATCTTTTTCATTCTTTGACATATTATAAAAAAAGTCCTTGCAGGGCCACAGGAAATCATCCAAGCAGACGCGGGCCGTGGGTTGCTCATAACTGATTTAAAAGATAAAAGCGCTCATCCGGACCGTTTCTCATTTTTTTAATTTTTTCAAACTGGTAGGTATGATTTTTTTTAAATTATGTACTTATTAAGAATTATTGTAAGTACCTAATTATTAAAATTCTGAAATTTTGTGTATAACTATTTAGTACATAGGTACCTAGTGAATAAATATACTTTATGATTATATCATAGTGTATAATGTAGTATAAATTCCATTATTATGCCATTCGCAACTACAGGCATATACAAATTTAATATTACCCGAGCAATGTTAATACTAAACCCATAACTAAGATATTGTTAAGAAACTCAGTTGACAGAATAGTTTTATCGTTCTTGTTACAGTTGTACAGGTAAATACATTGTATTTACTACTGATTTACATACAATGTGAATAATGTGACAACTCTCTATGCCTATTTAATTAAACGTGTTTTCGTCTACTGTTACCTACTTTAATAATTAAATCAGTTAAAATAAAACGCATTAGATAAACATACGTCTAACTCACTTCGCATTAACTACACAATTACTTGAGTCCATTAGAATCTTTATAATGTCTAGTAATTCATCATTTAAGAAGCAGACTTTTGAAAATAAGTTCATTGTTCCATTGACACGTAATGGCTTTTAGTCGAAAAAAGATAATTTAAGCACTTTAGTTACATTGAAATCAATTTGAATTACAAATATAACGCGTTTCGACGTATGAAAGGGTTACATTATATTTTAATTATTCCAACGTGTTTTCCATTCGCCGAATATATGTTTATCTCCATTGTCTATCGGAAGCTCCCCGCCAGCCGGCCAGTGTCGTCGTTGTGGGTTAGTTGTTTTTAGTGAACGCCCGTGTTACATAATTAACCCATTTCCGGACATAGTACCTTTTACTTACTGAACCAAATCCAAAATCTACGATACTATTCACACATTGTGTAAGCTTAAACTATCATTTTAAGTAGACTTCCAACATCGATAATAATTATATGAAAGCTTTCAGTTATATTTTGAAAATTTTCTTTTTTGCCTAAAATAGTTTATTTCACCTCGCTTTTACTAACATTGGTTGATTTTAGGTAGGTATATATTCAATTTATCTATAAAATTGTGGTTAATTTATTATGGTTAATTCTTCTGCACTCATCATTTTGTTGGTTGGCGATAACATTTATCCTATAACCTAAAAAATAGGTTACCTACATATTCTTCAATTCTCTATTTTCTTATTATTTCCTCTCAGTATTAAAATACCGTTAAAATTCTTAGTGAAAAAATGGACATCTGCTAAAATGCTTTTTCACACTTAGCAAAAAGGCAGTCATTGCACTGCATTCTTCCTTCGAAGGGCAGTAGCTGCCCAGAATAGGAAATATTAATGAATCAGTAAACCATTTTTCTTATATTTTTCGCACACTGGGTCGCCTTCCTTCCAGGATTATTTGGATCAAGTATACGATTCAGGAGTTTATATAAGTATTCAAAATTATTTTAGTACCTATTTAGAAGAAGTGAAATCTACTTAAATACAAGAACAACGATTTTTGTAAGGTTATCAGTATAATACTATATTGTACCCTCTAAGTAAGGGTTGAGTGAATTACATACAGTCAATCTTCGTAAAATATTTGTTTAATTACCTCCCACAATTCGAAGCATCCACATACTCAATATGTGGCACAAATGGTGATAATTTGTACGATTTTGAAGGATATTGTCTTAAACTACACCAAGAAATAAATATATATAGGTACATTGCTTCTTTTGTGATTGATAAATCTCAACTCTTAGAGAAAATATTCTGTATTTTCGAACAATATTATTTAATACAATTTTTTATGGTTAATTAATATATCATGTAATAATATGTAGTTAGTTATCTCATATCGAGTGCAAAATGAAAATAAACGTTAATAGTTCATGTGTAGACTATGTTTTAGTTTATTAGTGTTATTATTAACTACCATATTTGCGCAGGCGAGCGGAGGATATAGTATGTGGATATGTGTATTAAACTTTTCCAGACATCACTAACCTTGTGTTAATTAAATGATTTATTATATAGATTAATGCCAAACGATTTTGTTTTTATTAAAGCTTTTATAAAATTGTGATTCTGCATAGTGTTTATTACTCGATTCATATTAACTATATTATCATAGATGTATTTTTCTTGAGTACGTAGTGATGTTTCGATGTGCGTTTGTCGATCATACTATACTGACTAACACATTAATGAGTACTGATATGAGTTACTGCTTTTCCTACGGTCAACGGCACGGGGTACAGTTATTAGTGTGGGTTAGCAATCAATAATTTATTTTTCTATTATTTATTTATTTAAAAAAAGACACGTTGAATACGTAACAAATTATTAATTCAGGACGTTCACAACATGACATTTAGAATAAAAATTACAAGTAATCAGTTATAGAAAAAAACAAAGCAAAAAATGGTTTTATACAAAAGAAATAAAATAAAAATAAAACAATAATTCAAAAAAAAAATACAAATTAAACAATAAAATAGAATTTAAAAACAGAATATATAATGGATCGCCAAAAATATCTACATCTCTAGGGAGTGCATTGACCAGCCGCACAGCCCTCGCTATTGGTGTCTGGTGAGCCTGACATGAGGAAACAGCTTTCACCCAAAATAGGCCATGGCTGCGACCACACATGTAATTGACGGGTGCATAAAATTTCATATTTTCTAGAATATCGGGATTGAAAACTATACCACGTGAGAGCAGGGAAAAATGCTTTAAGAGTAGAAGTGACCTGCGAGCTTGAAGAGAATGAAAGGCGAGCATGCCTTGAAGATCCTAATTAATATCCTCTTTCAATAATAAGTTGAATTTATTCAAGTAAATTTGTAGTTTTCTCCTCGTCTGCATACGAAATGTATAATGAAATATATAAATTTAAATGTAGTGTATTATTATACAATTAATTAAATAAAATATATCTTTAGAGAGATTCATGAAAAATTTTCGTACCTACCATAACTTTTCTAAATACAAATTGATTACAACTGTGACAGCATGCCATGTAATCATTTGAAAAATCTAGGAAAATAATTTAAATTCCCACGTTAATTTGCTAAGCTGTTTATTGAAATTCAATATTACCCTTCATCTAGTATTCAAATAATTATATGAATTTGTTAAGTATTTCCGTACACTATAAATTTAAAACGAAATTAGTACCATATATCTAGGAAAATAATTTCATTTCCCACATTAATTTGCTAAACTGTTTATTGAAATTATATTACCCTTGATCTGGTATTCAAATAATTATAAGAATTTGTTAAGTATTTCCGTAGACTATAAATTTAAATCGAAATAAGCACCGCAATATAACGCAACGGAATATCGAATTCATTAAGTTTGTCCTTAATATATTAAGCAAAAGAATATAAACTAGATACAAAAAGAAAGAAAAGGAAGAAAATACAATCATCGATATATATATATATATATATATATACAGAATAGATATAATCATAGGTTATATATACATTAGATTTAGTCAATTCACTGTTATTTACTTTTTTGTTTGTAAGAAATAAAAGGCTTTTTTATTTTTATTTATTTTTTTATTCATTATTTATATTAAGAAAAAGATACCTACATACATTACTATTTATTGATGAAGACAATAACTGAGAATTTTTGTTTATATTTTAATAATATAACTTTTGGTATTT
This sequence comes from Rhyacophila brunnea, assembly GCF_057557595.1. Classification (NCBI taxonomy): domain Eukaryota; kingdom Metazoa; phylum Arthropoda; class Insecta; order Trichoptera; family Rhyacophilidae; genus Rhyacophila; species Rhyacophila brunnea. Next base: position 3,993,828 of record NW_028232796.1, on the reverse strand, counting down.
GGCCACTGTGTTTTGTTCTTTCCTTGTATTTCATCAACGGTTTTTGAAAATTTCATGTGCACCGAACCCGATAATTCGAGCAAGAAAAGAAGTAAGTACCTAACGAAAAAGTTACTTAGCTACGTATTGTTGAAGTTGATTCATAATTTTATGTAGCGCGTGCCTAATGTTGGCGCTCAATGAATACTACAAAATTGCATGTAGCTCCTGGGTCTCGGCAACTAGCAACTTGTTTGTTTGCGCGTGCGCTGGCGCAATAGCCAAGGACTCTTGTCCCACTTTATCACATTCCCGAGGACGCATGTCGGACGTGCATCATGCCCTCGGGCCCTTTGCCTGCCGCATACGCAGAACCTTACTTCTCGAGAATAGCCGCCGGCCATTTTGGATATATTTTAATGAGTAGAACTTCATATTGAGTTTGAAATTCTCTAATATTCATATAATATAAGATAACCTAGATCGCATGGCGAATGAAAGATTTAAAATTGATAATACATAGTTCAATAATCACCCTATAGTGTATGGGTAGGTTCTTCAATTCTAGTCTAACAAAGATTTTTACACATTTTTTCTCCTCTTAACATGGGTCCATGAATTTTCCTCGAATCCTGTTAAAAATCTTCACCATTATGCCGAGTTATTATTCCTCTTTGATTCCAGTGCATATTTCAGTTCTTCAGCTTCATCAGAAACGTCTGAAAGTCGCAACTCCGTGTGTAATAACTAGATAATCAACTGTGATTTTATCGTGCCTATGATAACTTCATTTTTCACCCATAGTAAGACCAGATATTAATCTCAATATTAACTTTAGCTCGTTTCTACCCGGAGGCGATATGTCAAATTAGGATTGGATCGAATTCGGTGAGGAAGAATTAAATCACTCAATTTTCCATTATCCGGTGTTGCTCTGTGGTGGGAGTCCATCCAGATGATTTGGAATATTTTTTTTGGATTCATCCAAATCAAGAATTTTAATTTGACGTCCCAGTTAATTTTCCCAGACTTTCATTTGTTTATCTCTATGAGTAGACCATGTATATATCTATAAACAGATTCGTATACGAAGTTAGTGTCCAAACACTTCGACGAATTTATGTATGGATCGGTAAGTATGTATGTAATATTTTTACATATTTGAGTTGTCATAATATCTTAATTTATAAAAATACTATGTCTCGATAGTGGAGAGTTTTTAATAGAGAAGCCACACTATAAGCTACTTTCAAATGTCATGAAGGCGAGTACGTGCAAGACCGCGGTCGACCTGTGATTTCTTCTTTCTCTGTCAACGAATCATTTTGAGCCGCGGATTACAGATTCCTCTTATTTTATTACTTGTCATTCATATTACAGATCTCATACACTAGTTCGTCATTATATCGCTCCTGCATTCTCAATGGTCACAGTTCAAATTTAGCGATTTCTGTTTCAACGAAAGACGTTGACAAAAATTTATTATAATAGATAGATATAATATTAAAAAGAAGCAGTTAAATACTATAATTAGATTAATTAAATTAGCTGAAAGTCGCATTGCAAATTAATTAGTAGAAAATTTCAAACTTTTGTCGGTTGCATCTCTCAAAAACTGTAAGCATTTCGACGCATTTTTAGATTCACTGTATCCTTAAAATCAATAAATAATTAATGTTAATTGAATATGTAATAGATCTGTAAAATTTAAATTTACCATGTCATATGGCCTATAATAGTTCGATGTGGATTTTGGCATCTAATCAATACGTTTTATTACATGAACGTCAGCTACATGCTCAATCAGGGTTCAAACTCACATTGAAAAATAAATCTGAATTAGCCATACCCAGGATCCCTGAACCCGATCCCTACAACTTTATAAGTAGACTCTTTACCACTCGTTCATCGAAGGCACTATATGCCAGCTTTTACTGGATTTATTAATTACTACATACATTTATTATTTCGTATATGAACCATGCATTGACTTGCACCGGAGCCAAACCATTCACATTATGAGACAAATTTGACTTTTAACAGATAGACTGCGTCAATATTATTATTATAGCAATCAAATACATCATACTTTCATTATTTTGAATGTTTAGATGTACAATCACAGTAACTCGCATTTTGTTATTAAGCTATAAATGAATTCGTTATCATTTTTCACACAAAACGCCAACTGCAGGTGCCAAATTTCCAATATCGTAAATGGAACAACTCCGCTCTTTATATATAAAGGGAAGCTAAAATAGTGTAATAATTCATAGTGAAGATTGTTTATAAATAAAAATATTTTTTTAATTGTTAAATTCCGCTATATAGTTAAATTATTTAATTTTTTCTCCTTCCTGAACAATTTGCCCAATTGAAGTTAGCCGGTTCGCAGATTAAGCAGTCGATATGTCATACATGTCTACATACTACGAAATATCAATATATTCTCACATCAGTCCCATCTTCCATCTTCAATACGCCAACGTGCAGAATATTTTTTTTCTATAGCTACCAATTTAACCAAACCTGAAACATTGCGCCATCACGTGTCCTATTAATAAAAATACTCATCTTATTTTAACCGATATGACTATGCCCGTAAAATATGTGTTCTGTCAATAATTATCTATAATGATTATGTTATTGGAATAAACTGTTAATATGGCAATCTATAATATAATTGGCCGAAAATTTGTCGCAAACATAATTTGCACATAAATTGTGACATAAATAAACATTATTGAGTCCATTTCGGTTTGTAAGAAGATTGGTTGATCGTATAATCGAGTCAATGTTCTCCTCGTGTTGTTTTTTTTAGATTTCGTTCGATCCTATGATTATAAATGTCTTATTAAAATAATCATAACCGTAACACTATAATAAATAAGGATTTGAAAAAAGTAATTGGGATTTAGTTGACGCCTTGTAAGCCAAAGTAGTGCCATTTAAAACGTATTAATAATTTTGTTATAATTTTACTTCTTAATCTTTTCTTTTGAACTTTAGTCGCGTAAAACTTATTTTAATATCCGTTGCTTACCCAGAAATGTCTAGAACCTTGAGTTTTTATAATCATTGACAGCATGCGCGTTGAAAGGGGCGCATCTTACGGCTGGGAAAACTATAAAGTTTAGTACTTATATATTATTAAATTCTTCTTCAAAACGTGCTTTGTTTATTGACCGATAACCTATTAAACGTATGGCATACTTACTAATATTTATTTTAATATCCGTTGCCTACCCAGAAATGTTAGAGAACCTTGAGTTTTTATAATGCGTTGAAAGGGGACGCATCTTACGGCTGGGAAAACGATTAAATACTTTTATATTATTAAATTGCCAATGTCTTCAAAAAATCTTTTGTTTATTGACCGATAACCTATTACACGTACGGTATACTTACTTACATACATATATATGTTACGCCGAATGTGCGAAATTGACTACATGAAATGGGCAAAATTTTGGCTAATTTATGTAAAAGTCAAGCCCGTTGCCTTATTCATGAATTAGGCAAATTATCTGCTGATTGCGTGAATTCGCCAGGGTATGGAATTTTTCTACTGTCATGTTGACAGTAGAAAAAGTTAATTTAATACGGATGGTTTTATTAGTTATAACTATATTATTATATTAGACATAATATAATATTATTATTATGACGCATTTGGTTTAGTTGCAAAAAACACCACCGTAGCGCTACTATCTCATTTGCCCATTGCACGAACTAGGCAGAAAAATTACTGCCGAATTCACGCACTCGGCAGATATTTTGCCTAGTTCGTGAATAAGGCAACGGGCTTGCATTTTTCATGATTTAGGCAAAATTTTGCCCATTTCATGCAATAGTCAATTTCGCACATTCGGCGTAACATATATATATATATATATATATATATATATTTAAATGTGTTTTTATTAATTTGAGTTATTACAACGATTGATCGTAGGTGCTCATCAATAAGGATTACCAGAGGAAATAGTTCAATAGTTTATTGCAATACACGTCTAACGATTATTAGTAGATTACCGCGTCAATTGATTTCTTTATTATCTGTAGTTTTAAATTTGAACTGATTTACCATTTTTTCAATATACATTAACTGGTTAATGGTATTTTATTACACAATATATATTTCAAATAAATTTAATTTAGTATGTTTTATTGTTTTTTTTAAATTATTTGTTTAGTAGTGTTCATGTTAAGTAAATCGTTATCTTTCTGTCTTACCAATATCACGCACGCGGGAATTTGTCCAACACGACAGCTGAGATACAAAACTTATTAACAAATAATAATAATAATTCAATTTGAATATATCAAGCTGGTGATCTTCGTGAGGCGACAGCTTGGCAGAATCTGGTTCCGTTAATGCGGCATTTTAGTTCTTAACATTTAGAGACTACTGTCATTCTTGTTACCTATCATCAAGTATATACTTATAATAGTATAATAATATTTGATGTAGATATTCCCTAGATTTGTAATACTTCAATGCTGGTTATTATTATTAAGCTTGTAGTATAGTAACACACCCTCAATAGCACGACACAAATCTGGCTAGCTCACTTGTTAGTGCACGTACCATAGGGTGGTTATTAAATGTTTATAGTTTTTTTTGGAAATGTACACAATGTGAATTAAAGTCTTAAAGAAAATATTAAAATCTGTTTATTTATTTATTTTGTTATAAACACGGTCTTTTTATCATTTCAGACATTACAGGGTTATTACATTTAATTTTTTTATTAACTCTATATAAAACGGGTTATTTATTTAGGAATTTATTTTTTTGATATTCAATTGATAATATTTTTATTTATTTAGTTATTAACTTGCACGCCATAAAGGAGCGTGGGTTTTATACTATAATCCTATAGGAGCCGAATATCGAACTCAACTATCTTGTTAGAAGAGCGAAATCGAACTGATCACACTACTTCTATTTCGGGAGAGGACCTATTTTTTAAAGCCTGTCCCCCTTCAGAGGCACCACCTAATTAGCAGTGCGATCGCGCGTATTATTCCTTAACATTTAATTTGTTATAAACTCTTATTCTAATCTATAAACAACTAGGTAAAATTATTTAAAACATAATTACGGAAGAAAGCTACGCAGGAAGTTAAGTATTTAAGAAGTTATTTCAATTTCCAAATTATAAAAACATTGCGAAGAAGAAATTTATATAGGGATCTCCCGCCGAAAAATTTTCTTTCTTTGTTTCGAATCAGTGTGAGCGGTGCACACACACTATCAAAATAGTCCCGATTCACGCATATCGAGTGATTGACAGAATACGCAGTGCAGTGCGTGTATTATTTTAAATTTACAGATTTTATTTAAACACGTTATTTATTTTAAATTATAAAATGCAGCTACTGAATTTAATTATACAAAACAAAACTACTGAGTTTAATAGTAACCATCTTCGGTAATTTTGCTATACATATTATTATATTTTAATGAATGCTTATATTTATTTATCGTAGTTCTCATTCTCTCCGGCATTCATCTCCTTTATAGTATATCAATTTTACATCTTCCTCACATACGAGTATACATATTTATTAATAAGATATTTCTTTATTTAAAACTTACGTGCTAGGTACATACCATATTATTTGAAATCATAATTAAACAATTTAAATATTTACTTAATCTATTGACTCCATTCGTCACCTCGCATACTTGTTTCAATTTCTTCCCGCCTAGTGTACACCAGTGCATACACAGAGCGAGGACTTAAACTGAAATAGAAAGATAGTTTGACGATTTTCCAAGGGATTTTAGTTACGAGTTTTATAAAACCGCCGGGGTAAAGATTAGGTGACGATTTTTGGGCCATCAAATATATATTATATTATCATAGATATTTTATGTTGGTGTTAATAGGTATCTCTTTTATCATCAGGAATGGCCTTTGTTTTTTTTTTCTTCAAATTACTGATTATATTTAAACAAATGGGAAAGTGTCAATACGTTATGAGACATCACGGCGACATTGTGAGAAGTCGAAACTATAATAATATTATACCTACAGCAAGTTTTATAAAGAAAGGTGGTAGAAGACGTCATATTTTGTGGCTGAAGTACTGTGCGAGAACAGCTCCTGATAATTGTTTTGGGTGCAAGCCAATATTGTGAAAACCGCCTTGCTTGCAGAAAAAATATTTCCGTCTAAAGTCTAAACCTTAACCGGGGGTACTCAACATGGTCCCTACCGCCCACTAGTGGGCGTTCCAGCTTCCATAGTGGTATATAAAGTATAAATAAAAAGATAGATTTAACTACAGTTAGTTGTTTTATAACTGCCAAACTTAGCGAAAGTCTGACATAAAGTATTTGGTAAGTAATTATTAGTATATGCTTTAAGTTGCTGTAACTCTGCTTTATAATTTTTATAAAGTAAAGCTACTTCCCTACTTTATAAATCACCATTACTGTGGAACCGGTGGGCGGTTAGAAAATTGCAATACTAACAGAGATACAAAAGTGGGCGATAGGTATAAAAAGGTTGACTACCCTTGCTCTAAACGATCCAAGAGAATGGTTCAGTTCTTATAATAATATTAAAAACCGTCAAAGATGAAAGTAGCGGCACCGATTGAAACCCTTAATGAAGGTTAGTTTCTTGTTCTAAATTTTTTGGCATAAGTACGATTTTTTTAGTTAAAATTCTTAAATAAAACATCACATTATCTACATATTACACATAATGTAATAATTATCAGTGCTGGTTTCATCCAGTCTCAATAAAAACTACATTCTCACAATGAATACAAGCTGTTTCATATATTCCATTCATAAGTTTTCTGTATTAAGAGGATTTCTGACCGCATGTATGTCAATCCTTGAGATTCTGTTTTACTGTAGTTTACATTATTGTCGATATGTATATTGTCTATGTGACCATATCTCCTATATGCAATGTGGATGGCCTAAAAGAACCATCCGTAGATTGTTGTAGGCAAAGTTGCGATAGATCGTTAAAAATATTGAAGAAGAAGAATAATAATATATTTTTTAACACTATAACAGGCCATGAAGCACAATGACAGTAATGTGGTTAGTAATATAAGTTAAATAATCGCAAACACATAGACTTTGATAAAATCACATGAATATATTATTGTATTGTAACCTCACCGGGATCGCACCCTGAGCGCGCTCTCAGATAAAAGGCCAGCGCCTTACGCACTGGACTACACAGTAAAGTTAACCTTTTACAATAATATTAATAAAATTAGGTATTCAACAACAAGAAAAAACCATAATAGAATGAAGAAAATCGTTAGATCGATCTTTCGAAAGAAGACTTAATTATTGATGTCTTTTTTTTAACGTAACCGCAATGAATGAAGTACCTAAGTAGATATTGACCATGAAATCAATTTTAGTCGGTATCGATGATTTATACAGTGTAGTTTTTATTGAGTAAATAAACATAAATCCATCCGCATTATTTATTATTTACATTGTTTGCTACTATATTATTATTTTTAAATTCTTTGTGTAGTTTATTCACCTAAACAATAATCCAAACAGGTGCTGAATACAATCCATACGTCATGTATAATTTAATGTCTTTGGACATATTAATATAATAAACTTATTTTATGGCTATCGTCTTCCTGGATGTTCTCCAGCAAAGGTCGCCTCCACGCCTGCATAACTGTACCCACTTTCCACCTTCACAATGTTAGAAGTGGTCTGCAGAGGCGCATCCAGTTGGCTTGGGTCATCTCGCACGATTATATTTATCTAATGCAGCAATACCTATGAGGTATATATTTTTGATAAAATAATAATTCTAAATTAGTCTTATGATTGTAAATAAAAAAGGTAATTTTTTATTTAAAAAATTACATATTGTATATACTTAAATATAACGGTAAAAATTAAATTAATTAAAACTATTTACGAGACACGAACTGATTTTTCATTCCTGGTGACGGAAAAATAAATGTGAAAAATCTTAATTTTGGTTTTGATTCTCATTTGTTTTTTGTTAATCTGACGACATTTAAGCAATACTTTTCATGTAGACATATAAATAGTTCGAGAAATTAACAATACTTTGTGTATCAGCGATTCAATTCGCATTAAATAAAAAACGAAATAATTAGTTACATTTACCGTTAATATAACGAAGCTTTTGTCTGCAATGCATCTAGATGTTCTCATTTATATGCTTCACAACATTCATTTGATGCCGTGTCTACTCTGGTTTTGGTTCCATATATTGTCATTAGTTATAGGAACATTTTATTAGTACGTGTTTTCCTGTTTATTTTGACGTTTATTTTTTTCCAAACAACGTCTTGTCGACACTGCTGGGGGGGGGGGTCATCTCCGCAAAAATCTGAATAATTATTAAGCCTTTCACCGCTAAAGACGTGCCAGGCGCGTGGCCATTAGATAGTACTTTCACTGCTGACTAGTTAATTACCACATTTAATTATCATGCTAATTGGTTCACGCCAGGCGTGTCTTTAGCAGTGACCGAGTTGTGGTAATCAACTAGTCAGCAATGAATGAGCTAATCTACCAGTATACCGACAAGGAGAGTAAGAAGAAGAGAATTTATAACATATCATAAAACTAATATTTAATATTCTATTGTTTACATAATTGACCATTCCAACTCATAACATGCACTGTATAAAGAGACAAAGTAAAAATAAAACGGTAAAATAATCAGTGATATATGATATTAGATATGAAGGTGTAAATACATAGTTTTTGACATTTCGTAAATCAATCGGAGTATTTTATTTGTCGGCCTAATATTACGCTATATGTAAACATTGAGGTGTCGACCCATTGGTATGTTAGAAATTGCAGCGAATTATTTGCTATATTGCCAAAATGCAGATAAGTCGATTTTTAAAGTGAGTTAGTATGATTGTTGCGTGTAAAGACGTCTCCATCTACACAGCGGTAAAAGCTATAATTTCGTTATGTTCAAATTAAATTGGCAGATTGCGTCTGACTCAATCGTCTGCCACGACTGCCAAAATCTATTATCTATGGTTTTCCGGGATCGTGAATGATCGTGAGCAAATTGGAACGAATCCTATTTCCGTCTGCCACGATTCACGAAGATTCAAGCAAAGATTCCCGAGAATAGGGAATCCAATCCCGAGCCAAAATTCTGATCCCGGGATTTCGGGATTACAATTTGACAATCCCGGGATCCCGGGACTGGTCCCGGGATTGGGATTTTTTTCCATTGTTAATATAAAATTTTTATATTTATTATGCTATTTGCATTGATAAAATCGGTCAAAAATAAATCTAGTATAATTTATACTATTTAAGACATTTATTGTTAATATTGTATACGTTAAATCTTGGAAATACACAAGTTTAATGGAGTAAATAATATTGTAATATAAATAATAATGTGAATTTAATATAAAACTCTATTTCTGATAGTAAAGACATAATGAATAGATCAGCGAGATTTAAAATAGTAAAGCAAATAATCATGGCGTACTTATGGCCTTTCCGCTTCATAAATCTAATTAGTCAGCCAAATATGAAACTGCAGTAAAACGTATGATATCATGGTGGAATTACTTTGTTAAAAGTGCGAAGCATTGTTTTTTTACCAATCTTTCTCATTTTTAATACTCTATGTGAAAAAATAAAATGAATCGGCAACCTACACATCAAACTTAATTCAAACTCAGTTTATTTCTAATGTAGTTATTTTGTATTAAAAGTATTTTTTCTGTTATATTTTCCATAAAAATTGATAAAAAAATCAATCCCGAAATCCCGGGATTATGTTTATCAATCCCGGGATTCATAGGTATCGAAAATAGCTCGGGATCCCGGGATTGGATTCCCTAGCCGAGAACGTACGAAAATATCTGAAGCTACCGCCCGCTTGCGAGGTTAGGATTGACAGCTGAGTTTTAACGTAAAAGCAATGGAAAATGCAAGGGAAAACTGTTCAGTAGTAGCCACCAGTCTTACGAAGAAATAGTTTTTCGTCAACCTATATTTTAAGAATAGCAGCACTATATTTATTTTAAACCAATCAAAAGCAAGGACCAATGCGATCGAATCGTTGCGTGTAATTGCTTATTGTGTAAAGGCGTTGGTCACGACGGTCGGCGTGGATCGTTGGATCTGGTTGGATCTGCGCGTCTGCCAATGTAATTAAGTCTTTAGATATAATGCATATAAAACATTCAAACGGTTTGATAGAATTATATCCAAAAATAATATTTTGAACCGCAATGTTTTTCCTCGATGCGCGTCTGCCCCGCGAGAGATGGCCGCAACTCTTCTCTCTCTTTGTACTGCCGAATAATTTATTCGTTCCGCCTTCTCTGTACATCGGACGGATATATTTGATAACAAAAATTATTCTTTACAAGATGAATGTCTTGCTACGCGAGAGCTATCTCTATATCCTCCGCCGTTGTTTTCTATGACAATCGTATAAAATTTCAATTCATATGACATATTATTTATTCATACCGGGCGGACAGCTTCCACCGCGATAAATTCACTTAATGGTGTGAAGATGTGTTTATATTTTATTATTCGGCCGGAATCATGTTGTCTTCTCATTCTCGGCTAATTCTTATGTGAATAATATTCAAATATTTTTTTTTTACTTCAAATTTCTCGTACATTCCTGGCGTAATTTTCACTCCGTTTCTGAATATTTTACATTTTGTCATGTTCAAATTGTATAGAATTTAACAGAGCCACATTTGGTAACATTGAAGAATTGTCCCTTTTATGTACTTATTTAAATCGCTAAGAGCAAAAAGGTTAATATTGCAAAATCAAGAATGTCGAGCTGTCAATTAAATCTGTACATTTTTCTTTTCTCTCGATAAAAAATAACTTACGTACCTACGTAAACGTTTTGCAAAATAATTGTAAATACATTGACGTATACCTACGTCTAAGGCTCCATAGCTACGAGTATCACGAAAATGAAGAATTTTGGGTAGGTATATAAGTAATATTTTTAAATAACATAGTAAGTAATGAATTTAAGAAATAAACAGCAGCTGTATGATTACACCGTCTATTGTGCTAGCGAAAAATGCCTGTCTTTCTAGTTAAAAGTGTTGTTTTGAATTATTGTAGGTATTCTCGCAAATGAGCATTTCATAATAACCACAGAACAGATTAATAAATTGAATTCCGATAAGCTATATCCATATACAATACATTGTGAAGCAGGGTTTTGAATGTGTGACTGTCCTACGAAAATGAACCACGAATTATAGACCTGCATTAGTGTTTGGTGCAACCATCAATACACCAATATTAAATGAGCGACATTGCATAAACCGATAGCAGTTGACAGTATTCGACGTATGACGTATTCTTGAGACGTTTATCCCGTATTCTTCCGCACTCGAGATCAGTCGCCTGCTTCTTAACCCAATGCTTACGGGCCCTTTTTATTATTTTTTTAATTAATGTGTTAATTTGCATTTGAAAAGCAATTAGCAAAAACACAATTTTGTGCGGCCCGTAAGCATTGGGTAGGCCCGTAAGTATTTCAGTTGCCATTATTTCTCAGTTCCCTGATGATAACCTACTCTACTCTAATTTAAATTTTAATCCAGATTATTAAATATTGTATATAATATTGAGAATGTTTTTTTAAAACTAGGTATATGCTTGGTTTTCGCCATATTATATTAATTAATAAATAAATGTAATACGATACTTGTTTCGCTCACTTGGTAAACTTTATACCAAGTAGGTAGGTTATTAATTGTCATTTCATTCAAATTTTGTAGGTATAAGGTACAGTATATTATTACTCTCCTACGGTGGCCACACGGCTTAAGCGTTGGACTAACACGCCGTGGGTCCCAGTTTCGAATCCTGGGTCTGGCAAGTACACATATTGTTTTTCAATTTGTGTGTGAGTCAGGGTATGGACCTAATAGGTTGAGCAAGTGGCTGACATCCATTTCTCGTAAAAAACAAAATCTGTTAATACAAACCTCTACTCTATGGAGGCCCATATGATCCAATTAGGATCGGACATGGTCGGAAAATATTATTACTTTACTGTTTGGTACCTATTTACATGTTATGTTTAATATTTTTCAGTAGGTAAGCAATACAAAAAATAGTTATATCTAGGTGAGTACAAAATTTTGACATGTATCTAAAACATAATAAAGTATTTTCTAAATTATAATATGTTATACCATTATCATTATTGTATCTTTTGATAATTTGGTTCTGGTAAAACCAGAACAAATCCAACGTTTCTTGCAGTGATTCTGAATAAAACGAGTTTTAAAATAAATTTACTACTATAAAAAAGCGTTAACTGAATTTCATTATCACCGTAGATCTTGTGATCTATGGATCTCGATAAGAAAATGAGATTTTGATGCAAGGTTTTTTGTCCCTTCGTTAATCAATGGTACCTTAAAGTAGCCCTAATAATATTTTCTCTTACTCTTCCTCGAATGTCATCTTATTAATTGTAGATTTGTATAATAATATTTTTTTTCTGCATATTTATCTTTACTGTGTTTTTATGTTTAAAGTGTTTAATAAATGGTAGGGTATAATGTTTTTTTTAATCAAAACAATATGCACATTTTTATTTGCCGAACAATTTTTTAATGCATTAAATATAGGCATGATAAAATTAGACATTTAGGCATTTATTTTCCTTATTCTGGTTACTAATTTTCAAACGTTTATATGCTTAGGAAGATTTTTGAAGTTTTAGATAAGGCAGTAGTGAATCGACAGTTAATATCGTCGAAGTCATCAATCTTTATATATCGTGTGAAATTACATTTATCGGGTTTCCGAAATAGTCGTCTCCTATTCGAATTAGTTGTAAATGACTGCAAAATTTAACCAGTTAGTTTAATGGTTGCGTCGTTCACATACGTAACGCTATTTTATAATGATAAAAATGTTAAGAATGCGGTAGATGTGATAACGTTGATGAAGTATTTTAATGTATTACAAAATGTTCCATGGTTTTTATTTTTCCTTTGGTCCTACAACATAATTCGTATTTGGCCTCCTCATTTCGCGGCATCCTTTCTACTCGCCCTCCAAACCTCCAGAAATCTCTGACCAATTCAATAATCCAAACAGCTTCATCACTCCATCTTTCACTGCGTCGATTTTTCCACTTTTCGTTTTTTATGGGGATTATATTCGAAATATGTGTGTTCGATATAAGTATGTAAAGCCCGAGTGCATTATTAATGTGGTCGGTACAGAGAACTTTCATTGTCTTATAATCCAGCGTTCTCCTTACTTGTGAGAAATCTTCAGAACATTGTTCAGGATTCGCAGTATATTTTTATTATTTATTTATAAAAAGAGTATTACGGCATTACAGCTATTGGCCAATGCGCCATAATACATAATAAATACAAATGTATAAAAATATCTTAATTACAAATAACAATAAAAAGACAGCATGTGTAAATATTAATGAAATATGATAATTTATACAATTATAAATTTAGCCTATTTAATACGTCCACAAACATTATATAGTCAATAAAAAACAAATCAACCTTTATGGTGCCATCAAATAAGCTAATTGCACGATACACAGCATCATGAAACATAACATCTGTCCTGCGACGAGGTATCTTGAAGACCGTGGAGCTACGAGTGATATTGGTGGGAACATGAAAATTAATATTTGCCAGTATATACGGATTGTAAATGAACCCACGAAGAAGTAAAAAGAAATACTATCGACCGAAAGTGCTTGATGGATTTTGAATTTAAATTCTAATGGATTTAAGTTTTGTACTATTCCATTTAGGTCGTTTTTGCGACGTGGGTTTCGCCTTTCGGCATCTTTAGGCGCCGTGTACACTTACCAAAAGTAAAGGTTTTATCAGTATGTATTTACCTTTGGTGAGTGTACACGGCGCCTGAATATGCCGAAAGGCGAAACCCGAGTCGCAAAAAACGACCTAAATGGAATAGTATAAAACTTTAATCCATTAGAATTTATATTTTTATTGTTTCAATTTTGTAAGTTTGTGCACCTAACAGGATGTAGGTACTTATGTTTGATTCTCAACTGTTAAAACGTTGCCGTATTTCAGCGACTATATTATTATCCTTGGTGATGTTGGATCTGACGTCGCCAAAACTATTGTTTTGAAATTATATCAGCTGAATATTACTGTTTGGCCCAGTGCTTTCTTTAACTTTACAGAGATAAAGCGCTTAAAGGCCACTTTTCGTTATTAGTATCAAATACATTTTTATTTTATTAATTCTATGAGATATACATATTTAATGGCTGGTCTGTTTATAGAACAAATTTGCGGTTATTTTAAAACCCGAAAGTATAATATCTACCTCCAATAGTAATTATAAATTTTACCAACAATTAGCTCAGAGCTACAAAAAGTTTATTGCATGCAAAATGGTTCTTTGTTCGATATCTTCTGTTGATTTAATTATGTAAAAAAATGTTGCCATACAACTATGGAATAATCTTTATAGCGAAACTCACAACGAGTTTTACGACACCTTGTTTATCTTCCTTGTATTGAAGCAATAAATACTCTCCGTTAGATTTATGCCTTATGTATTAATATCATAGATGAATTTACAGTGTATAGGTTTACTATGTAAACTTATTTCTTTTTAATTGCTTATTTCTATTCATTTAACAAAGGTTATAAGCGGGATCAATTGAATCTCCTTTTATTTAATCTCTAACAGTAGATTGTACCATTTAACTTTATATTGAAAAAAAAACTTATCGTGTCCGATAGCGATTCAAAATTTAAATTGTTTATTTATGTAAATCCGATTGACTTCAGAACTACAATTTAATGTACAATTTATTTTCTCGTGTTAAACATTGTTTTTTTAAATCAACATCTTAAAATACGTAATATGTTAATCTCAAATCACTATTATAGTATACGCTTACGAATATGAAAATTATCGATTTAATTGGACTCTTAAAACTTGACGTTTATAGATGACAATTTGGAAAATAATATAGAGCGCGTAAAATTATAGTTATGCATTAATATGTTGATGTGTTCACTATAATAGAGGTCAAAAAGCTCGATTTTTGATTTATTTATATATCATGGGTTCGAACCTTACAGTTGGGTGAACTTCACATCTCTGTTTTTCAACATTATGTTATTTTCATTAGAGCATGTACTTATCCAACGAATCTAGTCAAACAGCTTACAACCAATATTCGTATAAATTCTTTTAAAATCCCGCCACACCTTAGTTAATATTCTCTTGGAACGGAAACGGTACCTACTTTAATATTTTATATGTGGATTTTAGTCATAGCAGTTATTTTATATTTTAGCGGAAAGCAATTTCATTGAGTTATTCAGAGTTAGTCTTTGGGAATATTTTTGGCAGGATTTTGAACTGATGTTATCATCTAATTGTATTACATTCTTTTCATATAATTTGTCACAAAAAGATTTTTTAATAACATATTTATTCTTGTTTAATAAATTTAACTCTGAAACATTTTTTCTTATAAATGATATTTTTTATTATTAATTATTCTTGATGAAACTTGTGATTCTAAACATACTTAACACTTCAAAATAGTTGTAAATTTATTACTACTTATTCCATATTTAAATATTATTTTTTGTATATATTAAGTATAGGCACAAAATTCACTTTGAAACTTTCAAATAATATAATGTTCTAGCGACACTAGTTGTGTGACAATAATTGTTAGTAAACCCCTAAAATTGAATAATACAAACATAATATTTGAACTGGTGTGGTTTACGTGATATACCTAACTCCACTGTAAGGGTTTTGAAATAAAGTATTCAGCAATTTTATCATTTTGGAGCCAATGCTGTTGACAGATGTTTGTGGTGAAGAATTGTTGAAGGATGTTAAAATATAATTTGTTTCATTATCAATCGTCTTCTTTCTTTACTAGGTATAAACTAAATGCCCGTTATTTACTTTAACACGATTTTTGCCAGGAATATAGCAGTGGCATGAACTGTATAAAATAATATTTTCCATTTTCTTCTATACACTGAATGATTGGATACAATGCGATGTCAGTAATATCTCTTAAGTTTCTTTCTTCTTCGTTCATACTCGATGTTCACCCCTAAGAATCCTTGTCACTTGCGTGTATTCTTGCTTCTTCCCATAAAATAACAATGTAGTAGACAGCAACACGAAAAGTTAATTTAAAAATAACGGATTTTTGCAAAACAATTACGACAGTTGCTCCGTGCCCCCACGTGGGTGTATGGCAAAAAGCTTGATTGAACAATTTAAAATAAATTAATAGCAAGCTATATTTTTCTATTAAGTAGAAGAAGTTAGTTGAACAGCAAGTCCAATAATTATACAACTGGTCATATAATTAAGTCTTAAGGAAGGAGATATTTTATAGCAACCGTCTTGCGTTGTAAAATCAGGTTGCATTTAGTTTTCTTTATATCTTCAGTGCCTATTTTTATCTCAATATGTCTTCAATAGTTGTCCAGTAATTGCATTTCAATAGTATCCGTGTCATAAATATATATCAAATAGAGAAACACTTATTATGTTGCATTGAGAGAATTTGTGACAATTTTTAAGATTGCTTCATTATACTCTATACTATACTATTTTTACTGAAACCTTAACAGGAAAAAATCTGTTATACTTGAATTAGCTGTCATGATGTAAGATGTGTTAATGAAGACATTGTTTTATCGATGGTATTAGAGAATAATAGTATATATATATATATTATATAGTATTCAATATTTCTGAAAAACCGCACGCGCGTTCGAAAAGGGTTCCTGGGTCGTTTACCGACTTCTGCCCCAACCCTTAATGATCGCCTCCTACTATATATTTGAAATATATATATATGGGTGGTTTACAATAATTATGGATCAAGTCCATTAAAATGGAACATGAGATATTTGCACCTAAATAAAACTCCTTTTTTTTAAATTCAGGAATGTTTTCACTGTATATACTTCCCAAATTTTGATAGTACATGGATCAATTTAAATAAATAATCGAAACATAAAGTTTATTCAGGCTTTATTAATATTAGCAACTTAACTAATTTAGTGTTAACACTGCGACTGGCACGTTTGAAGTCGTTGGCCATTCGATGTAATTAACGTGTTATTTAAATGTGCTAATTAAACGGTTAGCAGTGATTGTTTTAATGGTAGCAAATACCTCTTTATACTGCTGAAGGAACTGTCAAAATGGACAAGATTCAATTTTGATGTCTTATCAATACTAGTATTTATTGCCATTTACGCAGAAGATTGCAGAGCTACAATTGTGATATTAACACACAATATAGAAATCTATTTTATCTAGCCCCTGAAATAAAAAATCTAATTTTATGAAAATTGGACTTGATCCATAATTATTGTGAACCACCCATATATAATTTATAAAGATTTTTATATTAATTACTTGTCATAGTTTGTTACTTCGTTAGACGTTTGTTTTTGTGTTAGTTAGTTACATTTTAGTATTATTAAGTCAGCTTAATCACTTGCATACTAATTATCGAAACGCTTCCGGCTTTAAAGGAAGGCAACGTTAAGAGCCACATAAAATTAAATTTTACGATATTTGCACAGCTAAATAAAAAGATTCATTTATGCACATAAATACACTGTAGGTTCAATGTAAAGCTGCGGCGAATTTGTAAAAATAGTGTTTAATGGTCTCTTCCTGGTATTTGATATCGCGCAGTCGATTTAATATTACAACAATCCCTTATAGCGGAGTTTGTATAATAAAATCTTTATATGTGTCATATAAAATAATTACTTTGCGGCAGTCGGAGGGCCTGCCCGTATATATGATATCGCCGAGCGTTGAATTAATTTGTGCGAATTTCCACGAACGCATCAAAATATCAACAAAACGCATACATTTAGGAGTTAGACAGTTAATATTTTTACGATTATTGAGTCATGCAAATTCTTTCTAAGCACCTATCTATATGAGTCGCCTAGAGTCATAACTTACATTTTGCAATTTTGTCATTTTTGAGTTAAATATACCACTATAAGTAATCATACTCTACATAAAAAAATAGTTGGCTATCAAAAGTCACTTTAAACCATGTGAAAATCGTTGGTAATACTGTTGGTGTCATAACTAACATTTTTCAATGAATAATGTGAGTTCTGTCATCAAAGCCTTTCTAACCAATCAGGGAGCTCTATTTATCATAGTGTGTCTTAGCCTTAAGAGTGTTATATTTAAAAAAAAATGTAATTCGACTCACTGACTTTTCAAGGGAGTTCAATATTTTCCTTTTAATTACAAAAAACAGTGTTCTGGTGGTTTTTTGCGGTTATCTCAAAACTCGATTTTTGGAATATATGAGTTATGATTCTAGGCAACTCATCTTTATATACTTACATATATATCGTAAGTGTGCTTCGTATTTACAAAATCATTTTTTTATTTGGGTGAAACGCATAATTGTCTTTGTCGCCGCTACACATCAGGAATGGATTTAGGTTACTTCAAAAATGTCCTTCATTGACTCTTGTCTTTTACTTATTATTTCCATTTTTCCGACTTTTCTACACTTTTCTATCCTTTTCTGCACAGTCAAACCATCTCTTTCACGATCTGGTCACCTGGTTGGACATGGTGTCCTGTCACCTGGCGGTTTTTCAATTGTACCATCTCAGTTTTTGCTACTTTTTACGCGTGTTGATCATGCACCATAGTTTTTGAGGCATTGATCAATGGTGTGTTTTTGTTCTCCAGAACATCCACAAACCGAAATAACAATATGTATTAATTACCATACTACAAAGTCGCTTTAGGTATTGATACATTTCACTGTGCAGGCACTATTTTTACCTGTTCACGGATATTAAATCAAATCAATATTTTATTTTACATAATTATATTTGTAATGTGATACAAATTATCTCTTAGAACATAATATTACTGTCCACTTTTATAAATATTATAATAAAATATTTTGATTCTGACGCAATTTAGCCGTATATATTTTTTTCATTGTACTATTATAGTATTTGATTCTAAATCCTTCACATTGAAGTCAAGTATAATCATTGATTGGTCGAGCATTCGGAACCGTAATTTTCTTTTGTCGACCCGTCGACAGCTGATGATATGAAATTAAATAATCAAGAGTTTATTGAATGGTGTGTTTGTACTTTGGCCGAATCTCTCGCTGCGTGAACAAAGCGCAATTTAATGCGATGAAATTCCATTTTACACAGTATTTACTGTCTATCAATCTTGCGTTTATCTAAATCACTCGCATCGTAAACATTTTTTATTGCAATTTCTCGGAACTTGCGGGCGAGCGTTCCACGCCGTGTCGTCTATATAGGCAAAGTTTTACACTCTCACGACAGATTATTTCGTCTTTTTTAAAAAAAAATACTTCTGTGTTTCAGAAACAATAATTAGTTTATGCTAACTACAATATTATATACATATTCTTGATTGAAATTGATCCCAATATCTTACGAATACCGCATAAACGGTCGTTTCGTCTAGAGATTGCAATACCGAATGAAAATGTCAATACCGGTTTTTCGGTATTTCTTATTGGATACCGGTATTTCTTAAACATTAAAATAAACAGAAGAATGTGCTTATCAATAATTAATATAGCTATTAAAATCTTTTAAAAATATTATTTTATATCAAAAACCTACATACTTACCTACATTTATTATATTGACATTTAAAATTATGTGTTGATCATAATTGTAAAACTAGTATTTTTTACAAACAATTTGAATATTTGATAATTTTAACTAAAATCCTTAAAAGTTTGTCAAGTGCAAATAAGTCCGGCTGCAGGAATAGCTTCTTAAATTCAACGCTTGTACATCCACCAATAATTATAGAATAATTGATCATTTTTGTCACGGATGTTTCTTTCGAAATAATATTTTGATAATTCATCGCGACAATTACTTATATTTGATGAAATTTTTTTATTATTTTTTCACTTCTCTTGAATTGACTCAATATATTTGCATTTTGGCTGCACATAACTTATAATTCATTTTCAAACACGTAAATGAGTGTGCTTTCTTAACGGCCCACGTGCTCGTCGTAGGTCAAAATTGAGTTTTGATTGTATTTTCAAACCATGATCCTGGACATTCCTTAAACGTTGTAGATAATCTATTTATATAATTTTGAAGCCTTATTATCCTTTATAGTTATTTTAAACATTTGATGACTGCATAAAGTATTTTTGTTACATAAAATAGTATTCTTTTAAACCTCTCGCTCTAATGTTTTAGAATATAGTCATATTTCGGTACATAACTGTGCAGTGGTGTTAAGATTTTTTACGTTTATTAATTTTTAAACGCATTTATGAAACCATTAGTATAATTTATTACGAGATAATTTTTGTAAAATATTCACGATAAAAAATTATATTGATAATCTCTGTGATCCCAAATTTGACAAGAATTAGGCATTTTATTATTCAAAAAATCGGCAAGATTAACACATTTGAAGATGATTCTAAAGATACTTATTATAAGCTATGGCTTTGACCATTCAAGTGTGATAAATATCTTATGAATAATGATTGCTTTATAATAATTATTGACCTAAGAATAAGGTAGTGTTTTTTTGAAATACGCCATTTCTTTTGTCATTCCCCAGTGGTTAAGCTACAACATACGGCCGTAGCCATAAATTGACAAACTATAATTAAAGTAGGGAGTAAAATGATATTGACGCGCGTGTTTGAACATGTACCGTTTAAAAAAAAATAAAAAAAAATTCGGTTAGGTACATGTTCAAACACGCGCGTTAACATAATTTTACTTCCTACTTTAATTATAGTTTTTCAATTTATGGCTACGGCCGTATGTTGTAGCTTAACCACTAGGGAATGACAAAAGAAATGGCGTATTTCAAAAAAACACTACCTTATTCTTAGGCCAATAATTATTATAAAGCAATCATTATTCATAAGATGTTTATCACACTTGAATGGTCAAAGCCATAGCTTATAATAAGTATCTTTAGAATCATCTTCAAATGTGTTAATCTTGCCGATTTTTTGAATAATAAAATGCCTAATTCTTGTCAAATTTGGGATCACAGAGATTATCAATATAATTTTTTATCGTGAATATTTTACAAAAATTATCTCGTAATAAATTATACTAATGGTTTAATAAATGCGTTTAAAAATTAATAAACGTAAAAAATCTTAACACCACTGCACAGTTATGTACCGAAATATGACTATATTCTAAAACATTAGAGCGAGAGGTTTAAAAGAATACTATTTTATGTAACAAAAATACTTTATGCAGTCATCAAATGTTTAAAATAACTATAAAGGATAATAAGGCTTCAAAATTATATAAATAGATTATCTATAACGTTTAAGGAGTGTCCAGGATCATGGCTTGAAAATACAATAAAAACTCAATTTTGACCTTCGACGAGCATGTCCCCCCTTAATTACGAAAATTTCGGTATTTTGGGTTTTTAAAACCGGTATTTCGGTATTGATAAATAATGGAATACCGGTATTGCAATCCCTAGTTTCGACCCTCGTGACTTATTTTTTTTTAAATTATTTTTTTCTCCAAAAAATCAACAAAATTATGCACCTAGCGAAACTAAGTTGACATTAAAGTCTCTACTTGAGATTCTTGATATTTTATCCAGGTATCCATTTATCTAATTATTTGAACAATTGGCTGATTCTGTGACAATATGTATGACAGTCAGTAAAATTGTCTTTCGGGTTTTAAAGATACCGAGCTGCACGAAATGTGTTTTAATGAATTTATTGATCTGAGTAAATTCAAAAAATAGGACACCTCTTCACATATTATGCTGCTGTGATACCTTACCTTACATGACGAATTTTGGTCTTAAATTCCATTCCTACAAGCAATGTTACGCGTTTAAACGGTAATATAGTAGATTTATATACATTTTTTTACTATTTAAACAATTGTAGACAGTTTATTTATTTATGCTAATGTCGGTTTTGGGCTATTTTCATCCATATTCAGAACGATCATAAAATAACTAAATTTCAAGAACTTGACTGAATGGTTGTAACTCCCAAGTCATGTCAAGAATAGAATGTGTATTGTGTTAACGTATCTTCTTCCCTTCTCACAACAGTGACGTAGTTACATTTTTTTTCATTATTATTATGTTATTATTTTTTCTCTAGGCACTACCTACTGTTACACCCCCGTATGGTCCCCAT
This sequence comes from Rhyacophila brunnea, assembly GCF_057557595.1. Taxonomy (NCBI): domain Eukaryota; kingdom Metazoa; phylum Arthropoda; class Insecta; order Trichoptera; family Rhyacophilidae; genus Rhyacophila; species Rhyacophila brunnea. The sequence continues at coordinate 3,971,593 of NW_028232796.1, read as the reverse complement.
TTGGGGATGCTTCTATGTATTTGGAGAGGCCCGAGTCGGTATCAAATCCAACAAATAGGAAAGCGCTGATTACGAAAATAAATAATAATAATAGAGCCGAGCCGGCAATGCCGTAGATTATGACCGTTGAAAATATTGCAACGTCGCCGTTTTTCGACAACGGCTCTCGTTGAAAGCGAAACACAAGATGGCGGGTAATATGCTGCAACAGCCAAGCAGTAAGCACGCGCATTTATTATTAAAAATTCTACCTTGCCGTTTCCAAAACAATTCCGGTGTGTAATTTGTTCACCTCCACACCCCGAATCCAGACGAAAAACCATACTAAAAATAAAAGTGACTGCTTATTTTTTTCACTTTCGAAAATGGAGGGAAATGACACTACATAATATGGACCTAAAGTAACTTTGTATAGTTTGACAAACTTCAGACCAGTGTCGCGATATGAGCGGTGTCATCGTCGGTGTATTGCGGGCTAATAGTACCCAAACTGCCATACCTCTATTTATACTTGTCCGTTGTCCGTCTATATATTAAACGTATGTATTTATCTCAACTGGGTCCATGATATTTAGTTTGTGACCTTTGATAAAAAAGGTTTAAAAAAATTGATTTTACATTTGACATACTATTTTATCGTTAGTTATTCGTGTCTTTCACTTTGGCCTTATTTAATTGAGTTAATTTTAGTTACCAAACGTTCCATCGTGAGAGTGTTTACTGTTTCATTAGCGAATTGTTATTCTTTAACAACAACAGTGTTGGTTGTTAGCAGCGAATCGTTTATTTTACTGCACGAAAATTAAATGGCTGGAGTAAAGGACTTTTGTTGGTCACTTAAAGTCGAAGGATTGTGTGTTTTTGTTCATAAAACTTTACGGGAATACACGTACACACTATTTTTGTTTCACATCCTGTTTTAAAATAAACTTTTATACATTTATAGGGGCTGTTTGTTGAGTACGCTTTCAGATATATTTTTCACGGCAAAACAATGTTGCTTCATTTTATTTCTACACAATAAACATACATACAAGCTTATTTTATCTACTTACAGTTTTGCACTCCATATGTTTTAGATATCTCCATAACATTACATTTATTATACTTAAGGTGATATCTCTAGGTAAAGTTGTTATCGAAAAATAGCTAGAAAAGTTTATTAATCGGTAGATATATATTCAAAAGTAATGAGAAAAATAAAATAAAAAATTAAGATGTATCGTGGAGTTCTATATACCAAAAATACGTGTCAAATTCGGTACATTACTGCCATCTGGTTGGAATCGACCAAAGTTTTTAGTAACAGATTTTTAGAAATTCATGGTAGATGCCTGTAAATATAAATAGATGGCGTGAAAGTCACATTATATGTGTAATTTAGGCCAAAGACATCGCCTTAACACACTTTTGAACGATCTGTCTTTTATAGTGGTACCTACTTACTTATATGTTTTTATTAAACTGTATTTATTTAGAATCGGTACGTAACGATTAAAATGCTTGTCCTTTAATCAGTAGATTGCTGGTTAGAATCCCGTGACTGGTTATGATCAAACTTATTTATTTTATTTCCGTAGTAAAATATATTCTGCTAATAATAATTGGTTAATACTATAATTCTTAAGACGTGCGTATGAAATTATAAATTTATTACTATCGTTTCTCACTATCGTCATATTTGGTTGATTCTCTTAAAATAAGAATATTATTTTATGTATGAATCGATGTCTGTCGTGTACGCGACATTAGGCATAAAGCCCACCAAAAAAGCGTTCGGTGCGCTCACTACTGAGTAGGGCCCTCCCACCCGCGCATTACCCTTCACCTATGTAATAAGGGGCTCAAGGAGCACAAAATAATTATTATTATCAGCGTCTCTCATAACAAAGCAATAAAAATATTATAAAATTTTTCGGGCCTTGTAATTAATATCGGACACGCAATAACTAAACGAAGAGTTCACTGTTCTTAAATAATGGCTTCTCGCCCGTCTATCGACGACGCTTCGAGTAGCGTGATTTTGCTTGCCGTGTTCAATGAATGGACTACGTTGTATTTTCGTTAATTCGTCCGGCTGAAAAGCCACACAACGGTGACTCATGGGGCAGACGGGCACAATGCGTCGTCAAATCCAGTGTGCGCTGGCGTATTTGATTACGTTGTATTTTCGATGATTTACACGCCACTTGTGAAATTTTGCGCGAGAGCCCCACTCGCTCCGTTAAGTGGGTTTTACGCCTTAGACCGCCGATGAAAGAATATAAAAAAAAGATTTCCGATATGTACGCTGACTTGTGCTTTGTGCTGCTTATGTAGGTAAAAACCGATTGCGATGACAACCGTGAAAGTCTCAAGCATTATGAAAATAATGTTGGGACATTTTGTTCATGCCGCGAATTACGTAATTGTGTTAGGGGTAGGTCACGCGTAAACGTATATGACCGAGACTGTATATCTCAAGATCGATCACAAATATCATTTGATGATTTCTGGTAATCTATTCATTAAATACAAATTATGTATATATTTATCTACCGATGTAACATGGGAAATTCATATAGGTACTTTTTTATTAATTTGTTAACTGTCAATTCATGGTGGAACTGCATTGTATTGTTGTTTTAATTTAATAAAACGCAATTTTTTTGTAGTACTTATTCCACTTTTAATCAATAGAATAGGACCGGTTTCGTCCGCCTCAGAGGGACATTTTCAATGGAATGAATTCATTATATTTCATTCATTCATTGAACTCATTCAGTTGAAAATTCTCCTCTGAGGCGTACGAAACCGGTCCTAATCTATTGATTAAAAGTGGAATAAGTAGGTACTACAAAAAAAAATTGCGTTTTATTAAATTAAAGCAACAATATCACGTAGGTACATCAAAAATGTATTTTTGAGACAATTATATAGGTATTTGAAAAGAAATAGTACAATAATTGAATTCATTATTTTTTATCAAGATACACACCGTATTTAGAAATGTGAAATTATATATTATTGATACGTAATTTGAAATCGCCATGTCATTTCCTCGCAGTTTGAATCAGATACACATTGAATGAAACAACATGTTAATTTGCCAGACGCATATTTCGGCCAATTTCCCTTTCACAAGTTACATGTAAGTAAGTACCTAACTTACAATTTACAAAATCTGGCGTGCTGAATTTTTACGTTGTTTTTATGAGCGCTTATCCTGTAACACCTTTTTTTTTTAAATTATTAATAACCATGGTCTTGCTTTTTCACACAAGGAGGTTGGTAGTAATTTTGAACAACCACAAATACCCGGGTGTTGAGAAAATCACATAAATATATTGTGTCCTCACCGGGGTCATACCCTGAGCTCTCGGATGGAAGGCTACGCCTTACGCAGTGCACCACGATAGCCGCCCCTGTTTCACCATTGACACTACATCAAGATGAAAGGAACTGGCAGGATTGCAGACACTATTGATCCTATTACTCATAGTTAACTGCTCGCCTTGCATAAATACGCCTTGATGTTTATTTAATCAAAGGGTGTTCATGGTGAGAAGCGAAGTGCATGCGAGAGCAGTTTGGACAGTGCCGGAGCTCACTCCCTAACATCGCGCAATTAAAATAATTCCGGCGTGCCAAGACCTATTAAAATTTACTTTCCATTTAATTCCTTTGAATACCTACGAGGCTCATTAATTATTGTGAAATCTTGAAGGAATTCAGGCTTAGGGGAACACTTATAACGTCACCGAGTATTCTATGTAGATATTTACGTAGGTATACATACGAGTTACTTTACGCATAGGCGAGCGGTTTAACTTATTTTAACCCCTTTATGGGTTTTAATGAGTGACGTAACATATTTATAGATTAAATAATATTTTACAAATTAAAAGTTTTAATTTGTCATCGATACAACCTATTTATATTGGCAACTGTTTCGCGCTACAACCTCATATTCAGAACGGTCTACGATAACTCTTATATCATCATCATCAGCCTGAATCTATCCACTGCTTGATGAAGGCCTCTTCAAGCTGCTTCCACTTCTCTCGGTCCTGTGCATTGCGTTGCCACGTACTTCCGCAGAACTTTATCATTTCATCGATCCAGCGGCCTCTAAGTCTACCTTGCGGACTTTTTGTACTTCTTGGATACCACTGGATGACTAGATTTGTCCAACGATTGTCTCTTCTTCGAGCTATGTGTCCAGCCCATCTCCATTTAAGGCTTTTAATAAACTCTATTACATCGCAAACCCTTGTCCGCTTCCTTATTCACTCATTCCTCTTCTTGTCATTTCGCGTTATGCCCAGCATGCACCTCTCCATACCACGTTGTGCTACTCTAAGTTTCTGGATCTCTTTTTTCTCTCTTTTACTTAGGGTAACTCTTATATATTGTATTGAATACCGAATAATCGCTCGTCCAAAATATTTTGGGATATATCTGTTGACGGAAATCTAAAACACCCTCAAATCAAAATTTGTAATATGTCACTCCCGGTGTGTCGTACCTATATACAATTTCGCGGAAAATGAGATAAGTGCCTACAAATTTTATAGTTACCTTGTGCTTGTATGATATCTTATATAGTCAATTCACCTTTTGAGTCTACTATAAATCTTATATTCCTACAACTAAAAGACCGTAACTCCATGTACATTAAGTGGCTGAAAAATCTTAATCTCAAACAGTCCAAGATTTTTATTATGATTTTCTTTATGAAACTTTATGTAGTTATTCATCATTTATTTAATAAATTATTTATAAATAATTTAAATGTTTCACAAATATTGCTGTTTCCTACCTTTTAAACTGCTATTGCCTTAGTAGTATACAAATCTACTTAGGTCGGGAAAGGCCAACAAAGAATTTTCAATAACATGCTTTGACGGTAGCTAGAACAAATCATACGTCGCATAAAAAATAATACTAATGTACATACATAAATACATTATATATTTCAATTATTTTAAGATGAATTTAATTGAAGTAATACATACATGTATATTATTGTGTATTATGCGGGTTAAAATTCTTTGGTAAGTAGGTACATTAAAAGCTTTTATAATTCTCATTAAAATATTGCGTACTATTTTATTTGCTATCGTACCTGAAGAATTTATGTTCTTTGAGATTTATGTTATTACAAGATTCAATAAATTGATACATTATTTTACAATGTTTTTACTACTAGTACCAGGTAGTCAATTTTTGTTGGTACCTATCCTAAATTCCAGTTTTTCAATCAGTAAAATTGAGATACCGGTACACATAATATACACAATAGACATTGCACTTAGTACCTACCTTTTTATTAGATTTTCACAATGACATTAATACGGACGAATCATCTGGAAAAAAAATGACACTCACTTTATTGTCGGGTCTGCCGAATGGCATAATCTGTTCTAACGCCATTACAATAAAGGTGATATTGCTATAAATTCCCGATGCTTTTTGTTGGGTCTGCCGAATGGTTCGGTTCGAACGGGTTCGCTCAAATGAATATTGACATTAGAAACACTGCTCTCACGCCATTACAATAAAGGTCATATTGCTATAAATTCCCGATGTGTGATATCGCATAATGGAAATTGCGTGACGTCTACCTATACATGCGAATTTACTTGCTAGCTACTGTATTGAGTGCGTCGCCCATTAATAATGTCATTGGATTTTCACGATATTAATGTGTAAAAAGAAGAATATTTGGCTAAAGCTCAAATCGAGCGTTGGGTTCTTCAATTTTCTTCGGTTTCCTGCAGTCTACAGGTTGCAAGTCAAGTACCTAACTCGAACGTATCGTTTTTCATACTATCGATCAAACAAAACCGTGATTTTCTCACGTAATGCTTTTCACATGGGTTTGCCACTGCATGTTTATGATGATACACGGTGTACATATTATATCATTATCACATGAGCTGCAGCAGTTTAATATAATATGGTGTATGCACCTACAACTCTTCACTGTTGGTCTTCACGATTTCATTTCCTACGTTTATCTAAAAAGCTTAAGGGGGTACATGCTCGTCGTAGGTCAAAATTGAATTTTTATTGTATTTTCAAACCATGATCCTGGACACTTCTTAAACGTTGTAGATAATCTATTTATATAATTTTGAAGCCTTATTATCCTTTATATTTATTTTAAACATTTGATGACTGAATAAAATATTTTTGTTACATAAAATAGTATTCTTTTAAACCTCTCGCTCTAATGTTTTAGAATATAGTCAAATTTCGGTACATGAGTGTGCAGTGGTGTTAAGATTTTTTACATTTATTAATTTTTAAACGCATTTATAAAACCATTAGTATAATTTATGACCAGATAATTTTAGTAAAATATTTACGATAAAAAATTATATTGATAATCTCTGTGATCCCAAATTTGACAAGAATTAGGCATTTTATTATTCAAAAAATCGGCAAGATTAACACATTTGAAGATAATTCTGAAGATACTCATTATAAGCTATGTCTTTGACCATTCAAGTGTGATAAACATCCTACGAATAATGATTGCTTTATAATAATTATTGACCTAAGAATGAGGTAGTGTTAGGTAAGTAGGTAGGTAGTGTCAAAGATATAGCTTATAATAAGTATCTTTAGAATCATCTTCAATTGTGTTAATCTTGCCGATTTTTTGAATAATAAAATGCCTAATTCTTGTCAAATTTGGGATCACAGAGATTATCAATATAATTTTTTATCGTAAATATTTTACTAAAATTATCTCGTCATAAATTATACTAATGGTTTTATAAATGCGATTAAAAATTAATAAATGTAAAATATCTTAACACCACTGCACATTCATGTACCGAAATATGACTATATTCTAAAACATTAGAGCGAGAGGTTTAAAAGAATACTATTTTATGTAACAAAAATACTTTATGCAGTCATCAAATGTTTAAAATAAATATAAAGGATAATAAGGCTTCAAAATTATATAAATAGATTATGTACAACGTTTAAGGAGTGTCCAGGATCATGGTTTGAAAATACAATAAAAACTCAATTTTGACCTACGACGAGCATGTGGGCCGTTAAACCAAAGTGTTAATGATTTATATGTACGGATTGGTAATATTTTAAATTAACACGCACTGTAGAAAAATAATATTATTTAAATTAGTATAAAGAAGCTTTTTATTTTTTTGTTACTTTACCTTCACCGCTCGTCACACAATATGGCAGGTTGGTCACGAAGGGATAATACTACCCATATAAAATGTCGAAATTACCAAAGCGTTCTCTTTAATTCTTGCAAGATACCGTTTTGGCTCCACCCCGTTTCCTTGATACAGAGGCGTCCATGAAGCATTTAAATTAATTGTATTTAATTATTTAATATAAATACCTATATTGTTTTGTTGATAAGCCTTTCGCTATTATTTTAGTAAAACTTAATCATTAGAGAATGTAAGTGTAAGTAGATATTTATAGAGTATTTGTTTCGTCGTTGTGGCATATTCTTTAAACGAAGTTTGTCGACCAAATTCTAATTATTACGTCTTTTTGTCTTGAGATGTTCCCAAAAAAATCCTCTAAATTACCCCACTTATAAGATTGCATACCAAACAAAACCTTCTGCTGTTTACCCCATTGCTTAATTGCATTCATTAGATATAGTCTATATGTAGGTATATGTATATTTTCTAGTTATTTTGTTGCCTATTTTGTCTTCTCAATTATCGATAAGCACATCATGAGATTTTCGATTCTTGAAATCAGTTTCACTTAAAACATAACAATGTTTTGGTTTTTAATTAATACTTGATACTTATATTATTACTTATACTATTGCATCACAGTTCATTTTCAGCAAGTCCTCCTCGTTACACTTTATGCAGATATGAAGACATATCCGTCACACCCAGATTAGGTGTCCTCGCTAGTTGAGTTGCCACACTCTATCGAATTAATCTTGAAACTTACACGACTCCCAGCATATTCAATCCCTCCAAGTATCCAAATGCAGTCCTCGCTGCTTTGAAAATTTCTCTGTTGGTTCTATCCAAGTATTAATGTGCTTCTCTTTCCATTGTTTAGTACGACTGCCTTCTCGCCGGCAGCCCACTTGCGTCGTCGTTTTAAGGAAACTCTAACAAGTCTTTAGCATAAAGATTCCTGCTTTTTGTCTATATGATCTATGTATGACAGGCTTAGCCGTTTGACAATGAAACAGAAACGGAATCACCGGTATTTATGCCACTACGATATTTCTTTTCATCGGCTGCATCTGCATAATATGTTGATCACATCTAACTCTACAAACAGATTTTTTTATTTAAATTTAGGTACGGATCTGTTTACAAATATTACATTTTGGCATTTAATGTATCTATATTAGGCTTCTTGTAAATTGATCATACCGAATATCACACAGTTACATAGTTACAATTATTCTATATTTTTTTTTATTGCTTTCTTATTTTTTACAACGTTTTTATTAGCTCGTGTTATTGTTTGTCCGGTGGTTGTTTGTCCAGTACAAATCTTGCAATCGATTTTTAACTAACTTCCCGATTAGATAGACATTTGAAACTTTTATAATATATCAAAACACGATGCCAAGGCATTCTTTCAATACTTTTTAGCCATCTTTAAGCAGAATTGAATTCATTTTCAGTTAATTCTGTTTTGTATGGAAAGTTATTTCAGAAAAATCCGTAAAAAGTAAAAGACCATTATTGGTTGCTAAGAGGGTGGTCCTAGCAACTAAATAATAATGTAATATTATATTAATCATATAACTAAATAATAAATAAAATATTAATATATACGTGCGTTACTATGAAAATCAAAATGAAATGTCAAAATGACATTTCAGTATTCTATATTTGTTTGTTTGTTTGTTTTTTATTTACTTCTTATCAAGAACAAGTTTGAGCATATTGAGCATAATAATTCTACAGAAAATTTAAAAACGTTGTATATAAAAAGTTCTTTTTATCTTGTAATTATTGGATATTAATTTAATAATACTAACACGACGTCTTTGATTCTTTATTTTAAAGTCCAATACGTAAATTATATGTATATTACAATTATAGGTAGGTACACAATTCAGTTGTGTACCTGCTTTCGCCTTTTGTAAAAAATTGCATGCCTAATATTTGCCGTATGTAATTGATGGTTACAAAATGAAGACGCTTCACCTTGTTTAATGTTTCTTTATTATTTCATATCAAAATGCCTCACGAAAGTTTTGTTAATATTCCTTATATTACTTATAATAAGCCATGAATTCTATTGTGAAAAAGTGCAGTGATTTATTGTTAACTTTAACACACGCACTAGACAAAACGGATATTAGATTTAATTCGCATAAATATATAAATCAGAGGTGGATTAATCATACGATTTAAAAAAAAATCTATTAAATAATAAGAATTACAAATTTATAAATCTCGTGCGTATTCGGTACCAAATAAAAAATGGTAATTTAATGTTAATTTTCATCTTTAAATCTTGTTGTATTATTCTTTTGAATAAAACATAGGTACTTAGTATAATTTAAAAAAAATCGTAATTTTATAGAATGCACCTATTCCAACAAAATATATAAAATCATCATAACTTTATTATAATTAGCTAATTAGTGCTATTATTCAAATTATTGTGTGCAATAGTCCACCATGATCATGGCGAGGGTGGTCCGTTCGCATAAAGTTATCGCATCGATGAACAGGCCGTCCGATTGGCGGAGGCTCTTTCCCGCGCATTTTTGGGCGGGCGCAGGTCACGCGACGACGCGAGAGGTGGCGCTAAAGTCGCGGGCCGGCATTACGGACACCTGCTTCTTGAATAACAGCAGTAACAACATAATATATTATTTTCAATAATATCTATGTCCCATGTACACCATCATAAAACAAACATTCTACAATAACGGTTATATTATAGCAATTATTGAAGTCAAAATTGTAATCTACTTCATAAGGACTTGTTTTCGTATGCAGTGTATAAAAAAAATACAATTGACTGCTTGGTCTCAAGGATTTGTCGTTTTATAAACAAGGCTTTTTACGGTTCCTACCAATATTTAACGGTACGGGCAATGGTTCCCAGTAGGTAGGTATATATCGGCTATGTCCATTACTGACAACGGCGAGCAAAATTATACTAATACGTTTTGCGTCTACTCAGCAGTGATGCCAACCGTACTATAATTATAGTATACTCCTATAATTTTAATTCCGCGAAAAATGTTAAATACTATAATTTACGCCAAATATACTAAATAATATAATTTTAAAGAATTCAAGACGAAAAATGTTCTTGTACTATAAATCAGCATAGAAAAAAAGACAACACTGCTACTCAGTGTACCTACGTATTTTATGTTTTTTTCTCATTGTCTACGAATTACCTTTCAAATATTTAGTTTTTGAATCCCTTTCACGTGTAGTTTAAACTTTCATTTTTTACTGATTAAGTACTTTATTGTTTTTTTATAATTTAAGCTTTTAATGGTTTTTTATGTTACTTACTCAATGAAAAAGAAGAGGTATAAAAACCTATTGTAAATCATATAAGTTCATAAGTATATATTTTTTTTAATAATGTTTTAATGACTTTTTTGATATTATTATTTGTTATTATTTATTATATTATAAATATTATTATTTGAGACGGTTGGCATCAAAATGGTTAGCTACATAATATTATGTGAAATGAAAATTGTAATATTCTGACCAAACAACGTTGCTATTAGTAATGGTTGAGATATCTCAAAAGTACAGTAAGTACAATACTTTATTTATATTGATACAATATCGATACCTCAGAGGCAGAGTGTTTCCGAATTTTGTTGAAAAGAGGAATGTATAGAATGTGCACCTACCTACCTAAATCAACATATCTGCCAGGCCTAACTCATAGTTTAAGTCTATTCGCAACAGGAACCTGTATTTCGTAAAAGAATTATTAAGATAAGCCGTAATCATAAATTAAGGGCAATACAAATCTTCAAATGTGCTATTTTCTTGTGATATGGTAGCCTAGCTCTCACTTACAGAAATAATTAAACAAATATTAAAAGAGAAAACTTATAGGTAGTGTCCCTTCCTCAAAAATTATAAAATTTGCGTAGTTAGTTTTATCCCCATATCTCAATGTGGTTGGAGACTTGGAGAGAAGCCCTTTATTATTTATTCATATTATCTACATTCTACGCCATAAGCCATACATAGGTCATCGGTCACACTTCTGAAATGACCACACAGAAATCATTGGCGTGCATCATATTTTCACATTGGCAGCAGCGTCATCCGCCGACAGTTGATTTACAGCTTTGGCAATAGTTAATCTCAAAATCCCTTCTTTCTTGCACCTCGCGGGTAAAGTTCCCGATTGCTATGAATCATATAGAGTACACATGCCACTGGAAACAGGCTGTAGAATTTTCAATGTTTATGACTCCGTCACTAAATCATCTTTTTTCTCTAGCAGTCGGCGAAGAGTATGAAATGCATTTTCTCGGAAAACCTATAATATCAAAGGGTTTTCTCGATATTCTCATTTTAATGTCCATAATAATATTTGAGTTATTTTATCAGGCTATTTTTGCAGCCGGAGAGGAATTCGATGAATGATTTTTAGATACTTATATAAGAAAAATGCCACTAATTTAAAAACGTTTACTTAAGGGGGGACATGCTCAGCGTACGTCAAAATAGAGCTTTTATGATATTTTCAAAGCATGATCCTGGACATTCCTTAAACGTTTTAGATTATCTATTTACATAATTTTGAAGCCTTATTATCCTTTATATTTATTTTAAACATTTGATGACTACATAAAGTATTTTTATTACATAAAATAGTATTATTTTAAACCTCTCGCTCTAATATTTTAGAATATAGTCATATTTCAGTACGTCCATGTGAAGTGGTGTTAAGATTTTTTATATTTATTAATTTTTAAAAGCATTTATAAAACTATTAGTAAAATTTATAGTGAAATATTTACAATAAAAAATTATATTGATAATCTCTGTGATCCCAAATTTGACAAGAATTAGGCATTTTATTATTCAAAAAATGGGCAAGATTTACACATTTAAATATACATTTAAAGATACTGATTATAAGCTATGTCTTTGACCATTTACATGTGATAAAAATTCTACGAATAATGTTTGCTTTATAATAATTATTGACCTAAGAATAAGGTAGTATTTTTTTGAAATACGCCATTTCTATTGGCATTTCCCAGTGACTAAGCTACAACATACGGCCGTAGCCATAAATTGACAAACGATAAATAAAGTAGGTAGTAAGATCATGTTAACGCGCGTGCTTGAACATGTGTAATGAACATGTTTCATGAACATATTTAAAATAAATATAAAGGATAATAAGGCTTCAAAATTATGTAAATAGATTGTCTACAACGTTTAAGGAATGTCTAGGATCGTGCTTTGAAAATAGCATAAAAGCTCCATTTTGACGTACGCTGAGCATGTGGGCCGTTAAAGGAGCGGGCAGTGTAATTTAAACATACACAAGTAAAAATTATATATCACTAAATGTACCTACTAAGATTCTAGTCGAAAGTAACAAAAATCGACTAATTTGAAAAATGTCACTATTAAAATAGAATATTAATTATTTAAATAAAAGTATTAATTTAATCTGATACGATTTATGCTCCCCCTGACCTTATTCATCTATAATTATATTAATTATATCGGTGGAACTATACCAAAAATGTTCGCATTATATTTTTAATACGTGGTTACCTACTCTATGGATGTTTATGCAACAACTTATTATAATTGAAACATACATACACAAAATATTTACGATTAGGTAATACGAAAAAAAATCCTGACTTTCTTAATATGTATTAAACCAATTTTTGTTATCACAGTGGTAAAAGTAAATAAATTGATTCACAAAATATTATGTAGGACCCAATATTCTAATATTATTTCTTGTGACAAAAACCGTAGTATTACATCTCTCAGTTACGTGGCGCGCCATTTTGTGATCACATCTGTCACCATGAACTGAATGTTCCTCGGGTGTTGTGGGGCGATCGTACCAGTGTACCTCCCAGATTTTACTGAGATATCGATTTTTAAAACTCGAATGCCGATTCGCTTATACTTTTGACAGTTGACGGCACGTCTCACCGTCGTAGATGAGCATAGGTCGCACGCAAGTGTCAAACTAGGTACCTATGTGTTATTTAATGTTATATAATACAGTACTATTAAATCACATGATACGCCAGGTTGCAACAACTCGTAGGTGACCATACTAATGGTTACAGGTGCAGGGGAGGTGTTCATCGCTAGATTCAAAGTGTCATATAGTATGTGCACCGAAAATTGCGGGGTCTGTTATGGAAGCAACGTGGCGCGGTAATGCAGTAGGCGTAATATTAGCGGCGGTCAGTCACATTGGATAGCTGTGGACTGCGACTCGTACGCTATGCAGTGTGTGAGGACGTCACATGCAAGCAATATAGGACATCCGAAGCGTGTGATCACAACCGGTGACTGTGGTTAGTAGTTGCGTCTTGCCAAAAGTCTCGATATCATGTTATGTAGTTATTGCAGTAAAATCAGGTATAGTGCTAATTTCTTAGTGATTTATATGAATGTTCTATATATCGGATGACCTTGATTTTTTAAGACACAATCCGTTGTTAACTCTAAATACCTAAATTATCGACTTACCAACTTTTGGCAGCGTCCCCACGATATATATATATAATGGATGGTTAATATTCATTAAAAGTATGCTGTTTGGTGTGAAAGCTATATAAAATACATATGTATTATGATTTATAGTGTATTATAATAAAATGTTCGAACGGCCGCGTTTTATTGTATCATTTTATACCTCAACATTTTCCGTGGCTTTCAACTTTTTTTGTATCGATTTTTTATTGACTATAAACTCAAAACTTTATCGTCTTTATTATTTAATGAAATTTATTATTTTATTGCGCCCTTTACTTGTGTTTGTTTATTCCAATTGTAAAATTTTGACCTTTTTACATTATCAGGTCAAAATCGTTGAACGGTTGACCGTTCCTGCGACACGTATTGCCGGCGTGCACTTTTTGCATATCCGCGTACCGTATCATCGTTGCATATCAGTCAGTGATACGATGCAAACTAAAACAAATGTACCAAAGCAAAGGACTACGAGTTTTAGATTTTAATAATAATTAATGCCTCTACTATCAAAAACTTATCCAATTTTAATAATAATTTATCATAATTGACGTCTTTGTGTTGCAAGCGTACGTGTTGATGACGGTTTCTTTTATTTATTTTTTGATAGTATTTCGTAATTTCTTTTTGCATTTTTGGTGGTAGATTATGTGGAGGAGAGAAAAGGTCGTTGTTGCGTGGATGTTTGGAGGAGAGTTTATTGATCGTTACAAGAATACACTGAATACAATAATAAGGTTGATAACTTGAGATTATAATCACGGGTAATGTTGTACTGGTGAGATCGATGTGATCAAGAGATTGATTATATTAATGAACTACGTTAAAGTGCCCACCACCACCCGTCATATATGCACAACTGTAGATATGCACGGGCGCTTTCTATGATGCTTTAAGCGTGTCTGAAAGAAGTTATTTTAAGTGCTCATTCCGTCCCGAGACGGAGCCGCACGGGACCGATGCTGCAACCATGCACCGTAGTGCTTAAAGAAGAAAGTTAAGAAAGAAAATGTTTGTTTTTGGACTGGCTCTGCTGTCCGCTGACGTTAAGCGCTTTGTGTACCCGCATACTGAGTGTCACGAATTGAAATGGATGAGTCTACAGAAGAGTCGGGACTATCCCGCTCCCCATACGACGCTGCAAATTTCTCAAATGCCGCAAAGTTATGGACTGAAAGACTTGATTCGAGTGGAATGATGGTTGAATAAGTCGAGTGGAAGGCTCTTGACGGACTCGATGAGTTGAGTGAGGATTCCTGCATTGTCCTTCCAATTTATACAAATGCAGTAGGTACATATATTACAAGACATATTGTCGCAATTACCAATCATAGGAAACCCTACTGATCTAGTTATGATTGAGGAAATGCTGACGAATATTATCGTTATATTGTTTTGTTTTTGACAACAAAACATGCATATTAAAGTGTGTTACTCATTTAGTGGTATTGTTACTACATATTTCATAAACGTAAACGCTAATTCAATAATAAAGATACTGGACATGTCGGCATTCTATTTGTGGGTACTGTATGTGATAAACAGCTTTTGGAAATAGAAGACTCATTTATAAACTGGCGAGGAAATTTGTCATTAGTTTAGTTAAAATGTGACAAACTCTCTACGGAGATATCCATTCCACTACGGTATCGTCAAAAAATGAGCAGACATCTATCGCTACTTCGTGCCAAATATTTATACACTTGTTTGCTATCAAACTGACTGTATAAATAAATCGTACATTCAGAAATGGACTAAAAAAATGTGAATTTTTCGACCATTTTTTCATTTTTTTTTACTGCATTTGGGCATTAACTCAGATGTCAACCTTTGCAGTTCGTCTATCCACATTTAAATTCAGAAATCGATGGATGAAACATGCTTGCACATGGATTTATAATATTACATAAAATCCTTTTTAAAAATTATAATTTTTTTATCACATTTATTAAAAATAGCTACGACGACTGCCAAACACAATTAATTAAACAGCATACCGAACAGTCTTTTGAAACTTATAATATAGCCGTTTGGAAAGTCGCAAGCATTGTTTGGTGGAGAAATTTACAATACTTATCTTACTTATCTACGAGTACCTAAAACTATTTTATATAGTTAGCTCAGTGTCATTATGTGTTGTGTGAAAAAATTCGGTAAACTGCAATTCCATTTTAGAGCTATTCCGTAACATTCCTGAAAATGAGGATTCCGTTGAGCGTGTGAGCACAACACCTTTGTGAAGTTAGTAGAAACTGTGGAGAGTGATCGCACGCATTTTGATTCGGTTATTTATTATGGCCGCTTTTGTACCGCGGACTTACACGTCCAGTGCATACCGCAATTAAAAAACGACGAGATTTACGAACGGGGCCAATATGTTCTGACACACCGCTCGCAGCGCTCCTCTATAACAGCGATTCCAAACCTTTGCACTTCACGGTATCCGTGTGACTACCTACCGCTTTTTTTGCACACCGCGAGAGAATATGTTTACTACCTACTGGATGCATCTAGAAAAAAACCTATAAGTAATCGTCGAGTAAGTTAATATGTAATTAATAAAAGTAATATTCATTACTGTCGCTAAATGGTCAGTTCTAATATATTTCAATTTTTATAACGTTTAAGTTACTTCGTTAACCATGAATTTTTTCCGGATTAAACTTCAGAAAGACACTTTTATTTTGTTTTTAAATTTAATTATCAAAAAAATTTAGCTCTAAATCTAAATCTAAACTGTCACCAGGGAATACAAAAGTAAGGTAACTGAGTTGCTTTCTAGATAGAAGGTATAATAATTCACGAGTGTGATGAAACATGGGTTAGATTTAAATACGTGTTAAATATCTAATGTTAATTCCAACGGTCACATCTGTGTCATATGCACTAAAATTTATCACGTAAACGAAACGCGCATTCAATATTGGTAATAGTTAAAGATACTTGGCGGGCGTTTTATTACTTTTTTCATGCCCTGACCGATTTTAAATAATACACCGAAATTGGTTACAAAGTTTTGGTTCATGGCGACTGGCTTTCGCATTTCTCTCTTATTAACATGTTGCGTGACTGTCACAAAGTTGGAAAAACATTAACCAAAGCGACAAAAATGTCTTTCTTGTCTGCTCAATTTAGGTATATGCATCCGATACAAGAACGCAAAAGAAATCTAGGAACTAGACGAATTTGAAATGTCGCGTTTGTGGTCGATGTCTCCTGGATGACCGACTCTCTGTCCTACACCGTACTATCCAATTGTGCAGTCATATGGCCGACAGAAAAGATGACGATCTAAAAAAATCTCATGGTGTTTCGCCAGGCGTGAATGACCCCCCTCTTATAGTTTTCGTTAGCTTTAGTTTTTCACTCACATTTTTATTGCACGCCGATGTATCAAGGAAATGTATAAAGGATGTATAATGGAACCAAGCTCCATGATATTATATAGCACACAGTTATTAAATTAACGGCACACAAGCACACTATTTACAGCACACCTATGAACCTCGGCCCGCTAGTTGAGCATCACTACTACCTACATAATACTCGGCGAGTTTTGTTTACACATGGCTTTGGAGGGTTTCGGGTTTCAATTTATCACCGGAAAATTCATCAAGCTATCGTTAAAGAAGGTAAAAACAATAAATATTAATCTTATTAACTGCTTGTGAATTTCTCGTGGAGAGAAGACTGATGGTTGATTATATCATATTTTTTTTTACTTAATCGTAAATTTGATTTCTATGTTAACTGTTAAAACACAGTTATAGTTGGTAATATAAACTCGTAAACTTTTGCAAATATTTTTTTCTACGTAAAATAGGTGGGTTTGTCGGCAATAGTTAATTCTTTCTAATTTATTACCATTTTTTATTATTTTTTATTATCTATTATTTAATTTTAGAATACTTACTACTGCTTACTATGTAATTTTTTTTAAGTGAAGTATTTCTTTTCCATACTGTTATATCTGTAGATTATTTAATACATTATAATATATATATATATATATATATATATATATATATATATATATATATATATAAATAATGGGAGATATGAAAATCAAACTTGTAATTCATATGTTTTCTCATGAAACTGTGTCAGCAGTTGTTTTAAAAATAATAAATATTGGTTCAATTGGAAGTATAAGCGATGTAATAGCATTATTATAACACAGTAGTGAAGGGTAGAGGTAGGCTGACATAAATAGTGCACACTAAACTTTGTCGTTCAAACGTATTTGTTTTAAATTCTAATTAATTGAACTAAGACCACAATGTGTAAATAGGGATTGTTATTTTTTTTTAATTCAATTAAACCCTGCATAAGCCAAGCCATAGTAGATAATAGTAAAAAAATGTTCATTTATTTATAAAATATCTGAAATTATGCACATTTTTAGATATTTGATAGATAGAAGAATATTTTTTATCGATTATGGTTTAATTTAGACAGGCCTTAATGAATTAAAAAACACCATCTGTAATATAAGTATGTGATCTTAATTATACGAAAAGAAATAAGTATAACTGAAAAAGTGTGCACTATTTTTGTCAGATTGCCCGTAGCATACCTAAACTATTATGGTTTGGTTTTTTAGTCAGGGTTTAATGGAATTTTAAAAACTAACCAGCATCATCTCCAAATTGTACTCCGGGATTGATAAACATAATCCCGGGATTTCGGGATTGATTTTTTGATTTATAATTTTCGGTTCCCATACTTGAAAAAGCCAACCAAGTGAGCGAAACACATTGATATTTTACAAAAGTACATAAACACCATTGGCGTGTACGGTGCATATATGTAGTTGATGTGGATGCGGCGCATGCTGTAATTATTCCAAATAAATATCCATAAAATCAATTGATACATTTATTGTCATAGTAATTTTGCGGTACTGACCATGACTGAGCAAATGTGGTGTGGTGTGAGACTGCTATTTGGTAGGTCTTTTCTATTGTTCTACATTATTTTAGGACATTGTCGTTAACATATAATTTAATTACTATACATTATAGTAATGACAGTATCACTACATTCATTTATTTTTAATGTCCTGTGATCGAGTATTCAATAAAAGTACGGTATTTTGAAATTCGCTAATATACCTATTATATCGTACAAAATTCGTCTCATTCGCTTGTTTTAGTCATATCATATCTACAAATAAACATCTATAAGCTTGTGTATTTATTCATTATGAATGGATGCTTTCTGATGCCGTATAGTTTCCACCTAATAATGACATCTCATATTATTTAGAAACACTGGGAGGGGGGAGGATTTTGCGTAACTTTTGCATTGGGGTCTAATATTTATATCTACGTCACTGACCTCTCGCCGAATAAGCATCGCGAATATTTTTATGAGTGATTATTTTAAGTTTTTAGACTTAATATTATTTTAGTAGTGACCACATTTTTTAATAGAGACGTTTAAGTCGGGGGATACACCCAGGTCCATAAACAATAATAAAACAAGGCTTTGAGGATTAAAAAAATACAGCCTACTTTGCATAGTAGGTAAATGTGGCACAGGCTCTTTTTATTATGGCCACCTACCGTTGCCATTATATCACACAGTTATAAAATATATTATTTTTGTTACCTACGGTCTAAACGGAATTCCTCAAATATCTATCGGCAGCCGGATTCATATCTCAAATGGATATCGAATAATTTCGATAAACAAATTTATCACATTAATTCACACTTTGAATAATTGAATACATTTTTTTTTACTTAGTATCGACGTGTTATATTTTCACGTTTCTTTATAATTCGACGTTAACACGTCGAATGCCACTAACTTATACATATTTCATTCAAATTAGTATATCTCAAATAGATTTATAATTTTGTAAAATTATCCTAAAATCTTTGCTTTTATTATGTTTCCATATTTCACATAACTTTTTATTTAAAATTAGGTCAAATACTATGTTGTATATGTCATCAAATAATGTTAGCATGTAATTATCCATAATGTCAGAAAATATGACGTAGTTAGAACGATGCCGGGTGAGAGAATATGATGCAATAGGATTCATGTAAGAGCAGTCGCTAATAAAAATGGTAATAATGTTTAAATTTACCTTCTGTAATTCGTGCACAGTAGACCAAATCGAAATCTGCGCAATTTTAAGGTTAAGTTGTTCTATTATAGTTTCAGAATTTACAGAAAAATAAATTGTTAGTTTCTTATTCTTTTTTATTTTTAATATTTTTAGATACGAGGGTGGGTCAATAATTCCTTAGAAAAAAGCATTAAAACAGTTTTTATTTTTGTATTTTTTTTTTATTTCTCAACATAGTCTCCTTGGAGCTCAATACACTTGGTTAGACGTTTCTCAATATTTTTTAAACCGTCAGAAAAATAAGTTTTCGGAAGGTCCTCAAAATAAGCATTTGTCCGATCGATGACTTCTTCATTTGAAAAAAAACGTTGTCCACTTAGCCATTTTTTTAAGTTTGGGAAAAGGAAAAAGTCACTGGGGGCTAAATCTGGCGAATACGGTGGGTGGTCGACCAATTCGAACTTCAATTCTTCAATTTTAGCCATTGATCGTAAACATGTGTGAACACGGGCATTGTCCTGATGAAAGAGGATTTTTTTCCTGTTTAAATGAGGCCGTTTTTCTTCAATTTTGTTTTTTAGCTGGTCCAATAAAGATGCATAATAATCCCCTGTTATTTTTTTTCCTTTTTCCAAATAGTCAATGAAAATAATTTCACGTGCATCCCAAAATACAGTAGCCATAACCTTACCAGCTGATTTTACGGTTTTCGCCTTCTTTGGACATGGTTTGCCTTCGCAATCCACTGCTTTGACTGTTCTTTCGTCTCGGGAGTATAGTGGTGTATCCATGTTTCATCTACAGTCACAAAGCGACGAAAAAATTCATCCGGATTGCGTTGCATGAGCGACAACAGGGATTTAGAGGCCACCACCCTATTGCGTTTATTGTCGACTGTGAGCAAACGCGGCACCCATCTTGCAGAAATATTTTTCATGCCCAATTTGTCATGTAAAATAGAAATGACGCTACCTTTTGAAATCCCTGTAACCTCAATTATCTCACTCAACTTTAATCTTCGGTCACTTAACACCATATCGTGAATTTTATTGATCATTTCTGGTGTAGTCACCTCTACAGGACGTCCTGAGCGTGGTTCATCCTTTGTTGATGTACGACCACGTTTAAATTCATTTAACCAGTTATAAATAGTTGCAAGTGAAGGAGCAGATATGCCGTGAACTAAATCCAACTCATTTTTTATTTCCTTTGCTGTTAACCCTTTTATATTAAAATGTTTAATAACAGCTCTAACCTCAATTTTCTCCATTTTCCATTTTTCCATTTTCCACAAGCAAATTTTTTTTTTAAATGTACGAGAAACACACAACAACCCGACCAATCTGATTGAAACTTCGCAGCATACTGAATCGGTAGTGCCGCTGCATGAAAACAAACCGCTTACAGTACTAGTCGCGCCACCTGTCGGCTTTTCTAAGGACTTATTGACCCACCCTCGTATTATATCATGGCCCCCACAATGGAGCTGATAGGGTTCTAGCCTAGGGGCCCGGGCTCAGGGGGTGAGGTTGTTAGATGCAATTTGATTGTTTTGTGTTGATACTCTACAACTCCATAATTCAAGTACCTAGATGTATTAAACCTACATAAAATCACTAAAAATAAACCGAAGGCCCTTGCTTATACCTCTAACACAATTTTGAAAACGCTTATGTTGTGCGTCACACGCCATTAAACGATTAAACTTAGAGATAGGTAGGGGGCCCGTTTTCCGATGTGTGGGCCATGATCTATGTATATATAGATTATTTAAAACACTATGAAATGTAAATTGAAATGCATATTATAAATTGTAGTAAGTAATAAATCTATTAAATTGCATCATTCGTATTTTGTCGCTAGAAACCATAATAAAACTGCACTCCGACCCAAAATAGTATTTTTTACCGCTTACGTAGGTACCCAATCGATATTCGTATATATAGATTCTAATGTGTATGTGTGTATGCCCGTGTTTCTATCACGGTATCTGCCATGTTTCACGTGTGAAAGACACGAAAGACCTTTTAATGATCAATTTTCAAAACGTAATGAAATTAAAGTATCCCTTTATCGCTATTAAAATATCACGCAATAATATAAATTTCGAAGGCCTCGCAGTGTTGACGCCCGGGTATCGGAATTTGTGTTTTTTCTGGTGCCCGATGCCCATTTTAATGAATGGTTTGGCTTAGCATCAGATTAGATCGCGGACATTTTGAATCTGGTGACAAATGACTGTTTACAGATGTGGACATCTTTTAAATAAAACGCATTCAATTTTGAACATTTTTTATGGTTTATGTTATTCAGATTTTTTATATGACCTTATTATGTACAAAAAGGGACGCATTAAATAGTCTGTGGTATAAAACAAATATTTTTTTTTTAATAATATCGGTAAAAACGGTATAACGGCTTTATATTAAGGAATTACATACTTTCCCATGAAAATTGTGGACGTTGTTTTATCATAAATAAATACATTTCGTCAACATCATCTTTAGTTTTCACAGATGAAAGCCAAAGAAGTAACACTCACAAATTGTACACCTTGACGATCTCTTGCTAAACGCAAAAATTAGTGGTCGCACAATAATTGAATGTGGTGTTCGGGTGATTTCAGACGTGTCCGGAAATTTGTACGTATGTAGTTCGTCGTATCACACTTCACCGTGAAATGTTGTATCTGAAATATATTGCCGTATATTAAAGACCGTCCAACCTCTTTGGGCCGTATAGTACTGACATAAAATTCATGTTTAAATAAAACACGGCTCTTGTCGGCTTACACTTTACAGGAAGCCAGCAGCAATCAAATTTTGAAAATATCCAATAAACTGGATTATTTATTTGGTTAGGTTAGGTTTTCATTCTTGAATTTATGAATTTTGCCAAAATCAGCTATGGAAATTAAATTAATGTTCATATTTAATCTAATTAAATTGGAGACCGTATAGTATACAGTCATCTATTTCCGATAAAAAAGATCACGGCGAACTGTGCCACGGTGAAACATTTTACGTACAATTTAGGTACATTTAACCGATTTCAGAAACATATAAGCGTTCGCTCATATTATAGTGCGGGTAAGGAGTGAGAAAATGGATACAGTAGTTTATTAGTATTATGAAACGTAGGAAGTTGGAGAATTTTGGAGACTTGATATTTATTTTCTAGAAAAATAGCACTGCATTCCGTTGCCAATGCAAATGAAATGCAAACATCATGTATAAAGAAACTAAGGACACGGCCTCCTTTGATCGGCAATATTGCCGACCTCTGTTAATGAGGTATTACATAAATAAAATGAATTAAATCACAAGTTTACCTGGCAAATTATGTCTCTTTTATTGTATTTATGTCTTATCATTATATTTTTAAAGAGTTGTCTTAATTTAAATGGCTTTTTTATCGCGGATTATTTTTTTTTATAAAATATGTTATTTTATTAATTTTCCGCTATCTTTAACTTATAATATTAAAAAAATATTGCAATTATGAATTAAGTAGTCCATTTTTTATTGCTACGTAAGTATACTTCGTTCGAAAATGCTAATTTTTAAATTTAAATATCTCGATTATTTATTATTATCTCCTCGGAAAAATGTGTAGCTTAGAAATCATAACATTCATAACAGAGCCTTTGACGGTTATTGGTTCGTTTTATTGTACCAGTTGTAATAAAAACGATAAAGTATGCGAGATAATTTAATTCTCAAAATGAGAAAAATTGTACACTGATGTCTTTTATAGGCGCGTAAATTATTCCATGTTATGATCTAAGGCGCAACACCTGTAGAGCGCATCAAAACTAAATTATTTTCCAAGCTTCAATATCTGTTCATTTTGTTTTATTACGTTATTTGTGATGTAGACTCCGTTTCATCTGAGAGTCCTGTACACACTCATGCATCGTCATTTGTTACGTGTGTTTGTGTGTGAATAAAACAGTTCAGTGTCACCGTGCCCGCTTACAAAGTCGTGGATCTCGGGTATGAATCCTCGTTCTGACAAATTCACGTGTAGTTTTTCAATGTGCCCTTGGAGTCAGAGTATGGACTTAATACGTTGAGAAAATGGCTAATAACCAATTCTCGAAAGAAAGAAAAACCGTTGAGAAATATTTTCGTTAGTCGGCCAAGATTCACATGTGATTGTAGAGTCAATGTAATAATACTTTAGAACTTACTTACTAAACTAACTCAATTACTTTTAAAACGCGTCCAGAAGAAATTTCTTCGATGTCTTTATTTTAAGACATTTCAATAATTCGTCAAATGATTATTTTCCGACTGCCGTTCTATAAGGCATGCTTACTTTTCACTCTCTGAATCTCGTCGGTCTCTTTCGCTCCTGAAACACTTTTGATTGTTAGCGCGAGGGATGGTTTCCAATCCTGGTGTCCTAATAAATTTGAATTTACATCGGCCTGCCAATTACCTACGTGGTCGCAGCCATGATTTATTCTGGATCGGAACCGTTTCCTACGGTACCGTGTCAAGCCTATCAGGCACCATTAGCGAGGGGTGCAAGATTAGTAAATGCGCTCCCTAAAGACATAGACATTTTCAGTGATGTACTTTGCATTTTGTTTTTGTAACTTAATTTTTCTGTGTAAAATTGTATGTTTTCTTGTTTTCAAAATTTTATTTTTCTGTATTAAATTGTACTTATGTATATTTTGATTTAATTTGTTTTTCTGTTATTATTATTGTTATATTCTATATT
Organism: Rhyacophila brunnea; assembly: GCF_057557595.1. NCBI lineage: Eukaryota > Metazoa > Arthropoda > Insecta > Trichoptera > Rhyacophilidae > Rhyacophila > Rhyacophila brunnea. The sequence goes on along the minus strand of NW_028232796.1, from coordinate 3,947,074 downwards.
CTCTTCTTCTCTCTTGCGAGGGTAATATTTGTTATAATGTAAATCTCATGTTGTGTACGCCTTGCATTTAGATTTGTTATGTCCACAATGTTTTGTATTCTTAAATAAATAAATACTAATAATCGAATAATCGTTTGGCCAACCTTTTGTTCAAAATTCGACACTCCAAATTTTTCCCTAGATTGTAGAACATCAGCAAAACAAGATGGGCGTAATGAATAAGCCAATGTGATGCCAATGTATTATTATGTGATTATCATTATGATTGACAACAGTGCAAGATTGGAGATAAGATAGTAGGAGTAGAGGACAGAAATGGGCAGGAATGGATTGTTTTTCAATGTGTGTTTGGAGTCAGAGTGTGGACGAGTGTGGACCTAATAGATTAAGCAGTTAGTGACTCACATACATTTCTCGTAGAGACAGATCTATGAATACAAACCTCCACCCTGTGGAACCCCTTATTAGAATCGGACATAGTCAAAAAAAAGCTCAATGACATCTTTTTTTTTCAAAACTGATGTATACTTTTCAATGATTAAGTATAATTTAAAAAAAAAATCAATATGGGAGTTTTAATGGGAACTCGTATGATGGTGTACCTTTGCGATTGTTTTATTGAGTCAGTGACCGGTAATATACTAAAAACTGATACAATAGACATTGGTAGTTTTTTCTCATATTATGTTCTGATATGGGCGTTATATTTTGTATAGGTTTTAATATCATCCATAATATAGCAATTTATTTATTCAATATATGTAATGTGATGTAGATACGAGATTCAATAATATTAATAACATTATGAATCCCGATCGCAGCTGGAAATCATAATAATAAATTGAAGATGATAATATTTTAGTGCGTTGTTTGTATATGTATTTGGACACTACGGTACCTATATCGTTGTGTGAGATGTTTAAATATTTTTCAATACCACACCTGCCTTATCTAATATAAGTTATATTAGTTTATATTAGGATTCCAATATAAATATAAAATTTAGTTAAATACTGTTGTGCTTCTTCTGTGTGCTAGAGGTAAATATATTATTATGTGTTTTTCAATTTTCATGAGCGATACATGCATTGTAAAAATTATTAAGCCAAACGATGGAAGAACTTACATAATATTATGTAATGTAAATGACACATTTTTCAGTTTGTTTCATGCTCGTGGTAAAATACGAGGGTGGGTCAATAATTCCTTAGAAAAAAGCATTAAAACAGTTTTTATTTTTGTATTTTTTTTTTATTTCTCAACATAATCTCCTTGGAGCTCAATACACTTGGTTAGACGTTTCTCAATTTTTTTTAAACCGTCAGAAAAAAAAGTTTTCGGAAGGTCCTCAAAATAAGCATTTGTCCGATCGATGACTTCTTCATTTGAAAAAAAACGTTGTCCACTTAGCCATTTTTTTAAGTTTGGGAAAAGGAAAAAGTCACTGGAGGCTAAATCTGGCGAATACGGTGGGTGGTCGACCAATTCGAACTTCAATTCTTCAATTTTAGCCATTGATCGTAAACATGTGTGAACACGGGCATTGTCCTGATGAAAGAGGATTTTTTTCCTGTTTAAATGAGGCCGTTTTTCTTCAATTTCGTTTTTTAGCTGGTCCAATAAAGATGCATAATAATCCCCTGTTATTGTTTTCCCTTTTTCACAAAGCGACGAAAAAATTCATCCGGATTGCGTTGCATGAGCGACAATAGGGCTTTAGAGGCCACCACCCTATTGCGTTTATTGTCGAATGTGAGCAAACGCGGCACCCATCTTGCAGAAATTTTTTTCATGCCCAATTTGTCATGTAAAATAGAAATGACGCTACCTTTTGAGATCCCTGTAACCTCAATTATCTCACTCAACTTTAATCTTCGGTCACTTAACACCATATCGTGGATTTTATTGATCATTTCTGGTGTAGTCACCTCTACAGGACGTCCTGAGCGTGGTTCATCCTTTGTTGATGTACGACCACGTTTAAATTCATTTAACCAGTTATAAATAGTTGCAAGTGAAGGAGCAGATATGCCGTGAACTAAATCCAACTCATTTTTTATTTCCTTTGCTGTTAACCCTTTTATATTAAAATGTTTAATAACAGCTCTAAACTCAATTTTCTCCATTTTCCATTTTTCCATTTTCCACAAGCAAATTTTTTTTTTGAATGTACGAGAAACACACAACAACCCGACCAATCTGATTGAAACTTCGCAGCATACTGAATCGGTAGTGCCGCTGCATGAAAACAAACCGCTTACAGTACTAGTCGCGCCACCTGTCGGCTTTTCTAAGGACTTATTGACCCACCCTCGTACATATTATGATGTTTGCTTTCAAAGTAAGTTTCGCAGTCTTTCTAAGGGTTTGAACAAACTAATTCCAAAATCGGTAAAAATCCATCAACATATTGGTAAGTAAGTATAAATAAAGTTATCTTGGTGTAAATATCGTACATGGGTTATGATTTATAGTATGGATAGATTTATCAAAATATTAGTTGTGTGTGTTTTTTTTTAAACATAAATAACGTATAATACAGATTACACTACCTTATTTTAAAATTGAATAGGTACTTATAATTCATGATATTGCGTCTATAATCAGTTGTAAAACTTAAATATGGGATAAATACATTGATATACTACTGGATGAATCATATGCTTCTTAAAATGACGCCCGATTTTCAGCGAGTCGGCCTTTGTTAAAACTTACTGGGTAAGCCCGATCTAGCTTGCATCTTACTCTAACTAATAGTCAGCGCATGACGACTTGCTCTGTCTGCTTTGCGTTGCAGCCACCCTTACGTTCACTATTCCAAGAACGCAAATTTAGTTTTACAGCCAGGGCAATACGGGTGAAATTCGGGAATCCATGTTATCGGTCTTAACGCATTATACCTACAAGGAAATATTATAAGACGATATTCATAATATCTTTTGTGGTACACTTTTAAAATGACACTTGTATGGGAACTGCTCATCTAGTAGTATATCAATGGATAAATATGGGATAAATATGGGAGTACATTTAAACACGTGTTAAAGAATTAAAGAATCCATATTAGTATTTGAATGGATTTAAGATTTGTACTATTCTATTTGAGTCATTTTTTGCGACCCGGGTTTCGCCTTTTGGCAACGAACGTTGTCAGCGTATATTTGCCTTTTGGTGTGCATAGTGCCTGAAGATGCCGAAAGGCGAAATCCCGTGTCGCTAAAAACGACTCAAATGGTGTAATATAAAACTCAAATCAATTAAAATTTAAATTCAAATTCCATCAAGTACCTTCGGTCTATAGCAGGTATCTATTAATAACATAATATATGTAATTTGCAGTTATGTATTTGTATCATAATGTACACGTTGTCGCGTTAACAAAACGCGCATTTAATATTGGTATTTAAGAACACACGTTTTTTGAGTTTTGAAAGTAATAACCCGTATTCATGGCAACTGGCTTTCAATTGTCTATCTTATTAATCTGTTCTGTTGGTGTAAAATTTTAGTTCCATACTCATATCCTTCAATAAGCTACTCCAGTAAATAAATAACCATAAAAATGGTAAAAAAAATGTATCCCAGTACTAATATGTATCATCTGCAGTCTATTCGTATTTTCCATGAATAGTCCGCGAAAACCAATAAAAGTTGTGTCCACACTGGGCCGGAGTTTCGCTGCACATAGGGACATAATATTATGCACAGTCCGGTTGTCAATTAATTATCCATTGGTTGTATATGTCACTATCATTGATATTCGACTAATGATTTGTGTTTCTTTGTTACAGTGCGTAATGGCTATTCATGTGTGCCAGTCGCTCTCTCTGAAGGTCTGGACATCCGCCTGAGTACAGCAGCGACGCAGGTTCACTACTCCTCGGATGGAGTCGAAGTGGTCACCTCCAGCTCGAGAAATCCGGCAGCGTCTCCAGTTACTTTCAAAGGTAAATTGGCATTATTTAGGTATATGTCTATAATAGTACCTACCTATATTCGGAGATTAGTATTTGTATGTATTTCATTGTATTATTACAATCTTCCTTCCTAGGAAGGGCATATAACCCGCTACAGAGTGTAGGGGGATAGTTTTTTTTTTACGGATAATAGTTGTTGACCATTCGCACAAACCACTGTGCTTCGGATCATACATGTATTTTTTCAAGACGTGGGATCGAAACTGTATCCACGGTTACAGAGACAGTTTCTCGATGAAATATGCCACTGTGACTGATGGCCTATGTCACCTCAAACTCAAAAAATCTAATATATAAATAAAAGTATTAATGAATTCAATAATAGTAAATAAATTTGTAGAAATTCTACGCGAATACGGGTCTAGGACGATTCGGCGCCGGAACAACTGGGCGCCACGCAATCGAATTAAATTCAAAAAATAAATAGACGTTCGTGAATTATAGGTACGTATTTAAAAAAAATATATATTCAATATTATTATTTATATTTAAATTATTATATTAATATTTAATATTTGGTGAGAATTTAAATATGCAGACGTAAATAATGATTTATTTGTGCATATGTTTAAGTTCCAACGAGAAGAGAGTTCTTTTATTTTTAATGAAGTACAACTACTAAGTATTAGATAGAAACTGATTAAAATTCCTCGTCTACTTTCTATATAAAATTGTAACGAACGTCTACATTATTCCATTCAGCAGTACGGCGCCCAGTTGTCCAATTCCCGCGAAAACAGACTTTAGAGCGTGTATGATGCAAAGTAGCAACGACTTCAAAATCACCGAACTCTAGATGCGAGACAAACTCTCATCAGTTTGTCATCCCCAGGCTTTTCATTTTTAGTTATATAGCCCGCAGAGACGATAAAAATCCAGAAAAACTCGTAATATTGAATCAAGTCGAAGGTCGGTGAGGAACAGCTGCCTCCCGATGAACAGACCAAACACGCAATTCGATCCAAATATGATTCACGGTTAGTACTCGTACCTATAGGTAGTATATTTCTATAATATTATTTCATTGATCTTACGTCATGAATTAGATTTAGATGTATATGGATTAAAATTTTTAGAAATTACTTCCTCCACAAAAATAATTGAATCTCTAGCAATAACTCGTCTTCTTGTTTCGCGATCGCCTAATATTATTGAGAATACATTTATGTTTTGTTATAATCAAAACTTTGTTATTATTGAAATTAGCCATTGTCCTACTCAAAACAAATTCCTCGGTGCTAGTCAAATTCTTAGAAACCGACCGAGAGCAGTAATAGTCGAAGACTGTCTGACCGCGGTATTTTCCTTATTGAAATAATTCGTAAGACGTAGGTAGATAATTTTCAGTAGGTAGTTAGCTACTTCCAATATATTTTGACATGGGTGGCTTTGCGTAGTAATTTTGAAAGCCTGGAGGGACCGCATAGTCGAGTTCAACTGCATTTCTGACAGGGTCGCAAGCGTGATACTTAAAATCAATGCTAGGTACCGCATTCAGATTTTGCAAGTATATGCTCCGACACAGAGCTATCCTGATGAAAAAGTGGAAGAGTTTTACGAGGAAATAACATCCTTGAAAAATAAAAGTAAATGCCACTTCAACATCATAATGGGAGATTTCAATGCACGTATTGGATCATACCAAAGAGATGACGTAGCGGTCGGACATTTCGGACATGGCTCAAGGGTTGGTAGAGGAGACATGCTTGTGGAGTTTGCTGAAACCAACAATCTTCACATCATGAATTCCTTTTTTCAACATAAACCTACACGTAAATGGACGTGGAGAAGCCCGACAGGAAGGACCAGCGAAATCGATTACATCCTCGCTGACAGAAAATATACATTTTTAAACTGTAAGGTGATCAATCAGTTTAACACCGGCAGTGATCACCGGATGGTGAGATGTAAGATAAGATTGAACGTCAAATCAGAAAGATCCAAACTGCAGAAGAAGTCAAATGCTCGCGTATACATGCAGAACAATACTGAATTCCAAAATGAACTCAAAAATGCACTATCGGCTTTCTTAGATGAGAACGAAACCGTTTCCCTATCCAACGCGGAGGATATAACGAATATTATTCTACAATGTGCAGAAAAAACAGGCGTAAAAAGCTCAGAAGTTACACCTTCCACCAAGCTTTCGAAGGCAACATTGAATCTTATGGAGCAGAGAAGGAAAACCAAGAGCGATAGACAGGCGCAAAACGATATGGAGTTTTCATCACTTTGCAAAACCCTCCGAAGGAAGATTAGAGAAGACCTTCGTAAATTCAATGTAAACCTCATACAAGCAATTGTGAAAGCAGGCAGAAGTTTAAACAAAAACAAGCAATGCTTGTCGATAGGAAAACGTCAAATCACAGCACTAAAAGCAAAAGATGGTTCTATCGTCAGAAATTGGGAACACTTGTTAAGCCGAGTTGAAGAGTTCTACAGCGATCTCTACAGTGATGACACTGACAATACGACTATAGACTTAGATCTTCAGAGAAATGGAAATTCGGAAGACCATACTCCCGAAATTACATCCTGGGAAGTAACCCATGCTTTAAATTACATGAAAAGTGGGAAAGCCCCCGGGGAAGACGGTTTAACGATAGATATCCTCAAAAAAGCAGGAAAGGATGCAAATGAAGTACTTGCACAATTGTTCACAGCCTGCATATGCAAAGAGGATGTCCCAGAGGTATGGAAAAATGCCAGCATTGTCATTCTTCACAAAAAAGGTGACAGAGAAGACCTAGCAAATTATCGTCCAATAAGTCTACTCCCTATTCTCTACAAGACGTTCACAAAAATTCTCTCAAACCGTCTGCAAAATGTACTAGACGAGAACCAACCGAGAGAACAAGCCGGATTTAGAGGAGGATACAGCACTATGGACCATATCCAAGTCGTCAGAGAAATCATAGAGCGGTACCAGGAATACAAACTGCCACTATGCATGGGTTTTATAGACTATGAGAAGGCGTTTGATTCGATAAAGAAATGTTCAATACTCGACGCACTCAGAAAACAAGGAATCCCTGGACGCTATATAAATATTTTCAATAATATATACAGTAGCGCAACAGCATCTGTAAATCTCCATAAACCATCGCGCAGATTTCCTATCAGCAAAGGAGTCCGACAAGGTGATACAATCTCACCTAAACTATTTACAGCTACCCTTGAAGACTTATTCAGGCAACTTGACTGGAATGACAAAGGGATCCCCATAAATGGAGAATACCTGAGTCATCTGCGCTTTGCCGATGACATAGTAATTTTCTCGCAAGACTCAGAAGACCTCCAAAGCAGAATGCAGGAACTCGCTGAAGTAAGCAACAAAGTAGGTTTGAAAATAAATGTAACAAAGACGAAAGTCATGTTCAACTGCTTTGCAGGCCAAAAAGAGATCCTCATCAATGGCACTCAGCTCGAACAGGTGAAAAGCTACATCTATCTGGGACAACAAGTATCTATAGATGGATGTATATTTGATGAAATTGTTCGCAGAGTAAAGCTAGGCTGGAGTGCTTTTGGCCGCCTGAATAATGTCTTCAAAAGTGACCTTCCACTGTGCCTAAAGCGCAAAGTGTTCAACCAGTGTGTGCTTCCCGTGATGACATATGCGTGTGAAACATGGACCCTAAGTAAAAGAGAGATCCAGAAACTTAGAGTAGCACAACGTGGTATGGAGAGGTGCATGCTGGGCATAACGCGAAAGGACAAAAAGAGGAATGAGTGGATAAGGAAGCAGACAAGGGTTTGCGATGTAATAGAGTTTATTAAAAGCCTTAAATGGAGATGGGCTGGACACATAGCTCGAAGAAGAGACAATCGTTGAACAAATCTAGTCATCCAGTGGTATCCAAGAAGTACAAAACGTCCACAAGGTAGACCTAGAGGCCGCTGGATCGATGAAATGATAAAGTTCTGCGGAAGTACGTGGCAACGCAATGCACAGGACCGAGAGAAGTGGAAGCAACTTGAAGAGGCCTTCATCCAGCAGTGGATAGATTCAGGCTGATGATGATGATGATGATGACGGGTATATATTTAGTTCAAATTTAGCTAGACCAAATTTACCTAGACGTATGGATTACGATCACAATTAGCATTAATTAGCTGGTGTTTTATCGCTTATGAATTTGATGTTGCTAAATTCGGAAATAAACCAAAGTGCTTCAACGTCATAACATTATTGCCATGTCGATACTGACATAGTGGGTGAAGAAAATTATTAATATATGACGATAACCATCATCATCACCCGGGATTGATCCGATTTTAAATGAAGCTTTTTTCCTAGCTTTCACTTTTCTTGGTTCCTAGTCATTTGCTGCGAAGTACCTACTTCCGGAGTACTTGATGCGTTCGTCAATCCAGCAGATTAAAGTGCAACTCTGTAGACGTTTACTACCCTTCATTCCTCTCGTTGGGTGCCGTATCGGACCCATTAACATTTCATCAGCTTGGCCACCTCTATCACATCGCGTACCCTTCTTGTCTGTCTCCTTGACCATTGGTGTATTTTATTGTCTATCATATTCATATTTTTTGGAAGTTATGAAAGCTTAATATATAATATGTATCAGTATATAAGTATTATATTATATTTACATATTTATTCTTTTAACACTACAATAGGTCACGAGGCCCAATGACAGTAGTGTAGTGAATAGTGAAACAGTGGTTTAATTAGTAATATAAGAGAAACCCAGCCCAGTGCATAAGGCCTTTCATCCGGGTCTCCGGGTTCAATTCCCAGCAAGGTCACAAAATATTTATGTGATTTTCTCAAAATTTGGGCATTTTTTATTGCTTTACTTATATTACTCATTACACTATAATATATGAACACGTCAGGCGAAAATATTAAAATTAGATACGTTGTTATGAAAATATCAACATCATTTTATACACCATACCTATCCAATAGTATTCCTATGTTAGGCATAAAATGCTTAAAACGTTTCATACAATGCTGTTAGGTATAGATATGTTGGAATTAAAAACCTCTTTCACGCATAAATAAGTAGGTATTTATGTGATAATATGAAAAATGCACTAATGCGAAAAATTATTTCTTAGTTACCCATATGTTACTTGTGCTCTTTTAATTCTCAGCCCCTACGTGTAGGTAGAAAGGTTTTTTTTCTTATAAGCTTGTTTTATTATAAAGGTTATAAGACATAATATATATTATATTTTTTTGTGATGCTTATCCAAATTCATTAAATATAAACTATATTTATTTATAGTAACATTACATTGTGGTGAATACTCTATACTGGCAACACCCGATTTATTTGCGCAGTTTATTTATAAAACAGCGGCGTTCTAAATTTAAAGATGACGCGTCTTAACATATTGCTTTATTTCTGTTTGAAACAAAATCGTATCGCGAAACCCCCAATTAATTTGGCAATTTATAGTCTATGAAAACCGGACGCTGAGTTCCTCTCAACAGCCGAAATTACGGCATGCCCGCCTCCTTTAATGACACGCCATTCAGAAGTGAGCTATGTACAGTCTGATTTGTACAGCGATTCGATTGGAGATTAGAAAATAGTACCTCAATTACATAACAATACAAAATATAAATAAGATTCTTATATCATGATTTCAAGTAAAAATATTAACTATTAATTATTTTTTTATAAATGTTTTGAAAACAATAATTAATATAAACCCATTTTTAGAACGATCGTAAGATAACCATATTTAAAAAAAAATGAACGTTTACATCTCTCGAGTCATGGCAGAAAGAGATCGTGTTTTGGGTTAAACCTCCTTCTTCTTTTTATTTTTTGGAAATAGCTGTGGGAGTGATCCGTGAAGTCGGTTAGTAAAGAAAGTAATACCTACTTTAATTTAAAATACAAAAGCCGATCGCCAATAGTAGCTCAATTTAGAAAACGCTTCGGAGAATGTTAAAAACCATTAGTTAAAATTTGTCGCAATTAAGTATTACTTACTCATTTAGCATTGTCTTCAATGTGCGTGTGCGCAATCCCCGAAAGATACAGGTTCGATTCCTGCGGTTTTCTCAGAAGTGTTTTGAAAATTATGTATGTTCAAAAAGGATTGTTTTTGACGTCACTATATTAAATTTTTATATGTACCTACTAATATACATGGACCTTAAAGTCGATAGAAGCGAAACATACTCTATTCTGTGCGGCTATTCCCTTAGTGCCTTTTATGGACGTATTTATGCTGATTTAATTTAATTACAAAGTTCAAATTTTAATAATCAATATTTGATCGAAGCTAATCACTGGTATAATATAAATAATATATTATGCATATAACTTTAATATCGGAAAACTTTAGTTAAATAGTCTCTACTGGTCAGGCTGAATTTTGTATTTGTTCAAAGCTGTAATTATAATCAATTTCAAAATATGCCTGTATTTTATCAACAAAATTTTCTATGGCAGGTAGGCACCTACTTACATGGTTTTGGTTTCTTATCTTTTCCATATCCGTTCATAGACAGTAGGTAAACATTATACCTACACTATGTTAAGATGCATATTGTAAGTAACATTTTTCGGAAGAATAATTGTTATCTATTCTTCATGTGCATGTTCAAGGGTATGAGACGAGCAAGGATGGGTTGATTTATTTATTCACTTTCAGGTCACAACGAAGGTATGGATTTCGTACATTTCAACAATTGAAAGTACACCAGATATTAATTAGACCACATACATTAAATTTCATTATAAAGATAAATAATTACAAGATAAAAAGAACTTTTTATATACCACTTTTAAATTTTCTATTGAATCATATAAACTTGACAATTCTATGTATTAATAATTTAGGCCAAATAAGGCCATTGTCAACAAATCATTTTTTTGCTATTTTGCAACAAACAAATATAGAATACTGATATGTCATTTTGATTGCCATAGTATCCCACGTATATATTAATAATTTAGTTGCTAGGACCACCCCCTTGGCAACCAATTATAGTGTGATTGGGTTACGGATTTCTTCCGAAATAACTTTTCATACAAAACAGAATTAACTGAAAATTAATTCAATTCCACTTAAAGATGGCTAAAAGTATTAAAAGAATGCATTGGCATCGTGTCCTGATATATTATTAAAGTTTAAAATGTCTAGCTAGTCGGGACGTTAGTTAAAAATCGATTGCAAGATTTGTACTGGTTAAACAACCACCTGACAAACAAGAATACGAGCTAAGAAAAACGTGGTAAAATATCTACTTTCTCACTTACCTACCTCAGAATATTGATTTGACGAGTACTAGTGAAAGGGCAATCCTTCCGAAAAGTCAGTTAATATAGGCACCATAATAATATTATGTTCAATTTATCGCCATTAAACAATGTAATTTCAATGGAATCTATGGATTATTTTGATTATTTTTCATGTGGGTAAAATATACTAGGGTAATTTAAAAGTAATATGTAGGAAACCAGGTGGTGACGTCTTGCTAAAATGAAAATATATTTTCATATATTATGTCCTTTCGAGTTAATGTGATTTGTGTATACCTACATCATATGATGCGTATTTATTTACTTACGATCTCTGGTCATTCGTACTTTGTTAGCTCGGGGTGAAGTACTGTGGTGATAGGTTAATAATTAGAACTGAAGTTTCAAGAAGAATTAATTGAATTATCGACAAACATAAATAATAAATTAAAAATACGAATTGTTACCAAAAGTTTCGGTTGCAAAAGCAGATAGGTACTCACATGTTATCCAGGATTATACGCTGTGATAACTAAGTACTTTGACTAAATTAAATTTAATAGGATGCATTTCTGTCATCCTATTTAGTTAATCGTAGATTTAATTTAAGTTATTTGACTTACAACAGGAACCAACTACAAATAGTTGACCTTGGAAGCACACCACTAGGCTCATCTTTGCTATTATAAATATTATTTTCAAGTCGACTGGCCTACTTACTAATTCTACTATTGTAATTATGTGCAATATGACGTTTTATGGCGAAAATCGAAAAATTCACTTACGATTTTATTATTAGAAAAAAATATCGTCCATTAAAATATTAAAAGTAAAATTCGTCAGTGAGCTTTTGAAATGTTATCAATTTCATATGTCATTGTTATTATAGTAAGTATGACCGTCTAATTGCAGACTACTTTTTACGGTTACACAATGTTTACCTTCATCCAACTCTCCACCACTGTCATAAAAAGTAATATATTTAAAATGGAGGTATACCTACTATTTCTTTGTCTTAAGGCATAATTCTTTTTGCCTCTAAGTAAGCCACAAAGCAAACAAAGTCCTATACTGCATTCTTAATTTTATTGTTTTATCGAGGTAAACCAAATTTAATTGATCGTCTGACATCGCCGCTTATAAAATTTTGGATGTTAGCGAATAGCTTTATAATTGGCACAAGTTTTTTTATTGGTTGAATTCATCCTTTAAAAAGTTGCTGCAGGTATAATATTGGGATGATGGTTAAGTATTGACTCACGATGTAAATAAAGCTCATCACTAATAATAATATTTACTTAAATATTTAATTTATTTCTGAATAAAGCAAGTAAGTAGAGATTGATGTAGGCGTTTCAGTATTTATCTAATTATCCATTACTAATTTGTAATAATTTAAAACAACAATATTCTATACTTACCTACTTGCTGTTTTTGAAGATGTAATTAATGCAATGTTTTTGAAAAAGCGCTATAAATATTTTATACTAGATTAATGTCAGTCGAGTTTTCATGAGTAAAGGCTTCCATAGACCTCTAGTAAAAATGATTTTTCACTGTCATCTTTTGGTTTTGACAATGTCAAGCCGCACGCGTCCAATATGAAATAATTGTTGTTATAACCGTTGTTCTACCCTCATAAAGCGAATTAGCAGTAACTCGCATTATTATCAAAATAGACTTGCGGTTATTTTTTTGTTGTTTGTTTTCTATAGTTTCACTAATATTGAATATTAATAGTAATATAAAGGCACTCTTTCACGTTTTTTAAATACCAATTTTTATACATTACATTATTATTGCACATCACTTCATGATGTAAATACATTATGTTAATTAAAATAACACTAACGTAAGTATTACAATAATATTCTATATAAGTGAATAACGAGCAGGACCCATTTCGTCCGCTTCAATTAGACATTCACAACAATCAATAATTATGAGCTTAATTTAATAATTTCTTCTCGATGCGGATGGAACCAATCCTAATAATTTTTAAATTATATTGAATAATATTCTTCTTTTTTCTTTTGATCGTTTCCAATCCTAATATGATTATATGGGTCTCCACAAAGTGAAAGTTCGTACTAGCGGGTTTTTGTTTTTACGAGAAAATGATGTTAGCCACCTGCTCAACCTATTAGGTCCATACTCTAACTCCAAACACAGATTGAAAAACAATATTTGTATTTGCCAGAGCCAGGATTCTAACCTGGGACCCATTATCTAATTGTTAATAATCACTGCAAACCTCAGATACATATACAATTAATAGAACATTTTTTTAAATTACGACCCCTAGCGAAACTTGAACCCGTGTTTACTGTATTCGCGCCAACGTGATCTACTAATTACGACATGTGCATCCTATCTAATTACGGATAAATTAACTAGTAGTTTTTATATTTTTGTAGCGCTCTACATTTTTACGTTAATTTTGACAATCGGCATTTGAATTTTTTTTATTCAACGAATAAATCACAAGATTTGCGAATGTAACATTATTTTTTGAACTTAGATAATTAGATAACAACTCAAAAAAATATTCAACTAGGTACTTACTAGAAAAAATCTTTATGAAAGAAATACTGTGTGTTGAAGAAAATTATTACCCCCCTTTTTAAGTAAATATTATTTTCGAACCACAACTTACTTAATAGGTTTGAAGATAAATGTCTCTATTTCATATACCTACTGCTTTGTGGACTGAAAATCATTATATTTAAAACATTGCTCACACATGTCAAAAGCTGTGTATATTTTGAACAACAAAGGTATGTAGATAAAGGATTTCTGACAAAAATGTCCAGAAGTCAAAGATTGGGTGGAGTGCATTTTGCACGTCTAAATACAATATTCGAGAGTAATTTCCTACTATCACTTCGGCCTAAAATATTTTTACAATGTGTTCTTCCATCTAAGAGGCGGATATGACCGAAGAAAATATGTAAGGAAGCAACAAGTCTCAGACATAATGCAATACGTCAAGACATCGAAGTGACGTTGGACCGACTATATCCCTCAAAAAATAGGTCATCGTCGCTCGACAAATTACATCATTCAATGACATCCGATAGAGCCCTATACATCGAAATAAATATTGGAAGTAGGTACATGGCAACAAAAGACTTAGTACCGGCATAAGTGAAACCCAGTGGCCAAAACTCGATATCAAACAATTATTTCACGTTTTCCTTGACTTGTGAAAAATATTTCTAGAATTAGAATTAGATTAGAACTAGCGACATCTTTAAATACTATGAAATTATTGGTTCTGCAATCGTAACTAATATTTGTATGAACATTGGATTGACGAATTATGCCCTTTAAGAATTTAAGAATGATCCTTTTTTATACTAAAATAAACTACCTATATTAGGTATAGGTAAATTATGACTTTTTCGATTTACGCTGAATTGATTGTTAAAATCGTTTACCTTCGTCCAAAAGGTAAGTAGTCATCGCCATTAGTAGAAGAATCCTTCACCCAGTAGTGAATCGACTGTGGCTGAGAAGATGATGGTGATCATTGACGAAAACTTTCAATCAATGTCCGTTACGTCGCACCCGTATGTACAATGTATGTATCTGAGATTGACGAAAAACAATAAATCTTGGTGCAATTTTTTCAGACCACGTTCGCCAGTTTGGGGCACGGCCAAACGGCCTGCGAAGTGTAGTGGTGCGGTGTGCAATTTTATTTTTTTGAGATTCGTGCTAAACGCATTACGATAACGAGGCAATGCTGCCCGTCGGAATTTTTCGACTTGCGTAAAATTTACCGTTTTCACTGGAGTATGATTTTTTCCCGTAGGTATATTTCGGTCTGCAATTATATTTTTTTCTTTCTCTCGTGACCCAATCTTTTTAATATGCGCTATTTATTCCATAAAAACAAATATGAAATTTAATCTGGACCAATATTGGCTAGGAACGATTACTTTCATGTAACCAGTCATGATCTTTAAAATCATAATAATATGATAGCAATATTATAGATCTTCCCATCAAAGAAGTTTTTGTGTGTTTTATCTCAAAATAAAATTAATGTAAAGATACTGATTAATATATGGCATTTCTTTCTTTTGATATCTGCCATCTATCGATATTTATATATAACTAGTATTTTTTGTTTACATAACTATCTTTATACCTATATTATTATACACTTTGCATAATTTATTCACGAGGCATTTTTTATCATATTTTATGTAGAGTTGGTGATTTCTCAACTTTTTCGTTTCTCGAAATTCTGGATTTTTGTCTTTTGCGATCTGAGAATTGTTTCTTTATTTCTGGAAAATTCGAGAATTATTGAAAAATAATATATTTCTTTTTTTAATCATCCGACCTAAATTTTCTGCCGGCCGAATCCGTTTGAGATTATATTCGAATCCTTTTTAGCTTTTCTTGCCAAAAACAGTTTTCTTCGGCGAATTTAAAAAACATCCATTTCCGGTCGGCAAATTTCTTTTTCCGTTTTAACTTATTTTTGCCTTGTAACAATTTCTTGAATTCTCGAAAAATTAATTGTTCGATATTGGAGATTACATTTTCTGATTATTTCTCGAGAATTGTCGAATAGTGCAAGCCGTGTTCGTAATTCTTCCTTCCTCTTATATCCAAATTGATCGCCTGTTGATTGGTATTACGAATAAAAAAATATCATTTTTTACACTAAATTTCTAAAACAATAATGTTTTATCCGTAGAACGTTATCTTGAGATTTAAAATAATCCAACCAAAAAAGTTGGGAATCACTGATCTACGTACGTGCGATATTACATAAATCATCCATTATGCCAAGTTAGCCAGCTGCTGGGTTATATAAATTGTCCGTACCTAAACAGATTATACAATTGTTTGTAAACTTTTGCATTTACTGAAATGTACGTGTACAAATATTTGTTTGAAACCCAATACAAATTCACGCCTGCGAAATAGCTATGAAATTATATTATGTAGTATGGTCAGTTCTCATCGTACAAAATTGCGCGCTTTAACCGAAATAACATTCCTTTATATGAATCCGAGAAAGACAAGGCGCATTTTAAATGCGGTACTGAGAGTCTCATGGATGGTCAAACGAACACATGATTCCATAATCAACGAATTCCAGATTCGAGTTAGACTCTCCAATTATTTGCTAATGTAACTCGTAGGAAGGATGATAATCTGGAGAAGCTCACGGAAATTGGTCAGAGTGGCCAAAAAAGAGTTTCCTATAGAGTCTAGATAGACTACCAAATTACGAGTGCCACATCTGTTTCCCTGACACAAGCCCAATGAATACCGATAGGAATGGAACCGAGCTGTGGAGAAGACTGTAAGATGGTTTAATCATCCAGGTCACGATTCTCAGTCATGAGATCCCTGGTCACGAAGAAGAAAACATCGGCACATGTTTTTGTTCAAACATGGATAGGTACAACATATTGAAATGTTTTTATTAGTTGAATAGTTATTTTACAATGATTATTATTCGTTTACGGATATATCTATTTTGTATAGACTAGGCTTATAGTATAGACTAATTAATTACCACATTTAAATAACATGCCAATTATGGCCATCTAATTGCAATCTTGCAAAATCAACTCTTGACACCCACGGTGGCCGCGCGGCTTAAGCGTTGGACTATAAAGCCGTGGGTCCCAGGTTCGAACCCTGGGTCTGGCAAGTACACATATTGTTTTTCAATTTGTGTGTGTCAGGGTATGGAACTAACAGGTTGAGCAAGTGGCTGACATCCATTTCTCGTAAAAAACAAAATCTGTCAATACAAACCTCCACTCTGTGGAGGCCTATATGATCCTATCAGTATCGGACATGGTCGGGAATTGCAATCTAATGGCAATCTTAGTTGTTACCTACTATCTAATCAAAAATACTGACTGTTTTCAAATAAAAAATATTGAGACTATCAAACCTTTTTACTAATAAATTGTTTCAATTCATATTTTTTTCATGTTAAAATAGACCATGTTTTATCAAAATATATATAAATCAAGTCCTATAATGATCCAGATCTTTACAATATAGAGATATTATCTCAACTCGGCAATGAGTCTCTCTGTCTCAAGAGCGTGGTAGCTTTATTTTAAATTGACGCCCTGTTCGGCCTCGTTAATCAAAGTACCCCCCCGAGGGCTACAAAGGTCTTTCTCTCCTCTTCTTCGTGTCCAACCCTTTGGACCTTTTGGACCTTTTTTTTCAATCGGGTCCGTTGTCTACGCGAGTGTTTTTTTGTTCGCGCGTAAACGATAGCCGTTATAAAGTAGATCGACCCAATATGCCCGTATTACACTGGACGACTCTGTTATAGTTTGTGGGCGGCGATACAGGAAATCCGGTACTTACAACATTTGCAGGTGATGAACAAACACGACAGATAGTACGAGTATACTAAGAATACACTGAATACAGATATGCTTCTTATTTTTATTATAAATGTCTTCTGTATGCACTCCTGCAGTTCATACTTTGTTCGATCCTAGGCGGAGCATATGGGCCTCCATGAAAATTCACAGATTTTTGTTTTTAAGAGAAGTGGATGTCGGCCACTTTATTAATTTATTTATAAACGACGCTTACACCTATGAAGAAAATATTAATATATAAAATACAAGACTAAAACTGAGCACACAGCATAATATTAATAAAATATCACAGGCGATGACAATTAAGGTATTCGTATACAACGATAACAGAATACAATTTATTATTTTTTTTAAATTTATTTATAATCATAATTTATAAAAATAATAATTTAAAAAAAAACAATAAAACCTGTATACTCTCTATTTCATCTTATGGCCTTGTATTTCCCTTATCCAATCATTTCGTTTGTTATCCTTGCGAGTTATGTCCAACATACACCTTTTGCACACCACTAATTATGTGATCGAATCTTTCTTTTTCTAAATTAATCGTAGTTAAGTACAATATAGTATTACCGGCCAATTGTTAAGCACTGCGTATCTAAAAATCAATATATAAACCATACTGATATCTTATTTAGTAATTACCGGCTAGACGCTCATGCTTTACTACAGGCTTACCTGCGCAAATCGGTTTGTATCGGTAAGCCCGTGTGTATGGACGGGAAAACTGTACGCGTAAACCGAAAGGCGCTGTAAAAGTGTTTCGTATTTTTATACCGCGCAGGCAAGTCGCTTCCGTCTAACCGGCGCACTGTATTTTTATGTTATCTATTTTTTTTATATATATATTTTCTTATCTATTTATGAACTTCCTTTTTAAAAAGCTACGAAGTTCACATCTATTTTCCACTCTCTTCTCTTCGAAAGAGAACAGAAATTCCGTCCAAAATCAAAGTTTAGAGCTTTTTCGGGTATTCAGGCTTCAAACTGTATGTAATCGGACTATCAATACCTTGATAAAGGTACTCCAGCATGAAGAATTAATGTTTGCGTTGTCGAAAAATACTAGATTTAATGTCACACCAACCTAGGTAGCTATTATATGTATTTTTTGAGAAACGATAACTTGTGAAATGAAAATCAACCTTTTTGTTATTTTTCGAGAATACTCGAGACGAGAAATTTCAATCACAACTCTGCCATAAATTCTCATATTTAACTTCATCTTGATGGTGTTAGTTAGACCACAAGAGTACATTGTAGAAGTATAATATCTTTGTTTCAACTCTATACTTACTTATGCATATTTAATTGCCTTACCTGTATTAATCTTTAGTTAGTACAACTTTACTGTACTATGAAAAAATACAAAAATATATGCTCTGCGTCAGATTTCACTTTTAATTTACATCCATTTACCTATATCACACAACTATGTAGGTACTTATATATATTCATACGTTGATTTTTTAGTCATCGAGTTAGATTTTTATGAAGTTCAGTCGCCCAGTGTAATATGTTCTCACAATGAAATTGGGCGCTTTATAGCTTCCGATAATTAGTCGCTTGAGGACTATTTAGATGAGTTCATTTGATAAATATGATAATTTTTTTCTCCTATACATTTCATTGTATCGAGAGAGGCATGCTCCTTACATAGAAAAATAGCCTGAATGCGTGTGTGCTATCCAGTTTATTGGTCATGAAACACTAAGACAATCCACAAAATGCGTTTGTATGTATATATCATGAATACCTATCGTCATAAATGACATCTTAAAAAGCGTATTATATCTTCCTCTATTCTGAGATGTTTCATTTAGAATATTTAGATATTTACCGATACAACTTAGGTTTTAAAAAATTTCATTACGTTACACATAAAGCCAGTAAATGTTGCTGTCTAATTAGTTAAGTATGTAATATTTCTCATTAAATTTATGAATATGCTTGCATGGATATATCACAAAGGCTTGGCTATCGACAGTAAATAGGTATCAATCATTATATTATTACTTACGTGAAAGACTAATTTTATTGCATGTTTATATATTTTCGTCTCCTAACAATTAAATATTGAAAAATTCTTTGTATTATTAGGTGGATGTAAAAATATTTGTCAATATCAATAAAAATAAAAGTTTTTTTGTAAACTCAAATTAAAATTTATTTTTCACTTTTTTTTTTAAATTATCTTGTAAGTTGTAAGGTTGGTTAAGATTAAAAATGTGTTGTTTGTATTTATTACCAAATACCTCGTTTATGTTTCACAATATCTATTACTTGATTATAAATTTGCATACTTAATAATATACGATCTGATAAGCCATGATTAATTTAAAAGAAATGCTTGAAATCTTAGTCATATTTTTATATAAATTTGTATAAAAAAAACATTTCACGATGTCTTATGTGTCTTTTCGCTACTGAACGTGATGATTTAATATTTAATTACGAGTCTATTCCAGCTATTGGTGAATAGATCAAATTTCAATTTTATCTCGTTTCTTTTCAATCATTTGTTTTTGTACAATGGTGTTCGTGAATTTAAAATCCGAGATCAAGAAGTCAACGTTAATCTACATATGAAATAAAATTGAAAAGAAGCTGCGACGCGCACAGAAATCTATTAATGTACCGATATAATTTTATGCAAACAAGTGGTAATAAATACAGGGAAAATAATTTAAATACATTTAATAACTAACCACAAAATCCTTTAAATAGATTTATCAACACTTTCAAAAATACACTCATTTTGTTTATTGGAAGGTGTTTGATAAAAAGCAAAGACTACCGCACAACACAATTGAGTAAAATACGCACCAGTGGGTCTATTCTATACTTATCGAACACTAAATTGATAAATAGTATCAAACTTAGGGTAGGTTTGTATCAAAATATTAGCACTTATTGTAACAATTACACGAAGCCGGTTTTTATTGTTGCAATAAGTGCGATATTTTAACAGCAGCAAGACAGGTGCTGTTAAAATATAGCACTTATTGCAACAATAAAAACCGGCTTCGTGTAATTGTTACAATAAGTGCTAATATTTTGATACAAACCTACCCTAAGTTTGATAATATTTTTCACTTTATCACTTTAGCGGTCGATAAGCATAGAATAGACCCACAGTTGTGTTTTCTATGAAGCAGATAAGACTATTAACTCGAACAAGGAGTTTCACAATCTTTTTTTTTTTTTTTAATTTAGAACGTATTTTTCAGAAATTAGTGTCAACCGAATGTAAAAAAAATATTTACAGTATAAAAAAATCTTTGTCACATAACTTATGGGGGATTATTAAATAAGTTAAATTTTTGTAAGGCGACATCTATAAATGCTTTAATGGGTGTCCAAACATACCTGCGCCACCACAATCAATTAATCATATATAATTCTGGAAACATACTTGTTGCTATATAACACTCAATGACAGTTTATCGTATGATATATGAAAAAAAAAAGGGTGCATTAAAACCTGTCAGAGCTTCGAAGGGGGGGGGGGGTTCAGACTTTTCAATGACTCGGTTTCTAGGAATGTGGGATAAATATCATGTGCGTAATATAATAAATAATTATGGTTAGCAATAACATCTTGCAAATTCGGCCATTTGAAATGAGTACAAATAATTAAAGACGTACAAAGATTAGTTATCAAACTGTGATTTTTCTTCGACTGTCTCATTTTATCTCTAAATGGCTATAAAATAGATCTACTCGGACCCTACGTGAATGGATGCAAGATGCAATATTAGGGATATGGTTTCCAGTAGACTCTAAGCTTCGGTGGTTATTACCACGTTTTTCTTAGCTCGTATTCTTGTTTGTCCGGTGGTTGTTTATTCAGTACAAATCTTGCAATCGATTTTTAACTAACTTCCCGACTAGCTAGACATTTGAAACTTTTAGAATATATCAGAACACGATGCCAATGCATTCTTTTAATATTTATCTTTTAGCCATCTTTAAGTAGAATTGAATTCATTTTCAGTAAATTCTGTTTTGTATGAAAATTTATTTTGGAAGAAATCCGTAATCCAATCCACTATTGTTAGTTGCTAAGGGGGTGGTCCTAGCAACTAAATTATTAATATATACGTGCGTTACTATGGAAATCAAAATGACATTTCAGTATTCTATATGTGTTTGTTTGTTGCAAAATAGCAAAAAAATGATTTGTTGACAATTGTCTTATTTGTCCTAAATTATTAATACATAGAATTGTCAAGTTTATATGATTCAACAGAAAATTTAAAAACGTGGTATATAAAAAGTTCTTTTTATCTTGTACTTAATTATTTTTATAATGAAATTTAATGTATGTGGTTTAATTAATATCTGGTGTAGTTTCAATTGTTGAAATGTACGAAATCCATACCTTCGTTGTGACCTGAAAGTGAATAAATAAATCTATCTTAAAATATGTACTTATAATAAAGCATAGTGATAGATAGTGTGTCTTCACAAACCAATCGCGCACTAAATTGCATTGACATAATAATCGTTAGACACGTAAGTATCAATATCCCCCAAATTTCGTAATTTACCTATACTATATTAGTATATACCTTTAATATGTATATAGACCGAATGATTAATTATTATATTGCGTAGTGGCCGAGGGTCCACAATTTTGATGGTAGATAATCGAAGCAGTTCGCAGTTGTCCGTCGTACTGTTATACAACCTCCCAAGTTTCAGAGTACGTTA
The DNA here is from genome assembly GCF_057557595.1 of Rhyacophila brunnea. Classification (NCBI taxonomy): domain Eukaryota; kingdom Metazoa; phylum Arthropoda; class Insecta; order Trichoptera; family Rhyacophilidae; genus Rhyacophila; species Rhyacophila brunnea. Next base: position 3,924,769 of record NW_028232796.1, on the reverse strand, counting down.
TACCTACCAAACTTTGCATATGTTAATATATACATAATACATAACTATTGCTTATGTTAATAAACAATAGCCATGTAATTGTGTTGCAGTACCTACAGAATATTCTAACTTGATAAACACAAATGCAGGGTATCAGATGGTCATTGCACTCTGGAGCTATGTCGGATGTCACACACAAGACGTCAATAAACTAATTAAAATGATATCACCAAAAATGTATATAAAAGGGCACGCACGTCGCGCCCTTCGTCTATTATTTTTAATTCTTTGTAACGCGTATATCTTGTCCGCTGTATGTGTACTCTCATTTCCGTTGGATAAACTTTAATGTTTTAACTTTCGTGAAAGCTTATTGTTTCCCGACCATCTTCTACCATCGACCAGGTTCCAGTCAACCCAAGCTACAGGTTTCCTTTGCCTTTCTCCCTGAGGGACATAACAGTACGGTTGTCTCACAGAACAGATAATAAATAGAATACCGATAGGCTATATTCAATACGCCGCATGTTGATGCAGGCTTTTGAATGTGTGAGTGCCCGTGCAATAGTGTGTGTAATACACCAACATTAACTGAGCGTAAATGTACAAACCGAGAGCAGTTTTCAGTATCCGACGTAAAACGTATTCTTGACACGCGTGTAAGTTTAATACGGATTCTTCCTTACTCGAGTCGGTTACCTGCTATCGCCTTACCCGTTATGTATTTCAGTTCCCATTATTTCTGAGTTCCCTGGGTTGTCTCCTCATCCAGTTGTCCAGCGTACCTACAGTCATTGACGCTGAATTGTTCCATTCTTGGTATTTTCATGTTAACCGTAATATTTGGCCAAGTAGGTACATTATTCTAAATATTTTTTATTGTATTAAATTTTAATTTGGAAGAACTTCATCGAGGGCTATTTTTATCACAATGTTTATTTTGATTTTCAATGAAAAAATAAATGGGTATTCAAAAACTAATGAAATTCCATCTATTCCTATTTTTGGAATATTGTATTTTAATTAATCTATATCTCAAACAGGAGATTTTTAAAAATCCTTGTTATAATGGCAACACGGCTGATGGTTATCATCACATCCTTCCATCTACGGAATATTATCGTTTCTTGGTTCATCGGGTAGATGTCGTTCGATCATGATATAAATCAATTGATTTACGATCAAGCTGATGTATACCTATTATTCTCGTGGTATAAATTTTATTCCCACTTTATTATTCTTGAATCCCATGTCTGTTTAATATTCATTGATTTAAATTACTCTCGAAATAAAATTACTATGCGACGCCAATCCGGACTGCGGACGAATTAAAAATACATAACATCTTATCTCCACATCTTTGCAAATAATATTCGTTATTATTTTTGAGCAGATTTTAGCGTGTGAGTGCTGATTATTGATATGTCTTTTCTCATTTCGTAACTAGAGTAAATACACAGTGAACCTTCCGTTTTCCTATAACTTTTTATTGATATGAGAGAGTTTAGTCCATCGTTATAGAGGGGACTGTGACAATTGGGCACCAGGACAATAGGGCGCCACACTGTCTAATGAAATAAATAGACGTTCGTTACGATTTAATACAGAAAGTAGACGAGGAATTTTAATCAGTTTCTATCTACTACTTATTAGTTTAAATTGATTTTACTCCTAATATATTGTTTTTTATTGCGGATTGAGAATTATCATGCTTTAGGCTTTATATAAAAATAAAAGAACCCTCTTCTCGCTGGAAATAAACGTAATGTGCATTGATGTGTGCATATTTAAATGATCAGCATGTATTAAATTTAATAATAATATAATAATAATTTAAATAAAAATAATAATATTAAATATATATTTTAAAACCTACCTATAATTCACGACCGTCTATTTATTTTCTAATTTCATTCGATTGCGTGGCGCCTAGTTGTCCCGGTACCGAATCGTCCTAGACAAGTTAGAGAGTCGTGTCGTCCCACATGTGAAAATCGGGTGACTGTATTGGGCAGGCCACGTCTGAAAGACACCCAACCATCACAGAGACTCCTCTTCATCAGACCAAAAAGGAAAAGGAGGCCCGGATGACGTACACGGCGATAGTTAGAATGTGTAGAAAAAGGCAGTATCCCTGGAGCTAAATTAGTGTAAGAAGTTACAGAATGAAAGGATTGGAGACACGACGTACACGGCGATAGTTAGAATGTGTAGAAAAAGGCAGTATCCCTGGAGCTAAATTAGTGTAAGAAGTTACAGAATGAAAGGATTGGAGACACATCCTGGAAGCGGTCAATATCCGCATTGGTTTGTGGTACCGATGGTGATGATAGCCTCGGCTAGATTCAGTGTATAACATAAAGTAATATAAATTGGCAGTTATCTACATCATTGCCCTTCTTTTTTTAAATATTATGTTGCAATGACATTTAAATTTCTTGCACTATAAAGCTATAGCGTTCATTGAATGATAGTCGCCAACGAGATGTTCAATAAACGTATATTACATTTATATGTATTTTTTAAATTTTAATACATTATACATATCCTAAATATAATACTTTATGACGTGTAATAATCTCATAATTTAGATATTGTAGACTTTTTTCCGTCAAATTTTAAACAAATAAAATTAACTTTATTGCTTTTAAAATTTGCGGATTGGAAATAGTTTTGAATTAAATACTATGTTAAGTTGATGGTATAATATGTTATAAACACGATTTAAAGAGGATAGTAATTGAGGAGGTCAAGGCCTGATCTCTGATTCAGCCGTTACCGCCATTAAGAGAAGATTAAATTTGTCGATCAACAATGTAAAAAAAAATATTTTTTTCGCTGATTTTCTGTTAAATATTTTTAAAATTTAAAATCAATATCAGATATTGGGTACTTATATAATACAAATTTATCTCTTTATTTATATTATTAAGTAGGTACTATTTGTTATAGATAATTTGGTAGTGTATTGAACGATCGATCTATCCAGGTTTATCCGTCTTTTCTTATCTTCATCTAGCCTTGTGGCGGATGTAATGAGTTTTCTCGTGAAATCCTGCGTCTAAATCCATCTCGTCGGTTTACGGCTTTTGGCACCTTTACCTAGTAGGTACACCACCCCAAAAAAACGCTCTCTGGGCATCGGCGAGCAGTTTTTCTGAAGAATCGCAGAATATGATGCTGGCATACAGAAGACAGTCTTGAATTTATTTCATTCCTTGCAGATTCGAGACACAGATTCTATGTTCGTATATTACGATATCCTCACGAGCCGTCGCCAGTACCAGTGCCAGTACATTTGAAGCTATTAAAAGCAATTCAACTTTATATTCTTAGGCAAACGATAAAAAAGCTCTCTTCAAAAACTGTAATATGCTTGCTAACTACAGTAAATTATTATTTTTTATCAGTAGACTTTGTGATATTTATAACCAATTAAAGTATTTTCTAGTTTTCTAGATCAAATCTTATTTTTTCTTCCAAAATGTTAATTTATCACACACAAGAAGATTAAACCAACAAATGACCGACTTTCGATAATTTTGGACTTTGCTGGGTTCGTTTTTAATGTTTCTACTTAATATTTGGTTTAACTAATATTAAAGTTTTATTAATATGATATGAATTCGTTGTATTTTTGGATTCCGGCATTGGCATTGGCATCCCTCATTTTTCTACTCGTCTGAATGAGTAATATACAGATATTACAAAGACTTTATATGGAGAAGAGAAATATTATACTATAACAGTTCCATTATTTGAGAAAGTGTAAGTTTTCATTTCATCGTTTTTTTTATATAAAAAATTAAGACAATACAGTCGATGAGAGTATTTTATTATTCAAACAGGATGTGTTTTGTTTCAAAATTCCTTTACTTTTATTTTAGGATGATAACCCCCGCGGAGGTGCACGGGTCGTAGAAAACACCTTTTCATTGTGGTTGCATGTTTTGTTTTTTTAATGTTTTATTGATAGGTTTATTTATAAGAATTCTCAAAGCGTTGCATAACAACTCCAACCTTACAATCAGATCATTATAAAATATTACTATTGTTAAATATTTTAATATTACGTTTTTATCTGTATATACACAATGTTATTTTATACACTATCTCATGCTTATTTTTGGTAATATAAATGTTTAATATTTCACTGTAGGTTCACCTACCTTGTCTTGTACAACAAAATGTCTTCAGATGGATATATTATATTTAATAATGTTTTTCGCAAACTAAGGGTAGGTTGGAGTGCTTTCAGCTTTCCGAATAACGTATTTTAAACGTTAATTGTTCAAGAAGCATGTGTCAACTATTAAAAAGTTTCAATCATAGCTTCGGTTATCTGGAATTCATAGATAATCATTTAAATATTTACATACTTACCTACTAATGATATTCTTGTCAAACTGTCAATTGGTTATTTTACGATTTTAAAATCTCTGATATTTTTAAATATAGTTTCTATGGGCAATTTACTAGTACCCACATGAATGTGGAATGAATATGTTTCACTGGTCAATAATTTATTTATAAATACAAAATTTGATGCATTTAGTTTTACTGTTTTTTTAATGTTATGCGTGAATTAAACGCGGTTTTAACATTATCTTTAATTTATTGATACATTTTGTTGGAGATTAAACATTTTTTTTTTAGAATTATTAGTAACCATGTCTTTGCTTTTTCGTACAAGGTGGTTGTTAGTAATTTTGAACAATCACTAACACCCAGGCTTTGAGAAAAACACATACATATATTGTGTCCTGACCGGGAATCGAACCCAGGAACTCTCGGGTGGAAGGCAAGCGCCTTACGCACTGCATCACGAGAGCCTTTAAACATTAATGATTCAATTTATGATTATGGTTTCATTATTTGATATTTATAAATTTATCGGATTGAGTGGGACTCAAATTCACATTATTCAGTAATCTATTATCCTTTTTAAGTTTAAGTTATCGATCCGTTTATGACTAATGTGAATCATTAGTTATTTTCAATCATTACGCTATCTGAGATGTTTTAAATTCCGCCAAGCAAATGCAGTCAACTTTTAGTCCAGGATCCCATAGACTTTTTGTATACATAATATGCGGAACGTATTCTGACGATTGGAATAGGATTTAGGGGTCACAAATATATATAATGTCGATGTTGCCAGGCGATATTAGTGGTCATTTTTTTTTTGAGGTTTTAATTTTTTTCTTATAACCCACCACAAATTGTTCTGAGTTCTTCAATAAAACCATGACCGAATCAGGGATTGATTGAAAATGCAATAATTTTGTACTATGCCATCGGCATGGTCGTAGACCGGTTCGTCCCATTTGAAAAAATAAAAATAGCGGGTAGTGCAATGTGTTCAAAATTATCGATTCTTTGGATCCTCCTTGGCTTAAATTATTTTATTTAGTAGCATTTTTGTATAGAATCACCCAGACTGGTTTCTTTACCATATATATGCATGTCATTAGTTTTAGTATTATGGTTAATCCAAAAACAGTGTAGGTTGCACATATAGGTAGATGAATAAATGAAATAACGAAAACCACTAACCACACTAAGTACCTACACGTTTATAAAAAAAAAGAAACAACAAGTCAAGTGTTCAAACTTCTTTAAGTATCATGATCACATTTTTTACAAACACTACTTACACATTTGCACAATGATATACATACCAAAGCCGATTTATGTAACTACATGATAATGTACGGCAGTTAGAATTACATTTGCATGGCTTAACTAAATAATTTGGAAGAGGTTCATTCGTCATTTGTCTTGGATATATACAATTATTTTCTCGTAACTCATAGCCAAGTTGTAGGAAATCAATAGGCTCAATAATGGATCAGATGAGATTTTCCATGAATAAACATCGACATTATATATCTTTGTGACCCCTAAAACCTATTTCAATTGTCAGAATGCGTTCCGCATATTATGTATACGAAAAATCTATGGGATCCTGCACTATTTATTATTTAAAACAATGTAATTACCTAATCGTTTTACTAACATGAATTACTGCTGGCGGCAGGCGTTTTATTAGTGACAACGTTCTTATACGCACGATTCACGAATAATGAGGGGGGGGGGTAGATATTGTTATTATATAGATATTATATTAAGTTGTCTATCATGGATGCTGTATTTTATGTGTAATTCAATCGATTATCAAAATTTACCATTTGGATTAAATAATTGTAACGCCAATTTTTGAACCCAACGATTTTGATATATTTTATAGGAAATCGATAGAATAATTAAATATGATCACGAATTTAAATTTTATTACAGCTGACGTCGCCCTCTGCACTCTGCCCCTCGGAGTACTGAAGATCTCGACAACTCCTAAATCGGTCCAGCAGAACTGCGTGCAGTTCAACCCCCCTCTTCCTGATTGGAAGGTGAGAGCAGCTCACAGGCTCGGCTATGGAAACCTCAACAAGGTGGTGTTATGCTTTGAGAAGATCTTCTGGGATCCGAATGCAAATCTCTTCGGGCATGTTGGTACTACAACAGCTAGTCGAGGTAAATTATCACTTGTTATTAAATATTACGTTAATACTTTCCTACGTGGTATTGCTTATATTATCTTGAGTTGAATTAGTTACATCTTCGAAGAATATATGAAAATCTACGCTGTAATACAAATGCAAAGGTGAAACTTGTATCGCTAGACATTCCGATTTGGACGTCAACGATATTTAGATTTTTTTTTAAATGGAAATTGCTTTTAATACTGACTTAGTAAGTCATATATACGGATTTTTCTTATACAATATTTAGTAAGGATTTCATAACGATTTTAGTACGGTTGAATTGGCAACTATACAACAATTCATATTTTTCAGATTGGCAGCAAATAAAACGATTATCTTCCTGTTTTGTCATTTTACTTAGGTTTCTTAGTTACGCATTTATTTTACGTGCTATTTGGTTGTTTTTTTCTGAATAGTGATTTGTATGACAAATATTAATACTTATATAAGTGTGAATTTTGTTACGCATGAACATGCAATGGGAAATGGCTTGCATATGATTAAATCATTCAAATAAGCAACATTTGTTCAGTCTAGGACGATTTGGCGCCGGGACAACTGGGCGCCACGCAATCAAATGGAATTCGAAAATAAATAGACGTTCGTGAATTATAGGTTCTTTTAAAATATATATTTAATATTTATATTTAAAGTATTATATTATTATTTAATAATTTGTGATAATTTAAATATGCACATGTAAATAGTGATTTAAGAGGGTACTTTTATTTTCATATAAAGCCTTAGGCATGATAGTTCTCAATCCGCATTAACAAGCATTAAGTATGTCCAGAGCAAAATGAATTGAAAAAAATAAGTAGTTGATAGAAACTGATTACAATTCCTCGTCTACTTTCTGTATAAAATCGTAACGAACGTCTATTTATTTCATTCGACAGTGCGGCGCCCAGTTGTTCCATTCCGGTTTAATATATTTATTCATAATCTTTATAGAAGGATTTCATCAACACTTTGGCAAGTTAACCCTCAATAGAACATCATATTGTAATAGTCACACAAAACTCTTTCTTGTATATCCATACATTCGTTTTTTATATTAATATGGTATCTAAATAATTATACGTCTTTTGTACGTGACTCGCTGTAGTGCCGACATGGTGTATGTACTTACACTAAAAAGCAACTCCCCACAACAATATATAAATTTATTATAAACACATGTTTTTTAATCGTTTTGGTTTTAATAGAATTCCGCTACCTGTCCATGACCGCAAAATCATAGTGTATTATAAAATATGAGCAACATTTTTAGTCATGTAAGTTGAACGGAAATTTTGCAATACATCCTAACTGACTGTCCAACGTATTATGTTTATAATACGGGTATCAAAATATAATGTATTATGTTACAAACATTTTTATACATTTATATTTTGAATTTTTACAACATAGATTCTATAATTGATTAATAATCGTACCTATGTGTAGTTAAAATATGAACGCTAATCATTTAATTAAAGCTCTCCAAACATTCATATAATAAACCATACAAGCTTTTCACAATATCGAGATAGGAGATTTTGCAAGTTGATTCATGGTTTAACGGCATTTTTACGCACGCGAAAACTATTATTTGCGGTTACGTAATTGTTACATTTTTTTTCTTCGACGTACAAATTAGAGTTTACGTTCGATGTATTCTCCAAATAGCCATTAAACACAATAACTTTTTTAACTGCCCGTGAAAAATGATACCTGTATTAGCCATACACTGGTAGATTTTGTGTGGTGGTTAATTCACGTAGTAGTCTGTGATTTAAATACCTTTTATACTTGACTCACGTCGGGGTCACCATTTATAAGGGGTGTAGTTGTTATGTGTTTGGTCATCTACCGTCGTTCTTATATTCTATCCAGATTGTTGTGTTTGGATGTGTGATGTGATATTTTTATATGAGTCTCCATTAAGGAAACACATGCGGGTATTTATATAGTTTTATATTTTATATGAAGCACAAGTACATTGGTGATATTACACGGCAGAATAACAGGAAAGTATATTAATCAATGAATTGACAATTAGTACAGATTTATAATAATACTTTTACATTTGATAATTTAAGAAAAAGACGAGTGTATCGTAACGACTACACTTTGGAAGCGCTCTGTGTTCTGACCTTTCCGTCTCATTATTGTCTATGCTCTACAAATTAGCATAGACAATAATATGTCATTTGTAGAGTTGGATAAAACCTTTACATATTTCATTCTACATTCAGTTAACTCGAACATTCTCAGTTTTAGCATTCGGATCCCATACGATCTATATATCTATGCTCTCATATTATGTATTTTAATTTAAAAAAACCGATTCACATTGTAAAATGTTGTATTGGTATATTCGGTTTCAATTTTTTTGAATACCAGCGCACGACGCGTCTTTAGAATCATCTAGGTTATGGATTTACGTGTTGTACTATTCCATTTAAGTTGATTTTTGCCACCCGGGTTTCGCCTTTCGGCATCTTCAGGCGCTGTGTACACTTACCAAAGGCAAACATACACTGACTGCCTTTGGTGAGTGTACACGACGACTCAAATGGAATAGTACAAAACTTGAATGCATTAGAATTTAAATTCAAACTCCATCAAGTACCTTCGGTCGATAGTAGATATTAATTTTATAATCATCACCAACGGAAACCAAGATCCACTGCTGAATAGAAGTCTCTCGTAGCTATCTATAACTACTCCTCACAATTCTTAGGTATTCACTGACACGTATTTTTCAACGTTATTAAATCTGCTCTTGGATGTATAGTGCTTCCTGATACTACTGCAACTAGGTACTTGCCCAATGATTATCCACTTGATGAGAGATAGTTTGGCGATTTGAATTAACTTGAAGGTAGGTTTCTTATTTCCTGTATCCGGAAAACTTCTCAATTTTTATGCCATCATCTCCCCCGTTTATCGTTGGATTTCTCGTTTATCCGAAGCCGTCGCTGATTGAGGTTCTGTGTGATCTTCTCAGATTTTCACACGCTTACATTCGGCAGACTTTTGGTTTTATTTTACAATTCTTAAAGCCAATCAATCAACATAAAATACATTTAACTCATATCTAACACTATTATTATTAAAATTTTGTTTATTTCTGGTATAAAACTACTGGAAGTCGATTCAGGCCTAACCTCCGATGATAGTTTATTTAGTTCCTAATATAGAATGTTATTGTCGTGTTTTTATGTTAGTTTTAAAAAATTAAATATTAGGAGATCAAGCCCTTTTAAACATCTTAAAATGTATACACGATAACAGCTGTTCATGTGATTTCATTATGTTCCTCCGTTGTCTTTGGAGCTTTGATGGTTGTTTTAATGCGTCATAAAGTTATTTAAATCGACTTTGAAGATTTTCCCACGTTTTATGTTAGGTTTACAATAAACATGATTAAAAAAAAAACCAACACTTATCGCCGGGTCTTGTAAAACTCGGAACCAAACATATTATTTTAATTAGCCCGTTCAAGTTATTAGAGGCCTTTGTTTTTGCACCGCCTTTATGTAAATTATCATTTTACTACCTATTTTAATATCTTGCACAAGAGCAATGAAAAATAATTAATTAAAAATATCATGTGAAGTGTATTTCGTATTGTTTTCTTAATTTTTACTTCATAACTCTGCGTCAAGTGTTTAGCACCCCATTTTGTTTCAAACTTCCTTTTTATATATTGGTGAATATTGACTCTTGGTACTTTAAATTTAATGTAAGATAGTTGTTGTGAAGAATCTGAATTGTTATTAATTAATTTGAAGATAAAAATGAGGTCAGAAATAGTACGCCGTGTTTCTAAAGATTGGATTTTGAAATATTCCATTCGGGAAAAATAATTAATAAGTGGATATTAAGGTGATTGCTGAAAGATAGATGATTTAAATAAACCTTTTTTGCACTCGTTCCAATCTATTGACTTAACTTTAAAGTAAGCAATAATACATCTATTATATTTGTCACAAGCCATATGTACTATTCAATTTCTTATAGGTGAGCTTTTCCTCTTCTGGAATCTATACTCTGCGCCAGTCCTCTTGGCATTGGTGGCTGGCGAAGCTGCAGCGATTATGGAAAATGTCACCGATGACGTCATCGTCGGACGCTGCGTCGCTGTGTTGAAGGGGATATTCGGACAGAGCGCTGTGCCACAGCCCAAGGAATGCGTGGTTACTCGGTGAGTATCTATGCTATAGTAGATCTGTATTTTAATAAGTACCTAAGCAGACCACTGTGATCACTGCTGAAACTGAAAGAAAATCTATTTATTCTAACCAGAGCTGGAAATTTAACCGAAACTGAACCCTAAAACTCAGAGAAGCCCTTAATTATTTTGGAACGGAAACCGATAACAGAATTCTTGGTATCGAATCTTGAGAACTCCGACTTAAAACTGGAATCGCTTAATAATTTCGGTATTCCAGAGGTGAAATTGATTTTTAATTTTGTAATATTGTTATTCTTCCAGCCTCAGTTATTCCAAAGAAATATATTATACATTACGACATGTTTTGCTAACGTTTATTTTTCTCAAAATAATGGTATAGTTAGACTATAGACTTTTACTTTTTAATTCAACTAGGTATAATATGTATCTATGTATTCCCCACGATGGCCGCGCGGCTTAAGCGTCGGCCTATGACGTCGTGAGTTCCAGGTTCGAATCCTGGGTCTGGCAAATACACATATTGTTTTTCAATGTATGTTTGAGTCAGAGTATGGACCTAATTTGAGCAAGTGGCTATCATCCATTTCTCGTATAAAACAGAAATCTATTAATACAATCTTATTAGGATCGGACATGGTAAAAAAAATATATATACCTATATGTATGTAAGTAAGTACCTACTTATATTGATTTTAGCAACCGGGCCCGACCCCCAATATAGTTTTTTTTGCTGAAATCGATTGCAGAACCGATCCTATATCTTTAAACTGTTTTAAAAGCTCTGATTTAAACTATAATGGATATTCAAAACTGTATAATGTGAATACCTAGTACATTTATAGTAATCGAAAACAAATTATTAATTTTTAAAATTGACACTTTTTAATCACTACCTTGTCAAAAAACATCCCTGTCCGATATTTTATTTGTTCTTAATTAATGTAATTACTGAGGAATTATTTATTAAAAATACACAATTAATTATTCTTCATTCAAATTTTGTGGTGTTAGTGAAGTTTTGAAATTTCTTGTATCATTATTTATAATATGTAATTCTCTTCATAAAAAGTTATATAAATATTCGGTAGTTACTATTATTATCTAATATCTACATAAGATGATTTTCTCAATATGTGCACTATTCTTTTCTGTTGTCGAACTTGTACCTTCCTCCAACAGTCACTTGTCGCCAAAGATGATCATTAGATATTGTTTACTTGTAACATTTTTTACGAGGACTAATTGTTAACTTATTGTCATCTTTATACTTTTTTCATAGTTGGAGGGCTGATCCATATGCCAGAGGGTCTTACTCGTTCGTAGCTGTTGGTTCATCTGGCACGGACTATGATCTTCTAGCGGCCCCCGTAGAAGTTACGCCTGGACATCCGACACTGTTCTTTGCTGGTTAGTATTTTTTAAACAGTGACTTAACTAATTTTACGTAAGAAAATTATCTTTTGAATAGCAACTATTGTAAGTGATGGGATGTGGTGTTAATGGAAAAAGAGCACAGCACGGTTTGAGCATGCTAATGGGAATGGTCTTCTAAAACATACCTTCATATAGTTCTACAGATCCTTGGCTAAATTTCCACAAGATTTTATGACCACTTAGATGGACGTATTTTCAGTGAAAATATCGAAGTTCTATGCAGAAGAAGCATGTCCCATCGCAATGGTGTGTCCCAAATAAAAACTGCGACAATCTTCTCGATACATTTAGACATTCGGTCGTTATGATGCAGTTAACACTGTAGAAATATAAAAGATGTAAGTAATATGACAGTATAAAAAATTTACATAAATAATTTTGAAAACACTTGTGAGAAAATATATTATAACTAATAGAAGAAATCTTTTTTGAAAAGGGTAAGACAACCAGCAGGAATTGAACCTGCATCTCTCAGATTTCGTGCCCATGCACATTCATAGAGTATAGACAACTATGCTATAAGGGTCACTTAATTGCGACAAATTTTAACTAATGGCTCTCAATATTCTCTGAAGCGCTTTCCAAATTGAGTTACTATTGGCGATCGGCTTTTATATTTTAAATCAAAGTAGATATTACTTTAATTACTTACCGACGTCACGGGTCACTACAAGATTTTTTGTTGTAACTTACTTGAACTTACAAAATAGAATTTTTCTATTGGTTATAATATATTTTCTCAGAAGTGTTTTTAAAATTATGTATGCTGAATTTTATCTTGTGAATTATTCGTTGAATAAAAAATAGTGAATTATATAAGATTCATTAAATTAAAAGTAGTCATATAAATTCTAATGCAATAAGACAATATATTATATCAATGCACTTTTTATAAGCATACAAAATTATCTGAATTCACCACCCACATTTAAAAAATGAGTATGTACACATTGAAATTATTATTATGAGCTCTTAATTTAGGTATAACTTATCTATATACTTGTAAAAGATTGAAACTGGATTTTAATTTATCTACTACAAAATATGTATTTTTTCACTGACGTCAAAGCGCGGCGTCTATGTAACGTTTGTGAAAAATGTTTTTTGTGATAATAAAAAATGTAGTGCGCTTTGACACGGGCTGCATTTTCAGTTGCAGTGTTGCATCATCAGTTGATTTGCATATCGCGCCATCGCTAATCTGCAATGTCGAGCAAATTAATTACCAGAGCGTTCGGTGTGAGCCTTGCACTACTTTTTTGAGTTTTTCATCTGGCGCAGTGTGTTTTTTTTTATCGAAGTGAATCGATGATTCTATTTTTAGACCGTAATTTACGTCGCTACATTAGCTATGTTTTTTTAATCCCAATATTCAATGCTGTTACTTATGTCACTATCATATTCTGTTATTATATTATGTATGAAGTGTGTGAAAAATAAAATGACCGAAAGTCTCTCCTGAAGTTTGATCCACCAGTAGGTATGGTTAATATATATATTTTTGGTACTTATTCATTCGTAATAAATATATAATAGTAATGAAAATAATTACAAGATAAAAAGAACTTTTCATATACTTACAACGTTTTTAATTCTGTTTAATTATTGCTCAATATGCTCAAACTTGTACTTGATATGAAGTAAATAAAAAACAAAAAAACAAAAAAACAAACAAATATAGAATACTGAAATGTCATTTTGATTTCTATAGTAACGCACGTATATATTAATAATTTAGTTGCTAGGACCACCCCCTTAGCAACCAATAATAGTCTTTTACTTTTTACGGATTTTTCTGAAATAACTTTCCATACAAAACAGAATTAACTGAAAATGAATTCAATTCTACTTAAAGATGGCTAAAAGAATGCATTGGCATCGTGTTGTGATATTTTCTAAAAATTTCAAATGTCTAGCTTGTCGGGAAGTTAGTTAAAAATCGATTGCAAGATTTGTACTGGACAAACAAGAATACGAGCTAATAAAAACGTTGTAAAATGAACTCTACCTGCATTGTTATAAGAGTCAACTACGTAAATTTGTATAAGTACGTCATTTTTTTATTACCTACTTTAATAAAATTAAAATTAAATTAAATTTTATAGAATATTTTTAGAGCATTATTTTTACCTATAAATAATATGTAGGTATTATTTATGTACTTAAAACTGAATATTTTTACTCTTTCACAACAGCCTGCAAAATAATCAAAAAAATGTAATTTCGATACGGCCATTCGTTCCTAAGTATTCGATAGGATCCGTTCTAACTATCTTAGAAATAGAGAACATCAGTTGTTTATTCTCCCAAGGTGCAGAACCAACCTGCCACTGGTAATGCCAATTGGGAGGGCGATAACTATGTTCAACGAAATTGCTTCGGGTGTTGATATATTCCGCCTACGTGAGGATGAGTATAGGTGGACGTTATTTTATAAATTTTTAAAATAGGGTCTGCTTAACTCATCCGGTGTATTTCCATGTACCTATATAATTAATATTTTTGTATGTACATATTTGTTTAATAACATATTATCTATCTCTTTTTTATGTCATGTTGTGAACGTCTTAAACTTATAATTTGTAATGTCCACAATATGTAAAAATAAATAAAAAAATAAATAAATTGAAAAAATAAATAAATTGAAATTTATATAATAAGATGACTCTTAATAATATAACATTCACAGTGAATTTTATATTTAAAACATATTTACGATGGATGGCAGTTATGTATTAGCCTAATGACACGTATTGAAAAAACAGAATTTGATTTTTGTAAGACTTGGGATACGAACCAGTACCTACTTACGATATCAAAGACAGGTAGGTACGTTAGTACTAAAGTATATTAACTAATTCTATTACGAGTAGGTATTTCTTTATTGAATGTAAAATCAATATTGTAGATATAAAGTGGAAGGCATATTTGACGTTATATTTTATCGAGAATACAAGCAACGGTTCATGGTTTTTTTACAGATTCTAAAAAATCCAATTTTTAACAAATTGCCACGGAGACAGGTTCCAATAATTGATGTTTTAATAAAATACATCCGCGCACAATTTTTAACATTTTGTTCTAATGAAAAATGTGCATTTACTCCGTTGTGTGAAATAATAAATTGGTATTCTTTATAAAAAATATCCGTTATTTATATTTTGTCTTTGCCGTGTCTAAAAGCTCGCGTTCATTATGACAGCCACTGGAACACCTCGCAATGGCTGGTTTTTGGGGTCATCATCCGAAGTTTTTGGCGTATAGTGGTACCGTCTTACCCCTGTGCAGTGCTGTATATCCAAATTACTTGAAAAAATATCCTTGTTTAAAGAGGACCCTACAAGAGGCCTCTAGATCCTCTAATCCTCATAAAAAAACTTTTCATGTTTTCTACCATTATTTCTTCTATCCATACAAAAATTGTATTTCAGTCAATCTAAAGCTTGTTCTAGTGATTTATTAGGGAATCAATGAAGGTTCCATCTGGAAAAGATTCAACATAGTGTATACTTACCTCACATTGTTATTTACACAGCGGTACCCCCCCCTTCGCCGCGTTAACCCGATTATCACCTCTTCATACCCAGACAGTATTCTCTCTACGCAGATTGCTTACGGTTAGAGTTGGGTTTCGGGAATTCTTGAGAAATTTTCGAGATTTTCCATCCCGAATCTCGAGAACTGAAATTTTTAACATTTCGGGAAATCCCGGATCTCGAGAATTTTTTCTCGGGATTCGGGATTTCTTTATTATCAAATATTAATTGAAAAAACGATTTTCTATATGAAAAAAGTGGATAGAAACACAAAACGTCGAAAGACTGATCGGGGCATTTAACAAAATAATTGTGTTAATTATTAAGCCAACGTCGACTCAAAATTAGTGCAATTTTTGCAGCATCAGGGAATTTTGTTTCTCAAAAGTGTACGCGTTTGTCAGACGCAGCGATTGACAGTCTGTGTTTTTTTTAATTCTATTTTAATAAGTAATATTTTCAATTATTTTTGTTTGCGTTCTTCTATTTTGTTTGTCTTCTTACATAATTTAAAAAAAAAACATATTTAAATTTGTCTGTTTTTACACTAATTTTAGGATTTTTACAGGTTTTTTTTTAAATTAACCGATATCTCGAAAATCCTTTTCTGGAAATCCCGAATCTCGAGATTGAGATTTTCTCGGGAAATACCCAACTCTACTTACGGTTATGTCCACCCACCGGCCGTTATGACGCGTTGCAGTAACTGACTGTCATAATGGGCGTGAGCTCTAACTTGTACTTGATTTTTGTGCGATGTTTTGTAATATTGTTTCATTGTGATATCTATGACCTTTTGAGTTTTGTATAGTCCATTATTTATTAATGTTATAGTTAATTTACAATACATTGTTTGCTTTGAATGTTAAAAATATCGAATGAACAAAATACATCTGTTATCTATTTACCCAGTAATACACTTCGGGCAGTAAGTAAAAGTCTATACATATTTTATATAATATTATATCTTAAATGTCAAAGATTTTATCTTTATGACTTCGCAATATGAAGTGCGGAAGTCTAAAAATGCATTAGATATTAAAATCAAAGTTGTCTTGCAATAGGCTTCTGATATTAAAAAAAGGCATATTAAATTATACGAATTAATGTTCACATTATAGAATGTAATTAAATGAGCTATGAAATTAACACGTTCTCACCCACCGTTTTATTGTTTCCTTAAGTAGTTTGAATAGCATTCATTTTTTTATCGCCCATTAAAATAAATTATTTAAAATGGTACTATGATAAACATTTTAGAATTATTATTGTGATATTAAAACTCGCACTTTACATTCGTTCAACTTATCCTACTGAAATCTAATGCGTAAAATACTATCTATTTGAACTATGTACATATTATAATAATATATTGTTGTCTTTATGTTTGTAGAGTTCGAGTTAGAGGAATGTTCAAATTAATAATTAAGTCCCAAAAAGAAATTTATTTTCGGATTAGTCATCTTTCAATTACATTTGTTTAATGAAAACCTCCAACATCGTTTACGAGTTGTATTTAACGTGCGATAATAATATTATAAGAAAATATGGTACTGTTCGGTTAAAGCGGATACAGCGAAAAACGCATTTTGAAAATAGCCGATAAACTGGATTATTTGTTAGTTTGGGTTAGTTTAGGTTAGGTTGGGTTAGGTTAGGTTAGGTTTGGTTAGGTTAACCTTACAAATAATCCAGTTTATCGGCTATTTTCAAAATGCGTTTTCCGCTGTATCCGCTTTAACCGAACAGTACCGAAAATATCTCTAAGTAATTAAATGGAGATAGTAGGGGTACCTAATGTTAAAATATTTTTATTCAGTTCTTAAGCCTTAATTGCATCATGTTGCCTTTCAGAAGTAAACTTTATTATTATTTATATGTTTCTGTATGAATTAAATTTAATTTAATACTGGCAGTTATTTGCAGTGGAAAAAGTGTGCTGGCATAATAGTTATAGTTTTTGCCATCATGCATTTAAAGCTTAATACTCTTTGTTATCTTGCCTACTTTAATGGTGTTAACTTTACAGGTAATTGGTACCTATCAGTGGCTTGCGGTGACGTTTACTTGCAGGGATTCTGATTAATAACAATTCAAATCTATTCTTATTATCTGATACATATCTACTTAGTGTATTGTAACTAATTCAATTATAGCTGTGGAAGTAATAATGTAGTTGTGTTATTGCGGTATGATAGCTCTAAAATATTTAAGAAATATATTAAACTATACAATAAATGCATATTGTTGATAAATAGTACTTTATCAATTACTTATGGGGATTCTTCTTAACTACAGCATCTATAGACCTCACGTCACTGGTACTTATATTAAAATAACTATAATACAATAATAATATCGCATAAGGATGATAAATTGTTCGTAATTGAATTTAAAGTCTTTTTTATGAGAGTGTTGTATTATTTCATATGAGTCAGTTTTAGCGTCCTCCGACAACTTCGGGCTCTATGTGTGCTCGACATATATCTAGTATGTGTTGTAAATTGATGTAGTGCACAGTAAATAACTATTAAGAAACTTTAATCGTTGTTAGACGTTATATACATACTATCAAGAATTTCAAATAAGTTTACTTTATCCGCATAATTGTATTAAAAATTGGGGCTCATTTAATTTTTTTTATTATCTCTTTTTTTTCCAAACCACATATAGGTATTACAAATGTTAAATCATGAAGTATATTAAAGGAAAACATCCATCTTAAATGACAAATTTCTATAATTATTTACCTACTTTGCTACCGTGTTAATTCTCGTTGTACGTTTTTGTGTAATCGTTTGATGCCATTATTTAGGTTAAGGGGCGAGGTGTTTACCAGGATTATTTTGTTTTCATTTGAAGTAGTTATTATGAGACAGTAACCAGGTATATATATATATATATATATTTAAAAAAAAAATAATATTTTGCATCTCTTTTATCCTTGTTAAAATGATAGAAAATTTTCTGTCTCATTCTATCGCATTGCAATTTTAACAAAAAAATAAACAACATTATGTTAGTAAATCCATTTATTAACAATATAGTAGGTCGGTATTTAACATTCATTTAAAATATTGGGTGTACTTTATTAAGTTAATATATATTTTTAAATAACTATATCACACCAATATTCAATTAATTATTGGTTATTTTAATTATTTAGGCCAAATTAAAAATAAGACGCACAACTGGCCATAAAAAAATAATTTCAGTTGTCATAATACAATTATTTGTTATTCCGTTGCCAAGACGATCAGTTTTTCCTGTCAGATAAATTCTAGGTAGGTACTTGTATCACTTTTATTTTTAATAGATATACGTCTATCTAAATACGGGTATTTCAGCTAGGTATAACTACAGTAGATCCTCGATTATCCGGATTATTTTTAATATTACTGATATGTCATTAAAAAGAAAACGTGTCGTATTATCATTAAAAGACATATTGGATATAATCAATGCTTTGAAACGTGGTGATTCGGGACGTTATCTATCTAATAAATATGGTGTCGGAACCTCACTATCTCGGATATAAAAAAAAACAGTGAAACTATTATCAAGTTTACTAATTGTTTAATGTCAGAAGATGGAAGCTCAGAGAGGAAAATTATGAAAAAATCAGGAAATAAAGAAGTTGAAGAGTGTATTTTTATGTGGTTCATACAAAAACGAAAGAGTCACGTCGTTAATACAACCGATGGATCAGGGTGTCATAGAAACATTCAAACGTTTATATAGAAAACATAATATGCTTCGACGATTATTGCTAGCAGACGAAAATAATGAAGAAACAGTTATCAGCTTCTACAAGAAAATAAATTTAAAAGATTGTTGCTACATGGCAGCAGATAGTTGGAATTCTTTAGATGTGTCAACTTTGAAAAAATCATGGAACAAAATTTTGAAAAAACCATTAGCAAGTTCCAGTAACGCGGTTGAACCTGCTTTAAGCTTTAAACAAAAATCGATAATTGATTTTTTTAATAAAAAAATATTTATTATACATATATGTAGATATAAATCTAGACAAATAAAAATTATTCATACTGAATATACTTGTCTTTCCCTGTCAATTATAATTTATTTTCGCTTATCCAGATTTTTCCTTATCCGGACTATCTTCATCCCCAATTAGTCCGGATAATCGAAGTTCTACTGTATATTAAAACTCTTTTTTATGTTGCTTATGCAGGTGAACACACAATGCGCAATTACCCAGCGACAGTACACGGGGCTTTCCTGAGCGGACTACGCGAGGCAGGCCGTATCGCAGACAATCTATTGGGATGCCCTTACGCGGCGCCTACATCACCTCCGAAGCCCTAGCGTCGCGACGCCACTGGCACTGACAAACCCGATCTCGAATAATTAGCAAGAAAAAAAATGACATATTGAGCAATTGACAATTGATTTTTTGAGAAATTAAAAGTACCTATATCAGTTGATCTAATGTTATTATGTTGGTGTATTATTCTTGTAATGCCATACAGCCATTTGAGGAACTGAGGATTTTGGGAATACACGTGACTTAAGAATAAGTTAAGAATAGTTTTTAAATCAGTATATTTATGCGTGAAGAAGGGATCTAACTGCATTTTTTTCATAACTTTTAATACCTACTTGCTTAATAAATTCTTTTGTAGAAAATGTTATTATTTTAATTACAATGTATCTCTTGAAACACTGAATAAACATATTAGGTACGGCCTAACGAAAGTCACCATTTTTATACATTATATTATTATGCAAAGTAAGATTCAAAATAATTATGGAGATTTTTCTATCGCCAATTTTCTTAAAATAACTTAACTTATTTATGCGCTTGTACTCTATTAATCCTCAGTTCTTTATGTATTAGTGTATTTTTTTTAACGTAACTTAAGTATCAAAATGTTGTATTGTTTAGTTCATTTTTATTTGTATACTGTTTCAATGAACAAATCACTTAAGAATTTACGGTTAATTTTTCGATGTCTCGCAACTTAATAATGAATATACACTTAAATTTATTTTTTCTAATAATTACTTATGTAAACTTACTTTTAAGTGCTTCACAATATTTGTTTTTGATGTGCTTATGTGAAACCTAATTACGTATTTAAAAAAATATTAATTCCATATATTATCTAAGTGATGACTATATAAATATAAATTTTGTTTTAATTTTACAGATTATGTCACAAAATTATTTTTTTTTAATTTGCATAACAATTCAATAGTAATTATTGTCATTATTTTCCTAATTTGCTGGAGTATAAAATTGAGATTTATTTTTCACACGTGTGCAAAGCTTTAATTCTGTTTCATTTTTCTTATTATTGTCATCACATACTTGGTAACAAAACAATCAATAGTAATAAATAACATTGAACACATATTATAGTACATAAGATAGCCAACAAGCAATATGCTTAGTTTAAAATATAGTAATTTTTTACTAGTCGTTGTAATTAGTATAGACAATTTTCATATCAGGAAAACACGTCAATATATTATACTGTTTTTCATTTAATGCATGCCTTCAAAATGTTCTGTTCTTTGACGTAATAGTTGGACGTAGCTTCTGGTGAATTAAAATGTCATTTTAAATGACCCTGATGTCAATCTTTCGTCAACAGATAACTGTCTTTGTAAAATGAACCCTATCTACATTATAATAAGGATGCGTATTATAAATACGCCTTCATTTATTTGTATCATTGTGTCTACATAGTTAAAAAGAATAAGAAACTACTTTTCAATTAGGGTGCATATTATATATTTACCTTCGTGTTTGACGTATTCTTTTAACGTATCTATAAATTAATATTGGGATATTGTATCTAGTAACAGTGTCCATTAGTATGCGAATGGTAGTTTGAGAAGGAATCCCTATGAAAATACGTTTGCATTTTACACATGTGATTATATTTGCATGCGTTTATCGCAATAGCAATATTGGGACGGTAGATATATTACAACGAATTGGTGTCTACTTTAAAAAAAAATCAATCATATTTTCGTATAATATTAATGTTCCTAGAAATAAGTGCAATTGTGTTAAGTCCTATAAATTGTGAGTTGTATTTTTTTTTTTTGGTTAATTTAATTAAAATTTTTTTCACAATCAATTTACTCAATCATCATCAAGCACATCACTATATCCCTCTTTCTATACACTTAAATCTTCTTTTTCGCCTTCATCGCTTTCATCTAAGACCTCATCATCGTTATCAGAAGTACTTTTTTGACTTTGGAATCAGCTCTTTTATAATCGACACCGTTCGATTTTTTCTGCTTCTTTGTGGGTTCCTTTGCAGTATGCTTTTCTGCTAATTTCTGTAGCAGTACGGCATGTATTATGTTCTCGCAATTCTGTTCCATGGCGTGCTTGATGTTGGCCATTCACATGGAGTATGTGCCGTTTCAGACGGGACACCGGTGTCGCGCTCGTATATAATAAGGAGGCATTTGTATTCGAATAAAGGGGCTTTTGTATTATGTTTATGAACGCCTCAGAGCTAATGAGTCAACGCGTGGCCGGTACACTTTTCCGTCGGCCGCTACATTCTCAAGCCGCCGATACACTTGTTGTTATTACCGCAGCCAGTTTTATGTTCTAATTTATAACGTAAAATTATGCGTTGACTCATTAGCTCTGGGTCATTCATAAACATAATACAAAGGCCCCTTTATTCGAATACAAATGTCTCCTATATTATATGCGAGCGCGACACCGGTGTCCTATCTGAAACGGCTCTAAGTGGTTCCCTCACTGTCTTATGCGGAGGATTATTGATTTAGTAGATCATGCGTCTGTATGCAGACGTCGGCAGCACTTAAGAATATATTGCCAATGTTGTAGTTGAGGGGATTACTGACTTGAGAGTTCACTAACTAACCAGTAATATTATTTTTATTATTTTAATATATTTTTCTCTAAACCAATCAACTTATCTTTAATGGTTTTTGTTTAATCGCGGAATTGATAATTCTATCCGGTCTCGCAAACCGAATCAAAAAATTGGTGTGTCTACACTATTATATAATATTGAGATGACAGCATAGCAATAACTAGTATATTATACCATAATTGTGCCTACCTTTATTGATGTAGTATTTGATTTGGCAATTGAACTTTACTGTAATTAGGAAATATTATGTTCAAGATATGCGACCATACGGGAATGATGGAAGTTATTCAATGAAATTAGATTCGTCGCCGGTTATTAATTCCTGATGCTTTCGTGACGTTGACTGTAGTTAAGTTTTATTGTAGTTCACAAAATAAAACTTTGATTTTTTTTTAATTCTTACTGCACTTGAATATTCCTACTACCATTCCTTATATCTAGGGATTGCAATACCGGTATTTAAAAACCGGTATTCCAGTATTTATCAATACCGAAATACCGGTTTTAAAAATCCAAAATACTGGAATTTTTGTTATTGAGAAAGCACACTCGTTTACGTGTTTGAAAATGAATTATAAGTTATGTGCTGCTAAAATGCAAATATTGACTGCATCCAACAGAGGTGAAAGAATGATAAAACAAAATCGATCACATAATATACCTATGTATATAATTGTTGCGATGAATTATCATATTATATCGAAATAGAAAACATCTGTGACAAATGATCAATTTAGTGCACCTGCGGGTCTATTCTATACAAGAGGCGACTATCGACTGCTAACGTGATAACGTGTTAGTATTTGTTACATACATTTTATATTGAAATATTATAATTGTAATTGTATTGTAATCAGTTAATCAGTCGAAACTGTCTCTCTCTCGCTCTCTCTCTATCGCTCATGCTCTAAATTTTAGCACAGGCAGGGGGCATGCCGTTAAAATATATCATTTATTGCAACAATTAATACCGGCTAATTATAATTGTTACAATATGTGTTAATAATTTGATACAAACATACCCTAGTTAGCGGTTTTAGCGGACGAAAGCAGCCTTTTGTATACAATAGACCCGCTGGGCTTATTTGCATTTAAATTAAAAGCTTTAATTTAAATTATCAATGTATTGAAATTATCTGTAAAATTCACCGGTGTTCTACAATACATTTTTTTTAATGTCAACATGTGGGTAGGTTTATGCTATAAAATATTGTTTTAAAGAGATTTTAATAGCTATATTTACTTACTGATAAGTTCTTCTGTTTTTTTAATGTTTAACTAATACCGGTATTAAATAATAAATACCGAAAAACCGGTGTTGACATTTTCATTCGGTATTGCAATCCCTACTTATATGGATGTTGCCTTGGTAGATTAATTCTATTTAGAATTGTGATTATTGTATACATAATATTCTTTGACTAATGAAAAAGGAGACCGGGAAAGTAAAATAATAAAAAAGCGTCTTAGCCATATTTTGTTAGCCGATCTCGTTTCTCACTAGATTATTAATTATCATTGAAATAGGTGTTGATAGATTTCCACCACCTATTTATTATTTCAATAATTAAGTATAACATTTTTTCTTTTAATATGTACTTTTAAGCGTATCTTCATGCAATCAATATCAATGTGTATTGACGTATCCTAAAACTCTAAAATACTGATCTATAACCTGTTGTATGTTAATTAGGTATTATATACAAAATGTATTATTCAATTTACATTTTGAAAATGTTCGATAACATCGTAACGATTTTAGGTTCTACTTTCACTGTATGTTTGGTTTTGGTTAATATTATTTTAATATTCAATAATAGTTTTAAGATTTTCAGTTTAATGATAGATATGTGTTCATTTTAAATGAATTTATTCATTTGATTTATTATGTGTCATTTGTGTTGTATTAATTACATTTTGCTGTATGTTTTTTATTTGGTTCGTGATTTTAATAAAGTATGTATCAAAACATTGTTTATTATTTATTTTTTTGATAAACATGTCTGGATTACTGTCGACAAGGACGCAAAAAGAAGAACACAGGTTAGTAAAATTTATATATATAATAAAGCTGCAGCTAAACATAATAGGATTTGGAATCACTCAATTTTTCATTTTTGTTTTTTCGAAGATTATCTGGCAGAAATACGTCATGAAAACGAATGAATCTCAAATGTAGATGAATGACCGACTACTCACGACTAGGGAATCCAATCCTGAGCCATAATTCTGATCCCGGGATTTCTATAAAATAATAATTAAAAATAATTAATAATTAAAAAAGTGTATTATCAAGAAATTGGCTGGTTTATAATTAATATATACAATCTCTCTACTATAATTTGTAGAATATATTTGGCTGTTTGTATATTTGTACCGTCCTTCGGTTTTTCTTTATACAAATCCACACGCGTAGTCATAATTCGACAAAATTTGGACAGTAGACGGAGGCCGACGAGCCGGAGTGCGTGGTCGGGGTCTCGAATTTCAGATTTACGGTTTTGCGGAAAAGGCCGCCGTGGACAGGGCCTTGAGACGCTGAAGTTAATGCAGCAACCCCTATTTTTTATTGAAAATGTCGCTAGAATGTGTACATTTAAAACATATTGGCATTTATTTCAGCTCGATCGGAGGTCAAATGGTAAAGTTAGATGCAGATAATTGTGTTATTAGTATCGGAATGCTTCACTCACGGACAATTGTATGTAGCGGCATCAAGAGTGGGGAGTAGTAAAAATCTATATATTTTGACACCAAATGGAAAAACCACAAATATTGTATATCGAAAAGCCCTGGAATGATGGATTGGATATTTATATTATATAGAAAAGCCTTAAAATAATAAATTAAATATGTAACTTTTTATGATATTTAAATGCAATAAATGTACAAAAATATACGTACTATATTATTATGTTAAAAATCTCTAATATTTTTTTACTTTTTTTAAATTCAATCCTATGCTCTCTTCGTATTAAATTTAGAATTTTTATTTTAAAATATTAAACCATTCCACTCCCGGGCAGCGCCGGGTGATATTGCTAGTATTTAATATAATACCTTTATATTGAACTCTCGGAAAAATACCGTTCATTTTCCAATTTTCGTAAAATCGGAGAATATGCATAATTATAAAACTGAGATTTCCAATGTGATTTTTTGTACTAATTTTTTATCGTGTTGATATAAAACACTTAATTATTTGTTTTTGCTTAATTGCAGAATTTATAATTCTGTCCTGATACTTACGTTCATTTATATATTATTTGCATTCGTCATTTAAACTCTATTTGAAATACCAGTTGCAAGGAAAACGCATCAACCTGACAACGCTTATAATATACTTAACATGTGTATAAGCTTACGTATGAAATAAATTTAGTAACTTGTCCCTTGGCACTAATAAAATAATATTAATTTATTACACGAGCATGTATCCATTGTGAAGTGGATCACTCTAATTTCGACAAACCAACACTCGCGAGCTTTGGAACGAGCAAAGTTGCGTGGCTGAAAATTAACATTAGCAGAGTGTAAGTAGATACCATTTCGTCTGACTGCAACATATATCATTTGCAAAGACACCCGAAGGAATAAATACGAAGTCACTCGCAGAAATTCTTTAGTTTATTTGCGAAATTAGCTTTGATGAATTCCAACAGGAGGCCGTAAAAGAATTCCCTTTACGTCCTTACTGTGGTAAAGTTTACCATATCTTTCAGGGATTTCCAACGTTAATACTAGCTACCCTTTATCATTTAAGGTTTATTATTATTATTTAACATACGTGATTCGAAACACCTCAAAAAACTACATAGTAGGTATTAAAAATATTCTGAAAAGATATTGGTATCATATTTCGGTCAATATGTTTTACCAATTTATTCACCCGCACTATACCTGATTACAACTAAATTAATCAAGATCTATGCTTAGGTACGAATTGAAATTTAGTTAATATCAGCGACCATCATAAGGACTTATTTACACGGGCTTAGTACTAATCATTTGTGCTTGCTACGCGTTTAAACAAGTCGAATTGGTAATACGCATTAATATACGACCTGTTTGTACTAATGATTAGTACTAAGCCCGTATAAACAAGCCCTAATTACTAGACGGTGTCGTTTTACAATACATATAAAGTATTATGTATACTCCATAAATAGTGCTACATGTTCTCCAATAATATAGAATCCTTCAAAACACCGATCACCAACATCGGGGGTCCTGAAAAAATAAGCAAAATAATCTCGTGAGAATGACTTCTGCAACGAGACCGAAACGTCGAGGTAAAAAGGAGGGAGAATACGCGGTAAAAACCCAAAAATTTATTACATTTTCAAACAACCGTGAAAGTTTCAAATGTTATAAAAAGAAATGTGGTTCAAAAGTATACATTTATATTTTATTGTAACTATTATTGCAGTTTCTGAAACTAAAAGAATCAAAATGCTGAGCTTGTCTTTATGTTTTAAGGTTTTTTTTATCAAATATTATTTTTTTATTAAGAAACATACAAGATTTAATAATTTAACATATTAATACCTAACCTGAAGCAATGACTGCTTTTATCGGATATGCTGTGAAAACCTCATAAATATACCTATTTGAAAATTTTGAATCAAGTAGGTGTCCTTTGACATTTACGATACTTACTATCCATACAAATTTTAATCCTATTACGGAATTTTAAAATACACCAGTTGCATACCTAGGCTGTTTGGAAATTTTTGAATTGAATAGAATCTACGTACTTGAGTCTGACGATTAATTGAATTAATAAAACACTGCGTACGTACATAACACGAGGATTTTTTCAAGATTTTTCTATTACCTATCTATGTACATAGGTATCTGAAGTAATATATTTATCTTTATATTAAGTTATTATATACCTACAGGCACAATTTTTAGGT
The DNA here is from genome assembly GCF_057557595.1 of Rhyacophila brunnea. Classification (NCBI taxonomy): domain Eukaryota; kingdom Metazoa; phylum Arthropoda; class Insecta; order Trichoptera; family Rhyacophilidae; genus Rhyacophila; species Rhyacophila brunnea. Next base: position 3,897,274 of record NW_028232796.1, on the reverse strand, counting down.
TATAATAAAATTATTTCTATGTTATTCTTGTAGTTTCTTCTGATATATAGTCTTAATAGTCTGTATACCAGACAGGCTCACATTTAATTGCGAATACCACCTGCCTATTTACTTGATTGGCTAACGAATTTCATCATTGACCATTATTGAAATAATTGTAGTAGCAAAACAATGAAAACTATTGCAATACAATACAATCCACAAATAAATGAGATCTATCAATAACTGTAGTATTATTAAGGTAAGTAAATTAATTTATAATCACTGAAACACCAACTTGGAGAATACAAAAAATCGGATGGTTTTGCAATGTGTTATGGAACCATACTGGTAAGTTTAACACACATCACGTTTGCTGTTACTGCAATCAAATGAAAAACTGACGACTACATTGGGAGACCGGGTAGAGTGGAGTAGTCTGCTTGAGGCAGTTATACTTTACCCGGTCTCTAGTGAAATGAAAAAAAAAAGAAAAACTAAAGAAAAGACGAGAAACCATATAATATTTACCTATTACAAGTGAGTAGCTATTTTTCTAACGTTTTTTATGAATGCCAGTTTTGTGATTGGTAAAAGCTGTTACATTAGCACTTTTGTTTGAGTTTGCCACTTAATTCAGTGAAATATTCATCCCTTGGGCATCCCTGGTTCACGTTCATTGCGTTGAACTTTGAATTTGCTCAAAGTGGGAACACCTTCAATTTGCAAAATTTACCTGGGCGCAAAACAAGTTTGCGTTCGCCGAGCAAACTCTTCAATTAATGTTGTTTCAGGTAAAGTTACCTGTCACGAGCCGCTCTTAGTTCTTATTGCTTAATTGCTTATAAGTATTAAAGCACAAGAATAAACTGTCTCAGTAAAAGGCGTAAAATTATCACGTGGAAACCGGCTAACAGCTAATTATTAACTTGATCACATTTGAAACTTATCTGCCCTTCCTAACTAGAACTGAAAGGAATTAACGCATGCGGTTTTTAAAACACATTTGCTTTAAGTTTTCTAACAAAAGTAACTTCTTGTGTCTCTTAATTATCCCCGTTAATTTGTTCGTGAGACAGTGTTGTTGTTCTTTTTAACAAAGGTTTCCCAAAATCGAGCTACCCCGCTTATGGGCACCGGCGGGAAATGGAAGCATCGAGGAGGAAGTGGGCAATAAGAAAGCGTTAAATATTGGTACTATTATCCATTTATAATCAAAACTATTGATATCTTACAGCCATGCATCGTCGCAAGATAATTCTGTTCACACATTTCTGACATCGCTGAAAAATAAAATCTTATAAAACGAAACGGTGATAAAAGAATGGTATCGTACCCACTTGTGACGATGTGAGTTTCTGGTTTGAATTCCCTATCTGGAAAATTTACATGTTTTTTTTCTCTCGGAAAACTGTGAAAGATTTGAACTGTTTCGAGGCCCCCTAAGGAATTAGTTGCATAATCGCGGTATTCATTACTATTGTGCGCTGACGATGGGCGAGCGGCTTACGCCCCGGCTTACAACATCATGGGTCCCAGGTTGTGAATTATTCGTTCAATAAAAAAAAATAGTTAATTAAAAATACATATTTTTTTAATATGTTTAGTGAGTCAGGGTATGGACCTAATTGGTTGAGTAAGTGGCTAAAATCCATTTCTCGTAAAAACAATCGTTAAATACAAATCTCTATTCTGTAGATGCCCATATGATCTTAGGATCGGACATGGTCAAAAAAGCTAACATCACAATGCTTATATACTGATCAATAAATTTGATAAAAATATACACAAACAACATTGTATAAAAGCGTGATGATAGTGCATAATAAAAATTCTTTCAAAACTCATCCAAAACTTATACCGCAAAGCATCCGGTCGTTTTCAAGTCATCTCGTTAGATTTAAAACCGGTAATAAAACGAAGCAATTTACGTTGAGTTTCGCTATGTAAACATTCACACACGCACCTACCGTTCCCACATACAACTGAAAACAGGTGGAAATAACACAGAGTCGAACACAAAACCCTTTACTACAAATTCACCACTCACTTGTATTATTAGCATACATATTATGATTCACCGATATGTACTCTAATTTACGTTTACTATCTTAATTGCTATGTGGCATTTAATAATGTATGAGTGATGCATGCCGATTAGGGGTTGAAACCCCGGTATTTATATAATTATGGCTTGTTTTAGGCAGGGATTTATTGAATTTTAAAAAATAACTGAAATTTGTATTCTTACTGTCCGACAAGAAATCGGCGATGACAGGAAGTCGCTGTAGTCGTATATAGAAGACTTCTTGGTGACGTACCTGTCATGGCGGCAACGCGTGCTAAAGGCGTGTTTAAATAATTTATATGCTCTCTTTTTGGATGCGACTCTTTTCTCTCTTCGCAATATCAAAAGTTTACTAATAATAATAATTCTAACATCACTCTTGATCGTTTTAGACATATTTTTATTAAGTATAAAAAGCTTCAAATTACGTAAATTGATAGATCTGTACAACACCGGAGCCTAAAATAAAATGATAAATTTGGGGGCGTTCGTCATTTGAAAACGGAAGTGCGATAAGCTGTAGCTGTAAGCTGTGCGAGTAGCCATATGGAAAGGATTAGCTATCTTGAAACTAATTTCACTCTTCATCATAACTTTTCCAGTTATCAATACGAAATATTGATATGACAAACGGAATTTCGAGCCCTGGTGCATTATTTTTATTGGATCTGGACAGCCTACCACTACTATTAATTGTCGTTTGTTATAGACAAGGTTTAATTGATTTTTTTAAACTTACTTATACAATTTGTAATTTGTGTTATCAGTTTAATGAAAACAAATAAGTATGACTGACAAATTTAAGTGTGAATCTCCACACCCTACCTCCCCCTTTTGCCACTGCTCGACATAATAAGAAAAAAGATACATAATAATTATTTTAACATGACAGAGTTATGAGTAAGTGAAGTACAATATGAGTTGATAATTTCTTTAAGTTTTCACTGTTTGTGTTTTTGAATAATGCTAGATTTAATGCCATACGCCACATACAATCTGAGAAGTAAAACGTTTTTGGAAACTCTGTTTCGAACTCATTATCGTCGGTATATCGATTTCCTAATATTTCTATATATTTTTTCGAAGTGTTTTCTGTATCTGATAAAGTTTCTCTTATGTTTGTGGGTTTAATTCCTGCATCCATACTAGCAGCGATTCACAGCTTTATGACGCAATCTCAAAGTTGTTTCTTTACAACTTTTCAAGGAAGGGTGTTTCAAGACTATAATATGACTATCACTCTTAATATGAACAATCGGGATTCCTTTTCATTAAAGAGAACGTTTGTGTCTTTGCGATGCCGCACTATGAGATGGTCTTAATAATGCGAAACAGGTGGACGACTTATAAAAGTACTGCGAAGAGGAACTAGAATACATATTGTTTATTATTCTCTAAGGAGTTATTTTCTTAGAAATAAAAACAACGAAAATAAGGTGACAGATACGAAGGAAATAAAAACAGTGTAATTTAACATTTTTCATGATTCACCCTATTATAATTTAATTTGTATCATTTCTCGTGAACTGAAACTGCTTTTTAAAGTAGGTAACCGATCAGTTCGGTGACTGGTTTATTAGATTTAATTTAAAAAAAGTAATTGCTTCTCGCATTATTAACACAACTGGAGAGGGTGGTATTGAGTTAACAAAAAGTAATTTTACACGAGAAAACGTTTCTGCATTTTTATTACAACGAAATGTTAGTGATCAAGCTATCTTTGTATAAATAGGTATGGATATTATTCGAAAAATTTAATATCTGCACGTTAAAGATTAGTGATATAAAATGCTTTTTAGAATTTCCTTGAACTTTTCAACTTAATTGACAACATTCTTTTAACAGGATATTTTAAATTTATACAATTTTAATTTGCGAAATGGCTAGTAGCAAAATTATATTTATCTTTATTTAAAATTTAATATCTCCACACTTTTTACCAGTTTCGGATCTCAAATAGGCAAATACCCATAGCAATATGTTCACTATCTTAATAAAATTAATCTTCTGTTCTGGTTTTGATATAATAACTTTTGTACTTATTTCTATAGATCTATATTCGTTTGTATTATTCAAATGTCATTGCAGTTATCACATGTTTAAAAGGATTACTTTCAAGTAAATAAATACACAAATACCATATACGTACGGTATACTATGCAACTTTCGATAGTAATATGGTCTGTAATAGCTGTGGAAAGCAATTGTCAACATTTAAAAAATGACAAAAAGTGTCATTCAAACCTTCATTCAATTAAAAACAAGCTATTTACTTGTGTTATTTAAAGTGAAATAATTGCCATTTTGATTAGCTAGTTCACTCTTTTAGATACATACATATTATACATAGTGCCATCTTGAAATCTATAAACCTAGATTATTAACGGATCAATTGATATTTTTAATAGGAGTTAATAAATTTTCAATTGAATCTTTCAAAGAATTATCCTTTCATGAATGTAATACATACATTATTCCTTTACACGTTAAGACGGTGGCAAGTTCCACCGATCTTAACGACCGCCATTTTTCTCAATCCTTCCACAGGCTGATCTGTAAATCAATACGCCTCAATTATCAGCATCCACGCGTTCTTGGTAATTATTAAAGATGGACTTATTATTTCCTGCGAGACGCTAAAAGATGCAAGTTGCATGTAACATCACCCTATCAGGTGTTACGGCTTTCATGCAATAATGTTTCGCCATTGCGCCCGCGATGGACGAGTGGTAGTTATCATGTCCGTTTATGAAGTCGTTGGTTCAAAATCCGCGTCTGCAATAATTTCACACAATGTTTTTCAAAGTGCGTTTGGATTCAGACGATTCACCTGATCTAATATATTGAGCACATGGCTAACACACATTTGTCGTCACACATAGAGTTGGGTTTTGGGAATTTCCCGACGGGAATTCTGGAGAAATTTTCGAGATTTCCCATCCCGAATCTCGAGATTTGAAATTTTTAACATTTCGGGAAATCCCGGTTCGCGATAATCTTTTCTGGAGAATCGGAATTTCTTTATTATCAAATGTTATTTGAAAAAACGATTTTTCTATATGAAAAAAGTGGACAGAAGATAAAAAAGTTCAAAGACTGATATGAGTTGAGCTAACGTCGACTCAAAATGAGCGCAATTTTTCAACATCAGGGAATTTGTGTCTCAAAAGCGTACGCGATTGTCAGACGCTGTCATTGATAGTCTGTGTTTTCTGAAATTCTTCTATTCTTGCCACCGGGGCATTTTAATTAATTTAGTAATTAACGATGAGTTATTTGCCATTTAATTAATTAAGTTAATGTGTCTATTTTTACACTGATTTTAGGATTTTTATTTAATTTTCTCGATATCTCGAGAATTCTCGAGAATTCTTTTCTGGAAATCCCGAATCTCGAGATTGAGATTTTTTCAGGAAATACCCAACTCTAGTCACACAGAGCTGAAAAGAGTTCTTTTCAAGATGCGGCCAATATCTACATCGGATTATAAAGCCACTGAAAGAAAAAAATAACAGAATTTATGGGGTGAATTATATGAATACAAGGTTATTCACAGGGCGAATTAAGTTGCCAAGCTAAAAAGGCACGTTTTATTGAAAATGAATAAATTATGGGATTAAATTGCGTGGATTTCATTATTTTCAATGTTATCAGCTTCTCAAAAGTGCGCCAGAAAGAGTTATTCCATGACGAAGTGACGACTATTTATGGCCGAAATCCGGAATACCGAAATCCCAAACGCTGAAATCCCTAATGATTGAAATCCCGAATGGCCGGAATCCCGAAGGCCGAAATCTAGAAAAATATAAAAAATACAAAGAGTAATAATTGCGCAATGTAAGATAAGTGTTAAGATTGCGCATTTTTCTACAGGAGAGACAAAAACCTATTTGTTCTACAAAATAAATGGTTTTTGTCTCTCTTGTAAAATTTGCGCAATTCAAGATAAGTGTTAAGATTGCCCAATTATTGCTGTTTGTATTTTTTATTTTTTCGGGATTTCGGGCTTCGGAATTCCGGCCATGCTGGATTTCGGCCATTCAGATTTCAGCATTCGGGATTTCGGCATTCGGGATTTCGACCTTCGGGATTTCGGCTTATTAAATTACATCTTTCAGTAAACTCAGTCAAAGCTCACTTGAGAGCGTGGTGATCTCAGTCTTGGGTGTCAGCTCCTGAAACCTTCCCAGGCGTAAACTGATGCTTCAACAAAACATAGGGCATCGTCATATGCTCGATTAAGACCGAGTGTAGTGCGGGGCAGGTTGGTTTGGAGGGTCCATGTTTGTATTGATAATGAACCCCAACTAATAATATAAACATGTATATTATCATGTGTGTTGATGCTCTAGCATAGCAAATTCTTGTTGAAATATATGAAATTATTATTTTCGTTTTTAGTTTTATATTTTATTTAAGTACGTAGAGCACCATTTTTAGCCGTAAATAACATTTTTCAGTACGCCTATGCTTCATAGATGAGCTTTTTAATTGTACATATTTTATTATAATACATTCGTTGCTATCTTTAGTATATCCAGTGACGTCACCGAAGAACAATTTTTATATCCCCCAATAATATCGCTTTACAAGCCTTAAACTGTAAAACCATGTAATAATTTACGAATTCCACTTAAAGTCGGGTGATTTTTTAAAACTATTTGTTCTTCCTTTTAAATTCAGACAATCGTCGCTACCTGAGCTATAATTATTTCGGTTCAGCTAACAATTTATGTAAATAAATATCTTTGAATATGCATACAAAGGGGTATAAAGTAAACAATTAACGTTGCTACAAATTATATGGCAGACGCTTTATGAATAAGACAAGCCAGACTCGCCTTGTCTTAGACATGATTTACTTAGACAGCTTTTATGAACGTGGTCTGTATGTTCCAATATGCACTCCAATTCAAAAAGGCGCCATCTCTTGATGAAAAAAGATCAAACCTGAAGAAAATGATACGGTGTTTCCTACCCGATCGACATTTCGACGTATTTAATTCCCATATTAATTTCATTTTAATCACCTAATTAAAGGTTGCATATGAAACATAATAAACGAGCTGTGAGTTATGTTCACAGGCGATTGTTTAGAGGTTTGAATAAATGGATGTTTTGCTTATCGCAGGTGGGAATGTAGGTAGAAATCTTCTTTATCTATCTTTTAATATAACAAAGGTGAAAATGATTTCATTGAACTTAATCTTGATAGTATGATATTATAGTGAGAAGATAATGTAGTTTTGCTAAAATAATAGACAAGTATAATTTTATAGGTTTCTGGTTAAACTCAGTACGTACAAGTCAATTTTTGCCGAAAATATACATTAAAATTTATTCCATATTTTTTTTTTCAAATCAATAAATTTATATTCTGTTAAAATCATAGTAAAATATAACTATTTGTTTATTGAGGACAAATCAATATAAGTACCTAAATGTTGTTATCCATTCAAATGTCCCGATTAGATTTGTTAAGTCAATAATATTTTTTGTTAATTTATTTTATAATTTGATGGCGATTTCTTCGGCTTTCCCTGTATTATGTACAATATTAATGTTTCATATCGTTTGCCATTAGTAACTTATATTTTTGTTTGTTATATTATGGGGTATTGTCCAATAACTGTAGTTATTATCATCCCTGATTTTGTTGTATAAATATAGGGTTGGAATATTTGCAGTCACTTTAAAAATTTCGATAATCTTACACACGGTATTTATATTAATATAAGTACTTATACTTATACGTATAATTTGAAAACATCTCATGTATGTATTCCCGCTCGAAAAAATCTTTTTTGAAAAAAAAAATATGACACCCGACGGCATTTGAACTTGTAACCACTGGATTCGAACCAATATGCTTTTCAATTAAGCTACAGGTATCCTACTAAATTACGATGAATTTAACTAGTATGCTTACATAAAGTGCGTATCGAATTGCGTTAATAATGTTGGCTATCGGTTTTTGTATATCAAATCAAAGTAGGTATCAATTAAATGCCTTAATTACTAACCGACTTCCTAATAATTTAATAAACTATTTTTTAACGAATAATTCACAACATCGGATATTGTAACATTTCATACATTCAACATACTTAATTTTAAAACATCTCGTGTTTTTAATATATACTCACTAGAATATAATCTCTTTTGAACCATTTCTTTTTTTAAACGTAATTTCAAAATGGATCCGGTTTCCACAACAAACATTTATGTAGGTATAATATATATAATAAAATTGTGAGTATTTTACTGTTTTTTAATCCAATTTATTGATGACAGTGGTTATGAAAAAAACAGCTGATTCGTGAGATGTAGTCCAATATTAATTATAGTTATAAGTTACAGCGCATTTTGTTCAATTATCAAATGAACGATTTTATCAGTCGACAAAACGGGAAATAGACAAAAAAAATCATAAACAAAAATATTAAAACATTGAATGGGTAATATCATAAATCGCAGTCCGTTTCCATTATCAAGTGATTTATTTCATCGCCCGTCATAAAGGCGTGATGATTTAAAGCAGGTCACGCACCAATTTAAAAAATAATTTACACGAACAATAATCAGATAGAGCCACTTTTCAATTTGTTTCTATTCGCACCGGTAAATAACAGCTAACGTACGGCTAATCGAGAAGCATTTTGAAAATCGTAATTCATCGCAAGTTCACACTGGAAAATTTAGACGGCCCACCTGGGCGTAAACTGGTGACCATAAACTTGAAAAAATACTATACACTCGCGATTAATACAAGTGTTGTATCAATTTACTCGGTAATAGAATGTTGATAAATAAGTAATAATTATATAGGATTACACCGGCCAATCGCCTATACCAGGGGTCGACAAACTCTTAGACCAAAAGAGCCAAATATGAGTATCGCAACGGTTAAATTTTTTTTCGAGAGCCATACATATATTTTTATAAATATGATTTATTTCAGTGAATGTTATTGTTTATTTATCAAGTGATGAAGATTTTGCGAATAAAACTAACGCAAATACAAGTTTTTTTATTGTTGACATTATAAATATAATTTTTACAGAAAATGAGTTACATACAATTTTCACGCATTCCTTAAAACTAATATGAACAATGACCTTCCTTGCATTTCTTTGGAGAGTGTGTGTATGTTTGGTATGTAACTTGTAGTTTTCAATTTTAGGCGTGACTCCAACTTCTCATCGGTTATTTGGCTTCTCTAAATGCTATTTATATTGTTCATCGTAGTATCTACCTTATTATGTAGATCTTTTAGAGCGCTTTGCTGTGTTGTGAAATTAAATTGCATTTTTCTCTCTCCAAATCCTCAATTTTGGTGGCAAGACCTTCAAATTTGGAGTTGAATAACTCTTTGCTTGTTAAATCCACCAAAAAAAATCTATTTCAAAAGTACTCGTGTCAATATGAAATGGAGAAAAATTTAATTTGTCGACTTTTGCAATGGGCGGATTTAAAACGACAACAATCATTCCTTTTTTTTTGTAAAAAATCTGAATTGGGAATTAGGCAATGAGCCGCACGCCAATACCCAAAGAGCCGCGGTTTGCCGACCCCTGGCCTATACTATTTAAAAAAAAAAACATAATGCATCCATAAAAATGTCTACATCTCTAAGGAGTGCATTGACCAGCCGCACATCCTTCGCTATTGGTGCCTGGTTAGCCTGACATGAGGAAACAGCGTTCACCCAAAATAGGTCATGGCTGTGACCTGCATAAAAATTCAACTTTTCCAGAATTTTGGGATTGGAAATGGTACCACGTGAGAGCAGGGAAAATGGTTTAAGAACAGAAGTGACATACGAGCTTCAAGAGAATGAAAGGCGAGCATGTCTTGAAGAAAGTTAGTCGGAAAATACTTGTTTGAGAAACTGTCGAAAGGAAAAGAATTATAAACATTAAAATGAAGATGTCGAAAATATTTCTTCTAACACGCTCTATAACAAGCTTATAGGACATCTTATAAGGACTATATAGGTAACTACTTTGTTTAAGGTTTAAATTACTTTTCATTTAGGTATTTTCTCCAATTAATAGCCATGTTTTCTTACCAATTCAGTATAGGCGTCCATTGAATTTGAAAATGGAAAAACAACTATTAAAAGTACACGTGTTTTTTCCTCCGACCTTAACCACGTCTGACTTCTAAATTATAGTCGTGAATCGAAATGGCCGGCTAAGCAACATTCACGCTTTGGCACTGAATGGATTCATACATTACCTGTGGTTTTTATTAACACACAATGAGGTAAACTTATTACCAGATTCGATGGTAGTTATCCGGCGTACATGTGAATGGAAACGAACCACTAGTTCTGCCTTAGGAATTAGCGACAGCTTTACGATATGCATAGTATACCTAAGTACATACACAAGACGACTCTTTACTTATAACAGTGTAGTATTTTAAGATTTATAATAATGATAAATAAGTACAACAAAAAATCTTGGTGTTATCCGTGACGTCGGTTAGTAATTAAAGTAATACCCTCTTTTATTTAAAATACAAAAGCCTATCACCAATGTTACTCAATTTAGAAAGCGATTCAGTCAGTATTAAAAAGCTAAAAGTTAAAATTTGTCGTAATTATGTATGGCTCCTTTAGCATTGTAGTCAATGTGCGTGGGCGCGATACCCGAGAGATGCAAGTTCGATTTCTGTGGGGTGTCTTACTTTTTTGGAAAAGATTTTTTCGATTGGTTATAATATATATTTTCTCAGAAGTGTTTTCAAAATTATGTGTGTTCAATAATAGGTGTTTTTTCTACTATTATTTAATTCATGTTATCACGTTCCATCATCGGATCATGGGGCAATCTCAGAGTCCAGCGATTTTTTTAGATTTAGTATCACTTCCAGCATCTCTTGACACGCTCCATGTAAATCGTTCTTGTAACAACGTAATAAAGTAAGGTTCGTGAAATAGTTGCACTCTTGGGCGGCATAAAAGTAATGTATTATGGCTAAGCGAAGATTAGCCACGATAGAATATCAAAATACGCTGATTGGCCCCAAGGAATTATTAAAAAATATTCTTGATAGACTTCTAATTTTTATATAAAAATTTTGATTATATTATTGGATTCTGAATCAGTCTCAGTATCAGTCAATTAAACGATAAACATTTTTTGTACAAGGTTAGACCAGTCTAAGGAATTTTGAAAATATTAAGACATTAACATCTCGAATATTCCATGTCATATAAAAGAGTTGGGAGGACATAACATCAAAGCATACTGTCGTTTCCATTGCAAAATTGTATATCTGCAAAATATGCGTTTTTGACATTTTCGTATAACTACAGACGATGGCCGCGCGGCTTAAGCGTTGGCCTATAGCGTTGTGGGTTCTTAAAAGGTTCTAATCCTGGGTCTGGCAAGTACACATATTGTTTTTCAATTTGTGCATGAGTCTGAGTATGGACCTAATAGGTTGAGCAAGTGGCCGATATCCATTTCTCGTAATAACAAAATCTGTTAAGGCGATACTTCAGTGAAACGGCAAATAATTTTCAACCATAGGCGCGACGAAATTTTGGACTCGCTGGCAGAAAACATTTCAATGAATATATTATTATTGTTACTAATAGAATACGTTAAAGTGCCCACCACCACCCGTCATATATGCACAGCCGTGGATATGCACGGCCGCTTTCTATGACGCTTTAAACGTGTCTGAAAGAAGTGATTTTAAGTGCTCATTCCGTCCCGAGACGGAGCCGCACGGGACTGATGCTGCAACCATGCACCGTAGTGCTTAAAGAAGAAAGTTAAGAAAGAAAATGTTTGTTTTTGGACTGGCTCTGCTGTCCGCTGACGTTAGGCGCTTTGTGTACCCGCATACTGAGTGTCACGAATTGAAATGGATGAGTCTACAGAAGAGTCGGGACTATCCCGCTCCCCATACGACGCTGCAAATTTCTCAAATGCCGAAAAATTGGCCTCGGTTGCTACCAGATCTCCATGACCAATTGGGCCCGTGTGAAGACGGACCCTGGCAAACAGCTCCGCTCGTTCGAATTCCATAAGCGGGCAATCCCAGAGGATGTGTTCAACATCTTGGTGGTCATGCCCGCAGGTACAACCCGGCCCATCTACTATCAAGCCAAACTCGTGGAGTCTGGCGGCGAAGTTGCCATGGCCGGTGAGGAACTGGCTAATCCAGTGCGAAGGTTGGAGTCTTCTAGTTTGGTGCCTGCAGAATACGTCTGGAAAAAAACGGTAAGTGTGCCGCCCCTTGGGGGAAGCGGTCCACCTCGCCTGCCATGCCGCATATGCGGTCTTGTACACAATGTCACTTACAGTCTTCCTGTAAGGAACGTCCTCGGATCTCTGCGGTGGTGTCAGATGGACACCGGCGAGTGTTGTGCTGATCCCCCTCAAGAGGACGGTGATCGATCCTCTGACTTGGACGTGCAGATCGAGGGGTAGCACCCCCGCGAGTACGGCAAGCGCGTCAGTAGAAGTTGTGCGGTAGGCTTTGGTAAGCGAGATCAGCGCAAGTCGCTGCCCGCTTAGTAGTGCGCGTCTCACGAGAGTTAAAGAGTTTACTCGGGAATGCCAAATGCTGGAGGCGTAACCGGCAATTTCCATGAAAATTGCGCCGTATGCAACCTTAAGGGCTCTAGGCTTAAGTCCCCAATTGCTGCCCGCCATTCGGGCCATTCTCTGATAGGCCGAATTGGCCTTAGAGACGGCCGTCTTGGCGTGGTGAACGAAAGACAGCTTGTAATCAAGAATTACTCCCAGATACGTAACCCTTTCGGAGAAACGCACTGAGGTCTGGCCAAAACGAACTGTGGGCGGCCGTCGAGTTATGTTGACCCGAGAACTACCCCTGAGGAGGACAGCTTCCGTCTTGCTCGGGGCAAAGGTCAGCTTGTTCAGCAACCCCCAATTAAGGATTCTGCCCAAGGCGTCCGTGGCTGCACGCTCAAGTGCCGGTCGGCTCGTCGCCCCAACAAGCAGGAGCAGGTCGTCGGCGTACGCAACGAGCGTGCAGCCCGGAGGCAGTGGCAGGGACAGAACGTCGTCAAACAGTATGTTCCACAGAAGGGGTCCCAGGACGGAGCCCTGAGGACACCCCACGGTGGTCCTCCTGTGAATCAGGCAGGGGCCGGAGTCGTAGGTTATCTCCCTATTGCTGAAGTAGCTTTGAACCAAGGCAAAGAGGTCCCCGGGGATCTGTTTCAGCCGAAGCTTTGCCAGAACCAAGGGCCACCACGCAGTATCAAACGCGCCCGCGATGTCGAGAAAAATCCCGGCAACGAGGTCCTTGCCAGAGCTCTCCACAGAATCGATCACAAAGCGAATCGCATCCTCGGTGGACTTTCCGGGACAAAACCCAAATTGTCTTTGCGAGATTGGACAGTTTTTCGACAGGTGGGACTCAATCCTGCTGTTTATCAATCTTTCCAATATCTTCCCGAAGACGGGAAGGAGCGTAATCGGTCTATACGCTTTCAGGTCACAAGGAGGGCGACTGCCGGTTTTGGGGATCACCGTGAGGTGACCCTTCTTCCAGCAGTCGGGGAATATGCCACTACTCATGCATTCTTTGTAGAGTTGCGTGATTTCGTGTGAGGCAAGAGACCACGCCCTTCTTGCTAGCGCGTTGTCTATGCAGTCAAGCCCCGGGGCTTTGCCAATCGGGAGGCTGGCAAACAGGATCCCTAGTTCGGACATGGTAGTGGCTGCGGATCGCGGAGTGTTTAAGGGGAGCAGCGCATAGACGCGAAGCTGCTGAAATCGGTCGTTATCAATGTCGAGTGACTCGTTGTCCTGCGGGACAAGAGCATCCAACAGGACTGTGGCAGACTCTTCAGAGCTATTGGTAAACGATCCGTCGGGGCGCCGTACCGCCGACATGACTTTTCCGGGCCGTGAGCCCAGATTCATCACGCGGAAGGGGGGGCCCCACGGATCATTGCCACCCATTTCAGTGACGAACTCTCTCCAGTGAACCTTCTTAGCCTTACTGTTTGCCTTTTTGAACTTGAGTCTAGTGGTCCTGTAAGTGACCGCAAGCGGTCTGGCCCTCCTCATCGCGTCTCTCAGTCTTGTCAGTCTCGGCTTCCACCAGGGTACGAGGTTCGGCGGTCTCGGGGTCGTCCTTCCGATAGTTCCCTCCACTTTTTCAATCATGAGATTCGTGAGGTCCTCAGCCCCAGCGTGCATGTCGTTTGGCGGAGGGCGCGAGGCCATCCTGTCCAGACCCTCAGCAAACACGCGGTCGAAACGTACCCAGTCGGTTCCCTTGGTCCTGAAACGCCTCGGCAGTGACTCGCTCACAAGTGGAGCGAGAGACGCGTGGCCCCTCTCGGTCCTGTAGGCGAACGTGATCAGACGGTGGTCGCTTGCTGACGCTTCCAAATGGACAGTCCAGTCCACGACGCGTCCGGCAGAACCAGTGGATATCAAAGTAACATCAATGTGAGATTCCCCATTATTGGTGGAGAATGTGGCTGGACCATTAGAGTTATTCAGCACCGTCAGGTCGTGAGTTGCCACGAGTTCCTCGAGGGGCGCTGGATTGTCCCGGCCAGACCGCGGCCCCCGGGGGGCCCACAGCCATGACTGAACGTTGACGTCCGCTCCCACTATAATCTGTTTGCCGCGGCATGCAACCAGAATTTTACCGAGCTGCTCGACGCATTTCAGGATGTTTACGCTGAATTTAAAGTAGGAAGAGACCACCACAATGGAGTTCCCCGATCGGTCGGAGACCTCTGTTACGGCAAAGAGTTCGCTCGACAAGTGGGCAAGGTGTAGCACCACTAGGGTAGGATTCGCAACGAAGATGCAGGCCATGGACCCCAGGCCGTGGTGCATTACCCGACCCCCACTGAAACCCAGGTTGGGGCCGTAGGAGTAAGGCTCCTGCACCAGGACCAAATCGATGTCCATTTCCCGAGAATAATAAACAGAACATTAAATGGACGCGTGTTGGATTTATATGACAAATTATATTTCGGTCGGCATGCGTCATTTGCACCCACGACCCGCAATCCGCGCATCGCCTAGCCACGATCTTTTTAGACCATGCCTCAACTGAGGTATAGCCTTAATACAAACCTTCACTCTGTGGAGGCCCATATGATCTTATTAGGATCGAACATGGTTCGAATGCAAAATAGAACAATTTACACAAATTGCATTTTCATTGAAATTATGAAAACCTTTTTGCGAATTGATTCAAATGCCATTAATTTCTAAACAGTTTTTATGCTCCCCTGAAAACTTGAGATTTTGCAGATATACCTACAATTTTGCAATGGAAATGACGATACGCAGTTTTGAGTGTAGTTTGAGGTATCGATTGCTTGGTAGAAAGAGGCTTCTGAGTGTCATTTTGAAACAGGTACTCTTACTTTTTCTATTCTCTTACTTTATTAAGGGTTATTTTTTTTGTCTCTAAACTAAAATTGTGTATTTATTTAATTAGACGAACATAATAAAAAAATCTTTTTAACTAAATGTCTATTTTTTTAAAATAAATCTTACCACAGACGACGTTAGTCTTGATAATGGTGTTACAACCGAAATAGCTATCGACAAACCTTTTTAAAAAACCTGTAGAATTTAATATTAATTATATTTTTATTTCTTTTAAAATGGAATTCTACCGAGTAAATGCTAACTCAATTAATAAATAATTATATATTTTTGAATCAAGCGGTCACCTATAACTGACCTGACACGGTCTTCGATATTTTAACAATCCCTTCCCCAATAGATAAACCTCGTCACGAAATATTATTTTTACCCCCATGTCAAAATTACGCCACATTTTCCAACCCTCGCCCTGCATTTGTTACAAACAAATTCGTTTGTCATATTCTACAAAATGAGATTTTTTTTTCTTTCTATAACCCGCTATACCTACTAAATCATCACAATATATCAGAACTAGACGGCTTTCGTAGTGCAGTGCGTAAGGCTCTTGCCTTCCACCTGATAGTTCCTGGGTTCGATTTCCGGTCTTTGGTCATTGGTGTTTGTGATTGTTCAAAATTACTAACAACCACCTTGGACATGGTTATTAATAATTCAATACATATATATCAGAACTATAGGTATATGAAAGAAACCCTTGGTGCATATTGGAGAATTTTTAAATAATCAAAATGTCTTCGAAGGTAGGTACCTGTTAATTATATTTTAAAATTAAGTTATAGGCTTTCAGTCCAATAAAAGCATATTATATCGAAATTTAATATAAATTTCGATATAATATTCTGAGTAAATCATACTTTTTATCTTACATATAACATAAAGAGCTTCTTTTTATTGACAATGCGCTGTATTGGTACTCGTACAGTCACCGTCTTGCATAAATTATGTTAAGAAGTGAAAAAGTGTTAACCATTAAAAATCCAATTTGGATTCCGATCGATTATCGAACTTATGCCATGGTTCTTTTGCCCCATGCAGTGCCCTTTCTTTTCGCTCAACAAGGATAATTTATATAAGTTTCACTTATTAGACTAATTATTATTGTAATGGTTTTTACGGATGTAGAGATAAATATAATACGTCAATCGGGGCGAAGATTGATTAAAACACATCTTTTATTTCAAGGTGTTTTATAAGTTAAATATAAATTTATTGATGTAAAGAATTATCCAAGCCATATTAAAGTAAATCTCTATGTACAAGGACACAATACAGCGGATACCGGACGAAATCATGAATACTGAAATCCCGAAAGCCGAAATCCCGAAAAATAAATGTAATACAAACAGCAATAATTGCGCAATCTTAACACTAATCTTGAATTGCGCAAATTTTACAAGAGAGACAAAAAACCATTTTTTTGTGGAAAAATGGGGTTTTGTCTCTCCTGTAAAAATATGCGCAATCTTAACACATATCTTGAATTGTAGGATTTTGGCCTTCGGGATTTCGACCCAAACCCAATACAGCTATTTTGATGGCCCACGTATTCCTATGCGTAAAGTACTGTCTACCATATGGTGGATCCGGGTCAGATTACCGATAAGGTCACAAATCAGAATATGCAAAGTGATTTTATCAAAACCTAGATGTTTATAATATGATAGTTTATATGCCACTACTATACTACTGTTAACTGTCACAACCCTATCGTCGTTGGGCCTCACGGCTTGTTGTAAGCCTAAAATTTTAAAAATAAATGCATTTTTACTAATAATGTGAAAGGTGCATAAGGTGCTGCTTCACGGTAGCGAATCATGGCACCTTACGAAGGCTCAGAACAACCTTATACTGAGCTTCGAAAACGGATGTTTTCAAAGGATACTGGGTGTTCAGTGGTACGTGCTTAGGAGTATCAATGAGATAAGAGAACGCACCAAGCAGCCTCTCATCATGCTGAGAGTGAAGAGGCAAAGTTGGACCTAGCTTAGCCACGTACTTCGGATGCCAGAAGAGAATTTCAACATGGCTTGCCTGTTCTTCAAGTCGACCGGATTCCGATATCCTGGAAGGCCGCTAAATACTATCATAGAGTGTATATGGCGGAGCTATGGGATGTTTGTTTGACCTGAAATAAAGCAAAAAGACTAGCGAGCGATAGAGATTCTTGGAAGCGCCGCGTGGTGTCCATATGCTCCAACTAAGGGGCGGATCTGGCCGAAGAAGAAGAAGACACATAATATTGATTGTTCAGTTTATCTATTGTATAATTGAGTATGTTTCCTATATATTTAATAATTGTGTAGGTATTTATTTTTTGATTAGTTCTGAAATGCGGATCTTGTTATATAAATTTAAGATATAGGTAGGTACGTAATTTTAACAAGTTAGATAGATAATTGGCAACCGTACTTAAATTCAGATGTTCCCAATGTCAAAAGTTTGGGATCAAAGGCCAGCCTCTTCAGTTGGGTGCCTTCGATTGAATTTCAACTTTGTTTGTAAGTATAGTTTTTTATATGATATTGGAACTATGAATCAGTACAAAATATACTAAAAAGTTAATTTACTCAAGAATGCTATTAAGAAACACGCGTATTGCCTACCTACACCTGTTTTGCTGTATTATTATGTGGCGATTTTTGTTGTTCAACCGAGTGTTAAATGTTGAAATAAAATTGAAAGGAATTTTTCTACTTATCGATTTAAATTGAACCGATAGTCGTAATCAAGATGGCGTCAAATCAGAAGAAAACAAGTTCGACGTACCGATGCGGGTTGTTATTACCTTGGTTACTCTCGCTAGAGTCTAGGCAATTGAAATAAGTTGATTTGACAAATAAAAATAGAAAGAATCTCAATTTAATTATATTCAACTTAAAAGTTGATTAACTTTGTTGACATATGATCCGCACTTAGAAATTGACTTTCAATTCTAATTCAACATACAGTTGAACGACAAAAATTACCATGTGCGAACCCGGCATTTCGCACGAATTCTTGACGACTGCCGACTTACCATTCGAGCTATAATGCTTGGCTGAATTATTAGCTGTGAAAGCAGCTTTATTTTTACGTGATAGTATAATGAATTTATTAGTAAGTATAACTTATTAAAAAAAACATAAGCGGTGATTGTGACTACGTTGCGGAAAATTACAATAAGTACCTATTTTTTTCTTCTTATTATTATTATGGCTGATGATCGCTAACACGTCTGCTATAAGATTACAAAATATTAATAGGTTAAGGGTACCATGTACCGTGTACCGTTTAAAAAAAAATCGGTTAGGTACATGTTCAAACACGCGCGTTAACATGATCTTACTCCCTACTTCATTTATCGTTTGTCAATTTATGGTTACGGCCTTATGTTGTTGCTTAGCCACTGGGAAATGCCAATAGAAATGGCGTATTTCAAAAAAATACTACCTTATTTTTAGGTCAGTAATTATTAGAAAGCAATCATTATTCGTAGGATGTTTATCACACTTGAATGGTCAAAGACATAGCTTATAATGATAAAATGCCTACTTCTTGTCAAATTTGGGATCACAGAGATTATCAATATAATTTTTTATTGTAAATATTTCACTAAATGTCGACATAAATTTTACTAATGGTTTTATAAATGCTTTTGAAAATTAATAAATATAAAAAATCTTAACACCACTTCACATGGACGTACTGAAATGTGATTATATTCTAAAAAATTAGCGCGAGAGGTTTAAAAGAATACTATTTTATGTAACAAAAATACTTTATGCAGTCATCAAATGTTTAAAATAAATATAAAGGATAATAAGGCTTCAAAATTATATAAATAGATTATCTACAAAGTTTAAAGTATGTCCAGGATCTTTTAAAGGAGCTTCAGGATCAGGAGCTTTTAAAATAGAAAAAAGCTCCATTTTGACTCACGCTGAGCACGTCCGCCCTTATCTGAATTGCGGTAAGAGGTACATTCGAATTCCAGAAAAGAAAAACTCCTTACAAAAATTACAAGCTCCACATCCAATGGATCTCATGTTCCTTGCAAGACAAGGACGGGGTATTAGAAATAGGTACTTCAAGAGCTTGGCCTCAACCAGGCAACCTTTACTAAGTTTACTGATATTGCTGTATACCTATAATCATACGACGATAGTAAAAATAGAAAAAAACACGTAGTTTAAAAACTAAACAGGAAGGAAAGGAAAACAATAAAAATAGAATCACAGAACTAGCATATAACAATTCGCAGTCACAATTGGACCGATAAGGCATGAATCCACGCAACAGCTACCTGTTTGGTTTGGTGGATGGCTAAATAATTTAAAATTTGAACGTGAAATGTATTGAAATTAAGTAAGTTAAAGAAAATAAATAACATAATATGTAGGGGAACCTGTTGTACCTCGGACCTATTTTCTGTTTTTGATTTTTCATAAATTACTGGTTATAGGTAAAATTGCCAACTTTAGTTGGTTTGATTTTAGCATCTGTTGCGCATGCTTTGATACATGTATCAAATTAAATATCTTCATATTTATGGTGATTTTAGGCCATATAAAAAAATGTGGATTTAGGTCCAAGGTACAACAGGGGTGTTGTACCTCGAACATATGAAGGTTGTACCTTGGACATACATTTAAAAATCTTAATAAGGGGACATTTAGGTACCTATGCTAAATAAAAACACAGATTTATTAAATTCGTATTCGCTTGTTTATTACGACAAAAGAAAATAAGCTTTTTACAAATATATTTTATGGAACAGAAGAACATTTTTTCATAACAGTTATACTTAATTATAAACCATAATTATCTTAATTAGAATTAGGTAGATATTATAACACATAAAATGAATCGTATTTAATAATAAAACCTCAATTATCTCTTCCTTATCACCCTAATACTTGACCATTTCCTTAACTTGATAAATGTAGATTTAAAATTTAATAAATTAAGTAAATTTAGATTGGCATTTTTCAGGTAGTAGAATTTTCTGGATTACGTCACATCAAGGATAATTCTTCGAGTCGATGTTCTCCGACCATTTCCAACCCTTTAGCGATTTTTGCATTGAGCTAATCTTGGCTCCATCCTTGCATATTTCTAGGATCTTTCCTAGAAAATAATTATTCTCTTTCATAAAGAAAAATTACAAAATCCCCCACTTGATATTCTAAATTCAGTGTAGATTAAAATTAATCTGGAAATTCTTGAGGTCCTTCTGAATCGCTGGAGTCTTGAAGTGCAAAATTATCAGCCGATGACTCTGCTGATGAAGATTCGAAACTAACTAATAGCCTTTTCTTAACAGCAGAAACTTTTTTAAGAACATAATTAGTTTTTTTCGATGGAATAATATTTTAAGTCTTCGCCAGCTTGGTTTTCTTCTTATCCTCGATTCTTAATTTCTCCGGTGTATCAGTCAGACTACGAGATCGACCCTTTTCTCGCCCCTGGCGATTATTTTTCCGCGGGGCAGCTTTGGGGTGAGGTCTTATCATAGAAGGCATACTGCAAAGATGCAGCTTCTGTAATGTATTGCAGCAACATATTATGTTCTTCTTCTTCACTGAAAACTTTCTTTAAAGCAAGATTTTCATAAAGGGTGCAGGCTTTTCAGTATTTTCAAAATGATGAATATACTTTCTTATTGTGCTTCTGAGTAACCCGTTTAGTTTCGGAGCTCTGTTCAGCGGATATTTATGTTATTTTATTAAACGGATCGCACTGTGTATTTTTTCGTTATCCGGGCGAACCCTCTTGATTCCTGTCTTGATACGTACGAGGCATATTAAGTAAACCTGGAACAAGTTTAAACAATAGTTTGAATTAAATTGAATGTTTAAATGAATGAACAATACTAATCATAGTCATACACAATATGGGTGGCAAACGCGTTGTACCTTGGACATGTTCGAGGTACAACGCATTTTTTATGTCCAAGGTACAACACCACGCCAAAATGACAAAAACAATTAATAGTTTTCTTTAGGTAAGGAATACAAAATCTATAATAACCCAATGTTATGGACATATGAAATTTAATTCAATTACACTATTACTTATTCACACAAGAAACATAGTATGGCATATATTTACAAAAAAAAAAAATGAAAAAAACTTACTTTTACGAACGAAAATTTTCAAACTCACTTCACATAAACACGCGTGCCGCTTGCCATCTGAAACTAGCGTTAATTATCCACTAAGATGAAGGTGTTCAAACTACTATTGTAAATTTTAAGATAAAATGGCGCCAACATACAAAAACATGCATGTGTTCGAGGTACAACCCTGTCCAAGGTACAACAGCTTCCCCTACCTACCTTTTGTGCAGTTTTAAAACATAAATATCATTCTCATCTTCAAGGAGGCGCTTTATTACAGGTTTGAATTGATAATAGACGAGGCCTGAAGAGATACGCAAATAATAAGCAATGCATCGTAACGCCATTTTACATCTCACGTAAAACGTTCCGCTATAGTTTCAATATTCATGATTTATGCCTAGCGGAAATAACAAATATTGCCAACCATTTAAATGGGTAATATTATTTTGTCATTACACATCCTTTTTATAGTTTACAGCAGGCCTGCGCAAACTTGTCGGATGAAGGGCTCATTACGAATATAAAATGAACGGCTGGCCGCAAGTAAAATACTATTTTTAGACAAGCATTATATTTTGTTATCATGAAAAAAGAATTTCATCATAAAAAATAAATGAGTATCTAATAGCCAACAATTTAATGGGAAGAATGAAATTGTTTTATATTTTTCAACATTTTTTTAGAATTTCAGAATTCAGATAATTTTGTGGTTGAGATCCTTAAAACTGTTTGTAAATGGTCATCGGTGATGCTTGATTGTAAAGATTTTTTATTGATATCACGTGATATTTAGAATGCCCCAAAAATAACCAACATTTCAACCATCAACAAAATAACCAACAACCAACATTCGAGCAGAATCTGTTGTTCGAATTTGTCCGAATTAAGAGTTTTGTAAATTTCGCAGATTTCTTGTCGATGGTGCGATCATGTACATTCAAATTTTATTTTTAAAAAGACGTGAAAATGTATAAAAGGTAAACGTTTTCATAAATACAATTAAAGCTCGCGGGCCTCACAGAAATACTTGGAGAGCCGTAGTTTGTTCAGGCCTGGTTTACAGCACTATTAAATCGAAAACGTTGTCATATTGAATAATTTTATAATGGATTTTTTAATGACTCTTATTCTTTCTTCTCTAACTATGTCCGCTCCATACTTAGAACATAATATTGGCACCACGCGGCAGTGGTGAAGGCTCCATAGTAGGCGATTATTTAAAGCCTATCTTCTAAGAAAAATAGATCTTCAAGTAACTAATTTAATTTAAAATTAAATAAGTAGACAGAAAAATCCATCCAATTGAGAGTCATCTATTGTCAGAATTTAGAAGTTGTATTTTATTTAATAAGGTTTATAACCATATACCCATACTAGCGCCGCCTGGATTCAACTATATTATGAATTAATTTGACCATTTTCCAGATCTGTTTTGTATGACTTCAGTCTAATGGCGTCAATCACTGTCTGGGTTTTTATTCCGAAATCATAAGTTGTTTAGTTTGCGCTTACATCGCTAGGGCACATTTATTCAAAATAATTATTAATAAGATAATTTAAAAAAATATTTCGATGGGATTCAATCACATATAAATATTGATTGTTAAAAATATAAATGATTTATCTCGCAATTTTTATTTATCAGTTATTTATATCAAAGTCTGTGTTTTAAATATAGAAGTATTTTAAAATGTCTAGTTTTACGGGTTAAATTATAAATTGTTATGGAACATATTATACACAACAACGGATATTTTCAAAGATGATAGGTAATATATTTTAAGCGTAGGTATGTTACCTTTATAAATGTTTAGGAAAATACATAATTCAAACTAATTGCTTATTTATAAACTAATTGAGCTTTTGAAATGTCATCGATTTAGTATATCTATTCATTAATAGTAATATAGGGTTATCTTCTTATTTCCCGTAAATATATCTGACAAGCGTGGTTACTCCACAGCCTACCTCTTTCCAAAAGTCACCCTTCGCCACTGCCACGCGGTGCTCCAAGAATCCTTCCAAAAATAGTATTTAGAGGTTTGTGTTTTCGCGTTTTCATATAATTGCTATTTGTCAAAGTGAACGAAGCCATTTCTGATGTTTTAAATTAATACTGTGTGATAAGTCTTTCGACCAGCTTTCGAATATAGGCCTGCAGAAAAAAATTAATAATGATCCGGACATCCTAATGAGCTACAAAGCCATTGATAATTTCTGTAAGTGCGAAGATTGCGATGGAAGGTCACATAGAGAGAATTCTGGATTAGAGGGCTCCAAAGATCCTGGCCAGGTGAGTACCCCAGCGGAAACGATCGTGAGGGTGACCAAAATATTTTATATACTCTTACTTACAAAAATTTTAAAACTAATACTGTCAACAGTTAATAATGTATGTAAGGAAGGTTAGCAACCAAATTGCAATAAGTACATTTTCCTATCCTTATATTATGAGATCACCGATACTTTGGACATTGTGTTTGGAGGTTGCGTAGCTAAGAAAATCTCTTTTGCTTACACCCCATCTCATGGCCCCCACATTCTGAAGCGGGCCCCCAGGATAGGATTTTTGGTGGGCCCCCCTACTTATCACTAAGGGTAAAGGCAGTGTGATGCTCTACAGTAACGTTTTCCAAATGGTATATGCGATAAAATTGATGTGTATATTTAGTGTGTTTTGTATATTTTAATAATCCATTTAAATTATTGAGTAGTCGAGTATTGATACACAATTAAAAATTGTATCGTACAACCACATAAATGAAAATAGCGCTGTAACAAAAATGAAAATAATTTGTGATGAGTGTTTATCTCATTTATCTGGTCGACTCGCCTCGTCGGGCCCCTTCTGAGCCCGGGTCCCCAGGTTAGGGCCCTGTCAGTCCCCCCTTGTGAAGGCCATGCCCCATCTACCCTCGTCCTTTACCTGTATTTGGGTGCAATAAAAGTTTATCAATTTTCTAAAAACTACATAGTTGAAGTGGACATATGAAGCAATTAGAAGCAAAGACAACCATGATTTTTTTCTTACTACTTAAAAATAGAGTAGGTATACTTTTTAATAATTTTTACATGAAATTATCAATCTTTTGAAGTCACTTATAATGAATATTAAAATTGTATTAATTTATTAATTCTGATAACTTGCTACGCGCCCAACTTCTCGATTTCTCCTCCAATACTTTAGGACTTCATGACATTTACAAATAAGTTTATTGATTAAATTTTCATCAATTATTGAAAGTTTAATTTAAAAAAAAAAACACATTTTCCATTGTTTGGAACTTTGATGAATTTGTTTCTAGTAGTTTCATAATATTATTTAGAATATTGAATGCTGAGTTTCAATGCAAATAGTTTTTTTATTTTGAAACATGATTAAGTGTGTGATAAATAAATTTTATTATGTAAATTTTGGACAACCGTTTTGAATATTATTACTCTCCATTTAAATATGTACGATACTTCGTGCAAACTGAATGAGAATTCACATAGATAGCTAGGTACCTACAAGATTTGTTTAGAAAAAAATAATGATTTAATATAACACGAGTAATAAATAAACGTCAACGAGCATAGTGAACTAATTCGATACATGAAAAATGTGTACAATTTTTCATGTACAAATAAATTTGACCGGTTCATACGTGGTAGATAGAATATGTCGACAGAGTTTAAAAAATATAATGTTTCCCACAAGAATAATTTAACAGAAGGTGAATCAAGCGTTTTATTTATTATTTTGATTTAAAAAAAAATCAGAATAAAACATATGATTTGGAATTGAAAGATTAATTAGTTTTATTATCGTCTGATAAAAATATATCAGTGTTTCGCAACTGAATATTTTGTATTTTATCCCCGTTATACTGGTACCTATATGCAATATTATTAGCTGGACTTTAGATCACGGCCGTTTTTGAAATTTAGCTTTTGCGTGCGATGATGCCGAATTTCATTAGATATGGATATTCTTGCAAAGGGAAAAATAAAATATCTTACTGATATTTTTATCTACTCTTGTTTTGCATCCACAGATTTGTGCGAATCCGGTGTTTAAGGTGATTCATCAGTGAAACGGCAAATAGTTTTCAACCATAGGCGCGACGAAATTTTGCACTCGCTCCCATTCGGAGAGAGAATGTAGAGCTGGAAACACGTAATTTTGCTTCGTGATGGCGACGGCCGTAATAATTCTTAAATCGTGTAAAGATGACTTAAAACGTTACCCATTTACTTTTAAAAGAAAACATGTCAATGAATATATTATTATTGTTACTGATAAAACAATAAACAGAACATTAAATAGACACATGTTGGATATATAAGACAAATTATATTTGTTTTGACATGCCTCATTTGTCAATCCGCGCATCGCCTAGTGACGATCTTTTTAGACCGTGTCTCAACTGAGGTATGGCCTTAATTTAAAATTCACCAAAATAAATTATTCGTTTGTACTGACTGATTCCCATACTGATAATAAAGATTATCCTTGTCGGCAAACGAGTACATACCCCACTTTAAAATGTTGGTGGTGGATATGAAGATTATGTATATGAAGTATATGTTTTTAGGACATGTGTATAATATAATATTATAATTATATATATTTATAGAAGTCTATTCCGCTTATACCCATTAATAATATGTTACTTATTGATGTGTTAAATTTTGCGAAATTGATATGTAGATCATGACTAATTTATTAAGTAAAAAATTGATTGCAACCAGAAACAAGTTTGATACCCCGTCTTATAGTACTGAAAGTCTAATGTTTTATATAGAGTTTGCAAAGCTTTTAATAGTTATCTTATATGTCTCTTTACGCACGCTTTGCAAATATAGTGTACTTAATAAGGAAAATATTTTTTTTAGCCTCATTTTTTTAATTAACTTGGCAATAAAATTAGTATTTTTGCAAAATGGGGTATGTTTACGTTTTAGTTATCACAGTAAAAATAATATAATATTTGACATATGTAATATAATAGTGCTAATGTTTTATATTTGTGTATACTCAATGTAATTTTCCTTTATCGAAAATAAGTGAACGACATTCAAAACTATTAATTTAACTTCTAGTTAATAAGTGACAGATGTCAGACTTTTCATATTATCGTGCGGATGCATACGTCTCACTGACAAATTTAAATGCGCAACGTGTTTGTTTACATTTTGTCGCTATCCGATACCCAATGTACTTACAAAAAGTTTATCTTAAGAAATTTGAGAGTTGCAACTTTTCCCCTAAACTCAGTCAATGTAATAGGCGAAAGATAATTTGTCGGTTTTGGTAACTATGGTAATAATAATACGTGGGGTGAACCGGGCCAAGTTCCCCTTCATTATAAATGTAAATCGAATATGTAAGGAAGTGACTCCTCCATAGAATATGATTTATAGCTTGATCGATGATATTTTTTTGGTACAACTCACATAACCGGTGGGAAAAACCTGTCGACAGTGATGCCAAACACTTGCGTTTTAGAATTCACTCTGATACAGTACGAATCTATTAAGATTCATGTTTATAATATTGAGATATTAATACATATAATTTCTATTACGTTACATTCCTTTGAAGAATGTATATTTTGAATTTGGCAGTTAGGCATTATAAAAATAAACAAAATAATATTGCCTAAAATATGCTTGTTAAATCTGTAATTTTTTGAATAGTACTCACATTTATAGCTGATTTGAGATTTGAACCTATCACTATAACGATCAGATCTAAATGCATTACCGTCATAAAATAGAACATATTATTTTTGTCAATGGTTTTAAATCATTACAATGAAGTTCTACCACGCCAATTCCAATTCAATCTATCAATACATTTTCTTCTTCATTTTTTTCAATTTCTAGGATGTACCTAGCTAAGAGCAAGTTCAATAACATACATAATTTTGAAAAACACTTTCTGAGAAAATATATTATAACCAATAGAAAAAATCTCTTTGAAAAAAGTAAGCCGCCCCGGGAGGGAATCGAACCCTGCATCTCCTGGGTTTACGCCCCGTCCGTTGCGTTTACCTCAATGCTACAAGGCGACGTACTAATTGCGTCAAATTTTACTTATGTAATTTTTAATACCTACTCATCAGCGTTCTTCTGAAAAGTGCATATTACACTTATACGTAAGTAAATATCACCATGTTCTATAATATCGCACACCTAGTACAAGACTATCGTAAGTCATAATAGTTGATTATTGGGAAATCGACTTTTAAAATTGCACATTTTTGCTATTGCGTGTGAACATTACAAAATAGATAAAATTATGTTTTATTTTTTTTTCATTCAATCGGGTGTAGTTGAATTTATGATATTTGATAAATATTTTTGGTACGAAATATGTATTCAAGGTTCAAGAGTTAAAAGTAATATAGTATACACATGTTTACTCAGAATCAGAAATGATTCTTTATTAAGGGCCCACATACGCCACGTAGATCAAAATGGAGGTTTTGTGGTATTTTCAGAGCATAAGGCTGGACATCCTCAAGCGTTGTAGATAACCTACATATTTATATAAATTTTAAGTCTAATTATGCTTTATATTTATTTTAAACATTTGATGACTGCATAAAGTATTTTTATTACATAACATAGTATTCTTTTAAACCTCTCGATATAATGTTTTAGAATATAGTCATATAACAGTACATCCATGTGCAGTGGTGTTAAGATTTTTTAGATTTATTCATTTTTAAACACATTTGTAAAACCAATAGTAAAATTGTTTACTATTTAAATAATAGAAATATTGACGATAAAAATTTATATTTATAATCTCTGTGATCCCTAATTTGACAAGAATTAGGAATTTTATTAGTCAAAAAATAGGCACGATTACCACATTTGAAGATAATTCTAAACATACTAATAATTATAACCCATGTCTTTGACCATTCAAATGTGATAAAACATCCTACGAATAATGATTGTTTTATAATAATTATTGACCTAAGAATAAGGTAGTATTTTTTTGAAATACGCCATTTCAATTGGCATTTCTCAGTGGTTAAGCTACAACATATGGCCGTAGCCATAAATTGACAAACGATAACTGACGTAGGGAGTAAGTTCATGTTAACGCGCCTGTTTGAACATGTACCTAACTGATTTTTTTTTTTTTTTTAAATGATTTTTTTTTCGTCAGTGATAGTTTTGCACTGAGAAGATTTGAAAAAAAATGCAGGATTAAATTATTGTTACTGAAATACCTACGCCTTATAGGCCACCTAGAGTTACCATTGTCTTTGCACAATAAAGGTATTCAAATTGTTCATGTTGCTGTGTAATAATCTCATTTTCGACGTTTTTGGACTTACGATAGTCGTGTACTAAGTGTGCGATGTATTAATGAATTACAGAAATTAAATATCGTGTTCTTTTTAAATTATAGTGTTGTTAACTGCGTACATTTTTTATTACTTTGCAATGTATAATATGGTATTAATTAATACATAACATACGTAACAATCGAAAAAAGCTTTATTTACTACCAATAAAAGGTTCAAATTAGGTACATACACAAATAATATCTTAACATATATTTTTGAGTCTTGATCATCGACCTGAGTCGATTGACAGCTAGATGAATGCTTCCCCATTTAATGTATCGTCTAATTGTATGTAGCTTATGTGCGCAAAAAGCAAGATTTGAACTTTATACGTATTTGTGACGTAATACAAATAGACATTCATACCTATAATTTCATAAAATAAATGTGGTTATGTACCGTGTATCAATCCTCTTCAACTCCTCAACCTTTTTATTTAGGTAGGTTAAGTTTGAAAAACTTAGTGAAATTTTTTTTAGAACTAACGATTATCAAATGACTCTGTCGGAAACATATTTTTGTCGTACTTGGCATAATTTTCATGATGACGTCCCGATTCGACGAGAATTTCTTAAGAACACATATTTTTTTAAAGAACCAAGTTCGGTGAATATGGTGGATGAGAAATGAATTTAAAGTCCACTTAATGCAATTTTACTAGTGTTGTTCGTCAATATTGACCATTATTTTCGTTCTTCAAATTTTCTTTCAAACCATCCAATAAAGTCAAATAATAGGCTTCTGTTATTATCGTACCCTTTTTCCAGTAACAAATCATGATGATTGTTGATTCGGAAGCTCAAAAATAGTGTCGTTGTCTTCACCTTCTCCGGCGCAATTTTACCAGTGTTTTAACTGTTTTTTGAACTATGTTGTCTAGTGGTGGATTCAAGATCCTAGCAGGTATTGGGGTTAATCAATTAATTATTTTCTCCATACTCTTTTCACTCGTCTAGGTCATAAACGTTTGACTATCATAATATATATAGTCGAATGCATTTTTTACATAGTACCTACTTCAGTGGCGAAGGTTTACTAGGCGATTATTTAAAGCCTACCTTCTAAGAAAACTATATCTTGAAGTAATTAATTTAAATTTAAATAAATAATTAAAATCTGTAAAATCTAAATCTAAATATCGTCAGAATTTAGAATACCGATTATTTAGTTAAGTTTCGAATAAAAAATAATTGTCCACAAGTGCCTCTGTTTTCAACTGAATGGTTGAATTATAAAAGTACAATTAATCTAACGTGATTTTTCTATAGCTGTGACGTCATATCTCTTCGGGCATGTCTGCAAATTTGGTCTGGATTTGTAAGCGCCTCAGATTCAGCTTATACTAACTTTTTATATTTATGTTTATTGTCGCTAAATAAATTATCGTAGATATATATATTATATTATTATAGATTGTGGATAAATTATCTGATATTGTACATAAGTCATTCATGAGTGTTTTAAATATGTAAGTATTTTAAAATATTTAGTTATTCCGGTAAAATTGTAAATTGTTGTGGAACAGATGCATAACGACGCGGTTTTTCAAAGAAGACAATATGTATTATTAAGAGTGTATGTTGCGTGTATGAATGTTTAGGCAAATACATAGTTTAAACGCACCGTAAAATTTTATATCGTCAGAGAGCTATTGAAATTTCATCGATTTAGTGTGTCGTTGTCATTAGTGTGTACCTATTCATCAGTAGTAATATCGGATTATCTTCTTACTGCCCGTAAGTATACCTGACAAGTGTATTTTTTTCTCATATCTCCACAGCCTACCTCTTTTCAAAAGTCACCCTTCGCCACTGACCTACTTACGAAAAAACTTAATTAAAAATAGCATTGGGTTTTTCTACTATGATAGATAACCAAGGCTTGTTGAAGATCAGTAATGTTGACACTTGAACAATGCGCTGGGCACTCTTGTTCCCGATCCGCTCCCGGGACAGAGGGCCGGACTGGGCGTGTCGGCCGCCACATCCAACTAACCAAAGATAAACGATCAGATTAAACTTTTAATCAATATTTTTTTTGCCTCGCTTTCGTGCAGCGATCTAACGTCTGCGTAGAAGTAATGAAAAAAAACCCGACATACTAGATTCGTCGCCTTGCCGCCGACAACCGTGCTAATTTGTTAAATCTTTCACAATTTATTTGTGTAATAGTGAATGAAAAATAAACGCCGGTGAATAAACAGTTTTTTCACCACGAAATATTTTTGTTTTAATTATTTTTTCTCCAGCCATCGATTTGTATAAGAAAATTGGTTAACTGGTTATCATAGTAATTACAACTCCCGCAAATTCGACTAAATTTCTACAAATAAAAATAATAATCATATTTTAATTTCTTCAACAAAACAACAAAATACTCACATTGAAAGGTTTCCTGTGATGAATGTGATGTTTAGGTACACGTCAGACATGGTACAACCTAAGTATTTTTACTTACATTATATTCATTTTTACGTTTTTATTAGGTCGTATTCTTATTTGTCCGGTGGTTGTTTGTCCGGTACAAATCTTGCAATCGATTTTTAACTAACTTCCCGACTATCTAGACATTTTAAACTTTTAGAATATATCAGAAAACGATGCCAATGCATTTTTTTAAATACTTTTAACCATCTTTAAGTAGAATTAAATTCATTTTCAGTTAATTCTGTTTTGTATGAAAAGTTATTTCGGAAGAAATCCGTAATCCAATCCACTATTATCGGTTGCTAGAAAATTATTAATATATACGTGCGTTACTATGGAAATCAATATGAGTGTCAAAATGACATTTCAGTATTATTTCTATCAAATACAATTTTTTTTTTGATCGTTTAAGCTAATCAAGTCAAGTTTATATGATTCAACAGAAAATTTAAAAACGTTGTATATAAAAAGTTCATTTTATATTGTTATTATTATAATTAAGCTTATGAAACACATTAGGTAATGTTTGCACGAATAGTATTTGATGCGGTAGCTTTATTGGTTACGATAGTTGTGCATTTGGTCCGTTTCATAGTATTTTCAAATAAGGAATATTTTGGTATTAAGTATATTGTTATACATTATTCTTTTAAGAGCACAACATCAAAAAGTTGTTACCGTAGCCGCCGAATGCATCTAAGATGAATCGTCGTTGCCGATTGGATGTCGCCAACTGGACGATGTCAAATGGATACCAATGCAGCTGGTTAATGGGTCAATTGATGAGATAACTGGATGATGGACATCTACGCGCCACAGTGATTTATAAAATGAGTGAAGAATTACACATACCTACGGTTTGAACCGGAAAGACGTCAAATAAGTACTAACCTATAATAAATCAATGTTTATTGATCAGTATGCTTTCATGATCCAATGTTGTGCACTAGGTACTCATTTTAAATGATTAATTATTCCACGCACTAATTGTCCCATTTCCCTGGAAATTTTATTGGGATCTATAATTATGTATTTGTTATCTGAACGAGTTTATTAAAATGTTTAAATTCAACAAATTGGGTTAGATTTTTTTTCGCGAAAGAATGAATTGAAAAATGCTGTTCAGTTTCTCTCTCTTTCGTCACAAACTTTTTAAAAAGTTTTTAATCAATTTAATAAAATATTTTTATTTGATTTGAGATATAATTTAGGATACGACGAAGTATTCTGGCTGTCAGTTTAGTATTTGAGTTACCTATATCTCTCTTACATGACGCACGTCGTATGTTCAAATAAAATGAGATCCTTGTATAAATATGATTAACTGGATTCATAGACAAGATCAAATAGAAAGGCGCCTGATAAGTGGTTGCGTATAAAAGAAAAAAGAAAGAGCAATCCAAAGAAACACCTGTTTGTGCTTATACGTAAGAGCGAGAAGGAGTTTATAAAGCTCGGGCTACAGAAGAGAACTAGTTTTTATTAAAATATTTATTCCACCGGTCATTTATATATATAAAAAAATAACAATAGTGATTGGTTTTTTTCTCTTGGTGCCGTCTTCTATTAAGGGTTGGCAAATAACATTTAGTACACCTACATATCCTGGGCCAGGTGTATCATATCCTCATCGCCTTGGAAATTATTTAAACAAAGGTTGCGTAACCGAGAGAACCTCTTTCTACCTATGCTTCAGCTGCCCCTCTACCATCCCTTATATTGTGAGTTAAAGTAATATAATTATTATACAGGCGTCCCTCGACTTTCATACGTAATTGGTCCCTGAATGTTGGTACGAATGTTGAATGTACGAAAGTGGAGCAATGTAAAAAAAATCATCAAGTTTACTTAAAAATATGTATTTATCAATGGATATAATAAAGTTAACGAGGCGTCAAGGCGATTTGTCAAGAGATAGTTGAATACCACCCTTTCTTCTTTTCTTGACAAAGAGTTCTATAACATGCTGTCTTTATCAATTATTGCGACTACATGGAAGCGCACAGTTTTTGCATTATTAACAAAAATCTAAATTTTAAGAAATGTACGAAACAGCGAATTGTACGAAAGTAGAACGTATGACAGTCGAGGTCAGCCTGTATTTCTAATTGCGAAAAATACAGCGGACATATTATGCAGTTTTTGTCTAAATAGTATATATAAGTTATTTAGTCATATTGATTCAACTCAAAACCTTCTCATTGGTAATGTGATTTTACATCGAAATATTTGTTTCCCTAATATTGTTTCTGACCAATTGACAAATTTAATAGTACTTATTCCAAAGCAAGTAACTATTTGGCATATTCATTTTAAATTTATGCTGTCATCATCATCACCAAAAGCATGAATCTATCCACAGCTGGATGACGGCTTCTCCAAACTCATTTCAATCCTCTCGGTCATTTGCATTGCGTACTACGTATGTTTGCTGAACTTAACTATTTCGTCAATCCAGCGGTCTCCAGGTCTATCTTTGTCCTTGTTTTTCGAATTTTGTATCCAGCCCACTTCCATTTAAGGTTTAACAATTACTCTAAATATTTACAAACCATCAAAGTAAGATAGACTCGCACTAAAACAAAGATTCAAAAACTTACAGTACCATATTATAATGGTATGGAGGGGTGCATGCTGGACATTACGCGAAAGTAAACACTGAGAACGTATGATTGAAAGAGAGAACAAAAAAAAATTAAACGATGTAATAGTTTTAATGAAGGACATCACCATAATCAACAGACTACTCAGCGCTTAAAATTGACGATTTTACGAATCGGAACGCTCAATAATTTTTCTAACATTTTTATATTTTAATATTTTTAATTAAACATATTTTTCTAATTTTATGTATATTTTAGATTTTTTGTTATTATATGTAGCCTATATAGCTCAGTCAGTCAAATTATTGTTTCTACGAGACAGAACGAGTCTGTTCTGAGTGACCACTCTTTAATTCGGTTCCGCAAAAGTACGGTAGGTACCTATTCATTGATATTATACTACATTTATTATTATTGCAGTATTTAAAATAATTAAATTTACAATAATTATGTATCAAATATTATGATGCTTGCTAAAAACGTACAGTGTAAACCTTGCTTAACAAAAGTTAATAATATATTTGCTTTAGGAATATGTATCTAATACTCACCGCATCCTTTTTATTAGACCGCTATGTAATAATTATTACCTATATTTTGTTTTTGTCGATATTAATGCAACGATAATAATATTATAATATCAGTAAAAATAATGCGCGCCATAAAAGGGTTATTAAGTGCACCAAAGTGGACGTTAGGTCGAGTATGCACGGTGATCGAGAAGCGAGATTACTCGCGTATGTAAATTGCTTTTAGAACTAACTTTCTAAAACAAAAAAGATATTTAATTAATCGGTACGAGCTTGCCTACTAACTACTATGGTATTTCATCGTTGGAAATTGGGAAGACTTTCTTTGGGCTCACTCAAAATGACAGAGGGTATATTATGGACTTATTTTTGAGGTAAAACTCCTATAGGTACTCACCGTAGCGTATAGTTACACGAATGAAAATGATGTGAGACCAAAATTCATCATGGCAGTAGCGAAGGGTGGAGGTAGGCTGTTAAGATTCGCCATAAATAGTGCACATTAAACTTTGTTAGTCAAATGTATTTGTTTTTATCGAAATAAGACTACAATAATTTACAGATGATATTGAAAAGTTTTCAAAAATCAATTAACTATTTATGGAGGTTCTTAACACCTTACGTCCACCCTTCGCCACTGTATCATGAATTATCAGTAAGTGACCGAGCAGTATGATATGTGAGGATTTTTTTTTAATTTTGAGGTAAATGAATCTGACAAAAATATAAGAACATACTTAGACATATTATAGAACATTTTGAAACAAATGAAATAAATGGTTCTCAGGTCAATAAAATTGATTATACCTAACACAAATTTTGACATTATTTGTTATGTAAATATTTCTTCGGTATGAAAAGAAAATCAATTCTCTGTCCTAAATAAGCACAAAAGAATTTTTTATAGTTTTCTTGAAAATAATATATTTTATTGGTATCTATAACCTTTTCATATTATGTTTACACGTTTCAAAGTGGTCATTTTCACTTGCAATTATATTGTCATGTTTAACGTCGTAAACGCGTGAACCATATTTATTTTCGGGACACAATATCTCTAATTGGCATTTTTCTAGGGAAACTCTAAAGTATGTCCACTAAGAAGGAAATTATGAGATTCTGAAATCTTGTGTATTTATTCAAGTATCGAAGATGCAATTAAAATTTATTATTAGAAAGTACAAGTGCAAATCCTGACACCGTCTGTGAATCAAAATTATTATTATTTTTATCACGATGTTCAAATTACAAAGATGGTTGCACATATTAACGGAATTTGAAATAATCACAGATACGTAGTTGTTTGTATATTTACTTAGGTACTTACTAATTTTCATACTAATTGAGTCGGTAGCTATTTTTTAAAAATATGGAATATGTATATGTAATTTCAAGATCAATTCGATCCAAGATTCTTCTAATAGATGTATTTTGAGGTTATATCGATATGAATCATTACAACATATTTTTTATAAAGCAGATATCCGGCTCCGGACGATTAGATGGCGCATTGTGTGACAATACTATAGGTACGTGTAAAGTGACGTAAGTAAAAAACTTATTTCTATTAATATATTAATTAAAACGTACACTATATCTACGTACATCTTTAAAATGCTAAAATCATGAATATCTTTAACAAATAATGGTTCTTTCGATTTATAAATGGGAGACAATACGATTTAAATCTATTTAAAAAATAAACAGAATATTCTGTTAAAAAAACACCATTTAAAACATTATATTATGAACTATCGCTTCGGAATTAAATTTAAGAGGCTTACTTAGGTATTCCAAAAATTTATTATTCAAATTTAATGTCAGGTAATTCTGCTAATAATCTTCTTGAAACTTAATATTAATAAATAGTTTCAATTATCGATATTTAGGCCCAACAGTGTATATACTGCATAGGTATATTGTTAAACAGTTTACTTTGATAAGTACCGGTTTAACAGCACCCTATATAAAGGATTGACATTACTCATTAACGGTTCAACTGGAATACTGCTTCAAGTAAGACATAACATTACACATCGTCTCTTTAGCGACTAGGATTAAAGATCTAAACGGGGCACGCGTTAGGTCTTAACCCTCAATCCCGGAGGATTCCGCATATACGTAGCCAGTCTAAAATACGGTCATTGTTATCCAGTGGTGTGCATCTAATGTAATTATTTTGTATGGGGGTGTGTTTTTAATGTATGTATTTGTATTTTTTTTTTATTAAATATTTCAACAATTTCTGTGTTATTAAGTCGCAGTCGGAGAGAAAATTCATTGATGAAGATTTAAAAAAAATATATCACAAAAATAAAACTTTTTTTCATATTGCGTATTAAACCGAATTGGATTAAAGTGCTCTGAAAGCTCTCTATAAAAAAAACTATAAGTATAGGTACATATATAATATTTATAGGTAGAATTATATTTTACAAAATCATAATGTAAATACTTACATAGTTTGGAAACACTTATGAGAAATATATCACCGATAGAAAAAAAAAAAAAACGATACCCAGCAGGATTTGAACCTGCGTCTCTCTGGATTCGCGGCCTCGTGCATCAACCACTATGCTAATCAGTATAGGAATCTTAACTAATTGCGACGAATTTAAACTTATGGTCCTAACGATACTCTCTGGAACGCTGTCTAAATTGTGGGACTATTCGCAATCGGTTTTTGTATTTTTAATCAAAGTAGGTATTCAAAATACCTTAATTACTATCTAACGTCACGGATCACTCCAAGACCTTTTGTTGTACCTAACTTACTTAAACTTGCTAATAATTTAATTACTAGGTATTTTTTTTGAACGAATAATTCACAAGATTTAAGAATGTAACATACTAAAGATATTCAGATATTCCGTAGGTACCGGAATGGACTGTGAAGAAGCAAGAATATTGGTGATCAATATAAATTCATTTATATTATATTCCACCTTCATAATAATATCATATCATTCAATATCTTCAGTTAGGTATGTGAATCGTGGTGGAATGCGGGGATCTAGTTCGAGAGATTTCATAACCAAGACATTTGAAAGGATTCACATTAATCTTGGGATATTAAACAGTGAGTGAGGAATGTATCTACATATTTAATTAGGTTAGGTATATTATCTTTATTATACTAAGCAAACATTTTCATTATGAAGCTGAACACCTTTTATGAAGTGCAATATGCAGTAAAAACAAAACA
This sequence comes from Rhyacophila brunnea, assembly GCF_057557595.1. Classification (NCBI taxonomy): domain Eukaryota; kingdom Metazoa; phylum Arthropoda; class Insecta; order Trichoptera; family Rhyacophilidae; genus Rhyacophila; species Rhyacophila brunnea. The sequence continues at coordinate 3,859,592 of NW_028232796.1, read as the reverse complement.
ATTACTTGTAATGTCCAAATCAATCAGATTGATTAATATTTGACACCCACGATGGCCGCGCGGCTTAAGCGTTGGCCTATTGCGTCGTGGGTCTCGGGTTCGAATCCTGGGTCTGACAAGTATACATATTGTTTTTCAATTTGTGTATAAGTCAGAGTATGGACCTAACAAGTTGAACAAGTGACTGACATCCATTTCTCGTAAAAACAATAATCTGTCAATACAAACCTCCACTTTGTGAAGGCACATATAATCGTATTAGGATCGGACATGGTCGAAAAAAAATATTTACCTTCATAATTCGCTTAATCCAACAAAAATAATTGAATAATATTGAAGTTTCACCTTTTCAGTACAATATCGTCTAATATGTAACGTTCCCACCATTAATATAATATTTTTTATCTTCCACTTAACTAAAAATATACGCTACTGATAGTCCTCCTCGCAGCGAATAGGGAGTCGTCCCAAGAGGCCGGTTGATTAATGACTTAGGCAAATTACTAATTAGCCTCTTGTAGAGTGGTTCGGATTGACTTGGCACTATAACTGGCTCGGCTGGCTACCGGGCATGAAATTGATCAAGTGAGCGCCAATTTCAAATGGAACACGCCTATTATATTATTAGATACATGAAGTTTTTTTTTACAGTAGCATAATATAATAATAAATTTGTTTTTTATTGTTTGGGAATCTTACATGTAGGAAAGAACATAAAAATTGTTTCATAAATCGTTAACAAATATATGCATTACTTTTATTTAACCTTGCATTAGAGAAAGCTGTAAAAAAAGGTCTTAAATTGGAAGGCGGAGTCAACCTAAACTGATCCCATAACATATTGGGGTATAGACATAATTTGGTAGTGCAAATACATGGATAGTATGCATGGCCCCCACATCATGAAGTGGACCCCCATACCTATCGCTTGTGATGTTTTACACTAGTGTTCCCTAAATGATATTCCCCAGTGGAACCCCATAATTCCACACGGTAAAAGAGTTCCGTGTATTTATAGCGATTTTTAGTATTTTCCACTTGCATTATCGAGTTGTCAGTACTCGGTATTATATTATGAAGCACTGATCGCCACCCCTTTTTATAGTAGTCAAGTAACACGTGACCCTTAAATATATTTGATAAATTTATTATTCTGGAAACACACTCAAAATAATTTAAAAAAACTAAACGTGAATTTTCATTTAATTATATCAATTATTATATCACATCGAATTGCATCACATAGCTGCATTTTTGTAAATGTTAATAATTTTTAAGAAATATAGCGGCGCAGGCGACTTTTTTTGCTATTAGAGAAAATTTGTGATGTGTGTTTATCTCATTTAGCTGATTGACTTGCCATGCCGAGCCCTGAGTCTTGTCAGCCCACTCTTGTGGGAGCCATTATAGTATATTTGGTTTCCTGGACGATTTTACAAATAAGCAAACCTACGGGTGAATATTTAGATGGCTATAATATAGGGTTGTTAAAAATATCGAAATAGAATGGAGCCCCAGATAAATTTGTGGTAAGGCATTCAATTAAAAGAAATTTGAGTGGTTAATATATTGAATGTGTGAAGAATCAGATAAGCAGGTAACGCGGTGATGCAATCGATATAGAACTTTCAATAAGGTTAGTAGGTACTCGATTTTTGGACCGCAAATATAAGAGATGGGCGGACAATGTCAAGAGCGATACGGATTGGTTTGAGTATGACCGAACGGAGACAACGATAATTCAAAATAGAGATGTCTGGAAGACAATTTGTGCAGTCGGTATTTGGAGTTGAATAGACTGCAATAGCAGATTAAAAATAATTAAGTAATAAACTAGACACTTCAATAATTACAATTTAAATAATATTTATAATATTAATACTATCGACCGAAGGTACTTGATGGAATTTGAATTTAAACTTAAATCCATTAGAATGGAAATACTATTTGATAGCTGAGTTATTTCGATAGTATAGCAGAAAGACACGTCTACTGGCATAAAATTAATAAAAACAATTTTGTTTCAAAACCAATATAATGGAGTTATATCACGTAAATGATAGTTTAATTAAAGTAGTTTCTCATATTAGGAAGGTTCATGTGCACCGTTTGTGGAGGCTATAGTAAAAATAATAATATATACACCATCATCATCATCAGGGGCGCGACAACCCGGCGTAGGTCCTGGCTTCCTCCAACAGCTCCCTCCACCTGTCCCTATCCAGTGTGGCCGCTTTCCAATTCGGTACCACCAGAATACGGCAGTCACTGGCAGCTCCATCCAACCAGCGAATCTTTGGCCTGCCTCTTCTTCTACGCCTTATTGGATTGCTGGACATCACTCTCTTTGCCGGTTCATTGTCATTCATACGGTGCACATAACCTAGCCATTGTATCTCCCAATCTTAATTGATTGAACTGCGCTGCTATCTTCGTACAGCCCGTAGAGCTCAGCATTATATTTTCTAAATAATATATTCATTCAGTGATATTGTTTCTTGAGAGTGCCCACAAATCGATTAAAAATCCATCCTAAAAGATGACATAAACATAGGGATGGCGAAAAAAATAACTGAAGAAAATCCTAATATCCTGAGAAACTACTATTTATTAAAAGTGTATTTAAAATGGATCATTATTAACAAATTCGTATCGAAATTGTCGCTATATTTTTAGACAAGATTAATTAATTGGGTTTTCAATAAATAACGAGTAATCAGGAAATAAGAAGGTGGAATATGCAGCGTCTCTCTTAGCATAAGGAAAGAATCGACATTGACTCTGGAATATACAACGGACGTAGTCCATCTGACCTGTCCTTTCTTTAAGTCAACCAGATTACGGTAACTTGGAATACCATCCATAAGGTTTATACGGTAGAGCTACGGGATGATATCAATTACCGGGAGAGATACAAAAAGATTTGGATTTTTGGAGGCACCGTGTAATGTCCATAATATGCTCTAACTTAGGATCGAACATGGAATTGGTAATAATTTATAATTATACTTTATTACTAGCGATCGTCCATAAAAGCAGACATATGTATATACACAATGAAGAAGTAATATTAATACATTGATTTCTAGACTAGCAATTCTTAACCCGCGCCTCGTCTAATGTTGTTGCATGTTTGTTATTTTAGAAATTTTTCTTTTGTCGAGACGAATCACGAAAGTATTAAGTTGGTTCCAACAATGTAGTCATTTAGCTGTGAAAGTTTTATCAATATTAGCCTAGTAGTTTTTTATGGGTACATTGGTACAACCGCGTTGCAAACACTCGAGTTCGTGAACGGAGACGGCAGCCCTTGTCTTCACGTAGCTGGGACATGTATTCAGAATGCCGCCAGAGAGTGCGACACTCAGTAGCCTTGTTGCAGAGTTTCATGGGTTCCATCGCCGTGACCGGTTTTCCCTCATCCTGCAGCGGTGCTACAAAAGCGATCTACACACTGCATGTCTGTCATGGCGAGAGGCGCGAGAGTTGGCGATGGACCGAGGGAAATGACGCGAACTTGTACTGTACGGAGCATAGAGCTTCAATTCTGGGGCGTGACAGAGTTTATGAAAAAGAAAGAAGACGTTTTTTAGATAAAAACGATCAAACAGACGGACCAAATATATTATTAGTATAAATTAAATAACGATATTATGATTGGACAGAGAATTCATTATTATAGTTAATTAGAATATTTCAATTAAAATTTCACATAACTCCATGTCATGACACAAGGAAGTTATATCATTTTGATAATAATTAAATCGTTTATCATAGGTCGTTTTATTAATCTTACATTCAGGTCAAATTATTCCAGCTGTATTTCCTATTAGCAATGTCCGGCTTTATTTAAAATTGAAATCTCGAGTCTTTTTAAAATGTGTTGAAAGAGGATGCTGTTATAATAATAGTATGCATAAAATTTTAAAGATCATTCAGATTAAGCATTTCGATACCGAAATAACCAATTTAAGTTTAACCTGTTATAAACGTCGAATCGAATAAAATGTAAATACACTATGAAAAAATATTTATATGTACATAGCACATATTACATAATATGAAGATATTTAAGTAATAACTAATAATGTATATATTCCGGTTACATATACATATACGTATTACATTTCGCCGTGAGCTTTCTACCGGCTGTTCGCGGAGCATTGCAGATAATAATATTGTTTCTTCAAGAATGAAAACCTAACCTAACCTAACCTAACCCAACAAACAATCCAATATATCTGCTATTTTCAAGATTTGTTTGCTGCTGGCTTCCTGTAAACTGACAAGAACCGTGAATTTTATCTCAGTACCTACTATAGGATCCAAAGAGGTTGAACGATCTTTAATATATGACTATATATTTCTGATGGGTTTCAGTGGGGGTCGGGTAATGCACCACGGCCTGGGGTCCATGGCCTGCATCTTCGTTGCGAATCCTACCCTAGTGGTGCTACACCTTGCCCACTTGTCGAGCGAACTCTTTGCCGTAGCGGAGGTCTCCGACCGATCGGGGAACTCCATTGTGGTGGTCTCTTCTTACTTTAAATTCAGCGTAAACATCCTGAAATGCGTCGAGCAGCTCGGTAAAATTCTGTTTGCATGCCGCGGCAAACAGATTATAGTGGGAGCGGACGTCAACGTTCAATCATGGCTGTGGGCCCCCCGGGGGCCGCGGTCTGGCCGGGACAATCCGGCGCCCCTCGAGGAACTCGTGGCAACTCACGACCTGACGGTGCTGAATAACTCTAATAGTCCAGCCACATTCTCTACCAACAATGGGGAATCTCACATTGATGTCACTTTGATATCCACTGGTTCTGCCGGACGCATCGTGAACTGGACTGTCCATTTGGAAGCGTCAGCAAGCGACCACCGTCTGATCACGTTCGCCTACAGGACCGAGAGGGGCCACGCGTCTCTCGCTCCACTTGTGAGCGAGTCACTGCCGAGGCGTTTCAGGACCAAGGGAACCGACTGGGTACGTTTTGACCGTGAGTTTGCTGAGGGTCTGGACAGGATGGCCTCGCGCCCTCCGCCAAAGGACATGCACGCTGCGGCTGAGGACCTCACGAATCTCATGATTGAAAAAGCAGAGGGCACTATCGGAAGGACGACCCCGAGACCGCCGAACCTCGCACCCTGGTGGAAGTCGAGACTGACAAGACTGAGAGACACGATGAGGAGGGCCAGAAGGGCCTTACAAGCAGCGCGAAGATCGCTGGAGGGGCCGCTGCACGCGGACCATCCGCTTGCGGTCACCTACAGGACCACTAGACTCAAGTTCAAAAAGGCAATCAGTAAGGCTAAGAAGGTGCACTGGAGAGAGTTCGTCACTGAAATGGGTGGCAATGATCCGTGGGGCCCCCCCTTCCGCGTGATGAAGCTGGGCTTACGGCCCGGAAAAGTCATGTCGGCGGTACGGCGCCCCGACGGATCGTTCACCAAGAGCTCTGAAGAGTCCGCCACAGTCCTGTTGGATGCTCTTATCCCGCAGGACAACGAGTCGCTCGACATTGACAACGACCGCTATCAGCAGCTTCGCGTCTATGCGCTGCTCCCCTTAAACACTCCGCGATCCGCAGCCACTACCATGTCCGAACTAGGGATCCTGTTTGCCAGTCTCACGATTGGCAAAGCCCCGGGGCTTGACTGCATAGATAACGCGCTAGCGAGAAGGGCGTGGTCTCTTGCCTCACACGAGATCACGCAACTCTACAAAGAATGCATGAGTAGTGGCATATTCCCCGACTGCTGGAAAAAGGGTCATCTCACGGTGATCCCCAAAGCCAGTAGTCGCCCTCCTTGTGACCCGAAAGCGTATAGACCGATTACGCTCCTTCCCGTCTTCGGGAAGATATTGGAAAGATTGATAAACAGCAGGATTGAGTCCCACCTGTCGGAAAACTGTCCAATCTCGCAAAGACAATTTGGGTTTAGACCCGGAAAGTCCACCGAGGATGCGATTCGCTTTGTGATCGATTCTGTGGAGAGCTCTGGCAAGGACCTCGTTGCCGGGATTTTTCTCGACATCGCGGGCGCGTTTGATACTGCGTGGTGGCCCTTGGTTCTGGCAAAGCTTAGGCTGAAACAGATCCCCGGGGACCTCTTTGCCTTAGTTCAAAGCTACTTCAGCAATAGGGAGATAACCTACGACTCTGGCCCCAGCCTGATTCACAGGAGGACCACCATGGGTTGCCCCCAGGGCTCCGTCTTGGGATCCCTTCTGTGGAACATTCTGTTTGACGACGTTCTGTCCCTGCCACTGCCTCCGGGCTGCACGCTCGTTGCGTACGCCGACGACTTGCTCCTGCTTGTTGGGGCGACGAGCCGACCGGCACTTGAGCGTGCAGCCACGGACGCCTTGGGCAGAATCCTTAATTGGGGGTTGCTGAACAAGCTGACCTTTGCCCCGAGCAAGACGGAAGCTGTCCTCCTCAGGGGTAGTTCTCGGGTCAACATAACTCGACGGCCGCCCACGGTTCGTTTTGGCCAGACCTCAGTGCGTTTCTCCGAAAGGGTTACGTATCTGGGAGTAATTCTTGATGACAAGCTGTCTTTCGTTCACCACGCCAAGACGGCCGTCTCTAAGGCCAATTCGGCCTATCAGAGAATGGCCCGAATGGCGGGCAGCAATTGAGGACTTAAGCCTAGAGCCCTCAAGGTTGCATACGGCGCAATTTTCATGGGAATTGCCGGTTACGCCTCCAGCATTTGGCATTCCCGAGTAAATTCCTTAACTCTCGTGAGACGCGCACTATTAAGCGGGCAGCGACTTGCGCTGATCTCGCTTACCAAAGCCTACCGCACAACTTCTACTGACGCGCTTGCCGTACTCGCGGGGGTGCTACCCCTCGATCTGCACGTCCAAGTCAGAGGATCGATCACCCTCCTCTTGAGGGGGATCAGCACAATACTCGCCGGTGTCCATCTGACAACACCGCAGAGATCCGAGGACGTTCCTTACAGGAAGACTATAAGTGACATTGTGTACAAGACCGCATTTGCGGCATGGCAGGCGAGGTGGACCGCCTCCCCCAAGGGGCGGCACACTTACCGTTTTTTTCCAGACGTATTCTGCAGGCACCAAACTAGAAGACTCCAACCTTCGCACTGGATTAGCCAGTTCCTCACCGGCCATGGCAACTTCACCGCCAGACTCCACGAGTTTGGCTTGATAGTAGATGGGCCGGGTTGTACCAAGATGTTGAACACATCCTCTGGGATTGCCCGCTTATGGAATTCGAACGAGCGGAGCTGTTTGCCAGGGTCCGTCCTCACACGGACCCAATTGGTCATGGAGATCTGGTAGCAACCGAGGCCAACTTTGCGGCATTTGAGAAATTTGCAGCGTCGTATGGGGAGCGGGATAGTCCCGACTCTTCTGTAGACTCATAAATTTCAATTCGTGACACTCAGTATGCGGGTACACAAAGCGCTTAACGTCAGCGGACAGCAGAGCCAGTCCAAAAACAAACATTTTCTTTCTTAACTTTCTTCTTTAAGCACTACGGTGCATGGTTGCAGCATCAGTCCCGTGCGGCTCCGTCTCGGGACGGAATGAGCACTTAAAATCACTTCTTTCAGACACGTTTAAAGCGTCATAGAAAGCGGCCGTGCATATCCACGGTTGTGCATATATGACGGGTGGTGGTGGGCACTTTATTTTTTTTTTATATATTTCTGATATAACATATCACGGTGAAGTGTGATATGGCGAACTGCATACGTACAAATTTCCGGACACGATATAATATTCCAGGGAACACAGAATCTAACCTACAATTAATTTATTAGTAGGAATTGATTAATTTAACCGGTTACCGTCGGTAAATATTTACAGTTGAGAAGAAGATAGTAGATACATTATGTTTTAAATAAGTTAGTTATGGGTGTGAATCCCGTTAGCTGAATACAATTCATACGTGTATTTTGTGGCCGGCCCTCCCTCACCCTGCAGCGATGCTACAAAACCGACCTACGAGCTTAAGGTCTGACGTGGCAGAAGGTGCGTGAATTGGCATTGGACCGAGGGAAGTAGCGCGAACTTGGTGCTCACCCTATGTCACAACGCTGGGGCGTGACAGGGTGAAGTATATGTACATTTTATCCACCAGTATTAAGTTATCCACTGAGTGAGGGCGCCACATGCTAACATTTGACATATCATTCAATACTTTTTATACTGTGATGAGATTAGTTCTAAATTAAAACACCGGAAAATTTATGTTGGTATATCAGCTATAGTAGTATTTGTTTTTAGGTTTGAACCATGATCCCGAAAGCAAAAATAACGAAGGTCGAAATCCCGAATGACCAACTTCCCGATAACCATATTCCAAACAACCGAATTCTGAATTTCCATTTGAATAAAAATAAAACGATATTATATTCATGGATGATGGACTACCTTCGTGATATAACACATGATGTTTTATTGAACAAGTATAATTAATTATGTATGATTATATTATTTATATTTTGTTATTATTAAATAAGTCGATAATAAAAAATGCATATTATTATCAATATGTATTTCTTGTATATTATACTCGTGTTATTTAAAAGAATGTATACGGAAAATACAAATGCAATGAAGAATGATGTGTAGGTACCTACATTTTTTTATCAATTATAGTAGGAACCTAATAATTTTGTCATACAAATTTATCACTGCTGCTTACTTTCACCAGGAGGATTTTTCATGATGTTATAGTTAGGTAACCAATATTTTGAGATTATGTGGTTTACCTATTTACAATCCACATATTATATTTTTCCGGATCTTAGTCTATCAAGAACTTGGTTTTCAGAAAGTTGGACATTTGCGCTTTCGAATTTCGAGAAATAAGCTTTCGGAATTATGTACTTTGGTAGTAGTCATAGCATGAATGTTTATAAAGTTTCATCGAATATATAGAAATTCTAATTGATTTAAGTTTTGTACTATTCCATTTGAGTAATCAAGTACCTTCCATCAAGAACCTACGGTTGATAGTATCAATATTAAAAATATATACAACTTTTGCAATTTCATATACTTTGAATTAAATTAATTTTAAAATTAATAGATTAAATCGAAATGTATATTACACAATGTTGAAACTACCAAGCTACTTACATTTATTGTAAAAGTGTGTTATGTTAACTGAATGAACATTCTTTATTGAATATTCCTAGATACTTTGACAATGCGATTGCGAAACTAACGCAATTTAAAAAGCGCTTCAGTAAGAATTGTAATTACAACCAGTTTATTTTGTCACAGTTAAATATGATACACATAGCTTAGCGTTCAGAACATTTGGGCGCGAATCCTAGGAGGCACGGGTTCGAACCCGCTGGGTCTCGTATTATTCAATAGGATTTTTTCTAGTGGTTATGTATTTCTCACAGGTGTTGTTAAATTAAATATGAAAGTAATATGTAGGTATATATTTAAAAAAAAAACAGAAATAAATTAATAGAGTACCATCATTATTAATTAGAATTGGTATTTTTTATAACATTTGAATTATAAAGCGGTATGAAGATTTTATGATAAGAAGTTACAACCATTTAAAATTTATTTATGTAAGTAAATAAGTATTTATATAATATAAAAAATCAATACATCCAGATATTTAACAAGGCAATTCGTTAACTGGCAGGTTAAAGAGCCGATTGTCTCACGACTTTTACGCATCATTACGACATTAACAGTTATATGTTATAACTTATAACAAGTTATAACCAATTGAAAACAGAAAAACGTTCATCGATGCTTATTAATGATAAGACAAATTTCCAACACGATCTATGTATGCCTGTTGCAGGCTAGCCAGTTTAGAATTATTTATCTGTATCAGCTGTACCACTTTGAAATTATTTTTCTTCGAAGCCTTAGAAAGATGCGTGCGGGTAATTTATTATCATATAAATAAGCTATCGAAGACCAAAATGGTATAAGTCAAGTTAGAAACACAGACGTAGTTTAATAAACATACTCGTACATAATTTTGAAAATACTTCTGAGAAAATATAATATAAGTTAGGTAGTAAAGTAAGACTCCCAGCAGGAATCAAACCTGCATCTCTCGGGTTTCGCGCCCATGCACATAGACCACTTACTTAATTACGACAAATTTTAACTCAATGGCTCTTAATACTCTCTGAAGCGCTTTCCACATTGCGGTACTATTGGCGAACGGCTTTTGTATTTTAAATCAAAGTAGGTATTACTTTAATTACTAACCGACGTCAAGGATCACTCCAAGATTTTGCTGAAACTTACTTGAACTTGCTGATAATTTTTATTTAACTATTTTTTTATTCAACGGATAATTCACAAGATTTAAGAATGTAACATTGTGTAATAAGTTTATACCACTATTTGGAACAGGTTCGAAAAAGTATATAATATCATATTATAAAAATCCTTCTAAAAATCTTGTAGGTACTGATTGAAAGCTCTAGCCTAGATAATAATATTATAATTTATATAAGTTCTCACTTGTTTCAATAGTTTTTCGAGGATTTTTGCTAATTCTATGTGTGCTTCTAAGGCAAATTATGGATAAGTACCTAGTTTAGAAAATCTTTCGTTATTTGGCAATGTACCTATATTTATTTCTAAAGATATTGTGTATTATTTTAAGTAATTTAATTATAAAATAAATAATAACGTTACACAATTATTGGCATTTTTGTCTTGCGCCTATCCACACTTCATCACAAAATCTTTGACTCCACTTTGGATACGATCTTCTCATCATTTTCATGTCATATTTAATTCGCAGAAAAAAAAATGTTGATATTGTAACGTCATAGTAATAAATTGTTCGCCTTCCACCCGAGAGTTCCTGGGTTCGATTCCCGGTCATGACAAAAACATTTATGTGTTTTTCTCAAAGCCTGGGTGTTTGTGATTGTTCAAAATTACTAACAACCACCTTGTACGAAAAAGCAAGGATATGGTTATTAATAATTCTAAAAAAAAAAAAAAAACATCATATATGGATGACACCCAATTTTACACCGTCAAGCATCGGTCGTAAAGGAAAAAATCATTAAAAGACTTATTAAAATATAACTAAGCTGATCAAGACAATAAACCATCAAATTAAAACTGTCTCCATATTTTGGTTATATTTTTTGCAATGAGGAATACCTATAACTTTTTCAACTCATAATGCAGAGAAAGATGGAGGGTAGCAGATCTTTTCGATGGCCAAGTAAGTGGTTCGATGGTCAAGGCATTAGTAATACTGAAATTCACGTGTGTCGTGAATCATCAATACAAGACGACACTAAAAGAAGAAAGAAAGACTATGTTTGTAAATTATTTATGTGGAAGTATTACGGACCTAATTGGTTGAGCAAGTGGCTACATCCATTTATCGTAAAAGCAAAATCTGCTTGTACAAAACTTCCACTCTGAGGAGACCCACAATATTATCCTATTAGGATCGACCATGGCTAAAAGAAAATTTTGCTCTGCTCAAAAGGTACCCATTTTATGATTATTATATTATGAGATACCTATATTATGTTTTGTTCGGTGTAGATCTAGGTGCTTTTACTGCTAAAATACAGTTATTATTAAAATATTTTGTAATAATATATGTGTTTCCATGACTATAAAAATATTAGTAAGAAATAATATTTATGGTAATAATGTATATGGACATTATCTATTACACTGGGTGACTTAGGCCATTCCAGTTTTCGAAGGCTCAAATTGCTTGTATTCAGTTTGAATGATTGGAGATGTATGTTGCGATCATTTTTCTTTATTTTTTTAAGAGTAACTGTTATTTTGCCCGAAATGAAAAATTCTAAATTAATTGCCATCTTGGATATATAAAAATATCTATCATACAATATTGATCTGTGAAATGGATTCGATCGAAAGAAATCTACTCATCCAAGAAATGATACTTAAATGTGATATAAAATATACTGGCTTGTGACTTGTGAATTGGAATAGTTGTCGGTTCGATCTATAAAGATTGTATGATATATTTTATATATGATGTGCGAAGAATTTGGTACAGTTAGGAGGTCAGGATCACCGACAGAATTTGTCAAATATTTTTCTACTACACTTAAAATTCTTTTACTCATGCAGACGACAATAATATTTCCATTGGTTACATACAATGCCTTTTACATTACATAAACATTTTATTGAAATTTTAATGTAAAAATTCTTTCAGTAAAAATATTTTTTTCGCAGAAAGTAGATTCACGTTTTTGGGTTTAACGTGGATTGCTGGTTTTTATAAGATTTGATTTTGACAAAGTGAAAGACTAACTAGAAATATTTCAGATGCACTTAATACGGCACACCGACAAAACCGCACGGACATTTCCGCCCAGACATTACTGTTCAGACATTGCCGCCAAACCAAATACGCCCGTACCAGTGCTCGTCAATACCGCCCGGATAAATCGGCTTAGACAAAACCGCCCGCAAAAAAAAAAACAAAAATATATAAAGCAAGTGCTTTTTTGGTTTTTCGAATTGCGTATCGATAGAAACTTACATACTTACGATAATCAGTGTAATTTTAGATTTAATCCGTCGCAGCTGTTAGAACAGTAATAACTTAAAATCATCAGTTTTTAACACTTAGATAATGCTTTTGTATGGTAGCATTTCTAATTTAGAATATTCAAGAAGGTTAGCACACAATGTTTAAATTAAATTTTAAATAATTTATATTTTTTTTATATCATCATCATCAGCTGGATGAAGGCCTCCCCAAGCTTCTTCCAACTCTCTCGGTGCTGTGTAATTAGCTGCGACGTATTTCCGCCGAACTTTAGCAGTTCGTCAATCCAGCGGCTTTTAGGGCGACCCTGTGGCCGTTTCGTGCCCCTTGGGTACCACTGGATGACGGCATTTGTCCTGCGGCCGTTGTTTCGGCGAGAAATGTGCCCCGCCCATCGCCATTTCAGCTGTTTGACAACATCTATTACTATCGCGTACTCCTGTCTGCTTCCTAACCCATTCGTTTCTCTTACGGTCCTTTCGCGTGATGTCCAACATACACCTCTCCATGCCTCGCTGTGCGACTCTTAGCCTTTGGACTTTTCTCGTGTTGAGTGTCCACGTCTCGCCGCCATACGTGAGCACGGGTAGCATACATTTGTTGAAAACCCTACGCTTAAGACATAATGGTAGGTCACTCTTGAAGATACTATTCAGACGTCCGAAAGCACTCCATCCCAGCTTTATTCTTCGAACAATTTCATTGTGCATGCTTCCGTCTATGGGCACCTGTTGTCCGAGATAGCCGTAGCTGCTGACTTGCTCGAGTTGAGTGCCATTAATACAGATAATCGCAGGGTCCGAAAAACAGTTTCTCATCACTTTTGTCTTTGAGACATTTTTTTTATATACTTACTTATCTTTATTCGTGTGTTTTTTTAATTTGTGTATCAAAAATATAATATTATGTAAAAATAAAAATTGTCTCATTTCTAAATTGTTTTGGCTGCAATGTCTGTGCGATAATGTCCGGGCGATTTTGGTTCTGGCTGTTTTGCCGGGACCCCATTAATTGTGTGCTACGGTTTATTATATAAGGGCCTCCGTTAAATTTTATACAATATAAAATGGTTCCAATACTAAAATTAATTGGGAAACTGTGTATTATATTAGTATGTTACATGAATATTGTCATAAATACCTGCATGTTAATAATATTATCCTTGTAACAACATAAAGTCATGATTTATTCCATCGTCGCATTCGTCGCTAAATTATAGCTATGAAGAAATTATGAGAATTAGGTAAATACCTATTCGAAAATGAAGGCTAAATTCACATAAACAACAGGAAACATTTACGATTATGTAAAATTTACATTTGATTCTGATGAGTTAATTATAGCTTACTTATTCCGCATTAAATACCAACGCCTTCGTTAGTTTTTATGTTTGCAGACAGATTGCGCTAAATGCAATAGATAACAGAAATCGTGGGATATTTTCAACAAACTATACTAATCATTATGACTATAAAAATAATATGCCCGGGTATACCTACTCATATTAAAGGAGTTAACCGTTATCATGCCTATCAAGCTATTCATAATTATCTACTTAAAATCTAGTTATTTTCTACATGGTAGAAAAATACAATAATTCGAGTTTTAATTACAATTTGTTGAGATATTTCTAAGATGAATCATAAAAAAATAGACCAGACCAGTCACTCTAAAACGGTGCGACAATATCAGTTTACTTTCCGTACAGAGTTTAATATGCTTCATAATTTTGCACTCCGGCTCTAGGATGAAAATGATGTAATATCAGGGAACTCAGAAATAATGGAAGCTGAAATACATAATGGGTAAGGAGTAGCAGGTAACCGATCTCGATTAAGGAATAAGCCATGATAAACTTAAACACGTGTCAATAATACGTCGTACGTTGAATACTGATAACTGCTCTTGCCGCTCATTTAATATTGGTGTATATAACACACTATTGCACGTGCATAATGCGTGCTTCATTTTCGTAGGACACTCACACATACAAAACCCTGCATCAAAATGTGGTGTATTGAATATTGCCTATCGGAATTATATTTATTATCTGTTCGGTGTGTAATCTGTTCTATGTGCTCGTAAAATATTTTTTTACATATAAGGTAAGATCACCAATTACCGCCCCCCCCATCTATCTCAGAAAGTATGAGTCGCCAACCTGCGGCGAACTTTTAAACGTATGATAACACGTGGTTTCACTCCCTTGTGAACAACATATCGAGCAACAGCCAGCGCACTAATCGACAATTAAAACATTAAACAATTTGGCAATGATGAGTTTTTTTCATACATACACATAAATGCATGTAGTTTAGTTTCCGTGAAACGTTTTACAAATATTTAATGCAATAATACGATCGATACGACATGGATTCAGAGGATTAAGTTTTACTCTGTATTATTTAAGCCATGTAAAAGATAACAGCTTCCAAATTGCGACGTGTGGTGATGCCAAATATCGCCCCTCTATGATGTCTATATTATAACGTTCTGGGGGCGGTATTTAGAACCCATATTCACAAGTCATTCAAAATTCCGCACACTTATTTAATTGTAATACATTATGCATAATTTAAATAAACATCATTAAATAATTTATTTAATAATCCAACTTCCTTTAAGCATTCCAAGTTCCTCTTAAAAAATGATATTATTTTTTTTTGGGTCCAAATTTCACCCCCGGGGCGATATTTGGATAACTTTTACGAAAATAACAAAAATGCCATTTTTTTATTATATCGATAAAATTATTTTTGTTTTAGTTTCTATGCTATTTTTTTTGTATATTGTAACTAACAATATATATAAAATCAATTAAAATATAGCTATACGACAATAAGCTTGTGCAAGGGCCAAAACAAACGGGGGGCGGTATTTGGCGACTTTATCTTATTATCTATTAATTTATTGATTACTTCATAAATGATATACAATATTATATCAATATCATTTGATCTAATTTTATGCGAGGTCATCAGTCAAATTAGGCGTATCAGTACAGTAAAAAGTGCAAAGTTATAAAACGTATACTCTAAGCCTAAGCAGTGTGACATTTTGCTTTTACTTTATCTTTAATTTACTTTAAAAACGTGGTTAAGTATCCTATAGATTTTTTTTCAAAATTGAATCTAGAATCCCTGGAACCCAGATATGTTTAATAAGATCCGGTTCCGGTTGATGGTAATTAGGAATCTGAATTAAGGTTTCCAGTTCCGGTTTCCGCATAATTTAGAGATTCTCAATGATTCGGCTCCGGTTACATTTCCAGCTCTGCTTGAAACACTTTCTATGTGCTTCTTTACCTCTTTCTTCCCATCAGCAAACAAGAAAGTCGATATTATTAGTGTCCAGTCGTGTTGGCTGGTCTCTGTGGTCTGTGTTTGTTTTCTCGTAATAACAAATCACCAGCAATTTGCAATCAAACGATCCCTCGTGAGAACAGGCTAGCAGCAAACACTGTGGGCGTGTTTACACTCGCGATAAAATGTCACGACAGCTGCCTCCCGCTTTCAGCTATCCTCAATAACTATCGCCGCAGAACACGCGTTCGCGAGATATGAACCTTGTCAGTTTTAATATAACTCTTTGGCGGATCGCAAAAGTTCAAAATTTTTCTTTTAGTTTCTTTAAAATATGCACATTATAATGTGTTTCTTTGTGAAGTTATTGAATACATACAGGGAACTCAGAAATAATGGGTACTGAAATACTTAACGGGTAAGGAGAAGCAGGCAACCGAACTCGAGTAAGGAAGAATACGGGATAAATTTATTGTATAAACACGTATCAAGAATACGTCATACGTCGAATACTGACAGTTCTCGGTTATGCATTGACGCTCGTTTAATATTGGTGTTTTAAACACACTATTGCACGTCTATAATGAGTGGTTCATTTTTGTAGGACACTCACACATTCAAAACCCAGCGTCAAACTTTACTGTATTGCTATATAGCCTATCGGAATTCTATTTATTATCTGGTTTGTGGATACATATTTGGGATATTGGGTAAATTGTATATCGTGTATGCTGGTCATTGATTTAAAAGATATCCTGTTGATACCCAAACATATTTAGTTTTACCTATTTATTACTCAACCTCTCAAGAGAAAGATCTCTCTCCAGATCGACATGCCAGACCAAATCAATTGCGCCACGTCGTGTTGCCGAATCGTAAAAGAGGCTTACCAACGGCAACGTGATCTTGTCACATCCTGACTGAATGATATTCACTTAAAGGATTAGTTTGTGTTATCCACAGATGTATACATAGTAGTTATTATATTCCATATGTACTTATTATATTATAAAAAGTAGAAGAATAACTGTGTGAAAACTTTTCGATACATCGAAATTGTGAGTACCGATTATATACACAAACACTAAAGAATAAGATAATCGAAATAAATAATTTGCATGTATTTTTAGTATGCTACCCATACCTACGTCCTCGAGATTTGTGAATAATTCGGAGAGCGTATTGTCATTTTCACAATACATTTTTTAATTATAAATCAGAAGATCATATTGTGCGTTTCCACAGCATAGATGTTGTAGGTATTAATAGATTTTTATTTATTTATTTATTTAATAAAACAAAACACTGTGAACCTAACAAATCTAAATTCAAGATGTTCACAGCATGAGATTTACATTATAACAAATATTACCCTCACAGGAGAGAAGAAGAGAATATATATATAAAAAAAAAAAAAACAATATATACATTTGTATATAGGTACTTACTTATTTGTATTTACGATAAATGGATGTTAGCCATTTTTTCAACCAATTAGATGCATACTCTGGTCCAAACACACATTGACACAAGACCTGGAACCCACGATATTAGGTATAAATAAGCTAACGTCAACGGCTCGGCCATCGTGAGCATCAGAATTAAATCTGCACACTGTATTTGCTATTTATATATATTGCTAATCAATTTAATAGTTTATAGGTATTATTGAATATTATGTATTAGAAGCTAGGCACATAATACATCCGATATCACCTGTGTTTAAAATTAGATAACTATAAATCATTTGTTTCAATGGTTTAAATAGATTTAATAAACGATTAAATGTTTACTTGGAGGTCATGATAATTTATAAAATAAATAAGTAATAACTAAATTCATCAAATTTGGATGATACATATTATACACATAGATACCCTCCTCCAATCAAAGAATGTTCTTATTTTATCTACTAAAGTTACTCAGTTAGATAGATAATAGTGACTTTACTGAGTCATAGTGAGAAGGTGGACAGGCGTCGATGTGTAAAATATCAGCGCTGTATTGTTTTACGTCAATCACTGAGCCAATGATGCTGTCAGTAGGTACACTTAAACAAAGCATACAATCTTATAAACATAGTATTTATCTGGTACTGTTACGAGACTACCTACACAATCATATCATTTTCTGTTACTCAAGGGAAAAGTTTGAAGATATAGACATCTATCAAAATACATTGTTCCTACACATTTGAAATCTCCTTCGTAGACAGCAGATAATTGCATTTTCAAAATAATAATAATACATACAGACCTACAAATTTATCTAAAGAATGAATGGGGCAGCCGCCACCGCCGAAAACTACCCAATTAAGACTCGCAACTGGACCGAATCTGACATTCGAATGACTTTTTCAAAATGGCGTCCATATGATAGTTCGTAGTTCCATTTTTGACCGTTCTTTAGATAAGTTTGTAGGACTGTACCATATTTGACTTCAATATTATGTGTATCTGGCGAAAGAAATAATATATTGATAAATAATGACGTAAAATAAATACCTAATAAATACAATTTTTGACATCCGAATTGTAACAATTTTCGTCAGTATGTACCTACCTTCTGTACCTATGATAAATAAGAAATAATATTAGAAAAATGTTTTGGGAAACTATTGTATTAATTTGTACTCATTGTTGGTAGACAATGTTTTTTTCTAATGGGTGTGTTTATGAATGTTATAATATGCAGAACGTTGGAGCGGACCCTTTTTTGAGTTGCTCCGCTCCAGCTCCGCCCCGGGACCCAATACTTGCTCCGGCTCTGCTCCGGATAAAAAGTTTTAATACGTGTTATTATATGTATACAAATGTTAAGAAAATAAAATAATAAGTAGGTACTTAGTTTTAAAATAATCGTCATTTTCATTATTAATTCTATTAAACAAAATTTTCCGATAGCAAATCGTCTCTCATTATTTGCCTCTTTTGTCATAAAAGTGAGGCTATTTATCACTCGTCAGTGTTGCTATATTTCAAATAATTCGAGTGTTGCAAAGTGTCAAAATATACTATTTTCATTGGATTTTAGAACGAAATTTAATAATTCAAAAAACATCCGGAGGAGTGGAGCACTACAAATTTTCGGTGCTCCTGATTCGGATAAAATCCCATGCTCCAGTGCTCCGTGCTCCTGCTCCGAGCTCCGCTCCAACACTCTGATAATATGTGTGTTCGATAATAATGAATGCTACATTCAAATAATGTGTATTATTAATTTAATAAAAAAAATAGTCAGTTAATACATTTTGGGTTTGACACACTGGCATGTTTTTCTCCGATTTACCTATAACCTATGACAAAAATATAGGTTTCATTTATTTTTACAATAATTAAAAGCAATGAGTAGATATTATCTAAAATGCGCGAAGCCTTTGAAGGGTCGGACCCCGATCACGTTGTTTGATGCGTTGGATGTGGAGTTCTCAATAGGGGTTGTGAAGGAACCCCAGTTGGCGCTTGGCTTCTTGGTCACCCCCGGTGGATAGCCGGAAACCATCAAGAGGGATGCAGAGAGGCTGAGTGGAACCAACTGGATAGAAAGCTCGCGCTTAGGATAGATATACCTGAAGAAAGGTTATGCAAACGGCCATGAATCTGGCCATTTTAAGTAAGAACGTATATAACTAATTGAAATTCATATTTTTATTTAATAATGGCATAGTTAAAAAAAACAAAATTTGTTGAAAAAGAAAATGGTTGAACAAATTACTAATAATTATTAATGATGCACATTTATTATGATATATTAAATAGGTCAAAAATATAGTTTTTTCCCGTCAAATATTTTCACTGATGCCAGGTAAAAATATCAACAACTAAGGAGTTCGTCATTATTAATTAATAATATTTTCATATTGGCTGGCTATACCCTTCAATATAATTTGCTGATTAATCTTTCTCTTTTTGGCATCAGATTACGTGATTAATAATTATGATATTATACTTAGAACTTTGACATATTATGTGCCAAGTAAATAATTGTTAAGGCATACTTGAATACCTGGACATATATGCTAGCTATGTATAAATGTTTCATGATGCTGTCAGTAATATTGAATTAGGTAAACATATCGGTTTCAATTCCTGTGACTTTGTCAAGGATATTAATGACTTGCGTAGTGTACACTAAACTCAGAGAATAATACTATTATATCACCATTGTCAGCCTGTATTAGTTAATTTGTTAGTATTTTGCATATCAATTTTGCAGGTGAAAATCATGGGTTCATTAAATCAGAATTGCTAAACATTTTACATGACGTATATTTGGATCTACAGTAAGTATTAATAATATAGTTCCCTCTATATACTACGTCTTGAAACTTATTTAAATAGTTTGTGAAGAAAATATTTATCTGCAATCTATATAGTGTGAGTCAATAAGGTAAAAGCATATTGACTTTATATCCTTTATGTATTAGAGTACCGTTGCAATTATTTCACTTCATTAAATATTGCATTAAAATCGCAGACTCTCATTGTCTTACCCAACAGACAAAAGAAATAACGCAATTTAAAAACAATTTCAACATTTTCTCGCTTCACTATTTTCTATTTTCATTGTATTAAAAGAAGGAACCCTATTTCCGCTGGAACGAGCCATCCTCATCTAGCCTAGGGCTGGAAAAGGGAAAATTCCACGGTGCACGATACTGCATATACTTATATTTACAGGGTGACCGTACAGTAAGAATTTTTTAATTAATTAATTATGTACCGCATTGATTGACTTATAATTTTTTGACGTACTTTGGTCGTCTCTGTGACATAATAGATGTTTTGAAGTTGAGTCACATTTTTACTTACCTACCTAATGAATTTCAGATTTTATGTATATTTACGACGGAAACTACTAAAAATATTTCATTAAATCAAATGCAAACCTACAACTTAAAAACGTTCATTCGTATAGCAACACATTTTACACATTAAGTTTAAATGGTTATTTTTAATTTTTGGATGTAGGATTGTGGGAAGAATTTTAATATAAGTACTTATGTGTATATAAATTAGACAGATCTGAATGCCTCCAGTCTACAGTGGCACTGCATTTCGCCTTAATAATGTAAGTACAGAATATAATCCTCGCACAACGCGACTTCGGAGAGTGCTAATTCTTTATAATAATTATTATTATCGCAATCGATTTTTAATAATGTTTTTCCTCTGTATTTCTTTATTTTGACATAATATGCCACGTGTCAGATGTGTGGATTCAGACGTGTACGATCAGATTATTTGACAGTAATCGACACATTTTACACAAGTGCACAACTGCAAGTGCATAAATTTGCACTCCAGCTCTAGGATGAAAATGATGTAATAGGTATGTTCTAAAAATATTTTTTTTTACATACATACATCATATATTTATTTATTTATTACCACATATTATATTAATATAATTGAACATTATTTGATCTAATTTTATGCGAGGTAATCAGGCAAAGAGGCGTATCAGTATAGTAAAAAATGTAAAAAAGTGCAAAATTATTACTCTACCAAGCAGCCAAACCACAGTAAACTGTGTAGATTATTTTTTGAAACGCCGGACAAAATAGTTGATATTTTTTTTATTTCATGTATTACATTCAAAGTGTCTTGTTTTTCAAGTAAAACAATACAAACTTCAACTGTGGTATGAAAGACTAGTTTATTTTTTTTAATCTAAAATAGTTTGAGATTTTATTTTATTTTAAGTTTTGAATTATTACTGCAATGCAAATTTTAGAGCGTATATGACTTTCGGCGATAAATAATGTTTATTGTTTGTTCCAATATTTTAATATAATAATACAATGTACATAATACAGTGTACCTATGCGTACATTACATGCATACCATTTGTTTCCTCAGAGGAATGCAAAAGTAATTATATTGTTTACCCTGTATTTTTACGAAAACGGTGTATTAAAAATGCACATCGTAAAATGTTTTTAAAGGAAATTCTTTGAGGAAGGGCATCTGTGAAAAGTCAAGCGAAAAATGAAAAATACCCCGCGGTCTTCTGGGCTATACTCCCTTAACGAAGCTTGAGTATTTTAAAGAAGATATATTGAATAAAATACAATAAAGATAAAACATCTACTTAAATTAGGTACATACCTACCTACTTCTGCGTATTTCAGCAATACAATTTTATTGTACTATGGAGCATAATATGTATATAGGTACAATAGTGTGAAGTAAAGTTATGAAATAATGAAATTAAAAATTATAACGGTTACTAAATCTCGTAAAAATACAACGCGCCACCTGCAATTTCAGGAGAATAGAAAAAAGTAAATATGTGGACGCACAGTGCGCTCTACCGATTTTTCATGATACTATTGTCAAAAAATGCTCACTGCTTTACCGACCGCACTCGATTTTATACTATCGGCATGCCTATACGTACGCTATATTGCCTAACCATAGGCGTACTTGTGTATACAAAAAACACTTTCCTTATCATTTAACAGAGGCCGTACATATAGATATCGTACGCCAGTACTAGGTACATTCATATTTGCATAATATTATTACCTATTTGCTTTACATTTTCCACTACGCTTCGGTCGTTTAAAGGAGAGCGTTACAATGGAATTTCGAAATTAATTATTGCTGCTAAAATAATGTTTCTAGCTTAATGGGACCCGGTTGGTAAATTCTGCAAAACTAAACGATGGTATAAATTTGAATAAAACATCTCATTGAGATTATTTAAAAGCATACTTTCATTTATCCTGAGAAATTTCTCATGAAATACGAAGGCCTCGCGTGTTTTATTGCTGTGTAGTATGAATATTCAGGATATATCATTATTTTATGGTCAATTAAATTCATCGCAAATTAAAGTATTAATATATTACTTACTCATCGTTTTCATTGGTTGCGTTGGAAGTCTACAGTCGCTTACTAAATTCTATAATATAAAAATATGTATGTTGGTATTAGGTACCTTAATTATAGTACGTCATACAACTTTTTAATATTGAAGCAGGGGAAGATTTAGTTGGGAGGGAATTTTTTGTAGTAGATAAAAATGAAGGAATAATATAAGTAGAGAAATTTATTTGTCGAAGGGTAATTACACAATAAAATACTCGTATTCAAAATTAGTTATTTATTGTTCACTTACTCTACTCTACTTATACGTTGCTTATGGGTGCTACTTTTTAGGGGCGTTAAATTATAGAAGAAATGCGACTAGTCCAACATTCCGGGTATAATATGTGAAAATGGCATATGTTCGCCTGCGGCGCTAGTTTTTGAGACGGGTGTATTTCACGTATAGATTTCTCGGCGTCGAGTAAGAATAACCACGAATTTTAATGATTTAACGTTAATTCTTTGCATGTATCCACTTACGCGAACGACACATAAATAATAACATGTCGTCAGCAACGAGATTACATATAAGTGGGATTAAAATTAGTATGAGGGTTGTATTTTGAGTAATTTTTGGGAGCATTTCTCACTATAATGTTATCTACTTAAATAAATTTAATAATACATAGGTACACATAGGTTGAATATGTCGAGACTGAAAGCGAAACCCAGAAATATATTAATTTAAAATTAACAAAGCAGTATGTCCCAAAACTGAGATGCGATTTGAAATTGTACGTGGTTGGATAATATTGTTTTCGCAAAAATAATTGACTTAAGTATAATTAATAAATGTTGTTCGTGTAGGTACTATAATATTACGTATCATAGAAAGTACTTATGTAAATTCTTGTCAGTGATATAATAAATTTTTAAATCGCGAAAGCAATATCTTGAAGTATATAAAAATAATGACTTGAATACAAATTATGTTGGCTGGTCCTTTAAAATCAGGGCCTGTCCTAGCAAGTGCAAGACTCGACTTGGGCATATGCGCAAGGCAATTTACAATTTAACAATTAATTACTAAACATTTTTACAATTTTGTGATAAAATTACTTTTTGCGTTTTTATATGTAAAATCTGTAGAATTTATTAAAAAAGTTACTGATGCTATAGTATCTGTAATCATTATTTCACAGTAACAAAAATATAGTTTAATAAAACTAAAGAGCTCCTTCATTGTTTGTTTGAAATTTAAGCATTCTACTAACATATTGTAATGTCCACTAATATCTGGTTCTGTCACAGACTATAGCGAATTATTTTTTACTTGAAAAGTACGATTTTTATTAATCCAATCTGCCCGGGCTTGAAGACAATTATGTAAGTACTTATAATTCGTAGTCAAAAGAGGTAAGTTTTTCTATTTTGTAAGTTTGGTAAAGGAATGTAATTCATAAATTATAATTATATTCATAATAATATTTATAACTTACTAAAATACATTGTGAAGGGACTGGACTATTATCAGCCGTCTTCTAAAAACAAAACATTTACGTAGTATTTACCTACCCATATTAAAATACAAAAACATTAAACGCTTGGTACGGTAGATAATGAACAAACTGTCAAAAAAATGTTGTGTTTAAGGGGGGACATGCTCGTCGAAGGTCATAATTGAGTTTTTATTGTATTTTCAAACCATGATCCTGGACACTCCTTAAACGTTGTAGATGATCTATTTATAGAATTTTGAAGCCTTATTATCCTTTATAGTTATTTTAAACATTTGATGACTGCATGAAGTATTTTTGTTACATAAAATAGTATTCTTTTAAACCTCTCGCTCTAATATTTTAGAATAGGTATAGTCATATTTCGGTACATAACTGTGCAGTGGTGTTAAGATTATTTACATTTATTAATTTTTAAACGCATTTATTAAACCATTAGCATAATTTATTACGAGATAATTTTTGTAAAATATTCACGATAAAAAATTATATTGCTAATCTCTGTGATCCCAAATTTGACAAGAATTAGGCATTTTATTATTCAAAAAATCGGCAAGATTTACACATTTGAAGATGATTCTAAAGATATTTATTGTAAGCTATGTCTTTGACCATTCAAGTGTGATAAACATCTTATGAATAATGATTGCTTTATAATAATTATTGACCTAAGAATAAGGTAGTGTTTTTTTGAAATACGCCATTTCTTTTGTCATTCCCCAGTGGTTAAGCTACAACATACGGCCGTAGCCATAAATTGACAAACTTTAATTGAAGTAGGAAGTAAAATGATATTGACGCGCGTGTTTGAACATGAGATAAAAATATTCAATATTATTATTTATACTTCAAAGATTATAATTATTATGATTCAATAGTTGGTAAGAATGTAAATATGCAGACGTAAAAAGTGATTTAATCGTGCATATGTTTAAGTTCCAACGAAAAAAGAGTTTTTTATTTAATATAAAGCCTTAGGCATGGTAATTCTCAATCCGCGATAAAGAATACATTATGTTAAGAGTAAAATGAATTCAAACTACTAAGTAGTAGATAGAAACTGATTAAAATACCTCGTCTACACGACCGTGTCTACGACAGTGCGGCGTCCAATTGTCCGGAGGCCAGTCGTCCCATTCCCCATTAAGGACATGTGTTCCGTATAACTAGAGTTGGGTATTTCCCGAGAAAATCTCAATCTCGAGATTCGGGATTTCCCGAAATGATGAAATTTTGAATACTCGAGATTCAGGATTTCCAGAAAAGAATTCTCGGGATTTCTCGACATATCGGGAAATTTAAAAAAAAACCTGTTATCAGTGTAAAAAATAAGATTTTTTTTTATTTATGTAAGAAGATAAACAAAATAGAAGTAGGAAAACAAAAATAATTAAAACATTACTTATTAAAATGGAATTTAAAAAAACACAGACTGTCAATCGCTGCATCTGACAATCGCCTACGCTTTTGAGACACAAAATTCCCTGATGTTGCAAAAATTGCGCTCATTTTGAGTCGACGTTGGCTTAATTGTGTTAAATGCCCCGATCAGTCTTTGAACATTTTGTGTTTTATGTCCACTTTTTTCATGTAGAAAATCGTTTTTTCAATTAACTTTTGATAATAAAGAAATCCCGAATCCCGAGAAAAGATGTTAAAAATTGTAATAAAAAGGAAAATCTCGATAATTCTCGAGAATTCCCGTCGGGAAATTCCCGAAACCCAACTCTACGTATAACACCCGAGAATACGATTGTGGATGTGCTGGTGTTATAGTCACATAGATTCCATCTGCAACGCTATGAAAGCGATCTACGCACTGCAGGTCTTATACGCAAAGCTCTAAATGGAACTGGGCCGAAGCTTGCACCCCTAGGACCCTCTAATTTGTCTGTTCTGTTGTTTACAACGGAGTTCAATAAAAGTTTTACTTGAAATATATATATTATATCTTTATGTAGGTTAATGTATTAAGTATATTGCATTTCTAAAAGTAATTAAAAGTAATGGTTCCGATTTAATTTGACGAATTGAGCCAAATTTGATTTATCCGCTAGAACTGAATCAAAACAGTATCTTTTAAAAAAAATCCTTCTGCTTGTATGGAAAAAGGAGTGGAAAATTTCGCAACCTTGTGTATGTCCCATGCTCCAATGTTTAAGCATGATATACAGCAGTGAGTAAGTAATACCTAAATACAGTAAATCCTTAGGTAAAAGTAAAATAAATCTGAATAACCTTCTACGGAAAATAAAATTGAATATGAATACGTGACGGTTTCGATTGTAAGTGTAATATATATGCCTAGTACGAGTTAGTATACACATATTTTAGGTTGAGATTTTTCAGGCTGAAGAAAAGCTACGATGGTTTTGATTTAGAAAATTAAGCTCTCACCCACAGGCTGTTGGAAAGCTTACCTTACATTTCAATGTTCACGCAAGCCGCGAACCGAAATAAAAGCCTTATTTCGTAGACAGTCATTCATAATTTATAAAGAAAAGAGCAAAGCTGTACCTACCTATGGAATACGGCGGTACGGGGATTTAACGGAAAGATACGGGAAGGTTTTTTTTACAGTGATGAAAAATTATTACATATTCTAGAAATTGTCCTTTTTGCCATGGCAACAGAGTTACTTATTTTATAGATTATTTCGAATTCAAAATCAATTTTTGAAGTTATACTTCTTTTGGCGGGTTTGGGAAAACAGATCAGAATGTATTTTTGGCGTGTGATGAAGTTGCGCGCGCCGATGTAACACGTTTGGCGTGTGACGAAAGTTGCGCACGCCGATGCAACACATAATTTATTATTATGATTATATTCATTTCGGTCTCAGGAGTACATGTGCATGCGCATATTGTCATTTAGTTAGCCGTTCAATACAACCAAGTAAACAGCATGTGTTTTGTGTTATAATAAATATAATAACAAATTTCTGTAGACTAACATTCTACACTGTTAATTTATATTCATAAAACTTTATTTATGTTAGAGTGTATATTTATTTTTCATTGTAAATATTGTGTATCAAGATTTGAGGCCATATTTATGTAAGTATTATTTATGAGTAAAATTATATATCAATAAATAAATAAATTTTGTGAATATTAAGTTGGTAAATAATTCAAAAATTTGATTTTTTATAATTCATCATGGGCTTTTTTCAATCGATTATAACTGCTGTATGGCAAAGATGAGTTTTGGTCCATTCCAATAATTAAATTACAATTATCATGTGCTATATGAGACACATGAATCGCGTACGTTTTCATCAAACTAATTTACTGTAATATTAATAAACTCAGGTAACGGCTCGTTTTGTTTTGTTGCGCCAAAGAAGTATAACTTCTAGCGCGCGTACATAAGTACACACTCCGATTTTTTTTCATCGTGCATTCTTAGTCGAAATTATTAATGTTCTACAAATTTTACTGAAATGAATAGTAATTTAAATAACAGTTAAATACTTAAATCGTTTTTCAACAGGCGTAACGGATCCAGACGGAGCTTACAAACTATCATAAAGTAAACATGTTATGTTATTTGGTCTTTTAGAATGTGTTTGTTGTTCAACTTCTAGTCTGATGGTTTCTTTACTTAACTACTTGCTTATATATAAATTAATTCAATGAAAATTGGAGCTAAACGAAAATTTAAACGAAAATTTAAACAAGTGGCGTGAACAGCGCGTTTTGCTCTCTAGGTTAAGCTCGTTGTATCAGTCTGTAGAAGGAGTGGCTAACATCTGCATTGCGTAAATACATTTTTATGTTATGCTTCGAAAGTAGTAGAGTACGATTGACGCAGTATTTGCGTATCATATTTTAGTTATCAAAAACCGATAACTACATTTTTAAATTGTTAATAAATGAATACTCCCCAATAGATAAAAAAAACCGCTGGTTCGACAAATTTATTGAATTTGGCTAAAATAGACAGAGAGCCCAAAGACGGTGACGTGGAATGTGTGTTGAAGTTATTTTCTGCTTACGAGGTATGTCCAACATGCACAGAGGGAGACTTTAAGCACTTTTTAGTTTAACTGCAATGCCGTCATCAGAAGAGTTATTTTTTTCAAGTATTTGTTTCTAATTATTTCGGAAAGTAGATCGACGTCATATTTTTGTATGTTTCTACTAATTTCGGAATATTTTGGATAAATACAACAATTAACATAACATAATATAGTGTTTGGCTGGTGATTGACGATAAATTGGGCCGCCCGTGGATATTTAGTGGGTTTTGCAGTCTAAGTTCACAATTTTATTCCCGTGCGTCCTTCTTGTGGGCTTTGCGCCTAAGGATCAATAGTAGGGGAAGAGTGAGGTAGAATCTACATGAAAAATCTGTTGGGACAAATGCACATCTTCGATAATGATTATTATTGTAAGCCGGCTCGCACATCTGAACACGCCACGTCTGCTGCACAGTCATTAATCAAACCTTGTAGGAACGTCGCACCGATTTTGCATATAAAGACTGCGCCTAGCGACAGTCGCGCGTAACCCCTCGAAACATAGATATGTATAGGATGCAGCGACCGGCAAGCTTCAAAGTTGACACAGGAATGAACAATTCGTAGCGTGTGCGTATGCGTAACCGCAATACTGGCGGCTTCGATTCACAGCCTGAGACGCGTGCGATTTGTTGCTAGCAACACTAGATGTTTTTTCAAACTTAAATGTCACATTCCACCATGAGCGGTGCTCCATTTGGCAACGTGTGACGATGACGTCACATCGATGTATTCGAAATGTTACAGACGAGACAAGTTTAGATGTGCGAGATGGCTAAGATATAGATTTTTTTTTAAATTTCAGCATAATACGTAGGTACCTAAATATAAAGCCGCAGCTGCAATGTTCGAATAAAAAACTTAGGATCCATGAACATAGATCACGGTCGAATGCGAATATTTAAGTATGAGAAATGGATCTTTTTTGTTTCTTTGGATGGGCATGGATAGCGAACCTTCTTTTTCCACCACTGTTTTATGGGTAGCACATAAGAAATATGAAGATATTACGTAGTAGCGTGATTAGCTTTTCCGACGGCGTTCTTCCAATAAATTTTCATTCTATGTATATCTATCTCTCTACCCACTAATGCAGTGGTCCCGAACCGTGGTACGCGGAGATTCTTTTTCTAATAATAATTTTTATTTTATGTTAACATACACATAATTATAAATATATATAAATTTAAAATTTCGCTTAGTTTTTATCATATAATACATACTAAATTAATTATTTAGTGCGATTACGATGGTCGAGTAAAAAGGTGTCCGCTTATGAACTTCGAGTCCAGGTTCTGGAAAATTCAGATGTTCTTTTTCAATATTACGTGTTGAATCCTAGAGCATGAACCTAATTGGGTGAGTAAGTGTCAATCTCTTAAGACGATACATCAGTGAAACGGCAAATAATTTTCAACTATAGGCGCGACAAAATTCTGGACTCGCTGGCATTCGGAGAGCGAACGTCGAGGTGTCAATACGTCAATTTGTTTCGTGATGGCGACGGGGGTATTAATTCTTAAATCGTGAGAAGTAAATCGTAAAAAATGACTAAAAACGTTACCCATTTACTTGAAAAAGAAAACATGTGAATGAATATATTATTATTGTTACTAATAGAACAATAAACATAACATGACATGGACGCATGTTGGATTTATATGTCAAATTATATTTCTTTCCGTTCGCGACCCGCAATCCGTGCATCGCCTAGCCACGATCTTTTTAGACCATGCCTCAACTGAGGTATAACCTTAATGAGGCGACCAAGATAAGATTGTTGAAAGTGACATGTGGTGGAAGGAGCTTACGGAAAATACGGGGTATGAGAGCAGTTCCCTGGACCCATATTAGATCACAGTGGCAAAGGGTGTCTGTTGAAGGTAGGTAGTCTGCAGTAGATAACTGACAAAAAATATTAGAACTGCCATATTTACAGTAGTTGAATTTGAACTTTGTTCGTCTTCAGTGTTTTAATTAATAAAAAATATTATATATTACATTATTATCAATTCGAATTAGGGCTATACAATTGTAGTCATGATAGTTAAGCTTTTTGATAGGAGACTATTTGGCATCACGTATGTGTTTAGTACAATACATCTGTAATCGTATGTATGTGTTTTATGCGTGAAATGTTCGAAATTATTTGGAGCCTTTTATTGATTGTATTGTGCCATAGACGGTTACGTGTTAGTACCAAGTACGTGTTCCCTCGGTCCGCTTAATATGCAAGTCGGTAATTAATTTATAACCTACATATATATATCGTTAGCAAATTAATTATAAATTATTTTTGCAGAATATAAAATAATGAAGTTAATATTTAAATAGGTTAATAGGTCATAAAAAAATATTTTTCTTAAAGAAGTAGGTTTTCAATAATCGCTTTAATAATGTATGGAACTAATATAATCGAACAGAGGCAAAAATACATCATATAATATATATTATGATGTATTTTTGCCACTGTTCGATTGAATTACCGATGATGATGCCATTCTTAAATCATGTCTATCAGTCATACTCGAGTTAATAGATTTCAAATAACATAATAGGTATACACGTCCTTTAAGTTTGAGAATCACATTGTTAGCGGGAGAGGCATATAAGTATATAACACACAGCGCCGCTTTTAAATGGGTTTCCACACAATATAATTTACTATTCTCTGTCTGTATGAATTTTCCATAACGTTATTTTTATTGCGTTGGTAGGTACTTACCGTTAACGTTTCAGGTATCACGACATACTTTATGGGTCATTCAAATCAGAATAAGGTACAATTCCAGTTTTTTTATTTGTATATCTGCCCAGAATGCGAGAAAAAAATAAGAAAGCATTTGTAAATCGATGATTTCTTCGAAAATACAATGTTTGCAAATATAAGTATTAAATACTTTTATAATCTTATTCAAAATTAATGTAAACAATTAAAATTCTTTGACAAATGTAGCAGGTACCTAATAACATAATATGCTAGAGATTTATCTAAGTATTAGTATTAAGAGCACATAACAGATATCAAGTAAATATAGTATTGAATGTCGTTTATTAATTTCGGAAAAATAAAAATTATAACCAACCCAAAACGATTATATGACAGGACAGGCACGCATTTAATATAATACCTACACACACTTAAAAAAATGATAATCATAAATAGCATAATGTTTGCTTTTCAATAATCAATAAATTTAATGTTAGGAATCGAATTGCGTGCATTTATTTGAAAATGTT
Organism: Rhyacophila brunnea; assembly: GCF_057557595.1. NCBI lineage: Eukaryota > Metazoa > Arthropoda > Insecta > Trichoptera > Rhyacophilidae > Rhyacophila > Rhyacophila brunnea. The sequence goes on along the minus strand of NW_028232796.1, from coordinate 3,828,161 downwards.
CATAATAATATAGAGTACTTACTCATTTTTATTTGTTCAAATTGCAACATGTAGTTTAGTTTTTATGATTTCAACATTGAATGTGATTTAATTTAAATAATATTTTTTTTTAATTTTTTAATAAAACTTAATTTTTAATCGGCAGCATTTTCCCCTATGCTGCTAAACTGTTTATTTCTTGTATACACTGCTAATTTTATTATGTAGGTATACTAATGTATCGGATTTATAATCATTATTAGATAAGATCAAAAGAATGCTAAAATATTAATTCTTCTTCTTCTTGCACTATGTTACGTCCCAACATTGGGGCATAGGGCAAGCACAAGTTGGCGCCACTTCCCTCGGTCCATCGCCAACTCCTGCGCCTCCAGCCATGTCAGACCTGCAGCACGTAGGTCGCTTTTGTAGCATCGCTGCAGGGTGAGGGAGGGCCGGCCACGGCGACGGAACCCTTGAGGCTGTGCCACAAGGGTACGAAGTGCCCCACTCTTTGGCGGCATCCGGAATTTGTGTCCCAGCCACGTCAATCGTCTCTTCATGATAACTTCAATCATCGAAGGCTGTTGTGTCTGCTCACAAACTCGGGTGTTTGTAACGCGGTCGTACCAATGTACCCCTAAGATTCGGCGGAGACATCGATTCTCAAAGTTCAAAAGCCGAGACTCTTGAATCTTAGTAAGATGCCATGTCTCACAGCCATACAGGAGCACAGGTAGCACGCACGCGTTAAACAAACGACATTTGGTCCTCACAGAATACAGCCTTGACCTCCATGCGACTCCAAGTTGGTTGAACGCAGACCCCGCCACACCCATGCGCATTCCAAACTCACTTCTTATTATTAGCTCAATATTAATACAAGGTACCTACTTCCGTTTACATTTTATTTACCTATTTTCTATGTGGGGGATGCTAATTATTGAGTCTGAGCATTTATTACCTAAGTACATCTGATTTTCCTTATTACAGCGCATGTTTTCTACATTATCGATTGATCAAAGCTTATTAATTAATTTCCATAAATATGTTTCATAGCACTTTATTTTTCACAGAACACGAATACTTTACAAGGCGATATGTATATGGAGGAAGAATTTTATCATACCATTTTACGAGGACGAGTATACGTTTGGGATAGGTGGATTGCAAACTGAAACGTTACCGGTCAAGTACAAGTTCAAGGAATTTTATATTGTTATAATGTTATATATTTAAAGAAATAATGTTCATATAATGGGTATATACTATATACCGATATTTATATACATGTGATACATGATTAGATCAGTTGAGTATTGCCTAACTAAGTGGATGGGTAAATAGCATTCATTATACGTAGTTTTATTAATAATTTCCTAATACGAAATCCATCTAGATGTTTTTTATTTAATTATAAAATCGGTTAAATTTGCAAACTTTTGTCAATTATGGTAAAATCCTGGTTAGGAATCACTGTATTAGGCGTATGGTTGATGTATTGTTACTAATTAAGAGAAATCATTCGACGAATAAGACAGTCGATACTTCATAAGTATATCTATTATACAGTACCTATATACATAGTTATCATAGAATATTGCAAAGAGACACGAGTATAAAAAAAATCATATATACTTCTACGCATTGGTATGTGCCATTATTTGACGTGGGTACCTCCCCATTCCCCATTTCGACACAAAACAAAAGCCAGCCTACATCAAATACCAAAGTTGTAGTTTCATTTTCCATTCGCTCTTACCAGACGAATCAAGAAGTAGCGGCCTTCATGTTAAGAATCGGACCACGTACGTACAAAAAGGCTCCAAGTATTCCTAAAAGATAGTGAGGGGGGTTGAAAAAAGAGTAAGCGATTTTAGGCTGTGGTCTCATACGCGCTACTAAAATGACGTACGTATTTACTAAAGGCCTTGCTAATGACATGATTTATTTTTAACATGTGAAAATCTTACCGATTTATGCATTAATGATTTCTTTGGGTGATTTGATTACTAATATATTATGTTAGTCAGTGTTTGTTTAAGTCACAGATTACGTCACGTTCCCTTGTTGTACTTTCAAAACTTGCCAGATAATGATAATGAATGCCGAAATGCAATAGATTCGTTCTTCGATTGCTGATTTAATTATTTTCATTAAATTAATTAAAGAACGTGTGTTAAAAGGTCAGGATGTAACTATTTGACTGATATGCAAGCATTTAGCTGAGAATGGTTCTAAGAAGTGTCGGTGTTGCAGATTGACCCATTTTGCACATACAAACTCAATTCCAGCCCGACTCACTAATTCTGGATTAGAAACTGGTCTAGTCTTTCGTAAGAAAATGTATTATAGGGCCCCGAATTTCCATTAAGAGGTTGTGTGCCAAAATATTTTTGAACAATAACTAAAGTTTTACCTTTGTAATAATTGTTGGAGCTTAAAGCTCCTTTCGTGTGAACCATGATCACTTCACCGTTAACCCAGTTCATCAAAGTGCTCTTCAACTTAAAAAATAAAATATAAGAAGCACGAATACGTTATTTTTTTAATAGAGCCTATTTAATGTTGACGTGCGTTGAGGAGGTCTAAAATGTTACCAAGTATATTTAAGTATATTTTCAATAATAAGTACACGATAATGCTATTATCATTTATATATTGTGACAATAATAAAGATTGGAAGCTCTTGCATTAGCTCTTGTAATATTTAATAAGTTCTGCCTAGTCTGTGAAAAACGCGTCGTTTTGCTTGAAGTCGCCATCATGTTACGCTCAGACTAAGAAGCAAAGTAAAGTTGTCCCGGATAGGTCGAGCAACCCTTTGCAATCCTGTTTGATCCGGAACACAAGTTCTCCATGGTAGAATCTGATTCCCGATTTAATTCCGGTAGGGTTTAAATTAGTCATTGAAATAAGTCAGAAGTATTGAAATATATTTTGTATTTATTTGAAAATGTAGCATTCGCCATTGACTATTAATTGTATAGCTTGGAAAAGCTTCAAATATACCTTTTAAAAAAATTCTAATAAATCCTAGAACTGAGTGGGATTTTAATACACGTCTTGATGGGTGTTTTTACTACCAAGTTACCAACTTGCAATAAAAAATAGAAAACTGGGAGTAGAGGAGACCTTGATCGAGCGGTAGATCGACCGCGATTGATGATATTTTCCACTGGAAGGAAAGTGAGTAGGCGTCTATAATATTAACATAATCACTGCGCACCTTTTAATTAATTTTTAATTACCACATTTAAACAACATGCTAATTGCATCTAATGGCCGTTTAACGGGGACACGCAGCCGTGTCGTCCGCGTCGAACGAGTTGTTATTTTATAAAATCAAAGAATGTAACTCAGTCGGTAGACTTACATAGGTATTGGTCGTATATTTGTAGATTTTAATGTAGCTGAAGAGTTATGTTTTATACTTAATTAATTTACATTTTTACGGACATTCTTTAGGTTTACTATTGAGCACGGATAGTGCGTTATAGTTTATATTCACTTAGCATTAATTAATTTTCATATGACCGCCTAATTAAATTTCGCCAAACTTTGGCTATCTTCTGGAGCTAGTTTTGAACCAACACCTATATATTATATATGCATTCAATTGTAAGTTTATGTATGTAGTTTTTTATTTAAATCATTTTTTTCAACATGGTTTACGACATTCGAGATCTTCATGCTCTATGCGCATCTACCAATGGAAAACATACAACTGATACAAGATGTCGTGAGATACCTACTTACTGTTTATATAGGGTGGGTACTTATTATGTTATATATTATTAAAATATTTAATATATTTCTCATACAAAATACCTATACATATTTTTTCCATGGCCGATCCTAAGAAGATCATAAATAGGCCTCCACGTGGTGGAGGTTGTATTAACGGATTTTTGTTTTTACGAGAAATGGATACCTATTAGCCACATGCTCAATCTATTACATCTATACTCTGGGTCCAAACGAACATTAAAAAAAATCAATATGTGAATTTTCTGGACACGAAATTCGAGCCCGGGACCCACGACATTATAAGCTTACGCGTAATCGCTCGGTGATTGTGGGCGTAAATGTATATATTATTTTAAATGTTAGAAATAAGAAAATAACACAATTAAATGTACAATTAACTTGATGTTATTGACTGAGCAGACTGAGTGACTGTAATCCTTGAGTGAGACGATCTGTAGTTTCCTCTCGATTCCAGAGGCCTTTTTAAGTGACGTCAACTCGAGTAGGGTTTTATTTCCCATCTTCTTCTTCTTCTTTCTCTTATTATGTCCGCTGCGACTATTGACATAAGCGGACGGCTGGCTGCTATATGAGTGGGTCTATTAGCGGTAATAGGAAGGATTTCAATTGAACAACTCAGAGTTTGGCGACTTGAAATTTTCGTTTGACATATTAGTTTTAATGATATCCAGTTTGGGATTCAAGATATTCTAATATAATAATTACATGGAAAAATATTGGTAGACTTTTAACAATACTCGACAAAAGTCCTCATGTAGTGTAGGTACCTAAACTAAATTTAATAGATAAATAAACATACATAATTTGAAAACATCTCATTCATAATATACACACTAGAAAAAATCATTTTGTAGAAAAAATACGACTTCAAATTAGGTATGTATGTTCAATATAGAATGTTACTTTCTCAAATCTTGTGTTTTATTCGTTGAATAAAAGAAATAGTTTATTAAATAATTAGTCAACTTATACAAGTTAAACATAATATTTAAAATCATTCACATTTTCTTTGTTCAAAATATTTTATAATATGAAACGTTTATTAATTCTTGTTACATTATACTCGTATGAGTAGCGCTACGTGCCATGGAAATGTGCATGTTGGACATAACGCATAAAGATCACAAAATAACTATTGGATAAGGAAGCAGACAAGAGTTCCTACACAGTGTGATAGAACTCGTTAATCAGATGAAATGGCAATGGGCTGGATATGTTGATCGGCGAGTGGACAACTGTTGGATAAATGCCGTCATACGGTAGTACCAAGGAGCTTTAAACGCCCACAGGGACCCCCTAAAACCCGCTGGATAGACTAACACATAAAGTTCGGTGGATGTATATGGCAGCAAAGAATTAGGGACCGAGAAGGGAGGAGCTAGGGAGAGCCTTCATGCAGCAGTGGATTGACCCCGGCTGATGTGATATTGTATGCATTTCCTATGGGAAAAATATCTTAAAACTCATCGATTTTTTAGTGTTTATCTAAAGTTTCTATTTGAAAAAAAAACAGGTTTCATAATGACGTAATTCCAGTTAAACAAATGTACGCCACGTTCCTAATTTTTGAGCTATATACGGCACGTGACCTATAAAACTTTACGTTCAGGGTTTGTAATAATATTAAAATCATTGTATTTATTCTATATTTCTCTGTGAACTATTTTTTTAATGTAGTGAGCTTAGAATAAAAAACGTCTAATATTTTTACTGTTGTTGTTGATGATAATAATAGGTAAGTATATTGTTAATAAAATAATTGTTCTATACGTTTTTCCATTCATAAATCTAAATATAAAATTTATGTGAAAGTTAGTTGAACTTTTGACTATAAAACTCATTTAGTATGTAGGTTAAAATGTCAGATCAGGTGTTTTTATAAGAAAATAAAAATGGAAGAGTTTTAATTGTTAAATTTTATTTTTCCAAAAACATGTGTCACATAAATAAAGTCACCGCCAAGTCCAATAAACGCCTCTCGCAACTTGTCGCATAAACTTAGAATGGTACAAGCCAGTCGGAAAAGCCTTTGGGGTCGGTTCACGAAATATATAATGTATTTCACATTCTGACCGCCCCGCCGGACGCAATGGCCATTTGTGTTCTTCTTTCCGCCATAATCTGAACTGGCGTTCTGTGAACGAAACAAAACAAAACAAAAACATTCAGTGTTGTCACTTTTAAAAATGTTAAGCGAATTTTCAAAGGAAATTTGTTTTGTTTCTCTCTTTTGGCAACTGAAATGCAGTTTTAAAATTAGACGTTGCAATCACGAAGCGTTATTTGAAAGTAATATGATTGCATTCAATTTTATTGAGCGTTTTAATTGCTTTAAAGTAACTGCTAAATTCATATCATCATACGATTAAATGATATTGTTACTCGTCTTCTTTTGGTGTCGACTTCTATATATCGCACATCCGGTGCAATAACGTCACAAGTGCAAAACACACTTTTTTTTAGGAAAAGCATTTAAAGATTGAGAACTTGATAGAGTCACATGGTTTCATGATTTGACATATGAAACCTTTGACGAAAACTATAAGAACTACACTTAAGACATTGACGCACCAGGTGCGGAGACCTATCAGGCATCTTTTGACGTTGTTGCACCGGGTGTGCGATATAATAATATATATATAGGGTGAGCGACCGATCCTCATCCTGGGTCATAAGTCAGCCAAGATTATCTATATTTTTATACGCTTCTGTTACCCCCTACCTTTCCCTATATTATAAGACAACGTAAAACATACTTCTCATTGCAAAAATTATGAAGGAAGTATACAGTTTTTCAGTAATAGATGGAAAGATAGTTATAAATTATATTGGCTTATTGTCTCATAAAACATCTTCATTGAATATGAGATATTTATCTATTTACGTTCGACGACGAATGATTCGTGTGAATGGACCCTTATAAAATATTAAATTTTCATAAAATTAATGTTTATTTAAATATTTCACGCACCGTTGAGCAAACTATGTTATTTTGTCTTCTAATCGATGGATTACGGGTTTAATAATAATTGGTGAAATAAAGTAAATATTCATGCATCAGCATCTAATAGCGCCTGTCCATGTGCATGGATTTACTGGCAGCACGCAAAAGTCCTGACTATCTCTCCAATCTCATTCTTCAAGATTGAGCGAGACGCGATATTGTCAGTTCATGGTAATGTTTGACAGGTAGTGAAAATCGGTTAACCTCAAAATTCGTTCGTAGTTCGTTTTTTTGCCGGCAGGTTGGCCACTATCGTTTTACTGTGCAGACGTCGATCGAAAAATTCTCAACTGTCGTATGAAAATTACGAAGCTACCGAACTTTTTTGATTCATGCATTCAATCTCGCAACTGCAGGATAATACATGTTTACGCATATATTTTCTTGTCATGGCCGCGATAATACGTACTGTCAGCAGTAAATCCTTGCACGTGTAAACGGGGTAGGTATAAGGCATAAACCAAAATAGTTGATTAACCATTAAATAAAATAGACGAAATAGAAAAGAGAATAGATAAAATAACTTATCAAGATTTTCTTCTAGTCAATTTTAGTTATAGTAAAATCTTTTATTATTTGTTGACACATCAAAAGAATGTCGTTTTCTGATGAGATATCCACAAGTTTTTAAAGTTATAATAATATTATTATCTCTTTGAATTAAATACTCACATAAAACATACAATTTGAAAGGTAATAATAAAAAAATACTTAATACGATTTTTTTTAAATCAGGTGTGTTGGTGTCAGCTTCCTCGGGGAAAAATTAAATACATACTGACCAATTGATAGATAGAGTATACGATTCACAACTTCGCACTCCGGCTCTAGAATAAAAATGATGTAATGTATTCTAAAAATATTTTATTTATTTAATACTACATATTATATTAACTCATAACTACATCATTTTGATCTAATTTTATACGTGATAATCAGGCAAAGAGGCGTATCAGTGTAGTAAAAATGCAAAGTTATAAAACGTAAACCTACTCTTCGTCGCAATTAAAGAAATAACAATAATGCTGATGTGAGAGTGAAAAAAGAGAGAGCCTTAATGTGACTATGTGACTGTTTCTTTAATATTGTGAGTGGAATTATTTATGATGGTGCATTTCTTCAAAAGATGGCGTAATAAAGTAACGAGATTATTTTTTTATACGAATCAACAGATTAGCAAGTTGACAACAACTGGTATACCTAAGGTACGTAACGGTAAACTAACAATATCAATAAAATGTCGATTAGTCACTGCAAGACCTAAGATGTAATTGGGCATTACATGTGTTGGGTAGATACAAAGTTGTCTCTTTATCTGCTAGATAAAAGCAACCTGCTTTGTGACTTTTTCATTAAATTCTTTGTTGCAAAAGTCCTTTTCTAAACTCCATAACAATGTCTTATAAAGTTATCAGGTCGAGGCTTCTACTCGCGACAAGGGATGTCTTCGCGATAACAAAGAAGTTAACAAAAGACCTACAAACAAGTGTAAACTGGAACTACATGTTATTAGTATTTGCGAAAACAACAACAAACTGTGTTTCCGAAAGTCACACTTGAATAAACTACGAGGAACTTTACAATAGGCAGACAAGAGATCATATTATAAGAGTAAGTGATATTGTCCTTACGTGAAACTCGATTAGGAAACAATGCTAACATTTTAGGCAATTTTTTTCTTGCACGTTTATATTTGGGAAAGCGTAAATATTAGACAAAATAAAGAACCAAAGTGGTTTTCGCATAGTATGTTTGTATATATACTTTAAAAAAAATATTTTAATTGACTTCCACACACAAAGATTGAGATCATCAATTTTATTAAATGGATAAATAAATCATAACTGGAAACATTTACAATGTAATTACTAATTAGTAATGTATTGAACATACGTATTTTGAAAACATTTCATGAATCCTTTTTAGATTTTTTTTTGTGAATTATTCGTTGAATAAAAGTAATAGTTTATTATATACTATTAGTACTAAATAATAGAAAAATGCGGAAAAAGTTGAAGTTCAAGACTTTATAATAGTATATATTTTCTTCTTATTATCGATACATTTAGAATTATTATGGAAATTTACTTAAGGTAGGTAATATTATTATATATTAAAAATCGTTTTTCGTGACCTCTACAACCTACGCATATTCCTGTAGATTGTAGAAGTATTTTTTTTTCTTATTTTAACGCACGTGCAAACCCACGTGTTTCACAAATAGCAAATAATTAATATGAAGGCATCATTCTTTCCCTCTTTCTACATTACAATGTTATAAAATCGGTACTAAGAGTTGATTCTGTGTACCGTGTAGATATAGACGACACACGTGTTTTGTAATTGAATAATACTAATTAATATCGTGAATAAAGATTATTTTTAATTGTTTATGTAAAATGTACATACGAACTGAAGATATGTAAGTACATACCGAATCTGTGTTTAAAGATTGAAATTAGATAACTTTTTTTCATATACATTTAAAAATTGGTTATGTTTCAAACTGTTAACCTAGTCTTCTTATTGTTTCGTCATTTTATTATTAGGTGTAGCATTTTTGAATATACATCTAGCTTTCAAAATATGACACTAAAACAGCGTTAAATTTCTCATAAAAACGCTAGAATTTGCTTGAAAATCAACATCCTGGCCTTTTATACCTTATAATATTATCGTACCAATGAATTAAATATAACATATGATATTTAAGTGATGACCATGTCTTGTATATGACTATTTTTTGGTTGTATGACGTAAGGAATTATATATTTGTGAAATAATTAATAATTATCCTTCAATATATTTTGTTTCCGCGATGTTCTTAAGTATATTATTGGTCTCTACACACTTTTTGTATTTTTAGAATATTTCGCATTTTTTTGCCATGTAGGTACTTACTTAGCTCATTTTCTTACCCTATCTGGATTTTTGATATATATTTGGCAACACACTGTGTGGGTATAATTGTTTTTTGTATCTTCACATGATATACGGAACATTCTGATCCATTTCTCGTTAATTTTTACATATCCATATTTTTTACTTGTATATCTAGTAATAAATAATAAAATAAAAAATAATAGTAAAAAAATATATTTTTAGAATATATTACATCATTTTCATCCTAGCGCCGGAGTGCAAAGTTATGAAGCATATACTCTACTAAGCATAATATTATGTAAAATGTGTAATGTCTAATATGCACGTTCCGTTTAAATATAAATAAACACTATAATATTTTTCACGCATTAATTATGTATATTAAGACTGTTAATTACATATTTAAAAAATAATGTTGATTTAGAAGCGTAAAAGAAACATTTTCTTGAAAAAAATAGCCATGTTCATTAAAACTGCAGCCATGTTGGCAAAATGTAATTTCTACAGTAGCATTTTCATACTAGAGTGTGAATATTAATACAGCCGTTAGTTGAAACAGGGGTTGCTCAGTTACAGAAATGGCGCGAAAACAAAACCAACAAAATGCATAGAATGTAGGTCCTTAATTAGATTCTGCTTGAATACATTTTATGTGTGGGTATACAAGTTGCATTTTACATTTGAATCCTGAATAATACTCATTTTACATTGTATTATTATAAATTAATAGAATTATTCATCATTTAGGACCATATTATTCTAAATCCCAGCAGGACATTACTGGAGAAATATAGTCATCATTTATTTGATACCAATGAAGTATAAAACTTTCTAAATGTATACATAAAAGCCGCAAGGTTGACGAAATAGTATTGACTTGGAGAGTCATTCATACAGCAGTGTATTGATTTAGACTGATGATTATTTATTGAGGCGAAGTGGAATAAATTGTTAATTCTGTCTGTGATTGTTTATGTGATATTTTCATATGACCCAAATAAATGAAATAAAAAATGATTATCAAATATAATCGGACGTAAAATAATTCAAATAAAGAGGAAAGCTCTTAGCTAAAATGAAACGGTCACCGCAGCTCAGTTTATGGCCTCGCTGTTTTATGACTGGAGGGAGTATAAAGTTTAAACTGGCTCATGTATTCATTAACATAATAGCAATACTCTCTCGGCTCTTCCTCTTCCAGTGTGTTGTTAATATTGCGCTCGGCTAATTCTGTTTATTTTTCACTGTCACTGCGAATGTTAACACGATCGCTCTGCCTCGCTCCCCGTACACCTTTTATAATTTAAACTTTTTTCGGGACCGTAAAGATAAAACTTACTGCTTCGCGTTTACTTTTAGAGGTAATAATTTTAATTAATTTTGATGCTTGTTATGAAGTCGTGTTACCTGTCGAAATGTGGGAATAAATTTGTTTTATGATATAAAAAACGGGTGAACATATAAATATAATTAGTATCATGAATATAATACTTATTTCTCTTAGCTATATTTGTTTATTCAGTATACATATTAATATGGTTTTTTGTCAATACAATACACTATACATTATGTAAAGTAATGCAAAACCTACTTAATATAATATTTATAGAAACAATTGTTAATAAAATAAACTATTTAGTGTCCGCTCTTTAGATGGAGCATTTGGACACCCCACGGCGCATTCGAGAATCGTAAGTATTTTTATGATCTTCGATGGATGGTTTTAGCGAGCTTATAGGATATGTACTGTACAGTATATTATAAAGAAATATAATGTGATTAGAAAATAGTTCATCAGCCTATTTTCGATCTATTGCTAGATAAAGGCCTTCCCATGCTTTCCTTACTCTTCGCGATTATTCGTTTTTTGTTGATATATAAATATCGATGGCTCAGTTCCATAGAAGGACAAGTCGGACAAGAGATGGAACGGAGAGAGTGCTAAAGTTTATTTATTTCCATATGCAGACATCTGTCCAACGAGAAAAAACAGGTATTTTTTACGAGTTGTCTTCTTGTGGAACTGAAAAGGAGCAATATTAGAATATAATGGGTAATATAACTCAAAACATCAAATTAAAGTTGAGATATCGTTTTGTGAAAATATTGTTTTGTGAATTATTGCATTTCATAGAGGGACAACTCAAAATGGCGTTTTATCATTATGAAAGTAGTATCATCGTGTGCTGAGAAGTGCAAATTAAAATGTTATGATACAATTGAATTCAATCAAAGGGAACAAATCCACCAAAGTTTTTGGAGGATTGGAGACGTTGATCGACAACTTGAGTTTATATGAAGGTGCATCACGCCAGTTATATATATATATATATATATACATATATATATGGGTTAACCGCACGATATATATATAATTACATTGCGATAGCAAAGACAAACGAATTGTTAAAATAGATGAAGAAATACGTTATTGCCGAAAAGGCCAGGCATTAAAAATCTACGCAACAATTGATTTGGTTTGCTGTGTACCTATAGCTGAAACTTATCCAAGAAAAGCGTAATAATATATTGCAAGACTCCACAATCTAAATCTCAGCACACTTGCAAAACCAGGACTCTTTCAAGCTCCGCTTATACATCATGCGGAAAGCATCATAACCAGCTATAATTTAAAAAAAACCGAATAGATTATATTTTTATACGTATGTATTATATTTTTTTATAATTTCAATTAGTTTAACTACATACAATATATGTATCTAATATATTATTGAATATGGGTATCTAATAAATATTGATATAATATCATATTAAATAGGTATCTATAATATTGATATATCAGATTTAAAACCGAGATTATATCATTTTCTTTGGCCAAATACTTGAACACATTACAAATTCACACTGAGTGTACTAAAACATCAAAATTCATTATTTTGTGGAACATACATTTATTATGTGTCGGAAGAGTATTATATATTTTCATTTCAATAAAATTGGGTACCTATAATATTTAAAAAAAATATAATAACCGAGTCAAGTAGCATAAAAAATCGATAAAATTCAGAATGTTAATAAAAACACGAATAATTTTCTGGTTTTATTGATGGCATAAAAATATTAAACAGATAAAACTTGCGGTCTTGCAAGCTATAAAGAACGGGACATCAGAAATATTGAAAAGGGAGATAATTCACGATTATTTTGGTAGATATGCTTTTTTATCCCCGCAGAATTACATTTTAGGGGTGAGTGAATATATCACGGGTACACAGGGGCGAATTATAAAGATGAAGTTGCCAATTTTTATTATGCTCAATACCTACTAATGTGATAAACGTGAAGATTACTTTTAATAAAAATTAAATGGAATTAAAGTATAAGTTTGAGACGTTCATAATTTGCCATGAAATTCAGTAACACTATGAAAACAGTAAATGAATGAATGAATATAAAAAAATGTAATGATATTTTAAGAGTTTATATAACATCGTTCATCCAAACTCACCAATCACTTGCAAAATCGTTCTTCACATTGGGACAACAAGCAAATGGTTGTACTGATTTTATAGATTTTTATAAGGAATATATAAATCAAGAGTGACCAAGTGACACATGAATCAAGGTATTTAAGAGTGACCTGCCAATGTGTCTTAAGCGTAGAGTGTTCGACCAATGTGTGCTACCCGGGCTCACGTATGGCTGCAAGACGTGGACCCTCAACACGAGAGATCCCAAAGGCTAAGAGTCGCACAGCGAGGCATGGAGAGGTGTATGTTGGGCATCACGCGAAAGGACCGTAAGAGAAACGAATGGGTTAGGAAGCAGACATGAGTACGCGATGTAATAGACGTTGCCAAACAGATGAGATGGAGATGGGCGGGGCACATTGCTCGCCGAAAGGACGGCCGCTGGACAAATGCCGTCATCCAGTGGTACCCAAGGGGCACGAAACGGCCACAGGATCGCCCTAAAAGCCGCTGGATTGACGAACTGGTAAAGTTCGGCGGAAATACGTGGCAGCGAACGACACAGAACCGAGAGAATTGGAAGAAGCTTGGGGAGGCCTTCATCCAGCAGTGGATTGACCCCGGCTGATGATGATGACATAAATCAAAACTAGTTAGAATGGCAGACATTTACACGATATGTAAACAAAATAAGTAACAAAATAAAAATAACTAGCTGAATTTTAGGTAGGTTGATTAATGATTATTGCAAGAGATTGAATTACAATTCATATTTTGTAAACAGCTGGTATTTTAGTCTGAAAAATTTCTAACTATACCTACCAAGCTACAGTACCTATTTATTATTTGACATTGCATAGACTGGATGTGAGGGTGATCAATGGTGGGGTTGAAGGAGGAGTGTTGCGCGAATGAGTAACTCCAGATGAAGTGATATCATCTTGAAAGCGACTATTTTAACAATAGCTGAAGTAAATACATCAGCTCATGCTCACTCAAGAAGGAACAAGATTGTTGACAAAGGCTGTGGACTCATCTCCAAATAACGTTTGGTGATGAGAATAATAATACAAAGTAATTGAAGAATACAGCATAGTATATTATTATACACTATTCTAGCTCAGCTTGTCACATTCCAGCATCCATATTTCCTTTATCGGTCAGGTGCTTTTAAAATAGTGCTCTACAACGTGTAGAGTCTCCGTCACGTAACCTTGCCATTTGGGATAGATGTTTTTGAATGAAAACGTGAATAAACCAATCGAGTGCCAAGCTTTTACTAATATATTTATACGGTTGCGTATAAACACAAATCCTTGTCACTGTGTACAATTGCAAGGTTACGTGGAGGACAGTCTACCTCTTTCCTTTGCTAGCAAGCGATGCTACAACAGTTACTTATTCACTGCAAAGTTGATACAGCAAGAGGTGCAGGACAAGTATGGACTGGTAACCATTAATGTAGTTCGTTAATTATTTCTTCTATGATATTGTCAATTCAGGATATAAATGTATTGTAGTGATTCAAGTAAACACAATATATAATATGTAGTACTCGATTTTTTTATATTTTGAACTGGTTTCATCCACTTTAGAGGGGCATTGTCAAGTTGGCAGTTGAAAGCGGATGAAACCGGTTCAAAATATTAAAAAGTGGTATTAGTACTATAATATTGAATTTTATTTTAATTAACAATTTGTTAAAGTAAATATTATGTACTACGTGTCGAAAATATAACTATTTTGTAAATTTTATAATAATTAATAAAATTTTGATTTCAAATTTAAGTTTGTTATAAATAAATGACAAGATGAAAAACAGCTTGTCACACTTAAAAATGGACATTCTGCTATGCGATAGGTATGTGTTTTAGTACTTATCGAAAATATAAATTGTCGTGTTAATTCGACCCTGTTTTTTTCGGGGTGCCCATTCGTTGGGCATACCGGCGCGTGAGTTATTCGTCTGCCGCGAACAAAAATACGCACCCCGCAATGTATTATAAACACTAAACGGGGGAAGTCCCGCGCACTGGATGACGATTTAAATCGTCATGAATCAAACGACGGACGAAGCGGGTACAGATGGCGAAATAATTTATCGACGCTTAAACAACACGGCATGGATTTGTAAGGGAAGGGACACGTTACGTCACATATTTGTCCATTCGTAAAGTTTGTTACAATGTATCGTACTCGTATATTCATGGAACTATTATAATATATGAAAACAATTGCAAACCGTGAGCTATATTGTCATAGTGACTTCGTATACTAAAATATTTTTTTATTCAGACCGCTTTTTTTTGTTCTTTACCGTTTATAAAAAAATATTTTTTTTTAGTTAGGTACATGTTAAAACACGCGCGTTAACATGATTTTACTCCCTACTTCATTTATTATTTGTCAATTTATGTGTTACGGGCGTTACGGCCGTATATTGTAGCTTAACCACTGGGGAATGCCAATAAAAATGGCGTATTTCACAAAAATACTACCTTATTCTTAGGTCAATATTTATAATAAAGCAAACTTTATTCGTAAAATGTTTATCACATTTGAATGGTCAAAAACACAGCTTATAATTAGTATCTTTAGAATTATATTAAAATGTGTAAATCTTGCCAATTTTTTGAATAATAAAATGCCTAATTCTTGTCAAATTTGGGATCACAGAGATTATCAATATAATTTTTTATCGTAAATATTTCACTATAATAATAAAGATAAATTTTACTAATGTTTTTATAAATGCTTTTAAAAATTAATAAATATAAAAAATCTTAACACCACTGCACATGGATGCACTGAAATATGACTATATTCTAAAACATTAGAGCGAGAGGTTTAAAAGAATACTATTTTATGTAATATAAATACTTTATGCAGATATCAACTGTTTAAAATAAATATAAAGGATAATAAGGCTTCAAAATTATATAAATAGTTTATCTACAACGTTTAAGGAATGTCCAGGGTTATGCTCTGAAAATAGCATAAAACCTCCATTTTGACCTACGCTGAGCATGTGGGCCGTTAATTTGTGGAATAAAGTATTTTTTTGGCGTGTTGCTTATTACGCCATCATACAATATTCAAACTTCTCAATGCATCTATTTCATACACATCAATATTATGCGTAGTTAACGAGGGTAGTTTATCGTATTTATGTATTATAATTATTGTTATACTACGTTAGCCGTCTATACTGTCAAAACTGTCTATCTCGCTTTAGAAGTTATCACAGCCAAGAAAAGTACTGTTAAAACATAGCACCTTTTGACAGTTAAGATGGTTAACTTATTGTAATAAAAATATGAAAAAACCACCCTCGATAGCCTTAGATATAGAATAGAATATATGCACAGGTACCGCAAACGCACGGACAAATTCAGTCTCATAAAAAAGTATTGCTTGATAATAACGTATAAAGTATTATTAATTAAATTGATAATTGACATTAAAAAAATAATAATTTATTGCATTTCGACAAATTTGTTTCACCACAACTAATACTTATCATTAAGGATTGAAGTTTCTGTTTATTTAAAAAAAATCAATTAAGTTTTTTTCTATTTTCTATCTCTCAATAATGTAGCAACCACAAAGAAAACAAAGCAATCATTTAAAAAAATGCTGGATATAAAATGTTATTTAGTAAAGTTCTTTAGGTGTGCTCAATCGTTGGGGCGGTTAAGTTTCCGTAATTCTATTGGTCGTCCATCTACTTGACGACGTCCATGTTGGAAGTGATACACGAGTGCTTACTTATAGGGGAATGGGTTAAATCAAATGACGTAGACCAATGCCGGATGAAATGTTTGCCATCGATTATGTAATGTGTTTAAACCGATGAGAATACGATACTCAATGGGGAGTTTTGAGTTTTTCGATAAATTACTAGTGACAAGTATTAGGGTATGGATTATTATCTGCCCCAAAACTTTTTCACATTATTACATAAATAATTCAATTGAATAAATTGAAAATTTATATCACGCAAGTGTAGGCAGTTAGCTGTACTTTTTATTTATTAAAAATCATAGTTGATAATAATATAAGTATTTATTAAAATAAGTATTTATTTCTCACGATGGCCGAGCAGTTTATGCATCAGCTTATGATGTCGTAAATCCCAGGTTCGAATCCTGGGTCTGAAAAATATACATATTGTTTTTCAATTTGTGTTTAAGTGGGGACCTAATAGGTTGAACGGAAGTGGCTAACATCAATTTCTCGTAAAAACAAAAATCTGTTAATATTAAACTCCACTTTGTGGAGGCCCATATAATCCTATTAGAATCGGACTTGGTCAAAAAAAAGATTATTAATATTTTCAACACACAAATTCACGAATACAGAATACTATTGAATGGGAAAGAAAATAAATTACCCACTGAGTATCGATGATATTTTTTTGGTATTCTTTATCTTCCATT
This sequence comes from Rhyacophila brunnea, assembly GCF_057557595.1. Lineage (NCBI taxonomy): Eukaryota > Metazoa > Arthropoda > Insecta > Trichoptera > Rhyacophilidae > Rhyacophila > Rhyacophila brunnea. The sequence continues at coordinate 3,810,654 of NW_028232796.1, read as the reverse complement.
GTAGTTTTCCAACTATAATGCAATTGGCAATACACGCATATAATATTATATTGACTCAGTGTCAGTGGTGAAGGGTGGAGGTAGGTTGTTAAGATCCGCCATAAATAATGCACATTAAACTTTGTCAGTCCTACGTATTTGTTTCCATTGAAATAAGACTACAATTATTTACAGATGCTGATGGTTAGAATAAAATTCAATTAAACGCTGCGAAAACCAAGCCATAATAGATAATAGACAAAAAATACTCGTCTATCTATAAAATATCTAAAATTATGCAATTAAATCATACATAACTTTGGATATCTTATAGATATAATAAAGCTTTTTATATAATACACTTTGGTTTAGGCAGGGCTTAATCAATTCAAAAAATGAACCAACAATATGTGTAATATATAGTCTTAATCCAACGGAAACAAATAAGTGTGAATGAAAAAGTGTCATATCGCGCAAAGTATACCAAAACTATTATTTTTTTTAAACTAACCAGCACCATATGTAAATTATTGTAGGCTTATTTCAATAAAAACAAATACGTATGAGTGACAAAGCTTAATGTGCATTATTTATGGGGGATCTTAACAGCCTGCCTCCACCCTTTGCTACTGTTCTGTGTGAGTAGGTATATTTAAGTAACAGATGTTTTGTGCATTCCATCAAAACACATAAGAAAAGTTAATGTGTTGCAGTCATGTCGAGTTTGTGTATGCTACTCAAATAAATAGGACGGTATGTGTAGACCTAGGGTCGTATGCATGAGATTCCCTTGACTTGACTTTGGATAATTCTGTGTGTTTTGGGGCTTCCACCTTTACAGGCTGATCCCTTTCGTCTCTGGTGCGTGTCTCTAGTTGCAGGTTTGCTGACTCGACGTGGTGATGTGAATATCCCGGTCCTTGATGAGGGCCGGGAGATGCTGCAGCCTCCAAGATCAAGTGTTGTTATCCGTACAATCCATTCTGTGGCGATGTGAATTTCCCGGTTCTTGAGGAGGACCAGGTGAGGCTGCTGTCTTCTGGTTCAAGTGTTGAGGTATTTTCAAGTATTTATAATGAAAATAATATATATCATTCTCAAAATAATAATATTAAAGAGCTCTTCATTCGGCGCATTCTTCTTTCGGTCACCGCATCCTTTTCTTTGCTTCGCGACAGGTGGCTGCTCTTCTATCATCGGCGATGGTGCGTCTTCTTTCGAGGTCTTCTGTGCTTCTTCCACCCCTGTTGAGGGGTGTTTTCTTGTTCAGGCTCTAGGCTTCTGGTCAGTTCTTCCGGGAAAGTCAGTCCTTCCGGGATAGGGATGTCGCGATCAAGCATTTCATTGATCGTTCGATCGCGTATATTGAAAAGCATCTGCAGATTGTCTTCTTCGGTGTCGCCTGTAGTGTTTTGTCTTGCGTTTGCTATTATCGTCAGTGTGGCTTGTCGATATTGTTCGTCTTTTGGGTCATCTGTTTCTGGGTTGTCGTCTGTTTCCGGGGTTTTTGTGCGTTTCCGGACGGGGACATGTAAGGAGACCCTGTTGGAGTAAACAGACTCTCGTCCCCGTCGCTGCTGAGGTCTGTCTCTGGTTGCCGATGAATCTGTTATTGCGGTTACCGGAGTGACCGCAATTTTGATCTCCAAAGTCTCGAGTATTTCATCAAATGGTGGGATGTTGACTGTGTCCACTAACTGAGGCTCGAGTGCGCTGAGGGGTCTTGTCGGTGTGTGCGGGAGAGCGTCGTAGGAGATGGGGAACTCTATTTCCGTAGATGCTTCCGAGTGAAATATTTGGTCCTCTGCGGTGTGTTCGGTCTGTGTTTGCGTTGTTGACATCTTGTGGAGATCTCTGGATGAGTTGCAGTGTGAGTCTCTAATCCTCTTCGGAGTTTCGAACGTGATTCTGCGGTGCAGGGCGTATTGCAGAGTGTGTATCTGCCTCCCTCTGTCGTTGTCAAAGAGTTTGACCAGGACAAGAGGCATCAGATGATTACTTCTGCCCCGAGTCATCCTTCCGACGTTGACGATCGGGAAGCCTTTGCGAAGGAGATCGTTGGTGATGTCCTCTGTATGAACGCCGATCAAGAGGCTCCTGATGACAACGGATATCCGGTCCTTCTCCTGTGTTGTGTAGGTGACGGGGTCTGCCTCCTTGATCGGCGAGTGAGATGGTGGTCTGAAGAGTCGTGATGATGATCTGTATTGATGCTGTCTGCTCCTGTTGGTCCACGTATGAGATTTGATCGTGGCGTTGTTTGACCTCCAGGAGTGAGATCGGGCGGGAGATTCGGTGTAAGTAGCTGCCTCGGCCTCTTCTTGGTACGCCGTCAAGAGTAAGAAGTGGAGTGTCAGAAGGTCCCGTAGTCTGGTCGGTTTGCGTTTAAACAATGAGATTCCCAAAAACCTTATAGGCTATAATATACTGCACGTTTGTGTGCATGAGTACAAACGTAATTCGTCCTTTAGTGACGTCATGAATGTGACGTCATCATGTGTCATGGTTTCCTTATAATGGCAATCTTATAAAATTAAATTCCCCGATCAATAATTCAAAATTTTGAAATTGTAAATGTGTCTGAAAGTGTGCGAACGGTACCATATAAATTTAATAATTATTATGAACTTTAAATAATTTATCAGTTATTTTATCACATTTTTTTATAATTCTACTGTACGAAAGGATAAAGTATTGCCAGTAAACATTTCCATTTGGTGGCAATACTGAATACATACATATTATTATGACTAACTTCACTTCAATTTTGAGATGTCAAAACAGAATAAGAATAAATAAAAGAAATGCAAATGGATTGAGATAATATTATGTAATGATTTCTGTATAATATTATCATTTATACCAATCACCGTATGACATTAATGATGTATCCAGTGTATTTGAAAGTTGTGCCTTGTTTATTACAGTTATCTTACAATAATTAACTAGGTAGGTAGGTACCATAATATTTTAAAGAATGCAGAATGCTTCCAATTGCATATTTTAATGCCAGATACAGCAGTAGGTACCTATTTTTTTGGTCGTTTAGCGGATATATTTTATCGTAATTTTACGTAAATCCATGTTATCTCTCCATGAGAAATATTGCGCTTTGTAAGTTTACTTGTACTGATTATTAATTTTATCGTAGCACAAACAACAAAAAGGTTACGAATAGTTTCGAGATAATCGAGTACGTTCGATAAATTTCGTTTTCAACTAGGTCAAACAGAATGCCTTCTTAGGAAAATAAAGCGCAAAGTTTAAGTATTTGAAAGTAAATGGCTTATGGCAGTATGTAAGTTAAGAATATTATTGTTATAATATAACCCAAGGGAATCGATCCGAAGAACTTTAGCAGTGCGCTCCATTGAGCAACAAATCGACTGTAGGAATTCATTTAACCAAGCGTTCTCTGTAAATGTTCTCTAGGCTAGGTGAGTTAACTTAAATGTGTTTCTCAATACTTCATTTCTTATGTTAACTAATAATATGGTAACATTAATTAAACATAACCATTCCTAGGTTGCATTTTACAAATTTATTTAAAGGTTTTTTGTCGAGTTTGGTTGCTAGTAAGTAATTTTCATTGATTTTTATTATGAGTATGTAAATGGTAATGGGAATAAAAATTATTTAATATTAAGGCCTCATCCACATGGCGCGTTTTGACTCGCGCTCATTCCAGGTACATGTGACATCATTGAGCCGTCCACGTGCACTCGCGCTGTGACGACTGTCGGGCGCGGTCGAGGTTCAGGTGGCCCATTGAGGTGTCCAAATTCACTCACGGCGAATTGCGGTGGACAAGGCTTAATTCATTCATAAGTATAAATAAAGTTCATAATAATACTAAACCGGGTCGTACACCTAAACTCATCTCGACTGCAACACGTCGAATATGTCGATGTGATTTTGTTGTTATTCACAAAATACATTTAACTTAATGTAATGAAGCACATAGCGATTTTGCGACATTTTTGATAGAAAGAAAAAACAACTGATTTTCGTAATAACACATTTTACTCGACATGGGGCGCAGGTAAAATAGCAAAATGTTGCATTGATGCATGTAAAGATGTTGCTTTTTATTCGTTTCACCAGCTGCGTGACGTCACTGTCCTGGCATGTTTTCGCTTGTGCGTGTGGAAAAGAGTTGCAATATTGTGGCCAGTTTTGATTTATGACCATATCCCACGCGACACGATTCTATATGTGCGACCGGGCTTAAGGCAAGATGCACTTCTAACGTAATTATATTAGGGACATATTATTGTAGCAACGGAATACGTAGCATGGAATTGAATACAATTTGATTGAACAATATGTATATCTGAAATTATTAATAAAATATACATATTTTTAAATTAAAATAATATGTAGATAAAATCCATTGTAAAATGTACCTTTGTCTGTTGAATGATATATTTTTGTTATTACATAATATCATAATATTAATTTATGAATATTTTTTATAATGTAAAAAACAAACACTATTATGTGAGTTTTATTTTTTGTTATGCACATAATCTTTTTTTAATTAATTTTTATTTTTATACATTGTTATAACTGTAGAAAAATATATGTAGGTAATAAAATAAATTCTAATTTAAAAATAAGTGTGTATTTTCCTTTTTTTGTATTTTACCATACTGTCTTCCATCAAGTAAGTATTATGTGAAAAAAAATATTTGAGTAAGCTATTAAAATAATAAAACATTGTTCTTTAAAAATTAATAACGTGTAATTAGATTTTTTTTTGATGATGATAATGGTGTTGAAAATAAATAAACAATTTAGTTACATTGATAATGTATTTTAAAAATCAATCTATTAAAATTATTTTTTCATACTTTTGAGAATCTGTGAATGGATTTAAACCCTTGAATCTGTATGAACAAAAGGAAACGCTTTCAAGTTTCAACTTCCACTGGCCTTTGAATCGAAATCAATTAAATGATCGCTATACTATTATATTCAGACCCGCTAAAATTTCATTGAAAGTATGGCTCATTCATAAACGATTAATATGTAAAGCTGTGATCATAATATTTAAATTTAAATGTAGGGCAAAATGAAATAAATAGTAATTTATGAATATAACAATCACGATAGAATAGAATTACAAATGAATTATATTATACAATGAAATAGCTACCCACATTTATTGTCACTGATATTAATTTAAAAAATATATCAGGTCTTTTTATTTGACATTTTGAACTATATAGGTACGGTTTATTTAAAAGATATAATATTTTTTTTCTTTTATATTTTATATTATATTATATACTGAATATGGATAATTTGAAAACATTTCATGCATATACAGACAAGAAAAAAATATTTTATAGAAAAAAATACGTCACACGTTGGAACTTGAACTGTAAGTACTTTAAACTAAATAACTAAATAGTGGAGTGATCCGCTACGCCGGTTAGTAATTAAGGAATTATTAATTGATAACTACATTAATTAAATATACTTAAACCGATAGCCAACATTATGACGCAATTCGATAAGCATTACATGTAACAACTATCAGTTAAAATTGTCGTGAATCAATAAGATGCTCGTAGCTCAATTGGAAAAGCATACTAGCGCGAATCCTGGAGATACAGGTTCAAGTCTTATCGGGTGTCGTATTTTTTCTACAAAATGATTTTTTCTAGTGTGTATACGCATGAGATGTTTTCAAATTATGTATATTCAAAGATATACTATTAGAAATGGGTAGTTAAAATGGGTTGGGGGAAAATGTATTAAACTTTATATACTGAAACATCACATTATAAATAAACTTTTATTTGTATTATATGGTAAATTTTACAATATTAACAAATAACGCGACATTTTTATATACTTACTGTGATATATACTGAGCTATATAAAATTTTAAAAAAATGCTGATTTTTATTACTCGGATTTTTATATAGGTAGATAGTACATATCCACTTTAAAAATGGCTTCCGTATCGTGACTTACGGTGATTTTCAGTAAAAACGAATGATTATCATAGTATATAACATTCTGTAGTATAATTTAAATTATGCAAAAAATGACTGAACATAATATTTCGGTGTTTAATGGCTTCAATAAAAGGTTCCCAAGATGAATGCAAAAATATTTTTTTTTACAAAAAAACTAAAGTTAAGTAAGTGAGCAAGGACAAGAGAGTACCTACCTCTAAATTGGGATATTTTATAAAAATGGTACCTACATATTATATTATTACATGGATAGAAGCTTTAAATGTTTTTTTAATATTAAATCACCATGAGGAATAATCGATCATTGAGTGCATTAGATAAAAAATATTTTATATTTAATAAATCACATTATTTTATGACATTAGACGTATCATAATTCATAATATAATAGGGTTTGGCAAGTGTTATGATTTATTTGAAATTACACAGAAACCGCAACATGTGCGACACCAAAGTATCGTTCAATTTATATTATAATAATATACCTAATATTCAATACAGCTTTGATCACTAATGGCATATTCATTGTTACGCACATGTTCAAGTGTTATTTAATATCATAAAACACAATATATTTTGGGGTGAGCAGGTTATTTAAGAGTGCATTACTTGTTTATTAGTGGTATTTATTTTACAATGAAAATACGTAAGTACCAACACCAATATTCACTCAACTTTGTGGGGAGAATGTAAAACAGTAACAGTATGATAATGATTGTACATAATATTATTTTGTTTATTTACATCAAACAAAATAAATAAGAATGTTAGAAGTGAATGAAAATTCTCATTCTTTTTAGTGCGAGTTTATTATTTAAACTCTTTCAGTAGAGCCACATACTGCCTCCAATAATTTTACTTAACCTTCCCAGTCCATGCTAAAAACCTGTAGTTCCACTGTGATAGTGATTTTCACGACGTCAAAATCTAATTGATTTGATAAAAACATCTGGATAGGTTAATACCTTGTCGCTCGCAAGTCTTTTTGTGTTATTCAGGTCCCATGGATCTACTGTACGCACCCTGAAGATGATATTAAAGAGCGACAAAGACTGGTTGGTTTGAAAAAAAGTTGGCTAGGTTAAAAATACTTTGAAGCATTCATAGCACGTGGTCTAGTCAGATCCAAAGCGATATTTTCTTCATATTTAAGGAGAGGTAATGTCGTCTGATTTTCTAGTTGTTTAAAAGTCTTACGACTACTGCACACGCAGTAACCACTGCAAGTATCTAGACCAGTGGTTCTCACATGAAATTTAACTGTGGCCGCACAATTGACATCGACAGTTCTATGGAAACGTCTGGTGGCCGCACCAAATTTCACTTTTTTGTGATTGAAAAAAATAAAGCTAAATTTTAATTAGTACTAGAAAAGGGATTAATTTATTAATAGACATATGTTTATAGATATATAATAAAAGAGATTTTAACATTTTAGTATATAATATATATTTATTTAAAAATAACGCGAATGGAAATTCCTCAATACCTACTCCTTTTTTACAATGTGAGCCGCATGGCTGCTTCTAAGTTTACATCTTTCAAATGGCTTCGATATTTGTTTTTTTATGAAGTGCATTACATTGAATGATCTTTCACAGTATACAGTAGTAGGAAACATCGACAATATTAATAAAGCAATAAATTGTTGCCAATCCTTTCAATTGACTTGATTATTGGTCAACGTATAACTTTTAGCATTTTTTTATTCAACCAATTTCATAATTTTATAAATAAATTTTTGAAATATTATTCTGTAAAGCGCTGGTGGCCTCAGCAAAATCCTCTGGTAGCCGCGCATGAGAACCACTGATCTAGACTCTAGAGTCTAGAGGCTGAAAATGAATGAAGACCTGTATTATGATTGGTCTGAGTAGTATTGTCAAAATGTAAACATTGGTATGTATTCAATCTTATGTAAAGATTTTACACTGAGCTCAATGCTTTTCTACCAATTACCATTTTGATAAAGAGTTTTCTTTATTTTTTGAAAATAAAGTTATATCAGAAATAGTACCAATAATTATTATTGTATTAACGTTGATAGGTGTATGTACTAGTTTTTTTCTAATGACAATATTAGTTATTTACAAAATAATTTTACTTGACTTTTGATATTGTGTAAAAATGAAACAACATATATGTAATATGGAAACATTTATTAATATCATGTTATCGCGCATGATGACATCTTCGTATCGGAAGAAACACGTGTCGACAAGCTATTCATTCAAAGGATGAAGGTAAAACGACCGGAGTGTAGATATTGCTTCGCCTTGGAATTCCGGCCGATAAAAAAGTCAACATGTTGTATGACTTATTTAACCCTATTATTAGATACCGTATTTTTGTTAGAGATAGTATCATTATTCACTTTTTTTCAATAAAAATACCTTCTAAACTAAGAAAGATCAAAGTGTTTGATTATACGAATTTAAATTCAGTATAAAACCAAAATATTCGATTAAGATATGCGTACAGAATGTAACATGTTAATATTATATACACTTAATACGTAAGCTCATAGTCACAATATGCCAGTGTCCACTTAACATATAAGGAGGTATTTAGTGGTTATGTCATTTTTATTTACTTCATAACAAATTTTGTTGTCGACACTCGGTTATTGATATATCTGGAAATTAAACATGAAGAGTCTATTGGTGAAGATTTTAGAATAATGCCATCATTCACCATTGCCAAAAGACTTAAATATATACTGCATTAGGACCTGTGTATCCAAAATAAAATGTCTGTGTATTTGTAAAAACGCAATAAAACAGTTTAAGTACATACACGTAATATTTATTTACGTATTATATATCTAAAGTTTATTTAGAGTTCAAGCGTCAATTTCAAGAGTCAAGCGACTGAAGATACGGCGGATAAACAGCGTAGAAAGAGCAACTCTGGGAATCTGGAGAGTAAAACGAGTTTGCATACAACTATTTTGGCAGCAATTAAACCATGCTAATTTTTTTTAGAGTTTATAGATTCATTGGACATGAAAATATAATTAATGTGAGATGTTCTATTACTAGAAACCTTCCACGTATATTTGCAGACCACGTAGAATATTATTAACTTCAGTAGCAAAAGCTATCCAGTGGGTCTATTCTATGCTTATCGACCGCTAAAGTGATAAAGTGAAAAATATTATCAAACTTAGGGTAGGTTTGTATCAAAATATTAGCACTTATTGTAACAATTACACGAAGCCGGTTTTTATTGTTGCAATAAGTGCTATATTTTAACAGCACCTATCTTGCTGCTGTTAAAATATCGCACTTATTGCAACAATAAAAACCGGCTTCGTGTAATTGTTACAATAAGTGCTAATATTTTGATACAAACCTACCCTAAGTTTGATACTATTTATCAATTTAGTGTTCGATAAGTATAGAATAGACCCACTGGTTTATGATACCCAGTTCTGTATTCCACAAGACAAATATTCATATATACCACAGAATGCTGTGCAAGATGGAGAAAAACCGTGGAGAAGGCTGTCAGACGGACAAATCACATGTGTCGAGATGATAAAAAGGAGTAGAATATTTAATTCGTATTTATAATGGTTATCTGATAAAATACAAGCCAGCATATTCTAGTATATGGGTTAATTCATGGTATGAACAAAAACTACCCATAAGTTCCAGTGAGAAAATATTACGCTTACGTATAATATTAGCAAAATACGGTAGAGTAAGATAATAGAAGATATATGAATGAAGGACAGGTTTTGGGACGTGTAACCGGTAAATATTAGTTTTACGGATGCGCATAGGGTAAACAATGAGAGTACTCTTCAACTTGTTGCTGAAATATATTTATTATATATATATATTGGCTATGGACGTCATAACGGTGATCTGGTGAACTATGAACCCCCGCACTTTCAGGTATAAATCTACGTCCCAGACCCCCGAAACACTGCGTCATACAGCGTTATAAATTATTATAGTGATCAATATTTTAAATTAATTTAGTAGAAAAGATTGTTAACTGTGATGAATTGAAATGTGGTTATCGTGCGGAGAAGCAATACAGTTTAGTTAATAAAAATAAAATTGAGGCTATACTGTGCGTAATAGTATAAGTAAACGGCTTCATATAGCCTGAAATACCATTTCTTCTTAATATTATTGTTCTGAGTATTAAAAACGTTTATAAATTTTTCAGCCAGTAACCGGAATAGGTCAATGAGACCGTGTCTAGTAGTGGAACATCGTCTGCCGCCAACATATCTTTTCCTTTTGACACGGCTGTTAGTTCAGATGTCTATACTTCAGGCGCATGACTTGTTATCATCACTTCTTGAGATACGTTTTTCCTTCATTTATCGTATTTCAATATTCGTAATATCAAAGGACGTACTCATGTTTGTACGTGAGATAAACTCGACTTACATGACGATATAATTCTTTGCTTAAAAAATGATACGTTGATACGGTAGTAATGTCTATATTCTCATAATGATTTTTCTGGATAACTTCACTAAATTCAAATTAAAAAAAAAATATATTTCACAATCAATAATAATATGTTGGTGGTTATTATATCGGAATAATATGTTAAATATGGTTTATTGTGCACAATTTAAAAAAATAATAACTTAATAAATAGCTAAGTGCTTAGACACACGACACTGAGATTGCACGAGTAGAGGCAGGTCGCAGGTCAGAAAATCTAATTTGAGATTCTAATCGGATGCATTTGGAATCAATTAAGACCTGCATTGAATGCAGTGCCGCGTGCATTAACTTTAGTGTATAGTGATGTGCTTCTGTAGTATTTACATATCGCACTGTGAGTGTAAAACCAAGGCATCTGCAAATTTTTCAATTTCGAGATTAAATGCAAAACAACTTCAAAAGTCGTGAACTTGATAATGTAAAAGTGAAGTAAATGAAAGAAAATGCAATATAATGTAGATATAAACTAAATATTATGTTTTTTTAGAAACTCTATTTGTCCTAACAAATCGAAGACTTCAAACCCTAATATATCCAAAATATGTCTTTTGCACTTGCCTTGGTTTTACACACACGATGTGAATTATAATGGCATAATACGCAATATGAAATTAATACAATTTAATTTGAAGAGGTTTTTAAATAGTATAAACAAAAATATCATTTAGAGTTGTAAAATGAACAGTTGCTAAAGGTTTTCATTTCATTATTACATATTTTTTTAAATATATTGGTAAGTTTTATCCAGTAATAATTAATTTAGTATTTATTTAAAAAAAAAACTTAATTTTTAATAAAACAATATAAATAATATAGGCACTTACGTAACTTAATATTTTTGTGATATATATTGTATTGATTTATTCGATGTACAAGTCAATATCTGAATGCTGTTATTTATAAATCTAAAATAATAATGACTGACTTACACATTGAAAAAACAGTTTTCATTTTGTTTTCATTTCGTTTTCACACTATTTTATTACGACACGTGTTTATCTAAATTATTTTAAAACTATTTAATTTTAGAATAGAGAAAAATGTTGATAAAGTAGATGGAACACGTGCTGTGATCAAAAGCTATAAAATAAAAAATGAAATTAAAATTTTGTATATTTTGATTGAAAAACTACTCTACTATGATTCTGATTCCGAGATTCCAATTAGATAGGTACCTAGATTGAAAACATTTTTTTTTTTATATTTAGAAGTTAGATTGGTGTAAGTATGAAAATATAATAATTATTGAAAAAAAGCGTCTAATGCTATTTTTTTATTTACGACGTATTTCAAAAGCATTCAATGATTCTGTTATTTTTATTATTAAGAGCGTACATAAGTGAAACGGCAAATAATTTTCAACACTATGTGGGACGTAATTTCGCCCGCGTTGCCATTCGGAGAGCGATAGTCGAATTCTGAGCACGTCAATTTGTTTTGTGATGGCGTCGGAGGAATAAATTCTTAAATTGTGTAAAGATGACTAAAAAACGTTCCGCATGTACTTAAAAAAGAAAACATGCATTGAATATACTATTATTATTAGTAATATAACAATAAACATAACATTAAACCGACGCATGTTGGATTTTTATGACAAATTATATTTCGTTCGGCTCGCGTCATTTGCACAATCCGCGCATCGCCTAGTCACAATCTTTTTAGACAATGCCTCAGCTGAGGTATAGCCTTACCTATACATATTATATAATACGTATTAAGTACATACTTTATTTAAATTTTAACTTTCAATTAATTTTGGTAACATATCGGCATTAAGGATTCCAAAAAACTGTCAGTGGAAGGTATCAATTTCATTTAAGCTCCCCTTCATTCTAGCTACTCAATTTCAAGATATTAAATATTGTTTACTTCACCCTGTTATGCCGTAGTGTTAGAGAATAGGGAAAACACAAGGTCGGTGCCACTTCTCTTAGTCCATCGGCACGTCTCGCGCTTCCCGTCATGTGAGACCTGCAGCGCGTATATATGTTTCGTAGAATCTTTGCAAGATGAAGGAGCGTTATACACGGCGATGAAACCTTTGAGTTTGTACCACAAGGTAAGGAGTTTCGTACTTTCTGGCGGCATTTGGAACAGATGTCCTAACATTCCCAACTACGTTAAGCATCTCGTCGTGATTGCTTCAACTACCGAGGGTTGCCGTGTCCACTTACGAACTCGAGTGTTTGTAACGAGTCGGTGTACCCTTAAGTTTTGACAGTGCCATCGATTCTCAAAGCACAAAAGTAAGGACCGTTGAAGCTTGGTAAGATACCACGTCTCACAGCCATACAGAAGCACAGGTAGAACGCACGCGTTGTACAAACGACATTTGATTATCATATAATGCAGACTCCACCATGCCCGTGGTGATCCCAAGTTTACTAGAATACTTTGGTTGCCATCATGATGTAGGCGTATTCCGATTTTGTGACGAACCGACTTACGCATTATGAAATCATCAAGATGATAAAATAAAAGGGCATAAGTATACAGCCTTGTAATTATTAATAGTAAGTTATTCAAGTTATCAAATATATGTTTTGAGAAAATACCGCTGTCATTAGGATAGTGTCAATATCAATATCTTATTTAGTGCGTAAATACACAAGTAAACAATCTATACTGCTAGCCACATTTTATGTACACCGCTGATCGAAAAATATATATTTTTCTTAGACTTTTCTAAAAAAATGAAATGTCACGATTTACTTGCAAGTCATGGATTTTTCAAAGGTTGATCGGTTCGAACCGGAAAGCATTTTTGCAGATAACGTTTATATATTTTGATATAAACCATCATATATATATATATATATATACATACCCTTAGTATAAGTGAGACATACCTTTCTGTGAGACACAATATACTTTAACATCCTTTACATATCAATTAAATATTGTGTTTGAAAATAGATGTCACAAAAAATAATGAAAGTAGAGGTGAATATAATTAAAGTGATTATTATAAATAAAAACACTTGGAATTGAATCAGTGTGAGTCAAGTTTTTTCATTATCGAACTTTTTAAGGCTTTAGTTAATAACTATATCACACATTTTTTAAAGAGTAGACGTCCAATAAAATGAAAAATAAATCGAGTATATTAAGGAGGTAAGTCTGAACAATCTTTAATATATTATATATAAATATATGACATTATGATGACCAGTCTTTATTATCAATTTTAAAACCACGACGTTTGAACATTCTTTTATGGTATTAATATATTTTATGTGATCATAATTTCTACGATGTCAATATAATGACATATGAAATTTTCCTACAATGCATATATATATATATTATTTAGACTGAATTACTGGGGATAGCCAAAATTATTACATTTATGACGACAAACCTACAGCACATGACCCTTACCATATATTTTTAAACAGACGTAGGTACGTAATATGTTTATTGTAAATGTTTAAGAACTACGCTTGGTTTTAAAACTCTTCCGATAAATGGTGCTAATTTTTTTGTGTTGTGAATAAAATGCTCTATAATTTTTAAAGTAAACATGATAAAAAAGTGTTCACATCAATTTTATTTTAGAATTAAATGAATAATATCTTAGATGTAATTATATTTAATTGCTAATATGAGTTGCCAGTACACTTATATATTATAATATAATTATGCACCTTAAAATAAATATAATTGAGTAAATTGTAGCAATATTGTTAGTACAATTTTTTTTTTTATGAAAGTTTCACATAAATTATGTTAATAAAATAAAACAGAACCAGTACTTCAATTAATTAATAAGTACTACACATAAATGAAATAATATCAGGAATGGTTTCGTTCGTTTAGTTGCTTAATGGGATGTTCCCAATATAGGTTGGTATGACATATTATACGTGCCAAATAATATTATTATTTCACGTCTATCAGTATTTTGAAAAATAAGCATATATATGTCAGAATATCGTAACTAATTTTAAATTTACGGAAATTTTACAGAAAATAGTGTGGGTAGGAATAAACATACCACATAAGCATAAAGTTTGATAGTTTTGACAGAAAATATGACGTAATAAGAGCGACGCCGAGCGAGTGAAAGCGATGCAATAGGCTTCATGTGAGAGCAGTCGGAAATAATAACGGTAACAATAATAAAAATTACCCTATGTAATTCGTGTTCAGTAGAAGATATCAGAATCTGCGCAATTTCAAGGTTAGGTTGTTCCACTTGACTATACCTTCAAACTAAAATATTATAATCCGTACATAATTAAAGAATAATTCTTCCAGACATTCAACAGTTTTGTCGAACTAATTTATTATTTTATTCGTATGTTTGGTCTATATGACAAGCATTTAATTAATTTTAACGCCCGATTTATTCTCAACTTGCAATTTATTGGTAAAGGGCATTTGAGAGGTTTTATTCGTAATTCGTTGTAAAATGTAAATTCGCAAAATGGAGCTCTTGTTTGCTTAATTTATTAGGTTCTATAATTATTTTATGGATACTATTAATTAATATAATGTTTTAACATAGCGTAATTGTGGTTTTAGTATTGAAAATGAAAAGAAGATTTCTGCTTGGTAACAAATCTATGGCTCAGAATTGAACGGTAATAAGTCAAAAATTCAACATTTCACGATATTGGTATCAAAATATTTGTAAAAATGAGCTATTGTCAGTTTTCTACAGAAAATATTCGAAAAAAATAATTTAGATACATTGAGAGCCTAAAAACCCGTATAAAATTTTACAAACTTTAAACAAAAGCAGTTTTGTACAGATCCATTTCGAATTGTTTCTATTTAAAACCGGCGATTGACAATTCGTTTCAATTTCGAATAGATACATTCTGACATGTTTCCTTTTAAAACTTGTCAAGCCTTTTGTATTGTAACATATTAAAATAATAAAAAAAATGATTATCTCAAAACTACATTTTTTGAGTTGTTACTGTTCAATACACTGGGCTATCGAAATGTCACAAGTGCTATAATATTCCAACGTACTTGGACACTTGAAATTAATCTTGTATAAAATACTATAAAAAGCCAGTGTTGTCATATTGTATGGATCGGTAACCTTATTCATGATAAAAAAAACTACAACATGGAATGAGAGCAGGGTTCATTTGAGTGGAGCGTGCTCTACGGTATCTTTGGACTAATCAAAGATACACAGTTCAAGTAGAGTCGGAGATACAATAACAACAGAAACCTATACAGAAGTTCATTTAATTTGGCCGTCTTAATTTGCTGAGTCATGCATACTACATGATGGACCAGTCACGCATGACAAAGAGCCGGAAGGCAATCGAAGACCTTTGTGAGGTGAATGGATAGTATCGAGTTGGTTTGGAAACTGGAGGATATGGAATTTTGACAGATCTTGGTGTCGCTAGATTTCAAAATCAGCTAAGTCCACTTTTAGGTATTTTTGATTTTTTTGTGAATTACTGAAGAACTACTGCTTTTTAACAATTCTGCATTATCGAAATGTAGAACTTATTAATTTTAAATATTCTATACTCGAAATAATATACACTTTCACTCTCATGACTATGTACTTGAGAAAACAAAAAAAACTGTTTTTCTCCTATTCATCCATTATGGACTTAACTGAATTTGAAATCTGGAGTATCTGAAATAAATGCCAGAAAAGGCCAATACCCACATAAGGTTGTAGTGCTAAGAAGCAGAAGAAGTAAGTGAAAAATATGTGACGTATTATTGCAATCTTGTAAAGTTGCAAAATTGTCACTTAATACGTTATGGGTGTGAAATAGATATGTGTAAAAGATTAGATGTCGGAATTTTATCGCTTTTGTATCACAAATAGGGCTTTGAGTAGGCACCTAACAGAAACGTTTCCTCCTTTGCGGTTCAGTGCGGTGTAAGGTGGGTGGGGGCTGCTTATTGAAAAACGGCCAGGAGACGTGTGTGATGGAAAATTCAATTACTATTGCGTTTGTCCCTTTGTGACTTTTACAAGCAGCGTTTTATTCGCTGAATGTGTTTCTCCAATAACGGAAAACATTCACCGGAATATTTTGTAACCGTTCTGACCCCACTTTGGGGTTTTGGATGACAGGAAATAAATATATGCCTTGTCGGAATAAATTTAATTGGATGATATATTACAAGTTTTATTTATTTAAGTACTCACCTACTTGCTTTGAACCGATGTTTTTGAGACTTATTTAGATATTGAATTATCTTTAAAAACATTCAACGTGCGATTTCTTCCGAAGTTTGTATATTGAATGATTATTTATTTAAATAAATATTACAGATACTTTATTAATAATTACACTCATTTAAGTATATTTTTCAATACACTCGTTCGATTATATAATATGTAAGATGTATCTTCTTACTACATATTATAAACATTGTTTTAAAAGTGTGCTTTATCAAATATGAATAACGTCATTTAGGTTTGAGTTTATGTATGGTATATTTTTTATCAATTACTAGGGAGAGGGGTCGATATAGGTACCTATTCACATCCCCTCTATTTGATAATAACATGAACTTTTATCAACTTCAGGTTTACCGTATAGCATAGGGACCGACTAAGGGTATTTCTACAAAGACTCATTGGTTTTCTCCGAAGGTGGATTATAATTTAATAAAATTGTCCATATATATCTCAAAGTAGATATCCTAGTATACATGTGTTTAAAATAAAATAGTTGTTTTCATTAATCTCACATTTTTTTGTCAGTTCTGTTTATAATACACACATAATACTAAGTATTTATATTATATAGTATGAGTATCTAGTACTGAGAATTTTTTTAGTTACCAAATGATTACTCTTATAATATTATAATATAACATAAAGCCACTATACATAACGCAAAGTTGTGACAGAGCCACATGTGAGAATCTATTGGATGTCCACAACTGTCATTTATTGACGATAGTTCGACTTTGTTTTGTTAACATTTTATACTTATTAATACTTCATCTACCTATCCAAATCTGATTTTTTCTTCTTTATTGTTATGTACACTTAGGTGACATTATATTTGTATATATTAATTTAAGTGTACAATTTTATACGTATAAAATATACATTGAATAATGTGAAGGAAATCTTGAGCTGATCTATTTAATTGAACACGTGCATTTTTCGTAATTAAAATAAAATTAATATTTTTTATTATCAACAATAATTTTCCGTTTCTGTATATTATAATAAATTTTCTACGCGTATAGATAATTTTTATCTTTATATTTTATGAGGTAAATACCCACACTTTCATTATAATTTGTCACGATCGTATTAATGGTATTATTGAATATGCTTTTGTTTTACCATTAATTTATTTTCTTCGTTTTTTTTAATCTATCGGATCGGGTCAAACAAACCTCTACTTTGTTATGCTATCATTATGGTAGAATTATAAGAATATCTTCAAAGAACGCTGCACACATTTTACATGAAAGAAAGACAGTTCAATTTAGAAATATTTATTAAAAATACAAAGTCCCTAACATCTTCAAGTGAGGCAGAAATAAGAAAACGTGTGATCAAAGATAAAAATATAGAATAAGTTACGTAATTCAAATGTATAAAAGTTGATCTGATCAGTTACCAAGATCTCAATATTGAAATCGAATTGAAAATAAATAAAGCTACAGCATATATCTTTAAGATATTGTTTGGAAAAACAGAAAGAAGAAAACACAAATTTACAAAACGTGTCCAATTCTAATATGGTATACATAATATGAGATCGAGGTTAAACAAAGTATATTATAGGTATTTAGATGCATCACAGATGAAACACTTAGAGATGACATAAAAATGTGAACAGATTGGAAGAAATAGCAAAGTTAGATAAATGTGTTCAGATCGGAAAGTAAACAAAGATTGAATATAGACTTAGAAGAATTGAGAATAGTATTATGTCACAGATTTTGTTATACGACATAACTGCACTTGACAAAGAGTTCGAATTAAAAATAGACCAAACGTTTCACGAGTTGAAGTAGGGATTAGTATATGGTTGTTTGCTAAGTAAGTTTACGAATTTCACAAAATATATGTATCTCCATGTTTAACATATAAAAATATATTTTTACATGTACAACAAAAAGCACTCGTCCTGTCAGAAGTGGTATATGATAGCAGTAAAAGCTCCTGCATGCAAACTAGAGGACCTACGTTCGATGCCGTTTCAATAACGATTGTCCTTTTTCCCTTCGCTCAGCAAAATCGTACCTACTATGGGATACAAATGATGCGTGTAGAGCGATCGCATCCCTGTTTTGAATATAAATTCCGAACATGGGACTATATTCTCAATAAGCACCACGACATTCTATAAAATTAATAATATGTCAGATAAAAAACTGAATATAATATGATTGTTTGTATTCTAGTTTTATAATAATACATCACATATTATCTATGTCCTTTTTAGTTCTTCTATTGTGACTGATGGGTAAGTATCTTTTGTACCATTAAAACTGTCCACTCCTTATAGTCTTCTGCTTCTTTCAGCGCTAAGTGAAAACTGCACTAAACTTTTCACTCGTTTGCTCTTGTCACTTTAGTGCATTGATGATCGTAATCCAATAATTCACCTTTCCTGAAGGCTATCCTAAACCACCAACTTCTCTAAACTATCCAATTCCATGATATGGGATATTTCCGAAAAAATAGCAAAAAACGATTTAGACATATTACTTAATTCTAGTTTTTAAAATACTTGTTATCGGTTTTTAATGAAATAATTGTTTTTTTGATGAGTTATTTCATAACGTAGTATTATTTATTGATAAAACATACAAGAAGGGGCCAAAGGTTGGTATGACTTCAGTGGGGTATGCCTTGATGCCAGATCAGGTGTGCTTCCATTTGAAATGCTGAGTAAGTCGACTATCCATGATAGCTTTGCCAACAAATTCTACCTCTAACCTCTCCGCAGGGGTCCCTAGGCAATGGAGCATGCTGTAGCAGATAGAGGAGGGTGCAAGGCGAATCACCAGCACCTAAAAACTGGTACATTCTGGCTACGGGAAGGAAAACCCCAACAGAAAACCAGGGCATGTTCAATGGCCCTAAGGTGGCAGCCCCACCAGTGAACTCGGGTGCTGTGGGATGATCTGTACACCCTAAAACAATAGATTAATCCAAGCACAGGGAAGCCTTGGACCCCCGTTTCCATCTTGACGACCTCGCCAGACACTTTTCAAAAATATATAGACAATATTTCTGATGCATATAAAATTATGTATGTTAAAAAACAAATGCTTTATTTAATAAAAAATAAAATTAATTATTAAATAATAAATTGAAGAATACAGCCCCAGACCGACCGACGCATTGAACCAATCCATTTTAGTTATTTCCTAGAGAGTACTAGATTTTTTTATTTATTGCGAATGACGCGCTGTAAAAGTAGGCACTTAACCCGTTAAAGGTATCTATTTTTATAGCTGAAATAGGATTGCGATCTAGTTACTTTTCTTTGAAATGTGTCACGTGAATAATGAAAATTCGTCAAAATTGTAATGGGTCACTTAATATCTCAATTTTCAAAAATTTTCGTAAGAGATAGAAAAACTTGACGTTAATGTTGATTGTCTAAAAAAAATTGTCTGATGGCCAAATTTGGAATACAAATTTAATTTAATGAGAATCAGAATAATTGTAATGAAAATGATTCTTCAAAATATTTTCTATAACTATATTATTCCAATATAATATGATAAAACCGAGGGGTTGGATCGGCGAGATGGTTAAATTCTGCATAAGTACGTGAATAAATAATACATAGGACATAGAAAAATGCAATTAACTTAGATTAGTCTTCAATCTTCATCTATAAGTAAATTTGAACCATTCTTATGTTGCCTGTGATGACACAAAAATATACATAAATTATTGAGATAATAGTACGTAACATTATTAGAACAACGAGTTCAATTAATTAAACGAAAAATTTAATTAATTTAATTAATTATTAACAAAATCTGGAAATTATTATGACGAGTGAATTCAAACCCACGTATGTTGAATAATATAGTGATGTAAGCATTCTAAGCAATTGGTTGAACATAGATATTGTTCTCCCATTTGCCAATTATTGGCAGGTTAGTTCTACACATTGACAGACAATAATTAATGTTCCCGAATTTTTATATAGTCATCAGGGGATAGCAAGAACGTTATGTAATATGTACCACCTTATATAAATACAAGATGGGGAATAGGTACGTACCCAATTTATATACAATGCAGTTTAAATTGCTTACCTATTTACTTACATACTTTTATCCCAAATCCTTGTTAAACTAATTATGAAAAAAATAGCAACTATTAATACCTATATTAATTGTACAGACATTTAATATTTAAAAGATAAACTCTTAGTAGTGATCGTGATAACACTATTAACAATAAACTATCAAAAATAAGTAATATTTATGAAATTTTAAAAAAATCTTCAAAATATTCCTTCGAACCGGATTTGAACCAGTGACCTATGGATAACAGCATTGCTTGATAACGACTACAGTCCACCGCTCTACCAACTGAGCTATCGAAGGTATGTGCGGGTCTGGTTAACCAGTGTATTTATACATATTTTATTAAATCAGAGCAAAGAGAAAGTCAGCGAAATGTGACGTCGGCTATAAGAGCTCGATCTTGGTATCCCGTTATTGATTATTTTGCTTATTATCAAATTCTAAAACATACAAATATTACTTACCTATTATGACGTTATTATAGAAAATGTTATTCTAGAATAGGTATCATTGTTTATTTTCTTTGTGATATTAAAAGCGTTATGGTGCATTAATTTAAATCTAACCTAACACTAGTTAGGTATGCATAACTGACTGCAACAAATTTAATTCTGTAAAGAAAAATAACTGAACCATTAAGAATAGGCATAATATTGTTATCCAAAATCATCTTAGATAATATAATTGATTCAAATATAAAGGCATATTAGTTAAAAAATATTTTTAATTAAGCGAATTTATATTTTGTTGAAACAAAATATTATTATTTTATACTTGAGTGGAATATATTTGAGGAAATTGAAATTTTGTAGAGAATAGTTGACACAGGAATATAACCAACACTGGAACTAACCTTTTTGTGGTCTAACTGCTAGATATCTGGGGCCCAACTAATAATGTTAACGTTAATTTTGCCGCAAATTGATTAACAGCCTGCCTCACCATACTTTTTTATATAACCTGTCTGCTTCACCATACTTTCATATAACCTGCCGCCCCTAGGTTGAGATAGTCGGAACGCTTCCATTAAATAGGTTTTTCACTAATAAATAATTAATTGATACTGTACTGCTTTTAAATGCAAGTAAAGGATGAAATATTCTATCAAAAAATGACATTTACATAGTCTTAGTTGTGAAACTGAGCAAGTTATGACAAAAAATGTAAATAATGTGTCAACCCACCTTGGTCTACCCTACATCGCAATTTATTAGAGCACATCAGAGTGTCCCTGTATTATCAATATTCTGAAAATATTTTTAAATTGTCAAATCATAGGAAACTCACTTTTTGATGTATGTAGATTTAATTATTGTCCAATTTATCATGCACATCCTATTTCTTTAGATAAAAATATCAAAACTTGGCACCCGCTTTTATTTAAAAAGTTTAACTCCCATACCCTTTTGTCTAAGTCGAAGTTTTGTATTCTATAGTATGTCCACCAGCCATTAGAAAAAATGCCAAAGTATCCTGTAATGACAATCTGCCAACTCACCCGTTTTTTGAATTCAATCTTTAAATACGATTTTCCGTACGTTGAGTTTTTATAACAAAACAATAATTACATTGAATTTTGCGAGAGTGTTTTCAAAGCGCCGCGATTTTCTTTACCTTGAAAATAATAAAGGGCTCCGTTTATTTTATTTTAACCAAGTGCCAAGTTCACAAAACAAGCCACGGAACTGAAACCTCAATTTAAAAGTAATTAAAATGTGTAATTATTTGTCTTTGTTTCCACTTGACTCTTTGCTGGGACTGGGGGAAATATTGTTTGAAATAAAAATTTACCGCAGCACTGGCTGAAGGAAACGTTTTTATATTTGCACCATGTGATTTAGAAAAATATTTTATATTCCTAATGAGATTTTAATCATATTTATACTGCAGTACAATACTTCAAAAGAAAATTGTTCGTTTTTCTTAAATAAATAAAATACTCATACGAAAACACATTCCGACTAAAGTTGGTAAGTATATAAATCCACTCATTCATTCATATGAAAGCAGGGTATACATTATTGACATTTCCAAAACCTGTAGAATATAAATACAGTAAATTTAATGCCGTTAGATTTCAAAATCAGCCAAGTCCACCTTTAGGTATTTTTGATTTTTTGTGAATTGCTGAAGAACTACTGCTTTCTAACATTACTGCATTATCAAAATGTGGAACTTACTAATTTTTAATATTCTATAATCGAAATAATATATACTTTCACCCTCGTGACTATGTACTTAAGAAAACAAAAAAGTTGTTGCTGTTTTTCTCCTATTCATCCATTATGGGCTTGGCTGATTTTGAAATCTAGCGGCAATATTACTTACTATCTTCGATTCTATTTTGACAGAAACTAATCAAGTATCACTGAATAATTATTATATTAATTCTGATGCTGTTAATCAAATCCTTTCAAGACACCCCTGCGCCGTACCGCAAGTCTTTTAAATGTGTGTGTACTTACGACCGTTTTATTCGACGGTGAATAGCATGGACATCGGCACTGTATTCTGTGTGTAGTAAATACTGGTCGTCAAACGTATGCGTGATACCTGTGACATGTGACATCTTATCGAGACTTGAGGATCTCATGTTTTGAGTTTTGAGGAGTACACTAATTATATTATCACATTACAAATACCTAATCTTATGTTTAATTCGTCAGTTCTTTGTGATTAATGTTATCACGAAGAAACGGTTCACATGGCTGGCACATATGCTCTGGGTACCAACCGAAAATGTGACCTTACCTCGTCGTACAGTGGTGCTAAAGAAGCGATCTTCATGCAGTAGGTTTACACTACGCTGACGTAGGGTGTAATGATGTACCGAATAGATCAAGGCGATGGAATATCATGTACTTGATCTCTGCTTTGATGCTGAAACGTGGTGTGTTGAAGTAGTAAAGCAATCATCCAAGTAATCAAACGGTTTTAATTAAGCTTATTTTTTTTCAAGCCAACTATATGCGAGCATTCTTTAAAACTTATAAATATCGTTTACATTAAATAAGTAAATAATGATAGCGTGGCCTGAAAAAAAGCAAGAACACTGAACAGTTAGTAGTATGGATTCATGGTGCAACCACGTGGCAGTGGTACAGGCTTCCTGTTGGACGTAGTTAAATGATTAATAAATAAATAGTAACAATACATACACAAAACAGTGGATAGTAATAGTTTGTATATAATATTTAGGTTACCCATTTGAAATATAATCGTTGAATAAAAACTTTTGAATTCTTCATAATTATTATCAAATTTAAATTAGAATTTCTAACTAATAGTTTTATATATAGATTTAGATAGGATCTTGTATTGCTCGTTACTAATATACCAATGCAATAATAGATCAATTGCTTTATATTATGCATATAATATTTAGGTTTTTAAATTTATTTTGCACGTCGAGGAAATCGTTATATATTACAATAATTTAATATAGAGACTTCTCCACTGCTGGGAGGTATCCATATGTTTCAAATAAGTAGAAATTGTGTAATAAGAAAGCCTCATAGCATTTATACGAAATTTTGAACACTTGCGAATGGATACATACATGTATTTGATTTTACAAACAATCTTAGTGTTATTGACGAAGTCGTAGATAGGGATGCTGGTAAGCGGAGAGAAGGGAAGGGCTAAGTTTTCTAATTTGTTATTCAGTGCATACAATACATTATTATAATTATTATGTGCATATAAGAGAATGTAATATTCTTTATTGAACACATAATTTGGATCAAGTAAGTACTTCATACTTCAGAAACAAATACTTAATTGTAAAAAATAGAAACATATTTGTTCCGAATAGGGATTGAATCGACAAAATTTAAAACCATCGTAATATTAATTGATTGTTAATAGTTGTGCCAGAAAAGAAAGATTTTTACAATAAGTAAGTCAATATGTGTGAACTGTACAATGCTATATATTTTATAGAGCTACATGAAAAAAATATTAAATTGAAAGTACCTTTTAAATATTAATACAAATATAATATTATACTGTACTGATTCCGATAAATACTTGTATATTTCTTGTATTGTTGTAGGTAATAAAACGAAATGTCTTTAAAAAGTCTTTCGAATAAATTTGATATCGAGAAATTTATGCTTGCGAAAAAAAGATTGAAATTGATAAGTGAAATTTCGAGCCATCTTCAGGAAAAATATTCAC
Source organism: Rhyacophila brunnea (assembly GCF_057557595.1). Lineage (NCBI taxonomy): Eukaryota > Metazoa > Arthropoda > Insecta > Trichoptera > Rhyacophilidae > Rhyacophila > Rhyacophila brunnea. Next base: position 3,785,789 of record NW_028232796.1, on the reverse strand, counting down.
CTCGATCCACAGGTTACTTCCTAATGAGCATCACAGAGGGCGCCACTAGCAAGCCACCTCCGCCGTCGAGAGCGCACTCTAGTGAAGCGCCTCGCAAACAAAGCGACATGGAAACGAGTAGGCTCGTGACGTGACGTTCCGCCACAATAAAAGCGCAAAAAACCTCTCGGCAAAAATAATAACTTGCGAATAATAATTCCGCGCCGGCTTTCATCCCGCCAAGAAAAAAGCGGCCGCGAAACGGGGGCAATAAGGGCACCTGTGAACAAACTTTTGTGTCGTCGACTGTAAAAAGTTTGCAACGTTGGAAAAAAACTCGCTTGTATGAAAAGCTATTTTTGTAATTTGAATTTGGAATAAAAACTCAAATGTAAAAAGTTTGCTAGGACGTTTATTCGATTTTCAAATGGCCGTAGATTAACAGATTTTACATTTTTAATACTTACAGGGGTAGTATTAAAGATTTTATTTTAATATTAAAAGACGACAATCGAAGTCTACTTTTAATTAAGCAAAGATCTTTAAAGCCGAGGGACATATTATTTGTCTATACTATCAACAATTTAATGTGCCCATGTCCAAGAAATGTTTCTATACATATTCTTTGTCTGTTATATATGCAATATCTCTTTCTACATCGTGCAGTCACTTCAGTCTAGATATTCCGGCCCTTCTTCTTGTTTACAACCAATTGAAGGAACATTATTGAATGGTGAATGTCTTCCATTCTTTGCTCCATTTTCAAAATTTTTACAATTCATACACTTCATAGTAAAGTTGTACCTTCCTCATAACATGAAATCTTAGTCGCATAAGGCCCCTTTAAATATATTCTGTTAAAAATATTCAGCTTCCTCTCACCTGCTTTGATAAGACCCAGCACTCTGATTCATGTCTATGATGAGGGTTCCTGGGGGCCTGTGCGGAAGTGAGATTGAAGATGTTAATCATGTAGTTTGGCAATTTCCTCGGTATGATACCCAGAGACAGCGGCTTCTAAAAGATCTAAGTAAACAAAAGCTCCAATTGCCACTGGATTGTGCGATATTTTTGGCTCGGCTGAATATCAAGGCGTTCCAGTGTATCCAAGTGTTTTTGAGTGAGTGTGGCCTACTACTTTAATTTTTTTTTGTTTTTTTTCCTCTCCTGTAAATTTGTATTGTAATAGCTGTATGAGTAATTATTGTAATAATATGTATTAACAGTACATGTATTAAAAAGAAGCTAAATACGACTCAATTGAGACTTCGTAGCTCAATAAAAAAAACTACTTATTAGATACTTATTTGAGCTTTATTGCCTACGATGGCCGAGCGGTTCGAATCCTGGGTCTGGGAAATGCACATATTGTTTTTCAATTTGTGTTTGGAGTCAGAGTATGGACCTAATAGGTTGAGCAAGTGGTTAACATTAATTTCTTGTAAAGATAAAAATATGTTAATAAATACAAACCTCTACACTGTGGAGACCCTATGATCTTATTAGGATCGGACATAGCCAAAAAAAAGAAAAAGTTTTTAATTTTTGGTCAACTAACTTCTTCACTAATGTCGTTTTGAGGAGTTGGTCAAGATATATGAATTCGTCAACTTTTTAAAATTCGTCGTCATTGATAATGCGTTACTCGCTGCCACAAATTTCGTCGTGATGTATTATAAATAGTAATTATATACCTATATACATATTATTTTTGAACACCACAACAGGCCATAAGGGCAAATAACAGTAATGTAGTGAAGCAGTAGTGTTTTTAGTAATATAAGTAAAGCAATCATAAACACCCGAGAAAATCACATAAATATATTATAACCTCACCGGAATCGAACTTGGAACCCCCGGATGAAACGCCAGTCACTGTATGTATAATAATATATAGGTTTATCTAGGTAAAACATATAACAGTTGATAATATTGCAGTATCTAACTCACATTCAACAGGATTTTTTCTAAGCTTGATTATTATTGCATTAGTGCAATTTAAGAAAATCTACTATACAACCAACCCATGTCACACCCGGTCTTATCACGATGTAAAAATAGGTTTGCATCTATCTTTTAATATAAAACTATGTAAAAATAGAAATCTATAAGCATATAAAGTATATAAAGGCTATATAAAGCAATAGTGGTCGAACTCTAAACACCACTAATTTTACAAAGTATTGGTTCAATATAATATTGTACTATACAATTGGAGATTTTGAAAATGTTACTTGGTACTAATTTATGAAATTATCACAACGATAAATTTGAAATAGTAATTTTATAAAACACAAACAGAGATTTGACTCTAACTGTCAGCTCAGTATATTAATCGCAATTAGTGTCGGCTAATTAACAATAACCAAACGCGAGGTTTGCTCACAATGTGTGAAGCAGGCGCGGTTTCACTGGCATGGGCCGTCAGCGGACAGGTGCAAACAAGGCGATTGTTAATGCACTCGCCTGTGATTAAATTATAATGTCCGGAAGAGACGCGGCTACAAACGGTCCAAGTGAGAAATCGTGTCAGTGTGAGGCAGCCCTAATGAAAATTCGTAGGAGGTTAATTGAGTGAGTTTGAGATGTGCGCGGGCCAGTTCGTCGGAATGAGATGTAGTTAATTTGAGAAAGGATGATTGATTTTATTAATTAATGTAAATATATTATTACAGATTAAAAGCGTTTGGCTAATAATATTAATAATAATATAATCGGATGATGTTACAATAATTAATTTGGCGAAAGGGAGATCGGTAATATTTCTACTATTTAAATAGTAAATAATTTTACTAATGGTTATATAAACACGTTTAAAAATTAATAAATCTAAAAAATCTTAACACCACTGTACATGGATGTACTGAAATATGACTATTTTCTAAAATATTAGATCGAGAGGTTTAAAAGAATACTATTTTATGTAATAAAAATACTTTATGCAGTCATCAAATGTTTAAAATAAATATAAAGGATAATAAGGCTTCAAAATTATATAAATAGATTATCTACAAGTTTAAGGAATGTCCAGACTTATGCTCTGAAAATACCATAAAATCTCCATTTGACCTACCGTTTAAATATTCATTTTTTATGATTACCAAATTTATCTAAGTTTTCCAGAATTATGTAGCTGGGGATTTTTCTTATTTAAAAAAGAAAGATCATAGTAATAGTTTATTGTTAGAATTTCAACGTTGTTAGGGAACATGTTTTTTCAAGGAACAGTTTAGTAAATAAATTACATTATAGGTAGGTACGGAACATCAGTATCTACTTCATTGAATATAGTTTGTGAATATAAAAAAAATACTAAGATAAATAATATCTAAATAACTTTGTATTGATAATTTTATTAAAACGCGTGGCAGCAACAAGAATAAGCTAAGTGAAGACTATTATTTAGCAGTTAATTAAGAAAGACTGATCGGGTGATATTTAAAAAATATAATATATACAATTTAAAGAAATAATAATAATTCTAAAGAATAAAATCTTATATTGTTACAAAATATTACTCATTTATCACAGATGCGACTATAAATTATACTCATACGCCCACAACTATTGTTTCTGTGGAGCAATTAGTGAATCTGACTGGAGGAAATTGGGGTTAAATTATGATGGCATTAGTTAAAAGGCCTTCCGTCCGATCATAAGATTTCGTTTGCTGTAAATATTTAATACGACAGTGTACATAGCATGTAAGCCTAGATCTACACTGAACATTAGTATACCATTTATTAGTATGAAATAATTTATCACATAACAATATACATAATACAAGAAACCATTAATTATGATTATATTATAATAATTTTATGAAATCATAATGCTAATAATATGGTTTTATATACTAAAATTGTGTCATTATGATAGTTATTTGTAGTCTCGAAGGAAAAGTAAACGTTAAATAATGTAATCGAATGACATTTACTAACATTAGATATTAATATGTCAACTGAATAAAATATTTTTCGATATTCCTATAATAAGATAATATGGAAGTAGAATAATTAATTATAGGTAAGTACTAATTTTGACTCAGTAATAAATATTAAATGGTAGGTATCATAAGAAACCCACTTACACATTGTCTTTCGATATCTCTTATATTATTACATATTATTTTTATAATATATATATAACATATTATATTATTACATGATTCACTTATCATTAATACAATAACTCATAAATACCTACGGTGATTCTTAATACTAGCTTTTGTTCAGTAAACGAATGAAAGGTACTTCGTTTTTTAGATGTAGCTTAAATTAGTACTGATAATTTGTTATTCAAAACTATTTTTTTTAACTAAATTGGTTATACCAATTATGGTCACTTTCATCCCAATATTTCCCTCCTACTTATAAACCAAATTATTGTCGCAAGTCCAGGCACAATTCAGTTATGGGTCATCAGTCGACCGTTATTGATAAACTGTAAGTTATTCGTAGACTACAACCGGGTCAACGTGCTACAGTGTGACCGTCGTCCAAGCAATAATTCAATTAGAGTCTCATTAAGTTAATTAGACCACCTATCAAGCTGTGTTGATTGCTCAGGGTATCTCATACAAACTTGTCATCATCATTCATATTTTATAAGTGTATACCGTGAGTGATAACCAGAACCACTTGCCTACTAGTGCGTGAGTGCATGGCCCGGGACCTGTTCCAACCATATAGCCGAACAACATCAACGTTTGTGCCTGGATTAACTTCTGTTTAAACTGCCCTCCCCCCTTCCCAATTAATGTCCACTATAAAAAGCGCCGCCATAAAATTCTTACATTATAACGGTATTTATTTATTCACATAATTTAAATTTAATGTAGACTGAAGTATTTCATATTTCTACATACAACATATGAAACAAAAAAATACTTCTTCTACTTTCTGTTCGTAATAAAAAGGATAACAAATTTAATTCATTACTATTTTCTAGGAAAAACTGTTATTTAAATAAAATGAAAAATACACAAATTCACATCGGATGTTCGTACTTACTAAGCAATATTTCAATGATAAAAATTATAATGTTAATACTGAATAATAAATTGAATTTGTTCGAAGAATTGTTATTTCTTTTTATATATGATAAAATAAAAGTCAATTACAGTTTTACCATAAGCGGAGCTAACGGGGGCCTTCAAAGAGTTGAGATTTTAGTAAACAAGTCCAACGTTGTGGTTTCTGCGCTAGATTAATCAGATGCTGATAATACGTATTTTTTGGACAGTCTCTCCTGCAACACTTACCGTATATATGGCCGCTCTGCAAACTCGGCCACCATGACGTGTGATAGATATAATATAATAATTTATTGATATTGTTATCTAATATTATGCAGACTTGCAGAGTTTCTATAAAACACATTCACTGTATGTTACCTACAGAGATCGGGCATAAATAACCTAAATACTTAGATAAAAGTGAAGTCATTCAGTGATATAGGAACATCGATGCTTCACTATAGTTAATCATTTTTAGAAAAAGTAACATAGGTGTGTTAATTTCATACGTAACAGTTTTTTTGGTTATATGTTTATCTTTTTTAATTTTTCTTCTCATTGTTTGTAAATATTAATTAAAAAAACTTAATTTATTAACAGTCAATTATAATAATTAATTGGATGTTTCGTAATTTCGTCACTAGATATTTCTAGTAGCATATTTTTTTAATATAAAGAAAACATAGATATTTTTTTTCGTATTGTTAATTAATGAATGTCGCTAGAATCCACAGTACGTTTTTAATCAATCATCCTTTTTAATTACATCTTAAAGCGTTTGCATCAAGATAAAGACCAATAACAAAAAAAACACACGAGGCCTCTTCTTTTAGAGCCAAATTGATTCATTACTCTCTAACGCAAATGGGCATTTGCAATTAATCTCAATAAACCGAAAGCGGTATCAATAAACTGTTCATGAAACCTTTCTCTCCATAGATAAAAGTAAAAGTTTTCCAGGGAAAATAACACATAGAATGCTGCTGCGGTGGGAAAGCCTTCCCGGCAAGTATATTTCCTTGGGGACTGCGAGGAAAATGTCGGCGCCTCGTGGACCATAAAGTTGATCCTTGATTAAATTCATCTTAGATTTATTGCTTTATATTTGTGTCTTTATTTTGATAGATTGGATATGATATACTACGACAAAGAAGTCGGGATAGACAAGATATAGTTTCTAATGGGTTCATTCATATCGATCTTATTTATTTGTAGAGGAGAGTGTATGGTGATCATTGTGAAAAGCTTAGATAAATTAGTGATTCCAAACTTTTTGTAAAATGTCAGGAAAACTGCCACCCTTAAGCATACATAAAATGCCATCCCATACCTACTATCGTTAGTATACAATTTCATGTTAATTCATTTCATACCACAATTATAGTATTTCTATGTAGCTTTCATTTTCTTTTCAAAAATCTTTATATATTTTATTGGCGCAGCGTGTAAAAAAATATTTTATGCAGAATCTACATTCTATAGTTGTATTATCCGGATTACTACCATAATTTTCTGCCCCTTATAATAAGCTACCTGTAACCGACACACAATATTGGTACCTGTAAGGGACGTCACTGACAGTAGGTTTAGTAAATAAAAATTAACTAATACTTTGGAAATACATATTAAAATAATATATTTTTGAAAGTCATCTTAACATACCTATTTCCACAAAATTGCTGACCAATAAAACAAACTTAATAATAGTAAAAGGTAATATTTAAATTAAATATTAATTGCTTTTAATTTGGCAGAAACAAAAAAATACATAGTAGGTGGTGACGGTCATAATATAATTGTTACTGCCAATTGGAGATTTAGTTACTCAATTTTTATTCTTTTACCTAATTAAACTTCCAGTAGGTATTTCAAAATAAGGGACATTGAACTATGTTTTTACTTGATTAACCAAAAGGTTTTAAGTTGTACTTTTTAAGCTGAGATTTCCCTGTGGATCCCTGGTTGAGAATGATAATATGTTTAGGTGTTGATGTATATATATATAGTTTTAATTTTTTTTATTTATTAATAACCATCTCCTTGCTTTTTTGTACAAGGTGGTTGTAAGTAATTTTGAACAATCACAAACACCCAGGCTTTGAGAAAATCACATAAATATATTGTGTCCTATCGATACCCAGAGCTCCCGGATGGAAAGCCAGCGCCTTACCCACTGCACCACGAGAGCCGCCTTGTATAATATAATATATTTACCTAGTTAAATAGATTGGTAAGCCTAGAATTTTACATTATAGAATTTAACGGAACTTTATTGATTATTAGTAAATTAAAGACATGCACAATATATTATTGTGAATTAATTATTTAACGATGCCACAGCGAGTCAACAAGAAATTTTGATTTTGAAAAAATAACAAAATAATTTCAAGAACCAAACCATTATGATTTTTGAAATATGCGCTGCCCTTACAAACTTAGTTATTATTTGTGATTCTATTGTATTGGGATGCAGACTGCCATATTAATTAAATTACATCAAAATATAAGTAAATCACTTAAGTCGTAAACCATAGGTTTAAATAAATAATGATCAAGGCCGGTTGCTTCCTTAGAGGAACACTGTCTACTGAATAGATTATGCACACTAAGCACTAGTTACATTAAGTGTGTATCAATTCACCAACATTATTATTTCAGTTCCGAGTAAGCGTTGCATGATTCTTACATACTTAACGTATTGACGTATTAGGTAGACGTAACATCTGAAGAATAAAAGGCTTCTGGGTGCAGGGTTAGTAGGTGGAACCTACAATGCAATAAAAGCGCATATCGTAGATCCACGTTATCGTTTTTGAAGCATTTTTGTCCTACTATGGTAACGCGTTTGCGCGTATCCTATTAAATAATAAAACATTTAACTGCTTTCATCGTATAACGTAAAATATTAAAATAATTACAAGATAAAAAGAACTTTTTATATACCACGTTTTTAAATTTTCTGTTGAATCCATTGATATACTACTAGATGAGGAGTTCCCATACAAGTGTCATTTTAAAAATGTACCACAAAAGAAGATATTAAAAATATCGTCTTATAATATTTTCTTGTTGGTATAATGCGTTAAGACCGTTAAAATGGATTCCCGAATTTCACCCGTATTGCCCTGGCTGTAAAACTAAATTTGCATTCTTGGAATAGTGACTTGCTATATTGAATGATTTGGAAGTATTGTATAATAATAGAATGAAATAGAAATGAGTTTAAAAATTGTAATGAACAATAGTTAAACATGAAGTACCAACTAATTTAATCGATATAATATAAATAAAGTACTAGTTAATCTCAAGGAGTATAGATTCGGCTTTCTGCCAACTTAACCTTCTGCAAGGAATGTTTTATATCATTATCTACCTCGAATAAACTGTCATCAGTAACCTCGTTTGAAATATGAAATTATAATTTTTGGGCGCCTTGAAAATGTGTGTTTTACAAGTTAAACAAACAATGGCGAAAATAAGAACATATCGTAGTTTGTTAAAAGAGTTATTTAATTACACACAACACAATTACGTTAGTACAATAAGCGTACAACATTGAAATTTAGAATAGATACAAAAAAATATAGAAATTTAATACAAATTCGTGGTGCATTTGTATGGTACGGGTCATAGAGTATTTAAATGGTTTTGATTACTTAACTTATTTATTTTAAATGATGGCTGCTATTACAACTTGGCTGGAACTGTTGTTTAAAGATGATTCCCGTCCGAAAGGAAGCATCTTCAAATGGCGTTGAACTGTTGTTTACGTTGACCGGGTCACTCCGTACTGTATTGATATTAATCTCGGAGTCATTGATATTTTTGCGGCCGGGAATAAGTTTGTTTGTTCTTTCCCCTTCCCCTTGTGACAGATTATTGCGTCATGATTTAAAAAGCGGGAAGACTTTTTATTGATTGCTTTATAACGGTTTATTGTTTTACGGTGCAGGGTTGACACAAAATGTCAACAAGGTTGTGCCAAATTTATTTGTTAATTACTTAACGATATTTATTTAAGTTTGCGTTTAAGATGTAGACATGTCACATGAAATGTAACATAACCGACCCTAAGGGTGTCTGCAACCCAAAGCTTGTAAGCTACCAAAAATTTATGTCTGAGCGGACAGAGCAAATCGTCATGCGCTGACTATTAGTTAGAGTAAGATGCAAGCTACATCGGGCTTACTCATAATCCAGGTCGTTTTCGAGACAAATATTATGTGAGCTTATATCGAAGTAAGTCCGCTGATATTAAAACAGTAAGTTTTAACACTGGCCAAGTCGCTGAAAATCGGGCGTCATTTTAAGAAGCATTGATTCATCCAATAGTATATCAATGGTTGAATCATATAAACTTGACAATTCTATGTATTAATAATTTAGGACACATAAGGCAATTGTCAACAAATCATTTTTTTGCTATTTTGCAAGAAACAAACAAATATAGAATACTGAAATGTCACTTTGATTTACATAGTAACGCAGGTATATATTAATAATTTAGTTGCTAGGACCGCCTCCTGAGCAACCAATAGTAGTGGATTGGATTACGGATTTCTTCCGAAATAACTTTTCATACAAAACAGAATTAACTGAAAATTAATTCAATTCTGCTTAAAGATGGCTAAAAGTATTAAAAAAATGCATTGGCATCGTGTTCTGATATATTCTAAAAGTTTCAAATATCTAACTAGTCCAAAAGTTAGTTAAAAATCGATTGCAAGATTTGTACTGGATAAACAACCACCGGACACACAAGAATACGATCTAAGAAAAACGTGGTAAAAATGAATTCTAGCTACATTGGGATAAGGGTGCATCTTGTAAATTTGCGTTCATGTGTTCATAGCATTGTTGTCATATTCTGATATATGTCTGCACGTGTTTAATTGAATATTACCAGATTGGTTTATCCGTTTCAAGACGAAAGTTTTTCTAAGCTGATTTCATTAGTTTTTGAAGTTATACTTCTTTTGGGACGTTTGGTAGAGAGTGAAATTGAGAGCTGCGTGCGCACATCGTTGCAAAAGTGCGCGACATTATGAAGTTAACTGCAAATCAGTCAGCTGTATACAAACGAAAGTAATAGTAGAATTGTTCCGTTGCCTAGGCTACGATTTTATTATTGTTGGCCATTTGCAATTCCTTACGAAAACAAACGATTCGACGTCAGAGTGACAGTTGTTACTTTAAAAATAAAAACAACGAGAAATAATTATATAATTTAGTAATATAAGTAATAATAGTAATATAGAAATAAACCAACGGCGCTACAAAAGCGGTCCTTTTTCTTGGGTGTGTAATTTAACAAGATAATTAAGAGTTAGTCGAAGAATCTAGGTTATCACAAGTTTTGTTTTTGTTTGTTACGCCAAAGAAGTATAACTTCTAACGCGCGTACACAAACCGATTTTTTTATGCATTGCGTTGTATCGTACTTACGAAGAACGTTGAATTTCGTTGATTCATCCAGCGACATTTAGATATAATTATATTTCGGACGTTAATATAATAGTGAGATTTTCTATGTGATGCTATCTGTATAAGTTAATTCAATTTAAATTGCAGTATATCTATATGCAGAATCTGATAATATATTCTAGTGTATATTCTCGTGTAACAGAGTCACATTATTCGAACGCGTTGATTTACTTAAGTCAATTAGCGCTACATTCAAAAACATTATTGCACAAAGGAAAAATTGATTGAACCAGATCACCAACAGAATCTAAGCCAAATGGTTACCTATATTTCCGTATTAACCCGCCGGGCAATCTGGATATTAAGCCGAAGTATATAATATATCCAAACCTACTTATACCCATAACTAGTGGGAGTCGTAGGATTTTTTTATAGAATAGTTTTTACTATATACGTGTGGTTGAATTAGTAGTAAAAGCAAAATTAATATTTTGCTACTCACGCAAAGCATTTTTATTTCAGTGGAGCCCTGAACAATAATCTACCGATTGTGTTTTTGCATTTTTTATGTGTACGCAAGGCTTTTAAATTTAACGTGATTATTTATCTAAATAATATAAATTTACTTTCCATTAACAACGAATTCAAATTTCAGGGTCCGCATATTGGAAATATAGATGATAAATCGGCGTATAATGTTCTTAGTAAATCTTAGTTTTCATTCCGCTAATATTAATATTACTAGAGTTAATTAAAAGTCTCAAATAGAGATGGGCTGAACACATAGTTCGAAGAAGAGAAAATCGGTGGATAAATTTAATCATCCAGTGGTATACAAGAGGTAGGTACAACACGTCCGAAAGATGGACTTAGATGCTGCTGGATCGATGAAATGATAAAGTTCTGCGGAAATACGTGGCAACGCAATGCACAGGACCGAGAGAAGTGAAATCAGCTTAGAGAGACCTTCATCCAGCAGTGGTTAGATTCAGGCTGATGATGATTATGATGATGACAGCGAGCTAAAAAGCCCACCCGAGGACGTCTGGAAGCAATATGAATATTTTTTACTTATCAGTGTATAATTGGATGTATTTTTGGCCGCCATCTTGGTATTTCGTGTGCTTATATTTTAAATATCAAAATTAACTTTGAGTTGATATTCAGCACCATGACGTAAAATGTCTATACTGAAAATCGGTCAAGCCAGAGGTAATGATAACAGATTGATAAATTGACTACTATCTTAGTATGTGTTTAATAGACTTTCAATTGCAACACGTAAGTTTAATTTCAAATTTACATTATGTAGGTACCAAAAAATACATAAACTGAATACATATCAAATCAAAGAGTAATTGAACATATAACTTGAAAAGACCTCAGATACCCACTAGAAAAAAAATCATATTTTACTAGTTAAAATTGTCATAATTTGATAGAAGTCTCTTAGCATAATTGGTTAATACACAGATTGGCGCGACACCAATGGTTATACGGGTTTAAATCTCGTCGAGGTTCATATTTTTTTTTAAATATATTTTTTTCGAGTGGGTATATAATTTTATAATTATCTGAGGTGTTTTCAAGTTATATATATGTTCAATATATAAAATGTTACATTCTCTAAATCTTGTGAATTATTTGTTGAATAAAAGAAACAGTTTATTGAAAAACAGCACCTGATTAAAAAAAATCATTTTTTCACCGCCAATTTCGGATATGACTATTCATAGTGCCAAAATTCATGATTTTATACTAACGTGCATTTTTTCTGTATTTGTAATGAACGAATTTTGAGAAAAAATCTTCAATAAAGTTCTTTAAATATAAAATTATTAGAATTAGTATATTTATTCTCATGAAAACCTCCGAAACAGACTGGTACGATCAATAAATTTCTACGCCAGTCTTCTATCCCATTCCATATGACCAAAATTGAAACCTATATCCTGGAATCAAAGCATTTACTGAATGAATTATTATTTTCATAACATTTGGTTACGCGGAGTCTCTCTCTGTGTGGTAGGCCAAATGCAAATGCTAAAGCAATTTATATTGAACATGACCGGGCTATTGCAATAATTTGCGATTAGCTGCGGCCAAATCCAATGCAACAGACGAGGCAAAGTTTAGTATAACTTGATGCGGGCGCAAATGTACCACTTGTGATATCGAGTGGTTATTAAGTTTCATAATAAACCATTACAGTGCAAAGATTCTTCCCTTTAAAAAATATTTATCCTTGAGAGACCTTGACGAATAATGGATTATTAATTAAGAGGGTTTAACATACTATTCAAGTGCTACTAACAGCACAGAATAATAACTTAGTTGTCACCATGATAAATCTAGCGACATCTGTAATATATAAAAATAATAAGTCATGTCCTCTATATTGATTGTAATTTCATTTAACTTTTGTATCCAAATTGATGACACCACTTGGCGTGTAACTTTTACAACGAATTGATATAAAATAAAACTCAGTTTGGTAGTATTACCCTACTGATTTTTCAGTGTTTATTATTGAGAGTTTATTAGTATGGGCAGAAAAGAAAATGAAATTAATATTCACCCACATTATTGTTATCTATAGCTATTCTTTCTATACAGAAACAATTTTATTCAAAATACCTTGATTTAAAAGTAACAACGGTAAGGGAGAATAGCGTTTCAAAGTCTATTAGAATTTAGCATTGCACAATGGAAGTTTATAGTTAAATAAGGAATCAACCCAAATATTTCTATATAAAATTGAATTCATGACTCCTGCGTATCTATTCTTTATGCAAGATTGCTATCGGCCGCTATCGGCTGCTATCGAGGTTAATTTTTGTTAATACATATTGTAACAATTACAAATAAGAGTAACAAATAAGTGCTATGTTTTAATAGCACTTCTCTTAGGTGTGCAAAATTTGAGAGCGAGATAGACAGTTTTGACTGTTTAGACGGCTAACTTATTGTAACAATTATAATACTTCGATACAAACATATGAAAAACTACCATCGATAGCTGCCAATAGCAGCCTTGTGTATAGAATAGATACGCTGAAAGGGATATTCTATTTTATTACACATTTTTAACTGAATTTGAAAAAATAGTTTTTTCTACATCGACAGCCATTCAAAACTTTGAAATTTTGAGTTATTTCCATATAAAAGTGTTTTTATTGCAGAAATATAACTCTAAATGTGGACATTATTTTTTTGCAAGATTAAAACAATATATTATATATATTTAAAGGCAACGTATTGACTTTTTACTATGTAGAGTTACCTAGTTATATTAAATTTAAATTTCATCCAGCAGAGGGGCTCTTCGTCACTGCAACATTTTAATAGATCTCGTCACCCGAAGTGCATCATTTTCTATAAAGATTTAATTAATATTTTAATCCATTAGTATATTATTATAATGGACAGTTACTACTATATTTTATAGGTACTTATTGAATAGATTATTGATTAATGTATTATACCCGGTTGTGATAATTATTGTTCAAGGCACCACCAGCTTCTTTAATTTAAATTTAAATGATTATCAATCATTATCATTTTTAATTGAATTGAATTGAATTAAATTAAAACATTAGTAAAAGTTGACATAACGTATGATTTAATTATTATTTATTTAATATCCACCCTGTATTCAATAATATGACGATTAATTATTGAGGTCACAAAATCCCCCATAAGCCCGATTAAAATTACGTTTGTTGTGTAAATGGGAATTGCTATTCATTATCTGTAATAATTATTATTACGTATGCCCCAGATTTAAACGACTATAAAGCCAAGTCCAACATCGGCACCAAGGTATCTACTTCAAATTTAATAAAAAAATCTTATTTTTTATAGAGACTAATGAAATGAGGAAGTCAAAAATTTTCTCAGCTAAGAATACATACTGACAGTGATACGATTACGGTATCAAAATAAATTACATCAACATTTCGATATATTGTAAATATAGAACAATGATAAAAATATTGTGAATACGTCATCGTAATTGATGAAGCATATGATGTAGGTATATGCTGGGTACAACGAGCAAAGACAAAACGGAATAATTGAATAAGTGAATAAACAAAGGAATGCAGTGTAATGTGGTCGTTACACATTAAATAGAAATCGGTTTAAGGGCGGACGTGCTCAGCGTGGGTCAAAATGGAGCATTTATTCTATTTTCAAGGCATGATCCTGGACATTCCTTAAACGTTGTAGATAATCTATTAATACAATTTTGAAGCCTTATTATCCTTTATATTTATTTTAAACATTTGATGACTGCATAAAGTATTTTTACTACATAAATAATATTCTTTTAAACCTCTCGCTCTAATGTTTTAGAATATAGTCATATTTCAGTACATAAATGTGCAGTGGTGTTAAGATTTTTTACATTTATTAATTTTTAAACGCGTTTATAAAATCATCAGTATAATTTATGTCGACATTATTACAGTGAAATATTTACGATAAAAAATTATATTGATAATCTCTGTGATCCCAAATTTGACAAGAATTAGGCATTTTATTATTCAAAAAATGGGCACGGTTGACACATTTGAAGATAATTCTAAAGATATTGAATTCTAACATATTGTGGACATTACAAATTATAAGTTTAAGATGTTCACAACATGACATTTAGAAACAAAGAAATATAAAATAGTATTATATAAAAAAAGAGATAGATAGTATGTTATTAAACAGTAGAAATATGTACATACAAAAAATATTAATTAGATAGGTACAAGGAGGTACACCAGATGAGTTAAGCAGACCCTATTTAAATAATTTATAAAACAACGTCCACCTATACTCATCCTCACGTAGGTAAAATATATCAACACCCGAAGCAATTTCGTTGAACATAGTTATCGCCCTCCCAATTGGCATTACCAGTGGCAGGTTGGTTCTGCACCTTGGGAGAATAAACAACCGATGTTCTCTATTTCTAAGATAGTTATAAGGGACACACATGATGTTGTCATAAATGAAAAATAATTTATTTTACGTATAAAATATTTCACACATTGTTTCAAATGTATTTACATCATTAATCATTGTTGATCGTTTGTTTATAATAATAATATTATATTATGTAACACTATTAAGGGGGAGACGCATGTCAGCAGAGAACCTAGCGGAAATATACGAAGCTTGCAATTTGATGTTTTTTTTGGTAATTTACAATTTCAACTGTATTATTTAATAAATAATATGTATCCGAAAACATTAAAAAGATTTTTTATTTTTTTTAAACTTAAAGATAAACTTACAATTGTAAAAAAATGTAATAAAATGTGAATTCGTTGCACGGTCAAATCTTATTATTGCATTATATTTTATGGTCATAATTATCATTTAAATTTAGTTTATTAAGTTTTAGATTTTATGTGGTGTAGATTTTTGACTAATTCATCGTTTTAATATTTTTTATATATATTTTAAAAAACATCGATTTTTATAAAAATATAAATGTGTATAACTTGAAATCCTTTTTATTTATATCAACTCGAGCTTCAATATTGTGACCATGCCTAAAATAAAATTTGATATAAATAAAAAGGATTTCAAGTTATACACATTTATATTTTTTTAAAAATTGATGTTTTTTAAAATATATATAAAAAATATTAAAACGATGAATTAGTCAAAAATCTACACCACATAAAATCTAAAACTTAATAAGCTAAATTTTAATAATAAATATGGCCATAAAATATAATGTAACAATAAGATTTGACCCTGCAACGAATTCACATTTTATTACATTTTTTAAAATTGCCAGTTTATCTTTAAATTAAAAAAAAAAAAAAAAAATCTTTTTAGTGTTTTCAGATACATATTTATTAATTAATACAGTTGAAATTGTAAATTATCAAAAAAAATATCAAATTGCAAGCTTCGTATTTTTCCGTTAGGTGCCTCTTTTCGCCTCTGATAGTATAAGCATCCCCCTTAAATACATCTACCAAGTAAAGCCTAAAACAACGTAGAGTCAGCGCCATGTGTAATATTATGTATGTAACACATAGCATTTGATTTGAATCCCAAAATGGCAGCTTCAAAATTGACGCGTTGTGATGAAGATTAACAACTCTGGCTGGTAAACGGATTTGTATGCCTCACTGGCAATGGGAAATGTATTCAGATGCACGGTTTCTGCGATTATGTACTGCGAGTATTCAACGAAAATGGGTTAACGGTATGCAACGTTTGAAACACAATTTTACACGTTACGGGAGTGCTACATGAGCAATAATTTCAATGCGATATTTTAAGAAATTATGACGTATTTGTTTAAGTTATCGTTAATGCGATGTTAATTAAAAATACATTAATGATAGTTTTGGTTGTATATAATATGAGGGGACTAGTTGTAAAATCAGTTATCAGTTATCACAATACACTTTTGTACTTACATATTCACTAAACTGCATGTCAAAGTGAGAACTGCAAACAAAATATTCGCAGATGCCGTCATGAGATTTTATGACCATCTTTTTGGACCAAATCAAACCTAACCTAACCTACCCCAACCTAATATAATCTTAGTTTGTGATAATGATGCATCAAAATGTATGAACATTTAGAATTTTAGGTTAACAATTATTGGATCGAATAGCCTATGCGCCGACAGAAAAAGGTATTTATTATAATTGTCTATGTATATGGAATAAACTGTTTTCGTAAAAAAAAATATAAAAGTTCATAACGGCATCTGTGGCACAATTACCAAATATTCACTTAAATAATACTAAAATATACGAAATACGAATTGTGAAATATCAAAACGTGAAACTTATTTTGATTATTTGAAAATTTTATTATTATTTAAAATAATGTATCAATATTGACTGCTGACTGTAACTAACTCATGATTTTAATACCAATTAAAAATAACAAAGAGCTGGATTTGATAATAAATAAACCAACACGTATTTAAAAAAAATGGAAAAGACCGGAAGTCACTGACTAATGGAACAATTATATTAGATTTGCCTACAATATAATTTGATAAAATAACATATTGTCACCTCAATTCTACAACAAGATAGCTTGATGTTCACTGTTTTTGAGATAGCTATAGAATATTATGATTCTACATTTCCTTCTCTACAAAATTATAAAACTAGGTAAGTCAGAAGTTAATGGGAACTGTATTAATTTTGTGTTTGAATATATTAGATAACTTAAAAACCATAAATGCATTAAATTAATAAAATAATATATCTACAATATTTTTTTTTCATACAAATAAACATTATTTAATTGTTTCCAATTAGACAAGCACAATTTCCCATATTTATTTTAAATAATAGCCTAGATTTGTGTTAATCAAGTAAAGTTTAAATTTTATTTTCTATCAAATACTATCTATAGAGTGTATATGGCGTGACTACGGGATGCTGGTTTGGCCTGTAACGAAGCAAGAATACTGGCTAGTGACAGGGATTCTTGTAGGCGCTTCGTGGTGTCCATATGCTTCACTTAAGGGAGGGATATAGCCGAAGCAGAATAAGAAGACATAGTATTTAGCGGCCTTCCAGGATCCCGGAATCTGGTTGGCACACAAGCCAAGTTGAGGTTCTATTCTGGCATCCGCAGCACTTGTCCTAGTCAGGTCAAATGCTGCCTCTTCACTCTAAACGTGATGAAAGGTTGCTTGGTTCGTTCTCTTATCTTCTCATTACACCCAAAGTCATACACATCGTACATCCAGTATCCGCAGCAACCATTTGTTCTCGAAGCACAGTATACGGTTGCTCTAAGTCTTCGTAAGGTGCCATGATTTGCTAGCAGCAATCGTCGAATAGGTGGTATTTGGTTTTGATCGAATACATACGTGAGTCCCAAAAATTCTTAAGGAGTGCTCAACATGATGTTATAAACGTAGCACGAACATTTGTGCAAAAAATGTTGTATATATATAATTGGGATATACATGAGTAGTTACTAACGTTGCTCACAATTTTCAACAAAAAATGTTTATGATTTTTTGGGACTCGTCGGCCTACCGGGATTTCTTCCGGTATCCCGCCTGGCCAATACTACCCTACTCAATGTATGTAGGCAGATATACATCATATTAGCAATATAATAGCGCATAACCACAATGGCCTGTGAAATAATACGTCCAATTAAATTAATATTAAACGAATTGGAATATCTCGCTCGGCGCTGATGATTTGTGTGTGACGTCATAAATTATTGCACGTGTGATGGTGGTAACGGCGCGTCGTTAATCAGGAAGCTGTTCCGATGACGCCATTACATCCGTTATATATCCGTTAAAACTGAACGTTACCGCTGGTTTCGTGTTATATTGCTATTCATTCTATGTAGTTTTTAGCTTGTAGATTTTATTGAATATTAAAATTATGAGTTTATTATATAGTTAAATGAAAATATATTATACTACTGATATTAATATAAGGTTTTTATGACTTTATGTCGTATACGTTGAGTTTGTTGACAATAAAGTTTGCTTTATAATAATTATTGACCAAACCGATTTTTTTTTGAAACGGTACATGTTTAAACACGCGCGTTAACATGATCTTATTTCCTACTTCATTTATCGTTTGTCAATTTATGGCTACGGCCGTATACTGTAGCTTAGTTACTGGGAAATGCCAATAGAAATGGCGTATTTCAAAAAAATACTACCTTATTCTTAGGTCAATAATTATTATAAAGCAAACATTATTCGTAGAATGTTTATAAAATTTGGTTGGTTAAAAACATAGCTTATAATCAATATCTTTAGAATTATCTTAAAATTCCTAAATCTTGCACATTTTTTGAATAATAAAATGCCTAATTCTTGTCAAATTTGGTATCACAGAGATTATCAATATAATTTTTTTATTGTAAATATTTCTCTATAATAATGTCGACACAAATTTTACTAATGGTTTAATAAATGCTTTTAAAAATTAATAAATATAGAAAATCTTAACACCACTTCACATGGACGTACTAAAATATGACTATATTCTAAAACATTAGAGCGAAAGGTTTAAAAGAGTATTATTTTATGTAATAAAAATACTTTATGCAGTCATCAAATGTTCAAAATAAATATAAAGGATAATAAGGCTTCAAAATTATGTAAATAGATTATCTACAATGTTTAAGGAATGTCCAGGATCAAGCTTTGAAAATAACATAAAAGCTCCATTTTGACGTACGCTGAGCATGTCCCCCCTTAACAAAATGATAAAACTAGGTAAGTCAGAAGTTAATGAAAACTGTATTAATATTGTGTTTGAAAATATTAGATAATTTAACTTAACCATAAATGCATTTAATAAATAAAATAATGTATCTTTTTTTTTTCATACACATTGAACATTATTTAATTTTTCCCAATTAGACAAGCACGATTTTCCATTTTAATTTTAAATAATAATTATAGCCTAGATTTATGTTAATCAAGTATAATATCCTCCACGTAACACTGCAATTTTATTGTACAAAAAGACAAGATTTGTGTGTATACGCACTGCATATTAGTGCCTTAGTAAATGCCAGGCGCCTGCTTCGCTGATTTCATCAAAGAATTCAAAATAATTTAAAAAATCTATTCCAAATTGCAAGGTTACGTGGAGGGTGGTCTAAAGTTTAAATTTAAATTGCACTATAGTGACCAAATCAGAGTTATTTAGTTGTAGTATTGATGTGACGAATTGATTAAATATTTTTGTAAGTAATAAATATTACACAATATGACATACCTACATAGATATCTACCGGTTTCTGGCATAGTTTATCAAATTGTAAACATATAGAACAAGTCACATTGCAGGGCAGAATATATTATAGACCTCCAAAATACGGATATATTATGTTTAATAAAATAATCCTAATTTTTATAGCTCTATCTCCATATATCGAATCGTTGTTTTTTTATGCAAATATGATTGGCTTAGAAATTACTACCTCCATGTATTAAAAACTTTATGTGTTTTGTTTAATAATATTATTCTTCAGTTATATACGTAAATAGCATGCTGCATTAATAATTATTATTATAGATCGATAAAGCGTGGCAATGGCAAGTACCCAAATCCCATTTCAGGTCGTTAATCATTTAATATCTGGCCAGCATCTCTATAGTACCCACTCTTTGAGCTAAATTAGTATACACGTATAATATACCACTGAATGATAAATAAATATAACATTTACATGTTATTATGGTCGTTATAATTTAATTAATATAAGTAAAACACAGTATTATATAGATAAAGAAATAATATTACAAAAATTAGGTGACAACTTTAAGACCACAGTCAATACAAACAAAATGATCTAGGTTTATGATAAAAATAATAACAAGATAAAAAGAACTTTTTATACACCATGTTTAAAATTTTCTGTTGAATCATATAAACTTGACAATCCTATGTAATAATAAAAACTTTTTCTTGTACTTAATATAAATACTGAATAAATATAGAATACTGAAATGTCATTTTGACATTTCAGTATTCTCTTCTATTGATTTCCATAGTAACGTACGTATATATTAATAATTTAGCTGCTAGGACCCCCTTAGCATCTAACAATAATAACGTTCCATACAAGAATTAACTGAAAATGTATTCAATTCTGCTTAAAAAATGGCTAAAAGCATGAAAAAATGCATTGTCGTAGTGTTATGATATATTCTAAAAGTTTCAAATGTCTAGCTAGTCGGGAAGTTAGTTAAACATCTTCAATTATCCAATACAATCAATTGGACAAACAAGAAAAATATGTACCTGACACACAAGAAAAAATCTGTACCGGACAAACAAGAATACGAGCTAATAAAAACGTGGTAATGAGATTAAATTTTGTAAACGTATTTTTTATGTAAGTGCTACTTGTGATCTTGTATAGTTTTAAGACATGGCATCTTACTAAGCTTTAAAGGTCTCGGCTTTTGAGCTTTGAGAATCGATGTCTCCGTCGAATCTTAGGGGTACATTGGTACGACCGCGTTACAAATACCCGAATTCGTGAGCGGACATAGCAGCCTTCGGTTATTGAGATAATCATGAAGAGACGGTTTACGTGGATAGGACATGTCTTCCGGATGCCGTAAAATGCCGGTCAAATGATGCCGGTCCTCCCTTATCCTGCAGCGGTGCTACAAATGCGATCTAAGCGCTGCAGGTCTGGCATGGCGGGAGGCACAAGAGTTGGCGATGGATCGAGGGAATTGGCGTGAACTTGTGTCACGTTGTGGATATCCACTCATACCTATATTCAAAGTAGGTAAATTCTGACCGATAGAAGAGGATGCAAGATTGCTTGTCTTTCACACAAACCCCCACTCTGTGGCCGGAGCTGATCCCACTTTTTTACTTTGGCGGCAAGGAGGGATGGATCTCCATCGATTTCGATCACTTTTACCCTGACGTCTCAACTGGATGGATTTTTCAACTTAACCAACTTTTTGTTGATGGCCGGTCGGACGCCGGCCACATAAAAATCAGTTTTTCTTTCACTTTTATTGAACTTTTATTAACATTAATTCGCAAAATCAGTGTCTACAATTTCAAGGGATGCAGCAGATGAGTACCCTATTATTTTTATTATAATGTTTTTGTAAAATAGTATGTTTTCGCATAAAAAAGATCACAAGTCTCCTTAATTTCATGTCTCTATAATTATTATACTTATCAAAATAAATTGAATGTTTTTTAGCCTATAATAAACAACTATTGTTATCTCTAAATCTAGTGTTTTCTTTATTCACATGGTATTTAGTTATGTACACACTTTGAAAGCACTTGGAGCCCTTATTATCTATCAATTTTATCATACACTTACAAATCTTGTTTATACATAGTTTTCTTAGTCTATTTAAATCCCTTTTTTCATTATATTCTATAGATACTAGTTCACTGATAGTCACATACATTTGTCAGCGCAATCTCATGCCCTGAATAATTTAATTATCATATTTTACTCTTTACGATGACATCTTAATCATGCTCTATTCTTAACTTACAATTAGTCCAATCTCTATTTTTTTATACACACATTTTCTCCTCTATTTTATTTTCTATTTTATCCCATATTTTTATACTTGTGCTTGCCCCATACCCCAGTGCTGGGTCGTGACAGGGTGAAAGAAGAAGAAGACGATTAAAAAAGTTTTTATATGCGGTTAAAACATTTTTGATAGTTACGAGTACATTAATTATTATAGTTTAAAAGTTAGAAAAAATTGTTGCATTTTGTCAAGGGTTAAATAATATTAATTGTATTACCGTCCATCAAAGTAGGTCGTAAATAAAAAGTACCTACTGCTAACACGATAAAGGGACGTTTATAATGTTATAGGTATCATCTGGTTACTTACTTAGTGTGTCCAGAATTACACCAATTCTTTTCAAAAATATTTCTCCGAAGATAACCTTGTCTGTCGCCGACAGTCCTTTTCATAGCATTTAACCCCGATCTGCTGGCCGACCAACATAATATGATTCGCATCCTGTACTTATTTTGTCCTACTCTCATTATGAGATATCCTCTTCGATTGAAATACCCCACACATTTAATTTTATCTTGCATCATATGACACTGCAGTACTCTGCATGCTCAATACTTTTGAGTTATTGAGAAATAGGCAAAATCCTGGTGAAAGTTTCTATACTTGAATATTAAGGAGGAGAGGCAATGCAGCAGAGAATTTAGCGTAAAAATAGGAAGCTTGCAATTAAAATTTTTTTTTGATAATTTAGAATTTCAATTGTATTAATTAATAAATATGTATCTGAAAACATTAAGCATATATTTTTTTTAATTCAAAGATAAACTTACAATTGTAAAATATTGTAATATAATGTGAATTCGTGCAGGGTCACATCTTATTATTACATTATATTTTAATGTCATATTTATTACTAAAATTTAGTTTATTAAGTTTTCAATTTTTCGTCGTGTAGATTTTTGACTAATTCATCGTTTTAATATTTTTTATATTTATTTTAAAAACATCGATTTTTATAAAAATATATAATGTGTATAACATGAAATCTTTTTATTTATGTCAAATTTTATTTTAGGTATGGTCCCAATATTGAAGCTCGATTTGATATAAATAAAAAAAGGTTTTCAAGTTATACGCATTTATATTTTTATAAAAATCAATGTTTTTTAAAATAAATATAAAAAAATATTAAAACGATGAATTAGTCAAAAATCTGCACGACGAAAAATTGAAAACTTAATAAACTGAATTTTAATAATACATATGACCATAAAATATAATGTAATAATATGTGACCCTGCAACGAATTCCAATTTTATTACATTTTTTTACAATTGTAAGTTTATATTTGAATTTAAAAAAAATCTTTTTGATGTTTTCAGATGCATATTTATTAATTAATACAATTGAAATTGTAAATTATCAAAAAAAAATCTCAAATTGCAAGCTTCGTATTTTTTCGCTAGGTCCTCTGCTGGCATGCCTCTCCCCCTTTTGAGAGCGACTCTCTTCTTGGGAGATGAAAATATATAGAAGGAAAGAATTTATTTGCGAGGCCGCAATGAAATTAGAATATCTAATATTATTAGAATATACTATTATTATCATGCTAGAATATACCTTATATGTATTTTCTTTGGGATATCTAACATTTTCCATTTTTACTATCATTCTTAAAACCACTCTTATTACAAATCATTGTTATCAAAAGGTACTCGTAAATCCAAATACGTTTCCATAAAAAATATTATAATTTCGGTTTTAATCAGTTTTTCCTTACATTTCTTGAATATTTTGATTTTGACACTAATATAACGTTTGATAGGATTTTTAATAAGTTTATATGTATGGTTATATTATTATAATATACCTACATAATAAATAAAAATAATATAAATCATTACACTTTGTAATTAAGTATAAATGTAGTGTTATTTTATGATTTCCTGTAAATATATAAAAATTTTAGTATCAATAACTTTCAAAATGAAATTATTATTTTTACTAAAGTTCCCGATGTAATGTTTCAACTTAATACTGATGTCGTAAACCATAGAGAAATTCCCCAGTTGGGAAATGTATCCTGTTTGAATTAAGCTGCATGCTAACAATAAAAAAGAAAATTAACGGCAATCGACGGTTTTTGTCTAGCTTTAACAATGCCCATGGGACTCAGCGAGCGTGCACTTTTCAGACTGCGGCACTGTGAATGTGCATGATATAATATGGTACCTATTAGGTAAATTGTTCTGTATTGTATAACTATGCAAATATTCTTAACTTTTGATACGTACATGAAATAATAATTAGTACTTATCTGCTTTACCATGAGAAAAGTTAGTGTTGAATAGGTACATCCTTATTGTAAAATCTTTCTGGTATGTATAGTTATTAATATATTTTTAATGCTCCCTAATATTTTTTAAAACATGGTTTATATATCATTGTCTTCTTGATACGTACTGAAGAAGTACCTAATTATACATAATAATAAATAAGGGATACAAAATGATTACATGATATTTATATAGCTAATTAAATATGTGTAGTATTAAATATAAAAGACGAGACGAGCTTATTCGAATCTTTATTGATTAGTGTATAATATACCCCGGTTAACGATGTCCGCGCGGCCTAAGCGTCGGTCTATAACATCGTGGGTCCCAGGTTCAAATTCTGGGTCTGGCAAGTATACATGTTGTTTTTTTTATTTTTTGTATGAGTCAAAGTACGTACCTAATAGATTGAGCAAGTGACTTACATTCATTTCTCTTAAAAACAAAATCTGTTAATACAAAACCTCTACTCTGTGGAAGCCCATAATATGATCGGGTATGGTAAAAAAAGATGATCAGCAAATTATTATTCATATTGAAAAGGGAAAGATACCGGTTCTTGTTCGCTTCTTTTTTTAAGGGTTTTCTAATAGATATGTTTCTGAGGTTTTTCAAAATGATGTAGGTACCTATGTATTTTATATTATTTAGTTTATAATCAACTAGTAGCTTAGCTTGGCGTCCTAATTATTTGGTGGTAAATTATAAAATACATACTATTTATATATGTATATTAATATATTCCTTATATGTATTTATATAATCTATATATATAAAAGAAAGTCGGGTTAGTTACACCATTTATAACTCGAGAACGGCTGGACCGATTTTTACGATCTTTGATTTGTTGGATTTGTCTCAGCCCCGAATAGCAGAATAACTATTAAAACATCGGACAAATTCACGGAAAAGAAAATTATGAATAAAATTAATTTTCTCATACATTTTGACATTTTGAACAATGAACCATTCGCGCATTCGAAAATAAAAGAAAATCACAAAAAAAATAAATCCGTATACAACGCCATCTCTCATACATGACAGAATCAATAAAGAAGAAACAAACAAACAAAAGAAAGAATGATAGTCGAAATGTCTAACTGACAATGGTGTGGTGTGCCCAACATTTCGTGCTTCATGTCAACAGCTCAATTTGCTTGAAAACGATACTCATTGCGATATGACAATCGCTGAAGCAATTGTTTCTGCATCTCTAAGTCAGATACGCACTTTATTTACTATCATTATTTCGACATGCTTCCCATCGAATCCACCTGAACTGTAAAACGAATACAAGGATGACATGTCAGAAGACATTTTACATCGAATTCGTGTCAGTTCAGGGAATCCCGATTTCGAGGTGAATGAAGAGATACATAACTAGGCTTTGCTTTTGATCGAATACATGTGTTACCTCATGTGCGGCAGTTTTTTAATCAAGTTAGGAATGCCAACGCCACATCGTGGATTGAACGACGCTTTCAATTGAGAATTGGAACGTGATCGTGAATATGATCGAGATGCATTGAACCAATCAGTTCAAACGAATGTACCACTGTTGAACCCTCAAGAGAAGGAAGAGTACGATACGTTAATGAAGGCAATTTATGATGGAAATGGTGGCTTATTTTTCCTTGACGGGCCCGATGGAACTGGGAAGACATTCCTCATGTCATTGATTTTGGCTACTGTGATTGCGAGATCCTAAAATGCTGTAGCAGTTGCTTCTTCTGGGATAGCGACCACGTTGTTAGAAAGATGCCGAACGCCTCATTCAACGTTGAAATTTCCGACTGAAAAACCGAATGCAACATTGCGAAATACTCAGCAATGGCTAAAGTTTTGTTAGCAAGTAAAATCATCACCTGGGATGAATGCACAATGGCGCACAAACGCGCATTGAAAGAACTCAATCGAACTATGAAAGATCTGCGCAATGACTCAAGAAGTTTTTGAGGCGCAATGATTCTACTATCTGGCGATTTTCGCCAAACACTACCAGTCATTCCAAGATCGACCGCTGCTGATGAAATAAATGCTTACCTCAAATCATCGACTCTGTGGTACTATGTGAAGACACTTTAGCTGACGACAAACATGCGAGTTGCATTGCTAAACGATCCATCTGCCGAAGATTTCTCCAAGCAATTGCTGACTATCGGTAACGGCCGTGTTCCTGTCGATGAATCGAGCGGATTGATTTCGTTTCCGCTGAATTTTTCTAAATTTAACTAAAGACGAACTCATCAACAAAGTGTTGCTAATCATCATCAATGTATCATTGCTAATCACAAACATGACAATTGGTTGAGTGAACGAGCATTTTTGCGGTAAAGAACAAAGATGTGGATCACTTAAACTTCACAATTCA
Organism: Rhyacophila brunnea; assembly: GCF_057557595.1. Classification (NCBI taxonomy): domain Eukaryota; kingdom Metazoa; phylum Arthropoda; class Insecta; order Trichoptera; family Rhyacophilidae; genus Rhyacophila; species Rhyacophila brunnea. The sequence continues at coordinate 3,758,655 of NW_028232796.1, read as the reverse complement.
AAATCAAATCGTTGGTCCACTGCATTCCTTCAGATCTATCGACTGTGTAACAAACGAAGACGAAGCAACCAACTATCCAACTGAAATTTTAAACTCATTGGATCTGCCTGGCTTGCCACCGCACAATTTACGACTGAAGGTTGGCTCGGTAGTCATCATTGAATTGAAATTGAATTACAATATGTGAACTTACCAGACCCAGGATTCGAACGTGGGACCCTCGACACTATAGACCGGCGCTTAATCCACGCGGTCATCGTGAGTGCACAGTGTGTACAGTTCAATATAATTAAAATACTTTTCATTTTGATATGATTTTTGCACATTTATTGAACTAATTCATTTTGAGTATTCATTTTAACTTAATAAAAAACTTTTAAAAATGTACTTCAGCTAATAAGTTAACACAAGATTATTGATTCTGAGGCGGTACGAAATTAAGATTTAAAAAAGTCTCGTCAGGATTTAAAAATTGGTTTATGTTAATTATTTACACTATTTTAATGGTATTAATTTTACTATTGTAATGATAGAGTTTTTATCAGCAGTTTGACATATTATAGTGGGGTTTTTTTTTTTTTTAATTATTCCAGTTCTTTCAAGATCCTGGATTTATAGTAAATTATTCTACTGTATAAATCAATGCATGATTGCGTTAATAATAATATTTTACATTGTATGGATAATGAAAAGTTATAAAAATAGCACAGTTTAAAAAAATTAAAACGTAAGAAAAAATATTTTTAAGATACCTCCTTTTCTTAGGGATCGGAAGCAAAGTTCAATATTATCATAGAATATCATAATTACGAAGCTCCGCAAAAATAGATTATTCAAGATTTTCCGGTCAATTAGAGTCTTACTCAAAAGGTTTTCTTTGCTTTAATGAAATAATAATATTTTTTCGTTAATAAAACAAACACCAAAGAAGACAAAGTAAAACAAAGTGTGTAGCGTTTTCAATTCCCACCGGGAGAAAAGAAGGCTGGGAAGGGGGGAGGAGATATATCCGATTACTGGCAATAATAATTCCTATGAAAAGATATCCAAGGTGATTCATCGAGTTTCGTTTTGCTGATTAATAAGAAACGCTCAGATACGGTGAAATTGATTCTTGAAATTCGAGCCGTAATTGAAATGTTGAAAACCCAATTATTTAGATAAATAACAATCCGGATTTTTGGAAAATGGATAAAACAGATATTGACTTTGATATTCGTTTCACAAAGGAGAATGAAACGGCTTAAATATTTGATTTCTGGCAATATTTATAAATATTTAAATTTTAGCAATTAGGCATTTTCATGTTAAATAATATATACTTCTGTAAATTTAAAAATTAATTAATTATAAAATGTATCACTGACAATTAAAAAATAACATCTAAAATATATATTATGTAGTATTTTCTATATATTGATGATATATTATTTATTTTTATACCACCACTTATATTTATTGATACCTATAATAGGTACAGTATATATATATTATAGTATACAAAGATAGATCAAATATTTTCTTAAAAACAAACCGTGAAAGATATACTGAAAAATATATTATGGTGTATTAAATTATTACAATACCTTATTAAATTTAAAAAATATATATATGTTATGGATAACAAATAGTGCAAAATGTAGATTTGTGGAAATGTATGTAACCTACTTTTATGACCTAACTATTTTTTTTATTTTAAAAATAGATATTTAACGATCGTATTAAGAAATATAATATTATTAATATGAAAGTGTATTATAATAATTGCAAGCGACTACTTTGAAACTGAGAATATCACCATATTCCATCAGGCGTCCATGTTTGAATCTTATCGTATGCGTAAATAAGTTATTTAATTAATTTCAGTTTTTTTTTTTTTTTGCATATTGTGGACATTACAAATTATAAGTTTAAGACGTTCACAACATGACATGAAACATTATTATAAAGAAGGGAAAAAAAGTAATAAAAGTGATAAAAATGCAAATATAAAAAGAGTAAGTACATAATATAAACGTACAAAAGCAGTGACAATACTGACAAAACAATTATACATATATAGAAGTTCAAAGAAATACACCGAGTTTGTTAAGGTGGCCCTATTTTAAGAATTTATAAAATAGCATTACCTCTCGCAAGTGGAATATATCAACACCTGAAGCAATTTGGTCGAACATAGTTATCGCCCTCCCAATTGGCATTACCAGTGGCAGGTTGGTTCTGCATATTGAATAACTGATGCTCTCTAATCATAATATGTCATTAATTTGTAATAGTTAAATCCTAAGTACCTATTTTAATTAAGTATTCATATTTTTTTTTGTTGAAGCAGGTTTCAATTACGATTTATTCATATTAATGTAGATGTACAGAATTCTTTGTATGGACAAAACTTTAATATTGTCGTCTCTCTACAATGCTAATAAGGTCCCTACGGTACAAACATAATATAAATATGGTTCACAGTTTGAAATAAGCATATTTATGTGTACATATTCATATTATCACCAATTAAAATACATGAAAACCGTGCAGACAAATTTAGGTAAAGCCAACAAAATAGAAATACGTGGGTAGAAAAATAAGCTTTAGAGGTAGATTTCCCTTGCGGTCTTCCTCATATTATTATTATACGGTATACAAAACCATCTTCATACGGGCTCTGCAGCATACATTCGCATGAGATTACGCATGTGGGATGAGCTTTGAACGATATTAAAAGGTATTATTTTTTTTGGTCATAATAATTTTAAAGTAACTTTATCTTTTTTAATATATTTTTCTATACGAGACGTGTTTCATTCAAACAGTAAACGATATGGAGTATGTATAAATAGTCCATTAGCAAAGAGTGGAGGTAGGCTGTTAATGTCCGCCATAAATATTATTCATTAAACATTGTTAGTCATACGTTTAGTTTTCATTGAACTAAGTCGACAATTTACAAATGGTGTTAGTTAGTCTTTTAAAATTCAATTAAACCCTGCCTAAACCAAACCATAATAGTTTTAGTATACTTTGGGTGATACGATAAAATTATGCACACTTTTCATTCATATTTATTTATTTTTGTTGGATTATTAATGCACATTAAACATATTGTTGGTTCATTTTTTTATATTCATTAAGCCCTGTCTAAACCAAACCATAATAGATAAAAAATATTATTATATCCATAAAATAACCATAATTTTAGATATTTTATAGATAGACGAGTATTTTTTGACTATTATCAATTATGGCTTGGTTTTTGCAAGGTTTAATTGAATTTTAATAACTAACCAACACCCTCTGTAAACTGTAGTCTTAATTATTTCAATGAAAACAAATATGTATGACTGACAAAGTTTAGTATGCAGTATTTATGTCGGATCTTAATAGTCTACCTCCACCCTTCACCATTAATATATAGGTAGGTAACAAATTTGTATTATTTGGGTAAATTGGTATATCACTAAAATTCGACAGGATACATTATTCCATAAAAATCTGGCAGAAAAATGGGTATTTTTTCTAGATAAAATTATAGACATCTTATTTAAATATAGGTAAAATTCAACTTTGACTACATGAATATGCATAGAATATGTGTTTATAAGATAAAAATACAATGACGTATTTGAATTAATTAAATTAATTAGAAACGTACCTACTGTTATTATCATGCAAGTATAGTTCATTAATTTTTCGTCACATTCATATGAAATATTTATCTGTTTTTTTTTTTACAAAAAAATAATATTTATCTAAAACAATTCTGATAGACTTTAATGTAAATGGCGTGGTAAGCTTTGTGTCATTTTATTTTTTCATATTATAATACTTCAGTATTTTGGTATAATATAAATATCGTCAATTCTATTTGGCGGAGGTAGAAAGATAACTAGTTATACCTATAATGGTAATGTTTTAACTAACAAATGACTGTGTTTTTAGTGTGAATACAATGAAGAATGTAGAAAACTATGATTGTTTTATATATCAATATGTTTATGTTATCAGTATTTATTTCTACTAGATTTATTGATTCTTAAATAATTATTTTTTCCGATTCTAAAATTACTAAGTATAAGTAGTCCACTAAATGAGGGCACCACATGCTAAAATTTGCCATATCTGTGATCTTTTTATACTGTGATGAGCTTAGTTCTTAATTAGAACACCGGACGATTAATGAAGTTTTCATAAATATCAAAATATTGTTATTTTTTGAAATACTTACGTTTTTCACGTTAGCATTACTTCGCAATGCGGGATTTTGTTGACTTCAGGATTCACATAATATATCTGCTCAACCCACTTACTTGCAATAATTGTACTGTACAAAATTAACTAGTTTTTCATTTGTCCTTTGGTTTATAGAAATTTAGTCTTTTTCATGAAGATCTATGGTATCTAAACCAACCGAATTCGATTGCTTGCATGATGTACGCCATGTTTAATGCATAATTTATTAAGTTAGTAGCTACTTGCGGGTATATTTTTATTGTTATTAATTATTATTTTAATATTTTTTTTCTATTTATGGTATCTAAGCAATTAAAATAATAAAGCAACATTACCTAGTATAACAAAATAAATATTTACGACGTTAAAAGAATGAAAAATATTTATTTTATTTCCAATATTATTCAAAAATTGAGAACATTTTATACTAAAACTTTTTTGATTTACAAAACATTAGTAAATATAGCCTGAATAATAAAAAGCTATTTTGATACCATAATAATAAATTTAAACGTTTAACTTATAAAATCTTTTATACTTTGAAGTAGCCAATTTGCGTTAACAAAATTGAGAAGTAATAATAAAGTAAGTTGATTATTGAAATAAATTATCTTGTAAATTTCAATATACGCAATTTATTAGAGAAAAATCAAGTAATTTTTTTATTCGTTTTATGCTGGTTACCTGTAACTCTGCAGGACATTACGCGTGGTCTTTTGAGTGAATCATTTTTTTTTTAAATTAATTCTTATTTTTTTATTAGTATGTTTTTATCAACATGAAGTAAATATCTAAATTCTTTCTAACAAAAAGCTTTCAAAACGAAACCATTGATAGCTTAGATAAGTTAAAATTTATGTATTGGTTTTAAACCTAATTGTATGGTTATTTTTTCTTGAAAACGAAACGAAATTTTGAATTATTATCAAAGGTCACTATTTTCTTAGACCTTGTCAGTGGAGCATGTAGATACGACGTACTTTCTTATATTCCTATTTTCCAAGTCATGCCAAAATTTTATAGATCCACCGTATGTATACCCTTTGTAAAAGGTGTATGGTTGCCATTCAGGACATCTAAATCCGGCCTTCACTTAACGTCATTTTATGATAATTAAGTAAGTATCTATTAACTCAATTACATATTATTATTTTAACATAAGCCACTCACTATAGTGTTAAGTACAATGTTTTTGAATGTAATATAAATTAATACATACGAGTATAATCATTTGGCCGTAGTAAAACATGTTCTTAAAAAAGAATAGAAAAAAGAAATAAGAAAATAAAATTATCAACTTACCTACCTATAATTTAATAATACCCAAGTAGACATATGCTGACCAAATCGCACATTGCTGGAAAAATCTTGCCGTTTAGTAGGTACCCAAAATATATTAGAATACCTAAAGGGCGACCTATATCCCACTGGATTGATGTAATAAACAAATCCAGCGAAAGTAAGAGACAATGAAAGACCAAAGATCAGTGAAGATGATAGCAGTTATTAAATATCTATTGTAAAAAAATATACGTATTTTTACGAGAAATGATTGTTAGTGATTCACCTAACCTTTTAGTACTTTGTACCAACTATATCAAACATATTATGTTAAAAAACAACATGTATTTTGTTATACAGTTACTGTATGAAACAAACGACGGCTTTCTACCTACGGCATCAGATATGAGATATGATTATTCTACGAACCATGCTTATGAGTGTGAATATTGTAAAAGAATATTTTTCAGCATCAGGAAAAAAACAATTATATTCATCTCTCGGTGATCGCTTTTAAAAACACAACTTCATTCAAATGAATTGCCAAGAACTGATCCAGCTCATACATAATATTATGACTTACAAGCGTAAAATGGCGCAGAATGTGTGTAGTCCACCATACCAGTCGTTTTTTTCTCTCAGGTGAGCATATTTTTTCTTTCATTTTTTGTGATATCTTTGTTGGGTTATGTCAGATTTCTGCTTCAGTTCAAAAGATATGGGTCATAATGGCGTCTCTGTATTCTTTTACTTACTGCCTCTGAGAAAAAAAAATCGTATTTCAATGACCCAGTTATTTTCTATAGTGGGGGTTTATAAGTTAATGATGCAGTGGATTTACTTTAACTTACCTTGAAAATAAATATTTGTTATCAAAAAAATATTATGAGACCGACCCTTCGTACTTTTATAATGCCGATAAATATTAATATTTGACTAGATAACGTGATTTCAATTTATTTACTTTACGTTCGTACTGAAATAAATTACTTCTAACCTTATCTTTATACCTAAGCATTATATAATTTAGTATAATAAATATTTTCAATTTTCAATAATGATCGTATTGTAATAAACTCATGCTTACACGTGATTTTATTATTACCTCTGACTAAGCTGTTTTATCTAAAATTCGGATCATTTCAATATATCGAGACGAAACTGTTTGAAACTTGGTATCAATAATGTTGTATATTATTATATACTTAAGCCAGGGGGGGCAAACTGCGGCCCGCGGGCCGCATGTGGCCCGCCGGGTATTTTTTTGCGGCCCGCCATCATTAATTGTACTTCTGATTACGAATAACTTTTTTATAATTTTTTAAGAAATATTGACAATAGATTAAAATTTGAAGAATTTGTTGTTTCGTAAATGTGTTATCTCAGTAGGTACGTCTTCCTTGCGTTTCGTCTCACACTATGTAACCAATATTTTCGACGTTGAACATCGTGACATATTTAAATACTTTTAACTCCGCGTTGCAAGGAAAAAAAATATATGCCCATGATATGGTAAAAAGTTTGATTGGATTTCAATTAAAACTCAAGTTAATCCTTCGACAAATATCGAATAACAACGTGGACCACTTTCCAACTTTGATGTTGCTGAATATACCAGAATATAAATTTGAATAATATGGTAAAATTATTATTAAAGCTCTGAATGACGATTTTTCACAAAGATTTGGTGACTTCCAAAAAATTGAGACAAGTTTAGCAATAGTACGCAATCCATTTTCAATAGATATTGATAGTGTACCGCATGGCCCCCACAAGGGGGGAGCTGACAGGGCTCTAGCCTAGGGGCCCGGGCTCAGGGGAGGCCCAGCGTGACGGGTCGACCAGATAAATGAGATAAACACACATCTTAATTTTGCTCTAATAGCAAAAAAAAGTCGCCTGCGGCGCTAGCTTACTTTTAACTTATTACCATTTTAAAACATATAGTTGTTGGGACGTGTTGAGAAATACTGTGTTAAAAAATCGCTAAATTACACTGAATTTTATTTGACCTCGAACACCATTTGAAAAACAATACTGGAGAGCGTCAGACTGCCTTTAACCATAACGATAGGTAGGGGGCCCGCCCAAGACCCTGGCTTCGGGGCCCGCGTCAAGATGTGGGGGGCATGGTGTACCGACAGAGCTACAACTTAAGATTATTGATCTGCAGTGTGACACTGATTTAAGAGAATTGCATCGTCGTGAAGAAATCTCTAAATTTTACAAAGCCCTTAATTCAGATAAATTCGACCAACTTAAAGATTATGCAAGAAAAATGTTCGTTATTTTTGGATCAACCTATATATGTGAACAAACATTTTCGATCATGAACCTCAATAAAAATTCTTTACGATCAAATATCTCCGATGCCCATTTACAAGCAGTTTTGAGAATATCAACTACAAAATTAACACCTGAATTTAAAAAATGTTAAAAAAAACAGTTTCGTTCTTCTAATTAATTTTTTTGTAATGTTTATTTTTCGTGATAATAAATAGTGTATATCTAAAAATGGTATTTTACTTGCGGCCCGCCACTCATTTTGAATTCTTAAATTTGGCCCTCCATCCAAAAAGTTTGCCCCCCCCTGACTTAAGCTATATAAATATCGTGATTATTGGTCACAATAAACCAGTGGCGAAGACTCCATACTAGGCGATTATTTAAAGCCTACCTTCTAAAGAAAAATATTTTTTAATTGCATATTGACATATTTGTTTACTTAATCACTTCATTATTTTATGTTATATTATAAAAATAATTTATTTTGCCAACGAGAGATGTCGTATATGTAGGAATGTATTACAGTATTACTCAGTTTACAAAACGATCTGCAAAGGAATTAAAAAATATACCACAGCGCGCCGTAAATAAATAATTAACGCGGCGACGTCTCGACGTAAATAAATTTCCGATTATGTGTGAAATAATTCTGATTTTTTTTCGTATGGACTTTACGTCTCGTAACCCCAGCAAGTCTGCTGATTTGTACGAAATAAGGTAAGCTCCTATCGCAGAGCCTAAAACATTCGCGCATAATACTGTTGTCACGACTGCGCACTTTGTCTAGAATCATTAATAATTAGATAATTAAAAAAATAATTTCAACGGCGTTTAATCGAATATTAATAAATAAGTATAGATTATTTTTATTGATTGATTTTTGATGGGTATATATGTTTTGAAAAATACGTAATTTAAACACATCGCTCATTTTTATGTCGTCAATGAGTTTTTGAAGTTTCATTGAATTAGTGTGTCGTTGTCATTTGTTAGTGTGTACTTATTCATTAGTAGTAAATATCGTACTATTATTGTAAGTTTACCTGACAAGTGTGCTCTTTTTATCAGATCTCCACAGCCTACCTCTTTCCAAGTCACTCTTCGCCACTGCAATAAATACATAGACTGACAGACAAATTTTGATATATTCCACCTACGTAAAGATGAGTAGGTATAGGTGGGCGTTGTTTTATAAATTCTTAAAATAGTCTACACTTAGCTCATTCGGTGTGCTTCCATACTTTACAATTTTTATACCTAGGTATTTACTTTTCATACCGTTTTTTGTGATTATTTCTTCTTTACACTGTTTTAATACTATGTCTATGTTTTTAAATGTCATGTGAACTTCTTAAATTTATAATTTGTAATGTTCAACGTATGTATTTTTTTTTTAAATTTGAATTTTAAATGAAAATATTTTATAGATAGGAATTATGAAAAGAGTCAAAACACTGGGCAATAAGCAACTATCACGAAATTATTGTTAGTTAAATTTATTATTTGTCTAGATTCTATTTATTCAAAGACACATAACATAGTAATAACAATTATTTATTGTAATAAAGCGAACTTGTAGCTATAAATATATACGAGCAAAACACATTATTGCCATCATATCTATTAAATAAACAATATTGTACTATATGCCAAGGTAGGTATATAATAACGAAGTACCTAAATTTACTGTTTGTAAATTTAGGTACTTTAATTATTATAGCTTTCTGTGTTCGGCTACTATTGGGACTATAACATGATTCAGTTTATATAGTATGATCAGGCGGCTCTCATGGTATAGTGCGTAAGACGCTGGCCTTCCACCGGAGAGTTATGGGTTCGATTCCCGGTGAGGACACAATATTTATGTGTTTTTATAAAAGCTTGGGTGTTTGTGATTGGTCAAAATTACTAACAACCACCTTATACGATAAAGCAAAGCCATGGTTATTAATAATTTAATAATAATATGATCAATAATATATGTTACAATTACATTTTCATTGATAAAGGCACTCTGTCATCGAATTGTTGGGAACCTCTAATAAATAAATAAAATATTTAATTATCATAGTCATCAAGAGTGCCCCACTCTAAGAGGTTTATTGATAGTGTTTTGATTTTAACAGAATGCTTAATGCAGTTCTTAGCCATTTGCACAACATATTACATTTATGTAAGTATTTGATTCAAACACAAATTGATAAAACAAAATATCAATTTATCACAAGCAGGATTCAAACCAGTTACATGACTAGATTAATAGTCCGGTGATTATCTTTTCTTCAACCTATGACTCGATCGTCCAGTTTTTTTGTCAGACAACTCCAAAAAATGAAATTTGAGTTAAATATGCAGTTTTGTCTAAAATTTTACACTCTATCTGGTTCAATACTCAGATATCTCCAAAATGCCACCAAAAAATGCTAATGCTGATAAACTTTTAAAGAATTAAACGATATGTTGATATTGTCTGGTTCATTAAAAGAATATTTCTAAATGTCTCTAAAAGTACCAAATCTTTAAACACCTGTTGATAAAATATATAAAATTCGGGCATAAACCAATAATATTTGATTTTTTGATGACCATTAGAATATAGCTTTTGCCATTATCTCAAAACTAGTTATTTGGAAATGTCTTAATAATGAACTGGACATCGAGTGTCAACTGGACATAGTCCCGCTCAATTATAATTGAGATTTTAACAATTTTCGTAAATAAATAGAAACACGCATAAAGAACACTCTATCATTTTTAAATTCCATTAAACATTATTTATATTCCAGTTAACATAATATACTAATACGTTATTTATTAAAATACATATGTTTATAATTAATAAAACATAATATGCAACTTATTAGCAAGTAATTGCTGAACCCTATTTAGAAGATTATAGTATTGTGATATAATTACGATATATTATCATGGTATTGAAACAAGTTTATTTGGTTAATTCTTCTTCTTCTTCTTCCACCCTGTCACGTCCCAACATTGGGGCAAAGGGGAAGCACAAGTTGGCGCCACTTCCCATGGTCCATCGCCAACACTTGCGCCTCCCGCCATGTCAGACCTGCAACACGTAGGTCGCTCTTGTAACACCGCTTCAGGGGGGTGAGGGAAGGCCGGCCACGGCGACGGAACCCTTGAAGCTGTGTCACAAGGGAACGAAGTGCCGCAATCTTTGGCGGTATCCGGAATACGTATCCCAGCCATGTAAAGCGTCCCTTCGTGATAACTTCAATCACCGAAGGCTGTTGTGTCTGCTCACGAACTCGGGTGTTTGTAACGCGGTCGTACCAATGTACCCTTAAGATTTGACGGAGACATCGATTCTCAAAGCTCAAAAGGCGAGACTCTTGAAGCTTAGTAAGATGCCATGTCTCATAGCCATACAGGAGCACAGGTAGCACGCACGCGTTAAACAAACGACGTTTGGTCCCCACAGTATACAGCCTTGACCTCCATGCGATTCCAAGTTGGTTCAACGCAGAGCCCGCCACACCCATGCAGATTCCAAGCTCACTATAAATGCCACCAATTCATAAATCAAATTATCGTTAATAAATAAAACTTTGTTTCAAAATCATTATAATGGAATTATATCACGTAAACGCCAGTTCAATTATTGAAAACATATCATTCTAACTCAATATACCTAAGTGGGATTTATATGTTTGAAATTACAATGAAATACATAATTAATACAAATTTTGGAAAGACTGATACAATATCGTAATGTTTTCTGAAGAAACTCTATAACTATAGACAGTTATAATTAAAAAAAAAACATTTTCATCGTAAAACATGTTACAAAAATTACGAAATAATATGTAAAGTATTTCACTGAAGTTCGTATATTTAGTGAGCCTATTCAAATATGATACGTATTTGAAAGTGGATATTATTTAAAAGTTATTTTTCATCCACTTTCAAGCACGTTGTAGAAAATTTTCACTTTTTCTTAGAACAAGGAAAAGTCCGTGCCAAGTGGCCAAAGATAATCACTGTCGGCATAATAGAAACTGAGAGACCAGTTCATTAATCTCACCCCTTCTCTTCTTCTGCAGCCGGCAGCCAACTTTTCCCCGACAAACTCTCATACAAAATAATAATATCAAAATGAATATCGTCAAGTTTACTTTCCAACAAGTTGGTAGTTGGTACGGCCGCGGCCAAAAAGTGGCCAAGCTAAAGCGGCCTCTTTGAAGGGAAGAGCTCTAGAAATTTTTGGGTAAATTCATCGCGAATCTAAAGTTTGTAATCGGATTACAGCAAATGTCTTTGTTCGCAAACTACCCTTTGATAAAGTAAAATATTACGTTTAATTAATATCAAATTATGTTCATCATAATGAAAATACCTTATTTGCATTTAATATTACATTTTCGACTGTCATTATGTTTATTATTTAGGTATATTATTTATTACCTATAATATACCCACCGATAATCAAAATATTATATTATATATCTACGCTCTCAATAAAGTCAATTTGATTTTTTTTCACTAAATAATTTAAAAAAATATTAATTACAATTGATGGCTTGATTTTCATTTTAAAACATTTTACAACCAAACAATAGTTACCATATGCAATGAATTTGTTGTAAATCGGTTTTGTATTCCAAAACAGCAATTAACATAAATAACTTAACTATTGTAGAATATCAAACATGTGAAATATGGAATCTTAATTTATGCAAGAGAAATTCAAGAACTACGAGTATCGAAGATCATAAAATAAACCAATATGGATACGGAAGCATATATGAGTAGGTACGCGATGTGATAGACGTTGCAAAGCAGATGAAATGGAAATGGGCCGGATATATCGCTCGGCGAGTGGACAATCGCTGGACAAATATCGTCATACAACGGTACCTACACAAGAGTCACTAAACGCCTACAGGGACGCCCTAAAACCCGCTTGATAGAAGAGCTCATAAAGTTCGGTGGATGTACGTGGAAACAAAAAACTAGGAACAAAGTAGAGTGGAGAGAGCTAAGGGAGGCTTTCATCCAGCAGTGAATCGACTCCGGTTGATGATGATTATGATGACCAAAAAAAAGTTTCAATACTTATTTATTATATATATAATATATACATATACTTATACTTATTTATTATATATATATACTAATTCAACGGAGTTATAACACGTATACGTTAGTTCAATTACTATTTCCAGTCGATTTATTTATGTCAAATATTAAATATTAAGATGACTTATATTAACTATCTTGATTGTGAAATTTTAAATAGCCATTTGATCTAAAAAGTATTGTTAATATCCCAATAATCTAATTAATGAAGTAGTACATATGTTAAATCTATATGTATAAGTTTGACGCTCACGGTGGCCGCGCGGCTTAAGCGTTGGACTAGAACGCCGTGGGTCCCCGATTCGAATCCTGGGTCTGGCAAGTACACATATTATTTTTTAATTTGTGTGTGAGTTAGGGTATTTACCTAATAGGTTGAGCAAGTGGCTGACATCCATTTCTCGTATAAAAGAAAATCTGTTAATACAAACATATACTCTGTGGAAGCCCATATTATCCTATTAGGATCGGACATGGTTGAAAAAAAAATATGTGTAAGTATAAAATATGTAAATGTTCAACTAGAAAAATACTGCTTAACCAAAAGGCACGTTGAGCAGCTCTGCCGGTACATAGATATTGATGAAAAGTTAAGTCTCCAATAATAGGGTATCATGAGAGCGCGGTCATTAAATTAATAAAGGGGAATTAATATTCTATCCTCCATATAATGAGGTCCTTTGGGAGGTCTTAAAATAGACATTATCCGTAATAATAATAAATGCGTATAAATATTTTAGAAATATTATTGAGAGGGGATGTAAAGAGGTATTCTTCTACAGATTTTGAATCAAAAAAATAATATCAACGTATTGTTTGTTTGTTAAGGTAATGTTACTTGATTGATCTGTTGTGAATTTAAAATGTTTATATTTATGTATTCATTGAATGCATGATACATTAACATACCTTTACGATTGATGGTTATAAACCATTCGCATACTGCTCTAATACATTGAGTCCTGTTAGATCAAATACATGCAGCTGAAATGGTGGACTCCTTTGAGAGAAAGATCCTGAGGCGGATATACGGACCCATGAATGATGGTGGGGAGTGAAGAATTAGATACAACACGGAACTATACCACTTGTACCAAGATTCAAAACTCTCCACCTTCATAAAATTCCAGAGGCTAAACTGGGCAGGCCATGTCCAGCGCATGCCTGAGTCACGGATACCGAAGAAGATCCTCGAAGGAAACCCAGGCGGGAAAAGGCCAGTGTGAAAGCCACGCACACGATGGGGTGACAACATTACAAAAGATGCCAACCAGCTGCTAAAAATCATGAACTGGAAAAGACGTGCGGAGGACCGTTCCGGCTGGAGGATGGCGGTGGAGGAGACCAGTGCTCGACTTGAGCTGTAGCGTCATCGAAGAAGAAGATCAAATATATTGAAAACACTTTCTTTTGCCAGTTACACAACGTCAAAGTTATTACGTTCTTGCACTGCATAAAGCACACGATGAAAATTTTTTTAGCAGAAAATCGAGCATCTTGGTATTTTAAAATAAATGCTGTAGACACAACTGAAGATAGGATTTCGCAAAGAGAGTTTAATATTCGAAAGCCAATGGCTGGAGTCTAATCAAAGTAAAATTTCCGGGCCTAGATTTTAACAAAACTTTGCTTGTTTAACGATTGCATTATGATGAATCTACTTTACGGTTGCAAATCATAGTAACCTACAAAAACTTAGAGAAACCATATGGTGAGATTCAAGAAAAGATGCTTAAAACAGATGCTGGTGGTGCAGTGATTGATATGATTTTGAAAGTTATGAAGAGATAAGAAATCAAACCCTGTTTCGTTATGTTGGTAAAGATGCTACGTTAGATCTGACTCAGCCACGTTATACGGATGGCTCGAGAAAATTTCAACCGATCATGCTTTTTTTCAAGCCAACCATATTTCGAGGTCTCGAAAAAATGCTAAATACCATTCATTGTGTATAAGGCCGAGCTATATTGTGACCTCGAGATAAGCAAGAAGACTTACTGGCAAGAGGGATTCTTAGAGCTGCCGTTGATTGTTCATACACTTCACCTAAGCAGTGGATAAAGGTAGAAGAAGAATAAAAATATATAGATTTTAATCAGAGATTTCCAAACATATTTGGCCCACTGCTTTTTTTTCGAGAAAAAAAAAACTTTACAACGTCTCCCTGGAAATGTACCATCTTTAATCGAACAGACGAAAATATTCATAGACAAATTTATGTTTTTTCTTCATATAATTATATTTTTTACATACAAAATACAGTAAAAAAAGATGCGATAACATACCCGATTCTTGATTTATAAAATTATTTTTTAGGATAAACTAACGATAATACAATTATAATTTGATTAAAAATTACGAATAATCCTAATGACAAGCATCAACCTGGTGCGTTGCTACCAATTTATTAATTTTTATAAATCACCGAGATTATTTTTTTGCAATCGGTTGCTTTTTTTAAGATTTATGACTACTCTGAATATTGAATATAATGAAAGAAATAAAATTCAAAACTTATTTACTCAGCTGTAACTCATAATCCAGGATGACATATAGATATCTGCCTTTGCAGCTATAAGTTTTGGTAACCGTCTTTAAATTCATCATTTGTTGCTATTTCGATAAATTTTTATTGTAATTTTAGAGATGTGTTATATTTGAAAACGGGTCCAAAACCAAATCAAGTATGATCATTTTAAGAATATTTATCTTTTTTGTCATCGTGAACTTTTTAAATGTGTCTGTTGTCTTGAATGAAGACTTCATTGTTATACCTATTTGATAAAACTTTTTGCATACCAGGCACATTAGTAATATAATTTTTGGGTGACTTATAAATATTTAATACCTTTTTATCTGCATTTTTCTTATGTTTTCAGCCAAGATTTGTAAAGAAGATAAATTATTGTTTGTTTTCCAACATTGAGGTTTTGCAAAAAATAGAAGATTTAAAAAGATTATAAATTATGAAATTCTAAAATGAATTTAAATATACGGTACACAACACAAGAAATTGTTTTACAAATTTTTATTATACATTTTTTTACTTACATGCCACCTCTCATTTCCATTGAACGCCCCTAAATTATTGCTTCTGAAACTACTACCACTCCCCCCTGGATTGGTTTAGCGTCAATGCGATCATGAAAAACTTTGAGAACCACTGATTTATATGATTATCAAAGAGGGGGTAAGAGGATAAACATGTACAAAAATTAGATTATTAACCCAAATGAATGTTATTAAAAATTAAATCAAATGTGTTTTGTAATATGCTTTCATAAAAAATCGCAAACGATTAAAATGTGAAACAAAATTCTCAAAAGCTTTAAAAAAAACCCCCATCATTGTACCAAAATCATAAAATATGTACGCAGCATCCTTTCATTTGTGTTTTAACTTTACCATAGAGACGTGTGGTGCACGGGTCAACTGTCGTTATTCGTTTGCATAATGCCCTTTTTTTAATTAACTTTTTGTATTGCTGTCTCCATACTTATTTTATTTTTTATATAATTGCCAGTATTTTACTTCGGCGCGAGATTTCGCCAGTAAAAATATGCAAAGGACTCTGTTTTAACCGCAAAACTCCGCACTAGTTGTATTTTATTCCGTGTTTTGCTTTTATTTCGTTATGAAAGTCAGTCGGAATTTTTTTCCGTCTAAACTCTAAGTGAATAATTTTTAAATTTATTTGTAATGCAGCAGAATTACACTCAATTTATTAATATACATTTTTATTCAACAATACAATACAGGAAAAAGAAGGTAATTATCAATTTTTATTATCTGTATTCCTTTATGTTATCTAAAAGTTTGTTTGGATACAATTAAATAAACGAATGTCTAAAACCATCATAATTATCACTAACTCTGTAATCTGAATGGATTTTGGCTTGCGTCATTCTCGGAAATCTCTGCTTGCCTCTTTATCCTGGGCAATGGTTGTCCAGCGCATCTATTCTATACACAAGACTGCTTTCGGCCGCTATAACAGCTATCTAGGGTAGGAAAGTATCAAAGTATTAGCACTTATTCTAACAATTAGGATACGTTAGTTGTTTTGATAGCACCCCTCTTGGCTATGCTAAATTTCAGGGCGAGATAGTCAGTTTTGACTGTTTAGATGGCTAACTTAGAGTAATTGTTACAATAAGTGCTAATACTTCGATACTTTCCTACCCTGTATAGCTGCCGTAGCTGGCAAAAAGCAGTATTGTGTATATAATAGATGCGCAGGTAGAAGCCTATGATTAGAGGTAATATTATTATCTCTATGTTATACAGTCATTTTTGAACGTTGGTTTAGTTTGTAGTCAATTTGTTATAATTAAAGGGATTTCAAGTTATACTTACACATTTTTATTTTAAAAAGAAAACGACATTTGTTTAAAATAAATATAATAAATTATGTAAAACTATAAATTAGTCAAAAATCTTTACAGTACATTAGAGAATTTTGAAAAAACTGAATTTTAATAATAAATATGACCATAAAATAATATGAAATATTAAGATGTATTCTTTGAAGAATTCACATTTAATAACATTTTTTGTAAAATTGTAAGTATATCTTTGACTTAAAATATATATGTAATATTTTTAGATACTTATTTATTCATTAATACACTTTTATTATCAAAAAAATTATATATTATAATATAATATACAAAATATTTTTCCACTAGGTGTCTCTGGTAGATTCGAGGGTATTCTCTTTAATACAACCTCCATGTTGTCAGTGATGTATTCCGGTTAAGTTTGAACATGGTATTTTTTTCACATACAATTTTATTCTTCTCTTTTAGGTGTGTCGTCATTAATATTTATCTCGTAAAACTCAAAATTTATATTTAAAATATCAAGCAATCCTCATATGAAGTAGATATTCTATATCTATACAAATACTCACAAAAGATTATTATCTCATATATCATGTAGAGATTTACATAAGAATGAAAAATAAAAAGTATTTAAATGAATAATGAAAGAATCAATTAATGCAAAATAATTAAAACCAGCAACTATTTTTAAAACAGGGGGTCGCAGTCATAGCTTTAGTAAAATTATAAAAATGTTATATTTAGTATACCTATTATATATTATTATGTAACATATGTTTTAAATAATTTATAATTTGTCATGACACATATCTAGAATAATATATTATCGCTGAACTGATCTAGTCATCCATGAGAGGTACCCGAAAAGTATCAGAAGTCCAAAGATATATAAACAGAATAGTTATGTTCGAATGCAGTACGGTGCAATGTTCATAATATATTAAAAGAATCGTACTGAAAAGGCATCGAGCAATGGTTTGATCCAGACAGATGACGACTGTAATGATGATTTTGTTTTAAATAATACCGCTAATAAGGATTCAGGTAATGTAGAATGGTCCAAATTGAAGAGTTTTGTAAATATGAGATAAATATAAATAATATTTGGACTATCGAGTTAAGATGTACATATAGCCTATGTTTTTTATCGCCAATCTGTCAGTGATCGAAAGAATTACTTTAATGCAGACATGTAAACTTATGTTTATTATTAATCCTTGATTTATAAAATAAACTCTTTCTTTAAATTAGGTTTTATCATCTTATTTAAAGTAAAAAAAATATAATTTAAAATGGCAAACAAAACAACGATTTTTTAAAAAAAAATTATGTGACAATTACAAACGCCAATTGAAAGTTTTACTGAATATATTTTACTATATTATAATGGTAAGTGATAATTGAATTACATGATTAGTGGGCAAGTTAACAAAAAATATTTTGAAATAGTACTATGCTAATTACGAATAATCTTATAAAACAAATATTGTAAATTAATACTGTTGAGCGAGAACCGAAGACTTGATGGAATTTGAATTTATTGCAAATTTATTACTAATTGCGACAAGTTTTTTTATATATATAAACCAGAATAATGTGCATTTATCACTGGTTAGTGCGCATAGTGCTTGAAGATGCTGAAAAGCAAAACCCACAAGCAAAGCAAACAAAACTAAAATCAAAGAGAAAAAAATGAATTTACAATAAATTAAGGATGTGTACAATTTTATGGTATTTATAAATTGGAGAGCATGGGACGAAAAAAATGGGAATTATAATGAAATAATATAATATGTACTTACACCTTTTCAGTAATGTCAACAAATTGTACAGGCGTAACTTCATAATATCTTTATTTTCTTCATTCAACAGCACGTAGGGAATTAAATAATGAAAGTTAATGTGTAATATTAATAATTAATTCGTGGAAATTGATTCAAAACAAGATTTTATATTAATGATGATTAATCGAATACGTGATGAGCATTTTCAAGAAATCGAGATGAATAAGTTTATTTTTGAACTATCTGACACCTGTCGAAATTTCCATTAAACAGGATTATGTGAAAACTGTTATGATAATTTTCATACGTTAGAAACTCTTAAAAGGGTTTGGGTTATATAATATTATCGTCACTGTTCTGGCAGTAGACACTAATTCGAAAAAATGACATATTGAGTTAGTATACCAAAATGTTCCTTATTTCAAACATCACCGTCTGGAAACCTTCTAAATAAATAAACAGTCTTTATTTTAAAGTCATCCTTTTTACGATTACTTAATAAACTCACATGATAGACTATTTCAAACATTTTAACAACTTCAAAGTCAAATTACTCAAAACTAGTATTCTCCAGTTAGTGTGTTCTGCCAGAACAGAGACGATATTTATTATAATATACAAAAAAATAGTCAATATAACGAAGGATATCATGAAATTATTACATTGCACTGAATTATATTATATTATTTAATTAATTAATTAATTAAAACAAAATATGGTAGTTATTTGGCAAGGTGATGATCTACCCTAAAAATTTTATTTAAAACTTTACGATTTATGCGAAAATTATATTCGTTCGAGACGGCCGAAAACAGATGCCGTCAAATGGAAAAATCAACAAAGTAAATATCAAAAATTTTAATTGTAAATTAATTTCACGTTAATTTCGACCCGGCGAAAGGTCGAGCGGAAAATAATTAATTCGGCGTACTAAACCCCCCCGAGCCCCTTCTGCCCCATTTTCTACTTCAAAATAATAACCGACCCCCTGCCACGTGTGCTTTTCCCGTATTATTGTTTGAATCACACCTAGCGCAAGAAGAAATCCGTATTTTAATATTATTTCAATATTATTTTTCTAAACTTCACGATACCTTAAAAAAATAAGCTAATAAATTTGTGATATAATTTGCTTAGGGATAGCGGTCACCTTGTTGATAAATTACCCATAAAGTTACCTTATTTCATTGCTCATTAGTAATGACAATGTTTACTGAATGTATTAACAGTGAGTGTCTAATGTATATAGGTACTACGGGTTTTTTTTTTTACAAATAATTCAAATATTGAAAGTCTGTTTTAGTACACGTTCTTTCACTTAGAAATAAATAAGGGTTTTTACCTTTTTTGTTGTATTTATTTATTATATAAACAAGAATTGATTTTATTCATTGAATTTACAATTGATGAGTGCGCACAATGCTCGATGATTCTGAAAGGAAAAACCCGGGTCGCAAAAAATGCTGAAATGGAATAGTAAACAACTTATTAGATTAATTTCACAGCTTCAGAACACCATTGCAATAACAGTGCGTTTATTCATTTTATGAAGTATTGCAACAATAGTAATCTATGCTTCTACGTGTTTTTTTTTATTTTTTTTATATTTAATCAGTAATGAGGAAAATGGTGCTATAGTGAGTTTACTCCAGGAACTCAAATCAATTTATTAAATTAAACTTTTTAAAATCTTGAGTTAGTTCGAAAAATATATACTTATTATGTATTATATTATTGTATTGACAATGAAACTAATAGGAAAGTAAATATTTAGTTTCATTATTGTTAATTAATAGTATGTATAGCTTCAGACATTCGTGTTTCTTTGTGGTTTATTTATCTACTGTCTGACAACAAGATCTCGTCGATAACCGGAAGTCGCTGTAGTCGCATATGGAAGACTTCTCAGTCAAGACTGTCATAGCAACAACGTGTGTTTAAATTAAACTCTATCTATTCACAATAAACCAAAAGTTTACTAATAATAAGTTTCTGATTTGAGTACTCAAGTACGATTAACTGCATAGAAGGGGCTTGTTAGCTCACACTTTTAACGTGTAGACAAGAAGTTCTTGTTCGAAAATAGATGAGTTAGAGTTATAGCAACGTCTGTGATTAGCTTTAAATATTTTGCAGGGAAGAAGAAACCTACCATAGTTGCTAATAGAGGCAACTTTTTATTTAGACTTATCTATACCAATTTTTCAAATATTTAATAAATACTTAAACATATTATAATATAATAATAAAATAATAGCTATATTAGTTAAATGCGTCACGATAAAGTATGGCATGGATGGTTTAATTAGTAAAACACGTTGAATGCACATTGAATGGAGTCCTGTTCCGTACCAAGATTCTTTCAAAAATATTTATCTAATTTTTAATAAACCACAACGAATGAATAATTCACAAGACTTCGAGAGTGTAACATTCCATATATTGAACGTACATAACTTGAAAACACCTCAGATATATACCCACTAGAAAAAAATATATTTGAAAAAAAATACGAAACTCGACGGGATTTGAACCCGTATAATACCATAATACCCGTATCGCGCCAATCCGGGCATTAACCAATTATGCTACGAGCCTCCTATCTGATATCTAGTGGCTACTAGGTCAAACATGAAGTGCTTATCAAATTCCGTTATTAATGACTATCGGTGTTTGTGTATTAAATCAAGAAATATTAATTACCTTAATAACCAACCGACGCCCGGCTCTCGCCAAATATTTTTGGTTATAACGTCTACTTGAACTTGCTAACGATTCTTAATAAACCATTTCTTTTATTCAAATGAATAATTCACAAGACTTTGTGAACGTATATTTTTGCAAATATATTTTTTTCAAGTGGGTATATATCTGAGGTGTTTTCAAGTTATCTATGTTCATTTATCTAATCAGTAACAAGGGTATAGTGACAAAAATCAACTACATGTCTCCAGGTTAGAGAGTCACTGTACTGGTAAGAGTATCCCCGTCCTTTCACAATAATTGCGCCAGAGTTTAGCATATTGTTTACTGGCGCTCACGTTTTCAGTTTAATTTCGTCGACCGAAACGTAAAATATGGTAATGCTCGTAATTTGCGCCAGATGCGGCGTCAATTGGCATGGGGGTGCTGCTCTGGCCGGGCCACATGTGATGTCTACGGCGAGGTTTGCTACTGGTTTACTGCCTGGGACGTTGTATTAATTAATTGATCAAATGTGAACCCACTGGGCAAACAATGAGAATAGTACCTTGTCAATGATCATTAAAAAGCACCATCATCAGCATTGTTGGCTCTACAACACCTTAGTAGGTCTTGGCGTCGTCCAGAAACTTTCTCCATTACCCAGCACAATTTTTAAATTGTACTGTAATGAAGTTCAACTATCTCGGTCAAGCCCTCCGCAAGAGCCGATTTTAGTGACTAATGTTTTACCAAGTGCATATCCAACACGTCAGTGTTGCCATAATATAATTTATAAAAACATCGCTTGTAAAATTATAACATTGGAATAAATATTCGATATCTGGCAACACTACGACACGCAACTGTCACACATATTTTCGAATTACCCTGGAAAGGGTCGCGGGGGAAGCGTGAAGGGGGCGAAGCAAGTGCGTGAAAAAGTTCGTCATGTTTTAGGGACAAACACTTGCAATAGCTCTATCTATATTTTTCTATAATCTAAGATCTCGGTCTTAACTTTTCAAGTATTTTTTAATAATAGAGTATGGACATGTATACACTTTTTTGTTTATTTACATACTTCTGCATACATTATTCAGTGATGATTTATTACTGGGACGCAATTTTTATCGAACGATTTCCACAAGTGATAATCTTATATGAAATAATCTTAATTCAATATGATGCATAATATAATATATCATTTAGACATATATTTATAAACGGACTTTTTATTACATCATTATCTATGTATTGTACCCTTGTGACTTTAAAGATATCTTCTAGAAAGCTTATAGTTGGGATTTGATTTCGGGGTAAGGTGTCGTAAATATGAACAAATCAGATTACTTATTTAATTGAAATATCACTAGAAATGTCTATTTTAAATATTTTTTCTAATCAAACATTGAATGAATTGGAATTATGAGAATGTTTACATATTTTTATTGCTTGCAGAATAAATAAAATGGCGGGGCCAACATTTTAAATTGATATAATAATTTGAAATGCTAATTCTTTTACCACATTTTTCTTAGCTCGTATTTTTGTTTGTCCGGTGGTTGTTTATCCAGTACAAATCTTGAAATCGATTTTTAACTAACTTCCCGACTAGCTAGACATTTGAAACGTTTAGAATATATCAGAACATGATGCCAATGCATTCTTTTAATACTTTTAGCCATCTTTAAGGAGAATTGAATTTATTTTCAGTTAATTCTGTTTTGTATGAAAAGTTATTTTGGAAGAAATCCGTAAAAAGTAAAATACTATTATTGGTTGCTAAGGGGGTGGTCCTATCAAGTAAATTATTAATATATACGTGCGTTAATATGGAAATCAAAATGATATTTCAGTATTCTATAGTTGTTTGTTTGTCAATTGCCTTATTTGTCTTAAATTATTATAAATAATGAACATCAGGTATAATGAATCTCTAAAAACTTTTCACTGTATTGAAAGGGATTTTTTTTATTAATACATAGAATTGTTAAGTTTATATGATTCAACAGAAAATTTAAAAACGTGGTATATAAAAAGTTATTTTATACTTATAATTATTATACATATAGACACTGAAAATAGGAAAAAATCGTCACGTAAGACCATTAATCTATAAGAAGATTTTATTAGAATTATTAAAAAAAATGCATTTAGACGCGCCACAAATTCGCAGAGCACCAGAAAATTTCTGTGGACCACTGATTGAGAAACATTGCTTTAGAACACGCTGCCGATATAATAAAGACATTCTTATTATAATACCGTAGTCGCATTATCTGTTAGTAATTATCGATATAATTAGGTATGACACCGATGGTTTAATTGTAAAGCGCGTTGGTTAGAATGAAATGGATGTTGGTTCGAAACCTTCCGTAAAAAATATCTTTCTACAAGGGATATTTTTGAGGTATCCCAAATGATGTATGTATAGTACGAGTATAAACATACCACATAAGCGTTAAGTTTGATAGTTTTGACCAAAAATATGATGTAATTAAAGCGACGTCGAGCGAGAGAATACGATCCAATAGGCTTCATGTAAGAGCAGTCGGAAATAATAACGGTAACAATAATTAAATTACCATAATGTGTAATTCATGTGTTGTAGAAGGAATCACAGTTTGCGCAATTTCAATGTTATATTTATTATACTATAATAACGAATGCTACATTCTTAAATTTTCTGTATTTTATTGAAAAAAAGTATAAGTAAATAAAATAAATATAATAGATAATTGAACATACACAATTATGAAAACACTCATGAACAAATATAGCCAAAAAAATTTTTTTTTGAAAAAAGTAAGACACCCGGCTGGATCGAACCTGTATCTCTTGGGTATCACACCCTGTGCATTAAAGGCGCGATATCCAATTTCTATTGACTGTATTTTCTTATGACTGTTTACAAAATTATGTATGTTCAATAATTAGAATGGTACATTTTTAAAATCGAATAAAAGAAATAGTTAATTAAAACAATAGATAATATTTAAAGATGGATGAAAAAGTTTTGGGAATTTGACCTTAAGACACTTCAGATACCTACACCAAAGATCGTTTAACGTTTGTTACACCACGGTATATGCCAGTATAACTTGGAGTATATAGTTATTGTATGTGGAGAATAAATCATGTTATACTCGCATAACTTGTTTCAAGTGTTTCAGTTGAATATCGTATAAATACCTATACAGTACTTTTTTATCGTTGGATTGTTTGAGAATAATAAAAAAGAAGTTTTAAAAAAAGTTTTCCATTCCGATAGAAGCAAATGCATCGTTCAGTTTTTCAGTCAATAAAGTGTCCTCAATCGTTCCGAAAACACTCTAATCAGAGTTCAACTGAACTTTTTTTCAATGATATGGACCTAACAGAATTCCCATTGCTGGCACAAAGGTTTAATAACTCATTTTATGGTCCAGCAAACTGCTACCCTGTGGCCAAACGAGGGTGGCAGGCGCTATGGAGGCGGAGATAGCACAAGACCAGGAAAATATATGAGGATGAGTTCAAACTTCATCATTCCATATATAGTTTGGTTTAGTTATAATGAGCTTTGGACCGTTAAAATAATAACAGATTTCTCATTTGTACGGCAGAATTGTACGTATTTTTATTTTTGTTCGGTTGTACCATCATCATGGTTGAAAATCTAAATTATAAACCAATCTGAAATTTACACATTTTTATAATGCGTTTCTCTGATTCTCGCAAGTTATAACACATATTACCTCAGTAAATTTCTTCTCTTGACCATTTTATGCTCCTTGACTTCCAGTAGGTAATATATAAAACCAACACATTATTTGGTATTTGACACCCAATAAGATTTAATTGGTAAACAAGTCATCTTCTCTATTCGCTGTTTTGAAAAAAATCTCTTTATACCCATTTTTATCAATTAAAATTTATCGCTCTTACGTCAAAAAAGTTTCAAAACTTAATAGTACATAATTATAATGAATTTAAGTTTTGTACTATTCCATTTGAGTAAAATTTTGACATTTGAGACATTTAAAATTTTAGAAAAATTATTGTAAATCCATTAGAATTTAAATTCAAATTTCATTAAGTACCTTCGGCCTAGAGCTTCATTTAATTTAGTATAATTAATCAAGTTTCTACAATACGTGCGTGCTACCTATGCTCATTTATAGCTGAGAGACATGGCGTCTTACTAAGCTTCAAAGGTCTTGGCTTTTGAGCTTTGAGAATCGATGTCTCCGCCAAATTTTAGGGGCATATTGGTACGACCGCATTACAAACACTCGAGTTCGTGAGCAGACACTGTAGCCTTTGGAGATTCAGGGAATCACGAAGAGACGCTTTACGTGGCTAGGACATGTGTTCCGGATGCCGCCAAAGAGTGCTTATGCTCTATGCCCCGTAATAGGGTGAAAGAAGAAGAAAATCAAATTTAAAAAAAAGTTTAGGTTCTTTTGACTTGGTTCATTTCAATACAGAAGATAATAGGGATGAATTTCTTTATGTAATTTTATAAAGTCTCGCATTGATAAACTGAAATTTTTGTTTATATAATTTTAACTATTTTATTTTGTATTTATTTATTAAATCGCTTTATTTAAAATTATATAACCATTTAAATACCATGGAATAAAATACGTGATTTGTAGTGGAAACTTTTAGTTAAAATTACATAATAATAATTTCAGATAAAGTTTATTGGAATAAAATTCCAACAAAATTAAAGCATGGCGGTGATGATTTTGTTATATGTCAACTGTGTCCCCTGAGGGTTTGGGTCGAAATCCTGAATGGCCGGAATCCCGAAGGCCGAAATCCCGAAAAATAAACAAATACAAACAGTAATAATTGCGCAATCTGAACACTTATCTAGAGAGACAAAAACCCATTTGTTCTACAAAAAAAAAATGGTTTTTTGTCTCTCTTGTAAAATTTGCGCAATTGTTAAGAGTGCGCAATTATTACTGTTTGTATTTTTTTATTTTTCGGGATTTGGGCCTTCGGGATTCCGGCCATTCGGGATTTCGGCCATTCGAGATTTCAGCATTCGGGATTTCGGCATTCGAGATTTCGGCCTTCGGTATTTCGGCTTTCGAGATTTAGGCTTTTGGGATTTCGGCCATTGGGGATTTCAGCATTCGGGATTTCGGCCTTCAGGATTTCGTCCGGCACTCGTCCCCTGATTGTTGCAGATTCGTCAGCCACTCTTGTGACGTCATAAAGTTTAACATTTTTTTTTTTTTTTTTTAAATAAAAGCCATTATTTTTTTTTCTATGCGTATATATTTGTCTCATTTCTACGCACTGTCTACGCATGATATTTTAATGTAAACTGTATTTTCTTTTTATTAAGTCATACTAAGCCTCTCGTCAGCTGAAGCACATTTTAGGACTCCGTTATAAATGAAACGGTTACCTACTGCTAGCTGTATTTATGCCATTGTTTGATATCATCCTTCCTTTTGTCCGGCGGTCTTTAAATACATCGTTGTTTACACTTTGCTTACACTTTCCAAGTTTTACTGGCGTTTTGGAGCTGCGGTGGACAGTCACAGTGGCTTTTAGAACTTTTGAATGAATAAATACAACGTTTCAAAGTTACTCCATAATAATACCTACTGCCTCTAATCATAATACAACTTACTTATAAGGGAATTTAGTTCGCAAATAATAATTCCCCACAGTCAGTGGTTATTACCGTCGAAGTCTTAATTATGCCTGTATGTAGGTAATGGACTATACCATTTAAACTTTTTGTTTTTGTGTTTTTGTCTAATCATTATATGACAAATAGATATATTATAATACGTTAAAGTTACCACCACCACCCGTCATATATGCACAGCCGCTTTCCACGACGCTTTAAACGTGTCTGAAAGAAATGATTTTAAGTGCTCATTCCGTCCCGAGACGGAGCCGCACGGGAGTGATGCTGCAACCATGCACCGTAGTGCTTAAAGAAGAAAGTTAAGAAATATATTTTTTTTGTTTTTGTGGACTGGCTCTGCTGTCCGCTGACGTTAAGCGCCCTGTGTACCCGCATACTGAGTGTCAAGAATTGAAATGGATGAGTCTACAGAGGAGTCAGGACTATCCCGCTCCCCATACGACGCTGCAAATTTCTCGAATGCCGCAATTATTGCGATAGTTTTATAAAGTAGTGACGTTAAAATAACTGCTAATTTTTATCATATTTACTATATTATAAGGTAACGCAGGTGATAAAGTACATTATTATTAATAATAATATTGATAATATCGCACGAAGGTAGGTACTTGATGGAATTTGAATAAAAATTCTAATGGATTTAAGTTTTGTACTATTCCATTTGAGTTGTTTTTTTGCGACCCGGGTTTCGCCTTTCGGCATCTTCAGGTACCTACTGTGTACACTCGCCAAAAGGGAAATAAACACTGAC
This sequence comes from Rhyacophila brunnea, assembly GCF_057557595.1. Taxonomy (NCBI): domain Eukaryota; kingdom Metazoa; phylum Arthropoda; class Insecta; order Trichoptera; family Rhyacophilidae; genus Rhyacophila; species Rhyacophila brunnea. Next base: position 3,730,533 of record NW_028232796.1, on the reverse strand, counting down.
AACAAATACTATTAACTCTAACTTATATAACAAATCAATACAATAAAATAGGTAACAACTCCATTACCTACTTATCAAGTCAAAGGTTACAATAAAAAAAATATAACTAACAAATAATTATGAATAGTTAAAGTGTTTGTAAAAAACCCCCCTATATTATCAATAACAATACACTCGACAAATTAGTGTATAATGCATTTTCATACCTACTAATAGATCATAAACAAAAATACTACACTCAGGAGGTGTAAAATCGTCTATTCTGGGAACAATGGCTTGGATATTAATGGAGTAAACTGATGAAATTTATCTATGCTATCAGCCTTTAGAAGTTATTAGTCAAACAATTAATATTCAACAATATTCTTCCATGATATCTACTGTATTCGAATAAAGGGGTCTATGTATTATGTTTATGAACGCCCCAGAGCTAATGAGTCAACGCGTGCCCGGTACACTTTTCCGTCGGCCGCTACATTTTCAAGCCGCCGATACACTTGTTTTTATTACCGCAGCCGGTTTTATGTTCTAATTTATAACGAGAAATTATTCGTTGACTCATTAGCTCTGGGGTGTTTATAAACATAATACCTACAAAGGCCCGTTTATTCGAATACAAAGGCCTCCTATATTATATCGAGCGCGACACCGGTGTCCCATCTGAAACGGGCCTAAGTCTTATTTTTCAGGCTTAGCTCTCAAAGATACTACATTATTTTAAACCTTTATACAGTACGTGTACCATTAATAAAATAACATCGTTATTTTTATTTATTGATTAATATAAGTGAATATAATATTTCTTAGGTATTAGACATATCAGTTACTTATTAAAAGATTTATTAAATAAAATCAAATTTGCACTTTCAACGTTTTTAATTTTTCTGTTGAATCATATAAATTTGACTTGACTAGCTTAAACTATCAAAAAAATGTACTTGATAGAAATAATACTGAAATGTCATTTTGACATTTCATTCCATAGTAACGCACGTAGGTATATATTAATAATTTAGTTACTAGGACTCCAGACCCCTAGCAACCAATAATAGTCTTTTACTTTTTACGGATTTTTCTGAAATAACTTTCCATACAAAACAGAATTAACTGAAAACGAATTCAATTCTGCTTAAAGGTGGCTAAAAGTATTAAAAAAATGCATTGGCATCGTGTTTTGATATATCATAAAAGTTTCAAATGCCTAGCTAGTCGGAAAGTTAGTTAAAAATCGATTGCAAGATTAGTACTGGACAAAAAACCACTGGACAAACAACAATACGAGCTAATAAAAACGATGATATTTTATTATCAGTATTAGCAGTGACATCGATCTAGCGTAGATTGACAAATGTCATTACCCAAGAGAGATGATGATAATGAGAATAATAAATTATTGTGACAAGAAGCCCGCTAAATCTATGAGATAATTAGGTTAAGAAGAAGTAAAACCTATAAAATTAGAAAGAGTAAACAGGGAATTTTATTGAGATATTGATTAAGAGCATCTGCGGTGATGATCACATATAATAATTAAATAACTGAGTCATAATGTAGTAAATATGCAACAGAAAATAGGGGGAAAATCTCTTTGTTGTCGATTTAAGAAAAGAACCGTTATTATAGGCTTAAAATTATCCTAAATCGCTTTATACAAGGCGCAAAATATATTCCTATCACCAAACTAGGGCAAAATAAAAACGAGAAAAGAATTTTTACAGTATTGTTATAAACGTAATAAAGTTATCACTGAGATCATTGGGCATCCAAAAACATGAAGAATTTTCTGCAAAACGTTTCCACGAAAACAATAATTTTGATATTTGCTTTCGAGTCACGTCTGTTGCGATGCCATAACCTTCCAAGCAAATGCTAGAGCTATCTTCTCCTAGCAAACAATACTAATCTTATATACACAGGAGGATATTTTGGCAGATGTAGTTTTTAATTTTAAAGAAATAGTTGTGAAAAATATGTAAGTATATAAAAAATATCAAAGAAAAATTCTGAAAATTTAAAAAAAAAATACCAAGGTATTGAACATCTCGATGGGCATTTTTTTAGACGAGTAAGTAAAAAGTTAATTAATATATTCACTCATAACTGAAGCATATTGACATACAGAGAGTTTATATTAACCTTTTTATGATAAAAAGATGTAAGCCAATTGTTCAATCTAATGATTCCATGCTCTGAAATCACACACTAAAAATAACATAATATGATATGGTCAAACCTGGCATTATCCCTTCATTTCTTCTTCTTTCGACCATGTCCGATCCTAATAGGATCATATGGGCCACCACAGAGTGGAGGTTTGTATTGACAGATTTTTGTTTTTTTACGAGAAATGGATGTCAGCCACTTGCTCAACCTATTAGGTCCATACTCTAACTCATACACAAATTGAAAAACAATATGTTTACTTGCCAGACCCAGGATTCAAACCTGGGACCCTCGACTCTATAGGCCGGCATTTAAGCCAATCGGCCATCGTGGGCTTCGTTTAAATAGTCTCTTCTTGGTCGAACACTCATGGCTGGTGATCGTGACCGCTTTTTAATTTTTCATCCTTTGAGCGACCAAGACTTTCCATCCTTCTCCATCTTTTGCTTCTCTCAGGGCAAAATGATTGTGTGAAATCAGATGATCCAAATATATTTTTTTTTGTTTATTTGCTGAATATAAATCTAAAAATACAGTTACAACTACAGTTATTATAAACGGATTTTTCTATTACATCATTACCTATTTATTGTACCATCATGACTTCAAAGATATCTTCAGTATACGATTATACGATAGATAGTTTAAACTTGGGATTTGATTTTGGGAAAAGGTGTGGTAAGCGATAACGAATCATATTATGTAATTGAAATCACACCAGAAATATCTATTTTATCTCGATTTTTCTTCCATAAAACATTGAATTAATTTGTATTACAAGAATGTTTCCATATTTTTTTCTAGCCTGCAGAATAAATAAATTGGCGGGGCTTAGATTTTAAATTGATATAATAATTTGAAATGCAAGTTCTACACGGTGGCTGTCGCTCAAGTGCAGTCAGGTAGAAAAAACAAAGCCAGCGTTGACCGCTACTCGAACGCCGTCTTTTAGACGGGTGAAATGCGGAAAATATGAAATTTATAATAAAACTACCGGGCATATTTAGGTAAAATTTTCTCGATCATAATTATCAGTTAATAAGCATCATCATGATGGCAACACTACATTATATATATTTGATTTAAAATTATTTTTATTGATACGAAGAGTAACAAAATGGCATAAAAAATATTAAATACACACGAAAAATGATTTCAAAAATACTCAAAATAGTCACGATTTATAAAAATATAGATGAGAACATAGTAACTATTAGGAACGAGATGAGAAAAAGATAGTTACCGTATAATATACTCTCTTGCTCTATCACAAGCATCCGAGAGTGAAAGAAGGTTGTTAAAAACTTCAATTTCAGTTATAGTTGATGGTTCCGATGATAGGTTTATAGCTTGCAACGACTATCGACATAAATAACTAAGATAAAGTAGAATTTCAAAAAAATCATTGCTTTAAACACATTAAAATAGAGTTCTGTCGCATAAATGCTAGTTTACTTAACAATTTTTTGCGTCTGTTTTTAACCGTTCCTATATAAAATCAAATTTATTTACTATGTTCTTTTTTACTATAGGGTATTTTTTATTGTTTCAGTTTGTGTATGTCCCTTCGACTATCAAGGGTGAGATTTCGCAATCTGGTGGCTCAAACACAATAATAACCTTTTGTCCCGCTTAAGTATCATACTTTCCTGAAAGAATATGTCGTATAATATGAGAGTTCCACTGTGGAATATACATGAAACATAATATACTGTGTCAAAGGTCAATAAGCCTCAAAATTGACTGTATTATATAAAGCAGTTATCTCCAAAGTAGAATTTATGATTGAAAGAGATTTGCAAAAAAATAAGTAGGTATTCGATTCAAAAAAGTCTTTGTCCACTCAAAGATTTTTCAAAAAAAAATTTACAGTTGATTATAATACACATCTGTAAAAATATATTTTTTGATTTAAACAAAGTTCAATCAATCGTCAAATAAAAATATTAATTTGGTGTATTGCTTAAAGAAACTAACTAACTAACTTATTAGCCTTTTTCAACTTAAAATTAATATTCATTTATTTTACATAATATGATATATTACATGACAAAATTATTGATGACAAAACAAGAAGTATAATATAAAAATAAAAATACAGAATAAGATGAGTAAAAAAATAAATAAAAAAGGTGCATGGAAGCATAACGCGTGAACTAAATAATATTAAGAACTTATAAAACAACGTCCGCCTGAACTCACTCACGTAAGTGGAATATATTAATAACGAACATGAGTTAATTGAATACGGTTATTGCACTCCCATTGGTAGGTTAACACTACATTTTGGGAGAATAAAAAATAGACGCTCCTGAATTCTAAGATAATTATCAGAGATATACGACTCAATGCTACCAAGAATGACAGTTTCTATTTACACCGCGTAAGTCAGAAAAAAAATATGTGGCTAAAGGTAGATCTATTCTAAACTTTAACCTAAAATTTGTAAGCATACTTAGAGAAAGTCAGTCGGATAGAGTAACGGATAATACCCATACAGCTTAAAAGAAAATAATCTCAAAAAATCTTCTAAACCCTCTCCACCATAAAACTGTACTTCAACTGATGCGGGGCCAAGACAATAGACCTACTCTCAAGCATATTTTTACTAAGAAGCTATAAATAACTTTTAATACAGTACCTAACATCTGAAAATATCAGAAAAGTACATAAGACGTAATTCAAAATTCGTAGCGTCTTGTTACAGCTAGTAAAGTGGTATGATATTGATCATGCCTAGAATTATTGACTGTCAATAAAATAATTGGTGAAATATAATTTATTTTAGTAAACAAAAAAATTACTAATTATTTCACAAACTTAATTACCATTCATTAACCAGTCACTGGTTTCAGTTTTTGTCTTTAGCATTATATTAATAGGTACCTTATTGACTTATTTAAATAAAAAAATATATTTTTCTTGATTCCACTCATACAAGTCATAGGTATATTGCAAAGGTTTAATATACATAGTAAAAAAATAAACAGTAATATAAAAACAATTTTAAGGAGTGCATGTTAATAAAAATTGAAGGACATGTGAAATACCAGTTATGTTGTGTAATGGGTTCATGAAATATTATCAGTGTCGAAATTGTCAGTTAACCATTCATGATCTTAAGAATCAAAGGCATAAGTTTCTTAATTTACTAAAACTAGTCTTTGCGGTATTTTTTATAAGAATAAGGTCCCTGTTGGATTTTGTTTTGTAAAGGATCACTGTCAGCCAACGGTCATATTAGAAAGTTTCAAGCGATCCGAAGTGCAAAGTTCGCCATTACTTTTAGGATGGTGTGGTGAGGGGAGGGGGGGGGGGGAGGGTAGTGGGTGCCAGTTTCTCTGCCAACTTCATTTTATAGCTTCTCAAAACGTTTATGAACGCAAAACTGTACTTCAGTGTTGAGAGACTCACTAAATATAAATGGTACGCTAAGTGAACAGAACATTTTGCAACTATAATAAAAAATTATAATGAATAAAATAAAATTTAAAATGTAGTCAAATTAATAATAAGCTCAATATCCACAAAGATCCCAAGTCGATAAATAATTAAAAAAACTGAAAAGCAATTAATTAATTACAATAATTGTCATTTTATAACAATTAATTACCAATATATTACCAAAAATAAATTAATAATAAGAAACAAAAATAATATATTATCTAATTTGTAAATATCTCAAATATAAACTAACTAGGAAAAATCTTTTTAAAAAGTACTACGCCGGGAAGGACTCGAACCCGCATCCAACATATACTTTATTAAATTCAATTCAATTATGTATGTTCCATATATGTTATATTCTCAAAATCTTGTGAATTATTCGTTGAATATAAGAAATAGTTTATTAAATCTGTGTGCATCAAAATCCAATAAGTCGTAATTTGGTCATACGTTAATAATAATATGTCGATCGATACTCAACAGCAGTCGTACAGTGTTACCCAAGTAATGACAGGCATCCAAAATGATGCCATACAGCTCGCAGGATCGACGAACTACTAAATTTTACTACGTGTCATTGTAGAACTAAGAACATGAAATCCATGATAAAGATGATGACAGTAAAATTATTATGAGGAAAATAAACACAAATTGAATGCCAAGTGATTTGGTACTAGTATATTAGAATATATTTTATCTTATAATGCTCACACCAAAAAGGAGGTTTTCTCTTATCTTACATTTTATAATATGTGTATATTGTACTTATATATTTATGAGATCCATACTGTGTAAAATGTGGTGTATTAGCCCAAAACTGCAATGTCATAATATTAAATAGATACAAATATTAACCCCCACGTGCGTGCAGTGATAATATAATATTAAACACGCATTTCTAAATTTCTTCGTAAAACATTCAGTCCATGACCATGTCCAATTCAAAGAAAATCTAATTATGTACCTCCACATAAAGGAGGTTGTATTAATAGGTTTTTGAAGTGTATGTAGCCACTTGCTCAACCTATTAGGTCCATACTATGGGTCCAAATATACATGGAAAAACAACATGTAAATTTTTCAGACCCACGACATTATAGGCCATTCTCGTCACCGTTTGGCCATCGTGGGGTCTCAATTTTATTTAAAGTGAGAAAATACAAATGGAAAAGGATGTAAAAAAAATAACGTGGGCTATACAAATTGATTGCAGAAACACAGTAATTTTAAAAAGCCAACGAGATTTAAACCAGTACCTAAATATTAAACAAAAAACTGCAAAATCTCTATACTATGCGCCACATTTAACATCTACGACAAATATATTTCAAAGTAACATACCGTTAAAAAAACTCTTTTTTGAGCATGTCCGATCCTAAAATGATTATAATATGGGCCTCCACAGGGTTGAAGTTTGCTTTTTTTTTTTTTTTTTACAAGAAATGGACATTAGCCGCTTGCTCAACCTATTAGGTTCATTCATACTTTGACTTCAAAAACACATTGAAAAACAAAATGTTTATTTGCCAGACCCATGGCAAAAATATACATATTTAAAATGTTTTTTTATTGGCTGTATAATCCTATAATGAATCCTGCCCGTTTATAAGAAGAAATTATATTTTATTATTTTTAATGAATATCGGTTAATAACCAATTTGCAAATTATCAGATCTATACTTTGGATGGAAACATTCCTTGAAAAATACAACATGTGGATATGTCAGACGTGGGAGTTGAATATGTAACCTATGGCTTTAGAAGCCGACGTTTTGTAACTCGTCAATCAAGGACGCATAATATGGTGATTACCTAAATTGAAATAATGCAAATTTAATATACTATAAACAAAATAAGAAACAGAAACTAGCGTGCCAAAAATAAGCCGTTTATATATAAATTATAAGATTTTTAAAGTGAGCACCTATTTTTTTACAGTAAAATAAACAAACAAAAATGCAGTCTAAATTTCCCGCTAAAAATCATCACCGGAAGTGACGTTTGCAATTCGCTGGTTCGTTACGTATTGCACTTGTCACACTTAATCAGATTGTAGCACGGGAGCGCGAGCTGGAAAATATATTTCACCTGACACACTGCGAAATTGCAAAGTTATTCGGTCACTAACTTTGCCATCTGACACTGTCATAACTATGGTTACCGAACTAAACAATAAATAATAAAGGCAACACTTTAAAACCTCTTTCTTAACGTTAAAATGTCGCGCGCATTTTGCAGAACAAACTTTCATTCGGAAGTGTTGTCTGTGTTCAAAGCGCCTGGGAAAATAAACTATGACTTAAATATGAAAAACCTCAAGAAAAGTGTGCGAAATAAAAAAAATATGCTTTGAATGTAAACCTATTCTTAAATAATTACAATATAAAAAGAAATTTTTATATATAACGTTTTTAAATTTTCTGTTGAACCATATAAACTTGACTTGACTAGTTTAAACGATCAAAAAAAATTGTACTTGACATGCCATATTGATTTATATAGTAACGCACGTATATATTAATAATTTAGTTGCTAGGACCCCAGACCCTAGCAACCAATAATGGTATCGAAATAACTTTTCATTCAAAACAGAATTAACTGAAGATGAATTTAATTCTACTTAAAGATGGCTAAAAGTAAAAAAATGCATTGGCATCGTGTTCTGATATATTTGAAAAGTTTCAAATGTCTAGCTAGTCGGGAAGTTAGTTAAAAATCGATTGAAATATTTGTACCGGACAAATAAGACTACGAGCTAAGAAAAACGTTGTAAAATGGGATATTATGTATATACTATTTTTTACATTTATGATCTTATTAGGAACGGAAATGGTTTAAAAAATACTCAATGCTAAACTCACACTGATAGTATTCAAGTTGTTATTACAATATTATATTGAGTCAGTAACGTAACGTAGTGGAAGAATCGACATATTTAGCAATAGCCTTAGCAATAAATTTATAAGCTAACTGTACAAGAAAGTAAACAAGTCATATATATAACGACCGTGTAATGATATTTGGTGTACTAGCCAACCTCACGTTCCGACGCAAGATTAATTTCCACTCAACAAGACAACAAGCCAAGCGATAATAACACAGTGTGTTTAAATTATTATTACACATACGACTTCTACATATTTAGGCACCTAAGCAACTTATTGTGTTTGCCGTCTACATTAATATTTTGCGACAAGATTTATTTGACTATGTACGACCTAATGTTACGTGTAGGTATAGGTATAATGTATTCGTTTAATAAACTGGGAAATTAACCAATAACTATTATTTAGATGTCAACATTCAGGCGCATTGAAATACTGACCCCATAGCCCCCACAAGGAGGGGTCTAATAGGGTTCTAGCCCTGGCTTAGGGGAGCCCAGTATGGCGTGTCGACCAGTTAAGTGAGAAAAATACAATTAATCTCCATCATAATAATATATTGACACTAAATAGATAGTGTTTTCTATGTGACATAGTGTATTAGACATCATTAAAATAATTATCGCAAGGTTTAATAAAATTAAGCCGACGTGGACCCTTCACTAACGTCTTTAGGAACTAACTCAACGTGTAATGTTATAATAAACTTTTGATGTTTTGTGTAAGCACTATCATTTTTTTTTCTTACTATTATAAGCTGTGAACAATTACAGCAAAGTATGAGAGTGTTTAACTTCTATAATTAGTGATCTTGTGGTATTCTGAAGGGTTAATTTAACATAATAATACTAATAAAATCAATTACCAAGTAAACACTGTCATAAAAAAAAACTAGTAGGTGGGTATTCTTCCCTTATATTTTCACATTATTGTATAACATATACAAAAGATGTTGCTTTATGTAATAATAGAATAGTTTAGGACAGAATTTGTAGCAAGAAAAGGAAGAATTTGTAGAGAAATTCTACAAAATAACTGCAAACCATTATAGCTCCTGCATAATATTCTGATCGTCCACCGCATTTCTCAAACTTTCGCTTAATTTGAAGTTTGAACAGCTTCCGACTGTAGTCTAAGCTGAGTTGGCTGCATACTGCTGCTTATTCAACGATATATCCCACTGAAAGTAAACTGCAATTTTAGGTATATGCAAATTATTTAAACTGCATTTGTATGGCATAAATAAATTAAGTCTAATATTACAACAAATTGTTTTATAAAGATAAAGTATACTGAAATTATAAATATTCATATTTTAATAATAGATATATAATAAACTGTGTGAAATATACATATCATAAACAGAAATTAAATGTATCTCAAAAATAAAGCGGGTAGTGGTTTTCATAAATACTAAAATATGCTCAGTATTTTGGAGTTTCGTTTTTCAAAGTGACTTTATTAATGAAAACCATAATAAGTTTGTGAGAGGATACACAAATAATACAATTAATGATTCAGTTATGTTAAAGTAATATTAACGATCTTAATTGATCTGAATTATAAATTCAAAACGTTGACGTGATATTGAAATAAAAGATGAATATATTATAATAAAATACTTAATAAAGATTATACCTACTTCGAAGAAAATTCTCAAAAAATAATACTCAACACATTGCTGAAAATGTTTACGACTCTAGGGAGCGCTTTCACTAGTATCGTAGCCCTTGCTATCGGTGCCTGATAGGCAATAAAGAAATATGACAATTTATTAACAGATGCAAATGAATTAGAAAAAAATATCAACGGGAATGGCAACCATCTCATGTGAGAGCACAGCAGAAGATATCCAACAAGAGTGAGTTAAGAAGTTTTGAGATATGATAGTGAAAAAATTACATACAAACTACAGTAAAAAAAATAGTAAAAAGCGGACATGCCTCAAGAAAAATAGTTAGAAAATATAGAGTAGTGCGAATTTCATAGAAATTAGTTTTAGTGACCAAGGTTTTGCCCGTCGCTATTTATGGTAGGTATATGGTACAGAACTTTACTGACAAAGAATGCATTTTTTTTTACTGAATACTAAATTAACTAGATACTGCCCAATATTTAAGGCTTTTCAAATACATGGGTAATTACTTTGTTATTAATTAATGTAATTTTTAAGTGATTGCTAAATAAGTCAGATTTGATTTATAAACAGGAGCAAGCTTTATTTTTTGCGCTTATATTAAAGGACTTAAAATACTGAAAGGAAAAATATGGGTCACTATAATGTAAACCAGATTTTCACAAAATTTTTATTATTTTGAAATATATCTGTTCTATTCGGATAATATACAGAATTACAACGACCTATCTGACATGACCTCTTCAGATATACACATACATTTTTTTAAGAATTGGTAATGTAAAATATAAGTCATTATGCTTTATGTATTATTAAATGGGCATTTTAAACGTATAAAACGAAAAATAATGTTCGTATAATGGGAAAATTCTTTTGTATGGCGTAAGTATCGTATAAATAAATTTAATGCAACGTTTCCATCGGCCGCACAACAAAAAACTGCCACCATTACTCAGGAAGGTTCGACAGTGACCATTATGGGTCCTTTTTCCTTGTCAAATAAATTAATGCTAATAAAGAAGACGACAACGCTTCCGCCGGGCCGGAGATAAGGGCCCGGACCCCTCGCCGAACCGCCGCCCCGTGTCTCCGTGATAGCCGTCCAACCCTAACCACAAAAAATAATCTGGATATTGCCCTCCCAGAAGTTAGTGGTACATAAACCGATCTAATTTATAGTGTCCCGTGGGTACCGTTTAAGCTTTTCCACTCAGAGCCAACTACTACTGAGGCACGTGGTTGCCAACTAGCTGTAATGCCTAATGAAATTATTTTGTTATAAATTTGAGGATATTTGAGAAAGGTAGAGTTTTGTATCAACCGAGTAAATAAAAAAAAACCTATTCAACTTGATACTTTTAACTGTGAATTCTTAATGAAAATACATAACCCGTATGAACTAAAATGTTATAAACAAAACATAATAATAAAAATATATGAATTAAGTACATGGTATATACATAGTTAAACAAATTTAAAAAAAACACCGGTTCTATTAGTAGTTAATGTTATGGTAGGGACTTGAACCCACAACCATCGCAATTCAAGCGCTGTACTATTATAGGGACCAATTGAAATATCGATGCAATCTTCATTAATCACGCAGACATTTCGTAATGGTATGCAACTGAAGTGTTATTTCAATTTCCATAAAAACTGGGGGCCATTTATACAAGACCATGAATTTAACTACTTCACCCTGTCAAGCCACGCTTCGCGCCTCCCATCTGCAGCACGTAGATCGCTGTTGTAGCACTGCTGCGGGGTCAGGGGAAGGTCGGTCAATACGATAATTGATATTGAAGATTTATGTCATTCTTACACAGCGGGAGTCAACAGTATTTGATATATTTTAGTAATTTAGCCACATGTTATATATTTCCAAGGCGGGTTTAGTGTTACAAAATCATCACAGAAGTGATATTGGTCCAGTGGCGAGTCTAGTTACGTGCTCGAGGTTCTGACTGATTTTAAGGCTCAGTAATAAAAAAAATAAAAACCATTAGTTCCAACTACCAATACCTCGTAAAAAATTAACAATATACCTACCTGTCTTCTAAAACTACAACCTGTAACAAAAAATATTTTTATCGTAGATGATAATGCTGACACATCAATATTACTGTTTTTTGTATTCAAACAAGTACGTCTGTTTGAGTGATTATGTTATATGCCTCTTTGAAGTTAGTTGGAGGGATTTTTTTATTCTTTGTATAATATTGTGTACTTAATTAGTGTATACGTATCTTTTTATTATTATTATTAAACTGGCGCTAGGGGCCGTTCAGGTCCATGGCCGACTGCACAACGTTTTTCCAGGCATCTCTGTCCAGCGCTCTCTCTTCCCAGTTGACTATCCCCAGCCTTTCCGCATCCCTTTGAATGTTGTCCGCCCATCTCCGTCGAGGGCGGCCAAGAGGTCGAGTGCCAGCTGGTGTGCCTTTGTAAATCCTATAGAGAGTTCTAGATCGTTCAGATCGTACAACGTGGCCCGCCCATCTGAGCCTTCTTGACCTCAGAATATTAGTGATTCTAGGTTGGTATCGGTCGAAGAGCTCAGCGTTTGTGCGGATGCGCCACCGGTGGTTCTCATTGACGGGTCCAAGTATTCTCCGGAGGATTCTGTTTTCAAACACTTGGAGCGCCTTTTCTTGTTTTTCTGTTAAACCCCACGTTTCACATCCATACATGACGATTGGCTTGATGACCACGTTATACACCCGGAATTTCGTTTTGATGGACAGCATTTTGGACCTGAACAGACGACTCAGCGCGAAGTACGCTGCATTTCCACTTCTCAGTCGGTCAGAGAGCTCTAGGGACATTTCATTTTTAGAGGTAATGTTGGAGCCCAAGTACTTGAAGAGAGAGGTTCTCTCGAACGAGGAGTTTCTTATTCCAATGTTTCCAGAGGGTATCTTTTTATGATTTGGTATAATTTAATATTTGTATGACAGGTTTAAACAGTTTTACGCCCCATTTTAAATCTTATAACCAATCGATTGCTTCATCTGCATCATCGCCGCATCATCGGTAGATGGTTTTATTTAAGATTTGAGAACATTTTGTGTGCCAGACATGATTTAACAGGGTCCTGGAAAAATAATTCCATTGCGTAACAGTACCTGCTATAAATCGATCTGACCATCAGTTGGGTCGGTCGGCTGTGAAAGCTGGAATCCCGCGCACCCTACCAACCAAGGTCTTAGCAAGTTGCTCCTGGGAGAATCTCAGCACAATTTTGAAGGGCGCCTAACCTTCGTTACGCCACGATATACGCCTGCATAATGGGAGACGTGGTGGATATTGGAAGGAAAAACAAGTCCCTGTCATATCGGGACGGTTGACCATTCTAACTGTTATACATAGAGACGCATATTAAAGACGATGAAAAAAAAACTTTTTTTACAAAGACTGACCCTGAAGCTGAAAAAGGTAACTAAGGCTAATTAATAAATTAGCTGCAGGTCATTTCGCACTGAAAATTCATTGCTATCAAATACGTATTTATTTTACTTTAGTTGCACTGAGATAAAAAAAAACCTTTTAGTAAGTAATAAATTTATGATTATTTTTTGTACAATGAAAACCATTATTTAGTATTTAAACCAATAAATATACACTAAGGATCCCAAATTAAATAGCATACGTGTATAAAATATCAAAATATATTATCTACGATATTATTTATTTCTCCCAATTTTTAATTTCAACATATAAAGTGATAATTTTTGGATAACTATTCAATTTCGATAAAAAATGTTTTGAAATCGTCACCCTATTTCTAGCTTGTAACGAAGAATTTTTTTTTAATTGTTATTAATTATCATGAATGTATGTTGATTTAAACTAAATTATGCTCTATCTATCGCATTTATTTTGTACTAATATTGAAACCTAATAAATCGCACTATGAAGTCATACCAAGTTTTTACGAATCCCTTTAATTATTTATATTGTGTTTATTATCCCTATTGATTGCTTTGGTGGATTGTTTACCACTGAGTCTGCTGTGTTGATATTTTTGCAGCGCATTTCAGAGCAAAAGTTTTCCATTCAAAATACCAAGCGGAAGAAAAATGAGCATCGTGTGTTTTATGCTTTATATATGATAAAAAAAACCGTCCACGAGATAAACTTGTCGCGCGGAAAGGGCCGCCTATTACCATTTCAATTTTTTCTTTGAAGGTGAACTCTTTGTACGGGTAGAGATGCGTCAGTAAGTGTTTTATAAGGCGCTTCTCTACAAGGGGTGGTTTCTTGAATTAGGGTGATGCGCGCTCGGAGGGTACTTGACTTTAATGTTTGCTTTGAAGAAAAGGGTTTCGACCCTATCCCTCTTTTTAAACTAAAGAAAGTTTATAATGAAGCAGAAACGTTTATGTCAAAAGAAATGCTAGTGTTTATTTAAAATATAACATATTCCATTCCCTTTATTCGTTTCCTAATAGAATATGTTAGGCGTTAAAGCGTAACTGTAAATATGCGATGTATTTTGTAAAGTATTTTATTGGCTATGGTATAGGTATGTTTTATCAGTTTTGAATGAATAAAAAATAAATACTATAATATTAAATTTGGTAGAGAAGAGAATCAGTGTCAACCATAGAGTTTGCTGATATTGTGCTAGTTTAACCATTGGCGATACTCTCAATTTATATTTTAAGAATCGTATTTAAGTCTGTTAACTGTATTTATTCTCAGATTTTATCCTACCACTACGACAGTCCATGCCTTGGAGATATACATATATATTTTTTAAGACAAGATATCGTATTATTTTTTTTATTCAATACTGACTATATTATAATATAAGGTTTTAAGAATGTTCCTTAATATAGAAAAAATAGCCACTTAAAAAACATCAGAAATATACCTAAATACTTATTAGAAAAAAAATCTAGAAAAAAAGTAGGACCAAATGAGACTCGCTTTGCTTAGGGTAATGTGCTTATAATTTTGGGACACCTAGGCGACTGTTGAGGCCTATCCCCTTTATATCTAGTTCCTATCTGTGGTGAAGCATGATTTTGATGGATGAACCTGGCTTCGGCGGCTTCGCGACCGACCGAGGCCAGGTTGGTGGTCTGGATTAATGGATCTCTATTAAGTTAAAAAGTGTTTCAAAGTGAACAATCAATACGAGGACGTCCGTCGACACAGGCCACCGTGTAGCTCTTCCAGCCGCGCAGTTGTTCATCGTCTCGGCTTCTGGCGTTGCAGAATTTCTCCTTCCGTCCGTCTCCTCGTCAGGTCTCGGCGCTTGGATGTTCGATCCAGTTCCCTCGAGTTAGCAATTTATCTTTTTTTGCTAGGCCCCTGATCTCAATGATTTTTGTATTTATTATTTTTTAATACCTAGGGTGGGTGGGTTCTGAGGGTGCACTTAAGTCAAGGATCAGACTGACCACCATCTTTTGATATTTAGTTTATACTCGAGGGAAGTTCGATCTCTGCGTGACACAGTGGGGTCCCGATTGCGGTCGCTGAAAAGAAATGAAGGTTTGAAGGGAATGGGGGATGTAAGAAGCTAGGGGGGCATCAAGAGGAGTACCTTCCTGGGCCAGTTAAATTCTGTCTGTGCGTGTATGTCATACTGTAATAAGTGTGATATTGTAGTGTTGGGATGGTTGTTAATGGAGCTGTAGAATTGCTTTGTGAGCTTGAGGATATGGGTGTGGAGGGTTTCCACGTTAAGATCGCTAACTCGCTTGAGTATGTATATGTATCTTTGTGAGGTTTTTCAAAATTGTGTATTTTTTAAAACATATATTTTTAATCGCTTTACTATGTATATTTTTCCTTTTACTGTTAATTATTTATACGGATAATATGTTCTGAAAATCACTATATTATAAGTCATGAGGTGTGCATATGCAAAAATTAGAAGAATATGTTAAAACAAGATAAATTAAAGGGCGGTTATGAATGTAATGTTTATAAAAGCCAGTATAGTTTAATGTATTTTATGTAATGCATTAGTATTTTTGTTTGATTGAAATGTTATGCTTTATAATTTTTACCTTTTTTAACAACCATAATTTTACCTTTCGGCCCTTTCATGCACTAGGTATTTAACTATAGTAAATAATATATAACTAACATGCTATAGACGCTTACTACTTATACACCAATTAAAAATAATTTGTTAGTTTCAGTAAATAACTAAGTTAAATATTTATATGGAAAACAAAGTATTCTAGTTGATATAAGTTTTATTATATTCCATATGAATTGTTTTTAATATTTTTTTTATTATAAGATAAAACTCTAGAACTTAAAAAATGGTAGTTCGTTGAATTATTAAATATATTTAATAAAAAAAAATATGGTTTATATAGTAAATACCTTTACATTTTTACAAAAAACATAATATTTTATTAAAGTTTTGGTGTTGAAAATAATATGTCAGTTGTTTGGTTATTCAGCCTTTAAAATGCTGTAGAAACAAGCCCTTTATTATTATTCTGACCGACATTTTAGGCAAATAATATGTCCGTAAAATTGTTAGGTAGGTAGTCAAATAGGTACAGTAATGAATGCGCACAATGCTCACCTCCCATCTCCATTTGTCATTTTGCTGGCCGGGAAATTTCATTCATGACGCTTTACAAAAAGATACATTATCGTGACAAAACACGTCACCGGAACGAAGAATGACATGGCGAAATAGTCACACTGGTTGACTTTTACAGAACACTATATCTGTCAAATTGTGAAAGCGGTAGAAGGATACAATTCTTGTCAAATGACAATATCATGTTGTACGTAGGTGCCTTTATAAAATTACATTTACATTATATTGTGAATGAGATGTGGATAATGTTTAATTCAACTAATTTTAATGTTTGAATTGTTTTGTATTTTTATTTAGTATACTTAAACAAAAAAAAATATTTCTCTATTAGAATATTAATATTGTGTTTTTTTAGTGTAATTCAATTCTGTTCGTATGAGATAAACATAATAAGAAACTAATTCAATATATATATATATGATAAATATATTATATCGTTAGTAATCAATTCTAGATTTAAAAATAGATTCGAATCCATAACCATCGTATGTCGGGTGCTGTATTTTATACTGTATCACTAGCATTAACGAAATTTGAAATAACACCTCAGTTGGATATATTATATTCTTCGAAAATTTGGTAACGGAGAGTGAGTGCAATGATAGACGCAGGACGCATGGAATGAAATGATTATGAGTCCAAGTCACATTCGGTGCAAATATATATTTTTTCTAATATGTAAGTATGTTTTTAAGGTGTTACGACAATTTTTTATCCGAATGCCATATATTTAAAAATATGGCAATATAATATGTATATTTTTATAAAGCAGTATTGTCGAGTAAATAGATTTCGACGTAATCGATTCCGACTTTTGGAAAATGTACAATCTTTGGTATTTTTCTGTAATAAAGAATCTAACATTAATAAAAATGTATGTATTTTTAGTTGGTATTGATTCTATTTGCGTTTGGATCCAGAAAATTATCATACTAGAGGCAAGTCGATATTTCAAAAGATAAATGCACTCATAGAAGCATTGACAAACTTATAATGACAATGCTTACGCTTGTTATGGTGGTTTTTTTTTTAAATGATGTGTCCAATAATAATAATTTACTATTCTTAAGTTTTGTATATTATATTTAGTATTGAAGGAAAAATAATAATTAAATTAATAACAATTATTACCCTACTTCGTTTATAAATTACCTGACAACCATTAAAAAATCTGTAGTTTTTTTCAGTAGATTGTACCTATAGCCAACGAAAATAATTAGATTATTGGAATAATGATTTAATAATCAATGACTACTAAATAAGTAACTATACTTTTTCATAATGATAGTATAACTAATTTTTTTCACAGCAACTTCACCATTTTTTTTGATTTAACTTATCTATAACAAAAATTTATAACAAACTAAATGAAAGTATAATAAGTACAGTATTTTTATTGTGTTATTTGTTTTAGAGCATGTTGATTTAAATATTAGATAGAATACAAAGTAAATGGATATATAATAATATTATTATTACATTAAAAATATTAATTATTACATTGTAATACATGCAAGTAAACATTAAAGATGTAAGTAAGGTATTGAAAGAAAAACACTGTCTAATAAATCAGATAATGCATAAAAACATAAAAAATAGCTACACGTCATATAATATAAAATTAAAGTAGTAGTAGTTATGGTATTGGACGTGATATTATATAATATTTAGTTAGGTAATAATAATTGCATAAAACAATACATAATTTACTTATTTTTTCGTCTGTTCTGGATACTTAATTCAGATTAAGCTAAAAGAATAAAGTAATCCAAAATCGTTTGATTTGAGTTTGAAGTAAGTCTATGACATTTTGTAGATAAAAGAACATTTTCCGATAAGGTTCAATTTAAAAAGAACTAATGCAGCGAAACATTAGGGGAGAGCATCACTTACAATCGAGCCAGTTGTACATGCTTCCTGTTCTTTGCGGCCACCCCCTCCCTTTCCTTTATTTCCTCCCCCGAGCGTTATTGGCAGTGTGACGTCTGCATTTCCGTAATTATACGACAGATAGTGAAAGCCATTTCCTCTGGGGCTGGCGGACACAGAGAGCCGGGGAAGAGACTAGGGATTGCAATCTGGGATGGATTTTTAGCCCTGGGATTATCGGTCAATATATTTTTGAATTCTAGTATTCTATTTTAAGATAGTTGTTACATCTTAACATAATATTATAAAGTGTACAATAAAATTACATACATTCTTAAAATTTAACAAACATATTATGGCATTATGGAAATTTATTTTATTCTAAGTAGGTTCTCAGAAGAATCTTCACTTTATATACTGCTGTCCATAATATTTTGGTGATATGATAGTCGTACAAATTAATTGCGAAGATTCTGAACCCACGCAATGCTGTGTGTGTATATGCCACGCATACAATTAATTTTTCTTTGTATATGGATGCTATACTTTTATCCATTTATAATATGCTTATATACCTAACTAATATGAAATTATATTATATATTATCTAAAAAAAATCTATTAATAGTCGATATGTTATATTATTTGTTTATTATTATCTTTATTTTGGTATCCAATGAATTATCTTGATCTTGAACCAAGTGTACTTTTTGCGCTATGCCGAAATTCTGAAAAGTAAGTAAAGATGAACATATATAATTCTGAAAACACTCATGAGAAAATATAGCCAATGAATATTTTTAGAATTATGTATGTTCAATAATTAGAATGGTACATTCTTAAAATCTTGTGAGTTATTCGTTGAATGAAATAAATAGTTAATTAAGTAAGGATGATTATCTATGTTTTAAAATGTCATAGATTCTGGTTCTTTTCAATAAAATCCAATATAATAATATGTGGCATAACTGGTCGCACCCTATACACTCCTTTTTGCTATGAGCAACGTTCTCTGCCAACTTTGACGAACACTTTTTGGCACAAGTAGAAATACGTTTGCATTCATATTGTCATGTATACCGGGGTAATAAAATTATTATTTGATATAAAATACTACCACACGATTTCCATTAATATCGGCTTAGCTCATTCCAAGAGTAAACGATAGAACAAAGAGTACTCTGTAGAAACAAACATAGTTATTATAGGGTCGTGAAAACAGTTGTAAACGCTCACTTGTCAAAGAGGTCTTTCAGTACACCTTTAAGGAAATAATTATTAGAGCAAAAGAATTGAGGGCGCCATGCCGGATCTATTCAACGGAGTGAAAATAACACTGGGAATAAATCAGGCAACAATGAAAATAAATAAAAGATTTTTTTGAGTAGGAACCAAGTCCAAAACAATAGGTTTATTTAACACAAATTTGCAAAATGACACGTGGTCCATCCACCAAATATACTAAAAGTGAAAACAGTTATAATCGAACAATGCCTGGGCTATATCCTACGAGAAAAGGTTTCTGTGAGGTATTATTAAGAGAAAACAATGAAGTTAAAACCTTAGAACAGCAAAAATATGATACGTGTAACAAAATACCGCAAGATGGCCTCTATGGCCGGTATCCGATTCCGGCACGAAGTCTCGCAAAACACGTCCTCTTTTGTCACTGTCCGTTAATGTCCTGCCTTCTAGATCCCGCCCGATCGGTCGATAACGTCTTGTTTCAGCGGACGGTGCCGTATTTCGGCGGCACGGGGTTGCCAGTGTTCAAAACGCATTTATTCAGAGAGAATTGAATAAATAACGTTACAATATATCTAACACATACACATCACACTATCTTTTAAAAAACGAGTCTGAAAAGTTGGGGATAAAAAAAGTAGAATCCAGGATGACAATCCGAAAAGAAAATTCAATGTGTTTATTAGTTTTTATTTCGTATCGATTCCCGGTTATTTCATCTTTAGAAATCTCGGCTGTTTGGAATCAAGACATCTGAAATTGGTAACCCTAGTACTGACAACTTGGGGTGGGCGAGACGTGAGGAGTGACTGTGGTCATAGTCTGACGCGGTAAAGCGAGCGAGAGGGGGGTGTTTTGTATGAAAGGGATGAACGCCTGATGGAAATTAGATTATTTTCAAATTAACATCAGATATAATAACTTTTGAATTTGGAAGGCTTTAAACTTTTATCTCAGTTCCCAATGCTATCTCATTTTATTGTTTCTTTGTTAAAATTTATAATATGAGCACATTTTATTTTAAAAATATGATAATATTATTTTTATTTGATTGTATCAATGGTAAAAATTGAGTGTTATTAATTAAAATCATCATTACACTTGTCATTACTATATGATCTAGATTCTTTGATATTATGATAAGCATATTTAACAGGCCTTAAATATATATTTTTTGTCATATTATTGTCAAAATAATATAGATGTGAGAATATTTATTTGATATTTACCTCACTTCATTCCTGTAATTATGATACTTTTGTTTATGGTACAAGTAAAAGAATCAAGTGTACTGTATAGAATTGAGTGTTATGTATCTACTTGAGAGATGGGGATACGGGTAGTTAGTTGGAGGTACTAATAAATTGGCAAGACGCGCTCTAGAATAATCTGTTAACACACGGCACTTATAGATTACTATTGAATTGTCATCACTTTATTTGGGTCTTGCTTAGGTGTATTTGACCTCATTGTTATAATTAGTACTATAAGTAGTAATTAAGATGCATTTTTTGTTGCTGTTGCTGAAGAAATCAAGTAAATAATCAAGTAAGTTGCTCAAATAGATTGTTTCATTTAAAATAATAAAATAATAATAGGCATTTTTTTATTTTAAATATATTATAAATTATTAAGTTCAAGAAGTTGATAACATAATGTATGGTGCGATTTAAACAAAAATAATAATTTATGATATGATTTTAAAATAATGATAAGATGTTTTAAAAATATTTTTTGTACTACAGAAAGATTTATGTCTCCAAGGAGCGCATTAATCCGTTTCACAGCCCTTGCTATTGATGTCTGATCAGTCAGCCATTAAATTAAAGTTCTAATGTAAAAGGAGTTAATATCACGAAAGTTATCATAGTTAACAGGTATATAAACAATCAAAGTAGTGAATGAGACGTGTCAATGCGAAGAAATCAATCATGATGTGCACTCAGAAAAAAATGCATTTCGATCACTATAGTGTCGCATAAAGGATATATACACATAATACCATTTTGATATACCACCAAAATATTAATTATGATGAGCATACATAATTGGCAAATGTTATTTTACCCATTTAGAAATTAAAGATTTTAAAAAGTAGTTTTAATAATCATATTATTATGGGTTGTACTGAAGACAGAAATCTATATCCGGGAATTTTGGAATTGATAAAAATAAACTTTGCTCATCTTTTCTAGAATTTAAATCAAAAAATACCTACATTTCACATTTAGGCACATATTTTAATTATGTCTGACCAGTTTTATAGGGGTGTAAAAAATGGTACCATCCCTGTAATCTTAATATTATGATAAATATGTACTAAATGCCTGTCTTAATACTTTCTTTGAAAAATAATTATGAAAATCGTGAAAAACTGTTTACAATTATTAGAATAAAATTCAAGAGTGACCTACCATTATGTCTTAAGCGTAGGGTGTTCAACCAATGTGTGCTACCCGTGCTCACGTATGGCTGCGAGACGTGGACCCTCAACACGAGAGATGTCCAAAGGCTAAGAGTCACACAGCGAGGCATGGAGAGGTGCATGTTGGGCATCACGCGAAAGGACAGTAAGAGAAACAAATGGGTTAGGAAGCAGACAAGAGTACGCGATGTAATAGACGTTGCCAAACAGCTGAAATGGAGATGAGCGGGGCACATTGCTCGCCGAAAGGACGGCCGCTGGACAAATGCCGTCATCTAATGGGGTACCAAACGGCCACAGGGTCGCCCTAAAAAACGCTAGATTGGCGAACTGGTAAAGTTCGGCGGAAATACGTGGCAGCAAACGACACAGGACCGAGAGAGTTGGAGAAAGCTTGGGGAGGCCTTCATCCAGCAGTGAATTGACCCCGGCTGATGATGATGATGATTACAATAAAATGGATAGTATAATACGATATAATAGTGTTTGTTACACTCGAGAAAAGAATAAAGGCTATGTCATTAATTAAAACTGTCTTATAATATTATTAAAATAAATTATAATAAATTCTTTGATATTTTGCCGTACTGTATTTAAGAAAATAAGAACGTCAAAAGCTATTTGCATTTGTTTATATAACAATTTCTTAGTTGATTTATATCACGAAAATAATGAAAAAAGAGATACTTACATAAAGACAAATTCCGACTTTACAGTATTTTTAATCGCGGGTTTGAGGATAAAAAATCGAAAAAAATGGAAAAAACATTCGTAGTAACGGATGTATTTATTTAATTTGTGTAATATTGTATTTTAAAAAAGTACTTAAAATAAATTGTTTATTTTTGAAAAGCGCTCTTTCCTATTTTTGACTTATGGCGAAGAACACCATATTCATATCGAGAAAGTTAGAGTGACTTTGACAATATTGAGAAAAATAATATGTAAAGTTGCCATCTTTTAGATCTTATTATACGAAATGGATGTAATACTCAAGAAACTTGAAGAATTCAAAATGTGACTTTACAGATCCATACGCCGTAAGGACAAGCTTGCAAACATCGAGATGATACTGAAAATAAAATGGTAGGTAAATAAAATAGTAAAATAAATTAAGACCATTATAGTTCACTTACTTTACATCGGAATATTATCTTTTAAAGGAATATTTCTGTCTGACGGGGCCCTAGTATAAGAAGAACGTCTTGGCTCAAGAATTTAAAATAATTATACGAGTTCAGCGCTTCATTCCAGTTCAAAGCAGTGAATGATAAAAATCATCCCTGACGTTCAATAACAGATAGAAAGAAAAATATGGAAAATATAAAATGCGTTGCTAAATATAGAAAATATTGTAAGTGCAAGGCTTCGTGGGAAGATTTTTCAGTTTCCGTCCCTAGCATAGCTTTTCACGCTCCAGTGGCAAAGGAAAAAAGATCGTTTTGGTTCCATTACGAAAATAAACGCCGTTAATTCGATATCGCCTATACTTTTACCCTGCGTGAACGATAACAATAACGAATGATGCGTCAAATTTCTGCCTCGACTGATAAAAGAATTTCCGTCAGAGGTTTCAACAAAACGCATTTACCGTGTATAGGATGTTCGCAAGTCAACAAAAAAAATATTTCTTCGATTGTATTGAAAACATATTATTATTTCCAATAGAAATTTCACGTTATCGTGTTTTGTTATTGGGAAGCCACCGTGTGAACTTTCTCTTTATTCTCTCGGCGATTCAGGCTTGTTGCATACGACATTATAAAGAGATATTGTGGTTGACTTTGATTATTATGTAATGTCAATCCAAAGTACCCAGTACCTATTTACTGTGTCGTCCTATGGAAGTAGATTTTTGAACCGAATCGGCAAACATAGAATATACTTGCAGTATTAATAGAAAATGTAAGATAAATAAAACAGATCAGTTACATTTTTTTCTCTTTCAAGGTTAAGTTTCAACGCTTTGTATTCAAACGCACAATTTTTTGTATCGTGCAATATGTGTTTTTTTTTGTCTATATAAAATTTGTCAGTTTGGTTTTGTTAAAAAATCAAAAGGTTAACAGTAGATTAAAAAACGCATTTTTTTTAGTACTGATTCCACTCTAAATCAATAAATTAGGACCGGTTTCGTCCGTCTCAGAGGGATATTTTCAACTGAATACATTTTTTTAAAAAACAATATTTATCAAACAATGCGTTTAAATTAAACGACAATACAATGCAGTTCCACTATGAATTGACAGTTAACAAAATAAAAGAAAGTAATTAAAAATTAAAATTTTAATGTAACGATTAAAAAAAGATGGTGTTGATATTTTTTTAAAATTTATCGATAATAGTGAAGAGATGGCAAAAGATTAAGAAGTTTATTTAATTTAAAATTATTTTTCTAGAAAATCAATTTCTTGTTCTTTGTCAAAATTAATAAAAATTTCTGAAATGAAGCCAAAAATATATGCGAAGAGCTTCTCTGAACGAGATATCACGTTTTTTGCCTATATATATATTTTTAAAATTTAAAAAGTGGTGCAGAGACCTGGGATCGATACCATTGCTGACAGCATATACAATTTCAGGTTGAGAAAAATAAGTATTTATATTATCACTGACGTCATCAAAATTATGTGTAATTATCATTGTTAAAAACATACAAACAAATATTACAGCTAATTTAAATTACGAATACTATGGAAGAAATATGTTTGGAGAAGATGGTTTTTGTCGATGCGATATATAACATCATACTAGTCACACTATTGAGATAGACCATACTCTAGCTAAACGGAAATATTTTACAACGTTAATATTATTGAAAAGGAACAAGATGGCGATGTGGTCTTCAATGAATAAATATAAAATTTTACCATGTTTTTTTATATAGTGTGTAGCAGAATTTACTGGGAGAACTGAGGCTGAAAAGAAGGGAAAATTGACGTGAGAGGTGCATTGCCCTTTTAAAGACCTGCGGCACGTTTGTGGTACCAGGAGTGCATGCTTAGTTACCGCTGACTCTAGGTATCTCTTTCTACATTGTAAAATATTAAAAAAGGCAACACTCAAGATGCTAAGCTGCCGAGATTAATTGCATGGCGCAGTGCCATGAGATTGGTTCAAAGAGGAAAGATTTTATAATAGAAAAAGACGCGTCGTAGATCACAAAGTTGGGTAAACATTGCATGAATAGATGTTAAATTAGGCGTCAAAATGGAGAAATGTGGACAATGGATAACAGATCGAAAAGTTTTGAAAGAAAGTGGGGTTTAAAAAATATTACAATAATTTAATAATTATAATTTCCCAAATTAATAATATAATATAATTTTATTTATAAATTTTTATTCGAAAACAAATTAATCTGCCTATCTGATATCACAGATGTTTAAGTATAAATTGTATATTACAATAAAAATGTTTAGTAATAATTTCTGTTGTACGAACAATTCTAGGTTGCGAAAGTATAGAATGTAATCTAATTTATACCGATTTATTATTTTATTTTATTGATAAAGTTTCTATAATGTTTAAAAAATTTATTTACAGTAAGATAAATTAAATATTTCTATGGCCTAAAATATAAGAAGTTTTCACTATTCAAGGCAGTTTGAGTACCTATACGCTTTATAACTTTGCACTTTTTGCACTTTTTACTACACTAATAAACCTCTTTGCCTGATTCCTTTGCATAAAATTAGATCAAAATGATATTTACTTATATTAATATGTAGTAATAATAAAATAAATAGATTATTTATATATAAAAAATATATTTTTAGAATATTATATCAATTTAATCCTATAACCGGAGTGAAAAGTTATGAAGTTGCCACTCTACACACATTTATTTATTAAATAAACATTTATGAATTGTCCAACACCGAATAAAACTGATAGACTATTTTATACTTTAAATGTAGTTGCATTATTGTATATTGATATATGACCATCAGAATAGCATGTTTTAAAGAATACATGGGGGAAAAATATTGATATCGATAGTAAAACGGCCTAAGATGGCTTGTGGGTAAAGAATTCATCAATCATCTACTACATGATAATAGAAAGACGCATATGACCTAATAGACGGTGAAAGTGTTTTTCAAAGTCGAAGTCGACGAGCGATTTAAGTCGGATCAAGCACAGATTGTGTTCGTGGAGCTATCCAACCTGGTCGCCACAGAGGAAAATTTTACTGTTTTAAAAAAATGTGAAGATCTCAACACTTAGAAATGATCAGATGTATATAATCGTTTTATTATTAAATTTGGTTCTTGCTTGTCTCTTATTATGGTTTTCCATAAACTCAGTCAAAACACAATTGAGTGCGTAGAAAACTCAGGTATCTGTTTCTGAAATTAATATTCTCAGGTATAAATAACTGGTGATATATCACAATGTACATGGAGTCTAGTTATATGTGTTACGTTCATATAACATAGTGTTACGTTCAAATTTTGCCTATGCCCATTTTGATAATATATGCAGGTGCTAATGCGGTGAAAATAATATATTCTATTAAAATTTAGAAGTTGCCTGTTACTACAAACAATGCTATTAAAAATTTGATGAGATCATAGATCTGAAACATTAACTAATAGATATATCACGGACGGACGTGTCGTTGATTTACTTTTTAAGGTACTGGAACTAAAAAATTTCATTCGTGCCCGTGTTATTGTACACATATAACGAAGGGTGGATAGGTGTTCTTGTGGTGGTCAGGGAGCATGGTGTCGAGCCGCAATTCTTAATATATACTATAATGTAGTATTGAAAATATTATATACTGAAGTGTCTGGGATTCACGATTGTAATAGGTCAAAACCAAATGCCGCCTATTCGACGCTTGCACTCTCACGGTAGCGAATCATGGTACCTTACGAAGGCTTAGAGCAACCGTATACTGAGCTTCGACAACAGATGTTTGCGATGGATACTGGGTGTGTGGTGATATGACTTTAGGAGCAACGAGAAAATAAGGGAACACACCAAGCAACCAAGTGTTTGAAAACAGAATCCTCCGGAGAATACTTGGACCCGTCAATGAGAACCACCGGTGGCGCATCCGCACAAACGCTGAGCTCTTCGACCGATACCAACCTAGAATCACTAATATTCTGAGGTCAAGAAGGCTCAGATGGGCGGGCCACGTTGTACGATCTGAACGATCTAGAACTCTCTATAGGATTTACAAAGGCACACCAGCTGGCACTCGACCTCTTGGCCGCCCTCGACGGAGATGGGCAGACAACATTCAAAGGGATGCGGAAAGGCTGGGGATAGTCAACTGGGAAGAGAGAGCGCTGGACAGAGATGCCTGGAGAAAAGTTGTGCAGTCGACCATGGACCTGAACGGCCCCTAGCGCCAGTCTAATAATAATAATAACCAAACAGCTTCTCATTACGTTGAGAGTGAAGAGGCGACGTTGAACCTGGCTCAGCCACGTGATGCGGATGCCAGAATAAAACCTCAACCTGGCTTGCCTATTCTTCAAGTCGACCTGGAAGCCGCTAAATACTATCTATGGAGGATGCTGGTTTGACCTGCTACGATGCAAGAAGACTGGCGAGGTACAGAGATTCTTGAAGGCGCCGCGTGGTGTCCATATGCTTCGACTATGGGGCGAACATGGCCGAAGATTGCATATGTATGATATGTAATACATAATAATCAATAAGTAATAAAAACTGGATGCGATAATTTGATTACAGGCAATAAATTAAATCCGCGTTGACTTTATTATTTAACAACCGCAATAAAATTCTGAAAACTAAGTACGTGGAAAAAATTTATTCCCTCTCCCCGCCGCATTCATTTCTCTCCGCCACCGACAAGGAGGGTGGTTTCCGCCCCTGGAATACCGAAGCATTGCATTTTATAGGAATTACTTGATTCCCGTATGAAATTGGATATTTGTTAGCGTCGTTATGCCATTGGGGTGAGGATTCCGAGGATCTTTAAGTGGCGAATGGCAAAGAAGGCATTCAAAAAAATAAATGGTCCGAGACCGGCTTACGCAACGCCAAAATATTGCGCTTATCGGAAAATTAAAGTGGAAAACATAATGGAATTACTCGCTCGGCTCAAGTGGGGGAAAATGCTGATCGCTTTTTTATAAATTAAAAAGGCTATAAATACTTATCATTGAATAATGGCCAGCCTGTTATTCCGCAGACATAAATATTCAATATACACACTCTTTTCCTTTTCCTCCTCTAGAAATAGAATGTCTAATAATTTTAACAAAAAAATTGAACAACATAATATTATAATATATTAATAAATAAATTAAATTATGTAGATTTTTTTTTCGACCATGTCCGATCCTAATAAGATCATATGGTCCTCCACAGAGTGGAGGTTTGTATTAACACATTTTTGTTTTTACGAGAAATGGATGTCAGCTACTTGCTCAACCTATGAGGTCCATACTTTGACTCATAACGCAAATAGAATACATACTGAGTATTATGTTTTATTTTAATTCCAGCAAGAAAGTCGACAGCAGCTCTTTTCGCAAGTGGACTGCAATTTTAAGGATGATGTGGATGCCGGATCTAGGGGTGGTGGCAATTTAACAGGATGCCAGACACTGACATTTTATGATGTTGATGATGGCTCCGTGGTATGGTTGTAGTATTACTCGCGCGGTATTGTTTGTTTGGGTTACCCGGTGCGCGGCACTTGACGATACACTGTTTATGAAAGAAGATGTTTGATTATATGAATGATGAGAGCCAGTATCACGGCTTGGCAGGTATCATCGCTGGAACGACGGTTATACTGTATCGAGCTGACCCGGCCGGGGTTTACGAACTACTTTTGCATGAGTCTGTGTGAGGCAACACCCACTAGTGGCATTCTTGAACTGATTCACGCGCGACGACGGTTTTGGAGTAACTGCATGTTGTTCGAAATTACAGTATTCTTATGACCCGTCATTGCTCATTGTCTGGTCTTGTGACAATACTAAATAAGGAGATTTGAGTAGGGGGGACTAAGGATGAATGCGACTACAATTTGGACCAACCATAATATGTACCGACTATATTATAAGTACAGTTAAACAAGCATAATAAGAGTATTACTACATTTTACCCTCATCTTAAAATTAACAATCTAAACTACATTGTTGACGGCTATATGTTTTTACACTTAAAAATGTACGTGTTTGCAAATATATGAATTATGTTGATTTTTTCCTCGATACCTCATGGTGTTATAAGCTTCAATTACCAACGTACAAGAAAATGTCAATCGGTCGATAATTATTTTTTTTTATTTATTTATAAACAGCCCATGCACATATGAAACTAAATATTTAAAATACAACATTAAAACAGAGCACAGATGATCCTATCGCTATCTTACATGACTTTCCGTCACAATCTTACGGATAACGCATATAAAATAAACTTAATGAATATATCAGATATTAATAAATGATATGTATATATTGACAATGTAAAACACAGTTGTAATAAGTACTAAAGTATTTCACAGAATTTATTAATAGCAAAGACAGCTTTCGTTTACTTAGAAGGATAATACCCTCAGCAGGTCACTGATACACAAAAAGTTTTTTTTAATATGACGTGCCTTATGTTCAAATATTTGTAATTACTGGTAAGCTTTATTGTAATAACTGACAATCATAATTTTCATGATTATAAAAATGTGAGTTAAGGTTTTTCATTTTATGATAGCCGTATTATACAGTTGTTTTTAATATGATTTTTTATGAAATAAAACTCATAAAAATAGCAAACACTTTGAAATGTCACCGCCTAAAGTACGATATCTTACTCATGCAGAATAGTCGAGGAAACTTATTTGAGACGTGTATGTACGAAGCACCCCCTCTTTCCATAATAATATAACAAATTTGATTTTATTACAGGAGTGTGCGGACCAACTTTTTTTAACCCCAATATGTACTCGAAATAATGCTGATTTGTATTGACGGGGGATTATTTAAAGCTGCAGGGTTGTCAGAAAGGGATGGTAAAACGTCTTGGGATTTTGCGTTGTCAATAAAAAAATTCAAAGGGTGGCCGGCCATTACAAAACACAATAACTTTAACTGGCGATTGCAAACCGCACCCTAAAATTGGCGAGGCAGTGGTATTATTTTGGTGAAAATATTTGTGGGTTTGTTGATTACTTAGGGCGATTTTATCTCACTCAAAAATAATAACAT
This sequence comes from Rhyacophila brunnea, assembly GCF_057557595.1. NCBI lineage: Eukaryota > Metazoa > Arthropoda > Insecta > Trichoptera > Rhyacophilidae > Rhyacophila > Rhyacophila brunnea. Next base: position 3,700,083 of record NW_028232796.1, on the reverse strand, counting down.
CATAAAAATATGACCATTATAAATAGATTATATTAATAAATAATAAAAGTAATTGAGAATTTTGAATGTTACTATTAGAGGGAGTCTTAAACAACATACGCACTGGAATTGGTAACATCATTAAAACGGCATCTCGGCTCGAGTTGACCATATCACACCACAAATATCAGAATAAAGTAAAATAAAATGAAAAAAATATATTAGCTCGTAACGATATTAAAATAATTTCTAGTAAAATAAATAATTATAATAAATATTTTATGAAGTTGAAAACTTATTTCTTTATATACAAAACTCTATCAAATTTTTACACTATAACTTTGATCACGATTCTTCAACATTTTTAGTGTAGTTACGTTAATAGAATTAGCAAAATTATATTCATTAAATTGAATTGAAAAATAAAATAAATATTATGTCTCAGTAAATACTTAGTATTTTTTAATATTCGTTTATTTATTCGATATTTTGGAGTTATTTTATAACTTTCGAAAACAATGTGTATGTCCTGAAATATAAAATAATTATATTGTAGAGGTATTTGTTTTTTTACGCATACTGCATCGTATTGATACCATTCAGCTAAAATTATTTGCATTGTGACTTAAATTTATAATACATACATTATTAGAATATTATAGCATTATTAGGAATGGAAACTGTATTGAATTACTGTTCCCCTCCCATTTTTTTCAGTAGCGCGTGACAACGCAAAGAGGCTGGACAACACAAAGATCTGCAGCAAAAATTTCCACGCCTTTGCTGTAGTAGTAAAATGGCTTTAAAAAAATTCTATGCTTGCAATCAAAAAATGAAGCTTTCCAAATAATATATTTCCTTGACAACTTGAATGAGGAAATCATATTATATAGTGGGTACATTTGCCTGAAAATGTATAGCCTAGGGCCTAGACCTTCAATGGAAGTCATTATTAATACTCTTTTAAGAGGAGTGGTTGTTAGCTCACTTAGTTAGTTAACAGTATCAAACGCATATTGAAAAACATAGACAAACACATGCTTTCAACCAGCATAAAGGTTCAAATAGACTATATAACGATCGGGCACATATATGTTAAGAGCGTTTTAGTGTCTATGATCAAATCTATGCCATTCCGAAATTTATACATACATATTGTATGACAGCTATGACATCGTATTTACACTCTGTGATACCCTGTGACGCAGGACGCCAACATAGGAAACGGGTTTTTCGACATATATATGACCGATCGTCATAGAGTGTATTTGAAGCATGTATGTCATGTTAAGCTATAATCTGTTGCTATATTTTTATTTATTAATTGATTTGCGTTTATTGTTAAAACTCCTGTTTGAAGTTTTTATTATTTTTTTATTAAGTATAAAATGTTTTTTTTTTAAAGAATTGAATTTGTATTTTATTTTCAACGCTTATTTGAGTAAGTTGAAGAATAACCACCCAAATTTCAAACCAATACATATACGTATTTCTATTTGTTCAATTTATGTTCTAACATTTTTTTCAAATGAATATTTTCAAGTACACGCAAAAGAACTTGCTGTTGTTGTGAATTTGTAAGTCTGTTTTTGTATTCACGTCAAAATTGTAATACATTTTACCGTTTAAAGCAGAAAGAAAATTATTTTTATACATATATTCTTAATAATACAATTGTGATTTAATCGTAAACCATTTAAGAAATGTGTGCTTCGAGTGTTTACAAAATATGCAAACGACAAATTTGTGAAAATGAATCGTAAATACCAAAGAGTCCCACATACTTAAAAGTAGCATAGCAAATGGACAATTGCGTATGTGGCATACTGAGTAAAGACCAGAAATGTTATCAATGGGCGAACGAAAATACCTACATATGTACGCATTTTTTTAAGTACATAATATGCCAAGCAAATGAAATGGATCGGACATATCAAATCAAAAAAAAAGATGAAATTATTGTTGTAAACGGCAGAAGGATACCTATTTTAAAGATAGTATGATTGATTAAATAAATCAGTTTTAGATAGGCATAGATTCAGAAGTACATTTACTATTGCTAGTGATGAAAAAGTAGTACCATTTTATATTATTATTTATTTGTTCAAAATAATTCATGTAAATAATACGTTACATTATTTTCCCATCACAAAGCTTATAATTATCGTAAGATATAATTATTATGGTGATAATAATAGTAATATCCACCATAAAATCAGGCGGGTACAGAATATGCAGATTAAACATTTCGTATAATACCTATATGATGTAGCAAAGAGTAAAAATGTAGTCATAATTGAAAATGTTATTGCATTTAACATATATTTTGTATTCACATATCAGCTCCAAATTCCTCATTGCGGATGATTTTAGTGTACCAAATCGTCAGTGTGCTTGGTCGATGCTCTGGAATTTATTTCAAACAACTATCACTATAATACTATTACTAGTTGAAGGAGCCAGGAGAAACTTTCATTCATCAGTAGATCGACCCTGGCTGATGAAGATGATGATTATTAATATGTTACACACAATAATCTTTTAAATATAGAAAATCATGTTGTTATTTTAATTGGCAGAAAAATCGATAACCTAATGAGATGTTCATATGAAACATGCAGAAAGATGCAAAAAAAACAATTAATCGGTCTAATTCCGAAGTAAATTTGCCTTTTTTTTTTTTACTTAGAACGGTTAAATACAAAATTTTGGTAGGTAAGTACTTAAACATTAAATTATTGAGAAATGTGCTTTTGAAAAGCGTATTTGGAGTAGAGGTCGATTGTAATTTAGAAAAACCAGCGACCGGAAATTAAGACGATACATCAGTGAAACGACAAATAATTTTCAACTATAGGCGCGACGAAATTTTGGACTCGCTGGCATTCGGAGAACGAATGTCGAGGTGTGAATACATCAATTTGTTTCGTGATGGCGACGGGGGTATTAATTCTTAAATCGTGTAAAGATGACTAAAAACGTTACCTTGAAAAAGAAAACATGTCAATGAATATATTTATATTGTTACTAATAGAACAATAAACAGAACATTAAATGAACGCATGTTGGATTTATATGACAAATTATATTTCGGTCGGTCATGCGTCATTTCCACCCGCGACCCGCAATCCGCGGATCGCCTAGCCACGATCTTTTTAGACCATGCCTCAACTGAGGTATAGCCTTAAGCCAATCTTTTCATAAACAACGAAATATAATAAATTGTAGGCTTAAAAATAAACTTTTAGGCATTTATTGGTAGTACTGTGGCGAATCAGGAAGAATAAATTCGCACATATATAAAACCCTTCAGCGCATAAGCTATCCTACACCAGCATACAATTTAACGTGGTTGATTACGGATTTTCAGTTTTCGAACTTTGAAAGCCCGCGGAAAAAAGTTGCTAATGTCAGCTGTAAACAGTATTTTGAATACAATACTCCATCTGAACGCAAACAATAAGTTCCAATCTAATTTTACAAACTCACAACTCGGCGAGACGTTTTATCATTTCGGAGCAAGCCTTACATCACTGTTGGTCGCTCTCGGAATTTGTTATTAAACAGATTATTCGGAGGAGAAAAGTTAGACTTACATTTTAAGCAGACGGATTTAAAAAGAAAGTAGGTAAATATAGTACAAATTATTTACCTGCCGACACTTCACGAATTCTGCATGAAATGCATCGCGATTTAAAGATTTATTTATATTAAATGATTGGAGGGGGTATTTGTAGTAAGATGGGAGTCATAGAGATGTAAGTAAAGGTGCAGGGGGATTTTTATTTATCAATCAATCAGAATGTAGAAGTCGCCCTGTAACTTACGTTAAGTAACCATATTTCCTTTTCAGGAAAATAGAAAAATATATATTCTCAGTTAATTGAAATTACATTAAAAAATACAGCTAAATTGTAATCCTCAGAAAAGTTATTAAAAAAAATGAATCCACGTATTTTAATAATTACTTACTCCTCGTTTGTAAAAGTTATCAAAATATCATTCGCGATCCCTTTTTGATAACTTTAAACCGGCTAAGCATAATATTTGAATTATGCATTACCTAATCATTATTTATTTCAAAACTAAAGGGGAAGAAATTTCGATTTATCTCTACCATGTTCGAATTACCCCTCACTGTAAAAAGTGATCTACAAGTTATGAGTGACAAACATTGAAATCTGGTTATAAAATTATCCTAGATTGTCTTCTGGAGCTATAGTATGGGATTATTATTATTTTAGATATATAATATACATTAGAGATTGCTAAGTTAAAATAGTGTGACAACCCTACGGGCGAAAAGTTTGTAATAGGAATATTATTGGTGTCGGGACGATTTTTTTTTTTACTGAATACCGTATTAAATCTAACTGATGAATATTTGGAATTTTAGATATTCTAAGCTCACTAATTCTTAGTGCTAACACCGCGACTGGCGCGTTTGGAGTCGTTGGCTATTAGAAATAATTAACGTATTATTTAAATTTAGTAATTAAAAGGTTAGCAGTGATTGTGTTAATACAACGTAAAATCAAGAATAAAATATTTATGTACGCAATGATAACAAACACATATGAAGAAGTTACTTATTGAACTGTACTAATCTTGTGATTGTGTGAATTTTTTTGAGTTGTTTTCAGTTAAATAGTAACAGAATATATTAGTTAACTAATTAATACACGTATCAAAAACTGGCCATAAACAAGGATTAAATCAAAAAGTTAAATATTTGGTTATAAAAAAGATTGGTACGTTTACGATATCAAAGATTATTTCAATTGTAAAATAATAAAATAATGAAATAATCAATCTCCATAAATTATCATTGCATTAACTAAATGTGTATAACATACAAAATTTTCCGATTTTTACCTATTCATCATTTGGAAGAATGTTGTGATTATTTAAGAAATACACTATTGAATAAAAGTCAAGTATTTTCCTAATTTTAATTTTATCCAAATATCTTCGCCATTCGTTCGCGAGTTTTAGAAGTTGTTAGGTGTGTTTTTAGATATATCAGATATTTATATATATTTATTAGTAAATATTTCTATTTTTTCCCATTTATTTCACGAATATCGGTATAAATACCGGTATTATTGTTTTTATTTGTTATTGCAACCCTAAACCCGTAGTTATATGTAGAATATTTGTGTGACCTTTGTTTTATTTTAATTATCATACATATTCTAGATGACTTTTTTCAAGATTTATAATACGAGTACATTAAACTTTTAGTAATAAAAATTTACATTTAAAATGTTTAAAAAATATACCGTGCCTAGCTCGATCCTCTCATGAGTCAAATTAAACGTATACCACATCCTGGACGTCTCTCCTTTGAGGGGTGCATATTTTTTTAAGGGCAAAGGATTTGGACTTGGGTGAATTTTAATGAGAATAATTTTGTTCGCCTGCGTCTGGAGCGAATAATTAAATGAGTTAGTTAGTTCTGCGAGTATACGCTCATGGGGTGGGATTGCGAGGTGAAAATAGCTTTGAATAAACCACGGAAGCGGAATGTGTTCACTCATTATAATATTCAATTAAAATTTTAGTCAGTAGGTACTTGCTTCAATTTACTGTCGGAGTGTAAAACTGTGAAAATTATGTATCGCATATTGCTTCAACGGTGTTAGAATATCTAGGTAACTAGAAATTAAGGTTCAAAGGTAAAAATAATAAAAACAACACGCTCAAAGTACCTTAGTTCGTTACGATATAAACAAAAAAGATTCAAAGTTAAGAACATGTGTATTTTATAAAAAAATATATTTCCTTGAAATAAATTTAAATAATACAATAAAACTATGAGTTCTTTAAAATTCTACCAAAATACATTCGGGAGAATTTTTTAATCACAAAAATATACATAAACCAATATGTAGTAATTAAATGAAAACCTTCATTGTACACACATAATATTATTAGAGTTCCCATGTTATATTGAAAATTTAAAAAGGGTGTTTTTTTTCTTTATAGTTTACTATAAGGAAAACTTTCATACAATATAATAAATGAAATAATCGATTTATGAAGCATTGGAGAGTTTTAATATGCATATTTCAGAGCTGTTTTAGTCTGCTTAATTGAAGATGTCCCCTTAAGGTCCTAAATATACAGAAATACCCCGATCGTTTATAAATAATAAATAGATAATTAAATGGGCTGGACACATAGCTCGAAGAATGGACAATCGTTGGACAAATTTAGTCATCCAGTGGTATCCAAGAGGTACAAAACGTCCGCACGGTAGACCTAGAGGCCGCTGGAATGATGAAAGTTTTGCGGAAGTACGTGGCAACGCAACGCACAGGACCGAGAATCAGCTTAGAGAGGCCTTTATTTAGCAGTGAATAGTTTCAGGCTGATGATGATGAATTAGGTAGTAAATATTTGACTTTTAAATTAATTAAATAATACTACATTCCGACCATGTCCGATCCTAAAAGGATCATATGGGCCTCCGCATAGTAGAGGTTTGTATTTACAGATTTTGTTTTTACTAAAAATGGATGTCAGCCACTTGCTCAACCTATTAGGTCCATACCCTGACTCAAACACAAATTGAAAAACAATATGAGTACTTGCCAGACCCAGGATTCGAACCTGGGACCCACGGCGTTATAGTCAACGCTAAAGCCGCGCGGCCACCGTGGGTGTACTACATAGCGCTATCAAAATTTTACAAAAACATATATTTATTATGATCTTTGTCACATAAACTACACTATTAAATTGAATGGGATGCGAAAAAATATATGAGGTGAATTAAACTCATATTTAAATATAATATAAAATAACGTCTACCTAAACTTATTCTCACTCAAGCGAAATGCATCAATATCCAAAGCAATCTCGTTGTACAAAGCCATTGCTAGCCGTCCAATCAAATTATTTTTTCCCCGTTCGATACATAACACAAAATGATTCAAACGCATTCATTGCTGGCAAATTTATCGCTATTTTAAATTAAACTAGTCTTTCCACCGCACGCTCAGATTGAGGAATCGAAATTGATTTCGTAAATGTGAAAAGCGTCTTACGTTTTCTTTCTATCTGCATCCAGAGAAGTGCACTTAATTTTATTTCTTCCCATTAAAAAAACATATCTTTTTTATTTGATGATAAAATTTTATTTTTAATTGTTCACCTACGTTCGACAGATGTCACTCGCCATTTATCTTGCGTTTTTCACATAATATATCAGTATCACATAATTCCGTCAGAATATTTATATTATTTGTGAATGATATTTAGCGGGCTTCTAGGATGCTGAAATCCAGTTGAATTGAATAAAAGGTAGGCCAAGTAATTTTGGTAGAAGTATACGAAATTCTGAGTCATTTCCTATATAATATTATATTGTTATACATTGTGTATAATATACTAATATTTTTATTTATGGTACCTATCCATTCAATATATGCATATAAATTATGATTGTATGTTGGAAGAATACATAATCGGGATGCTTCATACAATTGAAAGAAATAATAAATAATATAATAAAGAAACAATTATATTTTATTGTCTTAAACTGTCTTAAAGGTTTTGTATTTTGCAATTAACTAAAACTATCAAAGAGTTTTTGAGACACTCCTAACATTTGTAGTGTTTATACTTCTATCTGTTAAAATTTATATTATTGAATTTAAAGATTTTAAAGGCAGTTTCATTTAAGTAAATAGTTTTTGTGTAATATATAACAAAGTGTATACATTTAAAATATGGTGCAATTGAGGTACATGTATATTAGAAATTTATATCTCATTACATTCAAACTATTTCGTTGTCCCTATTTTCACTTTTATGCATGTTTACAATATATATTACTTTCATAAATATCGTTATATATAATATTTGGGTTGTTACCGAGTGTTCTTCCTCCTTATGTCAGAGAGGCAATTTCCAAGCATTATATAATTTATTTAATGATTTCGAGAAAAAATATTCTGCCTACTGTTATGCATGATACGTTTCTTATTTTAGTAAGTGTCTATTATTAATGACACATCGCATACCTATGAAAGTATTAAGATATGTAATTGCTCGATAACGAATAGACGCATATATGCAATTTTTACTTCTCTTAAAGGTAGAATGAAGAAAATATATCCACAGGTAAACGTCGAGGAGAAGTAGGTATTAAGACAAAATTCGGTATTTGAAAAAATAACTGTTTATTTTTTAAAATATATATTATCTATGTCTATTTATTGCTACAATACCCAATGACAGAAGTGTGGTGAAACAGTAATGTAGCAAGTTTAAGTACTTGTGAACATGGATTGTCGATAGGAATAATATGAGAGTAGGAATACATTATTCATTGTGAAGAGTATTCGTAGTTAGCTTATTTGTTAAAAATTTTCCACAATAAAGTACATTTTAAAACTGCTGGCTACGAAATTAAATCTGGGGCCTGACAAATAAACAAGAATAATCTCTCATGAATACATGAATGGTCATTGATAGTTCAGTAGTTCTGAAGTATTCGAGAAGTTTAAGCTCAATATAGCTAATGCTTGAAGCTAAATATAAAACTACGCAGATATTATAATTAGATATAACATATTTAAAGCTCTGTATAAGGCTTATAATAAAATCTCGTTATCTATTAATAGTTGGGTGCTCTTTGATCCATATTGAGGAAGATGTAGGGACATTATATACATAGGTGCATTACATTATGACTACATTTTGGGATGGAGATTATTAGGTTTATATTGATAGACATACCTATTAGATATTTATCTATGCTTTTATCATTTTATGCTCGTACATTAAAAGTATACCTGCGTATAGAACCCCTTGGACTTGTTTACAAATGAGCATATTCAATTGTGTTTTCCCCCCTGTAGATTCTCTTTGTATGAAAAGAAAAAATGTGCATATTATTTTAAATATGTGGCAATGAGTGCGCCAGTTTTATTTTCACCCTCCCTTCTATGAAGTATAATATTTTCTTCTCATCTTTTTCAGAAAATTCTATCTCCCTATCATATGATTTTTTAGGGTACATATTACTGCTATTTTAAGATTTTACTGAATTAAACAGCTGTAGATAATATGACTAATGTAATATAAAATAACTCATTTGCATTTTTTACTTTTGACCAAAATCATTATGATAGGCATTTTTTCTCTCTTAATATTGTTATTTATTTGAATTTCAATTGTATTAAAACATTCAACTAAAATCAATTGAATTCGTCAAAAAAACGATGTTTTTTGCTTTAAAACTATTTTGAATTTGATACCATTATGTGCATTAAAAATAAAAAGCTAATATTGTATGCGAATAATTATTTCAGTTGACAGAAATATTGCGAGGTTATCAAAACATGGCTATAAGTTGAAAAGCCGGTTACTAATACATTTAAAATAAAATTGTTAAAGAATATATTATTAAAGCACTATTTTACTATAAGTTATTTATTGCATTAAATATTAACATCTTTTAATACCCAATAATAATATCTGCCAGGTATTTTTTTACGAATAAAAGTTAAAAGAAGTAAATGATTGCAGTTTTCAACTTAGATATTAATTAATGAATACTTCAGAATATTTTTGGATAGCTTACTCCGTTATATGTATACATAATATCAACAAGGAAATATCAAATATTTTTTTTTCTGTATGTTACTCGTACCTTTTACCTGTACTGTGTTTATTTTATTTAGTTAATAATGCGCCACTGAAATTTCTCAAATCGTTTGAGGCGCAGCATATCTCGCGGAGCCCCCACTCCAGTTTCTGCATGGCAATAAGAAAATGCAAATTTCCCACGGGAAACTCCCCAAAGCAAATGCACGGGAGCATAAGGTCGCGGGGATTTTTTCTGTATTCCGAGGCATACCGTTCAAGCCGGAAAATCGTCTGACGGAACCTATGATCATAATATAATTAAAGCATTGTTTTTTGGATTACTACATACCTGTATTTATATATACAGCCATTATTTTGAAATAGTTTAAATATAACTCCTAGCCACTCTCTCCTTCAACATCACGCTGTTGAGACTTTTGAGAAAAACAATATTCTTGAGACAATTCTTAACGACAAAGGATTACATTTATCGATATTCGAATCTAAGACGAAGTGACGTCTAGTAAGATCTTAATTTATTTGGACGATAAAGACATGAGAAAGATACAGGTGCTGGGTGGGGGTGGATGCTAAGAATGTCATTAACAACCAAATGGACAAACCAGTTAATCATCAGTGAACACCGAGTTTTTAGGTTTGCCTGCGCTGGTCTCTTATATATTTTTGTGATAAGTGTATGGTCTATTTCATTTTAGGGGCTTAGATATTCTTAATTATTATTACTCTCGTTTCCTTTCTCATTAATTAATTCAATCCTTTCTCTGTTTTAGGGATGATGCCCAACGTACACCCGTTACAACTGTTATTTAGCTTTAAAGAAACAGAGATAATTTGTATCGTTATCTGTCTATGAAGATTTATTGTTCTGAATCGATGCAGAAACCTTACAGACAAATGAAACAATAAATTTCACTGAACGCCCTGTCAAAGAAAAACCAAAGTTAGCCGTAAAACCTCAACAATGAAACGTCTCCATATAATATATCCCATCGAATGCGCGGGACAATTGAAAAACTTTTTCGTCTGCTTCGGGTACATTATTTTTATATGGTTTTATTATGTGAATGCACGGCTTTAAATTTGCCTTCTCGCTTTGATGTGCCCACTTTCAACTTTAGAAATAATACAACAGTATAAAGTTTTCATATCGCAACGTACGTGGTACAAAGTTACTACATTGAATCGCTTTGCAGTTTGTCAGAAAATGAATATTATTATTACAGAGGGTGGTACCTACTTCTTTTTATCTTTCAAGCTGTGGCAATTGAAAAATGTGCAGCCATTTTATATTCTTGAAAATTTTATTGTATACTCTCTTTCCCATACATTTTCATTACTTTTATACACCGTCGTACCTACATTATATTACAATTTGCAATATAACAAAGATTTTTTTCAATTAATCTTTTCATTTTAATAAAAAAAAAACTGCTGATTTAGTAAAATTTAAAATGTTTTGTAAATTTTCTTCATCTTCTTCTTACTAGTAGTTTAAAAATATGTGAGTTTTCGCTTTATAAGACATATGCTGCTATCTAGGTCTCTAAGTTACTTTAATACACTCCAGTTTTGGACGCATAAGGTTTTTTCAACTCTATCTCTCCATCTTGTATAAGATCAATCAATTATTTATTTACCTCCTGGCTACCCGTATGTTCATTTAATTGTCATGCATAGCTAGTCCATCTAATTTAAATGAACTAGCCACATAAGGCGACTCACTTTGATGAACTCTATGATTTGTGGGGTCTATTACACATCATATTATTACTCATTGATTTATATCCATCCAACTGTAATTCGTTGATTGTTTCAAAGAAACGCTCTTCTTAAAGTAGGCTATTGGTTTAGTTTCAAAAGCATCTGTTAACTCTTTAACTAACTATTTTGCAAACATATCTGTATATAATTATTAAAAAAAATAATGGTTGAACAAAATAATCTTAATAAATGTATTATTAAAATTATTTTAAAACGAAGATTTTTTAATGGTGGCTGATAAAGATAATCGACTTCGCAATAACTCCGGGTTAAAAAAAATTTTTACCAAGCCAGATTAATAGATTGTGAATATACACACGTTGATAATATGATCGAGATCGACGCGATATTTGTTCAATATGACTATTAAATGTATTCTTTCCTTTACATCGTTTTATAGAGTACTATTTCTTTTAATGGAAGATCCCATGTATAAATACTTGAGTAATAATCCTATCAAAATCACCTTTGCAAGTATCACATGTTCTGTAGATATACATATTATGTCCTATCCCTATATAAATACTCATTCAATTTATGCATTTTAAGGAAGTTATAGTATATTTTAACATCGTACTATTTACGTGATTTTAGTGAGGAATGAAAAACCAAATACGTATGTAAATCTTCTACCAGATGGAGCCTTGTGTGGTTTCCATATACAAATCACTGAAGCAAGTTTCACTGTATGGGGTATGGGACAACTGGGTACCAGGACATTTACCGGCGGCGGACTGTCGATTAAAATAAATAGACGTTCGTTACGGCTTTATACTTACAGAAAATAGACAAGGAATTGCAATCAGTTTCTATCAACTACGTAGTAGTTTCAATAATTCGTTAAAATGTTTTTTGAATTGAGAATTATCATGCCTAAGGGTTTATATAAAAATAAAAGAACACTTTTCTCGTTGGAACTTAAACATATGCATAATTAAATCATTATTTACGTGTGCATATTTAAATATTTCACCAAGAAGGTATAAAACAATTTTAATTTTAATATAAATAATAATATTAAATAAATATATACAAGTACCTATAATTCACGAAAGTCTATTTATTTTCGAATTTCATTGGATTGCATGGCACCTAATTGTCCCGCCGCCGGATCGTCCCAGACCACACTTTATGCCATAAGTACTGTGCGGCCATTTATGACATAAGTAAGTTTAAATACTATTACTATGGTCGATTAGAGAAACATGGCTCTAAAATCTGACCATTTATATAAAACTAAGTCAAAATAAAGTTATGTGGATATTTTAAGATGTAAATTATAGACCAGCAATGACATTTAATATAGTTATATACAAACCATGCAATCATTGAACACGATATAATTTATTGATGTGATTTGAGTTTATATGTGAAACTAGGTTAAAATGTAAAAAATCGGTACATCCACATACTGTATTTTAATATTAATCTATTATATGAAAATTCAGCAATAAAGTAGACTAATAAATAAAAAATAAGTAAATTTTGAATTATCTGATATAAGTTTATTAATAATACTAAGTGTATGTATGTAGTGATAGATTTATTATAAACTATTTTATAACTAAGTTACAATGTCAATAAATATATAATAAATACATTTTATATACATAATATTCTAATAGAATTGAAAAGAGTTGCAATATTACCTGTCTGTAAAATGTTGTAAGTAGTAATAACACGATGTAAGTACTTTGAATAATGCTATTTTTATTGGTATGAATTTTCACTTTTTATGTCTAATAAAAAGACATAATATAGAGATGATTTTATGTCACATTTGTGTTTTATTGCTAATGTAATGAATGTAGGTACAAAACATATTCCGGATTTAAGGTTACGTACACGACAAAGCGAAGCGACAAAAGACATCGGTTTGATAACCAAGACAGTCCTACGTATAGTTTCGTGCAATGATATTCAAATTTATATTTCAATGTATTTCTTATCTTGAGATACTTAACTATATTGCCAATTTAATAAACAATGGTTTGTATTAAATTTTATACAGCACATTTTTAAATATTTTAAAGACGTTAAAATACGAAAACACAATGTAAACATTAACTTTAAATTTAATAATCCGGATATAAAAGCTTCTAAAATTTCTACAAATAGATAACTTCTGATAAAATATTACATATTTAAATAATACATAGATTTCAATAGTCCGATTTTTCTATAGCATTTAATCCACATAGTTTAATAATAAACAAGGCCGGCTGTGTCAAAAAATATTTCTAATACTTAGCTATTTATACAAAAAATGCTTTTACGAAATTGTGATGACGTATCTTATATGAATATAATATATTTTTTGTATTTATGGTCAGCACTAAGAAGTTTTATAAAACTACTGAAAACAGACAAAAAACATACTTTAAATAATATTTGACTTGAAAAAAACTGTCAGTTAAGACTATTAATTTTTTATGCGGTATTTTTAAATATAAAAACATTTTTTTTAAATTTGAATTAATCTAAGTATGTATTCTAATGGATTTAAGTTTTGTACTATTCCATTTGAGTACTCAAATATAATTGTACACCAAAATAATATTTAGGACATCGTATTTACTCATTCGAATAACTATAATCGATAGAATGAGATTATGGTACACTTTGCTTTATCGCACTTCAACTATACTAACTTAAAATCAAAGTAGAATTTAGATTCAAATTCTATCAAATACTCTCGGCCGATAGTATTAATATTACTAGTATGTATGTATGAATGTGCTATCTTTGTTGCGACTATATGTTATATGGTGAACAGCGTTTTTTTATTTGAAGTTATTTCACCAACGATATTGTTTTGAATCGTCGCTTTGCTTTGTTATGTACATAATATACAACGGGTATGTTTTATTTCTGATCCTTTTCTGTCTCGGTCACGTAAAATATGGGATTTTGTTTATTGACATAAGGAAGATGAGGTCGGATCTTAGGACTTATTTGAGTGTCGCCATGTTTAACAGGAGTCACGTGCCAACAGATAAAATATCGGCTTCCTGTCACATGTATCGGTGAAAAGGATACCTTATTGAAATAGGATATGTCCTGCTAACAAACACATTTCTTTGACGTCGATAATGTGATAGAAATCTACAACTACGGAAAATACCTAGGAAAACTACTGTTGCGTAACATCAAAGCCAGAAAATATACAGGGTATTTTTTCTATACACATGACTTTATCTCCTGAATAAATACAATTACTTATATTTATTGTCACTCACTGTGATAACTATTTGTTTGATTGATTCTCAATTTGAATATTTTGGACAATTGCAAATAGCAAAAAATATAAATAGAATATATCGAGAATATTATTTTTTTAGTATTTGGATAAATAACATAAACTTTAACATTTTTCCACGTTTTTCTTAGCTCGTATTCTTGTTTGTCCGGTAGTTGTTTATCCAGTACAAATCTTGCAATCGATTTTTAACCAACGTCTAGCTTGACATAAAACTTTTAGAATAAATCAGAACACGATGCCAATGCATTCTTTCAATACTTTTAGCCATCTTTAAGTAGAATTGAATTCATTTTCAGTTAATTCTGTTTTGTATGAAAAGTTATTTTGGAAGTAATCCGTAAAAAGAAAATTACTATTATTGATTGCTAAGGGGATGGTCCTAGCAACTAAATTATTAAAATATACGTGCGTTACTATGGAAATCAATATGAAATGTCAAAATGACATTTCAGTATTCTATAATATTTATTCAAGTAAATTCAGTTATCAAGTAAAAAAAAAGTATTTATTTATACATAGAATTGTCAAGTTTATATGATTCAACAGAAAATTAAAAAATATGCTTATAAAAAGATCTTTTTATCTTGTAATTTATTTAATATTTATATGAACCTACTTGAAACTAAAAAGATCGTATTCATCGGTCGATTTATCGTAAGTTAAAAATTGATAACATCAATATAATATAGGTCCCTACGTATGACGTTAATTTATCTAAGTCAGAAAAAAATAATGAGTATTGACAGAGGTACCTAACCTTTTAAATATTTTATTCTGACGTGGTTTGAAAATTGACTTATTTACTATGCATTAGGTTTTAATTATATTCAGTAATAAGTCACAATAAAATTAATTACTTTATTATAATTATCAAATCTATATATAAATAAAACTATTAAAAAAAAACAAAATATGTAATAGCTAGGTACTAATTTCATTTAGTTTAATAACAATCAGGACCGGTTTTTCTCACTTCAGAGGGACATTTTCAAGAGTGAACGCCATAGAAGGAAAAAAATGGGATATTAATAAAGGTTTTTTGTCACTATCTAGAAATTTTTATTGATATTTTGACTTTGAAATTTCACCTGGTAGCTCTTAGCACAAGTAAAATAATATAAATTCGATAGAGATAATAATATATTAAGAATATCTAGTAAAATATAATAAATTCTAGATTGAATGATAAATTTTTCATTATTAAATAATAAAAATTGCGTTGCACATAATAATACTGATTCAATGTAAGAAGTAATCAAAAAATGTTTACCTGTCTACATAATATGGCTGATAATACCTTGATCGTTGATAAATGAATGTCTCACATGAAAACTATAATATAACTAGTTCGAATATTGAGTGAAGTCATTATATGTATTTTGGCTATATTATATTTTACAGATAGTTTATCTTTACGTCGAATAAATACACAAAATATCGGTATGCACCATTCTTCTATGCTGTTAACATAGTTCAAGTAATGTTTTAAAATTGTCTCATCTTCAAACTATAATATGTCCATTTTACATTCGGTTTTTAATCGATTTGAATCATTTTAATTTGATTTAGATATGGTATAATGTCTGCAATAATCCATTGAAGAAACATGTTTTTTTTTAGAATTATTAATGCTTTGGACACTGAAAACGCACCTGGCGCGTAATGACTAGGCGGCCGATCGATGTAATTAACGTGCATTTTAAAGGAGGTAATTAAAAAATCATTATCTAGTCCAAATCCCCAGGCTTTGAGAAAAACACACAAATATTCTGTCCTGACCGGGAATCGAACCCAGAACTCTTGGGTGGAAGGCAAGCGCCTTACCCACTACACCACGAGAGCCTCCGATGAAACATGTATTATTAAATAAAGTTTGTAAATTATTATTATTATACTTGTAGTAAAATAATATGTATATTAGAAATGGAAGTTTTATTTTAGCTATAAAAACTTAGCTTCACATTTTGATAAGTAATTAATGTCCCAGATTAGCAGAACAATTTTTTTATTTCAAGCGGAAGCGTAAGAAAAAATGATGAGCATTGCCGGTAAGCTTACAGCATAGCTAAAAAAACATCCGCCGTAAATGGGTCAGTGAACATGTATTACAACCATAAGGGTTAATACATGATCATACCTTTATTTTAATGAACATAAAAAATTGTTTTTTTTTTTAACTTAGCCTGTTTTTTTAAATTTTAAAAATACCACTGGTATTTTTTGATTGAGATATTTACCCAACTGGTCTTCTTGGTATGAAATGCACGTAATATACTTAGTATAAGGCGTATAAGTACCTATATGCGACTAAAAATTCTGTAGGTCCCGGGTAAAAGATTATAAGTCACGTTTTGATGAAAATGAGATGTTGTTCTTTTTTGTGCATAATTGATTATGCGAAAAGTTAGCAAACAAAAGTTCGTGTCCTGAATACATCTAAGGAGAATTTATCATCAGTCAATTAAAATTCTTATTAACGCATTCGCTGCTAAATAGATAATTAGATTGCCCCCTTTAAAATGCACGTTAATTACATCGATCGGCTGCCTGGTCATTACGCGCCGTGTGCGTCTTCCGCGTCCAAAGTATTAAGTTTTCATTAGAAGTTTTTGATAATTAACTAATACACATGAATATGTTATTAAAATAAAACACAATATTTACAAAAGTTATTCGATATATCTCATTTGATTTTGATCGGGACTGATTTCAGATTGGGAATGTTTAATTGAAATAGACGAAATTGATCCTGATATTTTTTTTATAATAAGTATATTTTTTTGTTATTTTAATTAATGTAATGTATTTTCAAGACTAAACAATAAAATAAAAATATTTTAAAGTGCTAATACTAAGAAAAATCGTACACTTCGTAACCTTGTGGCACAGCCTCAAGGGTTTAGTCGTCGTGGCCGGCCGTAACTCATCCTGCAGCGGTGCTACAAAAGCGACCTACGCGCTGCAGGTCTGGAATGGCGGGAGGCGCAAGAGTTGGCGATGGATCGAGGGGAGTGAGGCGAACTTGTGCTTGCCTCTGACTCCTTCTATTGCCTTGAGACTCCTTCACTTGAGATTGTATGGATACTATCCGTGGCTTTATCCAACTGACTTTCTCTTAGGCATGCTTACATACTGCAGTCTGCAATTTAGAAGAAATCTTTATTTAGCTACGTATTTTTTTCGACTTATACGAGGTATAAATGAGAACTCTGCCATTCTGGGCAGTGTTGACCTGTGTGTCCCTGATAACTATATTAGAAATAGAGACCATCAGTTGTTTATTCTCCCAAAGTGCAGAACCAACCTGCCACTGATAATGCCAATTGGGAGGGCGATAACTATGTTCACTGAAATTGCTTCGGGTGTTGATATATTCCACCTACGTGAGAATGAGTTAAGGTGGACGTTGTTTTATAATTCTCAAAATAGGGTCTGATTAACTCATCCGGTGTACTTCATTGTACATATCTAATTAACTACTGATCTATCTGTTTTTTATCTAATACTGATATATTTATATATCTTTGTTTCTAAATGTCATGTTGTGAACGTCTTAAACTTATAATTTGTATTAAACTTTGTTGTTGTACTGTTAAAGTTAAACTTATAACATAATTTCCACAATATGTTAAAAAAATAAATAAATTGAAATTGAAAATTGCCCTATGCCCGAACGCTGGGTCGTGATAGGATGATAGCAGAAGAATACTAAGAAAACTAGTGAAATTATAATGTTTTCTATTCAATACTGAATATATCCAAAATCTATGAATTGTAGATTTTTTAATATACAAGATAGGTTAGTATGTACATGTTTTTGAAAATTCCTGGAAGAATGTTGAACTGGATAAGACACAAACTCGTATTTTCACTTTCCTGGTGAGTACTCTAGCGATTAGCCTTTAGGTTTTTTCATATAGATCTAAATTTAATACCAATAAAATTCTCAGTTACGCACTTACCCACATCATTTTGACAAAGAACTACCTATCACAACTTATTACTAAAATTATTATTGACGGTTGTTACATATTTACTGTACAAACAGATTGATGCATTTTATACAGTGATTTATATATTATTTTGAAAGTGAATTTTAGATTTGAGCAACCGATGAAAGTGATCATTGATAATACTGCTACAGTTTCCCCTTACTTAATGGCGAACATGCTCAGCGTAGGACAAATGGAGCTTTTATTGTATTTTCAAAGCATGATACTGGATATTCCTTAAACGTTGTAGATAATCTATTTATATAATTTTGAAGCCTTATTATCCTTTATATTTATTTTAAACATTTGATGACTGCATAAAGCATTTTCATTACATAAAAAAGTATTCTTTTAAACCTCTCGTTCAAATATTTTAGAATATAGTCATATTTCAGTACATGCATAGTGGTGTTAAAATTTTTTACATTTATTAATTTTTAAACGTATTTATAAAACCATTAGTATAATTTATGTCGACATTATTATAGTGAAATATTTACGATAAAAAATTATATTAATAATATCTGTAATCCCAAATTTGACAAGAATTAGGCATTTTATTATTCAAAAAATGGGAAAGATTAACACATTTGAAGATAATTCTAAAGATACTTATTATAAGCGTTGTCTTTGACCATTCAAGTGTGATAAATATCCTACGAATAATGATTGCTTTATAATAATTATTGACCTAAGAATAAGGTAGTGTTTTTTGAAATACACCATTTCTTTTGGCATTCCCCAGTGGTTAAGCTACAACATACGGCCGTAGCCATAAATTGACAAACTAAAACTGAAGCAAGGAGTAAAATGATGTTAATGCGCGTGTTTGAACATGTACCGTTAAAAAAAATCGGTGAGGTTAGGTTAAGGATGTTTGTTGCTGTAAGTGTATAGTAATTTAATTTTAACGAATTTAATAAATTAGTATTAATTTATAAATCTACGTTTTAGATGCTTAGATGTATGAATACGGGTTACATTAATTGTTTAACGAATATAATACAGTTACTGTGTTTCCTAATATAACACATTGTACCAAAACGTATTGTACAATTTATTCGTACCTATTTAAAAGTCAGGGGACTACAAATGATGCTTAAATTAATAGTTTGTTTTTAAAACCTTGACCTTCTTTTTTTTGTACAAGGTGGTTCAGAGAGATTTAATACATTGAGGTATTTGCATATTTGCATTTGTGGTTATAATATTTAAAAAAAATGCTCGATTTTAACTTTTAGGTGAAGTGTGTTTACTTAGCTAATTATCAATAAAAGGTGAAATACAGGGATCATTGGTGAAACATAATTACGAAATTTTGACGGAATCAGAGTGTTTCTGCATTAACCTTATCACTGCCAACTAATTTTTATTAGGTTGACACTTGTGTTTTTGGAATAAAATAAATCCCTTAAAAATATGAATTATGAGCAAAATGATAAAAAAAATGTAAAAACTTACTAAATCAACATGTTTCTCGTCATCATGAAAATCTTCACAGTATTATAAATGTAAAAAAATATACACAAACAGTTTATTCAGAAGTTATGACGTTTAAAAGAACGCACGAGCTAACTCGTCCATGGCGTGTCACGACATACATGCTTTGAGGAGACTTGAACTCGGCTCTGTTTATTAAATTACGTTTCTCAGCGATGTTGGTTCTGGGCGAAATTAGCGAAAGAAATGTATTTTGAATGTAATGTATTTATTGAATTAATAAAAAATGGTATAAAGTACAGTTGACCTTTCACTTAGTTTATGCACATAAAACGGCCGTCGAAACACAGTTATCAATGACTGTTTCCTCATACACGCCTCAAGTAACCTTGACGGTTCAACTGATTTAAACCTTGCAGTGTGGTCAAGAAAGACACAAAGTACCTATTAGAAATACTGATCCATTTCAAAGACAGTGTCACCCACAATAAAAGCTTCACAATGGTTAAGTTTTACATTACGACACACAAAAAAAGCCTCCGGAATGTCCTCATTTTTTTTAATCCGCGTTGCGGTTATATGGAAACTTTAATGCATTAGTATGATACAGACGTAATCATTAATAACATATTATTAATTCACCTATCTCACCAAATAGGTACAAAGTCATAGCTATACGACAAAATGTAATACGTAATTTTATTAACATACCTAGATTATTATCATAACTATTTTCATAACAACATTTCGTATGAACATATTGAAAGTAGCTGTCACAAACCACAGTAGTACGCCGCGTGCCGTGAATCATTGCTCAGTGACGTGCGAAATGTGTTGTTTGCACTGGACTGCCGCGGTCGTCCGCTCAGAAACGTGCCAGCTGACCAATGCCCGATACGCCCCCCCTCTTTTCTTCCCACCACTGCCATACTATAACCGTTAAATCTCGTACTCTTTTTTATATTTTTAGTTTGTCGTGTAAAGTCCGTTATATTACGGATGTTGTTTGTTTTATATTTTTTTGTATTTTTGGATCGCATTTTATTTGATTGTCAATAGCTATTTTATGTTGTAGGAACAGTTTTCACATTTAATCTGCCAAATATGTTATAATTCTTTTGAATCTGAATATTTATTGTAAATAAGAGGTGGTTTAGTAGATAAATTTATAGATACATACAGAATAGCAGATTAGCAATCGATTCACAAGCTTTTAGAATGTTATGGATTTAAAATGTTCCTATATTCGAGTGATAAAAAATAGTTATTAGTATTATTATAAGTACTACAAATTACAAAACATATTTATCAGTAGTGGAGGAGGTAGGCTGTTAAGATCCACCATAAATAGTGCATATTAAACTCTGTTAGTCATACGTGTTTGTTTTTATTGAACTAAGACTACAATTTACAGATGATATTGGTTGGTTTTAAAAAAATCAATTAAACCGTGCCTAAACCAAACCATAATAGTTTTGGTATATTTTGGGTGATAAATTGTGCACACTTTTTCATTCATAGGTACCTATTTGTTTACGTTGGATTAATAATACATATTACACATATTGTAGGTTCATTTTTTTAAAAATTCATTAAACCCTGCCTAAACTAAATTAAAATAGATACAAAATGTTATTCTATCTAAAAAATATACAGAGTTATGTATGATTTAATTGCATCATTTTAGATATTTTATAGAAATACGAGTATTTTTTTACTATTATCTATTATGGCTTGGTTTTCGCAGGGTTTAATTGAATTTTTAAACTTAACCAACACCATCTGTAAATTGTAGTCTTATTTCAAAGTAAACAAACACATATGACTATGCACAATTTATGACGGATCTTAACGGCCTACCTCCACCCTTTGCCACTGATATTTATATAAGCATTCAAATTAGATGTTTCTGATATAAATGAGAAAAAATTAGATTATAGATATTTTTGTTACTACTACTACCTATTTAAAAAAATGAAGGTTTTATAAAATTGTGAAATGTTTTCAATTTTATTTTGTTACGTCATTGGTGACTTCATGTGATAATAGTTAATATTAACACTACTTATCTCTTACTCAAATGTCCTCTGGCGTTAAGGGAAACCGATGCGGAACTGTAGTCACAACAATAAATTTCCAATTAGGCAACGCATGAGCTGCCCCTGAGCGGGAAACGCGCGCAAATAATTAAAGCCCCTTGCAGTTCAGTTAATATTCTATGAAATTGATGGTTATTATACAAAAAAAATCTTTTTCTATCAATTTTGCATTTCGACGTCACTGGATTATTTGCTCTGGGGTAGGTAGTTTATTATTTGAATATGGAATAGAATGTTTTGTTAGTACAATTTAAAATATGTACCTACCTATTTATTTTAATTTTCGTTTCATCATCGTATTAATTTTATTAATAAGAGTAAGAATCGCAAAGTACAAGTTTAAGACGTTCACAAAATGATATGAAACATGTTAACAGAAAAATACTAGAGTCTATAAGCATACCTACGTCGTAAACAATCATAAATCCACGAATAGAAACCATACAACCACAAGCATTTATTTTTCCTAAACCCTCTCCACTATACAATCGAACTTCAATTGCTAAACCGTCCACCCACTCTTAAGCTTACTTTATATTAAAGAATTAAAAATAAGTAATATAAAGGCAACTTTACATAATTATATCGGTATACCATGCTCCAGCATCGGATCATGTGAAAAACATAGTCACACCATTTTTTGCAGTCTCACGCATCCTGCCTTGTCAACTCCACAGCTTTATTAAGTTACAACATTTTTATTAGCTCATATTCTTGTTTGTCCAGTGGTTGTTTGTCGAGTACAAATCTTGGAATCGATTTTAACTAACTTCCCGACTAGCTAGACATTTGAAACTTTTAGAATATATCAGAACACGATGCCAATGCATTCTTTTAATACTTTTAGCCATATTTAAGCACATCTTCAGTTAACTCTGTTTTGTATGGAAAGTTATTTCAGAAAAATCCATAAAAAGTAAAAGACTATTATTGGTTGCTAAGGGGGTGGTCCTAGCAACTAAATTATTAATATATACGTGCGTTACTATGGAAATCAAAATGAAATGTCAAAATGACATTTCAGTATTCTATATTAGTTTGTTTTTTATTTACTTCATATCAAGTACAAGTTTGAGCATATTGAGCCTAATAATTCAACAGAAAATTTAAAAACGTTTTATATAAAAAGTTCTTTTTATCTTGTAATTATTTTTATCATGATAATATTACGAGGATTGGATGGGCATTTTTAAAATATCAGAAATGCGGTAGTATAATATTCGCGCGAATTTCAATTAAGAATCTTCGTTTTTATCTATATCTATCTAGGTATTGATAATACTTAAACTTTTGTATCGGAAAATTTGCTGTACTCCATTTAATTTTCTTCATAGCGCTATTTAAAGATTCATGTAATTATTTTTGATGTGACAATCTACGTATGCCAGTAACTCGCTCTCCATTAGTCCAATTCTAAATTCGCTGGCATATGTAATCTAGAATATATGGCTTGTCAACATGAAACGTTATCTCTCAATTGAGCACCTTTGTTCGGTTTAGTCCTTATAGTCGTTATTTATGGAAGATGAGCAATGAAATGTTCCTTGGAAAATCCAAAATAAAATATTTCCCTTCTTATGTTACAACTAATTAACAGTAATTAATTGTAAAATATATTGAAAAAAAAGATGACAGGAACAATTAAAAGAGACAAGAATAAAGTTATACAACAAACATTTATTGGCCCCGTAGTTGTTTAATATCCTTATTCAGCTATTAACCACGACTTTTCATAAATATAATATAATTATATTTTGAAAAAATATTTTGTCAGAAAATTAGAAAAACTATATACTTAATGTAAAGTAATAAAAAAATCAAAAGCATCATAATGATGCCCTACTACGAAACCATCTGTACATAACATAAGACGTAAAATCACATGCCATTCTATAGGTAAATATTGTCATAATATGAAATTATTTTTTTATTAGGTATAATAATAATATTTATTGAACAGTACAAAATTGACATTGAGATAATATTATAATAATGTTTTAGTATATTATAAAAATAATACAAAATGCAGATGATAAAGACGTGTTGCAGTTTATTCAAATTTTTCAGTCAATTATAAACTCCAATATAAACTTTTACCCTACTATTATGTCTAGTGGAATTTAAATTAATAATGATTTAAATAATAATATAAAATAATAATTTTAGAAATCAGCGACCACTTTGCATATTTGTTAGAACGGAATAGTTATACCTACTTAGTTTTACTTTTAATTTTTGATTTGAGACGTTTTACATAAGTTATGTAACATTCTAAGTCATCGGTGAAACTATTATGAGAGTATCATATATGACCAGATTAAAATAAATGATTTATTTTATTAGCACATCTGTTTATTTTTCGAATTTCGAATTTGCGTTTACGTGTATGTTTTATCTCATCTTGCCCCCTTTAATGCATTTTCTCCCTGTCTCATTCTTTCCAACACATTTACATAATAAATGTGTTCTCGAATGTTTTACAGATAAATGCAGATAAAGCACTAAGGTATTGTAATTAAAAAGTATACATTACAAGAAAAAATAAGGCGTCAACATTAGACAGGTACTCTTTCAAAATCCTAATTTATGCCATGTTTTAAATTATTAATCTATTAAAACAAAAATATATTGTGTTTGCTTAAATGAATGTTTAATGATCGCAGCTTCCATCTTTTTAAATATATGCGATATTATCATTTCTATCTACTGTAAATATGAACTATTATTCTATACACAATTCTATAGATGATAGTTAGTTACTGAAATTACTTAATAATTTTAATCACTGTATTATGTACCAGCGATCAGTTTTTGTTAATTTCTTCATTATATTAAGACAATACTCTGAAGGGACGGCTTTGAATTCGCGATCCGATCAGCGTCGTATCCTACTCTATTGTTCTCATGTTAGCTTCACGAGATAGGTAAGTATGTCTTTTATATATTCGGCCGTTTTTATCAGTCTATTGGCTTATCTTGGTAGAAACAATGTGGTGATACTACAAAGGAATGGATTTTACCTTCTTGTATGTACACGGCCTACTGTCATTTAGCATTATGGTATATTTACACTATCTCGAAAGAAAATATTTTCTCAAATTCTATTAATAATAAAGATACATACAAACACTGTAGATTAAATTGAAGGAAAATTTTCATAACAGTTTCTTGATGAGATAATGAGAGATTATAAAATGATAATATTATATATTACATTTTTTAAATATTTTAGACACGAAATGCTAACTAGATTAATAATTAATTGTAGAATCCATAGATTTCTTAAAGCTTTTATTTTTTCTTAATTTTAGATTGCATCTAGTGAATCAACAGTATTTAAAAATCAAATAGTAAATCTTTATAATATAATTCAAAAGTATAATGATTTTACAATATATTATTTGAATATATTTTTTTTCTGACCATGTTCGATTCTAATAGGATCATATGGGCCTCCACAGAGTAGAGGTTTATATCAACAGATTTTGTTTTTTGCGAGAAATGGATGTCAGCCACTTGCTCAACCTATAAGGTCCATACCCTGACTCACACACAAATTGAAAAACAATATGTGTACTTGCCAGGCCCAAGATTCGAACCTGAGACCCACGGCGTTATAATCTAACGCTTAAGCTGCGTGGCCACCGTAGGCGTCAATTACATAATTTGAAAACATCTCATGCATATAAAAGACACTAGAAAAAATCATATTGTAGAAAAAAAATACGACAGCCGTCGGGACTTGAACATGTATCTGGCTGGATTCGCGCCAGTATGATTTTCCAATTAAGCTACGGGCATCTTATTAAATTGGGATGATTCAGCAAATACAGGTTCAAGTCCCGTCGGGTGAAGTATTTTTTCTACAAAATGATTTTTTCTAGTATCTATATGCATGCGTTGTTTTCAAATTATGTATATTCAATATATAGTATGTTACATTCTCAAGCGTCGAATCGCTGAATAAAAAAATAGTTTATCAATATATTATTTGTTTATTAGTTGATGTCATGTAATATTTAATAAGTAACATTTCCCCCGATCGGAGCAGATGGAGCACAGACATTCAGATTTTTTTTACGAGAAATAATTGTTAGGTATTTTTTTAACCCATTCAGATTTGGATCAAATACTCAAGATCAAGTAGGTTTTTTTTTCAGATGATATGTATTCAAACTTGTACCCATGGCTTCAGAGATGAGCCATCGTGAAACACATATTGTACTACATTCGTTTTAAAACAATGAAAAGGTAAAAAAAAAGATCGAACATTTTCTGTAAGCCAAGCAGATTTGAAGCCTGTGTATTACACAGTGTACTACGAAGGACTAATGAAGGCCGTCATATTGAAAGAAAGAGTCGGTATTGTATAGATGTCAATATCAAAAGAAAAGTAACGACACCACAGTAACGAAATATCAGTCAAAAGGTTGGGCCAATTATGGTCACTCTTATCCCTATATTTTCCTCCTACGTCAAACCATTATTATTGTCGCAAGTCCAGGCGCAACTCAGTTACGGATCATCAGTTGACCGTGATTGAAAACCATTTAGTTAATTCAAGAAAACGGGCGGGTCTAAGCTTGTTACAGCTTAGCCGTCGTTAACAAGTAATTCAAAGCGCATATAGAGTGCATACCACGTGTGTGTACAGTGTAACCGTCGTGGAAACAAACTGCAAACTCAGTAAATCCAACCACCTGTCAAGCCATGTTATCGGCACAGGGTATCTCGTTATTCATCAACCGTGTGCTGATAAAAACTTATAACCTAAACCATTTTTGACTGTCAAGTGCCGCGCACTGGGTGACCAAATAAGCAATACCGCGCGAGAGTGGTAGTGCGTGACAACCAGATCACGGAGCCTGCCTCGTCAGCATAAAAGGTCAATGCCTGGCATCATACACATAACCCCCCCCCCCCAGTATTATGAATTATTCTGTCACCATTTACAGTCCACTGAAAAGCGCAGCCAGGTATTGATACTTTTTTGATTGCCTTTGGTTCATTATGCGGTATGTCTTCCTAGGCGATCTACCTTGCATTATTTTGGAAAGAAGAGGAAACTTAATTTCAGACACGTAAATTATTAATTTAGTAAATAAAGATATTATGTCTCACCTCCGCATGTTTTTTGTTCATAATTAATTTCATAGAATAACTTGATCCAATTTATAATTCAATAATGTTTAAACGTTATTTTTATAAACGTTTTAATAATGTATTATATGGACGGACCTTGACTTTTGTGAAGAAAGAAATAAATTCCCTTCTGTCCGTAATTAATTTGAAGATTTGGCGATCCATCAAATGATTAAAGATGAAAGGTTATTGGAGCGTACAACGTTTATTGGGATCAAGAATTTTTCTTGGCTCATGGTTTTATTATTATTTTTAGTATGTATTGTGTCCCTACTTATATACTTGCAAGACTAAGGAAAGTCTTTGAAAAGTAATGAGAATGGAGCATTTTCTTTTGATTTAATGACCCAGATAACTTTGTTGTGTTAATTGGAAAAATCTCATATTTCAAATTAATAATAAATAATTGGTATTTTAATATTTTTTCGTCCATTTAGCCAAATAATTAATTATCCTTAGAAAAGCTCTTAAAATATTATTTTTTTTTTGTAGAAAAAAATACCGTTTATTAAAAATATGCAGATTCAAAATAATTTTTAATTTAGCTTATAAAGTCAATTACAGTGACTTATTTTCCTAAATCATATTATATTAAGATATTTAATATAATTTCTACATAAAAAAGTCACCGATTATGTATATTAATATTATTAGTCATTATTTTAAATAAAATAAATTGACTTTTACTATAACAGTCATTTTAACATAATATTTCCGTATTAACACTTTAATATGTATGACTCTGAGGCTTTTCTTTGTTGTGAATTTTCAATTAAGAATGGCACATTCTAAAACTTTTTATATATTTACTCATAATTAAAAGATAATTGAAATTAAAAATACTAGTATGTGGAAACCAAAAATGTAATCAAGGACAAGCTTAACGCCATCCACGAATCAATTCTGGTATTATTATTAAATTGATTTTATTGCCGTAGCCATCATAATCTTATATTATAAGGTGGGCTAGCGGTGACGTATTAGCTTATACTGTAATGTGTCCCGGGTTTGAATTCAGGATCCAAGATTCAAGAATCCAAAATATGGATCTAATAGGTCGAGCAAGTGGTTAACACCCATTTCTCGTAAAAAATCTATTATTACTATCATCTCCATTTTGTGAAGACCCATATTATGATCTTCTAATGGTCGAAAATGGTGAAGTAATTATGTTGATGAATTTGAAAACATCCTCAAATTAGTATGTCTTATGAACTATATGAAGTAATACGAGAGGATGGGTTTGTAGCCGAAAATAGTGGTCAATAACAATAACGAAAAAATTGTAGAGTTTTTAACCTATTCCATTTCCATCATATAATAATAATATTACTTTATTTAATCTTACAACATATTTGAATTCTTTTGATTGGCTTAGTAATGAGTGTCATAACATAATAAATTTAAAAGTATAAATTCTTCCAAATATTTCAAGTCTAGCTTATAATATACCAGTTGCAGGCACTATTCGACTCATTTATGCACTGCTAAAAATTACAGATATATTCAGTGATTATGTATTATTTTTAAAATGTATTTTTCAATATGGATGTATGTGTATAATAATATATATATTAAGATTTTTTTTGATAAATTGTAAAATGTATGTTGATTTATTATAAACTGTAATTTCATATATTTTTGTATTAGAATGTCTATCAATAAATAATTACATAAAATAAAATATTTGATAAGAACGTGTATGGGTAGTTTTTGATATACTATGTATGCTATATTTTATAATAATATAGTGTACAGAAAATAAAAATGATACCAACTGATTGCTGATATTATATTTGTTGGTATATTTTGATCACCGGAAATAACCATGCTATCTTGGGATAAGGCTTGTAGAATTCCTGAACTTAATGATTATTTAGACAAAGTATTTATGCTTGGTGGTACGAGAGCTTTGATTTTCCACGAGCCTTGGGTCCTTCCTTTGTTTTACGCTAAAAGGTTCCCTCCTTTTTATATGTGAGCTGAAAACGTAGACTACTCCGTGTAGTATCTACTTTGTAGTAAACTGAAGTAAGAATAGGTTTTTTCGTGGAGACAAAGAGAATAGATCGATTTCATTCGTTTGTCCGGAAATTGACAGGATAAGCTCTTCCGTACAAATAAAATGCTTTCCGATCAAGAAATGACGTGCTTACATAGATACAGGTAGTTACTTATATACTTATGAGGCTAAATGTATGATACATCTAATAATAATGATATTGGTTATTAAATTTGTTGGTTGCTTTTGACATGCGTCTGTACGTTGTTATAGATAATATATTTTATATTGATGTAAAAAATACTATTTAGTAAATATCTACAGTATGTACATAAATATATGTTTAATTAATATACTTTAATTATGTTACATTGTTAACACAATGCTTACGGGCCTTTTTAATTAATTTTGTAATTAACGTGTTAATTTGCATTTGAAAAGTAATTAGCAAAAACACACTTTTGTGCGGCCCGTAAGCTATGGGTTAACCCAGCAATTTATTATTATATAGTATATTAATAAGATTTGTATACTGTATAATAGGTACATACTAGTATATTATTTAATATTTCGTTTTATAATAATAAAAGAGTAATGGTATAAATAATTGTGGAATTGGTTATTAAAAGAACCTACATAATGTGTTATTTCTTCCAAATAACAGAAAAAATAAATTTTGAATAATAGTGAATGACTTTTGACAAAATCTCTATTTTGAGATAAATATAAACTGTTCAATATTTATGTTATCTTAGCTAATATTATAATGTATATAATATATTATATATGAATTTTTTGAACTATGGATCATCAACCTGTTACCACCAAGGGGGGGTGGGGGGGGGGGGAGATTTTATTATGTTTGGAATTTTAGTTTAAATCTCATCATTTTTGTTCCTCAATGTTATTATAAAATTAAATATATTAGACTATAATAATATTATTAGCTATTTTTTTATACCTAAATTGATTTCAAATAAATCTACCATGTTTTTTTTAATTTAACGAAATAATTCTTGAAGATTTTTTACATCTGACAAGGCTTTTGCACCACATGCATATCATAATTATCAAACCTGCACCATGGTAACATTTCCAGTTTAATAGTTTAATTTAATAAGGTTTCCATATACAAGGCTATAAATGCGTACGGTAATGGTTTTAGCCAATCCCGATAAAGTATAACGACGCTGTAAAAATGTACATTTTTCAGGTTTTCTCTGGATATATTTTCTCCAGAAACGTGAATATTATTACGCTGTCTGTAGCATAGGGGTTTCGTAGAGTCAAATATTACATTTTATTTTCAGGCTTAATATTAAAAGTACCTATTAAAAGACGTGTAAAAATACTGTAATATAATATTAAAAAAATACATATGTATGTATCTATTATATACGCCCCAAAGTGGAGTATACGGGCTTATTAAAAACAGTGTTTGTATTAAAGGACCCTTTTCTATGATTATTGATTGTTATTAATTGGTTAAAGCTATTAGATTGATGAAACGAACATTGAAAATTTAACATTAATAATAATTTGAGTTTTTGGCTAACTAATTTAGTTATACTAGTGAATTTATATCCATTTCTGAATAATACAGCAACACTATAGAAAATAAACAAATACTTAAAAATTCTCGAATTAAAATACAATTTTAATTTAACGGTATATTTTTATTACATAATAAATGATTCGAATTCATACCTACTTTTTCAAAAATTGGTAAGTACTCTTCAAATACTTTACCATTATATTAGTGTTTATGTTTTGAAAGTAATTAATTAAATATGTTTTAGCAAGACTGATATTTTTTGCAAAGGGTCCATGGTATCACTTCTCCTGGTATATAAAGAGAAGGCCAACATTGAGAGAAAGAACTAGACGCATAATCCCTGTCGAATGTAGTGACATCAATTGGCGAAAATAAGAAATGAAAGCTCAATCGGTAATGCAGTTTACTGCATTTTTGAAACTTGTTTTTAAAACAAATGAGTCATGCTGTCACTTTTTATTATTGTCATTTGTTTTCAAACAAATAAGTCACTTTTTAACTTGTTCTTTTTGATTCCATCGTTAAACATGGACAATCAAAAATAGTTATGTGTTTTTATTATTTAAAACTAAATGTTATAGGAAAGATTACTTCACAAACTGCATGGACATAAAGCAAAAAAATCCTTAATATAAACAGAAACGTGAAGAAAAGTGTACTGTCTCGAAGAAGATATATATAATGGTCGAAAGTGATCAAAACTCACCAATATCTGGATGAAGCCAATAGAGGAACTCTCGAAGACACAACTGTAACGTATTAAATAAATCAAGAGTTGGTGTTCCAAGATGAAAAACAAATCAGAATATGTGAGCTTCTTAATCACCTAATTTGTGTATGGTGACATAGCGGACGCCAGTCATATATTATGTTGGTCTGCCCTCGCATCGGTATCATAACCAATGAAGAGAACCTGCTAAAGGTGAATGGTACTGCAATTTTCATTGCAAACTTTTGGAGAGATATATCATGGCTATGTAAGTAAGTAGCGCGCAGTTATATTATAATAGTTTATAATAATTATAATAAATTCGGGTCATTTATTATTTATGACAAACACCGAAACAAGGAACAACTATTTCTGAGCTATTAATACGCTCATAATCTCAGTAGCTGGTGATAATAACCGAAAATGATAGTATGCGAATCACCCTTATAATCAAAATATTTTGAAAGTAACCCCCCCCCCTGCACCGTCTTAGCAAATGTGTTATATCTTCCCTTCAACGCTTAATTGCAAATGAGTTTCGGTTAGATTCCGTGTTCTTGAATATTAATGTCAGCGAGAGTAGGGGATCGGGTGAGGGGATGGGGGCCATATCCCCCGTTTCCCCTATAACCTTACTGTAAAACAGATAAGCATCGCTGAAGGTGGGTCTCGAATTACTTAGGTACTCCAGAATCCACACAGACAGCGCGCGATTACTCTAAGAGTGAGCTGGAACGAACATTCTTTAGAAACGATGTATTTAGCGTATTCATCTGAGTGTTGTTATAAAATGCGAAATAATTTTGTTTAAGTTGTTCGAAAAGATGTAGGTAGATACTGATACCTTTATTTTGGGCATCCTCTGAAACCATGACAGAACCGGCGTCTGACATCCAAATAAGCGTAGTGAGCTGTAACATTATCTCTGACATTTAGATGAATGCTCAGCCTACCATAAGTACTTTACGGGAAAATAAGAAGCTTGTAATTTGATACAATTTTATTTATTGATAATTTAAACGTCAAAGTGTTTCAGTTAATTAATACGTATCTATCTAAAAATATTATTTAAGATAAGAAATATTTTAATAAAATCAAATATAAATTTACAATTGAAAAACGTTGTCAAACATGCTTAATAGTATTCCATCTTATTACTAAGTACAAAATATTATTTTATAGTAACAAAAAATATCATTACATTTTAGTTTAAATTATAACAAGTTCTCTTTTATGTAGATTGCAAAAATATTTTTTAATAATTGAATGTAGTTTATCGTTACTTTTAAAACTTTGTAGGTAGATAACTTTAATTCTTTTTTTATTTACATTAATTATTATATTTATTTCGGTATGGTTAGAATATTGAAATTCGATATCGCATACCTTTTAAATTATATTGGAAAATTGATATTGGAAGAACTCGGCATCAAAGAACGTCTTTTGTCTACCTGCAGGAGACGGATTATTTAAGCCACATGGTTAAAATATGTTTAAACTTCCTGGAGATGATGATGAGGATGTACAATATACACGAAAGATAGGTTCAGGTTCAGATGATGGTCGATTCATTGAAACACCTGTAATTTGATTAATTGTACTCGTTTGCATATATAAATATTTTATGAATAATTACAACATAATATTTTCATTATCAATTTATAAAGGACCGATTAAGAAAAAAATAACAATATATTTTAATATTTAACGAATAATCAATAAAGAAAAATTCTAATATATCAACCAATTGAGTTATTACACATTTAAATACAACATGCATTTTTCGACTAGCCAAGAACTTTGCGTCATAACTTATCGCTTTGTATTTTATAAGTGGCACTGTTTAATTATAATAATATATGACAATAAACTTAACTTATGAGAAAAGAAATCGATTTCTTTTTATATAAAATATTGAAATCTGTTTATCTTATAATTAAGGGTTAACAATAGTAATCAAATAAGATTAAATCCATTCTGGAATAGCTAACTTCCAATTCTCTTAATCGTTTGCCTGATACGTACTCTACAGTTATTTTGCCATGTGACCCCAAGGAAGGGTTGTGATAATTTGGAGTAACTATTAAATTAAATAACTTATATTTACTCATAATTAAAAGATAATTGAAATTAAAAATACTAGTATGTGGAAACCAAAAATGTAATCAAGGACAAGCTTAACGCCATCCACGAATCAATTCTGGTATTATTATTAAATTGATTTTATTGCCGTAG
This sequence comes from Rhyacophila brunnea, assembly GCF_057557595.1. NCBI lineage: Eukaryota > Metazoa > Arthropoda > Insecta > Trichoptera > Rhyacophilidae > Rhyacophila > Rhyacophila brunnea. Next base: position 3,666,286 of record NW_028232796.1, on the reverse strand, counting down.
CCATCATAATCTTATATTATAAGGTGGGCTAGCGGTGACGTATTAGCTTATACTGTAATGTGTCCCGGGTTTGAATTCAGGATCCAAGATTCAAGAATCCAAAATATGGATCTAATAGGTCGAGCAAGTGGTTAACACCCATTTCTCGTAAAAAATCTATTATTACTATCATCTCCATTTTGTGAAGACCCATATTATGATCTTCTAATGGTCGAAAATGGTGAAGTAATTATGTTGATGAATTTGAAAACATCCTCAAATTAGTATGTCTTATGAACTATATGAAGTAATACGAGAGGATGGGTTTGTAGCCGAAAATAGTGGTCAATAACAATAACGAAAAAATTGTAGAGTTTTTAACCTATTCCATTTCCATCATATAATAATAATATTACTTTATTTAATCTTACAACATATTTGAATTCTTTTGATTGGCTTAGTAATGAGTGTCATAACATAATAAATTTAAAAGTATAAATTCTTCCAAATATTTCAAGTCTAGCTTATAATATACCAGTTGCAGGCACTATTCGACTCATTTATGCACTGCTAAAAATTACAGATATATTCAGTGATTATGTATTATTTTTAAAATGTATTTTTCAATATGGATGTATGTGTATAATAATATATATATTAAGATTTTTTTTGATAAATTGTAAAATGTATGTTGATTTATTATAAACTGTAATTTCATATATTTTTGTATTAGAATGTCTATCAATAAATAATTACATAAAATAAAATATTTGATAAGAACGTGTATGGGTAGTTTTTGATATACTATGTATGCTATATTTTATAATAATATAGTGTACAGAAAATAAAAATGATACCAACTGATTGCTGATATTATATTTGTTGGTATATTTTGATCACCGGAAATAACCATGCTATCTTGGGATAAGGCTTGTAGAATTCCTGAACTTAATGATTATTTAGACAAAGTATTTATGCTTGGTGGTACGAGAGCTTTGATTTTCCACGAGCCTTGGGTCCTTCCTTTGTTTTACGCTAAAAGGTTCCCTCCTTTTTATATGTGAGCTGAAAACGTAGACTACTCCGTGTAGTATCTACTTTGTAGTAAACTGAAGTAAGAATAGGTTTTTTCGTGGAGACAAAGAGAATAGATCGATTTCATTCGTTTGTCCGGAAATTGACAGGATAAGCTCTTCCGTACAAATAAAATGCTTTCCGATCAAGAAATGACGTGCTTACATAGATACAGGTAGTTACTTATATACTTATGAGGCTAAATGTATGATACATCTAATAATAATGATATTGGTTATTAAATTTGTTGGTTGCTTTTGACATGCGTCTGTACGTTGTTATAGATAATATATTTTATATTGATGTAAAAAATACTATTTAGTAAATATCTACAGTATGTACATAAATATATGTTTAATTAATATACTTTAATTATGTTACATTGTTAACACAATGCTTACGGGCCTTTTTAATTAATTTTGTAATTAACGTGTTAATTTGCATTTGAAAAGTAATTAGCAAAAACACACTTTTGTGCGGCCCGTAAGCTATGGGTTAACCCAGCAATTTATTATTATATAGTATATTAATAAGATTTGTATACTGTATAATAGGTACATACTAGTATATTATTTAATATTTCGTTTTATAATAATAAAAGAGTAATGGTATAAATAATTGTGGAATTGGTTATTAAAAGAACCTACATAATGTGTTATTTCTTCCAAATAACAGAAAAAATAAATTTTGAATAATAGTGAATGACTTTTGACAAAATCTCTATTTTGAGATAAATATAAACTGTTCAATATTTATGTTATCTTAGCTAATATTATAATGTATATAATATATTATATATGAATTTTTTGAACTATGGATCATCAACCTGTTACCACCAAGGGGGGGTGGGGGGGGGGGGAGATTTTATTATGTTTGGAATTTTAGTTTAAATCTCATCATTTTTGTTCCTCAATGTTATTATAAAATTAAATATATTAGACTATAATAATATTATTAGCTATTTTTTTATACCTAAATTGATTTCAAATAAATCTACCATGTTTTTTTTAATTTAACGAAATAATTCTTGAAGATTTTTTACATCTGACAAGGCTTTTGCACCACATGCATATCATAATTATCAAACCTGCACCATGGTAACATTTCCAGTTTAATAGTTTAATTTAATAAGGTTTCCATATACAAGGCTATAAATGCGTACGGTAATGGTTTTAGCCAATCCCGATAAAGTATAACGACGCTGTAAAAATGTACATTTTTCAGGTTTTCTCTGGATATATTTTCTCCAGAAACGTGAATATTATTACGCTGTCTGTAGCATAGGGGTTTCGTAGAGTCAAATATTACATTTTATTTTCAGGCTTAATATTAAAAGTACCTATTAAAAGACGTGTAAAAATACTGTAATATAATATTAAAAAAATACATATGTATGTATCTATTATATACGCCCCAAAGTGGAGTATACGGGCTTATTAAAAACAGTGTTTGTATTAAAGGACCCTTTTCTATGATTATTGATTGTTATTAATTGGTTAAAGCTATTAGATTGATGAAACGAACATTGAAAATTTAACATTAATAATAATTTGAGTTTTTGGCTAACTAATTTAGTTATACTAGTGAATTTATATCCATTTCTGAATAATACAGCAACACTATAGAAAATAAACAAATACTTAAAAATTCTCGAATTAAAATACAATTTTAATTTAACGGTATATTTTTATTACATAATAAATGATTCGAATTCATACCTACTTTTTCAAAAATTGGTAAGTACTCTTCAAATACTTTACCATTATATTAGTGTTTATGTTTTGAAAGTAATTAATTAAATATGTTTTAGCAAGACTGATATTTTTTGCAAAGGGTCCATGGTATCACTTCTCCTGGTATATAAAGAGAAGGCCAACATTGAGAGAAAGAACTAGACGCATAATCCCTGTCGAATGTAGTGACATCAATTGGCGAAAATAAGAAATGAAAGCTCAATCGGTAATGCAGTTTACTGCATTTTTGAAACTTGTTTTTAAAACAAATGAGTCATGCTGTCACTTTTTATTATTGTCATTTGTTTTCAAACAAATAAGTCACTTTTTAACTTGTTCTTTTTGATTCCATCGTTAAACATGGACAATCAAAAATAGTTATGTGTTTTTATTATTTAAAACTAAATGTTATAGGAAAGATTACTTCACAAACTGCATGGACATAAAGCAAAAAAATCCTTAATATAAACAGAAACGTGAAGAAAAGTGTACTGTCTCGAAGAAGATATATATAATGGTCGAAAGTGATCAAAACTCACCAATATCTGGATGAAGCCAATAGAGGAACTCTCGAAGACACAACTGTAACGTATTAAATAAATCAAGAGTTGGTGTTCCAAGATGAAAAACAAATCAGAATATGTGAGCTTCTTAATCACCTAATTTGTGTATGGTGACATAGCGGACGCCAGTCATATATTATGTTGGTCTGCCCTCGCATCGGTATCATAACCAATGAAGAGAACCTGCTAAAGGTGAATGGTACTGCAATTTTCATTGCAAACTTTTGGAGAGATATATCATGGCTATGTAAGTAAGTAGCGCGCAGTTATATTATAATAGTTTATAATAATTATAATAAATTCGGGTCATTTATTATTTATGACAAACACCGAAACAAGGAACAACTATTTCTGAGCTATTAATACGCTCATAATCTCAGTAGCTGGTGATAATAACCGAAAATGATAGTATGCGAATCACCCTTATAATCAAAATATTTTGAAAGTAACCCCCCCCCCTGCACCGTCTTAGCAAATGTGTTATATCTTCCCTTCAACGCTTAATTGCAAATGAGTTTCGGTTAGATTCCGTGTTCTTGAATATTAATGTCAGCGAGAGTAGGGGATCGGGTGAGGGGATGGGGGCCATATCCCCCGTTTCCCCTATAACCTTACTGTAAAACAGATAAGCATCGCTGAAGGTGGGTCTCGAATTACTTAGGTACTCCAGAATCCACACAGACAGCGCGCGATTACTCTAAGAGTGAGCTGGAACGAACATTCTTTAGAAACGATGTATTTAGCGTATTCATCTGAGTGTTGTTATAAAATGCGAAATAATTTTGTTTAAGTTGTTCGAAAAGATGTAGGTAGATACTGATACCTTTATTTTGGGCATCCTCTGAAACCATGACAGAACCGGCGTCTGACATCCAAATAAGCGTAGTGAGCTGTAACATTATCTCTGACATTTAGATGAATGCTCAGCCTACCATAAGTACTTTACGGGAAAATAAGAAGCTTGTAATTTGATACAATTTTATTTATTGATAATTTAAACGTCAAAGTGTTTCAGTTAATTAATACGTATCTATCTAAAAATATTATTTAAGATAAGAAATATTTTAATAAAATCAAATATAAATTTACAATTGAAAAACGTTGTCAAACATGCTTAATAGTATTCCATCTTATTACTAAGTACAAAATATTATTTTATAGTAACAAAAAATATCATTACATTTTAGTTTAAATTATAACAAGTTCTCTTTTATGTAGATTGCAAAAATATTTTTTAATAATTGAATGTAGTTTATCGTTACTTTTAAAACTTTGTAGGTAGATAACTTTAATTCTTTTTTTATTTACATTAATTATTATATTTATTTCGGTATGGTTAGAATATTGAAATTCGATATCGCATACCTTTTAAATTATATTGGAAAATTGATATTGGAAGAACTCGGCATCAAAGAACGTCTTTTGTCTACCTGCAGGAGACGGATTATTTAAGCCACATGGTTAAAATATGTTTAAACTTCCTGGAGATGATGATGAGGATGTACAATATACACGAAAGATAGGTTCAGGTTCAGATGATGGTCGATTCATTGAAACACCTGTAATTTGATTAATTGTACTCGTTTGCATATATAAATATTTTATGAATAATTACAACATAATATTTTCATTATCAATTTATAAAGGACCGATTAAGAAAAAAATAACAATATATTTTAATATTTAACGAATAATCAATAAAGAAAAATTCTAATATATCAACCAATTGAGTTATTACACATTTAAATACAACATGCATTTTTCGACTAGCCAAGAACTTTGCGTCATAACTTATCGCTTTGTATTTTATAAGTGGCACTGTTTAATTATAATAATATATGACAATAAACTTAACTTATGAGAAAAGAAATCGATTTCTTTTTATATAAAATATTGAAATCTGTTTATCTTATAATTAAGGGTTAACAATAGTAATCAAATAAGATTAAATCCATTCTGGAATAGCTAACTTCCAATTCTCTTAATCGTTTGCCTGATACGTACTCTACAGTTATTTTGCCATGTGACCCCAAGGAAGGGTTGTGATAATTTGGAGTAACTATTTTGGGAAGAAGGGATTTAATATGTAATTGCAGAAAGTGTGCCTGAAATATAAGCCTTTTTTGTATGTTGTGGTAGTATAACATATTTAAATAAATAAAACAATAGGGCCAGACCAATAGTGATTCTAGAGCATTTTTATTCTGTGTTGATACACATTTTAGTGGTACACTAGATACCTATCTTCAGCAAAAATCACGTCTTGTAATTTACCGAGCTTCTGAAGACCATAAACGGTATCTTGTGTGCCATACAAGTTAACCCTTTCTCGTTTATCTCAACCCCTTGGTCAAAGTAAACAGTTTACACTGGCTACAGAAGTTTGAAACTAAAAATAGAGCTCAAAAGATTATCACGTACAGTGCCCGTCCTAGAAGCGCTACGTTTTCTTGATTCGGATAATTTATTTCTATGTAATTTTCTTAAATATAAGAGCTTTAGATGCATATTTAAATAGCATGCAAATTTTACATAGGGAAAACGTTTTATCAACATAGCTTTTTTTAATAAGCAGTACTGCTAAAGTAGAATCCTTCAAACGATTATAATTTTAATGACCTAGGTTCTAGGAAGACATTTTAACTAGGTATAGAGTTTTGACAAAATTCTTTTTTAAAGTGGGTAATATTTATAATCAATTATGAAAAATATGAAAGTTCTAATTAAATTAATGTATTCGAATTATATTCAATTATACCCTGATCTGTACCGGAAGGTTTTGTATGGCGGCAAGTGGGAGGCCGCTATTTTTTTAACAAAAATAAACTTTTTTTTTATATATATTGAAAGTTTATCATAAACACTTACCAATCATATGCTAAATGTCTCATTATTGAACCAGTATTCTTCCGAATTTTAAATTGTTCAAAACAAAGGCCTGGAACTGGCATTCTGTCTTCACTGGCGAATAGGTTTGCGATTTTTGTATGGCCGGCGCTGTACGCCCGGCCATATCCGCGATCTAGTTTGCTTTGGCAGAGAACCTACTGTTAATTTTCATATCCAAACTCCTTTCAAGATGCTTCCGGTCATACAACAAAAACATTGACACCGAACCGAAAGAGCAATATAAACATTAGTATTTAATCTGTAATCAAGACGACAGACCCTTCATTCTTATAAGCAGTCAACGCGATAACTATCTACAGGTTGATTAAAAATTCAATAAATACTGGACCTGCCTTTAGTGTCACAGACTGGACACTCGTCAATAACGAAGTACACATGGTGGATTTATCATGGTCCACAGTCCATCAGTTCCCATGAGTCATGAAAAGATGAGAACCCCATTCCTACAGTCAAGTCAGCTTATAACTAATAATAAGTTTGTGAAAATGTATTTAGAGATGATATTTGACTTGATTTTACTTTGTTTATTTATATGTAATGAATAAATTATGGTGCCGCAATTATAGAATTTTAGTTTTGCTTTGTTTAAAGCGGCCTCTTATGGAGTAGGTATTAGGTTTTAGAGGTATCTACATACTCGTAAATATATATATTTTATATTTAGCTAATCTCAAGATGCAAAAGTTAAGTTTTTAACGTGGAATATCCATCAGTCAAATATTAACCAAATTAATGGTGAGTTGTTTTAAGAATATGATCCGAATTACTGATTTACCAAGCGTAAACCCGTCTTATTATTTTTTTGTACCTATTTTCTGACTGAAAAATAGAACCTATTTATGTTGTATAGATTCATATTAAAAGTATTATTATATTCAATAATTATATATACCGTGGATATTGGTTACATAATATAAATAATTACAAGATGTAAAAAACTTTTTATATACCACGTTTTTAAATTTTCTGTTTTGAATTAATTATAAACTTGACAATTCTATGTAATAATAATTTAGGAAAAATAAGGCAATTGTCAACAAATCATTTTTAGCTATTTTGCAACAAACAAACAAATATAGAATACTGAAATGTCGTTTTGATTTCCATAGTAACGCACGTATATATTAATAATTTAGTTGCTAGGACCCTAGCAACCAATAAGAGTGGATTGGATTATGGATTTATTCCGAAATAACTTTTCATACAAAACAGAATTAACTGAAAATGAATTCAATTCAACTTAAAGATGGCTAAAAGTATTAAAAGAATGCATTGGTATCGTGTTCTGATATATTATAAAATTTTCAAATGTCTAGCTAGCCGGGAAGTTAGTTAAAAATCGATTGCAAAATTTGTACTGGATAAACAACCACCGGACAAACAAGAATACGAGTTAAGAAAAACGTGGTAAAATAGTTTGTTTTGAGCTTTCGTTTAAGCTTAAGCTATATTAAATTACAGCACGTGAAATGATCCGGTGCGGGTTGTTGTTTACATGCTGTTTATTTTGTCGAGCTTTTAACACGTTGACGGTTTGTTACAATTCATAAACTCAGGATTTGTACGGTTGGATGGGCCAAAGCGGAAATAAAATTTTCCGCATCATAAGAGGTGATTTGTTACTAGATAATGGAACTATACAATATTGCGTCCATTCAGAACGACATCTTTATTACATTATAATAGTTATTACAGAATTATTTTTAATGTAAATATAATTTTACTTGTTGACAAAATTTAAAAAAAATTATATAATATTGGCATATCGTCGCTGCATATTCAATATGACCTATGTGCAGTTTTTGGTCAAAATGAGTTAATGATACCACTCGAAGCGGATTTTTTTTCCCCACAATCTGAACGTATGCTTATATTTTTAAAAAAATCTGAGACAGCATGAATACCATATTAAATAAATCGTATGTACAGCTATTCTAAAAATGCATCTGAATTAGTCGTATGTGAGGAATGTTGCACATACGATCATTTCATTTCGCACAAATTTTTTACCGTAGAGCACATCCGATTTATTTCACACTGACTATGATTTTGACGGTTTGCTACAAATCGACTTCGTTGCCGTTGAAGGCGTTGTTTCAGACTGAAGACATCACAATTTATCGATTATTATTTACCATCTTTCAAAGACTTAATTTACAATACATTATACTTACGTATTGACGTTTTATAAAATCCTTATTATCCATTAATTCGTCAATAATACTGTGAAAATATTCACGCATGGTTTTTAGATTATGTTCTTGAAGCGCTCGGTACCTATGTCATGTTTATCACAATGTAGTGGCCTTTCTTCAGTATTATTTAAATATCTTTTTTCAAATTAGGGAAAGATTTTATTTTTACATATAAACTGTTAATAATACATCAACATTACGTAGTATTCTTATTTTATGCAGGGAACTAATAAAGGTGTAGGTAAGAATCGGTAATTCTCCATGCACTTAAATATTTTGAGGTTTACCTCCGCCAAATACATAGTATACCTGCCTATAATTAGGCACAATACATATTACCGAGATGTTTTCTTTTATTTTTCAGAATGATTAATAGTCGCGGGTATAAAATATTAGGTACCTACTTCTTTTGAGGCAACAAAATGGAATTGAAGACACTAAAACGTCAGTATCACGTAAAGTAAAAAATGTTTCAAATACGATATATTTTTAACGTTTACCCCACCCTCGCCATGTAATGAAATTATTTAATCCTCAACCTTCAACATCATATTAACCAGAGGAAATTTATAATATGCCCACACTCTGTAAAGACGGTATATTATCAAACTGTAATAACATACTGTGTGAAACTGCAGGAGAATTGATATTACAAAAAGAACCAGAAAATGAAAACCAAATGCCTACATCATCATCATATCAACCAGAGGAAATTTATAATATGCCCACACTCTGCGAAAAGGTATATTATCAAACTATATACTAAGATAAATGTCTCAAAGACAAAAGACAAAAGTGATGAGGAACTGTTTTTCGGACCCTGCGATTATCTGTATTTCTGGCACCCAACTCGAGCAAGTCAGCAGCTACGTCTATCTCGGACAGCAGATGTTCATAGACGGAAGCATGCACGATGAAATTGCTCGAAGAACAAAGCTGGGATGGAGTACTTTCGGACGTCTGAATAGTATCTTCAAGAGTGACCTACCATTATGTCTTAAGCGTAGTTTGTTCAACCAATATGTGCTACCCGTGCTCACGTATGGCTGCGAGACGTGGACCCTGAACACGAGAGATGTCCAAAGGCTAAGAGTCACACAGCGAGGCATGGAGAGGTGCATGTTGGGCATCACGCGAAAGAACCGTAAGAGAAACGAATGGGTTAGGAAGCAGACAAGCGTACGCGATGTAATAGACGTTGCCAAACAGCTAGAATGGAGATGGGCGGGGCACATTGCTCGCCGAAAGGACGACCGCTGGACAAATGCCGTCATCTAATGGTACCCAAGGGGTACGAAACGGCCACAAGGTCGCCCTAAAAGCCGCTGGATTGACGAACTGGTAAAGTTCGGCGGAAATACGTGGCAGCGAACGACACAGGACCGAGAGAGTTGGAGAAAGCTTGGGGAGGCCTTCATCCAGCAGTGGATTGACCCCGGCTGATGATGATGATATACTATGTGAAACTTCAGGAGAGTTGATATTATAAAAAGAAGCAGAAAAAGAAAACGTAATGCCTCCATCATCATCATCATCATCTGAAGACAATAACTACTAATATTGTGCTTTGTGAAAATACTGGTGAAATATTACATACTATGAACAGTATGGACTATACGTCATTGTCGTTGGACATTCCTGTTACGCATTTGATGAAACGAAATAAAATAAGGAGAACGTTAGGAGAGGCATACATTAGGTACAGAAAAGTGAATGATAACAATGTACTCGATGCCGTGAAACCTAGAAAAATATTGGGCGAACGGTGTCAGCACAAACCACCCAATAAAATATTGAAAACCTCATATTTGTGCCATTTAGTTACGGAAGACGACCGGAATGACATTATAAAAAAATATTTTTATCTTGTTCTTATTTTTATAACTGTAACAATGCAGGTATTTCTAATAACTACCTAAGTATATACTTTTTATATCGGCCCAATGTTTTCTTATCTTGTTCGTTTATATTAATATGTTTTTGTGAAAAATTATTTATTAAATCTTTTTTATTTAACAATATTCCACAAAAAGTTTCTTTTATTGAATGATCCTCCAAAACTCCTTTTGCTACATAAGCATACCCACAGGTAGTCAATTTTTGGAGCATGGGTTGAGGGTTTAATCCCTCGGCTGGCAAAATATGCATGTTATTTTTTCAATGTGTGTTTGATCCAAAGCGAAGACCCAATAGGTCGGGCTGTTGGTTAAAGACCATTCTCCTAAAAAATCTTAATAATATAACCACTACTCTGTGGACGCTCTGACTTGGCACAGAAAAATGGTGACTTATTTTTTAATATTTTTTATAAGTATAGGTACACCAATAATATTATAATAATATCACACACAATTTTCGTTCATGCTTAAATGCACTATTCTAATGTTTAGATGAATCAATTTTTGTATGAATTCTAACAAATTGTGTCAGTATAAAATAAATCGTATGTGCACAAAATGATGCATAGAATAAGTCGTATGTGCAAAATAATCGGAAAATCGCGTATTTTATGTTGAAATAGTTGTTTTTTTTGTTTTTTTAAACTCAAATAACATGTGAAATATTTAGGTCGAATTTAAAAAAAATAAAAAATGTACAAAATATTTTTAGTTATTTTTTAAAACAGTTTTTTTCGATTATCTCAGAATGTGTAAAATGACACATACGATTTATTGAATATGCAGCGACGATATGGTAACTATTTTCAAATCAATCACACAGGTATAGCAAATAATAAAATCTAATAGGTAGGTAGTAATGGATAGTTTCAAATTGATAAAAGAATGACAAGTTTTTAGCCTCACAGAAAAAATCTTATAGATATCAATTCATGTATCCAAACATGGTATGGCCATTATAAATTAATCATAAAATATGACAAAAAAAAAATATTTTTTTTTCTATGAGCGGGATTTAAACCAGCGATTTTCTACTTCAGAAGCAAACACATTAATACTCGTACATTGCAGGTGCTGTATTAATTTACGTAAATGAAGAATGTTAAAAACTATTATGTTTATTAATTTTAAGTAATATTTTTAATTCATTTTTAAAGATGCATGTACACGAAAAAAACATTTTTAATTATCAATTTGAATATTTTTAGAAAAACGACAAAAATTCACGTGTGTTGGAAGCTTTAACAGTGTTAATTTTCAGTATGTGCTTAGAAATTATTGTAGGTGGTAGAACGTAAAACTTGCAACCTCGAATTTCCTTTGTAAGTGCATTAATCTTAGACGACTGAAAAGTTTTATTACCTCTTCACTAATGGTTGCTTTTAATGCGTGTAACTACGTATTGTACCGTATTAATTAATATACATAGTTTTACTGTATAAGATGTTTCTTAATATATCGTAGTAGGAAAAGCTTAAATATTCATCATCATCATTGAGTCTATCCGGTCTGGATCTTGCCAACCCCATGAATAAATTGATTTTAATTTCAACCAGTCACTAAATTGCTTATAGATAAGTGGTTTTCAATTTTTTTTTTTGTCTTGCGGCGCCCTAAAAATACTAATAATCAGTGGGATAAGTGCGCAGTGACAAGTGCAACTGCCGCTCTTAAGTAGATTCAAAATGGCATCGCATATTATTTTAATATCAAAATATTGTGTAAAGCATTTGCCTACTGTCTTCTACAGCATTTTATAATTATTTAAAAATGGATAAATATAAATATTTTTCGATTTATAATACACCTACGCGTAGTATCGTTTTGTCGATTGTGAACCAAAGATCGTATGACCATGACCTCCTAGATACACAGGAAATTATTGTAGCAAACCTTATTAACCGACTCAAGGTGCCGCGGTGAAAAGTTTGAATATGACTGTTTTAGATCCATGATTTAGATCAAAAATGCATTGAAAAAAACAATTATATGTTAATAAGAAGTGAACTTTCTGCATCTAGTCCAATGTTTAAAATTTAGTTAAGTACTTAAATTAATTTTGATTGAGAAAAATAAGCTTTCAAAAAAAATATTACATAAAAATCAACCTCATATACCTACTTTATAATTATCTTGACAGGTATTTTTAGTGTGTTGTATAATGTACACATTTTAATAGGAAACAGTTGTCGTGTATTGGTACGAAGGGACATGCATATTGAGCTTAATGCACAAATGAGCAGATTCAACGAATTCTGGTAAAGTGAACACCTGTTTTCATGCAAGGAATTTAAACGATGTTCTTGAAACTAAAACAATGATATTGTCATTTTAAACTTATATAGCAAACCCAATGTATATTATTATTGATGATTGTACGATATCAAAAAGACAATTGGTCTTCCAAAATGCCTCACTGAGAGTTAGGGGAAATCACATTGCCAGATTAATAAAATATCAGAAGGATAATAAAACTCTCACAATAAAGAGTATTATACTCACAGTCACAAAAAACTTCCAAGAAACCTACTTAATTGATAAGATAGTTAAGTTTAGTGGAAGTATATACCAACTTGAAATGAAAAAAAATTATGAAAGACCGAAAAAAAATGCATAGTATGGCACATGACGACTTAGATATAATTCAAGTAGCTAATAGAACATGGCTGACATGAAATATTTTTGCATTATGTATTTAAAATTAAATAATTATACGTTAATTATTTTATATGATGTATTTGGGTAATGTATCGTAAAAAACTAACTTAGTTACACAAAATCATAATTCATTTATATATTGAGCTGATATTGATTTATGGATAATACTGCTTTTGATTGTATATAATTCAAGCATCATAATTACTATTTACAAGGAATAATTAATAAACTGCGAGTATATCAAATAATGTTTTCTTGAAGCTATAAAAATTATAAAAAAATAATATTTGACTTTATTTAACATAGGTTTATCATTTAGTATTGCATTCCAATTTTATTTGGTGGGTTATAGGTTTGAATTATAATAACTAGGTGAAATACCTTAGTTGGTATTTTAATTCGTATACTATGATTCAAATCCATAATTATAGCAGTGCGCAAGGCTCTGGCTTTCCATCACGGAGTTCTGGGTTCGATTCCCAGTGAGGTCAAAATATATTTATATAATCGAATATATAAATTCCTCAATCCTGGGAGTTTTACCACTATTATTGGGCTTCACGGCCTGTTGTGGTCTTTAATAAAGAAAAAAATACATGCTAAAAAATATTTTAATAACAATAATGTACACCTCGATAGTGTCGCGGCCCACACTATTTTAAATGTTGGAACGGAAGTGGTGATTCTGTTTTAATTAATAATATTTATTAAATTTATCGTCGTGCCGTAAAGGTAAAATATTTTTTTATGATGTATACATCGCACCGTGAGTGTAAAACCAAAGCATTTGCAAATTTTTCAATTTCGAGATTAAATGCAAAACAACTGCAAAAGTCGTGAACTTGATAATGTAAAAGTGAAGTAACTGAAAGAAAATGCAATATATTGCAATACATTATAATGTAGATATAAACTAAATATTATGTTTTTTTAGAAACCCTATTTGTGCTAACAAAACGAAGACTTCAAACCCTAATATATCCAAAATATGTCTTTTGCACTTGTCTTGGTTTTACACTTACGGTGCGACATGATCGCTGATACTTGGATTCAATATTAAATTTCGATTATCTTAAAAAATAATAAATCGCACCTTGTGCCAAGGAGAGCTGAAGTGATGAGATATAGATACATACATAAGTATGTACCAAGTTAAAAAATATAATCTTTTTATCAAATTATATTTTATAGTACTAAACTAATATTAAAGGAAATAAGCGAAATCTATTAACCAAATGTTAACTAGAAAGTAACATAAAAAAATGTAAATCTTAATGCTTTGAATTTGTACCTACTTTGACTTTGAACAAAAATATAATGTCTAAATAAAAGTGATAAAAATCGTGAAATAAATTGAATAAAAGCACTTTAAAGTTTTTAAGATTCTATGCGAGTAGGTACTATAAAATACGTAAGGCAAGCGAGAACTAAATAAATTTATTTTATTTTTGAAGTCCTCAAAAGATTAGTGTATTCTAGAAAATCTTTTAATAAGTTGGTTGATGCTTAAAAGCTTTCCTTGAATTACTTTGAGTGGTGTATCTGTAAGAATTTTGCAAGAAATATTACATTCTGAAAGAATTATTTTTTAACAAAAAGAGAGCTATTCCTTTGGTTATACGAGTATATTAAAATAATACGTCAGTGACACTACAGGCCATGGTGAGCTTGTGATGCATAACCCTAGCCATTACCGTCAGTCTTTATCCAGTCTGCTGCACCAATTGAATGTGCAACCCGCGTTACACCATCCAATTATAACAACTTGGAATACTATTTCTCCAGCATTTGTGTTTCACTTCAAGAGACAGTCCATATTCATTTGATAGATATATCCCGTCCACCTCAGCTAGACAATTTTGATGACCTGGATTGTAATAGCTTCAACCACAACCCTCTTGGTATTATTTCGTCAAATATATTTTGTATCCATGAGTCAGGAAGAATTGACTTTAAAAAAAAAAATTATCCGAAGGTTATTTGCAGGGTTACCGTCCTCAAACTTTGTTCATTATTTTCGGTTCATCGTCTTTGTTGTCACGTAATTTCGCAAAAGCTTACAATTTTTTTAATCCAATGAACCTTGGTACAGACTTATATTTCTCATCCTCTGTGCAAGCTACGTGTCTGACCAATTACTATTTGTTTTGGTGTATTTAATTACGTTTGCTTCTTATCCTTTAATCCTTCTTCTTAGAAGGAGTTGATATAACGTATGTTAAAAGCATAGATGTATTAAAAGTAGAGATAGGCAACGATTTGGCTTCCTCATAGAACTGAATGAAGCATGCCGACAACAGCCGATAACTCACGAGAAATGGCGACGCGATAAAAAAAATGCAAGGCATCACGGAGGATTTACTTTTGTCATTATAACGTACCCATATAATATAATGTTAACATGGAAATTTTGCCGCAAATTGATTACCAACCTGTTTCACCATACTTTTACGCCATACGTGCCGGCTTCACCATACTTTCGTATACCATGCCGCCCCTAGGTTAAAAGTAAGCGATCATCACATATAAACTTGTTTTTACTTACGTACACGAAACGCAAAAAGTACGAATAACTTTTAGGTACGAGTACGTTTCTTACACGATATTCACGTTTTCTTGATTTCAATAAGTGAGAGTATCTAAGTACTTAAAATGGTGGAATGAAACTCTTTACCATGGTTATATTATATTAAATGCTCAAAGTATATAATATATTAAACCTATTTTACCACGTTTTTATTAGCTCGTATTCTTGTTTGTCCAAGATATTGGACGATTGAAGATTTTTAACTAACTTCTCTACTAGCTAGACATTTGAAACTTTTGGAATCTGTCAGAACACGATTATAATGTATTATTTTAATACTTTTAGCCATCTTTAAGCAGAATTGAATTTATTTTCAGTAAATTCTGTTTTGTATGGAAAGTTATTTCGGAAAAAATTCGTAAAAAGTAAAACACTATTATTGGTTGGTAAATGGGCCCTAGCAACAAAATTATTAATATATACGTACGTTACTATGGAAATCAATGTGAAATGTCAAAATAACATTTCAATATTCTATATTTATTCAGTATTTCTATCAAGTACAAAAAAAGTATTTATTAATACATAGAATGATATGATTCAACAGAAAATGTAAAGACGTGGTATATAAAAAGTTATTTTTATCTTGTAATTATTTATACTTATCTACCTAGCTATGTGTTTTTGAGTGAAAGAAAAATTGGTAATGGACCAAATCGTATGGTTATGTTAATAGGTAATTAGCAAGTGTAGTGATTATGTTATTAAGTATTTCATCTGATATATAATAACATAATCTGCATTTTAATGATTATTGTTCTATGAGATTTTTTTCAATTATTTTAATAAAACAGTTTGTCAGTTCTCCATGTATGTACTTATTAGATGAAGCTGTTCAATGAATGCACTTTTTTTTTTTTAAAATTGCAGTAGGTAAATCTATGAATTTTAAAAATATTAATTTATTCTTTTCAATGTTAATGACTCTACCAAACAATATATTATTTTAGATATTATGTATTAAATAAATAATAAAAATACTTAAAAAATGTAAAAGTTTTATTACGTTACTAGATACCGCTAGTAGTATTATTAACTCCCTTAATAACATAAATTAATATTTCTGTGGAAGAATTCTAACCGAGCTTTCACCCTATGGCTGACCACATGTCGACATTCCGGCATTCTATTTCATAGAAGCTTTCCACTGCCTCGACCCACGACGCCCTACTAGACTCAGTCCGCATAGCTTTCCTGCAAAGTAAGTGTCGTTGCATATTTAAACGCCTGCGGAAACTTGGTTCAAAGCCACCGGAAGCCGTTTGCATTATTTCTTAACTGAAAACTTATGACCATTCTTTGAGAGTTTTAGAAAATACTGTAAAAGAAAAATTACATCGAAAGTATGTTGGTATATATTATCTAAATACATATTTAGTTGTATGATTTCTGTTATCGTATGCTATTCTTTGTCGATCGCTTTATTGAGTGTGGTGTAAATTAAGATTACCAAATATTCTGGTTGACAATTCCCGGATAAACAACTTGTAAAGCAAACTGAAATAATCCATAGAGTATAATAGTTATAAAACCAAATTTAATGGTGATCGGGACCGGTTTCCGTCAGATTTAATAATATCTCCATTGATTAATAATGTTCAATTAAAGTGTACCTACGAATGTGACCATGGTGTCATGATGTACGTATTTTACATTAATTTAATTTATAATATAATCAATGTCACCCTACTCAAAAAATATTTTTAGAACACATTATTGTCCTAAGCTGGTGATCAATATCCAATCAAGATCCAATCGGATCCTGGATATGGAACTACATCCCGGCCAGTCCCGGCCAATCCAGGATCATTGGAAACCCTATATTATGTTATACTAACATACTTATTTAGTTCAATCACGTTTCAGCGGATTGTAAAGCAAGCACAAGATCGCGCCATTCTCTTCCCTCTACTGTCACAACATCCACTCTTTCCATGTTAACTGAGCGATGTGTTCATTATACTTTTAGTATCCATGAATAGTATAAGAGTACAAGCTACAACAACGGATTTCATAATGGTTATTTTAAAGTATCTAATATTTTTTTTTAAATTTTGATTACGTATTCCATTAATTACTTACTTGCACGTCAGATTGCCTTTTTTATTTATATTATATTTTTTAGGTTACATATCACAAAAAGTTTAAGATACCTGTGTATTATTAAAGAATAGCGCCATTAATATAATGATCATGAAAAATTTATACATAAATATTTTTTTAATATTATTTAAAAGCACACTATTTAAAATACGTTTTGATGGCTAAAACAGGGTCACTCTATACGTGGGAAAAATAGTGTAGTCCAATTTTATTTTTAAGAAAATCATAATATAAAAGTTGTAGGTACGTATAGAATTTAAATAATTGGAATCTACATTTTTAAATATTTCCTACTACTAATGAATACCAAATAAAAAATAATGTATTGACTTGTCAGAAGGTCTTGGCGGGCTCCAATCGGCGGGGTATGTTACAAGAATGGACAGTGCCCAAACGCCGAGGGGAATCCTGGATATCAGAATGAATGGACGGAGGTCGGTTGACAGGCCCAGAATCCGGTGGATGAACGACCGGCGCAGACACCCTAAGGACACTGATTCAAGATAGTTGGACATAGAAGATGTTTTTGGAGGAGATTATGAGCTGCCCTGGGCTATTGGGCCACTTATGATTATGACGATATACTGGTTAGAAGATGTACTTTCACAAAACTCATTTACTGCATCAATTAAAATACAACGAGAGATCTTTAAGCCACTATTATTACACATTATTGGAATACTCTTACTTTTGGTGAAAAACTGTTTAAAATTAGTATTTCAACAAATTAGTTGTTTGCCATGTTATAAGCAAACCAAACTCGTCCTGATTTAAGCATGTAGTGTTTATTTTTTATATTATCTTTGAAATTAATACACGAGTGGACATTACTGGTTTGTGTAAGATACACTTAAAACTGCAGTGGGTCCCGTGGGTCAACCTAAGAGTGCATTACTTATGTATGTAAACCAAGGCTCAAAGGCAATGATGAAATAACTATACTACCCCTGGAGGGGTTCATTTGACTTTCTCTTTATCAAATTATACTTTATCTAAGGGTTAATAATATGGTATTTTTGAACAATTAAAATATAACACAGTTCACGGCTTTCCGCAGAATAATATATAACGTATACGAAGAAACTCATATTTAATAAAACATGCACCTACATACAGTCGGGCTAATTATAAAATCACCTTTAATTATAAATCCTGCCATTACCACAGTCGAAAATGACTGCTCTTTTGGTATACATTTTTACCAGTCAAAAAGTCACATAATATATATTTAAAAAAAAAGTATTTTAATTCAAAGCCAATATTCAATAACTATTACTAACAATATCCATATTTGCATCCATGCTGTCGGTGGGTATGTTTTCCGAGTTAGTGTTTTTATGTAAATTAATTTATATTTGCAGCGGAAAATCTCAGTTTAGGCTTTTGAATATGTATGTACTTATCTATAATCTTTTTTATGTCAAGAAAAACATATTTTTAATGTATTTTATATTGCATAATAATTAGTAAGTATAATATATGTATACGTATGGAGCTGGATAGCTAAAACTTATTTTGACAGTACCAGTATGTACTCCTTCATATTATATGAAAGTGTCGAAAATAGTTGTTACATTTTAATAGATTTCAATTTTACATAATTATTAAAAAAAAACCTTCAGTCTATATAAATCTACATAATTAATTAGGTCGTTTAAATAATTATTATTAATTTTATATAATTTTTCATCTTTCAATGCATTTCAGTTGAACAATTTAATGTTATAATTTGATTATTGAATCACAGCCTACATTTTAGCCCCAGATAGTTGAGAAGATTGTCGTTCTTGATTTTGACCGTTATATTATTGTACGTGGTGTTGGCAAACCATTTATATTGGACTCAGCAATGGTTTGCGTCTCGGATAGAACTATATTGAACCATTTTCTCGTAAAATTAATAAAAAATATTAGATTCAAGCTATTATAATTTAATATTATTATGTTATCATTAGTCATTAAAAAATAACATTCAAATAACGATAAAATTCACCTCATTAAATTGTGTTTGGAATAAAGCTTCCTAACATATATGAAAATTTATTGTGAAAATAAGTATTTTTTTAATCGTTTTCTGCCACAGTAGATGACGTTACTGTCGTATTTTGCTTCAAGTATGTGAATTGTAGCGCGTATGTTTTTCTTATACCAAGTCGATTTCGAGCTTGTCGAGTGGTCCGATGGTATGTTGGAAAGTCAGTGATGGCAGCACTGATCTAATACTGCCGCCTACGCTATTGATTTGTCCAGTCCTTGCGTTGAGAATCTGCTGAAAAAAAAACAAATTTGTTTGAAGACGGCTTTACGTTTATCTTTCAAGTAATATAAGTGCCACATGCCGACCTTGACCTCTCATTTTGTTATTTTTTTTAAAATTTATATTTTTTTGATAATGTTCCGTTGTATCCAATGGTATAGACATATTTTTGAAAATATTGAGAGATTGTAACTGTTATTTAAAAATATAATTCGAGACATAGAGTATACGTTTTATGACTTTGCACTTTTTTGCACCTACTATTATAGGTACTGATACGCCACTTTGACCTAAACCTCACATAAAATTAGATCAAATGATATATACTTGTATTGTATTAATATGTATAGAAATAAATAAATAGACAAATAATATATGTAAAAATATATTTTTAGAATATATTTTATCATTTTCATCCTAGAGCTGGAGTGCAAAGTTATCAAGCATATACTCTACTCGTCATAATATATTTATATTTTTATATACAAAACTTTTAATAATAATATATTATAAGTTTCTGAAGGAACCTCTGTAGGTATTCGACGCTTAGGTAGCCCCCGGAGGAGATGGGGAAATATCGTCACGACACAAAAATGACGCAGAGGCTGTGTTACCAACCGGTGACAGAGAGCTCGGAATAAAGATTCCTGGAGAACGGTTGTGCAGCCGGCTATGAGCCTGAATGATCTGTAAAGCCAGCTTAAGTAAGTAAATAAATTTATATATGTGTATATATCTGCATTTACATTATAGTATAATATGTAAAACTCATACAACGCATGATGATGCTTTTTAAATTCACTAATAATATAAACTTTGTGTTGTTGTTTTTATTTAATAAAACGCAATTTTTATGTAGTACTTATTCCACTTTTAATCAAGAGATTAGGACCGGTTTTGTCCGCTTCAGAGGGACATTTTCAACTGAATACATTTTTTAAAACAATATTTATCAAACAAAATCCAAAGCGCTAGAAATAATATAACAACAGGTACATAAATAATTATCCGTCATAAAAATTGCGTTTTATTAAACAAAAACAACAATACAATGCAGTTCCACCATGAATTGACAGTTAACAAAATAAAAGAAAATAAACTTTGTGGTAACGAAGTCAGATGAGTCGATGGACTTTAGTTGATAGTAGGTGGTAGTTGGAAAGTCATGAATAACTCTTCGCTTTTGGTATTTATTTCAGGATATTTTCATATGATGTGATTAATAGTGATTCGCAGTAATTGATAATATTTACGTTTAGGCCGATCTGCTATGGCAATCTGAAAGAGTTCACCAGTGGATCTACCATAGCAAGAATTGATTCGTAAAATGGTTCGAAGACGATACATACAAATACACCTCCAAATCAATCCGTCCCGCACTACACTCGGTATAATCGAGCATATCTCGAAGCGATAAGTTTGGTATGAAGCATCAGCAGTTTTTTTTACGCCTGGTAATGAATGTCTCAGGAGTAGATACCCAAGATAAGGGTCGCCATGCTCTCAAGTGAACTTTAGTTTGATATACAGAGTTGACTTAAGATAATAAAGAATATCATGGGGGCAAAGCCATAGAGAACTAACATAAGAGAAATGAATTTAATTATTAAAATAATACAAAAACGGACATACAAAAACTATGCAAAGAGATTTTCGGAGACAGGGCGGTTATTTTCATTCATCACTTCAGGTATCAATAGAACAAATTCAATGTACCTGTAGCATTTAATTTTCGGCATCACGACTGATTTTCCAGGTTTAATAACTGCGTCCATCGTCATCAGATGGATGATTTGCATTGAAAACTGCACAATTATTAGTCTTCAGACGGTAAAGACGTCTCTCTCTAGCAATGACCAGATTCATTGAATAGATAGCTCTATTTAGTTGACGATTGATTTCGACAATCGGCGCGAGTTGGTGATAAGTATATTGGTATGCTTTTCCGGTTCACACATTTGGAAGAGTGCATGAACCGGATGAAACTCGCTACTGAGTTTTAAAAGTACAATTAATGCCCTTCTACCTTACCACGCCTTGTCCTACGCACCTTGCCGCGTGCATTCTTCATCCTAGTAATAATCATTGAGCGTGCAGATATGTTACTACTGTTGAGATGCTTAACAACAAGTTGTTGCGACCTGTCGCGTCTACAAGTAATTATCGTATACTCGTAGCTTCAGTAATAAGGTTTCACATCTCACATGTGTACAGCACTATCGCTTTCACAATCACGTTGTAGATAAAAAAATAATGACAACACGTCGAAAGTAAATCAAAGAAAAGTTATTTATTCGTATAAAAAAATAATAATGAAGGCTTGGAAAGCCGTGAAGTAAAATAGCGACATACTCGGGCCGTCCCCGAAACAAAGATATATGACCAATGAAAAACCGTTTGCGAGAATTCTTGTTTCTAGCACCCTTCACAAACCTTTTTATTCGGCGTGAAAAGTAATAAATTTTGGTTACGTCCAGGGGTTTTATTAGAGAACCCTGTATTTACTGAAGAAATTTCGCGAAAGTGATTTGACAAACATTATTTACCCAATAAGAGAGTTGCTGTAAATTCCAATATCGTGCAAGCGCTCTTGATTTACTTAGTGAGAAAATTAACTTCTTACATAACAAAAGAAATCTCAGTGCACCAATATCAACCAACGCATTTTGATTGCCGTAACAACAGTTAAACTGAAGTAATCAAAAAGATACTACAATGAAAATATTGATCAATTTAAAAATGACATATTTACAAATACTTTAAAACTACTGTAATTAATCATTTCGAGACGTATAAAACATTATATTAAGATATTTTTAGACTTATAGCAGTAAGAATGTGATGAGTCTCACGAGTGAGTTAAATTTACACTTTTTTTACGAAACTTTAAAACAACGTTCATTCAAATTATCCCTGATGAAAGTGGATTAATCGATAACCGAAGTAATTTAGTTAAATACCTACCTATAGCTGATATTTTTCACCCAATTTAAATTATCAGTCAACATATGGAGCTAACTCTATATATCGGGAGAAGAAACCTCTTAGATAGTTATTAGGGATACATGGGGGTCTATTCTATACTTATCGACCGCTAAAGTGATAAAGTGATAAATAATATCAAACTTAGGGTAGGTTTGTATCAAAATATTAGCACTTATTGTAACAATTACACGAAGCTGGTTTTTATTGTTGCAATAAGTGCTATATTTTAACAGCACCTATCTTGCTGCTGTTAAAATATCGCACTTATTGGAACAATAAAAACCAACTTCGTGTAATTGTTACAATAAATGCTAATATTTTGATACAAACCAACCCTAACTTTGATACTATTTATCACTTTAGTGTTCGATAGGTATAGAATAGACCCAATGGAGCGGATAGGCAAGAATAGCATGGTTTTCATTTAGAGTCAATCAATTAGTAATGTTAAGCTATTTATTTAAATATATGTTAAAGACGTTGCTAGTTTTCAACGTTGTTATTTCATTATTTATGTACCTATGGAATGTCAAGTAGACTGTTCGATGTAACCAATTCTATTCTATTCCAATAGTAGGTATATTATGTTAAGTCAAGCCAAATGTTAAGGTGACGCATCAGTGAAACGCCAAATAATTTTCAACTGTACGCGCGACAAAATTTTGGACTCGCTGCCATTCAGTGAGAGAATGTTGACCCAAGAACACGTCATTTTGCTGCGTGATGGCGACGAGTCAATTAATTCTAAAATCGTGTAAAGATGACTAAAAACGTTACCCATTTACTTTAAAAAGAAAACATGTCAATGAATATATTATTATTGTTACTAATAGAACAATAAACAGAACATAAAATGGACGTATGTTGGATTTATATGACAAATAATATTTCGTTTGACAGGCGTCATTTTCACCCGCCACCCGCAATCCGCGCATCGCCTAGCAACGATCTTTTTAGACCGTGCCTCAACTAATGCATGGCCTTAAATAGTGGTGTAGTACCAAGTCTTTATTGAATTGGTCCATATTATCAGCATGTTCCTATTAAAATAACAAAACATTATAATAACTCGGTAGGTTGCCTTCATTTTGCCCATATTTAATTTTTAGGGTTGAACAAATAAAACACTTTTTGTAAGTACCTCATATTTATATACCTGTATTATTGATTAATTATTTGAATTTTTCATATTGATTCTATTCTGAGACCAGAAATTTCTTATCGGATTCTTTACATTACATTAGTTTTTTACATACGCTACGTATGTACACACCTATAAAATGGAAACCGGGATTATATTATTATACTTATGTACTAGTAGAAAAACAGGCTGTAGGTAGCTACTATAGTGAAACAACAGAACCTTGAAATTGCACAAATTGCGGTTTCTTCCACTGCGTACAAATTACATAGAGTTCATATCATTATTGTTATCGTTATTATTTTCGACTGCTGTTACATCTAGCCTATTGTATCATTTTCTCTCACTCGGCGTCGCTATAACTACGTCATATTTTCTGTCAAAATCATCGAACTTCACGCTTATGTGGTATGTTCATACTTTTAGAGTTTTGTAGGTATATGATAATAGTATTTGTTTTGGTATTGGAAATTGTGATAATATTTATTATAATAAAAACAATAAAAATAGTCGGATGTTTACGTTTACCGTCAACTACATTTAAATCTGTTCGCCCCAAATTAAACATAACTTCCGGTTGAGGAAGGGTTGGCTGACATGGAATGTGGAAGCTGTAGCGAGAGGCTTCGGGGGTGGCAGAACAGAAACCCTTCTCTTTTGGGCGGTGACAGTAATTTGATCGGAACCATTCTACGTCTGCAAATAATTGATCGTGTGGAAATACAAAGTATTTTTTACAGACAGATTTTGTTGTAATGATAAAGTGCGTTTGTAATCAAAGACGATGAATAATAATATCTTATTGTACAAATAATACCCTAAACATATGAAACTTAATCAAAAAATAGCTAAATAATAAATATAAATATTTAATAAGGTATACAAATTGTAAAAATAAAAACAGATTGCCAAGTAAAGTGAAAATTTAATTAGAAATCTACATACAAAAAATGATTTATAAAACTTTAAATACATTGAGCCAGTGTTTCTCAACATTTTTACATCTGCGGATCACTGAAAATAGTAAAAACGTTTTGCGGACCGCTAACGAAGAAAAAAAAATATTATTTAAGATGGTACTTCAGTGAAACGGAAAATAATTTTCAACTATAGGTGCGACGAAATTTCGGACTAGCTGGCAATCGGAGAGCGAAAGTGGAGCAGTGAACACGTCAATTTGTTTTGTGATGGCGACGGGGGAATTAATTCTTAAAGCATGTAAAGATGACTAAAAAACGTTACCCATTTACTTGAAAAAGAAAACATGTCAATAAATATATTTTTTTTATTAGTAATAGAACAATAAACCTAACATTAAATGGACGCATGTTGACTTTATACGACAAATTATGTTTTGTTCTGCACACGTCATTTGCACAATCTTCGCGTCGCGTAGTCATGATCATTTTAGACCGTGCCCCAGCTGAAGTATAGCCTTAAGTAGTACGATCTGAATTTTCCGGCGTTGCTCGGGCAGATGAAAAGGAGGAAGTGCAAAACAAACTTGTGAAATTTTCAAAAAACATGTACTTAATTGTGTTTATTTTTTTAATTTTATAATAATATTAAACAATAGTAATAAAAAAAAATATAAAACAAATTTTATACAAAAAATGTTATACTAAAAATTTCTATAGATAGGTAATTAGAGTAATCAGAATTCAAACAGTTAATAGATAGTATTTATTTTAATAGAAATTCTGAAAGTTTGAGAAATGATTTTACAAAATTATTGCAAAATCTGTTGTTGCTACTTTGCGATAATATTTGTTATTAGTCGCTTCAGCATTGTTTCGGAAAGACAAAGCGATGCATTCACAATCATTCGGTTTTTCTGTTTGATTTGTATGACTGAAATTGGTGAAAAAGTCTTCTCACACAGGTTTGAAAGATTTATTGGATTTTTGAGAATAGGCATTAAGACGCCAAAAATCGCGATCCACCAGAAAATTTCTGCGTACCATTAATAGTCCGCGGATTACCGGTTGAGAAACACTACACTAGGTGTGTAAAATAACTCATTCTTGGATACGTCAAGCGCATCCAAAACGCCAACCGAATTCCCTCATTTAATTAATCTTTGTTGTCTCAGGTACTAAACTGAGCGGTACTCACCTGTTTTGTACAACTTTTGCCACCGTTTTCAAAGCAGAACATCCAAGGGTCAGTTGAGAAAGCAGCTGAAGCTAACGATACAACTGATTTATTCAGATCATATGCCACGAGTATATCCACTACAGTGGCATTCCAAACTATGCAAAGTATTTCTTCCCTTGGGATTATTGTGATACCATTGTGCTGCTGGTCATTTTGTCGATGTACTTCAAAAAAGCTCCTGTTTTGACGTAAATTCTGATCATGTCGTTGATCCCCCGGAATTACATTGGGTTTCATAACACATATTATATGAACGAATTATCATTCAAGAGAGTGCTGAAACTAAGAGATGGAAGAGCATTTGGCTAAAAATCTGACATATTCCATGAAACCACTAACTTCAGCAGTCTAAGTAGGATCGTTTAAAGATGAGACGATTGATTATTATCCTAATTCCGATAATTGGGTTGTTCGAATTGTTATGGATGGGTAACTTATACGACATGTACGTTGTCACAAGTATTGTTTAATGAACTTGAAGTTATTTTGCATTTTAAAATTATTTGTAGCAAGATTAACATTGTTATCGCCCCAATCTGTTACATCATTATATATATGCACCCATAGCCAAGATAAACTACGGAACTTAGGTTTGTAAAAAAAATGTATTCATTATCAAACTGTGTACCTAGATATTATGTGTTATATTAATAAGTAATTCAAAAAATATGTAAACAGTAGGTAGTTCCGCATAATTATAACGGTAAATACCTCAGTCAACGCCTACGATTACCGAGCGAAAGCGTGTCAGATTATAATGTTGTGGATCTCAGGCTCGAATCCCGTGTCTGGAAAATTCACATGTTATTTTTCAATGTATGCGTTTGGACACAGAGTTAATGTACATTTCTCGTAAAAACAAAAATCTGTTAATATAACCTCTAATGTAAACACCGTTGCCGCCTGCAGAAATAAACCAGTTGATAATTAACCATGTCCTACTATCAATAAGTGATACTACGATGGACTTTTCAAAAACTTTAATTATGGGGATAGTGAAATGCCGGGATCGACGGAGAGATTATAACCATGCGATTTAAAAAAAAACACGTTTCTCAAATAAAATTAGGTGCATGAAAATTAAGAAAAAAATAGGTAGGTAGCTTTCTGTCAATTAGGTTAACAAAGTATAGCAATGTAAAATAAGTGTAGTATTTTAAATATTTTTTTTTTATTAATTGGAAATTTACACACATAAATGGAAAAAATAAATCTGCCGGAAATACCGTAATATAAAATCCTAGAAAATGCAACAGTAACTACTGAGATTTTACATTAGCTTATTGAGGTGGGTTTACAAAAGTAGCATAGATAGTGGTGGGCATTATCCGTGGTAAGGGTGGTTGATTTTATTGCTCGGCACGGTAATTATTGTAATTTTTCATTAGCTGATTGCCGACCGCTTTTACCAGTGGTAAATGCAATTACACAAATGGAATCGGTCAATTACCCCTTTTTGTTGTGATCGTAAAGCCTTGATTAGTGCACGCTTTCATTAATTGCAGTTTAAATACATAATTAAATTAATTGTATATTATATAATCATTTTTTGTCAGTAATCAGTCAGATTTTAGAGCAGTGATGGATGATTACTCCATCCATTCCTCTTAAATCTTATCTAAAGGGCCCATTTACCTTAAAAATCAAAAGTTGGGCATTATACGTTATTTTTAGAGCTAAGTCTTAACAATTTGTAGACTTTCTTTATTGTAATTATAATACTTAAATTCGAATGTTCGATTCTAAGAGAAATATTTGGAGCCATAGCTGAAGATAACGTGTGGTATATACAACACAACCAAGACCTTTTTGAAGGGTTTGGTGAACCCTCATCTAATCAGTGGCGAAAGGTGGAGGTAGGCTGTTAAGATCCAACATAAACAGTGCACACTAAACTTTTCCAGTTATACGTATTTGTTATCATTGAAATGAGATTACAATTTACAGATGGTGTCGGTTAGTATTTAAAATTCAATTAAAAATAAAGCCATACTTAATAGATACTAAACAAAAAGTACTAGTCTATCTATAAAATATCGAAATTATGCAATTAAATCATACATTATTTTGGATATTTTATAGATAAAATGATATTTTGTAACCAACAATATGTGTAATATGTATTTTTAATCCAACGAAAATAAATAAGTATGAATGATAAAGTGTGCACAATTGTGTCGTTCGCCCAAAATATACAAAAACTATTATCGTTTGGTTTAAGCAGGGTTTAATTGGTTCTTAAAAATTCTAATTAATTCTAATACCATCTGTAAATTGTAGTCTTTATTCAATAAAAACAGATACGTATGACTAACAAAGCTTAATAATGTGCACTATTAATGGCGGTTCTTAACAGCCTACCTCTACCTTTCGCTACTGCATCCAATACATTAAAATGTCTTGAATGAGATGGGTTGTCCATTTCCAATGACTGGACTTAGATCGACCGGTCTGGAAAATTTTGATTAAAGAAGTATTGGAAAAGTAGCGGAATATAGATCAGCAAGGCAATGACAACCAGAGGAGCCCAGGCTAACATTCGAGCTGTATAATATTATATATTTATACGATATATACCTAGCAGTAATGATTTTTTTTTAGATTAGATATTATTTTGTCATACGCTTATATGCACGGTGCACTAGTGGATAGAGCCACCATCTCTGAAGCCGTGAATTGAAGGTAAAGACACGTGGCTCGTAAAAATTCATATTTTTTTAAACTATGTGTTTGATTTAGTGGAAAACCCAATTAGTTGGGAAAAAGGATGACAGCTATTCCTCGTAAAATGTACCTATGTTATGTGACCTTCACTCTGTGGAGGACCATGTTTTCCACTTGGTGTGAACATGGTCATTTATTTTTTACGCAATATATTGTTTTAATTATCCTAGTACATTTTGTCAGCTATTTATATTTTTATAATATATTACCTACCATAATTTAAAAGTTATCCACTGGTTCTCAACTTTCCGAGACGTTTTTTGTTTGTTTTGATTATTTGAACTTTGCTTGCCACTCCTCCTGACTCGACAAAGTGTCAAGTGGCATGCGAGTGACGTAACGAAGTACTCTTCTTGTGAATCAAGACAACATATATCATGCTAGATAGGAAACCCTCTGAGATCTTACGATAAACGACAATGAGTGGGGCTTTTCTATCTGATTGAGATTTTTTCTTTGCGGAAACGGACAAAAGTTTTTGAAGATGCTTATAAAAAAAATATATCTTTATAACGAAAACTATTCTTAATTGAAAACACAATGATGACTGTTTTACATTTGAGATTTTTTGACAAACTTCTAATTTATCTATTATAAAAATGGTTCAATGCATCATGTAAAAAAAGTAAAATAATAATCGTCTTATAATTAGAATTCAATATTTTCTATTATGTAGGTATATTATAACCGTAAATAATTCATTGTTTAATTAATTTTTAATTATTTTTTTTTGATGACGATATATTTAATTCATCGATGTTTTGGTATTATTATAAATTTAATTAAAAGTAGGTATAATATATTAATTTTCTTTTCAAATAATTTTTAAAATCTCAAATTATTTTAATACTATTTCTATGTAGGTATTATCAAAGAAATAATAATATAAATACTTACATTATTTTATAAAATACTGTTTAACCGAGCATTACGCATACGTATTTATGAAACCAATTAAATTTTGATTTAAACTTAAAGTCATGGAGAATATCAGCTAATCAAACTCTGTTACTACCGTATTGCCAAAAAATGGAATTTCAACACATTTTTGTGATTTTAAAAATCATTTTTTTTTTAAATTAAATGTATATTAAAATTATGAATAATTAATATTTTTTATCTTACTATGTTTGGATGAGTATTTATCAATTTTATTATTACGTTTAAATTTTATGAAAGATAAAAAGTTTTGCAATTCCATCACTAGATGTCCTTAGTAGTGCTACTAGTATAGTGTGTGATATAGTTTGAAAAGTTACTTACTCATTTATTATTCGCGCACAATACTTTCGGTGTGAAAACGGAAACAAGTTTAAGCAACATGGAGCTAAATTTACCTTACTAACTTTTAACAACCCGTGACATACGAAATACGTCACGCCTTTGTTAATTGACTTTTGTGTTTCTTTTTATATTTTCATCAAGTGAAATATAAAAATCTGTGTTGGAAAAATTCAATTGTATATTCATATAGATAGTAAATATATATACATATATATAGAGGTATATAAGTAACATATTTGACTTAAAAAGCAATAGTCATTTAAAACAAAATCATGAAAGGTCACATTGAAACCACTGAGGAATCAATACACAATAGCTTCCGGTTTGGCCTAGTGCATGGCTGAAACTCCTCCAGGGAAGGCATATATGCATCATATCATATACGCACGACTGGAATGCCCACACCGGATTCGCTTCAGACATACACCATATTTGCGTGGAATCCTAAAGCCATAAAGATCTACTATTAGACGGGAGTTCCTTAAGTCAGATGCTAGCCAGTCAAATCGCCAGGCATCTTCATGCTCATCTTCTACACTTCTGAAAGGCTACCCCAATCGAAGCTGGAGTTTTTCATTTATTAAAATTATCTTGTATTCTTGTTCCCATTCACTGCGGGCGGCTCTCGTGGTGTAGTGCGTAAGGCGCTGGCCTTTCACCCGAGAGTTCTGGGTTTGATTTCCGGTGAGGATACAATATTTATGTGATTTTCTCAAAGCCTGGGTGTTTGTGATTGTTCAATATTACTAAAAACCACCTTGTACGAAAAAGCAAGGACATGGTTAATAATAATTCTAAAAAAAACCCATTCACGGTGTCAAACGCAACTGGTGCATTACCCATCAGGTGGCCATGAGATATAACTGTCATGCTATTTAAATGTAGTCATTTAATATCAATTAATAGGTCCGCAGCGAATGATCGATGTTAAAAAAAATCAACAATATTTAAATTAGTTCTTGGGCACACTAGATTATTATACATCTCGTTGAAGATTTAACATTGGAATCGTCTAGTTGGATAATTTCGGGATTGGAATAAAAATAATAAATTTTTATGCCAGTAATCGATTCCCATAAAAATCTCAATCGAAAAATGAAAACTATACTGAGGCCAAACGGACTTCAGTTATCCTCCCAAAATCGTATATAAAACCGGCCTCGAGTACTAGTTGTACCTAGAATTCACATTGAAGTAAACTGCGTGGTCGTAAAAGGGGAGACCGGGTCGAATAATGGCGCGGGGTGCACATAAAAAGCCGAACGGGCCCCAGCCGCTAGGGACCACTTGACCCTAGCTTCCTATTTCGGGTTGCAGCAACGCGGCTTCAAACTTTCCGACGTCAATATTTGCGGTGCTTTGAAATCCCATCGCTTGATGTGTGTAGACATTTGCCCCGGTTTACTACTGACATTAAAATTCACGAATAAAAAAAATGCAGAGTATGAAACTAATCATACGACTGTATCAATAAATAAAAATATCGTGAATATAGAAAATTTTATTTCACCATATTCACGTAGAAAAGCAAATCCTGACGAAGCATCGAAGGGTTTAAATTTTTAATGCATTTAATTATTTTTATATTATTAAGATGAACCATGTGAAAAATAAAAGCCTCAACGTAAACTTGTTGACCTATAGAATTTTGTATCTGCTCGTAAAATTTTCATTAATTCTTAAACAGCTAAATAGTTCAGATTAATGCAGTTGAAAAATGAACTTTATTTCATTGTCATAATTACAAATCTGTACAAATACGTACGTTAGTTGTTATTGTTGCAATAAGTGCTATGTTTAACAGCATCTCTCTTGGCTGTGTTAAATCTTCGAGAGAGATAAACAGTTTTGACTGTTTGGACGGTTAACTTATTGTAATTGTTACAATAAGTGCTAATACTTCGATACAAAAAATTAAAAACTACACTCGATAGCTGCTGATAGCGGTCTATAGCAGTCTTGTGTGTAGAATAGATACGCTGAAGTTAGTCCTCCCATATGATTCAGAATGTTTGGTTATCAGTAAGTCTGAAATTCGAAACAAAGATCCTGGGAAATTCTATATGGAGTCATGAATAAAGCTAGAGTGTGGTTTATACATCACACTCGCGCCACAAAGATTAGATTCCACCATGTAATTACGTAATCCTTTACTGACAAATAACATAATATTTCGTTATTTCAAATATCGAATTCGAATCATCAAATTTGTATTTGAATAGCTATCTATACCTATAAGTATATATATATATATATATAAATGATCTCTACAGTGATGACACTGACAATACGACTATAGACTTAGATCTTCAGAGAAATGGAAATTCGGAAGACCATACTCCCGAAATTACATCCTGGGAAGTAACCCATACTTTAAATTACATGAAAAGTGGGAAAGCCCCCGGGGAAGACGGTTTAACGATAGATATCCTCAAAAAAGCAGGAAAGAATGCAAATGAAGTACTTGCACAATTGTTCACAGCCTGCATATGCAAAGAGGATGTCCCAGAGGTATGGAAAAATGCCAGCATTGTCATTCTTTACAAAAAAGGTGACAGAGAAAACCTAGCAAATTATCGTCCAATAAGTCTACTCCCTATTCTCTACAAGACGTTCACAAAAATTCTCTCAAACCGTCTGCAAAATGTACTAGACGAGAACCAACCGAGAAAACAAGCCGGATTTAGAGGAGGATACAGCACTATGGACCATATCCAAGTAGTCAGAAAAATCATAGAGCGGTACCAGGAATACAAACTGCCACTATGCATGGGTTTTATAGACTATGAGAAGGCGTTTGATTCGATAAAGAAATGTTCAATACTCGACGCACTCAGAAAACAAGGAATCCCTGGACGCTATATAAATATTTTCAATAATATATACAGTAGCGCAACAGCATCTGTAAATCTCCATAAACCATCGCGCAGATTTCCTATCAGCAAAGGAGTCCGACAAGGTGATACAATCTCACCTAAACTATTTACAGCTACTCTTGAAGACTTATTCAGGCAACTTGACTGGAATGACAAAGGGATCCCCATAAATGGAGAATACCTGAGTCATCTGCGCTTTGCCGATGACATAGTAATTTTCTCGCAAGACTCAGAAGACCTCCAAAGCAGAATGCAGGAACTCGCTGGAGTAAGCAACAAAGTAGGTTTGAAAATAAATGTAACAAAGACGAAAGTCATGTTCAACTGCTTTGCAGGCCAAAAAGAGATCCTCATCAATGGCACTCAGCTCGAACAGGTGAAAAGCTACATCTATCTGGGACAACAAGTATCTATAGATGGATGTATATTTGATGAAATTGTTCGCAGAGTAAAGCTAGGCTGGAGTGCTTTTGGCCGTCTGAATAATGTCTTCAAAAGTGACCTTCCACTGTGCCTAAAGCGCAAAGTGTTCAACCAGTGTGTGCTTCCCGTGATGACATATGCGTGTGAAACATGGACCCTAAGTAAAAGAGAGATCCAGAAACTTAGAGTAGCACAACGTGGTATGGATAGGTGCATGCTGGGCATAACGCGAAAGGACAAAAAGAGGAATGAGTGGATAAGGAAGCAGACAAGGGTTTGCGATGTAATAGAGTTTATTAAAAGCCTTAAATGGAGATGGGCTGGACACATAGCTCGAAGAAGAGACAATCGTTGGACAAATCTAGTCATCCAGTGGTATCCAAGAAGTACAAAACGTCCACAAGGTAGACCTAGAGGCCGCTGGATCGATGAAATGATAAAGTTATGCGGAAGTACGTGGCAACGCAATGCACAGGACCGAGAGAAGTGGAAACAACTTGAAGAGGCCTTCATCCAGCAGTGGATATATTCAGGCTGATGATGATGATGATGAAATAGTTAAATATTATTACGATTCAGTAATTTAAAAATACTATACTTGCTTTTACTTATTCAGTATTTCAATGTAAACTTTTAATATTTCGTTAAACAAATGTGTGTACTTATATACGCGCGTTAGAAGTTATACTTCTTTGGCGTAACAAAACAAAAACAAAACTTGTGATAAACTAGATTTTTTTGACCAGCTCTTAATTATCTTGTTAAATTACAGACTCAAGAAAAAATACCGCTTATTGGAAAGCCGTTGATTTATTTCTGTACACTTTAACTTATAGTACTAAAGTATATAAGGGTTTCTCGTTGTTTCTATTTTTAAAGTACCAACTGTCACTCTGACGTTTAATGGTTTGTTTACGTAAGGAATTGCAAATGGCCGGCAATAATAAATTCGCACCCTACGCAACGGAACAATTCTAAACTATAATATTATACTGTATAATCGTCACGATTGCAGTATCATACTGTTGCGTAAAGGTAGTGCGTTCGGCTGATAACCGATTAATCGGTGGTTCGAATCCAATCGAGTGCGTTTTTTTTGTGTGAAAAAATAAATTATGTTTTACATGTCACACGTCAAAAATACACTCTAATCTGATTTCCCAAACGCGCCAAAAGAAGTATAACTTTGAAAATATTTAGGGAGATTCATAATATTTTGTTTCATTCATAGACATTTATCTCAAAACCATGCATTTTTTTGTATTTTAATAAGGATTATAATAGTCTTATGAACAACGTACTTAACTGCGTAATACTTAGATAATCAAGGTGTAGAAGTATGTCACATTATTCAAGCAGATGCGACAAAACTAACGAGGAAGACTTAGTATTCGAACACCTGTGATATCAAAACTAAATCTAAATCACTGTCATCTTATATAATCGGATTAGCGAAGTTCACAACGTAATTAAATTTATTCCTCGATTAAATTAAAGCATTGAAATTTGTGAGTCTTGTAAAATTTAAATTCAAAGGATCTTCATGATAAATTAATTATTTCCCTTTGGCACTATTATCTCGTGATTAAGCGAAAGAATTTTGACAATAGTTTCAGATCCTTACTTTTGGATGAAAAAAAAACATTTCTTTGAGGATTAGCGCGATAGAAAGAAATGTGACAGTGGTATAAATCAGACATTTATGGACAATTGTACGGGAAAGAAAATGAACAAGTGATAATTAAGACAGATTTAATATAACGTATTTTTGTCAAACAACTAACAGTATTAATAAATTATTTAATGACCATTATGGCCGAGCGGCTTAAGTGGGAACGTAATGGGTCCCAGATTTAAGTCCTGGGTCTGCCAAATACACACTTTTTTTTCAATTTGAGTCAGAGTTTGGACCTAATAGGTTGGGCAAATGGCTAACATCCATTTCTCATAACAAGAAAATCTGTTAATACAAACCTCCACTATATAAAGGCCCATAATGATCTTATTAAAATCAGATAATGGAATAATAAAACTGGGATTCATAGTATTCTTATACTATAACATTGATTTAATCGACATTGACTCATTTGTCCCATTTGTCATATTTAACACATTTGCCATTGGGCTCGATTTTGTTTCATCTGTCACATTTGTAAACCATTATTACAATGATTTAATTGACATTGAATGTCCTAACTTCATTTATAACATTTGTCCTTTTTTCCATTTGGTCACATTGGCACATTTGCCACTGGGCTCAATTTTGATTGATTATATTGATTTCATTTATAACATTTGTCACACTTGTCCCATTTGTCGTATTTGTCACATTTGCCACTGGACTCGATTTTGTTTCATTTGTCACATTTTGTAAACCATTAAAACATTGATTTAATCGACACATTTGGTCACATTTATCACGCTGGTCACATTTTTTACATTTGTCACATCATTATAACATCGATTTAGTCACATAGGTAAGACGAGAGAAAATGTAGTTTAAAACTTAGGTTTTTATTTGACTAAAACCAAAAACACTGACTTTTTATTAAGCTGGACAGCAACAGTTATGGCATAGTAAACGGCATATGATGTGGTTTTAGACTAAAAAGAGCACGATATTATCATGTGTTTGATGTAACAACATAGCATGGTGAAGTAAAATGAAGGCGTTTCTTTGAGAGAATTATAAGATTATATTTTTCTTATTGTATTGAAAAATATTATATATCATTATGTATTTACATGAAAAGTATACAGATTTTATTTGTATGTTTTAATATGTGCTTTGTAAAAAAAATCCATATCTTTTATTGTTACTTTTTTATGTATTTCAAACTATATATAGGTTTTTCAAAATTAGGACAAAGCGTATCAATCTGTCTGCGAAAAAAGTATTTTTATTCAAAGCCTTTCTTCATTATAATATTCCAGCTAAGGTCGACTTTTTACGACTTTGATTTACACTGTCTTTTTTATTGTCAATATTATAAAAATGGTATTATGGTTTATCGAGTCTAGACTTTTCATTATCATTATTCGTTTGTTATTTCCAATTTAATGTCGGTCGCATTAAGAAAAAATGGTTTTAACTTTTTTAATGCTTGCGGCTGACTAATGATTCATTATTTTTAGCAAAGCTGTAAAAAATATATTAAGACATTTTCCCATCAAAAGACATTTTCAAGAAAACCTTTTTAATGTCTAATATATAAAGAATTTTTTTCAATTTTACAATTGCCTTAATTTCTTATAGTGCCCTCAGAAACTAATCAAGAGCATTCCCATATTACTCGATACGGTGAGTTTTTGACATACTATAACGCTCATATTTATATATAATTTTGCGTTGGAATAACATATAATTAAACATGTTTTTATT
Source organism: Rhyacophila brunnea (assembly GCF_057557595.1). Classification (NCBI taxonomy): domain Eukaryota; kingdom Metazoa; phylum Arthropoda; class Insecta; order Trichoptera; family Rhyacophilidae; genus Rhyacophila; species Rhyacophila brunnea. The sequence continues at coordinate 3,629,357 of NW_028232796.1, read as the reverse complement.
TTCAATACACACAATATAATATCATAATTGGACTGGATCTATTCACTGTTGGATAACGACCAGTCTAAGCTTAATCCATTTATATTCTAATGGATTTAAGTTTTGCACTATTCCATTTGAGTCGTTTTTTGCGATCCGGGTTTCGCCTTTCGGCATCTTCAAGCACTATTTGCACTTACCAAAAGGTAAATATACACTGACAAACGAATATAATTAATTGACTTATATAATAAATTTATACAATAAAGTAGGTAAAAACTTTATCACCCACCTATTAAGTCAACAAATTATGAATAGTTGAAGTGTTTGTAAAAAAAACCCTATCACTAATAATACAATCGGTGAGTGCACATAATGCCTAAAGATGCCGAAAGGCGAAACCTGGGTCGCCATTAGAATCCATTAGAAATTAAATTCAATTCCATCAAGTAGCTTTGGTTATCTTGGAATTTAGCTATTTCATCTATCTATCAGCCTCTAGGTCTTTTCGACATTTTATGCCTCGTGGGTCCTACGATTCGTTCAGAATATATAATTTCACATGCGGAATTAATTATAATTTATTAATTATTATGATCTGTATTTTTTACTTCGAAAGATACATATGTATTACAAACGTGTATGCATATATATATTTATAAAATCAATAACATATGCTTAATATTGATATTTTTAATAATAAGTATTTTAAAACTATATAAAACAAACAAAAGTCATATCGAACTATTACAGATAAACCGACATTATGACTGTATTAAATCTCAGTAAGTATACTTTTCCCGCCAGATTGTCTTTGTTTTGCCTGGTTCGTAGTTCACTTTTTGGCCACGTTTTTCGAGAAAAAAAAAACTACGGTCTGGAAGATCACGTAGTGCTTGGTAAAGTAAAAAACTGGACATATTCCAGGACTATTCATGATTAAATAAATGTACGGAAGAAAATTATGAGTGACATATAATTTACTCTGATAGAGGTCATTCCTAACCAGCTGACTGTTGAAAGGTGTGGTACGAAACTCTGGAGAAGGCTAGCCGGCATTACAATTATGAAGTTCGTCGTACTCAGCCGTATCAAAGAAAAGAAAACATATTATATTTCTTAGCAGATATAAATGAAATAATAGTACAATATGCCATACATTTTTATTATTAGGTACTTTTCATTTTAAATAAAATTATGAATACATTATACACATTTTTTAAATGTTATAAAATCATTTATTATTTCTGGTATTAATACTATCGACTGAAGGTACTTGATGGAATTTGAATTTAAATTATAATGGATTCAAGCTCTGTACTATTCCATTTAAGTCGTTTTTTTGCGACCCGGGTTTCGCCTTTCGGCATCTTCAGGCGCCGTGTACACTCACCAAAGGTAAACACACACTGGCAGTCAGACACTGACACGTCATTGTGTGTTTACCTTTGGTGAGTGTACATGGCACCTGAAGATGCCGAAAGGCGAAACCCGGGTCGCAAAAAATGACTTAAATGGAATAGTACAGAGTTTGAATCCATTAGAATATTATTTCTGGAATTATTGTGAAATTTACAATTATTTTGAGCCAGGTAGGTATATATAATTACTAAAAATATTATTTTATACAAATGGTACATCGTAGAATATACTCATCATATAGATCTTATAATAATATTGTGACGGAAATAACTAATAATATATAATTAAACTTGGTTAATAATATTTCCGGAAAATTTTAAGTAAAATAAGTGTACATATAAAAAGTCTTTTGTTTTCCTTTTCCATTTATCCGTTTTCCTTTGCGTCTGAGAAAATCTCGGGTCAAACGTTTCGCTTCACGGATGTTTTGGCTATTTTACTTCTACGTAAGATTGTATAGTAAAACGTTTTAGAAAAGCTACTGCAACCGATTTTCCAAATGAATTGTAGAAGTATTTATCAATTAAGAATTTGAAGTTTTAGTTGTATTTGTATATTCAATCAGAATAAATATATACATACATGGATATTAGTAGATATCTTCAAAATGTATTGTTTTTATTTTAGATTCATATAAGTATTACTGTGTTAGTTCGAATATAGTCGAATTAGTTAATTACAAGATTGTTTTTTTTCTATATTTATTAGTTGTAATTCAGTACCGATTTTAAATGCCGACTAAATCTGAGATATGAAGTGAATGAATAATAACCAATCTCATACAAATAGCGAAATTAGCCTGAGAGTTTATATACGTAGAATTATGTTAGTCACTGAGGGCGAATCTAGGCGAAATTAGCGAAAGTATTTTTTTATTGATTGAATGCATGTTTCAAAAAATGTAATTAAAACATATGGATCGCTTAAAATCTCGCATAGTTATTCGTATAAAAAGGCCGCCGGAATGCAGTTATTAAGTGTTATTTCCCCCACCCGTTACCTTACTACGCTAGCAGCATTATACATAATATAAGGCTCAATCCTCGATCCAATTTCAGGTTTATACATCGTAAAAGATGATCTTGGATTTTGAACAAGAAAAAAATCTTGTTTTGAGTTGTTATATTATTTCATTGAGTTACGACATAAATCGCAAAAACAACTTGTTTTAATCTTTTTGATTATGATTTACATTTTCATATCACCCAAAACTTCATTCATCAATAAATTGGCTTTTGCTGTGTAATAATTTTCGCTGAATAAAATTGTGATGGTTTATAATGAAGAAAATATCATTTCCTCTAGATTTGAGAATGTATGGATCAAAGCTTTTACTACTTATACGCTATCGAATGGAGAAATCAATGGTGGTTACCTTTTCAGTATATGCTCTCATAACGAAATGCCTTTCAAAGCAAATTTTCATAGAGTACGCTAGCGTTCCTGATTTATAACATTGGATGAAGTAAGCAGTTTCCGCTTATGCTCCGTCATATTATTTTGTATGCCTACGTATTTAATATTCTATAGGAACATAATGCTATATTACGACTCTACATATCGACGCAAAATGACTAACGGAGTTAATAAAATATATATTTACATAGTTGGTTAATTGAGAGATAATACGATGTATATAATAATATGAGGTAATAATACTAATAATGTTTTCAATTGAGATATGTATATAATATATAACTTATATAAATATTATAAGTGGATTATGCTATTTGAACAAAATTGTGCATTATTTTCTAATAATTTTACAAATGAATCCATTTTATATATAATAGTAATACAATAATATATCACATTTTTTTACAGCTGCATGTGCCGTTACTAAATAAACAAACAAATAAGTAAATACATAAGAACTAAATAATATACCTAACCAAGAATGTTTTAGGTATATTACTATAAAGATTATAAAAACTACTTATATTATTTAATATATTATGTATGATGATTTATAAAGATAAATATTTAATTATTATACGAAGGTTTACATTTGTTAGGAAACCCTTAGTGAGGTGAAGCCACGCCAGATTGTAGAGCCAGAATTTATATCCCATATAAATTGAGTGTTAAATCAATACTTCTACTAGTCCTATCATACTATTATACGATCACAATAATGATATTTATTACAGGTAAATGTTATGCAAGTATTTTTAAATTACTAGTAGATTTCAATATAGGAGAATACCAATGTGAAAGTCGAAACTCACGATCAACAACCGACCAATCATGTTGCATACGACAGATCATAGAGATGTGTCATGATTTTTCTATTGAAACCCACAATAAACTTAAACCGAATGCATGATTTTCTACTTTTTAATAAAAAATATAAATATACTCATATACAACGGATAGATATGATTACGGAAAAATAATTTAAAAAATGTTTAATAGTTTTTTTTATATTTATTTTTATCAAAAAACATTTTGTGCTAAATGTTGTATTAATTGTTTTATGTTGAAATAATTTTTAATAATTAATTATTATATTATCATTAATAATCAATCAATTCACATTATAGAATCCAGTTCTTTTTTTTACAATCAACATCTAATATTTTTGTGGTTAAAACTGAATTTGAATAATATAGTCATTAAAAATAACTGAGATAATCAAACCCATACATAATATATTATAAGTATCATCTCCAGCTTGCGTCGTTTGATTACAAATTATATCCAACAACCACAACTTACAATGATACCTATCGGAAAAATTAAAATATAGATTCCTACTTCACCATTGGATTTAAAATGTATGGAAACATCGATATCTGTTTTGCTCAAAAAACCGAAACTTAAGTTTGTACTATGTGTAGTACAGTATGCATTTAAGTGTTTAAAGGCAGCATATGATAGTGTAAACAGACGGGCATTATGGAATGTAGATAATAGAAGAGTTTGGATCCACTTCAAACATTGTGAGACTGAAACTATCAAAAGTTTTAGTATCAGACTAGGATTTAAAACGTGACGTCGATTACAATTGAAATACTAACAGGTCTCAAACAAGTAGTATTACTTTTCAATATAGTATTGGAAAAGACAGTAAAATTGTGGATAACAGTGTCAACTAATCAATAAAGATACGACTGCGGCGTCAAATATTAGCATATCCGGACGATGTTGGCATCATACACCGAAATGAAAATTCTGTCAGAGAATTATTTGTAAACCTTCAGGAAAACGTCAAAACTCTATGAGTCATTGTTGATATGGAAACATTGGAATATATGGTTGTATCAAAAGGGCTGAATAAAACATTTAACACTTTTAGAGTACACCAATGAAGATGATAGTTTGTCAATATTCATTCAAGTGGATACCTTAAGTCATGTGAGTATAATATAATAATAATACTCTATTAATACATAAATGAAAGTTTTCATGAATGACTTTTATTTTGGTGTATGTAAGTTTTATGTTGCAACCACATTTATAATTTAAATTTATGAAATATATATGACGAGGGTAATAGTTTACGAAACCTATTTTATTATTCATATCCTTGATTCATTAATAAGTAAATGTTCAATTCATAACGAATATTATTATCGTGCAAGTAAGTATCGACATCTGCTTGAGACAAGTAAATATTTTACATTCTGTCTGGGTCGTGACTGAACATAAAATTTCACGTCTGCGATTCGATTTGAAACACTTAGAAAGAAAATAGTTATTCATTTAAAATTCAGTCTGAAACGTTTTCAATCGTTCAGCATAAAAGTAACAGGTACATAAATTTAAGAATAATTTAAATAAGAGACTACTAACCGATAAAAATTGTTATATTGATAGTAAAGTACAAATCACTAAGTTCCTGTAAACTGCAATGTCATTTTCTAAAAGTAGTGCAATTTTATTCATTAAAATAAGTTTACACTAGGTGAGTAGAAATATGAATAGTATTTACATAGAAATTTCTAATAAACGATGTATTTAATTTTTGAGGCTACAGATAAGATACGTAGGGTAAGTTTATAGTATAGCTTAGGTATTTTTACAATATACATACCAAATCTAGATTAGTTATAAATAATAATATATAAACTATCAATAATTATTAAAATAAGTCATTTACACCATCGAAAAAACTATGAAAACAAAAATAAAATAAAATAAAGTGTTATTATGAATGATTCCACATAGATACATAAAGAGAAAAGGATTTAAAGCTATTCTTTCACTTTATTTCTATAAAAATAATTATTTTTAAATGTAATAGATGACTTATTTAACAGTCTCTCACACGTTCAAGAAAAGGACACTTCAATTATTATATAAATAAAAATGTTTCCCTTGTTAAGCTGGCATTACAAATAGCATTCAGGTCCATGGTTGACTGTGTAGGTATTTCTATCCAGAGTTTACTCTCTTTTTCTCTCTGTTCAATTACACTCAGCCTCTTTGTGTCCTTTTTAACGTTATCCTTAAAAAACCTTATGAAGAGTTGATTAATATTTGCATCTCATAGGTGAGCATTTAAGACCAATATCTTTATCAATGTCTCTATGGCGTGAAGATGTGACGATGTGCCAGTTATTTCGTTAGCTGCGATAAATAAAAATATACATGTAATAATAAAATACCTTCAACGGAAGGTTATTTAATAATCGATTTTTTTATTCAACGAATAGTTCACAGGATTTGATAATGTAATATTCTTTATTGAACATATTATAACCACTAGAAAAAATCTTTTTGAAATGAATACCACGTGACACCCAGTAAGATTCCAACCTGATTCGCGCTCATGTTCCCTTGGTCACTAACCTATAAATGCCCTATATAATTGCGACAAAGTTGACTAGAGTGGCTTGTGCAACATTGTCTGAGTTTAGAAAGCGCTTTCTATATTTAAAAAAGATTTTTTCTATTGGTTATATATTTCTCTGAAGGGTTTTCAAAATATGGATTCTTATTTTAAGTTTATTACTTAGTTTATTGGGAATATGTGAACAGTGATGGAGCTATTCCGATAAGTGAAGGTCATGGGACTCAGTAGTGGATCACAAAAAAAAGAAACAGGTACTGTACTATATTTTAAGGGCTGAATAATCGAGATTAGAATTATGATTTTTCTAGTCATAGTATTAAGTGTTGAATTTCTAGCTGACGAAAACGGTCAAACGTATGTAGCAATAAGCGAACGAGTGAGCGTCCGGAATCCTTTGGGGTTGTATAGTTCTCAAAACTTGAAACTTTACAACCAAGAGCGTCCAAATTTTCTATTACATATATAGTTTCGCTAAGCAGAGTAAGTGGGATTAGGGAATAAATATGGAGCGTAAGTCACACGTTAAGAAATTATCATAAATCTTAACTGCCTAAGTTATGTCTCAGGGGTTACGTATTATGTTAGGGCTGCGGGTTTCTTGCACAAACTTGTCTTAAGGCTTTCTAACCAAATTATCATTTTGTTTATCGCTGCAGGCCAAGCATTTCATAATTTGTTTCCACTTATCTGTTAACCGTCATATCATATTCATATATTTGATGCCAACAAGGATAAATTTAGGGTTAACCACAATATAAACATATCCTACAATTTCAATTCGCATTCCTAACTTCTGCCATAGTCTATGATTTATAAATCCTCACGTTTGTTTTATTTTTTATAAAATGGGTTTATCACTTAGTAATCTACTATAAAAATGGTTTTATGATAATATGGTGAGCTTTATCAAGTATGAATAATTACTACTAAAATTTACTCAATGCAATTAATGATGGCCGCGTAGCTTAAGCGCCGGCCTCTCGTGTTGACGGTCCCAGGTTCGAATCCTGGGTCTGGCAAGTACACATATTGTTTTTCAATTTGTGTATGAGTCAGAGTATGGACTTAATAGGTTGAGCAAATAGCTGACATCCATTTCTCGTAAAAATAAAAATTTTTTAACCACTCTGTTGAGGCCCATATGATCCTGATAGGATCGGATATGGTCGTATGAAAGAAAAAAAAATACATATTACTACTTTATACTTGGAGCGGAAAAATATTTATGTAATGTCAGAAAGGGATAGATTGTAAAACTCCAAAATATTATCAAGTAAGGCTGCGCGCACACGGCAAAGCGAAGTTTCGGATTCATCCGCCAAACGACGTTTACGTTTTGTTTGCGAGCCGATTGCGTTTTAAATGCGTGTCAAATGCGTCAATATTTCGACGATGCTGTCCAAAAGAAAACACGGTTTTCAAGGGGATTCATAAACGCCTTTTTTTGAAACTGCACCCTGCTGCGAGAGTATTTATCTTTCATTACAGTGGCGTACAAGGGTAAATAAATCAATATAAAATCAGTACATAATATTGCATTATACCTACATTTATTTTCCCACTATTGCTTCTTTTGGAGCTGGACTGTTTTATATCGAAAGCGTTTTGAAAATTACCTATTGTTGAGCCTATTATATACCATCATCATCAATACTATCGACCGAGGGTACTTGATGGAGTTTGAATTTAAATTCTAATTGATTTAAGTTTTGTACTATTATTATTTATTAATAAAATATAAAAAGATTATAAGTTAATACACGAAGAAAGGGTAAAAACCTTATTACCTAGATACCTACTAAGTAAAGGATTAAGTACAAAAACATAATATTTTGAATAATTTGAATATTTGCAGTATTTCTAAAAACCTGTTGTAAATACTATTAAATACATTCGGTAGGTAAGCAGTTTTACAAAATATAATAAAAAGTTGTGACACAGCACAGCTATGAAAAGAAGTATTTCACGAGAAGAAAGGCTCGCCATATCTTTACGTTAAACTAAACTATTATTATTTATTTTGTAGTATGTACTTATTTAATTAATTTTTTTATTAGTTGACACTGTCATCTTCTATAGATACACTAAAATGGAAACGGGTACTAATAATAATATATTGAAGTGAGAATAATGAATACCTACCTACTACTATTGATTAGTACTACTACTAACACGAAATTATCTGATATAGTCTCATTACAATAGCTATCTTTTTTAATATGTAGCTATTGAATTCTAAGCAATAATATTCTATTGGAAATATGAACAGATTTTAAGGGGAGATATTTCAAATGTTTATGAATAATATGTTTTAAATGTTTATTTAATAAAAGATACAATAGGTATAATAATATATTACATTGTTCTAACAAATTATATACAAAAAACCTATAAAATGTTTTAATTAAATTATATCTGTTTTCCCCATTGCATTAACGCCTCTGTGAAATTCTTGATGACACTAATTAAGAAAGAAGGAAGATTTTTTTAATTTTTTCGGACTAAAGTAATAAATTATGTCATACAATATGTGCCTTATTGTGTTCGACAAACAAGAATTTATTTATTGCACTATCCGAAGAATTAAAAAAAAACTTTTTTTTGTCGCCAGTGGCAAACTAAGAAAAATATAATATGTAAACATTACCTACATAATTATTAAGTATTTCTTTTTTACCATTTTACCTATATTAATTTTTTCCACTATTGCTTGATTTGGAATAGAATTCTGTTATATTATATCGAAAGCGTTTTTTAATTTGATGATATTTTCATAGTGTAGAAATTATTTTTAATGACTTTCATGCGGATTTTTGTTAGCTATACGCAAATGCAGACATAGTCCAAATAAGCATTAAGCATTCAAGTGAATCTTTCTGGTTGCAAACAATTCATCATGACTTCGACAACAATAACAATACAGAACATGATAAAACAGAACAGCCAGGTTTTCTCCAGGTGTTCTGTTTTGTCACTGTCCTGTTTTGTCATGGAACCATTTTTTTAATGAAAAATACCCACTCATCCGGTCATGAGTTTGTCATTGGTAAATAAAATTTATTAGGCCTTTCTGAACATAATTATGTGGTTAATCAGTAATATTTCTTAATACGCGCCCCCATAAATTTCAGCTTTCAAAAGTTCGGTCCTGGCAGATTTCTTGAAACGGCTTTGTTTTAAAAAAATACCAAATACCTACCATTTTTGTTTTTTCGCTAACCCTTTTATAGAAAGTTCTTCTACTTAAACTAAATAACAATTAGTTTAGTTCAGACTACGTTGTGATTAAGACGTTATGGATTGTGGTGACACGGATTCATTTATTGTGGCGATCAAAAACCACCCATGTCTTTGGAACTATAAGTGTGCAGACTATAGCAATAAATAAATTAAACAAAATGCGTGGGTGAGTTTGTGTAAAGAAATTATACAGGATTTCGAGGAGAAGGAAAAAAAGAGAAAACTGCAATATATTATTATACCTATTATACTATTATAATATTATATTATTATATTTTATATTATTATACCTATTGTATCTTTTATTAAATAAACATTTAAAACATATTATTCATAAACATTTGAAATATCTCCCCTTAAAATCTGTTCATATTTCCAATAGAATATTATTGCTTAGAATTCAATAGCTACATATTAAAAAGATAGCTATTGTAATGATACTATATCAGGTAATTTCGTGTTAGTGTACCTACTAATATTTCAATCCATTTTTTATGAAAGGTGTTTTGAATTCATAACTACCAACTTTTTTTGAATATGTAATTGAATATGGTACTGTAGCGGCTAAATAGATAAATTATCTAAATTTTATTGTCAATTAATCGCAACTAATATAATATTATAACAAAAAAACAATAATTAATATAAATATACTTGTACCTATTAATACCGACAGAACTGTCTGCCTTCAGCAAACGGCCCCTCTAGGGTACGAAAAGACCGGATCATCGCCCTCCAGTCTATTAGTCAGCTGGTCTTGAATAAGTAAGTAACCCTCCTCCTAGCTACCATTCAAATATAATAATAATATTAAATAAGTAGTATTAATTATATTAATATTAGTCAGTCATAATATTCAAAATATTATGTTTTTGTACTTAATCCTTTACTTAGTAGGTATCTAGGTAATAAGGTTTTTACCCTTTCTTCGTGTATTAACTTATAATCTTTTTTTTATTTTATTAATAAATAATAATAGTACAAAACTTAAATCAATTAGAATTTAAATTCAAACTCCATCAAGTACCCTCGGTCGATAGTATTGATGATGATGGTATATAATAGGCTCAACAATAGGTAATTTTCAAAACGCTTTCGATATAAAACAGTCCAGCTCCAAAAGAAGCAATAGTGGGAAAATAAATGTAGGTATAATGCAATATTATGTACTGATTTTATATTGATTTATTTACCCTTGTACGCCACTGTAATGAAAGATAAATACTCTCGCAGCAGGGTGCAGTTTCAAAAAAAGGCGTTTATGAATCCCCTTGAAAACCGTGTTTTCTCTTGGACAGCATTGTCGAAATATTGACGCATTTGACACGTATTTAAAACGCAATCGGCTCGCAAACAAAACGCAAACGTCGTTTGGCGGATGAATCCAAAACTTCGCTTTGCCGTGTGCGCGCAGCCTAAATGGGGTGTTTATAAACTTCTTTATTTATTGAAACATTCAGTGATAACAAAAAAAATCAGAATATTATTTTCATATATTATGTATTATAATATAATGTATGATATGTAATCGTTTAACTCATTCTTTGCCAGTGTGCAGTATAAAAAAATATGATAATCAAAGAAGTAACATCTGTTTACAACAATATTTAGAATATTGTAAATCAAAACAAAATCAGTCCAATACAATTTGTTTCTAGAAATATTTTATTATAATTAATTGTGCTAAATTCACATTCATACCTACCTAATTAATATTGACAGTGCTAAAAATCTAGTGGATTGAATGGTTACGTTATTAACTAACATGGGATTACTCCTACTTACTAAATGTTTACTAAATGTTTTGAAATGTGTTTAGACTACTCATCAAATTATCGTACATATTTTTTAATTCTTTATTTATATATTTTATAGAATTGCTAACTAAGTAAATATATAAAATATATAATTTATACATTGACAACCGATAACTTGTTTTGTTATTCATGACATTATTATTGAAATAAAAACTGAAAGACCAGATTTCTTAAAGATAATAAGATATAAAGATAGATAAAGAGATTTTTAAAATTGGACTAAAGTAAATCATTAAAGTGTATTGAAAATACATAGTTTACATTATTGAAATTGCTGTATATTTAATAGATAGTCAATAAAAAATAATCCATAATCCGAATAAATCCAACAGTAAGATTTAAAGTACACATCTGATAATCTTTCCTTGACAAATGCGAAATACCTCACATAGCAAAGCCATGTTCTAATATTGACACCTCGTATGCTGTTATTCTAAATTTTTGACAGGAGAGAGTTGAAATGTTATTAAAAACATATTAATCTTTGAATTTTTTGAATATTTTTAATGCGTTTTGTAGTTCATTAAAATTATATCTTCTCAATAATCAGTGTAGAATAAAAAACAATTTGTTGTCTTATTATAGAGAGATAAATATAAATAGTATGCTTCTTTAATATACGTATATAAATAATGGTGGCACTATCAAGTTTAATATCTCAGAATAAGAACAGTACCAGCAGAAAAATTGACGTTAAAGAAATTCTATTAAAATCAGCTAACTTTGAGTTTAAAACTTTTAATAAAATGTACAGTAAATGAGTAAAAATACTAACTCGATTAATAATATATTTAATGTATTTAACAGGGTGGCTTTCATTGCATTGACCGGAATAAGTTTGTTCAGAATGGCGCATTTCCAGAGTTAACCAGCAACATGTTTTCTTAAGAGTAATAAAACACCAAGTCTTGAAGATCGATTGTAAGCCGAAGAGACTTAAGTGGATATAATGTTTGACTTAGCAGAGAGAAGCTCGATGATAAAAGCCGTCGGAGGCGAATGTAGCATGTCCTGTGGCAGCGCAGTACAAAGTGGTTGTTGACAAATAGGTACGCGAAGGCTTTGACACGAGGGCTTTTCCGGTTCAATCTCTTTGACATCGCCGCGACACATGTACCTACTCCTGGTCTTACTAGATGAAAATATACACTCTGATAGGGGTTGTAGGTGGCTGACCGCAATGACAAAACAGCGTTTTGTATTAACGAGCTGTATAATTTTAGCGAGGGTTTTATTTTAAAATATCTACCCCTAAATACAGGCTACATACAAATCGCCATTCAATGTTTTATTTTTATTTATAAATAGTAATATTTAAGTAGGTATATGAAACATAAAATGAAGATTGCTGTGACTATATTTTATCGATTGGCGGAAGCCTTTACTAGTTTAAGTTATAATATATATTATACAAATATTGCATACTTAACTAATAGATTATTTTAACATCACGTGACATTGGCTACATTGACATTCCATGATTTCATCACTAATGAACTAAGAGAACTTGTAACTACTGTTAATTGAAAAAGAAACTGCATACTTTGGTTTTATTTTTCACAATGAGAAAAATATCATTTACTCCAGCTCATAATGCAGGGGAAAGTAAAGAGAAGCAGAGGCGTAAATATAAGGAGTTTCATTTTACTTCGCAACTTCCGTAAACGGGTCAATATCCAAGGCGATGCGAATCGGATAATTTAACACTTCTTCGTATACACACTATTGAGAAAATGTCATTTTGCTAAGGATGCTTCTAGGCTATTTGCCTTATCTATTGGGTTAATTTTAATTTTTGCTTCAAAGTGTTTTTACTAAGGATTAAGTTGATATCAATGATGCTGTTATTCATGACCAGACTCCGATGTTTCCACTCAAGGTACAGTTTGCTCTAGTCTGTAATATCGACTCCATGCGTATCTTCTGACACTCAACTCATAGATCGTTTAGGTTATATAATAGCGAAAGGGTCAAATATATATATATATATATATATATATATATATATATATATATATTTATACCACGTCCGATCCTAATAAGATAATACGGCTTCCACAGAGTGGAGGTTTGTAATAACAGATTTTTGTTTTTGGGAGAGATGGATATTAGTCACTTGCTCAACCTACTAGGTCCATACTCTGACTCAAACACAAATTGAAAAACAATATATATATTTGCTAGATCCAAGATTTAAACCTGGAACCCACGACATTATAGACCGACGCTTAAACCATTTGGCAATCGTGGGGTATACTATATTTATGTACATTTATAATGTTTAATAATACAAGCCGTATTGCAGTGACTGCAAGTAAAATTTAAATATGGAGCATTCGCACCATGAGTACTATAGTGTATCAACTCCAAAAGTATAGTTTTGAGATATCAACGTCCGAAGTTAAATATCATTTATATCTGTAATATTGCAGTAAGTTTAAAAACTTGATATGAGCTTAATTAATACTTTAGTAGATCAAATCAAAATAATACACTAATGCACCAAAATGTACATCACATTGATGCATTACCATAGCTTCAGAAATATACATCACATTAATGCATTACCATAATATATCTTAAAACTCATTCGCTGCTGACAAGATAATGATTTTTTAATTACTACCTTTAAAATGCACGTTAATTACATCGATCGTCTCCTGGTCATTACGCGCTGGGTGCGTCGTCAGCGTCCAAAGTATTAATAATAAATATAGTAAACTCTTCAACTCAACGTCAACTTTTCAAAATACTTAAGTGAAGTAACTCAATTACAACGCATTCCATAATTTGTTTGAGTTACTACGTTAAAGCAAAAAAATCTGAACACAACTGCATTATTAACTACAAAATAATAATTTTTCACTAAATACACTAAAGTACTCATGGCGTGAATCATTTGGAAGAGTCGTATGCCTATTAGAAAAAAAACTCTTGAAAAAATAGACCTTATGGCACTTGAATCCACATCCATTGCATTGTAAGCGATTTTTAATGAAGAATATTGCATACTTAATTGTTAAATCATTTAATTGAAAAAATATTATTAGAATAATAATGTTATTCTTGTAATAATGTTCTCACTGTATTTTTTAAATCACAGAAATGATCATAATATACTGAGGTACTTCTTTATGAATTCTCTAATTAATCTTAATCAGTGAAAACATCCGGATTAATTGATCAAACAGGATTTTTCACATGTCATTAACGGCGCAAAAAGCATCCCTGGCGGAATGAAAAATCCTTTATCGCTAAATAATTTATGTTGGCAATTACGCTTTAAGCCTATTTGTAAAAAGGTAAAACAACATTGGGGCCTACTTAAGCCAGCTCATAAATATTCATATCGGCCCCCGAATAGGTCGGTCTTTCAGTTTTACATAATGTCAACGATTTTATATACATTACCAGACATTTATCTCTTGTAGGTTATTCCTTGGGCTTCGCGAGAAAACCACGGGCATCGATCGAGCGGCTTACAAGGGAGACATCTCAAATATATTCATATTATGGCTGATTATCGCGATATTACAAATTCATAATATTGTCTACGAGATTATGTTACACGTGCGAATACACTTACATAACGTCTTAGCAAACAATAATTACCATTTCAATAATTCAAAGCAAAATGAAATATAAGTATTACTAGTTACAATATAATATATATTATATTTAAATTAATTAAAGAGGATTGCTTTTGCTTACTTATATATTTTGCTGTCTTGACAAAACGTATATTTTCCGAAAATGATTAGGTTAGGACGTTAGGTGATTATTTCGGACAAAAAAAATACAAAAATTGGAGACCGAAAATTCTTGGCACAGAAAATTCCGAACACGAAAACTGAGAAGACACACATAAATTATATATTTTTTTTTTAAATGTTGGGTTTTCGGATGTTAATCTTGCTAAAAAAAATTATTACAAATACTTCATTCTATTATTATTTTACACTACTTATTTAATTTTCAATTTCAACCGCAGACAAAATGAGAAAATGATGATTATATAGTAAATATAATATTATTTATTTCTTATTTTTTAACACAATATACCTACCTATTTAAAAATCACAAAATTCGAAAGCCATAATAATTGCTTTCAATTATACAGGTAAAATTAACAATTTTATCTGTATTAATGTTTTAATAACCTTGCAACATATTTTTTTAAATCTGAATAAATGTTTGTAATTTTCGTGCCCAAAATGTTCTACGTTTGGAGGAGTTTGCTGTATCCGGAATTCACGTATGTGTAGTTTTTCGCCTGCGATTTTCGTGTCCGACTTACAATTATAACTTATAATATAGTCTTTCAGTAGGTCTATTCTGAACTGTCTATCTCGCTCTAAAATTTAACACAGCCAAGAGGAGGGCTGTTAAAATACAGTACTTTTTGACTGCTGAGCTTAGATGGTTAAATTATTATAATAATTAACCGCCTTAATACATAAAAATGATAAACTACCGTCGATAGCCGCTTTGTGTATATATAGACCCACAGATATGAATAAAAATATTCTTATACAAACCATAGTTTTATTAAATATTTTTGAAAACTCCATATATATAAATATCAGAAAAAATCACTAAAAATAATAGTTGGACCGAATACTATGTAAATTCACATAATATATTCATCAACATCATCATCAGAAATACAAGCCGATATGGGTCCTGGCCATCTAAAAGAAACGTCCCAATTCTTCTATTAATGCCGCAACCTCTCTTCACTGCTTCGCCTTCAGAGATGCTGTGTCTCTTTCTACGCAATTCAAACACCATCGTCTAAGTAACTCAATCCCCTTTGCCATATGGTTTATTGATAATTAAGTGTCTTTTATTATTGAGACATGGCCGGCCAAATATAGTCACCCTGCTTTCACATGAAACTAAGTCAGTGACTTCCATATTTCGCATTTTTTTCAAACATACTATTAAACGATTAGAAAAATCGAATACGAAAATAAAATAACCTTGGAGTCAAAAAAATGTTTTAAAATTTGGTCGTCAAATATAAAAAAATGAGGCTAACGGATATACATGCCTTTTCAAATAAGATTTATTTTAATTTTTTTTTAAATAAAAAACGAAACATGATTTGATATTTTATGAATATAGGATACGATAGAAAAGCATTCTCAGAACCAGAGTCAAGAAAAATATTTTAAAAAGTTTAAATTTAATGTGGGTTATCAACTTTAAAATTAATATCCTCACATGTGAGACGATGTGGGATCATTTTACATTATGATTATATTATTTGTATATAGCTGTAGCATAATATTTAAAAAGATCAAAGTAGAAATGGTAAATTATTATTATATTATGAATATCAAAAAATAATTATATTTATAGTATTTTTTATTGAAAGTATTCTTCGGTATTAAAAATACTAAAAAAATACTTTTCTTGGTAGCACAGAGATAAGAGCTGCTAATTTTTATGTAGACGCATAAAAGAGTGCGAGATTCTACAATAATCGTTAAATGAAAAATTCTCTCAGGGTAATAATTAAGTGAAAATGCCTAAAGTTTACCTTTAAAACCATTATTTAACTCGCATTAACCTATTTAAAATACATCAATTCGATGGAATACAGTAAATCTTTTTTATATCTCACTAAAAACTTGCATACTACCAGCCATTGAATATTTAGTACTGTAGGGCGCTTCCTCGTTATGAATTAATAATATATTTATTATGATTAACTCAAGAAGATAGAGCTTGAACATTAAAGGGAATTTAATGGTACGCAAGAGATTCTTCTTGTCTAGTGGGTAAGTAATAAAAAATACGTGAAGATATAAATAACATTATGTTTGCAAACTCTATAAACACCTTCAAAAAATTGGAAAATAAATCCTTGATTATAGGTACTGAAATTGAATGCTAAATTATAATTCTTAATAATTACAAGATAAAAAGAACTTTTTATGTACAACGTTTTTAAATTTTCTGTTGAATCATAATATAAACTTGACCTGACTAGCTTAAACGATCAAAAAAAATTGTACTTGATAGAAATAATACTGAAATGTCATTTTGACATTTCATATTGATTTTCATAGTAACGCACGTATATATTATTAATTTAGTTGCTAAGACCACCCCCTAGCAACCAATAATAGTGGATTGGATTACGGACTTCTTCCGAAATAACTTTTCATACAAAACAGAATTAACTGAAAATGAATTCAATTCTGCTTAAATATGTCTAAACGTATTAAATAATGCATTGGCATGGTGTTCTGATATATTCTAAAAGTTTCAAATGTCTAGCTAGTCGGGAAGTTAGTTAAAAATCGATTGCAAGATTTGTACCGGACAAATAAGAATACGAGCTAATAAAAACGTTTTAAATACACGGCAGCATATAAGAGTGACATACATTATCAATATTATATTCAATTTATTGTGATTATTAATGTGAAACAACTTTGTAAAACTCAGGGGTTGGAGCGGACCGTTTTTTGAGTTGCTCCGCTCCGGGGTCTGCTCCGTTTAGAGTGAAAAGTTTTAATAATCATGTACGTATAGAATAATATTAAAAATTAGTAGTTTTAAAATAAGGTTTATTATTCGTCATTTTCGTTATTAATTCTATTAAACAAAATTTGTGACAGCAAATCGTCTTTCATTATCTGCCTCTTCTCACTTAGAAATAATTTAAATAATGCCAGTGTTGCAAAGTGTGAAATACAATAGTTTCATTGGATTTAGGACGAAAATTTAATTTAATGTTTTACTAAACCATTTGTTTTATTCAACGAATAATTCACAAGATTTTGAGAATGTAACATTCCATAACATATTACTTATATAACTTGAAAACACCTCATATATTATATACCCACTAGAAAAAATCATATTTGAAAAAAAAAATGCGATACTCGACGGGATTTAAACCCGTATAACTATTGGTATCGCGCCAACTGTGCATTAACCAATTATGCTACGAGCATCCTATCTAATTGCGACAATTTAAACTAGTAGGTCATACATGAAATGCTTATCAATGGCTGGTTAATACACAGTTGGTGCGATACCAGTGGTTGGTTATACGGGTTCAAATCCCGTCGAGGATCGTATTTATTTCAAATATGATTTTTTCTAGTCAGTATATATCTGAGGTGTTTTCAAGTTATGTATTTTTAATTTTTTATGTTTTCAATAATCCCAGGTTCAGAAAATCCCTATATTGAACATTTTGTTGCAGTTAATATTATTGTACGTCCCTACTACGTTAATCTATGGTATGACAGTTGTGGTTAATCACCAGGAAATAAGAACAAAAAATATTTGTTTTAGTTATAGTGTCACATTAATTATAAATTGCTTTCAAAACGATGATAAATCAGCGCGAGTGGCATTTACAGCGAGTGAAAATAAAAATAAATAAACAGCCAAAAGACAAACAGACCAGACGCAGTTGAGCGAAAAAGAAACATTTAAGTCAAATAATACAGAGAGCCTTTGCTGTGCTATTGTGCTGCCCAGAAAACACCAGCTAACTGACAGGTAAGACTTTAACGTTTTAATGGGTCTGTGACTTTTAAACTTTTGGAATTATAATCGTGACGTCAAAATAATATTACTGTTTTTATCAAAAGAAAAAAAAAACAAAATGTTTTTATCAAATGGAATTTTGAAAGTAGTATTTTATACATCAAACAATTTTCAACTCAGATTATTATTAAAATAATAAGAATATTTAAAATATTATGTCATTTTATATAAGCATTTATTTCTCTCGCGCTATTTTTATCAAATACTAAATGGTATACAAACTAAACAATAAATAATGATATTTATGATAAAAATAAAAATAAGAGCAATAAGAATCTATATAAAATTTTGTAATAAGTATTTTTCTTGCCAGATCTAGTATGACAGATGGCTTATAAAATTCTAAGAATATGACGTATGACGTTAAATCTAGCGTTTTTTCATACTGCAGAAAACTTTAAACATCCCATGAAGCTTGAGAATCAACATGTTGGCATTTTTAACCTTATATCTTACCAGTAAAAGAAAATTTATATAGTGTTGACTAATAATAACATAAATCCAAACAAAGAATAAATTTTTCTTCAATTTTTGATCTCGTGATCTCGTTAATAAAGACTTATTTTTTAAATGAGTTTCAGACGAATTTTTATTTATTTGTTATTATTTTGCACTAGGTATCTGTTTAACTTTATGGGGTCGAATAATTATCTATATTCTATAGCATTGTATTAAAAATGGTATCTAGATTTTTTATCGAAACTTTAAGGAGCTTATTTTTGAACGGATAGGCGTGGCCACCATCTTGCCGACAGCTTGACAACGAATTTTCAATTGCACTCCATCAAGCTGAGTTAAAATGGAGTTATTTAAATAGCTCTCAAATTATTGCTCTGTCTCTTGTTGACATCCATCGAGGAGACAGTAATGGTGGTGCATTTCTCGTCAAAAAATTATCGAGGTTAAAAAGCCGTTATGTTTCATGAAAGGTTGTGTATTAATTTTTGCTTCCGGAATTTAAATTGTGAACATAACATTAATATTTTAATAAGTGTATTTAAGAAAAACAATAAATAAATATCTCGAAGTGTAGCTAAAATGCTTATTAAGACTTATAATTAAATAAGCTGCAAATCAATTAATATTGTAGATTCATTTGTACTACACAATATCACGATGTTATTGCTCAATAATTATACAAAATCTGCACAATCAGTCAATTCTATAAATTATTAAATATGAAAATATTGCCAAATTACCTATAAAACTTGATGTTTTATGGATAAAATTATTTGATCTGTTTTATTGATAAGCACATTCATTAACCACTTCGCACATGAACTATGATCAACTTGTCATTATCATTTATGGTACTACAACCTATGGCGGGTCTTGGCCTCCGTCAACAATCTTCTCCATCATGAACAACCCAGCGCCGACGTTTTCTTATAATATCTCTTGTGACGCAGCCTCCAGAAATCTCCGTTTCGGCCGTACAGGTATTTTCCCGCCCTCGGCCTTCCTCCTTGTTGGTATGTCTTCGAGCATTCTATGCATGTGGCCGATCCAATGCAGTTCCTGCATTTTTATATGCCACGTAATCTTCGCAATATGTCTTGATATTTAAATGCCATCGTCTTGAACAGCCCCACAAATTATTCTCAATACTTTCCTATCAAAGATATCCACATTTATCTCATCCTATCTGTAATTATTAATATAAGTACCCAGACTTATTTTTATACAATGCTGTTTTGGTTTTTCTTGAAATTGTCTTGTTTGTTAGAAGCCTTTGAAGACCAAAATAGTACCTATTGGCGAGGTTGATCTGGAGATTTATTTCGTCGTTTGTGTTATTAGTGTTTGTGACAAGAGATAAACAAATGGATCCAAAATTTCAAAAGAATCTCAGCCAATTATTAGCAATAAGGTTGTTATTTTCATTTGTTGCATTGTTCGATTTGTATTTATTATTATAAATACTTAAAAAATATACCTATATTAATTTCAACTATATAAATATAAATAAATTAGAAATTTACATACCGTATATTTAATAATTATTTGAGTGGTATCTGTTTTGGCATTTTTTAAAACCTGAGAAATAAGTATAAATAATTCAAATTTATATTATATTCAGTCAAAACTCTGATGCAACCTTCAAAAAAAATTCTAATCTAGACAAAGACGTATTAGTATGTGTTTACTATTTCATCTTATATAAGTATATTTAGCAAATACGCGACAAACTTACAAAGAGTATTTATTTTTATCCAACATGGAGGCATGTTTAATGATTTGATAGTGGCTACTAAACGTTTCCGAAATAATAGTAGGTAAAAATAGAATTATTTTTTTTTTTTTTTTTTTTTTTTTCGACCATGTCCGATCCTGATAGGATCATATGGGCCTCCACAGAGTGGAGGTTTGTATTGACAGATTTTGTTTTTTACGAGAAATGGATGTCAGCCACTTGCTCAACCTATTAGGTCCATACCCTGACACACACAAATTGAAAAACAATTTTTGTACTTGCCAGACCCAGGATTCGAACCTGGGACCCACGGCTTTGTAGTCCAACGCTTCGAAAATGGTCTCAATACGATTTATCGATGTGATTATTTAGTGCTGTTATGAATTTGCAATATCGTTTCAGTTTCTTATAATTGACAGACTATCATCACAAAAATATAGTGATTAATTTCTATAAAATATATTCTTACTTTAGTAGTATCCCTCGTATTCATTTTTTCGTCCATTTTTGCAGACTTTCTTTGAAGTAAAGCAATTCTATTGACGTTTGTTTTCTACCCGTGATAACTATCGCTATAAAAATGGAACGTTTCGCCTTTCTGCCGCCAGCGCGCCACTAAGGATTGAGAATGGGCAACAAAAATTGCTTTCACAGTTTATTTTTTCCGCCGACAGATGGCAGTCGTTGAGATTTTGTATCTGTATAAACCAAGGCATAAACATAACGGATACGAGTATTATCACTTTACGTAGGAAATTCGGAAAATTCTTCCGAAAATAGGTTCGCTAGATAAAGTTCACGAGTTGTTGAGTTTATCTTTCTCTTGTATTGCGACTTATCTGAGAGTAGATTAGAAAAAAATAAGTAAGCAGACACTAATGCCAAGGCCAATATTATTACAAAATGTTTATAAGAAAATTATGGATCGACTTTTTTCTATTTTAGATACAACAACTGTATTCTTTTACATAATATTATGATTATATATTTTATAGATACCTTTTAAAGCAAATAAAAATGATATATATATAATTTTGATTATTTATACATAGTTAGGTATGTAATATTACGAGTATTATCGATTTATTAGGAGCAAAGTTTGAGATCTAGAAACGGATAAGTGGTTTTAGACCATTTCGGAATTTTTCCCATCAATTATTCGAAAATTAAATTACACACATACCTGCGTATGTTGTGTGACCTTACGACATTCCGTTGCCTTCCATTAGATAAAATGCCTCGAAGTAAGATTTCAATTTGAAAGGTTTACGTATTTGAAATCAAAAATTAATTTTCTATGGTCAGCAACCTGACATTTTACTGTTAACATAAGTACAGTAACATAATGACTATTAAACTGTTAAATAAATTTAATTTAAATACAAATTGAGACTCATTTGTATGTCATTATTTTAGTCCTCGTAACGCGTAGGTATAGCTGCAGGTATTCATCGCTTAACTTAAAGTGCGGAATGTCTTGGTATAAAGGATATACCCGGAAAAGTGCGTGGTCTATGAGGTAAATGCAGTAGTCAGTTACATCTATTAAATTCTGTTACCCCTCTCCTCTCTCGCTACCATAAAATTAAAAAATAAATTATTATTATGGAATATGTTTTGAAATTGACCAGTGTTCTGTGTGTGTATATGGGAATTTAAAGCGGTGTCCACATTGGCAACCTCATTAATTTCGATTAAAATAATTTATGGTCATATAAATTATGACAATTATCGTGAAATTTAATGAGGTTGCCAGCAACTTGTTGCCAACGTGGACACGGCATTATGAACCTTTTACTTATGTTATATTATGAAAATATATTAAATATGAATTTTAAAAATAGTGGACAGTTAATTAATTAAATACCTAATACACTATAATATTATTCACATTATAATTACACATAAATATTATGTAAGTATATAAAATATTTTCACTAAAAAGGTGATATGAAATTGATTTAATCATGCATAGTTTAGCGCAGCGATTTCAAAACTGGGAGGCGCAGAGTGTTGCAAAGGGAGGCGCAAAAGGTTTAACACAAATGTGGCCACAGGTTTGCAGTTTGCAAATGCATAGTTTATAAAGAGCCTGGGGCCCGGGCATAACAGACATCACACATTTAATCCAAAAGATAACTCCCGTGTATAATTTAGGAAACACTACTTTAGAGTACCACACTGCCCATAACCTCAGCGATAGGTAGGTGGGCCCGCCAAAAATTTGGCCTGGGGGCCCGCTTAAGGATGTGGAGGCCCATGATAGAATCTATTTGTCAACGAATTATGATGAATTTGGATTGACTTATATTGAAAAGGAAAAAATTGATAGAATTATCATGCGATAATTCATTGAAACAAAAACCCTAGTTCAATTTTGATTGAATCGAAGTGAAGAAATAATATAATACATTGCCAAGAAAAGCAATTCAAGTTGTAAGTAAAATAGGTACTGCTATACCATTCGTAACATCATATTTTTATGCGAAACGGGATTTTCTGCATTAGCTGCAATGAAATCCAAAAATCGACCCCGTTTAGTAGAAAAAGAGCACTTTGTGCTAAGAAGCAAGCACATCCATCGCATGAAAAACAAATTAATTTAAAAATGAATATAATAAAAGTACTTAGTAAAATCTTTCTTATTTTTATACTTAATTAAGTTTTTTTTTGTTGTATTAAGTAGTACATTTTTGGCTATTTAAAAAGGTGTCTGTAATATTTAATGAAATAAAGGTGAGGAGGCGCCATGATTAGATTTTTTTAAAAGGGGGGCGTAGTAATATAAAGTTTGGAAACCACTGGTTTAGCGTATATTTACTAAATCACAATAGAAAATTTTCAAAAGATTATTCATTGAAAATTAAGTGCACGTATTCCATTGATAATAAGACATGTGAATTTGACCTAGCTGCAGGAACCACCACATGACAAGAGGTTACACATACCACGTATATCAAAAGAAAACTTACAAAAAATAAATATATATGATACGTGAAATAATATTATATAATAAATATCTGAGTTTTAGATGGAATCGATATAGCCAATAAAAATAAATGCTTTTATATGAAGGAGAAAAAATAAATTTCCTCAGTTTCATACGTATAGAAGGAATAGAGAAAAAAATGGAAAACCAATCGGTGGAAACTCATGAGTGTCTTCCACATAAATACAACGATCGTGGTATCTGTCCGTTGCGACAAGTAGTGTTCATTCAGGCGAACCATAATAACTAACCATGTAGTTAACTAAATTTAATAGTAGCATCAAAACAAAAATAAACATAATCATCTTGCTTACTATAATATTATGTTCAACATACGGTATGTCACATCATACTAATTGGAATTCAGTAAAATGTGGATGATCTTAATAAGAATAAAAAAAATATTTGAATAATTTTATGAGGGACAATTTTTATTATTCGTGAAGGGTATATATTTTTATCAAAATACAATATTATATTACTACATTTTGGTATAAGTCAATGAAGACACCGTGTTATTATTATATATTGCGATATTCATTGCGTTTTTTTAAATTCTCACAAAAACTTTACTACAAAAATTGTTAAAAAAAAATATATAAAATTTTCTGAGATAAATATGCTCATATGTATCGCTAGATTTAAAAATCAAGTCCATAATAGATGAATAGGACAAAAACAGATTTTTGTTTTCTCAAGTACACAGTCACAAGGGTGAAAGTACAGAATATTTAAAATTAATAAGTTCCACATTCCGATAATGCAGAAATGTTAGAAAGTAGTAGTTCTTTAGCAATTCTCAGAATTTAAAAATACCTAAAGGTGGACTTGGCTGATTTTAAAATCTAGCGACACATATTTCTGAAAATATGTTTATAAATGATGGAATAAGATATTCAGAAATAAAACAGATAACAATAGTTAGTAAATTAATGTTATCGACAGAGGAAACATTTTTTGCGATCTCGTTTTCGCCTTTCGGTATCTTCAGGCATATGCGTATTCACTAATGGCAAATACACACTGACAACGAATACAATTAATCGATGTTTATATGGCAATTTAATACAATAAAATAATGTAAAAATTTTATTAACTAAGCAAAGGTCAGGTATATAAACATTTATATTTTGAATATTTAAGGTAGTAAATGACTTATACACTATTAATACATTCAGTAGGTAAGCAAATTAAAATATCATTATTTATAGACACCGTAGACTTGAACCTTAAATCATTAAGTTCCCTGACGAACTGTCGACCAGTTTCTGGTAAGCAAACAAAACAAAAACCACGAGGCATAAGAAAGGAAATCAGCACTTACGCACGCGGTTGCAGCGACTAGTCATACTTTCTATGGTTGCCGGAGATCAGTCGACAAAGCATAAGGAGCCTTATTAGATGAAAACCAAACACCTAACATTGAAAAAGGTGTTCTAGAAGATTATTTGTGTTAATTAATATACCATCATTATATTATCGGAATCATAGCGTGGGGTTTGAGTTAACAAAGCAGACATTTTCATAATGCTCCGTCCTTGGAGACGATCTTTCCGGATGTTGAGTATGGCTGTACCATTCTAGCAAAGCGTAGGTCTCCTGATGCTACATTGCTCATCTGGCGTATTCAAAGATAGGAGTTTCGATGGCTAATCGTCACTCATCCTCTACCGGTTCCGGCCACATGAGATGTGATATTTTAATAAATTTCACAGTTATTAGGTACATTGCGTGAATAGGTAGAAATATCTAATTATTAATACCATTGATACTTTTGAAAATAGGTATCGTCGGTATGCCTTCTTTTGAAAATATGTATCGTCGGTATGCCTTCAAAAATTGCATAGCTATATATAAAATAATTACAAGATAAAAAGAACTTTTTTATACAACGTTTTAAAATTTCCCGTTGAATCATAAAAACTTGACTTGACTAGCTTAAACGATCAAAAAAAATGTACTTGATAGAAATACAGAATAAATATAGAATACTGAAATGTCATTTTGACATTTAATATTGATTTTCATAGTATCGCACGTATATATTAATAATTTAGTTGCTAGGACCCCAAACCCCTAGCAACCAATAATAGTGTTTTACTTTTTACGGATTTCTTCCGAAATAACTTTTCATACAAAACAGAATTAACTGAAAATGAATTCAATTCTACTTAAAGATGGCTAAAAGTATTACAAGAATGCATTGGCATCGTGTTCTGATGTATTCTAAAAGTGTCAAATGTCTAGCTAGTCGGGAAGTTAGTTAAAAATCGATTGCAAAATTTGTACTGGATAAATAACCACCGGACAAACAAGAATACGAACTAATCAAAACGTTGTAATATCGTCGGTGTTTTGTAAAAAGGGCGAATCTACCATTTTGACGAAATCAAGATTTTAATGAAAATACACTATGTACCCCACTAGTTTTGTTGTGTAAAAACGGCGAATTTTTATTTTTTTAGGAAAGTACTTAAAAACGATAATTGACTAAAATTAAATTAATTAAAATTACGAAATAAAAAGCAAATGTGACATATTAGGCCTTTTAAAATATTATATAATAATACCTATTATAATGACAGTATTCTTTCTAAGCTTTATTATAAACTTGTTAGATATTTATAATCATCTACAGGTAAAATACAAATAAATGTCAAAAGCTAAAAATCCTCCTCCTGTAAAGTAGCATTTTGGTTAATTCGCCCTTTTTACAAAACACCGACGATATATTTGCTCCATACTACATACTCCAAAATTAAAAACTTTCTATTCGTCAATATTAATTTTAATTCATGTTCACAAGTGAAGCAAAATATTAATATATTAATTAATTAATTACAAAATAAAATATCTTGAAATATTTTCGAAGATATTTAAAAAGTCACTGGAATATTTAAAATGGAATTGATAGATAGCACTTTGCAAAAGAGAGAGAATACACTTTTTCTTTTTCATTAGTTCTAAGGACTGACTTTTAATATAAATATGATATTTTCTGTGAACGGAAAATTGCACAAGATCGTAGTGCCTTCTGAAGTGAGACTTTTCATAAGGGAAATTGAATAAAATTGGTAAAGATGACTGCATTTTCACAGAGCGCAATTTAGGAGTTCAAGTATATTTGAAATTTTCTTTCTATTATTCCAATTTGATTTACTTCGATATTATAAATTGCATGGAATATTTTCTATTTTTCACGTATTTTTATTTATAGTGAAATGCAAAAAAAAAAAAAAATATATACTTACATGTATCTCAAGAACTTTATTCATTTCAATTATCACAATAAAAATAAATTAAAATGCATAGTCGTAAAAAGCTTATAACTAAAATAATATGAAAGAAACAATTGATGTATTCATTCACAAGTAGATTTATCTTGGTTGACGATGAAATAATATAAGTCGTCTATATTTTTTTTTATTCACAATGCAAAAAAACTTTTAAACATAATTTCAAGATAGTACCTATATGGTTTTACCAAGTATTATAATAATAATCAGACAAAGCTATTATGATAATGAAAGTCTTTGATTGATTTTTTTTAAATGCAGTTTTTTTTATTATTAATAAATATGAAATTAAACCATTAAATTCTTCTT
Source organism: Rhyacophila brunnea (assembly GCF_057557595.1). NCBI lineage: Eukaryota > Metazoa > Arthropoda > Insecta > Trichoptera > Rhyacophilidae > Rhyacophila > Rhyacophila brunnea. Next base: position 3,601,738 of record NW_028232796.1, on the reverse strand, counting down.
ATGGAAACATCAGTTTTGCACTTATCTTGAATTGAATAAATATCACATACTTATAATAATTATCATCAACTCTAGACAATATATTATATTAATGTATTTTTTATAGAATTAGGATGTATATAATATATCATTATCATAATCATCAGCCTGAATCTATCCACTGCTGGATGAATGCCTCTTCAAGCTGTTTTCAACTTCTCTTGCTCCTTTGCGTTGCGTTGCCATGCACTTCCGCAAAACTTTATCATTTCATCGATCCATCCATCCGATATAATATATATACATAAGTTTAATATATATATTTATATTAATTTAGCTGCTACAATATAAGTAACTACATTATATTATGTTATTATCCATCTTACTACAATAAATATAACTACCATAATAAATATGTAAACAAATAAAATAAAACAAACTCGTTTAAAATTTAGAATAACTGTTAAATATAGGTACAAAATAAGGCAAATATCTAAAGTAGGTCGTTTTAAGAGAAATTGTAGTGCTACTAGGAACATCTAGCGACACAATATGAAATATGAAATTTAGCACATTTCATTGGTAATTTACACTTTATAACGTCTAATCTAAAAACAATAAAAAGATAATTTTAAAATCAAATTTAATTGAACTTCAGTATGGTCATAACACTGACAACATCAAAGCTCGAATCGATGTAATTTCAAAGAATTTCATGTTAAAATATTATATTTTTATGTTCTCCTTAAATTTATGTTTTATAAATTATATAAAAATTGAAACTATGAATACGTATTCGATAATTATTATTTCTCTGTTGTCGTTGAGAAAATTTGTCATTCATATTTTTATAATACAACATATTATGTTAAATTTTCACAAAATCATGTACAAATAATATTTTTTTCTTTATTTGGAAGCAATTGAGCTCTTCTCTGAATGGAAGGCTATTCTGCTTTACTATGGTTTACAAAAGTATACATACATTTTTTTAACTACAGGCATAAATAATTACATTATTATAATACAGAATTACATTTTTGTTACACTATACACTAGACATTTATGTTACATTTTTGGAGAAATTCATGTACAATTTCATAACTGAAATATTTGGTTTTGCCAACTTGATTTATTATTATTATTATTTATTATTATCAAATTGATTATCGAAAACACACTCAAATGTAAATTATCAGTAAAATGTCATAAATTACACGTTTTGTATTCTATTGCTAGATGAATGTAATAATTTACAATAGCACAACATTTTTCCTTAGACATAAATAAATGAAGAATATAAATTATTATCAACAATGCAAATTTGGCAAGAAAACGTGATCATAACAAGTTTAAAATTCTTTTAATTGCAAAAATTATATTGTATACACGCTTTAAAAGTATCTACAAATGTTTAAAACCACATGGCTTAAATAAAATGTAAAGACAATTAGATACATAATATTTTATTCCATCTGTTTCATGTAACAGAGGTGGGGAGGTGGAGTGGAATGAGTCGGCTCTCTAATCGCCGCTCAATCGAATCAAAAAGCTCTTTTCCAGGAAATAGATGAAAGCGTCGCCCGAAAGTGCTTTGTAATTATGCCAATAAGAGAACATAAAACGAAAAACGAGGGATGTTAATGTTACATAAAAATGAAGTGTAGTATGTTAAATAATGTACGAGTATAAATATAACGTAAGTTTCTGGATACCTCTTTTACTGAGGGCCCATATTTTGCATACATACGTGTAATAGCACTAATTATTGTCAAGTGTGACCATTTATTACCACATATTTGAGGTAAAACGGATGTTCAATAATGTCGTATACGTTTTTATAAAAACTTATGTCATTATATCGTACAGCTTATTAAATCGGGCTACTTTTGGTAGCTGGGCCATGCATACAGAATGGACGATTCATGCCTGATAAATCAACTGACGTTCGGTAAAACAGATGACAAACAAAGATCTGGTCGATTTCGTGTAAGATTGAGTGATACTCCGAGTTGGTTTTTGAGCGTCCAAACTGTATTGAAGTGGCTTTCGATATACATTAAAGAACAGACCCACATAGAATTGTAGTACTAGGAGAAAAGTAATATGATGATGGAAAGTAAAGCATAATGAGACGTCACTTTTTAAGATACCCAGGTAGCTATAGGAATTCCTGACCAGCCTTTCTCTGTAAATATTTTCATCATATCACACTTATAGACACAGCCTAAATACCATTGATAAAAACTTATTTTTGGACAGAAAATCAGTAACTAATCACGATTGTCGTTTTTGTCATATCTATTTTTCATCTGATGCTGGTGAATGCTAGGTACGACGCGTAAGGACAACAAATGGAATACCTACTTTGAGAGAGAGCTTCGCTTTTTGGCATCTTCAGGCACTATGTGCACTCACCAAAAGGTAAATACACACTGATAACAAATATAAGTAATTCTAACTTACTACAAACTAACTTAAACGAAACCCGGATAGCAAAAAATGACTCAAATGGAGTACAAAACTTAAATACATTAGAATTTAAATTTAAATTCCATCAATTACCTACCTTCGGTTGATATTAGTAATAATACAATAATGCTATGTATTTTTTTACCAAAAATTATTAGTTTGTCAATATATATTCTATATTATACTATATAATATATTATATTCTATCCATTGCTCTATAAATATTTCTGGCGTTGACAATTTCGTTTTTATTTTTGTATTGTCTGCTATTTTTGAACTATTACTACAATTGGCCGTAAAAATAAAAAAAAGCTATCATAAAAGCTTTACGATAATAGCCCTTTTGAACGTGTCAAATCGGTCTACTGTTTTTGAATTGTCAAAAGCAACGAAATCGTGTGAATGCATATTTCACAGTTCATACAAATTCTATGAGTAATTTGAATATAGTACTTTATTGTAAATGGTTTTATTGTACATCATTTAATTTAAAGACGATTACCATAACAAAAAATATTTTAATTCAATATACATAACATGTATTATAATAATATTTATAATATGAAAATATACTTCTAGATGCTTCACTTTGAATACCTAAATAACATAAGTATAATAAAAAAAAACTAATACAAAATATCACTATGGCTTACTGCGCATTCTTTTACCATTTTAGATTCACTTATTGAATGTTGTATTGACAGATTTATGTTTTTACGTAGAATAGATATTAGCCACTTGCTCAACCTACTACGTCCATATTCTGGGCCCAAATACACATTGGTAGATTATAAGATGTTTAAAATAAAAATTGTAAATAATCGTGGAGCATTAAAATATTTGATATTTTTTGTACAAAGCGTTTATATTACTATATTTAATACAATACTAAAGACAGACGTACTATAATATAGCTTACACCGAGTTGTGATTTCAACACATATCTTACACTTTCCGGGAGAATTATCTTAAACAATATTAGCAAAAAGATCACTTGGGCCGGATAGTAATAATAAAATTGGTAAAGAGAAAGTGAAAGATGTCTGTTCGAATTCCACTCGAAACTTTTCAACGATATTATAATATATATTGTTTATATTCAACACAGTAATCAACCGATGTAGGTATTATAAAAAAGGAAATTTATTTAAATATTTTCAAATCTTTTGTATTAAAAAAAATATTTAATGGAATATAATAATTATTCTGATAGTATATTAAAAAATTTTAACATATTTAATTAAAACTGAAATAATATAATATATGATTACTGTCACAAACCATGAGATACTATTGTTTTAATTAAAAGCACTAACGTGCATATACATAGTGCTGAAGTAGAATATTCAGGATATAATAAAATTGTCACAATCAATGACATTAATATGGACGAAGCATTTAGAAAATAAAATGACACTCACTTTGTGTCGGGTCTGCCGGATGGCGAAATTCATATTTTAATATCGGTATCTTACGCTCAAATGAACATTCTGCTTGCAAGCGGTCTGGCGACACCGCTGGGTCTGCCCATACAAAATTTCTGACTGTCAGGTTTCGACTCCACCGTTATTATTGTGTTACAAAATGCCAATGTGCCTAGTTAAAAATTGTAAAAAAATCTACTAAACACTCCAAGAAAGATGGGATATCACTTTTCATGTGTTAGTATTATTTATTATTTATAAAATGCCATTTTAAGATATTGATGAATGTTTATTCAATGCAATTGAATGACAGGAACCATTGGACAGTCAGTCGCCTGTGATTCGCTCGGCTCACTTGCGTCTAATCTTCGAGAAGTCGTAAGTAACCGAGAATCTATTTCTAACGCAATGAGTCATGACACTAATACGCCATTACAATAAAGGTTATATTACTATAAATTCTCGAAGCTTGTATCGCATATTGGAAACGGATACGTCATATGGTCACGTGACATCTACCTATACATCTGTGAATGACTTTCATGCACAATTTCTCGTGCGCGCCGGGTATGAAGTGAGTTGTCCATTTAATATGTCATTGGTCACAATATACTCAATTATAGTCAAGTTATACAGTCAATATTATGAAGGTACATAATTAGTTACATACTATATAATGTATTGAAAATAATCATAGGTACATACCAAAACTTCAACGACTATTATATTTTTTGAACATGTATTTTCTTTTCATTTTATAATTATTAAAACCATTATCACCCATTTCCTTGGTAACGGATCTTTGGCTCACTATTGGCGAACCCAAGCCGATGCCTGCCAACAAAGATTTTAGAGCCATTAGTAAAAAAGAAACTAGCGACACGGACACCATAATATTCACTGGGTCCAAGGCATAGTTGTGGTAGTGATAACTTGGCTCTAGCCCGGTTTGATGATGATGATAGAATCCTTTAGGTATGAACTGTTCAATGTATCTGTCATCATATGAACTCCGGTCTTGTTTGATGTCGTTTGCATCAGTTTTTACCAATGCTTTTAAAAATGTTTTAGCTTGATCAAATCCATCTTGAAGTTTCTTCAAATAAATTTGAATCGTCTTTAAAAATTCTTTTTCAAAATTATCTTTGGAAATAGTATATGTGATAATTTCATCTGTTCTTATGGTATCTGCATTTACTTTAAAAACAATCATTACAAGTAAAACAAACAAAACTGATAGTAAAGACATTTTTATAATAATTAATCTTCGACCACTACGAGCTGAAATATCAAGGTTGATTTTCATACTGAACTACTCGTAATTTTTTCATTTCATTTTATATGTTTTTATAAATGATGAGAATAATAGTTCTTTATAAATTAATTATGTCAAATTATATAAATCGTAATAATATGTAGAGTAGATAGGTATTTTGTATGAACTTATAATAAGAAGCTTCTCATTCATTATGTCATTCATATGCCATCGCAATTTCTATTGAGTGACATTTCAAAAGCTATTTGTATCTCAAACATAATATAACATTCAATTTTCTTATAAGAAAACATGACAAAGAACTGAAATATATTCCGTATATCCAAGACAATACTGAACTTCATCGCGTAGTTTCTGCATAATCATTAAATTTGATGGTGAAAAGAAGATAACATATTATATGGATTTATAGAATTTGGAAAGTTAAATTATTTTTCAAAGTAATTTTTCGTAAATGAGAAGGGAAAAAAAACGTAAGTATTAAAGAATTTGCATCGTCAAATTTGATAGTATGTTATTATACACTATGTAGTAATATGCTATTGCTTATCTTCTCATAAAACACAGCTAGATTTAGAATTATTCGTAGGTTTGCACTAATTGACTGCTGACTAGATAATTACTTTTTAATTTCCACAATAAAATAACATGCTAATTATATCGAATGGCCACCTTAAAGTTTACGCGCTGGGCGTATAATATCAATATCAACTATCTTTAGGCAATAGAATGCTTGGTTTGGATGACTTTCAATGCTTGCTTCGACAAACATCATCTTGCTAAGTGATTAAGTGAGCCAGAGAGTGGATAAGGGTTAAAAAGATTTTTATAAGAAAAATGAAAATTGTGCATTAGAGTAATGATAAACAAAAGAGATGGTTTTATTAACCTGGGACCCACGAAATTATAAGCCGACGCTTAAGCCGCTCGGCCATCGTGGGCATTGCTAGAGGCATTATTGTTATTATATTATATTAAATTCTACAGATTGGTGTATTAGTCTCATTACGTTTACAAATAATGTAACTATCTATTATCAAAACGATCATTTTGATTTCTTTTTAGTATAACAAATGTATAATAATATTAAGAGTAATATTCTATATATTATGTTATCTTTTTCGAGAACACCCAGCAGGAATCAACCCTGCGTCTTTTGGGTATCGCGTCCTGTGCATTACCACTATGCTACGACTGCCATGCTTAATTGCGACAAACTTTAACTATTGGCTTTTTATTAATATCTGCTCATTAGTGCTCTCCAAATTGAGTTACGTTAGGGTGTTAGGCGATCGATTTTTGTATTCTAAATTAAAGTATTTATTACTTTAATTACTAACCGATGTCACGGATCTCTCCAATATTTTCTGGTGCAACTTACTTGAACTTGTTAATAATTTAAATGAAATATTTCGGTACAGTTCGGTTATGAGGAATACAGCGGAAAACACATTTTGAAAATACCCGATATACTGGCTTATTTGTTTTTTTGGGTTAGTTTAGGTTAAGTTAGGTTGGGTTAGGTTAGGTTAGGTTAGGAATTGTTAGGTTAACTTAACAAATAATCCAGTATATCGGCTATTTTCAAAATGTGTTTGCCACTGTATTCCTCATAACCGAACTGTACTAATATTTCTTTTATTCAACGAATAATTCACAAGGTTAAAGAATGTACCATTCTAATTATTTAACATACATCATTCTGAAAACATTTTTCTATTGGCTATATTTTTTCATGAGTGTTTTCTGAATTATCTAATAATTGGAATGGTACATTCTTAAATCTTATGAATTATTCGTTGAATAAAAGGAAAAGTCAATTTAAAATAATCTTTGTTTTAGGCAACGTTCTGCTTGTAAGTAATAAAAGTATTCCTTCGTTAATTTCGCTTGATAATTTAAATTTAACGTTACTTACATTTGAATGTTTTTCGTTTAGTTACATTTCCCATTTGCAAAGGATTTGTGATTTTGAATCGTGTGAACAGACGCATTTGTTGAAAATCACGTCCGCCATTCTGGTTTGCAAACAGCATCAAAACAAACTGTTCGAAAGCAATCAGAGCATCTCTTCACTTGGAAAGATTACTGCAAAAATAACATATGAAATAATTCGTATGTTTTATTATTTCTTCTTAGATAACTCACATAACCAAAGTACTTTCTATAATTTATCTCCAATCCTATGTATATATCATCATATTATGTGCAATGGTCAGGCGCCTAGGGAATCCAATCCCGAGCCAAAATTCTGATCCCGGGATTTCGACAAACCGGGACAATTCCAGGATCCTGGGACTGGTCCCGGGATTGGCATTTTTTTTCATTGTTAATATAAAAATTTTATAATTACAAATAACATTGATAAAATCGGTCAAAAATAAATCTTGTATAATTTATACTATTTAAGACATTTATTGTTATTATTGTATACGTTCAATCTTGGAAATACATAAATTTAATGGAGTAAATAATATTGTAATATAAATAATAATGTGAATTAATATGAGATTGCTGTTTCTGATAGTAAAGATTTAATGAATGGGTTAGGGAGATTTAAAATAGTAAAGCAAATCATGGTGTACCTACTTATGGCCTTTCCGCTTTATAAATCTAATTAGTCAGCCAAATATGAAACTGCCGTAAAACGTATGAGATCATGGTGGAATTACTTTGTTAAATGTGCGAAGCATTGTTTTTTCTAATCTTTTTCATTTTCATTAATTTATGTGAAAAAATAAAATTAATCGGCAACTTACACATGGGTATAAATCAAACTTCATTCAAACTCAGTTTACTTCTAATGTAGTTATTTGTTATTAAAAGTATTTTTTCTTTTTTCCATAAAAATTGATAAAAAAATCAATCCCGAATGTTTCGGGATTATGTTTATCAATCCCGGGATTCATAGGTATCGAAAATAGCTCGGGATCCCGGGATTGGAATCCCTAGTCAGGCGTAAGATGAAACATAACAATTAATATACCTAATCTGTATTGCCGTTTATCACTCAACTGTATAATAATATATACTATATGTATACAATTTATACTATAATATATGTACAAAAAAATATACAAAAAAATCATATACGGTAATAAGCGTTAGTTTTTTTTAATATACTCTGCCAATTCTTGTTGATTCTCAAAATGGGAGCTGTCGCCCCTTTGTAGAAGCTAGAAGACTAATAAATAGTGCATCTCACCTTTGCCTGTATGACTCATTATATTTGTTTTAGAGTCAAAATTTTGTTTAAAAAATACACAGGTTGGTAGTAAGAAAGTTGTGATACATTCTGATTATATGAGCAAAACATCGCATTTCAATGGTTTTCTACTAATTGGTTGTGTCATTTTATCTGTTTTCAAGCTTAGTAAGTTATACGTATATATGAATAATCTTCGCAAACCTGATCTAAACTGAGATTCTTGATAGATAATAGATGCCCAGGCCATGTTTTCCAAAAATCTTCCTTTGAGTGATGAAAATGTAGAAATTGATATCTTTCGGGATGTCACATGTTGTGGCCAAAGTATTCCAACTTTGTAATTTTTACTTTTCTGATTATTTCTTTGATTTACAATAAGTGATAATAAGATCAAACATTACATGCAAAAATATATCAGAAATCACAAAACTAGTCACATAACAAGTCGCACTGATGAATTAGTATCAATGTACTCAACAGTGTTCTGTTTGGTTTGGTCTATTGCTAAAACCCCTACAGGAAAAAGGAACAGGTGCAAATTCTATCAATATATAATCCAGAAATATATCATATTATTATAGATCATTTGAAGTATTCCCACCAGGTTTAGTTAAAATATAGGTGTTAAGAATTTAAATAAAATCGCAATTAGGTATTCGTATTATCACAATCATCATCATAAAATATTTATATAAATATTGTGAAAGATCTCATTTATCTACGTACCTGCCTATTTGATATATTATTACGAAAACTTTAAAGTCATGCCGTTTCTATAACAATTAGCTGAGCTCGTCACCGGCTCATTTGTTATTCAACAGCGAGGCGTTTGGCTTACAATAATTATTATTTGGCAAGCAAGAACTCATTATTTGGCGAACATCCCTACACCTCTGCAGAATAGTAATAATATTGCTTGGTAATCACAGAAAAGCACGGTCATTTCTTATGAAGCGACCTCTGTAAAGCGTAAACGAAACTGCCTTATTATTAACCAAGGAATGTGCTAAGCATTTGTCAGGTCGTTGAGAATTTATAGTATTTTACTAATAATACAACATGAACGTACATAATTTATAAATAGAACATTTAGCACACAACATTAAGTTTATAAAATAAACTTAATTAAAGATATACAATAAATGAAAATTAACTTTTGTATACGTTCTACAGATATATCACTGGTAGAGTGAATCCGGTTGATGTGTGATGCGAAATACTGTTTTACCATAGTTCGTAGCAAATGTGAAAAAAAATCAAGAACACATTAGTAGACATTTTTACTTGACAAGGTGGACATGGTTGATTGCTTTGATTTTAAGTCAACCGGCCAACCAAGTGCTCGAATATCATGGGAATTTTGACATTATCAAAATCAGTATATTCTTATAATAGTAAATCATATATTTCTGGTCGACAATAAGATATTTTATACAATATGTGAATTACAACCAAAACCGCATAGACATTGCCGCCAAAACAATTTAGAAATAAGACAAATTTTATTTTTACATAATATTATATTTTAGATAGGTACCTACACAAATAAAAAAATATACGAATAAAGATATGAAAAATAATTAAAATGATTTTAAATTAAATTTCAATATTATGTGGCAACTTTCTTGAATATTCTATATCAGCGATACTCAACCTGCGGCCCTTTAAGCTTTTATGTGCCGGCGGAAACACATTTATTATCAGGCATTTCGTATATCTTGAGATTCGTTTTGACTTTAACGCACAGATAGTGACACCCGAAGAGGATTGTCATTATGGTCCACATCAGATCTGGTATAAGAATGTTGCTATTGCACACGATTTATTTAAAAAAACACGCATAATTTTTAAAATCTCAAAAATGTTTTGTAAATAAGGGGGGGTTTCATGATTTTTTTCGTCGCACCAGTAGTGATGCGGCCCGCGTTACTTTACAAATATATGTATTTGGCCGGAAGAAAAAAAGTTTGAGTATCATTGTTCTATATTATAAATACTACCATACAAAGGCATTTCATAAGTGTTAAAAGCTGATGATTTTAAGTTATTACTCTACTTATGTACTAATAGCTGCAACGAATTAAATCTCAAATTACACTGATTATCGTAAGTATGTAAATTTCTATTGATACGCAATTCGAAAAACCAAAAAAGCACTATTGTTTTATATATTTTTGTATTTTTTCGGGCGGTTTTGTCTAGGCGAGTACTGGTACAGGCGCATTTGGTTTGGCGCAATGTATGGGTGGTAATGTCTAGGCGGTTTTGTCGGGATGCCATTATATAATAGTAACTGAAACTTTTGCACGCAAGGGGGTGCTAAGTACTAAGTACTTAGTTCATAAGCGTTTAGAAAAAGTCCTTATTAGACAGAAAGTCATATTTTTTGTTTTAAAATAAAAAAAAACACGCTTCAAGATTTTTTACAAGCACGCACTGGTATCGTGTTATATTATTTATAAGTGAAACTATCGTTTCGTTAACCGACGTCTAGTATTCTAAGTCCTGGCAAGCATTGCATATGTTAAGTTGAAAATTGCCCGGGTTATAAAATATTATGGTGTAGAATTTACTAAAAAATCGTACATGCGATAATGGCTTACTTAAATTGAAAATTTATATACCACAATGCGAGGGTTTGTATGTTTAATCAGTGCACATGAATAACTAAGTAAAAATGTGCTGTACAGGTATGATAAAATGACAGAAAGTAGTCAAAATTGTGAAATAGACAAACCCATAGTTACAACGAAAATTTATGAAAATAATTTTGAATATTGTGTATTCCTAAATGCATAATATAACGTGTAGTGATAGTTTCATAATTTTAAATAAACAAGTATAATATAGCCCCTATGATAAGGTTGATTCATCTGAAGCTTTAAGAAAGACGGTATTAAAAATTCAATTGAAAAAAATCTACGAGTTATTTGTATCAGGAATTAATTGGTAATACCCAATATGGAGAAAAACTGGAAGCATTTGTGGAATAATTGCAAAAAAAACCACGAATCTAATAGTCTTAAACTGTGGAGTAGAGAAATAAGTATCAAATAATCATTGAATATTACGTACCATTTACTAAAGATAAAGAACGAGTAATATGGGCAAAATAACATATTTAAAGCATCAAAGTACAGAAAATTAATAGTATCATGTGAGGAGATGAGGAGAGAAATTTAATGTAGATACTGGTTTTAACGATTCAGATTTTATCTTTCAGAATTATCAGTATATATACCTATCCTTCTTGGCACCCCAAAAAATAAAGAAGTAACGGTATTTTTTTACTAAAATAGTAGACACAGCCTGGTGATACTATCTATGATATGTATACAACCAATTCAAATAATTGTATAGTATTATTTTTTATAGTACACTTTCTCACTGACCATAAAAGTATCAATAATAAGTCGTAGTACAAAGGAATTTCCTAAGTAACCCATATTTATTATAAAACAAAAATGAATACTTAATATTATGTAAAATTTATTAAAATTAATTATTGGTGAGTGATAAAATAGAAAAATCAACAGTCGAATATAGCTAAATTTGACCTTTCTAGAATAGTCCAAAGAATTTATAAAAAAATTGAGAGGTGCACGTTTATTAATCGTTTCCAATATAAAGAATAAAATAGAAAAATATTTAAAATCTCCATAAAGGGACACACTAAAAAAAACATAATGCTTGGATGCTGTAGACCCAGATAAGCTTTTTTCTACATTTTTTTAAATTAATGTTACTGTGACAGTTTTATATTTACTATTTTAAATATATCAGGATAAACGAAATATTGTGAATATTTCTGAATGGATTTATCTCGTAAGTTGCGTCCTTTGTCGGCCAATGAGCGTCGTATCTCGACCGACGCCGCCATAACGGCAATAGCGCCGAGGCGCAAGTCGATCGTTAACCAAAAAAGATTTTGGCGTCGTTAAAGGAAAGTCACGTAGCTGCGGCGGGCGGGCAGAAGCAATAATAAATGCTCTACAGCCTCCCCGTTCCTCCGGAGCCTCCGCGCCATATCTGGTTACACGGAGACGGCAAAAAGTTTTCCGGGCAAAAAACACTTTGAATTTGTAACAATGAGAAGTGGATGTCGATGTTTTGTTTCAAAAGTCTCGGATTTATTATTACTTTTAATAACTTTGCGAATATAAAATGGAAAGTTATTTAAGTTTGTGGTGAGAAAAAAGTCTTTTGAATAATGTCAATTGTCACGATTGTGGATTTGAAAATAAGAGTTTATTATCATCATCATCATTACACGATTTACTTAATTGTACGTAACAATTCATCTATTCTAATTCGATATTAGAGATAAATAAACTTGGCTGCATTCCAAAGTAATCACGACTCTCAGACATGGGGAAATGACCTACAAAAATGGTGGAAATTTGATTGTAAATGATAAACCATGTAATCGAAAAATGCAACGAGCATGTTGTTTTTTTTAACAGTTGAATTAAAAAAATGGGGTATATATTGGGTACTTATATAATTAATCAGTATACATGTAAATAAATAATTTAACAAATTATCACAAGTTTTTAAGCTCAAACCATATCTGTTTTTGAGTGTTTTGAATTAATTTCAGCTCTTCATTCTAAATCTCTTGGATAAAAGTATATATTTGGATATATATATGCGATTCAGCATTTACTTGGTGATTGATGATTGTTGATAATCCATGATTATATTTTAAAGTCTTAATTCTTGCCAACCCTTGACGATTTCCCACCCGCTCTTTTAATTATAACTTTAAAATTTTATCACGTGTCTCTTTTCTTCTTTATAAAGCCTTTCTAAGACCCCCCCCTTCTTGCCTTATAATTATTATTGGCCACCATTATGTACCTACTCTATAATAAATAAAATATGCTAAAATTGAAAGTAACAATTCGTTAGGTTATGATGGGTGCTTTGGAATATGTAAAAATGTTTTTGGTATTTCTACTAACATATTGTATTTCCATCAAGAATTAACAGTAAAAAATTGATACAGTCAATATTTTAAGCACGACATATTATAAGAAAGACATATCGTACGTACATATTTTCATAGCTGTAAATTTGTTTGTAATCAGAAGTTAAAAATATTTTCATAACACTGTCATTTTAACTGGCTATCATGTAAAGGCATTTTAAAATGTTCTAAGTAGTGACGTTTGTGAACCCAATTATTATCATTTCCACTTTGAGAGTAAGGCAAAAGCTTTTTCGAACATCTGACGAAGTGTCGCTCGTTAACTTTGGACTTTATAACATGAAAGCGCTAGATTTTTAGTTTAATTTTTATGCATATGTACCAAGTAATATCTCGTACTAATATTAAAATTCTTTTCAGCTGGTAGAGTGCCTGTAAAAATAAATCTTGCCCCTAACAAAATATATTATAATATTGTACAAAGAACTCTCTGCGGACCTCCTTCAAATTTAAAAAATAGATTTATCATTTATACTAATAAATGAATTGTTTTTATTATTATTAAATTAAATAACATTTTTTTCTGTAAAATTGTATTTTTTTTTTGTAACCTTGCATTATTATCTTCTTGTTTCTCTTCAAAAGGGGTATTGGCTTGGTAATCGGTCAAAAAGTTAACAGAACCAACACAATTTTTTTCAGGTTATAGTATATTGTTGAAATTGAATTTTATTGAGCATATTTTTCATTAAAAGATTTTCCAGCACTTGCAAGCTTAGTCATCAGAGATCTCACCATATTGTCTCGAGTGTGCGCTATCATAATTGTTTAACATTATTGATACTCAAACTGGCTACAGGAAGAAGTTGCATGGATAATAATAAACATAGTCAATTACTGATTGAGGATAACAATAACTTGGTGTAAATTTCAACTTTATTAAAATTTATCTAAATTGTGCACTGTATGTGATGATTTTTCATAACCCATTTGGAAAACGTCTAATAATTGGCATCATCAGATGATAATATCATGCAAGTCACAGAAAAGGTTTTTTGAAAATTTAGGTGGATTTTAGGTATTGATCATTTAAAATTAGCCAGGTGCGATGAATTTTTTTTGTGGTATAAATTCTACACCGTATTGCTACAATATTTTTCAATAGGTACTAGAACACGTACTTATCTCTTCAAAATTGTTGCTATACAAAATGAAATAGTTGTTTTTTAATATGCTTTTATTTTTTGAGAGAATATAGAATATTTTAATGTGTGTTTTAAATACACGTTAACTTAACCGTGTTATAATAATATCCTTATATTTATGTAAATTACTTAAACTTCATAATGGTTTAATGACATTCGCGAAACAATACAACTATCTGTGTAGGTATACTGTATTGGAGACGAACAATAGAGACGACAATTCACAAAGTCAATTAAAACTTTAGTGTTCTGTCTAAATGGGAATCCAATGGCTGGATCTGTCTGGATAAATTCAAAGTCGCTTACCAATTGACGTCTTTGCTACAAATTAGAGACTCTCTCTACATGGAAACTTTTTCTATGTATATTAATTGCTACGGTATAAAGACAATTAACTAAGATTATTTTTTTTAATTAATCCATTTCACAACATGTTTTATATGTTTTCTAGTATATAGATTAACATCATGTATAAAAAATAAAACCCCTTTGATGTATATAGTGTTAAATTGAATAAAAACAGAGAAATACAGTATTGCGTTAGAGAGATTAAATTAATTGGTGTCTAGCATTCGGTGATATATATAATATATATATTTAAATCATTTAATATAAAAAAATCTTTTTTCTTAATTTTTTATTAAGTGCCGGTTTTATAAAATACAGTTTAATTAATTTAAAATCTTATTTTAAAAACTCTCGTCTAATAGTGTTGCACTTATTTAAAAATTGTTTTATACTTAATAAACTCATATTTTTTAAATTTAATTAAATCTTTTTACAGCGTCATACTATGAAATAAGAAAAAAGACAAAATATCAATATAACAAAAAGTATATTAAAAAACTGTACGAAATTAAATGTCTACATTTGCATAAACCGAGTGAGTTGAGTAGACACATAAAGCCCATTGCAAGTCTATACTAATTTGAAAATTTTGGACACTGGTTTATTTTTAGATTTAAAGATCAAAAGAAATCAACTGAGATTTGACAATCGAATTATTGTTTTATGTATTAATAAAAGCTTTTTTACGTTAGTGTGAATTTTTTTCATGTTTATAATAAAAAAGAAGATCATAGTATTGTTTTCTTCCATATCAATTGGTTGGTTTCTGATTTAATTTAGTACTATATAAGTTACTAAACTAAATAACGCCAACAATGGCCGAGCTACTCAGGCATCGGCCTATAATTTTGTGGGTATGAGGTTCGAATCCTGGGTCTGGCAATTATACATCGGTAAGTATTGTTTTTCAATTGTGTTTGGAGTCAGGGTGTGTACCTAATAGGTTGAGCAAGTGGCTAATATCCATTTCTCGTAAAAACAAAAATCTGTTAATGGTAAAAAGAAAAAAAATATTGTATTTTTTTATTTCACAAATAATTATTTGATTTGATAGTGTATCATCATTTTTAATTAAACATTAATAATTTGTATATATATTAGAAACACACTCATTATAAATATGGACTCAGTCACGCCTTTTAATTGTTTTAAGTTTTTTTTTTCTAATGTGTTTATTTTATAGAGTGATTCAGAATTATGTATGTAAAATATTAATGTATAATTATTATCAGTCATCCTTAGTATTATGCTGGACAGAAGCTTTTTCTTCACTTATCTTACTATAACTTATACTTATGATTTATCTAATTGTATTTTGACCACTGCAACTTTTATGGTACCATCTTTGGAAAGTCGACGTTCTATATTTGATCAATGTTTTCTTTTTAAAATTATCAATGGTTTTGTTGACTCGCCAAACCTACTTGAAAGGGTGGGTTTCCATTGTCCATCAAGATTTACGCGAAACCAAACTTTGTACCATATCGGTCGTAGCTGTTCTAATTATGCACCAAACTCTTTTATTCGGCGCTCTTGTTTAAATTACACTATGTATTTCTCCACCGTTGACCCATTTAATAATTCACCTGTTTCATTTAAACGCGCAATCTCCAAAATGTTGTATAAATAGATATATATATATATTTTTTATGTTACTTTTTATGTATATAATTTAATTATTCATTATTCTTCCTCATTTTTCTCATGTAATTTTCTTATGTAATAATTTCTTTATATTTATGTTATTCTTACACTCTGTCTTGTTAGGCTTTACTATATTATAATGTATACATGGAAACTTTGCTGGTTGCAATAACTTTTCCTTATTATATTTTAAATTTTTGTAATCAATATGTAACTATTTGTTTCCTTAATAAATAAAATAAAAAAAAATAAAAATAAAAACTATTCTTGGTATTTAGTTCTTCACTGTTACAAAGTTTCACCAAACTTGACGAGTTTTCTCATCCAGGGGACTTAAATACGATACCCGAGAATAATATACCATCTCCTCAAACAGCAAATGGCCTTGTTCAAAGGTGTTTAATCTATATTATCTTTGGTATCGTAATCACTTTCCATTTCCAGGTATATATCATAATTCTATATGCGAATTAAAATTACTATGTGATTAACTAATTAAGTACACAAGTACTTAATTATTTAATCACATTTTAAAGTCTTTTTTTTTTTTTTTTTAAATAAATCACTTTATTCAATCGTTTAAATGTTAAATAAAATTAAACGAATTCGTATTATTATATATATTGTACGTACACATCACACCAATTTTTGTTTAAGACATTTTTCCTTTGAATATATATAATTGCAGTATTAATACTTTGGACGCGGAAGACGCACACGGCGCGTAATGACCAGGCGGCCGATCGATGTAATTAACGTGCATTTTAAAGGGGGCAATTAAAACCTCATAATCTTTTCAGCAGCGAAAGCGTTAATAAGAAAAAAATCAAGTGAAAGATTACCGAAATCAAATATCGAATCAAAACAAAAAGCTTTACAATGCATATTTTCAATTACGTGATATAAAAGGAATGGCGCTTTTGCAAACCGTCATGAATGATAATACACAAAGGAATTGGTTTAATCTTCAAGGAGTATTTTCCGTTTGCCGATGAAAAGCGGCTGTCAGCAACACCCGACAGAAATCTTGCACCAGTGACGTCATTAGCAAGAAGTCAGAATATTTTAAGTTACACTGTTTCTCCAAATCGCCTAATAAGTATACTCGAACAAACAAAATTATTAATTAAAAGCCAATAAAAATATGAAAATATACGCTGTATTTATAGGATATAAAATATACTATTATACTAGTCTACACATAATAAATCAGTGAGCCATGACAATTGGCATTACGTCAAATTGGTTATGTATTGTTTCAACAAATTAATATTATCATACCATATGTAGGTACCTATATCGAATCACAAATGGAAGGTGGACACATGACTGTCGCGATCAACGCAGTATTTTTTAGCGTTTAAGTAATTGATACAATCACAGTATAATGTTTGTAAGGTACACCGGATTATGCTTGATTAAAAAGATGCTATATCTAAAATATGTATTATTTAATGAATATTTTTTTTTGATTAGAACAATGAAAAAGTTGTATAAGTACGTTAAAAATAAATATGAAGTGATCTCGATGACGTCTATGAATCAATTTTTGTATAAATCGCCTTGCTTAATTGTGATAGTTTTGATATAATTTGAGATAATTTATTTTTTGTGAGATCTAATATTCTTACACGTTGCGCGCATTCAATAATGCATGTTGAATTCTTAGATGTGTTCATTAAATAAAAAATAGTAAAGAGTACCTTGTATAGAATACGCATAGTTAAAGTAAAACTGATAAATCCCCGATCACACCATCGCCATGGATAATGTAGTTATTGTAATTAATCTGCACGTATCATAGTCCGATCGGGGACTCAAACGATATTACCACTCATCTAGATAGTAAAAGATACGGGCTCGAATCCCACTCAGTTGGTCTTTTTTTCTACGACTTTTTTAATATGTATGTTTTTGAGGTTTTTCAAAATGTCATTTTTTGCTATTATGCTTGTATTGTAAAATGAAATTCGACCAAATAAATGCTAACTCAAATCATATCAAGACCAATTTATGTAAGTATGAAGGTAATATATATTTTTGACGAGAAAATACTTAATTACTAGAGTTTTTAAATTAGATATATAAATCTGGTAAAAATTGATTTATTAATTCGTGAGAAGGTGGCATCATTCATGAAAGCTAGCAAAATATGGCAAGTCCTATGTTCGTAGATATAATAAGTCTATAGTAAGATAGCAATCTCCAATATGTCCCTTTTTCTAAATTGTTCATGAGAGCAATTTTAAACTTTGACGGGCTCGGAAAAATCAGAGTTTTAATTTTAAAAGCCTTATTTTATTGTTAAATGTGTATATAATAGTTGTTTACAGAGGGATATTTTTTAAATTAAGGTATCTGTAGAAAAAATGCTGAAATTTTCCAAATATCTCCAGGCTTTCATGACATATCATATTTTACCATCTAATCCAGGTGGCAAAACATGATATGTCATGACAATTGATCAAATTACATAGTTGTTTCTTGTATTTTTAAGGTTTGTTTTTTATTATTGTAATAAAAAAATCACATTGTATATCGCGGAAGCCACAAAGTTTACAATTGTTTTACATTAAACATCATCACTGGTTGGATCTAAATCTTCTAACTCGTTCAACTCTTCCGCTTCTTCCGTTGTGGGTAGCTTTACAGGGTAGTGAGTACAGGCTTAGAGACATATCGTATTCTGCCAAATTGAGATTTACAAAAATGGTGACCAAATATTATACATTTTCATACATGTCATAAATTGCCCTTTTATCTGGGACAAAAGTGTAAAAATGTAGGAAGCCAAAATAGGTCACGTCATGACATATCATAGTTTTCCATCTTAAGAAATTCAAATAATGGACAAATCACATATTGACACAACTTATTTCTCCGAACATATAAGACCTAGACACACCATATTTTGACGAGTCTGGTGGAATACATAACTTAATTTGCCAAAAAAACGGACATAGGGCTATCGGGTCTCTTACTACAGAAGTTTAATATCTTATACTTATAAATCATTGTGTTGAATATTTTATTAAATATATATTATGAGTTTCGTTGTTTAGTAATCTCCATGCCTAGATTATTAATAATTCTTACCTCCACCACTGTCAGCACACTACGAGTCAGATAAACGTACGTGAATCGAATAACGGAAAATTTCTCATCAACTTTCGGGAAATTATTATTTTTCAAAAGAAAATGCTGTAAATTTATCCTTGTGCTACAGGGCGTTGTCCTCTACACTCTAAAGTAAATGTGTCGTCTACAGTAGCTACATGTTTATATTATGTTCGTGGTAATAGGCTGTTTACAGAATACTTACAGAAGAGTGAGTCATTTTGACATATTATTTTATTTTATAATCAAAATAATATATCACAAAATATAGTTTCTCTTTTATTCTACGAGTTACGAATAGTTTTCCATATAATTTTTGGTATATTCATATTATAATATATACATATATTTATTGTTGGTATATATTTTGATGCCGACGATGGCCGAGCAGCTAATGCCTTGCCTTATAATGTCGTGGGTCCCGGGTTCGAATCCTAGGTTTGACAAATACACATATTATTTTTCAGTGTATATTTCGACTCAAAGTATGGTCTTAAGTTGAGCAAGTGGCTAACATCCATTTATGACGGGACTATCCAGGTGCTAAATACTAAATCATCAACACCAACTTTACTGTATACTCCATTTTAAATATGGCACAAGACAACGTCTGCAAGAATTCTTATCATTTACCAATCTTTATGCAGTGGTGGTTTTACAGGATATCATAATTTAATGGAATTGAAAATTAATTATATACCCATATAAGATCATCAAGACTCGATTCTTATTCTTTTATTTTTTTAACTGTCAATTCATGGTTGAACTGCATTGTATTGTTGTTTAATTTAATAATACGCATTTTTTGTAGTACTTATTCCACTTTTAATCAATAAATTAGGACCGGTTTCGTCCGCCTCAGAGGGACATTTTCAAATTGTCACTTGGACAGTTGAAAATGTCGCTTTGAGGCGGACAAAATCGTCCTAATTTATTGATTAAAAGTGGAATAAGTACTACAAAAAATGCGTTCTATTAAATTAAACAACAAATCGAGTATTATTGGTTTTACGTAGTCAAGCCCAAATACCATTTTGGTATACTTATACTTAATATTAATATCTGAAAATGAGCTGATTACAACTTCAATTTATTCTAGATATTAGATAATAAATAATTAATGTAGGATACTCTAATGATAGATGATCTCTAATAGAGGATAGTATGAGGAAAAAAATAATTTTATTATTGAGTTTCATGGTCTAAAACAGAGTTTCCCAAACTTTTTCTGCAATGGAACACTTCGCAAACCCGGAAATTTTGACGGAACGCTTGGCTTATTTTTTAGATTGATTCTTAAATTGATATTGAAAGTTAAAATAATTACATATATTTAAATATACAACTATAATATAAACATAAAAATATGAATAAATAAAGCACTTAGGTAATGACTTTGATAATGTTGAGTTCTTGAATTACATATATTCTTGATATAATACATAATATTGGTAAGTTGCATTCTAATATCTGGTGTGGCGTCGAGCCTGTTCCTGCACTTTGACTTCGTTGCAGCATAAATAGAAAATCTTGCTTCGGATAAATAGGTAGTAGAAAACGGAAGTAAAACAATCATGGCCCTCACATCCTGAAGCGGGCCCTCAGGCTAGGATCTTTGGCGGGTCCCCTGCCTATCTCTAATGTTAAAGGCAGTGTGGCAAATTTCATTAACGTTTTTCAAATTTTGTTACAGCTCAAATTAAGGGCCCTTATTCAGTGTATTATCAACTATTTTTTTCTATTTTTAATAAATCTACTTTCATTATAGAGTTGTCGAGTATCAATATGCAATAATCAAAAATTGCATTGTTTAATTATATAATTTAAAATGAACGAATGTTAATAGTCATGAAGTATAATAGCGCAAAATCAGCCGTACAACTATAGAAAGAGTATCGCTAAATTAAACTTGGTAATGCATCCTAAAAATAGGAGAACATGGAAAAGTTGTGCACTATAACGTGCCAGAAAATGAAAATATTGCCACGAAGAAAATCATAACTATTGATGAGTGCACCAAAAGTATAAAGTTGCTAAATTCCTATAGAGGTTGGTACAATTAAGAGCAATAAAAAAATACATTAATAAAAAATAAATAAAAGTATGTCACAGATCATTTCATAGGAGTTGTAATACTTTTACATTCTGCGAGTACATGCTTATATAAAGCCCCATAATAGGCTGTTTACCGCATAAACCGTAAAAGCATATAAATTTTGGCACATATTATTATAATGATATGTAAGACACGTTTCTCGCGAGAAGACTGGTGTAAGAGAAATATATTATTATGTACCCCTTAAGAAATAAAAATCCACCCATTTGATATCGATCTGATAAAATATTATTATTGGCTGTTATATTACACATACAATACAACAGTAGTATTTCCAGTATCCTATGCTTACGTCGCAATTATTTTGTTAAATACAATAAATTATATTAATTTATTTGTGTCTGAAAGAAGTGATTTTAAGTGCTCATTCCGTCCCGAGACGGAGCCGCATGGGACTAATGCTGCAACCATGCACCGTAATGGTTAAAAAAGAAAGTTAAGAAAGATTTTTTTTGTTTTTGGACTGGCTCTGCTGTCCGCTGACGTTAAGCGCCCTGTATACCTGCATACTGAGTGTCACGAATTGAAATGGATGAGTCTACAGAGGAGTCGGGACTATCCCGCTCCCCATACGATGCTGCAAATTTATCGAATGCCGCAAAGTTGGTCTCGGTTGCTATCAGATCTCCATGTCCAACTGGGTCCGTGTGAGAACGGACCTCAACAAACAGTTCCGCTCGTTTGAGTTCCATAAGCGGGCAATCCCATAAGATGTATTCAACATCTTGGTGGTCATGCCCGCAGGTACAACCCGGCCCATCTACTACCAAGCCAAACTAGTGGAGTCTGGCGGTGAAGTTGCCATGGCCAGTGAGGAACTGGCTAATCCAGTGCGAAGATTGGATTCTTTTACTTTGGTGCCTGCAGAATAGGTCTGGAAAAAAAACGGTAAGTGTGCCGCCCCTTGGGGGAGGCGGTCCACCTAGCCTACCATGCTGCAAATGTGGTCTTGTACACAATGTTGCTTACAGTCTTTCTGTAAGGAACGTCCTCGGATATCTGCGGTGGTGTCAGATGGACACCGGCGAGTGTTGTGCTGTTAACAACAATATATATATATATTTATATGTAGATCTTAGGTACTGAATCTAGTGGGTGGCCAAACGGATAAACGTAGCTATCAACAGGAAACTCCGCATTCGAAATAGACTCTCTCTAGTTTTCCTACGCCACAGTCATTTTTTTCAGAGAACCTGGAGAAAGTCGTAAGTAGGAGGTACAAAAAACAATAAAAAGCTTATTCTAGATAAAAAGCCAAGATTTGGCCTTTCTATCATATTATGGAATCAAGAGTGCTATGTTATTTCCACTGATATTATAGAATCTGCCTGCTGCTTAATGCCGAAAAATAAAAACCCGACCCCCAAAGCTTAAAAATCATAATATTCAATCATGAGGTCTTAACCATGACCAACTTGCGAGCTTCGATTGCATTGCTAGTTATTTATTATATCATTTCGAATGCAGTGTGAAATCAATTGTGTATTTTCGATTGTATAGTATTACCTTCATACTAAAGAAACGTGTTAAATTTTTAGTTAAAATATGAAAAATTAATCAAATCCTACAAATAGTTTAGTCAATTTAAAATAGAACTAACGATCCCAGACGATAATTAAATATTCATCACTCAAACTTATCCTAATCCATTAGATAATATAATGATTAGTCGATATCAAACCTTTCAATTAAGCAGTTTACAAATAATCTTTTAATTTAAGAATCGTTCCTCGCGTGCTGTAGTTTTCCGACAGTGACGTAAAACTATGAATTACTAAATTCACATATACAACTAAATTAATATTATCTAAATATATCCATCCTCAAAATTTAATACAATATACAAGTGCATACAATAAAACAACTATTAAAACAAGTCAGTATGTATGAATATAACGTTAAATTTAGTAATTAGCCATCATAATAAATTAAAATACCAAACAACTACAAATTGCGACCCCGATGGAAAGTAATGAAAAACTAGAACAATAAACAATAAGCGGCTCTCGTGGTGCAGTGCGTAAGGCGCTGGTGTTCCACCAGAGATTTCTGGATTCAATTCTCGGTGAGGACACAATATTTATGTATTTTTCTCAAAGCCTGGGTGTTTGTGATTGTTCAAAATTACTAACAACCATCTTGTACGAAAAAACAAAGACATGGTTACGTATTAAAAATAATTCAAAATTAAAAAAAAAAAACAGTAAACCATAATTATTGAATTCGAAGTATAATATTATTATGTAAGCAGTAACTGTCACTGTAATCGAAAATAAATGTAGAATTTCGTGCCGCTGGCTGACTATACAGATAGAAAGGTTTAGTATCGAGAAAGAAAACAAGAGGTATTTTAATGAATTTTTCTAACCTATTTTCATTTATATTTTTTTTTATTAAGGTTATTTATGGTAGATAGAAAGAATAATATAAGCGTAATAAGAATTGATGCACGGTAGGAAATATTTTCTAAAATTCTGGATACATTGTTTTCTTAACATACGTGTCTACAGTTAGGGGAAATACTGCCAATCTAGCTGGGAATATTAATATCACCCTGTCAAAATGTTCCTATGCTAAATTTGCTCTGACGAAAATTTGCGGTCCGCTTATTTTGCCAGTCAAAATAAAATCCGAAATAATTTCGCCGATGCGTGCCGTAATAACAAAATGCAAATTACAACAAAACATTTCGGTCGGACGGTCTTCTGTCTGCGCGAATTTATGTCATTCCATTCATTAAAGTTCCCACTTCCGATTGTAATCAAATGGCCAAAAGCGCCCGGAAAACTTTTTGTATTATACAACTAGGATCCAAACTATTTTAGGGACGGACTGGTTTTAAAATTTTTACTTGGACGCGTAAAAAATCCGATATCAATTTATAAAAAATATTAGTAAGAATACATATTCGTTTATGTATTACGTTATGTTTACGCAGATTTAACATAATATTAATATACTTTTTTCCTATCATGTCTAACATAAATGGGCCTCCACAGAGTGGAGGTTTGTATTAACAGATTTTGTTTTTATAATGGATGTCAGCCACTTGCTCAACCTATTAGGTCCATACAAAAACAATATGTGTAGGTACTTGTCAGGCCCAGGATTCGAACATGGAACCCACGACGCTATAGGCCGACGTTTAAGCAGCGCGGCCATCGTGACTGCCTAATCTATTGAGTCCTTAATTTAAAAAAAATGGTTCTGTATAATATACAGTGTAGGTACATATAACCTCCACTCTCTGGTCGCCTATATTCTTCGCATAGCATCGAATAAGGTAATTTACTTAATTACTCTTCTTGATCGTACACTCATGGCTGAGGATCGTGATCACTTTTTAATTTTGCCATACATTGAGCGACCAAGACTTTCCATCCTTCTCGATCTTCCGCTTCTCTCAGGGCAGAATGAATGGTGCCCCTAGTCAGTTCTTTCACTTCGTCGCTCCAGCGCGTAGGCGCTCTTCCTCTGCTTCGCCTTCCCTGGCGTCTTAGACGTATTAATCTTACATTCCTGTTCCATTTGAATCATTTTAGCGAACCGAGATCTTTTGGAAACTTTGGGCAAAATGTGTATTTAACGAAGGTAAATATATACAACTGACACAAAATAATATAAATTACTTCTTCTATTTTAATATGCCATATATTCATTGTCAGTGACGTCCCGTGGGGGTAGGCAGATTGAGCGTCGCTTGGGGGTGGCAGTTACTCGAAGGGCGGCAAATCATGGAGAATCATTAGGTATAATAGAAATACACACCTAAGCTGAGTACTCACAACGAAGATCTTTCCTTTAAAAAAAATCCAGGTCACTGGTTGGAAACAAAATGTATTAATTAACATAAAAAGGAGTGAGAAAAAAACAGGAGTGTATTTTTTTGCGTTTGCGATGTCTAGTGTACTTTCGTTGCCCTTCGACGTTCTTGGTGACCAGAAACAACATGAGCACGGGTGATAAAAATACTGTATTAAAAAATGGGGCGGCATTATGGTCCTGTCCAGGGGCGGCATTTTGTCTAGGGACGTCATTGTTCATTGTCAGATATCAGGAATGACTTAAGCTATTTTATTCTTCTCTATCGCTACTCTAAAACTACCAGTTACTGCTTATAAACCAAATTAACATATTTAAAGATCAAAGCAGAAGTATCATTCGCGAGTAAATAATTGTCTAGGCATTAGATAAATCTAAGAGCTTAAAACATTCAAGATAAAATAGTAAATCGCTTAAATTAATTAAAATTAGTTATAATTATAAAATCTAAAACCAGTATTTTATATAAAATAATCAATAAAATCAATTAAACACTTCATAATATTAATTGTTGATATAATATATTTTGATCAACATAATTGTTATATTTTTTAACATTACTTAGTAGACACCTTCTTCCTCTTTTTCCTTGCTACCGATTTCAGGTATTAAATAATATATACTTAGCAATTTTTTTATATGTCATAATATTTTCATATTTATTCATAAAGTGTATTTTATAATTTATTAATACGACAAAATCAGTATATAATAAGGATGATGAATTCTATCCCATCGACTTTGCAATGCTAAAACTATCGAAATATAATATAATAATATATTATAAGAAATTAAAATGTAAAAATTATATATTGAAAAAATGTATACTTAATTATAAAAAAAACATTTGAATGAAATGATAACAATAAATATATGAAAGTGATATTATTTTATAATTTATATAAAACGATTAGTATTTGACAAAAAATGCTTTTGTGAATTCAGCCCTGTTGGTATTATTCAAATAGTAGCATATAGCCCTATTTATAAAGTTTGCGTACATAAATGTGTCATTGGAGTTTTTTTACTATACGAAATTTACGTACAAATAATATCCATTGCGCACAGTTTCGTTGAATCTGTTTATTTATTTTTATTTTTTTTTCTATATTATTTAAGAACTAGAGTACATTTTTTTATCACATATAAAGAGATTTGGGTACATACGTAATATAATGGTGGGTATTTTAGATAGGGATACATGTTAAAAGAAACCAGAACTCACTCCAAGCTATCGCGCTCCTGATGATGATAAGGTACATATTGTATTTTACTACCATAATCCTTACAAGCTAAGGTACTAACAACACCCCCTCAACGATACGCCACTGCGCACTTCGTTGATGAATTTTCCTAGCTCAGTCGGTGAGGGGTTATTAATAATAACGATGTTTCCTTTTGAAAAAGTCGGTAATGACTCGGTTTATTTTCAGTATATATCGTCCAGTAGATAATATTTTTACAGGTCAATGTAGGTGAAGGCGGCAGACAAGTGAACGTGACGGCCGATTACAGCGAACGCGAGAGATATTTCCCACCCGTAAGTAAACGGGATGCGAAACTCTCACCGGGGAGTACTTCGGCGTTCAAGAAGCGAAGAGATGAGCGGCGAAACTGGTGCAACTGGTCCAGAGTGTTTGAAGAGAGGCTGCTAGTAGAGAAGATGTTGTTCCCGAGAGATGATCCGGTAGACTGATAAAAGTCTCTCGGATGCGCCCTCTTTTATAGCAGCCTCCCTTATTCTAATTGGTCCAAAGAGATAAGAGGGGGTGACCAAAGATTCTAATGTGTCCGTTAATTCGTACTGCGTAATATCTCTTGTTTATTTACTAGGAATTTACTGGTTTGTCAGAAGGACCAAGTATCAAGAGATAATATATTTTGTGCACGTGGATGGATATATTGACGTTATAAAATATCGTCTATCTAATTCTATGGATTTTATATGAATTTATTTAGAGCATTTAAATAGCTATCTCCGGCATAAACTCGCGGTTTTAGTCTTATGCCAGGAGTAAACACACGATTTGATAAGCGTTTAAATTACATGCATTTACAACTACTTACTAGGTACCTATTGACATAATAATAGACCCTGTAATTATCCTCCATCAACCCTCACATGAATATTTGTGATTTTACGACGTAAACCTGTCTGTTGCCTTTACCTTTTACAATTTTACATTTATAATGATAACAATTTATTCTAAAAACTACGTCTTATATAGTAATATGAAATAATATTTTACTATTTCCAACAAATAGCAAAATACTACTTCTCGCAAAGGAAATTCGGTTTCAATGTCCAATGGTATATCGATCGGCGATATGCCCCCACCTTGCCCGATTTATATCGCTGTCTCTTTCCCGCGCAGCTATATAAGGTCATAATTTTAATTTATTTGATCAGAAATTGGCGAAGCCCGCGCTGGTTGCAATCAAGAATTTATGCGTTCTTACATATGCGAATTTCCTCATGCTTTATATTACAGACGATAACTATACTAATTATGAACACAAAAATTGAATAATATTTCATAAAAATTAAATTTAAAGGACTCTAGTGAAGTAATAAGTTTTTCTTTTCGTGCGCGAGACATTTTTGCGTACACACCGACGCACACACACCAACGCGTTGGCTGGTGTTGCCATGTTATAAATTAAGTATGGCCATTTGCAGCATTCTTACATACTTACACCGACGCGCACACATACCCGCGCGTTGGCTGGTGTTGCCATGTTATACATTGATTCTATGATTATTAGTTTAATTGTTAACGAGTTTATAGATGGAAATATCATTCGATTAGTGTGTTCCACATAACATTTTATACATCTTATTATAACCTCTCGCTACTGCATTTGTCTCTTTATTTTGACAATCATTCTGGCCCATTTATACTAATATACAATTACATAATAAACTTATATCTAACATTTTATATTACATAATCACAGGTTTTATCTTATGGAACAAGGCAATTAACATACATCATTCTTGCATACTATATTACCTTGTTCGTAGCTATTGACGCCCCGTTCGATATGTTTATATACCGAACGGGTAATACAAAACCTGCGAACAGACAAACAATTATATATGATTAGACAAGGAAGCGTTTTAGGCGTTTTACTAAGCCGTATAGTTAGAGATCAGGTTTACATGTCGGCTTATTACTAATCAATTTATTAGGCGAAGACACCTACCTACATGTAGGTGGTGACAGTACCTTGATTTAATGTACGGTATTTAGTGTTTGAGAAATGTCCTCTTTCTGTTTTTTAAGTAATTTAGTCTCATTAGAGATATTAAACATTGAGTATATTTTGAGATAAAAAATAATAAAATGCCCCAAGTAAATTATCTCGAAAAATAAATATACGGATACCGAGTTTGACTATATGAAAATCAAACATGATGAATCAATCAGTTTTCAAATTTATAGCATCGTTGACAATAAAGTTGTAGCAATAATGCTATATAGAAACCTCGTATTTAGAGTATTATTAAATATAAAAAATGCTATAAATTGTGGAAGGATCGTCTAACAGTTTTTGAACTCTAATAAATGGAATTGGACATACATACATACAGATACTTTAATTTTATTTAGTATATACTTCAAATGGAATAATACAAAACTTAAATCCATTAGAGTTTAAATTAAAATTCCATCAAGTACCCTCGGTCGATAGTATTACTATTTCATCATCATCAGCCGGGGTCAATCCACTGCTAGATGAAGGCCTCCCCAAGCTTTCTCCAACTCTCTCGGTCCTGTGTCGTTCGCTGCCACGTATTTCCGCCGAACTTTACCAGTTCGTCAATCCAGCGGCTTTTAGGGCGACCCTGTGGCCGTTTCGTACCTCTTGGGTACCACTGGATGACGGCATTTGTCCAGCGGCCGTCCTTTCGGCAAGCAATGTGCCCCGCTCATCTCCATTTCAGCTGTTTGGCAACTATTTAGTAAACATAATATAAAATGTAGATGTTATTTTTTGACTATTATTTATATCATACAAAAATAATAAGCAAAGTAGCTATATGCAATTTGCATTTAAAATATTACACAAAGCAAACATTAAACACATGTTATTTTAGAGGGTTATGTAGTTAAGACAATATGTCAAGTGTTGTACTTGGGAACTGCAATAAGTTTCACTAAACTTGGTTTGTTGCAAGCGGGGTTAAATAACATGGTGTCCGCAGCGAAACTGCTTTGTCATAACGATTCTTTGAGACAAACTTTTACAAGTAGGTAGACTTCAAGGTGAACAATGCACTGAAAATGCACCGCACTTCATAGACACGGTGTTCATTTTCTAACCATTTCGATTCCACTTAGTAAATAAAGTAATATTTTTTTGTAATAATAAAATGTATCAAATCAAAAGCGCAAGTTAAACTCTAGTTTTACTAGTGGAAATTAGCTATGAATACAAAATACGCAATTTACCGATTATCATTAAAAAATTTATATTTTACACAAGAAAAAGGTTAAATAATAAAAAAAAAATATTATAAAACTTGCGGAGAAGAAGGGGAAAGAAACAAGTGGCTTGGGATTACAGGAATCTGATGTGGTGTGATAGTGTTATCCTTTCTTCGTCTCTTTACCAAAGACTGGACTTCTTTGCAACTCTTGAGTAGTATTCATAGATGTTACGTTTAAAGGCCGTGGTCTTGAATGTGACTGTCAGGTGATTTACCTTCAAGGATGTATTTAGACTAGATGGCGAGAAGATGATCGGGAAACAATAAGCTTTCGCGTACATTAAAACATTAATATTTATTCAACAGAAGATTTAAAAATAATAGACGAAGGGTACGAGGTGCGTGTCCCTTTTTATACATTTTAGTGATATCATTTTAATTGGTTTATTGACATCTTGTGGATGATATCCGGCATGGGTCTATAGTGCCATGATCGTTTAATGCCCCACACTTGTGTTTATCAAGTTAGTATAATAGGTATTTAATCATATTACTTGGGTATTGTTTATTGACCCTTATTAACTTGCAAAGTTCTGTAGGTATAACATACTCTGAAACTTGGAAGGTCATATAACAGTAGGTACCTACGCTTTAGTTGGTAAATTATAATATGATTTTTTGAACTTCAAAACTTTTTATGCATTTCGAATCGATCTTCGGTATTAGCCAATTATTTTGATAAGTCATGTTAGTCTCACTTGCTCATTTAGTCATCTATCTCAACGGATAAGTGTTTTTTGTGTTTAATGCCTATATTATTAATTATTGTTTAACGCTTATTGAAATACCTACATGGTGTCCAATTATCCGAGCGTATTTCTAAATTGCCTGGTCAATCAGGGGTTTAAAACAACCGACGCACGAGCAGCATTTCAGAGCAATTTGCCAGATAATCTTACCGAACACGCCCTGTCAGCGACGCGATAACAACTTTCCTTGTAAGAATTATGCTCCTCACATCGTGAAAACGAGATGTAACAAGTTTGGCGAGCATGTCCCAAAGTTTCACGGCTACTGTGTCACTAAGCACCACTGTATGAAGCTACGAAGTTTCACTGATATATACCTACTTCAGAATATTTCATAATTGATATTAATTTATAACAATGTACTTATCTCTCCCAGGATTAGCGGTAATATTAAATAAATATTATAAAAGAAAAATAATACAGTTTTCATAAAAAGTTGAGGATGAAATAAATGATAGGTCAAAAAAATATATATAGTAAAAATATAAAATAAATCGTTAGTTCAGTTGTCATAATGGCATTAATATAAGTATAGTATAAGTATAGCTACATGATTTTAGCATTAATGCAATTTTAGAGCTGGGCAAATATTTTTCACTTGTTATGTCTACAGAAATGTTAAAAAATATAAATATGGTATTGTACTATGTCTATCAGAAATTAAATGACTTATAAGAAACCATGTGAACTTTTTTGGATTACAAATGATTTGAGTTGAAGCATTTTTAACATTGCTTTTATGTACGAATGAAATGACGGAATTATTTGATGTTTTGATTTTTACAACTTACGTTTTATTGTTAACAAAGTTACAAATATACATATAAATAAAGATGGTTTGCCTTATGAAAAATCTATAAAACTAATGTAAGATGTTATATATCACAACCCTTGCAAAAATTAAGCTACGAGCGTAAATGTGAAGCTACTATACAACTGGAATGTGGTTAATTCAATTATTAGGTTAGGTAACATTTTTACTGAAAATAGTTTACAGCCATTGACACAACCTATTGAAGTCTTGCGCTGGATCAAAATGCACATTGAAAATCAATAAACATTTTTTTGGCAGGCCGCGTATAAGAACCCAAAAATATACATAATATTATGTATTAGAAAAAAATGTATAATATAGAATTTGTATTCACGTTATAGAATATAATTATTCTGACGGTGAGATCTAAATCTTAAAAATATGTAGCCAAATACGCATGACGTCTTCTATTGTTGAATGTTTCATATTTGTATTATAATTATTATTGATTCATCATATATTTTTGTGTAAATTAAAATTTATTTAACAACTCCCTGTATTGTAAAACATAATATAACGCTAACAAGACTTTATAAGTTTTATTCGTTCACTGACAATAATTTATAATAATCCATATTATAACTATTTTATAAAATTTTGATGACTATTTTTTCGCAGTAAACAATGTTCATCTTGGCATTTATTAATCAATTATTATTTATAATTTTAATAATTACAATAAATCAATTTATTTTGATTTATTTTATTAAATTTTATATTACGTAACCGCTTTCTACCAATAAATGGCTGTTAAAGACAGTAAATATTTTTTCTTGATAAAATAAAATATTGGCTGTTTATTCAGATAAGTAATATTATTTTTTTGTAAAAAAGCTTGCATGAACATTTTTTTTTTGAATAAATAAATTATATTGATATAAGTAGGTACTCTTAACTATTTATTTTATTACAAAGTAAATTAGAAATCAATTATTTATATAAAACATTCGGTAGACTCATCAGGTTTTTTATGCAAAGTTGTTTATAACATTTATTTTATTGCTTACGAGCAGTGACGTTCCATGGGGGTAGGAAAGTAATACGTTGATTAGAGTCGGCACTTAATAAAAAGCGACAAATTGTGATTTTAACTGCGTGCGGTTTTCCATGAAGCAGATGATGCGGTCGGTGCGTTAGATGTGTGGGTACCGATATTTTAGTCTAAATAAATAGCTTTAGCATAATTAATCTTGTCAACATAATTGTTGTTTTACCCTTTTACATATCGTAATACCTTATGGTGGCTTATCTTACGGAAAAAAATCTTACGGAGACATCCAAACTTATCAACGCTGCAGACCTCCACGTATCTAAAACTACCACTGTTTTAGAGTGTGTTTCATGGAAATATTTTAATCGTCTAATGCAATTATCAGTGGGTAATGGGTATGTATTTTTTGGGAGTTTTGTTGTATTTGTCTGTGAATATAAATAATAAATTAGCTAGATAGCAACGAATTTACATTCGATTTTAGACTAAAAATAAAACGGAACAATATTGGAAGTCTGCTCAAGGGTGGAATTTTATCTAGGGACGTCATTGGTTACGAAATCCATACCAATAATATGATAAGTTTTGTTTCAATCAAGAAGATAAATATAAATCAAAGAAGCGATAATACATAATCCATAAGTTTATACGTATAATAACTATTTGCAACAGTTTACCTTGATAAAAAAATTCAATAAAATAATGAAACATAATAATATTAAATAATTTATAAAAAAAAACATACCAAAAGTTAAAAAAGTATTAGTTGCTTACTTAAAATATCCTTGAAAGTATAGAATTTAAAGTTTATTAATTACAAAATAATTGTTATTCTGGTTTGAATGACTTTTAGTAATCTATCTATTATCTTAACATTTTTTAACTATTTCCCTAGAGATTGAAAGTAGTAATAAGAAGCTTTTCTCGGAAGGTTTGAAAGCTCCTAAGTCCACACGGCAGGATATTTGAAGGGACTGGTATCCGGCAATGAGCAGACCACATCCTTCCTGCGAGTCCCGAGGGCGTAGAACCTTCTAGACTAACATCGCCGTAGCATACAGCCTCTTGGCTTGAAATGGCGGAGAAACCATCCTCCTTGGTTGCCATAAAGCCCTTGAGAATGCGATTAGCCCATTTGTTATAATATGGTATTAGCAAACCACTGTTTATAACCTTTGTTTGCTAAGAGCTTTTCACAATACATTAATTTATAATTACGTTATTCTTAATGTTGTAGAAGTAGTAGGGGGAATATACAAATAAGAAACGCGTGTTAAGTATTTTTTTACACGACATTTTAATATATCATGTTATTTAGAAATTGTAAAAAAAATTAAATACGTTTTAAAATATAAGTACTTAATTATATTATTATTGTCTAGGTATAAAATCATCATAGTTGAAAATACTATTTTCTTATTTCATGTAAAAATAATAAATTGCAATATTAATCTATTTTTTGTATTAAAACATCTGACTAGCTGCCCAGTACCTACTGTATTCTATGGAAGAAAATACGGTGTAGTCATAGAATTTGCGTAGTGTGTGACTTTGATAGTGAAAAATATATTTTGTTATACTAGATTTGTTAAACAATACAAATTTTGGTTTTAATATTCCTGAAAGTAGAATAAT
Source organism: Rhyacophila brunnea (assembly GCF_057557595.1). Lineage (NCBI taxonomy): Eukaryota > Metazoa > Arthropoda > Insecta > Trichoptera > Rhyacophilidae > Rhyacophila > Rhyacophila brunnea. The sequence goes on along the minus strand of NW_028232796.1, from coordinate 3,567,513 downwards.
TATATTTTTATAAATACAACAGTACTAAAATCTATTTTATAGTTTTTGTTAAAATGAGCATCGAATTATTTTATACATGATTGGACAAAACTGGAATTTAGTCTGACAGTTTTTTTGTATATAAATATTAATAATACATAATATAAACAAATATTTTAAAAAAAATCCCTTACTAACATAATAAATACGTATTATGATTGTCCTTGATTTAAATACAGATTTATGAGAGTTATAAGGAACTGATAATGCACAAATATTGTTCAATTGCTAATTAATTTAAGCTTTATAAAGCACTTTAAGGCTTTCATATTTCACTGCAATATTGGTATATGAATTCATATTATTAAAGAGTATGAGTGAAAGCAATATGTTGTGATATTAACAAACGGCTCGTAGTTCAATGTGCAAGGCACTGCTTAATCATAATATGAGTTATATGGTTGATTATCGATGAGGTCACAATACAATATGTATGTGCTCTTATATAACTCAGTTATTCCTGTGATTGATACACTTCTGTAATTGCTAACACTGTGGCATATTTTAATGATAAATAATTAATAACATATTATGTAGTCTTAAGTACATCTGTGAAAAAAATTAATGTTTTCTTTCAGCTTAATATAATTTGTATGTGTTTTGATTCAGGATATAATTATTATTCGCACCTTTTTTTCTGTATGTTCTAAATTTATAAAAAAGATTTAAAAACTATAAAATTAAACTAACTAATTATTTATGTTAATTTAGGTAACACTTATTTTATAATAATAGTCAATATTCTTCCTTACTGTAAGGTTTATAAAAAAGCTTCATACTCAGTAAAAATATTGATTTTTTTTAAGATTATAAGTAGGCACAAATGATATGACTTATTTTTTTGTAATAAAGGTGTTCAGTAAAATATAAACCATATTCGAATAATCACCATAAACTGTTTGTAAATAGATACATAACTTGACTGAAATTGCTACTGAAGCAACCCGACTTCCCGAGAGAATGAAATGCGCACACATACTAAGTTTTCAAATTAAATGAACACTGTTTGCAGAAGAAAGTTTCTAGCATTTCCGGTACTTTGACTTTATATTGGTATTCTTTCGTTATCTCTGCGGAAGCTCTGGTGAGTTGAATTTCACTTAATAACAAAACTTGATACAAAATACAATTTCTTCATATCAAAATGCGCAGAGGTGATTTTTTGTTTCTGCCTCAAATGAAAGTATTGATGCAACAGAGTCGTCTGAATATAATATATTACTGATTTTTTTTTTAAAGGTACCCATTGTATTTTATAAAACTTATTGTGTCGACCTTGTATATCGTGCGTAAGGCGCTGGCCTTTGATCTGGGGATTCCGGGTTCGATAAATCGGGTTCGGTGAGGTCACAATATATTATTATGTGATTTTCTAAAAGTGGTTATGATAATTACACTTTTATTACTAACTACTCTAGTCATTGGGCCTCATGGCCTCTTGCAGTGTTAAAATGAATATATTATTATATATGTAGGTATATTTTTAAAAGACTAATTAAATCAAAAATATAATACAAATTTAATACGAAGGTATCTATAGTATATTTTGAAAAATTATCAATTTTTGTTCTTCTCTAGCACTACTGAATATTCACCAGCTCAAAAGGCTTTACCATGTTAGAATATCGTCACTATGATTTATATAAGAAAACGTGTGTAGGCTTGGCCGAAAGTGAAACACATCAGATAGCTTAGGTATATATTATTATATTAACAATAATTTGCATGGATCATAGATAGATTGATAGTTTAAAAGGTAAAAGCATCCAAACAGTAGAATATGTGAGTTCGAATCCCACTCCATTCAACCTTTTCAATAACATTTTTACTAATATCTCGGTATGTTTTTGAGGTTTTTCAAAATGTATCAAAAATCAAAAATCACATTTAGGAAGGTAATTAAATGCATAAATTGAATATTAAACTTGAACATAAGACAAAAAATACAAGAAAAAAAAATGTTTTTCATTTTAACTAACAAATAATATTATAATCTGGAAGGATTAGTTTATTTGATACGAGGCACACGTATGTGCGATTTTGAAAAGGCGAATATAATCTCATATGTCTACATTTTCCTTCTTACACATACCTCCATAAGATTTGCAAGTAGCTGACACGGCATCGCTTAACCATCTTCCTTTCACTCTCATATTCTCACGAACCAACCTGCAATGTAGACTTGCCTTATATCTTTTACCATCGCTCATGATGCAAAGATACGTAAGGAAAAACAAGCAATTGCACGCGACAAAAGTAAAACTTTGATGTTGCGTTGTTACTGTTTGATGGAACAGCTGGGTTTACAAAATTACTCTTAGTTTATTGGCCATGGTGTACAGCAACTTTCCATATGCTTCCCATATATTTTGATTTGAGACTTTTGGTTTCAAAGTTGGTTACTGCCATTTTTAGTTATTCGTATTTTACTTGATCCAGATAACAACTATTTGACTGCTTAATCAACAAACCGACTAACCTTTTTATATGTAAAGAAAATTTATATAAAGAGCGGAGTTGTTCCATGTATGTTATTGGAAATTTACCTGCAGTTGGCCGTTTTGTGTGAAGAACTATGACGCATTTTTTAAGTTTAGGAATTTCAAAATTTTGTGTGAGTATAGAAAACATGCTTTATAAAAAATGCCATTAAAATCTCATTTTTTTTTTAAAGTGCAGTTCGCTGGTTTGCTGATTAAGCACTTGCATTCATAAAATATCAAATCTAGCTCCGCTTATGATTAATTTAATATTAATAAGGATGTGGATTGCAAGATGGGTTATCTTCCACCATTTTTCTTAAATATTTTTCGACCAACTTCACACATACTTTTTTATTCTTCTTCTTATTGTGCCATCCCCTAGCGGAGGTCGGACACCATTAAAGCGATCTTATCTTTATCGTCTGTTACCCGCAACAGTTCAGTGGAGCTGCACTCGTACCAATCACGGAGGTTCTTAAGCCACGAAATGCGGCGCCGTTCTCTGCTACGCTTCTCATTGATCTTTCCTTTAATGACGAGTTGGGGAATGCGGTACAGCATTTTTTTACTAACGTTAATGAAATAATTATTTCGCTATTTCTAATAATTGTTTACGTTTTCAAAAAAAATATTCTATATGAAATTCTAAATGTGCTGCACTAAATCTACTGTTTTTTGTGATTATCTCAAAATGGTGGGATATGGAACTAATCAACTTTGAAACTAATAACCTTAATAAATTGTCGTTGTCAACCCTTAGGAGTATTTTTCTTAAATATAAGATGTGCATATCCTTTTGCAATACTCTTTCAATTGTTGTGAGGCTGATTTTGGCATAATTTAGTAGGGAAAACTTAACAGTTAACTAATTGTGGAAATGCATTGTATTGTGAATTCAAGTAAAACTTGATTTTATAGTAGATACTAATTCCACTTTTATTAATTATTTAACTGTATCAGTAATGTTGTCATTGTTAACTAGAGTTGACAGTGTTCTTATAAAATAGCGTTTTATTTAAATTAATAAAACTATTTTTTGCAAGCATATGAGCGCAACATACATGATACAGTAACGTTAATTGCTTCGCCTCGTTGGGTGTTTCTGACACACGTGGCTGGGACACGTGTTCCGGGTGCCGCCAAAGAGTGCGACACTTTGTACCTCTGTGGCACAGCCTTGAGGGTTCTGTCATCGTAGCCGCCCCTCCCTTACCCTGCAACGTTGCTACAAAAGCGATCTACGCGCTACAGCTCTGGAATAGCGGGAGAAGTAAGAGTTGGCGATGGATCGAGAAAAGTGGCGCGAATTTGTGCTTGCCCTATGCTTCATTGCTGGGTCGTGACAGGGTGAAAGAAGACAAAATGATGCTGATAATAGAAAAAAATAGTATAAACCGTCATACTATACCGTTATCATATAACCACAGCATCGAAATTATATACACAGCATCGAAAATACAAGTTATGTACTTGTATTTTATTTATTAAATACTTAATTAATATAATATTACCCAATCTATTACCAAAAAATGTGTAAATTTAGTAAAATATTCAGTAATAATAATATAATATCTCCATTCTTTTTCTATACTGTAAAACATTGACATTTCAGTTACCTACGTTGCTTTGCAGATCGGGTGACGTTATGTCTCTCTTTATATCCCTCATCCAGTGTCTGGGATTGAATCAATGATGATACTCAGTTTTTCTCTTCAGCCGGGAGATAAACGATTCTTTAAAACGCTGTATCAAGTTATCGCGGCATGTCATATCCGCTTGGGCAAACTATTGACGTGAATTTCAAAAGAGTACAGCCTTCGCGCCGAGCTTCCGGCACGGTGTACGTCGGACGGTTCATTAATCAATCTGCGAGAGCACGCCCTCCCACCCTTGCACGAGGGATGGATCTTCGTCGTTCGGTTTTGTTTTATTTTTATATAAATAATACAAAATAATACATAAATATAATCAATTTAACTTTTCTAACCCCAACGAACGTAAAAATATATTAACTATTTCAAACTAAAGCTAGCTTCAAGGGTAAAAATAATAATGATTTTAAACGATAAACTAAATGCTGTACTTTAATGATATTATTGCGGTATTTTTTGTATGCCCTTTGCCTGAATCTGGGTTACCAAAACAGACTCTTATTAAAAACAAAAACAATTATTTAGAATCGTTATTATTTTCTTTATAATTCGGTATAGATCTTAGCTATCGCTAGTATGTCTCTCCATATCGACGGCCCCAGGAAAAACCGGTGTAAGTCTAAAATCACAAATGTTCAGGAGAGCGAAAAAACTAAAATATTTACGCTATTAAATTCATCATATAAAATGAGTGAGTTTTTTCTAATCTTATTTCAGTAAATCAGATAGACCATTTTATGATCTATATTTCTATCAAAATTTAATGGTAATTAATTGATTAACAGCTAATATAATGACCAAAAATCGTTTTTATTTGGAATAATATTACGCGCTTGATGTTTTGACTCGGTTCAACATGCTTTTGCGCGGACAAAATAGATCACTGACTCCGCACAGCAGACTTATGTTCTGGTATAGAACGGTTTTTTACGTCGCGTTTTTCTTACTCTATACGATTTTAGTAAACACAACCATAGTTATCGTGCTCTTGTACGGAACAACCATTATAGCGCATTATTTAGCTCGAAATAGGACAGCGTGAATACAAAATAATGACAAAGAGTAAGGAGACATATTTACATACAGTTATTTTGTACGAAGTTTTTATTACAGAAAAGTATCTAAGTATGATAATTTTTAAAAAATCAAAAAAAAAATGTAATTATTTTAGTTATTTATATAAATATTGTTAATATGTACAATAAGTAATATAAATTATTCAGGAAATTAGTAATTATGGAAGGATAAAAAAAGTTATGTAAGAAATTAAATTATAACGCAAGTAACTACGAGAGAGAAAAAATGTTTATTTTTATACATAATAACACAATTTACATTAAAAATATGGAAAGAACAATCATAATGTTAATAAATATTTTATGTTAATACAAATAAATCACATTTTATTCATTTTATTGGATTATTGATAACACAATTTATATTAAAAATATGGAAAGAACAATCATAATGTCAATAATTATTTTATGCTAATACAAATAAATCACATTTTATTGGATTATTGATAACACAATTTACATTAAAAATATGGAAAGAACAATCATATTGTTAATAATTATTTTATGTTAATACAAAAAAATCACATTTAATTAATTTTATTGGATTATTGATAACACAATTTAAATTAAAAATATGGAAAGAACAATCATAATGTTAATAATTATTTTATGCTAATACAAATATCTCACATTTTATTACTTTTATTGGATATTTTATACACCAATCGACTATTTTTCCTGCCTTCGAAATATATGTGGAGCCAGTATTGATTGATGTTTTCAAAATATTTTTTTTCCAATTAATTTCTTGTTGTCTTCTCTTTGCACCTTTAGATGGAGAATACGTTGATCGTACATCATTTCATCATGTGTAGTCGAATTGGGATTATTTGGTTTTTCATTTGTCAAGGTATCATTGTCCATTATGATTTCTGGAATGGCGATTATGTCATTACAATGCACTGAAGTGGACGGAATCGCAATATCTTGATAATCATTGCGGTATGTTTGTATTAAATCAGTTTGCGGTTTCGATATTTCATCCATTAAGTAATCCAAAACTTCAGGAGATGCGCATTTAAAATATTCGTCAATATCTGAACCACTTGATGTAAACGAAATTATACTGGGACAGTATTCTGAATAGCTAGAATTGTAATCATTATCTGTCGTATCGTTAGAATCTGTAAAAACAAAATATAAAATTATAATTTAATACTTCAATGTATATGCCCTATGATTAAAAAAGTAGATAACAGAGTGATACCAGTAAAAAACATTCCTAAAGATGAGTTTACAGTACCTAACATTATAGAATTGCTTATTTTTCAGAAATATTAAAACTTAAATCTTTTCTAACATTTCAATATTTCGTGGTATTCAGAAAATACATAGATCGTCTGCTACATATATAACAAAAAAATATGTTTTATCAATTTAAAACGCAATATAATTCAAATACTTATTCCCCATAATTTACTACCTATGAGGGTTAGTTTCTTCTACTTTGATTGGATAGTGTTATAAAACTTATAAACCAACACAAAATCTTTAAAAAAATAAAATCTTCTATTGAAGCATAAAAAAACGGTCCTGTTTGTTGTCAAATTATGTCAAATAATATTACATAAATTGAACTATATTTTAATAAGTGGTTAATACACACACAGTCTCTTCACCAAGAATCGAATAATATTTGAATAGTCTTACGTTGTTATAGTGGTTATATCATATTATGCTTACCTATGACTTCATCGTTGTCAAGGGATTCTTCATTCACCATGTTTTTCACATTGCAGAATACGCCACTTGCTTCATCCAATATACAAGTATAATCTGTAAATCAATACACAAGCACATTAGATACCATGATTTGGTAGATATTCATAAAATATCTCATTTAAATAATAAAGTAGTTAAATATATAAAAATACAGATAAGTATGAATTACAATGAAGAAATGCACAAAATTAAATTATTTTAGAAGGTTGGCGCAAACCAGCAATCATTGCGTTATGCATTAAATTTATAAATTAATCAACTTAATATTAACATAAGCTAATTAGTTATCAAATAGTATTTTCTTTAAATAGTGGATATCATTATCTAAGCGTTTCATTATGAACTTTCAAAGAAACAGGGTTTAATATCAATTTTCATTCAAATCTAATTCTTTTTTATTTAGGTAATTATACAAAATGTAAACTCTGTCCAATTTTACTAGGATTAAATAGCTAATAACTTTCATAATAATAAAACAATCATAATCAATAAGTAAAAAGTATGTTAATGTATGTACTTACCACTCTCACCACTACTAGATTTTTCAAAATTAATTGATAATTTATTTTGAAGTCCACCCGATGCTAAATGCAATATATGTTTTGCGCGATCAGACATGGTATAAGTACTAATTAAATTTTAAAGAAAATAACGATAATTATAAACCGTTGATCATAAAATCATATAAATTAATACCAATTAGGTCACTAGTCATAAACACAAAGATTACATAGGTAGGTACTTAATACTTATTTGTAATTAATGATAAAAATTCTCAGTCGCTAATCAATGGGAAAGTTAAAAGAAGAAATTATTCTGTGTACATTTCACCATCTACACGACGTTTTATTTGTTTCATCTTTTCCTAAATTTCTATTATAATAATATATAGGTATAATATAAGGCACCAAGCCCAAAAATTTAAAATTAAAAGAAATTATTCAATATTTATGTAGAAACGAATAAATGCTTCTTTGACTGCATTTTGTATATTTTTGTTAATGTTTTATTGCGGCCAATAAATGCGTCTCTGTGAAAGCCCGCCTAATCCTTTTAGGACATCCCGCCAAATAAAATTATTTTCCCAGGATACTTAGAAGTGAGTAAATTTAATGATTTTGTCTACGAGACATATTTAAAGTGATAATATAATAACAATACTGGCTATATTGTCATATTTGTAAAAATATTATGTACATGTGCTGTACTTAGGCCCACATTCAATAATTTAATGTTTGAATTTATTTTGATCTTAGCCGAAGTCATAATATTATTATAAAAAGTTAATATTCCGACAAAATTTTATCGGTATTTTGTAAAAACTCAATATTTCGAAGTGTCATAAAAAGGATTACCTATTTAACTTATTTGTGTCATAAATATCAGTCCAAAATTACTATGTATTCCATTACACAAATAATAAAATTAAGTATCTTTACTAGGTAAGATTTGTTTTCTATTAAATAATAAAAATTGTCAAATTTAGAAATAACATTACCGACTATTTTTGTAGGAATTTGTAATAATTTCAAGAGCAATTTATTTTATTAGTGTATATTATGTTTTCCTACTAAGATACATGATGGTATAATACGTATCGAAATTATCGGCAGAGTGCATAAAACGTTTGAACTGAACCTTTTGTTGAGTTTAAATAGCAGGGTGTTTAGTCTCCAATGTAAGCATTCAAATTTTTATGTCTTGTTAATTATTATTAACAGAAAATCCGAAAAATTAAGATTCTTACAATCTGTCACAATAATGACGTATATGTTGACGAACACACACAAATACAGAAAAAGGATCAAATGAATAAATGAGCAATCAAGAGTCTGCGGCGTATTTAGGTATGTCCAACCCTTAAATTGAGATGGGCCGGACATAATATATCGCAGATGAAACGACCGCTGAATGAATGCAATAATCCAGTAGTTTTAGAGGAACGTAAGATAATTAGAATTATAATAATATGCTATATTGACAAGATATTTAAGTTCGATGAAATCACGTGCCCGTGAAAAATAATTAACCAAAAAGAATGGAGAAAGCGTGAGGAGGCCTTTACCACAGTGAATAGAAGCAGGTGATGAAATAATATAGTTTCACAAATTTTAATGCAAATTAATTTGTTTTCTACGAGGAATTTATTTTATATTAAGTAATATAATATTTTCACATTCGGATATAATACTACTGACCAGTTTTTAATTATTAATGCGTATAAATTCTGAAAATATCAATCTTTTTCGAAGATATACCAAAACAAATTACGAGTCTTATGTGATACATCAATATAAAACATGGTGTCTATTCAGATATCCGTGAAAGAGCGTAATAGCAAGTATTATGAGCCTCTTATTCGAAAGAAAGAGCGCACGACACGTTGCTTATTTAGATATGGCTATACTTTTCGGAAATTTCTGTGAACACAAATTTAGTCGACGCAATATGTTGATATATTGCACAATCGTCGAAAACCTAACTTTGTCAATTTTTATGCTAGAGACCTGAAATTTTTACAGGACATGCACAAAAAATATGATATTATAAAAAGCTAATAAAACTTAATACGCTATTTTCAGACTTATAATGGTTTTTCTAGGGCACGTCGATATGTACCTGTTCTACGCTATAGTTCTACCATTTTGTATATCCAATATGATGGCATCTCTATTCATGTAGGTACTAGTAAAACGATGTGTGTCTTTAAGTTATGTTCTTTATCCCTGTGGGTTTGTTGGCATTGATATTCTTGGTGGCTGCATTATTGCTTTCTTGTGACCGTCGATTACAAGTACGTTAAAAAGGCTCCGCAAGCTAGTGACAGCGCTTTGAATTGACTTCTTTTTCGTTCTTTGGCGTTCTTCATATAATCTTTCTCTCGTATATTTCTAGTGTCTTCTATTTTTTTTAATAATAATTAAAGAATAATTTCCGTAAATAAAAATAAAACTACACAATCTATCAAAAATAAAATAAACGTAAAATATCAAAACACAGAATAGAGTGAAGTAGTCTTCCTAACAAACTTTTTAATTAATAGTTTTAATATAAAGCTTATATCAATCGTTTTTTAGTGGTCGAATATCATGAACATACTAGGATGATGACAGTGCTAATAATTAATTAAGTTGTCAATTATTTCTAAATACTCTTCCTACCAATATCAGATGCTTAGAAAATGTATATGTAAAATAACTAACGAACCATATTTGAGTAATTTAAATACTGTATCGGTAAAAACAAAGTATTATTAAGAATACCCAAGTCAAGTAATGACTTAATTGCTCAAATGCCACTGGTTTTTATCAACACTATTCCATGGCTTACGGGAAACGTTGTTTGACGTTAGCGCATCACTTTTGAAATCTTTTCAAACAAAAAATTTAATATTTTAACTTGAGGAAGCTTTTCATCTTACGGTTATGAAAGATTGACGCTGTAAACTTTCGGAAAAGTTTACCAATCGGTTTTTTGTCCTCTCATGTTATTTTATTACTTTAACTAAGTATTATATTTGTAATAGATAACTTATTTTGGCAGTTTAAAAAATTGATATATCAGTAATGCCTATTATGTATCGGTATTTTGTAAAGAAAGCTCACTATTCAAATGTTATGAAACCTAACAAAAGGTCGGAGTAACCATACACAGAAATTTGAAAATAGAAGATTGCGATGAAAACCGGATGTGTGGTGCTATAACTTTACGAGTAATGTAAAAATAAGATGGAGACCATACAGTCTTCCAGTTAACCAGTTAGAAGTTTTAACCTTGTATGTCTGTTCGGCGTTCTAAAATACTGCTAAATACTTTCGGGTATTATTAGCATGACCTAAAATGACTCAAGAAGATTTGTGACCCACAAGGATTCTTATGGTGTCCATTTGCTTCAACTGAGGACGGGATATACGTTTCATAGTATTGGCGATGATAATAATAATATGGTGCTTAATTTATTATCTTGTCATTACCCTGGGTACAATACTCTAAACGCATATTCCTTGTATTTATATAATTTGAATCTCCATTCATATGTCAGTAATTTATGAATAATCAACATTTTCTATGGATACTAATTCTAGCAAACAAATGGTTACCTACTGATAGTAGACAGAAGTAGTATAAAAGAAATTAAGTAAATATTATTTTCAGTAAGCAATGTTGCTAAGTCGCATAAGTTGAGTGAGAAGTGCCCAGTTATAAAATTGTTTCACATTAAGTATAAAAAAACTAAATTATAGCAGACATATCTATGATAAAAAATGGGAATATATAATTAAAGAATTTTCAACACCTTGCCGTCTATTGTGGAAGACTGAATAAGCCCATATATTATGGCTGATGATGGTGAATTGGGGACACGATTGGGCGGTTTAATCGCAGGAACAATGGCGGTTGGTTAGAGAATGATGATGCGTATTTCAGATAGTCAAGGTGGTACAATACAGCGTTGATAATTTATTTGGTATTATAACGACAAACAGCATATCCAGCGTTTAGGCCGAGTGACACAATCAGCGTTTTCAACGCGTTTTCTCCAGTATTTTTGAATACGAAAGTAGCATGTATAATTTACTGGCGAAAAACGCTACATTTAACGCCATACGTTAAATGTAGAGTTTTTCGACACCGCAAATAGTTTTAAACTTCTCGAAATAAAACCAGAATATTATGTCGGGTCTAGGACGATTTGGCACCGCGAACTGGCCTCCGCCGATTGGCCTCCGGTAATTGGCCGCCGGTACAATCGGACGCCGGCCCAATTGGACGCCGACCCAATTCGACGCCGACCCAATTGGCCTCCGGGAGGATTGGACGCCGCACAGTTGAATTAAATGCGCAAAGGAATAGACGTACGTTACGATTTGTTGGAGTAAATAAGCAAGTCAGTTTAATATGCTTCTATCTTCTCAGTAGTTGTACCTTATACATTTCGCGCTTGACACATTTTTAATATAGATTGAGAATAATTATTATGCCTTATGATGTTTATTAAAATAAAATAATTCTTCCCTCGTTAAAACTTAAAGATGTGCATAATCAATTAATTTATTGTCTATACATGGGTACTTATTTATATTTACAACAAATATTAAAAATAATGTTAGATGTTAGAATGAAAATTACATTATATTTCAGCGTCTTATCGACTTAATATTATAATAAAGCTTGAACATGTATATTATTATGCATAAATGCGTATTTTAAGATAGTATGAAATTACAAACAAAATATTAACTAAGTTATCTGCTAAGTATAAATGTTTCAGTAGTTTGATTGATAAACTACTTAGGTACTGGGTGCCGGACGAAATCCCGAAGGCCGAAATCCTGAATGCTGAAATCCCGAATGGCCGAAATCTCGAAAGCCTAAATCCCGAAAGCCGAAATCCCGAACGCTGAAATCCCGAATAACCGGAATCCCGAAGGCCGAAATCCCGAAAAATAAAAAAAAATACAAACATCAATAATTGCGCAATTTTTGCAAGATACACAAAAACCCATTTTTTGTGGAAATATAAAAAAAATGAAAAATACAAACATCAACAATTGCGCAATCGTGAATTGCGCAATTTTTGCAAGAGACACAAAATCCATTCGTTCTACAAAATGGTCTCTCCTGAAAAAAAATTGCGCAATCGGAAAAACCCATTTTCCGCAAAAATGGGATTTGTCTCTCTTACAAAAATTGCGCTCACGATTGCGCAATTATTGATGTTTGTATTTTACATTTTTTTTTATATTTCCACAAAAAATGGCTTTTTGTCTCTATTGCAAAAATTGCGCAATTATTGATGTTTGTATTTTTTTATTTTTCGGGATTTCAGCCATTCGGGATTTCAGCACTCGGGATTTCGGCCTTCGGGATTTCGTTCGGCACCCAGTACCTAAGTAGTTTATCAATCAAACTACTGAAACATTTATACTTAGCAGATAACTTAGTTAATATTTTGTTTGTAATTTCATACTATCTACATCTAACGTTATTTTTAATATTTATTGTAAATATAAATACGTAAACATGTATAGACTATAAATTAATTGATTATGCACATCTTTAAGTTTTAGCGAGGGAAGAATTATTTTCTTATAATAAACATCATAAGGCATAATAATTATTCTCAATCTATATTAAAAATGTGTCAAGCGCAAAATGTATAAGGTACAACTACTGAGAAGATAGAAGCATATTAAACTGACTTGTTTATTTACTCCAACAAATCGTAACGTACGTCTATTCCTTTGCGCATTTAATTCAACTGTGCGGTGTCCAATCCTCCCGGAGGCCAATTGGGTCGGCGTCGAATTGGGTCGGCGTCCAATTGGGCCGGCGTCCGATTGTACCGGCGGCCAATTACCGGAGACCAATCGGCGGAGGCCAGTTCGCGGTGCCAAATCGTCCCATTCCCTATTATGTCAGATTTGCAAAAATGAATTTAAGTACTAAGGTGGATGGTTAGTACATCAGTCCCCTGCAGCATTGTTTCGGGACAAGGACGTGTGGGACTAAAATCTTTTCATTCTAACACGTTTATAGCGTGATGGAAAGCGGCCGCACACAAACCACGGTTGCATAATATACGTGGCGGGTGGAGACGGGGTAACTCAAATTATGACTTTAATTTCTCTTCTTGGTCGTACACTCATGGCTGAGGATCGTGACCACATTTGACTTTCGTCATCCTTTGAGCAACCACGACTAATCCATCTACTAATCTCTATTCCATCGACTAACCATCCTTCTCTTCCGCTTATGTATCTGTACTTTTTTCTCATTTTTTCAAAATGCCTACATTGGCCAAGCAGGTAACGTGTCAGCCTGTAATGTCCCGGGTCCGAATCTCGGGTCTAGCGAAAAAAAATCACATGTTGATTTTCTATGTCTGTTTGGACCAAGAGTTTGGTCCTAACAAGTTGAGCAAGTGGCTAACATCTATTTCTCATAAAAAAAAACAACAACAAACATGCCCATAATATTATGATGATCTTAAGGTGATGTCTCTAGGTAAAGTTGTTATCGAAAAATAGCTAGAAAAGTTTATTAATCGGTAAATATATATTCAAAAGTAATGAGAAAAATAAAATAAAAAATTAAGATGTATCGTGGAGTTCTATATACCAAAAATACGTGTCAAATTCGGTACATTTCTATCGGGTGGTAAGAATGAATGACATAAGATTTATTATCAAAATTACGATAAAAATGTACGTAAATCTATTACCTAAGGAAACGCTAAACGTTAATTGGAATTTATTATATCCTTATATCTTTTTTTTCAAATTTAAAAAACATCGATTTAGAGGTTAGAAAGCATGCAATTAAAATCGAAACATCTCGGTTCAGACTTAATTTATCGCAAAAAACGATTAGCGTTTCTATTAAAAATATTATTTAATAATTTTTAGGCTAGTTATTTAAATTTAATCTTGTATTTTTGTATATTAACGAATCGATTGTAAATAAAATGAATATTTGACAAGACTTTATCGACATATGCTGCTAACGCGGAAATAAATCGAACTATTTTTGAAACAGTACTTGCATAGATTAAAAAATACATACACACACACATACATTGAAAATAAAGGTTCGCCAGGTACGAAGACAAAAACTGTGTTAATTCTGCTGTCAATAATTTTTGTTTGCGATATTGGAGCATATGTCAATGGACTACATATATCAACCTCCACTTTCTGAAATAGTGTTGTGTAATTATTTCAGATATTTATTACTGTTTTGACGTACCTACCTTTTATAAAGCGATTTTAAAATAAATATAGTTTCATAATAATATAAAGAAAGCATACGAGCGAAAATGCCTAAGATACTTCTGACACACATCAAATTTAATCTTTGTCTAGTAACTGTACAATTTATCCATATTTATGTTAAGTGTTTAAAATGTTATAAGTAAAAAAAAAATCGTCTATTCACGTGGTAGTCGCGAAAATTATGAACAATATACAATGTTAAAAATAATAAGAATTGTTAAAATTTCTAGTCACAATATTATTCAAAGACAAATTAACCCGATCAAAACAGCCTCGACAAACTTCCACTTCACTAACTTTTGTTCTATATGTTTATCCTGGATACAGCGGCAAACACATTTTGAAAATAGCCGATATACTGGATTATTTGTTAGTTTGGGTTAGTTTAAGTTAGATTAGGTAATCCTAACAAATAATCCAGTATATAGGCTATTTTCAAAATGTCTTTGCCGCTGTATCCAGGATAACCGACTTGTACCCTAATTTTAATTACATACATACTATTGTACTATATTTGGGCCATCAAACGTTCATTCCTGTCTACGGCCTTAAAATTATTATCTACGTGCCTATATAACTGTATGCCGTCCTGTCAAAAAGTGGAGGTTGATAATTTAGTATGTAGAAAATAGAAGTTATTATTAGTCTCCATAAAATATAGGGTAAACAATTCAGTGAATGAACACATAAGAGGTGAATTTGAAAATAAATTAAATTAAAAACGATTAAATGAACTAAGAAAATTATAACAATAGGTAGGTACAATAAATTGTGTATAACCGTGGTATTACTAATTTTATGCCGTGATGCTTTGATAGTTGAACTTTTCATAATATTTGGATCACTATTTAGTTGCTCATTTATCTGCTACATCATAAAGTCGTAAATATTGTTTTTTTATGAAGCAATCATAAATACAAAAAATTAAGATCTACTTTTCAATCATAGTAGATACCTAGGAATATGGTATAGGTGTTGATAATTTTTAATTATTTATTCGAGATCTTCAGGGAATTACAAAAGTCCACACCTAGAAACCACTGGGCCAATAAGGTTTCTTTTTATATCTCCAAATCCATTTCACTTACACATTTATAGGTAAAATAAATAAAACTATCTTTTATTTTATCTTGCACTGTTCTTTAAAATCGACATTAGATTTTTTCAAAGAAATAACGTTCTGTCTTTTTCTTAGAATATTATGTAATCAGTGGTGCACTTACTTCAAATTCTAAATTTTTTTCTTACGTTTTACAATTTTTTTTTTAATTTGTCACTTATTTTGTCCTTGGGTTTGCTTATCAAGATTTGTTCGCATGTTTATTTAAGTTTTTTCTTACCTCCAACTTCTTTTTTATTCAATTCGTTGCGTGTCTTACTTTATTCTTATCTCAGATATAGTTAGTTAGTTAATACAAACCGTCCACTATGTGGAGGCCCATATGAACCCATTAGGATCGGACATGGTTGAAACGAAATGAATTGGGATGTCTATATAATATCGACATTGTCATAATTATAACTACAGTCGAACTCGGTTATTACAATCTCGGACATAGCGAGATCTCGGATGTAATGAGGAAACAGTCGTTGACATTTGGTATATGATTTTCTCCGTACATTTTTATTCACTGTTATAACGAGATACTTATCGGATATACCGAGCTAAAATACTGGTAATGTGTTGATCGTTTAAAGACATTTCGACCCTAAGCAATAAAATCCGATCGGACAGGATGCCGCCGGGGACAGATTACGTTTATGACACTAGTTAAGTGTCTAATTGTTGTTTTCGCCGACAATAAAAATACCTATTCTCTGATATAACGAGTACCGCTTATAACGAGCACATTCAGCCGGTCCAACCTTCCTAGTAATAACCAAGTACAACTGTATATTCCTTATTTTGTTTAATAATAATTCGAGTGGCATTTGTTTTGCTATTCATTTCATATCATTCTTTTATTCCACCTCTAGTAGAAATTCGATGTAATTGTCAATTGTACAAGATTAAACTCAATCTTATAAACATTTGTACTTAAATGTTCATTTACTACTATAAATGAATTTTACTGTAGAAAAATATTTATATTAATTCGTATTGACAACGTAAAAAAATCTGGTTCATTGACTGGACAGGATACCCTTGTATTGCCACTGTAAAAAAACTACGGTAAACAAAATGTAAAAATCATAAACACTTTAAATCAAATCAAATAGATATGTTAGAATTGTAAATATTTTATGGGGAAAATATTAATTGTAAATATTTTTACATAGGTAAGTAAATATATAATAAATTTAAATGCATTTTTATCAAGCTTATGATTTTTAATATGTGGCGACACACAATATTTTATTTTATATTTTATTGCCATCTGGTTGCGATCGACGAAAGTTTTTAGTAACACATTTTTAGAAATTCATGGTAGATGCCTGTAGATGCCTTTAGATGGCGTTGAAGTCACATTTGATCGTAAATTGAGGCAAAGAATTCGCCCTAATAGGATCGGACAATGTATGTATATAATTTTTTAAGATACTTATAATGATAAACATTAATGGTAGATATAAGCTACTATGCGTGTCTGAATAATTCAATAATACGATGTTATACATTTTTGTACATTAAAATGATACGCCACAGTGAATATTAAGATTTAATTACTGGAAACAAAATTCAATAACGGCTTTCCGAGAACAAATTAGCAATACACAGGGTGATGCGTTTAGTGAACAATAATTTGTCAGTGTTTTGACAGGTTTGTTTGAAATTTGACGTTGTACCGTTCGCGGTCGAACAAATGTTCAGCGGTGTGGAAAATGCAGCATTATGTACGAGCAGTCGCAGACAATCACATGTTGTTCTCTCGCACAAAGCGGACAGTTAGCGCCACTGCATCAAGAATGCAACGTCATGGTGCATCGTTCTGCAAAAGCATATTATGGTTTTTATTTTTTTATGGTAATTTTGTTAGGTCCATTAAGCGAATCATTCATTCTGAGCTTTACCTACGTAATACACACCTACATATTAATGTCGATGACCTGATGCACACAGGGTTACTGTAGAGTTTTTTTTTTTTGTTAAATCTATGATATTTAAGTTTTTTGTTTATATTACCAGTCGTTTCGGACTATAACCCCAATTAAGGAACAAAATAAATATAATTAATTGTAAAATAGTACCAGAAATAGAGTATTCTGTTAAACCTACTCCTCATGTAATTGCACGTGTTAGTAGCGTCTAATATGTAATATTATATTATATTTATTCATGTTTATTATTTATATCATAATAATGATTTATTTTTAAGGACATGAAATATCTTTAAAGTATTAACAGTATTAAGAAAATATAATTGAATATACATAATTTGGAATCACCTCTAGAGTAATGTATAACCACTAGGTACAAATAACTTTTTTGAAAAAAATACGACGCTTACTGGATTTGCGCCAATTTGCTCTAAGTATCAACTAAGCTACGTTGGTCGTATTCATTGAATAAAAAGAAATAGTTTACAATTGAACATAATTGACAACTTAATAAATTATGTCATCTTTAGAATCAGCGTTAGGTACATGTATTTCACGTTTGTTACCTTGGAGTTTTTGAGGTTAATTTTAATTTTAAGATATTAATTAGTATAATATTGTCACTGTTCTGGCAAGACACCAATTCGAAAAAAATACATATTGAGTTAGTTATATCAAAATATTCCTTATTTCAAACTTTACCGTCTGGAAACCTTCACTAACCAACCAACAGTCTTTATTTTAAAGTCATCTTTTTTACGATTACTAAATAAACTCACATGATAGATCATTTCAAACATTTTAACAACTTCAAAGTCAAATTACTTAAAACTAGTATTCTCCAGTTAGTGTGTTCTGCCAGAACAGAGACGATATATAATAGATTATACTTATTCGTTTGATTTATCCGTACAAGAGACGCGTAAGTAAAAATATGTCACGACAAAAATGTAGAGCAATTTTCATGTTATCTACAAATTTCACGTAGTAATTTTATTACCTTGATGTTAATTACAAAAATGGTAGCTGTTATTTGGTCAAACATTTTAAAACTCTCAAATCATAAATGTATTCGCTGCAATTTATAAAAAGGCAGTTGTGTTGATAACTCAGTAGCTAGACTACTCGCTTAATAAGTTAAATTAGTATTTCAATCCCAACAGGTCCAAAAATATTGCCAAAAATTTTTTAAATGTATTTATGATTTTTTTCAACATAGAAATAATTGTTATATCGTATATAATTATATGTTTGATATAGGAACTATTAGAATACGTAAGTTATATGGAAAAACAGTTATACAAAGTCAATATTAATTGGTTTAATGATTGTTAGCCATTTACTTCAACTATTAGTCCCATGCTCGAGATAATAAATGTATACTTAGTAAATTTAGAGAAACTTTCAATAGCAGTTTTAGTTAATATCACACAACTAATTAGAGAGTTCATATACAATACTGTTGTGCAAGTAATTATAGTTATAGTACTTAGTTATAAGTTAAATATTGATAGGCAGTAAAAATAATTGTCTTTAAATGTAATAACGAATTATTGAAAAGGAATATTGACTTAACGTCTTATACGACCGAAGTTAGAACGCAATTTACGTAAAACACTCCATAACTAAACAAACTTTGCATGTGGATCAAACACAATTAAATTTTAATAATCCGCCCGCACGCACTAACATATCTTGAAAGCATCGTTAGAACTTTGCCAAAGTAGGTACCGATCTCCATACTCGAGAAGTTTTAACCCAATAACGGGGTAGCTTATTGAAGACTACTACAGTGTGTTCAGATATTATTTTCTTTATAGTAATATGTTTAAAAATCAAACTATTTCATAATGTATTAATTGATTTAGTTATTTACAAAGTAATAGCTTGTTAAGGGGGGACATGCTCAGCGTAGGTCAAAATGGAGCTTTTATTGAATTTTAAAAGCATTATCCTGGACATTCCTTAAATGTTGTCGATAATCTATTTATAAAATTTTGAAGCCTTATTATCCTTTATATTTATTTTAAACATTTGATGACTGCATAAAGTATTTTTATTACATAAAATAGTATTTTTTTAAACCTCTCGCTCTAATATTTTAGAATATAGTCATATTTCAGTACATACATGTGCAGTGGTGTTAAGATTTTTTACATTTATTAATTTTTAAACGCATTTATAAAACCATTAGTATAATTTATGTTGACATTATTATAGTGAAATATTTACAATAAAAAAATATATTGATAATCTCTGTGATCCCAAATTTGATAAGAATTAGGCATTTTATTTTTCAAAAAATCGGCAAAATTAACACATTTGAAGATAATTCTAAAGATACTCATTATAAACTATGTTTTTGACCATTCAAGTGTGATTAACATCTTACGAATAATGATTGCTTTATAATAATTATTGACCTAAGAATAAGTTAGTGTTTTTTTGAAATACGACCATTTCTTTTGGCATTCCCCAGTGGTTAAGTTACAACATACGGCCGTAGCCATAAATTGACAAACTAAAATTGAAGTAGGGAGTAAGATCATGTTAACGCGCGTGTTTGAACATACAAATACAATACAATAAAAGATCCATTTTGACCAACGCGAGCATGTCCGCCCTTAATGAAATAAACATATTTTGAAAACATGAGGGTACAATATACACGAGAATCTTTATCAGTAAAGTAGGAAGTGATGGTGTTTTCATCGTATTATAACTGCTTATTCATTACATTGAGTATTCTAATTTACTATTGATACCGGAAAAATGTAATATTATTTATTTTCATATAATCTGAGTAATTTAGTAGCCACTATCAAATTCAAAAAAACACGCCACCATAATGGGAACGATATTTTTGTAAAGTTCACTATTAAGGCACTACAATAATAATGATGTACATACGTCTATATTTTACAGTGATACAAAATGAGAAAAGGGTATATATGGTAGGTCATTTAATGGACGAAATAATTATATGTATTAAGTATGAAACTATTGAAAAACCATAGATACATGTTATGTTTGGGTTAATACAGGTGTTAATAGGTAATGGCGTATTGAGATCTTACCTGATGGAAGACGATCGGGCCGGGTTCACCACAGGGCTAAAGAAGCTATAGCCCAGGGCCTTCTAATTAGTAGAGGCTCCGGAATCTGAAAAATAATTTTAAATAGTTTACAAAATCTTACGGTATAGAAATGTGCAAATGCGCGAGTCTCTGAATTCTAGAAAATGGGAGCGCATTATTCTTAGTACCTATACTGTTTTCAAAACATTCAAAATAAGTAGCCAAAACGAAAGATTATGACAAACACCATTGGCCAAAATCGAATAAATTCAGCTGATATAATGTCAATATATTTTGAAATGCTGTAAATAATATATGTTTAAGCAATAATTAGTGATTTTGCAATACAAAAGATATTTTTTGAAAAAATACGATTTAATAATATTATGATGTTTAAGCCTTCCAGCATAAATCTACCCCTGGAAATGATGCATGTTCATTATTGTACCTACGCTATCATGTGTAAAATAGTCAAACATTTGCTATAAGAATGTCAGATCTCAGATACAGAATAGTGACCGCCAATAATTAATTTGTTGATTTAATCATGGCCGTATACATTATGTAATCATAGATTCTAAAACACAATAATAAGAACCCGTCATACGGCATTATATTTTTAAGAAAAACATTAAAATAAACTACTCATAAACTATTATAGAACATACATAGAACATGACACAGTATAACAAATCACTATCGACAAATTAAATACGAGCATTTTCTGCAAATCTATAAATAAATGCAAGTGTGAAAATAAACAAATATGTATAAATCCTATGATCCATAAATACACTATAGGCGAAGATGTAACTATAAGATAAGATGAACCTGCCAAGGAAAGTTTCCGAGCAACACTCGAAGCTTATCCTGGCGCTAAGTGATATCGCCATCCTAGCACATAACATACTTAAACTTTCCCCAGCTCTGCCAGGTATTTTCACCGAGTAGTTTCCAACGCGATATAAGTAAGTCGTGATAATGGCACCCGCACTACATCCAGTTTGCTGTGACAATTATTACTTTAAAAAAGTGACAATTTAATACGCTAACTGGATGTATCAATGGTGTGTAGCTATGTAACTAATGTATCGTACGGGTTTTAACAAACACTTCTAATATTTAAAAAAAATGTTTTTATACCCGATCCTTTATTTCATCATCACCAGCCTGAATCCATCCAGCCTGAGGCCTCTCCAAGCTGATTCCATTCCTCTCGCTCCAGTGCGTTGCGTTGCCACATACTTCCGCAGAACTTTATCATTTAATCAATCCAGCTGCCTCTAGGTTTACCTTGCGGACGTTTTGTACCTCTCGGATACCACTGGATGACTAAATTTGTCCAACGATTGTCTCTTCTTTGAACTATGTGTCCAGCCCATCTCCATTTAAGGCTTTTAACGAACTTAATCAGATCGCAAACCCTTGTCTGCTTTCTTATCCACTCATTCCTCTTTTTATCCTTTCGCGTTATGCCCAGCATGCACCTCTCCATACCACGTTATGCTACTCTAAGTTTCTGGATCTCTCTTTTACTTAAAGTCCATGTTTTACGTGCATATGTGATTACGGGAAGCACACACTGGTTGAACACTTTGCGCAACCTTAGTAGATAATAAAGTTTTTATTACTTAAATTTGTTAAAATATAAGCGAGGGTTGCAAAAAACGATTCAAATGGAATAGTATAAAACGTAAATCAATAATTATAGTGTATGTGTTTTTATTCCAAAACAAAAACATGTAAGCAAGTAGAAAATAGCTCAAAACGATGAGAAAGTCTATAGAAGGTCTTCATTCAACAGTAAATTATCATTACATTATAAAAACGGTGACTTTTTAGATTCAACTATTTTTTAAATATTATTAAAATAAATATTCTTTGTCGTAATAGTATATTACAACTCAGTCATACTCAGTTTTTTTTATTTAAAACTAAATTTGATATATGTAGCATTAAATTACATTAAATACCTAAAATATAAAGACGGTAGCTATTTCTTAATTAAATTTGGTACTTACTCATATCATATGTATTATGGAATATCTGTACTACTAGCTACTAGACCGGTAGCTTCATGGTCAGATAGCGAAAAATTCACCCTTGATCCAAGAATTATTCTATGTTTTTATATATTTCAGAGTTATGAGAATATTATAATTTTCGTATTTCAATAAAAAATGTTGAAGATTCAAAACCTTTTGTAGGTAGTTTATAAAATATCGGTATAAAAAATCAGATATAACCGATATATTCGGTATTAAAAGTGAAAACACGATGTATTAACATAAAAGATTTAACATTACAATTTTGTATCGTGTTACGCGATGTTTGGTTAACTTCCATTGCCTTTCAGTGCCCTTGGGGACCAGCAATGGCACGTGCTATAAAATATTAATATTTTTAAGAAATTTATATGGTACTTATATATTTATTTATTGGTAGATATTTCTATTTTTTTCAAATATTTTACGAATACCGGTATTCAAATAGGAAATACCGAAATACTGGTATTAGTATGTTAACTTGATATTGCAATCCCAGTGGGCAGCTCACGTGGTGCAGTTTGTAAAGTGCTAACCTTCCACCCGGTACGTCTGGGTTCGATCTCGGTGAGGACACAATATTTATGTGATTTTCTCAATGCCTGGGTGTTTGTGATTGTTCAAAATTACTAATAACTACCTAGTAGGAAAATCAGGGACATGGTTATTAATAATTTAAAAAATCCTCATTCATGGTCAATTTAAATGTTATTTCACTATATAAACTTCAGATATACATAATTATTTATTTATGTATACTGATGCCAATGAAAACATTTTACTTCTTTAGCTTACTTAACATATTTTATTATTGAACTTATATTATTTTCTATACGTCTTATTTAATATTACCTTATTACAAAGTAACCGATTTAAATCTGTGATAAGGTGTTTGAAATAATAGGACGTTATTATTTATACCTACATGGTACGTCGTACTATGTACATTTACAAAAATACGTTTATTTTTAGCGAAAATGTAGATGTTAGTAAATTCTGACAGGTATTTTTTCGAAAAATAGTTCTATGATGCAGAACATGACAAGCTATGCAACATTAGGTTTTGACAATATGCTCGTGATTTCAATATCATACATGATTTTTGGTAGATATCGGAAATTGAGATGTTATATTAAATCACTATCACATAAAAAAAAGTGTATTTTATCATATCATTTCATGAAAAAACTTGGTCGAATACCAAATTTTAAAGAAAGATTATTTAAAATTTATAGCGTAATAATGTTAAATTTTTAATAAGAACAAAACAAAAAGAAGAAAAATATATGAAACGTATTGGTAATAAGCGGCTTTTAAAGTAGTTTAACTGTCAAATTTAAGATAATAATAACATTATTATTATTAATATTATTACTATCGACCGAAGGTACTTGATGGAATATGTATTTAAATTCTAAAAGATTTAAATTTTTTTAGGATTCCATTTAATTTTTTAAAATAAATTTATTATAACACTTCAACTATTCATAATTTGTTTTGTTATATTTTTTATTGTGACCCGTGACTTGATAGGTAGGTAATGGAGTTTTTACTTACTTTGTTGTATTGATTTATTATATAAGTTAGAGTTAAAGAGTGTTCGTTGTCAGTATGTGTTTGCCTTTGGTGAGTATATACAGCGCCTAAAGATGCCGAAAGAAGAAACCCGGGTCGCAAAATACGACTGAAATGGAATAGTACTAAATTTAAATTCATTAGAATTATTATTATTATTTTCATCGTATAAGTTGATGGAAATAGGCGAAGAGAAGAATCTAAATACGAACAAAAAATAATTATTATAAATTTTCAGTCTACCTATCTAAAAGAGTCAAAATATAATATGTTGATTTAAATTATTAATTATTTATCTATATACAAAATACGAGTATGTTTGATTGTTTGTTCCTTCCAATTTTGAATTTTTAAATATAAAGTTTGCATTTTGGATTCTTTTTTAATTATTTGATCTTCTTTTGTTTGATTTTTACTGCTGTCAGAATTATAATTTTCGTTTGACATATTGAATACAGTTATCTTAATGTTGAAAAATCTAATCAATATTGTGTTATATTAAGATCGATAAATATATATCGATCACCGAAGTGACCTCGTACAGAGCCAGGTACTTAAGCTAGAACTTAATATATTTTATGGATATTGTTAATAGTTATATTTGTACAATTACTAAACAAAATCAATATTCTTAATTTGCTTTTACTTGAAGCTATAATTTTGGTTATGGCAGCCGAAAAGTTTGATAAACTATGTTATATCACTAACTCGCTGAAATAATTTGAAATTGAGTACCTAAGTATGTTTTTTTTTAATATAAAAATTCCATATAATTATTTTTCATCAGTAAAAGCGAACAAAGAAAATATATGTCATGCATAATTCTACATAATTATGACGGAACACATAATTAGGTATATTTAAACAATATCATACAGTTTTTCGTGCGCATAATTTTAAATTGTGTTATTAACATACGCTTTTTTTGTATGGTTAACCCTAACAGAGTTACTCTTTTCAAAGGAATGCTTTCATAAAGAATGGAAAGGAGTGTCCATTGGTCACTGGTCATGCATGATAATTAAGTCATTAAATGCCATTACTAAGTGAAGGCTTTATAGAAAATTACGGCGTTCGTGACATTTTTTGAATCCCTATTTTCATGTTATATTCACGTTATATTTAACGCTGTGATAATTATATTCAAATTATTATAATTTAATTATATTAGTGCCTATATTATGTAGCAACTATGAATATTTTCTTTTGTCAATGTATTAAATCAACAGAATACAAAAATATGATGGATCGTGTAATGGTTTTATTAACCTTATTTAATTCAAAAAGTTATAAAATCTTTTTTAGAAATACTGGGTTTTCATAATCTTAGACTACTCAGTGTAAAAAAAAACAAACAAACGATAATCAGATTTAAAAATATTTGTTTATTTGATTACATAACAAATTATTGATTGAAGACGTCTACAGCATGAAATTTAGATTTAAAGAAAACATGTACAGAAAATTATGATAACACTAAGGCTAAGATTATTTTTAATTTAAAATAATATATAATTTTGGCCTTCCATTGGCTGAATATAAAAATACCTCAAATAATATATAGTTAAAGTCATGGACGGATCAGTAGTTAAATGATATATAAGAGAACTCACATAGATGGACAGTGAAAAGTGTAAGTTATAATCCCACTCCGTCGATTTTTTCTATGTTTATTTTGTATTGGACTTTTTTTATTTTGAGGTTACTTATTTAAAATTATGTATTTTTATAAATATTAGTGAGAATCGAACATTTCTAAATATTGTGTAGGTATATTTAGGAGGTAGAGTTAATTTAAAATATTTTTTGAATTTGCACAGTTATTATGTTATTAAATATGATACAAAAATATTGTGCTTGTATTGGCATTAAATAATTTATATAGAACATTTAAATGAATTATTTAAAAAGTGATAATTTATTAAAAAATATTCATTTACGAGCTTTATGCTAATTCAATTTAAATGAATGTCTTTGCCATGCTGCAATAAATTCAATGCGAATTTCCTTTAGATAACGAATAATTTGTATAGAAATTATGCAATTCTTGGTATTTAACGTTTTATATCGGTCTAATGAATTATGGCCGAAAGATAAATTATTTTATATTCGTGCGATATAATATGTAGACGATATAAATTTGTAAGGTTACCTACTAAATTAAATATTTGCTATGACGCTTCATGGAATAAAACAAGGAAAATTAGCAACAATGATCCTTATATCGTATTATTGGACGTGTTTTTTTATCAAATTAATAAAATAAATACTATGCAGTTTGATATTGTTAATTATAAATAATTGGCAAACAAAGTAAAATATTTTGAAAACTATGTAGTTTATCCAGGTGGAGAAATTTACAATAAGCATAATAATTTTACCGTTTGATCAAATCGGCTTAACAAATTTTAAAAATTGTTTAAAATTCCAAAAATTTGTCATATAAATGCAAAGTATTAAAGTTTTCACTGTTGTCATATAGATAGTTATTTAAAAAGAAAATGATTACCGCAGAATAAAAATATTTGTCTCTTAATTTGGGCAACCAAAATTTTCCTTAATTACAATGCTATGGTAAATAATGGCAATTAAATTTATGAGTGTATGAATGCACACTGTAAATGAATCAGTGTACATTTACAATTACAGACGACAAAGCTGCAGAAATGTGAAACCCGGATCGCAAAAAACGACTTAAATAGAATAGTATAAAACTGAAATCCGATAAAATTTCTACTAAAGTAAAACTAGAACAGAGCCCACCGTGCGTAAAATAGCATCTTCATACATAATATTATAACCATAAAGCATTACTAGTTTCATGTAGGTAGTGAGACAGACAAAACAAAATCTCAAGGACAAATTGTGTCAAACTACTTACATAAAAAATACTTGCACTATCCAAAGCCTGCGTTTGTTTGTGTTAGGAGAAAATTATATAGTACAGGATACAGTTTATGTGTTGGTAAATCATAAATTTAATTAAAATTATAATACTTAGAGATACTTAGAGCGTTGTTGGTATTTTTATATATTTTAGGTTTCTATTATGGTGACTTTGCCACTTCTACTTAAGTATATTTTTAAATATTTCTTAATACATACTATCTGATATTTGTTTTGACAATGATAATATACATATCGAAAAAAGAAAGCTTAATATCAACCATGTTATATTAAATATTTAAAAGCTATTTAACCTGACTTGACATCATGGAACGAGCAAGGTTAAAATTAAATTTATTCACTACATTAAAAACTATCGTTTTTCAAAATGTTTGCTTTTTATGATATTATTATCTAAGTAGCTAGAATTTACGTAGATTATTGTACCTAATACCTAGTACTTTTTTAAAATAAAAAATTAAACGCGTACTTTAAAAAACTGTCTCGCTTTTTTAATACAAGCATATTAGGTTGAAAATAATATACCAGACTATAAAAACATAGACGAAAGTAAAAAGCCTTGTCAAAATCCGTTGAGTTAAAAAATTCTTAAACATATTATTAAATATCGTGTTATTTTCTTTTATATGCATTAGAAAAACTTAAAAGCATATTAGATGAAAATATCAGCCTTTTAAATGTGTCAATATTTATTAACAGCGTTGCAGAGATTTTAAATCGATCTTTTGGGATTATGTTAAAAAAAAAAGAAAAATTCAATCAGGCTTGATGTGATCGATAGTTTTTTTTTACGAAAGCGTTTGTACGATAAGAGGTAGGTACATGAATTTATAAAATATATTAAAAAACTCAAACTGTTTACAAATCAATAAATTATTAACATTATGTATCGAAACTTTAGATTATAAAATATAACTTTTAAAATTGAAGTTATGTTTAAAGCGTTTATTTAAGCGGATTAAGCGGATATTTGCCATAGTGAATTTTTTTCCATTTTTTAATCAAAAAATAAGTTCATTTTTGTTCCCCGTTTATTTTCTTGAAAATGAATCTTTGTACATAATTTGTATAGTAAACGCTTTATGTTAATTTAGATCTTTGTTTGTACTAGAAGAACCTTTTTTTTGTTGCTAATACTTCAGTATGTAAAACTTTAGTTTTAAAATATGCGAGTGTATATTATAATATAATTACTAGAATTTGTACCCAGCTTCTATTAGAGTTTTTTCTTCGGGTTTCTATATTTTTACTGTTCTATATTACTTTGCAAAATACAAAATACTTGACGAAGTTGCAAATCGAGATAATATTATGTTTGACTTCAAAAAATATATTCAGATAATTTTGTTGTTTTGTTACTAAGGTTTCCGATAATTCAAATAAAGCCAATAAAATAATTAAAATTTATATTACTTAAATGATAATTTATCAGAAATTTTCACGTATCTTCTGAATTAAATCATAAAAAAAAGTAAAAAAATTATCACTCGAAAGCCTGTTATTTTGGAGCCATTGAATTCTGGACCAACTTTGTATTTTAAAGTATAGAGTTATAGACTATAATAAACCAAAACGCAAGACTCTAATAATTGTTTAACGGTTACCTTTGGACAATAGACTTTTCAAATATTTCATACAATTTCATTAAAAAACACAGTTACATAAATTAAATTCTTGGCATAATTAAATAATAAAGTTTGCTGACATTGGTTCAGACGGGCCATTTGTCTTTTGTTCTAATTACACTTCTTAAAGTGTTGAAAATACCTTTTAACAAAAGACATTCCTGACTTTCTTGAGAAAATTTCAATTCAATTTGTAGAAACATTAATCGTGCTTTGTTTGTGCGTTTGTCTTTCTTTTATTCCGTAATAATTTTTGATTCATTCAGGTATGATCACCCTTCCCTATCACTTAATAATACAATAACAGACAGAGCACCAATTCCACTCAAAGGTGTAGCATATCAGGATCATTTTGCAACTATACAGGATATCAAAATAAAATAATATCTTTGTATACGAACACAGAGCGATTGAAAAAGTAACGTATAATTTTTACTCTGTCAGCAGATTTCAAAATCATATAATATTATGTAATACATAGGTATAAGCTATGACGAACTTTAATGCATCCATACGTTCTTCCTTAAATATGTTTGTAACTTATTTTGGTTTTAAATACATTTCTGGTAAATTAAAATTATACGAATTAACAATAATTATTGTAAAATTAAAAAGTATTCTATCAATTATTATTGATACAATATGTTGTAAAAATGTGTGTAGTAAGCACAAATGAAAATTTTATTTTTGTTTTAGTGACAATTTTATTCAGCATCCATTTGTTCAAATTTAAAAATAAAAAAAAATGTTTATCAATCATATGCACAGCGGTAGAATATATGCGTGCGCTCATATATCCACATTTCATAATATTACCAGTATATCTGACTACTTTACCTAGTATTTTATTTTCTACAAGTTTTATCTTTTAACTTTGGGGCCTTCTGAAAAATCGAGATTTACTCTACTTAATAATTGGATCTAATAATTTAGTTTATAAGCTGTACAAATTTCACTAATATTAGTCTAGTAGTTTTACAGTTATAACTGAATAAGCATCTAAAATTGGGATACTTTTTGTTTTGTTTAAACTGGAACACTTATTTATAGAGGTTTTATTAATCTGGGCCGATTTTAAAAGTTGGCTTAATTTCATTGCACGACGACAGTGTTGTACTGCTACTTTTATAATGTTATATGTTTCTCAATAGTTTAAAAATAATATCAAGGAATGGTGAGACTATGATCTTGAATTTAGGTAATTGATAACTTAACTTATAAGTGGCTGATATTTTTTAATGGCAAAGCTGAGTCTCAAGCTCGATGTACCTATATGTATACATAAATAATAATCAATGATAAAGAAATATTATTTCCAAAACTGTAGCGCCCATTAATATACATAATGCAATATCATAGATATGTGAAATGTCTTAATATTTTCCAGATAAAAGATATATCTTTGATGTGTCTCGTTGTTGAGGGACGAGACCGCTGTGATTGGGCATGACCAGGAGGTGTAGATGGAGAGTCGTCAGGGGGAGAGATCAGAAGTCGAGATTTGGTGGTTGCTCCGATGGATAGTGGAGCATGTTTTATTTGCAGCGTAAACAGTCGGTACAAGAGTATGTTACAAGAGCGTTTTGTTACAATACTAATGATACTGTTTGCAGAATAGAATGCAGTGCGGAGCAACTGACACGAAGCTTAACTGATCGGACTGAGATTAAGATTGGTACTAATAGGTATTTAGACTTACTAACTCATCAACTATGACCCGCTAATTAAATGCATGAATATTTAGTAAAGTGCATTGCTGATGAAGTAGGCAATTGAGAAATCAGCTGGCTTCTGCATTATTGCACTTCGAACGTTTCGATCCCATCGAAGAATGTCACGCGTGTAGAATATGTTGACTGTAGATGCGACGATTGTGCGATAGTTTAAATGACTTGTTAATTATTATACTGTCAAAATCATGTTGACAAGACTCGAAGTCATTGATTGCTACATATCTAGGAAGACAAAACATTATATATATAGTTTAACAATAAACATAATATGGCAATTTTTGACGCTACAGTATCCTTATAATGGAATATAGAGCTCATTTCGTCACTGTTCTAGCAGAAGATACTAATTCGAAAAAATGACATATTGAGTTAGTACGAAAATGTTCGTTATTTTAAACGTTACCGTCTGGAAACCTTCTTAATAAATAAACAGTCTTTATTTTAAAGTCATCCTTTTTACGATTACTTAATAAACTCACATGATAGACCATTATTTCAAACATTTTAACAACTTCAAAGTCAAATTACTCAAAACTAGTATTCTCCAGTTAGTGTGTTCTGCCAGAACAGAGACGATTTTTACCCACAATAATCTTATTTATTAGTTTATGAGAGAATACAAGATGTATATATATATATAAGAATATTCTCGGACTATCACATTTTTTTTTAGTTATAGTACAAAAGGCCTAACAATTTTTACATACCATAAATGCCCTTAATACGATAATGCTGGCGTAAAATAAATTCATTATTATGAAATTAGTAGTCAGATTGTTTGGTTTTTAATACAGCGCTGTTTGAATAAATCAATAATTTGCATTGTTCATAATATGAACGAGTCAAAAATCAAACAACCGATCACCGTAATGTTGGGCGGGTTCCAATAGGGAGTTTTAATATTTCTCTGGCAATGCAGGATTATAGGGTTCGGTCAAATGGCTTTGTTTACACTGCGTTATCGGTGGATGAACGGAGCTGTCGGCCGTGATTGTGTGCACTCATATGCAATGGGCATAATAATGTTGAAGTTTTAAATTAATTTAAAAAAATATATCTCTATTGATCACACGCGATAGGAATTAAATTTATAGTTTATAGAAGATTAACCGGTGGGGTAGATAACTGACGTGTTCCATGGGACGCTACAGATATATATTATTAAAATGAATATATTATTTTTTTGGAGATGCATTTGAACATTTTTTTAGAGGTGATTTTTGATCGTTGTGCGGCAGATATTGGTATAATTAAGTTGCAAAATTGAAAAATAAATCTGTAGGTACCTTAGATTTGAAAGTGCAGAAGACACATTTTATCATTTTTTAGTTAAGTATGCAGATTTAAATGTGTATTCACGTTCTCTTAATGCTGAAAATTTGGAAATCCAATATCACATGGTTTTCAAAATACTTATTTCCAAAACGACGGTAGTCCAATTATTATTATACTTTAGAACTAACTGAAAGAGTGGATTTCTAATTTAAATTATTTTTGTTTTAATCTATAGCAAAAAGATTAAGTACAAAAGTGCGGAAGTTCAACATACATAGTTTTAGTCCGAACGCAAGTGAGTATTTTAACTAGATTAAATTAACTTACTATTTTAAAACTGTTCTCCTGCAAAATATTGAATGTGTGACTTCCAAAATTTTAGCTCGATACAGAAATATAAACGTGTTCAATTTTTCTTGACAGTTTTTTCAATGCACATTTGCGGGATTCATCTATCGCGAGTAAAAAAAATATTTTTTTTGCATTTTCTGTATCGAATAATATTCTACGCGTTAGTGCTAGATCAGATCAAATTCTTCTCCGTATCATTATTAGTCTTCGTAGTTAAAACCCGTAATACTACAGTACTGGCAAAAGATAAAGGTTTTCTGGACTCATATTATTACCAATTTTGTGGTTTTAAGATGAGCTAATTAATAAACAAAAATTAGTTATAGCTACGACCAAACATAGAAATTCTGCATATTATATGAGTAATTTCTTCTGCAATGAAAAAATATAATCTACTTCAGCTCATTTTATAAGTAAAGGTAGAGGGCAGCAAAAACGTAGGAAGAAGAATATTCTCTTGAATATAGAAACTATGTAAATGGTTCAATATTCAAGGCGTCGAAAATCGGATACAACTAGGACCGGTATAGGAAGATGTAACTACTGTAATTTGGTCGTCAGCCTTCGATATAAGACAGTACCACGAGAAGATAACAACGTAGACGCATTTAAAGATATTTCAATATAATGTTGTTATCGCATATTTTTTGTGGTCGTTCATCTAAATAATGTAAATAATGTAACGAGACAAAAATATAGACGATGTTGTCTTCTTTCATTATATATGTGGCTATCGCTTCATTTATAATATAGTAATGTCAATGCTTTTGTTTATTAAAATAAACAAGTTTTGTATTGGATTTAATAATTAATATTGTAGTACCCAATTTTCAAATATTACCTCCATTTACTACAAATTTTAGTTTACCTGGATATTTTTTGTAATATTTGAGAGTTTAGTAATTTTTTGATTATTGGATCTATAGCTATGATAACGGGTTTTGAAGGATGCTGGTGATAAGGTGAAAGTATGCTGTTATTAAAGCCGCACTGCAAAATTGTATGCAGATATTTTACTCATTAATGTTATGCACTTACATAATATATTTGAGGTCATTTTTGAGACGAGTGACGTAAGTAACGTTTTAAAAAACGTATTTAGTAATTAATTAACTGTTTTTAATAATGAACTTGATTACTTCTAATATTGGATATTTACATCAACAATACGTTTTTCTTACCGAAATACACGAATCCAATTTGTTGAGATTATTATTTTTAGTTCTATTATATATATTACTAGCTGACCCAGCAAACGTTGTTCTGCCATATAAATTATTTCTAGTCAGGGCTCGAAATGAACCGGAACGCACCGGAGCGCCGTTCCTATTCATGAAATCGGTAAAATTTTCGCTCCGTCTCGTGGAATAGATGATTTGACCGTCTGAGCTGGATAGGCCATATAATAGAAAATCTAACACTTATTTTTATGAAAAAAACACATAAACTTTGATAACTTTACTATGTAAAAATCTTCAGAAAACTGTCGAGCGCTCCGGTTCGTAAATTTTTCCATTTCATGCGCTGTTTCTAGTGAATATTTTGATTGTTAAATAAAAAATAAAAAATGTATCGTAAGTGTGTGGGGATAGGATCTATGACAGAAAGAGGAATAGAGCGCTGTAGACGATGACCGCCGATAAAAACAAAAAAAACCAAAAATCAACCATTCATTTTCTCAATTCAAAATGAATAATGATGTTCATAATGAATGAATTACCCGTGACAGGATCTCGTTGTTTAATGTTTATGCAATATCCGTCGTGTCCCTTCCAGAAAATTAGCGGATATTGGAGAGCGTCGTATGAACGGTGTGTGTCAACGATGAACTCCAGATTATTGTTTCTTCTTCGAATCACGATTTCTCGCGTCAATGTGCCGTCGCCAACCATGATTCCAGCAATGTCGTCAACAACAGTCGCATTGAATCGACTCGTGCATGTGTGCTTTGAAGAATTTCAATAATTCATTGTGCTCATTTAACAGGGCATCCAGTTCGCCGACGATGCGCCTGGCATAAGGCGAATTGAGGCTATTGTAGCCGCAACGTGCATCCATATGATTGATGTCCTCACCGCCGCGCCCATGAAGTAGATTTGTAAAAATGTATGTGGTTCGTTTGGCAATGGCAGCAATGAGCCTACTTTGTGGTATACTTGGCCTTTGATTTTGAATGTTGAATAGAATTGTTGACCATTTGCCGCAGTATTGTGAACTATTTCTGTTGCTCCGGACGAAGTCATTTGGAAGCATGAATTGAATGTGCGAATGGACTTCAGGAACAGGTTTGAATCTGGAACCGTGCCGATGAGCAAGCCGTTCAATGGTTCTGGTGGTATCTCAATTTCTGATAGTTGCATTTTTCCTGATGCGCAACACATCCCGGCTGACTCATGTTTGAATTTGAGCGCATGACAATGGGGACATTCTTTGTCCATAGCACCAATCAGCACTTTCGGATGAGCGGAATATTCAATATCTGGCTCGTAATCGAATGCGAGACGAAGGAACGAAGCGGATGTAAATGCTCGATGTACTTGTTGGCGTTGTCGGTCATTTGCTCTGCGTGTGTTAACTACAAACTGGCGCGCTTAGCTCCGTTCCAATTGTCGTTGTTGATTTCGTTCAGCTCGTGCCTCTTGTGATTGAGATGCACGCAATTGCGACATGCTTACACGCACGTTTTTGTTATCTTGTTGGATTTGTTTATCTGTTCTTTCTGCTCTACTATTTCACATGTTTGTTGCTTTATTCGTTTGACGGCCCAAACGGCCCCCCTTGCGTCTTGCTGGCATTGTGCACTGTAATACACGCACATAAAAATAGATAAATTAAAATAAATCGTACAAAATTTTGCACGCACTGCGTTGTGATATGCCGAATAAAATGTCAAAATGAGTGACGCTTCTCTTGAATTCTTCTCGGACGTAGCGCCATCTGTCATTCAACAACATAAATAATTTCGTTCTGTTTGAAATACGAACGACGGTTAAATTTGTTCATACAAAAATAATAAAATCGCGATTAAAAAATGGGAGGGTAGGGGTAGGAAGGTGAAAATTTGGGGTTATAGGTATTTTTTTATTTTTTTATAAAAAAAATACAAAAAAAAATAAAAGAAAATTTTTCTGGATAGAGATACCCTAATCACCTAGCGGTATGAAATATACTTGTTGACCTATTCTCATACCTAACAAATATACGTTAAAAAATTCATAAAAATCGGTCAAGCCATTTCGGAGGAGTTCGACCACAAACATCGTGACACGAGATTTTTATATATATAGAGATATTAAAAAAATACATGATAGAATATTATCGTAATCTAGTACTTATTTATTATATTTCTTCTTCTTCTACATACTATTTTGGATAAATAAAAGTATAATATTTGCGTTAATAATATTAATAATCACCTAGTTAATTAAGTTATCAAATACCATAAAAGGGTGAGGATTATAAACAGAAATATATTTTAAGGAGTTAGGAAATCAAAGCCATTCATTTCGAATCATTGACAAACTTTCAAAGACGTAAAGCCTCAAAATTCACGTCTTTCTTAATCCTTCCTTTAGACGTTCTTTGTGAAATTTCACAATCAGTAAAACCCTTTATCTGCCTATAATATAATTTTATAAACCCAAATAAAACTAAAATAGCATGTAGCTATTTTTACAACGTTTTTCTTAGGTCGTATTCTTATTTTTCCGGTGGTTTTTTGTCCGGTACAGATCTTGCAATCGATTTTTAACTAACTTCCCGACTAGCTAGACATTTGAATTAGACTTTGAGAATATATCAAAACACGATGCCAATGCTTTTTTTAATACGTTTAGCCATCTTTGAGTAGAATTGAATTCATTTTCAGTTAATTCTGTTTTGTATGAAAAGTTATTTCGACACCATTATTGGTTGCTAGGCTCCGGGGTCTTAGCAACTAAATTATTAGTCTTAGCAACTAAATTATTAATATATACATGCGTTACTATGGAAATCTATATGACATATCAAGTTCAATTTTTTTGATCGTTTGAGCTAGTCAAGTCAAGTTTATGTGGTTCAATAGAAAATCTAAAAACGTTGTATATATTATAATATTTAATTGGTTATATAATTTAATGATCAATAAATTGAGAGTAACTTTATTTATAATCTGTGAATTGTGTGTCTTTTGTCACTGGTGGTGTAATTATGAATACTAGTAGGTTATAAACTAAATAATTCTAACTGCAAGGAGTGAATTAATTCTTTGTGTGTATATACAATAAATATTTGGTAGGTATTACAATATTAATATACTAATATTAAGGACTGACTATTATCAGTATGTATAATATGTTTATTAATGTCAAATATGCATCAGTCGTAAAAGACGGAATATCTTTGCATCTTGCACCGAGTGAGTTTTCCAGCCACTGTGTGACACTACACTGCAGAATGGGCTTATCGGTCCAAGTGCTTATCCAAGGGCATGAACAAATTGTTTCCGTATTATTTAATAGTCAATTAAAGGTATATATTATAGTATATTTGACTTACATAACGTCGCTATAGGATTTGTTTCCCGAATAGACCAAATGTCAATTTTTCAGGAGACGAAAAACAAATTTCATTGTCGTATATTGAAATATCAGTAGATGTATCAATCATTCTTTCTACACTGTATGATTGCAACATTATCTAAGAATAGATTCCAAGAATAATATACTGGTATAAATCAGTAAATGCACAGAAAATGCGTTTTATTTACAAGTACTCGTTGTGGATATTCGGGAAATTTTTAGCGCTCTCTCAGAATAATGGATATTCGGGACAAAACATGGACGTTCGGGACTTAAGACCGTAGCGTATTGCTGCACGGCCCACGGATTACTGAGTGGTTAAAAAGTACGCACCTCAAATGTTATATTTATTTACACGATAATTGGTAATGATTACTTTTACTATTTAAATACCTAATGATCGTAATAACCCAAGTTCGTAGGTAATAATAACATGCAGCATTCGCTTTTTTCGGATTTTCTCGTAATAAGTAATAAAATAGTTTTTAATAATCTTTTTTTTTATTCAACGAATAATTCACAAGATTTAAGAATGTACCATTCTAATTATTGAACATACATAATTTTGAAAATCACTTCTGAGAAAATATATTAAAACCAATAGAAAAAATCTTTTTGAAAAAAGTAAGACACCCGGCAGGAATCGTCCCTGCATCTCCTGGGTTTACGACCCAGTCCACGAATTATCCACTATGCTACGAGGTGACATACTTATGACGACAAACTTTAACTATTGGCCTGTTAATACCTGCTCATCAGTATTCTTCAAAATCAAGCGACTATTGGCGATCGGTTTTTGTTTATTAAGTAAGAGTAGGTATCTACTACTTCAATTACTAACCGACGTCACGGATTTCTCCAATATTTTATGATGGTACTTACTCGTACTTGCTAACAATTTTATATTAATACTTTTTCAAAAAAAAAAAAAAAACTATGTATATATATCTGTATATTATTATACCTATATATTTCTATAATTAACAATTAAACTTATTACAAACCACCAAATAAATATTATATATTTACTATTGGAATGACAACACAAAATAATAGCATCTATAAATTAATTACCATTGGCTGCTAATATTAGGTAGGTACCAATATCCTAAGTATATAATATTCACCAAATAAATAGTTACTAACACACATATTAAATTAAATTAACTATCAGCGCATTCAAAAATAAATCATAGCATCGCCTTTATTTTCATAGAAATACCTAGATTAAAAGTAAAATAAAGACAAACAATGTTTGATTAATAATAATTTGAAATAATAATTATTTTTTACGTCATAGTAGTTGCCGGGTCATACTGTAGAATTCATATAACCGTTGGGATTTTGTGTCATTTATCAAAACAAAATGCAGTTATTTAGGTTAAAATACTCACTTCCATAACTTTATTATAAGTTCAGGGCAAACTGGTGATGTATCAGCTATAAACGATCTCTTCAAATTAGATAAATTCACTATTAAAACAATAGTAACTTTAAAAACAATATCAATAAGACGAAATTTGAAAGAGGATTCCAGACGGCCGAAAAATATGAAAGTGGGCGTGATTGTTTTAGAGCTAGACAGCGTGAATGTGGGAGCGAGATGCACGGCGTCAGCGCGGTTTGATTGGCTAAAAGTCATATTCGGGAAATAAAAACTCAGCCAGAGATTTATTTCGACCGAAATTAACTTGGATATTCAGGTACGAATAGTTGGACATTCGGGAGAACAACACGAAGTAATTGTAACTTAACATGGCGTATTCGGGTTTTTCAAAAAAATATCTCTGTTCCTAGATAAAAAAATATTTTTTTTATAAATGATTTCGGTAGAGTTCGATAAAAGAAATTGAACTGCATTAAAATGTCGATTTCGACAAAAATGGATATTCGGGAAACAATTCCTATAGCGACGATAAGTCGTCAGGATTGCTTAAAAATTTTATTGTGACGTCTTTTTACTGGGAAATATGTTTTAATTGTATATATAGCTTTATTTTAAGACTGTTTTTGAATATACCAAAAAAATGAAAAGGGAAATATTACGTGACAATAAATAATTTTTTTATTCAGAAAAAGTTAAGTAATGAAAAATTCTTCGAAAATTTGTATTTTTATTATATTTCTGAGGTGTTCAAAAATGACGCAACTATTTAAATCGTTCATCATTTGAATATTCTATTTTTAATGAATTAAAAATAATTGGCAATTTAATTATTCTCGTATTATAACATACACAATTTCAGAAAGTAAGATACTTATAAGTTTTTTACTACGGGTTTTTACGAACACTTTAAATATTCAAAATATTAAAACACTGTTTTTATACCTGATCGTTTACTACGTTTTCGTTAAATAATAGTGTTGTTTTATTGTATTAAATTGCTATATTAACTGTATTTGTTGTAAGTGTGTATTTACCTTCGGTGAGTATGCATAGTATCTGAAGATGCCGAAAGGCGAAACCCGGGTTGTAAAAAAATACTCAAATGGAATACTTAGTACAAAACTCAAATCAATAATTAGAATTTAAGATTCATATGTTGGAAAAGTTTTTTTATTTGGTTCTACAATTCGATATAGGATCTGGGCTGCCTGGTTGTTTTGCGGGAAATAGATGTTAGCTATTTGCCCAACCCATTGGGCTTATGGTCTAAGCACAAATACAGATTGAAAATAAACGACTTTATATGCCGACATGTAATTTACTGCTCGGCCATGGCGGGGCACACCTTTGAAAAGAGTTGCATGGCTTATAAATTATTGTTGTAAGTAACAAAAGTAATCGTGGTATTTATAGTAAAATATGTATGTTATTATTGTGTCTTATTGGTATTAATTTGCTTAGCGATTCTAAATATTTGAAAACTGACAGTTTAAACCTTTAAAGTTAATTAAGTCGTAATAAAATATGTTACCATGATGGGTTAAGTGATTTTTGCTTTATTATTTAACTTGCACGTAGCTATTATTCCAACCATAATGTGTCCATGAGACGTGTCTCATTCTCTGCTGTTCTCCGCTTCATTTAATCTTTTCAATTCTGATCTACGATATTCTGACAAAGAAAGTCGCATTGACAGTTAAAGATTACGTCGTCAAATCGCATTCGGGGATAATCGCTCTTCGCTTTGTAGATGAATTACTTACTTGCTCAATGCAGTGTCCAAAGTCTTCCTTCATATATTATTATACAATATGCTATTTATATTCGTATATAAAATACTTATAATATATGTACTTTCCGTGGAGTGGCCACGTGGATTTAGTGAGCAAATCCCGTTACGCAATGGTATTTAAACTGTGCGCCTGCTGCGTCACAAAAAATACCTAGAGGCGCCGCAAGATTTTTGAAAATTTTAATAATTCACTTACTGCATGATTATAATAATTGATCTCATTTTTGTACCAATATAATATGATGACCTGAAATGTTTCAGCACCTATCTCACACTGGCAACTGTTTTAAAAAATACTTTCACAAAAATAAAAATATGTATGGATTAAAGATTTGAGCAAAATGAGGGTACCTGCAGTGACGTCTAACAATATGAACACATTAAAATCACGTCGCGTGTTGTCACGCCAATATCAAGATGATTTATATAGATAGTGAATTACTATAACAACATTTATATCTCAGCGTGACAGCACGTGACGTGATGGTAATGTGTTTGGCCATCATTGACGTCATTGAGTCGACAAAATTTACTTATGTGGCTGTAATGGTATATGTATGTGTATATTAGAAACAAAAGTTCAAGCCTAAAAATAATGGAATAGTAGAAATAGGTAAGTTTGAGACCAAAAATTATACACGTTTAGCTTACTCAATGGTATCATTTTGCTTAGGTCTCACAATTTAATTATACGTGACGTCATGGATGTACTTAAAGAAAGGCACCTTTTCTCGTTGTCGATTTTATTGTCATCAGATATGTACACGGCGTCTTCATCTTATTATTTTTCAATGTTAATTGACTTATATATCCTAAAATAATATATTATATAGGTTATGGAAATTTATTTTTCATTATTGATAAAAATGATCACAACTTTTGAATAATAAATGAAGAGTAACTCAGCAGTGCCTACATAATTCCGTATTCACTATATTTGATATTAAGCCTCCAATTCTTAATATATAAAAGAAGAACCTCAATATAATGACGTACCTACTGGAAATACCCATATAGTAAAAAATATACATATTAATATTGTCACTCATATATTATTCTACTGGATGGAGTTTTGTTCCATTTGGGTCGCAAAAAATGATTCAAATGGAATAGTACAAAACCTAAATGAATTTAAATTCAAACTCCATCAAATACCCTTTGTTGATAGTATTAATATTAATATATTATTGTTGACTGTATCTAAATGTAGATTTCGAGATTTATTTTCCAAAATATTTTGTATCAAAAATACGAATATTCATTATTATTAGACCCATTTTTATGTTGTAAAAACCTATTTGTGAACATTTCATTGTACAAAAATAATATCATTCTTTGAACCCGGGTCATTTTTCATACAACAAAATTATGAATGGGAATGAACCTACTGATAATATAAAAATTGCGGAGCTACCAAAAGTTTTTGTATGAATAACACAAGATTATATTATTTTTATGTATATTTTAAATAGTTTTTCATATTATATTTTTTATTGCGGAGAGCAAATTGGAAAAGTTTTAATTTATTCAACGATAAGACTTATGAAAGTGGAAAGTGGTTAAAAAAACTCAAGAAAAAAACAACTCAGCGTAGGTATTTATTTGCATAGTTTTATTTTTTATTTCAATACATAGCTACCTACATACACTGTTTTTATTTTCTTTTACGCATTAGGATAATATTTTTTTCTGTAAATATAACTATGGAAGTATAACCTTTCTATTAGCATAATTTAATAGAATGCCAATAATTTTACCATCATCATCGACACAATAAGCCAATGTGGGTCTTGGCAGGCTCCAGATAAGATCTCTCTAAGTCAGTCAAGATACATGATTAAATATAATTATATAATGTCAAAAATCTCATAAAATCGTCGTCAATCTGAGGCGAAAATCTTGGTATAATTTTTGACTATTCATTATTTTTTTGCTCTCACATAACTTCTT
The DNA here is from genome assembly GCF_057557595.1 of Rhyacophila brunnea. Classification (NCBI taxonomy): domain Eukaryota; kingdom Metazoa; phylum Arthropoda; class Insecta; order Trichoptera; family Rhyacophilidae; genus Rhyacophila; species Rhyacophila brunnea. The sequence continues at coordinate 3,525,448 of NW_028232796.1, read as the reverse complement.
CAGCTCTTCAGCTTACACTTACGGTGGCCATGCGGCTTCAGCGTTAGACTATAACGCCGTGGGTCCCAGGTTCAAATCCTAGGTCTGGCAAGTACACATATTGTTTTTCAATTTGTGTGTGAGTAAGGGTATGGACCTAATAGGTTGAGCATGTGGCTGTCATCCATTTCTCGTAAAAAAAAAACAAATCTCTTAATACAAACCTCTACTCTGTGGAGACCCATATGATCCTATCAGAATCGGACATTATGCAACAAGATAAACTATTCAAGAATCGCAATTGTAAACGTATACTGTAAGTCTCTTTAGTGCATAGTATCCCTGATTATGAGTCTATTATCTGGAGTCTTAAGTTTCTTTCGACCAGCATATTTTAAAGGGCGTCCAGAAGAGAATTTTTACGATGTCTTTATTTTAAAACATATAACTATTTTCCAACTATTCCGACAGCCTTTCTACAAGTCATGCTCGCTTTTCAGTCACTTGACCTCGTAAATGACTTCTGCTGTTGAGATATTTTTAGTCGCTCTCAGTAGGGATAGTTTTCAATCCTTATGTATAAAGAATTTGAATTTGAACACCCTTAAATTACCTACTACGTGATCGCAGCCATGACTTATTCCGGGTTAGAGCCGTTTTCTTGTGTCAAGTTTATCAAACACCATTCGCGAAGGGTGCGTAACTAGTCAATGCGCTACTCAAAGGCAGACATTTTTAATAATGTGCTGTATATTTTGTTTTTAAATTATATTTTATTGCATAACATTATATATGCTTTTTTTCACTCTTGTGAGGGTAATATTTGCTATAATTATTTTTTTTAATTAAAATTTTATATTGTAAACATCCTGAATTATGTTATGTCCACATTTTTTTTACATGAATAAAATGTTAAAATAAATAAATATACATTCTTCTTTATCTATTTGTAAGCTTCTTCTACTGCTGGTGCTGTGTATTTTTCTCTCATTCCTGACTTTCTACTACTCTCCAGTCTATTAAGTATGAGCCTCAAGAGTCTAGGATGTCTTCTAGCCTACCGAAAGGAATTAAGCACCTTTGACCCAAAAATACTTTTAATAACTATACAAGTTTTATTATTATTATTTAAAAAAAAAAATGTTATGTAGCTACCTCACCTCACCTCTGGACTACGTCAGCTTATGAAGCCAAAATATATATATTATGCACCTATTTCAATATTTATTTCAACACAAAACATGGATAGTGAATATTTTACGATAATTTATCGTAAAAAAACTACTTAAAAAATCTTCTAGAAGGATGCATAAAATACACAGCTGATTGTAGAGCCAAACTAAAAAAATATGTGCAACTGGTGTAGTAAATGTTTTCCTTTAGTTTTAAAAGGTCATATTATTTTGTATTGAAATTTTAATACGTTAAAAACTTTGTGAGTTGATTCTTCCTACTAGAGTAAAATGAAGATGTGTTCTATACTAAGTGAGCAGTATACGTGACATAAATAATTTAACGTAGGTAATATAAAAACAAGAGAAAAAATTGTAGATTTGAAGCCCATGTAAATTGTCATAAATTGAACAATAGTTTCATGAATGCTAAGCTACAATCTTGAACAACGCGGAATGGAATAAATAGTACTTATGTGCATAAAAAGGTTTTTGTTGAAAATCACATGGCGTGACACTCGAGTCTCTGAGAAACTAAACACATCATATATTCCATTTGTGGCTCACTCCGTCTTTGATAAAATATTCATTGTTTATCTCGTATTGCGTTTGTGCTCGATTCCTTCTACAATACAACATATATCTTATTGTGATATATGTGTATAATATAACACGGAAATTTTCATACGTTATGCCGTAAAGCTTGTGTGCCGGGTAAAATGCAATATATACGAGAGAATGTTTTCTCGGAGATGCGACGCGATAGAATTTCTTTTTGTTAAAATATTCAAATAAACTTTGCTTTTTATGAAAAAAATATATTACAAAAAATGTATTTTGTTTAAGATATTGCGGATATATAGATAAAACTGTTGAGTATAAAGGCGCAATAAGGTAAAATGCAATAAAAATATTGAAACCTTTCAAATTAATTGAGATACTGAATTATGTTTAACGTTCATTCAAATTCATTTTTTTTTACATTTCGTGAACATTTCAAATTATAAATTTAAGACGTTTACAACGTGACATTTAAAAACAAAGAAACAGTGTAAAGAAGAAATAAATATATGCAGTATCACAAAAACAGTATGCAAAGTTAAGTAAAAGGTACAAAAATTATAAAAAAAAATATAAATTATCCAAAGCAAGGAATCACACCGAATGAGCAAAGTGGACCTTATTTAAAAAAAATTATAAAACATCGTCCACCTTTACTCATCTTCAGGTATGTGGAATATATCAACATCCAAAGCGATTTGGTTAAACAGAGTTATTGCCCTCCCAATCGGCATCATCAATGGCAGGTTAGTTCTGCTCCTCGGGAGAACAAACAACTGATGCTTCCGATTTCTAAGATAGTTATCAGGGACACACAAGTCAATACTAGCAATAATGGCAGAGTTCTAATTTACAGCATGTACTATAAGTCGAAAAAAATACGTGGCCAAATATTGATATCTTCCAGCATTTCAACTACAGTATGTAAGTATTCCTAAGAGAAAGTTAGTTGGATAAAGTCACGGATAGTATCCAAATAACCTGAAATAAAGGAGTCTCAAAAATTATATAATTATTATATACAAATTAAATTTATAATTTCATTTGGTTTTCAGAAGAAGAAGAAGTAAGTGTTGGGTTTTGATATACTGAAAGAAATTGACTTGATTTATTTCATTGTTTGTTATACATTTTTATTGGGAGGATTATAATAATATACTAGCTGATCCGGCAAACGTTGTTCTGCCATATAAATTATATCTAGTGAATATTTCGGTTGTTAAATAAACAATAACGAATGTATCGTAAGTGTGTGGGGATGGAATCTATGACAGAAAGGGGAATAGAGCGCTGTAGACGATGACCGCCTATAAAAACAAAAAAAACACCAACCATTAATTTTCTCAATTTAAAATGAGTAATGATGTTCATAATTAAAAAATTACCTGTGACAGGATCTCGTTGTTTAATGTTTATGCAATATCCGTCTTGTTCCTTCCAGAAAATTAGCGGATATTGGAGAGCGTCGTATGAACGGTGTATGTCAGCGATGAACTCCAGATTATTGTTTCTTCTTCGAATCACGATTTCTCGCGTCGATGTACGGTCGCCAACTATGATTCCAGCAATGTCGTCAACAACAGGCACATTGAATCGACGCACGTGCTCTCCAGCTGGTGTTTATCAGGATTGATGACAATAGTGTGATTGCCACTTTGCAATTCGTGCATGTGTGCTTTGAAGAATTTCAATAATTCATTGTGCTCATCTAATAGGGCGTCCAGTTCGCCGACGATGCGCCTGGCATTAGGCGAATTGAGGTTATTGTAGCCACAACGTGCATCCACACGATTGATGTCCTCACCGCCCATGAAGTAGATTTGTAAAAAATTATGTGGTTCGTTTGGCATTGGCAGCAATGAGCCTATTTTGTGGTATACTTGGCCTTTGATTTTGAAGGTAGAATGGAATTGTTGACCATTTGCCGCAGTATTGTGAACTATTTCTGTTGCTCCGGACGAAGTCATTTGGAAGCATGAATTGAATGTGCGAATGGACTTCAGGAACAGGTTTGAATCTGGAACCGTGCCGATGAGCAAGCCGTTCAATGGTTCTGGTGGTATCTCAATTTCTGATAGTTGCATTTTTCCTGATGCGCAACACATCCCGGCTGACTCATGTTTGAATTTGAGCGCATGACAATGGGGACATTCTTTGTCCATAGCACCAATCAGCACTTTCGGATGAGCGGAATAGTCAATATCTGGCTCGTACTCGAATGCGAGGCGAAGGAACGAAGTCATGTAAATGCTCGATGTACTTGTTGGCGTTGTCGGTCATTTGCTCTGCGTGTGTTAACTACGTTCCGTTCCAATTGTCGTTGTTGATTTCGTTCAGCTCGTGCTTCTTGTGATTGAGATGCACGCAATTCTGACATGCTCACACGCACGTTTTTGTTATCTTGTTGGATTTGTTCGTCTGTTCTTTCTGCTTTACTATTTTGCATGTTTATTGCTTTATTCGTTCGACGGCTCAAATTGCCCCCCTTGCGTCTTGCTGGCATTGCGCACTGTAATACACGCACACAAAAATAGATAAATTAAAATAAATCGTACAAAATTTTGCACGCACTTGTCAAAATGTGAAAATGAGCGACGCTTCTCTTGAATTCTTCTCGGACGTAGCGCCATCTGTCATTCAACAACATAAATAATTTCGTTCTGTTTAATACGAACGACGGTTAAATTTGTTCATATAAAAATAATAAAATCGCAATTAAAAAATGGGAAGGTGAGGGTAGGAGGGTAAAAATTTAAGGTTATACTTACGTATTTTTTGATGCCAAATAATAAAAAAAATACAAAAAAAAATTGTCAAAAAAATAAAAGAAAACTTTTTCTGGATAGATACCTTAATCATCTAGCGGTATGAAATATACTTGTTGACCTATTCTCATACCTAAAAAATATACATAAAAAAAAATATAAAAATCGGTCGAGCCATTTCGGAGGAGTGCGACCACAAACATCGTGACACGAGATTTTTTATATAGAGATTTGATTTGCAGGCAGCATAATTTATAATACATTTTACAGTAAGCGCGGAGAGAATTAATGATTGACCGTTTTAGATTATGGGTGAATGTTTAAATGACATCAACGTCGTCCACCTTACGATGGTATAAATTTATAAGAGAGTGATTTAAAAAGTCTATTTTGTCGTGTCGGGTCTTCAATAGCTACAATGTGTCACTCTAGAAGTTGGCGAAGGCAATACCATTTTTCTCGGCGTATAGAATATCTTTTATTTTGTTAACTGTCAATTCATGGTGGAACTGCATTGTATTGCTGTTTTTATTTAATAAAACGCATTTTTTTGTAGTACTTATTCCACTTTTAATCAAGAGATTAGGACCGGTTTCGTCCGCCTCAGAGGGACATTTTTAACTGTTGAAAATGTCCCTCTGAGGTGGACGAAACCGGTCCTAATCTCTTGATTAAAAGTGGAATAAGTACTACAAAAAAATGCGTTTTATTAAATAAAAACAACAGTATAGAATATCGTCGAAATCGCAGCTTACTGGGCAAGCCTTGCATGAAAAAAGGTGCTCCATGCTTTGCATTTCACCGCACTCGTTGTTGTCTCAGGTCCGCCCTACCATGGTTCTTAGTCCATGTACGGTACCCGAGACTAGCTCCGGGTGGGAGATGTCCTGCTGGCTTTCCCCAATCTTCGAGACCCTCAGAGGCTAGGTTCGCCTCTCATGCGGATAGTCTATCTTCTTCGGGTAGGACGGTCAAAGGTAAGGTTGTCGCCATAAAGCTTCTTCTGGATTTTAGCCTTGTTTTGCACATTTTATACCCATGCATGACGAGTCGAGGGTCACTCTCTTGGGCTGCCTTTTCAACTCGGGCTGCAGTTTCGCGTTGGATTGGGGGGGTTATTCGTGAAAGCACGCAAAATTTGGTGACAGGCTCAAGTTTCAAGTACCCCGTCACGATCTGGCAGGTTTCGTTAAGCACAGTGTCTCGTGTGCGCAGACTTGTGCTATACCAGACAGGCGTACTCGGCCACCGAGTTGCATAGTGCAAGGGCCGAGACCCTGAGTGTATATGGTTGAGCTCTCCACGTATTGCTGCTTAGCTTTCTTAGGATACTGTTTCTTCCCTCTGTCTTCATTTTGGTATTAATGAAGTGTTGAACAGCGTCCGATCTAAAGTGATTCCCAGGTAAAAAGTAACCAATGATAAAAAGTATTCATACTTATTTTACTGTATAACAATAAAAATTTTGGTTATAACTGGCCACTGCATATACATCTAAATTACATTTTATAAAAGTTATAATGCAACCATTTTCAAAGGTGTATAGTCCCATGGATTTCTTTGACACCGCTTTGGACGTTGTATTATAAATGAAAGGTGTCCTTTAAAGTAAAGTTGTTCTGGGGGCGTCAAAGGAAGAACAGCTCAAGAACTCGGTTCTGAATAGCGTCAGATTATATAAATATCAACAAAAACAAAACAACAGGCGTCAATAGATCCTAAATCCATGCCAACGCGTCTTTTTAAGCTTGGTAGATGGCAGAATTTTCTTAAGAAAGACATACCTACAGGACGCGATTTTATTATAAAAAACACGTCAAGAACTAATTCAGTTCATTGCAAAAGTTTTAGCAGGTTATACAAAATTTTAATTCCATTAAAATTATTAACAAATATTTTAACGTTTTCTGTAAAGTGGGATATTAAAGATTTATTTCAATAGTCAAGTGGTATGATATTGATACCTAAATATACTTATAAAGAAAATAAAAATAATTGTGAGTAGTAATAAATAATTATTTTTAATGGAACTTTAGAATATTCCAAACTATGTTTAATTAAATATTATGCAATTTAAAGTTTATTTCAAGAATCTCCAAAAATACACTGGGACATCAAGATACATTATATTATGTAAGCCAAAAATACTATCTAATCATGAAATCAAACAACCTTTCTTTAAAAACATACATTACACTAGTGTGAATATATACAAAATAACGGTACCAGATAAAGTTAATTAGTTTATCCTTCCATGCAAAGGAAACCCCTTTGCGAGAAGAAAACTAATGAAATATAAAGCAGGTTTGTCCTAGACTTACTGTCATATTATTGTAACATACGCTCTGGTACCTTTACAATGTTAACTTACTTTGTGGAGCAAGGGTATTTTGAACCAGCATAAGGCAAAGACAAAGGAAGGAAGTAGTTGAGGTGTTAAATATGCAAATGTTCATTTCAGACAATACCTATCCACTGTTTTGTTTCTATGTGAACTAAATCTTGTCAGTGTTTATATATATGTGGAGCTCGTACTGGAAAATGAAAGCCACAAATAAATTTCATACAAACTCAGATATTATTATCATCATTGTAATTAGTTTGTTTTAATTCACATATTACTATGTAAGTATGATGTTTTATTAATTTTTTGTACATTATAATAAGTATATTATAAAAGGCCTAGAAAAACACGAAATTATATTGAGTTGAAGTTAAATATAATATTTAAATGATTAATATCTTTTTAAATTGTAATGGATTTAAGTTTTGTACTATTCCACTTAAGTTGTTTTTTGCGACCCGGGTTTTGCCTTTAAGCATCTTCAGGCACTGTGTACACTCACCAAAAGGCGAACACACATTGACAACGAACACAATTAACTCTAACTTATATAACAAATCAATAAAATAAAGAAGGTAAAAACTTTGCTATACTGTCGCAAAAAAACACTCGAATGGAATAGTACAAAACCTAAATCCATTATAATTTAAATAAATATTCCATCAAAGTACCTTCGGTCGATAATATTAATATAATATATTTTTATTGAAAATACATAAATTTTAACTACCTCAAAAAAACATTTTAACACAAAAGTTATATTATGTTAGGTTAAGTTGGGAAAGATTAGGTTATGTTAGGTATATATTATTATGAAAAGAAAGCAAAAAAAATGTGATGTTAAACTCCCACTTGTCCTATCCTTTTTCTTGGATTTTTATAATATGTATGTTTAATGAGCTATTTCAAAATTAGATATATTCTAAATATTTAGACATTCTTAAATTGTATGTCTATTCAACATTGAATAAATAATTACTTAATAACGCTTCAATTAAATATTAATTAAATTAATTAGCTTAGTCTACGTAGGTACGTTCCTTGAATAGAGCATATTATTATATACTACATGGTGCTTCCAAGAGTAGGTACTTACTACTCCAAATCACACTGATATCCAATAGCTTTATAGAATATTTTTTTTATGGTATTCAGCGGTCTTAGGTGAGATAACACTTGGCTGAGCTAGTTCTAAGGTTAGTTTTCTACATTAAATGTAATGAAAGGATGCTGCAAAGTACACCTTCTCTACCTTCTCTTCTATTCGTTACTATAAGATATACCACGGCATACCCAGTATCCGCTGCAAGAATCTGTTTCAGAAGCTCGGTTGTTTTAAGCCATCGTAATGTACCACGACCCTCTGCCATCAGAATACTGACTGACACGTTCGAAGAACACCAAATGAATGGAAACAGGTTTACACAATCGGGTGTGGTACCAGTTTTGTATAAGGGTTAACTCTATTACTTTAGAGACCATAAAACCAAGGGACATAAATCAAACCGACTGTCATAAAATATTGAATCCGCGTTATGCTTACGTGACAAACTTTTATGGATATTATGAGATAGATCTAATTATTGAAAATAACAGTGTTTAATTACTATACTAATACTACTAATACTAATAATAATTTTCCATACTCGAGATCTGTACCCTGTTATACCACATCCGATACGATAAACCAGTTCCCATTATTTTTTTACATTGGAAACGTCGAACAAGCTATATTCGGTTTAAACCGTGTGCAAACTCGGGTCCTGGACATTTAGCATCGAATTATATTGTGCTAATGTTGCTACAGCCTTTCCCATTCGGATAACATACTTTGATATCTATATATTCTAATTTAATAATGTATCATATTAGTGATAAGATAAGTTAGTATTGGAAATAAACTATATTTCTTATTCAACGTAGATATAATAAAATTTAAGGATGTAAAATTATTTATTTAATATGATTATTTTAACGGAATCTAAAGTGACACTTGTTGGCCATATTTGTCATTTTAAATATGTTTCCAGCTGCATCAATATTTTTTTTTATTTGTATTTATTTTTATTTTTAGTTGAGGATTGCGACTAATTTTAATCATCTCACTATTTCTATTCAGCAATCAGTTCAGTAGTGTAACTATTCAAAAGGGCTGCATAACACTTAGACAATAGTCAATACGTTTATTTCTTTAAACATGAAAATATTCCATAATAATATACATCTCCAAAACCACATATCAATCTTTTGAGCGTCTTTTTATTTTATGGTTTATGACTCAACACCAACGTCAATTTAATTTTTGTAATCCTTATAGTCCTTGACATACATCGTTATTGAGTGACTAATTTTTAATTCGTGTATCTCATTACCCCTTTCTACTTATACTATATTTCCTTAAATGGTACAGATCTTTAAGGCAAGTCTTATAATAAAAAAATAAAAAAAATCAACGGAAATGAAAAGCACAATAATTGAATTACGGAAGTCCCATAAGTAATCAACTAAGCCTCTTATGATTTCCAGGAAAAATCACTTAATCCAGTATTGGAGTGTACTCAATCCATTATTCAAGTTATCTTTGCAGGTACAAAACCTTGGGTTTGAAGTTTTTGCGGAGGCTTGTTAGAAAGATAACATAATGAGTTAAATTTAATTCGTTTTTACCCTCTTATGTAATGTACAAGAGAAACCTTCTTCTGAGATCCCCTCTCGTTAATATTTAAGCCTTTGAAATGGAGCCTACTGGTGTCGGCCAGTGGCATACTAATTTTATAACATAATATTTAAAACCATTTCAAATAAAAATTATTATTTTTAATTTTATATAGGTAGGTACTTAGTGTGAATTCCATACAAAAAAATGGTGTATGTATATTATTTCTATTTTATCATCTGTCATGTGAAAGATGGGCATGTCATAAATTATCAATATTTTTTATAGAGTGAATCCTAAAACTGAATCTGAAGAGATTATTTTTGGTCTTGTTAAAATTTTTGAAAGTTATTATAAAGAAAATTATTTTTTAAAGAATAACTCACATAATATATACTTAATCATTTTTTGAATTACTGAAAATTTCATTTATCACATTTCTTAAAAGCAACTTAATTCAGAAAATAGAGCATGAAAATGAATCTACATAAAAGAGACATTTGATTCATGTAGACAAATTCATTGAATATGCAGGAATTATAATTGAATAATTTAATACAATATCATCAATATCATCATCAGCCTGAATCTATCCACTGCTGGATGAAGGCCTGTCCAAGTTGACTCCACTTCTCTAGGTCATATGCATTGCGTTGCCACGTACTTTCGTAGAACTTTAGCATTTCATCAATCCAGCAGCTTCTAGGTCTACCTTGCGGACGGTTTGTACCTCTTGGATACCACTGGATGACTAACGGGTTAAATTACTTCACAATCAAACACTTTCTTGCATATGATACTGCTGATATTTTATTAAATTTCATGATGAAGTTTTGGTTATATTTATTTCTTTAATGATGTTTTATTATATGTTAAAAAAAAACTGTAACTTTTGTGCTCAGTCGATGATCGATATATTGAAATGAAAATTAGTAAAAGTGTACGAATATTAAAACATAAGAAACGTGGTTTGCTAATATTTAGTGTAGATTAAGAACACCACTGAATTTGGCCACCCATACTCGTTGCGGGCCATTATTTCTCTCCTAGGAGTTATTTTGCTGAAACCACCGCCGTCGTTTCACAAAATTCAAATAACGACTTGAGAATCACGTACGGCTGCCACTGGGAACGGAAAATGCGGCGAACAGCTTTTCTAAGATAAATAATAACACACATTCGAAAAAAAGTTACTTCGTGATTTTTTTGGCGGCAATAAGAACGTCGTTCTTCGATTTAAAAAAAAATAATGTAAGCGAGTTATTGAACATTCAATAAAAAATGTACATATCTTAATTTACTAGAAAGGAAAATTGTATTCAATTATTTCCATTCATATGCGTTAGATGAAATATAAATTTACTTAAGTCTTATTTAGCAGAATTACTGTAAATAATTACAAGATAAAAAAAACTTTTTATATACAACGTTTTTAAATTTTCTGTTGAATTATTATGCTCAATATGCTCAAACTTGTACTTGATATGAAGTAAATAAAAAACAAACAAATATAGAAACGTGATTTTTCGTCATTCTGAATCGTATATATAAATAATTTAGTTGCTAGGACCATCCACTTAGCAACTAATAATAGTGGATTGGATTACGGATTTCTTCTGAAATAACTTTCCATACAAAACAAAATTAACTAAAAATGAATTCAATCCTACTTAAAGATGGCTGAAAGTATTAAAATAATGAATTGGCATCGTGTTCTGATATATTCTAAAAGTTTCAAATGTCTAGCTAGTCGGAAAGTTAGTTAAAAATTGACTTCAAGATTTGTAATGGATAAACAATCACCGGACAAATAAGAATACGAGCTAATAAAAACGTTGTAAAATGTGTGAAGTAAAGAAATATTCTGGTACACCATATCCATTATCAGACGTCGGCAACAAATTTGGCTATATTTTATTGCTGCTCTAAACAAGCATAGTGCTGAGTTCAATTCAGTCTAGGAGAGTCTTCTGTCAAACCTTAGAATATCAAGAATCTTTCCTTGAGTGATAAGATGCAGAGCTACCTCTCAATACAGAGTTTGGTGTAGCCAAAACTTTCTATTTTATAATTTTTTTTTAAATTATTTATGTAAACTTTTTCTTCTTCAAAGCTTTTGTATACCCACATATTGAAAACGTCAAGTTCTGAGTATTATTTTTCAGTGTCCACCCCTCCACTATCGTGGTAAGATCGAAAATACTTAGTATCTTACCATCCTGGTAATGATTCTCAGGTTCAAGTCGTGAATACATATAAATTTTATTAGTCGCGTAAGAACTCTGTATCTTGACTTTGTAATTCAAGTGCAACCTAACTAGAATGGTGTCAGATTATTGTGGCAGTGCAAGCGACTCATTCTTAGGTGATTTCATCACGACCGCAATGCTAGAAAAATCTGTTTTTTCTCTACCTCAGTGGTCCCCAACGCCCGGTCCGCGGACCGGTACCGGGCGTTGCCGGGATCAAATGGTACCGGGCCGCCCAAGGAACATTAAATTATTTCCATTTTATTTACTGTGGTGTATTTCTCTAGGGTTTATGCGTCTGTGCAAGAAGAAGATCAACTACTGGAGATTTAAAATGATAGCGGCCTTAAAACTACATTCGAGACAACAACTCTGCCGGTGTTCTGGATTAAAGTCAATTCAATTCAATTTTAATTTATTTTACATATTGTGGACATTACAAATTATAAGTTTAAGACGTTCACAACATGACATTTAGAAACAAATAAATATTATTAAAAAAGTATTATGTAATATTGTAATTATGCAATATTAAGTTATTCTATAGTATAAATGTGTAAATACAAAAAATATTAAGTATATAGGTACAAGGAAGTACACCGGATGAGTTAAGCAGACCCTATTTTAAGAATTTATAAAATAACGTCCACCTATACTCATTCTCACGTAGATGGAATATATCAACATCCGAAGCAATTTGGTTGAACAGAGTTATTGCTCTACCAATTGGCATCACCAATGACAGGTTAGTTCTGCTCCTCGGGAGAACAAACAAAAGTCATGACGGTATACCCTGAGATTGCCATCACAGCACTTAAATCCCTATTGCCATTTCTAACATCCTATCTATGTGAAGCGGGGTTTTCTGCAATGACAGCAACCAAAACAAAACAACGGAATAAACTGAACATAAGCAACACACTTCGGGTGTTATCGTCTCCTATTACCTCCAGATGGAACTGTCTCGTTGCAAAGAAACAAGCTCAGGGTTCTCATTAATTTAGCGTTCTAGTGAGTTAAAATATTATTAATTCATTAATTCATTTTTGGTGTAACTGTATTTTATTTTGAAGGTAGGTATGTTTTAATACAATTTAATTAAAATTAATAAATCTAAATAATCAACGTCCCGCCGTCAGCGGGCCGCGGTAAATTTATCAAACGTTGACCGGTCCGCGGCGATAAAAAGGTTGGGGACTACTGCTCTACCTGTATAATCTTTTCTTTTCTTTCACAGCGCACTCTATTTAGGTACTTCGCATGTATATCATCAGCAGAATAATTGTGAATCAAAATTTGTCTTGCAATACCCTACCTTATTAAGTATCGGCATCGGTATCATACACAAGAATGACGTGTTTGATTTATTTTGAACGCTGAAAAACTTGCGTAATATCTGTATATCAATAGAACCAGCGCTAATATTCAATGCATTTAAAAGTAGCCTACGTTAAACACCTCCTAAGCTACGTTTTTTTGTTTGTTTTCGAAGAAACGCCTTCGTATCTATAGAATATTAAATGGCCAAGAATTTACTTAAGTCTGTGTAAAATATAATTTGTTCTCAGTAATTATTAGCAATGTTTTTATTAGTGTGACTGTATCCGGCGCACATAAATATGAAGAATACAATAAAATGGAAACCGACCTGAAAAATAAATATAACTTTCAAATTTAGAACATTCTAAACAAATAAAATAAGATCCTCTGTTATGTCAATGACATCTTTTAAATTAAAATATAAATGCTTTAAACTACAGATAAGATTTTCTTCCACCACACGCCATGTCTATAATAATAAATCCTTTCAGATGTATTATCACCGATGTAACAAATGAGACGCCAAACTTAAAAGTTTTACTTGGAGTATCTCAGAAAAACGTATCAATGACGTGTTAAGGGCCCACTTGCACCGCGTAGGTCAAAATAGAGATTTTACGGTATTTTCAGAGCATGATACTGAACATTCCTTAAACGATGTAGATAATCTATTTATATCATTTTGAAGCCTTATTATCCTTTATATTTATTTTCAACATTTAATGACTGCATTAAGTATTTTTATTACATAAAATAGTATTCTTTTAAACCTCCCGATCTAATGTTTTAGAATATAGTCATATTTCAGTACATCCATGTGCAGTGGTGTTAAGATTTTTTAGATTTATTAATTTTTAAACGCATTTATAAAACCATTAGTAAAATTAATGTTAACAATATAGTAAATTATTTACGATAAAAATTTATATTTTATAATCTCTGTGATCCCAAATTTGACAAGAATTAGGCATTTTATTATTCAAAAAATGGGCAAGATTAACACATTTGAAGATAATTCTAAAGATACTGATTATACGCTATGTCTTTGACCATTCAAATGTGATAAACATCCTACGAATAATGATTGCTTTATAATAATTATTGACTTACACCATATTACTAAAAAAATCTATATACCGTATTTTTACTAATAGATAATTATCATAATCCAATGTTACAAATAAAATACTTGTAACTTTTCGTACAAAATTCCTACATTTTTACCATGTTTTTATTAGCTCGTATTCATGTTTGTCCGGTACAGATTTTTTCTTGTTTGTCCAAGATTTTTACCTAATTTCCCAACTACTAATTTCCCAACTAGCTAGACATTTGAAACTTTTAGAATATATCAGAACACGACGACAATGAATTCTTTTAATACTTTCGGCCATATTTAAGCAGAATTGAATTCATTTTTAGTTAATTCTGTTTTGTATGTTTCGGAAAAAATTCGTTAAAAGTAATATTTACTACTCACTATAATTGGTTGCTCATTGGGTCCTAGCAACTAAATTATTAATATGTACGTGCGTTACTATGGAAATCAATATGAAATGTCAAAATGACATTTCTGTATTCTACAATATTTATTCAGTATTTCTATCAAGTATAATAAAAAGTTTTATTAATACGCAGAATTGTCAGTTGTTGAAAGTTTATAATAAGATTCAAGAGAAAGCAGTGCTATAATATCAGTTGATATACGGATTAACACTAAAATAATAATTCGTTTAAATATACCTAAACAACACAGTAATAAACTAAAGATAATTCTCATTTTACAATAATGATTATATATTTTTTCATTAGCAAAAACACTGGAACGCCAAAAATAAAAAAAAATACAATTTTTCAGAGTAGATTACTCTTTTTCAATTACAAATTTTATCTACTTTTAAATCCGGTGCACCCGTCTCCCGTCCTATTATTTCCTACAGATCCCTCGTACAAAAGAAAAGGGGTAAAGTCTCGGTAACTCTTACACAGTCGATTAGCCCTATTCTTTAAAGCCCAGGCTTATCGCATTCTACTCTCTTCATTGAAAAGGCCTTGTTTTTTATACTCGGCTTAAAAAAGACTGCAGAATATTCTTACTCAATTAATTGTACGTAATTAGAGATGTAATAAAAATGAGTTCCCCTGGGATAATATCGAGGGTATACTTGCAGAACGCATTAAGTGATTTTTTGCTGTTTTTCTGTTTTAAATGCCAAAATTCTTAGAATTTTACGCTCTACGTTCTGGTAAAACGCACTTAGTCATAGGATATACTGGTAAGAAAATAGAAACTGCATTAAGTCATATTGTTATTTTTTTATACTGACAGAAAGCATTATATGACCTATAATGCGTTCTGTGTGTACAAAATACAGGACTTGTAACATGGCATATGCATTAAGTATGACATAATGCATTCTGTCAGTAAAATTTTGTCAATAGATGTCACCATAGGGCATAGGCCATACCTTTGCAATTTTAATTCATCTGTCTTTAGTGATTAGTGAAACAATACATTGAACCATTTGAAGAATTTATTAGAATGGCTTCGTCACAAAGAGCAAAACATAATATATTAAAGATGTGTTAGAGTTGTTCTTATGATCGCAAAAAAGATTACATTCTAAAAAATGTTGAGATTAAAATTCCCGTTGATAGAAAACCAAGGAATGAAAAAAGGAAATCCAGACAAAACTAAAGAGTTATTTCTTTTTCAAGAGTGGACAAAAAGTCAGAGTCTGAAATTTTTTTTAGAGTACTTTACACATTTTAAATAGATCAGTAATTCACGCATTTAAAGGACAAGAAGACGTGGGAGTAAAGTTTACGTTACACGATCAAATGAGGTAAACATCCCCCTATTCATAAAACCAGCAATTCAATTCAATTCATTTAATTCAATTCAATTCAATTCATTTATTTTTTTAACATATTGTGGAAATTACAAATTATAAGTTTAAGACGTTCACAACATGACATTTAGAAACAAAGATATATAAATATAACGTAGGTGGAATATATCAACACCCGAAGCAATTTCGTTGAACATAGTTATCACTCTCCCAATATATATATATAAGGTAATATTTAGACAGTAACTTAACAATTTGCAAAATGTAAAGCCTGTGTAAAGACTATTGCACAGAAAATGGCGTATCACCAGTGACACAGATAACCTATCGTAGAGTGTTCGTTTTTCAAACCAAAAAAGGACCAGTGCACATTTTGTAATAAATACAAAGTAAGTTGCCCCGAAGACAACATCATAATGGAAGAGGATTTTCAGAGTCATTTGAATAGGAAAAATGAATAACATTCAAAGTCAGAAAAAGATAAGGATATGTCCAATAATGATTCCTTATTCATGACTGTAACATACGATCTTCAGAGTGTGTTACATATACCATCCACAGAGGTTTCACTGCTCTATTATAAAAGAAAATTAAATATGTTTAACTTAACTATTTACGTAGGTCCAATGCCGAATAAAGGATTTTGTTTGGCTTGGAACGAAATAAATGGAAAGCGAGGGAGTTGCGAAATAGGAAGTTGTCTCATGTGGTATCTCAAGCAGCTTCCATCGAGTGTAACTGAAATATCTTTCTTCTCCGATACATGCGGAAGCCATAATAGAAATTTGCAAGTATCTGCTCTTTTCTTGAATCTATGATATATATGATATCTATGATAGTGCCATAGAAAACAGGCAAAAGTTTGCGTCGATTTATTGTGCCAATGACTGGTTAAATGATGTTTGAATGTCTCGTTTCATTTCGAAAAAGAAACCATATGAAGCAAGCGAGCTAAAATATACTGACTTTTATGACCTCAAATTTTTATCGAATCAGTTAGGTAATAAAAAATAAAAACTTGGCGTAAATTGGCTAATAATGAAATGTCTTAAATATGAAAAGGAAAAACCATTTACCATTCAATATAAATATAATTTTAGTGATGTGTACGAAACAATAAACGTTTTAAAAATTAGAAATGCTTCGCGTATCAACCAAATTTGTTTTGTAGAAATCGAAAACATTCCACAATTATAATATAAAAATCCATTAAAAATAAGTTGTGCCAAAAAAAAGGATTTGTGTGAAAAAAGTGTAATACTGGACATTTTCCATTGGTGGTTTCAACAGTTATCTGCCGAGAATAACAGCCATCCATCCGGAGCCCGATATAAATGATTCCAATGCCGAAAACGATGAATAATAATCAACATTTTTTTTTAAATATTAATACTGATACTAATCTAATTGTTTTCATGTATGGGTGTAAAGTGCAAGGAAATGCAAATAATGTCAATCAGAATTAAGACTAGTCGTAATATGTGACATACTATCTAATCTGCATACCCTTCAGGGAAATGTTTTTGTAGTTTACGGTGAATAATTTAATTTCAAAAAAA
This sequence comes from Rhyacophila brunnea, assembly GCF_057557595.1. NCBI lineage: Eukaryota > Metazoa > Arthropoda > Insecta > Trichoptera > Rhyacophilidae > Rhyacophila > Rhyacophila brunnea. The sequence goes on along the minus strand of NW_028232796.1, from coordinate 3,507,991 downwards.
TCTGTTTAAAAATTATTGTGATTTATTATTATTTTCATTGTATTTTTTCTATATTTTTCTAATTTTAAATAAACAATGTTTAACATAAATGATATTATTTTCATTCAAAGTATTATTTTAATTTATATTATACGAATCTAATCATTGCATTGTTATCATTTATCTAATAATACGTCGAAGTTAGCGAATAGTTACTGACAGAATGCATTATGTCAGCGGTCACATTACAATTACATTTTTAAAAAAATATCCATACAACTTATCAACATAAATTCTTTTGTTTTGTATGCCAAAAAGGTTATTCTTTATAATTTAGAAAAAAAATATATAAATCATAAAACATTCTACGCGGGAGAAAGCTTTGAAAAAAAATTTTAGCTCTTAATGCGATTATCTCAGAACTTGTTTTAATGACTTAATGCGTTCTGTCAGTATACCCTCGATATTACAATACACACGGTACCTTAAGATTACAGCAAAGATGAAATGAACCTATTGTTTCGATAAATGAGAAGTCTTTGAAATACCACTGTATAACGTAAATGATTGTTATAATAGGCCACATCCAATATTTTTCATTGTATCTAATACTGTATCTTCTACATCTTATTTGATTCGGTGGTTCTTTTGATGTCGATATTGGCACAACCGTTAATGGGCCCACCAAACCACGTACACACCTCATCACGGTTAAATGTAAATTGTAAACATTTCACTATGGCACAGTTTGCCGTGAGCTTTATATCGGAAATAAATGACCGTATACTATACGTTCTCCAATTTTATTAGATTTATATGAACATTAATTCAATTTTCATAGCTGATTTGGGCAAAATTCATGAATTCAAGAATGAAAACCTAACCTAACCTAACAAATAATCCAATATATCGGCTATTTTCAAAATTTGTTTGCTGCTGGCTTCCTTGTAAAGTGTAAAACGACAAGAACCGTGTTTTATTTAGACATGAATTTTATGTCAGTACTCAAAGAGGGTAGACTTTCTTTAATATATTACGGCCATATATATGTATAATTTATATTAGAATTATTAATAACCATGTCCTTGCTTTTTCGTACAAGGTGGTTCTTAGTAATTTTGAACAATCGCAAACACCCAGGCTTTGAGAAAAATACATAAATATTGTGTACTAACCGGAATCGAACCCAGAACTCTTGGGTGGAAGGCAAGCGCCTTACGCACTGCACAACGAAGGCCATTATACTTCCGATACAAAATTTCACGGTGAAGTGTAATATGGCAAACTGCATACGTACAAGTTTCTGGACATGCTTCATGACACCCGCTTTTATCATTTTTTATGCAGTCACCAAAGACTGATGTCGCCATGCACTCAAATGTGCTTTGACTGAATTAACATGACCTGAAACGATTGATTAGGAAACGGATTATCCGTTTAATGGCGTCGGATGCGACAATGAAGACATGGCAGAATGTCCCCACCAAAGGCAGGCACACATATATGTTTTTTTACCAAATATCAACTAGCGAACGGAGACAATCATTTTGACTCCAGATTATTAGACCGATTAATTCTTGAGTGGACATGGTAGTTTCGCTACATACATATATTATAAATGTAGTAGGAGGAGTCTTCCAATACTTCGATCTCCGATGTTTGAGTCTTTCTGACCATTCTTCGCTGCCAGTCTACCGAAATTGTAATAATATTCAATAATCATAGTTACATAGAAATGACTACACTTATTAATTAAACACTTGCTCAGCCTTATTGCAGCCTATTATTTGAAGCGGCCTTTTTAGTCATGTGAGTAAGGCGCTGGCTTTTCAACGAGTAGCTCCTGGTTCAATACAGATTGAAGTCACAATATATTTACATAATCTTATTGTGCTTAATTGGGAAAAATTTATTATTTAAATAAGCTCAAGTTCTGGATTCATATACAAATTAAAAAATAACATGTAAACATGTGAGACATTCATTTTACCAAGCAAATAGGTTACCACCCACATGTTATGATGTTAATGTGTTTCGAGCATAACTCTGTTGGTTTAAATAACATTTAATTAGAAAACTGTTGAAGTAATATTTTGAGAAACAAATGTTGTATTATGTTTTATTAAAGTAAGTTATAGAATTTAATTTGAGAATATAGACTAAATTAGGCAATGTAATAATTGTTGACGACAGCTGGAAAAATGCAGTCATGCAGTGGTACCTAACGTTCACTAAATGGACACAGAGCCCACCTAGAATCAGCTGGATTGACAAACTCATCAAATTCAGCAGATATGTATGGCAACAAGACCATGAAGAGTATAAGGAGCTGGAGGAGATATTAATTCACCAGTAGATCAACTCCGCTTGATGATGATGATTTTAATTAAAATAGACTTACACAATTTCCATTTTTAAGCTATTACTTTTAATTTTTTTCTTACTCTTTACGATTACTAAACTTTAGAATTAATAAAGTCGGTTACAATGTATTTGCATAAGTTGGCATAACGAATAGTCGAAGGTTTCTGCTTGTGTTGGGCAAAGAATAGAAACTGGGTATCTCGTCCTGTTTAAGCCATTTGCCATATATTCAGCTTAGGCACTTCTGCGTGTAATCCCGGCATTATATTGTCGCAAGTGACCGGTTTCGGCGGCTTGGTCGTGGTCTTATCGCAAATCCATCCATTAGCGGCGATGACAACGTTCTGTACCACGCGCCTGCATAGTAATATCTCGCTTCGCTTATATAGGGACATAACTATTCTCGCGAAACTAGAACTATATCCTAATATTCCATCACTTAATAATTATTCTATTATGCAATACAATAATATTTAATAACCCCATCTCGATATATTCATCTAAATAAAATAGTGGAAAATTTTAATTTAAAAGTTTACTATATTTTTTCACCTACGACTAAAATATTTTGTGAGAGAGGGTAAAGATGAATATGAGGACTGGGTTTACTGACTTTGCTTTTTCAAATATCAAAACCGCCTAAGGCCCGTTTCAGACAGGACACCAGTGTCGCGCTCGATATAATATAGGAGGCCTTTGTATTCGAATAAAGGGGCCTTTGTATTATGTTTGTGAACGCCCTAGAGTTAATAAGTCAACGCGTGACCAATAGACTTTTCCGTCGGCCGCTACATTCTCAAGCCGCCGATACACCTGTTTTTATTACCGCAGCCAGTTTTATGTTCTAATTTATAACGTGAAATTATGCGTTACATAATACAAATAGCCCTTTATTCGAATACAAAGGTTTCCTATGTTATATCGAGCGCGGCACCGGTGTCCCGTCTAAAACGGGCCTAACTTAATGAATCCAAAGAGTCTCAATTATGAATACACGTTTGTTCATTTCGCCATTCACAAGACTTTCCGCAGCCGCCTCCATGACTACATTTTGAAATGCATCTAATTTCTGTCTTTCTTCTGCTTTTATCGTTCAAATTTTGGTTTGGCAAATTTTAATCATTTTAATACATAATGTTTTTGCTCTTACAAAGTTTTTACAGGCTGAATATAGAATTTATTTGGATATTGTATTTTTTTATATCAATTCACAATTACATAAATATAATATAAGAAGATGAATTAAAATTGATTTAAGTTACGTAATATTCCATGTAAGTCATTTTTTGCGACCCGGGTTTTGCTCTCTATGTGACCTCACCAAATAAATACATACTAACGCATGGTGAGTGCGCATAGTGGCTTAAGATGCCGAAAGACGAAACCTGGGTCACAAAAAAAACTTAATTGGAATAATACGAAATCTTAATCATATAGAATTTAAATTCCAATTCCATCAAATAATACTCATAAGTCGATAGTATTAATTGTATGTAGGTATATACATGTTATATATTGTTTTAATAGCAGGCTTGGTTGTCGCGTAGATATGATTTTTTCTGTAACAAAATATTTTTTAATATCTCATCTCGTTATTTCATTAAATTAATAGATTTCAATTTGACAATTTAAACATTATATAATACTATTTGATGTGTATAAGAAAATATAGATTTAAAGATTTTAATTGAAATTAAACTTGATTTAAGTCTTTAAAATTTGTAGGTCAGAATAAAATTATGATAATATTATCGCTCTCTCGTTTCAATTGAGTTTATAGAATTAGTTTATCCCGTATCTTCTGCAGAACAGGCGTTTCAAACGCGCAGGCCATTTTATATCACTCCTTCACATGTCTCTCAAAGTGTAATAAGGGAAAGTTCACTGCCCCATTTTTATGAATGATTTTAATTGGAAATCTGTTAATCTACCCTATTTTTACCACGTTTTTTTAGCTCTTATTCTTGTTTGTCCGGTGGTTGTTTATTCAGTACAAATCTTGCAATCGATTTTTAACTAACTTACCGACTAGCTAGATATTTGAAACTTTTAGAACATATCAGAACACGATGCCAATGCATTCTTTTAATACTTTTAGCCATCTTAAAGTAGAATTGAATTCATTTTCAGTTAATTCTGTTTTGTAAGAAAAGTTTTTTTGGAAGAAATCCGTTATCCAATCCACTATTATTGGTTGCTAAGAGGGTGGTCCTAGCAACTAAATTATGTATATACGTATGTTACTATGGAAATCAAAATGAAATTTCAGTATTCTATATTTGTTTGTTTGTTGCAAAATAGCAAAAAAATGATTTGTTGACAATAATTGCCTTTTTTGTCCTAAATTAACCCATTGCAGACAGATTTAATTTTTCAGGATCATTTAAAAAGGCACACTGATTACTAAAATTGATATAACTCTTGTATTATTCATTAAATTCAAATAAATCTTTGAAATATTTATAGGTTTTGAATTTTTCTATTATGTATTTACATTTTAAGTAAACTTTGTGTATAAGTGGAATGAAAAAAACATGTCAAATATAGTTTTTTGGTTTTTTTTAGCCTTTTTTTATACAAAATGACATAGATAAAAAGTCTATGATAGAAGTAAATAATAAAAGGAAGATAAACTAAAACTGGAGCTAAATATAATACTCTTCAAGATATTTAGAAGATGGAGGGCCATTTTATGTTTATTACTGTCTCAAACACCTCATACCTACCGAACTGATCATTATTTTGACAAATTTAAATAAAAATAGATTTTATAAATCAAATATTTCTTAAAAAATATATCAGACCGAATATAACTAACATCATAAAATGATAGCTACATATATTATTAAGTAATTTCAACTTTTAAAAAAATCAAAATATGATTAAAATTTTTTTATTTTAATCATGTCCTGCATCCTGTAACACCGGCGCCAATTTGGCGCCGATAGGGCCATTAAACTTATATTATGATTCAACAGAAAATTTAAAAACGTGGTATATAAAAAGTTCTTTTTATCTTGAAATTATTTAGAACTATGTTTAAATATGTTGCAAATTAATCAAATTGTTTACATAATATGTAAACAGATATATTATATCTTTAAAAGGCGATATAAAAACTAAATATGAGAAAATGTAATGCAAAATGATATGAAAATTAATAAACTTTGATAAGAACCTCTAAATAATAATGGGCTGGATATAATACAACTGTAATAAGAGAAAATTGCTGGAAAAATCTTAGTAATCCAGTAGTACCCGAGAAGTAGAAAACGTATAAAAGCTAAAACTCGACGAAGTAGTTAAGCTCTAGAAATGCAACATAGATGACCTATGTAACATATAATATGATGATCTTGAATAGACTTTTATCTGGCAGTCAATATTATATATACAGGCTGACGATGTAGCATAACATAGATTCTAAGAGGGATAAATATATGTGACTGTTCAATTTAGGATATAAATTTAATGACTGTATTTTTATGTAAGCTTTGTAAGTGTAGATAAAATGACTCATTATAACGTAAAGAAATCAAAAATGTCTCTTAGTCAAAAGGTAATTTTAGTTTTTCATCCGGGGGCTCTGGGCTAGAATACGAGCAATGTCACAAAACATCTATGTGATTTTCTCAAAGCTGAGGTTTATATCTTGTAATATTAAAAATGCAAAAAAAATATTATTTAATTTATAAATGATATGCACCTATCACGGAAATGTGACCAATTGCCCGTTTTTTCCTATATTTTTCTGCTTTTAAAGTCGTAGAAAATTCTCATGTTGGATTCAGAACCTCGAGCAAGTTTAGTTCTACTACTGAAGGATACCTTTCTTTTAAAAAAATAATACACATCGGATTGTAGAACCAATGAGAAGAGTAAGTTAATGAATATTATACGAGTAAAATTATTGATACGTAGTGCGATAATGTAAATTTATAATTTGAACATTCTTAATTTGAAAACACCAATGAGAAATAAATACCTACTAAAAAAAATCTTTTTGAAAAAAAAACGACACCCAGCAGAAATCAAACCGACTGACGCCCTGACAACTAAGCTATACGTGTCTTATCTAATTGCGATGAAGTTATCTAATGATTTTCACCTCAATTTCTAAAGAACTTTTTAAATTGCATTACTTATTAGCAATCGACTTTTGTATTTCAAATCTAAATATTATGAAACCTTATTTACTAACCGGCGGCAGGATCAATCCAAATTTTTGTTATAACTTAGTGGTTATTTTAATCAGGTACCTACTTATTTAATTGTTGTTTCATTGTAATTTTTTTACACTTTATTTACCTAACCATGTTTGATAAGGTAAATAAAAAAATTCATTTCTATATTTTCCATTTATTATTACAAGTATATCCGCTCAGTAATAGAAATGGTAACATACCGTTTTTATACTTTTTAGATAAATTTAATTTAATAAAATTAATTATTTTTTGAGGTCCACTGGTTAGGAGACGTTGTTAGCAGAACGATTGAACGTGTCTATGAAAAATTGACGAGGTAATAGGCCGTTCAGCTTTAAGGAGATGCACGAAGCAAAGTTGATAATCCACAAAATTTTCCCTTGCAGCATTTTACCGGAAACAAAATTATGAGCTCGTTTATTATTTATCATCAGCTGAGAGTAAATTTATTTATAAGGGAAGCGTAACAGTTTACGACTATGGTGGCACAGCTGATAACAAATTTGATTCCAAGTAAAACAATTTTATAACTTTTCCGAAAAAAATAAGTGGATATCAATATTTACAAGGACAACAAATTTATTAATGAATATTATTAACATTATTTTGTTTTAGCAATATTATGGAAAGACTGAAGATGTTAATTTGTGATTAAATTTTATCTTCAAAGAAAATATTTGAATCAAAATTATGTATCATGTTCGACCATTTCAGGCGTTAGAGCTATATCATTTTCTTCTTTAAAATAATAAGTTATTTCATCTTTTTTTTTTCTTCATCTGGGACTAAAACTTATTAGCATATTCTAGTATTCGTCTCCAATATTCTTTCATCCAGTTTTTTTATCCCAGTGTCTTGATGCTATGCTCAACACTATCAATCTATTTTGGTATCTGTGTTCCGAAATGCCGATAGTGAAATGCCTATCCTGTGTATCCTGATCTACCTATGCAAGTATTTTGACATATTAGGTAATATGTTATTATGGGTTTTGTTTGTTAATCATACATTTGTAATTAGCAGTGTCTTAGTTATTAATATAGAAGGAATTTAGTTGTTTAGTTTTATATTTCAGTTGTTTTTTGCAACCCAGGTTTTTTTATTCGGTTAATTTACTTTTCAGATCGCCACAAGCAGGAAAAGAGTTTAGGTCTATTTGTATAATATACTCATTAAAAAAAACTATATGAAAAATATCATTAGCCGTTGGCTTTGAAACTTGTATGCTACATAGACTGGAAAATAAAATTAGTTATCTCGATTATCATCAATCTATCTATAGCTAAACGAATTTCTTTTAATATTATTAATTCAAATTCTTTGTTATTTCATATTACAAATTAAATGTACTTGTATGAAATTTAAAAAAAATATATAACAGACTGTATACTGTAAACATGTAGCAAGCCTGTGATCATTTAACAGTAGCGAATGGTAGAGGTAGACTGTGGAGATTCAACGTAAATATTAAACACTAAACTTTTCAGTCATACTTTTTTTTTTATTAACTAAAAATAAAATTTGCAGATGGTGCTGGTTAGTTTTAAAAATATAATTAAATCCTGCCTAAACTAATCCACCACAGCGGAAGTAGGCTGTGTCGATCCGACAAAAATAGTGTACACTTTGTCAGTCATATTATTTGTGTTCATTGAATTAAGAGTACAAATTTCAGATAGTGGTGGTTATTTTTTTTTAAATCCATGTTATTTCTGACTAAATCAAACCATACTGGTTAAAGAATTATCTTCTATCCATAAAATATTTTTGTTTATTATCTATTAGGGCTTAATTTATGCACGGTTTTATTAAATTTTAAAATCTGTCCAACACCGTTTGCCATTTGTATCCTTAGTTCAATGAAAATAACCAGGTATGACTGACAAGGTATAATGTGCACCATTTATATTAAATTTCTACAGCCTACCTTCACCCTTCGCCATTGCCATATGGAAGAGATAAACACTTGATTGAGGTAATTGAATATATGCCAAGAGAGGTAGATTCGCTGATCCTATTTTTGGTGCTGCCTGTCGTGTCGTCTTTCTCCGTATGGTCCCAAGCCTTGTTGCTTAGAACGAAACCTTAGCCATTATGTGTTTTGGTAAAAGCCTGCGTAGGGCGGATTTTAATAATTAAGAATTTATACGGAGAAGACTGTTTATTGAAGAAAAAATAGTTTGATATAGTATTAATTTACATTATTAATTTAATTACAGTATTAATTCAATCAATTAGGTATCGATGGGTCTTATGCTCAATATGGGAGTGTTCGCCGTTATTGACGTAACGTAAAATGGCATGGTCTGATCATGGCCCCTATAAGGGGGGTGTGACAGAGCTCTAGCCTAGGGGTCCGGGCTCAAGGGGGCCCGGCGTAGTAGATCGTCGAGAGAAATGAGATAAACATGAGATGCTGATTTTGGTTGTTGTGCGCTGATACTCGACAATGTTTCGAGAAACGAAACAACAACGAAAAACAAACAGAAAAATTCGATATGTTAAAAAATTGGTGAAAATTCACTGAATTTTATTTGACCTCCAACACCATTTGGAAACCTTCAGTGTAGAGCGTCAGACTGCCTTTAAACTTAGCGATAGGTAAGGGGGGCGCTTCAGAATGTGGGGACTATGGGTCTGATACATATGGTCTGCCTTACCGGAATTCGGCCAACTTCGCTCTCGGTAGGTAATCAGTTACAATACTTAAAGTAAATTTACATACATAAATAAAACAAAATATTTATTTATTAAAAAAAATATGGTGCGTAACTACGTAACAAATTATTAATTAAAAATGTTCACAACATATTTTGATTAACAAAAACAACAGGTGGTAAATAAAATTTTAATAAAAATATAAAGGAGATATGAATAATATCGCACCGTGTGTTTACGTAAAACCAACACATCTGCAAATTTTTAAATTTCGAGATTAAATACAAAACAACTGCAAAAGTCGTGAACCTGATAATGTAAAAGTGAAGTAACTGAAAGAATATGCAATATAATGTAGATATAAAACAAATATTATGGTTTTTTTTTTAGAAACTCTAATTATCCTAACAAAACGAAGATTTCAAACCCTAATATATCCAAAATATGTATTTTGCAGATGCCTTGGTTTTACACTCACGGTGCGATATATCCACAGCTATCCAATACACATTTCAATTACACACCAGGATAACTAATAATTATACTTGTATATTTATTAATTAGCGCCCACGGTGGCCGCGCGGCTTAAGCGTTGGACGATCACGCCGTGGGTCCCAGGTTCGAATCCTGGGTCTGGCAAGTACACATATTGTTTTTTCGGTATGGACCTTATAGGTTGAGCAAGTGGCTGACATCCATTTCTCGTAAAAAACAAAATCTGTTAATACAAACCTCTACTCTGTGGAGGCCCATAATATGATCCTATTAGGATCGGACATGGTTGGAAAAAAAAAATTATTAAAGTCTAAATAAAATAATGGTTTTATGTAGAGTTGTATTCAGTGACCTACTGAATGATGATGAAAGATTATGATGCATCGTAAATCATACAAGCTATTGTCATACTACTGACGTATATTGCACGAATTCAATTTAGCGTGCGGATTAAGAGCTTTTAGTGATCTCGTATTTTCTTTTTAGCACGCTTTCCACCGATGCACCGCACGGGAATTACGTTTGTTTACGTGACGAGGAAATGGGAAAATCTGAATAAACGTATATTACACTGTTTGGTTTTAATGGTAAAATAGAATTGGGGTAAATGGAAATAAAGTGGTACGAAGAAGCCTTCTAAAATTAATTAGACTGTGAATTTACGGAGACACCGCAGTATATTCAAATATGCGAGGTAAATCAACATTTTTGGTCAAGAAATTAAAGATTCACAATGTGGACATTTTTACAATGATTCATTAATAAACATTCAAATAAGCAGACTTGCAGATAAAAAAATAAATGAATATACAAGATGACGTACGGTAGAAGTGAAATTTCTATAAAATAACTGTTGAAATATACAAAATAATGTTTTTTTTTGGTTTTGTTAAAATAACGAGATATTATAATAGTATGGTACATAAATGATTTTTATGTTATTTATCATTGACATTTTAATAGCCACGTTGAGCAGCTAATTTTTGCGTGGTTGGCCGGCCGACTTGAATAAAGCAGGAAATCAAAGAAATTTGTAAAGTAGTTATGTGAATGTATGCCATCTGCTACTGTGGATTTCGAGTTCAGCTGTTAACTGGGAGGGTTCGAGTTCAACCGGCTGCGTTATGATTCTTACGTTTACATAAAGAAGTATATAATTTATAGTAGGAAATATTTTCATTAATCTGAGACCAAATATAGCTTAATGGCGAAGCATTCGACTGGAGATCGATATGTTGAGTTTATAAGTTCGAGTTGGCTGTGATGCTTTTTGGTTCAGATTTTTACTTAAAATAAAAATTACCTTATTTGTTTACATAATAATTTTCAATGTAACTATTTGTTAACAATTACATAATATAAATATAACAAAAGCGTATACCTACTATGGCATTATGATAACTATGTAGTTTTCTACTTACCCTCCCGTCTTGTACGAAAATGCAAGGGCATGGTTATTTATAAATGAAAAAAATTATGTAGTATTGTTGCATAATGGCATTTGAAAACTCCTACCCTGAGGATAAGTACCATCCTTCATCATCAACACGTTGTGCATGCATATACTGTGGCATTGAAAATGTTCCAAGATCTCAGATAAAAGTACACTAGATAACACTTGATCATCGAAAAATTATTACAGATGAGTATTTCACATATTATTTTGATTTCGTTTACTAGAAACAGAGGTTAATTGAGTGTTTTACAAATAATCTATGAAGAACTATTTAAAAAAAAATCATAACGTTTTAAAATGAACAACAGGGGAAAACAATAAATTTAATTAATTATTCAATTATTTTAATGGTTCTATATAAAACCAATCAAAAATTATCCCTTCAGTTTCACACTGCATTGGCCTTTATAGGCAGTATCATTTTTTTAATTCATACATTTATAATATTCAAAGTAAAAGTATTTCCTAGACAATTATAGTAGCTACATTAAAAGCAAAACAATGATTCGGTTCGTGGATTGTATGCATTTGAATACGTATACCGTCATCAGCGCTACGAGTATATCGGCTGCCAGGTAATTAGGCACTAGTAAGGGTAAACATCCGCATGCACACCATCGATCAACCGAATCATTGTTTTGGTTTTATTGTTAGTGAATGCAAAATATTAGTATTGTGTCATAATATAATATGTTGTGTACATGGTTTGTAGAAAAAAAAATACACATACACCCAATACCGTGAAAAGCATTCGTTTTTTTTGAACTAAACAAATTATCAGCGCTTATCTTCATAAATCTTTTACATAATATTGTTACCGTGGGTTCAAGTACCAAAGTTTGAGAAACACTGCAATTGACATAGTCCAAACCCTTTGATTGATCCAGTATTTTGCAGATGACGTCATTTAACCCGAATAATCTATCTATAGTACGTGGCTATGTTACATAATGACGTATTTAAATCCTTAACAATACAGGGTGTCTGCTATTGAGTCGATGTCACCGCAACTTAGAACGGTCGATCAAGGTTCGCACACGATAACTAACTCCTGGTCAACCCCAAACTACCAATTAAAGGGCTTCAAACTGCTCCCGGGAGATTCAATTAATCGCCTTCTATCCCTTTCGTGCATACTTAATTTTAATACATGCAACAAGGAAACAAAGGATTGATTTTATCGCGGTTTCGTATAGAACGTAAACTTTAGTGACGTCATTTGGATCAAATAATAATAACACAGAGTAAAGCTACCATTACATACAAAAAGAAGAATACAGTGTAAATATGAATACTCGACCTACCAGATGTATCTAGCGCGAAAGTGCGTAGCTTGCAATTTAAGAAATTTTTCGATACTTAATTTACATTTCGACACCTCCTACGTATAATATTGTAACTAACAAAATTACGTTTTTCACTTTTTTTCATTTTTCGTATCCATAGTATGTATTACATATGATGCCATTTACAGAATTTCAAAATTCGTATTATAAGTGCGATTTTCAAGCATTGCATATTATTGTATCTCAAATTTCTTGAAATTTTTCCGACGTGAAGTATGGTAACGTATTTGGCAATACTATACGCGGGAAACGCGCGGAGATCTTGCCGCGCGGGTGTATTGTTACTGCTAATTACGATTAGAAACGCCGACCTTCAGTTAGTGTTTGTGGCAGAGTATGGTTTAACGACATAACTATACAAATCTAGCCTTGTAGTCAATTCTACTTCTCAATAGCCTTGCGACAACCTCACGACACGGTTCAGACAGGATATATAAGTCCCATGGTTCTTAACTATGGAAGAATCAAGAATGAAATGGTCAAAAAGACCATGAACAGGTAACCACTAGCGTAATCGTTTAGTATTAGGAAGTAAAATGTATGTTGTTAACCTTTTCTTTGTAAATGTAATAAAATTTTACGTAAAAAATTTTCGCCTCCGAAAATCAAGAGTGCTCCAGTGTAATTGGAACGCTGTGACCACAGACCTCGAAATGTCACGTCGTGAAATATCAGCGCGATGTATTTTTTAATATAAATTTCCGGGAAATCTCCATTAAACTTAGGAAATAAGTTATGGGAGAGATTGTTTACGTAAAATTTAGCAAGTACATGCTTCAATAACTTTTATAGCAATAATGGAAGTGTATGAAAATTGGAAAAGAAAATTGAATATTTATAAATTTATATACTGTATAATTGTGAATAAAGAATTTTAATATTAATTTTATCAATACAAGATAGAAGCTAACTACCGTTATAAAAATACTGTAAACGCGTACCTATATTTATAGACGCGTAATTATAATTATAGATTTTGTTAATGCTATAACTTACTGACTATAATGAATATTGTAAAAGTAACAATTGTAAAAACTTAAAATTCAGGTATAGATGGGTTTCTACCCATAAACAATAATAAATCCTCATCGCATCTTGGGTAAATAAAAGAATTAAATACTGCAACTAAAAATACAAATTGACGTGTGACCTTGAACTTTAACTGAATTCTGTTCGACTAGAATTTACGGCCCAACTGTGTTGGCTCGCGAGGTAAAAATAGATTCAAGGTTACATCCATATTACTATATAAAAGTCACTATGCAAGATTAAATAAGTTAGTAACTGCTCGTGTATAACATCTTGTTAGGATTAAGCAATTATATATTTAAGTTGAAATGTTAAGTATAATATTATAGTATTTTCTCGTAATAATATTCGTCCGAAAAGTAAATATCGAATGAGAAAGTTTCTGCGGCTCCAAACAGTTTTATTAAAACTTAGTAAAATTCTATTGGCCTAAAAAGGCCGAGAGTGGTGGAAAAGACCAGAACGTGGGTGTCAACCTTTCGTTTTGACATTTTAAATTTAAAGACTGCCATTCCCTTATTTAGTACCCGAATACTTATTCCGATACCTCGTTGGAAAGCTAAAAACTTTCCCCTTCGTTTGAACACGAAAAATCATATAAAATCAACTATTTTGCTTACGTCATCCTAACTGCGCATTTAAGGGACATGTTCTAGAGGGTGCTTGAAACACCCCTATTGAGTCTTAATTTTGCAGAAATAAAGTAGAGTAAATTTAACCCGACTAAATTAGAAGATATCTCTATTAGAAAGTTGCCAGGAACGGGAGATATACGTAAATTCATCCCGTGAGAGAAAGATATAGATCTGCTATCCCTTACGGACTGTTTCCTGTTAAACCTCTATCCGAAGGGTATAAAAGGCGACCACTTTTCCCGTAAAATCATTAGTTTCTACACTTCTCACCAGCGATCTCCTACTAAGCAGCAGTCCTTCCGCGGATACGAGATACGGTTCTCAGTAACATTCGTGAAATTTACCTACAATAAGTCCCCATCGGCGGGCAAAAAGTAACGCGAATACCTCGTATCTGTCGGTAGTGACGTATGCCGCTAAAACGTAGCGCGAATATCTCGTATCTGCCTGTAGTGACGTACACGCGGAGTAAATTTTATTTTTCATTACTCATCATACGAGGTGACGTAATCGGGATAAATTACGCGATCGGATTTGTTTTATAAAAACAAATTAATAAACTTAGTTTGTAATAATAAATTTTACAAATCTTTTCCGGGATTATAAAATAAATTTTGAAACTTTATTAAGTAAACATAATTATAAAAACAAATTTTAGTAAATAAATTTGTAAACATTAAGCGAACCTTTTGTAAACAAGTTTGTAAACACAAATAAATATTTGTAATTATACTGTGAACATAAATAAACTTTATAAACAACAATAAAATAAATTATATTCTTTTTTTATAAACCCAATACTGTGTAACTAAAGAATAATTTATATTTTTCTTATGGGAAAATATTTCATGAAATAAAAATATTCAAAGAATATCTGCGTATACATTCTCCGAGTTAGGTGTGACTTTTTGGAAACTTGTGAAAGATTTCACAGGGATCCTATAGTGAACAAATAAATAGTTTACTGATACTTTAATGAGATTTAATCATGGGAACAATGACAGTTAACTTTATTGTGGAACCATGAACTCTAGAACCTGAATAAATTCGGCACCACACCAGCTGAGAGTTTTATTTGGGAATTCAAAAGTTTTGATACTACAAAGGAGATCCACCTCTCCTAGTTCATCACTAGTCTCCTCAGTGACGGCCCGGTAGCATTATTGAGCTAGCCGTGAGCCGGGTCATGTCAGTAAGTTAATATTTTTAATCTTTTTCTCGTACGACAACAAAAAGTATCGTAAGTTATACTTACCATTGTTTACGTCGTTTCTTTGCGTGTAACTATTATTGTATGTAATATTTACCATATTTAACGTCGGAAAAAACTGAAAAAAAATATTGTATCTATCACTTATAATAATTTACGTCGTGCTTATTTTAGTAAAATATATTGTATGTAGTACTTATCATATTATACGGCGACATACAATTTTAGTTGCAATATTATACGCGTGATAACTTTTATAAATTCATGTTTATTTAGTTGTTTTGCTTTTTACAGAATCATCACTGCCTTCAGGTGCTGATTAAAATATGATAATGGAACTTTTAGACATTATTTGTGACGATGATGAGACTAGTGACAGCGTTGCTGATGCAAACAGACTACGTTCTCTCGAAAAGATTAACAGTAAAAGTAATTGGATATATTATAAAATATAGAGCTAGTTTTGTGAAAAATCACCTCAAGAGGTACTGTTATCAGAAACTATGAGATTTATAATGCTTTATAATCATTTTTTTTTTTAAAAACCTCAATTATAATGGCTAAGGTTTCGGGTGATCGAAATAAAAGTGGTAATATGTTGCTAAATTAGCGATAAATGAAAAGCAACGCAGAGTTTTTACTGAAACTCAGTCGTGGCGAAATTTTACCATTAAATATCATCTGACGAAATATTAAAATGAAAATAACATAGAGCTGGTTAAGGTCTGTAAAAAAAGTTTCTAGCTACATTCTCTATTTGTGACCAATTCGTATTCACAGCTTTGGACAAGGTGGATAATGAAACTGCCGTTTTAACACCTGATCAACGAAGTCGACACAAAAATTGCAATGTTGTATTAACTGATGATATGAATACCAGTGTTTCCGACCATGTTAAGTCCATCCAACCGGTCGAATCAGATTATGTTCGACAGCGATCAAGCAAACTTTACTTAGATGGCGACCTGGATTTTACCCATTTACTTAAACTATATAATGAATGGTATGAACCCATAATATACACACATAAAGCTCAAACAGAAAGGCAGTATCAATTTTATTTTAAATTGTGTTGTATCACTATGTCCCTTAAAAGGACCAGTGTGTCCAATGTCACATTTTCAAAAACTTACAAGTCCGAGTAGCATCCACGGAGCAACTCCCAGTTTATGGCAAGAACCTTGGTCGTCAGTTAAGATTATTTGATAAACATGATGTTCAATCATTACACGGCAAAATTTTGAATGCCCTTCACGGAAATTTGAGTAAGTACATTTTATTATAAACGTAAATTATCAGTTTGAAATTTCACAGTTTTTCAATTTACACAAAAGGTAGCTACATGATACATATAGCAAGAAGCTGAAGGCAAACGAGGTGCAAATGAGGACTCAAGTTGCTTACTTATTGTGGTCTATAAGCAAAAGAATTCAGGTTTTGCTCTAACAATATAGGCCAGAACAGAAATCGCATTGTTTATGACTTTAACATGACTGTATTTGGTCCATAAATACAATGTTAATGTAAAGCACACATTTTTGGAAAGGGGACGTACGCAAAATGAAGAGGACTGCGTTCAAGCCCTGATTGAAAGATGTTCGACAAACAAACAATTTTTTGCACCTCCAGAATGGTACTGTTTAGTTGGATGGACAAAACAAAAAGGAAAACCTGAGGATGTGGTAGAGATCAATCACATAGCATGTTTGATTTCAGAGCTCTATTAAATTATCATATATGGACTAATACAAATTAATATAAATCACAATGATCCGTTTAAGATTAATTACAAGTGCGACTTGTCCAGCACTGTCTACTCGACCATGGTCGTGAAAAGTAACACATAGCACACGCAACGAGAAACTTAATTTTCGGTAAAGGTTCTTTATTCACAAATATTGCCAATTCCAAAAGCTAAGACAGATGATTTACTGCATATGTGCAACAATGGAATCATTCCTGAGCGTTATCTTGAGTTTTTCAGTAATTTTATACCTGTTAATACCTACCACTGAAATTCCACCAGCAGTTTCTGAGGAATCAGCTTAATAATTAATATGTCAGTGTAAAAAATCTCTTTTCGGTTGTATGTTTTAAATTGTGCATGTTTCTTTTTTCGTATCATATAATTGAAAATTAATTCCAAACTAAAACTATAGTTGCAGAATGATTTCTTTTTCAGTTTCACTTATATTTTAACCTGAAGTGCACCCTTCCACTTAATCACCCATTGTTATTCTCTTGTTTGATTTTCCTTTGATATTTGATATATTATTTAACCAAAAACGTTGGTTTAAAGTGATTGTAATTTTTCTTTTTTGCATTTAATTTTATTTCAATATTTACATACTTTCTTGAATTGGATTTTTGATTGAAATTATTTCTTCTCTGTTTTTTTCTGTATGTTTAATTTTTATCATGTCATGAAAGTCTTAAATTTATGTAATGTTTTATTAAATGACAATAAAAGCAATTTTATATAGAGTATTTTTTCCAACCTACCTATCTGACGACCCATACCATAACTTTTAATTATTGTTATTACCGAATTATGATTTTAAATACGCAAAAAATTCTAGGTGAAGGATTGTATCTAACATATACAATATATTTCACCAAAACCATGACGACGTAAATTATGATAAGTATCACATACAACTAAATGCATGTAAGAGGTTCCGCCGTAAACTATTGTATGTGGTTTATACAATATTTCAAACAAATTCTTTTCCGCACTATAATGTTGTAACTGCATTTTCTGATTAACCACAGAAAATATTAGATATCCTTTAATGCAAAACAAATTTATTTATAATTCACAATTGACATCCCAAATTTGGTGCAAAACATTCAAAAGGTCGACTTACACCAAGCTTTTGTATCTTTAAACCGCTCTCCTGTAAAGTTGCGATTTTGAAGTTACAATACTCTACGTAGGAGGTGTCGATTTTAAAGTGTTTTGATTAATAAATACGTATTTAAAAACATTAAAAAGAAAAATATTACTTATTTTATTTATAGTTAAAGATAAATTTACAATAAAAACGTTAGAAAATGTAATTTCGTTAACGGATTCCATCTTATTATCACATATTATTATAATATGGTCATGGTTATTATTTAAATTTAGTTTATTAAGTTTTTAGATTTTTTGTTTTATGTTTTTTTTATTATTAATTTTATCGATTTTTGTAAACAAATATTAATCTGTATTACTTGAAATCCTTTATATTTTTTTCCGACCATGTCCGATCCTAATAAGATCATATGGGCCTCTACGGCGTGGAGGTTTCTATTAATAGATTTTATTTTTATGGGAAATGGATGTCAGCCATTTGCTGAACTTATAAGGTCCAACCCTGACTCATATTGTCATGTTACATTTCACGTTACATGTCTACATTTCAAACGCAGACTTAAATAAATAATGTTAATTTAATTAACAATAAATTTGGCACAACCTTGTTAAAAGTATGTGTCAACCTTGTTTCTAAAAAAATAGGCCAATGGGGTTTCTTCCCGCCTTTTTGAAAGCGTCATATCAACAAATAACTTATTTCCGCCCAGAAGATCTTCACTCCAAGATTAGATTCAGTACAGATCGGACGTGCTCGGTTAACATAATAGAAACAGTTTCAACGCAGGATGGCGCTTCTTTCTTTTGGACGGGAAGGTAGAAGACAAGGCGGCAGATTCCAGCCAAGATGAAGTTCCAGCCATCACACTTTAAACATAAAGCTAAGTAATTATTACCATCTTACAAGAAATTCTCTATGTCCATACCAAGGAACGCTTCTCAAATTTGTATTAAGATTTGTATTTGTTTTTGTATCATTTTAAATTTCAATGTAAATTGGTTGTGTGTAATTAAATAACACTTTTAACGATTAGCTGTGTTCTTATTTTTATACTGTTATATTTAATTTGTAAATACACAACTTTTAAGGCGCCCAAAAATTATAATTTAATATTTCAACGAGTTTACAAATGACATTTTATTTGAGGTAGATAAATGATTTATAAAGCATTCTTTACATAAGGTTAAGTTGGCAGAAAGCCGAATCTCATACGATGTGAGATTAATAGTACTAAATATTTCATGTTTTATTGATTGAATTAGTTGGCACTCGATGTTTAACAATTGTGCATTACAATTATTAAACTTCTTTTACTATTATCATTCAAACGATACTATTTACATTTTACACTTTTTTCCCCGTTTAAAAAGTTGACAATAGACAAATTGAAAAACAATATGTGTACTTGCCAGACCCAGGATTTGAACCTGGGAGCCACGACGCTATAGTCCGACGCTTAAGCCGCGCGACCATCGTGAGTTCGCATATCAAATCTAATTATGTTATGGTCAAAATATTGAATGTTATATTGCAGTGCGGTATATCCCTTTTATGGCTTGCCTTCCTGGAATCGGGCAACCATGGTCGAGGCAGGTAATTAGTCAACTACAAAAATATAACGTAACATTATATTTTGTGATCAACTTAATATGACCGCAAACGTCGGTTATGACTCGTTTTAGAAGGTCACCCCAAATGTAGGAATCAATTGAATAAGTATATTACATATACAAGTTTGAAGAGTGTAGCATCCTTCATTAAAACATTTAATTCAATGAAAAATACTATGTAAAATAATTTTGAATTCTTGTGGAAGTACCTATCTACTATCGGCATTGAAAAAAATATAATAACAAGTACAGGGAATTATAGCTAAAATTGAATAGAAAACGTTGTGGTGGAAGAGTTTAAAAAAAATGTACATTTTGTATTAATAGCTGAACCAAAAACATATTAAACTAATTGTAAAAAGAACAAAAATGATTCTTTGAGGATTTGTTGCTAATTTCACATTTAATAAAACAATTATTTATTACGACTCTTTACGTTCAAATTTTTCAAATATTATTTCTATTCTGAATAAAATAAAAATAAACCACATCCAAATACTATATTACATTATAATATTAAACAGTATTATTTTCCAAAACCGTCCTGTGCATAGCAGTTATCGCTTTTGCGGAACAAAGCCTTAAGTCCTTTGCAAAGTCAATTAATTTATTTAACTACCGTTTAATTATTAGACCTTAAGTAGGAGCTCTTATGCGTGGAAACGTCCTCTGCCCGCTGAAAGGAGGAAAGTTATACCTGCAAAAGGGTTTCCCCTAATATTAACAGAACGTATACATAGTTTATACTCCCTTGCAATTTTCACAATCATGACGTTTCGCGCAACATAGGCACATGGGGGGAATTTAAAATATATGTTTGGCATTTCATGTTTTTATTTGTTATTTTAAATTCAATTTAAAAATGAGTTTCACATTTTTTTGTGGAGAATGTGTAACAAGAAATATCAATAATATTAACAATAACACAAACATTTTTAATTCCCATTAACAGATTATTATTTTTAATTGTAATATTGCTATAATCATTGCAAAAAAAAAGTTAGGTAAGTAGTATAATTATGGGGAGATGGGGAGAATCATATTTTATAGCAATCGACACAAATCACCAAAAGGTAATTTATATTTTTGACATTAACCATAACAAAATAATATTCAATAAATCTGCTATATTATATTCAAAAGTTGCGTTCTTTTATTTGAAATAAATTATTATGATATTATGCATTCCTCACTAATAATTAAAAAAACACAATTTTATTTTAATTTATAATATTATTTGATCGTCATATTATCATTATTGACACATTATTGAGATATAATCTTAAATTATTAAAAAATGCTTTCATATCAAACGTTTTGATCTAATTATTCGGAAGCAGTATGAATATATTTTAACCGAAGGAATTTAAAAGCGCCTTTATCACTTATTCTACGTATTTAGTATGTATCGATGCTTTGCCCGGATTGGATTTTTTATCAGTTTTATTGCCCTAATATTTGGAATAGTACAAAAATTACTAGTCAGGCCCATTAAAAATTACATAAAAATATAATGGATGTAGTGTGATAAAAAAGTGGTTTACAAGTGAGGTAAAAAAATCTAGCATTATATTATACAAATAATATCCATATAAATTTTTCCTCATCTTCATAGAAGTGAAATGTATTGACATCTGTACAAAATTGTTTATATTTAATTTTTAAATAAAATGCGTATGATAAGATCTCTTGTCTTCTAGATTTGAGACTTGGACGATACTTGGAGGCAAGAGAAGGGCAGATGCTAGAATCTTTTGAAGGCAGGTGCTGAGAATCTCCTTCATGACCGTGACATTGGGTCTGGTCGAAGGTTGGAGGGGGTGAGGAAAAGCTCCCTTCAGATGGACTGACCAAATCAAAAATGTAACATTAAATGGAGAAGGCTGTCATATATCTTAATAACATAGGTCACGATTCTCAGGCATAAGGTCCTGATGAATAATAAGAATTTTGAAATATCTCACCGACATACTTATAATAAAAAAACAACTAGAAACAAGTTTTTGCGAGAGGGATTCCACATTTTCACCAAGATATTGATAGGGCCAGAACTCATTTAAATATAACTAATTACTGTGCTATATGATGTATTTTATTAAATAAAATATAACCAACTTTATGTTTTATATTTATTACTATCATGGGGCATCCCTGTTGTTAGCGATATCCTTGCATTTACCAATTTATTATTATCTTTTATTTTTTTATAATTTACATAATTTTACAAATTTACATTATATGATTGACTGTGTTTTATCATTTTGATTGAAAATATAATTTTAAAATACCTCAGAAATGCATATAGGAAAAAAATACTAACTACTTCAATAAAATTGGCATCACCAATAGAAGGGTAATGGTGGTATTAAAACATAGCTATTTTTGGTAAGTTTAGTCGTTTAAGTTGACAGCTGTTTTAGACTATAAACTGATCTTTGAAACGGTCGACTGTAACGGGTTCATCAGGTTTTTTTTTTGTTTTAAAACCATTAGAATGGAGATCTACCACGTGAACGCCAGTTCGGTTGTCTATTTAATATAAGGCCAATTTGGTAGGTACCTTGTAAAAATAATCAACTTACCTGCTGGCCATCCTGTGATCATCCATAGTAAAAATGCGAGGAAATCTGTTTAAAAGGATATCTTCGTTCATTAAATAATGTTAATATTGAACATACATAATTTTAAAAAACACTTAAGCCACCCCGGCAGGAAATCGAACCCTGCATCTCCTGGGTTTACGCCCCGTCCGTTGAATTTACCTTTATGCTACAAGGCGACGTACTAATTGCGACAAATTTTAACTATTGGCCTTTTTTAATACCAACTCATCAGCGTTCTTCTAAATCAAGCTTCTTTGACAATCGGTTGTAATATATTTTGTCAGAAAGTGTTTTTCAAAATTATGCATGTTCAATTTATAATCAGAATGGTACATTCTTAAATCTTGTGAATTATTCGTTGAATAAAAGAAATAGTTACTTATAAATGTTAATATTATTATTAAAATAAATAGAAAAGGAATATAAGTGCTAATTAAATTAAGTATATTTTTAGTAATTCAATTGATGTATATAGTTATGTATCATGAGGTATCAGTTTTATAAAAATAAATGTTACAGAAGGTCATTTTGAAAAATTGTCCGAGTCATTGGGTCTAGTTAGGCTCTGCTTAACCAGTAAATTTGAACCAGAATTTTACTTTGCAATACAATGAAACACGGTATATAATATGCTTTTAACTGACATTATTATATTATGAGATGCAGGTTGTCAGTTGTTTTAAATTGTTATCATGTACAATGAGCGATGAAGTAAAATATTCGTGATCATTTTTAATTATATCTGCCGATTTAAAATTTAATGTGCTATGAATTGATAAAAAAAATGTTACTTAATCCTGAATATTTTGTAACTTTTGTTGGAATGATAATAGCTATGTTTTTATGATGTCCTATCAATTGTCGTTGTACTTATACTTATGTATATTTTCTAAAACCGTTGGGTTATTAATTTAATACTAGTATATGACGTTTTTATATCTCATGCGTAATTGGTTGAATGTAATGTTCTTTTCCTAACGCATAATATTCATACATAAGAATATAAACGATGTGTCCATTTCCATTAGCTGATAAGCCATTTTTTGAAAAAAAATATAAGTAAAATAAAATTGAACATATATCAACATAATATATTATATTTATATCATTTTAAAATAGTAGGTTTCAGCAAAGATTAACACACACATGGTAAGAAGACTTTTGAACTACAGAGATTCTTGGAGCCTTCATGTAGTGTCTACATGTTCCATTATAAAATGGTATGGACTAAAATAAGATGAAGACAGCAAATAAATATAATTATGACAATTTAAAAAATGTGTTTCTAAGGAACAACGTTTATCAAGCAGACGTGGTATACAAATATTTATAAAAAAACTCTATATATTTATATGGAGTTCTCATCTTTAGTGAAACAGTGTACAGGCCATTAGCGTGCGTAACCAATAATTATTCTTCATCAAATTCCTGACGGAATGCATCTGCCCGGCAGCGATACGTCATTCGTTAGACCGTCCAATCAATCCATCATGAACACCAATGCTTTGTGAATCGCCCATTATATTTGAGATCTCAGATATAGACTTGTGCCACCATCAGATTAAAATTAAAGGGTTAGTGGTATGTTAAAACTATATGTTATTTAAAATACTGCAGTCATCGGTGTTTGCATCAGTTGCGTAGGTACGGGACTTATTTAAACAGCGTTAGAGATAAGTAAAATTCTACCACAGCAAAGTTTTATACTTAAAATTCAATTTTATTTAAAAAAAATTCGATTTGCTAAAAAAAGGTTTCGAAAAAAAATTGTTTCTTATTTTAATAACGCGATGATTTGACTTTGTATGTCGGAGAAAGAAGACGAAAAAAAGTTTTAAAAGTAAATGTCCATAATTTTGTCAATTCAAAATAATAATAAAAAAAATTATAATGAATATCTTTTTAAATTTGTATTTTTTAAGTGGATGTGAAAATGTTACTTAGGTATATTAAAACTTTTAATTAAATTTAAGCCAGCGCACAATCACTCGTATTATACTTTCCGAACAATAATAAAATGTTTCTTGGCATGTTTTGAAAAGCTTTGTTCTTTGATAATAATATGGTATTCCCGAAAGTTCCAGCGGCGGATAAAGCTTAAGGCATGTACACATTCCGAAAGTTGAATCCTTCATTTCCGCGTAAACGGTTGCCCGCAAAATGTGACAGGAATAATAATTATTATGAAAAGGTTCAATTTTATAGCCCAAGAAGCCATGCGTAATCTTTGCCCGCGACAAAAGATAAGCGTTGAAAATTCGTAACGCCGACGTTTTGAATTTTGATTATTTGTTATGAAAACTTGGATCCATTATAAAAAAATATATGATTTCATATTATCGACAATATTATTATCTCGAACTTTTAAAATGTTTTTTTTTTTTTTTTACAAAATCGTTAAGCGGGGACGTGCGCCGCGTAGGTCAAAATGGTGGTTTTATGCTATTTTCAAAGCATGATACTAGACATTCCTTAAACGTTGTAGATAATCTATTTATATAATTTTGAAGTCTTATTATCCTTTACATTTATTCGTAGAATGTTTATCACATTTGAATGGTCAAAGACATAGCTTATAATCAGTATCTTTAGAATTATCTTAAAATGTGTAAATCTTGCCCATTTTTTGAATAATAAAATGCCTAATTCTTGTCAAATTTGGGATCACAGAGATTATCAATATATTTTTTTA
Organism: Rhyacophila brunnea; assembly: GCF_057557595.1. Lineage (NCBI taxonomy): Eukaryota > Metazoa > Arthropoda > Insecta > Trichoptera > Rhyacophilidae > Rhyacophila > Rhyacophila brunnea. The sequence continues at coordinate 3,482,851 of NW_028232796.1, read as the reverse complement.
TCGTAAATATTTCACTATAATAATGTCGAGATAAATTTTACTAATGCTTTTATAAATGCTTTTAAAAATTAATAAATATAAAAAATCTAAACACCACTGCACATGGATGTACTGAAATATGACTATATTGTAAAAGATTAGAGCCAGAGGTTTAAAAGAATACTATTTTATGTAATAAAAATACTTTATGCAGTCATCAACTGTTTAAAATAAATATAAAGGATAATACGGCTTCAAAATTATATAGATTATATACAACGTTTAAGGACTGTCCAGGGTTATGCTCTGAAAATAGCATAAAACCTCCATTTTGACTTACGCTGAGTATGTGGGCGGTTAAAAACACAAAGCATTATCAATTATCTAATTCTGTAGGTATGCAAAAATAAGTGAGAGATATGTAATAGGTACATCATTGATTTTAGATGAGTTTTGATGTACCTAAGTCACTCACAAAATTTTATCCACTTTTCCTTTTGCACACAAATCTGTTAAAATTTATATACAATACTGATAAAAAGGCAAGCTATAAACTCAGTGACGTCCCTAGACAAAATGCCGCCCCTGGGCAGCGCCAAAATGCCGCTCCTTTTATTATACCGTATTTTTCATCATCCGTGCGTGTGTCGTTTCTGGTCACCAAGTACATCAAAGGGCAACGGAAGTAAACTAGACATCGCGCACCCAACAAAAAAATAGAGTCCTGTTAAACCTTTTATGTTAATTAATACATTTTGTTTCCAAGCAGTGATCTGATTTATTTAATGGAAAGATATTTTCGTTATTACTAAGTTTAGGTAGTTATTTCTATCTCGTATAGCAAATGATTCTCCTTGATTTGCCGCCCCCAAGAGACGCTCAATCTGCCTATCCCCACGGGACGTCACTGTATAACGTCACCTAATTATTAATGCTTTTTTGGTCGTTCTGAAAATCAAAACTACAAGTGCCTAATATCAGTAAACATATTGGAATATTGAGCACTCACTAAGCATAATGTATATATGTATTTTTAGAAAAATTTTGCTTGGCTGTTAGAAAAATATAATAATTGAATTCGCAATATGACAAAATGCAATACCTGCAAAAGATTAGTAACTTAAATATAATAACGGAGAAACTGCCAGTATTGCAAATTGTGTACATATTTAATGAGGGTAGCCAAAGGCATCTATGGTTGAATTGCACCACAGGAAATATGAAGATGTTTATCACCACAATCGGTCAAAATCATTGAAAAGTGGTAGCGCTGTATTGCATGGGAAGGAAAAAGTATTTATTGTGTTTAACACTCGTTATATTCTAAAGAGGCAAGAATGATGATACAGAATTTTCCAATGTGGCACGTTTTGATCAAATTTAACAGTACTATCTTTTCTTTTCTTTATGGTGTTTAGTGTCAATTCAATGTGAAAATACATAGTGTATATTAAAATAAACTACAATATTTACTACTAATTCGATTTCTTCTTCTTCATCCACCCTGCCACTTCCTTCGGTCGATCGCCAACTCTTGCGCCTCCCGCCATGTCAGACCTGCAGCACGTAGGTCGTTCTTGTAGCACCACTGCACGGTGAGGGAGAGCCGGCCACGGCAACGGAACCCTTGAGGCTGTGCCACAAGGGTACGAAGTGCCGCACTTTTTGGCGGCATCCGGAATACGTGTCCCAGCCACGTAAAGCGTCTCTTAAAGTCTTCGCGTAAAGTAGAATTAGTACGAAATATTGTGTTTTATTTAAATTAATATAATATTATAATAACTACTGGAAGAATATTAAAAAGTAAAATAATATACTTACTACTTAAATACTAAACCGAAAAAGACCTTTTGCAATATCAGTAGTTTTATTAAAATATAAGTAATTTTATATCTACATAAGTATCTAATTACTTTTAAGCACTATTTCGATACTATGCAAATTGTTTTAAATAGTGTTTTCAATGCGATACTTACCTCTAAAACTGCTTTGTCGTTTGACTCTTGCGGAGTAGTGTTGTCATAAAGGGTTAATGCATTTTATAGTCTAAGTCTTTACCACAGATTCCTGGTTGTTGAGATTCTCGTGATAAAGCGAAAACAAGAAGCAGCAAAACTGTTAACTATTACACATAGTGGCATAAGTATCTATATTCGATATCTACCTACTTGAAAAAGAAAATGAACATTTTAGGAAGAAATTAGAGAAAGGGGTTTAATCAATGTTTATGAATAGGTATGAACACAGAAACACAAGGTAGCATACATTAACTGCATGATTGGTTGAGATCAATTTACTGGTCGATGAAGGCCTTACAAAGCAAAGTGCGTTAATTTTAGTCCTGATCATTTAATTGTCAAGTAAGTATTTACATTCGTAAAAGTTTACCATCCGATCAATTCAGGGCTTACCTTTAGGTTTATCTTTCAAACGATTTTTATCTCTTAAAATTAGTTGGATGACTAGTTTTTTATAAAAGTTTTTTCTTTTTTGAGATATTATTAATAATAATAAGTATGTTATCTGTCAGCTTATATTCAACATTTTGAATCGCATACTTCAAATAACGTCTGATGTGTATCAAAATCTTTCATATCCGAAATTTAAATAAAAATTAAAATAAAAAAACGCCATGGCGTGTCTTACTTAAACCATCAATATTTCGGTCGGCAAATAAGCGAGAGTCCTGTTGCATCATTGATGCAGTGGTAAATGTGATTTTTTATAAACACGGTACACACAACTACTTTATTATATAAATAATGGTGGGCGAGGTGGTTTGCTTTGATGTCTAGTTGGCCGGCCAACCGCGTAAATCTCTCGGATAATATGTTTTTTTTTTTTTTTTTTAATAATAATGACTCAGAAATTGCCCATTGATTCTTATGTTAAGTGCATTTACTAACTAATATACTATTTTTTAATTATTGAATAATTCAAAAGATTTTAGAATGTAACATTCTTTTTGTAAATATATCAATAATTTCAAAACACATCAGAAAAATTTCCAAGTACAAGATATATTTTTGTTAAAAAATGTGATGCCGGGCGGAACTTGAACCTGCATCCATTAGATTCCAACCAATGTCGTTTACTTATTGTAAACTGCGTCTTACATAATATGAACTACTTTGGATATTTTTTTTTTTACGTAATATATACAAATATATTGTCATGAACGTATATTACCTACATCTAATGAGTAACATTGTGAATACGCACAGATCCTTAGTGGAAGTGTAAATGGGATGATTCACGTCATTTACGGGGACTACGAATTTCATACACAGTTGCCATACATCATAGTCGATGATGATTTTAAATATTATGATAAGTCTCGACACCAATTATTTAATTAATAAAAAGTTATACTTCTGTTACATGCGAACGCCACTCACAAAACGTTTAACACTTTGGCATATATATTATAATAGAGAGATCACCTCGACGGTCGCTATGTCTATAAGCCAAATAATATTGTCGTATTGTAAATAGCCGCCATATCAAAATCATCTACGATTTGAACACCCTCACTATCCAAAACATTTAATATATCTCGTGAACCACTCAATATATACGCTACCTACCAAACAAACATTCCTTAAAAACGCAATGCTTATCAACAATTTTATATGTTTATATTGCCAAGATTAACTGCCACACAAAACCAAGAAAACTACCAAAAATAAAAATAAAATATCGCCAATGTATTAAACTTTTTGCCATAACGTTTTATGTAAACGTTAAGGGTTAATCGTATTATAAACCACCCTTTTAATATGTTGTATAGACGCATCCTCAAATTTTCCTTGCACTGACCGGGTGACAAATGTTGAAGTTCTCAATCGAATGGGGAAGGACCGAGAAGTTCTACGTAGTATAAAAACCAGGAAACTACAGTACCTCGGCCACATTATGAGAGAACAAAAGTACAGCATTCCCCAACTTGTCATTCAAGGAAAGATCAATGGTAAGCGTAGCAGAGGACGGTGCCGCATTTCGTGGCTTAAGAAGCTCCATGATTGGTACGAGTGCACCTCCACTGAACTGTTCCGGGTAGCAGACGACAAATCCAAGATCGCTTTGATGGTGGCCGACCTTCGCTAGGGGATGACACAATAAGAAGAAGAAGAATTGATACATAGGTATTTATTGTTAATATGCTTTGATTAACTATTTCAATCCAAGGGTTGAATGGGTATATTAAACGAAAAAAACTGATCAAGGAATGTATATGATCAAAATGGTAATACTACATGCGTATATTATTATATTATACTCTTTGTGTGCATGATGTTAGCATAATAATAACACAAATAGTCGAGATGAACTCCGAGCCATTTTCATTACAGTTTAGTATCGGTTGATTAAATATGTACGGATGACCGCATTGCCAAGGAGCTTTGTAATTGGGTAGACTGCTGAAACGTCATAAATTATAAATATAAACAAACCCCGGAGGTAAATAAACAAGTTTTATTAACTAATCAAAGATAAAGCTGACTTTAGTACACGAATCAAGTAATTATTATTCATTTCTCTTTAATGGTATTAACCGTCAAATTTTCATTAGAAAGACATTATAACTATTAAGTAATTAACCGCGTTAGACGAGTGTACGAGTTCAAATCTTGGGCCTGAAAAATTCACAAGTATTATTTTTTTATAATTTTTCATATGTTTTAAGTAGGGATTTCAATACCGGTATTTAAAAACCGGTATTCAATTATTTATCTTTATCAAAATACCGGTATTTTCGCTATTAAGAAAGCATACACTATATGTTTTTCAAAATTGAATTTAATGTTATTTTTTCATTACTACTGTATTGTATATTCAATTTAGTGGATAAATTTTATCCTGCCAAAACGAAAATATATTGACTTAAACCAACAAAAGTTTAATAACATTAAAACAAAATCCCTCAAATAATATACTTACAGAATTGTCGCGATGAATTAACAAATTTCTAAGAAGGAAACATTCGTGGCAAATGTTTCTAATTATTCTATAACTATGTATTGATCCAACGTTGATATTACATCCAACAAACGTTGAATTTTACATAAATTTTTCTGTACCCGGAAAAATTAGCATGGTATATACAATATTATGATATATACCTACATATTATTTATGAAGGTCAACATAAGAATTAATCTAGGTAGGTACTTTAAGTTGCTATAAAATAGTGTTTGAAATAGATTTTAATAGTCATATTAATTTATAGATAGGTTCTTCTTTTTTTCTATAAAATATTTTGACGAATACCAGTATTAATACCGGTATTCAATAATAAATACCGAAATACCGGTATTCAATAAAAATACCAAAATACCGGTACTGATATTTTCATTCGCTATTGAAATTCCTAGCTTCAAGTGTGACCTGTTGTCAGGTTGGCACTTCTTTGAAGGAGGATCCGTTACCACCCACTAATTCTGCTTTAAAAACTTTACAATTTTACTGAGTTTTTCCGTCTTTTCCAATACCAGGGCATATTTCAGTAAAGTTCTCTGACATTCTCTAAAACATCTGAACATTGCAACTCTTTTCTATGCTGCTAAAATTTGAGATATTGTACCGTTGCATTGTGCAATGTCTTCCATATATATCACATTCATCGCAGAGCTGCACATCTTATAATCATAGTGTGGCCTGGTCCTAATTTAAATATTAGAATGAGCTCATTTCGTTTCAAAAGCGACCAGATAAACCATGACATCAGGTATGGGGGAAGTAATGTGTATTTACTCATTTTCATAATATTTAGGGATACCATATTCGTGGGAGTCTACTAAAATTCTATGGCACATTTTTTATGGACTCATTCCAGGCAAAGCTTATTGGGTCCCATTGGTATGTTGTGCCAAATAATTAGCCATGCTTGTAAAACAATGAGTTTTTAAATCTTGCGCGTACTATGCTCGGTTTTGGAAATTCACATGTTGTTTGACCTAAAAGGAAAAATCTCAAATATTCACAACCAATATTAAAACCAACCAAGAAAAATATTCAACAGTCGTGTCCATGCGATGCAACTATTCTTGTCCTGTTCACACTTTGGTCAATATGACCGCTTCATGTTCGTCGATGGCAGGTGGATGCAGTAAGAGGACAGACCACCATTATCAGTGTCACATTCGCAGTTTGCACAATTATCAGAATATCCATAGTCTACTCATATCATTCATCTATATTCATACTCCCTATTTATATGGTTGACTTATACCAGGGCACATGTTTTCATACAAATCTCAATCTCTAAGTGGACACGTTAGCAAAACCGGTCAATGACATCATTAGATTTTTTTTAAATCACCCATATCGCAATGTAGATAGACTTCATTCTTCAACACCATGTTATATACAAACAAATATAATATATCATAACATTAAATAAGTTATCGAAAACTTTTTTTTATTTAATATTAATATGAAATCAGTTTGGATTTTCTAAACTAAATTATACAAACATATTTAGGTACCCACATGTAACAATAAATTGTTATTTTCTCAATCTGATACTGCAAAAAGAGGACTATATTGTAATCTTAACTTTATTTTTAAAGCTTGTCAATGGAAAAAATAATCTTTACAATATTTAATAATGCAGAACTGTTTTCCAAAGAAAACTTTCTCTAAGCTTTTATTCGAGTCCGAGCGTCGAATCAAAACGTTTCCCGCGTTTTCAATCTCGGTCAGTTCAAACTTTGTCCAGTTTTGCACAGTAGCGTATACTATTCCACTAATGGGGCATAACTTTACTGAAATTATAGAAATATATTAATTTTAAATAATACACTAAATCAAGTGCACATTTGGTATTCGAATACCTCATTGGGTACCAAACTTCTTGGATTTTTTCTAAGGCTACGTGCATAATAATTAAGTTTATAAATTTATTATCAGGTTAACATTTTCAGTTACCTACATAGTCTTCAATTTTATTATAAGGATTCTATCTATGACAAAACTACGCGATTTATGAAGCGCTTCATAAATGAAAAACAATAATAGTTAATTTTGTCGTAACATATCAATGACATTATTAATGGACGACGCACTCAGTACAGTAGCTAGCAAGTAAATTCACTCATAGCGACATTCACACGTGCATAGGTAGACGTTACTCAATATCCAGTATGCGATATCACGCATCGGGAATTTATAGCAATATCACCTTTATTGTAATGGCGTTAGAACAGTGTTTCTAGTATCAATGTTCGTTTGAGCGAACCCGTTCGAACCGAACCATTCGGCAGACCCAACAAAAAGCATCGGGAATTTATAGAAATATCACCTTTATTGTAATGGCGTTAGAACAGATTATGCCATTCGGCAGACCCGACAAAAAAGTGAGTGTCATTTTTTTTTCCAGATGCTTCGTCCATAGACATATACACATAGCTTAGTTGGTAAATCACATTGGTGCGAATCCAAACTGGCGTCGTATTTTTTTTAAGGTTTTTTTATTTTCTAGATATTATATATTTGTCGGGGGTGTTTTTAAATTATGGAAATGCACTTATCGTGGTTCTAAAATGTGCTTTAAAATAAAAATAGTATACTTACATAAAAATATTGTATTATACATGAGCATGTATAACGTATCATCAGCGAATCACATAGCATTTTTGCAAAGAGTCCCTCGAAACCTGTAATAATATAACAAAAATGGGTTACTCTATGGATGTGGCTATAAGAAGATCATGGAAAATCGGATAAACTTAAACCCATTCAGAATAATAAACAAATTTAAATGATATATTTATTTACATAGAGAGAACATTATAATATATTATACACATAAAATATAAAATATACGTTGAAAATATGATATGAAAAAATAAAGCAATATTATTTGTGTTATAAAACAAATAAATAGGAGCAGTTCAGTAGGTATAAGAACAAACAGTATAACAGAGTATAAAGAGTAAAATTAAAAAAAATATAATGTAGATACCTAGACGAAAATAGGTACACCGGGTGACTTTAGTAGATCCCGTTTTACTAATTTATAAAATAATATGATATGAAGGCCAAGATGTATGAAGCATGCTCATAATATACCTACATTAAAGTTTGTCACGTAAACAAAACCATTAAATATTGGTAATATTTAAGTTACTTAGTTATGCGAGTTTTTTATAGTCTAACTATCATGGTTTCAAAATCTTGGTCTAATATGGTGACTGGCATTTCGCATTTCTATCTTATAAATCTGTTCTGTGCATGTACTTCACACCGTAACAGCTAATATTTTTTATTTTTTATGTGCTTATAGAAAATTCTCCTTTATTTTTAAAATGGCGGTAATCTGAAGGCGCTTCAGATAACTCTCAGAAAAAATGGACGTCACTGACCAGTAGCCCAGCTGCCAGGGTGAGGTTCCAGTCGTGGCGTATCTGGGTTCCTACGGCCGCACCTACCCTGAGGGGTGCTTTATTCAGAATATGAATTCGGAATGTCGACGAAAGGGATCCGGAAATTGAGCGAGGCCAGGTCTTTCTAGCGAAATGAACGCGAAAATGGGATATTGACCATTTTATTTCGCTTTGAATAACAAGTGATGTCCTCTCGTCCCGGACTTTTAGGAACGTGAGGTCTTTGCGATGAAAAGGTATGGATTTCTATTGTTGGGAAATAATTTAAAGGACAATACACGTATTTTTGCTGGAGGCATTCGAATGAAAATATTCAATTAACGGAGTATCTGATTGTTTACGTCAATTTTACTCATTTAATCCCGTGAGTTTTCACAAAAACACGTGAGTCGATGTACTGAGCAAATCTAATTTATTTTAATCTATATTTCCACGATTTAATTAAGTTTTTTTAAATTTATTTTCTCTCACGCATTGCAACTCTATATTTTTTAAATTAAAATTGTTCCAATTATACATAATATATAACACTTGCTTAGATCATTATCATTTATTTTTTATTACAAATAAAACGCTAGTTTTGATTTAAATACATACATAAAACTAAGAAATTCATAGATGAACTTAGTTATAGGTAATAATAATACATAATTATTGTTCATCATTCTTAGTTTTATATCAAATAATAAGTGTTATCATATTCGCTTAAAATATTTCAGTTTAAAGACTTTTTTGATTCTAACTAAATCATAAATGCCCTGATTATAGAGGCGGAACTCACAGATTTAACTTACGCCGATTATCGTGAGAAATTGTCAATTTTAAAATATAAATTGCACGAAATAATTAACATACTTACCAATTCGATAATTTCATAGCATTGTTTCGATTGGTATATAAATACGTTCTATTGCAAGTATTAAAAATTATAAGTGTCTACACTAAAATATTATATTATATTAGTCAACTTGGTGACAACACTACTAACACTAGACGTCATTGTAAACTATCGGGGAATGCATTTGGATAAGAAATACTTTTCTCATTGTATTTACTGTCATATTTTTTTTGTCTTATAAAATCATAATTGTTTGCTATAATAATGGATACATTTAGGTGACTTTCATTATAAACGAAGGCGTTAACTGGCAGCATCACAACTTTAAAGCAATTTTATCGTCAGGTAGTGTTTCGTTGCACTAGGAAATGTTTTATTCAACTGACACGTCGAAAAATCTCAAAATGACATTTATCGATCGGGCCAGATGGTCACCGTGAGTCATAGAGTATGTTCGTGTAATTTATGATGTAGCTTTCTTGAAGTGTATTGGATTCGATAATAATGAATTAGAGAGAATGTCAGAATTAGAACAGACGAATTATATACTTATATTTATGTAATGGTTAAAAAAATGAATTATAAAATAAACAAGAGTATCCGATAAAATATTAAATTAATATTTTAACTCCTATGTATAGGTAAGAATGATGATTCGGCCAAACTATTGGGTTATTGCTCTGGACCAAATACACATTGAAAAAGGATTATTGTTCTGTTTGCATGATGAAGCACAGTACAACCAATGTTTTTAAAGACAGGCTGTCTGATACTACTTCACTAAAAGGCATTAAATGCTTGGGCGACGTAAAAGAGTTTCAGAAAGCTGTAAATGATAATTGGCAATATAGATAGCTCTAAAAAAATAATTGTTGGCCAAATCTTGTCACTCAATCGCTCGCTAGACGTGCGTAATATTAAAAGATTGGACGCAGAGAAAGATCTGCGGAAGTAAGTGGCAATAAAAATTCATACAGCCAAGAAAATAGGAATCAATTTTTGGAGGCATTCATCATGTAGTCTGGAGTGGATGAATATACCTAAACTGATATACAAAACGGTTAACTGGGAATATCTCCAAACTATGTTTATTACTACATAATATTGATTTAACATTTAATTTAGTGAATTCCATTTTCCAGTTTATAGCTATTTCTTTTGTCAAACTATTATCAAAACTATAAAAAATTCTATTTGTCTCTGATTTGAATTATTTAGCTAACAGAATGAGACGGGAACTTCATTTCCTCTCACTCCAGCATTATTTAGAAATAATACCCTACCAGCTACCGCTTCTATTTTTGAAAATTGCTCTAACTAGCTTAATTCACCATAGCACACGAGCACACGGTCGCGCCATTTCTCTCAATCCATCGCCACATCTTGCAACTTCCGACATGTGAGACCAGCAGCACGTAAATTGCTATTGTAACACCGCTGCGGGATGAGAAATAATCGGCCACATTAACTTAATTACATTTTAATTTAAAATAGGTTGCTAAAATATTCTAAGATTTACTTGAATTGATTGGTGTCAGCATAAAGATTTGTAAAATATTTTTTAGTAAATTATCAACTTGACAATATTATGTTTAATTGTAAATTTTGTACTAAATTTTAGAATTAATAATTATAAGATTCTCATTTAAAATGCTATAATTATTTTCGTACAATTATTTCATGCTATTATAATGTATATTTTTTGATTTTTTAGAACGATTGTATAAATTAAATTAAATATTATCTGTTATATTAGGTAGGGTATTGTAGCATTTTATTTGAAATTAGATACGGAAATATTTACGAAAGTAAATAGATATTGTATGCTTTCAAATCCAGTAAAATTTTCAACTCGAGGAAAGAAATAAAACAATTATTTTTACGTATTCATGAGCACGATCCTTAAATGTGATTTACACTATCGCTCGGCAGAGGGGTATAGCGGCATAACTAAGAATACAATATTTTTCCATTATGTATTCGGATTACTTGTAGAAATGGTTGAGTGCTAACGTAGTATAGAGTCGTATCACGCTGAGAGGAAAATGTCTCCATACAACGTGTGAATATTTTTTTACATTAACTGCAGTCGCTTGTATTTTTTGCTGTCACTTTAATGGTCAACGATAAACTATTATTCATGTTTTCTTGTAATATAAATAAAAGCATCTCTTACATAGGTGCGCATTTATTTATCTTGTTATGACATTGGTGGTTATTATGTTGGTATTTCCTCATCATCTTTCATCTTGTTATTCCATAAATCAAAGTTGATTAAAAGGCCAGAAAAATTGTTTTAAAAATCAAATATTTCAAATCATGGAAACGAATTCATGCTTTATCTATAGTATATTAATGTATATCAATGTATGTATCTATATTATATATTGTACGCTGCAGTAGCGAAGGGTGGAGGTAGGCTGCTAAGAACTTTATCAGTCGTACGTATTTGTTTTCATTGATTTAAGACTACAAATTACAGATAATATTGGTTAATTTTTAAAATTCAATTAAACCGTGCATAAACCATAATAGATAATAGTCAAAAAATATTAGTCTACCCATAAAATATCTAAAATTATCCAATTAAATCATACGTAATTTTAGATATTTCACAGATAGAAGAATATTTTTAATCTAGTATGGTTTGGTTTAGGCAAGGCTTAATGAATTTTAAAACATTAACCAAGACTATTTGTAATATGTATTCTTAATTTAACGAAAACAAAATATGAGTATGACTGAAAAAGTGTGCACTGTTTTTGATGGATCGTCCATATCATACCTAAACTATTATGGTTTGGTTTAGGGAGAGTTTAATTTGTTTTTAAAAACTAACCAGCATCATCTGAAATTTGCATTCTAGATTTAATAACTACGGAATATGATATTTTACACTATATATTCCTGTCTTTCGTGTACATATTATGCATAGAAGAATGTATCACTATGTTGACGTTGACGGTGACCTCTTGACGTTGGGATATACTAGCCAAATGTACGCAATCACCATCGTGTAGGTAGACAATGTATATTATGACGTCATGTGGCCCAATTCCAACAAATATTGGCCGTTTTTCGACGCCTTGGAGGTGTTTCTACATGCATCAAATGCCGACAAAACGCCAGTTTTCTCAACTGACATCGATTTATTTTTAAGACATCATCGAATAAATAAATCAAGTAAACAATTTAATATTATTTAGATTAATAAATAGTTATATATAATTATAATAAAAATATAAAGTAAAAAATAGTCTTAGAGCAAAATAAACATAAGTATAAATAGTTTAAACCTAAAATAATCCAAAACAAACAAATTAAATTAAAAGAATATATCATTTGATATATGAGTATAATACAATGATGTTATTTTTAATTATATGAAAGCACAAACGTAAAGTAAACTTCGCCATGTAAAGCTTTGAAAGTTAGTATTTGATATCAGAAAGTTCCGTTGATGAAGCCAGCGGAAGTAGCGGTGCTTTTGCCTGGCCGCTCGGATATTTGGAATTCGCCTTCAAAATGGGAACCGGAAATTCACTTTTCCGAGCGCGGCAAGGTGTGCATGCAAATCGGAGGCTCTTGATATGAAACCTCCCGTAAAGTAGCTACAGTACAGCACCCTTTAACAATCACTATTTTTTATATTTAGAAGCGTATATTATTAAATCATATTACATACAAAATGTTAAACAGATTGTATATTATAATGGATTTAAGTTGAGTACTATTTCATTTGATTTACCAATTTTAAATACACATTAGGATTATAAAGGTCTTGGGTGTGTTATAATAATATTGAAATAAGTATTGGTTGGGCCAATTATGATCGCATTTATCCTTTCTTCCCACCAACCACAAATTTCTTATTATTGTCACAAGACCAGGCAACCAGCAATTACGGATCATCAGTCGACCGTGATTGAATAACATGGAGTTAAGTTTAATAACTTTAAGACAACCGACGTGTCTAGGCTTGTTAAAGCTATCGTAGTCTATCTGATACGATACGAACGACGTTGCGTTAACCACATAGTGACTCAGACAAAACACATTTTCGAACTTCGTTACGCTAAATCTGATACGGTTTGAGCGAACATCGCGTCAATCATCCATTCTGACCTTTTCTTCATCATTCATCTTAAAACCAAGTAAAACCGTGAGAGTGACATACCAAACCGTCCATTTACCAGTGCGTGAGTGCGTGAACACCGAACCAGCTCCAGCGCGCTAGCCCTCTCAACACAAAAGGTCAGTGCCTGGCATCCTGGTAAACCCTACCCCCTAGATTCGTAATCCACCAACCAGCATCTTCAACTAATACAATTTCAAAATAATACAAATTAAAACTTTACATTTTTCAGTGTTTGTTTTTTTTTCATTACACGAATAATAAAACATATGAATGCCAAAGATAGGAAGTGATATATTTTATTTATCAGTGAGTAACTTTATGATTTTGCTTGAAGGTATGATACGATAATAATTATAGCATTCGATATACCTGTAACATATTATATAATATCACTTTATCAGTCCAGCCTAGGTACTTAAATTTGATTTATGTTTAAATTTTATCTACGTAGTTGTTCTCAAATGGATTAGTTGTGTACGCAGTGATTTAGCTCTAATCTTCAAACCGTTTTGATTAATGACCCTCAGCCCAAGTAATTGATGAACATTTTATAAAACTATTTTAAGCTAAACGTTCAAATTATTATCCACAATTTATTATGTTAGACGTTTACTTATTACTATTGATTAGAAATACTATTTGGGCAATGAAAATAATTATTTTACAATCAATCCAACAGATTTGGATATTAGTGAACATAATATATTGAATTTGAGATATATATTTTATTATTATTAGCAGAGTCATCGACTGGCGCCAGTTTTCTGATGCACGATGAGACTTATATTGTAGTTTACAAAAAAACATTAATTAATAATTTATAAAACGATGTGGAAGGCTTGTATATAGAAGTATATTTGAAAATGAATCGAGATTAAAATTATGTTTAAGATAATGAGTAAACATTAAAAAATATTGAAATATTCTTTCAATTTTCCAGAGAAAACAGTTTGAATGACATGTAATGAAAAAAACATAATAGCTTTTCTACAGTAAATTACGATTATCTTTCAATTATAAAGAACATTTAATATGGACCTGAATAAACTAAAAGAGAACATTCAATGTCTGCTCTACTAATTGTGGTATAGAAAAAATTACTTTATACCTATCTCATATAAAATATTAAGCACTAATGTCGTGTAATACTATCATTCGTCAATATGTTTATTTCTTGTGATATATCGTTTAAATGGAAAAAAACTTCCATATATTACTGAGTAAAACGTCTTTATGCTACATTTACTTAGACTGTTTGTTTGTTAGTTACGATAAGTAATTATTATTTTCGCTTGAATTTATCAAAATATTTTCTAAATTAAAATATATTACCAAGGAAAAATACGTAGGAGCATAGTTTTTAGTATAACGTATTTCGTCGCTAATTGTCTACAAACACGTATCTCAATTTTTGTCAGTTTTAAGTTGTGTGATGCAATGAATTCAGAATTTGAATATGCACATATTCTACTAACAAGTATATCAAAACATACTTTATAACATAATAGATTTAAGCAATGACAAAAAACTAGTATCACAATAAAAGAGTTTCATAAATATTATAAACTCGTATATTGAGTTACGTGTTTGTAATTATACAGAATACCGAACTCCGACAGATGATTATACTGAAGCACTTTCTCGTAAGTCAAGATACGTGTTTACTGTAGTAATAATGTGGAATGACTCACAGTAAAGTTGCAACGCATAATCGTATCTCCGACAATATGACTGATCGGTCGAAAGTATAGTGCGATAAAAACAGAAATTTTTTTTCATGAAAATGTGTGTTACTGTTCTAAATGGATATTTCATAGAAGAAAATTTATTTCGAAATTAAAAACTGAGGGAATAAATTTGTTATTTGCCTCTCCTGAAAAGTTGTGTTTTTTGAGATACTTACGTGTTTGTAGAAAATTACCGACGATTTGTCGTTTAGGAACTAATCGTTTTAACATCTATAATTGTGTCGCAACATTTCAAAATCAGCCAAGTCCATCTTTTGGTATTTTTGACTTTTTTGTGAATTGCTGAAGAACTACTGCTTTCTAACATTTCTGCGTTATCAAAATGTGGAATTTATTAATTTTAAATATTCTATACTCGAAATAATATAAATTTTCAGCCTTGTGACTGTGTATTTGAGAAAACAAAAAGCTATTTTTATCTTATTCATCTATTATGGACTTGGCTGGTTTTGAAATCTAGCGACACAATTGTCTTAATTTGACTGCTTAAAGCTCTTTTGAATTTTCCACATCTATATCAAATTATTCAACGATGTTAAATGTTTTTCACGATTTTTCATGAAAAAATATTTATTTTAGATCTTTTCTTAGAATCTCCGTATTTTTAAATCCAATTTTTCAACAAAAAAACTTAGAAAACACTTAGAAAAAAGCTAATCTCAGAAGAATATTATATGAGACAGTTCTGAGTTACAATATTAGTTGTGTTTTTATTTTTAAGAAGTCTAAGTTATTTTATTATGAATATGTCAATATGTTTTTTTTTATGATTAAGTAAATGGTTCATCAGAGGTGAAAGTTCAATAATATATTTTGAAAAACCTACAAAAAACGTTAATACGAATGTAGATGTGGGTTAGATATTACAAAGTATATTTTTCGAATATGTGTTACCCACTGGCATATTTATTACGATATTCCATACGCCACGGCGCGAATTTTGCCGTTTCTTCAAAATTTATTTACTATTATTATCAGGCATGGAGATGTTCGCAGCTTCTGAAATATTAAGTTTAGGTAAAATGATAAACGACCTAAGGATATATGTTCCGCACGTCCCTGGACACAAGAATATATTACAGGCAAAACGTATATCTAGGAAAGTAATATTACCTATTAAATGTTTACTACGCTGTTAAAAATAAAGTTTTGAATAATGGTTTTGGAAAGAAAAGTTGGAATATTTTATCAAAAATATTTTTATCTTCGTTGTTTTGAAATATTATATGATAAACTTGCTACACATTGTGTTAGATAATAGTATACTATCTAATATTATTTAAGTTTTTACAACATCAATGGAAAAAGGTTATAAACTTCGTATCCTGTACTGAGTCCACAATGCGGTGAAATTTTTGATTATTGGAGTTTGGATATAAATTAGAGGAAGTCTTATGGGCTTGTAGGGTGTAAATTACGTTGCATTTTTATTGAGATTGAATTTATAGCCATGTAAAAATAAAATTGTTGGTGTGTTGAAATACTGTTTGTTACACCACTTTTAGTTAGTCATTATTTTGACGTTTCATTATTGATATCATTCACCTAAAATAAATTCTAATCAGACAATTTGGCTACTATAGATGGAAAATATTAAATTTCATTATAGACGTAATCTGTCCTTTCATTGTTGATACAATAGTTACATAATATGTATTATAACGTGAATGTGTATTTTCTATATATTTAATTGACAATATTATTTAGTATTCACAATGCCCAATGTATTATGTAGTTAAGAGCGTACATAAGTAAAACGGAAAATAATTTTCAAATCTATGTGGAACGAAATTTCGGCAGCGTTGCCATTCGGAGAGCGATAGTCGATCTGTTTGCACGTCAATTTGTTTTGTGATGGCGTCGGAGGAATATATTCTTAAATCATGTAAAGATGACTAAAAGACTTTCCGCATGTACTTGAAAAAGAAAACATGTCAATGAATATACTATTATTATTACGAATATAATAATAAACATAACGTAAAAAGGACGCATGTTGAATTTTTATGAAAAATTATATTTCGTTCGGCTAGCCTCATTTGCACAATCCGCACATCGCCTAGTCACGATCTTTTTAGACCATGCCTCAGCTGAAATAATACAATGTAATAAAATAATACAATCCATTCATAACAAATACAATATTCAGGGATTATATCGAAAATATTGGAATATTTAATACATTATAAAATTGGCTGTTTGAGTGAATCGAAAACTTTGTTAAAATTCTTGTTGTCTTTTCATATATGCAAATACTATGAAAGAATACAAGATAGTAGTCAAGTAGTATGAAGTTTGCTAAAAATGAATTATTAATGTGAAATAACTTGTCGATAATTTAATCATTTAAGTGAGAATTGATTTTTTTATACTCAAATACCTACCTTTTACAATATGCTCTCGATTTTAAAAAGTTTTTCTTCCACGTTTTTCGATGAGTGAAAGTTTTATTATATTTTCAAAAGCTATATTATGAAATATTTTTGGAATATATCTGATAACTAGCTGACCCGGCGAACTTCGTACCGCCTCAGAATCAATAATCTTGTGTTAACTTATTAACTGAATTAAAATACTCAAAATGAATTAAGTTCAATAAATGTGCAAAAATCAAATCAAAATGAAATAGATTACATAGTTTTGGTTGGTTCAGATTTCGAAGCATGATAACTACCAAGTTAATCTTCAGTTGTAAATTGTGCGGTGGTAAGCCAGGCAGATCCAATGAGTTTAAAAATTCAGTTAGATAGTTGGTTGCTTCTTCTTCGTTTATTATACAGTCGATAGATTTGAAGGAATGCATTGGACCAACGATTTGATTTTGAATTGTGGAGTTTAAGTGATCCACATCTTTGTTCTTTGCCGCAAAAATTGCTCGTTCACTCAACCAATTGTGGTTTTTGTGGTTAGCAATGACGTTCGGGAACACTTTATTGATGAGGTCGTCCTTCGCTGAGACGAAATTTCAAAAATTCGGCGGGAACGAAATCAATCCGTTCGATTCGTCGACAGGAATACGGCAGTTACCGATAGTCAGCAATTGCTTAGAGAAATCGTCGGCAGATGGATCGTTTAGCAATGCAACTCGCATGTTCGTCGTCAGCCGAAGCTTATTCACATAGCGCCACAGAGTCTATGATTTGAGGCAAGCGTTCATTTCATCGGCAGCGGTCGATCTTGGATAGACTGGTAGTGTTTGGCAGAAATTGCCAGGTAGTAGAATCATCGCGCCACCAAAATATCTTGAGTAATTGCGCAGATCTTTCATAGTTCGATTGAGTGCTGCCAATGCGCATTTGTGCGCCATTGTGCATTCATCCCAGGTGATGATTTTACTTGCTATCAAAACTTTGGCCATTACTGAGTGTTTCGCAATACTGCTTGTCGGTGTTTCAGTCATTTGAAGGTTTAACGGCAATTTCAACGCTGAATGAGCTGTTCGGCATCCTTCTAACAACGTGGCCGCTATCCCAGAAGAAGCAACTGCTACAGAAATTTCGGATCTCGCACGAACAGTGGCCAAAATCAATGTCATGAGAAATGTCTTCCCAGTTCCACCAGGCGCAACGAGGAAAAATAAACCACCATTTCCATCATCAATTGCCTTCATTAACGTATCGTACACTTCCTTCTGTTTGGGGTTCAACATTGGTACATTCGATCGAACCGATAGGTTCAATGCATCTTGATCATATTCACGTTCACGTTCCAATTCTCGATTAAAAGCGTCATTCATTCCACGATCAGGCGTTGGCATTCCTAACTTGACTAACAAACTGCCGCACATGAGATAACACATGTCTTCGATCAAAAGCAAAGCCTGGTTATGTATGTCCTCAGTCACTTCGAGATTGGGATTCTCTGAACTGACACGAATTCAACGTAAAATGTCTTCTGACATGTCATCCTTGTACTTGTTCCACAGCTCAGGTGGATTTGATGGGAAGCATGTCGAAATAATGATAGCAAATAATGTGCGTATCTGACTTGGAGATGCAGAAACAAATGCTTTAGCGATTTTCATGTCCCAATGAGTATCATTTTCAAGCAAATTGAGCTTTTGACATGCAGCACGAAATGTTGGGCACACTACACCATTGACAGTTCGAAGTGATTCAAATGATGTCGACCCACGAAAATTTACCAGCAACAACCGCAAGTAGAATCATTCGCCATTCTTCGGATGAACTGTGTAAATGCGACCAAGAACATCAGTAGAATGCACAACCGGATGATCAGGAACCGCATCGCCTTGCTTCCAACGCTGAAATTTCTTCGATGAAGCGTTCCAAGTGTAATAACGTAGCATCTTAGAGTAGAACAACGTTTGTGCAAACGAATCGCTTTGGCAAATCGAAAAGAAACTGGTCAATATTGGCGGTGGAGATATTTCAGCACGTTGAGCAACATTCGATGCATTGAAATAAACTTGTTGACCATTTTCCAGATGCACCGCCAAATGTACAGCAGTGGGATGACGTTCATGAATGGGGAATGAGAGAATACGCCAAATTGCTTCATTGCAGCTCACATATCGACCAACTTGATAGTGCGTGATTTCATCGTTGTTATTGGGAGTTTGAACGCCAAAAACTACAATATCGCTGCCTTTGGTGACATATTTGCATATGTATTTGATGGACTTCACTGAATTGCAAAACTCCACGTTGCGATGCGCCTTGAATGTTATGGAAAAAAAAAGTGGCGAATACGGAACAATCCAAGTGTTGTCGACCGCGATATTGTTTCACTTCATTTTCGTTGTGATAGTTCTACCGTTATCATTGGGTGATCGACGCCGATATAGTGGATAACCATCATTGGCAGTGATAGTCTCCGCCGTTAAACTTCATGGATAACGCTTGGAACACTTGTCGTCGACCATGAACGGTGATTGGGGGTTGATGGCGCCATACTGTCCATGAATCATGTAAGAAATTACAACATCATGCAGGTTTGGATCGGTTTCGGGATCAGGAATCTCGGCACATATGATGTCATCTTTTTGGTCTGGTCGAATTCTTTCGACTCACCAAATAAGAATGTGTGCATGCGGCAAGCTTCGTTTTTGTCATTCAATCGAATACATCCAGCATCGAGTATCCCCAAAGACGCGATGATTAACAATGTAGTTCATCAGCGACAGGATTTTTTGTTTAAACACACGTGCGGTGATGTCGTGCCGATCACATTATGTTTGTCCGGGGAGTAGCAGTTGAACAATTTCTATTCATTTCGGATTTCATGTAAAGGTGATGAATAGATCTGGACGACCGTAATGACGAACATATGTTATTGCATCTTGCGCATATTCATGCATATGACGTGGGCTGCCAATGTACATCGCCGATAGAATAGTCAATCGACCAACATTAGCTGCATCTCCTACGGTGCTGATTGCATCGCGTAAATGAATATACTCCTCCGATTGCAGTTTGGCTTGGTTCAATCGAATGAAAGTGAGGCGCTCCGTCTCGATTTTAAGCAATCGACGAAATCGCAGCAAATAGTTGTCATCATTTTGACGAATCATCAAATGATAAACACTGGAAAATTAATCACATAATTCAAAATTACATAATGAAGCAGTTATCGATGCACACACAATCACAAATTTGATAACCTCACAAAGTGAACATCTTCGAAGGCAACTTACCGTTTGAAAATCACGATCGAAATAGCTATTTGCGCACCTAGCTGGTAATCGGCTCGATTATTCACGTAGATCGATTGTCGAATGAAGTTCGAATGATGGTTTTTGAAATTGGTAGGTAAATAATGAGCAATACCAGCATTGAGATCATGTAATTTTATCCTTGGCTTTATTTTTGGACGCTGTCGAAGAAGTAAAAAAGATTCAGACAGGACAACTTCCTCTAAAATTCGCCGGAGTATACAACAAAGTCTTTCGGGATTATCTGAGCCTGAACTGAATCAACTGTCAAAGGATAGATAATGCACACAACGCCTTTCATTTGTTTGTTTGTTTCTTGTTTATTCTTTCTGTCATGTATCGTTGTATATGGATTTAAATTTTTTGTGATTTTCTTTTGTTTTCGATTGCGCGTTCATTGTTCAAAATGTCAAAATGTATGAGAAAATTAATTTTCTTCATAATTTCTTTCCCGTAAATTTTTCCGATGTTTTAATAGTTATTCTGCTATTCGGGGCTGAGACAAATCCAACAATGCAAAGATCGTAAAAATCGGTCCAGCCGTTCTCGAGTTATAAATGGTGTAACTAACCCGACTTTCTTTTATATATATAGATAACTAGCTGACCCGGCAAACTTCGTACCGCCTCAGAATCAATAATCTTGTGTTAACTTATTAGCTGAATTAAATTCAGTTTTTTATTAAGTTAAAATGAATACTCAAAATGAATAAGTTCAATAAATGTGCAAAAATCAAATCAAAATGAAAAGTATTTTAATTATATTGAACTGTACACACTGTACACATACGATGACCACGTGGATTAAGCTCCGGTATATAGTGTCGAGGGTCCCATGTTCGAATCCTGGGTCTGGTAAGTTCACATATTGTAATTCAATTTCAATTCAATGATGACTACCGAGCCAACCTTCAGTCGTTAATTGTGCGGTGGCAAGCCAGGCAGATCCAATGAGTTTCAAAATTCAGTTGGATAGTTGGTTGCTTCGTCTTCGTTTGTTACACAGTCGATAGATTTGAAGGAATGCAGTGGACCAACGATTTGATTTTGAATTGTGAAGTTTAAGTGATCCACATCTTTGTTCTTTACCGCAAGAATGCTCGTTCACTCAACCAATTGTCATATTTGTGATTAACAATGATGTTCGGTAACACTTTGTTGATGAGTTCGTCCTTAGTTGAGACGAAATTGGAAAAATTCAGCGGAAACGAAATCAATCCGCTCGATTCATCGACAGGAACACGGCCGTTACCGATAGTCAGCAATTGCTTGGAGAAATCTTTGGCAGATGGATCGTTTAGCAATGCAACTCGCATGTTTGTCGTCAACTGAAGTGTCTTCACATAGGCACCACAGAGTCGATGATTTGAGGCAAGCATTTATTTCATCAGCAGCGGTCGATCTTGGAATGACTGGTAGTGTTTGGCGAAAATCGCCAGATAGTAGAATCATTGCGCCTCCAAAACTTCTTGAGTCATTGCGCAGATCTTTTATAGTTCGATTGAGTGCTTTCAATGCGCGTTTGTGCGCCATTGTGCATTCATCCCAGGTGATGATTTTACTTGCTAACAAAACTTTGGCCATTGCTGAGTATTTCGCAATGTTGCATGTCGGTTTTTCAGTCGGCAATTTCAACGTTGAATGAGGCGTTCGGCATCCTTCTAACAACGTGGCCGCTATCCCAAAAGAAGCAACTGCTACAGCATTTTCGGATCTCGCACGAACAGTAGCCAAAATCAATGATATGAGGAATGTCTTCCCAGTTCCATCGGGCGCGTCAAGGAAAAATAAGCCACCATTTCCATCATCAATTGCCTTCATTAACGTATCGTACACTTCCTTCTGTTGAGGGTTCAACAGTGGTACATTCGTTCGAACTGATTGGTTCAATGCATCTCGATCAAATTCACGATCACGTTCCAATTCTCGATTGAAAGCGTCGTTCATTCCACGATGTAGCGTTGGCATTCCTAACTTGACTAAAAAATTGCCGCACATGAGGTAACACATGTATTCGATCAAAAACAAAGCCTGGTTATGTATCTCCTCATTCACCTCGAGATCGGGATTCGCTGAACTGACACAAATTCGATGTAAAATGTCTTCTGACATGTCATCCTTTTACTTGTTCCACAGTTCAGGTGTATTCGATGGGAAGCATGTCGAAATAATGATATCAAAAAATGTGCGTACCTGACTTGGAGATGCAGAAACAATTGCTTCAGCGATTGTCATATCCCAATGAGTATCTTTTTCAAGCAAATTGAGCTGTTGACATGAAGCACGAAATGTTGGGCACACTACACCATTGACAGTTAGACATTTCGACTATCATTCTTTCTTTTGTTTGTTTGTTTCTTCTTTATTGTTTCTGTCATGTATCAGAGATGGCGTTGTATACGGATTAAAATTTTTTGTAATTTTCTTTTATTTTATAATGCGCGAGGTTTTCATCGTTCAAATTCATCGATGTCAGTCAAAAGCCTTTCCATACAAAATATATGAGAAAATTAATTTTCTTCATAATTTATTTTTTCCGTGATTTATCCGATATTTTAATAGTTATTCTGCTATTCGGGGCGGAGACTAGATATTTATTGTAATATACGTGAATAATATGTAAATACAAATAATGATATTAGATTTAAGGCTTCAATGAGACATCGTAAGTCATTCATAAATAGTAATCAAAATACGTACTGATTGAACATAAGCAAACATTGTAAAAATTCGAATTGGGTACTAACTTTATTGTGTAATCTTATATAAAATATTTAATCACCTTCTTATTCATCTTTGGGTCATTTATCTTGTGTCCCTAATTTCGTGATCTTCACTGATACTTTGCATATATCAATCCTCTACCATATATTTGCCGTATTTTTATGATCATTCAGACAAATGAGAAAGTGTCTTTATCTTTCACTTGGTAATTTTGCTTCATCCTCATGATTTGACTTTGTCGGTGACCTCTCTAGACGGTCGGTGGTTTTGCGGACAATGTGGTTTTACAATCAAAGCATGCGTCTAAAGATGCTTAACCATCCGGCGAATTTGAAGAATTTTTGTCTAGACGATTTCGGTGTCGATATAAAATAAAATATAAAATATCAATGACTCCCATAACCATAATATAATACATACAGTTCACAACACTTTCTGATATTCTGTTTCTATTCTAATAATGGTTAAATTTTCAAAAGTCTTTTTTCCAAATACAGCGACTTGTTTTTAGAATTTGATAATATACTTATACTAGAATATAGTTATTTATTCACCCATATAAAATACACACAAAATATTAAATCTTTCCGATTCGGCAGAGAAAATCTTAGTCTTAAATAATTACAAGATAAAAGGAACTTTTTATATACCATGTTTTTAAATTTTCTGTTGAATCATATAAACTTGACAATTCTATGTTTTAATAATTTAGGACAAATAAGGCAATTGTCAAGAAATCATTTTTTTGCTATTTTAACAAACAAAGAAACAAAATATAGAATACTGAAATATCATTTTGATTTCCATAATAACGCACGTATATATTAATAATTTAGTTACTAGGACCACCCTCTTAGCAACCAATAATAGTGGATTAGATTACGGATTTCTTTCAAAATTACTTTTCATACAAAACAGAATTAACTGAAAATGAATTCAATTTTACTTAAAGACCGCTAAAAGTATTAAAAGAATGCATTGGCATCGTGTTCTGATATATTCTAAAAGTTTCAAATATCTAACTAGTCGGGAAGTTAGTTAAAAATCGATTGCAAGATTTGTACTGGATAAACAACCACCGGACAAACAAGAATACGAGCTAAGAAAAACGTGGTAAAAAAAAGAAGCATAATTACATTAATACAAAAATGTAGGTACCTACCTACCTAGAGTAAATATTCACACTTACTAAACCAATTTTGGTTCCGGTGGCTTGACTGTACAGAACTACGAACGATCCTAGTGATTGAGTGGAACTGTTTTGTTCTCTTGTCTCTTTCAAAACAAGTTGCTCTAAAGTTACATAATTACTACTCGTATTAACTAGGTTACTGTATTGTTAGTTATTTATTGTGTTTATTCTACAATTATGATCTAATTTTTCATTCTTGTATGTATTCATATTTTTATTTCTTCCTTCAGTTTGAGCTATTCTTAATAGCTGTAGTATTTATTTTTGCCGCCTGTATCCACTTCTTATTGATTGGTATCATCACTTATTTATTTATTTTATATATTATATTTATGAATATCATACACTTTTGTTATTGGTCCGGTTGGTTAACCTTATGTGAATTTATTGCAATAGTTTCGTTTTGTAGTGTTTGGCTTTCTTTATTGTCATTGTAAACTTCCGCCATATACTTGCATTACAATATATATTATTAAAGTATGTTTCTGCTGTGTACCTTCCTACAATACAAAGGTTTCTGATTATGCAAGTGTGCCTTGCAAGTGTACTAAAACAACGTCTCAAGATAGTCTATAAATATTCATATTCTTGAATAATATGCAGTGCACTCAGCCTCGTGCAAGTTCCGCCGCCTCTGATTACGTTATTCAACTTTTTGCAGTGAGTCTTTGTTTGGTTGGTCTGGTACAAAATATTGTTCCAGTATTAACGCGAAACTTTTGCAAATTTCATTAAAAATAATATCGCAAAAACTCATTTTTTCATATCAAATTATATACGCTTGCATTCTTTGAAGTTTTTCATTAATTTTTCAACAACAAAAGAATAATTTTATGCTTGCATTCTCACAGTGATTACAATATATTATTACTAAACTTCAACTTTTATTTAACACCCTCAACAAACCGAAACCAAAAGTAAGTTTTAGCATAATTTGATTGATTATAAGAAATCACGTATTTCTGCAGATTATAAATTATCTTCTTTATTTTAAGATTAAAACAAAAATATCCCATTTATTGGTACTTTTTTATAAAATAACGACTTCATTTTCATAATTATCACTGTAATACATTAAATACTCTTGATAAAATCAATAATTTCCGACCAAGTTTAATGGTAAATTCGCAATCATAATATGTATTTTATCTTCCGAAAATTCATAAACTATGTCATATTAAAATAATCTTCATAGTATTAGTTATTTTAGCTAAAAAAACATACCCTCATAATTATAAATAAGTATGCTATTTTTATGTAAATAAATGTTGGATAGGCTATTAAATTTTAACTAAGCAATTCTCATAAATTTCCCCTGAAAAACATGTTTTTATAAGTACGTATCTAAAAAGAGAGTTTGAGGGATTCAAATGAACTATTTGTGTTTCAACACGTAATGGAAATTTTAAAAGGTTTTATTCGAATTTACTTGATAGCTGTAGATAAATTCATATTCTGTACGTTGACGCATTTAAAAATTGTGACCCATTTTGACGGTTGGTGATAAAGTACGTGTGATATACTATTATTTGCAATTTTTATGGTCTTATAATACATCTATTTTACATTTGTACGACAAATTTGTATGCAAAATATTTTACATTTTATTATATTATATCACAGTTCCAGACAGTGGAAAATAAATCTCAGCATAGTGAGAATACAAAGTGTGATACCACGATAAATTATTTAACGTTTATCTTATCTCGTAATAAAATATACTTACCATATTAATAATGTAATTGGCAAAAATTGATTTATAATTTTATTCGTAAGTATTGAAATTATTTTCTAATAAAATTCTAGTTTGAAAGTTTTTGAAAATCGCTGACGCCATGCAGCGGGAAATATACAAATACCTATCACAAATTTACAGGCGGTCTGGAAAGTGGAAATCATTAATTTTCAGTGCGGGGGAGGGGGGGTGTATTCAAATAACTCAAAAAATTCATCACACATTTCAGGGGCGTAGCAAGGTATTTTAGCGCCCTGAGTAGTAATAAAAATGTGCCCCTTACGCAATATAAAACTTATACATATTGGACATCACGTGTAATCCTATCCTGCTTACCTGTGAATACCAAGTTCACCTGCGTACGATTACCTGTGTCGGATTTAAATATTATGGATACAGGTATTTTTTTAAATGTACGGCACTCATAAACAATGTAGCATAGAAATCATAATACACTTCACATTTACTTTTTGTGAAAAAACGCTTAAATTTCAACAAAAATGAATATAATGACCGGAGACTACTGCTAAACAAACAATAATAGAAAACTTTATATATATGGACATATTAAACTAAGTCTATTTGCAACGCTGGCGACTTTTTTAATAGTGAAAATTCACTTTTATTTTAAATAAAATAAGGATCATTCTTTCCATAATTATGTCATTTCTGGGTGATATTTTTCTTTTACTATTAGCGCTTGGACGAGTATATGCTTCATAACTTTGCACTTCGGCTCTAGGATGAAAAGGATGTAATATATTCTAAAAATATTCTTTTTACATAATATGTTATCTGTCAATTTATTTATTATTATATATATTAATACAAGTAAATATCATTTGATCTTATTTTATGCGAGGTAATCAGGCAAAGAGCCGTATCAGTGTTATTAGTAAAGAGTGCAAAAAAGTGCAAAATTATAAAACGTATCTATACTCTACTCATAAATTTCTCGCGATCTGGGAACACTGCGCTGATGGCGATATAAATTTCACTAACTACAAAGACCTGACGTACATATTTACTTTATACTGACTGCACAACTATACTCTGTATTATTTAAATGCAAGAATTTTTTAAAAATATATTGGCAATAATTGAAAATATTAGTAGAAGTTCTGAGATATTTTGCGGCTACCTAAAAACCCGTATGACAACTTAAATAGTTGGTGTTTCGTTGACCAGTGATTCTTATTATACATAATATTGAAATACCAATAGTCCTTGACATTTTTATTTTGGCATGTTCAACGGAACTTTAATTTTGCGACCCCGCATGAACTGCGCCCGGGGTGGCGGCCCCGCTTGCCCGCCTCTTGCTACGCCACTGACACATATTATATTTGTCATAAGTACATATTATTATAATATTTACTTTAATTGAAGTCACCGACAGCATAATTTTTTTATTTAAAATTTTTTAAAATTGTATTTATCATTAGCAACATAAAACTCTTATTTATACATTATATCTAGGTAACTCAGTTTCGTATATAATGATTTTTTAAGTCTGTACTATAATTAATTTTAAGACACCGTTTACCTCCCTCCAATGGGCAGACATTACAAATGCTAGTAACCCAGAACAATATTATTTATATGCACAATAATAAATATGTATAGATATATATTATGATAACTTAATTTAAGTCAATATGAAAAAAAAATATTTTGTTAGGTACGTAAACCTGCTTTAATGTATGTAAAAAAACTAGATTGATCAAACAATGAATCGGTTTTTATAGAGCGGTCAAAAATATTGTTGTAAGTTTATTTGGTTAACAGCGGGATGCCGGATGGTCAAGTTCGGCGGTCGAAAACGTTTTTTAATAAGATCTGTTATGTTATATCCGTATATGGGGTGTGTTTATTGATGAGATGAAAATCATCAATGTACAAGTCTTATCTTCGGATGTAGACTTAATTCATTGTTTTATTTGTGGGATGGTTGTTGTCGATATTTGTGAGATATGATATCAAAAGGTACCTTGTATTGTACCTAATACTATTTATAATAACATATTGCGCATAATAATAATATATTAGCTATAATCAGTGCTCGAAATGGAAGATTTTACGAACCGGAGCGCTCAATGATTTTCCGAAAATAAAATAAAGTATTTATGTAATAATTGTACTTGCATTATATAAAAAATATAACTGCCAAGTTCCGACGGTTAAGATGGGTTTGTAACTGTATATAAACTTGTGGCATGCAAGATAAGAGCATAATGTTGTTGGTGTTACAGACGAAAATCTTTGTTACAGATCTATATCTAGATTATAGATAATCTGGTCTTACAGAAGAAAAGTTTTTCTCTCGTCATAAATATATTTTTTACTTCGATATCGTATCATTTTTTTTAAATACCTATATAAAGTAAATTAATATTAATACTTTTAATAATTCACGAACCGGAATGCAATATTTCATTTTTCCACGAGACGGAACGATAATCTCAGGAATTTCACAAACAGGAGCTGCGCTCCGGTGCGTTCCGGTCCATTTCGAGCGCTGGATAATCGATCCGCATTAAGATCGCATATAGCTGGAATATAGCTATACTCTTTGAAATATATCTTGCGCCTTGACCAATAAAATTTAGCCGAGTACCGCGTGGAATATAATATCAACATTTGTCAGTGCAGTGTAAAAGCATCACTGAAATTTTAATTTTATAGTTAATATTTTGAATTTATAGTATTCTGTTGATGTGTTCTGATCATCATCATCATCGTCAGTGCTTTAACAATCCGGGACGGGTTATAGCCTCCTACCAAAACTTCTTTCATCTTACCCTATCCCGAGCCAGTGTACTTTAAGTGTCTGAACTGGCCACTCTAACTGTATTCTGATAATAACATCAATTACGTGATTGACAAAATATTGACGGATGTTACATACATTTAAAATACGGAGTTCCAATGCTACATTACATCAAAAGATACGTCCGATTTAGCGATCTGATTTCTTATGTTGGATAGACTATACTAATAATATACAGTAGTCCCCATCGTGGTGTAGTTTATAGAGCGGCCGTTGCTAAAGCGTGCGTCGCGATTCGATTCTGCGGCTAGAAAAAAATATGTTGTATATTACAACGTGTGTTTGATTGTTCAAACGATTAACGAGCATTCCTCAAAAAAGGTTTGTCAAATTATAAACTTCATTGCTTGGAGATTCTACAGAATTTTAGACTGAGTACATTATTTTATTATGAATTTTATTGTTGCAGGTCATGTCGTCCGAAAAAGACTCAAAGCCAAATTTCTGAAACAAATATTTGTGGATGGAATTGTGCAAATGTTAAAAATTGGGATTGGTATGACTTTAGAAGTAACGAGGAGATAAGAGAGCGAACCATGCGTCATCTCGTGAACATCTGCGGTGCAGATGCGACGTTGGATCTGGAACGGAATATGCTATGGGTGCCTCAAAACATAAATACGTAACCTGACCAGATTTTTCTTGGTACTAACCAGATTGAAATGTCGTGTAGGTATATGACAAATCTATTGGATAATGGCATGACATGGGAAGATGAATGAAAACTTGCAAGACCAAATTATCTAGTTGTAGTATTAATTGAGGTAACGATATATAATTAGTTATAAAGGAAAAGGACTTGCTTTTTCCTCCACCACCCGCCACGTCTCCACACCCATTACGCAGGCGTATACCGTGGCGTAACGAACGATAGGCGCTGTTCAAATTTGCGCCGAAAGTGTCCCAGGAGCAACTTCCCAAGACCTTGGTTGGCGTGCACTAGAGTGTGCGTGATCCCTAATTCCATATAATGTATTACGGTCAATTCTCGATGAGAAAAGACCTTCTCGCTCGCCGTATAATGCCGCAAACTTTTTAAAAGCTGAGAAATTTTCCCTCGTAGATACCAAGTCGCAATGGCCGATCGGTCCAACTGAGGGTCGGACCGACTTGAGAAGCTCTTCCCTTTCAACCGACATATGGGGACACTCCCAGAGGATGTGATCGGAATCCTGCATCCTGCAAAGGAAAAGGACTGGGGGCTCCAGCGGAAGATCGAGAAGGATGGAAAGTCTTGGTCGCTCAAAGGATGGCGAAATTCAAATGTGGTCACGATCCTCAGCCATGAGTGCACGACCAAGAAGAGATAAATGAAAAATAGTACTATTTATATTGTGCATTTCAAGTATTCAACAGAAATAGGCTGAATTACATAATTTACAATATATATAATATATAAAAATTAATGTTTGTGTGTTTGTTTGTTCGTATTTAATGCGCAGCCATACCTACCGTTCATCCGATTGCGATAAAACTTTGTCAACTTATTGCTTGCACTTGCGCGAAGAGTATACTAATATATAAAAATGAATGTCTGTCTGTCCCGTATGCGTTCCTATACCATTCATCCGATTGCGATGAAATTTTTATCTGAATATAGAATGTATTATATATTATACTGAATTAGAAAAATCATCTTCTTCTTCTTCTTCATCATTATTTTTTCTTTTATTCGTATGGTTCCTGTACCATTCATCCGATTGCAATTAAATTTTGGTAAATGGTTGTATGCACACCCATAAAGGTTTCTGAATGAGAAAATTTATCATTTTCTTCTTCTTCTTCATTCTATCTTCTTTTATTCGTATGGTTCCTATACCAGTCATCCGATTGCGATGAAACCTTCGTCAGTTGTTGTGTTAACACCCGCAAAGGTTTCTGAAATAGTACAATCATCTTCTTCTTCTTCTTCATTCTATCTTCTTTTATTCGTATGGTAGTTATACCATTCATCCGATTTCGATGAAACTTTCGTTAGTGGTTGTGCCAACACCTGCAAAGGTTTCTAAGTACAACCATCTTCTTCTTCTTCTTCATTATATCTTATGTTTCCTATACTTTATACAGTATTCTTTATACTTTATACATTATTCGTATGGTTCCTATACCATTCATCCAATTGCGATGAAACCTTCGTCAGTTGTTGTGGTAACACCCGCAAAGGTTTCTGAATTAGTACAACCATCTTCTTATTCTTCTTCTTCTTCATCATTCTATCTTCTTTTATTTGTATGGTCCCTATACCATTCATCCGATTGCGATGAAACTTTCGTTAGTTGTTGTGCCAACACTTGCGAAGGTTCCTGAATTAGAAAAATCATCATCTTCTTCTTCTTCATCATTCTATTTTCTTTTATTCGTATGCGTTTCTTTTCCATTCATCTGATTGCAATAAAACTTTCGTCAATAATTGTGCCAAAACCCGCAAAGGTTTCTGAATTAGAATAACCATCTCCTTTTTCTTCTATTTTATCTTCTTCTATTCACAATGAAACTTTTATGAGTTGTTGTGCGCATGCCCACGAAGATTTATGAATTAGAAAATCATCTTCTTCTTCTATTCGTATGCGTTCCTATAACATTCTTCCGATTGCGATGAAACTTTTGTTAGTTGTTGTGCGCACACCTGCGAAGGTTTCTAAATTAGTATTATATAAAATACAGCGTTTATTGTTTGTTTCTTCAATGCAATTTTGATTTTTTTTACTACATATTAATAACGTTAATAACGTTTGCATATTTTGGATTCGATTTTAATTTAGTGGTCTTTTGTTTGACATTTACTCCTATTAGAATTATTTTCATATTGCCATATTGTATAACACAGATATTTTAATATCAAAAAAACAATTACCTCTTATTATTTTTTAAATATCTAAGATAAATATACCCACGAAGCGACCCTGTGCGAAGCCGGGTACTTCAGCTAGTATATTTATATTATTTACCTGTGGAATGTCAATATGCAAGTAAACACATTATTATTTAAAACTAAATTTGATTGCGACATTTAAAAGCTCGCAGGCCATTGGTGGGCAAATCGAATAAATCCTTTACAAATCACCACAATATCTTTTTTTTAATGATAATTTCAGATATACCTCGATTTTTAATGGCCAGAGTGAGAACTTATAGTTTAGGGAAGTGTTAACATTGTTAACACCTGTGTATAGTAATGTGAAACGATAAATAATTTTAATGCCAGATAGTTATGTACTATTATTTATGGGTCAGCACACCACCACATTCTTTGCCAGCTGTTTCTTATTTCTTTTGTAGGAAACCAAATACATGAATTGAATATTTTTATTACTTTATCTTATATTTATATTAAGCCAATAGTCATCACGATAATATGTGCGTTATTTATTAACCATGCAGGTATATTATACAAGTCTTCACGTTTTTTGTATGCGAAAGGAAAGGGTTGGATACAGTGACGTCCCGTGGGGGTAGGCAGATTGAGCGTCGCTTGGGGGCGGTAGTTACCCAATAACGGCGGCAAATCGAGGAGAAGCATTCGGTATACATAGAATGCTACCTAAACTTAGTAATAAGGGAAATATCTTTCCATTAAAAAAATCAGCTCACTGGTTGGCCATAAACTATAATTAGGAACTATAAAAGTTTTAACAGGACGTTCTTTTTTTGTCGGGTTCATGATGTCTAGTTTACTTCCGTCGTCCTTGGACGTCACGTTCTTGGTGAACAGCAATGAGACGTGCATACTAATTTAAAAATTATCAAAATATGTTTACACAGTCACTCGCGAGTTTTGGAAGTTGTCATGTGTATTTTTAAATGTACCTATCTGAAACCGTAGACTCGCAATATTGTCTATTGAAGCAGAGATGGCATTTAAATTTGATTTAGTGGTATACTGACCTATATCTTATTAGTAATGTATCCATACAACATATTTCTTAGATATTTGAGTAATAAGGATGATAAAAAGTACTGTATAAAAAAATGTGGCGGCATTTTGTCTCGGGACGTCTCTGCGTGGATAAGTCATACATTGGTGAGTAGTACCTACAATTCAAACTTGGTTTAATTAAAATATATTCAATTAAAAATAAAACATAAACGATAAAAAGGATGAGTCAAGTCAACGCCTCTGAATGACTGATTTGTTTTTACATTTACATTATTTTTCTCATACAAAGTTGTAATGAGAAGTATCTATAGATAATAATAATATAGACTTATCTTCTTTCCCCCTTTTCACATTGATTTAATAATGAAGTGTGATTTTACTTAATTACTATATTTTTTCGTATTTTATTTAGGCGTAGTAAAAAAATAATACTGATTAAAGGTAGTATAATTGAATTTAAATTCAAATGTATGAACATCATAATATATTGTTTTTGTATATAAATAGGTAAAAATGAAAGTACGGTACTTACCGAAATTATTTTTTTTATTAAGTAGACACTATAAAGGTATATTACTATACCTAACTATATATTATGAATATTTAAAATATATTTTTAACTAACCCTATCAAAAAATTAAAATTTTAATCGTGTTTAAAGGTATTAAGTATTAAATTTATGCGCCAAAATAAGTAACTATAAATATTTTATAAAAAATATAATATATACAAAACGTGTACACTTATAATATATTGTTATGAAATTGTAAAGTAAATGTAAAATCAATCGGTAGTTTTTTGAAACTTTAGGTTTTGTTGCCGCCTGTTATTAGATAACTGCGCTAACATAATGTTCGTCTGGTAGTATTCAACAAAATGCTTAGGCGCGCGTATTATAAGATCAACTCGACAATTTGTCTTTCCAAAACTCGATAGACTACAGGTAGGTATTTATTATAAAGTCAACAATGCATTTTATAAGTAAAAGTAAAAGGTATATTTATTGGTATATTATTTGATACCATAATTTCATAATGTACCGATAACAATATTAGCAATGTTAATATTAACTTTGTGTTATTCGATACAACTACACTTTTTGTTATCTACATTTAAGAATCTATAGAAGTAATATTAGAATTTAGCATTTACATACATATTATTGTATGATACAATGCTATGGGATAAATCCGCAAAATGTTGTCTAGTTGACACGAGTAATAATTGTAAATTTTTCATGTAGGTAGGTACTTAATCCAAAATAATCGTAGTTTATGTGACACATATTTATTTGAATACTCAAATTTTAGAATGCGAGCATAGATTCTTTAAATCATGTTTTATTGTTATTTTAGTCATATATTATTTGTAAGCTAGTAGATTAACATAGAACAATTCAAGATCTGCGCCTAACTACTCTAACTGCACGCAGTGTGTAGGTATTTAAGAAGAATACTCTTCACGGATATAATGAATAATAAGTTATGCGTGTATCTCTTATTATAATAACCATATTTTGGTTATTTCATATATATTATTAGATGTTGACGTTACCCAAAAAATCCTTTTAAAATATGATTCTTTTTTCGAATCACTATACCTAAGGATCTTATTCTTTTAGGTGCACCAAATTATTTATATCCTGCTGACTAGATAATTACTTTTTAATTATCACATTTAAATAGCATGCTAATTATATCGAATGGTCATCTAATCATTACGCGCTAGGCGCGTCTTTAGCGTCCAATGTATTAAATAAAACTCAGAATATTATTGTATATAATATTATTTATAAAATTCTTTAATATATTCGTAGTATCTAAGTAGGAGTCCACCTAATTAATACAGAAACGCTAAACACATTACTTAGGTGGGTATATTATATTTCAATGACTATGTCTTGGTTTCAGTTTTTATTTAAGATCATAAATACAAAGATTTAAAACTACTGTCCAGCTACTAACTTGATTCAAGTATAAGATAACCACAATAAATTACGGCGATGAATGAAATCTTGATAAAAATGGTGTAAATACCGAGAGTTACAAACATATGAAATTTTATAAATAGGTAGATTATAAATTGTAATTTTACTAAATTTATTCAAGCCAATTAATTCATCGGAAACCAGTATTTATATAAAGCTATGTAAATAAATAACTCTCTTTAAAAAATTGGCTGCAATAATCATTAATTATGATTTATTAATATTTATGAGGCTGAGATAGATGATTTGTTTGTATTTAACTGTAAAAATATTAAAATTATTCTCATTATCAAGTGAATTCGTGATTAATGCTTGTTGAAAAATTTGACAATTAATGCCATGGTAATATTTTGAATACAAGATTTCTTTGTGATAATATTGTAATTTTCTACCGTTTTTCTATAACAATAAATCTTGTAATAAATCAGTAGCAAAACACATTATTTTTAAGTATATATCTACTGAATTACAAAGATATGCACATAATAGTATCATAGGAATATGATGAATGCTTCTGAAATAAATAAAAAAATATATTAAGATAATTCAGAAAAAAAGTCTAGGTAAATAGTTCAAGAAAGAAGCAATTCCTGGGCAAAACGATAAAAATGGTGCCAAAATTAGACTAAGACGCTGCAGGGTTGACGCGATAGTTAAGTTCTGCGAAAGTACTTACATGTCAAGATAATTCAAGATAAACTCTATGGTATCAACAGCACCTCTGATTATTTCAGTAAAAAAGAACCGGCTACCTAGTTTCCCACCAGCACCTGTCATGTATGTACAGCCGTGCTCTGGAACTGCCCACTGATAGGATCCGACCGAGCGGAGCTGTTTGTCAGGGTCCGATTGGCTACGACAAGGCCAACTTTGAGGCATTTGAAAAATTGCTGCGTCATAATATGGAGGACAGAATAATTCCGATCCCTACTTAGATTCATCATTTTCAACTCCTGACTCCTCTGTTTCATCAGAGTTTTAGTACAGGGGTGCAGATGACGCTTCATGTCATTAAATATAAATGACGGCAGAGCAAGTCAAGAATCTTTTTTTATTTTCTAAACTCTTTCTTTAAGCACTAAAGTGCATGGTTGCTACTTCAGTCCCGTGCAACTTCGTTTCTGGACAAAAAAGTGTGGCACTAAAATCTTTTCATTCTGATACGTTTATAGTGTCGTGGAAGGCGGCCGTGTATAAACCGCGTCTGCATATACATGGTGGAGTGGTGATGGGGTAACTCAAATCATTGTCCCGTCCCCATGGGAAGAAAATTTGTCCCAAGTGGATATTGAAAAATATTATGTGGGCCAGCAGAGATTCCTTTCCAGTGTCAAGTATTGGAAGTATACATGTTTACAATCCTTTAATGGTGTTGATGGTATTCACGAAAGATTGCCTAATCCGAATTACGAAATCCAATAACTTAATTAAAATGGTAGGTACTGACATTAAGAAGCGATATTCAGTAGCCATTGAAGACCCATTGAAGAAGAAGGAATTACAAAAAATATCATTAAACAGCAAACGCTGTATCTATTGAAAAATTTTATTATTGAACATAATATATAATTTGGATACACCTACCTATTAGATTTTTTTAAATAATATAAGTGCCGGGTGGGACCCGAACTCGCATCCATTAGATGAGGGCGAATATGTTTTACCAGTTTAGTCACCAGCACCATACCTAAATAAGACGAAATTAACATTTAACCCCTTTGAAAGAAAATCTGAAAACTTTATTTTCATATACCTATATCCGATTTACTTTATTTATTAAATACCTTCGCCATTTTTGAAATACACAACAGTTAGGTACTCTTTGAAATGTTAAAATTAGACCAAATAACTTGATTATTTTTAATTTAACCAATCGTCAAAATGGGTTACTCTTTAGCTGCACTCTTTAGCTGCACTCTTTTTATATGCTATTATAATACAACTTATAATATATGTACCTAAAATTCCGTAAAACTGTGTCATTATTTCTATGCACATAATCTCAATGTCTAAGTGGTGGAGAGGAACCTTTTTACTTTTGACCTACTCGTTTGTGGAACATATCATTTGAATATAATGTTTGGGGGTCTGTTAAACTCTAAATCGAAAGATTTCGAAGCAATCATGACATTAGTGAGTAATTACGTTTTTATATGCGCCATGTTTCTCATGCCGCTAACCTGTTATTTGGCTAAATATTTCTGCAGTCGATTTAGCAGCAAACCGCAAATCACACTCATTTTATTTGCCTCTATTAATTCATATTTAAATAAATTATGTTCTTTGATATGTTTCTAAGAATATTTTTAATATGCTAACAACCATTAGGCATAATTTTATAATAATATTTTGAACGCCATAAAACATATTGAACACGAATATTTTTTTACAAATTATATTAAGTAAATATTTATATTATGTTTAATGAATTTATATTGAAAAGTGTCGGCTTATAATGTCGTGAGTCTTGAGTTCGTATCTTGGATCTGGCAAAAAGATATGTGTTGTTTTTCGATAAACGTTTGGAACTGATTAGAAAGTAGCTAACATCCATTTCACGTAAAAACAAAACAAAAATTTGTTAACACAGCCTCTACTCTATGGAGGCATATATGAACTTCCCTGGATTGGACATAGTAATATAATATCACGTTTATACAAAGTTTAAGATTCTTAAATATTGTGTATTATTCGTTTGAACAAAAAAGAATTACTTTAATTCGTAACTTGAAAAAACCTCCGAAACCCCATGCGGTCCACGATTTTTTGTAGAATTAGCTAATAGGTATGCATTGAAATTTTTCCAATACAAATAGAGGAATGTCATATAACTATATATAATAATAATAATAACACATCTTTATTCTTCTTTTGCCATATCCGCCCCTTAACTGGAGCATATTGACACCACGCGGCGCCTCCAAGAATCCCTGTCGCTCGCCAGTCTTCTTGCTTCGTTCCAGGTCAAACCAGCATCTCGTAGCTCCGCCGTATACACTCTGTAGATTGTATTTAGTGGCCTTCCAGGACGCCGTAATCCGGTCGGCTTGAAGAACAGGCAAACCAGGTTGAAGTTCTCTTCTGGCATCCGCAACACGTGGCCGAGCCAGGTCCAACGTCGCCTCTTCACTTTCTGCATGATGAGAGGCTGCTTGATGCGTTCTCTTATCTCATCGTTGCTCCTAAAGTCATACCGCATACCCAGTATTCGTCGCAAACATCTGTTTTCGAAGCTCAGTAAACGGTTGCTCTGAGCCTTTGTAAGGTACCATGATTCGCTACCGTAAACCAGCACCGTCAGAATGCAAGCGTCGAATAGGCGGAATTTGGTTTTAAACAAGTACAATCGTGAGTTCCAGGCATTCCGCATCGAGTTGAATGTTGCTCCAGCCATTCCCATTTGGATAGCGAGCTTTTTTTGTATAAAAACACAATATACTGCCCTGCTAAGTAAAAATACAGTGTTTTTGATTTTAGTGAAATGAGAACCAAGTTATAAACAACCCTTTCTCTTATATTATGTAAATTTAATAGATTGTTTTGACATAATCTCTAAATATACAGTGTATATTTCTTATTATCTCTTTCGCCAAAACTAAAAATACCTAGTATCACTTATTTTTACAACGTTTTTATTAGGTCATATTCTTGTTTGTCCGGTGGTTGTTTATCCAGTACAAATCTTTCAATCAATCTTTAACTAACTTCCCGACTAGCTAGACATTTTAAACTTTTAGAATATATCAGAACACGATGCCAATGCATTCTTTTAATACTTTTAGCCATCTTTAAGTTGAATTGAATTCATTTTCAGTTAATTCTGTTTTGTACGAAAAGTTATTTCGAAAGAAATCCGTAAAAAGTAAAACACAATTACTGGTTGCTAGGGGTCTGGGGTCGTAGCGATTAAATTATTAATATATACGTGCGTTACCATGGAAATCAAAATGACATTTCATTATTCTATATTATTTGTTTGTTTGTTTGTTTGTATATATTTACTTCATATCAAGTACAAGTTTGAGCATATTGAGCATAATAATTTAACAGAAAATTTAAGAACGTTGTATATAAAAAGTTCTTTTTATCATGTAATTATTTTCACATCGTGTTGTGAAGATATTTTGTTTGAAACTTGCAATTTTGTAATTTGTTAAACATATCAATAAATAATAAATTAATTAATTAAATAATATTACTTTCACTCGATAGTTAAAGGTTAAGATTGGCTCATAAAACTTGTAGGTACCTAGGTTTTTTTAATATCGTCACCAAAATAACAGAATATATAATATTTGACGGGGCGAAATTCGCGACAAGTG
The DNA here is from genome assembly GCF_057557595.1 of Rhyacophila brunnea. Classification (NCBI taxonomy): domain Eukaryota; kingdom Metazoa; phylum Arthropoda; class Insecta; order Trichoptera; family Rhyacophilidae; genus Rhyacophila; species Rhyacophila brunnea. The sequence goes on along the minus strand of NW_028232796.1, from coordinate 3,443,421 downwards.
TTATATTCGTAATTAAAAATGTCCCTCGCTTGTCACAACGGTTGGTCACCGCAGCTGTCGCTAGCTGTCACCTCCGCTCATTCGAATCATCCAACATTTATACAATTAAATTTTAATTACATCTTATCAACTTTGCCTTACACTTTGGTCGCCTTTGAAATTTTGCACAAGTGTCACGCTGGTGTCATTGGTCGATCAGAGAGAAACTGGTAATAATTTTGAATCAAAATTAAATTCGCGAATTTATTTGTAACATTTATGCAAATTGACTTGATTTTATATTTAGAAAACCTCACTTCGTTGTTGACGGAAAAATGAAAAGGAAATATAGGTACCTATTACATTTGTAGTGTCATGGCCGCCGTCGTGGCGCTGAGATCTATGCCATTATTGTAGTTCTCGAAACAGCCACGCTTCGCGTTAAACTTGCCACAGACTATGCATAATATTGTAATTGACTATTTTTTTTATTCAACGAATAATTCACAAGATTTAAAGATGTAACATTCCAATTATTGAACATACATAATTTTGAAAACACTTCTGAGAAAATATATTATAACCATTAGAAACATCTTTTTCAAAAAAGTAAGAAACCCTAAGCTAAAGGAGTTATACTTAATTGCGACAAGTTTTAACTAATGGCTCTTAATACTCTCTGAAGCGCTTTCCAAATCGAGCTACTATATGCGATCGGCTTTTGTATTTTAAAGCAAAGTAAGTATGTATTCTTTTAATTACTAACCGACGTCACGGATCACTCCAAGATTTTTTGTTGTAACTTACTTGAACTTGTTAATAATTTTTGATAATACTTTTTATTCAATGAATAATTCCCAAGATTTGAGAATGTAACATTCTAATTATTGAACAATTATTAATTAAAATTTGTCGTAATTAAGTATGACTCTTTAGCATCGTGGTCTATGTGCGTAGGCGCGATAGGCGAGAGATGCAGGTTCGATTCCTGCGGGGTGTCTTACTTTTTTCAATTGTTTTTGATTTTTTCTATTGTTTGTAATATATTTTCTCAGAAGAGTTTTCAAAATTACTATGTATGTTCTATAATATTATACTTATAGCCTAATTAATAAAGCACATATAGAGATGAAAAAAGATTTTTTATATTACAATTTTAATAATATGAAGATTTTAATACTGTAGGTTACTAAAAATAGACATTTACAGAAGACGCAATCAAAACAATTCAGGACTATCGGACAAAGGCAAATTTAGGGTCGTTATACATTTACAAGAGAAACGGTTTAAAATTAATATTTTACTTCAGTCGACTTTTAGAGAACTTTTTATTAAAAACACATTTTGCAAATTAATAAATATAATTGTCGTAAATAAAATAAAAAACAATTTGCCGAATAAATACGTTAGTCTGTTCGCTTTTAATTTTGAATGCCCGAATTTACTTTCCGATAATATTTTGCCGGGCTTCTTCTTTCCAATTAAATTTATTTCGCCCGCGACAAATCAAAATATAATTACATTGTTTTAAAATTCAATATTGGCCTCTGCGTTTTCTGCAAAGCGGGCGGACAGTGTCGAGTGTCGCAACAATGGCTACACGTTTCTTTTTAATTTGCAAACATTCGAATTAAAATTCAAATTTCCCGCTCATATTCATTTAATTCAAGTGGGCCCCTGGCGGCACGGCGTGCGTACAGATGCCAAATTAATGATCGGCCATCCTCGCAATTGGTATGGAGATTTGGACCCGACAGTCATCTGTTCTATACCCCCGCTACGCTGCCCTCACAATGAATGATCTCCCCTTTCTGGTAAAAATTACGGCAAAACTTTTCAAGTGTCCCATCTAGATTTCATTTAAATGGCTTGTATACCTATGCACTTTGTAATATAAAATACCAACAGTGTAAAATACATAATGATAATATTATATTTTAGTGTATTATTATTATTTGGCATATAGAATCAGCTGAAAACTAACTTAAGTGTATTTATTATTTTATTAAAATTAATGTACAATTTACACCAATTTCTAATCTGAAACATTTTTTAACCGGTTAAGTGCCCAAAGCGTCTTTGGACGCCCTAATTACACCAATTCTTATGTTAATTACTATCAATTAACTAATTGCGGCATAGAAAGGATTAAAAATCTTTGACGTCTATGATTGATAACTTCATTACCTATAATATTTAAATATACCTTCCATAGAATGTAATATTATTATGAGTGTAAGATATTTTTAGATTTAAGTAGTATATTTTTAGTCTATGTTTACTACTATACTAGTACCCGTAATAGAGTAACCTGTGGCGAGGGGTGGGGGTAGACTGTTAACATTCGACATAAATAGTGCTCACTCAACTTTGTCAGTCATTCGTATTTGTTTTCATTGAACTAAGAATACAATTTGTAGATGGATAGAATGTATTTATATATTATCACCGCGTTAGCACTTATGTACCACATTTCAAGTCTCATGGTTACTTATGTATAACTTACTTTACATGGTGATTGGGCCAAATACTAACCCTCGTCCTTCTCTTCCCACCTAATTCCAAATCCGTTATTTATTATTGTCACAGACTATGAGCAATTACGGGTTATGAATCGACCGTTGTTGCGAATAACATTCAGTTAGCTCAAGTGATATTCAGAAAGAGGACGTGGGCAAGTTGTTATAATTTACCGTCGCTATCTACCTACAGCGTGTCTCATACAAAACATATATGTTCGACCTTTGTTGCACTACGTCTATTACGGTTTGAGTGAACGTCGCGTCTATCAATCATACAATCATCATTAATCAACCTCATATAATATCATCCATCCAAAGTGTATCGTCCGTTTACCAGTACCGTTTACCATCACCTTCAAATTATACAGTCCATTGCTAAAAGCGCCACCACATGGAGAAAGTACAGTTTAAGGTCCCTCGTATATCCTTCATTAAAACATTATTGTTCATATGAAATATTTCTACCATCAGATCGTAAGTGAAACTCCGCCTTCTGGTTTAGTCGAATAATAACAGCGGGGGCATAAAACAAAAAAATACCTTTATTCTGTCATGCTTTCAGCCATTCACCATATTCATATTATAATGCCAAGCCGATCCTTTGTATGGCTTCCGCGACTCTTATGTGACATCCCCCCTTTTTGCCGTGAAGTTTTTTTATTTCATTTTTTTTAACATCGATCTCGTTCGTCTTTTTGTGCATCGATCAAATATCATTATGGCCACCAGATAACTATATACAGGCTTCTATAAAATTATATTTAAAGAATGATAGGTACCTCACTAACTTGCCAGTACTGCGGGTTAGTAGAGGTGTCATAATAATGGATAGGCCAAATATTATTGAGAAAAGTAAATATATAAACAAAACCTCGGCTTATATAATTTGTGTACTGTATAAATTAGATTAATTATATTACTAAAACTCTTAAATATAATATTATATTATTTTTTATACTAAAAATTATAATGTTGAAACCTTTATGCTTGTGATATTAATATGTAAGTATCTAATTGAAAAATAAGTATCACCAAAAATAATTAATTTAGTATAATTTTTTTTTTAATTTTAAAAATAATTTAATCACTTTTTACACATTTATCCAAAATAAGTACTAATTTAAAAGAGAAACAACTGCAAAAACTATAATATAATATCAAATGCATTTTTTTATTCGCACATAAAAGTTAGTTATATAATTAAAATATTAATAACATATTACTATATGTGTCGCTACATTTCAAAATCAGCCAAGTCCACCTTTAGGTATTTTTGACTTTTTGTGAATTGCTGAAGAACTACTGCTTTCTAACATTTCTGCATTATCAAAATGTGGAATTTATTCATTTTAAATATTCTATACTCGAAATAATATAAACTTTCACCCTTGTGACTGTGTATTTGAGAAAACAAAAAGCTGTTTTTCTCCTGTTCATCTATTATGGACATGGCTGATTCTGAAATCTAGCTACACATATAAGGTTATGTATAGAGTAGTATGCCCGCGGTGAGGTAGTGAAAAACGCTCGCCTTCTAGTTGTTCAATTGTTTTTGAAATTTGTGTTTCATCCATAGCAATGTTCGATGGGTTTAGCAAATTGCTAGTAAACCACTCCCGTAAAATAAAATCGTTTAAATAATTGTAAAAGTATTAATGATATAATTTTATTACAAGGTCAGCTAATAGTATTATTATCGAGATTCTAGGTACCTACATAGACACATAAGTATTCGTACATGAAAACGGTGAAAAGCGACACATGAACCCTTTTTAACGACGAAGACTATGATAATAGAGAATCAGGAAGAAGAGCAAAGCAAGACTCCAATTAAGCTGTAGCACTATCGATAGAAGAAGAAGATAAATTCATTTTTCATAAACCTCATACATTTCTACACATACCTTAATATGTATAATTTGTAAAAAAAAACCAAGTTGTTTTTGGTTTGGTTGATTGGGGTGTTTGTTTACTTACTGGTATTTTTAATGATTAATTATATTGTAATTTATTTACTATATCAGTTACTTGTGGGATAAATCTATCCGTTTTTAACATAATTTGTGTAGTAAAATATATTATTTCATTTTAATACATTGTGATTAATATTTTAAAAATAATACAAAATCTTAGTGTATCATTCGAAAAAAAATCAGTATCTACGTTACGTGGGTATACAAATACCTTTGTTTTCAATTTTAAATATTTTAACATTTTTATGACGTTGTCAGTCATATTTTTTATAATAGTAAAAAGGTAAATAATTTTAATGAAAATTACTCCCAAGTATAATATTTAAACTAATAATATAGGTCTTACATTGCTAAGTTTAATTAATATGATATTGCTTTGAGACACCTTTATCAAAAAAATGTGCTAGACACGAAAAAAAAACATCAAACGATTTAAAAATATTATTTACATTTTTAAAGCAAATATGAGATATTTGCATGTAAAGATTGAATGATCATTAAAATACACATTAAACGAGATAACAGCGCGTAAATAATAAGACATTAAAGACACTGCTTTAGAATTATTATACCTTCTCAAAGAAACAGGACTAGGGGATGGATATCAAATTGGTACCAAAATAAATTGCGTAACTCGTGACAGGTGAGCGTGGGTAAAATTTTGATTTACTAATTCGTTGAGCAATTCGAAATAAATAATTATATTCGAAAAATGTTCAGACATCACTGTAATAATGTAGATGTTAATTTGCTTAATGGTCCTCTCCTTAAACTGTATTTAAATCTGTAAACATATTTTATTATATTAAACAGACAAAATCTAATTGAATCACAAAGAAAACAGATACTCACACATTAACATTGTAGGTATATTACATTTACCCTTTTGCTCAAAGATTGATGGCCAGATGAACAATTAATGCGTTTATTTTTTGGCTGTGATAAGAAAAGATCCAAGCAGCCTGAAGAGAAGAGTGATTTCTGGTGGCGTCGAAGGAAGGGCGTTGCGAGGGCATGTGCCTTACACTATCAAGAAAGCGACTGAGGCGACAAAATCAGCGTAGAATCGCTATATTATTGAATGAGATTGTTGGGATTGCTTGTAATTTCATTGAGTACCATCCTGAGTAATGATATAAAGGATATGACGAAGAAAATGAATGCATTCTATTAAATTGGATGGTACGAATTATTTCATCAGTAGAAGAATAGTAGCACCACACGTTGCCTTAAATTTAGTATTCAATAATTTAATACTATCGACAGACGGTTTCTAATTTAATGTTTTTAATTTAAATTATAAGTGATTCGAGTTTATTACTATTCCAGTACAGTATGTTCCAGTAAAGTATGAAATAGTATAAAACTCAATTCAATTTATCATAACTTAGTATTTAATATTAAGTATATTTATCTCTTACAACAAAAATGTAAATGATACTTGAAGTTTTACTAGGTAGTGAAGTTTTCCTAAAATATGACTATCCTTCATTCTTTTTCTTCTTTTTTTATGGATATTGCATAGCATTTCTGAAAATTTAAGTCTATTACAGGGCTTCAACAAACACAATATAAATGTATATTATGCATTTAATGGCTTGTTCGGAGTTCGATTAATTTTCAGACAATACTCAGAGATAAAGATATCAGATTACGACCCTCATAAGGTATCTACAATTCATAACTAACCATGGTTCAATGTGCCCCTTTTTAAATTTAACACTATTAATAATGTATGTAACTTGCATTAGCTAACTACTAGTATTAGAATCTAAGTCTGATTTTGCTTTAATAATATAACTAACCAAAAACTTAAGAAACCCCTTTGTGGGGCAAAGATCCATATCGGATTATAGAGCAAATTAAAAAAAAAACTAAACAATAAATTATTATTTAATATTCAAGTCACTGTCATCGCTTTATATTTATAAATTGAATCGCATGCTGGTACACAAACTGAGAGTCGTCTGTGAAAAAAAATGTCCCCATTTTTATTGAGGTTCGTCCCCAGTAGGTTTTGTCCTTTGAGGGGATGCTTTACGCACATCCAGTTAGATTACGTCACCAGGATACCTTTGTCGGCGAACCTGTTAGTAGGTACTTACACTCTTGATGAACCTGCGGACAACGAATTCTTTTTGTACATATATAATAATTTATGTTATTATAATAAAGTCTTAAAAATATTTATTTTTAGAAATTCCAATCACACCAGGTAATTTAACAATATTCACTGCCTGTATTAATAATTTTCGGTGAGATAATAATTTGTCTGTTTGCGTTTGTGGCAATTATCTTGAAAAGTAAATATAAAACACCCTAATATAGGTATATCTAAAAACTGACAACGAGAAATAGATTAGTGTAAATTTCATATCGATAGCAGTACGTTCTTACCAAAAGTTAAATACTCCATTTTACTTTTCAAAATGATGAGATTTAGTTTGAAATTATATTATTCAAGCACACTAGTGGGTATCAATTCATAAAAACTGTGTTGCTTATTGCATTTACACAACATATTCTTAGATACTATCCGAAGACATAGTCAGTGCAGTAGTGCAAATAAACTGCGCACTACGCCTATACTTTCAGACTAGATGTAGCCAAGTGTAAATCAAAAAAATCTGTTCATAAACTATGTTTTTCATCCTTGTCAGATCAGGATAAATATAAGATATAATAATGAAGTAAATGTCCCGAAACAATTTTGATAAATCTTTGAAAAGTTTTTATACAATGTTCTCACTATCACATTTAATCACTTGTCAGTCAGTTATTCATTATTTTCATTAAATATAATAATACCACTTACTCATTGTTAAAAAGTGTCACTGGAAACATTTTAAATGTTTCATTTTCATCATGCATATCATCAAGTAATTATTCAGGTATATTTGATATCAGCACTTATACAGTTTTTCTTTTGTTGTTTTTTGTGAGGTGTTTCATTTGAACAATCCGAAATATAAAAATAAGAATGGTATTTTATAGTTATTTTTTAAAATTTATCATTGCAGTTATTTTATTGGTTTCCAGAGAGAGATTTATTTAAATGTTAAAATTCTATTATTGAAAAACGTCGGTTCTGAGCTCGTCCTAAATGGACTACATATCTCAAAATTGTACTTCAGTTCCGGTTTTTTTTCATCATAAAACGATAGATATAATAGCAGTCATACCAGAGACGATTGCATTTTAATAATTAACTACATATATACGATATGAATATTATGTATTATTCACATACAAGTTAATATATTAATACTCTATAATTTCATAAAAATTCAATATTTTATGTAACAGTATCTAATACGTACATATTAAGATGTAGAGAAATATGATTTTCTAATTGTATCTATGTTTTTCCATAGCCATCTTTAGATTGTAATATATAAATAATTATTTAACAACCCACCAGGCCCTTTCATAATACTAATTGTCTGTATGATGTCGAGTCGAAATTATTATTGAGTTCAAATATAATAACAACTATTTTGTTAATTCAATCCAATTCGCAGATTTTTAAAAATAAAAATAATTAGATCGAATTAGGCAAGGTTTTCTAGGCCTGCAAGGCAGAATGGGGGAAAAGTTTCTCAAAAGGTTTGATACCTGGAATTTCGCGTAATTAATACTGTCAAGAAAGTTTTCATCGCAGAAATTAATTACTGAATTTCTCGATAGGACGAATTGATAACGATATTTAATTGAAATCAACAATGGTTTTTGAAAATTACCCATACATTGAAATGCAAAACGTTACTTTAAACATTAAAATTATTTCGTAATTTTCATATTGCTTAAATTAAGAGTTATTGTTTTAAAAAAATGATAAACAATTGCTATGAATCGAATTTAAAGCTTGAATATTAAATAAATACTTACAAAATTATTTTCTCACCAAGGATATATTTTATTACATACCTACTCGTACATTTAAATTTATGTTTAGAAGATTGCACAACTATAAATTGTAATAAATCATAATCTAGAGAGAAAAAAAACACAAAACCATTATTATACAGTATTAGGTACATAGTATATTACGTTTTATAACTATGCAATTTTTTGCACTTTTACAACACTGATACGCCTCTTTTCCTAATTACATAGCATCAAATTAGATTAAATGATATTCACTTGTAATAATATATGTATCAATAAGAAAACAAATAGATAATATAATATGTAAAAAAAATATTTTTAGAATATATTATTAAGTACATTATTTTCATTTTAGAGCAGGGAGTGCAAAGTTGTGAAGTAGCAAGTATATTGAACGTGTTTTTCTAATGTAATCATGAATAATATCGATTGCAATTTAAATCACATATTATAAGTATTAGCAAAAGTACACTTTAAAAATTTCCGTCTTCAGGATCTTCTCATTGAAAAAAAACAATCACTAATCTCTTGCCTAAAAATCCTTTCAAGGACCAGACTCCTTATTGTTCACAAAACAAAATATGTATGCATCATATTATCTTAATCGTCATAGGATTTCACACCGTAGGTGTGCCGCTTCGTAAAAAAACAAGCTATAAATATAATATAATAATACACTTAATATTACAGGTGAAATATTTTGAATAAGCTTTATTTCATTGTGTTAAAAAATAAATTTATTAGCGCAGTGTAACAGAAACAGCGATTTTTTTAATTAAAAGAAAATGTATATTTTTACACTAAATCGTGCAAGGGAAGATATAGAGCAACAAATGCCTGTTAAATAACGTTTTCTTTATTGCGGAACATTCAAAAATAGTTAAAAGTATTTAAATATTTGAAATGTTTAAAAATTATGTGACTTATGTGACGGGCTGATGAAAAATAATTTGGTAGCTATATCACAAGAAAACATTTATTACTTTAGATAATATCTAAGTATAAATATTTTTTTCACTACTTTTAGATAACTATAGTGTGTTATGCATCATATAAAATAAATTTTATTAAGTTAGCTTAACTCATCTCAAAAAAATATAAAAAAAGCTTACCTAAACAGTTATTTTAATTGCCCTTCCGATTAGCATCAACTAAACAGCGTGCTCAGTTTTTAATTTGGAACAACAAAAATAGTACTCCAAAATTTCTTTGATAGTTAGTTATTGGGGATATACAGATTAATTCAAACAAAAATTGCTTAATAACAATACTATTGACAACAGTTGGTAAATTTTTGAATGTACTTCTATATAGGCGGGCAAATATTTTTCGTCTAAGCAATGTTATAGTTAGATATAATTACAGCCATGCAGGTACTCAGCATTGAATAGCAAACATATTGCATATACTATGTACGACAAGCCCTTATACTTGAGTGTCTCTGAAGCGATGTCACTTATTACTCCCTCGTAAGTATTAAATAATGTTTTACTCACAAAATGCAGAAGACTCAAGTTTTTGATCCGCTTTAGAGGCGGTGCCCTTTCATATAATACAATAAAGGGCGAGCGCCTATAATGTTAAATGAAGCTCTATAAATTGTGCAAGAATCAGTAGGTAGGTATCCCACGTATCATTTCATAATTTGTAATTTAAATTTCTTACCAACGTGAGCTGATTCGGCATGTAATAGTACCTTTTGTATGCTATAATTTAATATTTTAATCTACTTAGAAGCCTGAAAAGCTTAAAGCTACCAAATTATACGTAATTTTATCACATATATTAAGGAACTGGATTAAATAGAGACTTACGTAAAATTGTGGCGTTTTTTTGAGAACAAAAATCTTAGACAAAATATAAACATAATAATTAAAGTATATGATATAGTAAGATAAAAAAAAATTAAATACGTTTGATTGTTGCTAAGTTAATTGAAATAAAATAACCTCCTTTGTTAAATTGTGACAAAATATATGATACACAAATTAAAGGGGACGGTTTTTGGCTTAAAAACTTTTGTCCAGCAACCACAGAATTGTGTTCACCAGTGGCAAAGACTCCATACTAGGCGATTATTTAAAGCCTACCTTTTTAAGCAAAATAATGTTTAATTTCATATTGACGTATTTATATAATCACGTAATATATTCAATTGCCCAATGACTTATTATATCGTATAATTGTCATAATAATTTTACGATCTTTATCCTTATTTCAATAAGCACCATCTATGGAATCTCTCTAAAGTTTAAGAAAATAAGCCACATCGCGTCTCGCTTCACATATTTTATAGATTATGTTCGCGTGAATCCTATCGTCTTTTATATGAACTTTTGTTTTCATAATTTCAAGATGTCTGGACTCTGGAGCCGTCCATATAAATCTGTAAGCTGTTTAAGGAGCGCCTACATACGTAAGTGCACATATATTCAAATAATTAATAAGAAGATAATTTTATAAAAAACCTATGGTATTCAATCACAATATATAAATATTAATTGTTGTTAAAAGTATGAAATAATTTATCTCGTGATTTTTATAAAATTTATCAGTTAGTTCACTCATGGACTAAGACAATTATTTGTTCAGCCAGTTATGTGAGTTGAGATCTGATATTGTACTTAAAACTGTGTTTTTAATATAGAAGTATTGTAAAATGTCTAGTTTTATGGGTTAAATTATAAATTGTAATGGAACAGATACACCACAACGAATTTTTTCAAAGATGACAATATATTTTGCTTAATTTTATATAGTTAGTGAGCTTTTGAAATTTCATCGATTTAATGTGTCGTTGTCATTAGTGTGTCAGCAGCTATCCATCAGTAGTAATATCGGATTATCTTCTTGTTTTTTCGTAAGCATATCTGACAAGTGTGCTTTCTCCACAGCCTACGTCTTTCCAAAAGTCACCCTTCGCCACGGGTGTTCAATATTTATAATTTAACCTATTACAGACAAAAAAAGTCTGTTATGCAATCAGTGACTTTTTAAAAAAAATATTCTGTTATAAGTATATAATATAACAATGTAATATACGTACCTATATTCCATTTTATTAACAATAATAAGAGACAACTAATGTTGGTAAATTCATTAAAAGGTAAAAAATAGTTTCAAAAAGTCTTTGAAATTATTATATCTCATAATCTCCATGAATTATAAAAGAAGATTGAAGATCAATAACTTCATATTATTGTCTAATATAATATTATCCTTATTTTGTTCAACGACTCTCATACAATAATCGAGTATAAGGAGGTATGGTATAATATATCGGAAAATGATTTTGAAATGCTTCCACTTCATATATTAAGCCCAAAGTCTTTGTTTCATTCCCTTATTTTAAATTAGGCTTTGACGATGAAATCATCCAATGAAAATGCGCCCGTAATTAAGCGATAGGAATTCTTGAGTAAATACGGGCAGACAGATAGATACTTCAAAATTCAAATCATTTAATTCCATTTTATTGTGCATTTTATTTCGTTACTAATTATCGTGTTATATTTTTTTAATAATGAGGTATTTAATTAAAATGTCTTAATAAATATAATATGATAAAACATTATTTTATTAATAAAAAAATACTTACAGCATATTTATTATATTTTCAGAAACACTCATCAAAGGGAAATGTTTATTCACCCTCACTCTAAAGTTATCTTTATATATTTTTACAAAGATTGGTAATAATTCATTTTTTCAAGCCAGGGATAAGGGAGCGGTAAAAGGCAAAAGCATCAGATACACTACCATCAATCCAAACATGTGGTACATTCATTTATCATGAATAACCTGTTTTGAATAATTGCTAATTTTTTCAAAATTTGAATTTAGAATGATCGTTTTCTAATCACATTTAATATGACTTTAGTGTAACTTTTCCTACAACCCTATCACAATTTTTTGAATACAAATACAAAACATAACATTGTGGACATAGCAAATCTAAATTTAAGACGTACACAACATGAGATTTACATTATAACATATATTACCCCTACAAGAGAGAAGAATAGAATATAGAAAATAATAACAAAAAAAAAATACTTAGTACAATTTAATACAGCAAAATAAAGTTTCAAAAACAAAATGCAAAGTACATTTGACAGACATTGAAAATGTCTTAATAATCTTGCACCCTTCGCTAATGGTGAATGATAGGCTTGGTTACTAATCATTTTAATAATAACTATTATTAATAAAGTGAAGAAAATAATCTACTTTTTATTTAAACTAATGTTGCAGTCAATTCAGATCCATCACCGACTATACAAGCGCCTTCTAGGTAATTCTTGTTTTTAGTCAATCATGTTTAGTATCTCATTGCCATTCTTGATCTTGTCCGTTTATCTCTTCCAGGGATGTCTCAAGAACTGGGCATTACTTTAAAAATTGTATGGTGAGCAATCAGATCTACTGCATTTACGAACTCGATCTCCCCTCAAAGTATTAACTTACTATCTTCGACTTAAATTTCTGGAAAAGCTCAGCATTAATATGAATTCACCACCTTTTATTTTATTTATCCTGTATAAGTACCTATTCGTATTGTTACTGCGTTAAGACTTAGATCCAGCCCGAACATAAATATTGGTTTAATGGTTAGATTTTACTGAACTATAATTTTATTTTTTTGTGTACCTACTAGATTGAAGGTTGAATCTGAAATAAATTCTTCAGATATGAATTACAGGTCCATTGCGTTCTAAAATATAATTTTTTCATTAAACAGAAAAGCACCTATATATAAAATATATAAGGCTACTATATTACAATATAAGCTCATTCCATTGTAATATACGAACAACTGAAGAATTATTATATATATTTATTCAGTGGCCATGTTACGCGATGTACAAAAGATAGTTACTTCTTGTCAATGTCCGCTGTGACATAATGCGATGTATCCAAGAATCCCTGTCGCTTGCCAATCGTCCTAGTACTTTAATTACTTTGTACCCACCGCTAGTAGAATATGTCGCGCTGGGATTATTGAGCAGTTACCTAGAGTGACCAACGTCATAACAATTCAATAATTCCATCGCGATACATTCCACTCATGGTGGGTTAAGAATGCGCAGGTCATGCCAGTGTCACTTAAGTTTCACTGTACTTATCTATACACTCTGTGGATTGTATTTAAGACGTTATAATCTGGTTGGATTGAAGAAAATGCATGCTAGGTTGAGATTATTTAGAGGCATTCACATCCAATTAAATGCTAGAAACACCATCATTATATATTGGTTACATGTAAATTGTATGTATTATATTTCACCGTAACACAGTTCGCCGTGCGCTTTCTTATCGGAAAAAAGATGAAGAGATGACAAAAGATGCCAAAATTCATGAAGAATGAAAACCTAACCAAACCTAATTTAATCTAATCTAACCTAACAAATAATCAAGTATATCGGCTATTTTTAAAATTTGTTTGTCGTGGCTTCCTGTAAACAGACAAGAACCGTGTTTTATTTAGACATGAAATTTATTTCAGTGCTATCCAAAGAGGTTCGACGGTCATTAATATACAACATTTCACGGGGAAGTGTGATACGGCGAACTGTATACGTACAAATTTCCAGAGACGGTTGATCAGTCCAGTAGCTTTCGCCATTATAAACATACCACATAAGCGTGAAGTTCGATAGTTTTGACAGAAAATATGACGTAGTAGCGACGCCGAGTGAGGAAAAACGATGCAATAGGCTTCACGTAAGAGCATTCGGAAATCATAACGGTAATAATCATCAATAAGTCCCTATGTAATTTTTTCACACACAATAGAAGAAAACGCAATCTACATAATTTCCAGTTTAAGTTATTCCACAATAATACCAAGATTTGCTTTCATACGCTATCACTCTCCGAATCTGAATATCTGTTTCTCTTTGCGTTATATTTAATATTATAGTTTCAACTTTTAAACATGTCAAAGTTGCCATAAAACAAGTTCCGAACAAGTAATTCTTTGCATATTGTCATTTTATCTAGTCAAGCATTGAAAATATTATAATATGTTTTAAAAATATTGAAATCAGTTTTTTTTCCAGAACATTCTCTCACTTCCCTGAGCATCAACTCATGTATCATAATGCGGCAAATAAATCATCCCGCCGCAAACTACAGACGCCCGTTCGCTGGTATTATTTGGTTTCGTTTCTTATAATATTTTCGCGGCGCAGTGGCTTGAGAAACTGACTGCGCTGTTTATCACTTCAGCTGTCACACAGACAACAACGAGCTAAATAACCACGACTCAGCGAATGTATTTTACTCGCGCTTTGAAATATTGCACGCTTTTAACGGCATTTTGCATGCACAAATTGTGATTCTAAAACTGAATCTGTAACACCCAAGCATGGAGCGCAATATATCTATTGAAAATGAGGCAAGTCTTATGATTGCTATGAATGGTATACGTCATAGTAGTGTGACAAATCAACTATTATGAAAAAATACCACTAGGTATGACGTGTTTCCACCTTCTCAGCGAATATGACTAGTAGGTATTAGCTCAAATTACTCGGCTAACTATTTCGCTGTATTTCTATAATTAACAGAGCGTTGGAGCAGGAGCACGGAGCGGTGGAGCAATCGGGTTTTACGCGGAGCAGGAGCGGAGCCGAAGCACCGAAAATGTGTAGTGCCCACTGCTCCGGATGTTTTTTTTTATTATTAAATTTTCGTGCTAAAATCCAATGAAAATAGTATATTTGACACTTTGCAACACTGGAATTATTTAAAATATGGCCGAATAAATAACCTCACTCTTTTGACAGCAGAGGCAGATAATGAAAGACGATTTGCTGTCAAGCATTTTGTTTAATAGAATTAATAATGAAAATGACGAATAATAACC
The DNA here is from genome assembly GCF_057557595.1 of Rhyacophila brunnea. Classification (NCBI taxonomy): domain Eukaryota; kingdom Metazoa; phylum Arthropoda; class Insecta; order Trichoptera; family Rhyacophilidae; genus Rhyacophila; species Rhyacophila brunnea. The sequence goes on along the minus strand of NW_028232796.1, from coordinate 3,428,188 downwards.
TTATTTGAAAACTACTTATTTTTTTTATTTTTTAACATTTGTATCCATATAATGTATTAGTAACTATTAAACCCGGAGCGCAGCAGAGCCTAGAGCTGGAGCGGAGTGACTTAAAAATGTCCACTAAACCTTCTGAATTATAAAGTGCCTACATCTGTTTCATTACTATACCTGTCGCCATTCTGACGTAATAAGTTTTACGTGTCATAAGAATTTTTCTTTTAATAAAGAAGCTTTTTTTAAGAAACTTTTCTAAGAAGCTTTTTGGCTGTTTCTTGACAATCTATTAAAATTTTTATTATATCTTCGTATTGTTTACAATCTACTTATATTAATTACAAACAGACTGTATTAAATTAATTTCAAACTGCGGTAAATAAAATAAAATGTGGATAGTGTGATTGATCCCTCGTAAAAGTTATACGATAGTAAATACCAGCATTACTTTCTACGGCCAAGGTAAACTAGACATAATCATTCTGTAAGAGTAAAAAGACAATAATTAAACAAGCATATTACCTACGTAAATATTATGTACACTGAAGACAAGATAAGAGATAATGGCTGCAAGCTTTTGAGTTGAATGCAATGGGCAATCTTGGACATTAATGCCTTTATCATGAAATATGTGTGCATTATAAACATGTATCCCCAAAATTTTAAAATTAGATTGATATAGCTAGATATTAAGTAGGTGATATTTTATATTCTTTCACTACTCAAATTAGATTTGGGGTTCTGAGTCTGCTCAAATAAAAAGTATTCAGTAAGTATTTTTAATGATAATGGTACAACTGGGTGTGGATCTTGACGTCCACTAATATCGCTCTTTACTATTCAAATTCAAATTTATTTTTACATACGGTGAATATTACAAATTATACATTTAAGATGATCACAAAATGACATTTAAAAACTAAATAGTATTACAACAGTATAAAGAAAAAATAAATATATGCAGTATCACAAAAAACAGTATGAAAAGTAAAGTAAAAGGCACAACAATTCTGAAGCATGGAAACACACCGTATGAGCTAAGTGAACCCTATTTTAAGAATTTATAAAACAACGCCCATCTGTAATACGCATCCTCGCGTAGGTGTAATATTTCATCATCCGAAGCGATTTGGTTGAACAAAGTTATTACCCTCACTGGCATCACCAACGGCAGGTTAGTTTTGCATCTTTGGAGAACAAACAGCTGATGCTACCAATTTCTAAGATAGTTATCAGGGACATACGAGTCAATACTACCAAGAATGGTAGAGTTTTTATTTACACCACGCAGAAGTCGGAAAAAATACGTAACCAAATATTTATATTGATATCTTCCGTTGTCTTATGTCTTATGTTTTAGATCACCAGTTGGTCTTGTGCTGAGAGTCTAAAAGTCGTTATCGGTGTGTCTATTTGTAATTCTAAAAAAATCTAAATCACATGTCAATACAAATTATCAATCGTTATGTGATAGCAAGGAAACGTTCATATGAAAATGAGTCAGGAATAAAAAAACAGGCCAAAATAAACAAAAAAAAATATAGGTAGCAAAAGTTTGCTACTAAAGTGTCAAACTCACTTAAATTCAATGTATTTTCGTTCTAGCCAGCCGCCAGTTCGGGGTATAAAAATGAAACATATTCATCAATGCCATTGAAACTTTTTCCGGGAATATTTTTCATAATCAAAAGAAGTGAAAAGGGTTCAAAAGAAAATAAAAGCTATAAACGCAAATTAAATGAAGCATGATTCGACGCCAATTATTGTTAAACCTTTTTCCGTTAAGATTTTAACAGTAGACGTTTGCTTTTCCTTTGTTTTATTGACAGGGAAATTTTTATGAGTGTCAATTTGTATTTAACATAGTCTAATAACTAACTTGTTTACGGTGATACAATAAATTATTTTTGAAAACGTTTTAACAATATTAACCATTCCCAATAAAATACTAATATTGTATTAACGGTCTTCATTATAAGAAATATTTGTGTCACTTGTGCCGTATTGTAGACCAGAGGTGAGTTGGAAAGATTGTCACCAGTTTGTGTACTTAAGTTTCGGATGAAACTACCTATACTAAGTATTTGTGGCCCAATAAACTTATTCCAAAAAACTTGTGATGATATCATCGCGAGTCGCTGTTCTGTGCACTCGCCAGTTGGTAGACTTACAACACTATTGACATTAAATGCGCACGAACGAAATAGCACTTGATTATAGGTATATTTTAATGTATTAGTCTATTGCGTTCGAATGTATGAATAATAATAGGTCATAAATTTTGTATCGCAGCACAGTGGTGAGATGACGCACAGGCTTGTTATATACCGCTCAAAACATGTTTAAAATTTTAAAAAAAATCACTGTTATTCATTTTTGTTAACAATAATACAACTCATAAATTTAAAATTTTATAATAAACGGGACTTTTCGACAAGCGGAGCTCAGCAATTATATTGAAGCCGATACACAGTCTGAGTTCCCTGAGCCGATACGTATTTTAAAATACTAATAATATGGAGTTGGTTTTAGTTTCAGTTGAGTATGAAACTTTTGTCGCATACGCACTCCAAACGATCAAACAAATACTGTCTAGTAAGTATTTTGGAACAAGTTTATATACTAAGTATTTTTTATACTGGTAGTAAGTATACTTAGTCTTCAAAATCGACCAGTTTTCCCATCTCTATTGTAGACCTGTCGTATGGCATTATTAAAAGCAAACAATTGATTTAATAAAATATTTTTTGTGGTTTTAGTGAGGGAGAGTCCAAACCTAAGGATCAGTGTGTGTGCACTTTACCGATAATGAATGAATTAATGAATAATTATGTGTTCTTTGATTTTATTAAATACTGTTATTAAAAATGTATTAATAACTAATAAATTAAATGCCAATGGGCTGAGTGATATCTCTCAGCGATTGAACAACCGCTGGAAAATGCCATCATACAGTGGTATCCAAGGGGCACTAAACCTCCACAGAGATTCCCTAAACCAGCTGGATAGACGAACTCGTAAAGTTTGGTGGATTTATGTGGCAGTAAATAAATAGGGATAGAGAATAGTGGATAGAGCTAGGGGAGGCCTTCATCCAGCAGTGGATTGACACCGGCTGATGATGATAACTATTAAATAGTTTATATTGAAAAATAAATAATCAGATCTTTTCTTAGAAAATCGAGATTAATCTAATATTAATATAATAAACTATTTCTTTTATTCAACGAATATGACACAAGATTTGAGAATTTATCATTCTATATATTATTGAATATACATAATTTGAAAACATCTCATGCGTACACACTAGAAAAAATCATTTTGTAGAATATATAATTTATAAAGCAATTCGATTAGTATTTCATGTACTTAACAACTACTACTTTAAATCGTCGTAATTTAGTAAGATGCACGTAGCTTAATTGGAAAAGCATACTGGTGCGAATCTAGCAGATACAGGTTCAAGTCCCGTCGGGAGTCGTATTTTTTTTCTAAATAATATTTTTCTAGTGTGTATATGCATGAGATGTTTTCAAATTGTGTATGCTTAATATTAAAATAATATGTAACACCTACTGATGATGACATATTATGTCACAGTTTATATTATATTTTCTTTGTGACATTCAATATTCAACACGTTTCTTGTATTACGGCCGTTACGTTCAAATTAGCATCTTTCCGATTCAAATTTACAGTGCCGCCCCTCGCGTGCCTTTTTCCACAATGGGGAGGGTGCAGCAACTTAATCTTATTTGCGAAATTCAATTTAGAGTCAATTTTTTTGTCGAACAGTGCGACGTGTGCAATAGAGGAGCCCCCCACCCTCTAGTTTATTTATTCACTACGCGTAACTATTAAAAGTGTATGCAATAAATTCAAGGCGGCTCGCATTTTTTACATCTTGAAACATCTTGTTTCATATGACTCTAAGATGGGGAAGTATAATACACCTTGTTTGTTTTCAATTTTGAAGAAGTCGCGTATTTTGTGTCACTAACACGAAATTTTGTACACAATATGTTGATTTGTTCACTCATAGCAAGCCTTAAGGATGGACGAAATATACATAATAATATGTATTGACTATTATCACTCTTCTTCCTGGTACTTATTCATTATGATGAGAGAACCAACGGGTGATACCTCTTCGTAATGAGGACATGCACATGTCAGAGACATTATATCGTCTTAAAGGAGGATAAGTACACCACAATATATGTCTTTTAAAGTATTAAATTTAAGCTCAATAGTTTATATGGTGAAAAATAATTAATTGATTTATGACTCTCCCAGACAAATCAACCTCGATCACACTAAGAAATACGTCAAATTCTTGAAAATAAATGATATCAAACTAGAACATTATGGATTGTCTCTAGAGAGACAGGATTTGGTTATTATCGAAGATGTTAAATTATTATAGTGAAAAGTGACGGCAAATTGAGGCTTCAGATCTTAAGAGCCTACCCTTTGTAATATTGAAACACGTTAACAGACAATATTTTAGTTAATTTGAAACTGGATAAAATAAACAATGTTTAGTTAGTAGTGGCATATTGATACTTGAATGCACCTACACAATAAACAAAAAGTTATTTAAGTCAAGCTTTTGTGACAATAATTCACACATAAAAACACAAGATCACATCAATCAGTATGTCATAGTAATGTTATGTTAATATTGGTAGAATTGTATCAACATCAAAGCCTTAAAATTAGCATGGAGTTAGACGTGTTTAAAAAATTATACATAATATGCAATGTGTAGTAGGTTATACAGTTCACCGCGAGTTGTTGTATCGGCAACAAATCCATGCCTAAATTAAACATTAATAATTAAAAGATAAAAAGAACTTTTTAAATAAACGTTTTTGAATTTTCTGTTGAATCATATAAACTTGACTTGACTAGCTTAAACGATCAAAAATAAAATGTACTTGATAGAAATAATACTGAAATGTCATTTTGATTTCCATGGTAACGCACGTATATATATTAATAATTTAGTTGCTAGGACCCACTTAGCAACCAATAATAGTTTTACTTTTTACGGATTTCTTCCAAAATAACTTTTCATACAAAACAGAATTAACTGAAAATGAAATAAATTCTGCTTAAAGATGGCTAAAAGTATTTAAAAAATGCATTGGCATCGTGTTCTGATATATTTTTAAAGTTTCAAATGTTTAGCTAGTCGGGAAGTTAGTCAAAAATCGATTGCAAGATTTGTACCGGACAAATAAGAATACGAGCTAAAAAAAACGTTGTAAAAATACCTAATAAAACCAACGGAATATTATTCAGACAGAAGAAAATATGTAGGTAAGTAAATTATATATAAAATCATAATATCGTTTATGTTTATATAGAATACTGAATGATCAAAAATGGGTAGCAAGTATATTCTCATATCAATTCGTATATATCACATATAATATGATAATTATAACAGCGCTATAATGATATATTTGATAGCTATCGATTTCAAATTAATGTTCTTATTGAATGTAAAAAAAATGGAATATTACTGTGTGTAAACAAGCGTCGCATCTCAATGGTTCTGTAACATACGTACAACTTAATTCATGGTGAAATGCTTCACAAACAGCGCGTATTTTTTTTTTTGATTTTAAGGTTATACGGCCATCTGTGTACGGCATAATTGCTCACTGTGAACCACATACGTACAATTTACACGTAACGAATAATTATTGTAATATTATAATGAGCCTCCATTAAGAGCGTACTTCAGTGAAACGGAAAATTTTTTTCAACAGTAGGTGCCACAAAATTTCGCACTCGTCGCCAATTGGACACCGACAGTCGAGGTGTGCGCACGTCGATTTGTTTTGTCATGGCGTCGGATTAATATATTCTTAAATCGTGTAAAGATGACTAAAAAACTTTACGTATGTACTTGAAAAAGAAAACATGTCAATGAATATACTATTATTATTACTAATATAACATTAAATGGGCGCATGTTGAATTTTTATGACATATTATATTTCGTTCGGCATGCGTCATTTGTACAATCTGCGCATCGCGTAGCCACGATCTTTTTAGACCATGCCACAACTGAAGTATAGCCTTAACAATCCGATATTAGCACATTTAAACCGCTTAAAATATATATGGGAAAAACCATGTGATAAAAAATCGTAGTATATTCAGTAGATCTATTAATTGTATTTTTTTATAAATAAAAATATTGCAAAGTAAACTGTTGTATTCTTAACAAGGTGGATTGTATGCCCTTTAGTATATAGTAAAAATGCTTAGCAGAATCACTTTTGTTGTAGGCTTATTTATGACAGTATGCGTGTATGCAATATTCGTCTGTCATAAGAAGGGAGAAACACACTGAAATTGACTTGACTTTTGGATTACAGGATGGAAATTGTTTTCATTTTTTGAAAAATCAAAAGAAATATTATATAAGTATACAGTTTTTTAAATATTTTTTTTTCTTACATATTTTTTTTTAATATTATATATATTCGGTATTCAATAAATAAATGAAACAATAATTAATATTTTCAAAATAAATTTGGTAAAAACCAGAATACATCTATGAATTATGTCAGTAATATTGATGTACTTATTTAATCACAAACAACATCTCCGATAGTGTATATTATAATAGAACTAATAAGTTATATCCGTACATATTACTAAAATAATAAGAGCACTCATTTGGACAATGTGAGTTTGAATCCAACATGGTCCAATTTTGTTTGCTCTTTCTGATATTTTGTATTTATATGAGGTTTTTAGAATGTTTGTATTTTTATTTATTTTATTCACATATCAGCAGTTTATATAATAATTACTTTACTGTCAATACTGTGCCTAAACCATACCCGTCAAGCAGTTATACTCGTATCTTTATGCGAACAGTTTACAACCAACGTTAACATTTCATGCCGGTTGGGTTTAGTCTAGACTGGGAAAACAAATACTGGTTGTTCAATACGTGCATCCTATCTGTCTTTTTGAATGTTTGTGAAACATGGTATATGATCAAAGCTTAAGGGTATCATCTTTTGAGTTGTGAGTATCGATGTGTCCAGCCAATTATCGGAGCAAACTGTTACTACCGCATCACCATTTCATCAGTAGATGCACCAGTTCTTGGTGACGGATTTGATGACTGATTCCTAATAACGTTCGAGAGTAGAGTATACGTTTTATAACTTCGTACATTTTTGCACTTTTAACTACACTGATACGCCCCTTTGCCTGATACTGACCTCACATAAATTGAGATCAAATCAATGATATTCACTTGTATTGATATATCTAGTAATAAATAAATAACATATTATGTAAAAACATAAGTAGGTATATTTAGAATATATTAGGTACATCATTTTTATCCTAGAGCCGGAGTGAAAAGTTATGAAGCGTATACTCTACCTTACTATGCGGCTTTATGATACAGCCTACAGACCCTGTCGCGCATACTGTATGTAACGATGTCTATGTGATAATTTGTGAAACCAGTACGGTACATCTACAATCGGAAAAATTGGATGAATTGGTATAACTCAAAAAGGTAATGCATCACTGCTTTATAAGGGAAGGTAAGTGTTTTGAAAATAAAATATTAGGATGTAAGTATATAAAATTACTCTAGAAACTAAATTAAATATTAAATCTATTCTGCAACAAATAATTCTGTTTCACACGCCCAGACGAACAGAAAGCCCCCTTCGCACAATCAGTTTTACTGTCGCAGCATGTGACCGCGTTATTTGTAGTGCAGAATTTTTAATAAAATTAACCGTATAATGAATTATAACGCCTGCGATGCAATAAGTCTAGCAGTAATGAACTATTCACCGTTATATATTTTGTTTGCACGGGTTCAATGTTTGACAGGGGGGAAAGTTTGGCCCCCGATGCTAATCTGGTGATAAAAAAGATCGCAAGCGGTGCGATTTGATTGCTACGGCTCAGATTTATAGTTATTTAATGTGGGAACGTGGGGTAAATCTTTCGTTTGGTAAGTAAGTATTTAGTATATTATATAGTAAAAATTTATACGCACTACCATGGTTGTATTAAAATTTATAAAATATTCAATATAATTTGCTATATGTCCGTTAAATGCACAATAAATAATATAGTCATGTTCACCTGCTTTGCAGGCCAAAAAGAAATCCTCATCAATGGCACTTAGCTCGAACAGGTGAAAAATTACGTCTATTTGGGACAACAATTAGTGTCTATGAAATTGTACGCAGATTATAGCTGGGCTGGAGTGTTTTTGGCCGCATGAATAAAGTAAAAGAGAGACCCAGAAACATAGAGTAGCATAGCGTGGTATGGAGATGTGCATGCTGGGCATAACGCGAAAGGACAAAAAGAGGAATGAGTTGATAAGGAAACAGACAAAGGTTTGCGATGTAGGTAATAGAGTTTGCCGAGAGCCTCAAATGGAAGTGGGTTGGACACATAGGTCGAAGAAGGGACAATCGCTGTACAAATCTAGTCATCCAGTGGTACCAATGAGGTACAAAACGTCCGCAAAGTAGACCTAGAGGCCGCTGGATCGATGAAATGATTAAGTTCTGCGGAAGTACGTGGCATTAGTATTTTTTTAACTTTACCGTCATATACTTATATAAAAGATTTATCCATATAATATAAAACAAGGCTTTTCTTGAACATCTTTAGGTGCATACCCATGTAGTTCGATTATTGATTAACGATGAAATTTTACGCACGATTCTTAATGATAGATAACGAACTAGGGTAAATATCCAAGAAGAAAGTTGAAAATAAAATTATCGAAAGGGGGCGAATGCGTCAATGAAATGAGTTTGGTAGTGGGGATTAGGGGGTGGTAGCGAGGTGAGAAGGGTTGTTTTATTGGATTCATTAAGGATGATCACCAATGAACAATAATGAAATTTACATCCTGCACAAATTATTGATGGAGTTTTATTAAAAAAGAGAGCTAAGCACTGAATATTTTAGGATATATCCCATCCCTGTACACCAGTTCCATAATAATCATTATTATCTGTACTCACTAAAAATCAATTAATAATACTGCATATTAAATATCACCAACCATAAATTTTGATTAACTTAAAATTTAAAAAAAATCATAATGAACGTTAATGCATTACTATATGGACTACGAATAGATTCATGTTGGATGTAACACCCATGTATCGAAAAGATTAAGGGTGGAAATAGGTATCTACCGCAAAATATATAATATGTTATGCTAAATGATCTATAATTTATAATATATGCTGTGTCGAGCTGTTTTTTTCTACCAAAAATGCTGTGTATGATGGTACATTTTGTGAATGATAACAAAATCACATCGAAAAATTCGACATAATATTTCAGTCGATACAAATTTGTAAGTGCCAGCCGGCTCAAACTTATGAGCTTATAAAATTAAGCGCTAAGGATCAATAAATCTGAAGATGGGGATACCGTAATGGATTAAGAGTGACTGCGGTTTTGATGATTATATCGTCACTGTACAGGCCAAATGACGTACCGTGACTTGACCCAAAAATTATTTTATATCAAAATAATTCAAAACTAATTTTTAAGCCATTTTGTAACTTGACAAAAAATATTACAGTCAAATGCTGTAACCCTCTAAAATAAACGTAAGCCGATTGTGCCAATAAAAAAGTTGTCAATTTGTAATAAAATAATATAAGTATATAAAATAATAAATAAATCCAATGCCTACAGTTTATTTCATTTCCTGAACAATTTGATATTTAAGGGTTACGACAATTGATTTGGACAGTGGCGATATTATAATCATTCAAGCTTTGTATTTTATATTTTTCTATACCTGCAAGCAATCACTATATTTTTCTTTTTATGAATGAATTATTATTTTGTAAATTTACACGTTATTCAATTAGCTTATATTGATAAATAGATAGGCAGATGAGTATAACGAGGGTGGCTAAAAGTTTGACAGTTTAATTAAATTCTTTATTAACCTGTTCAAAACAGCCCGTTACCTTTAATAGCAAAATAATCTTAAAATTTGCTGTTACCTATTCATAGATAATACAGTTATTAATTCAAATAAGACCTTCATTTTAATTAAGCAACATATTTTGATAGAGCTCTAATTTTTTTTAATACTGTACACTTTGACCATCAAATTAAAGTAAAATATACAAAATATTATCTTAACTAAATAATCAATATAATTATTAGGAATTTTATGATTGACTTGACATAAAAACCTCCTTCATTTAGTTAGAGTTAGGCCAATGATACACACACCATTCACAGGCACTGTGATTGACGGCGCTTCAAATAATCTAGTACCATTATCTAATAACAAATCACCTCTTATGATGCCATACCACATGTGCTCCCACAGGAGGCAGTATCTGGGATCCAGACTAAAACTTTTACATCGAGATATATACACGTCACTGCCACCGTTCCTGGAACTAAACCCGTTGTAATACTGCCAGCATGCAAAAAGCGCGTGTCGTAATACTTAAATTGCAAACAGTGCCATGACGTAGATGTCAATATATATAAATTATGTGGACAATTGATAGTCTTGTTATCCGCACCATGAGTACTTTAGTGTATTAAGTCAAAAATTATCATTTTGTAGTTAGTTAATAATGCAGTTTTATTCAGTTTTTTTTCTTTATTTATTGCTATGACGTAGTAACTCAAACACAATGTGAAATGCGTTGTAATTGAGTTACTTCACTATTTAAGTATTTTGAAAATATTTTAAGATGACTGCTTTACTATATTGTTAAGGGCTTGCGCAGACAGAGAGCGGTCGGAGTTCTGCGTTCAACCGACCGTTGACCGCTAACGTTCAGGGACAGCAGACAGGTGGCGGTCAACAATAAGCGTTCCATTTGTTTACAAACGTTGTACTGACACAAGCGCTGCATAATGCTTGACCGCTATATTCCGACTGCGAGTGGAAGTGAGAAAGCACCGCTGTTGCGTACTCACTCCCCCGTGTGGTTTCGCTCTATGTTGTGTGACTGCTCAGCGGAGGTACGGCGTTCTTTGTAATTCCGGGCATAGAACTCCAGAACTCCAGCGTTCCAATTGACCGGCGCGGTCTGACCACCGGCTGTGTACCCATACAGTATGAAGTCCATACAGTACAAAGAACGCCGAACTCCGAACGCGGAACGCAGACCGCCTGACCGCGCTCTGTCTGCGCAAGCCCTTAGATATACTATGGTGATGCATTAAGGGGATGCTTTTACCTACCAGAGGTACCTAGCGGGAAAATACGAAGCTTGTAATTTGAGACATTTTATGATTTTGATAATTGACAATTTCAACTGTATTAATTAATAAATATGTATAATACGTATCTGAAAACATTAAAAAGAAAAATATTTTTTATTTTAAATCAAAGATAAACTTACAATTGTAAAAAAATGTGAATTTGTTACATATTTACGTACACAGTTACGTTATTATTACATTATATTTTATTGTCATATTAATTATTAAAGATGCCCACGGTGGCCGCGCGGCTTAAGCATTGGACTATAACGCCGTGAGTCCCAGGTTCGAATCCTGGGTGTTGCAAATACACATATTGCTTGTCAATTTGTGTGAAAGTCAGGGTGTGGACCTAATAGGTTGAGCAAGTGGCTGACATCCATTTCTCGTAAAAAAACAAAATTTGTTAATACAAACCTCTACTCTATGGAGGCCCATATGATCCTATTAGGATCGGACATGGTCGAATAATAATAATAATATTTATTAAAATTTAGTTTATTAATTAATATTTTTTATACCTATTTATTTAAAAAAAAACATCGATTTTTATAAAAATATGAATGTGTATAACTTGAAATCCTTGTTATTTATATGGAATCTTATTTATATATATATGGTCCCAATATTTAAATTCGATTTACTTATTTTAATTCACTACGTATAATGTCGCGCTATTTCTCTTGGTACAGTAGGTACATTGAATAACAACACGTGTTTTTGCCAGACGAGGATCGGATCTACGATTAAACGTATTATACCTGATATTTCATTGATAACATACCTGCCTCCAAAACCGCTATTACTTTTTAAATGATTTTGGCTAAGAAAGTTTATGCCTGAATATTGTATTGTATTTTATTATAATATCGATATTAGAATGATTTAATCATAGACATAAGACATTAAAAAACTAATGATAGCAATCCGGTCTGTACTTTAATTTTTAAAACGTCAAAAATCATGTATTTCACAAAATCCTGCAATAAAAGTTGGTCCAAGTGGGATTCGATCTAATACCTTTGACTGTTCGGGTGAGTGCTTTTATACTTTGAGCTAGCATCATGCCAGCAATTGCGTGTAGTCCAGTAGCGATGGGTGGAGGTAGGCTGTTAAGATCCGCCATAAATAGTGCACATTAAATTTTGTTAGTCATACGTAGGTATTTGTTTTTATCGAATTAAGGCTACAATTTACAGATGGTGTTGGTTGATTTTTAAAAATCAATTAAGCCCTGCCTAAACCAAACCATAGTAGTCTTGGTATACTTTGGGCGATATGACAAAATTATGCACACTTTTTCGCAGGCTTGGTTTTGCAGGGTTGAATTGAATTTTAAAAACTAACCAACACCGACTGTAAATTATAGTATCTAGTCTTATTTAAATGAAAACAAATACGTAATAATATGACTGACAAAGTTTATTTTGCACTATTTATGGCTGATCTTAACAGCCTATCTCCACCCTTTGCCACTAGTGTAGTCTAACCAATCTCTGTTTTTTTTTCTTGTAGAATTATTTCCAAGGTTTTTCAAAATTATTTATGTTTGATAATACAAATTTAACGTTCCTAAAGTATATGTTGATACACTAATTAAACGAGGGAAGGATTTTGTAATTTAACATAGATAAACAAGAATATAATAATTGATTTTCTCGTTTATATCTTTAACGACCATGTAAACTGTTTAGTTATTAGCGCAGGCCTATCAAAGCTGGTAAACAAAGATTACAATTTAGCGAATTAATTGCAATATCCCATTTGATAATTTAAGCTTTGATGTGAGAACTTAAGCACAACAATGTATGTGCAGACGCGAACCGTGTACGGTTTCAATCAATTACGTAGGTATCGATTATAACTTCTACTCTGGTATGAAAATTATTACAAATTTGCCTACATACATAATATGGAAACATTTTGAACAAAATAATCTAATTACTTTACTGCGAATGAATTAATAATATTATTATTATATTTACTCTTTTTTATTTAAATCTTATAGTATATTATTTGATAAAATTAATATGGAGTGTAAATTCGAATAGCATTTTTAATCCCAGGACTAGATTTGTCTTTTGATCTCGGTATTCCGGGAATAGTGAAATCATATGAAATTTCATTCAGTATTTTTCATATGAATCGTAGTATTTCACGGATAGTGATTTATCTGTCGTTATTAGTATAATAAGTTTAGTATGTTCGAGTACTTCGTACGAGTTACTTTACTGTAGTTTAAATCTGAATAGTTAAAGTAGGTTCATTAAATAAAAAATCGGCGTTATTTTTTCGTTTTACTTAAAACTTAAAAACTAAAAAATAATTGCATTGACACTTTTATTGGAAGACTTGAAATTTTATTTTATCTGTCTTTACAAAAATACGATATTATCGAATAATACCGGAGTTCCGGAATTGAAATCTCTAATAAATATAACATGTTTGAAAAGTATTACGATGAATAACATCATTATTATTGTAAACTTCACAACCTTTTCCACAAAGGCAACAAATTTCTCAAATGCCCCAAATATATGACAGTCATCAGTAGATCCAGTTCATTTTGGTATCCATTTCCACTCAAACCTTATTGATTTATTTTTGAATAGTAATTAATTTCTTTGCGTAAGTTTATCAGCGCAGTTTCCTATGACTGAATTGCACTTCTATAATTCTACAGATAGTGGAAAATCACAAAACAAAAAAAAAAACATTGTATATTAATATGTTTTCAATTAATGACAGTTTTGAAAAAAATATTTAAATATATATATAAATAGGTATATTAAGCACCCACCTGTGAGATCACATACTCAAAAGATCTGAACAAAAAAGAAAAAAGGTAAACGTTTGTGCGAGATGTGATCTTTAAATTTTAGAATTTTAAAATTTAATTTTAAGAAAACTGATGCAAGCCAAACGTACTGAGAGAAGGAGATCTAGATAAAAACCACCATCATCATGGTTTCAGAAAAATCAAAAAACTACATGGAAGTATTAGTCGAAATTATTTGCACAACATCGTGCTGGAAGGAATGGAGAAACACACTTGTAATAACTTTGAAAAACCAAACAGATCACAATCGTAAGCAAAGGAAAAAAAGACCAGCAAAATGATTCAATAACAGAATCTGAGAATAGTTTTTTTTAAAGCAACTATAAACTTTGTAAAAGATTTATCAAAGAACTAGCGACACATAAAATTGGTTTTAGTATGGCTCCCAAAGTTTGAATCTACTAACAGCCGTTGCCTAACAGGCTTCCTTCCTGTGAATCAGATATTGGTTAACGTGGGCCAACCCTTGCAATTAGTGACAGGTCACCCTACTCCACCCCTCTCCAGTGGTGATACTATTGCCAAGGTGCGTCGAAACTTAAGATGAGATATGTACTACGTATTTTATTATGTTTTCAAAATTAAAATAATTTAAATCAGAAACCCAAACGTTCAATAAATAATATTACTGTGTCAGTGTATTTATTCTATGTTTAAAAAGAATTCTTTTCATGAAAATCAATTTAATATTTTGCAACCGTTTGATGTCTATGGACTTTTGACTTTTTGGTTAAATTGGCGTATGATCTACTGACTCTTGTATATATTTTACTCTACTTGAAATAACACATTAAAATATTCATGATTAATTGCACAAAAATGATATGATAATGGTGATAAAGGTAAAAATGCCAAATATTAACTTCTGAAAATATAGGTACTTTCCTATGGAAATGAAATAAGTATTAAAAGTTTTTTTACAAGAAACGGTTGGAAATCATTCGCCCAACCCATTGGGTCCTTCCGGCTTCCTTACCAGACACATTTAAAAAAAAGCATCATGCATATTTTCCTAGTCGCGGGATCAAAACCATAACCCATGGTTACATGGTCAGTCGCTTTACCAACATGGCTATGGTGGGTAACAATGAAATCTTTAACCTATATCATAGTAAAATGCTACGATTTTTTAAAATTATTATTAATAACATTGAGAAAGGTACAAACTAATATACAAGAATGGCTTACAAATGAATTTTACCATAATCATTTTGTTATTTTGATGGAAAAAACGGATGGATGGAGTGAGTGGAGTTCGGTTGTGGAGGAGGCCAAATCCCACCCCGGGATGTAGCGCCGTGGAAGAAGAAGATGGAAAATCAACATAGTTTTATGGGTAAGTTTATCAGTATAATATTTATTTAACATTGTCGTGATTAAATAATGTACCATTTAACTAAAATTCTCCAAAGTAACGAAAGTATGTTGTGTGGAAACTAAATAAGAAATTCCAAGGGTTTTTGTTTAACTATACGGAATATAGCATAGTAAACAATAGAAGCCTTCAACACTATTACGTTTTCTTTGCAAAGTGGCGTTAATATTTTACCGCTGAGCTTTCACAATAGAAATATAAAGGTACAGAACTTTTTACAAGCTGCCGTTTACTTTACAACTGGGTGAAAATTTAAAAGCTCTCATTCAACTCTGCATATTATCAAAAGAAACATTGAAACAACTGTTCACATTTTTTGTTGTAAATTACTCTCAGGTAACTTTTATATAGGATTATATAAGTAGTAAAAAGCACAAATATAATATATTATAATATATAATATTATTACTTGAAAAAAATACCTTTTTAAATATAAAAGTGAGTACTTTATATATAAAAAATGAAATATTGTCTACAATGTACATGAATTTATTGATAGAGTGATAGCGATGAAGTGATAATGAATTTAAATCATCATAATTTTATTATATACTATATCAATAGTTTCCAAACTTTCTGTTACTACGCCTCCTTGTTAAAATATCTGATCTTGGCGCCTCCCCCTCTTTATTTCATTAAATAATAAAGACACCTTTTTAAATAGTCAACAATGTACTAATACAAAAATGAAAATAAATATATAAAAATAAACAAGGTTTCACTACCTACTTATATTATTTTCATGCGACAAATGTGCTTGTTTATTAGCACAATCAATTTCAATAGTAGTCAATCCAAATACATCATCGTTCATTGGCAAATTAATGAATTCTATCATGGGCCCCACATCCTCAGCAGGCTAGGATCTTTCAATCTTATATTTAAAATATTTAAAAGCTCTGAAATTAAGCAGGGCCGTAGTATTTTTTTACTATTAATAAAATAATGTGAAAAGAGCATTAGCAAACTAACCAAGAACTCAGTAAATAGATTTTTGTTTTGCTTCGAATATTATCTGGCGTAGAAATCATTTAAAAGTGGAGACATGGTGAAGTGAGGTATTATAAAAATAGTCTCCATATTTTCAGAGAGGTTTTCAAACAACCTTTTATAGGACTGTTTTGTAGTATATAACTAGCGGCCGTTTTATAAACTATGCATTTGCAAACTGCAAACCTGTGGCTACATTAATTGTGTTAAACTTTTCGCGCCTCCCTTTGCAATACTCCGCGCCTCCTAGCTTGGAAATCTCTGTACTATATTGTTAGCTGTGGAAAATAGTTTATTTTTAAATTTACTATTGTATCATGTTTCAGGTAGAAGTTGCATCAAAAGCATTATTTAAAGAAAAATAATAAACTTGTATGAGAAATTCAAATAAGATTATAAACCTGCTAAAGTGACAATAAAATATTTGAATGAATCGAGCTTAATCCAAAATATCAAAGATGCAAAACAGTGTTTTGGACCCGAGTTGCGGGGGTTGGATGGCGTAATCCAGAATGCGTAAATGATGATGGAGGAGCATAGTAGAGGATTGATCCGAATGGGGATGACAACAAAGTGAAGCAATTGACCACCCTGTGTTAATGCTTCACGGACGATGATGATGATGGAATGGCCACTCAAAATCACTGATGAACTTAATTGGCTATATTTTGTTATACAACTAATATCTACATAGTAAAGCTTTGTGCAAAGACAAGTATAAATAATTTTGCAAAAGCTTCAGTATTTTTATCAAAATATGGTAGTGCAATGTTCTTTAGAAATCCCACTTTGGAATCAAGAGAGCCTGTAAAATGAAACATACATTTTCAAATATGTTACAAACGTTAGGAGGTTCTCGCTTATTTAAAAAGAATATCGCGATTTGAGCTTACCTCGCTTTGATAAATCAAACTCAACAGTGCTGCGCTTTGCATTTGCCGGTCGGAGCTTTGGGTTAACTGCTTGGCAAATAGTTCAATTCACATCAAGAGTTAGGCCCTTTCATTTTTTAAAGATTTTCTTTCACATCTTTTATATACTTAGTAGGTATATAAATAATATTATATAACCACATTTAATAATTTATAAAAATTAGAACACATGTTTGTTTCAAATAGTTTATCAAGTAGATGTATGTAAAAAGGGCATATGATTTCTGCCTCCGGTAGCATATTTTAAAACACAGTCACTGCTGACCAGTTAATTACCACAACTCGGTCATTGCTCAAGACACGCCTGGCGTGTAGCAATTAGCATGATAATTAAATGTGGTAATTTAATGGTCAGCAGTAAATGTATATGTATTTAATAGCCACACGCTAGGCGTGTTTTGAGCAGTGACTATGTTATTAAAAGAGTTCAACATCAGACTTTTGCCATATAGCACATACCATATTATGTGAGAACGTCGAAAATAATATGTTATTATCATAATAATTCTCATTGGAGCTATGTGATCAAATTTAAAGTTGGAGAGAAGAAGAAATAGCTGTTTCCAGATAGAAGAAATAAATCAAAAGTCTTGCGGGCTTTTTAATATTCAGTCTAAATTAAATTTAGTAAAACAATTTTAATTCAATCAATCAAATTAAATTTAGTAAAACAATTAAATCAATCAATCAAATAATTAACTAGCATCATTAAACACCAATAACAAATAGGAACCAATGTACCTTAATTTAAATGTGAGGTTAAAATTATTGCATCCTTCGTCTATTCTGATTCAATGTCTACAAGGCATTTTAAAAAGCTCTCGAACTTTTACATTACGAGCTACTTAGCGTTACAAAGTGTTTCAATACAAGGACAGTATTGAAAGCTTTTCAATGGGTGTACCTACTTGCCTAACATCATCCTTAGAAAGTGTTTATAACATCATTAAAAATGTTTGGTGATGTTTTTACGCAAAGAGAAATATTCTTAAGGTCGTTTAGTTTATAAAGAATGTTTTTAATAACACATAAAAAGGTGAAAGCTAATGCTACAAATTCATATGATATAACAGCATGAATACTAATAGTAAAAAAATCAATAAAAAACTAAATAATGTTTAAAAAAATCAATACTATCGAGTGAGAATACTTTATAAAATCTTGATATTATACTAACATTATTAAAATGATACTTTGAATATGATTTTTTAATATTAAAAAAAAAGAAATGTAAAAACTTTGTATTAATATGGTATAGAAAAAAAAACTAACATGAATAATTTATGAAAACTTGTTGTAAACATTTTATATAAAGTGTAGCATAAAATTATGTTCATAATACGTATAATTTTCTACAAAATCAAACCTACATAAATATAATTGTATGTGTAAATCATACACTAAAATATTTATAAAGTAAAAAAAATCGGTGTGTGTGTGTACTTATCTACGCGCGTTAGAATTTCTACTTCTTTTGCGTAATAAAACAAAAACAAAACTTGTGATAAACTAGATTCTTTGACTAGCTCCTTAATTATCTTGTTAAATTACACACCCAAGAAAAAAACCACTTATTGAAACGCCGTTGGCTTATTTCTATACACTTTAACTTATATTACTAACTGACGTTTAATCGTTTGTTTACGTAAGGAATTGCAAATAGCCGACAATAATAAATTCGCTGCCTAGGCAACGGAACAATTCTAAACTATAATATTATACTGTATAATCGTCACGATTGCAGTATCATACTGTGGCGTAAAGGTAGTGCGTTCGGCTGATAACCGAACAATCGGTGGTTCGAATCAAATCGAGTGCGTTTTTTTTCGTGTGAAAAAATAAATTATATGTTACCTGTCACACGCCAAAAGAAGTATAACTTCAAAAACACATAATATAAGTATACTATAGTTGAATGAACGAAAGCGATACAAACGATAGTTAGATATCAAATAAAAAAATATATTATATATGTAAACAATGTCATTCATAATAAATATTAATTTTAATATACCCATAAAATATGTATTGAAAACAACAAAATATTTTATAACATAGGGACTAAATAATGTTAGAGAGTTTAAGTTTCTATGATATAATAAATCTTAGTGTATTTCTTCAATTAATAGAAATTAAAATCATTCATTATATTATAATCTATTATGACTATATAATATTTATTACTTAAATCAACAATATTAAAATATATTTTATACTTTAACTAATTTCCTTTATAGTGTTCAATTCATGGTAGAACTGCATTGTATTAATTAATTAATTAGTTGTTTACATAAATAAAACACAATTTTATAGTACTTATTCCACTTTTTCGAATTAAATTTTGGACCGGTTTCGTCCTCCTTAAAGGGACATTATCAACTCAGTTGATATTTATATAATTGAAAAATTGGAATAATTACTGTAAAATTGTGTTTTATTTATTTAAACAAATAATCAATCAAATAACACTTCAACTAAATATTTGTAAAAGTTTACAGTAATATCATAGTAATAACTTGAATTTATCTTGTGTACTTTTAAAATTCTCGTACCATACGAAAGTCAGTGTGGATGGAAATGAAAAATAATATATTATTTATATTTCAAATTGTTGTTTAAAATTATTTCACAGCACCACAAGTATATATTTTTAAGTCGCATGTACTTTTCGAATCAGGGGCGGAGGGCGGATTTGGGTGGCCGTTAAGGTAGATCCTGGGCGGAAAAACCACGCGGCAGGAATGAAAAGTAGGCGGCCAGGTTGTGATCCGCCTGGAAACGGTGCAATTAGACGATAGCCGCTTGATCAATAGTTATGTCTTGTTACCTGTAACGTGGAGCCCGTTTCTCAGTGCGGCCCATTAATGCAGACGTGGCTTAAATGCGTGGAAGATTTCGAATTGAAAGTACGTGCATTTTTACTATTAAATTGTTTTAGAAACTTATGGACAATTGAAATATTCCATCGTATATCCGAATAAGTACATATTAGGTTTAATTTTTTTTTATAAAATCATTGGTAAACAAGGTTGTTTTTAAAAAATATAACTTATACATATTGTGAAGCAAATAAAATCTATGAATAAACAGCTAAGAGGTATAATCGTTCATAAAAATAACGGATATTAATGAGATATTTCTGAATAAGTTATAATATAATATTATGAAAGTTAAATTACATCATCTATATATTCTCGGACTCAATTAAGGGTACCTAAGTATCATTTCAATTGCGATCCCTAAATCAATTTTAAAATTTTTAGATATGGAAGTGCATTATTTAAAAAGATGACATTATAAATGCTCTTGTCACGAGAAATGCGTTTTTTTTTAAATAAAGTTAGTAGTGTAATAATTTGATTTATTTATGTTATACATATTGGTAAACATAATAAATTATTAATTTTATTCGGTCGCAACATGGAATTTAAATTTAAATAAACTAAAATATAGAAAAACAAGTTTTATCTTAGAAGAGAGTGAAACCTTTTAAAATAATGATAAACAGTCATATATAATTTATAAACAATATATTATATGATAGCATATCACTGAAAAGTTCTGTCTCTAAAGAGCGCATCGACTAAGCGCGTAGCCTTCGTTATTGGCGTATGATAAGGCTGACATGAGAAAATATTTTGGTTCTAAAAGAGGTAATGGCTGCGATCACGCAATAGTTTTAGACAAGCGTACACAAGTTGTTTTTAGAACATCGGGGTTGGAAAGTTTGGAAATTAGCATTCTTATGACGTAGGTAAAAATGTTTTAATAACAGAATAATTATTTCTATATTCTACGAATTTTAAGAGAGTAAAAAGTGATATTGTAGCAAAGAATAATAACATTCCCCAATTAAAACGTATACAAAAATTTGCAAGCATCTCGTTAGGTAGAATATAAAAAAAAACTATGTTATTGTTAACCTGAAGAAGGAAAGTTTTAAAAATTAACCTAGTATAACACCCTCAGGAGCTTTCAAGAAATTAATTAAACTATTTTTATTATTCAACGAATAAAACACAAAATTCGAGAATGTAACATTCTATATATTGAATATACATAATTTGTAAATATATCATGCATATACAAACTAGAAAAAATCGTTTTGTAGAAAAAATACGACGCCTAATTACACATATAATATAATTCGAGTGCTTAAAGTCAGACAACGTTATCTACAAAAAAGTGTTTTTTTTTTTTAGATAACGTTATTTTACATTTACGGCTACATGATAGTCAAACAACGTTATGTCAATCTTTTCTAATTTCTTATTAAATCGTCAGTAAAGTTTAACGCTAATTACATAAGTTACCCTTGTTTATATATTTTTTTTAAACTATCCCTATAAATTTTAACATCATCATAAGCAAGATAAATGTACAATACACAATAAATTATAAAATATTAACATTAGGTTTTAAATAAACATTTCCCTTGTTAAGTCTAAGTTAATCTTGTGTATATATATGCATGAAATATTTTCAAATTATGTATTTTAAAGAAATTCTCAAGCTCACCGCAAATTATTCGTAAAATCTAATAATTCCGCACAATCTTAATTCATTGCACTGATGCACGATTTAAATGAAATATTCGTATGTTATTTCAGGCAATAACATCATATAAACTGTTGTTTCCTTATTATCACGGTGATTATCTTACCATGTGCCACAGTAGTGTCTTTTTGATGTAGGTATGCTTCATTAAACAACGTATGTACCGATTATTTACCACAGGAACCACGTATTTTTAATGTTAACTAACGTGAAACAAAATAGTGATTTTTTTAATAATTTACGAGATTTGCAAAAAGAAATAATTATGAAAATGTTACTTTTCATCAATATTTAAGAGTATTTAGTTGGCAACCCAGGGGTTGGGAATCCGTTTTATGTAGATTCTGAAACGACAAAATATCCTAATAGTTGTTAAACTAGGATATGTATCAAGTATTTACTATATTTAGATAAATATTCCGTGTTCAATTTGAATTCGAATAATTTGTCGCCAGTTGAAGTGCGATTCGTCTAACCGGGTATAATCATTTTTGCAAGACATGAGTTATTATTTTAGTTATTTACTATTTAGTATTATATAAATATAAAAAGCCTTTTTATTTCTTACAAACAAAAGTAAATGACAGTCAAATGACTATATCTAATGAATATATATATAACCTATGAATATCTATCTATGGTTGTATTATCTACTTATTTTCTAGTTTATATAATATTAATTATTATCATTTTTTATATTTTTATAATATATATATATTAAGATTTTTTATTTTTTTATATAATACTATTAGATAATGTTTATAAATTGAACAATGGTATGTAATTAGTTTGTTTGGTTTGTAGGAACCCCTCTTCGGGAGAAGACCTCCTCCAAAGTGTTAATCGCTGGCCTCTCTGGCTCCTTCCTCTTTTGATTTCGTAGTATTTGTCTTGTCTGGGTTGGCCTATTTTTTCATTTAGGTCGCCCATTATTATAAAAGTTTTATGTGCTTGGTTAATAGCTTTGTTTACATTTGTATAAAAAGTATCAATTTCTTATTCTTTCGCTATTTCTGTGGATGCGTATACTTGTATGAGAGATAATTCGTTTCCTTGTATTTTTAAATTCAATAGTGCTACTCTATCTATTATACCTATGAAGTTTTCTATGTTGTTCTTGTGTTTTTATGTATTAATAATCCGACGCCATACTTTTCAGGTATAAGTCCAATGTGACATAGAGTATGCTTGTCATATTCCACTATTTTTGTTCCTTGACGTCTCACTTCAGATATTCCGAATGTTGAATTTTATATCTTTTATTGCCTCTCTCATATATATATTATAATATATATCTTTACATATTATACTACCAGTACTTTTAAGGCTTGGGAAAAAGAGTGGAATGATACCTAATATTACATCACATAAAAAATATTTCCTCCGGATCCAAATACACAATACAGACGTTAAAAATAAATGCTGAAATGTTAACCACGTGTCAAATTAATCATCCGATTCACTTATATAATCAAATTGATAAAGTATTTCTGACAGATATAAAAATACATAGGATTTAATAGTGTAGAGGGCACATATAGAAGGTATATCCTATTTTATAAATAATCAGTTATGTGCCAATTGTTATGTTTATACTATAGATCATTTTTTTTAAATGTGAACTGGGTTTTGATTTCGTGCTTAAATCATAAGAAAATTATATATACCAGTGGTGAGGGGTGGAGGTAGGCTGTTAAGATTTGTCATAAATAGTGCACACAATACTTTTTCAGTCAAACGGATTTGTTAATAATAAACTAAGACTACACTGTGTATGTAGAGTTTGTTAGCTTTTCAAATTTAATTTAACCGTGACTATTCCCAGCCTTAGTGGATAACAGTAAAAAATACTCGTTTATCTATAAAATATATTATGCCATTAAACCATACAGCATTTTAGATATTTTATAGATAGGAGAATATTTTTATCGATTATGGTTTGGTTAGGTAGGACAATGCATTTAAAAAAAATCTAACCGACAACATTAATTGTTATAAGTAGGTATTCTTAATTCAACGAAAACAAATAAGTATGACTGAAAAAGTCTGCACTATTTTTGTTGAATCCCCCATAGAATACCTAAACTATTATGGTTTGGTTTAGGCAGGATTTAATTGAATTTTAAAAATTAACTGGCACCATCTGCAAATTGTGGCGAAGGTTAGTGTGCACTATTTATAACGAATCTTAATAGTCTACCTCGCCTAATATATATTCGCGAGTGGAAAAAATCAATATGAAAAAAATATGTATTTAATTTAGAATGATTTAATAAACAATATAATATAATTTAAGATATTGATGTGATTTATTTCTTCAGAAAAAAACAATGCTTGGCCAATGTGCTATAATATACAGCAAAGTAGAAAGTATGCAGTAATTATATATAGTAAAGTAAAGAAAAAATAATAAATAATCTTGAACTATTATAATCAATGCATATAAATTAATACAATATGCGAAATAAATATATAAGCAATAAACTTGTTATGGAAGTTACATAATTAAAAAAGTATCAACCTTAATCGTCTTATCAAAAAGGTTAACCACATGGTAGATAATAATAATACCCTCTACTTGTAATTGAATATTAAAACTACTAATTCCATTAAAAAATATTATAGTACGTATTCCGCTTACCCCTCGCGGATAGAGCAATAATTGAAACACGATTCCTTAAAGCGTTCCCAAAGTTGGAACAGTTTCTTGTGGCTGAATATGAGTTCGCAGGAGGGGAACTGAAGACATACATCACGCTGCTGTTATGCATCTCACCTTCCAATAATATCTCCTTAAAGTTAGATTACTCCGGGCACGCGAGGCGAATTCACAACTAGAACCACCCCATAGCCCAACCCCATTCCGCGACCCTGCAACCGCCCAAGCATTTAAACTTTGTCCTACGTAGAAGATTTCATCCAGTGTGGAGTGTGCGTTATCAATGGTGCTCAAAAATAGAATTATTTTATATTTATCCTAAAATTATTTATTTAATTTAAAATCACTTTATGTACAAATCAGTCTCTTCTTTTTCTCATACGATCCCTTAATGCCTGTGCTGCATTGGCACGCAAAGTCAGACGATTTACAGTCTTCGGACTTTTTTTTCACGTGAAGCACCCCAGATCTGCGGACTTTTAAATCCGCAGACCAGGCTTGTTGGATTTCAAACATGTTCGATATTTTACTCTACGAGTTGTCAGAATTCGTCCGTCAATCACTACGTAAATTCGATTTGACGTTAATACGCAATTATTTGGACAAAAAAATCTGTAATTGTTTTAAACATTTTTATTGATTAATTTATTAATTTATACATTAGAAAATGAGAGATTTATAATTTTTTTTATTTGTATTCATGAAATTAATAAAAGAAAACGTAAAATTTGTGTTGTTTTCACCGTTACCTATATATTTTTGCAAGTCTACATAATATAAATAAAACAAAATTTTAGGATTATCGGAAGACATTACGATAATTGCAACTTTTGACAGCTCGACTTTTTTATTCGTTCGTTGATTAGTAGCTGAGCTTAGACAAATCGGACGATTTATTGTCCTCGAACTTTTGGCTCGCCAATGGAGTGCCGGCATATCAGAGATCAGTCACCATCAGGGCAATGATAGTTTTATATAAAGTCGGCTACCTGAAAGCGTTCGGTGGTGCTGCACACATAATATAAAGCGCTACGTTTACCGTTATTCTTTTCTAGAGCAACGAATCGAGAAATGCTCTACTTTTAATCTCGTATAATGTGGCTAAAGTAGTGCAGTTTTTATGGTTTCCCTTCGTTTGAGGACGTCAACATCTAAGAAAATTCAAGGATAAAAATACTAAATAAAAAGAAACCGTGATAGTTTTGGGTTTATTTAAATTTTATTACGAATATATTAATTATGGCTAATGTAGACACAGTGGTGTTTTTTTTATAATATTTTATTAATATCCAAAACATATTATTCTCCAGCGGCCTTATAAACAGATATCGTATATTATTTGCACAAGGGTTTATTTAGAGTCTTAAATATTAAATATATTGAATATAATATTAACTATAATAAAATTCGATTATTATGTAGGGTATACCTACTGTATGTTTATGTATATATATATATCGATTTTGTTTTCAAAGATCGGTTTCCGAGCCGCATTGAACATTTCCATATCTTAAATATATTGCAACTTACTATCTCATATGCTACTTTTGGTGCTGATTTTATCATTTGTAAGGATTAGTTTATAGTTTTACCTACAGATGATAAATACATTATTTTTTGGTTGAAATATATACATTATATCGTCGGTGTTTTGTAAAAAGGGCGAATCAACCATTATGGCGAAATCGAGATTTTAATGAAAATACAATATGTATCTTACTAGCTTTGTTGTGTAAAAACGGCGAATTTTTATCTCTACAGAAAAGTACTTAAAAACGATAATCGACTAAAATTAAATTAATTAAAATTACGAAATAAAAAGTAAATTTGACATATTAGGCCTTTTAAAATATTATAAAATAATACCTATTATAATGACAGTATTCTTTCTAAGCTTTATTAAAAACTTGTTGGATATTTATAATCATATACAAGTAAAAAACAAATAAATGTCAAAAGTTAAAAATCCTCCTCCTGTAAGGTAGCATTTTGGTTAATTCGCCCTTTTTACAAAACACCGACGATATTATTTTGAATAAAACAGGTATAAAGAAGAACACTATCACCCGATATTAACGATTATCCTAAAGGGGTGTTGAAAATTTTATGAATCATGTACTTGCATATTATAAAATTATACCTACTACGAAATATATTGTTATGATTAAGTTTTTTATTTCGATTTTAGAAATTTAAATTCTAACGTAAAGAACGGAATTATTGGTACCTATAAATAGTTTTTAAAATATATTATGTTTTTCAAATAATATCATATTTTAAAAAATATTAATTTTACAAAAATAATTTTTACAAATTTGAGAATGAGTGTTTTATATGATACAGTTTTCATCTACCGACCATGAAAGAAAACTGATTTTTTTTCACGTGACAACCTAATCGATCCCATACTTTTCGTGTCGGACGTTTTTCTACTTAGTGTCTTTCTTCAACTCGCACTTGGAGTTAGTTTTTTGACAGTCGTTTGTGAGAGCTTTTTGAACTAAAATAGAATCGACGAAGGTAAGCCAGACGTACATTAAGTAAATTATTTAAATATTAAAAATTCTATCACTAGATATATTAAATTTTACAAAATTTAGTTAACTAAGTAATTAATAAGTTAAGGTGAATGTTTTAGAAAAATAATAATTAAAAAAAA
Organism: Rhyacophila brunnea; assembly: GCF_057557595.1. Classification (NCBI taxonomy): domain Eukaryota; kingdom Metazoa; phylum Arthropoda; class Insecta; order Trichoptera; family Rhyacophilidae; genus Rhyacophila; species Rhyacophila brunnea. The sequence goes on along the minus strand of NW_028232796.1, from coordinate 3,400,900 downwards.
AAGTTACTCTACACTTATCTTAATCAGTCTAGAAGACAAAACAGATCTCAAAGGAATTCCTTGGCAATCCTGGCTAAAATATTAAATTAAAATTGTGTACAAAATGAAATGGATCTATTCAGTGTGTCCCAGAGGATTTTGGCGACAAAGATTTTATTGTAAGTTATTTTATTTTGAAACACGTTCCATAAACTTAACCTATAAATAAAATTAAAATACTGAAACTAGTACGGCACTCTATACCCTTGAGGCTGTGCCTCTCCTGTGATTCCATCTTCGTGACCAGCCCTTTCAATGGACTGAGGGAAGTAGCGCGACCTTGTGTTATGACCTCCGCTATGCTCTGATAATAGATTGTAACAAGGTGCAGTGGTAGTAGAAGAATTAGTTACAAACTGAGTTATGTTCACTATTTTTACCGCGTTTTTATTAGCTCGTATTCTTGTTTGTCCAGTACACATTTTTTCTTGTGAGTCCAGTCCTAGCAACTAAATTATTAATATATACGTTACTATGGAAATCAATATGAAATGTCAAAATGACATTTCAGTATTCTATATTTATTCAGTATTTCTGTCAAGTACAAAAAAAAGTATTTATTGATACATAGAATTGTCAAGTATATAATTATGATTCAACAGAAAATTTAAAAACGCAGTAAATAAAAAGTTCTTTTTATCTTGCAATTATTATTATTGATATTTTTTTGCATTTTATTCAAGTACATTATCAAATTAATAATTATATTGTACATAATTTAATTGATTGATTATTAATCAAATTACCAAATCGAAATTCATCAATCAGTAATATTTGGTTAAAAACAAAATTTAACTGTCGTCGTTTCCATTGGAAAATTGTATATCTGCAAAATATGCGTTTTTGACATTTTTGTATAATTAAAACCGCAAAAATCGCCTTTACACACATGCAAAATAACCCAATTTTACAGAAAATGCATTTTTGTTGAAATTATGAAAACTTTTTTTGAATTGATTCAAGTGGTATACATTTTGTAAGCTGTTTTTATGCTCCCCTGAAAACTTGAGATTTTGCTGATATACAATTTTGCAATGGAAACGACGCTGCGGAAAATATGCGTTTTTTCGAAAAAAAAATAGAGGTTATTTTATTTCACAATTTTCATTTTATTACATAATAATTGGCAATAATTTTGAGTAGGGTACGAGTATATTATAAAGAAATTAAAGTTTATGTAGGATAGCGGACGCAGGGATGTATTCTAGGCACTAACCTTTTGATGGTGAGACTACTAGATTTATGAAGCGCTCCAGCTGGACCCTGGTCACTCACTCACACACTTGTTTTGTTTATTGTAGGTTTTTGGTTTTAACACTCGCGCCCTGGGTTACCCTGTATTTATGTTGATGTTTTTATGATTGTTGTTTTAAGTATTAGCCCAATGGAGGTAACATTGTCACTAAATAATGAGGAATATTGTAGGGAATAGAATAGGAATGTTTGGTGGGGGTTTTGAAATAATATTGGCGCAAACATATTATTATCTCCCCAGCATCAAAAGTTATTTTTAATTCCCGTATTGAGGAACCAAAATGAAACAGAAAGATTTAACCGAATTATTAAGTGTCAAGAATGCAATGTCAAAGAGTAAATAAAAACAGAAACAAAAAATTATATTAAACAACAAAATTAAATTATAATTCTAACGGTACTTATCAGGATGGCAAAGAGAATAGTTTGGTTGTAGAGTCTACTTTGAAGAGAAATGAGCTAAAGCTGATACTGAGGCTAAGAACAGGTCATACAATGGGTAAGAGATTTGATGTCCTCACGGAAAGAAGCAATTCACAGATCTGCCATGAATGTGATGTTTTGGAGGACATAGTACATATAGGAGTACAAAGCCCTAAATATGAAGGACACAGAGTACAGCTGCGAATTGCGGATATCTTTGAGAATGTCGACGAATTGAAAGGTGCCCTGGTGGTGGGTAAGACGGAAGAGCTTGGCAAAATTGTAAAGTTTTTTAACAGATTTGGAGTGAGGACCTGATCGGCAGATCCTCTCTAAATGATAAGAGGTGATATGACAGCGAGTCGCAGGCAAAGCCTTGGTAAAATCATAAAAAAATCCACGCAGTCTGTGCCTTTGGCGATTCTTACTGACACCGCTCAAAGTACGGCATCCTTCCCAGGAAACACTTCCGACACAATGCTGATCGGCCATTTAAGAGGTGGAATATTGTCTTCGCATGCTATTATCACTGTTTCTGGTTGGATGGGATTCACTGATGTGCTCCACTTTTATCGTGCTTGCAGGGTAGTCAAATACTTTATCACCAGCGCTTTCAGAACCATTAAACCTAATGATCGAGAAGTGCATATTGAGAGAGCAAATTAAATGGCTATGCAGTTATATCGGTGGCTGGTAGGCCCCGAAGAGGATACTGTATTCGAAAAATGAGCGGATGTTAGTATCTGCGGATCCAAGGGGGTAGTTCAGAAACCGCTCGATCTGGATAAATACGTTAGTCAATTATTCAAAAGTTAGGGCTTCATCATGAATTACTGTTTTCAAAAGAAGCTATGCACTCCTTAAAATGGATTTCCACAATACCCCCATTTTTTGGTACGTTAATATACGAAGTGATACGGTTGGTACATAAGTCCATAATCAGGGCATCATTCAAAGATTCAGACTACAGAAGATCTTTTGGTTCTCGTATAATATAAGACTCGAAGGACATAGGCCAGTGACACTGGTCCTGATCGGCTTTGTTAGCCTTAATTGAACAATCTAACTTGGCGGCTTTGCCCTAAATTACCATGTCATGTCTTACATGTCTTCATAGGTTTGTATGAGATGGCGATCACTTACATATTTCAGATCGGTCTGGATTTTCAACGCATGCATCTCATAGACATTATTATGTAATTCCTTTTACTAGCTCGGCTGCTTACATGCTACGAAGAACCGATGATTTTCTGTGTGAACACTTGAGGCGTCTGCTTCGACGAACAAGTCATTAATCACCAAAAATTCGTCTTATTGCTTAATCTGAATAAATAAAACATAAATTTCATCAACTTTGTAATATTTTTGCGTACAAATAAATTATTGTCATCGGTATGTACCTACTGCAGTGGCGAGGGGTGGAGATAGGCTGTTAAGATTCTACATAAATAGTGCATACTAAACTTTTTCAGTCATACGTATTTGTTTTCATTGAATTAAAAATACAATTTCTAGATAGTTCTGGTTAGTTTTTAAAATTCAATTAAACCCTGGCTAAGCCAAACTATAATGGTTTTGATATACTTTGGGCGACACGACAAAATTAATGACACTTTTTTATTCAAACTTATTTGTTTTCGTTGGATTAAGAATGCATATTATGACACATATTAATTGTTGGTTATTTGCCCAAACCAAACTACGAGTATAATAGATACAAAATGTTATTCTATCTCTAAAATATCCAATGTTATGTATGATTTAATTGCATAATTTTAGATATTGTATAGATAGACAAGTATTTTTTGACTATTATTTATTATATCCTAATTTCGCTTAATTGAATTTTAAAAAGTAACCAATACCAGTCTGTAAATTGTAGTCGTATTTCAATGAAAACAAATACGTACGACTGACAAAGTTTAATGTGCACTATTTATATCAGATCTCAACAGCCCTACATCCACCCTTCGCCACTGGTATGTGGGTATGTAGTTTTAAAATTTCTGAAAATAAATATTTAATAAATGATTTGCTGTAATGCGTGAGTAAAATTTTCATTTGATAGAATTAAAAAAAAATCTGCGCTTACGTAAAATAGGCGCACTTGAAACTTCAAACCAGTATGCAAACGTAAACTTTTACGCGAGCTTTGCAAATTTGCAATATTGGATAGTAGTTAATTCAATTAATCCGAATAAATAGTGGGCTCAGTGCCTCCAGCCTACGAAAGTCTGGACAAATGTTGATGCAAGCGTTCAATTCTGCTGATTGAAGTGCGTCTGCAAAGTTAAATTATTTGAACAACAAACGTAATTCAAGCATTTGCCATTCACAACCATTTTCGTTCGCATAAAAAAGCTTTCCTGCATCAGAAAAGTTTGCTTAGTTTTCTGGTTCTCTTGAATACATATTATTCTCAGAATAATGAATGAGGAAACGTATGAAACTTTTATTAAATATTTGTTTTTCCTCGCTTTAAACTTTATAATGATAGTAATACTTCAATGCTTATATCGATTATAAATTATTAAACATAGCTTTTGGATATAATTCTGAACATTACTTTCAATAGAAAAAATCAACACCTGAGATTTATATAATATGCTACTACATAAATTGACACCATTTATCATATTATAGCAGTGTAATAAATATATATTATTATATTTATATACTCCATAATAAATTATATTAACTATTTATAGTGTAAGTGGTTCACTAACATTCCCCTTTATTATCAACAAAATTACCAATGGTATTAATTTTATGTCCATAATTTAGTGGTATTATTACCCAGTTATTAATGTAGGTAATACTTATGTAATATATATACAGTAAACGCGAAATCGACTTATGTGAATTCGTACTTACGCGATTTTTTGCTGCAGTTTGTTTCTCGGCGCTTGTGTTACATAGAATATTATTATGTTATATATGGATAATGTAAAAAAAATAGTAGTAATGCTTTTAACGATAATTACTAAGAAAATAGGAATAGTTTTAGAAGAAATGGAAATATTGGCTATATGGATGGAAGATATGCAGCAACAACAATCCCAATAAGCCTTATACTCATCTTTTGAAGACAAAGTGTAAAAATGATGATAGTGTTGATACATTCACTACGAAATTGCTTCGGGTGTTGATATATTCCACCTGCGTGAGAATGAGTTTAGGTGGACGTTGTTTTATAAATTCTTAAAATAGGGTCCGCTTAACCGGTTATACCGGCTCATCCGGTGTACTTCCTTGTACCTATCTAATTTATCTACTAATCTATCTCTTTTTTTTGATACTTTTTGATTTGATTTTTGATACTTTAATACTGTTTTATATATCTTTGTTTCTAAATGTCATGTTGTGAACGTCTTAAACTTATAATTTTTAATGTCCACAATATGTTAAAAAAATAAATTAATTGAATTGAATTGAAATTGAATTGAAAGCCACGGACGGTTTCAAAAAAATTAAAGCTGTAATAAACTACACAACATCAAAGTATCAGGAGAGGCTGCCGAGTTATGCATATACAGAGGAAGCTATGAATTTTATCAATTTCATCAAGAGTCTCATATCAGAAATCATAAAAATGAGGATTACTGCCAAAACATATTTTTAATGTGGACGAAACTGGACTTACTGAAAAACATGCCAGATTAGTCAAATTATATATCCCAACTAAGAAAACCTATGCCAGGTTTTAAGATGTCTGAAGATAGGCTAATCCTTTTACTTGTTGGAAATGCTGCTGGGGATTGAAAATAAAACCACTTTATCAATCAATAATGTTTTCTTAAATGTATGTATGTAGGTCCATTTTATTTTCACTTATTCTTTCAAACTAACATATATTATTTAAAAAATTGCATGATTTTAAGTTTTATTCGACTTACTTTACGCAATTTTTTGACATACACGAAAATCTTCGGAATGAATTAATCACGTAAGTCGAGGACTTACTATATATTTTTGGTACTTAAATAATCTTAAAGTTGCTTTATTACAGCAGGTATTTGATATTATAGATTTCGGTAGGTACCTACAAGCTGTGCATGAGGCGAAAAATAAAATACGAAATGAGAGAACATACAAAGATAATTAGTGATGCAATAGAGTTCGCTAAAACCTTAAATGGAAATAGGCTAGACACATAATTCGTAAAACGAACTAAAGCTGAATAAATTAAAATTTCTGGTGATATCCACGAGGTTAGAGTAGAATATAGAACCAACACGAGTTGTATCGGCTTTTATGCAATGGATACATGACTTTAAATATCTAAGAATCCAAAAAAAAAATGATCTATAATATATGTTAATATAGGAGTGAGAAAAAAAATCTGTTAATACAAACCTCCACTCTGTGGAGGCCCATATGATCCTATTAGGATCGGACATGGTCGAAAGAAGAGAATATTTGCTGCATGGAGTCCTAGTGATAAAATTTTGTAGATGTACAATGTATATATAAATATATGTGTGTAGTATTATATACATAGATATGCGACTAAGAGTTAATTTAAACAAATATTTATTCTGTACTGAATTCATTATAATAATAAATTATTTATTCCGTAATTCTTTAAACCAATTACAGTCAATGATATATGAGCAAGATAAGTCTAATAAATCTTTAGGTCTGGACAGAGGTAAACAATCTTTCTAGGATAGAGTGCTTGGTATGAGATTTAATATGATGACCATCCATACAAGATAATAATTATCTAGGTCTATAAAATTAACTAAAAAAATGTTTATTAAGGAATGCTACATTCTTCAATATTGATTGAAATTATTGGTAAGTGCAAATAAACTAAAATTTGGTGTGATTCTGGTGCCGTTTAGGAATTGAGGTAGGTATCTAGTGTCAAAATCATGTTGTGGAGTAATTGCATCGTAATAGATTTTTGGGTTTCCATCGTGTGTACTTAATCCTTCTTTCCTCGACATTTCTGGCTCGTTTCAGAGGCCATTATCAAGAGATGATATGTTTTATGATGAAGTGCAATGTAGGTATATGAATGCAAACGTCGCTCTAAGAATGCCAAAAGGAATCCGATTAGCTAAGAGCAAACGTTGCTCAGAGTATTGTGTCAATCGTTACAACCAGAGATACCGGATCGAATATTGGATTTTGCTGACAGTGCCGGAAGCCATGACGTTTTTAACCGTAACCCATCATCCCTATTAATATTTTCAGGGTTTCTATTGATTTAGATGGCCTCCTTTACCCTTAGCCCGAAACGTCGAGGAAAGAAGGAGGAAGTACACACGGTGGAAACCCAAAAATCTATTACGATATAAAACAACCGTGAAAATCTCAAAGAGTAATTGCATTTTGAAGTTTGATATGTCCTCTAAAAGCAGACATAATGCTATTTTTCTGTACTGTATGTGATTGTTCTATGTATTGGATGACATAGCATACATACTTATATATAGACAGATAATACGTTGTTAACTCTAAATACCTAAATCATCGACTTACCAAGAAATGGGAGAAACCCCACTTATTATAAATACCATGGTAGAGCAAAGTTGTGGTCGCATTCATCCTTAGTTTCCTCTCACCCAAATCCCTTTATTTAATATTGTTACAAGGCCAGACGATAAGCAATTTTGGGTTAAAGAAGACCGTAATTCCAAACAACATTTAGTTATATCCACATAGCGGACGCGAGCGGGCTTCTGATATCTTACCGTCACTAGTAATTTAATTGATAATACAGATTGATTCAGAAGTAGTTCGTCAGCTTGATATAGTGTGACCGTTGGATACTTCTGAATACCTGCCACGCCGTAATACCGGCTCTCATCATTCATATAACCAATCATCATCATTCATCCACGCTCACATATCATCCATAAAACAGTGTACCTACCGTCAAGTGCTGCGCACCGGGTAACCCCAAACAAACAATACCACGCGAGTGATAGTTCAACCAGACCACGTAGCCATCATCAACATCAAAAAAAGGCCAGTATCTGGCACCCTATTGAATCGCCCTCACCCCTAGATCCGGAATACACATCCTCCTTAAAATTACAGTCCACTTGTAAAAAGCGCCACCACACCATGATTCAAAAATCTTATGGTATCTTCCAAGTGGCTAAATTGGGAAAGCATATTGGCCTGAATCCAATGGATTTAAAAAATAATATTGTGTACATTTTATTTCATGCCACATATTATTATTCGTTGCATCTTCTTTACGATATAAAATCAGATAGAGTTATCCATCGAATAAAACACATCTGCGCATGCATAATTCATGAAATTTTTATTTACGATCGCGCTCACCGTCGAAGCCTTGATGGATTGGTCAAACAAGCTTGTTCAGTTTTCACGTGAGTCCACTTATCGAATCAAATTTTGCAACACGGAATTTTTCCCCGACTATAAAAAGGTTTTTCTTTAGTATTAAGTTTTTTTTATGATACCCTGGCAGTAAAATTTTGATATTTTGGAGTAAGTATGCCACTTGATATTTCGTTTGTGTGCAGTTTATATTGTGAACGGTCAGTATGATAATAACAAAGTATTCCTATAACCTAATAATACAGTTTGCTTATTTAAAGATTATAAAATTTGTGAAAACTTGTAAAGTAAAATAAAAGTGGTTTAGTCCATTATTTTGATCAGAATTAATAGTGGTTCTTAGTTTTCTGTTGTATATTAATATTGATTTTTTTTTTGGTAATCGATTTAGATTTAGAGAGTAAAATTTAATTCATTACCGAACGATAATAATTATATTTTAATAAAATTTCATAATATATGCAAAACTTGTCGAACATACGAAAAAAATCCATGTCATAAAACCACAGTTCTATAATAAGCAATAATGAGCTTTTGTGTTATTTTTCTACAACGATTTTTTAGGCGATTTCAATTATTTCAATTCAATCTCTTATCAACGCGTACTAACCAAAGAATAATTATCTACACTAGTATCATTAAAAAATATATTGATATACAATATAATATATTTAATATAAATTCTAATTATTAAGAGTTTTGTACAATTCCACAAAAAGTATGTTAACTATGTGAATTACGGCTTTAGACTTAGAATCTGTGCCATATTATGCAGTGGCGAAGACTCCGTACTAGGCGATTATTTGAAGCCTACCTTCTTAAGAAAAGTATTTTTTAATTTCATATTGACTTAATTATATAGTCACTTGATTATATATTCTATAAAATAATTTATTTTGCCAACGAGAGATGCCGTAATATGTGTAAGAATATATTACACAGATAATAACAAAACAATCAACAAAGGTTTTAATAAATATACCACAGCGCACCATCTGATTTTTTCATATGGACTGTACGTCACGTAGCCCCGCCCAGTCTGTCGAATTGTATGAACTAACGTAAGCTCCGATCGCAGAGCCTAAAACTAAATAATTAATAATTAGATAATTTAAAAAAATAATTTCTATGGTGTATAATCGAATATTAATAAATATCGACTGTACTTATAAATGTTTTAAAAAAATACGTACTTACCTAATTTAATCTGATCGCTTAATTTTATGTCGTCAGTGAGTTTTTGAAGTTTCATTAAATTAGTGTGTCGTTGTCATTAGTGTGTACCTGTTCATTAGTAGTAATATCGTATTATCTTCTTATTTATCGTAAGTATACTTGACAAGTGTGTTCTTTTTATCAGATCTCCACAGCCTACCTCTTTCCAAAAGTCAACCTTAGCCACTGATATTATGTATGCTATATTAGTATATTATATTGTATGTTATTACTCAATTAGCTAAGTAATTAAACGATTATAATTATTAATGCATTATCGATAAGTATAACGTAGTGGCATCCCGTGGTAGTAGGTATCTAGATCATGTACTGGTTATTAATAGGCAGTAGATAAATGGATAAAAGAGAATAATACTATTTTTAACAGTATATTACATAGAAATGAGATTTTTTCCTGCGCCGCTAGCATGAATCTTCAATAGACATGCATGCTAGATGTCCTAAAACTATTATTGCATTCGCTTGTCAAAAGTAGATATAATATGACAAATCGAATCAATTTCTTTTGAAAAATAAAATATCGAACGCTCCGGTTCGGATCTTTTTTTTATTTCGAGCGCTCGATAAATAAGGCAATAATATGAAGTTATTATTTCACGATTTTCGCGACATACTTTTCACATGATTATTGCAAACAAGTGAATGGAAAATTATGTTGCTATTTTTTCATACTAGCGCACAATGTTTCGTTCAGTTTTGTGCATATTGAATAGGATATAAATGTTCTAAACTTCTAGCAATTGTGTTTATTAAAAGTATCGGAGAACTGAAAGCAATCGTAACTTTCAAACACACTGTGAAATTGTACAAATTGTGTGATGTTATGATAGGTATTTTTTTTAAAAATATCATGATTCTAAGTAATTTCTAACCTTATGAAACATGTTTTACTGACTTTCTAATAATTTCACTTATTTTATATTATTACGAAAAATTCACAAAAATTTTCAAAAGAATACTTTCAATAGATACTAAATGAAAATTTTTAAATTTATAAATACCTTTAATTTTATCGATTCTAAATAAGTTAAACAAAGATATACACTAGGGCTAGATCATCATCAGTTATATTATGAGGGTAGTTTTGATTTATTACATTAGGATCGAGTAAATAATAGATACATATATTATGATATACGGTATTTTTTTATTATTAAATTCTGAATTTGTCGCATTAATGTTGCAATAGGTATTTAGTCAAAATTTATACGATGGGCATATATCTCTTCGTCAATGACGATGACTTCGTGGCGATAAGGATAATACATGGCAAAGAACCATAGCGAAATCGAAATAAATGAACACTATTTATAGCAAATAGGTACATGGCATTATATTATTCAGTAGCAGTATATAGTTTTTTGGAGGAAATCAGTCTCTTGTTTAAAAAAAAGGGTAAATTACCATCTTGGTGAAAAGTAAAATTATGTGAGTCTTAACAGAGTGAAGCTACAAACATAATTTTTACCGTTTTATTTACTTATTTTTGAATCCACACAAGTATCTACTTGTTTTGTAAAAAAAAATGCTATTACTTCGGGTAGATAAGTTAAAGACTCACATAGCTTATCTGGTGATTTCTTGAAGGTAAATTATAAAGATTATTTACTGCTGCTCGTGAACTAATTCACCATATGGATTTATGGATACAAGAACTATAAATCATTATAAAATAATTTTATCAATATTCTACATAGATTTTTAAAGGAAATTAAATTCCTATAAATAAATTGAAGTTCTGTAGACTTAACATCGAGAAGTACTGTTTATATTCCACATAATATGGATCATAAAATCAAACATCCCCGGTAATGTTTGCCATCGGAAGCAACAAATTATAACATAACTCGTAAACTTTACTGTGCAAGCTTCAAGCTAGCTCAAGGACTGAATTATGCAAATAGCGTTACCGAGGCATGATTGATAAGCTATTGCAAATACCAAAGAAGTTATTCCCACACGTAATCAGCTGCGGGCTATATCTTAAATACAACCAGAAATTATTATTTGTCAATCATGTTTATTAACTGTTTATGGTAGATAACACAAGAAGACATTTAATTGTATGTGTATTAATACTATAGATCAGTTGTTGTTAAACTTTTTAGACGTTTAAAAACATTTTTTACAATATAATTTAAGCATCTATATTGGAAGAAAAAATCAGAAAGTTGAAGAGTTATATGCTAAAAGATATTTTTTTCTCATTGAATCGATAAGTAAAATCAAAATTAAAATACATTTATTTATTTATTTATGTCAACCAATACGATCAATTACAGAGGATAGTTCAGCGCTCGGAATGGAGCAGAACGAACCGCAGCGCCGTTCCGGTTCGTGGAATTTCCGAGGATGGCGTTCCTGTTCGTAAAAACCTCGAAAATGGCGTTCCGGTTCGTAAAATATCTGACTTCCAGCGAGCCGTCTAGTAAAATCCTCAGGCGTCTTACTTAGTATTATAACGTTCCGGTTCTTAATTTTTTTTTTTTTAATATACGTGAAGGATAATAATATTTTCTTGAAATACGGAAGAGCGGCATTCTCAGTCTATTTAAGGGGCAGCATATGTCCTAGGGACGCCCTTGGTTGTATTATTACTAAATCAACATATTAAATCAAATCAATCAAAATAAATACATTATTAATTATAAGTAAAAATACAGTGACGTCCCGTGGGGGTAGACGGTACATATGCAGAAAATAGAGACAAAAAAGAAAATAAATATATATTTTTAGAGTATATTTCTTAAAAATGCGTTGTATTTTCGCCTGCGGCGCTGATAAACATTGCCTGTCCATATATTCAGTGGATGTGCATTTTTAATATTTGCATTTTATCCTTCGATGGTAGGTAGTTTAGGTCCTATAGTTATAACAAAAATTCTGGCAGACGTAATTTTTTGGAAAATTATCGAGCGCTCCGGTTCGTAAAATTTTCTATTTCGAGCACTGGGATAGTTACACATAATATAGAAAAAAAATAATATGTGTTGGTCCCAATAAAAGGTGGACACCAAAAGCATAATGAATCAAATTAAATTAGATATGTACAGCTGTAATGAATATAATTTAAGAGTCATTGAAAATCGTCAAGAAAAATAGAGAATAAAAACAGAAAACTTTGAATAGTATAATATAAATAGATAAGACAAGCAATATTTTATAAGAAAATAAAAATACAATAAAAATAAGCAGTCGTTCTGATACAATTAGTCGTAGATTTTGGAGCAACTTAATTTGAAAGAGGCACGAGAAATAAACAAATCCACTCAATTACTGTGAAGATTCAACATTCTGCAGATTCGAGCCACCGTACAATTGTAACCCAAATTGGCTTTAAATATAAAATCATGAGAAGATGGGGACTTTTTTTAATCATTTCAACTAAATGTGATATAGATTTGTGACACTAATAATATTTAATTCTTAAGTGAATAATCAAAAGTTAGAGTATTTTTATATAATAATAAAATTAATTTTTTTTATACATACCTACCTATAAAGGGTCAGTATCTAAGTTCTGGTGCGATTTTTTTTAATAAAACACACATTGTTAACTTTTGGCGAGTACATTTAGTATTTTAATTGATAATTAATTGGTCTTTCCAATTACACGTGAAATATAATATCAATCAATTTTTTTCCTCGGGCCATCTTCACGACCCGATATGCTAATTTTCGATGACTTTTCACACAATTCAACAAAAATAAATACAAATATCAAGGTCGCTAAGTATAGAAATAAATAGCCATCAAACTTTCAGGCAGTTAAGCCGGTAGTGTTCCAAGAGTTGTATGGCATGTGCATGGCCCCCACATCCTGAAGCGGGCCCCCAGGCTAGGATCTTTGGCGGGCTTCCATACCTATCGCTAAATATAAAGGCAGTGTGATGCTCTACAGTAGGTGTTCCAAATAGTGCAAGCGATAAAATTAATGTGTATATTTAGTGTTTTTCTTATGTCCATTTGAATTTTGGAGTTGTCGAGTATCGATACACAATTAAAAATTAAATCGTATAACCACATAATTTGAAATACTAACAATAGCGCCGAGAGAGAATTTGTGATATGTGTTTATATCACTTATCTGGTCGACTCACCACGCCGGGCCCTTCCTGAGCCCGGGCCCCCAGGCTAGAGCCCTACCAGCCTCTCCTTTATGGGGGCCATGGGCATGTGACCCCATCCCCTTGGAACCACAGCTTCCAACTTTAGCTACAAAGAGTCATTTATCATTTGCAATTACAAATACCTAGGATTTGAGAAAATCAAATAAATATATTGTGACGTCACGAAGAATTAAACCCGGAGCCCCCTAACGAAGGGCCAGCGCTGTACACACTACACCACGAGAGCCGTCTCGTTTATGAATATAATAAATACATACAGACATAATAATAGTCTTTCATTGTATCATTGTGCATCTGTGGAATGTGGACTGATTTTCTTCTATGTAAAAGTTCGACTGGCAAAAAAATAGTCTACAAATAAATTATGTAGATGGAATTATCAAAGACAAAATCATTCACATCAATAAACAAAATACATATAGGTATGTCTTTACCGGTTTTGATTATTTCTGAATATCGTAGATACATTGTGAAGTATTAGTAAATCTGTAGACTTATACGAGATGAATTAATAATTTATTCAACATTGTGTGACAAACAAGGGAGGCTGTATGTAAATTATTATGCATGTGCAAATAAGCTCTTAAGTAAATTAGTTTTAACCATTTGATCACAACAGCTGTGGATCTTCGTGCATATTAAGTACATACGAGATATTATTAATATGTATGCCAAAGTTTTGTCTTTGTAACTGAATAGGCTGTGTGATATTTAAACTACTTTGATCACTCACCATAATACTTCAAACGAATGAATAACGCGCAAACTACAATAACGCAATAAAATTGTCTAACGTATAATACTCTACAAAGACAAACTAATGGTGAAATAAAATTTAATTATGTCTTATTAAATTAACTCTATAACAAAGATGTTGAAGAAAAGCTTTGTCTATAGAGATGTAGCCTAAATATAATATGAAAATGAGGCAAAAAAGATCACAAATTCTACTGATAAAGTTAGCTACAGTCAAGTCAATCTCACAAAACAGGGCCACACTTCAAAACACCATGACTTGACAAAAGTTCTGCAAGCCCGAATAAAGCTTTTTGAAATATTTTTTACGAACTATTCAATGTGAAAAGTTTAGTAATTATTATATTGAATTGATTTTTCTCAATAATTCTATGCGGTCAAATAAAAAATAAATTATTCATCATAGGAAATATTATAGTGTATGAAAAACCTACATCTTATCTAATTGGAGTATTTTTCACAGCTAATGCTATACACAGGTAAGTGAGTCTCTTCTTGGTCGTACACTCATGACTGAGGATCGTGACCACTTTTTAATTTTGCCGCGACTCTTTTGAGCGACCAAGACTTTCTATCCTTCTACATCCTCTGCTTTATAATATATAATATTAACAAATTAATTATAATTTGTATAACATATATTTAAAAAACACAAATTAAATAAAGTTTTTTTTTTAAATTAGATATTTATAGAAACAATACATAAATAAATTATGATTTAACCATATGATGTTTTTCAACTAGTTTTACAAGTGAGATATGATTTTTATAATATCTTACTTATATGTAAGTATTTGAAAAAAGTGCTGATAAGTTGATCACCTAAAATGGGTGTCGGTAATTTTCATAGATAAACTGGAATATCAAAACAACTTCGGTTGTTTATTTGCTTAGCAACCGACTTTTATAGTAAAATTAAATTTGGTACATATAATTTGACAGTGAAACTTAAAAAGGTTTCATCTGCAACATATTTGTTTCATGCAGTAATAATTAACATGAAAGCCTCAATCTTAAATTATGAAAACTTCATACATTATTGTAATATTTTATTAACTCATCCTTAACTTAAGTTCTGTGGATGTACAGTTAGTGATATAATAAAAAAATTAATATCGAGCAGTTTCTACATCGTCATTTATTATCACCAATCGTTATAATTTAAAATTTTTGCTTGGTTGCTCTTTCAATCACTAAAATCATTAAACAACGGAAGGAAAAATATCAAAGTTTTTTCGTGAAATAGGTAAAAAAAATCCGGGAATGGAGAACGAAACCTTGTTAACGAAGTGTTATAAACATTTACGTAGAATTTACAATTGCATATTTAACTTTAAAATAAATTTATTCAGCTTGGTCATCGGTGTACTTGTATTAGTTGAATCCTTAGTATATTAGTTCTTCATCATCATCATCATCATAATCGAATCAAACCAATGTCTATCAAGTAGATAACATTACTTTCAGTTTTGCTCATTGCTTTGTCACATACTTCTGGAAAACTGAACTAACTTGTCGATTCAGGGCCATTTTTGTCTACCTTTCAGCACTCAAAATGGAAAATTTTAGGAACTGGAACGCTCGATAATTTTCTGAAAATATTACTATATATATTATTATATACTGTTTATTTTTGTTATATGGCCATTTTAGCTGAAACGGTAAAATTATTTTTTCCACGTGACGGAACGACAATGTTGCCGACTTTACAACCCGGAATGGCGCTCCGGTGCACTGCGATCATTTCGAGCCCTGTTTTCTTTCGGATGTTTTCTATATCTTGAATATAGTATGTCTTACTCATTTTCATTTAGGGTTTCCCACTTGATTATCTTAGTCATTAATTTAATCTTAATTTTTGAGCTAATCGAAACACCATCGGATTATTATAGTATTGTATACAAAACAATATAAATAATTGAGTGTATGACAGTAAAAATTAGTGTTGAAATAACATAGTGTAAGTTTCATTACGTAGAGCTTTATTAAAGCCTTATCTCGAAATACTTTCTGAAATGAAAATAAAATACTGACTGAAAATTTTTCTATTAAGCTCAAAAATGTTTGTTCTTTGCTGGAAAGAAATTCAAGAAATTTTAGAAATTGAAGTAGGTGTATTAGAAAATGTGTCTAATCAACGGATTTCTTTCGTAAAGGCATCTTAC
This sequence comes from Rhyacophila brunnea, assembly GCF_057557595.1. Lineage (NCBI taxonomy): Eukaryota > Metazoa > Arthropoda > Insecta > Trichoptera > Rhyacophilidae > Rhyacophila > Rhyacophila brunnea. Next base: position 3,384,576 of record NW_028232796.1, on the reverse strand, counting down.
CAATTGCTTTGACAAACAACTTTTTCTTTATTTCTTCAGCTATTCCACTATGTACGTTTTTAAAAGTAATAGCACATGTACACGTGCATGGATTTACTTGCAGCAATAGTGTGTATTTTAAACTATCGCGATAATAACAAGTTCACACGTAAAAGTGCTGATTATATCGCCAATCTCTTTCTTCAAGAGTAAGCGAGACGCGATGTTGTCATTTTATTGTACTACATATTTGACATGTCGTGAAAATTGGTTACCCTCAAAATGAGTCTGCGCTGTGGAGTTCATTTTTTACCGGCAGGTTGGCCACTATCGTTTACTGCGCAGGCGAAGATATATAACAAATCACAACTGTTGCGTGAAAATTCAGAACCTTCCGAACTTTTTTCATTTATGTATGCAATCTTGCAACTTGCATGTTAATACATGTTTATACGAGCATTCTCTTGTTATGGCAGCGATAATACGTAATGTCAGCAATAAATCCATGCACGTATAAACGGGGTATAAAACTATTAAACTTACCAGAAATTTATCAGTGAAACTAGACATGGTTTAATACACATATCTGATGTCTTATTAGTTACTCGTATATTAATAATTAATGTTTTTCGATATTTATATTTAAAATCCTTGTTAAAAAAATATTTGTTTTACATAATCATTTTAAGAAATATAGTAGGTACCATCATAGGCAACAATAGTGGAAGTAAGTATCGACTAAAACGCAAAAGTGTGTATTATATTATTAGGTAGGTAATTAGTTACTTACACCAATACTATGAGGCAAAAATTAATGCATTCGATTCGTTATCTGCTTGTGGGTTCAAATCTCACAACTTGGTCGACTTCACATGTTATTTTTTCAATAAAAACAGTGTTTGATTCTAGGGCACATACCAAAAGAGTAGTCGTTTGTTAATAATAATATATACCTGTACTTGATCTCTGCTTCATCTTTCTGGGGGCTACAATCTTTTATAGATTCTCTGTCCTACGACGGGCGATAATAATATAAAGAAAATGTAAATGCAACGATACAAATTAATACATAATATTATATTTTTTAAAATATTATAATAATATATAGTTATACGTAAATAAATAATTATCATAACCTATTCCATTTACTTCAACGGAGCATTATTATCAATAGAAATCATTTTGAATTTTGTAACTGTTAAAAATTGAAAATAATTATCAGACTACTGTAAACACGTGACTGAACTCAAAAATTCATATAGTTTTTTTCAATGTGCGAGTACAATGAGTCAAAAGGTTGGACGAAAGCATTTAATAGTAATTAATACATTATTGTCCCAAGAAAAATTTTCAAGTAATTCGAACCATTCATCACCAATACCAGATTTCAAAACCATTGATAATTTTATACCATTATACTAATTGCTTTTCAACTTTCAAGTCTCAACTCAACACAGTACAAACATTTGTAGATAAACTAATGTTTTAACTAGCTTAATTTTCGTGTTAAAGATATTTTCAACATTTATTATATTAAATTTATAAAATTATATTTTCCGGCACGAATAAAAAATATAAATAAGTACAGTTTTCATTAAAACATTTGTTGTTATTCGTAATTTAATTAAAATTTTAAGTTAATTAAACACACAACTATGTACTAACTTTAATTTTGAATGGGAACATATTTTTATTAAAATACGGACCGAACTTTTTTTATGCTACCATTATCGTTATTTTATGTTCGCTTAAGGTTGCGTATTATATTATGATATATTATATAAATTAAATATTAAACTATAATTGTATAATATTATAATGAAATGAATTTTGTTAGTTTTACATACTTGCGAATAGACAACGTCCGCTTGTATCAACTGTTCAATTTCAAGTGATTTATCGACCGAAACAATTAGTTTTGTTTTCTGCCGATAGATATTATTATACATTAGCGTAAAATATATTTGTATTTTGTTATTATGAATATTTTGGTTAAATATTTTGTTTTTGTTACTACATTACGCTTGAAGATGAGTGGCGGTGAGATACGGAGAATGGCTTTTATTTATTTATTTATTTATTTAAGAATACAAAACATTGTGGACATAACAAATCTAAATTCAAGACGTACACAACATGAGATTTACATTATAAGTCAAACATTTCCCTCACAAGAGAGAAGAGAATATAGAAAAAGAAATATATATATATATACTAGCTGACCCGGCAAACTTTGTTCTGCCATATAAATTATTTCTAGTGAATATTTTGGTTGTTAAATAAAAAATAACGAATGTATCGTAAGTGTGTGGGGATGGGATCTATGACAGAAAGAGGAATAGAGCGCTGTAGACGATGACCGCCGATAAAAACAAAAAAACATCAACCATTCATTTTCTCAATTCAAAATGAGTAATGATGTTCATAATGAATGAATTACCTGTGACAGGATCTCGTTATTTAATGTTTATGCAATATTTGTCTTGTCCCTTCCAGAAAATTAGCAGATATTGGAGAGCGTCTTATGAACGGTGTGTGTCAGCGATGAACTCCAGATTATTGTTTCTTCTTCGAATCACGATTTCTCGCGTCGATGTGCGGTCGTCAACCATGATTCCAGTAATGTCGTCAACAACAGGCACATTGAATCGACGCACGTGCTCTCCAGCTGGTGTTTTATCAGGATTGATGACAATAGCGTGATTGTCACTTTGCAATTCGTGCATGTGTGCTTTGAAGAATTTCAATAATTCATTGTGCTCATTCAACAGGGCGTCCAGTTCGCCGACGATGCGCCTGGCATTAGGCGAATTGAGGCTATTGTAGCCGCAACGTGCATCCACATGATTGATGTTCTCACCGCCCATGAAGTAGATTTGTAAAAATATATGTGGTTCCTTTGGCATTGGCAGCAATGAGCCTACTTTGTGGTATACTTGGCCTTTGATTTTGAACGTAGAATGGAATTGTTGACCATTTGCCACAGTATTGTGAACTATTTCTGTTGCTCCGAACGAAGTCATTTGGAAGCATGAATTGAATGTGCGAATGGACTTCAGGAACAGGTTTGAATCTGGAACCGTGCCGATGAGCAAGCCGTTCAATGGTTCTGGTGGTATCTCAATTTCTGGTAGTTGCACTTTTCCTGATGCGCAACACATCCCGGCTGACTCATGTTTGAATTTGAGCGCATGACAATGGGGACATTCTTTGTCCATAGCACCAATCAGCACTTTCGGATGAGCGGAATATTCAATATCTGGCTCGTACTCGAATGCGAGACGAAGGAACGAAGCGGATATAAATGTTCGATGTACTTATTGGCGTTGTCGGTCATTTGCTCTGCGTGTGTTAACTACGAACCGGCGCGCTTGGCTCCGTTCCAATCGTCGTTGTTGATTTCGTTCAGCTCGTGCCTCTTGTGATTGTGATGCACGCAATTGCGACATGCTTACACGCACATTTTTGTTATCTTGTTGGATTTGTTCGTCTGTTCTTTCTGCTCTACTATTTCGCATGTTTGTTGCTTTATTCGTTCTACGGCCCAAATGGCCCCCCTTGCGTCTTGCTGGCATTGTGCACTGTAATACACGCACATAAAAATAGATAAATAAAATAAATCGTACAAAATTTTGCACGCACTGCGTTGTGGTATGCCGAATGAAATGTCAAAATGACGCGACGCTTCTCTTGAATTCTTCTCGGACGTAGCGCCATCTGTCATTCAACAACATAAATAATTTAACGACGGTTAAATTTGTTCATACAAAAATAATATAATCGCGATTAAAAAATGGGAGGGTGGGGGTAGGAGGGTGAAAATTTGGAGTTATAGGTATTTTTTTATGACAATAAAAAAAATACAAAAAAAAAATTGTCAAAAAAATAAAAGAAAATTTTTCTGGATAGAGATACCCTAATCACCTAGCGGTATGAAATATACTTGTTGACCTATTCTCATACCTAACAAATATACATAAAAAAATTCATGAAAATCGGTCGAGCCATTTCGGAGGAGTTCGACCACAAACATCGTGACACGAGATTTTTATATATATAGAGAGAGATATATAATAACAATAATAATACAAAAAAAAAATAATCAAAACATACTTAAGTACAATTTAATACAAAAAAATATAATTTTTGAGAACGAAAAATATACAATTTTATACAGAAAAATACAGTTTCAAAAATAAAATGCAAAGTACATCATTGAAAATGTCTATGTCTTTAGGGAGCGCATTTACTAGTCTTGCACCCCTCGCTAATGGTGCCTTAAAGGCTTGACACGAGGAAACGGTTCCAATCCAGAATAAATCATGACTGCGACCACGTAGGTAATTGACAGGCGCATGGAAATTCAAATTCATTAGGACACCAGGATTGGAAACCATCCCTCGCGATAACAGGCAAAAGTGTTTCAACAGCAGAAGAGACCGACGAGATTCAAGAGAGTGAAAAGTAAGCATGCCTTGTAGAAAGGCAGTCGGAAAATAATCATCTGACGAATTATCGAAAGGAAAATAGTTAAATGTTTTATTAAATTAAATGTATTTATGTTAACATTGAAGCGAATTCAAGCAATCATATAAATAAATCTATCGTAGGTAAGTAAATATACCATCATGTTGACAAAAAATGAAACATTTTTGTGTTCCACGTCTCCGGATTATGGTATTTTTTAAAGGTCATGCCAATTAACGAATTCCACGTAAGTACAATTAAAAATTATATTATAGAAACCGCATTGTTTGGTGAATCATTTATATTTCAATAGTAGCTACAATAGTATGCAAATCATGAAGCAAACAATTCATTGAAATAAATACTCAGTATAAATCATTATTTCTTACAGGCAGAACTTCCGATAGAAGAAAAAGCCGGTAGGTATTGAACTTTGCAAAGTTGAAGCTTCCGCTCAAAACATCTATTGTCTTATAAAGCTCGGCTCGATTCTATGGAGAGAATACTACTTAAAGACAACTGTTTCCTTTCATGCCCTCTCGCTTTGTTTAGCTATATCAAAAGGAGACAAATAATCGATTTAAATTGTACTTGGTGAAGTAGTATGGGGCACAGATCGTTTTGTATGAGTTTTTCTTTGAAAAGCAGAAGAGCCATTCTTTTGAAGATATTGCCCGAGTAACTTTGGGTTCTTTAGATATCTAACCTGGAAAATACTTTTCAAACATTTTTGTCTGCTCAGTGTAAGAGCAGTTGTTTTCAATAAAGGCGTTCTTGTGTAAATTTTACTTTAAATTACCTTTTCAAATACAAGTTGCGCAATTATACGCTCGGAGTGATACGGGAAACAAATTAGTAAGAAAGTATAGAGAAACGATGGAAATATTCCTGAAGTCGATTTATTTATTTGATAAGTTTTGTAAATGTCACACAAAAAGCAATAGGTGTTCACATGTTGATATTGTTTTGTAAAAATAATCAACACGTTATACGTATCTCTGATTAACGTCCAAGGTAAAATTACATTACTAAATTTAAATTTATACGTGGCTTCCAGTTTACTACAATTTTTTTGTGACTTTATTGTATTATATTAAATTTACAAATTATTTTTGATTTAATTTTTTTTATGTATTAAAATCATTAAATATGCTTCATTTTTTATGTACTATTTAGGAATAAAGTAATTAAGTAATAACATATTATAATGTGTATCATTATCATTATTATTAATTATCAGCTATCAATGATCAACAATAATTATTAAATTATTTAATACTACTATTTTTCCATAGTTAATACACCCACGGTAGCCGAGTTAGTAGAGAAAACGTCTATGAAGCCGTATGTTGAAGGTTGAATCCTGCGAGTGTTCAATAAAATGCATGTTATATTTTATCCGCTGTATGTTTAATCCGGTACAATGGCCCAATGGGTTCGGCGAATGGCTAACCATAATTTCTCGTATAAAGTGTTTTTAATATATACTCTATTTTTTGTAGAGGCCCATACGCTATAATTAGAAACGAACATAATTGTGTCGCTAGATTTGAAAATCAGCCAAGTCCATAATAGATGAATAGAAGAAAAACAGCTTTTTGTTAAATACACGGTCACAAGGGTGAAAGTTTATATTATTTCGAGTATAGAATATTTAAAATTAATAAATTCCACATTTTGATAATGCAGAAATGTTATAAAGCAGTAGTTCTTCAGCAATTCACAAAAAAATCAAAAATACCTAAAGGTGGACTTAGCTGATTTTGAAATGTAGCGACACAATTATATCTTACTTTTTTAACTTCATCAATCATAAATTAAGGTTATGAATTCAGGTTTTGTCATTTTACTCTTGAACAGAAGACCTCAAGTTCAACGATTCTCTTCCTATAAGAAACAGTATCAAACAGAATTACTTCAAGTATCTTTCTAGTAGTTTTGGCATCATTTGAGTAATTTTGTGACTATAAAATCTTATTGTATTGTATGGGTATAAAACCTGATATCCGATAGACTGAGAAGGAAACAATAAAATGCTAAAAATCTAAGTATTCGGTAACCAATTTTTTTGAAGAATATTTGTATCGGTTAAAGCAAATCGAAGGTGGTGTGTCCGTACTAACGCAGAGCATATTAAGTCAACTATAAATAGTTAATAATATATGGACCGCGCAAAGACTTGGATAGACCGACTATACTGTTAGATGCAATGTAATTACAGCTCGCCAGAAGGTTTATGAAGGAATCCTACTAGGCCCCCAGCCGGGTTAATCTTCGTCAGAGATGGACAGGCAATATCAATAAGGATGAGAATAGGCTGAAAAAAAGCTTAGTATGGAGATATCTCGAAGATGGTTATCTAGTTGGCTTACTTTATTGGTAACTAATTGAATTATTTAAATTTTGAATTGTATCAAAGATTTTTTTGCATAATATTACGTACATTAAAATGCAATCATAGAAATATTATTACTTTTGAATCAGCATTATTTACAAAGAACTCTACTACTGGATGCATTATTATGTTAGCGCCCTGGATCCAAATGCACTTATCATGAGCCATACAATATATTAGAATTTGTTTTATGGTGGGTGGTAAAAAATATAATCTATTATATACTATAAACTAATGACCAACATCATTGCTATAAACACACAAAGTTTCCGAAACGCAGGCTCTAGAGCGCTGAAATTTTCACTGAAGATTCCTTCTCCAATATTTGGATCGACGCTGGTTGGGTCATCATCATGGGTCAAAATCATTAATCGAAGCATTCGAAAAACCTTTTTACAGCACATAATGTCATTACAATTAGACATTTCAAATTCAATTATTGCGCTAACTAAGAACAAAGTATAATACTCTAGTATATTGTATTTCGTTGATTCATTTAATGCAAAAAACGACATATTTATCTCTTTACTAAATACGAGTACATTCATATATCAACACGAATTTAGTAAAATGTTGACCAATTTATTGTATCTACCAGTAGCATGATATGGACTTAATCAGTGAAGCAATTGGCTAATATCCATTTCTAGTAAAAAAAAAAAACCTGTTAATGATAAGGGAAATTGTCATACGGCTGCCAAGATTCAGATAAGATTATAGAATCAATGAGAAAAAAGAAAAAATACATTAAAATATGTCCAATAATTTGTATAAAGGAAATTGACCGAAACTACCAGGGTAATTCACATGTAGCAGAAGAGAATTCAAGCTGAATGGAACATATTGTATGAGCATTTAAGTCTAGGACGATCCGGCGTCTCTAACTGGCCGCGGGGGCAACTGAAAAGTTTCATCGTAATTCAATGTAACGTACATGGCTCAATTCGTAAAGCACACTGGGGCGGACCCAATCCAGACTGAATCCCTGAATAGAAGTTTTTTAAAGATTTTCGTGGTTTTATTCACGAGGTATGAGCATTTGAAGTTTTTTATCCATTATTTACAAAGGAACAAAAACATCATTTTATGATGACATTATTCAACGTAAAAAATATCCGATATTTTCTACAAATTTAAGAATAAATTAACTGAAATACGATCTCCTGATATGACATTTGAGAATGTGATAATAATAAAATAATTATGTTTTTTTTATGGTTGTTATATGGAATAGTAAAAATACAAATACAAGATAAACTCTCTAGGAAAGATGAGAACAAATGATAGTATATATACCTAAATATTATATACATGAAAACTAAGAAAGATTTTCATAATACGTATAAGAGATTTACAGTAGATATTAATCTAGCTCTCACCTTGAATGCTCATGGCTGGATAGCAGAAGTCGCCTAATAACTGAAGAGAGCTCATCGCCTTATTGGCCCAATGAAGAGAAACGCTTTGTGATAAAGCGGAGCGAGAAAAATCCATCGAGCCTTCTAACTAAACGGCCTCTGTGTTTGCCAAAAAGTATACCTACGCTTCGCTAGAAACTCAGGCATGAAAAATATTTCGATTAATCTAGATTGGTACTAGGAAGTCAAGTTTTTGATTTTATTCGTAAAATTTTGATAAAGTAGTAGGTACGAGTATGCATTCAAAGTATTAATACTGTTAATAGCAGTTACATGTAATATTTACACAAAAAAAATGGCCAAAACCAATACGCTGATTTGCAGAATGTCAAGGTTGACTTAAAAGCATTGTTTCCTTTGAATTCAATTAAAAATAAGACAAAATTTTATTTAAATTATTATTTATTAAATTTTGTTTTATTTACATCTACTTATATTTTATTTTATCTGACATTCATTAAAGAAAAAAAGATATTTTATATGTAAGTAAGCATCAAAATCATTCAGAATGAGTAAAGGTTGAGTAAGTAATGAACTAATCTAACTTACTATTATAAAATATTTCTTTAGATTGATTTTATTTGTAAAATTTTCGAATCCTTATACCTATATGAAAATGTCATTCAACTTGAATAATTTTCTGTCATTTGTGAATTCTCTTTCCTAATCGCTTCGGCAAATTTTATTTGGAGCAATTAACGTTTTTCTACAAAAAAAACTAGACCAGGTCAATAATTATTTTTTAAAGTAATATCATGTTCATTAGTATTGTTTCTATAAATTTATCATCGAAGAAACTAGATATTCGTAAAAAGGATTTTTATTATATTTTACAAATTACAAAAAATGTTTTTTTATTATTGAATGGAAGTTTTTTTTAGTAATCATGTTACTTACATTTAGTAATATGTATTTTAATAAATCATAAATAATTTATACTATGAAAGTACCGAATGTAATAAATAACTTGTCTTGATAATGTTGTGACAATCAAAATTCAAATTGACTGAAAAATGTATGTTTTTTAAAATAATTTTCAATTTGTAAGCTTTCCCCAGTCTATTATAATATAATATGTATATTATAATATAATTAGTAGTACTTAGGTGGTTATACTTTTTTTGGTCTCATCATATAATATCATCATCATCAGCCTGAATCTATCCTCCGCTGGATGAAGGCCTCTTCAAACTGATTCCACTTCCTTGGTCCTTGTTTTTTCGTACAAGACGGTTGTTAGTAATTTTGAACAATCACAAACACCCAGGCTTTGAGAAAAACATGTAAATATTGTATCCTCACCGGGAATCGAACCCAGAACTCTCGGGTGGAAGGCCAGCGCTTTACGCACTGCACCACGAGAGCCGCCTGTACTTAAATTATAAGATTTAGATATTATTAATAAATTGCTATTTTGTTTGGACTGGGTGAAATTAATTATATTAGAATAATAATAAATATAATTTTATTTTAATTACTTACATCGTATAATTACTAAAAAATGTATCTGATAGCGTCGTAAATATTAGTTATAATTATATGCAATTTTATATAGTTAAAAAAAATAATTATATTTAAATGAAACATCAGACATTGGCAACCACCACAATTTTTGTCAACCAATAGGAATATTCACAGAAGAATACGATATTAATGAATATAAGATACGAAATAAACATTTGACGAAGTTACGTTTCAATGACAGGCAGACAAATAGAAGCGTTATTAAATATAAAGATATAATTACATTGATGTTTTAGTTTTAAATACAATAAGTACAATATAACTATTTGCCTTAAATTATAATAATACGTAATATATGTATATTATAAATATGATTCTGTTAGAATGAAAAGCAATGTTGTAGGTATTCATAAAATAATTCCTGCGAATAAGCCAGATCATTATTTTCTCAATACTAATATGTAAACAAATTGGCGCATATTTTGCATTTTATTTGACGCTGTAAGGGTGTTCGTGCTTCAGAATCAGGGTTATAGGCTTTCCGTAATGCTTCCATGGGCATCTTTGCTTTCCAAGCTATCACCTTGCCTTAATGGCCAAAGGTAAAAGTAAACGATACGACTCGACTTTGCCAAGAGACCACGACTGTATGCTGTTAGAAATGTAGGCATACTTGAACATATTATTATAAAGGAAAATCGTTAAACATAGAGTGATGAAAAACACTAGAAACTTTTTTATTATATGATATTTCAAAGTAACATACCTACAAAGTTTGCAATAAAAGTGTTCTACGTGATAGTTTAAAAATCCCGAGTGACAAAGTTTTAATTTCAACTAAAACAACTGGTAAAATATTAGTTGACACATTGATAGTTGTAAAATATATAAGGTCAGTATTAAAAAATAAGGTATTGTGATAGTAAGCATTCGATTAATACGTAGTATCTAGAGCAGTGGTTTCCAAACTTTATGTTACTACGCCTCCCTTTGAAAAAAAATTAATCTTGGCGCCTCCCCCCATTAAATAATATAGACACCTTTTTACATAGTTAAAAATATACAATTATAAAAATGAAAGGGGAAAAATATAAAAAATAAACAAGTTTCTACTACTTATATTCGATTTATTTTTAAATTAATTTGTTTTCCATGCGTTGAATGTCCTTGTTTATTAGCATAATCAATTTTAATAGAAGTCAATCCTTTCCAGTTTCCTAAATTACACGACAGTTATCATTTAAGTACATATAATCACATCAAATCGCAATGCACAATCACTATTTTTTTACTATTATTCAAATAATATGAAAAGTGCATTAGCAAACTAACCAAGAACACAGTAAATAGATTTTTGTTTGCCTCAATATATCTGGCGCAGAAATCATTTAAAGTGGAAACATGGCGAACTTATTTTTTTGTAATTTTGATTTCCAAAGATCCATTTTTTATGAATGCATTACCTAGTGGTCTTTACATTGATTTATTCACTCATTTTTTTTTAAAATTTAACCAAATAGACAAGTTTAACAACAAGTTTATCGTTCCTAAACAAATGTTCCACAAATTTCAACATTATGATTTGACCCTTTTATTTAATTTGTTCACAAGATGGCCAGCTCGCTTCACAATAGTATAGAAGTGAGGTATTATAAAATTAGTCTCCATATTTTCAGACAGGTTTGCAAACAACCTTTTATAGGACTGTTTTTTATGTAATTTATAACTAGCGACCGTTTTATAAACTATGCATTTGCAATCTGCAAACCTGTGGCAACAATAATTGTGTTAAACTTTTCGCGCCTCCCTTTGCAACACTCCGCGCCTCCCAGTTTGGAAATCACTGATCTAGAGAAAGAATTTACATTTTTCATGTTGAATTCAACTCTTATGGAAGACGTTTACTTAAAAATAATGTCATTGATAAAATATTTAATTTAATTTAAGACGATTTAAAATACATTATTTGGATAAAAGTCAAAAACATATGTAGGTGCACCTATTGAGAAAAATTTAAGAATCTTGAACCGGAGTGGTACGAACATACATCGATCGCTTACTAGGTGACTGTTCTTATTATTTTGATATGTAACACTTGTATTTTTCATTACAGGTTATCATATTATATTTTATTGATTTAAACATTCTCATAATGAGATTTAAAAAATAGTTTCGTGATATACATAAATACAGCAAAAAGCAAGAAATAATCTCCCGTTAGTAAATCCAAAAATAATAATATAATTTATATATCGATACTTTAAGCTATTTGATATTTTAATATAACCATTCTTCTTCTGGTTGGTATCGTGAATTGCAGGTTAGTTATATTAGAGGCCCATGTGGTCTTATTAGGATCGGACTGATGTATCTATAGTCTAAGATCGGACTTGATTATAACTATATATTATTTCTCAGTAGTGTTTTCAAATTGCTTATTTAATTGTCGCTTAGAAGATATATAATATAATAATACCTAAGTATCATTACTACAATGTCATTTCATTTTTTGTGGGTTTTAAAATAATTTATGGAAAGATAATGAACCGTAACAGTTTTTTTTTTATATATATAATATTGGGTATTTAACAGTTATCATTCAAGCTCGGTGGGTGTATCTAGTCAGTATTCCAGTAATAGTCAGGCAATACTAAAGCGAGGAATCCTAAGCACCATAGTGCACTGAAGAGTCTTTTGATACGGGAACTGTTTCCTATAAAACTCTCAGACCATTCAAGGAAGTAAACTTGGTTTGATTACTATGTTTATGAAAGTAAACACACGAACTTACAAAAACTTTAATATCATATATATATATTAACATTTAAGTGAATTTAAATAATGAAATAGGTATATAAAATATTACTACACCCTAATTATTGGAGATTGAAACGTTATAGATTTAACTGAAAAAAATTTCGTTATTAAAAAAATGTGATGAAGATCCAAATGGATACGAAACGCAGTAAAGCTGGCGAGTTGACAGATGAAATTTTCCGTGATGAAATCCTGGATGAAATAATAATATTATGTCATACGTATGTTTGAGTAAAGGCACCTTTTCATGCGCGTGCTTGTCGCTATATAGTTGTACAATTCAATTTAAAAAAATCTTGTGATATGTTAGCTATACTAATAAGTCTTTTCAAAATCCATTCTTCGTTATTGAAAACAAATTTTTGAATAAGTATTAAGTTATCCGTAAAATAATTTTACATAACCTTCGTAATTATAGTGCGTATTCATATTATGTTTTCACATAACCATGATGGTGCCTATGTACTCATTATAAATAAGATACCTAAGTAGTATATTATTTTATATTAAGAAGGTATTATAATTTCATATTTTTTACGGTTGGTTTTTTTGCTTAGACTGTAACAAGACACAAAAATAAACGAGTAAGTACTACAGCGTTGCCAAATAATTATTTTACCAAATCGTGATTTTTACCATGTGAAATAAAAATAACGGGATTTAGGAGCAAAATCCGGGACATCCTAAAAACGCATAGTTCAATATTTCTAATGTTTATTTATATAATGTCAATCATAAATGACACAACATAAACTACAAAACTCTTTAACTATCAAATTAATAATATTAAACAATATTTTTTCTCGACACTCGCCTATATGTACTTGGCTGAAGATTTTACTTTCTAAACTGCTGCTTAATGTATTTCCCATTCACTGCGGACCTTTTAATTACTATTTAATTACCACATTTAAATAGCATGCTAATTATATCTGATGGCCACCAATTTCAGCAACTCAACAATTTCAGCTCATGAGTATAATATCATGTTGAATTTAACAAGTAATTCCAATTTTATCAACTCAATAGAACATCTGTTTCTTGCATTTGATAATTTTAAATTCATCTAAGAAAATACCCGTTCGGTATAGTAATTAGATGTTGGTATGCTTAAAATAAATTAAATTAGTGTATTAACACGTATGTGTCACGCATTCATCGCGTTCTTTTGTCTTGACCTAAACGTTTTATTTGTATTTGTTCATTCATTCATGAATTTAGCTGTCCCGCGCCGGACAATCTATTGAGTGAGTAGTAGGTATCTATGTAAGGAATAAAGTGTTTCTTTTTCTTTCTTTTATTCAAACCAAAACAATGGAATTACTGTTTAAAAAACATAAATAAATAATAATTATCCTATGCGTTGAGCGATAGACTTAACCATTCGCCATCTGTCGCGTGACTATCCGTCCAACAGGAAATACGGTCTCGTCAAAATGAGACTGTTCCACATAATGACACTTTCTCACAAGATTCCGTTCCACAAATCACTATTATATCACTATTAAAATGACATAATGCGTGGTGCTTTTTCAATTCGATAATTTGATCCCAATTTACGACGTCTCGTTAGAGATCCTTCAGGTATCGCAGCAAAAGTTGAGTGATGTCAAAAAATAAACTATTATTATTTTGTATTAACTTACTATAAATGGAAATATATGTAAAAAAGAACCATTGTAAATGAACCAGCCCATATACATCTGAGTCTGCCAAAGAATGATCAAATAAAATTGTACCATTTCTTAAGCAGATATTAATACTTACGTATTATGAATGTGATTGAAAATGATCTTTATCTACATTGCCATTTTTTCCAACAATTGTAGACTTTTCAACACAAATTATGAATAAACAATTCTCTATATCGAGGTTCCCAGGTTCGAATCCTGGGTCTGGCAAGTACACAAATATTGTTATTCGATTTGTGTATGAGTCAGAGTATGGACCTAATAGGTTGAGCCAAGTGGCTGACATCCATTTCTCGTAAACACAAAATCTGGGAATACAAACCTCAACTCTGTGGAGGCCCATATGATTCTATTAGGATCGGACATGGTCAAAAGAAAAAAAAAGAAGAATTTTCTATATCCGGGTTTAAATAAGGGGGAAGACGATTAAGAAATATATAAAAAGTAGACAGGTACAAATATGTCAACATCATCATCAGTCTGAATCTATTCACTGCTGGATGAAGGCCTCTTCAAGCTGCTTCCACTTTTCTCGGTTCTTTGCGTTGCGTTGCCACGTACTTCTGCAGAACTTATCATTTCATCGATCCAGCGGGCTCTAGGTCTATCTTGTGGACGTTTTGTACCTCTTGGATAATACTGGATGACTATATTGGTCCAAAGACTGTCTTTTCTTCTAGCTATGTATTTAGCCTATCTCCGTTTGAGGCTTTTAATGAACTTTATCACATCGCAAACCATTGTCTGCTTCCTTATCCATATACACACATAGATATATACTATGTATTGATGGAAAAAGTAATTTGGCTATTTTATCCAATAGGTACCTTTTCAATATGAAATTAAATACTTTAATATGTAAAAAAAATAGTAATATGTTATTTTATATTGTACCTACTATAAGTCAACGTTTTAATAATTTTATTATATATTATGGATTAGAAGCATTAGTATAAGTACGTGCAAACATTACTTAAGTAGGTACCTACATAATATTTAACAAATATACACAGTGGAACTTTACTCACCTTTCGTTGAAAAGAGTTTTAGTTTTTTAGTCGGTGGCTACCTTATACTTTTCAGTTAAAATTTAAAATAAAATAAAGAACAGCAATGTCACTTTTATTTTTGATTGTTTTATTTTTATAACATAACATTATTATTAAATTAAACATCAAAAAACTCTGGTAATCGTATCCATAGGTAGGTACCTATTTCATTTTACTAATAATAAAAAATAGCACATTATAAAAATTCATAATGCATATTGACAAATGATATTTTTTGTTTAATTGTATGAGTAATGCTTAACATATAAAATGACGCCAATTTACAAAACTGTTTTATTTATTTACCTGTGTTTTGTTTATTACGAAGCCTTGGGCCTACAATGTGATTCTCATTTTGTTGGACATTTAGAAAATGTATGTTTCTGTGTAAAATTTACTAATTCACATGCGTTGATCCCACTCATTTTTTTATCATTTATATACCTACTTACGTAAATGTATAATGGTTAATTTAGTACTTACTTAAATTAAACTCGTTTTTTAACTTTTAAGGCGTATTTTTATTTTGCACACACATTTAATTATTATTGATTACCCTATAAAACATTAATAATTCAACATGAATTCAATTTCACTATTGAAAAACTTTCTTAATACATATTACTTACATAGTAGGTATAGAACCTAGTAAAAATATTCAAAGAATTCAAAATACTGTCGAAGGTAAAAAACAAGACAATCATTCCATCTCACTCATAATACAATAGTATACAGAAAATGGCAATAGTATAATATATTTTATATGCATACGTGTAAATATAAAAGGAACATGCGAACGACAGGTATTCGGTACAATGTGCGCGATATAAAACCACCTCAATATGCCAACTGTGACGAATGACAGATGTCGCGATAGTGCGGTATTGCTTTAACAATGCACTGACAGATTTGGAGCTGACAGTTGAAATGATCTGAGGAAATTGGCAATTTGTGGCGGGCGGCGATATTATTCCCGTGAAAGCGATACCGCCATTGTGCGAAATCACTCAGTTTGACGTGGATGTGATCAAAATTAGGCCAAAATGGTCGTCGCTCGGGCGTTATCCTCATAAATTACTGTGAATCCCATAATGCATATTGCCTATTGAGGTCATTGAAGTGAATTCATTAGGAACTTATTTATTCTTCCACAATATTATTATATTAAAGATTCGGATGAAACATTTTTCTATATATCGTAAATGTTTAGTAGTTTTTTAAGGGTTGACTTTATGACAGTAGATTTGGATAAATAGTCCAATATACTAATAAAGCAATATACATACATTCGAGAATTTGATACAAATATTGTATAGCATAACATAATTTGATCAAATTGACAGGGTTAACATAACGGTTACTTTGTAAATACACCCACGAAGGCTGCAAAGTGTCGGCTTATATCGTCGTAGGTCACAGGTTCGAATCTTGTGTCTGGCAAGTACACAATAATATATTGTTTTAAATTTCTGTATGAGTCAGAGTATGGACCTAATAGGTTGAGTAAGTGGTTGACATCCATTTCTCGTAAAAACTAAATCTGTTAATACAAACCACCACTCTGTAGAGGCCCATATGATATTATTAGAATCGGACATGGTCAAAACTAGGGAAGTGGATTTTATAATGGATACATCATTGAAATGAATTTATTACTTAATTATTATTCTATTCGGCATTTTGATTCATAAACAGAAAACAGATCATTTACGTTTAGCAAATTAATGACAATCTCATACTTTTATAGAATAATATATTCTTTACCTATTGTAAATATTAACCTGACTCACGTTATAGTTACATACTGCCTATACTGAGAATTATATTCAAAGTCAAAAGAATTGACCGTGTTTACTATTAATCGAAGCCTTTATTTGGCCTCCATAGAGTGGATATTACATTAATTTAACATTTTTTTTATAAGGAATAGTTTGAAGAAATTCGTGCAATCCATTGGATCCTTGCACTATACAACATGCGATATTTGACGAGATGTGAGTTTGAACTCGTGGTACAGAGCTTTATATGTAATTATGTAATGATGGCCAATATACTCGTATCAACCAGGTCGACATGGCGGAATAAGTAATTATAATCTGTAGCAATTGTGTATTTACTACATGTGAATCTGTAAAGATGCCGAAAAGTGAAATACAGGTAGAAACGATTTCGAATATAATTCTAGTAAAAAACATAAATTAATTATAATTTCAATTCAAACACCTACCATTATATACATATCTGAAGTCCATAGTTAGTTTGGTAGCATTAATGTTTCAGACGTAATAATGATTACATACATGGAATATGATTATGAGTATTATGACCCCGAGTTCCTACTCACTACTAACTACTAACATAATATAAAATCACGGGAAAGCAGGTCTTGCTCGATTCCAAATTAATCCAATTGGAATCAATGTATCCAATTGGAAGGGTCTTGTTGGAATCAAACAAGTCTTGCATTGAAACGTTGCCCTATTGTGTTTTGGTACTTAGGTGTAAGTACGTGTAAAAGATATGGAATTATTTTTACAAGTACGATATAGTTAAAAACATTAATTGTGTAACAGAAGAACTTTGAGATTAAATTATTATTTTACTGACATAAAATTTTGCCCAGCGGTAATTAATTTGTATCTACACCTACAAGTTTTTTTCGATTAGATTATTCATTTAGATTTTAAAAAAATAGAAAATTGTATATTGATTCATAACAAATATTTTACAATGATATTTAGGTACCTATTTTAAGTGCCTACGAATACCGACGTCCTTAACTACCTAATATTAAAAAAAAAATATGTATTAACAATTGCAATCAACTCTCTTATAATTAAAAATTTAATACCTAACCTAATGACAAGAAATTAAATGTAGCTACCCATTTATACTAACACCTATCAACTATTTATTACAAATCATTGCCTAGTTTTCTAATTCAATATTAGGAATAAGAAATGTTGCGATTCGTACGTGCAAGCATTATTTATTATAGTACCTACATAATATCCACTGTGTAACTTAACTGTAAGAAGTTATATATTTTTAATTTATGTAGCTACCTTATATTTTTCAGTTAAAATTTAAAATAAATAAAGAATATCTATGTCACTTTTATTTTTTTTAACAAATTACTACTCGTTTACAAAGTTTTTCAAAATTGTTTTCCATCGTCCAAATATCGACCATATTATTATAATTTACCGGATACGAATTTTCTGACACACTGCAGACCATTGCATATTTACACATTCCAGCGCATTGCAGATGAAAACTGAGTGACCGTCTGTTTTACCTGTAGTCAGCTTCCCGGAGAACCACTCTTACTGCAATGCAACACACGCAAATTATTCAACTTTATCACGTCCTGCAGTCGATGCATCATCTTCACACTGGGCGCGGACGGTCAGTCGCGAGAGAGTTGCATGCATGTATCGACGATGCATTTATCAATGCTAACACCGCCCGATGCAATCTCGCTTTTGTTTTTGACACATGGAAATAGAGAATATCGAGATCAATGGACATTTATTTTATTTTTGCGGTAAATATTCTATATACCTATACAACGCATCAGAATCAAAAATTTGGAAGACAAAATACGGCTGTTTTTTCACAGAATGGGCCTTGAACCTACAATCAATTCGAATCTCAGACATTACTCACCATTAAAATTGCACAAAAATATGCAATTATTAAGGTGATATGTAAAATTCTTATAATATTGGCTAGGTGGCGTATTATATTTTTATAATTTTGAATCAATGTATGTACCTATTAATATTGGTACCGGCTTACTAGCCTAGACCATGATAGAATTCCTCAAAATTTTAGTTTTAACGTAATTTCAGATCTTGATTTTTCATTAACTTAGTATTAGTTTATAATCATTAATAACTTAATAAGACACGAATGCAACATTATTTATTAAGTAATTATTATCACACATTAATTTTTGTATTGCGATGGTTGTGGGTTAGGTACAAACACGTTTCTCTTTGTATTGTAATAGTTATGCGTCATGGCGATTTTTGAAAAGTTGAAGAAAATAAAATGGATGAATCCCACGATGGCCGCGTGGCATAAGCGTCGGTCTATAATGCCGTGGGTCCCAGGTTTGAATCCTGGGTCTGAAAGGTACCCATATTGTTTTTCAATTTGTGTGTCAGTCAGAGTATGGACCTAATAGGTTGAGCAAGTGGCTGACATCCATTTCTCGTAAAAACAAAATCTGTTAATACAAACCTCCGTTCTGTGGAGGTCCATATGATCCTGCTCTTACAAGTGAACACGTCACTAATGGCACTCTATAAAATATCATAGACAGTGGCGGGAGGAGCAGCAGAGGTAGGACTAATCGTTGTCGGCAAATCGTATCGTAATCGTAGTATCGGCTTGTATCCGCAGTAGGCGATGATCCAGGTTATGGATTAATAATTAATTATTGATTATTGATTGATAATATGATTGTTATTAAAATCACGTATCTTGAAGATTATAAATAGTAGATTATATGTTTTCAGTAGAGTAAGAAATGCGATCACTTTCTCTATAATAATACAACTCCAATCTCGCCTAAAATCAAGATATTATATTTCTCACGATTCGGACGTGAGTTGGCAGACAAAAGTAAAAACCTCGTATAGAATGCGCTGTCTGTCATTAACTTAAACGTCCAGGATTATAGAGCGGACTTCTGCACACTGGAGAGATGTTTTTCGATAAAAAAGTATAATCCCATTATTAAACAACCCTATCTAGCCAACCGCACGTAAGCCCGGCCGATAATCTGTCTGAGGCCGAAAAATATATAAAAGATCAAAACGTATGGCGATTTCACGTGTATTTAAGTAGATGGAAGATAAAAAAGTTTGTATGGCTCATAATTTGATCTCCGCTAACCATGCGGTGTAAAATACTACTTAATTATTTCGATAGGGTTAGTAGTCTACTTTGTAGCCACCAACTCTGACGTTATACAGTCACCTGTGATCTATATAATATAATATATAAGTATATGTAAACAAGTGGTATTTTCGTTATATAAATTTAACACCCACGGTGACCACGTGGCTTAAGCGTTGGACTATCACGCCATGCGTCTCAGGTTCGAATCCTGGGTCTGGCAAGTACACATATTGTTTTTTAATTTGTGTGTGAGTCAGGGTATGGACCTAATAGGTTGAGCAAGTGGCTGATATCCATTTCTCGTAAAAAATCAAAATTTGTTAATACAAATCTCTACTCTGTGGAGGCCCATATGATCCTATTAGGATCGGACATAGGACATGAGATACTAGGGAAGTGGATTTTATAATGCATACATTCATTATAAAAAAATCAAGATCTAATATTTATGAATCAACGAACAAACGAACATTTCTTTTACATCATGCGGAATCCCAAAAGTACCCACAGCTTCGCATCTTATCTGTTAAGTCTTATCTCTAAGTTTTTGTCTTGGTGAAAGAAGAACGTCCTAGTTTAAGGCTATACTTCAGCTGGGGCACGGTTTAAAACGATCGTGACTACGCGACGCGAAAATTGTGCAAATGACGCGTGCAGAACAAAACATAATTTGCCTTAAAAAGTAAACATACATCCATTTAATGTAATTTTTATTGTTCTATTACTAATAATAATGATATATTCATTGACATGTTTTCTTTTTCATGTAAATGGGTAACGTTTTTTAGTAATCTTTACACGATTTAAGAATTAATTCCCCCGTTGCCATTACAAAAAAATTGACGTGTTCACAGCTCGACTTTTGCTCTCTGATTGCCAGCCAGTCCAAAATTTCTTCGCACCTGTAGTTGAAAATTATTAAACTATTAAATAAATTATTAAACAGCAGCGTTAGACAGGGAAAAAATGACTGAACTCGCCACCAATGTCCGATTACAGATATACCAGAAAGAGAAGAAGTATTCTTAGATAAAAAAATATTTGAATCATTCCCATTCTATTACAGTTCATGACGTTATGCTATGCTTAGGAATAAAAATGGTAATTATTTACTTTTACAGAAAACTATAATATGTAATTATTATGATTATGCTTTAAATGTAATTTACCAGGAATGCACACAGTTCTTTGGTTAGCGCACTCATTCGATAAGAAAAAGATGAGTCTTTGATACTCACTTATTCAAAAAAAAATCTGTTCTTTGTAGGCTTTTTCAATTCATGTAGGTACTTATGAAAATTACTATTTAGTGTTTATTAATGTTATTTCATTAATAATTAATGTACTTATTATAAAAACAATATTTTTCGTTTTCAATTTTCATCTGATTACGATTAAACTACTAGGACTAGGGTATTATATTAAAAATTAAAGAAGTATGAAAATTAATATTTAACATTTTATCAGTGTACGTTTTTATAAATTGAATTGACATCTACGTGGTAGCACTCTATCATAATAGATTTAAAACAAACTTGCTTGTTAATTCTATGGGAATTAAATTATCTATGTTGACAGCTGTGTCCGCGCTATGAACCTTATCTTTAGAACGATATCAAGATAACTAAGTTTTCAAACTTAAAACTACAATTATGTAGTTTTCAAAGCATGGCAAAAAGAAAGCGTGCGTTTTATTCTATTAATCTAAGTTTACTCATTCATTCATCGATAGCATAATTGAATTTACGGTAACCGGACAAAACAGAACGTGACAAAACAGAACAGCCAAGGAAAAAATGAAAAATAAATTAATGCATAAATTTTTGTGGAATTTATTTAGGTTAGGTTAGGTCATTATTTCATTGTACCTAGTCACTTAATCATTTTGAACATGTTATATTAATTAAGATGAGATATCCTAAGCTTGCCGGCAAAGTCCCGTTTATTTGAGGCTTTCTAGCGATTAGGAATGCAGAAATTAGGTATATAATTTGATTTATTACGGCGTATTGAAAATCTGTGCTATTAAAAATCTATCTTTAGCAGAATAGGAGTGATGATCTGAGTGACGGATCCCCTTCTAGAAGAGAAGAGGCGATATGACAGCAAGTCGCAGTCAAAGCCTCGGTAAAATCAAAAAAAAAATCCTGAAAGGTCATAGTTATATTTATTGTTGTTCTGTTTTGTCAAGGAACCGAATTTACCTTATTTAGTTATTTCGTTAGACAAACTGCCTTTCCATAACGTGGTAACATTGAAAAAATAATAATGTTATCCCATGTGAGAATTTTTGCTATTTAAATTTAATAAAATAAACAAGACATTGCAAATATTGTCTCGCAATATTAATGAGTAGAGAAGGAAGGAATGGGAGTCAATTTTCGTCGAAATTTGCAACAAATTTTCGCGAGCGAATAGATGAATGCCTCGCGCGAAATTCGCAGCAGTTCCCCCGAGAACATTACGTACATAAATCAAATAACATGCCAGACGAGATGCCATTATTTTACTTTCCGAATAGAGAAAAAAGGCATCCACAAATATGTATTTATTGCAGAAACATTCGCTTCCTCGTCATATGCTAAGTTTATGCTTGAGAGGGTGGCAAACTGGTAAGAAGAAGCCCAAAGAAAAGAGTACGGTGTACACGAATGTATTTTGTTTTGTCTTGGAAATACCTACTACCTTTGTAGTATTTCTGTACCAGCAGCGTTTCCCAATTTAATTTAGCCACGGAACCTTTTTTTTTACAATTTATAAAACTTGCTAATCTATTTATGCAATCGGCTACCGTGTGTTATCAGTTATCATCCTCCCAATCACGCGCAGAGAAAATCATTCAACCATGACATTGGGATTTTTGTACACTTTAAATATTGTTAGCATAGTACATATTATTATTATTATCTTAAGGATAATACATCTTGGAGTTGTCATACGATGTTTATGTTACATTATGAATGAAGAGCTGAATTAGAAGAAAAATGTGATAACATAAAATTTGGGCAGGTGAAAAATTCTATTATTCAATTTTCTTTTCAATTGAAAGTTACATTTTTTTAGAGGGAAGCGACTATAATTATATTATGTTGTTTTCTCTATAAGTAAATACAACTTTGTATATGGACTTATCTTAGGATATAGTTATCAGGTTTTACTTTTATAATAATTTTGAATAAAAATTATGGAAGCTATCATTTTCTTGTTTTTGTTATCATTAGTATGAAAATTTAAAAAAAAAAACCTCTTATTATACTGCAAATATATTAATGAGTAAATCGATTTCAACATATCGACCGTATTTAGGAAAAAGGGCGTAACCCAGACAGAAAAAAATTTATAGGAGAGGCAAAAAACGTTTTTTGAATGATTTTGGTTTAATATTAATAAAAAATAGGCACAGATATTGGATGCATGATGGGTGATTGATGATTTGGTGAAATATCTTTTCGATCTACTAATAATTAAAGAAGTTATTGCAGAAAAATCATTAAAATTGAGGGTAAATGCTTTTTTCCTTAAATTAAAACTTAATTAAAGCTCAATTAAAACCTGAATTTACATAATAAATCGTCATTTGCGGCTTACTTTCTTTTTACAGAACGTGTATTTAGTTGTATACATTGTTAATATCTAATAAAAGCACTTTTTGAAAAATCGAGGGTTACGCCCTTTTTCCTAAACACAGTCGATTATTATAAAATACATACTGCCATATATTATTGTATATGCTTCAAAATGGAGTACTATTACGAAATTATAAACCACAGTGTTATAGAATTCTGCGTACAGCGCGTGTAACCAAAAAGATACAGAAGACAACATTTACTGGCACTAAAACTGCGGGAGGTTTCCCAATATGAAAAATATGTGTAACGTTGTAACAAATCACAGCTAATTTTCTGGTATTTGAGTAGGTAGATGCGGTAGTATCTATTCTATATAGTCGAGGTACTATGGTTTTAGATTACAATTATTACAAAAGAAGTTTAATTCACAAGCTGTAAAGGAAAAGCCACCTGATCCAAATATCCTCTAATTCTAATTTATCAGATATAAACGTGGCTCGAATAACCTTTAAATTTTTGGGTTTGCACCTTTTTTGAAACTATAATTTCTCTTCGCGAAACTCTATTTGAAAAACGCTGAAATAAACCTTTGTCTGTTGAAAATTTTCATTTTATTTTTCGTTCGCAGCGCATGTAGGACCTACAATCATACGTTAACGGTTAAACAATGTATTTATACTCGTTTTGAATAAAATATAAGTAAATAGATATATATGGAAAATGTACGAATATGTATTATTCAAGAATATTGTAAGTATTTATATTACCGTATTAGTAGTATGTTACATAATATATTTTTTAAATTCGTTGAACGGTTTGCTACACATATAAACAAAAAAGAATGATTAAAACAATAGCTGCGAATTATTTTGTACATAAACTTTTTTGTATTGAATACTGAATATACTAATAGATTAATATTGTGAATGATAATTTATTATTAATAATAAACATACAAAAATTACATTTAAAAAATTACGGATTGATAGCTTAATGGATAAAAGTACTATGCGAGTTCGAAACCCAGTCGAATATTTTTTTTCTATACAGTATCATACCCCATGGCCCCCACAAGGGGG
This sequence comes from Rhyacophila brunnea, assembly GCF_057557595.1. Classification (NCBI taxonomy): domain Eukaryota; kingdom Metazoa; phylum Arthropoda; class Insecta; order Trichoptera; family Rhyacophilidae; genus Rhyacophila; species Rhyacophila brunnea. The sequence continues at coordinate 3,359,737 of NW_028232796.1, read as the reverse complement.
GGCTATCAGGGCTCTAGCCTAGGGCCTGAGCTTAGGGGTGCCCGGCTCTGCGGGTCGATCAGATATTAATTTAAGATAAACACACATCGCAAATTTGCTCTAATAGTTGGCGCTATTTTACAAGAGGGAATTTTTCATTTAAAAAATGAGGTGTTAGATGCAATTTGATTGTTTTGTGAGGATACTTAACGGCCCACGTGCTCGTCGTGGGTCAAAATTGAGTTTTTATCGTATTTTCAAACCATGATCCTGGACACTCCTTAAACGTTGTAGATAATCTATTTATATAATTTTGAAGCCTTATTATCCTTTATAGTTATTTTAAACATTTGATGACTGCATAAAGTATTTTTGTTCCATAAAATAGTATTCTTTTAAACCTCTCGCTCTAATGTTTTAGAATATAGTCATATTTCGGTACATAACTGTGCAGTGGTGTTAAGATTTTTTACATTTATTAATTTTTAAACGCATTTACAACACCATCAGTATAATTTATTACGAGATAATTTTTGTAAAATATTCACGATAAAAAATTATATTGATAATCTCTGTGATCCCAAATTTGACAAGAATTAGGCATTTTATTATTCAAAAAATCGGCAAAATTAACACATTTGAAGATGATTCTAAAGATACTTATTATAAGCTATGTCTTTGACCATTCAAGTGTGATAAACATCTTATGAATAATGATTGCTTTATAATAATTATTGACCTAAGAATAAGGTAGTGTTTTTTTGAAATACGCCATTTCTTTTGGCATTCCCCAGTGGTTAAGCTACAACATACGGCCGTAGCCATAAATTGACAAACTATAATTGAAGTAGGGAGTAAAATGATATTGACGCGCGTGTTTGAACATAAAATCCCTAAAAATAAACCGAAAGCCCGTACTTTTACCTCTAACACAATTTTGAAAACGCTTCTGTTGTGCGTCACACATGCCATTAAACTTAGCGATAGGTAGGGGGGGCCGCCAAAGATCCTGGCCGGGGGGGCCGTTTTAAGATGTGGGGGCCATGATCATACCTCTAGTTTATGGAGTACCTACTGCTCTCTGTCCCACGTCTTTCGTACATATATAATATAATATCAATTACATGGTATATTATGGAAAAACTTATCCTTGAAATTGCGCATATTGCAATTTCTTCTATTGCGCACGAATAACATAAGGTAAATTTTATTATTATTACCATTATTATTTTCAACTGCTCTTAGATGAAGCCTATTGCATCATATTTTCTCTTTAGGCGTTGCTCTAACAACGTCATATTTTTCATCAAAACTATGGAACTTCACGCTTATGTGGTATGTTTGTAATCACATACTAAAAATAATAGAAAAAAATCATTTTTGGAGTTATACTTCTTTTGGCGCGTTTGGGAAATCAGATCAGAATGTATTTTTGGCGTGTGACATAAATAACACATAATTTATTTTTTCACACGAAAAAAAAACGCCCTCGATTGGATTCGAACCACCGATTGTTCGGTTATCAGTCAAACGCACTACCTTTACGCCACAGCATGATACTGCAATCGTGACGATTATACAGTATAATATTATAGTTTAGAATTGTTCCGCTGCCTAGGCAGCGAATTTATTATTGTCGGCCATTTGTAATTCCTTACGTCATCAAACGATTAAACGTCAGAGTGACAGTTGGTACTTTAAAAATAAAAACAACGATAAATAATTATTATATAATTTAGTAATATAAGTTTAAGTGTATAGAAATAAACCAACGGCGTTCCAATAAGCGTTTCTTTTTCTTGAGCGTGTAATTTAACAAGATACGAGGGTGGGTCAATAATTCCTTAGAAAAAAGCATTAAAACAGTTTTTATTTTTGTATTTTTTTTTTATTTCTCAACATAATCTCCTTGGAGCTCAATACACTTGGTTAGACGTTTCTCAATTTTTTTTAAACCGTCAGAAAAATAAGTTTTCGGAAGGTCCTCAAAATAAGCATTTGTCCGATCGATGACTTCTTCATTTGAAAAAAAACGTTGTCCACTTAGCCATTTTTTTAAGTTTGGGAAAAGGAAAAAGTCACTGGGGGCTAAATCTGGCGAATACGGTGAGTGGTCGACCAATTCGAACTTCAATTCTTCAATTTTAGCCATTGATCGTAAACATGTGTGAACACGGGCATTGTCCTGATGAAAGAGGATTTTTTTCCTGTTTCAATGAGGCCGTTTTTCTTCAATTTTGTTTTTTAGCTGGTCCAATAAAGATGCATAATAATCCCCTGTTATTGTTTTTCCTTTTTCCAAATAGTCAACGAAAATAATTCCACGTGCATCCCAAAATACAGTAGCCATAACCTTACCAGCTGATTTTACGGTTTTCGCCTTCTTTGGACATGGTTCGCCTTTCGCAATCCACTGCTTTGACTGTTCTTTCATCTCGGGAGTATAGTGGTGTATCCATGTTTCATCTACAGTCACAAAGCGACGAAAAAATTCATCCGGATTGCGTTGCATGAGCGACAACAGGGCTTTAGAGGCCACCACCCTATTGCGTTTATTGTCGACTGTGAGCAAACGCGGCACCCATCTTGCAGAAATTTTTTTCATGCCCAATTTGTCATGTAAAATAGAAATGACTCTACCTTTGAGATCCCTGTAACCTCAATTATCTCACTCAACTTTAATCTTTGGTCACTTAACACCATATCGTGGATTTTATTGATCATTTCTGGTGTAGTCACCTCTACAGGACGTCCTGAGCGTGGTTCATCCTTTGTTGATGTACGACCACGTTTAAATTCATTTAACCAGTTATAAATAGTTGCAGGTGAAGGAGCAGATATGCCGTGAACTAAATCCAACTCATTTTTTATTTCCTTTGCTGTTAACCCTTTTATATTAAAATGTTTAATAACAGCTCTAAACTCAATTTTCTCCATTTTCCATTTTTCCATTTTCCACAAGCAAAATTTTTTTTTAAATGTACGAGAAACACACAACAACCCGACCAATCTGATTGAAACTTCGCAGCATACTGAATCGGTAGTGCCGCTGCATGAAAACAAACCGCTTACAGTACTAGTCGCGCCACCTGTCGGCTTTTCTAAGGACTTATTGACCCACCCTCGTAATTAAGAGCTAGTCAAAGAATCTAGTTTATCACAAGTTTTGTTTTTGTTTTGTTACGCCAAAGAAGTATAACTTCTAACGCGTGTACATAAGTACACACACCGATTGTTTTTGAAGTTATAATTATTTTGTTCAAAATATTATTTATTAAGTAGAAATATATTAGCCAATTTATTATAAAAAAATGATATGCATAATAACGGTTCTAACCAAAGACATTTGAATCTTATTCCAGATGTGGCATTTTGTGGTTTTCCTTACAACAAATTCCTGTTAACGTAAGTGCCATTTTTTCTTAAACACAATACAAGTAGGTATCTGCATCCCCATTTCAGAATTTTTATGAAGATTAGAGGTCCCATAGGTCCTTTATTTTGTTATTATCATATTATAGGACCCATCTCTGTAGATAAAAGAAAATTTTCTATAAATTTCTAACTTATATCGTATTAGACAAAAATAAAAGTTATACCCACATATCGATGATGCAGATCACAAACCTTCTATGTAAAATTTTTCGATTTTGACTTTATGGTATCAAAAAATCAACAAAAATTTAACGGATCTGTTGAACTTTACCTCCTATGTCAAAGAGAAATATAGCCCAGTTTATTGATCTTTTAATTAAAACTCCTATGTCATGTTCATCGTATTATGCTGCACAAACCTCCTACACGACGTGAAGTTGCTGCACATTGCTTCTATATCAGTTCATTGTATGAAGCTATCAGTGAAGTTTTACAAGCAAAACTGTATACAAAAAGATTTATTAGAGATAAATGGGTTTTAGGTCTACGTTTTTGATAATATAAACCCAAATAATGAGTTCCTGAAGTAGAAAGATCATGCGATTAGCATTGTAAACAAATAAAAATCAAGAATTTTCGGTATGTATAAACCTATACTTTCAGATTCTGTTCAAGATAATGAAAATATTCTATCGACTGAGATAATAGGAAGGCATATCAATGATGTAAAGAGAAACAAAAGCAAAGTGCATGGAAACGAAATATATCTGCAAATAATAGAGTGAAAGAACAGGAATATCCGGACCGAGTTAAAGACAATATCAGTAAAAAAACATACTGTAAAAATAAAAACAAACGAAAGCTTGGTCCACGTTGCATCTCACAAGCATGTGTTTCAAGAAACCCGGGAATTTCGACCACTTTTGGTTGGATATGTCATGGCCACAGAGAAAATAATACGTTTCTTTACTAATAGATTGTATATACCCCAATCAGAAGCTATGTAAGAACTCTGGAGGTAAATAGAAGGGAGTATATCTATCACTACCACTTAAAGATAAATGAGGAAAGAAAAGAAGTTTGCCGATAAATGTTCTGTAATACTTTCGCCATACGAGTTTAGAGTGCTAGAGTGGGCTAATGTCACGCACTGGTTTTTCTGCCCCTGTGGGGGGCGCTCTCATAAGGAGTAGTGCTCCCCAGCCGCTCGGTCTAACCCTGGTAGTCAATGTGCCACCGATGGAATGATGACGACCCTTGGCAAGGCCGAACAAAATATTTCATATGTATAAGTCCCGCGGTTTGCTCTGACAGGTCCCACGACTTCTCAGAGTGAACTGTGGATGGTTAAGTCGGTCACAGACCATGTAAATATAGGTAATAGGTAATATGGTATAAGGTTAAAATTTTTGGTCAAATATAATATGCTTAGGTAAAGGGTAATTAAATTAAATTGGATATAAAATATAATTTGGATGTAAGATAATATGTAAATGTAAATTGTAATATAATGGGTAAATTTAAAATGTAATGCAAAGGATAACAAAGTAATAAAGGGGGACTATGGATGGGCGTTAATGGTATATAATAATTAAGGTAGTTAAGGTGTATGTAATGTTAAGGTATATAGATCGATGTCGCTACGCGTCGCGCGTACACGGCACAATAATTGTTAACATATGCTCATAGGCCTGTTGCGAAAGCTTCCATTTGTACATATGTGCAATCACAAAGTATAGCAACACGCAGGGCAATCATCGATCCGATTTTAATCACGATCCCGCGCAATTAATTCTCATACTAAATTCGATTTTTAATATCCGCGGCTGTTCCGCGCGCGGCGTTTCCGAATCGGTATTCTGGCAGCTTTCCTGCTCTGACATACGACGGCGTCTCTGTCGTATGTGTAGAAATCGATTTCGCGATCCGAATTTGCCCGCTCTGCAGTGACAGAGCCCCTCTCGCTCGCGTGTATGACGGCATCACGCTCACGCGCGACGGGAGAATCGGATCAATGATTTTGGTCGATCAAGGAGACCACGTACTGGAATAAAGTGCGGGAAATCTTTGATCGGCGAGGTATGAGTATGTACTAAGCAATTATTACTGCCTATATGTTTGGTTGACGGAATAACATCCGTCAACTAGTCGTAAGTATGTGCCTGTGGCGACACCGAGCTATATTAGTTGTTAATATAAGAAAGATTGCGCGACCAGTACATTTATATATTCGAATAAAGTAACTTCCCCGCTTGATATTATTTAATATTAAGCATTCATTTTGTAGACAAATTAACAATCTACCGATTTCATGTTCTTAGACTAACGTCAAGTAGGTATTCAGGCCGTCGGGACGCTTCAAAGTTGGACCCCCCAACGGTAGTTGGCCGAAGGATTGGTATGCGCTGTCGTAGGCCTGGTGCCACAAATATGCCAATTTAACTACTGGCATATGACGCCTTATCATCCAGGCTAACTTTGTAGTACTCTTGTTTCTGAGTGAGAGGTACCTTCGCGCCGCTAGGGCCCGTAAAGCCGGCCGCCGCGGGAACGCCCCTCCCTCAGCCATGAGGAACGCCACCGCGCGGGGAGTGTGCTGTATCGATAGGCAATTCAACCACAAATCCGTCGATGCCGCGCACGCCTTCGTAGGTGCGTTTTTCGTGGGGCTGGCCCAGAAACAAGGTGCTACTGCTACAGCAATTACGCACTCTCAGTACTAACAAGTGCTCGAAGTACGTACGTGACGCGGGAGCGACGCCGGCCATCGGCGAGCGTCGCCTTACGCCTATGATTTTACTTAGTCGGCCCTTACGTAGATGTCGCGGGTAATTAGTCATTGTACAATTTCCGCCAGTCTCGTAAGGAAACCGTTAATTAATTTTGTCACCCTCAAAACGTTGAGCTAAGGGATGAAATCGGGCAGATTTGCATATAAACCCCCAATTATTAAATTCTATATCAGTCTTCGCTCGCATTTACGACCCTGAACCTGCGAAGGTCAGCGGCGTGATTTTATCTGCATTTTTACATACAAGTCGCCGGGACTTGTGAGGAGGTACTCGCCAAGGTCCAAATACCTACTGATCGATACCTATACCTCAATACCTACTGTCACTCTGACAGATCGCGGGCGAAGTGTCAACCATCGACTTAGCCGTTTTTCGCGTATTTTTATCTTTTGATCATTGGACCCGGTCCTCAACCTTTCTTAACAAGGTCCCGTGCTCGCGCAATCTCGCTGGTGTTAGCGTAGTGATAATAATAAGATATTAAATCTTAAGTTATAATAATAAATGTTTTCTGACTTTTCTTTAATTAATTAAATTAGACATTTAATAAATATTGTGACTTTATTGTGGTTATGGTTCTAATAAATTAGAATATAATATAGTAACTTTGTGTTTCGATAACTATAATAAGTGCCTACCTGCTCTCCAAGAAATTGTATGTACCTCCACTCCAGGCCCGGAGCTAGCCGAGGATTCGGAGGCCTACACTAAGAATGCCATTCACGGGTACCAAAGCCAGCAATGCAAAGACAATGAGCGAAATATTGATACTAAGAAAAGATATCCTGCAGAATTTATCGATTCACTACCAAGAATGAAGTCACGTCATTACTGCCGTAGGGATCCATTAAGACTTTCTTGAACCAATGTTTCGTTAGAAAATGGGTCTTTATCGAGTTTACAAAGATAGATGTAATGAAACATCAAATTCATAAGGCATTCTCACAGTGTACATTTGATGAAGTTCACTTATAAGAAGACTTAGAAGCTCCGACATTTACATCTCTTGATTAATTACCTAACGAACCTCATATTAAATTAGAAATCAGTCCATTTAAATATTGAGCGATGGGTGCGTGTATCGAAATAAGAACAATATTCTTGCAAAGTTAATGCACTCCTCGAATTGGCAGTAAAATATCGATTCGAGATTACCTACTCAAAAATACTTGGAGGTTGGGCACACGTAAATGGAAGGAGATTCTTTACATGCTGCAATCGAAAGAAAATTGAAGAACAGGGAAATTTATCTGCCATCTGATTATGCAGTGGCTACATGAAAAGCCATAAATATGTCATTTCCTTATAGAGTGCACTATGTAACTCATGATGTTTTACTTAACTATACTATTGCATTGATTCAATACAATTCATTATAATAAATTCAATACAATGCAGTTCCACCATGAATTATTGACAGTTAATAAAAAAAAAAGTAACTATAATGAACTAGTGACTTAGGTACACATTGGTAAGACCAGAAACAAGAAAGGGGATCCAATTGTTAACGTTGTGTGTCACTTGGTTTACATTCCAAATGGGAAAATCCAGTACACAATTAATTTTAGTCATGATCTTAAAGAGCTACCGAGACGACCGAAGATCATAACAGTTCCAATATTGTTTATCCAAGATTACACGGTTCAAGTAAAAATATCGGCCAACAAGTTCAAGCACCTTCAAGAACTAAAATGTGTTATTCCAAGGGACTGTCACCATTTTTATGACTCTTTACCACATTTATAATTTAAATATGTTAGAATTTAAAAAAAAGCTTCATACATAACTATGTTGGGTTTGATTCTGTTTTGTTTATGTTTGGTTATTTATAAACATGTACATTAGTTAAATATACATTATTTTTTATTTATTAATTAATTATCCAGCCATTCAATATTTAACTCCTATGTCACGCAAACTGTTTTATAACTTTTTAAATAAAACTAATTTACTTTTCTCATAAAACGTAATGTAAAGGAAAACCTCCTTTGTCAAATATTTCAACAAATCTGAGTGCACAATACCTCTATGTCATGATAAATGTAATACGGTTTATATTAGTTATAAATAAAGTTATACAATCATTAAAAAACACAAAAACATTAGACTTTGGATATTTTTTTTTTAATAAAAGTCTTACATTATCAAATAAATCAGTTTAAACCTTCCCCTGTAAAATCCCATTTTTTGACTAAGAAGGTTTGTGATCTGCACCATCGATATTCAATATTAATCCTATCGGCTTTACGTATGCAATTAACAGTAGTTTAACAAGATTCATAATTATTTAGAATTTATATATTTTTGTAATGTTTAATTGAATGTGCGTTAAACCACTATAAAGGTATCTACTGACTTAGCATTTTATGAAACTCAATATGATACTTGGTTCTAACCGAATTCCAAAAACTACAAGTAGCGTAACTTGGCATGGAAAGGTGCACGTTGGTAATAACAGGGAAATATCACAAAAGAAAACGGGAGGTAGATATGAGTACATGATGCGATAGAGCTTGCCTAGTAGGTGGAATGGAAATGGACTAAACAATTCACTCGGCGAGAGTACAACCGTTGGCCAAATGTCGTCCGTCCTACAGTGGTACCCAAGGGGCTCTAAGCGACCACAGGGATATCTTAAACCTCGCTGGGTTGACGAAGTCACAATGTTCGGAAAATGTACCTACGCATCACTAAAGAACTAGAGACCGATAAGAACAGGAGAAACTAGGAGGTTTCCGTTCAAGAGAGGATCGACTGCGGCTGATTATAATGAATATGATAGTATTTTTACATATATATATACCTACTAACCTACATAATATCCCGTCATATTAGTGAGCATGTCATTAGTCTATCATTATATTTGTTTTATTGTATTAAATACATAAAATATAATAATTAATATTGGAGTTCCGAGAGACTAATATTATAAACAATTAAAAGTAATTTCAATTGATATTATTCAAGCAGTACCAACAAAATTTCGAAAGAAATTTTTAAACAAAAGTTCAACGTTTTCTTCAGTATTTGAAAAACATATCAAACTATTTTACTTTTTATTGTAGCTAGAGTAGACTCGTTAAAACATTGCCTATTAAAAATGCCATTGTTCATTTTACCATGAACCACCACATAATTGAAATGACAAAGCAACTAAAATAATTAATTGCTTGCAGTAATCTCCAGTTTAATCTACACTACTGTTTTAAGAACTCAACTTGATTTTTAACGAACGTACCTAAGACGGTAGTCCCTCCCACAAGATGGCCGGGCACCGGAAGTGCGGGCGAGCAAGCACTTCCGGATTATGCCAACATAATTATATGCTGAACATAATATTCCAAACGTTGGTTCATTATGATATTCGTTATATTAAAATATGTAGGTATACTATTGGCCAGGAAAAAAGTGTTGCCTTGACTAATGCAATATTGTGTCGATACTATTTCGGTCAAACGTTGATCAATGAAAATTATATATTTTTAAGATATTTTCGACATCAATAACAAAATATGATTTAAATGATTTGTTAATCAATTATATTCAAACCTTTAAATATATTTAGAGAAGTAGTTGCTTAGGTACACAGTTTTCAGATTAGGTACTTATCTTAAATCTCTTACGTTGATTTCAATATAGGTATTCATGTAAAATCAATATAAATTGGGTTTACTATTTTTTTTATATATCTCTATGTGGAAAAACGCAGCATTTATCAATGTCAGTGAGGTAAGCATAATAATAAGAGGCCATCCATTGACTTAAACCGTATGTGGTTTAGAACCGTGTGCCATACTAAGCTTATAATTTTTGTTCATGAAAATAATATATTTTCACCAAGTTTATACTTTTTAATTAATTTAATTTTAATTAAATTTAACTTATAATATATTTTGTGAAAATATATTTCCATGAAAAGATATCATAAGTTTAGTATGACACACGGTTTTCAACCGCATGTGGTTTCAGTCCATGGTTGGCCTCTAAAACTGTTTTTATCTTATGTTTCAAGCTAATGTTAATATACCTACAACATATTTATTTAAACTTTTGTAGTTATGATTACATTCGATAAATTAAATATTTATTTTTGTGTTTTTTATTAACGGCATTGGTATAATTCTGTTCATCTAATCATATCTAGAGTGAAAAAACATCTTAAACTTAGACATTAAAATCACTAAGTCAATAAGATAGTTAAATTATCATAATCACGAGACCAGGAAAATACCTAGAATCATCTTGAAAAGCAGCAGTGCACTGATCCAGGCCGAAAATAATTGGACTCAAATTAACTATGCAGCTAATGTTTTATTTTATATAACTATGTTTTTTTTTTATATGTATTGGTCTTGCTTTTGTGGACTGTATGAAGGTGGGTTGAGGAATTTTATATTAGTGGACAGCTGAAGCAGGGGCGTGTCCAGGCACTGACAAGCTGGTCCGGACTCTCTGCTCTTGAGGCGCTCTTCTGACTTCTGGGTCCTGCACGCACACACTTCTCAGTGTCACGTGAATCAACCGGAACTTTCTTTATATGGATGATGACACTAACTTAGTGGGTAATTAAATTAAGGTAACGCGTGGTGGTCTTTATTCAACATGGTTGAACCGTTACTTCTGAGTCGCCTTTGTCTGAAGTTCGAATGGTGCGACTCGCGAAATTGAATTACGTTTCACGAAGGTCAGACTGTAACGAAGTCTTGACACAATCGTGGTTTTTGTGTAACTAATTATTTATCAATCATGTTCGACGTATGACCCGTAACTGAGTTGCGCCTGGACTTGCAACAATACTTTGGATTATAGGTAGAAGGGAAATATTGGGATGAGGTTACATAAATGTCCCAACCAGGTATGTAATTTTGTATTTTTTGGGATCCTATAAAATTGTATCAACTTAATTATTTACATACCTACTTACTTATTTTTTTGGTAATTTGGCGATTTGTAAATTAAAATTTCGGAATAAAGCTGTTTATTGCAAATAGGTTAGTGCACAAATGTTTTTTTATTTTTGTTTACCAAAGTTACATTGGCATTATAAAAAACACATAACTGCAATAAAACATACTGTAAAATCTAAATCTGTCTAAATACGCTATTTGAACAAAATATTGTCTTATTTAAATAGTATATATTAGTGACCATACCATTTTAAGTCGTTTTAAATTTTATTAATTTTTTTAAATAAAAATATTAAATTTTTCAATATTTGTGCATTAATCCATCGATATTTTATTTTTACGATATTGCGCACCATATTTCGTCAATGAATGATCAGATCAATAATAAAATATTCTACGGATACTATAAATTTAAATATTAACAATCTGACAGAATAACGACTGCTACCGATGTCATTGTGTTATTTTTTTCTATTCCTGCCCCTCATTTTTATTTAGACGAATGGGAATCGAGAATTTATTCAAAGGGTTTAATACTCAAGCCGTTGAAAAGACAAAGATCTCTTCTATTAGATTTGAATTAATTTATATACGTGCCGCTGCTTAGTTTTTGGTTGTATTAGAATCGTCGAATAAAATAAATACCACTACCGAAACAAGATGGTCGCCTCGATAACATGGTTGAATACGTCGTAAAAGTCTCAAACGATCGATTTGATTTCTAATGAAAAATAGTTGCTATCGAATGTAGTTTCTAAAGACACACATTACCAGCGAGGATTAATATATCTACCTATTTTTTTATTGAATAAATATTATAAAGATAATTATGTGTAGTATAATTTGGAAACACCTCACCAATAAGAAAAAAATATAATGTGGCAGGATTCCAATCTGCAGCGATCAGACTCCAGTCAATATGCTTTATCAATTTAGCCACTTATGCCATAGCTAATAAAAATTATTATTAATAGCCATGCGACTACAGTATTTATCAGCGATCGGCATTTTTGGTTTAAGGCTATATATACTTCAGCTGGGGCACGGTCTAAAACTATCGTGACTACGCGACGCGAAGATTGTGCAAATGACGCGTGCAGAACAAAACATAATTTGTCATAAAAAGTCAACATTCGTCCATTTAATGTTATGTTTATTGTTCTATTACTAATAATAATATTTTCTTTTTCAGGTAAATGGGTAACGGTGCTTAGTCATCTTTACACGATTTAAGAATTAATTCTCCCGTCGCCATCACAAAACAAATTGACGTGTTCACAGCTCGACTTTCGCTCTCCGATTGCCAGCCAGTCCGAAATTTTGTCGCACCTATAGTTGAAAATTATTTGCCGTTTCACTGAAGTACCGTCATAAAGCAAGTCGGTATCTACTTATCTTGATTCCTAGTTGGTATCAGGATCTCTCCAAATTGTAGTCCTAACGTACTTGCATGGTGCAATCCGATGGACATGGTTTCAAGTTTCACCCGGCACCTATATTTTTTTCAATATTTTCTTCAAATCAGTGTTTTGGAGGGCTTTCCAAATTATGTATACAATTAAGAATGTTCGTGAATTATGTACTCGTTGAATAAAAAAAATGTTTAATTAAAAATAGTGTGTTGAGTGAGCTATAATAAACAGATAATTGTGAAATACCTTGGATACATACAATATACAAAAAAAAGTTGACTGAATAGGATTTCAAATCACATCTTTCACTATTTGTATGAGTGCTGTTATCCTTTGAACTATATATCAGGGATGGGCATACATGAGGTCATCGAGAGCCACATTCTGGATTTTCATATATATAAAGAGCCACGCCATAGTCACGTTCTCACGTAGTATTAAATACAAAAATTCTAATAAAATTAAACCAAAGAAAAATTATTAAGAACCTACTTATTAATTAATAAATTTAAAGGAAAACTCGCGAAAATACAAGTATAATGCGGAAAGAAAATACATATACTTTTATCAAGAGGTATTGGGAGCCGCACTTAATCCAACGAAGAGCCACATTTGTCCACGTCTGCTATATCTTCATAATACGATTCCTTTTAATTAATATTCTATCAACTACATTAATTCATTTAAATTTATTGAGTTAGATTATTAATATTGAATAGAAAAAATATTTAAAAAAAATATATAAACATTCATATAAAAAATATTGTAATTCCTGAATTATATATATTACGGAAAAATCTTTTTTATAAGAGATATAAGCGCCTATAATGATAATATCATATTTTATTAAAGTTATATAAAAATATTTTATTATATTGTAAAACTATGACTTGGGTAGGTACTTAAAAGACTTTACCTCCCTGCTAAGTATAAAAATGAATTTAATTATTTTTAATGGCCAGTCTGTATATATTTAGTTTATATTTATGCAAATAGAAACGTCGTATACTTTTCTTTTGTATTAACGGTTGTAATATCAAATTTACAAAAGCTACCTTACTAAATAGAATGTCCGATGTGAATTTTTGTAGTATCTAAAAATCTACAGTGGAAGATAGCAAATCTTCAAACGCTACCGACCGATGCACCCCATGAAAAAGTAAAAAAAAAAAACCAAATTATTTTACTCCTCTGAGATAATGAGACATCGATATGGCTAGTGTTGGCCTGTTTTTCCCAACCTTTTCAGCCACTCCACCCCATAACATTTTTTTTTTATAATATTAAATATGCCATATCACAATATTTTAAATAATAATAAAACTTAACCTACAATTTTACGTGCCATCATCATCAGCCGGGGTCAATCCACTGCTGGATGAAGGCCTACCCAAGCTTTCTACAACTCTCTCGGTCCTGTGTCGTTCGCTGCCACGTATTTCCGCCGAACTTTACCAGTTCGTCAATCCAGCGGCTTTTAGGGCGACCCTGTGGCCGTTTCGTACCCCTTGGGTATCATTGGATGACGGCATTTGTCCAGCGGCCGTCCTTTCGGCGAGCAATGTGCCCCGCCCATCTCCATTTCAGCTGTTTGGCAACGTCTATTACATCGCGTACTCTTGGGTTAGGAAGCAGACAAGAGTACGTGCCATAGTGATATCTATATAAATACTTAACTAGTTTGACCAATGATTTTTTCTATAGCTTTTACATTATGGAAATATGGATAGTGAAAACAAAATGGAATAGACGGCTTGACGCTTATGAAATCTGGTGCTAGAAGAAAACGCTTTGAATTACATGAAATCCTACACGGTGTTGCAACTTGCAGAAAATTTCAACGCCGTTTGGCTTGGCCCTTAATGAATATGTGTAGGTATATTAATTGGACTACGCATTAGATGCTTCTTCTTCTTCGGCCAAACTCGCCTCGTAGTTGCAGCATATTGATACCACGCGGCGCCTCCGAGAATCCCTGTCGCTCGCCAGTCTTCTTGCATCGTTCCAGGTGATACCGGGATCCCGTAGATCCACCGTATACACTCTATAGATAGTATTTAGTGGCCTTCCAGGACGCCGGAATCATGTTGACTTGAAGAACAGGCAGGCCAGGTTGAGGTTCTCTTCTAGCATCCGCATCACGTGTCCTAGTCACGTCCAACGTCGCCTCTTCAGTCTCAGAGTGATGAGAGGCTGCTTGGTGTGTTCTCTTATATCCTCGTTACTCCTAAAATCATACCACCGCATACCCAGTATCCCTCGTAAGTACCAGTTTTCGAAGCTCAGTATATGGTTGCTCGTGATTCACTACCGTAAAGCAGCACCGTAAGAATGCAAGCGTCCAATATGTGGCATTTGGTTTTGGCCTAGTACAATCATGAGTCTTAGATACTCTGCATCGAGTTGAATGTTGCTCCAGCCATTTCAATTCGGATATCAAGCTCTCTCTGCAAAATGACATCTCCCGTGATGTGTACTCCCAGGTATTTGAAGCTGTCGACGCTGTTTTGCCCGTCGCTAATCAGAGTGAAATCTTGATCAGGACGGGTGCTATTGCACAAAACGTTGGTTTTCTTCTGGTTGATTTTCAAACCAACGCGAGACGAGTTGTCATGCAACCTGTCGATTGTATTTTGAATACCTTCGAATTCTGTAAGATGCACTGTTCGGATTCTTTTGCTATATGGTTCGGCAGGGAAACGACAGTTTGGATACACTGGTAGCTAACGGCAATTTTGATGGATGAAGAGAACGTGGAAGCATATCGAAGTCACCAGGAGAAGAATGTTTCAGATTTATCTATATTGATTAAGAATACAGGAGAAAATAATTATTAATATCGAAGTTAATAAAGCTGTTTCAGTCCTTGGATCACGACTCTAAGGATAAAATATTCCAAAAAAGATTCTATACTTTAAAATGTAACTATTTTTGTAAAAGTCAGAGTTATATAATATCACTGGCACCACTGTTTTTTTATTCCTAGTAAAACGGCTAATATTCATTTATTCATTGTATGTCACGGGGTATTTTAGAATAAAAAACATCAACTACAAAACCCCATATCAAAAAAAAAGAAATAGATTTAAGAATCCACTGTAGGTGTATAATACATAATAATTATGTATATTATTTATTTTCACTCACATAATGGAATTTAATTTATAAGGTCATGTATCATTAAATTTGTGCAAAGAGCTGAGATATCTAGTAAGTTGTAAGTACTTGTAATTGTAAGTACTTATTCTTAATTTATCTTTTATCGCATGAAAAAAAAAATGAAATCGAAAAAAGTGTTCTTTTTAATATTTATAAAATATGTATATATATTTTGACATTTTGAGATTGGCTGGTAAGAAGTTCACTGGTCGCAAAAGAATTTATTTTAAAATGCCGTTTTCTTGACTCGGCCCATTGTTGCCTCCGCGCTATGGCGGTCAATTAAAACTCCCATTCCTAAGATTGTGCATTTACATAAGTTTTTATGGAAAAAAATACTCACACACAAAACTATTTTGTATTCCCTGATTGATATCAGGAAATAGTTTAGTGCGCAGCTTAGCCACAAACTAGAGTGAGACCACGTGAAAGAAAATATTCTTGTATAAAAATCCTAAGATAAGACACTACCTGTAGTTCTGAATACAATAAAACTGAAAAAAAATACAAAATCGTCAACTGTTGTGAACATACAGCTTTAGTTTATATACTATGGTTAGTTACTTACCATATCATGATGTATATATTTTTCAGGAATATAAGAACGCATCAGACAAATGCTCATCACTGTATCCGGAAATTTGTACGTATACAGTTCACCGCAGGACACTTTGCACCCCTAGTTTTAGAGTATGATAAGTCAAAAAACAGCATTCTGAGATAATTGGATTCAAAGATTCATACCCTCTCAACTAAATCTAAAAATGTATGTACTAAACCGATTTTCTTGCTAAATGTGTATCAGGGCTTGTATTTTTGAAAAATCGTACAGAAAACATATTTTTAGTGGTATTTTTGAAATGTCATAGTCTAAAATTGGACTATTTTGATAAATTTTTAAATAACCCATATTCCACACAATACAAACTAATATGAAAGAACATAAAATCTCTTCAATATATTATGCATATCAAGTAAAATTATAAACAAAATGTTTTATTTCATAATAAAATAACTGGAACAGATAAACCATCACATACCTACCGAATTTTTCAAATATATAATTGTATAAGATTATGATTACCTATTCAAGATTATTCTACATTATGCAATGAAAATTATTATATACTTTAGAATTAATCAGAGTAATTTCTATCACTCTCTTCGTGAACCAAGTCATTTCTTGCCACTTGAGTACTATTAGCGACTTTCAAATTATTGTAAAAATCGTGGTTCGTCATCGGTATCAATTTTTTTGCATAGGGTTAAAAGAGCTTTTTCTGCATGGTTATTCGCGGTGGCTCATTATAAGCTTTCTGTAAAGTTATCATATTGTTATATATTCATTGTCTTGTAGGAAAAATCATTAAAATTGGTTTTAATGAAAAACTATACGGTGATTTTTTTTCAAATGCTTGACTTTGATTGCTTGCCATGTTACCTTGTTACCGTATTACCATGTTACCGTACCTACGTTAGTTATAACCAGCTCATCGGACAGCAATTTTAGGTCAAATATATCATCAGTTGCCATTGTATTAACTCTATAAGGTTCACCATTCTTTTCAGCCATGGCTATTGAGCTAGTATGAAGACTGGAATACTTTTAGCAATCCCTTTTTTTTCCTTTTCAATGATTGAATGCATCGCAATCCCCTGATTTTGGGTGCGATCCGTGATCAAATATTTTTTTCGTTATAGCTTTTACATTTTCTGTTTCCAATAATAAATACAACGCAACTAAATATTTATTCTTCTTTTGTCCAGCACAGTTATCAGACCAAAAATGCACATTCTTATTTAGAATTCCCTTTTCAGGTAATAGTACCTATATATATACAACTACCAATTTCTTTAGAACCTCTTTTAGCAGTCACTTCATTCCATATACAACAAAACCCTTTTTCTCAGCAATATCAAAGATTTTTCTGAAGTTTGAGACTTCACCACAAGGTTATGAAAGAACTACTTGCAAATCGAAGCATGAAACTATCATATTTGGATCAGTGGTAGTTCCATTTTTCACATCCTTTTTTTCTCCTCGTGCTTTTTTTTTATTTGAGATATTATGATCATTGAACGAAATTAATTGTTTTGCTTTTTGTGTATCATTCAAATTTGTATATGCTGTGCTGACCATTGATCTGTTTTGACTGAAAGCACCCAATATTAAATTCTGTATTAAAAATCGTAGAATACGGAGATAACTTCACGAAAGGTCGATCATTTTCTTGGCATTTTCCTTTGTATAGCCTATCTATAGTGTTGCTATATTTAAAGAGCCATCAATAAATTGTCTGGTAGTTAGTCTGGTGTAAGCGTCGGACTATAGCGTCATGGGTCATAGGTTCAAATCCTGGGTCTGGCAAGTACACATATTGTTTTTCAATTTGTGTATGAGTCAGAGTATGGATCTAATAGGTTGAGCAAGTGGCTGACATCCATATCTCGTAAAAACAAAAATCTGTTAATATAAACCCCAGGAGTCCCATATGATCTTATTAGATCGGACATGGTCGGAAGTTTGATATCTCAGGAAGTGGGATTCTACCCTAGGAATGCAATTGATGTAATCTCTAACATATTGTTTTAATTCGGTATCAATTTTCTTATGATTTTCATGTGTTTCTCTAAGATCCTTTTCTATGATTCCATCACTGTTGTTTTATTTATTACTGTATTTATCAAGAAACTACTGTCAAATTGTCAATGTTTTCAGAATGGCCAGTCACCAGTGTGACCACAATACAAGTTTTATTTACTTTGTCCATTCCTGACCTATGACCTAAAATTTTGAATCCTAATTTAAGACCATTACAACTCAAAATAGCATAGTCTTTAAATATTATACAATACTATTTTTAAAAATTATAGACTATTCTTTCTGTCCTGTATTTCCGTAGAATTCATTTAGACTTCTGATAGTCTTTGGCCAGATAAATAATGATATTTTCAACCTTTCTGCATTATTAACTCAAAATGTCAATTTTTTGACTTGTAATAGTTTAAAACTAGGGGTGCGACTTATTCGTGCGCCGTAGTATGTGAAACATGAGTTCGTATAACATTTAATCAAATGACGAGTTCTTCGTTGAACATTTCACCGTGGAATACATTTGTACGTATGCTACAACATGTGGCGAATTTTATGAGATGTCTTTACTAGGTTAGATTAGGTTAGGTTAGGGTTAATCTAATTGGAATAGTACTATTTGCAAACTATCGCCGCATTTTGTAAGATACGTAAAAATGTATTCCACGGTGAAATGTTCAACGAAGAACTCGTCATTTGATAAAATGTTATTCGAACTCATGTTTCACGTACTGCGGCGCACTAATAAGTGTCCTTCGATGAACTGCATACGTACAACTTACATGTAACCGCTCATCACATCAACTTTGTATTGAATACGTTGACCCTTGCTCAACTGTGCGATATGGAATCCGTAAAAAGTTTCAAACTGACCTGCCTCTTCTTTGGTCCAACATAATTAATTCTGTATTACCTTCAATATTCCTCTTCGGCAGGACTTCACGGTGATTGGTTTCGGCTTGAATTATTTATCCTAATAGCAACAATCTTCTACATGGAGCAAAATACAGTATACATATCTTAGGAATAATTAGCAATTTCGGAATTATTATCAATTAAAAACTCAATTTCTCGATGAGTAATATCAGTAGATATAGTAAAAATAATAATTAAATACTTTAAACATAATATGGATGTATTGTATGGAGCTACGGATGCTGATGAGACATGATAATAAGCGAAAATATTAGGAATTCTTTAATGCAGAAACTTTAACTTGAAAAAATAGATGCATCATAAGATTTTAAGTTCTAGTTCACTACAACTTATTTTTACCATAACATGTATCTAGTTAATTTATAGCAAAATTTTTTCTTATATGTGACTCTACTACAGATACGATAATTTATTCAGATGAGGTTTGGTGTAAACTAGTATTGCTTAATGGGAAGGCAGAATATCGTTTTGTCAATTTTGATAGTGTCAGACATTTAATTTGATTTTAAATGCGTGAACGCGATAAAAATAATATATTATTATCTCAAATCCTGCCGTTATAAGAAGATATTATGTTATATGTAAGTGCCTAAAGTTTTATTTAAAATAGTCATCAAATAATTATATTAATTGCTATAATTTCACCTTTATGGATACCTTATATTTTTTTTGTTGAATTTGGTCGGGTTCGTAAAAAGATAAAATACCGTTATTTTTACAAAGAACATCACTATATTGTAAATCTCCCCTGTAGTTTTCAAACGCTACTTCTGCAAAATACTTTCTACCTTGCTTTCTCACTCTTTCTGCTGTATATGGTAGCCATGGCCCCCACAACCTCAAAACGGCCCCCCCGGCCAGGATCTTTGGCGGCCCCCCTTACCTATCGCTAAGTTTAGTGGCATGTGTGACGCACAACAGAAGCGTTTTCAAAATTGTGTTAGAGGTAAAAGTAAGGGCCTTCGATTTATTTTTAGGGATTTTTGTATTCTTAATACATACAATACTTGAATTATGTAGTTGTCAAGTATCAACAGAAAACAATAAAAATGCATCTAACGACCTCATTTTTTAAATATAAAATCTTCTCTCGTGAAATAGCGTCGCAGGTGACTTTTTTTACCTACTATTAGAGCAAATTTAAATATCTGATTGACCCGTCACGCTGGGCCTCCCCTGAGCCCGGGCCCCTAGGCTAGAGCCCTGACAGCCCCCCTTTTGTAGGGGCCATGATCGTAGCGTAATAAACCATATTATGTACCCATCAAATCTATACATGATTGATCTTATAAAAAAACTTTCCAATACACTGATTTTATAGGGTGTGCAAGATTCCTATTTCGATTTCCATTTTTAAGACTTAATATTATGTCGCAGCAAATTGTCAATGTATAATGCGTTCAATCAACCCATTGGGTCCTGGCATTGAATCGAATATACATTTTTTGCACTGCTACGGAATAGGACCCGCGACCCATTTCTTTAGAGATGGTCGCTCTATCAACTTGGCCAACTTGTTGAAAGTAATACAACAATATGTAAATGCAGATAAGATTTTAATCAAAATTACCTTTTTATGAGATGCAGTGTAGATATTATTAATTGGTTCTGGTAATAATTGATAATATTTTTTAAACGTTTCCATCAGATGGTAGGTATTTTGCCGCATAGGTATCTACATGATATTGGCATATAAAATGTGAAAACTATTATATTCATGTCTTCTGTCTTTTGTCTTCAATATTTATTGTGTTCTATACGGCTTTTGTCTATTTCTCTCGGCATTCAGTGGAAAACTCGTCGAATTGTTAACTTGTTTCGTCTATCAGAAATGGGTTCTTACTCGTAATCTTTGACCTTCGATCTTACCAAATAAACTACGCACCATGAATTTTCCAAGTTTTCATCCTCACTACTTTAAAACCAAAAAATTGGAGAACCCAGCGCAGGCAAGTCGTGAGAGATTGTGGAATAAATTCACGGCTTAATTATTTACTTTTTCATCCTGTTTCGCTCCAGCATCGGAGCATAGACAAACACCGTTAATTTGGAATCTGTTATTGGGTGTTTAAGATTCATAGGATCATTAACTAAAAAAATAATTTAAACAAATTAAATGTGTATTTTTCGTAGTGTCAAAGTATAGCAAACTCGGTAAAGAGCTGACCTCAATAATAAATTCTGCATATCCATTTTTCACTTAGTCAGTCATCCATTGACGCAAACGCCAGATAATAACTGACTCGATTATTTCAATAAAAAGAATATTATTTTGACTGTATAAATAGCGAAAAATAATTCATCGGAAATGTCACTCGAATATATGTTTCCGGCCTGTTACTATCGCAGTATCTATATCGCTTCGTATAACGTACAACATCTCATTGTACCGAGATTCGGACCTCGGAACATCATTCACAGCAACTACTTCTAGTACCACATTTCAAATACGTATAATCTCTCTTCTCTTCCCTATAATACCTACCGTCCAAGCTCATATACATAATTATAATAGGTATAGGTATTATATACATTGTGAAGCTAAGTGGCCCTACTAGACATATTTTAGTTGCTTATGGTTTTTATAATTTAAAAAAAAATGTTTAAATAATAACATTGAATAAAAATGTATGCTAGATATATTTTAGTAAAAATTACACGATTAAAATATTTGAAGAAACAATAAAATTAAGAAAAAAGTCGACGAAAGTCCGCTTTCAAAATAACTGGTTTTATATTTATTTTTATGACCTTATGCAATCGCCAGTTTAAAATCTACAATATCAATTAACACATACTTAATTTGAATGATATTCAAATCCAGCTTAGTACCATATATTTATGATGCCCGGTTTTCGTTGAAAATATCAATTATCTTCTTCACCCTTCTCCTAGCGCTGGACTACATATTTGAATAAACAAAAAGAGTTCCCAATACGAAAAGCTGTAAAATAATCATCCACCTGTACACATAAAACATAAATGCAAAGCCTGTAATTAAAAACGATTATTTTTGATTCGTATCAGGTGGAAGGATTTCATACCTAACCGTTTTGAAAGAGTATTAATTATTTATTAACTGCTTCTTGAATTTTTCGGTTGGTAAAACCCTATATTTACAACAGTTTTTGTTTCAATAATAAGCACATCCAGATCTTTTTGATACTACATAAATACCAAAATGTTAATAAAACATTAAAGTAGTTGGAATTTAATAATTACTGGGCTTCCTAAGATAATAGGATTTGGTATAAGTTTTTTAAAAATCGAATTAAATATAACTTAATACTTTAGGTAGGTATGATAATAAATCATTAATTTTATGTATATTACACTAATTACTAGATATTATTTTTAGTTGAAAGATATTTCACTTGTATTAATAATATATTTCCAGGTACCTTTTGCTACTAGGTAGGTACTTAGCTACTATAAAACCACTTATTCCAGTTATCTTTACTTTGGCCAATTTTCATATATTCAGGTTCAATCTTTCAATGAGAATGTTTTCTTCTTAGTTTATTCCTATTATTTATATTATTATAATATGACTGAAATGAAACAGAAAGACCTGGCGAGCGATAGGGATTCTTGGAGGCTCCGTGAGGTGTCCATATCCACGAAAAACTTTGCAAAATAATACCCAAGAAACCACCAAAATTACTAATATTTCAGTGTATACTGTGATTGGTAGCAACGCTATTTTCATTTGTTTTGTCTATCTGTAATCGACTTAGAAATATTTTTTGGAAAATATAAAATAAGGTGTTACATATTTTGTTGGTGGGTATTTAATTTCTATTTTTTTATCAGTTAAATATTGTAGATTATCATATTTTTCAAAAAACTAAAATATACTACATGATATATCTTATAAAAACAAACCAGATATAAGTGGCATCTATTTATAATAGTTATCAATCAATATAGGATTTGATAAAACAATGGAAGAATAAAATTGCATCGTGTCAAATAAAAAAAAAGAAAAACATGTACCACAAAAAATACACGACTCGTAGAACAAAAAAATATTTCAATGCGAAAAAGGTATACATAAAAATAACAAAACAGTCGATGTTTTACAGGGAAGTCCATTAATCATTTCCTAATAAGATACTTCTGTTGACATTTTCACAGGCGTTTTCAAACCAACACTCGCACGCCGTACCGGCACTGGCTTCGGTTTACGAATTTAGTTTTTTTCATACCGATTAAAGTTCGTGACATTGAAAAAAACTCTTCATTTATCGCCGTGCATTGAAAAGAGACAGGTATAATTCGACGGTGTTTATTTGATGTGGATACAGCCTGTCTTTTGTTTTAGTAAAGAATAACAGACGTCGTCAAATAATTTAAATCAGTTCTGGCAAATGTATACAGATTTACGATGGATGAACTCATTATAGAATAAATTCGATACAGATTAAAAAAAAATGGGAGTAATATTTTTTTCGAAAAGAAATAAACTATCTGCGTTTAGTTGATATTATTTAGTATGCTATTCTAACAGACAATTATGGCAAAAACGAGTAATTACAACGTTTTTATTAGTTCGTATTCTTGTTTGTCCGATGATTGTTTGTCCAGTACAAATCTTGCAATCGATTTTTAACTAACTTCCCGACTAGCTAGACATTTGAAACTTTTAGAATATATCAGAACACGATGCCAATGCATTCTTTTAATACTTTTAGCCATTTTCAAGCAGAATTGAATTTATTTTCAGTTAATTCTGTTTTGTATGGAAAGTTATTTCAGAAAAATCCGTAAAAAGTAAAAGACTAAGGGAGTGGTCCTAGCAACTAAATTATTAATTTATACGTTCGTTACTATGGAAATCAAAATGAAATGTCCAAACGACATTTCAGTATTCTATATTTGTTTGTTCGTCTGTTTTTTATTTACTTCATATCAGTACAAGTTTGAGCATATTGAGTATAATAATTCAACAGAAAATTTAAAAACGTTGTATATAAAAAGTTCTTTTTATCTTGTAATTATGTAAGTATATGGTTATATTAGCGTACCAAAATTATTCCGTGAGGAAGGTGCAATAACATTATGTAGGTACCTACGCATGTCATAAGTACAAATTATAAATAATATCATAATCAAAAGTATTATTTTTAATTGCTATCCTGTAAAGTTAAAATTGTTACAAACGACACGAATACATTACCATCGTATCACGTGCTGTGACGTGCGCTCACGGTAAGCTCGCGCTACGGGAAAAAAGAGTGACATTTTTTCATGGTACCTATTTTAAATGTGATCAGACTTATGCTCCCATCCCGTAGCACATTTTGAACCAAAAACAATAATATTGTCAGTTAGCAAATGTTAGATGTGTTTTGTAAAAATTAATAGATGTCACCATAAAAGTTTATGATCATAGAAGTATAATAGAAGTCAGAAGTCAGAAGATCATAGAAGTTTATGTTCATAAAAGACGCACGTAAAAACGTTAATTAGGTACATAATGTTTACTGCTAATAATTGCTTGACACAATACATCTCATTTTATATGCTCATACTCTTTTCGATAAGTATTTTGTTGATCGATAACTGTAAAAGCGAGAACAGTTTCGATTTCCTCTTTACAATCCGATGATTTATTCAAGTTTGGACTTTCCATAATTTAATTTATAAAGATAGTGATCATTCAAAATATACTACGGAATGACGAAAGCATAGGCCTAATTTGTCAGTGAGACATCACGTGACCGCACGTGACGTGGTGGTATTGTGTTCGCCCTATAATGCTAGAAACAGATACTAAATAGAACATTCAATAATAAGATAAATAAAAATAGTATGCCAATTACCTGTCATTTGTGGCTCCCTGCGAAATCAGTAAAACAAAAGATTTTTGAGAGCACGTTACTGGAAAATGTGTATATTTCTCACAGTGACTTTCACATGACTCTCAGTAGTCTTAGTTAAATGTGAACAGATAATTTATATATAGGTACCTAGTAGGTACTACCTATTAACTTAACTATTGCATGCATCATATCAAAAGTTATTTTTATTTGTCGATTTTTTTTTGTTATAATCGAGGTAGAATATAATAAAAAAACATGCTAACCTTTGAAAATCTCTACAGACCTTATTTCCAAAAGGTCGATGAAGATTATAATTTGTTTAACATCATAATTATAATTTTATTCATTAACAAACATGAGATAAATATGAAAACCGCAAGTATAAAATGTTTATAAATTTAAAAAATTACAAATCTTGATGTACGGGCCACCGGTTTAAAGCACGTGTTAAAAAAGGTGTTTGCTATCGGCCGATGAAATCTTTCGCTCCGGTGGGCTGGCCCGACCGTCATCGGCGATACTTAATAGGCCCATTCGTTGGATAAACGACCCGGACCTGTGTGGATTCATTTACACATACAAATAAGACGCTGAATAATTTTTATACAGCCTAATTTTTAGCATTCGAGCAATGACGAATTACAAAAAAGTTATTTAGTTTTATTGAATACCTTCATCAATAAAGATAATCAGATGTATTCCAATGAGCACTCTGAAACGCTCAACTTTACGTATTGGTCAGTCATTTATCCACATAAGCATATGATCGTTGGGTATCATCCAATGATACGATATGATCTGACAGTGTTTTTTTTCCCCCTTATCATGATTATTTGACAGTATCAATATATATGGCGTTAGATTACGATATAAGTTATTGAATCTGATGATAATTTAAAATATATTCTGACTACGGCAATAATCTACTATTAGCAGGGATGCGTGCAAGGGGAATACTCCTCACACATGTACAGTAAAAAAAAAAACAATGATTCGGTTGATCGATGGTGTGCGTGAGGATTGGTGCGGATGTCCGAGCCCTATAATGGTTCTATTACCTGGCAGCCGATGTGCCCGTAGCGCTGACAACCGTACACGTATTTGTACGCATAAAACAATCCACAGACCGAATTATTATTTTGTTTTTACTGTACCTTCCTACCTCTGGTCAGCAAAATAATGTGTGTATGATACTTACCAAACAAAAAAAAACCTAGAAATGGTCAATTGAGCCCGTTGCACGTTATATCAGATTTTGACATGTAAATGTGCAACATTTACCCATCTACACTATGATACAATAAAAATATAGGGAAAAATTTGGTATTGGGGACATTAATATTGATTTTTAATGAAAGTCATTTAGACATCTACTAAATAAAATATTGTCGCAAGAATTTTTTACTTAACTTGTAAACATTGAAAAAAATGTGTTAGGTACCAACCTAGAAAAGATTACTATGAAAATATGTAGGTATGTCTATAAAAAAATACTACTCTATAGAGAAAGTAGACAACGCATAACCGTTTTTGAATCGAAGGAAGACAGTATTTTTGGTCGAAATGATTATAGTAGGTAGGTACTTCGAAAAACTTTGAAAATTCTTCTTGACCAAAAATTAGTGACCTTCTTATTATTTTTTAATAGTAACTAACATATTATCTAAATAAGTAGATACAGTAACGTTGGAAACCATGTGGTCACCGATTACTCTCGTTAAAATTGAACTATTTTGGGTTACTGTGTACACAGTTCATCTGCATTTTTATCAATTGTGAAAACCATTGAATAGGTACATTTGCATGAGTTGAACATTTGGATCCATTGAAATATAAAAGATTTTTTATACCCACTTTTTTTATAAACCTACCTTTATCACAAAATCACTGACAAAAATTATTTGACAGACAAAGCTAGACAGCGAAAGTGTGAGAGGGAAAGTGATTTATTACCAACTGTCTTGCTCCTGAAAACAGATATTCAGCAGTAGGTAGGTATTTCGTAACTATTGTTTCAGTAGTAACAATGAGAAATAATTATTATTTATACCTAAGTTGCTTCTAATCCAAATATTTACACATTCATGTTATAAAAAGCTTCTCTGATCATACTCAATGACGAATTTGAATATTTTCTAAAAAAATACGTCATAGGTTTTTTTTCCGTTCTAAGAGTTGTTTTCAAAAATGTCATAGTTATGTCTTTACAGTGATCTCTGCATTCCGTCATTTTGCATAGCTGAAGGTACCCTTAACGCCATTCAGTTGGACGACCTCCTTCTTCTACTGCAACCCTCGACTTTTTCGATGAGACTTTTACCTTTCTGCTTTCTAAGAAAATTACTGCAAAACTTTTCGGGAAGATGTTTTAGAAGGCCAGTCTACCACGTTTTATTCTTTCACAACGGAGATATTCATCCTTTTTTCATCCATGATACCCATTGCATGAACCAACATCACATTTCAAAGGCGGTAGTTAAGTAAGTAAGTGTCACCACCTACCTGTAGGTAGGTGTCTTCGCCTAATAAATTGATTAGTAATAAGCCGACATGTAAACCTGATCTCTAACTATACGGCTTAGTAAAACGCCTAAAACGCTTCCTTGCCTAATCATATATAATTGTTTGTCTGTTCGCAGGTTTTGTATTACCCGTTCGGTATATAAACATATCGAACGGGGCGTCGATAGCTACGAACAAGGTAATATAGTATGCAAGAATGATGTATGTTAATTGCCTTGTTCCATAAGATAAAACCTGTGATTATGTAATATAAAATGTTAGATATAAGTTTATTATGTAATTGTATATTAGTATAAATGGGCCAGAATGATTGTCAAAATAAAGAGACGAATGCAGTAGCGAGAGGTTATAATAAGATGTATAAAATGTTATGTGGAACACACTAATCGAATGATATTTCCATCTATAAACTCGTTAATAATTAAACTAATAATCATAGAATCAATGTATAACGTGGCAACACCAGCCAACGCGCGGGTATGTGTGCGCGTCGGTGTAAGTATGTAAGAATGCTGCAAATGGCCATACTTAATGTATAACATGGCAACACCAGCCAACGCGTTGGTGTGTGTGCGTCGGTGTGTACGCAAAAATGTCTCGCGCATAGCAACGGAAAGCCAAACATGTCGGGACATGTTCGTATCGTAGATAAACGGGCATAGCAACGCACCAACGACCGGCCGATGCATTGGTGTGTGTGCATCGGCGGGCCTACGCAATACCTTCAGTAGAATCGCTTAAATTTAATTTTTATGAAATATTATTCGATTTTTGTGTTCATAATTAGTATATTTATCGTCTGTAATATAAAGCATGAGGAAATTCGCATATTTAAGAACGAATAAATTCTTGATGGCAACTAGCGTGAGCTTCGCCAATTTCTGATCAAATAAATTAAATTCATGACCTTATATAGCTGCGCGGGAAAAGAGACAGCGATATAAATCGGGCAAGGTGGGGGCATATCGCCGGTCGATATACTCTTGCACATTGACACCGGATTTCCTTTGCCAGAAGTAGTATTTTGCTATTTTTTTGGAAATAGTAAAATATTATTTCGTATTACTATATAAGACGTAGTTTTAAGAATAAATTGTTATTATTAAAAATGTAAAATTGTAAAAGGTAAAGGCAACAGGCAGGTTTACGTCATAAAATCACAGATATTTATGTGAGGGTTGATGGATGATAATTACAGGGCCTATTATTATGTCAATAGGTACCTAGTAAGTAGTTGTAAATGCATGTAATTTAAACGCTAATCAAATCGTGTGTTTACTCCTGGCATAAGACTAAAACCGCGAGTTTATGCCGGAGATAGCTATTTAAATGCTCTAAATAAATTCATATAAAATCCATAGAATTAGATAGACGATATTTTATAACGTCAATATATCCATCCACGTGCACAGAATATATTATCTCTTGATACTTGGTCCTTCTGACAATCCAGTAAATTCCTATTAAATAAACAAGAGATATTACGCAGTACAAAATTAACGGACATAGTAGAATCTTTGGTCACCCCTTCTCAAACTCTTTGGACCAATTAGAATAAGGGAGGCTGCTATAAAAGAGGGCGCATCCGAGAGATTTTTATCAGTCTACCGGATCTTCTCTCAGGAACAACATCTTCTCTACTAGCAGCCTCTCTTCAAACACTCTGGACCAGTCTCACCAGTTTTGCCGCGCATCTCTTCGCTTCTTGAACGCCAAAGTACTCCCCGGTGAGAGTTTCACATCCCGTTTACCTACGGGTGTGAAATATCTCTCGCGTTCGCTGTAATCGGGCGTCACGTTTACTTGTCTGCCGCCTTCACCTACATTGGCCTGTAAAAATATTATCTACTGGACGCTACATACTGAAAATAAACCGAGTCATTACCGACTTTTTCAAAAGGAAACAGCGTTATTATTAATAACCCCTCACCGACTGAGCTAGGAAAATTCATCAACGAAGTGCGCAGTGGCGTATCGTTGAGGGGGTGTTGTTATAAGCTTTTTTAGAAATTAGCTATTATATGTAGTTACTTTATATTTTTAAAGAATATTTCAGTTGGGCGATCATCTTTATTGTATAAGGTTATACCATTATTACATAATTTAAGTATTTATATTGGACACATTCAACGGAAGTCACTGACATTTGCACTTTATGAATGTTTATTCACGATTTTTGGAAATGAAGTGTTTTTGCAATCGCATATTATAATATTAACATATTAATCGATTTATTATTCGTGTCCGCACATGATAAGTAAAGCATTTATAATAAAATCTATAATAAGTACACAAAGAATTTATTAGTTTATTATAAACATACCACATAAGTGTGAAGTTCGATAGTTTTGATGGAAAATAATATGACGTAGTTAGAATGACGCCAAGCGAGAGAAAACGATGCGATAATAAGTGCTCGGCCGTAGTGGTTTGGCGAGTGCGGCGCGGCGACGTCTTGCAAAACTCAAACGTATAACCGTATATGAAATGTTCGTAGACGGTGTCTTTTTTGGGGCATAATACACACGGTTAGTGCTCAGCCGTAGTGGTTTTGGCAGGCGCGGCGCGGCGACATCTTGAGAAACTCAAACGTATAACCGTGTGTGAAATGTTCGTAGACAGTGTCTTATTTGGGGCATAATACACACGGTTATACGTTTGAGTTTCGCAAGACGCCGCCGCGCCGCGCATGCCAAACCACTACGGCCGAGCACTAATACTTCATGTAAAAGCAGTTGGAAATAATAATTGGTACCTAACAATAATAAAATTTGTCTTATGTACCTACATAATTCGTGCGCAGTAGAAGAAATTGCAATATGACCAATAATTTCAAGGTTGTTTCGCTATATTCTAGTCATGGCCCCCACATCTTGAAGCGGGCCCCCAGGCTAGGATCTTTGGCGGGCCCCCCTATCTATCGCTAAGGATAAAGGTGTGACGCTCCACAGTAGCATTTTTTAAATTGTGTACTAAATTAATTAATGTGTATATTTTTAGTGTTGTTTTTGTATTTTAATACATCCATTTGAAATATGGAATTGTCGAGTATCGATACACAAATAAAAATTGTATTGTATAAACACATAATTTTAAATAATATCATTATTGAAGAAAAATAGCGACGCAGTCGACTTTTTTTTACTATTAGAGAGAATTTGTGATGTGTAGGTATTTATATCACTTATCTGGTCGATTCGTCACGCCGGGCCCCCAGGCTAGAGCCCTGCCAGCCCTCTCTTTGTGGGGGTCATGATTCTAGTCCACTGTCATCCTATAATAATTATAATGTAATATATTAATACTTATACATACCTATATAAATATTTACTAGCACACATTATAAAGGAGATAGATTTTCAGTATATGTAATTTCGTAATTATGTGAATAATTATCATTTTATGTCCTGAAATAAACTGACACTCTTTTCCCCTATTAATATTATTTTCATGATATTTGTTATTTTTATGGAATAAAGAAATAAATATGAAAAGAATTTATTATTTCAATTGGAAATTCAGAGGTAATGCGTGCATTGCATAGCGCGTGCACTACGCATACATTCTCGGCCGTCATTGGCACGCCATTTGTATGCACGCAAGAAAATTAGAAGATTTACACATGCCAGTAATAAGGTAAACATTATAATAATATTGAAAATGATGCGAGATAGTTTTATTTTTCATCTGAATAACTGTGCAAAGGTATTATTACACCATTAGCCCCGTAGACCCAGCCAGATCTAACGATCTACGCCGATCGTCTTGAAAAATCGTTAACTTTAAATAGCAATTCCACGGAACGATTCAGTTACCAATTCGATTGTGTTGACGCCTGATTTGATTTGTTCATAATATAGGCTAAGTTTCTATTATTAACAATAATTATTATAAGTAAACCACAACTACATATTGTTAGCTTTACTTGAAAGCTCACAGTTAATTCAAATATTTTCATACGTTCTTGGTAATATTCGACTCAACTATTAGATAGGTACTGATTGGAGTGTGAGTCGGGCATTGAAAATAATAACTATTCTATTTCGACCATGACTCTATGGAATGATCATAGTGCCATTCATTTACAATCGTAGCAGACAGTTGTAGTAGTAAGTAGACGATCTGCTAATGTAATTTTAGTTTAAGAAAAATGATCCAAATAATTTTACCGACAATTAGCCTGCTTTGTGGCGCAGTGCATCTCTCTAGCTCAGGTAAACCTTAAGTAACCTGTATTATCCAAATTGTTAACGATATATTTGCTAGTCTTTTCGTTATCCACAAGGCTCTCAAATTGACGTCCGCTGTATTAAAACGTGTAAATTTGATCGAAGTTTATAAAATTTCCAGAATTTGAGAGTTTAGCTAAAACACGGCATTAACATAATATTTATGAATGTGACCACAATATATCATAATTACCTATATTATAATTATATGAGTTTTCAATAAAGTAGGTACTGGCTTTGATAATAATTATGTCTAGATTTCTAACAATGGTACATAAGTATACTCAATATATATCGGATGGCTTTTAACAAATATTTCGGGCAATATTATGCTCAGTTTCATGTCAAATTATATTTAAATTTCAATCAGTTTCCGATTGTGTATTATCATTATCGTCAGTAGTTTACTGACAATCCACTGTACGATAAGGGCTTTGTTACTTCCTTGCACTCAATTCGGTCCTATGAAATATAATGTAAAAAATATAATAAATATAATGAAACGAAATAGTATATTTATTAAGTATTTGGGGAGAAGCTACTTTCGAAAATCTAATCTGTTATGGTCTCACTAATGAGAAAAAAACCTACCCCTATTTCTTTAAAACTGAGAATTTGCTGTCAAAAGCTATCATAGATTGAAATTATCACTGATTACTTAGTACCAAATTGGTATAGCTACGGGATAGTTTATTTTGGTCAAGCTACTGGCATGTATTTGTCTAGTACTTGTACCCTACGATTTTATTATGGGCACGAATATTTTCTACACGCAAAGCGTTGATGTACCTGTAACCACACGCATTCTGCTAAACATTTTATTAATATGACCAATAATGGTACATTACTGTACAAATCTTGATAGTAATTATTAATATTATTAAATGAGAATGAGATAGATATAATAATAAAAATAGAAACAAATTAAACAGTACAATAACAATAAAATATCACAATTACATGAAGTAGATAAAACAATAGTTTAGAGACAGGTTAAGTATTCAACACAACACGCTCAATTCATGAGTGCCTGAACGGAGGTATTAAACATTTCAATAGACAAACTGTTAGAAAGATGTTGACGCCTTGGTATTTAACTATTAAAGGATGCATTGAAATGTTATCCATACTCATGCCAAAAAAGCAATTGTATCGATGTGATGTTGCTGTCATTCACAAAACACAAGTAACTTAATGTACTGTCGCACATAATGCCGGTGCGACATTCTGAGTAGAAAAAAATGTACATATCGCATGTAAAAGAATCCACTTGGCATGGGCTGCAATTAAAATAGGAAAATGTGCGCAAAAGCTGCTTTTTCGGTCAGAAAGAGTTGCAACATTGCCGAACTTGTTGATTTTTGACCATGGTTGCTGTAGAGATGATTTTTTATGTATGAAATCGGTAATATGTGTTAGTATTTGCCTGATTTATTTTGATTTTGCCTATTATCGAAGACGATCGGACGTTATTGTATAATAATTTAAAATCTGCTTGAATATTGTAAGTTCATTACGCTGAACTGTACTTATTCAAATAAATATTTGTTCTGCAAAAAGTTATTGATTATTGGATTCGTCTCCTGCCATAGCAGTAGGTAGTTACACAGAATAACAATGACGTATCTATGTTTTATTTTAGATTGATTAGCGACGTTAATATCGGTCTGTTTAGTAACAATAATTGACTAATAAACTTTACGCCGTCAGCGTTTTGTCTAAAGACTAAAGAGATAACGAGCTCACACTTACTAAGTGACTTAAAAATACAACGTGGTAAGTGACATGGAATGAGTGTAATTATTGTAAGATAAATTAGTGTGATTAATGAGATTAAAATACCATACGGGGCGTCAGATAATGATTTCATCTTATTTAAAAAAAAAATAAAAGAAACAATACAAGCAATTAAGATTGTAGAGAAATTTCTTCCAATAGAAATATCGAATATGTTAGTAACATTTTATGTGATAAAAATTCATTTAGTTTAGTTAATATAAATAATGGTTTACAAATATTATCTAGAGTAGGATCTACATTTCGTTACTATGTTACTAAGTTTTCTTCTTTATCTTCTTCATAAAACTACGTTTACGATACATCTACGTCTACGCTAGTATTAAGTAGTTAATCATATTTATACTGACTAATGATAAAAATGTAAAGTGTTCAGGTAGGTAGGCCATGCGTTACATAAGGGTGTTACATTATAAGAGGGTAAAATGCCAATACAACCTGCGACGCTTAAATTATTTGAGTAGGTACCTGAATATTTACGATTCTGTTTGAATGTAGGTAAACGTTAAAGGTAGTCATGCAGAAAGATTTTGAACGAGGCGCCTCCAAGAATCCCTGTCACTCGCCAGTATTCCTGCTTCGTTCCAGGTTAAACCAGCATTACGTAACTCCACCGTATACACTCTATGGATAGTATTTAGCGGCCTTACAGGACGCCGGAATCCGGTCGGCTTGAAGAACA
Source organism: Rhyacophila brunnea (assembly GCF_057557595.1). Classification (NCBI taxonomy): domain Eukaryota; kingdom Metazoa; phylum Arthropoda; class Insecta; order Trichoptera; family Rhyacophilidae; genus Rhyacophila; species Rhyacophila brunnea. The sequence continues at coordinate 3,325,528 of NW_028232796.1, read as the reverse complement.
GGCAAGCCAGGTTGAGGTTCTCTTCTGGCATCCGCAGTACGTGGCGGAGTCAGGTCCAACGTCGCCTCTTCACTCTCAGTGTGATGAGAGGCTGCTTGGTGCGTTCTCTTATCTCCTCGTTGCTCCTAAATTCATACCGCACACCCAGTATCCTCGAAAACATCTTCTATCTTCAAATGCAAACCTTCGTAAGGTGCCCTGATTCACTACCGTAAAGCAGCACCGTAAGAATGCAAGCGTCGAATAAGCGGCTTTTGGTTTTGACCGAGTAGGTACAATCGTTAGTCTTAGACACTCCGTATCGAGTTGAATGTTGCTTCAGCTATTCCCATATAATATCCGTCGCAAAGAATACAAGCGTCGAATAGGCGGGATTTAGTTTTACCTACCTCTGTACTCAGAAAAAAAAACGGAAGATTATAACCACCTACAATGATGGCCCATACGAAAAAAAATCAAAACGAATCATTTTCTTGACGAATGGGAAATCTAGTATTTATTTGTATTGGTGAAATACAAGTTTTTTATTTAAGAGCGTAAATAAGTGAAACGGCAAATAATTTTCAACTGTATGTGGAAAGAAATTTCGGCCGCGTTGCCATTCGGAGAGCGATAGTCGACCTGTTTGCACGTCAATTTGTTTTATGATGGCGTCGGAGGAATATATTCTTAAATCGTGTAAAAATGACTAAAAAACGTTCCGCATGTACTTGAAAAAAAACATGTCAATGAATATACTATTATTATAACGAATATAATAATAAACATAACATAAAAAGGACGAATGATGATTTTTTATGACAAATTATATTTCGTTCGGTTCGCGTCATTTGCACAATCCGCGCATCGCCTAGTCACGACCTTTTTAGACCATGCCCCAGCTGAGGTATAGCCTTAATATGTAACGCTTCAGTGCCCTGACAATTTTAGAGTAAAATTAAGGAGATATTTTTTTTTAAGTTATTGTCTAATCAATTTATCATTTCACATTGTACGAAAACCAGCCGATAACAGCTGACATCATTAATAAACGGTGTGCATATTTTTTATCTGTTTAATAAAGCAAGGTATTTCGATTGCCGACCGTAACCTCGAAAGACGAGCGCTAACGAGCTCGTTCAAAACGCGTGGATATTCACAATTCAGCCGTGACAAATTATGCAGTACAAACATGCAATAAGTCGATTAATCAGGATTATCAGAACGAATCGATTTTGGCAACAGGCGTCTGCTTACTAAAGCAAGGTGATAATTCTATTTATTTATAACCACTCTATAAATCAGCTCGCCGTATTCTTGATTTCATATTTTGTTACTCCACAGGGTGCTCGCTACATACAAGTTTTACTATTATTCTATATGTTACGCTGAATGTGTGAAATTGCATATTACATGAAATCGGCAAAATTTTGCCTATTTCATGAAAAATACAAGCCCGTTGCCTTAATCATGAATTAGACAAAATATCTGCCGACTGTGTGAATTCGGCAGTAATTTTTTTGCCTAGATCATGCATTGGGTAAATTAGATAGTGGCACTCCGGTGTGTTTTTTGCAACTAAATCAAATGTGTCAAATGCTCATGCATTGGTCAAAATAGATGGTGGCGCTCCGGTGGTGTTTTTTGCAACTAATCAAACTAACCAAATGTGTCAAATGTCATTGATTATATAAAAATATACCAATCAATAACTACAATGACGTTCATTGGGTCTATTCTATGCTTATCGACCGCTAAAGTGATAAAGTGAAAAATATTATCAAACTTAGGGTAGGTTTGTATCAAAATATTAGCACTTATTGTAACAATTACACGAAGCCGGTTTTTATTGTTGCAATAAGTGCTATATTTTAACAGCACCTATCTTGCTGCTGTTAAAATATCGCACTTATTGCAACAATAAAAACCGGCTTCGTGTAATTGTTACAATAAGTGCTAATATTTTGATACAAACCTACCCTAAGTTTGATACTATTTATCAATTTAGTGTTCGATAAGTATAGAATAGACCCACATATCCATTTACTATGCCCAAAAAAGATCTAGAACTATAATATGATAACGGAAGAATTTGATTAAGAGGTATTTTCGCGATTTGATTTGTGCTTGGGTATCAGGCAATGGTCGATTATTTGTTTGTGTTTGTGAGTGTGATTTGATAGTTTTTTGGCAGTTGTTAGCTAACCTCATCATGGACATTCAGTTAAATTCAGAATTAAAAAACCTTACCTAACCTAACCTAATAATAATATTATATTATGTCCAATTATAACTAATAAAACCATCCGTATTAAATTTACTTTTTCTACTGTCATGTTGACAGTTTAAGAATTCCATACCCTGTCGAATTCACGAACTCGGCAGATAATTTGCCTAATTCATGAAATAGGCAAAATTTTGGCGATTTCATATAATAAGCAATTTCACATATTCGGTGTAACATATACAAAACATAATATGACTGCTTTAAACTCAAATCATAATAGATAACATAAATTAATATTTACACTATATTTAAGTATTTCTTATAACTGTAGAAATTACACTGGTAGAGCGGATCTGGGTGATGTCTGAGTATAAAATTTAAAAAAAAAAACGGTCCGTCTCGAACTAGCAACTTTTCGTTTAAAAACTGAGCGCGCTACCAATTATTGAACAATTGAACCCATGGAAGACGAGAAAATTTAAAGTCACAATTAATAATTGAGAAAGTGGATTTATGGTTAATTGCTTAAATTTTGATTTGGACGACCAACCGTGTAAAATATTCGCTACTTACGCAGTTATGTACGAGTATACTTCAACTGTAACAAAACTAACATCACCAATAAGGGAACTCAGAAATAATGGGAACTGAAATACCTAACGGGTAAGGAGAAGCGAGTAACCGATCTCGAGTAAGGGAGAATACGGGATAAATTTCAACACGTGTTAAGAAAACGTCATACGTAGAATACTAATAACTGCTCTCAGTTTATGCATTGACTCTTATTTAATATTGGTGTATTACACACACTATTGCACGTCTATAATGCGTGATTCGTTTTCATTGGACACTCACACATTCAAAACCTTACGTCAAAATTTACTGTATTGTATATACGAGTATATAGCCTATTGGAATTCTATTATGTTCTTTGTCACCAATTGATATTTAAATTTAGAAAATCAAACATTCGAAGCATCAAAGATAAGCCAAAATACATTTTATGGTTTCCATTTCAACGGAACTTAAAGAACCTCAGATAGCTTAGTTGTGACTAAGTAATAAGTCTCAAAGTGACTTTTAAAATATTCTATAAAATCCTAGTAGCTCATGATTTATTATTATTTGTCTACTATATATTATAATTCATCATTTTTCCCATATTGTGGCATATGGCATCAACTAGAACGTGAAATTATTCTTATTCCAGTGTCATGTTACGCGCCTCTGTTATAACACAACTTTACCGCGAGTAAATCGCTCTTTTACTATCGCTACATTGTAATAAAAGGGCGCCCATGACGATGTAATCCTTGAGGTTAGAGTGGTTAGACTATACGGGCGTGAAATATCGAACGGAACCTGTAAGACGTTACCATTTGACATGAGTCTGTGAGATATGTATCTAGTAATATATAAAACGTATTTGGTATTTATAATGTATGTTAAAAATAACATAACTACAATCACAACTAGACAAATGTAACAAAATTTTATCAACAAATAAATTTAGAAGTTCGGTTTTTACGATACAATGGAAAATATACATTAAATCACAAATATTTCACTACACGAAACATACAATAAAATGAGTACATACTTACATAAAAAATATTATTGAGGTTTATTTATTTGAAAGCATCAGTAGTAAATAGTATTATGTTTACTGATAATATTATATTGCAACAACATGTATAGAAAAATGATTTGCCTTTACGATCAATGTATGAATTGATTCAAAAATTATGATCGTTGATAAATTTCTGAATTGTCAAACAACTATGCGTAGGAGATATATTATATTAATAAATTGTATTGTACAAATTATTAATCTTTGTGTAGGCTTAAATTAGACAAAATAAAAAAAATACCGACGTCGGTTATAATAATATAACAGTAGTTTTGGAGAATATTTTCAATTGAAATTATGATTAGGAATAATGATTATTTACAAAATATGTTATTTAAATAAAAATATGTGTAAAGAAAATACGAATTAGGTACAATACCAGTAAACATATCTAATAAATATATTTTTAGAGATGTTATGAAAGTATTTATTCTATACCTACTTATTGAGTTTGGCATTATCAAAAAATGATAAGTAATATAAATTATAATAAATTCTACATTATAATATAAAACCTATAGAGGTTGTATAACCAATGTAATTTTCATTTAATGATTTTGTAAATTGGAATTCTATATAATATAAGTAAATACTGACTCCGTTAATTATATATTGTAAATATATTTTTTTTAAAACATATTAAATAAAGATATAAATAAATACACGTAGACATAAGGGCATAACATGAACTACCTACTTTTTATTCATGAAAATGTTATATTTGTCATTGAATTTATATTACATAACTTGGGACACTCCAGAATTTTATTAATTAGAATAATCATTGCAATAATATTAGATTGAGAGAGATTTGTACCCGCATCTCTCGCATGCTGGGTGAGTGTTTTATTAATTGGGCTACCAACTCAAGTGGGTATCCACTATCCATCTCGATTTTTCATAAAACGACATCTCGATAATGGCAACCATCTCTTGATGGCATTGATCTATAGATGTCAGCAAGATTTATTTAAAATATTAGGTTAGACATCCTTGGCACTTACTTACATTTTTTTTAAATAACCAATTATATAATATTGATAACTGTATGAAAGATGCATACGATTTGACATTTTTCTTTGAGAATAAATAACATTGAATAATGTTGGGATGGAGTCCCACTCGGTTTAAGATTTTTATAATATGCAGCTATCTGAGGGGTCTAGGATGATTTGGCGCTGGACAACTGGGCGCTACCTACGCATTCGAATGAAGTTCGAAAATAAAAATAGACGTTCATGAATTATAGGTAGGTACTTTTAAAATATATATTTAAAATTATTATTTATATTTCAATTATTTTAAAATTATTTAATGCTTGGTGAGAATTCAAATGTTTATGTTCAAACGAGAAGAACGCTGTTTTTTATTTTTATATAAAACGTCAGGCGTGATTATTCTCAATCCGAAATAAAAAACATTATAATATTAAGAGCAAAATGAATTAAAAACTACTAAGTAGTAGATAGAAACCGATTGAAATTCTTCGCCTACTTTCTGTATAAAATCGTAACGAAGGTATATTTATTTCATTCGACGGTGCGATGCCCAATTGTCCCGGCGTCCAGTTGTCCATTCCCGTGTCTGAGGCCGTTTCATATTATTTATGAATTATGACTGATAAGACAGTGTATCTAGTCTGATTCAGTATACTGTACTTACAAATATATTGTCTCAATAAATCATGATTAACCTTTTATTAAAGCAACGTATTCGAATTGGATACATTAAATAAATTATTTGTAACCAAAATATTTAGAACATCCGTTGACAGCTGCGGTTATTTATTGAAAATGTTGTATTTATTCTTATTTTTGTTACCTACTGTTAAAAAGAGTTAAAGTTTATCACCTGCGATCTTGAATTCGGGCATGTAGGTACCTATCACCTAAAAATGAACAAATTTGCATTTCTAACTAGTTGTAAAGGTAAAAAACTGGAATGATATATGTAGGTATTTTGGTAGCGTCATAATGTATAGCGAGTCAGTAGATCTTAACCAATCTAAACTAAGACAATTTTTTTGTAATATTTCTTCAGTTGAATTATCATACCTACACTTCACTCTAACTGGTACAAAGAAAACAAATCTAGGTAATTGGTTTTGAGAAATTCGTGATAACCACTAATACATGAATATTGATTCACAAAAAATAATATCACTTAAATGTAAAATTCAACTGCATATTTCATAGACATTCGATAAGTAGCATGAGTGTTGATATCCTGTCATAAAAAAATTAAATAATAAATTTCCTCTTTTTTAATAAACATGTTTGTGTATTACATAAAAAATAATTCTCTTCTTTATCGGTTGAAAACATCATTAGGTCATTAGAATTTAAGTAAACATGTCGTCATCTGAATGCAGAACTATTCTAGCTCGTAGGTATTTGAAATATTTTACAGAAGTGTTCTTTGAAACATCATATTTAAGTTTCATTTTTCTCATCAATAGTCCTACTAAAATAATATGATGTAAACATTTATCCATACAAATAATACATAATTTAGGTAGGTTGTTTTAAAGAAATATCTTCTAAAATATTTCAAATATGAGTCAAAATGTCAAATTTCGTTTCGTTAGTAATATCTCTGGATGAGTTCTAGGAATCATACTTAGGAACATATGTGATCGGCTTTTATATTTTTTGACGAGAGATTTCCAGAAAATTTGACTCGAATTACTGTCCCATTATTTCATGCAATTGACAAAAACCACTTACCCATTCAATGCGGACCTTTTAATTAATATTTAATTATCACATTAACAACAATTAAATAACATGCTAATTATATCGAAAGGCCACCTGATGGGCAACGCAAAAGTTGCGCCATTTTTAGTATATGTTTTAGTTTAAAAAAATCTACATTAAATAATCATTTGGTAATCAATCTTTGTCATTGTTTGCCGGGAATTGGAATAAAATATTTTGCTTATAAGTATAATAAACATGACTATGAGTATATATATATATATTATATTCATTATATTAAATTAGGTATGTATTAAATAAATTTCAGAGTTAAATATGTATTTATGTATGTATTTTAATCGATAAAAATATTTTCCAATAAAAAATACTTCAAAGAAATACACTAATGCCACCTTAGACTATGATAACTGACTCGAGAATGAGAAAAAGGTAAAAATAAATTGACAATTATTGCTGTCTATTGTCGATGTAGCCGAATAAAGGCATTCATTTTAAATAAGGTCTTGTATGAGTTAAGCGTCTAATCCGATTTTCGTAATAGAAATGTCAACCTTTAATTTTTCAGTGGTTTCGTACACATGTACCGACGTCAGTCAGATTTTGTATTGAAACACTTTTTGACAGCTTTCAACCCTTTTTAGTTAAACCGATACGTAGTTAAAATTCAACCTGCATATACATATGCATACATTTTTTAATTGTATTTATTGTAAGAAGGTTTTAATATAGTTTATAGAGTGTAGGTATAAGGAATTCATTTTTTTTCCAGATACCCAATTCGAACGAATGCTTCGAAACATGTAGGATAAATACTATTTTTTTTTAATTGCTATTGTGGACAATTGGATTAATGTAATACGTTAGTGTTCTATTTTTCCCCTAAGTATTGCACCCACACTTTATGTGAGCATATGGATAACAACTAGGTACTCCTCCTAAACATATGTTAAGATAAAGTTTAAAAAAAAAAACTTTATTCGTCGCAATTATGTAGGATGCACATAGCTAAGCTGAGAGTTAGATCACATGGGCGCGACTCCCAACGGCGCGGGTTCAAATCCGGCTGGGCGTCGTATTTTTTTCAAAAAGATTTTTTCTAATGGTTAAATATTTCTCTGAAGTGTTTTCAAATAATGTATGTTCAATATAAGAATGTTACATTCTTAAATCTTGTGAATTATTATTATTCGTTGAATAAAAAAAAGTTTACTTAATCTCTTCTTTGTGCATGTCCATTGTCGTAAATCGTAATTTTATTTCTCATTTTGAAAGTTTTTCGTTTATCCAATTTTACTGAGGCTCTTGACAACCAAAATCTAGAATAGATATTTTAAGGGATATAACAATCAATAACAATTTCCCCAAGTAGTTTTTGCCTCCCGGAATTCTAATTTACAGTTTATACCAATATTGTAAATATTTGAGCTTAAACTTAAAATTCCATTGACTTAAAGGTTAAAGATTAACAATATGTTCGAAATGAGGGTGACTAATTAGTAATTATTGACAAAAACTTTTTGATTATGACGTAATTGACGAGTGTAAGTATCTACTAGTTGTATTTGTTCATCTTTCTGTGTAACTATGAAAAGTAACCAGTATTAGATTTATATTTAATGCTAAAATAATAATTATATTTATATATTAATGTACTAACCAAATTAAATTATTTTATTCATGTATATTCTAAAATACCCAAATAAATGAAACTGTCATATTTGTCTAGATGAAAAAGATCAGGCTTCCTTTCATCGACAAAAGAATTTGTAACACACTCAGAATAAAATTTAGGTGTCTAAAACTTTTAATTTATTTGTGCATCTGTCCGGGATAGGGTTGAGAGGGTTATTTCATAATATAATAATATTATATATTTTGTGCTTTTATTTTTCTAAAAGATTACCTTTGTCAGTATGACAAAAGCTCGTCGCAAGTTATAATGGGAGAGACCGTAGCTGCGTAATAACAAAATATGATTATGTTATTATTATTGCAGGTACAAATGGTGGAGATGTCACTATTTGACAATAACAGAATATTTTTATTTCTGTAGAAAAAATGTAATATTTTAAGATGTAACCTTATTAGTACAACAATGTTTTAAATAATAATTTTGGAGACAAAAGAAAAATCATGACTGTAAAAATTACAGCAAATTTTTAAAATAGCATCCATTTAGTATCAAATTTAATATGTTTGTTAAATTGTTCGTATTTTAGATTTATTTGTAATCATAAATTTAGTATTACTTCTCAGGGGGTACTTCAGTGACGTCCCTAGACAAAATGCCGCCCCATTTTTTATACAGTATTTTTTATCATTCTTTCATGACTCAAATATTTAAGAAATGTCTTATATGGTTACATTACTAACAAAGTATTATTACCACTAAATCTAAATGCCATATCTATTTCAATTAATAAACAATATTTCGAGTCTACAGTTTCAGATACATTTAAAAATACACATAACTTCTAAAACTCGTGAGTGACCGGCAAAAATATTTTTGGATACATTTTAAATTACCTACCTGTAATTAAAATATAATTTGCAAATCTGCACGTGTCATTGTTGTGACGTGTCATCAAGGACGTGACGTCCTAGGACAACGGAAGTAAACTGGACATCGCAAACCCGACAAAAAATACTGTCCTGTTAAACCTATTATGTTAATTAATACATTTTGTTTCTAACTAGTGTGCTGAATTTTTTAATGGATAGATATTTCCGTTATACTAAGTTTAGGCGGCTATTTCTACATATAGATATCCAATGATTCTCCTTGATTTGCCACCCTTCGAATAACTGTAGCCCCCAAGCGACGCTCAATCTGCCTACCCCCATGGGACGTCACTGGGGTACCTAGTCATATGGAGTAGTCACAGAAATCAGTAAATCGCGTGTTAGAATAATGTAATAGTGTCAGAACAATATGTGCATAGATTTACTATCAGAAATAGTGTGTATTTTAAACTATCGCGACAATAACTGTTTACAAGTAAAAGGGCAAACTGTCTCTCTCCAATCTTATTCTTCAAAAGTAAGCGAGACGCGATGTTGTCATTTTATGCTACTATTTGACAGGTAGTGAAAATCGGTTAACCTCAAAATGAGTATTTGCGTGGTGGAGTTCGTTTTTTTGCCGGCAGGTTTGCCACTATCGTTCTACTTCGCAGGCGCAGATCGAAACTGTCGCACGGAAATTGCGAAGCTTTCGAACTTTTTTGATTCATGCATGCAATCTTGCAACTGTAGGATAATACATGTTTACTCGTACATTTTCTTGTTATGGCCGCAATAATACGTACCTACTGTCAGCGGTAAATCCATGCACGTGTACACGGGGTATAACTGACTAGTCCACATGTTGCTGTCTCAGTGAGTGTCAAGTACTTAAAGCAAACAAAGAAAATTTAATGACAATCTTTGGTTTTTTTTCTTCACCTTTTTAATAAACTTTCACATGCAGTATATATTACAGTCACATGAAATGATTCTTGGTAACCAAAGTCTTCGGTGACGGGTATGGTTCCCTCATAAACCAGTGGCGAAGTGTGGATGTAGGCTGTTAAGATCTGACATAAATAGTGCACATTACACTTTATAAGTCAAATCTATTTGTTTTTATTGACCTAAGACTACAATATTGTGTAGATAGTGTTTGTCAGTTTTTAAAATTCAATTAAATCCAGCATAACCCATAGCTGATTGGTAATATTTAAAAATATTCGTTTATATATAAAATATCTAAAATTATGCTATTAAACCAAACTTACATAATTTTAGATATTGTATAGGTAAAAGATTATATTTTATTGATTTGTGTTTGGTTAGATAAGGCTTAATGAATTCAAAAAAACTAACCAACACCATCTGTAATATTATATTGTATTCTTAATTCAAAGAAAACAAATAAACATGACTGATAAGGTGTGCCCTATTTTTGTCGGATCGCCCATCATAGCATACTTTAACTATTATGGTTTGGTTTAGGCAGGCTTTAATTGAATTTTAAAATTAACCAGCTCCATTTGCAAATTGAATTCTTAGTTAAATGAAAACAAATACGTTTGACTGACAAAGTTTAGCGTGTACTATTTATATCGGATCTTAACAGCCTACCTCCAATCTTCGCCACTATCACGAACTCATCTCGTGGGTCTGCTCACGAACGTTTTGTGATGCTGTCGTACCAGTGTATAATAACAGTCACTGAGTTCTGATAAATAAATAATAACTGCATCGACTGCATGCTGAAAATTTTACAGTATTTCGTTGATGAAGGTGAATAATTTGCGAAAACTAAAAAAATATAAGTAGCAGGTAAAATTGCCTAAAAGTTCTTGGAAAAGTATTTAGTATAATTTCTGTATAGTACCACGCTATCGCTTTACTTACTACATCTATAATTAAAATAAAAATATTTAAAATTAAATTTGATCTATCTGAGGATGTCCAGGATTTTCAATCAATTTTGTGATGGCATAAAAGTTCCTTTTAATCTACTTCTCAGGAATGTACAAAAAAATTGAATATTTTTATTCATACTTTATTTGCTTAATATTTCTTTTATAAAAAAATTCAAGAGTCCAAGGTAAAAAAAATGTGACATGTTAAATATTAAAAAACATGTTTTTATATTAAAAACAGGTAAGAGAGCATAATGATTTCAGAGAAATGGTAAGTAATACTTACCGCTATTCAACTGAGGTTTTTTCTTATGTTTATTTTAGGATTTAACAACCATCCATGTCGTCGTTATAATGTTTAGAGTCAAACGGAATAATATAGGTCCAATTTTTTTATGCTAGATAAATTATTTAAAAACTGAAATCATTTTGTGGAAGAAAATAATAATATTCATCGACTATGTACTTAGATATTATATATTATTTTATTACCTAATCATTTTATAAGATAAATGCCAATAAATCATAAAACATTAACATCAAAAGAAATTTTAACCATTAATATAAGATAATAAAAACATTTATAGGTGGTACATAATATTTAAGAATGTAGTATTCTTTATAATATTATGCAGGAGGATAATATTATATTTAGTTATATATACACCCACGATGGCCACTCGGCTTAAGCGTCGGCCTATAGCGTCGTGGGTCCCAGGTTCGAATCCTGGGTCTGGCAAGCAGTGGCGATGCTCCTTTGAGAGCGCTGGAGCGGTGAACACTCACCCACTCAATTTATGCGAAAAGACTTCTTTTTTAAATAAGTATTTCATTTATATTTGATTAATTAAAAGTGTTCTGAGTGTAGTCATTAATTCATATAAAAAACAAATTCTAATATGTGTTTTTAACCGGCTATTTTAAATACTTATTATAATATTATATGTTGATGGGAGCGATATCCGACATCGCTCGACCAAAGCGCCCAGTAATCTAATTTCGATTTCTTTGCAATGAGAAAGAGCGTCGTCTGTCGCGTGGAATAGCAATATGTAAATATTTTTCTGCGTGCTCCGGAGCGACAGTTTCAGTCGCCCCCGGCCCGAATGCGCCTTCATCGGTTTTAAAACAATACAGCCCGTATCACACGTACAATTATTTTTTGACAATTTTTATTAAATTTTATTATAAAAATGAATTCTTTTCACAGTACGTATATTAAATTTCCGCACATGTTGATAACATTTCTCAAATTTAGGCGAAGTACAATTTAAAAATAAACATCAAGTTTTTTTCAGTTTGATAACTAAATTCACAATGTTTATCAATTATAATATCTCTCCAAACTAGCTCTGTGGGGGGTTTAATATACGTGGTAGGGTGGAAATCGTAAAATATCATGGCTACATGCTTTAATAATGTCAATTTTGATGAGTTACTGCTTTCAAGAGCCACATTAAACCAGGTCACCTATTTTCTTAATATGTTATTGAAGTAAGCCAATCCTTAATATGATGCTTCTCAAGTCCTATTTTTTTTATTGGAATTGAATGATAAATGGCATTGTTGATGATAATATTCTCAATAATTGTCCATTTAATAAAATAAAACATTTGCTAACATGGAGATGAGATTGTCCCGAGTTGGCAAGTTATAGTATTGTACCTTGTAAAATTGTCGTAATTGAAAAATTTGTATCAATGGAAAACAGAAGAATGGATTTCTCATACAAATGAACAATAAATCCCGGTCACTGCCAGACACGAGATATTTCGGTAGTACTAATATTCGGTCAAAACAAAATAGTTCGTGTCAACCAGTTTGTGTAAAAGTTTAAAATCCATTTTTTCAAGAAAAACTGTTTTTAGAGGTACAACAAATAATAAATGGTGAGTTATTTATGATTTCTTTTAAATGAACTTAATTAAAAAACCAATAGTTTTATTTGTATTTTTTGGTGAAGTTTTGATGAAGGCAAAGGCCTTTTTACGGCAGTCAAAAGGTGAAAAAGTGAACTCCCAGTAAAATAACTCACCGGTCGCCACTGCTGGCAAGTATACATTGATTTTCAATTTGTGTATGAGTCAGAGTATGGACTTAATATGTTGGGCAAATGGCTAACATCCATTTCTCTTAAAAACAATTCTGTTAATACAAACATCCACTCTGTGGAGACCCATATGATCATATTAGGGTCGGATATGGTCGGGAGAAGGAAGTTATATATAAGAAGATTTTTTTTTTAATGTACCGAGTGTGGGTGTCCAGCGGGATCGAACAATTTGTGGCGACTAGTATGCGTGAGTGTGTAATGCACGTGTGTTGTGCCCAGAGACCTGTGATGGACTAAGATTAGGCGGGATCTTACGGCAATATAGGTAATCTGCAATAAATGAAGGTTTTTCATTACATATTTCGTTCAAATTATTATCATTTAACTGAATATGCAATAAATAAATAGTTTACCATTATAGCATTCGAAGTATGAGCAATAACTAGCACTACCATCGAAATTTGCCGAAACCTGGCTATAATAGTCCTTGGATCTCAATAATAATAGTATCTGCGTACTATATGTCATTGCCTTTTATACTTCCAACTGTTTTTTGGCATAGAGCTTATGAGACTCTAAATGCAAACGGTGTGGCCAGGATATACTGATGATGATTCGTTGTTTTAATAAATGAGGGGTATATTTTCAAAGTGAACTTATTCCACTACTTGACGAAAATGAGTTCTGATTGCCAAAATTTAAAGGTTAACATTTTAAAATAAAATATAGAAGAACCTAATAATAGCATTCAATCCAGTACAAAAATCAACTTCAAAATCGGTGTTAGTTACAAAAGTAACTTATTCCGATACCAAAAACATTTAGGTATGTAACATCAACACCGTAAACAGTTTTTTAGCGTTTGCCAAAAATTTATTGAAGTGGAATAAGTTCACTTTGAAAATAGACCCTTCAAATTATTTAAGTGTTTTTATCATCTAAACATGTTATTAAGTTTACACATATTATTTTTATTAATTATACTGTAGGTACAATAATTTATGTTGTCTTAATATAAAAGCAATGCCACGTTTTCCCTCTCTGTGTGTGTGTGTGTAAATAAATATATAATTTGCGCATATATAGCATGGAAGACATTTTTTATAATAGTTGTAATCTATTCAGATCTCTGGATCTGGATCAAACACACATTGAACATAATATTATTTTTGTCAGACGCGTGGTTGGAGCCCACACTTAAAATATAATAGGTGTCCGAATGACACTTGTATTATTTAAATACTTATGTGATTTTTATCACAATCATTTTATTATACAATTCTGATGAAAGTTAGAACTGTTTCGAAAGCCTTTAATAATATGAATGTATCGTTTCTTCGCATTAAAATAGAACACGTATAAAAATAATGATCCATTCGTTAGGTCTTTTTAAGCTTTCATACTCGGATATTAATCTCAAAGAAAAATCATGTAATATTTCTCAGATTCGGTCTTCAGTAAAAACAGAGTGCTTTTCTGTTACGGCACCTACCCTTACTTGCAAGAGTAGCGTCGCTAAGTGAGACAATACACACCGTACAAAGAGACTTGCCTGTTTTATTATATTTTTGATGCCTTGACACCGCTGTCCTTTGTGAGTATTTCATTGAGAAGCGTCGTCTCCTCCACCTATTATACCTCGTATCATGGATACATTCCCAGCGGCTGCGGCGATTTTTTTGCACAATCGATTAACCAAAAAAATAAAATGGGGCCTTGAAACAGTTCAAACTAGTCGTTGATTTAATGAATTAATTTAAATATATGTACCAAAATCTTTAATATATGCGTATTTCTTACACAATCTTTGCCACTCACACCACAGGGGCTCGTACGTCCTTGTGTATCTCCAGAATATTTATCAATATATAAGTTTAAAAGCCTTAAATTTTGCTATAAGTGGTAGGTAAAACTCTTCATTACATATATTTCTCCATCGTCTACAGATTCAGAATATATAATATGCTTTTTAAGTATATATCTGCTATGATGCTATAATATATTATTATTTTATGTGTTGTGTTTTAGATATATTATAAAGACGTATATAGAGGTTTGTTAAAAATAGCAACATATATTCACACGATTGTACCCTACTTGGAGAGAGTGACAATTAAAACTAGAAGTCATAATATTATATTCACAATGGCCAATACTGATAAATATATACGCTGAATCTAAATATACGTAAAAACCAACGTAGGTATAATATTTTGATCGGGATTAAAGTCTCTTAAATCTTGTGAATTATTCATTGAATAAAAGAAATAGTTATTTATAAATTATTAGCAAGTGCAAGTAGTTACATCTAAAAAAATATTGGAGAAATTCCACGACGTCGGTTAGTAATCAAAGTAATAGTAAATAGTTACCTACTGTGATTTAAGAAACAAAAATCGATTGCCAAAGTAGCTTGATTTGGAAGAGCGCTGATGAGTAGGTATTAAAAGTGACCAATAGTAAAAATTTGTCGCAATTAGTATGTCACGCCGTAGCATATAAGTTAAATGCGACGGAATGGGCGTAAACCGG
Source organism: Rhyacophila brunnea (assembly GCF_057557595.1). Lineage (NCBI taxonomy): Eukaryota > Metazoa > Arthropoda > Insecta > Trichoptera > Rhyacophilidae > Rhyacophila > Rhyacophila brunnea. Next base: position 3,309,981 of record NW_028232796.1, on the reverse strand, counting down.
TGGATATGCAGGGTTCGATTCCCGGCCGGGGTGGCTTACTTTTTTCAAAAAAGATTTTTTCTATTGGTTATAATAATATACTCTAAAGTGTTTTTCTAAATGATATATGTTCATAAATTTTCTCATTATAGAAGTAACTAGTTTACTTCACACTAGTTTTATGATATGTTTTACATTTCATAATTTCATTAATTATTGTTATAGGCATACAATTTAATAACGAACCATTCGCAAAAAAAAATATATTTTAGTTTTCATATTATGGAAAGCCATGTGTCGTGATAGTTTTTTTAAATAATAATTTAAAATAATTGTTTAGTACTTGTTGTTTGATATTTTATATAGATTATAAAATGAACAGCGATAAATAATATGTGACTGGCATCTTTAGGAAAGCTGTTTCTACGTAGTGTTGTAATTTTCCCTAATCTCGTTTTCTTGCGTTTTTTCCACGGCCTCTTTATTGCAAGTTCACTCTCGTCGAAATGTCTCAATCAAAACGACTGAAACTTTAAGCTGCAGGGTTGGATACAGTTGACGTCCGATTAATTAATTTTACTTACACTTCCAAAACACCAACTCGTATATAGGTAGGTATACAATATTTAAATTATTCTTCATCTCTTTCTCTTCCTACAATTTATCATACAGCCATATCTTAAACTGCTTCCATTAAAAATATGTCTGATAACATCTGTTCATTGATCCTCCAATACATACGTAGATATCGATAAATTAATTCATGTATATTAATCATAATTGAGAGAAAAATAATATTTTCATAGTTTTTTAATATACGTAGGACTTGCCATCCCAGGAGAAAAGATGCTGGATTCTTGGAATTTCGGGATTTGCTTTGATATGATTTATGTTTTATTTTAACAAAACATTTGTAAACTAAAGTTAAACGTATTAAAATTGCTAGATTCTCAATAAATCAGCAAACAATAAACAAAAATTATTATTGTGTTCCTTATTTAAATATTTTTAAGAAAATGATGATATCCAATTTTATCGTATTTAAATCAATTTAATGTACCTACATGCTTAGTAAATTAACTTTTATTTGAATTTAATATTTAAATGATTTGAGTTTTGGGTTATTTCATTTTTTGAGCTATCTTTTCCGACACCCGGGACGCAAAAAATGACTCAAATAGATAAATAAAAACGATTTCAAGTTATACACATTTATATTTTTATGAAAATCGATGTTTTTTAAAATAGATATAAAAAAATATTAAAACTTGAATTAGTCAAAAATCTCTTAAATGATGCTTAGAAAACTTAATAAACTAAATTTTAATAATAAATATGATCATAAAATATATGTAATAATAGGGTGCGGTCCGGTTCAACAAATTCACATTTTATTACATTTTTTACAATTGTAAGTTTATCTTTGACTTAAAATAAAAAATATTTTTCTTTTTAATGTTTTCAGATAGGTACATATTTATTCATTAATACAGTTGAAATTGTAAATTATCAAAAAAAAATCAAATTGCAAGCTTCGTATTTTTCCGCTAGGTGCCTCTTTAAAAAAGGCTCAGTGAAGACTTCACTTCGCCTTAATAGTAATTATTGATATAGGTAATAATATATGTGATAAAAAAATTACACCTAATTTTTTGCATTATAAATGTTTAAACTAATTAGTTAGTTTAATGAATTTGTGTTCATTAAACTTGTGATTAATGAGAAAAATCTGCGTAACTGGAAAGTTACCTAATTTTTTCTTTGATAAACTTTCATATATTTTTAACAATCCCTTGATTTAGGGCAGCTTCGCGGTTCAGCGGCGTAAGGCGCTGGCCTTTCATCCAGGAGCTCTGGGTTCAATTTCCGGTGAAGACACAATAAATGTATGTAATTTTTGCAAAGCCTGGGTGTTTATAATGGTTCAAAAATTATTACTAACAACCAACCACCCTGTACGAAAAAGCAAGGTTATTAAAAAACGACGTTATATGCCTAATTAATATATGTCAAAAGGCGACAATCTTAAACTATTAAAAACCCATTTTAACATGTAACATTTTTATTGATTATGTTATGTATTGTATTTTCAAAATATATAAGTAGGTAGGTACATACAATTTAATTTGAATTTATCAAAAATTAAAGCTTTTCAAAACTAGGTGTACAGAAGTCACATTAAATATTATTAAATATTACGCGGCTACCATTTCAATCGGATAAGTGGTCAATTTAAATTGATCGAGGACAAATTGTCATCGCTTCGTATCTAAAGGAAATTTTCTGACAGACAGAATTCTATAAAGCAGACGTCGTTACTGCCAAGACAAAGATCTTGAATTGAAATAAAACTAAAAGATTCTTTGAGATTCCATGCACATGCATAATATATGTAACTAGTTGTATTGAAAGATAGTAAATGCATCGAAATGAGCTACTTTATATTATAATACCATGCATTGGGTAAGTTTTTTCAATCCATAAAGTTCTTCTATCTTTAAAAAAGCTCTTTACGAGTGACTTTAGACTCTTTTAGCGTTTTTTCCACTAATCATTTATGATATAAGCTCTCTATATTGTTTGAATCGAGCTTATTTTTTTTACCTAGACGATAAATAACTTATAATAACCTAAACCCTTCTCTTTTTCTAATAGGTAAGTTAATGATGTTTTTTTTTTATAAATTATGTATAAACCTATATATACCAATAAATTTAAATTCAGTATGGTCACAATATTGAAGCTTGAATTGATATACTTAAGTAAAAATAATAAAGTTCAAAAAATTAAAATTCAAGTTATAATTTTTTTTTATTGAAATTGTCGTTTTTTAATAACTATGAAAACACTGAAACTATGAATTGGTCAAAAACTTATCAATACATTCGATTAGACAATATTTTATCAATTCTATATTTGTCTTTGACTTTAAATATAAAATATTGTTGCTTTAATGTTTTTAGATGGTACGCCTTTTTTATTTATCAAAACAATATCTTAAATTGTGAGCTTCGTATTTTCTGCTGGGTGCCCTTATAAAGCTGCGCATTCACCTGAAGAATAATACAATACTAATAAAAAAGATAGGTCTCATTTATACTATTTTTAAAAATCACCACTTTCGTTTTATGATGGATCATATATTATTACGGATTGTATTATTGTGAAGTTATTTTGACGAGGATTTCATTTCAAGTATGAAGAAAGATACGATATTATAAACCTCTTATCACTGTTTATTAATTACTTCCTCCCATAAACCCAGTGTGGGCCAAGGTCTCCTTTATTGTCCATCTTCAAAATCCTTGTATGTGATAGTTTCTATCCACTATACTGCCAGTGAGACAAAATTATTCATCCATCTTATAATGTACAATATGGTCGACCGATAGTTACTTACAAAAAAATAATATGTAACATAATGCAATTATGCAGTTATATAATATAATACATCATAATCACCTTCCAGTGTGTACGATGGCTTCCCACAGCACCTTCCAGTCTTTTTGGTCCCAAGATTTTCGCAGCCACATCCACCGAAGTTGATGAGTATGTAGATCTAATTAATATTTGATCAATTCGCCTTAGGTATCACTGTATTAGTCCAGGAATTATCAACTCGCCAAGCGGCATTCCAGCCCATTTTCATTTCACCAGCTTAGGACCTCTATCACGTCGCGTACTCTCGTCTGCCTTTTATCCATTAGTCTATTTTGGGTAACATGCAGAATGTTATATTTTTAAACGATATCTATTGTCCATTGAATAAAAAATAGTGTTATCATAATTGAATGTAGGAATATATTTTGAATAAGAAAAAGTACTTTGATTATTATTTACTTAAAAACTAAATCCTTATAGTGATCCTGTGTAAAAAAGAAAACAAAATTTATATATTTAATCAATAAAACAGGATTTAGTGGCTCGCCTATTTTTTCAGTTTATTTTTTGCATTAAAATCAAAATCAAATTCGCAGACGTCTATGGATTAGGGTCATACGTGAATGAAATATTTAAATCAATAGTGAGACATGTATGCATGGATATTTTGTATTGTGCCAACCAATGTGACCTCAGTTAGTAAGTGCCAACCAGTCTGGTAAATATTCGAATACAAAGTAAACAACCAACCCTTACAGATTTCAGTTTGTACACTATACAACGTATGTAACTATAGATCAATCCACATAAAGTGAGTTTAGTTGATTTGATATATTAATTAGTGACTTACTAAAGCCGGATGGCGTAAATGCCTAATGTTGTTTTTAAAACTTATACAATTTTATATAAATTATGATAAACCTGATTTACATTTTACTACCCACAGTCGAGTATTAATTGTCAGTGTCCGTCTTTCAAACTACGATGTCGCTAGTTTTAATCCTTCGTTTGTCACATTTACTTATTTTTAGTCAAAATTCATTTCATGTAGATTAATCTTATGTAATCTTCAGATTATAAATGTCTATATTTTATTATGCTTATAAGCTAAATCAGTATAAAAAAAATCGATATGGTAAAGTAAAATCATTAAGTTAATTTAATGCAATAGGTTATTCATGTTGACGGTTAATGAGTGACCGCTAGATCAATAACAGTTAATACAATTATACAATGGTACCCAGGAGGTATTGAACTACCATAAAGCTATCATAAACCATCTGTATCGACTTTGTCATAACGTTTATGGCAGCGAAAAGCTAGGCATTGATAAGAGTGAAAGGAACTAGGGAATGTTTACATCAAGCAGTCGATTAACTCAGCTGGTAATGACGAAATGTGTGACTACTTAAATTGTAATTTGCTTAATTAAATACATTTTATGATATTTCATTGGATTATAGGTACAATGTACTTATAATTGGACAATATATTATAAGTATAATATGTATTTTTTTAAGTTATTGAATAAATACATCATATTTGGGAATGCAAGCTTTAAATTTATTCCCAAATCTAGTTCAGAGCACACGATGTCATCCAAAAGTCGCCCCCAGTTCCAAACATACAAAACGGTTTTGTCATAATCAAATATATACATTAAGACATCAAAAGAGTGCTTATAGACATAAAAAATGTCTATAATATAAAGCACTAGTTTATTTCACCCCTATTTTAAGTAATGTTTGCCCGCCTGCTAGCGACCCCCTATGAACGATGCCTTTGATGTCTTGTTTAAATATTTATTACGAATTTTTGCCTGTAGATATGTCGGAATTACCTGCATGTATTATTTTTGTCCCGCTCTAAGGTACTTGTGATATGGTATTAAGAGACACGCAAAGGGCTAAAAGGCTGATTAAGTACTCAACCTGAACAATATAAATACACAACAAAAGGCGCATTTTTTACTTCAGAGATAAGCATGAAGTATTTTGTTAACATTCTAATAATATTACACTTTAAAAGTCCACCATACCATAGTACAGACTCAACTACAGAGCTTTTTAGTTTAGCGTAATAATTGTCATAACATTTTTTTTATAGACAAATATAATTCATTATCGTAACATAGTTCTGGAAAACTCATAAAAATCTTCACCATCATTGTACAGAGAACTTACTAATTTTATTATATCATCATGGACAAGGGGGAAGCTGACAGGGCTCTAGCCTGGGGGTCCGACGTAACGGGTCAACCAGTTAAGTGATATAAACACACACCACAATTTTTTTTGCTCTAATAGTAAAAAAAGTCGCCTGCGGAGCTATTTCGTTTTCTATTTTGGTTTTGTGATGCAGTGCAATGTGATATTATAATTTTGATATAATTAAATGATAATTGTGTTTCCTGACTAATAAAATTGGCTATTTATCAAATATACCAACTGGTCATATTATGTTACTTAGCTTCTTGGCTACTGACGCACACTTGTGGGGGACGCTCCCATAAGAAGTAATGCCTCCCAACCGCTCGGTCTGATCCTGGTAGTCAATGTACCACCGGTTAGATGATTACGACCCTCGACAAAGCAGAACAATATTTAATATATGTAGAAGTCCCGCAGTTTGCTCTGACAAGTCCCACCACTTCTCAGGGTAAACTGTGGAAGAGATAAGTCGGTCACAGACCATGTACATAGAGGTAATAAGATAATAGGATTAAATTTTGATTAAATATAATATGCTTAGGTACAGGGTTAATTAAGATAGATTAAATATAAAATATGATTTGGTTGTAAGGTAATTGGTAATGTATAATTGTAATATAATGGTTAATGAAATGTAATATGCAATGGGTTAGCGAAATAATAAAGTGGGACATATGGACGGGCGATAATAGTATATGGTAATTAATGTAAATAAAGTAATATTAATATTAATCATATTATGTACATCGATATCACTATATGTTTGGTTGATAGACTGACATCCGTCAACCTTATATAAATGTGTAGCATATGGCGGTATCGGTGTGAATTGGTAATAAATACGACCACCCCTAACGGATAAAAAGGCAAGATTCTAAAATCCGATATCAGTCTGCTTGTGGATCCCGGGGGGCGTCTCTGTGACGCTTTGTTGCCCCGGGACCTGCGCGATCTCGTCTGCATAACTAATTAGAAATATTTAAGATAATGTTAAATAATTAGTTAATAATAATCAAGTTAATTTTAAAATAATTAATTAATAATATTCGAATTAATTTTTAATTAATCAGTAATAAATGTGGTTATTTTTGTGGACTTCGAGATATAAATAAATCGGACGTTTTCAAATGTTTTTTTTGAATTTCGAGATTTAAATAAATGACTTTTGATAATTTACTTGTGAATTTCGGATGCGAACAATTCAGACCTTTTCCTTTTGGATAATTGTGGCTTGTAGACGTTAAATAATTTTGACATTCGACTTATCGTGATTGTTTAACGAGAATCTAGTTACATATAAACACTATTTCACTGACATTTGATTATAAACTTTTGAATAAAGGGTGACCATAAGTTAAATTGTGTAACAACATTGATAATATACCAGTTATGAAGTTTAACCAGTGTTTTCTTGAGTTATCGACTTTCTTTCTTTACCGTAACTTCTTGGTTACTCCACGTCTATGAGATTCCTGCCTGTTCCTCCACATTAATGAACCTCTACTTCCAAGTGCCTGAGCTAGCCAGGAAGTCGGAGGCCTTCACTACCATACAAAGGGGTCGAGATCAGTGCTTCATAATACCTATTCCGCCGACAACTCAATAACATCGATGGTGCAGATCACAAACCTTCTATGTCAAATTTTTCGATTTTGACTTTATGGTATCAAAAAATCAACAAAAATTTAACGGATCTGTTGAACTTTACCTCATATGTCAAAGAGAAATATAGCCCAGTTTATTGATCTTTTAATTAAAACTCCTATGTCATGTTCATCGTATTATGCTGCACAAACCTCCTACATGATGTGAAGTTGCTGCACATTGCTTCTATATCAGTCCATTGTATGAAGCTATCAATGAAGTTTTACAAGCAAAACTATATACAAAAAGATTTATTAGAGATAAATGGGTTTTAGGTCTATGTTTTTTATAATATAAACCCAAATAATGAGTTCCTGAAGTAGAAAGATCATGCGATTAGCATTGTAAGCAAATAAAAATCAAGAATTTTCGGTATGTACAAACCTATACTTTCAGATTCTGTTCAAGATAATGAAAATATTCTATCGACTGAGATAATAGGAAGGCATATATTATCAATGATGTAAAGAGAAACAAAAGCAAAGTGCATGGAAACGAAATATATCTGCAAATAATAGAGTGAAAGAACAGGAATATCCGGACCGAGTTAGAGACAATATTAGTAAAAAAAACATACTGTAAAAATAAAAACAAACGAAAGCTTGGTCCACGTTGCATCTCACAAGCATGTGTTTCAAGAAACTCGGGAATTTCGACCACTTTTGGTTGGATATGTCATGTCCACAGAGAAAATCATACGTTTCTTTACTAATAGATTGTATAGACCCCAATCAGAAGCTATGTAAGAGCTCTGGATGTATGTAGAAGGGAGTATATCTATTACTACCACTTAAAGATAAAAGAGGAAAGAAAAGAAGTTTGCCGATAAATGTTCTGTAAACTTTCACCATACGAGTTTAGAGTGCTAGAAATTGGGCTAAGAATGCCATTCACGGGATACCAAAACCAGCAGTGCAAGGACAATGAGCGAAATGTTGATACTAAGAAAAGATATGCTGCAGAATTTATCGATTCACTACCAAGAATGAAGTCACATTACTGCCGTAGGGATCAATTAAGACTCTTTCTTGAACCAATGTTTCGTTAGAAAATGGGTTTTTATTGAGTTTACAAAGATAGATGTAATGAAACATCAAATACATAAGGCATTATCACAGTGTACATTTGATGAAGTTCACTTATAAGAAGACTTAGAAGCTCCGACATTTTCATCTCTTGATTAATCACCTAACGAATCTCATATTAAATTAGAAACCAGTACATTTAAATATTGAGCGATGGGTGCGTGTATCGAAATAAGAACAATATTCTTGCAAAGTTAATGCACTCCTCGAATTGGCAGTAAAATATCAATTCGAGATTACCTACTCAAAAATACTTGGAAGTTGGACACACGTAAATGGAAGGAGATTCTTTACATGCTGCAATCGAAGGAAAATTGAAGAACAGGGAAATTTATCTGCCATCTAAGTATGCAGTGGCTACTTGAAAAGCCATAAATATGTCATTTCCTTATAGAGCGCACTATGTAACTCATGATGTTTTACTTAACTATAATGTTGCATTGATTCAATACAACCATTATAATAAATTCAATACAATGCAGTTCCACCATGAATTATTGATAGTTAATAATAAAAAAAGTAACTATAATGGACTAGTGACTTCGATACACGTTGGTAAGACTAGAAACAAAAAAGGGGATCCAATTGTTAACGTTGTGTCACTTGGCTTACCTTCTAAATGGGAAAATCCAGTACACAATTAATTTTAGTCATGATCTTAAAGAGCTACCGAGACGACCGAAGATCATAACAGTTCCAATTGTTTATCCAAGATTGCACGGTTCAAGTAAAAATATCGGCCACCAAGTTCAAGCACCTTCAGGAACTAAAATGTCCAAATCCAAAGGACTGTCACCATTTTTATGACTCTTTACCACATTTATAATTTAAATATGTTAGAATTTAAAAAAAAAGCTTCATACATAACATAGTGTGGTTTGATTCTGTTTTGTTTATGTTTGGTCATTTAAAAACATGTACATTAGTTAAATATACATTATTTTTTATTTATTAATTAATTATGCAGCCATTCAATATTTAACTCCTATGTCACGCAAACTGTTTCATTATTTTTTAAATAAAACTAATTTACTTTTCTCATAAAATGTAATGTAAAGGAAAACCTCCTTTGTCAAATATTTCAACAAATCTGAGTGCACAATACTTCTATGTCATGATAAATGTAATACGGTTTATATTAGTTATAAATAAAATTATACAATCATTAAAAAACACAAAAACATTAGACTTTGGATATTTTTTTTTAATAAAAGTCTTACATTATCAAATAAATCAGTTTAAACCTTCCCCTGTAAAATCACATTTTTTGACTAAGAAGGTTTGTGATCTGCACCATCGACATAACAAGTGGATTTATTTAATAATACAAAAAATCGATGAAAATACACGGAATGGCCTTAATTTTACCTTATGGAACCCCGAGGATCAAAGGTACACCATTTAAGGAACACTACTCTAGAACATCACACTACCCTTAACCTAAGTGATAGGCAGGGGGCTTGCTAAACATCCTGGCCTGGAGGTCCACTTCAGGTTGTGGGGGTCATGAATATCATTTAAATGTCTTATCTTTTGGGATGAGGTGAATCAGCCATGGCAACTTCGCCGCCAGACTCCACGAGTTTAGCTTGATAGTAGATGGGCCGGGTTGTACCTGCGGGCATGACCACCAAGATATTGAACACATCCTCTGGGATTGCCCGCTTATGGAACTCCAACGAGCGGAGCTGTTTGCCAGGGTCCGTCCTCACACGGGCCCAATTGGTCATGGAGATCTGATAGCTACCGAGGCCAACTTTGCGGCATTTGAGAAATTTGCAGCGTCGTATGGGGAGCGGGATAGTCCCGACTCTTCTGTAGACTCATCCATTTCAATTCGTGACACTCAGTACGCGGGTACACAAAGCGCTTAACGTCAGCGGACAGCAGAGCCAGTCCAAAAAAAATCTTTCTTAACTTTCTTCTTGAAGCACTACGGTGCATGGTTGCAGCATCAGTCCCGCGCGGCTCCGTCTCGGGACGGAATAAGCACTTAAAATCACTTCTTTCAGACACGTTTAAAGCATCATAGAAAGCGGCCGTGCATATATGACGGGTGGTGGTGGTGGGAACTTTAACGTAGTCTATGTTTTTTTATTCGTTTTTAGCTAATGAAACCCATTAGATTAACTATGCAACTTCTATCATATTAGGTATTATTGTATGCTTTCTTATCCATTGGTTTATTTTATGATCTTTCCACGTTATGCCAAACATACACCGTTTATTACGTCACGTTGAGCTACTTGTAATTTTTGCATTTGCATTGCACCCAGTCTCCGCCAGGTTAAGGTTTTAAAGAAAGAAAAAAGAAGAAGAATATTCATTTAAAAATAATATTAATTATTCATTGATATAAAAATATATATTTGTAAAAAATAAATTGAACTCATATCATGAGTGTTATGTTATTTAAATGCACAAAGCACAAAATACTGTAAGTTAACTACAGTAATATTTAATATCTACATATAACTACAATATTTCATAATATAATATAATGTTCCTTGATTTATTTTCATTGTAAAACATTGGTAAGCATTTCAGAATAATTTTAATTTAATGTCCCTAACAGAATTACTGCGAACAATTTAGTACAAATTATAGCTGTAAATAATTCATTAGTAAAATAATTTACTATGTTGAAATGCCACCAACGAGTATAAGCATTTTCACATTAAATAACAAAAAAACCGCCGTTATAATATTGTTTCCTAGGGTAAATTGTATAAATTGAATGTTGGATATAAATAATAATATATTATTTTATTTTGATGGCAAGCAAATTATTAAATCCAATAAATGAAACCGGCACGCGAAGCTTTGTTATGGAAAATAAATAAAAACAAAACAATCGTATATATATTTCACTCATCATTTCTTTAAATAACAACATATTAATATAATAGCCTGTAATTATAATATAATAACTTATGTGTGTTATGCTAAAATACTCGTTTTTTTCTCTATTGATGGGAAGATATAATGTGCTTTTTATATTCACCTTTTGTTTATATCGAATTATTAATAATTTGTAACTATGTTTGTAATATTAATTATATTTTTTTAAACTGAGATGTTTATTTCCAGTTTAATTAAATTATTCATAATTTGTATATACGAATTTGTTATCCTAAGAAAGTATCAATGCATTTTTCGTATCTCTGTTTAAAAAATCGGTGTGTGTACTTATGTACGCGCGTTAGAAGTTATACTTCTTTGGCGTAACAAAACAAAAAAAAAATTGATAACCTAGATTCTTCGACTAGCTCTTAATTATCTTGTTATATGTCTCAAGAAAAAGGAACGCTTATTGGAACGCCGTTGGTTTATTTCTCTGCACTTAAACTTATATTCCTAAATTATTTAATTATTTATTATTGTTTTTACTTTTAAAGTAACAACTGCCACTTTGACGTTTAAAGTTTATTTACGTAAGGAATTGCAAATGGCCGACAATAATAAATTCGCTGCCTAGGCAACGGAACAATTCTAAACTATAATATTAAACTGTAAAATTGTCACGATTTGAGTATCATACTATGGCGTAATGGTAGTGCGTTCGGCTGATAACCGAACAATCGGTGGTTCGAATCCTATCGAGTGCGTTTATTTTTGTGTGAAAAAAATAAATTATACTATAATTATACGCGCCGAAAGAAGTATAACTTCAAAAATATGAAAAATAGATATTTATTTCAATCAGCCAATAATGTTTACATATTGAAATATCAGAAAATTTATACCTACATATTATTATGTAGGTACCGTTAGAATGGTCGTGTAGTCAAAAAGAATTCCGTAAGTATAAATTTAATATACTACTACTATAAAAAAACTATATAAAAAAAAGAAATCGTTGTAATATACTTAATATTATTTTGTTGAAAGATTGATTTAGGTCGTCAGTTTATTAATTTTATTAATAATATTGTAAGTTTTTAAATTTAATATAAGACATATCGTAGAATGTAGAGGATCGGCTAAATATCTACTTTTAGTACCGTGATCCTGGTTCGAATACCACGTTTGGCAAAAAAAATTAGATGTTTTTTATGGGTATTTGATTTAATACTCAACGCTCTAGGTCTTATATGAATAATTAACAACCATCACTCGTAAAAATTATATACATACACAATATTGATAACAATAATTAAAACATTATATTTATGTATCTACTCAAATGTAAATTCCGGTACTAGTAATTATTGGTACAAATGCAATTTACACGCTGCAGATCTCGCATGGCGGGAGGCGCGAGATTTGGCGATGGACTGAGGGAAGTGGTGCGAACTTGTAAGTACTTGCTCGATGACCCAATACTGGGGCGTGACAGGGTGAAGTAAGTTCATAAGTAATTGATATAGCTTATAATATGAGGGTAATAGATTGCAGAAAATAGTTTTTTATACATGCTGAATAATGGATATCAAGTGATAAGATCACAGCCAATACTGAATGTCTTCTAAAGGTTGTATACCCTTTTTATCTTTCAGTAAACGTCTATGCTTATAAATTATAACATGTAAAAAGCATATCGTTCTTGTATAGAAAAAAATGTTTACCTACCTATGTATTTATAAAAAAATATGTCACTAACCGAGCAGATTAATAAAACAATATGTATCTAAAAATATCAATGCGTCTAGCTAGAGTCTAGACAACGAAGCATTTTCAAACAATATAGAAGCGCCTTTTGTTGTATGTGATTTTAGGGAATATTACAAAAGTTTTAAATTGATGAATGCTTTTAAATTGTTTGAATCTTTTATAAGTTCCATATTATTAAATCGTTTAAAATCAAAATTGTTGTTGCATCTACCTATATTTGAAACACGCCAGTCTTTCCGTCACAACTTATTAAAACATTTTTTCTTCATCTTCGATGCTCCGGTCTATAATTAAACGTCTGCTAGACAGTTTGAACCTATAAATTAACTTCCAACGTTTGAATAAAACACCACTCGGCATAAACATTTGTTAAATTTAATGTTTCTCCCCTTATAGGTATACTGGAAGGAAACGAAAGAACGGGTAAGAGTTGTAGCTATTTTTTTACGATACTAAATGAAATTTAGTATCTACCTATTTATTTATTTTTCAATAATGAAATTGTTATAATTGCCGATTTCAATATGAAAAGATTTACTAATTTAATACTGATACTGCTGGCAAAAATTGAAAAAAAAACTACATTTCTATAGAAATACATAAGGACCTATATTATGCATACTTTACATAAGTACATAGGTATATTGTTATTTTTAAACCAATGACTATTTTTCAGAAGAGTATTAAAACCAAAGAAGTTGAATGTTCTTCCAATTAAAGACTTTTGAGTTTTGAGTTCAATTTTTGATTGCTACGGTTATTTTTGTCACTTTTATAACTTTAAGCGACCTGTAGGTATACAAGAAGGTTTTATTTAACATTTTTTATTTTTTTTTCGACCATTTCCGATCTTAATAGGATCATATGGACCTCCACAGAGTGGAGGTTTGTATTGACAGATTTTGTTTTTACGAGAAATGGATCTCAGCCACTTGCTCAACATAATAGGTCCATACTCTGACTCATACACAAATTGAAAAACAATATGTTTACTTGCCAGACCCAGGATTCGAACCTGGGACCCACGACGCAATAGACCAACACTTTAGCCGCGCGGCCATCGTGTGTAACTATATTACATAATCGTATAACGACATAATTTTGAAGTATAACGGTAACATATTCGATTTGGGAAGATGTGAAGGTTTTATAAAAACTAATTTAAAGATAGTTATTTATTTGCATTCGGGAGATATGAAACTTAAACATAGAACAAATCAGTCTCAAAATTTGATAAAAATGGTATGTGAGTTATAATATACAGACAAGGTGTTTATATTTTTATAATAATATGTTAACTATACTAGATTTACAATATTATATTGTAATTATAAAATATAAGTGGCTCTCGATAGTTGATTTAAACTGGTGAATCGACGAATGGAAGTTAGAAGAATAGGAGTATGGAATCTAAGGGTTATTTTCAGTTTTCTGTATACTATAAATAAAGGTAGTTACATCTTTATTTTGCCAATCTTAAAACCATAATATGGTTGTCTCTTCCAATTCAAACCGTATTTTTAATATTCAATTATCTACACAATTCCGTATCACTCAATCACGTCACGTCAATATTAGAGTAGTACCTATTTACATATTGCTGCCTAAATCAGATATATGAAAATAAGTTAGCAGTATTTGAATGAAAAATATTGCAAAACATCGTTCAACAAGCTTTACAAATGTTACAGAATTAAAATGAACCACCAAACCGTCTATCCTGATAGAACAACAATAAAAATAATAAATTCTGTAAAGTGCAAGGACTGCGATGGGTATGTCATATTGAGAGTATTCTTAACGACAGTGCTCTAACGGTCATGACCAGGTGGGTAGGAGTCCAAGACCGAGGTAGACAGACTGTGTGGAAAAGAGTTGGAGCAGGATGGGAAGGCCTGGAAACTGAACTATACTCGCAGGGGATAGGAGTCAATTGAAAGGATTTGCAGATCACGCTAAATCCCATCCTCAAAAGAAAAAGAAAGTTGAAATAATAAACATCTATATAAATGTTAAGGTATAAAAGATATAAATAAACTATGTTTTTTAATAAAGGTATGAATTATTATCAACGAGTAAAATCTAAATTTCTTGAATTCTATAAAATAGAGAGTATAACATAAACTAGTGTAGGATTGCGTATCTCGTGTTATATGTAATACGATTGAGCTCTATATTTCATGTTGTTGAGATTCAGATCCTGGAAGCCGTTTCGTCAGCGTATTATTAAAATGTTGCTGTAATTACTTTGAAATGACTTCAGGCTCTTACGGATAATCATACATGAGATCGATCTGCATATTTGAGCTTTCATTGAATGCTTATCCTAAATTTCAATCTATATATTACACATTTTATACTCCGTGATAAGTGTTTTCATTAAGTTTATAATTTGCGAGAAATTTATTTTCTGACCTACCTGCTATCTAACATTGGAAGTGTTATCTCTACTATATTGTATAGTAATATGGAAAGTGTAAAATAACTTTTTAGTGTAGGTAGCAGTGGCAAAGACTGCATACTAGGCGATTATTTAAAGCCTACATTAAAAAAATAAACATATTGACATACCTATATAATCACTTTATTCAATAAAAATAATTTAATTTGCCAACAAAATCTGTTGTAAATTTAGAATGATGAAGATAGAACTGATATCAAGATGTTTGAAGCAGTGTATACAAAACAATAGGCTCTAATACATAAGCCTAAATCTTTGCGTAATAAGATAATTTAAAAAAATAAGATCTATGAAATTCAATCACATATAAACAAATATAGATTATTTTTAAAAATAAAAAATAATTTTATTTAATGATTTTTGATGTGTACCTATAAATGTTTAGGAAAATACATAATTTAAACTCATCGATTTATGTGGTAAGTGAGTTATTGAAAATTAATCGTATTCGTTTGTACCTACTCTACAGTAGATAGTAATATCGTATTATCTTTTTATTTCCCGTATGTATAAATGACAAGTGTGTTCTTTTTATCTGATCTTTACAGTCTACCCCGTACCTAAAGACAACCTACGTCATTGGTACCTATAGTTAAAATTCATAAACGTAAAATCTATTGATTTGTATTTGATTGAAGTGGAAAATCTAAAATAAACTTATTGTAATGTCATTAATGTTAGTGCTTAATGTTCTTGCTTTTGAGTGGATATTATCAGAATTTTATACAAAGATAAAAGAAAAATGATTTGAAAAAGTAATTTGAATCACTTGATTAATTGAAAAATTACTAAAAAAGGATTATTCGCGGTCATTCCCTCTTGGGTTAGAATCATTTTAAGCGCAACGATATTCCATGGCACCATTATTCTCCATCCCTTATGGTGTTTCGGTTCTCTGGGCAGAATGGAGTTTTCTTACAGTAAGCTCCTTCAGTTAGTCACTCCAGCACGCCGGCGGCCTTCCTCTATGTATTTTGCCTTTTCTGGAGGCTATAAAAACCACAAATTTTTTCAGGTTAACCGGTCCACGACGAACAATATAAATCCAAAAAACTGCAGAATGTCACTACATAATAAAAAATATTATCAATAGCCGTTCCTTTATCCCGAATTTTTGGACGACTGACTGATTTGTCCTGTGCCATATCGATCGTATAATACTTACTTTCCATTTCCTTGCCCTAATTGATCAAGTATATTATGTCTGCTCAAATATGTGGTATATGAAACTGTATATTATATGCATTTAATAAATCATTATAAATTACCACTAAGTAAATGGCCAATCTCTTGAAAATACCATGTTATGTGCTATAATTTATTCACTACCTTTCATAAATGAAAATAATTGTGAATTATTAAGATTCTTATCAATAGTTTATAAATTAGGTTCTACGTCATTATTATTATTAACTACATACATATATTTTAATAAAATAAAGATCAGGTCCGGTTTCGCAATTAACGTGTATATGGTTAAAATAAAATATGTACGTCCTATAATTTTACTATACCTACAGCCTGTTTCATATGAAATATCATTTGGTATTTTTTACCAACTTAATAATAATTACTCTTGGTGTCTCTTTTTGGACAAATAATAATGATTACCGGTAAGGTCAAGGGCTAGCGGGCTATCCATCTCATAGGTATCGAAACGACGGCTCTTGCAAGATAAGGCCGGCCAGAAAACCTGTCCCAATAAATACCCAAAGCACGCACATTCGTTCAAGATTAACAGCCAATTTAAATGTAAATCCGTGTGTTTGTGCAACCGTTTGCGGCATTTTCTGTTGCACCAATAACTGGTGACACACATAAATTTGTAAGCCGAGCTTTATTATTTATTTTTTTAGTAGCAACATGGTCATTAAGTGGACAACCGAGAGACAGGAAACTCAGACAATGGATTTTTTTTTCATATGTATTTATTTTTTATTAATGTGTTTACAAGCTATTAATCAAATCTATCACCACTTGTATAATTCTCGAATCTATTTTTAAGCCCACTGATAAAGAATTTCGTGCGAGACAAGGCAATAGAATATTATTATAATTAATGCTATAGTAAGCTATACCTATATATTGAGCTTATTTGTAATAATCTAACCAATCACTTTTATGCTCGTATATTTTGATTTATGGTCAAATCAATATCAACTTAATGACTTTAATAGTTCTACAGTAATCTTGTGTGACGATGATAATAATTTATTAAATGTTATACTTACTAAAAAGTCGGTCGAATAAAATATTGTATCAACATAAATCTTATTTATTTTCATTAAAGATTATTAATTATTATTCATTCATAAATTTAACTTGGTATAGCGCAATTTTGACATGATGGAAATTTGGGAGTTTCAAATATGTTTGATGATTCTTTTTAAGACGAAGACACACGGTTCTGTAAATTGCACGTTGATTGACACGTGGCATTGCAAGTTGCTGAATATTAGCCGTGTTGAAACCGATACTAGGTCGGTTTGGTTTTGCTAGATGCACATTAAATTATTGTCTACACAAATCTTTTAACCATTATGTACATATGAAAATGCGAGACATTTCAAGTCATAAAGCATGTTCAAATTTTTTTTTTCTTGATTTTAGATTGGTTTATTTTTAAAAATTCTCTGTGGGATTACAATCATTAAGTCTCACTATTTTGAACATTTGAAGAGCATTTATTTTGCAGCATTAGAAATTAAATTATCTCACACTCTTCAATACGAAAGTGCGAGATATTTTATTTTTAGGCTCACTGCGTACAAAATATGAGTGCTAACAATGTACGTAGGCAGAACAGAACAATACAAAATTACGTGACAAACGAAAATATAAGGTCTAAGAGAAAAATATAGAGTGAATTGTTTTGAAGCTTCTTCCAGTGATGATAAATGATTGCGAGAACCGGCATTTACGTGTGAATAAAAAATGTCTAGCCATATTAATAGCTACCCATAATTTATATCTCCTTCTGTGAAATATTTCTGTTTAGTTTTTTTCTCACATTGAATAATCGAGATAAATGTGTTTTTTACGACTAACCTTTGCTGGAAAATATTATTTCATTTAAAAATTTTGCCTCAGTGTCGCTGACAATTTTCAGGAAATTGTAGCCTAGTAAGTGTGTTTTTTAAGCATAGTAGTATATTTCTTTAACATATATATTTTACATTATATAATTTAGAAAAACACTAACTGAGAGAGTATATCACAATCAATAGAAAAAACTTTTTTTGAAGTTTTTTTTTTTGAGTTTGGGGCGTTTACCCGTTGGAAATGCCAGGTTCGATTCCCGACCGGTTGGCTTACTTTTTTCAAAAAAAGTTTTTTCTATTGGTTGTGATATACTCTCTCAGTTAGTGTTTTTCTAAATTATATAATGTTCAATAATCAGAATGATATATTCTTAAATCTTGTGAATTATTCGTTTGAATGAAAGAAATAGTTAATTAAAAATTATTAGCAAGTACAAGAAGTTGCTTAAAAAATATTGGAGAAATTCCTAGACGTCGGTTAGTAATCGTTGTAATAGTAACATAACTACCTACTTTGATTTAATAAACAAAAATCGATTGCCGAAGTAACATGATTTCGAAGAGCGCTGAGTGGTAGGTATTTAATAGGCAATAGCTTAAATATTGTCGTCATTAGTATGTCTTCCGTAGCATAATGGCTGAATTCGACGAGTTTGGGGCGTTTACCCGTTGGAAATGCCGGGTTCGATTCCCGACCGGTTGGCTTACTTTTTTCAAAAAAAGTTTTTTCTATTGGTTGTGATATACTCTCTCAGTGAGTGTTTTTCTAAATTATATAATGTTCAATAATCAGAATGATATATTCTTAAATCTTGTGAATTATTCGTTTGAATAAAAGAAATAGTTATATAATAAAAAATATTTTAATATAGGTTTTACTATAATAAAGATAAAAATAAATAGGTACTTAAATATTATATCTAAAATTAAAAAATCAAAATGTTACCAAAGAACAGAAACCGTTGAGAGATTAAATATTTCTTTTTTTTTCATTTCATGACATTAATTTGTTCTCATTTCCTTTACAATACAATGTGGATTTTGGTCGCCTCAATGTGTAGGTTGTATGTTAGCGACTTACTGATCCTTTGAGGTCCATGATCTGGGTCCAAACATAACCGTTGAATTGACCCAGGATTCGAATCTGAGACCTTCGGCGTTGTAAGCAGATACTTTACCACTTATCCATCGAGGGCGCCAATAATATCATGACATGTCTATTAAAATGTGTTAAAATTCATTTGAATTTGAAATGAGATTTAAATACCAAAGAACTACACGTCCTATCAGAGAAAAAAAATGCTCATAATATATGGATTTATATTTTTTTGTATTGGAGTTATTTTTCCCACCTAAAATGTATTTTCGAAATATGGATCCTTAGTAAAATAGGCGTAGAGTAACACAGCGTTAGGTATATTAAAAGATGGATGCTTCAAAATATAAAACAATATAATATACTGTCGACCGTGGATAAGTACTTGACATAATTTGAATTTAAATTCAAATTGATTGTAGGTACTTTTTTGTGGTTTTTTAATCCGAGTTTCGACTTTTGGTATATACCAAATGTATAGAATAGTAAGCCTATGATGCCAAAAGGCGAAGCATGGGATGCAAGAAAACGACTCAAATCGAATATTACAAACTTTAAATCATTTAAAATTTATACAAAACAGTTATTTGGGGGTGCTGCGGTTGATTAAAAATAAAAATAAATATTCATTTGGATTATATTTTAGTATTAACATCAAAATTAAATATAATTAATTTATTATTTTAATAATTTAAATAAATAATTTTGCATAAATTGCTTGCAGAAATAAATTTTAACAATGTTAATAAATCATTATAGCTATATTTCTTTTCTCGCTCTGGCGCGCGTGCTGACGCGCGACGCAGAAACGGTGAAATAATGAAAACGGACTGTCTGACCGGCAGTACGAAACTGCGAGCACCGCTGCCCGCGCCCCTCCGTCGCCCACTCAAGAATACTCTATTGAAATCGGTACTGTGCAAAATCAAGTACCTACCGCGTTATATGATAATATTATCGGACATTGGATGTATCGATGTGCGGGCGAGCTGAACACGCATAATAATATTGATATTTTCATAAAATATACATAAATTTATGTATATTATAATATTACATTTGTCCAATTTGCTTGGTGGTGCTGCAGTACCGCAGTGCACATGGACGAGCCAACACTTGATATAATATTATATCTGTTTGATATTTATTTTCGCAAAAAAAACTGAGATTATCTAATTAAACCATTTGAATAATATCTTCAAAGATGACATAACCCATTCCAGACAGAATTAATTTTTCAGGATCACTTAAAAAGGCACACTGATTTCTAAAATTGATATAACTCATGTATTATTCATTCAATTCAAATAAATCTTTTAAATATTTATAGGTTTTGAATTTTTCTATTAACTATTTATATTTTAAGTAAACTTTGTGTATAAGTGGAATGAAAAAAACATGTCAAATATAGTTTTTTGGGTTTTTTTAGCCTTTTTTTATACAAAATGACAGATAAAAAGTCCATGATAGAAGTAAATAATAAAAAGAAGATATGCTAAAACTGGGAGCTAAATATAATATTCTTCAAGATATTTAGAAGGTGGAGGGCCATGTTATGTTTGTTACTGTCTCAAACACCTCATACCTAGCGAACTGATCATTATTTTGACAAATTTAAATAAAAATAGATTTTATAAATCAAATATTTGTTGAAAAATATATTGGACTGTATATAACTAACATCATAAAATGATAGCTACATATATTATTAAGTAATTTCAACTTTAAAAGAAATCAAAATATGATTATTTTTTTTTTGATTTTCATCATGTCCTGTATCCTGTAACACCGGCGCCAAATTGGCGCCGATAAGGCGCGATGGGAATAATATCTTCAAAGATGACATAAGATTATGCATAAAACTCAAGATTCAACCAGTGTGTAGGTATTTTCCGGACCCCATTATATGGGAGTGAAACATGGGCCCCCACCAAAATAGCGATCCATCAACTTCAGAGTATCATAATATAATGCTATCCAAAATGATAAGATAATGGAATAAGCAAAGGTGTTTGATGTAGAATGGTTTGCTGAAAAGTCGATAGGAAAATAAGTAGGACGCTTAGACTGAGAAAAATAATATTATCGCTGGACAAATCTATTCATACGTAGAAAATGTGTGAAAAGTATACGATGATTGTAGGAATCAGCTGGAAGAAGTTTTTATTCTCCTATTTATTGAACCAGGCTGATGACGATGATGCATTTTATTTTTTTATAACTTTAAATAGGTAGGTATTTGGTTTATTAAAATATAGCCGAACATTCACAGATATTTTTATTATTTCCTTTAATAGACCTCTTGTAAAATCTCTATATTTTAAAGAAAAATTCTATTATATTAATACTTTCGACCGAAGGTACTTGATGGAATTTGAATTTAAATTCTAATGGATTCAAGCTCTGTACTATTTCATTTAAGTACTTTAATGGAATAGTACAGAGCTTGAATACCATTAGAATTTAAAAATTCTATTATTAGAAAAATAGTCAAATCGTTGTAATTTAATTATGTCAATAATTTTAATGTATATTTTTTATGTATGTGCTTTACAAAAAATCACCCTGAAACATCGTATTAAAAAACACTACATAATATTATTATATGTTCAGATAATGTACAAAAGATGTATTTCAATAATATGATCAGTAGGTATATTACTGATAAACTTTATGTACCAGTACGCTCCGAAAACATGACTACTGTATTTTTACAAAAACTATTTACTTAAAAGGTTTTTCTTGTATGAAATTTAAAAAAAATACTAACTCACTTATCATTACCTACAATAATATATATATATATATATATATATATATATATATACCTATATATAATTTTCGGATGGTTGTAAGTAATGTATTGAAGTTTTTTTTAAACCGATTGAAAAAAATGTCACGAGTAAAAGGTAAAACCGTTATCTCGATGCAGAAAAATCCATCGGATGCTTGCCCCCCTCTAGACCTATTAATGAGATATCCTTAAGGTAAATGTAAAAAATAATCACACGGTGAAATCTTTTAACGGAAACAAGACATGGTCGTACAATCTATAATTCGGTCCCATAAATATTTTCGTGATAATAACACGTACAATTAATTTCAGCAGATATGCCTTGTAGCCTTTAATCTGATATCAGAATGTTTGCATTCATAAATACTTGAGATTAAGCGTTGTGGTAACGCAATGGTTTATGTCCGCGAAACCTTTTAAAGGTAAGATATTATTTAAAGTCACTATTAAACGGAAAATAATCAACAAGATTGCGATAGAATGTACACTTATCTATTAATCAAAAAGGCTTTTAATTTACATAGTCTGATTCTGATAAACATTATTACTTTTCATGTGATCCTATTTATTAAATACCCCAACAGCATTTCTATTAAGTATATTAATACTATCGACCGAAAGTACTTGATGGAATTTGAATTTAAATTCTATTTATTGGTGAGTGTCAACTTAACAGTGCCTGAATATACCGAAAGGCGAAACCCGGGTCGCAAAAAACGACTCAAATAGAATAGTATAAAACTTAAATCCATTAGAACATTTTATTGTTCGAAACTAGTTAATAATAACTAACATGCTGTAGTTCGAATGAGGTGGGATTATCATTTATATTAAAATCTGAAAGTTATAGCTAAACCTTTATAATTATTATTTATTCTTTATGATACTCGTAATATAATATATTCTACTTATATGATTACCACATTTTAACCATATTTTTGGTTTTCGGGATATACAATGAACATTGGCACTGAAAAGTCCTCTTCTATAATGTTTACATACTTGCGATGGGTTAATCATTAGTTAGAATTTTAAATGTACATAGGTATTATAATCTCCCTCCGAGTTATTCTGTAAGCATAATCGTAGGGAACGAACAATCGTAGGTACAGCATCTTTCTATTTTCTGACATTTCGAATCTTTCGTTAACTTAGTGCTCATCATCTTGGTAATATCTTAAATTGAAGGTTAACAATAAAATTGTAGTACATTGTCTTAAATTGGAGTAGTGCATCAGATGACCAACACCCTAAATTTTAAACCATTTACAGGAATTGCAGAAGCAAAAGAGTCTCTTTCTACTTTTTACTTTATATGTTTCTTATATTCTCTATTTCTTTTTCTTCTTTATCATTTATGGCTGAAGTATGCAGGTTTCTGTCTTCGATGGTATATATTTACATCTGCCAAATTGACTCCCCTTCCGGGATTAAGCCAAAACTAGCTTCTGACGGTCTTATAATAAGGGCTGGCTGCAACATAAAAACTGCAAATATAAACATTATATTTTATTTAAAAAGTGTCCATAAATGTGTGTTGCACGTAGTCCAATATTCCGAAAAAGCATGATCCTGGTAACGCCGTACGGCGGGGATATAAAATAAAGATACTTGGTGTCTCCTCTCTCCATACTGAGGCAATTAGTTTGATTTTAATTAATAATTCTTAATTGTAAAGTAAACCTTTGATAATAATTTATTTATCAGCTGTAAAATATGAACCGTTCTCCACCCAATTTTGGATTATTGGATTTTCCACCTTCCAACATTAATACTATGTTCTGATTGTTCTGAATGCATGTTTTTTTAATTTAATTTTTGAACTTAAACTTATTTAGGCGTATTAGCGTATTTTAATGGAAAATAATGTGAGAATAAGATTCATCACGAAATATGAAGTGTGTGGAACACGGTTTTTATAAGTGGTGAATACCAAGTGATACAATATATTTTATAAATTGAAAAAAAAAACTCCTGATGTCTAAAGGTTGAAATATAGATAAGGCAACTATGGGCTATTTCGTAGACTTGTCTTGAGAACTAATAATTCAATATTCGAGTTTCACGGATCGTCTTATAACTTTTGTACTCAGCGACTGCTCATTCGGAGAAGATTGTTACAAGACTTTGGCGTCGCTGTATCATTTTCGGTAAGCGTTTCCATAAATTGCATCTCATCGTTGGTATGCCTCGCAAGAATCTTGTTGATATAGGCCCGAGCAACGCCCAATTTTAGACAACTGCGTGTGTTCTTCGGAAATATTACGGCAAAGGCCAATGGTTGAAATTGGTTGGATATGAAATTAATTTAAACCTTAGTTTGGATCTCTAGATATATAATATATTATTTAATGTAAGGATTACTCAAGCAGTAGCCTACTACAGAATAAAGTAAATTATATGAGAAGGTATATACATTTTATATACTTATAATGTGTAATGCAATAATAACTACTCTCAAATAGTCCACAAATTAAATTATTCGAACACGTTGGTTTGTGCAATAAAATTTAAAGCAAACATTGTTGTACTTACATTTATTTATAAAAGCGTTTTTTTTATTTTTTAGAATTATTAAACCATGTCCTTGCTTTTTCGTACAAGGTGGTTGTTAGTAATTTTGGACAATCACAAACACCCAGGCTTTGAGAAAAACACATAAATATTATGTCCTCACAGGGAATCGAACCCAGAACTCTCGGGCGGAAGGCCAGCGCCTTACCCACTGCACCACGAGAGCCGCCATAAAAGTGTTATTGTTTCATGTGACCACAAAAAATAATGGTAATAATGTGATATGAACTAGAGTTTACGTGGCAAAACACCATTATAACTAACAGTAAGCTATATTTTTGTTTGTCAGTTATTTTGGGCTAAGAACCCAATGACACGAAGCATCTGGAAAAAAATGACACTCATTTTTTTGTCGGGTCTGCCGAATGGCATAATCTGTTCTAACGCCATTACAATAAAGGTGATATTGCTATAAATTGCCGATGCTTTTTGTTGGGTCTGCCGAATGGTTCGGTTCAAACAGGTTCGTTCAAATAATGAACATTGACACTACAAACACTGTTCTAACGCCATTACACTAAAAATGATATTGCTATAAATTCCCGATTCGTGATATCGCATAATGGAAATTACGTGACGTCTACCTATACATGTGCAAATGTCGCTATGCGCGAATTTACTTGCTAGTTACTGTATTGAGTGCGTTGTCCATTAATAATTTCATTGTAAGAACCTATCATCGGTACCACGAGTTTACGTGGTAAGCTATTACGATGATGACGTGTTTATAAAACTAACAATCATATTATAATTTTTAACATTGTTGTCATATCATTATAAATACAAATTATTTTTTATAACTGTTTCTTCTAGATTATAACGATTTTCTTCAACATGTAGATAACCGCAGCTAAATAAAATAGATCTCTTCTCTTTCTCTACATATCAACTGGTCTACGTACTTTGATATCTCGTTGGAGGTTTCCATTCTAGAACGTTTCTATCCCACTGGTTTATCCCCATCGACACATTATAAATAAATCTGATTGTATTTTTTCAATGAATCATATTATATGGAATTTAGGTATATATTGTACCCATTAACCGGACCACTAATACGTACCCTAAAAACATTTCAGTAAAAAATGTTTTTCTTTATTTAAACTCTAATTTGTATGTTTATAAGGTATCATATTATATAATGTAAACATAATAATATATTGTATTAAATAGTTTTATAATTAGTTATTTATTATTATTTTATAAAAAGTGTATATTTCCAAGGTATTCACCATTCATGAAAATTTACTTACGAATGGTGTTTCGCTCACATGGCGAATATTATCAAAGAACGAAGGAGGACTATGTTAACAAAACACTTGTCGTAAAATACTTTTTATAAGCGGTGATATACTACTTAACTATACTAAGTTCATTTTACAAATTACCACTAAGTACAAATTGTATCCCTAAAAAAATGATTGTATTTATTTTATAATATTGTCAATACAGCTTTTATTTAATTATAATATCTATTTATAATGTTAAATTCTTCAATAAATGAAAATCATAAATACTCCCCCTATAATAATATATTATCATAATATTACTGCCAAAATTGGATGACTGAAGACAAATAAATGTGTTCTTCTTAGTAAGTTTCGCAAGCGATATTGTATATAAGTATTTACGTTTTTGTTTTGTTGCGGTATAAAATTCAGCAACGCAATGCTCCATGTCACGTTTCTATCGAAATAGTTTCGATTTGACTTGGGTAATGGTCTGATTTCGGCGTCCATTTGTCTTGTCGGACGTCGATTATTGAGCGGCGAATAACGCAAATCTATTGTTTGTGGCAAAATGAATTGATAGTGGCCGTTTACAGACCTATCTATGTTTTATTGTATCCTTATAAAAAAAATATTGTCTCATACAACTTTTTGATAGGAGCGTAATATTGAGTAAATGATGGAAAGGTATTTATTTACCTTTTTACCGTTGTAGTTCTTCTTCTTCTTCCACAGCGCTACATCCCGGGGTGAGATTTGGCCTCCTCCACAACCGCTCTCCACTCACTCCGGTCTCTCGCCACACTTCTCCAGTTACCGGGTCTTCCTATATGTTTGTATTTACCGTTATAGTAGTTTGATCTAAGACATAATATATCACATAAAACATAATATATATCCATATGTATATTTTATGAAAATATTAATAATATTAAGCGTGTAATCAGCTCGCCCGCGCATCGATACATCCAATGTCCAATAATATTATTATTCACCGCGGTAGGTACTTAATTTTGCACAGTACCGATTTCAATAGAATATTCTCGAGTGGGCGAAGGAAGGGCGCGGGCAGCGGTGCTCGCAAATGGAAGCCTAATCCGTACTGCTAGCTAGACAGTCCGATTTCAGTATTTATCCGTTTCTGCGTCGCGCGTGAGTAGGCAAGTAGGAAAGAAAAATAGCTATAATGATTTATTAACATTGTTAAAATTTATTTCTGCAAGCAATTTACGCAAAGTTCTTTATTTTAATTATTACCTAATATAATTCATTATTTATAATTAATTTTTATGTTAACAGTAAAATATAATCAAAATAAACATTTATTTTTAATCAACCGCAGCACCCCCAAATATCTTATTCACAAGCCGCCACTGCTAATATGTATAATTATGGCACATGCTCTGGATTTAAGTGGACATTGAAAAAAGCAATAATATGTGAATTGGTCACATGTGAACCCGGAATTTGAACCAACTCGGTGAATTTTTTTACGTGATTACATGATTTAACCTTCATTATAGGAAATTGAATATGGTGAAAAACAGTAAGTAATTTTTAAAACCTACATATAGGTACGCATAAATTGAGTAGTCATCTACTTAACTTACCTAGCATTAATTGCACCATCATCGGTGGCTTAACAACATCCACTATTTCTTCCTTTCCTAGGCCAGTATTCTTCAGATGTCTGCACTGGTTTGTCATGGAATTTTGGACCTGCCAGTTGACCTGCAACCGATAGTATTACAACATAGTTATATACCTATATTTTTTTTTAATTTAGTAAACCTAAGTGTTAAACTTGTTATTATGTAGTCCAAGTATAAATTCGTGATAGCAAAAAAAATGTTTATTACCCAGTGGTTCAAATACGAGTTATTACGTGATAATTTCTTAAAACAGGAAGAGAAAATTATCTCGCCGACTTAAACGCTTCGTATCGATAAATTTAAAATTAACGACTTAATGAAAACTTCTACCAAACTTAACTAGTATAGACAATTTAATGCACAATTCTATTTAATATAATAATATACATCATAAAATATTTCTCACATATTTGATTAAAAATGATTATCTTTAATTTGTAGGAAATTACCAACTACTACAAATTTATCAGAGCCAAATGTGTTTCATATAAATAAGTATAGTAATAAAAATATTATCGTGATAAAAATTGAACAGGATGTTAATTACAGCAACTGAAAATAAATTCCCTTCATTTAAAATTAACTCTTGTAATCTTTTAAAATTTGTCTATCAATTGGTATTTACCACATATTAAAATTATCTAAAACTTAACGTAGTAAATTTTATAAAATTACCGTAAATTACCACTAAGACTAGTACATAAACGCTGAATCTCTTGAAAAGTTAAAGCTTTTCCACTTTACATGGAATTATACTGTTCAACGCAATATTAGCTACCTACTAACAAGACGAAAATAAATAGTCTTATAAAATAAATACAAAAGTTGTATTACCTACGTTAGTTTGTTATGAAATTTATTCATAAAAAGGCTTAACAAACGTCTAAATAAATACTTTGTAAATGTGAACGTATTTTTATATCATCGCGTGGTAAGTTTTCATGCAATACCGGGCTTTTTGAGCTAACACTTTGTGTACTTGTTGAATTTAAAAGCTTTTCTAATAAACGTAACTAGATCATAACTGCCTGCCAAAACTAACTGAAGTATGTCACAGAATACTGTCACATAACTTTGGAAGAATTATTATTCGTAATACGACTCTCATTTAGGAATTGATATTTAATGCGATATTGGTCAAATAGTGAATTCAAAATAAATGCACCCGACATCGAACCGAATATAATTAGTACATATCTCCCAGTTCTAGTATTGCAAACGATACCACAGAGTTTCCTTTATAAACAAATTATCAATAGTAGACTCTCATATCAGGTTTAACATTATGGTAATCTGTGAGTACGTTGTGACGTAATGTTTCTATTTCATGTAGGTATAATTAATAAAATGTGTATTATATGCTCGTCTAACAATTTTATTATAATGATACAAAGAGAGGGGTGCACAGGTAGTATTATTATAGGAAAATTTATCTAGGCACTACTAGGTGGTCACTACCTTTGTCGCCTCCAGAGAAGCCGGACAGTCTCAGCACCATGGCCTCCACAAGGGAGGGGCTTACAGGGCTATAACCTAGGAGCCCAGGCATAGGAGGGGCCCAGCGTGGCGGGTCGACCAGCTAAGCGAGATTAACACACATCGAAAATTTACTCTAATAGTAAAAAAAAAAGTCTCCTGCTACTTTACTTCAAGACTATTAAATATTTTAAATATTGCAATTTGGTTCGATATAATTAAGTGATTGATGTACTTAAATGATAATTCCTGTGTAGAATTTGAGAAACACTACTATAGAGTCAAACTGCTATTGGCTTAAGGAGATAGGTAGGTGGGCCCGCCAAAAATTCTGGCCTGTGGGCCCGCTTCAAGATGCAGGGACCATGATCAGCACTGGTACAAAGAATCGTGTGTGACTTACTATAGAAAGAGAGATGCCTGGGAAATCATTACATAATACACCGTCGAGTTTAATTGACTCGAATTCTAGGTTAATCAAATAAGAAAAATATTCAATGAAGTTTGGATTACAATAATTGAACTTTAAAACTGATAAACGTTTATCTTTATAATATCAAACAGATTTGACCCTGAGCTAATTTTACATAAAACTTTTAAAATTATTCTTTAATTAGTAATAATTTGCAATAACCAATTATTATTATATTTGTCAATAATTTAGTTATCGTAATGAATAAGCTAATTATATATTTAATAACTTTAAAAGTATAGTATAGGAAAGTACATTTTATTGTTGATTTATAAAAATATACTATAATGTAATTTTGGTATAAGCCTATGAGGGGTTAAAAGCAGTGGCACGCACGGTATTTAGATCGAGCTGTACATTAGACATGATTGATGGAAACCCAATTGGTAAGTTTGCGTGTTTAAATTATATTTAGGGAGCCATGAACGAGAATTTACCTCTTTGGCCCCCCTGCAAGCATACATTACCGAACATTTATGCCTTATTAATGTCTGTATTAAATATTAATCGCGGGGCTTGTGACAAACGTATCCCCTGGCTTATTCCACAAAATTAAAATAAAAAGATACAGCAATCATAAAAGTTAGAATCTACCAAAATTATATGAAAAATGTATTATGAAAACATAATCAACTAATAAATATTTTTTTATTCAATGAATAATTCACTAGATTAAGAATGTAACATTCTAATTATTTAACATACAAGAAAAAATTTTGAAATGATCCCTGACGTCGGTTAGTAATTAAAGTAATAAGTACCTACTTTGCTTTAAAATACAAAAGCTGAAGACATTTCATTATTTTTTTTCCGAGAAATGGGTGTTAAATAATATAACTTACTTACTATTTTCTGGGTGCAAACACATATTAAAAAACAATGCTTTTATGAATTTTTCCATACCCAGGATTTAAGCCTGAACTAATCGGTCATCACAGGAAATATAAGTAAATAAATATTATTTATTAATGGTTAACTTGTTTGTAGTACAATAAATATGTCGTATAGTTAGGGGGAACCGCTGATGTTAATAAAACACATAACTAATGAAAATTTGGTAATGCATTCGTCGCCAGTATTAAATATAATAATTTAAGCACATGCTTAACACAATTATACTAATAATATTGTAATTGATTAACAATGTCAATAAATAACCAAAGCACTCGAACACTGTACTTTCGATAAATTTTGTTAATTTTGATAACCATTAAAAACCCACTTAGGGTTTTCAAAGTATTAATAATATTACAATTAATAATAGGCATACAAAGTGATAATATTATTTGAACGTATAAGAAAATGTATTCTGTCTCTGTCTATACGTATAGTATTTAAGCAAAGGCAAAATATCTGAATAGTCTTGATAATGGTGTAACAACCTAAATAGCTATCGAGAAACCTTTTAAAAACATGTAGAATTTAATATTAATTATATTTTCATTTCTTGTAAAATGGAATTCTACCAAGTAAATGCTAACTCAATTAATTAATTATTAAAACAAAATAAATGTTTGTTTTCTTTAATAATTCCCATTTAATTGTTACCGGGTAACATCCCATTTTACCCGTAAAGTAGAGCCACCATTGATAATAGATACCTACTCCATTTTCTACTATGTTTATTGCATTTACGAACTCATGTACGCACTATGTACCTATCTACAATTTAAAGTAATTATTTTTATATCAGGCTTTTAGGGTATTTTTCACTATGTATATTCTATTTAAAAATCTGTCAAGTAAATAATTAAAAACGAAAAATAAAATATATTTAGACGTCGTGGTAGTCACGAATTATATTATGTACAGCGTATATATACTAAAAAATTACCTAATTGGAGTATCCTGGTTTATAGTAAAGCAATTATTTACATATTGCTATATTATTGAAAAGTGAATCTTATAAAAATATGAGTTTTAATATTGTAAAATATAATAATACTTCTATTAAATAGAAATTTATAATATGAGGTACCTAATACTATCGACCAAAGGTACTTGGTGGAATTTGAACTTAAATTCTAATGGATTTAAGTTTTGTACTATTCCATTTGAGTCGTTTTTTGCAATCCGGTTAGATAACTCCATTAGTTACTATTGTTCCCAGATTTTACACCTCTTGAGTGTATTATTTTTATTGGTTCTAATTACTAATGAGCTATTATTAGGTTTTGATGATTGTTTATACGCATATCGACTGTATTATTATTATTAAGGTAAGGGGTTTTTTACAAACACTTCAACTATTCATAATTTGTTTGTTGTACTTAATTTTTTTTATTACGACCCTCGACTTAATAGGTAGGTGATAAGTTTTCACCTACTTTATTGTATTGATTTGTTATGTAAGTTAGAGTCAATCGTATTTTGTGTTGGTGTTTATTTGCCTTTTGGTGAGTGTACACAGTGCCTGACGATGCCGAAAGGCTAAACCCGGGTCGCAAAAAACGACTCAAATGGAATAGTACAAAACTTAAATCCATTATAATTTAAATACATATTTAATTAACTATATAATTGATAGCAGCTACTGGTGTGAATCATACTGATATTATATTGCATTTTGAATTGAAAAGGTAAACGTTCTAAGATAACTAACTACACTCTGATATTCATGTTTCTTTTTTCACCATTTAACATGCAAAACTGAAGAACGCCATGTACAATATAAGTATATAAATATAGCATGTAAGCCGCGAAGGCTGTAGTAAAACACCACGTCGCTTTGCTGCAATGCATAATTAACCTCGTCTCAGAATGAGATACAACCTCCGGTCTACTGAGGTTGCAACTTCTTTGTAAATATTATGATAGTTCTTCCAGATAAATATTGCCCTTACATGGATATTTTATAATAACGCCTCTCGTTTGTGGGATTGCAACTGAGATAATAATGCGTTATTTATGACTATTTACACTAATAAACTAAACGAAAATATTATATATTTCTGCGAGTAAATTGAGTTTTAAGCAATGTACTAGAAGTCAGGCTAACAATTTATAATATTTAATATACCTATTTAATATTAATCAATCAGAAATTCCTTTGTTATATTTTAACATTGTTACAATATTATAAAGATATTGAGATTCATTAATAGCTACTCATCTTATTAATGTCTAATGTTGTTTTGAATAACATAATATCCAATAACTATAAGAAA
The DNA here is from genome assembly GCF_057557595.1 of Rhyacophila brunnea. Classification (NCBI taxonomy): domain Eukaryota; kingdom Metazoa; phylum Arthropoda; class Insecta; order Trichoptera; family Rhyacophilidae; genus Rhyacophila; species Rhyacophila brunnea. The sequence continues at coordinate 3,277,106 of NW_028232796.1, read as the reverse complement.
CATCAGAATGTACCTACCTTAATTCTAGAATATATCAGTAAAGTTTAATAATATAAAGCTTGTCTTCTATAAATAAGGCAGATTATATAAGTAGATAATGAATATACGATTATTAACTTTACTAGATAGCAAATAATCATTGTTATTAATTAATATATTTATGTAACATTCCCTTATTGATTATTATGGATTACATATTATTATTATAACCTTAGACTATGGTTTTCCAAATTGCAACCTTATTATATGGCACATACATTATATTATATAATATATTATATTACATTAATTAATTAAAATTTTTAGTTTCAATAATTCAAAGTCCATCAATAACAATCGGTCGATAGTATTATATGTATATACAATATTTATTTCCAATCTGACTTGTTTAAAAAATATAGATAGGTACACCAATTAGTTTCCCCACCTTAAAATATATTAGGTGGTATATAAAAGTGGTTCTTATGATATATTTTTTGTCTGCTTCACGTGAAATATAAATAAAACTAATTTTGTCAAAATTTCATCCCTTATAAATCACATAAGTACATTCAAATTTTGATATTTTTTTGTATGTACTTACGTATATTTGAAACACTTGAAAAATTATTCTTGTGAAGTACCTACATACTGCATACTTATAAGACAGTAATTATTGGGTGTTGGTTAATTGAACTTATACAGGTAATATTAAAATATGTTTTCATATTTTAATAAATAAATAATATGTATGAAATAATATATATTAAATAAATAATATGTATGAAACGTATCCTATTTGCGGCTTCATCCGCCAAATATGTTCTATTTAAAATTGATCATTTGATGACAATCTTTGGGGATTCTTGTCTTTAACGGAAATAAGTCACGTCTTTTTTTTTTAAAAGCTTTATTCTTATAATGATTATGGCCATATGCAGCAATCCATACATTTAAGCTTAACCTCTGCCCTAAACTAATCTAGACAATAAATTTTGTAATCGAGGTTTCACAGTCGGAGAAAGTTTTGAAATGAGTTCACTAAATTTACTTCAGATAAAGCCAATGAAGGCTCAATTTGGAGTATAATTCTTTATACTTATGTACCTATTTAAAAATAATAATAAAATCCAAAAAAAATCAAGAAATTAACAATATCCATCGATTAAAAGTATCACACTTCACACTACAATTCATAGTGAGCCTTCTTTTGGGAATTCTGTCTGCGAAAAGAAAAGGGAGATAGGTAAGTTTAAAATCACTACTTTACACGGGAACTCAATAAAGATTTTGTTTTGGATAACCTTGCTTGTAAACTTCTATGTGCCTATAGATTTGAAATCTGCTAATTTAAAGGCTTTGGTTTAACTTACCATTTTTACATTTTTTGTAGGTTTTTTCATTTTATTTAATACGATATTGTTTTTTTTATCTTTTTATTTTAAAATAGGCGATGGAGTTTCTGTCACCACTTACTTCCATAGTAGGTACCATTGCCATACTTTTAACATAATATAAAACTAATGCTGAAACGAATTCATCAAATATAGTAATTATTTAATTAAATATATTTATTATCTATAACCATATAGGTATCTAAGACCGTTTCCAAAAATAGTATTATCGCTTGCTAGAAACATCAAATATATTATTCAAACCTAAAGAATTATCATAAAATATGCATTGGATGAGAATAAAATATATTTTATCTTACTAATAAATATAAAATAATTATTGTTATCGCAAATCCTATCAGGATTTGGTCAATAATCGTTTGTTAATTCAAATCAATATATCTGATTATTATTTGATTATTAATTTATTATATAAATCATTATAATCTATTGATCACTCTACTACAGGTAATTTAGGAAAGTCATTACTAAAATATATTTATTTCTGGAATAAATTAAGTAGGTAGGTACTATAATTTAATAGCTAATTCAGACATATTACATTACAATACAATTTAGCACTGGAATAAACTAGGAATACCAGGGAACACAGAATTTGCTCTGTAAAGAATACTGAGATAATAATATATAGATATGTAGGTATCTAAAGAATGTCACAAAAATATATATTAATATACAATTGAAAATGTAAGTAGGTACTATTTATAGTATACGGTTATTAATAAAAAAATGTAATAATTATAAAACATATTGTAGCTATTTTTCCAAACACCCATTTGAATCTTTTTTAAAAAAAAAATTAAAATTACAAAACCACTTCAAATAAGGTAACATAAATTTAAAATTAGAACTCATCAAATGATATAAATAGAGACGGAAAAATATTACGCAACAAAATAAATCTTCTTTTGAGTTAAATTATTGAGGTATTTTTACTTACAATATTAAAAAAAAATGACAGAAATCTAAAATGAACATTTTCACTTGTACGTAACGTTATTTGGTATAGTACGAGTATATAAATTCATCCGACTAGAATTTTTACGATACAATAACAACTGCTTTAATAAAAAATAAAATTTTAAATTTTCCATCCGGTACAAATTTATTCATCTGTGATTTTTCTACAGGATTTTAAGTGAACGAACATTTCCTAAAAAATAATGATTTAGTTCATTCATAAAAGTTTATGTTAAAATTGGGAATCAATAAACAAAATGCAATAGGTACAAATAATGTCGGAAAAGCATTTAATCAATCAACTAAGCTCGTTCGCGATGTCCATTAGCACATATTTTTATTTTTCTTTGTCTAATTCAGATGGTCACTAAATATTTATACTGTGGCTAAAATTACATGCAACGCTGTTAAAACATTGATTGCGGAAAATGTTTTAAACGATGTCGGCTATTTTTTTCTTTACATACCTACACGTTGTGTTAAAAGAAGCAGCTACCGAATAAATTAATAGTCCACAAACTATGTACCTACGCTTTACTAATTTATTATTGTATTCCTATCTTATCTCATGTAGGTACTACACTGATATTATATATATGAATTATGTTTATACATACATACTTTTGAAAAACCTAGAAAAGAAAATTGGATTGACTGAGGTCCAAATCACATCTTTCACTTTTCATGTGACGTCTTACCAATTTAACAACCTACCCATTTACCACTTATTTTTAGGAACTAAGCTATTTTACATATTTCGAATTCTGTCAATCACTTAATTAATTATATTTCTAACATGATCGATAGACAGGAGCAGGGAACTCAGAAATAATGGGAACTGAAATACACAACGGGTAAGGTGATAGCAGGTAACCGACTAGATTAAGGAAGAATCCGGGTTAAACTTACACACGTGTCTAGAATACGTTTTGCGTCGAATATTGAAAACTGCTCTCGGTTTATGCATTTCCGCTCATTTAATGTTGGTGTATTACACACACTATTGCACGTGCATAATGCGTGCTTCATTTTCGAAGGACACTCACACATTCAAAAGCCTGCTTCACCATGCGGTGTATGTTCTGTGGTCAGGAGTAAGCTGTTTCTTAAAATATACGTAATTTTTATGAAAATCATATTTCATGTGAAATGCGTTCATTGGCGTTACCTACCTCGAATAATGTGTAATATTTTTTGTCAATATGTATTTTACAAATATATATATATACATCAGTGGCGAAAGGTGGATGTTGGCTGTAAAGATTCGACATCAATAGTATTTCGATATAGATTATACGTGTGTGTGTGTGTGGAAGTGGGGTTTCAAAACCGTACTTCGAAGAAAGCTAAACACAGGAAAATTGCGCACTCTACTTATAGACCGCTGGTATAGTTGGATATCGTGAAAAAAAATCTTTTTGCTAGCGAGAACGAAAATTAAAATATTTGTAAGAATACAACTAAATATTACATATACTACGTATGATTTTTTTTTCTTAAAAAATATATTTATATAAGAAGGATCATAGTACTTATTATATTCTTAAACCCTGTCAATAACTGATCGATTATTGTCTTGAATAAAAAAATGATAACACGTACACTATTAATTGACACGTGTATTTTATTTTAAGTAGTTGTTTATGTACCTATTTAAAAAAAAAAAACTATAAGTTGGTAATTTTGATCCCTAATTATTTTTACTATGTATTTTAATGCCATGTAGAAATATCAGCAACATACCTACGAAAGTTTTAGAAATTTGTCCATAATTTGTCTAAGAAATATTAAATGTATCTAGGTATATTCTTTGCAATGTAATAATATAATAAAAACAAGTACGTAACATACATTATCTTCGTGTTTGTTATATGTAAATGTTGATACGTTTCTTTCTAAAGATGACTTAATTCAAAAGAATACTTTACTGCTAGCAAACGAACGAAATACGAAATGGAAAATAATATATCTTTAGAAAAGATCTCTGGCGTGATCAAAACACGTGTAGGTACCTAAAAACGACAAAGTAAACATAATGAAAAACTTTTTCATACTTTCCGCATATATTATATAAGTAATAATATATGTATGTATACACCGTCTCATTTACGGCATTGGTTTTATTACCTTTCCAGAAATAAATGACGGGAAATATATATACGAAAGAGAAACGCAATAAATCTGTCATGGAGAGAACAATAAAGTGACGCTAGGATCGTCTAATTTATCGCCAGTTGAGATTTTTTAGGCGGCGACGAAAAACCGCCCATCGCGCCTTGGCCTAGCTAGGCGGGACACTTCGGAATACCATATTACGCCGCCCAGCTTAACAACTCTCGGGGTTCAGGCGTGATTTAAGATAACAAAGATGGCAAAGGAGAAATGGAGATGATACGTTCCATATCCTCGAATGCAATAGGTAAAAAACAATGAATTAAACATAAAATAATTTATTGTTAGCCAATTTTATTGAACTACGTTAAAAGAACTTTACTGATATGAAAACGTGTTTAAATTACATATAAGTATTCATCTATATAAATATATATATATATATATATATTAATTAATATTTGTTTGTCTGTCTGTCTGTCCCGTATGCGTTCCTATACCATTCAACCGATTGCGATGAAACTTTGGTGAGTTGTTTGTGAACACCCGCAAAGGTTTCTGAATTAGAAAAACTATCTTCTTCTCCTTCTTCTTCTTCATTCTATCTTCTTTCATTCGTATGCGTTCCTATACCATTCATCTGATGACAATGAAACTTTCGTCAGTTGTTGTGCGCACGCCCGCGAAGGTTTCTGAATTATCACAACCATCTTCTTTTTCTATTCTATATACTTATATTTGTATGCGTTCCTATACCATTCATCTGATTGCAATGAAACTTCGGTGATATGTTGTGCGCACGCCTGCGAAGGTTTCTAGTAAAACCATCTTCTTCTATTCCTATTCTTATTCTATTATATATATATTCTATTATATTGGCATTTCCTAGTGGCTAAGCTACAACATATGGCCGTAGCCATAAATTGACAAACGATAAATGAAGTAGGGAGTAAGATCATAGTAACGCGCGTGTTGCCGTTAATATCTTTTAGAACTCGTGCACCTACAAGGGTTCACAATGAATTAACAATAATTGATGTTAATATACTTAAATATTGTTATATCAGCATACCGTGTAGCAAAATTAATTGTTTTTAATAAAAAACCGATTATATAAATATTTATTATTTTATTCCCATGTTGATGGTCCGCAAAACATTTTAAGGTTTTTTTGTGGTCGCGGATGTAAAAAGGTTAAGAAACATTGCTTTAAACCAGTGCTCCGCAACCTTTTCTCACCCACGGCACACCAAAGGTCTTCCGAGAATTCCACACCACACGTAAAACAATTTATACACCAAAACATGGACCCCATTTCCTGAAGAGGGACCCCAGACCAGGATCTTTGGCGGGCCCTCTACCTATCGCTAAGGTTAAAGACAGTGTGATACTCTAAAATAACGTTTTTCAAATGGTGTTCGAGGAAAAATATTGGTATTGATTGTATGTTTAGCAATTTTTGTATTTATTAATACATTCACTTGAATTATGGTTAGCTGTCGGGTTGAGAACAATTTTATTATTTGTTGAGTATTGACATCATAATAAATTGTATCTTACAGTCGCATGTTTTAAAATATTAATACCAGCGTAGTAAAATAGCGCCGCAGGCGACTTTTTTTACTTTTCGAGCAAAATTGGAATTTGTGTTTATCTCACTTATCTGGTTGACCTGCCACGCTGGCTTCCCCTGAGCCTGGGCCCCCAGAGAGCCCTGTCAGCTCCCCTTTATAGAGGCCATGCACCATAATTACATTAGTTTATGTTTTTTGATTTGATAAATAATAAAATATACAAGCAACATAACACACGACGAAGAACTAAATGTATAGATTGCCATGTATTTGTATTATCAATAACTAATTAATGTGATAACTTAGCTTTTTTGTAAAAGTTTTATATATTTTGACTTGATATTTGAAAGAGTAACCTGAAGCCGTCGGTCAAGACCCTTCAAGCAAAACTGCTTATTATTTTTAATTATAACTTGAGTTGAAAAACTTTGCTCACCTATACAAGTCATATAAAATAGGAGCTGAACTGCGATAGCCTTGCCTTGTTGGAAATCCGAGGATATTCTTTGTCAACCGAAATCCTGAAAATAGCCAATGGAACGTCGGCGAAGTTCAGTTTTAGCGTCCCATCGTTTCTCAATTCAACCAATTCCTCTCGAATTTATAGGGAAAGCGCTTCTATAGAATTTTCGGCATTATTTGCAAAAGGGTTTCGAATCCAGTCGTATTGATTATATGAAAGTAATGATGAAATTTGTTTTGCAGCAAAGTTAAATGTTTTTGAAATGGATCCAAAATTAATTGTTTGTTTTCAATGGTGGTCTGGTAGGTCCTTTGGTACATTTGTAGAGATCCTTGTCTTAAAATTATTTGTGTTTTTTTTTGGGAGCAATGTACCGCGGCACACCTAGCATCGTCTCACGGCACACCGTTGCGGAGCACTGCTCTAAACTGATCATCGACCGTTTACCTTAACGGATTTGTCACTTGTTACTGATTTATATGTTCTGTGATGACTGTATGCAGTGGCGCACCCAGGATTTATTATTGGGGGGGGGCCGAAGGAGGAGAATGGAAATTAGTCCCATAGGCTCTTTTTCTTCTTCATATAAATATTTTTACATAATTTCACAATACACGGCGATATATTTGTACAGTTTCTCCTAGTTTTTATTAAATTGGAGGCATAGTGGCGGTAACCGTTGAGCGTGTCATCAGCGACTGGCGGATTGGAAGTGAACAGCGACCATGGTAGCCATGTGTACCTAGTATGCTTAAACATTACTTAAATAATATCGGCTGTGCTACCCGCTTGGTCAAGAGCAGTGTTTCCCAAAGTGTGGTACGCAAACCCCCTGGGGTACGGGAAGAGTTTGGTGGGGGTACGCGCTGCACCGGGTTATGGCTACGCCTGGTGCAACAAGCATTCATACAACATCCATGCTAGAAGGTTTATCGCATGCGGAAGAAGAGCAATTGTTGGAATTATTAGCTTCAGACGGATTCTTGCAAAATAAATATAAGGAGTGTACTTAAACATCATTTAGGTTGCAAATTCAACATGTGTATCCAGTTTTAACAGAGAAATTCCTGAAAAACATTGCCTTTTTCAACTCCATATCTATGTGAAGTTGCTTTTCAGCATTTGTAGACATTAAGTCAAAAAAAGGAACAGCCTTTGGGTGTGTAACCGCATCTCAGATTAAAATTAATAACCAGGGAACCAAATTATGATGATCTGTCGTTTCAACATACATAATTTCACCCTTCTCATGGTTTATAATGAATGTTATTTTTTAAAATATAACTTTTATTTATATTTTATTATGAATGAATCTTATTTTTCGTTTATTATTATTTTGTTTATGTACTACAAAAGGAATATATTTTGATTGTTATTTAAGTACTTATATGCATTTTTCTTTGACGAGGATTACTCAGTGTTACGAAAATTATAGAAGGGGTACACAGATGTCGAAAGTTTGGGGAACACTGGTCTAGAGATCTACAATATTTATGCCGAATTCCACCGAAAAAAAAATTCTTTTGATTTACACCACCACCGTAGTGGGTGTAGTCGTTCTTTTCGCCGAATGTTTATCGCAGATTTTTGGTTTTTTAATATTGAGGTTCCAAAATATTAATTGAAAATGGACAAAAAAAGTATTATTGCTTTTAAATTATACACAACCTACTCAATACAACACAGCCTAATATCTCGTTTATCGGTCTTTTGTCTATTGCACTCGGTGTACCTACACCATGGCCCCCACATCCTGAAACGGGCCCTCAGGCTAGGGCAGTGGTCGGCAAACTGCGACTCTTTGGCCCCTTGAGTGCGGCTCTTCCACAGATGCTCTCTGCCATATTTGACATGGCTACAAAGAAGAAGCAAAGAAAATAGAAGAGGATAACCGCAAATGTAATGTTGAATAGACCGAGACTTAGCGTTTATTCAAAACTTAAATGGCTTTCCGACCTTTATTTATGTGTCGGGAAAAGTTAGCGCATTCAAATTTAGAGAGATACTACAACTAAAAACTCGTAATTTTGTGCTAAATATTCTGTCGATAATGCAAGGAAGAAAGCAGCTGAGGAGAAGAGTCAAGAAAAATAAAGTTCTGTATTTATTAATTAGGTACTGAATAAAATCTTTCAACAATGTTAATAAATAAAGTTCTGTATTTAATTAGGTACTGAATAAAATCTTTCAACAATGTTAATATTGCAAGTTTTGTGGTAAGTAAAAAGATTTCCAGGAGAGGAAATCAAGAGTAAATTGAGAAATCGATTTATTGATGAGAACCTGGAATCGTGCTTAAAATTAAATCAACAACATACGAACCTGACTTACCCAAACTTTACAAGGAGATGCAAGGCCATTATTCACATTGAGTTTGTCAGTCATTGTCATGATTCAATTTTATGGATACCTGACTTACAATTTAATTTTTATTAACAAATAAGATCATTATTACGTATGATATTCAGTTTTATTCAGTGTACCTACCTATAATTAATAAGAACTTAAAACTTTAACTAAAGTATATTAAGTAAAATTAGCAGTGTACCTACTTACTACCTACGCATATAATTTCAGTTTAAGAAATTTGGCTCTCAAAAGAAATCTCAATCGTTGTACTGTTGATATTTGGCTCTATTGACTAATGAGTTTGCCGACCACTGGGTTAGAGTATTTGACGGGCCCCCTATCCACCGCTTAGATTAAAGACAGTGTGAAACACTACATTAACGTTTTTCAAATTGTGTTTTAGTTCAAATTGAGGGTACTTATACAGTGAATTATTGGCGATTTTCAATACATCTACTTTAATAATGGAGCTGTCGAGTATCAGCACAATATAATAATCTGAAAATATATTGGACAATTATATAATTTAAAATGTTCATAGTCATGAAGTGTAATAGCGCCGCAGGCGACTTTTTTACTAATAAAAATAATTTATGATGTATGTTTATCTCACTTATCTGGTCAACCCGACACGCCGGCCCCCCACAGCCCGGGCCCCCAGGCTAGGGACCTATACCACTCCAGAATTCGGGTGGACACCGAGAATTTCATTAGGGAACGGGTTTCTAAAAAAACCTGACATCAGTGTTTCGAAATTTTTGTGTTAGAAATTAAAATCTAAGAAATTTTACTAAAAAGGGTGCTAAATAATTACAAATCATTTTTTTCCGTGTTGTTTGTCTAAGCCCAAGGTATAGTTTATTGGCTTTCAATTTCAATGTGTAAAATCATTCTGATGATTTCCATATTTTGGGGGGGGGCAAGGCCCCCTGGCCCACCCCCTGGGTGCGCTACTGACTGTATGTGAGGTGCACAATCTATTACCAGTATCTTTGGTTAGGTACTTATCGATAAATTACATTAAAATCTTTACCACTGGTAAGTTATGTACCTATCTAATATAAATAAATCGTCTAATCACAGGTTTGCAGACATTTAAAGTTTTTTTTTATGTATAAAAGAAATCAAATAATTAACTGCGAAATATTTAGCCAGCAGAAGCGAGAAGAGGCGGAGTCTATTTACTGTCAAGGTTTCTACAAGAGCAGTTCAGACAATTAAAAAACACTATATTACATTGAACATAAATCAACTCTAATTAATGAGAGTTTGGTTGGCCAACAGAAGAGATTAACAAGAGAGCCTGCTTTAATCTTGGTTTTACAAATTTATATTTAAGAGAATAGCCTGAATTTAATTTCTCTTTATAACTAAATAAATCTGAACACTGCTTAAAAATACTACATTAAAGAAAAGGGATCTTCGCAAAAATTTTTCTTAAATTACGATTCAACGGAACATTTTTTTTTGCTGAATGTACTCAGTAATTCACAAACAATTTGTTTTCTACTACGATTACGTAGCAGATTCAATAATAAATCCTTTTAAAAATAATTAATTCGATCTTTGTCTGTAAACTCTTCCAAGAATTTTCCTTTTAATTTAAGTTTGATTTTGTATATAATTATACGCGTTTCAGAAGAGTTACAAAAGCATTGTTTACTAAATTCATAATTATTTTAACCCTGACCTATATTTTTTTATAATTGAAGTATCTTCTACCCCAGTACTTCTCAAACTGGGGGGCGTGAGGCTCCTGCCACGGAGCCGCGAAATAGTTCAGTATTTGAAAAATATATCACCGGACGATACCTGATAGGTACAAATCAGTCAAAGTCTCGAGGTCGAATTTTTACACGATCACATTACTTTATCCGATATAGGTAAATAATAATAATTATTTATATATAAATAAATATTTAGATTTTTTAGTTAAACAAAATATTATACAATATTTATATTGATATAATTGCGACAACATACCTATACGAAACAGCATTTTCATCATAACTGGTAATAAAAAATAAACACAGGTCGTGTCTTTCAACTGAGACTTTGGGGCAAACCCTGCGAATTAGCATTTCAAACATTGTACCGGATATTCATTTATTATCTAAAAATATGCAATCCCACCGCTCTCATTTAATTTTTTTTTGTAATAAATTTAATGTTATTTTTTTTTATTTTACAAGCAAGTAGGTACCTACTTAAATGAAATCTTTTATTATTTAAAAAAATGTACCTATAATAATATTTTTTAATGGTAAATAAAATACTGTTGATTACTAAAGACTAAAATTTTTGAGGGGGGCCTAGGATTTTTGTTTCTGATTTCAGAGGCCGTGGTATGAAAATGTTTGAGAAGCACTACTCTACCCCACCCTCAAGATTTAAAATATTCTATATACTAAAGGACAAATTTAATGCAAAGATGTCGGCGTGACATTGAACGATTAAACGAACTAATTATGAAGCTGTTGCATAGCTGACAGTTTAGCAACATAATAATTAATACGGCAACGTCGCTTTTGGAAATAATTATTAAATTCAAATTTTCGGCAAATAAAAAAAAACTAATTTTAAAAGTATGAATACTGACTGCATAAAATGAATTGAAAGATTTTAAATACATAGTTAATAAATAAACGTTTCAGAAAAATTTACATCAGCATTGTATAATACTAAACTCATTATTATTTTTACGCTGACCTATATATTTTTTTATTTTAAGCATCCTCTTACCCATCCTCAAGAATTTAAATATTCTAGAGACAAATGCAAAGATGTCAACATGACATTAAACTAACTAATTATGAAGCTGCTGCATAGCTCACAGTTTGGCGAAATAATAAATAGTACGGCAACGTCGCTTCTGGAAATACTGGAATGACGATGAGGAAGTGTGACCTAAATTACAATTTTCGCGAAAAAAAAAATTTTATTTAAAAAATATGAATACTTACTCCATAAAATGAATTGGATAATTTTAAATAGTTTAATAATAGTTACTACCGTGAATACGGAATCATTTGCATTATTTTATTTAAGATTGCTTCCCCAAGAACGAAAAAATACAAATGATTTATGAAAATGGAATATTATTTCTTCTTCTGATCGTGACCATGATGATTTGGCTGTCGAATAGCATTCTCAAATGATTGCCCCTCCCCCATATTTTCGGCATTCTACGACAAGCAAGACACGTGTCAGTGATAGTCTTAGTAGTTCGTAGTTCATCATTTGCAAAATAGTTAATGAACGCTTTGAATTTATAATTTGTGTTCATTATATGTAAAATAAAGAAATTTGAAATTCGTACCCATTCATAATTCACAAATCTTATGTAAATATACATGCATACAAACATGCATACAAATTATTCATTTCAACGATCTTTTATGGTTGTTGTTTGCGTAGTAAGCGGTAATAAATACAATAAACGATATTTAAATTTGTATATACTGTTTACAATTAATATATAAAGCGCTTAGTTTCAAAAGCCCCTAAAATGATTTTAGGGAGTTTTGAGAAAAATGAGAAAAAATCATAAGAATCTATTAAATCTGTGAAATGTATTTATTTTTTAATTGGTTACATTCTAAAGAGTATTTTGGCTTTCCATTTTAGGGGTATTTGAAAAGCTCACCAAACCGTTTTAGCGGGTTTTGAAATTTACCCTAATTTTTTATCATACATATTGATGGTTTTCGGCGTTTTTTCAAGTTCAATCTTTGGTCATCATATAGATAGATTATAGGTAACAAAAATATCCATCTAAATACGTCATATCTAACTCAAAAAAATTTAAACCGTTTTAGGGGCTTTTGAAACTAGGCGCTTCACGTATTAATTTGGTAATGCCACTTTTATTTCAATTTTGCATAACGAGTGTCGTTTTGAATTACGTACTTATGTATTAAGCGCCTGATAATTGCTATTTAACGCATAATTCTACGTATTCAAATAAGTTTCACTAAGCATAGAAGCCTAAGATTACACATGCTTAGTAAAATTACAATTATTATTATTGATGCAATATTAAGAATAAAACAAAATTTTTAATTTACTAGCTTTTTGTAGATCAGTCGTAAGAACAAAAGAAATATTAATAATATTAATTATATGGTAATATACAATTAATTCATTAAATATATTATTTACCTCAAAGAGTTGGGTATCTTTTTATAGGCAAAGTTTTAATGGGGTTAGATTTTTATCGCAATGAATAATATAAGTAATACCTACTTATATAATAATAAAATATATTTTTTTAATAATCCACATTTCGGCAATTTGAAACGCTTTAAATGTTATATTAAAACAAAAGCAATTAAATAACTGACTAAAAGGGCAAATTTTCTTTGGAGTGCAAATTTATCTTAATTATGCAAAGTTAAAACTTTACAATTTTGATGGCAGTCAGGGGAAATATTTGAAAAGTTTCTTTCTAAAATTTTAATGCCAACTTTTCCGGGTGGCCAAAGTTTTAAACTTCATAATAAAACACAAATAATGTTTTAAAACGCAAGCTTTCGATTGCTCCAAAAATGATTATTAAGTCTTAATAGTGTTAACACTAACATTAATATTTTGTTTTCGCTCTGATTTTCTGGTAAAGTGGGTACCAGGCTACTGGGTACATTGGTAATGTCAATTGGCAATAAATTTCTTCAATTTAATGGCTTCGGATATGGTTATATTCCACTTATGTGAATATGAGTTATGGTAAATTTTATAAAATCTTAATGCAGGGTCTACTTAGCTTACTGGGTGTAGGTACTAGTACGTACTTTAATATACTCACTTAATTGTTATATTTTTGCTTAAATATTGTTACATAATATGTATGTTCTCTCTTTTTTTCCATGTCATGGTGTGAACGTTCTAAATTTATAATTTGAAATGTTCTATAATATAATACTTATAAACTTAATAAAATGAATAAATCTGAATTTAAATATCTACATTTGCATTCTTATTTATAATATGAATGGTAATTTTATCTTTTTAACGCAGCATCCTTGTTATATATTTATATATAAACACGCGTTTTTTTTTAAATGATCAATGAGCTTTTTTGACAAACCAATTAGGTCTTCGCTTTGGACAAAATATCCATTTGAAAACAACATGTATTTTTTTCAGCTATGTCATACGTCGTGGGTGGCAAATAATATGCATACAATATAATATATAAAAAAAACTAATAATTATTAATACTGTCGTAGTTTGAAACTAATAACACGGTCAACATTTCAAGAAAATTATTTGATTATTACATATTTTTATTATTAATCAGATAGATGAATATTAAAAGAAGTAATTATATTATTTTTTATAATTACTATACTATACTAAAATATTTACTTGTAGATATTATAGGTATACGGTATACTGCACAATATCTCGAAGGTCAACATCCCGAAATCTTAACATTCTAATGCCGTTGACCAGAAAAAAAAATTCAATTAACTCCCGAATCTAATAATAATAATAAAAAAATCATATTAACTACCTATACTGTCCTATACAATTGACTAAAAACACTAGATATCGTTTATAGATAGAGTAAAATGTGGAAAAAAATGATGAATTATATTTTTGTTATTTATCTTTCAATAATTGATTCATTCATAATACCCGGTAAATTCAGTGCTTAAATATTCGATGTTTCGAAGCAAATACATTACGAAATTGTTGTTTGAGAGGGAAGGGAAAAATACACATTAAACTTATTCAAAAATATGCAGGCCAAAAGCCACAAAAATACCCCACCTAGAAATTTTCTCTCTACATCATTCTCTTTTAAAAACAAATTCAATTCGAAAAGGATTTACCACGATATCATTTCAATGCGAAACTTTTATAGGGTTCGCCAACATCTAATAAAAAGCACCACTCTTCCCATAGCCGAAAACTTTTATTCGCATTCCGCAGTACCAAAAATAATCCTTCCTCCCAATGTAAATAAACATCCACGTAGCGGCTTTTGCTATTTACCGATAAAATTGTATTCAAAAGCCATTACTTGATTAAATGATTGATAATTCTTACTGAAGACGAAATTTAATGTAGGTATATGTAACTTTAATACACATAAACATTAATCTAGATTCTAGAACAGTATTTACTTACCTAATTTATATTATGTATTTAGGCTAGACCCGATAGGTTAATTAAAAAGTTAATTAGCAATTTTCATAAGAGCCCGTCAAGACTCATCTACATGAGTACCTACTCCTGGAGTTTGAAATATTTGAACAGAGAGCAATCAAATGTTGGTGAGTATTATTTAGGTGAGTATCTACTTACAAAGTAGTAGACACGAGGTAGTAGACATACAAAAAGGTAACAGCCACTACCCTTGGGAAAGAATGGAGTAGGTTTTTCAATCATTGGGAGACATCTAGGGTATTATAAAATGCCAGGACCTAATTATTTTAGTGTTATACTATAAATATTATAATTTTGCACGTACAGCATAATACTTCAAAAATAAATCTATTAGAAAAAATATATAATTATTGTCTTTACGTAACATATTTTCAGAAATCCGATGATTGCAGTTCAAGTCTTGCTGGGCACCAATATTATTCATAATGGCCATGTTTCCGGGGCTAAATTACGTGTGTACATTAAAGAAATATATTGTATTATCCATTCATTAAAATTTTTTAATTATTTCTTTGTATTGTAACTACAGACAACTTTTTTTATTTGCTCTATAATCCGAAGTGCAACTCAAAAGCGTCGAGGTATTTTCACATTTGTTTTTTACGAAATATATTTATTAGACATTTCTTAGATTCTATCAGGTCCATTATATTGATCAATTCGCGCATTTCAAAAACAAGGTTCAATTTTCTAGACACGAGATTCAAACCCTTCACACACTTCACACACCAATCCAAATTTGGATATTCGACCACTCATTCGACGATATTTGCTGTGTATATTAAAAAAAATCAATACTTAATATATAGGTATCTATAATTACGAATGTTACGATGACATTAACCTTCAAATATATAAACATGAAAGTTTGTTTAACTTAATTATCATTTAACGTATTTCTAATGGATTTAACTTTTGAACTATTCCACACTCAAATGGAATAATATAAAATTTAAATCCATTAGAATTTAAATTCAAATTCCATCAAGTACCTTCGGTCAATATTATTAGTATTTATTTATTTGATTATTGTCTGTCTGTCTGAACGTTGTCTTAAATCAAAATTATTTATTCTAAATAAAGATAACATAACAATGCGACAAACATGGATAAAACATTACTTACATATTTGTCAAAAAAAACCTTTGAAATACGAGAATAATAATATATGTTGATTGCAATGGCGACAATATTGATTTTTGTCATACTTTCATTTCAATAGTAATTTTCATCCCTTTTTGATAAGTCGGAATATCTTGGTGAACTCTCGAATAAAAAAATCACCAATTTTTCCCTAAGAGCAGGAAAATATTTAAAGTAGGTAAATAAATAAAAGAAAATCACCCGTTTCCGAGACTTTCGTGGAAAAGTTTTCCACTGATCTATGCATAAAAGTATTTTCAATATAAACTTTTACTTGGAGGAAATTATTTGAATACGTAAGCACTTAGATAACCGTAAACCAGAGATTCCGCGATTTTATTTATATCTAATACACCTAAAAAAACATATTAATCCATTGTGTTATACCTACTATAAATTATATATTTATATGTGGTTTTGATTTATCTATACTTTGGTAAGTTTGGTACCTACTGACAGACAGTGTAAATAGAATTATAAGTCAGTTTTTCGGTTTAAAAATCAAGTGAAGCTTTTAGTAGTCTCAAATAATATGATTTATGAAGTAATAAACATAGGTACGTTTATAATTTATTATATTTGTACTAAATTCAAAACATTCTAATAACTAATAATATTGTTAATTTATTATTTTCTATATTTTATATTGACAATGAAGGAAAAGGGTGTAATCAAACGTAATACGGTGGACCAATGATTACATCAAAAACATGAATCCGCCAAACCAAGCCGTCCCGCACCACACTCGGCCTTAATAGAGCGTATCCCGAGGCCTTACGTTTAGCAGTGAAGCATTGGCAGTTGTTTATGCCTGAGAATATCTCAGGAGCATATACCATAGACTGAGATCGCCACGCTCTCAATTATTGAACTTTGAAAAGTGCCATGGAAGAATATGGCACGGAGACTTAAAATATAATTGGACTTTATGGCGACCAGGTCAGACGGCCCGATGGGGCCCACACGAAATTGGGCTGATCAGATGATTTCAGTAGAGAATTGGACTTTATCATCCCTCACTAACCAAAACCTTAAGCAACAATTTCTTAAATTCTTCTAATGTTTTTGTGCAAAATGCCAATTCTCTTCAACTTCAACTCTTTTTTAAATAAAAATAACTTTTTTCTTTTTTAAATTCAGGTAGGTATATTATTTGTCACCTCTCTCTGAAAAAATGTGACTTTTGGGTCTTGGGTCACTGTATAATAGTGGGAAATATATAATACATTCTTTACAGTTCTGTCTTATATTGAAAAGATGACATTTGTGATGTCTCATAATTTAAATGAATAAAAATATGCTTATTTCCCAATAAAATATGATTTTTGTTCGTTTTCCCAATTCCCCATTCAAGCCGTAAATCTTTTATATGTTTTTACTGGTAGTCAAACAATCGTTGCTTAATCTCGGCACCGTTTTGCCTAAGACAACCGTTTGGCAATAAAAAAGCCCTTCCTTTAAAAACGCATAAAACTATTCTTTTCTCGTAAAATGTCCGGCGATTCTCATAAAAACCACCTACATAAGTTTCCCCCACCCACTTGTATGAGGAGTGGTAAGTATCATCTCCAATATGTAAAGCATGTGTGTTGTTTTCGCTGTCGAAATTTATGTGGCAGTAAACAATCGAAACAATGTTGTTCTGTATGTTGGATTGCTTTGCTGTTTGAATGCAATTATAGTCAAGATAACAAAGAATGAGATGTGATTTGTAAATTTGTAAAATTAGTAAAACACATTTGTTGCACAAAAATAGATAAACCTACCGTAAAATAATAACAATTTTATTATATTATTTTAGAACCTAAACTGATAAATGGTTGTATTTTGAGCTTAATTGCTATCATAGTTATTTATTCTACTGAAATATTTAACCGGTGTTTAGCGTAATAATGTTTAACAAATTTAATGTATAATAGAGGTTTGAATTGTTTATACATTAATAATTATTGTTTTGTAAATAATGAAGCTTTTATCTGCATTTTTGGACAGAAGTAAATTTAAAAAATCATACAAAATTAACTTCATTTTGGATAATTTATAAACGGTGTTACTGACTTTTGAAAAGTAAATGATCCATTATTCCTATCATGTAAAAAATTGTCTAATACTTTGGATCTAATATTGGGAGGCCAATTGGGAGGGCAAGAACTCTGTTCAACCAAATCACTTCGAATGTTGATATATTCCATCTACGTGAGGATGAGTATAGGTGGAAATTATTTTATAAATTCTTAAAATAGGGTCTGCTTAACTCATCTGGTGTACTTCCTTGAACCTATATAATTTTTTGTATTTACACATTTATACTGTAGAATCTATCTCTTTTATTATGTACCTAATATTGTTTTTATAATATTTCGTTGTTTATAAATGTCATGCTGTGAACGTCTTAAACTTATAATTTATAATGTCCACAATATGTAAAATAAATAAATGAATTGAATGAATAAAGAATAAAATACTTATAACATAACGTAAACTCAGCTACATCGTGGAATCTGTGACAATAATATGAAAACTGATCTTAATTAATTGTCACTCGTATATCACTTGAACTCATTTAACCCTCACTGTTTATATTGTAATTAAATAAATATAAATATGCCGGTGATGAATAGACATGGTTAATCTCTTATTTGCTTTTATCTTCACTGGGTGGCAGATAATCAATTTGAATCTGTATGATGCGTAAACAGAACTTCTTAGTTATTTTAAGTTGGCCAATTCTACCTGTTAACAGTATATTAACAAGAAACGAAAATATAAATAATATTAAATTCTACAGGTTTTTTAAAAAAGGTTTTATCGATAGCTATTTCGGTTGTAATACCATTGTCAAGACTATTCAGATAGGCCGTTTGCCCAAAGGCAATACTATAGTCAAATCTTAATGAAAATAATTTATTTTGGTAAAGTGTGTTATTAATTTAACAAAACTATTCAAAAATATTATTTATCACTCATTCTTTGTAGTCAGATCTTTGTACAAGATATGTATTGTATAATCTCCTGTATGTAATGTACGGTGGATATCCCCAAGATACGTGTAAGTGGCCAGTACTAAAATTTACACTGTCTGCCGGTACGCAATAAAATGAAACCAACTTTAACGAAGTAGTATCATCTTGAGTTATTGCCGTAACTGGAGATAAGTTTGTTGAATGTATCAATTATAATAAGACCGCATATCTCACGATACGTGCTAAAACTGTGGTCAAAAAACATCAACTTTCTATGTGTTCTTTTTTTTATTTTTCTCATAACAGCGGATTGGCACTACTCCCTAATACTGCAGAATTTTTTAAGTTATCTTCGTTTTACTAGTAGTTTTTTTACAGATTTATTTTATCTAATTGCTTACCCAGGGCCGGTCCTAGCGAGTGCAAAGCCCGATTGAAGATTTTGTGCGATCCCCATACCAGGTGCAAATATCAAGCGCAATATTAGTGATGTAATTTTTTACTTTAAAAACTTTATAACTCATTATTTTTAAAGTACATTAGTATACCTAACAATTTACTGGACATTAACTTTACACTATGATATTTTTCTTGGCGTTTTATTGGAATAAAACTTTCATGGTTATTTTTATTATCATATAAAATTCCAAGACAGCAAAATACTTCGCAGGTTTTATTCACCTAAAATATTATTTCGTACTGCATCTTTCATGACGTCAAAAGGTTATTTCTAGCATATTTTTTTTTTATGTAATTTTATCATTCAATTGCACAAGGGCCTCGATTTAAAAAAATGTGTAGGTAAAAAAATGGCGTCGGTTGTAAAAAGATGTCGAATCCAGTTGTTTTACTCCGAATTGATTTTATGAAAGTAATGATAAAATTTCTTTTGCAGCAGAGTTAAATGTTTTTGAGCCAGATCCAAAATAAATTGCCATTTTTAATCGAGTTCTGGTACCTAGATCCTTTGCTACATTTGTGGAGATCTTTGTCTTAACTCCTTCTGCCAACGTTCGAGTTTATTTTTGAATTCTTCTAATTTATCGGAGCTAATACATTAATAATACATACAGATTTAATACATAATTATTTGCGTTTTTTTTTTGGAAGCAATGCACCGCGGCACACCTATCATCGTCTCGTGGCACACCGGTTGCGAGCACTAATCTACAATAACTAATAATTGTGTGTTTCCTAAGTTCATGAATAGTTTATTATTATCATAGGCACTAGAACTCAATATGAGTCTTAGCTGCCTTTAGGGATCATTTCTACTCTCGTTTGTCTACCGTAAGATTTTCATGGATATTAGGTACATTAGCTTTAGGGAATATATTATTATGTATATATTTAAATAGTACAATAACATCAGTTTAGATCTCTCTGCTCTGATTTTCCCATACAGTCAATGGAAGCAAAGCCTCGTAGGTCGTTTGGTGTAGTCCTGTAGACCATTCATAAGAAAGACTTACCCAACGTAGTCCACTCACATTTACATATTACAAGGCAATATAAGAATCACTATAGGTATAACGCACGCAGTGTATGAGTATTGAATCCCTTGTGATCCAATACGTAAGGCAATGGGCTCTCACCAGGGGGCTCCGAGTTCGATTTCCGTGAGGTCACAATATATGTATGTGTTTTTCTCAAAACCTGTGTGTTTATGTGATCGTTTCACTTATATATTACTGCACAATTATTTCACTACACCATGATTAAGACAATTATGACTAATGGTTGTAATTTATTAAGTGGACTGTATAGTGGGTAGGAAGGGTGGATGTGTGGAATCAAGGGCACCAACCTTGATGCTGATGTTGCATATGCAAAATGCAAACCTCACTATATATATATATGCACTAGTTCTCACTCTTGCACTCTGTTAATGTACGTTTCCGGTTGGGGGTCTAGGACGATTTGGCACCGCGAACTGGCCTCCGGCGATTGGCCTCCGGTAATTGGCCGCCGGTACAATCGGACGCCGGCCCAATTCGACGCCGACCCAATTCGACGCCGACCCAATTGGCCTCCGGGAGGATTGGACGCCGCACAGTTGAATTAAATGCGCAAAGGAATAGACGTACGTCACGATTTGTTGGAGTAAATAAGCAAGTCAGTTTAATATGCTTCTATCTTCTCAGTAGTTGTACCTTATACATTTCGCGCTTGACACATTTTTAATATAGATTGAGAATAATTATTATGCCTTATGATGTTTATTAAAAGAAAATAATTCTTCGAAAGTCACATAAATCACATAAATATATTGTGTCCTCACCGGGTCGAGCCCAGAGCTCCCGGATGGAAGGCCAGCGCCTTACGCACTGCACTATGGGAACCGCCCATTTATTATTATTATTATGAATTATTAATGAAGTTACACACTAATACGTATGTAGTATTAATTAAATAGGTACTAAAAACCACTACATACCGAGACAATCATAATATATTTTATAATATAATAACGCATCTTATTGTTTAAAAAGTGTTATAGTTCATGCATTAGAAAACACATTACAGGAGTATGATATTATATAAAAAGCCTAGGCTGACCAGAAATTCAAGCATGTCTCTCCATGTGTACATTATTGATAATAATTTACAGATGATGTGCTGTCTATTAAGTTCGATGAATTGCATTAAGCCGAACATTTCAATAAGAATATATTTTGGTATGATATTCTGAGAATGCCTTATATGAAAATGTATCGAAATAAATGCGGCCTGCCTGTCAATATGGCTAAATTGAGTGAGAAAAAAACAAACAAAAGTGTATGTATGTACATTATTTAGATACAAACTCGCATGCACGTAACGATCTAAGATCAATAAATCATCGGTTATATAAGAGTCTTTTTTTATAAAATCAGTTACAGTATAATTAAACTAAAGTTCACTTATAAATATTTATTTTTCTGGTTACCAATCATTTTTATTTTTAATTTTAATTTACTACGAATCGGTAGTTATTAACTAAAATGGTAAAAAAACTAGCGCACCTGTTAGCAAAACTATCTTGAAATAAACTTTTTTTAATTACTATTTTACTTGTTTCATTCAATTTTCTATGTACGCAACTGTTTTCACTGTCCATAGCAATCATAACTATGTAGTCAATATATCCTAGTTGATATAAAATGTATGCTATTCTATTTTTGCGACCCGGGTACTGCCTTTCGGTATCTTGCATACTCAACAATAACGATTCTATATCCGATACAGAATATTCTCAGTTATTTAATTTTCATGTAGGTACTGAATTAACATTGTACTAAACGAACGTGTAAATACATTCTTCGAATGTAAAAAAAATATCTAGGGACTCAGTATTAACACTTGATATTTACATTAAATTATTTTACTAATGAATAGCTAGCTATCTATATAGTGATTAAGTCCCAAAAGTTGATAACTTTATTGCAAAATGAAATAATATTATAATATGCAGATAAAATAATTTCTACCTAAGATCATTAGGCAATAATAAAAAACATATATACATGAATATGCTAAAGTTTTATTTAAAAAAAATGAATAAAAAATATTATTCAATTTCCAAAATTTTAAATGATTTTTTTTTTGGTAGAGTGAATGAAATTCAGACGTAGTTACTTATCAAAATTTAAATGCCATAAATAGTGTTAGCATTGTGGTCAGATTTCTCATTGATAGGTACAGCCATGTTATGATATTTCATCCCGATGATTAATGAGATGTTTTGTTTTTTTAGGGACACTAAGTCGGATTTTTGTATTGTGACGCTTTGTATACTTACTAAAAAATAAATATTGGACAAAATTAATAAAAAAAAAATAATGTCAAAAACCACAAATTTCGTACCATCACATTTACTGGTACCATGCATAGTATTATTTAACTGAATAAAGTAACAATCCCTCATATGGTCAAAAATCGTATAGATAGAACACACCTTCAGTTTTGTCTTACCGTCGATACAAATCCAAAATACATGCAAACCACTTCACGCCAATCCCATTGGCTGAATCCCGCCTTATATGTAACCTGCCATTAGTAGTATCAATTAGGAGGGCAATTACTGTGTTCAACCAAATCTGAATATTATAAAACTTATGTGAGGTGAGTTAAGATGAACGTATTTTTATAAATTCTCAAATACAGTCTACTTATCTCATTCGGTGAAAGTATTTCCATGTATATACCTACCCTTATTATGATTTTTCTATTAACTCTTCTCTTATAAAAAATATTGTTAACACTGTTGATCCCCATTTGTTTGGTTTTCTATATTATTTAGTCTTGTAATCTTGAATTATTACCATGTACTTAAAGTTCGCTAATCAATGTTTTATCTCATTTCAAAATATTTATAATTGCATGTTTATAATAATTATATATAATATGAATGATTGAATTTCTATCTGATTAAAAAGATCATGCTACGATTAGTTTTCAATATAAATGCCTTTTTGTGAATCCAGTCGTTCCATAATCATAATAATATACTTTGTTGATGATGTTAGATTCAAATCTACATGAGATGGTTATATTATACGAAAACATTACATGTTATCTTTTTTTGTGGCCGAAAAGTCAAAGGATTTATTTTATCAGACCGATGGCATCTGGTTCACAGAAGTGTCTTAAGATCATGATACATTTTTATTTATTTGTCAACCGATGACACAAAATTCATCAATCCAAATGACATGACAGCACGAACGGATATTAAATAGGTATTTGAAAATGGAATGATATTGTTTTCGTTTTCGAAATAATGTTTCGTTTCACAAATATTTAAAAATTGAATATATATTTTTTTACATTTCAGATATTATGTTAGATATATACCTAGTTGAATAGTTATTTCATGAATGTATTCCTTTTTAAGAAATGATTATATTTAATTAGTATCTACATACCTACGTATTTATAAATATTATAATAGGTACCTATCTATATATATATTACCTACTATTTATAATAGTATGTACTCGTACATATCTTAAATATATAATATTAATTTTCGATCACTAGTACCTTGCCTACCTCATAATTAATTATATCAAAAAATGTTTGCTGTTAATAAATTAAAATACGACGTATTATGGATTGAGAATAACAAATATGCATTTAATTATCGAAAACATGGTCAAAATAAATGGCTACAGTTAATAGTGGGTTTAAAAATATGCTGGACGTCTATAAGAGTAATTATTTGAAATTAATATACATGCATATACGTCATTAACATTGAGGATTAATTATAACTATCGTCCTTAAGAAAGTAAACTCCAAATATGATAAATATGTTACATAATTATTATTGATCTCTTTTGGCATTAGGTACATGACGTATCCCCTGCTAGATATCCTGTCCTACGCAAAGCTTATGTATTCTATTTTCGAACTTTTCTTGTCTGAAGTCTCACTCAGTATTATCCACCCATCTCATACGTGGTGGTCAATAAATGTATTCTGCCATCTGGCTTCCGAAATGATTGTGGTTTTTTATGCCTGACTAGTCCATAGAATAATGGCTCTGAAGATGCCCAGGTCTCCATATAGTTCCGACATAACTCTTTCTCCACCATGACTCACGAGACTGAAGAAAGTGAATAAAAATATACATATATAATACAGTGGTAAAGTATAACCTATTTGCGGTAGATAATAAACTCGGTGGTTGAGCGGCTTGTAATGTCGTGGGTTCCAGGTACGAATCGTGGTTCTGGCAAATATACATATTGTTTTTTTTAATTTGTGTTTAAAGTCAGAGTACGGACCTAATAGGTTGAGCAAGTGGCTAACATCCATTTCTCATAAAAACAAAAATCTAATCTTATTTTAGAATATATCAAAATTGTCAAAGATTTTTATAAGCAAGTTGTTTACAACATTTTTTAAATTAATAGTGAATAAGGAATCACATACAATGTATAATTAACTAACAGCGCCAAGGAGTCGGTCGCTTTAATTATTTTATTTTTATGTCATAAACAACAAATAAAATAAATCATGTAAGTATATGCGTAAACATAATATATATGTGTATTTTAATTTAAGTGTTATTCGTTTGTACAAAAAATAATTCCAAACATTTAATAAAAAATATGTGAAACATTCACAACGCGAGCAATAAATTTTCTTCGAAAAAATTCTTTCGTCGCATGTAGATAACGTAACGTATGGACAGTATTTGGAAATGTTTTTTCTCTTGTTGGGTTCATGCCACTGATTTTGTCCATCGCCTACGCAAGTATCTAAATTATTTTTTGTGGCTATATACAGACTGCTCAACTATGTTCGAAGGTCTACGGCTTCAGTTTTGTCAAACAATGTCCTCAATGCTTGTTGATAAATCATACGGCAGTCAAATGAGAATGGACATTCCCAGGATTTCTCATATGCGTCGATAAAAATATACAAGTTCCGTCAGAGAAGTTCAACGGTATAATATAATTAATTAAACAACATATAACTTCTTTATCAGACACTGCATTATATAATACTACGGTTAATGTCATAACATAACAATTTAGTATTGATGGCTCTACATATGAAATCTGGATGCAATTCAGGAAAATTTTTGTCATTGAACAGAACAAAGTAATAATAATTCACAGATAACTGCTGACATAAAATAAAAATCAAGTACACATATCAAATAATGTACAATACTTCATATTACAATTTATTCCCCCAAATAAAAATAATCAAAATTTGTTTTCATTCTTAGCGTTACATTTTCTGACAAATAATTTGGACGCAACGCTAGAATTCTGGAAACACAGTGCACGACACTATGATCTTAATTAAAATACATTTGTTTGCCACGCATCATCTAATCTAATTAATACATTCTATAATTTTTATGTAATAATTTTGTGAAATGTCTTTAAAGACTGAACTTCCAAAATAACTAATCTTTATAACGATGCCACCTTACTTCCTATACTCTTCTGATTTATCATCTAATCAGAAAGCGGTGTGCTAATGCATACATGAAAATCATTAGTATGACTAAACAGGGGAAACATATGAGAATTTAATTGCTTAAAAACGTGTTAGGATTTATTTATATTTTTTTTTATACAAACATCATGATTTGTAGAATTCTATAGATTTATAATTAAAGTAATTAAGCGGCTTCCCAGGATGCTTAACCGATACGTATTAGCTTGATAAGAGGCAGACCAGTTTTAAACTCACTTACGGCATCCGTAACAGATGGGCAAGCTAGTTACTATTCCGTCAATATAATGCCACAACAGATCTGGTATCCGTCATAAGTCATAAGTGTAGGGTAGCTCGGAGCATTTGTAAGGTGTCATGACGAAATATCATAGAGTCACCGTCAGAATGCTAGCATCTTACTGATGGTATTTGTATTTAACTGATTAAAACCGTAAAAACTAGGTATTCCTCATCGATTTTAACATTGTTTTAGCCATTCCCATTCGGAAAATAAGGGTTATTTATCATCTACAGTGCTGTGATATATACTCTCAGGTAGGTACTTAAAATTGTTGAGACTCTCAATATTTTTTCGTCAATAATTAGGAGAATTTTTTATTGGGAGAGATGCATTGGAGGAGATGTTGGTTGCCTTCTGTATGATACATTACCTACATTTGTCATGTAAATATGATCTGAAAATACGCAAAAATACTAGTGAGCGATATGAATGCTTGGAGGCTCAACGTGGTGTCATTATCCTACCTAAGGAGCAGAGACGGATTAAATAGTAACATGAATAATCAAAGTAAACATGTCAGTATCAATATTTATAATATAGCAAATATTTATAACGGTAGAATAATACTAAACAGAGACAACAGAACCTTATTTTTAGTGGCTGTAGATATCAAAATAAAATTTATTGACACCAATTATGGGAGGCTGGATAATAAATAATTGGCGATCAACGCACGAGTCCGCTATGGCGGGCGGCCGCAAGAAAAGTCAAAGAACATTTCAGCATGTTTCGAAACAAATACTCCCGAGTAAAAAATATGTTGGGCCTTACCGGTTAGCCAAAAAGAAAAAGAGCCCATTCGACATAGGTATAATATATTTGAATCTGGTTTTATATATTATTACGTAGGTTTTATATTCGACTTAAATTCGTTGCAAGATAGAGAGACGTTCTCATTAAATAAGGCAAAACCAAAATGTCCTGATATTACCTATATAACTGAAGGAAGTCACATATTTTTTAACAACTCTTAATCAAAAATATTGAAATGGCAGACCTAAAAAATTATATCCTACTGTGCATTGATGCATTTAAAGATGGCGGCATATTTTGACATGCAATTTTATTTTTTATTATAATGTTAGACATAACTGTAATATTTTATGAATGTTCATCTAAATTATTTAATTAATGAGGGTTAGATATATTTAGGTGCTTCACTATGTACAATAATTGACTAGGTAGATAGCTACTTTCGTTACTTCCAAAGAAAATTTTATTATTTTCATTTATTTCAAGTAAAATGTGAATGTTTTAGTTCTAGTACAAGTCGAATATGCTCCACGTTTGTGTCAATACACACATTATTTTGTAATTATAATAATAATAAATACAATCTATTCATAAAAATGTGTCACAGTTTATCTTGGCAATACAGTGCACATTGAATTATTTATAAAATTCTCTATTCAAATAAATCTAAAATCATTCTCAAATTCTTACGGTGTTTTACGGATGCAGAATAAGTCAGTGTGAAATTTTAAATAATCTTTAATTCGAAATAACTTGTATCTTTTATTAATAAGTCTTAGTAAGTTTTGTCAGGTTAATTTTTATACACATAATAAGATAATCTTCATACTAATTATATATAGATAGTTTTCTTTAGGAATGTTTTTGGACAAAACGATTTCCTATATTTAATTAAATCAGGATATATTAATTTATTGTACCTACATATTATATGAATAAAAAGGGTTTCTTTTTAAATTGTTTATTCAGTTCACATTCCGTATACTATTAGTAGGTAGCAGTGGCGAAGGGTGGAGGTAGGCTATTAAGATCCGCCATAAATAGTGCACATTAAACTTTTTCAGACATAAATATTTGTTTTCATTGAAATAAGATTAAAATTTACAGATAGTGTTGGTTAGATTTTAAAATTCAATTAAACCCTGAGAAACCAAGCCATAATAGATAATTAATAGTCAAAAAATACATGGTTATCTATAAAATATCTAAAATTATGTAATTAAATCATACATAACTTTGAGTATTTTATAGATAGAATAATATTTTGTATTTATTATAGTTTGGTTTACGCAGGACCTAATGAATTAAAAAAATGAACCAACAATATGTGTAATATGTATTTTTAATCCAACGAAAACAAAAAATAACTATGAATGGAAAAGTGTGCACAATTTTGTTGTATCGCCCAAATTAGACTAAATCTATTATGGTGTCGTTTAGGCAGGGTTTAATTGATTTTTAAAAACTAACTTACACCATCTGTAAATAGTAGTCTTAGCTCAATAAAAACAAATACATATGACTATCAAAGTTTAGTGTGCACTATGTATAGCGAATCGTAACAGCCTACCTCCACCCTTCGCCACTGGTAGGTAGGTACTTAAGTCAAATCATGATAGGATAAAAACCAAGGGTCCAGTTTTGATCTTGAGGTAATATATTATATTATCTTCGCTAAGTAAATTTAGTGATTTTTACAATAAATAATATAGAAAACATCCACCCAATTTCAGTAGGTACCTACCTACACCCATACTATTTGAAAGAATTAATACAAACATAAAATTTTATTAAAATTGGTGACTGTGTTGTAATAAAATAAATGTATGAAATCGAGCTTTAAAAGTAATTGATTTGAAGAAATCTCAATAAAGGAATCTTATTTCTGGTATGTATCTAGTTCATTTTCATAAAAATAATAATGATTTAGTGTTTTTATGATAGTTCTAAGTTGAACAAACAGTTTTAATACGTACCAACTTTTATAAAGGCACAATATTGATACTATACCTTCTCTTAAAATATTAACCTGAACTACATTATTAGGATGTAGGTACATTTATGAGATTAAAAAAGATCTTACGATTTTGACATAATAATGCGTAGGTATATAATAAATTATGTAACAAAAGTAATATAATTATATTGTATTAAATAAAATAAAATACAATGTATATTTGTAAAAAAAAGTATTTAAGATAAGTAATGTGTGAATGTTTAAGACCGTTTTTATCTACTAAGAAGGATATTTAGCAAGCCTGTAAAATTTGACTATGTTAAGAGAACGATAACTTAATGTTCCTTATTTTCAAAGAGCAGTGAGAATAGGTAAATCCATAATGATCTAGCAATCGTAGTCAATGATTAATTCATTAAGGCGAATTCTTCACTGAGCCTTTTTTAAAGAGGCACCTAGCGGAAAAATACGAAGCTTGCAATTTGAGACATTTTTTTGATAATTTACACTTTCAACTGTATTAATGAATACATATGTATCTGAAAACATTAAAAATAAAAATATTTTTTATTTTAAGTCAAAGACAAACTTACAATTGTAAAAAATGTAATAAAATGTGAATTTGTTCTATCGGTCCGCACCCTATTATTACATATATTTTATGGTCATATTTATTATTAAAATTTAGTTTATTAAGTTTTCTAAGTATCACTTAAGCGATTTTTGACAAATTCATAGTTTTAATATTTTTTATATCTATTTTAAAAAACATCAATTTTTATAAAAAATATAAATGTGTATAACTTGAAATCCTTTTTATTTATATTAATATAAATATTTTATTTATATTTATAAAAATAATTGATTTGATATAAATAAAAAGGATTTAGGGTTATACACATTTATATTTTTTATAAAAATCGATGTTTTTTAAAATAGATATTAAAAATATTACAACTATGAATTAGTCAAAAATCGCTTAGGTGATGCTTAGAAAACTTAATGAACTAAATTTTAATAATAAATATGACCATAAAATATATGTAATAATAGGGTGCGGACCGATAGAACAAATTCACATTTTATTACATTTTTTACAATTGTAAGTTTGTCTTTGACTTAAAATAAAAAATATTTTTATTTTTAATGTTTTCAGATACATATTTATTCATTAATACAGTTGAAATTGTAAATTATCAAAAAAATGTCTCAAATTGCAAGCTTCGTATTTTTCCGCTAGGTGCCTCTTTAAAAAAGGCTCAGTGAAGAATTCGCCTTAATGATTGCAGATAATATGTATGTATAATATTTGGCGTTTAGAATAATTAAAAATCACGTTTGCTTCACATGTATGACATTGTATATTCTACATTTTGCGAGGGTAAAAGGTACATTGGTAATTTATTGGAAATATTTCGCGTAATCAATGACTTTTGAAAGCTTATAGGGATGTAATACGACAACTATAATATGACACCGTGATGCAGTAGCACTAGTGTCGTGATATGATAATTTTCCATATCGTCACAACCCAAGCTATACTTTTGGTCACCAATCTCGCTCTATATAGTTAGCCTGGCTATTGGGGCTGCAGTTAATACAACAAATTGACAGTTTATTATACTTCGCGATAGTTAAGGCTATACCTCAGCTGAGGCATGGTTTAAAAAGATCGTGACTACGTGACGCGCAGATTGTGCAAATTACGCGTGCCAAAAGAAATATAATTTGTCATAAAGTTTTTATCAATATATCAATAGAGCTGCTTATGAACGTAATGCGTTAATCAAATTTCTAAGAACAATGTATTGTTTTTAAGCAACCTGTTAAGAAACTTTTAGTGAGGCACTTGGAATCCATGTATTGTTTTTAAGCAACCTGTTAAGAAACTTTTAGTGAGGCACTTAGAATCCATGTATTGTAGAGAAAGCTAATAGAAGAAAAGTGTTATAATAGCGTTAGAGTATAATATAATAATATAATGTTAGAGTTCCTTCTGTGAGACAATATTGATAATAATTACTTGCGTCAGGGGGATAGTCTCGCCTGACCCACGCCCCACCACTTAATCACCGAGATTCGTTCACATAAATATATCCTTTATCTCAGTCGATATATCTCCGCAGAACAATGTTAGTTTGTTAACATACCGCAGACGATATAAACCGCCTGTAATATGTACTTAATTATCGACATCCACTACCTACGAAGACAAGCGCTAATGTTCACCATATAATTGAACCAGTGGAGTGTATTGTAGTACTAAATATAATATTTCGATGTATCTACCTACTTACAATGAATGCAATTGAAGAAAAGCTTATTTTTCTAGTATCTAATAACATTAAAGTTTAAATTCAACGTAAAAGAGTGACAATAATTATTAAGTATAACTTGCGTCATCCTATGATGTTTTAACATTGGAGCATACCGGAAAGCAACCTGCAACGCGTAAATCGCTTTTTCAGCGAGGTGAGTGAATAACTGCCACGGTAAGCCAATAATTTATCCGTATGCATCACTGGGGGCGGAGTGTGCCGACTCTCAGGTCGCAATCCGAAACACGTGAAGTGACTCTGAGTGATCACATCAATCACTGACGTGTCACGTTCATGAACTCGAGTATTTGTATTGCGGCCGTACCAGTGTACCCATACAATTTAATGGAATCGGAAATTCTCAGCATGTTATTATTTTGAGAAAAAAGTATTCAGAAAATAAAGTTTATTTCAGTTTTAAATCCAAATTCAGTGGATACTTATTTATTTAATTTAATTTAATTGCAAGTTTTGCAATGACATCGTTAGATGTAGGATGTAGTGACATAGTTAATTACATTGCAAATATTTTTATTATGACTAAATTTTCAAAAAAAAAATATTTCTAAAATATAAATATGTCTGTTAACTTAGTCCCATTTTATAATCAGATTATTATAAACTTACGTATACCAAGGATGTGTATAGTAAAAATATTGTTAAATACATACGAGTTGCCTAGAGTCATAACTCACATATTACAAAAATCGAGTTTTGAGATAATCGCAAAAAAACACCTGAGCACTGTTTTTTTATAATTAAAAGAAAAGTATTTAACTCATTTGAATATTGATGAGCGAGTAAGTCGATTTACATTATTTTTTTAAAAATATATATATACAATACTCCTAAGGTTCCACAAACACAGCAAACTATGATAAATATAGCTCTCTGGTTAGGTTAAGTCAGGTTATTATTCATTGAAAAATGTGTTATGACACCAACAGTCAACTTTGTTAACAATTTTCACATGGTTGAAAATTATTTTTGATAGCAAACTATTTTTTTCAATATAGATTAATGCCTTTAAAATCACTTGGTCAAAAATGACAAAATTGCAAAATCTGAAATGCGACTCATAGTTGAAAACTAAAGTTCCTAATTACCTACCAAGAATTACATTATACATACATACATGGTAATTGAAATATTTTCATCATCGTACAGCATTGCAAAACTCAGCATTAATAATACCTATATTTTACCATGTAAGTACTCTATGACGAATAAAAATACTTCGTCGGTATTAACACTACGAAATAGTCACACCTACCTGTTTATATAAATAAAAATATCTGTTATTAAGTAATCTTAAAGTAAGTTTATTTGAATACTGAATGAACACATGTTTTCAAACCGAATAAATTTAGTAAAAATCGATCATAAATTGGTAGATTATCATTATGCGCACGCCATTGCAATCATCGTATCAGGTATCGTCGATTATTCAGGTGGGAGTTTGTGTAATCAAAAGAAGTCACTTCGTTTAACGATTATTTCATTTATATTAGCAAGATTGTGATCATGAATCGTTTTTATAACATTTTATGGGTTGAATTAGGAATAGCGGTGACACAAAGTGATATATTGAATGGGAATCCGGAATAAATTAAAACCATTACGTAAACAACGGATTGGAAATTAAAAAAAACCTACAATAGATGATTTGAGATAGAATTGTATTTAAAGAAAAAATAACTTAACTGAAAAAAAGGTCGGTAGAACAAAAAAATAAATACTTTTGGAAACAACTATAATTTCTACAAGGAGAATAATAGTATAAAACTACAGGGATGGGCTATTATTCTATCTGTAGTATTGTTTTCTTAAATCATTAATATTTGTTTATTATAAATTTTATATCTAATAATGTTATATGCATCTCTTTTATCTCTGTTATGTGTGTAACGTTTCTATTACTTCTTAATATTATTGTTCTTGCTGCCTCTGTGTATATCTTTAGGATGTTTTCTAACACGACAACTACTGATGATTAGATCGATAGTTTTTTTTTGACCTTTGTTTCTTCCCCATTTGTTTTATTTTTTAGCAAATTTTAGTACCTACATCGCGTAGTATTTTTTGTTCCTTGTACAATTATTCCATTTTTACTAATAAATCAAGTAAGTACATTGAATAATTAATACAATGTTCAAAGACTATGAATAACCAAACGCAGTATGAACATTTTCGTAGGGCAACGCATAATGATTTAGGAAAAACAAACAAAAGAATTGAATATAATTCAAAATATCAAATATAGTAAGTATAAAGTATCTCGTAAACGAATCAATGAACAAATCTCAACATCGAATGGTGCCTAAGAGATATTAACATTCCACTGAATTGATAATGTGAATAAGCGGAATTATGCTTACAGCAAGAAGATGCCTTCATCCAGCAATAGATGATTGGTTGAGAAATAATGCTTATACTGTCACATACAAAACTATAATAAATACAATTAAAAAGTTGATTATTTATTAGTCGATAAGTTATTCGGTTGTTACATCATTATCAAGACTAATTCACAATGGTATAACAACCGAAATAGCTACGGAATTATAAACCAACCTATTGAATTAAATATACTTTATTTTTTTCATTTTTGTGAATGGATTTCTGACATATAAATTTTAATGCAATTATTAATGATGGCACATTATAGGTTTAATATATATTATAATATTAAACTAATTATATTTCCATATACTTAATTTATTATTCAAATAAAACAAAAAAACTCTTGGCAAAGATGTCATATTGGTTTTTCCAAGATTACATCAAGTAGATACTCAGAAAATGATTGGAAAATTTACGACATCTTCCGAACATAGTTAGTAATGTAGTAACGAAATGCAGATCAATCTTTGCGAAACTTTCCAGTGGTCTGAAAAAGTGACTTAAACCTACACAACCTTGAGAATGACTTTCAAACTAAAATTCGCCAGACATTTCCAATGATATTCTCATTAGTCCCTGGAAAATAAATGTGATACTTCCATCAGATCTTTTTTGATATTTTTCAATTAGATATTTTATTAGTGAATGTAATTGAAAAAATAATCCTAACCGTTACTTCAATAGTTATATTAGGTACTTATATCGTTTTCTTTAATGAAAATAATAATACTATGCATTGTGTGGTTTAAGTAGCAATAGGTAGGTACTAGAAGTTATTTTAGCATGGATTTATGTATTTATACGCATGTATTATATACACAAGACTGCTATAAGGTCGCTATCGGCAGTTATCGTGGGTAGTTTTTCATCTTTTGTATCGAAGTATTATAACATATTTCAATAAGTTAGATGTAATTGTTACAATAAGTGCTTTGTTTTAACAGCACCTCTCTTGACTGTGTTAAATTTTAGAGCGAGATAGACAGTTTTGACTGTTTAGACAGACGGCTAATTTATTGTAATTGTTACAATAATTGCTAATACTTCAATACAAAAATGAAAAACTACCCTCGATAGCTGCCGATAGTGGCCTATAGCAGTCTCGTGTATAGAATAGATACGATGTAGGTAATTTTGGTGCTACGCAATCGAATGAAATTCGAAAATAATAAGATATTCGTGAATTAAAAGTAATTTAAAATATTTATTACTTATAATATATTAATATATTATTTAATACTTCGTGTGATTTTAAATATTACATGTAAATAAAAATTTAATTCTGCATAAATGTTTAAGTTTCATTGAGAAGAGAGTTCTTTAATTTTTATATGAAACGTCGGACATAATAATTCTCAATCCGAAATAAAAAAGGGTTATTTTAAGAACAAAGTGAATTAAAACTACTAGACGTAGTAGATAGAAACTCATTAAACTTCCTAGTCTACTTTTTATTCGTAATGATGCGCTTGCAAAATATTTCCAAAACAATATCTACCTACATAAATAATATTTCACATAATATTGTATGTATGACATAACCGTTTTCGTCCAGTTAATCATTATTTAGTATTTATTCACTTTTAATTAATAAATTATAATTTCAAATGATAATTGTAAAAATAATACTCTGTATTATTTCTTAGTATGAAATATATGTACCTAAATAATAAAATACAAAGAACAACTGTTGTGTCGTGGAAAAATAATAAAATTTATCAATACGTAATTGCTTACTTATTCCTTTTTTATATTATTCTTTGCAACGCATTGCTAATTAAAATGAATCACTTTTTTAATCACATGCATTCCATTTAGAAATTCTAAAATCCCAATATTGATATCGGGATTAAGATTTATATGATTTTGTAAATAATACCATATTTTTATTGACAAAAGAAATGTTTTTTTGGATTATGGTAAGTATATTAAATAAATTATAATTGTCTATCAAAAACTAAGTATATATTTTTTAAATAATACTGGAATGTTAGTACTGAAAAAATAATTATTTGACAAACCTCAGAAGCATACCTAAGATTCGATTAAATATTGGGTTCTTTTTCATTGGCGCAGTTTTAAACCAATCAGATAACATAACACAGATGTAAAAATTCTTATATTATATTCTTTTTAACACTACAGCAATGAAACCTAATAAAAGTAGTGTAATTAGTAATAGAAGTGAAAGCAGGTTTTGAGAAAATCACATAAATATATTGTGAGTTGAGATCTCACCGAAGATCTAACCTGAAGCCCCAGTTGATAGGCCTGTACCTTATGCATATGACCGTGAGGGCCGACCTAGTGAAAAATAATTGTCATTACTCATAGGTAAAAAAAATGTGAGTTGGATTCCCATTTGGCCTAACCTTTCTTATTTGCAATATTAATACTGGTACTTGCTGGAATTTGAATTTAAATCCATTATAATTTCATAGTTACGTTTGGTGACGAGGTTTTTCAAAATTATGTAGGTATATTTAACAATATATATAAATTAATATTGTTGATCACATATGCGTGTGAAACATGGACCCTAAGTAAAAGAGAGATCCAGAAACTTAGAGTAGCACAACGTGGTATGGAGAGGTGCATGCTGGGCATAACGCGAAAGGACAACAAGAGAAATGAGTGGATAAGGAAGCAGACAAGGGTTTGCGATGTAATTGAGTTTATTAAAAGCCTTAAATGGAGATGGGCTGGACACATAGCTCGAAGAAGAGACAATCGTTGGACAAATCTAGTCATCCAGTGGTATCCAAGAAGTATAAAACGTCCGCAAGGTAGATCTAGAGGCTGCTGGATCGATGAAATGATAAAGTTCTGCGGAAGTACGTGGCAATGCAATGCACAGGGCCGAGAGAAGTGGAAGCAGCTTGAAGAGGCCTTCATCCAGCAGTGGATAGATTCAGGCTGATGATGATGATGATGATGATGATATTTAGCAAACTTTCAATGTATGAATAGTCACTACCTGCTATTAAAGAGGTAATTATATATCGTCACCTTACTATTAAAACCTCGTAAGTCTGTTTGAGAATTATGTTGAGGGGAAGGAAAAAACGTAATAAAAACATTAATTTTTAACACATCTCTAATCGATGAATCTGCTAACACTGAACACTGTGAAATACGAGGTTTTAATAAACATGTCTGAAGTCACGAGACGTACGAGTTTTTAAAATTTGACGATACATGTTTTGATATGATTTAAAATGTGTTTTTGTTTAAATTTTGTCGAACAAACTTCATTTTTCCATAATATCGGACTTACGAGGTCTTAATTGTAAAGTCACGCTATGTATAATATGTAAAATGACTTTATATAATATTATAAAATGGTTCATTTATTTGTATCTAATCTACTAATACCCGTATTTAAAATATCTTTAATCTTGAAGTTCATATTTTCATCTTGGATTGCAATCGCTAATGACATTTCTTTTGATATTCTAAATAAGCTGGAAAAATCTTAATTCAAATACATATTATATCCAGTAAACTTACGGTGTAATGGGCACCTGAAAATCCTGCGTAACAGATTCAAATAAATATTCCTAATTGCCGCTGCCGTGAGGCGGACGCGTTAATATTTTCCCTGTCCACATCTTCTATACACGCACTAACGCGCAGGAGCGAACTGTAATAAAATAAATATTTAAATAGGTATACCTACTATTAACTGATATTTGAAAGACAGAATGAAAATGGAGTGTGACGCATACGTCACAATGACGAGGTCATTGCATAGACTAGGATCGACTATCCTGGAGAATTTATAATGAAAATGTTAGCGAATTATATATATCTATAACGTACTTAACGTACAAATAATGGAAATAGTGGAAAGTCTTGTTCGTTCAAAATACGACAGAATTATATTTAAAGTTGGTCATAATCCTCAGCCATAAGGAATCGACCCTTAAAGAAGAAGAATACAAATCAATCAAAAATAATTCTTACTATTACATAGTACCTACCTATAATATTTTTATAATAAGCATATTGCGATATCATTCTATAGACATTCGTAAATAATAGAAATAATTTATATAGTGTTTATTACAAATATTAAAATTCATTAAGTATACGTATCATTTGTGTTGAGTATTCTTGAATAAGCCAGCATTATTAAATTTGGAGTCCTAACAGGTCCGTCCACACAATTAAGTTGGATCGAGTCCACAATAGATTTCTTAGATTTGATTCTATCCTTATGATAATCATAATAAAATAATTTTTCTGACTCGTTATCTTCTGGGTATGCTATCAATACAATATTTGTCTACCCGAAGAGTGATTGATCTTTTAAACCATTCATTTTTTACTTCTTCGTGGGTTCATTTACAACCCGTATATACTGGCAAATATTAATTTTCATGTTCTCACCAATATCACTCGTAACTCAACGGTCATTATGATACCCCATCGGAGGTGATGTTTCATGATGCTGTGTATCGTGCGATTAACTTATTTGATGGCACCATAAAGGTTGATTTATTTTTTATTAACTATATCGTGTTTGTGGACGTGATAAATTTAAAATAATTGTATTTATCATTTTACTTTAATATCTTTTCTACTTTCTTGTTATATTGGTTGTTATTTGTAATTAACTCATTGTTATAATTTGTATTTATTATGTATTATGGCGCATTGACCAATCACTGTAATGCCATTATACTCTTTTTCTAAATAAATAAATAAAACCATATTTAGGCATCTATGTCGTAAATAACTAAGTGTATAAAATATTAATAAATTCATCTTCCTTATGATACTGTTGACATAATATGAATATAATTATTGAGTATAATAGCAATAAAACAATTAATTATTGGAATCAATTTAAACTATATTGCATAATTTGAATCAACAAGAATACAAAAAGATCCTCTAGCAAAGTTGCGTCTTATAAATGAAAATTTTTATTTAAAAAATAATTGCTTTACCTTTAAGCAAAAAATGATTGAAAAAAAAATATTACATCACGGATGCTGTATAAATATTGAGTACAGCCTTACTTTATGCGTGTCAATTAAACAATACATATTTTTGAAATACGTCACGTTTAATTTGACATCATACATAATAGATACAGATTCTTTATAAATTAATTCGATCTTTAAAAAGAGTGATGCAATTATTGTAAATCGGCCCTGTTGTAATAACTCTCACAAATAAAACATGTACACACATACAAACAATCCTGACATATACCTACCTACACTTTATACAAATGGGTATGTAATTCATACACACAGTGATACATATTAGCACACGGATTAACACAGGCTCAGTAGTGAGATGGGATCGACGAGATAATCGGACAACGATGCGGCATCCGATCCCACGAATGGAAAACACACGAGCCGGGCATAGCTCTACTCACCGGGGAAGAGCTATACTTAGTACTTGAGTAAGTAAAGATTTAGTTAGTTGAATCAGTATTCAGTACCTAATTAGTACCAAATTAGTATAAAACAGAGTTTTTGTTACCTATGTAATTCTAAGATATTTGAGATAATTTATGTTCAAACAATACAAACCCAGCTTCAGAACATTACTAAGTTAATTTATATTTACGCAGAAATCAAACCAGCAAGAAGTGTATAAAGATTGGCTAAATCTATCCATCCAATGTTTCTTCCCTGGCTCACCTAATGCTTGCAGGTATGTACAGTGCATCAGAAGCTTCGACCCATTGCTTTTAATTTCACGATACCTATAATATTAGATGGGTAACAAAAATCAGTTAGAATTATTCTAGTTTCATAAATGAAACTATGTTTTGCCGATTGAACACTTGCCACTTAAATTGCCTATACGTACTTTAGTATTTTTTTCTCTTATTTTTACATTATCAACTACAATGTTTTCATGCCATGCTTTCAGTTCTTTATGCTATGGCAACGATAATCCAAAATATGGTTATTCATTTGGTTTGAAAAATCTTTTTCAAAAATAGCTCTAATAATTTTCCATATAAATAAATTATGATATCATTGATGAATTTAATTCTTAAATAAACGTAGAATTTAACATTTTCTTACGGTAAGGATATATTTAGCTTAGATTTATTTAATGTTAAAAAATTCCCTCATAATAATTTAGTTTTGAACCCCGGTAATAAAACCAACTATCAATAATTAATAAATTCATAAAGAATATGAAAATACATAATATTTGCTTGCCAATGCATAATACGTTCTCCAGGTATCTCTATTGTGAGCTTTCCAGTCATCTGCACTCACGTCTTTGCGTACCGTTTGATCTTAGATTATAGAAAAATATAAATAGAGCTATTGCAAGTGTTTATCCTTCAAAACATGACAAACTTTTTCACGCAGTTGCCTCGCCCCCTTCACGCTTCCTCCGCGACCCTTTCCTGGGTTATTCGATAATATGTGTGACAGTATGCGTGTCGTAGTGTTGCCAGATATCGAATATTTATTCCAATGTTATAATTTTATAAGCGATGTTTTTATAAATTATATTATGGCAAGACTGGCGTGTTGGCTATGCACTTGGTAAAACATTGCTCACTAAAATCGGCTCATGCGGAGGGCTTGCGTTTGGTGTTATTCGCACATACTGGAGGCATACCAGATGACTAGTGTGGTTCCTCCACAAATATTACAGAGGGCTGATGATCCATCGCATCTAATAACATGTTCTGCTTATATGACCGACAATCAACATCTCAACGTTACTGTGATTTTTTTGTTCATTACCGGCTCTAATCATTAGAGGAGAAGATATAGTTACATAAATAATACTAGCATTTATACTTAAACCTTCTTTAAGTATGTATACATAGTTAAAAAAATATTTAATATTATCTACATTGTAAAATATAATATCGATTGACATGAAGAAAGTATCTATTGCAGTAAATCATTCTGTTTTTTTACACTCAATGCAACAAGAAGCACCGTGAGATATAAGTAAAATAAATTATCACTTTGAATAAGTACACTTTTTGTAGAACGTAGAGGATATAAATAAAAATGTTTCAAGTAGTGAAACAGAAATGTCAATGTACGGCTTATTAGTATTTGTGTTGCATATATACAGGCACTTTCAAAATCATGATCCCAATAAAAAGTTTACAAAAATATAACAATGTTACACATTTTTAAATCTTCTAAAATTTTGTTTATTTATTTAAATAATGAATTGTTTTTTGACAGCTGCATCTATAAGAGCTTTACAGTTGAAAACTATCATCTAATGTCGTCACTGTGACTATTTTTGAGAGCAAACCAAATGTGATATCTATACATACAAGAACGAAAAATGATATCATATTATGTTACTTTAAAAACTGATTGAATTGCTACGAAAAAAACTTCGTAAACTGACGTAAAAAAATCTTCATTTAGTTAAAAGGTAGCAGCAGAAATTTATCCGTAAACTGTAATTTTATTGTTTTGTAGAATTACTCATACATTTACACAATTACTACATACACTGTCATGTTGGATGTGTATTTTAATAAAAGGGAGGGTCTATAAATTCCAAGGAATGGCCAAGAACCATTCTTAGAGAAAATTTGGTTTGGAAAAAAACCACTCATTAATATCATATTTTTTTCCGTGCACGCCCATATAATGGTCTATTTATGCGCGATTATTATTTTATTTGTATTTTCACTGCCATATGAAAAGCTTTTATCTACCCATATTGCTTCATGTGATATCATACAATTTAAAAACAGGACATTCAAAAATAGTTGCTGATATTCCAATGATAACTTATTTATTACATTTTTAATAATATGCTACTTCATACAAAATGTTGAATTTTAAAATTGCAATAGGTATATAACATGAAATAAGTTTATTTAGATATATAGGTAAGTATGCTTATATAAAAAAAATCGGCGTGTGTACTTATGTACGCGCGTTAGAAGATAATTATACGTATTTCCTACTTAACAAAACAAAAACAAAACTTGTGATAACCTAGATTCTTCGACTAGCTCTTAATTTTATTGTCTTGTTAAATTACACACTCAAGAAAAAGGGCTACTTATTGGAGCACCGTTTGTTTATTTATTTACACTTTAACTTATATTACTAAATTATATAATTATTTCTCGTTGTTTTTATTTTTAAAGTAACAACTGTCACTCTGACGTTTAATCGTTTGTTTACGTAAGGAATTGCAAATGGTCAACAATAATGAATTCGTTGCCTAGGCAACGGAACAATTCCACTATCAAACTTGCGTTTGTATACAGCTAACTGATTCGCAGCTAACTTTCGTAACGGTGTGCCCGCGCAGCTGTCAATTTCACTCTAAACCAAACGCCTCAAAAGAAGTATAATTTCAAAAATATATTTTTATTGACGTCACCGACATCGGTTATATAAATTTTTTATTGTTATTTGCATTTATTATTTTAAATGATTTTTTCATTCCCCTCTACAATGGCATCATACTTGGTTGTTTCTATTAAAGGTGTGAAGTAAGTCCATCGCGTTTGTTTCGCCGGATTTAACACGCCGCACGTCACCAATATCAAAATAAATAGCTATCGATAGTGGAGAAAGATATAACAAGGATGTCTACGTTCAAGATTTATATCTATTATTTTCTTATCGGAAAAGACGATATTGTGTTGTGACCTATTCTTTCCGTGTATGTCATTGCATTGAGAAATTCGATCCAATAATAAGAAAATGATCTAGAAGATACCAGAAGTATTTCTCTTATTGCATCGAAATATGCTGTCCTACTTTACAATTATTATAACAGTACATACATTGTGTATTGTTAGAGTTGCTATTTTTCAATGTAATTACTATTGTTCAATGTAATTGAAATGTTAAATTATTATGTTACGTGGAGACTGCAAAGAATGAGAAGATGCAACGTCACTAATTTTTGAGACAAATTTTCTAATTAAATACTTAATAAAAAAATTATCTTTCAAAACATATACTGTGACTGGAAGTTAAATATGCTTTCAATTTTTAGTTAAGTAATTAATTCAGAGATTTGATAAATAAATGTTAAACTAAATAGCAAAAGTTCGTTTTGAAATATCGAAGAAATAAAATTGGTAATGTTATATTATTTATAATCAATTTATCGTTATAATATTTAGGTATTGATTTTATACAGCTATTCTGTCTTTTGAATCACTTGCAAAATAACGTTCTAAGACAATATAATTGAAATAATAAATGACCTTAAAATTTTCACTCTCTTGATATCGCCAAATAATATAACCACGTCAATACTTTTCGTTTGTTTGATCTTAAACTGTACAGTAAATTTAAAAAAAAAACTCTATACTTGCACTAAAAAAATAAATTATTAAAATTAATAGTGTTGTCCCAGCATAAAGGTGACGAAAAAGCACGTTTCGTTTCGATTTAATACAACACAATAATTGATTATTTCAAACATCATTTTATTTTTTGCCTAAATTCTGACATGCATACATATTACCATGTACTACTGCAATACTATTAAATTAATCAACGGTATAGTAAGACTTTTTTTAAAGCACTTCCACTGAAATTATTAAAATTCATTAATAAAAGACTTTATTACAATGCCATCGTCATATCGGACTGTACATTATTGTATAATTCAATACAGTGTGGGGGTTTTTTTAAACAGAGATTTTTTAATAAACCAATTATTTAATCCAGTAGATCAACTTTCTGGATTAAAATTCATGTAGTGATTTAAAAAAATGCGTGAAAATACGCTGATATTTTTTTTATTTAATCCATATTCGCATATTCCATTTAGAAAATGGTGCACGGCCCGGCTCGCAGGTTATAAGTACACCTCTGTCCTAAAGTATTAATCAAATTTTAAACTAGCGAAACTCATAGGAAGTATATTACACTAGCCATATTTTTACGAGTTTTCTTTATAGTCCATCTAGAGAAGACATCAATTTTGTATTTATAGGCGACCATGCATCTCCACGGTTGTACATACATGACGGCTGGTGGTGGGAACCTAGGTAGTACTTAGGATATATATATTATTTTACGTTAAATATTTTATACTGCCTAAAGACTAAAATTTTGTACACCCACGATGGCCGAGTGGCTTAAATGCCGGCCTATAGAGTCGAGGGTCCCAGGTTCGAATCCTGGGTCTGGCTAGTACACATATTGTTTTTCAATTTGTGTATGAGTCAGAGTATGGACCTAATAGGTTGAGCAAGTGGCTGACATCCATTTCTCGTAAAAAAAAACAAAAATCTGTCAATACAAACCTCCACTCTGTGGAGGCCCATATGATCCTATTAGGATCGGACATGGTCGAAAGAAGAAAGACTAAAATTTTAATAGTCCAAATATGGTCCAGTTTAAAAATTTTATCATGCGGCTAGCACATTATTTGGGGAAATGTTTTATACCCGTCCATCATTGGCGTCCACTTTCTATAACAAAATATTATCACAGGCTCAAAAATATAATTTTTAATACAAATTTTCACACTTATTTCAATGTAGGTAGAGTATATTTTGAAAAGATATAATATTTATCTGCTAAAACGAATTTAATTTCTCTCGACATACCCGAAAGAAATCCAATATGTTCAAATCCAATTCTTACTTATATTTTACATAATATTATAATGAACACGATCAATTACAAATTCAAAGCGTTCATAAAAAAATGGCAAAAATAATATGTTTTACAAATATTATCCATATTATAAACTCTCCTAACATAATATGGAATATATCAATATCTCAAGCGATTTAAATAAAAATTGTTACTTAACGCATTGAAACAGAAATGTCAATGTACGGCTTATTAGTATTTGTGTTGCATATATACAGGCACTTTCAAAATCATGATCCCAATAAAAAGTTTACAAAAATATAACAATGTTACACATTTTTAAATCTTCTAAAATTTTGTTTATTTATTTAAATAATGAATTGTTTTTTGACAGCTGCATCTATAAGAGCTTTACAGTTGAAAACTATCATCTAA
The DNA here is from genome assembly GCF_057557595.1 of Rhyacophila brunnea. Taxonomy (NCBI): domain Eukaryota; kingdom Metazoa; phylum Arthropoda; class Insecta; order Trichoptera; family Rhyacophilidae; genus Rhyacophila; species Rhyacophila brunnea. Next base: position 3,232,318 of record NW_028232796.1, on the reverse strand, counting down.
TGTCGTCACTGTGACTATTTTTGAGAGCAAACCAAATGTGATATCTATACATACAAGAACGAAAAATGATATCATATTATGTTACTTTAAAAACTGATTGAATTGCTACGAAAAAAACTTCGTAAACTGACGTAAAAAAATCTTCATTTAGTTAAAAGGTAGCAGCAGAAATTTATCCGTAAACTGTAATTTTATTGTTTTGTAGAATTACTCATACATTTACACAATTACTACATACACTGTCATGTTGGATGTGTATTTTAATGTGCATTTTTTTACATGCTATAGGTATTGTAAGTATACCCGATCCACTTTTCAGGGCTTTTTTTGCACGGTTTCGAAATAACACGGTTTAAAATAAGAACCGAATACATTATTTTAGTATCTTTTATTTACACTGACTTTTTTGCTTTAATATTAATCAAAAAATTGCGTTGCAATGGACCGAACGTAACTGGTGCATACATATTATGTTGTTACCGAATGCCGCCCAGACATACATACATAGCGCCACTAGTCAGTCACTTCAGGTTCGATATTAGAGACACGCCGCGTGCTTCGGCGTCAGCGTTATTAAATATTTCCAGCGATGAGAGTGATTTTTTGCCAGAAGAAAACAGCAGTAAACGGGCACGTTTATTGTCAAGTAACGAGACTGAATGAATATATTTCTCGATGCTAAATTTAATTTCAATTGAAAACTATGTATTTTTATGTATACTTACATATTTTAATGTATAAATAATAAATAAATTTGATTTATTTTTGAGTTCAAGACTTTCGTATTTTGAGTTGATTTTAAGTAATGGAACCTATCTACCATTTTTGTATGGGCACCTTATCTTTTTTTACACGGTATTTTTTGGAACGTATCACCCGTGCAAAAAGAGGATTGGGTGTATATTCATAATCCATAAAAAAATCAGTAGGTATGTATAGGTATTTATTTTTAGGTATTATTAAGGTACATGGTAAATACAAAAAAAAATAAGACTAAAGCACTGCAATTTTTATCACTCGGCCAGCACATTTTTGCGGCAATGTTCTGTGCTCGTCCGTCATTGGTGTCCACTTATTACCGGGAGGCATTATCACCGTCCGAAAAATGCAGTTTTGCACGTGATCAAACAGTCGAAGGCTTTCGAGGGTGCATTCTCGCGGCCGTCAAATAGAAGTCAGCCGACCGCTTTTACTGCGAAATTATTATTGCACACTATTTTTTGTTGGTGTTAAACAAACCGCGATGAGGTGTATGCGGAGAATATAATAATATATGAACATACACCAGTATGTACCAATTATTTAAGAAAGTACTTATTTACCTAGTTTTATGGACCCAATGTTTAAGCTCGATTTTATATAAATAAAATGGATTTCAAGTTATACACATTTATATTTTTATAAAAAATCCATGTTTTTTTTTTAAATAAATATAAAAAATATTTTAATTATAAATTAGCCAAAAATCTGTACGAGTAAAATTGAAAACTTAAACTAAATTTCAATAATAAATATGACCATAAAATATAATGTAATAATAACGTAACTGTGGACATAAATATGAAGCAAATTCACATTTTTTTTACAATTGTGTGTTTCGCGAGCATAGTGAACCAAGTTAATTCTGGTTATTTTTGAGTAAGCAAGGTTAAATCATAATATTTGAGTATTTCTAATTCTGTAATAGAATAATTTCCCTTACATAACAACTTAAATATACTCAAAATACCACTTCAGAATTGCAAACATACCCTAACATAATTATAAATACTCATATATTAGGTTTGAACCTAGCTTACTCAAAAATAACCTGAATGAACTTGATTCACTATGCTTGTGAAACACTCAATTGTAATTCTATCTTTGACTTAAAAAAATATTTGTCTTTTTAATGTTTTCAGATAAGTACATATTTATTAATTAATACAGTTGAAATTGTAAATTATCAAAAAAATGTCTCAAATTGCAAGCTTCGTATTTTTCGGCTAAGTTTCTCTGGTAGGTAGAAGCCTCCTCCTTATGCAGGTAAGTATTGGAAATCGATCGTGTCGGTAGGAATATGTACTACTGACAAAAATAGAAGAGAAAGCTAGATTTCTATTTTTAAAACATCACTTATTTACTTGCAAGAATAACGCTAAGTTAGCAACTCCGATAATAATATTGTGTAGAGTTCCACAATTTGAAGGATCTTAGCAGATTTTACTATTGACCGTTTATCATTCCCAACCATTAAACCATGACCTACAAATTTCATTACAATGTCTGCTCTATTAATTGTAGACAATTTATTATCACTGCAAAAGCAATTAAAAATTCTAAATAAAACATTAATTTCGTGAAAATTTAATATTATTTGTAAATTAAATTAAAGTGTAAGTCGTATCCCTTGTTTATTGCATACCCATTTTTTTCGTATTTTAGGCTGAGAGGGATAATAAACCGCACAGAATTTGATAAAAATATGACCACTAAAAATTGCAATAAAATAAAATTGCGAATGACGATCGCATGTACTGAAAGGAAAAATGGATCCTCTTACCTGCAACAATTTTCGTATATAAAAGTCTAAAAAAATGTATTTTGTACATAGAAAAAAGTAACTTTTATTACTGGGAAAAGGTATTCTTACAAACGGCATGCATCTTATTATTTTGAAAAAAATAACGCTATTTTTATAGAAATAGGTGATATTATTTTTAAAAAAATATTAAACTATCTACGGTAGTATGAAATAAATTAATAATACATTAGTGAATTAAACTTTTATGTGATTCCAAAACGATCTTAGTATGGGTGAACTTTATAAAAAATACTAGTACCTACTTATGTGATTTGAAGATTACTTTCAATAATGAAAAGGGATTGTGACCTACTGTTAATGTCGCTTCAATTTGAGGCATTGACCACGCAATGTAGAATAATAATAATATGTAAAAATAAAATAAAGGTTAAACTTAAAATTTCATATTTCCACTAAAATAAAACAAAAACACATAGAAACATAATATTATATTTCATTATCGTACGTAAGAAAGAAAATCAAGGACTACTTTTTACATTTTTACTGGGCTTACATAAAAAAAATACCGACCAGATTATCTGTAGGAAGATTTGGAGAGGCTGATAATCTGGAACGCATTAATGTCGTTAGGCTTCGTGGATTTGGCTGTCGAGAAAATTGGGTCTTCTGATTCAGCTAAGTGCATCCTGACTAATCCCTCAGAGCGGATTGAGCTTTTCAAAAAGTTTCATTACATTCCAATGAATTGAACTTTTGGAATCTTTATTTAATAAATCATTCTTAAAATATACTATTAAGAGTATTAAGCAAGTACACGTTTATTATATAAACTGTTCAAATATAATACATATTATATAAATTATTATTCTGTTCAAAAGTTTTTTACGAAATGGGTAAAATAATAATATTTCCAATTACCAAATAATAAATTGTGGAAACATTTTTGCGTAAGAAGTTGATTGTTTAATTTATTGTATTTCTTTGTGTTTGCGTTTGACTTTTCCCTTTACGATTTTTTTCTGAAGACTAACTCTTTCTATTACATCTTGTTTGTTAGGTATTTAAACTAAGTGGTTGTCATAAACCATAGCTGCCAGTATCTAACGTGTTTATATTTTGTTAAATATTTAAATAAAAAAATTGTTTAAAAAAAATATTTATCATTTCATTAAAATGCCGAACAATAAAAAATTTACTGAAAAATAAAAAAATACTAGCTAGGTATATTTTTTTTAAATATTGAAGAACATGTTTGTTAATACTATTATCGACATCAGTGATGTGATGACTAGAGCGGGTCATGGCTTTCTCTGCAACTGTATTCACCTCGCAATTCAATAAATTCAGAATTTATAAAGATAATAAGGACAATATGTGTGTTTCCTATATCAATAACGTGGCAATGTATAAAAACATAATTAATAGTAATGATTCAATCGGCCCTTGTAGTCCAGTGCGTATGACGTAAGCCATTCATCCGGGCGCTCCAGGTTTAATCCCAGTGAGGTCACAATATATTTATTTGATTTTTTTTCAAAGTTTGGGTGTTTGTTTGCGCCATTTCTATTACTATCTACACTACTGTCATTTGGTCTCATGACCTGTTGTGTTATAAATAATATTAATAAAGCGTCAGATCAAACATCGTTTAAAAATAATTTAATTAGTAGACAATTAGGACACCTTCTTCTGAATGGGATGTTACTTTTTTTAGTGAACTACAATATTAATAAATAAAATTGTTATCTAGTAAATTACTTTCCAGTGAAGTATTAAAAAATATATTTTTGAGCCAAAAGTTACTTTAGTAAAAACCTCGACCTGCTATTTTGTAATATACTACAAAATGTAATTTAAAAATAAATTCTACCTAAGGTCTACCCAAAAAGTCTACCCAAGGTACAAAATAGAATGTTAGTATTTATTTAACATTCAAATGTAGAGAATAATGAAACAGAATTTATCTTTATAAATCTACATTCATTTCGAGTTCATTTGTCGTAGCGGTTGGTACAGAAGGAAACAAAAGTGATTTGACCAGATCGTACATTACGATCTTATCAGCAAAAAGAGAGTAACCGAACTCACCCGAAAAGTACATTTCAGCTGGTTTCTTTTGCATGGGTAGCCTAATGTTAAACATTATTTTTTCCACTGGAAAAAATCGTAGAACAATTTATTATGTGTGCGAAAGAAAAGGGAAAAAGGTAAAGATTAACTGAATATGTCAAACTAACTAGTAGAAAAATAACCAGTGAAATGAAGGCTTCAGAATTAGTAAATTTTCAATATAAACCTTCATATTCAAAAGTTGTTCAAATTTCAATCTCTGATTGGTTCTCATAAAAAATGATGATTTTATCTCCCCTTGTTTTCGCACAAAATATCGTTATGGTGATACATCAGTGAAACGGCAAATAATTTTCAACTGTAGGCGCGACGAAATTTTGGACTCGCTCGCATTCTAAGAGAGAGAACGTCGAGCTGGAAACACGTCACTTTGTTTCGTGATGGCGACGGGCGTATTAATTCTTAAATCGTGTAAAGATGACTAAAAACGTTACCCATTTACTTGAAAAAGAAAACATGTCAATGAATATATTATTATTTTTACTAATAAAACAATAAACAGAACATAAAATGGACGTATGCCGGATTTATATGACAAATTATATTTCGTTTGGCATGCGTTATTTGCATCCGCAATCCGCGCATCGCCTAGCCACGATATTTTTAGACCGTGCCTCAACTGAGGTACAGCATTAAGTAAAAATTCTATCGATTGTTATATTATATTTGCAAGAATAGAATTTTGCTAAGTTTATTGGATTATTCGAGGGAATCTTAGGAAGATATTTCCAGGGATCCAAAAAAATATGCCTAGATACGAGGTGTTACCTTGTGTTCTAGGTGGTGCCAAGATCTCTCCAATTTTGTAGTTTTAATGTACTTGCACTTTCTAATGTTAAAATTAAAGAACGTAGCATTCGTTATTGATTATACATAATTTAGAGTAGGTACTCGTACCTCAGAAATAAATGGACCCCCACCAATTTACGACGAAATTAAATAATATTCATACAACTGAAGCTCTTTTCAAATTTAGATTATATTGACTACTGGCTATTGTGGTTTCAATCAAGGTACCAATAATAGGAAGGACTTACCTTGAATGCCTAGCAAAGTCTTTCTTATGTCGATAATTGATAATAATTTCTTGGTTAAAAATTCAAATTCCTTTCCTTCCTTTGGTTAAAAAGTCTCAACTGAGTCTTATTTTTATAGCTTTACGTATACATATAAATACGATGTTAATACATATTATTACAATAATTTTACGCTCACGTTATTGGAAAGTTTTATTATTTATGTATATATATGCATATGTGTGGTATAATATATACATAATATGTATATATTATGCCACACTTTTTGAAATATTAGCAAAACTAAAATGCTAACCGTAGAAGAGGGGTCTATTATACTCTATGTCTATATGATTATTTTATTATCCAAAATAACAAAATAGAAAAAAAAATGTCAATGATAAATAGTGTTTTCGTGAACATAATTGTTATCACAGATATACTCTAAAAGTTCGGATGATCGAATAAAACGTTTTGTTCTTCTCCTGAACAATTTGTTTTTGCATATAGACCCCTTTTCCGGGGATGCCTTCAAATACTCATGCAGGTATTACAATTCAAATTTATAGGAGAGAAAAAAATACAATTTACACTTGTAGACCACGTTCTTCAGACACACTAGAATGCCTTGATATTAGGCTGAGCCAAACATATCGAAAGATCCAGTTGCAATTGATATTTTTCCATGAAATAGAGTATACAGGGATAAATGTAAAAAATATGAGTAACAGATAAACATGATTATATTATTTATTTATTTATTAAGTTATGATAAAATATAAATATATTAAATAATCTCCTTTTTTATTTCTTCTCCATCATATTAAGATAATATGAAACTATGTATCATAATTTATTATAACTCAGCATCAAACTATTGTAAATATGACGACACACGTCATCCTTGTGTAACCCTAAATACGATATATCCATATAATGTGAATGTGCTGTCTCCGGATACCTCTCTCAATGAAAGCGGGGGAAAAGTTTTGGGATTTTTTTTTAAATATGTAAGTCATTTAATATTTTAAATTAAACATAATATTGAACCTCCCTTCATTGTCCGTAACAAAAGAAAATACTAACCAGTACAAATGTACGGCGCACAGCCAAAAAAGCGAAATCCGAGCAAAGGTGAGTAAATAATGGGGCATGGGAAGTTTTAATTTGGCACATAACACGTTTAAGCCAGTGTGGATAAGAAGTGAGGGGGAGAGAGATGGAAGTTTCCGCTTTGAAACGCGGCGGTGTGGGAGCGAGCGAGATAAATAGAGGTAAGGAAGACAGATTGTGGCGAAACTGCGGCAAAGAAACAAAAGTCATCGCCGAAGAGTTTGGTTCACCTTTGTTTATAGCGGGTCTAAAATACTCTTGCATTATTACACCGAGAGTAATAAAAATACGTAATTTAATATTTACACTAATTTAGGGTAAGAAATAATATTTTTCTCATAAACGAACCAGTAGAGGTTTTCCATGAAGTATATGGAGCAGTCGCTTCGTCAGAAATTGCCTATGTAACTTTCACAGTTTCAGTATAAAAAAAAAACCTTGTAACATAGTTTCTTTATGCAAGAGATTAAACTACCGTAAATCCAAATTTGGTGGAAATTGAGTTATTACCATATTGTTAAAATTTCATTGTTCGTGCTCTATGACACGATAAATAATTATTAATACATAATAGTATCTCATATCTTCAATAACTATGAAATACTTAATTATGTAAAAGAAAAATAGAAATTACACAAAACCAAAAATGTATAAGTATTAAAATAGAAATGTAGTTATTTAGTTTAAACCCTCTACACATGCGTAGATATTTGAAGCGTGAAAAATCAGCGAATTGGCTCAACTGTAAATTTGTAAATGGACTTACCATTATTTACCTTTCGCATATTATAGACTTTGCTAAAACATAACACGCCCATGCTTGTCCTTCACCACCAGTCACATCCAGAGCCTTTAAGACGTATATCGTGGCGTAACGAACGACTGTGCTTCTCCAACATTGTGATGGGAGTCACCTTTCAGGATTCTGGTTGTGAACTATGATATAACACAACAAGCAATAGCGTATTATAGCAGACTTTTTAAGGGGCCTCCAAACCTGTTATCTAACAAGGCCAGTTAAAGATAGTTTTTCGATATAATATTATGTAAGTACCTGATTAATTATAATCGTGTTGTATACGTATGATATATTTTTTATATATCACTTCTTTTTCATTGAATGAACTATTAAATAATAATATAGTTAAAAAAGAACATTACCATGAATAAATTATTGTACCTACTCATTGTATCTGTTTATAGTTTTGAATGTAAAAACAGGACGACTGTATTGAGCAGGCCATGTCTCAAGGTTGGAAGACACCTAAACATCCTATACCCTTAAAAACACCACAAGCCAAATGTGAATAATATTTAAATACACATAAACTGAGGTTTTTGTTTTATTTTAATATTGTCTGATCTTTCTGTAATAATTTAAGTGAAAAACTTTTTTTTAGCTCTCCTACGTTTTTTTTAAATTTATATTTCCACCCAAAATGAAAAATTCATTCAGAATCCAGGTCGAAAGCTTTTTAGCTCCACTTCTAAAAAATGCACCCCGTCTTCCTAAACCTTTATATTTAGATTCTAGACCAAACCTGCGAATCTGTAAGATGCTAGCAAAAATAATTGCATAATTACAATATTACATAATACTTTTTTAATAATATTTATTTGTTTCTAAATGTCATGTTGTGAACGTCTTAAACTTATAATTTGTAATGTCCACAATATGTAAAATAAATTAAAATTGAAACTGAAATTGAAATTGAAATTGAAATAACTAGATTTTTTTGCCTGTTATCGGGAGGGATGGTTTCTAATCCTGGTGCCCTAATGAATATGAATTTACATGTGATTGTCAATTACCTACGTGGTCGCAGTCATGATATATTCTGGATCGGAACCGTTTCCTCGTGTCAAGCCTATCAAGCACCATTAGCGAGAGGTGCAAGACTAGTCAATGCGCTCCCCAAAGACGTAGACATTTTCGGTGACGTACTATGTATCTTGTATTCGAAATTTTATTTTTCTGTACTTATACAATTTTATGTTTTTTGTTTTCAAAATTTATTTTTCTGTATAAAGTTGTACTTAAATATGTTATTATTATTTTATATATTCCCTTCTTCTCTCTTATGAGGGTAGTATTCGTTATAATGTAAATATCATGTTGTGCACGTCTTGAATTTATATTTGTTATATTCACAGTGTTTTGTTTTCTTCTTAAATAAATAAATTAACAAAGGGCTGCTCTCTAAAATAAAGAACAGATCGTCAACATAATATATACGCTGCATATAGGAATTATTAATTGTTGTTATATTATTATCTTGTGTTTAAAGATCAATATTGTTTAATTATTTGATACTTGATTGAAACCACGATAACATATCACAATAATTATAGTATGAACATTATCCATGCACCCATTAAACCAACGCGCGTGTACGATCCCTAAGTAGAAAATTATTGAAAACCTACCCCGCTGCCACGACGTCAAAATACCTTAGCATACAAAGCCTACGCCTTTCTTGTTGGCAAACAACGAGATCCGCTGTAACATAATCCCGAAGGCTTCTCGGGGTGGCAAGAAGAGCGGGCTAAAAAGGAGTAACGATGTGAACTTATGCAAATTTATTGAGCGGACGCCACCGACAATTTATTACCAAACTACAATTTGATGCCGCGATTATAATGGTAAGATAAGGATTAACATGGCACAGTTCCGTTCTCCTCTGTATAAAGATTTCAAACCGGAGATTTCAATTTGAGCTCAGACGATAATGATAATATTATTATTATTTTAACATAATGGCCGCCGCGGTGATTTAAATGAGCTTTCAACAAGGTTATTTCAATAGACTTTTGTATAATTATATTACTTTAATGGTATTAACTGTCAATTCTTAGCAAAAAGATATTTTATTAATTAAAATAAAACCAAATTTATAGAACGATACCGTGCCCCATGGCCCCCACAAGGGGGGCTGACAGGGCTCAAGCCTCCAGGTCCGGGCTCAGGGGGGGGGAGGAGTGGCGGGTCAGTCACATAATAATTGAGATAAACACACATCTTCAACACATCATAAACATACACTATAACTCCAGAGGCTAAACTGGGCAGGCCATGTCCAGCGCATGCTTGAGTCACGGATGCCGAAGAAAACCCAGGGGGAAAAAGGCCAGTAGACAATCCACGCACACAATTGGGTGATAACATTAAAAAAGATGCCAACCAGCTACTAAAAATCAGGAACTGGAAAAGACGTGCGGAGGACCGTTCCGGCTGGAGGACGGCGGTGGAGGAGGCCTGGGCTCGACTTGAGCTGTAGCGCCATTGAAGAAGAAAAACACACATCTTAAATTTGTTCTAATAGTAAAACGGCTATTTTACTTCGGCGTTATTACTATTTTATATTACCTATTAGTATGATTGTGCGATGCAATTTTTGAATATTGTGTATGTTGATACCTACTCTACAACTCCATAATTTGATATGTTAAAAATCGCTAAAAATACACTGAATTTTTATTGACCTCGAACACCATTTAGAAAACGCCACTGTAGAGTGTCAGACTGTCTTTAACCTTCGTGATAGGTAGGGGGGACCGCCAAAGATCCTGGGCTAGGGGCCCGCTTAAGAATTTGGGGGCCATGCCGTGCCCATTAGCCTTGTTCAAGACGCTAGAGGGAAGCGAAATCTAATAATCAATAAGTTGTTGCGGAGAACAGTATTTAATGAAAAATATAATAAATCATTTATTTCAACATATAACAATTTGGTTTTTATACCTGATCCTTTATTTAGGTAATTAAGTTTTTACTTTATTTAATTGTACTTATTAATTTTTTTTATAAACAAGAATTAACTTTATTTCTTGACAGTATGTATCTGGCATTGGTGAGTGCGCATAGTGCTTTAAGATGTCGAAATACGAAACCCAAATTGCAAGAACCCAAACGGAATAGTATAAAACTAAAATTAATTGGAATTTAAATTAAAATTCCATCACGTACCATCGGTCGATAGTATTAACTTTATAACATATTTCCGGTATTTATTTTTATAAATCTTAAGTTTATTTTTCTATTAGTATTTTTATTCGTTTGGACTGGTTGAAATTTTAAAAAATCAAACAATTATTGTTATAAAATCATTATTCGGTCACAATTATATTTTAGTAATAGGGTAGGTATATTTTTGTAAATTCTTATGAAGTCAACCTTTAAAAAATTCTCAGAAATATTCATCCAACTAAATTGTCTCGCTAATAGGAACCTTTCACTTTCTTACCCAATTATTGAATGAAAAAAAATATTTGACATTTCCTTATATATCACTAAATATTATGTATGAAAATTTCAAAAGGTTTATAAATATCTTGAAACGATTTAAGAGTAGTTAATTTCGCTTAAGAGAGCATAAGGTTTCAAAAAGTCTACCCCTAATAAAGCACAATATGACGTCATATAGAGGTATTTAATTCCGACAAATAATATCCTTCGCAGATTTAAAAGTCATATACGTAAAGCTTATCATATATTCAAACTGAGAAGCATTAAAGAAAATTGTGTCATACGTCAAAGAAAATTTGTCGACACCAGCAGTCTTGTGATATATAATATGCGAGTTTCCGCGAAAACTCTTCTTCTTTGTCAAAAGCGTGTAGCTAAGAGGGATGAAGATCCGCGAAAACTACTCAAGCGTTAGCGCTAGGCAAGGAAGGCTCTATTACCGAGCTACCTGCTAATAGAACCTCCAACTTTCTTACGCCGTGAGGATATGGGCCAGGGACTTTGAACAGAGTCACTCAACGAGAATTATTATATTGTAGAAAGTGTCGTATTAATACATAGCGTCTGATCCGACATTACAAAATTAATGAGGTCGCTTTTTGCGTTACATGATATTTTGTAGGTATATAGAATAGTGCTTAACTGCGTATAGTACCTTCATAAACTATTGTTGAATTTTATATATAATAAATATATGATTTATATACGAGTTATTTATATATTGTGCTTTAAGACAGTACACATAAATTATTATGTATGGAAAAAAAATATTTTTATCCAATTAGTATTCGACAAATTAAAAGTGTTTTTCTTTTGCATCATCCTTAAAGTCAATGCTTTTGAGGTAGTATTTTAGATTACATGTAAATTGTACGTAAAACATTTCACCGTGGCACAGTTCGCCGTGAGCTTCTTATTTGAAAGTGATGACCGTATACTATTTATACGGTCTTCAATTTTATTAGATTCAATATGAACATTAATTCAATTTTCATTGCTGATTTTGGCAAAATTCATGAATTCAAAAATGAAAACCTAACTTAACCTAATATAACGTAATCTAACCTAACCTAACAAATAATCCAGTATATCGGCTATTTTCAAAATTTGTTTGCTGCTGACTTCCTGTAAAGTGTAAACCAACAAGGACCGTGTTTTATTTAGACATGAATTTTATGTCAGTAGGTACTATACGACCCAAAGAAGTTGGACGGTTTTTAATATACGGCCATATATTTCCGATACAACATTTCACGGCGAAGTGTAATGCGGCGAACTGCATACGTACAAGTTTCCGGACACGGTCTGAGATACCTAGTATTTGAATTCCAAAATATTTTAATAGAATTTCCTTCTCAAAAGGGTAAGTATATTTTTTTTTTTAGATATTCACATGTTATGGGTTATATTATGATCATACTATTTTATTCTTTATAATGGTGTTAGGTAACTATCAATTTATTAGTTGAAAGAGATCAAATGTATTTAACTGATATCTAAGTTGACTAAACCATTGATACACATTTTTAGGTTATCTGAGTATTTTAAAACGTTACTTATATTTTTATTCGATATTGCAACACTTATTGTAACATACTTAAGTTGAATAGTAACTAGCTTAATTATTATATTATGTTTAATAATGTTAAGTGCTTCTTATTGGCTTTTAATATTTTTATAAGTAGGTATTCAGTTGTACATTTATTAAATACATTATTATTAAAATTCCCTTTCTATGTATTATAAGATATTATACATTATATGTATATATTATAAATTGAGATAAAAGAATCTCTTAACCACATACTTGAAAAAAAGTATTTATTTGTTGTTATTGTCAACTGAAAAATATATAGATATTGAAATTTTGACGAAATTTTAAATCGTCATGAGTTAATTCGGTATTAGGAATTACCAACAAGATCGACACTTGCGTCAGTAGCCAGTAAGAGGAAGATGTGTGTTTGAATCCTAGATGATCCATGTTATTTTTTAGATTTTTTATAGACGTACCAATGTTAATGACAGCTGTTGCAAATTGAGTACTTAATTTAAAAAAAATAATGCAGTCATTTAGTAAATAAATAATAATATAATATTACTAAATTAAGAGAAGAATATAATATATTTTATTTCGTATAAAATACACAGGAACAACAAAAAACATGTTTTACAATAGTTTGATGGAACACTTTCGTTTCTTTGCGCTCCATACACATTGCTAAAAGACGTGGGAACGTCTCACGTGTAATATTTCAGGAAGAGGCAAAAACAAGATTATTTTCATAAAAATAATTGAAGTTTTGAAATAAATAAGAGCTTAAGCGCCAAATTTATTATTTGAATAGAAACGCGTTTAACAAAATACACATAGAAACTAAATTTCGAATGAAGTAATATAAAGTTTTGTTTTGAAAATGATGTAGGTATATTATATGTTTTTGAAAAACATTCAACATAAAAAAATATCAAAATACACTACCTACATAAATAATTATTATGTACATACTATTAATAATAATAAATATTGTACAAGACTTGACAAGAAATGGTCTGAGAGACATTTATTAAAAAGAATAATACCTATTTATACCCTTTGACATCTTTCATAATATCTTTTTTTCGTATGAAATAACTTGTAATGTGACAAAACACGTGTCGTTTTTAAATTTATGAATGAACATTGTTAGAAACGGTTTGAAATTACTTTGTAGCCTAACATTTATTGACAGTATTTACATTGACTTTTATAATGAAAACTTTTTCTAAACTAAGTTCATTTTGTCTGCTTTGATTGGTTCATTTTTTTGTAGATAGTTATTGAAAACATTCGCCTTCATAGATATGGCGCGTTTATGATTATATCTCAAATAATTATTGTGCGATAGATTTATTTTTCTCCCCTAAATTGCCTACTTATACAGTTAAACTTGTCTAGATAAAATGAATATTTTTCCATATAATATATTATAAATTTAATTATGTATATTGTCTTCGAGATTCTTCTTGGTCGTACACTCATGGCTGAGGATCGTGACCACTTTTTAATTTTGCCATCCTTTAAGCGACCAAGACTTTCCATCCTTCTCGATCTTCCGCTTCTCTCAGGGCAGAGTGAATGGTGCCCCAGTCAGCTCTTTCACTTGGTTGCTCCAGCGCGCAGACGCTCTTCCTCTACTTTGCCTTCCCTGAAGGCTACCTAAAAACACCAGTCTCTCCGGATTGTCCGGTCCGCACCGGATAATATGTGAAAAAACTGCAGAATTCGTCTCAGACATATTGTCGAGAGCCGTACCTTTATCTGCAGTCTCTGGATGATTGACTGGTTCGTCCTGTGTTCCATCCATGAAATACGAAGCATTCGGCGCTAACACCACATCTCAAAGGTATTAATTGCCTTCCGCTCCATTGCCTTCAGGGTCCATGCTTCGACTCCGTATAATAATATAGAGAACACTAATGTTTGCACCAGCATCATTTTTTTTGTATGTAGGTACTTATACTAAATAATATAATCGTCGGAAACTTTAAATGTTATTCAATTAATATGACCAAACGTATTATTCCATTAAGTTACATAAGTAAGATATCTACTTGTTTTCGTATATCAAAAAAATAAATCTTAAATACTCTAACTATAGTGGCAAAATAAATAAAAAGTCTGTGGCACAAACTTTTCCTACAATGATCAATCCTTTTCTCAAACGTAGAAACACATGTATTTTTGGTGTCAAGGGTGGAAATTCGATATCCTGTATAACGCTTTCCTTTTAACGGTGAACAAACATTGCGGTTAAAAGCATCACTTAGTGTTCCTCAGAGAGCATTATTGAATGAATTCTCATTCGTAAACTAAGAATATATGTTGTATACCTACGCGATGTATCACTTTCTATATTATTGTATTATATACAAATAAACGTAAACACAAATTGAACTGTCAGTTATGTTTTCATACTACATAATATTTCACATAAGTGTAATTGATATTAAAATATTCTCATAACCCAAACTTCTTATCAATTTACAGATTAATGAATGCGTCTTCTACTTATTGTTTTAGCTGTTGAAGTTAATTATTTATTACTTCTTGATACTTAATTAAATTGGCAATATGTTTAGTATGGAATTTTGACGATTATCTTTATTTGAGGATACTATACGCACTTTATAGGGGGAAAGATTATATGGCATATTAAAATACAAATACTGCGTGGAATTGGCCACTATGTAGAATGCCGGTGTAGTTACGAACAAGATGAGCTATGTACACATCTACCGGAGGAAAGAAGGGAACTCGACTGCCAAAAACTGAACTACGACAATGGAGATTTAATAATGCTTGACTAAAGCAACTTAAAATCAACAGCACTAGATCATCTGGGATAGAAAAATACATTGGAAGAGGCCAGAATTCGCCAAGGATCTAGTAAGTATAAGAAAAGATTGCCTATATTTTGGGTATCACCGAAGAGCCGATTGCAGTAACATGGTCGAAAAAAAAATCTATATCTGAATATTTAAAAAATCGTTGATGTGGGTACGTACATTAAGTATTTATATATGCCAGAGGTAAACCACGTTATGTCAAAATTTGATGATATTAAGTTCACGTTCGATATCACGATTTAAAAAAAAAATTTATGCTCTATAACGTAATAACCAACAGTTAATTTTATTACAATATCTTTGATAACAGCATAAAATGATAAAATGTTTTTAATGTAAACACGGTTAAGTCAGATTTTGATAACAAATAAACTGTTTTTTTTTTAATTAGAAATAATAATATGTACACAATTAAAACTTCATCACAATCACATAACAGATATAAAAAGTGTTCAAATTACCTACTTATTCAGCTCTCTTGTAAAATTTGTGGACCGTAAATTTACAAATCCCATTTAGATGTAGGTATATAAACATATTATTTTACGTGATTTCTACAAAGTAACAAAGTAACAATATAACTTCAAATTATAAAAAATATATAATTACAATATTTTAGTAAGTATGTAGGTACTTACATTATTTTTTTACAATACTTTTCTTAGTATAAACTAGCAATCATCAACTTACTTTATATTACATTAACTATAAGCTTTTGTGATAGCTTTTTGTATTTCAAAATTCTTTTACGGTTACCGAAGTACGTAAGTTTGTATGCTACGGTGAGATTAGAAACCATTTATAATGTTAGTTTGCTTATAATGTAATAATTATGTAATCTTAGTTATAACTTTAATTTGGAGCCATGTTTTATAGTATTATAACTAAATCTTATTATTACGAAATATAAGAAGACACAGAGTAGGTATGAAATTTGTTAAGATTTGTAAAAATAATAATACTTATCTTACGTCAAACATAATTAATATTTCTTGCGATATATTATGTGGTTAGCATTTAAATATTAAGCTTTAAATTAATGTTTGATAAATAATAATCGTTAACGTACAAATTAATTTAATTTATAATGAGAATACAATAGTAATTGATCTGAAATATTAAAAAAAAGCATTTTAAGCACGATCTTTAAAATTATAAATTAAAACTATTAATAAAGACAAAACAAAACTACGTCTCTTCAAAAATAGTTTGTATCAGTTTTATTCATGTATCGTAGTAAACATTTTTGACAAATTCTTTTTAAAATAATACAGCATCGAGGTGAAATGTATTTGTGCCAACCCTGTTTGACATAAAGTCGACTGTTGCCGGGTACTTCGATACGCTAAACAATGAAAACGTTGGAAACTAGTCCCGGCTAACGGCGTGGGATTAAAGATTATATTTGCCAGGGCTTACAACTTACTGATGTGCCTCATATAGGCAAGACAGGATCGGATAAGTTATTATCCTTTATTTATTCGTGTAGTATACGTATATTTATCAAAGACACATTCATGTATTTATTACAAGCGGTAGTATTCAAGATATTTAGTTTGAATATAAAAATAATGTTCTGACTGTCCGGCTGGCAAAAGTTGTGTGATGGAATCTCAATATGAGAGCTTTCTATTAGTGACTATATATTGAGTCTCTTCGAGATTACACTTACAATCATGTCCACCATAAGGGGTAGGGGGCTGACAGGGCTCTAGCCTAGGGGCCCGGCGTGGCGGTCGACCAGATAAATGAGATAAACACACATCTTAAATTTACTCTAATATGTGGAAAATAAAAGTCGCCTATGGCGCTTCACTTCGGCTTTATTCTAATTTGAAATATGGTAAAAAATGGTAAAAGGTAAAAAAATCTGCCTATAACACCATTGTAGAGCATCAGACTGCCTTTAACCTTAGCGATAGGTAGGGGGGTCGCCAATAATCCTGGCCCGCTTCAGGATGTGGGGCCATGCTTATAATATTATTTAATAAAATTACTCTATCCAAAAGCATAGGTATTAAAATGCTATATTTTTTATCAATATTTATAGATTATTCAATAGAATTTTTTATATTATGGAATTTATATTATTTTCTTAATATAATTGGGTGCGAATGTTCATTGTCTTTTCCTTTCTCAATATAATAGCTACCAACTTGAATTGTGATTCTCCGAGTTCAATTGCTACAAAACTGAACGTATTGTCTAAGAATCTTCTTACTGATAGCTCTGGTTTCAGTTACGTGCTTCAAAAAGCTTAAGGATAAAGGATGTTCAATTTTAAAAACAATGATTATGTATATTATTTAATTAAATAATAATTAACTTCAGTTTATTTTTATTGAAGGCTTAGACTGTATACTTCGGCTCCAGTATTAGTAGCATTGGCTTAAATTAATTTCATTGGCAATGCTGATGATTGTGACCATTTCAAAATATAGACATCTCTTGCGCGTTCAACACTCTTCAACCCTCATGGTCCACTGCAGTGGCGCACGCAGGATTTAATATGGGGGGGGGGGAAAGGAGGAGAATGTAAATTAGTCCCATAGGATCTTTTTCTTCTTCACAGCCTAATTTCTCGTTTAACGGTCTTTAGTCTATTGCACTCGGTGTACCTACACCATGGTCCCCACATCCTGAAACGGGCCCTCAGGCTACGATATTTGGCGGGCCCCCTACCTACCGCTAAGATTAAAGGCAGTGTGAAACACTACATTAACGTTCTTCAAATTGTGTTTCAGTTCAAATTAAGGGTACTTATACAGTGAATTATTGGCGATTTTTAATACATCTACTTTAATAATGGAGCTGTCGAGTATCGACACATAATAATCAAAAAATATATTGCACAATTATATAAGTAATTGAAAATGTTCATGATCATGAAGTATGATAGCGCCGCAGGCGACTTTTTTACTATTAAAGCTAATTTATGATGTGTGTTTATCTCACTTATCTGGTCAACCCGACACGCCGGGCCCCCCACAGCCCGAGCCCCCAGGCTAGAGCTCTGTCAGCCTTCCCCAGCCATGACCTACACCACTCCGGAATTCGGGTGGACACCGAGAATTTTTTGACAGTTCCATTAGGGATTGTGTTTTCGAAATTTTTGTGTTGGAAATTAAAATCTAAGAATTTTTTCTAAAAAGGGTGCTGGAGAATTATTACAAATCATTTTTTTGCCGTGTCTTTATTTGTCTAAGCCCAAATGTATAGTTTATTGGCTTTCAATTTCAATGTTTAAAATCATTTTGATAGTTTTCATTTTTGGAGGGTGCCAGGGCCACTTGCCCCCCCCCCCCCCCCCCCTGGGTGCGCCACTGGTCCACTACTTCCTGCAAGTCAAAGTAAAGGCTTCCCAGTAAGCTTCGTTATTCCATACGATGCATTCCCTACTTAACTGTAAAGGCTGTTAAAAACTATCAGTAAGTAATATTTCATCAGTAATATTGTAACCTATATACATAATACGTAATCCAAAAAATATTCTTCACAATTTTGCGCGTAACTAAACTTCGACATACAAAAGTATCGGCTGGTTTTGCTTGTTAGTTATGAAGTCATTATTGTCATCCTGGATCGATTTAATACTGTATGAAAACTTGTCCAAGGTGATTCTATTCCTCCTAATTATGTTGATTATATTTATTCAAGTATTTTCGGAAAACTGAACTATTTTGTCAAGCAGTCAGTCGAGTCTACTATTGAAAGTTTTCTTCATCTTGAGTCAAAAGTAGTGCACATTATTATAATTACATGTCAAAGAAACTAATAATATATGGCATGCTAAAGGATTTTTATCACAGCTTTACTCTTCTTCCCAAAGTTTTCTACCTAAAATAAAAATTTAATCCAGAATTCAAGTCGTGAGTTTTAATTTTTAGTTCTTCTTCCATAAGAATCCAATCACCTCGTCATAACCCATTTCGGGATTTTTTTTTCGTCAGTCTGGTTTTCCTCTCCGGAATATGAGAGCAGTGTCTTCTTTTTCGGGATGGTTTGCAACCCAAAAGGCATATAATCGGTTTCCTTTAAAGTTTAAAAGTTTGTCAGTTTTACAAAAATGTAGAAATCATGCCGTTGGTTCGCCACCACTTTTTTGGGTATACTCAGTATACCTAATAGATATAACTAATAGAGGGGACCTAAGACTGAAATTAACTAAGTTATATCCGGACATAAAATTTCTTTGTAGCAATCGTAACTGAATTTCTATGAATTAGGCGTCAAGATAAGTGTGTGTGTTTGTACTAAATTTCAATTGTCATTTGTGTTTTATTATTGTTTTAATTTTTATTTTGAAATAATTTCAGTTATAATACCTATATGTATTAGAATAGGTTTTATTTAATTTCATTAGGGGTTCATATGTTTACAAACATATTACAATATGATTTGAAAATTTACCTGCTGTTTTATTAAAAAAAGATGCCGGTGGGGCATTTGACTTTTGAAAAGGCTACGGTGGGGCATAGCATGAACCTGGCTGGGAAACACTGGTATACTGGGTAACTAAATTTCTCCAAAATTTGTTTGTTGTAATGCGTTATGCCCGGCATGCACCTCTCATAACACGTTGTGCTACTTTCATTAAATTATTAAGTACAATTTTAAAATTTCGCAGTTCTCATTAGCATTCTATAAAATAAATAATCTTTCGTTTTTCTATTATGAAAATCATCACCATAGTAGAAATAAAATCAGGACTTTTAGTTTTATAAACATGTTGATTATTATCTTCCTTCCCATAGGACGGCATTATATGTCGTCCGCAATTCACAAGTACATACGACGGTAAACTCAGTTACTGCTCATCAGTCGGTACGTCTAGAAATGCCATTTGATGACGGACCTATACTTTGTAGCCTTTTATTGAATGCCGGCATTTTTTGTATATTTGCCAACGGTTTTCAAATAGTCTTTCATATAAATATAATATGTAGGTACCTAAAGTTTATGTTAATGAAGTATTAATTATTACAGCATATTTGCTTAAATTTTAGTAGGTAGGTAAATTTACAGTTCTCATGGTGTGGAGATATAATTTTTTTTCAATGTGTTAATAGATTTTAATGCAGACTTGGTCACCCCACTGAACATTGAGAGGTAGAATGAGTCATCGGAATAGAGAATACATTATCATCATCAAGAGAAGATTCAGTGACACACCAAGCATGGGTACATAACGTATAACGTGATTCGTATATTTTTAAGCTTTATGTTAACAACTTCATTTCACCCGAAAGGTGTGAAAAGCGACTGAAACAATTTTATCATATGAATGCCCCTATAGAATCACGTACTGAATATGGGAAGTCCTCAAAAAACTATGTTATAGTGCAGCATAGACAATATGATGAAATGGAAGTTATCTTATGAGGTCAGTAAGTGTGGTAAAATGCAAAGCATAGAACACCTGCTTTCCTGCAATGTATGCCTTTTAAAAGTCAACTGGGACGAGATTCAACACATAAAGTGAGGTCGTGTTGTCTTTGCTAACTTCTGGAGTGCCGTCCTGTAATGTAGTTGGATCAAAAATTAGAAGTTCGCATTAATTTTCTAAGTTTCAATCGGACGTATTTTTTTCAACTGCATTCAAACGATTATCATTATCATCAAATTATAACTGACCGCTGCTGGGTGAATGCTCTATTCCATTCTTAACGTTCTTATATATTACTACAATTATCAAAATTTGAGATGTCATATTATACCTATTAATTTTAACATCATTAGCTTAGATCAATCCACTGATGAATGAAAGCATCTCTAAGATTATTATATTCCTCCTGATCATATTAATTGCTATATTTATAAAAATTGATGATATTGTATAGAAAAAAATAATTAATATTTGTTTCAACATTGTTTCTAAAATCACTAGATTGTGACGCTTCGACGCTTGCATTCTGACGGTGCTGCTTTACGGTAGCGAATCATGGCACCTTACGAAGGCTCAGAGCAACCGTATACTGAGGGATTCTTGGAGGCGCCGCGTGGTGTCCATATTATGCTCCAGTTAAGAGGCGGATATGGCAAAAGAAGAAGATTGTGATAGCCATAAAATAAAAATTTTAATAACATGTAATGTAAATAATATTAAATATTTCGATAGGTATAATTATGATTTTTTTGTTGTTCTAAGTAATTGTTTGCTTACTTCATTTTTTTTATTGTAACTCACATTGAAGCCGAATCATAACTAGATTGCTTGTTAAATTTGGAATAAAAGATTTTTTGATAAAACACTGTCAACATGGTACTCTTAATAAATTATTGTCCAACATTTTTTATTTCAAATTGACTTATTGTATTTTTCTGGATACACATTTTGATAACCAGTGTTTTATTTTATGCAGGTGATTGTATATTCCACGATCTGCTCGTGTACCACAGCATCACTACTCAAATGGGATTATTAAATTTATTTATTAAATGATTTTTAACAACTTAATAAGATCGATGTATTATTATTGATAAAAAGGTAACACAGACACTCAATAATTATCTGCAAACTGCACCTGAAAGGTAAACATACTTAATCGAAAAACTCTTTATTTTTCAGTCAAAAAACAAAGAAAATTACATATTTGATAATGCTATCTCGTGACAATTAATTGTGTAGGTACTAGGTACCAACCAATATTAACAAAAAATACCCTTTTTACCTCGACCAATAAACAATTGTTGATTAATTCACATTATTTTCCAAAATAATTAATGATTACAGGATTCAACCTGTGTAACCAAAATTGAGTAAATCATAATACATAATTATTATAATCATTCTGTAATAATGTGGTCTTTTCTCAAATGATATATTCCTTTTCAATTTTCACATTTTTCTAAATACAAAATATGTGTATTCATCTTGTTAGTTATTTAAAGAGAACAGATATGGCCAAAACATTCATATTACATACGCTTCCTATGTCCGGATATTGGTCAAAGGGCTCCAAGTATTTAATTCACTGAAATAAATAAATTAATTTATTCAGTAAAATGCTACTATAGGCACCCACGATGGCCGCGTGGCTTAAGCGTTGGCCTATGGGGTCGTGGGTCCCAGGTTGAATTTCTGGGTATAGCAAGTACACATTTTTTTTCAATTTGTGTATGAGTCAGAGTATGAAACTAATAGGTTGAGCAAGTGGCTGACATCCATTAATTCTCGTAAAAACAAAATCTGTTAATTCAAACCTCCACTCTGTAGAGGCCCATAGCATCATTTTCCTTGCAAAATTGTATATCTGCAAAATTTCAAGTTTTTAGGGGAGCATAAAAATAGTTGGCACTTGAATCAATTCATAAAAGTTTTCATAATTCCAACGAAAATGCCATTTTTGTAAATTGTGTTATTTTGCATATGTGTAAAGACGATTTTTGCGGTTTTAACAATTATACAAAAAGGTCAATAACGCATATTTTGCAGATATACAATTTTGCAATGGAGAAGACGATTTAGGATCGGACATGTCCGATAAAAATGCTTACTACTTTGCATACGAAGCAATTACATTTTTTCTAAATAATCTAATATATAAAAATTAATATTTGTGTGTTTGCGTGTTTGTGTGTTTGTTTGTTCGTATTTAATGCGCAGCCATACCGTTCATCCGATTGCGATAAAACTTTGTAAACTTATTGCTTGCACTTACGGGAAGAGTATAGGCTATACTAATATATAAAAATGAATGTCTATCTGTCTGTATGTCTGTCTGTCTGTGTGTCTGTCCCGTATGCGTTCCTATACCATTCATCCGATTGCAATGAAATTTTGGTAAGTGGTTGTATGCATACCCATAAAGGTTTCTGAATTAGAAAAATCATCATCTTCTTCTTCTTCTTCATTATATTTTTTTTTATTCGTATGGTTCCTATACCATTCATCCGATTGCAATGAAATTTTGGTAAGTGGTTGTATGCACACCCATAAAGGTTTCTGAATTAGAAAAATCATCATCTTCTTCTTCTTCTTCATTCTATATTCTTTTATTCGTATGGTTCCTATACCATTCATCCGATTGCAATGAAATTTTGGCAAGTGGTTGTATGCACACCCATGAAGGTTTCTAAATTAGAAAAATCATCATCTTCTTCTTCTTCTTCATTCTATCTTCTTTTATTCGTATGGTCCCTATACCATTCATCCGATTGCGATGAAACCTTCATCAGTTGTTGTGGTAACACCCGCAATGGTTTTTGAATTAGTACAACCATCTTCTTCTTCTTCTTCTTCTTCTTCTTCTTCTATTCTATATTCTTCTATTCGTATGCGTTCCTATTCCATTCATCCGATTGCAATAAAATTTTCGTCAGTAATTGTGCCAACACCCGCAAAGGTTTCTGAATTAGTACAACTATCTTCTTCTTCTTCTTTTTCTTCATTCTATCTTCTTTTATTCGTATGGTCCCTATACCATTCATCCGATTGCAATGAAACCTTCATCAGTTGTTGTGGTAACACCCGCAATGGTTTTTTAATTAGTACAACCATCTTTTTATTCTTCTTCTTCTTCTTCTTCTTCTATTCTATATTCTTCTATTCGTATGCGTTCCTATTCCATTCATCCGATTGCAATAAAATTTTCGTTAGTAATTGTGCCTACACCCGCGAAGGTTTCTGAATTAGTACAACTATCTTCTTCTTCTTCTTCTTCTTCATTCTATCTTCTTTTATTCGTATGGTCCCTATACCATTTATCCGATTGCGATGAAACCTTCGTCAGTTGTTGTGGTAACACCCGCAATGGTTTTTGAATTAGTACAACTATCTTCTTCTTCTTCTTCTTCTATTCTTTCTTCTATTCGTATGCGTTTCTATTCCATTCATCCGATTGCAACAAATTTTTCGTCAGTAATTGTGCCAACACCCGCGAAGGTTTCTGAATTGGTACAACCATCTTCTTCTTCTATTCTATCTTCTATTCGTATGCGTTCCTATACCATTCATCCGATTGCAATGAAATTTTGATCAACTGTTGTGCTCACGCCGCAAAGGTCTCTGAATTGTTACAACTATTTTCTTTTTCTTCTATTCTATCTTCTTCTATTTGTATGCGTTCTTATACCATTCATCCGATTGCGATGAAATTTTGACCAGTTGTTGTGAGCACTGAATTAGTACAACCATCTTCTTCTTCTTCTATTCGTATGCGTTCCTATACCATTCATCCGATTGCAATGAAACTTTGGTGAGTTGTTGTGCCCTTGCCCGCAAAGGTTTCTGAATTACTACAATCATCTTTTTCTTCTTCTATTTGTATGCGTTCTTATGCCATTCATCCGATTGTGATGAAATTTTGACCAGTTGTTGTGCGCAAGCCCGCGAAGGTTTTTGAATTAGTACAACCATCTTCTTCTTCTTCTATTTGTATGCGTTCCTATACCATTAATCCGATTGCAATGAAACTTTGGTGAGTTGTCATGCGGATGCCCACGAAGGTTTCTGAATTAGAAAATCATCTTCTTCTACTATTCGTATGCGTTCCTTCTACCATTCATCCGATTGCGATGAAACTTTTGTCAGTTGTGTGCGGTTTCTAAATTATTATTATATAACATACAAAGTTTGTTGTTTGTTTGTTCCATCCAATTTTGTTTTTTTTTTACTACATATTTATAACATTAATAACGTTTTCATATTTTGGATTCGATTTTAATTTAGTGTTCTTATGTTTGACCTTTACTCCTATTATAATTATTTTCATATTGCCATATTGTATTACACAGATATTTTAATATTAAAGAAATAATTACCTCTTATTATTTTTCAAATATCTAAGATAAATATAACCACGAAGCGACCCCGTGCGAAGCCGGGTACTTCAGCTAGTAATATATAAAATTAAATTTATATATTTACACACATATTATTATATTATATATGTTTATAAATGTATTTGTATATATTTAAATATCACATATTACCTACATACGATAATCTACTATTTTAAAATATTCTCTCTTCAAATAATATGTTATATCATTATATAATATATCCGGACAAATTGTTATCGAGTTAAGTAGAATATTATTATCTTAGATGCATTTTGATTCGTATCATACAATCTTCTTTGTTGGGTACAATAATTTACATAAAGACCGGCTTATAACAGCCTGTTAAATATTATAATAATGCCCGATTCATATGGGATAAGATGTAGGCATATTGTCTATCCACGTGGAAGAGAAGATCTATTTAATTCTGTATTATTTGGTAACTGGCAGTATGGAGCTAGGGATTATTAGCAGAATAGGATTATTAACGGTCAAATGGCTCAACAGTATTTGGCACTTAAGGGGTTCTAGTGGGCAGAGGTTCTTACGATGTTTTACTGTGTCGGTATTATATACCGGTATTACTGTACGTGGATATTTATTTGTATGCTTTCTATATGTAAGACGAATCTGTCTTTTTTAGGTCCATATGTGATTCAAAATTGATCATCGATTTAAATTATGAATTATGTCATATTTTCATTAAGAAAAAAATATATAGGTAACTACCTATAAGTATTTGATAATAAGAAATAATATGTACTAGTTGAATATTATTAAACATTTGAATACATAATAAATCAACCTAGTTCTTACTTATTGTAAGTATGATTTATTTCGGATTGAGAATATTGAATCCAATATTGGTAGGTATTAAGGGTAAAATTCCGGATAGTTAGACATGATAAAATATCATAACACCTACTAAATAGAGATCAAAATGACATACGTCTTCGTAGTCCTGTGCGCAAGGCGTTAGCCTTTCATTCAGGGGCTCCGGGCGCGACCCGGTAAGGTCGCAATATATTTATGTGAGTATCAAATTTATCAATGGCTGGGTATTTGTGATTGTTTCACTTATAAATATTACTAATAACACTACTGTTATTGGGCTTCATGGCCTGTTGTAGTGTTTTAGTAGTGTAGTATTATAGTTATATATAAAAGATAATTATATATGAAGATTATGTAATTATTACTAATACTTATTTTACAATTATTCGTGCAATTCTTTTTAATATTACACTGGGTTGTTAAGTTATTGATTTACTGAATAATTCATTGTGAAGTTGCAAAACCCATGAAATACTTATGATTTGTAATAATATAACCCAATGCTTACGGGCCGCACAAAATTGTGTTTTTGCTAATTACTTTTCAAATGAAAATTAACACGTTAATTACAAAATTAATTAAAAGGGCCCGTAAGCATTGTGTTAAGGTAATAATGAATGATATAGAAAAGTGTTTTTGGAAAAGTGGTGAGGACTATCGCAATATAGTCGCAATACTATTGGTCCCAATGCAGAAAGCATGCAAGGGCCCCTTTCAGTGTATCTAAAACAACGTAATAACCCAAAATTGTTGTTAGTTCAAAAAGTTATATTGACGCACTAGATGTTGTCAAGTTTTTCTCTGTACTCAACGTAAGATTATGTTGAGCATATATTGATAACTTTGAAGAAGAGACAAATTAGTTATTTTTTTGCATTTTAAACATCTGTTATTTGTTTGCACTATGATTCATCAAATTTTCATTTCTCCCGTACAGTTTATTAATGACACGGATCGGAGTTAGTAATTAAATTATTAATCTTTAAAAAATATTCTAGATTGTATGGCTCTTGTGACATGAGTCATACAAATTTATATTAGATTAAATTATCAGGTCTGAAAGAATATTTTATTCGACAGCTTTGCTTTTTTAAGCCAAATTTAGAGCATGTTATTGAATAGCTCCTATTCGTAAAGGCTGGTTATTTTATATGTGAGTTAATGACTTATGCACGGGTGGCCTTAATGAAAGCGATTGTGTGAGGTCCGAATGATACGGTTAATTAAAGCATTATTCCATATGAACGCCATTATTATTTAACTCACTGGCTTATTAAAAGATTAGACATGGTTCGTCAATGAAAAGATTAACGACGCTCAAATCTCAAAAGCTCTATAACCAAATAAAACCATCAATATTCTGGCCAGACATGCAGTGAAAACTCTAATGGCACGATGCCAATCCACCTTATTTAAATATTTACATCCATGCGGGGAAAATAAGTTTATTACAATGTTACATTCAAAGAGATTGAACCATTATAATATTGCGAATCTCGTGAGACTTCTCGAGAAATCTTGATTTTTGAACTTTTATAAATTTTATACATTCTTATTTCTTGATAAACCGTAATAAAAGGATCAATTTATAATTTTGACGTAAAATATTTTGTTGGGTGGAAATCGATGCGGAAAAAATATAAGGTAAAGCTCAAAATTCTCTCGACTTTGATTCTAAATGGTAAACAATTATTTAGTGTGAAAACTGCTCAGACAAAAAAACATAACAAATATTTTCACTCGCGTAAAATATCAATGTTTAAAAAAATTCATAAAATCTAAAAATCAATCTCTATTTCTTGAGAATCTAATGATTCTTATTTCTTTAGACAAGGTTGTGAAGTATGGTGCTATTATAGTTATAGGGTCTAGGACGATTTGGCACCGGGACAACTGGACGCCACGGAATTCGAAAAAAATTAGACGTTAGGTACTTATAGGTACTTTAGAAAAAAATATTTAATATTAATATTTATATTTAAATGATTATACGAGTATTATGATTTAATAGTTGGTGAGAATGTAAATATGCAGACGTAAATAATGATTTAATCGTGCATATTATGTTTAGGTTTCAACGAAAAAAGAGTCTTTTATTTTATATAAAGCCTTTGGCATGGTAATTCTCAATCCGCAATAAAAATACATTATGTTAAGAGTAAAATGAATTAAAACTACTAAGTAGTAGATAGAAACTGATTGAAATACCTCGTCTACGTTCCGTATACGTGTCTACGACAGTGCGGCGTCCAATTGTCCGGAGTCCAGTTGTCCCATTCCCTAGTCATATTAGGAATATATTGACCGAAGATGAAGCATGTCAATATTAGAACCTGAATCCATGTCAAGGCATATTCATTCTTCAATAAAAGCATCGAAGATGCAAGTTTCAACAACATTCTCAGCGGATTGGATTTTTCTGCATTCACATAAAAGAGATGAATATTATTTTAATCTTCATTTGCGCATTTTAAACGTGCGTCTGGTAAGTATATTCATAAAATAATATGCGTTTTAGGCTTACGATGTATTTATGGGAATATTGGGCTCTTGGAAGTTCTATCACACGATGGGAGTTCCTTACCATATATGCCTGCCATTCATGGAGCCAAACTTCTCCAGGCTCATCGTTCTTTTAAATGAAACATATTAAATAAGTGCTGGCTTTAGTATTCATCTTAGATTTAATTTACTTAATAAGCTGCCATCTATCATGATTTAATTACACGTATGAAGGATTTACTTCTTAAGATGATATATATTTCCTTCAGCGTCCATTTACTCTATTGAAAGTAAAAATCTAAAACGCTGAATACTCTTTGTCAGCAAGAATGGATATTATGAAAAGAGTATGGAGCCAAATAAAAAAGAAAGCAAGTCGTGGAGTACGGGACGTACGTGATCAGCATGAATAGGTTAATGTGGCCACACAAAATAATAATATAAAGTCGACGTCGGAATAAAAACATCCTCACATGAATGGAGTTGTTTGAAGAGAGAGAGGACATTAAAAAAAATGTCCTCCGACTCTAACAGTAGGTACAATAAAGCAGCGTTTCTCAAAGTGTGAACCATTGGTCAGTAATTGAAATTTAAAATAACAATTAGCGAGAATTGAAAAATATTTCTGAAATCCAATAATACCTGGTAATTAATATTTTAGACTTTCCTTTTCCTGTATATAATATTAACTTTAACATAGTATACTCTTCTTATTCATCCACAGTACCTTGTTTTATCACCATGAATGTGCGATCATGATACATTTGTCAGATATGATGTTTTTCGTAACGAAGTTTCATTAATAAACCATTTCTTTTATTCAACGAATATTTCATAAGATTTTAAGAATATAACATTCCATATATTGAACATCCTTAGGTGTTTTCAGATTATGTATGTTCAATATAATATGGAAATTTCATTGTTATATCCATCTGAAAATAATATATAGTATTATACCAAATTATTGTCGTTTGTCATATTATAAAAATCCAGCGCTAGTATGAACTTCTGCCTACTGTTGGAGCTAACGGTACGTGGTGTCGCTTAAGGGGGGACATGCTCAGCGTAGGTCAAAATGGAGCTTTTATTCTATTTTCAAAGCATGATCCTGGACATACTTTAAACGTTGTAGATAATCTATTTATATAATTTTGAAGCCTTATTATCTTTTATATTTATTTTAAACATTTGATGACTGCATAAAGTATTTTTATTACATAAAATAGTATTCTTTTAAACCACTCGCTCTAATGTTTTAGAATATAGTCATATTTCAGTACATAAATGTGCAGTGGTGTTAAGATTTTTTACATTTATTAATTTTTAAACGCATTTATAAAACCATCAGTATAATTTATATTGATATTATTATAGTGAAATATTTACGATAAAAAATTATATTGATAATCTCTGTGATCATAAATTTGACAAGAATTAGGCATTTTATTATTCAAAAAATGGGCAAGATTAACACATTTGAAGATAATTCTAAAGATACTCATTATAAGATATGTCTTTGACCATTCAAGTGTGATAAACATCCTACGAATAATGATTGCTTTATAATAATTATTGACCTAAGAATAAGGTAGTTTTTTTTTGAAATACGCCATTTCTTTTGGCATTCCCCAGTGGTTAAGCTACAAAATATGGCCGTAGCCATAAATTGACAAACTATAATTGAAGTAGGGAGTAAAATTATGGTAACGCGCGTGTTTGAACATGTACCTAACCGATTTTTTTTTAAAACGGTACGGTTTTAAGTTCATATCTAGTAACGTCAGGAATGATGATCGAATCAACAAGTCACTACGGTTCAAGTTATTAGATGTAACGACCCTCATCAACGATGAGTCAATATTCCTTATTATTATTTATTAAATTCAATTCAATTTATTTTTTAACATATTGTGGACATTACACACTATAAATTCAAGACGTTCACAACATGACATCAAACATAATTATAAAGAAAAGATGTAATAAAAATGATAAAAATGAAAATATAGCAAAAGCAGTGAAAATACAATTATACAGCTATAGAAGTTCAAAGAAGAACACCGAGTTTGCTTAGGAGACCCTATTTAAAAAAAATATAAAATAGCGTCCACCTAAACTCACCCTCACGCAAGTGGAACATATCAACACCCGAAGCAATTTGGTTGTACATAGTTATAGCACATATCAAACATATTAGTATGTTACATTATTATCATTGAACTATAATGCCAGTGATAACTAAGTAAAAACGAATGCATATTAAGCTATTAGGGTCTATTTTTTCTCAAGTGTGCAGAGAGCGGAAGAAGTTTGAGAAACGCTGCATTAAAGAATACAGATTGGCGTTTTCATTTCATTTTATGACTCATTCCACTGTTTATTTTTGATACAGATGCATAAGATATTTAGGTACTGTTTTCACAAACAAATCCATTTATTAAAGAGTTTTTATGAGCGATAAATTTTCTGCTTTATATAAGCAGTCAGTAAAAAAGAAGGATTGTTTGTTTTGATTTAAACATGATAAAAAAACGTGTTTCTCTTATAAAAAGTATGTGATAGTGATATTTACATTTATATCATCAAATCAAAACAAATCCAAAGAAACGTTGAGGTTATTTTTACGAATTCTAGAATTTACATTCTGTACTACGAATAATAAACCACAATTAAATCTATTATATTTTCTTCTACAATGTTGCCTTTTGTGGCATTTTAAAAATAAGTTATTATACTTTTGTATGATATTAATACCCGCAGTCAAAGTTGTTTACTATTTAAGGCAATATATGTGATAACATCAAACACATTGGACTCAAGATTTTCACCTAATAACTTGCTTCTTATTCTTCTTCTCCTATCGGGGGTTGATGACCATCAGGGTAACCTTTAACGTCTGTTTATTAATTAAATAATTAATAATTAATTTGGTGGAGCTGTTCTCTTACCAATCATTGATGTTCATATACCGTGAATTATTGTGGTGTTGTTCTCTGCTATGTTTACCGTTGATCTTTCATTGGATAATGGTTCGGGGTTGCTTTACTTTTGTTGACTCGTAATGTGGTAGAGGTACTGTAGTTATCTGGTTTCTTATTTGTTTGAGGACGTCAACATTAAAATGGATAGATCTAAGATTTTCTATATATCGCTCATGAAAAAACAATACCTCGTATGCCACAAAACACGAGATGAACAAAACTCTCTATAGTCACTATTAATGCATAAAAAATCTTCAATTTCTGTATTTCATTATTAATATTAATAGTAGAATACGACAAATACGTGATAAATTTGATGAGATCAGAGATCATATAGATTTTTTCATCTCATGTACAAATAGTATCATGTGGCATATGAGGTATTGTTTTCTCATATATAGTAAAATTAACATGATGAAAACATGACATTAATAAGGATTTGGTAATATAATTCGTAGGACGGAAAAATAAAATATACCTACTAGCCGACCTTACAACATTTATTTTTATTTGGGTTACCAATATTGCCATTTATGGCCACGATATTTGTGTATCCAATTTCCATCCAAGGGTTAAATTTTTCCACTTCCAAATCACCGGATACATTTTCTAACCGCGCTGTCTTATTTTTACGTCACTTTGGCCGCGAGACATACGAAGGGATGCCGAAACAGCTATGCATAAATCTGATACGAAAATTGCGATAAGGGTTCGGGCGCCAAACAACATTGCGATTGTTAGGGTATGTCTTTTTTATCTTGCCTTTGTGGCATCTTTTGAAAATTAATACAACACAAATTAGGCCGCTTTTAAAATATAAGTTTTTAGTAAAAACAATAAAAAAAATACATTTAAACGTTAGGTATGCGACATCTTACATTGAGAATATTTATAACTGGAGTTTAGAATTTTTCCAACAATTCTCTTCCATCTTGACTCTTGAGTGATTCTTCGTTGATTTGGAGGTGTTGTTCTCACGACAATTCCCTTTCTCTTCGTCACCAGTAATTGCCCAACTCTCTGATATGTTCGAATCTCTTCTAATAATGCATCCAAAGGATTAAAAAACTACTCATGCAAATATATAAGATATGTTGATTAAGCCCAAGTTCTTCCAGTGTTCAGACATTTATACACAACGTCATACATGCAATGCGGTCATTTTATCAGAAAATATTTACATATTTTAGACTAATATCTGAACGTAATTTTTTTAATCCTTGTGAAATAATAATTGTTATAGTTGAACAAAAAGTGGCGGTTTTATAGATTGGCATCATTTTTTGAAAGAGGCGTCTGCGTACCTTCAACCATCACTTTCGGATAGTTTCAAGTGTTACCATTGTTTTTTTTTAGATATGAATCTTGGTAACATCACAAATAAGCTTCGTAACAGATTTTTATATAACGACAATTGGATATTGGCCAGTCGCATCCATACTCTGGATCCAAACACATATTGAAGAAATGTGAAATGTTAGAATGTGGATTTAAAACCAAGACCAACGACTTGATAGCCATTGCGGGCGCTTAATTACGGTGATAAATATAAAAATAATTTCTAATTTTTTTTTAAAGAATATGTACTCGTACTTAAGGATATTTTTTATATATTGTGTATTAAGCTAAGGGTGATAATTTATTACTCATAATGTTTTTTTAACTTTGCAATAGAAATGTACCTATTAGTATCCAGTATATTTGTCCTAATCATAAATAGAAATTAATGTATGGAATTAAAATCTGTCAGTATTAAAAGTTAAAATAAAGAACGTGCTGTTTCTTACCTACTTATTAAGTATCCATAATATGTTAAGTTAAATAATAGTTATGAAATTACGTACACACGTACACATCGAATGTTAAATTCAAAACCACAGGTTACAAATGACAATTGTCAGTGAGTTTTTGAAAATAATAAAATACTAATGATCAAAAATTATGAATCCCTGTTCCCTTGAGAGAGGTTTCAACAGCGTTGTGTCTATGATATACTTATTTAAGAAAAGCAAGAAAGCTTCCATAGTTGATTATGCCAAAATTGTTGCTTGATCACATTACCATATTAAATAGCAAGTAGCTAGTTGGTATTAAATAAATATTTTTTAATAGTGGCCATAAAATAAATTCATCCATGTCTGTGAAATCTTGCAAGGTAGATGAAAAGGGAAAGTTTTTCCTCTCTTTCTTTCTATGCTTCCAAAACGAGCTTTGGATTACACGCCTGACGTCATAGCATCAATAGCTTTTGTTATTCAAGCAAATAATAGAAAACAGTAAATAAAACTAACAACATTTATTATAATTCATTCTATAGCAGAAAATTTTATGCTTTTTATACTTTATAAATTTAATAGATATGCAATAAAGTGCATTTTAATTCAATTAATGTGAAATATCACGTTATTAAAAAGTCGTTTTAAATCTTGGTTATTTATCACTTCTTCTAGTTTTTCTTTCACCTTGTCACGCACCAGCATTAGGGCATAGGGCAAGCAAAAGTTCGCACTACTTCCCTCGGTCCATTTTTCTCACGCCTCCCGCCATACCAAGATTTAAATAAATCTAATAGCTCGGTTATCACTATTTTGTGTTTAATAAGCCTATTAGTAAGTTGTTATATGATATTGAATTTTGTTAATACTAATAAATTAGTTTATTTAAATAAAATAATGAAAATAAACTCTAACATACACCCAATAAATAGAAACAAACAAATCTAAACCTTTCCTGTTTCATCTTAAATTAGTTTGTCTAATAATTTATTTAGAAAAAAACTGATATAGGCAATAATATATAAATATAGTAATCACAGAGAAAGTAAACGAGTAAGCACCAATAATTATTATAAATTTATATCACTCGTTATTTTTTGACGGCAATAAATAATGTATTAAATACTAAACAATAAACTCATTCTATAAATTATCATGAATTTCCACCAAGTTTTACCTATTTAATGGATACAAAATATGCAAAATACACCAATCTCACTAAGGCTATCAAATAAATTAACAATACGATAGGTGAATCATTGTTAGTTGGATGTTAGTATCTCAGTTGTTTTAAGATTGAAAACCAAGTTTGACTCCCAGTGTGGTCAAAATATACTTAGTTGGTTCAAACCTGGGCTACTTGCCTTTGGTCCGTTTGTGTCGTCCGTGCGGTCTTATATGTCTAATATAAAACAAACATTTGATGTCTCTGATGATTGCACCAATTCACGAGTGCCACGAAGAAAAAGCCAAACAGGAAGAATGAGTATTATTTTATTTTCTTAAATAATTTGATTTTTTTCGTTTCTGTGGGGCTCAGTCCCAAACTTCCCCCCCCCCCCTCCACCCCCTTGTATGTACGCGTGCTGGGCTATTACTACTACTACTACTGCTACTCTACTGCTACTCTACTGCTACTCTACTGCTACTCTACTGCTTCACTACAAGAGTAATTGGGCCACATGGATATTGTAGAGTTGAATAAAAAAAAAAGGATTATAAAATGTCATTACTATAGTTAAGAATGTAGGTTTAAATATTGTTGTAACATGTTACTAATTCAACAAATAACAATTTCGGTAAAATTCGATTGACCATTATTTATCGGTGGGAAATAAGCCCGTATACACCATATTGTATTTACGCTATCTGATACGTTAAGTAATTGGTAAACAGGATCGGATATCTGCATTGACGTGCGATCGGGTTCACCAAGGGGGATTTGAAGGAAGTTAAACAAAATGGTATGGGACTGTCAGTCACCGATTCCTCACTTTTGTACTTACTTACTTGTTTTTTTTTTATTGAAGCAGTAGCATCGTTCCGTGAAAGCTTTATATTTAAAAATCAATTAGCCAATAAATTAAAAAAATGTGAAGCATCCAGTAATTATTTGATATCCTGAGGGGCGCTTCACTTATTATATATTTTTCTCTTCTTTCTTTGACGTATCTGTTATCGGACGTAAGTGAAGATTTTGGCCTTCTTTTTTTATTATCTGTCGCTTAAACCAATGTCTGAGATTCATAAGCAAGGATGTTTTTATTCTATCATTGCATGTCTTACCATAAACTGTAATCGAGTTTCAATATTGCTACTATACCCAAATAAGATTTCAAATAAATAAAAAGGATTTAAAGTATTTATATTTTTTATAAAAATCGACGTTTTTTAATATAAATACAAAAAAATACTAAAACTATGAATTAATCAAAAATTTCTTAAGAACAGCATATAAAACTTAATAAACTAAATTTTAATAATAAATATGACCATAAAATAAGTTATAATAAGATGGGGTCCTTTGACAAATCCACATTTTAAAACATTTTTTTACAATAATTGTAAGATTATATTATATTACTTAAAATAAAAAATATTGTTATTTTTGTAGCTGCAGAATAATAAGCGATCAGATATCTATTGTTTAAGATACTCGTATCAAATTGCTCTGCAGTAATATATTCCCAGCGAATCCATTTCCAGTAAACAACGTAAATTAGAGACGATGTATTATTACATCATATCACAGCACATTATACCATTACGGTGTATTAGCTGAATAATCACTTTTCATGTATCATATTTTCTTACGACTATAATAATAAATAATATTTCATTTCGCTACTCGATTTAAAACGCTGACTCTATATTTAGTTCAATATGATTATGTTACAGAATTTAATGTTAATGTGTTACTTTTATTGTATAAATAACGAAGAATAATTTATCTCAATGTCACTCGAATCAGAGTACTTAGCTAGTAACTATCATGTATAATATACTATTGTACCGATACGCTGCTAATAAATCTCACCCTGCTACATCGTAGACTTCGTCATTATCATCATCCTCAACCTACACATCGAACACCACACGAGTGACCCCAACATTTTTAATGTTTTCAGATATATATTATTTAATTAATAAAGTTGAAATTGTAAATTATTATCAAAAAATGTATCAAATTGCAAGCTTCGTATCATTCCGCTAGGTTCCTCTCGTAGGTAAAGACATCGCCTTAATCATGCAGTGAAAGATACAATATTATGTTATACTATATTCAGCGTATAAATTTTGGATTATTTGTGATTTGCAGTAAAAAAAATTTATAATCGCTTTATACCTACTACGCTGAATACCTATAGTATATATTTATGTGTTAATTAAAAGTGCACGCTATTGTACCTATATACTCGTAATTATGGTAAATCTGTAATCATTCAGCAACAAATTGTAACAGAAAAAAAGTGTGCAAGATTGGTTGTCAATACTAAAAATCTAGACAATCTTGCTAAGGAAAAATAAACCTAACAGAGAAGAATAATTATATTCACGAACCTAATGGTGACAGCAATCAGCCAAAAAGAAATATAGACTGTGGGTCAGCTAGCTCCTAGATAATGTAAAATCCACATCGAACACTACCTAAAGATTGCTTGACATATTTTTCTGGTAGAAATAAATCTAAATAAAAAATATGAATGAATTAAAATAATTGAGTAAATGAAAATATTAAGTCAGAACAAAAAAAGCCTAAGGGATTATGAATAAATTAGTATGCCACTGTTTAGTTTGGACAATAATGGAGCACGTTTGCCTTGGACCTATTTTTGATCAGCAAATGCCGCCATTATTCATGGCAGATAAATCCATTTGGATATGAAACTTCCTCATATTGCCATTGCTCCCTTTGAACCCTGTGTTATCTATTGACTGATATGCTTCCATAGGGGGATATGGAAAACCTGATTCAACGCATGCGAATCCAAGAAAAGTGAATAATGACTCATAACATGGTATTTAATAAGAATACAATGTTGAAAGAATAAATTTTATGAAAAGTAGATATTTACAAAACCCTGTCACAAGTTGGTGTAATATATAATGTATCAAATTTAGCTATGGTTTTCTTATTTTAGAGATATATTAGAGACATCCCTATAAGCATTCTTGTGCAGGATTGATATAACGGTTTTTTTCATGGACCGACAATCCACAGTGGCCTAGTTAGTAAAACGCACTCTAAATCCGTCGGTTATTCGTTTAGTTTTTTGGTACTGTTTGGTTATCAGGAATACAGCGGCAAACACATTTTGAAAATAGCCGATAAACTGGATTATTTGTAAGGTTAACCTATCCTAACCTAACCCAACCTAACCTAACCTAAACTAACAAATAATAATCCAGTATATCGGGTATTTTCAAAATGTGTTTTCCGCTGTATTCCTCATAACCGAACAGCACCAAAATGACGTATGTTAAGACAATCCCCACTCTTTGGAAGCATAGATGATTCGTTTAGGGGTGAATACCGTAATTCACTTTTAAAATTACATCTGATGAGACTTACCACATTTTAAGGTAGAAATGATTTCGTTATGAATTAATGAGTTTTCTTTAAGCCGGTATAGATAGTTAAAATTACCTTTAAATAAATTATTTGAAATCAGTGTAATCATATTTATTTAATTCAAAACTCTCTCAAAAACGCATCAATAATTCATAATTAACCATGATTGCAATGTGTTCTTTATTTAATTTAAATATAATTTTACTAGTAGTTGTCATACATTACTATTTCAAATTGTGTATTTTATTTTTGTTTACTATTTTTGGATATTTCGTTTGAATGCATAACGCATAAAAATTCATCTACTGATAAACTTAAAAATTATAAATTAAATAAATACGAGTACTTAAATAAATTTACACTTAAGTACATTATATTTAAATAGACTTAGTACTTAAATATTAAAATGAGAATTATAATAGTATTATGATAACACTCACCCCATGTTAGTATAATTAACCCGATTAATATTCATCATAATATTAAATATCAGCTGAAAGGATTGGCTATTTGCTGAAATATTCTAAAATTATAGAAATCGTAAAAGCATAATTCGAATACGTTGTGTAAATAGATTATTTACATGTACATCAATTTATAACTTTACTAGGCATTGATTAAACATATTTTGTAATTAATATTTTAAATAATTTGTGAATAAACATTTAATTAACTTGATATTTAAATGGTTTCTTTCATTTGTTTTTGGAAAATATTAATTGTATAGAAAAATCAATATATTATGCGTAATAATATATTCGATCGATTTTATAAAGCTACCTGATTTTTTAAAAATAAATTAAACTAAAGTTAGATTAAAAACTTATAATATACTAGCTGACCCGGCAAACGTTGTTCTGCCATATAAATTATTTCTAGTGAATATTTTGGTTGTTAAATAAAAAATAACGAATGTATCGTTAGTGTGTGGGGATGGGATCTATGACAGAAAGAGGAATGGAGCGCTGTAAACGATGACCGCCGATAAAAACAAAACAAAAAAACATCAACCATTCATTTTCTCAATTCAAAATGAGTACTTAATGATGTTCATAATGAATGAATTATCTGTGACAGGATCTCGTTGTTTAATGTTTATGCAATATCCGTATTGTCCCTTCCAGAAAATTAGCGGATATTGGAGAGCGTCCTATGAACGGTGTGTGTCAGCGATGAACTCCAGATTATTGTTTCTTCTTCGAATCACGATTTCGCCACCTATGATTCCAGCAATGTCGTCAACAACAGTCGCATTGAATTGACGTACATGCTCTCCAGCTGGTGTTTTATCAGGATTGATGACAATAGCGTGATTGTCTCTTTGCAATTCGTGCATGTGTGCTTTGAATAATTTCAATAATTCATTGTGCTCATTCAACAGGGCGTCCAGTTCGCCGACGATGCGCCTGGCATTAGGCGAATTGAGGCTATTGTAGCCGCAACGATGGATGTCCTCACCGCCGCGCCCATGAAGTAGATTTGTAAAAATGTATGTGGTTCGTTTGGCATTGGCAGCAATGAGCCTACTTTGTGGTATACTTGGTCTTTGATTTTGAACGTAGAATGGAATTGTTGATCATTTGCCGCAGTATTGTGAACTATTTCTGTTGCTCGGGACGAAGTCATTTGGAAGCATGAATTGAATGTGCGAATGGACTTCAGGAACAAGTTTGAATCTGGAACCGTGCCGATGAGCAAGCCGTTCAATGGTTCTGGTGGTATCTCAATTTCTGGTAGTTGCACTTTTCCTGATGCGCAACACATCCCGGCTGACTCATGTTTGAATTTGAGCGCATGACAATGGGGACATTCTTTGTCCATAGCACCAATCAGCACTTTCGGATGAGCGGAATATTCAATATCTGGCTCGTACTCGAATGCGAGACGAAGGAACGAAGCGGATGTAAATGTTCGATGTACTTGTTGGCGTTGTCGGTCATTTGCTCTGCGTGTGTTAACTACGAACCAGCGCGCTTGGCTACGTTCCAATTGTCGTTGTTGATTTCGTTCAGCTCGTGCCTCTTGTGATTGAGATGCACGCAATTGCGACATGCTTACACGCACGTTTTTGTTATCTTGTTGGATTTGTTCGTCTGTTCTTTCTGCTCTCCTATTTCGCATGTTTGTTGCTTTATTCGTTCTACGGCCCAAATGGCCCCCCTTGCGTCTTGCTGGCATTGTGCAATACACGCACATAAAAATAGATAAATAAAATAAATCGTAAAAAATTTTGCACGCACTGCGTTGTGGTATGCCGAATGAAATGTCAAAATGACGCGACGCTTCTCTTGAATTCTTCTCGGACGTAGCGCCATCTTTCATTCAACAACATAAATAATTTCGTTCTGTTTGACGACGGTTAAATTTGTTCATACACAAATAATAAAATCGCGATTAAAAAATGGGAGAGTGGGGGTAGGAGGGTGAAAATTTGGGATTATAAGTATTTTTTATGCTAAATAATAAAAAAAAAATACAAAAAAAAAATTGTCAAAAAAATAAATAAAAAATTTTCTGGATAGAGATACCCTAATCACCTAGTGGTATGAAATATACTTGTTGACCTATTCCCATACCTAACAAACATACATTAAAAAAATCATTAAAATCGGTCGAGCCATTTAGGAGGAGTTTGACCACAAACATCGTGACACGAGATTTTTATATATATAGAGATTATGTATATCTGGACAAAAGAGCACTATTTTTGAATTAGAGTAACTGGAGTAACAATTCAATACAATGCAAGTTTGCAGCCTAGTCCAAACCAACACATAATATACATTAAATCGCAAACAAATTATAAAATTGTTTATAAACTTTCCCCGCCACAGAAATGCACAAATATTTTTTTGATATTTAAAGCATGTATATCAAGTTAAATATAGGTTGGTCAGTCCACATTTTTCAAATTTGCGCGCTTCAATTAAAATAACATTTCTTGAGCGCATGTGTCGTTACATCCGATAAAATATAAAAAAACCAAAATATGTCCACATTTACTTGTTTATCAATGCGTCTCAATAATTGTGTCTTCTATCCATAAGAAACATCATAGTAAAGTGTTAAGTGTTTTACACAAATATCTGTAAACTATATTTTTTATATATTGTAGGTATACTTTCGTTCAGGCAGATGTATATCACTATGGGGCGGGTTTCGGGATCACAGTTGTATCAAAAAATTAGATTGTATGTTAAAGATTGTGTCTTTAAAAGTAGGTACCTACCGAGAAGGTAAGAAATCATATTTAAGGTAAAATTGTCTAAAAAGAATAATGACGTGCCCTTTCTTCAATCACAATTTTTCTCGTCCTGGGAAATTCGCTAAATATCATCCTTGTGATTCATTCACTGCAAGATACCAGCATGATCATGAATATAAGAAAGTATGATATTTATTAAGTTTCAAGTGAAACTCATTTAGCCATGGTAAAGTAAAAACGCTACGGGGAAAGGAAATTTCATTATAAAATATTTAAAATATCAGAGCAGCATGAAATGTAAAGATGTATTTGATTCTCAGATAAAAATAAATTTAAAAAATCGACGTGTGTACTTATGTAAGCGCGTTATAAGTTATACTTCTTTGACGTAACAAAACAAAAACAAAATTTGTGATAGTCTAGATTTTTCGACTAGCTCTTAATGATCTTATTAAATTACACACTCAAGAAATAAGACCGCTTATTGGAACGCTGTTGGTTTATTTCTATACACTTTAACTTATATTACTAAATTATATAATTATTTATCATTGTTTTTACTTTTAAAGTAACAACTGCCACTATGACGTTTAATAGTTTGTTTACGTAAGGAATTGCAAATGGCCGACAATAATAAATTCGCTGCCTAGGCAACGGAACAATTCTAAACTATACTATTATTCTGTATAATCGTCACTATTGGAGTATCACACTATGGCTTAATGGTAGTGTGTTCGGTTGATAATCGAACGATCGGTCGTTCAAATCTAATCCGGTGCGTTTATTTTTGTGTAAAAAAATAAATTATGTGTACATGTCACACGCCAAATATAGATAAACAGATCTGATTTTCCAAACGCGCCTAAAGAAGTATAACTTTAAAAATATTATATAATATCTAAGGAGAAATTTAATATTTAGAAGAATAGTACATTTTGAAACCAGTAATGTAAATTTTCTTGTGAGTTCACTGATTTGATTGTAATATATAAAAAATAAATAAATGCTAACATTTATTGTGTAAATCGATCTTTAGTTTTATAAAAACAAGATTTCATATATATAAAAAATATGTATATTCATTTTTTTTAATAATCAATAAAATACAATATGCATCGATAAAATGAGTCTCAAACCAATAAAATCGTAAAGTATACTTATATTATTACCTGAATGAGTTTCCCTAACACCATCACCATTAAGTAGACGTCGAGAGTGAACATTATTAGAGTGATGGATTTTTCCAAATGTGCATTCACACACTCAGAATTTTTCATTCACCTAAGTAGTAGAAAAGCAATATCGTAACAAAGCTGTGTATAGACGCGCGTTTTTCTGCTTTTGTGCACAATCAATTTCATCTAGGTTTTTCTTTGAGCACGTTTATTTAGCGTCAACCCAACCGTGAGCCATTTGAATACCAATGGATATTAGAATTGCACGTAATGGATTAGCGCAGTTCGTAGACTTAGTATTTGGGGTGGCTTTTACCATTTCAGTGGTGAAGAGAGTTTATTATAAACTAAGACTTTCGTAATAAAACGTACATGGCAAAAATTTATCGATTTTAAAATTGAAATAGAAATCAATTATATGATTACATAATATGTTAATCTAAATGCTTTTGGAAGACATGGTGTATCAAGCATTGCTGAAATTATGTACCTATTTTTTTTAATATTAAGTAATTGAATTTTTCGAAAAAGAAAACTTTTTATATTTCATATAAATAATTACAAGATAAAAAGAACTTTTTATATATAACGTTTTTAAATTTTCTGTTGAATCATATAAACTTGACCTGACAATCTTAAACGATCAAAAAAAATTGTACTTGATAGAAATAATACTGAAATGTCATTTTGACATTCATATTGATTTCCGTAGAACACACGTATTATTTATTAATAATTTAGTTGCTAGACCCCAGACCCCTAGCAACCAATAATAGTGGATTGGATTACGGATTTCTTCCGAAATAACTTTTCATACAAAACAGAATTAACTGAAAATGAGCTAAGAAAAACGTTGTAAAATAATTAAATGGTTATTAGTATCTTGTTAATTATTGTTACTCAAATTGACACTTTTCCTTCTTGTATTATGATTTGATTTTTAATGTATTATTTTTTCTATTTTTTAACACTGTATTTTTTCTGCTTTATTTTATATATTATTTTTATATTTCGTCTTACTTAACTTAAATTCAATATCGATTCATTTGATGTTTGTGTTGTTTTTATATTCTAATGTACTTGGGCTGTCAAATAATTAAAATAAAATTACTTTTAAAATGTTCGCTAGCATATTTGTATATCATATCTGTCATAATTTGTAGATAAAACCTTGTTCACCAATCTGAAATCAATTTTTTGAGTAATAAGGTTCCAACTGATATTATCAAATTCTTGGATTTCATATTTAAAGCATTAATTGATTCTAAATAATGCATAAAATATACTTTTACATGGAAATTTATCATATTAAATATATTATGATGATAAATAAATTATGATGATTGTAGGAAGAAAAATAACGATATGAATCTTTGGAGCTAAGTATCTCAAAACTATGTCAGTTTTAGATAGAACAATGTTATTTTCAGGGGTCGATATCTTTAGTTCTCAGCAGATTAATGAAAAAGCCGGGGAGCAATTGGGTTAATAACTTAATTACTTTTAAAATTACTTTTAGGCTATTGTAAATTATTATTATTTCGACTTTGTTTCTGTAGTTGTTTGTAGTTTGATTAACTACACACAACTAGGTAGGTACTAATTTTAGTTTTGGATGGCCACATATTATTTTTATTGAAATACGGAACCTCGAAGAAATTATTTCGCCATCTTTATTTCAATGTATATAATTATTTTCCTTTTGACAGTTTCTCAAACAAGTATTTTCCGACTAATTTTCTTCAAGGTGTGCTCACCTTTTATTCTCTTGAAGCTCGTAGGTCACTTCTGCTCTTAGCATTTTCCCTGCTCTCATGTGGTATAGTTTTCAATACTGATATTCTCGAAATTTTTAATTTGTATGCACCCGTAAATTACATGACGTCTAGTCGCAGCCATTACCTATTTTGGGTAAAAGCTCTTTCCTCATGTCAAATTCACCAGGCACCAATAGCGAGGGCTGTGCAGCTGGTTAATGCACTCCCTAGAGATGTAGACATTTTTATATATCGACCATATCCGATCCTAATAAGATCATAGGTTTTTGTATTATGTAACAGATTTTTGTTTTTACGAGAAATGGATGTTAGCCACTTGTTCAACCTATTTGGTCCACTTTGATTCTACACAAATTGAAAAACAATATGTGTACTTGCCCGACCCAGGATTCGGACCTGAGACCCACGACGTTATATTAAGCCGCGCGGCCATCGTAGTCGTTTTTAGT
The DNA here is from genome assembly GCF_057557595.1 of Rhyacophila brunnea. Lineage (NCBI taxonomy): Eukaryota > Metazoa > Arthropoda > Insecta > Trichoptera > Rhyacophilidae > Rhyacophila > Rhyacophila brunnea. Next base: position 3,187,845 of record NW_028232796.1, on the reverse strand, counting down.
AAAGCATTATGTATTTTGTTTTTAAAATTCTATTTTATTGTTTACTTTGTATTATTTTTGAATTACTGTTGTTTTAATAACTTTATTTCTTTTGCTATAAAATAAATTTTTGATTCGGGTTATTCTCTCTATTAAGTTGATTTATCCGTACTTTTAATCTAAATGTCATGTTGTGAACATTTTGAATTAATAATTTGCTATGTGCTCAATGCGTCTTCTTTAAATAAATAAATATTTTAATATTTCCTTTATTATTCACTTGCTGTTGCGGAATACATTACGATATATACATGGAACCGTAATTTTATTAGAATGAAATGAATTTTGGTAGTTTTTACATCCTTGCGGATGGACATTGATTGTCTACTTGTATCAACTTTTCGATGACGATGGGTTTTTATTATCGATCGAAACAGTAAGTTTTAGTTCATGCCGATGGATGTTACTATATTACAACGTTTTTCTTATGTAGTATTCTTATTTGTCCGGTACAAATCTTGCAATCGATTTTTAACTAACTTCCCGACTATCTAGACATTTGAAAGTTTTAGAATATATCAGAACACGATGCCAATGCATTGTTTTAATCCTTTATCTACCTTTAAGTAGAATGGAATTAATTTTTAGTTAATTCTGTTTTGTATGAAAAGTTATTTCGATACCATTATTGATTGCTAGGGGGTTCTAGCAACTAAATTATTAAATAATATATACGTGCGTTACTATAGAAATCAATATAAAGTGACATTTCATTATTCAGTATTTTTATCAAGAACATTTTTTTTGATCGTTTAAGCTATTCAAGTCAAGTTTATATGATCCAACAGAAAATTTAAAAACGTTGTATATAAAAAGTTCTTTTTATCTTGTAATTATTTCTTATATTTGATTAAAATAGCTTCAAATAATCTGCATATAGATAATGTGGAGATAAAACTAATTGTTTTAATTTTTAAAACATTGGCATCTAAAGTTCAGCATCGGCAACTATTGAATTTCGATTATCAACTTTTTCTCAACTGAAAAAGTTTGTTAATTGAGTTTTCGCAGAGACGATGGAACTAAGTTTGACGGAAACGCAATAGGGAACATTTTTTTATTGGTGATATAAGATACCTTCATTAGCGATCGGATCACGTTCGTTTAATTGCTGTTGGTATGGACTTTCCGACTATTTTGCGATAGCGGAACCCATCAGAAAAGACTTTTCCACGAGGCAATTGGAACATTTTCGAATAAAACTGTGTTTTCTCGCTCGGCTTTATATAGATTGGATTTCTTTGGTAATTTTATTAGGCCTTTTGCGTTTTCATAAAAATTTATTTCTTTTATTTTTAATTGTTCATTTTCTGAGAGAGTCTAGTCGACCAAATAATAATTAAAGGACTTAGTCACAATAAGATTTCTACATATTATTTATGTATATTCTTCGTCTTTATCGTATTCGAGGATGCTGCTTTTGTAAAAAGTTATATCACCGCAGCCGACTATTTTTCACCCTGCGATGGTGCTACAAAAGCAATCTACGCAGGTTTCACATGGCGCTAAGTACGCAATGTGACAATGTACTGATAAAAATGGCACGACCTTCTGCTTGTCTTATGATCGAATGCTGGAGCGTATCAAAATAATTGTATATATATTTTTTTTTTTGAGAGATCTTACTGTGTTGCTCGAAGTGATTTTTTTCATTATCCAAGTGACTGGTTGTAAACGGAATTCACTTATGTATTGTTTTAAAATGATATACATTATTTACAATAAGCAGCTCTATTTAGACTTAAGATTGCATATGGTTGGCTATTATACATTTTTAATCAATGGCATGTAGGTATGGAAATTGAATCAGGCAATATAACAACGAATTTAAGTCTTAGATATGAGGCTATTATAGATGTTTAAGTACCTAAAATCTCTTTGAGTGTCAGGTTGACTAATATCGACAGTCAATAATGAATGAAAAACTAAAAACCTTAAAACCATACTATCACAGTGACGCACACTTAATCTTCCACCCCTGTGGGGGGCGCTCCCATAAGAAGTATTGCCTCCCAACCGCTCGGTCTGATCCTGGTAGTCAATGTACCACCGGTTAGATGATTACGACCCTCGACAAAGCAGAACAATATTTAATATATGTAGAAGTCCCGCAGTTTTCTCTGACAAGTCCCACCACTTCTCAGGGTGAACTGTGGAAGAGATAAGTCGGTCACAAACCATGTACATATAAGTAATAAGATAATAGGATAAAATTTTGACTAAATATAATATGCTTAGGTAAAGGGTTAATTAAGATAGATTAAATATAAAATATGATTTGGTTGTAAGATAATTGGTAATGTATAATTGTAAAATAATAGTTAATGAAATGTAATATGCAATGATTTAGCGAAATAATAAAGTGGGACATATGGACGGGCGTTAATAGTATATGGCAATTAATGTAATTAAAGTAATATTAATATTAATCATATTATGTACATCGATATCACTATATGTTTGGTTGATAAACTGACATCCATCAACCTTATATAAATGTGTAGCATATGGCGGTATCGGTGTGAATTGGTAAGAAATACGACCACCCCTAACGGATAAAAAGGCAAGATTCTAAAATCCGATATCAGTCTGTTTTGTGGATTCCGGGGGTCGCCTCGACGACGCTTTGTTGCCCCGGGACCCTCACGATCTCGTCTGCATAACTAATTATAAATAATTAAGTTAATGTTAAATAATTAGTTAATAATAATCAAGTTAATTTTAAAATAATTAAATAATAATATTCGAATTAATTTTTAATTAATCAGTAATAAATGTGGCTATTTTTGTGGACTTCAAGATATAAATAAATCAGACGTTTTCAAATGTTCTTTTTTGAATTTCGAGATTTAAATAAATGACTTTTCATAATTTACTTGTGAATTTTGGATGCGAACAATTCAGACCTTTTCCTTTTGGATAATTGTGGCTTGTTGACGTTAAATAATTTTGAAATTAGACTTATCGTGATTGTTTAACGAGAATCTAGTTACATATAAACATTATTTCACTGACATTTGATTATAAACTTTTGAATAAAGGGTGACCATAAGTTTAATTGTGTAACAACATTGATAATATACCAGTTATGAAGTTTAACCAGTGTTTTCTTGAGTTATCGACTTTCTTTCTCTACCGTAACTTCTTGGTTACTCCACGTCTATGAGATTCCTGCCTATTTCTCCACATTAATGAACCTCCACTTCCAAGTGCCTGAGCTAGCCATAATATGAAAGTATAATTATTAAAGAAACGTACAATGTTTGCTCATTATCAATGAAAAATCACAGAATTCGTCGTAGATAATATTGTATTTCGCTACATTTTATGGTACGAGTAGAGCTCCGCCAAATAAGTACATCTAATTGAAAGACGTATATTTTTTTATAAATGGTTATGATTATCAACTTTAATAAATAAAAAAAAAATATTTGGTTTTTTTTTTTAAATATGAATCCATTATAAGCAAATACATAGTTGATTGATATTTAACGTAAAACAAAAGTAATGCATAATTACAATAATACTGTATATTCCCCCAAGAAGTGTAGATAATAATTTATCACCCGATTTCTAAATTCTTGATTATCTAATCGTCATCAGTTATCACAAATAATACAGCAACTATCTCCGCTATAAGTGTTGCCATATTTTATAAATCAGCCTTAGTCTTTGATACTCGGACTTCCACAAACATATTTATAGGAGTATATTAACATCGCATAAATATCGTAGTATATTCTTGGGTTTTCACCGTGTCTCCTTCTTCCTTCTTTACTCGACGTTTCGGGCTCGTTGCAGAGGCCATTATCAAGAGATATGTTTTATGATGAAATGTGGTGTAGGTATGTTAATGTAAACGTTGCTCTAAGAATGTCAAAAGGAATCCGATTATCTAAGAGCAAACGTTGCTCAGAGTAATCTGTCAATCATTACGACCGGAGATACTGGCTCGAATATTAGATTTTGCTGATAGTGCCGGAAGCCATGACGTTTTTAATCGTAATCCATCATCCCTATTAATGTTTTCAGGGTTTCTGTGGATTTCAATGGCCTCCTTTACCAATCGTGCGAAATATCCTTTATTCCGACCCAATATCTTGGTCTCGAAGTCAAATTTGTGCCCTGTATCCATCGAGTGCTCGGCAATTGCCGACATCGTGTAATGTTTAAGACGGTATGCTCTCTCGTGTTCACTCACACGCTTCTGTACCGTTCTAGAAGTCTGGCCTATATACTTTTTTGGGCATCCACGACAGCTTATCTGGTATACACCTGCCGAGTACAAAGGCTGTGAGTCCTTTACTGGTCTTAGCATATTTCGGACCTTTGTCGATGTTGAGAATATTGTTTCAATATTATGGTTCCGAAGTATCCTGGAAATAGTATCTGTGGTGTTTTTGATGTAAGGTAGATAGGCCCGGCCTTTGAACTGTATCTTTTAAGGAAGAAGGAGACACGGTGAAAACCCAAGAATATACTACGATAAAAAACAACCGTGAAAGCCTCAAACATTATATCGCATAAATATATTATTTGGATTTTAATTTTCAAACTTGATTAATTCACCGTTAATAAATCACACTAGCAAGTTAGAATTATTAAGAGTTGGCGCCACAAAGGTGAATATCAGGTATCTAATATCTAGAAAATCATTTTTGTTTTCGAGGATGTCAAATCCTTATTCCATTTTCAAAATAATATAATGAACACAGGAAACTTTCAATGTGTTTTGCGAACATCATCATAATATCCAGTGTGTTTTGAATATGACAAGTTATATAACGTCTAATAGACAAGCGGTGTACACAGCTAAGGGCTGAAAACTTTGAGGCTATATAAACTATTTGTAGATATACGACATTGAGTAGAGAATTCAGATTCTTCGAAGGTTGAAGAATTTTCTAAACGTTTGACAAAAGAAGTAATGGGAATTCTTACATTTTCCATTATTTTGTGATACCATTTAAAATTAAATAATAAGATAGGAATATTATTCTAACAGAACAATATGTAGACTTTTGTTTTTTTACTATAACTAGATTATCAACAAAATAGGTAGGTATATGAAACATACATAATTCTGAAAACACTCTAAAAAAAATCTTTTTCGAAAAAGGTTCAACACCCGGGAGGAGTCGAATCAGCATCTATTGGGTATAGTGCCCTGTGCATTACCATTATGCTACGACTGCCATGCTTAATTGGGTCAATTTTTAACTATTGGCCTTTTTAATACCTGCTCATAAGCGCTCTCCAAATTGAGTTACGGTAGGCGATCGATTTTTGAATAATTAACGAATAATCCACAAGATTTAAGAATGTACCATTCTAATTATTTAACATACATAATTCTGAAAACACTCATGAGAAAATATAGCCAATAGAAAAAATCTTTTTCGAAACTATATTATGTATAAAGTATATTAAGATACATTTTCTATCAAGATGGTTATACAAACATAAACGATAAGGAAGAAACCTTCCTTATAAATTGCTTTCTTTTAGCAGGATCGCACATTTAAACTCGTTTTAACTGCAACACATTGCATAAGTCGATGTGATTTTGTTGGTAGTCACAAAATACATGTAACTTAATGTGCCTTTACACACTTATAATACAATATTTTTTCTTAAAAAAACAGTTGGTGTTACAAGCAAATCTTACTAGATATCGAGTGCATGTATATTACCGAAATTTCGCATTAGGCTTTCTTACAGGGGCTTAGTGATAATCATTAGTATGTACTTGCACAATACGACCGATAATTAGTAATTACTTAGAATTCGGTCTGTTTACACGTATCGGTATTAGTGCAAGTAGCGAGTACTAATACGTAGTAATAAGGCTGTATAAACAACTAACAATCCCATCGGCACAATATGTGCAGAAACTGATTTTTCATTTATTTCGACTAGCTGCGTGATGTCACTGTCCCGACATGTACTTACTGATAAGTATGAATGAAAGTTGCAACATTACACCCAATTTTTAGACTAGACCATACCTCAGTCAATACGATTTTCAATGTGCGACTGGGCTTATAGATGAAAGGATTCTCTTTCTTATAATGTTGTAGCAAAAAACCTCGTTTTTCCAATGATCACTGTTAAGCTCATTCCATTTTCAATAAAAAAATTAACCAAATGTGTACCTAGTGCCACTCTGAAGTTTTAGTGAAGGAATTCAGCAATAATATCTAATAACTACGCTTAATGATGTTTTTAATTCCTTGAATGAATGAAAATCACCTATAGAATTTAAATAAATGTCACAGCATTAATAAAAAAAAGATCCCTCGAGAATTTACTATTTTTAAACTAATATACATTCCTAAGTAAATTCATCAATAAAAAAATAATTTAATTAAAGATGATGAACAGTTTAGCATACTCCAAACTCTATAATATTATTTATTTAAAGAATAAACCTCTATCCATTCAACAAAATCTTGCAGTGTAAAGACCTCAGGGAGTTCTGCTCGGCAGAGATGTTTTATGGGCAGGTAAGGACCGGTGACGAATTGTCTGGTTTAGAGAGAGCATTTGCTCCCGGGATTTGGCAGATTTTATTGAATCTCTGATCGCTATCAAGGACTAGTTTGCAACACATACATTATACACCGCTCCATTTTATGGACTCGATATTTTTTACGCGAATGCCTTTCGCGCCAAAATATTGATGGTAGTTTTGTACTAAAAGACATGAATAGAATTAGGTAAACGGGGGTGACAGTGAAATTTGGTAATTTTATTAGTAAAAACGTGTATTCCATTAATACATTTAGATTACCTACCTATTAATTAATTGATTTAGCATTTACTTAGTAGAATTCTATTTTACAAGAAATGAAAATATAAATAATATTAAATTCTACAAGTTTTTTAAAAAAGGTTTTGTCGATATCTATTTCGGTTGTAACACCATTATCAAGACTATTCAAATATGCCATTTGCCTTTGCTTAAATACTATACGTATAAATATAGAGACAGAATACATTTTCTTATTCGTTCCAACAATATTATCACTGTGTAACATCAATACTTTGAACTTTGAATACAGTTGGTTTTTAATGTATATCAAAATTTTCAAAATTTATCGAAATTACAATGTTCGAGTGCTTTAGTTATTTCCTGACATTATTAATCAATTAAAATATTATTAGTGTAATTGTGTTAATCATGTGCTTAAATTATATTTATTAGTGGCGGCGAAATATAATTTAAGCACATGATTAACACAATTATACTAATAATACTTTAATTGATTAATTATTAATGTCAAGGAATAACCAAAGCACTTGAACATTGTACTTTCGATAAATCATGTAAATTTTTATATCTATTAAAAACCCACTTAAGGTTTTCAAAGAATTGATGTTACGCAGTCATAATATTGTTGGAACGAATAAGATAATGTATTATGTCTCTATCTATACGTATAGTATTTAAGCAAAGGCAAACGGCCTATCTGAATAGTCTTGATAATGGTGTTACAACCGAAATAGCTATCGACAAAATCTTTTTTAAAAAACCTGTAGAATTTAATATTATTTATATTTTCATTTCATCTACCTATTAATATTCACGAATAGTGCTTTTCTTTAAATTTCGAGTTTCTTTGGAGTTTGTTGACAAACTTTATTTAAATATCTTTCGAATACCTACCTACCCACTTTGAGTTAACTTAAATTAAACGTAAATTAATTTATTGGTAAGCTTGATCATTTTATTTTTCATACACACCATTTTTTCTGCGATCAAATAAGATTTACCAAAGAGCTAACTTTGAAAAATCTGTAGACTATTGTAAAGGTTATCTCATTAGTGTCATGTTTTTCTCATTATTAAAATCATAATTTCAAAATTAAAAATAATTTAAAATTGGCATGAACCTAGTATAAAACAATATTTCAAATTAAATTCCATCACTGAAGAAATCTCATATAAGATTTAAAATCTACAATACAATATATCGGTGATAATATTACATAGGTGATATAAAGCTCTCTCAAAAAGGGTCACGTATCTATTGGCACGAGCTATCTAACGACGTTTCAAATAGATACAATTTATATGAGCCACGTTCTATTAGCAATAGGTACTATTGTGAAAGTTTATGATAGTTATACGTATATATTACATTAAACGAGATAATTTTTAGGTTTATACCCAGATAAATAAAATTTTTGGTGGAGTACAATAATTGGTCACTCGTATTCTTGTTTGTCCGGTGGTTATTTATCCAGTACAAATCTTGCAATCGATTTTTAACTAACTTCCCGACTAGCTAAACATTTGAAACTTTTAGAATATATCAGAACACGATGCCAATGCATTCTTTTAATACTTTTAGCCATCTTTAAGTAGAATTGATTTCATTTTCAGTTAATTCTGTTTTGTATGAAAAGTTATTTCGGAAGAAATCTGTAAAAAGTAAAATACTATTATTGGTTGTAATGGGATGGTCCAAGCAACTAAATTATTAATATATACGTGCGTTACTGTGGAAATCAATATGAAATGTCAAAATGACATTTCAGTATTCTACAATATTTATTCAGTAAGTACCTAAAGTAAGTATCAAGTACAAAACAAAGTATTTATTAATACAAAGAATTGTCAATGATTCAACAGAAAATTAAAAAACGTGATATATAAAAAGTTATTTTTATCTTGTAATTATTTACTATTAAGTTTGGTATTGAAACATAAGTAAGCTTTTGATCTATTAACACATCGAATGATGAAAAAATTATAAATTTTTGCTTTAGCTAAGCTAAGCCCAAAAGAAATTAAAACCACCATAATATTGAATATACAACGTGGAACGCTTCAGAATAGGTACCTATTTTTTTGGTAACAACTTAATATTATGTTGTTAATAATGTGTTTTACCAATTTAGCAATTCGTGCCATAACTAATTAAGATAAAATTAACTGCTATATTATTTTGGATATTTTTTAAATATGCCCTCGCAATATGGAGACAGCCAATGCAACGCGTGTCACTATTATTCTGTTGTAAAACTTTACTAGCATCCATGAAACCATAGGTACTTTCAATGAAACTACTCACTATACAAACTATTCACTACTACTTGTGCCTTCCATAGGCTGGTGTCTTATACATACACTCAGTATAATCAATTCGTTTTAATATGTACACTTATATAATATATAGGTCATGGGCCCCACATCGTGAAGCGGGCCCCCAGGCTAGGATCTTTGGCGGCCCCCCCTACCTATCGCTAAGAATAAAGGCAGTGTGTACGCGGTAAAGTTAATCTCTATATTTAGTGTTTTATTGTATATTTTAATACATCCATTCGAATTATGGAGATGTCAAAGTATTGATACACAATTAAAAATTGTATCGTACAACCACATACCTACTTTTTTTTTACTATTAAAGCAAATTTGTGATGTGTGTTTATCTCACTTATCTAGTCGATTCACCTCGCCGGGCCCCTCCTGAGCCCGGACTCCTAGGCTTGAACCTTATCAGCCCCCCTTTGCGGGGGCCATGATATAGGTACATAATTATTTTATATATGGAAACGAAATATCTAATTCATTTGCAATGACATGATTAGCATCAATTTTTTATTTATTTAAGATTAATTGATAATAATAAACAGATTATAGTAAAATATTTTCATTGCAAGTAGTTTTTCCAATGTTTTAAAGTCCCAATACCGGTTTCGTATTCAGTTCACGTAATAATGGTACTAAACGGAAACCAATGTTTGTTATTTAAATTTAACTTCAAATTATATACTTTAATGAAATTACACGAGTTTGACAAAGCCTCAGAATAGTTATTATTAAAAAAACAATTAATCTTGAATTGGGTGTTGTTTGAACCAATACTTTTTGTTTGCTGGGCGTGTGCCCTTATCGATCTTAGTGGCTTTCTTGTAAATTTTTGGCAAATGCACATATTTTTATGCTTGTGTATCAATTTTCGTCAACAGTCCTTGACAATATAGTCAATGGTCCCGACGTCCTTACAATACAATCAATTAGTTCAATGTAGCATTTGCAATTTAATGAAATAAATAAATTTGAAACAACCCCAGAGTCATACTAATTAGAAAAACAGAATTATTGGCACGTAAAAATTTCTAAGTGCAACGTCTCACGGTCATCGCATACAATAAAATATTTCTTATTTATATGGAACACCCATGTATGGATTAAGTTCCGTCCAAGAGGGATGGCCAACGCGTGACAGGAATGATAAATTGAGTCAGGATGGAGGGGGGGATTGTCGCACCACTGGACAGGGGTGGATTAAGAGGGCACGGCTTGCATCTCGGGGGACTGAAATGATAAGTAAAAAATGTGGTAAACGCGTTATTGTCGATTTTTTGCTGTCAATATTTGATGGATCGGAATTATTGCTCTTGATATGGTCGCATTTGATGGCTATCGCTGAATAAGATATTTGAATGATTTATTAATAGTAAATGCAGTTTTCTCACATGTGATTACGTTAAAAAGCTTAGTACTTTTCGATCATATTACGATTATCGAGATCTCGATCACATGGTTTCTAGTTTCAAGTATTTATAATTTACATGATAAGATGGTTAAATTTATAACTAACATAACCTTCCTGATTTATCATCAAAAGCTATACAATCCGGAGTAGATCCAGACTCCCTCTAACGATTTCATCCACCAATCAATTTCTAAATTGGCTGCTTTTCAATTCGGTACTGTATGTGGTATGTGGTATGTGGTAGTCTAGGTGTGGTATTTTTTTCTTTACACGATAGCATTACCATTTAGCATGGTAACCACGTGCCATCTTACAAAGCTTCAAAAGTCTCAGCTTTTAAACTTTGAGAATCAATGTCTCCGCTGAATCTTAGGGGTATACTGGTACGACCATATTGCAAACACTCGTGTTCGTGAGCGGACACGGTAGTCCTTGGTGATTGGGGTAATTACAAGGAAACGCTTCAAGTAGCTGAGACATGTGTTCCGGATGCCGCCAGAGAGTGCTAAATTTTGTTCAAACACTTGTAGCACAGCCTCAAAGGCTCCGTCACCGTGGACGGCTCTCCCTCATCCTGCAGCGGTGCTACTAAAACGTCTTACGCGCTGCAGATCAACGAGAGACTTGGTGATGGACCGAGGGAAGTGGCGCGAAGTGGTGCTTGCCCAATGCTACAACACTGAGGCATGACAGGGTGAAGTAGTGGTAGTATTAACCTACATTTTTTTCTTTCTTTCCATTGGCTTTACAATTATATGTGGATTTTTATTGCCTGACGGAGAAGTTTCTATTTGGTTTAATGAGATATGGATCTTCTCCACTTCCTCACCTCATTAGACGCATACTCTAGCGCAAACATATATTGAAAAACAACATACCAATTTTATAGATCCGAGGTTATTGAGGACTTCATTAGCGGATAATTCACCAGTAGCTAGGTGCATATATTTTAGATCAATAAATATCCATAGTTATATACACATACCTAACAAGAGTGTAAAAATCTATTCTTGTACCTGATGTATTGAAAAATAGTTTGCTTGAACACTAGTTATATTTTAACACATTGACTGCTGACTAGATAATTACTTTCTAATTACCACATTTAAATAGCATAGAGTCTCATGGATGACCAAACTGACAAACGAGTCTATCGTCAACGAGACTGACATTCGAGTTAGACTATTCTATATGTACCCGATTCATCAATTTCAACTCCTGACTCATCTGTTTCGGCAGAGCTTCAGTACACGGGTACAGAGGACACTTCATGCCATTAAATATAAATGAAAGCAGAAAAAATCAAGATTCTTTTTATTTTTAAAACTCTTTCTTTAAGCACTAAGGTGCATTGTAGCTACATCAGTCCCGTGCAGCATCGCTTCGAAACAAGGAAGTGTGGCACTAAAATCTTTTCATTTTGACATGTTTATAGCGTCATGGAAGGCGGCCTAGCACAAATCGTGGCTGCATATACATGGCAGGTGGAGATGGGGTAACTCAAATCATTTTACCTGTGTTACATTCTCCAGCTTTTTCCCATAACTTTGTATTTAAACGAATCCAACGTAGAAAAGAACGAGAACGAGCTCCCTTTATGTGGATGTGGAGTCAGAAGTGTCGCAGAATTTCACTCACACGGACTCTAAGTGAAGCTTAATACGGGTGCCGGACGAAATCCCGAAGGTCGAAATCCCGAAGGCCGAAATCCCGAATGCTGAAATCCCGAATGGCCGAAATCCCGAAAGCCTAAATCCCGAAAGCCGAAATCCCGAATGGCTGGAATCCCGCATATTTTATATGAGAGACAAAAACCATTTTTTGTAGAACAAATGGGTTTTGGTCTCTTGTAAAATTTGCGCAATTCAAGATAATTGTTAAGATTGCGCAATTATTTCTGTTTTATTTTTATTTTTATTTTTCGGGATTTCGGCCTTCGGGATTCCGGCCATTCAGGATTTTGGCCATTCGGGATTTCAGCGTTCAGGATTTCGGTATTCGGGATTTAGGCTTTCGGGATTTCGGCAATTCGAGATTTCAGCATTAGGGATTTCGGCCTTCGGGATTCCGGCCTTCGGGATTTTGACCCAAACCCGCTAATTATCCGAAAGGGTATACTGAAATCGTATCATATGGGTCATAATACTCAGATTTCTTAAAGGCATTTGGTCCTATATAAGAAGAATACATATTATTGTTTTACATATTTTAAAACAAAAAAATAATGATTACATAATGTTTTTATCATAATATAATCACAATAAAATATATCGATTCAATGAGCGAATATGTAGAAAACAAACTCACAGTCCCTATTTAAAGAAAGATGTGATTGTAAAATATAAATTATTATATTTTATTATAATCATATCGCAAATTTATCATTATTAAAATATCATGAAACTGTTCTTATTAAATATCAAAATTCGTCTCTGCTAAGAAGGCTATAAAAAATAAGGGAGTGAGAATTCTGGTGGTAGGGGAAGGAGGGTAGTGGAAAATTGGTACGAGAGGAAACGCTGCCGATACGGGTAGGGAAAATACTGAAAAGAGTACCGTGACGAGCTTTCGTTTTGAAAGAAGATGGAATTTCCCGCCGCGGCTCGGGCCGTGTGGAAATGTCCACGGATTTTAGCAGCCTGCGATAAAGCTTCAGAGAAATTATTATAAGGAAGGAGCTTTGTGAAAACTTGCAAATAATGCGATATATATGAAATGGCACTTTGTGGTGTTGATTTGAATTGATTTGACTCTAGGGATCGACAGAGTAAATCTATCTCATTTAAAATGTTTTATCAATGATAAAAATATATATTACTGAGTTAAATTATGCGAAGAAGTAAGATCAACTTATTATTCAAAGTTAGATGAGATCTTTATTTGGCCAAGCATTTTTCCGAAGTCATAATTGGTATATCTAATTTATCTTCATTTACTAAAGCCTCTAAAGTATTAGATGCATTGCAGAATTCTCACAAGAATATCATTTTTTGTAAATACCTAAATAACGATTGTAGTATATTTGAAAGTACATTATTTATTACTGCACATTATGGTATATGGCATATTTTAATAAAATTGCTCTGCATATCAATATATTCCACTTGTGTGAGGGTGCATGAGAATGTTTAGTTCACTTGGTATACTTTAATGTACTCGTACTTACATGAAACAATTTTATAACGTTTCTATTTTTTCGCTCAGTTTATTATTTAAAATCAACACAATATCAAATTTCTTTATATTTTTCTTATCATGTTGTAAACGCTTTAAATTTATAATTTGTAATATTTGATTTGAATTTTAAAATAGTCATTCTCCAATGTTTTCAGTGGCTGGTCCTAATCCCGAAGCTGGTTGAAGTAAACTGCATTTTTTTTTAGATCTCACGTAGAAACAAATGGTCAATGCGTAAAGTGAATAGATTACAAAGATTCCACATACGATCCACTTTAGTACACAATTGGCAATAAGACTCATGCGTTTCTCTGTGACTTACCTAATAAATATTTGCTTCTGATTTATGTTATGTCTGCTGTGTATTTTTTTGGTCGGTTATAAATTGAAAACTACTGGACCAATATTGATAAAACTTACACATCTTTTTAATGACATTGTTGGTACCAAAAATACTTCAAATGTATTATCAATACGTTCCAAAGTTACAAGAATTCGAAAAGAGAGCAACAATTCACTACATTCAATCATTGTATAATAAAATATAGGTGAATATATTACTTTCAATCAGTATAAGTATTAGGCATACTTTTTATTTTCATATATCATGCGGACAAAATTGTAAGCTTATTACTTGTGTGAAATAAGTACATATTATTATATCGGTGTTATTTTAATTAATTAACTTAAATGATTAAATAATCCGAATTTGTAATTATTTATGCTATTGAAAGACAATAATGGCTTCAATAAATGAATAGATGAATTTAGTATATGTTTACAATGGCTGAGCAGGTAACGTATTGGCCTATAGTGTCGTGGGTTCCGCGTTGAAATTCCAGGTCTGGTAAAAAAATCATGTCGTTTTTCTACGTGTATTTGGACCGAGAGTATGGACCTAATAGATTGAGAAAGTGGCTAACATTCATCTGAATAACAATTTTGCGGTCAGACTTGGATTAAAATGTAATAAAAGTGTAACTATATGGGAAGAAGATATTATGGACGTTGGCATATCCTGGGAAGACAAAAAAGTCTGACTGAGAAACGGTATTGTAAAGGCGCCTTATGATGTCGATATAATTAATATAATAATTTACTCATAGTGAGTAACTAATAGACATTTATTTTTCGAGAAATAACCTTTTTAATCATGCTATAGTTTTAATGCATGAATACAGTTAGTATATTTTTCTTTTATATAGGTAGGTTAATTTAATTTAAAAAAATATGATTATAATATAAATGATGTTTTTATTTAATATTATTTTTGTAACATAGAAAAAACAAAGAAATACCATACTTTGATTACAGTACTATTATAATAAGTGCGACATTCAAATGTTTAAATTATTACAAACACTTGAATGTCACCCAAGTATGTTGTTATTTGTATACAAAATAACCGCATAAAATTTAAATAAACACAGTAAAAAAATCTTCCTGATTTTCTATGCATAGAAATACGAGGGATGTTTATAATAAAGAGAAACAAAAACATAGCTTTTCTTCCAATTTATTTCAAGGTGTTTTGTTTATACCAGTGAAAAAAAATAATCTCGTGAAAAATGTCTCTAATAACAACACAATACATTCAAAAAATGTAGCATTCATTTAACTTTGTTATAAAGATAGCAAAAATAAATAGGAAAAATTTTATCTTTTGTTTTACGGTTGACAAAAAAAATCAGTGAGCCCTTTAAAATGATATCATTATTTTTTTTTGGATGGAAAGAAAAGATTGTAAAGAAAAAAACATGGACATACTTACAAAAAGGTTTTTTAAATTCACTAGATGTATATTTTTTTTTCATATACTAGGTACCTACTAATAAAAATAATTAAAAATTAAAAGTCTTCCATAATGTTTACTATTTAAATTATTATTATTTCATTCAAAAATGGACACAAAATTACGTAAACGAGATAATTGAGTTTAAAAATATACGTATTAAGAAAAACTGACAGTTACACTGATACGTATCAGATTAAATTAAAAATGTTATCAGTAATGTTTCCATATTATTTTATACAAAAACCTCAAAGAATGCTTTGACTGTTCGTAGTCTATTATTACTCGTATATATGAAAGTAGACCTTATTAAAAAGTTATTAAGAATACTGACTAGCTTAGTAGCCTCAGTAGTCATTTTGTACTGCTGATTCATTGCAAACGGACACTATCTTTGACCGCATTGGTCAAAGGTAGCATTGCAACACAAGTAGAAATTAACAAATTTATCAGTAAATTCCATAGAACATGTTGTCAAAACTGCTGACAGAAAGTGCATAAGTAATGTGACTCTTTCTAGATCCAAATGATTTGGTTTTATGCAATTACCATACAATTATGTTATCATCCCTCGACTCCAGAAAAGAAATATACATAATTGAGTTGCTTAGAGTCATAAATCGTATATTCCAAAAATCTAATTCTGATATAATCGCAAGAACTCACGAAAACACTGGTTTTTGTAATTAGATGAAAAGAATTAAGCACACTTGAATATTAATGAGTGAGTCGATTTACATTTTTTTAAATATATATATTTCTCCTAAGGCTACAAACACACAGCACACTATGAAATAAGGAGAGGCTTTGATGATAGAACTCATATTATTCAGTGAAAAAAAATATGAGTTATGACACCAACAGTCAATGATTTTCACATGGTTTAAAGTGATTTTTGATACCTAACTATTTTTCTATATATAATATTAATGCCTTTAGAATCACTTGGTATATTTAACTAAAAATGATAAAATTGCAAAATGTGAGTTATGACTCCATTGTTGGCTATATATTTTTCTATCAGGAGTCACTTGACAAATATAATTATTTTGTTAAAATATTTTGAATAGGAAATAGTGCATATTATTATATTATTGGTGTGAATGATTTTCCGTGACGTTATTATTCAACGTTAAGTTACTTTGAGCTCACAAATTGTATTTGTGCTACTGCAAGGCAATTAGGTTCGGCTTCTTAATCTATTGGGTGGTATAAGCTTACAAAGTAAAACTCAATCGACAACAGATGATTCTATCCGCAACATTATTAGCTAAATATTATCAAATGAGTTAACTCATTTAGTGCTAACGCCGCAACTGCCGCGTTTGGAGCAGTCGGCCATTAGATATAATTAACGTGTTATTTAAATGTGGTAATTAAAAGGTTATTAATATGTTGGCAGTGATTGTGTAAGTAATGTGCATACAGAAGAAAGTGAACAACCTTACGAAATATATAATTTTTCATAATTTATTTTAATAGTTTGTTGTGCTAATAACAGTTTTATTTATCATTTTTTTCCGATATTTTATGGGAAAGTCAGGCCAAGTTGCCGTTTCTATAATAAGTTCAACTTGCGTGAGTGCAGTTTTTTTATATGCATCCGTAAATATTTGTTACAAACTATTGACAGTAAGCCTAATGCCGGGTCCACACTGGCAACATGTCGCCGGCAACCTCGTTAAATTTTACGATAATTATCATACTTATCGTTAAATTTAACGAGGTTGCCGGCGACATGTTGTCAGTGTGGACCAGGCATAAGATTAGCCTGGACAAAAAACATCAGTAACAATATTTTCTATCCATGTCGAAATACATAATATATAAAACAGTTTTGATATAATTTCAAACATTGTTTAGACAATTTTCATTTATTTGCGAACAGATGTATCTTGGTTTGAACAATGAGGTTGAAAATAGAACATTTTCTTTAAAAAATATTAAGTAGTTTACGTACCTAGCTAATATGATCACATTTGTTTAAATGGAAATCAGTAGACTGTATGCAATGGGGGTCTATTTGCAATCACATATAAAACAGGTACTGGTAAGAGATGATGGGCTGGCGTTGATATTGGGGATAGGCGATAATTTCTATAGGTGTATAGGTAAATCATTCTACAGTGATACCATAGGCGACACGCGGTTGTATTGGAATTGTTTTCTGCAATGCTTGTTTCTATGCTAGCAAACAATACCACTACAACTGCATGGTGATTTTACCGTGTCCATGGTACCTCTATATACTGAATTACATATACTGTAGATGATGACCGTATGCCCAGGATGTGTGTGTAGTCAAACAAACTTATTGCGTGGAATATATTCGTATTTTTAATATTAGAGGTCATACGTCGTCTTTAAATTAATTTACACTTTTAATGTTGCATAGTTAACGTCCGATTTGACATTTGAATTGGTATTGTTTTGTAAAAGTTCTGTTTTCGACTTCTGAATGTCTGAATATGAATGATTTACCCTATGAGTCAATACGGTGTGCCCATGATAGGGTAGAGCAGGGCTATGGTTTTTAAAGTAGACTGGACATTAACTGACATATAAACTATACAATAATTAGAAAGTATTTTACTTTTTAAATAATGTCATATCATAAACTATCTTTTATTCAACGAATATTAACGCATTTCATTTAAGAACTACTAGTTAAATTCGTTGCAATTAAGTAGGATACCCGTAGCGTAGCCGTAAACCCAGTGGTTACAGGTTGAAGTACCGTCGGGTGTAGTATTTTTTTTCTAAAAAGGATTTGTTCCAATGGATATATGTATGCATAAGTTGTTTTTCAAAAATTGATTTCATAGTTTCATAGTTTCATACAGCTGCATACAACAAAAACTCAAAATTATTGTGGACAAACTTAAATTTTAAATGATTTGCCCTATTATAACGTAGTTGTATACCGTGGATAATTCCAGGTCAATTAATATACAAATTGTTCATTTCGTGGGATATTTTATGATGTTGGTATACATGGAAGATTATTATATGATTAAGAATATTTATTATACTACATCGGTGCCTATAAAGTGACAAAAAGTACGCATATCATTGCTAATTGATATTACTTAAAAGAACGTTATAATATTATTCTAATACGACAAAAAATAAACAGGACAATGATTAAGCAAAATTGCGATACGATTGCGCATTAATCCTACAGTAAGTTACTCTCCTCTCAAAGATTACCGTTGGCAAAAGTCCGGATAGTAAGCGAGATAAGGAAACTCGTCCGTTTGTAAGGAGATAACTAATTTAGTTCTTTTCCAACCCCTGCCGAAGCGAATTTCCCCTAATTTACGTAACGCAATTCCACGTAAAGGGAACAAACTTTAATTATTTCCCCTGAGAATTCATCAAAATCGACTCAAACATAACATTTCTGTGATATTTTGATGTCGGAGCTATTTGATTATTAGGTAGGTGGGTGGATACAATCATTTTGTACGTAATATTTCTTCACGCTATCATTTTGATCAATGACAAAATAATTATTATGAGTTGTGTATAATCAAAAAAGAGCTATTATTTTGAGCTTATAATATAGAAAATCTATTAATAATTTACGTTAATTTAACATAAGAGGGGTAATTTGTACACAAATGTCAAAAAAATATCTGTCAGTACGTTAGAGCGTGTCATATTTATAATTTTACAAAATTTTAAACCTAAAGTTCATAACATCTTTTAGATAAGTACAATTATTCATCTTTCAAGTCTATTCATACCAGCGCAATAAAATGTATTCTATACACAAGACTGCTATAGGCCGCAATCTGCAGCTAACGAGGGTAGTTTTTAATTTTTTCTATTGAAGTATTAGCACTTATTGTAATAATTACAATGAGGTAGTTGTAATTGTTACAATAAGTGTTATATTTGACAGCACCACTCTTGGTTGTGTTAAATTTTAGAGCGAGATTGACAGTTTTGACTGTTTAGACGGCTAACTTATTGTAATTGTTACAATATGTGCTAATACTTCAATAGAAAAAATGAAAAACTACCCTCGTTAGCTGCACATAGCGGCCTATAGCAGTCTTATGTCTAGAATAGATACGCAGAAACATGAAAGTCCAGAAATGTCAAGCGGCTGATCTTAAATTGCGTTTCCCTGAAAGTTGTCTTTTTAGACATACGGTACACTGGCTATAACTATAAGGTACAGTGATGTTGTATTAATAATGAATCGCTTAAAATATAAACAACAATGGTAGCCCTATATCTGAAATTATGGATAAGTATTTCTATTTTTGATCTGCAACTAATATGTTATATTATTATGTAGGTAGGTACTATACGGATATTTTAAATACCAGTATATTACAATATTAATTTCATTTTTTTTCACTTTGTTTAATAGTGTGAACTTAGTATGCATAACAGAAAATCGATATATATATTTTTAATTTTAATTTATCTGACATTCTTAGGCTTCCATATTAATATTTTCTTTGTAACCCGGGTCTTGCCTGTATACATCTTCAGATATTATAAATATATATTTTTGTGCTATGGAAGTAAAGCTAATGAAACTAGCAGTATCTGTAAGTTCAATCCCTTTATAATATTAAAGTAGTAGAAGTATATTACTTCAACCGATTTTAAATTTAATAATATAGATGCTGAACTTTGAAATATCTTTTAATAATCGTTTTATTTTAAATTTTTATTCAAATATTTTAATAATCGACGTTTTGTATGTATTTTTATTTAAGAAATTGTATGTGTTATAAATAAAAACATGATAACTTATATTTTTAAATGCACATAGCTACCAAATTACCAAAATAAATACTTCCGCTCGGCCCTCTGTCACCCTTAAAGTCATAGTATTATAGTACTTACCTACACATCTAAAAATATCAAAAATAAAATAAATATCTTTATTTAATTCACATATTGATTAGTTCGTCCGCATTTTTTTATATATTTATATTATAAACCCAGTCGTCATACGATTAAATGAATGAATTATTTGCAGTCAGTGACGTATCATTATTTAAAAATATATTCCCAAATAACATCAACGTGGAAAATGTTATAATTAATCACAGGATATAACAAAGAAAATGGCTTGACATATTTTTACTACGAAAAATTGTTTACTCTGGCGTTATTACAAAAGCTGTACCACGAATTGAACAAACGAAAGATCGGGAAAAAAATCCGAAATTAATCATTTTGTCAGGAGGCGCAAGCAACCTACGTCAATGATTGAATTACAAAGCCACCAACTAGATTGCCTGTGATAAAAGATAAATTGATCGAATCATAAAAGATTGGTAATTTATCAGGGTATGCCCTGACAAAGAAAGCCACCGACATGACATCTTATTGAAGGTTATTGGAGACAAGGTTGTATACGTCATACGTTAGATATTCCGGTGACAAATGCTGGGCCATCAGCCGAAATACGATAAGCCCTCCACACCACGTCTGCCGTATAACGTATCTTTTGTATGGAACGAAAATGTCGTTTGTTTACTCAAGGTGAGGCTTTTTTCGTATATATCTATAAATTATTTTCATTAATCTAGCTAGATAAATTCCAGTTCTAATTTATTTTGTAGAGGTACTTACTTACTTGATTAAATTTTGTAGAGATACTACGATATCATACACTTATTTTTCCTATATGCCAGGTTCGCAGAAGAAGTAAATTAAAATCTATTGTATGTGTTTACTCATATCACTGTTAATATTGATAAAATAATAATGGCAACTTCATTGTCCAATACAGAGTTATATTCAGTAGAACACTTGTAAATGTATTTCGAATAGCAATAGCGAAGGGTGGAGGTAGGCTGTTAGGATCCGCCATAAATAGTGCACATTAAACTTTGTTAGTCATTTTGTTTTTATTGAACAAAGACTACAATTTACAGATGGTGTTGGTTAGTTTTTAAAAATCAATTTAACCCTGCCTGAGACAAACTATAATAGTTTTGCTATACTTTAGGCAGTACGACACAATTGTGCACTTTTTTTTCCTACCCTGAACCCTACCCAATAAGTAAGTACCCCGTAAGGCTCTACTCATTATTTTTGTATTCTCAGCCAATAACTAATACTTCTTAAAATGTATGTTTTATTATTTTGTTTACGAGAGGTAGACTACGGTAAGAAGTAGAGACAAAATTAGTGATTTTCAGCGCGACAAATTTTCTAGTGACTTATACGATTTAAGATATCTTCATTTTTATAATATTTATATTGAAATATTTTTTAGTTTTAGGTTTTATCTAATGTCTAAAATATTTTTTTTTCAGTTTACCTCTATTTATAACCAAGTGGTGACTGTTATTTGTTATGAAATTTTAACATGGCTATAATTTATTTTCACCCATTTGGACATACTGTAGTTTAGCTCATGCATCAGAGAAAACTTATACCTTATGGAGTCCATATTCTAATAAATATAACCCTTTACTAGGTAATATTTACATTTTAATACGTTTATAAATTGATAAAATACATTATATTTAGCACTACCATGTTTGATCCTAAGAGATCATACGAGCCTCCACAGTGCGGTAGTTGTATTCATCAATTTTTCTTTGAAATGATAAAAATAGATATTATCCAATTGCTCAACATATTAGGTCTATACTCTGGGTCCAAACATACATTGAAATACAAAGAGGTGAATTTGCCAAAACCGTGATTCGAACCCGTGACCTACATTCCGCTCCGCCATCGTGGGCACTTGCATTACTGTAATATTCAACATACCTACTGTCATTGAGCAACAAAGATAGAAATTAAATAATATCCTAGTTTCGTATAAATAAGCCAAGCAGAGAGGTACATTGCAAGTGACAGCTAGGTCACGTGGCATCCAATGGGGTAATAAGTACGAAGTGTGTATTTGAAGGGTGTCAGTATGTCGAAGGGGTATCTGGCGATAACCTTTGACACTCTTATTTTTGTACCCTGTAAAAATAAACCAAAGTTTATAAGAACCATATATAAACATAATATTATATAACTTATATTAACACAATATATATGGTTTACTTCTAAAGAGTACCTATAATACTATTTTTAAAAATTGTCACAACAATAAATAAATAATAATGTAGGCATAGAGGATATCTATGTTATAAAACTAGTTTTTTCAATAGAAAATATTAAATTTGTTCGTTGAATCAGTGGACATTTTACATAATATAAATGTAGTTAGGTACTCAAATTCAGGCCAAGGATAAGATTCCACTAAAAATACACTTCTTGATATTAATTTTCAACATTAAAAAAAACTTAATAACAGGTAAAAAATAAATTAATGTAAAGCGTTATCATGATAATCAAATTATTTTATTTTAATATACATAATTTTGAAAACACTTCTGAGAAAATATATTATAACCAATAGAAAAAATCTTTTTGAAAAAAGTGTTTTGAAAATTATGTATGTTCAATAATTAGAATGTTACATTCTTAAATCTTGTGAATTATTCGTTGAAAAAAAATAGTTAATTAAAAATTATTAGCAAGTTCATGTAAGTTACAACCAAAAATCTTGGAGTGATTCGTCACATCAGTTAGTAATTAAATTAATACCCATTTTGATTGAAAATACAAAAGCCGATCGCCAATAATAGCTTAATTTGGAAAACGCTTCAGTGAATATTAAAGGCCAATAGTTAAATTCTGTCGCAAAGTATGGCTCTTTTAGCATAGTGGACTATGCATGTGGGCGCGATACCCGAGAGATGCAGGTTCAATTCCTGCGGGGTGTCTTACTTTTTTCAAAAAGATTTTTTTCTATTGCTTATAATATTTTTGCTCAAAAGTGTTTTCAAAATTTTGTATGTTCAATAATTAGAATGTTACATTCTTAAATCTTGTGAATTATTCGTTGAATAAAAAAAATATTTAATTAAAAATTATTTTAAGTCCTTATCCACTGAAAAATTAAGTTCTGCAAGCTAGCCTACAAATGACGTATTTGTCAACATAACGATTAAAGTAGTTGCTTGGTCATATCATACAGAAATAGTATAATATTAATTAACAACTAGTAATAATTAATACCATTAAAGTCGAATAGCCTACATCACTATTACAAAGGAATGGATGATATTATCATTTAATATCTATGACATATATCTACGTGAAAATATATTGACAAATCCATCTAGTGGCCCTAATTCGATTAAATTACATGTTATTAATATAGGTAATACGAGGTACCTACCTACGCACTACATATTACAACAGTATCATTTTATTAATTTCTTTACTTAGGTATTAGTTTTCCTTCAATAATAATTAATAGTTAGGAGTAATAAATTATTTATATATAGCTACTTAGTAAATTCTGAATATTCTCTTCTTATTATGGAAAGGTACCTACGCTTAAATTTATTAAAATCATATATATTATATTATATTTGAAAACGAAAACAAATTTCCTTAGGCCCCGAATAATCCGAACTGTTTCATTTAATCAAACACCTGTGTGTAAGCAAATCCTCTCATTCACAGAGATTTACCTCAATCACAAATCATTTATACGAATTCTCTTTGTACAATAATATGCAAAGTAGAAATTATTACTCCCAAAATAATCCTTATTCTCCCTAGATTTTGCTCTATACACATATTCCTTTCTAATAACTGTAACGAACGGGTTAGATGTAAAATTCGTTATCATAATAGTTTTAAAAATATTTTAATTTCAATTAATTATTACGAATATTTTCTTTGTACCTATATATCATTCAATGACTACCGTTTGTTTCTAAAGATGTTGGAAAATGCACACATATTTTTTTAAATCTTATAATCGCTCTTTAAAATGAAATTTCATGGATATCTATAACTTGCATAATAACAGATGTTTCATGCTTTCTATGTAACCTCAATTACAAGCTTAGTTATCAAAAATCCTCTGTTTTACCGTATTACCTATTGAATATATCTACATGTTTTGAAAACATCTCATGCATATACCCTCTAGAAAAAAATCTTTAAAAAAATACGACACTCAACGAGACGTTTGGTTTGTAATTAAAGAATTTAATAGATAACTCAATTTGACAAGCATTTCATGTGAGAACTGCTGGTTAAAACTGTTGTAATTAATTAGGATGTCCGTAGCTTAATCGGAAAAACACACCGGCGCAAATCTAAAAGTTAAAGATTCATGTCTCATCGGGTGTCGTAATTTTTTTAAAGGATTTTTCTATAGGCTATATTATGCATGAGATGTTTTCAAATTATGTATGTTCAATATATGATATTATACTAAACTTATTATAATGTTATATTCTCACATCTTGGGAATAATTATTCGTTGAATAAAAGAAATAGTTTATTATATTACCTATTGCTTCTAGTATATAGATGTATGTATGGGTATCATCGTATTGTATTATCATTATTATCACCAAATAAATACGGAATCTTATAATAGATAATTATTAATTTCTTAGATTCCGATCAGAACTATAATTTATATTTTATAAATTTATAATTTATATTCATATATCTCTTCTTGGTCGTCCACTCATAGCTGAGGATCGTGACCACATAATTTCGCCATCCTTTGAGCGACCAAGACTTTCCATCCTTCTCGATCTTCCGCTTCTCTCAGGGCAGAATGGATCCCCCAGTCAGCTCTTTCACTTGGTCGCTCCATCGCGCAGACGCTCTTCTTCTGCTTCGCCTTCCCTGGAGGCTACCCAAAACTACCAGTCTCTCCAGGTTGTCCGGTCCGCGCCTTCATATATAATTAATATATTTTCTCAGAAGTTTTTTTTTTAAATTATGTATGTTCAATAATTAGAATGGTACATTTTTAAATCTTGTGAATTATTCGTTGAATAAAACAAATAGTTAATTAAAAATCATTAGAAAGTACGAGTAAGTTACATCATAAAATATTGGAGAAACGTCGGTTAATAATAGAAGTAGTATAGAAGTAGTAGGTAACTGCTTTGATTTAATAAACAAAAACCGATCGCCAATTAGTAGCTTGATTTGGAAGAACGCTGATGAGCAGGTATTTAAAGGCCAATAGTTAAAGTTTGTCGTCATTAGTATGTCACCTCGTAGCATAGTGAATAATGCGCGGATTGGGGCGTAAACCCAGGAGATGCAGGTTTGATCCTGCCGGGTGTCTTACTTTTTTCAAAAAGATTTTTTCAATTGGTTATAATATATTTTCTCAGAATTTTTTTTGAAAATTATGTATGTTCAAGAACTATAATTATTATACTATTGTGATAAGATGTGAATACGATATAGATATACGTGTGTTAATTTAAAAAAATCTTTATAATTAACATGCTTATTAATGGTGCCAGGATTATAGGTATCTACTATGTTCTAAAGATAATATTATTATAGTAACTAATATATTGATAATCAATTAGTGGGATAGAAATATTTCTTCACAAAACATCAAGATTAAACTTAATTTTATAGCTATAACAATCACTTGAAAGTCAACTAAATGGAAAAATTGCAGAGGACAGTGTGAGGTAGAGAGTTTTCTTGTACAGAAGATGGTCGCAGTTTGGAGTAGTCACGATCATCAGCCATTAGGAAACGACCGATAATAGAATAAATGAGAAAATTAAGTACTTATATGCTTTATATTTAGTATGGCATATATTATAAAAATACTGCATATGATTTTTTACGCAGATTGATTTCTGAATTAGCTGAAAATAGTTTTGAAAAAAAAAATATTTTTGCGTTTTCTGGGCTACAGCTAATTTTTTTTATAATATGTCTTATAAACCAATAAAATAATTATCTATAGTTTTATATTGTATTTCTTTTTGGTAACCATTGTAAGTATGGCAAGTATGCGTTTTTTAAATGATTAAAAAACTTATAATATGCGCCTATATCGGTTGTATTTTCAATATTTAATGTATTCACTCGTATAATATCATTTTGACTGGTTTTGAAACTAAATGTTTCTTCCATGTATTAGGTATCAAAGTTGAAGGAGCAAATTTCCACAATGGTGTGAGATTTCCCAGTGTGGCGTGAGAAATATTTCCAGCGGGTGTCAGGATTGTGTAACTTATTTCTGACACTTTGATGTTAGCCATCCGAGAAACCACTCTGATTGACTGACACACATTTAGATTACTATAGACTCCCTAGGGTTAGTTTCAAGCCTGACTAGGCATATGAAGTGTCTGCGAATGAAATCTCGTATCTAATCCGTTAAAAGTAGACTTATATTCACAGGATTTTTTTATCAGTCTCGATTTTTCCTCTCCCACCTATCAACTACCCGCACTTGTTATGTGCGTACATACATCACACTATGGAAACATTATACGCACTTACAAGTAGTGGTCAGGGGATCCCATGAATTTTTGTCTTGTATAGCGGGTTTGTATTACATTAATGATAAGAAAACACGTTATATTGGGATGCGTTAATTGCAAGAAATTAATATTCTCCAACTGGCTTTATCTGGAATATCCGCGTATATATTATATACTTACATATATATCCACATGTCAAAACACACTTCAGGGAAATTCATAATATACAAACTTAACTTTTTTTTTAGTTTGTGTGAAGCACTACGGTACTCACATAATAATATTACGTGTAATTTATTATTTTTTAATCGACCGTATTGCATCATAAAAAACTTAAATTCCCATGCTTAAGGGGGAAGGTGTTCCATGTCAGCTATTTTCTGGTATTTTCGGAGGTTAAGCCTGAATCTTACGTAAGATTTATAGAAAAACTATTTATATAATTATGAAGCTTATTCATCGGCAAATATTTATGTTAAACATTTGATAACTGCATAAAGTATTTTTATGACGTAAAATAATATTCTTTGGAACCTTGAAATGTAATAATTGATAACGAAGCCATATTTTTGTGACATTAATAGACTGTGTTGATAACCGTTTTTTCCACTAAATATTATGTCAAAACGTTTATTATAGATAGCTTTAATGTTATCAAACATAATGTAGTAAAATATATTCAGTATAATTATAATATTTGCAGTTTCTGTTGGCTCTAAATCTAACGGAATCGACTGGATATTTTGTTATTAAAATATGCGATAATTATAGACATTCCAAATAATCTAAAGCTACGTATCAGAAGGGTTATCATTAATCATTGAATAAATGATGAAATATCTTGTTAAATATAAATTTATAATACTAAATAGATACATTTTAAAAACAACCATTTCACGAAATATTTGACCAACTCGATGGGACGTCAGACCGCCTGCAAATTTGGCGTTAGATGTATGGAATCTTTAGCTGGTGCTATTTTCACTTCATATGACCAAAAAAATACGCCAATCCACGAATATTGTATAAAAATATGTTTATAAAAGTGAATGCTACAAATTGTGCACAAAAATAGGTGATACAAACATAAATTCGGACAAATTATTCAAAAGGAAAACATATTTTGACATTTGAGGACAAAACAAAAAAAAATCTGAAGAAATTTGTATTTGCGTCAATTCTACGTTATGTCATACTAAATCATACATTACAATTTTTAACACTGTTGCAATCTATTTTGCCTAATATTGCAACATAGCAATCAGTTTTCTGTCCCTTTCTATAACTATCTCCCTCTACATTCAAAATAATTATGATTGTAGTAGGTATGTATTTTATAAATTGTGATAGATTTTATTTTATTTCAGTGAAATATATCAGGTCGTCCAGTATTGCCATATCTACTAAAATATTATTGGATTGATATTTTAGTAAATAATTGAAAGAAGTTTTTCACCATTTGTATCTACTATTAGTTTTACTATTTTTATTTAATAAATAATACACATGAGGTTTTACGAATTTCACATTTGTTATTAAACATACTTACATAATTTAGAACACCTCAAACACATCGCGAAGTAAAAATATCTATATTTTTTACTTAGCCAAATTATGAATCTACCTAGGTTAGGTACCTACTGATATTTATATTACAGAAAATTTAACTTTTACTAAATTATGAATTTGCGAGATTATAATAATACAGATGATTTTAAAGAATACTTTCATCAAATAATAACATAATAATGGATGCCTGTACTTACATAATATTTTCCAATGAAATAGTTTTTTCTTTTAAATTAACTTTAATTTCGAAAGTTTAGCCTGGCAATACTATGAACGTCATTTATTTCAGCGGGAATGCGAAATTTTCATCCTCGGTTTTTGACATAGGTACCTAACAATATTATCACAATTATTTATATCGATTGTACTTACAAAAAATGCCACGAACTCACTATCCGATGGCTGGAAGTTCCAAAAAAAGACGTAGGAGAAAAGATGGAAATATTAATACATTAAAAACACAAAGGTTTGAATTTATTATTTTATAATTTGACATAATTATACATAGTTGAAAAAACCACATTTCACAGAAAATTTTGGTTCACAATATTTATTTATCTTGCAAAAGGAAGTTTTGCGTATTACTTATTAATACACACAATTAAGTATAATGATCATTTGTACTTATATTATGTTTGTGCCATGTCTTATTCGAAATTAGTGTGTCTGTGACAAAAATTATAATCTGGTACAATAATTAATAGCAGCTATACATTTTGTTTTCTGTTAACTATCTACTAAACTAATATTTTTGAATGTATTATAGTATTGATATATTGCCGAAGACTATGCCTGAGCATGGAAATCCTCAAAGCATACTACCTGAACCAGAATTTCATCCCACATTTGAACACGAACACGAAGAATTTATTATAGAAAATGAAATTGAAGATTCAAGCCCTAAATTCCGTGTAGAAGGCCGTAGAATTATAGACTTTTCATATTTTTTCCAACAACTTCAATTAATTAGCCACCATGATTCTCCATTTAATTGTAATTTATCACATTTAGAAATTTTTGGGGAAAATCGGGATAACTTTAGTAGTACATTTTTTATCCAATGTAAACTTTGTGGTAAAAAATTAAAATTATATACCACTGAAATGAACAAAAACAAAATGAATCTGTGTGACGCATTTGTATCCAGTATAATCAGTATCGGCAGTGGATTTTCAAATCTGGAAGAAATGTGTTCAGCAATTGACGTACCATCGATTACAGCAAGAACATACAGAAAGAGTCAACAGAAGGTGTACGAGTGGTTTGAAGAAACCAAAAATAAGAGTATGGAAAACGCTGCGAAAGAAGAGCGACAACTTGCAATCGAAAATGGTGACGTCGATTCTTCTGGTATTCCCATGATATCAGTTGTTGCAGACGGCTGTTGGTCGAAACGTTCATACAGATGCAATTATTCCGCAGCATCTGGCGCTGCCACGATCATTGGTCAAAGAACCGGAAAGATTTTGTACATGTCAGTGAAAAATAAATATTGCGATTTGTGCGCCAAAGCTAAAAATAAAAATATCCCTGCTCAACAACATAAATGCTTTTTAAATTACACCGGTCCGTCAGCTGGAATGGAATCTACAGCAATATTAGAAGGCTTTAAAGAATCTATTAATACACATGGATTGATTTATTCAAAATTGATTGCTGATGGAGATTCCAGCACATACAAAAAAATTCTTGATTGTCACCCATATCCGAATGTAACTGTCTAGAAAGTTGAATGTAAAAACCATTTAATTAGAAATTATTGTGGCAAAATAGAGGCATTAACCAAAGACACAAGATATCCCTTGAATGTAAGAAAAATCATTGCGTCAAGAAAAAGACGTCTGCGGAAAGCCGTCATAGGTGCAATCAAGTATAGAAAACTACAAGATAGTATTTTCGAAGAAAAGGTTATCGCTTTGAAAAAAGATTTAATTAATGGACCGCACCATGTTTTTGGAGACCATACTTCTTGTCTACCATATTTTTGTACAAATGAACCAAATACAGAGGACATGCTTGATGTAAATTATGTACCAGCATTAAAGTAATGCAGTCTATTTTCTCAATTAATGATATATAATTCTCGTTTGGTGCTAAATTCAAAAAGTTTAATTTATAATTTTTCTACTAATATTTCAGAATCTTTTAATAACATGATTGCAAAATTTGTAGGCGGCAAGAGAATTAACTACTCTCAAAGACAATCGTACATGGGACGATGTGCAGCGGCGGTAATCGCATTTAATACAAATAAGTTACATTGCACAATTCAAAAACAAGTTTATAAAAATAGCCCAAAAGCCTTCATAAATCGCTTAGAATCAAGAAGGTTGAAAATAAATAAAAAAAAAATAGGAAAACCTTGGCGAAAACCAATACATTCTGTTCCTTTATCTAATCCAGATTATGGAGAGAGTTGCCAAAAACCTGATATGGACAAAAATCAATATCAATTGTTAAAAGAAACTTTTTTGAAAAAACTCAAACTGACAAACTATGAGAGGAGGGATATAGAAAGACGCACTGTATTACAATCTGAATGTGCAGAATGGCTAGAAAGGCGACGAAACCTTCTTACTGCCTCTGTTTTTGGAAAGGTGTGTAAGCTGCGAGAAAATACAAAATTTGGGCCTTTGGTAAAACGTTTATTATATAGCCAATCATTAGCCAACGTGAAAGCGGTAAAATATGGTAAAGAAAATGAATCAATAGCTTTACAACAGCTTAGTGTACAAGAACGAATTAAGATTGAGAGATGTGGATTGTTTATCGATGATGTGTATGATTTTATCGGTGCAACGCCAGATGGCATCAGCGATGATGATACAATTATTGAAATAAAATGTCCTTTCTCAGCTGCTGGAATAAGTGCAGATGAAGCTATTGTAAAGAAAAAAATTAAATTTTGGAAAGTAGATAAAGACAGGAATATGGTAATAGATAAAAATCACGATTGGTACTTCCAGATTCAGGGGCAGCTTCATATTACTAAGAAAGATGTCTGTTTATTTGGAGTTTGGACGGGACATAATTTTCCTGTTAAAATAGAATTAATCAAAAAAGACGAGACATTTTGGATTGAAAAAAAGATATATCACTTTTATATGAATTGTCTACTGCCAGAAATAGTAGATCCCAGAACCAGTAGATCTATGAATATTAGAGAACCAGAAAGGCTGACTTTCTAAATTTTTATTTTAAATTTTATTATGCTTAATATATTTTCAACAAGTCTATATTACATCACTATTTTATAGTTCATCAAGATATATCTAATTTACTAATATAGTTTACTGTTACTAGACACCCACAACGAGTGTAATTTTATGAAATTCAAAATAATATGTATACTTACATCTAAATAATGATACCTAAAGATCTTGCTGGCGATTCCACTGTGCCATATTTTGTATAAGCATTCGTCTCTGCAGCCGTGGAGTTTGGTCCCGTGTAAAAATTACATTTTGTTCTCAAGGTCAAAAACCAAATTGGTTGTGCCAATGGCTTATAACCATTCCTCATAAATGATTATAACTGATATCACCTCATAACTGATCAGTGCCATGCACGAGTTAACTCGCGGGATCTTTTAAACGTCATAACTTCTGAATGAACTGTTTGTGTATATTTTCTTAACAATATTTATCATTTTAGTGTGAAAAAATTCACGTTAAACATGTTGATTTGGTAAATTTTCACAAATATTTATCATTCTATTCTTATTTCATATTTTTTAAGGGATTCATTTTATTCCAAAAATAACTGACCTACAAGTACCCACCTGGTAAAAATTGGATTTGGATTGGATGGAATTTCCTAGTAGATTTTCCAACTAAACAACATGACACTTTCTATATATTATTTACTGTTAGTTTTGAAATTATTGTATTTGAAATAAATAATGTATCAATAATACACATAGAAATCAATAGATATATAAAATAGATATCACAGTTTAAAAATCAGAAAGATCAATGCATATTACCATTGTTTATGTTACAATATAAAACAACATTTATCACTGAACGTAGGTACCAAGAAAAATAGACTTCATTAAAATGTGTCAATATAGTATATACCCGATATAATTATATAAATTATTATATTGTTAATTACTCTGTGGGGTCCATATATACTGCTTCAATAGTAATTTAATTTTGTACTTGATTTACTTATTATATGTACAAATGTAATATACTTACCTACTTATTAGGATATATCTTGGTGAATTTTAAAATAAGAGGAAATTAAATGGAGGTCATCGTGTCTAACTATATGTCAGCCGTTGTTAAGTCTTATATAAATATTTATACATTATTAAATTGTTTTTCTGTTTTTTATTGATGTAAAGACATGGCATGTATTCAAAGTAATAACAAATTAGCTGTGTACTATTTATTTAACTTATATTAAAACCCCAAGATTGATTTCGTCTTACGACATATTTTATTCTTCTAAGTTTTACTATGACATTGTAATATGAACCATGGATATAGTATAGTACTTAAAAAAATCAAAACTGGTAATATATTATTTCAATATTTAATTGTCAATTTTCATTTGAAGTCAGCATTTAATTACTGGTATAACACATAATTATTAACTGATATCTACAACTTCAGATGGACAAATTAATTGATATATCATATTATCAGTTTTCATTTCCTTTCAACAATGTATTCATTCTAGCAGCTATTTTAAATATCTTACTAGTTTTTATGTCATGGCACCTTACAAAGGCTCCGAGCAACCGTATACTGAGCTTCGAGAACAGATGTTTACGACGGATACTGGGTGTGTGGTAATTTTAGAAGTAACGGGAGATAAAAGAACGCACCAAATAGCCTCCCATCACGCTGAGAGTGAATACGCAACTTTGTACCTGGCCCGGCCACGTGCTGCGAGTGCCTGAAGAGAATCCCAATCTGGTTTGCCTGTTCTTCAAGCCAACCGGATTCCGGCGTCCTGGATGGCCGCTAAATACTATCTATATAGCATATCTGGCGGAGTTACGGACTGCTAGTATGACCTGGAACGATGCAAAAAACAGAGTGACAGAGATTCTTGGAGGCGCCGCATTGTATCCATATGCTGCAACTAAGATGCGGATATAGCCGAAGAGAAGAAGTAATATACAGTATCTAGAAAACTTAAAGCCTTTGAAATGTGTGTGTATAGATACATGCACCTTTCATTGGTGTTGGAAAGACAATTTTTCTAATATCAAAGTGATATTGAGACTGAAAAAGACAAGACTTGGAGAGTAAGCTCTACCAAATGACATACCTAATATGATACAAGTAACTGATATGCACAATTATATTATATTTTATATTACGAATCAAAATAGCAACTTTTATATCATTATCGATAATAAATTTAGTGCAAAAATGTTTTTATAAAATTGTTTTATTTTTTAAACATTAGTCACTTTATATTTACCTTGTGTAATTGTACTATTAAATCTATAAAATGGGTGTATATGCTTGATGGTCGACGTCATAAATCACGCCATGTTCGAATCGTACGCCGAAAGTTGGATTTATTTCATTATTAATTAAAAGATTTATTTCATTCCATCTTATTCATATGAAACCGTCGACAAGCAAAGATCTCGGTAAACATTTTCTCCATCTGCAAAAAACATAACATAGGAACTGTTAATAGTGTGATTTTTAATCTTTTATAGTTGGCGACTGTTTGAAGAGTGGTAATTAAAACGGATTAGTGATAATACAAAGCATCAAAAAAGATTGATTAACTAAAATAAAGTAATCAGGTAGGTAACATGTTTAATAACAACTAGAACGCCTTAGATTATATCAAACAAATATATATGAAATCACAGGTTTTATATAATTCTGGAATGAATGTAACTAACCTCAAAAAAAGGATTGTATTACGTCGGAATTATGAAACATTGAAAGCATGTATAGACTAAGAAAACAATAAATAAACACTTGAATAATATATGCAAAACACACAGAATACTACGATAGTAATAAATAACATAATATTGTACTTACAGATAGTGTTTCTTATTCCTGATATAAAACACAATTGTTTTAGGTACCTTGCAATTTGTAAACATAATATTTGACACTTTTGACAGCAGAGAGATTTTTATATTAGTCTATGGCTAAAAATACGGATTTATTTGGCCGGCTAATAAAAAGATTTTAATAAAGCAAGAACATTTTAAATATGCGACAAATAAATAAAAGTATATATAATAAAGTTGTTAAAAAAATCTGTGTACATTATAAAATATATTTAATATTATAAATACATATATTTTTTAAATTTATGTTATAATTTGTAAACGACGAAGCACGTCAGCTAATACGCATAGTAAATGTTTAAACTTCGGTAATCAAATTCGAATGTGACAGAAAGAGAAAGAATAACTTTTTGATCATATTAGCATGCGTAAAAGAGATGTAACATAATATCACTTTCACTTTAAAAATCATACCTAGTATTCAATGTCATAGTTCAACTTTAAATGAAAAAACAGAAACTCTAGGTAAGCATGTGTGCCCTTAATAGGAATGTGATAATTAATTTTAAGAAAATAATCATAACGGAACTTGTCATGTAAGTAAATGACATGTAAGTATAGCTGCTTTATAATTTTCTATAAAATGTAAGTAAGCTTTATGCTAGTTAAATAATATAAGTAAATATTTACAACACTTGCATCTTCCATAAAAGTTTTCGGCATCTGCAGGCACTATGAAAACTCGTACCTAAAATGGTAAAGTTAGATTTAAAATTTAAAATATATAGACAAGCATTACAAAATCAACTACGTTCTCTTTGGGTGAAATTTTCTTATAATATAAATAAGCAAATGTTTTGACAATAATGTCATTGTAAAGAGAATGATAATATTTTATTAATTACTCAGTAGTAAAGTTATTAAAAAAAAAAATCTGTGTGTATCGGAAAATCAAATAACACATCCTGGTATTAATCATCATTTTTATTCAAGATAATAAAGCTATTTTAAAAACCTCCACATTTCCCTAAAACATGTGAAATATAAAATATATGAAACGTCATTATATACGTTTTTTAGTTGTTTCCATAATATAGAACCGGGGTATCGATTTGTAGGCTTGATTTGAAAAAAAGGTTATTCGTAAAAATCCAATTGCGTGTGCTTATTTTTTTCCGCATGCGTCAGCTGAAACGGCGGAAGCTGCGCAAGCTCGTTCTCATTTCAAACTTGATTTGTGACAGTTTTCGCGGGAGCTTTTTCTTATTGTTTTTGGCATAAGCTTGTTGCTGGGGATAAGAGTAAATTTGTTTCTTAAAATACATATCCGCAACAAACATAATAGAATGCTTGATAGAGTGCGGAAAGCTTACGCAACAATGCGTAACATATGTAATGTCATATTATATTATTAACTATTATAGTCTTCATGATATTAAATGTTTTTTGAAGTTAATGCAGGTGCTTAATTTTATCAATTTTTGAAAATTTAATTTTAAGGTAACAAACAAAATTTCAAAATTCGGGTTAGGTTATTTCCTCAATAATAAATTTTAAAATACACTCTTATGAAATAAAATATTAGTGATATTTCAGTAAATATAATGAATCGCAGTTAATCGAGAGCATTTTCTAAAATACACATTGTTTCGTTAGACGCAATTATTCGAAAAAAAAGTTAAAAACTTTCATATTTATACAAAATTTTATTATATGTTTATTTAAATAAATAAAATATCCCTCATGCAAATAACGGTTAACGTGAAATCAATTTATATACCTATTATATTATATAAAGTATTTAACATCATAAAAGCTACTGAAAAACTACCAAAAGTTAGAGCGAAAAGCTGTTATCAAATCTCAAAATAAGTACATATTATAACTAAGAAATATTAATTACATTATGTGTTTATATACGGATGGTTTCTGTACCTATTAAGTATTTAATTCGATACTGTGCTAATACAAATCGGATTTTCAACGTAAAACATATTTTATAACGGTTTTTTTTTTATTTTAATTGCAAGGCTGTCTTTTAATTTAAATATAATTTAGTTTTACGTTTATTGTGTTAAGACACATATTAAATAAAATAATCTTTAATTAGGTATATCGTATTAAATAAAATTGCATCCTTTGTATTCCGCTAGCATTATGCCCCCTAACTTAAACGTTAAAATGCATTCTATTGCTATCATTTGAACTTAGATTCTTTTCAACCCTTGTATCAAATGGTTTTTAATGCTCATTTTTGACATAAATTTACTTATAACTACAGTTTTATCTGTAGTACACCACATTCAAATTAACGGCGAACAGTTAATTTGTGTATATTTGTTTATCGATGACCGTATCTATATAATTATTATTGTATTCAGCGATTTTATAATATGGTGCCTATAATTTTAGTAGGTATATTAACAATATTCCAAATATCCACAAACCACCTGTTACTGTCAATCATCGATTCATAATACGAATAATTTTCTCCTTGCCGAGCTTACATTTTCTTCTTATTGCACGGGGAGGGCATATTATGCGTTGTTACATCAAATATCAAACATAATAACAGAGCACATTCGACCAACACGTTTGCAGCGGAAACGTACTCGAGGTATAATTTCCACGGTGAAAATTTGCGATATCATTTTAATGGCAGGCGTAATAATAAATAATAATACAACATACTGGCAACAGTCTGAGAACACTGTTTCCTCGCGTGGCGTCTCCGTATGACAGTGGCGAAAAGTATTTTATTCTGTCGGAAAAAATGTACACACTTTGACACGCATTGTATCTACTTCGATCTGACTAAACATCATAAGTTTTTCCAGGTTTTAATTATCTCTGCGGATTATTTGACCAAAAATATGTTAATATTATCTTCATTTTTTCCAACTATGGACAACTTTGGTACGGTTAGCTATCCACAATACTCGTTTCTTCAGGCTCTAGCATCACATTTAAAAAGCCTCAAGTCCGTGTCTTCTTCTTGCCTTTACCGCCCATAGTATCATATAATATTTAAATCGGGTCGACAAAAACTCTTACTAGACACATTTTAGTCATTTTGGTGATATTGTTGCTATTCCAAATTGGGTGCAGTTTCAGTATAGTATTGTTTGCCATTTCTATTCTACTTTCTTTTGATCAACCTCACATTCATCTACCTTTTAAAAATATATGCAATATAGTATAAATAATCTAGTATTTTCAAGTAACTAATAATGTATTATCATTATAAATGATTTTATCGTGGAATATTATATTCTTCATTTGAAATAATTATAGCCGAGTTTCAAATCAAATATTTGAAATAGAAGAACAAAACCGCCGTTAGGAAATTAATTTTCTCTCTTGAAACATTTTTTTCTGGATATACAACAAGCCATGACCCCCATAAGGTAGGGGGCTGACAGGGTTTTAGCCTGGAGGCCCGGCGTTATGTCACTTGAGGGATTTTAACGTTTTAAAATATGTGGTCGTACAATGCAATTTTTGACTGTTAATTGTGTGTCGATACTCAGCAACTTCGAGTAGATTTATTAAATAATACAAAACATCGCACTGGAACATTATTTGAAAAACGTTACTGTAAACCGTCACACTATTTTAAATCCTAGTAATAGGTAGAGGGGGGCACTAAAGATTCTAGCCTGGATCCCCAATGCAGGATGTGTGGGCCATGCAACAAGCTTTTCGTGAGACGAATGCTTTCTCTATAGTGACACTATTATTATAATATCACCTCCGTTTTTCATACATTTTTAAGTCATCAAGTATTCCTGTACCGATCCATATTGAATTAAATTTAGATAAATGTTAATAATTCTTCTGAGAAAATATATTATAATCAAAGTAAAGAACCCCGCAGGAATCGAACCTGAATCTCTCGGGTTTTGCGCCCACGCACATAGACCACTATGCTAAAGGTACCATGCTTAATTACGATAAATTTTAACTAATGGCTCTTATAATTCGTGAAGCGCTTTCTAAATTGAGCTACTGTTGGCTATTGGTTTTTGTTTTTTAAATCAAAGTAGATATAAATTTAATTACTAACCGACGTCAAGTG
Organism: Rhyacophila brunnea; assembly: GCF_057557595.1. Taxonomy (NCBI): domain Eukaryota; kingdom Metazoa; phylum Arthropoda; class Insecta; order Trichoptera; family Rhyacophilidae; genus Rhyacophila; species Rhyacophila brunnea. The sequence goes on along the minus strand of NW_028232796.1, from coordinate 3,149,360 downwards.
TATAATTCATATTATATTATAGCGAAAAATAAATGCCAATTAATAAAAATATCATTGTCTAACATGAAATAAATACATTTATTTAAAAACAAGAAAATCGTAGGTAATTGTATACGTTAACTAACGTTAAATAGGTGCTCGTTTACAGTCGTGTCGTTTTCTCTATTGATATCCATTTTAAAGGCGATTGCTAAATAATGGAGACCATAAGCGCACATTCAACTTATATGGATCGTCTTTCTCTATCCCGGTAAAGGCTCACTGGAATATTGCTTACCATGGTGATATTTAAAGAAATTCAACATGTCTAAAATACGCTATAGCGATGCGTCAAAGACTGTGCGCTACAGAAAGTGCGAAGTATCTGGGCATAATAAATATACTCGATAAAATACGGACGTTTGTAGTAGACGCAATGATGTACAATAAGTACCAATATGGTAGTACCTAGCACAATATGGATTAAGAACAGAAGTTAATTAAAAAAATATATAAACCCCCTTCTTTTTTTAAGTGGATCCCCTCCCCATAAAATTTTACTGTGCGTGCGCATGATGGCAGGCATACTAATAATATAACACACTGGCAACAAAACTGAGAGCACTGTCTCCCTATGGCGTATGGAGACAGTGGCATAACGGAAACAACAGAAAAAATTATAAATAAATTAAACTGATGTCTTTTTCTTTGCGTCTCTTGACATTCTTTCCATTTCGTAGCGCATAAAAAGGATATTTTGCTGTTATTTCATATAAGTGTCATGTTAAATATTGTCGTATTATTATGGAAATTCAAATAAAAAAATATGAAGAAGTACCTAAGTACCTATTTTTACATTCATAAATATTAGGTAAATGCTACATGGAATCTATATTTCTGAAATATATTTTTTTATAGAAATATAAAATTCAATAGAATTGTTCTTATTCTATCGCGTTCATGTGAGAGATGTGCCTAAACTTTTCCGGTTAACACCTTGACATTGTTATGGCCGCGTCATTGGCTTTCAATATTATGGTATCGATGATAGGTCAGTGGTTAACTTTCAAAACTGGACATGTCTCATATATGCCGAAAATGAGTTATTATCGGAATATCATTCTATAACCACATACACACCTTGTTGACTTTCAAAAATAGCCACAAAACACCAATTTCATGTTTCAGGTTTCAAAAAGTAGGTTGACATTCAAAAAGGGACACGTCCAACGTTGTTGACATTCGAAATGAGACATGTCACTTTCAGCTAATGGCGGGACTGTATTGAGTCACGTGACCGAGTATGTTGTCATACAATCTGACAGTTTGGTTTTCGTCGCGTGCGTGTTTTCGCTCTGTTTTTATTTGAAAAGTTCATTTATCTCTGAGGAGTGAATAGTGGATATGTCTAGTTTTGAAGAGGCAGATAATGAAAGACGATTTGCTGTAGTTCTTGTTTAATAGAATTAATAATGAAAAGGACGAACAGTAAACATTATTTCAAAACTACTTATTTTTTTAATTGTTTAACATTTGTATACATAGTATAATACTTATTAAAACTTTTTATCCGGAGCGCAAAAGACCCTGGAGTGGATCTGGAGCAAGTATTAGGTCCCGGAGCAACTTTCGCTCCAACCCTCTGTTATGGACATATTAAACATCTTTTATGGCAAACTCATTAAAGGATTTAAATTTTTTAGCCCCGAACCAGATCTGAATGATAAGTATTATAAAAGTAAGTACTTAATCAATTGACTACGTAGGTATTCTGTATTAACTATTTTCTGTATTTTTGTGTTGTCTTAACTATGTAATATTTATTTGAATTGTGTAAATAATATACTCGGATGCGCCACTGATGCAGTAGGTATTTAAGCTACAATTACTTTGTCGATTGCGATCATATAATATAAGTACCTACTAATAATTGGTGACGTATCATACATGCACTGTATGAAGCTTATTTTGTTTAGGAACTACTAATTTAAAATTCGCATGATTATAATACAAGTACATCATTATTAGCATTGTACATTTGTAGGTGATAAACATCAAATTTATTCAGTTTATGTAAATTACCTACCAAGTTGAAAATGTTATGAAAAAATAATTCTATAATTCTAAATATTTTAATAATTCTTTCAGAATATTATTATAACTCATATTGCATCAGTAGATAGTCAAACACTAAAATCTTTTACACTATCATTGTGTGGAGTTTAAGAGACTGACAATAATAATATCTCAATAAATAGAATTAAAATACATTGGACGCTAAAGGCGCGTAAGGATTAGGTGGCCATTCGATATAATTAGCATGCTATGTAAATGTGGTAATAAAAAAGTAATTATCTAGTCAGCAGTCAATGTGCTAATGAAAAATAATGGTGACTGTCCATGAAAACTTAAGAAACTCTAACGATTGATAAAAATAAACAGTCATGATCTAGTTTTCGGTTTTAGGTTTGAAAGTCCCCTTGCAAAAAAATGGCTGCAGGTACGACAATAAGTTATAGTTTAAAATATTGCAATTAGCAATGGTAATTAGTGACGTCCCTAGGCAAAGTGCTGGCCTTAGATAGACTTTGAATGCCATACCCATTAATTTTTAGTTGCAAATTGTCTAAAAATTCATTCGGTACCCACTTCATTGTTTTTCCACAAAAAGTAGTGATTTTAGGTACGTGAAGATCTGTGACAGGTTTGGAGGCACCCTTGTGGAAAAATTGCCAATGCGATAAACTGCCATTACGTATTAATGTATCAAATAGATATGGCAATTCAAAAATAGTTATGTTGTCAGGATTTTTTTTTGAATCGATTATTTTTTACTGAAGTGACCGCATCGTCTGCTTCGTGGAAAACTGCCACTGGTTTCAAAAACTGTAATATTTGTATTCGTTTCATCATTCCCGCCCTTAGTAATATGCCACCCATATGCAACGCATAACATGCCTACACCTACGAGACGTTACTGATGGATATGCTGTTCATTGATGATATTGATAATTCGATTCTGATGTTTTATTTTAGTCAACATATATTATTTCGATATAATAATAATTTTATAACAGATAAATGCATTGCAAATTGCAAATATTCTGAAACATGATACAATATTTTTAGATCTACGATATTTTCATTAAATTCAAAAGTAATTTATTTTCAGTTTCGTGAACGTCATTCATCAATCGTCAATCTTGTTGTTTGAATATCTAAGTATTTATTCTAAAAATATTCAAAAATATAGGTAGGTTTCAGAGATATATTATTATTATAATATATATTAATATAATGCGGAATATATTACAATTATACTATAATATTGATAAATCAATATCTGCTTAACAATCTATGATACATAATATAATATATTATATAGTTATGTGTATTATTTTCAAAGTGGGTGACGGAAGAAGACATTTTAACTTATGACCTTAAATAATGGCTATATAATTCTTTTAAAGAAAAAAAACTTATTTTGTTATCAGAATAAAAGGTAATAAATATAACCAATTGTCGAAATTACATTTAAAACATTACAATTTCCAGGTTATTCTATCAATTAAAATGTTTTTACGACGTTGGAACGACATGTAATTTTAAGACATCTTTCACTGCATAGCTGTAGAGTGTAGAGAAACAGTGTTATCTCATACCGAGGTTGCCCGAGGTTATCTGAGGAACGCACCACTATAAAGTTTTAATGAAATTCATATTTACATAGGCTAGAGCTAGGCTAAGTTCCATTATGCATTTCTGTCTGTTTTGAACGCAACGAACGCGTGCATACTATGATATTGCTATGCACCTAATTTAACATGCACATCATCATACATGTCAGTTATTAAAAACCTTCAACATAAATAATATTGTTACCTATATTATATTATGATACAGTACTGTGAAAATTAATTGGGGCAAAGGTAATAATATGTCAAAGTCCCACTCAAATATTTGTGTATTATGTCAGCCACTTGCTCAACCTATTAGGTCCATACCCTGACACACACAAATTGAAAAACAATATGTGTGCTTGCCAGACCCAGGATTCGAACCTGGGACCCACGGCTTTATAGTCCAACGCTTAAGCCGCGCGGCCACCGTGGGTTTATTTATCAACTATTATTTTGATTTTATTTGAATTGATTGAAATGATTATTATGAATTGAATACCTACCGTACCCCCTAAACATTGTTTCTATGGATATAAGATATTGTTTTTAAATGTAGTGGTGGCGCTTTTAGCAAGTGTACTGTATTTTTTTAAGGTGATGCTGGATGGTGGATTTCGGATATAGGGGGGTGATGATCTACACACGAATACCAGGCACTAACCTTAGACCTGTGTGATAGCTGTGCGCGCACTGTAGCTAGTTCGGTTTTCGCACACTCATACTGGTAAACTGGCGGTGCACTTTTGATGGATGATATATGAATGATGATGATGTGTCGTATGAATGATGAAGACGCGACGTTCACTCAAACCGTATCAGGTTTAGTGCCACAAAGGTCGAACAGATGAGGTCTATTTGGGTCACTTTATGGTTGACACGGCGTCGCTCCTACCATATCCGCTAGACCCGTCGGCTCTTCTGTGTAACTGAATGTTGTTCGCAATTACATGCGTATTTGACCCATAATTGTTAATAGTCTGGTCTTGTGACAATGCTAAATAAGAGCATTTGACTAAGGGATGACTAAGGATGAATACTACCACAATTTGGCTCAACCATATTGCTTTACTTATACAACATTGTGATATTACGTGGCGTTCGCGTTGGTTTCGTATTCACAGTGCTTTTCGGAATAATTTCATTAGATTCATTATTACCAATATGCCAATCAGTTTCACCAGTATCTCAGTACCTCCTTGAAGATTTTTCGTGATGAGACATATCAAAAAAAATATGAAGTTTGTGAGGTATGTCCATCCTTAATGCGAAATGTCATTTTGCACCCACGAAATTAAAACCTTTTCATTTTTATTTCATTTTATGTTAAATATAAAAATGTTGAATATTAGAGATTCAAATTCAAATTTATTTTTATATTCAGTGAACGATACAAATTTCAGACGTTAACAATAGGACATTTCAAAGCAAAGAAATAGTATTAAAACTATGTAAAGAAGAAAGAAATATAACCGCAGTAACTATCACAAAAACAGTATAACGATTTTGTTAAATCTATTGCTCTCCCAAGTGGGACCACCAATGACAGGTTCGTTCTGCACCTTGGGAGAACAAACAACTGATGCTTTCGGGTTCCTAAATTGTTATCGTGACACAACGTCAATATTACCAAGAATGGCAGAGTTTTCATTAACAAACATAAAAATCTGTTTTTTTGACTTCATTTTCTAGTAAATGTGATATTCCTACACACCTAAAATACCTACTGGTTTCAGGTTTATATATTGGCTAATCTCATATGTTGGGAAATCGGCTAACATCCACATCTCATAAAAATGGTTCTTGACTATTTAGTGGGAGCCAGCGGCAAACAATTTTTGAAAATAGCCGATATACTGAATTATTTGTTAGGGTTAGGTTACCATGCTTGAATTCATAAATTATGCCAAAATCAGCTATGAAAATTGCCGCTGTTTCTGCCTGGCTTCCAGTAAAAAGACTTTAACGAAAATATATATAAATATTTTAACAAACGTCTTCCTAAGGCGACCTGAAGAGAAAATTATGTATTAGGTATATCGATTTAGCTAATTTTCATTGTTGTCCATAACGACCCATTACATTATTTAAGTTTGCAAGAACACTTAACAATTCCACAATAAGTTTATTAATAATAATGTATATTATAAGTATATTAACTTTGTTCAATTATTCATCAATATGTTATACTCGTAGGCAGGTTTTTTTTTTTTTAAATAAGTTTTTATATTATGTTTCATTATGTGCATCCCATTTGGCATCTAGAATGGAGATCAATGAATATGCGCGCTCCCCCACTCTTCGGAAACCAACAAAGTTAATAACTTATAAACCAATTAAGATATCATCAATACCAACTACAAACTGACTAGCACACTTCAAATAATAATATATCCGTCCATAGAAATGTGTCTCGCTTAACTGGCGCTTGTACATCGATACCATAAACAACTTGTAAGCACTTAATATGTATGTACATACTTCGAATTTGGTTCAAAGTAATATATGGAACTTTGTTTTCCATAAACATTCGAAAGCTGACTGAACTTGGCTTGAAGGAAATTTTAATGCAATATATAACTACATAATATGTTTTAATTTGACATACAGTTAATGTCAAGTAAATGAAAGTTTATTGTTTTGTTTAATGTCTGTGTCAAATAGACTTAATTTTTTGGTATACGGAGGATCGGGGCGTTGACTGGTTCAGAGGCCTGAATGTTTTTACGATATACAGTCATTTTGTGTGAAAACTACAAAAATATATTTTCAGACCATTTTTGCACTCAGATTGTAAAAAATATGCAAATTTATAAGATTCTAATACTTTTTTGATTTATATATTTAAGAAAACCAAATACTGTGGACATAACAAATCTAAATTCAAGACATGCACAACATGAGATTTACATTATTACCCTCACATAAAAGATGAAGAGAATATAATATTATAAACTAATTATAGTAATTTAAAAAAATGTTCAATAATACATAGTTAATTACATCGATCGGTTGCCTGGTCATTACGCGCCAGGTGCGTCTTCAGCGTCCAAAGTATTAAGTAGGTACCAACAATTTTATACAGAAAAATAAAATTTCGAACACAAAACACATAGCATGTCATTATACGTCTTTGGGGAGCCAATTGACTAGTCTTGCTCTCCTCGCTAATGGTGCCTGATAGGCTTGACACGAGGAAACGGTTCCGATCTAGAAAAAAAAATGGCTGCGACCACGTAGGTAATTGGTAGTCGCATGTAAATTCAAATTCATTAGGACACCAGGATTGGAAACCGTCCATCGCGATAATAGGCAAAAATGTATCAAAGAGCAGAAGAGATCTATGAGATTCAAGAAAGTGAGAAGTAAGCATGCCTTGTAGAAAGGCAGTCGGAAAATAATCATTTGACGAATTATCCAAAGCAAAATAGTTAAATCTCTTAAAATAAAGACATCGAAGAAATTTCTTCTGGACGCGTTCTAAAATAAGCTTATAGGAAACTGTCTTAATGAAAAACCGCCTATCGTCGTTGAAACTAGAAAATTGTGTAACTCCGTTTTAATCGAAAATTGACTTTGAATGCCATCTAGTGGCCGTTGATAATATCTATCCGTCTTGCAAATTTTGTAATTCCAGAAAAATTGTATCATTGTTAAATCATGTGTTATGTATACGCCCTTTTATACTATATTTTATTCCTTGTTATATTATTCTTTGTTACCCCTGTATAATATTGAGAAGCCCTGATGTATAATTATCAATACTTATCGTATTTACTCGTCGCGACATTATTTAAACTAACTAAGTGCTTTCCATTGTAATGTAAACAAACAATACTAAATTTCTAGCTAAATTACTTACTATCATAAACATACATCCCTGCATAATAAGTGCAACGTCCAAAACTTTCCTTTGTCTCATTCCATTATAAATTGCTAGATACTCACAAGTATCGACACCTCAGAGGCCAGTAATAATCCTAAGTTCCGACTGTCCAGGTCTATCCAGACTTCTCCGTATTCTGACTTGTAAGTAATGTAAGTGAAAATTATTATAACTGTACGTGTGATTTGTGTTGTGAATTGAATAAATAAACATAAAATAAATTATTAGTGTTTAATTATATTAAATCCATAACATAAAATTTGGTGTCAGTCGTGGGATTTAGCTTAAATAACGTGAAGTGTATTAATTAATATTACTAAACGGTGAATTTTATTCTTTAAAACCAAGCAAGAATCCATTAAAAATAAAAATAAAACACGTAACTATACATAATAATAAATTTTAAAAGTACATCGATTTAGAATCGAACGGAAATTAATCTTACACATTACTCAAGTTTTCAAGTCTTCTTCATTTATAAATAAAACTGCAAGTCTCCAAGAAGCTTCCAAGTCTCCAAATCTCTACATCTTCAATCTTCAAGTCTCCAAGTCTCTGCAAATCTCCAAGAGGTCTCCAAGTCTCCAAATCTACAAGTGTCTGTGTCTCAATCTCTCGTGTCTCCAAATCTCCAAGTGTCTGTGTCTCAATCTCTCGTGTCTCCAAATCTCCAAGTATCTGTGTCTCAATCTCTCGTGTCTCCAAATCTCCAAGTGTCTGTGTCTCTAGCTCTTGTGTCTCCTAATCTCCAAGAAAGCTCAAACCTCCAAGTCCGGAATCACCTACTCAACAAGATCTACAATGAATCTTTTCCTTATAATCTGTTTGTAAGTAATAATATCTGTTATTATTATAAGTATTATTTTTGTCATAATCTTACTCTCGTTACACAGTGAAAACACAGACATAAAATGTCTACACTTACCATTGACACTCTCATGAAATTCATTTCAACTTTTGACGGAGAAAGAAAAAATCTTTATCCATTTTTAAAAGATTGCGACTCTGCATTTGAATTATGTTCCGAACCATTAAAAAATACATTATTAAAATACATGATTCATAGAATAGAAGGTAAAGCCAAATATACTATTGCTAACTTTGCATTCGAAACATACTCAGAATTCAAATCATTTTTAATATCTACATACGGTGACAACAAACATACCTCACAATTAGAATTAGAATTAAGAAATTGTAAACAAAATTATAATGAACCTATAATTAATTTCATTCAACGAGTAGAAGCATGTACTAATAACTTGATAGGCGCAACGCGATTCTCAACTAGTGATGATAATGAGTTGAAAGGTCGAATTAAACAAATAGAAGATAGCGCATTAAATACATTTATTCTAGGTGCAAATACACAAATATCAATGGCGGTCAGACTTTCTAAGCCAAAGACTTTAGTTGAAGCTACAAATATAGCGATAGAAGAGGAAAAAGTATTAAGTGCCATTAAGGAAATGAACATTAATAATTCTAGAAACAATAACTATCATTCTAGACAGCCCAACGTAAATCCTTTTAGAAATTCTCAAATAAAACGGGAACATAACATTAATCAATTTATAGCTGACAACAGCACACCTCGTAATTACGCAAATAATGTAAAATTCTGTAGATATTGTAAAAAATCAGGTCACATATTAGAAGAGTGTAGAAAACGCCAATTCAATAATAAAAATCAAAATTCGCGAAACTTTTCTCCGAACGTTCAGAACAGTCATAACGGTCAAACATCTCAAACCCCGCGAAGTCAGTTTCAAAATCGTCAATCTCCACACAATACACAGAATAATCCTCAAAATAATTTAAACTCCCAGCACTCCCGGAATCCTGCCAATTCCAGGAACGTGCGAAACATTCAGGCAGAATATTCTCACTAGAACCTATTACGGCATATGTGGAATTACCATATGATAGTATAATAAGGAAATCCCTTAGGCTATTGCTTGATACTGGTGCAGATATTTCATTAGTAAAGATGAATTCCCTTAATGAGGAAGAATTGGTCAATGAAACCGAAATAATCACACTTAAAGGTATCGATAACTCTCCAAATCCTGTGAAAACTCTTGGCATAGTTAATTTGTTATTTCCATTGAAATATAAGCAATTAGAGCATACTTTCCATATGATTCCAAATGATGTCACCAATGTTCCATTAGACGGACTATTAGGTCATGATTTTTTCCTAAATAACCACGCGAAAATCGATTATGAAACGAATACGTTGATCATCCACAACGAAATCATTCCTATTTTTAATAATAATACTAATCCTATCTTTTCTCTTAATCCTAGATCCGAAACCCTTATAGAATTAATTGTCCAAAATCCAGAAATCAAACATGGTATAATACCAGATGTCCAAATCCTTCCAGACGTATATCTATCACGAGCTCTTACTACAGTACGTCCAGGAAATAAAGTCTATGCAACTATTCTTAATAATAGTGAAAAGTCAGTTAATATTTTATCGAACGAAATAACTCTTGAACCATTTGACGAGCGTGAAAGTTTTCTATTTTTTACAAACACATCTAGTAAAGATTCCTCTCGCAATCAACGGGTTGAGAAAGAATTACGGCTATCTCATCTGAACAATGAGGAAGCTGATTCAATTATATCATTATGCCACGAGTATAATAATATATTTCATTTAGATGGTGATCTATTAACCCATACCAACTCAACTCATCATAAGATACCTGTTACATCTCAAGTCCCAATATACACTAAATCATATAGGTATCCAGAAGTACATAAAATTGAAGTCCAAGACCAAATAGATAAAATGCTTTCTCAAAATATAATAGAGCATTCTACTTCACCATGGTCCTCACCACTTTGGGTCGTGCCTAAAAAGGACGATGCCTCTGGTAAAAAGAAATGGAGGGTAGTAATAGATTATAGAAAACTCAATGACGTCACTATCAATGATAGCTATCCAATACCTAATATTTCAGACATCTTAGATCAATTAGGTCATTCAAAATATTTTACAACGCTTGACTTAGCCTCCGGTTTTCATCAAATCCCTATGTCACCTGAAGACGCAGATAAAACCGCTTTCTCCACAAATCAAGGACATTATCAATTTTCAAAAATGAGTTTTGGTTTAAAAAATGCACCATCTTGTTTCCAAAGGCTAATGAACAATGTTTTATCCGGTTTACAAGGAATTAAATGCTTTGTGTATTTAGACGATATAGTTATATATGCAGATTCAATCGAATCTCATTCTCGAAAACTGCGCGAGATATTTCAGCGTCTCGATCAACACAACCTAAAGCTACAGCCAGACAAATGCGAATTTATGCGTCACGAAGTCGCATACTTAGGTCATATTATTTCCGAAGAAGGAGTTAAACCAAATCCCTCAAAAATCAATTCTGTTACCAATTTCCCTAGACCTAAGAATCCTAAAGATATCAAATCTTTCCTCGGAATGGTAGGATATTATAGGAAGTTCATTCCTAATTTTTCTAAAATCTCTCAAAATCTCACATGTTTGTTGAAAAAAGATGTAGTTTTCAATTGGACTAAGCTGCAGGAAGATGCTTTCCAATCATTAAAAACCAAATTAACAACAGAACCTATACTTCAATATCCCGATTTCACGCAACCGTTTAACCTCACAACGGATGCTTCTAACTTTGCTATAGGTGCTGTATTATCTCAAGGATCATTAGCAAAAGATTTACCAATTGCATATGCATCTCGTACATTGAATAGAGCTGAATCTAATTACTCCACGACAGAACGAGAACTATTAGCGATCGTATGGGCATGTAAACACTTTAGACCTTATCTATACGGTAGAAAATTTAAAATATTTACTGATCATCGCCCCCTTTCTTGGCTTTTTAACGTAAAAGACCCAGGTTCTAGACTCGTAAGATGGAGATTAAAATTAGAAGAGTATGACTATGAAATTATTTATAAACCAGGTAAACTGAACTCTAATGCTGATGCTCTATCACGAATCGAAAATCAAGGTGTAATCTTAATAAATAACCCTTCTACCTCCACTAGTATTCAATCATACAATGACTTTCTTGAAAAACAAAATGAATCTTTTAATACTAATTTAATTGAAATAGATGAATCAATTCTTAATCAAAAGCAATCCATCGCACACTGTATCTCTAATGATAAGTCTATGTCCAAAGGTCTTGCTCTCGAAATTAGTACCATGATCAATAATTACGATGAATTGTTAGATACACACTCTCAAATAGGTGATGTACTCAAATCAATAGTATCTAAAAACAACATTTACCATTTGATTACGAAACAAAATTTTTGGGAAAAACCAAGTTATATTTCTATTTTTCAAGCAATCTCTAATCTTAAAACTATCCTAATAAATAATAACGAACCATGTATCTCTTTTCCACAACTTGGGTGCGGTTTAGATAATCTTAATTGGGAAAAAATAAAAAAAATTATTCAGTATATTTTCCATAATGTAAATATAGATATCACGATATGTAATAACAAAATAATTAACCCTAAGCATGATGAAATACCCTCAATATTAAAGGAATATCATGACTCTCCTCTTAGCGGACATTCAGGATATCATAGAACTTTAAATCGTGTAAAACTAAAATATAAATGGACCAATATGCAAAAAGATATTAAAACATACATTAAACAATGCGAATCTTGCCAGAAAAATAAAATATCTCGTCAAAATCTTAAACAACCGATAGAAATAACTACAACTAGCCAAAAACCTTTCGAACGTATTGCTTTAGATATAGTAGGTCCCCTTCCTTTAACAGAAAATGGTAATAAGTACATATTAACTCTTCAAGATGACTTAACCAAATATTCTCAATGTTATCCTATTCCTAATCATGAAGCCGTTACTATTGCAACTCAATTGACTTCAAAGTTTATTTGTCAATTTGGAATTCCAGAAAAAATACTTACAGATCAAGGAAAGGATTTTACCTCTAATATTCTTAAGGAAGTAGCCAAACTTTTTAAAATAGAACAAATACAAACAAGCGCATATACTCCTCAAAGCAACGGTTCTTTAGAACGCAGTCATGCTACTTTAGCTGATTATCTAAAACACTATATCTCTCCTAGCCAGACTGATTGGGATGAATGGCAGTGGCGAAGGGTGGAGGTAAGCTGTTAAGATTCGCTATAAATAGTGCACACTAAACTTTGTTAGTCATATGTATTTGTTTTTATTGAACTAAGACTACAATTTACAGATGGTATTAGTTAGTTTTTAAAAATCAATTAAACCCTGCCTAAACGAAACCATAATAGATTTGGTCTAATTTGGGCAATGCGACAAAATTGTGTACAATTTTTCATTCATAGTTATTTGTTTTCGTTGGATTAAAACTACATATTACACATATTTTTGCTTCATTTTTTTGATTCATTAAGCCCTGCGTAAACCAAACTATAATAAATAAAAAATATTATTCTATCTATAAAATACTCAAAGTTATGTATGATTTAATTGCATAATTTTAGATATTTTATAGATAGACATGTATTTTTTGACTAATATCTATTATGGCTTGGTTTCTCAGGGTTTAATTGAATTTTAAAATCTAACCTACACTATCTGTTAATTGTAGTCTTATTTCAATGATAACAAATATGTATGTTTGAAAAAGTTTAATGTGCACTATTTATGGCGGATCTTAACAGCCTACCTCCACCCTTCGCCACTGATGAATGGTTACCCTTTGCTATGTTCAGTTACAACACTACTCCACATACTGCTACAAAATTTACACCATTTGAACTTGTTTATGGAAATCAACCTAAGTTACCAACAGCTATTAAAACATCCGAATTTAAGTACACATACGATTCATTTTTAGACAATCTTAAACTCAAACTTACAAAATCACATGAAATAGCAAGAAAAAATTTAATAAGAGAAAAAGAAAAAACACAAATTAGGCATAATAAAGACAAAACCCTACGAACATTCGAAATTGGCGATAAAATATATCTTACGAATAATGCCTCTAAATTAAATAAATCTAAAAAACTGTCCCCTAATTTCCAAGGACCTTACGAAATCATAAAGGTCAATGGTCCTCTAAATGTTACGATTAAGATAAAAAATAAATTAATTAAGGTACATACTAACCGAGTGAAACATGCTGTTTCAGATCCATCACAGTAAACACATACGCATTAGATTACGACAACCAAAATATCAACAAATCTCCTGGTCTTCTCTACGATAATTTGGGAAAACTTACATTCTACGACTCCAGCTGGAAGCTCATCACACATTACAACATAACCTTTTTAAATAATAAAATCAACCTAGCTGAACAGATCTATATCAAAACGTCTCACATTTGTCATTTCATATCTAGAAAAACCGAAAATAATATTTGCTCTTCTAAACTAGAATACTTAAAAAATAAAATTCCTGTTCTAATCAAACTGGAAAATACTATATCTCAATTGGTAGGACATCCTCAGAACCACACGCGATCAAAACGCGGACTCATAAACGTCATTGGTAGCATTAGTAAAACTCTCTTTGGAACGTTAGATTCTCAAGATGCCAGTTACTATGATGAAGCTATAAAAAAAATATCTAAAGAAGATATCGAAATCTTGCATTTGCTTAAAGATCAAACTCAAGTTATAACAACCACTATCAATAATTTTAATCAAACTATTTCTAATCTTAATGATAATGAAAAAATATTCAATGCTAACATACGAAATTTTAACAAACACATACATACTATTCAATCAACTCAAGATGAAATAAAAACAATAGAATTAGTTTTATCACACTATACCTCATTAACATTTTTTATTAACGAATTGGAAATCGAATTGAATACCATTATATCATCTATCCTTTTTGCTAGATCAAATCAAATCCATCCATCTATTATCTCCCCAAACCAATTACTAGAAGAACTACGTAAAACTCAATCGCTTTTACCAGAAGGTTTTAGCTACCCCGTGTCATTAGATATCGAAAACATTCACTATCTATTAACCATTATTAATATAAAATTATATTATATCAATAAAAACATAATCTACAAAATTTCTATACCATACACTAATAACAATGTCTATGACTTATATCATTTAATTTCTTTACCTGTTTACACTCCAAATGGTTTCATATCTGTTCATCCATCTCAAAAATACCTAGCTTACTCCACAACAAAAATTCAATATACTCTATTACAAACACTAGAAAATTGTTATGAATTATCTAATCAAAATTTTATTTGTAAACAAATGAATGTAATACATACTAGCAATTCCAGACCTATTTGCGAAACAGAGTTAATAAATTCCAATATAATACCTAAATCTTGCATAGTTCAACAAACTTTTGAAAAATTAGACATTTGGTATAAACTATCAACAAATAACCAATGGGTATATGTCTTCTCAGAACCATCTACAATTACTTTAAGTTGTAACTCTAAAATAACCGATGTAACTTTATATAATGTAGGAATACTATCGTTGAAACCTGGATGTAAAGGTTATACAAAAAATGTCATGTTAACCACTGAAATTGTACAAACATATTCTAATTATAATGCTTTTATTCCTAATATAAATATACTAGATGATGATTGTTGTAAAGAAGAAATAAATAAAACAATCCCTTTTCCTCCCTTACAGCCATTACACTATGCTAACGCAGGATTAGAAAATCTGCACTTAATCTCACACAAAATAAACTCTATCTCAGATAATATAGACAATCTGTTAGATCAACCTAAATTCAAACAACAAATGAATACATACCAATATTTCATGTATATTATCTCTATATGTATTGTTATTTACCTCTTGTATAAACTGTATAATTTATGTAATAAGAAATGCTCTAAAATACTATCTATAGAAGGTGCCGATGACACCAATAGACCTGTCAATAATATATTCAATGTCTGCTTCAATAATCAAAATCCTCCAGATGATGTTGAACTAAGTGAAATAACAAATTTAAACCTAACTCAACCAAATGAAGTAAATGTTCACCCATCCACATCAACTGTTAGGAGAAGCGCAAGATTAATAAATAAAATTAATTAATATTATCTAACATAAACTCATGGCAAAATTGTCAACCATAAGTTTATTCTTTTAGGAGGGAGTTGTTATGTATACGCCCTTTTATACTATATTTTATTCCTTGTTATATTATTCTTTGTTACCCCTGTATAATATTGAGAAGCCCTGATGTATAATTATCAATACTTATCGTATTTACTCGTCGCGACATTATTTAAACTAACTAAGTGCTTTCCATTGTAATGTAAACAAACAATACTAAATTTCTAGCTAAATTACTTACTATCATAAACATACATCCCTGCATAATAAGTGCAACGTCCAAAACTTTCCTTTGTCTCATTCCATTATAAATTGCTAGATACTCACAAGTATCGACACCTCAGAGGCCAGTAATAATCCTAAGTTCCGACTGTCCAGGTCTATCCAGACTTCTCCGTATTCTGACTTGTAAGTAATGTAAGTGAAAATTATTATAACTGTACGTGTGATTTGTGTTGTGAATTGAATAAATAAACATAAAATAAATTATTAGTGTTTAATTATATTAAATCCATAACACATGGATGATTTCACTCCAAAACCATACATTTGTATAGGAAACCATAATGTTTTTTGTCTCTCCTGTAAAGTAGTGTTTTTGGAGTTACACAATTTTCTAGTTTCAACGACGCTATGCAATATTGACTTACAATGAAAGTGTAGTGTTCCATATATTCAGTATTGGGGAGGTGCGATTCGATTTAATCAATGCGTAGCTTATTTTGTTCCTACTTTTATTTCAACAATCATCAATTATTAAATATGAAATCAATCTAATTAATTTGTACATCCTCCCAAAGCAGTGTCATCTTGACACAAACAGTGAGTATGCGTAATTGTCACAGACAGATACCGCTGCGGGCGTTTTACATATCGAAGTTATGACCAAGAACTCGTACAAACACGCTTCCCGTTCATAGCTCAATTATTTAACTATTCTTGACAGACGTGTCAATAAGAGGAAACAACCCTTAATTGCCAAAACAAGTATTATTTTAAGTCCCTTTCAAGAAAGAAAACTTATGTAAACTTACTGAGTATAAACTATTATGACGAATCTAATGAAATGATTGACATATTACTAATAACTAAATGTAATTTCGATCATTTATTTGGCAATCTGATTTCAGGCTCGAAGCATAAGAAATGCTGTAGCAAAATTAACACATTTACACATTCTGCATAATATAATATGATAAATTATCATTATAATCATCACCAGCCATAGTTAATACACCGCTGGATAAGTGTTAACACGTCCGCGTATGAAGTTACTTCCCGGGCCTGATAAAGTAACATTTTTTTCATTAGGTGTCTAGGCCAAGAGCATGTACCTAATATGTCGATCAAATGAATAAAATATATTTATCGTACTGTTAAGAAACTTTTTCTTGAGTTGGCCAAAATTCAAATATGACTGTAGAGCTAATTGCTCATTCTCCCATAATAATAATAATTATATAGTTTATTTTATTTACTTATCAAAAGGATATTGTATTTAAATCGGTATATATCATATTATTAATCGTATTATGCTTAATCACCGCGCCGAAACATTGTTTACTGTTAAGGCCACGTCTACATGATAACCTCTTGTGGGTGCGACAAGTTGCAGTGACGGATAAGTCAACATGGTCAGTAGTAGTTGTAGGTAGCTGCTAGCAGATATTCCTCGCTAGAACCAAGACGTGGAGTATCTGATTATGACAATTATGAGCGGGGTAATTGCGGGATAAGATCGTTTAGACATGAAAGTGGCGAGGCGCAGTAATGTTGTTTGTGGAATAACAACGAAAATCAGTCAAACCGACAAGCTGTGGCATAACAGCGAGACGCTATGTTTGACGGAAAGCTTGTCCAGATGACGTCGCGAGTGCATGTAGACATCTCAATGAGGTCACATGTACCTGGAATGCGCGCGAGTACATGTGACCCGATTCAGCTGTCCACAAGCGCTCGCGCGTTTTGACGCCAGACTCTGGACAATCGCGGCGTTTACAGCCATTACAAAATGAAATACGACCGCTTGGCGCTCGAACGCGAGACTTTTTATTGTTACTCCCAAATAAATTACGTCACCTAGGTTGTAAAGTGCGGAGAATAGATATTGGAAGTAATCGCGAAATACAAAATCTCATAGAAACCGACTAACGCCATCGAGTTGTAGTGCTTTTTTCTACTTCTCGCGTTCGTTTTTTTATGCCGATTCAAAAATGAATTACTTCACCTAATTGTTTCAAACACGCAAACTACGCCGTATCTGTACGGAAGCCATTTCTGATTCTTGAGCGTAAATCGCGATGGGAATCGCGCCATGTGGACAGGCTCTAAGGCATAAAGCCCATTGACGCAGCGAGTGCGGCGCTCGCGCAAAATTTCTACAAGTGGCGCGTAAATCATCAAAAATACAACGTAATCAAATACGCCAGCGCCCACTGGACTTAACGATGCCTTGCGCGCCGCCTGCCGCATGAGTCACCGTTTTTCGCTTCTCGGCGATACGATTTAATGAAAATACAAAGAAGTCCATTCATTGAACACGGCTACCAAAATTACGCTGCTTGAGGCCTCGTCGATCGACGGGCGAAAAGCAATTATTTAATTACAGAGAAGTCATTGTTTAATTTTATTGCGTGTTCAGTTTATCGCTGGTTGAATAATGTCGTCGTAAATATTAATGACAAGCCCCGAAATAATATAATATTTTTATTGCTTTGTTATGAGAGACGCTGTAAAAATAATTGTTTTGTACTGCTTGGGCCGCTTATTACATAGGTGAAGGGTAATGCGTGGCGAGAGACGTGTGATTATGGTTATGAATACGCCGACTTCGCCTGCTCGACGCGTTCTGTGGGCACCATCGCTAAGGCCGTACGCTACGCAGCGTATGCAAATGTCCTATAAAACAGTACGATTAATACAGTCTCTAGTCTCTAGTTAATTGAGTAAATGCTATAAAGAGTTTTTGTTATTAATTCTACGACATATTGTTCAGTCAACGGTTTGGATTGCTATTTCTGTAGTATGTGTAGATGACGGGATATTTCGAATTTATAAAACTTACCTCGGCATGCTTAGGTCGTATAATTGTCTCAAACATAACTCTTATCTGTCATTATCGTTTCTTTTCACTGTTTTATTACTCCACCGTTGATCCTTTTAATAATTCACCTGTTTCATTTAAATGCGCTATCTCCAAAATTTTGTATAAATAGATATATATATATATACTTATATATTATATAATATACTTACATTTTTTTATGTTACTTTTTTTTCGTATATAATTTAATTATTCATTATTCTTCCTCATTTTTCTCACGTAATTTCTTTATATTTATGTTATTCTTACTCTCTATCTTGTTAGGCTTAACTATATTGTAATGTATACATGGAAACTTTGCTGGTTGCAATAACTTTTTATTATTATATTTAAAATTTTTGTAATCAATATGTAACTGTTTGTTTCCTTAATAAATAAAATAAAAAAATAAAAAAAATAGGTTACAATAGTTACAATAGGTTTCTAAAGTTATTAAATTATTTTACTTTATCGTGAAAATTTTAAATATATTATGTTTTAAACCAGTGCCAATAATATTGCTATGACATCCGAATGCATATATTTTCCATAATATTATGTTGGTATTATTAAACGAGGTGGTATCGAATCTCGGACTCTGCCGAGTGTAAAAGCTCACAGCTAAAGGGAGTACCAAGCCTACGACCCCTCCGAGTCGGAGCTTTTATCAAAATCAGATCAAACGCCGTACAAAACATTACATACAGCTCGAGGCAACTGCTGACTCGTCTGAGTGATTCGTTCATGCTAAATAAAACATTCAGATCTCGATGGCGCGTTCGCACTACAATATTAGTTTTAAATATTTTATTTTATTTTTGTACCTACCGAGCAGACAATATTTTTTTTCGCAAGTTTGGCAAAAAATGGTGAAGATGAAGATTCAGGTGCTTTGTACTTTAATGTATATTGCATCCAGAGCCAAAATAGGGGCTTTTGGGGTTATAGTTTAATGGCTTCTACCAGTTGGAGGGTATTCGTCATCTATTTTTTCCTCACCGATAAATAGATTTCCAAAAAAATATTATTGTTTAACATAATTTGAGACACGATTAAAAATTCTGAAAACAACCATTAATTTGCTTGATTACATATCGTTTTATTCTATATTATGTTTATGCAATAAAAATGTAATGGAATTTATTGTCAAAATCACTGACACAATATGTTCCAGCTTGTCGTAATGTTATGCATAAAATCAATAAGTAGATAAGAGATTCGAATTAGAGAAACCGCAACTTCCTCTGATAACAATAGCATCCTCTGATATCAATAATATTCTCAATTTAAATATTGATTCAATTATTCTAATTAATTCTAAAAAACCACAAAACAATAAAATAATGTTATTTGTGTTGATAATTAGAAACTTCTAGAACATTATTCTTTTTTATAGATGAACAATTGCACACGTAATGAAATTGTTAGTTCTCTGTCGACCATTGTCTCTCTAGTATGTAAGTTGGCTTTCTGTCAATTGTAATAAATCTGTATTACTGTAATTTATCTCCGTTTAATAAATCAAACATCTATCAAAAGTTCTTCTATTTTAATTTGATATCTCCTGTGAACATTTCCGCTGTCTTTTGCTATTCCTGACAAAACAAAAGAGACTTTAACAGAGTCCTATTTTCATAGTCCTCTGTATAATAATAATAAAATAGCAAATAATACCTTACAAGTATAAAGACTATTTAAATTCGAAAATTACGAAACCTAAAAGTACTAGTGAAAGTGATTAACTATCTTACTTAAACTACTCCACTTTTTGGGGACGTAACAGTAGGTAAGATTTTGTTATGCTTCGTAGACAGTATGAAAATTATTAGAAATGTGATTCTTTTAATTTGCTTCATTTTGATATGTTTGGATTCCATAAAGCTTTTATTTAATATAATATTGTAATATCATTCTAACAAATTGTCAGGTAATAATATTGGTAACTGAAAATACATGTTAGTTCATTAAATTATTTTTAATGAACTTCTCAGTTGCTTTTATATTATGTATTTCAATGTAGGTATATATACTAATTGCATTATTTTTTTCTGTTTTTAAAAAATGAAATAAATGCTTCATACAATATCAGATTCTGTTACCTAAATAATAAATACGTGTTATTCACCACTTATTAGTTTGTAATACTTGAATGTACATACCTAGTACATAATTTTAAAGTTAAGTTAAAAATACGTACTGTAAAAGTTCAAAAAACTTACTTTGCAATTAATTCCACTATTTATAGATCAAGTGTTTTTTTTGCTAATTATAATAATATGTAATTACATTATCTTTGATTTTGGCTTTATATAATGTTTTCAACATGTAGGGCAAATGCTCTACTAACAACTAATGGTCAATGCTCTGTGAAATATGGTGTCTTCTTTTATCTTTCACCCCGTCACGCCCCAGCATTGGGGCATAGAGCAAGCACAAGTTTGCACCACTACCCTCGGTCCATCGCCAACTTTCGCGCCTCCCGCCATGCCAGACCTGCAGCGCATAGATCATTTTTGTAGCACTGCTGTATGGTGTGTGAGGGCCGGTTACGGTGTCGAACTCTCCGGCGGCATCCGAAACACGTGTCCAAGCCACGTAAAGCGTCTCTTCATATTTACCTCAATCACCGAAGCCTGCTGTGTCCACTCACCAATCCGAGTATTTGCAACGTAGCCCTACCAATGTACCCCTAAGATTCGGCGGAGACATCGATTCTCAAAGCTCAAAAACCGAGGCCTTTGAAGCTTAATAAGATGTGGCGTCATACAGGAGCACAGATAAAGGTATTCTTCTATCTACAATATAAAGCAGTAATTTAAAACATAATTAACTAAAGACGATGAAGAAATCCTTCTTTTAAACACATTCACTGCTGACCAGTTAATTACTAATTAATTACCACATTTAATTAACATGCTAATAGTATCAAATGGCCACCTAATGGCCACGCGCCTAGCGGTTTTTTAGCGGTGAAAGACTTAAGATGTAAACCTAAATGAAAGAAAGTGAGGTTGAGAAAAAACCCGGTGTACTGAATATGTTAACTACCAGACAAACTCGAAAGTTTCCCGATAAAGCTGCGGCCATACATGAAAAGGTCCAACTCTGACTTATTTAACTAAATTTTATTTGCGAAAAATAACAATAACAATCGGCTGTTTAAATAATATTTTTTATTTATCTTCGAATTTAAAAAAATTAATGTATTTTTAAATTTTTTCATACCTACGTGATTAATAAAAAAAACAGTTTAATTTTGTTAATTATCCGATAATTGTATTAAATTAAATATTTAATTTTCAGTTTATGAATTTATTATCAACTGAGAAGATAGAATTATCAATTATTGTAATTGTTTTGAAGTAAATAGAATAATATTATGTAGTAAAATAAAATTATACATATTATTTTTGAGTATTCAGTTGTGTTGTGATTGTGCATTTATTTTCATTCATTTTAAATAAAATATTGTATTGCGTTTTGAAAATGCTTTATCAGCGGAAATGCATAATGTCGACGTCGTAGAGACAAAATCAAATCTTATGCGCTCCATGTCATTGGAAACCGCAGAATATTATGATATATTCACTCTATTTCATCTAACTTTTCATATTTATTTTTAAGATACCATAAGGATGGTTTTTAGCGAAATCATTATTATCAGTGGAATAATAATTTTACTGTGGAAAAAATCTAAGTTTGTCATCTTCATTTGCTTACTTCACTTTATTGCACTCCAACATCTGAGCATAGGACAAGCACAACATTGTGCTAATTTCTTAGATTTTTCTTGTGAGACCCACAGAGCATGGTGGGTGATGGTTAATCAACATAATTAATGTTGTCGAACTAAGCCACATTCAAGAACGTTGACATGTTGACTGCCACCAGTTTTATTTCTAGATTTTCTATATACCTACCTAAGTAGGCTATAAAAAAATCAATTGTGATATCATCATTATAATTATCAGCCTGAACCTATCCACTGCTAGATGAAGTCCTCTCCAAGCTGATTCTACTTCTCTCGGTCCTATGCGTTGCGTTGCCACGTACATACGTCCGCAGAACTTTATCATTTCATAGATCTACCTTGGCCTCTAGGTCTACCTTGCGGACGTTTTATACCTCTTGGATACCACTGGATGACTAATTTGTCCAACGATTGTCCCTTTTTGGAGCTATGTGTCCAGTCCATTTCCATTTAAGGTTTTTTGCGAATTCTATTAGATCGCAAACCCTTGTCTGTCTCCTTATCCAGTCATTTATCTTTTTGTCCTTTCGCGTTATGCCCAGCATGCACCTCTCATACCACGTTGTGCTACTCTAAGTTTCTGGATTTCTCTTTTACTTAGGGTCCATGTTTTACACGCATATGTTATTACGGGAAGCACACAAGTTGGTGGAACACTTTGCGCTTTAGGCACAGTAGGAGGTCACTTTTGAAGATATTATTCAGGCAGCCAAAAGCACTCCTGCCTAGCTTTACTCTGCGAACAATTTCATCAAAAAATATACATCCATCTATAGACACTATTGTTGCATAATATTTTAATTCACGCATATAAGCCAACTTTAGATGATGGATACTTAATACTTATGTATATTTATTGGTGGCCAGAAAATAAATAACTTAAGATTTGCAGATGATACCACACTAATCGCTGCTGATGAAAGGGAACTCTCAGAGCTGCTACACCGGGTAGAGGAAGAGAGTCGCAAATACGACCTCCTTATTAATAGGAATAAAACCAAGTTAATGGTTATTGATCGGGCCAACCTTCTACCAACACCAAGTACACTAAAAAACCTCGAAACAGTCGACGAGTTTGTATATCTTGGATCGACCATCAGTGAAAAGGGCAGATGCGAAGCGGAAATAAGAAGGCGCACACAAATTGCAAAAAGTGCGATGACACGCCTTACCACTATATCGAAGGATCGGGGAATTTCGATTGCCACAAAAATGATGCATGTGCAAACATTAGTGTTCTCGATACTCCTATACGGAGTCGAGTCGTGGACCCTGAAGGCAAGAGAACGGAAGGCAATTGATGCCTTTGAGACGTGGTGTTGGCGCCGAATGCTTCGCATTCCTTGGACGGAGCACAGGACGAACCAGTCAATCATCCAGGGACTGAAGATAAAGGAACGGCTCTCGACGATATGTCTGAGAAAAATTCTGCAGTTTTTTGGACATATTGTCAGACGCGGACCGGACAACCTGGAGAGACTGGTAGTTTTGGGTAGCCTCCAGGGAAGGCGAATTAGAGGAAGAGCGTCTGCGCGATGGAGCGACCAAGTGAAAGAGCTGACTGGGGGCACCATCCATTCTGCCCTGAGAGAAGCGGAAGATCGAGAAGGATGGAAAGTCTTGGTCGCTCAAAGGATGGCGAAATTTAAATGTGGTCACAATCCTCAGCCATGAGTGCACGACCAAGAAGAGAGATATTTAAAATATGAGATTTATATATTTTGATGATTGAAAGCAAGTTTTATTTTGTCAAACCTGTGTTTAAGACGAGATATTATTTTTTGGCTTTTAAATAATATCAAGTATTTTTGCAAAGAATATATAAACTTGCCCATTCAAATTTTATTTGACACAACCAAAAGAAAACGCTTTATACTTTATCCACCTATCCAAAAGATGTAAAAATTTTGTGACTATTATTGAAATTGCGATATTTTAGTAACAATTTAAGTAAGTATCGCTAAAAGCAAATTTTTAGATGTCGAAAATCACGGAGGATAATTTTTGACGTAAAGAATATTTTAGCACCCTATTTTACTTAAAAGCGCAGAGGGAAATGTTCACAAATAGTTAATACGCTTTGACGATCATTATCGATTTATATTAAGTACAGACTTTGTACAAGAGATGAGGGTTAACATAAAACTGAATTGATGCGTCCTCAATATGTGAACGATAACCCCAGACTAAAATTATATTAATGTAATACTGATTAGGATATAAGAAATATCATACCTGTTTACAAAAATATTTTCATCGCCATTAGAATTAGCCTGATTATAATGAAAAAAATGGTAGCCATTTTATAATAGAATTTGAAAACCTCAGATAGTGTAGTTATTGAGAGATCGTCAGTTTAGTGATTACAGCTTTCGCTCGGTCGGCAAGCGAAAGACGTGAGTTCGAATACACTAGGTCAGGGGTGCGAATCTATGGCACGCGAGATGAATTTGCACGGCACGCGAACGAAAACCAATAAAAAATTTAAAAAAAGGTTTACAAATGAATATTATACTTACCTACATATAAAAAAATACTGACGACATTTGAGAAAATTGTGCAACCTGCGGCCCGCGGTGAAAATATTTTCCTAAAAAAAAACGAGCCGACTGTGAAAAATATTTTTTGGGAAGTGTTGTCAAGCGTATGGAAAAAGGTTTGCCAAACCTGCACTAGGTGGAAGATTTTATTAAGGATTTTCTAAATATCATTCATGTGGCCTTTTACTGTAGGTACTTCGGTAATTGATTTTCAATAATGAATGCTACTTTCTTAAACCTTCAATAACTATGCCTACATTTGATCACTTCATCTTCCACTTCACTTCTAAATTTTTACGTCAAATAGTTTAAACATTTTCACAGGAAGCAGTTTCGTCATATTTTCATGATGCTGATTTTAAACACATATTCATTTAATGATAATAATAGTACATGGAAATTTTCTTGTTTTGAATCCTTCAGAATTATAGTATTTTTGTTTTATTTGCCGTTAAATTATAGTATAATATAGGTACTATTATACATTTTTCGCGGAATCATTCGGTTGATAACACTGACGTCATGTTGAAATAATGTCCATCTGTTATGGATCTACGTGCGCTATTACTTTCATTATGAAAAATGGTCATTTTAAAATCAGTTTGAATCAGACAATGCGCTGGCTACACATGCACTGCGGTGCGTTCATTTAGCGAACGAAAAAATGCCCCAATTGAATGTAGAAAGGGCTAATTATTGAGTCTCAATTGAATTGAAAAGTATAGACATATACAGACGAATGTAATTAACTGCATATCAAAGTAATTAACTCTCTCAAATTCCTTGTATAAAAAAGCGTTAGATATCTTGGTTAGACTAGGTTTTGTCATTCATATTTTGGTTATTGATATTTTGGTATTTTGGTTTTGTAATTCATTATTCGCTAAAATAAATCATCTCTTGTTTGTAGCATTTCTAGTTAACTTGTTATTTTATTTTCAGTTTATTTACCCTTTCTTAAAAATATCTATTATTTGCAGTACACGGTCTACTCTATATCCTTCAGGTTTGCGTCTTGAAATTAAATATTATTTAACATTGTTTTAATTAAATTTAGTAAAGCTACTAGATTCATATTACATTTTTTATTTACTTAAACAGAAATATTATTGTCAGCATTTTTATAATATGATATTAAATATTGTATAAAAGTATCTTTCAACGTTTATTATTCAATCTACACACCACACTCCCTTCCCCAGCCCAAAGTGGGTGACAACACGTGCGAAATCGTTTTCGAAAAATTTATATTCTTTACACGAGGTATACCTATTTACAACATTATCGTGAAATGTTGGAAGCAAACTATTATAAAAATATAATAGAAGGCAAAGTATTTTATTTTTATGAGGTCGTTTTAAACGCCATTAATTATTGAACAGCAGGCGTATGAATAAAAACAGTTTTATTGGCAATAATATCTATTTATTTTTCATTTTTTTTAAAATAATGAAAAACATAGTACTGCATCTTCAATTGTTTCCACGAAGAATAAAAAGAATAACATTGATCAAAAGTAAATTGTTAATCAATAATACAAAAATACCATAACCATAATTATAGTTAGGTAAGTGCTTTATGGGCTACATATCAGAAACGCACAGCTGGAAGACCTCTGTCATACTTTATTTTTTTGTCGCAATTTCTTTCTCTTTTTGTATAAGAACTACGTTATAAAACACCTGTCAACACATCGGGGGCGCACTTATCATTAATTTCGTTGTGATCAGTATTCTACTAATAGTGAAATTATTGGTAAATTGATTGTTATCCGAGAGATGTATGTTCGAGTCCCGTTCACTTCATAAATATTTTTCTAATATGCATATTTTAAAGTATTCTAAAAATACATATTAATAATATAATCATTTATTGGAGAAATTCTAAAGGCATTGGGCTTAATTATATTTAATTTAAGGTACGTATAAAATAGGTTAATGTGTTGAAAAATTAATAATATATGAGGTTCTACATGAAGAAAAGTCATGTTTTCTTAGTGGCACTTATATACGCACATGTCGTAGGTATATGGACATAATATATGAAGAACTAAATTTACGTGACATATCCCTTTGTGAATTAATAATTTTGCTCTGTTACAGTACCGATGTAATGTTATATAATATTATTTCAGTAGAACTACACGGTGACTGTTAGTTGACTGGTTAATTTTATCTAGGTACTACAAAATACGTTCCGTGGCTTTTAAACCCTTTTTAATAAAAGATACAAGAAACACCTAACTAGATATAACTAATTAGATGATTCAATAATAATTTAATTATGTTAGGATCTTAAATAAATACTAGGAATTATATTATCATGTATAATAATTATACACCTAGTATAAAAATAGGAATAATTAATTGGCTGAGGAGTATCACATTGAAGAGGATTATGATATTGGATTATATTCTACTAACTCCCGTATATAAAAAGTTGTTTTTTTATAGCTTTCTATTAATTTTGCATGTTTCGGTTGTAAACTAAAACTATGAATGGAGAAAATATAATTAAAAAATATATTTCTTGAAACTTTCATGATTGGTTGGTGTATTTGGTTTTTAGGCTCTCTTCGTGTATTTAATCGTCATTTCCTTGACAATTTGGATTCTTTTTAAATAAAAAAGATAGAAGAATCCTAAGTGCCCTTCTAATAATTTATAATATACGGCATAAATAAATATCAATAAAATATTTTCCTGGCATGGGAATAATGAATCATTTGACAACCAGAATTATTTACCTACATGGTTGTCAAAAATAGTTAGGTAAAATATTTAACTTTACTATAAAAGCGATTTAATCACCTATATATTTTCGATCCCTTTAATCTTCTGCTCCTCATTATTTGTAAAGTTATTTACCAATGTCAAAAAACCTACTGAGTAAATACGTGTGCTACCTGCAGTGATATCTCAGATAACCGTGATTGTTGACCCAATAATTGTATTGTGGTTTTTATTCAATAAAACGCAATTTTTTTATAGTACTTATTCCACTTTTAATTAATATAGTAGGACCGGTTTTATCCGCCTCAGTGGGACATTTTCAACTGAATACCTATTAAATAAAAACAACAATACAATGCAGTTCCACCATGAATTGACAGTTAACAAAATAAAAGAAACCAATAATTGTACATAATATGAAAAACTAATTGAATAAATCTATCTCGATGTATATTTTTCATCAACTAATTTTATTTAGTCAACATTGAAACGCATTGAAATAGGTACAACAAAAAAAAACATTTAAATTTTAAGGAAGTGGAGATAAAAATACTGTTTCGCACAAACACTAAGGTACCTGAATAACCCTAATTGATATTTATAAGTATCTGGTAGAGGAGGGGGCTCATCATCATCAAGTATTTTACATATTATACAGTAAGTTTATATAAATAATTATATTTTAAATTTTGGTACTTAGTTGCTACTTTATAGAGTTTTACTAAGCTCTACGGTATAATACAAAACAAAATTGGTAGTTTCTAAATATAAAAAAATATTTTCTAGTTAAATTGGAGGTATAATAACAGGTCATCTCACCTTGAAAATAGATGATCATTTCATGTCAAATTTTAACAGTTTAAAATTTACCGATCACAAAGTAAAAAAATATATGAAATAGTTTCTAAAACTCATTTTAAACATAAATCGACCCATGTACCCGAACACAACTGAACTATTTCTAACAAATTTAAATTATAATGTAATTATAGTTTCTATCCACCGTGTATGGAATTCAGAGTAATCCCAGAGCTGGGCAACTAGTCCTAAAACAACTGAAGTACACGACAGCCGCGGTTTCAGTAGTTCTGTTCTGGGTTCCGGCAGACCGCAATCCGCTGCCTGGAAAACTCTTCTGTGACGTATCTCATATAATAGTACCAACTTGTGCTACTCTGTTCACTTTGAGGATTCGTTAAGTATTCTTGTGCCTACCCAAGGCAATGTTTCTACATTTCTACACAATATGACTCGGACATTTCAAATAGGTCATGAGTCAATCAATGCCAACTTCTAGTGAACTCAACAAAGTAATATAACGTAGTCCTGTAGTCACTAGTTTTAATCGTTGTCAAATTTTGTGGAAATGGGTTACACCTGAACATTAAATTAATGTACAATTACATTTTTCTCCAAGACAATATAATATTATGTTTCCATTCGTTCATCTACAATGATTCCCAAACATATTTGAACTACTGCTCCCTTTTCATAAAATAAAAATATTTAACGCTTTCCTGGAAATCTACATTTTTTAAGGGAACATATATAGTGACAATTTTACATTTTAGATGTATCCATATTAATTCTATGTACGGAACATATTAAAAAAGACCTTATAAATAAAGATGCCCTGATGCTTAAATTATTAAATTATCTATTAATATCAAACATAGTAACGTTCGTTTTAATTATAGAGTATTCAAAGCGCTTCAGAGAGTATTCAGAGCCATTCGTAAAAAATGTACCAATAAGTATGGCGCCTATAGTGTTCTATGTGCATGGGCGCGAAACCCGAGAGATGCAGGTTCGATTCGTGCTAGGAGTCTTACTTTTTTCAAAAAAGATTTTTTCTATTGGTTATAATATATTTTCTCAGAAGTATTTTCAAAATGATTTATGTTCAATAATTAGAATGTTACATTCTTAAATCGTGTGAATTATTAAATGTTGAATAAAAAAATAATTAATTATAAACATAATTAGATTAATACATAATTATGAATAAAATTGAAATTAATTTGAGTGAGAAGGATGAACATGGTGCTCTGCTACCAATTTCTTAACGTTTGGTCCTATTTTTGTCAGCGGTACATATTCCTACCGATATATTCGTCTTTCAACACTTAAATTATTTGTTTTTTTTAACACTACAACAGGTCATGAGACACAATCCCAGTAGTGTATTTTAGTAATATAAGAGAATCAATCACAAACACAAGGCTTTGAGAAAATCATAAATATAATGTAACTTCACTGAGAATCGAACTCGGGGTCCCCAGATGAAAGGCCAGCACCTCACGGACTGGACTACGAGGATCTTTTGACAGACATGTGAACATATCGGTATCACTTAGCTACCTATATCTTGTACTGTTATCTGAACATATTATTGTAATCGCTACGAGTTTAACAGTTTATAACACAACACATAAATATGTTCGAACAATTTTTAAACATTATATTTTACTTTTATTAGAATTATTTGAATTACTCCAACGCCCTCTAAAGGGCTGTAACACCTACTTTAGGAAACACTGATCTACATGATATATGATATCATATAATATCTCAACACTAACAAGGGCACGGTTAAAGAATTAGTCTAAGACATCTAACAAAATTCTATAATAATCGCCCTTATTATAGTTTATCGAGTTGTTCCCATATATGTAATATTACAATAAACTCTAGGCGATATAGTTGTTGTAAATGTATCATCAGAATATAACAATAAATGCGTAGGTATATGAATTAACACATTTTGCATATTACATAATATTTTGTATGACATGATATTTTATGGTACACTTTTGTTATTCACACACTCTCTACATTAGTTGGTTTATCAATTCTATGGAGTATCGGATGATATTATATCGAGTCTCTTACAACTTTGGTGCAAAACAAGATTTTTCCAATACTTACAATTTTTTTTGAACAATCATTACATGAACTGAATGAAGAAATTCGCAGTGAAAAAATCGTGTACATCGCATGTTTTATGTTGTAGATACGCTGAAATATTTGTGAGGCTCCGTTATATTGTACAACATATTAAAAGGTTCCGTGACTAAAATATATTGGGAAACGCTGGTGTAGAATAATGTTCTAAAACTACCCACATATTACGTAGTTTGTGAAAACTATTATTATAGTAGATATTTGACTTGAATACTGATTATCTACGTGAAATTTATTGTGCGTATGACGTTTACTATAATATAATTCATTGGAATTAAGTACCAACATATGCGCATCTATTCTATACACAAGACTGCTATCGAGGGTAATTTTGCATCGAAGTATTAGCAATTATTGTAACAATTGCAATAAGTTAGTTTCAATTTTTACAATAAGTGCTATGTTTTAACACCACCTCTCTTGGGTGAGCTAAATTTTTGAGCGAGATAGACAGTTTTGATTGTTTAGACGGCTAACTTATTGTAACAATTATAATACTTCTATTCAAATATATGAAAAACCCTCGATAGCTGCGGATAGCAGTCTTCTGTATAGAATAGATGCGATGAATTGCAAAAAAAACGTAGGTATATACCTAAATAGTACGTTTAAATAGTTTTAGAAGCTCAGATAAAGGAATTGATTGATTGAAGTTGATGATCACGTAATATTGGAGATATTTCATTATTTTGGCGTTTGTTCTCTGTATAAATTTACTACGTTCACGTGAATGATTTTGTAGTACCCGTTTCGCCTATTTAGTTAACGTCACAGAAGAGCGGCGGTGACGTCACAGGTCAAACGTTTTCACGGTAGGTCATTTTGCCACGTCAGGTAAGCTGTCATGGCGTTGCTTAAACACGGATATCGTTTTGAGAATTAACTACCCGGTGCTAAGTCTTGGTCCTTGGCTGTCACGGGCAATAGAGCCTCTAAGTAAGTGTCTTTCATTGAACATTCGAAGTGATAATACGTTATCCGTGGAGGTCACCTTGTGCTTGTATAAATCCAAGTTATCGCGCGTACATATTATATATATCAGCTTTTTGATAGC
Organism: Rhyacophila brunnea; assembly: GCF_057557595.1. Lineage (NCBI taxonomy): Eukaryota > Metazoa > Arthropoda > Insecta > Trichoptera > Rhyacophilidae > Rhyacophila > Rhyacophila brunnea. The sequence goes on along the minus strand of NW_028232796.1, from coordinate 3,117,586 downwards.
GGTAGGATATTAAAAATGTAATTTAATGCAAATGTATATATTGTTTTAGAATTTATGTTGTTTCAGAAGTGAGCATGCTGCTCATTAAATTAATAATTGGTAGTTGAAAGGTTCAAATCTTGCTTCCTAAATGTAATTATTACGATGTTTGTTTTCGTTATTGATTCAAGTTGCGTACAACTGTTGAAAATTATATTTTTGGAAGGTAAGTTTTAGCAATGTTATACAGTCTTTATGGGACAAAAATTATAACTTCCTTCCACCCGAGAGTTCTCGGTTCAATTTCCAGTGAGGACACCGTATGTATGTGTTTTTCTCAAAGCCTGGGCATTTGTGATTATTCAAAATTACCAACAACTTGCACGAAAAAGCAAGGACACGCTTATTATTAATTCTAAAAAAGTATATAGCATTATGGTGCCCTGTCATATTTCATCCTTGAAATTAATATTTCATGATCATATAAAATATAGGAATAGTCATGTATCGTAAAAGAGAATTATTGCAAACGTAGTCGTTTTTTGAGAATTGTTTTGAGAATATACGCATATTTCATACGACCCTACATAATATATTATATACTCCGTTTTAAACCCTGAACATATATCTATTATATAATATACTCATGATTTAAGTATAGTCATCAAACGAGGGAAAAAAATACTTGGGCTCCAGACACACCAGCTCCAAGTTGGTAGGATTGGCACCTAGTGTCCATCGGAAATAGTTTCAGCATTCCCTGAATACACCTCGTACTCCCACTAATCTTGGATATATCTAATATTTCATATGAACTATAGGTACCATTCAAATCCCGGGTCTGAAAAATACACACGATTTTGTTTCAGTGTGGGTTTGTACCCGGAGAACATCCATTTTTCGTAAAAACAAAGTCTATTAATACAACCTCTACTCCGTGGAGGCCCTTATAGATTCTCTTAGAATTAAACACGGTGATCTAATGGTGTACAAGGGCGTGACAAGCGGGGTATTAGAAGTGCAAAATACCCAGGCGGCAAAATTTGGGGGTGCCAAACTACGAAAAAACAATTACTTATGACATTTTTTTAACAAACTATTTTTTTTATTCAACATATAATTCACAAGATTTAAGAATGTAACTAAGTACATAATTGAACATACATAATTTTGAAAACACTAAACGTACTTTTTTTAAAATAAAAAGATGAAGAGTGCCAACTATAATGTATTATTAATTTGAATTATTATTAATTGATTGATTAATTAATGCTAATTTCTATTAATTTTAACAGTTTCTACGTGTGAGTACGTGAAAATTACTTGCGACATGACTGACATTCATAGATAATATTTTGAACAGAACCCAAACTACAGACCACAGATAATAGACTACATTCTTGTAGAAAATAGTGCCAACCGCTAAAAACAAAAAAACGTTTGATATTCGAAAAGTGTAGGCATGTGGAATATGATAAAAACGTTCAAAACGTTATGCAGGTGTTGATGCAGTGCATTTCAACGTGAGGTGACCTCATTATTGTTTTAGTGATTTCGGCAGATTTTGCCAACTGACAATGTTCGTTTAAAGGCTCAAAATGCGCTACGGGATGGGAGCATCAGCAACATTTTAAACACTAAGATCAACGACATTGCACACTTTTTTCCCGTAGCGGCAGCTTACTGTGACCACTATGCCACATGCACCTCAATTTGGTTCGCGCTTAACTAGCACGATAGCATCTAGTGTAAGGACCGTATTTAATGGATAATATTCCCTTATTATCTTGCTTTTACAAAAATTTGTCTATAGTTTAAAGGAGTACACTACTACACTTGACTTTCATAAACAGCTATGATGGTGCGTACACCTCTCTCAGTTTCTTCGTTTTCTTTATATAATAATTTATCACTGATCATTGATCGGTATTAAAAATTGAGCATTTTTTTAGTAGAATCACATGGGGTCGCAAGGTTAGTACATCTAATATACTGAATTGCACTGAGCCAACACTGTGCATGCATTACCTCAAGACATGTTTATATTCAAGAGAATGGAACCAATCAATGTTATCAAATGCATTAAGGTTGTACATAGAAATGTCCGTATAAAAAGACATTTTATTTATAATGTGTGGTAATAAAAGCATTGTGGTATAATATATTCAAACAACCTTTTACTGCCACGATCAGCTAAGAATAATGTGGGTATATTATTATTTAGCTATTTCCTACTTCGCAGTAAAAGTACGTCTCGCTTAGATGTCATAAAATATGTTGGTTGGTGCCAGTAGCGGAACTTCTTCTATGCCCCCCCCCCTACATAAAAAGTCCGTACCTTGTATCCTAAGAAATAGCAAATCTCTAGTTACTTAATTTAAATACTTAAAAGTTTGAAAAAAATTCTTCTTTCACCCTGTCACGACCCAGCATTGGGGAATAGGGTAAGCACGCTTACCTCGGTCCATCGTCAACTCTTGCGCCTCCCGCCACGCCAAGTCTGCAGTGCGTAGATCGCTTTTGTAGCACCGTTGCAGGATGAGGGAGGGCCGGCCACGGCGACGGAACCCTTGAAGCTGTGTCACAACGGTACTAAGTGTCGCATTCTCTGACGGTATCCGGAACACATGTCCCAGCCACATAAAGCGTCTTTTCATGATTATATCAATTACTGAAGCCTGCTCTATCCGCTCAGAAACTCTAGTGTTTGTAACGCTGTCGTACCAATGTAGGTACTTCAAAGATTCGGCGGAGACATCAATTCTCAAAGCTCAAAAGCCGAAACGCTTGAGACTTAGTAAGATGCCATGTCGCAAAGAAATGAACAAACAACATTTGGTATTCACAGAATACGGCTTTGACCTCCATAAAATTTATATTGATTATTAAAAATATTTAATTAACAATTATTTTATTAAGTTATATGTACATATAGGTATCGTATAAAAGTATTTCATTTGACCATTTTGGCGAAATCAACAAAATCACGGTTATACTTTATCGCATTATGTACTTGACTAAAAAATATATATATTATATGTAATAATATACTTATTATAAGTACTTATATTAAAAATACAAAATACCGCAGTCAATAGATACCATTCTCGTAGATTTGGCTAAATATCTTTCGCGAAGAGATTCTGCGCTCAAACATCTTTCACAGTGTTTTTTACTACAAACTTTTGTATTTTTTAATAGTCTGAACTATTGAAGATGCTTATGGTAACCATAGTAACACCTCTAAGAGCTTACTATTCCTTATTTAAGTTCCACCACTGGCTAGAAGTAACGTAAAAAATATGGAATATAATGGAAATTTGTTTCGAATTCAAATGCATTATTCTGACATACTTTTATTATGACTATTAAAATATACCATTGGCACATTGCTGACCTATCGTTAGATATAATAATTTATACTATTATTGCAGTCACTATCAGCTATCATAAGGATAATATTAAGTACTTGCGCATCAAATTTCTCATAAAGTTCCTGCTAACCCTTCGCAGTAAAAATCTCCCGGCTCTAGTAAACTTTCATATTTTATTAAGGTATAATTGCGGTATACACTCTTTATGACTGACAATGGCATTTTAGGTGCAATTAAAATTTACTACTGCGAGAACAAAAATAACACACGTCGCACATGGTGGCTGAATAAAAATGTGTTTTACAATGAAATCCGTTATCTTGGACGTTTCATTTCTATTGCTCTTTTTAAGTGCTCGCGACTGGAGTTTACGACATTATTGCATTTTTATTTTACAAATAACTTAAACGGTTGCCTGTGTTGTTATTGTTTTAAACATGTTGTCGACAATTCTTTATGATTCGCTATTCTGGACGTATGTCATAAAATTTCTGAATAATTTAATTAGCATAATAATATCTAAACGTGAAACAACAGTACATGCATATTTTATTTAAAAAATTTCAATTATGATGATTTTTACTTTCAGCAAATGTCTTAGTTATATCTTCTATTTTCCTCTCCTAATACATAAATGCAGCAAATAGCCTGTGTATCCTATATCAACAAAGAACAATTGTAGCAAAACGAAAAGATTATTTACGCCCTTCGTGTTAATATTCTTGCGACTTTACGGTTTTAAGAATTTTAGATTTCTGATATTCAAAAGTGACGATAGATAATATTATAATTTAGATTTTTTAAATCTGACTTGAGTTACGCTGACTACAGCATAATATCGTTTATCTATGTACAGATATTATATTCATTTTTTACGTATTTTATCAGTTGCTGACCATAAGGATTGTTTTATAGTATTCAGTTAGGATTGCAATCTCGGGATCTTGGGATTAGTATTCTCAATCTCTTTCCCAGGATTGGTGATAATACGCCCTTCGTGCTAATATTCTAACGACTTTACGGTTTTATGAATTTTAGATTTCTTATATTTAAAGGTGATGATAAATATAATAATTTATATTTTTAAAATCTGACTTCAGTTATGCTCGCTACATCAGTACTTATATCATATATGTACAAATAGTATATTCGTTTTTTAAATATTATTTAAATCACCCGCTCATCATACGGAGTATAATATTGTATTTAGTAAGGATTGCAATCTCTGGATCTTGGGATTAATATTCTCACACTCTTTCCTAGGACTGGTGAAAATATATATAGTCCTGCGAAAATTGTTCAGCAATTCGGTTTTTTTGTTGAGTTATCAAGGTATTGATATTAGTGAACTGGGAAGAATATAGTTATGTATACCTACATTAAAAAAAACTATTTTTTTATACAAAAATAAATTTGTAATATTTGTAAAAAACCATTGCTCGACCTTTAATTTTATATTTAAAAAGACAACAATGCATGCCATAAAGAGTGGATACCTTCCTTACCCATGATATTAATCCTGAGCCTGTTTTTAAAGATACCTACCGTAGGAAAGTCGAAACAGCGTGGAGGTTTTTTACACTCCCTAAAAATAGGGCTTTAATCCAGCAAAACCTTTATAGCAAAAACTGTAACTTTGACCGCATGACCTCGAAAAGACTGACTGTTCGCGTGGGAAACGAGTTTGGTCGCTGAGGTTCTTGAAGAATGGATAAAGCCAACAGAGTATCTTTCGCCCGGAGCCAGTCTCAAGTCTGACCGTCCCACCCGAAGAATATAGACTATTAATCTAACTGTACTTATGCTATTAACTACTTTTAAATAAAAAATATTCTGTATTAACGTTTTTAATATGTGGATCCTTTTTTAAAATAGCAGATGTTGTTTACGTATTATAATTAACACAAGCAGTCTGCTGGATTATTATATTCGTATGCAAATTTCAACGAAAACGTACATAGTTCAGCAATTGAGTCCACTATAAAACGCTGGACCGCACGTTTCATTAGCATTCTTGGAAGATTACTCTGAAAATTTCCCACTTTATGTGTCATTTCCCTTTTGGCGTAACATTTTCAGATGCATATCACACCGAACAAACCAATTCAATTCAATCAAACCCAAAGAGCTAAATAAGATCGCAGTAAGCAACAATATAGAAAGCCCAATAAACACACAATGTTTATTAAAGCATGTAGGTCTTATAAATAATAGCTGATAGTAAAACTTATTCATTATACAGTCTTTATTTTAAATATATTCAAAAATACAGCTTTACAATCAATGAACCAACTATGTATTATGAAAACATAAAAGCACTATTTTAATGAATAACAAATAACAGTGTGAAGAGTTACTCATATTCTTGTAAAACCTAAAGCCAAAAAAATTAATAAATTGTTCCTAACCTAACCGATTTTTTTAAACGGTACATGTTCAAACACACGCGTTAACATGATCTTACTGCCTACTTCAATTTTAGTTTGTCAATTTATGGCTACGGCCGTATGTTGTAGCTTAACCACTGGGGAATGCTAAAAGCAATGGCGTATTTAAAAAAAAACACCACCTTATTCTTAGGTCAATAATTATTATAAAGCAATCATTATTCGTAGGATGTTTATCACATTTGAATGGTTAAAGACATAGCTTATAATTAATATCTTTAGAATTATCTTCAAATGTGTTAATCTTGCCCATTTTTTGAATAACAAAATGCCTAATTCTTGTCAAATTTGGGATCACAGAGATTATCAATATATTTTTCTATCATTAATATTTCACTATAATAATGCCGACATAAATTATTATACGAATGGTTTTATAAATGCGTTTAAAAATAAATAAATGTAAAAAATTTTAACACTACTGCACATGCATGTACTGAAATATTACTATATTCTAAAACATTAGAGCGAGAGGTAAAAGAATACTATGTTATGTAATAAAAATACTTTATGCAGTCATCAAATGTTTAAAATAAATATAAAGGATAATACGGCTTCAAAATTATATAAATAGATTATCTACAACGTTTAAGAAATGGCCAGGATCATGCTTTGAAAATGCAATAAAAGCTTCATTTTGACCTACGCTGAGCATGTCCCCCCACTGAATCCAACTATGTCTCTTCTATTTTTTTTTAATAAAGTTGTCATCTTAGATGTTTTAAATTCCGTCATAAAATTACTAAGTACTTATCATTTTTGAATTTTTTTATTGTAAAATTAAGCCCGGCAAGTGAATGCTATTTAAAAATATTAAATCGCAACCATACTATTTATGATTTTTTGGAAGGAAATAATTTGCTAAATAACCTGTCATCAGTTACGGTGAGTGTATTTCAAGGCTTGCTAGACGGAATTTTACTTTGACGAATATACCTACCATCATCGCATATATTTATTCGTCATTTCATCATTCGATATTTATCGATAAATTAAAAACTAATAAATTTTATGTACCAACAACAAATTAGAACTCTGTTGATAATATACGTAGAAACTTAAAAGAAAGAAAATCATGATATAAGGTAGTAATTATTAGAAAAGGGGAAATAGAGTAAGTCTATTCTACCATCACCACGAGAGGTGCCCTGGTTTGTAGAGTCTCCTTTGACGAGGAATGAGCTTAAGTTAATACAGAAGCTAAGAACATGGCACACAATGGGCAAAAGATTTGATGTCTTCATGGGAAGAAGCGAATCGCAACTCTGCGATGAATGTCATGTTTTAGAGGACATTGTACATATAGCACTACAATGCCCTAAATATGAACTTCACAAAGTACAGCTGCGAATTGCGGATATCTATGAGAATATCGACGAATTGAAGGGTGTTCTGGCGGTGGGTAAGACGGAAGAGCTAGGCAAAATTGTAAAGTTATTTAACAGAATAGGAGTGAGGACCTGATCGACGGATCCCCTTCTAGAAGAGAAGAGGCAATATGACAGCAAGTCGCAGTCAAAGCTTCGGTAAAATTACAAAAAAAGGTAGTACGTTTTCATAGGTACTTATTTATTTCCTTTCAACAAAACATGATTTCACGCTCACTAAACAGGTAAGAAAAGTTACTTTAGTACCTATATTAATTTTGAAAATGTTATTATGATGTCTCATGAACTATCATCGCATTTTCTACTGTAATACAGCCATCGCATTGGCAATGTAAATTTAAAGACCTTTTTACAGCCCCAGCAGATGGCAGCGCATTTCACCCCTTCGCACCGATACATCAGAGTCCGGCGAATTTCACGGCGGTCGAGCTAATTGCAAATAACCACAATCGTAGAACAAGGTACTATGTGCCTCTGTGTAATGGCCGTGTGTCCACGTTATGCTACGCTCTCCGCATAAATGTATATAGGTCCATTTTCGGTTACACATTGAGACCGCATACTAAATTTGCATGAATGTTACTGACCTATGTAAAAGGTAGGTACAATACCTACATATTTAAATACCTACTTTCATACAATATTACCCGTGCATATTTACATAAACTATTAATTAAACTATCTACCTTACCACTATTTATCAATTGAGGGGAGGAAACACAGAAGGCATATTAATTAATAATATTTACAGGCATTAATAATAATTATTATGCTACAAATTACCTATCACGAATAAACTGTTATGGTATTTTCTTACTTGATACCTATATTATTTTGTAAGGAATATTAAATTAAGTACGTTATTTTTATGTAATATTACCTACTACTATTTATTTTGAAGCTATTTTATCAATTTAGAATATAGGTAAGTACATGACTTGCTCATATGGCATTCTCACCCCCTCTCCCACTTATCATTGATTATTTTCGACTTATATACTATTGAGTAAATGAAAACTTTATCATTATTTCTAGTATGTATCTCTGATAACTATTTAAGAGATTGTAATATGAGTTGTTTTTTGCTCTGCCAAAGTGTAGAAATAAAATTCCAATAATAAATATTGTACGACGATAGCCTATATTCAACTGATTTATCCACTTCGATTATCGAAGAATGTTATATTTACGTGAAATTAAAGTTAGGTAGTATTTCATAAAATTGTAATATGGGATCTTCTTTATTTACTTAGTAGGCTCTTAATATCTTCAGTATTCTTACAATACTACAAGGTTCTAAGTGTTCGTCCTTGAAAAAACAAACCCAACAAAGAAGTAGTATTCTAAGCTGCCTCATTGTTACTTTTTTTTCTCCAAGGACAAACACTTAGAACCTTGTAGTTCTCCACTCGCGATTAGCAACCGGCTATTGAGGTTTGAAACAAGGTAGCAAGTTATCGCTGACGTACGGTCCATAGATACTGATTTTTGGCACTATTTCTAGAAATACTCGATACAAGACTAATTTTATTTTAATATAATATGATGTATTTTGTGAAATTTTATGGAACATTTAACTTAAACCATTGGAGACAATCGACGCCAATTTGACGCCGCTATTGACCAAGTGATTCTCTACCATTGGCGTCAATTTGGCGGCGCTTGTCTTTAGTAAAAATGTTTTTTTTTTTATTTTTAGATAAGTATATTTTTCAATATATTTTTCAAAAGAGTGCGGCACTTCGTACCCTTGTGGCACAGCCTCAAGGGTTTCGTCGCCGTGGCCGGCCCTCCCTCACCATGCAGCGATGCTACAAAAGCGACCTACGTGCTGCAGGTCTGACATGGCGGGAGGCGCAGGAGTTGGCGATGGACCGAGGGAAGTGGCGCCAACTTGTGCTTGCCCTATGCCCCAATATTGGGACGTGACAGGGTGGAAGAAGAAGAAGAAGAAGATATTTTTCAATTGAAGTGTTTCAATAACTACACTAGTTTTTTTTTTAATAAGTATTGACACTAAACATTAAAAAAAGTAAACTCTTTTACGAAAAAAGAAATATTTGGGTATTGGTTAAAATTTTTATCCGTTATAGTCTTCAATATGTTAAGGGTAAACTTCAGCTGAGGCATGGTCTAAAAAGATCGTGACTAGGCGATGCGCGGTTTGTGCAAATGACGCGAGCCGAACGAAATAGAATTTGTCATAAAAATTCAACATGCGTCATTTTAATGTTATGTTTATTATTATATTCGTAATATTAATAGTATATTCATTGACATGTTTTCTTTTTTAAGTACACGCGGAACGTTTTTTAGTCATCTTTACACGATTTAAGAATATATTCCTCCGACGCCATCACAAAACAAATTGACTTTATCACACCTCGACTGTCAGTCTCCAATTGGCGACGACTGCGAAATTTCGTTCAACCTACTTTTGAAAATTATTTGCCGTTTCACTTATGTATGCTCTTAACTGTATTGGTGTTTGTATCAGCAACAGGAAAATTGAATCAGTAGTTTTTCTAGAAGTATGTGTTCATATTAATCTATGTAAATAGGTATTAAAAAAAACTCATAATTTATACTGGCAGAAAAATCGGATCACTATTTTTAGTTTGAGTTGTTAATCATATACATTTAAAACTACCCATTATTGATAATAAAATCCTGCTATTTCCAAATATACGGTTCACGGAACAAAATTAAAAGCGTTGAAAGTCACAAAAGAATAGAGAGCGACGGACATGACTGGTATTACAAAACTAATTGGCAGTGCGTATTCTAATAAAAAAACACCCGCTGCTTGCTTTTGTAGAAAATGTGGAAAGCGACGAAGCCTCGGGGTATCTCATTTGGGTTGTGGGGAAACATCTGTAAAAGTCAGATCTCAGATAATTTTTCAATAACAATTCGCCACCGAATTAGTTTTATTATTTAATTAATTAATATATATATGTACAGGAAATGAGTAAGAATGAAGGTATTCAACTGAATAAAAGCTATGTAGTATAAAGTAGCTTCAAAATTTCTGATTGTTCGGACGTTATATTGAAGATTTTTTATTATGAAATCGGAAGTTCATCGAAATTAAAATTGCATTTTGTACGATTAATCATTTTACAATATCACTTTAGTTTAGTGCAATAGGAAATGTGAAATCACATCATTATTATCAAGAATGTAAAAACAAATGCATTAAAACGATAGTTTACTAAGAAAGGGTGTTTTCTAAATAAAAGAATATTTCACATAATAATTTTAAAGTATGTAGTGCCCCACGATGCCCGAGCGGGTTCAGCATCGGACTATAATGACGTGGGTACCAGGTTCGAATCCTTGTGTCTGGAAAATTCCACAAATTACTTCTTTAATTCGTGTATGAGTTAGAGCAGTTGTCCCCAACCCCCGGTCCGTGGATCAAATGGTACCGCGCCGCCCAACTAACATTAAATTATTTCCATAGTTTTGAATATCAGTGGAAGATGAATATTCATCTTTAAGCTGTAAAGCTATAAATTTATTAATTTAATTTTCAACATTATAGTTATGTCCATCTGTCATAATATAAGATTAAAAAAATATTACGTAAAAAACATTTTTATTTCAGTGTTAGTGGTCCGCGAATTTTTTTCTTTTGTTATCGGTCCGCAGGTGTAAAAAGGTTAGGGAACACTGAGTGAGAGTATGGACCTAATATGTAGAGCAAGTGGCTTAGATCCATTTCTCATAAAAAAAAACTGTTAATACAAACCTCCACTCTATGGAGGCCCATATTATTATCCTATTAGGATCGGACATGGTCAAAAAAAAATGTATTACCAAGCGATATAATATAAAGTACTATACCTTCTTACATAAAACATGAATTTAAAATATAATTTGTTACAAAAACCACAAAAATAATGATTCAATTACTACCAATTTTCAATATTCCAATTGACATTTTAGAGGGATGCCTTGCATGGAAACAGGTGTTCCATGCTTTGAAATTCGCTGCACTTGCAAGATTAGTCATCGGCTATCCTTCATTTCAATGTATAGTATTGAGTACGACGAACTATGGTTCACAGTTTGATGATAATCGAGACTGACTCCTGAAAGGGAACTGCAGGCCTGACCAATTCTTTGAAACCCTCAGATATTAAATTCGCTCCCCATATGAATTGCTGGTTACCTTGCTCAAGATTCAGAGGCATGGTTTTTTTCTGGATTTATTCTATTTTACACATTTTAATTAATACACATTGTAATATGAAATTTTCTATTATAATGGGTACCTACGGCACAAAGATTACTAAATTAAAATGTACAGTGTTTTATACATAAAAAAAATATTTGATGATTATTTTTTTACCGGCAAACTGTTTGGGATTAAATAAAATTATTATACATATTCCGCGCAGGCCCGCGAGTAGAGAAAGGGACATTATTATTTTTGGGTATTTCGAGTATATTTTTTTTGCAAAATTACTCTGAAATATCTGGCACTGGGGTCGAGTATAACATGTTAGTCCAAAACCGTTAGGAAAATAATATGTATTTATGCAGCATGAAAAAACTATGGGTACGTAGAGGTTAATAGCATAATAAGTATAATAATATTCTCATTGATAATAAACAATCTTTTTTTGTTATTGAAACTATAAAAAGAGTGCATTTTTTTTTTGTAAAAATGCCCTGTGATTTTTCAAAATAATATTAGGATAGTCAATCTTGTAAGAATAAATAATACCTACAGTCAACACTCATAAACGCAGTAGAGTAGGTAAATGAGAGAGATATCAAGAGACAGTTAGAATTACTGTAGAAATTATATACAATAATGTGATTTGTAATATATTGAATAGTTTTATATAATTAAATATACTTATTGGGTATACCTTACATTTAAATTGTTAAACTCGACCTAAAGTTTTCTTTTGGTTGTAGCCCAATAAAATTATAAAATATATATATTATATTTTCAGGTTATTTTAATGCATTCATAAAATATATAAGAATATAAGAATAATTCACCATTCCAGTTCTTACTTGTTGTAAGATCAAATTATTTGTCTATAAATAATCCAATGCAGGCGCGCACACAAAGGAGGTTTTCGGGTCCGCATCTCACAGGAAGGAAAAAAATATAAATTCAAAAATAAATATATACATTATTTAGAGGAATTGAATATTATTTATAGTTATTCGTCAGGACCTTATGACTGAGGTTCATGACCTTGATGATTTGGCTCTCGAGCAGCCTTATTAACGGAATGTCAGTAGAAGACCCGTGTCAGTCATACAATGATGCAACCATCTAAATTCTAAGACATCCAATGTTTTATTTCATATTTTTTAAGATTCTGATGTGTCATGTCTAAAAGACAAGGCCCTCAGAGGACACAAGCGGACACTGAGGTTCCCAATAGTTATGATAATTAAACCAAGCGCATTCGATAGCAATTTGTGGATGTGACAGGTCTCAATAACTCGTAGGTGAGCACCCATAGTTTTATCTGCAATTTGGGTGTTCATCGCAAGACTCAAAGTGAAGAGTATCTGGGTATGAGAAATGTACCCGGAAAAGTGCGGGAGAGAGTCCTTAGTGCGGCAAGAAGCTATACGTAGTAGACGGTGTAAATGCAAATGTCAGTGACACCCCCAAGATATTGGTATTTCGCCTCCTGCCGCCACCCTAAGAAACAATAATAAATTATCAATTATCAATTTTCGATATTATGGACCTCACACCCCCATACCAGTTTTCTATGTGCGCACTTAATCCAATGTGGATTTTGGCCACCTCTAGAAATGGATGTTAACTACTTGCACAAGTCAGGTTTATGCTTTTGATACAAGCAGACAATGAAAAAACAATATTTGGATTCGAATCCGCAAACAATTATTTCATAACCGGACACGTTACCACTCGTCTATCGCGTGTGCTTATTAATTTTGGGCTAAATCGAGATTAAATTGAATTCAATTATTTGAAGTAGTAGAAAAAATTACGAGAAACAAAGACTTGCGGATTGATAAAATTTGGCAATAATATATTAATTTATTTTTAATATAAAATATTCATATTTTCTGCATGATATTAACAAATTTACGTTCTTTTTACTGAAAGCCTTTTTATTTTGAACCTTAGTCGAGTTAACTGATGTTTATTATAATGACAATTCATGTTTAAAATGATACTCGTGTAAACATATTCATATCTTAGTTGTAGAAAATCCGTTGCCTTCTTAAAATTAAGATTTTTTTAAGAATTACAAATTACTGCAGTCATTGTAATATGAAGGTATTTTAATACATATAAATGACATCACAAAAAATGTACGCTTAATTTATGTGCGATGTCAGGCCTTAACATACGACTTTGTGAGTCTTGAAAATGGATATCATAGTAATATTAGCATACAGACATTAACATACCGTAATATTATTGTATTCACAAAAAATAAATCTCAAGTATATTGCTAAACAACTCTTGGAAGATTGATTGAATACTTAGTAGGCAAAACGGAGGATTAAGGATCAATACACGGTAATGATGAGACGGGTTTTTTATGCCCACGAAGTTCCAACAACTGTGATTGGAAACCTCGCCTAGAGCATTTTGTATATCCATAATATTAGACATAAAGACCCAAATCTTTTCAACCAAATGGCTTTAATTTACACGCACAGACTTTAAAACATAACAACTCATGACAATTATTATTGCCACAGCAATAATTATTATCATTGTAAACCTTAAATGAGTGGGTCAAAAAAAGCAAAAGGGTTACTCTCCATAACATACACGTTAGGATTTGCGCATACATATAATTATAATCTTTTGAGGAGGTTCTGCATTTAGAACATGGAGAGAAGCTCTTTTGCTTCTTACCTACTCAAATTACACAGAAATATTCAGGTATTAATTCGATCGTCCCGACGCTTGTTTTAATTGGTTCATATAACATGTTGTGTTGCTAGTATTAACAATACAAAACAGATATTTTTATATCACGTGGTTAATAACACTATACTCAAATAAAACATATGTATTGTTTGGCTGCTTGAACTTAAACAATTTGAGATTGTATTTAGACAAGAACAATATGCTGTTTCTTGAATTTACTAGAATGTTATTTTTATTTCGTTTGAGATTGTTGTTAGTAATGAATAAAATCAGACAAATGTGACTATAATATTATCAAACTTCAAACTAACTACATCCCTCGCGGCCAATGACAGAAGTTAAAGCTTTCGATCAATCTGTCACCCCAATCGTCGAGTTAGATTGGGGCTAACATACAAATATTTTTACGTTAATCACCGGTCAAAATTTGGTGGGAAGTTATAAAATAACATTTCTCGATCGCGCCAAATGGTGGATGAAAGTCGTCGAGTATCCAAGTCTTCTTAAGTTATTTATACTCAGTAATGTTAAACAAAATTGTTCGCTAGGTACATAAAAAATTGATAGTTTTTTCTGTGCATTTACCGTCTTAACTTAAAAATTATAAATATATTTGAATATAATGTACTAGTATAACTCCATTTTACTACACCACGGTATGTCTTAATATTAGTATGATAATACAATACAATAAAGTCTCACATGCCTAAGAAAAATCCAAGAAGTCATCTTCAAATGCCTATAACTCACTGGGAGATGGCTGTAACCATTAAGTTACTAACACATATTTCAGATCAGATGCCGTCCGTAAAAAGACATTAATTTGGGCAGATAGACAGATGGTTAGAGCACTCATCTGGCAAGCAATGAATATGTATTTAAATTTTAATTCGTCCCAGTTTTTTTTATGAAACTTTTCCAAGTTTTTAACCCTTAAGTCCAGGAGACTCGGATATTCTGTGCTTAAGTCTAACTTCAACATTTTCAGATCGGATTTAAGTAATCTTTACCTTGCCGTGTAATATGGTATTATTACTTACAAGGATCATGCGACTATTTACCGATATACTTGAGTTTTTTTAAATTCACGGGGACATTCAAAATCCAATGAAAAAATAAATACAAAAGACATCGGGGCTTAACAATGGAGAGGTATAGAAAAATTTAAATTGGGATCAATGTCGTCTTTACTACTGACAAAAGGCCTTCGAAAATCCTCTCTTTAGAATCACATGACATGTTATGTCGGAGAAAAAAGAATGTTCACCATTATATTATGTCATCTTAAGCATACGATCCTGGGGCCTATTTGAATAATTTATTCCGATCATTTTGGGAATCGAATTTTAATATAGATGGTTTATTATGTGGTGCACCTGGTAGCAGGTAATATGCGTGTGATATGGGTAACATGCGCGGAATGTTTGGAATATTTTTAAAAAGGATTTTGTCAGAACATAATTGGAGTTTTATTGTAACTTTAATATTGTTCGGTTACACGAATAAAAAAATGTCAAACTATTTTGTTATTGACAGACGGGCGATAGTTAACATAATATTATAATATCGATTGTAGAAAGGAAAAAAAGAGTAAACCACAGAAATCAAACTTTAGTGGAGGCACAAAAACTTTTGTGTTATGTTTTACGGTCGAAATTAAAATACTGATATACCTATACTGACAATGATAATTAATAATTTGGCTTTAATATTCCTAATCTGGTATTAATTAGGTATTTATTTGAATCTAACAAAAATATGATCAACGCGTTTTTTACGCTTTATTTTTTTTTTTAATTGTCGGCTAAATTTAGATAATAAATCGGCATTTGCTGCTTATATCCTTTGGGCACAACTTGTATTTTATCGTGTACAACGTTATTATCCAATAAATGAATAAAACGTATTTTGAAAACACTGAGGGATATGTCCTCTTTCCTTTCTACAGTCGATATATTATACTATTTTGTAATATATTTATATTTTTTAAATACGAACTTGAGGTTTTACTTAAGGTGAAACATCAGTGAAACGGCAAATAATTTTCAACTATAGGCGCGATGAAATTTTGGACTCTGCCATTCGGAGAGAGAACGTCGAGCTGGAAATACGTCAATTTGTTTCGTGATGGCGACGGGCGTATTAATTCTTAAATCGTGTAAAGATAACTAAAAACGTTACCCATTTACTTTAAAAAGAAAACATGTCAATGAATATATTATTATTGTTACTGATAAAACAATAAACATCACATTACATGGACACATGTTGGATTTACATTACAAATTATATTTCGTTTAACATGCGTCATTTGCACCCGCAATCCGCGCATCGCCTAGCCACAATCTTTTTAGACCGTGCCTCAACTGAGGTATAGCTTTAACTGCTTTAGAGAGTTAAATTTAGTTTAATATAAACGAGATTTTTTGAAATTCTCCTTTTCTTCTACTCTTTTAAGTCCCTAATTCTCTGCTCCCACATTCATATATCCGCCAAACTAAGTTCATAAATAAATCCTGTGGTCATTGGGAGTCCCTTAGATGCCACAGTCTGATTGTATTTGTTCTACAACTTGTCGACTTCTATCACTATTATCTGTTACCCTATCAATTTTATTTTTATGGTCCATCCGCAAAAATCCTAATATACACAATTGCGGTTCACGAAGATTTTCGTTTCTACCTACTTTTCGTCACCTACGTGCATACTTATGCACTGCAACTACACTTTGGTTGAACACATTAAGTAAGGTTTAGCCGCAAACATATTTATATTTTAACAATATTATTCAGGCGTCCGAATTCGCACTATCCCAGTTTGGTTCAGCGAGCAATCTCTTCTTACATACCTACCTCCCGTCAATAGAAATGTTTGTTGTCCGAGATAGATATACGTGTTGATCTGGTTGTTCATAATAATATACTTATATTTTTGACTGCTGCAAAAAAATATCAGGGCAGCTAATAATAGTTTTTTGATCAATCTAAGCCTATGAATGCCTGTGCATTCTATCTACCCATGTTATAGACATTTATTTATTTATTTGTCATTATTTTATTTGGTTTTATCAGAAAGTATCATCGATTTATATTTAGGCGTTGTCCACATAGCGCGTATCTCGCCGCGATTCACTGCGAGTGAATGTAGACACTTCAATGAGGTCACCTGTACCTCGCCCGTGCGCGACAGTCATCACGGCGCGAGTGCTTGTGGACGGCTCAATGAGGTCAAATGTATCTGAAATGCACGTCAAAACGCGCGAATCAAAACGCACCGTCTTGAAAAGGCCTTAGATATTATGTTACTGACTACATCTTCTGACGCATAAATATATTTATTATAATGCACAATTTTATTTCAAAAAGGATTTTTTTTCAATATTACTGCCATGGTAACTTTGGATATTATTAATTGATCCATTTTCTTAAATGGCTTAGCTAAGGTAAATTCCTTCAACCTGCAAAATTGCTGTCGTTCTTATTTTCTGATAATGAACTGTGGATTAAATTACTAATTGCAAGCCATCATGCCTTCGTACATAAATCTACCCACTTATCCCGGTGAAACAAAATAGTATTATTTTATTATAGACTGATATTAAATTAACAATATCATAAATAAAGTATTCAGTAGGTATTAAATCCATATAATTTAGTACCTACCTAAGTTATAATCATGACCAGTTATAAAACATTCAACCACCAATGTGAAATGTTTTGACTGAGTAGAATTAGCAACATAATTATTCCGGGCGAGAACATTTTCATAATTGTTATATCCAACTATGCATCTATGGTATTTTCATTATTTTTTTAAATTACTTCTTAAATTATTATTGTTTTTATTTATTTTTTGTTATAAAATTATTTTTGGCTTTTTTGTATATTTTTCACTAATAATTTGAATTTCCTGTTCTTTTCATTCTAAATGTCACGTTTTTGCAATGTCAATAATTTGGGTACAAGTCGGTTTAAGGAAAGCCAGGCGGGAACTGCGCTAATTTTCATAGCCGATTTTCACAAAATTCATTAATTCAAAAATGAAAACCTAACCTAACCTAACAAATACCTATACCAGTATATCGGCTATTTTCAAAATTGGTTTTCCGCTGGCTTCCCTTAAACAGACAAGAACCATAATTTGTTAGGTATGTATCTACTCAATATATTTGTGTTTAATAAATAAATAATTATTTTGAAAAAAAATAAGGTTACGTCCCTTTTCCTTTCTAGAGTCGATATATTATTAGATAATCTTTGTATTATACCTTTCACATTACGTTACTCAATTTTTTTTAATTATTTTCATTGAATAGTTTTTTTAACACTTACGTGAGCCAACACCACTCAAGTGATAAACATTATTGTTATTTTTCATGTCTTAGATTTACTTGCACTTTTTTCAGTTCCTAGTTTTTTTTCCACTTGCGTCATACTTATTCATATTTATATGGTTTGAATTAGAGGTGAGTTGGAAATACTGTCACCAGTTTGTGTACTCAAGTCTCGGCATGAAACTACCCATACTCAGTACGTGTGGCATAATAAACTTGTTCCAAGAAACTTGTTCGAACGCATACGATGAGATCATCGCGACTTGCTAGTTGGTGTTGGTAGACTTTCAATACTATTTACATTAAATGCGCGCAAACCAGGTAGCATAATACACGTATGTCGAGCCGTGATACACTCAACTGCAATGACATTAATATGGACGAATCATCTGGAAAAGAAAATGACACTCACTTTATTGTCGGGTCTGCCGAATGGCATAATCTGTTTAACGCCATTACAATAAAGGTGATATTGCTATAAATTCCTGATGCTTTTTGTTGGGTCTGCCAAATGGTTTGGTTCGAACGGGTTCGCTCAAATGTACATTGACATTAGAAACACTGCTCTAACGCCATTACAATAAAGGTCATATTGCTATAAATTCCCGATGCGTGATATCGCATAATGGAAATTGCGTGACGTCTACCTATACATGAGAATGCGCGAATTTACTTGCTAGCTACTGTATTGAGTGCGTCGTCCATTAATAATGTCATTGCTCAACTGTCATTGGCGTCATTGCTCTCTCTTTCTCCCCAGTTGTAAAGTTGGTATAGTGAAGGACATAAAGTTCAAGGACAAGTTCGCGTGACGCCAATCGCTCTATATAATATCCCAAATACTAATAAGTATTTTGGAACAAGTTTCTATACTAAGTAATTTTATACTGGTAGTAAGTATACTTAGTCTTCAAAACCGATCAGTTTTCCCACCTCTAGTTTGAATTAATTTATATTTTTTCAACGATCTATACCCATACGGCTACTGTGCAGACACAAATCACGTCGGCATCTGAAATATTGTGATTAAGTCACGAATAGCATATTATTTTGTTCACGTAATTTATAATCCGTTTTTTGGGCCCTACAAAACACTCACCCGAAGCCAGAGTAAATACAAAATGTGCTCCCAGAAGCGAAAAGGGACGCGCAACAAAACAATAGTAAGCACAAAAAAGTTAGCGACATTTTATGTTGTGTTTGCCTACAGGATTTAATGTGTTTATACAAGCTATCGGGCGTGTGTGCATTGCCCACAGACGTGTGGCAAGCCCAACATGTCCGTGGGTTCACGGATAATTCGTCCACGGATACGGGATCATGTACCCACTGATATTATAAAATGTGACATTTATAAAATCATACCCTTCAATTAATTTAACGTGAAATTTGAAAATATTTATTTGTATTAATTAATTGTAATATTGATGTTAATACGAGCATGCACAGTCTGGCGTTGTGTAAGTTAATCAGTCTAAGTTACAAACTTTTAAGACATACATTTAATTTGATTTTATATAAGTGTAACATCTAAGAAAAACTAGATAGACAATATTATATTTTATACGTACCTGCGTTGTTCAAAATATGGCATACTTTAAAAGAGGTAAAAAAATGGAAAAAGTTTTCTATTAAATTTAACTGACAACGTTTTCCACGGCTTTGCTTCTTATCAATCAGCATTCAGTGATACCTACGCAAAACTTGCATCAATAAGACACGCTGGATACTTTTGATTTTATCCATCAATTTGGAGGGAGCTTTTTCTTGTCTTTTCCGACCTTCAACCTGGCCAAATATATTATATACTTTTTTATATTTTTTAAATTATTCTTATTTATTCTCCCTGCATGTCATATGGCCAAAATATTGTAAAATCCGAGGAGAGTCTATCTTGAACCTGGAGTAGGTACGCTGATTATGGAATCGTTGATACCTACGTTTGGCCATCCACGAAACTGTCTACATCAGACTCATGAGGTATATATTGTACAAATTAGTAAGATAGTAGATTTTACTAAACGCATTTTAGTAAATTTGGTAATATTATGTTTGCTCTTCCAAAGTGATCGCAGTGTCAACATAATATTTTTCGTCATTGCTGTTCTTCTTTGGAATGTTCAGTCTTGAATCAATAGACCTACTCAAAATTCTAAAACAAACTCTAGTTTTCTTAATGAGACTAGTAACTTAGTGGTCGAGCACATGGGCGCGAATCCAGGGGGCGCAGGCTCGAACCTGCTGGGTGTCGTATTTAAAAAAAATATACTTTTATGTATGTACTAATATGTATGTTAAATAAAAGAATGTTACATTCCTTAATCTTGTGAATTATTGTTCGTTGAAAAAAAAATAGTTATATTTTTAAATATTCTCTCACATACGATTACTTATTCCTTATGTATCTACAATCGCCAATAATTATTATGGATAAGTTAATAAAATTATGACAATATTTGAATATGTGGCGACGAGTTGTATGTGTGATAATAGTTGGCAACCCGTTTTCATATGTCCGTGATTTATTTGTGAACTTAAATAATATTATTTGTGAAATCCTCCGCATGTTGGGACCCGAAATTGTTGCGTCAGAAATAATAATCAGCTTATTTTTTGCCATAAGCTACTGTTGTAGGTACTATGCAAACCAACTCACAATGTTGAGAACAATAATATATTTTGTATTATATTATGATTGCCATTAAACCGATTCGAATCATTTTAGATAATATTTTTGCATAAACCAAATAGGCATGCTTCATTTTTTAAAACGATAAAATCTTTGACATCAAAATAAAATAAAGCTATTGTCGGATAAAAAAAATATTGGGTCGATACGACAAAGTAAGCCCTGCATAATATTTCCACATAATAATGAATAGATTAAATATTTTTTTATTTAATGCATTCAATATTATGTAAAATCTATTTATTTTGCCTCATTATTGAGGATGATATTCATTGCCATTACAGACTTCACTTAGAGAATTGATCGGCAACGCGTCGTACCTATAATGCACCCTTAGCAGTGTTGTAAACCGTCTTTGACAAAAATATGCCAGATGCGGTAGTTAAAAAGCCATTTTACATAGAAAATGGTAATTTTTTCAAATCAGCTTTTCTATAATATTATAAGCACTCATAAATAGGTATAATGAGTTAAAAATTCGCCTGCGCAATTTTATTTCATAGCTATATGCAAATTAAAATTTGTGCGGTAGGTACTACATAGTTTTAACCTTTTAATCTATTATTGGTTATATAACACTTTGACATTCAAATTTTGTATAACGCCCTACTTATATGGAAATAAGGTTATTTAGGTACCTCTGATTTACAGATATGTAATCCACTTATTTGGCTTCTTCAACCATTGTTAGTTCAGTTACGTTCTTGATGATGTTTTCATTTGGAAAGCGCACGGCCTCATGACAATTTTTCGACATCTCCAGTAATCACCCTTTTCTCGAAAATACTTCTTTATAAGAATATCTTCCAGTAATGTGGCTAGTAAAATTTAAAAAAGCGCGCCGTATGCGTTTAGTTGAGATACGTTCTTTTCTTTTATCAACCCCATCAAACTACGTGTTATAAATTATTTAAAAAAATAGTTGTACTTATATATTAATTTTTGTTTATTATTTGGATTATATTTTTATATACTTATTGTTTATTTTTCAGTAATTCTATTTTTAAGGGTAATGTTTTATTGCTATTGGAATGTTGTAGTGACACCATTAAACGTGATAGTTTTTACTTATATTTTTAACTCTCTTTTTGTATAAGTACTTATTATTTTTTCATTAAATCATAATATGCTGTCTTAAAGAAATCTGTTACTTATAACGTATTATGTGCGTTAAAAACATTAATATAATTAAGAATTTTCATATTTATAGTTAATTAGCTATTTGCTTTTTGAATTTGTGAACAACAGTCTTAATTGCATTTTTGAATACGCAGTTTTTTTTATTTTTTGCCTTAATATAATAATTACTTAGGTATGTGGTTTTGAACTATTAATCGTTGTGCTAATTGTTTTTTTGGTTTATTTATTTAACAATACAAAAGGATATTAGACCCAAATGACGGTAGCATACGGATTGAAGCGAAACGATCACAAATAAACAGAAATCATATACTAAAATATATTGTGACCTTACAGGAAATCAAACAAGTAGTCTCCGGATGAGAAATTAGTGACTTACACATTGGACTATCTAATATAACCGAAACATTAAAGTAGTATAAATACCTGATAACCATATGACAGCAGGCTACATTATTTTTGGCAGGTATCTGGATATAAAAAAAATAGAATAAGAATGTTTTCCATACATATAAAAAGACCCAAAAATGTCCCAACAAAGCTCTTTCCCCCATACGACTCTGCAGAGATACCACGTCAGCGTTTATATTGATTAATAGAAGTGATGTAATGTGACGGGAAATTTTCATAAAAAATGGTTTCAGCTCGATTGCTCTGCATCCATCCCCTATCTTCATCCCCACTTCATTTTCTTTCTTCGATCCTTTCCCCTTTTCTTATAAAACCACCCCCTCCCTTTTTTTAGGGTGGGTGCCTAAATAATTATTTTCTCTTTTGGCTGTTGTGATGTTTGTGTTGAATAATTTTATTTTGAGCGTGCTCAAACGCCACTTCGTCAATCTTTCATTTGTAAAATGCTTACAGGATTATAATAATATTAAAATATTTTTCGTATTTTTCCTTTTTATATTGAATATTGGAAATCGGTTTTTTTAAAAGCTAGTCTCTGTAAATTCAGAATAAATATTTCGAACATTTTAATATTTTCACTTACATTTCGAAAATAATTTTCGTTTTATAAATAATCATTGAAAATGTCTTCATTAAAAATAAGACAGTAAATATCGAATTCACAGTCTTTTAAGCTTTGCCCACGTAAACACATTTAAACTGTAAATAAATCACATAAGGCAAAACTCACATGATCAATAGATTATTTTAATGTAATAAAGTGGTGAATTTAACGAGCATTTCAATAAAATCACATTCGTCCGATGGATGCAGGGTCGAGTACCATTCGAGACATAAAAATATATTAGCATGTACTGGCAATCGCACATGACTTTACCTGCGTGAAAGTGAAAACAAAATAGACAAGTATAAACTGATTCATACTTTTTATTAATAGAATTCTAGGTACCGCAGAAGGTTTAAGAATATTTTTCTAAAAAGAAGAAAAATTGACTTAGTTTGCACTTACAATATAGTTTATAATATAAATTAACTCTGCAAGCTCCATCAATATTGGTCTAGCAGTTTTTCAGTTAAACAAACAAACTTACAGACACAAATACTGTAATTTTATTATAGGTATTTAAGGTTATTTAATAAAACATTATCCTGTGTCAACCATACATTTTATTCAACGCATGATATTCACAACATATTTAAGATTGTAATAATCTTTATTGAACATATAACTTTCGGTTTCAACATTTTTCAGAATTTTTTATTATTTCTTTAACGAGATAGATGAAATTAAAAACAAATAACACATCGTGAAGGTACTTTTACGTAGGTATTTAATAATCCCTAATTAAGTGTTTAACGATTCTTTCAACAACCACCATAATCACAGTCTCCCGGTTTTGTTGATGTATCTGGGTACCTATTTAGAAACTTCACAGAAATATCACAATTAAGGCTCGTAATTAAATCTGTCCCACTATAATAATTTTAACATAATATATTTATTTGTTTTTAAACTGTCAACAACAATTTCGCCTATTTTCTGTATCCATCGAATTACGCAAAAAGAGGAGGTTGTCCACATAGTACGTCGTATGATGATAGATCACATTGATAGCATCACGACAGTTTAATCACCATGATTCTGATGATTGGACGTAGTAGTAAAAGATTTCTAAACTCTCTGTGTATCCAATGTGTGCTCCAGAGCATATGAGAGGAGATAATGAATAATGATGTTAGAGGCAGCCAAGGTCCAATATTGATTGTGGTACGAACGATGCTATATTTTTGGCTAGGTACTTGCATTGTCCAATTCGCAAGGCACACGCTCTTTAACTCTACTGGCGTTTCCAGGTTCGATCCCCGGCGGGGTCATATCATATCTGTATCATTTTCTCAACTAAGGTTGTTTATGTGAAGTACCTAACCTAACCTGTAGTACTGTTATTGATGCCTCGAGTCAATATCCGCAATAGACGGATGGTAATGCGTTCGTTTATATAAGAAAATTTATAAGTGGTTTTTCAATAATTTATGTTTGGATCTAGAGCAATGGTGGCAAACCTATGGCACGCGAGATGCACGCATTTGAAGAGAAAAAATACCTTTTAATAACAATAAATGACAGATCGCATTGTAGGTATAACAAATAGCAGGCAAATACTCTTCAAGAATAAGCATTATGTTTAATGCAAATATGTAATTGCATAGGTCGGGCATTAGGCTTTATGCGTCACATATAATATTATTGCACTAACATCACCAGGCGGCGGGGATGCCGTACCTGAACCTCTAATTTTGATCGATTTACAATGCTTGAGACCACTGTGGCGAGAAAACGATCGGAGCAATTCTGGTGTCAATTTGTGCATAACAACCGAACTAAGTAATACAGTAACAATCGATGTCATTGTTACCCACGAAAATGGTTGTATCAAATAATAAAGAAAAACTTGGCGGAGCTAGTATTAGTAATTCTGGTAGACAGTTTAAAAATTGGTGGACCGAAATGTATAACCACAATTTTGAAAACAAGGAAAAATTATTCAAAGAATAAATATATATATTTAGCTTCGTTTGAAACACTGTGAAAAATATAATCTCAAGAACTCAATTTTATTGTTGTTTTTAAACTTTTTTAATAGCATTCTTAAAAACCTTTTTTTCCCCCATGAAAAACTGCTCGGCTTGTCTGACAGTCGAAAAATAAAATTTGGAAAATTTTGGCACGCGTACGTAAAAAAAATTCGCCATCCCTGATCTAGAGGTCTTATATGTGGTTAGAGCATATGTATTATGGATGACATAAATTGATTGTCAAAAAATATATTGAGAAATCTCTTGAGCTAGCCAAAATTGTCAACGAATGAAAGAATCATGCCCCGTGGCCTGCTGTGTACTCAAAATATTAATATATAATATATATTGTATATACTTATATATAATATTTACAATAAAGTCTGCAATAGCGTTAATAAAAAAATAGTCTTTTAATATTGTTGTTAGTAAGCACCTATCATGATGTAGAATAATCTCTCGATAATCCAAAGATTAAAAATGCCTCTAGTCTCTCTAGCCAAAGCAGACAGAGTAAAGTCGTAAATTGTACGTGGACAGGGGTCGCGTATATTTAAAAAGTGCGAGGAGGCGTCGCGGGTCAATGTCGCTTTACGGATGCGAACAGCACGGGAGGACGAAAGGCGTAAAATCGCCCCTATATCACAGCCGGGCCAT
The DNA here is from genome assembly GCF_057557595.1 of Rhyacophila brunnea. NCBI lineage: Eukaryota > Metazoa > Arthropoda > Insecta > Trichoptera > Rhyacophilidae > Rhyacophila > Rhyacophila brunnea. The sequence goes on along the minus strand of NW_028232796.1, from coordinate 3,091,696 downwards.
AAATTCTCCCTTGCGGACCTGCTTGTTTAGTCCAGCGCCGAGGAACATTTTCTGCACTGCGAACTCAGAGATATGTGGAACAAATAGTGTCCAATGGACTGTGTTGAAAGTCGTGCTTAGGTTTAACTGGAATAAATATTCCAGGTTTCCTGTTTCATTTAAAAGTAGTGTGTGGTTACGACTGATAGAATAAAGCTTAGATCATATTAAAATAGCTATATATTAGATTTATAATTATTAATAAAATAATATTTATGAATTAATTTAAAGCAACGATAAATCATCCAATGCGCAAGGCAGAGGCTCTAGGTTCAATTCCCAGTAACTTCACAATACATCTTTATAATTTTCTCAATTCAGGATGTTTTTATATTTTTTTCACTACTACTACTACACTGCTGTGATTAGTCTTCTTGGCTTGTTGTACTCTTAAAAAAAAGAAAATCAGATTAATTATAACTATATGTCGTCATCATCGGCCCATATCCTTCCATTACTAGATGAAATCCTCTCCAAGCTGATTTTATTCCTCTCAGTTATGTTTATTGCATTGCCACCTACATTCGATCTCTTTGGTGTCCTCTTCTCAAAGCCATCTACATGACGTGGTAAGGTGTTTATCATATTCTTTGTCATCTTATACCCTTATTCTGTTCTCGTCTTTTTTCTTTCGACCATGTCCGATCCTAATAGGATCATATGGGCCTCCCACATAGTAGAGGTTTTGTATTGACAGATTTTGTTATTTACGAGAAATGGATGTGAGCCACTTGCTCAACCTATTAGAATTGAACCAAATTGAAAAACAATATGTGTACTTGCCAGACCCAGGATTAGAACCTGGGACCCACGGCGTTATAGTCCAACGCTTAATCTGCGCGGCCACCGTGGGCGTTTACCGCATCCAAGTAAAACCTGCTTTTGTCTTTACGTATTATTTGCGCCAAATTGTCCGACTATATTTTTACCTTCACGACGTGTATATCATACGTAAAAAACAAATCGCTTAAACAAAAAACAAAATGCTTCAATGATTTTAGATGATGTACGATGTAGTTACAGTGTTGATTCAAAGTTCACATATGCGACACCATCACGTAATTAGGTCGTGGTTATCACTTTTGCCATTCATCCATTCTCCCTACCCATCAATACAGTACCTACCTACATTTAAATTACAACCACGTATTAGTGCCCAGTGTGCAACTCCCCAGTATGCAACTCCCCAGTATGCAACTCCCCTTAATACACTCAGGAATTCTTAATTTCTAGACCTCTCTTTAACTGATGATCTATGTTTTCATTGCATATATTTATAATTGAATACAATCGTGATTGCATTCACAATATGATGAGTAGAGATAGGGTAACACAAATAATATCCGATTTGAAAGTTATACATGCATGACTAAAACAAGGCTTAACTATATATATTTTTTAATTGTCACGACTGAAGATGCTTGTGAGATGTGGTGTTTGAATTAGTTGGTGAGGGTATCTCGAGGTCAATGCTGTAGAAAGTTGAATCCGAGGTTCTAGCCTATGAGTAATGCAGATATCCTCTCTACTCTCAGTTAGCCAGAAAAGGATGATGATGCTAGTGAAGAAGAAGAAATTATATATCGCGTTAATCACAATACTGCACTGATTTATGTTGAAATTTTATTGGAGTACTTCGATCGATATGGATTTGAATAATATAATGATATAACAGCTCTTTTGATAAAATTGCTACTAAAATTGTTAAAAAAATCAGAGATTATCTTCAGAATGATAGTCTGCATTAGAAATATTTAATGGTTTTTTAAATAAATTAATTAGTTGATTAATAGTACACCCCCTCTGCATATTTACCGAGTATAATCAGTATTTTACCGTTGTCTTTCATGCACGTATCTGGTTTTATATAAATTAAATAATAGTGTAAATCAATATTATTAATTTAATGAAGAGTATAAAATAATCTCACAAATATGTAGATAATATTATTACGTTATTACCAACGTTAACATGTGGTTATTTCCCTTGTGGATATGATAAAGGTGTCACCTTTCTATGTATTATTAGACACCAGTTTTGGGAGAAACTAATATATATCAATCACATACTTTTACCATATATTATATAGGAAAGATATGTCATGATAACGATGCGTCGTAAAGTAAATGTTTATATATTATCGATTAAAAGTAATGATTTGAATGTAGTTCTAGTTTATTCGACTTTTCTACTAGAATCAGTTTCGCGACCAAGATTTTCCCATTTTGTATTTGAATTTTCTATGTCTATAATATAATAATACTTATGGTAAGTTAATTTCATACGAGTATCCAGGTATTGTTTCATTTAACTTTAAATTTGTTGGCTTAGATACATAAAGATTCATACGACTGTGTTGGATACAAGGCTGTCGCGAGTTGAAGAAGTATTTATCTCACAAAGACTTCTAGATCGGATGCATAGTAGCAATTTCAAGCGAGCCGTTTGCACTGGTTGACAAAGAATTTCCTTTATGAGATAAATAATAATATATACAGTATACATACATACCAACTTGTTTTAGAGCGTGATTACATAATAATAAATTGTTAATATAAAGATTAATTTACAATCGTAATTATTTTTGACAATATTGTAAATTAAAAAACACTATGATGAATGATTGCAAAAACATCTCTTTAGTTAGTTAAAATTAGTATCATTTATTTTTTACCCTAAAAATATTCTAATATAAATAAAAATCAATTAAATGTTAGTTATAAGTTAGTAATAATAAGAAATAGTTCAATATTTTTATTTTTCGTATTAATTTCTACAATTTTATTATTGTATAATTTATTGTTGTTTCGTATATATTTGACGTCGTACCTTTCGAAAGCTTTTCTTGTTTACAAACAATAAACGATAGAAATATCTTTAACGCTTTGCATTAAGTGAACAAAGCATGACGCGCGATATGAAATGCCTGAGCTTTAAGCTCGCAGAAGTCAATCGATATCGGTTAAATGACCGGAAAAAACAGTTTAAGCTCAAAAAAGGGGTGAGACGTAATCAAGCGACTCTTGATTTATCGTCGAATTTGTTTATTTCTTCGCGCAGATAGAGATTTGGTTTCACAAAAGGCCGCTCACAGCCTCCGTGACTTGTGACGTAATTTATTAGACTGATTAACCATGAAAATTTTCTCCTGAAATTATTACCTCCCCATTTATTTGGGATGTGTTCTAAAAGGAAAAGACGAATATATTATAATAAAATCAACAGCGCTTGTAGTGACCATTTTAAAGAAATACTAAGTAATAATATTATTAATTAAACTTACTTTATTTAAATGTCTAAAATAGGGAACTTTATCTCAATGGAACATAATGTGACCTAAAATTTAGTTTTTCGATAGAATATTTGCCTTTTTTTTTTAAAATAATGTCATATTGTATTGTAAAATTATTGTTATAATTACATATGTAGATAATAAGTAAATACATTCAAGCTGGTCTCGCACAATCGATCTAAGCTTTATTTTTCTCACGAGTGTTTAATGCAGAAATTACTGTATTAGTAAAAAGTGCATTGGGAAAATAACACGTCTAAAACGCTCACGTTAAGTGTAATCTGCGTTGGCTACATAGAATTTTCTTATAGGCTCTTGTATTTTTGAATAGCTGTCCAGCTTGCAAAATTTTCATCTAGCGTATGAAGTTAAATCTAGCGTTTTTAGGCACCGCTTACAGCTAAAAATGTTTGATAAAAAAAACTAGAGAAAAATCAACATGCTTTTTCATTAACATTTTACCAATAACATACATGTTACGTATAATAGTTAAGTGATTACTAAACTTCGTATGTACAATATGTTGTAGTTTTATGTATTGTATTGGAGGCTTATGTATTGGTTGCGAAACCAAAATATAATTTTCCTTGAATTACTATACTCATGAAAACAATGGTTCCTTATAAAAAATGATATTATTTTCAAAAATCTGTTGCATATTAGCATATTTTATTACTATATCTAGCATATTTTCGATCCTTAGCGAAAGTTGCATAAATAGACATTTTAAAGCAGACAGGAGATTTTACTTACAGGAGAGACTTATATTATATTTTAAGGAGTTGGTAAGCCCAAAAAAAGAAGAATGGCTTACTTGATAACATAATATTGTTCTGTTTTATTTTAGAACTGCATTATTGTAATCAAAAGCTCGTCCATACAATCTTCAACTGAAACAATTATTATACTATAGTTCTAAAATAAAATATTTTATTTAATGTTAATGGTATATCTATATGTTGATATTTTGTAATTGTATGATTTAAAAGAAATGGGGATTGGTGTTTATTTTTTAATTTTCTGTATCTAAAAGGCGATTAAAACACACATATCAATAAATCTACTTTTACAATGTCTTAGTATCACAAAGTATAATGTGTTCATTTAATCAGACCATATAACAATATATTATGTAGAAGAGAAAGAAAATAATGTAATAGTGTTTATATACGAAAAGATAATTTGACAAGAATATAAGTCCATCTGATGTTATGATTTAAAACATTGTTAATGTACGTGTTATACTTAACAATAGATATTGTAACCACGATTTTTCACTTTTTCGAAGCTCGCATGCCACTTCTGCTCTTAAAGCATTTCTGCATGTTTTCATGTGGAATGGTTTCCAACTCCGACGTTCTGAAAAAATAATGGTATTTTATTTATGAATTACCTACATGTCAGAGTCATAACCTATTTTGTAAAAAAATATTCTCATGTTAACCCAATCAGGCACCAATAGCAAGGGCTGCGATTTCTGCTAGACCAATCAATGCATTTTCTGTGATGTATTTTTATTTTTATTTTGTTACATAATAAATATTAGCTTTGTATTATTTATAGGTACTTCAACCTTAATAAATTATATTTTTAACTTGTGCTTTTTGAAATTTGATTTTACGTTGTGAACGTATTGAATTATTATTTTGTAATACCCACAATATTTTTTTAAAAATAAAAAAATAATAATAACCAGCCAAATTGTAGTAGTGGCTATCTTTATCAAAACTTCCACCCCTAGGTTTAGCCATGTTGTGCTATAAACTCCTCAATTTCCGTTTCAGTGAAAACATAATACATTACCGACATCATCATAGCATGGTTTGGGTGTTAAGTTTTAATCTAGGAACGTAGTTACACACATACTTTTGAGGATCACATTTTAGCGTCTATTACTTTTACAAATATATATTTATATTTATTTAAAATTTATGGGTGTTATTTTTATCACATTCATTGTAAGGCTAAACTCAAACAAATTATGTTTCATTTGCGTTGAGTGTATTATAGCACGAGAGTAAAAAAAATCAGAAATATGATATATCGCGACAATGATATATTTGCATAAAAAATAAAATTTACTAGTGTATATTTGTGTACATATTATATAAATAATAAAAAAAACTCAAGGCCTGACATATTGTATTCAGAGCAAGTGATGAAAAACAAGACTCATCTACATATATGTAAAACCCCAGTTCGTGCCTGGAATCGATTTTCGTGACGCACCACCTCAATGGTTTGGAAAAAATAACGCGGCTCGCTGCGATACAGTGTCTCTTTTTATTATTTTTCATGCCACGTAGTTATGTTATGTTCGGCTCTATGATCACAGTCTATGACGGCGTAAACATAAAACTGTGGACACCCTATTTGTGTAGCCTTTTGCCTATGCGTATTTTTTTTCAATGGGCGTTTAAATATCCGCACCTATTGCTATGTGTGTGGGATAGCGAGCCCATGACCCGGCGTCTGTTTATTATGATGCTTTGAGTAAATAATCACAGTTGTGACGGAAAACGGTTTTTATTTGGATATCAAAACAGTTACAACGTAAAAAAAATATAATATTTAAAGCAGACTTTAACTGGACAGGCACTATGTAAGGTAGTATGGCTTGATTAGTCGCAATTTGCCTTCTTGGAATTTGCTCAGCTAACTGTCGACAAATAAAAGTTTAGAATTGTTAAAAATATTGACTCAAACCAACCACAAGTTGAGGTTGAAGAACAGATGCTTGTTGAAGTGGTGGATAATGAATGAGTTTGTTAGCAATAAAGTGAAATAATAGGCGGTTCATTGCAAACTCGTTGAAGGTCAAGATAGAATATAAGGGATATCTGACCCAACCACGTGTTAAAGATACTTCAAAATATTCTCAAATGAATTCTGACGTACTGGAAAACTGATAAATACAATCCATAGGCAAAGTTACTGAATGCAGTTGGATACTAGCTTGACCTGTAAAGATGCGAGCAACACGTAATTTTAAATATAGGTATCTGTATATTCCATCTTGGTAGCGAACACAGACCTAGAAAAATAAGGATGGGTAACATTCATAATATTTAGAAATCAACCTAAGTAATTGTTAGATCAGTTTATAAAATGGCTAACATACAATATAAATGCAACAAAACTAGTTAACATTTAGCTTAATTTAAGGATGTTAAGAAAACGTCCCTGCTTGGAAATCTAAAAATGCGGCTTTAATTATTTAAATCAATTAAAAGTCAATAATTCACTGTTATCTTTAATATATACGATATTATCAGTTAGCACTGAATTACATTACTTGAATAATTTATTAAAAATATGTTGTGTATCTATTGAGGGTGTGCTTTTGTGATATTGCCTCTTTTCCTAATTTTATTAACTCTCAACAAATTTGCTAGTAACCAGCCTTCATCAATAATTATCGCCGTTACAGAATCTTCTTTTTATGAGATGGTTGACAACACAATCCTAAAATTATCATATATTGTACGGATATTTTTTTGAACAGGTAAAATTTTTTAAATAATGAATTAATTAAGTAGGTATCCCGAACTTAAAAACATATATTTTTAATGGAATACACCTCATATATGTATGGTGTATGGAAAAACGCCAGTGGCATTTTCTGCGAGAAATCAATATCGGCTTATGATTTTCATATCAAAGGAAAACGTGTCGTACATTTTCCACATTATAGTCATCGCTGCGTACATAGAAGAAAGACACATTTTAAGAAAAGCCTAAGAAAATAACAACGACAATAAAAAAAATCGACAAAAAGATCACACATTATGAATTCCACGTGCGGGATTATTTATTATTTTGGGGTTGTTTATGCAGTATAATATTTACGTACCTACAGAATTTATATCTAAGAATGTTTATTGTTAAAAGATGTGTTGTATTACACGTGAATAATTCTATCAAAGAAGATAGTAAGTACCTATGTAGTATTATTACCTACTAATTTGCCACACAAAAAACTGATTTTCCCTTTAAAACTCATAGCTAATTTATCAGTACTGGTTTATGAAATCGCAAACGGACGTTAATGGAATGGACCATGAGGTGTAGAAGGTATATAAATTCATGTTCATGAGGAGATTCTAAGACGAGTCAAAAATCTTGAGAAATTATAGCTAATGTCAAATGCAGAGTGAGTATAAATATTAAGACCCTGTATTTCACAATGAGAAATATAATTTACTAGTCTATACTGCAGGGAAAGGTAGAAAACAGCAGTGGCATGGGAATAGCGAGATTATTTTTACTATACAACCTAAGAAAGTGATCCAATGCCAATAGCGTTGGTTATCTGATACAACCGGCTTAGGATAGGGAAATATTAATGCAAATATGTATTATTTATAAGAGAATGTCTATAAATTCAAACTAGTGCATAATTCTCATAATTACACATTACGTATGAAACGAATAGAATAATAAGCGAAAAAACCGAATGGCTGGATTATAAACGAACGACGTTAGGTATGTGATGTAATAGAGTTTGCTAAAAACTTCAAATATAAATAAGCTAGACACATATACCAAAAGAGGGAAAAATTAAAGGAGAATTCTAGTCACAGAGGTACAACGCGTCTAAAAGGTAGACAACCGGATCGAAGAGATAGTAAAATTGTATGGTATTATACTGGAATCGCTATACAGTGACACCATGTGTGTGGCAAAAATGAGTCGTAGTTTTTATCAGTACCTATCGTTTGATACAATGGTTTTTTTTTCGCTAGCAAGTAATACTAATCTAAATAATTATATTATATTTTTTTGCCGTACCCATAGTAATACTGTATAATGGTGACAGTATACATGCCAACACAACGCTTATGACCGAGACAAGTGGAATCCGCTTGGAGAGGCATTGGTCAAACATTGGATGTTCAGTGGTAGTGAAAATTGTATAAGTACATAAAATAGTATGAAAAAAAAAACTTTATTAGGCAAATTTCACTTAGGTAACGTTATTTTCAATGCGATCTATCCGTCAGGGCGTCGCGACGTCTCCTGTCGGTAAGAGTGAACAAAGAATATTTAGGCATCGCTAAAAAAGTTACAGTCCACGCTCATCATCCGGTCCGATCAATTTTTGCGTCAAGTAATATGCCCGACGCACAAAAAAGTCATATCTCAGGAGAGTTCAGGCTTTTTGGACTATCCATAACCAGTATATTACGGAGCTTTTTTACTTAGCCAATATGATCATCATTATAACCACCTAGTATATAAGTATATTTATAAAATAGTACAGCAGGGTTGTGCTTATGTAAAGTAAAATATTATATTTACCAAAAAATATCTAATCAACAGCTTAGATACTTAAATACTGCAAGTAATTCACACATAATATATTACCGATTACAACATAAAATTAAAAAATATTATAAGAACTGCTTACTACCTCGATATTCACCCATTCCCTGAAGACCTTTTAATTAATATTTAATAACCACATTTAAATAACATGCTAATTAGGCAACCTGATGGGCAACGCACCAGTTGCGTTGGACGCAGCGAATGGATTTTAAGTAATATTTCCCTGAAAAAGGGTTGAAATATCTAACTGCTTTGTATAAAAGAACATAATCAATTTAATCCATGTGTATACATTAATATAATGCCAACGATATTTACATAACAACGTATGAATTATTATAATGTTTTGTTCTGACTTATCCTCATTGAACCACTCATAAAACTAAGAAATATCAATAGTTTGGTTTACTTAAAAAGTAATATAACAGATGATTTGAGAATAATCATACTTATAAATCATGCACGGTAACCAAGTTAATGGAGAAACTGTCTATTACGGCCGTGTATCGTCGTCAGTCCATCAGTGATCGTCTTTCATTCAACAGAATTTGAAGAATCGCATATAGCAGAGTTACTAGTAATAAATAACTTGCATAATTCATGGATGGATTGGTTGGTCAAATAGTATGAGCACTCACCCAGGGAGTGAAAGATATGAGTTTGAATGGTACTCAGACAAACTTTTTTTTATATTTGTGCGTTTTGATTTTTTTTTAAATTATTTATAGCAGTGATAGAAAGAAATATTGCAACGTGCTAAAAATATAATCGAATAATCTTGAAATAGTGAACCATTTGCAAAAATACGTGTTTCTGAATTATTTATGAAAATGTTATTTTAATATTTATCTAGTTATTCTGATAAACATTTTTAAACGTGATCATCAAAATATTTATATAAAACAATCTTGTTGAATTATTGGCTTTTCCGAAATTTCCACAGAGATGTCACAAACAAAACCATCACTCGGAGAAAAATCTGGCTTAGACGCCCTACAAAAGCGTGCGAGCCAGCAATAATAATGCCCAGAAGAAAAAAAAATAGGCTGAAGAAGGATGTTTGGGGAAATCGGGTCAATCGGCCGGGCGCGGGGGAGGGCGTCGGGAGAGAGAGAGCCCCCTCCCCATCTAAACCCCCTAGGAACATTAGTCGCACACGCCCGCGGCAATATTATGAAAATCCTATTATTTTCTTATATCCTTTATCCTTTGCAATGTCATCGCTCCTTGGCGGCTCAAATACCATTGAATAAGCGTGAGTTCTTCTTTGTTTTTTTTTTGCTGTAATAAAATATCCACCGCCAAAAAATTATCCGACTTACGCAGTGTCGATTTTGCGTTTATCTTGTCTTATAGTTTTACCTAATGTACCTTATCCGATCCTGATGAGGAAAGGTAAAATTTATTAAAATTCTTACTGTAATATTTATTATCTAGGTCAAAAAGTAGAATATAAAATTTATTAAACATTGTGACTCTGATTACCTTTTTACCTAAGTTTAACGAAGTTTATTTGTTTATTAGCACCTAGCAGAAGCTTGCAATTTTGTAATACAATGAATTGATCATTTTTATTTTACTGTGTTTTAATTAAGAAATACGTACCTATCTAAAAATATGAAAAAGGAAAACAAATATTATTTAAATTCTAAGATAAACTAACAATTTTAAAAAAATAACGTGATAAAATGTGCTTTCATTAAAGCATTTTATTTAAAGCTTTTTCGTATTTGCCAAAAACATATTTAAATAGTTTAAAATAGTTAGTAAAAAAATATCAATTTTTTTCTAAAAAAATTAAATGTGTACTTAGCTATAACTTGAATGTATTTATTACATTTCCAATAATGTACATAGTCCTGACTAAAATAAAAATGTAATTTAAGGTGATTAGAATTGACTATTAATTAATTAAGTAATTAACTATTTAAACTTGAAAATAGTGAAAATACCTTGTCCTTATTTTATAGTGTAATGACCTAAATAACATAATCTATATTCTTTATTTCTTATATACTATGAAATATATGTACTAAATTGATTTTTTTAAATATATTAATTACAAACTTATAATACCACATTACAAAGTACAGAAGAGTATTAATACGTTTTTATTTATTTACTTATTAGAATTAGAGGACTGTTTTTTTTCATATAAAATAAATATAAAACTATACAGCTATATACAAAATAAAACAAATAAAGCATATCGCATTTATGTTCAGATTTTTTTAAGTTGAGCAAAATTAGGCGCAGCTCGCCCACTTTACAAACCTTCCAACGCTAGATACTTAAAAAGCCACGACTAAAACTCAATAAACTAATATAGGTAGGTACACAATTTTAGCTATGATTTATCTTTATAGAAACTGATGGTCGGTTCTTGTTATCCTAAAAATATTAGTATTAAAAAAATGTTAAAATGCCAAGTAACTGTAACTTAAAAAAAAAAGTTAGGTACTTGGCATTTTAACATTTTTTTAAAACTAATATTTTTATATTGATTACAAAAATTTAAAATATGATAATAAAAAGTTATTGCAACCAGAAAAGTTTCCATGTATGCATTATAATATAGTTAAGCCTAACAAGGTTGAGATTAAGAATAATACAAATATAAAGAAATTACATGAGAAAATTACTTGAGAAGAATGAGGAAGAATAATGGTTATTATATACAAAAAAAGTAACTTAAAAAAATATATTCTATTTCTATTCTTCTATTTCTATTTATACAAAATTTGGAGATAGCGCGTTTAAATGAAACAGGTGAATTATTAAAAGGATTAACAGTGGAGAAATACATATTATAATTTAAACAAGAGCGCCGAATAAAAGTGTTTTGTGCATAATTATAACCGCTACGACTGATTGGTTTGGGTTGGTACAAAGTTTAGTTTCGAGTAATCTTGATGGACAATGGAAACCCACCCTTTCGAGTAGGTTGGCGAGTCAACAAAACCATTGATAATTTTAAAAAGAAAATATTGATCAGATATAGAACGTCGACTTTCCAAATATGGTACCATAAAAGTTGCATTGGTCGAAATAGAATTAGATAAATCATAACAGTAAGCTTTAAAATTGACGTACTTATGAAATCGCTTTTGTGCCGCTTATCTACCATTTATAATATATCATCATATAAAACAGTTATTTGAAGAATCGAAAAACTAGAGACTATCCAGGTTTATTAGAGATTATATGAAATTGAAGGGAAAAAAAGAAAGCAGTAGCTATTCTGATTGTTTTTCTTTTGCACACAGACCAAGCCTGTTTGTTTCTTAACAATTATTTTGAAATAAAGACCTCTCATTTGAAGAAGTATTGTGTGAAAGCTTTCAGAAAGTATTGTTTGATGGTTAAAATTATGACATCAAAGAGCTTTTCCAAAAATTATTATCTCATGTTTTACTTTCATAAAAATATTTTTAATGTAGTGACGGAAAATTGAAATGTTTCTATTAACGATGCCTTTGTAGAAACGTCTAATGAAGTTGTGGCAATTTCTTATTTAAGGTTGTTCTTTATTTTTCTCCGGATAAAATCTTTTATCTTGCGACAAACAAAGCGCTCCTTTGGCTTTTATTATTACTGACGAATTTTATTAATAACGTCAAGTTTTTACTTTGCTTTCTTCTCTAGGGAACAATGTTTTTGCAAAAGATTCAGAATTTTTACTACTTTCTGTAGCTGAGCAATGCATACTAATTTGATAATAAAACCGTGATTAAAATATTATTTGTAAAAAACAGTTATACAAATTTGTAAACCAAGTTAGTTAATAATAAATACGATGATTTACCTACTAACGGATACAATGACACAGGACCAGTAAGAGTACACCATATCCTGTGAACTATTATAATAGCGGGCGTAACATCATAATATAACATGACTACCTATATAATAGTATTTCCAGTGAATATTTAAATAAAAATGAACTGTTTTGGATAATAGAAGTAGATCACAAACTAAGTTGTAAATAAAATAAAACATTATAAAAAAATACTATACTGTAGTTAAAATTTGACGTACAGAGAAATGTTATATTGTCGTATGATGCAGAAATCATAATATTATCTGTAACTTTTAACCAGTGACGTCCCTAGACAAAATGCCGCCTCTAGTCAGCGCCAAAATGCTGCCACATTTTTTATACAGTATTTTTATCATCCTTTCATGACTCCAATATCTAAGAAATGTGTTGTATGGATACACTACTAACAAAATATACTTAAACTTACCACTAAAACATACATAATTAAATTTATTTGAATTAACATAAAAAGCGAATTCACCAGGGTCTGAGGTTCTATTTGGTTGCCATTTCTGACACATTTGGTTTGTACCATTTAGCAATACACAGAATTATTATTTTCACACCAATTTTACTATACAATTATATAAAGATAATAATTTTAGCTATTTCTATATATACCAAATGATTCTCCTCGATTTACCACCCTTCGAGTAACTGCCGCCCCCAAGCAACGCTCAATCTGCCTACCCGCACTGGACGTCACTGCTTTTAACCATCGTGTCATAGTAAATGTATTATTTTGCAAAGAAAAATATATACATTTTGTACGTTAAATGTCAAATTTCTACAGATCTACTTCATCTTTTGAGTCTACTCATTACAAAAAATAGAATTTCTTAAACCTAAAAGCCAAGCGGTTGGAAAATCTTAAATGATTATTTTTGGACATAGGTACATCACACTTGCATTCGGGTAGGTACAGATAATATTTTTAAATTTCTTCTTTTCCGCACATGTACTAGGTATAGCAAAGATTTTTTATTAAATATTACCCGATATATTCAAAAAGAATAAGAAAATTAAATAATTCACAGGAATCTTATCATAATTTTCATTAATGATATTTTTTTTCGACCATGTCCGATCCTAATAGGGTCATTTATGAACCTCCAAAGATCTACTCTAAGGCTAGGCGATGCGCGGATTGCGGGTCGCGGGTGCAAATGACGCATGCCAAACGAAATATAATTTGTCATATAAATCCAACATACGTCCATTTTATGTTCTGTGTATTGTTCTATCCATTTCAATTCGTGACACTCAGTATGCGGGTATACAAAGCGCTTAACGTCAGCGGATAGCAGAGCCAGTCCAAAAAAATTCTTTCTTAACTTTATTCTTTAAGCACTACTGTGCATGGTTTCAGCATCAGTCCCGTGTGGCTCCGTCTCGGGACGGAATCAGCACTTAAAATCACTTCTTTCAGACACGTTTACAGCGTCATAGAAAGCGGCCGTGCATATCCACGGCTGTGCATATATGACGGGTGGTGGTGGGAACTTTAACGTATGTTTTATTAGTAACAATAATAATATATTCATTGACATGTTTTCTTTTTAAAGTAAATGGGTAACGTTTTTAATCATCTTTACACGATTTAAGAATTAATACGCCCGTCGCCATCACGAAACAAAGTGACGTGTTTCCAGCTCGACGTTCTCTCTCAGAATGCGAGCGAGTCCAAAATGTCGTCGCGCCTAAAGTTGAAAATTATTTGCCGTTTCACTGATGTACCACCTTGTTTTTACGAGAAATGGATGTCAGCCACTTGCTCAACCTATTAGGTCCATACTCTGACTAATACATAAATTGATGATATTGCCACTGTAATATTATTAGAAATGAACAACATAACATGGTAATAATGGGATAGACACATCTAGCAATAGAATACGACGAATGTAATTTAGTAAAATACCTTGATATTTACGTTTCTAATTGTTTTAATTCTTCAATGCCTACATATTACTTTTTTTTAACCCAAGGACTACAACTTTTGAAAAAAAAATACGTTCGTCAAAGGCTTCAATCTTATTAATGCCTATACAATATTATGTTATATTTAATGGATTTATATAGATATTTCATAATATCGACGACATATCCGGCATAATATCTCATAAATGACATAACGTTATACATGTTTTAAGCTTGTCACTCATGGTACCTACCTACTTCACAGAATGACTGGCAATAATAATATTATTATATTATAATTCAGAGTGGCCATACTATAATAATTTTCTTGAATGCCTCGAAGCGATCGTTTCAGAGCACAGTGTATACGTGCATAATTAGTACCTATCACATAGGTACCAAAAAACGACTTTACATTCTTCGTTTTTCCAGTTGTTTTATTCGTACAATGAAATCAATTCTTCTCATGTTGAAAAAGTCTTCTATGATCATTAATTGATTGATATGTATATATAAATTGTTGGTAAATTGAAAATTAAAATCACTTTTTTATGTATTGCACTAGTGTAGAACATTATACTGCCCTTAACCTTAGTAATAGATATGGAGGCCCGCTTCGGGATATGGGGGCCATGACTATGATAAGCGGTTACAAATTAATAAAATAATATTTTAAAAAAAAACTTTAAATGTTTATACTAAGTTGAAAATAATCGAGATGACCCATAAATTTACCAAGGAATGTTAAATAAAAAAAAATCAACACCCTATTCTAGGGACACTGTTGGGTCACGGAGAAATATAATGACAAACTTTCTGCGTTGTGATATATATTTTCTCATAACCAATGAATACAATTGGAAATTTTCAATTATATAGTTGTTAATTAGATTTTATAGTTAAACTGCTTGAAATAATAAAAGTACTCTCTGAAATTTTATAATTTTCAAGGCATATCTTTCTGCGTAAAGTCCATAAAGTGTAACTTTATAATCTTTCAGGCTAACGAAGTCCAAAGTTTTATTAGTTTCAACGTTTGCTTCTCAAATAATAAAATAATCCTTGCGTGAATGTTTCAACTTTTGATACAATAACCCAACTCATTAAAATGCTGAATGAAGAAAAATTAAATTTCAGAACTCGAGCCTGTGAAATTAATTTCAATTAAGGGTTTATTTTCCTTTTATTTTCTCATTTCTGTCCATAAAAAAAAATTAAACTCGATAAAAACTTTCGCGAGATATTTAAATAAAAAGTTTTTAAGCTATAACTTCTTCCCTGCAATGTTTTCTTTAACAATAACTCTTCCTGCAAAAATCGGCTCATTTTTTTAAAGGTTAGAATAAACATTTGAGAAGTGCTTTAGGATGTTTATTTACTTCGACTTAGTTACCTCACTCTATCACGTTCTAGTACCAGAAAAAGACAAGCACGTGGTCGCGCTATTTTAGTCGTTTTTCACAGTGTGTCAAGTCGACTCCTCGATTTTTCTATTTAAATAGGTATACCTACTATTATTATCATGTATGTCCCGCAGCATTAATTATTTAAAAGCTTTGCGTAACAAGGATTAAAGAAGAAGTGTATTCAATTTTTTCTCCACTGGATAAAAATATTTGCCACCCCTTTTTTTCCTTCACTACACCCAAAAAAAAAAAAAATTTATTCGTCCATAAAGTAGGTAAGTTATTCGGTAAGAATCTTTTATTTTCTGTAATAAAATCATTGAAAATAATATAACACAATATAATGAACGTTACGTTTTTTATTTAATGATATTTGTACTGTATGCACAAAAATTTCCTAATCAATAGTTCAAACATACTTCATTTTAAAGCTACTAGCGTAATTTCAGAACCCTTTATGTTAATAATTGATATGTTATATTATTTTACTTTCTAGTGAAACACAAAAAAATATGAATAGGGTTAGTAAATTATAATGATTTTTTAAATTTTAAACGTAAAAAAATCTCGCATGGAAACGTTCTATCATTCTTCATTATGCAAGCTCATTTCCGCTTCCAAATATTTTTAATAAAAAACCTAACCAATGTATTATTAATATTTTATTATTTCCTACGTCCTACACTCTTTCTATGCTGAAGTAGTGCAAGAGGACACGATTTTTAACACGTATAGTTTCGACCCCTGCATTGGGAAAAAAAACAGGTCATATTGTTTTTTCCCATTGTGTGTTATTTATTTCTGACCAAAAACTCGACAGATTGGGCGAATGGTTAACAACCATTCGATGTGAAAAATATCAATTATTATATCCACCATTCTGCGAATTCCCATGATAATCAGATAAACGGTGAACGAGGTGGTCTTTGTGGTCCAGTGCGTAAAGCGCTTGGCACTCACGAGGAGGCTCAGGTATCGATTCCCATTGAGATTACAATAACCAATTACTGACATTGTTCCTATTTTTTGTATTATTTTGATACATGCCGAGGAGTTTTTCATAAATATGAATATTATAAACTATTTCTTTTATTCAATTAATGATTCACAAGATTTGAGAATGTAATAATCTATATTGAACATACAGTTTTTTGGGCATTTAATTGATACCTACCCTAATAACAAACTACTCTTTAAACTCGTCTTAATTAAATAGGATGCCTGTTGCTTAATTGTGAAAGCATAATGGCGCAAATCTAGTGGTTACAGGTTCAAGCCCCGTCGGGTGTCGTGTTTTTTCTGGTGGGTACCTAAGTATTTTCCGACCATGTCCGATCCTAATAGGATCATATGGGCCTCCACAGAGTAGAGGTTTGTATTAACAGATTTTGTTTTTTTACGAGAAATGGATGTCAGCCACTTGCTCAACCTATTAGGTCCATACCTTGACTCACACACAAATTGAAAAACAATATGTGTACTTGCCAGACCCAGGATTCGAACCTGAGACCCACGGCGTGATAGTCCAGCGATTAAGCCGCGCGGCCACCATGGGTATGCTTGAGATATTTTCGAATTATGTATATTGAATGTTATGAATACCTATATTTAAAATATTTTTTCGTTAATTAGTATAATAACAAATTTAGCAAATAATGACAACAAATATAATTTCAACCGACTAAATCTCACAGAGTAGACAGAAATAATTATGTTTAATATAATAGTAGATATTGTGTATAAAAGAAGTGACGTTTTTCCGGCTTGGGCCCCAAATGCAATTCATAATGTATTTTCGGTGACACACATTATTTTGATTTAGTGCGAAATCGTAGTTAGGGATATGAGTCCTTCTTAAAATATTTGTATCAATACTTATTGCGGGATACAACTAGGTGTTACAGTAATTGCAGGAGATTGTTAAATCTTAACGATAATTTTAATAAAATAAATTCAAAAATTAAATTAATTACAGATAGGAATTGAATCAAAGACCTCCAATCCAATCTATTGAACCGGAGAATTGTTTGTGCCCAACCGTACAATGACGCATCTAAGACATTGGTGATATTTCGCTTTATTTAACCCCTCAGTTATTATTGTGAGGGGTTGTTTTGGCAGAGTGTTGGGGAACTCTGGTCCCTCTGCGAGGGAAATAAAAAGCAGATAATAACCACAGGTAATTTGCATACTGCACGCCGGCTGTCACACTCAGACAAATGAGTTTTACGCTTCGATCGGCCTTTGGAATTACAGCTCAACGCCTGGTTTCCGAAGCTGTGCCACACATAGGATGTTAAGGGTGCTCGTCGGAACTTGTATTTACTCCAATGAAACCCCATTAAACTGAAGATAATTCATAATATTATTTAAATTATATAAAATATTATTTACAACAAATGTTTAAGTTATAACACGTATATTGCTCATAATATCAATATCATAAAGAAAAACCTAACGGTGGCTCAACAATTAAGTAACTAGGTATATATCAATATTAAATAATTATAGACTTGTTTCAAAGTGAATTACCAAGTAGTAAGCAGTAAAAACCATAATGTATTAGTTTCACAAATATACAGTTAACATTATTATGTGGTTATTAATCAATGGATTCGCCACCCTTGTTTATATGATGTTGCAATTAACGTATACGGTTTTATATCATATTATTATTATTACATATTTATTATAAATATATATATATATATATATAGTCCAGCGCATCTATTCTATACACAAGACAACAGGTATCTAGGGTAGAAAAGTATCGAAGTATTAACACTTATTGTAGCAATTACAACACTTTAGCTGTAATTGTTACAATAAGTGCTATGTTTTAACGGCACCTCTCTTGGCTTTGTTAAATTTCAGAGTGAGATAGTCAGTTTTAACTGATTAGACGGCTAACTTAGTGTAATTGTTACAATAAATGCTAATACTTCGATAATTCCCTGTCCCAGATAGCTGCCATAGCGGGCTGAAAGCAGTCTTGCGTATATAATAGATGCGCAGATTATAAATATGATTCCGTAACATGACATGTGCACATACACATTGTGTATGTAATTTACGAAGAATGGTTGTTTTTCATACACTCAACCCAATGAGTCAATACTTTGAATTTAAACACATTGAAAAAAATATGTTTTAAATCCTAAACGATTTAAGTTTTGTACTATTCCATTTTGCGACCAGGGTTTCGTTTTTTGGCATCTTCAGGCACTATGCGCAGTCAAAATGGTAAATACACACTGACAATGAATACAATAAGGTTTAATTTATACCTATAACAAATTATTATAATAAAATAGTTAACACTTTCAAAGTTTCGCTCAACAATTTAAATACCTATCTTTGAAAAATTGAGATATTAGTATGTTTACTCTTTCATTAGTGAGCACTAGTAGAGTGTCCGATTTAATGATCTTGTCTAGTTCAAAGGGTATGTTTTGTGGATGGATTGACATATTATTATTAATGTCAAAACTGAACATTTAGGCAATTAATCAGTCAAAGCACACTTGAGAGCGTGGTGATCTTAGTCTTACGGATCTGCTCCTGAGACATAATCTAGACGTAAAAAAAACTCTTGTAGGTGTCTAGTGATAGGCTCTATTAAGACAGAATATAGTCCGGGACGGTTGTTTTCGATGGGTCCATATTTGTGTTGCACATTTTTTAGGCTTATTTTTGCCTAACCGGTGACTTTATTATACATTTATTCATAACCAATTTTTGAACCTTAACAATTATAATTTTTACAACATTTTAAATGAAAATACCTAATTAAATTCGCGTTGAAATAGAAACAAAAAAAGCTTTACTGATACGTCAATAAATCATATTTTTTTAATCGTTGTTAAAAATGCCCTAAAACTTTTATGCAAATTGTTGAATTAAAAATGCATCAAAATGTATAGCCGCAAACAAAATTGCATTTCACAACGGTCTCTTTTAATAAAATTGCATTTCGAATACCACATGATTGAAATGCATAAGTAATGACTTGTTGCAACTGGCATGACCATACATTGGTTGGGTCTAAACGTCACTAATTATTTTTTAATCGATCACAATGAATCCTTTTATCATAACTATGAAATACAGTAGTACTATTTCAAATTTATTCTACTGTATGTAGATAATTCTATATAAATTATACATATTATATTCTATATAGAGTCTAGACTATTACATTGCATATTACGTATAATGACAAGAATTTCATGATGTTTAAAAATATTTGTATACAAGGATCGTATTATGTATTGATTTAATCAACGTATCTTATATTATAATAATGTACACATTGTAATATTAACATTATCATTCAAGGAATCATATCGACTACCTCATGGAATAACACACTAACTCTAAATTATCAACTTTTCAGGAGAGCAAAAAAACCATTCAAAAAAATGTGTAGCAAAAGCCGTTTATTGTATGCAAATATTTTTTAAACTATAATTTATATCGAATAATAGCAGATCATTTAAGCAGACAATCAACTTTCGCATGACATTAATTTAGGAAATAACCCTCTAAATGTGTTTTTCCACGTTATGTTTGATTACTAAAATATTACATCTAGATTTGGTGTGATTTTTCCCGTTTATATTTTTATATGGTGTATGAATATCTATACTTGGTGTGTTTTTTCACGTAATTATTATTTTTTTCATGAAAAAAAGTACTACGTAACTTGAGTTGGTATTTTTTTCCATGCTAATTCTGGACGATAATCTTAAATATCTCGACTTAGAGAGATTTTTCTTAAAAATTTTACGAGGAATGACACACTACGTATTCTTAGTGTTTTTTTTCTCGATGATATTTGCTTAAACCAAATATAACTTTATATACTATGATGGAATATGAGGGGATTTTTTAATTAAACAATATTTTATCGCAATAAACTGTATTTTAACCATTCAAGTAGTTTCAGATATTTATTTTACAGAACATAATATTATAGTAAGATAATTGCAAAAGGTACTTAATGAATATTTCACTCAACATAATAAGAGTAAGTATTAAAAAAAAGATAAGATAGTTAGTTATCTACTTATTTACGTAAATTATGCTTCCCTTACAGCATTGTCAAGTATTATGTAGGTATATGGATAATTATTATAAACGTAATGTAAAAAAATCTTCTTTTATAATAAGTGTAGGAAAACTATCAACTAACAAACAACTGTACCTATTCTTAAAATTAGATCAAAATTATGTAAAATATGACTTATATCTAATACATATCCATCGCTATGGTACACATTACAATGATAACGCTAGTACCTAACCAAACTCTTATTATTGATGAAAAAATATTAGGCTAAAGTTTTAAAACTTGACAGAAGTTTAATCCTTGGTTAGTGATTCAAATAACTAATTATTTTATTATAAAGTTTAATAATTCTACAATGATATATTAATAATCAAAGTCTACTAAGTGACTAATTTTTTTTTGAAAAACTAAAAACGAAGCTATACATTATTACCTCGGATACTCACTCATTCAAGGTTATTGAATTTGAAAGATAGTAAAATACAATTAAAATAATTTACTCTCCTTCTTGTGAATTTTCTTCTGATCCCACACAATCAACTGTTAAGCTTTTGTAAAAATATTGATAATTATTAGGTATTGCACCAGCTGTACAAAGACTCATTAAATCTTTATGTAAGGGTTTACTTATGGGGATCAGTTTTGTGTAGGCCTTTTTCAGTGTTTCGTTTTGAAAAGTGTTAACTGGCCGCCTTTTAGTTTTTCGGATAGACTTCGTATTAATAGTTTGATATGTACTATCATAATCATACCGTAATTTCAAGATTCCACAAGATCCAGCTGGAACGTGGATATCTTTTATCTTGTTCCAACATACGTTGTTTTTATCTTGATCGAACGACCAATTTCTCCCTTCTGAAATACTTTTAAAATCGTAAAAATCATCCTGTTCCATGATTTTCACATTATAAGGCTTCCCAGCCGTTTTTGCATTTTCAGCTAGAAAATAAATTTGATCCGGTACGTAAATTGTTTTGTTTTTTTTTGCACGCTCAATCACAGAGTGCATACTATCGCCCTCGTTTTGGGTATGCCCCTTTTCAAAGTAACGATGGGTTATACTTACGCTATACTTTTCTGCACAATATAAGTACATGGCAAGAATAATTCTATTCTTATTCTGACCGGCACAGTTATCAGAATAAAAAAAATGCCATGGTACTTTTCAATAAATTTTAAAACACAGCTACTTATTTCTATTGCACCTCGCTTTGCTGTTTGTAGATGCCAAAGATAACAGTAGCCATCCTTGCTAGCAATATCATAAACAGTGAGATTGTAGATGGCATATTTTCTCTTATAATGAAAGACTCCTACTTCACTTTGTGGCACAGTTAAAACTTTTTGTGAATCAAAGCATGCTGTAACAGTTGTAATGGGATTTTCTTTTGCACGATTTATATCACCCTGTTTCATCTCTCTCGAACGTTCTTTAAATAACAAATGTTGCTGATAATCACTTTCCAGTTGTTGTTTCCGTTCCTGGTCAGACGAACTGTAAATAAAACACTTTTCACACAGGTCCTTTTTAGGGCGAAAAAAGGAAAGGTTGAAGCACGTGGAAAATATGTCTTTATACTGGCGTTCAGTAGCAATTGGAAACTGATAATCTTTTGATCCAAACCATATGCTATATAGGCGAAACATTTTCACCATATTCAAATTCTCGTCTAAATATTCTTTTTGGCTATTTTTTCTAACATAGTGTGATTCTTTTTTAGGAAACATATTAATATGTTCAATTACACTATTTTTTGTTGCTTTATTGAGTGCATGCAGACGGTTGTTGTGCCTGCCTCGATTATCTAATAGCAATTCTGATTCTTCATTTTTTTTAAAAGCACTCACCACCCACATATTTGAAATTGAAAGCGTTTGTAAAAACATAGTTTTACACACTTTTATTATGTCGTTATTGCAGGACAAATTATAAATAAGTGCTTTTGAACGTTTTGAAGAAGCTGGTAGTTTTTGGGTTTTCTTTTGCACTGACTTGACAAATCGTAAGATGTAATCCCATTGTCTCTCATGATTTCCGATCATCCAAAATGAATCAAAACTAACTTGACGTTCGGATTCACTTATTTTTGAGGCACATTTGAATCGGCAAGAATTTTTACACGGTGCTCCCATGGTTTTTTTAGGAATCAATACTCCAGTTTTTGGATTCAAATATTCTTCACCCGAATTGAATAGATTTTTGGCTTTATTCCTTTTCCACAAGCCTTGATTTACAGTTCTCCTTCTTTTTCTCGATTCAGGGGTGTCCATGGTGGAAATACTTTGTACAGAAGTACTTGGTAAGGACAACGTCATATCTGGTGATCTGATATCTTCAAGTGCATTTGTGTCTAAAGCTGGTGGCAAAGTACTCAGAAGTATAATGTTATTATGCTCTGGAGTAGAGCCATATATTTCATACTGAGGAAGATCTGCTGGAGATTTAGTAATTTCTTCAATCAAATCATCTATCATTCCTAAATCTCCTCCAAATGTTTGTGTCATATCTGGCACACTGGAAGAATAGCTGAGACTCGATAATACAGGATCACTATTAAAATTTGGCATGTATTCGGAGTCTTCAGATGGGGTAAAATCACCACTGTTATCACTGTGGACTATGCAATTCTCATCCAGACATTCAATGCTTGTAAAATTACATAGTATATCATCGCGTCTTCTGCTTTCTGTAAACGAAAAACAATATTCTTAGATGCTATTATGAGAGCAATATTTTAAAGGTATTCTTAGCTATGATAGCAGTATTAATGTTATCTAAATTTCATTCCTTTTTCAAGTTTTTATACATACGGAAGTTAAAAAATCTTTATCATTAGGTATCGTTTTTTTGTAATAAAATTCTTTTCGACATTTTTGACTACCACATTTATCATAAAAGTATAGTAAAAAGTATTATCCATAAATACTGCAAAAATAGGCAAGTATTACCTACTTATCACAAGTCGTCATGGGATCGATACAAGTAGAATAATAATTAATGTAGGTTGTAAATTAAAAACTAATGGTGCAAATATGCAATTATACGATACTTACTAATGATAGGAAGACGTTATAGAGTATATAGGGAATGTAATGAATGACTAATGAGTAATGACTAATGAGTAAAGGCCGGATCTTTCGAGTCTTTAACCGTCAACCCATAAAAAAACACATTAAAATGGTGGACGAATCCAATATCCTAAGGAGACTTTTGCCCAAATGATTCTTAGTATGGATTTCTACAATTAGTCAGTTGTTTTTTCTGGCAGCTCAGGTGCGATGATAATTATTGTAATTAAAATAATCGTCTTGCCAATATTATAATGCGAAGTGTGGCCACTTCAAACGAATTCAAATTCGCAAATCGCAATTAAAAAGATCGCATTACAAAATTGATGGTTTGTTTTATTGCAGGTAAGTAATGGTAAACCATTTTTATAAACTGCGTGTAGAATATGTTTTTCATAATTAAATATCGAATAGCTTTTGCGTACCTACCATTAATATAAATACAAATATTGAAAGATTTTGTCCGCTGACCCGTTTTATGTTCTAAATGTATCATATTGATACCTATTAGTATTACCAAGTGACAATACCGATATCGCAAAAGTACCTACATATCTTTTATTTTGTTAACTGTTAATTCAT
The DNA here is from genome assembly GCF_057557595.1 of Rhyacophila brunnea. Classification (NCBI taxonomy): domain Eukaryota; kingdom Metazoa; phylum Arthropoda; class Insecta; order Trichoptera; family Rhyacophilidae; genus Rhyacophila; species Rhyacophila brunnea. Next base: position 3,067,169 of record NW_028232796.1, on the reverse strand, counting down.
GGTGGAACTGCATTGTATAATTGTTTAATTTAATAAAACGCAATTTTTTGTAGTACTTGTACCACTTTTAATCAATAAATTAGGACCGGTTTCGTCCGCCTCAGAGGGAAATGAGTTCAGCCTTTATGCCTTCAGTTGAAAATGTCCCTCTGAGGCGGACGAAACCGGTCCTAATTTATTGATTAAAAATGGAATAAGTACTACAAAAAAATGCGTTTTATTAAATTAAACAACAATACCTACATATCGATAAAAAAGTCATATACTTATTTATTTATTTAGATATTTAAGTATTTTGAGGATGCTCTGCCCAATCTGGTCTATTTGATTATAAACTATTGACATTACAATTACAATTGATCGTAAGAAATTTCCTCTTCAAAATACCAGTGGCGTACGGTCTATAGAATACATATGTAGATGCGAGACATCCCTGGAAATATTCGTTTGAATAATTAAAATACCTACTATTATAATATTGTGTATTGCATAAGCCGTAATTGCATTTTTCTAAAAGGTTTGCAGTATAATATTACTTCAGATTTTCACTTATTGAATAGGTTTATTATAAATATTACGTATTACGTTAATATATTTAGATTTAGAATATTCCAGAGCTACTAATCCGCAATGCCACACACTAAACTACTCACCGTGATTAAATTAGTTATAAGACCTTGAGTATATAAAATGCATGTTACAGACCTACAAACTTATCTGAAGTATGGGATGGGGGAGCCATTGTTGAAAACTATCCAATCAAGACTCGTAATTGGACAAAATCTGACATTTTTCAAATTTTGACCAATTTTCAAAATGGCGTCCTATGGTAGTTCGTAGTTCCATTTTTGGCCATTCTACAGGTAAGTTTGTAGGTGTGTAACGTTAAAAAAAAGTCCCGCCGTCCCATTTAATACTTCAGATTTTCACTTAGTGATTGTATTGCGTTAATATTTATTGTTGTTTAATTAAAAAAACGCATTTTTTTGTAGTACTTATTCCACTTTTAATCAATAAATTAGGACCGGTTTCGTTCGCATCAGAGGGATATTTTCAACTGAACAAGGGAAGATTCAGTTGAAAATGTCCCTCTGAGGCGGACGAAACCGGTCCTAATTTATTGATTAAAAGTGGAATATGTACTACAAAAAAAATGGAGCCATTGTCGAAAACTACCCAATCAAGACTAGTAACTGGACAAAATCTGACATTCGAATGAAATTTTCAAAATGGCGTCCTATGGTAATTCGTAGTTCCATTTTGGCAATTCTACAGGTAAGTTTGTAGGTGTGTAATGTTAAAAAAAGTCCCGCCATCCCATTTAATTCATTGTACGCTAAAGGCGCGCCGATTAGGTGGCCATTCGACATAATTAGCATTATATTTAAATGTTGTTATTAAAAAGTAATTATCTGATATATGATTATATTATGTATTTGATTTAAATACTTACATATTATAAAGTGTAAAGAACTATTCATCACATAAAACGACTAGTACCTAGAATCTAGATACATATTTCATTAAAACACTTTATATGTACTTTCGTAATTTTTCCACATTTATTCCATAATGTTGATATTCAACCGATTTTATCCTAATGGACATTTTCAATTGAATAACAGTACAAAATATAGGTAGGTACATATTATTGCATAAAAAGTCAATTAAGTATAGAGGACGTGGGAGTCGATTGTTTACTTGAACTAACTTGTTGGTGATATTTGTCCTTATTTATTAAATGACTGATTTATATACATTAAGAAATAGCGTAACTTCAAAACTGTGAAAAATTTGCTGTGTTTAAAATTCCACATAGGTGTATGTATCAAAAAAGGTTCCCGACCAATGACAAAAACTTGAAGACGATTTTATTGCTTTTGTCGCATGATACGTACAAGAAGTCCACAACTTAAAAATGAATTATTTTCCATACGATAGTATGTATCATCATCAGCTGTAGTATATACCAATATTGTATATAAATTTATGTTTACATTTTAGATATAATAGTGCAACCATCTATAATACCGTGGATTTACAAGAATAAAATTACAAAGCAAAGGATAATCTTTGCAATGTGCTTTTAAAACAATATGAACGGCAGGTTTACATAGGTCGTAAGTGCATTTGCTAGTCACGCAGCCTTCGCTATCGAGGCTTGATAATTATATATTATATACTTAAACAATATTATATATGTGACATATTATAATATTTAGGAATATTATATTTCATCCATTGTTGTTATTGTTAAGTTAATAAGTCAAAAGAATAATATCAACTAAGATTTAATAACAATAAACAAAAATGCAAAATGTACAAAGTGTTTAAAAGTACCTTATATACCTTCTAGAGGAAAGTGGTATAATGGTCTCTATATCTAACGGGTACGAGTGGCAAAAATATTAATCAATAAATTCTAATTGATTTATGTTTTGTACTAGGTATTCTATTAGTCATTATTTACGACCGGGTTATGCCTTCTGGCTTCTTCGTGCACTATGCGCATCACCGATCGTAAATTCACATTGACATAATAAAAGATTGTTAAAACCTTCTTACCTATTAGTAAAGGATCAAGTAAAAAACAAATTTTGATTATCTGAAGTGTTTGTGAAAATCCGTAATGAATATATTACATATTATTAATACATTCAATAGGTAAGCCCGTTAAAACGTCATTTCCCGTAAACAATGGAACCAGCTAATGTGAAATATCACGAAATATACCTACTCACTAAATAAAAACAAATAAACAATTTTAAGCTATAATCCATAATCGTCAAAACTGAAGTGATCTCGGATTTTAAGAAAATACGTAGATCAGTTAACAAACGCGCAGGTAAAGTTTTTTTTGTTTTTTCTACCATATTACTATAACATCAAATTATAGTTTCATGTGTGAACTCCCAGATTGGATAAAGCAATGGACTATTAGAACCAAGGTCAACTTGTTAAGGCAAATGGTAGGCACTGCAACTGTGTTATACCTATTTATATCTAATATTTTCTTGATAAAATAATTTATTATCAATGGTATTAGGTACTATATATACACAATGTATCAATGTCGACTAATTATGATTGTATCATTTTGATAACTTCCGAAATAAATAATTATATCGGGTTTATATATTTCATTGAAATAATACTATGATATATAATTTATAGTATTAGGGAGTAGCAATTAACAGAAAACGCATGTACTTACATATTTTGCATGATGAATATAAAGTGTTTGGAAATGGCCTATCAAAATGTCAAAAAAAACATTACAACATCAGTACCTACCTATATATTAAAATTGAATATCTCAATATGTCCAACCACTTGCTTGAAACACAAAAGTACGATTTGAAGTATCTTTCGTACGAAACTTTTTCTAAAGGGTTTCATTAACCACGTAGGTCCGATATTCCCCATTTTACCTATCCATAAATCCATATAATATAATAATATGTTTTCATATTATATATTTTCGTAGTATCAACATAATATACGAAATCATTCAGATTTGGTACGATTTTAATAATACACTAGCTGTCAGGTCCTTCTCATTATGGGAGCAAGTGTGATTTGTTATTTGATAGTGAAAATAAAAGTAGTTTAGTAGAAATTTTAAACTTTGATTTCAATAATAGGTATATAAAAAGTGGAATATTATTAAATATTATAGATATTACTATTAACAACTAATTCTTCCACTCTATACGTAAGCGCTTCATTAATTTCTCTAAATAGTATAGTATATCTACTAATGGCAGCGTTTCTATATAATTAAGTATCGATAAAGTCTCTTGCACATATTATCAATATCATTTATTTCATATTTCATTGTACCTACTACATCGTACAACTTATTTTTCTGAAAAACATAGGTTCCATAAATTATTAACGCATTTTTTAATTAAAAAATGTTGTAATATTCGAGTCCGTCCCAAAAAAAAAAGGACTCCAGATGTCCGGTGTCTACTAATGAGACACAGAATATTATAAATAAACATTGAAAATCCTGTAGGTGCCAATAGTACCGACAGAATATTGCTTGAATCACTTAATTATAACCTATAAAAAATGTGTTGTCTTAGGAGATTATTAAAGCTATTTACCTTTATTGTTTCCATCCTTTATTTTATTAGCCTCTTGAGCTAATTGTAATATTCGCCGAGATCTATTTGGAGACATATTAGGTTACTAAAATTAGTTACTTGTTCACAATAACAAAAATACGACAACTATTTATAATACTGTCACAAAAGCGCAATCAGGTATAAATTTTAAAATGACGGTTGATATTATTATTATTGTCAGCTGCCCGCCAGAGTAATGAAAGTAGGTGCGGATCCAATACAAAGGATAATGATTTTTCAATAGAGTATTGTTCTATGCTGTTAAAGGCGAGAATTGAAGATGAAAGTTCAATTAGTGTCATATTCCATGGTGAACTCTTATTAAAATGATACACTGAAATGATTTGTGTGGGGAGCATGTATATTTTTTCCGAGTAATAACATACCAACTCGGCATAGTGTCATATTCAGTGTCACATAAAAAATAATAACAATAACTTGTGATACCAACTATAGGTGGATTATTATTTCATGTAAGTTAAGATATTATAAAAAATGTTATAAAATCATAACTCTACTTACGAGTTATATTTTAAACAGTATTTTGGGTATTTTTCGAGAAAAAAATCCAAAAAAAAGTTGGCAGGTGTGCTATTTTTTTCTATGCAACAATAGCTCAAAAAACATAAAACACACTATTTTGAGTTGGTGTGTTATTCAATGAGGTAGTCGATATCATCAGGCATATTGTAACAATCACTTAACATCAAAAAGAGCTAATTGTGATAAATGTCTCACATTTATCACTTTACGTAATCTGGCGGTTAATTATGTAAAAAAGTTAACCGTCTGAACTGTCAAAAGGTGATGTCTTTTAACATACCCTCTTTTGGCCGTGCTAACTTTGAGAACATGAAGAGTACATCAATTGTACATAATAATGAGAATTGAAATGCAAGACCGACTGCTTTGTTGCAATAGCAATGACATAACTAATACAATTATTATAGATTATGTTGTTATGTCTGACGTGTCATTACAAAATTCTTATGTTCGGCTCATTACCAACAAAAGGCGCTGGTTCGGCTTTATCCGCATGGGTTCGGCAGCATGAATTAATCCAAATTCGATCGACATAATATCTACCAACCAAAATTTTTGCCGTATTACGAATTATAGATAGCCGCCGATAACCGTTTGGTGTATAGAATACATTCCGTGTTAATTTATATAATGATAATAACGGAAACGTGCTAAAATAATAACCGTCAAGAATAGAATATGGATAAAAATAGCTTCTTTAGACTTAGACTAGACTTAGAGTAGACAGGTAACATGGCTGGTGACGCGATTGGAAAGCATCTAGCGCGACAAACTTCCTCTTTCTAACTGACAATATATTGGACAAGCATCCTAGCCTTAGGCTTCCACTCAAATGTAAAGTACGCCTGAACCAAATTCGATGTTTGCACACTAGGTGATGCAAGAGACCCACTTTGCAAGTCGAGATATATATTACAGAAAATATCGTGAGACCTGCAACTTATATTTTTCCAGAGGAGTTTCAGCCATAAACTGAGCAGAACCGGAGGCTTTTGTCCAGGTTTGTGCCGTGCTGGTTCCGCTGTGACTTGTAATTTATTTTTTCCACCCATTTTATGACTTAACATTGGCAAATATTAAATATAGTATTTACTTACATCTACTAAAAAGCCAACATTATAAAATTATTGTAAATTTATTTGTTTTGTGCTAATAACGTTATTGGCGTAAATTTTAACAATAATATAAAATACTAGATAAATCACCATGACCATGATATTGATTTTATAAAATACTAGCTGAAGTACCCGGCTTCGCACAGGGTCGCTTCGTAGTTATATTTATCTTAGATATTAAAAAAATAATAAGAGGTAATTATTTTTTTAATATCAAAATATCTGTGTAATACAATATGGCAATATGAAAATAATTCTAATAGGAGTAAAGGTCAAACAAAAGAATACTTAATTAAAATCGAATCCAAAATATGCAAACGTTATTAATGTTATTAATATGTAGTAAAAAAATCAAAATTTGATGGAACAAACAAACAATAAAGTTTGTATTTTATATAATACTAATTTAGAAACCTTCGCGGGTGTGCGCACAACAACTGACAAACGTTTCATCGCAATCGGATGAATGGTATAGAAACGCATACGAATAGAAGAAGAAGATGATTTTGATTTTCTAATTCAGAAATCTTTGTGGGCGTGCGCACGACAACTCACCAAAGTTTCATCGCAATCGGATGAATGGTATAGAAACGCATACGAATAGAAGAAGAAAAAGATGGTTGTACTAATTAAGAAACCTTTGCAGGTGTGCGCACAATAACTGACAAAAGTTTCATCCCAATCGGATGAATGGTATAGGAACGCATACGAATAGAAAAAGAAGAAAAAGATGGTTGTACTAATTCAGAAACCTTCGCGGCTGTTGGCACAATTACTGACGAAAGTTTAATTGCAATCGGATGAATGGAATAGGAACGCATAAGAAAAAAAGAATATAGAATAGAAGAAGAAGAAGAAGATAGTTGTACTAATTCAGAAACCTTCACGGGTGTTACGACAACAACTGACGAAGGTTTTATCGCAATCGGATGAATGGTATTTATAGGAACCATACGAATAAAAGAAGATATAATGAAGAAGAAGAAGAAGAAGATGGTTGTACTAATTCAGAAACCTTCGGGGTTGTGGCAAAACCACTGACGAAAGTTTAATTGCAATCGGATGAACGGAATAGGAACGCATAAGAAAAGAAAAATATAGAATAGAAGAAGAAGAAGAAGATAGTTGTACTAATTCAGAAACCTTCACGGGTGTTACGACAACAACTGACGAAGGTTTTATCGCAATCGGATGAATGGTATTTATAGGAACCATACGAATAAAAGAAGATATAATGAAGAAGAAGAAAAATAAGAAAATGGTTTTTCTAATTTAGAAACCTTTGCAGGTGTGCGTACAATAACTGACAAACGTTTCATTGCAATTGGATGAATGGTATAGGAACCATACGAATAAAAGAAAATATAATGAAGAAGAAGAAGAAGATGATGATTTTTCTAATTCAGAAACCTTCACAGGTGTGCATAGAATCACTTACCAAACTTTTATCGCAATCGGATGAATGGTATAGAAACGCATACGGGACAGACAGATAGACATTCATTTTTATATATAATAATAATATTTATATATATAAATATATACTCTTCGCGCAAGTGCAAGCAATAAGTTGACAAAGTTTTATCGCAATCGGATGAACGGCGCATAAAACACGAACAAACAAACAAATATTGTTTTTTTTATATTATAGATTGTAAATTATGTATTGTGACTTTTTATGGACATGTTCAATATCTATACAAAAAAACAAAAATTTTGATTAAACCACGGGATTTGAAGCCCTAAACCCGAAGCACGTGACCATCCCTACTCTACGCGAAAAATAATATACATAGTAAAATAATTAGATACATAGAAACATATAAACAATAGCTACGCAAGTATACAAAGAACGTTAGGCATATTTCAATAAAACACAAAAACATCGTTGATGAAATATGATCATAAGCACACAAACAATCATTTATATCTCTTACTGAACCTTTTCACCTTTCCCGCGAAAGCCTATGTAGGCTTCGGGGGGTGAAATCCGAGGTGGCTATACCGTCACGCTTGCCAGGGGCGCCCTAAGTGCTGTCACATTTGCTTTCGCCCCCCAGAGAGGAACCCAGGACTGGGGCCTTACGGCCGCAGCAAACTTTACACTCCCAAAGACTAGCAATTTGAATCAGCCCGTTTAATAAGGATTTTGGAGGGAAAAACAAAAAGGTCCTTAATAGCACATGACGTTTTTGAGATGGCCATATTACACATTATAACCTAATTATTTTAAGTATAGTTTTTAATGATGACTAAACATGTTATTTTAGATTTTATATCAAGCACAGAATGCTTTAATTAATCACCATACTCTAATTATGTGTGTTTGTCTTGTCAATTAATAAACAATTATATGGTGAGAAGAAATCGCTGTATGTAGATGTATTTTTCTCCCTTATCTTTGCATTATAAGTCTATGCGACGTACTGGTGACCTTATACATAGCATACAGAAATTTAAAACGTAATGAATTGACCACTCAGTGGCACCCACATGCTGAGGACTGCATTTCTTATACGGTTTAAATGGATTTTTTCACACTATGCATATTCGTCGAACGTTTTTAATTTGCTACGAATGGCGAGAAATCCCCATCTAGTTGGGGCGCTCGCCCTCCGATCCCATCCGTAACACTATTTATCGCTGCTCCGTACACATACCTCGTGCCCAGTAACAGTTTCATTAGGTCTAAATATACGAACTTTATTGGCACACTTTAATATAATTTTCTTTTTTCGATCATACAAATGTATTTTTTCGTTTGTCTTAAAATCGTCGTGCTGCTATGTGTGTTTTTATTTATCTTTCTTTAATTCAGAGTTTTCTCAAAAAGTCAATCACACGGCCACTCGCAGTGTGTTTTGGCCCTTAGTGCTATGTCATTTTTCAATTAGGTACATACATAATTAATCATATTCGCGACCCGAGAACTACAAGGTTCTAAGTGTTGATTTTTGGCCAAACTAAAGTAATAATGAGGAAGTCTTCCAAGTCACATTATCTACATACTATATTAATATGAAGTCGATATTTCTTATATTTTTTCATTAAACCCCAATACTACCTAGTTCTATGTGCACTTTACAAAATATCTGTGATACTACAGAGTTCTATCATAATCTAAAAAGATCCGTCGTTCTATAAAGTTCTATGTGCTTTGACATTTCGCGGTTGTGAATACATTTAAAGCTGTTAAAATGGTTTTAATTTCAATATGAAGAGTAAAATCGTGTTGTTTTGTATTTTAAATTTATTATTAAGACTTCATGCAGTGTATTTAACTATAAGCCATGAGTATTTACATAAACTACTATAGCTTCGAGATTCATAACCTCAAAAATATGTTTCATGATATTTGATATCAACAGTAAATTGTGAACTCACTTCTGGATGAATTATATTATAAATCATAAGTAAGCTTTAATTATATTATCGTATTTTTTTAAAATTTCGTTACAGTTACATATTCACAAACCGTTAATTACAATACATAATTGATTATTTTCATAATGTGAATGTCGAACGAACATTGTGCATTTTATTATTTGACCTTTTGCTAATAATAATGTTCAAATATTGATAGTATTGTAAAGCTATTGCATTCATTGACTTTATGTTTCAGGTTTAAGTATTCCTGTGGGTCTATTCTATACTTATCGACCGTTAAGTGATAAAGTGATAAATATTATCAAACTTAGGGTAGGTTTAACAGCACCTCTCTTGCTGCTGTAAAAAGTTAGCACTTATTGCAACAATTACAACCAACTAATTGTAATTGTTACAATAAGTGCTAATACGTTGATACAAACCTATCCTTAGTTTGATAATATTTATCATTTTATCACTTTGGCGGTCGATTAGTATAGAATAGACCCACTGAAAGTGATATAAATGATTGAGATGTGTCAAATCTCAGTAGATGAGGTGTAAAAATGGATATGTTGTATTCTACAATCCCTATTCCTGAGAATTCCCACACTATAGAGATCGAGTATATTAATTATACAATATCATTATGATGTTATGATGGATCTGAAAGATATGCCTCTTGCTGGCTTTAAGTTTATTCTAAAACTGAGGCAAATAATTTAATAGAAGATTTTTTACACAACATTCCCTCAATCATTAGTAACAACAATCTTGTATAAAGAATTACAATAAATGTAGGTAGGTATCTGATGTAGATGAAGACAACAGGCCAGTTGAAATTGAACCATCAACATTGGGCTTGTTGCATAAACAATAGTTTTGTATTTTATATTATATTTTCAACATATTTTTCATTTTAAAATGGTAATAAAAAAAAAATAGAAAAAATATTTAGAAAGTTTTTCCGAATTTCCCATTTTCCCAACAATTTTCATATATTTTCTCCAGAAAAAATATTATATTCGATAACTTTCAAGAATTTTATTTATTTTAAGATGAAAAGTGAAACTATGTATCCTGAATCACCATAATTTCCATACGAATTTCAGTTAGAACCTTGTAGTAAAGGCGATTTGTTTGAGTTTCAGGTGGACATAGTTCTAACTGAATTTATGACATATCAAATTAACTATTAAAAACTAGTTTTAACGTAGTTTTATTGATAGGTACACCATAGCAGTACCATCATTGATATATTCAATAAAATTGAAATCATTCACAATTAACAAAATACAAGCGTTCAAAACTTCAACAGCCCATAACTTTTTTGCTGCAGTTGTCCACTTAGAACCCTGTAGTTCTCGGGTCGCGTATTGTTATATGGAAATATTTAAATACATCATAAGGGATATTGTTACAGCAACGTTGTACATCGCTATCCGCTAATATTAATAAGTTGTACTACATAAGTTATATTATATAAGTTATAATAGTTATAGTATATACATTTAAAAGAGCATTAAATTAAAATAAGAATTTATTAAACCTTAATATAATTTTTGTAAGGTGTCGTGTATAATTGAAGATTATTATGTAATATAATATCTTTGCAATTCACAAATATGATTTAAATCAGACAGGACTGGCATTTTAAATCGTTGGTTTGGGTTTTATTGATTTGAATCGTGAGGTGTAATACAGTGTTTGGGGGACCGTTTTGTATTTGCGAGGCCGCTTTTATTTTTGTAGGCGCCGCGAGTACTTTTTACGAGGAAAATTATTATTATGAAACGGGCACACTTCTCATTTTGCTGATTTCAATGGTGCTCCGGTTTAATTTGGACAAACGCGGCAAATGGCTTTATTGCAAATTAGGTTAATTTGACCAAAATAAATTCAGATTGTTCTAACGCACCACCTAAGTATATGTTTAAATCATTATTTCTACCAAGTTTGTGTAATGTACTATGCCATAATATATAAAGTATGATTACATATCGTTTTTAATATTATATTATGTACTTATGTAATAAATTATTTTTTATTCAATACTCAATGTTTTTTTCCCCGACTATGTTCGATTCTAATAAGATCATAATATTATGGGCTTCCACAGAGTGGAGGTTTGTATTAAGTAAATCTGTTAATACTATTAACAGATTTTGTTTTTAGGAGAAATGGATGTCAGCCACTTGCTCAACCTATTAGGTCCATACCCTGAGTCAAACACATATTGAAAAATATTATATGTAGGTATTTGCCAGACGCAGGATTCGAACCTGGGACCCACGATGCTATAAGCTGACGATTAAGCCGCGCGGCTATAGCGGGTGTCAAATACTCAATGTACCTACATAATATTTAAAATATATATATACACAATTATTTTGTTATTTAATTGAACATGCTTATTTTACGTGTATGATTGCTAATTCAAATGTAAAAATAGGGTGAAATAAAATATGATTAATCATTAATCTTTACGTATATCTATTTCTTTGTATTTTATTCACCACATTAAAATGCATTGTTTTAAAAACTTCAGAAACATATTATAATATATTAGAAAATATCCTACAATAGAAAGTTGAACCGAAATAATTAATTTAAAAAGTGGTCACTTATCAAATGGTGGCAATTGAAATAGGCACATTAGTTGAGAAATATGATTATTAGTAATAATTAGGGCCCGGATTTGTATGCAACAAAAAACATGGTTATATGCATGCACGTATGCACTTAAAATCAATAAAATATGCACTAAAACCGAAGAAATATGCAATTTAAAATAGACATTTTTTGTGGGAAAAAATTGTAAATACCCACTTTACCCAATATTACCGACAAAAAATCGAACAACTAGTTAATAATTTTTCAACATAATACGATATCAGAACAAAAAACACAAACAACGAATATAAAGTTAAACAATTACAATTTTCAAAATAGTTATTTCACAAGTACCTACAAATAATTGAATATTAAATGCAATGTAAACCAAACATAACTTAAAAAAACAAAAACGACACACGTAACTATTCCTAAATACTATTTTCTGTTTTTTGCCCGAAAAAAAATTACATTATTTTTTTCAATATTATGCACTGGCATTAAATTTTTCCGCATAGGTAGGTATATGTCAGTATTTTGTTTATATGCGGAAAACTACCTCTCAACCTCCACTTGGGCAAATTTTAAATAATAGTGCCCGAGTTGACTTCACTTTTCCACTGATAAATCCACAGCTCGGAGATGGCATTAAAATGCAAGTGCATCTAAACTATCTTCCTTCCTAACTTAGTTATATTTCGATAAAATATTTAAAAAAAAATTAAATTATACTTTGAAAAGCTCTAAAATATGCATTAATTTATGAAATATGCACTTATGTCTCAAATATGCTCTTACGTCTCAAATATGCATTTATATGCACATTAAAAAATTATTTTTGGATTCTCCGTCTTTTAAAACGGATTTCTGTGCAACTTTCATAGCTCTGCATACACCCTAACAAAACATGCACTAGCATATAAATCCGGGCCCTAGTAATAATTCGCATTGATAATAGACGGCTGGATAGCTCAAAAGATAAAAGCATTCATATAGATAGCGAATCATATTACTTTGTTGCTGAGGATTTTAAAATTTTAAAATTAATTTAAAATTAAATTTAAATCTTTTGTATGTCCTGATAATTAATATGGGTTACAATTTACTCCATTATTACAATGTAGGGTCGTTACTGGAAATAGGTTGAGAACCCGTGAATTATATTTTTAATAAAACTTTTTTTAATAAACGTAAATGTGTACTTGTTTATTTGTGATCTGATCTGTAGAATGCAGAATAAACAATAAAAAGTCTTATCATCTTGTATTTTTTATTTTACTATTAAACAAAAGAATACGAATCGGCTTAATATACAATCCAAATGCCAGACGTAAAAACACGAATCAATGCCATAAAAAATTCTTTCTTCCTGCTGAAGTTTGATACAGCCTTTGTTTACCAGAATATTAATAAATCCATTAAAAAATGCGTTAGCCGAAATAAAAAAAGAAAGAAACAAAAAATAAACAAATCACAAACAATATGAAAATGTATTAGGCAGAATGAGGAAATAAAACGAAACAACTTTAAAGGGCTCACAAAGCTTTCTATAGATTGCCAAAAAGTTCTTTCCTCTTCTTGCAATAAATTAAATAACACAAAAAATGATATGAGCTCAGTATGATATACCTACCTATGTATTCTTATATAAATTTAGTATGAAATGAAAATAATTGTTATGTGACTTTAAGTTTAATATATTTTTGGTACCATTTATTATTAAAAGTTTCTTAAATGTGCATTTGACTTAAATAATTTTATTCATAGGTAACTCAATAAAAACTGAAACTATATCTGCAGTATGCATGAATAATGACACCAGTGACGTCCCTAGACAAAATGCCGCCCCATTTTTTATACAGTATTTTTATCATCCTTTCATGTCTCCAATATCTAAAAAATACATTGTATGGGTACATTATTAACAAAATATATACCTACCACTAAAACTAATAAAATTAAATTTATGAATATTTTTCCCCTAAAGTGGGGATTTTTTGACGTTGTTCATTTTTGCTATACATTAATTTGCTGTCATGAGGAATTAATGGCGATCCGTGTCGCTTTTCTTCTATTGGTAAGATATTTTCGTTATTACTAAGTTTAGGTAGCTATTTCTATATACCTACCTACACCTAATGATTCTCATCGATTTGCCGTCCTTAGAGTAACTGCCTCCCCCAAGCGACGCTAAATCTGTCTTCCCCCACGGGACGTCACTGGATAACACTGTTAAGATTTTAACATTGGCATAATAGTGGATTAGAGGTAGATACGAAGCCTTTATGCTGTGAGCTCGAATCCTGAGGATTGCTTAAAATTAAATTTTGTTACTTATTATATCTGATTCGGTAATCTAATGAGTTAAGTTAAACGAACAGTTAACATTAATATTTCCTTGTAGAAAAAAAACGTTTACGTTATTGTGACCCATGTTATCTGACTTGAAGCTAAATTAATAGTAAATGTATTGTAAAAAAAACTGCTTGCATTTAATATACTTACTACAATTATGTATACGAGGAAATGTTCTGCAAACCCAAATTTCTTCAGATATAATAATTAACATTAATCAAACTTACATTTTTTTGTAAAACAAAAGCTGGCCTATAATCGCTTCTTCCACCCATATAGTTTTCAATATTTTTTATAATGCCGTCGGCGTGTTTTTTTAGATTTTGAAGACGTCGAGTAGGCTTTAATAACCAGAACATTTTTTATGTAGCTAGGTAGATGTCACTGTCTTTTTAAATACACATACAAGTAAAGTAACGTTTTTATATCACTTAAGTATCACATTTTGGTGCTTTATTAACTCTCGGATGTAAATGTGTTTTTTACAAGTCAACGTTTACACGGACGATTACGAAGTAGAGAGACTATCTCTGATAGTGCTACTTAATACTCATGAACTTTTATTATTCTCATTACAAACTTTACTATTCTAATAATAAATAATGTATACATACAAAATTAAGTAAATAAGACGTATGTTATAATATAATATTCATTACCATTATCACCTGGAGTTGATTAACTACTGGTGTATGTACGCTTTTGTTATCAGCGAGAGTGAAATAGTTTGTTATGATCCTAATGAAATATACTAATAACAATAGATATATTTCTGCAATATAATGGGACACCAAAATTGTAATACCCTTCAAACAAATCCTATCTCTAGCCCCACCACTTTCTGTATTAGCTCTCGGGCAATGCATAAATATGGTATATGACTTAAAGGATTAGAACAGTACGCCCACTTGAAACTAATAGAGGAGGATAAAAGGTAAAAGTCTAGCGCCACAAACAAGAGACTCAATAACCAAATAACGAACCAACATTCTGTAGTGTGCCATGTCCATACACCCCCTATTCAATATCACTATAATCCTCCGAGATTGATTCACTGCTGAATGAATGCCTTCTCTAACTCCTCCCGCTTTTCTCGGTCCCTAGTCCTTGGTAATCACGTACATCCAAAGTTCTTAGCTAGTTTAGGGCTACCGTATGGTCGTTGAATAACTCTTGGATGTCACTGTATAACTATAATATCTATATTCGGTCGCTAAAAGATACATCCAGTCTATTTCATTTTATATTTACGGAGGAGTGATACCTATATGATGATATTATATAAATATTGATCCTTTGTGTAAGAAAAATAAGAAAAAAAATGTGTCATGAAAGGATGCATGCTAGGCATAACACGGAAAGACTACAAAACAAAAATCAATGGGTCGGGTTTATAGATTGCCTAGCTAGTCAATATATGTGTTAATACATCTGGTCTTTCAGCCATACTGTATAATTCCCATCCAATAATATATTAATGCAATAGGTTACAAAGTAAACGAGTTATCGTGACAAAAAAGGTACCGGAATATCGCACAAACAATCCCTGCCCTGAATCACCGTTTAATCGCGTGCCTTTGATAATATGAAATGTAACGTTATACGTGCGTAACGAATTCCGAACAGTCAATTATACCTCCATAAATTAATATAGGGTCACCTGTACGGAAAGCAATTTAGGTGTCCCAAATCAAACTAACTTCCTGCCTCCTATAGTTTTACCCTCACGGCAGCGCTTGCCAACCCTGTTCTACAATTATTTTTTCATCTCAACATATTTTTAGATAATATTATAATTTTAGGAAAAATATTTTCATCACAGTTTTCTGGAAACAGACGGTTTGAAGATACATTTTAACTACATATCCAACTACCAATTTGAACCTACTCAATTTTTTTTGTTTTTTATTCATGTCGTATTGTGACATAAGTTATTATTGATACGTTTTATTTTACAATTACATACTGGTAGTTTAATAAAATTAAACATATAATTAAATCTGTACCTTAAAGCAAGCGTATTTCAATTACGAATTTATCAAAAATAAGTTAAGTAAATTAATATACATATCATAACTCTCAAAGCCAATTCACATTTTGAGATTATTCATAACATAAATACGTAAGTTTTAAAATCATCTAGCCGTAAGTACGTTAATCTTAATTACACAAATATATTAAACTGTGTTTTCTAAAATAGTTTCTTTTTAACATAACATACACTAGGTCAGATAGATACATATAAGCATAATTATGTGACGCCTGGTAAAGCCTAACAACACTATGTATGGTCTGTCACGAATAGGGATTCCAATCCCGAGCTATTTTCGATACCTATGAATCCCGGGATTGATAAACCTAATCCCGGGATTTCGGGATTGATTTTTTTATCAATTTTTGTGGAAAATAAAATAAAAGCGAAAATATAACAGAAAAAATACTTTTAATAAAAAATAACTACATTAGAAATAAACTGAGTTTGAATGAAGTTTGATTTATACCCATGTGTAGGTTGCCGATTCATTTGATTTTTTTCACATAAATTATTAATAATGAGAAAGATTGGAACAAAACAATGCTTCGCACTTTTAACAAAGTAATTCCACCATGATATCATACGTTTTACGGCAGTTTCATATTTGGCTGACTAATTAGATTTATGAAGCGGAAAGGCCATAAGTACGCCATGATTATTTGCTTTACTATTTTAAATCTCGCTAATCCATTCATTATGTCTTTACTATCAGAAACAGCAATCTCATATTAAATTCACATTATTATTTATATTACAATATTATTTACTCCATTAAACTTATGTACGTCCGAGATTGAACGTATACAATATCAACAATAAATGTCTTAAATGGTATAAATTATACTAGATTTATTTTTGACCCATTTTATCAATGTTATTTGTAAATATAAAATTTTTATAATAACAATGGAAAAAAATGTCAATCCCGGGACCAGTCCCGGGATCCCGGGATTGTCAAATTGTAATCCCGAAATCCCGGGATCAGAATTTTGGCTCGGGATTGGATTCCCTAGTCACGAAGAAAGGAACAAATCAGGAGAAGAGGTATGCCTAAGTTTGATGGAGCTGTTAACGACCCTCATAGTGAAATGCGTAAGACACTGGCTTTTATACGTAATAAGTAAATTAAATTACCATATTCGCTACTAAGCGGAGTATGTGCATAGGCCTCCACAGAGTGAAGATTATTTTAACATTTTCTTACGCTTCTGCGTTATCGTTATCAATCATTCTCTTTACCAATTGGGTTATAGCAGTGGATCATTGAAGTTAAGGTCCCACCAAACCACATCCGCTCCGTACCATACGAAATATTAATCGGTTAAATATATGTATGTATATTGAAAAAAAAATGGAAGAAGCTGTTTTTTAACTGAGGTAGTTAGAGTGTGTCCAAAGAGACAGAATATTTGAAATTAAGGTAAATGAAGAAACTCGCGTTTTACCGTCGGAAGTGAACATAGTACGGAACAGCATTGATAATGTAAATCAAAATGGTTGCAAGCCAATGGTCGAAACTCTAAATCTAGTATAGGTCAATAAGAATATAGGTACGATAATATAATATAATAATAGTTAGGTGTATAAATTCCGTACTATGAAACTGGATTGCTTATCTCAAGGTAGTGATGCGTTAACAAGAAAATCTGCCATTATAAAGAACTTATTAGGGGGTACGACAAACGTTGTTTTCTGAAATCGGAAAGTCACTTGAGAGAAAGTAATTTTGGTATGGGGATCGTCTTACTAGGTAGGTGCATACCAATTTTTTATCCATTATTTATTTACTCAGTTTTCATTAATTCATAATTATAAATAATATAGTCTTCACATTTTATATCAGTAGGTATGTATGTAGGTATCATCTACCTTGGGTAAATGATATTTTATAACATTATTATTAGATATCGACGATTCTCCTAACCCATCTGACATAATAATATATATATTATATTAAATAGTACTTAAGTAATTGAAAATAAGTATAATACTCATATTATTGAAGTCAATATAAAATGCAGGAATAAAATTCGTCATCCCTAAATATAAGAATTTTACCAATAAATTACGGTACCTATATATTGAAGTATATTCTCAGACACTCCATGAATTATTAGAATCATCCGCGATGTCTCGCGTGTAAATTCTGTAAGTGGGATATTCTAATGTTTTTTTCACGATATGTTTGAACTAGAGCCGTCATATGGGTAGAAAAAAAATAATGCCGGTATCGCATCGATGCCAAAGTATCAGAATCAAATGATGATTATGCTGCGATTACATTATGATCACGTCACGTGCTATCACATGCTGATTTGGTGACAAATTTAATCTATGGTTTCGTCATTCTGCAGAATATTTTGAATGGTCACTATCTCTATAAATTCAATTATGGAAAGTACCAACTCTAATTTATTAGTATTTTTAATTATTATTCATTATTCATGGTAATTTAAAATAAACTTAAGTTTCTGTATATGCGTACGTTAAAATTACTTGCGATATTACATCCATTGATAATATTTTGAATATAACCGAACCAGCAAACTATGGATAATAGACGTAAACACCAGACATAGATAATAATTTAATAAAAAATCCATATAGAAAAAAAACAAAGAGGGCTCGTTTTGATGTGAGTCGAAGATGAATCAATCACATGAGTCATGCGGTTGCCGATGTAGCGCGGTACGCGTGAGGTGACTTCGCTGTTGTTCTGACAATTTCGACAGATTTTGCTAACTGACAATATTCGTTTAAAAAGGTTCAAAATGTACTACTGGATAGGAGCATCAGTCTGATAACATTTTTAATAACAAGAAAAACGACATTACATACTATTTTCCCGCAGCGGCAGCTTACTCTGATGGCACGTGACATCACATAACATGATTAACAAAATAAATAAGAGGTTATATTTTCGGATGAGATAATATTAAAATAACCAAAAAATAATAGTATAAAGTATAGAAAATGTACAGTTACAGTATAGTATAATAATATATTATATTATTTTTAAACAATACGATTTTATTAATCATACATAAAAACGAAAACATATAGCACAAAGTTATATTTATTTATATGTATTAACAGTAAAATATTCAATAATATCTAACATAAATAATATAAAACGTATTCAATATAGGTTCTGAATAAGAATTCCATATCGTGCGTCAAAATATTATTATATTATGTTTGTTTCATTTTTTTAAGATTTCTCTTTACGATACCGATTACATCACCCCTAAAAAACAATGACGCTTATTTTCATTCCCACGTTTTGATTTCTTCTACCCTTATGACTCGTGATACTTTTTTAGTAACAATTTTAGCACCCTCCACGTATACACTTTTGATTTCATAACAAAAAAATGATTATAGGTATTGATACCTACCCCAAAAAGGTGAGATATAGTATCAGCTTGAACAATATCATCATTGTGAATCGTTACATTAATGTAAACGTATAATTATTATTCATTATTCGCTTTAATTCATTTAACTGTCTATTTTTTGTCGAACGATCGTATTAAATCGTTATACTTATGTATTTTTCTGAGTTGTTTTGAAAAGATTTATAGTTTTATAAAATATGCTACATTTTCAAATCTAAAAAAATTGTAGCTGACAATACCTGATAAATACAATTAAAGAATATTCAAATTTTAATGAAAACTATTTTTTTAATCATCATATTTGTATGTAACTATTCTTATCTTCTTGGTCGTACCCTAATGGCTGAAGATCGTGACTACCTTTGAATTTTGCCGTTTTTTTAACGACCAAGACTTTTTGTCCCGGTTGATCTTCCGCTTCTCTTAGAGCAGAATGAATGGTGCCCACAGTTAGCTCCTTCACTTGGTCGCTCCAGTACGCCAAAACGCTCTTCCTCTGTTTCGCCTTCTCTGGAGGCCACCCAAAACCACTAGTCTTTCCAGGTTGTCCGGTCCGCGCTGAATATGTCAAAAAAACTGCAGAATGCGTCCTAGACATATTGTCGAGAGTCGTTCCTTTATCTGCGGTCTTTGGATGATTGGCTGTGTTCTGTCCAAGAAGTACGAAGCATTCGGCGGTTACACAATATTTTGAACGCATCAATTGCTTACCAGTCCCTTGCCTTCAGGGTCCATGACTCAACTCCGAATAAATAAATACAAGATAAAAAAAACTTTTTATATACTTACAACGTTTTTAAATTTTATGTTGAATTATTATGCTCAATATGCTCAAACTTGTACTTGATATGAAGTAAATAAAAAAAACAAACAAACAAACAAATATAGAATACTGAAATGTCATTTTGACATTTCATTTTGATTTCCATAGTAACGCACGTATATATCAATAATTTAGTTGCTAGGACCACCCCATTAGCGACCAATAATAGTCTTTTACTTTTTACGGATTTTTCTGAAATAACTTTCCATACAAAACAGAATTAACTGAAAATGAATTCAATTCTGCTTAAAGATGGCTAAAAGAATGCATTGGCATCGTGTTCTGATATATTCTAAGAGTTTCAAATGTCTAGCTAGTCGGGAAAATAGTTAAAAATCGATTGCAAGATTTGTACTGGACAAACAACCACCGGAAAAACAAGAATACGGGCTAATAAAAATGTTGTGAAAAAAATACAGAGAACACTAATGTTTGCACAAGCATCATTTTTGTGGCAATTGGAATTCCTCGATCCTTCCGTATAGTGGCTATTCTTACTAGTTAAAAATATGTGTAGTAAATAATTAATCGATATCGCTCCTTGATGATGCATATTCACATAATGAAGGTGATATTAATATTCGTTAATTTTACTAAACGTTGTTATAAGTCAGTGGGTTCTGTCAAACACATTATATTTTCAGAAAACAGGGTATGGAATAAAATTGCATTCGGTTTATCAAAAATAATGAACATTTTTATACATTTGTATATTAACTACATAATTTTATATGATTCATTCAGTTAGAAAGAAAAAGGAGAAAATGATATATTATTACAATCATCTTTACTAAGGTATGTAGTGAGTGGATACACACACTCAGTGGATTTTGGAGGAAAAGAAATGCATTTGAAGCCAGATAATTAAGTATAATAACCAAGTAGATTCGACACTTTTATAGCAACAAAATAATTTAATATCCGTAAAGAATAAGTGGCTACTTTCACACGTATATAAATTATTACCAACTCTAAAAGTTCAAGAGGAGTATGGGTTAGGTGAGACTGAAGGCAGGTCGCTTTTGTTGTTACATAGCTCTGCAGATGTTATCAATGCTCCAGCAGTGTGATACTTCTGTATAACCATTTAGTGGAAACCCTTTTAAGGGATGTTTTATACGGGCGTGGACGCCATAACTGTGAAATGTTTGTAATATCAAATAACCTTTTCCGCTGTTATTTCACTATCGTGCAATCAAATTGCGGGCCTAACGGCAATATTTGTTTTGTTTGGCTCGCACTTCCAAGAAACTCGCTTAAAACACTTTTTAGCGTGTGAAATTTAATCACTTTTTGATTCTACTAGGTGCGGCTTTGTACCCATTCGCTAAAATATAGCATAGGTACTATAGGGTGAATGAAATTTTTTTAAGGATATATTTTTAGAAAGAGTACATTATTGATTCTCTTATAATAATATACTTTGTATTCATGGGTACTACTTACATACTTCTTCTTTTTCCAACCATGTATGATCTTAATAAGATCATATGGGGTTCCACAGACTGGAGGTTTGTATTAATAGATTTTGTATTTACGAGAAATTAATGTCATCCACTTGCTCAACCTATTAGGTCCATACTCTGACTCATACACAAATTGAAAAACAATATGTGTAGGTACTTGTTAGACCCAGGATTTGAACCTAGGACCCACGACGCTATAGGCCGATGTTTAAGCTGCCCGGCCATCGGGGGTTACATAGATACATGTCCTTAATATTTCAATATTAGATATTAATATTAGTTCCGTCTTGGGTATTTTGTAGGATAATTTATTAATATCAAGAAATTATAGATAAAGTATATCTCAAGAACTAGTAAAAATGACTCTACAACTATTGTACGTTGCATATTAAATCCGCAAGAATTCAAAAATTTAATTTTAATTTTGTATAGGTACCTAAAGCCAATATTTTTGTATGGAAAATCCATCTGCATATAAAATGGAAAGAAAAACTTGAAAGAAAACTCTAAAAGCTCTTATACCTACTTAATTCTGGATGGGTAATGGTTTTTTTTAATTCATTCATAATAAATATTTACTTCATGTAAGAAGACTTCAGTAAAAAATCCTTTAGAATTTTCTAGAATCTTGAGAACTCAGCTCCAAATGCTGCATTTTTCAAATTAAGTATAAGGCAGTAATTTTATTAGTGGTGTCGATTTTCTCAGCAGAATCCAAAAACAACTGTAGATTTTTTTCCTCAGTTATGAATTCACCGTAAATATTATTCATAGATGATTTTTTATAAATATACTTATATAATAATATTATAAGTATTATATTAATTGATTTAAGAATTTCTGCGGTAAAGAGGGGAGAATCAGAATCAATATTAATATGTCTTCGGTTATAGCCTTGCCAATGGGTTTATACATCTTTTTCAATATGTGCATGGTTTCAAAGTATGGAAACATTCATAAGTAGGTAACAAAACATCAACACATTATAGTAGATAATAACTCAATTGTATATAAATCATACCGACATTATTTAAAATAATATTGTTTTGGATTGTTTTAGACTTTTTGAATGATTTGACTTAACATGACCTGAGCTATCAGTACGCAGATATGATATATTGGATAATGTTAAATTACGCGTTACAATCAAATGAAAGTTGGAAGAATATTTTGATAAAAACCAAATTAGTTAAATGATAACGTAACACTACTATGTTATGCAAAAGATAAGCTAGAGAAATTCTATATTAACAATCATGGGTGACAATTTAGTGATTTTTCCGGTATTTTTTTGGTGAATATATTTTATTCAAATATATTCTTTGTTTTTCTTTGTGATTAAAACATTGAGTTACTGGTATTTAGCATGTTATAAAAGTAGACGAAAAAGACATTTTTCATCATGGTAATTATTTTCTTTTATAGTTTTAACTGTCAATTCATGGTGCAACTGCATTTTATTATTTGATTAATTATTATTTGTTTAATTAAATAAATCACAATTTTATAGTACCTACTGTTAAGTTGAGTTTTATAATGTCCCTTCGAGGAGGACGAAACTGGTCCAAAATTTAATTAAAAAATTGAAGTAAGTACTATAAAATTGTATTTTATTTAATTAAATAAATAATTTACCATATTTGGACCATATTAAACTCTTGATTACAGTTACTATGCTATCCATAGTTGACCCATATAAAAAAAACCATTTATTTTCCTTTGTTAAAGACATTTAGTAGATAAGATAACAATATACTTGGTTACACATGCTTTTAGTATATAAATTGTTTCACCGAATGCCTTTTAACTAAGCCGAGGTGACCTAATT
Source organism: Rhyacophila brunnea (assembly GCF_057557595.1). NCBI lineage: Eukaryota > Metazoa > Arthropoda > Insecta > Trichoptera > Rhyacophilidae > Rhyacophila > Rhyacophila brunnea. The sequence continues at coordinate 3,043,494 of NW_028232796.1, read as the reverse complement.
GTCTAGTGACGTCAAGTACCAACCTACTCCCTCCGAATTAACCCAGTAAAGCATGGACGTACCCGTTTTCTTTCCATAATATTATTAAATCGACAGGAAAATTATGATTGCTTAAATGTAGATTCACTGACATTTGTGATGTTATGAGTTGCGTGTTTGAATCCCGCGTCTGGAAATTTTTCATGTTATTTTTTCGGTTTTAAAACTGTGATTAATTATAAATTATAGTAGACGAAAAATCAAGATTAGAGAAACTTTATTATGAATTCGTACATTTATACTATCGTGCATAATGTCTCTGGAGGATTACTTAATATTTTGCAACCAGATACAATGTATTAGGAAATACAAACAGATACATAGATTAAAGCAAAATGTTGCAACTAGAGTCCGATTTCTATAAGCTGGCGTACACGTCATCGCGGTACTTTTATGAATTAGTGGAACTAAATTCCTAAATTTTCCCCGCTTCAGCATCTTAACACTGCATTACGTCCGCCCCCCGCCAACTCCATCGTTAATCCGACATGTACGCCAGCTTATAGAAATCTGAGTTTAGTAGAGTTTGTATAGATAACTGAATTATAATGAACCCTAGAGAGATAAAGTAGTTACATATACAAAAAATGGCAACACCATAAAATATTTAAAAAATCACTAAAGAAAAATTAAAAAAGGTACCGCTGTTTCAATTAAAATTGGATAAACTCAATTCTTCTGAATAGTACCTATAACCAAAGTTTATATTTAATGTTAATCAGTTGCAACACACAAAACTTTATGATAAAATAAACTAATAAAATATCTGAGTAGAAATCACAGTAACATTTTTGTGTTCGCTATAAAACCGTGTTTAACGAAATCACTTAAAAACAAATCGACAGGTGTGCCTGCAACCGGTTTTCATTTTACATGTCAATAAAATTCGATTTAGCTAATTAAATGCCTGTATTTGTCAAACCACATTAGAAACTTTTAACCATTGACACAGTAAAGATAACCAATTAACACTGTCTTAAAATTATAAATAAATATATATTTCGCAAACGTCAGACAATAAATATAGACTTAGTTACATTTTCATTTCACTGAACAAATACACAATTTTTTAATATATCTACATTATATTTAATAAAAATTCTTTATTTTCTTCTGTCTAGACTATCGATATGAAATTCAATGGGGTAGGTTTAAGCTGGGTGTTTTTCTTCTACCAGAGCCTTGCTTATCGAAAATTATCCCTTGAATGATATAATGCGGAAGATAATATCTTTGGGATACCGCAATACATAAACAAAGAAAACTAACTTCTATCGTTTTTACTTTTCTTTATATTTTATGTTCATTTTATTCTCTTGATCAACTTTAAATTCGCAATTTTGTCTTCCCGCCTGAATCTAAGCATTTACGTTTGTTCAACCACATTAACTCTAAATCTTAATGTTTCCTGAGTTTTATATCTGCGAACGTCCACTCCTTCGTTCCATACAACAGTATCAAAAAGACATAGCTTCTAACTATCCTCGATCGACAAAATTATCACGTCAAACGTAATGCAACTCTTTAATGTATAATAAATAATCAATATATTACTTTTATAATCGATTACATTTACTGTTTAATTTAATTATAAATTAACAGTGGCACCTGTGAATAATACAATTTGTTGCTGAAATGCAACACCGTGGAACTGAGGATTAACACCTAAAAATGTATTTTTTTCCAAATATAGACAGGGTTTTCAATAATACTTAATTAGGTTGGTATAATATGTTTGTTTTCATTAACTCTACAATCCGGGTTGGCCGCCTTATAAAAAGGTTAAGTAACGTTTTTTTTTTACCAAAAGTGGATGTTAGCCACTTTATAAATCTATTAGACATATGGATTGGGTCCAAAGATACATTGAAAAATGACATGCAAATTTTATCAGACCCGAGCGCTTCGACTTACCAAATGAATGTGTCATTCGGCCATTGCAGGATCCACAAATTATACACAAGTTATAATATATAGGCCCAATATAAATCTTGCGGTCTTGACTAATACAAGATTTACAAGTTATATGGTTGTTATCCTAATATTTTTTTTTGAGGAAAAAGGGAGGAAGAACACACGAGGACAACTCAAAAATCTATAAGTATAATACTTGTCGTAGCATAATAAACTTAAAGTCATAAAAGTATGAGAAAATATAATGACAGCATGCATTGCACAATATTTCTATAAAGAAATTGGTGATTAATTATTAGGATAATATGTTAAGATTTTTTTGATTTTAAGTCCGTGAGGTGAATTCCTATGTGGTATGGCGAACTGCAGGTTGCGTACCACTGATTAAATGTGTATGTGCTACACATAATTTAACACTGTGTGAAAGGGGTTATAAATTATTATTATTATTTTCCGAAAATTAATATGAAGTCTAAATGTTTATTCTGCCTGCGAATAATAATTATTTTATTTCATCAAGTTTTCGAGTACGTATTTGTGTTTTCAGTAATTTAAAGGTTTTCATATGAGACCTAAATAAATATATTAGATGCTTTTGTAGGGACAGCTAAGGTTTTGCATTCGGTAATTTCTGAAGGTAAAGTAGGTACCTACCTGCCTGTTTAAATATTTAATCATACACACTTCGGTAATTACTATAGCGCGTTTTGTACTTTAATAATGCTTTTAGGCTTCTAGAAGTAGGTGATTATAATTTTATTTTGATTAAAAATGTATTTTCAATATTACCTGTAACATCTAAAAATAACCTTTATTCTTCATTAAGGCACCTGTTGACGATATAAAAATTTTGATTGTTTACCTTGACATAATATTAATATGATTTAATTGATTTTTCTTGTTAAGTCGTGTACACGTAGAACACTCTAGTCAAGAAGAGTTTTGTTAAATTTTCGCGTAGTATCTATCTACATCTTCTACTACTTTTTCCTGAGACTCAAAAGGATAATTTAGACAAGTTGCCATTTTAATAAAGTTGTCAACTTTTATATGCACAGTCGTGTAGGTATGTATATAAAATAAAAATAAACATGTTACCACATTTACACATAGTAATCGAAAGTTTGTAAAAACATAATGAATTCTTCATTTTTTTTAAATCTATTATGTATTTAAATAAACATTTAAGTTGTTTACGATATAAACTTTCTTATCCTTTTAAATATATGTATCTTAATGACAAAAAACAAGCATAACTGATAATCGTGATTTTTTCTTTTTTAACACTACAACAGATCGCAAGGCATAATTACAGTAATTTTGTAGTGGCAGTGAAACAATCTCAGAAATACCCAGGTGTGAAAAAAATACAGATAGGATGTAGGTATTGTGATTTGACCAGGAATTGAGAGTGCATCTATTTTATCATTTTTATTCAGTTAAAGTAAGCAAGTACAAATTATAAAATTGGTAAAAAGTATGCTAAACGAATCTTTCGAATAATCATTCATAAAAAAGTTCATATAAACCCATTTGCACCTATAGTTGGGTATTTCCCGAAAAAATCTCAATCTCGAGCTTCGGGATTTCCAGAAAAGAATTCTCGAGATATCGGGAAATTTAAAAAAACAGTAAAAATCCTAAAAACAGACAAATTCCAAAAAAAATGATTTTTTTTATTTATGTAAGAAGGCAAACAAAATAGTAATAGGAAAACAAAAATAATTCAAAACATTAGTTATTAAAATATAATTTAAAAAACACAGACTGTCAATCACTGTGTCTGACAATCGTGTATGCTTTTGAAACACAAAATTCCGTGATGTTGCAAAAATTGCGCTAAATAAGCGCAGTCTCTGAACGTTTTGTGTTTTGTGTCCCCTTTTTTCATATAGAAAATCGTTGTTAATTTGATAATAAAGAAATCCCGAATCCCTGGAAAAGATTCTCAAGATCCAGGATTTCCCGAAATGTTAAGAGTTTCAATTCTCGAGATTTGGGATGGAAAATCTCGAAAAATTCTCGAGAATTCCCGTCGGGACATTCCCGAAACCCAACTCTACTTGCACCCAACAGGAATATATAAGCATCCAAAACAATTTGCTTTAACATACATATTGCTATCTCAATAATAAATTGGTACTGCAAACGGAAAGGTATTTCTAAACATTGATAGAAAAAATAACAAATTGATTAAACTACAAACCGATTAAACTAAGGTACGTAGACTTCTTATTTATACTACACAAAAATTGGATTTTTTATATATTATAAAGGACAGAAAGAAGCTTTGCAATACCCATTTTCAATGCGTTAGTAACGTTATATAGCTTATAAATAATTATATTAGGAATGTTACAATATGGCTCTGTAGAAAATGTCCAGCCCAATGAAGGCCAGTATCATTCTCGGACACATTTATTTAATAAGGGAGAAATAATGGCCTAAGTTACTGTGACACTAATGTTATGTTATGATCGTCAATATAGCCGGTAACCGGTCGCCTGGCAGTCTCACAAATGAAATGCATTTAAGATATAGTGTCGCTGCACAAACGGTATAAGTCCGTATAACTTTATATGTCCGAAACGCACTTGGCCCTTTGTTGCGCTGACGTTTGTAGTTATAATATTTACGAAGGAAGCAAGGATGAGATAAAATGTCTTTGTCGTATTATCCCTGGCAAGGTGCATGCCACAATTTCTTTACGACCGTATAAATTTCATATTGTGTGAGAATTTAAATGACCGTGGTATCTGGCGGATCATTAACATTGGTAAAGTAAGAGCGGTTCGAGTGACACTTGACTTGACCTCTTGGTTAGACTACTGAGATACTTTAACTATGTTCCTTTACATGTTGATACTAAATGACTTATTTATAATATAACCTACAAGTATTTCAGTATTTAAAAAGTTCCGCAACGAATTTAGAAGATTTGTAAGAATTTATAAATAAAGCTAGATCTCAAATTTACTCAAAATATTAATGCTTGGTTTGCGGTGATAGGTATTATGAAATATTGTGTTTCATTTTAATCATTCAGTGCTAACACCGCGACTGGCGCGTTTCGAGTCATTGGCCATTAAATATAAGTAACATGTTATTTAAATGTCGTAATAAAAAGGTAATTAAAAGGATAGCAGTGATTAATACAATGGGTTTCTACAGTGAATTTTGGATGTTAACACAATAAAAGTAATTGTGAATATATCTTCACTTTTTGCGAGAATATTTTTTGGCAAACACATCATCTCATTAGATTTATTGTCCTGAAATAAAAAAAAACTAAAATATAATATTATAAGAACATTAAAAATAAAACAAGACGTATCTTATGTTACAGACCCGCTGGATTCAAACATGTGGCCCACGCATCAACCGCCATTATATCATAATAATGTATCCTACGTTGTAGTAGATAAGATAAAATACTAACTATTTCTATACACCCATGATGGTCGAGCGATGACGCGTCAGCTAATATCTTGCACAATAAACACACTAACTTAAAAATAATTATCGTGAAATTGTAAAAAACAATAACTATTTAGAATAAGAAATTCTCAAATCTTGAGTATTCGTTGAATAAAAAAAGAGTTTATTAATTTATTAGCATGTGTAAACACGTTAAGACTAAACTTTGGATATATCCTGATACTTGCTAGTAATCTAGGTAAGTAATTATTCTTGGTACCTTGATTCAAACTACAGAAGCCAGTCCCCAATATTACAAAATTTTGTAAAGCAGTACAGTTACACTAGTATGACTATATTTAATTTCGCAGTAATTAGGTAGGATGAAGATAGCTTGAATGGAATTCGATGGATACAGATTCGAGTCAGCGTCATATTTTTTCAAGATTTTTTCAAATATATAATATGTTTCTGTAATGTTTCCAAATTACGTATGTCGTAAAACATCTGGTATCAAACAAAAAGGTACATACTTATTATGTATTATCGTGGGGTTAGTGCCTAAAGTTGGTAAGTCGATATTTTAGGTATTTTGAGTTAATGATCAATTACTTACATATGTGTATTCTGGTAAACATCTACCTAATAGTGATATTATTGATGAAAGTTTATAACTAATAATTTTTCAATTTGTGGTCAGGGAAAAGTTTGTAAGTCGACATTTACCAATATCTTTAGGTTTGATTTTTGAACCTTTAACGAATATCTGTACAGCAAAAGGTTTCTAAGACCAATTATGGTATACTTATATGAAACTAGGTGTATAAATATAATATTATAATTCAAAAAAACGTACGCAAAATATTTGTAATTATACTTACGAAGAGTTTTAATATAATACATGGTATTTTTCAATGCGTTTTCCATCTCTGGAAGACATCAATTACAAGTTCCATTAAAGTAGATAAATTGAATCATTATAACATGGGTGATCTAACATTTTCTGAAATAATACACTAATAATGGGATCACAACGATATGATATTCGATGATTTTCATCCTTGGTCCTAATAGGAATAATATGCACAGTATATTATGAAAATATATAAAATCTTGTCTGTCAAAGATTGATAAATATGTCCATTTCTTAATGATAATTATTTGTCTGTATTTTTAGATAATGTGGAGTATTTAGCATCCTGCAATAACAGACTATACTCCAATCTATTGAAAAAACATTAATTCATTTATGTTTATACTGGGTCTGATTTTATAGAAAATTTCAAATTTATTAAATCAATATTCAAATAACATGTTTTTGGAACGTTTTCAAACATTTTGGCAGTAGCCATACGATATAATATAAAACCTCTTAAAATTATTGTCAATATGTAATACAATACATTATCTTTTGCGTACTCAAAATAAACTGGATCTGAATTATACCTTTACAGAATATAATATTCCCTATACATATATACACCAATTCTTGTAATATGCTTACAAAAAAAGCTGAGGAGCTTCCCGTTGGAATATTTCAAAGAATAAGCGATATAACCACTCAAAGTGAATCATACAAATGGTAAAGTTTCCTCATGTTAAGAGTGAACGCGTAGAGAGTATTGTGTTTCTCCCCACACGGCCACCACCCTATGTCGCGTAGAGGGTTGTCGCGATATCTGCAGTCGTATAGCCGCGGGCCTATGTTTCTGAGTCCTCAACTATGATGTGCGAGGGTGGTTTAAGTAGTTAAACCAAAAATATACGATAACATTTTTATCCTGAATTATTATTTTTTGAATATAGTTCGATTTGAATCAGGAAATACAAACATACTTAAAATGGGTTACCTTCTGAACGATACTGTAAGGATGTATAATTCTCGATTGTGAAGATGGGATAAACTTAGATACGTGTGAAATATGATCTTATTTTTAATAATTATGTGAGTTCTTTAGGTATCAAAATATACATTAAAAATTGTCACGTTAACGAAACGGGCATTCAGTATTAATAATATCTGTGGCATTATAAAGCCTAACTGTCATTGAGTCATGAACCAAAATTTTCTTCAAAGCCTTGATGCATGATGAACGGCTTTCGAATTTCAATATTATTAATCTATTCTATGGTTTGAATATAATATTTACTGCACGCGCTTTTTATAACCCGTAATAACTTGTCGGTAGTTGGATCAAAACGGGCATAAAAATGCATTTTGTCTTTTTTGTAACCTCAAAAAGTAAAATATAATATTTTTATATTTATTCAAATACTATATAAAGTCCCGTAAGTATGACTGTTTTACCATTTATTTTGATTAGATACATATCGCCTACCTCTTTGCCACTCTGTCGCTTATTATCTATAAATAATGCTTACGATGAAATCCTTAAGTTCTGTGGAAGTACGTGGCAAGGCAACGCACAGTACCAAGAGAAGTGGAACCAGTTTGGTGAGGCATTCAACCAGTAGTGGATAGATTCAGGCTGATGATGATAACCCACATATTATTATGTACATACCTATATATTGCAGAGTTTGTAGTTGAAATAAAAATAACGAATAAATTATAAAACGTCAAACTTGAGAGGCATAAGAAATTCAATGCAAAAGTAAGAACACACTTCCTACCCCTTACATGGAAAAATTTCTATCGCGCGGGGTGCATTTTCAGATAAGTCGATATACTTGGCGATTTGTGCAAATATTTTGCTTGCTCTCGACTGTATTTTCAACCATTAGTCTGGAGTGTTGCCTGTGATGTTTTTGCGAGTTATAGCCTTACATGATTTTAAGAGGCAGGAACATATATACACACTAGGGGTAAACTATATTGATTTTATGCAATAACCACGCATCCCTTATATAACATAAGACATAATATATTTTCTATATTACGTTATAAATCATTGTAATTCATCAGTAAGTAGGTATACAATAACTGATTGGACTATGTATGTCAGTTTTAATAGATTAATACTTTTAATAAGTATCTCGTGATATTATTCAGCAAAACTTTTCCGTATTTATCGTATTGTAGGTACAGATATAGTCAGGGCTTTTTTTTTAAAAAAAAAGGTGCCGGAACTCACTTCATGTCAAGCTTTTTACTAAATAAAATTATATTCAAATGTCACTTAAATGAAATTTAAAGGAGCTATGCCACGAAGCGAACAAAAAAAGGTTGATTTTTACGATAATTTTTTATTTTAGTCAAAACAAAGCTACAGAAACAATAAAATACATACATTATATTTGAAATATATTGTACAAATAAGACTAAATAAGACTAACTTTAAAATATAATTGTAAATACATATGTAATGTATTTATTTATGAACTTGAATAAAAGTTTAGAGTGATTTCCAAAGTTTTTTCCAATTCTCGTCTGATACATCATCTCGATTCCTTTTCTTAGTGTTAGAGTCTAAGGCCGAATGTCTTCCTTTAAGTAACCACCTATCAACATATTTTGAAGGATCGAAAAGTGTCAAGGGTGGTCCCACGAGTTTGATGAACAAGAGTGCCGAAACTGTTTTAGTGTTTAACGAAGCTCTTGTTGGGGTAATAATAAGATTCATTTGCGAAAACCCCCGTTCACATTCACTTGAAGAAATGGGAATAGAATTCAGAGCATATACCAAACGCAAGAGTTTTTCAGAATATGTCTTTTCGAGAATGTATTCGCGAAATCCACGAATCATTTCTCGTTCATCTAGTTGTAGCCTGATCGAAATGTTTCTAATTTCCATCTCTCCAAATGTCAACCGATTATCAATGTCTTCAGGCCAATATTTTTGGTCAAGTACGCGAGCCCAAAGTGCAAACTCAACATCTTTATTATCTAGCAGCCTTTTTTCAATTGACGTTTTCAACGTGGAATAAAATATTTTCGGATCAATAGGAGGATCATTTTTAGAAACTTTTTCGTGAAGTAAAACTCCACGAAAATGCAGATTGCTTATAGCAGCTGCAGCACATTTATAATAGGGTCCAAAATTCTGTTTTCTTTCTTCAAAAACTTGAACGAGTTCATTTATTTTTCGATTTGCAATGTAAAGGTTCACATTGCGATTTTGTAGGTCCAAACTAAGTTCCGACAATTCTTGGAGAGCGTCGCACATCAATGCTAGATCCAATAAAAATGCTGTTGATGTTATTTTGTTCTTTAAGCCACTGTAAGTACACTTGTCATTTTTATCTCTTGTAGGGTCATTCATCGCTTCTTCAAAATGACGCACAAGGGATTCATAATTATTCCACACAGCCGAAACTGAACAAAAACTAGATGCCACCCATCGGGTACTTAAAACTCTTCCGATTTTCAGTACCTCAACGCCTAGTGATTCTGCACATAAATGCAACTCTCTATTATTTTTCGGCGACGCGTGGTATAAAACATAAAGTTTATCAATAAATGATTTGAATCTATTGATCCCTGAAATTTTTTTTACAACATCACTTACTGATAATTCTAATCTGTGATTAGTACAATGCCAAACTATAATTGAAGGAAATTTTTCTGTCAGCAATTTTTTCACTCCATTTTTAGAACCTAACGTCACAGCAGCGCCGTCGCATGCAACCGAAACTAAATATTTTTTTAAATATTCTTCTGTCATCCCATATAAATCAAGAGATTGGAGTAATGATTCAAATATTCCTTTTGCCGTTACGTCCTTAAGTTCAATCAAATCCAAAAACAAATTAATTGGTGAATTCATTCCAACACTTTCGACACAGCATCGAACATACACAATGAGGGTGGTTTTTTGGCTTATGGTGGTAGACTCATCAATTATCAAAGAAATTATATTTTTCGATTGAACAATTTCTTTGAAAACATTTTTTCTCATTTCATCACATATATGATTTACAATGTTAACACATGCGTTAGTGGAATGGAGAATATGACCCATTTCGATCCCATTTAGTTCTTGGAGATTAATTTCACTTTCAAACATATTGAATGATTGATTTTCCTTAGCTACTTTATATGCAGTTCGAAAAATGTTTGCTGTTATTACTTTTTCGCGAGATAACGATTTTAAAAAAGTATTTTCAATCTGCTTTTTTTTGGCTTCATAAATGATTTTTAACGCTGCTTTGTGTGCAATAGATCCTCTGTGATCGAAAATTTTTTTTCGAAGTGACCCCAATTGTAGCTTCCTCTCTTTCCCAGAATACGTGATTTCATTATTGGCCCATTCTTTGGATATTTTCATTCCCATTGTCGTTTCAGTTCCAAGAGTTCCAACGTTTCTGCAAATTGTGCAGCCAAGTTTCATTTTGTGTACGTTCAACCATTCGTTTTTTGAGCAAAAATCGTTTTTTTTGATCTAATGACCAGCAGTCTGGCCAATCGTTTTGAGTTCGACCTTGATCCCCGAGATCAGCTAGAGATGATTCAGGAACATCTACATGTACCGATATTTCCATATCTTCTGTCATCGTTTCTGTTTTGAGCTTTTTATTTGCGGAATCGGCGCCGCTGCCGGTGGTTGAGAAGTAACAGGAAATTTTTTTCATATTTAAACTTGGGGTTGCACTAAATAATATATAAAATAGTTGCACAACACGTAATCGTAACACAAACTGACTAAACAAACGTAAATAACAATATACGCAGATGCTGCCATGCGATAAACGTCAAACTGTCAAAATCATAATACGCAGCATACGTATGAACCTAGTTACATACGCATGTTTGCTATTTAAACTATACGGTTACTTCACTAACACTAACACGCCAACATTCAAAATGGCTTCCACCTGTACCTTATTTTATCATTTTAACGAATTATTATTGTAATTACTTAAGCGCAAATATTTTTTCGTTTAATTGATTTTGAAATAAAACCGTGAAAAAAGGTGCCGGAACGCCGTTCCACCGCGTTAAATGGAAAAAAAGCCCTGGATATAGTACAGAGTTTTCGACACTAGCCCACTGGTTAAATTTACAGGTCAGTTTAATCATACTGACGTACTAAGTATTTACCTACTCTTTAGCTTCCGCGGCCAAAATCAGTACACATTTCGATGGCATAATTGAGAAACTCAAGTTACAATTGCAATAATAATCATACACTTTATCATAATAATTATACATAATTTAAACATCTGTAAGTAGACGTAGACTATTTATTGTATTCGCTTGAATTGTGTAAAAAATATATTAATATAATGTCGTATATAATACGTTTCTCAATTCTGCCAGTAAAATAATATACGGCGATGGTCGGTAAATGACTAATTTTAGCCGCCTAAGGTCAATATCGTATAAATAGCTAAGACGTAAGGCTCAGAATTGGCCCTTAATTTAACGAAATATAAGAAAAAAGCCAGTGCCAAAATACCCCAAAAATAAGATATCAGTATTTGATTAATAGTATTAGTCTTATTGAACTGTAAATTAAGGATTAACTATTTCTTTTATTCAATGAATAATTCACAAGCTTTAAAATATATTATTCTGATTATTGAACATATATAATTTTAGAAAAACACTTTCTGATAGAGTATATATAGATTTGGAAGAGCGCTGATGAGTAGGTATTAAAAGTGACCAATAGTTAAAATTTGTCGCAATTAGTATGTCACGCCGTAGCATATAGGTTAAATGCGACGGAATGGGGCGTAAACCCGTGGAGATGCAGGGTTCGATTCCCGGCCGGGGTGGCTTACTTTTTTCAAAATAGATTTTTTCTATTGGTTATGATATACTCTCTCAGAAAGTGTTTTTCTAAAATTATATATGTAAATTAAGGGTATTCTAGCTGTGTCGTTTGTCAAAACAGTTCGTAAATGTGTAGAGACTAAACAATTTTATGATATCATTCTGATATTCTATCTAATTGCATTACATCAGTGGAAGAACTATTACCTGCTAATAATTATAAATATATATGACAATATTATACTTATGACATCATAAAATTTTTGACGCTTATGTACTAGGAAATGTAGATGGTATTGATTAAATTATTAACAAACAAGCGACACGACACAATAAGGGATTGTAATTCGGTACAGGCTTTTTAAATCCCGGGATTAAGTATTTTTTATTATATTTGAAATACATATTAATTTTCTTTCATGTTTTTTATCCACTTGACATGGATTGATGGCAATGAAAAGATCGGGCATAAGACGAATCGGCGCCGGGACAACTAGGCGCTACGCAATCGAATGATATTCGAAAATAAATGGACGTTCGTAAATTATAGGTACTTTTAAAATATATTATATTTAATATTATTATTTATATGAATTTAAATTATATAATTATTTAAATATGCACACGTAAATAATTATTTAATTGCGTTATGTTTAAGTTCCAACAAGAAGAGAGTTCTTTTATTTTCATATAAAGCCTCAGGCATGATAATTCGCAATCCGCAATAAAAAATATTATCTTAAGAGCAAAATTATTAAAACTACTAAGTAGTAGATAAAAACTGATTAAAATCCCTCATCTACTTTCTGTATAAAACGTATATTTATTTTATTTGACAGTGTCTTATTCCAATTGTCCAATTATTTTCCAATTGTCCCATTCCCGAAAAAATCCATTAAAATATTTTACACCATTTGATAAGTTTTATTGTGTAGTAGTAAGTAACATGTCTGTATCATGTAAGGATGTCACGGAGACTTGAAGCTTTCGAGATGTGTCTGTATAGACGCATCCTCAAAATTTCTTGGACTGACCGGGGGAAAAATGTTGAAGTTCTCAATCGAATGGGGAAGGACCGAGAAGTTCTACGTAGTATCAAAACCAAGAAACTACAGTACCTCGGCCATATTATGAGAGGACAAAAATACAACATTCCCCAACTTGTCATTCAAGGAAAGATAAATGGGAAGCGTAGCAGAGGACGGCGCCGCATTTCGTGGCTTAAGAACCTCCGTGATTGGTACGCGTGCAGCTCCACTGTTCCGGGTAGCAGACGATAAAGATATGATCGCCTTGATGGTGGCCGACTTCCGCTAGGGGATGGAACAATAAGAAGAAATAGGTAACAAAATGAATGAAGTTGTCTTTAGTCTCATAATTCCGACAAAATAAATAAATTTGGATGATTCAATTTTGCCCATCAGTTAAGTGCCTATTCGTTTTTCAAGCAGTAATAGCAGAATTGTTTTATTTAGAAAATTTATTTATATAGGTTATACCGTAATTAGGTAGTATCTAAAATATTAATTCAAAATCACAAGACTCTAGTGATTTCAATAATTCTGGTAATTCGATTTTTTGAATTCGACCGGGATTCCGGTCTTGCATACCCTAGACACTTGACTATGATTAACTAACCACCCGTTTTGTGTGTAGAATTTTTTATATGTTGTGTGATGACTAGATCGTGAAACCACCTGTAGTGTGTCATTTGATTCGTGTAGATAGGTGTACTTAATTGCTACCTTTCAAATTGAATTATCACATGTATCAATATTAATATTTTATATTCGTGTAAAGAGTTTTGTCATTGAAATTTATCCGGTTTACTCACCTTCATGTTGGTCATAATTTTATTCCGAATTCAAAAAATAAATCGATACGTCTTGTAAGTATTTTTTACCACGTTTTAAATAGCTCGTATTCTTGTTTGTCCGGTACAGATTTTTTCTTGTGTGTTCAGTATAATTTTTTTCTTGTTTGTCTAAGATTTTTAACTAACTTCCCGACTAGCTAGACATTTTAAACTTTTAGAATATATCATAATACGACGACAATGCAAATAATTTTGGCCATCTTTATGCAGAATTGAATTCATTTTCAGTTAATTCTGTTTTGTATGTTTCGGAAAAAAATCGTTAAAAATAATATTCACTACTCACTATAATTGGTTGCTAAGTGGGTCCTAGCAACTAAATTATTAATATATACGTGCGTTACTATGTAAATCAATATGAAATGTAAAAATGACATTTCAGTACCTACATATTCTATAATATGTATTAAGTATTTCTTATCAAGTACAAAAAAAAGTATTTATTAATACATAGAATTGTCAAGTTTATATGATTCAATAGAAAATTTAAAAACGTGGTAAGTATATAAAAAGTTCGTTTTATCTTATAATTATTTAGAATAAATTTACCCATTTTTAAGGGCAACATGAAGATAATTAAATTTATAGTGCATAATTTGACAAGAAATCTCAGGAGAACATATTGGAAAAATCGTAGTTTATCCAAATGAGACCAATTTTTTATTGTACTATTTTCCAATATATTATATTATAACATTTTAAGAGTTGTTCTAATATATATATGAATGTAAGATTTATAAGTTATCAGATTAAAATACATATTATTATATGATACCTAGTGTTTGTTATAAAATATTCTTAAACTGCAAAACCCGAATGTACTGATAATTTCCCGGAATGAAAAACGATTTTATTTTAGTGGTTTACGACTTGGAGTATCGTGTATAACACACATGTAATAATTTGAAATATGGCCAATGACATAGTACGACTCTTGACTCCCATGTCGACTACCATAAACCAAACATTACACATGTAAGGATATACCTACCTCCACGGTCCCAATGCTACTAAACGATATACAATGGTAGATTTATCCTCGTGAGATGATGTCAAATTACTTTTTGAATTAACTCAATGTTTACTACGTATGATTATTTATTATGTAATATTTATTGATACACTTAATAAAACGATAAGTAAATTGGTGGGTACATAAAATATATTTTTGATAATTTTGGTACGTATATAATTTTGTCGAAATCACGGCACCGAGGTTGGTAGAGAGGCCGTCACCGAAGCCGTGGATCGCGGCATGGATCCCTTGGCTTGACAAAAAAAAAAGTTTTTGGTCCTGAGTAAAATGAATTGTTGACAATCATTTCTCGTAAAAATTCATTCAATATAACCTTGATTTTATGGAGGCCTACAATATGCTTTGCCTAGTTATAAAAGGTAAGTTACTAGAATTTTACCTACTTAACAAAATATCTACAGGCGGCCTTCGACTTTCGTACGTAATTGGTGCTTGTAAATGTGTTCGAATGTTGAAAGTAGAGGGATGTAAAAAAACACACTAAAAAGTGTACCTACTTTAAAATATTGATTTATCATTGGTATAAAGTTAACGATGTGAATTAGCAATCCCGGAGTTTTCATTATAAGCTTGTCAAGAGATAGTTGAATACCATACTTTTACGTATTTGAAAAGGTGACGGGGAGCGGAAAAGAGAAAAAAGACTGCATGAAAGCGCACTGTTTTTGCATTGTCAACAAAAATCTAAAATTTATGAGATATATGAAATAACGAAAGTACACCGTTCGAAATTTGAGGGCCGCCTGTATAATGAACGGTTTCGTCTGTGTTTAGTCTTAAATCAGTGATTGCCATCGAGAGTTCTAGAGAAGCTCATATCAGTGGATTGTAAAAGTTTGATAACGAGTAGAGCTTATCAACTGTAGAAAATTAGTAAAAATGATAGTATTGAAATGAAAATGAAATGTATTACATTTTTTACGTATTTCCTATTATACCTATGTACATATCGATGAGATAGTGTACATACATAAACGTTGTATGCCCTCTTTTGTACATAAAATTTTAGGAATCTCTAAGACTCGAATCACTTAAAAATCTAAAGCTAAATGGGTGTAAATAATGTAGTATTTAAGATAATGTAGACTTATATAACAACAGCATTTTTAAAATAATAAAGCTGTGATATATATAAATATGTTGTGTACGTATAATAACTTAATTTTGGTAAAAACTGAAAATACAATATTCTATGCATTAACCCATCGATATCTAATGTTGTATAATGTAGGTAGTTATTTTTTTATAGGATTTATCGGAAAATTGTTTAATGCTTAGATATCCCACATAAACAACTGTCATACTGTGGTCAACTATAGGAGAAACATTTTGAACATGGGGAATATTTTTCCTGAATCAATGTATCGCGTTGCCCACTCTACTAGATAAACACGTCGTTATACGTTACATTACAGGCTTCGTCAAACAGAATCGTATTCAAAATTTTAATTTTAGATCTTGGGTTAAACTTAAACTCTTGATATTCAAAATATTCTTTACTGTGTTTATATCTGTCTTCTGTTTTACCAACAGTACGATTAGATTTAAACGTATTCATTATAATACGGAATTTATCGAGTCGTTATTGTACAAATGGTTCGACCCGTTTCTGAAATATTTGTAATCTTTAGGTTTTAATGTAATAAGCAAGATATTATTTTCTATCATAAATAAGCTTTTAATTAAATGAGTCAGTATTTATGTACTTGAAACATTTAATATTTTGTCCTTACAACTATTGATCCCACAATGCAGGTAGGTATCGTATACACTAAGTAGCAGTGGCGAAGGGTGGAGGTAGGCTGTAAAGATCCGCCATAAACAGTGCGCATTAAATTTTTTCAGATATACATATTTGTTTTCATTGAAATAAGACTACAATTTACAAATAGTGTTGGTTAGTTTTTAAAATTCAATTAAACCCTGAAAAACCAAGCCATAATAGATAATAGTCAAAAATACATGTCTATCTATAAAATATCTAAAATTATGCAATTAAATCATACATAACTTTGAATATTTTATAAATAGAATAATATTTTTTATTTATTATAGTTTGGTTTAGGCAGGGCTTAATGAACTATAAAAATTAACCAATAATATGTGTAATGTGTATTTTTAATCCAACTAAAACAAATAACTATGAATGAAAGAGTGTGCATAATTTTGTCGTATTTCCCAAATTAGACCAAAACTATTATGGTTTCGTTTAGGCAGGGTTTAATTGATTTTTAAAAACTAACTAACACCATCTGTAAATTGTAGTCTTAGTTCAATAAAAACAAATAATACATATGACTAAAAAAGTTTAGTGTGCACTATTTATAGCGAATCTTAACAGCCTACCTCCACCATTCGCCACTGCTAAGTAGTTGGATCTGTATTATCCTTTGCAATTAACCCTTTGTGATAAAATGTTGTGGTAAATGTAAATTGCTGATCAAAAGTGCGTTTTCTTATATCATTGTATACAATTTGTAGTATCAAGTTTCAACAACAATAACGACAAATTTATTTATTGTCATGTGAAAGGGGATTGAAAACATGTACCCACTAGATAATATGAATAAAACTGTACGAGAAAAAGCTTGATTTTGTGTCGTGTGAATTTA
The DNA here is from genome assembly GCF_057557595.1 of Rhyacophila brunnea. NCBI lineage: Eukaryota > Metazoa > Arthropoda > Insecta > Trichoptera > Rhyacophilidae > Rhyacophila > Rhyacophila brunnea. Next base: position 3,025,921 of record NW_028232796.1, on the reverse strand, counting down.
AGCAAGTATAACTCTTTTGTCTGGAAAAAATTGATGATATAATAATATGTTGGTACTATTTAAATTTTGGCAAAAGCAAAAACATTTTATCTAGCCTGTTGTATAAAGTAGTTGAAATAACACTTAAGAGGTCACCTATAGACTGAAACCGCATACGTATTTGAACCGTGTGCCGTACTAAACTTATAATTTTTCTGATCATGGAAATACAATCTCACTAAGTAGGTACATATATAAGTATCTGACTGTAGCTATTTAAATATTGTAGATATGCAGAAACATGTATATACTTAATGATAAATAATAATATATTCCCATGATCAGAAGTTATAAGTTTAGTATTGCAAATGGTTGAAAACTACATAGCGTTTCAGTCTATTGTCTATGCCTTGCATAAATAAAAGTGTTCCATACATTTAATCACATTTGCTTGTCTATTAATCAGATATTTTACCATATTAAGGCAGATCAAAGAGGTTTAAAATTGGTACATAAATATACAATGGTTCGCATTATAGGTACTAAGGGCTTTCCATATTAAGTATTCTAGACTAACTTTAGGGAAGGGAATATGCTCTGTTAGTATCACCCCAAGACCCTAGGATGCCATAGTTGTTTCCCATGTGGACAGTTGGTCCTCTTCAGATGAATTTCAGTCCCTTCTTTCACATTAATAGGTACCTAAACTTGACGTGTTGGGAATCAATTTTTTGAGCAATATCATCAATTCAAGATGCAGTATAAAAGGGTACAAATTTCGAAAAAGATTACAGATATTGTTATAAAAATGCACAGATAATATATAAGTATTATACGTTGCATATAAAAAGTAAGTTGATATTGTTAAAATACAAATACTAACAAATTGTAAGAAAACTTTACTAAAAATAATTTTGAATACACCTGACAAGTCTATTTCCTACCAGCCCGAATGTTTCCCTTGGGTAGACCTTTGGGTCAATAATTCAAGAAATCTTCGCTTGAACCAAAACATATTAAATTCGGTGTCATTTTGATTTAAGGATATTCCTTCACAAGTTAACATTGTTATACCATGTATAAAATTATTATATGGCTTGCTACCAAATCATTAACAACATTATAGATACATATGTATTCCTAAATAATCTTATTGTAGATATATCAAGGACAATTATTTATTTAGGAAATTTTCAACGAATCATTGCTTACCATTCTAAAAAACTGCTCAATATGATTTTCTTTTAATATTTAATATCTTTCTGTTGTAAGCGGATAATACGGTCTATCACGAGAATGTTTGTCTACCATTCGATATTTTTTTTTGCAAACGCTGGTTTTCATCCCGTGCTTACAGCTTCAGAGGGGCGCATTTCTTCACAGTTGGACTACAAAACTACAAAAGTGTGACGAAATAATTTTATCTAAAAAATGATTTCATTATAAATTTATAAAGATCAAAGAAATAATTATTAGTCTATTACCATTATCGAATGTGTTTGATCTTCCGATTTATTAAAGCCTCTCTATCTAAATCAATTTTTTCCGGTCCCTAGTGTTCGGTATGACGTAGTATATACCAGTGTTTCTCAACCGGTGGTCCGTAGACAATTGGTGGGTAGAATTTTTCTGGTGGTCCGCGAATTTTTGGCGTCCAAATGCATATGCTAAAAATTAAAAAAAATATCATAAAAACCGGTGGTGCGTTTAAAAAGTTTGTGTATTGTGTTTTTGTTCTTAAAATAGATTAATGGTTTTAATCCACCGTAATCAGGCGTTAATATAGACGTTACCATATAAATAATATTTTTAGTACAGCATTAGTGGTGGCAAAACATTTCTTGTATTTTCAGTGGTCCGCAAGTGTAAAAAGGTTGAGAAATACTGGTTTAGATGGTTAATTTATTATAACAATTAACCACCTCAATACATAAATATTCAAATTTTATTTATTTTTACATAAGTATAGTGACCATTACAAATTATTAATTTAAGACGTTCACATTTTGATATTTAGAAACAAAGAAAAATTATTAAAACAGTATTATATAAAAAGAAAAAAACTATCGTCTGATACCGTATGATAAACTAACGTCGATAGCCGCCTTGTGTATAGAATAGCTCCGCACACAAAGTATACAATTATTGTTGTTCAGGTATCGCCACTATCTGGTCTGGACTAGATACTACGCTGAATTCGATTGCATATTATATCAATAGTTAAAAACTGTAGATGTATGCTTTTAGCAAACTGGAAGGTTTTTTAAAATATTATTAAGATATTTGAATTTAAAAAAACCTTCAATTTTACTTTTTTATTTATCACATTAATTATTCATATTTTGTTAAACACCCAGCAACATTTTATAGGAATATGTTGATATAATAAGTAGATTAGTTTGACTGTAATCACACGCATGCCCAATAATAATATTATGTATATTTATAATTTTATGTGACAGAAAACAATATTTTTAAATCGTTATATTTTTAATGTAGTAAAAATGAATGATTTATAAGACATTTTTCAATATCTGTTGTTTGCTCCCACGCGAAATTACTTAATATTATAATTTAGATGACGATAAATGGTTTTAAAGAAATAAAATAGATATTTTGAATACATTTGTCGCTTCTGAAACTGGTTTTAGAGCAATTTATTTGGGAATTATACTGACTATTATTTGATTATAAATTTTGCACATTTGGACATGATTTTTTATGTTTTTAGGCGCATCATTTGAGAAACAGATAGGTATCAGTCGTTAAATCCATCGATATCAGTAACTAAGTGAATATAAAATAAATAATCCTTTCCAATAAAAATTTGTTAGACTATTACCTACACATTATATTAAAGATTATCAATATGACACATGTATATCTATAATTAATTGTTTGTACCCACGTATTTTTGAATAAAAAATGGTATTAAAACATAATATTATAAGGGATTAGCCAATATACCCAATAATAATGAAGGTCCATAATATGAATATGATAATATAATACATGAAGTAGTTATAAAATAATGAATAGTAAATAAAAGACCATCTAATAAACATAAAATTACTAATAAAAAGAAATATGTGACAATATGTAGTATAATAGATAAAAAACAAAAAGAAATTCTTAAGTTTAAACAATAAAAAATAATTTAAACTACTTAAACCTATTAACATAATAATTATGTACAAAAAATAAATTAAATTGCATAAAGTAGAAACTATTAAAAAATAATATAGATAAAATATAAATATATTTTTTATTTTAGTCGCAAAGACACTGAATATACTATTATGATAGTTATGTAGAATATGTGGTTATTAAGTCGACAAATTAAATTTGATATTATCTACACGTAATTTTGCATTCCTTCAGATTATTTAAAAAAAAAACTTTACGGTACTACGTTCAGGTATAGGTATTAAATTTATCAAAAACTGCAAGCATTTGAAATTCTCGTCAACAATAATTAATTCTATAAGTCAGAGATGGCAAACCAATGGCACGCGAATGTTTAATTTTGAAGCGAAAGAAATATCACTATTTTATATATATTTAAAAAATATCTTTTTTATAAAAAAGTTTAAGATATAAATATATAAGTACTTAAGTACGTACTTACTTATAACATTAAAAATAATGACAACATAGCCATGCGTATTTTCTTCGGTTTTTCATAATATGCTCAGGTACTAATCGATGCGCAAACAGAAATAATGAAATTCATGCATAAATAATGACAAATCGCATTGTATAAAAAAATTACAGGAAAATCATTACGTTTAATGTAATTATACGATTGCAAAGGTCGGTCCTTAGGATCGGGGAATTAAACATAAATAATTACAAGATAAAAAGAACTTTTTATGTACCACATTTTTAAATTTTCTGTTGAATCATATAAACTTGACAATTCTATGTAATAATAAATACATTTTTTTGTACTTGATAGAAATGCTGAATAATTATAGAATACTGAAATGTTATTTTGACATTTCATATTGATTTCCATAGTAACGCACGTACATATTAATAATTTAGTTGCTAGGACTGGACACACAATAAAAAATGTGTACTCGACAAACAAGAATACGAGTTAATAAAAACATGGTAAAATATACAATCAACAAACCTTATGAAATTAATTATCGGCCATCATTTAAATATAATTAATATGTATTTGCTTGTTATTTTACCTCAAACATAATCTCTACAAATGGAAAACCGCTCAGTGATGAAGAATAAAATATAAAGAAGAGTGGTTTAAATGCTTCCACGATCACTTTGAGTAATTTGAAAACAAGAAAAAAAATATTCAATGAATAAAAGATATGCCCTCGGCTAGAAATACGGTGAAAGATGGAATAGAAATAACTCAATTGTAAATTTTAAACCTTTTTAATAGAATTATTAACTATTTTTTTTATAAAACTTTAAAAAAGACAGTTGGAAAATATTATTTGGGAAATTTTGGCACGCGTACCTAAAAAGGTTTGCCATCCCTGCTATAAATCATTATTAAATGTTTGATCTTTTCGTTACAACAAATATTTTTCAAAGATATATTATTAAAATGAATTTATATTTATTTTATTTGAACATACTATACTGACCGGGGTATTTTTGTATCAAGTATTTGGTGGGAAATTTGTCGATTTGGATACAAGTAAATAATTATATTTCACTGCTAATCTATGCTAATGTTATAACCAAAAATTAAAATCCACATAAAAATATGCAGGAGCTGTAAACTCTGACCGGTATCATAAATGTAAAGACTTCATCAAATAATCATATATTATTTTCGATTATTCAGAATCATTTCAAATTTTAAATAAAACTGACATTAAACTTCTTTTAACCTGTTTGTGAAGCAGGTGAAATAAACATTTGTGAAAAACAATATCTGTATTGAGTACATACCTATTATTTAGTTTAGATTTCTTTTTGAACCTGACTACGAGCTGAAAAGTCCACTGGCTTGATGCTTAGCATTTTACGATAAGACTTTCAACAATCTCCACCAATTCAGTAAAGACGGGACCCATTTTAAGATCTTCACCATAATACAATCCATGCATGATAATATTTAGAAAATACTGTAAAAAATGATAAAATTATGACGAAGTTATTCAGACAGGGCTACAACCTTGCTCCATTTTTCGTCATCACCCTCAAATGAGAAGCTAGTGCTTTACGCAATCGCACTTATAGTCTAGGTGCCACAGGTTTTCCACTGAAATCCTTGAGTAGAGTATAAATGCTTCATAACTTTGCACTCCGGCTCAAGGATGAAAATATTATAATATATTTTGAACATATTTTTTCACATATATTATCTATTTATTTATTTATTACTGCATATATTCATACAAGTAAATATTATTTGATATAATTTTATGCGAGGTAGTCATGCAAAGAGGCATATCAGTGTAGTAAAAAGTGCAAAGTTATAAAACGTATAAATACTCTACCACTGGATGCTGAGTAGGGCCGAGTCGCGGAGAAGGCTTCTGACTGCCAAATCATTCGCGTCACGATCCCCAGTCTTTATGCCACGACAGAGAAGTATAAGAATAAAGCTGACAAAAAAATAAGTCCATACGTAACACACATTAGAATTCAAGGTGTATATAATATTGTAAAAATATGTATATGTTGTAGGTACATAATAATGTAAGTTAGGAAGCAAGGATTGGAACCCACGACAACTTCTGTGCTTAGCGCATTGAGTTTGCGTGTATAATATTATTGTCTCATGTAGACGAACCACAAAAGAAACTGCTTCTCTTATATAGGTGTTCCAAAAGTCTCTCAACATCCGGTCTCTTACACAAGTCACGAAAAATCAAGGACACGATTATTATTAATTAAAATATATATATATTTTATATTATATATATATATATATATATAATTATGTGCTAATTACTACTTAAAATTCAATGCTTACGGGCCCTTTTAATTAATTTTGTAATTAACGTGTTATTTGCATTTGAAAATCAATGATCAAAAACACAATTTTGTGCGCCCCGTAAACATTGAATAGGGCTGTACTTCAGCTGGGGCACGGTCTAAAACGATCGTGACTACGCGACGCAAAAATTGTGCAAATGACGCGTGCAGAACAAAACATAATTTGTCACAAAAGTCAACATGCGTCCATTTAATGTTATGTTTATCGTTCTATTACTAATAATAATATTATATTCATTGACATGTTTTTTCTTTTTCAAGTAAATGGGTAACGTTTTTTAGTCATCTTTACACGATTTAAGAATAAATTCCCCCGTCACCATCACAAAACAAATTGACGTGTTCACAGTTCGACTTTCGCTCTCCGACTGCCAGCCAGTCCGAAATTTCGTCGCACCTATAGTTGAAAATTATTTGCCGTTTAAGTGTTACAAAATATTCACCATAATTAATATAGCACTCTGCAGATAAAATTGAATAAATTAATTACCATAATGTTATGTATATTATGGGTAGGTATATTTCATCTCTTTATTTACGTATAAAATATTGTGTTATTTTTATTCAATTGATATGGGCAGATATTTAACATTGGATAGTATATTGTATAACTGCATAATATGTTTTTATACTTCGACTCAAAGAGACCATATTTAAATAGAATAAATTTAATAAAATAAACATTATTTCCAGAAAAAATACTTTCTTTGTTGTACTGTCACAGAATAGATAGTTGAATAAAATTGTATCTACGAATACATTTGGGAAAATAATGTTTTTATTAAATCAAAGGAACGACCTAACTCAAGGACAAATTTTATTCATAGATTGCCAACTAAGGCGACTTTGCATCGAAGCCTTCTGTTCGTCAGAATGGGTTTTTTGTAGGAAAAAAGTCTCTGACGGAAAACACCTTGCCAACGTCAAATTAGATTTATTGCGATTGTTACGTAATAAAATCCGGAATTCACTGTTTTTATGTTTTCTAAGGCTTATTGTAAATACGAAATAACCAAACTGGTCAAATAACTAAATGCCACTTGCTATTTTTATGTCAGTATTTTACGATGGTTTGCTTCCAATATTTATTGTGCCCACTCTAAAGTACAGGGTTAAACTAGAAACATATAACTTAATTTTATGCCTAGTTGATTTTTTTTATTTTCACTTTAAAACTTCATAAATTAATTACATTTATTATAACAAAATAAAATTATTAAATCTGTTATTTTCTATCAATTTTGTATGCCTGTTTTTTTAATGTATCTAAATATACACATTCTAAGGTCTTTACAGTCGAATTGATTACGGCGGCTATACCTCAGTTGAGGCATGGTCTAAAAAGATCATGGCTAGGCGATGCGCGGATTGTAACGAAATATAATTTGTCATATAAATCCAACATGCGTCCATGTAATGTTCTATTTATTGTTATATTAGTAACAATTATAATATTGACATGTTTTCTTTTTCAAGTAAATGGGTAACGCTTTTTAGTCATCTTTACACGATTTAAGAATTAATACCCCCGTCGCCATCACGAAACAAATTGACGTGTTCACAGCTCTACTTTTGCTCTCCGAATGCTAACGAGTCCAAAATTTCGTCGCCCCTACAGTTGAAAATTTTTTGCCGTTTCACTGAAGTAAAACAACCTGCAAACCTCATTACAAAGTAAATACACAGGTATAAAAACTAGTATTTATTTAAGTAAAGTTTTATTTAGTACATATTTGGAAATAACGCAGTAAAAATTTGCATTAGATACCTACTATTATTACATTTAGCAAGCCCATTAAAATTCCATCACTCATAAACAATGGGGCTAAGTAAAGTATTGAGAACATAATAAAAAAAATCTTTGACCATGTCCGATCCTAATCCTCATAGAGTAAAGGTTTTTATAAACATATTTTTGTTTTTACGAGAAATGGATGTTAGCCATTTGCTCAACCTATTAGATCCATACTCTGACTCCAAAGCCAAATTGAAAATCAATGTGTATTCGCCAGACCCAGGATTCTAACCACATTATAAGCCGACGCTTAAGCCGCTCGCTGATAAAATAGGTATTTTATTAGTAATGTCCGTAAATATAACAAAATGTGAAAATGATGAAGTATAATAATCCATAATAGGTAACGTGAATGCATGAACTGTCTGTTGTACAAAATTTCAGACTTTTAGAAGGTATATAATAATATGTACTAATTATTATATTAAATTTGATTGTTCACCTTTCACATGCAGATTTTAAATTTGTTAAAATATTTAATATGAGCGAATTAATTAAGTTTTTTTTTACATATTATATTTCGTCCACCCTATCACGTCCCAACATTGGGGCATAGGGCAAGCACAAGTTGGCGCCACTTCCTTCGGTCCATCGCCAACTCCTGCGCCTCCCGCCATGTCAGACCTGCAGCACGTAGGTCGCTTTTGTAGCACCGCTGCAGGGTGAGGGAGGGCCGGCCACGGCGACGGAACCCTTGAGGCTGTGCCACAAGGGTACGAAGTGCCGCACTCTTTGGCGGCATCCTGAATAAGTGTCCCAGCCACGTAAATCGTCTCTTCGTGATAACTTCAATCACCGAAGGCTGTTGTGTCTGCTCACGAACTCGGGTGTTTGTAACGCGGTCGTACCAACGTACCCCTAAGATTCGGCGGAAACATCGATTCTCAAAGCTCAAAAGCCGAGACTCTTGAAGCTTAGTAAGATGCCATGTCTCACAGCCATACAGGAGCACAGGTAGCACGCACGCATTAAACAAACGACATTTTGGTCCTCATAGAATACAGCCTTGACCTCCATGCGACTCCAAGTTGGTTGAACGCAGAGCCCGCCACACCCATGCGGATTCCAAGCTCACTAGAAATACCAATATTATCGGCAACCGTGGAACCCAAGTATTTGAATCTGGACACCAGCTCGACGGGAAGACCGGAAAACCGCAGAGGAGTGTCGGCGTCGATGCATGCAGCACTGCACATGAATTTGGTCTTAGCCGCATTCAGATGAAGACCCACACTTCGAGTTCGCCTCCAACCTTTCAATCGTCGAGTCAAACACGACTGCATCGTTTGCATACTCCAAGTCACACAGTCTTTCTTCGCATAGATCGGTTGTGTCATCATGATGTAGGCGTATCCCACTGTCGGGGCAAACCGTCTTACGCATTATGAAGTCCACATAATGATAAAAAGAAAGGGCGCTAGTACTATAAGACTTTGCAACTGTTTTTTCTTATAATTTCTAATAATATTTTCTGTTACAATAATTTATTATTACTACCCGTATTAGGTACTTTGAAGCATTTTTTCGATTTCACTATAAATGTATGATTTTCATATAATATGACACATTTCACACCCATGCGGATTCCAAGCTCACTAGAAATACCAATATTATCGGCAACCGTGGAACCCAAGTATTTGAATCTGGACACCAGCTCGACGGGAAGACCGGAAAACCGCAGAGGAGTGTCGGCGTCGATGCATGCAGCACTGCACATGAATTTGGTCTTAGCCGCATTCAGATGAAGACCCACACTTCGAGTTCGCCTCCAACCTTTCAATCGTCGAGTCAAACACGACTGCATCGTTTGCATACTCCAAGTCACACAGTCTTTCTTCGCATAGATCGGTTGTGTCATCATGATGTAGGCGTATCCCACTGTCGGGGCAAACCGTCTTACGCATTATGAAGTCCACATAATGATAAAAAGAAAGGGCGCTAGTACTATAAGACTTTGCAACTGTTTTTTCTTATAATTTCTAATAATATTTTCTGTTACAATAATTTATTATTACTACCCGTATTAGGTACTTTGAAGCATTTTTTCGATTTCACTATAAATGTATGATTTTCATATAATAAATAATTTTTACCACATTTTTCTTAGCTCGTATTCTTGTTTGTCTGGTGGTTGTTCATCCATTACCAATCTTGCAATCGATTTTTAACTAACTTCCCGACTAGCTAGACATTTGACACTTTTGGAATATATCAGAACACGATGCCAATGCATTTTTTTAATAAGTAATTTTAGCCATCTTTAAGTAGAATTGAATTCATTTTCAGTTAATTCCGTTTTGTATGAAAAGTTATTTTGGAACAAATCCGTAATCCAATCCACTATTATTGGTTGCTAAGGGGGTGGTCGTAGCAACTAAATTATTAATATATACGTGCGTTACTATGGAAATCAAAATGACATTTCAGTATTTTACATTTGTTTGTTGCAAAATAGCAGAAAAATGATTTGTTGGCAATTGCCTTATTTGTCCTAAATTATTAATACATAGAATTGTCAAATTTATATGATTTAACGGAAAATTTAAAAACGTGGTATATAAAAAGTTCTTTATATCTTGTTATTATTAAAACATAATATTCTGTCCTTATATAAGTTCTACATGTTCATTTATTAGTCGATAGCCATTTCGGTTATAATACCGGTTGTATTAACTACTATTAATCTTGATGACATTGTTAGACTTGAAATATCCATCGATAAATAATTCAACATCTAGCACCTAGGTATTTAAATTAAATTATAGTTTGTATTATCATTTGGTTTGTAAACTACTAAACAAATGTTAATACAAGTAATATTATTATGATACCTATAAATGATAGTATTTTTACAATAATGACGTGCTCCCACTTCAAATAATTTAAATCTTCAATTAACATTAATCTATTTTACAGTACAGTAATAATCGGCAATTTTAATAGACCATTAGGTAAGGTCTAAAAAGAAAAATATTATTTTATAAATATACTATATAAAGAAATTAATACTATGTTACCTACCTATCTTGTTTTTAGACCAGTTGTATAATTATAATATGTAGATGGGCAGTATTATAATATTATGTACTAAATCCACTCCTGTCCAACATAAATATCTTCGTATTCAAATTATCTCATTCCTGCTCACTGATTAATGGTATTTAATATATTTTATGTATTTTTATAGATTTGTGCGTGCAATAAAACGCAAAACACGAAAGAGATGTGGTTATATGGTTTCGGTACTATCACATAACACTAATTTTTATCTTTATAGGAGATCTATGAGATCTCTACTTTATCCATTGAATAATTGCATTCACTTCAAGCATCCGGAGTCTTAAAAATATAATTAAATGAAACAGTAAAATATATTACTTTCTTATTTTAGATTAAATAAACTTATGATCATGTAGTTGCATTAATCATTGAATGTACTTTTTTCGGCGATACAATAAATTTAAAATTAAATACTACAATATTAACTCTAAAATAAATATTCTGTTAAATTTCTAGTTCTAAAAGTAAAACACCATAAACATTATTAGTTTTTTGTTAAATAAGAGTAATGTATCTTATAATCGCGATACGAAGATCAAGATTGATAGTTGATTATTGTTAACCGGTGTCGATTCACTGCTGGATGAAGACCTTCTCTACCTCATTCCACTCTTATCGATCCCTAGTTTTCGGTGTTGTATCCGCTAAACTTTGTGAGTTCATAAATCCAGCGTCTTTTAGAAGTACCTACTGTATGACTGCATTTGTTCAGCAGTAGTTGTCCACTCGTCGAACTACATGTCAAATCCATTACGAGTTCATCAGCTTAGTGACTTCTATCACATCTCGTACTGTTGTCTACCTCCTTATCCATTGGTTATTTTTGTAGTTTAATCTCCAGGGATCAAATAATATAAAATTATAATTATTCGCAGATCGCTGGATTGCTTTTGATTTCCTATGTACTGTTTTTAAACGGATTTAATGTTATAATACAAATATGTTTTTTTTTCAATAATAATTATAAAATACATTAACACTATAAATTATTCAAAATTATTTTTATTTTATTACAGAAAACTTAATAATAGAAATTTTAACGATAAATATAACCTTATAATAAGATTGGATTTCTTACGAATTCTCATTTTATAACGTTCTTTTTAAATTGTAAAGTCAAGTTTATTTGACTCAATAGAAAATTTAAAAGCGTTGTATATAGAAAGTTCTTTTTATCTTGTAATTATTTTTCATTTAAATTAATAATTCATAAAATTAATAAAAATACCACTCATTCATATTTTTTGTACTCAACTTATTTTTTTATGAATACAACAGGTTAACGTTATTTGAAATGATGCCTTTTTGCGCATTGTTGGAAAATTTTGTAATGATTAGTAAAGGCATCAGTAGCTTGAACTCACTACGGAATGTGATGGTTATGAATGCACGTCGAATTAATTCTATATAACACGTATGTTTCTAATATTATTACGAAATAATATAGTATGTGAACAAATATATAAATTGGTAGGGTAGCTAAGGGTAGCTACCACTTCTATGAATACCTACATTAATTTTAGTCAAATATCTTTCACTTCTGATTTTTGAAAAATAATAATTTATTAAACAGATCTACAACAACTATTAGGTATAACATGCATACAACAGTATAATATTCTAAAAAAATAAACAATAATTAATTTAATAAATAAAAAATAAATTTGGTATTATCAGAGATGTTTGATTCTTCATAATTGAAAAGCTATTATCACTCTCGAATCTTCTGATTTTATTAAACGTAAATTAGAAACAAATCATACGATTTGATTATTTTCGCTTTTAAAAAAATCAAATAGATCGTTGTATGAAGTATTGGTTCTAAATATGATTAGAATTAGACCAATAATACTCCATTTCTTAATGAATGATTGGATTCTAATCGCAAATTTTATATATTATGCAAACATGGCGGGTTTTTAAGAAGTAACAAAATTTAACCAAGACAGCGTTTTTGTGTTAAAAATAATGATCACTAAGTTCTTGAGATAAAAAGCAACGTCTACTATTTTTCGTATCAAAAACGAAAAATGAGAATAAAATCGGCTTTCAAAGACATCGTTTTGTAACCAAAATACTACCATGTAGTTTTATAAATCAACTTGCCGAAGAACGAGTTTTTTTATTTTATTTAAACACTTCGGTGTTTGAATTCACTTTTCAACAGACAGCAGTTGATTCCCGTTTAAATAATTGAAGATTTAGAATTCATTTATCAAGGTATCGTTATTATTTTGTATTTTTTCTACATTATAATTAATGTTTTTATATTGAAAATCTTTCAACGATTTTTACTCATTTGATGTACCTACCGGTAAAAATAATAAGGAATCCGATAGACGATGAAAATGCTAATGTACGAGGGTTGTCCAAGAATTAAAGACCTTTATTCATTTCTGGCGACGCAGATGTTATCTCTCAAAAGATGGCAGCACTGGCGTATAGCGTAAACTTCCTTCTCCAGAACAAGTGGTGAGCCGGCTCGGTAGCTGCTTCAGTATGACCTTTGCGTCCGTTTGAGATGGACGCTCCACTGTCGAGTCCCGCCGCCTACGAGGTGCGTTCAACCATTCTGTTTCTCAACCAGGAAGGAGTCCACCCTGTTGAAATCCATCGTCGTCTCAAAATCCAATTATGGTAATGTGATGAACTAGCGGAATCCCAGGAAGTGGTGTAATGAGTTTTCGAGTGGTAGAACGAGTGCTCTTGATCAGGAGGTGAGAGGAAGGAGGTCCTCAATTATTGGTGAAGTTTTGTTGAAAAAAATCAATGATAAATTTCGTAAAGATCGCCTTCTGATAGTCTGTGAGCTCGAAATTTTGATCCCAGACGTCAGTAAGTCTACAATACAATGATTTTGAAGGGAAAATATGGAAAGGTATGGTCATTGGGTGCCCAAAATGTTTCAAATGGGATGTCTTCCGTCATCCTGCTCATAGCCTAGACCTGGCGGAGAGTTATTTCCATCTTTTGGCCGTATTTATCAGAACCAGAATTTGGCCGAAAAAGAGAGACCGACGAGGACGTGGAGGAAGAGGTGAGAACATTTTTGAGGACGGCGGCGGCGGAGTTATACGACAAGGGAATCAAGGACCTAGTGCTACGGCTCACTAAATGAATTGATCGTAACGGGGACTACGTCGAAAAATAGTGGGGATATGTACATAAAATGAAGTATACTTTTTTTAATATAAAAATACAATTTTCCTGGTTTAAAAAAAAATGAAGATCTTTAATTCTTGGACAACCCTCGTATCTACAAATAATTAAGGTATTATTAATTTGATAACTGTACCTACGAGTACTACTCAAGAGTTGTATGTCAAATGTCAAAATAATACAAAACATTTACAGTCAGTCGTAATGGGCCCTGAAACAATCCAAATACCTATATGATGGTGACGTATTTAAAAAAGATAAATCGCCGTATTTATCAGAACATAATATTATGGACTTCAACAAAGTGGAGGATTTCATGTTTTACAAATAAAAATTGTGTCTTTTCACATCTAAATCATTTCAGATCACATATAAATGTGAAAACAATACTTATATGAATTTCAGAAGTACCCATAAGGTACTTACCTCTGAGGCGGGGCTTCTACGATGTACTCGTATCTATCAAAAATGGGTTTACATATTAATATTGTTTTTTTTTCTATTTATAAAAAAATGTTATTTTCCAACTATTTGATATATTTTATTATGGACTCAAAAAATTTGGAATGTATACTTGAAGACATAAAAGGAAAAAACCGGCTGTTTAAAATATTTCTCCAAAGAGTTTTGACCACATAACCAGAAGAGAAAATGACAAATTAGAGATTCTCTTAAATGAGCTGAAACATCGAGGAGTAGTGTTAAAATCACCTATCTACTCAATAGTCTTACCAAGGACTCTACGAATCTCTCAAACACAATACTTTTAGTTATGTGAATGGTGTAATCACAGACCAGCTTATAATAAATATAATTCCTATAAGCTATACACCAATACAGTAATTTTTGACGCAGGGTTTTGAATGTGTGAGTGTCATACGAAAATTAATCACGCATTATAGACGTGCAAGTGTGTAATACACCAATATTAAATAAGCGTCAATCCATAAACCAAAAGCGGTTATCAGTATTCGACGTATGACGTATTCTTGACACGTGTATAAATTTATCCCGTATTCTTCCTTACTCGAGATCGGTTGCCTGCTTCTCCTTACCCGTTAAGTATTTCAGTTCCTATTATTTCTGAATTCCTTGGGAGTAATGAAGTTAATCACCCGAGATAACGAGGGATTTTGAAAGGAGTCACGATCCTAAATAATAAACACGAAATCGAAATACTTTTGTAATATGCTTGATCACTAAATGAATTGAGAGCTTCTGACTCCGGTACAATATTTTGACAACTCTCCTAGATTTGTGTTGACAAACGCTTTAAGAAAATTAACTTTGAAGAATTTGAAGGCCCGAGGCGCACCATGCGTTCGCATCGATCATGATCCGAAGGATATCAGCCAGATTGGTACTCCGGACTATAATAATAATTCTGAAATAATCCAATTAAAAAATAATTTGGTCACTGCGTCTCGTGCTTGTTACGAGTATTTTTAGAATATGTAAATAGAGTGGATTTAAAAAAATATTTAATTGGAAACTGTACCTAAGTACAAAGCTTGTTTATACTACGCTTACATAATGATTTACAAACATAACGTTTACAGTAGGTATTACCATAAAAGTATTACAAAATAAAACATACTATAGTTACGTCATTTGAGATAGGTACTAATAATAAATTTATCATAGGCACTATATCACTTACTTTTAATATTAATACTATCGACCGAAGATACTTGATGGAAATTAAATTTAAATCCTTTAGAATCTACTTACTTTTAGATCGAAATGTGACGGTAATATTATATTATAGTTTTAATGAATTTTCATCAATTTTGTCGCCCAGTTGTAAAACTAGTGAAATAACGAATCGGATGATTGGATGAATATGAATGCAAGATAAATTAAATAGAAAGGAAGACTTTAGAGGACGTACAGGAACAAATGACAGATTTGGAAGTATCTAGGTAGGTACATACTACATAGTATCCAAAGAAAATTTCTTTCATAATTGAAATTGACACCCATTTTAGATCTACGTGCATTTAATCTGTCAATCTATGTTATCAACTGTGATTTTGAAAGGGAGGATTGTGAAAAAATTAATGGGCGATGGATGACGATTTTTAAAAAGGACTCTCGATATTATTTTAATATTGAATAGAAGGACATTTCTATATTTAAAAACGATAATAATGAATGGGTATACCCAAGTCACTGTATAGTAAGCACAGGTATCCTTGATTGAAAAACTTGTTTTGGCCAATACATATTATAAAACCCACATAATGTAAAAATAGCATGTTTTTATCTAGCAGCCTATATGAATTGATATATAATTCGCACACTAAAAGCATGATGAGTGACACACTTTAATATGTACGCTTCGTTATCAAAACAAAACAATAGAGCGGCAATAATTGTCAACATTTCCTCAAACATAACTAGATTTTAGTAGGGTCTATTATGATTGGTTAATTGCAAAAATATCTCTTGTAATATATTATGTACTGCATTTGTATAAGATATTGCATGAATCCTCACTCAACTCATCGAGTCCGTTATGAGACGCACTATTATTGAAACGAGTAATTCACTCGACATAGTCAACGTCATTTCACTCGAATCAAGTCTCTCAGTTCATTAATATAATCAATCTCATGACCACATTGATCTCACCAGTACATCATTACTATATTCAGTGAAGGTATTCTTGTAACGATCAATAAACTTATCCTCCAAACATCCATGCAACAATGACCTTACCTCTCCTCCACCTCATCTATCACCAATGATATATCAATAATTATTTATTTTAAAATAAATGAGGTAATTATTACCTTTAAACAATATATTAATATATACGCAGTGTGACCAGATCTTTAAGTTTTTTTTTGAAAACCAGATCGCGAATGTAAAAAAAACTTGGTAGGTGTTACAATCGGACGTCCAAAAATAGTCATGAGAAAAACAGTCCTCGGCATCAATCCTTTGTCCAAATGGTTCATTGTTTACATTCGGCAGACATAGGAATCCGTTCCCCATTACAGCCAATGATCGTGATGAGAGTGTCTCCAAAAATTCCAGCCATTCAAAACAAGAATTAAGTGTAGGTATGAGAAGTCTAACGACAAATGCATTTTAGAGCATTTCGATTTTTTCCCCAAGCTCCGATTGAGATGAAAATTATAGACATAAATATTTATAATGGGTTTATAAATTTATTAAGAGTCCAGTCGATTCTCATTATAACTTGATCAATGTGTTTATTTTTAATTTGCTCCATCCAAACGAATTCAAATCGTTTTATAGTTAGAATCAATTAGGCAGCCATGCCGTTTTTATTGCTCTGGTAGTCAACTCAATAATGCCAGAAGATTTAATGAAGAGGAAAATTTATGGAAGATACCTGGACTAAATTAGGGAAATGTAGTCAATCACCAGTTAGTGTTAAGTGTATGTAAGAGTAAGTACCTACTGTAAACGAACGAAATAAATCTAGTTGTAGCCCATGCTTAAAATTAATATAATAAACATAATATGAGTACCTAATACATTATTTAATGAATAGTCCTGTTCAAAAATTTGGACTTCCATTTAATGGACTAAAATGGCATGATAAGGAGAATCGTAATAATTTCGAATTAAAAAAGTGTTTAGTAGGTACATATTTTGAATTTGACACATTTAAAAACTATTGAGAATTTTGCGACACACTAAAATTATTGTTATTAAATCAAAGAATATTGTTTGAAGAAGCAATATCATACCTATTTGCATTTATAGTCTTAGAAAAAAACCTCGATACAGTGTGTTATAACACACTGGGAAGCACTGCCATGTCTAAATGATGGGAAATTCACACACACACATAATAATATGTTTTACCACGTTTTTATTAGCTCATATTCTTGTTTGTCCAAGATTTGTATTGGACGATTGAAGATTTTTAACTAACTTCCCGACTAGCAAGACATTTGAAACTTTTAGAATATATATCAGAACACGACGACAATGCATTCTTTTAATACTTTTAGCCATTTTAAGCAGAATTGAATTCATTTTCAGTTAATTATGTTTTGTAAGGGAAAAAAAGCAATATCTACTACTCACTATTATTGGATGCTAAGTGGGTCCTAGCAACTAAATTATTAATATATACGTGCGTTACTATGGAAATCAATATGAAATGTCAAAATGACATTTCAGTATTCTATATTTATTAATACATAGAATTGTCAAGTTTATAATGATTCAACAGAAAATTTAAAAACGTGGTAAGTATATAAAACATGGTGGACATTTGAAACTTTTAGAATACATCAGAACACGACGAAAATGCATTCTTTTAATACTTTTAGCCATTTTCAGTTAATTCTGTTTTGTATGGAAAGTTATTTCGGAAGAAATTCGTAAAAAGTAAAACACTATTATTGGTTGCTAAGGGGTCCCAGCAACAAAATTAATAATGTGTACGTGCGTTACTATGGAAATCAATATGAAATGTCAAAATTACATTTTAGTATTCTATATTTATTCAGTATTTCTAACAAGTACAAAAAAAGTATTTATTAATACATAGAATTGTCAAGTTTATGATCCAACAGAAAATTTATAAACGTGGTATATAAAAAGTTATTTTTATCTTGTAATTTATTATTATAAATTAATTTCAAATAAATGTCGTCAAAAAACCCATTAGGGTTGAATGGTTATCAGCCATTTGTGAATCAGTCTGATGTATTCGGCCAACTCTTCTTCACACAATTGTTTTCACACAAATTACTTATAACTGAATTTGCCTATCGTTTTAACTGTACTCTGAGACTTCTTCTTTTAGATACTTATTATTCATTTACATTTTTGAAAATAAAAATGGAATTGAAATAAAAAGTTTTTAAAACGTTTTCTAACAGCTTCCATAATCGAAATACCTATTTGCTACATAATATTATTTAGCACGTCATCAATATATAAATAAATAATGATCAAAAAACGAGAGACTTTGGGTTATAAATGAAATAAACATTTAGGTATATAACATATCGAAACACAAAATCTTGAAATATGTGAGTAAAAAAAAGTTTCATTTAAAACGAATTTCAATAAAGTAGACTTATCTTAACAAACTATCAAAGGCCTCAACGGAGCATTTTTAGTTTGATTAGCGAGAAATCCAATAAATAAATTATTACCCAAACTAAAAATTCTTTAACCATCCATTCGATATCAGAATTTCACTATCAACCTACTGTCTGTCGAACATTTTATCTGATATTAAAACCGATGACATTATTAGATAAATAAAGTTGATTTTGGTAAGAAATATGAATATTTAAATATTGTTTGGACTTGGTAATAGTAGAAATCTAAATGTTTAAAAAACACTTTTTGTAGTAGGTATAGCCTCAATATATTTTATGTAAAACTGAAGATTGATAATTACTTAAATAAACTCAAACTTAAGTATACTCTGAGATTACTTTGACAATTTACTAAACTTTTTTACCAGGCGAAGTTTTTATTGATCATTTTATAATTTTAAGTGATGAAAAATCACATAAAATCGCAAAGTAAGCAGTAAGTAATTAATTCTGAAATCAAAGCAATGCGTCAGTATTAAGAAACCATTTTGTACAAAAGATTGCAAATAATAAGAATGCCGTCAATGTTTAAATGTCATACACTGGTATCAAGTGGGCATTAAACAATGACATTAATATGGACGAAGTATCTCGAAAAAAAAATGACATTCACGTATTTGTCGGGTCTGCCGAATGGCATAATCTGTTCTAACGCCATTACAATAAAGGTGATAATGCTATAAATTCCCTATGCTTTTTGTCGGGTCTGCCAAATGGTTCGGTTTGAACGAGTTCTCTCGAATGAACATTGATACTAGAAACAATGTTCTAACGCCATTACAATAAAGGTCATATTGCTATAAATTCCCGATGCGTGATATCGCATAATGGAAATTGCGTGACGTCTACCTATAGGTACATGTGGGAATGTCACTATGCGTGAATTTACTTGCTAGCTACTGTATTGAGTGCGTTGTCCATTAATAATGTCATTGGCATTAAACGACCACAGGGACGCCCAAAAATCCGCTGGATAGACGAACTCATAAAGTTCGGTGGATGCACATGGCAGTGAAGGATGAAGCTAAAGGAGGCTCAGGATTTTCAGTTAACTTAAATGTAATGCAGTGATCTTCAGATTTCAAACAAACTTGACATGATAATCTGGAAAAACTCATGATATGAAGAAGAGCTCTATTCAGTTAGACGGAACAAATCAAGATCGCTACGGATATTCAGTGATAGGGGCCTTCCGTGCCACTAAATGACAAGGGAGTGGAGCCATGTCGTGGAGAAGACTACCAGATGGCCAAATCGTCCGGAGCACGATCCTCAGTCATTAGGTTACGACGAAAAAGGTGTTTTAATACATGAATGTCACTTTCTATATTCCAAACTTTCGTTTCTCTCTTCTTTCGGTTTATCAGTTTATCGTCAACAATTTTTGAAACATATGGGATAATATACAATTCTATGATAAATAAAAAAAAAATGTTGCTGGATTAAAAAGCGAATTTGTTAAAAATCATCATGAACGGATAAATCATGGTAGTATAATATATATTATCTACACAATATGGATATGTTTAATGACAATTAGTTGTCATCGTACTTAAATGATAAAGTAAACGAAATGCGCGGCAAGTAGAAGAGTTAGTAGTGAATTATGTAAGTACAACTCAGACTGAACAATGACCAATGCAAGTATTTAAGTTGCATTAGTTGCATTTCCTAAGTTGATTTTTCACGCGACAGAGCATTCTTTTGCGGTTTATGCACGTACTTTTAACACTTCTGGTCGCGAATTGTTGCAGGCGACTGTCATAGTAGCCATCTTCTTGACATCCAACGTGAAATCAAAGAAATAAATAGTCGGAAATGGCTTAGAGCCCATAAAGCACTTCCGGTTAAGCAAAGTTATTATGTGATTCTACAGATTTGGAATGAAGAATTATTTCAGATTAATATTTTTTCCGCATTCTACTCTCAGATTGTCACTTTCTACCAAAATGAAACTTTCTCTATTTTTCTTCCTGTTTATAGATCTGGATTAAAGTATTATCCTCATACAGGCCACTAGTCACATCACTTAACACACAGATGGTAGTTACGTGAAGGAGATTATATTTATTAATAGTCTGTTGACACTAGCGTTATTTCACTATGGGGACGGGATTGCGTAACACGTCGGGGCAATGATAGCTATTTCCTGTCACTTGCTTACGAATGGGACAGGACATTCTACTGTCACAAGCTAATGCATGATGTTATTACAATGTCTTACCTTCTCTAAAATGATTTAATGGGACATATTATTATCGCAGACGATTGCGAGTAGCTAGACATAAATACTAATAATAATATGTACCTATTCTGTTTTCGGAAATATCTCCCTTATTTTTCTCAGTTTTGCTTTAGCACGTATGAATACATTATTAACAAGCTTAATAAAATGTAATGAGCTATCCGAATTTAAAAGTAAAAATGTATGATTTATTTACAAATAATTCAAAAACTAAAATTCAATAAAACAATCATTTTTTACATTAAACATTTTTTTTTTTTTGTTTAAATTAAAAGGTAATTATTACTTTTTTTAAAGTTTGAAATGTTAAACTTTTAATGTAATTCGTTTTATTTTCTTCTAGCCACTGGCTTTTCGTCCATGGGCTCAGATTTAGATTATCGGTGAATATATTTAAGTGATTTTTTTCTACCCCAAGTTTTGCTTCATAGTTATGGCGTTTTTCAAAATAAAATAAAAAAAATATATTTAATTAACTATTTTTTTTATTCAACGAAAGACACAAGATTTCAGAATGTAACATTATATATACTGAATATACATTATTTGAAAGCAAATATTAAAAATTATTAATAATGGAGTAAAAAATATAATTAATTGATACTTATGTAAGTACATTAGTTATTAATATACTAAAACCGATAGCCAACCTTATAACGCAATTCGATAAGTATTTCATGTAACAACTACTAGTTAAGATCGTCGTAATTATCTAAGGCGCCCGTAGTTTAATTGGTAAAACATACTGGCGCGAATCCAGCAGAAACAGATGCAAGTCCCATCGGGTGTCGTATTTTTTTCTACCAAACGAATTTGTCTAATGTATGCATGAGATGTTTTTAAATAATGTATATTAATTTTTATACGATTTAATAATATATTTGTACAGTTTTGAATTGCTTACCTCTACATATCTCATCTAAGTATAAATTAATTACTGTATTTAATTCAAACAGATTTTTTATTGTAAAAAGAAAATAAATGATAAAACGACTTTGTGCGTATTACAAATTATACAAGTTTGAACTCTGATAGCTTCTAATACAAACAGGCGACCATTTTCGACCACTACCAATGAATTTATATATTTCATCAAAGCTTACCGCCTCACATAGTACTAATACGTGTGCATTAATTTAACTGAAGACATAATTTTTATCTGTTAGAACTAGTTGGTCGGTCAGAAATAAATTTCTTGTTTCACAGCGGTCAAATTATTTCATATTTCATTATAATATTTCAATAATATTATTACATTTTAGAATTGATATGACACTTTTATAAATTTATTTATGTATCTTTAGCGTTATGTTTATTTAATCTAGCAAGAATTGACCATTTATTATAATAATATTACTATCCATCGCTTTAGTCGGCTGAAATTATCAAGATTTTAATTATATTTTATTTTTTTGAATATTACAGCAATTATTAAACTAATTATACTTATGACAGATTTTAATTGAAATTTTATGTTTATTAATCTTTAAAATATTTTCTCACATCAACCTCTATGTTAGAATTTAAAATTAATAAAACAAGTCAGAACATTCTGTTCAAAAACAAAAAGTGAAATCTTGTGCAAAATGATAAAATTATACTTACTTATAATATATTTTAATTTGCATTTAAAAATATTTTTTACCAATAACCATAATCGTCAATTTATAGATTTTTAAATTAATCATTATTGACGATTATTTACGTCGTATTATATTAAATTTTTACTTAAATTATAATATTAAGTATATAGGCTACGTAAATAATAATAATATATTACACATTAAATATTTTTAGAGTGCTCTGAAGGTTTTAGCCATATACACAATAATAGTCATATATAGCCACACACAGAAAAATGGTGTGGTGTAGTGACCACGTGATCCGTACTTCACTCCATATGCAGCTCCATCATGCAGATCCACTCTGTATGCAGCAGTGCCCTGTACCATAGTGACGTACGTATTATGCCATGTCCAGCTGGCAACAAGTTGCCGGCAACCTTATTAAATTTCACGATAATTATCAAAATTTGTTTGACCAAAAATCATTTTAATCGAAATTTAATGAGGTTTCTAGCAGCTTGTTGCTGATGTGGACACGGCTTTAGGTATTAGTAAACCACAGTGTCCACAGAATCAATATTCTTTAGGCGCGCACATAAGCGGGAGGTTTATGGGTGACTCCAGACCGTCCCACAGGAATTAAGAAATACAAATTAATAAGGTGACTGGGATTATTACGACTTCTTCTTCTTTTGTCAGTAACTCATGGGTGAAGAACGTGCCCCGGATGACTTAGTTGACGAAAAGCCTTCTCAACGACTTGATCCCTATTTTCTGGCCATTCCACGACACGCAAAGCCTGAGTTAGAGGAAGACCCATGGCACTTATGAAATGGTGAAATCATCTCAGGCATCTAATGTTTGTTTTAATATTTTGACGCGATATATCTTGAAGACAATACAGTGCGGACAACACAAACGGACAATAATGATACTATTATAACAGTTAGACACTACTCTACTTGTGGATGCGTCAGGTTACAATAACTCTTAAATGGTCACCAGTAGTTATAGATACACGCCTGGTGTTCATTGGTAGACTTAAAATTTGGAGTGTTTGAATATGAGGAACATACTCATCCAGAAAACTGAGAGATCTATGGTTTAAACGACGAGAATATACGAGTATTATAATTAGTAGGCGAGGTAAATATTGAAAATTGGTAGATTTCAACCACCCCCTTCCTGTATCTCGTTTTGAATTAAATACTTGCAACATCAATCTGACATCAACTTTACTTATGACGCTGAATTTTGACTGCACTTTATGAACCATAATTCCATAGTATTGGTTGGTAAAATCAACCATAATGAAGTTTTCTTTCAAAAGATGTTGACATCAAGTCCAATCAAAATAAACCTTTAACATAACATATTCTTAGTTATTTCCCCATTACTGAGGATCATGAGTTTCAAGAGAACTTCCTATTTTACATACGAATCATGTTCTTGAACTGTGCAGATTACCAACACCAATGAATATTCTGTCGCATTGGTGGTATTTCGATCATTCCAGCATGCTGATATTCTTAATTGTTTTCCTCTTTTTTATTGGCTCTACGATTTTATGTGGAAGTTTATGATTTCCAAGAAATAGATGATAGTCACTTGCTCAACTTAGTAGATCCATTCTCTATTTGGTAAACACATATTGAAATATAACACTAGACCCGAGATTCGAATCTGGGACCCATTACACTAGAAGCCTAACGTGTAACTGCTCGGCCATCCTCGGCGTGGGTCATATGTACACATAGACATATTAATGATATTATACAGCTACAATTGATAAACATAATGTTATATTTAATACGGTATACTTTAATATTATGCAAATGTAATAATAGCTGATGATGTAGATAATTTTTAAGTTTTTATTTCGGAGAAAATAAATAGTTGGAAAGCCTTAGTTGATATCACTTTAATAAAGTGTTTCTATAAAATTAATGCATTCAATTTATAAAGGTGTTTAACATTTTAGTGTTTTATTATGATGCAATTATTCAAACTAATCCACTTACTAATTTGAATATTTTTTTCACTCGTCAAAATATCAAACTGAAATTCCGGAGCATTTTTTTTGGCTTTATTATAAGCATCAATTTTATAGTCATCATTTCAATGAATTGATTAAATTTTATACAGTGTCACTCAGGGGTATTAAAACAGTTAACTGTAAAACTGGGGTTAAAAAAAACCAAATGTTGAATATTTACCAGTGACTGATGCACCAGTTGACGCTATACATAATGTGTAAAAATTGTAATAAGACACCCATGTTACGTAAAATCAGTAAAATATATGAATATTTGGATAATTTCACATACGTCAACTATTGGACCTGTATTTTATTAATATGGTAACTTAAAAACTCTGGAAATTGAACAAATAGGCTTTTATGGCTGAGATAGGCTTTAAGTTCGTATAAAACTAGACATGAAAGCATTTATTAACGCAGAGTGCGCAGGACCGTTTGGACTAGTGGGAATGGCGACTTTAAGTAACTGCTACTAAAACATTTCCAGTCATAAAAAAATGATACTTCACATCCAAACGTAGGGTCTCGTGATACGCCCGATTAAGGCCGGATGTGATGCGGGGTGGATGTGTTTTGGTGAGGCAATAAACTTCAATGTCTATGAGGCCTTTATAAGAATAATGATAATGGTAATCATAAGGCACATTACAATTCTCACCCGTGTAATTATGTTCTTTAGCATGTAAGCAGTACCGTAAAGAACCGAGATACTGACTGATTTTGAGGATCCCTACGGTAGGTATAAAAATATAAATTACACTAACATAAAAATCTACTATCAAAATTTTTGCGTATACTATTCACAATTCCTGCTTTTAGCAACGTAACAATTGATATTAGTTTCACATAATTCATGAAAAACACATAATAATTTTTTGACTGGTTGGAACTGTTTTAAGACACCCCTTTAAATTTTTGATTGCGTCAGTTGTGTTAAATAAAATGACCGCTGAACGTAAGCATTTTAGGTCCCGATCCTTGTCTTTAACATATCTGTTACTCCGGATAAATCAACAGACGGTATCACTAAATTTCAATCTTTTTCACTATCACAGGAAATGTTGTTCACTCACAGATGGACCGGCGATTAATACAGACCTTAAAAACCGAAGTGTTATCTACAAAAGAATAAATTAAAAATTCACAAACTCATTAAAATAATTTAGATATGGGAGCTAGATATCAATGGAACCGCTAGACCCGACAACCTCTGACTCTGGCCATACATTGTATCGATTTCATTTTATTTTTTATTCACAGGCTCCTTTGTAGATGTACATGTAGTTTATAACACTTAACTAAAACGTTTGAATAATAAATGTTATCCATTTTTTAATAAATTAAGAACAAGTTTTTCCCAAGGCGTAGATCTTCTGTATTATCGAATTTTAAGATAAATCAAGTTTGTAACATATTTGTTTTAGTGATACTATAAATAATAATTTATATTAAAATTACCTCACGTCAGGGATTTTTCAATTCCGGAATATCAGGATTAAGTTTTACATTACTTTAACCTACCGAGTATCGTTATATAGTTTATTATTAGTTTGATTAAACAATCTTGAGACAAATGGATTACTTTTTGATCCAAAGATCTGAAATTACATTTTTCAGCCACATTCGTGTCTAATTAATTTGATAAGTGGGTAGGTACTGATATAATAATTACATTTTTTATTATTACGCTACGAAGTCTTAGCTGAGACTTATTAAGACCATATCCACATGGCGCGTTTTGACTTGACTTTGAGTTTGAGTTTGCATTCCAGGTACATGTGACCTCATTGAGCCGTCCACAAGCACTCGCGCCATGACGATTATTGTCGAGCGCAGTCGAGGTACAGGTGACCTCATTGAAGTGTACACATGCACTCGTGGCGAGACACGCGCCATCTGGATAAGGCCTTAGCTGAACATAATTTTAAACACCATTGTTACATTATATGAATGTATACAATATTGTTATGTTAATAAATTATTAATAAGTACATATTATTTGTCTTTCATTAGTAAATCAACAAATTAAATTAAGAATCAATATATTATCATGGATGCCCAGGAAGGACCTCAAACGAAGACCTAACATAATTGTACATGGTTGGTTCTCTGTTAAATTTAAATTATCTGGAATAAAATGAAGTTATATAATATAGTTACTGAGTTGAGGTCTGCGAGTTGAGATCTTCGAGGTGTGGCTATATAAACGTTTGTATAATGATGATCTGTTGTATTGATCGAGTGACAGATAAATATTGATGTATTCAAACAAAATAATGGTAAATGACCGAGAAGTGCTGAGAGTTTTAAAATTATAAAACTGCAATATCTCGTCAATATTATAAGAAGATAAAATAAAGCAATTCTCAACTCATTAACCAAGGAAAGATCTACGCTTGGCAGAGGAATATTTCGCATTTAGTTGGTTAAGAATCTCCATATCTGGTTGGTACTAGGTCAGCTAAATCGAAGTGTTCTGGAATGTAGCCAATATGGTGGATGATGATTGATAACGATGTCACGATAAGAAAAAAGGTACACAATAATATGTAGTAAATATGTACCTAGGTTACAGTAAATTAAAAATTAGCAGTTAGGTATCTAAAAATATATGTAAATTAAAAAGTCAAATACTTCTAGATCAATATATATTTTAGATCAGTCGTATTAATAATAATTGTCGGTTAAATTTTACTTGTGTACTTACCACAATAACACAATATTAAAATTTTACCCGAATTATACTAAAACTACAAAAAATAATTTATTAAAACAATATCTTAAATATAAATACTTACAGTTAAATTGGTGTAATTGGTTGAGCTTATCGAAAAATTAGACAATGTCTCACTATACATAAAATCCTATCACGGGAATTAAATAGTTACAGGTAATCTCAACCGAAATAAACAACCAGTGAGACATTCCTACCCTAATTATAATAAATACGTATGTTTTAATGCTATAAATAGCTGCGAGAAACACATTTAGATAAACATACATCTCGTACTTATGCAGCCGAGAGAAGAACATGTTTTGGGTCCACGACTAGAGCTGCTTTCAATACTTGTTGAGCATAATGTAACTATCGATACTTGTTTAATATACATTTTATATTAATAGGCGTTTATTTTTATATAGTGACACTGACGCAAAAATAATAATATACCTTCACCAAAATCATAATTACAGAACTAGCCACAGTAGAACCGGCAAGACATCAATCCATACAACAGCCTTCGGTTCAGATTAGTATATATCTGGGACTGTTCAGGTGAAAGCATATGGGTTGCAGATTTCCACGATGGACTCCTTGTTCTAATTCTTACCACTCAGGTATTAGTTATGTTGGAATACCCACACTGGATGCCGTCGAGGGATACACTATGTACCTACCTACTAATCGATATTCAGTTTTGCTATATCTTATGACGTCAGACTCATCAAATAACTTATGAAGATCATTGTTGTAATTACATCGTTGGCAATGCAATCTTGTAGCGTTCTATATTCAATTACCTGTAACTTCTAAAATCACTGACAGATAATGTTCACATCTCTGATCCGTAATAGATATTATAATACTAATCTGAACCTATATAAATCAGTGGTTCTCACGTGAAATTTAACTGTGGCCGCACAATTGACATTGACAATGGAAACGTCTGGTGGCCACACAAAATTTCACTTTTATTGTGATTGAAAAAATTAAAGCTAAATTGTATTTACTAAAAAAAATGGATAAATTAATATAGACAAGTCCATTTAATAAAAGACATTTGAACATTTTAGTACATATCTATTTATTTAAAAATAATGCAAATAGAAATTCCTCAATACATACTCCTTTCTTCCAATGCGTGCCGCAAAAGACAAAAAAGAAATTCTATAGCGGCAGACATTTCGTTAAGTCCGAAACGGACTATTTCACACATGATCTCATCACAAGAACACATTATGGATCATTTGAGCGTAGAAAAAAAATTAAGATAAGTCATGTATATTCAACCAATTTTATAATTTATAATTTAATTTATAATTTATAATTAATTTATAAAGAACCACTGATATATCTAGACTTTCGTGATTCTAGAAAGTCAGAAGGATTTGATCAATATGTATAGCATTAATTACTACCCATGACCCTTATTTTAAAATTTACTCAAGTTGCTTTTGGCTGGGTATTTTGGCTGACCTCTAATTCAAGAGAGAATTAAATTAACCGTCCCGATGATTTTAAATGTTAGATATTTTTTCATGCAATACTGACTCTAATATTGATATGATTCTTTTATTGACCCCAACCTTATCCATCAAACAACAAGCGTCCATTCTTGGTGTATATTATTAATCCCGGCACATTTGTAATGACAAAACTTCAAGTTAGATTATAAAATACTGATGGTATTCCAGCGCACATGCTCCTCCAAATGAATAATCTTCCGTTGTGTTATACTGCATTCAATATATAAATTTTCACTTTAATGATTCTATTGAGAGTATCCGGAATTTATAACAATTTTAATAATACAATTTGTAAATAAGTATTTTTACAGAAATATAAATAACGATTACTGCCATCAATTGTTTTAATATAATATTGTAAAGAATGATTTGGAATTATCTAAGTTGTAGATAATGGTCGAGCGGTAACGTGTCAGCCTATAATGTTGTGGGTTTGTAAAAAAATTAAGTGTTGCTTTTCAGTGTGTATTTAGCTCCAGAGTGAGAACTTACTACGTTTTCCAAAAGTGACTAACATCTTTTTGTATATACCTAATACAAAATCAGTGGAGTGGAGGACTAGATGTTCTTCTTAGATTCGAACATAGGTAGTTAAAATAAATACATAATCCGTGGGTTTATAATAAAAAATGTCCATAAAATGGTCATGAATATAAATATATTTATATATCACTTTGTATGTATCTATGTATTGACTTATTTTTTTATTTACTTATTTATTTACAGATCTGTGCATTCATTTATTTATTTTTTAATTAATTTAATTATTAGTTAATGGAAGGTTAGTTCTACACATGAGAACAGACAACTGTTACTCTGGATTTCTTAGATATCATGAATCCATCCATGAACACTAGCAAGAATGGAAGAGTTTTCATTTCGTTAGTTGGAAAAAATATCTGAACTAAGAGCTATGTATTTTATCTTTTTAAACTACAGTAAGTATGTAGGTATACCGTAAACAAAAGCAGGCGAATAAAGTTATGGACAATATTATGTACCCTTTTCCATGGCGCCCACATCCTGAAGCGGGCCCCGAGGCCAGGATCATTGGCGGCCCCATACCTACCGCTAAGGTGAAATATAGTCTGATCCTCTACAGTGGCATTTTTCAAAAGGTGTTCGAATTCAAATAAATTTCAGTGCAGATTTTTTAACACACAACCAAAAATTGCGTCGCACAACGATATATTTACAAACGGGAAGAAACCCGAAAGAAAATATCGCCGCAGGCAACTTGTTTTACTACTTATTAGAGCAAATTTAAGATCTGTGTTCATCTCATTTATCTGGTCTACCGCCACGCCGCGCCCCCCCCCCCCCTGCCCGAGCTAGAGCCCTGTCAGCCCCCCTCTTGTAGTGGCTATGCCATTTTCACCTTAAGGCAGTACTTTAAATTTAATGATAAGTACAAAAGTCAAATATCGACCCAATCTTAGGTCGAATAATAATCTAAATGAAATAACCGTCATCTACATTGAATAGAATAAACTTTATATAAAACCAATGTCTGCAAACTTATTATTATTTGTATGGATTAATTTTATTAACTGCAGGTTGTATTATTATTTATGTGGTAGATAACTTTGATCTAATTATAATATAACACTGATCAATGAATTAAGTACAATTTAATTTATTTTATTCAGAAGACACATAACAAAGTATCACGTACTGTTAGAAGATATTATGACATTTTTATGTTCAAGTCGTGATTTTACTAAACAGATAGGCACGCGTTCAAACATTTAAGCCCTCCGATTCTAAATAAAATTAGTTTATTAAGGTATTATTAATTCCAGATGTGTACATAATATATATAGTGTATAATTATAATATATTCATGTAACGTTAATAATAAAATAATACTTACTTAATCATATAATATTATTATGTACACTAATTATTATTATTGTATATTAAATTTCAATTGCTCACTGACGATATAAAATTGAGCGATTAATTTAAGTAAAGTAATGTATTCGCCTAAACATGTATATACACGAAAAACATCAGATAAAATTAATTTTTATTTTTAAAAATAATTTTGAATGCTATAGATTTGGACAAAGCTGCAGTCATAGACAATAATATTATGAAGAAAGGTTTTAGGCTTCACCTTCTGAGCCTACCGTATTGCATACATTTCGGTAAATGAGGCTGAGATCACGTGACCTGACGTTCATATAAAATAAATCTGAATTCTTAACAAAAATAATCGTATAAATACAATAATAGGTTGAAGACAAATAGCACTGTAGCATATTTTTTACCTTTGATACGAATTTTAAATTCAACAATTGAAGATTCTGACTACAGGTGGGTCTGTTTATTTTTTAATTTTATATTGTCTTAAGTCTATTTTTCTTTGAAGGTAGGCTTTAAATAATCAATTATTATGGAGCTTTTACCACTGATAATAATAATAAATAAATATAATAAAAAAAACCCCTAACTGTACAGGGAACGAAACAATTCTGATTCTGACAACCAATGCTAAAGGTTTCCTTTTCATAATAGATCTAATTATAGTTATCTCTGGTCCATTCTGAGCACAGTTTAATAGTTTCATACAGCTGAGAGTAAACTTAAATACCCGTTCAAGTATTAATTAATATTGAATTGATCTTCCTGTAGGTCGAAATTATTGTCATTTTCACACAATCACTGCTGAACTTTTAATAGCTCTAGTAGTAATAGTACTCTAAACACGCCAGTCGCGCATAATAATATAATACACATAGGTACCTGATATTTGTATCACATGTGTATATAAAGATCAGAAGACATTTCAAACTAAGCATTTATGAACAAGCATAGGTATATTGAAATAATCTTAATTTATTAATATGAATGAAAAGATAACGCTAATAATACGAAGAAAAAAAACATGTTGATATAAAATCAACTCAACAATGGAGGTCTAAATCATCATTAAGTAGAGTTTAATAGTTTCAAAATCACTGGTCTACATGGTAACCCCATGATTTATTCGTCGATTATTCTTTCTTTTGGTGAATATAAGCTTAGATTTATAGATGGCATCACTGTATGCTAACGATGTGTATTTACGATATTTAAACTAGGCTCCAACAAAAAAGCTTCTCCATAACTCGGGACAATTAAACGGGTATAATTTATAGGCTATATATCTAAGCGCCTAACTTGCTGGGGCGTGCTTACTGTATTCCACGACAGGGCAGTTACTATTATTGTTTTAAAGATACAGAATATAAAGTAGGCATCACGTCTTCATAATCATAAATTTTATTTAATATAACACTGCAATTTCGCTTCGTATTTCTACCTCAGTCTGGGATAACATGATGTGTTAGATAACGCAATTTTATGTATCCAGGGTCTGGAAAAGATATTATTATATATACTAAAGGAGACATAACATATTTTAGAGTTTCATTTTTTTATATAGACATATTAACTTGCTGGCCACCTTCAGCCCCCCCCCCCTGTCCCCAGACCCTACATCTACCCATTACTACACGCGCAAAATGATGATTCGCATGTTTTATGTAATACTTAAGTTCCATTACCCCGAAAAGTAGATCGACGAAAAACATGTTATACGGCTTTACGGAAATATGTTAGAATGCTTTTTGAGAGAGACAAAAAACTTATAACTTATATTTTTATTATAAAAGTAGATTAGGTATATTAAATTTATATTTTTATATATTTTACTTGCCCCATATTATAAATTTCGTTTTAATTGCATAGGTACTCATATTTTATATTTATAAATCAAGAAAAATGTAGGTAATACAGAATACGTCATACTGGATAACGTCTGATACATAAAATTATTATCATGTTTATTAGGTAATATATTTATATTGTTATCCATTTTTTTTATTACCTACCTAATTATTGTTTGAAAAATTGCAATTAATTTGAGTTTCGCACGCCACTGCATTTGATTATAAGGAAGTGAATAAAATTTGTCTAGATATTGTTAGCAGGAATTAAATTTTACATTATTATTACGGTTTTATGTATATTTAACGACCCGATGATTGTTTAAGAAGCTTTACAAACATTTACTGTTTTCGCTCATAGGATATCATAAAAACGTCCAACCTTAGAATGTTTCACGACCTGCCACTGAAAACAAATTTTAAACGGCTTACGAACAAAACGATCCATGCGTATTTCCTCTATTGTTTATTGCTTTTAATTCGACAAGAGTTTTATGACACTGCCTTTCGACTTTTTCACTCAATTCAAATTAAAACTATCTCTTTTTTTAAGTGTTTTGACAATAATTGAGACTGCAAAACCAAAAGGGTGTAAAAGACATGTTCACGAAAGCGAGTTGCAGGTTGATTTCCATATATTGGTGACATGACACTGTGTACATTTAAATTGCATAATTTTAATTATTATGAAAATGAATTAGGTATGTACTTATGGATTAAATTGATGTAGGTACCTACTTAATTTTCAGCGTTCCAAAAGTCTCCTCCACATAACATCAATAAAGATTATTTTATATAAAAGTATCTTATATAAAAAAATACTTATAAGCTAATTAATGTAGATAGCGAATAAAGTAATTTTCCTATGTTATACTACGTGCTCATAGTGAATTAGATACGGCGATGGCCTCCTCTTGTACCGTGTGTCATGGATTCACATCCCAAAACTATTAGAATTTTTATGTAATTTTTTTTCAAACAATACTTGCATCTCGACTCAGTGCATGGGCCCTATATACCTAACAGTGAAAAGTCAATCATCGTACAAAAGGTCGTAAGTTTTCCTTCCCATTGATTGAGTGATAATTTTGCCATATAGAATATTTATCGTTTTGTATGCTAACTTTTGTTGAGTCAAAGATTACCTCCATGAAAACTGTTATGACATAATGTATAAATCACTTTAGTCATAACTGTATTTTGTATGTCCGTGGTTCCGTGTAAAACGACCCATTGCAACTAATGAAACTGGTCCTGATCATTATTAAATTGTATAAAATAAACATTACTTATATTGAATTATATTCATTTTAATTATTACATATAAGTTTGTAAATAAATAAAAATGGTTCTTTGTAGATAGAAGATAATAATTAATTCTTTTAAAACCTATTTTCACCATACTAAGTTTATTGTTCTATATATTATAAGTAACAGTGTTATAACATTTTAATATACCTATTATTGTTTAAAAAAATAAAGAAAGAAATATATAATAATGAGAAAGAAGTAATATATTAATGTAAGTTAGAATATTGTTTCATAATAATAATGTCATAAGGGTACCTACGCATAATTAACCACAACATTACTAATGATGCTCCAACAATTTTCATTAAAACCACCGAAGACTTAGAAATTCAAATATGTATTATTCAAATTAAAATTTATTTATTTTACATATTAGACCATGTAGATAGACAGTGAGTTCACTTAGAAATAATTTGAGGAACGCAGTTTATTTTCTTATTTGTCTAACTGAGACGATAGTGTATACGAAAGGTCATCATGCCGGCGACGAAAGTAGTCATGGATCCCATTCCTCACCTCCTAAGTTGGTATTTGAAAAGTACGATGTGCTTGTACTCACTTTTATGCGAGTACCTTTTATTATAATGAACTCACGCTGACTTCTGCTATGTGTTAAGTGGGTAGGTACCTATTTTTTTTTTAAAACATTGTCATTCTTCTTCGTTGAGATCTCATCGTTTTAGACACTCTTTTAATGTGCAAATACCGTTTTAATAATAATAAAAATAATGTTAGTATTAATATAAGTAAAACAGTCTTTTCGAGATTGTGTTGTAAATTTTCACTGTAAAATGAAATTGAATATTTGAATGTTCCGCGCGCACACTTTGGTAATCTCTGGCCTACTAAAAATTCAACCATGACCTAAAACCTTTCTAGGTTTACTCACAGTCTTCAGCATGTAGTCGCAGCCAGAAGTGGTAGTATCTGCGCTAGGTATACCATAATATACTTTATTTTAATTATTAAGTTCTCAACCATCGCCATCCGGGCGCTGTCCTTTACTGATTGATGTAATCAGTAATAACGCCACAAATTTAATATTTTTCCTATTTTTATAATAATATAATATTAGTTATTTCATATTATATTTTTCCAATAAAAGATGATACATTCATAAAGTAGTACCTACATACCTACATTTATTAATTTTTCGTACTACATACCTACGTATTAAAATCATTCATACGAAGTAGCATTTTGTTTTATTATAATTTTATAATAACATACCTAGTATACTTATAATTTTAATATTAATTTTCTATGTCAGCATGCCAATATATCACTGAATTCGAAAAGTAATAATATGTGATTGTATCCAATTCTAAACAATGATGATACATTAGCAAACAAAGAAATGTAAATATTTTTTACAGTTACATTTCTTAGATCATTTTCAAGTTCGATCAGCTCGTTATTATAAAACACACCAATAAAATCAATTACTATGGACCGGCCAAGGGCGTGAACATACAGCAATATTTAAAATATTTGAGAACTGAAATGACGTAAGTCAATGCGTACTATGGATCATGGATTAATCAAAATGGTTTATATACAATATGCATTAAATAATATGGTTAACGTTATTATTATTGTTGTTTAAGACATCTCAAATCTTCTTATAATAGTTTAGAAGAGCCGTTTTAAGTCTACTTAATCTAGATACCCTGGTTAATTTTATTCATGGATGTGATAAAAAGTCATAAATTGTAAATGGTGCACTAAACTCACTTACGCTTTTTTAGTTCTCAGCGAATCATTTGTATTGGCCGGTTATAACATATATTTATGCAAGATCGGTGAGAGACATGTGATACATCGT
Source organism: Rhyacophila brunnea (assembly GCF_057557595.1). Lineage (NCBI taxonomy): Eukaryota > Metazoa > Arthropoda > Insecta > Trichoptera > Rhyacophilidae > Rhyacophila > Rhyacophila brunnea. The sequence goes on along the minus strand of NW_028232796.1, from coordinate 2,989,905 downwards.
CGTGATTCACTTCGCAATGAAGTACACTTTAGAAATATACTGTTCAATTGCCAAATAATAAAAAAAACTCATCAGTATTTTCCTGACCTAAAAGTAGTAATTATAAAAATTTCCACTAAGTATTTTATGTGAACTTAACACATTGTATAAACAAAAACCTTCATTAAAAGCGTCGAATCATGTATGTAGGGATATAATATTATATTGTTATTCATTGATCTTATAATATATTTTATTTTGTGGCCACAGTAAAATCTCGTCTTTAAATCAGTGATAAATCTTTTCTCTATATTATTATTTGAATTCCTTAATTTAATATAAAACTTCATATACTTTTAATTATTGGGACACAGACATTGAATTTCGTGTTGATATGCCTACTTAAATACGTTTTATTTCACCTCCTTCTGATTGAAAATGTCGAATTTATATAAAAAAAATCTGTATGATGGCGCGAAATTATTATTCAAAGTCATATCGGTATAATAGATATTGGCCTTTTTTATTATAATTAAATTCAAATATGTTAGTTGGCTAGCACGTGTCATCCATAGGTAATTTTATTTTGGTTATTATCTCGTTTGATAATCGCAACATCCTATTAAGATAATACAAGAAGCTCTATAAGGCAAATTTATGTCATCCATGTGAAACCAGTCAATGTTCAATTTATATTGGTATTTAAAAATTATATGACCACTTTGATCTGATAATAATGACACATTAAATTAATTGACGAAAAAAATAAATATTATAATTTTATTTATAATAGGTATTTTTGAAATGTTTCGAAAAAATTGTGGCGGTTTCGCTTGTGTTGAAAGCATTTTCTTTTTCCGAATTGCTTAGATTTTCCCCAAACATGTCGCACTTTAATAGCTTTACCTGACATCATTTTTCTTATTCTTTTTTATCATAGCCATTCCACTTCTTATATGGAACATATGGACAAGTTGTATTGTCGTTTATCGGAACTTTGCTTTCTTATCGTACCGTTATTTAACAAAATCTTCCCCACCATCTATTATTCGCCATCACAATCATCAGAATTAGAAGTTCGAAAAGTCAAAAGCTTAAAAAATGGTGAATATTAATAATTTTCATTAAAATAAATAATAGGTTGGTAGATAAATTATATTTTTATTTACATGTTTTCACATACAAAATGGTTTTGGAACATTGCTATTGAATAATATAGGCGACTCGTGCCTAACCACGCCTATCGGTTTTTTAACGATCAAACATTTCACACCGTAGCGTTACCGTACCAACGCGAAATAGCTTTTGAACTTGGTCCGTCAGCAAGCCAAAGATTACATACCCCTGCCTAATTTATCAATAAAAATATCAGACATTGCAGTCCTCAAGCAATATTAAGCTTGTTATGATCTGTACATACCCACTGAGGAAACTGGGGTAAATACTCACCCATAAATAATGAAAACAGTAAATTTGGAATATAACTTTCCCTTCTCGTGGATCGTGATTACTCTGGAGTAGGTATTGTAGAACTCTGGATCAATTTCCTAGAACTTACTCTTTCCTCTGCATAACTAGTAACTGAAACAGTAGGTTTTTCGTCCACTCCATCAGCGTGTGCCTTCTGCCGACTTTCCTGGCACACTACCCGACATTTTACCAAGGCGTACCTTATAATTACAAACAGAAAATATTCTTATAACTATTACACAGACAAAAATATTACTTCGTACAAATACTTTATATCAAATTTAACATTTAAAGATAACTTTTAAAAGTTCGAGTTAATAACTTTCACTATATTTCTACAAATTTAGTTATTTGATATTGGTTTTCTGATGATTTAGGAACTTAAAGGTTTCAAAATGGGTATGATACCAGCTGGTGCTGTTTGGAAAAACATTTCACTGGCACGAAGAAAGTCATGAACTAGAAATGCACATTGAATAATAATGAAATAGCTGTTTTGATTTTTTAATCATCACGATCATCGGTGTTATAACTAGTAACTAGTGTAGTATATGTCTTCCCTTCCACTATTTTCCCATTTGGTCTTTTAAAAGGAGACTGTTTGGTAATTAGATATCTTTCATCATTAGAACATAGCCTGCCCAACGGACTTGCTTCACTTTCACATATGAAACGATAGGATGATCATCGTTCAAGTTCTTCCCAATGTTTTTTTTATCAAAGTTGTCCAATTTTCTCTGATATTTTTTATAAAACCCCATAATTCTACTCCATTAACCAATATGGGCCTAATTAGGGATTCATAGATTTAATTTTAGTTTAATTTTAGAGGAGTCTTGATTGTGTCTCTGTAAACAGTAGTACCTACCTATAATTTGTTTTCAAGAGTAATTCTTCTACCAACTTCTTGGCTGACGTCTATAGGAACGGTATAGGAACACATACGGGACAGACAGACAGACATACATTCATTTTTATACATAAGATATAGCCTATACTCTTTGCGCAAGCGCAAGCAATAAGTTGGCAAAGTTTTATCGCAATCGGATGAACGGTATGGCGGAGCATAAAATACGAACAAACAAACAAACAAACAAACAAACATTGATTTTTATATTATAGATATACTAGTGTCGAAGGGTGGAGGTAGGCTGTTAAGACTCGATATAAATAGTACATATAACGATATAAACACCAACATACGTATTTGTTTTCATTAAACTAAGATTATTACAATTTGTAGATAGTACCTATTGGTTAATTTTTAAAAATCTTTTAATTTACTTTAAATGAGAAAAAAACAATAAATCAAGAATAAGGTAGGTATAAAACTTGAGATATATATCTCAGCATTATAGTGGAATTATTAGAGAAAGTCTGTGTTTATCCCAACTCACCTTCGTTACATATTTTTATCACGTTATTTAAAAAAATATATAGTTATTTTCCTTATTTATTTACCCTAGTTTACTCTTTTCAACAAGCCCAACAAATATATTTCAAATATGGCAACAAACTGTTTTCTGTTTATAAAGATTTAGGCATTTTATATCCCCTATGGATAAATTTAAATGACTTACGTGTAAAATTTGGCGCGAACCCATCGATCGCTATGTGATTTTGAGTAGAAAAAGCCTCAAGGCTTGATAAACCATACATAAAAATCACGAGCCTTATTTTTACCACACTATCGTGATCATATTTTTCACATCTTCCGCCGACGAATATAAAAAAACTTTGTCTTCAAGAAATGTATGAGTTCGTCGAACCGAATTATTTTTTCCTTACATTTGGAGCGGTGTATATTTTTTATTGTTGCCCTATCGTATCTTCTTTACCTCATAAAATTTTACGAAAATAGAACGAAATGGGTAAATAAATAGCAACGTCGGGGAACATTGTCGCTAGATCGACTCAAACATTAAAATTATTAGGCCATCAAATGTCAGTTTACTCAAACAAAATAAAATTTAACGTATCAACTATGTTCTTTCATCATACCCGCTTGAAGATCCATTTAGATATATTGCATACATACGTTCTATTAACTATTAAATATTAATAATGCCTACTAAAATAAAAAAAGCATTTCTTAAAACCTTTTCCAATATGAGTGCGGAATAGTCCAAACGGCTGATCATTTGTTGAGACCAACATCTTGTTCTGGGATAACACTATCCATGGATGATGTGGTGTGGTGATCCAATAATGTGATGGAAATGAACTGGTATGTATTAAGGCTCTAGCAATGTCTCTAGACTGCTGTTATTTTGAGATAATGTGATTTTTATTTGTTACTGTGATTTTTTTTTAAATATTTTAATGCTGTCGCCTACACACTCCTAAATAGAAAAATAAATATAACGACAATGTATACGGTATTTGAAATTCTTCTTCTTCTTCCACCCTGCCACGTCACAACATTGGGGTATAGGGCAAGCACAAGTTGGCGCTACTTCCCTCGGTCCATCGCCAACTCTTGCGCCTCCCACCATGTCAGACCTGCAGCACGTAGGTCGTTCTTGTAGCACCGCTGCAGGGTGAAGGAGGGCCGGCCACGGCGACGGAACCCTTGAGACTGTGCCACAAGGGTACGAAGTACCGTACTCTTTGGCGGCATCCGGAATACGTGTCCCAGCCACGTAAAGCGTCTCTTCGTGATAACTTCAATCACCGAAGGCTGTTGTGTCTGCTCACGATCGTACCGATGTACCCCTAAAATTCGGCGGAGACATCGATTCTCAAAAATCAAAAGACGAGACTTTTGAAGCTTAGTAAGATGCCATGTCTCACAGCCATACAGAAGCACAGGTAGCACGCACGCGTTAAACAAATGACATTTGGTCCTCACAGAATGCAGCCTTGGCCTTCATGCGACTCAAAATTGGTTGAACGCAGGGCCCGCCACACCCATGCGGATTCCAAGCTCAAATTAATATTTTTTTTATTATTAAATGTAGTTTAATAAGTATTCTTGAATGTTTCTGAACGATTCATAGCTGAACGTATTTTTATTTTACATACTTACAAATTATGTTAGAAAATAGAAATGTGTACAACTTGATATCTTTTGTATGTATATCGAATCGAGCTTTGCTATATAGTCACAATAGTCATTTATAAAATATTGTACCTACTTATAGGTACACACATTTATTGTTTTTCACAATTATTGGTAACTCAGATAATGTATGTAGTAAATATTTTTCTCTAGATTGAATACCTTATCATAACATGTGGATGTGATTATTTGTATAATAAATGCTTATATATAACTGGTTTTTGTTGAAATCCGAAAAAAATACTAAATACAACGTAATTCCTTTATTTTATGTTTATATGCATAGACAAATGGAGAGTGAACGCGACATAAATAATGGTTATATGGTTTCTTAGAGGCCTAATGCTAGAAAAAATAATTAAAATATTCGAACTATATTATTCTGCTCTGGAAGAGCTTTACATACTCGTAACATGATAGGATTACGGTGGTATACGAGAAATACATAGCTAAGAAGATTATTAGGCTTTATTACGCGCAGGAAATTGAGATAGATAGATGGTAATGAAAACAAAGGAAGATAATGTGGATTCGCTGTAGTGGTGACCAAATAAAATACAGGAGATGTCTTATTCCCGATCACCAATAGAATTATTATTACACAGAAGAGTAGCAAAGGATCTTAAAGGTTGGTTAGACTGTTTCAGTAAGTCCAGGTCATGACTCCAAAAAAAATGTAGATATTCTATCGTTAGTAAAATATAATGTGGTATTTTCTGACGCTGTAATTTCGTACCTACTCCAAAAATATTGAAGTGCTACACACAAGTGATATACTTATAAGTAAAAGAATGTTTGGAGCACTTCTATCTATTCAAAGTCCATTCTACCATCTCCACGTTTAATGCCTTGGTTTGTAGAGTCTCCTTTAAAGAGAAAGCTTAAGCTGATACCGAGGCTAAGAACAGGACACACAATGAAAAGATTTGATTTCCTCACGGGAAGAAGCAATTCGCAGCTTTGCGATGAATATGATGTTTTGGAAGACATTTACATAACATAGCAGTACAATGCCCTAAATACGAACGACACAGAGTAAATCTGCGAATTGCGGATATTTTTGAGAATGTTGACGAATTGAAAGGTACCCTGGCGTTGGGTAAGACGGAAGAGCTTGGCAAAATTGTAAAGTTCCTTAACAGAATTAGAGCGAGGACCTGGTTTGCGGATCCCCTTCTTGAACAGAAGAAGCGATATGACAGCGAGTCGCAGTCAAAGCCTCGGTAAAATCATAAAAAAAAACTATTCAAAAACTAACATAAATACATACCTATATTATCATTGTCGATATAATATATTTAACAATAATAAATCAATTATTAATTCTATCGACTGAAGGTACTTGATGGAATTTGAATTTAAATCAATTAGAATAATAATTCAAATTCAAAATTAAAATTTATTTATTTACATTATTTATAGTGATCTTTACAAACTATAAATTTAATACATTCACAACATGATATGGAAAACGAATAAATATAACCAATTTTAGGAAAAGAGTAAATACCTACAACAATTTATTATAAAGTACATGGAAGAACACCGAATGAGCTAAATTATAAGTATTTACAAAACAACATCTACCTATACTCATCCTCACGCAAGTGGAATAATATACCAAGATCCGAAGCGATTTGGTTGAACAGTTTATTACCCTCCCAATAATTAATATAATATTTGATTTAACAGTGCATGTTTATATTTGAAGTCGATTTATTCAACTTGGTTTCCTGACACTAGGTCGTCCACTCATCATTTTTTATTATGTAAGTTGGGTAGAAATAAAACGATTGAAATATTATAAGTTTTCACGTGGTGAATTTTATTATTAGACTCAATGAAATCCGATCAAAAAAGTCTATAATTAAATACATTGTTTTTATACAGTCACAATTCATTATATTCTACTATACATTGGTTTGGGAAATAAATATCATTAAACACAATAATGACGTAATGTTACATACTGTTGTCATTATACATCAAGATTTTTTCACTCCAATTACAAATGAAGCTACCGAATTATATAACGAAAGAATAAATTTATAATTTCACTGAATAAATTATTAAAAAAAGGAAAATAGTAGGAAAAATTAAGAAACTTATTGTATGAAAAATATACACCGTGTTTGCAATTTAGATTTAAAATAAACTGTTTTATGAAATGTTTCATTTAAAAAAATATACTTTATAAATTTACCATAATTTTTTTATTAACAATTTACTGAAAATCTTAAAAATGATAATGCTTTATTAAACATTATTATAATTAGTTATACAACTATTATTGAGAGTATTTTTCATATATTTTTGATTTTTATACAAGTAGTAATTAATATTTTAAGCACAACCGGGTAAAAATAGATAGGTACAAACTGAAATATTATCAAAAGGTGTGTTTCTTTTATTTTAAAATAAAAGTATAAATAACAATAAACTCTGTGTGAAAAAGGAATATACCTACTGTTAAGACAAAGAGATTTAAAAATACATAAAATAAAAAGGGACAAGTTAAATCAAAATTGCCGAATTAGTAAATTGCGTATAGAAATGTACATATTACAAAGCTGTCAAAAACGCTACTTTGCCTCTCGTAAATCATAGCGGATTTAAACTTATCTCCTTTTTAATTTTGCATACAAATTTGTTGGTAGTGATTTAATTGTTCTTGCATTTATAATTTAACCCACCGCATAGTATTATATTCCCAAAGAATAACACTGGACTTTAATTAAATTTTCTATCTAAGAGAAATTTCCAAGATAGGTTGTATTTCGCTGGGGAAACAACCCATATGTTTATCAAAATAAAAAATAACCCATCAGTATGTAAAAGTAGTGAAAGATAATGAAAAAAACCCATTCAAAATCCGAGCTACGTATGCGGATGTGTTAAGAACATTCAAAGCGATATTATTGTTGGTTTTTTTCTTAGTAGTCATTTATAATAATATTATCCACAGTTGTTTGAAAATCAACTAATCTTGCATAGTGATATATTAAACATATTTTCTGTCAATTTATTTAAATAAGTATATCATAATATTTCCGTTAAACACACGATAGCTTGAACCAAACTAAATTGGAATTTATTCTTAATATTCATTAAATATTATATTTATGATTCCAATACATTTTTTAAATAATCAAGATGGAAATACTCTTGTTTCTTCTTTTTTTTATATTTTTACAACATCATAATATTCATCAATCAATTTTAATCTAAATATAATATGTATTACTTGCCATTCTATTCATATTTTACAACCATGGCTAGTTAAAGTAATGATCATTATTGTTTTTACATAGTTTATCAAGTTGAAAATATTCCCTTATAATTTTAAGAACTTTATAGTGTAGAAAACATATATTTTAGACGTGAATTTATTATTTCAATATACTATTTCGTATCATACCTAACGTTAAATGATCAGCTTTTTTCATTTTTAAGAAAAATTACACTACCGTGTTTTAATCCTTTAGGCACCATAATCATTTTTCAATTCACATACAAATGCGCATTCCAATTTTAATATTATAATAAATTTTTAGTCGAATTAATTTTAATATTTACATTTTACACTATGTAAGCTATATACATTTTATTTGGATAATTCAAAAGATTTTCATACACAATTACATTATGTATTGATGTTTTTACGTTAAAATGTCATAAAAATATTTACAATGCTTCAATATATTGCTAGATGCTTGTCTATAAAGAAGATTAAGACGTATGTATTAAATATGAGTTTTAGAGTAGGATGTATGACAATACATATTATTAATAAAGTAGACATTTTTCCAGGAATCAGAAAGCGTTGAATTGGATACATTTATATATTTAATAAATGGATATTAAATTATGTATGTACATTAAATTAACAAGTTTACATAGTCACAATATGTATGTTAGAAGAGTTGCATATGTCCACTCACTTACTCACTTAGTGCTCCAACGTTTAACTCATCATCAAATAGGAACAACATTTTTTTATTGGTGTCATACAATCAAATTGATTTACGAGTAGGTACATATTATCACTAACACAAAGTGTCCAAGGAGTGTTTCTCATTTGAATGTTTTTAGGAGTGATGTAATGACATTTCACTTAGAACTTACTGCGTTAAGGTATACTGACGGCGACGTCAGTCGCTGTCGTATACGATGGAAGCTGCACTCTTTGTTCGGTGGTGATAGGAAGGTTCCCCGTTGGATGGAGGCAGCCAACGGTACGCAGCACGTTCCAAAGAAGTGCTGAAATTAAAGAAAAAACAAAATAATTAGTGAAACAGTTAACATTATTAATTAAATATTTTCCCGAGGTATAGTCGACGTGGATCATAGAAACATAGATTCAAGAGGCGTTGAAAAGATACAGATTGAAAAATGGTTGATGGTTGAATATCAATAATTTGTCCTTTCCCTGCAGTGTTTTATAAAGGGTAATTTATATGAAATACTTTTTACCATATATTTTTATTATAAATAAACAGTGAAATTACATTTGACATACATAATTAAATTAAGAATGTTTTATAATAAAAATATGTACCTATATTGTATAAAAAAATTAAACAGTGCAATTAACATAAAATAATTATTATACCAAAACCGCAAAATATCAAAAAATCGTAACACTAAGTCAATTATTTTTTGATTCAATTTTGCATATATACAGGACGCAAGAATGAACAATTTCGCTTACATAAATAACCTCACATTCTTTATATTTTCATTGTCAAGCAAATTTTACTAGATGGATGCCTTTAGGCCATTTATTTTTGTAATAAAATAACTTTAAAATAAAGATGGAAAACGCAAGTTTTCCGAGTTTTTCAGTAAATATTTTCAGACTATAATTATATTGTCTTGAAAATATACATAAATAGACAGAAAATTATATGATGTTGAGAATTAAGTCGCTAGCTATCTCGCTTGTGGCTTGACAGTAGGTACATTTTATAAACTTTGGTGAGTTAACTTAATTTCTTCAGGTTAATTTGTTTGTAAATTTATGGATAAAAAAATAATTAAATTAGCAACAATTAAAAGGACGACAAACATATTTTTTTCTTATATGTATGCTTCTGAGGTGTTAAAAAATATTGTAAAATTTATAATTACATACTATTAACGCTTAAGATTTTGATGCTCATTCAGTTTATTATGTCTGTACTCTGGGTTCAAATACACATTGAAAAAAACAACATGTACTTTTTCCATACTCGGGATTCAAACCCGGGACCCGCGATATTATATGCCGATACGTGACCGCACAGCCATCGTGGCCGTCAAATTTCTAGGTTCACTTTCATAGAATAAGATTTTTCTTTAGCTTCTATATATGAATGTAGTAATCCAGGAAGTAGGTATAAAAGAATTAATTATCATTTTGGTAGAAAAAGTCTTAGTAAAATCCTGTAATTTATTAACTTATATTGTATGTAAATCATTTTTATTATAAGCTTCTGGTTTTAGCGGAAATAATCAATAAAATTAATTAGAAAGTAAACTTCGATGTATCATAATATCCTGTTAAGACGACTAATGTGTTATATTATTCAATATTAGTTTTAATTCAGTTTTGGATGTTTTTATAAGATATTAAGCTTATAACATAATTAATTTAGTGATTTGGCAAAAATGGTTGTTTATAAATACTCAGCAGAGGAACTTCAAAAGTGAATAATATTTTAATTGAATTGGCGTGGTATAACTCCATTATAATGATTTTAAAACAAAGTTTTTCTTAATTATACGATAATTTAGTTATTTTATATTGACAGTTTTTTGGGTTATGAAACCATACAATAATAAGATACTACTGATGTCCCAAATTTTAACTTAAATTATTATCGTTAACAAAATATGGAAGAAAAATAGCGTACGTTGAGTTATTACCTATAATATGTTTAGTTTTTCATTCGCCAGTGGCGCAGTTACACTTACTTAAGGGCCCACTGAAGAGCCCGCCATTCAAATATAATTCAGTATAAAAAGGACCTCGGCGTCGTAACTACGTCAATTTAAATCGATCTTTTCGCAAAAATCACTAATCATCGGAGATTTTATTTCAAGAAATATTATTATTATTACTGATAATTTCTGCCGCACAGAGAATTATTATTATTTTATGAACACCTGCGAGATGAAGCCGATCAGAAAACAGGGCTGTCAAAATAATATTAAGCATTCATATTTTTTAAATGTTAATTTCATCATGGTTTTTAATCAAACCTGTGCAGGTACGTACTGCTAACTTGGGTGGATTTTGTAGCAAACATACTATTGATATATATACGGGTATATTATTATTATAACCCAATTCAAATTGAACATAGGTTGATACGCAAATACTATTATAGTATGTTTATGATTTCGAGAAAATAATACGATGGTATAATTAATCCATATCAATTATTTGAAAACATTACATTCGCACTTTGCACAAAATTACAAACACATTCGAAGTTTGCCGCACACGTACAGACCACGTGATATTTGTTTACGCAAAATCGTCGCTTTTCAAAATGGCGAATTTGATTACCAGATTTTACTGCGATGAATCAGTATGTTCCTTTTTGTCTTTTTTTATTCGTAGGTTTGTTTACTATGTACACCGAGAAATTTCCATTAATAAACTCGGAAACGATTTTTACAGAAGAGTTTTGGAATATAATGCAACCAAAACTGGAAAAAATTCTATCATGGGTGTTGACTTCCTGAATTAGCTAACCCCAGGTCCATGCCACTACGTGAACCACAGTGGATATTAAGCCATTTCCACACTGGCAACAAGTTGCTGGCAACCTCATTAAATTTTACGATACTTACCATAATTGCTTAAGAAATTTTACAATAATTATCGTAAAATCTAACGAGGTTGCCAGCAAATTAACTTGTTGCCAGTGTGGACCCGGCATTAGATGCACAAAACTTAAATAATATATATTATAAATAAAAATTTAAAATTATAAATATATATTATGATTTATGTCTTCGACAGCCCTGATGAAATAAATGTGAAATATGAGTCGGATCAGTCACAGAGCAAATTTATTAACACAAACAACTTTGACACGACCTTTTTATATTAACTAGTAGACCAGATATTATGGACCACATGTTAAAAAATCATATTTTCAATTCTCAAGGCCAATTCTGTAGAACGTCCTCTTAATGTAGTTATTTAAAAGTAAAAGTACTTAAATAAAACTCCACTACTGGTGAGCGAAAACCTAAGTTAAGAATATGTGCAATCTTTCTCTTATGTGCACAAGGCATATAACTCTGTAAGTACTACAGGGTCGTTTATTTTTATAGACTTGATAATGGTCTGATAACCGAAACAACTTATGGTTAAAAATCTTATTTATTATGATTTATATTATACTGTCATAATATAGTATAAATTTACGTCAGACAGAACAATATTATTATAAATAAACGTCTTCGGGTTCGTTTATCACAATATCTGTCTCTAGTTTATCGCAACTAAGGAGTCCATTACTGAGCCAAAATTTTGTTCCCGGGATTTCTGGATTACAATTTAACGATTCCGGGATTGGCATTTTTTTAGATAGTTAATTATTTTTTTTATATACGTAGTTATCAAATAGCATTGATAAAATCTGTCAAAAATGTCTTGTATAATTTATACTATTGAAGACATTAATAATTATTGTTAATATTGTGTACGTTCAATCTTGAAAATGCATATGTACTAGGTTTAATGGAGTAAATAATATTATTGATATATAAAAAAATGTGAAAATAAGACAGTTTTATTTATTTATTTATGAAAAGATAACAAATACAAGTTAAATTAAAATAAAAAATAACATATTGTGTTTATAATAAATACAATAGGTACTTATATAAATATAATAAAATTCACAAATATTCCGAGATTCCAACAATTGTTATTCATTCGTGGATATATTGGAATTAAATGAAATGAATGCATATTCATAAAATTTGGCATAGAAACAAGTGCGTGTCTGCACGTCAGTGGCGTCTTACTGGTTTTAAATAAACGGATTTATTATTTTTCTGATGTTGTTACTATTACGAGTGGTAGGAAAAAAATGATTATTTAATATCCGTGAGCATTCGGCGATTCCCCCTGTGATATGTGCAGGTACATATACGTCACTAACATAATGCTTTTGTACACAAACAAATTGATTGTGATTGATAAAAAAATCAATCTCGAAAGTTTCGGGATTATGTTTACTAATCCCGGGATTCATAGGTATTAAAAATTGTCTAGGATTGGATTCCCTAATCATTACTAGTTCGTTACTTGTTCTGTATACCGGGTAGTGGCTATAAAGTTGGAGGTAGGCTGTTAAGATCCGCCATAAATAGTGCATACTTTTTTCATTGAAATAAAATACATTTTATAGATGGCGAAAACCAAGCTATAATAGACAATAGTCAAAATTATTCGTGTATCTATAAAATATCTTAATATATAATTACAATATATAACTTTACATATTTTATAGGTAGATGAATATTTTTATCGATTATGGTTTGGTTAAGCAAGAGTTAATTAATTTAAAAAAACTAACCAACACTATCTGTAATAATATGTATTCCTATTTCAATAAAAATAAATACTTTTAACTAACAAAGTTTGTGTACTATTTATGGCGGATCTTAACAGCCTACCTTCACCGTTCGCTACTGATTCCGGGTTGTCATATAAGTATCTAGTTTATCTGGCCATCAGCTCAGAGATCCCTATCACCATCGTGTACTTTTGTGTCTTATTTATTACCAATTTATTTATTGTGATTTTATTGCGTTATACCCAACATTAACGTTTCCATGCCAAGTTACGCTATCCTCATAATCATTACAAATAAAGTCATTACCGTCGAAGAAAAATATTTCGTTGTCTACCATTAGGTAGGTACATCTACCACTTGATATAAAATAAATGTATCCTATAAAACCTTTCAGAAATTCTTATCACGTCTAGATTGTATTTGTATTTTTACTTTTAGTGAGACTTGACATATGTGATAGTAATAAAACACATTACGTGTAAATCATTCAGGAATTCCTTATACAAATAATAGGAAAGTATTAACATTAATCACTGGAGCAGTTTGATAGATCATTGTGTTTGAATCGAACAAAACAATAATTTTTCAAATATGACAGCAGAGATTCATAGGTAAGAATCCATAATAAAATTATCCGATATTATTTTCTTTCACTAAAATAAAAATAGTTTTGTATAAAATGTGTTTTTAGCCGAAACTTATTTTGTTAAGTAATAAAATTGAAATGATTTTTTGTAAACGATTGAATAGTAAAATTTTATATAATTGCCGAATTGGACGAGCTTCCTGGCTTTAGGTTTACTCCAAAGTTATTAATATAGCATGTGTCTGAATTGGATCCGGTGTGAGCTTTTTAGATGAACTTATATTATGATGGATAATTAATACGCGGGCTTGAAACAGTCTCCACTTTGCAAGTTGATTCAGACCATGGAACATACTATGAAGTCCTGTATCTCATAATATGCTTATCATGGATAAGTTTTAGCCATACACCGAGCTAAACCGGAGGTTGTTGCGTGGACTGATTATACTGTCACTAGTTGTGTGATTTTATTTCTGTGATTTAGTTTTGTAACATATTTTTTACCGATTTTTTGTGTTACCATCAAGTTTTTGATTAAGTGCCTATAATTATTATATACATATTTTGTTATAGTTTATACAATATATTTTTATAGCGCCATTAGTTGTAATATAAATGCAGCATGTAAAAAAATTAAGAGCGTACTTTAGTGAAACGGCAAATAATTTTCAACAGTAGGTGCGACGAAATTTCTCACTAGTCAGATAGTCGAGGTGTCCACACGTCAATTTTTTTTGTCATGGCGTCGGATGAAAATATTCTTAAATCGTGTAAAGATGACTAAAAAACTTTACGTATGTACTTAAAAAAGAAAACAAGTCAATGAATATACTATTAATATTAGTAATATAACAATAAATATAACATTAAATGGACGCTTGTTGGATTTTTATGACAAATTATATTTCGTTCGGCACGCATCATTTGCACAATCCGCGCATCGCCTAGCCACGATCTTTTTGTACAATGCCTCAACTGAAGTATAGCCTTACTTGGCCGTCGAAAAGGACCATGCTTAATTAGGTATGCTCATAGGTACTGATTTTGATTCATTCTGCAGAAAGAAGCGGAAGATCGAGAAAGGTGGAAAGTCTTGGTCGCTCAAAGGATGACAAAATCAAAAAGTGGTCATGATCTTCAGCCATGAGTATTTGACCAAAAAAACGATACTGATTTTATTATTTTTTAATAAACAGATAAATGTAGTTTACAAAAAATGAATTCTACGGACATGTCATTACAGTATTGTTACTCTATTCTGGCAGGAAATTTGTAGGCTTCCGCGTGATATATTTTTTTTATATAGGTAATAATTATATCGCTAGTAGTTAAAAATTAAGTTTGCCTATATTATAATAGGGATGATTATTTGAAATTTGCATTAATGTCTTATTCTACCCAAAATTATCACACTTTATTATTGAGAAATTTTGACTGTAAAGCGCGAAATATATTATGGTGCATGTTGTGTACTATCGCGTGACCTCACAGTAAGCTGTCGCTACGGAAAAAAAGTGGGTAATGTCGTTTTTTGGTGTTTAAAATGTAATCAGACTGATACCTCCCATCCCGTAGCACATTATGAACCTTTAAATGAACACTGTCAGTTAGCAAAATCTGCCGAAATCACTAGAACAACAATGAGGTCACCTCACGTTGTACTGCACTGCATCGACACCTGCATGACACAATGAATGTTTTTTTTATCATTTTCTACATGCCTACCCATTTTCGAATAATGTCAAAATCGCGCGTTTTTTGTTTTTAGCGATTGGCACTATGTATTTTTTATAATAATGACGTTATCTATTATCTATGGTCTGCGGGTTGGGTTTCGTTCAAAATATTATTGAATTTACACAGACCCATTACTAGGTTACTCCATCATTGAACTGAAAGAGATCGTGTTCGTTCAAAATATTATGCAAAATGACGAAACCATATACTAAATTTGTTTCCGTGACAGTGTGACAGTACGCAACATGCATATCAATATAATCACAACTTAAGAGCATTCTACAATGCCGACTAAACTCAGCCCATGGCACTGAATTGCGAATTACGATGGTAATTCTAGTTATCGATAATATTGTAATAAATGTAATGCGATAATAATTAGGTACCTACTTATACAATTTTTTTTAATTGAAAATTATAGTTATGGTTTTTTCATGACGTGACAATCAGCATTCATAAATATCGTTTAGAGTACATCACGTTGTGAGAATACTATATTATATTAAAATTATAGTAAGGCCCGTTTTAGACGGGACACCGGTGTCGTGCTCATATTAATATTGGAGGTGTTTGTATTCGAATAAAGGGGCATTTGTATTATGTTTATGAACGCCCAGAGCTAACGAGTCAACGCATAATTTCGCGTTATAAATTAGAACATAAAACTGGCTGCAGTAATAAAAACAAGTGTATTAGCGGCTTGAGAATGTAGCGGCCGACGAAAAAGTGTAGCGGACACGCGTTGACTCATTAGCTCTGCGGTGTTTATAAACATAGTACAAGGCCCACTTATTCAAATACAAAGGCTTCCTATAGTATATCGAGTGCGACACCGGTGTCCCGTCTGAAACGGGCCTGAAGTGTATATTGTAATTTCGTAATGACAGTACCACTTATCATTTATATTAACATATGATTGGCCAAATGACAGTCACTGTTATGTATAGATATGATGCTATTCTATCCACGAGCTTTTAGTGCGACAAACGCGCGTGGGCCTTCGACCAGATTCCCAATCTAAAAGCAGCGGTTATCTGTTTTGTAAATTATAATATACGACTTGTTGTATTGGATTTGTCAAACGTGAGTTCACTCGATCAATGTCATGGGCGTGGGGCGGCCAGCTTACG
This sequence comes from Rhyacophila brunnea, assembly GCF_057557595.1. Classification (NCBI taxonomy): domain Eukaryota; kingdom Metazoa; phylum Arthropoda; class Insecta; order Trichoptera; family Rhyacophilidae; genus Rhyacophila; species Rhyacophila brunnea. Next base: position 2,973,360 of record NW_028232796.1, on the reverse strand, counting down.
CGTTAATCACACTTTGTTTTTGATTAACAGAATACAACGTCTCAACACTTTTGTGCTGGATGAAAAAAAAATATAAATAATACTGCCAGCTCCATTGGCAGGTATTTTGTCATTAAATAATATTTTGACAGGACAGGATGTTGGTGTAAGTGATAGGGTTACTGTTTTAACGTGTTCATATTAATTATTAATGCTGGCTGTGTGATTTTGGGTCCTGATGTAATCTGTGAAATAATGTTGTCGTAGGCTTGTAAAATATTTGCGTAATTCAAAAACACAAACAACACTTCTCATACCTTACGCTTTTTATTAAGCCAAAAATTAAACTAATATTAATTAAAGTTAATAGCATATTATGTGTTTACTTACGTTTATTAAAATTTGATTAATGAAAATATGTAATTAAATTTGTTTATTTTCAAACTTAAGTGGAAGGCCTCAGTAGGTAATTTTTTTAATGAAATTTCTTTAACTGCAGTAGAATACAATCACCTACTTAAAGGAAAGGAATGAAATGCCAAATATCATGACATTGGAAACGGTTTTCAGCAGACATTTGCGTATGTATGTATCAAAATTTAAATGAAAAAAAAATATTATATTTTAGTTATCATGGACTTATTAGTACTGTCTTTTTAAAGTGTTAATTCACAAACGTTGTATAATAAAAAATGACGTATTTTGTGTATCGTATCAAAATTACTTAGAACCGTTTAGAATCCTTGCACTCGTAAAGGAGTTTAACTTCAACCCCGTGTGGAGGCCATGAACATTTTATTATCATGTCCCATTTTATTTGTTTTTAAGATCACCTAACAGAATGACCTTGAAGGCAATTTTGGTTTGTGACCAATTTATTGAGGGACAAGCTATAAAACGTAAAAATGGTAATGTATATCCCGTGAATGCCCTTATATATCCTCGAATGTTATCGATATTGAATACACGTTCCGTTTACGTAACAAACTTTAATGCATATTTTGATAAAAACGTAAATACTAAAAAATATATTTTCTTTAACACTTGTTTAGGCTGTTGATCATACATTTCTTCAGACTCGTACAAGCATACAACTACTCTCAGAAGGTTAGACAGTTTCAAAAGACTTTATAAAAGAACAAAAAAATTGTACTTAATGATTTTTCATTACACTGTTTATTACAATTTAGATACTTGTTATTAACCGTAACTATATAGGTACATCTATATATATAAAACAAATTCGGGTTAGTTATACCATTTATAACTCAAGAACGGCTAGACCGATTTTTATGATCTTTGATTTGTTGGATTTGCTCCGTCCCGAATAGCAGAATAACTATTTAAACATCGGATAAATCACGGAAAAAATAAATTATGAAGGAAATTCATTTTCTCATATATTTTGTATGGAACGGCTTTTGACTGATATCGATGAATTATTTGAAGGATGGAGCTCGCGCATTCGAAAATAAAAAAAAATCACAAAAATTAAAATCAGAATACAACGCCATCTCTGATAGATGACAGAAATAAGAAACAAACAAAAGAAAGAATAATAGTCAAAATGTCTAACTATCAATGGTGTAGTGTGCCCAACATTTCGTGCTTCATGTCAACAGCTCAATTTGCTTGAAAACGATACGAGTTACACCATTTATAACTCAAGAACGGCTGGACCGATTTTTATGATCATTGATTTGTTGGATTTGTCTCCACCCCAAATAGCAGAATAACTATTAAAACATCGAAAAAGTCATGGAAAAAAATTGTGAAGAAAATTCATTTTCTAATACATTTCGTATGGAGCGGCTTTTTTGATGATATCTCGAGAATCGATTGACTGATTTCGATGATTTTTTTGTTCGTCATCTGTTCGTCGTTTGTTGTTTGTTTTTTACGTTAAAATCGAGACGGAGCGCTTCACTTTCATTCAGTTGAACCAAGCCAAACTGCGTTCGGAGGAGTATAATATTCATTTACGCGATGCAATCAGCACCGAAGGAGATGCAGCTAATGTCGGTCGATTGACTATTCTACTGGCGATGTACATTGTCAGCCCGCGTCATATGCATGAATATGCGCAATATGCAATGGCATAATATTATGTTCGTCATTACGGTCGTCCAGATCTATCACCTTTACGTGCAATCCGAAATGGATAGAAATTGTTCAATTGCTGCCCCCGGACAAACATCAAATGATCAGCACGACATCACCGCACGTGTCTTCAAACAAAAAATCCTGTTGCTGATGAACTACATTGTTAATCATGGCGTCTTTGGGGATACTCGATGCTGGATGTATTCGATTGAATGGCAAAAACGAGGCTTACCGCATGCACATATTTTTATTTGGTTAGTTGAAAGAATTCGACCAGACCAAATAGATGACACCATATATGTGACGAGATTCCTGATCCCGAAATCGATCCAGACCTGCATGATGTTGTAATTACTAACATGATTCACGGACCGTGTGGCGCCATCAACCCCCAATCAACGGTGCATGGTCGACGGCAAGTGTTACAAGCGTTATCCACAAAATTTGACGGCGGAGACTATCACTGCGAACGATGGTTATCCACTATATCGGCGTCGATCACCCGATGATATCGGTAGTACTATCACAACGAAAGTGAAAGGAAACGATATCGTGGTCGACAGCACTTGGATTGTTCCGTATTTGCCACTTCTTTCCAAAACATTCAAGGCGCATTGCAACGTGGAGCATTGCAATTCAGTGAAGTCCATCAAATACATCTGCAAATATGTCACCAAAGGCAGCGATATGGCGGTTTTTGGTGTTCAAACTCCCAATACCAACGATAAAATCACGCACTATCAAGTTAGTCGATATGTGATGTGGCGTATTTTCTCATTCCCCATTCATAAACGTCATCACACCGTTGTACATTTGGCGGTGCATCTGGAGAATGGTCAACGAATTTATTTCAACGCATAGAATGTTGTTGAACGTGCTGAAACACCTCCAGCGACAACATTGACCAGTTTCTTTTCGATTTGCCAAAACGATCCGTTTGCACGAACGTTGCTCTACTCTGAGATGCCACTTTATTACACTTGGAACGCTTCATCGAAGAAATTTCAATGTCGGAAGCAAGGCGATGCAGTTCTTGATTATATACAGATGTGCGTTTTTCTGATGCTCTTGGTCGCATTTACACAGTTCATCCGAAGAATGACGAATGCTTCTACTTGCGGTTGTTGCCGGTGAATGTTCGTGGGCCGACATCATTTGAATCACTTCAAACTGTCAATGGTGTAGTGTGCCCAATATTTCGTACTGCATGTCAACGGCTCAATTTACTTGAAAACGAGGTATACACGAGGTATAAATGAGAACTCTGCCATTCTGGGCAGTGTTGACCTGTGTGTCCCTGATAACTATCTTAGAAATAGAGAACATCAGTTGTTTATTCTCCCAAGGTGCAGAACCAACCTGCCACTGGTAATGCCAATTGGGAGGGCGATAACTATGTTCAACGAAATTGCTTCGGGTGTTGATATATTCCACCTACGTGAGGATGAGTATAGGTGGACGTTATTTTATAAATTTTTAAAATAGGGTCTGCTTAACTCATCCGGTGTATTTCCATGTACCTATATAATTAATATTTTTGTATGTACATATTTGTTTAATAACATATTATCTATCTCTTTTTTATGTCATGTTGTGAACGTCTTAAACTTATAATTTGTAATGTCCACAATATGTAAAAATAGATAAATTGAAAAATTGAAAAAATTGAATTGAAAAATTGGGACATGACAATCGCTGAAGTAATTATTGTTTCTGCATCTCCAAGTCAGACACGCACATTATTTGCTATCATTATTTCGACATGCTTCCCATCGAATCCACCTGAACTGTGAAACAAGTACAAGGATTATGTCAGAAGACATTTTACATTGAATTCGTGTCAGTTCAGGGAATCCCGATCTCAGGCTTTGCTTTTGATCGAAGACATGTGTTACCTCACGTACGGCAGTTTGTTAGTCAAGTTAGGAATTCCATCGCCACATCGTGGAATGAACGACTCTTTCAATCTAGAATTGGAACGTGAATATGATTGAGATAATTGAACCAATCAGTTCGAACGAATGTACCACTGTTGAACCCTCAACAGAAGGAAGTGTACGATAAGTTAATGAAGGCAATTAATGATGAATATGGTGGCTTATTTTTCCTCGATGCGCCCGGTAGAACTGGAAAGACATTCCTCATGTTCATGATTTTGCCACTGTTCGTGCGAGATCCGAAATTGATGTAGCAGTTGCTTCTTCCGGGATAGCGGCCACGTTGCTAGAAGGATACTGAACGGCTCATTCAGCGTTGAAATTACCTTTAAACCTTCAAACGACTGAAAAACCGACATGAAACATTGCAAAACACTCAGCAATGGCTAAAGGTTTGGAAGCAAGTAAAATCATCGCCTGGCATGAATGCACAATGGCGCACAAACGCGTATTAGAAGCACTCAATCGAACTATGAAAGATCTGCGATCAAGGTGTTTTGGAGGCGCAATGTTTCTACTATCTGGCGATTTCCGCCAAACACTACCAGTCATTCCAAGATCGACCGCTGCCGATGAAATAAACGCTTGCCTCAAATCATCGACTCTGTGGCGCTATGTGAAGAAACTTCAGCTGACGACAAACATGCGTTGCATTGCTAAACGATCCATCTGCCGAAGATTTCTCCAAGCAATTGCTGACTATCGGTAACGGCCGTGTTCCTGTCGACGAATCGAACGGATTGATTTCGTTTCCGTTGAATTTTTGCAATTTCGTCTCAACGAAGGACGACCTCATCAACAAAGTGTTCCCGAACATCATTGTTAACCACGATCAACAAATCACAAGGCCAATCTTTGAGTGTTTGTAGCCTGAATCTAGAAAATGAATGTTTCTCTCACGGTCAATTGTACGTAGCATGATCACGTGTCGGCAAACCATCAACTTTGTTCGTTCTCGCACTTGACAACAAAATGAAAAATGTCGTATAGCACAAGTTACTTCAATGAAGGGAATCGACCCGAGTGCAACCTATCCACCAAATAGTTTAACTGAAAGTAGTGCAACAATGCTACGCGAATCCTATCTATTCGCTTCAATAAAGCAAATGCCTTGCTGCCACGCGAATTACATTCATTTCAATGTAATTAAAATACTTTTCATTTTGATTTGATTTTTGCACATTTATTGAACTTATTTAATTTTGAGTATTCATAAACACTGAATTAAATTCAGCTAATAAGTTAACACAAGATTTCTTGATTCAGAGGCGGTACGAAGTTCGCCGGGTCAGCTAGTATAAATATATAATATACTTTTTAACACTGCAACAAGCCATGTGGCTTAATGATAGTAGTGTAGTGAATCAGTACTGTAATATTATAAGTGAAATAATCATACACTCAGATTGCAAAATATTGTCAGTATTCTGAGCACATCTGGAATCGTACCCGAATGCATTTTTGTATTAGTAAAACAATATTTAGAGCAAACGATATTTACTCATACAATATTCTGTATTAATTGTATTCATATTAATGGTATCACCGTGTAATAATGACATGTCGGTTCATATTATGAAGATGATAATATACTCATGCTTGTATCAATCATATCCGAATTATTACAACAATATTTGCCGTATGTGTAAGTACGGTTTCTTAGTTATATAGGAGTGTGAAGATTCATCGCCCCAGAATCTACATAGATACAATGAATGCTCCAGCGCTCACAGAATAACGCCAATGTATTGTGTGCTCAGAGCATTTTGGCGATCAGTACCAGTGTTGCCATCTTTTTCTTTATTGATTATAGTACAAAAGGGTAACAATTATAGTATTTCTGAAAATTATAGTCCAGGAAAATTTTTCGTCTCGAATCCTACAAAATTATAGTATTTTTGACATATTTGCGTAAAATTAAAAAAAAAAAACACGTTACACAATATGTTTTTTTAAATTCATTAAGCCCTGCCTAAACCAGACCATAGTAGACAAAAAATATTACTCTATCTATAAAATATCCAAAACTATGTATGTTTTAATGGCATACCATATAGATAGACGATTATTTTTTGACTATTATCTATTATGCAGTGTAATAGAATTTAAAAAAATTAACCAACACCATCTTTCAATTGTTGACTTAGTCCAATGAAAACAAATACGTATGACTGACAAAGTTTATTGTGACTATTTATGTCGTATCTGAGCAGCCTACCCCCACCCTTCGCCACTGTGTTATTCCAATATTACTTTGGTAGGTATGTGATTAATATTGTGAGAGGACACAAATTCAACATTCCCCATCTCATTATTCAGGGAAAAATTGTCGATATTCTGATTCACATAGCAGAGGACAATGCCGCATTTTGTTACTTACCTACTTGAAAACCTCTTGTATTGGTACAACTGCAGTTTAAACTGAAGATCGCTTTAATGGAGTCCAATTTCCGATAAAAAACGGATTAAGAAAGAAAACCATGCAACTGATGCGAGTTGTATACTATTATTTTTAGCGATTACTACAAAATGTAAAAAAAAACTCAATCGTCATCAACAAGGGTTATTTTAAAATATCCCTTGACTCGAAAATTTGTACAAATGGTCATAATATTATAATTAATATGTTGTATTCAGACAGTTCATTATCACATGATGTGATATTTATAACGCGGATCTAGAAAGGTGCCCTATCTGCTTCTTAGAGCGAGATATGGGATGAAAATTACAGCTTGATAAACGGCATTTTTGAAAATTCATACTACAATAATTGTGATACCAGTGGCACCGTGTAGAACAGGGGTTCTTAACCTTTTTGCGGTAGCGGGCGCATTTGAGATTTGGGATAATAGTGGCGGGCGCACATCGGATTTCTAAAAATTCGTCAAAACATTATCATAAAATCGTTCGATTTTAAGATAATGTCATTTTGAATATCTACAATTTCTTTTTTTTGGCCTTCTTGAAGAATTTCCGCTATGAAGTCTATGTCTGTATTGAAAGGATTTAAAAAAATGTAGCTATCGTTTCGATAATGGAAAATTGCTGGAAACTATTTTCAAATTGCTCTAAAAGCATGTTAATATGAGTAATAAATAATTTTACGTTAAAATTATTTTTACCAATCACTTTTTTCATCCTTGGAAAATATACAAGAAAGTTTTTCGAAAAAATATTTATCCAAAACTGTATTTTATCTTTGAAGGGGTTTATAGAACTAATCATTTCTGCTATATCTTTATTTTTTCCCTGAAGTTCAAGATTTAAATGTTAAATTATATCAGCCAATGATGGTTATCTAATTGTTTGAATGTTTGACCTTTAGAAATGAATTTTTTATAAATCTCAAAAATATGCTTATTTGGTTGCGATTTTGATAAATAATTTTATTAAAAATAAAATTTTAGTTATTTAATACTTTGCCGGGGGCGCACGAAAATGGCTCCGCGGGCGCATATGCGTCCTCGGGCACGCGGTTAAGAACCTCTGGTGTAGAGCAATCAAACCAAATTTTTCGTACTACACGCCCGCCAGCTGACAAATTTCAATCAGCAACATCATTAAATTGTAAAGACAGTTTATCATGGTACAATAATTTAGAATAAACAGTGTGATCTATATCAGCTCTTATAAAAGCCATATAAAAAGTAACCGAGATATAATAGCACATAAGTAAATAATTTCAGTTATTTTTGTAGGTCAAACAAACGTCAAAGTGATATGATATAGAAAATGTCAGTGACACTGCACATGCGTAGCTGCTATATACCGGTTATTAAGTGTTAACTTTTAATTTAGTACCATGGGTACTTTAAATCATCTAAATTCAGTCAAAGCACATTTGGATACTTGGCGACCTTACCCAAGACTTTGGTAACTGCTCCTGAGACATTCCCAGTCATGAAAAATATCGTTCACATCAAACATAGGATCGGAGATTATTTGGTGGGGCCATTAACTTCAATATTGTTGTGGTCATTCTACTATATGAAAAGCACATAATTTTCCATGCCTAATAGATCCATTTTCAATTTTTGAGTGTCTCTTATTTTTAAATTAACTTAGATTCGTCAATATCTCAATATGGTGGACATGGAAAGAGTGAATCTGAAATGTTTTACCATGTTTTTATTAGCTCGTATTCTTGTTTGTCCAAGATTTTTAACTAACTTCCCGACTAGCTAGACATTTGAAACTTTTAGAATATATCAGAACACAACGGGAATGCATTTTTTAATACTTTTAGCCATCTTTAAGCAGAATTGAATTCATTTTTAGTTAATTCTGTTTTGTATGTTTCGGAAAAAATTCGTAAAAAGCAATATTTACTACTCACTATTATTGGATGCTAAGTGGGTCCTAGCAACTAAATTAATAATATATACGTGCGTTACTATGGAAATCAATATGTAATGTCAAAATGACATTTCAGTATTCTATATTTATTAATACATAGAATTGTCAAGTTTATATGATTCAACAGAAAATTAAAAAACGTGGTATATAAAAGGTTCTTTTTATCTTGTAATTATTTTACAGTTATTATTAGTACCTAGCTATTTTTTTAATTTATAGAAATAATTGATAACATTGAGTTTATATATATTATAATATAGATAGATGTTCTTTCATTTATACAATACTAAAGCATTGCATAATCTCTGCGCTGGACTAGCCCGCGCTGAGTAGAACCAAACATGTATCTATTGGTACCTATCTACTTAACAATAATAGCATCATGCCTAGGCTCAGGTTCTATACATAGACCTGCTAATTTGAACTTGACTAATTATCACGAAGAGAGGAAATCAATTTGAACACCTTGCACGGCATATGGCTCACAATAATTTGAATATTGATTGCGACTATTAACTCGCACAAATGCAGTGATTCTCAAACTAAAATAGATTTACGACACAGGTTTAAAAACTATTCTAATTGAATAAATTTTGATATGCATAAACAAATCAGTAAATATATCGGTTTCGAAAAAGATTAATAGTATGATTTACATTAAACCTCTGTGCTTACTTGGTATCACATCAGAATTTACGCTGAAAAAGGCATTCACAGCACTAGAAGCCTCTGGCAAAAGAATGGGCTTACAAATAAACGAGGCAAAACCTAAATACGTGCCTGTATATGTCATACCACGAGAAGGCGCACCAAAGCTATATATTGGTGCATACAAGTTTGATACAGTCGACAGTTTCATATACCTTGGTTCTCTTGTAACTCGACATAATGATGTTACAGAAGAAATAAACAAGAGAATTATGTCTGCGAATAAATGCTATTTTGGCCTGTTAAGACATTTTAAGTCCCGCATACTATCTCGCCGAACTAAAAACATTCTTTACAAGACACTTGTAAAGCCAGTGCTCACCTACGCATCGGAAACCTGGACATTAACTCTGCGAAATGAATGAGTCCTGAACATTTTTGAAAGAAAATTTCTCCGCCGTATATATCAGGGACGGCACTAATTGGAGGAGAAGATATAATGCTGAGCTCTACGGGTTATACGAAGATTGTAGCGCAGTTCAATCTATTAAGATTGGGAGACTGCGATGGCTAGGTTATGTGCACCGTATGAATGACAATGAACCGGCAAAGAGAGTGATGTCCGGCAATCCAATCGGGCGTAGAAGAAGAGGCAGGTCAAAGATTCGCTGGTTGGAGATGGAGCTGCCAATGACTGCCGTGTTCTAGGGGCACCAAATTGGAAAGCGTTTTAGGAAGCCAAGACCCACACCGGGTTGTCGCGCCCCTGATGATGATGATCATGCTTACTTGGTATAAATTAGTAGGTAACGTATAAAAAACAGTAAGTACCTACGGTAAAAAAATTGAGAATGTAAAATTCTTTATTGAAATTTTAAAAACGCTACAGTTGCATGCTATTATTTAATTAACTATAATGCACCTGGCTAAATTGGCTGAGATTAGATTTTTCAAGATAATATTGAGTTTTAGGTTGAGTTAGTGACTAACATCCGTTTCTCGTTAAACCAAAATCTGGAAACCTCTTCGTGAGGCGGCCCAGGTCCACATAGGATTGTAGGGCCAATTAAAAAAAACGTATGATGTAATATTTAATAATAATTACAAAGATACCTAAGTACAGGACTAACTTTTAAATACTTATGCATAATTTGAAAACATCTTTTGCATAATTATACCGACAAGAATTAAATCACTTTTGAAAAAAACAACACCCGACGTCATTTTATGTGAGAGCTAATAGTTAATTTTTTTGTAATTAAGTAGGATGTCGTAACTTAATTATAAAAGCATAATGGCGCGAATCCAGCGGTTACAGATCGGTGTTGTTTGGGTATAACCTGATAACTGTTTTTTTGGTTATTTTATGTTAGAGTAAAGGTTGGGTCACTTCCATTTGGTAATAACCTGATAATCAGTATTTCATTTGAAAATACTTAAAACGCTATAATAATAATATGATGATATGTGAACAAAGACGGCGGTTACTTTGGTCAAAACACGACAAAAGATCTTTTGTCATATTTTTGATCACTGATAAGTGACATTATTTTCCTAATTAGTGGAATAATTGAAAATATAAATATTTACATATTCTTCTTCATTTATTTATTTAAAAATGTGTTCTCAAAGTTAGACAAACAATTGAAGCGAGATTTATGGAGGCAATTACAATTTTAAAATTGCTCTCCTGTTAATTCAACATATTATGCCCAAACAACACCGAGATTCATGTCCCGTTGGGTGTCGTATTTTTTTTAAATGATTTTTTCTAGTGGGTATATGCATGAGATGTTTTCAAATTATACATGTTCAATATATAGAATGTTACATTCTTAAATCTTATGTATTATTCATTGAATAAAAAAAATAGTTTATTACTTTTCCCTTTCCCTCTCGATAATCTTCTTTAGTATTCATGTGTTTCAGTTTTGTACCAATCCATCTCCACAAAATCAACTCATATATTTCGAGGGTTACCTTCAGATTAATGCATAGTATCTAAAGTGACCTATCTGTTTCTAATAAAATTCGCATATCACAGTGTTTGTTACTTATAAAATCAACTATCACCTACCTAAATTGTGGGTCATAGCAGGTCGTGGTTCACTTTCACTCTATAAGCCCTATATTCTATAGTGCGTCCAAATATTTTACGGAATGTTTGTATCTCAAATACTGTTAAACATGTCTAGATAGTTTTTGAAAATTGAAATAAAATTAATTCCGCATACTCCAATCGCGCTATTAAATATATTAATGTGAAATACCTTTTTTAGGATTGGCATACTCGTATATACATTATGAAACATAGGAAAGGTGATGTTTATTCACTGAGTTTTTACCATACCTTTGCTTACGTTTTAGTTTTAATTAAACGTCGAAATATGCAAAAACACATAACCACAGCGCACAAATATGTGCATAAATAAACCAATCTATTCCGAACGTTCCACTGCTCATAAACAAGGACACGTCTATAAACTCATTAAAACTTTGGCAATTTTTAAAATCCATTAAAGTTGCCTTCGTGAGCGATGAGCTTTAGGTGCAGTGGTGGCGAAACTTTGGTGCGGTAATAGCAAGGGAAGTATTTTTGAAATAATGTGAATAAATCGTTTTCGGGCCATTAATATCAATACTGCGAGATGAGTACTGGCGCGGTGAAAAAGTTTTATGACGTCCAGCGCGTTTTCTCGCTCATTATTTTCCGATAACTTTTCGCTCTATCAAAATCGCAGAGTCGACGGGGAATTCCAGTGTTTTAATAATAATTTCAAGGGGCGGTAAGACCATATTTCACTTTTATTAAACTACTAAAATATTACGGCACAAAAAACACAAATATAAAAAAATATATTAATAAAACTTAAATGTAATAGTACCTACTAAAAACACAGCTATTATAATATATTATTTACCTACTAGAAAAAATAGGAGTGGGATTTGAGATCGCATTCACTGGATTTGCGCTAATTGGTATTTTTTTTAATCATGATCATAATGTTTATTATGTTTAATAAAGAATGTTACATTCTCACATATTGTGAATTATTCGTTGAACAAAAAAAAGTTTATGATGAAATGAATTATTTTTAAAAGCACTAAGATACCTTAAAACACAAATATGTTTAATCTTCCCTTAGATGAAACCTTCTGTAGTCTCTCAATACAAGACAGCTACAATTAAATTCAAATTAGGCTTGAGTGACATTTTTATATGCAAAAAAATATAGGTAGGTACCTATAACTATTTTCCCATTTGCATATTTGTAACAACCAGATTTTTTGTGCCATTTGTATACATATATTTTAGCTTTATCTCTATCCAAAAAGGTTTTCTTCACAATTTTCACTAAACATAGTGTTTTATTCATGGTTAATTTATAAAATTCTATATATTATAATCCGATATGAAGAGTAAATCAAGTTAACGAAGAATTTAATTACGTTCCCAAATCAATTAAAATTTCTTAATCAATATTATCTGGTCATGTCCAATGAATTTGGATCACCAGCCCAAAAAAATAAAGATACAGAACGACGATTTACAAACAATCGGTATCTGAATAATTGGATGAGGATATAATATGTCGGAAAACGTTAATGGAAACTACAAGAGATCAGGGTCCACCCTGAGCAACTGCGCTGAATGAGGAATATTGTCACGAGCTATCACAAAGTCAACGATGAATCTTGTCTTGTATCTGAAATGATAGCTTGTTAAAGTGAACTATCACTTTATTTATCATTCGACTAACTACAATCTGTCGTAACTCACAATTAAGAAATCTTACAGGAGCCAAAAAACTGTATAAATTTAGTGTAATGTATGATGAAACCATAAATAGTTTATTCTGATTCTATACATTTTTGAAGTATACGACGCAGACCAAGTGAAAATCTAACATGAAAAATTTTCTATATCTTGTTTGGAAGGCATACGACATATTATTTTTATTAGTTTTTGTGTTATGTAGAATAATATGACATTTTGTTTTATTTAATTTAAAAGAAAACTGTTCATCAAAACTTTCTGATATTCTACACAGGTATGTAGGTATACTAAAACTCCTTGCTTGAATCAACAAAACTGACAATTTATCCAAATTGGTGGGTTATGACATATTATTATTTGTCAAACGTTATGTTATTAATAGTTACTATAATAATTTATTTTTATTTCTTAAAAGAAATGGTTAAATTATAAATAATATTTATTTGAGTTCATCGGGTTGACTGATTTAACATTTGATGTGAACTAGGAAAAACGTTATATCTGTAAATCTCTTAATCTATCAGTAAAGCGCACGTCTGTATCAAATGGCAGATAGTTGAAGACAATAAGAACTAATCTTGCTCGTCGATAGTTTATAAGTATATTCTATTCAGTCATTCGTAAACAATTTCTTTATAAAACGTCGAAAGGAAATGGATTGACATATGCACTCACCAAACCACGACCAAAACCGCTAACCGGCAGCCATTGATTAGAATAAACGTCACAGGAAGTACGCCTCATGCTTACGGCCGATGGCTCAACCCCTTCAAGTTAAAACTCGGTGATTGCATCAATGTTAACTCTTTGAGGGGAAAAGAGGTGTTACAGTACGCCCCCTACCGTTTGTTGAACACTTGCAAGGGACTTTAAGAAATTTGATATTTTTGATGCACACGCACACTTCGATAACAATTTTATATTATATTTCGAGTATCTATTTACATGTTGTATAAATAAATCAACAACAAAAAAACTTCTAACAATTACAATGAACTTTTAATAAATGTATCTATGTATTATTTGAATGTTAATTGGTTTTAATTTAAAAATTCTGGTGATTCAGATAATTCTGCATATATTTTGTGATTTGACAATAATTCGAAACACTAAATCTCTTCTAATTTGATTCTAATAAATATAACTCACATGTAAGTCACATATTATGTCTTAATATGGTGTCTCTCATCCTGATTTTTATTAAATTGTAATATATTGTATTAATATGTTTTAGTTTTTAATGAGAGTTATTAATTATGGCCTGATCATTTTGATTAGGAATTCATTTAGCTTATCAGATTTTACTACGATAACACAATATATTATTTTATTTGTATTATCAACCGTTCTTATAAATATTTTAACAATATTCGCAAAAACTATTACGATAAAAACAACATTAGTAGATATGTAGGTATCATGTAATAGTGAAGATATTAGTAGTGTATTAAAACTAAATATTTTTTTTTTTTTTTTAATATAATATTGTATGGATAAACAGTTATACACAATATTATTATATTCATTATTTTTCAACATCCCAATTTAATAATTAATAGCTGTCCATGATTCATTATAATATAATGCAAAGCTAACAATTTACCGCTATAAGCGCTTTTAAATCATGTCGCCGTCCCTTTTGACACCGGTCTAAATTATGAGACAGATATATGACATGGAACGGTATAATGTCGCATGGATGAAGGTTTTGAAAGAAGGGGTTGTGCCACTAACTAACTAAGTTTACTTCCAAAAATCTATTTATTTACTGAAATATTAGAGAGTTAGATTTTGTCATCACTGTTTGGTACAATTGCAGTGTACCTACTATTAGCTGGTGTATGAATGCGAATATACTTCAAAACAGTATCTCTTGAGAATGGCTTCCACAACGAGCCCGAAATGTCAAGGTGGAAGAATTCAAATATCTATATAGGATAGGAAAAAAAACAACATTAAAAGTCTGATATACCGACCAACAACAAACATCTTGTTAAATCTATATTATATACTATGTAGATTATAGATTAGGTAAATCTTTTGAAATAAGTAAAAATTACAATGGTGTGGTGTATTCTGTTATTCTATTATTTTTTTCTTATTTTACAACAGATTATGACGTCCAATAGGTGGTGTAGTAGTTAAAAAATATCATTAAAAATAAATAAAAATGTGCTATCTGCAAGACGTACCAAAGTGAAATAAATGGTTAAAAGATATTTAGATATAGGTAGTTATTTTTTTTTATATAATAAGAAGTGAAGTTGTTGTTAACCACTTTCTCAACTTATCGGGTCGTTAATCCGGATTAAACACATACTTAATAAACAACATAATATATTTCTCCAGGCGATCGAATCCACAGTTTCAGAGATGCGTCCTCTACTAACGTCACCACGGGTCGGAGATTATTTATAATGCAAGTAATACCACATACCTAACGAATTAACAAAAGTAGAAATGCAAAGTTTAGTTTCGGTGTACTAAACTACCCTCCACGTAACCTTGCAATTTGGAATAGATTTTTTTGAATTATTTTGAATTATTTGATGAATTAGCCAATCTGGCGGCTGGCATTTACTAATACACTAATACGGAGTGCATATTACACACAAATCTTGTCACTGCCTACAATTGCAAAGTTACATGGAAGATACTATACTTAACGATGGTCAGACTATAAAATGCAAGAAATACAAAGCCAGTCTGAATGTTATCAATATCGAATGAATGTTTCGATTACGTGATAAGATGATACAGACTTAGCTACTGAAAAAAAATATTATTTAACAGGTGTTTTTATCACATATTTATCCACACTATATCTTGATACAGCCTCACCCACAGGGCAACCTTCGTCCCATTTTTTGTAGTCCTTGAGTAATACTTATAAGTGGATGGTGTGGAAAATAATTGTAAGTATTATCTTCAGTACTTCAAAATATTATTTTCTTTAATTTCAAATAATATGAAGTGTGTACCTAATTAATAATCTTTGGTGAAGAGAGTGATGCCATTGTGGAGACTATGAAACATTAAGTTTCTAATGATACTGCTACCGTCTGAATACATTTTATGAAAATATAGTATGTATTGTCTCTCCTTGCAGTTGTTTCAGAATGTAATTTATTAAATGCAGTGGGAAAGCGGCGTGTTGGTTCATTATGGCGAATGAAAAATGGCTGTGTTCAAATAAATCCGAGCATTATAATATATCAATCCAGTGTATGATTCTGGAAGCAAATGTCTCGTGAAATGAATTATTGAGAGTTCCCAGCCTCAGAATGGATGTACCGCACTCGGCCGATAATAAATATTAATGGTTCGTAGGAACAGTTATGACACGATTTCGTTTCTATATTATCTGAAAGGAAACTTTCAGAGATATTATTTTTCTTACTTTTTTTAAGGGCATCATTATCTCATACCTTTGTGTTTAGACTTCATAACCTAATCTAACCTAACCTAACACAAATACATTATTGATATAGCATTTTATAACTATGTAACATCACTTGTTATAGGAACATGTTCAGCGATAGACAAGTTCAGAATATCCACTTCTGCGTATCTATTCAATACACAATACTGTTTTCGGCCGCTACGGCAGCTATCTAGGGTAGGTTTGTATCGAAGTATTAACACTTATTGTAAGAATTAGATTAAACAGTCAAAACTGTCTATCTCGCTCTAAAATTTACCACAGTCAAAAGAGGTGTTGTTAAAACATATATACACAGTGCTAATACTTCGATACAAACTTACCCTAGATAGCTTCCGTAGCGGCCGAAAGCTGTCTTGCGTATGGAATAAATGCGATGAAGTCTTGGATCGCGGAATCAAAGCTTCTAAATTTAGGTACCTACATGTTGTTTTTTTTTCTCAATTTAAGTTGGATCCAGAGCGTAGTCTTAAAAGGTTGAACGAATAGTTGAAAACTTCGAAAAAATGAATAAACGAGAGCACAAACATGAACCACCAAACGCACCATTTGACTACCATCGTTTCCAACTCGAGTTTCCACTCCCTTATGTCTACTGAAAGCTTTCTCCGCTACCTTAGCCTAAGCTGTTTTTCTTTATACACAGTTGAACTACCGTAGTCTAGGTTTTTCGATCCTCATTTTTCCTTCTGGTCAATCGAAGAGAAACATCTTTGGTAGTTGGGTATCGTTATCCTTGAGACATTATCTATCAAATGGAGTTTCCCCACTTTCACGTCTATCACAACGGGGAGATCATCGTATAGCATGTACAATGCAAAGATTGCAAATTTATTTAAAAGGTGAAGACATTCACCAAATGAAAATAATCACAATATAATCGCCAGCTAGATTATCAATGTATCTCGAAAGTGATGTAATAAATGACATTCTAGCGAGATATCGAATTTAAAAAAAAATACAATTTAACACATTAAATAATAATTTAATATGTGTATTAATTAAGGCGCTAAGTACCAAATTAATAAAAACTGTCATTTTTATAGAAAAATATTCTACACACCAACGCCAATAACTTCAACTATAGTCTAAGTGCCTCAAGCAAGTCAAAAAAACACAGCAAAATAATTAAACCTGTCGACGTTGTATGTCCGTTGGCGTGTTTTATTTATAATGGTGTAAGTAGCACTGCAGTGGTCAACGGCATTCAATATAAAATAGCTGACGATGGTGTGTTGACACTTGCGAGTTCTTAATACCTAAAATTATAGAATCTGCCGTGATTGCTTCACACTGTAAAACTACATTTTTCAAAAGGTCTGCTTCATGAAATTTTACTGCAATGACTCGGTATTTTGTAACTATAGGCAATAGTACTTTTTGGTACTTAGAGCCTTATTTAATACACGTATTCATATGTTTTTAATCAGATATAGCATTCCCTATAGAACATTGTATAATATACAAGAATAGTGTATATTCTTTTTTAGAATGCTTCCACCAACTATCAATATTTTATTCCGCCTGAAAAATAGATATATACATATATATATTTGTATAATATGTAAATGTATGTACCTACCTATATACAATCTTTCTTCAATAATATTATAACGCCACCTAAATGTATTACCTCTATTACTGTATTGTACAAACGTATATAAGTAATAAAAGGAAGTACCTATATTACTTTCCAAAAGTTTACGAAAAACACACATAGTTTTTTTACGGGTATATAACGAGTACCTACTATAGAATAAATTCCATTTAAACTTTACGGTTAATTTTCTGATACAAACGTAGCTTCAAAGATGCATTAACTTATTAATTGGGTATTTTTAGTTATTTACTTTAAGATTTATAAAGAATTTCCACTTAATAAGTTGTATTACGAGTACCTAAAAGTGGGTTCTTTTCAAACAACCTGTAATTATTTATATTTTTTGTATCAACATTTTGAAACTAATCATATAATTTGGGTAAGATTATTTTTGTATGAAAAAAGAATAAAATATTTCTTAACAAATCATTTAAATCTTAATTCAATATTATGCCGCACATCTTCCTCCAGGGCAGTGCGTTTAAAAATATAATATTAAAAAGTGTATTGTAACAATAGTTCAAGGGGTAATTTATTATTATGTCGGGCATATAAAAGGTGCATTTTTAATAAACGAAAAAAAATGAATTTACTCGGCGCGAGCGGCTTAGCATTTTTGATACTCAAACACCCAGCAATAAATCATATCAATAATTCACAGCCAACCCTAAATTTAACTTTCATATACGTCACATTTAATACATTGTGTTTAATAAACGATGGGTCTACTGCTTCCCCCATACCCTATGCCGCCCCAGACTACCCCAACAATTTCGAATAATTATTATTCTACTCCGCAGTGATTTGATACAATATTGTTCAAATACAATGCGACATTTGTTGTAATAAATAACACAGTTTGGTTGGACTCAGTTCACCTACATACATCACAATATTTTAACCGAGTACTTAGCATTCTGCCACCTAGACGAGCATGTGGGTAGTTTTAATATTTAAAATAATCAATACTCATGAATCACGAATGTTTATTATTTTTTATTCGCAAAAGCTTTGCCATATGCTGAGCTTTAAATTTAATCCACCCTTGATATTATGAATACGTGCCTAAGAATAAATAATATCGCTACGATTTATTGCATTTAATATAATAATAAATTAAATTAGAAATTAAATAACTCATAACTATTTATTTATTGTGATATAGTAATAGATTACTATTGATCTGATAAAACCATGGTTTGATTATATTTATCCAATGGAAATTGTATGTGACATTTTAGGTAAAAATAATAATATGCAGAGAAAACATTCAAAAGAAATCGGGGATATCTTGTCTGCTCTCCAAATGTGTAAAATTAAGCACCTTTGATTGTTGATGCCATTTGGAGCGGCATTTGCTGTATATTCCACTTGCATAGGTGTTATTTTAGGTAAAATTTGTATATAAATTCTTAAAATATCGCCAATTTAGCCCACTCGGTGTACAAACCCCTTTTTATGATTTTAGATTTTGTCTTATTTATATGTAAGTACCTAACTAACAATTAGTAGAAATAACAAGTGCATTTTTTAGACCCGGAATTTAAACTAAAATCCCAAGACTAAATATACCGACATGTTACCACTTGACCATCGCGGGTGTAGATATGTAACTGCAACCTTTGTATAATGTCGGTTATTTTCTTTATATATTTCATGTGATGTTGCGAATGGTTTATAATTAGTAATATTCATGGATATAAATAAATTGTAACTTGAAGAATTGTTAAGTTCTTGGCATCAGCAATTATTGGCACGACAATGTGAATATTAGGGAGGACTAAATAAGCTTTCTTGATGAAGCCAATGCTGACTCCGGCTTGCAAAGTTGTGTAGATCCATTGGCCAATAGGGGAAACTAAGAATCCTTCGGACACAAAGTGACATTGAAGAGGCCATAATTTTATTATTATATATTTTTTATTCATCGCATTCTGATCTATACGAGAGATTTATCAAGTTTCTATTTCAAAATAATTGTACTTTTTAAAACAGTCTTAAATTAAATAGTATTCAAAAAAATATAAATTCAAGGGTAAGTCAAGTAAAATATATAAGTACTTTTTTATTTCATTTATCAATTCAATTCACGGAGATACATCGTACGCAAAGTCTAATGAATAAGATCATAACTTAATAAAACATATTAAATAAAATAAAATAAAGAAAAAAAAAAAACATATTGTATTGAAAAGTTTAAGTTTACCTAATAATGTATGGGTTGATATATGATTCAAATTCCTTTCCGATACAGAAATTTTACCAGCAATACGTCAGCGGAAGATATATTGAGAGCAATATTAAAAAATAATAATTTTATTCAATATTGCTGATGCAAAAAAGACGAAACGCGACACATGTCACGGCGTGGCATGTCACAGAAATGACGAAGAGGGAACGAAAAAACAATGGGAACATATTCGCACAAAAGCATCCGTGAAAAATGTACCTACCTACCCTATCTCCCCTAACACCAACATTTATTTTATTTATAATGGTAGCCTGACTGATAAATATTATTATTGTAATAAAAATAATAGTTTCGTCGGTACAGTTCGATTATGAGGAATACAGCGGAAAACACATTCTGAAAATACCCGATATACTGGATTGTGGTAGTAGTATTATAATAACGTACATTATCTACTTACTCTATAAACATGACTATAATGTATCAGTCGTGAAGAATCAGTGAAATTTTCTACATTTTACACACGATATTATATTAAAATTTCACGTGCGTAAAAATAAGTGAATGTAAACATTGTATAAAAAATATGAAAGTCTTATAAATAAAATAAATAAAATAACTTATCGAATTGAGTGCTTGTTGAACGCAGGTACGTTACCTATTAAATCTGTGTTTGTAGAAAGTTTTCATATATTTTGTTAGAATTATTAGACTATACCTACTTGTCAAAATGTAAATTTAAATAGTTTAGTCATAGATAGAATAAAAAAACAGATTAGAGTGTATTATACAGATTTTATATGAAATAGTTCGCCATGAAATTTAAGATAATCCAAGTGTCATAATCGGTAAGAACGTCGAAATACGTCAGTGTACTATTTTTTTATAATAATCGATTTGACACACTGCTATGCCAAACAATGCAATCGGCGTACTGAAACCTGCCTCAATTTCAATCGGTGTATGCTCCGTGCTTGACTAAAAAACAATCGAGTATCCACGAAACGTTGCAAACTTTAAGAACTACACTCATTTTATAATGTAAGGTAAACTTTACCTATATATTTTTTTTTATTAAAAGCGGTAAAATCAGAGTCGAATAAAATAATATATGACGGTGCTTATTTTATTATTGTATTGAATAAAAGCATACCCTTAATATATTTTAATATGCAAAACGACAGTAATTATTTTGCGCAACTACCGTTTAGTGAAATGAAAAAAATACGAAGCATACAGAAAAAACCCACCCCCCGCGTGAAATTACCTTCTGTCCCCATTATTACCATTTTACTTATTTATTATGATAATATGTACAGTGGTAAATGTCAGCAAGAATTACCTTGCTGTGGTTCAGACATTTAAATGTTGCCCGGGCTATATTTGCATTTCAATGGCTTGCGACTTATTGTCCCCTGACTGTGCTTTTACTATTCATAACTTGGTCCAAACAGTGCTGGATTTTAAGTTTTCATTGGCCGATTTACAGTTGGTGTTGATAAATTATTTTTAGATACTCTGACTATTTTGTTATGAGACTTTATATTGCATATTTTATTTATGTATAGGCCATACAAACCATAAATCTATATTTAATATGAATTACCCAGTGAATAAATAAACACCTCCATGAATAAGAGGACAATTATATTTGTTTTAAAAATAGATTTTGCTGTGTAGTTTAACAGAAATGTTATAACGTGGTTTAGTTAGAAAAAATTTTTAGTTGTTGTTCTGTGACTGAATATGCATATTTTACAAATAAAATTATTTTATATAATATTAGCTTCTATTTTATTTTTGGATGCAGTAGAGAACACTTACCATAGCTACACAGTTAATATTGAATACTATTCTGTAACGATTTTCTTTTTTCTCAGCCATGTCTTATCCCATATAGGTAATATTGTAACATTAAAATATCTAAATAACAATTTAATTTGTTTTGATAATCCATCCTTGAAATTGAAACATTAGCGTATACTAGTATTATAAGGTGAAATATATAGTGATGTGTCTATACCCGATGATAAGATTTCATCTATTTATATGTCATTTTCAAAAACTGAATTATATTCTTTGAAAGAGGTCATGTAAAGTAAATATGCCACCCCACCCCAATGGCGAATGTAAACAAAAGCTTTTTTTAAAAGCTCTCGCAAGTGAAAAGTACAATTGGCCCGTTCATGATTTGCCGTTCAGCGCTCTGTCGTTTAGAGATAAACATTTTCTGAATACAACTGTGCCATTCTCCCGTAGAGAATATTTAAATATGCTATTTTTATATGAAAAATTCAAGGTGATATGATATTTTTAATATTCAATGCTTTTTAAACCTTTTGGTTTTTTTTCTAAAAAAAATTGGTTGAAAATGTTTTGTTATTTTTTTAAATTCCGTAGTAGGTATTAAGTACTTTTTAAAAACAAAATTATTACATAATATAAAATATTGTATTTCGATTGTGATAGTTTTTGCCTTCTTCACAATATCGCAAAAATACACAATAATGTTATGTATGTACTTAAGAATCTATTTACGAGAATGAATGTTTTTGGTAAATATGTGTGTGGTAAATATGGTCGCCAACTATTGCAGATACTACTACTTCACCATGTTCGATCCTTAGAGGATCATCTCTAAGGATATGGGCCTCCACAAATTCATCATTTTCAACTCCTGACTCCTCTGTATTGGCAGAGTTTCAGTACACGGGTACAGAAGATACTTGATGTCACTAAAGATAAATGACGGCAGAACAAGTCAAGATTCTTTTTTTTACTCTTTCTTTAAGCACCAAAATGCATGGTTGCTATATTAGTCGCCTGCTGCTTCGTTTCAGTACAACGAAGTGAAGCACTAAAATCTTTTCATTCTGACACGTGTATAGCATCATGGAAAGTGGCCGTACACGAATCGCGAATGCATATACAAGACGAGTAGAGATGGGGTACCTCAAATCATGACGTAAGGCCATAGTCAATTTAAATGTAAAAATCCAGCATTTAGCGTTTTAATTTAATGCTTTTGGTAAAATACATTATTATACTCCAGTCTCTCAACAATGATATATTTTAATGCCAGATAGGCAGGGCTGAAATGCCTTTACACACGCCTCGTCGAGCTCTCTGGACAAATGGATCATTTATCACTAAAACGAAGATGTGAATTTTCAAGAATATATTTGCATAATAGAGTTAAAATAGACACGTTACATGATTTATGTGTCAGTGAGATTTTCCGGTCACGCACCAGCGGACGTGAGTTATGGCGAGGCGTTTCTATTAAATTATATTAAAATTGAGAAGTTTTATAGTACTTAGTCCATATAAATGATAAAAATAATAATCACTTGCCCCGTTGGTTTGTATATTTTAGGGAAATAAAAATACGCTACATTATGAAAATTTTCCGGTCTGCAAAATAAGTTGATCTTTTATTTACGAATTCTCAATCTCCTAATAAATTAATATTATACTAGCAGAAATATTTTTAAATTAATTACTGAAAGAAAACAAAAAATATAGATTGAGTGATACTATTATATTTTATTAATATATGTTTTTTTTATATTTAACAACATATTATATAACTTGAAAAAGCCTCTTAAAAATTATTTCTCTTCATCTGGATATTATGATTATGACTGAGTATCATGGGATATGATCAATAAGACAACCTTCTCCACGGGTTGATTCCACCCCTCAGCTATTCGGTGAAACAAAGAGGTAGTATCAGCAGAATGTCAGTTTTATGTCAGTCAGAGTACGAAAGAATTTAGGATACTATCCGTGGCTTTATCTAACTGGCTTCAGGTATGTTTACATACTGTAGTTTAAACACTAGACGATTTTTATGTTTGGTTACGTATTCTTTCCGACTATACGTAGTGTAAATGAGAATTCTACCATTCTTAGTAGTATTGACATGTATCCCCCTGATAACTTATCTTAAAAATCTGGAGAATCAATTGTTTATTCTTCCAAAGTGCATCACTAACCTGCCATTGGTAATGCCAATTGGGAGGGGAATATCTCTGTTCAATCAAATCGCTTCGAATGTTGGCATATTCGACCTACGTGAGGATGAGTAGAGGTGGACATTGTTTTATAAAATCTTAAAATATGCTTTACTTAGCTCATTCGGTGTACTTCCTTGTATCTAATAATTATTTTGTATTCACGCTTTCTACTATTTAATAACTTAATACTACATATATTTCTCTTTTATTTAATGTACTGTTTTAATACTATTTCGTTATAGTTTATAAATGTCATATTGTGAACGTCTTAAATTAATTTATGTAAAATAAATAATATTTGATTGATTGATTGCTTGATCCATCGATATCAACCACTGACTGACGATATTTGTTTAGTAGTCATTCACTCGTAAACCAAAAACATTAGTGCCAAGTGTGTCTAGATATCTATTTACTAATATGTTCTGATTCACACTTGTTGTATGTAGGTACGGATATGTCACCATACTTAGATTTTGTTGAGACTGTTGAGAACTAACGTACTGAATGTACCGGATATTGCCACAGTTTTGTCATTGTGTCCACTCCCTATGGAAACGAGGCAGAGGGAGAAAATTAACGATATATATCTACACATTATACTAAACTGCAGATTACAAACACTTACTTGTAAAGCATACTCTATCTATATTATACAAGATGTATTCGTTGACTGAATCAGTCTTCAAGATGCGAGAGCAAGATCAGAAATCCTCTATGAAATGTAATGAGGATTTGATTAAATATTATTATGCATTATTGGTATTTCTCGTCATGTCATTTACCTGATAATTAAAATCGTTGATCACTGAGTTTACAGATAGTGCTAACAACATCCTTCGATCTGAAACGATTATGAGCTTCCATCGCTAATCTCTACCTGCAATGCCACCAGTAATCACCCTCCTCTCTAGGCTACCAAAATCGCTTGTAATAATGTAGTCAAAGAGTTGAAGAAAACGTCTCTTGCAAGTAGCAAAGCGACGTTCTGTGATGCCAAGCTCTTCTATTATAGAGATATTTGTGAGCAAGACCGTCCATTGAATGTGCAGCTTCTTTCACACTCCGAATACGTCTATTCTCAACTGATACTCCAAACAGTGTCAACTATTAACTCATTTAGTGCTAACAACGTGACTGGCGCGTTTGCAGTTGGCCATTAGATAATAATATATATAGATAATTAACATGATATTTAAATTTGGTAATTAAAAAGTAATTAACTTTGCTGCGTCATATGGAGGACGGAATAATTCCGATCCCTCCTTAAATTCATCACTTTCAACTCCCGACTCCTCTGTTTCGCCAGGTCTTCAGTACACGGGTACAGAGGACACTTCATGTCATTAAAGATAAATGACGGCAGAGCAAGTCAAGATTCTTTTTATTTTCTGAAACTCTTTCTTTACGCACTAAGGTGCATGGTTTCTACATCATTCCCGTGCAGCATCGCTTCGGGACAAGGATGTGTGGCACTAAAATCCTTTCATTCTGACACGTTTATAGCGTATTGGATGGCGGTCGTGCACAAACCGCGGCTGCATATACATGGCGGGTGGTGCATATATAAATCATGGTCAGCAGTAAATGTATTGAGAAAGTACATTCTACAATATGGTACATGAGATAGTCTTTATCTTTATAGCATTGTACTCATAGTTAGCTGCATATTATAGTGGGAGTATATTTTTAAAATTCAATGTATCAATTTTAAAATGCCATTTCTGCGAATTGCAACGTTTTTTCATGAATATTACAAAATGCTAATTAAAAAAAATATACCGTGAGGTAACAAATTTTATTTTGTAGAAAATATGACAATAAAATGAAATAACTTAACTTCATTAAAATTTACAAATTTACAAATTTACAGACGCGAAATTTTTTAATACAATATGTACTAACTATCATGTAAAAATCTAACAATCAAAATTTTACACTTTTTTGCAAAACGACTTTCTGATAAGTATAAGTCTCCAGTTGAGGCTGTTTTTAAATAGGATTATAAATCATTGTATGATAAAATACATTCAGGAATCATTTTCTCTTGGGAGACAAAAACAACATTATTTATTGTTTTGTTATCATATAACAGTGGCTTTTGGAAAGAGGTAAGATGTGGAGATCAGAGAAAAAGAGCACACTTGTCAGGTAACTTACGGGAAATAAGAAAATAATACTTACGATATTACTACTGATGAATAGGTGCACACTAATGACAACGACACACTGGTCATAGGTTTCACCACTGAATTTGTCAAATTATTTAAATCACTTATGGCAGTAGAATTCCACGCAGACTCTTCTTTGCAAACAATACGCATCGCCAACAAAAAAGTTTGTTTAATGTATAACTGCCAGTTAAAAACAAATATTTATCATATAAATTGTTGTGAAAATATCTAATATAAGTTTTTTTGCTGTATTCAAATCTAAATGAACCCTTGGAAGGTCAAGCTTTGATAATTTTTAATTTTTGAAGAAACGTCAAACTCGGGAATGATTTTTTTAAAATACAATCGTTCGCACATCTTCGATTGGGATACTAGACAATTTAATAAATACTTATGTATTTAAAGCACTGGCGAATGATTTCGTTACAATATGAGATAATTTATCCATATTCAAAACACAGTAATACACTGAATTTTGTATTATAAAATAAAACTTTATCACCGCTTTGAAATGTCAATATGACATGAACTGTGAATAGCTTGTTATGTTTGTTTATGACTGAAGTAACCTAAATAATAATCGCGAATTAATACAATATTTATTTTTAATAACAATTTATAAATTATATGTGATCGAACACAATAGTTTTTTTTAATCATCCTTATTATTTATTATTTGCATAAAAAGATAATCATCGACAATAAACAAATCAACATAGCGCGTAAGCTTGTCCTGTAACGCTTCCAAGTCTGGAACAAAAACGCAGACATGTATGAAGTTGGCAACTGAATTGCGGTAGAAAATTCGGCTTGGATTATGATCGA
The DNA here is from genome assembly GCF_057557595.1 of Rhyacophila brunnea. Lineage (NCBI taxonomy): Eukaryota > Metazoa > Arthropoda > Insecta > Trichoptera > Rhyacophilidae > Rhyacophila > Rhyacophila brunnea. The sequence continues at coordinate 2,946,308 of NW_028232796.1, read as the reverse complement.
CATAATTCTAAAAATAGCACTCACGTTGTGACGTTCCGTCATTTATTTGTGATTCGAAACTTGCTAAATTAAACGCTCTACTTCTAAATACCGACGATAGATGACAATCAATAGTTTTATTATATTACCTAGTCCTAGACAATATAAATATTTATTTATTTAAATTAAATACTTGAAAATAGAAGGTAAGCTTTAAATAATCGCTTAGTATGGAGCCTTCGCCACTGTCATATAAAGAACACGTCTTACAAGATGTATATAATATTTATTATACTATGCATAAAAGGGAAATTTTCTGATCAATTAATACTAAACAAGAAGTGACTTTTTAATTGAAAGCTGATTAATGAACAATAAATCCATCAAATTTAAATCGACGTAGGGTCGTTTTAATATAATACTGTTATAAATGGGAGAAAATTAAAGGTCATCCGTCAAACGATGGATAATAATTATAAAATTTATTAAAAATTTCATCTACGTACTTATTTCATTAATTTTAAAACAAATTGGTACTTGATTAGGTAACTACATCAATCGATGCAAATGTAATATTTAGTAAAAACATTAACCGTAAAAAATATGAAAATAAAAGAGAATATACCGAATAACATACAATATTAATGTTAATATGCTATAATGTTGATTTCTAATTGATTTGAAATATCAACAAATTAAATTAATTTTAAATAATCATTTCTTAAATAAATATTGCGCCTGCAGTGGAATTGTGTCTGACTAAAAAAAAATCAAATTTTTACATAAGTAGGTACCTATTTTTTGTATCCAGAGCATGGGATTTGAGCAGATACGATGTCGTAATCATTCCATATATTAACTCTATGTTGATATTGTAATTCATACTACAATTTATTTATATTTCTACCGTAATATGGGCATAGACTTAATTGACTAAGAGTAAATGATAGCATATGTATTATATTTTATTACATTAAAAAAACAGTTGTTCGAAGTTCTTTGTACAATGACATTGAATATTACATTATATACCTACCTACCTATTCAAACAACCTGTTAGCAACTGGATGGGTTTTGTATTGTATATAAAATATAACTATTGTTTTAAAAAATAAACAATTTTATTATTGTCGTAGTTATCTAGTAGTATAACTGTGTTCTTAGAAGATAATCGATATACAAACGATGTACTAAAAATCTAAGGTCTATGTATAGGCAGGTACTACCTGCCTACTTACAAATGAATCAAAAATATAGATAACTTTCAAGCCTTAAATGAAAAGAACTATAATTATGTTTTGTTCATTAAAAGTGTAGACACCGTAGAGATACAAGATAGTATTCATAATAGAACAAAAGAGTGAAAAAACACGTACTTCGTATTACGTTAATGAATCTCAAAGCAGTTTCAACTCAAAACAAGATAAAAATAAGAAGATTAACCATTAGCTTCCACAACAAGAGACGCTTAGCATTAATTTTATTATTCATAGCCTTTTAGGGATTATAGTTACATGATTTTTGATAATTTTAACCGGCAACGTAGCGCTGGATGCTTTTGTAAATTAGCCGCTTTCGAGTCGACTTATGAAAATTATACAAAATGAGCTTTTGACCCCTTAAAAATAACTGAGACACAGAGGCTTTTTATTACTTTCATATCAATGTACCTAGAATATAACTTTATGTGTTAGGTATTTTAAAGTCTTGGGAACAATTTAACAGTATTAATACAGTCGTAAGAGGATCATATTTTATGGACCTCCACAGAACGATTTTTGATTTAACGAGAAATGTATGTTAGTCACTTGCTCAACCGATTAGATACACACATTTAAAAAATAACGTCTGTATGATGAAAAAGTACATGATTGTTAATTTAATATTAATATTAATTATTTTGACAGGATTAACTTAGACTTGTCTTAGAGTATAATTGTGACCACAGGGATATGATGTGCGGGTAATGTGGAATAGTGAACAAGTGATGGGCTAGTACTGGATTTCAAAAGGAACGGCTGCCCCTATTATATGGGGCAGTGCTCCGCAACCTTTTCCCACCCACAGCACACCAAAGGTCTTCCCAGAATTCCGCAGCACACCATACGTAAAACAATTTGTACACCAAAACATGGACCCCACATCCTGAAGGGGAACCCCAGGCCAAGATCTTTGGCACGCCCTCCTACCTACCGCTAAGGTTAAAGACAGCGTGATACTCTAAAATAGCATTTTTAAAATAGTGTTTGAGGTAAAATTAATAGTATTGTTTTTATGTCGAAAATCCGAGGACATTTTTTATTAACCGAAATCCAGAAAATAGCCAATGGAACATCGGCGAAGTTCAGTTTTAGCGTCCCGTCATTTATCAATTCAACAAATTCCTCTCGAATTTACAGGAAAAGAGCTTCTATAGAATTTTCAGCATTGGTTGCAAAAGGGTTTCGTATCCTGTCGCATTGATTGTATGAAAGTACTGATGATATTTCTTTTGCAGCAAAGTTAAATGTTTTTGAGACGGATCAAAAATTCATTGCTTGTTTTCAATGGTGGTCTGGTAGTTCCTTCGGAACATTATTGTAGATATCCTTGTCTTAACTCCTTCTGCCAAAGTTCGAGTTTATTTTTGAATTCTTCTAATTTATCAGAGCACGTCAATATATTTTCATTCTGACCTTGCATTGTTTTATTAAGTTCATGCAGGTGCTCAAATATATTACCAGCCATGTACGCAAATTTGGCTATTGCACCGCGGCATACCTAGCATCGTCTCGCGGCACACCGGTTGCGGAGCACTGATATAGGGTATATACATAGACGGCAGCCAATGATATGAACTAGGTGCGCGAAATAGATATAATATTTTACTATTAAAGGTATATCGCATATCGTCTTTGAAATTATAATATGTTGCTTAGTCAATATTCTGGTTCACACTCAACTAAATGTACATATGTGCAATAATTGAGTTATTGTCTTAATTATTATTGCACTGACCCACCTCTATAATAGACTATGAGACATTTTGCTTCGTGTCTATGATAATTAGTGAGGGTCAGTTTGGAGAAGATGGACAGAACAATAAATAGCTCAAGCGAATATCTATGTACTTACCTAATATGACTCAAAAATACTATGTTTATAAATTATTATATCATTTCATAATCGTATGATAGTCGAGACTGGATCCATCGCCGTCGTTCGAGATAATGAGCTGAAATTCGGCATAAATGTAGCCCTTAACCGTCTTATTGAACAAAACAAGTGGCGCGGAGCATTTTAGGAGGTTGTAAGTCGATTAGGTGACTCGGGCGACGGAAAACTGGGCACCACACCGATGAAGAAATATGCGTGGTTTGAACCAGCGTAGTAATAAAAAGGATCTATCTACAATAAAGTAAGGCCTATTAGTTAACTCGTGTCGGTGGTGTGCTTTCACATGCTCATATTAGGTACACTGAACCGGAGCGATATTGAATGAATACAATTTGTTTACCTATGGCGCTAATATTAAATACATTGTCATGTTTAAGTTATCTCATTAGAATTGAAGAATGAATCTTTAAATAGTATATCCATTTAAAATACACAAATAATAAAGTTTATAATATAAATATATAAAGTATCTAGGTAATGTAAGTATATATTTTAAGAAGTGGGTAGAATGCATATTTTGATTTAAGCTTTTAAGAAACTGTGAGGTAAACAATGTATTCACCCATCTCACTAACTAATCTTAGTTTAGGGCGCCATTAAAAAAATCTTCAATTCTATTTATAAACAAAAAAAGTAATAAAAGCGATAAAAATGAAAATATAAAATGAGAACAAAATATAAACGTACAAAAGCAGTGAAAATACAATTACACATCCAAAGAAATTCAAAGAAGTACACCGAGTTTGCTAAGAAGTCCCTATTTTAAGAATTTATAAAATAGCGTCCACCTAAACTTACCCTCACGCAAGTGGAATATATCAACACCCGAAGAAATTTGGTTGAACATAGTTATCGCCCTCCCATTTGGCATTACTAGTGGCAGGTTGGTTCTGCACCTAGGGAGAATAAACAACTAATACCCAGAATGGCAGAGTTCTCATTTATACCTCGTATAAGTCGAAATAAATACCTGGCTAAATAAACCGGTTCACATACCTGGGTTCCAATATTACAAAAGAGAACGAGGAACTGGAAGAAATAAAAGCCCGAATAACCGCTGCAAATAAATCGTACTTCTCATTGCTGCCTATATTCAAATCCAGAAATGTCCACAGAAAAACTAAGACGCGGCTCTATAAAACCGTCATACGCACAGTCGTTGCATACGGGTGCGAGTCATGGACGCTAAATGTGAAAGCGGCTGAAATGGTGGATTGCTTTGAGAGAAAGATCCTTAGGCGGATATACGGACCCATGAATGATGGTGGGGAGTGGAGAATTAGGTACAATACGGAACTATACCGCTTATACCAAGATTCAAAACTCTCCAACTTCATAAAACTCCAGAGGCTAAACTGGGCAGGCCATGTCCAGCGCATGCCTGAGTCACGGATACCGAAGAAGATCCTCGAAGGAAACCCAGGGGGGAAAAGACCAGTGGGAAAACCACGCACACGATGGGGTGATAATGTTACAAAAGATGCCAACCAGCTGCTAAAAATCAGGAACTGGAAGAGACGTGCGGAGGACCGTTCCGGGAGGACTTGAGCTGTAGCGCCATCGAAGAAGAAGAAATAAAGATCTCTTCTAAATTACAGAATGCAGTATGTTAGCATACCTAAGAGAAAGTCAGTTGGATAAAGCCACGGATAGTATCCATATAACTCCATGTAAAGAAGTCTTATACATTGAGCACCATGAAATCAAAAATAAGTTTTAAAACCGCTGATATGGGTTTTTATATTATGATATCCTAAGTATAATGGATAATATCGTCTTAATTTATTTTCTCGGTGGAACGAAAAAGATACAATATTTTGTCAGCTAGTTTTGAAGCAGTTTTCTCTGTTGGTGTTTGGTTTTGTGTAGACGGCGAGAGCAGTTGCACCGTAATGGTAATCACTGGATAACAAGTTGTCTAATACCGCGAGGCAGACAAATTTACATACAGATGATGGCCGAGAATCCACTGTTGGCTGGCTGGTCTGACACCGTTATTAACGAAAGATTGTGATACTTTATAAAGTAAGGAACTCTAAACGTGGGCCTGCAACTGATGCCGGAGGTAAATAATAATATAAAACAGATTTATATGTTTAAACTTTTTTTTTAGTTATAATATCGAATATATTTTTACATACTCAAGCATATTATGTTATTTGAATAAACACGAATTGGCTGATACTGTCACTTTAATTTATATACACCCACATGATCATTAGATTAATAAGCACAGATTTAAAAAGATTTATGTAACTCTATGAAAATATGTGCCAATTTGCAAAACAAATGGTTTTCATTTAGAACGTTTCTATATTATTAGATATTTTGAAATAGTTCTATGAAAATGTTTGAATCTATATTCACCACCATAGCGCATAATAGTGTTCAACTCTTAAAAACCCACATCTCTAATAATTGAAACCTCCCTCTCAATGATGATAATATATGTTACATTTTGGCAGTTTTGAACTAAATATGCAGCAATGATCCACATCACATCACATTGCCTCTGTTTTGGCATAATTTTTTTTTTTTGATCTAGCAACATTAAGTCACTTGTTTTTGGTAGATTATGTTGGTATCCCTACAATAATGATCTATGCATCTGTCAAAATGGAGAATGACACGAGAGTTTTTGTTAACCCTGCACAGAGAAAGATTCACATGGAAAATTGTAAGAGACATAAAAATCAGTGATTAATGAATTCAGGAGAGGCCTTTTAATTATAAATGATTTCTTCTCAACAAAATAGTTTTATTTGTATATCTCAAAATGTCCAAATGTAACATTGATCATTATTGAGGGGCTGGCTTCAATCACTGCACTGGTCTATATAGATACAATATGGTCTACATGGCTGTCAAGAAGATTTGTTGAATTTTTTTTAATTACGTCTGAATGTATCAATTAAAAATTGCAAGATACTTTCATTCACGAACTAGTGGACATTGCATACGATGAATAAAAGGGTCCTAGTAAACGATTCAGCATAATATAGATATAAATGGGTCTGCTCAGGCAATCGTCACTATTTCGTAAAAAAAAAATGTATGTACCCACACGTGAATTTGATGACGTTCGATGATTGTTCATAACTCGTGTCTACCAAAATAATACATATTGTATGGGAGGAATAATAAATTCTACATAAATTGCAATAAGGCTACATATTGCAAATTTGCGTTCATATCATTGACTTATTCTACTAACACAGGTACCAACTTTAGTAAGTATTAAGATTTTATATAAAAAACAGTGTCTATTTTTGCTAGACTATATAAAATACGTTAATAAAAAACCTTTCTTTTCCATGCCATTAGATAAATTAAGTTAACAGTGATCATTATTTTCAATGAATAAGTACGTAAAGTTTTTCAGTTCTAATATTTTCAAATACTTATCATTTCAATATCCTATTTTTTTTAACAGGCCAAATAAGCAACACTTAATAATTAGTATTAAAAATACTAAGTGTATTTTTTTTAATCTCTTCTCAATAAACACTTTAGGTACTTACTATTTTTTTTTTGTTGTAGGCAACTCGTAGGAATTGATTTTTGGTACTTTGGAGTTTATTTTGCCTTACACAACAAAGCTAAAATACCTTCAATAATTTATTATTGCAACAATATTATTATTTTAAAATGATGTTTGCTAGTGGATAATTATCAATATTTTATCAAATTATCTAACTGCGTAGTTTTCTATTTTCATTTAAATTAAAGGAAAATAGCATTTAGTATATAAACCCCCACGGTGGCCGCGCGGCTTAAGCGTTGGACTATCACGCCGTGGGTCCCAGGTTCGAATCCTGGGTCTGGCAAGTACACATGTTGTTTTTTAATTTGTGCGTGAGTCAGGGTATGGACCTAATAGGTTGAGCAAGTGGCTGACATCCATTTCTCGTAAAAAACAAAATCTGTTAATACAAACCTCTACTCTGTGGAGGCCCATATGATCCTATTAGGATCGGACATGGTCGGGGATATAAACACTACTAAAATATAATCTGTATCAGTTAAGTTAAATATAACGTAGTATGTACCACACATATTATTATAATATAGGTACTTAACGTAAATATGGTGGAAGTAGTTTTGTTTTCCCAAATTACTAAAATCGAATCCTAGGGAATATTAGAATATTAATATCAATATTATAATTTTTAATTCAAATTCCATGTAATGTTTCTAACTAAGTAAAAAATATTTTATATTCCAATTAGTTTCTTAATTGATGTGGGTACCTACGTATTTTTGTTATCAGATATGATATTTTTCTTAAGGTGTGGAAACACTATTTCTGAACTCTGTTAATTTATTAAAAAAACTGTTGTTTTCAAAAATGTTATCGGTTTTACGAAAATAGATTAATCAACCCAAACCGAATTAAAATACACGTGTTTTCTGATTTTCAAAGTTTATCATCACGACAGCATTGCGAATTTATTAAAATATAATTTATTATTTTTTTCAATGTTTAATTTGCCTGATTCGTGGCCAAAGAATATTTTGTTAACGCATGTACACGCGTTGAATAATGACGCTCCATGTCACGATTATCACATAAATTATGACGCGCGTACAAACTCACCTGATAATGATACTTCTGCCTTTGGATTCGACGAGGAAAAAAAAGGTTTTTAATGAGCATATCATCGCCGGACTCGGATACAAATGGCCTGGTCAGGGAATAGAATGAGTACACTATCTCAGTGGCGCATAAGAAAGGTTACCGTATTTACATAATAATTACAAAATTAAACATAATTAATTATCATTGAACAGAATTATATATTTTTTTAATTTTCTGAGCCCTGTTTTATACCGTGTCCGGAAACTTGTACGTATGCAGTTCGCCGCATAACACTTCATCGTGAAATGTATATTAAAGACCGTCCAACCTCTTTGGGTTGTATAGTACTGATATAAAATTCATATGTAAGATAGGTTTTCATTCTCGAATTCATGAATTTTGCCAAAATCAACTATGAAAATTGAATTAATGTTCATATTGAATCTAATAAAATTGGAGACCGTATAGTATATGGTTATCTCTTTCCGATAAGAAAGCTCACGGCGAACTGTGCCACGGTGAAATGTTTTACGTACAATTTACATGTAACCGTTTTATACAGATCAGAAAAATCTTTAAAGGACAACTTTGATCACGTATTTAGGGAAGTCAGTCAGAAAATGGTATTTGGTGGACAAAATAATGTTGCAGTTTCACTTTATGTCATAATCAAATGGCACATAATAGAATAAACTACGCTGGATTAGCCAAGAGTTGAAGAAGCTACCAGCAATGAGGGCCATGTACACAATCGCAGAGGATAAAATTTGGATGGCTGAGACTGACTGAGAGATTTGACGATGCTAGGCTTGATTTGAAAAATAGTAGCACTTTAATTCGAGAAGGGAAAAACATCCGATATGCATTCAGGACTTTTAAGTGTTACTGAACTTCCGAGACGTAGAATATTTTTATAGCGTTAGGGAAAGGTTGCGACCAAAAAAATTGAAATAGTGCTGGGCCCATTTCAGCTAAGTGTCCTGTGGAGCCAAAATGATGAGCTAAGTACACGATCTGTTAACAGGACTCCATATTATATCACAATATACTGTCCGACAAGAAAAAATTAGGCAATAACCGGAAGTCGCTGTAGTCTAAGTGCGATTAACTAAATAAGAGGGACTTGTTAGTTCACAGTTTTAACACGTGGACAACCAGTCAATAACCAGTAATCGCTGTAGTCGAAATCCAATTAAAAACAGAAGGGGCTTGTTATTGTTAGTTCACAATTTTAACACGTAGACAAAAAGTTCTTGTTCGACAATAGTCTATAAAATTAAGTGGCCTTAGTTGTAGTATATAATATACAGACTGGAGGAGTCACGCATGATAAAAAAAACTGCTATTTGGGAAGCTGGAAGCCTTAAGTAGACCTGAATGACTAAAATCTGCACAGGTTAGTAGTGCCCAGCATGAAAAAAAATGTAACAACGAAGGACTAGGCAGATAATAAGTGTTTATTTTTGTTGTTTTTATTATAATTATATAAGTAACCAATAGGTGATGAATTAATGGAACAATGTATATAAAGTTTAATACATAATATCCAAGTCACAAGATCCTAAAATAGTTTTAGCAGGTATAAGTATTTAATAAACCTATCAAACAATACTTATTCACATTATAAAAACACCCGACGCCACTGCATCATTTTGACCGGTTATTCGTATTTTACCATATGAATATACTGGAAGAAAATCAGCTGTTTAGCATGGAAGTTCAATTTATTGAAAAATAAAACGATACACAGGTAAGTACATGCATCTACAATAATAGACAAAGCCAAGGTTGTAGCTGTATAAAGGAAGCATTTTTACGCTTGTATATCTACAATGTGTTACTTTTTCATGCAATGATTCTGATTGTATTTTTTTAAATCTATATTTATCTAGTTCATTAAAAGTTTTTTTTACAAAAATATATAAAAGAGTTAATAGAATTGTTTGTAACACCGAATTAAAAATATTTTATAGGCTTATTTATTTATTTTGATTGATTTTATATGGGTAAGAATGTGTGGGCGACAGGAGTTATTAGGCGAAACTATCTCTATATTGTGATGCCGGCCTAAGATTAATGGATGTAAAAAAACCGACGAAGATGGACTAACCCGAACAACATAACAAGGATTAAAAAATATCAAGTAATTAATTCATTTTAATGATGTTCAACGTCTGTTCATGATGAACTTGCTCATTTTTTAAAAACAAAACATTAAGCGGCCTCGCACATACAAACTCGACGACCATTTTTGACAGTGGTATACAAAACACAATGATTCAATATTTTTAGGCGCTTACAAAGAACAATGGTATGGGGGGCCACTTCGTAAAAATATTCATAACAATTATTTATTATGGATGTTTTAAGGTGTTAGGAGGGGTGGATTTAACAAAATCTAGCAGAGGATAATGACTTCCACATTTATCTTGCCTACAACATTCGCAACTCTATATTTCCGGCTACATTCTTCATACTCAGATACTATGAGTTTTGCAATGAACACCTGGGCTGCAGCTTTATCAATGAGTTATTATGAGCGATATGACGCATCTACAAATAGTTGTCGATTACGCGAGGCATGACGGTAATAATTGTTAGGGTTGTTAGTGTCTATTTGTGTCATCCACGCTGTCTTATCTTTTAGACATTAGATGCCCCAGATGCTTGCACCAATTCATGATCGCTACCAGTTTTCCACTGATAAAGGGTTTGTCTATAAATAGTATTAGGATGTTTTATAACCAAATAATCTGGGTCACAATCCTAATTCATGAGGTCCTGACGAAGAGGAAAAATAAATAATATTCCATTCATTTAAATACTTAAAAAAATGGTTCCTGGTGGGATGCAGACCTGAAACTCTTCCCTCTTGTGTGCTCGAATGAAGATTGTTAATTGAGAAAAATAGTTACCTCGTGCAGCTAATTTATTAGCAACGTAGAATGAATGTCGTTTTCGACTATTGTATCCCTCGCCCATCTGTCGACGGGCTGGTGAAAAAAGGTAATAACATAATATTTTGTTGTACCTACATACAATTATTATTTTGAAATACCTTTTCCAAAAATCGTATGCACTGCGTATATGTATTATTACCGGGGTAAATCGCGGATTCAACACAGTTTATCAAATTTGATGTTTTGATTGTATACGAAAAGTAAAAAATAGTTCTGATGGATTACTTTGAATTGCGTCGAATGATTGTGTGCGAAACGCCTAACATTCTATAAGGTTGTTTAGAAATATATTATCGATAATATTCTCATACGTGAGGTCGGAGTTTTTAACGCGAGATCAATATGGAGGTTTTTTTTCGGCTTGAACTCTCAGACTTTTCATACTTTTATGACACTGTGAAATACTAACCCAAATACCATCCTATATTCGTAAAAAGTAGAACATTTGGGGATGTGTCCATTCTATCGTCTCTATATAAAAAGTTTATGAAATGTGACATTTATAAAAGTTTCACTAATAAACAATTTAATTGATGCAAATTTATTACCTACCCAAAAGTTTTAGTACTTATAATCTATGATCAAGCTTATGTATGAGAAGTGATATTAACTTAGTAGGTACGAGGGTGGGTCAATAAGTCCTTAGAAAAGCCGACAGGTGGCACGACTAGTACTGTAAGCGGTTTGTTTTCATGCAGCGGCACTACCGATTCAGTATGCTGCGAAGTTTCAATCAGATTGGTCGGGTTGTTGTGTGTTTCTCGTACATTTAAAAAAATAATTTGCTTGTGGAAAATGGAAAAATGGAAAATGGAGAAAATTGAGTTTAGAGCTGTTATTAAACATTTTAATATAAAAGGGTTAACAGCAAAGGAAATAAAAAATGAGTTGGATTTAGTTCACGGCATATCTGCTCCTTCACTTGCAACTATTTATAACTGGTTAAATGAATTTAAACGTGGTCGTACATCAACAAAGGATGAACCACGCTCAGGACGTCTTGTAGAGGTGACTACACCAGAAATGATCAATAAAATCCACGATATGGTGTTAAGTGACCAAAGATTAAAGTTGAGTGAGATAATTGAGGTTACAGGGATCTCAAAAGGTAGCGTCATTTCTATTTTACATGACAAATTGGGCATGAAAAATATTTCTGCAAGATGGGTGCCGCGTTTGCTCACAGTCGACAATAAACGCAATAAGGTGGTGGCCTCTAAAGCCCTGTTGTCGCTCATGCAACGCAATCCGGATGAATTTTTTCGTCACTTTGTGACTGTAGATGAAACATGGATACACCACTATACTCCCGAGACGAAAGAACAGTCAAAGCAGTGGATTGCGAAGGCAAACCATGTCCAAAGAAGGTGAAAACCGTAAAATCAGCTGGTAAGGTTATGGCTACTGTATTTTGGGATGCACGTAAAATTATTTTCGTTGACTATTTAGAAAAAGGAAAAACAATAACAGGGGATTATTATGCATCTTTATTGGACCAGCTAAAAAACAAAATTGAAGAAAAACGGCCTCATTTAAACAGGAAAAAAATCCTCTTTCATCAGGACAATGCCCGTGTTCACACATGTTTACGATCAATGGCTAAAATTGAAGAATTGAAGTTCGAATTGGTCGACCACCCACCGTATTCGCCAGATTTAGCCCCCAGTGACTTTTTCCTTTTCCCAAACTTAAAAAAATGGCTAAGTGGACAACGTTTTTTTTCAAATGAAGAAGTCATCGATCGGACAAATGCTTATTTTGAGGACCTTCCGAAAACTTATTTTTCTGACGGTTTAAAAAAAATTGAGAAACGTCTAACCAAGTGTATTGAGCTCCAAGGAGATTATGTTGAGAAATAAAAAAAAAATACAAAAATAAAAACTGTTTTAATGCTTTTTTCTAAGGAATTATTGACCCACCCTCGTATCTAGCTTAAACGTTGTATCTTTCAAAAAATATTTTTTGAAAGATACATTGAAATGACAATTGTGATATTATTCTGGCTCTACGGGGATGTCATCATATATTTCGATCTATGGATATATAGCTGAAGAAGATAATCGTTAGTCAAATCTAGTCATCCAGTGGTACCCAAGAGGTAAAGAACGTCCGCAAGCGAGGCTAGAGGCCGCTGGAACCATGAAATGATTAAGTTCTGCGGAATTTCGCGGCAACGCTACGCACAGGACCGAAAGAAGTGGTGTCAGCTTGGAGAGGCCTTCATCCAGTAGTGGATAGATTCAGGCTGATGATGATGATAATATATATTTTGAATGGTTAAACTAATCGGATTAAGAAATAAGATAGTTAAGTGGTTCCGAGTTAATAAAATCGTCGCTCATTGAAACGATAGGTACTTATTATTACACTTTCAGACAATGTAAAGATACATTAATAAGATAAAGATGAGTACATTTTATATAAATAAAAATAATAAATCGATTATAATTAATGTCTAATCGTCATAGATAAGGATGTTCCTTCATTGCAACTGTATCAGCTCAATATTATCTAAGGTTGTGGTATTTATGTATGTTTAATTCTCAATTTATCAAAACCACATCACTAATAATTTTATAATAATATGGTATTTTGTAAACAGAAGGTAAATTGCCTATTAGTTAGGTATTTATTTTTCACTAGTATTATATTTACTTATTGGTTATATTATATTATAACCAATAACTTACTATGTGCTTGGCTTAGGGTGTTAGGGACATATTGGGGAATACTGAGTGGATTAATGTAGTAATATTATTTAAACTGTTATCTTTAGCCTCTCAAAGTGCATCAGCAAGAGTTATTCTACGATAAAGTTACATTTTTTTAGTTTTAACATAGCAATACCGATGCATAATTTTTTAGGTACTATTTTTTACTTACTAATAACAGGTTGAGATAATTACTTATTGTAGTGTTATATGACTCTGTGAGACTGACCTGAAACAAACGAAAAAAACAATGAATTAATATTTTTATATATCACTTACCAAATTAATAAAATTAATATTTTAATAAAAGCCTAATAACACTAACGACATGTAAATTACCATAGATATTGGTTGAAACCGGGATTAAAGCTATGGCTAATGGCTGAAAATAACATATTATTATGGTAATAATTAGTGATGTAAGGAATGTACTTGTCCTGTACATTAATTAACACATACTCTTGTTGCATAAAACATAACACTTATATAAACTGAAACTTGCTTCAGGAGGTAATAATTACATAGGGTAACCAGACGTTTCGGAAGAATATAAAATATAACTACTATGTACTTAGGTCGTAATATGTTTTTGGGTTTCCACCGTGTGTACTTCTTCCTTCTTTCATCGACGTTTCGGGATCGCTGCAGAGGCCATCATATCTTGATAATGGCTTCTGCAACGAGCCCGAAACGTCGTGTAAAGAAGGAGGAAGTACACACGGTGGAAACCCAAAAATCTATTACCATAAAAAACAACCGTGAAAGCTTCAAACATTATAATATGTACTTAGGTACCAATAATTAAAAGAAAATACATCATTTTTTAAAACACTTCTGAGAAAATTAAAACTAATAGAAAAATCTTTTTGAAAAAAGTAAGACACCCCGCAGGATTTGAACCTGCATCTCTCGGGGTTCGCGCACACGCACATATACCACTTTGCTAAAGGTATCATACTTAATTACGACAAATTTTAACTAATGGTTCTTATGATACACTCTCAAGTATTTTCTAAATTAAGCTACGATTGGCTATCGACTTTTGTATTTTAAATCAAAATAGGTATTACTTTAATTAACCTCACGGATCACTCCAATATATTTTAGTGCTGTAGCTTCCTTGAACTTTATAATAATTTTTAATTTAATACTTTTTTCTTCAACGAATAAATCACAAGATTTAAGAATGTAACATTATAATTATTGAACATACATAATTTTTGAAAACACTTCTGAGAAAATAATAGATATAGGTATTAAAACCAAGAGAAAAAATCTTTTTGAAAAAAGTAAGGAATCGAACCTGCATCTCTCGGGTTTCGCGCACACGCACATAAGAAAAGATTTAGTGGATATTTTTACCTTTAATGGAAATATCTAAAGGCCTTTGGGTAACCTAAGCATGCGAACTTAATTGTTTTTACTTAATTTTCCATTTTGTCGAGAAAAGCTTCTCGCGGAAGTTTTCTCATTTTCCGTAATAACCAACGCCGCCATTTTAGTGTTGTTGGCAAAATACGTTGGCATAATGGGCATTTTTAATTACCTAATCTATAAATACGACGTATCGGCTGATTAATGCCCCTAATAAAACGATAATATCGAGAAAACGGTTGCAAAATGGCCTGCCCGAATGGACAAAATGGGGTCAGCGGTGGAAAAATGTCATTTAAAGTAAAGTAAGCGGCGATAAAAAGTCCCATTACGCTTTCCGCAAGTTGTCAAAAAGTCTTCATTTATCGCAGAGGCCAGAGGTCCTTACTGCTTGGTACGCGAGCTGAAAACCTAAGTGAAGTGAAAACTCCACGTAGGGAGTTATCGACACACTGTTGAGTGAATATGAGATGTTTAACGGGATAGTGCACTCTTACCCCGAACAATCGTCGCTAACTCAGCAAGTTAACAAATTGGGCAAGTTATTATAAAAAAAATATACGATAATTACTGTGCTAGCAAAACAATATTTAATAATCAACTGCCATTATAATAATATAGTAATTTTGTATTGATAACTTTATTTTTCGGTAAATAACGTTTCAAGTGTTCCTTGTAGAATTTTCAATAATATTTACATTTACATTACAGCCAAATTCAAATTCAATTTTTTTTAGAATTTTGATAAAAATGTCCTACTATGAGGATTTTTTTTTTAGAATTATTAATAACCATGTCCTTGCTTTTTCGTACATGGTGGTTGTTAGTAATTTTGAACAATCACAAACACCCAGGCTTTCAGGACACACAATATTTATGTGTTTGTCTCAAAGCCTGGGTGTTTGTGATTGTACCAGGAATCGAACCCAGGAACTCTCGGGTGGAAGGCAAGCGCCTTACGCACTGCACTACGAGAGCCGCCCCTACTATGAGGATTAAACCGTTCCTGATAGTATTTCATTATATTTAGGAAATTAATTAAAGTGATTATTGAAGCTTAGTATAATGCCATGTCTCACAGCCATACAGGAGCACAGGTAGCACGCACGCGTTAAACAAACGACATTGGGTCCTCACAGA
Source organism: Rhyacophila brunnea (assembly GCF_057557595.1). Taxonomy (NCBI): domain Eukaryota; kingdom Metazoa; phylum Arthropoda; class Insecta; order Trichoptera; family Rhyacophilidae; genus Rhyacophila; species Rhyacophila brunnea. Next base: position 2,930,409 of record NW_028232796.1, on the reverse strand, counting down.
ATACAGCCTTGACAGCTTTTGAGCTTTGAGAATCGATGTCTGCGCCGAATCTTAGGGTTACATTGGTACGACCGCGTTACAAACACCCGAGTTCGTGAGCAGACACAACAGCCTTCGGTGATTGAAGTTATCACGAAGAGACGTTTTACGTGGCTAGGACACGTATTCCGGATGCCACCAAAGAGTGCGGCACTTCATACCCTTGTGGCACAGCCTCAAGGGTTCCGTCGCCGTGGCCGGCCCTCCCTCACCCTGTAGCGGTGCTACAAGAGCGACCTACGTGCTGCAGGTCTGACATGGCGGGAGGCGCAAGAGTTGGCGATGGACCGAGGGAAGTGGCGCCAACTTGTGCTTGCCCTATGCCCGAATGTTGGGACGTAACAGGGTGGAAGAATTAAAGTGATACTCGTAATTTTATTTATATCCCTTCAAATTTAATTGATAATGAATATTTGGCGCCAATTAGTATTTAAAAAAATTTATTATTATATAAATTAAGAACATTGATTTTTACCTGTTGTTCCTGAGCAATTTTTGCTGTATTGTTTTTCATTGAGAATTGAGTTGTGATCTATTGAATATATTCCACATCACTAAGTAGTAATTATAATTATTATTGTATACTTTATTTAATTTGTACTGTATGTATATTGTGACATATTAAACAATCTATTTTACTTCATATTATGTACCTACCTATTGTTTTTGTAATAAATAAATGCTTAGGGACATATTATTAACATCATGTGTGCTGTTTTCCATTCTTACCTTGATATTTTGGACTCGATGCAGATTGGACCGTTTTAGGTATATAAACTATAGAACATGCCAGAAATGTCAACAAAAATCAAGTAAATACATACGGTGACAGCCCAAAAACTAAATACGATAACAACCACCAGTCAACCGTGAAAGTCTCAATTTAACCTACATATTGACTTGGGTTATTTTCGTTGTGATTGGGAATATTTGTATACGAAAAATGTTTAGTAAATCTGGCGTAGACAAGCAAAATGGCCCTTATTCCTTAATAAATATTACAACCGAAGGCGGGACTTTGAGAAAGAGAGATAAATTATTATTGTAAGTCCAGGAAAATCCCGAGCCACCGGCCACAGTGATAGAACAGCGCTGGCCATTAGTTGGGTTATGACGGTCTCTAGTAGGAAAGCAGTCAATCAAAGTCATGGGGTTATATGACATTTTCACCCTTTTTTATTATATTAATACTCCTGAGAGTCCGAGGAAAAATGTTTGTGATTGTCGAAGTTGCGACATAAAATAATATTTTTTCTTGTAAGATTTTTCATAATGATGTGAACGAGGTTATACCTACCAGGCACAGTTATATTACCCCATATGCTTTATATATATAAACCTACCTAGTGGCAAAAATTCCATAGAAAATTATTATAAGTAAACATATAAAATGTAAGTTTAATACGCGATTTTAGAATGATATTCCAAATTACTCGTATTAATGATCATGACGCTGTTGGCGACAATGTTATTTGTTTTCGACTAAATTATAATATTATTATTATTAACTATTTTTTTTATTTAACGAATAATTCATAAGATTTAAGAATGTCATTCTAATTATTGAAAATACATAATTTTTAAAACACTTTTGAGAAGATATATTAAAACCAACAGAAAATTTTTTTTTTCAAAAAAGTAAGATACCCCGCAGGAAACGAACCTACATCTCTCGAGTATCGGGCCCAAGCACATATACTACTATGCTAAATGTACAATACTTAATTACGACAAATTTTAACTAATGGTTCTTATAATACTCTCTGATGCGTTTCACCCTGCTGGGTGTCTTACTTTTTCCAAAAAGATCGAACACGGTAAAGAAGTAATTTGTTAATGTTCATTATCTCGAAAATTAGAATGACGACACTCATATATTGGAAACTGTCTAATATAAATCAAATAGTGAAGGTTTTAGATCAATTACGTCATTAACAAAAAAGTCGATTAAACCTCAAAATTGAGTACTTTCACCGAATTTAATTTTTCTTGGTAGATAGAGGTAGGTACTACCTACCTACGGGAAGTATATATTACGCGCAAATTTTCACTTGAAAAAAAAACTAAGAAGAAGAACGTTGCAGATTTTAATTTTTTTTTTTCATTATAGTGTACTTAGATATTATAAAAAAATATCCTCCAAGCTGATGAAAATTCATTAACAGGTGTTGAAGCCACAGCAGTGCTTTTTATAAATAGATTTTTTGGTTATTAGTCTGTAGTTAGGTGTACCCTGTCGCTATACAATATTGAATTGATTATTGAAATTAAATAATTAATTAAATATTATTTGTAAATTATATTGTGAAATATTTTTATAAAGGAACCAAAACACGTGTGATGTAATTATCATGTAACATAATAAAATATATACAAGCTTTAGTCTTGTTGGTCAGAAACTTATTTCTAAAAACTACACTAGACAAAACAAACAGTAGCAAAGTTAAGTTTCACACAAACTTAGCGTTTCCCTCTTGACGACACTTTCCTTAGTGACAGGACTAGATCCATTGCAAGGGGTTGTCTTGGGTCGGTTTGATACATTCCCTTAGATAAGACGGGACGTGTATTTATTTTACGTCTTTCCCACAGCCACCGCGTAAAACTATAAAGATACATTCCTGCACCTCCCTTACTGCGATGCCACCCCTTTCAGATTATAAAGATACCAGCTGATGCAACACGCCATGCAAAAAGAAAAAAAGATTTTTTATCATTATTTTTATTAAACTTGCTCTGAACACTTTTGTACTTACTTTTCTTTCAATCTTGCTGATATATTGGATAGGAGTTGATTCATTTCCGTGAAAACTATAAAAATTCATTGTTTTAAAATTATTTATGGTACGTGATTTTTCAAATTTGAATTTAAAAGACATTTTAACTTAGGATCATTTTTATTTGTATCTAATTGAACTTAACTATTTTGACTAACTATTTTAGTATAGGGATAATGCTCTGTAGTATTATTATATATCTACAGTCTACACAACACGACTAAATGTCTAAAAGGTCGATTCCAATTTCATTTTTAGAATGATTAATAAAATACTAACTAACTTGAGCATTTATAAATCAGACAAGCTTTGTTTTATTAAAAAAATATTCATATCTTTAGTTTTGTATTTTTTGAATAAATTGTACAATCGACCTTTATCGATAATAAGATGTAAATTTTTTCTCCGTTCTTAATTTCTTCATTATTATTATCATTATCTTCCATTTTAATATACAGACTACAATACAATCTAGAAAAATATTAGAATAGTTCAGTAGTACAATATCAGCATCATCATCAACCGGGTTCAATACACTGCTTGACGAAAGCTTCTTCTAATTTTTTTTACTCTTCTCGATTCCTAGTTCTTTGCTGCTAGGTACATTTGCTGAAATTAACGATGTCGTCGATCCAGCGAGTTTTTAGGTAACCCTGGTACCAATGATTGTCCACTCGCAAAGTGATATATCCGGCCCATACCATTTCATCAGTTTGGCAACATCTATCACATCGCGTACTCTTGTCTACTTCCTTATCTATTGGTACATTCTGTTATCTTTCCGACTTATACAAAATATGCATCTCTCAGTGCAATTTGATTTTACTTACATTGAGGGTCCGTGTTTCATAATATGCAGACTTAAGCACTGGTATCATATGTTGACTGAACACGACGATTTAAGCACTATGTGAGATCATTTTTGAAGCGTTGCATGTAAATAATTGTTCGTAAAACATTTCACCATAGCACAGTTCGCTGTGAGCTTTCTTATCGGAAAGAGATGACCGTACACTATAGTATGGTTTTCAATTTTATTAGATTCAATATGAATATTAATTTAATTTTCATAGTTGATTTTTGTAAAATTCATGAATTCAAGAATGAAAATCAAACCAAACCTTACCTAACCTAATCTAACAAATAATCCAGTATATCGGCTATTTTCAAAATTTGTATTCTGTTGTCTTCCTGTAAACCGACAAGAACCGTGTTTTATTCAGACATGAATTTTATGTCAGTATTATACGACCCAAAAAATTTTGGACCGTCTTTAATATACGGCCATATGTTTCCGATACAAAATTTCATGGTGAAGTGTGATACGGCGAACTGCATACGTACAAGTTTCCGGACACGTTTTTGAAAATACTATGCAGGTTTCCAAGTGTGCTCTGTGTCGGTTTGGTTCTGTGAGCAATCCTATCCTAGGCCTGTGGGCATATACTTCCCCTCCGCTAATTATAATTTTTTCCAGAGATAAATGTAGTTGTCGACCCGCTCGATTTGCGTGGCATTGATGAGGATCACTTTTGGTTCAGCAACATAGTACGTACATTTTAATATGAAAAGAAAATAAACGAAGCTTTGAGTGATGAGTATATAAATTATGTAGGATCATTTAAGTATGATATAAATGCGTCAAAAAATAATGCATTTCACTAATGTGATAGTTACACCAAAAAGCATACTTAATATTATCGTGATTGTATGAGTATTATTATGTTGCAAACTTTTAATGACTAACTTTGTATTTTCCACTCAGTCGGCACACTGAGCGACAATTCCTAACCGACCCTAAAGGAAAACGCTCCAAAAGCTGCCATGAAATAAGAAGCGGGGCGTTGCCAAGGCAACCGCATTATCTGCGCGCGGTCAGGCCAAAAGAAAAACAATTCAACGCGCAAAATCGCGCGCGAGCCGGATATATTGCTACACCGACACGCTATGCGCCGCCACTGGTTAGTTAAGTACCTAACAGCATTGCGTCGCACAGAAAATGAATTGAAAAGCTAGAAACTAGTATTTCACGGAAACGTACGACATTTATACGATACTTTCATCAGTTGTACAATATCTCAGTGACGAAGAGTGCATATTTCAGAGAACTAAATTAAAAACTAGTGCACACAGTAAAATTATTTTAGTATTGATATAATTTCACATACAACGATATAAAATTGTATGCAGACTTTAAATGATGTATTTTATGAGAGATGACGTCATACTTTCGACGTACAGAATAAATTTTTGGTATCTCTGTAAATGATAGACCTACATAAGCTAAGCCGTAGTTGTTAGATAAGACTATTTTAAATGAGCTGTCGAATGATCGTTTATTATTTTGTGGTATGAAAATACGAAATGTTTTGATAAATTTTCGCTAGATGGTGTCGTCTATCTTTATATTAAACTGATTCACGATTACCCTTCGACAAATCGATACACGTTCCACAGAAATGCTTTGCTTAATTTATTATAGGTACTACGGTATATCACTAGCACATATTCTACTATAGGGTAATTTTTTTGTATTTATTTATATAGGTATTATTATTTCATGCAAATTTGTTAGTGATATGGTTAAAAATTAAATATAATAAAATTCAATTAGATATGTAAAATGAGTGATGTAGGTTAAGTTTAAATAACTACATACCTACAAATTTAGGGACATTATTATTATCATTATGATCATTAGAAATACTAGTATCAAAAATAGCGACACCAGACACCAACACAAATTTTGTCATTAAGAGCGAACCAATCGAACGTGTGACCCACATACGTTATTATGTTCTCTCAATTCTCTTTTCTATGGTATGGAAGTATGGACGCTAAACCACGAGATGTCACGGAGACTTGAAGCTTTCGAGATGTGGCTGTATAGATGCATCCTCAAAATTTCTTGGACTGACCGGGTGACAAATGTTGAAGTTCTTAATCGAATGGGGAAGGACTTAGAAGTTCTACGTAGTATCAAAACCAGAAAACTACAGTACCTCGGCTGTATTATGATAGGACAAAAGTACAGTATTCCCCAACTTATCTTTCAAGGAAAAATCAATGGCAAGCGTAGCAGAGGACGGCGCCACATTTCGTGGCTTAAGAACTTCCGTGATCGGTACGAGTGCAGTTCCACTGAACTGTTACGGGTAGCAGACGACAAATCTAAAATCGCCTTGATGGTGGTCGACCTCCACTAAGGGATGGCATAATAAGAAGAATACATGCTGAATGATTATTTAAACCATACCGTATTCCCTATTATTTATTCAATGAAAAAAAATATCTGTGAGATTTGTTTAATTTTATCTAAATATCAAACTTGAGCCCCACTGGCCAGTGACCAGAACATGCACCGCAAGAATATAACCAACCAAGAGAAGAGACAAAGTTGGCGAAACTGCCCTCCTCCGATATTACGTGGGGATGTCGGACCAGTTGGCAGTTAAACGAACAAGTACCGGCGGGTTAATATCGAAGAGAACAGATAGAATGAGAGGTCAGCCGTGACAGTTTTCCCTGCTCGTGAGTTTATAGTTTATACCAACATATAATCCGCACTTAGGGGTGTTTTTCTCAACACGTGAGACAATACAGGCTATATGAATGTTTCGTATAATATTGATTATGATATTGGTACCTCAGAAATATAGGTAGGTACCGGTGGCGTGTGGGCTCTACATGCTGTCTATGTGGTGCTTGCCTTAATTATTTCAAGATTTTTATTTAACTGCCCTGTAGGTACTGCTCCCCATGAGTGAAAATATGATGTGGTGTGGGACGGGCTATTTGGTTCTCGGGTTTCCATTGTTGTGAAAATAGCACATACATTTGTTTTGAAAAGCATTCGGTAGAAATAATGTAGGTGTATCAAAATTTGAATATCCAGCGTGACGAAATTGTTATTGATAGGCGTATCATAATACCCCTTGTAATTTCAATATAAACATATGATTTTGAAGAGCATGTCTGATCTCAAAAGACACCGTATGCCAATAATAGGTACCGATTTACAAAAATATTTTTGAAAAATATTTATATCACATGGGACTTAACTCTGCCTTTTCATCTAATTTTTATTATGTATACTTACATTTTATTGTAGTTATAATTTTATATCAAGCATTGAATCATAATACCCTTGTCATTTTAAAAATGATTATTCATCACGATTGTTGCGGTATAATGATGATGATTCAGGAAATATGACAAAAAATATTACCATGAAAAATATACAAACAATTTAATAACATCTACGGAAATGACATATAAAATTGGAAATAAAATTTGTTTTTTTTATTTCGTAGAAATATATACCTACCTATTACAATAATGTAGGTATAATCAAATGATAATGAAACGAAAGAAAGAACTAAGTCAAAAATCTATTGGTACCCTCTGTGTACAAAGTAGAAGTTACTAGAGCACGGAAAGGATAAGAAAGTCAAAAGGGAAAACTATTTTTGTTTATATGGGTTGAAATAGTTTAGTGTTCTACTTTTTATGACACAGTGAAAAGAATGTCTTTTCTGAGAGAAGTCTAGTTTTTAGTACGTGATTCTTTTAAGAGAGATGCAATTCACTTAATTTTATTGTGTTTGTGTAAATAAATAAGGCAGTGAAAAATTCCTTCAAAATATACAATTTGTTATAAGTGAAATTCTCGTAATAAACTAATACATCATAGTATGAGATATTGTAAACTACGAGTATTTTGGACTAAGAACTTCAGAATAAATATAATTTCCAATATAACATTTTTTTATATAAAAAATATGAAACAAAAATGTATTAATGTTGATATAAAATACGAATAGGTCAACCGCACAATTGAAATTCATCATAAAACAGAATATTTACGTACCTATCTAACAAGCCAGTCTTAAATGTCAATAAAATTGAAAATATAAAAGTTAATAACTCCAAGAATAATAATTGTGATCATATTCAGATAAAGAAGAAGACGTGTTTACTGCTATATGATCTATGTTATTTAGATTTCACTGATAAAATATTTTTTTAAATATATCACAGACAATTAAATGGAATTTCTGCTAAAAAGTATGAGAACATGTAACCAACCTTCCATAAAACATAATTACACTAATTATGTTAGCGGTGTATTACGAGAGAATTATCTCAACAAGGCTGTCCCATCCGATGTATCATTAAATGCCAACGCTAAAAAAATGATGTCTCTAGTAGAATTTTGCAATCGACTGATGTAGAGCACGCTCACTGTGTTATGACTTATGAGTCTTATGACTGACTATTATATAACTATTTATAAATTAAGTAATATTTTTTTTATTAAACCAAGGCACATAACAAATTATTAATTCAAGATGTTCACAACATGATATTTAGAATAAAAAGTGCAGATAGATCAAATTAGTAGAGAAAAAAACAAAACAAAAAAATAGTTTTATTGGTTTGGTTTGTATAGCAAAACAAATACTAGAAAAAACAACAATAATTCAATAATAATACAAATTAAACTATATAATAGAATTTTAAAGACAAAATACATATTGCATTGCTAAAAATGTCTACATTGATAGGGAGTGCATTGCCAGCCGCACAGCCCCAAGTAATAGATAAAGATACAATTAATGATATAAAACTATATCAGTGACATACGATAGGCTTTATTTTTTGGATTACGAAATAAATAATAATTATCGCAATGATACAAAAAAATAATCAAATTTGCGTTATTTTGATTTGATTTTATGAATAATTTTGAAAGCAGAAAATAGTTAGACATATACCTACCTGCGTGGATAAAGATCGAAATATTGATGATTTTTTCATTAAGATGTATATAATACCTATTATATTATAATATGGACTAAGATTTATTAAAGTTACTTATGAATTATATTGTGATGGAGTATATCCTCAATATCAGGTTATATTATTATACGTAATATATTAGACGAAGCTTATGCAAGTTAAACATTATCTTTTTCGTCCGTTTGGTGGGACATTTTAACTGAGCGGACGAATGAAATTGCGATCCTTATAACACATCCCTATTAAATCGTGTAAAATAAGTGATGAATACCATAATATATTTGGATTTATCAAATTTAATATATTGTATAGTTACATTATTGTCGGCAGTCAACGCCATTTAAATTATAAAGGATACGTTCATCTTGTTCGAGATTAGTCCTTCTAAATGAGTCACTACAATTTGAACATAAGACTCCCTCCTGAAGTACCCTAATATGACTTGTTCCTGTGAGCAGAGTGTTTATAAATGACGTTGGCTGAGTAGAAACATAGTTTTTGCCATGACATATTATAAATCAGACATGAAACATCCGCATAAAGGCTGGTACAACTATTTCATGGGCATCCTCTGATTCACATGTTTCAAATCAATCGTATAGGAACGGCTTGCTTATATTATATTCGCCACTAGTAACGCAAACGTACGAAAAATTATTTTATTACAAAATTGACACTTAATTAGGAACTACGATATTCTAACTCAATAAAGAATCTTTTTTTAGTATCTGCGATATATTTTATCTTAAAAGATATTAATATTTCATTACTCAATGATACAATTATCAGACGAATGGAATTACTTCTACTCGTTCGTTAGAAAACAATGCAGATGCCATTATTCGGAGCATACACTCTATCTGCAATATTCCACTGTGCAATCATAGACGTAATTAATGACTGAGCCTCGAACATTAGCCGGAGAATTTTATAGATTCTATACAATTACGTATTCCCTTTGGAAAATGGGTCGAATAATACATTATTTCACGTCATAGTGATTAAATGAGACAGTTTCCGGTTAACGCACTGCGTTCGGCTTTGTTTTTGGACCAATCGCTGCAAATATATCATCCGGACGCTTGTTGACTACAGAACAAACAAATAATAATCGTTATTATCTCTATGGTCGTTGGCTACAGTTGGCGGGAAAAAAACAAAACTATTTCAAAAAAGAACAAGGTGAAAAAACGAAATAAGAGTAGGTATAAGTGAGTACGTTTGTTTGTGACCTCTTTTTAATAGACATCCAAACAACAATACAAAATAAACTATTCATATCATAGAGCTTCAATTATAGAGGAATCTTTAAGTTTTTTTAGTATGAAAACACTTGAATTGGTATTTTTGGACCGTTTTAGAGTGGAAATTCAACCACACTCTACCTCAGCAATTCCCAAACTTGAGGCGCGCCTCCCTGGGGAGCCGCAGACTAAGGCAAAAGGAGGCGCGATCAAGATGATGAATTTGGATTGACTACTATTGAAAAGTAAAAAAAATGATAGAATTATCATGAAATACTTCATTGAAATACAAAAATTCAGAGTGAAACCCTTGTTCAATTTTGAAGAATATAATACTTACTCCGTCAAGCAAAGCAATGCAAGTATGTAATGTTGCTATTCGTAACATCATATTTTTTCGAAACTGGATTTACTGAATTAACTGCAATTAAACTATGTGCTAATAAAATAAACAATCACGTCATCCATCGCATTAAAAATGAATATATTATTAAGTATATACTTATAGTAACATCTTGTTATTATTCTGTGTATTACGATTTATCATTTAAAAATGTGTGTGTATTATTTTATGAAATATGAGGGGAGGCGCCAAGATAAGATTTTTTTAAAGGGCCGTGTAGTAAGATAAAGTTTGGAAACCACTGCTCTACCTACTCACATATAATTCGTATTGTGTGTTGACGTATTTAAAGTTGACAGTAGGTAGATCTATCGGTAATATAATATAATATTATTAAATAGGTATATATGTAATGCTATGGTTAAATAATGATCTAAATAATAATTATTATGGTTCAGTGTATTTGGCTGCTTTCCTATACATCGTCCATTCACCCCCATTTATACCTTCTTTGGATAGTGTTTTTGAATTCAGTTCCAACCTCCATGTCGAACCAAGAAGACGCGTTCTTATCACCCCGCATACGCGCCGAGTAATTAATATCTAATATATACGAGTATTATACTTACTTATCTTGTATTTTTCTCCGTACCTCAATAAATCCGTTTGTATAATCAGTGTTTATCTGAAATTAGCCCCTCCCCCTATTAAAAACCTTCCACCCCTATCTCCTGCGATTCCTCCCCGTATTCTCCCTGAGCCAGAGAGCGGTTTGTTAGCACCCAAGATGAACACATACAGAGGTTTCCCAAAAAGCTGCCGTCTTAAAGCACAAGGAATCATGGATATTTGTAGGAAAGGCCTTTATCCTCGCTAAAGTTAATTGACTGTACAATAATTGTAATTTGCCATAGATTTAATTTTTATTAATATACGCAACAATAGGATGTTCGGTGCCTATAAGTGCCTATAAAATAATATATACGTGATGTAAAAAATGCGATATAAAAGTAAATAATGGTATAAATTTTCTAATGGGAAGACGCAAGGTCAGTTCCATAAATAATATTGATTGAAATCTTTTATTCCTAGCCACGCATAACCCAAAATCATCTGATCAAAACAAAGCAGCAACATTTATATTTTAAATTCAGAACACAAATAAAAACAGCCGAATCAATAAATACGCCGGCAATAAAATCAAAAATATTTCGACAACCGTTATCTCTCAAATTTGAACGCGCGTCTATTAGAACAGAACATATTTGAAAATGTATTATCTTTGGCGGGTTTTGTTATTTAAAAACGTGCCAATCATAACCATTACCGTAATTAAAGCCGTCAATTAACCCAATCACAAAAAAGATTTTTTTTGTTTAATTACAATCAATCAATCAGCGGTTAACGGACGCTTCAACATCGACAATCAACGCCATCTTCCTGCCATATACAAAAGCAACCCAGGTACAATACTAATTATTACAGGTGTTTGGCGATATCTGATTGAGTGCTGCAGTTTATTTTTTTCAAATTAATTATATTTTTTAAAAGTACCTACATTTCACGGTATAAACTGTTGAAAATAGATAGATAGATAATATGGATTCTGAATATGAACAGCATTTTTTTTTAAATTGGCATTAAGGGTATTAAATAATATTTACCTAAGACAGATCTAGTATTAATGTAATTTCTTTCAACAAAGTTTACAGGAAAAAAATCTGTGAAAGTTCATCCATACCTATCTCTAATATAATTTACCTACCTACTTATTTAGCCATATCTTACTGTTTATAACACATTTTGTTATAATTATGAGCTAGATGTGTAGTACCTACCTAACTATACTATTTATTATTTTTATTTATTTTAGATTTTTTACACCAATAATTTTATGGTTGACTTTAAGAAAATTGTTTGTCATTATTATTTTAGATTTAGGTGATTTTATTAGTAAACGAAGAATTTCGCGTGCTTCGTCTTCTTTAAGTAAAATCCTTTTTATTTTCGTTATTACAACTATGACTTAATTATGCTCATGACATAATTTACACCTTACATGTGAGTATGTCCTAGAACCCTGGTTAATACGTCATATTAGTTTTCGTATTATTTATTTAATCATAGCTATTTTGAATAATTCTTTTTTTGCAAAATCGTGTGATGGTTGATAGAAAAACATTTATTTTTTAATTAATTAAATATTTGAGACATCACAGAAAGTGAACATAATTGTTGTTGACCAATTGTGTTTCGTACATGTTTCATAAATCGTGGCTATCAAGAAAAACTTTTTCATTGGTCATTTTCCGAGTTCTGCCACTTTGTGGGATCCGGGCAATATATATATTTTTACATACGTAGTAGTTAAATTCATAATAAGCTTTGGCATAGATACCTACCTATCTATATGTGTTAAGTAGGCTTTTTGTTTTTAGAAGAATTACAAAATCATTATCATTAGGTAAGAATCAAACACTTAAGTATAGTATGTATTTTTTTTAATCAATTTTGTTTTGAATTTCATGCACGGTTCATAGAAAGTAGAAAAGAGATTAATTCATATTGATTTGGATTATTACTTGATATTAAAATTAGTAGATACTTATATCTTTGTACGTGCAAGCTTATTGGAGGAAAATTTTAGCGCTCAACTATTAAAATTATAATCAAATTTAAATACCTATACTAGCTGTACGCGTTCACCAATACTTTAAAACTCCAAAGTAGAGAATTGAAAATCATATTCAATAAATCGTTCAACGGTGATCTAATTACACTGGTAGTATGGGGGGAGTGTTGAAACCGGCAGGTGACTGTCAACGTTGTCTTATCTCTTTTTGTTTGCTCAATTTGTGGTGTGAGTAAAAGAGATGTTCGACGATCGTGCAAAATGTCAAGGCCCCGCCTCTTGTATCGGTTGGTTTCACACTGATGATGTCTGAAAGGGGAAAAGAACCAAAAACAATGGTTTGCCGTGTGAACGCGACAAGTTGGGACACCGTTCTTTATTTGAAAATTCAGAAATGTGTTCCGCGTCAAGATGGCTTAGGTTTGTAATTAAATTCGCTTTTTACTGTGGGACTTACTTAATCGGACGTTTTATTTTGTACATACACGTGGACTTAGATGTCTAAGTAAAGGTTTGGTAACAATTGATGTAGGTATTTACTAAACAAACTACCGATGAAATGAGTGCAACAGTGCTGTAATTTTATTCGTATTACTTACCTAAGTTAAATAAATTAAGTGGAACATGTGTATTTTTATTAAAAAATAAAAATATATAAGTATTGAGACATAATAATAATAAGTACCTACATAGGTATATGAATAGATTGTTACTTACTATATTATTTTACGGCGTAATATAAGGATCAACTGATAAAAAACAAATACGTATTATCTACGTTCATAATATGGTCATGGGATAAGTTAGTAAAATATAAAGTCAGTAACATAATGGATTGAACATGTCGTACAAATTAGCTACATACCTACATAAATAAATCTGTGAATTATATTTTCTTATGTCGTGAAAAATGCTCCTAACTTATTTAATAAAATAATTATTTGTCACTTGTACTCATTTAATACTCATCACCTCAATTATAATGTTACAAATCGGTACGCATTACCTACTACATTTTATAATATAATACCTAAAACATTAATTGGGTACCAAACTTACTGTCTAAGTGAGTATTGTTATTCTTTTAGTTGTTTTTATAATTGTTTACATTCGTTCAATGGGTAATCTTTGCCACTGCTATCAGCCTACGAAGGAGGTTTTTTAACCGAAGAATAACTTTACACAACTAGATTTGGCGTCCTAGAATAGGTATTATAGTATGAACGTATAAGATTAGTATCATTATTGTTGCCAAAAATTAATGTGGCCTTATCCTATTATGTTTATAAAAACGTGATAAATATTAATTTTATTAAACAAATTAGGTAATATATTTTTTTACGTATTGGTACCTAGATATACCGGCATTAAGGTAGGTATCTACGATTAACTTTTCTTGTTCGTTATAAGGAAACATAATTTTAGACGTACCTAATGGTTAGAATGTTAAATTAATTAAAACGAAGGTAAACAAACAAATTGAGGGCATGAAACTCGTAACGAAATTATTTTGGCATGTAGACATTTTCCAGTTTCGTAAAAGCTCTCAAAAGCTCCTTATAATAACACTTTGTGGAAACCGGCAGCAATAATAATAATGTTATATAACTCTCGGCGAAATGTGGAATTTCCGCAAATGAAAAAAAAGCACAAAAGTTGCGCAGCAGCCACGGTTCCTGATTAAGAATTTCAAAACAAATTAAACTACTTACATTGAGTTACAAAATATCCCAGCGTGGGTGCAAGATTACTGCAAACTTTTTCCATTTAATGGAATAATTCAGAATGTTTCTAAATATTACAACTTATATTTTCTGCGCCGGTTGGATATCTTTTAATTCAAGAAAAACAGATTAAACAGTAGCAGCTAAAGTTCATTCTTGGAAACCCTTGAATATACCTACGTATGTACGTATGTATATAATACACTGGAAGTAGAAGTAGGACAACCAATAATTGAGTAAAAAAAAAAGAAAATACATCCAAAAAGATCCAGAAATCTCCTGGCGTCGATAGTGTAAAAGTGTTAAATATAAATAACGGTGTAGACATAATACTGTAGAAGTAATGTAAGTGCTATCATTAATTAGATAGGTACAGTGCGACTTTTATATCATTCTTTTACGTCACCACGGCCCTTCCCCGCATTTACGTTCATCGTTACTACATTTCTCGCTCCCATAATTCAGTGTGTTCATCCCATGTCATTTCAACTGCGATGTATGAGTTTTGATTTAATCAAGTTGGAAGATTGAATAAAAATATATAATAATACATTATACTATATTTATTTATCTATATAGCAGGGTAGAAATCTACGTGAGAAAGACTTACCCATTGATAAAGTATTATAATGCCATAATAGGTACTGAACTATTGAAGATAGAGGAAATTTAATATATTATACGCATTCCGCATTTGAAATGACAATTCAAAATGTTCTTTAGTCAAAATTTATTCCCATACAACTGTGTAATATGGAATAATATAAATAACCATTAGTAGTTAGATCTACACTGACTTGAAGACGTAAATTAGTCATGTGTATATGTAGGGTAAAACATACAGTGATCGGCCACCCCCTAGTGATAGGACACTTAGCAAAAAATTCAACAAAAAAAATAAAGAGTTTATATTTATTATTTTAGATTTTTATCTTTTCTTTCCACTCCTTTTTTATTTTTGGATAAATAAGTAGGTAGGTACTTAGGTAATTATTTTCATGTTATGTGTACCTACTTTCTTTATAAAAGTAATAATATCTTCTATATTAAAACTCTTAAAAGTAGATAGGTAGGTGTATAAGAAAAGTACCTGTTAAATTATAATATGAAATATATATTTCTTATCTATTTTTGGCATTGGAATATGTACCTACTACTTAGAAGCCCTTTACTTTAATTCCTTTTCTACTTCTCATGTTTCATTATTTCTCATCAAATAATTAAATTCTAAGAAAATCGTACTTCAAATAATATCTTCGTGGATGCTTATTGTAGAAGTAGATACCTACACATTCAAAAGTTACGTAATTCGTTTCACTCCCACGAATAATAAATAGGTACAAATTGCAGGTATGTATAACGCACTCATTCTCACACATCTTATTTCACTCACTTAGGCGTGTTCATTATCGCTTAACTTTGGATTACATATTAATTATTTCGTATATTTTATTATATTATTTAGAACGCACGCGATCGGTAGCGAGTGGAAGCCCGTCTATCTTTCGTGTTACTTTGACGCAAAAGGTTTACTTACCGTATTGTAAGATTAATAAATAATAATGTTGGTAATATACTTACCAAATACATTAAGTACCTAATAGGCATTTTCTTATAATATACTAATTATATTAATAAGTACCTACTGTCTGATTTATTTTAGTGTATCAACTATCGTCATATTATGCCCAGTTAAAACGATGTCATAATACAAATAATGTAAACACTTATAACTTATTCTATAACATTTAATAAGTTGAATAAGAATGTACTCACATGACAGATTAATTTAATAAGATAATAATTACAAGATAAAAATAACTTTTTATATACCACGTTTTTAAATTTTCTGTTGAATCATATAAACTTGACAATTCTATGTATTAATAATTTATGACAAATAAGGCAATTGTCAATAAATCATTTTTTTTTGCTATTTTGCAACAAACAAACAAATTAATATAGAATACTGAAATGTAATTTTGATTTCCATAGTTACGCACGTATATATTAATAATTTGGTTGATAGGACCACCCCCTTAGCAACCAATAATAGTGGATTGGATTACGGATTTCTTCCGAAATAACTTTTCATACAAAACAGAATTAACTGAAAATGAATTCAATTATATGTCTAGCTAGTCGGGAAGTTAGTTAAAAATTGATTGCAAGATTTGTACTGGACAAACAAGAATACGAGCTAAGAAAAACGTTGTAAAAATGAAAAAGCCAGTCGCCATAGACCATGAGTAGTTTGGGTGTTTAATTAATGATGGACAAGCCATTAAACGCAAGAATTATAAAGCCTCTGAAGGTCCTCTAGTCTCATCTACCAATATTGAATTTTAATTTATATTACGATACAGACGTGCCTACATAGTAAGTACGATTTGATAGGTATGATTTAAAAAATATCCCTAAAAAGCTTTCCCATATTTTAGAAAACGCTTCAGAGAGTATTGTAAAATCATCGCAATTAGATGGGACGCACATAGCTCAGTTGGTAGACCACATGGGCACCGTATATTTTTTTCACAAAGATTTTTTCTAATGGTTATATTATTACTCTGAGGTGTTTTTAAATTATGTATATTCAAGAAAAGAATGTTAAATTCCTAAATCATGTAAATTTGTTGAATAAAAAAATAGTTTATCCCATATTTCTCCACACTGGAGAATCGTACCTTATTACAACTACGCGCATAAGGTAACGCACGTCCCATTATTTTTGTGTAGATTAGACGGTATCTACTACATATTATGATTAATTTCATTTAATAGGTTAGGTTAGATTACATAATATTATTTTTTTTAAAGTTTATTTCACTTATAAAGTATATACGAATAAAAAAATGACAAATTACACATAGATACTGCGACAATATTCAAAATGATGTATTTTCAATTATAACATTATAAAATTCATAAAGATAATTAATATTCGATACCAACCTTGATTAATTATTATTTATATAGGTAGGTATTTTAAAATAATATAATGTAGACCGCTTTTCAAAATTTAGCCCTGGGTTTCTGTAAAGTGAACCACTATTTCCTATGAATATTACAAAATATAAAGTGTATTAACTTTATCATTAAATATGTTTAGCTCTGTGAGCCATATAAAGTTCAAAGCCTAGTTTTCTTGCTAAAACGTAGAATACAAAATGTGAAAACAGTAGATAGGTACAAGGACAAGCTGAAGTTTCATTATAATTTTATATAATAAATTATCCAAGGTTGTTTTCACAAACACAATATAATTATATTTCTTTGTACAAGCAAGGTCAATTTTTTCATCCGTGACAACAGATAAATCTCGAAACATTTGAAGTCTAAGCATATTAACATATTTTTTTATTGTATCTTATATTGGGGAAGATATTGTTTCATTATTATTTTTTTTCCGCTAATGTTTCCATAGTTTTCCAATACAAACAACTGGGGCAATAATAAAAGGCTCATCGCTCGGAAAAAGGCTGTATCAACCACCCACCCCCACTGGAAATCTATAGTATGCCAACCATCTATCTACAATCTTCCATCTAAATAATATGTGGCGCAATATTCAGTTGCGTGGAATGAAAATTTATTATGTTTTTTTTTTTACAAAAACCGTAGTAAAAATAATTTTATAAGATAGATAAAAAATATGAAGTCTCTGGCGTATTAAGAAGTTGTGTTTTTTATTACTTTATAAGTGGTTAAACGTTTCTACCTAACAATATAATAGTATGTATAGTTAACCGGTATGCACCGTATTTCTCATGGGTTTGGGTCTAAATTTCGAAGGCCGGAATCCCGAATGCTGAAATCTCGAATGGCCGAAATCCCGAAAGCCTATTTTACCACAAAAAAATGGTTTCTTGTCTCTTGTAAAATTTGCGCAATTCAAGATAAGTGTTAAGATTGCTGTTTGTATTTTTTATTTTTCGGGATTCCGGCCATTCGGGATTTAAGCATTCGGGATTTCGCCCGGCACCCATTTCTCATATAATCACGTTGTTTTTATATACATTGCTTACCGCAATTATTGATAATAATATTAATGTCATCGAAATAAGTAGTTCATTTTAATTTAAATTTATAGCCACTACAACGATGTATGGAAAGTTATAATTGTATAAAAAGTGTGTACAATTAATAATTCTGTAAGATTATTTAAAATGTTTTAATGCAAAAATGTTTACTTTTTTGTATTTCGCCGCGGATATGACGTATCTGGGCAGGGAACACAAAATTCTGTAAAGTATATCTGGGTCTAAGGACTAGGCATAATCGGGTACTTTTAATTTAATGGGAGAAAAAATACCCTTGAGCCCTATATTCCGGTAATTTTGATAATTAAGCAGGTATACCCATAGATACGACGTTTACTACACCAAATGACCACACACGATAGCATAATAATTAAAGTTTGAAGATTGAATCCAAATATAATATTATGAGACGTTAGTAAATAGAGCAGACTAGAATTATGTGTAGCAAATATTTAAGCTGATTGATAAATTTTAATATAGCAATGCTTGCAGAAGAGAAACTCATATTTTCGATTACTGATGTCAATTCAAAAGATTAATAATTTTCTCTTACAAAAGTTCGAGGCAGGGAGACGATAATAATATGAGTTAGAAATAAGTACTTATAAACTTTTTGATTCAAAGTTAATTTAGACAATAAAAATTTTATCAAATTATATTTATGTACTTTAATAATAAATCATTCAAAAAAAAAAATATGACATAGTAAAATATGCAAGGTAAACAATTTGTTTTACAATTTTCATGCTTAATAAGGGAGTGAAGATCGTATCCAAATCAACCCTATTCTATCTTAAAACTTTTACCATTATCGATGTAAAAATTTAGAAAACATGATGATATTGTTAATTATATTATTTTTGGATAACTTTGCAAAATATTTTTCAACTAAAATAGGTTTCTTGGTTTATTATTCAAAACTAGGTAAGTATTAACAATTTAAATTACCTAATTGTGGTATAAACCCATTATTTCATAAAGTTAGTAAACCTTCGAGACCACTATTCATGAGAGCCTACACCACTGCCAACTTCCAAAATCTCACACCAACTAACAACCCACTCTCTCTCCGACCAACAACCCATTCTCACAGCGATCCTTTCGCAAGACGTGCCTATCTCCTTAAGAGTTCCAAATAATCCCTCCCAGATTCGCGGCGACCTTGGGATCAAACTTTTGCCCGGTTCGGTTTTATCGTGAGAGAATTTAATAGGGGTGTCACAAATCTTACTTCTTGACACTTAACGGAATTATTATTTTGTTTGACATTGTATAATAACTAATTTCAAATTTAATTTCGTAATATTCGTATCGATTAATTTTTTTTAAAGACGTCAGCAAAATAGCTACATACCAACTGTAACATATTCTTGCTTATGATATTGTCTTATGCATTTTTAATTATTATTAATAGTAAGTATTCAATACAAATATAATAATCATCGGGCGTTAAACAAATTCATTACTTTGTTGAAATGTTTTTCATCAGTTTTTTTTTTCACTTTTGAAACTAACTTGATAATTCTACTATAATTTGAGGAAAAAGGTTTTTTTATTTTCTTCAGTTATCACAGAATATGTGTATAATAATAGGTTTATTTAGCCTATAAAATCCATTTATGACATTTCCAAAGCATTGATCGTACCAGGTCTATAGTAATTGATGCATACAAATGGTGTAGGTAGCTACATTCAGTTATAGGTAATATATTAAGCTAGTCTTGTTGTGATTTTATATTGAAAGAATTAACCAAGTTCGTGAAAGTTGTTTCCAATTTAACCATGAGAAAACTCGCGTAATCTCATCATCTCGCTTGATTCATATTACATCTCTCAAGGGCTGCCGCAGGAGTAAGAGAAAAGTAGATAGTTTACATTAACGTCGGGCGATAGACTGTTGTACAGTAAGAGAATAATTTAATGATGAATGCAATGAGTGGTCAAAAGAAAACTGAAACATATTATCATTTTCACGATGAATGAGAAATTGAATAAGTACTTCTTTGTGGTGGTGAAGGACAAGCGTTGTATTATTTGTAACCTTTTGCGACAGCTAAATATAAAAGTATTTATTTTATTAAACGAATAATTCACACTATTTAAGAATGTAACATTCTTTATTAAACACACATGATTTGAAAACATGCCAGGGGAAAACATTAAATAAAGATTTTTTTGAGGTGTTTTTAAATTATGTATGCAAATATAAAACGTTTGTTAAAGTTGAAAATGACAATGGTAAAGTGTGAATGTGTTAAGCTGTCGCGGATGCCCGAAAAAGTATTTTGGCCAAACTTCTCGAACGGTAAAAAAAACATGTGAGTAAACACGAGAGGGCATACCAACTTAAACACTACACGATGTCAGCAATTGCCGAGCACTCGATGGATACAGGAGACAAACGTGATTTTGAAACAAAAATACTGGGTCGGAATAAAGGATATTTTTCACGGTTGGTAAAGGAGGCCATCGAAATCCATAGAAACCTTGAAAATATTAATAAAGATGATGGGTTATGGTTAAAAACGTCATGGCTTCTGGCGCTGTCAGCAAAATCGAATATACGTTCCGGTATCTCTGATCGTAACAATTGACACATTACTCTGAGCAACGTTTGCTCTTAGCTAATCAAAACGTCGAGGAAAGAAGGAAGAAGTAGGTCTAAAAAATCTATTACAATAAAAACAACCGTGAATATCTCAAAAATTGTAATATGGATGCAATATCTACACTAAATACAATGAATGTAGTCTGTTAGTCCAACACAGATGCAAGGCCCTATCTTATATAAATCAGAATATGGCACATAAACACACCCTGAGAATGATTGACGACGCAGCCACTACTCGGGCGAAACTTTAACAATAAAACAATAACATAATCTACTTACAAAAGTTTAGATTACCAGCCGGGGATTTGGCCATACCAACATGGCCGAGTGATAAGACGTAGGTACATAACACTACTTCAGTTAAAATAAATGAAAAAACTGCGATAAACTGGGATGTATAAGATATTATTTAGTTTTCGCAAGTCCCATATTTTATACGTAAACATAAAAAAATATAATAAAAATGGTTTTCGTGGTAGGTGACCCATTTAATTTTTATGATATAAAACATGAAGTTATTATTAATAAACAATGACTCAACCAGTGTACCTACCTATGATAAAATAAAATAAAAACCATACCAATATTCTAACTACCAACGTACCTAGTAAAATAACAATATATCTCTACTCTATCGACAGGGTGATATTAAATAATAATATTAGTATCTACAATAACGTAGGAATATATTTAAGTGGTCATGTTATTATTTTTTTTGACGTCAATTGCAGGGATTTTGTTATGCTTTGACTATTATTTTATACGTAATTTGTATAACACATCTTTTTAAGATTTTGGTATAATTTAATAATTGTGTGACTTATTGGAATCATATTGTCATCATGAATTTTATTCTTGTGTTCAACATTATTAACATTATTATTTAATTTCTTTTATTTTGTTAACTGTCAATTCATGGTGGAATTGCATTGTATTGTTGTTTTTATTTAATAAAACGAAATTTTTTTGTAGTACTTATTCCACTTTTAATCAAGATATTAGGACCGGTTTCGTCCGCCTCAGAGGGACATTTTCAACTGAATTCTGAGGCGGACGAAACCGGTCCTAATATCTTGATTAAAAGTGGAATAAGTACCTACTACAAAAAAATTGCGTTTTATTAAATAAAAACAACAATTATTATTTAATTGTTGAGAGGTTAATTTTGGTTTTTAAAATTTACTTCATTCGAGTATGACATTATTTACCACCTTGTTTGGGAGAATCTTTATAGACCTCATTCAATCGCAAAGCCCATTAAATCTATTATCTTGATAAAAGCACATACTATTAAGAAAACTTTTCACCCGGAATTAAAATATTTTGACACTGTAAATTAATTGAAAACATCTTAGATTGCAATATGTTAAACCAGAGAACATAATATATATGATGAGAAGTGCGTTACCTTCTGGGCGTGGTTGTAAGAAGGTACGATGCTAAAATGTGAAGAAATATGGAATAAAATTAAACAAAAATATGTCATGATAATACATCTGCAATATAACAACGCGCAATATTTTAATATTTGATGACATTCGCTGCTTTATATTTCTTGCGTTTAATGGCTCAACCATCATTAAGTCTTAAACTGCCATCACAGTATTGGTCTACTTGGCTTTCGCATTTACATCGTATATATTTGTTCTGTGAATTAAACATGAAACTTATGAATATTGTATGTACCTATTAATATGAATTCTTACCTCTGGGTAGTTGTACTGATCGAATAAATATTATAAGTAGGTACTTAAAAATATTAAATTAACTAGATATAAGTTAAATCAGACATAAAAATACATGACTACCAACTACTATTCCTTTTGACGTAGAGTTAATTCATAGACATAAATTAATTTTAGTGATAATTTCTTCCGAAAACTATTTTACTATTTAGTTGGTAGGGACTTTGATTTCATTATATGAAGTCGTGCTCATAATGATGTATGTACAAATTTATTTCATATGGCAATTAAATAATTATTTTTAGTAGGTAATCAGGTTGATGATAAATCTGAGAACTTTTTAGTTTTAAATAACTATTTCTTCTATTCAACGAATAATTCACAAGATTTAAGAATGTTCCATTGTAATTATTGAACATACATAATTTTGAAAAAATAGAAAAAATCTTTTTCGAAAAAGAAAGTTTTAGTAGGAAGCATATGGTTGTCTGACCATACATTGTGAGGTATCAAGGCTCGCAACTGTGAAGCTGCACCACGAAGCATCATAGAGAATTGAAGCATCAAACAGCCGATATTTGGTTTTAATCGCGACACGGGTGAGTACCAGATATTTCATATCGACTTGAATGTTGATCCAACTATTCCCATTCGGATAGCAAGCTACCACAGGAATTTAAAGGAGTAATATTCTGTTGATATTACTATGTTACCATAATATTTTATTCTAATAATAATAAAAACTTTTATTATGTACGTATATATAAGTACTTACCTACAGAGTTTTATATTCTAATGGATTTAAGTTTTAAAGCTTTATATAATATTAAATTATTCGTGTTTCTCTTATAGAGATCAACGTATCTAGTTTAAAATAAAATATTAGAAGCAGAATATGATTTGAAGATGGCAGCTATCAGATTCAATCATAATAAACCAAAACAATTGTTTTCTTTATTGGTTTCATACAAAACTCTATTAATAAAAGTATTGTGCACCCCCTTTTAAAATGTCATAAATCAAAAATCGTTTAACCTCGCTTTAACACGAAGAAGCAACAACTTACACCAGAATAGTATTAAGAATATCATATTATTATATAAAGCAATATTCAGAAGATGATCTATTATACCGAAATACAATAATTGTAAATATCTTTGATACGGTGGTAGGTATATAAATAATTCTTAAATAATAGTTTTAAGCATAAACTAAATAAGTAACTGTTTTTGGAATATATTAATTAACTTGAATTGTAGTCGTAGTTAAAAATAAAATAAATGTTTGTTGTTGTATATAAATCAACTTTTATAAATTTGTTTATAATATAGTCAGAAAAATATAACTGATTGATTTTAAACCGGTCCCTCGTCATTGTTTGTGCCTGTGTCACGTTTTACAACCGCCCACTTTACACTCGGCCCAGCGACAAAAGGGTTTGGATTTTAACCATTTAATAACGAATCACTGGATTTAACGGATTATCATTTAAAAAATTGTGTATATAATATACTATATTTTAATTCACAATTTAATAATAACACATGCTATGTATATAAT
Source organism: Rhyacophila brunnea (assembly GCF_057557595.1). Taxonomy (NCBI): domain Eukaryota; kingdom Metazoa; phylum Arthropoda; class Insecta; order Trichoptera; family Rhyacophilidae; genus Rhyacophila; species Rhyacophila brunnea. Next base: position 2,905,952 of record NW_028232796.1, on the reverse strand, counting down.
CCAGTTAATGAATATATTGTAGAGTGCATGGAATATTATGTCACAATTTTTGACTTCAGGACTTTGTTAGGAGTAGTTGCATTGCACATGCATTATATAACAAGAGGTACATGTTAGAAATTCTATAACTTTTGATTAATTGAAGATAAAGTAGCAAACGTATATATAGAATTGAAGTAAATTTAATGTTCTATAACTTCGTCTTAGATATTTTTTATGACAAACGATTGTGAGAGGTACTAGAAGCAAATGTCTGATAAAAAGAGTGAGGTAAAAATGATTTTTTCGAAAATCGATTTTCAATAAGGTATATCTCGGAAACCGTTGATTTGAAACATTTTTTTCTACATGCACCGTTTCCGAGATATAAGCGAAAAACCAAAAAATGGGCCCACCCGCCTTTAGCTCGCCTCTCAGGGGCGGGGACTTTTAGTATGTATACCTACTAACTACTCCTAACAAAGTCCTGAAGTCAAAAATTGTGACATATTCCATGCATTCTACACCCATCTTTTGAGCACTCATTGACTGGACTATTAAGAAAATACTCATATTATGTCATAGTAGATTGTTGGGTTTCCACGGTGTGTCCTTCTTCCTTCTTTACTCGACGTTTCGGGCTCGTTGCAGAGGCCATTATCAAGAGACGATATGTTGTATACATCTGTTGATATGTTGTATAGGTACAGCAACATATCATCTCTTGATAACGGCCTCTGCAACGATACCAAAACGTCGAGTAAAGAAGGAAGAAGGACACACGGTGGAAACCCAAAAATCTACTATGATAAGAAAAACAACAGTGAAAGCCTCAAACAACTCATATTATGATTTATTATCTGAGAAAAGCAATGAAAAATGATTACCGATATACATATGAAAATTACAATTAATAACTAGAAGAGAAGATAGAAATAAAATAAAAATGATACCCATGTTACGAAAAAATATTATTGACTTATTAATTCCATTAGTTATTCTGGTACCTAATATAAGTGCATTATTAATCATCTTCAAAACTCCAAAAAGTCTTTTATGTTTATTTCATTATTTGTAGCAATATAACCTAAGGATTTAACTATGTTTGTATTATTTTTTTTATTTATATTAAAAATGTATAGTTATTACTTATTGTAAAACTTAAATAAAATCACTATTGCAACAATAGGTACTACACTTATTAATTTTGTTTTTTTAATAATATGGAGAAAATCTTTAACATTGATTGCCGTACAAATTATCAGGATATTTTCGAATAAATTCAATATAACTATCCGAATATTTTCGAAATAATACAAATATACCTATCACTTATATCTACTCAATATTTTCTAACAAAACCATTACCCCATAAATTGTATGTCTGTGTGTATAAAACTATATCTCATCCTTTCCATTGGCCCTAATAATTTGATGCGAATTTTAGTCACCTCTCTATGACGTTTCTAAACAGATTTTTATGCAAAATGAATGTCAATCACATCTTCAACATAAAAAGTCAAAGCACACATTAAAACACATTTAATCAATTTGCCAGACCTACGATTTGAACCTGAGATCCACGACTCTGCCACTCATATTCTATCGCAAACGTTATATTAAATATTGGGTAATAGTTCAAATCGGTAGGTATAATCAACAAGTAGTATCAAACAAGGTCCTAAGAGATTAATACTTTATTTTCTTTGAGCCAACCTAGAAATAAAAATAATACAGGCAAGATGACTTTCTCAAAACATATAAATTTATAAATACGTTTAAAATTTAAATAAAATATGTAATAGTTTAATATCGTAATATTTTATATTATAACTCAATTCAAATAATATTTTTTCTTAAATTAGTAGTACAGATAATAATGACTAAACATAACTCGTATAATATATAATAATAATATTAATAATAATAATAATAATAATAATAAGCTGTAGTAAAGTGTTGTTCCAGCGATTGTCTTTAATATGTTGAACTGTTTGAACTGATGCGATGATCAGGTTAAAAACACAGTGGTCGTACATTATGTCAGGCACTTTGGGAGTTGTCGCATATTATGAGAATAAATGGTTATATGATTGAATCGGACGCGGTGCAATGAACAAAGCAGGAAACATAGATCCTACATTGCACTATTTAGGGCTTCATAATAACAATATAATATCGTGCAGTTTGGTCGAGTAATCTCAACTATAGACTCATCTTACACATACCGTAATTTATTTTCGTTTCGTAGATAAGATATGCACCAAAGTTAGATATTGGTGCATACAAGTTTGATACGGTCGACAGTTTCACATACCGTGGATCTCTTGTAACTCGACATAATGATATTACAGAAGAAATCAACAAGAGAATCATGTCTGCGAATAAATGCTACTTTGGCCTGTTAAGACATTTTAAGTCAAAAGCACTCTTTACAAGACACTTGTAAAGCCAGTGCTCACCTACATATCGGAAACCTGGACATTAACTCTGCGAAATGAACGAGCCCTGACATCTTTGAAAGAAAAATTCTCCGCCGTATATATGGACCGATCAGGGATGGCACCAATTGGATGAGAAGATATAATGCTGAGCTCTACGGGCTGGGCTGTACGAAGATTGCAGCGCAGTTCAATCAATTAAGATTGGGAGACTACGATGGCTAGGTCATGTGCACCGTATGAATGATAATGAACCGGAAAAGAGAGTGATGTCCAGCAATTCAATAGGACGTAGAAGAAGATGGAGGCCAAAGATTCGCTGGTTAGATGGAGCTGCCAGTAACTGCCGTATTCTGGGGGTACCAAATTGGAAAGCGGCCACACTGGATAGGGACAGGTGGAGGGAGCTGTTGGAGGAGGCCAGGACCCACACCGGGTTGTCGCGCCCCTGATGATGATGATGAGATAAGATAAGTATAATAACTGCAAATCGCAGGAGTCCATTCCTTGGTTTTTACAGTTACCAATTACATAAGAAAAAACTTTGAAATATACATACAACATTGAAAATATATTTTTATTCGGTTCTTGTCGGTTTAAGAAAAGCCAACGGCAAACAAATTTTGAAAATAGCCTATATACTGGGTTATCTGTTGGGTTATGTTAGGTTTTCATTCTTGAATTCATGAATTTTCCCAAAATCGGCAATACAATTAGCGCGGTTCCCGCCTGGCTTCATGTAAACTGACTTGTACGTTTTATTCTCTTTTTCTTACGTAAGTATGTCGTCTAAAATCCAGTGACGTCCCTGGACAAAATGCCGCCCCGAGACAGTGCCAAAATGCCGCCACATTTTTTTTGACTCCAATATCTAAGAAATGTGTTGTATGGATACATTACAAAGAATATATATACCATTAAATCTAATTTAAATGTCATTTTTGCTTCAATAGGCAATATTGCGAGTCTACTGTTTCAGATAGGTAGATACATTTAAAAATACACTAGACAACTTCCAAAACTCGCGAGTGACTGGCAAACATATTTGGATAAATTTTAAATTAGGTATGCACGTGTCATTGCTGTTCACCAAGAACGTGACGTCCAAGGACAACGGAAGTAAACTAGACATCGCGAACCCGACAAAAAAATACTGTTAAACTTTTATAGTCCTAATTAAGTAATACATTTTGTTTCCAACCAGTGAGTTGATTTTTTTAATGGAAAGATATTTCCATTATTACAAAGTTTAGGTAGCTATTTCTATATTATATACCTAGTGATATTCCTCAATTTGCCGCCCCCAAGCGACGCTCAATCTGCCTACCCCTATGGGACGTCACTGCTAAAATCTATTGAAATTAACACTATCGAAATCCGTGGTCATATCATATAATACTATTGTAAAGATTTTCAATTCGAATTGTCCTGTCTAATCACAACTATTAATTATTGATATAAGAGATTCTATTATTAAAAGATCGTCTATTTTGTATTACTATTTTCCATGTTGTACGAAAAAGAGTAATCATGTTATATAGTGGCAAAAGCGTTTTTATATACTTACCACGAATTTGATTGAAGTATATTTCTAAGGCATTTAAATATATATAAAATGTTATATTCATAGTTAGGTATATAAGTTACCAACCATTTATTTAAAATTATATGGAATTATGCCAAAGTCTAAGATAATATCACAAACATGAACGAATATTCTTATGAATAATGTAGTAAATTTATAAAGTAGGTCTATTTTTTTCAATAAGGTGTGAACATTCCGCTATGACTTTTTACAGACCAAAAGTCAAATTACCATAACGAGCCATTTATGAACAAAATTTACGTGTAACGTAATAAATTTTATGTAATAATTGTACACGAATTGTTTATTGTGTTAAGTCCTATCGGACCATCTTGAAAATAAACTTTGTGAACTTTAAAATGAGGCAACCGTTAAACGATTTATTGTACGATAGGTACCAAATATTTTTTAACGCTGAAAGTTTGATACATTTCTTCCTAAAATGTTTCTCAGTAGGCTTATTAAAACAGCGCCTACGGTCAGGTTGGGCAGTTATAGAATATTTTTACGACGAAGACTATCACAGGCCAATACTAGTTTTGTAGAGACATTTATCTATATGTGTAGGCAATAAATTCAAATAAATTGTTATCCCCGCTTGTTATGTAGGCATTGAAAGCCAAAAGAGAAATTGGTATCATTCGTGGAATAATATTGTCAGAAAATATTTACCTGCTCATTCCAACGTATATTTGAAATATTATATTTTTATTCAAATAGCCTCTATCGAAAATACACCAAGATAATAATATTACTTAGTAACTTATATGCAAGAGGCTTCCACTCAATAACTCTCAGAACGTAGATAATATTATATTCTACTTAGTTGATCTAGGGAAGAGATTTTACAATATTAATTACATAATATTAAAGTTTTTTTTCGCTTGTTAAAAAAAACTTTAAATGCAGCTAATAAATCAGAATGTTTAAAGAATTGATTTTTTTTTCGACCAAATCCGATCCTCATAAGACCATGTAGGTTTGTATTAACAGATTTTTTTACGAGAAGTGGATGTCAGCAGATTACTCAACCTATTTGGTCCACACCCTGACTAAAACACAAATTGAAAAACAACAATATGTGCATTTTTGTCAGACACAGGATTCGAACCTGGGACCCACGACACTATTATAGGCCGACAATATCTGGGTAGTATTATGATTTCATAATTACTTTAATTAAGTTTACGATATATAAAACAATAACTACATCTAATACGCTATCGTCATTGTTGAGGGCGCTATATTTGCGAATTGTATTAGTGTAAAGCCACTTGCTCAATCTAATACTTCCATACTCTGACTCAAATACAACTTTAAAAACAATAATATGTGTGTGTATTTGCCGGACCCAGGATTCGAACCTGGGACCCACGCCTTTATAGGCCGACGAAAGCCGCTCGGCCACGGTGGCTTTCTCGTTTAAAAAAAAGTACAATATTCTTAGTTACACAAATAGGCGCAAAAGGTACCTATATTTATAATAAATATATGATACAAATAATACATATTGTAATTAAATATTATAAATTATTATTTCATTGTGGGTTTAAAAACTTTAGTTCTTAACATATAACTAGTAATTATTGATAGATTCCGAGTTGATGACAAATTAACATCGTAAATTAAAAATTGGAAATGAAAAAAAACAAACCGGTAAAAAAATACAACTGTTCAAAAGTGAAAAAAAAACAACATAAAACAAACTGGCGTCAAGAATTCCGCCGATAATTTCATGTTATTAAAACAATTTACCTATCATTCAATTTGAGCGGAGTTTTTTTTTCACTCTTTCGATGCGAGAAATAACATATAAACAGTCACGATCGCAGAACGTGGAAGTGTAAATAAAAAACGCAATTATCAAATCACCTTTGATCAGCGAACGAAAATTATATGGTGTTGGAATATCCCGCCACAGAACCTTTTGTTTGGGCATCGTATCAAACAAAATAAAACAATTTTGTAAAAAAAAATATAACCAGTTTTGAATTTGAATGCTATACTGGCGCTTAGGTTTTTTTAAACATAGGGAATAAATTCTAACTGACATAAAAAAATTAGAGAATATAACTTTTATAATACTTTCCCAGGAACCTTTCAAAGTATGTCAAATAATGTACAATAAAGAATACCAAATGATATAAAATAAATATTAGTACCGAAGTGCAAGAACGTCATAACTAATATGTGGATTAATCCCGACGCCAACCATAAGCATGTTATGCCCTGTCCACACTGGCAAAATGTTTCTGGCAACCTCATTAAATGTCGATTAAAATAATTTTTGGTAAAACAAATTTGAGAAATTTCATGAGGTTGCCAGTGTGGACACGGTATTAGATATATCGTTATACACCTTCATTGACACATAATTTGGATTAAATACAGTTAGATCGGATCGGAATGGATACAATATGCAATACAATAATAAGCGCAAGTACCTACGTTATAACGAAAATTTGGAGTGATCCTGACGCCGTTTAGTAATTAAAACTCAGTCACTGCGGACCTGTTAATTACCAATTAATTACCAAATTTAAATAACATGCTAATTATATCTAATGGCCATCTAATGGTCAACGTAATAGTTGCATTGGACGCACGTAATGAGTTAAAGTAATTATAATACTTTGTTTTAAAGTACAAAAGCCTATTGCCAATAAGTAACACAATTTAGAAAGCACTTAAGTGAGTATTGTAAAAATTAGTTTACTTCGTCGAAATTAATTAAATAGAACACGTATGGATTAGTGGTCAGGCACACGGAAGCGAATCCCGGAGGGTGCAGATTTGAATCCTGCTGGGTATCGTATTTAAAAAAAAAAAAAAATATTTCTTGTAGATACCTATATGATTTTTCAGTAGTATTTTTAAATTATGTATTTTATACTGTATGGTTTAAAAAAATAGGGTTTCTGTTAAAAAGGATGAATAAAATGAAATATGTAGGTATACTCAAAATGTGAATTGATTCGGAAAAAAAATATTATAATAATGTAGATACCAAATATAAAGGTATATTATACGTAACTCATTTTCGATAACACACTGGCTCTGAGGTACAGATGTCATTTGTTTAGGTAATAACATAAAAACTTGCGACGTGATATAGTATAATATTATCTTGTAAATTGTAAGTATATAATATTACCTATGTATACTTATATTGAAGTAATATTACAACTAAATTATGTGTGTTCGTATTTGCTAAGTTTTGATATAACAACATTGAAAACAGTTTCAATTTGTAATTACAAAATATTACACAGCTCAACACCAATTTTAATCATGTATTTATTTATTCATATTATGGTTCTAATTTTTTTCCTCGTAATAACATGATTGCTTTCAGAAACTGATATTTAATAATAATTCCAAATTGAGAGCGTGATCTAGGCATAATAATTTTAACAAGATGCGACCTAAAAACTACGTAGCCTGCACCTGTTATGATTTACCAACTATATATTATTATATACATACTGGTTACCCATATGTTTATTAAAACATCCCTTTATCAGCGTTTCGTTATTTTCATATACCTAATTATCACTGATAAAAATATGAGATGCCTTCAACATAGTGAATAAATTGTAAAATATAATATGAAAATACTGCTACTGAATAGACTTTAAACTATGTTTGATCAGAAGGTTTAGTAGAAACATATAAGCATCCAGCGCTCGAAATGGAATATTTTACGAACCGGAGCGCTCAATATTTAATTGTATCTAATTGCTTGTGTATTTTTTAAAAATAAGTGTGTTATGCCGTGTCCACATTGGCAACAAGTTGCTGGCAACCTCATTAAATTTCGATTAAAATAATTTTTGGTCAAACAAATTTTGATAATTATCGTGAAATTTAATGAGGTTACCAGTGTGGACAAAACTTTTAGATTTTTACGTTAAATGGTAAATCTAGCTTACGGTCAAATTAATATGTCCACGAGACGGAGCGATAACTTTGGTAATTTTATGAACCGGAACGGCGCCCCGGTGCGTTCCGGTCCATTTCGAGCCCTGTAAGCATCCCAATATCATTGCATGCACAGTAGTGGCAAAGATTTTATACTAGGCTATTATTATTCAAAATCTATCTTCTTCATAAAAATCAGTTAAAAGTCAATTAAAACGTTCATTATTTTATATTCCACCAAAATAATATAATTGTATTACAAATTGATTGTCGGATTGCTCAAACAGATAGACAGTAATACAATCAAACAAATGCTACAACTAATTCGGCATATGTCATGCATACAACACATTCATACAAAAAAATACATACGTATTCTAAAAAACACACACTTATAATGTCAAAACAAGTGTCATACTATCACGTACACTGAGGATGTAGGTAAAATGGCCTAACATGTTTATAGTTTCCATGAATTAACGCAAGCTGGAGTCAATGCCAAATGGCTTCATTTACTACCGACACAGTGAGATTTTCTAGCCCTTGTTAGAATCGAGATTGAGCATTAATGTTTGAAATATTTATTTTAGTGCCTGTTGTGTTATTTTTCTAAATGTCTATTTCTATTATAAAAAAGGTAAAATTAATAATATTATTTGTCCAGTTAATAATAGTGAAGATTAATTAAATTCAAATTCAAGTCCTGCACCCTTCGACACCGGTGCATAGAAATACTATCTTACACTACTCGACTCAACAGTTTTTATGTTTTATCTTCTGGGTAGTCGCTTAATCATAACCACTCTGAAATAAAACCATGTTTTGAGCGAATGCAATCAACCCCTAGTTGTCATCAGCATCTCTCATGATAAAACGACGACGTGAAAGCTTCTCACAGTAAACTTAATCGTTTTCGTTGCTTTACCTTTCACGAAGACAACACCACCAGCATCTACAAATTCTCCTGCTCTTCAATTAATATCCATACGCACGCTCATAGCTTCGTAGAAGGAATCCGTAGCATACGGTACCAATACCCCATTTCAAAAGCATTCAAATTATTATAATATTCACTTATATTAAATTCTTTCCAACACCACAATTAATAGGCCACTTTTCTACCATCATGTGTTGCCATAACCAAATCAGCCCAACAGTAGCAATATAAATAAGTAATAAATTCAATGAAAATTCGGAAATGAAAATTAAAATGACTTTTAAATTTAATTTAAAAAAAGTAATTAACTTTATTATTTTTTATCGAAAAACTACAAAAATTCCAACGCGTTATAAATTTTGTTTTCAAATAATATTTGTAGTCATACATATTTTTTTCATTTAAATCACAAGACATATTTTAATTAAATTTTCTCAAACGGAATCGGCAAAAAAGTAAGTGTTTATTTGAAAGCATTCAATATATTATTATTATCATAATATTTATAATCTTTTTACGGTAAATTAAAAAAAAACTCATTTTTCATTTTGCTACACGGTGTTCTAAAATAATACAACAAAATGACTGTAAACTTACAGACACATTATAAATTTATGAGTAAAATTGATGTAAGTACCTTAATATCATTTTCAAAATGTACCTACATTTATATTATAATACCTAGTGCTTATTGTGTATGACCTGTGTTTTTAATATTACTTAGGTTTGTATATAAACACACAAATCAATGTTTTTTTCTTTTATGGTGTTAAGCAAATAAAACCGGTCCAGAATAATATTAAAAAAGTGGAACTAGTACTAAAAATTGTGTAGAATTTTAATTATTAATTCAATGAAAATTATTATTGATATGCTTATTTTATAGATGTTGAAACCATCATTCATGTTGTATTAAAATTAATTAACACATTATTTACACAAGACATTACAACACGATTACTAATGTTGATAATGGTGTGACAACGAATAAATTTACTCACTAAAAAACAATATTTATATTATTTAATAGTATTAAACAACCGTAAATTAATATTTTATCGAGCACTTACATTTAAATGCTTCTTCAGTCAATAAAATTTAATTTAGTTAATTAATATTCAAATAATGTTTGTAAAGTTACCACAAAGTCATACTATGTGAATAAACTAAGGATCAGATTGATTTTACACATACCTGCTTGATCCAAAAAAATATCTTTATTTAAATTAGTGACTAATGTATACATTGACGTAATAATAAACGTGAAAACCGTTTTAAACATCGGTGGAAAGAGTGCTTACAATAATATTTATTATATTGTCATAGAAAAATAATACATGAAGAAAGGGTCTGAGAAAACTGTAGGGTATGAGGCGAGGCCCTCATCCAGTAGCGGATCGAGACTGATGATGATAATAATAATAAGTAAGTAGGTATGTAGTTATATATCTAGAAAAACTTTTGTAGGTACTATTATTTTTTTTAAATAACGCCAAACTGTATAAAGATTTAAAATAAATTAACAATTCATCTGGAATACCGTTCTTTTCTATGTCCATAAAATTATATATTTTTTTCAAATATCTCATAAATAACAATGATATTATACGAGAAAATATCGCACTAAGAATATTATTATGCAGAGGTGAATCATCTTATTAATATCGATTGTCTCATAAACAAAATCAGTAGGTAAAACTTATTTTCATATAGTCAAATTTATCGAAGTCTTTAACGCATAAACTCACATAAAACAGTGGCCCAAGGCGAGACAGTACTTTATGTTGATGGATATTGGAGATATTTTTTGCCCATTTTAACATAACTCCACGTAGGAGGAACCGTTAATGTGCCAAAATATTAAGTAAGTTTTTTTTTATTATTGAAAAATAAATCTATTTTCCACGTGGCATAATAATCGGTGCGATATGTTCAGGCATTTTATTATTTAAAAATATTATTGTTGCTGTATTTTTAAATAATTGAAAAATAATATTCAAAAAAAAATTATAAATATATTGTATGTATATGATAATATAATTTCGATATAAAATATCTCTTTTAGTACGTGTTATAAGAACATTGTATGATTTCTACAAGCCTAACAATATTTTTTTTGAATTAGCGATTTAGTACCTATAATATCAGTGTCAATGGGTTAGGTATCAATGTAATATTATTAGTTTTAATGAAAACATGCGATACAAAATATAGATACTTGCCATGTAGAATTTGCCTATATTTTTATATGATTATTATAAATAATTATAAGTTTTTTACGGTCAATTATATTGAACATACTTACATAATTCTGTATGTAGCCAATAGAAAAAATCTTTTTCAAAAAAAATAAGACACCCGGCAGGAATCAAACCTGCGTCTCTTGGGTATCGCGCCCTGTGCATTACTACTATAATACTACGACTGCCATGCTTAATTGCGACAAATTTTAACTATTGACCTTTTTAATACCTGCTCATAAGCGCTCTCCAAATTAAGTTGCGGTAGGCGATCGATTTTTGTATTCTAAATTAAAGTATTTATAACTTTAATTACTAACCGACATCACGGATCACTCCAATATTTTTCTGTTGTATCTTACTTGAACTTGCTAATAATTTTAATTAACTGTTTTTTTATTATACGAATATTTTAGAATTATGTATGTTTAATAATTAGAATGGTACATTCTTAAATCTTGTGAATTATTCGTTGAATAAAAGAAATGGTTAGCCAATTATATTGGTGGAAAGTTACTATATAAATTAAGATTTATTACAAAATTATTTATTGTTTTATACACAAAACTTAATAACGGCCAGGAATGGTATGGTTTTTGGCTTTTATAAAATTGTGTGAATATATTATATAGGTACCTACATATTTTAAAAAGCATGAAATGAAAACCTAACTGATGGTTATTGGAAATGATATATTACAAAAAATATTCTCAAAACTAAATCAATTTATTAAAAGAATGCATCTTACTCTAAACTCTAAAGCAGCGATACTCAACCTGCGGCCCTTTAAGCTTTTATGTGCGGCCCAAAACACATTTATTATCAGGAATTTCGTATATATTGAGATTCGTTTCAACTTTGACGCACAGATAGTGACACCCGAAGAAGATTGTCATTATGGTCCACATCAGATCTGGTATAAGAGTGTTGCTATTGCACACGATTAATTTAAAAAACACGCATATTTTTTTTTTAAATATTTTGTAAAAAAGGGGGGTTTCATGATTTTTTCGTCACACCAGTAGTGATGCGGCCCGCGTTACTTTACAAATAGATGTATTTGTGCCCGAAGAAAAAAAAGGTTGAGTATCATTGCTCTAAAGCAGTGCTCCGCAACCGGTGAGCCGCGGCACACTGTTGTGCCGCCAAACGATGCTAGGTGTGCCGCGGTGCAATAGCCAAATTTTCATATATGGCTGGTAATATATTTGAGCACCTGCATGAACTTAATAAAACAATGCAAGGTCAGAATGAAAATATATTGACGTGCTCTGATAAATTAGAAGAAGTCAAAAATAAAATGGAACTTTGGCATAAGGAGTTAAGACAAGGATCTCTACAAATGTTCCAAAGGAACTACCAGACCACCATTGAAAACAAGCATTTAATTTTATATCCGTCTCAAAAACATTTAACTTTGCTGCAAAAGAAATTTCATCAGTACTTTCATACAATAAATGCGACAGGATACGAAACCCTTTTGCAACCAATGCCGAAAATTCTATAGAAGCGCTTTTTCTTTAAATTCGAGAGGATTTTGTTGAATTGATAAAAGACGGGACGTTAAAACTGAACTTCGCCGATGTTCCATTGGCTATTTTCTGGATTTCGGTTAATAAATAATATCCTCGGATGTCCGACAAGGCTATCGCAGTTCAGCTCCCATTTTCGAGTAAAAAGTCGGCGCTATTATACTACGCTAATAAGTATTAATATTTTAAAACATGTGATTGTAGGACACAATTTATAATTATTGTATCAATAATCGACAAATAATTATTCCTAACCCGACAACTAACCATAATTATATTAATAGAATATAACCATACAAAAAATCACTAAACATAAAATCAATACCTTGAAATTAAAGTCCCTCCACCAAACCCGCCCCGTACCACCCTCGGTCTTAATCGAGAGTATCACGGGACCCATCAATTGGTGATGTGAAGCATCCAAGAATTGGCCTGGGAGTATCCTGGGAGAAAGTGCCCACTTATTAATTTTACCTCGAACACTATTTGAAAAAGGCTATTTTGGAGTATCACACTGTCTTTAACCTTAGCGATAGGTAGAGGGGCCCACCAAAGATCTTGGGTTGGGGTCCCCCTTCAGGATGTGGAGTCCATGTTTTGGTGTATAAATTGTTTTACGTGTGGTGTGCCGCGGAATTCTGGGAAGACCTTTGGTGTGCCATGCGTTGGAAAAAGTTCCGGAGCACTGCTCTAAAGTATCATAAACTATCTTTATAGCCTAATAATAACCCAGATGTCATCATCTTTTTAACAAAAATGTATGAGTTTTGTACAGATTGTTAACTATTATTAAACCAGTTTGGTCAAAGAATAGCGGATGGTTCTTACATAGTCATTGGTATAAATTTAATTATACGTATCGTCTTTTTTTTCATACGCGCGAATTGATTGATGAAAACATGAATACATTTAAGGTGTGAAGCAACTTCTGCATTAAGAATAAAACATATGTTAGCAGGCATTGAACTATGAATATTTTTTATACATTAAAATCCGATAATTTTTGAGCTTGCCGAAAGGCAAAATGATTCGATACATAAATTTGAAACAGTTTATTGATCGTTGAAAAGATATAAACTCTCAAACCAAAGATATGCCAAGATCAAATATATTTGAAGTTTATGATGATAATAATGAATGTTTCTTTTAGATTTTTTACTTAGGTACCTATACAATAATATAAATATATTATTATTAAATGGGACAACGATATTTAATAATTATGGTGAAAAACAACTATTGGTAAACAAATGTATTTAGGATAGGTAAATTTTTTATACAATTGAAAACTCTAAAAAAGTACTTTCGGAATAATTGAGACATGGTTCAAAATATTCTTTTGGCGGTCCAAATTCTCTTGACTAAATTAATATAATATTATGTATTTAACAAATAAATTTATTCATTTAACACTATTGACTGCAGGTAGATACTTGATCGAAATTGGTGTCAGTTTTAGACATGCCAAAGCCTGACATAGTAAAAAAATAGTGCAGTGCAACCAATTGATAAAATAGCACAGTTAAGTAGAATATATATATAATTTAAATTAAAAAGAAATTATCACTTCAGTACAAAATAAAATGTTCAATAAAATGAACACAATAAAATAATAGACGATACGTTGATAACATAAAAAAGTTAATTACCACAGTGCTCGAACGACAGAATGAATATATTGAATATGACAATAGACGAACTATGCAATTAGAATGAATCCTCAGTATTAAAAATAATGCACTGAGAAATTAAATATATAAAAAAAATGTCAGGTGGCGGCATGAAACTGCATCATAATGAAGAAATTTAAGCAGTCGAAGATTGAATTTAGAGTTTTGCACATAACCAAAAGGTTAACTGTGTGTTATCTTGATTTTAGCGTGTATATAATAATAGGTAGTCAGATTATACTTAAACATCTCTTTCAGTAGTTAAAGATTTTAATTATGATGATAGAATGATGTACCTTTACTTAGCTCGAAATTTTAGAAACGATAAACAGTTTTCAATTCGATAGTTTGACAATTTAGAGCTGTGTTTTTCAACCTTTTTGATTATGAGAGACGCCTAGAAAACTAATTAGGATTTCGCAACATAACTAAATTGTAAAATAATAAGAGTTCGTTGAAATAATAACAAATTTGCATTTATTATAGTTTTCGAGAAATAGTATAGTTTTGATATAAAAAATATAGATAGCGTAATGATATTAAAAATGATCTAATGTAATGTATTATTCTAATACCATATCCGGTGGGTTTTTGACGTCTCTATTATACTATCGTAATGATACCTCCATATTTGCTTGAATATCTAACGCACTTCATAATCTATTTTAAAAATGATAGATTTATACGATGATTACAGTGGTTAGCACAGACACATATACGAGCCATGACATGATAAATACATTGCTAAATGTTGCCAGTCCACTACATAACTACAGAACAAATTGATTTCACGAGGGGTCAATGATAATTACAAGCATTTATTACAAGTGTTGCAATTTGTCAAATGCTTATTGTTGTGTAAGGAAAGTCGTTACAAACATCTGTCGCTAAACTTATAAATAAGTTACGTTTATTTTAAGGACTTTTCCCTTATATTAGAGAACACATAAACATAATATACATAGTGAGTTACCAATTTACGTCACCAAAATAATTATTTAATATAAGAATATTTGCAAAATACTAACCTAATCAAAATATCGGAAAAATATTTGATGAATAATAATCATTGCTTTAATAGGTATGCTTATGAAACCAATAGGGAATATTATGTAATCACATAAATGAGAAATTTTCTTACCGACATGAGATAATAATATAAGGTTTTAGCCTTTTTATTTATTTCAGAATTTATTAGGATAGGAGAAAAGCCGTTGCCAGTCAAAATAATACATAATACACACCTCACAAATATACGACGCCGAACGGGAATCAAACCAGCATCCATCAGATTTGCGCCAATATGCTTTACCATTGAGCCACCTGCATCCTACCCAATTACAATGAAATTAGCTAATATTCATACATCTAATACGTTTTACATAGGTATTATATAGCTCAAGTTAATAGTTAATAATAACAATTCATATAATTTTATTCACCAAAAAAATCAGTTAATAATACGGATTGGGAGTATCTCACTTTAAATGTTAAACAAATACATTCAAAGCAGTCAAAGGATTGTATTACATCATAATAGAATATATTACTCTTAATCAATTCATTAATAAAGTAGCAAACATAAACCAATTAAGAATCGAAAAATCATTTAATTTTTAATTTATTTTCATTTGTCAATTTTCCGTAATACGTATTGCATAAGTTTAGAACCTACTTAATTATAGGTCGATGAAAACTGAGGTAGGTACGTAATTTTACTTATAATAGAAAGAAATATATATAAATATAATGTAATAAATCCATATATTATAGCCAGTAAGTTCCTGATGCATATTCATTGATTTGATAATAACTCCGCGTGCTATATTACATATCCCCTTATAATATTTGATTATTGGAGGGAAGAAAGGATCTGGTTAAATTGACCGGAACACTCTTGTGATAATCGTTTAGTCTGTACTTATAACAGTTGAACGAAGATGATTCTTTAAAGTGGTTTTATTCTGATATGTCATACCGTCTCGAGGACGATAGCGGTGCAACTTTGAATTACAGTATTAAGGATACAATTATTCAAGATATGGGCAAGGCCAGTTTTTTATAAATACAATAAATTAATAATTACAAATATAAATGGTTACCTCAATCCTTACCCTACCACCTTAATCAGGTGTAGTATCTGATATTATAATAAGATTAATAATTAGTGACTGAGTAAATTAATAATAAAGCCGAAAAATAATAAGTGAGTGGTAACTGGTAACGTATCCGTTTGTGCAGTCGAGGGTCTCGGTTTCAAATACCGGGTTTCACATATTATTTCACCTTTTTTCGTAAAATAAAATATTATGAAACCTATTCGTGAGGTGACCAAGATCCATATCGGATTGTAGAGTCAACTAATATAAAATAATAATAACAAAAAATCTGAAATATCGATTTGATTAGGTAAATGAATAGTTTGCGAAAAAAAAACTAAAAAAGCTGTGTCTTCGAGAACAGCAGGAATAAATAACTTTTATTATTGTCTGCCAATATTTAGTCGAAACTCTTCAGTCAAAAACTTCAGTTTAAAAATAATCCGTATAAAAATTACAAACAAAGTGATATACGATATTATAATATATAATATATATATACGTGTATTATACAATGCTGAACAAAATATTCAGACGAAAATAAATATTGAAAAACTTTTATGTTTGTGAGACCTTGGATAAGTTTATTTCAATATCATAAAAATAAATACAACCATATCAATTGCGATGTTATTATTAGCTGTATATTTATATTATATATTTAGGTACATATATCAACTAACCCACCCAACATTTCATCATAGCCATGCATTGAATTCTAGAACGATAAGTCTATTCAAAAATTTTCTCTCGGCAAAAGTCAGAACAACGGGTAAGAAACGAAACCTTATTCGGTAGGTAGGGAATTATTGAAGTCACATATGTGGAAATCGGTGAGATGGATTTGGCAAATGAAGAAAGACAAACAATGACGAAATTGAATTCTCAAGATTGGATGGCTTCAAAGTAAACCGAGTTATTTATAACTTATGAAATATAATAAAATAGCAAGTTAGCCGAATATTATTCAAATCTAAATTGTTTATTTTATTAGTGGTATGGAAACGTAAATTCTGGGCATAGCGCAGAAAGATATCACAAAAAAAGCAATGGATAAAATAATGTGATAGAATCGCCCAGTACAGGGGTCGGCAGTTTGTCAAGTGAGAAGAGCCAAATTGTCAAGGAAACAGGATAAAAATGGTACCAGAGAGCTGCATATTATGTAATATGTATATGGATATGGATTTTTAGGTGGGAAAAGTTTATGATTTTTTATTAGAAAATTTAATTAGAACGGCGTCCATGCATCGTTTTTGATAGCTTTACTATATCTGGCAAATAATAGCTACTTACTTATTTTTAATTGAACATGATTGTAAACTTTCATCCGTTTCTGCTTCTACGTTTATTTTTTATTTGGTTCATAGATGAGAATGTTTGTTCGCATATAAAATATATAGAGCCAAAGATTGTGAGAATACCAAAAGCTAGTTTTTTAACGCGTCATAATGTTTCAGACAAACTATTCCATGTAACAAATAGTTTCTATTTTAAGCAGTTGTTTTATACTGCCCCCATAAGCAAAAACACAGCTAATGGGAAAAAGTCAATTTTGAGAAAAGAGAGGTTATCATGTTTTTCATTGCTGCTTCATTAATAGTTAATCAATTTTAATAAATGTTTCGGTTTATAATAGATTATTTAAAAATTGATATTTTAATTACATAAAAATGGCAAAATTACAAAAATATTGATTATAAAACTTCACTATTGTCTTTTTATTTATGATTTTGAATAGGATAATGTCAGTTTCATAAGGAAAAAAACAGTAAATATGTTTTTTTGCTTATAATTTAAATTGTAATGGATATTTTTGAAAAATTAAATACTTATTTTTTAATTTAATGGTATTTTATTTATTAAATTATATTGGAATGACAATATATATTTTTAAATATACAAAAATTCGTCAGTTTTGGTGGGAAGACTCCCAAAACGTCATCCTATTTGTAGGCAATACCTACTCTTCCTTATTTTTGAATTATGCATTTCTTATTTTCCTTTGTTACTCCACATGGTGCAACGTACACTTGAGGTTTTGGTATATTAAGGAGAGAAGTTTTAGTCAAAAACCTCATATCGTGCTACGCAGAAGCGATATCAAACGAAGTTTTGTATTTTAAATGTATTGCCTCTGACGGCTTTGACAATCATAATGTCCTTCATGTAGGGTCCACACCAGTGGTTTTCATGTGTGGCCGTGGTGGCCACCACGGCCACACATGATAATATTTCAAAAATGTATTTTTAAAATTATGAAATTGGTTGATTACACATGACTTGTCTTAAATTTCTTTCCACGCTCAAAAATGATCCATAAACTGCTGACCTATTAATAAATATTTAATTACCACATTTAAATATCATGTTAATTATATCTAATGGCCAGTAGCGCCAAACGCGCCTGTCGCAGTGTCAGCACTAAATGAGTTAATATTGTCCATTTTTCCTACTACTGTATACTGTGAAAGATTATTCAGTGAAATGCACTTCATAAAAAACAAATATCGAAGCCAGTTGACAGATTTAAACTTAGAAGCAGCCATGCGGCTCGCATTGGAAAAAAGGAATATTGAGGAATTTCCTTTTGCATTATTTTTAAATATCAAATGTTCAGAGACATAAGTACAAATATCATTAATTTAATAAGACTAGATAGTTAGAAATGTGTTTTATGATAGATTAAGATTAAAATTAATAAATCTCATTTAGTGCTAACAACGGGCTGGAGTGTTTTCAGTAGTTGGCCATTAGATATAATTAACATGATATTTAAATATGGTAATTAAAAATTAATTAACTGGTCATTAAAATTTTATTTGCCATTATAATTTCATTGGATTTTGCAGCATTTTGATCAAGTTTATCCAATTGCATACTCTCCAAAAAAAGGTTGAGAATCTTTTTTTCACGATTCTTAGTCCAATTTCTAACTTAATCACTTTTGAGTCTTAAAATATCATTAAAAATGTAGGGCGATATGAAGTTAGTGAATGATTAATTTGAGGTTATCTCATTATTACCAGTTACATGCGGTATTACGTTTATGTAAAAATTATAGAATCATAAACAAGAAAACAGTAGGCCAGCGTTTTTAAGCAAAAAACACAGCAAATCGATAGATGTGCTGTGTTTTTGCTTATGAATCATTATTTACTGTTTTGTTGCATCGAAAAGCCTAACATTTTTGCAAAAGTAATGAACACATTATGATGATTTCTATATTAAAATAAATGATTTGCAGTTTGTTTTGTTATGCAATTATGTTCAGAATTTTATCTAGTATGTCACCTCATACTTACTTTAATTTTTCATTTTTTCCCATTAGCTGTGTTTTTGCTTATGGGGGCAGTATAGCTGTCCACTTGTGCTGAGAAATCAATTTGGATTTCTCTCTTTCGAGTTCTTCCAAGCGGCTGGTCAGATTTGTGAATTTGTTGCTCCACAGTTTCTTGCTTTTTAAATCTATTAATTGCATCTGGGGTGAACCAGCATCTGTGTCGAACGGTGTCAAGTTAAGTTCATTGAAATTTATTTTGCGAGGACGTACGATAAAAGCTAGTGTAGTCTTATTTGCTCTGAACTGGTGAAAACGTTCACCAAAACTGCTGCAGGTAAAGAATATGAGTAAAGTAAAAAGTGGTAGAGAGTATGCCGTACGAGTCTATGTTTGTTAATTGGCTCTATCTCATAAAATCAAAAGTTATTAAGCTGCTTGAGATGAGATGAAATTTCAGTTTATGTCTGAAGAGCCGCATGCGGCTCGCAAGCCGTTTCTGCCGGCCACTGGCCTAGTAGATGAAATAGTAATGAGAAAATCGCTGGACAATTGCATTCATACGGTACAGAATTATTAGTAAATAATGAAAATGGTAGGTACCCTAAAACCTACTGGATCGACCAATAATTATTCATATAGTTCGACGGATGTCCGTAACAACGGAGAAGGGACTGAAAAAAGTGGAATAAGCTATGGATAGCATTCTTCCAGCATAAGATTAACCCCGGAGCGATGATTATTACATTTATTATACAAATGACTTACTTTGATTACTCACTTCTTGATTGCCCAACAAGAGGTAATTAAATTTATGATTTCATATAAATGTAATCGTAAACTTTCATTAAGAATGCTTTAGGTAAATAAATATAAATTATTTTTATGTTTTATAATAACATACCTATAACGTGAATGACTAACTATAATATATGGAAACGTGATATTAAAATATCAGAAATCTCAATACAATTTCAAGATTAGTTCAGTACATTTGTTGTACAGTTGTTAATTATAGTACAGTATAGTTGAGAATATGCATGCCTTTAAATAAAAATAGTATTATACACTTATGTCGCGAGTTGGACTCAATCCTCGGTCAGAAAAAACTTATATGTTTGGTGCAATATCATAATATACCAACCTAAAGAATTGAGATTAGCTAAAAACTATCCCTCGAAAAAATTCCTTTTAAAGTAATTCTCAATCAGTCACAACACAACTTCATGTAACCGTATGCTTCATAATTTGTAACATAAGTGTAAGATAAGATATCTTACAAACTTAAATTTTATTTTTATATTATGTATTAAAAAGTGAAGTAAGTACCTAATATTTGATTATTATTGTTTACTTGATTGTGATATAATATATGACAAAAATTAAACATTTATTTTTACTATGATAATATTGTAAGTATTAGTAATACTTATACCAAGACGTAAGTAGTTTTTTTGATTCTATAAAAATGGTTTAAAAAATAACTTAACTAACAAAAAGCATTCTTCAAAACAACTCATTATTATTTTGAATGAAAATAATATACATAATAATATGTATATTTAATAAGCTTTGGTTTTCGAAGCAAACTATACTGTCCTACTACCATTTCCTTGCTATGTCAAGAAAATACTAGTATAATATTATTATTATTTAGTGTTATGAAATAACTTAAAACCATCAAACCGATCGGAATGGCTGTTCGATCGTTTGGAATGTTAAAATTATTGGTAACCTCTGCTGAAGAAGGGTAGGTATTTGACGTGTGCTAGGAAATATATTTGTTAGGTATTTTGGGAAAATAGTTTCCTTATATTTTTGACATGTTTTCAACGTAAAATATGTTATAGAATTATTGTAGATTGAAATGTTGTTACTGCATATTATTATGTTACGGGCTAAAAGTCATCTTTATAATAATATTATGATGGATATAACCTTTTTTATATAATTTTGAAAAATCGTGAAAATTTAATTGTTGATACACATAAATAACATTATGTAGGTATTATTATATGAATAATAAATAATATTATCTTCTTTAGTAGGTAATATCATGATTAGGTACTGATACATACCTATTGATTATCTATGTAATAGAAACCTAAATGGGTTTTAATTGAAACAATGATTAATAACAATATGCATTCTTTAAATATACACATAAAAAAGATCATTAAATGTACAAGAATTAAAATAAATAAATTATTCCTATATATTTTCAAAAACTAATGTTTTGAATGTTATAGCTTTCACATACATTGAAAATGATCTTTTGAAAATATTATACTTAAAACGTCAAAGAAAAATGATAAAAATAATATTTTCGAACAATCCATTTTGATGTGTAAAATAGCGATTTCAATTTGTCTTTTTAAATAGGTAATTTATCTAAATATTTTAATATATTTACGTCTTTCATTAATATTCTCTATTTTTATATACCTTTAAACAAGGAAATAATGATACAATACAAATTTATAATATTATTAGTGTAAGCTAAAATGCCCACGGCGACCGCGCAGCTTAAGCGTTGGACTATAACGCCGTGGGTCCCAGGTTCGAATCCTGAGTCTGACAAGTACACATATTGTTTAAAAGCCCATATGATCTTATTAGGATCGGAAATGGTCAAAAAAAAAAGCTAAGATGCGTATGCCAAGCGGTTACGTATCTTACCTTTAATATCCTGTGTCCCGAGTTCGAATCCCGGTTCTGACAAATTCCCATGTCGTTTTTCAATGTCTGTTTGGACGTAAAGTATGGGCCGGATAGGTAGAGCAATTGGCTAATATAAATTTGTCGTAAAAAAAATAAAATTTGTGAATACAACTTTCGCTATGTGGAGGATCATAATATTTTGATCTTCTTAGGATCGAACATGGTTTTATTTGTAGGTAGGTACTTGTAATTTAATTTAATTTTTATTTGTTATAATTTTAACACCACATTTACTTACCAAATAATGTCGTTTGAATAGTGTGCCTATACCTACATAACAAAAAAACCTAGTTTAGGCACATTTTTTTTCCATACTTACTACATTTACACTTGACCAACAATATTTTTTCTTACTAAGTACCTATGCGTTGTGTAAAACTTTATTACAAATTTAATTTGCTTAATCTTAATATAATCATACTTATTGTACTTACAGTTACCTATATTTTTAATGATAAAATTAAGTAATAATTGACTTAATTTTTTAGTCATTGTTCTTTTTATCTAAATACTAACTTTAACCTTAAAAGAGAAAAGGTTTCATTCCTCTAAGATTATTTTTATTTACTGATTTTATTCTCAACGTAAAATTATTACCGTTTATGAAAAGAATTTTTATGGTTAAACTGACATTGCAAAACAAAAGGTTAACATTGAACACCTCAGTATTTATCTCATACAGAGCGCACAAGAAGTAACTACTACGGGCTATTTCCAAGGAACAATTTCGAATTACATAAAGGAAAGTCTCCGACATATCGATAAAACGGTTATCGGGCGTGATGATAGGTTATAAGAGTTGTTATAATACAACATTTTGAGACGGACGAGGAAACGCATGGCAACTGGAAAAGAGAAAAACACAATATTGTTTATGTGGCCCATAAAATGTTATTCTTTCGGAAGATTGTATGGCTGAGTAAAGTAAATGGTATAGGCTCTTATTACAATCGAAACCTTTATATCCGGTTATATTTTTATATAATTTATCAACTTGTTGTAATAACTATTTATTTTATTGAATTGTATCATATCCAAAATAATATACCTAGTGTATAACACTAGCTCAATCATAAGTGGTACTAAAATCCATCGATGATATTGATCGCTTCCAGGAAACGTCTCCACTACCATATATCTGCGTCAAGCTTCTTAAGAGATGCTATGTATCTTTTGACATACCAAGGGATTTCGAACTTTCCTCTTCTAAAGTAGGGAACCTCTTTCGTTTTTAGGAATGTGAGATGGAAGAAAGAATAAAGGATTTGTGTTCATTAAAAAACTATTCATTTATTTATATTAAAAATGTTTTTCGCTAAATATTTTATAACATGGTTGCAAAAAAAATTACCCATATTATAAACCAATCATATCAAGAGCAGAGAGAGAAGATCGAATTGGTTCCCAAAGCGTTGTATATAATTGCAATAATGATAGGTTTACGATTTGCGTGATTCAACGATTCTGGTATTTGCTCCCGTAATTAGGGTAGTTAATCACATTTTATCTATGAGACACTCCTAAGGTATCTTTTTTTATATATTACCTATGTTATGTTATCTCGTTTCATTAACATCGTCATTAAAGTATGCAAAACTGTTCATAATATCCCTAAATAATTATCATTTGTAAAATGCTCAATAATTCCTATAATTTTTATTAAGCAAGCAAATAGTACGTACTTAAATAGTCTCGCGTTTTTTGAAAAGAAGTTAGTTAAATGGGCATAAATTTAAGTAACTGTGAATAGGTCTCTTTTCTTCGTTATATCAGAATTATTGCATCTATGTATATAATATGACGTACTAAAATTGTTTTAGTTCTATATCTACTAGTAGTTACAATGCTTTTGGCCATGTCCGTGTCTTGCAAACAACCAATGATTACCATACGATCAGCTCTTCTGTTTGTGAGTATTGCTTTAACAAGACTAAAGGCACTCGTTTGACTCTACACGAGGCATTGGTAATAATATGATGCTAAGAGGAGTGAGTTCACTGGTTAGGTACATTTTATGTTAAAATGTACATTTTCCTTTAACATTAAATAATCACGATGGAATTTTCAATACATAACCATAAAGTTAAACAGTTCTAGAATACATAAAGATGCAGTATTCTAATAGTCCAAAGAATAAGTTTAAGAAACACAGGAATCTTATTCGTTGTGAAAAAATTAAGACTTGAATGATTCTTTGGCCATTGAATGCGAAATGAAAAATATACACTGCTTCATTTAATCACACAGAGGAAGATGGAAGGCAAATAAACAGGAAAACGACACATTTTTTATTGAAAAATCAGCGTGTCAACTAATGAACATTCAGTATTTAGGATCATAATGAAATAATGGTAGCCATCGCGCAGGCGCGCATACAGAAAAATAGTTTAGGGGATCCATTTAAAAAAATAGTATATTTTATTATTATTTTTTAGGCATCGGTAGGGGGCGGAATTAACAAAATACCTACGGCCTACTAATTATAATTTTTGTCACTTCAATTGCGGAATATGCATTTTCCAATTACATTCCCCATACCCAGACACTCAGCGCTTTGAGTGTAGCGATGAACATCTAGAACGTAGTTATAACTACGCATGCTCACTAACAAGTTATTGCAGTCTTTTCGCATCGACAGGTGGTTATTAATTAATGCGTGTGGCTTAATAGTCATAATTATTAGGATTGTTTGTGTCTGTTTGTGGCATCTGCGCTATCTCTTGTCTTTTAGACATGCCATGTTAGAAAATTAAAGCAAACTTCAAAAGCAAATTCATGAGTCTCATATGAAGGTCTTGCATGTAGTAAAATGCCGAAAGGAGTGGGGCAACTTCATTGAGAAGGCTGTTCGACAGCAAAATCATCCGGGTCACAGTCGTGAAGTCCCGACGAAAACTAAGAAGAAGTAACCTTACATTTACATATTTAAATAATTTGTATTTTTTCCGTTTCCGAGGGGGTCTGAAAATGAAAACCCCGTCCCTAGTGTCCGTGCCTGCCATCACGCAATATGATAGAGATCACCAAGTTGATAAGTTGATGAAATGATAATGAAGCGAAAGATGGGTATGTCGCTCAGCGAATGGTTTGCACTAAATGCAATTTCTTTCCTCCGCTTTCTGGATCGATGGACTTACTAAGTTCGGAAGAATTAGGGACCAATAATAGTGAAAGAGGCAACAAGCAGGTCTTCATTCATCATATAATATCGACTCCGGCAGTCAGCTGATGATGATATTCACATAAAACGAAATATTGTTTTCTGAAAAATTTGTCTGTATTTACACCTATTTTTTATTAATATTTTTTTGTATTTGGTTTAATTAAAAAAAATGTGTCACATTCATAATATCCCACTACACATGTCCAGATGAAGCTTTGTATTAAAATATTTAAATTATTCATTGTTGTGAATATTGTATGATGGGATGATTCTAAATAAACAGAGCATCGCTGTATGAGTCACTCAATCTAAAAATTAGTGTAAGTGTTGAAAGTAATTAGGGTTAATGAAAAGCACTCACCTAATAAACTTTATTATTTTATGCGAGCAATGAATGCGAAATTTTAATTCCTTCACTTAAACATGTTGATTTTATGTGACAGATTTTAAATAACACAAATTTCAAAATTAGAGCATATTATGCACATTGCTTTTTAATGAATTATTCTGAAACAATTTACGAGTAACAAAAATACATAAATTTAATTAAATACTTACAACTACTTTCATATCAAAGATACAGTAACGGTTCATAACGTTTGTATGCGTAGAGAAACGTTGCTAACCCAATTAAATAAAATCATTATGGCATTTTAAACATTTCGGTGTGTTTTCAGCTAAGTTGGCGAATTTTTCTGTAGTCAGTTCCTATAACAATACATGATAGATAAATAATGACATTGAATCTAGTGAACCCAACCCACCAAACCATTCTTGTCTTGTACTGCACTCGGTTTTAATCGGGCGGATCACGGGAGCTTACGTTTAATATGAAGCATCAGTATCATGTTTATTGCATTTTCCGAGATTTAAGGGGCGATTTGTGTCGTGTTGTCAATTTAATAATGTTGTGAACTTAAATCGTGCCATTAGGTATATATACTTATATATTTTTACATTCTGATGCCAATCTTATACTTGGTTTAAATAAACCTTCCATTGGTTTACCATATAGAATAGCTTAATTTCCATAAGATTGGAGTATACACAATTACTGACTGCTCGTAACGTACCTAATCAGAACGATTCGTTGGTCAGCTATTAGGTATATGCAACCAATGAAGTGTCGGCTGATTAGTATGGAGCTGTTTTCAACTGATGAGATTATAATAATATATCGCTATAGGTTAGCCCTTCTAAGTAGGCTATGATCTACTATCCAGTATCAAAACTGGCGATAATCTACCACAATATTCTCTAATTAAGTTATCATTATCTATTTTCGCTTTGCCGATATTCAGTGTTTTATATGATGATTTATGTAAACACCATTGGCGTGCGGTTCATATATTATGCTTTAAATGCGGAGCATGCCCATAAATAATCGATACAGTACCTACTAAAAACATTTATTGTCATATTATACTTGACTTAACAGTAAATTATCTAAAATTATATACATGTGCAACATGATTTTTTTCAACTAAGTCATCCCTACAACAAATAGACACCGCACACCTCTCGTAAGCACATTTTGAAAATACTTTACAAAACAAAAATGTTAGCTGATTTAATAAGTATGTAAGTATATATACACTTATACTCGAAGAATTTCATCGCGATATTTATTATAATAAATTATAAAAAAACTCGTGGAAAGTTTTGATATTTACAGAATATTGTGATATTATACAAAAGAGTTTAAATGACTTGTATTACTTACCAATTTAGTAAATTTTTCAATATGCTAAAACAGGGTTGACTAACCTTTTTACTTTTGCGTGCCAAAATGTCCCAAATATTATTTTTCAACTGTCTGACGTGCCGAGCAGTTTTTCATGGGGAAAAATGTTTTTTAGAATTCTATTAAAAATGGTGATGTTCTAGATACCACTCACAGAACATGGCACGCATAATAGCTTTATCACTTTTTCAATTACGTTACTAACTTCGGTCCAAAAATTTTGAAACGAACTGCCAGAATTACTACTATGTACTAGCTCCTCCAAGTTTTTGTTTCTTATTTGGTGTAGCAATTTTTGGGGGTAGAAATGAAATTAGATGATGCATTCTCTCGCTACAGTGGTGTCAAGCATTGTAAATCGGTCATAATCAGAGGTTCGCGGCGCAGCTTCCCCCGCCGCCTCGTGAGGTTAGTGCGATAATATTATCATATAATATGTGACCCATCAAGCCTAAGGACCAACCTATGCAATTATATATTTACATTAAACGTAATGCTTATTCTTGAAGAGTATTTGCCTGCTATATTTTATACAATGCGATCTGTCATTTATTATTATTATACTTAGGTCTTTTTTATCCTTAAACGCGTGCCATAGGTTTGCTACCACTGGGCTAAAATAATATTATTATTATAATATGTGCCTGAATATTTAAATATATATATATATATAATTTTGTGTTAGAATCCATTACATACACAATATCAGTAACACTATTCATAT
The DNA here is from genome assembly GCF_057557595.1 of Rhyacophila brunnea. NCBI lineage: Eukaryota > Metazoa > Arthropoda > Insecta > Trichoptera > Rhyacophilidae > Rhyacophila > Rhyacophila brunnea. Next base: position 2,877,916 of record NW_028232796.1, on the reverse strand, counting down.
TTTCCCTAAGTATTCACACCTTCTCCTACTTGAATTGCTAAGCTATCCCCAAAATAAGTTGGTATATTAATATACCAAGTAACGATTTATTTTATTTATATTTATGTACCTACCTACATTAGTATACTCTGTCAAGTGAAATTTCCTACTTAAAATACGGTATTTTCTAGCTTGTTATGTTTCTTTCGAGCGTAGGCGACGACTTCATTATGCGTTCCGTATCCTGCAATTTTACCAACAGACATAATTGTATGGAAAATTATTGCTGACAATAGCGCCAGTGTTACCATAACTAGGCGACTAATTTGAGCTTACTTTTGGACATAAGAAAGAAGTTTATATATTATGTCCATTCCGAGTAACAGAATAATAAATGAGTAGTATCAAATTTAATCGGGAAGCTATATAAGGTTTTGATATAATATTTTTAATAATATAAAATTTTATCAATGTAAAAAAGTTTATTTTTTAAATATTTTTGAGATGGATGACGGTAAGTAAAATATTTTTGAGCATAGATAGCTGGAGCTCGTGTCTAATAATGTCGTTTGATATTTTGTCAGGGCTCGAAATGGACCGAAGCGCACCGGAGCGCCGTGCCGGTTCATGGAATTCCCAAAATTATCGCTCTGTCTCGTGGAGTGAAAAGATTGACCGTCTGAGCAAGATCTTAACTAGAGCTATATAAAAATATAACACACTTATTTTTATAAAACACCATAAAATTGGATAAGTAACTATGTTGATATTTTCGTAAATTTATCGAGCGCTCCAGTTTGTAAAATTTTCCATTTCTAGCGCTGTATTTTATAGTTTTTTTCTTGTAAAGTTAGCGATGGCCGAGTGATACCGTGTCGGTGTATAAAATCGTAGACCTCGGGGTTGAATAATTTGCAAATTCACAAGTTGTTTTGTTTAATATGTGTTTCGACCCATAGCGTGGAACTAATAGGTTGCGCATTAGTTTATATCTATTTCTCGTAAAAAACTGTTACACTATTGATTTATATACATATGATTACTGAAATTTGCTTGTGTATTTCTATTTTCACTACTTTTTATTTTATCATTGACAACAAGTCATCATAACAGTGTAAAACTCACTATTTCTATCTTGGACTGTTTTTTAAAAAATATAAAACTTTTATTATTTACTTAAATATATTATAATATTATATTATCCATATCAAGTGTTTTGTCAAAATAACATACGAACATCCACTATAAATTAACAAAAATTTCATACTTTAAGCTATCCAGATCTACAAAAGTCTCAGGCATATACCTATTTTTCATTATTGACTAACACACTTAAGTAATTCTCGGCCTAATTTTGCAAGTAAAAACTTAAACAATTCGAGCAATAAAGCAATTCTCTTTAATTGCGCCCCATTCTAGTTTTTGCTAGAGTAATAATAATGACAATAAACTACGTAACTCACTTTAAAGTGAGAGTTATGTTCTTTTTATCCACCATTAACTTTTCTCGACTCAGATAAACTTATAAAATACTTAGAGAAATTATTTTAGTATTCATGAGACAATTAAAATTATTCAATGAATTTATTCTTAAGGCGAAATTTTGACACAACTAAATACTAAGCAAAATTCATTCTACTTCACACTTTAATAATTTATATTAATTGTATGATAAATGATACCGTTTAAATGACGGAAAATAAAATAATTATTAATCCTTATCGTAATAGATTTTTGAGTTTCCACCGTGTGCACTTCTTCCTTCTTTTTAAAGGAAAGAAAGAAGAAGTACACACGGTGAAATCCCAAAAATCTATAACGATAAAAAAAAACAACCGTGAAAGCCTCAAACATTATAGGTATAACTTATCCTTAATACATGACATATCATGACCATAACACAATGTTTTTATTTTAAAATTAAATCAATTCTAAATAAAAAAAAATTGACAGTAACTTTGGTCCATTTATTATTATAGGGAGTGTAAGGCCACTGGAAGTTTTTAGTAACAGAATACGATAGTTACTTTTTAATAATAATGTTATTGATAGCTTACATTTTAAGTATTTTAAATGAATTCGTATCCATCAATAAATATTTAAAATAAAAAAATATAAATTTACTAATTATACAAAATCAGTGAAAAATATGCGTTCGTTTAACAAATTTATCTAATTGTTAGGTACCTATATAATAATGTTATGGGTATTTTTACAAGTCCTCTCGAATGTGTTGGAAAGATATTTCAATAATTCATAATTTTATTTATTTTTTCATTTAAAACACATCGATTTTTCTAGAAATTAAAAATGTGTGGATATAACTTAAAATCCTTTTTATTTCTATCGAATAGAGATTTGGCATGGTCACGACACACTTCCATTTTATTCCGAAGCATAACTGAATTGACGAGTTGATTGTGTATGCCGGAAACACGTAACAGCGAAAAAACGATGGAGGGTAGAAAAAATATGGGGAGGCCTTTATAGTGCAGTGATATGATATTTGATATGTGATAATTTAATTTTATAATATTACAAGACAGTCCTATATTTGAGAGCAGTGTACCTATTTTGAATTAATTAAATTCTGAAGAACCCAGTGTTGTATTTTATTTTGAATGCATAAATTATTATTATGAACCCGGGAAAATATCCGGCAAGTAAGAAATTTGCATCTCTGGGGAAAAGGATAATGAACTTTTTTTGGAGCGAAAAATTTGGTACCTATGAGTATTTAGCTCTCTATTTTGATTTTGGACGAATTTTTATAAAATTTAAATTTAAATAGTTCCGAAAATAAGGAAAATAATCAAAAACCCCAATATTTTTCCCTATATCTAGCAAGAAAATACAGTTAGTGTTTATAATATATATCAGATGAATATCACTCGTTGTTTCTAGGTAAAAAAAAAGACAAATATTAATATTATTTCGTCAAAAAATAATTGTCATTTCTAGTATATTTCAACCTTCACGCCTACTTATGTGTAATAAAATCACCTGTAGACGTGTGACTATTACGTAAAGATTATTTCAACATAGCATAGAATGAAAAATAAGAAGTTATCTAGGTACATATTACATTTAATGTTTTTTTGACTTTAATAACAATATCAACCTTTAATAGCGTATGAAATATTATGTTTTTCTGTTGATTAAAATCTGCATGACATGTGTGGATTCTTAATATTCAATTATGTACGCTCATACATTCCGCATTTATAATACAAGAATAAACTCCGCACCGCGAATTATAAAGATATAAGTAATAATTAAATTAAATACACACAATTTCAAAAAGGAAAATTACATTTTAATTGAGTGCTGAGTGAGTAATATACTTACCCAGTACAAAATAAATATCCAAGGACTTGTATCTAAAAAAAATATGTATGCCAGTAATAGACTACAATAATTATTATTAAGGCCATATTATTATCTTGTAAGGAGAATAAAATATCACGCATAGTTTGATATATGAAAATATTTGAGCAATGCAGTTATACCATGGAAAAAATTCATGACGTGCTTTGGACTTTGAGTTATTCGCATTAAAACCCTTGGAATAGTTTATTCCTTCGACTAAAGCTATTTCATCAATTTAATGAGTATATTATAATTTTTGCATATTATGTTTTTCCATTTCTTTTTCATTGAGTATATAGAATTTTCATGAGGTCAGATAATCAAGATTTTTTTAATTAGCTCTATAATTCGATGTAGATGTTGTTCGTCTCGCGAATAGATTTTTTTATGATACATAGATATTAGTTACTCGTTCAACCCATTGGATACATGCTCTATGTACAAACAGATATTAAAAAGGCTGCATGTGAATTTTCCTCACCCGCTATTCGAACCCAAAACTCACGAATTTATAAGCCGACGTCATTTCCGCTTGGCCATCGCAGAAATCGCCATAAGATACAGAAATTATTATTATTCTCAGAATGCACTGAAGTCTGGCATCACAAACATTTTTGTTTTGATAAAGTTTTGAATTAATAACACTGACATTTTATTAAAATGTTTTGGTCTACGTGGCTATCATGAACAAAAGTGGATCATAAACTAGCAGCTTAGAATATTATTCTAGATATGCAATCTACTAAACCTCTTACTGGAAGCAAGTTTAATTATAGGTTATTTGAGATGACTCTGGCCAATTTTTAGTCCAAGGTTTTGCTGTAGGTTTACCTATTGTGTTTTTACCAAGGGGTACCCAATATTAAGTAGAGCATCCAACAGTCCATTTATTCAAAGAAATAGTTTTTTTTAAGACTAAGGACCGATAAGAATGGATATAGGTAGTTGGAAGAGGCTTACATACAAGAGTAAACGAGAATGACTGAAGAAATATATCACTGCAACAATATCACTTAAGTCGCATGAGTTTGTAGAGGAAAAGCACAGTTAATAAAATAGTTAGGTACCTATTGGTATGTAAGTAATCTGTATTAAAAAATAAATTAGAGTGGCTAATATTATCTGATATTGCAATATAAAAAGACGCATACAACGTATTTATTTGATGCGATTATGTCATAATAATCGCAATGTGATATGACCAAAGCGCTATTGCAAGCGGACAGTAGGCGGGCTGGAGCTACTTACCAAGATGCCCGGAGTCATGCAACGGTGCATGATGCATTTTTAACAATGTCGCTCTTCTGTATGTTTATCTCGTTGTTTATTTTTCATGCTGGGCATATCATATGACATTGTTAAGGAGGCTCTCTGTACTTTTATGGTTGGTAACGATAATGTGAATTTGATAATGTGTTTATTATAATATAGTATTCTTCACATATGTTCACAATATGATATCATGCTATATGACTATATTGGTACATACAGCTTGCACAATTGCGCGGTTTTATTTTCATCTCAAGTGATTGAATATTTTCAGAATTATACTCTTTGCTTTACCGTATTTGGAATGTAATTGAATATTTAAGAAAAAAAGAAAAATAACTTCGAAAAGTATTCATGAGCTAATCTTTAGTAGGTAAGTAATCTTGCAAATTGTCTAAGGTATGTGGTATTCTCGTTGTAATAACAAGAATTTAAAATTATTTATAACAATACAAATACAATGTTAAAGAATCGTTGAATTATGTTTTACAGTTCACCTTTATAAAAATACATCGGTTGATTTAATAAAAATAGTTACCTGGCAACAATATGAATATGAATAGAATCAGCTCGAAGAGGCTTTCATTCAGCAATAGATTAATCTAGACCAAACATATCCAACACGTGGATATCTGTTGATTGCGCCATATTATGATCATATAAAATATACGTCATGTAAAAAACGTGTACATTCAGTTTACCATAATTTCATTGAGATTTTGAAGGGAAAGCAATAATCATTCCTAGGCTTCCGTGAAAGTCGTTTCGAATCAACGTGATCTCGTGGCATCACTTGATTCGTACTGATTCATTCACGGGAAACCGCAAGAGGGAGAGAAAGAGATGATGATAAAATTCGCGCTTTAAACTGAAGCGAAATTTCTTCTTTCCTTCCCTCCGTCACGCAATATGCTCTTTGCACAGTAAGAAACCAGTTTGACAATGATTGCTATGGATGCACAAAAATGGCACAAAAATTTTCACAGCAAATGAGACCCTACTTATTCTTTTTAATGATAAAAAATAAGGATTGTTATCGTCAGTGTTCTTAGCTGAATGTAGAACGGTTTTTCATGTTGAAGGATTGTATGTGATTTATTATACAACAAAAATGTGGCGTCGCCTCCACGTAAAATAAAAATATGAATCAATAATATAAGTATAGGTATTAATTTTAAGAAAATTATAGAAAAACAGCCATCTTTGTCTCACTCCAAAGAAAAATTTGTATTTCAATATATTTTGTATTTGTGTTATATATTATTAATTATTCATTCATCGACAGGAAATTTAATTTCATTCGATTTATAATATTTCAAATCTGTCCTTACTTTTCCGACTATCTCAGACTCACTGCATTTAAATTGAATCAAACACCTTTTCGCATATAATGCAATGATACTTGTGACAAAATTTGGTCTCGCATTCCTTTACTTTATGCAATTTTATATTACTATGGCTACAAAAGTGTTACTTCGTTATCGGTTTTATTAGAAGAAAATACAAAAAGTGCAGCCCAAATGGTGCAATCATAAACTGTAACAAAAACTAATAGTGACATACTAAAGTTCAAGATCGCTTACAAAAGAATACAAAAACGATGGAGATATTATGAAATTTGTTGCATTGGCAAAACGGCAGATTAGCGCATTGAATAAGTGAGTAGATATTATTACGTATAATCGGAATCACTGAATCGCGAACAATGATGTAAATCCGATTCACACAAAAAGTGTCCGTGACTTCTCGCGTCGAAATTTTTATCCTCACGATTCCTTCATCATCATCACCATCGTCGCGCCATCTTATCGTTTTTCCCGCACCGAGATACGATCGTCGACAGGGGCGGGGTGGTACCATGTGGTGGCCCGGCTTAAAATAAAAATATCAATAAAACACAATGATTTAATATTAAAAAAAAAAACCTTGAAGTATTTTTAATAACTAAGTCACTATTTGAATTTAATTATAATTTGAATTTATTTATTTTTTAACATAAACTGTGGACATTATAAATTATAAGTTTAAGACGTTCCCATGAAATGAAACATTAATATAAATAAGAAAGAAAAAGAACAGTAATAAAACGAATAACAATGAAAATATAAAAAGAGAACATAATAGTAGGTATAAACATACAAAAGCAGTGAAAATACAATTATACATCATATAATAATATTGAAATTCAAAGAAGTACCTACACCGAGTTTGGTAAGGAGACCCTACTTAAAGAATTTATAAAATAGCGTCCAACTAAACTCACCTCACGCAAGTGGAATATATTAACACCCGAAGGAATTTGGTTGAGCAGAGTGATCGCCCACCCAATTGGCTTTACCAGTGGCAGGTTGGCTCTGCACATTGGGAGAATAAACAACTGATGCTCCCTATTTCTAAGATAGTTGTCAGGGACACACAGGTCAACACTACCCAGAATGGCAGAGTTCTCATTTATACCTCATAAAGTCGAAAAAATTACTTAGCTAAATAAAGACCTCTTCTAAAATTGCAGACTGCAGTATGTAAGCATACCTAAGAGAAAGTAAGTTGGATAAAGCCACGGATAGTATCCATTCAAGGAAAGGAGTCTCAATTGACTATCTCTATATTATAATTATGTTTAGAAAATTGTAATTGATAATTCAAATAAAATTGTTGAAAAACCAAAAAGAATTCTTTGCTTGTTGCAAATTTTATTTTAAGTATTTTATTTTTCTCAATCCTATGTGTTTCTGTGATTAACTTATACACTTTAAAGAGGATTGTAAAAAAATAACAATTTCCTACTTAAAATATAAATACAATTAGAGATGATATTTTTTTTGGTTTAGTCATACATTTTTTACAAATTACGCTTTCAAAGAATACTTTGTAATTTCATAATGAAACATTTTTAACTGACACAACTTTAGGATGCTGTAAGTAGATGACATTCTAAAATCAAATAATCTAACTCATAAATGTAAAAAACCCATTTTCACGAAAATGTATGCTGCGATCTTTTGTCTTAAAAAATTGATATTAGTTCATTTGTATACCACATACATAAGTAAGGGATCGATAACTTTAACCATAATATTATACAGATAGCGGTAATTCTATATGTATATATACGTTTTCATGTAAAAACGATAATATATATATTTTTTTAAATATCAAACTTAGTTTCAAAATATTTAAAGGAAAATGGAAACCAAAAGTCCATCCATCAATGCGGTTCTGGTATGGCGGTGAACGCCGACATTCACGACTCATCGGTTCACGGGCCGCGGTGAGAGGTCAAAATTTTGATAGACCTTTCGTCGATACTCGTGACGTAAGAGTTAATAAATGAGATATTTCGACGAGAGTGTTGCCAGCTCCCTCCGGCAGCGATATTTTCGACGCCTTATTTAGAAAGTTTACTGTAAGTACCGGGTAGAGACCATTTCACTTGAGGATTGTGATTATTCCCGAATACTTGAATCGTGAACATTGCATCGGTAGGTATGATATAAACACATAAATAGATCCTCGTTATTGATGAGGATTTTTATTTAATAATTGTATTGGTGACGAATAAAGTAGTGGCATATCTATGTATCATATTTGAGATCGATTTTGGAAGAATTTTGTATGTGGAATCTACCACCACATTTGCATAATAATATGAATGTAATTTCACAATATTTTCACATTTCTAGACAAATAATATTGGTAAGTAGTTTAAATACATGACGGTACCTACCTGTGTATATATTGCGCCCAGGTGAAATTAATATAAAGGTAGTAAAATGAATGCTGCAGATAAGGCAGTATTATCGAGAGGTTGGAGCATTGAAGTATTGGAGCATTGTAGCAAAGAATTGATTCAAAAAATATTGTAATATACTTATTCCAGATAACAAGAGGTGATTGTCAGCTATAAAATCAAACGTTAAGAGGTCAACATACAAAATTGTAATAATTATTGGAGCAATCAAGATAATGTCATTGAATACCTATTGATCAATAAATTCTACTCCATTCAAAATGATATCTATAATATAATCATAATGACTGTGTATGTATTAAGTGAATATGTTAAAAAAATACGCATGCGAACTACCTTCGTCCAAAAATGACAATTTAATTATTTCGTGAAATTTTGAATATTTGTTGAGAATTTGGATATCGACAATTTTCACGTTCATTAAATTTGAATTGCGGAATTGGTTTTTTCACTCTCATCTCTCCGTGAAGCTGTGTCTACAATAAGTATTCAGATCCCATCGCGGCCGCGAAGATAAGAATTTTAAAAATGTTTCATTTTTTATGTAAGAAAATCGGATTTTTTTTTCATGTTATCGGGAATATTTATTGCGAGCGGCGAGCGTTGAAAGGAAGTGTTTTTTGTAATATTTTAGACAATTTTAATGTTTTAAAATATTTTAAATAACAAATTGAGCCTCGCTATAATAATATCGAATACAGGTGAGTAGGTAGGTACTTATATTGGTAAATAAATCGACATCGTTATTTTGTTCGAAAAAAAAGAAAACAAAATCGTTGTGTAATATTTTCCTAATTCCGTTTTTGTAAGATACGTTTTGCACAACTGGAAATAGTTGTAATAAATTATGCTATCAAACGACAAAATGGAAAAGAAACAAGTAAGTAAACAGTTTCCTTAATGAGAAACGTTTTATTTCTGTTTTGAATAAGCAACTCAAATTCCGATTAAGAATAATATAATGCCAATATTTTTAAACCAAAACACACTAAAATATATTGATGTACTTACTTAATTTATAAAAAAATTCAATGATCAGTTTTCAATAAATTATAAATTATTGGATAGGTACTGAATAAATAAAAATATATTTAGATGTAGGTACACGGTAAATGGTATAAATTGCTTGTATAGTCCTACATATTATGGGTATGCACGTAGTGAAGGATATACTAACATACGTATTGAGAGTAATGGTACCTATATAGATAGATATTCACGTAGGAATCTAGGTAATACTTTAGGCCCATTGCTCTACTTCAAACTTATATTATAAAAACAACATACGCCACAGCTTCTCAAAACGACCCAAAACACATACTCCATCATGGAGTCAATTAAATAAAAAGTTCTATATGCAAAGTAATATGCAAATATATTTTTTATCTAAATAAAATACGTATTTCATCGTAAAATAAGAAGCATATTGAGACATTATGTATTTATATAATATTTTTTGCATAAACAAAAAAAAATAAATGCTGCTTTGAGATACAATTTATGTAAAGCTGATAGCAAATGAGTCGTTGCACATTTCTTCCGGTCACAAAGGTAGAGAAAATAAATACGTTGAATATTGAATAGCATCGTCCTGGTTGTATGGAGCACTGCACAGGCTATTACCTACTATGACGCGCTGTATGCAAATTTAACGACACCGTTAAATTCATGCTTGTTATCAAACTGTTTATGACCTGACTCCTTGTATTAAACAACTACACTTTTTTTTAAATATTCCAAAGTTTATGTATCGATCCGATGTTAGTTAGTAAAATTGTTTTTGTCACTAGATTGACCCAGTGGAAAATAATATAAATTATTATTAAATTGTACGTACTATTCTTTAAAGAGCAAAATATAAACCCTGCTACCTTTCCTTCATTCTGGTGTTTCACCGGCAAAAAATCTCTTGACCTACGTTCAATAAATACCGCCAGCTTCCATTTGGTACGTCGCGGTATCCAGCATGTGTGATGACTGATGAATAAACTTTGATCTCGTTATATTACAAATAAATAAAGTACAATTCCGCGCTAATTTTCATACCCGATTTTGGCTAAATTCATGAATTCAAGAATGAAAACCTAACAAAAACTAACCTAACCTAACGAAACCTAACCTAACCTTATCAGCTATCCTAACCTAACCTTACCTAATCTAACCTAAATTAACTTAACCTAACCCAACAATAATGCAGACAAGAACCATAAATAATTATTTCATTTTATGAATTATGAATTAACTAAAATCTCGATTACAATTTTACTTACCTACTAATCAATTCATTACTTCTCAATCTCAATGGTGATATAAAATGACATATCAGACAGCATTATAAAATATGACACAAAGCCACAATTATTGACTTTGGTGAGAAAATTAAAATTATACCATTAAGAGTAAATCCTAAGAGTAAATCATTAAGAGTAAATAAGAGTTCCTCATCAAAAGGATGTAAAAAGACCAATGAGAAATATTCTGTAAATTTTATTATTATAAGGAAATAATTGATATATTTCGAATTACAAAAATATTTATTATATTATGGACTCGATTCATGATGACATTAAGATATTTGTAAATATTAAACATAGATGATGAGCAGGGGCGGTTCTACCTTAAGGGTTCGTAGGGACCATCCCCACATCGTTATCATGTCAAAAATACACGTCCAATATTTTATTATATACCTTCTTAATAACATGATTAAAATAAATAAACTTTTTAATTTATTTTATCCATCTAAGTCCGAAAGCAATTTTATAGAGATGTTTATTATTATTATACAAATAAATAAACCAATTATTGTAAATTATGTAATGACATAATGATGTATACGCGGTATTAAAATAATTAATTAGATTTAATACGCCCTATTTCACGGTGACACCTATGTGCAAATTAAGAAACCTATGGCGTCTATTTTTTGCTGACCTGCGGGTCTATTCTATACACAAGGCTGCTTTCGGTCCGCTACAGCAGCTAAATAGGGTAGGAAAGTATCGAATTATTAACAATTATTGTAAAAATTACAATATAATTGTTACAATAAGTGCTATGTTTTAACAGCACCTCTCTTGTCAGTAATAAATTTTAGACCGAGATGGACAGTTTTGACAGTTCGAACGGCTAACTTATTGTAATTGTTACAATAAATGTTAATAATTCGATACTTTCCTATCCTATTTAGCTGCCGTAGCGGACCGAAAGCAGGTTTGTGTAGACACGCCGGTAGAAATCTCATTCTACAAAAGATGTGAATGGATTAGCGTTAGTATACGTATACTGGGGAGCGAATGAAATGACCCCTAAGTGAGTAAAAACGCTCGCTGTATGGCGTTGTTCAAAACTGATAATATGGTCTATCTATAATAATAATTATTTGTTAAGTTTATATCTTGAAGCACGCTTTTTAGATGTGATTAAGTACGATTCAGATAGTCATAATATTATTCGAGGGCTTAGTGTCAAACAACACTATCTACAAAAGTGCAACTTTACAGGAGAGCCAAAAAACGTTATTTTAGATTCTTGTAACTTAACAAGGGAAATGTTTATTTAAAACCTAATGTTAATATTTTATAATTTATTGTGTATTGTACATTTATCTTGCTTATGATGACGTTAAAATTTATAGGGATAGTTTTAAAAAAATATGAAAACAAGGGTAACTTATGTAGTTAGCGTTAAACTTTACTGACGATTTCATAAGAAATTAGAAAAGATTGACATAACGTTGTTTGACTATCATGTAACCGTAAATGTAAAATAACGTTATCTCAAAAAAAAAAAAAAACACTTTTTTGTAGATAAAGTTGTCTGACTTTAAGCACTATTCTGAAAAATTACTCATTTCCTCATTAATAAAACCATATTATTATGCTATTATGCATAGCTTGGTACATAATGTATAATATGAAAAAGTAGGTAGGTATGTATATTTAATAATTAATGGCTAAACCCCACCACCTAGAAAGTCGTCGAGCCGTCACTGATGATGAGTGTAACGTATGTTTTGTTATTTTAAATTATATATTATTATAATTGAGTGAAGAAAATGGTATCTAAATTTGAAAACAAAACAAGTATCTAAACAATTAATTTGTATGACTCACAATATACTTCATACCACAAAAAAACTTAGTGTCAGTATAAATTCTAGAATGCACAATGTACGAATTCTTTGACTATAACTTGTTTTATTCAAGGGTTGCTTTGGGTAACTCGAATAATATACGATACGGTCAGAACCTAGTGAGTGAAGAGATTTAGTGAAACCGGGAACTGTTTTATCGACACCCTTACCTTTATTACTTTTAATTACACGTCAGAGTGGCGACGAAAAATCTCATTTTATTTTTTAGTACCCATACGATAATGGTTTTGTAATTTTTACTCGCTGTTAACACGAAAATGGTAGTACCTCTACCTATAATATGCATATAAAATGAAGCGTTTAATGGAAACCGAAGAAGTGATTTGTTTTTTTACATTTTGCTGCTTTATGGGAACAGTTTGTAATCAAATTACAAACATTAACATGGTGAAATGTAATTATAACTAGATGTCGTATAAAAACGTTCGCTGTAAAGTAAAGTGTAAATAGACATGTGGTGTGACTATATATTTATTATTTTTATATTTATCATTACATAAACAAAAAATCACATGTGACATTTCGTTAACCCATAAACTCGCGTACATATAAGAGTATTTTTTTTTGTTTTGATTGAATCGATTTTTAAGATTGAATTCATATAGGTAGGTATTTGAAGTTAGTATAGTATAATAAAGTGAACATTATGAGAGGACAAAAACACAGAATTTCCCGACTCGTTATTCAAGGAATGTTGAATACAGCAGATAACGATGCCATTTTTTGTGGCTTAAGAATGATTGGTATGAGTGCAGCTAGTTTCGAACAAAGGTCGCTCCGATATTGGCCGAACTCTGTCAGGAATTGGTACGGGAAAAAGAAGTACATACTATGGATCTATAAACTATATATAAATTTATATTGGAAGCGGAATAACCTGTGTTTAAATGACAATTTATGAAAGTATTATTCCCTTACAAGGTGGAAATAGGATAGTTCTTCAAGTTTAATTGATTTTTGATTAATAAATATATGATATTTTTAAATTGGAGAGGAACTAAATATTATCCAAATCGACCAATATTTAAAAAAAAAACTGTTAGAAAATGAAAAAAAAAGGTTTGCTTAGTGAAGCCGTTGTACGACAATAATAATTATAACTTAACTTTATTAGTACTAAACCGATTTTTTTAAAACGGTACATGTTCAAACACGCGCGTCAACATGATTTTACTCCCTACTTCATTTATCGTTTGTCAATGTATGGCTACGGCCGTATGTTGTAGCTTAGCCACTGGGAAATGCCAATAGAAATGGCGTATTTCAAAAAAATACTAACGTATTATTAGGTCAATAATTATTATAAAGCAATCATCATTCGTAGGATGTTTATCACATATGAATGGTCAATAACATAGCTTATAATATGTCTCTTTAGAATCATCCTCCAATGTGTTAATCGTGCCCATTTTTTGAATAAGAAAATGCCTAATTCTTGTCAAATTTGGGATCACAAAGATTATAAAATATATTTGTTATCGTAAATATGTCACTATATTATATTATAATGTTAACATTAATTTCACTAATGGTTTTGTAAATGCGTTTAAAATTAATAAATCTAAAAAATCTTACAACCACTTCACATGGACGTACTGAAATATGACTATATTCTAAAACATTAGAGCGAGAGGTTTAAAAGAATACTATTTTATGTAATAAAAATACTTTATGCAGTCATCAAATGTTTAAAATAAATATAAAGGATAATAAGGCTTCAAAATTATATAAATAGATTATCTACAACGTTTAAGGAATGTCCAGGGTTATGCTCTGAAAATACCAAAAAAGCTCCATTTTGACCTACGCTGAGCATGTGGGCCGTTAACATTAATTAAGGTTAGATAAAATTATCAATTTTATTTAAGAAATGTTGTATTATATTATTAGGATGTACCTATATAGTATAAAATATCCTAATTCATTGATGATGTATATAATATATTTTTTAATTTTAGTGTTATTATTTCAACCTGCACGAGCTGTAAATCAGTGTGAGACTGTCCTCTGTATGCTCTGTATTTTTTTTACCATGCTAAACTTGACAGAGGGATGTCCTAGTGAAGTAATCGACTAAAAATCGATCCTAATTACCATAAGACTATCAGAGGAAAATGAGAGTTGGAGTGATTACGATCCTCAATCATGAGGATTTCGCTGATAATTACGAAGTAATAAATAATTTTCATCAAAAAAACTAGTCTGCAGTGAAAATCAACATTATTAAATAGTAGAGGAAACAATTAAAAACAAAACATTTTTTCTTTTATACAAAAACTGTGTGAAAAATACCGTAGAGTTGTCAAAACGTTTATGGAATAGTTGCCCACTTTCAACAGGCAGCTGAGGGGAGAGTATAAATATAGTATAATAGCGTTTTAAATCATACTTACACGATTTTGAATAATTCAAAGGCTTAGGGAGCGTCTGCAAGAAAGCCTTATGCAAATATAATGAAAGTTATTTACAATAACCACTTTTGTAGGGTTGCGTTCCGACCACATTGCTTTGAAGACCATTTTAATCACAATGCATTTCTACTTGCGCATTATATTTCATTATTATATTGTATGCGGTTGGAATCAGGAGCCCTCAATTTATTTTTATGTTATCTTATTTAATTAAGCTATTTTATTTTAATAATAAACCTCTAATAATTGTATCCATACTACAGTGATTTCGTGATTTTCTGACGTATACACATACCATACCATACAAGTCATTTTTATAACCAATAAATTTATTTTTTATGTAATAAATACCATAAAATATCTACATAATATATTTCATAATATCTTGCTTACTGTTCTCAAGTTGCTTTTCATTCTTAATTTACGACTTTGATCTGCGAAAGGCTTAAAACTTTATGAAAAAGTCGAATACAAATTGAGAATTTATTTACTGACCGATTGATTTAAGAATAAGTGTATAATTCATATATAATTATTATATAATACTAGCTGAAGTACTCGGCTTCGCACAGGGTCGCTTCTTGGTTATATTTATCTTAGATATTTGAAAAATAATAAGAGGTAATTATTTTTTTAATATTAAAATATCTGTGTAATACAATATGGCAATATGAAAATAATTCTAATAGGAGTAAAGGTCAAACATAAGAACACTAAATTAAAATCGAATCCAAAATATGAAAACGTTATTAATGTTATTAATATGTAGAAAGAAAAAAAAAAAATTGGATGGAACAAACAAACAAAAAACTTTGTATTTAATATAATAATAATTAAGAAACCTTCGCAGGTGTGCGCACAACAACTGACAAAAGTTTCATCGAAATCGGATGAATGGTATAGGAACGCATACGAATAGTAGAAGAAGATGATTTTCTAATTCAGAAATCTTCGTGGGCATGCGCATGACAACTCACCAAAGTTTCATTGCAATCGGATTAATGGTATAGGAACGCATACGAATAGAAGAAGAAGAAGATGGTTGTACTAATTCAAAAACCTTCGCGGGCGTGCACACAACAACTGGTCAAAATTTCATCACAATCGGATGAATGGCATAAGAACGCATACAAATAGAAGAAGAAAAAGATGGTTGTACTAATTCAGAAACCTTTGCGGGCGTGCGCACAACAACTGGTCAAAATTTCATCACAATCGGATGAATGGCATAAGAACGCATACAAATATAAGAAGAAAAAGATGATTGTACTAATTCAGAAACCTTTGCGGGCAAGGGCACAACGCTTGATCAAAATGTCATTGCAATCGGATGAATGCTATAGGAACGCATACGAATAGAAGTAGAAGATGATTTTTTAATTCAGAAATCTTCGTGGGCATGCGCACGACAACTCACCAAAGTTTCATTGCAATCGGATGAATAGTGTAGGTACGCATTCGAATAGAAGAAGAAGATGATGGTTGTACTAATTTAGAAACCTTTGCAGGCGTGCGCACGACAACTCACCAAAGTTTCATTGCAATCGGATGAATGGTATAGGAACGCATACGAATAGAAGAAGAAGAAGATGGTTGTACTAATTCAGAAACCTTTGCGGGTTTGCGCACAACAACTGGTCAAAATTACATCGCAATTGGATGAATGGTATAAGAACGCATACGAATAGAAGAAGATAGAATAGAAGAAAAAGAAGAAGAAAATGGTTGTATCAATTCGGAAACCTTTGCGGGCGTGAACACAACACTTGATCAAATTTTCATTGCAATCGGATGAATGGTATAGGAACGCATACGAATAGAAGAAGAAGATGGTGGTACTAATTCAGAAACCTTCGCGGGTGTTGGCACAATTACTGACGAAAATTTTATTGCAATCGGATGAATGGAATAGAAACGCATACGAATAGAAGAAAATATAGAATAGAAGATAGTTGTACTAATTCAAAAACCATTGCGGGTGTTACCACAACAACTGACGAAGGTTTTATCGCAATCGGATGAATGGTATAGGGACCATACGAATAAAAGAAGATAGAATTAAGAAGAAGAAGAAGAAGAAGATGGTTGTACTAATTCAGAAACTTTCGCGGGTGTTGGCACAATTACTGACGAAAATTTTATTGCAATCGGATGAATGGAATAGGAACGCATACGAATAGAAAAATATAGAATAGAAGAAGAAGAAGATGGTTGTACTAATTCAAAAACCATTGCGGGTGTTACCACAAAAACTGACGAAGGTTTCATTGCAATCGGATGAATGGTATAGGGACCATACGAATAAAAGAAGATAGAATGAAGAAGAAGAAGATGGTTGTACTATTTCAGAAACCTTTGCGGGTGTTAACACAACAACTGACGAAGGTTTCATCGCAATCGGACGAATGGTATATGAACCATACGAATAAAAGAAGATAGAATGAAGAAGAAGAAGAAGATGATGATTTTTCTAATTCAGAAACCTTCATGGGTGTGCATACAACCACTTACCAAAATTTGATTGCAATCGGATGAATGGTATAGGAACCATACGAATAGAAAAATATAGAATAGAAGAAGAAGAAGAAGATGGTTGTACTAATTCAAAAACCATTGCGGGTGTTACCACAAAAACTGTCGAAGGTTTCATTGCAATCGGATGAATGGTATAAGGACCATACGAATAAAAGAAGATAGAATGAAGAAGAAGAAGAAGAAGAAGATGGTTATACTATTTCAGAATCCTTTGCGGGTGTTAACACAACAACTGACGAAGGTTTCATCGCAATCAGATGAATGGTATAGGAACCATACGAATAAAAGAAGATAGAATGAAGAAGAAGAAGAAGATGATGATTTTTCTAATTCAGAAACCTTCATGGGTGTGCATACAACCACTTACCAAAATTTCATCGCAATCGGATGAATGGTATAGGAACGCATACGGGACAGACACACAGATAGACAGACAGACAGACATTCATTTTTATATATTAGTATAGCCTATACTCTTCGCGCAAGTGCAAGCAATAAGTTTACAAAGTTTTATCGCAATCGGATGAACGGTATGGCTGCGCATTCAATACGAACAAACAAACACACAAATATTAATTTTTATATATTAGATTATATCAAAACATATAAGTAGAACTCAGGGAACTCAGAAATAATGAGAATGGATGCGGAGTAACAGACAATTGATCTCGAGTGTGGAAGAATATGGGATAAACTTAAACACGTATCAAGAATACGTTTGGCCTTCGTTCTGACAACTGCTCTCGGGTTAAGCACCGACGCTCATTCAATATTAGTGTATTTGAAGATTTCAACACACAATATTGCTCGTATATAATGTGTGGTTAATTTTCGTAGGACACTCACACATTCAAAATCCTGCGTCAAAATGTAGTGTATTGGGGTATAGCCTATCGAAATTCTATTTATTAATCTGTTCTGGGGTTGAATTCATATTTACATTTTTCTATACCTACAATATATATATATATATATAAATAACTATATTTATTATGTAGGTACGTAGGTTCTATACTTTAATCAAGGAATAGATTGCATTCAATGGTACCCCTTCTTCTTATTCTTGTGATATCCCCTATCGGAGGTCAGCTGTCATTGGGACGATCTTCTCTTTGTCAGCTGTTATCCGGAACATTGACGGAGACTTCTACTTGTCTATCATGGAGGTACTTAACCCTAATTGCATGATGTTGCCTTTCAGCAACAAACTGTATTATTTTTTATATTTTTTTTGTTAATGAAATTTTATTTAATAACTTGCAGTTCTCTGCAGTTGATAAATTAATGTACTAACAAAATAATTATATTTTTATTAACAGATGCCGCTGTTGATTTATAATAATATTACATTTTAAATGTAATCGATAAGAAAAGTAATATTTATAAATTAAAGGATTAATTATAGTCTTCCTCCGGTGCGTATACCGCTGCACTCTCTTTAGATAATTAGCTGAGGAATACTTATTATTACACTTTTGTCCTCTCATAATGTGACTAAGGTACAGTAGTTTTAATGTGACGCAGAGTTTCACGATTCGTTTATCTTTATC
The DNA here is from genome assembly GCF_057557595.1 of Rhyacophila brunnea. Classification (NCBI taxonomy): domain Eukaryota; kingdom Metazoa; phylum Arthropoda; class Insecta; order Trichoptera; family Rhyacophilidae; genus Rhyacophila; species Rhyacophila brunnea. The sequence continues at coordinate 2,858,896 of NW_028232796.1, read as the reverse complement.
GATATATTTAATAAAAAATAAATTATACCATGAGTATCAATGGGTGTGTGGTACTCATAATATTTTTAAGTCCATAAAAAAGACGTCAATGTAATAATTAATTATAATGTTGTTGAATTTGCTGCAATAAGGAAGTAATTAAAAAATACTAAAACACCCATATTCCATCTTAATTGAATATTTCAAATTCAAATCACTAAACATAATGAAATAAATCGGGCGGTCAAATAAATATTTTCTGGTGTACAATACATTTTAAATTGGGACTACTGGTATAGAGTGAAATCGTAGTACCTATTATTATTTATTAAGTCTGGAAAATGTATGTATTAAATCTTCTTTACAATGTATTGTTATTCGAATATTATGTTAAATTGCAACACAGGTATATTTAAGGTACCTACTCGAATGGTCAGCACACAATTATTGTACATACTTTAGAAAATTCAAAATAAATAGCATTGTCTTAGTAAAAATACTGATATACTACCAAGTACCGACTAAGGGCGATTCGTGAACTTTATAATTGAGTTTGATAAAAGTAGTTTCAAATAGTAGGCATGTACCTAAGTATATATATTATATTTTACTTAATATGATAACAATGAGAGTGAACATTGTTATTATTACAAAAAGAAAGCATAATCAATCATTGATACAACAAAAAATAGATAACTAAAACTTTTATATCGACTTTTTGTATTTTTATCCTTGTGTGATTGATTCAAAAATATTACTTTACATGCAATAACACCGATACCTTATATGGCAATAAAACTCGAAACTAAATAAAACCAATATAATAATATTATACTAAGACTGCGTATTTATTTCGTCATTATATTCCTCCAAACCTTTTTTATTTTATGGATGCATGGGCGCTAAACCATAAGATATTACTGTAAAAATACCTGAAATACCACTAAATTGTATTTCCATATGCAAAAAGCACATCTGTTTATTTACAACATCTACGTAAAAATACATAAAATTAAATAAAACGTAACTAAGGTTCCATGACAAAACAGAACATAACAAAACAGAACAACGATAAATATAACTATGACCTTTCAGGAAAAATATAAATTTAATATTTTTTAATTTTTATAAATATATATAAATTGTCATATCTCTATTATTATGATAGATTTTTAATAGCACATATTTACAATACGCCATAATAAATCAAATTATATTTATATACCTAATTTCTGCATTCCTAATCGCTAGAAAGCCTCAAATAAACGGGACTTTGCCGGCAAGCTTAGGATATCTCATATTAATCAATATAATATGTTCAAAATGATTGGGTGACTAGGTACAACGAAATAATGACCTAACCTAACCTAACCTAAATAGATTCCACCCAAATTAATGTTTCATTTTTCCCCTGGCTGTTCTGTTTTGTCATATTCTGTTTTAAAATAAACAAATCTACGTATAGTATTTAATATAAACCACATAAGTATTTAAATTTATATTATGAAAGCGAAAAAAGGTAAACTTGAATAAGTGTACTAAAATATTTTTATTGATGTAGTATCATCCACTGAATATGTAATACAATGCCATAATAACAATATAACTCTGGTATTTATTATTATAAAATATCATAATTAAAAGTAAAATATAATAGTTTTATATATAAAACTGGTATTTATTATTATATTCTGTGTTTTGTTTATTTCATAAGAAAATGTGCAATGGATATCTGCAAAATATATATTTGTAGATCAACAACAACAAAAAATTACGTAAAATACACATATAACATGCCAAAGTTCAGTTATTACATTTAATATTATATGGAATATTTTTAAACATTTCTATTAGCTTTCTTTTCTATTTATAAGTCATATTACTCAAATCATATATCATAACAAAAGCTTGTTATAAAAGCATTAAAAGTTTCGGTTGCATTTCATGTTTTGCACGTACGCTTATTAAAAATTATTTTCAACCCGTTATTAACCCTAAAATGATATGCATCAAAAAATACAACTTGTACGAGTACACCGCGAGCCTAAATTCAAGTTTAATTTCACAAAGTTGAATATTATACCTAAATAAAAAATAATAACATAATTAGCGGTCGTTGAATGGCTGAATTCTTCTAAACGTATCTGAAACTGTAGTTAAGAGTTATGCAGCTGAAAAATAAATGATGTTTTTCTTCTATTGTTTATGACGATTAAAAGCATGTATATTATAATAGATTAAACGAAAAGCTGACTACTATCACGAGTAAAAAGTATTGTTGATGTCTATCTGTTTGATGGACGGCAAAGATCCACACTGGAAGGCATAATTTAATATGTCGTGTTTTAAAATAATATAATTAAAAACACTGTTTCAAAAAGTGCTCTCTCTGAGCTTTTTAAAATAAAAATACACACAGTTGCATACATCTAAGTGAGTCAAAAAGTTTGGGAAATTATTGTCAAAACTTTAAATAAAGCTCATTAGTTATGTAATATACAACAATAATTATAATTAATACAAACCATATAGATTAAAAAAAAGATAACATAAATAAATTATAGATATTAAAAACTATAGATAATTATTTATGTTCAATAAGATATTGTATTTTTTGAAATAATTTAATTGATTTAATTGAAAATATAATTTAACTACACAAACAATTATTAGGGTGTGATACCATTATCAATAATAATTATCCCCATTACTACTGATAATAGTATGACAATCGAAATAGCTATCGACTGATGTACTATTCAGTAGAGTGTTACTACATGTATGTAGTGCTGTGTAAGTATAGGAATAAATTGTGCAGTTTCTATTTATTATTAATAATATTTACTCAGATGTTTTCGCTCAACTTTCGGTAAGAATACAAAATATAGTTCGTAGCAAGGGACAATGCATGCATGCAATAATGCAATGCCATACGTCGGACATTCAGTACCAACATTGCATGTCGCTGTATTCATAATGGTGATAATGCAAAATGCACTTTATTCATTAAAAAAGGGCTGGGTCATATAACTACTGTTCCAGGGTCAGCAAAAAATAACAGTTGAATAATATTATTCCTTACGCATGACATATACTAGAGAAAATGTGTGCTGAAATTTTGCACTTTGTTACTGTTGTGATATTGTTTGTTTTGAAAAATGGGTTTGGTAGATAATACGTTAAATAAAAATGTAGTTATATTTTTGATTCGTGAAAATACTGTTAATAATAATAATAATAATATAAAAATTAATTTTCAAAGAAGTAATATTATTATAAATCAGGAAATAAAATGTTTCTATACTATTATGTAGTTAGATTAAGATAAAAATATTATATTTTAAACGTAGATCATCGTCATAGTAATAAATGTGAGCTGTGTTTTTACATAGTATTATGATTACATTGATAACCATTTTGAGATATATATATATATATTGCATCTACAGTTTATTATAAGTAAAGTTAATGTATGTATTGTTAGTAAAAATCTGAAATTAAATAATCATCATTAATTTCAAAGAAAGTATATTTTTTATTAACTAACAATTCAATGAAAATTACGTACTATTTAATTGGATATTACATACCTCTAATATACTATTCTTAACTGAAGGTTTGACAATATTTTTATTACTTAGTAATTATACTCTAAGCTCCATGAATAAAAAGTTGTATTGCTTAAAAATTCAAACTTTATGACTCATTCAAAATTAGAAATGATTTACAACTTAGGTAGGTGTACTTTAAACTAGCATGCCTATTAAGATAAGGTAGACATGCAAGCATTTTAACGGGTATCTAGCCTTTCAATCGAATTCATATAAGAGACTGGAACCTTGCACTTTCTGTGAAATAGTAGGCACTTATGAGAAACAAATCGTTTATCGTATCGTAGTATTGATAACGGTGTGACAACCTAAATTGCTATCGACTGATAAACCAACCTGTAAAATTTAATATAATTCAATTGAATTTCAAGTAAATTCTAACTCAATTAATAAATTATATCATCTTCCTTACAGATTTCGAGACATTTTAGGACCATGGGACCCCCTGCTTCGATCGTCTTTAGACTAACTAGTGCCAATAGGTATAACAATCGATTTTTAGGTACTTTTCATGTATCCGAGGGACTGGCAGATATATTTTAACTAAAATACACCTAGGATGTTGAGAGTTTTATAAATATTTTATAACTATTGGTTCTTGTCGGTTTAAGAGAAGCCAGCAGCAAACAAATTTTGAAAATAGCCGATATACTGGATTATTTGTTAGGTTCGGTTCAGTAAGGTTAGGTTAGGTTTTCATTTTTGAATTCATGAATTTTGCCAAAATCGGCTATGAAAATTGGCGCGGTTTCCGTCTGGTTTCCCTTAAACCGACTTGTACTTAAATATTTATTTAACACTATTACTTAGTGTTATTATACTTTAATAATTATTTTATTGATAATATGTTGATAGCTATGTAATCATACTATAGTATCTATCTTATATAGGTACATTTACGCAAACAATATTATGTACTGACAAAAATAAATAAAAAATAATGTTAATAGAAAGAAGTAAGTAAAAAAAATATGAGATTGGTAAAATAAATTTATTCTGATATATTATTCATTTTTGTCTAAATGCAAAGTAGGTATCGATTGTTTATGTTATTATGTAGTACTTACTACTTACATACCAAAAAGTAATAAAACTTCTGTTGTATTTACCTCATAAAAATCCATTTGAAAATGTATGTGTGTGCCATTATCTGTCTGGGTAAAACGTCTAGATAAAACTCATATAAATGCCTGAGTGGGACGAGACAGTTATTACAAAAAGCGGAGTTAGCAAAAACATCATATCCCACTAACACTGTAGGAGTAAGAATGTAGGTACGCCTCGAGCTGAATCATATAGCACGTGTAGGAAACTGCAATGTGTGCCGTTATTGTTTTAACCTTTATAGTGAATACTGACCAGACAAAAAAATAAATTACAAAATATTATGTAATTTTGATAATCATTAAAAAGGGCTATATGCCATCTTTGACAAATTTGGCAATTCTTCACCAATAAAGATAAGTTTAAACCAGTATAAAGACTCTTTTCAAACATTTCTATAAAATACATAATCAATGTTCTTCTGGCTTCAGGGCTAACCATCATCATCATCATCAGGGGCGCGACAACCCGGTGTGGGTCTTGGCATCCTCCAACAGCTCCCTCCACTTGTCCTTATCCAGTGTGGCCGCTTTCCAATTCGGTACCCTCAGAATACGGCAGTCACTGGCAGCTCCATCCAACCAGCAAATCTTTGGCCTGCCTCTTCTTCTACGCCCTATTGGATTGCCGGACATCACTCTCTTTGCCGGTTCATTGTCAATCATATGGTGCACATGACCTAGCCATCGCAGTCTCCCAATCTTAATTGATTGAACTGCGCTGTAATCTTTGTACAGCCCGTAGAGCTCAGCATTATATCTTCTCCTCCAATTGGTGCCGTCCCTGATCGGTCCATATATACGGCGGAGATTTTTTCTAACAAATATGTTCAAGGCTCGTTAATGTCCAGGTTTCTGGTGCTAGGGCTATGATTCAGGACTAACCGCTTTACCAAAATTATTTTACAGTCGTAGACACATTAATAAAACATCATTAAATTGAAATATTAAAATTCTAATTGATTTAGTTTTGTACTATTCCATTTGGGTCGTTCTTGTGACCCATACTTCACCTTTCGGCGTCTTCAGGCACTATTTGCACCACAGAGGAGATTAATAAATATAATTCCGATGGGTTATTCCCCAATATACTACATTTTGACGCAGGGTTGTGAATGTGTGAGTGTCCCACGAAAATGAACACCACATTAAAGACGTGCAATAGTGTGTGTTATAACCCTAAAATACACTAATATTGAATGAGCATCAGTGCATAAAACGAGAACAGTTGTCAGAACTAGGGACAAGCGTATTATTTACACGTGTTTAATTTTATCCCATATTCTTCGACACTCGAGATCGGTTACCTGTTTCTCCACACCCGTTAGGAATTTCAGTTCCCATTATTTCTAAGTTCCCTGATTTGCACTCTTAAATTGTAAATGCACACTGAAAACGAATATAGTTTATTCTCGCTTGTTATTTAATCAACTATGCCGAAAGGCGAAACCTAGATCGCAAAAACTTAACGTTATAAAACTGAGTCAATTAGAATTTAAATTCGAAGTTCATCATGTACACTCTGTCGATAGTATTAAATTTAAATATAATACTTAAATATATAAAACTTTTGAAAAAAATACTGTAATTATTGTAGATAGGTACGGTTAAATAAAACCGTTGTATGCAAATTTAGTTGTATGTTAATTTATTATAAAATATGGAAATACCTACTGTCTTATAACGTTTTATTAAAATAATATAACAATAAGAAAGACTCTAATAATATATTATACTAGTTGTATTCAATAAAAATTTAGAACTATTCATAATTTAATATGCAGAGCTGTCAATGTAAAAGATTGTACATATCATTGTAAGTAGGTAATAAAATAATACTATCATATAATATTCAAAATTACAAATTAACCTATAACGTAAAAACTTAGGAGACGTTTTCTATCATTGATTAAATATGCAACTCATAACTACAAAATAATATATATTATGTGTATAACATAAATCTAGAAACGTTTCCGTAATGGGTGCCTCTATATTATAATATTGAAAGTTATTGTGAATTGGGCCAATTTTTTTAAATGAATTTATGTTCATGCCTGCATCGAATATTGATATCGTAATAAAACAATCCCATTCGTAAATGTCAAAATCAATATGAAGAAGTATAAAAATAGATACATACTGAAACAACGGTAAACCTTTATCCAAGGCAGTTAAATTAAAAGATATTTTATGACTCTCTGGGCTGCATATAAATAATGCAATGAAATTTATTAAATTATCTTTACTGCCTATTACTGTTTTTTCGGATTAATCTTTTAATTAGAGAGATATAACTATTACTAGCGATGGCTCCGGTAATATATATATGAATATAATTATTAGTTTTTTTTAAATTAATTATTACGTGTTTAAAAGTGTATTTATAATCAAATTGCTCACAATATTAATTATATCGTACACTAAAAATGCTATTTACGAACTTTACGTGAAATGTATGAAGCGATTTATTAGGTGACTTGGTTTAAAATATTATGCTTCAAAACAGTTTTATGGAGATTACCACCAAAATATATTTTACAGAATTGATTTTGGTTATTGATGGCTTTAATGAAATGAGGCGCGAGCGTTGGCGATGGACCGAGGGAAGTGGCGTGTACTTGTGCTTGTCCTATACACCAATGTTGGGGTGTGACAGGGTGAAGTTAGTTTTTAATATAATTTTAATGACGAAATATCATTTGCACAGCCCTACTCATTAACTACTTACAATGAAAAATAAAGTGTGAAGTGATGCATGAAAACAAAGAAACAATTTTAGCAATCTTTACAGTCGGTCTATATTGATTTTGCTGCCACGAGCTTTACACGGCTCACGAGTGAAAGCTGGCAGCTCTGAACTTAAATAATGTTTGGAAAGATTGAAATCAGCTTTTCGTAATTGATATATATTTAACAAGAGAACTCTTGCTGGTGTGGGGTAGCTCACTACTCGACGTGCAGCGAGAAATATTTTCAGCTAACAGTATTGGGTACATACGTATGTACCCACCTATAATAAATTCTATGCATTCTGTGTGTAGATTTTAAGTACATTTCTTTTCAAAGGTTTTGAGAGTGTGTATCGCGTATTATTTTCTGGCAACTCAATACAAACCTCAAACTATTATTGCACTTAATTAAAAAGCAATGATATTTCTAAAGCTGGAGCATGACAGGGTGAAAGAAAGAAGAAGAAGATATTTTGCAATTAGTGTATGTATAAACGAATTACGCAATTATTGCAAAAACCAATACTTTAGCTGCTAACGATCATGCTGTAAATCAATAATAAAATTTTATGAATACGACTCCCCCCACAACCATTTCTCTGTTTGTCTTTCTTAGCAATCAGTAAGTTGAAAATATCCTATCAAAGCGGACAAAAACGGTCTGGGTCCTACTGTCATTATTGAATTATATGACATGAGTATTTTTATTGTGTTTAATGTTATTGTTAATAACCATTGCCATTGTAATGCTGCCTTATGCCGGGTCCACACTGGCAATAAGTCGCCGGCAACCTTGTTAAATTTTACAATAATTATCATAATTGCTTAATAAATTTAATTTTTTCTTTTAAATTTTAAGAGGCCATGTCAGCATTAGATGACATGGCCTCTTTGATTTTAAATATTTCAGATAATATGCCCTTCGTCATCTTCATTTTTAGCCATTCGTAGAATCATCAATAATACATAATATAATTTAAATGTTATTATAATTTATAGATATCCATCAGATTTCAGTTTTAGACTGCAAGATTATATGGAATTACTCATATGATTATAATATAAAGTTTTGATGCCTTCTTGATAGTTTTATAGATAAAACAAATGCAAATAATGACGAAGAAACTTTATTAGACTTGTATATTTTGCACAAAATAAGCATTGTGCTGTTACTTACCGTAATATTGTCAATATTGTACAGTAGCCGGTGGTGACATCACCGGAACGGAAAGAAATTTTTAGTATCGTAAAGGAAATGTTAAGTAAGTAAAATGTTATACTTCTAATTTCTATAAACTATAATATACCTACTATTTACAACGTTATTTACAAATCATTATAATAATGTTTTATGTAATCTCGATAATGGGACAAAACATAGTGAAGGCTTTCAATGTTTTGAATATTATAAAACTAACACTGACAATTTTACTATTTGACAATTTTTAAAAAATGGCTTTGATGTGTTTTACAATAATTTGAAATAGGTATCATCGATTAATAATGGGCATATTGTTAAAATGACCAATTAAAAAATTATAATTTAATGTGGTTGATATAACTATGATCGCGTGCGATATAAGTTTAATCTATTTTTCAATTGATTAAGTAGGTATAATCATTCTTCAGATTAAAAAAGAAGGTAAAAAACAAACTTTGAATAACAATTAACTCGGTTAGTTAAATATATTTATATAATAACAGTATCATGTTAAACAGTGGTAATTGTTTTCTTATAAAAGTATATATAAATTAAATTCCAACAGGTACCCTCGCTCGATAGTATTAATTTATCTCCAGTTGCTAAAAATGTTTAAATACCTACCTATATATATTATAATTCTTTAATGAATTAAATGATCTTATATAAAATATTTTTAATAATTAATAATAAAAAACATCTTACTAGCCTCGTAGAAAATCTATAGCAAGTTCCATATTGTGTAGACACTCACCTGAAAAAAAAACGAAAAGTCATGATTAATATAATTAATTATTGGAATAAAGTTTTGTACTATTTTAAACTAAATCTACACACCTCAGCAATGTTTATAATGGTAAATAAAATTCTTTTTTACAAACTTTATTTTGAAATAAGGGTATTAGTTGGTACGTACTTGGTATATATTAGAAAAATATTTTAATTGAATTTTACAACCACACTATATTAAATAAATTGGAAGTCAGTTATAATAAGGAAATCGGAATGCTTTATTTGTAGTCACTAAAGTGTGCCGAGATGATGTATGTATGAGAGTTGGAAATATTTCGAGACTCCAATAAACTGGTATAAAGTTATAATTATTTTACTACTCTCTGAGATTCGAGTTATGATTGAACTTTGAATAATAAATAATATTATCACGTTGATATGGGTAGAGTAAATTTCAACAAAATCATGAGAATTGAATTGAAGACATGTCGATTGTAAAATAATATGGTAAAATGTAATCTGTAGTAATAATATTATGTATAATATATACGTCATCAAACTGTATTTGCCAAAGATGTTGAAGAACGCTTTCTTGTAACAAGATGGAACCCAAATATTTGAAATATACTACAACGACTACTATTTTATACAAAATTGTTTCTTTTTCCATAAAAATTAGTAATTACGTCAAATTGAAATATCCTTCACCGATTTTTATGGAAAAATAATGTTAAAATAAAATGGGGATAAGAATCAATCAATGAAATATATTTTTCTATCTAAAAAATCTGTACAAACATGACCAGACGCTCACATTAAAAAATGAAAACCTTGTCTGCAGCTATAACCACTGGTTGGTTGCTCATCTGGTCGCACTTTTACCAAATCCTCATAAAATTGTATTTTATTTATTTGCGGTTCATGTGAAGTGAACAAAATAATTTATTGTAAATAAAATTTGCTCAATAGTAGTTTAAATAAAAATGTAGAAAATATGTAAACATTAACCATATTATACCTAGAATAAACAACTTGGTTTAATTCCATATAAAAAGTTTACTGAGACTTTTTATTGTAAAATATAATACTATACTAATATAGTTTTTTTGAATAAGCATGAACCAATATATTATTTAATAAAGACAATTTCGGTTGTTAAAATTTGAATACCTAATTACATAATACATTAAGGGACATAATATGAAAGTGTGCCTATTATTTATAGAATGGCCGCCAAGCTTCGGTAGAAGGAGAAACAAAAGAAGAAGAAAACATAGAATTTATAAAGCTTTATAGAATACCTACCAAAACTTTTTTGCATTACTTCAGTGTTCTTGTAAATAGATGCAGAAAAAACGTCCCAAATTAGTAATAATAAGACAGTTTATTTATGGAAGCTTATGTTTTAAAAACTCCATTTCAAAGTTTATTAAGAAACTTTATTTTTATATTAAATATACGCATATAATAACATATCTACGAAATTTGGTCTTTTTAAGAATCACAGATGTTATTATTATTTTTTAAATATAAAAAAACCCCTAAAACAACACAACTTTTTAATGTGTTTTTGACGAAACTTTTAAATTATTTCGCACGGAGAGACAAGAAGAAACCCGAAGGCCCAATTAAAACTTATTCATTTTGGTCATAAAAAAAAGTTGGGCATACTTAAAAAACAAATGTACTCCGGTTTTCTATGACCCCCGGAAATTTGAGAGTCCTATTATCAAGTGAGAGAAAACAAAAGAAAATTGTTTGGGCTCCTTCGAGATATTTCCACGGTACGGAGTGATGAGAAAAATGTGAATTTCATTTGCTATACGCCATGGAGCGAAATTAATGCAAGAAAAATAATAAAAAAATAATTTCCTGCAGTAGATTTTATGTTTTACGAGAGAATCTGTGTACGTCGTAGTTCAAATAAGAAAAAACCTCAAACAAGAATATTAAATAATACATCATGATTTAAAATTTAAGTACCTACATATAGAAACAGTAAAAATCTGCCAATTAAATAATTTACCTACAAAAATATCTATTGGTTCTTGTCCAGCGGAAGCCAGCGGCAAAGAAATTTTGAAAATAACCAATATACTGGATTAATTGTTAGGTTAGGTTAGGTTAGGTTATCATTCTTGAATTCATGAATCAATTTTGCCGAAATCGGCCATAAAAATTGCCACTGTTCCCGCCTGGCTTCTAGTAGGAAATAACCTTGTCCTTACCTTTTTTTAAATTGATAATATTTTACGGAACAATAACAAACAGTGATTCATGCGCAAGGAAATACGCTGTGGTGTAATAATTGTAATTTTTTCGATGCTTGGAAGAGTTCTCGTAGTAGATGTTTGGGTTTCCACCGTGTTTCCTTCTTTCTTCTTTCCTCGACGTTTCGGGCTCGTTGCAGAGGCCATTATCAAGAATGATCACGGAAGAAGGACACACGGTGGAAACCCAAAAATCTACTATGATAAAAAAAACAACCGCGAAAGCCTCAAATATTATATGGAAGAGTTCTCATTGCCGGTATACTTACGTCTAGTGGTCATATGGTTATTTACATTGTGCTACTGATTCTCCCTGAATATGCATCGATACTATAAAAGCGATCTACGCGTTGCTGGTGTCGCAATAACCCAAGAATATTTAGCGACCTTGTTATGCGTCGTTTCTAGCGTATATTAGGGTAAAGAGATTAAAAAATCAAATAAATTAAATGAAAAAAATGAAGAAATTTATAATAGAAATAACGATACATAAACAATGAGCTAATAAAACTTTCATAATTTGTATTGTGAACATAAATATTTTAATTTAGTACTTATATTATAAAAAAATAATGAAAAGCTTCCTAGCTTTTTATATTTGCAAAGTATGAATGCATTGACTATATTACACATTATGAATTCATATTCGGCTTCAACAATCACAAATCAATCAAATCCAATTGGAAATTGTACTTAATACACGTAGTATTATCAAAAATATAAATCCAATAAACGAAAGTAAAAAATATGCATAACTGAGTCAACAGATTCAGTACCTACATACTTAAATATTATAAGAAGCTTCTAATATTGGTGAAAAAACTTTTATATGGTGATTTTAAAATGTTCATTGATACATTTTGGTACATGCATCACAAAAAAAATAACATATTACCCCCAAAGCAGTAGTGTGATATATAGTTTTTCGTTTCTGTATCCCTCACTATTGAGGGTCGTGACTATCAGCAAATACTCTAGTTACGTAGCCTGTTTAGAGTTAATAGCCTTTTTACAACCTCCTATCTTTTTAATGCTAGACTCGAGATACACAAAATTGTCAACCATCTCTGATATTTGACGTGTCGTTATATAATTATTATAATTGCTTCGATATAATATCATAATTATTATAGTTTTCGATTAATTTATCTTAATACCCATGGCTCTATTTTCTACATTTTAAGGAGTAACATATTTTTTTCAGTTCTTACAGTGATCTGCACATAATAATAAGTTGTCCATACATGTTTTAAAAGTATAAGCGAGAGCATATAGCCTTGCCGAATATTTTTTTTTCGCTTTAAACATTTATGATCTGAGTGAAATCAAGAACATAGAAAATACCAAAGATGTTGAAAAATTCTTCTAATAATACAGAGATAGAGCCAAAATATGTGAAATTGAAGTAAAAGAAAGGACCCATAGTCAACGTATTAAGTTAGGTGCAAATCAATCTTGCAGGGCTGCATTCAGATATAATACGCTCATGATTTTTTTAAATTCTGCGAAGCCTATTGAAATTTGAAGTCTTTATTTAACCTATGTTGAATTATTATTGTGTTATTTTTTATCCGCTATGGGAAAATCAATACGAACAGTACCTATACCTTTTTGAATAGTATGAATTTCACAGTAAAGCATTCACAGGAAAAAAGTATGATTAAAAAATAATCCTGATAGCACAGTTTTCAAAAATAATCATGGTAGATATTTTAGTTTAAATTAAAAAAAAACACAAACTAATTATAAGTCAATCTGAATTAGGTAGCAATTTATTGAAAAAAAATATAAACTAAAACATAGCTACCTTATTTAAAATGATTACTTACAGATTTACATTTTTACATTCAATAAATATTATAAAATTTTAAAACAAAATTAATTTTAACGAATATCCCAGAAATTTAAAATACATAATAATAATATCAATACAAGCTATCTTCTAAACGATTTCTAAAGAGGTATTTGGTGGAAATTGATATGATTTCATAGAAGCAGGTTTCGTTTTACCATAATCTTTGGACCTTATACATGGTAAATAATACAATATATTATATATCTTTTTAAAATGCCGATAATTTTCCTTATTAAAATATGAGTCCGCCTCTGCCACTTACTTTAATAGAATATTTTCAAATGTCAAAGTAATATTGTTTATTTGTTTTTTGCATAGCAACTGACAAAATTTAATATGACAAGCCGAGATTTTCTTCAAGTATCTAAATTATTAATATATTTAATATAATATAATATAATATACTTAATAATAAATAAATATTAATATATTAGTAACTAAATTATTAAAATATACGTGCGTTACTATGGAAATCAATATGAAATGTCAAAATGACATTTCAGTATTCTATATTTATTCAGTATATCTATCAAGTACAAAAAAAGTATTTATTAATACATAGAATTGTCAAGTTTATAGGATTCAACAGAAAATTTAAAAACGTGGTTATATAAAAAGTTCTTTTTATCTTGTAATTATTTAAATCTAGTTTACAATATTACTGTAAATTCTTATCACATGATGAGTTACGATCCCAACTCCAAATTATTCTTTTTTTTTATTTAGTTCATTATTTACGCTCGCATACTTCTGTGTGTTGACACACGTATAAAATTACATACTGCCTACTACAATTCCAGGACAGCAGCTGTAGCGGTGACGTATCCACGGTACAAACCCCACCCTCCACTTACCGACTGAATAATAATGTCAACAAAAGCATTTTTGCCCGCAGACGGCAAATTTTCAATATACTGGCAACACAATAAATTTTGGGCGTCTTCTGTTAAATTGACATCTTAAAGAATATTGATTTACATTTACATTTACCCGATATTGTGTACGTTTTCGAATAATTTGCGTAATATTGTCGACAGGCATTAGGTTTTTTTTTACATATGTATTCTTATAAAAATATAGATTTCCATACTTATATTATAATATAAGAGTTTTCTGAAATTTTAAAATTTAAAGATTAGTTGGGCCAGTTATATTGGCCGCCATTCCTTATTTCGCCGCCTACCTCAATTCCTTATTTATTATTGTCACAAGACTAGGCAAACAACAATTACGGGTCATCAGTTGACCGTTATTGAATAACATTTAGGTACTCAAGTGACATCGAGAAATCAGACGCGTGCAGGTTTGTTATAGCTTAGCCGTCGTTAACTGGCACTTGTGAATTGTTCGTCGACCGCTGTGCGTATAGTGTGATTCGTCCATCAAGTAGCCTTTCAACATTACAAGAAGTTACTTCAAGACAGCCGATGCACCTAGGCTTATTAAAGCTATCGCGCTCTATCTGATACGGTAAGAACGAGGCCGCGTTAACTACAGAGTGAATCAAAAACACATCCGTTTGTCCTTTGTTGCACTAAATCTGATACGGTTTGAGCGAACGTCGCGTCTATCATCCATCATGAACTTGTCATCATCATTCATCCCAAAAGCAAGTGAAACCGTGCGATTGACATTCCGAACCGTCCGTTTACCAGAGTGTGAGTGCGTGAACACCGAACCGGCTCGAGCGCGCGTCAATCCTCTCAACATAAAAGGTCAATGTCCGGCATCCTGTGTAAGCCCCCCTCCTTAGATCCGTAATCCACCAGCATTCACAAATTACAGTCCACTGCAAAATCGCCACCAAAGATTATTACTAAATATGTGTTTCACATACTTATGTTATGACTTATGGCTACATAAAAAAATTACTTTCAGACTGTTATACCGTTGTTCCACTAACTACACAATATAAATATCTTAAATATTGTAGGTATAATTAACGAAAAAAAACTAGAATATACATAATTTGAAAACATCTCAGAAATAGTATGTTCGGTAGATTAAATCTTTGAAAAAATACGACGTCGGACGCAACTCAAACCCCCAGTATCCTACCTAATCACGACAAAATATACAACTTTACTGTATTGCTTTATCAAATTGCATTAATAATGGCAATCGATTTTTGTTATTTGAACCAAGTTTTGAATTCTCGATTTTTTTGAATTTATTCGTTGAATACAACAAATAGTTCAACTCTAATTATTATTATTCTTATTCACATTCATAACTGTGTAGTTTATTGAAGACAAATGAAAGAAATATCTTCGTTTTCATCATTAATTAAATATACCTACACCACAATATATAAACCACAATTATGAAAATACAAAATCCATATTCATGAAACATTTTCTTTTTATTTTATGGAGAAAATTAACATAATACTCATATTTATCGTATATACTAGTTGGTTACACTATGTTTTCATTTGGACCATTTGAAGAGAATACCTTTATCATTATTCATTATCCACATGTCCATATATTGTTATATGTATTACTCGTGTAAAGATTTTGAGATAAGACATTTTATTGTCATCTAAAAAAAACTACAATAGCAATACATTCGTAAGAAGAGGACTTTCGTATTGTCGCCGAGCCGATATTCTGTGGTAATACGAGAACGAATATCAATTGACCATGTAAGAATTGGATACCGGCATTATTTACTCACATCAGTTGTGAGTTGGGACATTTTCGAGTGGAAGGTCGAGGTTCTGAAGTCGCTGGCGTAGGTATGCACAGTCTGAATTTAAAATAAATAAATTTACTCAAATTCATAATATTTTATTAACGGTTATAATATGTAAATTTAACATAAAACATTTCACGGTGGCACAGTTTGCCGTGAGCTTTCTTATCGGAAAGAGATGATCGGATACTGTACGGTCTCCAATAATTGTATTACATTCAATATGAACATTAATTCAATTTTCATAGCTGATTTTGGCAAAATTCATGAATTCAAAAATGAAAACCTAACCTAACCTAAAAAATAATCCAGTATATCGGCTATTTTCAAAATTTGTTAGCTGCTGGCTTTCTTTAAAGTGTAAACCGACAAGAACCGTGTTTTATATACACATGAATTTTGTCATGTATTTTTTGTCATTTTGAATGTCAGTACTATACCTACTACCTAAAGAGGTTGGACGCTCTTTATTATATGGCCAAATATTTCCGATACAACATTTCACGGTGAAGTGTGATATGGCGAACTGCATATGTACAAGTTTACGGACACGCTCAAATTTATATCTTATTTACATGATCACGTCAGAAAATAGTCATATTTCTGTTGAAAATAATTAAACTTTTTAATGATATCTATACTTACCTAATTAGATTAATGATATCAATTTAATAATAGTACTTTATTTTTGATTTCATGACAAGGGATGTTTTTCTTTGTAAAAAGGTGATAGTTTACAACAACAGGGGAAAATAAATATAAGGCATTAGTGATAGTTGTAGTGAGTAATAAATTTTAAAATTATTACGTACGCCAATGTTTTCTCAATTTTCACGTACAGGCCCGGCGCCAGTCAAATTGTTGCCCGGGGCACGACCGTTATTGATGATCCCTTCCCATATACGAACCAAAAATAAACGCACAGCAATGGCGGTAATTAGTAATAATTTATGCAAAAACATGGGTTGGTTATTCAAATGCCAGAAACCGATTGGAATGATAATGACCGCAATATAAATTAAAGCATTTTTGTTCACCTAATTAAAAAAACTGACTAATAGTTTTACAACCGCGTAGGTTCTGGAATCAGTAATAATGATTCAAAATGGTAATTCAATGTCATTATTAACTGCCAATATATTGAATACCAAGTGACATTTGGTGGTAGAAAAATATTACCCCCTTAATATTGTAAATAACCTCTAGTAAAATATTTTGCCCTTTGCCACAGAGGTTCAGAATGAATTGTAGTTATTTAAAAAATAATACACAATTATACGAATCTACAATTTTGGAGGTGATATACAACGGGCATCCGATGGATTGAACCAATTGGGGCTCCCAAATGTACATAAGTATTTATTTGAACGAGATATATCAATGTAGTCTGATTAATTTTTATAGCATTTTCGGCTTTAGGTATTTCAATAGACAGCTATAATTTCTCGAAAGATGGCTTAGATATTCTTATAATAATTATTTACTTAGGATATCAGGTTACAATATTAAATGATAACGATAAAAACAATATTTCTCGAAGATTTATTATTGGTCTTCTAAAATAAGTTAAATTTATTTTAATATTATGATGAAGGTACGATAGAATTATATATAATTTATAGGTACCGACTAAATAAATAAATTTATTAATATTTTACTAATTCAACATGAGTAGGTATGTAAAATAAATAAAATGAAAATTATGATCCTACGTATATATTTTAGCAACTTTTTTGATTTTTTTAAATAGTATATTTATTTAACTGTAGGTACTTGGTTAATTTTTTTTGATGATATAAAAAGTTTTGAATAATTCATGGTAAAAATTTAGTAGTAGGTACTGTTACACTCCCGTATGGTCCCAATTTGGGGATGTCTCTGTGTACGAAAATAAATAATAAAAATAATAGAGCCGGCAATGCCGTAGCTTATGACGGTTGAAAAATATTTGCAACGTCGCCTTTTTGAGAATGCTTCTGGTTGAAAGCAAAACACAAGATGGCGGGCAGAACGCTGCAAACAGCCAAATCGCAAACACATACATTTCGTCATCCGTAAAATAAATTATTAAAAATGTAACTATTATATAATATTAACTTAAATATACCTTGCCGTTTTCAAAACAATTCCGGTGTGTTATTTGTTCACCTCCAAGTCCTAAAATCCAGACGAAAAACCAGACAACAAAATAAAAGTGACAGCTTGCTATTCACTTTCGAAAATGGAGGGAAATGACAGTACCTATATTCATTACTGCAAAACAAACAATAGTTTGTAAATTTCTGCTCTATTTTTTTACAAATTTTTACCATCTTGTGGGTGCGTTAACTATTTTGGTTTAGTTTAATTTTAGGATATTTCAAATAATAATATCTGATATTATTTCAATTTAAACCTTCTGGAATAATTATTAACAAATACCCTATCTGTTGACGTTACTATGATAAAATTAGTACATTTTTATAAAGCAATAAGTCATTTTATAACATTGTATCAAAATTGTATAATCATTTTTAAAAAGTACTTTAAATCATTTTATTACATTGTGTCAAACGTAATTCTTAAGACGTGTCCACATTGGCAACAAGTTGATGGCATCATCATTAAATTTCGATTAAAATAATTTTTGGTCAAACAAATTTTTATAATTATCGTGAAATTTAATGAGGTTGACTGCAACTTGTTGCTAGTGTGAACACGGCATAAAATTGTATTTAATTACATGACTCGTAATTCCATCACAAGATGTCAATTGTGACTAGTATTAATCTTCACCTTAATACGGTAAATAACCCAGTCGACCGAATAATCTTATGTATAATGTAGATCATATGCCCACTAAGTACCTATTTTAAAAAATAAATTAATGTATTTTAATCCCCGGTGCGGCTCTGTTACCAGCACCTTCCAACAGTGCAATAGTTTTGATGACTGGTCGCAGACATCTCAACCGGCTCTCGAACGGGGGCCACTTACACGGCAATTTCTTATTTATCATTGGCAAACAAAGATGGGCAAGTAAATATGGTGACGGTCGAGTCCGTACAAATATTGGACTCGCCACTACATATTACTTTATCGTTGAAAAAAAAACATCGACACTGAATACAATCAAGATGTTGATAACTGCTTTTTGAAAAATATGTGAGTAGGTTTACCTAAGTAGGTACTTATAGTATTTAATAAATATTAAATTTGTAAAAGTATTTTTTGTAAATATAGTAGGTTCCTGCTGTTTATAATGATTTGATACATATTCAAAATAGGTTTAAAATTTTAAATACTTAATTGTTTTTTTTTAATCTAAAAATCAATAAACGGTAAAATTTTGCTACCATGTTGGTATTTCATAGGCTTTCAAATGCGAAATATCTAAGTGTAACTTTGAACAAGTATTTAGCACCATAAAATGCACATCTAAATTGAATATACATCAAATCAGTGCGTCTATTCTATACACAGGGCGGCTATCGGTGGCTATCGACAGTAGTTTATCATATTTATGTATTGAGAAGTTAATTGTTACAATACGTTAACCATTTAAACCTCTAAGCTATAGATTTCCTACTTTTTGACTTTGCCAGGCCACACTTCCCTGGGCAGAACACAAACCGGTCAAGCAAAAAAATTCTCTATAATCCAGGGTCAACAACTAATTCTCTTCCTTCAATAAGGTTAGCTTTTCGGTCTAAAATTAAAAAAATTTCGTCCAGAATCTTAGTCGAACGTTTTTTAAGTAGGTAGGTCTTTCTTAAAAATAAATTACCCGTGCGACCCTGTTTTGCACTCAAAAAAGATTTTTCCCTATTCCCTAAGTTTCCGGATGTTTTTAGGGTTCAACAAAAATAATGTTGGAGTTTCATAATAAAATTCAAAACTTAATATTTTAGAAACAAGTTAATTGAGAATGTCGTCCTTTAGATTAATTTGTTTATAAAGTATTCAGTTTCGACTTTTATTTTGAAGCTCCATAATAATAGTTCGAATTGGGAAGCCATATGATAGAGGAAGTATTGGCCGACTACGTACAATATGTATGGATAATTTCCAGCTCAATCTCGAATACCTACTATAAGTAGAAATTTTGAAGGCATCTATCTGAAATCGTGATTCTTGGAGATACCAGAACCCACACTTCGTTATGGTGCCAGAGGAAGTGATTAAAAATGTGTTTTACAATATTTTAAATAAGAAAATCTGTCAAACTTAGATTACGTTGTCAAACAATGCTTAATGATGTCCTAATTGAACTACCTTATTTATAAAATAAATATTTTGGAATATTTGTAAGAATAGTTGGGAACAGAAAATGATTCTTGAAATCGGATCTTACGCTTGTTAAATATTATGATATTATAAATTTGATACCAATTAATTCCGAAAGTATTTTTAAAGCTTGAAATTTAGCGTGGGCTCAAAGAGGCATTTCCGATCAATCATACATACATAATAGTAATAATATACAAAAAGCAAATAGTACTTGAAAAATGTCACAGTCGGTTGTATTTAAAATTATTTATTCATTCACTTCGAAACGTTTTAAATGCGTGGGTGATTGGGTTTTTTATTGTTCCTCATGCAAGATTAATATTTTACCGTTAACCTCTTCGAAAAAATCAATTATAATCGCTGATTGAAACGTTTTATTAACCACAACAAATCAGAATGTCAAAATATAGCAATTAAGGAGTGAAATAAATTATTTTTTTCGTTTCTATTTTTCTGTAATTAGCGATGTTTCCAGAATGGAAGGTGTGGGAAATTAATTATTGTTAAACAAAAAACAAAAAACAAAATTTGAATATATTCCACATTCAACACGAATGTTTGAAATTTACGATATTTTTATTTTATCTATACGTCATACTGTTGTTTAAGAATCAATGTTTATGGCTCTTATTATTTATGATAAAGTTTGCATGAAATAAACGCATGCCTGTGCCCAAAATGAATTAATTTTTAATTTATGTGGGTGGCAAAAATCTTAAAATTACTAGGATTCAAAAATAAATAATAGATAAAAATACCTAATTATTATTTTTTTTAAAAAGTCTCTTTATATTGTTCGAAAACTAATAGATACTTTTAATTGACGGATCTTGAAGAGAATGTCAGCGTACTTGGATTCACTGTAAATGCTGAAAAAACCAAAAAATAAATGAGGAATGTAAGTATACAAAAGCTGGACGGACGGTGTAAAATTTTCAGGGTGCACATCAAGATACACATTTAAAAAACAAAACAGGATTCTAAAACTCTCTAAAAGTCACTATCTTTGTGATGTATTATAGCGGTAGAGTTTTTGTTATTGTCCTTGAGGATAGACAATGATTGTTGTCTTTATTTGCCACACTACGTTGTGTTCTTGTGCAACTTCTAGTCTGCTTCTAATTCTCCAGTTCATCCTAGACTAAGTGAATAGCTAACCCTAATACCGATAAAGTTCGAGACGCATTCTTTATTTGATTGGTTCAGATTTTACGTATTCTTTCTCGTTCACAATTTACGCTGCCAATAATGACCAGTTTCTCCAAATAACTGAAACGCATGTTGCAGACAGATGGTTCTGTCTTTCATTCTTAGCTCTTTAAGGATATATTTTTTGGTACGCCTTTAGGAATCATACACTAAACTCCTACGCCGAAAAAGTTAGGTTACTTTTATGTTCCATGTTTTCGCTGTGTAATTACATTAGGAACACCAAATATTGTAAGAAATTAATTAATAAGTCAACGTTAAAATGGTTCTGTATTTCTCTATCGTTTCCAACCAAAGAATTGCAAACATTCATAACACCGTGTCCGGAAACTATGCGTACGTATGCAGTTCGCCGTTTCACGCTTCACCGTGAAATGTTGTATCGGAAATATATGGCCGTATACTAAAGACCATCCAACTTCTTTAGGTCGTATAGTAGTATAGTACTGACATAAGATTAATGTCTAAATAAAACACTGTTCTTGTAGGTTTACACTTTACAGGAAGCCAGCAGCAAACAAATTTTGAAAATAGCCGATATACTGGATTAATTGTTAGGTTAGGTTAGGTTTTCATTTTTGAATTCATGAATTTTGCAAAAATCAGCTATGAAAATTGAATTAATGTTCATATTGTATCGAATAAAATTGGAGACCGTATAGTATACGATCATCTCTTTCCGATGAGAAAGCTCACGGTGAAATGTTTTACGCATAATTTACATCTGACCTCAAAACACAGGGATATGACAGACTTATTTAAATTATACTATATAATTATCTCGGAATATATATTTTTTATTAAATTTTTGTTCTTGTGTTTTCTTGAATGATTTTGGAGAGGGGATGGGGGATTTTAGGTTTTTCAAAAAGGCGATCGAAATCATCATCATCAACGTAACATCCTAGGTATACAAAATGACTCATGATAATATGAGTGGTGATATAATGAGTACTAATACAATTTTAGTCTTATCTTACGGATATATTATGGAACCTAAAGGAATTTAAGAAAATGGTTTTTATAACGTATAATAAATCAGAATACTTCAGTAGGTAATATAATATTATGTAGGTAGGTGGTATATATTTTTTTTCTAATTTTATAGTGAACTAAATCAAAATATCTTTTACATAAATGATGATTTCATTCATTTGATTGGTATTCGGTCAAAAAATCACACGGGGATTTACACAAAATACATTCAATTTATCACCGATAAAATATTGTGACAGCAACATTATTGAAGTTTAAAAATATTTACTTTGTCACAATATGGTAAATTCAAAAGACTGAATAAATATCATAAAAGATTAACAATAAAAAATCAAAAGCTTGATTTATCAAAAAAAAACTTTACATCGTTTGACCCATCTTTTGATCAATGGTTTGAATCCCGCAAAATAAATACCGTAGATATTATGAATGGGTCAATCTTTTCAAAAAGTCACGGTCAATAATAATACAAAAAAATGATGATGGACCTCCTTGGCACACATATAAAAATCCTTTATGGATCAAAACGACGGGTCCCGGAATAAACTTTCGTAAAAAAAGCTTTGAGGATTCTGTTTCGTATCAGTATAAAAAAAATCCCTCTTTTTAGAAACCTTTCAAATAAACCAACACCACCTACTAGCTCAGTGCAAATCGTTTCGATTGGTTACCCAATATTTTCGGCTGCACATTATTTAGTACATAAAACGCAATCAAAGGAGGGGTATTAAGTTTATAGATTTTTTTACGTCACTCATAAAACTTTGTCTATGTGAAGCCTATCAAATGTACACCCTATCTATAATACATGAGCAGTAGTGTGTGTGAACGATATTTGTTATATGATGTGTGTTAAATTTACACGTATGTGCATAGGTACACACTTATATAATTAATCAATTATAAATTCTCTAGAATTTTGAGGATAACTATTAATTATCACATTTCATCATCATCGTCATCATCATTTGCCTCTAGATTAATACATTGCTAGATGAAAACGTTTCCAAGGTGAATTTATACCTGGTGTTCTTTGTGATTATTTTGTGAGCTCAAAATCTATCTTTCAGATAGTTTTAGTTCTTAGGTACCACTGAAAGAAAAAAATTCTTTAATGATTTAATGATCGTCTATTAATTTTTATTTTGATTGTTAATTTGAATATACTTACCTAATATGTACTTAAAAATTTATTTATCCTAATTTGTAAACAAATAATTTTACCGCCTTCCGGTGGCGATTTATATTTTAGTTAGATAGTTTTTTAAGAGAAGTAAAGCTGCATTGACAGATGACTTGCTACTTGTATGGGAACAACGAAGTTTGACAGCGTCTGGCGAAAATACATACTGTTTTGGCAATGTGTATTTAATCGACAGAATGAACCCAGTGTGTTTGGCGAGAGATTGATAAGCGTTTCTCGTAAAACCCTATATGCTTCGCTTAGGAACGAAAATTATCATGTAATAATATGGTTTTAAAACATTTGTTTTTATTAATAGATATGACATTATTGTCGATAGCTGGTTTACGATATACCTATTTAAAATATATTTTATCTTCATAACGATCCAAAGATAAATTAATGCTACCAAAACGTAAATAATATTATTTTAGCATGGGAATGGGACGATTTGACACCGCGAACTGGCCTCCGCCGATTGGCCTCCGGTAATTGGCCGCCGGTACAATCGGACGCCGGCCCAATTGGACGCCGACCCAATTCGACGCTGACCCAACTGGCCTCCGGGAGATTGGACGCCGCACAGTTGAATTAAATGCGCAAAGGAATAGACGTACGTTACGATTTGTTGGAGTAAATAAGCAAGTCAGTTTAATATGCTTCTATCTTCTCAGTAGGTGTACCTTATACATTTCGCGCTTGACACATTTTTAATATAGATTGAGAAAAATTATTATGCCTGCTGATGTTTATTAAAAGAAAATAATTCTTCCCTCGCTAAAACTTAAAAATGTGCATAATCAATTAATTTATTGTCTATACATGGGTACTTATTTATATTTACAACAAATATTTAAAATAATGTTAGATGTTAGAATGAAAATTACATTATATTTCAGCATTTTATCGACTTAATATTATAATAAAGCTTAAATATGTATATTATTATGCATAAATGCGTATTTTAAGATAGTATAAAATTACAAACAAAATATTAAGTAAGTTATCTGCTAAGTATAAATGTTTCAGTAGTTTGATTGATAAACTACTTAGGTACTGGGTGCCGGACGAAATCCCGAAGGCCGAAATCCCGAATGCTGAAATCCCGAATGGCCGAAATCCCGAAAAATGAAAAAATACAAACATCAATAATTGCGCAATTTTTGTAAGAGAGACAAATCCCATTTTTTTCGGAAAATGGGTTTTTCTGATTGCGCAATTTTTTTTCAGGAGAGACCATTTTGTAGAACGAATGGATTTTGTGCATCTTACAAAAATTGCGCAATCCACGATTGCGCAATTGTTGATGTTTGTATTTTACATTTTTTTTATATTTCCACAAAAAATGGGTGTTTGTGTCTCTTGCAAGAATTGCGCAATTATTGATGTTTGTATTTTTTTTATTTTTCGGGATTTCGGCCTTCGGGATTCCGGCCATTCGGGATTTCAGCGTTCGGGATTTCGATATTCGGGATTTCGGCTTTCGGGATTTAGGCTTTCGGGATTTCGGCCTTCGAGATTTCGTCCGGCACCCAGTACCTAAGTAGTTTATCAATCAAACTACTAAAACATTTATACTTAGCAGATAACTTACTTAATATTTTGGTTGTAATTTCATACTATCTTAAAATACGCATGTATGCATAATAATATATATGTTTAAGCTTTATTATAATATTAAGTCGATAAAACGCTGAAATATAATGTAATTTTCATTCTAACATCTAACATTATTTTTAATATTTGTTGTAAATATAAATAAGTACCCATGTATAGACAATAAATTAATTGATTATGCACATCTTTAAGTTTTAGCGAGGGAAGAATTATTTTCTTTTAATAAACATCATAAGGCATAATAATTTTTCTCAATCTATATTAAAAATGTGTCAAGCGCGAAATGTATAAGGTACGACTACTGAGAAGATAGAAGCATATTAAACTGACTTGCTTATTTACTCCAACAAATCGTAACGTACGTCTATTCCTTTGCGCATTTAATTCAACTGTGCGGCGTCCAATCTCCCGGAGGCCAGTTGGGTCGGCGTCGAATTGGGTCGGCGTCCAATTGGGCCGGCGTCCGATTGTACCGGCGGCCAATTACCGGAGGCCAATCGGCGGAGGCCAGTTCGCGGTGCCAAATCGTCCTAGACCCTTTTAGCATTGTTTCGAAGATGGGTTTATAACCCCAAACAGTTGTTTAAAATAAAAACAAAAATATCACCGGAATAACAAAAAAAAATATTTTTAATAAGATTAAATGACGTGTCCTAGATTTTAAAATCTGTCAAGTCCACCTTTAGGTATTTTTGACTTTTTTGTGAATTGCTGAAGAACTACTGCTTTCTAACATTTCTGCATTATCGAAATGTGGAACTTATAAATTTTAAATATTCCATAATCAAAATAATATAAACTTTCACACTCGTGACTATGTAGTACTTGAGAAAAGGAAAAAGCTGTTTTTCTCCTATTTATCCATTATAGACTTGGCAGATTTTAAAATCTAGCGACACATTATTAATGTTCTACTACATACATAAAAGTCAATCGTTTTATTTTAATATTATTAAATTTAAAGTGCAAATACCTATAGAAAATTACTATGTGTACAAAAGCCTTAAAACTTAATGTCCTATTCCTAAATTATGATTAATACCTATTTCGCTACAGAATTTGATTATTTTCAGCTTGTATGTAGGTACATAGATTCGCTATTTTTGATTCCAGATAATAGATAGTATTGAATTTAGTACAAAAGCTCTGTGTTTCTATGACATACACAGATCGCAAATACTGATGCGATGACACAGCTTACGGCCATACTATTATAGTGTACATAATATTATAGTGTACCTACACACCCCTTCTATTTCATGTCCTCTATTCAATATTCAAAATACCCCCGCGACAGAAACCTGAGAGGCTCAAAAGTGCCATTGAAACGGGAGAATCCTGATATACCTAAAAGCATTTGAGAATAGTTTGAGAACAAATAAAAAAAATGTCAAAGAAGGGGAAGCATAAAAGGCCAGCTAGACGCGACTATTCCAATAACTAATTGGACGCGAGTTCTAAAGAATAGGATATCTACAGGCGTGTGTTTGATATCCATGTTCTGTGGACTGATTTTGGCCTTTTTGTAGATAGTCAGAACGTGACTTGGCCTTATATAATATATTGAGTAAAAAAAGTCAAGCATATTATTTATTCACTTTACGTACTTAATATTAAAGAATTCTTTGGCATTCTTTTTAGAAAAAAATACATATTATAATAACCTCAAATTCATATGAGAATATCTCGTCCAAGATTTATTCTTCGAAATATATTTTTAGCGCCCCATCTACGCCACGGATGCCGCTTTTAGTGGGGTTTAGCCATCAGAGATGGGAAAGGAACAATTGTGTGCCATTGCCTTCTTGAAACGGCCAACGAGAGGCCAAATCACTGGACAACGGACATCTGAGTTGTATGAAATGGATGAACAAATTCACATAAGTTACGATTGTAAACAGTAAGAATATAATATACTTTAAAGTAAAAAAATAAAGTATTTTTATATAAACATAGCAGAAAGAATAAATACCCACATAAATAAATTAGTCTTATTACCCACATATCGAAGATTTATTGTCATTTTTTAAATTGTTGTCAATTTTAATGTTCACTAACCTACGCCCACGATGGTCGACCGCTAACGTGTCAGCCAGTGGCCTATAATATCGTGGATCCCGGGTTCGAGTCCCGGGTCTGGCAAAAAATTTACATGATTTTTCTTAAAATATGTAATTGGATAAAGAGTATGAACCTAATAGGTTGAGCAAGTGACTAGCATCCATTTCCCGTAACGACAAAATTCTGTTAATACAACCTCCATTCTGTGGAGTCCCATTTTATGATCTTCTTAAGATCAAACGTGGTAATGAAACCTTTTAATTATTTTTTTTAGAAAAGAATTTGAATATTTGCTTCATTTTAAGATTAAAATAACAATTATAAAAACGATCAATAAAATATTGATAAAAATAAAAGAAGTTGTAAATGAATCTGTACACATTAAACCGATGAGATTGTAGTTGGTGGTACCTATAAAGTTTGATGGTAGGTGTATTATGTTTTTAAAATAAATAAAGAAATAAATACATACACATACTCATATAATACCTATATGACTATGTGTTGAGTATGTGAATACGTATAAATATATATTATATATTTATCTATGAAATCTAGTTACGAGTACCTGTAGTACCTAAGTAGGTACCTACTATTTAATCAAATTGCAAATCGATATATTTTACTTTTTTGACGTCGATCTACTACTAGTAAGGAGATGTAGGTATATGGGGAATACAGAATTAATGATAACAGAAATACATAACATATGTGGAGCAACAGGTAACCGATCTGTGTGTGGAAGAATATGCGATAAACTTAAACACGTGTCAAGAATACGTCATTCTAAGCATGCCCTTCGTTCTGACAGCTGTTTTCAGTTTATTCACTGATGCTCATTCAAAATTGGTGTATTTGAAGGTTGCAACACATACTATTGCACGTCCATTATGTGTGCTTCATTTTCGTAGGACACTCACACATTCAAAACTCTGCTTTAAAATGTAGTGTATGGGGTATAGCCTATTAATCTGTTTTGTAAGTAGGTATATACTTAGCTCACTCGGAATAGGTATTCCTTGTAATTTCTGTTGTTTTTATTATTAGGTACGTTATTATTCATTGATATTTTATTAATCGTGTAAATCAAGTTATTAATATATTTTTTTCGAGCGAAAATCTTGTAAGTATTTATAATTTTATGTTCATTTCATGTAAAATAAATTCTAATGAATGCAGGAGACAGTGAAAGACGTCAAACTCTGTTTATATATATTTCGCAGTGGATCAACAAAATTGACTTTGGATCTATTTTTTTGATTAAGAAAATCAACACGGTACATTATAGGGTACAGGTGGTATTTCATCGTCTGAACAACAAAACTGTCGTAAGTGATTTATTCGCGGGGTATATTAAAATTTTCCTCAAAATCGAGGAAGTTTTTATAAAAGAGATCATTGTGTCAACACCGCTTGTGATAAAAGAAAAATTCAATAACCTGAAGAATGCTTCCTTTAAAAAAATGGATACCCCTGTACCCGGGTATTAATAATAAATCTTCCGTCTCTATTCATCACGGACAATGGCGATTAGCGAGTGAATGAGACGGAGGTGTGACGATTTGGTTGAGTATGCCCCTCCTACTATGTATATTTTATAGACAAATTTATAAGAATGGATTTCCTTTTATAAAAAATATATTTGCAAAATGATTATTTTTTTGTACTATAGGTAGGTACCTATAGGCATGTGGCAAATATACATTATAAATATAAGGCTGCAAAGTTGATTAAAGATTACAATATATTAACTTGTATTGTATATATTATACCCAATCAGATTTTAATAATTATTTAAAAAAAAAAAAAGAGTATTTTTTCATCGGTAAAAAAAATTATTCTTTCGTCGATAGGTATTACACCTTAAATGCTTTTTCCCATACTAAATACGTGGCTATTTTCTTTAACTAATTTGGTCTGCTGCGCGTATTTTAAAGTACCTAACAAGATCTGTCTTAACTTATATTAATGCTTATAATAGGTGTCTTAAATTCATAAATTAATGGAATTTGTTAGGTTTCTCTTTAGTTTTAACGACTCAACCATATATTATGTTGAATTTTTCAAGACTCTCTGTAGCCTTTGTTACACGATAATGTATTTGATAAAAAAACGTTTTTGAAAAATAGTTATATATTTCGTCCAATGTGATCTAATCATTAAATATTAAGTGTGTACGTTGGTAGGGTTTACTTACTTACAAAAAAATGGCAAGCAGAAGCGCCGATTATATTTGATGTAACTGACGCAACCGATTCGTCAGAAAATTTAAAAGGGGGTCTTACAATAGTTACAACTAGATATAGAAATACATTAAATTATTTCAAATCACAATTTCATATACCTATCGATAATTTAAAAAAAAAGTATCGATTCAGATTTAACACAAAAATTATTCAACAATATTAAAATCAATGATTTCTCGTGAAAGTAAGCAGATCATGCTTTGTTAAGAGACAGCAAATTAGGGCAGAAATTGTGAATATTATATATTTTATATTAGATTTTGTGGAAGTGAAATATTTTGTAATTTTTTGTTGTAGGGGCCTCAAAATCAGTCAGTGCGTCGGGCCTCTATGTCACCAAACGCTCCACTATTAAGCAGGCTAATTGTTCTTGAAGTTTTAGGTATAAGGTACCTATAGTAAATTTAAAAACATCATTAAGTCATCCCTATAATTTAAATTTAATACTTATATACCTATTAATAATAATAAAAAATGATAAATCATTATTATTTCGTTTAATCAAAGAAAAAAAGAAACGTTAAAAAACAGAAAGATATTGATATATTTTGGACATAATCCATGCTTAGTTTATTACAATCAAGAAGGTTTGCTTTATTATAGCAGTGTAAACTTTTCAAACTGTCCATGAATTACGCAAATAATTATATCAGTTCACCTCACCTGTTACAAGTTAAACTACATAGTAAACTCTTCAAAAACGCGACTGAATGGAATCGGACGGGTGGTGTGAGGCGAAGCAAAAGCGCCAAACCGGCTCTCGAAGAGTCCATCCATTGCCTACCGCTCCGCAGACACTTGATACGCGGCG
This sequence comes from Rhyacophila brunnea, assembly GCF_057557595.1. Lineage (NCBI taxonomy): Eukaryota > Metazoa > Arthropoda > Insecta > Trichoptera > Rhyacophilidae > Rhyacophila > Rhyacophila brunnea. The sequence continues at coordinate 2,828,324 of NW_028232796.1, read as the reverse complement.
AGGCCCTCTCTTACTGGGCTTCTTCCTCGTCTCCTCATGCGTGTTGTCTTGTTTACTTGTTTACGCGTGTTGAGGGACAAACGAGCCATGCGTGGCCGGCGACGGGTACCTAGAATCACTGCTGCATCGAAGATAATATTTTGTGAATTATATTAACGGGTTTTCGCGGAAGTTTATATTGGCGCTAACGTAGGTATCGTGTGATACATCTTTCTACTAAACGGAGTCCAACTATATTGTAAAGCTGAAAAAGAATTGACGGCATACTCTTTAAATTTAATTAAGTATCTGCAATTTATTATAAGTACACTACGAATTTGGTTTTAAACACTTTTACTCTCCGCAGTTGTCAAAACCACATAGACTAAAACAATCAATTATAAGATTATTACGTATTATTGTTTTGCCAAAATAATTCACGAAATTGTAGAATCCGTTTAGTTTTAACCAACAGATTATTTTAAAAACATTGACTAAGAGATGAATTTATTATCAAAATAGGTTTTCAATAATATGGAATTAAATCGTACTTATTCAAGTATATCTAAGGCAAGTATTCAAGGTTCAAGGCAAGGTTCAGCAGAATATGTAAAGTAAGCTATATAGCAACGTTGGAACGGTGTGGTGAGGTGAGGATAGAAGAGCGAGCGCTTATATCCAACTGTTGTCGATCGCGCAGACACACTCAATATCTGATTAGAACATCAGTCTATTTCTTCATTTCATTATACCTGTCAACTTTTTTCAGTATTTTACGCAGCCGAAATCGCGGGATTTTGCTTGTTTTGTTGAATATAACGTGAAAACATTAGGTACTAAAACATCCCGAAAAAATGTGCTGTTTATTTAATTGCTTATTTCATGTACGTTACTAGATTTTATTTAAAAAACAATGTATATTTTAGGTACATCGCGAACAAAATATGTAAACTAAATTAAATATTTGCAGGAATGTTGGAAAGTTTGGATTTAATCAGAGGAATTTAACAGCCGTTGAAACTGTCATAAATAATATAATTTAAAATATCATTCGTGATGCAAAATATGAACAATGGGCGAACGTAGCGTGAAATTTATAACCTGTCAACAAGGGAATCGTACTGAAATGAATAGCGTGTCCGAGTCGCTGCATTTCGCGAGTGATCCAACAGGAAGTATGAACTATCTACCATCACTTAGCTTCGATTCCACTTCCTGTGATTCAACATTTCTCAGAGGTTGTCTACAACCTATTAAATAAGTGACACCTTTGTCTCACACAGTGACTAACACAATCCAGATAATATCCATAATTATGACGTAATTTTACGAGTATATTACTATTGCGTTCACAATTAATATTATAAAACGCAAAATTCTACCCTTTATTAAATTAATAAAAAGAGAAAATGATAATTATCACAATAACACTATCCAGCTATACATTACATTGCATTATTATCAGTCAGGGTAGATCCATTGTTTAATGCACAGAACAGATAATAAATAGAATACCGATAGGCTATATTCAATACGCCGCACGTTGAAGCAGGCTTTTGAATGTGTGAGTGTCCTACGAAAATAATGCACCCATTATGCACGTGCAATAGTGTGTGTAATACACCAACATTAAATAAGCGTAAATGCATAAACCGAGAGCAGTTTTCAGTATTCGACGTAAAACGTATTCTTGACACGAGTGTACGTTTAACACGGATTCTTCCTTACTCGAGTCGGTTGCCTGCTATCGCCTTACCCGTTATGTATTTCAGTTCCCATTATTTCTCAATTCCCTGGTTTAATGCCTCTCCTAGCTTCTACCGGTTTTATGGGTTCCTAGATCTTCGTAACCACGTATTTCCGCGATGTGTTCATCGATTCCATGATGACGGTGGCCCTATAGACATTTAGTTACCCTTGGTTAGTACCTACCTTTATAGACATGCCCAGCTCATCCTGTTTTATCAGCTTGGCGATCTCTAGTACCTACTCTTATCTGCGTCAGTACACATACGTTCCTTTTGTTGTATTTCTAGCATTTACCCAACATGCACCTTTTACATATCGATTCCAAATAACGTAGGTACAGACAATCCATGCAATGGACACCAGGGTTATGATCTGTTACACCCACAAATAATGACTGTGACGTAAATATATTAGTACCTATATGTATTACTTTGACAGGTAGCATAATATACGAAATGGTATATACGTTCACAATATAGAGATATTTCAATATTCTTAATACGGTTATGTGTGATAAACTATTTTTTTTAATTCAATGAATAAGACACAACCTTTTAGAATGTAACATTCTATATACCTACCCACTTAATATTGAATATATTGAAAACATCTCGTGCATATATTACATGCAACACTATAGCAATTCGATAAGCAATTCATGTAACAACTACTGGTTAAATCGTCTTAATTAAATAGGATGCCCGTAGCTTAATTGAAAATGCATACTGGCGCGAATCCAGCAGATACAGGTTTAAGTCCCGTCAGGTGTCGTATTTTTTTCTACAAAATGATTTTTTCTAGTGAATGCATGAGATGTTTTCAAATTATGTATTTGCAGTTATATATTATATCTATTTATACGTAGATTTTTGTTAGAAGACATTTATTCAATTTACTGTGTCTTATCGCTAGTTTCCTAATTATTTCCAAAGAATTAAAAAAAATAAGGTAGGAATTTGAACTGGTTGTTTTTATATTATGTACTTAATATTATTATGTATTTGTAAATAACGTTGAAAATGGCATCAGGTTGGAATATTTTATATAGGTGGTATATAATATAATCTTATTTCTCTGTCCAATTATTGTTAAATTTACGTAGTATAAAACATCTTGTTCACCATTCAAAAGGTTATATAAGTAAACACATGGTATATAATATTAAAATTTAAAAGTGAAATACAAATTAATTAGATGGAGTTTGCAATATTTTGCTAAATGAAGATATCTTATTCATTGCGATGTTTGGATAATATATTAATATCGGCTTTACAACTACTTACAAATGGTAGGTACCTACATCTAGCTATGTACATTGTACATACATGCTTTGAATCAAGTCAATATTAAAGGCAATTTTTATATTGTTTTATAATCCAATTTCATATTTGTTATATAATTACTGCTTCTGGTCGCGCTTTTAAAAAGTGGTAAAACACGCTATAAACCATAAGTACCATTGTAGAAACAAGACGTGGCGACGGTCTGCATACTTTTTTTCATCTATTTCAGTTGCCCATTTTATTTAAAATAAAGCTAAAAAGGAATTTTAATATCACGGTTCCGACAGTAATTTCCATTAACATGCATATGCCATGCTTGCACACATGAAATACCCTTTACAGTGGCGTCCAAGTATAAAATATAAATAGTGTTGCTTTACTAGGTATCGTCACTGTTCTGGCAGAAGACAATAATTCGAAAAAATGACATATTGAGTTAGTTATACCAAAATGTTACTTATTTCAAACTTTACCGTCTGGAAACCTTCGTAATAAATATACAGTCTTTATTTTAAAGTCATCCTTTTTACTTAATAAACTCACATGATAGACCATTTCAAACATTTTAACAACTTCAAAGTCGAATTACTCAAAACTACTATTCTCCAGTTAGTGTGTTCTGCCAGAACAGAGACGGTATAATAGTTTTTTAGTATGAATTCCAAAAAATTGGACACAAATGTGTTGTGTATATAGACTTCTGAACATTATTGAATGAATGCATGATGTAGGTAAATGAAAAATTACTATTTTCATATATATTATGTATTAGTAAAATAATACCTTCATCTTTCAGAAGTTTCTTAATAGATTTTTATTGTTCGGAAAATGAATGTTAGTCAATTGCTCAACCTATTATTCCACTATTTTGGGTACAAACACACATTGAAAACACGTAAATTTTGTTGAGACCCGGGTTTAGAAATTGAGAGCCACGACATTATAAGCCCGACGCGTAACCGCCCAACCATCGTGAGCGTTAACAGTAGGAAGATATTCTGTTAATTTTCTTTATGATGTATTTTTCTGAGGTTTTTCGAAAACATTTTCAATAAAAGTCTTACAGCCGCAAAATTTTGTGGCATTATATAGATTCAGTATAATATACTGAATAAAAATAATTTATTTATATTTTTAACACTATCACCAATAAAATTATAATATTTAGATGGTCAATCACAAAAAACGTAAACAATAGTATTTCATACATATGCAGGTACATTACAACGAAACGTTGTTACAAATACGAGTTTGTAGTCAATACACCAACACAAATAATTATTTTTACTTTAAATAATATATTAAACACTCTAACTAAACAAACTAAACAAACAGTCAAGTGGTTTACATTACTTTCATCTAGCTGTAGTCCAAGTTCTTTATATTATTTAGCAGGTAGATATGTAGGTACTAAATAATATCATAAATTTAATACTTAATCAAATAAAGGAAACACGCGGATTACATATCTAAAGTCATATAATATAAATGTATGTTTTTTAAAGCTTCGATGAGAAAAATATTTTTCTATAATAAAATAAACAGGGCTTTCAGAAAAATATATTAATTAGCATATTATTGTATTAGCATAATATTTATTACATATTATGGAAACATTTTTTTTTTTCATTTTATCCAGTTTCTTGTGATATAATTGTTTATAAAGTAGGCAATTATTATATTTGAAAGTATTACTGCTACTAAATAGGACGCCACTTGTTGATAACAAGTAGAATCATAGACAAAAGGCAAACCAATTTTATTCCAGATAGTAACGTATAATTTGTATGTTACCGTGTTGTTTTTTTAACAGCGTATAATTTAAGCCGAGCGATTCCCGTATAATTGGTGCATTGATCGCCTTCTTTCTTCTAGGTATTTTACCACTACTCTAGTAGTCTTTTGTAGACGAATTATTTCATAATGAAATTTAGTTTTTTACGTGGCAGGTTTAATGCCATACCTAGCGCTTCGTTTACGTTGTTTGTTATGTAAAGTGGATTATAGTAATTTATACTTTTCCTTCATAGAACGTATAAAATATAATAAATAGAACCTTCAAGTTACAGCCGTGATCGTGAAATAAATCATGTATGTTACGCAATATAAAATAAATTTTATAATAGCATTTTTAAGGTTCATGGTAAATTTAAATTGTTAATATTTTTTACATGAAACCTTCAGATAATTTTGTCGCGAAAATATCAAAGATGCACAACCAAAAGGCCGTTAAGGTAGTGGTGGCGAAAATGAGTTATTTATGAGGATAATTTATTTCTAATATCATCTGCAGTTTACCAAAGAGTTCCAATAAAATTGGCACTATCGCAATTTTGGGGAATAATGTGAGAGACCAAAGGATTTGACCAAGCGATCGAATTGCTTTGAGATATTTTCTAATTGTTAAGGTAAAAGGTAATTTTCCAGATTTGCACAAATCAAAAATTATTTATTAACTCAATAATCAATATCTGTTAACTTAATTTCCTCTAATGCTAATATAGTTTGATACGATAAATGATTTATTTATTGGACAAAAAGTATGAAATAATAATGAACATTTTTTTGAATAATTATCTACGTTTTAACAAGTTGTTTTGGGTCACCGCAATTATTAGCCCAAGAGCCTTTAAACCGAAAATCTGCCCTTGGATATAATTTTTTTTATATATAAGTATTTATCAATTTTCAATAGTATAATATTCGGTACCTACCTAGTACCTACATACTCAGATAATTTACCACGCAGATATATTTATATGATCAAATAGATTCACATACTTATTCTAAAAACTACTACCTACGTTCAAGCTACGAACAATAATAATATTGTATACTGATTACATAATTTCATCAAAAATTTACTAATCCGGATTAGGGAGTTACCTTCAAAGTTTTTGAATAATTAGAGTTTATAGTTAAAATAGTCAGAGTGTCACTCACTGGTGAGAATTTTTAATATATTTCTGAATACGGCAATCCAAAGAAAACCAAAAAAATATGTAATACATAGGTACAGCTGGAATTAAAATACAATATCTACAGTGAAATATGTCCGTAAACCATAATATGTAATAGCGATATAATAGTAATACATATATTATATGATTAATCACTATTCTAATGAAATAAAACCAACATCAAAATGGGATGCTGATCATTTGCCTTACTTTTGATTTGAAAAAAATATACATTAAAAATAGCATGTGTATTATCCGACTGCGATATTTCAAAAGTGAACAACCTACCACTCATTGACTTTAACAAAATATATTATTCCGAATTTATATTAATGTTTACATATAATATCATTTAATTGTAATAATTATATAATTATTTACTTATTTAGTGGGTACTTATAACAATTTTAGTATTAAACAAACATACTTAATTTAATTAATTAATTACCTGATTGGATTTTATATGTGTGTTGTAATAATAAAATTAGCACACGCAATTGGTAGATATACCGTAACAATGGACTTTTTTCTGTTTCAAGAATATAATTGAGATGAGGATTGAACTAACACAAATTATTTAAACTGGTAACCTAATTGGGTAAATCAACTTAAGTTAAATATGACATTTAAAATTCTACACACTCACGGTTTTTCAAAATTCTTATTTTTTCGTTCACAATGATAGGTACTTTATTACCACTCCACGAAAACAGATTAATATTTTTTTATGTTTGAAAGATAATAAATTAAATTGGATATTATCCGTGGCTCTATCCGACTGATTTTCTCTTAGGGATGCTTACATACTGTAGCTTAAAATTTAGAAAGGATCTTTATTTAGCTATATATTTTTTTCAGACTTATACGCGGCGTATATGTGAACTCTGCCATTCTTGGTGGTGTTGGCTTGTGTGTATCTGATAATTACCTTAGGAATCGAGGGCATCCATTGTTTGTTCTCCCACGGTGCAGAACTAACCTGCCATTAGTAATGCCAATTGGGAGGGCAATAAACATGTTCAATGAAATCACTTCGGATATTGATATATTCCACTTACGTGAGAGTGAATTTAGGTGAACGTTGTTTTATAAGTTTTTAAGATAGGGTCTATCAAAGTTCACTCTGTGTGCTTCCATCTACTTTTATTTTGGTATTTTGTTATTTTATTTTATTTCTTATTCTATTATTAACTCACACTTCTCTGTATTTTTATTTTTTTAAATTATTAACACATTTTATGTCATGTTGTGAACGCTTTGAATTTATAATTAGTTATGTTCATTATATGTAAAATAAATAAATTTGATTTGAAACCAAAATAATCAATTTATATACTTAGTTGCATTATTAATTTAAATAAAACGCAATTTTATAGTATTAATTCCACTTATTGATTAATATTAAACTGGACTAGTTGACAATCCTCTGAGGTGAACGAAGCTGGTCCAATTTATTATTTAGTGAAAGTGGAGTTAGTGCCTACTATAAAACTTTGTTTTATTTAAATTAATAATAGGTACAATGCACTTCCACCATGAATTATACAGTTTATGTTAAAATAATAATGATAATGTATATACCATGTATTGTGCATGTGATAGGCATATTGTATTATATAAGTGTAAAGAATACAATGGTTACATTTTCACAGGTCGCAGTTTCGCTTTGTTCTATTTTCCGTATAAAAAGGTATATGTCATAATAATATTATGATGATGTGAAAACCGTGCTTGACTATTTAAAAAAATACATAAAATAGGTATATCACCATATGGGCCTCTAGCCTCCACAGAGTGGAGAGGGGATTATGCTAACATATTTTTAGGGTCTGCTTTCTGATTCGATGTAGTTCCTTGTAACTAATCTACTTATATTTTTTTTTGTATTTACACTTTTCCATTGTTTTAATAATTTTCTTAATTTATAAACGTCATGTTGTGAACGTTTTAAATTAATAATTTGTAATGTTCACTCTATGTTAAAAAAAATTGAATATCCATATTGATACTTGCATACAACTTGTATACTTTGCCATGTTCCTCAATTATTATAGATAATGTTTTTTTTAATATTCAGATAACTACATAAGTAATTTACGATCCGTAATACTTATATGATAAATTATATAGATACGTCTTAATTGTATGTAATCAAATAAGTATATAGTGAAAGATAAAAATTAAACTACTGGTAAAATTATTAGTTATTATGAGTGACATTAAGTTAATTATAAAAGTGTTTATTTATTTGAAAAATATATAATGTTGTATTGTAAAAAGATCTTTTCTTTTCATTAGCGTCGTCATAATCTGAGCATAAGCAAGCTATGCCCAAAGCACAATCATATTATGTCACAATGCTCAAGTATGTCATTCAAACTTCTATTGAAGAAGTAGACAAATTTACCGCTTGAAAAAGTAATGCCGCTTGCGCAATTGCACTAAAATCTAAATGACGCCTGAATAATAATATTACCTATTTCTATTTCGGTTAGCAAAGAAAAGAAAAAATATTTTTTTTTCACTAAGTCATACCTACTTAATACTTCTAAGAAAAAGAAAACTTTGAATTTTGATAAACGAATTTACATAATATAATAATGTATCAATGTAATTTTCTAAATCATCTAGATCTATAAAAATGCTTGGTTTTGTTATCAGGGTTTCAAAATCATTCGAAAACGTCCGAGTGCTACGTACATTATACGTATCATTTGTGTTGAGTATTCTTGAATATGCCAGCATTATTTGGAGTCCTAATAGGTCCATCCACACAATTAAGTTGGATCGAGTCCACAATAGATTTCTTAGATTTCTCTACTTAAGAACATACGGGTTCTTTCCTTATGACAATGATAATAAAATGAATTTCCCGACCCGTTTTCTTCTGGGTATGCTATCAATGCAATCCGTGTCCACCCGAAGAGTGATTACTCTTTTAAAGCATTTCTTTTTACTTTTTCGTGGGTTAATTTACAATCCGTATATACTGGCAAATATTAATTTTCATGTTCCCACCAATATCACTCGTAACTCTACGGTCTTCAAGATACCTCGTCGCAGGACAGATGTTATGTTTCATGATGCTGTGTATCGTGCGATTAACTAATTTGATGGCACAATAAAGGTTGATTTATTTTTTATTAACTATATAATGTTTGTGGACCTGTTAAATAGGTTAAATTTATAATTGTACCTATATATTATCATGTTTTTTTTTAATATTTACATAAACAAATGCTGTCTTTTCTACTTTCTTGTTATTTTAGTTGTTATTTGTAATTAGGATATTTTTATAATTTTGTATTTATTATGTATTATGGCGCATTGGCTAATCGCTGTAATGCCGTAATACTCTTTTTCTAAATAAATAAATCTTTAATCGTAGTGCAGGACTTGAAATGGACCGAAGCGAATTTGACAATAGTGCTTTATCATGAAATTTTGAATTGTATTCGGAATATTGTAAATTATTAAGAAACTATTAATATGTAACTATCTAGGTATTTAAGAATCAATTTTGATGGACGTATCCATAAAAATATTTACGTTTTAAGCCACAATGACTGCGAGAAAAAATGCACTAACTATTACACTAGTTTGAACCTGTTCTGTGTAAATATCTGTGTAATACAATATGGCAATATGAAAATAATTCTAATAGGAGTAAAGGTCAAACAAAAGAACACTAAATTAAAATAGAATCCAAAATATGCAAACGTTTTTAATGTTATTAATATGCAGTAAAAATACCAAAATTGGATGGAACAAACAACAAACTTTGTATTTTATATAATACTAATTTAGAAATCTTCGCAGGTGTGCGCACAATAACTAACAAAAGTTTCATCGCAATCGGATGAATGGTATAGGAACACATACGGGACAGACAAACAGACATACAGACAGACAGACATTCATTTTTATATATTAGTATAGCCTATACTCTTCGCGCAAGTGCAAGCAATAAGTTGACAAAGTTTTATTGCAATCGGACGAACGGTATGGCAGCGCATAAAATACGAACAAACAAACAAACAAATATTAATTTTTATATATTAGAAGATATCAAAATTGTACACACATTTTGAATAATTACAGAGCATTCCGGTTAAAAAAAACCCATTTTCAATACTGAGATAGGAAATGCTTCACAATATAATATATACTTACCTATATATAAATATAATATATTTATTAGGGACTCATGACAAAAATGTTTGTATTGGTATTTTAAAGTAGGCACCTACTTATAAAGACATGCTCATTATTTGCTACCTACCTATTATTGTTATGAGACATTGTATGATATTAAACATATTATTATATTTGAAATAAAAATAAATTTTAAAATAACGTTTAAAAAAAATATTGTATTCAAGAATTTACTCGTACCTACTTATTTTCTAACGTTTTCAAAGTTAAGTAGGTAGGTATATAATTATTTAACTTCATGCTGCAATATTTGACACTACGTCTTTTAATATCTTTGGTCCGATCTCACTTGAGTTTTTATTTTGTATTGAATATCATAATGGCACAATATGGACGTTAGTAAAATATATTAATAATTATTACAATGAATGCGACAAAGAAACCATTTTGTCGCTCTTACTGAGGTGAATGCAGCCACTTCACTATGGATATCAATGTTGCCAACTAACATAATATTATTGACGATGATTTTTCTTAAAACTATTTAAAAAAACATGTAGTAATCTTTGTAAGTTTATTCTGATATTTTTTTTTTAATAAATTGAAGTAACTTCTTATTTATGAATATTTATGAAAATATTTAGATGTTTCAAAATACTTCTGAGTACACAGGTACTTTAATAATTTTATAACCTTTTAAATAATACGTATGAATTTTAGTTATCCAATTCTTATAAATGATAGGTTATTATCATATGTTAAATTAAAAAAGTAATATAATACTCGTAGCATAATATTATTTATCGAGTTTCAATGAGTATTCAATTGCTAGTTTTGAACATTTTTTAATGATACAATTTTAATTTCTCTACAAGTCTATTGGTCACGTGGTATTTTTATTGCTTTTCATTGTGTTATGAATTAAACTAAAATGAAAAATAATGCTACAAATTGAATATCTTCGTAAATGGTCTGTTTCAGTACATTAGAGATGTAATTTAGTATTATTATGATAAAACATATTTCTCGAATATAAACACTATAAATAAATACGTACCTATATCTAATCGAAACATATATAATATTTATATTAACAGAAATAATTTCTGTTTTATTTAATAACGTAATTTAATGTATGCATGCAGACTGAAAGTTTATAATGATGACGATGATATCACTATGATTTTGTCTAGATTGAATTTATAATGAGAGGGGTAAATAAGTAGACAATCGTGGTATTAATGGTATCATGTCTATATTGACTATTCCCAAGTGCATCGTTTTAATGTCGTGAAATCAACAACTTCAAATTTCAAATTTCCTTAAATTTCATCTGAAACATTTTAGTCTTTGACAGCTATGAAATATATTTGTAACAGTATTTTTTTTTTTAGAATTATTAATAACCATGTTTTTGCTTTTTCGTACAAGGTGGTTGTTAGTAATTTTGAACAATCACAAACACCCAGACTTTGAGAAAAAAACATAAATGTTTTTGTCATGACCGGGAATCGAACCCAGAACTCTCGAGTGGAAGACCAGCGCCTTACCCACTGCACCACAAGAGCCGCTTTATAACAGTGTTTTTATATATTATTTTTATTATTAAAACGGGTCGTAAGGCTCAATAATTCCAGTGTAGTGAATCAACAGGTAGTATTGTAGTAAACGTAAAACAATCACATAACCATACAGGTAAAATCATATATTAAGTGTATTGTGACCTCACTAGGAATCGAACCCGAAACTCATGGACAAAAGGCAACTGCCTGACGTACTGGACTATGAGGGCCGTTTTATTGTTATATCATTAAGTAAATTTATTTAAAAATTATGTACCAATCTAGTGAAGAATCTCGTGGATGTGAATATATTGAAGTAAAGATGTACAATAATCAACATTGGTGCTTAGCCGATAAATTCATGTGTTCTTCGCGAATAGGCGTTCTTTTAATTTTACAAATATTACATATTTAAGTAAGTACAATAGTTTTATTTACACCCTCTTAAGATATTTTTTAAAATGCACCTAAAATTGGAAGCGATGTGCAGGGATGGCAACACCGATAGCGCTGCTAAGGAAGAAACACCTTGTCATTCTATGGGAGTGACAAATTACAATACATCACTCGGAATTGAATAGAAAGCCACAATGCAATGGCGCAATAGGCCTCGTAACCTTTCGTGGGCAACCGCTATTTTTTGTATTATATTATTTATTCATACAACATTGCTGCGACGACTACATTTCTGTATAGAAATGCCTCGAGTATCGGAATAATGAAATCAGTACGGCTGCTCCACGATGATGAATTGCACAATTCATCGCATTATATTATTGAGGTACTTGAAGCAGACTCAGGAAATCTAAGAAGATTCCTTTAAATGTTATTTTAAGATCGTTTGTCATCTGATTATAAAATACAGCAGAATACTCACCTTACCTAACTACCTATCACTGGTATGTATTGCGTAACTTTGTATGCATCATTTATTTTGATATTAGGTAATAAATATAAGTATATAATATTTAAATCATTATTCGGCTCCTCATGAGTTCAAATCCAACTGGCAAAGTTCATAATATTTTATTGTTTAGCACAAAACATAAATTCCCTAACAAAAAAAAACTTTCTTAAATGCCTCCTCGTCACGCAGATTCTTTATATGAATTGGAAATGATAGTTTTATGCAGGTTGTTTATTGTCGAAAACCAATGATAAGTGCATTCATTCATGCGATGGATCTATTTTAGAGCTATTCAAAAAAATATGAAGTAATGCCAATAGTGATTAGACCCTAGACTCTAGAGCCACTCAGAAAATATTAGATGGACAAGAGAAATGCAGGAGACTGTGTTTGACAGTTGACTGGAAATATGGAGCTCTAGATGAAACTGTCTAGTTACAGAATGGGAGTACATTACAGAGAGAAAAATCATGTTAAAGGAGATTTAAAAACAGTATCATGATGTGGTCTCTTATATTAATTATTATATATATATTTTTTTTGTAAGTAAATAACAACTTACAAAAAACTAAAGAATAGGATTCTTTAAATTATTTATGAAATGGGTAAGAAAACCAACCAAATATCGGTAATTAAATTTAAATTATGTTTCTCATTATAATATTGTTTCTTGAATCGTTTTACACAATGATCCGACAGCTCAAATCGGTCTTCCATCGCTATCCTCCTATTAAAATCCTTCCCTCCATTATTTCCTCAGCTAAGTTTTGGTTAATCGACTGAATTTTTCCTCCCTGGGCATCCATCAAGCATCTTTGAGAGTCGCAAGACAGCATGGATTAAGATTATGTAAAAATACACCTTCTATTTATTAAGATAATCTTGACTATTCTTGTTAAAGTTTTTTTTCTTTTTTGTCTATTAATTGTACAAATTTTGAAATAGATTTTACAGTTACATTAAATTATTCTTTTGTTCTGATAAATCTTTTTCAATTTATCTTATTTTTTCACAATCAGTTCAAACGAATATAAAAATAAAGATAAAGCAAAATTCTTTTTCCGTACAACGAGAATGAAAGTGGTACAAAACTAATTTGTAAAATGACTCCAGACTACAACAGATGATTTTCAATAATATGCTTTAAAACGTGAAACGAAGAATGTAGGGCCAAGATTCCGTTCCGGGGGACAGACCGCGTCCAATCGATGTATAATTGCAATTAATCCCGAACGACGCAAGAGAAGGATTTCAGATAAAACGTTATAAAAAGATAGAATATATTTGAAGAAAAATGCGGCAACACGACTTGGCTCAGCACGTCACGAACTCGTCCATTTATTTACCGCGAGCTTTTGAAGTATTGTCGAAAAACGCCGCCATTATTATATTTTGCCGTATAACTAAGTGGAACTTTTATCATTTGACATACGGCATTATACAGTGTACACAAAGCGACGAATTATTATGATTTTTGAAGGTAAGTACCCAAGTATCTACCTGTACGCCATGCGTATAGCAAGTCTGTTTAGAAAACGCAACATAAAATATATATTTCAAGCACTCAATACTCATATTAAATGCAATATTTTTTGTAGCATTCACTTCATTGGGAAGAAAAAAAAAATATTTAATTTGTATTTTACTTATAATATGTGAACTAAGTATATTGTGGTACATAATAATAGTTATGTTTTTAAAAAAAGAAAGATCATGGACTATCAACAGGAGAAAGTTAAATTAAATAAACACTTAATTAGATTTTTTTCTTTTAATTTTTCCGATTTCAAGGAGTTAAAGGAATTGCTTGTAACCATAGCCATTAAAAATAATTATACACGTTAATTACTTAGTATAAACATAATCCATAATATTATGCTCCATCTATTCACAGATGAAAGATTTTAATACATTGATGTTGCTAATATAAACCTAAATAGATAGGCTATCAGGTATATCTAAATTCTTTTATTTAAAATAGATAAAATGTTTATATTATAATATAAAATAATGTTAAGTAAATGATTCTAAAATCATTGCGTATCTTTGTCCCTGGGTGCTAATTAAGCAAAACATTTTTACAGAAGGTTTTTAAATTCAATTAAAAATCCAAGTTATTTTTTCATTACGAGTAGAAACCGAATAGGATTTGACTATTTTGGCATTAGGTAATTAATGATGCTTAAAATCTACAGTTATATTCAAATATATTTTATTAAATAGGAGATTAGGTTTTCACTTACGCCATTCTTAGATTCAGTACAATATGTATACACGTACCTGAAAAAAAGGAAAAATTGATTATTAGAATTATAAATTCAATTAATGATTGATATTTATACAATATAATGTATTGCAAACTCCCATTTTCTGGTTACGTTTTAACATAACAGTAGAGAGCTACCAGACAAGAATTCCTTTAAAGGTTAGATACATTTAATAACAATACTAGAAAATACAACGTAGCAGATAGCTTGTATATTTTTAAAATGGGAATTAACAACTATTAGGTAAGTAACTACAAAAATTAAAAAAATAATTTTACAATAACTTATCTAGTTAAATTAATTAAACACTGATTAGCGGGGAGAGAAATATATATTTCTGCCCAGGATACCTACATGTCAAAGAATTTACATTATTAGATAGCCTTGCATCTAACAATCATCAGAGAAGAATGATATAGTGTATCCAGATAACAACCATTTTGGTTTTTTCGCAGTGTATATACAAATAATAAAATTACACTGGTATTTAATTCATGTTACAAAGATTATTAAATTTATTATTAAAAATTAAAGTAATTTACTATCAAAATACAATTTAAAATTTTTTTTTATATCTAAACACTTTTAAATCTAATAAATTGAAAAACTACAACTTAAATATTCAAACAAAATTCTCCAACAATTGATAATTTTGATGCAATAATCGTGTTATATTAAGTATAAATTTTTCATATCTTTTGATAAATTACTTTTATACTGTATTGTACAGTTTAAATATTATTATAATAAAACTAAACTAACAATCAATATTTAAACACTCTTGCGTTGCGTAAAGTTTTAAACGTTTAAGTGGCCAATAAAAAACTGCCAATATAAATTTGCAGAAATTACATAGTCGACTATAATAATAAACAACCACACACACAGAACGACTTTTGTACTGAAAGAAAATTAGCCACGCCGATCAAAGTGTTAAATTTTTCAAAGGTGCATCCATTATGTGCGACCGAAGAATGTTTACCGAGGTTAAGAGGTAGGCATTCATGAATGAACGAACGGCCCGAGAGTTTCTCGCGAGAGAAGACAAACCTAATGGGATGACAAAGAAAACCTATAAGAAATCACAAAGGATGAGGATAATTCGTGAATCGATTATCGCCGATGCGTTAAGTTATTGATACGAGATGGCATCGAGCTATGGTATGAATGATCCGAAGCCAAATAGCCGAGTGTATTGCGACTATCGAAGAATATAGTCGGACTTAGTTGAATCTTCCTATAAAAATAAAATAATTTATTGACTTGTATAATATATATACAAATAAATACAACAGTATTTTCTAAAAAAAACCTTCACATAACCTCACCAAATGTAGCAACATAAAATGGTAACTAATGATTATGGAATCACAATCACAGTACCATAATATATTCGGTGCCATGAAGAAACAGAACGGTGACACAACAGAACATAAAAAAACAGAACAGCGATAAATAACTATGACTATTCAAGGAAAATATAACATATAGATTTTTAATAACACAGGTTTCTAATGCGACGTAAATTATATAATTTCTGCATTCCTAATTGTTGGAAAGCCTTAATTAAACGGGAATCAACTCAGTGTTGCCGGCAAGCTAGGTATATCTCGTCTTAATCAATCTAAGGGACAACGGACTAGGTACATGTCATAATTAAGTACACAATGTTTTCATGAGAATAATGCACGGCTTATCTTTCGATTTTAGCAGCGTTATTGCAGTCAAAAAATCAGTAAATACCTATATTAAAAATAATACAAATGTAGTGTATTTTCAGGTAATTGAACAAAGAGTTTTATGGGTAAGACTGAAATAATGAGTTTAATAATTCTGTAGAGTTGTGCATGATTACCAAAATCAGGCAGATAAATTGAGGTTTTTACGCCAAATGGCCAACATGCAGTGCATGACCAATTAAACCTTACCTAAACCAAACGATAATAGTTTTTGTATGTTATGGGCGATTCGACTACTTCGATACTTATTTGTTTTTGTTGAATTAAGAATACATAATATAACACGTCGTATTGTTGATTAGTGTTTTTTAAATTCACTTAGCCCTGCCCAAACCAAACCATAGTAGATAAAAAATATGATTCTATCTATGAAATATCCAAAATAATCTATGGTTTAATGGCATAATTTTACATATTAATTTTATAGATAGACGATTATTTTTTTACTATTATCTATATTATTTATTATAATATTACTTGGTTTTCGCAGGGTTTAATTATATTTTAAAGAACTAACCAAAATTTGTAAATTAGTTGAAGACTTAGTTCAATGAAAACAAATACGTATGACTTACAAAGTTTATTGTGGACTATTTATGTCGGATCTTAACAGCCTACCTCCTCTCTTCGCCACTGGTGTCTACAAATGCGAAAATTGAGCGTGACAGAAAAACTTAAGATAAATTTATACGTTGTAGATTTTAGATTTTATTTTTATAGTAAATTTTTAATGAAGTAGTGAGAAGACTACTTAAATCAGTCCACTTCTACACGCTTCATAAAAATTACGAACGCACGTTCATGGCAACTGTCCAAGGGAAATAAATACTACTATAGCGGTCTCCCCCTTTTTGCTTCTGATGCTATTGTTATATTTTGCACCTGGAATTTTTATAGAGGCAAACGTAACAAGGTATCTAACTAACTGTGCGAAAACTAGCATTTTTTATACCATACGGCGTCCTACAAAACGTCCGACGTGATCTTTTTATAACCGTAATTGTTGCCCGATCATATTATTCCCTAGAAGTGCAGTTTTATGATATATAATAACACGTCAATTTGGTCTCACATGCTATCGCAGTAATATAATTTGGTAGAGTATTTTAATGAGACATTTAAAACAATTATATTTAATAATAAAATATCCATTATACAAAGGGAAATACGCCTTGTGCGTATATTAGCTATATTATTTTATGACAAAACTCTTTACTAATGGCTCTGAGAATGAATTATTAATATTGCACATAATTCTACATTACAAACGTTTAGTTTTACTCTATATTATTTATTTTATCATTAGTATTTATATTATTATTAAATAATAAACTATTTTCTTATTCAACGAATAAAACACAAGATTAGAGAATATTGAACATATCATTTTTGATAAGCATTTTATGTAAGAACACTACTGGTTTAAATCGTGGTAATTAAGTAGGATGCCCGTAACTTAACTGGAAAAGCACACTGGCGCGAATTAAGCGGTTACAGGTTCAAATAACATCAAGTGTCATATTTTTTTCTAAAACCGATTTTTTCTAGTGGGTGGGTATATGCATGAAATATTTTTAAAATTATGTGTGTTAAATGGTAAAGTATTTTCAAAAAAACAATAAATATCTGTCATTAGTGCCATTACTTTCGTGCGGAGTGGGAAAACTATTTTTTTTATTATTATTCAAAAGTATTAGTGATATAAATAATATTCTACTTTCAAGTAATACCTATTAATTCATTGTTAAATAGCAAGTCTTACACCATAACACATTAATTTATTCTCTCATCCTAAGACGATTATACTATGGGCTTCCATAAGGTGGAGGTTGTATTAACAAACTGTTTTTTATGATAAATGGATGTTAGTCACTTGCACATCATATTAGGTCCATACTGAGACTCCGAACAATTATTGAAAAACAACATGTGAATTTGACAGTCGACACCACAGAACAGATTAATTATGTGTTCCATGGTCGACACTATTACCGCTCGGCCATCGTAGGTTGTAGTAAATTTTATAATATAATATATAATGATTTTCACCTACCATCGTATATATTAAAGTATAGGTAACGTAGGTATAATTATTAGAGCTCCATTTACTAAATGGGGTCCCAACTATAATTAAATTATTGTTTCGTGACATGAAAATCATACCCAATGTTTACTCTATTTGTGAAATAATAATATAAGAATGTCTGTCTAAAAAAGTGTTTACCTTTTTGCGCGTGGTGCAAGACTTCAAATACACTTGATATTGTTGTCACTTGGTATTATACTTCAATTATAATTTAAGTATTCCATATATTACGTTTAAATATACTTAATAGTAGTTATTTTTACACTATACTCTAATATCATAACAAGAAATATAATTTGTGGATACTAATTGTTCTATAATTTTTAGAAATATTCAACTAAAACGTTTTAGTGAATATCGTTTTTCTTTTCAAATAGAGATTAAAATGTTATAATCCAGGTTTTTCCAGTTATGTTAAAAACCTTTTAAAATAAATTACGAATCCATTTTGAATTTTTATTAATATTTTGTTTATTTTCTGTCACATTATGTTAATCAACTTTATATCTTTGATCTTAAGTTAACGCCATAGCTGAAAAGCTCCCGAGAAAAGCGCTCGAGAATCATAAATCACGAAAATTTGAAAAGCTTTATATTGTTTACATGTTACACAGCGCTAATAAAGTTTAATAGCAAATTACTTTCACGGTTTATTTTTCCATAGTAATTCTCTGCCACTTGCGTGCAGAAACAATGGCCGGCTTTACAGTATTATATTTTTATACTTTTAGATTTTGTCGGGAAAACAAAATAAAATTGTTTATGAAAATAAAAAAAAAAATAAACGTAATGAACTCGTCGTAAAATTAAGCACGAAGGTTTTATATTATAACTCCGATACGGCAATAAGGAATGACTTATTTTTAATACAAAAGGGGCTCGCCGTTATATTATGATTGATGGTGTGTTAATTTGAATGTATCATTATTTTCACACGAAATATATTATTTTTCATTTAGATGTCTGAAATTCTATGCATTATCGCTTAGCAGTACGCATAATCATACATTTTTATGCCTAGAACTTTTTATTTGTTTTTTTTTTACATACTTACTTAAATATAGGAACAGTTAAAATGCTGAATAATACGTAGGTACCTACACATACTTATTATGTATGAAAATTTTAATAAAACATATTTATTCACATTAAATTTTAAAACATTCTAATAAATCACATAAATTTATTTTAAGAAGGTAATTTTTACTCTTTGGTTACTTTAATATGTCAAAGAAAATATCTTTTATTTTGTTAACGTCAATTCGTGGTGGAACTGCATTGTATTGTTGTTTAATTTAATAAAACACAATTTTTTTTATAGTACTTATTCCACTTTTAAAAACTTTTAAAAAGTGGAATAAGTAGATATTACAAAAAAATGCGTTTTATTAAATTAAACAAAGAACATATATTATTATCATCACGCAATATAACCAACGGGGGAAAAGTAACGTTTTTTTATTTACTATGTGTTGTTTATTATATTATATTTTAAGTGTATTTTCATGCTACTCTCATATTATATTTGGATTTAATCACGATTATCTAAAAGTTAAAAAAAAAAAACAGTGTGAATAATTACACCATAGTGCGTTATAAATAGTATATAGATAATTAACAAGAGCGCAGTTTTAAAATCATCCATGACGTGCAATAGTTAGGTAAATTATTGTATTTTTAGTATGTATTGTCTCTTTTACATAAAGTGCTTCACAAAACGAGTAAACTCTTGCTAATATTCATTCAACTCTCAGAACACTTGTGGAATTTATTATAAAACAGGTATTCGCATTTTAACTGCGATATGAATTTATACATAATAATTATCATACTTAATTACTGTAATGTTTCTATTGTTCCCTCAGTTTTTCAAGTATAATTTTCCAACACCGTTTTGAAAGCGTAAACATTAACTTTTGGAAATAATGTGATTATATTATTAAAACGTGTTTGTATAGTTTTATGACATAATACTATTATATTAGTTGGATACTAATTATGCGCCTTCATTAATATCTGACTTGGAATAAATGAATAATAAAAATAATAATAAATTAATGTAATTAGTTAAAAAGTTTGGCCCATATTAGGCTCGTCCGTCGTATTAAATAAATCTTTTAATAGTCTCATCTCATCTGTGGTACAAATCATGGTGAGCGTAAATAAATGATCGAAAATGTGATATCACTCAAAGAGGCTTTCTCGGAATTAAATATTTCTTGTTTATGTGGTTGTTCCGGGGTATAAAAAGTAAATTGTTCACGATAAATAATTTTTAGGACGCTTCTCAAAGCTAAGGGGCCATCTTCTTTATAATAGTAATGCTATATTCGTAATAAATTAACAGTACATTAAATAATTAGGCTTTATGTAAAAAAAATATATTTCTAAAATCATAAACCCATCGCACGTCATACATCATAGGCTATAGGACGGTTACATTACAAGATTGTTAACTGAATATATTACAATATTTTATCATTTTTAATAAAATCAGAACCAATTTAATCACATAACGATATAACACTGAATTAGTAATAAATGGAAACTCTTGGTAGATATCGATGACGTATTCACGTTATATTTATTATTTAAAATGTATCTTTATCTTGTTTTGATGACGTATTCTAAGATTGAATTCTGATATATATAAGTATTCTATTATTATGTAGACTTAATTAGTAAATATCTACTTTTAGTCTAAAAACTATGAGGCCTAATGACAGTAGTATAGTAATTATGTAATATAAGTGAAACAATCACAAATACCCAGGTTTTGTGTGATCACTTAAATATATTGTGATCTCACCGAGAGTCTAACCCAGAGCCTTTGGATGGACAGCGCCTTACGGACTGAACTATGAGGGCCGTCTAATCTTCTGATGTCTCAATTACCACATTAATTACCACTCTATCACAAGCGAGACAAGCTGACACGACAGAAGTGATGTAAACACTTAAGGCCATATCGATTAAAGATCCAATACAAATTATCTCCCTCTGTCTTATTCTTGGACACGGAAAGAAATTATATCAGCACAACTTACTCTTACCGTGATATCACAAGTGAAATATTCTGACCCTATAGAAGCGACGTAAAAAAACAGCTTCAAAAACCTGGGGGACACATCACGGGAGATGGCATTTTGCAGAAAGAGCTTGCTATCCGAATGGGAATGGCTGGAGCCACATTCAACTCGATGCGGAATGTCTCAGAGGCAGAAGGCTCAGAGCAACCGCATACTGAGATTCTAAAACAGATGTTTGCGACGGATACTGGGTGTGCGATGGGTATGACTTTAGGAGCAACGAGGAGATAAAGGAACGCACCAAGCAGCCTCTCATTACTCTGAGAGTGGAGAGGCGACGTTGGACCTGGCTCGGCCACGTGCTGCGGATACTAAAAGAGAACCTCAACCTGGCTTGCCTGTCTTAAAGTCGACCGGATTACGGCATCCTGGAAGGCCGCTAATCTACAGAGTGTTTACGGCGGAGCTATGGGATGCTGGTTTGACCTGAAACGACGCAAAAAGACTGGCAATTCTTGGAGGCGCCGCGTGGTGTCCATATGCTCCGACTTAGGGGCGGATATGGCCGAAGAAATAAGAAGCTAGAAGCGACGTAAATACCATTGGTGATAGCGACCACAGACATAATTAATAAAAATGTGGCTTGCCTAGTTTGTGTAAATAAATTATTCTGCGGACACCAATCTGATTTTAAGCATCTAAATAGGTTAGTGTTTTGGAAACTTATTATAGTTAATAAGTATATTTTTAATTTTTATAATACATTAAAAATGTGTGGATCACGACTGGTTGATGATGGCAGGTATTATTAAATATTTTTGGAATCGTCAATAACAAGTTTTGTTCCGTTGCGATCGGCCGAAGTTTGCCTGGAAAATAAGAGCCATAGGGAGATATCGTTAAACGTTTACATGTTGTAAAAACTGGACCGCTATTATAGTTTTATGGTTCGGTTATGAAATTTCAAATTATCATCAACCCAATTATCCAAACAGCCCATCTCTCTCTTCGCTTTTGTGTTTAAAAGGATACAATACAATTAGGTGAACCTGTATATGTCTGGATACCTGTTTATTAGCCGAAGCTTGCACAAATATCAGAAGTGTAACGTAAACTTTACTGTGGACTTATTTCGTATATCTAAATTTTAAATATGCATAACAACGTAAATTCTAAGCTGCATAATGAGTACCAAGTTAAAAAAAAAACTATGATAAAAAAACTGATATTTTTAGATGTACACTAGCATTTTTTTTCATTTGTTTTAGAGTCGCTTTTTGTGTTTTACCTCAATATCAATATGTATCGAATAATATTACCCCCCCCCCCTCAAGACTTCAAAGTAAACAAAAACAAATTTACTGATCTCAGAATGAAGAATAAATTTATCAAGGTCAAGGGTTTATAAAGTTGTATAAAAGCCGCTTAATCTGTAATAAAAATAGCACGCATACAAAACTCAAAAATAATAAACAGGATTGAAAACTCAAACACTTTTTGCAAAATCTCTTGGAGATTTCTTGTTGTTCTAAGTTAATTCTAAGTTTGTTGTTTCCAGACCCGCAATTTAAAAAGCTCTGGGACTAATTTATATTTTTAATGTGGATACATACTATGATTTGTATTTTTTGGGTCTTCATTACTTCCAAATTTTGTAGTAATTTTCCCGTAACCCGACTCCTCTTGTAAAGTGAAGATTTTTTGCGGTTTTTGAATATCGCATTTTTTCGCCTAATTTCTTTTACGATGTTTGGATGAAGAGAAAATTAACGAGCTTATAATGTGGTAGACGCATTCTGCAGTATTTGGACCTATCGTCCGTCGCGAACAAGACAACCTGAACTTGGAGAGACTGTTGGTTTTGTGTAGGCCTCCAGGGAAGGCAAAGCAAAGGAAGAGCCGCCTGCGCGCTGGAGCGACCAAGTAAAAGAGCTGACTGGGAGCACCATTCATTTTGCCCTGAGATAAGCGGAAGATCGAGAAGGATGGAAAGTTTTGGTCGCTCAAAGGATGGCAAAATTTAAAAGTGGTCACGATCCTTAGCCATGAGTGTACGACCAAGAAGAGAGAGTGATAGAGAATACCCCATATTCCATTAAGGAACATATTCACAAAGGTTTTATTAATGGAAGAGTTTAGAATCATAGAACATGGCTCGTCTACTTGCTGGAGACGAGTACTTCACTCACATTGTTAGAAAGAATCCACGCAACCTGGATAACAAGGCTATCACTGGCGGTGTAGAATAAATAAGACCTTGAAGGCCAATAATTATTCATTCATAAAATGCCATGAAAACATGATGTGAACTTTGCAGAATTAACGACATCTATATGAGTGACCTATAGTATTAGAAGAATCAGATGTAAACCTGTTATCTACTGAATACTAAAGTTAGGTAATGTATGGCAGTTACAATTCACTACATAACAATACCTTACCAATGTAATGGTTTTTTTTTTATATAATCATGTTAAGAATTTATAAAAAAAATAATTAATATTCTACTGTGGTAAATAAATTAATTTGTGGTGAAAATAATAATTAAAATATCGTATTATTAAAATTAACATTTAATTATAAAGGTACCTATATGTTTTTAACCGAAAAAGTTTGCATTTTATTATTGGGTGGAACCAAAAACCAAAATTTGTATTTTAATAATAATTTTAACGGCAAAATGATAAAGTAATTGTGTGCGCTTTGGTATATTTGAACATGTATATAATAAAATTATGCGAAGCATTATCTATATACATATAATAATATGTAGATGTTTGTGTCTAATAAACCTATATGGTTGAGTTTTTATGAAATGAGCTATGGTCAATTACTAAAACTTCATTAATTATTCATTATCTTTAAATTTATTTGTGTTGTACTTTCCATATCTTTATCCAATGTTAATACTTTTTTTCAGTAATTTTGACCAACGAAGAATCCTGATTTAAATAACGCCAAAGCGATATCTCTTCTCTATAATATTAAGGTAAAGGAATAATGCTGTCGAGATGTTGTGTTGGATACTATGCTGAAAATGCACCTACGAAATGACGGTATAAAATATAAATTTTCATTCATCTATCTGAAATGAATTCTTCAGGTTTTAGATCATCATATTAATATTGTGATTCGAAAATGGAATAATTGGCAGCATGTTTGGTAGAAGAGGAAGAGGAATCTAGTAAATACCCGCACGCTGATTGGACCACATCAAGAATAATGCAAGATCTTCATTGATGTCAAAGGCACAAAACCGACCAAATTTTTGAAGCATTTTTGTCACTCAAAAAAAAACTCAAACCACTCACTTTGTTCTTATTCGTCATATCGATCTTATAATTTCGATAATCAACACTTCGAGTTTGGTTTTTAGATAAAAATGCAAAAAATATCCTTGTGATGAATGCAAATATTTCACTACTGCGATACCACACGGTAGGCAGTTCGTGCTTCATAAACACATTCATTACGTCGCCTCCTGTGAAGTTTCTCGCTGAGACCACGATCTTCAGTAAAGAGACAATAATAAGAAGATAATATTAAATTGCAATTTATATGATATATTTGGATTGACCATACTAGACATATTATTATTTTTATTGACTACCTAAGTGAAAAATTGTATCACTGAAAATCGAAAACTTTTTTCAGTCGAAATTAAATTCCCACCGCTCTTTTCTTGTTAAGTCGTGAAAAGTAAACTTTCTTTATTTGAAGGTATTTCGTGCCTGACGCGTTTTCCATTAGAGCTATTTTAAACTGTAAAGTAATTTTCTGTGCTAAGTGATAGCGAGAAAAAATAAACATTGACGAAATTCAACGAGCACAGAATTAGCCATTAAATTCTTTTCATTGTTTGACTAAAAGCTCAACCATCACAGAGTCTGCAGTCATTTGTCATTCAGTATTAACTCAAAGTTGTTATTGATGTGTAAACATCTTAGATCAAACCCCCTTTCCAATCATCAGTGCTTTTTGATAGGTATTATTATCAGTATTTTTATATAGTAGAAACCCCAGAAAATGTCTAAAGGCGTCTTTTCACATTGTCGCTACCAATATGTAGGTACAAAACTTTTCTTCTTCGTTTTTGTTATAAATTAATATGAACTACGCTAACAAATTTTGTAAAAAAAAATATTCATTATTATTGTTAAATAAAAATAAGTTAAGTAGGTACATACTCGTACCTAATTGTCCTTTTGGGCTGACTTTGGTATAATAAATTACATATTGGCATTATTATATATAGAAATGTAGTTGATAAGAAGCTAGTGGTAGATATATTTGTATTGTTAATTATATCATCATCATAAGCCGGTGTCAATCCACTGTTGGATGAAGGCCTCCCTTAGTTCCTTCCACTCTTCTCGGTCCCTAGTTCTTCGCTGCTATGTTCATCAAACGAGCTTTATGAGTTCATCTAACCAAGCAGGTTTAAAGGCGTTCCTGTGGTCGTTCAGTGCCTTGACGGCATTTGTCCAGTGGTTTTCCACTCACCGAACATCATATCCAGCTCATTTCCTTTTTGTCTGCTTAGCAACATCTATCGCATCGTGTTCTGGGTTCGATTCCCGATGAGGACACAATATATTTATGTAATTTTCTTAAATCCTGTGTGTTTGTGATTGTTCAAAATTACTTACAACCACTTTGTACGAAAAAGCAAGGACATGGTTATTAATCATGCACAACATGATTTATCCAAAAATTGAGTCATTCATAATAAATGAACAGCATGGATTTAGAGCAGACCGATCAACGGAAACTAACCTGATGGTATTTACCGATTATGTGTCATCGGCACTGGATAGAGGCCACCAGGTTGACTGTTCTTACAATGACTTCTCGAAAGCATTTGACAAGGTCGATCATGACATCCTGATGGAAAAACTTATTGGATTGTCGGATCGATTTTTGAAACTATTCGGGAGTTATTTTAGGAACCGTCAACAATACGTATCGTACGGCCTTTATCAGTCACAGACCTTTTACACATTTTCTGGTGTCCCCCAGGGCTCAAACTTAGGGCCGTTGCTGTTCACGATTTTTATAAATGACATAGCATTGGTAATAAAAAATGCTATGTTTTTGTTGTTCGCTGATGACTTGAAACTCTTTTTGGAAGTTGTCACCTTGGACGATTGTCGTCAGCTCCAACTTGATATAGATAATGTATTAAATTGGGGCAGGCGTTCAACTAGAATTCAATATTGATAAATGCAATCTTTTATCGTTTACCAGAGCCTCAAAAGTGTTGTTTTTCCAATACTCGATGCATGGCAGAGTTCTGTCACGAATATCATCTGTAAGGGATCTTGGCATTACGTTTGAGAGTAAACTGACATTTATTAGCCATATAGTTACCATTTGTAACAAAGCGCTTAAAATGTTGGGCTTCGTCATGCGTACTTCCCGGGTCTTTTCAGATGTTACGGTATTAAAACTTTTATTTAATTCTTTAGTTCGAAGCAGACTTGAGAGTGGGTCTATTGTTTGGGCACCGCACCAGTTGAAGTATGGCCTTATGGTGGAGAGGGTACAGAAGAAATTCTTGAGACTCCTTTACTTGAGGTTGTATGGATACTATCCGTGGCTTTATCCAACTGACTTTCTCTTAGGCATGCTTACATACTGCAGTCTGCAATTTAGAAGAAATCTTTATTTAGCTACGTATTTTTTTCGACTTATACAAGGTATAAATGAGAACTCTGCCATTCTGGGCAGTGTTGACCTGTGTGTCCCTGATAACTATCTTAGAAATAGAGACCACCAGTTGTTTATTCTCCCAAGGTGCAGAACCAACCTGCCACTGGTAATGCCAATTGGGAGAGTGATAACTATGTTCAACGAAATTGCTTCGGGTGTTGATATATTCCACTTACGTGAGAATGAGTTTAGGTGGATGCTGTTTTATAAAATCTTAAAATAGGGTCTGCTTAACTCATCCGGTGTACTTCCTTGTACCTATCTAATTCATCTACTGATATATCTCTTTTTTTATGTAATACTGTTATATTTATATATCTTTGTTTCTAAATGTCATGTTGTGAACGTCTTAAACTTATAATTTGTAATGTCCACAATATGTTAAAAAAATAAATGAATTGAATTGAATTGAATGAAAAATGAATGATAATTACAAAAAAAAATCTATATATCTAAAGTATCTATACTTTTACGCCATCATACAAAGTAAAGTATTCACTTTATAAATTGTAGGTACCTACTTCGTATTGAAAGACATATACATGTGTAGCGGCCCTGATTCAACCAGTCCGTGGCAGTCCTCGAGACTGTCAACGACATAATCACAATCTGTCTAGCATTCCAACATGGACGTTCATATATAATCGACTCAAATATCTCTAATATAAAAAATGCCATCGCCTGTTTAACTGATCAACCACCGAAACAATCCCACAAAAAATAATAGTTATTACAAGTGACTTTAGTTAAATTTGATGCATTTTTTTATGCTTTTCCAACACTTTGACAATTATGTTTATTTTAGGTAATTTTTTTATGTACATTTTTAAACTACCTTTATATGAATATATATCACAAAGATTGCCGGGAGAATGAAAGCCTGAAAAATCCCATGTAATGTTGAAACCGAAGAGTCGATGACTAAGAGTTTCCTGCAGATGGACTGACCAAATCAAGAATGCTACGAATGTTTTACTGCACTGCGTACTGATTATCGCCAAGGCTCAACGGCCAAATATCGGAGAAGAAGATGAAATTTTAAAACTTTATATTATTATATTTTGTCAAATTAAATATATAGAAGATTGTCTATATGGAATAAAATGAGATTAATTCCTTTTCGTTGTAGTAGAACAATACATTTTTGTCTGTATAAGTATTTGCCTACTTGTTTTCTTCTCTTGCTTAGTAATTAGGGATAAGGTATTCGCTCTCGCAGTCTTTATTTCGTAAAGTTGCCAACTGTCGACGATCACACGCCTATAAATAAACAGGGTGAAAGTAGACATTACACGATGATGCGATGACTATTAGAATCGCTTAAAAGATCAAGTCTTACTTATTACTTGTTGTGTTTGCTGATACAATCACAAAGGTTCGAAATACGGAGGGTGTTAGTAGGTACCTACCTATAGGCGTTTGGAGTAACGATAATTGATTATCAAAATATATCCATGAAACTCTATTGGAATTGGCAAGGTTAATGATCCAATGTCTTAATAATAATATATTAAAAATTAAAACAACAATTATTCTGCAACCTAAGAGATTATTATTATAGAAATATTAGATACAATAATTAGTATAAGCTCTAAATTAAAATAACATGCGGTTTATAAATGGCAAAAACTGAAAGTCGATATTTCAATGATTTTTTTTAACATATATTACCATTTCTATAATATTATGTTCATTAGTAAATCATTTAAAAAAAACATAAATGAAAGTTTATAATATACATAAAATGAAAAAATATCAGAGAAATATATAAGAACTAGAAAAAATACGACACCCAGCAGGATTCTAACCTGCGCCCCCCCCCCAGGATTCGCGTCTATGTGCCTTGAACACTGAAGTTCTACGCGTCATATATTATAATTGGTACGAAGTTAATTATTGGTTTTTACAATACTGTCTGAAGCGTTCTCGTGGTGCAGTGCGTAAGGTGCTAGCCTTTCATCCGGGAGCTCCAAGTTCGAAACCGGATGAGGACACAATATATTTATGTGATTTTCACGAAGTCTGGGTGTGATTGTTTCACTTATGTTAATAAAAATACTACTGTCAAACTAGATTACTGTCATTGGGCTCCTAGACCTGTTGTAGTGTTCAAAAATATATAATATGTATGATGTTTATATTTAGATTACGTTACTTATTAGCAATCGGCTTTTGTATTGAATTAACTTAATAAATAACCAGTGTTAACCACTCAAAATTTACTTGCACTTAGTTCCTAATCGCTTAAAAATCTATTAAAATATGTCGTTTTCTATAATAATAATATAATTGTAAGTCTATATTTGAATAAAAAATATAACTGTATTGCTTTAAAACTTTTCGATATATCTGCATTATAAATAACTTTAAAATGTATATTAATGTTATTAAAACTAATTCAATAATAATGTATGCTTTATAAAATATTCTGTTACCACTAGTTTTAAATAGTATTAATATACCTTAAGCTATACGTATAACGGTTTATCAAAGAATAATTATAATATTATTAGATATAATATTGTATTTAAAAAATATTTTATATTTTTATATTATATTTCTATTTCTATTTTTATAATATATTTATTATTATATTTTTATATTATATTAGTCTACTGCCAATTCTGTATAAGGTTTTCACGAAAATACTCTCAAACCGTCTCGAAACAGTTCTAGACGAGAACCAACCAAGAGAGCAAGCCGGATTCAGAAGAGGCTACAGTACTATGGATTATATACAGGTCGTCAGGGAAATCATAGAGCGCTACCAGGAATACAAACTGCCATTATATCTTGGTTTTATAGACTATGAAAAGGCGTTTGATTCCATCAAAAAATTCTCAATTATAGACGCCCTTAGCAACCAAGGAATTTCCAGACGCTATATAAACATATTAAACAGTATATACAGTGATGCCACAGCATGCGTGAAACTCCACAAACGGTCGTGTAAATTCCCCATTAACAAAGGTGTCCGGCAAGGTGATACCATTTCACCTAAACTATTCACCGCTACTCTTGAGGACTTATTTAGGAAACTTGATTGGGAGGAAAAAGGTGTTCCAATTAATGGGGAGCACCTCAGTCACCTGCGCTTTGCAGATGATATTGTAATACTCTCACAAGACCCGAAAGACCTCCAAGGTAGAATGCAAGAACTCGCGGATGTCAGTCAAACGGTCGGTCTAAAGATAAATGTCTCAAAGACAAAAGTGATGAGGAACTGTTTTTCGGACCCTGCGATTATCTGTATTTCTGGCATCCAACTCGAGCAAGTCAGCAGCTACGTCTATCTCGGACAGCAGGTGTCCATAGACTGAAGCATGCACAATGAAATTGCTCGAAGAACAAAGCTGGGATGGAGTGCTTTCGGACGTCTGAATATTATCTTCAAGAGTGACCTACCATTATGTCTTAAGCGTAGGGTGTTCAACAAATGTGTGCTACCCGTGCTCACGTATGGCTGCGAGACGTGGACCCTCAACACGAGAGATGTCCAAATGCTAAGAATCACACAGCGAGGCATGGAGAGGTGCATGTTGGGCATCACGCGAAAGGATCGTAAGAGGAACGAATGGGTTAGGAAGCAGACAAAAGTACGCGATGTAATAGACGTTGCCAAACAGCTGAAATGGAGATGGGCGGGGCACATTGCTCGCCGAAAGGACGGCCGCTGGACAAATGCCGTCATCCAGTGGTACCCAAGGGGTACGAAACGGCCACAGGGTCGCCCTAAAAGCCGCTGGATTGACGAACTGGTAAAGTTCGGCGGAAATACGTAGCAGCGAACGACACAGGACCGAGAGAGTTGGAGAAAGCTTGGGGAGGCCTTCATCCAGCAGTGGATTGATCCCGGCTGATGATGATGATGATATTATATTTCCAACACTTTTTGTACCCAAGACATTTTTCATTTTAGATAAAATCGACGTGATTATTGCAGTGCCTGAAAGGTGAAATTAATAAATGTGTCATCGTAGTTATAGCTAGGCATCATTGTGTAGTGCTTATATTAAATTTCATCATTACTCTTCCGATACAATAAATTCACTCGGTAGTCGCCCCACCACCATTCGGCTGACTATTGCCTCGCTTTTCAGTCGACCGGAACAAAAGGTTTTTGCAGATGAGCAAATCCTTGATTGCTGTGGGGTTCAATAAGACAGAGAGATCTTCTGGAGACTTACTATGAAATTCCTTATAAACAAAGAGTTTCAGGGTAAAACAGCTCGAATTAATACGCATTGGCGGATAAAGGAATATACCATAATATTTTATTATTATTCTTATATCCATAATATTAATTCTATCGACCGATAGTACTTGATGCAATTTGAATTTAAATTCTAATGGATTTAAGTTTTGTACTATTCGATTAGAATTCTTATATCCGATAATTAATATATATTTACATATTATTATTTATTTAATTGGTAGATTTTTTCTACATAGTACAATATTAATAGTTAAATTGAATTCTATAAACTAAGTTTTTTAATATTAATACTATCGACCGAAGGTACTTGCTCCAATTTGAGTTTAAATTCTAATGGATTTATGTTTTGTACTATTCCATTTGAGTCGTTTTTTGCTACCCGGGTTTCGTCTTTCGGCATCTTCAGGCGCTGTGTATAAATACAAAAGGCAAACATACATGTTTTTAGTTTTTTAAGTCAATATATATATATTTCGTTTGCAATATGTAGGTACCTATCTATCTACCATTAAGACAAAATTTGTCGAATTTAGTATTAGGCAATAATTTTAATATTATATATTATTGACATCTTACTAAGCTTCAAGGGTATCGGCTCTTAAGCGTTGAGAATCAATATCTCAGAGGACTTTTACGGTTACATTAGTACGACCGCGTTACAAACATTCGAGTTCGTTAGCGGACACGGCAGTCCTCGGCGATTGAACTAATCACGAGTAGACGATTCACGTGGTTAGGACACGTGTTCCGGATACCGTCAGACATTACGACACTCAGTATCTTTATAATACAACGTGAAGGATTCCGTTGCCGTGCCCGACCCTCCCTCATACTGGAGCGATACTGCAAAAGCGATGTAAACGCTGCAGGTTTCACATTGCGGAAGGTGTGAGACATGGCGAAGGACCGAGGGAAGTGGCGCGGCCTTGTACTACCCTTATGGCCCGATACTGGGGCGTAACTGAGTGATGTAATTAAGAAAGGTAAAATAAATCACATAATAATTGGCCTATATACCTAATGATTAATTAATTGATTATTATTGTTCAATTATTCACAATGATGATGAATAGCGATCAATTGAAAAACGTGGATTTTAAGAGTAGGTATTCTGCCAAATTAATCAAAAAGTATAGTAGATTATTACTAATCACATTGGGTTAATATTTTTTTGGGTTTTATTTTTTATTAAAAAACCATTAAGTAGTTAATATTTTTTTCCTGTTAATTTTATAAATACAAATAAAATAAAGCAATAATAAATAAAACAATTATAATAGAGTTCGAATGCCTATACGTTTTTTAAATTAATAAATTTATATTTTATATAATCGAAAATACTCTTTTTTAATAAATTTTGTAAGACGTCACTGATTTTTCGTAGCATCAATCAGAAATCTCGATTCTTTAGTAGCTTAACGATAATAATTCTGTAATGGCTCACTTCAAAGGAAAATTTTAACCATTGTGTTTGATTCGAAATGGGTGATAAGCATTTTTGAGTTTCCTGTCATTATTGTTCAAGATTAATATTGCATGAGTATTAATAAGTATCTACATTGACAGCTCTTTCTTTGGGTTATCCACCTTGTAATGAATACATTGTCAAAAAAACATTTTTAAGCAATGACAATAGGATTCTAAATCTTCTCCTTCCATGATTATATTCGGAAAACTGGTTATAAAAATAATTTTTCATTCGAGATTAATAAGAATTATGGGTACTGTTCGGTTATACCGGAGGCAGCGGAAAACGCATTTCGAAAATAGCCGATAAACTGGATTATTTGTTAGGTTAACCTAACCAAACCTAACCTAACCTAACCTAACCTAACCTAACCTAACCCAACCTAACCGAACCTAAACTAACCCAAACTAACAAATAATCCAGTTTATCGACTATTTTCAAAATGCGTTTTCCGCTGCCTCCGGTATAACCGAACAGTACCGAATTATGTATTAGAAGATCCATAACTGCGACTCTTTAATTCTCTACAAGAAAACTGTAGAACATGACGTGTATGACACTACAATATGATTGTCCCATTTACTCCTAGTGGGAAAAGTCCATTGAAATAGAAAAGATACCAGAAATAAATGTAACTTATTTTTTCCCCCATTTGAATGAGGGTAGAAAAAATTCACGTAAAACTGTACCTACTTATTTATGGTAGTTAAAATAACAGTTGTTTTTCTATTTTATTTTCATATTATGTATGTTTTTGAGAGTTTGAGAACAATCTACAACAATCAATCATAAGGAAATTATAATTTTGACCTCCCCTCTTGTTTTTATGTAAAATTTAAGCAATGCGCATTAATTTCATACTTGAATTTTTGGATAATGTAAAATTATTATATAATATAAGATAAAATGCATATGGACGTTACGATTAACATATTTACTTGAAGTAGTACTGTTGTCATAGGTACTTATATAAAAAAAATATAGTGACCATATTTATTTATATAAAAACGATATAGTTCGGTTATGAGGAATACAGCGGAAAACACATTTTGAAAATACCCGATATACTGGATTATTTGTTAGTTTGGCTTAGTTTAGGTTAGGTTAGGTTGGTTTAGGTTAGGTTAGGTTAGGTTGGGTTAGGTTAGGTTTGGTTAGGTTAAACTAACAAATAATCCAGTATATCGGCTATTTTCAAAATGTGTTTGGCGCTGTATTCCTCATAACCTAACTGTACCAAACTTTCTAGTGCCTTCAAATTTACAAGCCATTATTAACATTTTCTTTTGTTTCTCTATCCAAAATATAACTTGCGAATTAAAATCAGACGCAATGAGTTTTTTCCAGCATGGTTTTTAAAATATTTGACAATTAATATGGGTTTTCAAACATAAGTAAATCTAAAGGACTGCATGCTGAAATAAAGAATTGTAATTAATAATACATAACAAATGGTTACCGTATCGTTATTAAGATTATTTAAATCACAAATATGGTAGCCATTTTGTTAACGGTTGTTGTAAACATCCACAGTTACGGAAAATATTATAAATTCTCCGCAAGAATGATATTCGAGATGTTAGTTTCCGCCAGGTGAAAGACATATTGTCAAAAATTTCATTCGGTACACAATTTTTTCTAGGACTTTCCTTATGTATAGGTGCGTATTATTATATTTCTAAAGCTTTTCCAAATTAAATATTTACAATAAATAAATTAATATTCAAAAATTTTATATGATATATTAATACATTCATTTTAATTACCACATTTAAATATCATGTTAATTATATCTAATGGCCAACTACTGCAAACGCGTTACCACTAAATGAGTTAAAAGCCTCGAAAAAAATTAATTAGAAATCTAAATTGTCAAAACTCATTTTTCTGTAAATCAGAAAAATTGTTTTATTTGACTTTCAATCTAATAACGATACAGGCGCGACAATATGGCCTAAACGCATTTACGAAAAGTAAATATAAGCCCCCGGGCGGGATTAGCGCCCGCATCCCCTACTTTTACGAGCAAGCCCAGTACCGTTAGGGCTCCTAATTAATCCAATTACATTTCTATGGTACCGAGAATCTAAGCTTTAAAAAATCAATAATTGTTTACTGAGAGGAGAGGAGAGATTGTCACAAGCAAGGTGCTGATAGCCTTTTTTATATACTTATTAAACTTTAAAAAGTTAAAAACAAAAAAAAAAACCACTTTTATGGATTGTACCTTAAAATGGAAAAACTACAATTTTTTGTATCAACAAAACCGATACTTGAAGATAATATTATGAAATTTCAAATATTTGTATATTTATTGAAAACATAATATGTCTAAATATTTTTTCTATTAAGGGGGGACATGCTCGTCGAAGGTCAAAATTGAGTTTTTATTGTATTTTCAAACCATGATCCTGGACACTCCTTAAACGTTGTAGATAATCTATTTATATAATTTTGAAGCCTTATTATCCTTTATAGTTA
Organism: Rhyacophila brunnea; assembly: GCF_057557595.1. Lineage (NCBI taxonomy): Eukaryota > Metazoa > Arthropoda > Insecta > Trichoptera > Rhyacophilidae > Rhyacophila > Rhyacophila brunnea. Next base: position 2,792,731 of record NW_028232796.1, on the reverse strand, counting down.
TTTTAAACATTTGATGACTGCATGAAGTATTTTTGTTACATAAAATAGTATTCTTTTAAACCTCTCGCTCTAATGTTTTAGAATATAGTCATATTTCGGTACATAACTGTGCAGTGGTGTTAAGATTTTTTACATTTATTAATTTTTAAACGCATTTATAAAACCATTAGCATAATTTATTACGAGATAATTTTTGTAAAATATTCACGATAAAAAATTATATTGATAATCTCTGTGATCCCAAATTTGACAAGAATTAGGCATTTTATTATTCAAAAAATGGGCAAGATTAACACATTTGAAGATAATTCTAAAGATATTTATTATAAGCTATGTCTTTGACCATTCAAGTGTGTTAAACATCTTATGAATAATGATTGCTTTATAATAATTATTGACCTAAGAATAAGGTAGTGTTTTTTTGAAATACGCCATTTCTTTTGTCATTCCCCAGTGGTTAAGCTACAACATACGGCCGTAGCCATAAATTGACAAACTATAATTGAAGTAGGGAGTAAAATGATATTGACGCGCGTGTTTGAACATGTACCGTTTAAAAAAAAAATTGAAAAAATTCAGTTAGGTACATGTTCAAACACGCGCGTTAACATAATTTTACTCCCTACTTTAATTAGAGTTTGTCAATTTATGGCTACGGCCGTATGTTGTAGCTTAACTACTAGGGAATGACAAAAAAAATGGCGTATTTCAAAAAAACACTACCTTATTCTTAGGTCAATAATTATTATAAAGCAATCATTATTCATAAGATGTTTATCACACTTGAATGGTCAAAGATATAGCTTATAATACGTATCTTTAGAATCATCTTCAAATGTTTAATATTGCCGATTTTTTGAATAATAAAATGTCTAATTCTTGTCAAATTTGGGATCACAGAGATTATCAATATAATTTTTTATCGTGAATATTTTACAAAAATTATCTCGTAATAAATTATGCTAATGGTTTTATAAATGCGTTTAAAAATTAATAAATGTAAAAAATCTTAACACCACTGCACAGTTATGTACCGAAATATGACTATATACTAAAACATTAGAGCGAGAGGTTTAAAAGAATACTATTTTATGTAACAAAAATACTTCATGCAGTCATCAAATGTTTAAAATAAGTATAAAGGATAATAAGGCTTCAAAATTATATAAATAGATTATCTACAACGTTTAAGGAGTGTCCAGGATCATGGTTTGAAAATACAATAAAAACTCAATTTTGACCTTCGACGAGCATGTCCCCCCTTAAGTAGATATATAATTACACAGATATTCATAGGCAAAGAACAGTTTATTTATACAAAATAATAATTAGATATTGTCGTAATAAAATATGTTATCCTAAGTACTCGACCTTAAATCTAACACACATTAAATTTAATTACACATTGCTGAACAAAACACTGCAAGGATATACGTAAAGAGGTATCCTTAAAGTTTTAAAATCAATTAATCAATTAGATTGGTTGGAACTATAAAAATGTTCAAGAAAAATTACTTTTACTTTTAAAAATGTAGTCATTATAAATATTGAAATTTCACAATAAAATATATTCTACAATGAATTCCTACCCAAATTATCGATACAGTATATACTTGGTATAGTTCAGTATAATATAGTAAATTGTATGGTGATAATGTGACTACATAAATGTCTATTGAATACATTATTGTAGAATTTCAATAATAAGTATTATAATAATGATATATTAAGAACATATTTTAGAAATATATTGCCATGAAATGAGTTTTATCAATATCTTTTCTTCTTCATTTAATTTGTTTAGTAATAAACAATGCGTTTCATAATATGCAAACCTTTAGTTAAACTGTTTTACTTATGTTGTATGCATGGTTACATAAAGAGCTTATTTACTCATAATACGAGTTATTCAAATAATGCATGTCGCACCAAATAGCTATGCATACAAAGTTCATTAGACTGAAAAAGCTTTCCGAGAATCCCTTTCGCACGTAACGGCTAAAGACATACGCGAATATAATAACGATATTTCACGGGAGTTAAACAATAGTGATGTCCCTATTTATTAGGCTCGGCCTACATGCATATCGTGAGTTGCTACAACCGCGAAAGGTTCGTAAAAGGAGCTGCGACAACACGCAGCAACCAGCGACAAACTGAGGAAAATTGCTTAAGTTTTTATGCATTTATGAACTGATAGTAAGTGTCTCTATTTTGGTAGAGCCATATAGACTAAAAGACGTAATATTACTAAAATAAAAGGTATTTGAAAAAAATGTTCAGTTTTTTTCTTGGTTGACTAACTGAGGTGTAACACTTAGAATATAATATAATCTAAAAAATAGAATTCTTAATGATTTACTGTGCTATGTAGAACTTCGATATTAAAGCTATTAAACTAATTTAATAAATAAAAAGGCACCTATAACATATTAAATAGTTCAAGTGTAAAAAATTACAATACTTAACTTACTACTTACTGAAAAGTTATTTTTTATATTCATTTTTTCGATGTCAGACTTAGTAGGTTACATAAAAGACATTCGAAAGTCCTGACTAAAGTATACCACAAATATAGCATAGAACCGGTAGATATCTTTTGAAAGACCAACACTGGCTAAATAAGACTACCCTCCTAACAAACCCCTTCAAAGCTCACAAGTACACAGCCTCACACGTTTATTTTATACATACATAAATCTACGACGCATACATACAAGGAAATATAAGCTTTTAGATGTTCCTTGGAAATTAAATGCTATATAAGAAGCGTTCCTTAGGCGTGCCTACTAAATAAAGATCTTTCATAATAAAGAAAGCTGCACGAACAAAATCTAAGTTATGGTGGATTTTCTTAAGCGTATTTTGGTAAGTTATGTTATTTAATTATATTTCATGGATGCCCGTTTTTTGCCATTACTTTTGTTGTCAGTTTTGATGAGAAAGCAGAAATAAAATATTATTTTGCTTACATATATTTTATGTTTCGTTTATTAAATTATATTATAGTTACATGAAAACATATTTTACTGTGAATTCATTATAATTGATTACAACAACTCCCAATAAAGTAACAGTAACTAAGTATTCTCCATGTTTTCATCTGAAACAATAATATGAATAAACTCTGAAATAAAATTCTCAATAAATTAAATGATTTAAAAAAAATTGTAACTAGAGTATAAATAAAAGTGTACTTATTTAGAAATTTGTTAAAATTAAAAACAAAACCAAAGCTTATTTCTTATTAAAAATGTAAGTAGGAAGGAAACCCACCGAATTATCATACAATATTTACATCGTAAGTATTATTTCATTCTCCAATTTATTCTGTGTAACACCATTGTTTTTTAATACATGTCGTGTATTATAACAGAGAATTGCATTATGTTGATCATTTCTTTAAATTTGCGAAAATAACAGTTTCGTTGGATTGATGAAAATTGTTTTCGGCTAGCATGGGTTTACGCCAAATTCGTGAATCGGCCTAATGTATTCGTGAAATTTTCTTTCGTACGAAAACATTAATACTTAAGATAGTACGTCATACAAATAACATTAATAACCAAATTACCAGCACAGACCATTTATTCATAACGATAAATATATAGGTACCTACCTACCTAATTGACTTATTTATATATATATGACAGTCGCGTGTACCTCATTTTTTCTATCCAAAAAAATTATTAAGACTATAGTCTGTCTGAAAACGCTTAGACATATTATTAAACAGATTGCGTAAGACGTGTTACTGATAGTGGTGATTATATTATTTTTAATTACATAATAATATTAATGTGAACTTTTAGTCACTCCTGATACACATTTTTACGGCGTTTTATGTCTCTTATCGTATTCTATAACCAGCGGGATGTTTTGATGGCACAGATGATGCAATCAAATAGTAAAAATAATTAAAAATGGCCTCGAAACGGTTCTTAAATTATACCAAGATCAATGAGAGTCGTTTAAAATAATACTCAAAGCAAAATAAAATCCATGTAATTGTATACCAAAAATAAACCCGTAGTTAGAATTTTATTGTTATCATGGTTTTTATTATATTTCATCATAGGGGCCTTAGAATCAATCAGTGCATCGGGTTTCAAAGTTTTTAAATCCGCCACTGGCAATAACTACTTTTAATTTGGTGATACTGTGCAAAAATTGTAGGTAACCATGCTATAAATACTTATTAAATTTATCTCACAGATCAAACGAGTAGTAAAATATTATCTAATGAGTACATACCTATCTATTATTGCTAGAACAACTTCGCGCGGGAAAGCATTGCGCTGTGGAAAAATAAACAGCGCGCGCTTAAATAGAATAAATTTGAAATGCAGCCCACCCAAAATGTGAAGAGAGATGCATGTTCTATTATTGCCACTGCTTTGTAAATTCAATGTTGCACTGAAATCGTTTGACAAAGGGATATATGGCGTGGTCATAAACGCACTATAAGAATTTTGTTTATGAATGTCAAGTTAATGTTAATTAATTTCTACAACTCAATATTAATAATAATGGCATATTATATTTTATATAGTGAAAAAAAACAAGATGTTTTCTCGAGGTGTGTATTCATCTTTATTATTATTATCAGATAATGGGAGATACGTAAAGTCAATAAAATTCATTATAGGAAAAATATAATTTTGAAATATTGAAAAAAATTCTAGAAAAAAAGTTGGACCGGTACCAATCGAATCGAACTCACGTCTTTCACTTTCCGGGTGAGTAGTGTCGCCTCTAATTCATGCGAATTATTTCTTACAACTTGTTAGTATTTATTATTATACCTACCTATGAATTGCCATTATCTTGTGGATATGTATATTTTATAAAAAAAATACTTCACTCACGTTTCACTTATATTGTTATACAATCGATTAAATTTATTAAAACATTGACTCAATCATTGCCAAATCAAAAAGTAGGTACTATTAATATTTCAATATATTATTCTCTTCATTTTATGGAGTTAAATATAAAATACTATCCAATTATTTCAACATAACAGCCTTTGTTCCTATTTTATGATCATTCTAAAATAACACACCACACCACGTTAATTTTCTCCATATGGCTAACCACACTTTTTACAATTACCTCTATTATTTCTACAAATCTAGGGATCTTTTTGTAGTACAAAAACACTGTTGAAAAGCATCTGTTATTTTTGCCTCTTACAAAACCTAAAAATAACACTTGCCTTATTTAGTGTATGATAATAATATTAGTATGTAGATTAATCTACTAGAATATAATATTCCTAATTTAGGTAAGCATATAATATATATTATGTAATACTCGTATTAACAATGTTAGTGAAAATATTAATTCAAATTTGGTCGGTTTATAAATCAACGTATATATACTAATATTTATTTCGTTTAATTTCATTCATAAATTTCTTTAAAAATACCCTTACCCAACGTCTCGTAAAATGGAGAAATTATAATATTAAATCTATACTTCAGTAGTTTAGAATCATAACACGAATCATTCAAAAAAAAAACTTTAGAATTCTATTTTTCGTAATTCTAAAAGAGTAATAAATTCTCATGAATATTTTTGAGTGACATAGACATGGAGGTCAAGGCTGTATTCTGTGAGGACCAAATGTCGTTTGTTTAACGTGTGCGTGCTACCTGTGCTCCTGTATGGTTGTGAGGCATGGCATTTTACTAAGCTTCAAGAGTTTCGGCTTTTAAGCTTTGAGCATCGATGTCTCCGCCGAATCGTAGGAGTACATTGATACGACCGCGTTACAAACACCCGAGCTCGTTAGCAGACACAGCAGCTTTCGGTGATTGAGGTTATCACGAAGAGACGCTTTGCGTGGCTGGGACACGTATTCCGCATGCCGCCAGAGGGTGCGACACTTCGTACCCTAATGGCACAGCCTTAAGCGGAACCCGTGGCCGGGCCCCCTCACCCTGCATGGGGTGCTGCAAGAGCGACATACATACTGCAGGTCTGACATGGCGGGAGGCGCAAGAGTTGGCGATGGACCTCGGTTCCCTCGGGAAGTGGCGCGAACTTGTGCTTGCCATATGCCCCAATGTTGGGACGTGATAGGGTGGAAGAAGACATTGTCCATTTGTAGTATTTATTAAATATATATAAAGACCCTGATGTCTCTTTCTTGAGATAGACAATTCAGAATGATAGCGTGAGAAATAAATAATTATTACGTACTTATCACTAATTTAGTAGAAAGACCTTATTGCCACAGCATAATTTACTCAATAATAATTGATAGTGTTCATTTAAAACGATTTTCACATTGTTCAAAGTAATTTTTCGTATCCAATAAATGTTAATTAAATAGGTTGATGCATCTGGAATCACTTGGTATAATTAACTCAATAATGAAAAAAATGTTTTTAAAAAAGGTTTTACCAAGCGTCTTAACTTACAGAACCTATTTATTAATATTATCCACCAATCACTTTAACATCAATCATTCAGTCGTATCTAAAGTCATTAAGTTGGATACAAAAAATCATGGAGCTAGAGAAATGGTGACAACTTGAGGATATTTTCATCCAACAGTGAATTGGCAATGGCTGCTGATGACTATATTGCATTGTACTTATTATAATTTCATTGCCAACTTAAATCGTAATCTCTTTATGAGAATTTTTTTCTACAATTAATTATTTAAGCGGCTTACCTCTACTGATTATATGTAGGTATGTACATAATATATACACATAAGTGTATTATTACTATTTAAACGCATATAAATAAGAAAAAAATCCATATGATATTTTAATGATTTACCCAATTAAAACATCTGTTTATACTGGGATGGAACAGATTACTGATCGAAGAAATTTACGAGAATATTTTACGAGCAATTTTGTGATTACCAACTGTAAATAATACTTACAGAATTTCTTACAAAGATACCTTATTATTAAGATATTATTATAAACGTTTTATACGTAGATATTGTAAATACACTAAAATTAAATTTGTTCAATCAATATAATTAATTATCCACCGTTTGAACACAGTAATATTTTACAGTGTGTAAATAAATTTAAATCGCGTAAAAGTTAATAACTGATGTACGGAAATTCTTCAAGTACGATAATAAAACTTCACCTTGCGTAATAAATTAAATAAGTTCCATAAATTATAAATAGACTGTAAAGAAAATAGATATTGCTTGAACAGTAAGTGTGTTAAAGTAAAGAATGGTTTACTGCATCGATTCTGACAGCTAATTACGAGTAACATATAAACTGGATTACAAAAACCACACAAATGATTTAATAAAATATTTAAAAGTTTTTTTATAATATTATCGTGGAGTGTCATCAAAGCTTTAGTATTATTATACATAATAATTTATGTAGTATGATAATTTTTGATCGCTGCTTGTCTGTATATTATAATATAACACTTAATACATTTAGAATGAAAATTTTCTTAATTTAACTTATGAAAAGCTCATCAATACGTAGTCAATTCCAAGAAACTTCAGCATAAGACGTTTTCCCGTGCCACGGCAATTTATTCACTATTTAAGATTTTTTTATTTATAATGCAAACACTAACATAATACGAGTATGTTAATCTTTTTTGATTGCATGAATACCAGTTTTACTTTTCAGCGTCTTCAGCATCTTCAGTATCTTCAGTGTATATATTATTATACTTATATAATTATTTGTTTCTACTAGTTTATCTGCAGATATACATACAACATACTGCCGAAGGGTGAAACTATGGTTACCCTGAATAGATTGTGTTAATTTTATTATCATATTTATTTTATTTATCAATGAACTTACGTTATTACGCACTGTACTGAATATTGACCGATAATTGATAATACGAGGAAGAATCAAATCTCAAATAATTCACTGCAGTGATGAATATAATAAAGAATCTATATTATAATACTCCAGTTTTAGTACACTACACTTCGAGCTTTTAAAAGCTGTCGACTGTTACATACGAATTCAGTATGAAATAATTTTGGAATACCTACCCATATTTCCCGTTCGACACCTGTGGTTTAGGTAAAAAATATTTCACAATAAATTGATTAAGTTGTTTCGTTCATCGTTACATCGTTCAAGCATATTTTTTTATGTTAATAAATAAAAAAGATTTTAAATTTGTGCACGAAATATACCAAGAAGTTGTAAGACAATATACTATATTTATTTCCAAGATCTATGTAGAATTTGGGATGAAATTCAATGTGATTTTGCATCACTGAAACTAAAATAAATACATACATCTGGATCAATTTATTCGGATACAAGTATCCATAAATCCAGACACCGATGTAATAAAATATTAAAGCGTAAAAATTTTAATATTGAAATGTTTGCTATATTTAACGCATTCATTATTTTTTTTTAAAACTAGTTAATACTTATTATAATTAACTTTTATTTTTTCAATTATTAAATCAGTTTTTCAATGGTTTTCAAGAATTTTCAAGTCTTCATTTTAATTTGTAGCCTTTATGAAGATATAAAAAAATACGTTCTTCATTTAATCATTTAAATTTTCGAGTAGGTATGTAGTGGTAATTATTGTAACAAAATTACACATTTATTTTTGTAATTTTACCACGTTTTTATTAGCTCGTATTCTTGTTTGTCCAGTACACATTTTTTCTTGTGTGTCCAGTACAATTTTTTTCTTGTTTGTCCAAGATTTGTATTGGACGATTGAAGATTTTTAACTAACTTCCCGACTAGTTACGACTAACACGACGACAATGCACTCTTTTAATACTTTTAGCCATCTTAAGCAGAATTGAATTCATTTTCAGTTAATTCTGTTTTGTATGGAGAATTATTATTTTTGGTTGCTAAGGGGGTCCAAGTAACTAAATTATTAATATATACGTGCGTTACTATGGAAATAAATATGAAATGTCAAAACGACATTTCAGTATTCTCTATTTATTCAGTATTTCTATCAAGTACAATAAAAAGTTTTTATTAATACATAGAATTGTCAAGTTTATTTGATTAAACAGAAAATTTAAAAACGTGGTATATAAAATGTTCTTTTTATCTTGTAATTATTTATTTAGTAATTAATTCAACGTTATTTATGTATATTGATGTAAACAATTTAAAAAATGGCAATGATGCGCACATACCTCCTGCACTCACTCATTGAAGACCACTTACTGATAGAGATTATCGAATTGTTTTATGTTACATTGCATCATACGCAATGCCGTCTTGCTTTTTTGGAAACACTCAAAATAATAAATCCGATAAATGCATATTTTTTTTATTTAAATGAGAAACGCTAAATTAGAGCATTTAGATAATTGTGTAGCCTACAATTGTACGGCATTGATAGTTCTGAATATTATTATATGGTACATGGTTACATAAATAACCTTAACATGCTACAACTGCTTATAGTCGATACTACTCTATACATACCAAACACATGTTTAGGTAGGGCGAAGAAAAAAGTAATAACGCACACATCACTCAGCGTTTTTACACTCTGGTAGTTATGTAGAAGAATTTATGAAGCCCTCTTTGAATAAACATTTATTAGGAGGATTTTACAACCCCATTGCGCCTGTCAGGCTCGTGTCTCGCTAAGCGACATTCGGGTCTAATGATATATAACAAATATATTTTTTGTATGCATATTGCTTCTCCACTGTCAACCTGTGTCGTGTATGGTAATACGGTTGAGTTTCAACAGCCACCGACGAATTAAAAGCTTTATATTGGGCTTGTGGCGGAAACGTTTAATTATTGCATGTGTACGAAATATAAATGTGAAACATTAACGTAAATTCGTAAAACAGGTATTATGTACTTTAAAAAAATAAAAAAAGTAAAATAATAAATCTAAAAAAACCTAATACAGCATTATTTTTTTATAAAACAACACTTCGAGGATCTCCTGCACCATTTTCATCATAAAAGTAGAATATGACATCAAAAAATTATGAGAATAATTCCACTTAATAGATAACAATTACAAGGTAAAAAAAACTTTTTATATACAACGTTTTTAAATTTTCTGTTGAATTAATATGCTCAATATGCTCAAACTTGTACTTGATATGAAGTAAATAAAAAACTGTTCGGTTATACCGGAGGCAGCGGAAAACGCATTTTGAAAATAGCCGATAAACTGGATTATTTATTAGTTTGGGTTAGTTTAGGTTCGGTTAGGTTGGGTTAGGTTAGGTTAGGTTAGGTTAGGTTAGGTTTGGTTAGGTTAACCTAACAAATAATCCAGTTTATCGGCTATCTTCAAAATGCGTTTTCCGCTGCCTCCGGTATAACCGAACAGTACCAAAAAAACAAACAAACAAACACATATAGAATACTGAAATGTTATTTTGACATTTCATTTTGATTTCCATAGTAACGCACGCATATAATATTAATAATTTAGTTGCTAGAACCACCCACTTAGCAACCAATAATAGTCTTTTACGTTTTAAGGATTTTTCTGAAATAACTTTCCATACAAAACAGAATTAACTGAAAATGAATTCAATTCTGCTTAAAGATCGCTAAAAGTATTAAAAGAGTGCATTGGCATCGTGTTCTGATATATTCTAAAAGTTTCAAATGTCTAGCTAGTCGGGAAGTTAGTTAAAAATCAATTGCAAGATTTGTACTGGACAAACAACCACCGGACAAACAAGAATACGAGTTAATAAAAACGTTGTAAAAAATGAAACAGGCGAATATAATATATTTCAATGCTCATAATACGTCATACAGGTAAGTGAGAAACCAGTGATAAATAAGTGAAAAACACGTCGCATTGTTGATTTGGTCAATCCTTCTGGAAGGAGCTTTTTGTCGTGTTTTTCGATCTTTGACTTGTGAATCTGATGTTCGCTGATGATAAAATCGTTGATTTCTTTGGCCATCCAGCAGCCGTCTCTATCATTAGTTGTAAAATGCGCCTAACTTATACTTCTACCATTCTCTTGTTTTTACCATCCATGTCTTGAAACCATAGTAGGTATCTTTACAGATTTTAAAGACAAGAGAAAATAATATTAAACGTATTTTAGTTGCTGTAGTTGCAATTGTTTTTGCTTATCCAAATTGATTACAGATTCGATAGTGCATATTTTTTGATATTCCATGTTTGTATGGGTAAATATAAAAGGTGTTAAATGATTGTATTTTTCTGATTAGAACACTATGTCTAAAAGTACGAGGATTGATAATGTTTGCCACCCTGAGTAATTGGTATGTTTGCCTTCCATCTTATGGCGATCCTGTTTTTACTACTAACGATGAGTTTCTAAACAGTTGGGTCATAAAACTCGCGCGGTAAGACGGCCGGCCAAAGGAAAAGGATAACCACTCACATGGCTTCGGGCGAGGTACATAAAACAACAAAAAGTCAAAACGATCAACCAACCTGCCAAGTACGACTACCATACCCTTACTTTTGCCATCTAAGGTGGCTCGCATACAAACTTTACACGCAACATTTATTTACTAAAAGTTTAGAATAAATTTCTTCCAAATTAAGCCGGCTGTCTGTTGGATACAGACTAGCACATAAAAAATTATGAGGGGGTTCCATTTAAAAAATATTCATATAATTTTTAATTGATTTTTAAAGCGGTGGGAAGGGACGGGGTTAAGAAAAGTGCCACTGACTTCCACATTTACTCTACCGACGACGCAAAGCTTCTCGTCACTTCAATCGCTGAATACCACACTTTACTAGATACATTCTTTATACCCAGATACTCCGCACTTTAAATCTAGCGATAAACACCTGGACAGCAGTTATAACCTACAATTTATTGTGAGCTGTCGCATCCACAAATGGTTATTGAATGCGCATGGCTTAACGGTCATATTTATTACGATCGTTAGTGTCCGTTTGTATCGTCAACGCTATCTTGTCTTTTAGATATGCCGCATCATCCGGGTTACGATCCTCAATCATGAACTCCTAACGAAATAATATTCTATTTACATAAATAATTTGTATTTTTTCCGTTTCTGGGGGGGGAACGCGATACCCCTTTTTGTGTAAGCCTGGTTGGATAAGTGGGTCATGATGACGTGGTTTCCGGAAAAGAAAATTTATTATCTTTCAAAACAAACATGATGTATAACGGCGAGCTATAAATTCTACACTATAGTAAGTACCTACCTAAAAATGCCTAACGTTCGTTACACCATAGTATACGTCTGAAAAATAAATTTTAAACGTAGTGGAAAACATAGTCAAAATATCAACATACACAAAATTATGACAGTAAATATTCCATAAATAATTAATCAATAATATATACAGTGTTGTCCCGTGGGGGTAGGCAGATTGAGCGTCGCTTGGGGGCGGCAGTTACCCAAAGGGCGGCAAATCGAGGAGAATTATTAGGTATATATAGAAATAGCTACCTAAACTTAGTAATAACGGAAATATCTTTCCATTAAAAAAATCAGCTCACTGGTTTGAAACAAAATGTATTAATTAGGTACCCACTTACTATAAAAGTTTCAACAAAACTTTATTTTTTTGTCGGGCTCGCGATGTCTAGGATACTTCCGTTGTCCTTCGACGTCTTGGTGAACAGCAATGACACGTGCATACCTAATTTAAAAATTATCCAAACATGTTTGCCAGTCACTCGCCTATCTGAACCTATCTGAAACCGTAGACTCGCAATATTGTCTATTGAGATGATAATACCCAATATTGTCTACAGATATGGCATTTAAATTAGATTTAGTGGTATATATCTATCTTGCTAGTAATGTATCCATACAACACATTTCTTAGATATTGGAGTCATGAAAGGATGATAAAAAGTATTGTAAAAAATGTGGTGGCATTTTGGCACTGCCTAGGGGCGGCATTTTGTCTAGGGACGTCACTGAATACATAGGTAGGTAGAACATAGTTTAGTATCATTGACTCATCGTGAAGTTTATATACTTATACAGTTTAGAAAATATATGTGTTGATAGTTTTCTAAAACACTGCGTATAGCAATAACAGCATACGGATAAAAATATTGCAGTTTCAATTAATATCAGAGCAACAAATGTGTGCGCACTCCCTATAATACCCTTGCCATCTAAGTGGAATCAGTAGTGGCTGAGCAACATAAAAATGTATCCACACAACGCCCAGTAAGTCTTGTCTTACTCTCTGAGGTAATCCATTAAAATTCCGTAACATTTATTTAAAATAAAAAAACTACCATGCATATAGTTAATGAAAATGTCTGGAAGTTTATGTTGTTTATAAATAATATGTCGACTGTGTTCAATGGAAATTCCTTTGGCTTAATAAGAAATATTCATCAGGAATTTTCTAATAAACACGAACCATACAAAATTGATTTGATAAAAATATTATGAAATTTTATAATCAGAGAGCATTTTATGTTTGATGTAATATTGGTTTGAACTTCTACAAATATTACATATTCCGAATTTTTTATAAGTACTTCTTTATTTCTAATAAACATATTTTTTATCATGTAGCATTTTTGGAATATTTTAGTGTGTTTATTATATTGTTTATTGGTGAAATGTGTATTGGCAAATTATTTATTTCTGAATTTTCGATAATAATAATAATATGTCCACCTAAATATTCTAATTAATAAATGATTATAAGCTGTATTTTTCTGCCATTCCATGTACAATAATTAAAATACTTATTCTTGCATATGATTTTGGGTACAATACAAGTGAAAGAAGTTCAGTCAGTAGATAGATACGAGGTACAAGTATTGCCAAAATGGTCATGTTTATAGTTAAGAAAACAATACTAAACCTAGGTGTAATACTAACTATGCAAGTTTCATGGTTTATTTCAGGAATAGCTGTACATTTAATAATACGAGGAATAGACATTCTGCATTAATCTAAAATTGCATTAACATACTTACAATGTCCGGCAAATGCAAACGAAAATAGTGCGACAATAAATGATTTCTGCTAAAATTAATGAATAGTAATTTTATAATTACGTAAACGGCCACGATCGTTGGCTAAGTGGCTTATTTGAATGTCGTGGGTTCCAGAATATAATCCTGGCTCTGGCAAGTATACATATTGTTTTTCAATTTGTGTTTGAAGTCAGAGTGTAGACCTAATTTATGTTGAACAAGTGGCCAACATTTTTCGTAAAAACAAAAATCTGTTAATACAAACTACACTCTGGAGGCCCATATTATGATCTTATTAGGATCAAACATGGTCAAAAAAAAGTATATAATGTATAAACGTTAATCCCTTTCTCAAATTCACTTTTATATATCTAGGCTTCGTCTAGTAGGGCCTTTTAAAGTTTGTAGGATTAATCCAAAATGCATTCGTTATAATAATATATATATATATAATTATATACTAAGGAGTGGTGTTTAATTTTTTATTGCATAGCAGCCGATCGAAAATATTTGGCACTATAATAAATCGGAAATGCCATTTAAAAATGATACAGATTTAATATTTTTTGCAACATCGACAGGAAACATTTGTTTTAATGCTTCCTGGATACAAAGCATTAAAAAGCCGAATTCGATTTTTGTTGATTATTGACACTCGTCAGTTACGGCATACAATTTCTGTCGCTGTGTATAATTCTAAATTCGAAAATTCTCGGTCGTTTGTTTTGTCCATAAACAAAACAGTGTTTCGGTATTTCGTGCATAAAATCAATCTCATTCAATAAAAAAGCCAATCAAATTTACTAACGATGTTTGGAAAGTAAAAAGTTTTTGTCAGTCTTTTTACAACAGCAAAACATTCGTAACTTTTGTACGTAACATTGTTTAAGAAGATTTTCTGCTGTAATACTAAAAAATATCTTTAAGTGTCTTATATTGATAACGAATATTATGTACCTACCTATCTATCTACATTGCATACCAATAATAAATATCACGCCTTTTCCTCTCTATACGTCCTTTAGGCCCTTTATGCCCTTTAACATAAAATATGAGGTTGTACGTATGAGTAAGGATTGCAATACCGAATACAGAATCAAAACCGGTATTTTGGATATAGATACCGGTATTCATTAAAACAGAGAAATAACAGAAGTATCTTATCAATCAACATAGCTATAAATATCTTTAAAATATTAATATTGTGTAGTAAAAATTTATATACTTATGTACATATATAGTTATTGTGTATATCTTCAAAAATATAGAAAATAATACGTAGTGGGAATTCTGACTTGACAATAAAATATCTCTCCAAAATGGTTAGTAGGTATATTAAGAGTAGAGTCTGTCAGAAAGTCTGACTGCATACCTTGTATACTTGACAATTTGTCATAAAATATTCACTACTAAGGGGAAGGCCACAAATAATAATAAAAACAAAAAATATTAAGCTGAGGTTACAGATAAATTTAAAAATATGAAAACTGACTGGTGAAAATCGTATGAGTGAATTCCCTGTAATCCGATTTCATTACGCAAAATCACACGTGCTATGTGCTACAGCTAGACACTGATTTCAACAAAATCAAACCATAAATAAATTATTATATTATCCGTCAATACTTTTACAGTCATTGCTATTTATTGAATATAAATTCAATTAATATAATAAATACATTCGGATTTGAAACCTAAAACACCGCTATTTTCGATTTTTCCGTATCAATAAACACTGGGATCCCGGTTTTGGAATACCGGTATAATAATCCCTTTGTGTAAAGAGTTATCAACTTATCTGTTAAATGTACGAAATGTTAAGGTACGAAAGGCAGCTGGTGACAAGCTGAGACAGTTATAAGTGGATTTTTTATTAATAAAATATAAAGGTCGTCGACACCCCAAAAAGCTTTACAATCATCCAAAAAGATATTTATTATCTTCATTATTTTCAACTTAATCTGATTTTTTTTGAGCACCTTGTGACAATTTTAAATTGTTTATACCGTACGATTGAAAATAATTTGTAGAAAATTAATATACATACTTGTTTAAGGTATGACTTAATTGCGGAGAATTAAGGACGTTATAAAAAGGTCTGAATTTTCCAAGTCTAGCAAATAAATAAATTTGATTTGGTCACAGTATTAAAAATCTTTATTTAATATAAATTATTGTCACTAAAACATATTAAATTGCATTTTTCATATTTTTCCAATACCTACAATATACCTGCAGAACCTAAATCCAAGCGGTTACAAGTAAATTATACGTAAAACATTTCGCTATAGCATCGTATACCGTGAGTTGTCTTACCGGAAATAGATGCCCGTATAGCATTCAAATAAATAAAAAATACGCGTTGGTCGTGAACCATTGCAGACAGCAATGTCCAATTTTATTAGATTCAATAATAACATTAATTGATAAGTACCTATAACTTGATACTTACGAATATCTATCAGAATTTTATATAAATTATAGATACCATAATATGATTTCTTAAAATTACTTACCTACTTATTTTCTTTTGTCTTTCCCTTATATTCCAGTGTTTTATTAATATTATGTTTGGTCCCATACGGCCATCTAGTTCTGATAAAACATCTCACGGTAAACTGTGTTACGAGTAACCGAAAACGAATCCAAAGTAGCACTGCACGTAATCAAACAAATTGTAATATTGTCCCCTAGCTTACATAATAATATACCTAGTGGTAACCCTTCTATAATATTATTTCATGTAAGTGTAAGTAAATGAATGAAAAACGGTTAGACCCAGAATGACTCAATTATTATGCGGGAAAGAAAACCGCAAGTTATTACAAATTCACAATATTATAAATATTGCCTCAGTTATACAAATATAATATACTTATCAAGAAGTATTATTCATTTGTTATCCAATCCTCTTACTTCAGAATATATTAGGGAGATATTGTATTATATTTTGCACTAATTCGGTTGATATTGTATATTTTATACAAGTGTTTTTTTAAATAAAATTATTATTGAGATATTACCACTTGGTGTATGTTCAAAAAAACTGGGTCTTCCACCATCAATTAAACACGTCAACATTTTACAGCGGGTCTAAATAATAGGCAGAAGTTGGCAGGGTCCGAGCGGGGTTTGAACACAATGGAAATCGTAACGAGTGGTATGACTTCTTTGTTGGTGAGTTGTATGAAATTAGGTCTCTATGCCAAAGTCATCCTGAAATAAAAAAGCTGTTTTTTCTGCAGCTTTGTCTGTGTGTTGTGAAAATAAAATGTTGCAGAAAATTGGAATAAAAGAGCCGCAGGGAGTGGGGTTCCTCAAACGCGCAACCAGAGGTGTCCAATCTTATTCTAATATATTTTTTGTAATATTTATCTACCCATCGGTTTATGGATAATCGATTAAATGAAATGGACTTATTTTTTATCATAAATATTAGTGATACTAACATTCGGTCAGACATTAAAAAACCCCTGTATTTTATGAAGCAAAATTTGTTGATTTCATACATAACTAATTGATTATTCTTCTCGTCGTTCGTCGCCTGAGACATTGATCCATTTATGGGGAGTTGCGACGACAACATAGCTCCTCCTACTACCCTTTGTTTTTCTTTACAACACGATAATTATGAGTGAATCACACTTCTCATTGCGAAAAAAATGTTAATTAAGTATTATTGAACCCTACTTGAATATTGCCCTTATTCATTATTTTCACTGCGGAGTATTTAATTACTTTTTAATTACCACATTTACATATCATGCTAATTATATCTAATGGCCTCTAATCAGGACAAAACAGCTGTGGCGTTCGCGCTGTAAGGATTAATAATATGTATGGTATACATACCTGTATATTGTATAGCTACTTTATAATAATATGATCTGAAAAACATCAGTTTTTATATCCCTGATGCAAAAGAGTACCAAAATACCGGTAGATAATGAATGCTCTCTTGCACCTTCAGTGTACATACTCTAGTTAAATGTAGGTAGGTAATTTTTTTGAAATGCATAGTTAGAGCATAAATAACTGAGAAGTCAAAAAAGGACCTTCGTAGAAATATGTTAAGTATATAGCAAATTGGATACTCTTATCAGTAGTCAGATATTTATGATCGTAAATATAATTTTTACCTTCAATTATTTTTTTAATTACATTCATAATTTATCAATATTTAAATATAATAATATTATAGAAAAATTCTTTTAATCGTATTAAACATTAAAAAAACAACCATGATGGTCGATTGGCTTATGCATCGGCTTATAGTGTCGTAGGTCCCAGTTTCGAATTCTGGGTCTGGCAAATACATTATATTATAGTGTGTTTGGAGTCCGAGAATAGACCTGATAGGTTGAGCAAGTGGCTCACATCCATTTCTCGTAAAAACAAAAATCTGTTGATACAAAACCTCTACCCAGTGGAGGCCAATATGATCTTGTTAGGATGGGGCATGGTTTGATAAATATTAATAATAATAATAAACGTAAATTTGACACCTTTGCATTATATTAATTGTTAGATAATTTAATATTGAGAAGCTATAATCGCCTACATATTATGTAGACTTTTCTATAACCAACGTCATTATAATATCATAGTAATAAAAACGTACGATCCGCTGTAAAAAGTATTTAAAAAACGATTTAAATTATTGTTATGTTATAACTGTTTATTAAATAGGTACATATAGGTAAATATGTGATATTTATTTATATTATATAAAGTTATATTAACGCATATACGTATTATAATTGGTTACCGTATTAATATTAGCTTTTTGTTACTTAAATACAAAATAAGTTTATTTTTGAAAACTTTACAAATTAGTATGTACACATTTATTTTATTTTACGGTGATACCTATGATGTGCAATAATGTTTTTGGGATGTATTGAGACTTGTACAAAAGTCGTGAATACCTATATCGTCGATATCCGGAAACTTGTTCAGCTTTGAATGGGATGATAAATTACGCGTGTCTCATTTCTATACATATCTCAAGAACTGGGTCAATAGCTTTATTTTTCACAAAAGGCTCTTTTTGGAGACACGGTGCGAGCGCAGATGATGGATTGGAGATGTTACTGGATACAAAAAGCAAACGATTACATACATACTTGACGATACATCCGAACAAGTAGACATAAAATAAATAAATATAAATAATGTATCGAAACATTCGATACGTTTGCCGGAGTTTGTCGTAACGTGGAGACACATCACAACGTGTGGTAAATAAAACATGGAATAATTATTATTCAAATTCTGTTTACATAGGACATAGGTGATTCGAATATATTTTTTAATTATTTAAAAAATGTGTTATTTTAATAAAGTAAAAATTAAA
Source organism: Rhyacophila brunnea (assembly GCF_057557595.1). Lineage (NCBI taxonomy): Eukaryota > Metazoa > Arthropoda > Insecta > Trichoptera > Rhyacophilidae > Rhyacophila > Rhyacophila brunnea. The sequence goes on along the minus strand of NW_028232796.1, from coordinate 2,773,463 downwards.
GAAAACAAAACAAAATTATGAGCTGAACTCTAAAATAAGACAATTTCCAATGAACGGTTTACATTTAAATTGTACGTAAAACATTTCACCGTAGCACAGTTCGCCGTGAGCTTTCTAATGTGAAAGAGATGACGGTATATATTACGGTCTCCAATTTTATTACATTCACTATAAACATTACTTCAATTTTCATAGCTGATTTTGGCAAAATTCATTAATTCAAGATAAATACCTAACCTAACCTAACAAATAATCCAGTATATCGGCTATTTTCAAAATTTGTTTGCTACTGGCTTCCTGTGAAGTGTAAACCGACAAGAACCGTGTTTTATTTAGACATGAATTTTATGTCAGTATTATACGACCGAAAGAGGTTGGGTGGTCTTTCATAGACGACCATATTTCCCATACAACATTTCACGGTGAAGTGTGACACGGCGAACTGTATACGTAAAAGTTTCCGGACATGTTCTTGGACAGCACGTTTCAGTAAAAAGGGATGCCTGGTATAAATCTACCATCATAAATTGGCATTTCAGCGAGGGCGCTAGTATGACATTGAGAATATTACCATAACTAACAAAAAAATGGTAATTTATAATTTTTTGTTGGTAGTAGATTTCTGTACAAATATTATGCAATCCATAATTCGAGAAACATGTAAAATTAAATGGCATTTGTAACAAATTTATCCTCGATAGACAATTTTAGTTTCAAATTCGACCGGCTGCCAACTTACGATGGTAGATCTTTAGTCGATAAAGGTTCTACTCGTACTATCGAAACCTCCAAAGGAATATCGAGATATCAGTATCACATTAACTTAAGTAACAGTAAGTTAACATTAAGTAGGTAACTAAATAGACGGATCAGAAAAGCTATCGATGGAAGATTAAGCTTACCTTAATATAGGTTAATGAAAAAGTCATATGTCCAGTCTACAGACTAAAGAAACATAATAATATTATACTACTTAAGTAATATAATTATGTCAGCCAATATGTTAGTGTAATTAAAAAACAATTCAATAACACAAGAAAATACAGTTAAAATAGTTACGGATCTATCGAGTATAATATTATCTAAAGCTAGTATTATCAAAATAATTTCTATCTAAACTATCTTAAGGGAGTGTAATTAATCAATAGGTGTCCGAAATATTTTAGCATGGTTTGGCCAGATAAATTAAACATGGGCCTGCTCTATCTAGGGAATAATCAACCGTTGTTCTCATCTTCTTAGGTTATCAAAGACACACAAATAGACACTAGCAAGAACAGCGGGATCTTTCATTTACCTACACCACGCACAGGTAGAAAAAAAATATGTCGTCAGACAAAAATCTCCTCTCACTTTTAAACTATACAATGTTGGCAGGCTCGAGAGAAATAGTATGTAAAGTGTTGATGATGGTAATGAAATGTATAACATAATATGACATAATAGCTGAAACATAGAGTATATTTTAATTAAATACTTCTGTTTACCGTATTGCCAATTATGCTTTTTTAATTATTAACGTGAGACTTTATTCAATATATTGTTTATAAAAATAAAATATTATAAATAATGTAATATATATATATATATATAATAGGTATGAGGCTCTTTCTATGCCATAAGGCTAATGTCATGTAAGTCTTCAAGGTTTAAAATACTGATACTGTTTTCAATTGAAAATATAAGTAAACTTCAGATGGGTAAATAATTGTCCTAAAACTCAAAATCATGTTTAACTTTTCCTTAACAGGAATCCTATTTTTGTGTTCAGGTGTTCTCTTGCACTCATTAACAATTCACGTCTGCCTCCCCCATCCGTAGCTTAAAGCTTCGTACATTTTTAGCAATTTGGAAGACGCTCCAAATTGCGAGCTTTTACTTCTTGTTCGTTATGCATTTCTTCCCCCATACTTAGCAGCTATTATTTAAAAGCATGTGGCTTTGGAAATTGCAAAATATTTATCATTTTTTAAGACGCCGTATTTTGAATTTATTTGTGTTTGAAGGATACAATATAAACACATTGTATGATTTAAACATTATTCTTGTTTCCGTTTTACGCGATGTATTCGGTATCCGTATAATCTGGCTTTGTAAATTATTATTTATTTTTACCAAATATGCACCGTGGTTTTCTGAAAATTCAGTCGAACATTAGCTCACAATTTTCATTCCATAATTACTACTGGGCACACACCTTCCAGTCCCAAGACTTTATCCGCATGAAGTACGGGAAAAAAGGATTGACCAAAATAAGTACCTATGTAGTGATTAATAATACATTATGCGAGTCTCTATTTGGGCCTCACTACATTTTGTTTGAAGTAGATTATTTTCGAAAAAAATCTTTTGAAATAATAATAATTAATATAAAAGTTAATGCCAACTATGTGATCTGCCAGCAGATGTGAAGGGTGGAGGTAGGCTGTTAAGACTCGACATTAATAGTGCACAATAAACTTTGTTAGTCATACGTATTTATGTTTATTGAACTAAGACTACAATTTACAGATGGCATTGGTTAGTTTTTCAACTTCAATTAAACCCTGCCTAAACCAAACCATAAAAGTTTTGGTATATTTTAGGCGATACGACTAAATTTGTACACACTTATTCAATAATACTCGTTTATTTTCGTTGGATTAAGAATACATAACTATTACACATATTGTTGGTTCATTTTCTTAAATTCATTAAACCCTGCCTAAACGAAACTTTAATAGATAAAAAATAGTAGTATATATTAAAAAATATTCAAATTTATGTATGATTTAATTGCATAATTTAATTCTTATATTCTGTTATCCAATATGGCTTCGTTTCGCAGGGTTTAATTGAATTGTAAAAACTAACGAACACCATCTGTAAATAATTATTGGAGTATGATATGGTATGACTGACAAAATTTAGTGTGCACTATTTATGGTTGACCTTAACAACCAACCTTCACCCTTCGCCACTGTTCTTTGCCAGTGTCCTAATTTTCACCAAAATTAGTCGAGCAATTTTTGAGTTATGGCCGAATAAATAGAAAAACAGGCTAACAATTTTTTTTATTAGTGTAAACTACATCATCAGATGTTCACTAAATTAAAACCATTTTTTCAAAAATTGCTTAATTTCAAACACTTCTTAGTCGAACTGCTAATATTGTGTAAAATACTTACATAGATAATCATTTATACCTACATCTTTGTCTGAAGTTTTTAAACTATAAAACTATTGATATCACGACCTTTTTGCAAGAGCTTAATGCCTAATAATATATGGAATACGAATACAGTAAAAAGGAATAATCTGGGACATAGGCATTGAATACACTGCAGTGAAGTGCCTATCAGTGTGTGAGAATTAAACAATTAAATTAGTGCATTGTATTATTTGATGTACATATTTTTTATATATACAGCAGATCCACGCATAATATTATACAGATTTCTAAATTACTATCGGAGAACCGTTTGCAGAAAATGAATTGCTTACGAATATTACGATCCTTACAACGATTGAGGAAATGTTAGAAAAAATAGTATATTGAAAATAATGAATATAATATGTAAATTTTCAAAATTTTCAGGAAAATATATTACTTTACTGTATTGAATTCTGATAAGCTCTGTAAATTTTATTATGTAAATAAAAAGACTCATTTTTTTCAATACCTACAAACACAAATAAGTTTATTATTTACCTCTGTGATTTTTTGTTTCATTTGAATGGAATAAATATTAAATAACAGCACCGTCCATGAAGAGTACCTATATGCAAGTATTACACAACGTATGGTGGATTTATTTTTAACATTTTATCTCTGACTTAGAAAAGGGAGCGAGGGAACAAGGCCAAATAATCCAAACGCGAACAAACTGGAATTTTGTGAACAAACATGCATATTTGACACTGTTAACATAACAGGCAGGTTAACCGTATTCCCCGCATGTGAATAAAAATGCGTTATGATTTCAATGGTAAAAAATGTGTAATTTATCATAAATGCATAATACCGCAATAATTTATCTTGCTGGGTGACCATCGGTCTTTTACTAAAGAGGGCAGGGCGGTCATTGATTCGAGAATGGTGTCCATTAGATTTCTTTAATTCTAAAAATTCTAGTTATTTCATTTATTTAAAATCTCGCACTGTAATTTTGGAAAATTATCCTGCAAATATTGGCATTTTCAGGAAAAAATGTATAGAGATTTTCTAGAGAGAAATTTTTTTTTGATATTAAAAATCCAAAAAATATTAGTATGAGCTTAAACATAGCTTTCAACCTGTCGGCTTGAATTCTGGAAAGATTTTTATTAATTATGGATGTCAAATTGGATTGGTAAGAAAAACTAAAAATAGCATTTGACTTTGATTGTGAGCGGATTTTTAAAGGAAAATTTACGATAGTTTCGAAAATCAGGGAAATATGGAAGAAAATATAGCAGGGAATCAAAAAGCAACATCCACATGAACTCATCATCACTAAAATGGTATGAGAGACTTCTTTAAATGGTGTTGGGACATAGTACTATTGTCTTATGGAGTCGTGTGATTTATTGATATTACAAACTATTTAATAATTATACTCGATTGACAGTACAGTACTCCAAAAGATCGGAAAGATGAAAATCAAGTAGTGCGGTACGGATTTAGTTAAAAAATGAAGAGTATATTAATTTATGATTGACTACATTGATTAAGTAATTTGTATGATACCGTTCAACTGCTAAAACTAAAATTGAGATCCGAAGGAGAGCCTTTCTCAAAATGAGACGCCTCCTTAGCAACCGAGACCTTAACCTACGTCTGAAACTGCATTTGGTATAGTGTTATGTTCTCTCAATTCTTTTCTATGGTATGGAAGTATGGATGCTAAACCAAGAGATGTCACGGAGAGTTGAAGCTTTCGAGATTTAGCTATATAGACGCATGCTCAAAATTCCTTGGATTGACCGGGTGACAAAGGTTGAAGTTCTCAATCTAATTGGAAAGCACCGATAAGTTCTGCGTAGTATCAAAACCAGGAATCTACAGTATCTTGGCCACATTATTAGAGGACAAAAGTACAGCATTCCCCAACTTGTCATTCAAGGAAAGATCAGAGAACGACGCCGCATTTTATGGCTTAAGAAACTCTGTGATTGGTACGAGTGTAGCTATACTGAACTATTCCGGGTAGCAGTAGTTAAGATCGCCTTGATAGTGGCCGACCTCCTCTAGGGGATGGCACAATAAGAAGAAGAAGTTCAACGAACGGATATTTTGTAACAAGTTTTTTTATAGTTCATTTATTTTTTATATATATTTTTTAATTATGTACCTATTTTCCCAACATTTTAGTCACCTATTCCCCAATAAGATAAAATAAAGCAGTTGTCACATAAATCCTGACACTAATTATTACCAACTATTTAATAAAAAAACGACAGAATTAATGTAACCCTTGATTAGATACACATATCCAAATATTTTATAGCGTGTTATATTAATGGGTCCTATGCGGTCCGTTAATCTGCCGTACAGTCCCACGAAACTCTGCCGAAATTAAAAATGGTTATCCATTCATAAGTAAAAAGGAAAAAAAACCCAAAAGCGATATAATATAACACAGTTCTTTTTATTACCTAGGTAGGTATTATAAAGTGAACGATTTTGAGAAAGTATAATAATTAATAGAAATAATAATAACAATAATTATGTAGGTACTATATTTTTTTTACATTTACATTGTACCTACCTATGTTGTAAATAATGTAAATCTTTAACATAATACTATTATACAAAGTCGATACAAATCCAATAGAAAGGAATAAAAAAAAAAGTATTAATATCTATTTTTAATATGTAAATAGATGTCCGTTTCTTCATTTTATTTATTTCTTCTTCCTTAAATTTCTAACTCTTAGCTTGAGATAATGAAATTGTCATGTAATCATAATTTAATCTCAAGGGTTCAGTTGCCGTAGCGAACCCTCCCACACCATGCAGCGGTGCTACAGACGCGATCATAACACTAGAGAGACGTAGCGATGGACCGAGGGCAGTGGCGAGTTCTAGTGCTTGCCATATGCCTCAAAACAGGGGAAACTGAGGCGTGACAGGATGCAGTAATTAAGCTACAAGTTGGTTATGGGAAAGCCAGCGGCAATCACATTTTGAAAATAGCCGATATACTGGATTATTTGTTAGGTTGGGTTAATTTAGATTAGGTTAGGTTTTCATTTTTGAATTCATGAGTTTTGCCAAAATCGGCTATGGCACAACGCAGTTCCCGCCTGGCTTCACCATAACCGACTTGTACTGTAATTAATTAAGAAATAATAATGTGAATAAAAATCAAGTGAAATATTATTATGTTTTGTTTATTTCGCGTAAATCGAATTTTATGCGCGACGTTGTACGTAAAAGATTTTCTAGATTAAAATAATAAAACTTGCAGCTGTTGTTACCAAAACATCCAATTAAATTTAAAACAACGTATGTTATATAACATTAGTAATGGAAATTATTACTAAAATATTATAATTTTTTCTGTGTGTACATACGGCTTTAAGTGGATCTGAATATGAAATAATTAGGTACCTACCTACCCACCCAACGATCTTTAACGCTTCAGCTGTGAACTGTCATTATCATCCTAATGCCACTATGATGCATGACGTTCCGATGCGAACGACAATATGCCCACACGTGCTTTGAGTTGATGAAAAACTGTGTGAATATTTAAATTTTATTCATTCGCCGTAATCATATCGCGATAAATCACCCTGGCGACGCCAACATTTTATGATAAAGCAGGGCCGCATCGTAAATTACGATTTCATCGGCCCGCACGCGCCGTCCAGTGCCCCCCTGTCTTTTGTCTACGGCCGCGTCCGAATGTTGTTTTTGTTTTTGTGTAATTGCGTCAGCGGTCTGCATTGCATTCGGTCGTCTCTCCGATTTAATCATCGATTCAATGACCTTCCTGAAGTTTTTCGTGCATATGAAATATTGTAGTTAGTAATCCATATTATTATTACAATATAGTGGAACCCCGATCTACCGTTCTCGCATAAATCGTTTTCCCGCACGGATCGTTCATTTTTGAACCAATAACCATTCCCCGATTTATCGTTTTCCTCGATCTAATCTCGTCACAAATATTATCCCGATTGACCGTTTTTGTTGAATATATTTCATTTTGCTTTCGTAGAATTGTTTATGATACATACAGATCTTTCAGTCGCGTCGCTTTGTTTGCACAGGTCGGTCGGCGCTCAGGCTTGTCTCGCATCTCGTATCACGAATTTTTACAATTCGCAATTAAAATGTCCCCCCATGAAAAAAACTAGAACTCTAGCTGAGAAACTGAAAATAATTCAAGACGTCAAGAATTTTATTAAAACCACTTATTAAAATCTGAATATTGTAAACTTGATACGACTGAAACTAGACCTAAATTCTAAACCGTGCAACCTTGAGAACCTCTTAATTATTTTAGAATTGGAACCCTTAATTTTGTAATTTGAAATGTTAAATGTAAATTGTACGTAAAACATTTATTTTCACCGTGGCACAGTTCGCCGTGAGCTTTCTTATCGGAAAGAGATAACCATATGGTATACGATCTCCAATTTTATTAGATTCGATATGAACATTAATTCGATAATTTACATAGCTTATTTTGGCAAAATTCATGAATTCAAGAATGAAAACCTAACCTTACCTAACCAATAATTCAGTATATCGGCTATTTTCAAAAATCGTTTGCTGCTGGCTTCTTGTGAAGTGTAAACCGACAAGAACCGTGTTTTATTTAGACATGAATTTACGTCAGTAGGTACTATACGACCCAAAGAGGTTGAACGATTTTTAATATACGGCCATATATTTCCAATACAACTTTTCACGGTGAAGTGTGATACGGCGAACTGCATACGTACAAGTTTCCGGACACGATTTAAAATACCTACTCGAAACTAAAATTGAAACCCCTTAATTAATTATCAGTAGTCCGGAGCTACCTTTGTTAATCTTTGTAATTTTATAGTATTGGTCATCTGAAGGGTCTCAGTATAAAAAAGTAAAAATGAATATGTTATACCTACATCATATTTTTTCTTTACGTATTATAATTTCCGACAAAATGTTTTACTAATACGGTGATATATACATGGAAATTGTCGTAACTACTTTGTAAAGAATATAGGTACATATAAAACTTTTATTTCAGTTAAATTAGAGTTTTTTATTCAAAACTATGCTTTGTGTTGTGGGTATCCATGCATCACATATTGTGTGCAATTTTATGGACGCATTAAATTAATACCTACATCCCTTTACATTTTTACCATTTTCATTCTTAATTGGAGCATATGGGTCTCCGCACGATGAAGCTTATATTAAGTTTTAACGTGCAATAGTCGTGATATATTCACACAACTCATTTAGTACATGTTTTGATACAAACACACATTTAAAAAAGAATGTGTCATTTATGTCCGCATCCATGGTTTAGGTTTAGTAGGGGATAGGACCCATAACTATGCCCCCGCAGCAGAGATACATGTGATCAGGTCAAACAGAGTAAAGACGAATCATGAGCTTGCTGATAGCATATATAAACTGTGAATCATTTGTAGATTTTTTAAGTCATTAAACTGGTAGGTAGCCCATAATGCAAGACGATAGGCAATGACAGGATACTAAAAATCCTGATTTGGTAGGTACCCCAGGGAAACAGGAAAACAAATGTTAAGAAAAGGACAAGAATATGATGAAAACTCCGAGACTGTGAAGAAGTTTGCGAAGGACAGGGGCCAGTCATTATCATCATCATCAGGGGCGCGACAACCCGGTATGGGTCTTGGCGTCCTCCAACAGCTCCCTATCCAGTGTGGCCGCTTTCCAATTCGATACCCCCAGAATACGGCAGGTACTGGCAGCTCCATCCAACCAGCGAATCTTTGGCCTGCCTATTCTTCTACGCCCTATTGGATTGCTGGACATCACTCTCTTTGCCGGTTCATTGTCATTCATACGGTGCACATGACCTAGCCATCGCAGTCTCCCAATCTTAATTGATTGAACTGCGCTGCAATCTTCGTACAGCCCGTAGAGCTCACCATTATATCTTTTCCTCCAATTGGTGCCGTCCCTGATCAGTCCATATATACGGCGGAGAATTTTTCTTTTAAAAATGTTCAGGGCTGGTTTATTTCGCGAGTTAATGTCCAGGTTTCCGATGCGTAGGTGAGCACTGGCTTTACAAGTGTCTTGTAAAGAGTGCTTTTAGTTCGGCGAGATAGGGGCCAGTAGAGCAGTCTAAATTTCACGCTAGGATCTAGCACTGAGCCTTTGTTTTCTTATTGTTTTAACCGATAATAAATAATATTTTAAAATTGATTGAGAAAGCATTTACTTGGTATTTTTTTTTTTTTGCTTGATTTATAGTCGAAAACTATTTCGGTTATGACACGTCATTATCAAGGCTCATTTATGATGGTCTATGATAGACTTGATAATGGTAGTATGATCGAAATAGCTATTGACTATCTGCTGGATGAATGCCTCTCCAAGCTGATTCCACTTCTCTCAGTCCTGTGCGTTGCGTTGCTTCCGCAGAACTTAACTATTTCATCGATCCAGCGGCCTTTAGGTCTACCTTGCGGACGTTTTGTACCTTTTGGTTACCACTGGATGACTAGATTTGTCCAACGATTATCCTTCTTCGAACTATGGGTCCAGCCCATTTCCATTTGAGGTTTTTAGCAAACTCTATTAGATCGCAAATCCTCGTCTGTTTCTATATCCACTCATTTCGCTTTGTGTCCTTTCGCGTTATGGCCAGCATGCATCTCTTCATACCACGCTGTGATACTCTAAGTCTAGGTTAAAATATAAGAATAGGTATTCTTGATTTTCTTGTAAGAATTTAAATTCTTGCATAAGTTGAAATGTGAAAAAATTCAATATTATATTTTAAGGCGACAATTGTATATACCTTTGAGTTTGCCATCTGATGATCTCGAATAATGTGTAAAGCCAGCCAGTGTAAAATCAGTCTCGAGTAGGCACCAAACAATAAAGCCCTCGGTGAACTAATAATCATAGTGGGGCGCATCTGATATAATATGCTGAAATTGGGGTTCTCACCAAACCTACACATTCGGTGAAATAGAGTACCGAATGTATATTCACTTAAATGCGGTGTCAACGATATCTTGGAAGAAGAGAAAAATTGTGTTGTCTTTGTTAACTTACGGAGCGATACCATGTATTCATTGAATACTCTATGCGCGACCGTGGGGACAAGGTATAATCATCGATATAAATAATAATTATATGTAATTAAAATTACTATCTTTGTCGCCACAAACTACCATTAGGCACTTCAGATTCAAACGTTATAAGATAGATATATTTTTGAATTGTAAGAGGTTAATTATTTTTGTTTAATTATTGTTCTTATGTAGATTTGTATTGTAATGAAAGAATATAACATTTCTGTTGAATACAAAATAACAGAAGAGCGAGCCGCGCGGTAGAAATACCAATTAGCTAGAGGTAAAAATCATTCATAGCTAATAAAGACCGATCACCAATACACCTGACAAGAGTTCAAGCTATTTTTTAAAGCATGGCCGAAAAAAACATCCCATTAAAAAATGACAGCGGGACGCCATATATCGAAGGTAAAATTAATTTCAAAGAACATTAATCATTTGAATTTATTACAGGCAGAGAGATACCACATCCTTCGTAACCATTAAAATGGGTAAGAGAAGCAAAAAACACATGACAAAAATGTTAGTTAAGCGGCTTTTGTGTGTACGATTCCATTTAACTGTTCAAGTTACATTTTCTGCGATATTATTTCTGAAATATTTATTAAACTATAATATATATTTTGAAAGTTTATTTTTTTTAGATTAATAAATATTACTTGTAAATATTATATTGCTATATTATAAACCAATGAAAATATTCTGGTAAGTAGACGAAACCGGTCCTGATATTGAATGAATAATATCGAATAAGAATAATAATTATAATATATTTTACTGTATATTGGATTAACATACTGTCTTTCTAGCACCAAGAATTGATAATCAACACCACTAAATGAATATAACTATTATACTCGTACCATAAATAACAATAAATTGTTTTTTCATGTTTAGTAAAAGAAGTTGAAATAATCTTAATTTAACGTAGATAATACTAAACAATGATAATCAACTATTTTTTTATTCACTGAATTTACAAGTTTTAAGAATGTAACATTCTAATTATTGAACATAATTTGATTTAAAATACAAAAGCCGATCTCCAAAAGTAGCTCAATTGAGAAAACGCTTCAGATAGTATTAAAAGCAATCGGCGCGATACCCGAGAGATGCAGGTTTGATCCTGGGCGTCTTACTTTTTTCAAAAACATTTTTTCTATTGGTTATAATCACAATTATATATGTTTGGCAATGATAATATGAAAAAGTAAGATACGTAGGTATATTATAAATCTCTCTTCATTTGTTTTTTTTTAACTAATAGGTAGGTATATCAACATTAATAAAACATTTTGTGTTGTAAATAATCTAATTAATTTTCTCCCGCATTTTCTCCAAAAATCTTCAAATATATCATAATATCATATGTATCACGTGATACGTGTTTAGTTTTTAAAGAAAAGTATAAATAAACATTCTTGTAAAATAGATACAATAAAGCTCACATTAAAACTAAGCAAAAGATTCTTAAATCAGTTTAAACGATTGATAGCTTTCAGTGTATATATTGCACTCAACGCTAAAGTTCGGATAAAGTTTGTAGAAGCGCAATAAAATAAACTTAATAATAATGTAAACAAGTCAGTGGATTACTGTATTAAACGTATCCTAAAAGCCCATCTTCAGTGAATAATAGTGTCTTCTCTCATTTACGGAGTTATGTTTTTTGGTCATCGAGAAGTTTAACGATGCAGTGAAGCTTTTAACATGTTTTTTTGTTCTATCGGTTATTAATTATTTTTGTTCGTTCACTATCTACTTAGAGAAATGAAAAAGCGTTCAGTACTTAAAATATCAGTACATGCTAAAAATATATACAGTACGCGAAGTTCATGACAGTTATTAGACATAATATTACGTATATTTTATGCTTAATTAGACTAATCATCCAATCAAACGTTGATTTATGTAGTTTCTAATTAAAAATACAGTTGAGTAAACACCACAAATCAAATAACAGCTAACAAGTGTCAAATTGAAAATTTATTACTTAATTCTGTGATTTATGTATAAATAATAACACAACTAACTGTAAAGAATATATTCTCATATATTTGATATTGTGCGTTATTAGTTCGAATAAAATACTGAGTAATTTTTAAATATCTAAAAATACACGACCGACAATAAGTTTGGTCGTATATTAGTTCTAATTGACATTTAGCAGCCTACTTTTAGATTAATGATAATTTGTTTTTATTATACTTTTAATAAATTAATATATTATTAATAGTAAATTGTTATTGACATAGAGTAATGTACTCACAAGACTTAAAAAATATTAACTGCTTTAAATATAATTAAGTACCCTGTTTATTAATTAGATCCAATATTACTGAATATATTTATTACTTTGGCTATTATGTATGTAACCCATATACGGTGTAAAAATACCATGGACAATATTGTTCAATCAATAGTTAATGTCGTATTTGGTATTTGAACGTGTAAGTACATAATAATAATTAATATATAATATTATTATTATAATTATTATTATTAATTATAAATATCCAATACCTACGTATAACTGACTTATTAAAATTTTATCAAAATTTCTTATTTTTTCGATACTTATAATAAAATTACTGTTGTAGTAATTAATGACATGACAAAAATTTGAGGGTAGTTATCTAATAAATTTTAATAATTGCGTAATTTTGCAATTAGTGGTATATTGCAAGTAGCTTAAATAAGTGTGTAAAAGATTATAGATTGCATACGGATTGCGGTGAAATATTTTGTTAGTTTAATCCAAACTCATATTTATAAAATAATTTACCATTTTTTTTATCATAAATGCAATTTTTTTATTATCATTACCCTACGATGTTTCAGTTGAGCCATATTTTTAGCTGTACATTGAAACACTATTATTACATTAATGTATAATTTTATTCATAGTTACATAATACCTATTACATGTTAGCTTCAACCATGCAATATTTACATACTTGCAGAATGCTTGCATACTCTTAGAAACATTTGGATACACAAAGGCACTTTGATGTTTGGCTGAGCTATTAACATCTCAAGATTAAGACAGTTGAAAAATTCGACTTCAATGAGTCGTCATCTTCAACGATCGTGATTTATATCTCATTTTCGCTTCCGCATTGATATTTTTAGGATATTTTTTTATAATTGAATGAGCAATGGATATTGCACGAATGTAGTTACCAGCAGCATCTATAGTAATAAGAGCAATTAAAGGTTTTAACTCGTATTATGAAAAATATCAGTAGTTGAAGTGAATTAAATATCTTAACTGAAAACATTATTAGAACACTGTATGTGAGCCTGACAATATTATGATACCTACCTATTTACTTATATAATCAAATAATAAAATTAAATAAATGTATATTCTTTTATAAAGTAATAGAAATAAAATATATCATTTTATGTTCAATCGTATTGAGGGCGTGAATTTCAGTAGTGAGATAAAGAGTTCGAAAATAGATTTTTTCACAATGTCACGAAACGTGTATGCTTCTTCAAGTGTATTATGTACAAAACGCGTGTATTTTGGTAATGTTACGTTTGTTAATTTCATAGAAAACGATGAATGCTCTAAAGATATCGGTCGTGATGCAAAACAATCTTTTTTATAACCTCAGTCGGTAGCAAGTTTTCCCCTAGTGACCTGCATTCAAAAAATAGCTATTTGTCGAATAACGTGAGGTGTTGATTGAATTCATTGTTTACTTTTTTTATAATAGAAACGTGTCATCCGTAATGGAAAACATCTCGCTCGGATTCTGATACAAATGGCTCACAATAAAATATCCACTACGTGAACAAAGTGTGGTTTTTTCCCTTCGTTTTAGATCGTCATCTGACGTTTTGTTTACCACGTGACGTGACTGGTCTACATATTTTTAACTTTCCACTTCAAGATTGAAAATCTTGAATCCGTTTTCTATAAAATACGCTTAAATTTATAATATAACAAAAATCGTGCACAGAATGGGCACAAATTCAATATTCCACCAGAATTAGGTAAATAGAATTATTTTATAAATCAGAACATAACTTACTATAGTGAGCGGATTGGTAGCATGCAATTGATCGATATTAAATTATATATGATTTATTATTATAAGTAGGTATAAGTAACAACACAAACATGAACCCTCCAAACCAATCCCCCCTTCACCACAATCGGTCTTAATCGAGCGTATTACGTGGCCTTACGTTTGAATGTGAAGCGCAAGCGAAGTTGTTTATGCCTGGGAATGCCTCAGGAGCAGATACCCAACTCTTATATCTCTCAAGTGAGCGTTGACTGAGTTTAATGAAATACGTAATTTAATCAAAAGTGTAATGGGAAAGAAAAGCACGGAGAGAAATAAATTTAATGATACTATACCGTATGGTGGGGACCAGGTCAGACGGCCCGGTGGGCTTAACAGCTGGTTGGATCGACTTGAGCATCTCTTCTCTTTCGGAGTACATTCTCGGATATTTCCAGAGAATGTGGTTTACATCTTGTAGTTCTCCACCATATGGATATGTAAGCTGGGTAACAAGTCCAAGCTCATAGGTATAAGTAACAAGTTGAAGTGCAATTTTAAATAAAAAAAACGTATTTTTTTCTTCGTAATGTGTTGACTGCGGAATAACTCTCGCTGATGCACATTTGGGAGGTCAATGATGATATTATTAGAATGTCATTTTACATAATTTAATCCCACAAAAACCTATTTTACCAAAATAACCATTACGCCATTTTGATTTTACAACCTGGATGTTTAATAATTTTTGGGGGCGGCTTGGAACGCTGTCTCATTATGTCGAGACATAACATATCGATATAATAATTATTATAACTGTACATATATTGATGCTACTGCAAAAATACGCCTTGAAAGCCTTAACAGGTAGTATGTTATTAATTATTACCTGGGTACGCTGATGTAGGTATAACATAAACGTAAACCACATGAGAAAATATAATTTTGGTACCTATCATATAATATATTCAAGATGTCGGTCAAAAAAATAACTACCTACCTAATCATCATGTCTTGTTTTGTTTATTGGGTCAATACAAACATGCATGCGAAATTTCAAGTTAGCATGACACCACAGATTATGTTAAATAACATGACACATTGAATGATTCCATCAAATTCGAGAGCTAACAAAGTGGCTTACATTTAAAAAGTAATAGCGGTTTAATATTAGGATATTGTTATGTGATAATAATATGTAAAATATTCATTTAAAAAATTGATACAACTTATTATACTAGGTGAATGTTCAATGGTGGTATTTTTATCAATATAGCGTTGTACGGTATACCTATTATTATATTTAAATTAAAACATATTATAATCTTTTCAAATATCAAATTCAATTAAAAATAATATGCCATTCACATATATTTTTGTATATAAGTATGTATCACATTAGTCATGTAGAAATCTACCTATATATCTACTTTGAATAGTAGATAGATAGGTAATTAATATGTAGAAAAAAATCCACTTCCTTGTAGGTACATCGGTTTGTGTTCGATTCCTGAAACTGAATCAAATTGACATATTAAATAGCATAATCGCCAACAATTATTCCTTACATATAGGTATATTGATTTTTAACTCTACATGATTTAAACAGGCCATGGGGCCCAATGACAATAGTGTAGTGAAATAGCAGTGTTTAGTAATAGAAGAGAAACAACCAAAAACACCCACGCTTTGAGGAAATCACATAAATATATTGTGACCTCACTAAGAATCGAAGTAAGGGTTCCCGGATAAAAGGAACTAAGAGGGCGTACATCTACGCTAGAGATTGTAATCCCGTACAAATAAATACATTATTTTGGGATTGTTTTGGTTTTTTAATCCCGGAATCCTTGAATAACATGAAATAAGTGATTTTTTTAGTAAATTAAATGAATTTAAGCTAAAGAGAAATTCCAAAATTATGGTTAGGTTGGTGGCTCCATTAGAGCACACGAGCACGTGAACCACCAACCAAAAATACAAAATCCAAAAAGGTTCTTAAAACTACACGTAGATACATAATAAAAATAAATATGCGTTATTAATAATTTACTTCTCTAATCTCTAATGTAAATTAATTGTTATAAATGCAATCCACTCGCGATGTTGTAAAGCTCTATTTTAGCGAAATTCCATCGGAGCACGTAGGTAGGTACCTACTCTGCAGAAATTTTCATGGAACCGACCTCAAGCAGTGACCACGGCTCGAAGCGGGGTAGTGGTCGTCAGTCTGTTTAGTCAATTCACATGCACTTTTCATCTGTGCAACGGAGTAATTATTGTAAAATGAGCGCATACTTATAATAATTATGTATTTATCGTTGCATTTTGGTATTTAGTCTATTATATTTTAATAGTAAAACGTAGACTTTATACGCTATATTTATCATTAAAACGTTACAAAAATCGCGTCATAAGTTTCTTATATAAAAGTCTTCTCACATTTTACATTCACTTCTTACATTATAGTTAGTAGGTATGTCATTTGTATGGACATTTAGTGAATTACGTCATTAGCCCCAGAACTTCTCTGGCGGGCTGATTGTGTGGATTGCGTGACCTTGATTGATCGTGAATTGTTATTACTTGAAAAATAATCACATAAGTTTTTTTAACTGTTTTGTAAGTTTTGTGAATCCCCTCATTCAAGACTCAAGAACAAACTACCACTGGTAGAGTAGGAAAGAAGTTTATTAAGAATTCATAAGTTTTTGCCAATTTCGTAACCCTGAGAAACTTAATTGGTATATCTGTTTGTCTAATTCAAGATTTACTATCAAAATTAACTTATTTTTTTCAAGATAATCTTTAAAGTTATCGTTCCTTTTAGATGTTCTGAAGATAACTACTGACTACTAGAATATAATAATATAAAATTTTATTACCAATTTAATAATGAGTGAATGAATTTATAAAAAAAACATACAGTTTATGTAGGTATAAATTCTCTTTGATTAATTATTTAGAACGATGGCCGCGTCGCTTAAGCGTCGGCCTATAGCGTTGTGGGTCCCAGGTTCGTATCCTGGGTCTGACGAATACACATATTGTTTTTCAATTTGTGTTTGAGTCAGGGTATGGACCTAATAGGTTGAGCAAGTGGCTGACATCCATTTCTCGTAATAACAAAATCTGTTAATACAAACTTCTAGACCGTGGAGGCCTAAATGATCTTATTAGGATCGGACATGGTCGAAAAAAAAACTATTTTTAAATACTTTTTTAATTGACTTTATTAGTAAGCATAAGTAAAAACAGTTAATAAAGATTAAATATTACATATTGTAATCAAATTAAGTCTGCATTAAGATATCGATTGAAATCACGAGAATATCCATAACCGTAATTCACGACAAAATGTATTCAATTGGAAATAAAATAAGTGGGAATATACTTAGCATCTTACTGTTGACAAAACTTGTAAAAGACGTTTATCAAAAAAACTATATAACTATAAGAAAAATCTAGCCTTTTTTTAACTTAAATAATACAATTTGTAGAAGCGATAAGTTCTTTTTCCATTTCTGTCACAAGATTTATGTGTCATCTGGTTAATGCTTTCTTATAAATTCATAAATATATATGATATCTCGAATAAATAATCTTGGAAACGTTTGTCTCTTTTATACTAGTGTTGAGACTTTTTTGATATATCTGAGAGACAAAAACCTGGGCCTACAAATTAGTCATCAATGTAAGCGTGATGATATATTACAGTGATTGATTGCCTCGAAACTTTTTCCGTATAAACTTTCCGAGTGGGTAATTTAATATTTTCGAATAGGTCGGCGATATTATTCAACGAATACGCACAATATATTCACGAATATATAAAATGGTATTTTAATCAGGCGACTTTAATCATCCTGTTTAATAAATTATTATTTTACGTTTGTATTAATTTGTTGATAAATTATTTATTTACATTACACGATTGATTAGAATAATATAATAATATATTGTTAACAAATTTTGATTTATTTGCATTAGGTATATCATTTGACGATATAAATCCATACATTTCAAAATAATATCATATTATAGTAATTTAAGCACACCGTACTATTCTATTAATGATTCATTCAGTACACATGCGGTGCTTTATGGTTTATTTGGACACATTCAAATAATTCACCCCTAGACTTATTTTAGACTATTATTAGACTACTAAATACTGATCAATCATCGAACTCCCTTAAGATGCCTCAACCATTTCCTACTGCAATCACCACTCCTGTGCAGAATACCAAAAACCTAAAATATACTGTAATGATTATTAAATTTGTCAATTAGTCTCATTGCAATGATTTTTATTTTATTACGCGTTTAAAATATTAAAGTTTTTTTTTATATTTAGATAACATAAATTAAAACACCACTTTACGCAATTTGATTTTGTTTATTTTATACACATCACTTATAATATCGGCCTATAGCCTCGTCGGTCCCGGATTTGAATCCTGGGTCTGACAAGTACACATACTGTTTTTTTTAAATTTGTGTAGACTCAGAGTATGGACCTAATAAGTTGAGCAATTGGCTGACATTCATTTCTCGTAAAAACAAAATCTGTTAACACAAACCACTATTTTTTGGAGGCCGATATTATCTTATTAGGATTGCATGGTCGGGAACTTTATACAAGCCATCGGTCAATTTTTTACTACAACATCCCTATAGATAGTTACTGGTGTTTCAGCTATGTATTTAATAAATATCTACCTATCTATATACAGTCAAAATAAAATGATTCTCTTATTTATGTAACTAAGGTTAGTTTAATTGGGTAATCCAAAATTCACATGGTTAACTACCGAATTGAAGTGTGTCCAGACAAAGTTAATCCTTAAATTAGGTATAATATATAATATTATGCATGGCGTATGATGTTGGTTGCCTTCAAGTAAACTGCGGTAACTTGCGATGAATTTTGTTTGAGCGTTTGTTAAAACTATTTGTAACTTTCGGTGGTCTCCACATCCAATCTTAGAGAAGGCGGTATATTGAGATTGTAAAATACATTTGAGATACTTATGGAGGCACAATTTTATTAGATGCATACCGCAATATTTTACCAAAGGTACGAAACAGAATTATTATTTTATCGTACGTACAATAACAAATGAAATAATAACATCGTGGTGGGATCCTTATACAAGTAACAATGCAGTCTTGTTGACTAATGCATATTTTGCCGGCTCTCTTTCTCCGCCGACGTAATTTATATCCGACAATAAATTTAGATATTCTCTTCTACAGGTAATTAATTGTTCTACTATTGTAACGAGATTGTGTATTGTTTCTGTGGGACAGTCCCGCTAGATGATTGGTTTCTTTCGAGATTGAGATGAGTTTTAGCTCGGAGATATTTTTCGAGCATTAATACTAACTATTTAAGATTAAGTGAGATAAAAATTAATCTTTTGAAACATTATACTTTCTTATAGAATCAATTCAAGACTAATTTAGATTATCAGATATTAATTCTAAGTAACTGTATACAAACAATGAAATATTAATGTACTCACCTATCAGTAAAGCTTTTTTTCGGTTTACAACAATTAAATAGACACAACCATTTATTTTCACAAACGAATTTTGACACCCCACCATTATAATCAATACATTATATACGTTTTTTATATATTCCTTAAAATGTAAATAATACTATATCTAGGTCTTGTCCGTAAACTTGTACGTAGGTATACAGTTCACCGTGAAATGTTGTATCGGAAATATATGGCCTTATATTAAAGATCGTCCAACCTCTTTGGGTCGTATAGTACTGACTTAAATATAAATGTCTAAATAAAGCACAGTTTTTGTTGGTTTACACTTTACAGGAAGCCAGCAGCAAAAAAAAATTGAAAATAGCCGATATATTGGATTATTTGTTAGGTTAGGTTCGGTTTTCATTCTTGAATTCATGAATTTTTGCCAAATTCAGCTATGAAAATTAAATTATATTGAATCTAATAAAATTGGAGACCGTATAGTATACCCACGATCATCTCTTTCCGATAAGAAAGCTCACGGCAAACTGTGTTGTTGGTAATTTTTATAACGTACAATTTACATGTAACCTAACCTATCTAGGTAGGTGCTTATTAGTCCTAGTGAATATTGTCATCCTGTGGGATTTTGAGTGAGAAAATTGAACGGCTACCTGAAATACATTCCTCATATAGGTAGGTACTCTACAATCATAGATTACCTACTGGGTGTTTTGCTTCCAATTTAGCATACGGCCTGTGTGACGTCTTAAGAAAAATCAGTCATAACTCTTTTCACAAGAAAATTGAAGCTTTTTTATTTACAATAAGATGTAAACATATTTTATATAATTTTTATTATTGAAAGTTATAATAATAAGCCAAACTTTTATTGAACATGTGTAACGAATTTTATAACGTTGCATACCTATGTTTTTCTTCGAAGTGTTTAAGAGCTAAGCCTAAATAATCTTCATACTTTATTGGAAAAATTTATACCATTATGATGTAGGTACAATCTTTTTTCATCTTAGAAATCGACATTGCGAGGATCACATAAAATAGGCCAACATAATCAAAGAGTATTATTGTAAACGTCGTCATTATTAAATTTTAAATTTGAGAATAAAGCCATTTTAGCAGCTCAGATGTCCATGGTTAGGGATAATACTTTTTCAAATTATTAAATCATTAAGAGAATAAAGATGGATCATGAGCTGGACAGCTTAGTTTAATTGCAATCCATTGGTAGATTCTATAAGTTGCAAATACTGCGATGGGTAGGTATTATTGTAAAAAAAATCGGATAATGCTGATTGTAACCGAAGCATAAGTAACCTAGAGACACATTTTGATAGATGTGAATTGAATACGCAAAGGAGTATTGGAATATAGGGGAAACATTAGAAACTTGAGAATAAATTCTTCAGTGGAAGATACTTGTGATGGAGACAAAAACATGACCCCCGAGCAGTAGCCCACCCAGGGGGGGGGGGGGCAAGGGGCCCTGGCACCCCCCAAACATGAAAATTATCAGAATGATTTTAAACATTGAAATTGAAAGCCAATAAACTATACCTTTGGGCTTAGACAAATAAAAACACGGCAAAAAAATGATTTGTAATAATTCTCCAGCACCCTTTTTAGAAAAATTTCTTAGATTTTAATTTCTAACACAAAAATTTCGAAACACTAATGTCAGGTTTTTTTAGAAACCCAATCCCTAATGGAACTGTCAAAAAATTCTCGGTTTCCACCCAAATTCCGGATTGGTGTAGGTCATGGCTGGGGAGGGCTGACAGGGCTCTAGCCTGGGGGTCCAGGCTGTGGGGGGCCCGGCGTGTCGGGTTGACCAGATAAGTGAGATAAACACACATCATAAATTAGCTTTAATAGTAAAAAAGTCACCTGCGGCGCTATTATATTTCATGGCCATAAACATTTTCAATTACCTGTATAATTGTGCAATATATTTTTTGATTATTATGTGTCGATACTCGACAGCTCCATTATTAAAGTAAATGTATTAAAATTCGCCAATAATTCACTGTATAAGTACCCTTAATTTGAACTAAAACACAATTTGAAAAACGTTAATGTAGTGTTTCACACTGCCTTTAATCTTCGCGGTAGGTAGGGGGTCCGTTTCAGGATGTGCGGACCATGGTATAGGTACACCGAGTGCAATAGACAAAAAACCGATAAACGAGAAATTAGGCTGTGAAGAAGAAAAAGAGCCTATGGGACTAATTTACATTCTCCTCCTTTGCCCCCCCCAATATTAAATCCTGGGTGCGCCACTGCCCCCTGGGATATAGCACTAGAAGGAGAAGAACATAGACTCATGCTGAAAAATAGAGTTTTTATATAATATGTATGACAACGTTATATTTGCTGTTTGTAGTGCATAATAATATGATTGGCATTATAAGTATTATTGCATGTATCCCGATTTACAACATATTTCCTTCGCAATTATAAGGTATTTCTTTATAACTTTTATTTTATGCAGATATTACATATCAGTTTGGTTGGGCAAAAAAAATATATAGTCCTAATGATATTATAAAGAAAAAAACTTTATTAAATTGGGCTCAGTAGATGGGTTACTTATTACGAAAATAACACATAAGTAGGATTGTTGCGCGTGTATAAGGCACATGTGAAAAACACAAATCATTCTAAATAAACTTTTTTATAAGATGATTGTTATGACTGTGTGTATTCGTTTTGATATTAAAATAAATTTACAAAACAAGACACGAAGAAATGCAAAAAAACTCAGCCATGAACTAGTCACGAGTGGAAAAAAATGGTTTAAATCCACACCCGGCTATCGCGGAATTGATTTTTTCTATTTGCGACATAGAATAATATCAACAATGAGTTTATTTCTGTGTGTATCATTTTACAAACTGAGAAAAAAGTGGTGCATTGAATGTGTTTCGTGTTGGGTAAACTGTTATTCGGACTGCGAATGCGACCAAGACAGTTATACGGCATCACGCAATGACGCCAATGATAGGCATCGCGTTTATCACTGACGTCCAGAGAAAACAATTATTATTATAAAATACATAGTAGGTTTATAGCTTTAAATGGCATATATAATTAAAAATATATAAAGATAATATATTGTCATGGAATGGCGGGATCATTTTCATATAAACACCTTTTATATTTAAACAGATTTTATTAGAAATTAGTTAATATAATAATATAGCAAATTATATTTTAGACAATAACCTGTTACAGTATGGTTTGATACAGTGAATGCGATAAGGTTGAATTTAAAGTGAATTGTAAAGCTATTTTGATTAAGTATTATAAAACAAACATTGGTATTATTACGTATGTCCTATGGCTTTCTCCGGCGACAATATCCGTAAGAAAAAAGTTTTAAACAATAACCGATAAATCATATCTTTATCAAACGGTTTTCCAGACATTCATTGTACTGCTTACTGATACTTGATAAAAATAATATAATGATAAGCTCAAATTGGGGGGCTATAACAATATTTCCCATAGTCTATAAGTGTGTATGATTATATTATATAAATTCGGTGACGTTCCATAGGGTCAGGCAGGTCATGCGTTACTTAGGGGTAGCACATCTTAAAGATCGGCAAAGAGCGGTAAATTAAGGTAGATATATGAATAACCCAACGTTTTTTAAAATATTATATTCTGTGAGGGCGAGATTTTTTGTCTGCGGCGCTGATTTTAATGTTATCAATTAAAATATTAAAGTCAAGTAGGGAAAGGATTTGCATAAACAATGACAAATAAGTTGGGACTAGTTATTTGAGACTGCAAAGGGACGTCACTGCATAGATTCCGCTAATTGAAATTATAATACCTTTAATAATTCAAATTAACGCCGGACGTCGGCTATAACAAAGTTAATGGTGTAATTTAACTTAATTGATTAAAAAATACCTCAAATATTATACGTTGTAATTAAAAATAATAAGATAGCTCAAAAACTATAAAACTTACCAGGAAAGTGAATTATCTGAGTTCGAATGCAACTTGTTTATTTATGATTTTTTCTATTAGGTAAGTTTCTGAGGTTTTTCAAAATTATGTAAGTATAAAATACTTAATGGTAATAAAGAATTTAACATACTTTAAACTTGTGCATAGGTCATAATACATCGCATTTATAAAAAAGCTCTAAGAAACTGGGGTGACAAACTGAGGAGTAGGAGTGGAGAATCGAGTATCATGAAGGCAGATTTAAGCTGTTGCTTAATTAAACTAAAGAATAAATATTTTTAATAAAGTGTTTTTGTTGATATTTACCATTTTTTATTTTTGATTTCCGTTTTTATATTAAACGAAAGAAGAATAAAAAAAAAAACATTCACACCAAATACAAAATTACACTTTACTTATTACTCTTATTAGGATTGGTGGTGAAGTTGAGATTTTAATTTTGAAGTAGGTACTGCAAACCTACATTCTATTATTTTTGAATAATTGTCACTCCACTTAAAAATAAATTAACGTTAATCTGCGCCGCCACTGTGTGAGAGTGTTCTCAGTTTCATATTATCCGTAGAAATTTCATTTCACGCGACGAAGGCTTAGATATAGCGGAAAGTTTCATTTGCGCTAGTCAGTTGCGGAATCCGCACAGTGGAGACGATAACGTGTATCAAGGCCAACTTCCTCCGCAGACCATTTGGATCGTTATAAAACCCGGGAAACTTTACTACTGTGCGGCGGCCGAATTAAAACATCCATGTTCACATTACGAGGAGCGATGGAGCCTACATATCTTTAGTCAGCATTTTGTTAATATCTACGTAGATACATTACATTTTTATACGAAATTGAGAACAAGATTTTTGATAATTCAATAATCAGATCTAAATATAGCTTCTTTCCGGTAGATAGTCAGGCTTGTGGTCTTCATGAGTAGTTCTTAATTTTCCCGAAGTTCTTCACTATTTATGCCCCTGTCGCATTCAGTTCATCATGCGGGCACTGTTTACCGTTTCTGCCAGGGATGGCAAATTGGATTTGAGCGGCGTGCCAAAATAAGGCGGTTTTTTTTTAATTCGTGGAACGTGCGATTCCTTTTTAGGTGTACACATGATATAATCAAAATCATATTTATTGAATATTAAAAAAAATCAATTAGGTACATTGATAACTATATTGTTTATTGAATATATAAAAAAGATACACATAAAATGAATGAAAATAATGAGAATAAAAACATTAATAACACACTAATTTTTATTTGAGGTTTTATGTTTCATTTTATTTTTTTACACTTTTTATTTCAGGCTGATATTATATTGTCATTAATTGAAAATAGTACATAATGCTGAGTCTTCCTTTGTCAGCCTATTTCTAGTTTTTAATGTGCCTACATGATTCAATATCGAAAAAATACTTTTTTGCGTGCCGTCGAAAACTTTTAGCGTGCCAAGACGGGCGCGCATGCCACGTATTTACCATCGCTGGTTTATGCTGTATGGCTAGTTTCTCCAATCTAGCACACCACCTTCAAGTCACATAACAAAATAACTGTATCTGACAGTTAAAAGTCTTACTTTAGCTCGTCAAGGGTGGATATATTATTACGTTTGGTACGCTCTGAAGCCGCGAAAACCGCAAAAATGGGTGTTGTTTTACGATATGCGTTTAGTACAGTATATAAGCCCAATGGGTCAGGATAAAAGTTAACAATGATTGCTTATAGCCTCCACTTTGTGGAGGTCCATATGCTGAGCAAAAATCGTAATTTACTTATTTAATTATTATTTATTTTGGTAGGTAAAGCAGTGCGTCTGTCTCTGTAATCGCGGGTTATGTGTTCGAATTATACATCTGGTGTCTGGTGAAATGTCTCTCTCTACATGCCTAATACCTATTATGGTACGGCATACTTGAGACAATGTATTGAATAAAATATGGGTTCTTCATTCTTAGCTAACATCAGCTCCGAAATGCAAACAGTGGAACACCAGTTTTTATGCAAAGTATGGTCTTTAAAATTTAATAATAACAAAAACCTATAATTTGAGGAAAATTATGTTCATCATCACAGAACAGATAATAAATAGAATACCGATAGGTTATATTCAATACGCCGCATGTTGATGTAGCGTTTTGAATGTGTGAGTGTCCTACGAAAAATGAAGCACGCATTATGCACGTGCAATAGTGTGTGTAATACACCAACATAAAATGAGCGTAAATGCATAAACCGAGAGCAGTTTTAAACGTATTCTTGACACGTGTGTAAGTTTATCCCGGATTCTTCTTCAATTCGTATCACTCAGTATGCGGGTACACAGGGCGCTTAACGTCAGCGGACAGCAGAGCCAGTCAAAAAAAAAAATCTTTCTTCTTTAAGCACTACGGTGCATGGTTGCAGCATCAGTCCCGTGCGGCTCCGTCTCGGGACGAAATGAGCACTTAAAATCACTTCTTTTAGACACGTTTAAAGCGTCATGGAAAGCGGCCGCGCATATCCACGGCTGTGCATATATGACGGGTGGTGGTGGGAACTTTATCGCAGTTGCCTCTTTTTATTTATCTTACTCGAGTCGGTTACCTGCTATCGCCTTACCCGTTATTTACCTATTTCAGTTCCCACTATTTCTGAGTTCCCTGTTCATCATACAGAAATTAAAGACCCTAAACGAAAAATATGCCGCAGAAAATGGAAGTAGTTATATACCTAATACATCAGTTTTAAACAAGTATTCCTAAACATTTTTTCGTTGAAATAAACGTTTGAGAATACCAGATTTATATTACGCCAAAACTCATTTAACGTTCCGTTCGCCTTCCTGTTCATTATTCAAATTGGTATTGTAAGTTTCGGGGATGTAATTTTAATCAGCTGTTTCTATCTAAATGAGAACATTTTTAATGCCCGCGGATATACGGAATGGTAATCAAATCATACTGAAAAACCGTGTTTTTTCACCGTGCGCGTGTTTATTTGGATTAAATTTTTATTATGATCTGGTTTATATTGGGCGATTATCATAATAACAAAAAGTGAAAATAATATTCTAGTAGGTAACCGCAATAGCAATATTTTTTTTTACATAAAAATAGAAAGTTACTTATTCAATTTACCTATAAATACATACTGAGAAACTGTAGATTTATACTTATTTATTTTAAAGCTGTCTAATTTTTTTTATATAAATTAATTAAGTATAAGTAGGTATGTAAAAATAATAATATATCAAAAATTTATGGCTGTAATGAATAAAAATGTAGCCTTTATTTGTTCTTCCAAATACTAGATTAAAATTTATTTATATTCTATTAACATAATCAAGTAATAATTACAAGATAAAAAGAGCTTTTTATATACAACGTTTTTAAATTCTGTTGAACCATATAAACTTGACTTGACTAGCTTAAACGATCAAAAAAAATTGTACTTGACATGTCATATTTCCATAGTAACGCACGTATATATTAATAATTTAGTTGCTAGCACCCAGACCCCTAGCAACCGATAATGGTGTCGAAATAACTTTTTATACAAAACAGAATTAACTGAAAATGAATTCAATTCTACTTAAAGATGGCTAAAAGTTTCAAAAAAATGCATTGACATCGTGTTCTCATATATTCTAAAAGTTTCAAATGTCTAGCTAGTCGGGAAGTTAGTTAAAAATCGATTGCAAGATTTGTACCGGACAAAGAACCACCGGACAAATAAGAATACGAGCTAAGAAAAACGTTGTAATAAATACATAAGTACATTTTAATAAAAAATGGGCAGAAACCATGCATTTGTATTGCATACCACGTATACGTGTGAAATCCTGCAGCTCGTATGTTTTCCCCGGAGGAGGTTCAGCCACAAACCGAATCGGACCAGAGACTATCGCCTGAATTGATATGGCTTGACTTATAAATGTCACTAGTTTTATGGTTTGATTTTTGTAATTTTGTATTATAATTATTTTAAACCCAATTTTATGTCTGCCATCACTAAATAATTATATATTACAAGAGTAGATAATTAATATATTATATTATAATTTATTGAAGCTTATTTGCAGGTTAGTACACATAATACGTCATGTGAACGTATATTTGAAAATACTTGTTAAAGGTAAATATGTAGAAACGATATTGCAACTGAGTATCTTCCTATATTTTCAAAATATAGTTTTCTTGGTTTATATATTTTCTTCCCATTAATACATAATGTCTAAAATAGGTCCGGGAATATAATTTCCTCACAAGTACCTATATATAGAAATCTACTACCAGGAGTAAAGTTGAGCTTAACCGGTTGGTTGCTGTTGGCAGCTCAACTAGATATTCTATCACAAGACAAATAGTTTTATCTACCATCTGCTATACATAAATTATTACCTCTTAACCAGCGAGTCCAATGAATATTGTTACGGTATTATAGGTAGGTATCTACCTACATGAGAGTAAATTTGGTACAAACGTCAAATAAAAATCAGATATTATATTTAAGATTATAATAGGCATATTAATATCCTACTATTATTGTATTTTCCACACTGTTAATGTATCTCACAGTAAAGTACCTTGATCCATTCTATATAAATTAATAAGGTCTAAGGTGCATAGATTTACTTGCACTAATGGTGTGTATTTAAATTGTCGCGATGATAACTATTTGCACGTAAAAGTGCTGACTGTCTCTCTAAGGTGCATGGTTGTTACATGAGTCTCGTGCAGCATCGCTTCTGGACAAGGAAGTGTGGCACTAAAATGTTTTCATTCTGTTCTGACAAGTTTATAGCATCATGGAAGGCAGCTCTGTACAGACCGCGGCTGCATATAGGTACATGGCGGGTGGAGATGGGGCAACTCAAATCATTGTCTCTCCAATCTAATTCTTCAAGCGTAAGCGAGACGCTATGTTGTCATCGTATGGTGCTATTTGACAGATTCAGATAGATTCGGAAAAGTTCGTAGATAATCGGTAGACATCAAAATAATCTGTGCAGTGTAGTTGGTATTTCTTCCGACAGGTTCACCACTATCGTTCTACCGCGTATGCGCACTGCCATGCAAGTACCAATTATGTAAGTAGTTATGACGACGCATTGTGCCCGCCTGCCCCATGAGTCATCGTTTTTGGCTTCTCGGCGATACGAATTAATGAAAATACAACGTAGTCCATTCATTGAACACGGCAAGCAAAATCACGCTCCTCAAAGCGTCGTCGATAAGACGGCCGAGAAGCCATTATTTAAGAACAGTGAACTCTTTGTTTCGTTATTGCGTGTCCGATATTAATTACAAGCCCCGAGAAATTTAATAATATTTTTATTGCTTTGTTATGAGAGACGCTGATAATGATAATTATTTTGTGCTCCTTGAGCCCCTTATTACATAGGTGAAGGGTAATGCGCGGGTGGGAGTGGGTTTGGGGTTTGTATGGTGGTTGTTTGTCCAGTACAAATCTTGCAATCAATGTGTAACTAACTTCCCGACTAGCTAGACATTTGAAACTTTTAGAATATATCGGAACACGATGACAATGCATTTTTAATACTTTTAGCCATCTTTAAGTAGAATTGAATTCATTTTCAGTTAATTCTGTTTTGTATGAAAAGTTATTTCGACACCATTATTGGTTGCTAGGGGCCTGGCGTCCTAGCAACTAAATTATTAATATATATACGTGCGTTACTATGGAAATCAACATGACATGGCAAGATGACATTTCAGTATTATTTTTATCAAGTACAAATTTTTTTGATCGTTGAAGCTAGTCAAGTCAAGTTTATATGATTCAACAGAAAATTTAAAAACGTTGTATATAAAAAGTTCTTTTTATCTTGTAATTATTATTGTTATGGCCACGATAATACGTACAATCAGTAGTAATAATATTAGTTATAAATTCATGCACGTATAAACGGGGTATTATGATATATTATGGGATCTTTTTAGTGACAGTTTTTGTAAATCGGCAACAAAAAAATATGTGAAATGAATCGTTAATGCGATGTTCATACATATTTCAAAGTTAACTATAATTACGAATGGTTAATCAATGAAATGCTAAAATGCGGAGCATACAAAATAAATACTATTGCGAGCTTCATTATCGTTTCTATACAAACGCAAAAGAATTTTGGTGATGGGTACTAATGACGATAACTTTGTACTAAGCGATTATTTACCATATAATTATAGGTATTAAACTACCAGTGGCGAATACTCGATTGACCGTTGATTATTAATTTAAAATTATAATATTTATTCTGATCTGTAAAGAAATAATTAAATGACAAAGTTTCACTAACATATAATTAGTGGTAGAAAAATATCTACTCTAAATCTTTATTAAAACATATTTGAATTTATATGTATAATTTTATTTAACGACTACGATGGCCGTACGGCTAAAGCGTTGGCTTATAATATAGTGGGTTCAAGGTTCGAATCCTGGGTCTGACAATTACATTCAATCTGTGTTTAGAGTTAGGTATGGATCTAATCGGTTGAGCAAGTCGTCGCTATAGGATTTGTTTCCCGAATAGACCAAATGTCAATTTTACAGTAGACGAAAAACAAATTTCATTGTCGTATATTTTAATATCAGTAGATGTATCAATCATTCTTTCTACACTGTATGATTGCAACATTATCTAAGAATAGATTCCAAGAATAATATACTGGTATAAATCATTAAATGCACAGAAAATGCGTTTTATTTACAAGAACTCACTGTGGATATTCGGGAAATTTTTAGCGCTTTCTCAGAATAATGGATATTCGGGACAAAACATGGACGTTCGGGATTTAAGACCGTAGCGTATTGCTGCACGGCCCACAGATTACTGAGTGGTCAAAAAGTACGCGGCTCAAATGTTATATTTATTTACACGATAATTGTTAATAATTACCTCTACTATTTAAATACTTAATGATCGTAATTACCCAAGTTCGTAATACGGCGATAATAATAATAATAATAATAACATGTGGCAATCGCTGTTTCGATTTTTTTTCGGATTAAGTAATAAAATAGTTTTTAAGTAACTAACTATTTTTTTATTGAACGAATAATAAAATTCACAAGATTTAAGAATGTACCATTCTAATAATTGAACATACTTACATTTTTTTTTTAAATCACTTCTGAGAAAATATATTATATACCTAAGGTATCTACTACTTCAATTACTAACCGACGTCACGGTCATTTCTCCAATATTTTATTGGAGATAATAGTAGATAATATTAGATAATTTTATTGGGGACAATATATATATACTTACTCGTACTTGCTAACAATTTTATATTATCTAATACTTTTTCCAAAAAAAAAAAACTATTTATATAGAGGAAGGGTGCCTATTATGAGATAGGTGCCTAATATGAGATAAAGCAATAACTCAGCAACCGGACGATAATAAAATATGGTGATGGTGTCACACGGTAGCGAGGAGTAATAGCTCCAAACGACTGTCGGTGCGCAGGGTGCAGCGACTGTCTTTGGTGATGTATGTGTGTTTTCGTCGATCACTCGTCCAAGAAATTTTGCCGCATGCTACTTTTGATGATCGTAGAACATCTCTAAGGTATCGTACAATGTTTATTTCTTAATTAAACACGTAGTTTGGTAGTTTATTTTATATTTCAGTATCTTCTGTATCATTATCGACTCTAGAAGAAGAATAGTTAATTTTATTATGTCAAATTTTGAATGAGCCTAAAATGAGATACTTGGGTGTGCCCAATATGAGATATCTCATATTAGGGACACATTTTACTTTGAAACCATACCATCGTTTATAATGTGTGTATGTTTTATATTATATTGTCCATAGATGCCTCCGTCAAAAAAGAAAAGCTGGGACCCCGGGTCTATGTTTCAAGCTATGAATGCCGTTTGTAAGAAAGAAATGGGATATCTGAAAGCAGCCAAACAGTTCGGAGTACCAAAAGGCACACTGAAGCTTTATGTCAAAGATGATCGAGACCCAGTAAGCGAACGAAATCAAAATACAAAAAGAAAAGACGGCTGAGGAAAAAAAGAAAACTAGAATGGAAAAAGCGATGGGAAAGGAAAATTAGAAATAAATTAAAAGAAAGAAGAAGGAGGAATCTGAGTCGTCATCAAGTGAAGGCGGAGAAAAGATGATATTGCTGATGACGACGATGAAGAAAATGATGCGATGTGTATTTATTTACTGTAGTTGGAATTTTACGGAAGATACAAGAGTAGAAAAATGGACGCAGGTGTTTCAAATGGAGTCACGAAGATTGTGGTAATTTAATAGCAGGAGATGTTTTTATTTGTGTATTTTGTTATGATAATATTTGAATAAAAGGTGGATATGGATTAAATGAGACCATGTGAAATGTAAACAAATATATAATTATTCATATCAATTACAGCTATTGTTTTTTTTTCATAATGTTCCCAATATGAGATAGTCTCATATTAGGAACAGTGACTATCTCAAATTAGGAACACTTTTTGGAGAACAGCTTATTTGACATTTTTCACTAAAATGCGAATCTAAAATAAACTGGCTGAAAGAAAAATCTCATGACTACAAATTTATTAGTAAACAGTATGTTTGATGTATTTATTGTAATAGATACCCTACAATGCGTTTATTTTAGATTTGAGAATGTCTCAAAAAAAAAGTATCTCATAATAGGCACCCTTCCTCTATATCTGTATATTATTATATCTATATATTTCTATAATTGACAATTAAACTTATTACAAACCACCAAATAAATATTATATATTTACTATTGTAAGGAATAACAACACAAAATATTAGCATGTATAAATTAATTACCATTGGCTGCTAATAATAGGTAGGTACCAATATCCTAAGTATATAATATCCACCAAATAAATAGTTACTAACATACATATTAAATTAAATTAACTATGAGCGCATTCAAAAATAAATAATAGCATCGCCTTTATTTTCATAGAAATACCTAGATTAAAAGTAAAATAAAGACAAACAATGTTTGATTAATAATAATTTGAAATAATAATTATTTTTTACGTCATAGTAGTTGCCGGGTCATACTGTAGAATTCATATAACCGTTGGGATTTTGTGTCATTTATCAAAACAAAACGCAGTTATTTAGGTTAAAATACTCACTTTCACAACTCTAATGTAAGTTCAGGGCGAACTGGAGATGTATCAGCTATGAATGATCTCTTCAAATTTGATGAATTCACTATTAAAACAATAGTAACGTTAAAAACAATATCAATAAGACGAAATTTGAAAGAAGTCTCCGGACGGCCGAAAAATATGAAAGTGGGCGTGATTGTTTTAGAGCTAGACAGCGTGAATGTGGGAGCGAGATGCACGGCATGAGCGCGGTTTGATTGGCTAAAGTCATATTCGGGAAATAAACACTCAGCCAGAGATATATTTCGACCGAAATTAACTTGGATATTCAGGTACGAATAGTTGGACATTCGGGAGAACACCACGGAGTAATTGTAACTTAACATGGCGTATTCGGGTTTTTTAAAAAAATATCTCTGTTCCTAGATAAAAATATATTGTTTTTATAAATGATTGCGGTAGAGTTCGATAAAAGAAATTGAACTGCATTAAAATGTCGATTTAGACAAAAATGGATATTCGGGAAACAAATCCTATAGTGACGAAGTGGCTAACATCCATTTGTAGTAAAAAAAAGAAATAATATCTCACTCTGTGGAGACCCATTATGTTCTTCTGAGGATCGGAAGGTTAAAAAATATATAAGTATATATTTTATTATAAATAAACAGAATGTAGGTACTACATTAATTTGCAAATTATAATGTTAATCAGTAAATTGCTAAAGTTGAAACACAGTTCAACTATCTCAAGTATGACATCTGTGTAGGTACCACTTTTTATATATCGCTTAGGTACTTCCTTTCAATAAACATTCTTCGCCATTGCTAAATAGTGAATATTATTCTACGAGGACTGGTGATAGTGTTTTGATAGTAAAATATTACACATTTTAAATATCAAAGTAATTACTTAGGTAGGTACTTACTTATATTAATCAGGTAACACACCAACATGAAAATTCGAGAAACTAAAAAATGGCGGCGATTTAAAATGAGTTTATTTACTAAAAAGATACCAAATACAAGTTAGAATCAATGGAACACAAGGCGTAAATCATTGACGATATGGACTAAAAACACCACAACTATTGATTTATCAGATTTACCTTCATAACGAGAAAATTGCATGAAAATCGTAGATTGCTGACAGTGAGGTGAATGTCTCGATTGGAGTCAGTCTCATTTTTCAGCTGGTATTTACCTTGTGAGTGAGTTACCACTGTGAGAGTCGTCGATATGTCGTAGGTCAAGGTGTTGCGGATGATGATGAAGAAGTCGAAGAAGGATACGGGAGAGAGTTTTATTTGCGGCGTAACGGTCGGTACAATAGTATGTTACAATACTTATGATAATGTTCCGAGGTCTGAATATCGGTACACTAAGATATTGTGCGGAGAGATACAGAGATTGAGATAGTACCGGACCGGAAACGTATATTCGAGTGACATTTTTGATGAATTATTATTCGCTATTTATACAATCAAAATAATATTCTTTTTATTGAAATAATCGAATCAGCTATTATCTGGCGTTTGCGTCAATGGATGACTGACTAAGTGAAAAACGGATATGCAGAATTTATTATTGAGGTCAGTTCCTTACTGAGTTTTCCATAATTTGACACTACGAAAAATAGATATGTATTCAATTTGTAATTCTAAGTATATCTCTATAACCCTAATAAAATACATTTGATCAATAGTAATATAATTAAATTTATTTAGGACCTACTACTTTTATTCAGTATCTGACCTAACACCACGGATATAAGTTTATCCGTACGATTTATATTTATGGCCGTCTGGTCTCTAGTCTAGCGCGACCGGATAATCCCGATTGATCAATCAATCAGGCGATCAACACAGACAAATATTTCACATACAACTCGTTTATCTCTCCCTTCTTTGTGAGAGTTTTTGAACACAGCGCAGTAGATTTGTGAACATACGTAAATAAACAGAGTGTTTGTAGATGTAGGTATAATGTATTTCCACAGGTTTCTTTTTCTGTAAACAACGTAATTTTAGCTACCAAAATATTCTATAATAGCGTAGAATTGCATGTTTGAAATAAACGTGTAAGAAATCCTCGTACTTACCTACATAATAATATTATGTAATATAAATAATAAATATTATTAATTACTTTTTTTATTCAACGAATAATTCACAAGATTTAAAAAAGCACTTCAGAGAGTATTATAAGAGCCAATAATTAAATTTTGTCGTTATTAGTAGATATGGCAGCTTTAGCATAGTGGTCTATGTGCGTGGGGGCAATACCCGAGAGATCAGGTTCGATTCCTGCGGGGTGTCTTTTTTCAAAACTTCTATTGGTTTTCTCAGAAGTGTTTTCAAAATTACTATATTTAATAAATAATATAAGTTAGAAAAGGTCATATTGCTCTAAGTGAAGCAGTGCCGATTTATTGATTTATTCAACTATACAAATTGACGAAGAACTACAAAAAGAGTTATTTATTAATTATTAAATATTGCATCTGCGTGCTCATCTCTCCCATGGGTACTCTCAACTTAAAGTCAAGTAAATTAAGTCCAAGCACATTTGAGTGCATGGCGACCACAGTCTTAGGTAACTGCTCCTGAGACATTCCTAGTCATTAAGGGTCCCATGACACGCCCGATTAAGACTGCGTGTGATGCGGGGTGGGTGTGTTTTGATGGGGTAATTAACTTCAATATCTGTTTTACTATTATTTTATTATGCACATAATATTATCTACTTGTAGGTATCATCACTTAAAATAATTTATTTTATCCAAAATCCCGTAGAGCAGTTTTCCAATTCAGTTTAGACGCGTAATAAAAATTATATGAGTAATTAAAATGGTAATAATTATGGTACCGGATAGAGAAACTTTCTAAATCCTTTGTAGGCATGCACTGAAAAACTAAAAATATATTGAAAAACCGGTGATTTAAATTTGGAATAAATCTTAATCATTGGTTCTCAATCCATGGGCCATGTGATTTCAAGCTAATTCCATGGATAGTAAAAAAGTTTGTTATTTCACGCATATTATCATTTTAATGTAAGCTGTGCGACGTGTACTATATTGTATTATTCGATTTTTATTTAGCGATTTAGATCGCTGCTGACTAGATAATGATTTTTTAGTTACTACTTTTAAAATGCACGTTAATTACATCAATCAGCCGCCTGGTCATTACGCGCCAGGTGCGACTTCTGCGTCGAAAGTATTAAGTATATTATAGGTCCTAAGATTCCCTGGAATACTAGTTGGGAAATGTGGATGTAGACCATCGCATGCCCTTAGATATTATTAGGAGAGGGCGGGGGGTGGCACCAATGATTCTGGCATGGAAACAGGTTAGGCGCAATAAAGTAATCATCATTATAACAGCTTGATTTTTCCCAAGCAAATCATAATAATTATCAAGTCGTTCAAAATGTATGAAAATGTCAAGGAGTATCATGCATTATTATTATCATGTTGATGCTTGCTATAAGTATCTACCTATCTAGTTTTTCAGAGGGCCAAGTGTGCCGCTTTAGAATAAAATTTGACAACCACTGGTTTCGATCTAGCATTATATTATGCATGTTAAGGAAAAAGCGGTTAATTATTAAATAAGTTAGTTCAGAAACTTTTGTTCAATTCGCAAAGCACTGGTTTGCACGTCGGGAAAATTTGAACAGTTAGCTACCTACCTAATAATAATTTATAGATGTTAATTAGTATTAATGATGTAGAATTTAAAGACAGTATGAACATTATGCAAGACGTTTAATTATAACGTGAAAAATTATTTCTAAAAAGTCCGCTTGCGTGTCAGGATTTTTTTGGCATCGTAAGGGTGATGATGTCAAAGATAATGGATAATATCCGGCCCTGATCACTTAGCCAAAAAGCGTAAAACGAAACGTTTTTTTTTGTGTCAAATTTTAAGTGGACGACTTAATGACAGCGCGTCAAAAGCAGAAAAAAAACTGTGAGAAGCGGAATGCAAACACTTCGAACGCATTAAAATATACGATTCGTGCGATATAAGTGATATAACGTGTCATATGAACAGAAACAGTGGCGGATTATACATAAGCGTAAAAGATATATTTTAGGCCAGGGCTTGGATCACACTAGTGATTCAAACTCCTCTAAAAGATAATAAAATTGACATTGAACCATAATTATTATACACTGAGCGTATATAAAGAATGTATTATAAACGTCTAAATTAGCTACATCTTTGCCTACGCTGACATGAACCACCGAAAGAAGCATTTGAATCCGCGTTCACCGACGTCAGTCGACGCGATATATACCTGAATAAGGAAAAAATCAACTATCAGACGGCGTAATGGGCGGGTGCCCTTAATTTCACTAAAAATAACATAACATGCAATCGATGAGGCATTACCTACCATATTCACGCAAGAAATAGTTACTTGCGTTAGGCCTTATGGCATACAAATTATACAATGTGAGAATCCATCCGTCAAATCCATTTTTATTCAGAGATTTTTCACATTATCATTATTAATATTAATTAATTGTTTGTCACATATTTATTATTAATTATATCAACAGAGATAAATAAAGTAAGTACCCATGGCCTAACGGATTATAAAAAAATCAAGTAAAGAATTAAAACAATCGACTGAAGATAGTTACTTGAAGGACATTGAATTTAAATCATAATTAATGATAGTTTTGTACTATTCAAAATAAATGAATTGTAGCTTCGGCACTTCTTTTAGGCTCTATATATATATATTATATAAAATTACTTATGTATGTATGTAACTGGCAAAGAATAAAGTATGTTAGGTACTCTTTAAAAGTACTGAATTACACAAATTTGAGTGCATAGTGACTTTAGTCTTCGCTAACAGCTCCCGAGACATTCCCAGTCATAAAAAAATATGCTTCACATGCAAACGTAGAGTCATATGATACGTTCGATTAAGACCGGGTGTGGTTTGGTGGGGGCATTATCTTCAATGATAAAAGTAGGTTTTTATAATAATTTATAAATTTCGTAAAACAACAGTAATGTATAATCGTGCATATTATAATACATACGTTACCGCAAATAGGAGGAAGTCGCAGGTTTGGTGTTCAATAGTGGTTTGGACATGGGATTGCTAAGCGGAGTAACGTGTGGGTGTTGTACGTCCATCAATCTAGCAGGGAAGTATGAAGATAGTTATAGTAAGCCAAACTTACTATGAAGTATGTTGGTATTTGTGTCGAGCTGACGGGTGTGAGATACCTTGCATTCCTTCCTCCACATACTGTCCCCATGTCCAAATCTTTTCGTCATTGAACAAAAATCTGCTTTCTTAGAAAACCTTATTTCATTGTAAGCGCGGTCCAACATATTATCTAAATCCGCCACTATATCGTAGCGCATTGGATAATTAGTATTGTGTCTCCCGCAGTGGGACATTATTTAATAATTTGCCGTTAAAACAACAGCATAACAGTTGTTTGGTGTGTAATCATAATTTTAAGTAAAGGAACTGAAAATGACTCGAAAGCATTACAACATACTTATCAATTATCATGGCCGGAAGAAGATAAAACGTATTATTATGAGACTTACTTACATTATAATTACAATATAGAAGAATATACGAACTTTCACCAAAAAGAAATAAATTTTTATAAGATTTTTTTATTAATATTTGTTTTAAGACTAGGAAATGGCACGTGGCATAAGTCAAGGCCCATCATAGTCAGGCCGTGACACGAAACTATAAACTTCGATGGTAGGGTCGGTTATTTCTCATACATACTTTGAATGCAATATGGTGAACTGTGTGTGGAAAATGATGATTATTACATATTGAAATAAATGGTTTGAACGAAATATACAATCATACATTACATTCGAAAACAATAAATAGCATTAGCATAATAATTCGCAATTCAGTGTTATGGCCTGAATCTATAAACATGATACAATATATGCAGACAAACCAAGATTGTATTGCGTAGGTACCTGATTATCTACGCAAATACCAACCAAAAATTAATGAATAATTTACGGGATTGCAAAATTTATTGATTTTGTAGATTTCGCTGATTAATCGATTGAGGCATTTGTGAATATGTAATATAATCAATAATTATTCAAGTAATACTTAATTATCAATATAGTGTGCATTCATTGAATAAATCATATGTAAAAGGTAAAACAATCATTAATTTTATTGAAAGTTTATATTAACTCCGTATCAATGCATATAATGTAGGTACATATTTTTTTAATATTCTTATCATTGTACCTAAAGTCAATTTAAAATTAGAAAATAATGGAAAATCGTAATAGTTTTTTTTTAATAATATTGTGAATTAATCCGTACATGTAATTATCCACGCGATAAATTGGCTGGATATGAATTTACCTTTCTACGGAAAGCGACAGGTCTTTCAAGTTAATAAAATATACCGATTTCAATAAAGTACTGTTTTGTAAAAACATGGTTTTTAAACTACAATTATTTACATTAATCCTTATTTAAAATATGTAATTTGGAAAATGCCTCAAAATGTATAATTATGATGAAAACTCCTAAATTATTAAAGCTGATGTACTTTCATACAGTTTTGAATAGGTAACTTAAAAAATACCTACATTAATTTTGTCCAAGTACCCATAATTTTTATTTTATCGTATCCACTTACTTATTACATTTTTTATTTATGTGGTCTCATTACTCCTTGTACAAAATACTCATTAAAAGCAAATATCCGTTCATATTACCCATGCCCAGTAAAAGGAATAAACTTTTCAATAAAAGCTTCACTAAGCTCACACGTGGAAACGCAACACACGTGCCGCCGAACTTTTCCGATTGAAAGCAACCGGCCCAGTCCTAGGAAGGCTGTATTTCTTATTTCACATTTTTCTTCCAAACGTGAAACGCTTCTAGGTACATACTAACACTCTTATACACATAAATGTAGGTGCTTAATATATTTCAAGTATTGTTCCCGCGAGGTGGTCGGGTAGGGAGGGTCGTGCGTTATGCAGAGGACGTTATTTCGGTAACCGTCTGCCCTATGAGAGTGTACTAAAGCTTGGCTAGGAACTTCCGGTCCGCCACTAAATAAAATGCGAGATATTTGATACAAAACAAGCTTTTATTTTGCATCTCCTTTATTGTCTATGCCAGAGATCGTAAATCAGTGTGACGAGTGCCGTATAGTGACAGTTTAAGTGATTTTAGTGACACTAGTCTGATCTTATCACTTTATTAATTTCCCACTGCTAAAAAGAAAATTGCCATTTTCTCAGTCATATAATTTATATTGGCATTTTTATCCGATATCAATATTTTTAAACTGTTATCAAATATATAGTATTCATCGTAAATACATGCACTATTTATTCTATACGAGTTTATCTGTTTATTTTGTAGTATCTTGGTCGTTGGCTGTCAAAAATGCATACTGTTTATCAATTTTCATTTTATCCTTAAGGTACATGAATGACTTAAAACTTTAATTAATTGCAAAAAATGTCTGTTCATATAATCTCTATTTTAGCAAGGTCCATTTTATCCGCTTACTTTTTTATCTTCTTCTAATATCATTTAAATTAGTACACTTTGTCAGCCCATTTTTAGCATTGCATATTTTTCTATTTGGAAAATTGTCTAATTAACGCTATTTTAAGCTTACTCATGAGCCTTAAACTGGAACTATGTTGTACAATTTTTCCAGTGAACTACCGTTTCGACTTTGAAACTTGATTGGGTCAATTATTTTCATACTAATCCTTTCTTCCCACCTACCTCAAATCCCCAGTTATTTTCACAAGACCTGGAGAGTCAGCAGTTACGGGTCATGAGTCAACCGTGATTGCAAGTTAAGTTTAGCCACATCAAGAAAACGGACGCTTGCAGGCTTTTTATAGCTTTACCGTCGCTAACTGGCACTTGTGAATTGTTATATGGGTTGGACTATCATGCTGAATGTTACATCTAAATCTTCATGTAGGTATCAGCACATCCGGTCAGCGTCTCCAAAATGGTCTGTACCATTGTAGATTGAATGTGAAGTCTTCCCTCATAACTAATGTGTGTAATAAATAAATTGACCATTGATTCCTAGTATTTTGACCCAATCTGTCCAATTGTCCTAAAACCGGGCCTGTCTGGAGACGTGGATCGCGGAATCAATAATTTCGTGACCAACAAAAGATGCATGTTGTTTTTTGGTTTTGATCCGGTAGTGCAAGGATTTAATCGGCTGGGTGAATGCCTAGTAATCATTCTCAATAAAATTAAGTATTTTAATTTTATCTCTACTCTGTAGATTATTTACTGTACCTATATTATCCATATTATTATCTAACAAAAACTTTAATTTGTTATTTATATATAAGTAAGTATAATAAGCTATCCTTATATATTGGTTATTTGCTGAACAAGCTTGTGTATTGTGAAGGGGTGTGAATTTAATTAAAGATAGTGATTTTTTTGTTTATGCAATCTGAAAAATGTTGTCTATTGCTGGCCATTGCCATTTCAGAGCGCGTTGGCTGTTAGTAGGTCAGCTTGACAGGTCTGAAGGGAACTACGATTGAGTGTGGGATACGATTCTAACTGTCTAGCGCCTTCCGCCAAACGGAAGTACCACTTGTTTTGATTTTGATAGACAATTTTCATTGCGAGACTGGCCTTTTTATTGTATTTTTTTTAACCAACACCGTCTATCTAATACTATGACTTCATAACGAGACCAAAAAAGAAACAAAAGTGCAAGAGGAATACAACATAAAAACTCGAAACATACAAGCGTGTAGGTAGATGTTTTAAACTTAAAATTTATAATCGTATTAGATTAAAGCTAGGGCAATTAAAAGTAATTGAAAAGATATGTAAGTTATGTATATAACTACATAGTTGTTAAAACTGTTTTTAGCTACTAGGGATTGCAATAAATTTTATTACAGGATTGGTGGGTACCTATACCAGTGGTCGGCAAACTGCGGCTCGCGAGCCACATGTGGCTCTTTGGCCCCTTGAGTGCGGCTCTGCCACAAATGACCATGTACGTTCTAAAACAGTGAAAGATAAAATAATATCTTCAAATATAATCAACCAGCAACTCAAAGATCTTAAATTAATTTCAGCTTTATCAATAGCAGTTGACGAATCTTGTGACATAAATGATACAGCACAAGTTTCACTTTATGTGCGACTTATTTCATATGTCCTAAAGACGAACTTTTAGGATTATTGCCACTCGAAGGTCAAACACGGGGAGAGGATATTGCAAATGCTGTAATTAAGTGCACATCATATTCCAAAACATGCTAAACATGCAAAACATCATATTCCACTCGATAAAATTATGAATGCGAAAAATCTTTTTCAAGCATGAACTTTTCAAGAGTAAATTGAGAAGTTGTCTTATTGATGAGAACCTGGAATCGCGCCTAAAATTAAAAACATCACACAAACATGACTTACACAAACTTTTCAAGGAGATGTGTTTGTCAGTCATTGTTACGATTTAATTTTATGGATATGTTACTTAAAATTTAATTTTTATCACTAAATAAGATCATTATTAAGTATGATATCAAGTTTAATTCAGTGTAGATACCTAGTTAAATTAAGACGCAACATTTTAAGTTTAAGAAATTTGGCTCGCAAAAGAAATCTCAAACGTTGTGTTGTTGATATTTGGCTCTATTGACTAATGAGTTTGCCGACCACTGACCTATACTAATATCTACTTATTTAGAAACTGGCAAGATTGCTGAAAAATATGACTTGTAGTAGATATTTTTTATTCTAAATAAGTTTTGCACTAGAAAAAAAAATTGTCATATGTTTTTATTATGATTTGCAGGAAGAAAGAATAATTTTCGTTAAAAATCGTCTCTACTATTGATTTGGATATCGATATAATATATAATACAGTCCACTTACATATGCGAGGTGAACTTCGATGGATGATGTTTTATAATTTCTTAAAATACCGTTTAATTCGAGCCAGCAGAAAACTTATTAGTGTTTCTACTCTATTTATCATTTTCTATTTGATTTTTTTTTCTTACGCACTATATTATTTATTTATATTTTACTTATACTTTTGTTTGTTTGTAAAAATGTAATGTCATATTATGAACGTATTAATATTACAATTTGTATTGTCAAAAATGTTTTAAATAATAAAAAAATATTTTTTATTAAAGTAGCCGACTTTTAAAATTTAGAAAACTGTATAAAGGTAATATGTAATTTTCATTTTGCAAACTAATGTGTAAATTAATGCACAATATACCTATTTTTATATATTTGAAAACTAGCAATTATCTTTATTTACTTTTGTAAGCCAAAATAGGTTAAAACAGTTGAAAATTCATGTTGAAATCTCGGAATTCCAGCATTATCATTAGCTTGATATCCCGAACAGGATCCCGGGTCCTGTAATTTGGGATTTCTGAATTGCAAACCCTAATACTAACCTCGTAAATGATTAGTATAAATCGTCAGATTATACATCCGTACGCCGTTTAGACCGATTATAAGAACCTTTTTTCATATAATTTTGGTATCTATGAACTTAGTGTGCATATGTCAATCGCGAGTCCGGAAATTCGCCGTATCACACTTCACCGTGAAATGTTGTATCGGAAATATACCGTCGTATATTAAAAACCGTCCAACCTCAGAGGGTCGTATAGTGTTGAGATAAAATTCATGTCTAAATAAAACAAGGTTCTTGTCGGTTTACAGGAAGGCAGCGGCAAAAATTTGAAAATAGCCGATATACTAGATCATTTGTTAGGTTGGATTAGATTAGGTTAAGTTGGGTTAGGTTAGGTTAGGTTTTCATTCTTGAATTCATGAATTTGCCAAAATCGGCTATATAAATGCTCGATGAACAACGCGTATTTTTTTCATCCCAGTGCTATTAGAGATGACCGTATAGTGTACGGTCATCTCTTTCCGATAAGTAATCTCACGGCAAACTGCGCTACGGTGAAATATAATACGTACAATTTACATGTAACCTTACAATCGATGGCGTCATATTATATATCGCTATCAAAAACGATATGGGCAAACGCAGAGATATATTTGGTCAAATGATAAGGGGGGACATGCTCGTCGAAGGTCAAAATTGAGTTTTTATTGTATTTTCAAACCATGATCCTGGACACTCCTTAAACGTTGTAGATAATCTATTTATATAATTTTGAAGCCTTATTATCCTTTATAGTTATTTTAAACATTTGATGACTGCATGAAGTATTTTTGTTACATAAAATAGTATTCTTTTAAACCTCTCGCTCAAATGTTTTAGAATATAGTCATATTTCGGTACATAACTGTGCAGTGGTGTTAAGATTTTTTACATTTATTAATTTTTAAACGCATTTATAAAACCATTAGTATAATTTATTACGAGATAATTTTTGTAAAATATTCACGATAAAAAATTATTTTGATAATCTCTGTGATCCCAAATTTGACAAGAATTAGGCATTTTATTATTCAAAAAATCGGCAAGATTAACACATTTGAAGATGATTCTAAAGATATTTATTATAAGCTATGTCTTTGACCATTCAAGTGTGATAAAAATCTTATGAATAATGATTGCTTTATAATAATTATTGACCTAAGAATAAGGTAGTGTTTTTTTGAAATACGCCATTTCTTTTGTCATTCCCCAGTGGTTAAGCTACAACATACGGCCGTAGCCATAAAATGACAAACTATAATTAAAGTAGGGAGTAAAATTATGTTAACGCGCGTGTTTGAACATGTACTTAACCGAATTTATTTTAATTTTTTTTTAAACGGTACATGTTCAAACACGCGCGTCAATATCATTTTACTCTTTACTTCAATTATAGTTTGTCAAT
Source organism: Rhyacophila brunnea (assembly GCF_057557595.1). Classification (NCBI taxonomy): domain Eukaryota; kingdom Metazoa; phylum Arthropoda; class Insecta; order Trichoptera; family Rhyacophilidae; genus Rhyacophila; species Rhyacophila brunnea. The sequence goes on along the minus strand of NW_028232796.1, from coordinate 2,728,706 downwards.
TTATGGCTACGGCCGTATGTTGTAGCTTAACTACTGGGGAATGACAAAAGAAATGGCGTATTTCAAAAAAACACTACCTTATTCTTAGGTCAATAATTATTATAAAGCAATCATTATTCATAAGATGTTTATCACACTTGAATGGTCAAAGACATAGCTTATAATAAATATCTTTAGAATTATCTTGCAATGTGTTAATCTTGCCGATTTTTTGAATAATAAAATGCCTAATTCTTGTCAAATTTGGGATCACAGAGATTATCAATATAATTTTTTATCGTGAATATTTTACAAAAATTATCTCGTAATAAATTATGCTAATGGTTTTATAAATGCGTTTAAAAATTAATAAATGTAAAAAATCTTAACACCACTGCACAGTTATGTACCGAAATATGACTATATTCTAAAACATTAGAGCGAGAGGTTTAAAAGAATACTATTTTATGTAACAAAAATACTTCATGCAGTCATCAAATGTTTAAAATAACTATAAAGGATAATAAGGCTTCAAAAGTATATAAATAGATCATCTACAACATTTAAGGAGTGTCCAGGATCATGGTTTGAATATACAATAAAAACTCAATTTTGACCTTCGACGAGCATGTCCCCCCATGATATGGTAATATTAATATTTTAAGAACCGCGTGCTATACAGATCTATTAAAACTATTTCTAGTAGATACCTATATAAATGTATTTATTATTAAGTGATTGACTGCTATCACAATGAAAATTATACATTACATAATTCTGTGGCGATCCCTATTTCTAACACCCACACTCCTCGCAAACAAACGATAGTTACAAATTAACTCTGCATTGGTTTGGATTGATCGCTAACACGGTAAAGATATCATTTTACAACAGCCAAGTGTCGAAAATGCTTTAAACTATTATAAAAATATATTATTATTAACATATCAATAATAACAATAGCTAACACGATTGAGTCTATCACAAGTAGTGGGTGTTGGAATGACAGTTCATTTGTTTCAAATTTATTTAAGGTCATACCTATATTGTACACTATAACCTTCGTGATTTAAATTGTATATTGTTATTGCATATACCTCCGCATGTAAGATGGTTTTATTCAAATATATAAAATCGTAGACGAATACTACAATACTACAACGTACGTGGGAAGCAAAGTAAGTTTACAATACTGTCAAGCAAATTGATGAAGTATACATAGATAAAGAGTATACATTATAAGTAGTACCGATTAGGTACATATTATTATCTATTTATATTATTATGTGTTTTAACAAGTATGCAGTATGTGTAATTGTTTTATTTTTCGTCAGTTGTACATATATACATAATGACGTCTAACCAAAGCCTATAGACGTCTCAAGGTGTATCCCAGAATATCCAGGTCACAAGAACGATTAATAATATTAAGTAGATATTACCAATACAAATTTAAGGGATCTTTGAATACAAAACAGTCCCACGATGGCCAAGCCATACATGTTGGATTATAATTCGGTGGGTTCAAGGTTCGAGTCCTAGGTCTGGAAAATTCACATGCTACTTTGCAATGTGTGTTTGGACCCAAATTATGGACCTAAGTGCATACTTGCATATAATAATAAGTGTGGAGATCCTTATTATGATCGAGCATGACGATGTAAGAATTATGTGATCTGAACATTTTGAGTGATAGTACTATTGTAATCTGTGGTTATATGAATTATATAGAGTAGATATAATACGATATCCTACCATGAATTAGGATAGATTGTACGTGTATATTCATAATTAGTTAATCATGTATACGTAGAGAGCAGAAATGGTGATACAATTAAAGATAAGTAGGTATATAATGTTGAAATATGTATTTATAATAATAAAGAAATTCAAAATGGAGTTGGTCTGTTATACGGGAACGGGAGAGATTGTAGATGAATGGTCACACGGTTGATAAAAAGGCGAAGTTTCGCGATGAATAAAAATACCCTTTTTAATCTCGCCCAATTCGAGTAATATTATTTGGGTAAGATATTATTACCACGTTAAAAAACCGTTCTTTACCAGACCGTCACAATAAAATAATCGAGGAGGAAAAAATCTTTCGCGACAAACGAAAATGTATATTGAAAGACGAACATTGTAAATTGTAGGAGTGCAAAAAATGAACAGACAATGAAGGCAGCCGATGTGAAATAATTTGATAAATGACAAAGGAGACCCAAGGCTTGCAAGAGCCATCAACGTACCTGGGAAAAACGAACTTTAATCCTATTTAGCGCAGCTTTTTCAAAAAGCTCAACCTTCAAAATTGGGCTGCTTACATATTATTATATCGGTAGGTTCCTTACATAGGCCTGATATACAATTATATAACATATACATTTGTAATATTACTATAATATAATCTTTACGATAGTTCAGATTTATATTACTAACCTCGTACATTTTTTAAAAAATTTTGTCAATATTTTTTTATTGTCAAATAATTTTGATTAACCTTTATTATACTTACGTAAATTTGTAGGTATGTAAAAACATATTCGTATTTATTCACATCGCCTACGATTACTGAGCGGCTGATCCTCGTAGGTCCCAGGTTCGAATCGTGGTCTGGCAAATACACATATTGTTTTTAAATTTGTGTTTGAGTCAAAGTATTGACCATATTGAGCAAGTAGCTAACGTCAATTTCTCGTGAAAACAAAATTCTGTTAATAATGTCCATATGATATTATTATTAGGATCGGACATGGTCGAAAAAAAATATTTAAATGAATTAGAACACAAGATAATATATAACATTGTTTATTGAATATAACTACCTATATAATATACCCCTACATAATTTTAAAATACTTCTGAGAAGTAAAATAATAATCACTAGATCGTTTTGAAAAAAATACTACACCCAGCAGGATCCGAACCTGCGCCTCCCGGGATTCGTGCCCATGCGCACTGACCACTACCGTCGCTATATGTGTCATATTATCTAATTGCGACAAAGTTAATTAATGTTTTTGAAATACTCTCTAAAGCTCTTTCTAAATTGTGTTACTTATTGGCAAATTACTTTTGTATTTTGTAGTATTGAATTATTTTGATCAAATTACTTTGGAACACTCCAAATTTTTGTCGCATTTTTTTGTGGTTTTAGTGCAGTTGTAGTGTTTTAAATTATGTAAGTATATTAAATGAAAGAATGTCGCATTCTTAAATCTTGACAATTATTCGTTGAATAAAAAAGGGTTAACTGAATAGATATTATATTATATATTTAGTTACACATCAGAAACATACCGATTAGGAAAATAAAAAACCAGAGAAGTTGATAATTAAAATATCTACATTTATGAAGACATACACGAGTTTAAAAATGGTTGAAACGTGTCGTTTTCAGTAAGATAGGTCTTTTTGGCGTCTAGTTTGTGCAACTAATTAGTGAACAGGGCTTAAACTAAAGCAGCACAGCAATGTTCAGGGCCATTAACTTCCTAACGTAACTATTTTAAGCTACATGAGGGCGCACCCGTGTTAAAGTTAAAATGTAAATTAAATAATTGGAGCACATTTAAATATTATCTTAAAAGCACTATCAATTTTAAAATATAGGATAGGTATCTAGATAGGTCTACTCACGAATAATAAGGGTGCCTTTATGATCACGTATGGCTTATGCAGTGTACTCTTAAAATTTACTTAGGTATACAGTTTAAAACAGGATTCATTGGCTGAATTTTATATATTATTTTTTTATTGAATACTGTGAACCACAAATCATAGTTATCAACTTAACTTATTGTGTCATTCATTTAAAATATATCTTCAAGAATTAATGTCTTATATTTAATAGTAACAATCTATTTTGTATAAGCATTACAACCTTATTCTCACCTGTTGGTTGTTTTTGTTCATAATTTCATTAATTACACATTTTATCGATTGACTAACTGAATTGAAGTACATGGTCGCATCATTGTTTTTTCTTCAATACAAACTTTAAACCTAGATTATTGTTTACTATAACTATATTATGATAAACGTATTTTTCTAATTGAAAGGGTTTAAATTAGATTTTTTTTGTAATCAAAAATTACCCTAAAGCTACAACTCATTGAACACTAACGACGCGCCTAGTGCGTAACGATTGGGTGACCATTAGATATAATTAGCATACTATTTAAATGTGGTAATTAATTAGTAATTATCTAGTCGTCAGTCAACGTGCACAGTAACAATCAAAATACTAAATTAATATGGAAAATATTATCTGACTATTCAAACCAAGTAATTTGAATGACTACAATCTTTATCAAACATTCTTTTTTATTTCGATAAAATCTGTTTTCACTTCACTCATTTGGGGTATTCCGTGTTGATGATGCACCTCGGAGCTTGTCTTATATCGTCTTCCTCTTTAGTGAATGATCATTACAGATTATAATGATATGACATTCAGGGTAACTAGAACTTTAAATACCTACTTCGGGTTGTACATCATCAGCACAAATGGCACCTTGCGAAAATTAGGTACTCGAAACAGGAAGCGACAAAGGTTATTGGATGCATAGATCGATAACTGAAGAGAGGACATTATCCCTATTAATCCCTTAATCTGTCGTTTATTAATTACTTCTTGAGCGAATAACGGTGGTTCTTGTCGATTTACACTTAACAGGAAACCAGCGGCAAACAAATTTTGAAAATAGCCTATGTGCTGAATTATTTTGTTAAATTAGGTTAAGTTAGGTTAGGTTAGGTTTTCATTCTAGAATTCATGAATGTTGCCAAAATTGGCTATGACAATTAGCGCGGTTCCCGCCTGGCTTCCTGTTAACCGACTTGGAACCGAAAACGGTGTATCAACTAATTTTTTAGTTGTTTGAAAGCGTAGATAAATAATCAATCTTGGTTCCGTCATTCGATTAAACGAACAGATTCGTAGCTTGCTAATCTTAATTAAATTAAAATGAACAGTCATAAAACTTCTTATAGCTTGTACCGTTATTCGAATCAATGGCCCAATCGTAATCACGATGGGATAGAATGCGAGCCGCAACAACTGTCACAATCTCGCTCGCCATCAACAAGTGTCGTGTTTCCGACTGGACAGATTGACTGTCGATATAAACGCGACCGACTCGTCAAAGCTCTTTTAATCCGGGGCTCTTGTACCGTTGCACTGGGATTGGCCGGTGCGGTTATATCTCATCTGACACGTCTGTACGATTGCAAAAAAGTGTAACAGAATCGTCGACTTACTAATGGACGCAGCGTGTGAAAATGAAAATTAGAAGGGACCTCGGATACGACCCTGCTCATTGACATATTGATCAATTTACAAAATAATATCCACAAAACTACTTACATTGCAATAGTAGTTATTCATGCCTCTGATATTTTTTTAGATAATCACATATTATATTTTCGTATTAGGTACTCATCGTATGTAGGAATTGAAAAAAATAAACTCTACATAATATATTTTCAACTGTGATGGACGAGTGATAAACTCACCCTTCTAAAGTCGCTGATCACGGGTTCGAATACCGTGTCTTGAAAATTCAGGGTATATTTGAATACACAGCATCTAGCAGAATTCTAGCTAATAGATAGATTAAGTGGCTTACATGCATTTGATGTTAAAAAATACTATTAGAGGGAATGAATTTTTGAACCATTTAATAACCTAAATAGTTATAACAGCGATTTATATTCCATTTACTTTACGTATCGGCTTTAATATTACGCTGGATTTTGCAATAAGTCTACATGATCATTATGAAAAATAGTTTATTTTGACAGAAGAAGTACGTATATTATAATATAACTTTAAATAATATGATAGTTTCTAAATAAAAAGAAAACTATGAAAGTCCTTAACTACATGTTTACTCATTGCCAAATATCGTTATTTTAACATATTATTTTAAGATTTTGTGAGAAGGATATCTTATTATTATCTATTCTTTTTAATATCATAATATTATGTTTGTTGTCTCTGATTGCTAAAATGAAACCAGTTTTTTGGTTCTTGAATCAGGACAGTTTTCTTCTTCCAGGGTGTCGCTTACCTGACATCTTTATTTCAATGATAGGATGCGGAAGTTGATATTTTTTGCCGCATGATGTTACTAAAGTAAAGTTTTTAGTTTTACGTATTATATTATTTATTCGTTTTTTTGAAACTCGACATCATTGCCTTTCAGTAGTATATATTATGGAGCATGCGATTTTATATTATATCTATTTCATTATAAATACAAAAATGCGTATATATAGTCTAAATTTCATCATCACCATCACTCTGAATCTATCCACTGCTGGATAAAGGTCTCTCCAAGCTCCACTTCTCTCGGTCTTGTGTGTTACGTTGTCACATACTTCCACAGAATTTTATCATTTCATCGATGGATGATTAGATTTATCCAACGATTGTCCCTTCCTCGAGCTATGTGCCCAGCCCATTTTTATTTGAGGTTTTTATCGAACTCTATTACATCAAAAACCCTTGACTATTTCCTTATCCACTCATTTCTCTTTTTGTTCTTTCGCGTTATGCCCAGCATGCAACTCTCCATAGTACGTTGTGCTAAACGTGTGCCACGTAGTCTAAATTTAATCAGTAGATTTATATATTGAGTAGGTAGATAATTGGCAGTAACCATGTTTAATGAAATCGCTTCGGATATTGATATATTCCACTTACGTGAGGGTGAATTTAGGTGGACGTCGTTTTATAAGTTTTTAAGATAGGGTCTATCAAAGTTCACTCTGTGTGCTTCCATCTACTTTTATTGTGTTACCTATTTTATTTATTTTCTTATTTTATTACTTATTCTCTGTATTTTTATTTTTAAAACTTATTTTATGTCATGTTGTGAACGCTTTGAATTTATAATTTGTTATGTTCATTATATGTAAAATAAATAAATTTGATTTGATTTGATTTGAATTATTTTGGTAAAAAATAGACAAAAATTTCAAGATTGTGATTGAGAATACTAATTATGAATATCTACCAAAATCTCGTGATTGAAAATTCTTTCATAAATTGTGAAGCGAGTAACTAATATTATTCGATAATAGTTAAATTTCAAATTTCAATGACCTTTTCACCGACCAAATCTACAGCTATCTTACAATTGTTATGATAGCCTAATACTATTAGAAGCTGAGTAGGTACACATACCTACAGTAAACTAGATTCTGCCTTCTCGCTACCGATTCAGTGTACTGTGTTAGTAAAGTTATCTCTGGAAAAGTTAGCCGAGCTATCTGGGATTAATGAGCATGACACGCCGCGGCCTTCTGGTTGGATGACTTGCTATTTATATAGGTACGTTAAAAAGCAAGATCTCTCTATGTCGAAGGTTTATCTACTTTTTTTTCAGTGCGTAATATATTATTTAGATCCGACAGCCTTCTTACAGTTATACCACTGATCCAGTGGCGGCTTGATGAATTTCTTGGTGGTGGTGTTCACCCATTGATTATTAAATCTACATTTCTACCTACTTTCTCATATTATACATTATGTACCAAGCTACTTATAATAATATGATTATCTCAGTCGTCACTTAATCGTTACGTTAATTAAAAATATTAACTTAATAATAATAATGATTATTATAGACTTATCATTATCAGTTTTTAACAACGACATACAGCGAGCGTTTTTACTCACACAGGAGTCATTTGATTCGTTCCCCAGTATCTATGCGTGTACTAACGCCAATGTATTCACATCCTTTGTAGAACGAGATTTGTACCGTGGCGACGGGATTGGACTGAGTGACCCCGGTCATCGAAAAATAGACCATAGTTGGTCCGGTAGAAATACGGCGTATTTTATTTTATTAATTATTTTAATACCATGCAATCATTATTAGGCTATATTACACAATTTAAAATCATTGCTTTATTCATTTGTATAATAATAATAATAAATATCTCTATAAAATTGCGACAGGTTTAGATGGATAACATAAATTAAATAGTTCATGTAATCACGTAATTAAGTAGGTATATTATGACGATGATAAAAATATTAGACGTGTATTTTTGACATGATAACAAAGTGGGGATGGTCCCTACGAACCCTTAAGGTAGAGCCGTCCCTGCACTGATCGATACCTACGTAGTATAAAAGTATAGTATCGTGCTAAAAAATAACACATTGATAGCTTTGCCATTAACGTTATAATAAAATTGAAACTTGACCTTTGCATGATTTCAGTTAATTAGTACGTAACTATAACAATGCCTATATCAATGGCGAATACTATACGTTGTAGAGAAGTAAACGATTCATTATTGAAGGGACAAGTTCCGACTAACTTTCTTCGAGGCATGCTCGTCTTTCATTCTCTTGAAGCTCGTGGGTCACTTCTCCGCTCTCACATGGTATACTTAGTTTCCAATCCTAATGTTCTGGAAAAGTCGCAGCCATGGCCTATTTTGGGTGAAAGCTGTTTCTTCATGTCAGGCTCTCCAGGCATCAATAGCGATGGCTGTGCAGCTAGTTAATGCACTCCCTAGAGATAGGTATATACATGTTTAGTGATCCATTATGTATTTTGCTTTTAAAATTCTATTTTATTGTTTGATTTGTATTTTTTTTTAATAATTGTTGTTTGCTATAAAATTAATTTTTGTTTTTTTTCTATACTAGTTGAATTTGTATTCTAAATGAGATGTTGTGAACGTCTTGAATTAATAATTTATTATGTGCTTAATATAATATTATGTAATATACCCATGGCCCCCACATACTGAAGCGGGCCCCTAGGCTATGATGTTTGGCGGGCCCCCCTACCTATCGCTAAGAGTAAGGGATGCGCTGCAGTTTCGTTTTCCAAATGGTGTACGCGGTAAAATTAAGGTGTATTTGTAGCTTTTTTTGTAAATATTTTTTATATGTAGGTACATCCAGTTGAATTACCTATAGTTGTCGAGTATCGGCACACAGTTAAAAATGGTATCGTCCCTAGAACTAAATATTTTTAATTATTAAGGCGAATTTTTTTTACCATTTGAGCAAATTTGTGATCTGTGTTTATCTCACTTATCTGGTCGACTCACCACGCCGGGCCCTTCCTAAGCCTGGCCCCCCAGGCTAGAGCCCTGTCAGCCCCCCCTTGTGGGGGTCATGATTATACCGATAGAAAGGATTAGTCACTTTTAAAATGGACAAATTAGTCAATTAGCATTATTTGAAAAATTATTTATACATGTTTTTTAACATTTAAATTATAATTTAATTCTTAAATAATCCATCTTAAATGCATCAACGTTTGATGAAAGTGTTCAGTCTTTTAATATAGGTATAACATTTATTTGGGTTTAAAATAAACATTTGTTTAATTTTAAAAATGTACGTAGGTATGCATGGAATTAATTCTACAGCTGCTGTACGTTAGATTCTGAAATGTAATGCATTGTCAGTACATTGAAGAGCAATTAATTTGTTGGTGTTCTTATTGAATCTAATGAAATTAGAACATAACTTTCTCTCTCTACAATGATCCATAAACAACGCATCATAATTTGAACTGGGTGACGGTTAACTATTATATGGAAAAATGTAATACGTATAATTTACATGTAACTAACTAGGTATTCCACTAGATAGTCCACTTATAGCAGGTGCTAAGTTTAATAGTGTTTCAAAAATACTAAAATTCATTTGTTTCTTAGGTCGACAACGTTTATTTGTCATAATCACAAAAAAAAATGATTTGATTTCGCAACTCAGATAGTATCTACATAATAATATGTAAGTACACTTTATTGTTTCCATAATGTAATTTTGAGATGTTATTTGAATAAAATTAATTTAACTACGAAGTTTTTGTCCGTTTTAATTTATCACAATAGCTAATAAAATTGAAACATCAAAATGAAAGATGTTTCTCTTGTCGAATTCACTAAATACATATTTTTAATACCTATATACCTTGAATACATAACTAAAGTATCTACCTATTCAGATTTAATATACATAGTACAATTAATTACTCTAAAGATCATGAAAAGGAAGAACATGTAAAACAGACAAGCCAGAAAGTTTCTTCGAAAACGCTGTATAAACTAAAATATTTAAAGCAAAACAGTAGGTTTTGAATCTTCTGATATCGGAACCGGAAAGTTTTACGTCTAAATTTAGACGGTAAGGAATAAGTTGCTCCTTCTTGCCCTGTTTTTGATGTAGGCCTGTCGCGTACTTGCGATTCACGTCGCTAAATTGGTCCCAGAACTATACAAAAAATAATATCAAGTCGGTTCCCTAAACCCTTCTACGTGACATGTCGCTTTGGTAGATTGAAACTGTCATATTTTTATGAACATTGTGATAGCTTTATGATTTCTTTCGGAGATATTTCACATACGCCGTTTTTATCTCTCGTTGAATGAACGTTTTCGCCCGTATATAGCTTTACTGGATTTTATATAAAGATTTCGTTAAAGGGTTGATTTCAGTAATCCTAAAAAAATATATGTTTTGAGTATTATTAATAACATAATAATATGATATCTTTTAACATAATGTAATTTATTTTCATTTCATTTATGGCGGTTTAATACATTAATATCTCAAAATACAATCTTTTCCATTTAATAATGTTAAATAAGTAAACAATATTATGTTAGATTAAACGTTTGAAAATACGGAACGTTAAATGTAGCAGTTACTCAAAAAATACAAGTCAGCTGAAAATTTCAATAAAAAGTTTACTGAATATAGTACCTTACTTACTACATAATAAAATTAAAGATATTATAATGCAGGTGTCACTGAAAGATTCATTTGAAATAGTGATATAATCACTGACATCAGAATTCTGATCAACGAATAATTACAAGATAAAAAGAACTTTTTGTATACTTACAACGTTTTTAAATTTTCTGTTGAATTATTATGCTCAATATGCTCAAACTTGTACTTGATATGAAGTAAATAAAAAACAATTAAACAAATATTGAATACTGAAATGTCATTTTCATTTCCATAGTAACGCACGTTTATATTAATAATTTAGGACCACCCCCTTAGCAACCAATAATAGTCTTTTACTTTTTACGGATTTTTCTGAAATAACTTTCCATACAAAACAGAATTAGCTGAAAATAAATTCAATTCTGCTTAAAGATGGCTAAAAGTATTAAAAGAATCCATTGGCATCGTGTTCTGATATATTCTAATAGTTTAAAATGTCTAGCTAGTCGGGAAGTTAGTTAAAAATCGATTGCAAGATTTGTACTGGACAAACAACCACCATACAAACAAGAATACGAGGTAATAAAAACGTTGTAAAAATGGCAAAAGACCTTGAAAAAAATGAATAACGCCTTTCCTACAAAGAATATAATATAATATTGTGATTTAGGGTTGGTTCCAAATATACCCGAAATTCTTTATTTTCGACCACAAGCGTAAGCATGGTTTTAAAATCCGTTACATGAGGTCAACGAAAATTTTGGCTTACCATAACTCTTCAACGATAAAAAAAATATGAATAGGTACTATATTCCTAAAAGGTACAAAGCGTCCGCAAGGTAGACCTAGAGGCCGCTGGATCAATGAAATGGTTAAGTTTTGCGGAATTACGTGGCAATGCAACGCACAGGACCGAGAAAAGTGGAATCAGTTTGGAGAGGCATTCATCCAGCAGTAGATAGATTCATGATGATGATGATGACACCTAATAACCCTTTTCATAGTTAGTAAAATTGTTATAAAACATCTTTCGAAGAAGTTATAATTGATTTTCTTATCAATTAAGCAACATCTAGAGCGACTGTCATCATGGATTCAAGATTTCGTTCAGGTCATCTACCATATTTTTAAGTAAAACACCCGATATGTGGTGATTTTAGAGTAAGTACCTATACTTAATAAGGAATGTATTGGCCATTCGATTCATTCATTCAAAATCCCAGTGTTTCTTTTTATTACAAATGGCTGGTATTGTGCAGAAAGGAGTCTGCCAATAAATTCGAAAAGAAGAAGTTGAGTATAAGAATCATATGATTTTTTTGTGCTCTGTCATATCCAAAACAAATACAGTCCACTTTATGCTTATACATCCACAAGATTTTAATGTTATCTTTTATTTTTTTTAGGTTTGGCATGTTTAAGCTGTATTCTGTTAGGACCAAATGTCGTTTGTTTAGACATGGCATCTTACTAAGCTTCAAGAGTCTCGGCTTTTGAGCTTTGAGAATCGGTGTCTCCGCCGAATCTTAGGGGTACATTGATACGACCGCGTTACAAACACCCGAGTTCGTGAGCAGACACAACAGCCATCGGTGATTGAAGTTATCACGAAGAGACGCTTTAAGTGGCTGGGACACGTATTCCGGATGCAGCCAAAGAGTGCGGCACTTCGTACCTTTGTGTCCGTCGCCGTGACCGGCCCTCCCTCACCCTGCAGCGGTGCTATAAGAGCGACCTACGTGCTGTAGGTCTGACATGGCGGGAGGCGCAAGAGTTGGCGATGGACCGAGGGAAGTGGTACCAACTCGTGCTTGCCCTATGCCCCAATGTTGGGCCGTGACAGGGTGGAAGAAGAAGAAGAAGTTTATTTTGTGGAATAGAAAAAAAAAGAATATTCACTTTTTTGGTATTTTTTCTTTCCATGAATAAATCAATAAAAGTTTATCCCCTACTTTCACATTTTAAATGTATGAGTTGAACAATATTAATGAATAAGTTCACATCGCGTTCCAATATTTAATTCTCACAATCTCAGTTTGAGTTGTATATGGACTGGTTAATTCTGCATAACGCCCACCAAATATGCCTCAAGACGAAGTAGAGAAATATAAAATATATTTTTTTTAATGAAAGAATATTATTTTATCGTGATCAATGTTGTAATATACATCGTTGGTTTTCATAATCTCAATTTCCGCCAGATATTTGCTTTCGAAAATGACGGTAATGAAACAAAATCTCCCGCGCATAATTAGGCGACATCAGCCGGGATAGATTTTCATTATGGCGCGTTAACGGCCCGCCATCACGACCGTTCGCCGCTTCGGGAAACGAATTAATTTCATCCTTTAGGGCTCATCCGATCGCTTTATGTCTTATGAGAAAGTCTTCTCGTATGGCACACTAGTCTGGCTTAGAAGAAAAAAAACTGGAAATATAAGCGTGTTAGGTAGTAGGCCTACATTAACTCTAAGTTACATAATATTATTATTATTATCTTTGTGAGGATTTCAGATTGACACAAAAAGTTAGGTTTATTTCATTGTATGGATATTTTACAAGTATGTAATATGTATTTTCACCGCATTGTTAAATGTGTATCAAATTTCAAATCTCTACACATCACAAGGGACAAAAAATGTTGCAGGCTTTCTATAGGTACGAGTATTATAGAATAGATCTACACACCAGTAGCTTGACAATTACACGCAAAGTATAAATCCCATGACATTACAAAGTATACACAATATGTTTACACAAGCCAAGTCTGTTGGTCATCACTAGCAAATTTATAGCCAAAAATAGAATGACTGGAAATTGTACATAAACACATTAATTATTATCCTTAATTCTGATAAAACAATATGTTTCTTTCCAACCGACTTTGATTTTATTGGCTCGTTTTTTTATTTGCATTAAATATTTTGGACACGTCTTGAAAAAATATATATCAAGCACAAAATAGTAAAGTATCATAACAATTGACAACCGAGTACGTGCACAAAATAAATAAATATAATATGTATATCTGCATCGTTATCCTACTAAGTGGCAGGACTAATAGTTGCCCTTCAATAAACCACCAAATGTATGTAGTTTTAAAGTAGTTTGTTAAATATATCCATTTAACCAACTAAAAATTCAACTGTAAATATTTTTATTAATCGATTTAAAAATATATAGCAGTTACATATTATATTTTTTTTAATAATTTATATAACATCACAATTACTGGCTGCCGAAACCATTAGTAACCTGTCAATGCAATGTCCTTAATGGGTATCTTTTGAATAATATAATATGGTAGAAAATATACTGGTCAAAATATTTTTTCTGAATATACTTTCGAATTTGATAGCGTTTACTAAATTGATCATCGAGTGACCTCAAAATAAATGAAGCTCGTAGATTGGTAACACCTTCTCGTAACAATAGTTCAATATCTTGAAGGTGAGTAGTAGACGTAGTTAACTTACCATAGGAACATCCAGACATTGAAATAATCACATAAAAGTATCGTGACCTCAACGACAATTTTATTGAACCCGGAGCCCTAGATGGCAAGCCAGTACCTTACGCATTTGACTACGAGGACAGCTACAAGTTTTACTTCATCGAAGTTGTATGACGATATTATGTTGAATAGTAATTATTGTTTTAATTCTTGGTGAAACGAAAAAACAAGGAAATGGATGGATGATACAGCATCGCAAATATTATCTGTCAAAAGAATATTATGTTTTAGTAGGATACATTTCTGTAATTTTCATGCAAGTGAATTGGACTAATGTGATACAAAATTTAGATTCGATATTCCGCGCCCATTTTCCTTTAACGACCTGCAGATTTCGTGAATTGGTTCTATTATGTTTTTATTATACAATAAATGAGACGTCCATTACTCGAGATATTCTATTCTTTTCTTTATTTTAAGAGAGAAATAAAATGTACCAAAAGCTAATAATGATATTGCATCGACAGATATTATTTATGATAGGGTACATAAAAAAACAATCAAAAAATGTTTAAATCAGTGTCTATAGAGTGTAAGATAAATTAAATTCGAAAATTGGTCGGGAGAATTAAAGAGCAAAGTCCCTATACTTTGATTTCATATACCATATCAATATACAGCAAACTGACGTCTTGGTCATAACCGTACCATACTTTCATTTTAGTTGCCCTTTAACCATCGTATTCAACATAGAAATTGTTTTAATTATGATTAATATATTATTTTGCATTGCATTACCTTTGATTGATTGAATACATTATAATATAAGTATATTATTAATACTGATTGTATATAGCATGGATACTATTATATTAATGTACCTATATATACTGTGAAACAAGATAAATTTAATCAAGCCATTTTTGCATAAAGAATTTTCGTAGAATGTTGAATATACATAATTAGTGTATGAACAAATAAATAGCTTTATCAAAATACCTCGTAAAACAAAACAATGTTAATTCTGTATGCGAGAGTACATTGAGATATAGTACGTCCATTTGATGAAATTTAGTTAGGTATTCTTTTTAGGTACCATGTTCAGATTTTACTTTCCATGCTCAATAGTCAATAGCAGCGTTTCTTAACCTTTCAGAGCCGTGATCCAAATTAAGGTAATAGTTTTGATTTTGCAACCCAAGATGATAAATAAAATAACGCAAACATACAAATTTTATTTGTTTTAATAATCCTCTTAGTTTTGTATATTTTTGTTAAATAAAATATGTTGGGATGTTATTATCTCAAGAACGTTGTTTTTTTAGAATACGTTGCTACCACAGAACAGATAATAAATAGAATACCGATAGGCTATATTCAATACACCGCATGGTGAAGCAGGCTTTTGAATGTGTGAGTGTCCTACGAAAATGAAGCACGCATTATGCACGTGCAAAAGAGTGCGTAATACACCAACATTAAATGAGCGTAAATGCATAAACCGAGAGCAGTTTTCAGTATTCGACGTAAAACGTATTCTAGACACGTGTGTAAGTTTAATCCGGATTCTTCCTTACTCGAGTCGGTTACCTGCTATCGCCTTACCCGTTGTGTATTTCAGTTCCCATTATTTCTAAGTTCCCTGGTTGCTACCCACTTAATATGACAATCGATCTAATTTTGGCTCACAGGTTCAGAACCGCTGAGCTAATTAATCTTATACCTTTAAAAAAATAGAAAATACTAAAATCGTCTTTACAGGTAGGTAAACATTAAATAAATAAACCGTTGTGAATATTAAAAGTATTTTTCGAACTACTTAGAAAGATCACAAAACAAAAAATAAATAGGTAGGTATGATGTATCTATAGTTTAAGGTAAGTATATTGGAAAATTGTAAATATTGTTCTATATCTTATATAAAATAAACAAACACCAGATGTTTAAAGTTGCGAAAAATTACTAATTCGTATCTCGTGTAAAATTTTAAATATGAACTTACCATAGCTTAACTCTTAAATAGATTATAACCCCTACTCCCACTCTATAGAGATCCATATATTCCGATTAGGAGTGAATATCTTAGTTACTTATTTAATAAAGATTAGTTCGTAATAAACATATTTTTTTGTAAACAGCATTCTCATAATACTCCGAATTAAAACATTTAGGATAAATGAGTAAACAATTTACTAACTAATAATATATATATTTATTAAATATTTCATAAGTCTACACATGCGTCGGTTTTAGTTTACCTGTATATCGATTAAAAAAGGTTTTATTGTGTTCGAATTTCAAAATATGGTGACGGTTCTTCTACTAGTTAAAAAAAAAATAAGGGACTGTATGCCTCAGCGAGCTCTCAATGTTGTCAACCAATACAATATGGGTAAATACATTATTTTTGTCTAGCGAAAATAATGATCTTATTCACCGAATTATAAAAAAAGGATGGCTGGAATAAGAAACGTCCCTTGCAAGGACATAGTTAAAAATTGCTTTTGCCTCATTGGATTCTGGGACCCATTTGTTAAAAGCTAGCGAACCTTGCTTCAGGCACAAATAAGATTAAATTCAAATATGATAATAATGCGTTTCTAAAAATGTCGTTTTGTTATTTTGTATGAGATAGATCACAACAAAAATGTAATGCAATAAATTATGTGAAATAGTACTTGTTAACATGTGAGTTAGTGACAAACAATAAAATTGGTACCTATGTTAGTAAGTATGTTAATGGTATCAAACAATTCGATACCACGTATTGTAATACATATATTATAAAGATTTAAAAAATATATTGTTAATAGTGAATTAAAAAGAAATATTCGCTTGATTTACCAAATTTATTTAGAAATGAATATGCTTTTAATGATTAATGACACTTTACTAAATGTATTGTTACAAAATATATTTCGAATAACTTAAAAATGCTTATTTAAGTACACCCTTTTTTGCTATTTTATTATAAATAAAATATAGATTTGACAATCAATTGTGCAGCTAATAAAAATATGTTATGTTTTTGTTTTGTTGTTGTTGTATAAACAAATTAAAAATTCTGTTGCGTAAAAAATGGTGCCATGCTTACTGACGATCTTAATCTTTTGACTAAATTAGGGATACAATATATTATGCAAAGATATTATTGGGGTCAAACTTACGAGTTGCAAAGAGATCGCTGCTGTATTCAAT
This sequence comes from Rhyacophila brunnea, assembly GCF_057557595.1. Lineage (NCBI taxonomy): Eukaryota > Metazoa > Arthropoda > Insecta > Trichoptera > Rhyacophilidae > Rhyacophila > Rhyacophila brunnea. Next base: position 2,711,355 of record NW_028232796.1, on the reverse strand, counting down.
GAGAACTAAATTTAATCCCGGTTGTTCAACGCGTGTGTGATACGAGCACCGCGATTTCCTAACAATCGACTCGTGTGTCACCAGACGACATGACGTAATCGTGACGTCAGCCAATACACGCTCGAGGCATGCCGCCCAGCGCACAGTGCTCACCGTAGATATTATTATGATGAAACACCTATATGTGTATGGTGACAATGAATAACGCCGCTGTCTGACCAGCGTTATTTTCTCGAGTGCTATTATCACTCCGGTAGTACGTCACAATGATGTCATATGACGTCATGTCGACCGGGAAGCTTGCACTCGCAAGTTCTAACATAGGGCCGCTGTCCTCCTTCATGACAACGAATTTTACAAAGGTCCGAAATACGACCTCAGATGATGGAATGTGAGTTAAAACTGTTTAAATATCTAGGTAAGCTTCCGTGACACTATCAAAAAATGACATAATCAGGGATTCTATTACTTATTTAAACTTTATTATTTATCGGTAGACGAATTGTTCCTTTTTCGTGCTTCTGAAAATACACATCGAATGTCATCGATAAACTGGAACAAAGAAAAGTAATAAATAAATAAATACATATTATCTAGTAGGCGTACGAAACGCCCATAAAAATGGATAACTTAAGTTAAATAATAACTACATACGCCTTCAACTTATATAGCTACCTACCTAACTGGAAATTTTATAAGTTATAAATTATCAGATCAGTATTTTACTAGACACCAAGTAAAATTTAACATAACGTATTTAGTTAAATAATCGTGTAATAAAAAAATGAATCTGGCTGATTATGATAATTTGATTACATCAATTTACATGTAAATATTTTTCATTCAATAAATTTATACGTGTTTAAGAGATAAAGGTAATTTTGTGTGGGAGCTTGTTAGGGTAAATTAGTTTCTAGTTATCTACTCTACGTGATATTTATAACTTCAAGCATTTTGTGTTTATACCTACCTTGACATTATAGCTTGAAATTTTATTATTATTAAATGAGTAGAGTATCCCATTGGAGACATTTACATTAGTAGTAAGTATTTAAAACCGACAATAAAATATGAAAACCGCTTATTTTATTAGCAATAAAAAATATTACATGAATGATTTGCTTATAAAATTTTAAGGAAAAACATTTTTATACGTATAATAATTAATGGTAAAAAAAACATGAACTTCATTTTTAGTTTTAGATTATTGTATCTTTCGTTAATTGCTTACCTCTAGGGTAGCGGCAGATCGTCCACCTCCAAATTTCTATCTCTAAAACTAAATAAGAATCCAATAGATCGAGCAAACTGTTAACAATAACAACTTACTATTGCTGGTTAAAAAAAAAAACTGTTTATATAATCATTTATCTGTGGATGCTATGGAAGCCTACGCAATGCCAGTTAAGGGGGGACATGCTCAGCGTACGTCAAAATGGAGCTTTTATGCTATTTTCAAAGCATGATCCTGGACATTCCTTAAACGTTGTAGATAATCGATTTACATAATTTTGAAGCCTTATTATCTTTTATATTTATTTTAAACTTTTCATGACTGCATAAGCATAAGGTATTTTTATTACATAAAATAGTATTCTTTTAAACCTCTCGATCTAATATTTTAGAATATAGTCATATTTCAGTACGTACATGTGAAGTGGTGTTAAGATTTTTTATATTTATTAATTTTTAAAAGAATTTATAAAACCATAAGTAAAATTTATGTCGACATTATTATAGTGAAGTATTGTATATTGTATTATAGTGAAGTAAAAAAATATATTAATAATCTCTGTGATCCCAAATTTGACAAGAATTAGGCATTTTATTATTCAAAAAATTGGCAAGATTTACACATTTAAAGATAATTTTAAAGATACTGATTATAAGCTGTGTCTTTGACCATTCAAATGTGATAAACATTCTACGAATAATGTTTGCTTTATAATAATTATTGACCTAAGAATAAGGTAGTATTTTTTTGAAATACGCCATTTCTATTGGCATTTCCCAGTGGCTAAGCTACAACATACAACCGTAGCCATAAATTGACAAACGATAAATGAAGTAGGGAGTAAGATCATGTAAACCCGCGTGCTTAAACATGTACCTAACCGATTTTTTTTTTATCGAGTAGCAACCTTTTGAGTATTCAGTGACATGCAAGGACAATGCTAGTTGAGAAACTCGTGATCCTTGATTTGATCCATCGTATCCTTGATCTGGACAACTACCAGGTACCTATTCCCCTGATATTATTCCTCATGCGGGATATGGCCAAAAAACTGGAGAGTCCATCGTAGGCAAATCGAGATGAAAATGTCTTGAATGTTAACATCGCTTAAAATATTTGAATCTACCATACGTCATCAACTATTATCATATTCCCACCAATGACACTCGTTATACTACGGCCTTCATGATACCTACCTATTCGATCGCAGGATGAATATGATGTTTCATGATTCAATCTGCTGTAGGTATCTATTACTCTAGTAAATTAACGTTTCATAGTATGTCTTATCATTAGTAATTATTACCTCAGTATGTTACCATGTCAAAGACGATAAAGCGAAGATCGCATTGATGGTAACCGAGCTCTGATAGGAATGACACAAAAAGAAGAAAAACGTTATATGTGTTACAAGGTATATAAGTTGTAGGTATTGTGGCAAAATATCTGTTCATTAATACGTAATAATACTGTTTTCTGAATAGATAAATCAATAATAAAATATGTACATAAATGAATAAATCCCAGCAATCATACGTTGGTCCTATTCTATCATGAATTAGTATTTTGTGTCTCATAAGAGGTGATTTTTTTAAAGTTCTAATTTGTGTAAATTTGCTAACGGAAAATGTTAGCGATGCGCATTGCATTGAGACGAGAAATCTTCACGTAATAATACTTATAATAATATTGTTGTTATACCAGGTTGGCTAATATATGTACGTATATAAGTACCTACCTAGGGCATACGATGTTACTGACCTATTCATAGATTGCCTAATTCTCAATTCATAAACCTAACGGATTTTAAATCTGCTTCATACAATTAAAATTCCCTTAAAATGTTTGGAAGGTAAGAGAATGTTAATCTGCTTAAAATAATTTGTATGCTCTTACCGAGCAGCCGCCGAAGAGATGGATCCATTGTATTCGATAATTGCAAATTCTGTCGAGTACTTAAGCCCTTCTCCCATTATTATTATACAGTCAATAAAAAAACAGTATTTCACCCTTTCTGAGAAAAAATATCACAGGTAGTGCCGGAGATAAATCCTTTTTGTGAAAATTCAAAGCCCTTCGCGGTCTCTCAAAGTGGCAGGTCTGATCTAAAAGAGGGTGTTCTACAATCACCGTCGTTAGATTTATATATTATAACGTACCTACCAATTGTTACTTTTACTTTAAATTCTTTTATGTATATAACATATTAATATAATTATCTACTGATCTCGGTTTGCATACGTGGTCTGTATTCACATAAGCTATGACACTATGTATGTAGAATTAGATACAAATAGACAATAATTCGTGATTGAAATGGCCAACTTATAGGTATAATAATAAATAAATTAAAAAAAACATAAGTTAAATCTTCTACTTCTTTTAGTGCCGTCTTTTATTGAAGGTTGGATACCGATATTCAGTACACCACCTTATCCTGGGATGTGCAATGCTTTTGACATTGATCTACTTAAAGAGGCTGCGTAGCCAAGAGAATCTCTCAACTTGCGCTTCTGCCAACCCATACCTTTTTCTATATTATGAGATATAGTCGGAGTAAACCATTAAACCATACTTCTAATTGCGGAAATTATTGCTGAAGCATGCAGCTCTTCTCCGCTTAGCAGTAGTTATGTCAGTAACATCTGTAGGTACCTATATTTAATCATTTATGGAAATTAATAAACTTTAATGACGAGTAATAATTCTAACATTTTTTATTGGACATACATCATTTTAAAACATTTACGAGAAATATATAATATATAAATAAGTATGAGAAATATATTTAAAAAAAAATGAAAAAAATACGATAGCCAGCAGGATTCAAACATGCGCCCCCTGGAATTCGCACCCAATAACTAAAGTTTGGAGAGACCTCGACACCGTTTAGTAATTATTGATGTAATAAAAATACAAAAGCCGTTTGTCAAAAAGTAACGCAATTTCGAAAGCGCTTCTGAGAGAATTGTAAAAACCACTAGTTAACTTTGTCGTCATTAGATAGGACACGTAAAGCTTAACGGTTAAACACATGGGCGCTAATACCACAGAGCACCGGTTTGAACCCTGCTGGGTTATTATTATATTATTTCACGGTATTTTCAAATTATGTAAGTATGTATGGAATTGTCTGATTGAATGAATCTAAAGTTTTGTTGAAATGCATCTGATATTAATTTGACAGATGTAGGTATGCAACAATTGAACAATACTGTGAAGTCTGGTGTGAAATGCAAAAATACTTGCAAATAAATTTAGTAGTAATTTGCTCCAGTAGTCATTTTAGTCAGTTGAAAATTCATACATTTAGTCAGTTTATATCAGTAGGTAGTCTATAAAAGCTTTTTTTCAATGTCTTTGATTAATCAAACAACTAGTAGCAAACAGATATAGTAGAGTAAAGCTTTTCAGAAGCTTAAAGCTCAATAATAAGCATAATAGACCAGACGTTGAATGATATTCTTTCAGAGATTAAAAAAATATTCTGTAAAATCTTGCTGACGTGAGAATAGTGCACCCCGTGGCGAAATAACAAACCATAGCGGATAATGTAAATCATAGCGTCCTGAAATAAGGTCCCCGGCTCCTTATCGATGGTTGGAGGGAGCTATAAAAAAATCATAGTTCTCAACAAGGACCGTCCAAAGAGCATATGCAAAACGCGTAAAAATCGTCTGGCGTGAATTTACGATCTGTCGATGCGGGCAAAAACCGCGCTGCCACTGTGGTCTCGTTTTCTGAAGTTGATCGGTGTTAGTCCGACGTTGTTTAAATTGCAATTAAATTAATATGCAACCACAAAACGCTACATTGCTAACACATTATGCCTATACCAAGAGAAATGCATTATTTTTTTTAACAAAGTATCGCAAACAAAACTTGTTTGCGATTCTAGGTGATTTTTACTATTTTTAGTGTAATTAAAATGGTAGCCATAGAAAAATAAAATATTCTAGGCCTTTGTAGTATTGAAATGTAATAGGCCTGTTTTGACATTCTTGTGTAGGTACTGTTTGTATGATGTATCTCTTATTTACTGTTCATCTAAACATTCTTAACATCATTGATTTATCGTACGCATAAGATAGAATTTTATTTAAATTTTCTTACATAGTTTTTGACATTTTGTAAAGCAATCAGGATCGTTCATTGGTTAGCATATTATTATTAGGTGGTATTCAGCCAATTTAATGTCGTCCATTGGTATAGAACGGTTTGCAGCCAATGAGATTTTATATCGGTAAGGAGCAAGTCTAAACTAAAAACGAGGTCTGTATGATTTTTGCGTGTAAGGAAATCAACCTGCTTATGATTCGTTGTATGAAAAGCTTATTTTAGAAGAGCATAGCGTTTTAAATTCGGCACAGCTCTTGAACATTAATATACGAGAACAAAAGAGGAAACTCATCAAAGACTGGATAAAAAAGACAATATTTTTATCTCCCAATACCGAGTTGCATTTGAACAGCTTGCTGAACAAATACATGCAAACACATATGAAAGTAGAGTTGTCGAATGTATATATTACGAGGCTTTTCAAGTTGCTTATTATGTATAAAAAAAACTATTCATGCTTTTAATACAAGATTTATCGAAATTATAGCTTTAATTTTACGAGATTATTTACAAAAAATAATAATAAACTGCATGGCGACACTTCAGTGCAGTGCATCCCAATATTTTGCATTGTATACAAATCGCGAGACAGCAGCCCGGAGGCGTATTTTTTGCAATGAAAAAATATGTAAAGGTTTTTTACTTTGCAGTTTTTCGGAATCGAGCATAACATTATTTACGCCGCTATAAATTATAAGGCTTCGTGAATAAAGCTAAAAAAAGTTCAAGCGGTGTAGGTATATTATTATTTTCTTAGTAGGGTGGTAAGGTATTGATAATACGGCGCGTTTATTAACATATAGACCCGATACACTGACTGATCATTGTTAAAATACTATTTAAGTTAAGATTTTAATATAATTTTATCGGATGTTTGCGCTATTTCGAGGCCCCTTTTTCAATATTCTGAAGAATCGATTGCGTCATCTGGGTCAAAGATTTTTTATTTTATTTAATTTGCCTTGGTACAAATAATTGGCATTAAAAACACTTACCTATACGAATAGGTACGTACTTTAATAATTTTCACGAATTGTCAATATCCTATATGCCTAGTCAATTCATTTATATTGAATTTTCAACCGGTGCTAAAAATACAAATTTATTAAAAAAATATATATACGTAATCATTTTTCGTGTTTGAGGCTCCCCACTATAAAAATATAAAATAAAACCATACCCACATTCCATCTACAAATGTTTCTACCTAGTACTTAGTAAGAATAACAATCATAAATGAATCGCTTTCCTAAAACATGATTATTATTAAATATGAAAGTAATGACACCGTATAAATTTATTATTTGTATGACTGGTTTGATCTGTTTCGAGGCTCTCTTTTAAATCTTCTAATTAATCCATTCCGTCATTTGCGTCAAAGAAAATTGCCGCTATCTATAATCCAGTGAGGAATCTCTTACTACATTTTTTATGAGAAAGCTCATTTCATATTAAATTAAATATAATATCCATTACTGCGCCGACTAAAATAATTTAGTGATTTTGGTTCAATAATATTTTTGGTTACAAAAAAAAAATTATAATTGTATAGGTAACAAGTACCAAAATAATGAGAAATGTATAATCAATAGCAAAACTTGCGTACCTATCTCTCAAGCCTGAAAAACGTCGAGTTTCCCGCCGAAAGATATATTATTCTTTGTCCCTATTGCAAAAGCGACCCACCCTACGTCACTGTGAAGGCGATAAATTTTTGTATCCAAGACAAGTCTTCCCCGAAGCAATTTTCCTGGAACAACTTGTCACCGGATAAATATGTAAATATTTTTGCTTTAACTATAAATAAATATATTTAAAACACTATTTACAGATAAACTCCACTCTCCCAAATTTATAAAGATACCTATATTCAGTTATGTGTCTTCCCTCAGGAATCTAAAGAGTATTATCTTCGTGAGAGTTTTAACTGTAACTAGAGGGAGTATTTTGAACTTTCACTAACACTTAATAGCAACTCCTCAGCATATTTAGTGTGATTGATTTGGTAGTCATAGATAAATTAATATACTAATATTCGTGTGACCAGTGGTGGAACAATATGGCACATGAAAACATGGTCTTAAAAAAATGTAAATAAATTTAGAACAATTATATTGTTAAATATCCCAAGACATGTGATGCAACCATCGCTTCAAAAATAACACTTCTACCGAGATCCGAGAAACTCTGAAAGTAAATGTGCCAATGCATGTGTCTTCTAATTCTAATTAAGTTCGACGCCGACGACACAGCTGCCGTGTCCCCGTTAAACGGCCATTAGATGCAAATTAGCATGTTATTTAAATGTGGTATAAAATTAATTGAAAGGTACCCAGTGAATGTGTTAAAATAAAGAGTCAAAATTTCTCACTTTTGTATAAATGTATTTCTAGTACTCAAAAACACTCGCACGCGGCGCAATTTTTTCCCATGGTAAGATGAATATATACGTAGGTATGTAAAAAATGTGTTTTCACTACATATTTTTGAAATTAAAAGTTTTCAGGCGGTCGAAAATATTACTTAAATAAATTAAAATTTGTGATAAAAGGTATTATAGGGGTGCATAAATTTAAGTTCCGATACTGATGTTGACACATTGAAGCATTGATGCAATGAACCACTTTTACTCAACACTTTGACAGATGCGGGCGATAACAGAGTAAAGTTTGTTTTAATTTTTAATTTAATCTGCAATGTGTAAAGTAACCTTTTTTCAACATCACCTTCATTTATATTTAGGTAAAGATTAGATCTTCTTAAAAGTTTTTGAAGTAACATTATTGCAACATTTATAAATCTAAATAATTAATGAATTTCAATCTCTTGTTGATATTACTGAATATATTGCGTTTATTATTTGAACAAAAATATACTTATAATAGTAAGTATACAATGTTGGTTGCTCTTCCTTTCAATATCAATATATTTCATAATAAAAAAAATTAAAAAACGTACATCTATAAACATCTAAAACAGTGAGAAAACTGTGAGTTTTTTTGCTTTAAATATCTCCCTAGTGGCTACATTGCATACTCTGACGTAAGATGAATGAAAAACATGTTTTTGGACCGAAAACTAAGCATATTTTTCGAACCCGACCCACCCCACGTCAGTGCGGTGCCGATAAATTTGCCCTTATTCCTAGCAAGGGAATTTTTAACCCCGTGCGTGGCTTTTGCATTCCATTTTAACTGTCACCTGAGAGCGACATGGGTATACAGTGTTTAGAAAATCATCCAAATATTTTGTATGCCATTAAAATATTAGATTATTTCATCTCACTAATCTCACTATTGTAAGTTTGTACAATTTATTAGTTTTCGGTTAATCTATATTAAATATTTAATCCATATACATATGCGATGATAGTATCTAGGTAACTAGGTAATTATATAATAAAATACCTAAATGATGGAATGTAATTCTTAAATACAATCTACAGTAGTACCTTTGTACTATTATTACTATGTTTTAGCGTATTACCGAAATACTATATTGGCTTTAATCGTCCCTTGCGCTTTTGTGTTTCTGTAATAAATTTTAGGCTATTGATAGACTATTAACGGTATGCTAAAACGCATGGGTACTCAGTTTCTTAAACCATAAAAGTCTAAAGACGAAGAAGATGGAGAATCCCGACTCTCTGAGCTGTTCTAGTGAGTGAAGTTCGTGGCTCTCAGCAATGAGGATAGCGACTACGAAGATGAAAGAAGGTTCTGAATAAATCAACTTATTCAAAAAAATAAAGCTCCATAGATAAAATAGGTTTCAGTAACTTTTAATAACCACTTCTAGCAACAGAGAAATAAGAATTTCTCTGGAGTATTTTGTACATTCGAGACGCAATGATTTTTATTATTTTTCTTTTATGTTTTTACATACTTTCAAGAAAATTTCTGCGTTCTTTTTCTTTGAAAAGAAATATGCTTTCTTATGCTTGAAGAAAGCGGCACTGTGCGCTGAAATACGAATATGTCTTGAATGCAGATGAGTTTATAAAACTAAGATTTCAAGTAGAGCATTTTTAAAAGCTAATATTTTCCATTCCAGACGAAAGATTTTTAAGTCGGTAGATTTAGTTGTCATCGCTTCTACGTAACGGTTATCACCGCTTCTGCATAACTAGATTAACAGATACTTTCTCAATATCGACACCCATAACGCAGTACAATGTAACTATGACCAACATCATTTTACATTAGAGAGAAAATAATGACAATTTTTCCCTACTAAAAGCGTTAAAATGGAAATTAGTTAATTATATTAAGTAAATAATTTTTTATGTGTTTTATGAACTAACTCTTTGTTGAACAGTTACGAAGTACTAATCATTTCTTATCAATACGAACAATTAAATATATACCTACAGTTACATAATATTTATTAGACACTTATATTCTATAATATTATAGTCCATATTCTATTAAATAATATATGAAAATTTACGTATACATTTTATTCAGAGAGAAAATTATTATTCTCCTGGAACTGTTTAGTTGCACGATTGGTTTCTTAATAAATTATTATGAAAAGTTATTGCAATCGTATAATCTACATAGCTACCTTTTGGTGAGTATAATACACAATGCCTGAACACGGGACACAAAAATCGACTCAATTGGAATAGTAGAAAACTTGAATCCATTAGAATTTAAATTCAAATTCCAGTACCTACCTTCAGTCGTTAGTATTGATATTATAACTGCTAAGTTAGGAGACAATATTTTTTTGCTTTTATCGACATTTTAAATTGAAGTTTTTAATTACCTTTTACTTTACCTAGAGACGGACATATAAAATATACATTTCTGGACACACTGTGATGTAAACATTAAGTCAATGAGTGCTTACAAAAAAAATCACAGCATACTTACAAAGTTCATTCAATATAAAAAAATATAGGTAGTTGCGGGATGAGCTTTCGTTCTAGCAAAAGCTCATCCTACGTCGGGGTAATTTTACCTGATGCTTTTATGTACTAATCTCACATGTTATGGGGTACTAAAATAGATTCCTTTCATTCAGAGGGATGTTCGACACGAAAGGGTGAGCACAGATGACGATTTCACTCGTTTTTCATAGATAAGAAATAATGGCAGTGTACAGAAGGGTTATGTGACATAGTAGAGTGTGTAGAGATTAAAAGACAGCATACTTGTGCTGTTTGCGCACATTCGAAAGCCATAAATTAAACCAGATCTGAACACTAATGGCGAAAATTCATGTCTATGGCACGATGACTTGCATTTGCGTTGCACATCTCACTGCAGCTTACAAAATTGTTGCGAATGAATAATATTGTTACGAATAAATTCTTGTCGTGTTAAATAGCCTGGTTAAACGGTGATCCGATTATCATTTTGATATACAACTTTATTGAAATAAACTTATAGTGTGTACCTAGGTTACTAATGTGTCCATGACTTTGTCAAACACTTTTTTATTACGTATTTCATACTAATCGATAATCGGTTGTATCAATGGTTGTATAATAATTAATTTTGTACTAATATCTTAAACCGAGAGGTAAAACGTAAAAAAAAGTGCAAAATTTAAAAAAAATTATATAGGGGAAAAAAATATGTCGTTGTATTTCTTCATCGTTGGCTTATCTTGTCTTTAATAAGTTTGGTTACATTGGTACGAAATATAAAAATATGAATATGATTTTTTTTAACATTTAGTCAGTTATCAAATTTAATACTTACCATTATTTGTTCAAAACCACTTGTACGAAAGAAAATTGACCAACATCATCAGGCCGATTAACAAGTGAAATAAAAAGAATTCAGTCAGAATTTTCATTTGTCAGCGCTTTGTCGAATTTTAAATAGGTATATTTGGTTTTTAATTTTCAAATGTTATACATAATAATATTGGAGTAGGTACAGGGATCACTAGAGAGACATAAATAAACCATTTCAAATAAGTTACGATCCTAGATAGCGAGGGATAAAAAATCAGGTCACATGTAAATTGTACGTAAAACATTTTACCGTGGCACAGTTCGCCGTGAGCTTTCTATCAGAAAGAGTTGACCGTATACTAAACCGTATACGTCTCCAATATTATTCGATTCAATATGAACGTTAATTAAATTTTCATTGCTGATTTTGGCATGATTCATGAATTCAAGAATGAAAACCTAACCTAACCTAATCTAATCAAACTTAACCTAACAAATAATCCAGTATATCGACTATTTTCAAAATGTGTTTGCTGCTGGCTTCCTGTAAAGTGTAAACCGACAAGAACCGTGTTTTATTTAGAGATAAATTTTATGTCAGTATTATACGACCGAAAGAGGTTGGACGTTCTTTAATATACGGCCATATATTTCCGATTACAACATCTCACGGTGAAGTCTGATACGGCGGACTGCATACGTACAAGGTTCAGGACACGAAAAATCACCCTTCCAGACACTTGGAAAAAGAGAGTCGCTAAAAATTCACAAACTTAGATGATAAAATTCATATACCTAATAGGTACTTAGTAGTACCCACGTACATTATTATTTCGTAGTGGTATGTGGTGAGTTGTGAGGGTATATTGGTATTAAACCTCCAAAGGTTGAATCGCCTCAACGATCTTAGCTGGTACAAAGAAAGCAGTTTTATTGGGTAGTTTATTCTGCTCGTAACCGTTTAAGCATAGTACCAACAAAATAACAGAGCTAGCCACAAATGGTCTGATAGGTGAGCCGGCGTCGGTGTACATGGCTCAAATTATAAAGCTCAGTATAACTAGAAGTTTATTCTTCCATTTTGTACATGAAAGATAAAGCGGCCAGAGGCTGGATAGACCAATGGTTAAGAATCTTAAAATTTTCATTCTATTCATATATATGTAATTCAGTGGCGAAGACTGAATTAGAATATGTTATGGGAATCATAGTGCATTATGCATACTGCATAGGTATATGGTATATCATATAATATAGGCAATATCATATAATATGTAATTATAAAAAGAAAAGTTTTAAAAGTTTAATTAAATCCTGAATAAAAAACCACCAATATCTCAATTTAAATATTATTTAATGGCGTAGACTAAGTTTTTTAAGATGCTAATAATGAAAAACCTTGAAACTCTGGTGCAGGGTTGGCGAACCCTCTTACGTACCTATCTACGCGTGCCAAAATTTCCAAAAAAAAATTGACTGTCTGACGCGCCGAGCAGTTTTTTATGGGTAAAAATTGAAAAAAAAAAGGTTTTTAAGAATTTTATAAATAGGTATACGTTAAAACCTTAGTTTGTTTTTACGCATAAATTGACACCATAATTGCTCCAATAAAATGAGGCATTCTCTTGTTACAGTGGTCTCAGGTCTCAAGTATTGTAAATCGATCAAAATCAGAGGTTCGCGGCGCGGCTTCCCTCGCCCCCTGATGAGGTCAGTGCGATAATAGTATGTGTGACGCATAAAGACTAAAGACCGATCTACGCAATTATATATTCACGTTAAACGTATAAATGTATTTTTATTTTAGTTTCGTTAATAATTATGGAATTGTTACAAAATTGTTTCATTAACCGATGTTTTATTGGCAGAGCAAGTATTTTGTCTTAACTATGTTGACTTAAAATGCTTTAATTTCATTCAAATCTTCATCCAAACGAATTATATCATTGTAATATTCCATATTATAATATTCAGCTATTTTATTTGAGAAATTTCTTTGACAACTGTCAAAATATTATTACCGGCAGCCCGCGTGCTGGGTCTGATTTATTTTTGTTGGTAAAAGTTTCGATCGGGCTGAAGAGTTTTGGCTGGTCGGTTTTTAGATTTACGCCCTAGGGGGAGAGTACCCGCGACGACTATCGCGGGCCGCCAAAAGTGGATCGGAAAGCGACAAACTTTTGCTGCCGACTCAATAAACTGCATAGGTATATCGGAATCCGTACTCTTTTCTAATAAAATATTTTTATTTAAACAATTAATATAAATTATTATTTAAATATAAACGCCCACTCAAAATTCTCGAGAGTAGCAGAGCATGATATTTGAAAGATGCATATTGGGCATAATGCACAGGAATCGATAAATAAATAAATATGCAAGGAATCAAACAAGGACCTTACAGTAGAATCCACATTTCTTGAAGAACAGATAATTGCAGGATAAAAATACATATATATTATTATATTAATATAAGGTATAGTTTCCAATCCTGATATTCTGGAAAATTTGAATTTATATACGACCGTCATTATTACTGGTGTCAGGCTTAGCAAGTACCAATAGCGAAGACTGTATGATTGGTTAATTTACTACCTAGAGAGGTAGATATTTTTAGTGACAAGCTATGTATTTTTTTTTAAATTCTGTTAAGTAATTTGTTTATTTTCTAGAATTATTGTGTTTTAGAAAATTGTCGTTTATTGTTTTATTTTTGCTAATAGAATATTTTTTTGTTTGTTTTTCTACTATCTCGGTATACCTGTTCTTTTCAATCTATATGTCATGTTGTGAACGTCTTTAATTAACAATTTGTTATGTACTCAATATGCGATAGCGTGCGCTCTTCAGATATAGTGATATTTTCAAGAAAGTAACTGAAGCAACAAGATTAGCATAGGATCGCTCTGAATGGAAGGAGATTGTTGTGAATATTTACGACCACTATCTTCACTGATGATGTAAATCATAAGAGAAGAATGGTAGGGTATATGTAATTTGCACGTTCCTATTACATTTTGCTATATCACAGTTTACCGTGAACACCGTACCGGAAACAGATGGCGGTATAGCATTGAGATCAAAAATATCCGTATTGCAGACAGAAATATTCCAATATTATTAGATTAAATAAGAAAATTAATTTGATATTGATTGATATATTATGATAATAATACTGTTATCATTATCAAATATTTTATATTATGTAGTTGACACTTACTAGGTAGGTAACTTACTTTTGAATCAAATAAACGATATGATTATATTATTTCTAACTACTTATCTAATATTTTATTGTCTTTTCCTTGTATTCTGGTGGTTTTTATTAAAAAAATTAACATTTCCATTTTTTTGCCCAAGCATGAACGTATGAATCACAACTAATAATATCAGAAAGTTCATTACATCTCTAATACAAATATAATTATAAGTAAATAAATTTTCATATTTTATTAAAAATATAGGTCAACAATCCTATCTTTTATCCATAATTTAAATTATTACTTATAATTTATTATTATTACTATGAGAATAATTTTGTAAATACCCGACTTATTTATTTAAATACCTATTTCCCAGTAGGTAGGTGCTATTCGGAACACTTAGCAATATCGGAAGTAGGTACGTAGGTACGAGTAGGTACCAGATAAAATCAATGATTCTTAGAATATCATTTTCGAATACGTCTTACCATCAGCCTACCTTATACAATAATATCCATTACGTTTATTTCGAAGGGTTCCCGAAATAATCAAGGCTCCGGGTCTGCCTTCTCGAGTTTGCCAAAAGTGGATCGGAAATCGTAAACTTTAGCAGAGAATTCGATAAATTCGATTGGTAGTCATGTCCGGTTACAACATTCGAGTTAGCAACTCCTTGATGGATCGCTTGTGCGAAAAGGAATTTCAAATAGGTATTTTTGTCTCGATTAAAATGTCACGTCTCTATGACATGATTTTTACCGAATATACAGTAATAGTAACAGTATTTATATAAACTTATTTTTATGAATTTTGAAGTTATTAATTGTATTAGAACAGCGGCACTCAACATAGATATGTACGTATTGAACAAAAATATATAGTAAAGAGGTAAAGACTATATTACAACAAGATATCGTCATACTTATATATATTACCACATTTTTATTAGCTCGTATTCTTGTTTTCCAGTATTTTTTTTTCTTATTTGTCCAATACAAATCTTGTTTAACTAACTTCCCGACTAGATAGACATTTGAAACTTTTAGAAGACATCAAAACACGATGACAATGCATTCTTTTAATACTTTGAGCCATCTTTAAGCAGAATTGAATTAATTCTCAGTTAATTCTGTTTTGTATGGAAAGTTATTATTGTTGGTTGCTAAGGGGGTCCTTTTTCTTCCTGCTAACATGTATATTTTTGTTCACCGTAATATAATTTAGTAAATATTATCTGTAAAATCGTAAATACTATATGGAAACCTTGAAAAGTCTTCGATAAGTAAAATCTATCCAAAGTTACATAGATAAATAATTCTGATGAAAGTAAAAATGCTTGGAGTAAGTAATAGGTACGTATAGATTTATGTTTTGGTCTTTTTTGTTGAATCTGAATAAAAAATTACTGTTGTTTGTGGAAATCGATTTATTACCTACGCGTTCACTTTCCACTAAGATGGATATCCCTTAAAATGGTAAATATTATCAGTGGCGTGCGCATCATAATGTGAAAATAAAGAAACAAACATACTATAATATTTATTTGTAGTTCACATAATATATTTTATGTTCTACATCTACATAGATCTTATCACCTATCTACCTGTCAATTTCTTAAATATATTATTATAATAATAAGTTTGATTATTTTTGTATAAAAATATTCATTAAAATTGTTACATTACTTTACTAGTATGAACATACCTAACAGATTTTTTGTGGTTTTATCAAAACTCTAATTGGTATTTCATTTCAATATAAAATTTAAGTGAAACATAAACCTTGCATTTGAAAGAGTTCAAAAATCTAAGAGTAACAGATGGCGGGTACGGAGAGGTGCATAATGGGAATAACGCGCAAGGGATCGATAAATAATAAAGAAAAATTACCGAGTTCAACTAAATTACTTCAGATATCGATATGTTTTACTTGCGCAACAGTGAGCTTTGATAAAGTATTACAATTTTACATTATTACATTATACAATAATACACTGTTTTTATTTACTTATATTTTGAATATACATAATTTGAAAACATCTCATGCATATACACGCTAGAAAAAATCATTTAGCAGAAAAAAAATACGACACCCGACGGGACTTGAACCTGTATCTGCTGGATTCGCGCCAGTATGCTTTTCCAATTAAGCTACGGGAATCCTTTTGAATCACGGCAATTTTAACTAGTACTTGTTACATGAAATGCTTATCAAATTGCGTTATAATGTTGGCTATCGGTTTTAATACAAATTTTTAAATACAAACAATTGGATAAGCATACTATGTCGCATTTTCTTTTCTATAAAATGTTTTTTTCTAGTGTGTATATGCATGAGATGTTTTCAAATTATGTATAGGTATTCAGTATATAGAATATTACATCTTGAATCTTGTGTCGTATTCGTTGAATAAAAGAAATAGAAAAATGCCTATTTTTTATATTATCTTTGTGTCACTATTACTTTTTTCTTACTGTGAACCTCTTGAAATTATAATAATTTATACCTAACGGTCGCTCCTATAAATATTAGTATTAGTTTGACTGAAAAACTTAAGGTACCTAATAAAATAAATAAAAAAAAATATTAAACATGGAACACACTTTGCCTACCGATTCTCTGAATGCTGCTTGTCCAAATTCGAAAGAAAATAAAATAAAGTGTGGGGCGCGGGTTTACACGCCATTTTCGAAGTGCGTTCTCGGCCGACTGGAGTCTCTATCGGCCGCGCTACTTTTGTGACTGCAATTCTTCGTAACGAAAGACAAAAGCATGTATCCATGCTAAAATTTAGTACTTATTAGATAATGAGTCAAACTCTCATCAAACGCCTTTTAAAAAAAATCAGATATTTTGGAAAGGTCTGTTAAGTAAATTGTGGCACTGGTGAGGTAATTTCAACTCACGGGCGTAGTTACCTGTTCACTTCTTTGTGCGGCAAAAGATCGAGGCAGAAAAAGATCAGAACAACCGCAACGTCATAAAACCCATCAAATATCGTAACCGTTTATTAGAACGGCGCTATCTCCGTGCATGAAGTGTTTGGACATAGCACTTTTCTCTTGTTGAGCTGCGGATGCATCTCGCCTTAGGCCACGGCTCTCCAAACCTACTCCATAATAATATATGTAATTTTGCATCTTCGACACAGTATGGAACAAACAAGGGCCTATCTGTTGGCACCATCTGAGTTTGCACTAAGGCCAAAAACTTGTTATCAAGAGTTGAATTAGATACCGCATCAATAATGTGGTAATACACTCAATTTACGGTTATCAAATTATTATAAGTATTAGATTTTATTCAAACATAATTTATGGCGAGAAAAATAAAAAAATACCCACAACTATTAATTCATAGCCCATTTTATACAATCAATCATACAATTATTATTTATAGGTACTTAAATTTATTGGTGAAAAACGCATTGCATATTTAAAATTTTCACATTAAAACAGGGGTAGTCAACTTTTTATACCTATCGCACACTTTTCTATCTCTGTTAGAAGTAAAAAAATTATAACCGCCCACCGGTTCCACAGTAATGGTGATTTATAAAGTAGGGAAGTAACTTTTATAGTAGTTCTAAAAAGTTTTTAAAACCCTCACCGCCCACCATGAAAGCTGAAATGCCCATTAGTGGGCGGTAGGGATCAGGTTGACTACCCCTGCATTAAAAGATAAATTTTAAATGTAAAAAAATATATTATAAAACTCTTAAAAATACAAGCATAGAAAGTGTTTACCATTAACTTGTAGATAGTTCTACTTTTGATTGTGTAGGTACAATGAATATCTAGGACCTAGGTTAACGTATGTTTGTAAAAGAGAGGAGATCAAATTAGCGTCACAGGCTCACAATAAAAATTGAGAATAAAAGAATAATAAATAATTAAAAAAAAAAAAATTACAGATGAGAATAGTTTTTACAATGAAACGTCAATTCGACAATTTTTTTGAAACGTACGTATTTTAATAAAAGCAATAGAGGTTTCGAGTATGAAGAAGCCTCAGGTACAGACTGATTTTAGTCCCTTTTATGATTGAAATCAAGCC
This sequence comes from Rhyacophila brunnea, assembly GCF_057557595.1. NCBI lineage: Eukaryota > Metazoa > Arthropoda > Insecta > Trichoptera > Rhyacophilidae > Rhyacophila > Rhyacophila brunnea. The sequence goes on along the minus strand of NW_028232796.1, from coordinate 2,693,054 downwards.
AACCAAAGATTGAGAAAAAAAAAGTTTAATAGTTAATTATCTAGTGTGAACAGGTTATCGTACCTACATACGCAAATGTCTCGTGTGTTATTTTTTGTATGCATTTTATGACAAACTTTAATGATAATTATTGAAAAATATTACACTGTATTAAAATACAGTAATAGAGTTGTGCTGCAACAAAACCAATGATGACAACTTTACTATCCCCGAATATGGCAACACAAGACGTATTAGTCACTCTTGGTCAATATTAATTATTTGGTAGTGTGCACATCACAAAATAGGTATATTTTACTAAAGTAAATTAAAAATAAATTTTATTTATTATAGTACCTAATCATTACTTGGGAAATATTTTTAATTTCATTACAAAAAAATGGGAAGTAACCAAAATTTTGGTTGGATTTTCATATAAACGATTTGAAATTTTTGAAACTGTAAAATAACAGGTATTAGGAAGTTTTGCATTTTTCAAATTCAATAAAATGTTAGATGTATTTGATATTTACTGGAATTTTTATCACGAGCAGTCGTACATGTTTTATGTGTAATAATAGTAAAATATACCCGCATTTATTAAGTAGAAAATTGATAGAATAAAATATTTTACTGACACTATATTTTTATCGTCATAGCTGTAAATACTAAATTCGGGTAACTTAGCGTTAAATTTCACTGTATCATCTATCATTGTGTCAAATAATGGTTTACTTTTATTCATCAATGATAATTTTCAATTAAACAGCATATTATTAGGTAGGTACTTATGATTTTAATAATTTTATGTTAAACATATAAAATGCACATACGTTTTTCATAACCTATTTTATAATATTTTTTTTCCGACCATGTCCGATCCTAATAGGATCATAATATGGGCCTCCACATAGTAGAGGTTTGTATTAACAGATTTTGTTTTTTTTTTACGAAAAATGAATGTCAGCCACTTGCTCAACCTATTAGGTCCGTTCCCTGATCCACACACAAATTGAAAAACAATGTGTACTTGCCAGACCCAGGATTCGAACCTGAGACCCACGGCGTGATAGTCCAACGCTTAAGCCGCTCGGCCACCGTGGGTGTTAGTTATAATATAGGTTATAATATTTATCACGCATAGTTATTGTGTTTACAAGTTGCGACAAACAAGTATGTATAGATACTTAGTTAATTACCTGAAGTAGAGTTTACATTATTGTATTAAATATTAAGACACTAAGTTTTCTTAATAATTATACGTGGATAAACACAATAAGTCACTTAATTATATTGTATTAATCACTATTTCCGTTCGTTTGAAGATAGGTAAGTAACTATGTATTTTATTAGTACCTATATGATATTAGCTATTTATCCGAGACATCGTATTTCTTGCTCTACCTACCTAAATTCAAATACCTAATATTATAACATGTGAATTAAGATCTGTGATGGCCGCGCAGCTTAATCATCTGCCTATAATGTCGTGGGTCCCAGGTTCAAATCTTTGTGTAGAGTCAGAGTATGGACCTCTTAGGTTGAGCAAGTGGCTAACATCCATATCTCGTAAAAACAAAAATCTGTTAATACAAAAACCTCCGCTCTATGGAGGCCTATAGAATGATCTTATTAGGATCGGATATCGTCGATATAATGATTAACAACTAAGGAATAACAATCGAATTCTTTAGCATTTTGTCCACAGTGGCCAATATAAATTAGTGAGATTGAAACATCATAAAATGTTATTAAGTGTCATATTAAAGAATTTTATTTCATTTATTAGACGGAATTAAATAATTATGATTTAATATTATTATATTATAAAAGTTTTGGAATACTTATGGATAGATTGAAAGACCACAAAGTCTTTATTCACTCTAACTGCATTTGGTTGCATTAAAATCTCGTTTGAAACGTGGGCAGCCCTTTACCTGAGAAATAATAATATAAGTGTAACGATCAAGAAACCTTCTTTCATATGATATGATTAGATACAGAATACGGAGTGTCAGTATTATAATATAAACCTCAGCTTATTTAACAAAATGGTAACGTGATGGATCACACATTAACTACGTGTTCCATATCCTAAATAATTCCTGGCTCTTTTTATAATAATATATTCACAATAAAAAATAAAAGATTACACAATATTATTTTGTACGGCTTCGATTTAACGTAACAATAGGAACGGTATGATCTTGCAAGACAGAAATAATTATGCGATTTGACATTGATGCATAACTAATATTATGTGAACGTATTTTTTCACATTGTTTTGCATGACTGTCGATTTTATGATTTTATTATACCGTATTTATTGTTGGTCTGTGTGGGATGAGATAAATGAAATTTTATCCTAGATTACATTTTATTTATCGTCAACTTACTAACTACTGGCGTATTATGCAATTGTGTTGATCCATTATTTTTTTTATTACCAACGTAGGTATCTATATATATATATATATTAGATATATTGTTATAAAAATTCTTCTAGCTTATAACTACTCCACCACATCCTTGTCCACCCGAAGAGTGATTGCTCTTTTTAAAGTTTTTCTTTTTACTAATTCTTCGTGGGTTCATTTACAATCCGTATACACTGGCCAATATTAATTTTCATATTCCCACCAATATCACTCGTAACTCTACGATCTTTATGATACCCCGTCGAAGGACAGATGAGATGTTTCGTGATGCTGCGATTAACTTATTTGATGGCACCATAAGGGTTGATTTATTTTTTATTAACTATATCACGTTTGTGGACGTGTTAAATAGATTCAATTTATAATTTTATTTATTATTTTACTTTAATATCAACATAAACATATATTTTCTTGTTGCATTGGTTGTTATTTGTAATTAAGTCATTTTTATAATTTGTATTTATTATGTATTATGGTGCATTGGCCAATCGGTGTAATACTATAATACTCTTTTCTAAATAAATAAATAAACTAGATATATTTTATGCAGATTTGCGTTCCTGTTGAATCTCAGCTATCCTTCACTGTTTTGGAAGGTCTGCCGAGGAAATACATAAAAACATTTTATAATGCACACATGAAAAAATGGTATTGAACTAAAATTCTACCAATCATTTTGATATAAATACCTATATTAATTATATATTTAATATTGAGGAGTTGTTTTAGCGGGGTTATTATAAAAAATTCAAGAATCTTTTTATTAGATACTTACTAATTAAGTATGTGGGTATACCGTTTTATACTAGCATGGAATGTATTAATAAAATTATATGATAAGATAAGTATCTACCAAGTAATATTAAAATAAACAAAACTTATTTTTTATTATGAATAAATTAAAAAATAAAAATATCAGGAATTTCTAAAATCCGTCAAACAGAATCACGATTAATGTTATTATGCATATAATATTTTTCAAGGAATCGAATATGATTTCATTTATACATATTTATTTTACGTCGTTATTATTTTTTATAACAAATTAAGTAGGTACGAGTATATAATTAATACAATTGACTCAAATGTAGATAAGTAGGTACTTAATATAAATTAATTTATAATCCAAAATCATCTGAATTTTGTACCTACACTATAGCATATTGTTTAGTAGCAATGCATCACTCTCAAGTTTTATGTTTATAACTAAGAAAATATTATTTGTAAACTTATTGTTATGCAAAAATATAATTGATATTATTTACACAACAAATACATCGCGAAGGAGGTAAAGCCTAGATAGTGACTAAACTTGGAGATTATTATGACTTTACAAAATAGACACCAATCAATGAATAATGCACATTAGAATACAAAGACGTGAATTTCAATTTTTAATCCTTTTAGACTAAAAAGTCTTTGATGGTTATTTATAAACAAAACTAAAATACAAAGTATGCGTAACTATTTGGAGCATTCACGATCCAATTAGTAGTGTTGTGTTGGTCTCGGGTTGGCCGAATGCGTACGCAGGAATTAATTATAACGAGCATCAAAGTTGCCCGGCAATAATATCCGTTTAATTATGAACCGTTGATAATATATTTCAATCACAAAGTAATTCTGGAAACAAGGAGGGATACTGGGATCGCGTAGGGACGAACTTCGACTTGAAAGACGAAGGGATGGGTTCAAGACTCGAAGTACTGCAATTAACAACCCCGGAACTGTCTGTCATTATATTGACATTAAGAAGGGCTATAGCCAAGTCCAGTGACAGCTGAACTTTGGATAACTCGCAAAGGGATCAAATGCAAGAGATCTTATGAAAACTTGGCTGGTGTAATATCCATATAACAGCTACCTATATAATATTATTATATAACTTACAGTTTATCATATATGATTAAATGAAAAGTATATCTAATAATTAACGTGCCGAACAGTATGTCACCTAACTAAAAAACTAACTAAAAGTAACTAAAGCTCGATAATTGAAAAGGATTTCAAGTTATACAATTTATGCTTTAGAAAAATGGATGTTTTTTAATAAAAAACTATAATAGTTATTCATAAGGACAAATGCATCATCAATCAATTTGAATATTCTACTAGTACCGTCCCTAAGTTATATTAGTGATACATATTATAATTAAAAACTTGGATTTGATTACATAGGTCATACAACATAGTCTTGAAGATTGTAATACCTCAGAACGCGTACCTATAAGTATATTGGGCTTAATTTGTATGAATCATACGCAGGCAAATAGCTCGAGGACTAAGGCAGTCACCAAGCAATATAACGAGGTTTGAGTCCCACTCAACCGGGTTTTTTTATAGTTTTTTTTTATATTTTAAAATTTAAAAAATTAACATTTTTAAATTTAAAAAAATAATAATTTAAAGTACAAATTAATAAGATTAATTTGTCCAAAAAATAGGCAATTTATAACAGTTTTTTTTTTTAATTGTAAGTTTATCTTTGTATTAAAATACAAATATTTTTTATTATTATGTATAGGTTTGGTTAGGATTTGAATCTTTTTATGTTCAATTATATATTATTCTTATATATTACATTATTCATTTTTAAATGTAAATTATCAGTAAGTACAGTTGTATTCGATTGCACCCATCGTTTTCCGTTGCTTTTGACCCCTAGTTTCATTTAACTTCCCATTAATAAGAAACTGCAAATTGGATGTGCTCCACTGTTAAAGATTTTGTGTAAATTTTATTTGGATTTGATAGAAATAGCAAGTAAAATTTTCGCTACAAAAACATCATTATTTTTCCATCAACGCCAATTATTCTCGAATTAGTCAGTCTTAAAAGGACATCCATTTACCTAACTATTGTTCACTCTGAGTTTGAAAGGATATAACCTATTTTTGGAATGAACGCTGGAAGATTTTAAATTTACTGAATAATGTTTGCGTTGGTTTATTTGTAAAAGAAACATATTTATATTAAGTATATAGGAAGCTGTTTAATTCGTATTGCAGTTTGATAGATTATTCCATAAAGGAATTATTTCATTAATATTCATCCTTTAATAATTAATTTTTGGATTTTAACCATAAAAATCACAATAATATTACGAAAGAGTGATAAAACATAATATATTTTGTCCAAAACTAAAAAGATTTATTTCAAAAGAATCAATTTAGTTTAATTAAATATAATATTATAGAGAAAAACTGTGAATATTAAATATCCAAATAGATAAAAGAGATTATCTTGGAATATTTCTACAACATTTTAAAATCAGATAACATGTTTTAATGGTAGAATTGAATTACCAAAAAGCTTAATCTATTGGAATAAAAGTAGTATAGTTCGTTTCTACTAGATGCATTATTGATTATTAGAGCTATTACATAATCATGGTAGATTTTTATATTATATTATGCTTATTGAAGTATGCAATACATCTTTGATCAAGATTAAGTAAACATGCAGAGGCTCGATATCAATAGATTAACGTTTACCTTGATTCGTAAAATTTACATAAAAAAACAAGATTAAAAATTTCAAATACAAGAATGATGATATAAATTTTATTAAATTAAAAAAATCCGTTTAATATTTAGTATGGGTGAAACAGCATACTAATCTATAGAATTTAACTTAATTAATACTGTAATATTTGTGAAATGAAATTTTACCAAGTAAAGTGAACTCAATAAATTAATAGTTTATTCTAGATTCCCAGGTACAAGTCAGCGTTTAGATATTATTATAACTAATAACACATTGAACACTGTCAGAGTGCATTTATTGTTATCTTTTTTTGTCGTTTACCTCCGTCTCACTGAGTAGTATTTTCTAGTGATGTGTGTAAATATTACATGTAGTAACAATCTGTTTTGCTTTTTACAATCACGTTTTGTGCAGTAACAACGGCTTCATAAATCACTCCAAAAATCCAGAAGCGCCGTAAAAAGGTACAAATAAAACAGATATTGTCGATAGATCACTCTCGATAAGCATCGACATGGGACCATTACAGGCCGTAATCTCATAATTGCCCCGCGAATAATATAACCTGCAGCACTTTACGTTTACAATGTGTAGGATAATCGGATCGTATGGATGATGCACCCTTTGTGCCTATGAAAAATCCCTTCAAATCACCCCACCCTATGTGTCCGATAATTATTATGCGTATAAAATAAAAGATCTTTACATAACTTGCGGATACCTACGAAATTGAAAAAATATGATCTTTATTATTAAAAATAACAAAAATTTAAACAATATTTAGTTATATATTTGTTTGTACCTGCGTACTTATTCCTCAAACTGTTATGGGATTTATATTAATATATAGTGGAATAAATACAAATAAACATAAATTTGATAAAAAAGATGAATAATAAGGCATTGTATTACTTTCTGTTTACGTTCCATTTAAATAAATTAACTACGTAAATATATTTGGGGTGGTTTTAATTTTTTTTTCTAGATGCCGTTATGGATGGTTACATGTAAATTATAAGTAAAACATTTCACCGTGGCACAGTTCACCGTGAGTTTTCTATCGGAAAGCGTTGACCGTCTCCAATTTTATTAGATTCAATATTCATAGCTTATTTTGGCATAAATTCAAGAATGAAAACCCAACCTAATCTAACCAAACAAATAATCCAGTATATCGGCTATTTTCATAATTTCGTATTTTATTTAGACATGAATTTTATCTTAGTAGGCACTATACGACCCAGAGGTTGGACGGTCTTTAATATACGGCCATATATTTCCGATACAACATTGCGGTGAACTGTGATACGGCGAACTGCACACGTACAAGTTTCCGGAAATGGTTATGGATACCTCGCTTTTATTATCAAGGTTTCTTTAAGGGCTTTGGCACGCAAACTACTCTACTTGATTATAATACAAAGTAAATTTGTGCCGACCAAGGCCTGAACAAAAACGATGCATAAGTGCGAGTGAGAAAGTATTCGGCACCCTTATAATCTTTGCGACACGCGCTAGAGTAAGATAAAAGGTTTACAGATGTGTGAGATGATTTGCTGTGGTGTCGCCACCAAATCTTAGTTTGTTGCTTAACTAAGCGTCGACGTTTCTATAGTCTAAGGTGCCGATTGAGAAAAATGCCTTATATAAATTAATTCATCTACTCGTATCGGGTATTGTTGCTTGGTGGTGATTTGAACATTATCAATAAAATAGATATTTTGAAATCAAGTAAGTCACACATTATTATGGTACAGGACAGAAATACACAAGTATACTTAAAATTCTTAAAAAAAGTTTTTTCTAGTAAATTATCATAGATTTTCAGAGAAATCAGATACGTTATAAAGTACATAATGATGCACAGAAAATTCTGCATACTGCGTGCATGGCAACATTTTATAAGATGCACGACTAAGTTGAAGAAAACGATGTAGGTATGTTAAATGTATGGCGATAAATAAAAACAATGTTTAGATGATTAAAGTAAGTAGGTGGGAACTTATATGGTATTGATACCATTAAATTATAAACTAGATAAATAAATAATAACCTTATCTAACTATGTATTTAGAATTATTATTTACTAAAAATAGTGCGAGGCCAAAAGTAAGATATTAGGTAGAAAATCTAAAAGAATATTATGAATATATAAGTTTTACCATTACGTAGGTACATAATAATATTATTAACGGATAAATTTTTTCGCAAAACAAAGTGTAAGTATTTACAAAGTTTCTTTCTTTCAAAGTCTTTAATCATCAATAATCATTTCAATGAATCGATTACCTACTTACCTAATAGTGTTTTGAAAGACATATATATATTATATAATGCGTAGGTATATTATAACATTATCCGCCGGATAAGGCACCTTATAAAACCCGCTCCTTTATAATCTTGCTATTATTGGAGGGCATAGCACATAAACATGATATAAAGGTACCTACCTAGTCTATTTTGTAACCCCATGGTCCAGCTATTACCCCTTACAATAAATAAAAATGTCCGAAAACATGATAGGGTGTCCAGCCATTCTAATATTACTGTGATGGTTTTATTTTAGTGAGTATTTCTAGTAGAAGGTTGTGCTCTTTTTGTAGATCATTATGGACACAAAACGGCGTCTTCAAGAATTCATGTCGCTGCAGTTTTTTTGCGTCTTCCCTGGTCAAGCAGACACCCTTGGCCTCGATGTATACAATCACTGAGTGGTAGGTACCTATATGCATTCTAGGATGTCAAAATCCAGTTAATTTGAAGAAAATGTAGGCGAAGTTGAAGGTATTTAATATGAAGACAGGATGCATGGTCCACTCTCTTATCACATCACCGAAGACGCAAAATCCAAGACACGCACCTATTTTTGGAACCCATAATATTTTTGCGGTTTTGTAAGTTGTTTTGCTACCTTAAAGCAGCAACGTCAGCTTGCATACGTTGAATATTTAGCGGGAGTCTCAGATATTCCGAAATTAAAATATGCTTTGATCAATTTCGGATAGCAAACTCTCTTTGCGAAGTGTTATCTTAGATGTCCACGTATTTAAAGTCAATAGTCTCAATAATCAGTTCGTCATTAATGATGAAGATCTGGAACATGACTAATCCTTGTTATAGTATAACTGACTACTAACATGACTGATCTTTGTTATAGTATAACTACTTAGGTAATTTTATTAACGTTATAAAATATTTGTGAATTTTAATGGCAAGTACCTACCTAGTTCCTAATTGAATTTCGGTAAATTGATATTTTTTAATTTTTTAAGAAATCTGACGCGCTGTAAATGAGAAACCTGCTATTATGTGCAGTATTATTCACCAATGCATCCCTGGTAACTGCCTTAGAAATGAGATCAGCTGTATGCAATTCCATGGTTCGGATCTAACTGGTCATTGGTAACTGTGTTCAATCAATATATTATATTAGAATATTGATATACATATTCCAATTGAGTGAGAATGGGTTTAGCTGGACGTTATTTTATAAATTGTTAAAACAAGATCTAACTTAGGTCATTCGATTGAATTTGTAATTTTTAAAGTTCAGTATAATAATATGTAAAATAAATAAATTAAGTAAGTATTTTTTTATTAAATTTGTCATTATCATTTTGATATTTATTTAGATAGGTACCTACCTATTTAAATTTGATTATATTACAAAGCATTTTATGCACTTAATGGAATTTAAACACAATAAAATGACCATGTTTGACCCTAACAAGATCATGTGGGCTTCCACAGAGTGGATGGTTGTATTTATTAACAAATATTTGTTTTTCCAAGAAATGTAAAAGCTTAAAATTTTTAAATTAAAAATAAAATTAATAAACAATACTGTGTAGATATATCGGTGTGCTAGACCCAGGATTAGAACCTGGGACCCACAACGGTATAAGCCGACGCTGATGCCGAAAAATGAAGTTGTAAGATTTTTAATTTAGAATTCTGAAATTATTTAAATTTGATGAGATAATTCTAAATATCTGTAACTTACGGATAATTATAAATCCATTGCTTATATAAATATTAAAAAATTCTTTTCGTATTGCTGGTCACATGATAATAGGTACTTACATACCAATCAAGCTATCAGTCAGTCCACGGCAGATGGTAAATAAATGTGTCCTCCTTTGAGCTGAGCCCGACATGGAGTTGCACTCATTTTGCGATTTTGTCTAATACACTGATCCACTAAAATCAGGTTTTACCAGATTTTATCTGATGCCAATCGCGACAGCTTACCCTACCTGAATAACAACGATCTGTTTAGCGCATTTGCAGCGAACGGCACGAAATCTGACCAGTCTAAACTCCAACACTAATAAGAACTATGTACTAGCCAAATGTCATGTTTCATAGTTAAATTTACTACGTAGTATAGTATCACAATATTATTAAAATTATATGTGGTATTTATAGCTTTAGAGTGAAATTTAATTTACTGTACATTTTTCAAATAAAATACTCAGATAGGTAGGTACTTATGAAGTCGCGATTTTAGATTCGTAGAGGCTCAAGGCGTTGACAGGTTAGGATGCCCCATTGCAAATTCATTCAAAATTCAAAACGTCATTGTATGTTGCATTACTTATGATTCCAGGATTTTTTTATATTTCCAGTGATTATATTTTATTATACATCCACGGTGGCCGCGCGGCTTAAGCGTTGGCCTATTACACCGTGGGTCCCAGGTTCGAATCCTGGGTCTGGCATATACACATATTGTTTTTCAATTTGTGTATGAGTCATGGTATGGACGTAATAGGTTGAGCAAGTGGTTGATATCCATTTATCGTAAAAACAAAATCTGTCAATACAAACCTCCACTCTGTGGAGGTCCATAATATGATCCTATTAGGATCGGACTTGGTCGGGATATTTTATTGATTTTTCGACACACTGATTATGAAAACTGTCTTCTCTACTTTTCATGAAAACCCGCCACAGTATATACCTACACGCTAAAAACATATAGTTCATGTTCATGATGTAAACAGATAATAATGCATTTTTTGAATCTATTTATTAGCTATTTATCTATATCAGTAAAGATTTTTGTTATTAATGTATCTCATGTTGTGTACGTCTTGAATTTAGATTTGTTATGTCCACAATATTTTGTTTTCTTAAATAAATAAAACAAAAATAGATTATTAATTACAGATTTTCTCGCAAGTAGAGTAAGTAATCAATTAAATCACAGAAAAAATGATAGTAAATGTACTTCACGCGTCTTTTTTATTTATAGTAACTACTAATTAGAGAATCTACTTACAGTATTTGTATGTGAAACTAAGTGAAACATATTATTGGCATATAATAAGTGAATGAAGCTTTTTTTTCACGTGCACATAAATTAGTTTACGCTTTCGACTTCCGTTTCATTTTTGGAAATGTACCTATTTAAGTACTTTAATAAATAATTATTAAATATCAAAATATTACAAAAGACTGCATAAGTACTTACTAATAATTCTACTTATATGAATATTTTTCTTAGCACCTGCAGGAAACACGTACCTACAAATAAAAATATGGCATGGCAAGCATAAATGCGATCATTATAATTAATTAACTTTTTGTACTTTTACTTTGGATAAGAAGAGCTGATTATTATATTAATGAACTTATTTTCATTGATTACTTTATTGATTTCACAAATTAAATTGATTAACAATAATATAAAATAATAACGTCACCTTAAACTAAGTAGGTACCTATGCAACTGGATAACATGACATTCTTAGATAATTAATTATTTATTTTTGTTAGTAGGTACAATGCATATTACACGTAACTATATTCAGTATCTATTAAATTAAACTATTTTTCTTATATTAGTGATTGAAATGTTGTCAGTTGGTTATCATTATTTTGAATGAAAAAGTAATGACACTATATCAGTTTATTGTCAGAACGTAACTGTAGATAGCTTGTTGTAGCGTTGTGTGAGGCTTGTGCAAACATAAGTGTCCTCCATATTTGTGTACGGTTTAAGTCATGGACCTTGAGGCCAAGGTAATGCCTTCGATTGTTGGCGCTGTCTGCTTCGTATTTCTTGGGTAGAGCACAGGACGAATCAGTCAATCATCCAGAAAGAAGCTTACTGGGACCAGCTTTCACTCTACCCTGAGAGAAATAGAGGACCAAGTGGTGTAGAAAGTCTTCGTTCCTCAAAATATAGTGGAGTTTTAAGGTAATCACGATCCGCAGTCATGAGAGAACGACCAGGAAAGTGAAGAAGTATAAGAACTGATTATGGAGAAAATTATTCACTTTTTAAAGCCTTCCTATATGATTTTATTCTTATTGATTCAATTCCTGATCACGTCAGTGACAGAAAGAGTTTCAGATTCAGTAATATTTTGAAATAAAATTTGTACCTAACCTACCGATATTATAATTAATTATACTATATATTTTTATATAATTATGTTAGTGTGGTGTCTTATACATGTTTGGGTAGGTAAATATTCATATAATTTGAAATGTAGGTAGGTATCTGACATCTTTAAATCAATAAATAATATTATTATCGCAGTTATAAATATTATTTATCACTGACTTCTGAAAATTACTTAAATATGAAAATAATGTTTGATTTGTCTTATCATTATTTTGTCATAATAAATAAATTTATGTTGAATATTAAATTTTATCGATTGGTTAAGCGATAACTTACTTATAAGCAAGTTTAAAAAAATGAACGTGTTTCATTTTATATTGCAGTTTAAAGCCGATGTTTAGGTACGTACTTAATAAATAAAGTGACATTGTTAGGTATATTATTAATGGTTTCTATTAATTACTCGTTTTCGAATATCGGTAGGATTTATCGTAATGAAATTCGCTTTGTTTATTTATGTCTATTAAAATAATGCACGTTCATTTACGTTCGAGATAGGACACGCACTGGAAGCCATTTTGTAAAAAAAACTGCATTATCTGCAAAACCGGGAGCGTGTTCGGCGATGCGTCGGTTTGTTTGTCCGCATAATATCTGTCCCAGAAGACCGCTGTTCATTTTTATTTACTGCTATTTCATATTATAGAACACTAGGGTCATGCATTCAAAACCTCATCCATATAATAATGTGTCCCCGTAAGCTAAAATAAATAGGTACCTACCTACTTACGTAGGTGAATATATAATATATTTTCAAATGTGTTCTTATAAAATTACAAATTACAAAACATATAAATTATTATGTGTCAACGAGGAATTATTTATCAAAATTGTTATAATTTACCTACCGACTACTCATGTTATTAAATTAGTCGATAATTTACACATTTCAGAATATAGGTAATCATTTTATACTTTGCTTCGTTACAATAATTAATTACAGGTTGTACCAGGTACCTACTACCTAGGTAGTAATGAATAAAATGAATGATAGTGGCAGAAGACTGATTAACTAGAAATTGTACTTTTGCAAAATATTATATCGATTACTTTTTGTAAATACATAACTAATTAATATCTCACTTCGACAACCTGAGTATTTAAGAATTTTTTTTATAACCATCCCGTATTTTATTATTACAGCGTTTTTATTAGCTCGTATTCTTGTTTGTCCGGTGGTTGTTTATCCAGTACAAATCTTGCAATCGATTTTTAACTAACTTCCCGACTAGCTAGACATTTGAAACTTTTAGAATATATCAGAACACGGTGCCAATGCATTTTTTTAATACTTTTAGCCATCTTTAAGCAGAATTGAATTAATTTTCAGTTAATTCTGTTTTGTATGGAAAGTTATTTCAGAAAAATCCGTAAAAAGTAAAAGATTATTATTAGTTGCTAAGGAGGTGGTCCTAGCAACTAAATTATTAATATATACGTGCGTTAATAAGGAAATCAAAATGAAATGTCAAAATTACCTTTTCAGTATTCTATATTTGTTTGTTTTTTATTTACTTCATATCAAGTACAAGTTTGAGCATATTGAGTAAGTATAATAATTCCACAGAAAATTTAAAAACGTATATAAAAAGATCTTTTTATCTTGTAATTATTTATTATCATTTTTTTTTATTTATTTTCACATATCATTAAGTATTTTAGTATATCTTTTTAATATACAAAATTAAGTAAAAATACTTTTAAAAACTGTGTAACTACCTACTTAAGATTAAGCAAGTAATATTTAAATCAATTTAATTCATAATTTTAATTTCCCACCGTTGGTAATATTTAAAAACCTATAAAATTGAAATATGTTATTATTAAATTTAATGACGACTTTTCACCAAGCATTCTCAGTTAAAATATATTTACATAAATGGATAGGATAGTTTTAAATTCATTTAAAATTCATCTCTATTTTTATTGTTGTTTGTATCTTTAAAATTCAACATTACACCGCGATGTATGTATTTATAGGTACTTTTAATAAATTTTATCTATGACTACAGTAATAAATATTACATGCATAAATTACTAACAACTAAAAATGCTATATATTATGATTATATTGCACATAACAAAATAGATTTAACTATGCAGGGCAAAAGAATGCCAATATACAAAGAAATGTCAGCATCCTAGAACTAGACTGTCATGATACCCACTGTTGCGTGTCTTTCGGTGCAATGAATTTTAACTTATTCCTATTACACATAGATCTGCCCCCATAGTGAGTATCGTATTACGTTAATTCGGTACGTCCGATGATGTGAATAAAACTTCTACTGACTCTCATACAAAGAAACTTTGGTGACATTATTTTTCTAGAACGGCTTTTTATAAGGTAATATAATATTATAAGGTTTCATGCGGTTAGAATATTGTGAGGCGTCTATTTTTTAAACAGACTTTATCGTATCTCGACGAAATGCTGAAACAAATATTAACCATGCTATTATTTAAAAAAATATTATATTCTTATAGGAATTTCATTATTAATAATATTGTGTTACTAAACGTACTCCAGGATGATAGCTTTTAAACCAAGTTTTTTAAAACCATTATAATGGAGTTCTACCATGTAAAAACCAGTTTAATTTATTAATACTTCATAATGATAAGAATATTTTTATTAAAAAATCTGTAAATTGATAGTCACTTACTGATGACATATTTTAAATATTACTTTAAGAGTTATTGATATAGTATGGAGTATATACCTATACATACACAAACTATGAAAGTATTCTACGAAATGATAAAGAAGAGTCTGAAATATGAATTAATTATAATGTATGTAGAGGCCGATATATTCTAATTAGAATCAGACATAGTAAAAAAGGAGAAAAATAACTAATCGACTCAATACCGCTGTAGGTATAACACATAAATTTGTCCAAAGTTTAAGTTACTTTCCTAAGTGTACCTACTTAGTAATTTTAGACTAATTTCTCTTTTCTTTTCTAACGTAGTAAGTTTGTTGTATTTTATTGTAAAGGTACGGTGAAGCTACCAAGTTGACCTTATCCAGATCGAGGTACTTTTTTTCAAAATGCTGATATATTCTCCATTCAAAACATAAACAGAAAAATGTATAGATTCTAAATTGTATATACTTATGTTTGATTTAAAATGTAGCAAAAAATTATACAATAATTAATTAGTACCTACATTAGAGATGCTCAAATTTTATTTGATGTTCCTTATTTTATTAACTAAGTACCTAGGTACGTATTTCCTTAAGTATATAGGTATCAATACTGATTGATTTTTGTGGTATAGTCTTTTTTCTGTTATTGGCACAATCACAAGGTTTGAGATGTGTATCTACTTAATTGATAATATCCTAAACTTTTGCAGTAACGGTATTTTATTGTATGCTTAATTATATAAAAATAAAAAGTAAAATTGCAAAAAAATATCAGCCAATGAAAGAATACAATCAAAACCTAATATAAATTTGACTAAAATTATGAAAATAATGTGACTATTAATTATTATATTTCGGTATGCACTATCTGAAGGATGTCTAAAAATATGATTATTTTAAAAAAAATCAATCATTTACGCTCAAGGTACACAATAAAAAATAACTAGATATTTTTGAAGGAGGCACTAAAGTACCTACCTATATAAAAGTATTTTTTCCTTCTATGAAAAATAACGGGTTTTTAGTTGAACGATTCCAAAATTGTCGTGTCAGAGAAATTAAGTCTTTTCTCAGATTTTGTTCTAATCGATGTCGTGCATCTACGAATCAAATGTGTTTGTGTGTGTAACTGAGTATTATTGGTATTATGTAATGATTTTGAAGTCGGGACAACAGAAAACAGAAACTTTTGAAATTCGATAAATTTGTTTTATTCAGGAAACAAAAAAATATATAACAATCAATAACGTCTTTTAATTCTACGACTATTTTATATACTGTTAGCATTTGGTAGATTTTATTTTACAGAATAAAGAATAGATTTAATGTGTATTTACAAATAATATAAATCAATTATATACAAAAAAATATAAGTCTGACATTAAAATTCAAAAAATTAAATTGTTTTTTTTTTTCAAATAAATTTGATATTGGGAGAACATACAAACAGAAATACAAGCTTTGATTAAGCACAATAAAATTGTAAATAAAAACTGAATATGAATTACAATAAATAAAATGAATGTTTTTGAAATACTCTCTCTATAAAATCATATAAAAAAATATTTGAATACATTTTGTATCCTTTTTGTTCTGTACATTTCCTAGTTATAATAACTTACATATAAAGTAATAAATATTTCGTAGGAACTAGGATTTTTTATGTTTATTTAATTATACATTAGGCTGATAATGATAATTTCGAGATTTTTCGAAGTGGTAAAATTTTAAAATATCGTATTTGATACAAAAACGATACGTTTGACAAAAGCGAGTATAATTCGACACTAATTAAATGAAAGTGTTCGCAAATCGATTCAATATTTTACATTTAGGTACAATACATTTATACATTACACAAGTACGAATATCAAGGAAATATTCAAACCACAATATTGTAACCCTTCCGCTATGATTCCGCATTGAGATTCAACTGGTTGATTTTCATTAAAATTTTCCGAAGCAACATTTGCATGTTGAATACACAGAACTTTGCCAATCAATACAGCAAAAAATGAAGCACAGATTCCGCAAACAAAATATAAAAGACTTGGCTTTTTTGCACGTATTATTTTGAATTTTGTAATTTAAACCAAAATTCTTCACTGTTGATCAGATATTTAGCACCATTTACACGATTTTTCTGATATAACGTCGAAAGGGTTACAATAATAATTAATATCACACAATGCAGCATTAAATCTATCAGGGACGGTTTGCAGGGAAAATAGAAGCAGATCTGTTTGCAGATTGAAATGAGGCATTTACCTGCGGTGAATCATACGCTACGCCCACAGTGGCTGCGGAAGCCGGCGAGGGTCGCGGTGAGAAGATAGGGTAGACAGAGGGCTGAGGCCCACACTCCCCGCGGGATGTGGAAGGAAAGGCGGAAGCTTTCCCGGCGGAGGCGGCGGCGGCAGCGCTGGACTCCGAGACCTCTCCACCTGGCTAGGACTCACCGACGCATATATATTAACCGTCGAGCGCTGGTGATGACAGGATTTCTTTAAATCCGGCATCGAAAACCTCAATTTTTGCCAGAACTGCCGATCTTCCCATACAATACACGTGTTAGTCTTTAGATACAGCCTCAGATCCGGGTCCAGATCTCTCATGGGCAGCTCGCCCATCAATATTATTATCAGTCTCCTTCTTCTCTCTTTCAGCACTTCGTGAAGTGCCGACTTAAATTCGAACCTGCACCATTCGTTGTGAATAAAGTTTTTAGATAGCACTACGATGGTCCGTTTTGAGGATTCCACCGCTTCTATGATTGTATCAGCGACATACGCGGATACATTGAAGTCTCTGTAGTGGAGACAAAGTCTGTACCCGGGATCACCAGCCTCCAAACCGGGAGCGAGCATCTGACCGACAAAAGCTTCGTCTTTGACACTGTAACTGATGTATGCGTCGAACAGCCTCTCTTTGTCTTGTTCTTCCTCGAACGCCGTAGTCTTGTAACACATTCTCAACCCGCAACGAGAGTAAATCCACACTCTCAGCTCCCGCCGGTAGTAGAAGAGTCCACACACGAGCCCCACACTTACAGCAAACACGCACACAGTTATCAGTAATAAGGGCAGATAATCGTTTATCACTTGACTCTCTACAATCGATGCGCCGCCCATAGGAAAGCTAGAACAGGTCGAGGAGTTGAAGTCCGCTAATCGAGGCCCTACGGCGTTCGTCACGTTATTGAACACGCAAGCGATCTTTTCATAGTCCATCACTTTACCTACGTTTCCGCGTAACCAGGTTCGAAACTTTCGCAAATACTGGCAATCACAAGACCAGGGATTATCGGTCAGACCTATATCTACTAAATAAGGGTTTAGCGTAAATTGCCACACTGCTAACCCGTATATTCTATTACCGTCCAAACGCAGTATTTCAAGTTGTTTTAACTCCACAAATGTTCTATTGTCAATATAATGAATTTTGTTACCCTGAAGGTATAGTTCTTTCAACCCTTCTAAAGTTGCAAGTTCGAATCCTAACAACTCTTTAATATAATTATTTTCTAAATGGAGCACTGTAAGCCGTCTCAGACCACTGAATGTATGATTGTATATAGCGGCTATGTTTGAATTGTTTGCATATAATACTTTGAGATTCTTGCGTCCAATAAACGAGTGGCTAGATAATTCGCCGAAATTGTTGCCGTCGAGGTACACTTCCGTCGCGTCCATCGGAATACTGCTCGGCATTTCAGTGTAGCCCGCCCCTGAGCACTCGACAACGTTTGCCGACCAAGATTGATCATGATAACAAGTGCAGTTAGTCGGGCACGTCATTTCGCAGTCGCAAGCATCAAAATCACAACACTGACACAGAGCAAAACAGTGGGTCTTGTACGTGCATAAAAACTGAGATGATTCAGCCTCAATCAACGGTATATAAGTTCTATCTCTGTTGTAGAGTAATTTGCAGTATATACTTTCCAAGTCCATTACTTTCGGGTGCTGTCGGAGATGGTCGAGTTTATTAATTCGTTGCAACCATTCCATGGTGCAATCGCATTGGAATGGATTTCCTCCGATATAAAATTCAGGAAGTGGTTTCTCCGGATCGACTGGAGTCAATCTCAATGCGTTTAAATCCATGCTAACAATTTGATTCGCATACAAATCAACACGAGTTAAATTAGTCTTTTTTACAAAAGTGTGTGCATCAACTTCCGTTATAAGATTATCATTCAAGAATAAAAGTTCCACACTACTCGGCACCGAGTGCGCTGCTATTTTAGTAATTTTGTTGAAACTTGCGTCTAAAGTTTGTAAACTTAATTCTGCATCGAATAAATAATAGTTTTCGAGTTGTTCTATATTATTTTTGTGCACGTCGAGCCACTGAAGTCCACGAGGAACGAGACCATAATCAAACCACGCCAATTTGTTGTCAGAGATATTTAACCACAAAAGTGAAGGTATGTTTACAAATATTCCATTAATGTCAGTTAATTCATTCGCATCCAAACGAATTGCTTGTAAATTGTGTAACATATCAAAAGCTCCGTGTTCAATGTCTTGGATTTTGTTTCTGGCAAGATTTAAAATTTGCAACGACGGGAAGTCTGAAAATACATCTTTACTTATATTTTCAATTTTATTTCCTATCAGTCTCATTCCATAGACGTTTGCCATTCCACGGAGTGCCCCTCCGTCCAACGTTGTTAGAGCATTTTCTCCCAAATCGACAGTCCTCAGTAGACGCATATCTTTTAATGCTAGTGGGATTTTAGTCAATGCATTTCCGTTCAAATTTAAATCTTGCAATGCCGAGCAATTTCTAAAAGCTTCCGGATGTATACCTTCCAATCCGTTATAGTCGATTGATAATAATGACAATACATATAGACCATTCAAAGAGTAAGCGTCCAAATATTTAATTTTATTAAATGATAATACTAGGGTGTGAAGATTATTCATAGGGGCGAAAGTGTCCGCAGCTAGCGTATCAAGCATATTATGTTGAACATTTAAAATTTGTAATGTATAAAGATCTTTGAAAATATTCGGTTCCAGTTTGGTGAGTCTGTTATATGACAAATTCAATAAGACCATTCTTATTAGACCAGTAAAGGTATTGCTATTTATCCAAGTGCTCGTTAAATGGTTCCTTGATAAGTCCAGAGCTAACAACTGATCCAAATTCGCAAATAAACCAGGTGTCAGGACACTGACAGAATTATTCTGTAGGTATATTTCCTTTATGGAGTTTTTAGAGTCTCTGAATAGTTCTGGAGGTAAGGCAACAATTTTATTATTGGACAAATCTATAATTTGTAAATTTTTCAGCCCTCCTAAAGCACTATCAGCTACCATAGATATCTCGTTGTCATGAAGATGTAACTCTCGGAGTCTCTTCAGTTCACTGAACCCGTTAGCAGGCATCAAAACGAAGTGATTAGACGAAGCGTCCAAGACTTTCACGTCCAGCGAGCAAGGCAAAGTGGCTGATGGAAGAAGCGGCGAGGGCGGCGGACTTTTGTCAGATTCTTCATTGCTGCTGATGAGAGGCTGAGGAGGAGCGGCCGTCTTCTCTCTGAATCCCAAATCGCTCACGTCCTGCAATCGATTCATCGAGACGTTGATATAAATGAGATTCGTCAACGGGCAGAAAATATTTTCAGGGAACGACCAGATGTTGTTATAGCTGAGGTCTAGCTTTTCCAGCTGCCGCACTGGCAAAAAACTATCTGCCGCCAGCTCTAGACTCATGGCAGCCCAGGCGGTGTTTTTGGTTCTCACGGTCAAAATGCGAAGATCTCGCAATCCTGTCAACACACCAGATGGCCACCGCCCCAGTTTGCAGTTGTCGATGACTAACTCTCTCAGTTTTACGAGATGCGTGAAACTCATATCGTCGAGAGAACTTTTTGACAATATAATGTCGTTACATATAACTCTGAGCGAGGTGGTATGCTCAGACGGGATGACACTAAAGTTGGTGGTGTCGAACTCGCTGTTGATAGTACGCAACTTGCAGGTGAGGGCGACGTCGGCGGATCCTTCAGGACCCGACAGTTCCCACCGGCAATCATCAGGAACCTCGTACTGGATAGGGATACTTCCCTGGTCTGTATCGTTGGAACCGTAGACGTTCATAACCACGCCGATGGACAGAGCCAAAAGGTTCAACCGAATCCTTCGACCGACTGCCATTCCAATGTATGATGAAAACATTTTGGAAGTGGATTCAGTTTCCGGAATGCAGCATCCCAATGTGAAATCACTCGATATCCTTATCTATATAGATCAATGATATCAAAACTTGAACAGTCAAACATTTTTGAAACAGTTTGTACACATTGCTGTTTTACGATTACAACTATTATCCGTCATTGTATCGTAATATAGGTAATGAACTACCGGTACAGCACCAGTGTATGCCCACCGGGATTCACCAACCGACTGGTAGGATTTGACCGGAGGCTGCCGTAATATACCCCTTCTGAATTAACCCTCACCCCCGCATCGGTACACATGAGTTCGCGCAATTATGCAGGATTAATCTCAAACCCGACAAAAAACCGTGTTTTTGCCATAAAGCACATTTTATAGTCACAATTTTCGAACTGCCAGAGTAAGGGCTGTATCTCCGCGCAGAATTATGAGGGATGTCGAAAGGGGTGTGTATCCTTAGAAAACAGTTCAAATGATTAAAACTTTTGTCATTTCCTGACAGAAACTGCACATTAGTTACAACTTAATAAAGAGTCACGTAAAATCATAAACTTCACGAATAATTTTCAAGCGATCAGTTTCTATGTGAAACAACACGAACGAGTTTTCATCTGAGATAAATTTTCAACGAACGAAAACCGGTAGGGAGAAAAATTTTGCGCACATCCTACTCAGTTCGCGACCGATCGTCAACTGTCCGTTGCCAAACGGAAACTGGCAGAAGAAGGCATAGAAAGTGGAGGGGAGGCGGACGTCCGCGAGCGTGGCCGATCGCCGCCGGACTTTGCCGAGTGCTGAACGCAGCGTAGCAAAAATACTTCCAGATATCTACGAAAGCTCGCAGGAGCAAGTCATAATAAAATACAAAGCTCGAAGATACTTTTCCCCCGACTTCGATAATAGGATTGCAGGATACAAAGGAAAGAATCTTTCAGATATATAAATTTCAAGATACTTACTTACCGGTGGGATATTATTTAAAGATCAGCGAATGGCCGAGATAGGTCGCTTGCTCATTTCTTTTGTGAATGCTAAATCGAGGGAACAATGAAATGAAATTATTGATTGAAGGAAATGTAGGTATTATTGTGTTATACATATTTAGTACATTATAACTACATATATACTACATTATAAAATACAACACAATCAAACTACATTTGAAAATAATTATGTAGTATATAAATAATCATAATTAAGTACCTACATATCTAAAAACTGCATTTAGGCATGTAAAGTTTGTGTATTGAATGAAATGAATAAACTTAATAAATTATATGTTTATATTTATTTATTTAAATAATTTATAGTAGGTACCTAACATACATGGCCATTATTAACAAAATAATGGTATTCGTTATGAGAATGTAGCTACCTACACACATAGGTAATATTGTTTACACAGCCGCTCTTTTTTCAACATTATTTATTTCATAAGTACTTATACATAGTTATTATTATAACTGTTACTTATTTTCTTGGCTATATAGTGAACGTCTTACATTTATAATTTGCAAATTTACTATATTTCAAATAAATGCATATAAATTTAAGCAATACTTCTCGAAATACGTTCACATAAATTACAAGACTTATAACCTTATCTTAAATTACTGTCCTCATCAAAATTCACAACACCCTTTTAAAATACTTTTGTAGATACTCGTACTTATTTAAATAGTTGACTTACATTAATGTACGACCATTTGGAAAAATATGATAATATTATTTTGAGCTAGTATATTAAAATACTGGATAATGGTATCATTTACATGCCACTATGGATTAATTTGAGCTATGGTTTTTTATCCAGTTGGTCCAGTTTTTTTACCCCTTAATCAGTGCTTGATAATTTCAGCAAAATATATATATTTTTTTGGTGTAGATCTTTGGACTCATTGCATTAATCTACTTTTCAATAACTTTACTAAGTACATATTATTGTCTTATGTCATTGCTTCTAAAATTTGCTTGATATGGTGTTATGTCAGCCGTCAGGTATACTATTTACTTGTGGTAATGTATAAAAAGAAGACCGTAAATGCTAAATAATTACTTTACTTTACTATAATACTTAGGATTTTTTTAAAACATTTTCACAACTGGTTTCTCAGATTTCTAGATTTTTCCAATATGGCGTATGTCGCTTGTCTTATATAGTTTCTCAATTGTTTTTATTACAACTTGTTCATCATAGTAATACCACATATTATTAATATTATTATACGCAATTTACGTGTCTAACAGCAAAAATTCTTAAACAATACCTAATAGGTATATAGAAATATATTTTAAGGTTGGAATAATTTGTATTTATATATTTATTTAAAAAAGACACATTGATTAAATAACAAATTATTAATTCAAGACGTTCACAATATGACATTTAGAATAAAACGTATACGTAAATCAACCTAGTAGAGAAAGATTATTGATATATATGTAGATATATTGATATATATGAAAATATATTGATAACCATTGGGTAAGTAAGGTAAGTTAGTATATAAGTAGATAGTAGGTAAGTAGGTAAATACATGCTAGAGTTCAATTATTTATGCCTGGCAGATGAGATCTTTTTTGCTATGTCAGCAGCTAACTATTAAGCTCCTACATGTTCAAATAAACTTTTAACAGATGTGTATTTACTTCCTCATTCACATCGAACCGATTCGAATTGCTAAATTAGTTCCGTTCGTACATTTTATCAAAACCACACGTGAGTCTATGCGAATGTATTATACTTGGATTTAACTCATAATATTTTATTTAGGCACGAATACTCGGGAAACATAAAATTATATGCGAAGAATCCACGGGATTATCAAAAGTTTGTATTCATTTCAGTGTCACGGTAATATACTTTTGAAATATGTACGCATTTAAACATAAAAGACTTTTTTCACGTTTGTTATTAATCGAATTATAGTAATCTCCGCAAAAAAACAGAATTTATTTATTGCTAATTTCCACATGGGCTTAATACCTACCCAGTTGTTAGGATATTACAATATAAAGAATACGTAAGTACCTATATGATATAACTTATCTAGTTTATAATATTATTTTTTATGAAGCGGCTCTCGTGATGCTGTGCATCCGCGAGCGCTGCGCTCGTTTCCCGATATGTTTATGTGATTTCCTCAAAGCCAGGGTGTTTGTGATTGTTCAAAATGACTGTGAATGGAAAAAATCTTATTTATTTACAATTAAGAAAATATATTAATAATATCGATCGTTGTTTTTCAGTAGGTATTTCATTAATGCTATTTTTAATGACCCGGATTTCGCTTTTCAGCATCTACATGCCATTTTTAAATAAAAATATACAACAGACATAATAATATGTAGTTACTTATTGCTTTTAATATAGCCATTAAAAGATTTTGAAAAAGCATTAATAATTATTAATTGCCACAGGCATTGGTGAAATTTAAGTATTGAAAAATTTTTACTTCAAAATACTTACTGTTCTTTTACTACCTATCAAATTAAGCCGTAGGTAATGACAAAATAAAAATATATGAATTTTTAAAAAATGTATAAAAGTAATACCTATTTATTTTATAACTTGAATGCCTAAATTTGGCCAAATTTGTTGGTAGGTAAATATTAATTATTTTTATTCTCGTATTATTTTGTAACTATGATGAAAACTTTCTAAATATAGAAAGAAAGAAAAATGATAACAAATATTTTTATTTTCAACCGTTTGAAATATTTGAATTTTAGAACAATAATTAACGGTATGGAGACAATATCAAAGTGAATTGTCATTTTACAACTTTTTTATTAGTTCGTATTCTTATTTGTCCGGTGGTTGTTTATCCAGTACACATCTTGCAATCGATTTTTATCTAACTTCCCGACTAGCTAGACATTAATTGAAACTTTTACAATATATCAGAACACGATGCCAATGCATTCTTTTAATACTTTTAAGTAGAATTGAAATAATTTTCAGTTAATTCTGTTTTGTATGAAAAGTTATTTCGGAAGAAATCCGTAATCCAATCCACTATAATTGGTTGCTAAGTGGGTGGTCCTAGCAACAAAATTATTAATATATTCGTGCGTTACTATGGACATCAAAATGACATTTCAGTATTCTATGTTTGGTTGTTTGTTTGTTTTTTTATTTACTTCATATCAAGTACAAGTTTCAGCATATTGAGCATAATAATTCAACATAAAACTTAAAAACGTTGTATATAAAAAGTTCTTTTTATTTTGTAATTATTTTAACGTAGGTATAGTAGATTAAAAATAACAACGTTTAAAATATATTTTTGTTTCAAAAAATATATAATGAAAAATAATAGTTGGTAGGTATTTGAAGCATCATACTAAATACATGCATTGAATACATTACAACAATTTACATTTTACGCCACACTGGGCGTCTAAATTTCTAGAACAATTTTATTGAACGTCGTGGGAAAGTCGAAAACAAATATTATAATTAGCTCATCTTCTCATCAGTATAGCCATTATATAATGTTAATTAAATATTCTAAAATAATAAAATTACAATACCCATGAATAATATTATTAAACGCTTAAACAATGGATTTACTGTATGCATATTTAATACGTCATTGTTGTTTCATTTTGTACACTTTGTACTTAACTGACTGTTGCAAGTTAACCATAACTATTATTTTAAAAGCGGATGCTACCGTCCGTAAAAATCTATTGTTATAAAATTGACAACATCAAAAAGCAATAAAATGTATTTAAATTGATTGGTAGATACTTACCTAACCAGAAGCCAACTTATTGTTTATGTTCCGTTTCTGCGAACTCTGTTTTCACTCATCGATTTCATCTCAACACTTTGTGATCGTGAACGCACTATAAAAGAATAGGTGATAAAAACGCTTGAAAATCTTTACTATATACGTATATAATTATAATCCATCCATGGTAGCCGAGTTGGTAGAGTGACAGTCAATAAAGCCGTAGATTCAGGCTCGATCCTGCGGCTGGTCAGTTTGCAAGTGTTTGTTCAAATGGTTGATCCAGAACAATGATTTAACGAGCTCAGTGATCGGCAAACGGTAGCTCGCGGCGGCATTTTCGGTAGCTCGCGTAGGATATTATTTATCATTTGTTTGCCTCTCAAAATTTATTATTGGACTACGAAATGAAAAACTATCCGGCTGTATTGTCGTAAATTTTCAAGTAGATGGCCCTTCATCAGAAATGGAATTGATAGAGTTTCAATGTGATTTGTCGCTTAAGAGTAGAATCTGTATGGCTGTTCGTCCCAACAGAAAAGTATCCAATTTTAGTTCGAATTGCACTCAAAATGAAGGCATTGCTTTGTTCTACCTACTTATGTGAATCAACATTTTCCACTATGAAGGTGGTTAAAAGTAAATATAGAAATAGACTCACAGATGTAAATTTTGATAATTGCATTCGGATGGGAGTGACAAGGTACTCACCGAGAATTGAAAAAAATTAAGAGGAAAGTGAATGCTATTCTTTTCACTAATTATTTTTACTTTTACTCACACTTATTTCAAGATATTTTTCATTATTTATTTATTTTAGAAATAAAAAATTAAAGTACCTACGCATTTTATGTTTTATTGGAAATTTGATGTCCTTCTTTATTTTAAGTAATATAATAATATTATGTATGGTATAATAGGACGATGATAAAAAATATAAAGGAGGAATATATATAAGTAGCTCGTCAGACAATTTCAATTTCTGAAAGTAGCTCACATCCTTATTGGGTTTGGAGACCACTGATCTAGACGAATGATTAAAAACTTATAAAAATCTGGTTTATAATATAACGAGCACAGTTATTCATTAATTTCTATTTTTTTTAAATCGTCAAAAAATTCTAGAAAATATCATATTTTTACTTTTTTATCATATTTAAAAAAAAACTTCAGTCATTGGATGTGTTAACATCGGAAATCTATAAACTGACGAAACATCCGACAGCGGAATACCTAAACTGACAAACAATAAAACATACAACCCACGTTAAACGGTAATAATATTTAAATTTAAAAATAGGAAAAGTAACTCTTTCAAAAGAATATTATAAAAATTATCCAATAAAAATGACAAGTTCGTTTTTCAGATTTTTAAGCGCCTTTATTTTATTTCGTTTATGTATACATCATTCCACAGAGTGATTCTGATAGTGAATAGAAATACCTGTATAAACTCTCTAGTAATATATCATTATTTAATGGTAAATAAAAATAAAATAATTATTTTCTTTAAAATAAGTATGCAGAATACATTTTATCAGTAAGTGGATAATGAATATATATCATAGATGCGAGTAAATGATCATAGGCTGTAATCCTTCGGTGAAAAGAGTGTACCTGAGTAGGCGATTTATCTGAGTTAGGCAGTAAGCAGTAGGTATCTGAAAGAAATCTCGATACCGAATGCTGTGTCATCATTATACATGACACGACAAAGCAAAACAGATCGAAGCTTGGAGTAGGATAAGGTGGATTATTCAGCAAGTGAAATCAAAATGTTTTAGAGAACAGATTTCAAATCTATTATCAAATACAAATGTTTCAAATAATTGTCAGATAATTGGGTGAAATATAAATATTTATTTATTTAATATTGAAAACACGTAAGATTTTATGAATGTTTGATGCTTTATTATAGAAATAACATATATAATTTACAAGAACGTCACTAATAAATACGTGGCTCTCAGACATATATAATTACAATTTAGTTAATAATCTCTTTACCTTTTTGAAGTAGGTACTTACATCAGTTGAAACGTAAAAAATATAAGAAATAATTCGCTTGAATCATAGACGGGTCGATAGTTTTGAAGCCAAAGCACTCATCCCGAAAGTGAAAGATGTGAGTTTGATTCCTGCTAGGTCCAACTGTTTTCTAATACATATGTATGTTTCTGAGGTTTTTCATAATTATGTTGTTTCTATACTTATAAATGTTAGAGTTTTTTTTTGTTCAATTATTGAATTTACGCATACGATTATTTAGATATGTTATAATTATAATATCTTATTAGGATAAAAAAATAGTACAGTACAAAAATACATAATTTGGATAACCTCATTAGTTAGGCAACATTTGACTTAACTCTATATTCGTCACATTACCGATCAAGCTACCGGTACAAAGACTGCCCGTACATAAATTATTTCGTACGGAAAATAAGCTTAAGGGGGAGGCACGCCAGCAGAGAACCTAGCGGAAAAATACGAAGCTTGCAATTTGAGATTTTTTTTTGATAATTTACAATTTCAACTGTACTAATTAATAAATATGTATCTGAAAACATTAAAAAGATTTTTATTTATTTTTTAATTTAAAGATAAACTGGCAATTGTAAAAAAATATAATAAAATGTGAATTCGTTGCATGGTCAAATCTTATTATTACATTATATTTTATGGCCATATTTATTATTAAAATTTAGTTTATTAAGTGTTTGATTTTCTGTCGTTTAGATTTATGACTAATTCATCGTTTTAATATTTTTTATATATATTTTAAAAAACATCGATTTTTATAAAAATATAAATGTGTATAACTTGAAATCCTACTATGTATGTACTAGAAATATATACTGTGTATATGATATTTTAATCAATTTTTCTACAAATCCTCACAATTCTCACGATGTGCGTGTATGTACGATACAGATACATATTAAAGTACACTCGTATTTTATTAATTTAATTAAATCCCAAATAATCGATATGAGGCACATTTTTATTTCTATCCTGATATTATATAGGTTTCGGATATAGCAGGGAACTGCGTATATTTTTTAATTTGTGGGCAACGAGTAAACATGTTTTGTTCTTCTGTCAAGTGACAGAAGCCTGTAGGTAGGCGGCACGTCACACATCAGTCACGTGACATCAGGGGTGACTCGAAAAACGCCCCCCACCCACCCACGTGTGAGCGCACCCGAGGGCGGATATTTGAATGTCGAATTAACAATAAAGCGCCCTCGTGATCAAGCAGCTGGAACACTCCACTGGGGCACTCGAGATGTAAAGTCAAAAGAACTGTGACGTCACAAATTTAATGTGTGTAGACAGGAAAAACTGTGCAATTTTTTCTATTGTAAATGAGTCAGGGCTAAACTCAAAGGAACATTTCATTATTATGATATTATGTAACTATAATTATATATTTAAAAAAATTGGAAAACACATATTGTCAGTGTCCGGAAAATTGTAGGTACATAATATTTTTATTAAAAATGCATTTTGTTATTTAAAAATAATGGATAAAAAAGAACCTTCTATTTTTAATGCTTATGTTTTCATTTATTTTTCCCTTGAAAGTACAGAAAAAAATATTAAACTCGAAAGGGAACCACACTGATTACAGGTCAAAAAGATTGTGAAACACAAACTTAAATTATAGAATTGGTGGATTTCCTCTCGATATAAATTATGAAGGATTCAAACTCATTTCATATGCCGGAAGCCCAAGGATGTGTATCAATGAACTTGGCTGCGTGACATGGGCAATCGGCATACATTATACATAAGTGCCTACTATATGTTTTTATTTATAACCGGCCATACACCTTCGAAAGAATATTATCATTTTTTTGATTAAAAGCACACTTTATATTATATTAAAAATAGAAGGTTCTTTTTTATCCATTATTTTTAAATAACAAAATGCATTTTTAATAAAATTATTTTTTTTACGAATTTCATTTAAATTTAAAATATGCCTATTCATTTTAAAAAGAAAGTTAAAAATACGTGTATTTTATTTAGTGTGATACTTGTAAATGACTAAAAACAGTTTTAAAATCTGATTGAACTGTCGTCAGTGCCTATATTCACGTCATCAAAACGGCTAATTACACCCAAACTTAAAAAAAAATATCTAAATAAAAATGCTTCAGGACCAGTTTTCGCACCATTAAATTATATCTATTTATTCATGACAAATATTTTACGTATTGTGCAATAGCTAGGCATATTGCTTCGCTATTTTATTTGACTTAACAAACTGGTATCAATAAAATTTTAATGTGTATCCTATACTTTTTTCATTTCAACTCTATTTAAAAAAAATGGATTGGACTTAAAGATAACCATCTTTGTGAATGTGGTTACAAAGTACCTACATATTAGGATATTTCAATTTGTTTTTTCAAGTTTCCTTATCCCGTCACCCGTGTCTTTTATATAAAAATAAATAATTTTCGCTACTTGACGTAGGTATTAATCAAAATAGCGAAATATAATTTTGATGAAATTGTAATTATATATCATTTAAACGAATCCGTACTAGTCAGTATAATATAATAATTATAACTACAAAGCATTGCAAATAATTAAGTAATAGTTAAACTTGGGTAGGTACCTGAAAAGTTCCAGAATTATATGTCAAAACTCATACACTCCACTCTACACTTATTACATAACATATTTTGTTATATCTACAATCACTTACTATTATTTATAATAGGGTTTCCCAAACTATGTAGGTCTTCCGCGACAATTTGGAAAGGTTTTATACACTTTTGCAATATTTTCTGAAAACTAGTAAGGGGGCCTGCCAAAGATCCTAGCCTGAGGGCCCGCTTCAGGATGTGGGGGCATGATTGTTTTACTTCCGTTTTCTACTACCTATTTATCCGAAGCGGGATTTTCTATTTATGCTGCAACGAAGTCAAAGTGCAGGAACAGGCTGGACGCCACATCAGTTATTAAAATGCAACTTACCAATATTGTGCCTTATCTCTATATATATAAAAATCTCGTGTCACGATGTTTGTGGTCGAACTCCTCCGAAATGGCTCGACCGATTTTTATGAATTTTTTTATGTATATTTTTTAGGTATGAGAATAGGTCAACAAGTAGGTATATTTCATACCGATAGGTGATTAGGGTATCTCTATCCAGAAAATTTTTCTTTAATTTTTTCACAATTTTTTTTTGTATTTTTTTTATTATTTGGCATAAAAAATACCTATAACCCCACATTTTCACCCTCCTACCCCCACCCTCCCATTTTTTAATCGCGATTTTATTATTTTTCTATGAACAAAAATTTAACCGTCGTTCGTATTTCAAACAGAACGAAATTGTTTATGTTGTTGAATGACAGATAGCGCTACGTCCGAGAAGAATTCAAGAGAAGCGTCGCGTCATTTTGACATTTCATTCGGCATATCACAACGCAGTGCGTGCAAAATTTTGTACGATTTATTTTAATTTATCTATTTTTATGTGCGTGTGTTTCAGTGCACAATGCCAGCAAGACGCAAGGGGGGCCATTTGGGCCGTCGAACGAATAAAGCAACAAACATGCGAAATAGTAGAGCAGAAAAAACAGACGAACAAATCCAACAAGATAACAAAAACGTGCGTGTAAGCATGTCGCAATTGCGTGCATCTCAATCACAAGAGGTACGAGCTGAACGAAATCAACAACGACAATTGGAACGGAGCCAAGCGCGCCGGTTCGTAGTTAACACACGCAGAGCAAATGACCGACAACGGCACCAAGTACATCGAACATTTACATCCGCTTCGTTCCTTCGTCTCGCATTCGAGTACGAGCCAGATATTGAATATTCCGCTCATCAAAAAGTGCTGATTGGTGCTATGGACAAAGAATGTCCCCATTGTCATGCGCTCAAATTCAAACATGAGTCAGCCGGGATGTGTTGCGCATCAGGAAAAGTGCAACTACCAGAAATTGAGATACCCCCAGAACCATTGAACGGCTTGCTCATCGGCACGGTTCCAGATGCAAACCTGTTCCTAAAGTCCATTCGCACATTCAATTCATGCTTCCAAATGACTTCGTCCGGAGCAACAGAAATAGTTCACAATACTGCGGCAAATGGTCAACAATTCCATTCAACGTTCAAAATCAAAGGTCAAGTATACCACAAATTAGGCTCATTGCTGCCAATGCCAAACGAACCACATACATTTTTACAAATCTACTTCATGGGCGCGGCGGTGAGGACATAAATCATGTGGATGCACGTTGCGGCTACAATAGCCTCAATTCGCCTAATGCCAGGCGCATCGTCGGCGAACTGGACGCCCTGTTGAATGAGCACAATGAATTATTGAAATTCTTCAAAGCACACATGCACGAATTGCAAAGTGACAATCACGCTATTGTCATCAATCCTGATAAAACACCAGCTGGAGAGCACGTACGTCGATTCAATGCGCCTGTTGTTGACGACATTGCTGGAATCATGGTTGGCGACCGCACATCGACGCGAGAAATCGTGATTCGAAGAAGAAACAATAATCTGGAGTTCATCGCTGACACACACCGTTCATACAACCAAAATATTCACTAGAAATAATTTATATGGCATAACAACGTTTGCCGGGTCAGCTAGTTTATTCATATGTTTATGTTTATATTATATTATAAATAGTTGTATATTTAAAAATATGTAATTACTAAATAAATAACGTGTTTTAATAACATTTTTTTTTTAAATTTTAACTAGTAGGAATCAATCTAAAAAATAAGCTAAGTGTTCCGTTAAAATTTCCGGGTGTGCGAAGTGTTTCATTGCAGAAAAGGTTTGGAAAACCTTGATTTATAGCATCGATCGAAGATAGTTTATTGAATTTCATAGTTTATACGATAGGATTAATAATATGTCTTTTCAGCACTTCAAAATCCAAAATAAATAATCATGCTAACCAATTCCATAAGCGCTTATACAACTAACCATAAATACACTCAGTAAAAGTTATCTGTCACCAGCACCTTTATAGAAAAATTTCTTAGATTTTAATTTCTAACACAAAAATTTCGAAAATGTCCGGTTTTTTTAGAAACCCAATCCCTAATGGAACTGTCAAAAAATTCTCCGTGTCCACCCGAATTCCGGAATGGTGTAGGTCATAGCTTGGGAGGGCTGACAGAGCTCTAGCCGGGGGGCCCGGCGTGTCGGGTTGACCAGATAAGTGAGATAAACACACATCATAAATTAGTTTTAATAGTAAAAAAAGTTGCCTGCGGCGCTATTATACTTCATAGCCATGAACATTTTCATTACTTATATAATTGTGCAATATATTTTTTGATTATTATGTGTCGATACTCGACAGCTCCATTATTAAAGTAGATGTATTAAAAATCGCCAATAATTCACTGTATAAGTACCCTTAATTTGAACTAAAACACAAATTGGAAAACGTTAATTTAGTGTTTCATACTGCCTTTAATCTTATCGGTAGGTAGGGGGGCCGCCAAATATCCTAGCCTGAGAGCCCGTTTCAGGATGTGGGGACCATGGTGTAGGTACACCGAGTGCAATAGACAAAAGACAGATAAATGAGAAATCAGGCTGTAAAGAAGAAAAAGAGCCTATGGGACTAATTTACATTCTCCTCCTTGCCCCCCCCCCCCCAATATTAAATCCTGGGTGCGCCACTGGTCGATATACTAGAGAAAGAAAAACAATCCAAATAGGTGCCTACAATAATAAAAAAGGACTCCAAAATATGACTAATGAATATTATATTAAAGTACTATAAAAAATTAGTTGTTTTATAGATTCGCTTCTGGAAATGAGTCACCTTCAATTGTCGTGAAAATGAATACATACCTACTGAGATCCAGCTTTTCACGGGAATTGGGGGCTCGAATAAAGAAATCAACTCGAATGAAGAGATGGTGGCAAATTGCTTTCTATATTATGAATCATTCCCACTGAATGGCTGAATTCGCCGACGACATATCTATGCCTTGGGCCGTGGGGCGTAGACGCTTGTGACTTAGCATAAATTCTAGAATTGGAAAATCAACCCTTTATTTGAAAAGAAAGAAATCATACGTCTAAAGAAACAAAATCTTGATTTATTTTCTACAATGTGCTAGTATAAAATAGAAAATAATTTATAAATACAAATCTTATTATATTATTTTAATACTAGATTTTTATCATTTACTTTATTTATTATAATTATTTATTATTATATACTGTATTTAAGAAGAGATATAAATAAAAATCCGCTGGTGTGACCCATTCAGTTAAACGTAAATACTAATTATTTAAAATTCTAAAGGAGACACTTGAATCCGTATTATCAAACCATATTTTTTGAAAGGCACGCAGTGGAAAAGTGAATTAACACTACAGTAGGTACGTACACCTACGGTGGCCGCATGGCTTAAGCGTTGGAATATCACGCCGTGGGTCTCAGGTTCGAATCCTGGGTTTGGCAAGTACACATATTGTTTTTCAATTTGTGTGTGAGTCGGGTATGGACCTAATAGGTTGAGAAAGTGGCTGACATCCATTTCTCGTAAAAAACAAAATCTGTTAATACAAACCTCTACTCTCTGGAGACCCATATGATCCTATTAGGATCGGACATGGTCGAAAAAAAAGGTACATTCCATCACCACGATCGATCCTTAGAGCAACATATATCCAAAGAATGGAGGTTGTATTAACAAATTTTAATTAATATACAAATATTATTTTGTAATATCATACTTTTTCTTCTTCCAATAGCATTACAGATTTTCTCGAGTTCTGGCCTCCTCAATCCATATTCTCCATTTTCCGATAGGCCCCCATAGACGGACAGTTCTCGTAGCAGTTTGAACATGGCACAGACAATAACTGTTCAATAACTGTACGTTAGTGGCCACACCACAGATCAGTTTAACTACCCCATTTAAATCTGTCGAACTGTCAACAGACGTGCCCATATACGTACAGTTATTGTCTGTGGCAGAGCAAGTGTCAAAAACTATGGCGGTTAGGTTCGCGGAGATATTACACAGGGGTATTGTTTCAATTAGTTTTAGGTAGGGTATACTTGAACGATGATACACGAATAATTTTACTTTGAATTTATTATGGTTATAATTGTTTTTATTAGAAACAAATTGACATAAAATACACACCTATGACGTTGGTAAAATAAATCATGATTTCGCTAGTGGATAATGAAAGGAGTTTTACCTACCAATAAAACTCTTATTATTCATGTTGACTTTGAAGTCCTTGAGATAGGGTTTGCTCTTTCTTCTTCGCGTGAGGATATATTCTACTAATTTATTTTCCCTTTTCTTGTCGTTGGTCGTTCCTGTTTTTATTTACTGGTCATACCCGCGCGTAAATTTTTTATGTATGTAATTTGGGATTCTTTTGTCTTCATTGTGATATGACTCAAGGAACCAGGTAGAAGTTACCTGGACTTCAAAGTCAACATGAATAATAAGAGTTTTATTGGTAGGTAAAACTCCTTTCATTATTCGAATTTGACTTTGAAGTCCTTGAGATATCTGTTTGTTATCACCTGGTGTTGGGTATGCCAAATTCCTGTATGTGACAATGATTCATTGACGAGGTAAAAGACCATCGTGACTTTCCATGTATATGGTTGAATAGAGAAGTTAATGGGTTCTTTTCCCCTTCTGATGGTGGTGTATCCATCGTTCTCTGGTAGTTGTCGTGAAATGTTGACTCACTACGCCAGATACGTCTCTTTAAGATTATCATTGGGTATATGTACAGTTTAAGGAAGTCACCACTGAGCGGACACTGCCTGGTGGTTCTTGTACCCCTGCTTCCAACAGTACTGACCTTATCCAATTCCCTATAACTGTCCTGGTGGTCCTCTTGAAGATATAAATAATTCCGAAATATCCCTACCTTCCCCTCTCCTAGGGTTTGACATGCAGACGAGTTTCCGTAACCAGAATAATACTGGGTCGATGTTTTGACACGTGGAAGCGCTTAGCTTCCATTCCGATTGACGATGCTTGGCGGTATTTGTATTTGCGCCAAACATTGGCCATACAATTATGTAGTCACGTTTTTCCACCAATCCATTGTCTACTATTACTGAGTAGTGTGAGGCAATGAACCCTTCGTCCCGATGCGAGAAGTAGCCGAGTAGGTAGCTGTCCTGCGAGAGGTTTCGAATAGGTTGTACTCCACCGGTGTTGTTTTCCTAAGATGATCTACCACTCGTCCTGGATCCCAAACCGGTGGTTTGACGGGTTTCGTTTTATGTACCGAAATTGCCTGTAACATATTGTGTTGTACTACCAAGTTGATGCTGATATCTACAATGATAATCGGTTTGCAAAAAGTGGTTATGGCTGACTTATGCACCAGGATGGTGTTGTACGACAAACCCTCTTTGTTGTACATGTTGCCTAGGTATCTGGCCAACTCCATTCGTTGAGGGCTATTATGATCCATTAGGTTCTTGTTACCCATGTCATTGTCTTCCATTTGTTCCAAGCTGGTTTGTAAGTTTTTAGAGTCGAAGGCCGCCATCTGAAAGTAAGGAGTGCCCTTTCTTCCACCGTTCAATTTGATGTTATTTCCACCCCACCCGAAATTAGCCATAGTTAAAGGAACAGGTCCTGGGTCCTTGGAGGTGGACGGTTGGTCTCCATACCTACTAGTGTCGTATGTAGGTGCGGCATTGTATAAGGAGGTACTATCGCCCTTTTTCGTAAGTCCACTCCCCAAAAGCATTATTTTCAGCTCGGTGCCACTAGTAAGTACTTCCCTTTTTCTGAGTTCAGGTGCACTAGGACTCGTGAAATTAAGTTTGGTGGGGGAAATATCCACGCCAATCTGAAGTCCTACACTCGGCTGAAGGCGTCGTGAAACAGCGCGCCACTGTCTGTAACGTCTCGTGACACATACCTTGCAATGACATGTGCTGTTTCGCTTGCGAATAAATCCACCTCGGGAACAGAAACAGGGGGGTGGTTGCGGTGTTGATGAGGTGCCATTCGGTAATGAGTTGTCTGCGGGAGAGATGATCTGCCACGCAGTTGTGTATAATGTAGTAAACATGATGTTGGTTAGACTGGTAAATACTAGTATCTGTCGGCATAGGTTTAGGAGGGTGACAGATTTTGTGCCGCCCTCGTTGTTGATGTATGGCACCACTGTTTTGTTGTCTGTCTGCAGAAGCAGATCTGATCCTATGATTGATTGTACCTGAGATTGAATTGCAAACATTTCCTTCCTGTTGGAATGCCATGCCATGGTAACTGGTCTTGTTCCCACGTACCTGATAGGTGGTGTTCATTCAGTTGGGCTCCCTAGCCTGTGTCAGCTGCGTCTGTCATCAGGAAGTGATTGATGTGTGTCAACTCTGAGGAGCCTATCACCTGGAGCCTATCACCTGGAGCCACCACATGATGTCCTGTTAGGCCTGTGGTGGGATTGTCGTCTATTGGCGAGAATGGGACCTCGACAATATTAATGACTGGAGCTTTGTAGCCGTCGGTAATGCAACCTTCCTCGTGGAGGTAGGATGCGAAGTTAAGTCGCCCCAGAAAGGATTGAACATGTGTCTGCCTGAGGGACCAACTGCCTTTTTGTACCTGCGTTGTGTCAAATCTGAGGATCCTTTCGCCTAGGGCCACCACATGATGTCCTGTTGGGCCTGTAGTGGGATTGTCATCAATTAGCGAGGATGGGACCTCGGCCATATTGATGACTGGAGCGTTGTAGCCGTCGGCAATACAACCTTCCTCGTGGAGGTAGGATGTGAAGTTGAGTCGCCCCAGAAGGGATTGGATATTTGCCTGGCTGAGGGACCAACTGCCTATTTGTACCTGCGTTATGTCAACTCTGAGGATCCCTTCGCCTAGAGCCACCACGTGATGTCCCGTTGGGCCTGTGGTGGGATTGTCATCAATTGGCGAGGATGGGACCTCGGCCATATTGATGACTGGAGCGTTGTAGCCGTCGGCAATGCAACCTTCCTCGTGGAGGTAGGATGTGAAGTTGAGTCGCCCCAGAAGGGATTGGATATGTGCCTGTCTGAGGGACCAACTGCCTTTTTGTACCTGCATTAGCAGATGGTGACGGAGTGCTACACAATTCTCCGGCGACAGGAACCTCCGCTTGGTGTGTGTGTCCTACGTGATGTCCAGGGACCCTCATTGTTGGCTTGGGTTCAGACAGGATCATTTAATATTTATTAACCACCCTAAAGACTGTAGGAAGGTTATCCTGTATTCCACCTGAACCGAGACTGATTCTCGTATTGGTTGGCTACTAAGAAGTCGTCTAGGTAAGTGAATATTCTCAGCCATTCTTTCGTAGGCGTTCGGCGACCCAATTGGTCAGGGATGCCAACATAATCGGAGCGGTTGGCAGCACGAACGGGAGTCACGTGAATTGTATGAGCTCCCCTTGGTAGGCTAGTCGAACAAATCGACGATGTTGAGAAGCCATTGGTACCTGGAGGGACGCCTGGCTTAGATCTATTATTACTAGCCAGTCTTCTGTTTGTAAGACGGCTGCAACCTCGTAATGGTGAATTAGTTTGAATGGCTTTGGCTGTAGGAACGCATTCAAACGCTTTCGGTTGAAAACAGGGCATAGAGCCCCGTCTTTTTTCTTGATCAGAAACAGGGTTGAGAGAAAAACTGGGGGTTTGACCCGCTTCTTCTAGAACCCCTGAGTTCTTTAAGTCCTCGATCTCGAGAGTGACCTCTGCTGATTGTTGCGTTTTAAAATCTTTCCGTAAAAGTAAAGAAGGACTTACCAATAGTGGTATCCGCACAAAAGGTATGCGGGCTACGGCTATTATTTTTTACCAATGTTGGGGGGGGAGGGTACACTACGCCATCCAGACTCCCCGAAAGTCTCTTAGGCGGTCCCCAATGTTGTTGGTCGTCCAGATGCGGTCACCTTCGCTTAGAGTACGGATCCCTGGTGGAGCCCGTACTTCCGATGGAGAACTCCTTTCCCACAGGACGTCGCCCCTTGGGAGTACCCCGGCCATAATTTGAGTTCGAGGGCCTTCCGGGACTTTAAGCTCGGAGGAATCCTTGATAGTGTCTCCCGAGTGAAGGTATCCTTCCGGTAAGGATCTGAGTCATGTTCTCGCAAATTTTATTATGTGTTATCCCCAAAACCCCCTTCGATTTTTTGGTACAGGCTCATCGCTGTTATGATTTTTTGACGATTGGTTGCCCAATCCACTAACCCTTGCATACCCTTTCAGAAGCTGTCCCGATGGGAAAACATCGCATTCTGGAGGGCCGCGATGGTCCTCTTCGTCAGATGGTTAGCTGATGACGAGTGGTCGCACCGACGCAACTTGTCATTTAGACCTTACTCTACGACCTTAGGGGCAAGAATTGTTTGCGTTGTGCCACTCCTTGCTGGTCCCCCTGCTGAAATAAGGTACGTAACGAGGATACCTCAAACATTAGCATCTTAATCGACGCTCGTACGTTGAACTTTTCCTCCTGTAGCAGTTCTGCTTCGCGTCTGTTGTCCATGCTTTCAGAATATCCTCCTCACGGTAATTCAGATGTTGCGCCATAATCACTGATCACTTAACGTTCACTTAACTATCACTTAACGTGCGTCCAAGATATTTTTTTTTGATAATTAGAAACGTCAAATCATAGGCTACATCTGAAACTGTCAAAAGGCAAATCCATAATGAAGACAAAAGAATCCCAAATTACATACATAAAAAATTTACGCGCGGGTATGACCAGTAAATAAAAACAGGAACGACCAACGACAAGAAAAGGGAAAATAAATTAGTAGAATATATCCTCACGCGAAGAAGAAAGAGCAAACCCTATCTCAAGGACTTCAAAGTCAAATTCGAATAATATAAAATATAATCTTTTCTTTTGAATAAATTATTCCCTTTAATGGATAGTATTAATTAAGTAAGAAAATGGTAATATTTATAAAGGTATTGATTTTATATACAATAAATTTAAACATGCCACAAAATTATATTTACATCAATCATCAGTATTATATAATTACTATGATATTATTAAAATATATAGGTACTTAAATTTTATTTAGATTTAGCGACATTGTCATTCACAATTAGGTATATTAATTTATGTTGTGAACGTCTTAAACTAATAATTTTTAATATTCACTACATACAATAAATAAAATTTGAGTACTGAGTTATTAGTCTATATTTTCACAATAACTTAATATTTATAATGCTCTCTAAAATTTTTACATTTATATTATATTGTAATAGAAAACGGTAATATTTATAAAGGTATTGATTTTATATACCTACAATAAATTTAAACATGCCACAAAATTATATTTACATCAATTATCAGTATAATAATTAATTACTATGATATTATTAAAATATATACTTAAATTTTATTTAGATTTACCGAGATTGTCATTCACAATTAGGTATATTAATTTATGTTGTGAACGTCTTAAATTAATAAGTTTTAATATTCACTACATACAATAAACAAAATTTGAGTACTGAGTTATTAGTCTATATTTTCACAATAACTTTCATTTTAACATTTATATTATATTGTATAAAATAATATGTTTACATAAATAACTATTACTTTGTTTTACTCTCGTAAAAATAAATAAAATATAATATTTGCGATCTCCGCGTACATAATATTATTACATTTTTAATGTATTATAAAATATATTATAAAATGCAATAACAAGCAACACCGGCCGAAGTTGTATCGCGCGGTATATTCTACTTTACGTTACCAACATCTAACGTCACCCGAAAACTTTCGGCTAGTTGAAATTCCAACAGTTTTACAAAAACACGGGAGTAGGGGGTCGCTGGCAGTTTGAACATGGCAAACATCTGAAAGGTCGAAAAGTGTCCGTCTATGGGCGCAGCAGATTATCTACCAAAGATAACTGTATAGTTATTAACTGGCATGTTCAACCTGTTACGAGAACTGTCCGTCTGTGGCCGGCAATTGTCTATCTATAGTTTACTCAGTGTGCTTCCATGTACTTCTATTTTTACTATTTACTCATATTACCCTGTATTTTTATTTCAATATTGTTAAAACTTTTTTATGTCATGTCGTGAACGATTCGAATTTATACCTAATCTGCCATGTTCATTATAGGTAAAATAAACAATTTGAATTAGTATAGTAGTTTTTGGAATAAGCTTGTGAATGTTAACAGTCAACTATTGTCCAGAAATGAACATAATATATATCGCACATCTATAACCTTTGATACTGACAGAGTGAAGGAACAAACCAATAATTATTATGTAGGTATCATGTATGACATAATATGATGATGAAGAATTATTTAAAAATGTTAGCCAATTTTATTAAAAGATCATAATATTAATACATATTACTATGAATTCGAGAGGACCAATTTAAAAATATTACCTTAGAAACATGTTATTTTCATGACACGTTTCTAAAAACTTGATATTATTTTATGCATCAATTTTCAGTGTGGTTAAAATAATACATACTTATATTCTTCTTATTGTGGGATCCCCTAGCGGAGGTCGGCCGCCATCAAAGCGATCCTAACTTTGTCGTCTGCTACCCGGAACAGTTTGATGGAGCTGCACTCGTACCAATCACGGAGGATCCTAAGCCACGAAATGCGGCGCCGTCCTCTGCTACGCTTTCCATTGATCTTTCCTTTAATGACATGTTGGGGAATGCTGTATTTTTGTCCTCTCATACTGTGGCCGAGGTATTGTAGTTTCCTGGTTTTGATACTACGTAGAACTTCTCGGTCCTTCCCCATTCGATTGAGAACTTCAACATTTGTCACCCGGTCAGTCCAAGGAATTTTGAGGATGCGTCTATACAGCCACATCTCGAAAGCTTCAAGTCTCCGTGACATCTCTTGGTTTAGCGTCCATACTTCCATACCATAGAAAAGAATTGAGAGCACATAACAACGTACCATACGCAGTCTCAGACCTAGGTTAAGATCTCGATTGCTAAGGAGGCGTATCATTTTGAGAAAGGCGCTCCTTGCGATCTCAATTCTAATTTTTATTTCCTGAGACTGGTCCCATACTTATATGCAGACACATATGAATAGAATTATTATATAAGTAATATGTATATGACAATGTGAACATGTATGATACCTACCTAGATATAAATGTAGGATTGATTGATTTTGTCTTTGCTATAAAAGTGTGTAGGCTTGTAGCTATCCATGGGTAACACATGCGTGCAACTTGATGACATGGGGGCTCGAATACCGCTGTGTAGGCAAATCATAGTCATACTCATAAGAGATGATTACATACTCACCCTCGTTTTAAATTACGACAATCGTGAGGAATTTCGGTCTCGCTAATAATACATCATAGGTGTAGGTATACAGTAAAAACGAAATGATGAAATTATTTTGTTACGACGCGCAAGAAACCTACTATCTTACTTATAAAGGCATGAATGGTTCTAACTAGACAAGCTTTCGTAAAAATTAGGTACCTAGGTATTTCTTTATGCATAACACGTAGTTAGTTTTAGATGCAAACAGATATTCATAGGACTGCCTCGTACTGCCATTGACAAGCGTTTTTATTGTTCAGTGACTATATGGAAAACTTCAAAGGTTTTGATTTTGATTTGGAAGACTTTAAAAAACTGTATAATTTAGCTAATATGTTTGAGGAAGGCAATAATGGCACCTTACGAATGCTCAAAGCCACCGAACATTGGGTGTACGGTGGAACATTAGAAGTAACGTTGAGATAAGAGAGCGGATCAGTAGCCTCTCATAGCAGTAGCCATTACACTAAACCGGGTCTCACGTCTAAACTCGCCTCGTCTGCTGCACAGTCATAAATCAAATCTTCCAAGAATGTCGATCCGGTGTTGCATATGAAGACCGCGCACATCTACCTAGCGACAGTCGCTAGATAGTATAGATATTTGGATGCGGTGATCGGCGAGCCGGTATAGGAATGACCAATTCGTATGTGTTTGTATGCGTCCTGACGTTTTCGACTCGCATTTGTCGATTGCAACAGCAGATGTTTTTTCCAACTAAACAATCGCATTCGACCAATCTGCGGAGATCCATTTGGGAACGTGTGTTTTGTGAATAATGATGACGTCACATCGAAGTTTTTGACACGTTGCAGGCTAGACGAGTTTTGATGTCTTTGATGTTTGAGAGCCCGCTAAGAGTGAAGAAATGACGTTGGATCTGACTCGGTCACGTGCTGCGGATGTTTCAAGACAATATTAACTAAGCTTGCCTATTTTTTAAGCCAATTCGGTGTCTGAAAAGCCACTAAATATCATCCGCAGAGTATTTATATAAGTACGTCAGAATTACGAGATACTTGCAAGGCCTCAGAAGACTAATGAGCGACAGGCTATCTTGAATGCACCGTATTGTATATTTGATGGCATGTGGATAATTAATTGCTCATCGCTTGATCAAGCTCAACCTCAAAAAGTAGTAGATTCGTATTCTGATGATTATGTTATTTGCAAATTTTTTGCTCGAACAATAAGACATCATAATATGGAAGTAATACCAATCGTATGATAAATATATCATATGATACCATTGAATGAAGTCTTTACTTATCAGTAAATGATGATTATGGAGACACATCAAAGCTCATTTTTCTTGAGTCTATTCAATGCATTGCAATCGTGCAAAAGCTATGCAGGGGAAAATGGGAAATGCCATGGACGACGTAATGTTACCCGTAAATTTCCCCTATGTAGAGTCGAATGACACCCGTAGAAATGAATGCAATACTGCAGGTGTAAGAAACTGGAATATCCGATTAAATACGATAGGCGTAAAATAAAATATTAGATGCTATACGCCATGTTAAATGACGTACTATATTGAAACCTACCCAATGTTACCAATTTAAGATCACTATAAATTACCCATCTATTTGATTGCTTAATATTAGTATTATTCATAGAAAACAATCATTTTTTTTAAATTTGTGTAGAAAGATTCAGTCTGATAGGCAGGTGTAAGACTTATTAACTATATTATTTACAAACATATAAGATTACTTTTGATGAACGTTAAAGGAAATTTATTATAAATAATAATAGTACCTGCATATAAATAAATACTTAATTAAATTAAAATATGTAAGCACTTAGTTAAAAATTGAAATTTGATTTAAAAATGCATTTGTCGTAATTTACAGTAGAATCATCATAAATT
Source organism: Rhyacophila brunnea (assembly GCF_057557595.1). NCBI lineage: Eukaryota > Metazoa > Arthropoda > Insecta > Trichoptera > Rhyacophilidae > Rhyacophila > Rhyacophila brunnea. Next base: position 2,648,928 of record NW_028232796.1, on the reverse strand, counting down.
ATTTTAATTAATACAGAAGAAGTGTTCTTTTTTTAAATTTAGATATCTTTCGATTCGACACTGAGATGTATTTTTATAATGTGTATTTACTATAAATATTGGAAGTTTTCTTTTAAAAATTATATAGGTACGTTTAATTTAAACGATGCGATACATTTACAGATATTTTCTTGAATTATTGAACATATTGTGTTATTGATTATAGTTACCCTCTTGTTGCTCTCAAATTTTCTTTTCTACATGCACTTTTCGAGACTTTATAGTGACATATGTTGCCAATCTCTGCGTTAGAGAATAGAAAATGCAAAGTGTATTAGGTATATTCTGTACCTACTTCTACAGATACTGGTGTAGCTAAATAACATTTTCCAATTTGACACCAATAGGTGGGTACTTATTTAGGTACAGGTTTCAATTGACAAAAGTCAGTTTAAGGGAAATTGCTTTGTCAAAAAAACACTTCCATATGAGTACCGAAACAAATACTTTGCGAATACCTCATAAAAGTGAAAAGTGACGAGGGTTCTTCGATATTAGGTATATTATAATAAAATGTATATATATATATGTAGGTATTAAGATAAAATATTATAATATTATGAAACTACCTAAAGCACTTTTCTAATACACTACATTGAATTTATAGTTATAATTTCACCATTAATATATTACATGAGCTTTTGAGAGGAGTAAAGCAATTTACATTTTGAAATAAAATTTTTGTTAACTGTCAATTTATGGTGGAACTGCATTGTATTGTTGTTTTAATTTAATAAAACGCATTTTTTGTAGTACTTATTCCACTTTTAATCAATAGCTTAGGACCTGTTTCGTCCGCCTCAGAGGGACATTTTCAACTGAAAATTCCCTGAGCTGAAAAAGTTAAAAATGTCAATCTGAGGTGGACAAAACCAGTCATAATCTATTGATTAAAAGTGGAATAAGTACTACAAAAAAATGCGTTTTATTAAATTAAATCAACAATAATTGAAATAAAATATATTAATAATAAATTATTGTCTTGTGAATCTTTATAAATGTATTGAAATGGTTAAATTATCATATACGTAGTAAAGTTTGTTTCAATGCATAGAACATACAATTATTATACAATATCAGAATATGAGTTCTGAATTCGGTGTATGAGTACTGAGTAGGTACAACCTTAAACTTTTTCATGATCTTTCCATTTGCTTTTCTCGTAACGTTATTATCTGTATAAACATTATTAAGTAGTAGGTACCTACTGTAAAATATTAATTTGTTTTTTCCCTATGTCATGTTATGAACATAGTGAATTTATAATTTGTAAAGTTCACTATACTTTAAAAAAACGTACTTATCAATCTTAGATACAAATTAATTGAAATGTTAAAAATCATACGGTTTAGATGTTTATTTTAGTTAGTTTGATGATTCTAATGGGTTGGGGGAACTATTCATCGAAAAAAATCTATTAATACAACATCCACCCATGGAGGTCCACAATGCCCCACGTTGGATAGAACATGGCAATTAACTGATTGGTAATTAGATATGTACCTAGTGATTACTTTTATTATTATTTTGACATACTATCGAGACAGTCAATATACCAACCATGCAAAAAAAGATGTAGTTTGATTGTATCTAAATTGAGTCATTTATTCCATGATGAAATTATAATTATTTTTTGGTAAGGTAGTTAGTAAAAATATATGACGAACACAATAAAGTTTTTTGTCTAAATTTTTCTCCTGTAAATTTTTAACTTACGTCATTTTAGTTTAGAAGTCGAAACAGTGTGACCAATGTTCCCTCTAAGGTGTGCGCGTGTGCGCGCGCACACATACCAAAATATGTCCGCACACTCATGTTTTTATCGTCCGCACAGTCCTCACACAAAAATATTTTAGTGTTGTTCGAATGCACGAAACCATTACATGCACAAACCTGTACAACATAACACAATATGTACCTTTAAATATAAGATTTAATGACAAATTGTACGTGTGTGTTTGTGGAGGGGGGGTCTAAATTTACCCCACCGGTTGACGGCCCGTCACTGACAGGTGACACCAACCCTAGTTACGCTGCTCAGATGTGCTGATGATCCCCACACACAATAGAAAAATTAGAGGGAACGTTGAGTGTCACATAAGATTTTTTTTTTTTAAGAATTATTAATAACCATGTCCTTGCTTTTTCGTACAAGGTGGTTGTTAGTAATTTTGAACAATCACAAACACCCAGGCTTTGAGAAAAACACATAAATGTTTTTGTCATGACCGGGAATCGAACCCAGAACTCTCGGGTGGAAGGCCAGCGCCTTACCCACTGCACCACGAGAGCCGCCTGTCACATAAGATTAGATTAATATGCTGCCATGTTATTTACACATGACACACTTTATTCATATGGCAACAAAATGGCAAAGGACAACCTGAGTACGCATGCGCACTACGATAGTTTCAAGACAGTTCGTAAACTATTTCCGGCGCTAAAGAAGCAAAAGCGGCTTTTTAACATCAAGGCGAAGCGGGATTCAGGTCTCTCAGTTTTTATCGTTCGAACGAAGCAGACGTCTCGCTGAGTTCCGAGCCTCGGACTAGGGGCACATGGCTTGGATTTCCTGACGTTTTGGAGACGATGATGATGGCCATGGTCCCGACACGTTTGAGGACGGCGATGGGCTGAGAGCATATTTGTTATGTGGTATTTGTTATATTATTTCATTACGTTACGGTCCACCGAACTAGCATTTTATTTGTATTCTAAATTGTCTGAATATTATACTACGTTAGACGCTCGTAATTGATTTGATTAATTTACACCTTTATACACTTTCGCCCGGTAGTAAATTTTATATATTAATTATACATATGTTAAAATTCTTTACACGCGTTTTATTTGAATTACCTTTTATCACTATTGTCTCTATGCATTTCATAGAGTGGCGCTCAAAACCGAGATATTTATAATTATTGTATTTTTATGTATTTTATTATTACAGTCCATACACGAATGAGTAAAGTAACCGGACAGGTAACTGAGGTTTTGGAGGTAATGTCAAACCACCCACGACCCTGCATTCCCCCAGTCTCATGTTCTGCCGCACTCCTATCCCATCTCCACGCTCCATACTCAGGCGCACCTGCCTACTCCTATCCCATCCAACTCCAATCCACTCCTCTTTTCCCTACGTTACAATCTGATAAATTGTCACAATTCCCACCTTACCTACATTCTTCCATATATGACAATGCCCACGTTTACAATTTCTTGCTTTTGTAAACTGAAACTAAGACCAAAGCCGATGCCAAAACATCAATAATGGTTTATCTCTAATGATGATGCTGATGAATATTATGATCAAGGCATTATGTGGTTAGGTCTATAGATGTAAATTAGGTGCCTATAAATGGAGGGCTAAAGTGCTTACCACCTGTGTTTTTTTTATTAACAGGCTTAGTGGCAAATGATTAAAGGGGTAATTAAACTCACAATTAAAAGTGGAAATGCACTTACACGCCCACATTAATTGTCAGGTAAACCGTAAATATTGTCCCGAAAGCCATAAACGAGCAGAAAGGGCGGCCATTGCCCATTATGTTTTGCGCGGTGTACATTGCCAACCTATGCGAATGTTAGTATATTATTATTTAATTTATAGCGTGTGTTTTCCTCATATCTTCCACAATAAGTATTATATTATTTTATTATTATAATCCTGCAAACATGGCATAGTACACGACTTAAAGCGGTGATTCCCCAACCGTGGTTCCGGTTCCGCAGAATCCTTAGGTTCCATGGGCTGTATCAGGGGTTCAGAAAGAATTCTCAAAAGCTAGAACTATAAACTAATTTGGTAATAGATAAGAAAAAAGGGTTTGACGATAACCAATAACATATTATTAGAGTCTGAAGAAAAATATAAGAATCCAGTTAGGTATTAGTAATTAACGTCACCTGCTATGTACCATTAAATTATGTCTCTGCAAAAGCGTTTCAGATTTGCTTGATAATAACATTATAGTTATAACGTAGCGGTCTTTAATTTATATATTAAGTATGTGCTTATTATCCTGATAAATATTTGTGGATAAAATAATATGAGTATTTTAAGATAACTGTCTATCATTTTTTTGCCTAAAGCCGTTAGCCAAAAAACGGTTGATTTGTGTTTAATGATAATCTTCTAAGAGCATATGAAAGAATGGTATGGGGGGGGGGTTGATTTAAAAAATATCTTTCTATGGTTTTTTAAGACTTCGGAAGGAGGCAAGATTAACAAAACCTCGCAGGTGGCACTATACTATTTACCTTCCATTCTACTTTTAGCTTATCGTCGCTTCAGTTATGGACCCCTCTTACTGTTCCGGTTACATTTCCCATTCATAGACACTTCTAGTAACATACTATTGATTACGTACATTCGTTTTAAGTGTGTAGATTAGATTAATGAGACCATAGTGAAACTGCCAATTCCAGTTAGCATAAGTATATTTCTACAAATATTTTGTGTAATCGGGCAATGAAAAAGCTTCCTACCTTAATCATTTTTTCTCACCACGCGTCATCTACAACAATGTGTCTTACCAAAATGATTTCAATAAAAATCATATCCGTAATCTCCGGTTGGTGGCGAAAAGCTCTCCTGTTTACGAACTAGCCTTCCCGAACACTTCGACTAATATTGTATGATCCTACTTACACAGACCTGTGCGAAATTATTTTAAGCATAATATAGACCGCGTAAGTTACAATGAATAGGTATGTAGTTGGAAACCAATTAAAATTCTTGTAAGCCTTAATGACTCAATAATACATCCTGGATTTTAAATACCTATGCAATTCTGTTTAATATATTTTACATTTTAGTTGTAGTAAATTATAATTTCATCATAAATCACTATTTGAAATTGAAAACTACAAATTGTTTTTAGCTAGTAACATATTATAAAATAAGACATAAATTTAATATTTGCATTTTACGAGCACGTATTTTAAGGGCTTAGTTGAAATGAAATTTTAATATTCCACAGAAAAACCTTCTTTAATAATATAATAAATTCTCTCATGAGTAAGTAAGGGTCTTAAGTTCATTTAATGAGACATGTTTATTAAAATTAATTCTATTCTGTCCAACAGTAGAGTCACGAGTATCAGACCTTCGATTTTGAGACATTTCGGATTATCCGACCATGGTCAAAATGTAAAAAAATAGCATTCGAAAAATAATAAATACCTATGAATAGTTTTAAGACTGCGATCACAATGGTCACTTAAAGTATGACGTACCGATGTATGTACATTGTACTGTTTGAAAATGTCCATATTATTCACAATAGTAGGTACATGTAAAAAATAAAACGAGGAATACTTAAAAAAAAATCTGCCTACGTAACTATTGCTAGGTACTTATGGCACAGGTAAGTGTTTCACAAGGCGGCTTTCAAACCTGTCAATGCGGCAAGCCTCGACGAACCAAAAACTGCACTGACAATATATATATATGTATATATATATACCTATATAACATATAATATCGTCACTGTTCTGGCAGAAGACACTAATTCGAAAAAATGACATATTGAGTTGGTTATACCAAAATGTTCCTTATTTCAAACTTTACTGTCTGGAAACCTTCTTAATAAATAAACAGTCTTTATTTTAAAGTCATCCTTTTTATGGTTACTTAATAAACTCACATGATATACCATTTCAAACATTTTAACAACTTCAAAGTCAAATTACTCAAAACTAGTATTCTACAGTTAGTGTGTTCTGCCAGAACAGAGACGATATTGTATTCACAATTATTGCTTATTATTTATTTTGGTTATGTAGTATCTGCTTAATAACTTGTTTCTGACAATGCCATATTATCTGTTGTTCTCAGCCCTCTGAAAATGCTGTTTATGGTAGATAATCGGAGCTGATGTAAGTATGCTGTTATATACTGACAAGTACTTATTTTTTTAAAACTAATATAACTATTTTCGATACGTATATCATTTTCAAGAAATATAAAACCATTTAGGAGCAGTAATACTAGTAATAGGCACTAACTGATAATATCAACACTTAATATCAATTTCAGTACGTAAAATGTTAAAATATAGGAAAACATATTAGGTATTGGCATTAGATAGACGCTTTGCTTATAAATAAAAAGAGACAATCGCAAGATGCTTTTGATATCTTGTTTTGCCAACTTATTCTTAAATGATGTTTGCTAACCTAATCTAAATAATGATTGTTCAATTTCATTAAACAATTCTTTCAGGTTTGTAATATGATGGCAAGTATACGAGTATCTAATGCGGCTTTGCAATTAATTGTGAATATATGAATTTTACCACAAAAAATGCGAACCTACTTCACTAGACGTAGTAATGCTTCTTTCAGTTTCGACATTTTTAATAATTATTACCAATAGTAATATTGTTCTTATAAGGATATACAATTGGCTTTATGTGAGTATATGACATGATAATACGTCATCTTGGAATGACAAAAACGTAAGAATATATTAGTACGTCTTACTCCACGTCAGAAGGTTGCGTGTTCGGATCACGTCGTGGTCACCATTGACGGATTTGATTGTAGATGGTTATCAGTGAAAAAAGTGTGAACACATTTTGATATTAGATTTATTTGAGTTGGTTAATAAACATATTAGTTTTGACTTATGTGCATGAATATATAATGTGCGTGTAGGTTGGTATTAATTGCTTCCGGGTGGTTGCAATGCATTGAGTTCAATGGGATCCTGCAATAAGCTTAGTGTTTATTCTTATACGTGAAATAAATTCGAAGAGGTGTATTAGGTTTATTTTTTTGTTATGAATGTAATATGTACCTAGATACTAACTACGTACTTGGGTAGATATTTTTTCAATAAAAACTCTCATATCAATTTCATGGGCTCAGTGTGGAGTACGTAGCCATTCTTTCATTATACACAATTATATGCGCAAATTTGCGTATTGCGGCTAGGTATGTGCTTTGTAAAGAATTTTGTTTCCCCGGTTCGAAAACCTTTTTACCGCCTCAATTCATTGAAGAAATTTTTCAGTCTGCTCTACCCCCGCACTAAAGCCCGTGAAATTCTTTTGCTTGTTGAAATTTGAAATCCAAACGGACGGCTACTGAAAGGGAAATTCGACTCGGTCCGGTTGAAATGTATGAACAGAACGTACATCGGTTTCATTTATATTGTATACAAAATGAACCTACGTATAAAATAATACATACATATATCCCACAGGATGATCATTTCAAGTGAATAGGGTGAACAAAATAATATTCTGAATTTTGTTCATAAAAAAACTGCCTTGGTACTAATGTAGGTAACTAGATCTGCACATATATTCTTTAAGTGCCGGCTAGACAGCAGTGACTTGCCTGCGCGGAATAGTTTGTGCAAACTACTTTTACAGCGCTGTCGGTTTGCCCGAGCTACAGTTTTCCCTTCCTTCCGGGCTTCCTGATACAAACCATCAGGTAAGTTTGGGTAAAGAATGAGCGTCTAGCCGGCGCTTACAAAAGGCTGCTATTGGCCGCTATCGGCGGCTATCCAGGTTAGTTTATCATACATATGTATTGAGGTATTATAATTTTTTCAATAAGTTAGAAGTCCAAACTGTCAAAACTGCCTATTTCGCCCTAAACGTTAACATAGCCAAGAGAAATGCTGTTAAAACATAGCACTTATTGTAATAATTATAAATAAAGTATTGTAACAATTATTGTAAAACCTCAATACGTAAATATGACAAACTACCACCGATAGCCACCAAAATCGGCCGATAGCATCCTTGTGTATAGAATAGATGCGCTTAATAGTATTGAGATATTTTGAATATATTTTTTTAATAGAGTAGGTTTTTAATAGAGTAAGAGTAATATACATATTTTATTGATCTATAAGTTATGTACATACCAGTTCTCCACAGTGCAACAGATGATAATATCAGCCTTATTATTGGTGGCGATGCTTTCGAAACTTTGGATTCATTTATCTGTCATAAACACTAATAACCTTAACGTCGGAATAAATCGCCGGATCGACATCGCCAACAGTTGCTATTTTAATTGTCAAAGGTTTCCAAAGAACTAGGCACTCTCAAAGAAAAACAAAACAAACTAATATAAGACTTTCCTGCATGCAGTATGGATCAAAATGTAATCATAAGTAATATTATCAATAGTTTGTGTATGGTAACTAGTCACCTACGTCAAATTTAATTGCCTTTTTCATAAGATGAAATAACTTCATTATTTCTCTAGACCCGCGCAATAAATATTCTGCCAATCTTTTATTATTAAGGTGATGTCTCTAGGTAAAGTTGTTATCGAAAAATAGCTAGAAAAGTTTATTAATCGGTAAATATATATTCAAAAGTAATGAGAAAAATAAAATAAAAAATTAAGATGTATCGTGGAGTTCTATATACCAAAAATACGTGTCAAATTCGGTACATTTCTATCGGGTGGTATGGATGAATGACATAAGATTTATTATCAAAATTACGATAAAAATGTACGTAAATCTATTACCTAGGGAAACGCTAAACGTTAATTGGAATTTATTATATCCTTATATCTTTTTTTTCAAATTTAAAAAACATCGATTTAGAGGTTAGAAAGCATGCAATTAAAATCGAAACATCTCGGTTCAGATGTAATTTATCGCAATAAACGCTTAGCGTTTCTATTAAAAATATTATTTAATAATTTTTAGGCTAGTTATTTAAATTTAATCTTGTATTTTTGTATATTAACGAATCGATTGTAAATAAAATGAATATTTGACAAGACTTTATCGACATATGCTGCTAACGCGGAAATAAATCGAACTATTTTTGAAACAGTACTTGCATAGATTAAAAAATACATACACACACACATACATTGAAAATAAAGGTTCGCCAGGTACGAAGACAAAAACTGTGTTAATTCTGCTGTCAATAATTTTTGTTTGCGATATTGGAGCATATGTCAATGGACTACATATATCAACCTCCACTTTCTGAAATAGTGTTGTGTAATTATTTCAGATATTTATTACTGTTTTGACGTACCTACCTTTTATAAAGCGATTTTAAAATAAATATAGTTTCATAATAATATAAAGAAAGCATACGAGCGAAAATGCCTAAGATACTTCTGACACACATCAAATTTAATCTTTGTCTAGTAACTGTACAATTTATCCATATTTATGTTAAGTGTTTAAAATGTTATAAGTAAAAAAAAAATCGTCTATTCACGTGGTAGTCGCGAAAATTATGAACAATATACAATGTTAAAAATAATAAGAATTGTTAAAATTTCTAGTCACAATATTATTCAAAGACAAATTAACCCGATCAAAACAGCCTCGACAAACTTCCACTTCACTAACTTTTGTTCTATATGTTTATCCTGGATACAGCGGCAAACACATTTTGAAAATAGCCGATATACTGGAATATTTGTTAGTTTGGGTTAGTTTAAGTTAGATTAGGTAATCCTAACAAATAATCCAGTATATAGGCTATTTTCAAAATGTCTTTGCCGCTGTATCCAGGATAACCGACTTGTACCCTAACTTTAATTACATACATACTATTGTACTATATTTGGGCCATCAAACGTTCATTCCTGTCTACGGCCTTAAAATTATTATCTACGTGCCTATATAACTGTATGCCGTCCTGTCAAAAAGTGGAGGTTGATAATTTAGTATGTAGAAAATAGAAGTTATTATTAGTCTCCATAAAATATAGGGTAAACAATTCAGTGAATGAACACATAAGAGGTGAATTTGAAAATAAATTAAATTAAAAACGATTAAATGAACTAAGAAAATTATAACAATAGGTAGGTACAATAAATTGTGTATAACCGTGGTATTACTAATTTTATGCCGTGATGCTTTGATAGTTGAACTTTTCATAATATTTGGATCACTATTTAGTTGCTCATTTATCTGCTACATCATAAAGTCGTAAATATTGTTTTTTTATGAAGCAATCATAAATACAAAAAATTAAGATCTACTTTTCAATCATAGTAGATACCTAGGAATATGGTATAGGTGTTGATAATTTTTAATTATTTATTCGAGATCTTCAGGGAATTACAAAAGTCCACACCTAGAAACCACTGGGCCAATAAGGTTTCTTTTTATATCTCCAAATCCATTTCACTTACACATTTATAGGTAAAATAAATAAAACTATCTTTTATTTTATCTTGCACTGTTCTTTAAAATCGACATTAGATTTTTTCAAATAAATAACGTTCTGTCTTTTTCTTAGAATATTATGTAATCAGTGGTGCACTTACTTCAAATTCTAAATTTTTTTCTTACGTTTTACAATTTTTTTTTTAATTTGTCACTTATTTTGTCCTTGGGTTTGCTTATCAAGATTTGTTCGCATGTTTATTTACGTTTTTTCTTACCTCCAACTTCTTTTTTATTCAATTCGTTGCGTGTCTTACTTTATTCTTATCTCAGATATAGTTAGTTAGTTAATACAAACCGTCCACTCTGTGGAGGCCCATATGAACCCATTAGGATTGGACATGGTTGAAACGAAATGAATTGGGATGTCTATATAATATCGACATTGTCATAATTATAACTACAGTCGAACTCGGTTATTACAATCTCGGACATAGCGAGATCTCGGATGTAATGAGGAAACAGTCGTTGACATTTGGTATATGATTTTCTCCGTACATTTTTATTCACTGTTATAACGAGATACTTATCGGATATACCGAGCTAAAATACTGGTAATGTGTTGATCGTTTAAAGACATTTCGACCCTAAGCAATAAAATCCGATCGGACAGGATGCCGCCGGGGACAGATTACGTTTATGACACTAGTTAAGTGTCTAATTGTTGTTTTCGCCGACAATAAAAATACTTATTCTCTGATATAACGAGTACCGCTTATAACGAGCACATTCAGCCGGTCCAACCTTCCTAGTAATAACCAAGTACAACTGTATATTCCTTATTTTGTTTAATAATAATTCGAATGGCATTTGTTTTGCTATTCATTTCAAATCATTCTTTTATTCCACCTCTAGTAGAAATTCGATGTAATTGTCAATTGTACAAGATTAAACTCAATCTTATAAACATTTGTACTTAAATATTCATTTACTACTATAAATGAATTTTACTGTAGAAAAATATTTATATTAATTCGTATTGACAACGTAAAAAAATCTGGTTCATTGACTGGACAGGATACCCTTGTATTGCCACTGTAAAAAAAACTACGGTAAACAAAATGTAAAAATCATAAACACTTTAAATCAAATCAAATAGACATGTTAGAATTCTAAATATTTTATGAGGAAAATATTAATTGTAAATATTTTTACATAGGTAAGTAAATATATAATAAATTTAAATGCATTTTTATCAAGCTTATGATTTTTAATATGTGGCGACACACAATATTTTATTTTATATTTTATTGCCATCTGGTTGCGATCGACGAAAGTTTTTAGTAACACATTTTTAGAAATTCATGGTAGATGCCTGTAGATGCCTTTAGATGGCGTTGAAGTCACATTTGATCGTAAATTTAGGCAAAGAATTCGCCCTAAGAAGGCCAAACTTGTAGATATTGGGTGAGGTGCAAAAGAAGATTCTGAAATAGCAGGACGAACAAAGCGTTTCCTTATTTGATTTGTCAAAGGGCTCCCTTGGCGACAAATTCTTTATTGACTATTTGCTATACACAAACAGATTTTCGCTGTAAATGTTATAAGACGAAATAAATTACATATATTATGCACTTATCATTGTATCCAATCTAGTATGTTATGTTTATATGTACTGATTAAAATAGGCTTACTGTGATACTGTGTGTATTTACTATTTTGGCCTTGCTCGCTCGATTAACCTTCAGTTTTTTTGTTTGTAATGGGTACCTACATTATATATTTCAGTCAACTAATATCACTCAACATATTGTGTTGTTCTTTTTTTTCTTCTTCAGGTATTTAGCCAGAAGACAAGAAAATTTGTGATCATAAGGATAAAGAAGCAAGCTCAATATTGTATTTTAACCGTAATTAATAGATATCAATGAATTAAAAGTATTATTAAAACAAATATAATTAATGTAAATAATAAGGTAGGTTTATTTACTTAACTACACACTTTTAGATCCTTTTCTATAACGTTTTTACTAAGGCTTTGACTGCGACTCGCTGTCGTATCACCTCTTCTCATATAGAGGAGGATCCGCCGATCAGGTCCTCACTTCAATTATGTTAAAGAACTTAACAATTTTGTCAAGCTCATTCCTTCTTACCTTTCAATTCATCGACATTCTCGTAGATTGTACTGCTATAATATGTACAATATCCTCCAAAACATTAAATTCATCGCAGAGCTGCGAATCACTTCTTACCATGAGGACATTAAATCTTTTACCCATTGTGTATCCTGTTGTTAGCCTCAGTATCAGCACAAGCTCATTTTTCTCTTCAAAAGAAACTCTACAAACCAGGGCACCAAACCCTTGTGTGTGATGGTAAAATGGACTTACACTTTAAATAACTTTGATTCTCTTTATTAATAAGTATTAAAGAAAGTACACACAAAGAAAGACATTTATAATATTATAAAATACATCATAGTTTATTAAATCATAATAATATTATTAATGTAATCGGTTGTTTACTCAAGTTGGCGACTTTTCTGTTGCCTACTCTATTTAATTTTGCTTTATCTGAGATTAAAATATAAGCGAGTAGAAACGTGTTACCAATTTAATAATGTCATCTATGTCACTCACCCATTACCCACTAGGTTCTTATAGAAGATGAAACAAAAATTATAAATGTCTAAATGGACAAAACCGGTCATCCCATACGATACCCAGGTACTTATTCAACTCTGTGGATGAATTTAATAAGTTTAGATGAGGATAAATTTTTTATTGTGTCGGTAATTTATTTTTAAAATATTTAAGCATATTGTTTTAACTTTATTTTATAAAATAACATCATACCAAGAATTGAAGAACATTAAAATAATTATTTGTATTTCTTTATACATAGTAAAATTAGGTAATTAGTAAATCACATGACTAAACTTTTTTTTCAAAATAACACCAGTTTATATAAAATATTGTAAATACATAAATATACAAATTAAAAGTCAATAATCGTCTTAGTATAAGGTATCGTATAAAGTCCAAATCCGTTATCACCATTTTATGACTAGGCGGGTATAACATTATAGTGTTCAGGTATATTGTAAGCATTCTTGATGTCCCGCAATAAGATTTGGCAAATAAAATATCTTCTGCCTGAATTTCTTTGTATCAGATCCGATTGGAATTCGCCTTTCGATTTCCCCAATACAAAAGATGTATTTTCGTGTTTGGGGAATCATTCAATAAATTTTATTGCGTACATGTGGCATTTTCCATGCGAGGTAGGTACTTATAACATTCTTACCCCATAGGTACGACTATAAGTACATTTTATTGAATTATTTAATATCACAATGTCTAAAGCCTCAATTACATTGAGCTTCTTTACGAGCTGTTTATTGGCGAATTTAAAAGCGGGCGTTTCTCGGTAGTGTGTTTACAACCTGCTTATTAGCTTATTCGATGATTACACTGGGCGACTTTACAGGCAGATTGTAAATTCGCCAATAAACAGCTCGTAAAGAAGCTCAATGTAATTGAGGCTATAGGTATAAATATAGGACAATATGAAAAAAATATTACTATTTTTATAATTAATGATAAGATGCTCTTCAAACTCTTTCACTTAAATTTACACACCTTCAAAATGTCTTTAATTTGAATCAAGCATACATATTCTGAAATAAAATTACATTTTCAGAGATCCATACATTTTTTCAACACTATACTTTCTTATACATTTTCGTCACAAATCATTTTGTAGTGTCGTTTCATACTTTCTATTATTATAAATCACAAATCATATTAACTGTTCTTTTAAACCATTAACCATTTATATATTAAAACAGAGCACAGGGGGACGATGAGTTTTCACGATACAAATGAATTTTTCCTTATTAAAATTAAAAACTACAAACATTTATTATAATCAAATTTACACTGTAGCTACTGGTAAGGTTATCTGATAGCTTGATATCGCAGTTCAATTGTTTCATTAAACAAAACAATAGTTTGCTATAATATTGCAAAATTTTCAAATATCGAATTAGGGCTGCCGGGATCATAGAATAAATTTAATGTGGATAGGTATAGAAAATGAATGTACTCGTAACTTTATTTTCTAGCACATATCATTTTTCATTATTTATTAAATACTTTAATGCGTAGGTAACATAATTATTATAATATTTATGAATATAATATAATATATATATTATGTATTTTATCAGATTCTTACTGTTATCTACATCCGTATAAAATGCATGTTTATCATACAATTAAAATCGTTAATCATCATCAGCATCGACCATTACACTAAGGCCTCCTCTTGGTTATATTAATTGCGCTTCGCTATTGACCAATCAGCGTTTGCCAGCTAGCAGGCGTCGCTAGTATTTTTAATTACGTATTACTTTTATCCAATTCTAAATAATATCTATTATATATTATATAATAGATTTAAAAAAATGGATTATTCTTATTGAAAATACATGTATTTTATTTTTATAATGATTCATTTTTTTATAAATTAGTAAGTACATTTTCTGACAATTCTGAGGAATGCAATCACTGACGAAATATACTGTAAGTACATAAAATGCTAGTTTACCCACCTAAATATATTACGAGGTAGGTATTATGTAAAATATTACATTCAAATGTACTATAATCATATATGGTAAATCAAACTCAGGAACTTATTGATGGTGAAAAATATTATTAAGCATGAAAAAAGTATAATTTTAATCTTAAATGAAAATTATACATTTGTATAGTTTAGATGGAATTTGAAAGAGCAACGGCATAACTATATAAGACGTATAGTATGGTTGCTAATTATTTTCTACAAATGCCTTTAAGGGATGGAAACATGGACACTGAAGGCAAGAGAAATATCTCTATTCTGAAGAATGTACCTGCACATTCAGGATGACGTTATGAGCGAAACCATTGCCGACTCAAGTAGAAAGTCGATACATTCACAACGACTGGTCCTACCTTTTCCGCCCCTCCCGTTGTTGTCTATGGATGAGCTGTCATTGCCCGTCATTTTTCTATAAACTCGTTGCTTGTGCAAAACGATATGCTCAGGCTTTATTAATCTAAAGATGGCGCTGGTGATACGCAAATTATATATGACCACATTTCACGCAGAAAAAGTCGAAGGACGAAGAGGACGTGAATAGATCATGATTCACTGAGAAAAGAACATTGAATAGTTGTTGATCATTTGCCCAATATAAAATTGGGTATCAAATACACATTGAAATAACAACATTATTTTTAAAATTCATAATACGGCAAATATCTGGTAACTGTTTAACATTTTCGGTAATTTTTAAAAAGTATTATTTTCCTATAATACCTACTCATATGTAGGTATATTTAAAATATGTAGGTACCTACGTCATTTGGAATTCGTGATAAAAAAGGCAATGTTTTCGGATGATAAAAGTCGGTATACTTTAGTATCGATAGCAAGATTATTTCGATTTTACACATTTTTTAAAAAATCATCACCGGAAATTAAATATTGTCGGCAACACCCAATAAGATGACACGGTGTACACGCCTTATATCGTAATTTTATTCTCAAAAGCATGCCCATCAAAACGAGAAATAGATCGATTTTTAATAATTTACATATAAATACATCCAAAGCGGCTTGTTTGTTTTGGCGGCTAAATCCTACAGGTGGTATTTATTGAATTAGTTTGCATTCGAACAAAGTGTGTCCAGGTATACGTAAATTGTTATACCTGTGCCGCGACGGTCCCTTTGAAAGACGTTGCAAAACTAGCCCTAATTGGTGTTAGTCAATATCGGTCTGCTGCTTATTATCCGTTCAACAATTCATTACTTCAACAAATCTCAAACTTTACCGTCACAGAATTATATTTCGATATAAGTTATAGCGATATATATTTATGAAATTATAACTATAAAACTGATAGTCTAAAATATGTCAAAAGCTGACAATACGAACAAAGATATAACATTGAATGAGTTCAGTGAAAGTCTTAAAATAAAAATCTTCAAGTGTTAATAATTCTTACCTACCTTTTAAAGTATTTGAATTTAATAAGAAAAAAATAATTTGAGTTAAAGTTGCTACTTTGCGTTTAGTGTATGTATAACGCCTATTCATTGTAGATATATAGTGTAACCTACATTTTTCACGTTATCGTAGACTAAAACGACGAAAGACCCACCATGAAAAATTTCGACAACATTGCATTTTTTAATACTCGCAAAAATTTGTCAATTATACTAACGCATATGTTTTATAATATCTTACAATTTTATTGAATACTGGTATGGGGCTAAGAAATTCGTGTTATTGCTTGTTAATTATTTATAATTAATATAGGTACATGGTTAGATAGCACAGGGAGAAACGATCAGAAATAACGTCATGGTTATTTTATATTTACAGAAGTATGAATTAAAAAAAAATGTTGATTTCATAAAAATAAGTTCTTTTGTTTGGCGCATTGTTATTTTGGTAATATAATAGAAACTGAGAAATATGCAAAATACAAACGAAAAAAGTATAAGAACAAAATAAATACATCTACATTTACTTGGTGCTGTAGGTAAAGAGTATAGATTTTTATTTTGTATATCATAATCATCAATGTATTATAAATAATTATCGAAATACATCTTAGCAAGATTACAATTAATAAATTCAATTGTAACATTTTATATTTTAATTGTTAGATACATTCGTTGATCGTTATTATTTAGAACTTTGAGAAACTTAAAGCTCGAGTCTACTTAGTGGTTGCAAGTGGACGACGCCAGTTAATTGCACCTTTTAAAATCGAGTCATAGTCTCTCGTATCAGACAGAAAGGACAATACAATGCAATTATTTAAAACTGAAGAAAAAAGTACTAAGGGTTCATTGGTAAACACCACTTAGTGTACAAAAAATAATATTTTTTTCGACAGATACCTAACAGAATTTTTTTTTGAAATTATTTCAAGCCAACTTTGCTGTTGGTCATTTAAATAACATAATATCAGTATGTTTATCTAATTCAAATAAATGGCTATGTAGGGTATATAGGTACCTCTTTTCATCCATCTATATTTTATAGCAATGCTTTCCAATAATTTTCACATAACGGTACACTATTTATATTATAAAATTGTTGTGATAATCTGAAGAGATTAAAATATTTTTCAAATGAAAATAATATTATACTCTTATGCTAATTTAATAATTTTATATTATATAAAACTATAGAAACGTATAAAAATTGTATATGAACCTGCTTGTTACATTACTTGTAGTCGATATGGAGATATTTTGAATTATTTCAGAAATAAAAATCTTAATAATATTTTATTAAATATAAGGCAGATTATAAGCGACAATGGGTGCTGCAATGGTCTCGATGAGCACCTTAAATCCTCCAGATAATAAAAAACTAATTTCGCCTACAAAAAAGTGTACATACCAATATTATGCCATGTTCAGAGACTTTGATGGCCCACATAGAGACTTGCAAGCAGAGCGTTGGAGCAGACACTTTTTTGAGTTGCTCCACTCCAGCTCCGCTTTGGGTTAAAAGTTTTAATAGGTGTTATATGTATACAAATGCTAATTTTTTTAAAAATAAGTAGTTTTGAAATAATGTTTATTATTTGTACTGTTCATTACTAATTATACTAAACAAAATCTGACAGCAAATCGTCTTTCATGATCTGACTCTTCTGTCAAAAAAGTGAGGTTATTTATCACTTGGCAGTGTTGCCGCATTTCAAATAATTCCAGTGTTGCGAATGTCAAATATCATATTTTCATCGGATTATAGGACGACAATTTAATAATAAAATAAAACATCCGGAGCAGTGGAGCACTACAAATTTTCAGTGCTCCGGCTCCGAGTAAAAAACCATTGCTCCACTTGACTGCTCTGTGCTCCTGCTCCGTGCTCCTGCTCCGTGCTCCTGCTCCGTGCTCCTGCTCTGTGCTCCTGCTCCGTGCTCCTGCTCCGAGATCCGCTCCAACGCTATGCTTGCAAGTGCTATTATCAACTGGAGAAGAAAAGACGGGGACCGAGTGTAACAGAGAAGTTAGTATATTTTATTAGTGCCAAAAAATAATATGTTGACGAATATTATTGTTTCATTTCCAATATTATATTTTATCTTGACACGCACAATGGCCGAGCGGTTATTGCGTCAGTTTAGCATATCGTGGGTCTTGGGTTCGAATAGCAGGCCTGGAAAGTTCAAACGTTGTATTTTAATACATTGAGTAAGTGGCTACCATATGTTTCTCGTTAAAATAAAAATCTGTTAATGAAACCTCCACTCTTTGGAGGACCATATTATTATCCTCTTGCGATCGGTCATTATTATATCTAAGCCATTATTATTTTTTGAGTAGATTCTATACCTGCGCACCCATTATTTGATATTGCAAAATTCTATTATCTATGTGCAATAATTGTATAAAACGACGTCAAAAATATGTCACATTTAAAAAAAACAACGTTTTCATTTTTTTATCTGGCTATAAAAATCCATAAATGCTTTCAGATTTTACACCAATATTTCAGTAA
Source organism: Rhyacophila brunnea (assembly GCF_057557595.1). Lineage (NCBI taxonomy): Eukaryota > Metazoa > Arthropoda > Insecta > Trichoptera > Rhyacophilidae > Rhyacophila > Rhyacophila brunnea. The sequence continues at coordinate 2,630,189 of NW_028232796.1, read as the reverse complement.
AAATGAAGAGGATTAGCCATCCCTTTGTAGCGGACGATGGTATCATCCAATGTTCATCGCCGTCAGCCAAAATGAAACGGTTGAATTCATTCGTTTACATTTTACTTTCTGCATAAACGGATTAAGAGCTCAAGTGAATGGGAAAAAATATTCCCATCTTTTTATAAAAATACATATAGGTATTATAAAGACCACCTTGCGTTGGATGAGGAATGAAAGATTAGACCGGAAATATGGACGTCTTTTGTCACTTAGACTCTTTGAGAATTATTATTTTTAAACTGACATAAATGCCACAGGTGAGTGATACATTTACTGAATTATACGTATTATTGTGAGTAGATAGGTACCAGTAGGAGTAGACAGTAGTCTTGGTTTATTACTGCGTGCATTAAATTGATACTTTTTTTAACAGTGCCAAAGGGTGGAAGTTGGCTGTGAAGATTCGAAATAAATAGTGCACACTAAACTTTGAAGTTTGAACTAATAATAAGTACAATTTGCAGATGATGTTGATTAGTTTTTAAAATTCAATTAAACCAAACCAAACTGTTTTTTACCATCTTCAATCCTAATTAAATAGTAGTGGGTATTATTTTTAATAATTCGAGGACCTTACAATTATTATTCTTCATGAAAATTTTGTTATAAACATATTAGGTATAAAACAATGGGAATTATTCTGTCTTCCAACTATTTTTAAATTATATTTTCTTTGATAAAAATATGATAGTATAATAATATATTTTTGAAGTAGGTAGGGAATACTAATTTACATTAACTGCATGATAATAATATATCAGTGGCAAAGACTTGATACTAAACTATTATTTAATATTTATCTTGACGTATCAAAATAACAAAAATTTGCTAAACATGATACAATGAAATTCTCACAAATAGTGCCATAGATTTATTATTCTGGTAAAATAACAACAATTTTAACTTTAGTACAAATATTTTCTCGTGTCATTTTTTCTTAAATATGATTAAATAATAAAATAAGTAGTTAAGATAGTGTAAGTTGAACTAAATAATATACGATATAGTATACCTATAATATGTAAAATAATAATAGTAAATAATAAAAATATATTTGAAAGGTCACATAATTTTTTTTTTTGGCTGTGATTATGTGAATAAGCAAAATAAAATTGTCAACTCTTTGATACTGTTATTATTAAGTAGTATGTTTTTGCAACATTCGGGTTAAGCATTGAAGTCACTTTAGAATAAATGACTTACCTAAATAATTATGTGTTACTAAGTAGGTAGTAGGAAATTCATTTTTTTGTAATGTTTGCCTCGCGGATACACGAATATGAAAATAAATATTTTTTGTTTTTACAGCTAGATAACTCAATCATTATATGTCACTTAACATTGTTGCAGCAAATTTTCAAACAAACATTTTGAAATATTGCCCTCAACACCTCATTAAATCATAAGAAGAATGAAAACAATCTTATAAAATTTTCTTGCTACTTTGAATTATTGCCGAAAGGACGGCCGCTGGACAAATGCCGTCATCCAATGGTACCCAAAGGGTTCGAAACGGCCAGAGGGTCGCCCTAAAAGCCGCTGGATTAACGAACTCGAAATTTCGGCGGAAATACGTGGCAGCGCACGACACAGGACCGAGAGAGTTGGAGAAAACTTGGGGAGGCCTTCATCCAGCAGTGGATTGACCCCGGCTGATGATGATGATACAATTATACATTATATAATATAATATTATCACGGGTTACCAATATGTTTGTTGTTGCGGGTAACATTTACATAAAAATAGCGTTAGTTTCTTACTAATTTCACTAATTTTTCAAAATATAATAAACATTGAAAGAAAATATACTATACATACAAACATTTTTAGAAATATATTTTTCATATAAGTACTTACATCACACTATTTTGTAATACTTTGCTTTATTTCAATATCCAATCAATGTCTATAATAAAGCATAATTTACAAAATATCGATCATATAATTACATCGTTAATTTTTTTTCTTCTTAAATTTCTGTTTACAACATATTCCTACCGATATTTCTTATAAGAGATAGAAAGGGTCTTTAAATAAGTATATTTTTTTAGTTATGGCTACCCATTATTTATTAATGATACCTAATAAAATTTTGGTTTTATTTTCTGATAAAATAAAACAAATGGATAACAGTTTTATATGTTATATAATACAGAATAACTACTACCAGGTAGCCCAAAATCCTATGTATAACAAAATCTATATGCATACCAAAATTTCAGTAGGTAATATATTTTATTCGTATGAAATTTGGTTCGCGGTCAACGTATAAATAATACCTGCAAAATATCATAATAGGTATATACCTACGTTTATAATACAGATTATGTTGTTTATTTTCTCATTTTTTTACAATAAGCAATTATTTTATCAACAAAACACATTTTTTATAAAAAATTGAAAGTATAAATTATGACTGTATCCATCCTATCATAGTTTATAATATGTAGAGACTTAATAATACTATTGAATCGTTAGTGATGGATTAAGTAGCCAAAAATATGTGTTACTTTTGACTTTAGAGCAGTGGTCTCCAACCTTTATGTTACTACGCCTCCCTTTAAAAAAAATCTAATCTTGGCGCCTCCCCCCCTTTATTTCATTAAATAATACAGACACTTTTTTAACACACAAGTTTTTACTACTTACTTATATCAAATTCATTTTTTAATTAATTTTTTTTTCATGCGACGAATGAGCTTGTTTATTACCACAATCAATTTTAAAAGAAGTCAACCAAATTCATCATCGTTCATTGACAAAAATTAATGGATTCTATCATGAGCTCCACATAGTGAATAGGGCCCACAGGCCAGGATCTTTCACCCATATATTAAAAATATTTAATAGCTCTGAAACAAAGCAGCGCCGCAGGCGACTTTTTTTACTATTAATAAAATTATATGAAAAATGCATTAGCAAACTAACCAAGAACTCAGGAAATAGATTTTTGTTTGCTTCAATATATCTGGCGTAGAAATCATTTAAAAGTGGAGACATGTATTATTGTTATATTATATTAAAGAAATCACGTCAAAAACAATTTAAAAAAATATATCACACCCTGCCTACACGCTTCAGTTGACACTTTAGCTACGAGTGACATTAAAATTTGAGGTTATTGTTTTCATGCAACCAGCGGTCGTTTTGTGCATTACCGAAACAGAGCGTTTGCAAAAGCGCCATTTTTAAATTTCTCCGCTCCAAATATTTTTTTAATAGGATTTAAATATATGTATTATATATTAAAATAAACATTCATGCACTGAATTTTCACTGTTACGTTAAGATATGAACTTTTATTTATTTGTAGATATTATGGTATAAAAAATAATTTATTCAAAAATTTTGGCGCCTCCCCTGGCAATAGATCGCGCCTCCCAGGTTGGAAACCGCTGCTTTAGAGTGAAATAATGACCTTGAGCCTTTGCTATGGGTTATTCAGAAGTTTGTGAATCATTTCCTCAAGCAACATAGAATCAAGTATCATTCATAATAATATAGAGTTGCTTTATACCTATTATTAAAGACATATCCCAAAACTATTTTGAGTAAATATCAGATCACCTACTGATCTCAATCACAATCTGTGGAAGTGTGATAATAATATGACGTTTAAATGGGCCATATTTGTCCTGCCGTCAGTTTGTCCGATCAGCAATTTTAATAAAGCATTGTTTCTAAGAGTTAATTTCTACTTAGCATTTAATAAATTTGTGGTGGCAGAAAGCAAGAGAAACGGTATATGCTTAACTAGGCTCGGTCAAAATAACATCAAAAGTAAGTAATAAAAATACATGTCCTGGATACTATTTCAGGAGTTTACTTCATTATCAACAATCAGGCTCTTGGAAAGCTCTTTCGTGGAAACTCCTAGCGCAACTTTTAAAGCATTTCTCGTTTGTTATACTTCCATAAAGGAGGTTGACTCGAAACATTAGTAAACGCATGTTATGGTTCAACAGCATGGCCCCCACAAGGGGGGGGGGCTGACAGGGCTCTAGCCTGGGGGCCCGGCGTGGCAAGCCGACCAGTTAAATTAGAAAAACATACACCACAAATTTGCACTAATAGTAAAAATGTCGCATTTTCCTTAGTGATTATTAACATTTAAAATTATGTGTCTGCGCGATGTAATTTGATGTGATATTATGATGATTGATATAGTTAAATGATAATTCACGCGTATAATTTTATTTTATAATTATTTTATGTGTGTTTCCTGGGTACCACAAAATGATGTCGCGATCAGTGCTTCATAATATGCTGAGCGCCGACAACTTAACCTTAATCTTAGCGATAGGTATTGGGGCCCGCCATAGATCCTGGCCTGGGGGCCCGCTTTAGGATGTGGGGGCCATGTTCAACAGTATTCATCCCTTAAAATGTTTCATAGCGAGCGTGGCATATAAAGGTGCACGTAGGACATAATGCCGAAGAACTACATAATACACCAATAGAAGAAGACAGCATAAGTATGTATGAGATGTGGTAGAGGTTGTTAAGAATGCTATGAAATGACATTGACAAACTCAGCACATTTCGTGGATGTATGGTGCAGTAAAGAACTAAGGACGAAAATTGAGTAGACGTAGTGGAGGCCTTCATCCAACAATGAATCTACCCCGGCTGATAATGGAAACGTTTGTAATTTTTCAGCTAATTATTAAATCAATTTATATGTATATTGAATTTACATGTTTAAATCCTAGAATAATCCTTTGCTTTTCACTGGTACCTACGTAGGTATATATGAGTAGCAACGGGAAAACGCAGGTGGTTGCAAAATCAATGTAGGCAGGTTCGCGTGTCATGGGTATAAGTGACCATTGTTTTTTATTGTACTGCGAAACCTTGCCCGAAGGGTTAAAATACACAATTTGGATAACTATTTTTTTACATACAATGACATAATAGAGACTTTTTCGGATAATACCGTCCTGAATTTAAGTGGAATATTATATAGGTATATCAAACACTCTTTTTTATGCCACTAATATTTTTTTAAAAGTTAGTTTAATAGATTCTTTGTGTGATTGTGCGCATTCATTTTTTTTACTCTGAAGTAGGTAGTTAATAAATCTCAGAAAACGTAGTTGTTCGTATGTGTCATGTACCTACTGATCGGAAACTTAAGTGGCGGAGCACACTACGAAGCCGTGCGATGCGCACAAGGCGCAGAGGGCCTAATCGGCGCTTGCTTTTTACATCTCTCGTGCCAGTCGCAGTGTGCTTTAGCCGTTTAGCCGTAGCTATTTATAAGATCACTAATCTTTGGCCATATCCGTTCCTTAATTGGAGCATATGGACACCACGCGGCGCCTCCAAGAAACCATGTCGCTCGCCAGTCTTCTTGTTTCGTTCCAGGTCAAACCAGCATCCCGTAGATCCGCCGTATACACTCTATAGATAGTATTAAGCGGCCTTCCATGACGCTGGGAATCCGGTCAGCTCGAAGAACAGGCAAGCCAGGTTGAGGTTCTCTTCTGGCATCCGCAGCACGTGGGTAAGCCAAGTCCAACGTCGCCTTTTCACTCTCTGCGTGATGAGAGGCTACTTAGTGCGTTCTCTTATCTCCTCGTTGCTCCTAACGCACACCCAGTATCCGTCGCAAACATCTGTTTTCGCAGTTGAGTATACGGTTGCTCTGAGCCTTCTTAAGGTGCCATGATTCGCTACCGTAAAGCAGCACCGTCAGAATGCAAGCGTCGAATAGGCGGCACTTGGTTTTGATAGAGTACAATTGTGAGTCCCAGACATTCCGCATCGAGTCGAATGTTGCTCCTAACCTAAGATAGATAAAAAAAAAATGTGAGTTTGATTCCAACTGGATCTAATCTTGTTTTCTATTTTTTTTATAATATGTATGTTTCTAAGGTTCTTCAAATTTATGTATTTGTTACCTATACCTATATATAATTATTTGGTTCTTGCCACAGTGGGTTAATACATTCGTATCTATAGAATATAGAGAATAGGACGTAAGTCGTGTGTAGTGTATTATATTATATTATTCCGACAAATGACTTACCGGGGATTCATTTCATTTGATAGCCTAGTACGTGAGGTGGGTAATTTGAAAATAATGCGATGTTACACTGCGCACAACGTTAATGATGGAGCGAGAGTTTCGGTCTTGGTGCGCATGCCGTATAATTAAAATCGTATATAAACAATTCCGAGTTGTTTCGAAAGTCAGAAGTATACATTATTATAAGCTTGCCAGTGTTGTGCAACAGAGACGAACTAGATCACCAATGATGACAATGCAACATTTTCAAAAGATTCAGCGATTAGATACTTTATATGACAGCTCTATAAATATATATAAATACTTATCACTTGCTATTCATTACATTCATGTAGTATAAATATACCTAATTATATAGTTTTGACACGAAACAAGATATTGTCAGAAAGACGCCAAGCAAAATAAAGCAATGCAATAGACTTCCTGTAAATACAGTCTACAGTTTACATAATATTATTGGCATAAAGGTTTTTTAATTAGATTAACAAAATTTTAAATGCACATTTTTTAGGTAAGTATTTCAGGTTGTTATTTTTTCCCCAACCGCATAGCATTGACAATAATAATTATTATATTACCATAGAAATTTAAATAAAAAAATATGTAGGTATGTATGTAATAAGCATTACTACTCGATAAAGCTTAATATGTACGCGAAACACGTTTCGTATTAAATAATTTCTTTTTATAAAATGACAATGCAACATGCAAATGCCAAAAACAGTAAACGGTAGTATCAAAACAGTATGAACTGATGTATACGTCATAAATAAATTTGGCAAACATCTGACACCGTCTTTTAATAATTCATGTTGGTAAAATCATTTACCTTGATTTAATCATATTATAACTAGTTGAATTTCGTTGGCGAAGTTTGAAACACGTTCAATAGCATTTTTATTAAAATCTTATTACCGCATGAGTCATAGATGGATCGATAGCTCAAATGATAAGAATACTCACTCGGGCAGAGAAAAATATGGTTTCGTATCCCCAATTGGTCCATTTTTTCTAATCGGTATGTTTCTTATTTTAATACCATTATTAATTAGTCTTACCAATATTATACTTCTAGAAAAATTACCATTTGGCAGTGCGACTTGTCAACGTTTTTGGGTGTGGATTAGTTCTATAACAGTAATTATTTTGATTAAAAACTTTGCCGAGCGCGCCATCGTTGAACTGGTTTAATTGTCAAGCGGTGACTCTTACCTGGTGGTTCTTCCTCATCAATAATATTATATTGTATGCTTAGTGATATTATCATTTTTTTTTTATTTATTATCATAATCATGTATCGTTTAATACTAAATTTATAAATTATTATTTTTATTATGTAGGACATTTCATTTTGAATTAGATATTAAGTAAAATTCTTTATAAGACGTGTACCTATAGGTAATAATATTAAAAACAATGTATGCATATTGTCTTTCTTATGGATTTTCTTATGTTACGTAGGTAGCTTATTTTTCTTATAAATTGTACGTTTCTCACAATTTGGTGTCCACTAAAATGTAAAGCTTTGACATATTATGTATTTTGTTTTATTTCCAGTACAAAATGAATAATTCGGATCTGTACGAATTATATGGAAGCAACCGTAAAGAAGAATTACGGGATTAAATTATGACGTCACTCTGGATGGGCGGTTCTATCACGAATCTATGTGTCATGTTTTTCTGAGGCTCAGAGCCAAAAGAAAAAAATATTATGAATATTACGGAAGAATTTTAAAGTAGCAAGTAGAGTTTTTTGTAATTACAGGTTTGTCAGATAAGACAAACGAGGAACATTTTAAGCCTTTGGCTAGAGATAATATGCTTTAGTTGTCTTCACCTCTGATGTTATTTCCTGTTTGGGAAACGAAATTATTAGAGCTGTTACGGAATGTCTTAATTTTGGTGCACTTGTAGTTTTGTATGCACCATATTTAATACAACATAAGATATAATATTATATAGCAATAACTAATTGGGGTTTCCTACCTAAAAGCTCAAAAAATAGTATATACTTAGTGGGACTTTTAGCAGTGGACTGTAATTTGAGGATGCTGGTGGTGGATTACGGGTCTTGAGGAAAAGTTTACACAGGATGCCAGATACTAACCTTTTATGTTGAGATGGCTGGCGCTCGCTGGAGCCAATTCGGTGTTGACGCACTGTTACTCTACGCACCAAACGGATGGTTCAGAATGTCACTCGCACAGTTTTACTTGTATTTGAGATGAATAATGATGAAAAGTTCAAGATGGATGATAGACGCGATGTTCGCTCAAACCGTATCAGAGTTAGTGCAATGAAGGTCGAACATATGCGTTTTGAGTCACTCGGTAGTTAACGACGGCTAAGCTATAGCAAACCCGCACACGACAGCTTTCTTGATGTCACTCGAGCTAACTCCATGTTATTCGTAATCACGGTCGTCTCATGACCCGTAACTGCTAGTCGCCTTAGTTTTGCGACAATAATAAATAAGGATTCGAGAGTAGGTAAGAAGAAAGGATGAATGCGACCACAATAATTGGCCCAACTAATAATGAAACTGTACATTTGCCAAAATCTTTTTAAGCCAGACGCCACGACCCGTGTGTATTTTGGTCAGGGTGAGTCTGATATGGGTGGGAAACTTAAAATTCAAGTTTTGGTTCTTATTATCCATAACGTCATAAATACTTACCTACTCTAATATTAAATGATCAAACAATCTAGGGTGAGGATTATAATTGTCCTTATTAGCCTTATAGTTTTACCATGAGTATTCCATCTATAGTAAGTATTCGTTTTCATCCTAAATTACTATAATTTAATAGAATATCCTGTCACATACATAATATTAACATTAATGTGGTGATATTTTAGTGTGTTCAGATAACAAAAATAGTATCTACATACTTTTTGTTTTGTGTACTCGGGGAGAAACTGTATTAAAAATCGATTTCAATAAAATGTATTGAATTTTCTGTGGATGTAACCTTCTGTGATTTTCATATAAAAATTGCAAAAGGCAAATTTAGTTTGACGTAAATGTTACCTTTATAATATAAAAAAAAAGTTGTCAAAGTTGTCATTTTTTCTGTGATTTTAATACGTTTTGTCTTCATCTTTGAGGAAGGTTTTCTTCAACATATTTAAATGAAATACTGTAAATTAATAGATAGGTAGGTACTTTGTTTATTAATAAACTTGGACGAGCTTTGCTTTTAGGTTGTAGGTTTCCACGAAAATATACCATAGTGTCTAAACAGAATCCGGTGTGGGCTTTCCAGATTTAGTTATATGATACAGACAGGATTAAAAAAGTCTCAACTTTCATTTTGCGAGTGTGGTGAAATTTATACTACTAAGCACATCGTGGAGTCATGCTGCATTTATACCTTCCCCGGTAGAGTTTAAGCTGGTCCATCTGATTAGTAACAAATGCCAAATGCTGTGATTTTTTACTAACGTCATTTTATGATTATAATAATGAAGTAATAATAACTACATTATTTCTATTATTATTAGTTATAAATTAACGCAATTACTTAAGTAGAAAACACCTCTTGTCAAATGCTACGGATGCATCCAGATAGTTTGAACGTAGCCTGTTTTTTCTACATGCCGATAGGAATCCATCATCCTGAAAGGAGGTTAAATACTCTAAATATAATTTCCAATGTCGAGCTATAGAATTCTGGCATAGCCTGGGATGATGCAAAAATTTGAAGACTAACAGAGATTTTTCTATGCAACTCATGATATGTACCTATTCTCAAATAATTATTCTGAAACGAATATGGACTAAGAAGAAAGAGGAGTAGAATATGTCCTTTATGTTAGTTTTTTTTTGTTAAATTGATAAAACTGAATCGTTTTTGACAGTCCGTTTTCTTGGAGCAATATATTTCTCTAAAGTAAATCGAGATCGTCAACGAAATAATCGAGAACTCCATTCAAAGCTTTCCGATGAAAGCTTAATGCCGCCATTGACTGAAGTAATTACTTTAATTGTCGTACTTGGGATCTAATTATTTCTACCTCTCCTCAGACGTCGGTGGTTGAGCACCCCTGAAACAATGGATGCTAACAGGCAGAGGTTTGGAATCACAATGTTATTATTGTATTATAATTTGATTGAACGTTCAAAGTTTTCATATTATGCATTGAATATTTATAATGTCGGTATATATCTAATTTCTCATATTTATCATTAAATCTAACGCGTTTAAAAATTAGCTTGAAAAATACTTGTATTTAAAATTGGAGGGTTATTTTATAATACTAAAGCAAAAACCGAATTTGTTCATCTACTACGTATTCTTTTTCGATTAATATTATGGTGAATGTATTGACACATTACCTACATTGCATTTCAATAGCATGTTCAGCATGTTAGCATGCAAGATCATAATAACATGAATCTCCACTATGTCTGTCCAGGTTGTATGTTGTCGTCATGCTTTATTTAATTTTAATTGATAGGTACTCTTCTAATGAATTTATTATTGTATTATTTTTACTTAGGTAGGTACCTACATAGTTTATACCTACCAAATAAGTTGAAGAGAACCTTATTGTTTTGAAATGAAGTGTGGAGGTAAGAAAGTGAGTGCAGTAATCGAATAGAATTAATAGACAATTAATAGTAATATTAAACAGATTAATATATTATTTACATACCTATAATATTTTATATTTTATCATTAATAATAACATACTATCACTGAGTGTAATCAGCATGGTTATTTTATTAAATAACGTTTAAATTTACTTATATTGTATAAACAAGGAGGTCAAGGCTATATTCTGTGAGGACCAAATGTCGTTTGTTTAACGCGTGCGTGCTACCTGTGCTCCTGTATGGCTGTGAGACATGGCATCTTACTAAGCTTCAAGAGTCTCGAAAATCGATGTCTCCGCCGAATCTTAAAGGTACATTGGTACGACCGCGTTACAAACACCCGAGTTCGTGAACAGACACAACAGCCTTCGGTGATTGAAGTTATCATGAAGAGACGATTTACGTGGGTGGGACACGTATTCTGGATGCCGCCAAAGAGTGCGGCACTTCGTACCCTTGTGGCACAGCCTCAAGGGTTCCGTCGCCGTGGATGGCTCTCCCTCACCCTGTAGCGGTGCTACAAAAGCGACATACGTGCTGCAGGTCTGACATGGCGGGAGGCGCAAGAGTTGGCGATGAACCGAGGGAAGTGGCGCCAACTTGTGCTTGCCCTATGCCCCAATGTTGGGACGTGACAGGGTGGAAGAAGAAGTATGATTTATCTATTAATTAATTATATTTAAGTTCGTTAATAATTTTGTTCTCGTACCACTAAGTAGTATTGTCATACCATTAGCTATACCTACTAAAAAAATAAAAAACTTATCTATCTTTCAGAAATAGCTAAACCCTTTTATTACAGAAAAGAACACTAGAGTAGATAGGTATTCATTCTAATACTTAATTATTTTAGAAATAATACCCTAATTAAAAGAAAATTACCATAAGTATTATTGAAATAATATTAACTTTCAAATAGCTATCACCTAGAAAACAGTTTTGGTGGAATTTAATTTAGATAATTAATATTATACTGTTTATAGCATCGTTAATAATTCACTGAGTAAGCCAAGAAGGTTTGTCTATGAAAAGTAAATAAATTCTAGTCTCTTATATTGACTTTTTACTCAATTAATTATGAATACAATTAGGTAAATTAAATTGAGCTGCCTCAAAAACAACAATCCAAGGCAATTCCAAGAATGGAATAAAGCTTAACTGAAAGAAAAGTATTCTGAGACTTGGAATATATCTGAGAAATTCTTTTTATGCAGACGAAAAGCTTAGACTCGAGTCAGTTTTATTTTCAGTATCATGGGGTTTTTCACCTGAAGGTATTTTTTCTACGACAGCCATTTAAAGCGTTATGATTCTATCACAGACATGTCCCTCAAAAAAGGGTTGTACCATTGCAAACGATCAACTTGCTGTCACCCTTTTAGTACAAAATAAATTTGAATTTTCATATATTTTAGAATAAAATATACACAATAGGCACTATTTTTTTTTTTAAATAATAACGTAAATGAAATTTACAAAAAGTACGTAATAATTATTAGTTAATGTAAATATTTAACCTAAAAAATATGAAATATGTATGTTTCTAGGTGTTATAAAAAAATGTAATACAAATACCCTTTATTAGTACTTACCTATGTTTATAAATTCAAAATTGTATATACATAATATGTGAAAAAAATTTCGTAAGTATAAGACCCCAATACATTAGACATGGGATTTATTTATTTCAGTTTAAATTTATTGAAATCTATAATATATTTTTGGGTTCTTAACATTGATTATAATCCCAAATACTTACTATTCCTTAAATTAAATTGATTTTTGAATCATTTTTTACTTTATGTTTCTATTCGTTATTGAAATAGACAAAATAATGTAGCATAAAATAATAATAACCTTAAGTATATGTATTTGCCTTGAATTATTTGTAACGCATAAAAAAACCATAAGAACATATAATATTATTATGTAAGAGAGAGCGAGACAGGGAGAATATGTAACGTGAATTCTAAATTTGAAAATGAATCATTTTTTTTAATCGAGTAGTGAAAGTAAACAAATGATATGATACTCTCATAATAGTTTGACAGATGGTCAAAGTGAAGTACTAGCATATCAAATATATAATAATAATCATATACTTTCCTACAAAATATTAAACGACATGACAAATAATCTGTGAGAGATTGGCGTAAAGGTAAATATAATAAGTGGTAAACGATATATCTCTAAAAATATCATTTTTTGTTTGATTCAAATTAAAGAGCGATACATCTAAGTGAATGTGTTAAAAATCAACATAAAGGCGTTCAGATAAGAAATCAGTGAGTATTCTTTTATATGGAAAGTAATACTTTTTTCCATATTGTTCTATTTTTACAACGTTTTATTAGCTCGTATTCTTATTTGTCCGGTGGTTGATTATCCAGTACAAATCTTGCAATCGATTTTTAACTGACTTCCCGAATAACTAGACATTTGAAACTTTTAAAATATATCAGAACACGATGCCAATGCATTTTTTTAATACTTTTAGCCATCTTTAAGTAGAATTGAATTCATTTTCAGTTAATTCTGTTTTGTATGAAAAGTTATTTCGACACCATTATTGGTTGCTAGGGGTCTGGGATCCTAGCAACTAAATTATTAATATATACGTGCGTTACTATGGAAATCAATATGATATTTCAGTATTATTTCTATCAAGTACAAACATTGTCTAGCTTGTCAAGTCAAGTTTATATGATTCAACAGAAAATTTAAAAACGTTATATTATATAAAAAGTTCTTTTTATGTTGTAATAATTATTCCATATTATTGTTCTATATGAATTTACTTATATAAGAATGTTATAAATACTTTCTCCTAACTATTAAAAGAAAATGCCTCATTGAATAGTTATGCAATAAATTTTATTTAATTGTTACATTAGGTATAATATTATTTTTTATTTATAATATTGGTGTCTTCAGTCTGTATTTTTTTTTAAGAATTCATAAAGTACATCAGCTGTGATAATAATAAGTATATAAGTATTGTACTCTGTATTGAAAGGGTAACCAAAATCTTAGAAAATTTTATGTTTCTCCAAGGACTGCGATTGCATGCGACACGCTTCATTCGTTTTGACGAAAGAGATGTCGTCTGCAAACTTTCGCGAATACATAAAATATTTCAACAGATCCAAATAAGAAAACTTAATAACCTCTTATTAAGATTCGTTTCACGTTTTTATTCCGATTTTATACGATACTATGGTAAAACTAATTATTTTGATTTACGCTTTAAAACTTTTGAATAAATTTAATCACACAAAATGGTTCAAATAAACGAGCTAAATTACATACTTACAAGAGTTTTAATGCATGGTTCAAGGCGAGCGTTGGGAAAATTCTAATCTGTTCATTGATCTTAAAAATTTTGCAGACACATAATTAATTACATAAGGTGGCAATATTATAGATAAATAATGTGTTCTAAAATTTTTACTAGGTGAGGAAATGTTATTACAAAATACAATGTATGGAACAGTGCATACAATGTATGATTATTAGTAAGACTCAAAAATAATATTTACCACATTTTTTCATTACAAGATAATATCTGTTTCTCAGAGTACAAAATTCTGTAAATATTTTACGACATATTAAATTATAAGAGTTTAAGAAATTGTAGATAATAGAACAAATACACAATCTCAATATTTATTTTGCTAAGCAAAACTAATTTTTATCTCATAATACAAAAGTAAACTGGGAATATTTATGAATTTTGAAAAATATTTTTATTAATAATTCCATGTCTGGCGACTAGCCATATTATTATTTTTTTCAGTGCGTGTTTGGACACGGAGCATGAATCTAATAGTTTGACCAATGGGTCTATTCTATGCTTATCGACCGCTAAAGTGATAAAGTGAAAAATATTATCAAACTTAGGGTAGGTTTGTATCAAAATATTAGCACTTATTGTAACAATTACACGAAGCCGGTTTTTATTGTTGCAATAAGTGCTATATTTTAACAGCACCTATCTTGCTGCTGTTAAAATATCGCACTTATTGCAACAATAAAAACCGGCTTCGTGTAATTGTTACAATAAGTGCTAATATTTTGATACAAACCTACCCTAAGTTTGATACTATTTATCAATTTAGTGTTCGATAAGTATAGAATAGACCCACAAGTGGCTTAAGCTTCACCTATCAATATGTATTTGAACCTTTAAATTAAATATTACTTTTCTAATCGATCACATGTTTAATATTATTATAAATTAACTGTGGCACCTGTGAAGGCAAACTTTTTCAACTGTAGAGAACTGCAAATTTTTAAACTAAAATTTCGTTCACACAAAAAAATGTAAATAATAAAATAGTTTGTTGCTGAAAGGCAACACATATAATTGTAGGTATATTTATATATTTATATTTATTTCTAGTATACCATATCGACCGTGTTTAGGAAAAAGGGGGTAACCCTCACAGAACTAATTTTACAAGAGGGGCAAAAAAACGTTTTTTGAATGATTTTGGTTTAATATTAAAAAAAAATAGGCACATACATTGGGTGCATAATAATTGACGATTTAGTGTAATATCTTTTCGATCTAACAATTATTAAATAAGTTATTACAGAACAAATATTAAAATTGAGTGTAAATGCTTTTTTCCTTAAATTAAAACTTAATTAAAACTCAATTAAAACGTTAATTTAGATAATAGTTTGGCAATTTTTACTTACTTCCTTTATATAGAACGTGTATTTAATTGTATACATTGTTAATATCAAATAAAGGCACTTTTCGAAAAATCGAGGATTACGCTCTTTTTCCTAAACACAGTCGATATTTTTTATAGTATAGTATTTAATACTTAGCTTTACTTTTATTTATCAATATTTTTTTCGATATATTAATATACTCAATACCTATCCCTAATTGGAGTGTATTTTAAAACGACTACAATAATATGATTGGAAGTAGACGGAAATGCTAATATTTTGAAATATCTATTAAAAACCTAAATTTATTAAGTTAACTAATCAAATAATGTTTGATGAATCATCAAATTTAATAAAATACTCAGGTATCTTTTGAAAACTAATTTTTGCCATATAAATAAAATGGTCGTCGTTTTTTATACTGCCCACTTAAAATTCTACCGAATTAATGTCGAATCAGTATAATTTGTCATCGCGATCTTTACATAAATGTGCGAGGGGTCCGCACACGAAATAAATTAACAACATCCGTGTCAGCAGAGGGAGAAGGGACCAAAAAGAGGTACTTAACTGCAAAGGGCGGTCAAATAAAATATACAAGTCCACCAAAACGGAATGCCAAAAATAAAAGGCATGATTTATAAACGCTTTGATGATAATAATGGATCACCAGGAGAAATGCAGATGTTAAAAAAGTCGAAAAACGCAATGGTCATGTTGGAGCTCCTTCGCAATAAATTATTGTGAGGATCGGTAAGTCAACCCACGCCATGCAAAACGATGAATTTTCCCATACCATTATGCCAGGTAATTATTAATTAATGCTTCCTCGATAATGTATACCCTCAATAAATGATCAGAGATTGAACACTATCATTGAATTGCAATGAATTGCTAAGAAAAAGTTGAAGTTTCCTACAATTTTTTACTTTAATATCAGTTTCCAGATAGAGAATGACGGCATCTTACAACGAATAGGTATTAACTTCACCTAGGATTTAAGTATATCTAAATATATTAAAATTATGCACAGAACAGATAATAAATAAAATTCCGATAGTCTATATTCAATACCTACGCAATATTTTGATACAGGGTTTTGAATGTGTGAGTGTCCAATGAAAATGAAACATGCATTATGCAATAGTGTGTGTAATACACCAATTTTAAATGAACGACAATGCATAAGCCGAGAGCAGTTGTGTTGTGAAACGTGTTTAAGTTTATCCCGGGTTCTTCCTTACTTGAGATCGGTTACCTGCTATTCCTTATCCGTTAGGTATTTCAGTTCCCATTATTTCTGAGTTCCCTGAAATTATGTATGTGTTTAATATTTCATATTCTGTGAAATCAAAGACTTAAAATTTGGTATACAGCTGCTGATGCGGTAACAAGAGTTTGTCAGAATCTTACATGAAAAGCGACTACTGGATAGACGAAAAAGTTCTGCCGATGTATGCGGTAACAATAATTATAAAAAACTAAAATATAAATATGAAATCATATTTTGTCGCGGATTTCAGCCCCCGTCCCGGCTGGTCAAAAGTTATTATTATTATTTTAATGTATATTTTTAATCCGGTGCTTGATTTCAATGGGCTTGGCGAATGGTTAACAACCATTACAAATATTCGTCGTAACTAAAATTTGGTTATATAACCTCCATCTTGTAGAGACCTATATAATAAACAATATGTAAACATAGTAATTATTAACATTTACATTAGGTATCTAATTTTAAAAATATATGATACTTTTAGGTTTTAACCATAAGTAAAAACGAACAAGTATTATACACTATTAAAATCTTTCAAGTTAAATAATTAATCATTGGCGGGAATTGTAGACATTTTATTAAAATGTCTACAATTCCAAAAATATAAAAAAAAAATTAAATTATAAAATGGCTTCCGTTCTTTGAAATTTTCAATTATATCTAGTCGTGAGTTTTGGAGAGCAATTAACGTGGTCAACTATTTAAAATCGAAGTTTGCCGTATGCTTTTATTTAAATCGTGTTTCTCAGCCGAGTGTGTCCAATTCAAAAGTCGGTGATGGAAAATTTTTGGCGTATTTCGTTCCGGCGACGAACTTTTGAAACCGAATTTCCACGCGCCGCAGGAGACCCCCGCTGCACAAATGGCGCGCATTCGCGGTCGACGAATTGTCGCCGGTTAGTCATTAACTTAATAATGGACAGTCAGAACTCATCATTAAATTCTCACATAAGAATCCGGCTGGTCAAAAAAATACTCCATTTATTGAATGCATTTGGCGAGAGTAGATTGCGTGGATGATTTTTTTGATATTAATGTTCATTACAATGGTCTACTGAAATTTCTGAGCAATACTATTGCTATAAAGAATTGCAATTATTACTTCAATACAAAATTATAATTGTTAGAGTGATAGAGGTTAAGTAAAAAATTTGACTCGCTGTCTATTATTTATAGTGGAATAGTAACAAAAAGCGTAAACAAAATATTTCTCATTTATTCGACTTAGCTCACCAATATGAATGTCGGCCGTCTTCCGACGAGGTTTCGTAACCAATATTTTGTAAGAAATGGTTGTATTCCAATACATAGTATTTTTACTTTCTACTTAAATTAAACCTTGTATTTACACGAGTCGCCTAGTGTAGGGGTAGTCTTTAATTAACTCCCCACCCTTATTTTAACTGTAGGTCCCAAAATTTGAGTTTATAGTTTGAAAGAACAGACTCTTATTAATAAACAACCACCGTGCGTGTGCAACCACCATTATGGATAACTTCAACTGATTCACGGTTGTCCTTGAAAGGTATCTCGAGTGACAATTCTTGAACAATCTACGGATAATACATGGTCTTAAGATACACCTTCGTCCAACGCCTTACAATATTAGCGATATTTTTCATTTATTATTTCTCATCACATGCCCTAAAATTCCACGCTCTCGCGGAGACCATCTTAGGTGGCCTGAGTGCTAGAGCTAGAGCAGGGGTCGGCAGTTTGTCAAGTGAGAAGAGCCATATTGTCAAGGAAACCGGATGTCAAAGGTACCAGAGAGCCGCATATAGGTATGTAATATACATAAATATATACTTATGGATTTTTAGGGGAAAAAAGTTCAAGATTCTTTATTAAATAAAATAATTAAAACGGCGTCCATGCTTCGCTTTTGATAGCTTTACTATATCTGGCAAATAGCTACTTATTTTTAGTTGAATACATGATTGTAAATATTCATCCATTAAGTTTAATTTTTATTTGGTTCATAAGAGAATGTTTGATCGCAAAGATTGTGAGAATACCAACCGCTAGTTTTTTTGACGCGTCATATGTTTCAGGCAAACTGTTCCATGCAATGACATTAATATGTCATTGATTCCATGCATCAAATATTATTGTTTCAATTTTAAGCAGTTGTTTTATAGCTGTCCACTTATGCTGAGATATCAAAACTCACAAGTTATAAGGCTGCTTGAGATGAGGTTAAATTGGAGTTTATGTCTGAAGAGCCGCAAACGTCAATGTAAGGAGCCGCATGCGGCTCGCGAGCCACTTCTGCCGACCCCTAAGCTAGAGTGTCGCTATTACGAGTACTTACGGCGTATTACTTTTTTTTGTGGCACAAAGCATTGTTATACCTAGAAGATATCAGAAAAAAACTATAAGTTGGTAATATATTGCGAGTTATTAGTTTTCTAAACCACTAAACCTTAAATTATAGTTTTATTTAGTTCCAACTCCGACGACAAATAATTATTATCAAGCGCGACATAAGGGTGATGAGAGTAGTTTAGAGCTAGGGCAAAGTCTAGAGCTGACGTCAGAGATTTCTTTTGTTTATAATAAGTACTTATGTATTCATTCCTTTTTGCTATTCAGTATTTTATTTCAGACTTTCTCCCGTACTACCAAATGCCGTTGTACTATCATCAAACTATTATACATTTATATTCGATTATAAGTGTAACCAAAAAGAATAAATTTTATAAATGTTGACAGAATTACAATCTCAAAGTGTACCTAACTAAATATGCTGTGAAGAAGCTAAGATTTTGAAAAAAAAAACAGGAAACAAATCATGCGTGATTGCAAAACGAATGAAATATTCTTCGCTTGGTATGTAATGTCCCAGAAAAACAATCCAATATCCAAAAAAAGTTATTCATTTTGTCTTTTCACGAATAATATTGGTATATAATATAGCAAAAAGATATTATCGTTAAGGTCAACGGCAGAGTCAAAAATCAATTCTATGCCAACTGAAGTAAGTGAAGAAATAAATATGTGTAAACAATATCTCAGTTTCACATATGTATTATTTTGTATCAATCTAATTTTATAGTTCGCCACAGATTAAACACAAAATAAATTGATTATAAGTAGGTACTTACGTGTTGGATTGGTTTATTCAAGTTGTAGAGAAAGATACTATATTGACAATAATTATTTCATTGATTTTGAAAGCTGTTTGGGACTCGCTGACTTACTTATGGACACCGACGTCATAACCCTCCCCCCCCCAAATCTTGAAGCTGGTCCCTAGCCCAAGATCTTTGTCCCCCCCCTATACCTATTGCTAATGTTAAAGGCATTATGACGCTCTACAGTAGCGTTTTCCAAATGGTGTTCGAGGTAAAATTAGGGAATGAAAAATTGCATTTCACAACCACATACGACACAACAACATATATGAACAAAATGATAATACAATGAGGCCTTGTCCAGATGACGCGTCTCTCACCGCGATATTATGTCATGAGTGCATGTGGACACCTCAGTGAGGTCATATTTACCTGCACCGCAGGCGAGAAGTGATATGCGGCGATTACATGTGGACGGCTCAATGAGGTAACATGTACCTAGAATGCGCACGAGCTTCTTTACAAGGCTTTGAAGTAAAATATCCCCGCTGGCGATTTCTTTTACTATATTAGAGAACATTTTGTGATGTGAGTTAATTACATTATCTACCGTTCGTTTGATCGTGCAGAGGTGGTAAAACAGCCATCTATGGAGTGGCTGGTCGCGGATTCGATTCTGTCGCTGGATAAAAATTGGCTAACAATTAATCCTAGCTCCGCTTAGGGGTGAAATGGTAATTTACTTTTGCCTTATTCAATGAAGATCAGAGCCGGATTTGTCCACTAAAATTAACATTGTCAATTAATTTTGAGATGAGTGGCCATGGCCGGTTCTGTTATATTAAATATGTATAAACTATTGTCTTATATTTTACTATATGTCTCTACGTAAAAAATGGTAATTAATACAATTATATTGAATAATCATTTTTCATCACAATTAAATATTTCGAGTAAAGTTTTTATTATATGTCTGTTTATTAAATTTAATCCGTTCAAATACAAGGTGGTCGTCTTCGGAGACGTAGAGACAACTGGGACTCGACTTCACAAAAATGTGAAGAATCCAAATAAAAACTCAATGGTTGATACACGTATATGAAGAAGAAGAAGCCTTCTAACAATGACTTTGCGGGCTATCAGACATCTTAAATCTATCGCTTATAAATTACTTACCAGTCCTCGTAAAAATCATTTAGTACACGGTATACTTCCATAATCTGTGGTTTGTCTTATTCCCTAGTGGGTGATTGATTATTGTGGAGAAAATATAATTAAAAATTACTGTCAGTTAGCTATTACAAACGTATATTTCAGTCCCTTTTCAATAGATATTGCTATTTTTTGATCCACCGACTTTTAAGTAAGTAGATATTTGTACCCGGAATTCTATTCTATTATATTATGGTAAACTACATTGCAAATATTTATATCTTTTATCTCATTCTCGATTACCACAAAACTAATAGGTATGTACTTCAGTGGCGAAGGGTAACTTTTGGAAAGAGGTAGACTGTGGAGATCTGATAAAAAGAACACACTTGTCAGGTATACTTACGAGAAGTAAGAAGATAATACGATACATTTGTACACATCAAAAATCATTAGATAAAAGTTCTTTTTATTTTTAAAAATAGTCTATATTTATTAATATTCGATTAAACACCACATAAATTATTTTTTTAAATCATCTCATTATTAATTATTTAGTTTTAGGCTATGCGATCGGAGCTTACCTTAGTTCATACAATTCGATAGACTGGGCAGGGCTACGTGACGTAAAGGCCATATGAAAAAAAATTGTAATTATCCGTGTAATATATTCCTACACATACGGCATATCTCGTTGGCAAAATAAATTATTTTATAGAATATATAATCAAGTATAAGTCAATATGCAATTAAAAAATATTTTTCTTAAGAAGGTAGGCTTCAGATAATCGCCTAGTATGGAGTCTTCGCCACTAAGGGACTAAGATAAATTGTACCTACAGTAATGTTAAATTAAAGCTTCAGTGGTGAAATGTTATAATCATTTTTTTCGATTATCATTTAATAATAATGAGCAACAACCCACTTAAATATTCAACTATTTTATATCTTCTTGTCCGTTATTTATAACGAATTATAAATTTTTATATTTCAATAGGAAAATGAAACACTTTTTAACAATGGCTGTAACAAATAATTATCATTGTATACAAACTATCCTTGCATAACTACATATTTATTTTGATTCGATTCGACAGTATTTCGTGATATTTAAAAATCAATATTCAAAAGATATTGTGTCCGCCACAAGCATGAGAATTTCGATTCCACTTGCCAGTGAACTTTTTTTAATAATCATCATATTCACTTTTTATATTCACAGTATAAATAAATATGTACAAGTAGGTAACCCGCATTTCGATTTTTACATTTAAATAGCGATTCAAAAATTGCATGTCAAATTGTATTTTATTTACGTTTGTATTTGTATTTAAATTAAATAGCATGTCCGTTCTCCGGCTTCTTCTCAAACTAAGAGATGTGACCAGGGAACTCAGAAATAATTCTTTTCTGTGGATGTGATGCATACGAAAATTTCATTATTATGCCGTGATAATAATACATTTGGGGTGTGTAGGTTTTGGTGACCTCCTGGAAACGTTTCCACTCTGGCGACACTTCTTAGTGTTCTTGTGTATTTAAACGAAATCATTAATTGTATGGTTCCATGTCTTCCATTCATGAAAATAGTCGAAATAACTGAATCACGCAACGTTCACCAACGAAACGATCCTTTGCAATACCTTCCTTTTAGGAATACTCAGTATCTTCCCATCTTTTTCAAGGCCGAGGACGCTAATGCATATGTGGGGATTTGATGATGGTTTTGTAAAACCTTATTTGAACTGTGTTTGAGAGGTGTTTTTTAAGTTAATTTTTATAATTACCGTATTGTTGAACCACCATAATAATAATTACTCGACATGGAGTGAGGGCGCTGTAGTGGCCATTGAAAAGTAGGCTATTTTTGCGTCCTTAACTATAGGTACCTTATTTATACCTATTCATAACATTTATTTATTTCTTATCACAAAAAAATTTTGACAGTTTCAATTAGATGATTCAGTGGATAAAATTATATCTATGCATGTTATATTTAGACATTTTTATTCATTATAGTCAACTAATATTTTTTAAATAAAACTAAGTTTAAATGATATAAAAATAACTTTAATTGTCCTGTATACGCTTCATGTTACCTATTTTATTTAGTATCGGTTTGCGTTATTATTGTACATGATACTCAATAAAATTATCCCTCCATTTATGATAAGTCTTTCCAGTTTGATTTTTCATGTATTACAATTACGTCTTGGATAAAATAAGTATACCTTGAAAATAATAATATTAATATCATCATTATGAAATCAGATCAGAACATACTTCATCTATAAAACATATAAATATAGATATGTATTTATATGTGTAATTATTTATTCGTTCACTTTTAAAATAGTAAATATTGGATGTGATTATTTAAACAATTCTGCTATTATTTACTAATGGTTTAGTTTAAAATTAAATTAAATGCAGATTTTTAGCCCTTATGTTAATATTTAGTAAATATTGACAGCAAAATAATATGACACATTTAGAAGTGTTTCTTTCTTTCTGTACTTTACTATTATTGTATTTCTCAACTGACACGAATTTACTTAAAAATAGTGTCTTAATTTTTATGAATAATTATAGAAGCTCGCAGATGATCCCATGACATAAAGTTTTAGAAGCCCACTGCTGGGGATAATCTTAAATTATAAGTAACAAGAAATGAACCGTGTACCTTGGATACTAGTGGACGAAATACGATGTTGTAAAAAGCGAAGCTGGCAACATTTTTTTGTTAAGTATTATTGTTGGAGTGGAGTGTGTATGAAAAAAAAGCATCACAATGCATACGGCCAACAGCCAGTCACTAATAATTAAAACGATGAAGGAATTCCTATTATTACATTTGGATTGGAAATGTTATTAACATTCGATGGCTCGCTGTGTTATCTCGTACATATCAATAGGCTCGATCAACACTATTAAACATAAAATATAACAACTTACATATAAAAACAAAATATTAATAATAACTTGAATATGCATCTACCGCATTTCCTCATCATCATCAGGGGTGTGACAACCCGGTGTGGGTCCTGGCCTCCTCCAACAGCTCCCTCCACCTGTCTATCCAGTGTGGCCGCTTTCCAATTCGGTACCCCCAGAATACGCCAGTCATTGGCAGCTCCATCCAACCAGCAAATCTTTGGTTCTGCCTCTTCTTCTACACCCTATTGGATTGCTGGACATAACTCTCTTTGCCGGTTCATTGTCATTCATACGGTGCACACGACCTAGCCATCGCAGTCTCCCAATCTTGATTGATTGAACTGCGCTGCAATCATCGTACAGCCCGTAGAGCTCAGCATTATATCTTCTCCTCCAATTGGTGCCGTCCCTGATAGGTTCATATATACGGCGGAGAATTTTTCTTTCAAAGATGTTCAGGGCTCGTTCATTTCGAAGAGTTAATGTCCAGCATTTTCTACCAATTACCAATTAAATAACTAGTGAAATACTTTTGAAACACAAATTGAATTTCCTAACAATATGTCAATTTGAACCAACGTATTCACAATACTAACCCTAATTTCTAGATGGCTAGAGAATATTTGAAAGTTTTAATATTAACGTAGATTACTTTCAGTAGATTTAAAATAATACACTTATATTTACCGATTCAGAATTCGTTATTGAAAATACATAATTTGGAAATATAGTGGGTTTTCGCGCTTATAATGACGATATATTTTAAATGACAATTAAGTAGATTTATAATAATGGTATGTGGAATGTGTATTTAAGATTCAAATTTATTCATACTAATAATATAGCTAATAAGAAACTTGGTAGGTCATGTTAAGTGTACATAGGCACCAGGTGGACTCCTTGTAAATAACCCGAGTAACTGGAAGGAAAGAGACACATACGGTGGTATGATAGAAGCACGATAATATATTCCAGGTTCCAGGAGTTAGCACAATAAAGAAAGCAGCGAAGAATGACACGGTCTGAACTTGGAAGTAGCGTGATTGACTAAGAAGAAATCTTGTTTTAATATTATTTTTTCAATTTTTTTTAACAGATTTAAAATATTTATTTTAATAGTTCTTGTACAAAGAACGGAATGAACCCTTCAATCATCCAGACACTACAGATAAAAGAATGGCTCTCGACAAAAACATGTCTCAGATACATTCTGCACTTTTCTGTGAATATTGTTTGCTGTGGACTGGATAACCTGGAGAGACTGGTGGTTTTAGAAGTCCTCCAGAGAAGTAAAAGAACTTATTAGGAGCAGCCTGTTATCTACGCTCAGAGAAACAGTGATCCGTGATGAGTGGAATGTCTTGATCGCTCGGTAAATTACTGAATTTCAGGGTGGCCACGATCTTCAGCCATGAGGGAACTACCAATAAGAGAATTAAATGTCCATAAATACAAACATTCTTAGGTGAAACTAGTATAAATATACCGATTAGAAATTCAGGTCCCTAGGTTGCAAAGATTGATAAAATTTGACAATGCGTCTACATACATATTATGTGATAAGTTACGAGAAGTTTTTTCTTATCATATCTTAGAAGCTGTGTTAATTATTATATATAAACAAACTGATGAAGTACCTAGCTACAATGTTTAATACGTATCAATACAATATCACCGTATTTACAATATAATTGATCAATATGAATATTATCTTTAAATTAACGATATATATTATAAGTATATAAACAAAATATATTAAAAGTCCACCTGCATTCCATTACCCCGAGCAGTTAACACCTTTGGCTACTATGGTAGTATCTTGAAAGTTTATTTATAAAGAACTCGATAGGTACATCTCCGGACGGTCTTGACCCAACAATGAAACTCACATAAAATTGGCCCAAACCTTATTATGATATAAATAAGATGGAAAAAAAATACTTACCAATGAGAAACCATATGTATTGTGGAACTTGCTCCCTGCTGTCTCGAGACGTAAAAGCTCTTGTGTCTGTAAACACGAAATCGAAATCTTAGAAGAAGACGAATAATATCTAAATGTGTTTTTTACCGGCATGCTATCAAACAGGTGAAGCTCAAGAATTAGCCTCATTTTCATTTTTATATACCTCGCTGGAAATGATACTACCTACCACTAATGATTCTTTCATTGTGCCTACATACGTCCTGTGGATTAAGTGATAGAATTTATTTTTCATATGTAGCACCTACACATTACAACCAAAACATGATTATTTTTTTTTTAATTTAAGATACTTAATTATATTTTAAATATATTAATTTTTCAATACATTTAGATAAATAATTCATCATGATTAAAATAAAATAAACTGTTTTATGACACTTGATTTAAAAACATAAAACTCGGTTGACAAAAATTAACGCAATTTGTAAACGCTTCGATATGTAAAAAATACTAGTTAATATCATTGCAATTAGATAAGGCACATATTGCTTAACTTGTAAAGTACATTTTTGCGAATGCAATGGATATGGGTCCGAGTCCCGTTGGGTTTTCCGGTAGGTATATAACAAATAGCATTTGCGTCGCCCTCTCTCCCCGCATCGGAGCAATAATGAAACAATAATACGCGTTGTAAGTCGCACTTAGCGGAAGACACGAGACGTGGCAATAGATCGAGGTAAATGGCGCTACCTTGTTCTTGCTGTATGCTTGGATGCCGGAGCAGAACATGGTGAAATGATAATATTATTTACGATATTTTACTGTGGTACCTACTGTACAGAGCTTTCTATTAAATATTGCATAATTATTATATTTATTAGGTATCTACCTAATAATATTATACTTACGGTTGTAATATTTCAAAAAAATATTTATAAAGTGATGAAATTGGTTGAATACACAAATGACTTGTCTTAAATTTCTTACCATGCTCAAATGATCCATAATGTGTTTTTTCGAAGAGTTCAATTGTGTTAAATAGTTCATTTCTGAGAATAAAGTCAATTAAAAGAATTCGTAACAATTGCTTTATTAATATTGTCGATTTTTCCTACTACTGTATACTGTGAAAGATCACTCAGTGTAATGCACTTCATAAAAAAAACAAAAATATCGAAGACAGTTGACTGATGTAAACTTAAAAGCAGCTATGCGGCTCGCATTGGAAAAAAGGAGTATTGAGGAATTTCCATTTGCATTATTTTAAAATAAATAGATAGTGTACTAAAATTTACAAACGTCTTTTATTAAACAGACTTGCCTATAAATAAATCGATCCATTTTTCTTAGTAAATAAAATTTAACTTAATTTTTTGCAATCACAACAAGAGTGAAATTTGGTACGGCCACCAGACGTTTCCATAGAACTGTCAGTGTCAATTGTGCGGCCACAATTAAATTTCTCGTGAGAACTACTGGTTTAGACGCAAACATTTTGTCTATTAATCCACCGAGGGCAATCTGAAAATTTTATTAAATTTGTTATTTACGAAATATATAGATACTGTTCGTTAATTGATTTAGATCTCAAAGTAATAGTTTAGATCAAATTTTAATATGTTATAGCCCACTGAAATATACTTAAGTATGCGTATCTACATTTTTTCAGACTCTTAAAATATAAGGCCTATTTTGGGAATTTCACTTAATATACCAAGTGAAAGAATGCGAATCATAAATAAAGGGTATTCAATCATTGTTATGTCATTTGATTACGACTATACAACGTTTTCGTGTGGGTGAAGTGTTAGCCATAGAAAAACAGTTATTCGTACTTTGGTATATTGAAAGCTCGTGACAAAAAAGTAATAAAGTCATATTCGTTGACTTATTCTAATATTAGGTTATTATCTAGGTAAGTGTGACGTGACATACCTACTGTTTGAGATTGTCTGAGCGGCATTATATGCTGCATATTACTCCAACAGTCACAACTCAGTACATCCAGAGTTACCAAATAAATAATGTTTAAAAAATTAAATAAAATTTTCAACACAGACAAAAAGTAATAAACTAGGTACCAAATAAACTATAACAAATCGCGCACGTTAAATTTCACAAAGAGATTGCGTTGCAGGCGACTTTTTAAACATTATTAATATTCGTACGAGTAGGTCAAACTTGTGAAAAAAAGTTTAAAAAAATATCAGAATTTCTATGATTTGTTAAGGAAATGGAATGAAATTCTTCGGTGCATTCTACAATTGCGAGGAATACCGGTTAGGAAGCTCTGATTAATACTTTGGACGCTGAAGATGCACTTGGCGCGTAATGACCAGGCGGCCGATCGATGTAATTAACGTTCAAATGTGGTAATTAAAAAAATCATTATCTAGTCAGCAGCGAATGAGGGTTATATGATTATATACCGATTATAAGAAAACACGGTATTATTTCTAAGTTAGCAAGCATATCCTAATATTATTTTTGATTTACATGTAAATTTATCAAATATCTTACAAAAATCAAAATAATGATTAATGATATGATTTGATATAGTGACGTTAAAAATTTTGCATTAAAATTCTTATAAGTGATTCATTTCCAACGATTTCCTTATCTGCATAAAATGTACCTAATTATATTTTTCAATTACGTCATCACATAGATTTCTCTGAAGAAGGGTAGAAAATAATAAGATATTAATGAAATTTTCACATCATTAATATCCATTTAAACTTCATGGTTCGTACTGTTCGTAGAAAGCATAATCAATCAATAATTAGGCAGATATGTACCTACTTCATTCTTTATAAAATTTAATAATATGGTCTAACTAAAGAATATTTCGAAAAAAAAATATTTCCTGTAGAACTTTTTTGATTAGTATAACAATTCATTTAATTTCGTGGGTCCATATATTTGACCGCAGCACAAAATTTGTAGCTTTTTGTTGTGTTTTTGAACATTTTTTTCAGATACCGCCGTTTTGCGGTAAAAATAGCAGTAGTACCGTGACCTACATGTAAATAATACAACTGCATCAAAATTTAAAAAAAAAAACTGTTTGGGACAGTTTCTTCGACGATTTGAAACACATTTTCTAACAACTCTACTTAAAGTAACGTCTTATTTAAATGATACTTCAATGATGCGTTGAGCTTTTATTCATGTCATTTCAGCATATATATCAACTCTGTACCACGGTTGTTGGATTCAAGAGGAAGAATTTTGTGTAGATATGTAAAACACAAACAGTATATGCGTTTTATTTAACTGCGAGATTTGAACCGGTGACATACATAACACGAAATAATTGTCATGCCTTATTCGTGAATTTGGCAAATTTTTGTAGTAGATATTAATTTAAAATATTATATATACGTGGCGATGATGCATGAAAATGAGTTACAGACAATGCTGAAATGATTGTTATGCCGGGTCCACACTGGCAACATGTCGCGTGACAACCTAGTTAAATTTTACGATAATTATCATACTTATCGTAAAATTTAACGAGGTTGTCGCGCGACATGTTGCCAGTGTGAACCCGGCATTATAGATGGCTTAACAATATCGAATACAATCATAATTATTTCCAGGTTTATGGATACTCACGGGTACCTACAGTACAATATGGGTTTAGATTTCGAATCTATAGACCTAATCATGAGAAGAGTCTCTGAAATGATTCCAAAACGTTGAGAAAAGAAGGAGAAAAAGAGGCGGTGATAACTCAAAAATCTATTACGATCACTAAAAACCGTGAAAGTATAAACATTGGATATGTCAATGAAAAATCACATATACATGTCAAATGCGTATGGCATTCATATAGAAAAGTGGAAAAAAATATGGCGGCTGCATTCAACCATGTTTAATTTTAAAAAATAATACCCAAAAATAATTGTTTCTACTATACTTTCTTCATAGTACTAAAAATGTTACAGAAATGCTATCATTGTTATAGAACATGCAACAGCTGTTATAGGACATGCAACTTTTTGGTAATTTTATAATTTATGTGGGTATTTACTTTTGATATAGAGAACGGTCTTATGCCAACAGTCATACGGCGGCAAGTGACACAGGCCGGCGCTCGGAATGAATGCGATGTGATTAATTGTTGTTGGGATGTAATCCCCCTCTCTCTCCTCTGACCTCCGCCTGTACGGAAAATATCCAAACCTGCCCCCTGCGTCCCCTGCTGAGAGCCGTCACGCCGGACCAAAACAAACTTGATGAAATAAAACCGCCAACTACTTCTCGAGTGAACAAAATCAGCAATATAATTTAGAAAAAAATCAATCAAAACCATTAATCAGAGACCGGATTTATTTGAAGTATTGCTGGGTTTGATTGTGATGAATTAGATTCTTTAATAAAATACTAGAATAAAATTCAACAATTTTATTTGACTACAATACACCGATTGTTATATTTGATTATTAAGAATAAAAAAAATGCTTGAAATGCGATTTTGATATATAAAAAAGATTCTATTCACATTTAGCATTGATTCGGTTGGTAGATACATATTAAATTTATTGAAGTGTGTAATTAAAAAAAATTTTGGCCTTGGGTTTCTAGCATAATAATTGAAGGAATTTCATGAACAAATACTTAGTCATTTTACTCATGCTGTGTTTAGCCAATTTCATTAAATTTTCCCAAATTAGGCACGTCATGTTCTCAGTTCTTGTCGTGTGATATTAAATTCTGTCACGAGTTATTTCTCTTAGTTCGTAGTATTCATTTTTTAATATTCTTCAGAGTTGTTTCTTAATTTTAAAATAATAAAAAATATATCTGTACATTTGCACTAGGTCCTAGGAAGTACTTACAATGATCTAATGTGATTTTGTGTTTGTTTTGCTGAATTTCATCGAATCAAAAATAACAACTATAGGTTACGTGTCGGCAACCCAAATATTGTTATTTTATGTTATCGTTGGGTATAATAATATCGACTTTAGAAAGAAAAAAGACGTAACCCTCAGTTTTTCAAAATAGGTTTTATCGGGTAATAATGTTGTACATGACTAAAATACACGTTGTGTTCAAAGAAAGTATCGTATAAATGCCGACTTATTATCTAAATTTATCTGTTAATTAAAAAAAAGGAAGTGAAGTAGAAACAACGAGTTAACCATAATTTTTGTTGGTTTTTCTTTAATTAACTCAATAATTAATATCAGATTAGGAATATAAAAATCGAATTATTAATTACCATGCACTTCAAAGTTATGTCTATTTTATATTGTAACTTTGACCGAAAACCATAACAAAAACGTTTATGTGCCTCATCCTGTAAAATTTGATTTGTGTGGAATACGTCATTTTTCCTTTCTACGGTCGATATGTTACTTAAACAATTATTATAGTATGCATACAATAGCACATTTTAAGAGATTTGACAATAGGTATTCGAGCAAACTGATATGGAGGTTTTATAGGGGAAAATGGATAAGAATCAAAGCAATATCTTTGATTATTAATATTAATCTTCCACCAGATGGACCTTTCTGTGGTTGACGTGATAAAAATCATTGAAGCAAGTTCTAGTTTGACATAATTATCATTTCTGTATACAATTATAATTATTATTATATCAATGTACCTAAGTATAATACAGTGGTATATAAATGACCCCTCTCTATACCCTCATTATTATAACAATATAATAGATCAATAGAGTAACCAGCCAACTGGTTATTCATTAGAAACGTGTTGATTGGAAAATGTGCAATATTATTGTTCTATTATGTATGGCGACCATGGCCCCCACAAAGAGGGGGCTGACAGGGCTCTAGCCTGGGTGCCCGGGTTCAAGAAGGGCCCGGCGTGGCGAATCGACCAGATAAGTGATTTAAACACACATCACAAATTCTCTCGAATAGTAAAAAACGGCGCTATTTATCTTCAATATTATTATTATTTAAAATTATATGGTTGTACAATACAATTTTAATTGTGTATCGATACTCGACAACTCCATAATTCATATAGATGAATTCAAATATACAAAAAACACTAAATATACACGTTAATTTTACCGCGTAGGTACACTATTTGGAAAATGCTACTGTACAGCGTCACACTGCCTTTATCTTTAGCGATAGATTGGGGGCCCGTCAAAGATCTTAGCCTGGGGGCCCGCCTCATGATGTGTGGGCCATGATGGCAACGGTAACATTATACGATGGTTTCCTACAGAACTTTCCTCTTTCACGTAGATACCTATGCCTTCAAGCTTCAGCCTTTTGTACTAAGTACATACAACGTACTATGCCAGGGGTAGCGAACCCATGGCACGCATTTGAAGAGGAAAAAATACTTATACCTAATAATAATATAATATGACAGATCGCATTGTATAAAAATAGCAGGCAAATACTCTTCTAGAATAAGTATTACGTTTAATTTAAATATATAATTGCATAGATCGGTTCTTAGACTTTATGTGTCACATATAATATTATCACACTAACCTCTTCAGGCGGCGGGGGATGCCGCTCCACGAATCTCTAATTTTGATCGATTTACAATGCTTGAGACCACTGTAGCGAGAGAATGCCTCATGTGATCGGAGCAATTCCCATGTGAATTTGTGCGATCAGAACCAAACTTATTAATACATTAACACAATTTCATTTCTACTCACAAAAAATTACTACAATAGTAAGTATTCTACAGTATACTTCTACAGTACTTTCCACAATACTTTTACAGTAGTAATTCTGGCAGATATTTTCAAAATTGATGGATCGAAATGTATGGCGTAATTGAAAAAAGTGATAAAGCTAGATAATGATTAAATAATATGTCTGCAATATTCTTTGAGTGGTATCTAGAACATCATCATTTTTGTAATAGAATTTTTTGAAACTATTTTTTCCTCATGAAAAAAATGCTGGGCACGTCAGAGAGTTGAAAAATAATATTTGGGAAATTTTGACACGCGTACATAAAAAGGTTTGCCAACCCTGTACTATGCGATGAAATTTTAGTCATATTAACTAGGTGAGCCACTTGTTATGCGTTATGACCATTACGTCGTGTTATACGCCTGAAAATTGGCTACACAAAGTATAAGCACACTAATATTTACATAAAAATGATTAGGCATTACGCAATGACATTAATATGGACGAAGCATCTGGAAAAAAAAATGACACTCACTTTTTTGTCGGGTCTGCCGAATGGCATAATCTGTTCTAACGCCATTACAATAAAGGTGATATTGCTATAAATTCTCGATGCTTCTTGTCGGGTCTGCCAAATGGTCCGGTTTGAACGGGTTCGCTCAAACGAACATTGATACTAGAAACACTGTTCTAACGCCATTACAATAAAGGTGATATTGCTATAAATTCCCGATGCGTGATATCGCATAATGGATATTGCGTGACGTCTACCTATGCACGTGCGAATGTTACGTTTGAATTTACTTGCTAGCTACTGTACTGAGTGCGTCGTCCATTAATAATGTCATTGGCATTAAGCCATATAGATCCGGATTAAAATCTTCGACCGGCCCAACTGAAAGATAAATGGGCTGGTATAGTTCTTTCCATTCAACTGATATACGTAATTGATGAAAGATGTGAGATATATTAATCAGATAATATCATTCTATAACCTAGATACTTATTCAATTCTTTTTTTTCGAGTACTTTTTCTCTCTATCATTATAATATACATATGCAAAATATGCGCCTTTTATTTTACTTTACATTGGTTTTTATTTTTATAATATACGTAAATAGATTTAAAATCTCTAACGCACTTTAGTCATCAAAAATAGCTGTACAAATAAATGTTTTTAAATATAATTATAGTATTTTAATAAATTTAAATGAATAATTATTACCTTTCAAATAACGCATTTTTTAAATTACAATATAATAAAAGGTACGTTAGTGACAGAGTTGGTAGATTTAGCGGGAAATTTAATGTTAAGACCTCATCACTTTTTTATTATACACTGTGAGAAACGTGATAATACAGAGGTCAAAGTGTGATGCAATTTTTTATAAAATTAAAATCTACTGGTCCACTGTTGGATTTTGGTTCACACTGGTCCAAGAAAAAGAAGTCAGTCGCATCCGAAGGCCGAGAGCGTTGATTTCATTACGACTCTATTATGTTAGTTTATCCGTGACGGCCTTTCTAATAATTTAAATTAAATAATTCCCTTCGAGCGATGCCCGACATCAAATTATCGCCTGCAAGCGTCGCAGCATGTTGTCAGATCGTTATTTTTATGTACCCATGACTACTTGGCATTGTTTGGCGATTATACATTTGGAGATGGATGCAAAATACCTTTTGAAGAAAAATATCAAGACTTTGGCCCGTTTCAGACGGGACACCGGTGTCGCGCTCGTATATAATAAGGAGGTCTTTGTATTCGAATAAAAGGGTATTTTTATTATGTTTATGAAGGCCCCGAGCTAATGAGTCAAAGCGTGTATGGTACACTTTTCCGTCGGCCGCTACATTCTCAAGCCGCCGATATACATGTTTTTATGATCGCAGCCAGTTTTATGTTCTAATTTATATCGCGAAATTATGCGTTGACTCATTAGCCTTGGGCGTTCATAAACATAATACAAAGTCCCCTTTATTCGAATACAAAGGAATCCTTATTATATACGAGCGCGACACCGGTGTCCCGTCTGAAACCGGGGTTTGGCCCGTTTCAGACGGTATACCGGTGTCACGCTCGATATAATATAGGTGGCCTTTGTATTCAAATATAGGGGCATTTGTATTATGTTAATGAACGCCCAGAGCAAATGAGTCATTGCATAATTTCGCGTTATAAATTAGAACATAAAACTGGCTGTGGTAATAAAAACAAGTGTATCGGCGGCTTGAGAATGTAGCGGCCGACAAAGAAGTGTACCAGACACGCGTTGACTCATTAGCTCTGGGGCGTTCATAAACATAATACAAAGGCTCATTTATTCGAATACAAAGGCCTCCTATAGTATGTCGAGCGCGACATCGGTGTCCCGCCTGAAACGGGCCTTACACTTTTTGAGCACCTAGTAATTTAACAGTGAACTATGTTAATTAGTCTAAGGACGTCTTATCGAAAGAAAAAATATTGATATTGGTTTTTCTACGGTATCGAAAGAAAAGTATTGGTTGTAAATAATGATCCTTTTCCGCTAAAACTAAAAAAAATGTATGACGTGAAAGAAAACATGATATCGAAAGAAAATGTGTAAATATTATATTATTTTTATCGAATATTCTGATAATAATATTATCGCAAGTCGAAGGATCTGTTGCCACCTAAGCAGTAGTAGTAAATTCGGGAAAAGCGCGAGGGTTTTAGTTTCTTGGTTATCACCGGAAAGCTTTAAGATAGTTATTATAAATTTTGTCGTAACGTCACCTTAAAGTAAAAGCTACACCGTTAGAAAATTGTGGCCATCGTTTTTTAATCAAATATATTTTGACATTATTATAATAATATTACGATAACTGTTTCAATGTTGTTCGCATATTATGATAATAAATCAGCACCATCTAGAAATAGGATAATGAATGTTAATCAAAAAATATTGTTTTTTGGAATATTTATATTATCTTTTCGTATATTTCATACATGGATAACAATTGCGTAAAACAAAGGTTAATTCTATAATAAGATTTCTGATTACAACCAAACCTCTAATCGTTACATACAAAAATATAGGAAGTAAATTTACGCTCTCGGGGTCCCAAAGAAAAGACAAACACGAGAAAGCATCTATCCCGATACAGTTTTTAGTAGAATTCGAATGATGATAGGGCACACTCGAAATAATATCGACTGTTTAAACGAAAAAAATCTTAACCCACACAAATCAAATTTTACAGGAACCACAAAAACAGAACCACAGTTTTTGTTATGATTTCCAGTCAAAGTCAAAATATAAAATAGACATACAGTTAAAGTTTATGTAGATTAATAATTTAGTGTTAAGTAGGTATATGAAAGAAAAATAATTAAAAATGACAACTAGAATTTTTTTACCACTTCACTTTCTTCTTTTTAAAAAAATACAAGCAAAATTTAGATAATAATTCGTCATTTACAGCTTATAATATTATTCTTTGGACATAACGTGTATTTCGTAGGTTTACTAAAAAAAATCGAATTCATGTTATGGATTAATCATTCCAATTTTAAGTTTGACATGCCCTCTAAACTCAGGTATAATGCTAATATCTTTGTGCTTTATGTGCATGTTCTATACATCGGATACTCTTTTTTTTTCCTCTAGCATATATATTTTTATATAAAAACATAATCTGTGTAGTCGTGTAGGAAAACTGATGGTTAAATAATTTTACCATTCTATAGTAGATATGGTAAAATGGGGGATCTCTTATGATCCAGTCTGCAAGATAAAATACATGCAAGGTATTCCCACTTACTTTCAATAAGAATTACAAGTTAATTAATATGCTTGCGTTTGACAAGTTATGAAATTACACTCTGTAGGTATGAAAAATCTTCACGACAGAAAAATAATTGTTGCTTGATTGAATCGTACAATACGGCAACCAGCGCATCTATTTTATACACAATAGGTACTGCTATCGGCCGTTATCTAGGGTATTTCTTCATGTATTGAGGTATTATAATTTTTACAATAAGTGCTATGTTTTAACAGCACCTCTCTTGGTTGTGCTAACTTTTAGAGTGAGATAGACAGATTTGACTGTTTAGACGGCTAACTTATTGTAACAGTGATAATACCTTAACACAAAAATATGAAGAACTACCCTTGATAACGGCCGATAGCAGTCCTGTGTATAGAATAGATGCGCAGAATTCACTAAGTTAACCGAAGAATTGTTTATTTTAAACGTAGTTTTATTCATGTAATTGAAAACAATTATTCAACCTGGCACGTATACAATGGTATATTGTATGCAGCGTGTATACACAAAGTAAGCAATCAAGTATCCAAAGTTTACACGGATGTTATATGTAAACGCAGTAGTTTCAAAATTGCTTCGCAATTCAGCGCGTATGTGTATTAATTAACTTTTCACAGAGCAGCTACCGATTACGATTTAATTACATTTGGACCGGCAAATATTTACTTGTTACAAACTAAGATTACTACAAGCAGCCAAAATTGAAAGCAAGCAATTACATAACACGTCGTATAAATTGAACGGGCGCTTTGAATGCTGAAAATTTTATTAACAATTCCAATTTAGTTCGTTACAAGTTAAATTAATATTGCTCTTTTGTACAAAATGTAACACAGTTCTTCACCTACGTACATTTACATCGCATAGCTCGTCTGTACACTCTAACGGAATATTGGTGGCAGCAAAAAGTTCATGATTTCCCAATGGTTATAATATGGATGCTTTAGCTTTAGTAGCTATAGAAAAATCTGTGCCTTTAGAGACGACTCTAAGTTGTGGAGATGCACGTCCCGTACTATCACGTGACGTCACATTAAGCTGCCGCTTTTGAAAAAAGTGTATAATGCCGTTTTTCTTGGTGTTAAAAATGTTATCAGACTGATGCTCCCATCCCGTAGCACATTTTGAACATTTAAACGAACATTGTCATTTAGCAAAATCTGCCGAAATCACTAGAACAACAATGAGGTCACCTCGCATTGTACCGCACTGCATCGACAACTGCATGACTCAATGAACGTTTTTTTATCATTTTCTACATGCCTACATATTTTCGATTCATGTCAAATCGCATGTTTTTTGTTTTTAGCGATTGGCACTATGTATTTTCTATAATGAATGTTGTCTATTATTTATTATCTATGGTCTGCAGGTTGGGTTATGTTCAAAATATTATCGATGGATATAATATCGTAATTCGTAAAATAAGCAATTTTAACGTACACACACGTAGAAACTGTTCAAATCGGTATGAATAATGAATAATACAATAATAAGAGTTGGCACTCTCCATCACTGAACTTACAGAGGTGGTGATAGTTCAAAATATTCTGCAAAATGACGAAACCATAGACTTAATTTGTCGCCGTGACAGTGTGACGTATATCTCAATATATACACAACTTTATTCTATTAACTGCAAGAAGAAAAAATATTGGATGATTTTAAAAGGGATGGTTAAACTAAATAGAAGATCTCGGTCGAATTACGATAAATGTTCACGATTGAGATATTGGGAAGTCTTTCTTATTCTGACCCGAGTACAGTTTTGAAAGACTCATTCATTACGTTACGTTATATTTCCAGAAAGGTGCGAATGAGTGAGGAAGTGAAAGGGAAAGTATGTGGAAAATAAATAGAATTTCGTAAATGACCTTGGTCATAAAAATCTAGATCTGCTTATACAAATTATTAATGTATTCCGGTGATTTTCAATGCGTATTTTTGAATTGCTTTATTTAGACAGGGGTTTGCTCTCAATGCTATTCGGCCATATGTTTTAAATATAACAGGTCAGGGTGAACTGTGATACGGTGAATTACATACGTACAATTTTCCAGACACGTGTCTGGTATACTTCAATGTTGTGAAAAGAGATAAGTATAGCATGTTTAGAAGCATTCGGCACACAGAATGAAATATAATAAATGTAACGTTTCGTTAAAACGACCAGATTCGGCAGTCTGTTATAATAAATATACTAAGGGCCGTATGTATGAGATTCCCAGATTCTTTATAAGCTATTTAACCGATTTTCCATCATATAGCGTATAGCACTGTTTGTGACGTAAGCAATCTGACGTCACACGTCATTTAAAATGGCTGCTTCATCTTTCACTTTCAAATGCCAAATGTCAAAGCGCAATATTTCTCATGGAGTGATAAGATGGATTTACGTAAGATTATGATAAAATATCTCCGCTAAACGACCGCAACAATAGGTACCTACTGCTGTATCTAGCATTAAAATATGTAATTGTAAGCATTCTGCATTCTTCAAACCTTCAAACCTACCTACCTAGTTAAATATTGTAAGATAACTGTAGGTAATAAACAAGGCACAACTCTCAAATACACTGGATACATCATTAGTGTCATAATATATGGTGATTGGTATAAATGATAATATTATACAGAGATCATTACATATTATTAATATCTAAGTCCATTTGCATTTCTGTCACTTATTCTTATTCTGTTTTGACATCTCATAATTGAAGTGAAGTTCGTCATAAAAATATATATGTATTCAGTATTGCCACCAAATGGAAATATTTACTGCCAATACTTTATCCTTTCGTACAGTAGAATTATAAAATAAATGTGATAAAATAACTGATAAATTATTTAAAGTTTATAATAATTATTAAATTTATATGGTAGCGTTCGCACACTTTCAGACACATTTACAATTTCAAAATTTTGAATTATTGATCGGGGAATGAAATTTTATATGATTGCCATTATACAGATACACTGACACATGGTGACGTCACAATAAACAACAAATTACGTTTGTACTTATGCATACAGACGTGCAGTATATAGCTTATAAGGTTTTTGGGACTCTCATGCATACGACCCTAAGAAAGATTAAGATATTGGTTACAACATGAAAATTAAGGTTACTCGCAGGTATCTAATACTAACCTTCTTTCATTATTTGGCTTAGAAAATAAAATGTTGAAAATTCAAATAAAAACTCCGCATTTACCTGCGTAGGGCAAAGTTCAGGGTTGCACTCGCGATATAAAAAAATAAAGTTTTATGCGGGCTTGCCCCAAAGGATTCGAGTTAAAGTTTAAATGAGAAACCTGCCGCGTAATGGGATACAAGTAACTTAATGGAAAGAAATTTCACTCCAGCCGACTATGGCGGTTGAAATGGAAAACTCCGGGAAAAGCAAGTCCACAGGCGTATTATTTGGAAACAAAAATAATAATAATATAGTGTCTGGGAAATTTCCGGTACGAATTTTCTAGCCCCCTGCACACAATGAGGTAAGATTATAAAATTTAACAATTAATTGTACCTATGTACATATTAAAACTATATTAGTAAAGTGGGATAGAAATTAAACTTGTAATAATTATAATAACTTATTGTTCTTGTATATGAATTGTTGACGTAATATTTCAGTGGGCAAAGTACCTATATACCTATTATGTGGTATTTTCTCAATATAGGTAACTGGTAAGATTCTAAATATTATATTATGTTATTTATAATACTATTCGATTATATTTTATTTCAAGATGGATTAGTTGGCACCCACATTGTATGAGTGGTAGAATATCTGCTTCTGAACAAGCCCATTCCAAGGGGTTCAGCCCACGGATGTGTGAAATCTAAAAAACCGCCCCTTACCCATCCTCATTAAATCAATCCAAACAAATTAAATTATATTTACCAGAATAAGTATTACCATTTTTAAAAATCAGGAAGATTTTTTTTTTGTTTTCTAATTGTAAATAATTAATTGATCTAAATAACAGTTGATTGTAAAGGCTAATTATCCGTTTATAATAGCTTCGGTGTGATTACTACGTAAATTGGATGCAAGTATTACCTAAAATTTTATTAATATTAGATCAGAGATCAATATCTATGCGATGTAAAACAAATGAATATAGTATAACCATTTTATTAACATAATAATTTTACAAAATTGACACATCGGAGGTTTTAACAACTTGAAAATGATTTCCCATTTTCACCATAAAACAGGGTAAGTACCTATAACATGTTTCTTTTGAAATCGATTTTCGACTGCACTTACGCATTGTGTTGATTAAAAAATAGTTTTTAGTATATTACTATATTTACAACAAAGGATAATCATAGCAATATACATACATGTTCATAACAACTTATGATAAAATTTTTGTTGCGTTCTTTTTAATGAAAACTTTGTGACAGACTGCTAGAGTTACGTACAAATAACCTAATAAGACAATGTGTGAATATCCTATAAAATAAAGAATGCAATTTAATCTTCATTTGCACCATATTGCAAGGTCTGGAAATATCTAACTACTTCTTACTCTTATTGTTCCTGGGTGTAAAGCGCATTTAGTATGCAGACATTTATAAAAAAATATACTAAAACAGTTCACTAAAATTTTAATAACTTTGGTTCGTGAACACGAGAGTATTAAACTTTTAAATGAAAAGAAAGTTTATCATAAAAAGCTACGGGTTCAAAAAAATCATAATTACATTACAAATTTCAGTTTCTATTAAACTTCGCTTGGTATTTTTTTCGTTTCTTTAACACTGTAAGTAAGTTTTAATCAAGATTGATTAATAATTTATTGTACCCGAAACTCTGAAGAAGTTACTCGTACAAAAAAAATCTGTAGGTTTCACAGCTCACCTTGTAACAGAAAAGTCAGTACCTACTGTTAGGTTCTGATCAGTGAGTTACTGGAATTGATAGGTACATTTGTACGGTACTCCTACACATAGGTACCTACACAATAATATTATGGTCAAAACGTGAATGAAAATCTGCAATCTAATCAATCACCCGTATTAAAATGCAAGTGTAGCTAATTTTTCAACCACATTGGTTTGTATAATATCATAGTATACTAAGTATACTTACAAATTATGAAGTGTGTATGACCAAACTTTATCAGATTCAGATGTCTATATGTTCGGTCATTTAAGAGAGCGCTTTTATTTTTCACATGCAATGTCCCGGTAGATAGTAAAGTTATTAGATTGAATTTCCGTGAATTGGTAAAAATCGCATTTTCGTGTTCCAATTAATCCAAAAATTCTTGCACAAAAAGCGTTACAAACATTTTTGATTTTTTTTTAAATTCATAAGTATAAAATATATATTAAAAATATCTATGAACTGAATCATCTCACGAAATCTAGTGGATCTTATAAAAAACATTTAACATCCCGCGATGGCTACTGTTTAAATTTAGCTATAATTATACTAAATAAAGGCTATAGATATCATTTTTGATGCCTGGGTGTTATGTTATTTATTTGGCTGAGGATCTAAAAATCTTTTCTTGCAAATCTCTCTATCCTAGTATCTCATGCATTATGTGTATATGGTTGAATTAGAGCAGTCTTGAGTCCAGAATCAATCAATCAATAAAATTTAGTTTCTTGTTGTTTAAGAATGTACCGCCATAAGGCTGACCGATTTTTGCGGTGCTGATATGCTGAATGACCAAAGTTTGTAGAAAATAACAAGTTTTATCATTATATTGATTATTTTTAAACCTGGCCATTTTAAAGTGGTTTTCTAAATATAGTACAACTCCGTTAATATGAACATGATTAATTCAAAATACACCGTAAATCATATTATAAAATGCTCTATTTTGACTTTATAAATGTGGTTTCCTAGTTTAGAACTCAATTAATTGAATTGTATACGATAACTATTTGAAGTACCTTGTTAATTATTGGTATTGTTTCTCTAAATAATTACTTTTTTCGTTTCTACGACTTTCGTCATATTTAAAAAAAACCCCTCATTAACGTTGAATACTTTTCACTTGCAATTATTGTACTATGGACATCTCATAACCTTACTAATAGTCAATAACAAAGTAAAATCTTCGTTTAGATTTGTAATGAAAACGTGACGATGTAGGTCATTGTTTCCACTAGATTACTCCATGGAGAAAATCACCTATCCGCATTGATACCGACCTAGTTGCATGGGTATACATGACGTAGGTATTTTACGTTGGGTTTCTTTCACATTTTATTAGAATACTACAATATAATTAGGGGGAGGCCGGAGGGGTGTGAGCTAAGAAATTTTACACATCAAAAATCAATCAAATAATATGTTCTGCTTTCGATATCATCGATGGTCAAATAATGACTTCTCAATATACGAACCCACCAACATAGAAGTTAAAAATATAAATCGATTAAAATCAAATCACTGCGTACCCCGTGGTAACCGTTAAACTTTTAAATACATACATGATAAATTATTAATCGATCTATAGATGTCTCAATAAGACATCTTTTTTGGAGCGTGTACCGTTTTTATAACAATTATAAAAGAAAGTTTTCGACAGATGAGTACTTATACATTTATTTATTACGTCCACACACATAATAAATGCATTCCTCCTATAATGTTTTATACGGTAACCTAGGCTTGCATCCTTAACATCCTTTCCACGTATACATTTTAGAATATCCTTCGACATAAGCGGTCATAATAATATTGTAATTAACATTATGTGATTCATTATGTTCATTTCGAAAATAATAACAGAATGTTGCATTTTTAATAGTAATAGGGACCAATAAAATTGATTTATTTAATAATATACCTACTTACTACCTACATAGACTAAATAAATTGAAAATTGAAAATGCTGATGGAACGATCGAAGACCTTTGTAAGAAAGATAATAATAATACATTGTAGGTTTGCCATTATGAGAATATAGGTACATTTAATGATTACTACAAAATATTATTATAAAATGTAATTGCACTTTTTAATTTTCAATATACGCACTATACATGATATATTTTTTATGTTTACAGAACACTATTTAGTTGTAAAATATATTCGCTAAAACTTTACAATTATTATGCATTTTACTGATTTGTAATTTTGATAAAATTACAACATTTTGATGTCCAAGAGCGGAATGCAGAAACATTTGTCATAACTAAAATTTCCTTAGCAGAAAACACTATGCAGAAACATTGTCCTTAGTTAAGGGGGAGACGCATGCCAGCAGAGAACCTAGCGGAAATATACGAAGCTTGCAATTTGAGATTTTTTTTGATAATTTACAATTTTAACTGTATTATTTAATAAATATGTATCCGAAAACATTAAAAAGATTTTTTATTTATTTTTTAACTTAAAGATAAACTTACAATTGTAAAAAAATGTAATAAAATGTGAATTCGTTGCAGCGTCAAATCTTATTATTGCATTATATTTTATGGTCATAATTATTATTAAAATTTAGCTTATTAAGTTTTAGATTTTATGTGGTGTAGATTTTTGACTAATTTATCGTTTTAATATTTTTTATATATATTTTAAAAAACATCGATTTTTATAAAAATATAAATGTGTATAACTTGAAATCCTTTTTATTTATATCAACTCGAGCTTCAATATTGTGACCATGCCTAAAATAAAATTTGATATAAATAAAAAGGATTTCAAGTTAAGTATAAACATTTATATTTTTTTTAAAATCGATGTTTTTTAAAATATATATAAAAATATTAAAACGATGAATTAGTCAAAAATCTACACCACATAAAATCTAAAACTTAATAAACTAAATTTTAATAATAAATAAGGCCATAAAATATAATGTAATAATAAGATTTGACCCTGCAACGAATTCACATTTTATTACATTTTTTTACAATTGCCAGTTAATCTTTAAATTTAAAAAAAAATGAAAAATCTTTTTAGTGTTTTCAGATACATATTTATTAATTACTACAGTTTAAATTGTAAATTATCAAAAAAAATCTCAAATTGCAAGCTTCGTATTTTTCCGTTAGGTGCCTCTTTTCGCCTCTGATAGTATAAGCATCCCCCTTAAGATCATTTCTATTGAAAATAATACCATAATTATTTAAAAATTCTCTTTCCTATAGTTTAGGTAAATTATTTTATAATTGTTAAACGATGACAAAAATATGACAACTGCATTTTATAAATGCAATAACTATAAATACATATTAATATTAAATTATAATACTCTTATGTTTCCGTTATAAGTCATTATACGTGATTCCACAGGCACCGCAAGATATTTTTTTAACATGGTAACACTAGCGTTAAGTGTCATTCTTCCCTGGTATTTTGTATTTCTGCGGGCTGGCGTATAAAAGTAAAATAATATTCTGCAAGTACATGCCAAACGAATTAACACTATCAATATCCATATTGAGATACATTGTTAAATGAATTTGAGTGTATGGACTGTTTTATAGACATGCGAATTTATTTTGACAGCAGCTGTCAGTGGTAAATGGTAATACAGAAGGGGGCGTATTCATGACAAAAGTAGTCTA
Organism: Rhyacophila brunnea; assembly: GCF_057557595.1. NCBI lineage: Eukaryota > Metazoa > Arthropoda > Insecta > Trichoptera > Rhyacophilidae > Rhyacophila > Rhyacophila brunnea. Next base: position 2,585,465 of record NW_028232796.1, on the reverse strand, counting down.
TGGTTAAGGATTCCTTAACTCTATACTCAGGATTGTCTATAGTTAAGTCATGCTTTTCGCCGACTTATCCTTAGGATCAAAATCTTAGATTGTGCATTCCGCTCTAACTACATAAATATTTTCCTTAACATAGATACCAATATCTAGGTAGTATGGTATACATATTTAAAAAAAATGTATATGGGTTCATGTATTCATCACAATGATGTATACTATTTGCCATTCAATAATGTAAAATGTGGAAAGTAATATTTTAGATTAGGCACATTTTCTTGGAAATATTGATATTTTAACGACGCCCGCGATGGTCAAGCAGTAATGTGTCGGTTTGTAAAGTCGTGGGTCTCGGGTTTGAATCCCGAGTCTGGAAAAATCACACGTCTTTTCAATCTGTGTCTTGCATCCAGAGTACTTGCGGACATAATGAGTTGAGGAAGTGGCTAACATCCATTTTTCTCGCAAAATAAAAAAACTGTTACGAAACACATTCGGGAGGCGGATGGAATTGTAGAGCCAATTCAATGTGTGTTTGATTGGGGTTTAGGGAAAAGACTAAGTATTTGCGTTGAGTGTATACATGAAAACAACATCTAATAATGATACCATTATGTCAATATTATGTGGAGGTCTATTTATCCTGCTCATTATCAAAAAATCTACTTAACTTTTAATTTTATGGATACAGCACTCAATCAATAAAACATTTCCATATCGATCAGAATCCAGTGGGTCGATGAGTCCAAAGGCATCCCACCGCCATTCGAGCTATCAGATCACAAAACAAATAATACGATCTCAAAAATATTAATAATAAAAGGTCCGTCAAGCAAAAAAAAAAAACAAAATGGAAAAAGAGAACGAAGACAGTGTTTAAACAAACAGAGCCCAGCGAATGTACAAAGTATTGGTCGACAACAATAGAATACCGCGACCGGCTTTATATAAATCATCATTGTAGGAAATCTTGATCGGGCGGCTATCGCATAATAAATTATTGGACGTCACACATCCTGACGGCAATAGAAATGTCCGACGGTCGCTGATTCGGACTGACTGGTCGGTATCCGTTGCTTAGGAATAAGTCATGAAATATTATGTTCTCCATACAAGGGCGGATTGCAGGGTTTCTTGTTGATTTTTTATGAATAGCTAAAGACTTATAACTACTGTTGGTAACAGTATATACTATGCAAACAGTCCACAGTCATTGTTATAAAGCAGTTTAACTCAATGCGGAATATCTAAAACTCACAATTGCATGTTTTTCAATGTGAGTTTAGTTTAGACCGAATAAGTTGAGCATGTAGCTAACATCATTTTCTCGTAAAAACAAAAATCTTTTAATACAACCTCTACTATGTGGAGGCCCATTTGATTTTCTGAAGATCGGACATGGTAAAAAACGATATTTACAATAATATTTTGGCAATCCTATCCAATTAATAGCAATCGTATAGACATGTTTTTTTTATTTATTAAAAAAGACACACTGAGTACATAACAAATTATTAATTCGAGAAGTTCACAACATGACATTTAGAATACAAAGTATACAAAGAATACACAGAAAATTACAAGTAAATCGCAAAAAACACGAGGTAGAGAAAAAAACAAAGGAAAAAATAATTTTATATAAAATAAATAAAATAAAAGAAACATCAATAATTTAAAAAAAATACAAATAAAACAATAAAATATAATTTAAAAAACAGAATACATAATGTATCGCTGAAAATGTATACATCTCTAGGGAGTGCATTGACCAGTCACACAGCCCTCGCTATTGGTGCCTGGTGAGCCTGATGTGAGAAAACAGTTTTCACTCAATATAAGTCATGGCTGCACTGCGACCACGCATGTAATAATTATTGTAGGGTGCATACAAATTCTAATTTTCCAGAATATCGGGATTGGAAACTATACCACGTGAGAGCAGGGGAAAATGCGAGCAGAAGTGCTCTACGAGCTTCAAGAGAGTGAAATCCAACTGTAATAATTTTTAAAACATTTGACAGTGTATGGACTGCGCATCTCGATGACATGAATGCAGTTTTGAAAAACTTAATGTAGTCCGTATCCTATGCTTATATATTTACCAAAAGAGTTAGTAAAATTGCTGAGCTCTTGTTATACTTACTTTTTTTTTATATTGTCTCTTTCCGGTATGCCACTTCGTGAGTCAATAATTACGTGGACGCGTATACATAGGGCCTGAATATATTAGACACGAACAAGATATTGTAGAGCAGGCACACGTTCATGGACAGGTATTTCATGCATTTGATCATTAGGGCCCGGATTTATATGCTAGTGCATGTTTGTTAGAGTGTATGCAGAGCTATGAGAGTTGCACAGAAATCCGTGGTGAAAGACGCAGAATCCAAAAATAAAATTTTATTGTGCATATAAATGCATATTTGAGACGTTAGAGCATATTTGAGACATTAGTGCATATTTTAGGGCTTTTGCATTCATAACTTTAGATTTTTTACTTTACTTTATCGAAATATAACTAAAATAGGTAAGTAGACAGTTTATATGCACTTGCTGTGGATTTATCAGAAAAGTGAAGTCAACTCGGGCGGGCACCTTTATTTAAATTTTGCGCAATCACCTATGTGGACGTTGAGAAGTCGTTTTCCGCATATAAACAAAATACTGACAGATATGCGGAAGATTTTAATGCTAAAGCACAATATTGAAAAAAATATTGTAACTTTTTTCGGACAAAAAAACAGCACTTAAATAATAGTATTTAGGAATAGTTAAGTGTGTCGTTTTTGTTTTTTAAAGTTGTGTTTAGTTTACATTGCATTTCTTATTCAATTATATTAAAAAATTATACTTAAACTATTTTGAATATTTTGATTGATTATTTGCCCTTTTTTGTTATTGTATTATATTGATTGAGATTATTAATCTGTTATTCGATTTTTATCAGTAATATTAGGTAAAGTGGATATTTACAATTTTTTTCCATAAAAATGTAAATTTTTAATTGCATATTTCTTTGGTTTTAGTGCATATTTTATTGATTTTAAGTGCATATGTGCATACATATAATCATGTTTTTGTTGCATATAAATCCGCTCCCTATTGATGATATGTTTTGGATAATACGGCATCTGCTTAGTATTCAAATGGTTGCTGATTGATTACCGAATATGCAAAAAGTATTCTATTAAATCTCAATAAGGCGAAAAGGACTTTGAAAATTGTTAAATTTAATATGAATGACAATTCTATAATGTGTGAGACATTCACGGTTGTTTGGAATCATAATATTTTTTTTTGGCTATCTCCGCGTGTTCATTTCTTAACAATGGCAACGAGTCCGAAACTTTGAGGAAAGAAGGAAGAATAACATCCGGGCTACCGGGGTGACAACCCAAAAATGTATTGCGATGATGACAGACAATTCTCGCGAAATATTATGACGTTAATTACTATTAGAAATGAAAAACAGTTCAATACATTGTAGTTATATTTTATTTATCGTAAGTAGGTACATGTTTTCACAATCATTATATTATAATAAATAGGTAACTATGTAGGTAGGTACCTGTTTTGTTCTTACTAACATATTGCTATCATAATATTGAAGCGTTTGCTATTTCCAATATGTATTTAATTCCAGCTTACAACTAACTTATTATTATATTATATATTTATTGTTCTTCGATTTAAAAAAAATCATAATTATTAATTAGGATCTGGAAATAATTTTCTTAATTCGGTGAGTTTTAATAGGCATCTAGTACCCAGTAATAACAACAGAACCCAGTAAAAACAGGCGGAAAATCAATACTCTCACATGCTGTGTTACAGCCGACATCTTGGAAAATAGTGGACGATGTTCAGATTGTCAGAAATTTAATATTTCATTAACGTCTAAAAATATTGGGGAAAAAATCAAACAAAAATTAAGAAACTTTAGAAATAGTTACACAATTACTTTTTATATCGTATTTGAGCTGTAAAATAATGAAATGGTAAATGTAAAAAACGTTTGAATTTGAATTTACTGAAGTAGTGACCGTGTTAAGACACTTCTTAATTCACTGTGTATCTGATGCATTTTTTTTAATGGCTGAATTTTTTAAATTAGTCGCTGCTTTCCTATATCGTTTAGCACTAACTTACTGCCACTATCGATTACTTTTACTGTCCAGTAAATTGAATTGGTAAGTAAATGAAACAAACATTATTCAAAACCGTTTTTTTTCAAATCATAATGCACTATTTAACTATCTTAATATTTTTAATGAAAACCTTTATTATCCTTATAATAATACAATATTATTCTCATTAACTTACTCTTTTAGATAGCTGATTGTTAAACCACATATAAAACTTTGCAGACGTTGCTTACTCAACTATGTTTATTCAAAAAGCGATGAGCTAACCATACTTATTAAAATACATATTAATATTATAATAATTAGTTTTACTTACAGTATTATTAATAATATCAGTGGTTTTTAATTTTTTTTGTCTTACGCCACCCTTCATGTCTAAATAATTTCTAATGGCGCTCTAAAAATACTAAAAATATTAGTTAAATGGCTCAGCCTTCTGTATCCCACATATTTTTTTAAAAATCGCGGAATCAAACTTGATACAGCTAATCGGTGTCATACCTAGGCAAAGTGTAACCCTTCAGTAGACCCCTCAAAAACCCGCATTAATAGTGGTCTCAAACTGCATGACTGTAAAATCATTACCTAGGTACTTATACCGAATTATTTCGCAATTTTAAACGAATGCACGCGACGCGTTCCGATATACACTTGTTATGTTCGTTTGTACTACATACGAAAAATTTATCGTTCCACGAAAAACTCCGAGTAACGCATTACCTTCTACCCTCACGAGACGTCACTGTAGCTACCCCAATTTTTTTGAGATCTTGAATCTATGTAAATGTCTTCATACTTTCTTTCTGAATGTATTTATAAAACCAATTGCCAAGGCGTGGTAAGTGTTGTTCAAAAATATTGTTATATCATTCGAGGAAGCACTGGGTGATCAACATAGGTGCAATAAAGGTATCTATGATTGTGATTGTGTATTACAGCAGCAGCCATATACCTATTAAGATTGTCTGGATTATTACACATGGCGCACACTTTGAATACCAGTGGTTTATGTGATATTCTGAGAAAGTAAGCACCTAAACTACCTAACTTTCATAGTCATTAATTAACAATAAAATACAAAATCTGAGATATAGTAGGATTGAATAATAATAATATATAGTGCATAAGTATTTAGCATTACAACACTGACTAACATTAAGTAAATGTCTTAAAACAATAATTTGTAGGATTTGAGCTATAAATAATATAAGTTAATCATTGTTAAATTTATTTAATATCTAGTTTGTTTCATGTATGTTTTTTACTCACTGCATATTATGCATTCATATGCCAATAGTCAAATTTGTAAAGCATACTCGCCGAAACGAACATCTATCTTTCGTTCACGATGAGAATAAGTATCTATAATTTAATAATAAACCACTATAGATATGCCAATTTGTCTTGAAAATCGTCTCTGCAATGAGTCTGAAAGACTTCGAGGAAAATACAATATAAATTACTGCCATTTTCCATATTATAGAGGACGAAAAACTTTATTCTATATATATGGAGCCTTAATGTATAAAATTGAAGCAGTGAACCGCGAGCAGAACCACTGGTACCCCGATGAATAGACTAACAGCCAACAATACCTACTACACTTTTTAGATTAAAAATTGTTTAAAATTTGTGTAAAATCGTTCATAACTGCACTCGTATGCAAGTATGTAATTACAATGAATATACAAGGTTTTTCTTCCATTTCTTGAGTAAGAAAATCGGAATGGCGAAGCCGGGTCTCACATCTAAACTCGCCTAGTCTGCGGCACAGCCGTAAATCAAACCTTCTAGGAATGTCGTTCCGATGTTATATATGAAGACCACGCACACCTACATAGCGATAGCCTCTCAAAACTTATATATATATATATCTAGATGCGGCGACCGGCGTGCAGGAATGGCCGATTCGTAAGTGTGCGTATGCATGCTGGCGTCTTCGAATCGCAGCCCGAGACGCGTGCGATTTATTGATAGCAGCACTAGATGTTTTTTTAAAACTAAAAAGATGCATTAAATTTGACCAATCTACGGAGCTCCATTTGGCAACGTGTATTTTGTGAATAAAAATGACGTCACATTGCACTTGTAGTAATTTATTATTATCTATAACATCAGTCGCCTTCTGTGAAATGAATGATAATATATTTATACACAGGTATCTACACTAATCTAGTTACGTCTATTTTATGTCAGATGATAAATCCACTGGCCTTTTGTTTGCAAAATCGAAGGGTATTCTTTATGTAGTGACTTTGTTGAAAAATCTAATATGAAATGTTCATCATAATATTGGACAATAGAGCCAAGAAAACATAGAGAAGGTCCATAATAATATTGAGACTTGAAGACTACATTCATTATACTCTCTCTCCTACACGATGCCAGCTTTTGTACCGGTAGCGGTTTATAAATATTTGAAAATTAATATTTAATTTTGATTGCGTACCCGCCGAGGTCAAGTAATAAAAATATCGATTTTTAAAACTAGAGATTGCTGATTCACATCCTTTGTCTGGAAAATTAAAAAAATGTTGTTTTTTCAATGTGTTATTGTAATATGTAATATAATGACTATTTAAAAAAAAGTTATCAATTATAAATATATTATTTGTATTTTTCATTCTATAATTAAGTGTTATAATCAAATCAATACAGCCGTGAGATCGAAATATACCTACACACAACACAAAACTATTCTTTAGTAATTTCATGGATATTATCAATTTTCTCTGATATTACAGTAAGTGTGTCAAGGGCCATACATCGTGAAGGGGGCCCCTCCCTATCGCTAAGAATAAAGACAGTGTGTACGCGGTAAAACTAATCTCTATATTTAGTGTTTTATTGTATATTTTAATACATTCATTCAAATTATGGAGATGTTAAGTATATACACAATTAAAAATTGTATCGTACAACCACATAACTTTAATTTATTGAAAGACTTTTTTTTACTATTAAAGCAAATTTGTGATGTGTGTTTATCTCACTTATCTGGTCGATTCTCCTCGCTGGGCCCCTCCTGAGCCCGGGCCCCAGACTAGAGCCCTATCAGCCCTCCCCCCCTTGTGGGGGCCATGAAGTGTGTTTAATAATGTTTGAGACTTTCACGGTTGTTTTTTATCGTAATAGATTCTTGGGTTTCCACCGCGTGTACTTCTTCCTTCTTTCCTCGACATTTTGGGCTCATTGCAGAGGCTATTAATTATCATGGCGATCTTGTCTTTGTCGTCGGCTAGCCGGAACAGTTCAGTGGAGCTGCAGTCGTACCAATCACGGCGGTTCTTAAGCCACGTCTCTTGATTATTATCTCATTATAATGGCCTCTGCAACGAGCCCGAATCGTAGAGAAAAAAAGGAAGAAGTACACGCGATGGAAGCCCAAGAATCCATTACGATAGTCAATAGTGTATAATGTATATTATAATAGCTTTTTTTCAATAAATTATAAATTTATCAGCGCGAAGAATTATCCGGATATGCAGTTTTAACAGTACCTATGTATCATCAGAAACAAATTGCCCGATCAGAATATTGAGAGAAATCATGTTGAGCAAGAGAGTCCTAAATATTTTTTGTGTAATTACTTCATTTTTAATTAAAATAGTTGAATGAAGTCAAGTCATACGTAATAATTTTTGGCGGCTTATCGTATTGTATTTATAACATTTTATTGCCATTTGAGTCGTTCAATATTCGACATAAGAATTTATTTTTTATATTATTTAGTAGGTATGCATATTTCGTTTGTTTAACGCGTGCGTGCTACCTGTGCTCCTGTATGGCTGTGAGACATGGCATCTTTTTTTTTTTTTTTTCCGACCATGTCCGATCCTGATAGGATCATATGGGCCTCTACAGAGTGGAGGTTTGTATTGACAGATTTTGTTTTTTACGAGAAATGGATGTCAGCCACTTGCTCAACCTATTAGGTCCATACCCTGACACACACAAATTTAAAAACAATATGTGTACTTGCCAGACCCAGGATTCGAACCTGGGACCCACGGCTTTATAGTCCAACGCTTATGCCGCGCGGCCACCGTGGGCGTCTTAGACATGGCATCTTACTAAGTTTAAAGAGTCTCGGCTTTTGAGCTTTGAGAATCGATGTCTCCGCCGAATCTTAGGGGTACATTGATACGACCGCGTTACAAACACCCGATTTCGTGAGCAGACACAACAGCCTTCGGTGATTGAAGTTATCACGAAGAGACGCTTTACGTGGCTGGGACACGTATTCCGGATGCCGTCAAAGAGTGCAGCACTTCGTACCCTTGTGGCACAGCCTCAAGGGTTCCGTCGCCGTGGCCGGCCCTCCCTCACCCTGCAGCGCTGCTACAAGAGCGACCTACGTGCTGCAGGTCTGACATGGCGGGAGGCGCAAGAGTTGGCGATGGACCGAGGGAAGTGGCGCCAACTTGTGCTTGCCCTGTGCCCCAATGTTGCGACGTGACATGGTGGAAGAAAAAGAGAAGATGCATATTTAATTTAATTTTGAACTGATTTTATAAATCATTTACCGGGATGGTTTTAAATCACTAGTCCGTTCTTTGTATGCTATTAGGTATATTATGAAGTTATTGAAATATATTGATTAATTTACTATGTATAGCATCATGGCGATTCTTGGATAGTTTTAGTTTATTACATAATTTACCTTCATCCGTTTTCGGTCGTTAATTCAGCTTCTGCCCAACTTTTATAATGGCCCATCTCCTGTTTTAAATATTTACGGATCGAAGACTGCGTCACGATTAAAATATAAATCGTTTATTAAAACGTCAATGTTTTGCAATCGGAATGCCGAAACAACCGATCGATAGATACAGCGATATATTTGATTTGACCCACAACAAACAAAGTATTGTGAAGAACGCCGACTGACCGGGGGACTAAAAGATGACTATCGAATTGGTATGTCAAGACTTTCAGCAGTCAAACGATTTTTATTGAATATGACATAAATTTATAATTATTATTGAACCATTAAAAATTGTTCTAGGCATAATATTATTTCAGGCGCGCACACAGAAAAATGGTTAGAGAGGGTCCATTTCGAAAACATATCATCAGCCTGAAGACCTCTCCAAGCTGATTCCACTTCTCTCGGCCCTATACGTCGCATTGCTACGTACTTCCGCAGAACTTAACCATTTCATCGATCTTGCGGCCTCTAGGTCTACCTTCCGGACGTTTTGTACCTCTTCAGTACCATTGCATTACTAATTTGTCCAGCGATTGTCCCTACTTTGAGCTATATGTCCAACTCATTTACATTTGAGGTTGTTAACAAACTGTATTACATCAAAAACCCTTGTCTGTTTCCTTATCCACTCATTCCGCTTTTTGTCCTTTTACGTTATGCCCAGCATCATAGCCTCCACATCCTGAATCGGGCCCCCAGGCTAGGATTTTTAGCGGCCCCCCTACCTATCGCTAAAGGTAAAGGGAGTGTGATGCACTACACTAGCGTTTTCCATGGTGTACGCGGTAAAATTAAGGTGTATTTTTAGCGATTTTTTTGTATTTTTAATATGTAAATCCATTTGAATTATGGAGTTATTGAGTATCGTCACACAGTTAAAAATTGCATCGTACAATCAAATATTTTAATTTATAATCATTATCTAACTAAAATAGCGACTTTTTTTACTATTAGAGCAAATTTGTGGTCTGTGTTTATCTCGCTTATCGGTCGACTCATCACGCCGGGCCCTTCCTGAGCCCGGGCCCCTAGGCTAGAGCCCTGTCAGCCCCCCCCTTGTGGGGGCCATGTCCAGCATGCACCTCTCCATACCACGCTGTGCTATTCAAAGTTTCTGGGTCTCTCTTTTAGTTTGGGTCCATGTTTCACACGCATATGTGATTACCGGAACATATATCTAAGTACATAATGATTTATTATCCATTTCTTAGATCAGCGGGAGAGAACGGGGTTCACAAAATCAGCAAAATTCCTCATTTGTCCTACCTACTAAGTACTTATAACTTCTCGTCACCTCAACCGTGGACCCTTGCATTTTTCCGGATACTTTACCCATGCCCATACATTCCGCACTTTGAGTTGATGGAGACCTGACATACAGCTATAACTAAGGTTGTTCACTTAGGATGTATTGCAACCGGTCGCATCCTCAAGTGATTATCGAATTCGCTTGGCATTACGATCATCATTATGAGGTCCGTTTGTATTGCCGGCGCTGTCTTGGCTTTTAGACATGCTGCGTGAGAATATTACAGTAAAGATTAGATGCCTCAAATTATTGCACCAATTCATGAGTGCCGCGAGTCTTCACTGACATAGGCCATGCGTCTTGTACAGCGCCTTGATGAGAAGTAATTTTTCATTCACCCACATAATTTGTAACTTTATCAGTCCTGGGGAGGGGTTTGGTAATTAATATAATGATCAATAATCAATCACTAATAATAATTTAAATTACGGATAAACAGTGTGTTAATACTCTCAAAAAAAATATTTCGATTTTATAACCAACGGCGAAATATCTATATACCTACCTACTTAACTGCCATTGGAATTGTACCTGTTTGAAACGGATTTCCTCGCATGCGATTTGCATTTCTCTTATAAAAATCGATTAAAGTAATGAATAGTTTCAATTTTTTCACGTTAAATAATTCGAAAAGGAGGGCACACCATTTAAGAGGTTTATCGAGCGTGCGTCGTCATCAAATACCACGATCTGAATAATCTATCATTAAAACTAATAAAATGGAGGATTTTTGGAACAGGTACCAATTTAATGATTACGCGTGCTTCAAAAAGGTTTTGCTAATGTTAGATATTACTGCTGCTTCACGTTTGCGATTTGCAAATTCAAGGAAAAGTTGAGATTTCTGAATGTAATAATAGTTATTTTGATATGTAGCTAAAACGATTTTATTAGGCACAATGAATTAGTATTCCTATGAGAAACGAAATTTAAATTAGCATAAGTACCTATAAAATGACGATATAATAATAATATAAGTAGGTACATAATATAATATAAAGCTTTCATTATTTAAATTTTTTTAAATTCCTACAACGTTAAAAAGCTAAATATTTACAAAAAAACCTGATGAAAGATTATTACAAACTACTTTAAGTATGTACCTACGTAGTAAAAATTTAAAACTTTACGTTTAAATTTCAATCCTATTAGCAAACAGAGAGCCAGTTACCAGTTCATTAAATGAAAACAAAATTTAACGTGTTAGGTTAATTCAGCGAGATATTCAATCATGGCCCCCACAAAGGGGGGGCTGACAGGGCTCTAGCCTGAGGGACCGGCGTGGCCAGTTAAGTGAGATATACATACATATCAAATTTGTTTTAATAGTAAAAAAGTCACGTGCGGCGCTATTATATAAAGAATATTTACGTAATATGAAATTAAATTTGATATGATATTATGAAGATTGATAAAGTTAATCCTTTATATGCCGCAATTAGTTAATTGATAGTAATTAACGTAAGAATCGGTGTAATTAAGGCGTCCAAAGACGCTCTGGGCACTTAACCGGTTAAATGATAATTCATGTGTAGAATTTTATTTTATAATTATTTTTAGTGTGTTTCCTGACAATAAAAATGGCTATTTATCCGATATGTCGAAGGGTTACTTATCCATCACACAGGGGGTAGCAATTAGTACATTATAACTTATGATTCTGAGTGCCTACAACTTATTTATTTAAAATTACGAAAATCGCTAAAAATACACGAAACAATCTTATTTTGACCTCAAAGAACATTAGGGTTCCGTGGAATACCATTTAGGGAACCCTAATGGAAAAAATCACACTGCCCTTCACCTTAGCGATAGGTAGGCTGTAGGTAGGCACCAAACATCCTGGTCTGTTCAATTATACAGTTATTTTACAATAAAACAAAACCACTCAAAGTAATAGGTAAATAATTAATGTCGACAAGAATTTTGCTACATTTTGCTCAACACCTTGTTAGACTATTCAGAAAATATAATAAATATCTAGTCTGGTCGAATGCCATATAAACCACTGCTATTTTAATTTTTTAATCAAAATTTGACAACCAGCATCTATGAAAATTGTGTGAAACTGTTTACTTATGAAATATCACAAAAAAATAGTTAAAAAGTTAAATCAATTCCCAATAATCTCAATCATAATATAATTCAGCCATTAAGGATGCAATTTTATGTTGTTTACATAAGGTACCTAGCTACATAATTATTATTTAAATGTAAGGATCGTTAATTACTTATTTTTTTTAATCCGTTGAATACTAACTATTATCAACCTACCTAATATTAAATATTATATTTTTCTTTGGTCCCAGGAAAATTGTAGGTAAAAAAAAATTCTTTACTAAATCCACATATTATGTCAATCAATGATTCCTATGAATAAGTAACATTTTTATATAATTTTATTTTATCGATTATAAAAAGCCTGCTCAGTGGAATAGATAGAAGTTTGTACGGATGGTTGATGATTATACGTGTCACTGGTTCAAATTCCATGACTGATGTTATATTCACATATTATTTCTTAACCTATACTTATGAATTTAGATTTTAGTTAGATCTACATTCTACAGCATTCCGAGAAGTTAACAAAAGTCCTTGCTAAATAATCTCCATATCTTTTTAGATCCGTATACCTACTCCATAATGGAACGGAAAGCCTGTCAAAGTGGGCCAGGTATCTAAATATACTATCGGGACAAGGAAGTAGATTAAAATATTCACGAATCTAAGTAGTTGCTGTGTGTATCAAGATCTGTTCACTTCCTTATAAGCAATCCGAGCGATTTTCAAGAGTCATCGACATAGAACTAACTCGTTTGACCATCCATAGGCAATGAATGCTATGACATTTCAATTTCTATACTCGGTGATTGCAAAGCGTTCCCGAGAAAAATGTTCAATAACATTTCATTATTTATTTCTATGTAGGTAACTAACTTCGAATGCCTTTTTAACTGTATATTTCAGTTATCACCGTTGTATGTTTTTTAGACAGCTACTTGGAAATATTTATAATATTTTCATACATTATTATAGGTACTTAACATAACTTACATAACACAAATGCATTTTGTATTTGTTGCTGTCAATACATTGCATTCTACATTATACCGTTAAAAAGTAAATTACTTACAAACATAACAGTAGGAATGTATATATTATATGAATGTTTTTATCTCATAGTACCATAATATACATAGTACACAATACATTCATACCCATTAACAATATAATAAGCGACTGATTTTGTTTTTCTCAGTATCTGTTTGGTACATAGTATATAAAAAGAAATAACCAAGAGTCCAAAAATTGTAGGTACTTACTAATAGTTAAATAATAATTCTCAATTATTATTGGTTTAAATTAGGTTTAGTGAGCCAGTTAAAATTATTGTTTATTTTTTTGTTATTTATTGTCACACGTATCTATGAATATATTAGCTATACGCAGGACTTGTGATGATGAAAACTTGTTGATATTATGTATTTTGTATAATATCTATTTCTCGTCTTCTATAATAAAACCAAATTTCATACCCCTTTAAAATAAGGACAGTCGAACGCCAATCTTGATGAGTGATTGGGCCTCTTTGGCCGTCCATGAGACTCTCAGCATTCGCCTTCAGTAAAACAATTGGAATACGTATATTATGTATTATGATACAATTTAATATTTATTATCTCTTATGTATTTCTATATAATATCTATATAAGCCTGTATAATCGGAGCAAATAACGTGATATGTTCTAAACTAAAATAGATTTGAATGAAATAAGTTTTCATTGATCATCAGTTAATGTAAAGAGAATTAGAAATTATGGTTAATATTGAAAAAATGTGAAATTTAATACTTTAATACTAAATAATTACAAGATAAAAAGAACTTTTTATATACAACGTTTTTAAATTTTCTGTTGAATCATATAAACTTGACTTGACTAGCTTAAACGATCAAAAAAATTGTACTTGATAGAAATACTGAATGAAGAAATGTGATTCCATGTTGATTTCCATAGTAACGTACGTATATATTATTTAATAATTTAGTTGCTAGACCCCGTAGCAACCAATAATGGCATCGAAATAACTTTTCATACAAAACAGAATTAACCAAAAATGAATTCAATTCTACTTAAAGATGGCTAAAAGTATTAAAAAAATGCATTGGGTTCATGTTCTGGTATATTCTAAAAGTTTCAAATGTCTAGCTAGTCGGGAAGTTAGTTGAAAATCGATTGCAAGATTTGTACCGGACAAATAAGAATACGAGCTAAAAAAACGTTGTAAAATCAATTCGGTTCCATGGGGTGAGAACAAAAGTTATATTTTAGATTCACATTATCAAATCCATTGGTGATGCCGCGGTGGGAGTCAGGTGTAATTTGTGTACTTTGAATATTTTGAAATTAAGTTCCGCGCAAAGTGCACACATTCACATAATGCCGGGTCCAGACTGGCAACAAGTCAGTGTGGAGACGGCATAAGGACCAAGACACCAACAATCGCAAATCATGGTCTAGGTATATTGACTTTGGCTATAAAAGTCTCCCGACACTGGTGGTTGTTATCTGGCTGGTATCGACATCTTTTTACGGCTGGTGTGACTCAAGTAATAGGCTAGTCATTAAAATCGAAATTGTCATAAAATCATAGAGATATTCACGACAATACTATAAAACAATCCATCAGAAACTTCCCATAAAACTATATGTAAATATTATAACGTCAAATTAAACTATTTAGATAATGAACATTTTATTGTCCATTATGAATAATGTGCGGTCATAAAATTGAATAATATAAACATTTAAAACAGGACTCACTAAACTTGGCGTCGATCAATCGTTACAATTTGTAAACGTTTACAGATAACATCAGCATTTTTTGTCCCTTCTTATTATAAGTCAATAAATAATGAAATCGAAATACAAGAAAGAAGAAGTCCCTCATAAAAGTGAACCGAAAGTCCTTCATCAAATAAGCCGCGTTCGTGATTCACGCAAACGGAATCCATGAATTAAAATTAGTTCCAATGAGTAAAATCTGATATCAAAATGTTTCGGTGGTTCCCATCAATATCATTGGTTAGTCATTCATGATAAATTTAACGAACTGCTTCTGCGGTACTTAACTAATTTAAATTAAACATTTTAAAGATTACTCTTCAGTGCCAAAGTTAATTAGGGAGTTATAATCATTGAAATATTAACAACGGTTATATTTTAACTTAAAATTTAAATAATAATTATACAGTAAATAATATATAAAATATGTACTACATTGCACATAACTAAAATAAATAATGAAGTTTCCAACCATATCCGACCCTAATAAGATCATATGGGCGTCCACAGAGTAGAGGGTTGTATTAAGAGATTATGTTTTTACGAGAAATGGATGTCAGCCACTTGCTCAACCTATTAGGTCCATACTCTGACCCATACATAAATTGAAAAACAATGTGTGTACTTGCCAGACCCAGCGCGGCCATCGTGGGCTGTAGGTACATATATATTAATTTACAGTATCATATTGTGATACCCACCGTGTAACTATTTCAGCTTTATTCATATTGATCATCTCTCCCACTCTCCTGAAAAAAAAAATAACAACCACAATAACGACGTTAAGATCTAAAAGGCGTTTCTAGTTAAAAAGATTTTCGGCGAATGGATATGAATCAGCGCTCGGAATGGAGCGGAACGCCCCGGAGCGCCGTTCCGGTTCGTGAATACCTCGAAAATTCCGTTCCGTCTCGTGGAATCCTCGAATCTACCGTTCCTTCTCGTGGAATCCTGATAGCGAGATGTCTCGTAAAATTTTCGAGCCTCATCAGACTATTTGATATGGCGTTCCGGTTCAGAATGTGTTGAAATTGAGGAATATAAATTAGTATAATATATTTTTTTTTAAATCTTTCTATTAAACAATGATTTTACTTGTTGACTACCCCTGTTAATACTTCGTACATGTCGATACAAATAATTGGTGCCACAGGAAGCCAAATTTCTTATTAGAAATGCATCTAGGTATATTTTTTTCCTAACAATGCATTTCTAGACAACCCATGTGTCTGATAATAAAAAATACAGTTTTTATTGAAGAAAGAACCCTTACATTTATTGCTCTCTTCCGTTTTCTTTAAGACAATATGAGATAATAGTACCCACTTATAGGTATTATTCTATTCTATAGTGATATTTGACAAGTTGTTTTTTGCTTGAAGACAAAATCACAGAATACATAATTTATTTAGGGTACCTATTACTAATAACGATAATAACGTAAAATTATTACGTACCTAATAATTGTAATACACACTGGTAGGTACGGTTTGATTTTCAATTAAAACACATAAAATATCTACATAACATTATTGTGAAAAATAGTTAATTTGTTAATTAAAGTTTTATGAATAATTAAATTACCTCAGTGTAGGTATCTACCAAGGCTTGGATTTTCGACTCTTTGGTATCAAACGCGGAGCTTAGCTGACTTGGATAAGACTGGTAAGAGTGTAAATCGCGGGTTCCCAAACAGTTTTTATTTTGAGTACATTTGTAATCAATATGGGAGTGGAAGTCACAATGTTTATGGAGTGAAATGAATGGGAGAAACAAAATCATAACTACTGTCCGATTGACGATTGCGCAAAATATAGGATATAGTATAGCTAACTTTACATAGGTAGGTTTGACGCATTAATAGTTTTGACAATACATCACAAGACAATCGAGGCCGTTCATTAGTCGACCTGTTGATGTTGGTGTTCAGCACAGAAAAGAAATTTCTGAGTTCCCTGGTGTTCAGCAACTATGCCCTTTTTATGGATTTTAGGGTCTCTCATATTGTCCGAATTATTGCGTCAATAAAACAAAAGCACCGGACGCGCGCTGACCGCCCGTCATCCAGGCAAACAATAGTGATTTATTGCAGACAGCTTGCATTTATTTTACTTGCATTGTTTGTAAAGTTTTTGTTTAAACTGTTTTGTAAAAATTTTGAAAAAATAAAGCACTTATTTGGTCATTTTTAAAGGATGACATATGTCCCAAAGTTAGTACGTATCTTCTTTCTCTCTGAACTGGTCGCATTATTTCCTTGTAATTTAATATTTCCTATAATAAATATCAATACAAAATATTTTTAACGTAGATATATAACATAAGTGACAATAAAATATCATCCAAATGTTTTTGATGATAAAATTAATATTAATATTGATACGTTTGAAAATTAAAAGCGTATACCTATTTCTCGTTGATATATATTCGTGTTTTTTGCTTGACTTTTTTATAATTATTTTATATATCAACTTACCTACAAATCCGTTTATTAAGAAATATCTGTTATCTTAGTGTAAATTATTATTGATTGTACGGTACTTAGTGTAGTGAAATATTAGTGTCGTGTCATATAATTACTAAGTATCTATAATATACCGACCACAAGAGAAATTAAGTGCTTCAATAGTGGAACTAAAATGATTTTTTTTTATAATATTTTTATTTTATAGCGGTTTAGTTTTGTGTTACCTACCCAGTAAAAATCTCAAAATTACTATGCCTGTGGTGAGTTTCGTATTTTATTTTGTAAATAGTTCATAAAAATGGTTCTCTTTATCGCTCCAAATAAAAAGTAGACATATTAACATACATATTATAAAAATAACGGTACTTATATTAAAACTTATCGAATTACCTTCAGGTTCTTAATATTTCACTAGGTAGTTTTTTTGTTGATAATGCTATTGAAACCACCATTCGTATTTTGTATTCTTGATTATATATTAATTGATCCTGGTCCAATTATTAAGTATCGTTATAGCCATATATGAAAAGATTTGTGCTTAATTAGGAATCCCAATGAGCCAAGGAAAACCAATGCCAATCGAATCGAGTAGAGATAATAACTAGATCTGTGCATATCAGTCAAAATGAAAATATGCACTAGGAAAACAATTTATAACACGAATTATAGAGGATAGAAGAATAATGGAGAGTAAACATTAACACAAACCAATTAATGGTGAGGCGGAAATACATAATATTATGTCATATGGAGACGTTAAATTTTCCTCATGTTACTAGTAGGTATATTAAAACAAAATAGTAGAAGTGCGACATCTTTTTAATACAATCCAATGAAACCGAGTTATCATAAAAATTGGGATGGCCATTAACTCTGGCTAGGGGCGATATTTTCTTTAGTGATACCATAGAGCAGTCACGTCTTGAAGGGTAGGTAGGTAATGCACTGTTTATGTGTTCCATACGTTAAGGAGCGGCAAAAGAGGATAATATAATTTTTCGAAGAACCATTTCGTGGGAAAAAAAATTCGCCTGCGATATATTTATATTATTGATTATTTGATTTGTCCTACAAAGGCCTATAATATAGTATAGGCTGTTCGGACTTCAGATCTGCCCCAAATTTGCAATTGTTTACCTTTACAAGCAGGGCTGAATTCACCAAAGGGCTACAGGTCCGGGACCCTAATTTAGTAGGTCTCTGGAACCAGAAAAATAATTTGAAATCACAAAAGAACCTTGCAGCAAAAAAATACGCAAATGTACGAGCTTCTAGAATTTTGAAGATAAGAGCTCAATTATAAGAACATTGATGACAAATAAGTGATTTTGCAAAAATTGAGTAGGTATTTAAAAAAAACTACATTTAATATGGTATTGAGGGGGGGGGGGGGTAATGTGTATTAGCGCAGGGCCCCTTCAAGCGTAAATGAAACCCTGATTACTAGGCATATCGCCCTTATGATATCCGAAAAATATCTAACCCAATTTGATATTTTTTGATTATTCAGCGCTCCGGCTCGTAAGATTTTCTATTTTGAGCACTGATATGAATAGAAAAAATGTTATTAGCAATCGCACACACAGAAAAATGTAATGGAGGAGGGTCTATTTTGAAGAAATATCCATAATAATTCATTTTTAATATTTAGGGCGGCGGGGTTCACAAAATCTAGCACGTGGACTTCAGCATTTAACCCAGGTATATTACCCATACTCAGACACTCCTCACTTTGAGTACAACGAAGAAGACATGGCCTTCAGCTATAACTATGGGTATAAATACCAATGCACGAGTACCACAGGTCTTCCGCTGACACAGGGCTTGCGTGTCGTAAAATGCTGAGGATAGATGAGGTAATTCGTTGAGAAGGCTATTTGATAACCGAATCATCTGGTGCACGATCCTCAGTCATAAGGTCCTGACGAAGAAGAGGAAATTGTAGATAATATTGCGTTCATCTAAATTTGTATTTTTTTCGTTCCTGTAGAGGGGGTGCGGACCCGACACCCCCAACCCAACCCCTCGTGTGCGCACCCTTTTGTCGGTTTCACTAAATAGAACGACCAGATCTCTTGTATGGGGACTATGAGGAGTAATCACGACATCTTTTCTGCTTTGTTTCAATATACATTCAACATGTGGGGCATATACCTACATATTATAGTAGTATTAGCAGTGAATCAATTACATAAACACCCAGGTTTGATTAAAAAATAATACATGTATTATGAAATCATCTACTTACAATAATTGAATCCGGGTCCTCGGATGAGAAACCAGCGCCCTTACGCACTGGACTACACGGGCCGACATTGATAAAACAACATGCAGATTGCGGATATCTATGAGAATGTCGACGAATAATTATTGAAAGGTGCCCTGGCGGTGGGTAAGACGGAAGAGCTTGGAAAAATTGTAAAGTTCTTTAACAGAATAGGAATAAGGATCTGATCGGAGGATCCCCTTCTAGAAGAGAAGAGGCGATATGACAGCGAGTCGCAGTCAAGGCCTCAATAAAATCACAAAAAAAAACATACATATTGCCCAGCCGCGGGATCGATTTCGTGAATACCTATTCTGAGACGGCCGCTTTGTCGACTAAGCCACTGTGGGTCTAATAATGATGTAGTAATTATACGAGTTATATATTATAATGATAGGTAATAATATTATTATGTAGCAAGTACCTACACTAGAAAAATATACATTTTGGAATAGAATACCTATTACCTACCTACCTTGTTACTTGACAATTTTGCGGTTAATATAATCGGATTAAGCTGATAAATGTTGCTCATGGTTTCCATTAAATTTACAAAAAGCAAACATCTTTAGCACTATATTTATTGCGGTGACCATAATGACAAATTCCAAGGTAGGTATGCAAAAAATAAATGTCTGCCATGTCTCACAATTGTTTTTTGATTGCTTTTTAAGTAGGTGCTTTACCTTGACCACTAATTTTATTGTTAACTTCTTAGAAAAAAATGATCTTAATTTTAATGACACCAATTATTATGTCTGTTGAAAACGATGGAAACCATTTCAAGGTATTATTTGACAAAGTTTTAGATGAAAACAGACCTGAATATAACAAGATTGTAAACAATATATTAGAAAATATGTGTTTAATTAGTATAATAATAAAAATATTTAAGTAGGTATCATTTTGTAATATTCATATATTTTCTAAAACAATAAATTCAGTAGGTATTAATCATTTGAAAATAAAACACGGCAATCGTGGATACAATTAAGATGATACTATAAAATAATATGGTATTCCACCAAACAATATTGAATAAGAACCTACACACTTACTACTTAAATGATATACCTACCTACTTAGGTGTTTAGGAAATACTTAGGTAGATGTATATTGAAATTTCTCATTCATTTGTTACTTACTGGGAAAGGGTTGAAACAATACTTGTAAGTAATTACAAAATGCATTAGAAAATTCCCTGAAATTGTTGTTATAGTCATTGACAACATGGTGATGATAAGAATAACTATCTCTACCTGTTGAAAACTGGCGCCGGATATGACAGGAAAGACGTACAGCCTCAGGGTTGTCAGGGACAAATTATTATTTAGGTTGGAGACTTCGTATCTGGTAACATTTCTTTTCTTGTGAAAAATGTATAAGTGGGTATATATTCTGAATATTGTATGACGATAACAACCCTTGTCGTAACTCATAACCACTTACCGGTAATGAATACATTATTATTATATATAATACTTGTGATAGAAATAGAGAGTCAGGCAAATGTGTATTGTTACCTGGTTTCCTACACATTTCACATGGGTACTTACAATAATTATCATACATCATGGATATCCGGTATTTATTCATGGAATAATGGTGCTTGCTAATTATTATTAGGTACTTACTTACTAACTATCTTTATATTATATCTGCATAGGTCCAATGAAATGTATACGGCTTAATTAATATATTGGTATGAAAGTTTTGGAGAAGTGTAATGAACATTAGTCACTAACGTTCACAGAACAGAATTATTTTTGAGTTCCCTGGTAATGTTACTAGGGACATCTGGTGACAGAATACGAAGTAGGCAATCATTATTATTTTATTTGTGACTGTTTCAAAATATTATAATCATACTTTTCTCATAAATTTAATGTAGAAGTACGATGAAGAAGCACAGTGGCCGCGCGGCTTAAGCGTTGGCCTATAGCGTCGTCGGTCCCAGGTTAGAATCCTGGGTCTGGCAAGTACACATATTGTTTTTCAATTTGTGTATGACTGCATGAGTCAGAGTATGGACCTAATAGGTTGAGCAAGTGGCTGACATCCATTTCTTGGGGGTAAACAGTAATGCTGATACTTCACATACAAACATATGGCCTTGTGATACGTTCGATAAAGACCGAGTGTGGTGCGGGTCGGGTTGGTTTGGTAGGGTCCATGTTTGTGTTGTACGAATCGTTCAATATTATTAATTCTATTAAAAGTTAATTTAACATAGCATCAGTCCCGTGCGGCTCCGTCTTGGGACGAAATGAGCATTTAAAATCACTTCTTTCAGACACGTTTATAGCATCATGGAAGGCGGCCATGCATATCCACAGCTGTACATACATAGCGGGTGGGGTGGTGATAGGAACCTAGGTAGGTATAAGTGAAAATTTGGGTAATCATCACTCGAATGAAATAACGTAACTTCCAAAATCTCGTAATTTCCATATGCTTTTTCTCTCCCCGGCACTTTGCATTAGAGTAAACTCAGTCAGAGCTCACTCTGAGCGTAGCAACCTAAGTCTTGGGCATTTTCTCCCAGGACACTTCCAGTCCAATTGATTCAGATGCTTCACATCACTAATTGAAGGGTCCCGTTATACTCTCGATTAAGACCGAGGGTGGTGCGGGGCGGGTTTGGTGGAGGGCTTTTAACTGCAATGTCTAGGTATCATTCCAAATTTTTGAAACATTCCATTTTTAATAAAAAAAAATTATATCTCATAAATTGGAAAGATTATTTTATTAAGTAAGTATCTTATTCATCGTTAAAATATTTACCGGGGTTTGTTATGTCGTACGAAATATCAAAGGGTTATATTCTTAAAATTAATTAGTTACGCTGTTTTACACTAAACTGAAGACAAAAGATAACTTTAACATAACAAAATAAAACTGTTTGCTAATAACACCAATAACCATTTTTTTTTTGTGTTTGATAATCTCAAAGCTACAAAATAAACTGCCAAGCACTTGCCTAATATCCCTAATATGTATATTACTGAGGCTGTTCAAAATTATGTAACTACGTTCAATGAAGAGTG
Source organism: Rhyacophila brunnea (assembly GCF_057557595.1). Taxonomy (NCBI): domain Eukaryota; kingdom Metazoa; phylum Arthropoda; class Insecta; order Trichoptera; family Rhyacophilidae; genus Rhyacophila; species Rhyacophila brunnea. Next base: position 2,562,682 of record NW_028232796.1, on the reverse strand, counting down.
TTATTATTATTATGTGAATATAAAAAAATCAGATTAAAAATATTTGAAAGTGCAAAAAAGTAAGTATGTCAAAACTAATATTTTGAGTGACGCCTTCTAGGAATCAAATTTAGTTTTGTTAATATCTTGATTTAAATTTATGATACATATAAATGATCAATGACAATATTGACAGATTTTGAATTAATTTCAGATGTATATTTAGTTCGGTAGAAAATTCGGTAAAATAGAATGGATAGAATTTGAGCCTGTAGCTTTTAACTTTTAGTAACTTTTTTTTTGAGTTCATTTCCCATTTTTGATCAAAAAAAAAAACCATTTATTTTAATCGGTTCATTTCAGAGATTCTTCCAAATTTTGTTAGATTCAATTGACGTGAAACGTGAAACTATCTGCAATGCAGTATTTATTTATCTATGAAACAACAGCGACTTTGCTTGACACTAGATTGTAATCGTAAAATAAAACTAAAGGTTCAAGCCGGCTATAGGGAAGCCAGGCGGGAAACACCGCTAATTGTCATAGCAGATTTTGGCAAAATTCATGAATTTATTCAATAATGAAAACAAAACCTAAACTAACCCAACCTAAAAAATAATCCAGTATACCTATCGGCTATTTCCAAAATGTGTTTGCCGCTGGCTTCCCCATAACCGACTTCTACCAAACTAAATTTTAGATACCTACTCAATACAAAATAATAACAAAAATTAAAAAAAAAACATTAGTGATGTATTTGAAAAAGATAAGTTTTGTAGCTTTCTTTAGAAAAATATAATAGTTATTTGTCATGTGTTTGTTTATTTCCTATACGCCCGTTGACAGAAGACATTGTTGTAAATAATATTTCATTGCCAATAAATAAATAAATTATTGTCAATATATCTTTAGCGTGACCAAAAATCCGTAACTAAATTATGGGCACATTTCAAAAGACAATAATGTGTCTTCCACCGGAACTACTGTTCCTTAGTAAAAATATATTGCATTGTTGTAACCAAAAGTTCGGTGTCATAAATAAGGATTTGGTCACGGTTGAAAATAAAAATAAACAAATTTGGTCCCTTTGGGCTTAACTTGCGGCTTATTTCTGTTTATTTAAGACGTTATAGCAGGTGCCTCGCTTTGTTAGAAATTTAGATAGAAATAAGTATGCCATTTAGCTTCTAATTTATATGACTTTTTCCTTTAAAAAACGATGGAATGCTGCGGTTTCTCTAGTCGGTAAAAAAGTCATATTGTGAGAATTGAATGGTCAACCCGATAAATCTTTGATATCTTTCTATAGAAATGATAGCTTCAAAATATTGTAGGGAATGAGTTTGGTCCAACAAAAAAGTATGTTATTCATGCCGAATTTGAATAGAAAAACGTTACGGTAGCTATGCATGCAGTGCTATAAATAAGTATTATTTTATATAAAATGTATTAATTCCCATACCTTCCACTAAAAAAAGGTACTTACATAGTTAATTTGCTACGTACTAAAAATAATAATTAATTTGCGTTATAAATATTATAAATATGTATATACTTACCTAATGGATGTACCTACCTACCACCCGTGATACCAAAGAGATATACAATACCCACAGAGCGACCAAGTGAGTCAGCTAGATCGATGAAGTTTAGCTGAAGTATTTGACGTCTGTGGCAACGATTGTCAAAAGACCAATGCAAGCTAAGACAACAGGGATAGGTTTTCATCTAGCTAGTAAATGAAGACTGGCTGAAATGATTATAAGTAATTGAATAGTTTTTGTGACACATTGATACCATACCACACACTGTGTATAATACCATGTTTTATACCTATACCTACTCTTCACTGAAAAAGTTCACTCAATATTATTTTTTCAGCGATAAAGACTGGAAGTTGGAAGGAGAGAGACGATTCTTTATCGTATAACACAGCAAGTAGGTACACACAAGAATACTGAATTCTTACTTACAAAATCATAGTACCTACATACCTAGTGGCTGCTCAAATAATAAGATTGATTTTGCTATTGATGAATACACAGTAGAAATCCATACATAATTAAAAGCAGCAACATAACATACGATTATTTTTGAATGAATAAATAAATTAACGTGACATTAACCCGAAATCAAGACGTCTGTTGATTTGAAAAAAAATCAAATAAAATTATTATAGTGACGCAAGATGAATGCTTTCTTTGCCATAAATTCATTCCAAAACATTGATAGAGAGAAAAAAGCTCTCCACTATAATATATGTAATATTATGTGGTGCAGTGGGTAAGGCGCTGGCCTTCCACCCGAGAGTTCTGGGTTCGATTCCCGGTCATGACAAAAACATTTATGTGTTTTTCTCAAAGCCTGGGTGTTTGTGATTGTTCAAAATTACTAACAACCACCTTGTACGAAAAAGCAAGGACATGTTTATTAATAATTATAAAAAAAAAAAAAAATACTATAAATACTTATTTCTACGTTGTGCCCGCAGTATCATAGTGGCGGTACGTTCGAGTCCCGACTCCAAAGGCATGTGTTGCTTATCGTAGTAGATTTTTGGGTTTCCACCGAGTGTCCTTCTTTACTCGACGTTTCGGGCTCGTTGCAGAGGCCATTATCAAGAGATGGTATGTTTTTTGATGAAAATGTAGTGTAGGTATGTGAATGTAAACATTGTTTTAATAATGTCAAAAGGAATCAGATTAGCTAAGAGCAAACGTTGCTCAGAGTAATCTGTCAATCGTTACGACCAGGGATACCGGCTCGAATATTGGATTTTGCTGATAGTGCCAGAAGCCATGACGTTTTTAACCGTAATCCATCATCCCGATTAATATTTTCAGAATTTCTATGGATGGAAGAAGGACACACGGTGGAAACCCAAAAATCTACTACGATAAAAAACAACCGTGAAAGCCTCAAACATTACATCTGTTGCTTGTTTTGAACTCCCCTGGCTAGTTCAAATTAACGCATTTTCTTTACTTTTTTGAATTCAGATGGGTACTTACCTACTCACATAGATTAATGCACAGAACAGATAATAAATAGAATACCGATAGGCAATATTCAATACGCCGCATGGTGAAGCAGGCTTTTGAGTGTGCGAGTGTCCTACGAAAATGAAGCACGCATTATGCACGTGCAATAGTGTGTGTAATACACCAACATTAAATGAGCGTAAATACATAAACCGAGAGCAGTTTTTAGTATTCGACGTAAAACGTATTCTTAACACGTGTGTAAGTTTAACCCGGAGTCTTCCTTACTCGAGTCGGTCACCTGCTATCGCCTTACCCGTTGTGTATTTCAGTTCCTATTATTTCTGAGTTCCCTGGTTTGATGTATAGATATTATCGGTAAAACAGCAGTATCAATAATTTCTTTCTATACAATAATACGATAACACGACATTTTCATAGAGTCTTTCTTGTATCTACCTGCCAATAATAATGCTAGTCAGGTATTTACAAAAATATTTCATTTGCACACAAACATTATTTTTAAATTACGATGACACCTCATATAGGTATTATATTATTTCTTAGCAATGCAGTAGTAAAGAGTGGAGACAAAACTGCCAAGGGAAATTTATATCCATGTTTAGCTTTCAAGTGAAACTTGTTCTACGGAGACAGAGTAATAAAGTAATAAAAGCAATAAAAATTTAGTGCCTGCTCAAAAAATGACAGACGAACCATTGCAATAATAGTGAAGTTAAGTAAATACATGCATTTTGAAATACCGACAAACGGTCATTGTAAATAAATATTAATACATTTTTACTCGCGTATAATATGCATAATAAACGTTTATTTATTTACTTATTTTATATTATTGTATTTGAATCATCTATCAGACCAATCGGCTGTGATGATGAGTGAAAATTTTAATGCAATTCGCTTATTCGCCTTGTTAAATCTGTTAACGTCAACTGCTAAATAGGTATAGAGCAGGGGGGGGGCAAACTTTTTGGATGGAGGGCCAAATTCAAGAATTCAAAATGAGCGGCGGGCCGCAAGTAAAATACCATTTTTAGATAAATACACTATTTTATTAACACGAAAAATAAACACCACAAAAAAAATTAATGAGACGAATGAAACTGTTCTACATTTTTTAACATTTTTTTAAGTTCAGGTGTTAATTTTGTAGTTGATATTCTCAAAACTGCTCGTAAATGGGCATCGGAGATATTTTATCGTAAAGAGTTTTTATTGAGGTTCATGATCGAAAATGTTTGTTCACATATATAGGTTGATCCAAAAATAACGAACATTTTTCTTGCATAATCTTTAAGTTGGTCGAATTTATCTGAATTAAGGGCATTGTAAAATTTGGAGATTTCTTCACGACGATGCAATTCTCTTAAATCAGTGTCAATAATCTCAAGTTGTAGCTCTGTTGGTACACTATCAATATCTATTGGAAATGGATCGCGTACTATTGCTAAACGTGTCTCAATTTTTCGGAAGTCACCAAATCTTTGTGAAAAATCGTCATTCAGAGCTTTAATAATTTTACCATATTCTTCAAATTTATATTCTGATATATTCAGCAACTTTTTCAGTTGGAAAGTGGTCCACGTTATTATTCGATATTTGTCGAAGGAATAACTTGAGTTTTAATTGAAATCCATTCAAACTTTTTACCATATCATGGGCATATATTTTTTTCCTTGCAACGCAGAGTTAAAAGTATTTAAATGTGTCACGATGTTCAACGTAGAAAATAGTGGTTACATAGTGTGAGACGAGACTGCAAAGAAGACGTACTGAGATAATACATTTACGAAACAATAAATTCTTCAAATTCTAATCAATTGTCAATATTTTTTAAAAAATTATAAAAAAGTTATTCGTAATCAGAAGTACAATGATGTCGGGCCGCAAAAAAATACGCAGCGGGCCGCAGTTTGCCCCCCCCCCTGGTATAGAGCATTAAACATTTCTAGTGGGTAATTTGATATAATTCGTCATTCGTTATTGATGATATTTTCAATACTTTGATGTCACGTGAGATGCATGTATTCTGGGGATTTTTCTATCAAAAACAGATCATTAATTTCTTTTATTCTGGTGGTTTATACTGTCAATTCGTGGTGGAACTGCATTGTATTGTTGTTTTAATTTAATAAAACTCATTTTTTTTAAGTAGGTACTTATTTCACTTTTAATTAATAAATTAGGGCCGGTTTCGTCCGCCTCAGAGGGGGCCTCTAGGACGATTTGGCATTGGACAACTGGACGCCACGGAATTCGAAAATAAATAGATGTTAGGTACTTATAGGTACTTAAAAAAAATATTTAATATTATTATTTATATTTAAATGGTTATTATGATTTAATAGTTGGTGAGTATTAAGTAGTTATTTTATATAAAGCCTTAGGCATGGTAAGAATACATTATGTTGAATTAAAACTACTAAGTAGTGAATATAAACTGATTAAAATACCTCGTCTACGTTCTGTATACCTGTCTACGACAGTGCGGCGTCCAATTGTCCGTAGTCCAGTTGTCCCATTCCCCCTCAGAGGGACATTTTCAACTTAAAGAAGTTGAAAATATCCCTCTGAGGCGGACGAAACCGGTCCTAATTTATTGATTAAAAGTGGAATAAGTACTACAAAAAAATTGCGTTTTATTAAATTAAAACAACAATACAGATCATTAAGATAGCGCATTGGTACGATAATATTGATGATTGAAGTCCCTAATACTGATCGGTATGACACATTGTGCAATGAATGAAGGTTTGCGAAATATATTGTGGTTTAGTGATTCGCGTTTAACATTTATAGCGCAACCTCGACACAACTCTTGGTAATAACCATAAACCTATGATACGAGTATGTTCAAATCAGTCTATAGTGGCACTATTCATACGGCAAAAGTGATTTGCACTGGTACTGGGTTTATTTTCTAGCATTTACTTTATATTAATACACTTAATTGTTTTCTTCTCAATTTAAATCTTAATATATTATCTGTATGTATGTATTCTGCTCATTTCATTCATTTCTGCGGCACCCATATGTCCGTCGTTCAATTGGTAAAAATGAATCGTTCTATTCCCAAAAAATGGTTTACAATAATTTCATTCAAATAAACCTTTATTTAAAAAATCTATAATAAATGTAATGTGTATCATTATTGTTACATGTTTAAACTTTCAACTCTCCATAATATTATGTACCTACCTAAGAGAGTGTACTATGCTACTGCATGTGGATTCACACGAGGCATCTATCGGCAAAATACAGACGATCAAATTTAATACAAGCGTGTTTTTTGAAGTTTTTACTTAATTAATTCTTAGATTTATATCTAAAGAAAATAACATTTTTTTTCAATTTCAAAGATAACCCCGTTATACAATATTATGCATTGAACACATGTTTTTAGGAAAATCGTAGTAGCTCAATTTGGAAAACGCTTCAATGAATATTATGTATGAATTGAAGTATGAAGCAATTAAATATGATTCCTTTAGCATTGTGGCAATTATGTATGTTCATAGAACTAAATTTGATGATAAAAATAACCATAAAATACACGATGTACGTAGGTACAAATTGAAATGGTTTTATTCAACGAATTCACGAAAATTCACAATTTTTTTGTATTTTAATTACGTAATTTTTATTTAATTTAGTAATTTTACGTTTTGTATTGACGTGTTGATAGACACTACTAGTACCATTATGCTCTTCAGTAATATCAGAGTTCTAGTACCTAGGTTGGATTGAAAATGCACCCTTTTATAAATTTGGCTTGAATTTTTCACGCATATAATATGCAGTTGGGCGATGTCAATCAGGATGACTTTCATTATAAATACGTTATTGCGAATATCATCTTAGAGCGGAATGCAGAAACATTTGTCATAACTAAAATTTCCTTAGCAGAAAACACTATGCAGAAACATTATCCTTAGTTAAGATCATTTCTATTGAAAATAATACCATATTTAGATATTCTCTTTCCTATAGTTTAGGTAAATTATTTTATAATTGTTAAGCGATGACAAAAATATGACAACTGCATTTTATAAATGCAATAACTATAACTATAAATACATATTAATATTTAAATATAATACTCTTATGTTTCCGTTATAAGTCATTATACGTGATTCCACATGCACCGCAAGATATTTTTTTAACATGGTAACACTAGCGTCAAGTGTCATTCTATCACCTGGCATCTTGTATTTCTGCGGGCTGGCGTATAAAAGTAAAATAATATTCTGCAAGTACATGCCAAATGAATTAGCACTATCAATATCCATATTGAGATACATTGTTAAATGAATCTGAGTGTATGGACTGTTTTATAGACATGCGAATTTATTTTGACAGCAGCTGTCAGTGGTAAATGGTAATACAGAAGGGGGCGTGTTCATGACAAAAGTAGTCTATGGTTAAGGATTCCTTAACTCTATACTTAGGATTGTCTTTAGTTAAGTCATGCTTTTCAGCGACTTATCCTTAGGATCGAAATCTTAGATTGTGCATGCCGCTCTTAGTTGAGATGTACATCGAGTCCGAACCATTTTGGTTGAACGTTTTATTTACTAAATATCAATACATTTAATCATAATTAATAATAAATAAATACCTATTCTTGATGAGATGGTCAATCGAGAATCGGACTGAATGCTCGTCACATCCCAGTGAAGACGCATGAATCTTCCGGAATTTCATTATTGGATCCGTAAAAATTAAAATTTATAAGCATTTTTTATTACATTTTACCATCATAGTTTTATTGAAATGAAATCATAATATTTTATTTATTGTTTAAATCTAAGGGTACAGATTAAAGCTGTAATAAATCCTTTTACGACAGAGACTTCAAACAAAACGATGAGTTAGGAGGAGTTAAAAATAATCCTTATGAATTATGTAGATTGGTTCTACCTATTAGTATTTATGAATCAATAAAATTGTTAAAATAAACAAGTACATTGATTATAAATACTATATAAATCGTAAAACATGATAACAAAAATAGATTTAAAATAAAGCAACATTACTTATCTTGTTTTAAAACATTCCATATTATAGAATCCCGTAGAAAGCAGCCTCTCAAATGCAGTCAACTCCCGAAAGATTTTCTCAAAAATAACAAACAAAGTCTCTGCAGTATGTTTTCGTTGCATAAATGATGCAAGTTTTCAGTATCCTCTGAAGGATTGACACGATTCAATCTCATAAGAATTGCCCTATGGATAATAATAATAATTATGTTATATTATAATATAAGTACAGACTATTTTACCTAATTATAAATGAAAATAACATTATGTTACCTTTATAGTTTTATAGTGGTCAATAATGTCACTTACTACGCGTCTACGCAACGATAAATTATATCGATGATAGATAATGGATATCGTAAATTCATTCTTTCATAAATCCGAGCCATCGTATACATATCTACGTCTTCCAAACATTCTTGACGATACAAAACAATAATGCCATACAAATTATATCTTCACTATAATCTAAGATCTTCACATTGTACAACATAATTCAATGTGTCTCGTTGGTATCAAAATTATAAATTTATAAGAATTGTAATTACCAGTGATTAAAACAACTAACAAATTAATATAAATCTTTATTTTTTTTCAATAAAACACCATGGACCGAAAACCTCATTATCACAAGCTACGATGAAACATATCTACTTATTATAATAATCATAACTATAATTTCGACGTGATATATCTATGTCGTATAGTTATTATTCATTATTTTATTAAGTAGATACCTCGATACACCATAACTACCTCTATAATGAGGTAGATATGCTTAAAGGCCCAGATGTCGTGTGATGGTCAAAAATGAAGATATTTGGGTATCTTTGGGTACCTAAACCAAACCTGAATAAATTGTAGACTTTGTCCGTGGTTACTTTGTGAAGATGTGCATTATAGTATTTTTAATTTTAATGTTAAATAACATGATATAGTAAAATAAATTTTATTGATAAACTTTTCATTGGTTTATGATTGAATGATATTTTTGGAGAAATTGAAAAATTTGTGTCTGTGTTTTCAACTATCACACGGCACATGACCTCTTAAGTTTTTATTGTGATAAGTATATTAATTTATCAGGAATAATTCGCACCCCTAGTTTTAAAGTATGACAAGTCAAAAAACAGCATTCTGAGATAATTGGATTCAAAGATTCAAACCCTCTCAACTAAATCTAAAAATGTATGTACCAAACTGATTTTCTTGCTCGATGTGTATCAGGGCTTATATTTTTGTATGAACTTATTATTCTATTGAAAAATTATACAGAACACATATTTTTGGTAGTTTTTTTGAAATGTCATAGTCTAAAATTGGACTATTTTGATAAATTTTGAAATAACCCATCATGCACACAATACAAACTAATATGAAACAACATAAAATCTCTTCAATATATTATGCATATCAAGTAAAATAATAAACGAAATGGTTATTTGAAATTTTTATTTCAAAATAAAATAACTGGAACAGGTAAACCATCACATACCTACCGAATTTTTAAAATATATACTTGTATAAGATTATGATTACCTATTCAAGATTCTTGCACATTACGTAATGAAAATTATTATATAATTTAGAATTAATCAGAGTAATTTCCATCACTCTCTTCGTGAACCAAGTCATTTCTTGCCACTTGAGTACTTCTAGCGACTTTCAAATTATTGTAAAAATTGTGGTACGTCATCGGTATCAATTTTTTTGCATATAGTTAAAAGATCTTGCCTTTTCTGCATGGTTATTCCTGGTGGCTCATTATAAGATTTCTGTAAAATTATCATATTCATGTGAACCGGACGACCCGTCATGCGATGCCTTATATTAATTTACTCGTAGGAAGTATCAATAAAATTGGTTTTAATGAAAAAACTATACGGTGATTCTCTTTTCAAGTGCATGACTTTGATTGCTTGCCATGTAACCTTTGTACCTACGGTAGTTATAACATAATTTTGTTCCAGCTCATCGGACAGCAATTTCAGGTCAAATATATCATCATTTGCCATTGCATTAACTCTATAAGGTTCACCATTCTTTTCAGCCATGGCTATAATGGGTATCTATATTGAGCTGGTATGAATACTGAAGCACTTTTAGCATTCTCTTTTTTTCTTTTTCAACGAGTGAGTGCATCGCAATCCACTGATCTTGGGTGTGACCCATCAAATATTTTAGCTTTATAGACTTTACATTTTCTGTTTCCAATGATAAATACATCGTAACTAAATATTTATTCTTATTCTGTCTAGCACAGTTATCGGACCAAAAATGCACATTCTTATTTAGATTTTTTTTCAAGTAATGGTATGTAAATATAACTACCAATTTCATTAGAACCTCTTTTCGCAGTCACTTCGTTCCAGATACAACAAAACCCTTTTTCTCAGCAATATCAAAGATGGTGAAATATGTTGCAAATTTTCTGGTGTAAAAGAAGTTTGAGACTTCACCACAAGGTTATGAGAGAACTGCTTGCAAATCGAAACATGAAACTATCATAATAATACTCGTATCTGGATCAGGGATAGCTCCATTTTTCACGCCATTTTTAGGATATGACATTGAACGAAATTAATTGTTTTGCTTAATCTTTTAAATTTGTATATGCTGTGCTGACCATTGATATTTTTTGACTGAAAGCGCCCAATATTAAATTCTGTATTAAAGATCGTAGAATACTGAGATAACTTCACGAAAGGTCGATCATTTTGTTGACACTTTCCTTTGTATAGCCTATAGTGTTGCTAAATTTAAAGAGCCATCAATAAATTGTCTGGTAGTTAGTCTGGTGTAAGCGTCGTGGGTCATAGGTTCAAATCCTGGGTCTGGCAAGTACACATATTGTTTTTCAATATGTGTATGAGTCAGATTATGGACCTAATAGGTTGAGCAAGTGGCTGATATCCATATCTCGAAAAAAAACAAAAATCTGTTAATACAAACCACACCGTGGAGGCCCATATTATGATCTCATTAGATCGGACATGGTTGAAAGTTTGAGCTCTCAGGAAGTGGGATTCTACCCTAGGAATGCAATTGATGTGATCTCTAAAATATTGTTTTAATACGGTATCAATTTTCTTATGGTTTTCATGTGTTCCTCTGAGATCCTTTTCTATGATTCCATCACTGTTTGTTTTATTTATTATTGTATTTATCAACAAACTACTGTTCTATTTTCAGAATGGCTAGTCAACAGCGTGACCACAACACAAGTTTTATTTACTTTGTCCATTCCTGACTTATGATAATTCAAGATGTCATAGTCTTAAACTCGCTAAAATTTTGAATCCTAATTTAAGACCATAACAACTCAAAATAGCATAGTCTTTAAATATCACACAATACTATTTATAAAAATGATAGACTATTCTTTCTGTCCTGTATTTCCTTAGAATTTATTTAGACTTGTGATAGTCTTTGACCAGATAAATAATGATATTTTCAACCTTTCTGTATTATTAACTCAAAATGTCAGTTTTTTGACTTGTAATAGTTTAAAACTAGGGGTGCGAATTGTTGTCAGTTATTTCATGGGTTAAGACTTAACTGTCATTTTTATAGAGTCGTGTCCGCTATAATAATTATAGGTGGGTATATTTTTTTAATAATTATGACTATTATAAACATCCATTATTTTAACCTGCATATAGATATCTGTTGACATTGAGTTTTAATTTAATAGTTATTTAAAAATATATGCACCACTTAATTAAAACTATGTAAGTACTAATTGCGTGAATTTAAATTTTACAATTCAAAAGTTTTACCTATTATTATTCAAATTATCATTACATATTTTTATAAAACGGTATCCCTTATTGTAAATGTCATTGCTTTTATTATATATTATTAAATTACGACTATTTAATTAAAACAAAAAAATGTGATGTTTATCGCACGAAATATAATTGGTAATAAAATGTATTATCATTACTCGTCGCTCACCTTTCATAAAATATTTATAATTTATAACATAATATTATTTATGAAGCACCTTAGGTGTACCAGTGGGTCTATTCTATACTTATCGAACACTAAATTGATAAATAGTATCAAACTTAGGGTAGGTTTGTATTAAAATATTAGCACTTATTGTAACAATTACACGAAGCTGGTTTTTATTGTTGCAATAAGTGCGATATTTTAACAGCAGCAAGATAGGTGCTGTTAAAATATAGCCCTTATTGCAACAATAAAAACCAGCTTCGTGTAATTGTTACAATAAGTGCTAATATTTTGATATAAACCTACCCTAAGTTTGATAATATTTATCACTTTATCACTTTAGCGGTCGATAAGCATAGAATAGACCCACTGGTCTATATAAAATACATTCTCCCAGACAAATTCTTTTTCAATCTCAGTCAGAGGTGAGTGAATTTTTACACAAACACTTTTATACCAACTTAATAATTTATTTATCATTTTTAACAATTTTAAATGGCATTATTCTACTTCGGATAGTTAAAGAAAATATATATTAATAATTTATAATATATTTGCAACTGAGTGATACAAAGGATTACACAAATTAATACATAGGTATAAGTAAATCCATAGGTACATGTAGGTAGCTACTTTTCAATTTTCACTGTTTAATACTTTGAGCAAAAATATATTAAGGGGGGACGTGCGCCACGTAGGTCATAATGGAGCTTTTATGGTATTTTCAAAGCATGATCCTGGACATTCCTTAAACGTTGTAGATAATCTATTTACATAATTTTGAAGCCTTATTATCCTTCATATTTATTTTAAACATTTGATGACTGCATAAAGTATTTCTATTGCATAAATAGTATTCTTTTAAACCTCTCGATCTAATGTTTTAGAATATAGTCATATCTCAGTACATCCATGTGCAGTGGTGCTAAGATTTCTTAAATTTATTAATTTTTAAACGCATTTTATAAAACCATTAGTAAAATTATGTTGACATTATTATAGTGAAATATTTACGATAAAAAATTATATTGATAATCTCTGTGATCCCAAATTTGACAAGAATTAGGCATTTTAATATTCAAAAAATTGGCAGGATTAACAAATTTGAAGACAATTCTAAAGACACTGATTATAAGTTATGTCTTTGACCATTCAAGTGTGATAAACATCCGACGAATAACGATTGTTTTATAATAATTATTAAACTAAGAATAAGGTAGTATTTTTTTGAAATACGCCATTTCTTTTGGCATTTCCCAGTGGTTAAGCTACAACATACGGCCGTAGCCATAAATTGACAAACTATAACTAAAGTAGGGAAGAAAATCATGTTAACGCGTTTTTGAACATGTACCTAAATAATTTAGGTATTTCATTTTTAGGTAATGGACATGAATAATAATTTATCAAATTCAATTAATTAGCAAAATTATCGATCGCAAAGTACTCTTGAACAGTGTTTCTTCAGTAACTATCGCCATAACATAGACTAATGACTAGGTATCTACTCTTTAAGTGATATACCCAGTCCACTCCTATTTTGTCAGATTAGACAGTGTCACTTGTAAAACCTATAATATTTACGGAGGCATATTGTCAAACATAAATAGAATTCAAAATAACACAAGTATACATTTTATTTTTCGTAATAATTACATAAACAATTTATGCAGATAATATGACGTGTACAGCTGCGAAAATCCATGTATGTACAATTTGTCATTATATTACTGTACTTACCCCATTTACATAGTTAACATTGTGTGAATTGCACAATTTACAACACCACTAAAATACAAACGTTAGTTCTGTTTGTTTTCATTAATATAAGCTCGCCCAGATCAATTTAAAACCATAAAGGTCGTGTCTATGATATGTAACTACCTATAATACCAGCCAATTAGTGCTGTCCGGATGGTAAAAATAATATCAACTGGTTCGATATTAGCAATATATTATTTTATATTTGTATCGGTGATCATACTATTGTCAATCGGTGAAAACACATAGGTATTATTATCTTTCAAACAATATATATACTCGTATATAGATATATTGTATTAACAGAATACATATTTTGTGTTGGATTTATCCCTTAAAATATATTAGTTAGATAGGCATATGCATATGGGTTGATTAACAGAATGATTCACAATATATATAGGTATACCAGTTAAAAATGAAAAGCCAGTTTAAAGAGTCATTACGCTCTGTGTGCAGCAAAATAGTAAAACAGACGGTAAATATTTAATATTTTTGATACGATGCTTTCATATCATAAATTTTTACTATTATAAAAATTTTAAATTAATTACTTTTATAACCCACAAGTGAGTATAAGTATTTTTCGAATTAGTATTTTGGGCTGTGCCACGATCATAATTGACAAATTGAATAGGTGCCTACTCAAAGACACAATGTCATAAATCGTATATACTGGATACCTACTAGGTACTGGTCACGTATAGAGATGGGAAAACTGGTCGATTTTGAAGACTAAGTATACTTACTACCAGTATAAAAAATACTTAGTATGGAAACTTGTTCCAAAATACTTACTAGTATTTGGGATACTATATAGAGCGTTTGGCGTGCGTATGCGACAAAAGTTTCATACTCAACTGAAACTAAACCCAACTCCATATTAGTTTTTGAAATACGTATCGGCTCAGGGAACTCAGACTGTGTTTCGGCTTCAATAGAATCGCTAAAAATATGCTGAGCTCCGCTTGTCGAAAAGTCCCATTTATTATAAAATTTTAAATAAGTACATTTAAAATTTATGAGTTGTTTTTTGTTAGGTTTTAATATTCTTGTAACAAAAATGAATAACCGGTTTTTTTTTAATTTTGAAGCAATTTTCATTGCGGTCATATAATAAGACTAAGCCTGTGCGTCATCTCACCACTGTGCTGCGTAAAAAAAATTATGACCTATTTATTCATACATTCAAACGCAATAGACTAATAAATTAAAATATACCTATATTCAAGTGCTAAAATAATAATAATAACAATAGTGTTGAAAGTCTACCAACTGGAGAGTGCACAGAACAGTGACTCGTGATGATATCATCACAAGTTTTTTGGAATAAGTTTATTGGGCCACACATACTGAGTATGGCTAGTTTCATCCGAAACTTGAGTACACAAACTGGTGACAGTATTTCCAACTCACCTCTGTAGGTAGTCATGAAGGTAACCGAATAGTATTGATTTTTTTTTATTATAATCAACTTAAAATGGGTATCGTTTGTGGAGTGGATACTAAACTGGTTCATTTCATGTATACCCACGAATTCATAGAAAGACAGTATTTACCAATAATTATGAAGCAGGTATGTAGGTATAAACTTATATCTTATATCTCTCACTCTTATCATTAATAGATTACTTTGGGCTACACATAAATTTATTCAATACATTGATCATACATAATTGAAGGTAGGTAGTAAATTTTAGTAATAATTAAGTAGGTATACTGATGTCTGTATTTTGCATATTATAAATATTAGGATTTTTATCTACCGGCTCTAGCGACCTTTACAGCTAATCTCTATTTAAACACAGAATATACTCAGAATTGACTGAGGCTGTAGTTGCATAAGGGATGCAGCGCACGGCGTTACTTACGGGGCATTCTGTACCGGAAGCGGTAATTACCCTTGGGGCATGCCTCTCAGACTCTGCAATATATCATCGTTAGATCAGCGCGATGGGGCACCCTGTACACCTTTGGTGATTTTCCGGTGTAAATATTGGAAAAGCAAGGGGTTTCCTTAAGATGTGGGATATAAAACAAACATAAATTATCTGATGCTTGGAAGTGCATCACATGTTTATGATGGAAACGTTACATTGTATGATTATATTTTGGAGTATTTTCGAAACATGTTATCATCTTCATAGTCCATATTATATTGTTTTTACTAAATTGTATAAATATATTTATATATTATATTTATACTATTTATAGTATTGATTTTCTAAAGTAGTTCTAAGTCTTCATCATCATCATCATCAGTCGGGTTCGATCCACTGCTGGATTAAGGCCTCCCCATAGCTATTTTCACCCTTCTCAGTCCCTAGTTCTTTTTTTAGATTTGGTGATTCTAATCGGATGCAATTAGAATCAAATAAGATCTGCGTCGACGCACGTCTACGCACGTCCACTGTAATGCCGTGTGTTTGCGCCCTAAGAGTTTTTTTGACCAAACTACTCTCTCTGCGGACGTTATTGTAGTCAACAGGTCGGTGCAATTCAAGAAAACTGACGAGAGTTTGTGGCTAATATGTTCAAAATACATTTATATGCGTTAAAAAGTTTATTTACCAATAATCTTCATTACTAATTATCACAATTTTTCATTTAATCTACTAGTTTTCTACACAAGATTTTAGAATGCAACACCCATTATTAAATATGCATAATTAATAATAGACTTAGGCTCATATCTATTTTAAGAAAATCCTGAATGGGATATGCATCGAATAGGGTTTAGTAGCCGAGAGCTTTACCAACAAATCAGTGAGCTTAATTATAAATTTAGCGGCTCTGCTAACTATCTATCTGTGTTGATATTATATAACATATACGAATAATATTTTTTGTATAAGTTTGTTTCTGAGGTTATTCCAGTTATAATCACCCACTTAGTAGGTATATTTTTAACTTGTTTTGTCCTGTTTGTTTACGGAAGTGTTTCTCTAATAAATAGATTAAACTAGTAGTTAAGGTAGCTACTTAGATAATATCAAAATATATAAAAATTCCAATTGGTCACGAGTAATTACATCATATTAAAAATTTAACATAAAATGATAAGGTTCTGCGAAGAAGTTAAATAATTAAACTAATCCAATGTTTTATTGTAAGAAATTATATTTGACTAGTAGAATACTTGCCGTAAAAAAGTTGTAAGTAAAGAATTGAAACAGAAATAATTAGCGTCAGGATTCTACGAATTAGTAGGCTATTAATTTGATGTTAGCATTACATTAATTATTTGTATATTTTGCATTCTAGTTAAGATAACACTGAATCATACGAATGAAAAACAGATTTGGACTTGGATGTTATTCTCTAAGACAAAATATTATTTAATATTATATTATATACTTCATCGACAATATCTATTATGTACATTGTTTAAATATTAAACGGATTAAAATTTGTGATTTTTTAATATTTTTTGCACTACTTATATACTTACCTAAGTACATTTAAAGTTAATCAAAAAACTATTAATTATATATTACAAAGAAATACAGAAAATAGTCAAATAGATAATAATTCATTAATAATATTATTTTAGTGGACACTACTTATAAGTTGATATTGTAAGTATTATATTATTTAATATTGAAAGTCGAACAAAAGTAAGTTTATACTTGATGTATATATTTTGGAAAATATTTAAATGCATATAATATGTACCTACCTTAATTTTCGTCCGAAGATTTATAGATACCTACTCTAATATAAGGGGCACTGGATTATGTACGATATGTGTTTCCAACAACATGCCATATAGTTCGTGATACAATCAAATGATTGAGAGAAAAGTTCATCTTTACCTAATAAAATCTCTTATTTACACTAACATACCTATTCCTCATACCATGTAGATTGATATACTTCGATTATAATAGCAAACATAGTAATTACTTACCTTTTTTAAATCAGCCTCACATATCCGTTTTAGTTGATTATTTTATGACATAGCATCGTGACATGCCCATATAAAAATTCGGTCCTGATCCAACGTGTACTGAAGCTAAATTGACTGGGCATAAGGCAGGTGGCTTTTTTACCAACAGGAAGACAACTCACCTATTATACGGTTTATGAAGAATAATTAATAATGAACATGTACAATGTGATTATTTTTGGCAAGTCACAACGAACGGCGGCATGACTACAAAATAATAAACCAAATTTCATGGTTGTACCATGAACTTACCTACAGCCTGGTTCAACGATGGGTATTCTGTGTCTTAATTATTAATCTTCAAATATATATGAATTATTTGAAATATTTATTTTTGAATAATTATTTGGTTTTTAGTAAAAGTCAGTAATATAGTAAAAATATAAATATAAAGTAAAATCTCGGTACAATATTTTGCGTTCCGTTTTTGAGATTACTTTTATTGTCCCAATGTGGAGACAGTGTATTCTATTTATATTTGGTGGCGGTTTGGTATTCCTAACATGGGATCTCCATACAACATTCATAAAAAACGAACCTTTTGTTAATGATATTATCGATCTAAAACATCCAGTAATAGGTCCTTATAGACGGTGTTCAGTTAGAAATAATTAGTTATTTTTCTAAATAATGGAACATTGCATTGAATTTTGAACGTATAGCGAATGAGGGAGGGGGGGGGTGTCTGGAGGCGTTTTCCAAAATGCGGTCAAGGGCACAAAATAGTACATGGATACATATTGTTTGATTAGCATGATTCTGAACCTCTGTCTGCAAGTATTTTTTGAATATTTGAACATAGGTATGTAGTTTTATCAGATTAAAGAAGGAAGTTGTTTATTTATGTGCGCGATGTGCATTTATTGCATGATGGTGCGGTGTCTAAGGAATATATGTTGCAAATTTTCTACGGTTCACCGTCATATAATATAATATGTTTATGGCTAAGCTGTCTTTATAGAAAGAATTAAATACAATTTATACTCTGACTTTAAAACCACGAATTAAAAAGCGATTGTTGTATTATAAATTGACATTCTTTTTCTATATTATATATTATTATCTTCAGTTTCAATTTATTTATATTGCATAATATAGAAATATCGATAGAAAATTAGACGTATATATATTTCATACGTGTAGGTAACAAAATATCATTACCTGTAGTATATAAGCCAGTTTCCGACTTATTGGATAGGCCAAAAAAAATTTTTCTTGGAAGGTCACTGAGAAAGACATCATTGTTTTATTCATTTTATTCCCCGAACTTATGGAATGAGGAAACAGACTGGGTATAAATGTTAACTATAAAATTGATTAGAGAAATCTTGAATACTCATGCAAATCATAATCATAATTATTATTGCTATGTCATATATTTTTTTATTGTTATTTCTACAATAATTGATGAGCTAAATAAAATTAAATGTAGGTACTTAATAGTATATATATTTCGAATAATAAATTCTTGATCAAAATAGTTCAAAGCGAGCAATGAAAGTATGACATTTTTGACAATGGGGTTATAGCCCGAAACAGCAATGAAAATCAATTACTCAAAAAATATCAAAAAGGTTATGTTAAATATACTTTTACACAATCTATAACGATATTTTATGCGTATTGTTTAGCCTAGCATTTTTTCTCGGACATTCAATATCAAACAATAACTTTTTTTTTAATTGAACTAATGCTATGTTTATTTTACTTGGAATCAGTAGCAATACTATGACCAAATACTTGAATGTTAATGGCCTCTTTTGTTTTACAATTTAACTCATCTCGCAGTTCATGGCGATTTTTCTGAGAATCGATTCTCGTTTGAAATCTCTGACAAGTTATTTAAATAAGACTTCGCATACAAGCGGCGGGCAATAATGTGACGGTGAGCATACAAATAATAATGATGGCATGGCTTCTATAGATATGCTCGTGAACCAAGGAAGTTAGAATATGAACTTAGTCTTGGAACAATTTCAACACGTCAAAATCGTGACTGTTAGGTTTATAATGCCCCCATCATAACACGATAAAATTTGTTGGCGGCGAAAAGTTGCCTCAACTAAACACACTACGAACAAACTCATTTGTTTCCAAAGCTTTATTGTCCAACAACAAACTGCATTACTGAAGACGTCTCATACATCTCGTCTTAAATTATTATTGTACTGCACAACTAAGATAGGTATTTGTTGATCATTCAAGATCACATATAAGTAATGTGTTTTATAATAGGTTCTTACTATATAAAAAAAATACTGACAGCAACATAGAGATACTTAACCGATTATTCAGGGTGGCGGGGGACTATTAACTTTAATTATCAATAGCTGTACTCTTACAGAATCGGTAAAAATAAATAAACTTTATTTCTCACTAGTACTTCATTATAAAATAGATACATGACAGACGTACGTTATTATTTTAATTTTAATATTAAATTTACGTACTAATTTTAAACTGTGCTGATTGCTTAATGGTTTAAACTGACTTATTTCCCATTCTTATTTAACATAAGTAAATTTATCTCCCATATAATTGCGGCCCCCGTAGGCGTAAGTGCCACCAGTGCGTAAGGCCTTTTATCCGGGGGTTTCGGGCGCGATTCCTGACTAGGTCACGATAAATATTAATATGATTTCATCAAATGCTTTTGAAACAAAATTATTTTTGGTTCTCAAAGCATGTATGTTTGTGATTGTTCACTTATATTAATGAATACTTATGGCAATGTACCTAGGTATTAAATTCTATAGCAATTGAAGTAAGAAAAATAATAATCAAAATGTTAACTATGTATTCTAAATGGAAATCATGGAACTATAATAATCAGCAGTTTATTTAGCTTATTTTAACAGATTTTAGTTTTTGAGTAAGTACTCAAATCGTACTGCTACTTTTAAGGCTTATAATAAATGTGCCTACTTTTGCCATGCTTTTTTATTCTGCGAGTAATTTAAGAATAACCATACAAACAAGTCTATTATACAAGTTTAAGTGTCTGTATATATTATATTTTAATAATTCACAAATTAATTTTTGTATGATTATAATATTACATAGTTACTTTGAATAATCATATGAATATAAATCATATATTCATACCTATGTCCTTTTTTCTTGCACTATTCATAATCTTTTATGATATCCTGCGTGATTCCTCACTAAGAGTTTGCATTCATTTTATACCAAATTAGGTACGTGTAATACATAGTAGTAAAAAGTTTGAATAATAATGAATGGTTAATAAAAAATTATATATCCGATTTATAACTAATTATGTGCCAACGGGTATTATAAAACGAACCCTCTGAATTTTGTAAACATCTATGCAAACATGGTTTGAAAGTGATAATAAAAAACTTGCATACAAATCTAGGGAGAAATTTGAAAATCTAGCAAAACTTATTTTTATATAAAAAAAATTGAATGTTGATTTTGAAAATAATATTGATTTTCAAATTGTTATAAAGTGATGTGTTATATTTTGTTATGTCGAGGATTTTTTTGTATTGTGATAAATTATATATACCTAATTAAGTACCTAATATCATATAGCGAATAGTCTTGGTGTACATAGCAATTTGTTTATATATCGAGTTTTAGAAGCAAATAAATAACTTTGAGAATCACTGCAGAATTGCTTTGAATGCGATAATAAAAGGCGGTCGGGAAATTGATTTCATTGGCTGTAAAATCTGATATTATAATGCTTCAAATTGTTTAAAACTGGCGTTCGGCAATCAGTTCCCATGGCTACAAGGCTTACCTTTCCCAGATATTTAGCAATAGAGCGCAGTTAATAACATTTTAATATAATGGTAGCAAAACGGCGTACGTGTTTGTACAGGTGTGATATTAGCTTAATTAAGTTTTCCCATATACAACAACTACGTGTGCTGAAAATGCTGCACTATAAATCAAATCGGATAAAACTGTGTTGGATGATCGTGTACAGAGTTCAGAAATTATGATAGGATTGCTGTATTTGCAGGCGACATCGTATACAAGTAAATATATTTTTCTTCAGCCTTGACTATATCTGTAGAGGTTGACTCAACACGTTTTATTGTCTATGCTCATTTATATAGCATATACAATAATACGCACATGAAGTCATAGGTAGTCGATAAAACAGATGCATTTTGGCCTTTCAACAATGCAGTCAATATACGGGCGCAACTCCGCGTATCATTCAACCTAAATTCAAATTATAATGTAAACCTTCCAATTCAACATAAAACCAATGTGATAGTCCTTTATTAGTGCCGTGTTTATGCAAACTTTATTACTACAATATAAAACTAAGAAAATACCACGACTGTGTATTATTCATCACTACCCGAATTTACCATAATATCACGCACCCACAACGCAACCTTCCAAACCAGATATTAATAACATCGGGGACTAATAAGCATCTACATATCAACCACGATATATCCACTCATTATGTGGAGAATATGGAGCAGTAGGTTATGGGTTATTCTGAAAGACCCTCCCCGATCTATAGGACGTGTCATGTCATTAATACTAATAATAGCATAGAGGTTGAAGATTTTTATTTTACACACATTTATTTTTATGATCTTACAGTAATTCAAATTTAGATATCAAACTTCTTTATTAGTAAATACCAAGACAATAAGTTATGAGAATAAACGAAACGCCTTTAAAATGTAATTGACTTGGGAAGTAAAACTGTTGACCATGCTGAGAATTGATCCGTTTTACTTTCATGTATAAGATCGTTGTACTAAATTCAGATAATGTTAAAAAATAATTACACTGATTTACCTACATGTTTTTTTTTCTGTACAATACATGTTATAACCATAGCATAACAACCCATCTTGATTAACTTGATACTAGACTTATTATTACTAAGAACTCCACTGTAAAACTATTTGTTTATTACCGACTTACAAATCTGCATTGACTTAGTATTTTGACAAATATTTTAACTATAAATAAATATTGGTGGGATCTTTACATTTATAGTCAAACATAGCTGTCAAAATTTTTAATTGAAAGTTTTATAAATTATTATGGTTGCACTTTTTGCAGTGGACTGTAATTTGAAGATGCTTGTGGATTACTGATATAAGGGGGGGTTTAAATAGGATGCCAGCCACAGACCTATTATGGCGTACTAGAGCTGGTTCAGTGTTCACGCATTCAGCACTGATAAACAGACGGTTCCGACTGTCCTTCTCACGGTTTCACTTGTGTGTTTGGGTTAAATGATGATGAAAAGTTCAGGATGGATGATAGACGTGACGTTCGCTCAAACTATAACATATATAGTGCAACGAAGGTCGAACAGATGCGTTTTGGATGAGTCACTTTGCGGTTAACGCGGCTTCGGTCTTATCGTATCAGATCAAGGCGCGATAAAGTCTTAGCTGCATGGCATTGATATACTACTGGATGAATCATATGCTTCTTAAAATGACGCCCGATTTTCAGCGAGTCGGCCTTTGTTAAAACTTACTGGGTAAGCCCGATCTAGCTTGCATCTTACTCTAACTAATAGTCAGCGCATGACGACTTGCTCTGTCCTGCCACCCTTAGGTTCACTATTCCAAGAACGCAAATTTAGTTTTACAGCCAGGGCAATACGGGTGAAATTCGGGAATCCATGTTATCGGTCTTAACGCATTATACATACAAGGAAATATTATAAGACGATATTCATAATATCTTTTGTGGTACACTTTTAAAATGACACTTGTATGGGAACTGCTCATCTAGTTGTATATCAATGCTGCATGGCCAGTGACTGCTGGTCGCCTGGTCTTGCGACAATATCTGAGGATTTGATGTAGGTGGGAAAAGCGACCATAATTAGCCTAATCACATTAATTACAAAAACTAGTAATTTTAAATATTATTTTTGTATACCTATAAGTAGGTACTAAATTCATATTTAAACTTTAATACAACAATAATATTATGCTTGCTGATAAAAGATAATTTGTATTTCTTTAAATTTCTGAATAATTTTTTTTTTCAAAACGTTAATCTTAAAATAGAACCAAAACGAAGGAATATGGGTAGAATTTGAATTAAGAGTAATCATTGCTTATTGATTCAATATACCTACTAAACTCAGCTGAACAAAGATTAAGATTTAAGATTTGTACTGATACACATCCAGCGTATATACATCATGGTCATAGATAAGTTGTTGTATTTACGGATTGCGTTAGTATTATTTTATCTAGCATAATTTTAGATTGTGGCTTTTTTTTAAATTAAGAAATTATTAAAAAAATAAACCTCATCAGTTGTGTCAATATTTAAAAGAATTTGTTTAACTATAAGATACGATGATATTTTAATGATCTTTAAATACCATTACGTGACTAAGTAATCAAAGCCATCAAAACATTTATTAAGTATCCGACTTCACAATTACAATAATTACTAGTATCCATCTATTAAATGTATGGAAATAAATTAATAAATTCTTCATTTATTTTTTTAATGGTCGTGATAAGTGATGTCGAAGCTTAAAAGGTTTGGGTGCATTTTACAACTTTAACGTTATCCCCATAAACGTGTTTTATGATATGAACATTAATTAATCGCATAGCTAGAAGCTAAATATTAAATGTCTAGACAAACAAATTAATTTGGGTAGGTACTTAAGAGTGTAGCAGGAGCAGGTAAACGTTAAGTGAAGTTAAATGATTAAAAGCCAAAATGTCTTCTTGCTGTACATACCTCCAGTGTACATGGTTCCTAATTCAGATACCTAATGTTAAATACTTCATTTTTATAAAGGGGTACTTAATATTTCTTCGGTTTTCAGACTTTTCCTTCCAGTGTGCAATGGCAAAAGATGCCTGTTGAAGGTAGACGGGCTGAAAGTAGTAGGTAACTGAAAAAAAAGTTCTACGAAAGCCATATTTACAGTAGGTACTTGAATTTGAATTTCGTCCATCTTCAGTTTTTTACTGATAAAAAAATATTATATTTTACCTTTTTCTAATACTATACAAGACTCAGAAGACCTCCAAAGCAGAATGCAGGAACTCGCTGAATTAAGCAACAAAGTAGGTTTGAAAATAAATGTAACAAAGACGAAAGTCATGTTCAACTGCTTTGCAGGCCAAAAAGAGATCCTCATCAATGGCACTCAGCTCGAACAGGTGAAAAGCTACATCTATCTGGAACAACAATAGTGTCTATAGATGGATGTATATTTGATGAAATTGTTCGCAGAGTAAAGCTAGGCTGAAGTGCTTTTGGCCGCCTAAATAATATCTTCAAAAGTGACCTTCCACTGTGCCTAAAGCACAAAGTGTTCAACCAGTGTGTGCTTCCCGTGATGACATATGCGTGTGAAACATGGACCCTAAGTAAAAGAGAGATCCAGAAACTCAGAGTAGCACAACGTGGTATGGAGAGGTGCATGCTGGGCATAACGCGAAAGGACAAAAAGAGGAATGAGTGGATAAGGAAGCAGACAAGGGTTTGCGATGTAATAGAGTTTATTAAAAGCCTTAAATAGAGATGGGCTGGACACATAGCTCAAAGAAGAGACAATCGTTGGACAAATCTAGTCATCTAGTGGTATCCAAGAAGTACAAAACGTCCACAAGGTAGACCTAGAGGCCGCTGGATCGATGAAATGATAAAGTTCTGCGGAAGTACGTGGCAACGCAATGCACAGGACCGAGAGAAGTGGAAGCAACTTGAAGAGGCCTTCATCCAGCAGTGGATAGATTCAGGCTGATGATGATGATGATATATTATACGAAAAAAAGACAACAGGCACTAAAATAGATATTTAAAAATTCGCACTCGAACCATTTGGCATCGAACCACCGGAGGGCCCGTTCGACTTAAATACCTACAACCTCAGGTCACGTTATAGTATGACACTGGTTTTGATATTGTGTGTGTGTTTTACAATACGTGTGTAATCGTATGTATGTTTTGTATGCGTGATATTTTCGAAATTATGTGCAGCCTTTTTTGGTTATATATTAGTACCATGGCTGGATACATATTAGTGTACGTGTCGGTTTGGTTAGGTAAACTGGCAATCAATTTACAATAGACAGACAGATGTCGTTATAAAACTATATCATTAGGTTAATATTTAAATACGTTTATAGGAAGTTAAAAAATAATAATAGCCTAGTATGGAGTCTTCGCCGCTGGTCTCGATCGATTGGGAAGTGTGCCGTAAGATATTGTTGCACGCAGTTTATTATCACTATTAGGAATTTAAAAAGGTTATCCTTAAAATTACTTAAGAAGGAGTAATGAGTAAGAAGCTCTTTCAAGCATCGACATGGGCAAAAAAGTGGCGTTTTCTCAATGCAAGTATACCTACACAAAGCCATAGATAACAACCTCATAAATTATTTTAAGTAGGTACGTTATATATGCATTCTTATGCTAACAAAAAAATATTTATCATTATATTCTGAAATTTAATGGAAGAGTTGAATAATGTCGCCGTTTTTTTTTTTGATTTTGCAACTACATTTAGTGCCAACGTCAGCGAAATAATGTCGTTGAAAGAATTGATTACGTATTAAGTACTTAACTTTTTAATTATTTTGAATGACGGCCCATGTCTTCATCAATATCCTAGGACCAAGGTAATTAAAAATTCCAAATAATTACTGGTGTTTGGAAATATTATACTATGTATTTCCAATATTGATGATTGTATGTATGTAATATTGAGTTCATGAACTTAGTAATAACATTTATGGACGCACAGAAAAAAATACACAAATCTGTACAAATTCTTCTCTGAAAACTAAAAATGCAATTAAAAAAATCAATAGATGATAGTAGTCATGACCGAGCGGCAAAATTAAAATGAAAAACTCATAAAAATAGATTTATCTGCAATAAAGTTCCGATAGTAAAAACGTGTTTTGTCATAAAAATAATTCAAAGGCACATTTTTATTGAATAAAATGTTTGTTGAGGCTGATTTTTTTCATAATATATCAACAATAATAATTAGGGATAGAATTTATCTAACATTTTAGATGTGCATATTTTAAACGACTAATAAAATAATTAAAAATCTCATAAATTATTACACGTTGTCTATGTAAGTTTGATATTATTCTTATAGTAAGTTTAACGGCCCACATGCTCAGCGTAGTTAAAAATGGAGCTTTTATCTTATTTTCAGAGCAAAACCCTGGACATTCCTTAAATGTTGTAGATAATCTATTTATTTATATAATTTTGAAGCCTTATTATCCTTTATATTTATTTTAAACAGTTGATGACTGCATAAAGTTTTTGTATTACATAAGATAGTATCCTTTTAAACCTCTCGCTCTAATGTTTTAGAATATAGTACATTTTTTTTACA
Organism: Rhyacophila brunnea; assembly: GCF_057557595.1. Taxonomy (NCBI): domain Eukaryota; kingdom Metazoa; phylum Arthropoda; class Insecta; order Trichoptera; family Rhyacophilidae; genus Rhyacophila; species Rhyacophila brunnea. Next base: position 2,535,637 of record NW_028232796.1, on the reverse strand, counting down.
GTTTTAAAAAATATATATTTTTTTCACCTATGTACATGTTCAAACACGCGCGTTAACATGATCTTACTCCCTACTTCATTTATCGTTTGTTAATTTATGGCTACGGCCGTATGTTGTAGCTTAGCCACTGGGAAATGCCAATAGAAATGGCGTATTTCAAAAAAATACTACCTTATTCTTGGGTCAATAATTATTATAAAGCAAACATTATTCGTAGAATGTTAATCACATTTGAATGGTCAAAGACATAGCTTATAATCAATATCTTTAGAATTATCTGAAAATGTGTAAATCTTGCCCATTTTTTGAATAATAAAATGACTAATTCCTGTCAATTTTGGGATCACAGAGATTATCAATATAATTTTTTATCGTAAATATTTCACTATAATAATGTCAACATAAATTTTACTAATGGTTTTTTAAATGCTTTTAAAAAATATTAAATCTAAAAAATCTTAACATCACTGCACATGGACGTACTGAAATATGACTATATTCTAAAACATTAGAACAAGAGGTTTAAAAGAATACTATTTTATGTAATAAAAATACTTTATGCAGTCATCAAATGTTTAAAATAAATATAAAGGATAATAAGGATTCAAAATTATGTAAATAGATAATCTACAACGTTTAAGGAATGTCCTGGATCATGCTTTGAAAATAGTATAAAATATCGATTATGAACTACGCGGCGCACGTCCTCCCTTAATGTGTTCTTAGTTTTGCGAAATATTAATCACAAAATTTATTATATTATATAACTCAAACCAAGATAAATTATAAAATATATCTATCACCACATATTACCACTTTTATTTAACTTCCTGAATTATCGTGAAAAGTAATTTATGTAGGTACATACAATGTTCTTGCAAAATTATTGTTCCATGTACCTACCTTTAGTAAAAATGTCGATCGCGACGCTATTTTGATTGATAGTGCAATTAGTACTCTTATTTGTGATTATTACCTACGTGTCGTTGGTTAAGAATTAACCAACAATTATTGTGTACCCTAAGGCCCGTTTCAGACGGGACATCAGTGTCGCGCTCGATGTAATATAGGAGGCCTTTGTATTCGAATAAAGGGGCCCTTTGTATTATGTTTATGAACGCCCCAGAGGTAATGAGTCAACGCATAATTTCGCATTATAAATTAGAGCATAAAACTGGCTGCGGTAATAAAAACAAGTGTATCGGCGGCTTGAGAATGTAGCGGCCGACGGAAAAGTGTACCGGACACGCGTTGACTTATTAGATCTGGGGTGTTCATAAACATAATGCAAAGATCCCTTTAATCGAATAAAAAGGCATCCTATATTATATCGAGCGCGACACCGGTGTCCCGTCTGAAACGGGCCTTAATCTGGTTAATCTATGAAAATACTTAAATTATTGCGAACTACCATAATTTATTTTTGGTCTAAATGAGAATGTGTTGGTCTCTTTTAAAATGTTATTTGACAAACCTAGTTTGACGACATCTATTATATCTCGAAATATTTCTCGTGTGCTTTCTGTTCAATTATTTTTTGTGGTCTTTCCACGTTATACATGCTCTTACATATTATTATACTCGATTATTAAACTGATGTTCACCAAAAATGTGAAGCAACTATAACTAAGCCCAGTCGCACATACAAACTTGTCTTGACTGTTACACGTTACACGTCGAATTTGATATGATTTCTAAAACACAATAATATGTAAATACCGCACATTTTTGGTAGAAAACACTATAATTATTATTATATTTCATCGGGATCTGGGTATAAAAGTAATTGGTAAAGGCCTTCGTTTATGATAATGTATTCATATTTTATCGAAATATGGCTTCATTGAGGAAATTTGAACAACACTTTATGTTGAAATTGTTATACATTATTCTCCACCAAAGAAGCGAGGATTCGAGGAATAATTCTTTCTTTATTGCAGGAGAGGAACTGCTTCAGACCGAGGATCTACTTTAAACTCTAACTGTGTTTAGACTTAGGTACACGAAATTATAGCGTGAGTAAAGAGTGAAGAAGAAGCAAAGAGTGAGTATATCAGGTGTGATTAAATGATTTCAACCGTATGCTTGGCCGATACAATTTGTGACTGAGAATTTTTTTATATGATTATATCTGTGATTTTGTTTTATAATGTATTTTGAGTATATTTGAATCATTTTTTTTACCATCACTATATGATTAAACTTATATAAAAATTTTACGAAATACCAACTATCCTATAATTTTATTGATAAATAATTAAAAATCATGCATACATCGTTAGATTAAAAAATATAAACCGAGATTTAATAATCACATTTTCTCAAACGTGCGAAATGCATCTAATCAGATGTTTCACGATGTATAAATAATATTGCATTATAATATTTTAGTGGGGCAATCTCTTATTCTAGATCTACTAGTAAAATCGAGTGACGTAACGAGATTTTTAGTCGAGTGATCTTTTCAAGGATCGTCTTCATAAAATATTGTTGATGCTGTAATATTGTTATATTGGTATACAATACGTGCGAAATGGACTTTATTAAGAGGCAATATATTAATTGTAGGATTTATTAGTATAAGAATATTAAAATTTGAAGTAACAACCTTTTATTTTTCATCTGTTTTGCATATATATTCTGAAAATTATCATAATATGTCAATTTATATATATACCTACTAACATAAGGCTAAATACTCTTTATCTTACAGATTGGCCTAAATATAAGTTACATGAAAAGAAATCGATACATATTTACAATTTACATAGGGAGGGGAGCTTTTTTCACTCTTGTTATCTATATTCTAATTAACTTATTTTTACTTCTAATCAAAAGCTATTAGAACTCCTAGTTTTAGGCAGGAATTTTTTGTGCTTTTGGCAATACCAATTGTACACTTATTATAATATGTAAAATATGCATATTTCTTCATATTTTAATATAATTTATTAACTGGGTGACAGGTTTCAATTCTTCGGAGGCCACCTCTTAAATTTTCTTACGAATCGGTTGCACCATTTTGCGTCGGAAAAACGTGGCTCTGCAGATTTACTTTTATTGTATGTAAATCGATGCAAAGCAAAATGCCGATCATTATATTATATTATGAGGTTTTAAAATGAAAAACATATATAGGTACCTACTTGAAACATAATATTATACATGCATACCATTATATGTGTAGTACATCATGGATGTGAACGATTTAGCGGTGGGCGATATGCAGTACCAGAATTCATACACAGACCCTCGCCCTCGCTTCTGTGTTTTACATGACATACAAGATCTAGCGCTATGAAATCATAGTCGTGAAATGTTAGTTGTAGTTTAGTTACCTTGACATAGGTTTGTTACATGGGATGGTGTGATGAGGGGTAGGTGATGAATAAAATCAGAAGGTTTTGATGCGTATAAAAGTAATTCCCCAAATTTATTATCCCTTAACACAAATTACAGATTCAATTTACAGCTTGAATAATACAAAGTTTATAAATTAGATTACGACGATAGTGTTTGTGATAAAAGTTATTTTAACGTTGAAGCGAGCGGCGTGTTATTAAGACGAGCGAATTTAAGGTACTGAGTTCTTGTTGGATTGCCACGTCTGTTTTTATATTGAAAGTAGACAAAGAAAATGCTATCCACAGCGTGGGTAAATTTATTGTTTTGTTCCCACATTGCGGATAGATTCCTGGGATTTTGTCTGCGAAATTTGATTAAGGTACAAACGTTATCAGTCCAACAATGGATTGTGATGGACAACTGACACCCGGCACTTAAGCATTTCTTCAGCCGGCGGGAGGTGATCATATGTCCGTTCTCACGGCAGTGTTTTGCTGATTATTAAAAATATTGAATTATTAAAATGTTGTAATTTTTAGGTTTCATCAGCGACGATGTTGTCTTTTCCAGCGACGTGACGTATGTCGGTCGTGAATTGTCCGATGAAATCGAGGTGTCTGAATTGTCTTGGTGAGCACTTGTCCGATTTTTGTTGGAATGCGAACGTAATGGGCTTGTGGTCGGTAAATATGGTGAACGTGTGAGCTTCTATCATGTGTCGAAAATGTTTGACAGCTAGATAGATAGCTAAAAGCTCGCGGTCGTAAGCGCCATATTTTCTCTCTGCTGGACTTAGCTTCTTTGAAAAGAATGCCAGCGGTTCCCATTGATCGTCAACTCGTTGTTGAAGTGCTGCGCCAACGGAAGTATCGGATGCGTCACTGATAATCGCTAAGTGAGTCCCCTCACTTTTCGGATGTTTCAATAGCGTTGCTTCCGCCAAACTCTTCTTGCATTCCTCGAAGGCCTCGATTGCTTCTGGTGTCCAGATGATAGGTTCTTTCTTGGAAGTTTTTCCTTGCAGGAGTGAGTTCAGTGGAGCTTGCGTTTCTGCGGCCTTGGGGACGAATCTCCTATAGAAATTCAAAATTCCCAAGAACCGTCGTAGTCCTTTTTGAGTGTCTGGGCGGGTGTATTCGCGAATAGCGCTGACACGATCTGGAAGTGGTCGAGTTCCGGTGCTGGAAACCAGGTAGCCAAGGAATTTAACTTTCTCTACTCCGAAGTGGCACTTCGTGGAGTTGACAACCAGGCCGTACTCCTGTAGGCGTTTGAACAAAATTTCCAGGTGTTGAAGATGCTCTTGTTCTGTTGTGGAGGCTACCAGGATGTCGTCTATGTAGGCGTAGCAGAAGTCCAGACCCTGCAAAACCTCGTCAATGAAGCGCTGAAAAGTCTGGGCCGCATTCCTCAAGCCGAACGACATAAATGGAAACTCGAACAATCCAAAGGGTGTTGTGATGGCAGTCTTCGGAATGTCCTCTTCAGCCACTGGGATTTGGTTGTATGCTCTCACCAGGTCGATCGTGGAGAAAACTTTCCTATCACGCAATGTTTGTGTGAAGTCTTGGATATGACGCACGGGGTACCTGTCAGGTACGGTTCGAGCGTTTAATCCGCGGTAATCACCACATGGCCTCCATTGATCTTCAGATTTGGGCACCAGGTGAAGGGGTGACGCCCAAGAACTTTCAGATGGTCGTGCTATTCCAAGTCTGGTCATGGTTTCGAATTCCTTTTTGGCGATGTGAAGTTTGTCGGGAGCTAGGCGTCTAGGACGTTGAGCTACAGAAGGTCCTTCGGTGGTTCGTATGTGATGTCTCGTGTTGTGGATGACTTCTCTACCAGCTCCATCTGGGCGCGTGAGATCCGGAAACTGCTGCAGTAATCCATGATAAAGGGATTTACCTGCGACAGTTTTGACAGTTGCTATCTCAGTGCTGCTGTGGCGTCCAGAGGTTGTAAGTTGAGTCGTCTGATCCAACAGTCTGCGATTCTTGACATCGACTAATAATCCGAAATGGATTAGGAAGTCAACACCAATAATGGGCTTGGTGACATCTGCAATCACGAATTTCCAGGTGAATTCTCTTCGTAACCCCAAATTCAGCGTCAGTGAGATACTGCCATACGTAGCAATGACAGATCCGTTTGCTGCTGAAAGTTCGTACTGTGATTTTGGTCGGCGCCCCTGTACTTTCGTGCGTGGGAAAACGCAAAGGTCCGCTCCGGTGTCGATAAGGAATTGTATTTTCGTGGCGTGGTCGGTGACGAAGAGGCGGCTGGAGGTAGGGCTGTAATCGCTGGCCGCGCTTAGCGACTGCCCGTGGCGTTTCCCTTGTTGAAGGTGCATGGTGTGACGCACTTCTCCGCATCTTGGCCGAATCTACGATGATACCAACACATGCCAGGTTTGCTGTGGCTTTGGTCTCGCGGTCGGGAATGGTTCCTCCTTTGGCTGGCTGATCGTGACTGGTGACGTGGCCTTGATGGTCGGTTTCCTCTTGCGAGCTCTTTGGAGAGCTCCTCGCGAAGAGTTGAGATTTCCTCCCGCAAGGTGATCACCAGCTTGCTGATGCCGCACAGGTCTTCCATCGTGGTTTCAGCAATGGATGCCTTTGATGTGGAATCTGCCATGGCGTCAGCTAGGTCTGCAACCTTGTTGAGATCCGCGTCCTTCTGTGTCGCCAGTACCAATTGCATGGTATGTGGTAAGCGACCCATCCAAAGCGTGCGTAGGATGTCATCAGTAACGGCTGCTCCTGCGAGAGAACGTAGGTGGCGCAAGAACTGTGATGGTTTGCGATCACCAACTTCCTCGTGCTCCAGTAGTCGTCTGGTCTTCTGCTCCTGGGTAGAGCTCAGCCTTCTCGTCAGCTCCGTCCTGAGGTGCTCGTAGGCTCCTTCACGAGGTGGGTTAAGGATGATGTCTCGAACCTCTGAAGCGTAACGAGATTCCAAAGCTCCCAGGATGTATCCAAATTTGGTCGCGTCAGTCGTGACGCCAGCTGCTTCGAAGCTTCGCTCCACCATGCAGAACCACATTTCCGGGTCTTCTGGACAGAATGGTGGGATCCTCACTGCCACGCGGCTGATCTGAGGTGTGGTCTGCTGGGCTGGTGCTGGTGTTGTCGTTTCTCCTCCGGCATTGCTGCCATACCCGCTGGAGAACTGTCCATTGGGCATCTTGACAAGGCAAGTGAATTTAAGAAAATTAACGCGGGAAAACGGATGTTGAAAACTGCGCGGGAAAACGAGCTCCAACGAAAAAATAATTCTCTCACAAACACAGTAAAATAGTAGTTAATAAAAAATTAAACGAAGTCTGTAAAATGAAAATGAATGAATTGAATTTTACTTTACGGGTCACCACTGTTACATGGGATGGTGTGATGAGGGGTAGGTGATGAATAAAATCAGAAGGTTTTGATGCGTATAAAAGTAATTCCCCAAATTTATTATCCCTTAACACAAATTACAGATTCAATTTACAGCTTGAATAATACAAAGTTTATAAATTAGATTACGACGATAGTGTTTGTGATAAAAGTTATTTTAACGTTGAAGCGAGCGGCGTGTTATTAAGACGAGCGAATTTAAGGTACTGAGTTCTTGTTGGATTGCCACGTCTGTTTTTATATTGAAAGTAGACAAAGAAAATGCTATCCACAGCGTGGGTAAATTTATTGTTTTGTTCCCACATTGCGGATAGATTCCTGGGATTTTGTCTGCGAAATTTGATTAAGGTACAAACGTTATCAGTCCAACAATGGATTGTGATGGACAACTGACACCCGGCACTTAAGCATTTCTTCAGCCGGCGGGAGGTGATCATATGTCCGTTCTCACGGCAGTGTTTTGCTGATTATTAAAAATATTGAATTATTAAAATGTTGTAATTTTTAGGTTTTAACTGCTATCTACACATTGCACTGTCTGCGGACTACTTCCACCCTCAGGTTTGATATTATATGATAAGGTCTTTTAAGGATAAATATAGTCAACAAAATTAAAAAACATGTCTATCATGACGTATTGTAAAGAAGTAATTTTCTCTTACAATTAAAATTTTAGAATAATGAGTATATTATTATATTGTTCTTATCTTATTATTTTTTGCCTATTGTGTGAGATAATGCATACGATTTTTGAAATAACTGAAACCTTTGTGCAATTTAGAATAACGTAGAATATTTTATTTATTTATTAATAAACAATAGTGGGTATTTTATGTAAGGATCGGGAAGGTGAGGCTTTCATCCAACAGTGGATCGAGCATGGTACCGTATGATATACATAATATATTATATAAAAAATACAATAGGCAAAACACTATTTAGTAGGAACTATAACATTATCAAATAATTTATTTGGACAGATGTTATAACTTTCATACATCACAGATATTGATTCTCTTTCGAATATTTTTTCCAGTATCATATTTTAAATGTATGGTTATTATTTCTTAAATTAAAACAGGTTACATTTTTTACGAAAGACAAATACAACATAACATTATTTACTTTATAATCAGAAGCTTTGAAGGAAAAAAATAATTTCCATTTTCGGTCACGCTAACAAAGGCCTAGTAGCAATGGTCACGATCTATAATTGTCACGAAGTTTCAATCACTTCCTTGGTGCAACAATTCAATGTAAAATAAATACACAAATATTATTAACTTCGAAAAAAATATCCTCTCTACCATAACTCTGGAACACAAAAGAATCTGAACTTCACAGTTCATCTCTGGAATTATTATATTTTGTATAGGTACAAGAAATGTAATAATAATAAGTTTCAACAATTTTCTCCATTGACGGCGGGTGGTAGTGTTATTTTTGTTGTTGTATAAAATTATGACTTAATAATAAATTGAGACATTAACATATGAATATAAAAAAATCGATGTGTTGTGGTTTCATATGTTGACGTCTTACTAGAGACGCTATGTAAATAATATCAAATATTTACCGTAAAATCTTTGTTTGTCTTACGTTAAATCACTGCGTTTTGTCACAATAACCGTCAGTGCGCAACTTTTGTAAAAAAAACATCAGTAAGGGGTCTATTCATAGAGATATTTTGTAAATAATCATTAATATGGAAATCATTTTGTTAGTAAAAAGAATTTGTGTTTTTTCAATATAATTAAGTATAATAATAAAACGAAATTCTTTGATTCAATAATTTTAAATAATTCGTATTAGATAATTTAGCCACTATGAATATTCATTATAATGAAGGATATTATATTATATTGATACTATATTACGTAATATTGATGTTAGCATATTATTTGTCTTTTTCTCTTATTTTTCTAAAGTTGTTTTAATATAAATAAACTAGTAATATATTTTTTATTCGCGATGCACATAGCCTAACATTCTAAATTGAAAATATATTATTTTGAATAATCTCTAAAATAAATGTAGATTCCTCAGAGTGGGTGTGTATTCAATTTAATTTTGTGAACAATAAGTTAAGTAAGTATAGAGATATATATATATAGCTATATAATGTATAATATTATTATTTTTCTGAGCCAATTCATCTCGTGGGTGAACCTCTACCAAACTTTTAACTTAAAATAAACTGCTTCTAAGCAACAAAAATATAGGTACCTACCGTTTAAAAAAATTGTTGCACCTTTAATCGAGTGAGACTCATATCTATCGCAGACAGAAGAGTAATTTCTAAGTACTTTTAAAACTGCTGCAATATATGTAATTTTTATTTAATACTAATTTTCCTCTTCTGGTGGCACCGCCTTCTATGTATATAACTAAGTTCGAAGGCCTAAGCCAACTACATTATTTTTTCAACATTCTAAACATTGAACCGATATTTTAAGGGTTGCTAAATAAAAAAGCAATCGTAATAATCCAGCTAACTTGGTAATTTTGAAACTTAAAACTTCATTATATATATTATATACAATCAAATAAATTGATAAAACTGGCCAATATAATTATATAATGTAGATAGTAATACAACTACGTTAATGTTCTAGAGTACACGCCAAGAATATCATACATACGATCATACGATCTATGTCGTTTGCTATCAGACATTCTACTCATCATCGTTGGAAGAAGCTAATTTATCCGCAAACATGTACAGTCAATTTGTAGCAACGGTACAGTGCACACTATAATTTGAATTGGTTTAATTAAGAAATTGAATAGATTAGTCAAAATTTAGACACGGAATAATAAAATTAACAAACATATCTATTATCAAGTCGTTGAACTATCTTAATAGATATTCTGTTTCTTGATTTTATTGAATTTGGTACTGATTTTATTATAATCTAATAATTACAAGAGCAGAATTGCAAATCCAACGATTCGAATGGTTATAAGAATTCGTCGACTTTACAGTGCAATTACACGTAACTATTTAGATATCGATTAGTTGCTTGTTTCTATTGGTTCACCATATGTCACAAATAAAAATTATAAGTTAAGTAATAATCTATAATAATATATTCGTCGGCTTATATACAGGAAACTAGATGTTTAGTTTTTATTATTCTTCTATAATCTAGGTGTAATGCTCTAGAGTTATTTTATTATTATTAACTAAGCAAAATATATTTTACCATATTATATAATAAATGTTTCATCTTTCTCGCATGTTTTCTTTGCTTATTTCTTTATTATTTTTGCAAAAAGTCCATTTTCTTTATATAAATACAGCATGGCGCAAAAATAACGCCTCTGATATTTTCAGTTACTCGTGCAAACGCGCGATCAGAGCCAAAGGCGACCGTCCCAAACGAGCGTTGTTCCGGCAACCATTTGAGCCAATCTGTTTGGCTCTTCCTTATTTGTATGGTAACCACACATTATACTAGTTATAGATATTTGAGAGAATGCATAATAAAAATATCTATAACGATTGTTGCTGATCTTTAGTATGAAACAGTATTTAACTGTTTCCTGGAATTGACTCAAATAAAATAGAAATAATGAGCACCTACAATTATTATTAGGTTGATCTGAAAATTAAAATAATACAACATCACTTAATTAAAACAGTCTCTGTGAATAAAATGTAGGTCTTCAATATAGAATAATATTTTTAAGCGCATACACGAAATATTATGTGTAATGCAGTGTAAAATAGGTACTCTTTAATAGGCGACATTTTTTTTAATAATAACCATACCCTTGCTTTTTCGTACAAGGTGGTTGGGTGGGTTAGTTGCATTGATGTGGGGCTAATTAGGTGCCTCCATTTATATCTTTAATTTTCTTTATGGCCAGGATTAAATATTTTGTGTAGTGTTCTTGTGTTGTTCTATTGCTTAGTGCTTCGTGAGGCTTTTGGAGGTCAATTTCGTGATTATGTTGTCTACATCGAGTCCTGAGAGTCCATCGCTCCCTTTCTAGTATAGGACAGTCGTTGATGACATGCCACACAGTTTGAGATGTGTTGCCGTCACATGGACAACAGTCGTCATCCCTCAATTTAAATCTTTTTAGATAAGCTCGCACCGATCCGTGGCCTGTTAGTATCTGTGTGAGTTCGTGTGATATTTTTAAGTTCCTGGCGAGAGTGATGGCACAGTTTATGTTTGGAATAAATTTCTGCGTTATTGATCCTGTGGCGGATGTTGTGTATCTGTGGTTCCATAGCTCTATGGTATCTTCGTTTAGTTTTTGTTTTGCGTAACTCAGAGGGAAGTGTGTATAGGTTAAAGGTCTTTTGTCTGTTGTGGCTTGTTTAGCGTATTTATCAGCTTCCTCGTTTTCGGCTATCCCTGTGTGACTTCTAATCCAGAAGAATCTGGGGTTTGTTCCTATCATTCGAAGCTGTGTTGACAGTGTTAAAATGTCTCTTACAAGTGGGTGTGTCGATGATGGGTTTTGGAGAGCTACCAGACTGGATTGGCTATCTGAGAATATGTTTACATAGTCGTGTCTGTGGAACTTTAATCTTTTGAGTGTCCACTCGAGAGATTCTCTGATAGCAAATATTTCTGCTTGGAAAACAGTGCAGTAGCTTTCGAGCTTAAATTTTCGGGGTGTTATTAATGTTCCATTTTCGTAGGCTACAAAAGCTGCCCCTACTTTGTTATCGATTAGACTGCCATCTGTGTAGATCTCCAATCCTGTGATGTGGTATTTTGTTTTAGTGTCTTCGTCAACTGTTCCTATGTGTTCTATATTTTCTAGATGTCTGTTGCCAGGATGTGGAAGTTGTGTGTAGTGTATTTTGTTTTCGTATGTTCTGTCTGTAGGTAAGTGTCGGGGAAGTATGTGGCTTGTTTTAACTTGGTATATTCCTGTAAGTTCTTGTATTTTTATATCTATTGGCGCTATTCCTGCCAGGGCTTGTGCTGACGTTAGCGATATTGTGCGATATCCCTTGCAAATTGATATTGCGAAAGGTCTTTGCGCGGAATTCAGTCTTTTTTGGATCGACTTTCTGTGAGTTGCTTTATTCCAGACCGATGCCGCGTAAGTTAAGGTTGGCTCCACAGCTCCATGATATATAATTTTTAAAACTTCAGGAGACGCCCCCCAAGTGGCTCTTGCTGTTTTTAAAAAGAATTTTCCCATTTGAGCTGCTTTCTTACATATGTAGTCGACGTGTTTCGCCCAATTGATGTGCCTGTCTAGTATTATGCCAAGAATTTTAAAGGAATCGACCAACTCTTTCGGTTTTCCTTTCCACTGGATTTCTGGTGTTCGTATTTTCCTTTTGTTGATAAACATTATATTTGTCTTAATATCTGAGAAGGTTAGTTTTACGTCTTCACCCCATGAGTTTACTTTTTGAAGCACGCTATTGGTTTTTAATTCCAGTTCGTCGGTGTCTTTTGCTGCTATCAATATTAACACATCGTCAGCAAAGGCTTGTATGTATGTATTGTGGGGTAAGAGTATTGTTAATAGACTGTCTAAGGCGATATTCCATAGTGTTGGGCCACAAGTTGAGCCTTGGATGCAACCTTGGGTTTGGTCTTGTTTTATTTCTTCGTCTGCATACTTTAGTTTTACTTCCCTATCTTGTAGATAACTGCAAAACAGTTTGTACAAGTTAGGCGGTGTTGACTTGATTGCAAGGGCGTTTTTTATGTGTGGCCACCATGCGTTATCAAATGCACCTTGAATGTCTAGGGAAATTGCTATGAGTGATTCTTTCAATTCGAGATGCGTTGAGATTATGTGTACGGCTTTGTTTAGTGCGTGTTCTGTTGATGTTTGAGGGGTAAAGCCAAACTGTTTAGTGCTCAATTTGTTGTTTTTTGTAAGATGCCAGTGAACACTCGTTCAGGCGACATTAAGAAAAAGTAATCTTTTCGAATCTTTCTGAATCGAGAGAAAAATGATTGTTTAACATTATTAAAGTTTACCTTGTCTTGTCAGAGCATTAGGGGTAGAAAATAATAGTTATGTGTACCTATGTGTTTATTTGTCGCAAATAATATTCCATAATGAATGAGCGAAGGAAGGCATTTTTTGATAACCTTATGGCATGCCAGAGAAATAAAACAGTACTTAATATGTTAATAGATATTTATTTGAAATTAGATTATTATTCAATAATAATATATTTGGTATTATAATAACAATCTACTGGCGTCATTTCATGTGGAGTTTTCAACCAATCGACAAACGATTTTTTTAAAATCTAATAACTTGAAGGTACATAATATAAAAGAGATATTTTATATTCTCCGATATTCATGAATGGAAGTCTGTCTTACCTGTAAATATGTCATTATATGTCGATTATGACAAATAAAAAGTTTACACATAAAATAAACGAAATATTATTAAAACTAGGTACCTATACCTATAGAGGTAGTAGCTATTACTTAAAACTGGGATACAAGTTTGTATGATAAGCAATGGTTCTACATATTATAAGAAAACTCAGTTCGATGGTCACCCTACTTATCGGCCGCTTTTGCATTGCATTATTACTCGGAGCCCTATATGGACGGCAAGGTTGAAATGAGATCCATTTATCGCGAGAAAAATGTTGCCCTTAGGATCGCGTCGGAATGGACAGAGAAGTGTTTCGGCTTCAAATAATAATTCTTTGATCCAGAAACGATGGAACGTAATTCAATTTTTGCATTTCTCAGTACGGTATTTCTCTTCAGCCATTACACTAAAGATGGTGATGCTTTCAAACGACGATGTTCTGCTCGTTTGACATCAAGTTTCCCATAATGACATAAACACGATAGCCGGAATACCATAAAAGATTATATAAATAATGTTCACAATATGAGTAATATAATATCTTACTCTTGGTTTGATAAATTAAGTTTATTTTTTAAAGAAATGTATTATTACTTAATTTATTAGTTTTGACATATTATATCATATTATAATATATTATTTAAATTACTCACAACACTAAACAATTTTATCATAACAAATCCCTACTTAGCCATATACTTAATTGTAATTTGAAAATCTGTTTTTACGTTTCGTAGCTTTTCATCCCCCCGCATATCACCAAACATAATTATTTAAGAGCTCACAGATCAGTATATACACTCAAGGCTAAATTGTTGGTACTTATATTTGAGAAAGTTGACTATGTAAACGAAATACGTGGTGAAGACAAATATTTTTATGAGCTGAATATCTTGATAAGATTTCATTGTGAATATTATTATGGTCACAGCGAGTGACTCAGTAGCGAAGGGTGGAGGTAGGCTGTTAGGATCTGCCATAAATAGTGCATATTAAACTTTTTTAGCCATACATATTTGTTTTTATTGAACTGCGACTACAATTTACAGATGGTGTTGGTTAGTTTTTAAAAATCAATTAAACCCTGCGAAAACCATAAATCATAATAGATAATAGTAAAAAAATACTTACTCCTTTATCTATAAAATATCTAAAATTATCCAAATTATACACCATCTGTAAATTATAGTCTTATTTCAATGAAAACAACTGACAAAGTTTAACAGATTATATCCACCCTTCGCCACTGGCGGCCCACCTATTTAATATGGGTATGTATATTATATAAATCAATTACATATTATCTTCAAGTAAACGTCGAATCCATTGAAAAGATAACGATATATTATGTACCTACATATTTTTTTTATTTTCTTCCGGTTTATTTACTTTTACAACTTACTTACTTTTGAAAGTTAGAAGTCATAAAATATTATCCTGCTTCTTTTTCATCCTGGGACATTTAAAAACCTTCATATTTCTAAAAAAAAGTCGGTGATTGAAAAAAAAAACTACTGTAATATATTTTATTATAGGAAACATGTTAATAGTACATATATGTGGCTATAGTGTAGATCTGGATGTACTCTATAGCCACATATAATACTTAATACCTACATACACATAATCGGTCTCGTGCTTCGTAAAGCACGCGACTCTAAAGCCATTGTCTGGAAAAAATAGATAATATTTTATCAATATGTGTTTGATATAGACAAAGTATTGAATGGGTTAAGTGAATGGCTAACTGCTATCCTCCATAACACATTATCAATAATATCCGCACTATATATAAACCCCTATAAGCTCTACTTATAAGCTCAGATTTCCATTTATTGACTTACGTAATAATTACACCGTCAAAAACGTGTGATAGGTATTGAATAATCGAATAAAAAGTCAAATGGAAAAAATGAAGTATAATATATAATATATCATAATATAAAATATACCTACTTACCTATATTTTTGAAATTCACGTTTTTTATTATTTTATCGTGATCTGAAATTCTGTTGATTTTCAAATGCAAATTGTGTGACGTAAAACAGTCATCAAACCTTTCGTCAGACTGCAGTGTCGTCCTTCGAAAATAGGTGTAGGTACCTTTACTATTGCTGTTATGTATAGACTATAGAATGATGTCCTCAATAAAGTTATTTTTAAATAAATCGTATATATTTTACTAAAACTCTCCAGTGTTTATTTACTTCGCCTTCTTACATCGTATGGCATCCACAATAATGAGATGTTCCGTTTAATTATTAATATCAACGTCTTACCAAATGAAAAGCCCATTTTTCGAATAAATTTATGTGAATATTTTAAAGTTTAGACTTTTAGGAAACTGTTTAAAATAATTAAATCAATTGCTATAATAGTTAAATAACAAACCTGCTGGAGGTTTTTTTTATATATATATTATTTAAGTAAGTATACACGTCATATACTTATATATAATAAATAATTGTGGCTGTAATCGGATCACCCAGATCTCAATTATAATATATTTTTTATTAATCTTCATTTTCATGTAGTTTCATGTATTGTCAGTCAACGAGGTGTCGAATTGACGCACACTCAATGATCCGCAATTTATTGCATAATCATTTCAACATATTATTCAATAGTGCGCCGGTCAATAAATAGCCATTATAGTCATAATTATTGATTGGACATGTCACTCGATTATAAGTTCCCGTTAAAAACACATCGCACCGAATTGTCATTATATTTATTATATTGTATCGGTTGTACCTTTGTAATTATTGAAACAGTAAATAAATTCTCGCCTCCTCCATCTCCGTCTTTCATTTACAACGCCTATCCAAGTGGAATACCTACACAATATTGTACATTGAATCTTTAGTAATACATATTATTTTTTGATTTCGAGTAATTATGAATGACGTTTAATTATTCAATTGCCATTGTCTAGTTAATTGTAGACACCATGCGACGGTTCCAAGCATCAGTATTATTAAAATATTCTCTCCTTTTCCCACACCATTCCAACATCCTTTAACACCCTGTTGATAAGTATTAATTGATTTAATGATGTAAACTATTAATTTTATCATTACCACCAACGCTAAAACTTCAAATAATTTAATATCTAAAAAGTAAACAAAGTAGTAAAATTAATCAAGATACATGTATTACAAAATAAAGTAGAATAGTTATACATAAAACATACTTGTAAATAATATGCAGATTATGCTACGTTATAGTATTATGGGAGTGTTTCTTGTCCGCCAATGTTTTCATTTGCAATGTGCAGTCAACCCCATTTGTTGCAAGTTGCAGCATCCAACCCACGCCAGTTTGCATAATTTACCCCTTGCCAAATATGATCAAATCAATAAATATGCTAAGAGCCAAACTAGATTGTATTGAATCGGGTGAAAACTCGCCACAGGAAAGCTATTCATCTGTCGGGCGGGTGCTTGCTCTAAATGGTCATTCTAGTAAACTGCAAAGGGACAGTGTTCTATGCCAAGGATTCCGAAACAAACTAAGTATTATACTGAATAAAATTGAAAGTTTACTTGAATTATCCTTAATATTGATTAATCATAAAACACTTATATTACTATTGTCAACAATTTTAAAAACCGTGCTCGTTGTATCAGTGGACTATGAATGGCTCTCGTTGCCAATTGGAAGGAAAATAATTGTGTTTAATAAAGTCACTTTCAATTATAATATATAACCCACTTGAGGTAGGATGAGTTTAGATAGACGTTGTTTTATAAATTCTACTTCCACATAACTACTTTTTATGATTATTTTATTAACTCTTTATGCCATTTTGATAATATTTTCTTAATACTTTTAATTTTTTTATGCTATATTGTGAACGTTTTCAGTTAATAATTTGTAAAGTTTTTTTGTATCATTTTACCGTGGCTTTGACTGTGACTCGCTGTCATATCGTCTCTTCTTATCTAGATGAGGATCCGGCGATCAGGTCCTCACTCCAATCTTGTTAAAGAACTTTACAATTTTGCGAAGCTTTTCCGTCTTACCCTCCGTCAGGGCTCCTTTCAATTCGTCGACATTCTCA
This sequence comes from Rhyacophila brunnea, assembly GCF_057557595.1. Classification (NCBI taxonomy): domain Eukaryota; kingdom Metazoa; phylum Arthropoda; class Insecta; order Trichoptera; family Rhyacophilidae; genus Rhyacophila; species Rhyacophila brunnea. The sequence continues at coordinate 2,518,503 of NW_028232796.1, read as the reverse complement.
CAGATATCTGCAATTCACAGCTGTACTCTGTGTCGTTCATATTTAGGGCATTGCACTGCTATATGTACAATGTCCTCCAAAACGTCACATTCATGCGAATCGCTTCTTCCCATGAGGATATCAAATCTTTTACCCACTATGTATCCTGTTCTTAGCCTTCTTAAGCTCATTCTCTTCAAAGGAGTCTCTACAAACCAGGGCACCAAAAAAAGGATCTGAATTTTAATTTTAATTTCAATATTATGTTAACTGATACTTTACTTCTAACAGTTGGACAACGTTTATTTCAGATACATAGCAATTCGTTTAGTATGTTATTCTATATCGTGCTTACGCGACAATGTAATCGTAAATATATAGGCTTGCTGCGGGTGTCGCCTGTCCAATAGTCCTCCCTGTGCGAAACAGGTGCGTGCTAAAATACCTAAACGTGTTTTATCGCAATGGACTGGTCTGTTTAGGTACCGATAGGAATTGATAATTAACATTGGTCCAGCGAGAATTGCTCTGAATTAAACATAGAAAAGTTATTTGCGAAATTAAAATGGTCAAAATATAAAGTTTGCGGAATTTTAAAATATTGTCGAATGCATAAAACATTGTGAAACTATACCATACAGGACCATTGTTAATTGGTTTACGATAGTTTTATTATTTAAAGTATTTTGGAAAAAAAATGTTGAAATTAAGTACATTTTTATTTTTAATAATAATGTCTTATAAATTGACTTCGAAATAGGTACTGAAATTCTATCTAATTTGACTTATATAAATATTATAATTCGTTAATATCTACCTAAGTAATAATGCATCAATTTTTAATTTAACTTACCTAAGTTAATATTTTATTCAATATATTATAATAATAACACTCAATTAAATTTTATAAAGTTGTTTTTGTGTATAACCACACCTTTAATATATAAATTCATAAAATAAACTTTAATTAAATCCCAAATACTTAGTCATTTTACATTTAATTTTATAAAGATTGTTACGTTTAGTGAGTGTAAAGCAATAATTGCCGCAAATATTGCGGCTTCTAATATTGTTTGGCTCACTGGTATGCATCAAATGAGATTTTATTTCGCTATTCCGCGCCTAACTTCATGTAAAATTAAACTGACATTGGACAGTGTACGATTTTGGTAGACCAATGAATCTCCGTCATACGTGAAAATGGTGTTTAATCTACCTTCATTGATATATTATAAAGCTATATTTTCATACATAATAAGAAAAATACAAAAAAAAAATAACTTCCAGTCCTTCATAGAATTTGTACTAAAAAGCGATCGTTGCCTTATAGGTATGTAATTATGAATATATTTTATAAATTGTCAAGGAAGGTTTCGCAATTCGCGACCAGTGTTCACGCACTGTGTCGGTTAATTGGTTAGAATCACAATTCAATGGAGTCTGCGAATTTACAGAGCTCATTATTGAATAAAGTATACCTAACCTGTAAAACGAGAGGAATATTACACTGATACTGTAGAATATTATATTTAAATAGGGTTGCATTTATTTATTGAGTGGCAATACCAACGTGCCATGTAGCTCCTACTTGCTGACTCTACGGACACTAAATTACCCGTACTTACATGTCCTACTATTTTAATTTTCTTAATAAAATATCTATTTAATATCTATTTCATTAGCTTAGTGACAAAAATATCGAATGGAATTAGGTATCTCGGTTACTTCTGCGTCCATTGAGTTCTTTTGTGAACATTCATAGGTCCGTATATTATGCCATCTTGTGTTAGGTACTCATATTTTTTTGTTTTTTACCATCTTATTAGCGTCCATATTTTTATGTGTAATTTTGGTATTCATTGGTTAATCACAGGATCTACATCAAATAATAGAAAGCGTTATTGAGGTTAACAATTCGTATGGTTTAAAATTGAACCTCAAAAATTTAAATTATTAATTGTATCAATAATAGTGACACCAAACGCCAATAGAAGTATTGTTATTAACAGTAAACTGTGACCCACTATAAATATTTTGGAAACGGGTGAATGAGAAATTGAACCAGTCTCAGGAATTAAAAACAAAAATTTAGCTTCTTAGCAATCGAGACCTTAACCTAGATCTGAGCGAATTGTCCACTGTTATGTTCTCTAAATCCTTTTCTATGTTATGGACGCTAAACCATAAAATGTCACTGAGAATTCAGTCTTTCGAGATGTGGCTGTATAGACGCATCTTCAAAATTCCTTGTTCTGACCGGGTGACAAATGTTGACGTTCTCAATCGAATGAGAAAGGACCTGCAAGTTCTACATAGTAACTACAGCACCTCGGCCACAGACAAAAGTACAGCATTACCCAACTTGTCATATAAGAAAAGAATAGTGGTAAACGTATTAGATGATAAAGCTAAGGTAACATTGATTGTGTCCGACCTCCGTTATGGGATGATACGATAATAAGAAGAATACAATATATAAATTTATTATATTATGTACAACAACTGTATTTCTCATAATAAATTCTACTAGGTGGGAACAGTAAATAAAGGTGTTAACACTGTAAATACATTATTTTCTTTTGTACTTTAAAAAGGTGAAAATGGAATAGTTAAAAATGCAATTTTCAATTTTAGTTTGACAAAAATGGGTAACATTGTCTTCTCTTAGTGCCATTTCATTCAAAGTGCGCTTATTTTAAAACCGGGAGTAAAGTTCACTCCGCTCTTTTGCACATACGAGCAGTTTATTTTTATCCAATCTCGCAGCGCGCGAAATAATTAAATCTCTCCCTAGGATATGCTAGGACTTGGGTCTCCGATGTCCAAAGCAAGTGGTGTACAAACAATTTGCAGGCATACATACTATTTATATAGTAAATAAAAATATCGTCGTGTTGGTTTTACACGACTCAAAAAATGGTATACCTACACGAAAGTGGTTTAGATCCCCATAGCTTTATAGAAAAAAGTACTAGTGGTTATTTTTAAAGTACTTATGTGAAAATCCCAGCCGCTAATCTATTTTATCCTGGCCCATTATGATAGTCTAAAATAATAGATAAATAATATAACCATCACAAGATTACAAAATAATTAATACTTAATTATAAACATACCACACAAGTGTGAAGTTCGATAGTTTCGATAGGAAATATGACGTAGTCGAGCGAAGCCGAGCGATATAAAACGATATAATAGGCTTCATCGGAAAGAGCAGTCGGAAATAATAAGGGTGACAATACCTAAATTTACCCTATGTAGTTCGTGCGCAGTAGAAGAAATCTGAATCTGCGCAATTTCAAGGTTAATTTGTTCCACTATAATTATGTAATTGACTACTTTGTTTGACAACGGTTTAAGATAGATACATAGAAGTGTATCAGTTATTTTTTTAATATTTTCAATTTACAGTCAATTTAACGAGTTGCAAGCGACGAATGTTGTTATTCTATTTATTAATGAATAATGCAACAACCATAAAGTAAACTTAAAATTGTTAAATAAAATCATATATATCTTCCCTAGGTTGGCAGTTGGTCCAAGTACCTATTGTGGATTTTTTACATTAATCATAATAATGTAAAAATAATTATATATAATAGTATGTTTAATCAATTATAATTTTAAGCCGTTTTTCTATACAATCATGCACCTATATAATATTTAAAATATAGTAAAATTATTAATCATTATTTTATTTGTCCTTGGTCTGACAAATACACAATATATTGTTTTTCAACCTGTGTTTGAGTCAGGGACGTCAGGGTATGGACATAATACCTAACCTAAGTGGCTGACATCCATTTCTCGTAAAAACAAAATCTGTTAATACAAACCTCCGAATCTATTGAGGCCCATATGATCTTATTAGGATCAGACATGTCAAATAATAATAACATATTTGGTTTATCGAAAGTAAAATTCACCTGGATTATTATAATAATTATTATTATATTAGGTATTATACCAATTGTTGGCACACGTATGGTTTGTATCCTGTCCGTAGTGTGGTCACTCCATGGACAAATGAAGAGTGTTTTGCTTTATAATTACGGTACTGGTACAGTACAAGTACAGCTTCACTAACCGGAGCAACCTGCAAACTGGCACTATAAGAAGGGCATATCAAAAGTTTGAACATTTTTAAATGGAGTTTTTTCATAATTTCCGATATAAAAAACATTATAATTATTATACTTACACATTTTTTTATTAATCAAATAATTCACAAGATTTTTTTATGGTTTTTCTTCATCGCAATTAGACGAGCAATTATGTACGTATAGCCTTGTGGTCAGGACACATGGATGCGAATCCTACTAGGTTTACATTATTTTTTTTGCGATTAATATTTCTCAGAAGTGTTTTCGATTATGTTTGTTTAATAAAAACGTATACCTACTGTTTTTAAGGAAAAATCATGCATGTAATAGTTTTCATTGTTTTTAACAATAAAATGAGACACATTTAAATGAAAAAAAATAGCTCTTATTTAGATTGATATTGAGAATAATATTCAAATATTTATAATAGTCACAAATACCATTAATGTAAAAATAATAAAATTAGGTATTAGCCTAACTAGCATAAACTATTTTATTACCATGTTTTTATTAGCTCGTATTCTTGTTTGTCCCGTACAGATTTTTTCTTGTTTGTCCAAGATTTTTAACTAACTTCCCGACTAGCTAGACATTTGAAACTTTTAGAATATATCAGAACACGACGGGAATGCATTTTTTTTAATACCTTTGGCCATCTTTAAGCAGAATTGAATTTATTTTCAGTTAATTCTGTTTTGTATGTTTCGGAAAAAATTCGTTAAAAGTAATATTTACTACTCACTATTATTGGTTGCTAAGTGGGTCCTAGCAACTAAATTATTAATATATACGTGCGTTACTATGGAAATCAATATGAAATGTCAAAATGACATTTCAGTATTATATATTTATTAATACCTACATAGAATTGTCAAGTTTATATGGTTCAACAGAAAATTTAAAAACGTGGTACATAAAAAGTTTTATTTATCTTGTAATTATTTATTACATATTTTTTAGTATCTACTTAGGTATTTCTTTGAACAGGATATTATGTGAACAGTGATTATTATTTTTTTAAGAAAGTCCTTAAGTATTCTATTAATAGTATGAGTTGAAAACATACTGTTATAATTAATATACTACCATCTGTAAATATAGTAATACATATTTCTTCAATATCGTGGTTATAAATAATATATTGAAAATTGTCGTTGAACGTGACTTCAGCAATAGCGTATTGGTAGTTTATGCGACTGTTGATCGTTCGGTTATAGTTTCGAAAATTTGCACAGCCTTATTTTTTATTTCGTTTGTGAAATATAAAAACATCTCTACAGGCATAAACGCAAAAAATGTTTTCAGTAAATTTTCCATACTTGAGGCTCAAACCCAAAAGATGCTATGGGTTATTAGCATATTATAAACGTTTTGCCTCATTATTATATAAAAGTAAACAATATCTATTTTGTCCCAATTTAGTTAACGTAACCTGTGGCCTTATTATTTGAAATACCTCCCATCTCTTTTGCATTGCATGGGGGTTATTAACCAGAACGGTAACATACCCAGTGTAATGAATAGATTAAATGCCACATATCTCTGAGGCCATTTTAAGCATACATGCAGTGTTACAGTGCCAAAAAATTCATACACATTTTATTATCACACATTCTCATAAATACAGCGTTTGTTTAATTCCATAGATAATAACATAAAATATATCACACCATTGTTTAATTATAATGTAATTAAGAATTTTCATTTTTAAACACTTCAATATTGTATCACCTTGAAATTTTAGCTTCTAGGTATATCCCATTTTAAGTACTCTCGTTTATTGAAGGTTTCATGAAATCTTTTTTACTAGTTGGATATTGCAGACCATTTCCTTAGGGGGAAGTGTGGCACTACAAAGACCTTTAACAACAGAAAATGAAATAATATGCAATTTAATACAATGTATTGTTTTAATTATTGATCAAAGTGTATTTACATTAACATTAATAAGACAGATATATTTTTTTAATTGAAAGTTATAATAACAAAAATTGTGCCGTCGTTGGACACTCTTATTATTACATATTTTATCACTCTCTTTTAATTCCCTCGCATAAGTTTGAGATTTCTGAATAATATATAGGTAGGTACTTTATTTTTTTATTGTGGTATGTATGCATTAAATCTGAAAAAAGCATAAATTTTACGATATAATAAATCTTTTTTTTATTTTAGAAGGAGTGATTATTTATAAATGGTTGTGCTTTTTATAGTGGACTGTAATTTATTTTGATAGAATAATTGTGATAGTAGATGTGATGCTGGGAGGGGGAGGGTTATATTATGTAGGATGCCAGTCACTGACCTTTTTTGCTGTTTGAGCTGGATCCATAGTCTGGTTGCAATATCACGGTCGACTGCTTACCCGTAACTGAGTTGCGCCAGGACTTGTGACAATAATTGAGGATTTGAGGTAGGAGGGAACTATAGTAATGAGGGCGACCATAATTGGCCCAACCGTTAAAATAAATAAAAACATTGTTAATTTTTCTTCGACTTCTTCAATAAAAATTAATCAAATTAATGTACTCGTACCTATGTATGTTTATTTTTGAGACAATATACTGAAATTGAACCCAGAACTTCGAAAAATCCAATGGTTTTTACACGTAACCTCAATGACATAATATTCAGGCGACAAAAATTTTGACGCTTGTTTATTTATTGACAGTACTAAACATTATTAATAAATACATTTACATAATATATATGATAATAATATACACACACACAATCGATCAACCCTATCCTCAAAAGCTAATTTATTTATTGACGATAATAAAGAATAGATAATTCCGTTTTTGTGGAAGATAGATAACAAATTTTCATCATTTTCATCCCACTTAATGTTACGTATCATTGGGTTAAGAATTGTGTAGGTACACTAATGAAAAAATATTTTTATTATTTTACGTATTTAATAGTGAATTATTGAATAGTTTTCACTTTTTACGCTTCATCAATGAATACCTACTTACAATTAATTATAGTATAATTGCTGGTCACCATTCTCTCAATTAATGCGGACTAAAAAAAACTCCAACTGCTGATTAAACGCCATCTACAGCGGATATGTATAGTCAACTGTTTAATTAAAAAGTTTTTTTTTATTTCTTTGGGCCGTGGTCATTATTCCTTGTCGGGCGATACGTTCTTTTTTCCCTGACCAAAGTTAAGCCCATTGTTTGGCGCAGAGAGTTTTTGCAATATAGTGGTACTGGGATAATAAATAGAAATAATTAATGATTAGATTAGGTATTTAAATAACATATTTTTTAAAACAAAGGAAGATAGTTCTGGTTGGAATCTTATTAAGAGAAGCAAAACCATTTAATACTAAAGATTGACTGATTTCTTTAAATATAATAATCATTTAAATTTTATTGTAAAATGTAAAAATACATATATTATGTATTACAAATGTAATGATTTTTTATCTCGCTGTGAATTACATTTTTTTTAAATAAATTAATACAAGTACATAGTACTTATGCACATTCACTGGCATATAATTTGTAAGACACATTGTATAAATTTATTTACAAATAAGTTTTTATTTCTTCTTCTTCTTTCACCCTGTCACGACCCAGCGCTGGGGCATACATCGCGGACTCTTGCGCCTCCCGCCTTTCCAGACCTGCAGCGCGTAGATCGATTTTGTAGCACCATTGCAGGGCTAGGGAGGGCCACGTAAAACATCTATTCGTGATTACGTCAATCACCGAAGTCTACTGTGTCTGCTCATGAATTCGGGTGTTTGTAATGCGGTCGTACCAATATACCCCTGAGATTCGGCGGAGACATCGATTCTCAAAGCTCAAAAGCCGATATCTTTGAAGCTTAGAAAGATGGCTTGTCTCACAGCCATGGCCCCCACAAAGGAGGGGTTAACAGGGCTCTAGCCTAGGGGAGCCCGGGCTCAGAAAGGGCCCGGCGTGGCGAATCGACCAGATAAGTGATTAAAACACACATCAAAAATTCTCTCGAATAGTAAAAAAAAAGTCCGCTGTTTATCTTCAGTATTAGTATTAATTAAAATTATGTGGTTGTATGATACGATGTTTGATTGTGTATCGATACTCGACAACTCCATAATTCAAATAGGTGAATTCAAATATACAAAAAACACTACATATAGGTACACATTAATTTTACCGCGTACACCATTTGGAAAACGCTACTGTAGAGCGTCACACTGCCTTTATCTTTAGCGATAGGTAGGGGGCTCTTCAAAGATCCTAGCCTGGGGGCTAGCTTCAGGATGTGGGGGCCATGCTCACAGACATGCAGGAGCACAAGTAGCACGCACGCATTGTTGCGTTATACACATTTATATTTTTATAAAAATCGATGTTTTTTTTTTAAATAAATATAAAAAATATTAAAACGATGAATTAGTCAAAAATTAAATCAACGAAAAATTGAAAACTTAATAAACTAAATTTTAAAAATAAATATGACCATAAAATATAATGTAATAATAAGATGTAACCCTGCAACGAATTCAAATTTTATTACATTTTTTTTACAATTGTAAGTTTATCTTTAAATTAAAAAAAGAATAAAATCTTTTTAATGTTTTTAGATAAATATTAATTAATTAATACAGTTGAAATTGTAAATTATCAAAAAAAATCTCTAATTGCAAGCTTCGAATTTTTCCGCTAGGTCCTCTGCTGGCGTGCCTCTCCCCCTTAAGAGGAAAATATAAGAAGCGACATTGGTTTTGGATTGGCCATTATGCTACGAATATTTTAATAGAGTCTCAACAGCCTATTATTTCTTCAAGTTAACTGGACATCTTAGAAGGCCGTTAAATATCACCATATTGCTTCCCAGTCTTCTTCCATCTTGAAACTTGGATCCTTGAAGGTCCCTTGTGGTGTCATAGACATAGACTTAGTCATCATCTTAGGCTATCATCTATTACCCGGTTAACACATAATATAATCATTATTTAGTCAAGGCACATTTGCTCCACTTAAGAGTGAGAATGGTAATTCACATTTATATTATGTGCATAACTTATATTTACACAGTTAAAGACATTAAAAATATGCAAAAAAATAAATAAAAACAATAACAAGTATCGTTCAAATTACTTGTTACTTGTACAAATTAAGTAATACGAAATCGTAAAATACGCTCAGTTTTAATTACTTAAATCGTTAAAAATCTCATTTATGTTTATACTCGTAGAAATATTATAACAATTAAAGTGAAAATTCTTTGATATTTCCCAGGCTACTATGGTGTTTTTCTTTCCTTTTTTAACTATACGACAGTCTATAAAACTGCATGATAGTAGTGTTGTAGTACAAGTTAAAATCACATAATAATTGTTTGGTGACCTCACCAGGTATGAAACATGGAACATCCGGATAAACATTGAACTGTAAGGTCACTGTTCTTCAAAAAAACAATGATATGATTTTATTATACGAAAAATACTGAATAGAAGTATGGAAATTTAAATGCTATATTTATATAATTATCTTTCTATTTACGTTCGCACTTATAGTAAAATGCATTGTATAGAATAGTTTATCGTATTCAACATGTAACATGTAAATTTAAAAAAAAAAAATATATATCTACAGCCTTACAACTTGAATAAATACACTATTATGTATATTTATGGGCATCTCTATAATCATAATGTAAAAAAGTCTATAGAAAAGAATTTCTATGAAACACGAAAAATATTTTTGTTAATAAGCCAAATTATTCATTCGTTAAAATGTCAAAATGATTTTTTTTTTATAATTTTAAACGTTATTTTTTAAAGATTTTTTTCTGGAATTTTGATTTAAAAAAATATTTTAAGGCATTTTACAAAAGTATCAAAAATGAAAAGGATTGATTCACGCGTCACAGTTTTAAGACAGCAAATCTAAGTGGGCAGGCAACCCTTTTTCGTGACTTCAAAGCGCCGAAGGGTATTTTTTCAGGAGATTTTTCCATTTTAAGCTTTTTCGGTGACCGTCTAATGTTTTTCACGAATACCTACAACGATGAATTTCATTTTCAAGTTTAACATCAATGGCAATGGGCAATTATTTATTTCGTTAATGAATGTCTTGTTATTCCAATTCGTCTGGAATTTGATCATAAAAAAGTACATTTAAAATTAATTTCAGCTGATAGAAAGAGTACGCAATTATTGTACAATTTGAAAAGTCAGCTAACACGTTGAACACTTTAAAATTGTAATTAGAACCTTTTACTAAAATTAACAAATTGCATTTTTTTTTCGAAATGAAGTTAAGGTTGGAAGGTTATTTGGTTACAAATAATAAGTATCTCCTATATATTATCTCCTATTATTATCCTAAGAGATTTTGGAAAATACGTCAACTTTTTTATTTAAATACCACTTTGTTGATTATTAAAGGAAGTCACTTCAATTTTTGGAGTCCCGAATCGACTTCCATTTGAATCGGGCACAATCTGATAAAACTCGACACAATCACAGATAAAATCATTTTTAAATCGCGTTTTCCATCCGTCACCATACATTTTCGCTACTTTACTGTCTATCTACCGCAAATTGATTGTAACGTCGTTTAATACTTTCTATATAATCGAAATTTCATAAATCTAAATTAATATTCCACAAATCTATTCAAATCTGTAAGTAGCACATTGGCGTACTATTGAGTTTTAACTAGAAATAAATACATCTTTCCTCACTAATTACTACGAAAATATAATCTTAAACTACTTCACTGCCACTTATCTGTCAAACTGAAATATATGATTGATTTTCAATTGTTTTCGCCTAAAACAAGTTCATTTGACGTGTCAGAATTCAAATTTAGAATTTGCAGAAACAATCGAAAAATGTGACATTTCTATTAGCATGTTAAATAATCAATTTCAATCAAGACATTTTTATTGTAAGATGAGTTTTCTATTAATTAATAACAACTTTGATTTTTTTAAATACTTCTTTGTGGCTGTTCACGAACTCTTTTTTATTGAATAATTAGGCTACTAATTTCGATAGATTACATTAAAGTCATATTATGTTGCCATTGCAAACAATGAAATAAATTAATACGAATTGTTATACGAGGGTAGCCGTTTATATTTCGGGAACAACTAACAAAAACGATTTTTTTATAAATGAAAACAGTTTTATTGTTTTTCAAAATATTCTCCACGATAATTTATACACTTTTCCATGCGTTTGAACTAATCTGAAAAGCATGTTTGCCACTTTACAGAAGGTAACTCCAAAACATGGTTTTTGAATGCATCAACCACCTCTTCTGGTGTAGAAAATCGTTGACCACGTAATTTATCTTTGACTGTCGGGAATAAAAAGAAATCATTTGGTGCCAAGTCGGAGCTGTACGGCGGATGACCTATAAATTTGATGTTTTGAGTACTCAAATAGGCGCTTGTTTGAGCCGATGTGTGAGAGTTCGTATTGTCTTGATGAAGGATGATTTGACGCCGGCGGTTGCTTTTCCTTATTTCACCAAAAACTTCTGGCAAACAAATGGTTCTGTACCATTCAAAATTGACTGTTCTACGATTTTCTTAAGGCACATTTGCGGCATGATCCGTTTTTCCGAAAACAACAGGCGACCATTTGCTTCGAAGTGCTTGAGCGCGAGCAACTTTTGTTGGTTTAATCTCATTTTGGAAGACCCATACGGTCGACTGCTGTTTACTTTCTGGCTCATACGTATAGATCCAAGATTCGTCACCTGTAAAAATCTTATAAACGTTTTTTGAAGCACCTCGATCGTATTTTTTTGATCATTTCATTGCATTAATCGACACGCGCCTTTTTTGTGCGATTGTCAAATTATGCGGGATCGATCGCGAACATAGCTTCTTCACGCCTAAATGTTCATGCAAGATCGTATACACGCTGGTGTTATTAATACCCAGAGATGTTTTAATCTCACAGTATGTCACATGACGATCTTGCATTGTCAGTTCACGCACAGCATCGATGTTTTCTGGAGAAACAACCGATTTTGGACGACCTTCATGCGGTTCGTCTGTGAGCAAACGACGACCACGATAAAATTCGCTGAACCAGTGATATACCGTAGTTTTTAATGGTGCTTCGTCACCATATAAACCACTAATTTCAGTAATGTACTGTTCCTACGATAATCCACGTCGAAAGTTGTAAAAAATAATCGCACGAAAATTTTCACGAGTTAATTCCATTTTTGGCCGAGATAAATTTTTCAAATGAATTTAAAAAAAAATAAAAAGCGTCTGTTTGTTAAAATGTTCTAAGTACTTTTGCCGTTAAAAATGTCAAACTTCAAAATACAGAAGTCAAATTGCACCTAGCAACACCAGTGTTGCCAATTTCCGAAATATAAACGGCAACCTATGTAGTTAACAAAATTTGTGATATTGTATAATATCTACCTATTTTTACCATCTTTATCATCATCAATCTGGACCTATCCACTACTGGATGAAGGCCTCCTCAGCCTTATTATACTCCTTACTTACACATGAATTATTATATTTATCAAAATCAGTGATATTATTCTATCTACCTATCTATATTTATAATGCCATTATTATCACGAGCCTTAATAAATCCATGCCTGTATGACGGCCTCTCTACGTTGATTGTATTCTTGATAGTCTTGAATTTCATCATCATCATCAATCCACTGCTGGATGAAGGGTTTGTTTTAACGAATTTGTGATATTATACTTATTTCTATCATCCTTATCATCATCGACCTGAACCAATCTACTGCTGAATAAAGGCCTCCCATAGCCTGATTTTACTCCTTTCTGTCATATGAATTGCTGTATTTATCAAAATTGGTGATATTATATTATATCTATTTATATTATATCATGAGCCTGAATTAATCCACTGATGGATGAAGGGTTCCGCAACCTGATTCTACTACTATAGGTTTAACGAATTTGTGATATTATACCTATTTCTATCGTCCTTATCATCATCGACCTGAACCAATCCACTGCTGGATAAAGGCCTCCCTAGCCTGATTCTACTCCTTTATGTCATTTGAATTACTGTATTTATCAAAATTGCTGATATTATATTCACCCATTCATAATATTGTCATTATCATCATCAACCAAGATCAATCCACTGCTGGATGAAGGTTATCCCAACCTAATTCTACTCTTCTTAGTCATATAAACTGCTATATTTTTTTAAATTTGTGATTTTATATACCTACCCATTTATATCGTCATTATCGTCATCAACCTGTATCAATCCACTGCTGGATGAAGGCCTCTTTAAGCTGATTCTACATTTTTAGGTTTTATAAATTCCTGTTTTTATCAGAATTGGTCTATTCCTCTCAGATATAATATGTATTGTTTTATTATTTATTAACATTTGTCTCAATATGAATGTCCCGCGCTGGAAAACTATATTGGTTAAGGTTAATTTTGAATTCAAAATTTGATTTTGTAAATATTATTCTATGGCTGCAGGCATTTATTTTAGACAATGAAATAAAACAATGTTTACATTTGTTTTTTATGCTGCTAACCTTTTTTTAATATGTAAATGGGACCCAAAAGAGATTAATATTTTGATATAATGGATCGCTTTTTAAGATAATCACATATTATTGCTGTATATTCGAACGAATGAGATGTATAAATATTTATCATTTTTAAATGCACATACCTACACATATATTGTATTAAAATTAAAATGTCATTGGTAGCAATCGGTGATTCTGCTAGGCCTAGCAGCCTGAAGTGATGTTAGACGATATTGTGAAGGCCAGACTCCAGAATAGACTACGCATACGACTCCAAATTTGTATGGCAGTGACGACATGCAAATCGTAAAACTGACAAATCAGCAAAATGTCAAACTGTCTAACGTGAATGAAAATCCATCCCGAAGAGAAAACTATGGCGCCGTCTATACATACTTTACAATTAAAATCCAACACCATGTCATTATAACGAAAAGCTGTCTGCAAGACCTAGCGAGACAGACTGGCGAGAGCCAGCTGGCTCAGCTAGTCTATATTATTAGGTATATTAGGTACTTGTGCATGATTTTTTAAAAACTTTGTTTTACATAAATATCTGTTAGCAATGCACTTTTACGTGAGCAAAACCAGTCCATCCATTATTAAACAGATGTGTATCATTTATTGTAATTATACCATAGCCCCCATAAAGAGGGGGCTGACAGGGCTCTAGCCTGGGGGCCCAGGCTCAGGAAGGGCCCGAAGGAAAAATTTATCTTCAATAGTAAAAAAAAGTCACCTGCGGTGCTACCTTTCATTAATAATGTTATTATTGAAAATTATGTGGCTGTACGATACAAGTTTTTATTTGTACTTGATACTCGACAACTCCATAATTAAAATGGATGTATTAAAATATACAAAAAAACACTTAGTAATAAATATACACATTAATTTTACCGCGTACACCATTTGGAAAACGCTACTGTAGAGCGTCGTACTGCCTTTATTTTTAACGATAGGTAGGGGGGGGGCTGTCAAAAATCCTAGCCTGGGGGCCCGCTTCAGAATGTGGGGGCCATGAACTACACTCAACATAATATTAAAATTTATTATATACAAATTACGTCATTGTTATATTACCCAATATGTTGGCAGGAATATGAGAATTATCTATAAAAATAGCCAGGCGTGCACACAAGCCCCCTACCTGGACCGGACCCCCCCCCAGGAATGAAAAAAATACAAATTATTTAGTAAATTAGTAGGATGAATAGAAGTAAATTAGTAGAAGTAGAAAGTAGTAAATAGTCAGTACTGATGTCTGAGGATTGTGACCCGAATGATTTGGCTGTCAAACAGCCTTCTCAACACGTTTGCCCTAATCCTCTTGGTATTATACAACACGCATGGCCTGTATCGGTGGAAGAACCGTGGCAGTAATAAATAATTGGTACAATAATCTGGGATACCTAAAGGTTGCTTTAAAATTCTGACGTTGCACATCTAAAGGACAAGACAGTGCGGACGACACAAACAAATTTGAATGATCGTAAGACCACGCGTATTCGATAACCATTTTAAGATGCGACATGTCGCAATAACTCATAGGTGAGCACACGTAGTTATAGTAGCAAGTCAGATCCTCTTTGCTATACCTACTAAAATTTTGGAGCATTTGGGTATGGAGAATGTATCAGGAAAATTTCGGGTTAATAGGGAATAACTGGGGAACTTTCCTAGATTTTATGAACTCCGATCCCTTCCGATACTTTAAAAATCATTAATAAATTATGATGGATATTTTTTCGAAATAGAACCTGACCCCATACCATTTTCCTATGCGCACGCTTGAAAATTACCATTTATATATTAATTTCATTTAATATCAAGCTATGGTTATTTATTTTTAGTGAGGTGTTTAGAACTTAGTAAGCGAAATAACACACGTAAATTGGAAATAATTTACAGTATTATTTATTATTGGTAGAGATAACTTTT
Source organism: Rhyacophila brunnea (assembly GCF_057557595.1). Lineage (NCBI taxonomy): Eukaryota > Metazoa > Arthropoda > Insecta > Trichoptera > Rhyacophilidae > Rhyacophila > Rhyacophila brunnea. Next base: position 2,502,959 of record NW_028232796.1, on the reverse strand, counting down.
AATACAAAACTAACAATGTTTTATCCTCACAACATGGGCAGAGATTCTATATAAATTAAACAGCAATGTAAGCCAAACCGGAAAATACTAAAAACACACTGGGCAAGCTGTTATAATAAAGATATTACGGCGCCATTACATTATTTTACGATGAAAATATAGCGAAAACGTGATAAAGCAACAAAATATTGCGGTCCGCGAAACTGTTTGTTAAGAATTATACGTTTGTTATACACATATGAGATTGAATGAAATATGAATGGGATAAGGCAATTTTTTATGTCCTATACTTCAAAAGTATTTTTCGAAAACCTTTATCCAAAGTTTAATGTTATTTTTTTAAAGGTCGCACTGCACGAAGCCACAAAAACGCGGAATATATTTTACAAGTTTAAAACCAGGTGACTAAACCAAAGTAACCGAAAGTTACTGGAAGTGTCTGCAAGCTTTTGCAAGAGACCTTGTATTTGTGGCATTTTACGGTTTGTGTGAGAGTAACTTGTATCATAAATAATAAACTCGATATAAAAATCAACCAATAATAACAGTTATTATTATTACTTTAAATAAAATAAAACAAAATTATGTATGTTCAATAATTATAATGTTACATTATTAAACATTGTGAATTATTAGTTGAATAAAAGAAATAGTTAATTATAAATTATTAGCAAGTTCAAGTTAGTTACCTCATAAAAAATATTAGAGAAATCCACGACGTTGGTTAGTAATTGGAGTAATAGGTATCTACTTTGATTTAATAAACAAAAATCGATTGCCAAAGTAGCTTGATTTGGAAGAGCGCTGATGAGTGGGTATTAAAAATGCCCAATAGTTAAAATTTGTCGCAATTAGTATGTCACTACGTAGCATATAGGTAATGCACGGATGGGGCGTAAACCTGGGAGATGCAGGGTTCGATTCCCTGTCGGGGTGGCTTACTTTTTTAAAAAAAAGATTTTTTCTATTGGTTATAATATATTTTCTCAGAAAGTGTTCTTCGAAATTTTGTATGTTCAATAAATATATTATTTTTAACACCATACAAAAGACCATGGGGCCCATTGATAATAATGTAGTTAATCATACCTACAATAAATTCGTCAAATTAAAAAAAGATATTATCATTAGAAGACAAGTAGGTAGTATAAAGTAGTATCTACATGTTTTATTAAAAAAGGGGAAAACATGTTATATCATTGGCTTGCCAACTATTTGTATGACAATAATAATATATGAGGCATAATCCATGTTTTATACCGGACTCTCTGAGGTAAAATGCTCATTTATTGCTAAAGTTGGTTAAATTTCACAGTGCTAGGAACATTTTTATATTTTCCTGTTTTTGATGTTATAAAATTAACCACATTTTTAGGTCCCATTATCAGATTTATTTAGTAAGTCGATTACTGTTTTTCAAATAATTTACTATTTTCGCTTCTCTACCTAGCATATAGCCAACCTACAGGGTAATATTAATATATGACTTATAGATGTTGGCAATTTGATAAATTAAATGTATTTTTTCCACATTCTACTAAATGTTTAGAAAATGTCCGTCACAGCAAAAAGCAAAAATCATCATCCCATTCCAAATACTTAATACAGACAGTAATAAGGCACCCTAAATGTAATGTTTATCAATATTCCATCATTATATTAAAATTCACCATAATGTGTTTAGGGCGCTAATTAGGACACATACGTCTAATGAGACAGCTGGCTTCACCTATTGCACCTTAAAACCTATTGCAAACTACTTTACCTTATCTTTCAGGGGTCATTCTGTATTTAGTTACCTATGTGATAAAAACTTTATAAAAAAGCTATTATGTATCTATAAATTTATCTACATACTTTTGTACAATCTTGTTTCAATTTTATGCCTATTTGCAATCTGCGCGCTGCTTGTAAAACTCCTGCAGAAGCACTTGTTTGACGGCTCGTGAAGATTCCATAAAACTGTAAGTGATATCAAACAGAATAATCGCTATATCCGCGTCGAAGTAAGGTGGGTATTTGATTTTAAATCAGTTGAAGATCATAGTCTTTATAGCGATTTTGAATCGATAGCCAATTCTTTAAAGCGATTTGTATATGTGTGGTTCGTAAAACATGTTTGTCGCTAAAGTGAATTTGGCTGGTGTATAATGAAAACTTGTCACAACAATAATTTAGATAATCGATAATTATCGGTGACAGTCAGTATCAAACTACCAAATACACCCGTGATGCATTTTGTCTTAGCAAACTTAAAATAAACTAGACGGAGTTATTGAAAATTATATATGATTTTTTTGTATTCATATGCTTAATTAATAGTAATATGGAATTGTAATAGAATAATTATTCTTCTACTCGTATTTCAATAACCTTGTGAATTCGTTATCGAGGACAATTATCCAGGTTCATTCGAATGTGGAGCTTGAGAGAGTGAAGTATGTATCTAGAAGTTATAGTACCTATTGGATAATGTAAAAATAATATGTTTTTCTAGAAGTATAAAAGTATTGTCTTTACATATTTTAATATATGAAGCAAAATGATAGGTAAGAATTGACAACGTGGTGGTATCTTAAAAAGCCTTTGAAAAAATAGTAGTTAGAAGTGAACAACGATCTCCATTCTGAAGTATATATTGATCAAAACATCATTTGAATCGACCCGGTCATTCAAGGCCTGAACAAAAACGATGCATAAGTGCGAGTGAGAAAGTATTCGGCACCCTTATAATCTCTGCGACACGCGCTAGAGTAAGAAAAAAGGTTTTCAGATGTGGGAGATGGTTTGCTACGGTGTCGCCGCCAAATTTTACCTTATTGCTTAACTAAAGGTCAGTGGTAAATATTTTTAGTTAATTAAGTATAAAAGATGGTTCTGTGTGTTGTATTAAAATGTGGTAGCCGTACTGATAAGCAAGAAGATAGTATTACGTTTCATAGGTAAGTTGATACATGTTCGTGATAATTTATTTGTATATTATTATGTATTTTAATATCAAGTGACCTAGTGTTTCTTTAAAATAACTTAAATTATGGATATCTTTACCTAATGGTTGCGTTTTAACCGCTTAAAAATACTATGTAAAGTAAAAAAATAGAACATTATATTTTAATTCTGAGCGTCTATTGCGAACACTTTGGGCGAGCACTAGCGGAATGGTCTATGGTCTCAAACATTTGTATACGAATGCGTTCGCTCGCCCACAAACCAAACGCACGGCACGCAGCTTCATTTAGCAATACAATGGGTGGCGTCTAGATGTATGATGTATCTATAGTCTAAGCGGTCATTAGATTACAGATCATTTGGATACTTTCATTAAAAATATTAACAAAGTTAATTTTAATCATTGAAAAAGAATTGTATCCAATTGAACGTTTTTGATATAAATGATTTTTATAAGTCAAGCAATTTCAACATTTTTTGTCAAACAAAAAATAATCAATAGGAAATGGTTAAATATATTTTACACTATCCAGTTAAATTATTATTTTTCTTTTCCACACTAATTATATACAAAATTTTAAGATTCCTACTTTTGAATAAGACTAGATAATACATTATTTTTAAAACTGAAATTTGTTACTGTTCATATGAGTGCTGTTATCTTTCAAATATTTTTAGACTTAATCTGTCACCATAATACCTTTGAATTATTTGAAAATAGTGCAATGTCATAAATAATTTTGCATAATTCAGAATACCATATTCACTATAGTATAATCATGTTATTAATAATATGATAACGTTGATTTATTCACAAAGCTAGCTATTTTTTATTTGTGGAATTTAAAATTAATTTCGAAATAATTCATGTAAATTTGTAAATCATAAACGGATCGATATATCGATAAAGCTATCCAAGAAACTAGCTAAAGGAGTGAGTTCGATTTTGACAGGGCCCTAATTTTTTTATGATTTTTTTTCTAATGTGTATGTTTCTCGTAAAAAAATGATATATTTCATATAATAGTCGTTGTAGAGGACTGTTATGCACTTGAATAGTTTATGCAGCTTGGTGACTGGTTGCTGCATCATATAATATTTAAAAGCTCGTTTATTACTAATTTTAAATACCTATCGTAAGCTTAGGGTTATTATTGGTATGATAATTTCACACATTGTAAATATACGATAAAATTAATTTATTTATTAGAATAAAACAGTAGGCATTACAACATTAAAAAGTAATAAAATAGGTGCATACTCTTTAAAAATATTCTTAAGAAATTATGACTCGAGATTTTTATGATTCTAAATCTAACACGCGATCATAATTCGATGAAGATAATATTATTATTATGAGACTTGAAGATAAAACGAGTCATAAAGTCCTCCCTAAAGTATCGAAAGGCTCCATTCCATTCCTAATTGTGAAATTTAGTTCCCTTATCTGAGTTATAAATAATTCTGATGTCATAAAATCCGAGATAAAAAAACAAATCAAATATACGTGTTTATTCCTGGGGTAAGGGACAAGGGTACCGATTTTTATAAGCTGCCACGAGAAGATAAAAATTTAATGTAAGTTTTGTTGTCAGTTGAAGCATGTTAAAGTACAAATTTTGTACTATGAATACATATACATGTTATTATTTTTTCACTTGATATAACCACGCTTATACCTAAAGCCAAAGGCAAAATTATGGTAGTATCCAAGTACTTTGGTATTATTATGGTAATCATTGATAGCAGTGGAATGAAGCAGGGCTTTGCAATAATTTCTCAAGTATGTCTTATATCAAGCTTTGATTTTTTTTATTTTTATTCGTAATTCATCTCACTCGCCCCTTATCTCAAACAACACATTAACTATTTCATAATATTTTATATGTTTTTAAAATATATAATAAGATTTCTAACAATTAATAATACTTACTAAATTATATATTAAGAGGACTCACCACCATCAGCAACTTAAGCCTTCGTTAGTGGCAAAAATCAATGAAAATACAAAAAATATTAATATAAATAATAACAGATACTTACTAATTAATAACACATATTATTTCAACAGGTGATTGTTAGTAATACATACTTTATTTATATTAAATCTTCAATATGGTCACAATACTCACAATACCAAAGCTCAATTCGATATAAATAAAAAAGATTTAAACTTAAACTTGTATATTTTTATTTTCTAGAAAATCACAGAAAATCGACCACACGCAGAAGTATTAATACCTTCGAGACGTTGAATTATGTGACCAAAGTTTGTCAACTTTCTAATTTTGACTTTGGTAGGTTTTTATTATTTTTTGGCATTATCCATTGTCTGTTAATAAAATATATAACAAAAAAAAAAACAGTAAAAAGTCCTTTTCAGTTCGAGGGTAATATTTTTAGATATTATGTTTCCTATGTATCTAGGATAAACGTTTTATTTTCATTTTTCATTGGCCCTTTCTGATACTGTTGTTAATAATGACCCCCGCGTACACATAATACGAGAAAATATCGATATATGGCGTCATTCGATTCGTTTTACTGCCTGCCACCCATATCTCTATTTTTATTTGTCTTTTTATGGATTTTTATACCAACACTATATACCGCAACAATGCGATAGCTACTACAGCTACACGAACGATATATTTTTTTCGTTACGTCTATACTGCTCTCGCCGTCTGGAAACAGTAATAATTTTGCACATTTTCCATTTTTTGTCACGTACACAAATTGAAAATTTCGGAGAGCCTATTGTGGGAATACTCCCAAATATTCAAGGGTAACTATTGAAATTTATAGATATTTGAGATAGCGCACAATATCGTCATTGATATTTTCTACCTACAATAATTTGAACTTAATGACTTATTTCTGATATTACGTTCTTTCGTTCTATTCGTTCGATAAATGTAAAAGTAAAGTATACATTCTTAGCCTTCCAGAAAATTATGATTATATAAACACTCTTATTACAGAGAATATTTGTTATTTTTTTACCCAACCCATTGGGTCATTGTTTTAGATGAAATATTTATAATTTATTAAAAAAATACAGGACGCACACTCAAACCTGTACCTACGAATTCAGTGACAGGCTCTATATATTATTATGAAATATTTAATCCATATTGGTTTAATTATTCAATTGGACCGATTTTGTCCTTTTCAATGGGTCATTATCAAAAGATGTTTGTCTCAGTTGAGTCATTTCACAATATGCTGTTGAAGTAAACTACTCCAGTACGAAAGACTATCAAACAATGTGAAATAAGTACATTATATTGTGTTATATTATAAAAAAAACTATGTATGTAATACAGCTGGGTTATTTATTTAAAATAGTAAGTATCTATTATCCATTTATTTTAATGGTATAAGACATTGATATTAAACAGGTCATTGATAGGTAATTAATCAGATAACTAAATACTTAAGCAGAAGTTTTAGTATTCAAATACTCATTTACTTGTGTATGTTAATTTACCACTTAGGTACTAATTTTATTCTTACAATTGGAAATTTTTAGTTTTTTTTTTTAATTTAGCTTGTATAAAAATCTTGCACAAAAGACGACGCAATTTGAAATGCGTTTTAATAGTATTTATTATATTATGTCTGTATGAAATTCATATTCATCTTACTAGGCTCTACTGCTCAAGCAGTTAACTCCGAGCTCGATGACCATTCGCTACTAATCGTGAATCTCAGACAGCGATTAACATTGACATAGTACTCCCCATGTTCCTTACGATCCATCACATGCTTGTCATGCTTGCAAGGCCCATATCTTATATAGGTATTATGATCTGCACGTATCTGCTACTGAAGTCGTCTAATCAAGGTATAACACGTGATGTTTTTAACATTGTTCCTTTATTATTTTATATAACTCGTGGTTGTATCAAATATATTTTTAAATAATTAAATATTAGTTAGTTAGTTCATCAAATGTGCAGAACTATCCACGATTATAAAGTAAATGTAAGCTGAAGAATCGAGAGTTCACTTAAAATAGATGTCTATAATAATATATAGATAAGCTGACTAAGTACATGGTGCTACGGGCTTAATATATTGTAGAGTTTTTATACAACCCTACAACTGACATGTCCTTGTCAATGCTCATTTCTAGAGCATAGATAAGACCACAACGGAAATGACACAGTTGTCATAGAGCATTTTGTGGTCGACCCGAGCAGCTAACCGTTCCCTTTCGATATAGATTTTAAAAGTAATATTATAAACCTTTACTCAAAACTTAAATTAATATACTGTCTTTTCATAGTGCCATGTAATAACAACACATCTATTTGCGCCATGGCCCCCACAATAGAGGGGGGAGGGGGGAGGGGGCATGGCATGGCGCTATTTTACTTTAAGAATATTAACATTTAAAAAAATCTGATTGTGTGATGCAAATTTTGATTATTTTGTGTCGATATTCGAAAACTTCATAACTCAAGTGGATTTATTGAAAAATACAAAAATCGCTAAATACACCGAATACCCTTAATGTTACCTGGGACACCATTTGGAAAACGTTTCTGTAGAGCGTCACATTGCTATTAACCCTAGCGATAGGTAGGGGGCCCGACAAAGATCCTGGTCCGGGGACCCGCTGCAGATATGGGGCCATGATTTGCGCAATATTATAAACCATACAAAATACCAAATTACGTTTTCTTCAACGCTGCCCATCACAATCACACACATGACGCAACCGACTGAACTATACATAACACGGGAGTGATATTCCCAAGTCGAACTTCCCCCCAGAAATTATATTATACGGATATCTTCAGGAATGCATGGATAGTTGAAAAGATAATATAACTATAACATTTACCACTATCCTCAACAGTACCACGAAGAATAGTAACACCTTCGCTTATTATCTTTCGGTCAGATGAGCCAAAATATTGGTTTTTAGATATTATACAATTTAGTGTTCCCTGTATTTTAAAGTGCAATTTTCCGGTCGTCTACTTATCACCAACGAGCCGTTAAGCTCCGCCTCCGACGCGAGTCCCGGCGCTTTGGTCGTAACCGATTTCCGAAAACAATTTAAACATGTTTTAATGGTCTCCAATGCGCATATAGACTCTTCGCGAAGGTCTTACTTCACCATCTTCAGCTGATATAACTGTGTTCTCGTTACGTCTTTATGGAAGCCATGAGTTATAACAGACATTTCGGATACCTTATAGCTGCTTTAAATTTTCTTTTGAGTCTCGCTTAGAATCTGAAAGTAACGCCAGAAGGCTGTCGCTAATGCTCTGGCTATGCGCATAATATGTAACGTTACTTCTTATAAACTATAGGTAATTTTATACAATAAATTACCCAGTAGTGGACGTATCATCTGAATATTAATTGGGTCCACTTTAAGGCCTTGTAAAGGATGTCACATATTTATTTTTATTGTATATTGCACAGAACTAATTAGGTAACTCATTCACTGCTGTTAAAAAAAACTGTGGCAAAAAAAATCGGTTAGGTACATGTTCAAACACGCGTTTTAACATCATTTTACTCTCTACTTCAATTATAGTTTGTCAATTTATGGCTACGGCCGTATGTTGTAGCTTAACTACTGGGGAATGCCAAAAGAAATGGCGTATTTCAAAAAAAAACTACCTTATTCTAAGGTCAATAATTATTATAAAGCAATCATTATTCATAGAAAGTTTATCACACTTGAATGGTCAAAGATATAGCTTATAATGATTATCTTTAGAAATATCTTCAAATGTGTTAATCTTGCCCATTTTTTGAATAATAAAATGCCCAATTCTTGTCAAATTTGGGATCACAGAGATTATCAATATAATTTTTTATCGTAAATATTTCACTACAATAATGTCAATATAAATTATACTGATGGTTTTATAAATGCGTTTAAAAATTAATAAATGTAAAAAATCTTAACACCACTGCACATTTATGTACTGAAATATGACTATATTCTAAAACATTAGAGCGACAGGTTTAAAAGAATACTATTTTATGTAATAAAAATACTTTATGCAGTCATCAAATGTTTAAAATAAATATAAAGGATAATAAGGCTTCAAAATTATATAAATAGATTATCTACAACGTTTAAGGTATGTCCAGGATCATGCTTTGAAAATAGAACAAAAGTTCCATTTTGACCTACGCCGAGCATGTCCCCCCTTAAGACACCCCTGGCGTGTAGCAATTAGCATGATAATTAAATGTGGTAATTAACTGGTCAGCAGTGAATGTATAATATGTATCTTATGGCCACACGCCAGGCGTGTTTTGAGCACTGAATGTGTTAATAAATAGAATTCCGATAGGCTAAATTATACCAATACAGTAAATTTTTACGCTGGGTTTTGAATGTGTGAGTGTCCTATGAAAATTAACCACGCATTATAGACGTGCAATATTGTGTGCAATACACTCATATTAAATGAGCGTCAATGCATAAACCGAGAGCAGTTGTGAGTATTCGACATGTGATGTATTCTTGACACGTCGTGTTTAAATGTATCCCGTATTCTTCTTTACTGGAGATCGGTTGCCTGCTTCTCCTTACCCGTGAGGTATTTCAGTTCCCATTATTTAAGAGTTCCCTGGTATATTGTGATGATAAAAAAAACACAAGCTATCATATTTCGCCGTAGTACAATTCACCACGAGCTGTCTTACTGGATAGAGATGGTAGTATAGCATAAGAGTTAAAAAAATAATGCGTTGTTCGTGGACAGACAGTAATGTTCACATTTTATTAGATTGAAAAAATACATTAATTTTGTATTTACGGGCACATGCCAAAATTTCATATACACATGTACGATATATTTCTAATTTACTTACCTGCGTATTTTCTTATGTCTTACCCTTGTTTTCCGGTGGTTTTTATTACGTATGTTTAACTGTTTTATTTAGATATGCATTTGATCTCAGTACTATACGGTCATCTATTTCCGATAGAACATCTCAGGGTCAACTGCGATACGGTCAAATGCATACGTACAAATTATTCAAACAAATTCAAACAAAATTTCAGGCGTTCTTGTACATAATAAATTACCTATGATATTATGTTGAGATGCTTAAAGACAGAAAGAAATTTTTGAGACTCCTTTACTTTCGGTTATATGGATAATATCCGTGGCTCTATCCGACAGACTTTCTCTTAAGAGCGCACATAAGTGAAACGGCAAATAATTTTCAACTATAGGTGCGACGAAATTTTGGACTGGCTGCCAATCAGAGAGCGAAATTCGAACTGTGAAAACGTCAATTTGTTTTGTGATGGCGTCGGGGAAATTAATTCTTAAATCGTGTAAAGATGACTAAAAACCATTACCCATTTACTTGAAAAAGATAACATGTCAATGAATATATTATTATTATTACAAATAGAATAATAAACATGACACTAAATAGACGCATGTTGAATTTTTATGACAAATTATGTTTTGTTCTGCATGCGTCGCGTTTCGATCGTTTTAGACCGTGCCCCAGCTGAAGTATAGCCTTAACAATACTGACATACTGTAACTTAAAGTTTAGAAGGCGTAAATGGAAACCCTGCCATTCTTGGTGGCGTTGGCTTGTGTGTCTCTGATAATTATCTGAGGAATCGAGGTCATCTGTCCACGTTCAACGTTCGTTATTCGTTCTCCCAATGTGCAGAATTAACCTGCCATTAGTAATGCCAATTGGGAGAGCAATAACCATGTTTAATTAAATCGCTTCGGATATTAATATATTCCACTTGCATGAGGGTAAATTTATATGAACGTCGTTTTATAGGTTTTTAAGATAGGGTCTATCAACGTAATTCCTTCTGTAGTGTTTGCTTCCATGTACTTTTTTTTTTTCTTATTTAGGTATTACTCTGTATTTTTATTTGAAAAATTATTAACACTTATTTTATGTCATGTCGTGAACGCTTTGAATTAATTTTTTTTTTGTTATAGTATATTATGTAAAATAAATAAATTTGAATTTTAACTAAACGACTAGGTATATTATAGTGAAAGTTAATATATCGACCGTGTTTAGGAAAAAGGGCGTAACCCCCCCCCCCCCCCCACAGAACAAATTTTACAGGAGGGGCAAAAAACTTTTTTTTGAATGATTTTGGTTTAATATTTACCTACACAAAAATAGTCAAATACATTGGGTGCATGATGATTGATGATTTGGTGTAATATCTTTTCGATCTAACAATAATTAAAGAAGTTATTACAGAAAAAATATTAAAATTGAGTGTAAATGCTTTTTTCCTAAAACCTAATTAAAGCTCAATTAAAACCTGAATTAAGATAATAATTTGGCATTTGCGGCTTACTTCCATTTTACAGAACTTGTATTTAGTTGTATACATTGTTAATATCTAATAAAAGCACTTTTCGAAAAATCGAGGGTTACGCCCTTTTTCCTAAACACAGTCGATGTCTACCTTATCTTGCATGACATAATTTAAAGAATTGTATTAGAAAATAAACTTACTTAAAAGATAGTCAATTATTAATTTGCTCATTTACACATAGAATTCATTTCCAAATCGTATCTGAAAGTGTAAATTATGTCTCACTTATCTGAGAACAGGATTACAGGAAAATGGCACAGTTAAAAGATTGCGCTGAAACAGATTCTGCATTAGTCTGCCATTAGGCGATTGATATGTTTCTATTATCCGTTTTAAATTACCTCGCGGATAAAGTTCAAAGTCGGTTATTTCAAATTTAACGGCAGTCGTTATTTCTGTGACTCACACGTATATGTCGTACCTAATCGTTTTACTCGGCGTGTGAATATTTATGCTGATTTCAGTCTCACACTAAAGGTAAAGCTACTTTGCAGATTGTATGCATATTATAGATTTATGAAAATCCGAAAAAAATCAATACTTAGAGTGTAGACCTACACATAAAAATATGGGAAAAACACAACATTTTTTAAAAAAGTAGTTTTAGTTTAATATCATAATTTTCCATCAAGAGATAACAGTAAAAAAACCTTTTGTATCATAGGTACGTTATAATGTACTGACATACTCCTGGACTTCCCGTCTTCAATGGGGAGCCGGAATAAAGTTTTGTAGGCCTAAACATGCAGCTTGGTCACATAGTCAATTAACAGAATATGAAAGACTTATGACGTATCACTTGGCTATCTGGATAAAAAAAAGAATATGTTAGATTTAGAATATTAATATGTACCTAGATATAAAATTTCAAACTAATAGTTTTAAGTATTGTACTTAATTTAAATAATGTTAAAAAATTGTAATTAATTTAGTAATAGGAATAGTTTGTAAATCTATGTAAGATTTTGCTTTATGAGTTTAAAAGAGATGGATGTAAGAGATGTAAGCGTGGAAGAGAGTTAGCATATAACTTCTTTTGTAGCAACTGTACCTACTCGCTAAATTGTCACGCGGGAATTTTTAAATATTTTACACGTGCTTACAAAAAAAGATAAAGACTTTTTATTGAATCTAATTTTTTGTGAATCCTGAGTTGGACACATACCTTGAGCTAGCCCAGAACTCGGGATATCTCAGTACCTACGTTCAGTGGGGATTTTTATAGATGCAGACGACGCAATCAATTGTTCAGAAGATTTATAAGGGGGCGTCGAAACAGTTCAAATCAGTAAATAAATAACTAAATTTAATCTTAAAAATATTCATAACAAAATTCCTGTAACTATCATTAAAAGGGTCCATATCATAACCATCCAAAGAAATACGTACTTGTAAAAAAAAAACACTAATATTAGTACCTACTTTTGTGCCATGATTTTCAAAAAATATATTACATTATACCTAGTATTAGAACGCAAGTTTTATAACAGTTTTTAACTGTATAGAACAAACTGTAAGATATTAATACTTTAGACAGCTACCTACATATCTACCCACGTAAGTATTAATAATTCTGAGTTCCCTGGTGTTAATAATTCAAAACGTTTTAAAAAGTAAATTATCAGTAAAATATGTTAAAGTTTGATCATATTCTGTCGCTAGATGTCCATAAAAGCGTTAAACTTTATTTTCATATGTAAAAATGGGTATCTAATAAATAACGTACATATCTAGTAGAATTATAACATAAACCACTATTTCCACACAAAAACGGGATATATAATAAATTCTATTCCATGGTTAAAGTATATACCTACGTGTATCCATAAAATTTTGCAAAGATAAGTAGTTGGTAATTCATCATTTTTTGATGCTTATGAACGTTTTATTAGATTTAAAAACACAAATTATATTTTGTAAAAAATGCGTATTTTACTCAACCAGCGAATTCAAATTTCATAAATTATACATCGAATCCAAAATGTATTGTTATTAGGGAGATCTTTAGTTCTAATAATAATAATAATATAGTACCCACCTAACAACTGAAATAGTAATTTTATAAAAAAATAATTTTGTGGAATATAATGTTTTTAGTTAGGTACAATATTATCTACTTGTTACCTATGTAAGATGAGAACTTAAACGAAAATGAATGTGTCAAGGGTTTCTGAGCATTCTTTCTCTGATTAAAGAAAAGGAAATCTGGTAATCCTGCGTTCATTGCTTTTTCAAAGGAATAAGAATTTGAGTCCGTCTTTCAGTGGACTAATAAATTTTCTACCGGAACCATGATTTTTTTTAAAGCTTTTTCTTGAAGTTCATTTGTTTTCCGACGCAGATTTTTTTTAATAAGCATCTTAAAAAGGCCTCATGTATTTTAAATTTTCTAAAAGAAACATTAGGTACCTTTTATATAAATATTTTAATATAACACGGAGTATTTTGGAAAATTAAAATCAATTTAGATGTTAGATAATTTTAAATAATATGAAGAGTTAAAAATAATAGATCAATTATTAATTATCATGTAAAGATACTTATATAGTTAAACTGTTAAGAATGTTTAAAAAATACTTGAACATAATATTAATATATCAATCCTATTACAATTGGAGAATTTACATTGCCAATTACTAACATAATTATTGATATTGCTAATGATGGTCACCAAAATATTAAAAGACGTACCTAAGATAAAGTAGATATCTACATACCATTTAATAAAATTATAAGTATCAAATAAAAAAATTATAAATAATAAAATCGAATATGGTTTTGTACCGTGTAGTAAACTTATGATTTATATTGATGGAAATGTATTTTTATGTCTTATGTAAGAATTTAATTGTATTAATTTATAATATACCATATACCTACATAATAAATGAGTTGCCTAGAGTTATAACTGACATTAAGTTATTCTAAAGGCATTAATCTACATACAGAAGAATAATTGGCTATCAAAAATCACTTTAAACCATGTGAAAATCGTTGAAAAGTTTGACTATTGGTGTCATAACTCATATTTTTTAATGAATAATGTGAGTTCTGTCATCGAGGCCTTTCTAACCAATCAGGGAGCTCTATTTCTCATAGTGTGCTGTATGTCTGCAGCCTTAGGAGTATTATATATATATTTTTTAAATAGTGTAAATAGAATCACTCATGCAATGATATTAAAGGAAGTTCAAGATTTTTCTACTAATTATAAAAAAACAGTGCTCTGGTGGTTTTTTGCGATTATCTTAAAATTAGATTTTTGGAATATGTGAGTTATGACACGAACAAAATTCAAGTCATAAGTAGATATAATTTGTCACATGATACAAAATCATAATTATACGATTTATATACCTATATAGATAACCTGATACTTTGGGCTTTAGTTGTTATTTTGAATTAACAGGGATTCTGGTACTATAACATGGTCCAGCCCCTATCGCATGGATATTACGTTGAATAGTCAATGTGACCCAAAGACACGCGTCTTGCTGCACGATCACTTATCGGAAATGTAAAGGGGATCAAAACAAAAGAGGAATGGCAACTCACAAATAACGACACATGGAATAAACACATTATTTATGTACAAAACGAAGAAAGAAGCGTTACTCGGTAAATATAATCTTTGAAAACTGGCTATAATTTTTCGCAAAGAGGATAGAATAACCAAATAAATAAATGAACACTCCAATAAGAAGGCGTTTAATTACGTACATTAGTTATATTAGTACATAATATCTACTGTATTAACATAATATAGGTAAAATGTTTATGCATAATATTATAATCACTCCTCTTTAATATTACTGGTAACAGTATCTTCAGTCCTATATAATATTATAATATGTGGTTATATAACATAATATCCAAGAGTCATGGGTTTTATTACCTAACTATAATATGTCTCTAATTTTTAATACCGTTTAAATTAACTGAATTGTATCCTATACATTCAAGGGTATCTATGCTTCGATTAATACAATGAATTGATAATATTAATATAAATGAATAGGTAATATAATAATAAAACCTTAATACTCTACAGCCTAATGTCATGTAGAGTAGTATTTATTAGTCTTGACGTGTTTGACAGAAAATTACTCAAACGTACATAGAAAGAAGCTAGACAAAAATACAATGTCAGTTATTTACTCATACTTCGTATACATACCCGCTGAAACGACCTTGCGTCCATCAGGACTAAAAATACTACACTAAAAATATGAAATAAATCTCCTTTCCATAATAATCTGTCACAACGTTTGAACCAAGAATATTACCGCTGCTATTTTGATAATTTGCCGAATATAGTTTTGGAGTTAATTAAACAAACATGTCTCAAAAATTATAGAATAAAAAAATATTGTTTAAACCCATTATATCGACGTCCATTTAGCTAAACTCGAGTTTAATTATTATCAAAATGTTATAATAATTGAAAAATCCTTGTCAAAAGGCCTCTAGTAACGCCACTGTATATAATTTGTGTATATGTAAAAATTTTCATACGTATATACATAGTTTGTCCGGGCGATTTCGCGATTTCTCGATAAAAGACGTCACGTGGGATCGGAATCGTGTTTGACATTTTGCTCTGCAGTGGAGCATTGGTACACATTACCAACAGAGTATGGGAAAATATAGGCACGTATCAGTGATATGGTGGATTGCGAGCGGGTCGCGCCGGGGTATGTCACTATTTTTATGATGACAGTGATTCGAAATCTTTTGTTGCATAAAAGATCTGTATTTGTTTTGTGTATTACTATATTATGTTGTTTAATAAATTTTTAAATGCCTTCAATGCTGAGTTTGTTTTTGATGAATATTCTTGTTAACAATATAATGAAGTGTTTTTCGAGAAATTTATTGTGACAAGACGCTGCGTACCTTTTAATCAATTTTTAATTAGCGCATTTAAATAACATGCTAATTGGATCGATCGGCCGTTTAACGGAGACACGGTAGTCGTGTCATCCGCGTCGAATGAGTAAAGGAGCACTAATGTTTGTGTGATGTCTATGACCATGATTCCGAGCATGAAAGGATCAGGGAATTTACATTACCATGAAAATTATGTTTGTGCGAAATTAGTGTTCTCCATATTTTCGTAGGGTGCCGAGTCATCAGTCCTTAAGGCAAGGGAGCGGAGGGCAAATGATGCCTTTAAAATATGATGTCGGTGCCAAATGTTCCGTATATCTTGGACAGAACCCAGAACGCAGAGACTGCAAATAAAGGAACGCTTCTCGACAACATATCTGAAACCCATTCTGCAGTTTTTTTTATATATATGTTTCACTGCGGACCGGAGATACTCTGAGTTGGTGTTGTGGAGCGATCAGGTGAGGAGCTGACTGGGGGTAGCATTGACTCTGCCGTGGGAGAAGGGTAGGGTGGTAGGGGAAGGAGATAGGGGTAGAAAATCTTCACTTAAGATAGAAGAATTCCAAGGTTGTTACGATTCTCAGCCACCAGGAAATGACCAAGAAGGATAAAAGTATTATTGTAGAACTTATAAACAGTAGATATGAAGAGCCTTATCATGCGATATCATGAATAAAAAAAAATTTCGTCATAAAAATTAATCAAATATGATATCCTACCAATTTTACAAGGACATATTATACTACTGTATTCATGCTTACTAAGTGGTTGTAGTTTTAAAAATATGGTTCGTTCATCGTGTAAAATGTAAATCGAACTAGATCTGTCAGAATTATCACTCTCAGGGAACCATAATATATGGGTGCATATTCTTTGCCTATCAGTGGAACTACAGACAAATTTATAAAATACAAAGTTGGATGAAAAGGTTTTTGCCATACTACCAAATGAAAAACACAACCTCATAATGAACCGAAACCAGTAGACTATGGGCGGTATGTATGAGATTACCAAATTCTTTATAAGCTATTTAACCGATGTTCTACCATATAGCGTATAGCAATGTTTGTGACGTAAGCAATCTGACGTCACACGCCATTCAAAATGGCTACTTCATCTGTCACTTTCAAATGTCATTTTAATAATGCATTCATTACAACAAACGTTTGCTTGAGGCCCTCGTTCATTACTCTGTAAAACTACTGTGCTTTTTACAAAATACGTATAATTTTGATCCATAGTCAATAATCTAGATAGTATGTAACTGATACAATACATCGTATTTCGCTTACAAAATGCAGTATTATTACACTGGTAACATAAATAGTGTCATACGGTGATTGGTATAAATTATCATATTATACAGATATCATTACATATTATTATCTAAATCCATTTGCATTTCCGTCATTTATTCTTATTCTGTTTTAACATCTCTAAATAGAAGTGATTGAAGTGAAGTTAGTCATAATATGTATGTATTGCCACCAAATGGAAATGTTTACTGGCAATACTCTATCCTTTCGTGCAGTAGAAATATAAAATAAATGTGATAAAATAACTGATAAATTATTTAAAGTTCATTATAATTATTCATGTATAATTATTAAATTTATATGGTACCGTTCACACACTTTCAGACACATTTATAATTTCAAAAATTTAAATTAATGGTCGGGAAATGAAATTTTATAAGTTTGCTATTATTTGGACACCATGAAACATTATGACGTCATATCGTGACGTTGCTAAACAACGAATTACATTTCCACTCATACATACAAATGAGCAGTATATAGCCTATAAAGTATTTGGGAATCTTATACATACGACCCTATGGGTATACCGAAAGATAGTCAAAGATGCAATCAAAGACCAAATTTAAAATCTTTTTTTCTAATTATGACGTAACCTACTTAATAAGTAACACGAAAAAAAATAAGAAATTATTGACTTTTAATATTTATATTTAAAATTATATTCAATGGTTTCATACAACTGTTTGAGACGTATATAATATGAACGAAATATCCAAACTAGAATACGTTCACTTTCAATATTGACGTTAAAGAAAAAACGATCGTTTTGAATACTGACATTTCCGAAAGGATACAAATTAACATTGCCACAGATCGGATAAACTTTGCACCATATATTTTTTACTATAATCGTGACTTGTACATACATTATAACTATTGAATATGTTACAGATAATATTTACCTGAATATTATGATATGTAATAATTGTAAAATAATGAGCCAAAATGAAAAACAAAACACACTATAATGAAGTTAAAAATGATTTATTTTATACTGACGATACTCGAATACTAAAATAATATTATTATCGTAATAAAATAATAGTTTTTAGGGCTTTTCTACGTGTAAAATGATACTAAGTATTATATTCTACACTTTATTAAATGAATCTTCAACATTACTACCTAAAGTAAGTCATGGCCTTTTCAAGATGCAGATTCTCAGCTCAACAGCCATCCGCTGCGAAGTGCCAATCATCTTCCTGGATATCTGCATACCGATGAACGCAGCAATGATGCTCATACCACCAATCCATCAAAGCCTCAGACATCCAAATCCATTTCATCCGTTAAGGTCTTCGTAAATTTATTATTATTTGCTTGTACAACTCGCGTTCATCTGATTGACATGTCATAAGATAGGTAGTCATTAATTTCAAATTTATTTGTAAATCTCTTTTGTATTTTTGTAATAAGTCATTTTTTCTCTTCAAAATCATTGGCATGCCATGCAAAATCATCTCGCATGTCATAGGTTCGCCATCCCTGCTCTAGACAAATGCTCAAAACACAAAACAGCGGAGAGTGCTAGGGAAGACCTTCATCCAGCAGTGTATCGACTCCGGCTGATGATGATGGAGAGCTATTTAATAAATAATTTATATTTATTTATAAATGAACTACATTGAAGGTTCTCTGCAGTGACGTCCCTAGACAAAATGCTGCCCCTAGGCAGCGCCAAAATGCCACCCTATTTTTTATAAGTACAGTATTTTTTATCATCCTTTCATGACACCAATATCTAAGAAATGGGTCGTGTGGATACATTACTAACAAAATATATACCACTAAATCTAATTTAAATACTATCTTTACTTCAATAGACAATATTACGAATCCACGGTTTCAGAAAGGTACATTAAAAAAATACACCTGACAACTTTCAAAATACACGAGTGAGTGTCTAAGGAAAACGGAAGTAAACTAGATATCGCAAACCCGAAAAAAAATACAGCCCTGTTAAACCTTTCATGTTGATTAATACATTTTGTTTCCAACCAGTGAGGTGAATTTTTTAATGGGAAGATATTTTCGTTATAACTAAGTTTAGGCACCTATTTCTATATTATATACCTAATGATTCTTCTGAATTTATCGCCCTTTGGTTAACTGCCGCCCCTAAGCGATGCTCAATCTGCCAACCCCCACGAGACGTCACTGGTTCTCTGGCAAAATACATATTATTATAAACAATAAAAAAGTGTGCCCCGGCACTATAACCGATAAAACCTCGTTGGCTACCACACTATGTCATCATAACAACTCGCCACCGCCAAGAAGACTATAATCGGCGAACTAATTTCCACGATAACCGACTGTACCTTGTTAAAACATAATAACCCAAATTAGTTTATCCGCTAACAGGGTCAACTAGATTGTTTATCCGGTTACCGGGAATATATTTCTTGCACCTGCTCTTTTTTATTCTATAACGAGGGCGCTTGGCAAGTCGGGTGTTTAATTTGAAAATTCATTGGGTTTTGTTTATCGCCTAATAACAGAGTTATGGCTGTAAGTGGACGTAGTTTTAGATAATAATGACAGAATATTTAGAATATTTTAATTAGCGGTATCGCCCATCCATTCGAATTAAAAAGTGTTTTTATTTTTATATTTTTATGTTTATATAAATATAATAGATAATAATTTTGCCAGAAGTCGACAACGTGGCGCCTGTGAGGAATAATTCTACTGCGTCCTCACTGGACTGTAAAATTACAATATCAAAAAACAAAACAACTGGCTTCCCTAATGCATAATATCTACTATATTATAATAGGCAATAAATAATGTTTTTTGTATATCAAGCTCAATTCGCGTCTGATTCCCGTATATTTAGACACTTGAAGTTTGGTACACAAGTTTAGACCCCAAAACACCAAATATTTTATTAATGACGCCTTTTCTCTGAATCTTTCAATAATCATAGATGGTTTTCAGATAAAAATTTAAAAAAAATGGGTGATGTCGATGTATTTTCCTAAATTATGAATGTTAAATGGTGGGTAAAGGCTCTGGCACGAGAACGGCCGGAATGCAAAGGACCCTCTGCCGCATCTAAGGGGTGAATTGATACGACCGTGTTATAAACTCTGACACATCAGCCTTTGGCAATGACGTACCTAGTACTAGTACTAGTAATGAAAATGTGTTCCGTATGCCGCCAGAAAATACAGTACTCAATAATCTTCTTTCAGTCAGTAATATATACATACATATATTGTGAAGAAACCCATATATACTTATACCTACTATGTCACTACTTTTAGTAGATAATAAAATTTATAGTATTATAATTTTTAATTTTAGTAATTTATATTTAGTTAATAATAAAACGGCTCTCGACAATATGTCTGAGACGCATTCTGCAGTTTTTGGACATATTTTCCTGCGTAGACCTGACAACCTGGAGGGACTGGTGGTTTTGGGTGACTTCCGGGGAAGGCGAAACAGAGGAATAGCGTCTGCGCGCTGGAGCGACCAAGTAAAGGAGCTGACTGGGGGCACCTTTTATTCAGCCCAGAGAGGAGTGGAAGATCTAGAACGAAGTCTTGGTCGCTCAAAGGATGACAAAATTATAAAATGGTCACGATCCTCAGCCATGAGGGTACGACCAAGAAGATATAGTATATCAATTTTATAAAATATACTGACCAATTAAAATTATTTATTAAAATATAATAACAAAATTATCGGTTCTCAACATACTTGATAAGTGGGTAGTAGGTATACATGATTTCGATATAAAAAATACATTTTTTTATTTCCTTAAATTAGCTTACGTATAGGCAAGAAAAGATAAATTAAAATAAATACAGTTGTTTTTTTAAGTATTGCAATTAACACTTTGTTAAAAAACGATTGAAAGGTGGTGTTATATCCCGCGTTAAATATGGACTAAAATATAACCACGCCTTTAACCTAACACCTTTGCTGATCTTTCCATACCTCGTTGGGGATAATTTGATACGTGGATTTTCAGATAATACGTCGAGATAACTGATTGTGCCAAAGAGTAATTTATTTACCCTCGTCACGTATTTTTTTTCGTCGATTTTTTTCGTTTTAAAATGAGTCGAGAGATTTGTTTGAAACAATTAATTTGTAAATTGAATAAAATTTATCAAATCCAACAGGTGATCTTATAATACAATTTATAAGATATAAAATGAATAAACCTTTTATTATAAAAATTGGGAAGTCATCTACCTTTTCGGTGTTACTAGATATCTAGATTTGCCAACCATTTCTAATTAAGGTTTTGTGTTATCTTTTCTATTCTATTATGCCCAAAGTGAAACTTTCCAGAAAGCAAACACTATATGCCGTATGATTGATGAAATTGTTGAGATCTATGGAAATCTTTGCTAATACAAAGCATTCAATCAGCTTGATATGGTCTTCATCCAACAGTGGATTGATTCAAGCTGATGACGATAATGATGATAGTAATTAAGTTTTTAATTAGCTAATGTTGCATTGTTATAAATTATATAAGAATGTATAAGTATATTTCATTAATCGCGATTGATACTCGTTTGGTGTCCACACAAGTTTTAGGTATATCCTTTAATCTAGTTTTCATATTTTTGTTCTATTGACAAGGAAGCTGCACTATTCAAAAGTTCTGAGCTTTAACTAAAGCTTACTAAATCAAAGTAACATTACAAATTTTCAATAAAATACGTACCTACTTAACAAGAACAGTAAAATTGAACTTGGTACTTACATATTTTTATGTACCTATAATAAAATTGATGACTGAAAATTATTCACATTGTAAAAAGTAGCTTCTTGTTTTATTTTTTAAATTAGAAAAATTTAAATAATTAATTTAATTGATGAATACGTAGTAGATGTCTATTATAACGGTTTTAAAAATATTTAAAAAATATTTAAGTATACAGTTTTATTTATTTTTGAAATATTAAAAAAATCTATATTTCCCTAATTTTTGCTTGAAAACAATTACAGTTACCTACATAAAATATGTATTAACTTATTATAAAGACATACTACCTAAGTTAGATATTGTGAATATTCAAATTATCAAATCCACTCTTAAATCATATACCTAAGGTACCAACACATTCTTAATATTATTTCGATTTACCTATTACCTACATAATTTATTATTCATTGAAGTCCATGTATATATAAAATTATCTTATATGCATCTGTGGGTCTATTCTATACTTATCGACCGTTGAAGTGATAAAGTGATAACTATTATCAAACTTAGGGTAAGTTTGTATCAAAGTATTAGCACTTATTGTAACGATTACAATATGATATTTGTAATTGTTGCAATAAGTGCTAAATTAACAGCAGCAAGAAAGGTGCTGTTAAAATATACCATTTATCACAACAATTACAAACATCTTATTGTAATTATTACAAAAGTACTAATACTTTGATACAAACCTATCCTAAGTTTGATAATATTTATCACTTTAGCGGTCGATAAGTATAGAATAGACCCACTGGTAACCTAAAAGAAGCTATAGTTTAAGAAAAGGGTTGAGATTAAATTATTCATATGGATTGAAGTATTTAACGTAATTATGTCACTGCGGTGTTAGGCTTTTGTGAAAAAATTCTGCCTGAATTGGATTTCATTTGTGAATTTGCCTAGATAATACTATAATATAAAGCTGAATTGCGTCCTCTGTTTTACGAATGGTCCTTTGGGCAGCAGCCAGACGGTTGTCGTTAACAACAACTACTGGAGATTTAATGGGAATGCATCAAATGCAAAAAGAGTGCCAGAACACCATTGCCGGATGGCTGCGCTGTCCTGAACGATGAGAATAATTCGCGCATCTCGGTTTCCATCTCACGGGAATATACTTGCTAACTCACTGCATAACGTTCAACTGATAACTATGTGCTAACTCGACAAAACAAACGAATTTGTCTGGAATGCCGGCTGACTATTTCGGTGATTAAATTCACATCAAGCTTTGTGCCTACAGATTCGGGAACATTTATTTAATAATATACTAGCTGCAATGAATAACTCCATATGGGAGCAAATATGGTGGGTTGTGAGATTTTCTATTTTCTAATAAAAAATAAAAAATTACAAGATAAAAAAAAACTTTTTATATACAACGTTTTTAAATTTTCTGTTGAATCATATACACTTGACTTGACTAGCTTAAACGATCAAAAAAAAATTGGACAATTGGAATACTGAAATGTCATTTTTACATGTCATATTGATTTCCATAGTAACGCACGTATATATTAATAATTTAGTTGCTAGGGCCCCAGACTAGCAACCAATAATGGTGTCTAAATAATTTTCATACAAAACAGAATTCACTGAAAATGAATTCAATTCTACTTAAAGGTGGCTAAAAGTATTAAAAAATGCATTGGCTTCGTGTTCTGGTATATTCTAAAAGTTTCAAATGTCTAGCTAGTCGGGAAGTTAGTTGAAAATCGATTGCAAGATTTGTACCGGACAAAGAACCACCGGACAAATAAGAATACGAGCTAAGAAAAACGTTGTAAAATAAAAAAATAGTACCTATAGAGGAAATTTCAAGGTTGGTTTTAATATTACATAAAAGTGTGACAGGACCAGTTTTCCTCTTGAAAAGTCACTGATATAGTATATATCGCCGGCTTTAAGCACAGAATATGAGGCTTGATTCCCAATAAACAAAGTAAATGTAAATAATTTGACCAATGGTGCTGCGTAAATAATTTTTCTTTCGTAGTTAGCTGGATAAACTAATATCAATTAAAAAATCAGGCTCCAGACCCTCTGCCAATTTGAAGGCCCTGGTTTATGGCAATTAGCCCTATTCCCAACTGCGAACAGCACATTGCAAAACTGTGATAAAAAAAAAACTAATAGATACTTTATGTACATCGATGATTGTTATAATAATATTATATTTAATGGTGGAAAAAATCGAATTATCTATACATATTAAATCATGACTGAGTTAATACTGAGATATTTAACTAAGGTAACGTCTATTAAGAACAGACCTTACATGTTACATTATGAAGGTGAATGCTTTGTGGTTTTGTGTGAGGTTTTATTTTTATTATGCTTAGGCTGTTTGCGGTAACCAATAACGAGGATGCACTTTACTAACAAGTTCATCGAGCTCCTAATGAGATAATATTACTTCCTCTACACAGATTTATACATTGTAGTTAATCTGAAACAATTTAAATGTAGGTGTCTACTCGAATTTATGTGTTCTAATTCCTAATTATTATCAAAACCAGGTTATTTGTTATTGTTTTTCTTATATTATTGAGGTTTTTATTAGAGGTGTTTCAAAGTTATGTATGTTCAATATATGGAATGTTACATTCTTAAAATCTTGTAAATAATTCGTTTAATAAAAGAAATGGTTTATTAAAAATTGTTGGCAAGTTCAAGTAGACGTTATAACTAAAATATTTGGCGAGAGCCGAGCATTGGTTTGTAATTAAGGTAAATAATATTCTTTGATTTAATACAAAGAAACCGATAGTCAATAATAATGCAACTTGATAAGCATTTCATGAAGACCTACTAGTTTAAATTGTCGCAATGAGATAGGAGGCTCATGGCATAATTGGTTAACTATTGCACAGTTGCGCGATACCAGTGGTTATACGAGTTCAAATCCCGTTGAGCATCGTATTTTTTTTTTCAAATATGACTTTTTCTAGTGGGTGTATGTATATCTGAGGTGTTTTCAAGTTATGTACGTTCAATATATGGAATTTTACATTCTCAAAATCTTGTAAATTATTCGTTGAAGATAAGAAATGGTTTATTAAAAATACACTACTGTTTATTAAACTACTGTCAATGGGCCTCATCGGCTATTGTAATAATTATTCTAACACTTAACTATATAGTACTTGTATATATTTATTCAAAGAATACATAATAATCAATGGGGTTGTACAGACATGACGACAATATCTAGTGATATTTAAGTCAGTTGAGATTATTATGAAAATATTGGTAAGAAGATTTCCAAGATTGCCAAATTATACTATGAAACCATCAGCGTATCACGTTCATCGCACCGATATTCACGCCTGACTTTTTTTAGTAGATATTATTATCTTATGTTTAAAATCAAATATTGCAAGATCTTGAACACTTATGCAATTTTTCGATACTCTATTATTTACATTTATAAATACATCCATGATTTATTACATAACAGTTTTTTAAAAATATAATTTGATGTACACACGCCCATAATGCTATATTGAATGTATTTCACACGGCAATATACTCCAGTTACTGAATGTCTTCTTCTTGTCACGTCCGTTACTTAATTGGAGGACCAACATAATATTATATATTTAGTGACCTCACAGGATGCAGATATCCGATCGAGTTTGATTTACTTGAGACATTCGTAGCACGTGGCTGAGCTAGGTCTTACGCCGTATTTTCAGCCTAGGTGTAATAAAAGGCTACATGTTTTACACCACTATCTCCTTGTTTCTGACCGAATCAAGTCACCATAAGACTAGAGTATAATAATATTATGCTATAAGAAACTGTTCTTGAAACTCAGCATACACTAGCTATGAGGCTTCGTAATGTATCATGACGCGCTACTATAAAACACAATCTTTCGATTGCTAGGGTTGGATAGGCGGCATTTAGGTCTAACGAAGTACAACTATGAGTCTCAGACATTCCACTATGAGTTGAATGTTGCTTCAGTTAATCCTAATTCCTGATATTCTGATAGCATTTTTTTACGAAGTGGCATTTCTTGAGATGTGCACCACTTGGTATTTAAAACTGTACCCTCTCGATGTTCACCCAAAGAAAAATCTGAATAAAGTTATTTTACACATAACGTTTATCTTATTCGTGTAAATTCTGCTGGTTGACGCCCACGATTCCCGAGCGGCTTGATCGTCGGCCTTTAATGTCGTGGGTCTCAGACTCGAATCCTGGGTCTGGCAAATACACATATTATTGTTTTTCAATTTGTATCAGAGTATGGACATAATAGGTTGAGCAAGTGGCTAACATTCATTTCTCGTAAACAACAAAAATCTGTTAAGGGCGGACGTGCTCAGCGTGGGTCAAAATGGAGCTTTTATTCTATTTTCAAAGCATGATTCTGGACATTTCTTAAACGTTGTAGATAATATATTTATATAATTTTGAAGCCTTATTATCCTTTATATTTATTTTAAACATCTGATGACTGCATAAAGTATTTTTATTACATAAAATAGTATTCTTTTAAACCTCTCGCTCTAATGTTTTAGAATATAGTCATATTTCAGTACATGAATGTGCAGTGGTGTTAAGATTTTTTACATTTAATAATTTTTAAACGCATTTATAAAACCATCAGTATAATTTATATTGACATTATTATAGTGAAATATGTACGATAAAAAAATATATTGATAATCTTTGTGATCCCAAATTTTACAAGAATTAGGCATTTTATTATTCAAAAAATGGGCAAGATTAACACATGTGAAGTTAATTCTATAGATACTAATTATAAGCCATGTCTTTGACTATTCAAATGTGATAAACATTTTACGAATAATGATTGCTTTATAATAATTATTGACCTAAGAATAAGGTAGTGTTTTTTTGAAATACGCCATTTCTTTTGGCATTCCCCAGTAGTTAAGCTACAACATACGGCCGTAGCCATAAATTAACAAATTAAAACTGAAGTAGGGAGTAAGATCATGCTAATGCGCGTGTTTGAACATGTACCGTTTAAAAAAAAGATTTTTTTTTCGGTTAGGTGGAGTGGTATGTGGAGGCACATAATGATCTTATTAGGATCAGACTTGGTGTAATAAAAATAAAATAATTTTGCTAGTAATGACAATTATTTATATATAAATATTTTTTACTGAATCATAATATTTTAATTTTAAGTACGAGTGACGGCATTTTTAGTGAATATTATAAAACTATCGAATTTGATATGACTGAATTCACGGCTGTCTGACCATGGTGTTCACCCCAAGAGCGTGAGGAGGGTGTGCTGAGAAATAACACGATAAGTGGGTGAAATTAGAGTGTGCGCTCACATTGCGCACACAGTATCAACAAAATTCTCTCGCGCACCGAAAAGCTATGCAGACAAAACTTCCAACATACCTTACCTAGTATAGCAGTATCTGTGTAAGAGAAAAAAAATACTCGTGTGAGTATTTAATGGGACGTACTGTTTTGTAAAGACAGACTTCTACTTATTTTATTTGTTATACTATATATTTTGAATGAAAAAATAATACAAATATAATCACCTAGTGTTTTATTACACTTTCATTGACTAGTTGAAACGTCACAAAAATATCTAGACTTAAATAAATTACATAGACATATTTTTACTACAACGCAGTTGGACGAGGAGCCCCAAATTTGATACCGATGGCTACAATATTTACGTTTATAAGAAAATTACAATAATATTATTGATTTCATTATTAGAATTTAATTAAGGGTGAATATTATAATAATTATCTTTAGTACCTAACGTTAATATGAGTTTCAACTATATCTTGCTAAAATAGAGAGATTCGACTAGGTATCTTTGATTACATCGTTGTACCCATCGACACGTTAACCGCTGTTTTGATGCAACAATAATTTTTCGCGTTTCCATTTGAATCGATTACATACTCGTAGTATGCAGTTAAAATTTTCTAGATGTGCGATTATGAATCTTTCTAGATGTGCGTTTGTAATTATTTGTCGTATTTCTTTGGTGTTTTTGTTGCTCTACCGCCATATTATGTATTCATACCATCATAGAAAAATAAAGGAAAACAGTAATTAAAAATCTATAATAATCGTTTTAACAAAATGCATGAAATCATTAAATATAGTGATAATTATTATATAGGCAAGTGCTTGTGGATTATGCGGGTGTTTTTAGTGTTATTTCCTTCAATCGCAATTACTGAATATTATAATTGTTTGAAATTTTGTTGTTTTTGCGTACCTAGGCGTTTAGTTGACAATGATAATAATTATTATACTAGGCAGGTGTTTCGGAAGACTGACAACTAATTAAGTATAGGTATTATAATATTTTCCCATAAAAATTAACGGGTAAATATCCCTCTTATTTTCACGATATTCACGTAACTAAACAAAACGTTATGTGGTGATTATTATATTATGATTAAATACCGACAAAGTGTCTTAGTGAATAGTGTGAAAATACCACAAATTTAGTGGCTTAATAGTCTACCAAAAACTGGCGAGTGCTAAGATTTATCAACTGGAGAGTGGAAGGAGTCTCTTTGATGTGGCCAGGGTGGAGTGGCGTAAAAGAAGAAGATGCCTGTGAATCACATATGGTACGAAATCACTCATTTTCTATTATTAATAATGCGACAATAATTACGTTAATGTATAATGTAATAATATAACGTTTCGTGTTTATTTAAAAATAGTTATGTATCTTATTAATGACAATTCTATATTATAAAATCAAAAATAGTAGGTATTATTTAAGTATGTAAAAAAAATTATGGTAGCAACTGAAAAAAATTACCCACCAACTATATTATGATGTTAAAAAAAATGTTAAAATTTTATTAAAAAATTACTTTAGTAGATTAAAATACGGCCATAGTAAGTTACCTACTGTTATTTCTGCTAGATCGACATATCAAATAAGTTTAAAATGGCATCAAGAAACTAATAGCCGAGAGAATTGAAAGATATTAATAAATGTAAATTAAAACATAACTTACCATTTTCGCTCTGCTATGGAAATGGTGGTTATATGAACAGATTTTTATTTTATGAGGAATGGTTCCATTGGATTCTGAACAAAAACATAATTACATTGGAAAAAAACTATTTATGTATATTTGACATTCTACAATTATATAATAAGAGTTTAAAGAATACCGCTATCCAGCAGGTAATCGTCGTTCTAAACCCATAATATTAAGGCTATCGACACAGATTGTCGATATAATTATATGTCCAAGATTGGTACTTATCAGCAGAGGATCATTAGGTTTAGGCGAAAAGCCTATAGCAGGCGGTACCACTCTAAAAAATCAATTACTGCACAGCTCACTGTGTCACTCAAGTTGTGCCACCACATACGCTATTCACCTAGCTTTTTTATAATCGGTTTCAACATATAAATGTTAAAATATGTTGTAGATGTACTTTCCGAGATGAAGAAGGGCAAACACTTTGTTACTCTTATGGGTGTATAATGAGCACTTCAAAAACTCTACACCTCGCAACCATAAATGGTCTTATCGTCTACCTCAACCGTTTAACAAGGAAAAAACTCGCCATTCGTATGATGATAATGATATTATAATATGCTTTTATCTCTTTTGTATTTTTTCTTACATTATGTAAGAAGGAAAACATGACTAAAGAAGTTAATAATTTTTATGTAAATGATTATTTAAATATTTTTTACCGTTGAACAACTGTTCCTCATTACAAGTCCACATGAATATTCCTAATGTGTCGATGGAAGGGTTATATATATAATCAGGAATATGATTGACGTAAATAAGAGGACCAAAAGTGTGAATCGTTCTCAAATCGATAGTAATTTTCTTTGAGTTAACAAGTAAAGAGAGACGGCGACATGCGAGCCGACAAACAATAGAAAGAGACAGATGCGCTAACAAGGTGTTTTTTACCGACAGGCATATATTGGGCAGGTGTCGAAAGATTCCAAAATGTTTTGTCTCTCTCCAACGTTGCCCAAAATATTCAACTGGTTTTTAATTTTTTTTTATGATTACGGCAAAAAATTGATTCGATAAACTCTAATAGCAGTCGCAAAACAATAATCTAGTTATGGGTATAAACTTTCGTTTTTTTCATCTGGTTAAACTGGAAATCGATCCAGGGAGATTGCAAAATGGATGAAGTCAAAATTCGCATTAATAATATTACTTAATAACATTATACAAGTAGAGAATAGTATTTTCAATAATGCATTTGTTTAAGAAGGAAAAAAAATAGTGACATAATAATATTATGGTATTGAAAAATATTTTTATAAGTAAGTATTTAAATAAAAATAGTCGCACCAAACTGATGAAGACTAATATAATTATATTATGATGTGTTAAGTTTATTATTGATTTAAATAATATATAATTATTACAATGGCCCACTGTGGATAGGTAATGCCAGAATGCTCATCTTTCGATTCTCACATTTTACAAAATCCAGAGGAAGGACCCGATCAGTAGAGCGAATGACTAACAAACAACCCAGGGTTCGTAATGGACCGGAGCGGACCGAAATGCAGTTCCGGTTCATGAAACCCCCAAGATTATCGCTCCTTCTGTAGAAAACAATTTGAACGTCTGAGTTAGTTAGGCCATTATAACAAATAATTGGATAAACAATAAAGTATTAATTTCGGAGAATTACCTATATACCTATAATTATAAGATATATTACCTATAATTGATGGTATTATTTTTGCAACCATGGCTAACAACCAATGTCTATTAATATAATGTCTACCCTGCTCTGCTCTGTATATTATCACAGAGTTTTACAAAGGTTTATTACCTATATAATAAATTGTAATAAACAATTAGTGTGACTTAAATATAGTATATAGTCTGTCTCGGGCTCCACGTAATATTGCAAGTGTCAATAATATGGTCTAAATAATAAGCGAATATAAACTAAAGGAGACCATACTTTTCCCCAAAATACCCTTGGTTCTAGAATGGTACTGCTTTAATTGAACCTCAATGGATTTGATTGATAATGACTTAAAATTCAAGTAAGTTTAATAAACGAATAATTTATAAGACTTAAGAATATAACGTCGTCTCTGTTCTGCCAGAACACACTAACTGGAGAATACTAGTTTTGAGTAATTTGACTTGGAAGTTGTTAAAATGTTTGAAATGGTCTATCATGTGAGTTTATTAAGTAATCGTAAAAACTTATTTTAAAAAAACGACTTTAAAATAAAGACTGTTTATTTATTAAGAAAGTTTCCAGACGGTAAAGCTTGAAATAAAGGAATATTTTGGTATAACTAACTCAATATATCATGTTTTCGAATTAGTGTCTTCTGCCAGAACAGTGACGATATTTTGTATAAAAAGTTGGGCGGAATCCAATGGATATAGGTTCAAGTATCCCCAGGCAGCATATTAAATGTTTCTTATTTTTTTTATATAATATGTATGCTTCTAATGTATAGGTAAGTTAGATTTATATAACGTACTACTTTGTTGAACCAAAACCGATCCTCGATCGATGGCACTCAAATCGAGTTAGTTAAAAACTACGCCTATATTGGATAACAGATGTCAATTATTGACGGTAGTAAAATATAAATGACTTTCTATTTTGACCTAGGCGTAACGTGTTCAACCAATATGTGTAAACAGTGCTTACATAATATGCGTGTGAAATATGGACTTTGATTACCTATAAGAAAAATTTAAAAAAAATACGAATAGCACAACGCGGAGACCACAAAAGAAACCAATGGCTAATGTAGCGGTTAAGAATATACGACGTGAAAGGTTGCTAAGCCGATGTAATAGGCTAGACATGTCGCTCTGCGAGTGGACATAATTAGTACCCAAGGGGTACTAAAAGATTACAAAGACCCCCAAAACACGCTCGAGAAACGAACTCATGAAGTTCAGTGAATGTAGGTACCAAGTAGAGTGAAAGGAACTAGAGGAAACTTTCATCCAGCTCTGGATTGATTCCGGCTGACGGTGATGATGATATAACGTGTGCAACAATGGCAAAAGGTAATGTGATGACCCTGTCAGAAAACGTATCGAAATACTGTCGGGTGAGTACAATAATTGGCCAAGCAAGTCCGCGCGGGTAGCAATTATTTCGTCGAGTTTTAAGGAGATTCTTGTTAGCGCGCCACGAATGTGAGTGCAACGTGCCACTTATCATTTTCGTGAGCGGGGAATATTCCATGTGTTGTTTTCTTTTTTTTTTGTTATGTCTTCCTTGTGTTTTTATTCTTATTTATATTTTAATTTATCCACTCGTTTCGGCGCCTAAATGAACACCGGCCGTCTAATTTGTTAGGACTACACCTAGAGTTGGTCAATGTTGCAACATAATAAATAAACGTATGAAAATAATCCAAATAAACATGATTGCATCGAACTAAAAAACACACAATTAAGTACCCAATAAAGCTGATGCTACCATATAAACGTATTATCTTATTCATATTTTTAAATTTAATTTAATTAATACATTAAAATATTATCATTGTTGAAAATGCATAATTTTGAAAAGGCTAAGAGTCATAGTACTTCATGCCAAATGAATATACCTTCTACCTACATACATAGGTAACAATAAACATTATGTAACTGCAGTGAACATTGAAATACTTAATATAATAAAATGTAATTTATAATATAATTACCTATTTCTTTTATTCAACGAATAATTCACAAGATTTAAGAATGTACCATTCTAATTATTGAACATACATAATGTAATCAAAGTAGCTTGATTTAGAAGAGCGCTGATGAGTGGGTATTAAAAGTGGCCAATAGTTAAAATTTGTCACTGCGTAGCATAGAGGTAATGCGCGGATGGGACGTAAACCCGGGAGATGCAGGGTTCGATTCCCTAATAGGGTGGCTTACTTTTTTCAAAAAGTTTTTTTCTATTGGTTATAATATATTTTCTCAGAAAGTGTTTTTCAAAATTATGTATATTATATTATTGTAATGGGTCGTGTGACTCGGGTTCGAATATCGTGTCCGGAAAAATGTATTTCTTGTTTTTAAACGTGCGTTTGAATCCAGAATATAAACCTAATGTATAAGTAGCTAACATCCACTTCTCGTAAACAAAATCTGTACGAAATCCGTGAGGCGGCCAAGATCCACATCGGATTGTGGAGCTATTGTAAATTAATCTAAAACATTTAATATAACGTCATATTTTATGTAGGTACTACTTTAAATAAAATTTAAGCTTCTAAAAATAAAAAAAATCGAAAAAGTATAGTACCTACCTACATTATATTATTGATAATTCATCTACCTATGTGAAAATTAGGAGAGTAGCAATCAATTTATTGAATGAAATAAAAAAATAAAGTATCATATTTTAAATTGTGTATTTCAATATGCAAATAATATTTTTAATTATATTTGAAAGGTACATGTGAAGAAGTCATGTCACATTTTTGAATTTTTTAAACTGGCAATGCAGTCTCGTAGATAAAACCGAGTACAATATGGTATTTTAATTTAGGCATTAACAGCAATAGTCAAAGCGTTATAGAGCATTGAAAATTGTCATACAAACTAAAAACAATAATAATATACATTTTGTTCACGGGAAAATATGTATTTATCTTTAGTCACGTCAGACATGACACTTTTGACCGTTTTAAGATTCCTTATCAGGGGATACTCATACCTTTAATAATATTGTAAAAAAAAATACACGTTCTTAACCAATATTTTTTTAATTTCAGTTTTACAACTCGCTATTTTTTTTGAGACTTTAAAGTCTTTAATCAATGATATCTCAGTTTGATATTTGAGTTACATAACATATTCTTCTCCTGTACCCTTAATTAAATAAAATATAAATAAATGGTAATAAATTTATTTTTAACGTTGGCAACACCAGTCATCTGAATCAGTAGACTATAACATAACACTGAATGACTGTAATTACCAGAAGCTTAGGTAAGATAATATTTTGGCCTTACTTTGTACTACTTACTATCAGGGATGGATCAAGTCTATAAAAATAAAAACATATTATTTATATCGATTTAGGCTCTGAATACAATAATTTCACTCTTTTGTACATATTTAAATTTTTATTTAACTATTTTTTTTATTCAACGAATAATTCAAAATATTTACAAATGTAACATTCTAATTATTGAACATAGGTACATAATTTTTGAAAACACAAAAAATGATATTATCACCAATATAAAATATCTTTTTTGAAAAAATAAGACACCCCACCCCACAGGAATCGAACCTGCATCTCTTGGGTTTCGCGCCCACGCACATAGATCACTATACTAAGGCGCCATACTTAATTGCGACAAATTAAAAAAAATGTAAAGTAATTAAAATTTTTTAGCAAGTGCAAGTAATTTACAACAAAAATTCTTGCGAATCGGTTACTTATAATAATATGTTTTCTCAGAAGTGTTTTCAAAAATTATGTTTGTTCCATAATTCAATTTGTTTTATAAATTAATAAATTCATGTTTTATGATTAAAATGATGTTTTATATGTAACGCTTTGTAGTTTTTAATAATCGTCGTGTTTCAACCGATATTTATTATTGATTTTCTATACCTATATATATATATGTATTAAAACCTAATAATAAACCTTTCAAAAGTTGTATAGGATTTAAAGAGCTTGTTTAAAACTTATTTTACATATTTTTATTATAAATATACACATTATTATGAACTGAAGCATTTATTAACTACCTTAAAATTTTAAATATATTTCGAGCGTATAATTACAACATTACATAATTTTTATGATAGGATGAATTCGTGGTAATAGACAATTTAAAAGAAATACAAAAAAACTGGTAAAACTATTTATTTTCAATCACAGTTCACAATTATTATGTGTGCTTAGATTTATATTCTCTATCTATTCATAGATAGCCTTATAATAAAGATTGGCTATACTTATTGGAAACAATTACTGATATTATAACCCACAAAATATTGACCAAGAATCGGTTATTTATTTATTTATTTAGGAATATAAAACATTGTGGACATCACAAATCTAAATTCAAGACGTACACAACATGAGATATACATTATAAGTCAAACATCGTCACAAGAGAGAAGAAGAGAATATAGAAAAAAAATCATAATAACAAAAAAAATTAAATAAAATCAAAAAGTACAATTTAATGCAGAAAAATATAATTTTTGAGAATAAAAATACTAATCTTGCTCCCGTCGCTAATGGTGCCTGATAGGCTTGACACGAGGAAACGGTTCCAATCCAGAATAAATCATGGCTGCGACCACGTAAGTAATTGACTGGCGCATGTAAATTCAAATTCATTAGGATTAGGTTATCTTGACGGGACCAATAAATTTAAAATATAACAACACAAAAAGAAGACTTTTTTTATTCGACAAATAAATCAGAAGATTTGAGAATGTAACACTCTTTTATTAAACATACAAATGTGAAAACATCTCAAAGAAATAATATATAACCACTAATTATTTTTTTAAATACCGGGTCTCAAAATCAGTCAGTGCCTTGGGCATCCAAGTCACTAAACCCGCCACCGGACGCGGGTAAAGTTTGTTTACCGATATTCAGCTCCTGCACTATCACGGTAGATACTGAACCTATGCTCTATCATCAGCACTTGTCTCCTCAATCCAGTACTACATTTGAAATACGTCTAAAATATTATAAATAGTATAGTAGGTACAATAATTTATGCTACATAAAATGAAGACATTGAAGTTGAAATGGGCAGATCTTATCGTCTGAGCAATAGAACATCGCTGGACAAAACTAATTATCCAAGAGTTACCCAAGACAAACTAAGAGAAAAAATGGCAAAAGTACGTCACAGTGAAAAACTAGGGTGAAGATAGCAACGAGAGGTCTTCATTT
The DNA here is from genome assembly GCF_057557595.1 of Rhyacophila brunnea. Taxonomy (NCBI): domain Eukaryota; kingdom Metazoa; phylum Arthropoda; class Insecta; order Trichoptera; family Rhyacophilidae; genus Rhyacophila; species Rhyacophila brunnea. Next base: position 2,466,805 of record NW_028232796.1, on the reverse strand, counting down.
AGTAGTGGATTGAGATTGGCTCTGATGATGATGATGATGACCTGCTCTGAGCTAACCACGCGATGAGTGTATTTGGAAAATATTATGTTTAATCTTTTATAGTACAAAGAAAATGGTTAAATTATTCAACTTATGATGCCTATAAAAAAGCAAACAGTGTTTTTAAGTTATTAGCACCGAGTCCGTTAATGCTTCAACGAGATACTTCCTGTGCAGTTCCGAATGCGTTCCGTAAACGCTACATTTCTTGATAGTTGAATTATGATAATGAATACTAATTTCATGTAATTAAGGGCAATTTGTTTGTAAATTTCCTTCATTCGTGTTCGCCCATCCTCGGAATGCGGTTTTTTGACAGTTTGCATCGATGATAAACTAACTAGGTACATGGACGTGGTATCGTCTTCTGATTTCTTTGTCATCGCGATGCTTTGTTTATTTTGAAATTTTCATCATTGATCGTAATAATATAGCATTTAATGTTTTACTTTTTACCACGTTTTTCTTAACTAGTATTCTTGTTTGTCCAGTGGTTGTTTATCCAGTACAAATCTTGCAATCGATTTTTAACTAACTTCCCGACTAGCTAGACATTTCAAACTTTTATAATATATCAGGACAAGATGCCATGCATCCTTTTAATACTTTTAGCCATCTTTAAGTAGAATTGAATTCATTTTCAGTTAATTCTGTTTTGTATGAAAAGTTATTTCGGAAGAAATCCGTAAAAAGTAAAATACTATTATTGGTTGCTAAGGAGGTGGTTCTAGCAACTTAATTATTAATATATACGTGCGTTATTATGGAAATCAATATGAATTGTCAAAATGATATTTCATTATTCTATTATATTTATTCAGTAGGTACCTATTTCTATCAAGTACAAAAAAAAGTATTTATTAATACATAGGATTGTCAAGTTTATATGATTAAATAGAAAGTTTAAAAACGTTGTATATAAAAAGTTCTTTTTATCTTGTAATTTTAAATTTCTTATATTATATTGTTAGGTGTTAATCTCATTGACAAATATATCATTAGCTAAATAGCAGTAGGTATTAGGTTTCACTGGGTCCTTGATTTTGATTGTTGATTTATGCTTTATTATGATTGTTAATTTATGATTTAAATTGTTATATGTAGTAATCTAAATTATAATAGGTAATATACCAACAAAATTGAATAAGAAAACAAAAAAAAATATTCAAAGACAAACTAAAAAATCATTCTTGATTAGGTTTTGAGTGTTCAGTACCTAAATTTTCCATGCCCCATTTACCATTGCAAATTCATGATTAAATGTAGGTACTCCAAGTATATATGAATAGGTAAGTACATAAGTAATAAATAATATATTTATATTTATTGATTGGCACATTTTGTAAACTCGATTTAGGAAAAAAATCATAATCATAGCAACTTTATACGTATAATATGTTTTAGATATCTTACATTTTCAACTAAAAGAGTTAACTACAAAATAAAATAAAAAAATATCAACCCTACGTTTTTCTATGAGATTTGGATAAATAATTGGAGACTCTCATAATTGAAACATTGTATCGAGAATTTTCTCAAAAACTATTACATTAGTATTACCGTATCTTGGTATAATTTAATAAAAAAATGAAATACGATGCTACTAAATCAAGCATGAATATAAGGAAAAATATTTTCAAAATTTGAAATACGCCAAATTCAAAGTTCTATAAAATGTCTGTATATTTTATTTTTGCGAAAGAATCTTAAAATTGCCATGAATATATTTTTATTAAATTTATTCAGCACAGCGGGTGTGTTGTATCGTGTCTCATAAATATACCCGCGAACAAGTAGCCAGCCATCGACATCTCTTTGACCGAGCTTTCAGGTTCGGTTCCCGACGCAGTAGATCTAAAATCGTCCCACATCCCTTATCGTAGTGGTCCCATCTTCAAATACCATGTAGCTGCCTACCCACGTGGTGTTGCCTGAGTATTGTCGATTTAAATGCGAATATTTTATTCATATTCAATGTAGGTATCAACATACGAAGTGGCAAGGAAAGAATCACTGAAGTAATAGTGAAATTAACAATTAAAATTTTAAAATTATAAATAATTATGTAACTCTTTAGTACCGGTAGATCAACCTTCTGCATCTACACTATAATATCTGAGAATGAGTCATTTGCAACGAATAGCATATTTTGCAAATAATTACTCTTACTCAGTTTAAATCAAAAGATAGGGAACGCTACTTATATAATATATCATAAATTAGAGTAATTAGACCCATAGGCCATACCTAGGTACGGAATATGCATTACGCAAGAGTAGCTGAATTCAGTAAAAGTGAAGGATTAAGTCAGTCTCCATATTTTATTCTACGTTACTACGAAAATAATATGTTAGCCATTCGCCCAACCAATTGGATCATTGCACTAGAATATCAAAATAAATACACAATAAAAAACGACGTTTCATTTAATTTTGTAATTCGATTTTTTTATTAATGAAAGTTTTCCTTTCTTTTTAATGGAAGTAGAGAGAAGGGTAGTTTTTTTTTAAATTTTGCACAGGGGTAGCTGAGTTAGTTGGGGCGGGCCTGTATATTATACATGAATATTATGTAAAAGTAAGGAAAGCAGAGTAATTTTATTTTGAAATCAAGATATGATAAATGTGAATCCGTTACGTCATCCCTACAATATATTTGATTAGGACTTACTTTACAATTTACTAATTTGTTTCATGGAAAATTAACAAACTTTATCCATTTTAAAACATCAGTTTTAACTCATTGTTTTATAAATAAGTGTTTAAGATTATGTAGGCACTATGATATTAAATTTTATCTTTATCCACCGCAGAAAAGCTGCGAGGGTTCTAACCTATTTTACTATATTGTAATGTGTACTAGGTAATGGTATATTACCTTCTTCTGATAGTGTATCTAAGTAGAAAAAAATACTTTATTCTTAATAAACTTTCTAATCAATCAACATTTTTAAAGATCAATTAGATATATAAATGATTGTTCAATTATCGTATATTTTAACAATAATATTATAGTAAATATTATTTACTGATTTTTTATGCATCTTAGCATAAAAATATATACATTTTAACTAGGAGGAAATAAAAGTAATTCAGTTCCGATATAACATTATATTAATGTAGTAACCTCATAAGAAAAATGCATTATGTATGTTATGTCATAAATAATGATTATTGTTTAGTTGCAAGCATTACAAATAAAAAACAGTTAAGTTTTTCGAGCTGCAATAATTAATATTACTATATAATGGAAAGCAAGGCAAATATTTCGTAATAATATATAAATCATTATTATTAACTTGATGTACAATACAAGCTTTTACATAATGATATACCTATTGAGTATTCTCTTACGTTGATAAGTACATGTTGTACAATGAATATTGTATTGGTTATAATAATCGTATTACAATGCTAAATATAATAGTATTAACGCGTTCCTATAGATTTTATTGTTATCAGAATTTACAGGCTCACTTTAAATAGAAACCCATTGCGAATTAGTTATGTTCGTCTCATTGTCCCTGAGTATAAATCTCTTGAAGTACCTAGGTATATTTAAGACAGTGGTGAAGGGTGGAGGTAGGCAGTTAAGATTCGCTATAAATAGTGCATACTAAACTTTGTCAGTCATGCGTATTTGTTTTCACTGAAATAAGACTACATATTATTACAGACGGTGTTGGTTAGTTTTTATAATTCAAATAAACCCTGCCAACTAAACCAAGCCATAATAGATAATAGTCAAAAAATACTCGTCTATCTATAAAATATCTAAAATTATACAATTAAATCATACATAACTTATATATATTTTATAGATTGAATAATGTTTTTTTATCTATTATAGTTCGGTTAGGCAGGTCTTAATGGATTTAAAAAAATGAACCACCAATATGTGTAATAAGTATTCTTAATCCAACGAAAACAAATGAGTATGAATGAAAAAGTGTGTACAATTTTGTTGTATCGCCCAAAATATACCAAAACTGTTATGGTTTGGTTGGGCAGGGTTTAATTGATTTTTAAAAAACTAACCAATACCATATGTAAATTGTAGTCTTAGTTCTATAAAACAAATACGGATGACTAAAAAAGTTTAATGCGCACTTTTTATGGCGGATCTTAACAGCCTACCTCTACCCTTCGCTACTGATTTAAGATAACCTTAATTGACTTATTAAATAATTGGATGACGTTGATTGTTATTTCTCTCGATGATTCACGTATTGATTTTATTCAGCGTTTTAGTTAACTGCATGCATGTTCTTGATTACCTAGACGTAGATTGGGCTGTAAATGAAATAACCCGTTGATAAATTTTATTAATGCACTATATTAAGAATTTATAATATGTCAATTTTACTACGAAAACCTAGCCGAAACCAAGAGGCTAAATTGCAAATATCAGGAAATCATAAAGCCAAAAGAAGTTCTGACACATCAGCTCTGTACCAAAACTGTAGTTTGTACTTATTTTGAAAATAAGTTACATTCATTAAAGATACTACATCTATTTAAATACAATGATTTTTCAGTTAGATTAGGTAAAAAGATTTTAATAATAATAATCTTTACGTTGGGTAAATACTTAATTATTTACCATTCCGTAAAAAAAATAATAAAACAGTACTGCCGAAGTACTCAAAATGACTAGAACTACTTCTTAATTAAATGTTTCTTTTAAAATATCTGATATCCCAAAAAATGTTACTAATTTTTAAAACGTGTATAAATTATCGCTTCGGTAAATTATTTATTAAAGAAAAATCTATTTGGATAAATACTTTTCTTGCAATTAGTATATCACTGCGTAGCATAGAGGTAAATGCGACGGACGGGGCGTAAACCCAGGAGATGCAGGGTTCGATTCCTTGCCGGGGTGGCTTACTTTTTTCAAAAACATTTTTTCTATTGGTTATAATATATTTTCTCAGAAGGTGTTTTTCAAAATTATGTATGTCCAATAATCAGAATGGTACATACTTAAATCTTGTGAATTATTCGTTTTATAAAAGAAATAGTTAATTATAAATACTTTGCTGTTATTTTTTAATCGGCATGATGCATTCGGCCAATTTTCCTTCGTGAAAATATTTTAGTTCAAATTACCGAACACGCCATAACGATATAATCTTAAACCGTATTAGCGTGTTCAAGTATTAATAAATTCGACAACCACGACAACAGGTCAAGATAACGAGGACATACAACCAGATTCGCAATACTCTTAATATTCAAACATAAATTAAATGTTACACCAACACTCGAGTAGCACTAGTAGTCCATGATATTCACACTTGAATAATAAAATATTTAATACAACTCTGTTTAACCGGATACATCTAAGCCTGACAATCAACATTGCAAATTAATCACACACTCACTTCACTTCCATGGTACATTATCCAGTACGTACTCATTTATAATCCACGACTAGTACCGTCAACGTCACTACCATTTTCCTCTTGCCCAAGAAGTCCTTCTCATTGATTTCTAAAACGAAGTAACATTTTCTACAGTGACGTAAAATAAATCATAACCTAACCTATTCCCAAGTTAAATTGAAATTAATTTAATTTTAGGCCAATATCTCGACACAAAATTCTTTTAAGATGATTTTATTATAATAATTTCCTTAAATTTAGTGTCATCACTGCCCACAAGTATGCAGGTAATATGGTAGCTAAATTTAAATATTTTTTTATTTTTAGTTGATGAGGAATAAGCACAAGAGAGGAAAAACGTTTATAATTTTTATATACACAACAAACACCTACAGAAATACAACTATTTTCGTTCTTGATGGGGAAAATATTCAGGTGTTTTTCCCAACAAACAAAATTCAAACTTTTGGCCTATTAGCTATTTGGGCTATTAACTACTAGAATAACTAGAGGATACGATACCTCATTTCAGTGAATATAACTGACAAAGTCAATCATTTGAAGATGTTTTCATTTGACAAATATGTTTTTATTTTAATGGTAACAATATGTAATTAATAATATGTCATTGCAACCAAATTTATGTATACTGAGAGACAGAATATGCCCTTTCATTCCTCCAGGTCCTACGCTACTATTATAATGCACTTCGGAAATAAGACTCATTAAAAAATTAATTAAGTATATAATATTTTTTTGATTTTATTAATAAAAATAACTTTGAATCCAATATTTCTTAAGTGGTGTGATTTAGTAAAACTGTAAATTATTATAGATTCTAATATATTTTTTCAGTTCATATTAATTCTTGTATTTTAAATTTTATTTAACTTGCATTGGATTTATTTTTTTTATTTTTCTAGTTTTTTTAACACCTCGCAGTTATTGAATATTTGTATCTAGTTAATTATATTAAATTCACAGAGATGGCATTACTTATTCACACTGCCAAACTTAATGGCGGGTAGTTTATGATACTGTCACATCAAACCGGTCATTTAAATAAAATAAAAATAAACCTGATAAATAGTCCAATACAGTACCTGTCTCACACACACGCGTTATCTATCCAGCTAATCGATTATCAGAGAAGAATGTCTCTCGAAATGGATGACAATTTATTAGGCAGTCAACAGTTTTGTAAAACCAGAACTATTAATCAAACGACAAAAGGAAGTAGTCTCCAATTAAATGATCCTATTTGAAAAGGAAACGAAAAAAGTGTGACATATTTCTCGCATACTCAACTAGCAATATCAGACATACGAATATTTTTTTGCTATGTTTCAATTTTTAACAATTATTAATCTCTTGTAGCTTCTGAGTGATTAAAATAATACTAGTGCAATCAATCATCACACCTCCGACACACGTAGAACAAAAAAATCTTTCCAAGATCTAGATGATTGATAAAAAAGGTCCAATATGCACTGAAGAAAACGACTGTATATTTCGTAGGACTATAGTGGCAAAATATCTTACAATAATATTATTATGATCTCTCTGCTTCATATAATTCTATTGAGATTGTTGGAAGACCTAAGGAGTTGGCCGAGACTTCTAGTTGGAGAATATGCATGAAACGATAAAGAATACTGATTTGTTATATCAGTTATAAAAATATACTAGGCATAGACGATCACTACAATTTTGCTACCTTCATATTATTTCAGTTTTTTTTTATAAAACTATTCGGTTTTATACATGTTTGAACATCATACATTTATTATATAATTATATTGTATTATATAATAAATACACATAAGCTTTATATAAAAAAAAAGTATTAAATACCTACATAATAAATAATTTAATTATTAATATACATCTAAAGAGGTAACACAGTGACAGTGTTTGGAACTCTTGAAGTATCCATAAGATATTTTATATTATGTTAAAATTTATTAACAAAATAGAACTAACGATCTCAGTCGATAATGCAGTACTAGTCATAAAATTTTACCCACGGTGGCCGCACGGCTTAAGCGTTGGACTATAAAGCCGTGGGTCCCAGGTTCGAATCCTGGGTCTGGCAAGTACACATATTGTTTTTCAATTTGTGTCTGTAAGGGTATGGACCTTATAGGTTGAGCAAGTAGCTGACATCCATTTCTCGTAAAAAACAAAACCTGTCAATACAAACCTCTACTCTGTGGAGGCCCATATGATCCTATTAGGATCGGACATGGTCGAAAGAAAAAAGAAGCCACAAAAATAGTTGATATTACCTGAACTTATCATATAATATAATGATATTATGAGTACCTAGTCGATATCAAACCTTTCAATCAAGCGGTTGACAAATAATCTCATAATTGAATAATCGTTCCTCTCATACTGAAATTTTAGTGACAGGAAATAAACATGATACATTTCGATCATACAACAAAATCTTTAACATCAGTAGATGTTATGTATTCTAAAAATTTATTTATTTTAAGTACCTACAAATATTTTTATTTTACCAACCATATTATAATATTATACTCACGGTTACTGAGGGTGCTTTCAGTTGTTTGCCATGATTGGAACAGGCAGCTGTAAAAAGTTAAATATCCTTGTAGATGCCTCCCAATATTGTTTGTATCAAAATAACTGTCGTAAATTGGCATTATTGATGCTCCGTATAAATAAATACTTTCTCCATAAAATGAAGCCGCCGGAAAGTAAAGCACTTCCAAGTTAATGTTGGTTATAACAGGTGATATATATCACCTCCGACTGAATTAAAAGCATCCTGCGTTTCAGCGGTAATGAAGCTTTGGCAGGTGTTCCCGTGTAAAAATAATAATTTAATTCTCAATAATAGCGTACCAATATTTATATTATAACCCATCTATTCTATACACAATACTGCTATCGGTAGCTACCGAGGGTAGTTTTATAACGAAGTATTAGCACTTATTGTAACTATTACAATAAGTTAGTTGTAATTGTTACAATAAATGCCATGTTTTAGCAGCACGTCTAAATTTTAGAGCGAGATAGACATTTAGATAGACAGCTTACTTATTGTAACAATTATTATAATACAAACATATCGACTGTGTTTAGGAAAAAGGGCGTAACCCTCACAGAACAAATTTTACAGGAGGGGAAAAAAACTTTTTTGAATGATTTTAGTTTAATACTATTTAAAAAAATGGGTGCACGATAATTGATGATTTAGTGTAATATATTTTCTATCTAATAATAATTAAATAAGTTATTACAAAAAAATCATTAAAATTGAGGGTAAATGCTTTTTCACTTAAATTAAAACTTAATTAATCTCAATTAAAACCTGAATTTAGATAATAATTCGGCATTTGTGGCGTACTTCCTTTTTATAGAACGTGTATTTAGTTGTATACATTGTTAATATCTAATAAAAGCACTTTTAGAAAAATCGAGGGTTACGCCCTTTTTCCTTAACACAGTCGATATGAAAACCTAATCTCGATAGCTGCCGATAGCAGTATTGAGTATAGAATAGATGCACATATTGTGATATTTCAGTTATTACCAGCCACAATTATTCATGTTATACAAATACAAAATACTCGTATAATCAAATGATGCCGTAGGTGAAATCAATCAAACTCAAGTTTACAATGATGTAGTTACAATAATGATTTTTATGAAGCATTTGAGGCCATTTTTTTTATAAATGTGTGTATTTTTTACAATTGGAGTATAAAAAAATCAACCAAATATTTTTAAATAATCCTGGCAAACATAGTTTTGCGATTTTTTTATAACATCCAATGGCCCAATGGCTTCCTCAAACCCCTTCAGCAAATCAAAATCCACTTTTACTACTTTTACTTTACTAGCATAAATGTTGCCAAAATTGGACGTCTGTGAAAAGTGGAGTAGTCGTGGAGGTACTGATTCTGAAGCGCATCTGTTAAAATTACCACGGTGTTGTATTTGGCCAGAGCTTATATTATATATAGTCGGCTTACATACTGCACTACTAACATACCTGTAGGTAGGCGTAGTATCAAAAATGAAATAATTCATTCTAGTTTGCCATTTTACCTCATGACTAATTTGGAATTTTATTCCAGTGTTGTTAATATTTTACAAAAATATTTTCGGACTTGGAGTACAAAAATGGTTTGTCTTCCCCGATGTAGTCAGTTATACCTTGTTATGCTGGCGAGCGGATTCCTTTGCAGCCATTTGAATTGCCGGCTCTAGACAGCATTTTTTAAATATTGACAGTTGCAAACTACTTTTGGCTACCTACACGTAATATGTTTTTTAAGTGCTGTATTTATTGAGTGTTCGTCCATAAATATTGCGATGTTTTTTTCTACCTTTCGTTTTTCGCAACACAACGATTAAACCACACTATGTTAAAGAGATGGCACTGAATAATATTTTAAAGATTGATGCCAAGTATTTACATGTTGCCAGTTCGTAGTATTGTGAATTGTGAGCTTATTTGTTAGCGAGTCAGCAGTATTCACCTGCAAAAAAATAAGTTGTTACCTATATTATAATCTATAATACTCCATCCATAAATATAATCATGTATCATACTGTAAGACAATTTCATTAAGGCCACCAACCAATCATTGTTATTTAAGTAAGTATCGTAGGTTACGTAGATGCCCACGGACTGAATTTGAGGACCCCCCTGTGTTAGAAAAAAATATAATTTCCCAACTAAATCCATGCATTTACACATTTTTTTTAAATTCTGCATACCACAGTATACTTACAAACATGGCCCCCACAAGGGGGTGGGGGCTGACAGGGCTCTAGCCTGGGGGGGCGGGCTCAAGAGGGGCCTGGCGAGGCAACTCGACCATATAAGTGAGATAAACACACATCACAAATTTATTTTCATAATGAAAAAAGTCGCCTGCGGCGATATTTTCCTTAAGTAATGTTGTTATTTAAAATTATGTGGTTATACGGTACAATTTTTAATCGTGTATCTATACCTAGTCGACAACTCATAATACAAATGGATGTATTAAAATATACAAAAAAAAACACTAAATATACCGCTAAACCTTTTGGAAAACGCTACTGTAGGGCGTCATACTGCTTTTATTATTAGCGATAGGTAGGGGGGCCGTCAAAGATCCTAGCCTGGGGGGCCGCTTCAGGATGTGGGGGCCATGCTTACAAATTAAGTATTTAGTTTATTAGCTCTCATGAATTGTATTAAAACGCATACCTATAACGTACGTTGGTAAGTTACAATAATAAAGGGACCTTTAATCAAAATCCTAAAGTCTACGTATATAATAAGCTTCCATCACTGAGGCAGGACGAGAAATCATCGAACCAAATTCTCCTCCATGGAATCTACTATCAAATAGGTATATAATATTCGCAATTTCAGCCTTTAATTGGCTGTCTCTTAGCACTGTATGGTCTGCCTACTGCCACGAGACGCCACTGATTTTAACATTACTGAATGATAGTATTAAAAAAACAGTGTATGGGAAATACGTATCTTGTTTAGATTTGTGTGTAATTTAATAAGTCCATGACTGGTTTCAGCTGTTTGGTGGCCCGACTATAAATTTTCTTCTGCCCACCTAATATTGTATATTTTATCATACTTATATCAACCGAGAAAAAAATTTATAATAGCTTATCTTCGATTTCTGTATTAAATATTAACACAGTATAATATTATTATATGCATGCATGTGATATTCAAATTCGAATTAATTTAGTTAATGAAGTAAAAATTTCAAGACGTTCACAACATGACATAATAATTGATATAGAGAAAAATAAGTACGTACACAAAGATTTATTCTCACGTAACTTGAATACCTACTGTAATTTAGTTGTAGAACTGGTCACATTAAGAGGTTGATTACACGGGTTTAGTAATAATCATTAATACCCACTACTTGCACTAATACCGACGCGCATAAACTGACCGAATACTAATGCTTATTAATAATTCGGCCACTCTACACGTAGCGGTATTAGTGCAAGTAGTAAGTCCTTAAGTACTAATGATTACCACTAAAACCATGTTCACGAACCTTAAGGCTATACTTCAGCTGTGGCACGGTCTAAAACGATCGTGACGAACAAAACATAATCTAATATATAAAAATTAATATTTGTGTGTTTGTGTGTTTGTGTGTTTGTTTGTTCGTATTTAATGCGCAGCCATACCGTTCATCCGATTGCGATAAAACTTTGTAAACTTATTGCTTGCACTTGCGGGAATAGTATAGGCTATACTAATATATAAAAATGAATGTCTGTCTGTCTGTATGTCTGTCTGTCTGTGTGTCTGTCCCGTATGCGTTCCTATACCATTCATCCGATTGCAATGAAATTTTGGTAAGTGGTTGCATGCACACCCATGAAGGTTTCTGAATTAGAAAAATCATCATCATCTTCTTCTTCTTCATTATATTTTCTTTTATTCGTATGGTTCCTATACCATTCATCCGATTGCAATGAAATTTTGGTAAGTGGTTGTATGCACACCCATGAAGGTTTCTGAATTAGAAAAATCATCATCTTCTTCTTCTTCTTCATTCTATCTTATTTTATTTCTAATATATAAAAATTAATATTTGTGTGTTTGTGTGTTTGTTTGTTCGTATTTAATGCGCAGCCATACCGTTCATCCGATTGCGATAAAACTTTGTAAACTTATTGCTTGCACTTGCGGGAAGAGTATAGGCTATACTAATATATAAAAATGCATGTCTGTCTGTATGTCTGTCTGTCTGTGTGTCTGTCCCGTATGCGTTCCTATACCATTCATCCGATTGCAATGAAATTTTTGTAAGTGGTTGCATGCACACCCATGAAGGTTTCTGAATTAGAAAAATCATCATATTCTTCTTCTTCTTCATTATATTTTCTTTTATTCGTATGGTTCCTATACCATTCATCCGATTGCAATGAAATTTTGGTAAGTGGTTGTATGCACACCCATAAAGGTTTCTGAATTAGAAAAATCATCATCTTCTTCTTCTTCTTCATTCTATCTTATTTTATTCGTATGGTCCCTATACCATTCATCTGATTGCAATGAAACCTTCGTCAGTTGTTGTGGTAACACCCGCAATGGTTTTTGAATTAGTACAACCATCTTCTTCTTCTTTCTCTATTCTATATTCTTCTATTCGTATGCGTTCCTATTCCATTCATCCGATTGCAATAAAATTTTCGTCAGTAATTGTGCCAACACCCGCGAAGGTTTCTGAATTAGTACAACCATCTTCTTCTTCTTCTTCTTTCTCTATTCTATATTCTTCTATTCGTATGCGTTCCTATTCCATTCATCCGATTGCAATAAAATTTTCGTCAGTAATTGTGCCAACACCCGCGAAGGTTTCTGAATTAGTACAACCATCTTCTTCTTCTTCTTCTTCTTCATTCTATCTTCTTTTATTCGTATGGTCCCTATACCATTCATCCGATTGCGATGAAACCTTCGTCAGTTGTTGTGGTAACACCCGCAATGGTTTTTGAATTCGCACAACTATCTTCTTCTTCTTCTTCTTCTTCTTCTTCTTCTATTCATATGCGTTTCTATTCCATTCATCCGATTGCAATAAAATTTTCGTCAGTAATTGTGACAACACCCTCGAAGGTTTCTGAATTAGTACAACCGTCTTCTTCTTCTATTCTATCTTCTATTCGTATGCGTTCCTATACCATTCATCCGATTGCAATGAAATTTTGATCAAGTGTTGTGCTCACGCCGCAAATGTTTCTGAATTGTTACAACTATTTTCTTTTTCTTCTATTCTATCTTCTTTTATTTGTATGCGTTCTTATACCATTCATCCGATTGCGATGAAATTTTGACCAGTTGTTGTGAGCACGCCCGCAAAAAGTTCTGAATTAGTACAACCATCTTTTTCTTCTTCTATTCGTATGCGTTCCTATACCATTCATCCGATTGCAATAAAAATTTTGTGAGTTGTCGTGCGCACGCCTGCGAAGGTTTCTGAATTAGTACAACCATCATCTTCTTCTTCTATTCGAATGCCTACCTACACCATTCATCCGATTGCAATGAAACTTTAGTGAGTTGTCGTGCGCATGCCCACGATGATTTCTGAATAAGAAAATCATCTTCTACTTCTATTCGTATGCGTTCCTATACCATTTATCCGATTGCAATGACATTTTGATCAAGTGTTGTGCCCTTGCCCGCAAAGGTTTCTGAATTAGTACTATCATCTTTTTCTTCTTCTATTTGTATGCATTCTTATGCCATTCATCCGATTGTGATGACATTTTGACCAATTGTTGTGCGCACGCCCCCAAAGGTTTCTGAATTAGTACAACCATCTTTTTCTATTTGTATGCGTTCTTATGCCATTCATCCGATTGTGATGAAATTTTGACCAGTTGTTGTGCGCATGCCCGCGAAGGTTTTTGAATTAGTACAACCATCTTCTTCTTCTTCTATTCGTATGTGTTCCTATACCATTAATCCGATTGCAATGAAACTTTGGTGAGTTGTCATGCGCATGCCCACGAAGATTTCTGAATTAGAAAATCATCTTCTTCTACTATTCGTATGCGTTCCTATACCATTCATCCGATTGCGATGAAACTTTTGTCAGTTGTGTGCGCACACCTACGAAGGTTTCTAAATTATTATTATATAACATACAAAGTTTGTTGTTTGTTTGTTCCATCCAATTTTGTTTTTTTTTAATACACATTAATAACATTAATAACGTTTTCATATTTTGGATTCGATTTTAATTTAGTGTTCTTATGTTTGACCTTTACTCATATTAGAATTATTTTCATATTGCCATATTGTATTACACAGATATTTTAATATTAAGATAAATATAACCACGAAGCGACCCTGTGCGAAGCCGGGTACTTCAGCTAGTCTGTTATAAAAATTCATCATGCGTCCATTTAATGTTGTGTTTATTGTTATTTAAGTAAAAATAATAACATATTCATTGACATGTTTTGTTTTTCGAGTAAATACGTAACATTTTTTAGTCATCTTAACACGATTTAAGAATTAATTCCTCCGACGCCATCACAAAACAAATTGACGTGCTAACAGGTCGACTATCGCTCTCCGACTGGCAACGCGGCCGAAATTACATCCCACCTATTGCTGAAAATTATTTGCCGTTTCACTGAAGTATGCTCTTAACAGTTTGTGACTAACGCAAAAATTAAGATAAAACAGCGATATATTGTAACAAATTATGCATATTTTCCACGCAGGAATGCTTCCAAGAAAGATTCTGCACCACGTGCTTAGTTATTTATACGAAAATGAGTACATACTTAATGTATATAATATAAATATTATTATTGTTAAATGTTTACATTTATAAAATTCGTTTGAGACACCTCGCAAATGCGACACTATTAACATGGATGTTCAGAGAAGTGCAACCGCATTATGCAGTGGATGGCGTTGGAAGCTTGAATATATTCAGCTACTCAACGACTATGCTAACATCACAGGGTTGTGTTAAATATAAAAAAATAAATAAACTCTTAATATTATGGCAACCCTGAAAATGCTGATTTGAATCGAATGGCAATATGAAAAAACGGGAAAAATCCAAATATTGTGCAGGAAAACCTTATTACAGTAATTTTAACGTATAATTGGTACCTACATAATACAATTAATCTGTTATGAATATCCGTGATTTTTTTCAGACGCACCCTTTTATTTTAAAAAGTGATAGTTCAACACAACATCTATTCAATCATACGTATTTAGTATCCTTATCGGTTATTCTTTTTAATCCTGCTCTAGAGAAAGTTGTAAGAGAAGCTCTCAAACCAGACAGCGTAGCCGTCATAAACGGATCCCACTAAGTATTTGGCTATGCGGAATATCTGGTAGTACTCAGGAAAAAAGAAATACATCTACTGTCGAACAAGAACTTCTTGTCCACGTGTGTCAAAACTGAGAACTAACAAGCCCCTCCAATTGAGTTAATCACACTTCCGTTTTCAAACGAACAACGCCCCTAAATCTATCATTTCATTTTAGGCTTCCGTGGTGTACAGATCTATAAATTTATGTATTTTGATGCTTTTTATAATAAAACTATGTCTACAACAATCAGCGCATCTATTTTATATACAAGACTGCTTTCAGCGGTTATTTCGGATAAGAAAGAATCAAAATAATAGCACTTATTGTAAATTACAATAAGTTAGCCATCTGAACTGTCTATCTGACTCTAAAATTTATCAAAGCCAAAAGAGGTGCTGTTAAAACATAGCACTTATTGTAAAAATTACAACTAACTTATTGTAATTGTTATAATAAGTGCTAATACTTGAATACTTTCCTATCCTAGATAGCGGTCGAAAGCAGTCTTGTGTATAGAATAGATGCACAGGAAAGATATTAAAATTATTATCAGTAAACTTTGTAAATTGTGAAAAAGAAAAGGAGTCGTACCTACCTAAAAAGAGAGCCGGTACATTATTTAAACACGCGTTGCCGCCATAACAGGTACGTCACTGAGAAGTCTTCTATATGCGACTACAATGACTTCTGGTTATCGATGAGACCTTGTTTTTGGACAGTACACGATATTGAGAATACGGCAAAACGAATAAATCTAGTGGTCGACAGTCGACACTGAGAAGACCAAGTACTTTACTTAAGACCGAGTTTCGAGGAAGACCGAAGAATAGATACACAGGAAACATTGTGGTTGGTAACTCGACATTCGAGAGAACCGCTGTTTTTAAGTAGGTACATGGAACTTGTCAGCACATTGAAGAGTAAAGTTCCAATCTATTGTCCAAAAAAACAAAATTCCGGATAACCTATAGGTAAATAAAATACAAATATGTAGTACCTACTTACATAAAACACATAACGAGCACGTAATTAACAACAAACCAGATTGATTTCATCTGTTTAGGCCAGGGGTAGTCAACCTTTTTATACCTACCGCCCACTTTTGTATCTCTGTTAGTAAAATTTTCTCACCGTCCACCGGTTCCCCAGTAATGGTGATTAGGGTGAAGCAGGGAAGTAACTTTATTTTATAATATTTATAAAGCAGAGTTACAACAAGTTAAAGCATATAATAATAATTACTTAGATACTTTATGTCAGACTTTCGCTAAGTTTGGCAGAATAAATCTTTATAAAACAACGTACTTAAATCTATCTTTTTATTTTACTAAACTTATGCGAGGGCGATACAAATATTATATTTTCTGAAATTTCAATTGTCACGGGGAGTTTTATGAAAACATAACAAAAATGTTTTGAAAACCCCTACTGCCCACCATAAAAGCAGGAACGCCCATTAGTGGGCGGTAGGGACCAGGTTGACTACCACTCTAAACTCTAGATAGAGGTCAGTAGAATGCCAAAGTGAAAGAAAAACTACATGCTCATTCACTTCGATAAAATTACATATTTGACAAGACATAAAAGCAAGTTAAATACTTACAAAGAATTACTCAAATGCCTTTTTGGTTTCTTGGACATATTGCTCCCAGAAACGCTGACAATTTTGGAGAAGTTTATAGTCACCGGCAAAGTCTAATAATACATATTGTATAAAATATCTAACTGTAATAAATTATAAAGTAAAAATAAAGTTTCTGGTTGTTACAAAGACTAGTAATATTGCCCTGAGCATACATAGACCCGACCCATTCATATCGATAATGATTTTGACATATTATCAATAATGTTGTAAACCGTAGAGATTATGTACAATGATAATCTTTTTTAATAGATTCCCTTTAACATGTCGGTAACCCTGTTGTTGAAAGCTATTTGAATAAGGCAGCAGCGGCTGCGTTTCGCGTTTAGATATAAACATCGATGGCTGCGTCTTTTATTTATGTCGATAGGCCTTTAGTTGTGTCAGCCCGTATTGGATACTGGCTCACTTGTGAAGGCGTAAAATATTCAAAATACGTACACACTTACCTATCTTCTCGCATTGTACTCTAGGATTCACCGATATAAAATTGAAATATACAAATAACATTTTCATTCAATTGTAATGCTAATGAATGGACTACCTATTGTCATGGCGTATTTACACTTTTAAGTTGTTTCAATTTTAACCATGACGTTTTTATTTTGGCTTATATTTGCCCTATACCAAAATTATGCAATTTTAAGAAGTTTTTAGCGAAATATGTAATCAAACAATTTCTAATTCATTTACAAATATTTAACATGAAAACAATGCTATTATAACTACTTAGGTTTACTACCAGATATGAAATCTTATTTAGGTATAGACCCAATATTGAAGCTTGATTTGATATAAATAAAAAGTATTTCAAGTTATACACATTTATATTTTTAGATAAATCGATGTTTGTTAAAAGAAATGGAAAAAATATAAAAACTATGAATTCGTCAAAAATATCTTAGACAAAACATAGAAAAATTAATAATAAATATGATCATAAAAATGAATAAGTATATTATGTAAATAAGTTGGGATCTTTTCACAAATTCACATTTTATAACATTTTTTTAGAATAATTATTGTAGGTTTATCTTTGACTTAAAATAAAAAAGTATTTGGCTTTTCAATGTTTTCAGATGTATATTTATGAATTAATACAGTTTAAATTGTAAATTATCAAAAAAAAATGTCTTAAATTGTAAGCTTCGTATTTTCCGCTAGGTGCATCTGGTGGGTAGACGTATCGCATTGGCTCGGAATTCACTGTCAATCTTTGTTAATAAGTATATACTTAATATTATGAGCATAATATTTAATATTTATTTATATTATACTAGAAAGAAAAATACTTTTATTTCCCGAAATTAACTTTTATATTAATTGCCAAATATTTTTTTATCGTGGTACCTATGTACCTTTTTTAGTATTACATTATTGATATAGTTTCTATTTTTATTAATTATTAAAATTTATTGTAACACATTGCTATTATGATGTCCATGTTTAAAGTAAGTAAATATTAAAGCAGCATACCTACTGCAGAAAAGCTGAAAATTTTTATCTCTTATTGATTTATTTAAATAAAATTCAAGTTCTTGTGTATTTTAAATTTGATTTATGTAAACATTTATGTGACTTAATAAATACTCACTTGACAACCAATAATAGGAAATGTATGTAAATTAAATATGTGGGTTGATGACTAAATGAGATCATTAACACCGTTTTAACAACCAATAAATTATAAATAAAGCGTATTACATGTACGAATTGTACAGCACATTACGATTAAATAAATTAGATAGTTTAAAAGTATAGGCAGGTACATACCAACTAAAGGTTTTTCTCAATAATTATAATCTTAATTCGCATGTAAGTAACATCCATTGAAAAAAAATACGTGTTCTTAATTCTTTTCACGTGAAATATTTGCGGTTCGAGTCCTACTTGGTCTGCCCTTTATTCTAGGATTTTTTTTAAATATGTGTAATTATGAGAATTTTCAAAAAAATATATATGTTTCAATAATATTAATCTACAATTCTTAAATCGTGCACATATTTGATTTAGAATAAAAAATAATAATTTAACAAGAAGTAAAATTTTAGAAATGAAATTTGGTACTAATTAATATAAAAAAAAAATTGTGGTACTTATTCCACTTTTAATCAATAAATTGGGACCGGTTTTGTTCGCCTCAGAGGGACATTTTCAAATGAATACATTTCAAACCAAAATTTATCAAACAGAATCAAAAAGGAGAGAAATAATAATATAACAATAGGTACCTACATAAATCATCCTTTTATTGGTTTTTATCGTTGTATTTTTTGGTGTGATAACAACTGTATTTGTAGCTTAATTTGTAAATCTAGACAGCGATGAATATGGCTTCAAGTTCTGTACAATGTTTTTTTTATGATTTTTTTCCAAATAATAGATGTTTGAGTATAGATTTTTTTTTAAATACGTACCTACCTACCTATTAATAATTTTTCATTAAAAAATTTTATAATCTTCAATACTGTGTGTATTCAGTCAAAAATATGTATTATCAATAATTATGCAAGAACATAATAAATTTTAACTATACAAATATAATACTGCTGAGTATTAATACTGGTTATAATTTTTGTTAGTACAAAATAATTATTTACTATGATTTATATTATACAATTGGTAGCTATTCCTTGACACAATTTGAATCACTTCAGCTAGAGTAGTTATTGGCATATATTTGCCAGAATCATAGTTGGGCCAGTAGCTTAACGGGTAAGCGACCCTTCACCCTTGCATATTTCGAAGGTTTATAAAAATGTGTATTTTTATCCAATTAACCACAAATAATTTTCCAAATAAATACTTTCACAATTTGGTATAATTACGACAATGCTAGTAGTAACACGTAACAGACTTATGGAGACAGCATGCACAAGTGAATTTTATGAATTTATTATTTAAGCCCAAAAAGCAATAAAATTTCTTTTTATATTGTCGTATGCCGAGAAAATTGTATTATTTTTCTACCAATGATAATACAAACCCCCACAAAGCGAAACATAATAATATACGGTGTCGATAACTTTTCGGAATAAAATTATCATTCAAATGTCTCAGAGACACTCGCTACGATAGTTCGCGCAAATTTACGATCAAAATAATAACAGAACGATACAAACTATGCACACTTTCCATACGTATTACGCCAAGCAAGTGACTGTAGTTTGTAACACACGCAATGTAGGTACAATCGTAATTATATCGATCGAATTTGCGTGTGACATTGTAATATGACATCATTACTAGGTCTACTCACAAAATTATCAAGACTTTTCTTCCGATATAATACTGTTTTAACATCTTTATTATGTTTCAACGCTCACAGTGATATTAAAATAATTGTGTGTACAAATTCGAGTGTAACGCAAAAATTTTACCATTAC
The DNA here is from genome assembly GCF_057557595.1 of Rhyacophila brunnea. NCBI lineage: Eukaryota > Metazoa > Arthropoda > Insecta > Trichoptera > Rhyacophilidae > Rhyacophila > Rhyacophila brunnea. The sequence continues at coordinate 2,446,481 of NW_028232796.1, read as the reverse complement.
TATTTTATTACAATTTTTCAAATCATTGCGACTAGCACGGTGGCCGAGCGGTCCAAGGCTGCGGTAATTTTGAATTGAAGTTCTGTTGGCGTGGGTTTGAATCCAACTTCCGACAAATATTTTAATATTTTATTTTATTACTAATATGTATTTTTTTAAATCAACAGGTAGGTATGTAGGTGTGTATGCATATTATCAGTTTATTTTAGATGTAAATAAATTAACTCAAAACTAAATAGGGATTGAAAACCTTTTTACGTTTAGGTGTCAAAAAATAAAAAAATATACCAAGTAATAATTGTTGTAATAATGAGTGATGTGTCAAGGTATTTTCCAAAAAAATATGAACGCGTATCACCCAAATAATCCATTTAGAATCTTGTCCAAGGCTTCCTTTTAGTTTTCTTTCCCAAAGAAAAAAAACATATCTGTCCGAAATCAAACTAGAAACCTTTTTATAACTATTTTTCTAAAAAAGAAAATCCTCAATACAATTAGTTATTCCATATAAAAAGGAAACTCTCTGTACGATCATTTTTTCAGAATTCCGTCCGTTTTCTTCCCTGGACTATAACTTCCCTCGTCATTGGATTAAGCTTTAATTTTTAATTTTACCAAGTACTATGTCTCATTTTAACCTACCAAGAGATTATGCGTCCCGAGTCCCGACTAAGATTCACCTGAAATCCGGGCAAGGGTCTTCTATTTTGGGACGATCCAAGCCGAAACATAACGTTTGTATGTTTTCAAATAAGTCAGTATAGGCCAAATTAATTTTTGCGGTTATAAAATTCTATATGTCATACCTATAATATAATAAAGTAAAAACATGATGAAAACTTACTTAAATTAATAGCCAAAATTAAATCACATTATATATTTGTACATGTAACGTTTATATTATAATAGTATTGCAAAACTGTTATTTTATTATATTTACCGTTGAGATTTATTTGTTTCGTGACGAATTTTCTCAGCTTCTGCGTTTACACTGTCAACTGTGTCGGTCGTCGCTTTATTTCTTGCTTGCCAATCTCACTAAGAGATTGTTCGTAATTGTGTTTATGTGAATCAGTGTGGCCGAGTGACATTTACGTGAATCAAGACACGTTTAATAACACAGGTAAATACAAGTGTCGAGACTATTCAATCTTGCTATAAATTATTATAACGCTTCAACAAAAGAAAAAAAAAACAAAATGACTTCACAAGACATTATTATATCAAAGAATTGATTATAAAATAAATCGTGGGGTTTCTGCTAAAAGTGTCTCGAAATTATGTTATGGAGTAATTGCACGTTGAAGTTCGACATGTCCTCTAAAATAAGGCAAAATGCTAATTTAAATGTGATTTATGTGCATATTTTACACATATTATATAATATATATTGTATTATATAATATATTATATTATACATATTATATCTCTTGTAATATGTACTGCCTTGATATAAATTGGAAGGACAATGCATGAATTCTCACTCATTCATCGAGTCCGTCACGAGACGCACTACTATGATCACAAGCCCTTCACTCGACGTAAATAACCATCATTCCACTCGAATCAACTCTGTCAGTTTATTAATATAATTAATCTCTTGATCACATCGATGTCACCAGTACATCATTACCCGCGATTTTAATTTCATGCTGTCATCTTTATTAAAATAATATTGTATTTATTGTATTCTTGTATCGATCAATAAACTCTCCTCGAAACCTACAAGCAACAACAATTATGTTATCTCCCACACCTAATATACCACCAAATATAGACACATAATCAGTTGTTACAAATAGATACTTAAATTATCGACTTATCAACTTTTGGCAACAACCCCATGAAATATTTGCAAATCTGTATTTGTGCATTAAGAAAGATCGTTTTTCTAGTTATAACAAAATACAAACAAAATGTATATAATGATTTTCTATCATAATACAGTTTCAAATGGTTAATTTGTATATTAGCGGTAATTATTAAGTTTTATTTTTGTTCCAAGTGCAGCATCCCTACACATTTAAAAAAAATTGAAATACAACCATGACGAAGTCGTTTATCAAACGCCATGACATACTAATATTGTTGTATTTTGTATACCGTAAAATATGTGAAGCATTTGCCAAATGCTGTAATCTTACAATATTACTAAATCTGATAAATAAATTATTGTTGTTAAATAAATAGTTTTTTTTAGATAAAGGCGACAGAAGATTCGGTTTTATGTGAGTACGCACTACGCAAACTTGCTAAATTTCCACAGGCTCTTCGGAAAATCATCGGCTTCAATATATATCTTTGTTTCGGCTATTTTGTAATTTCACGCCTTGTTTTCCTTTTACGGCTACGTTTTACGATCTGAGTTTTACAGTGGTTCAATGGTATCTACGCTTCACTATTTTACGTTTGACAAACGTGCAAAGATTTTTCAAATTCCTCCGCCAAAATATCACAAAAATAGATAAATCTATGCAAACATTCCTCATATAACTCGAGGCTGAAACGCAATGTGCTAAATTGTATGGTTAATTTTTAAATAAAATATCTAAGATATTGATAAAAAGAATAGTAAATTCGTACAAATTTTATTATATATTAAACATACTACATAAAGTATTCAATGGAACTATTGACTTAGTGACATAATCCATTGTAAAGCGCCACCACCAACATCAGAACGCTGACAAAAAGAACTGAACAGTGTAATCATTTTTAAATATAAAGCAGTACGGACAATATGAAAATTAAATTTAATTAGCGTATTAGTAATAATCGAAAGCTCTTTCTTCCGAAAGCTTCTTTTTGTATTAGCAATTTCAAAGTAGGTAAATATAAAAACAGAATCAATTTATTATTACGAAATGGTGGCGCTTTTAGCAGTAGACTGTAATTTTAGGGTGATGCTGGTTGATTTCGGATCTAGGGGGGGGATAACAGGATGCCAGACACTGACCTTTTATCGCGACGTTCACTCAAACCGTAACAGACTTAGTGCAATTATTAAGGTCGAACAGATACGTTTTGAGTCACTCAGTAGTTAACGCAGTGCAGCAACATGCACCCGTTCGTTGTCTTGAGCTAACTGAATATTATTTGCAATCACGGTCGTCTCATGACCCGTAATTGCTTGTCGCCCTGGTCTTGCGACAATATTAAATAAGGATTCGAGAGTAGGTGGGAAGAAAGGACAAATTCAAACCCAATTTGGCCCAACCACGATATATTAGGTAAAAAAAAACTAGACGACGGCTTTTATTTCTTTGATATTTTGACGCAAACTTTTGGTATTTTGATTGCAGTGGGTTATAAAATAACTTCTGAAAATTCAATAAAGAAAGAAATAATACATACTTATCTATAAAATATATCTATATATTTCACATAAATATATTATCTTTAGAATTAATTATATTATATTGATTATTTATTCATTTGATATATTTTCTTATGACAACAAATGTCTCTAAAACTTGCATTTTTTGTGTTCAACTCTTAAACCCTCTCAAGTGAATGTGTAAGTATAGTAAAATGACAGATATTGTGTAAATGCCTTATACACCAAAGTTGATATCATATATATATTTTAAAAATTGAGACTTTGTGTAGGTTTGGTACCTATCGATAGGCATCGAGGTAAAATAACGCATCGGTGCCGATATCGCATCTATATTCTTTTGAAACCCATAGTTGAATTTAGGTATACAATAGAATATAATATATATATATATTCTAATAGAATAGAATATCATGATAATATATAACTAATAATGTGTAATCGCTAGTTTAATTATGGCTGTGATTATCTTATTTATATAGTCGGAGCGTGACTCTCGAAAATGCTGACAAATACTTTGAACATGTTTAAGCGCCATTTATAATAAGCAATGTGTTTAATTATAAAACAAATTTAATTATTTTATATTTCTTAATGACGGGCTTAATTGAATTGATGACTTGGAATGTTTATAAGTAGGTAAAGAAACAAAGAACGCTGACGTTAGAGCCCTGTGCGAGTTTTTAGCCTTAATGAAAAATAGAGTACGCTGGAAATTCTTTCGCCCTTAAAGAGACCGTTTGAAACTATTCCAAGAATTTCTTGTTATTTGAATTGCTTCTTGTTCAGAAGTTCATTACGAATATAAAACAGACTGGTAGAAATGAAGTTGCTGGGAAACACAAAGATTGTTAAGAATTCAGACAGGAATTTGACATAGTTTATGCAAAAATTTTCATATTCTTTCCATATAAAATGTCATGCCAAAGAAAATAAAACGTATTTTGATTTGTTAATCAAACTTTGAATCATCTTCTTTTAATACTGTCTTCTAACAAAAGTTGGGGACTAAATTTCAGTAGGTATTATATCTCCCTATTCTGAGCTAATACCATCCTGGGATCCTGGTAACAATACCATCATACCTTTGCCTCATAAAAAATCATGGATCAAGGATCAAATCATGGATTAATGGAATTTATAAAAATCTCAGATGGTTAGTTGATTTGAAAATATCTGCTCGAATAGTACAAGAACCTGTAGCATAATTGATAAGCCACTCGCCTAGCATGAGAAACATGAGGGTTCAAATTCGATTCGGTCAAGAATTTTTATTATAATATTATGTATATTTCATAAACTGTTCCAATTTGTGTAGGTTTGTACCTATTGCTTACTTTATATAGAGAATGATTATGGAAGTGTACCTAATTCTACTAAAACCATTTAGCGATTGAATATGAAATATATATTTTGTTTTAAATAGCTACAGATAGATTCAATTTTAAAGTTATTTTAGTAATAAGTTTAACTTTTTTTTTAAATTCAAAGATAAACTTGTGTTTAAATGTGTAATCGTAAGGTACTTCAATTATGCACTATTACAGGTTTTCTCAGATAATATTTGCGGGATTTTTGAACAATTCTTATATATTTTTTTTTCCAATAAAAAAACGATTTTTATAAAAAAAAATATGTAACTTTTTAAGAGGTGTTGGTATAGGCACAATCTTTTAATTTATACTTATTGAATACATTTTACAAGACATTGTTTAGGTATAGAAGAATCCAATTAAACGGGTAATATCTGTTTATACCACCCCACAAAATATTTTCTGTTTATAAATATACTATTATAATATTATTATAACCACGTAAATTACATACACGAGATTTTGACATACATATTAGAGGAAATATTAGATATAAAGTAAGGTTAAGTTAAGTTATGTTGTTTGAGGTATTTCAAAATTCTTTATTTTCAATAAGAAAAAAAAACATTATAAAATCATGATATTCAGTAGGTATTGATTAAAAAAAATATTTCAAAATATAAACTTACGTTTTATGACAGTAATTGACCGGGTAGATAGTTAAACTTGTTTTGCACATAATATAAAGATAGTAACATCTACAATTAAACTAAATAAGTGCGGTCATATCTTCAATAAAGATTCCACATCACGTAAAAGCTCCCTCATGTGTTTTGAAAAAAAGAACAATAAGCTAACCAAAAATAATTAAAATAGTACAGACAATGTGTATTATTCGTCTACCGGCGCTCATAGCGTTAGCCGTCCGCCGGTGTTAATTTCATTCAGGGACGAAGCGAGTTGATGGCAATCTAATTTAACCCTTGGAATGCGTCATCGTACTGAGCAAGGAACAAGTCACCTATCTGAAGCCCACCCACATCTAGTATTGTCTAATTAAATTCTAAATTAAGTAGCACGGATTAAGTACTTTTCAGTTATTATTTTTTTTCTATATAGTGTAAGGATATGCAAAGAATTAAATCATTTGGGGATCTTACTGTTATGATTTATATAATGACAGACATGACATAGCTAATTCTCTTCCGACCACTGAAACTTTTATGGTACCATCTTTGTAAAGTCGACGTTCTATAGTTGATCAATATTTTCATTTTAAAATTATTAATGGTTTTGTTGACTCACCAAACCTACTCGAAAGGGTGGGTTTCCATTGTCTATTAAGATTTACGCGAAACCAAACTTTGTACCATGTCAGTCGTAGCGATTTTAATTATGCACAAAACTCCTTTATTCGGCGCTCTTGTTTAAATTACAATATGTATTTCTCTACTATTGATCCTTTTAATAATTCACGTGTTTCATTTAAACGCGCTATCTCCAACATGTTGTATAAATAGAAATATAAAAAAAATGTTACCTTTTCGTGTATTTATCTATTCATTATTCTTCCTTATTTTTCTCATGTAATTTTCTTATGTAATTCTTACTTTCTATCTTGTTAGGCTAAAGTATATTATAATTTATGCATGGAAACTTTGCTGGTTGCACTAACTTTTCATTATTCTATTTTTAATTTTTGTAATCAATAACTGTTTGTTTCCTTAATAAATAAAATAAAATAAAATAAAATAAAATAAAATAAAAAATAAAATAAAATAAAATAAAATAAAATAAAAAATAAAATAAAATAAAATAAAATAAAATAAAATAAAATAATAGGTACAATCCAAGTTATTGCACTACTCACTATCTACATAATGTGTCATATTATATTGTTGAAACAATCTTATTACGAGTCACGTATCTTAAGTTAGATTTCCCCCTGATTAGCGAAGACATTGAACATGTCGACAGTTTTCAATTCTTGGGGGGTGCACATCACAGGAGATCGTACTTTATAAAGAGAGCTCGTTATCCAAATGTGAATTGCTGGAGCAACATTTAACTCGATGCGCAATGTCTGAAACTCATAACTGTACGTGGTTAAAACCAAATGCCACCTATTCGACGATTGCATGTTGACGGCGCTGATTTACGGTAGGGATTCATGAGCTTCGAGGAAAAATGTTTGCAGCGGGGACTGGGTGCGTGGTAGTATAACTTTGGAAGTAACATCTCATCATGCTGAGAGTGAAGAGGCGACGTTAGACCTGGCTCGGTTATGTGCTAGAGATGCCTAAAGAGAATATCATTGTCGTTTACCTATCGGATTCAGATGTCCTGGAAGTCCGCTAAATACTATATACTTAGTATATACGGTGGGGTAAAGCAGTCAAAGAAAAAGAACTACGAGAAACTTTACGCATTCGAAATATGTTGCATTAATTACGTATAGCCATGTTGAATACTACTCGTACCATGTATCTTATAGGCTTCGTATAATAAATTTATTAAAATATACAATTATACAAAATTCTTTTCTAACACCGATTACAAGGCTATCAAAAGGCGGAGACCGGACAAAACAGAACATGACAAAACAGAACAGCCAGGGGAAAAATGAACAATTATTTTTGTGGAATCTATTTAGGTTAGGTTAGGTTATGTTAGGTTGGATTAGGTTAGGTTAGCTTCCCCCTTGCGTCTGTCACCTTGTCGTGGTAGGGGGGCTCCCGCTGCCTCGGCAGCTTACTAAGAACAGACAACGTCTTTAACCCAAGATATAGTGTAAGGCATCGTGCTGATGGATGAGTGGCCTGTAGACGCAAAATAACAGGTTGCAAACGATCCCTCAGAGGTACCTTCCAACCCCTCTGAGCATTCTGGCTTATCCGGCTATGCGGGGCTCTGGTCGGATGGACTTCTCTTCCCTTGCCACTCGTGGGATCAACTATGGACACTTATAAAACAAAAACAAATACAACGAAGATGTGGGAGACGGTGGACTTGCTGGAAGCAAAGGTCACGTCCTTGATGGCGTACATCAAGGAAAAAACCAACGTCCACGCCCCGATAAAGGAGGGACTAGCGGTGATCACCAATGCGGTATTGATATTGGCTGACCTCCGCAAGCATGACACGGGCACCTGCCAAGACGTGGTTGAGACTAGGTCGAAGCTAAAAACCAAGGCAACCCAGACTTCATCACTCACGGAAGCTGGGTCTCCAAAAGAAGAGGAAATGTGGCGCAAGGTCACTTCCAAGAGAACGGCCAAAGCAGAAAAGGCCAAGGAGGGGAAAAAAGAATCCATACCAAAGAGGAAATCACCAAATGGCCCAAAAGAAAAAGAAGACTCTAAAAACAAGAACGGAAAAGAAGAAAAGTCCCAGAAAGGGAAAGAAGAAAATCCAAGAAAAGAGAAGACAAGACAACTTCCTGGACCCAGAAACGACGCAATTGAAGTCAAAGCTGAGGGCAACGCCTCCTACGCGGAGACTCTCAGGCGCATCAGGAAGAACGTCGTTCTCCTGAATCTCGAGGTAGCAGGAATTCGACAAACCAGGAGTGGAGACTTGCTCCTGCAAATGAAAAGAGGCACAAGCCAAACTGAAGAGCTCGCAAACGCGATCACCAAGGCGCTGGGAGAAGGAGCTCAGGTGAGAAAGCTTACCCCCAGCGTCACTGTCGAAATTCGTGATATCGACGGAGCAACTGATACCATCGAGCTGATGGAAGCTTTGACGGCTGCGTTCCCCCAAATGGCAAAGGATGCAAAAGTCATCTCTCTTAGGCCTGCCTTTAGTGGCACCCAGTTGGCGGTCGTCAGACTACCTAGAGATGCGTCCGCAGACCTTATCAAGGGAGGGAAAATACGGATCGGCTGGGTGAACTGCCGACTAAGACCTCGGGCTCACCTCCCAAGGTGTTTCAAATGTCATGGATTTGGGCACCTCGCAGCGGATTGTACAAGCCCTGAAGACAGAAGCAAGGAGTGCAATCGCTGCGGGACGGAAGGCCACAAAGCCGCCGCCTGCACAAACAAGCCCAATTGCAGGACATGCGCCAACCTCAAAAAGAGCTGCGATCACCAGACAGGGAGCAGAAACTGCGCAGCCCTCAGAGCTGCATTGGAGGACAAGAAAAAGAAAAAATGATCCGAGTCCTCCAAATTAACCTGAATGGTTGCCAGGCTGCCCAGGACCTGATGGTGCAGATAGCTGAGTAGCGGCGAGCAGACATTGTGATAATTTCTGAGCAGCATCGCAATGCCCCAAACCGGTGGTACTCAGGCTCAGGTTCAAGGTCTGCAATCTACGTGCCGACTACTCACTTACGCATCACAGGCGTCGGTTGTGATAACGGAGGCGGCTGGACATGGGTAGAGATTGAAAAGCTTAGACTTTACAGCTGCTATTTTTCTCCCAATTCTCCCATAGACGCCTTCGCAAATGACCTCAGACGCCTCGAAGATGACGTGAAAACGTCAATCTTACCTGTAATCCTTGCCGGAGACTTCAATGCAAAAGCTCCAGAATGGGGCTCATCGACAACAGACAGAAGAGGAGTCTTGCTCTCTGAGATGGTGTCTCACTTGCATTTACATGCGGCTAACATTGGTAGTCGTCACACCTTCGTCCGAGGTAGTAACGGTTCGGTCATTGATGCCACGTTTGCGGACGAATCGGTCGTGGGGGGAATCAGAAATTGGCAAGTCCTAGACGCATACTCCCACAGCGATCACCGCTATATCAGTTTTGATCTAGAAGCGTGCTTCACCAGACTCCAACCGAATCTCGCAAATACCGGTTGGGGGGTCCGAAAGCTCAGCCTGACGGCACTTGATGAGGCCGTTGCTGAAAGAAGGAGTGCGGTGCTAAGCAAATCACAGAGTGCTAGTGCTGAGGAAATTACCAGCGCTCTGAATGACCTTCTGCAACACAGTTGTGACGCTTCAATGCCCAGACGTAGCAGCCAAAACCAGCGACGGCCAGTCTACTGGTGGAACGAAGACATTGCTGAGCTCCGCCGCGAATGCCTTTCCTCCAGACGCCGGGCTCAACGGAGACCTAGCAACGACGACCTCCAACGGAATCACCAAGACCACAGGAAGGCGCTACGGAGAGCCATCAAAGAGAGCAAGGCAAGATGCTGGGCCGAGCTGTGCAGTTCAGTCAATGAAGATCCCTGGGGCATGCCCTACAAAATTGTAAGAAAGAGGCTCCGGACTGCAGTCGTAGATCCCTACCTCCAGGGTCCGGGCAATTTGGAGTCAGTAATAAGCACCCTTTTTCCACAGCACCAGCCCAGAGAAAGTTCCTGTGCTGCGATGGACGAGGTGATCAGCCCATTCTCCGAAGCAGAACTGCTCATGGCTGCCAAGCGCATAAAAACCGCAAAGGCACCAGGACCAGACTGCATTCCAAACGCGGTTATCAAACGAATCGCATTGACTGACCCTGAGCTGCTGCTGGCGGTTTTTAACACATGTCTGCGGGAAGGAACTTTCGCTTCGCCCTGGAAGAGGCAAAAACTAGTTCTCATACCAAAGGGCAAGGGGACGCCACCTGGCCCATCTTCGTACCGACCACTCTGCATGCTCGATGGAGCCGGAAAGCTGCTAGAAAGACTAATCCTTCAGCGACTCCAGGTGTCATTGGAGGATGAAGACAAAGGACTGTCACACAACCAGCACGGTTTCCTTCCTCGTCGATCTACCATCGATGCAATAGCGAAGGTAGTAGCGACGATCCGACTTGCCTGGCAAGGAAGTGTCAAGGCAAGTAAGCACGTCGTGTTGATTGCACTGGACGTCAAGAACGCCTTCAACACGGCAAATTGGGAGCAAACCCTCAACGCGCTTGTCGAAATCGGCACACCAGTGCACATCGTCAGGCTCGTCGAGAGCTACTTCACGGAGCGAGTACTCGAGTACGAGTGCACGGACAAGAAGTGCCAACGTAACGTTTCGGCGGGTGTTCCACAGGGCTCAGTCCTTGGGCCAGCTCTGTGGAATGTAATGTACGATGGCCTTCTTAAAATCCCCTTGCCCGAAGAAGCGACTCTGGTTGCCTTCGCCGATGACGTGGCCGTCCTCGTCACAGCTAAAACAACCCAGCTACTACGCTTTGCTGCAGAGGAGACTATAAGAAAAGTCAGAAGATGGCTTGAAAGCAGAGGGCTCGAACTCGCTGTCCATAAAACAGAAGCCGTCTTTTTCACAAGGCGCAGAAAGCTGGCGCCGCCAAAACTTGAGGTCGACGGCTTCGAGGTGCCGTTCTCCAGATCATTACGGTACCTCGGAGTACAGATCGACGACAAGCTGCGATTTGCAGAGCACGCAGAAAAGGCGGCGTCCAAGGCAACGAGAATTGCAGAAGACCTTGCCAGGCTGATGCCCAACATCGGTGGACCAAAACAAAAGAGACGGAAACTCTACTCCGAAGTGGTCCACTCCATCATCCTATACGGCGCCCCAATATGGGCCGATGCCACGAAAATAGAGAGCACGAGGCTCACTCTGGCAAGGGTGCAAAGAAGAAGTGCACTCAGAGTCGCTTCGGCATACCGCACGGTGTCGGAGGACGCCATCCTCGTGTTGACTGCCACCCCGCCCATAGACCTGCTTGCCAAAGAAAAGCAAGCAGTGTACAACGGTCAAAAAAAAGTCGACGCTAAAGAGCTGACCATGCAAAAATGGAAAGAAAGGTGGGATGCCTCCACAAAGGGCAGGTGGACACATCAGCTCGTCGGAAACTTAAACGCGTGGTGCGAAAGGAAACACGGCGAGCTGAACTACCACCTAACCCAAATGCTCACTGGTCATGGATGCTTCTCCAACTACCTTCACAGGATAGGGAAAGAAGTGACCCGCGAATGCCATCACTGTGGAGGCCATTACGATAACCCTGCGCACACGCTGTTTGACTGCCCAGCTTGGGAGGAAGCCAGAAACACCCTGAAAGGGATTGTCAGCGAGGAAGCAATGTCGCTGACGAACATGGTTTCCTCAATGCTGGAAAGCACAGCTGCATGGTCAGCATGGGCAGAATTCGCATCGTGCGTCCTCAAGACCAAAGAAGAAGACGAAAGATCTCGGCGAGGAGAACAGGTAGAAGTGGCCTAACAAAAGGCAAGGACATAGCTGCCTCCCTGAAGTAATGCATAAAAGCGGATTCCGGGGGGGCAGCTGAGAAGAGGAGGGGGGTTTTAGTGGGTAAGAATCCCACACTACCATCAGTCAGTCGCCGCTGACTGCTGGTGGTGTCTTAAGAAGATTTCCCCCCGCCGAAAAAAAAAAAAAAAAAAAAAAAAAAAAAGGTTAGGTTAGCTTAGCTTAGGTTAGGTCATTATTTCGTTGTACCTAGTCACCCAATCATTTTGAACATATTATATTGATTAAGATGAGATATCCTAAGCTTGCCGGCAAAGTCCCATTTATTTGAGGCTTACTAGCGATTAGGAATGCAGAAATTAGGTATATAATTTGATTTATTATGGCGTATTGAAAATCTGTGCTATTAAAAATCAATCAACATAATAGAGATAGGACAATTTCAATATTAAATTTATATTTTTCCTGAAAGGTCATTGTTATATTTATCGTTGTTCTGCTTTGTCGTGTTCTGTTTTGTCACGGTTCTGTTTTATCGTGGAACCCATATGGCGTCGAGACCTGAACCCAGTACTACACTATTCGTCAGAAAGTAATGGTGTTTGAGCAAAGTGAAATGAATTACGACGGTGCTAGTCTAATCAGAGTAAAAATTCAGTAAAGTATTTATGATGAACTATATACTCTGCGGCTTATAATACTCATTTGGCTGGAACGTGTAGAAAAATGAACGATGCATTATAATAACGTCCGAGAAGCCCACCACTAGAAATCAAGGTCTCCTGACTATCGATTTGTCCAACTGGCGATTCAAAAAGAAGAGAAATAATTAAATAATAATATTCATTCAAGGAATCAAAAGTTTACAAAGTTTAGTCTAGGGCTGCAATAGAAGTATTGAAAATAATGTCACTTATTTACTGTATTCAGTTTATTAAAATATGAAAAAACCATAACAAAGTTGAGATTTTATCAAAAATTCTTCCTCACTTTTAATCACTTAATATGAGTAAAGTGAATTGCTAATAAACGACCAAGTACTCTTCTGCAACATCTTCTTGACTACGCTTCTAGGCGCTGTTGTCTACTAAATGGGAGGAGCTTTTTAGTTTATAATGGAAGTGCAGTTAAAAATGGGCGGAGCATGTTAGTTCACAGTTTTAACACGTAGCCAAGAAGATGTTGCTGATGAGTAGTATGAATATTTTTTTTACTGAGATCAAAAAATAAATATGTAATGAAATATTTTTTTAATATCAAAATAAATTCAATTCGCACCACGCTGGCGTACGACAAAATAATGAGGCCTGCGGATTGACTTGATCTGGTCCCGTCAGCCCCCATACACAGCGAGAGTCGACGTGTGTCCCGCAGGCGTTACGGCCGGGATAATTGGCCGCGCCTTTACCGCGATTCGTATCGCCGTACCGGGAATCCAAACGACACCTTCAGACGACAAGGCTAGTTTCTCTTACTATACTCAAAAGCGTAGTCTCATTTACGAATGGTAACCTCTTTTTGTAATTTTTAAGCTCTATTGAGATTTTTGTAATCTACGTGTCTACGATCTACCTACAAAGATACTATATTATGATGCTAATTAGATAACTTAAAGTTATTTATGAAATAATTTTTATCTATCGCTCGGTATTCACCACTCATTCGTAATAATTTATTTTAACGCGTTCCACCACTCAGTCATACGTTAAAAATCGTCTCGACTGGGATATAGTCATAAATAAAAACTGGACATACCCAATATTGTAACTTTATTTTGTGACGTCACGCGGCTAGCCAAAATGAATAAAAAATAGCTTCTACACACATGCCAGTGCGATATTTTGGTATTATACTGAGCTTCATGTCCGGTGAAATTCGTTGCTTGCTATACTAGCTATTTTATATTTTCCATATTCAACCATTTGAATTATGGAAATGTCGATATAATACAAAATCTGTATCGTACAACCACATAATTTTAAATAATAACATTATTCACGAAAAGTAGCGGCGTATGCGACTTTTTTTCTATTAGAGGGAATTTGTGATATGTGTTTATATCACTTATCCTGTCGACTCACTACGCCGGGCCCTTCCCGAGCCCGGGCCCCCAGGCTTGAGCCCTGCCAGTTTCTCACCGTAAACAGCTTAAAATTTCTCATAATAAAATTAGAATAGTATACTAGATTTGCTTGAAAGTCAACAAGCTGGTCTTTTTTATCTTATATCTTAGTAAAAAAAAAACAAGTACCAGGTGGTAGTGCCAACTGTCAAAATTACTGTCGATACGCCCAATGTGTTCAATGTGTCTAATGCGCAGACAGAGTATGTGCTTGTGTGCTGTGCATACCTTTGGAAGACAGAGAGAGAGAGTATCTGTGTACATCAGTGTGTGTGCTGTGCTATATTGCGCTCCGTTACAGACAGATAAATCAAGACATATGACCTATCATAATATGTTTTATGACTTGTTTTATTAACTGTAAAATACTTAATTCTTTATTAATCTTTGTTTTTGTAAAAAACTATGTTAATGATTACGACATATTTTTTTGAAATACTAGTTTCTGGACACTTTTTCAATTTTGAAACAATCTAACATTTTTTTGCCATTTAGCTTATTTTCATACCCTTTCTGGCATATTATTTTTGTGAATGACAGTTGGCAACATTGCTTATTTTTGACTTGTAGTTTCAAACTTAAGAGTGATAGATTGAACAACTAACATAAAAGTTCACGATATGAGCGAAATATGTGTCGTATACAATGTCATTAGTCGTATAGCATTTTTTATATGTGGTGATGTCTTCAATTACCACAAGTAAACGCTGAATCTCTTGAAAAAAAATATTAGCGAAGTTTTTTAAAATGCATGTACAAAATAAAAAATCTCAAATCATACATCATCCTTCATTGATAGACTCCTCGGAATAATGCGAGTTGGTCTGGGGTCTCGCGATCGCTGATATCACTGATGGATACAAAGAGGGTACATGCACCCGTGATGCTTGACAAAGATACAAGTACCCCTGAAGGTTACTTTAACACTCGTAGGTCCCCGGTAATGAATATTGTATTCCTCTGAATGATAAGGCACTATTAATTATAAGATACGGCTAAAGTGTCACCTATCGCTTCATCTCTTAGAATAAGCAGGTAACCAATTTTGGAAATATGCTTGAATGTCTAAACAGGAGATGTAATATCAGAACTTTTTTTCTATATTTTTAGTTTAGGATAGATTTTGAGATTATCGATTGTCTACTACAGTAAAAAACAAAATAATGTATAGGCGAATATACATCCACTAGTAGAGTTGGGTTTCGGGAATTTCAATCCCGAATCTCGAGAATTGAGATTTTTAACATTTCGGGAAATCCCGGATCCCAGAATCTTTTCTCGAGATTTCTTTATTATCAAATATTAATTGAAAAAAAAAACGATTTTTCTATATAAAAAAAGTACACAGAAAACATAAAACATTCAAAGACTGATCGGGGCATTTTACACAATTAAGCCAACTTCAACTCAAAATGAGCGCAATTTTTCAACATCAGGGAATTCTCAAAAACATACGCGATTGTCAGACGCAGCGATTGACAGTCTGTGTTTTTTTAAATTCTATTTTATTAAGTAATTTTTCGAATTATCTTTCTTTTCCTACTTCTATTTGTTGGTCTTCTTACATAAATAAAAAAAACATATTTTTTGGAATTTGTCTGTTTTTACACTGATTTTAGGATTTTTACAGATTTTTTTTAAATTTCCTGAAATCTTGAGAATTCTCGAGAATTCAAAAAATTCATCATTTCGGGAAATCCCGAATCTCGAGATTGAGATTTTCTCGGGAAATACCCAACTCTATCCACTAGTATACTAATAAGTTGTCCATGACAGAACTACAAATTTCAATAAAATTACTATTGCCAAAATCACACAAATGTAAAAAAATAATATCAGCATTATGATCTAGTAAATATTTGATATTATTTTATGTACCTATATTCAATATTGAAATAAACTTAAAAAAGACGAAGCTAATTATTGACAGAAATCTCTGCTTTTTGTAAATATGGGTTTCTTCTTTCTTCTAAATATGTTTCATTTATTTTATTGCCATTCATATGAGCAATAAAGTACCCGATTGACATATTAATAATATGATATAGGTACATAGTGTAACATTAAGACTGCGAGTTACCTTCCAATAGAAATAGACAGTAGATGACCACGATGCGGAATCACATTTTGAGTGAGTAAGACACGAAGTTATCGCGTGCCAAGTAATTTATTTTTATAGGAAATTAAATTTAAAACAAAACAATGAACATTACTTACATCTTTTGACACCGTTGCACAGGGGAGCCAGGGTCATTCTCCGGTAACACATACAAAGAGAATTAACATGATTTAATAGTGTCAAACAGTGTTGAAAGACGTTCTAGCTACCACCATTTTGATCTTTTTGGCCATTATAACAGGGCTATTGTCATCTGTCTGAATTAGGACGAAGATTTTTAAAACCGACGGTGTCACTTGAAAAATATTATATAAAAAAAAATGGACGCATTTTAATCATGTTAACATTCGAGTCATAATAATACATCAGATTACTAGACGTCTTACTGATACATTATTATGATGGCAGCACCTGATAATATGAATTAATCATTGAGAAAAACAAGTTCAATTTAAAATTACATATTAGCAAGTGCAACTACGTTAAGATGAACACTTTGAGAGATCCTGATGCCGGTTAATAATCAATCTAAATACCTACATATTATTGATTTATAATGATTTATAGGTACCACAACAGCTGCAGGTAGCTAAATTTCAGTGACGCGTTTAGTAACGTAAGTACCCGACGCACTGACTGATTTTGTCCATCTAATACAAAAATAACAATCTGCTTAATCTTAATTTATTTTAATTATCCAAATAAACCCAGGCATTCAAACAATTCATTATTTTAATTTTGTAAATATTGTTTAATTGAAATAGTTCCCTTCATTACAAATCACAATACATAAATACATACAGCAGAAAGCACAATTTAGTATGTATTTGGAAAAAAAGCTTTCGTGAATTTATATTAAACACTAAAAGAACGGTGAATAGAAGGTGCATTATAATAATAAGGGTACATTTAATCAAAATATTTAAAACTATATAAGTACCTACATAATATTATATAAACAGTCATTAATGTATCACAGCATGTGACATATTATGTGAAAAAATCTCTCAACAACGGAATCTATGATCAAAGATATGTGTAATATTCGAAATTTTTGCCTTGGTTTTCTATTTCTAAATAAAGCATGACCTGTTTACTTTTACGTGACGTCAGTTTATGAATGCTGGAATTTTGTTATTCTTTGAGTAATATTTTACAATCAGTTTGTAAGAAATACGTATCTTTTTATAAATTTCAATATAATTTTATAACTTTTCCAAGCTCCTTTTAAATTTTCTGATGAATCGGTTGTATCATTTGCGTAAAAACAACGTGCCACTGCTAAATTGGTAAAACATAATGGCCAGAATCCAATGTATCTGAATTCGAGCCTTGTTCGACACCTGCATTTTTCTAATCGGTGTGTTTCTGATGTATTTCCAAATAATGTGCGAATATGTCCTTTTCAACAGTATTTAAAAGTTTTTTGTTATTTATATTTAAATTTTAAGAAAGCACTCTTGGCTATTTTTTCACTGATAAAATAATATAATATTATGCTCTTAAAGGCGACGATAGTCCAAAAAACTTTGGGAAACTTTATTATATCCATTCGTTTTTATCGAAAATCATTTAACACAACACTCTAACTTACATAATATTTTAATTGAATCTATGACACTTTACATTAGCTCATATTATTATATTATAAAGTTACCTAACCAGTTTCTTTACAGGTAGCGGTGTTTGAATATCACATAATTGATGTTCGGGTAGGTAGTAAAAATATACTTTAAGCCCGAATAAGATTGAAATCAAAATTGTAAATTATAAATTATAAAATATTATATACGAAGGATGGCATATTTTATCATGGTTTGGTTTTTTTAGGACACGGTTTTTTTAAGAGGGAGGAGCAACATGAGTTGAAACCAACACAATGTTAACATTTTGGTGGTTAAAAATATATATATATATTCATAATTCCTAATACATTATAATTGGCAACTATATCTTTACATTTAATTAATTTTAAAATACATTAATAAGTTATTAATGTATGTTATCTTTTATTTTAAATAATTCTTATGCAGTTTTACCCACTGCTAGATTAAGAAAAAACTGAGTTGCCGCGGATCTAGAGAAGCACCCGGGGTCTTGGATACTACTATACGATTTTTCAACGCTAATCCGCACATCGGTTAACAATCCAGCATATTGCCATTTTAATAGTTTGGTGGATATTTATCATATCCAGTTGTATTTAGCGCTCGAAATTGTCTGAAGATATTGAAATAGTAGTTATCGAAGTGTATGTATATTTTATAAAAATAAGCATGTTAGATGTTTTGTTATATTATGGCCTATCTAGAGCTTAGACAGAGAGATAATTTTACCGATTTCACGAACCGGAACGGCGCTCTGGTGCGGTCCGGTCCATTCGAGCCCTGGTTATCTTGTTTATTTAAACATATATTATAGACATACTAAATCAGAATTCGGGACATATATGTAGCACAACCAAGCGGGATGTTTCAATTTTTTAAATCGACTTTTAAAAAAGGAGATTCTTTGTTTTGATTTAGGAAAAAAAAATCGAACTAATCAAAAAAGGAACTGCCTAGAAAAGAATACTGTATTCTTCAGAAATTCATCAATACACACACTCTTGTGACAAACGTGATCGCTTCAACTTTCGGTAAAAGACCTATACATAAAATAAGATTTTTTATTTATTTCGTTAACCAATATTTTTTCATAAAATTTTTTCGTAAGTAGAAGAAAATTTCTGCATAAAAACGCATGGCAACATATCAAATTAGACAAAAGTATATTTATTTCATTATCAAATTTATCATTATGCGAATACACGGCGGGCATCGAAGAGGCCCCTAGAAATTTCACTAAATAATAATATTACACAATGAAAAGGGAATAAAACAAAATGGCCGCCGAATTCTGGGCAATGTTTATGGCGGCAAAAACTAGTTAAAACTACTTCGGGAGCCGGTCGTGCCATTAGACGTGCAAGATATAGATCTCGGCATCTCGCATTTGACTGTTTATTGTGTGATCAGACCAATGGCGCACTTCCTGTACTGACATTAATTTAATTTGAAGTATTTTGGTTACTTACACAACGTAATATTGCCATGGATCGGAGAATGGCGGTAGCCGAAAGTGTTATAAAATGTTTTGTCACACAACGCTGGGCACGATTCCATCTTGATTCACTCATGATAAATTTATGCGTCGCTGTTATGTTTAAAAAAATATTTTGTTGAGTAAAACCAAGTTATTTTATTATTAAAAAGAAGACCTTATTATATCAAGGATGTGTAGTAAGCGCGCGCACTAAGAATTATTTGTTGGGATGGGTTCATTTCGAAAAAATATCCGGATTATATTTTTTATTGATTTTGAACAGTAGAGATGGGAAGTATCTATATATTTATTTATTTTGGCAATATATTACGAAGTTTGGAGATCCTCGAATTATCAGTGCTTTTCCTTAACTACTGTTTCTCGAATACATTCTCCATATCCAGGTGGCACTAAAATCTTTTCATTCTGACACGTTTATAGCATCATGGAAGACGGCCGTGTACAAATCGTGGCTGAATATACATGGCAGGTGGAGATGAGGTAACTCAAAATTATAAAAATTTACTCCATGCTTTGAATCTAGCGTTAAAGACTCGGCATGTATTAATCAAATTAATCTATAGCCACTGTATAATGTTCACATCCAAATCACTGCGGCCTGTGATGCAATGAGAAATGGTTTCGGTGTGCGCATGGCATTATTAATTATTATGATCAGTAGTGTATACAGTAATGTATACACCCACGATGGCCGCGTGGCTTAAGGGCCGGTCTATAGTGTCGAGGGTCCCAGGTTCGAATCCTGGGTCTGGCAAGTACACAAATTGTTTTTCAATTTGTGTATGAGTAAGAGTATGGATCTAATAGGTTGAGCAAGTGGCTGACATCCATTTCTTGTAAAAATAAAACCTGTTAATACAAACCTACACTCTGTGGAGGGTCCATATGATCCTATTAGGATCGTACATGGTCAAAAGAAAAAAAAGAAAAGTGTAAGATAGTTGTGTCGAATATAATTTATTATATTTGGATTCAATCTTCAAATTCTCTTAGTGGTGTCACTGGTCGTGGATTTGTTTTAGTAACTTTTTGATTTTAAATATTATTTTTATTTAATTGTACCTCCATTAAGTAATGCTTTTATCAAGTCTTAGTAAAGAGTGTTTTTTAAGCCCGATAGAAATTGAAATTATAAAAAAATAACATGATGTTATTTTGAACTTGAATTTAGAACTTGTTGATGAAGCGCATTTTGAACGTACTGGAAGCATTGCTGACCGTATATCACGAATAACACGAATCATGTTGGTTTCCAAGGCTTCAATTATTGTTGCTGGTTTATCAGCATAAATCAGTGACTCCACGTAGTCCTATAGGAAATAGTCCAGATGTATCAAATCACATGGCCTTGGAGGCCAATTATTTACAGGTTCATTTATCGAAATCAACTAATTTCAAAATTTTGATTTCAATAGTTAAGATCTCCAAAACGCCATCCTGTTGAAACCACATCTCGTCCAGATCAATGTATCTACCTAATCCATATTTAATTTGTCTGACTACACTGATCATAAATATCAAAAAGTGAGCGCAGTATCATCAGTTAATCCTTTCGTAAGTTCTATCAAAGCTAAAAAATACCCGTTGGAATACACTCATATTTTTCTTTTATTTAATAAAGTGTCTTTTTAACATACCGACCTACATATTTTTTCTGAATCAATAACTAAAAAATAATAGATGGTCATATTTTTAGATAGATATATTAAAAAGAGTTGTTTTCTTGTAGAAAAATTGAATAAAACTATTTTCATTATTATGCACATTCCTAAGTTTATTGTATCGACATTCACGGGAGTGTTTCGTTTATGCGCGCCCCTAAAAAGGATATGCATAAAAGTTAGCTAATAAAAACAATTTTTTATTTGCTTTGTATGTGCTAACCAATGACGGTGCTAACCCTGTTTTTAATTTAGCTGCCATGCCATATAATCATACATTCGGCACTATAAACGTAAACATTACTAAGAATAAACACATAGTCATATCTATATAGGTATTATACTATACGTAACAGGTGAGTGGTTCTATGTATCTTGTCACAGAACGATGGCCACGGATTTATCTAACTAAGGTATTCTTGATATAAATGCCTCACTCGGTAGTTATTTTTAAATTTTATTATGAACCTTTGAACATGGTAATGAATAGATGAGAAGAATTTTTTGTTAACTCACTCTGCATAATATGAAATGCCTAATAATATTTATTTATAACCACTTAATTATTAAAAGTTCGTGTGTGGATAATATGTAGGTATTTTTTGTAGTTATTATGTAATAATGGTTTTCAAAACAAAAACCATTTGTTATTTCTACGAGAATTAAGTTATTAATACACCCATCCTTTGATAGACCTAAAATAACTAATGATGACATTTTTTTCAGCGAACATTATATTTTATTGTAGCCGTTATTAACCTTATAATAAAATAAACCAGGATAAACTCTTTTAACAATGTACCGACATGAATGAGCATAATATTATGATTTACAAATTTATGTTTAATTTATATAAGTAGGTATATAATATATTTTACCATGTTCCATCATAAGAAGATCATAATATGAGTAGTCACAGAATTGAGGTTGTATTAAAAGCTTTTATAGTTATAAGAAATGGATGATGGCCCTTTGCTCAACCTATTAGGTCCATTACTCAGGGTTCAAACACACGTTGGAAAAAACATGTGAAATTATTTCCAGACCCAAGAGAAATTTATAAAAGTACATTTAGGTATATGGTAAGAATTTATGTCATTTTTAGTATAGATAGATGAATACGTCATCGGTACAAATAATTAAATCAAATACTTTTTTAAAAAAGCTCACGATAGCCGCGCGGCTTAAGTTTGGGTGTATAACGCCGTAGGACCTAGGCTTAAATCCTGGGTCTGGCAAGTATACGTAATATTGTTTTTCAATTTGGCCTTGAGTCAGAGTATGGACCTAATAGATTGAGCAAGTGTCTAACATCCATTTCTCGCAAAAAAATCTGTTAATTATTATTATAATTTCCACCCCGTGGAGGCCCGTAATATGATCTTTGGTATTAGGGTCGGAAATGGTAAAAAAAATGTTATTGCATTTTTAAGACAATATGTACTTACATAGATTGTACCTACTGCGGATTATATAATGGAAGTAGGTACCTATCTACATAATATGACCAACATGTGCTATATAAATACATAATAAATAATACAAAAAATGGCTTGCTCTTTTACGTACGAGTTGATTGTTTTTTCAACCTACAAAATTTTCTATAAGAGAATTATTTTAACCAATTTGAGAGTGTTCCCGATAGAAGTCAATAATTAAAATTAAATATAATATAGTAGTCAGTTAATTTATTTAAATTGATGATTGGGACCGGTTTCGTCTGCATAATATAATAATACTATCAACTGTAGGTATATATGTAGTGGTAAGTACTCTGAACGTTTATATAGATATTTACATAAATGTAGTTTACATTGGTCCAGGCTATGTTAAGTAAAAACGCAACCGGTCTTTGATGTAACCAAACCATATCAGATAGATAGCTGCCTGGCTACAAAGCTACAAAAGGTTAAGCATCACATTTGGGAAAGGGTCGTGAAAACTTTGCGCCAGGCGTGTATATCCCGGGGCCGGAAACCCGTTTGAACTTTTCCTAGAATAAAAAGTCAAGTGAAACACGAATACGACTTACATAATACATGTACATAATACGCACAATGATAATTCATTATGCAAAGTACAAAATGTATGCGAAACAGAGGGTACCTACTAATTATTTCGAGTAATGCTATATCATTATTTTTATTTGTGTCCGCTTCTTATTTCATTATCTAAGAAAATTATGCATTTTCTCAGGAAAATTATGACTGTAAGGTTACTGTTTCAATTGCATACTTTCATCTTCTATAATAATTATCTATATATGCATAATATACATTTATTATTTAACCACAATACAAGTTTTATCTATTGTACTGTAAATAGGTATCTTGCTAACGTATTATTTTAGATTTGAACATTTATTTGGACTTACTCATCTGTTTTCGATATTAAATGCCTTATAATATAATACTATTTGTCGGTATCTTTATAAATTTAAAAATATACAATATGTACTAGTTTTATTTTAATCAGTGTTGGTTTTGTGCAATGCCAGAAGATCGGAAATAATACTACAGCTCCCTATTAAGTAAAACAAAATACTTTTTCTTTTGCCATATCCGCCCCTTAACTGGAGCATATGGACACCACGCGGCGCCTCCAAGAATCCCTGTCGCTCGCCAGTCTTCTTGCTTCGTTCCAGGTCAAACCAGCATCCCATAGCTCTGCCGTATACACTCTGTAGCTGCAGAATAATAGTGATCAAATATCTATTGTTTAAGATATCAAATTACTCTGCAGTAATATATTCCCAGCGAATCCATTTCCAGTAAACAACTGAGCTAGATCAGCAAGTCGGTCGCCAAAATTAGAGACCGTGTATTATTACATCATATCACAGCACATTATACCATTACGGTATATTAGCCGAATAATCATTTTTCATAGTATCATATTTTCTTACAACTGTAATAACAAATAATATTACATTTCGCTACTCAATTTAAAACGCTGATTCTATAATTAGTCTAATATGATTATGTACCAGAATTTTATGTTAACGTGTTAATTTTTATTGTATAAATAACGAAGAATAATTTATCTAGATGTCACTCGAATCCTAGTACTTAGCTCGTAACTATCATTGTGTAATATACTATTGTACCGATACGCTGCTAATAAATCTCACCCTGCTACATCGAAGACTTCATTATCATCATCCTCAATCTACACATCGAACACCACACTAGTGACCCAACAACTCTGTAGATTGTATTTAGCGGCATTCCAGGACGCCGGAATCCGGTCGGCTTGAAGAACAGGCAAGTCAGGTTGAAGTTCTCTTCTGGCATCCGCATCACGTGGCCGAGCCAGGTCCAACGTCGCCTCATCACTTTGAGCGTGATGAGAGGCTGCTTGGTGCGTTCTCTTATCTCCTCTTTGCTCCTGAAGTCATACCCACCACACACCCAGTATTCATCGCAAACATCTCGACTGCCTCATGTAATAACACACCAATTCAAAATAGTGTGTTTTATGTTTTTTGAGCTATTGTTGCATAGAAAAAAATACCACACCAGCCAATTTTTTTTTGGATTTTTTTCTCGAAAAACACCCAAAATACTGTTTAAAATAATACTCGTAAGTAGAGTTATGATTATATAACATTTTTTGTAAAATCTTAAATTACATGGAATAATAATCCACTTGTAGTTGGTGTGTTATTACTCGGAAAAAATATACATGCTCCCTACACAAATCATTTTAGTGTATCATTTAACTATGATTTCACCGTGGAATATGACACTAATTCAACTTTCACCTTCAAATCTCGCCTTTATCAACATATAACAACACTGTATTGAAAAATCATTATCCTTTGTAATGAATCGCACCTACTTTCATTATCACAAATTGCTTTTGTGACAGTAAAATTGTATTATTTTTGTTATTGTGTACAAATGACTAATTTTAATATTATTATTAATACTATCGGCCTATGGTAGGTACTATTGGAATTTGAATTTAAATTCTAATGGATTTAAGTTATGAACTATTTCATTTAATTAATATGTCGCCAACTAGATCTCGGCGAATATTACAATAAGCTCAAGAGACTAATAAAATAAAGGATGGAAACATTAAAAAAATAAATCTCCTATTTCAGACAACACATTTTTAGGTTATAATTATAAATGATTCAACCTTAAATATTCTGTCTGTACTATTGGCTCCTACAGGATTTTCAATGTTTATAATATTCTGTGTTTTGTAATATAAACTATAACGTCTTCCTATCATTAGTAAGCATCGTATAAATGCATATTTGCACCATTAGTTTCCAATTTACAACTTACAATAATTATTCTTCTTGTATTGATTCCATGACGACTTGTGATAAGTAAATAAGGTAAAACTTGCCCATTTTTGCACATGTGTTGACCTTTTTACTATACTTTTATGATAAATATGGTAGTAAAAAAAGTCTAAAAGGTTTATTGCATGTTTGGGTGAAAATTGGATAGTCCAGGTTGATTTTATCCCCATCTGAAGACTCCGAATAGTCCTAGTGATCCTGGATTGTCGGGTTTTAGTTGTTCTTCCAGTGTGCCATTATGACGCAAAAATTTGGAGGAGATTTGGGAATGATTGATGATTTGATCGAAGAAATTTCGAAATCTCCAGCAGATCTTACACAGAATGAAATATATCGCTCTATTTTAGAGCATAATAAATAACAGTATACTTCTGTCAGTAGGTACTTTGCCACCTTGAAACATAAATGCACTTGTAGACATCACGTCATCAGACATGACGTTGTACCTACTTAGTGCATCTGTACAAAGTATTTTCACTATAAATTGACACACTTGAATTGAGAAAAAGAAGAGAGCTGTAATTTAAGACTTGTGTAAAAGGAAGAAAGCCAAAAAAGCATTCAATTCAGGTGAAGAATATGTGAATGAATATAAGAATATTTGAATACCATGGAAGCACTATGTAAAAATTCTTGCCAATTCAAATATGTGCCCAAAAAATGAGTGAATCCGAACGTCAAGTTAGTTTTGATTCATTTTGTATTATTGGCAATCATGAGAAACAATGGGATTACATCTTACGATATGACAAGTCAGTGCAAAAGAAAACCCAAAAACTACCAGCTTCTTTAAGACGTTTAAAAGCAAAACTATGTTTTTACAAACACTTTCAATTTCAAATATGTGGGTGGTGAGTGCTTTAAAAAAAAGGAAGAGTCAGAATTGCTATTGTATAGTCAAGGCAGGTACAACAACTGTTCTCATGCACTCAAGGAAGCAAAAAAAAATAGTATAATTGAACATGTTAATAATATATTTCATAAGAAAAGAATTCCACTATGTTAGAAAAAATAGCCAAAAAGAATATTAAGACGAGAATTTGAATATGGTGAAAATGTTTCCCCAATATAGCATATGATTTGGATCAAAATAATATAAATTTTCAATTGCTACTGAACACCAATATAAAGGCATATTTTTTTCGTATTTCTTCGTCTGAACAGGAACGGAAACAATAATTGAGTAAATTAACTATTTAATAAAAAATAAAGTGATTATCAGCAACATTTATTATTTACAGAACGTTCGAGAGAGATGAAACAGGGTGATATAAATCGTGCAAAAGAAAATCACATTACAGCTGTTACAGCATGTTTTGATTTACAAAAGTTTTAACTGTGTCACAAAGTGAAGTATGAGTCTTTCATTATAAGAGAAAATAATATGCCATCTATAATCTCACTGTTCATGATAGGATGGCTATTAATTGTTACCTTTGGCATCTACAAACAGCTAAGTGAGGTGCGATAGAAATAAGTAGCTGCATAGAAGTATAGAAGTCTTATAAGTACTATTTTTACATATTTTAAATCTAATTTTAAGAATACAGTTGTATATTATATGATAGTTTTCCTATACTTAATTTAAAAAAAGTTTAATTTACATAACGTTTATAATGCTGCAACGTAATTTACGTAAAATATATAGGTAACAAACTATCCTATCATTTCTTAATTTATACTACCAATCATTATTATGTTGAGTGGAATATTCATTAGGGAACTTTGCAATAATTTTACCATAATATTATGTTCTGTAAAACAATTTCCTCAAACTGACTGAATGGTTAAAATACAGTTTATTGCGATAAAATATTGTTTAATTAAAAAATCTCTTCATATTCCATCAGAATATCTAAACATATTTTTGGTTTAATCAAATATCATCGAGAGAGAAACCACTAAGAGCACATAGTATGTCATTCCCCGTAAAAGTCAAAACAAAAATCTCTCTAAGTCGAGATATTTAAGATTATCTTTCAGAATTAGCATGAAAAAAACACCATCTCAAGTTACGTGGTACTTTTTTTATGAAAAAAAAATAATTACGTGGAAAAACACACCAAGTATAGATATATACACCCTCTAAAAATATATAAACGGGAAAAATCACACCAAATCTAGATGTAATATTTTAGTTGTCAAACTTTACGTGGAAAAACACATTTAGGGTATTATTTCCCAAATTATTGTCTTGCAAAAGTTGATTGTATGCTTAAATGATACTCTATTTAAAGATATAAATTATAATTTAAATATTATTTGCACATAATAAACGGCTTTTGCTACACAATTTTTTGAATGGTTTTTTTGCTCTCCTGAAAAGTTGATAATTTAGAGTTAGTGTGTTATTCCATGAGGTAGTCGATCTGTTTTCGAAGCTCAGTATAAGGTTGCTCTGAGCCTTCGTAAAACAAAATACCCTAAATATGTAATATATGTAAAACGTTAATGAGTATAGGTATTATGTATACAGTAACGGACAAATCGAGGGCTTAGTGTCAAACAACACTATCTACAAAAGTGCAACTTTACAGGAGAGCCAAAAATCGTTATTTTAGATTCTTGTAACTCAACAAGGGAAATTTTTATTTAAAACCTAATGTTAATATTTTATAATTTATTGTGTATTGTACATTTATCTTGCTTATGATGATGTTAAAATTTAAAGGGATGGTTTTAAAAAAATATGAAAACAAGGGTATGTAGTTAGCGTTAAACTTTACTGGCGATTTAATAAAAAATTAGAAAAGATTGACATAACGTTGTTTGACTATCATGTAGCTGTAAATGTAAAATAACGTTATCTCAAAAAAAAAACAACACTTTTTTGTAGATAACGTTGTCTGACTTTAAGCACTCGAAATTATCTAAGAGTATTAAACATGTATTTTTGCAGTGTCTAATAATTAATATTTTTTAATAAATATTTTCAGTAATTTTATATCTCTGTTAGAGTGCGGGCATAAACGTCCGATCTCATGCGATCTGACATCCTCATTCACTCATAAATATGATCATTATCCAGGCATCAAAGACTAGAAAATTGTCTTTGATCATTTTAATCATAGGGATTTCTAATTATAAAGTGTAATGCATACTAATTTTCACCCTGTTGACCGGTACAGGTTGTATATTACATATTTGAATTTTAGTTCCCTGCGGAATAAGATTTTTGTTTTATAACAATTTTCTTATTTTGCTTAAAAATACACAAACGAAAATTTAAAAAAAATCTCATTCTAAGATTTTGTAGTATTTTTTATTGATGTATACTGACAAAACGTCGCATAATACTTACATAACCCATATTTTGTAAAACTTCGTATGCACCATAATTACCATACCAATGCATATCATGGTAAATCAGCATACAGTGGATACCATAAGAAATTCTCGGGTATATTAGAAATTGTTTGCTGCAATGCCTATTTATATGCTAGCAAATAATACCACTAAAACTGCAAGGCTCTTTTACGGTGCCCATAGTGCCACTGTATACTGATTTAGTATTGCCAACGATATTCTTTTCTTCAGTATTTTATCTATTTACAAGCGGACCACCGCATTTTTTTCGGATATATTCCCTATACCCAGATACTCCACACTTTCAGTATTGCGATGAAGACATGACCTTTTATAGTTATAACTACAGGCATGGCCCCCACATCCTGAACCGGGCCCCCATGCCATGGATCTTTGGCGGGCCCCCTACCTATCTTTAAGGATAAAGGCAGTGTGATGCTCTACAGTAGCGTTTTCCAAATGGTGTACGCGGGAAAATTAATGTGTATATTTTTTTATATTTTAATACACCCATTTGAATTAAGGAGTTGTCGAGTATCGATACACCTTTTTTACTATTTAAGCAGATTGGTGCTGCGTGTTTATCTCACTTACCTGGTCGACTGGCCTCGCCGGGGTCCTCCTGAGCCCTGGCCCCTAGGCTAGAGCCCTGTCAGCCCCCTGTACCTACGAGGTGAGTTGCGACTGAACTATCGAGCCGTGCGGACGTGTTTTTGCATCGCTATTATTTCGCTTTCGTTATCTTCAATTTTGACCCTGCTATTCACAAGTTTTTAATCCCGTTTCTTTACTAATACCTTTGCCTGCTCTTGGAATACGATTTGTGAAACTTTTGTGTGTTTTCCCCTTGGACTTTCCCGGGAATTGTGACTTTTAATTCATTTAAGAATAGTTACCCAATTATTGTAACAATAATATTTATTGTGCGATAAATTGTATTTGAGTGAGTGACGTGTGACGAGTGTTACCTAGCGCCATGGTCAACCACAAAGGGGACCCCATGCAAGTGGAAGGAATGTCCACTAGGAAGCGGAAGTCGGACGTGGCTGAGGGTATTGGTGACCCAAAGCAGGCCCCCAAGGTCAAGGATAAAAGGCCTGAGAAAGAAAAAGAGAAAGACAAGCAGAGCGCTTCCACTTCAAAGGGCAAGGGCGTTAAGTCAAGGGCTGGTTCGGCCTCAGCATCTTGCGAGGAGATCAATCCCGTGGCTTTGAGTATTCTCTCTGAGTCTCGGGAGAGTGCGTCCAGGGCGACGATTGCCATCAAGAGGGCGCTTGCCACCCTCGAGAAGGACAGTCGTATTGCCAGAGCAACCGTGAACGCAGTAGCCGAGGAGCTTGAGATGGCAATCACTGAAACGTGGGCCATGGCGATAGAGCTGGAGGCGCACAAGGCAATTGTGAAGGGTCGTGCCTCCTGAACGAGAGCCATCATCCAGGCTCCTTTTAATGCTCCTCCCAGGGCTCTCTGGAGTGACATAACCCGTAGAGAGGCTCAACCAACTAGAGTCTCCGAATGGCCACCAGTTCCTCCGAAAACTGTCGCCAGGCCGGGGGTGATATTTTATCCGACTAAGGAGGGCCAAGAATCGACTGCCACAAAGGAAGCGGTCATGAAAACTATTGTGCCTGAAACTTTGGGAGTGCACATCACCGATGTACGCAAGATCCGGGGAGGCGGGATCACCGTGCATCCCAAAAGTGACGACGAGGCTAAGCGGCTCATGGCTGCCCCAGGGCTGACTGAGGCCGGCTTAAAGGCCCAAGTCGCGGGGAGAAAGCTTCCCCGCGTCATAATTTTTAATGTACCCATTGAGACGACAGAAGAGCAGACAGAGGCAATCATAAACAATACCCAGGAGGCGTCTGGCCTTGCATCTGAGGGTTACGCTGGAACTAAACTGAGCCACAAGGCGGGACCGAAGACCGAACGTTGTCATATGATAATATCGATCCCGGGAAAGGCTCGAGAGGCGCTGCTTAATGATGGTAGACTTTTCATGGGGTGGAATTCGTTCCCTGTGCGTGACTTTTGCGGAGTTATCAAGTGTGCAAAGTGCCACTTATACGGACACATGGCGAAGGGTTGCAACGCTAAGGTTACAACGTGCAGCCACTGCACTAGAGAATGGCATGACAGAGCAGACTGCCCCACCGCTGACGAACCAGGCAAGTGCCCTGCGTGCACGCGCTACAAGAAGCCGAACGGCCACTTGGCCACCGATCCCGACTGTCCCGCGCGCCTACACGCTATTGAGGAGGAAAGAAGCCGCACTGATTACTGTCCGCAATGATCTCTTTCGCTCAGATCAACGTGGGCAGAGGTCGAGCCACATCTGCCGAGCTGCTTGAGGTTGCTCGGGATCAAAATACGGACATAATTATGATACAAGAGCCATACGCCTTTGGTCCCAATCGGGGCCTAAGCGGTGGCCGTATCATACAAGCTACCCCGAAATCTCTAGCTTGCATATTTGTAATTGACACCGCACTGACTGTGTTGCATCTCTCGCATCTATCCAATGAGCTCTTCGCGGTGGCGGAGATTGCTAATAACAGGGGGCTCTCCATTGTAGTTATATCTGCGTATTTTCAGTACAGTTCTTCTACCCTGTATTGCACAAAACAACTGGAGAAAATCTTATATGCTTGCAGAGGCAAGCAGATAATTATTGGGGCGGACGTTAACGTCCAGTCCTTGCTCTGGGCTCCCTCTGGGCCCAAACGTAACAAGGACAAACCTGAGCCACTCGAGGAGCTCTTGGCTGCCTTTGATTTGACGGTGCTAAATGACCCTAACGGGCCGGCCACTTTCTCCACCAGAAATGGTGAGTCACATATTGATGTCACTCTGACATCCAGTGGCGTTGCCAGACTAGCCGTGGACTGGCAGGTCCACACGGACGCGGTGGCTAGCGATCACCGTCTGATCACATTTTTGTTCAGAGTTGCGGGAGATGCGGCCCCCATGAGCCAAACCGAGAGCGTACTACTTCCCAGGCGCTTTCGGACGAGCGGTGTCAATTGGGATGCTTTTGACGTCAAATTTAGTGGACTGGCCTCTGCCATGTCGGCTGACGATCTCCACCAAAGAGCCAATGACTTGACTGCGTTCATTACTCAAACTGCGGAGTCCACGCTGGGTAGAACCTCTCTGAGGCCACCCAACCTTGCGCCATGGTGGATACCAAAATTGACGTCTTTGAGAAGGACCATGAGACTTGCCCAAAGAAAATTGCAAAGAGCTAGAAGATCTCAGAACGACTTACCCAGAAATGATGAACCTACGGAGATTGCTTTTAAATCCGCAAGGGCAAAATTCAAAAAAGAGTTAAATAAAGCCAAGAAAAAGCACTGGCGGGATTTTGTCTCTGAAATGGGGGGCTATGATCCGTGGGGACCGCCTTTCCGCGTGATAAAGCTGGGCTCAAGGCCTGGTAAAGTCATGGCGGCTATGCGGCGCCCCGATGGCACCTTTGCGATGGACAGCGCAGAGTCTGCATCCATACTGCTGGAAGCTCTAATTCCACAGGACATACCTACACCACAGGACTCCGAGGAAACCCCGAGGCCAAACGCCAAGAATCCAAAGAGCGTTGCCCCTCCCGGGGATAGGATAGCCGACT
Organism: Rhyacophila brunnea; assembly: GCF_057557595.1. Lineage (NCBI taxonomy): Eukaryota > Metazoa > Arthropoda > Insecta > Trichoptera > Rhyacophilidae > Rhyacophila > Rhyacophila brunnea. The sequence goes on along the minus strand of NW_028232796.1, from coordinate 2,414,460 downwards.
CGGATGTTACGGACTCACAAAACGGGGCTACTAAGGTTGCTCAAGCAATCCAAAGAGTGAAAGAATTACTCTCCGGCGACGGAAATATCCCCGCATCGACAATTAAGGCGATAACAATGGAACTGGAGGCAGTCGTCGTGGAGACTTGGTCTCTCGCAATCAAGCTTAAATCCAGCAAAGCCATACTGGAAGATCGTGCCTCCTACATAAACGCGGTTGCCGCTGCCACTGGTGACGCAGTCAGTGAAGGAACCAAGTATTCTTGGAGCGACGTCACTCGAAAAGGCGCCAAGCCGGTCAGACAGACTTCTCCGGAATGGCCAATTGTGCCACCAACAACCGCCGCAAGGCCCGGCGTGTTCTTTTTTCCTACACAAGAAGGAATGGAGTCTCCGGCCACTAAAGAAGTCGTCAAGAAAGCCATCGTGCCCGCGGAACTAAAAGTCCAAATAACGGGCTTGAGAATGGTACGTGGAGGTGGGGTAATCATTCACCCCAGAACCGAGGAAGAGGCCAAACGACTGGCCGCCGCTCCTGGTCTAAAGGAGGCCGGTCTCCGGGCTGAAATCGCAGGAAAAAGGCTCCCGCGGATAATTGTATTCAACGTGCCGGTCAAGACGACGGAGGACGACCTTAAGGAAGCCATTAAGGCCAACACTCAAGAGGTCACGGGTCTCCCCTCGGAGGCATACCGCCATGTTAAACTGAGCCACAGGGCAGGCCCCAGAATCGGAAAATGTCACATGGTGATATCGGTCCCGGCAAAGGTGAGGGAAGCGCTCATCAATGACGGGCGCATATATATGGGATGGGAATCCTTCCCAACCAAAGACTTTTGTGGCGTCGTCAAGTGCACAAGGTGTCACTTATACGGCCACATGGCAAAGAATTGTTCGGCGAGAAGCGCCACATGCGGCCATTGCACCGAGGAAGGACACGATAGGGCTGAATGCCCTAATATTAAGGCCCCCGGAAAGTGCCCGGCCTGCGCCAGGCACAAGAAGCCGCATCAACATGCAGCGATCGACCCTGATTGCCCAGCGCGCAAGTACGCAATGGCACAGGAGCGGAACCGAACGGATTATTCGATTCAATGATTCGGTTCGGTCAGTTAAATGCGGGCAAAGGGAAGGCTATAACGGCGGAGCTGATCAAGACGGTTCGGGAAATGGACATCGATTTGGTTCTGGTGCAGGAGCCTTACTCCTACGGCCCCAACCTGGGTTTCAGTGGGGGTCGGGTAATGCACCACGGCCTGGGGTCCATGGCCTGCATCTTCGTTGCGAATCCTACCCTAGTGGTGCTACACCTTGCCCACTTGTCGAGCAAACTCTTTGCCGTAGCGGAGGTCTCCGACCGATCGGGGAATTCCATTGTGGTGGTCTCTTCTTACTTTAAATTCAGCGTAAACATCCTGAAATGCGTCGAGCAGCTCGATAAAATTCTGGTTGCATGCCGCGGCAAACAGATTATAGTGGGAGCGGACGTCAATGTTCAATCATGGCTGTGGGCCCCCCGGGGGCCGCGGTCTGGCCGGGACAATCCGGCGCCCCTCGAGGAACTCGTGGCAACTCACGACCTGACGGTGCTGAATAACTCTAATGGTCCAGCCACATTCTCTACCAACAATGGGGAATCTCACATTGATGTCACTTTGATATCCAATGGTTCTGCCGGACGCGTCGTGAACTGGACTGTCCATTTGGAAGCGTCAGCAAGCGACCACCGTCTGATCACGTTCGCCTACAGGACCGAGAGGGGCCACGCGTCTCTCGCTCCACTTGTGAGCGAGTCACTGCCGAGGCGTTTCAGGACCAAGGGAACCGACTGGGTACGTTTTGACCGCGAGTTTGTTGAGGGTCTGGACAGGATGGCCTCGCGCCCTCCGCCAAAGGACATGCACGCTGCGGCTGAGGACCTCACGAATCTCATTATTGAAAAAGCGGAGGGCACTATCGGAAGGACGACCCCGAGACCGCCGAACCTCGCACCCTGGTGGAAGCCGAGACTGACAAGACTGAGAGACACGATTAGGAGGGCCAGAAGGGCCTTACAAGCAGCGCGAAGATCGCTGGAGGGGCCGCTGCACGCGGACCATCCGCTTGCGGTCACCTACAGGACCACTAGACTCAAGTTCAAAAAGGCAATCAGTAAGGCTAAGAAGGTGCACTGGAGAGAGTTCGTCACTGAAATGGGTGGCAATGATCCGTGGGGCCCCCCCTTCCGCGTGATGAAGCTGGGCTTACGGCCCGGAAAAGTCATGTCGGCGGTACGGCGCCCCGACGGATCGTTCACCAATAGCTCTGAAGAGTCCGCCACAGTCCTGTTGGATGCTCTTATCCCGCAGGACAACGAGTCGCTCGACATTGACAACGACCGATTTCAGCAGCTTCGCGTCTATGCGCTGCTCCCCTTAAACACTCCGCGATCCGCAGCCACTACCATGTCCGAGCTAGGGATCCTGTTTGCCAGCCTCCCGATTGGCAAAGCCCCGGGGCTTGACTGCATAGATAACGCGCTAGCGAGAAGGGCGTGGTCTCTTGCCTCACACGAGATCACGCAACTCTACAAAGAATGCATGAGTAGTGGCATATTCCCCGACTGCTGGAAAAAGGGTCATCTCACGGTGATCCCCAAAGCCGGCAGTCGCTCTCCTTGTGACCCGAAAGCGTATAGACCGATTACGCTCCTTCCCGTCTTCGGGAAGATATTGGAAAGATTGATAAACAGCAGGATTGAGTCCCACCTGTCGGAAAACTGTCCAATCTCGCAAAGACAATTTGGGTTTAGACCCGGAAAGTCCACCGAGGATGCGATTCGCTTTGTGATCGATTCTGTGGAGAGCTCTGGCAAGGACCTCGTTGCCGGGATTTTTCTCGACATAGCGGGCGCGTTTGATACTGCGTGGTGGCCCTTGGTTCTGGCAAAGCTTAGGCTGAAACAGATCCCCGGGGACCTCTTTGCCTTAGTTCAAAGCTACTTCAGCAATAGGGAGATAACCTACGACTCCGGCCCCAGCCTGATTCACAGGAGGACCACCATGGGGTGTCCCCAGGGCTCCGTCCTGGGACCCCTTCTGTGGAACATTCTGTTTGACGACGTTCTGTCCCTGCCACTGCCTCCGGGCTGCACGCTCGTTGCGTACGCCGACGACTTGCTCCTGCTTGTTGGGGCGACCAGCCGACTGGCACTTGAGCGTGCAGCCACGGACGCCTTGGGCAGAATCCTTAATTGGGGGTTGCTGAACAAGCTGACCTTTGCCCCGAGCAAAACGGAAGCTGTCCTCCTCAGGGGTAGTTCTCGGGTCAACATAACTCGACGGCCGCCCACGGTTCGTTTTGGCCAGACCTCAGTGCGTTTCTCCGAAAGGGTTACGTATCTGGGAGTAATTCTTGATGACAAGCTGTCTTTCGTTCACCACGCCAAGACGGCCGTCTCTAAGGCCAATTCGGCCTATCAGAGAATGGCCCGAATGGCGGGCAGCAATTGGGGACTTAAGCCTAGAGCCCTTAAGGTTGCATACGGCGCAATTTTCATGGGAATTGCCGGTTACGCCTCCAGCATTTGGCATTCTCGAGTAAACTCCTTAACTCTCGTGAGACGCGCACTATTAAGCGGGCAGCGACTTGCGCTGATCTCGCTTACCAAAGCCTACCGCACAACTTCTACTGACGCGCTTGCCGTACTCGCGGGGGTGCTACCCCTCGATCTGCACGTCCAAGTCAGAGGATCGATCACCCTCCTCTTGAGGGGGATCAGCACAATACTCGCCGGTGTCCATCTGACACCACCGCAGAGATCCGAGGACGTTCCTTACAGGAAGACTGTAAGTGACATTGTGTACAAGACCGCATTTGCGGCATGGCAGGCGAGGTGGACCGCCTCCCCCAAAGGGCGGCACACTTACCGTTTTTTTCCAGACGTATTCTGCAGGCACCAAACTAGAAGACTCCAACCTTCGCACTGGATTAGCCAGTTCCTCACCGGCCATGGCAACTTCGCCGCCAGACTCCACGAGTTTGGCTTGATAGTATATGGGCCGGGTTGTACCTGCGGGCATGACCACCAAGATGTTGAACACATCCTCTGGGATTGTCCGCTTCTGGAATTCGAACGAGCGGAGCTGTTTGCCAGGGTCCGTCCTCACACGGGCCCAATTGGTCATGGAGATCTGGTAGCAACCGAGGCCAACTTTGCGGCATTTGAGAAATTTGCAGCGTCGTATGGGGAGCGGGATAGTCCCGACTCTTCCGTAGACTCATCCATTTCAATTCGTGACACTCAGTATGCGGGTACACAAAGCGCTTAACGTCAGCGGACAGCAGAGCCAGTCCAAAAACAAACATTTTCTTTCTTAACTTTCTTCTTTAAGCACTACGGTGCATGGTTGCAGCATCAGTCCCGTGCGGCTCCGTCTCGGGACGGAATGAGCACTTAAAATCACTTCTTTCAGACACGTTTAAAGCGTCATAGAAAGCGGCCGTGCATATCCACGGTTGTGCATATATGACGGGTGGTGGTGGGCACTTTAACGGCACATGAAGATGTCAGAACCTGTCAACTAAGACTATCTGCAATCTTGCCGTTGGAGACTCACCATTCTCCTGAGCTTACCCAGTCGGAGGTGGGATTAATTTTTGATGGCCTTAGGGCGGGAAAAGCCCCCGGACCTGATGGGATCAACAATGTGATTGCCAGAAGGGCGTGGCTTCGAGCACCTCATGAGATAGTTGGGCTGTATGCTGACTGCATGAACAGGGGCATCTTCCCGGACTGTTAGAAGAAGGGTCTCCTTAGGATTATACCTAAGATGAGCACACGACCACCGCATGACCCAAAAGCGTACCGTCCAATCACTCTTCTGCCAGTGCTGGGTAAGATATTAGAGCGGTTAATCAGCAGAAGGCTGGAGGAACACCTTGAGAGAATCTACCCTATCTCGGAGAGGCAATTTGGCTTCAGACCCGGCAAGTCTACTGAGGACGCCATCAGATTTGCACAGAAATTTGTTGAGGACTCAGAAGGAGTCATTGTGGCAGGCTTCTTTTTGGACATAGCCGGTGCCTTCGACACTGCATGGTGGCCATTTATTCTATCTAAGCTTCGGCTCCGATAGATCGCGGGGGACCTCTTTGCCCTAGTGCAAAGCTATTTTAATAAAAGGGAAGTTATATACGACTCTAGCACTGAATTGATTTACAGGGAGACCACCATGGGGTGTCCGCAGGGTTCCGTGCTTGGCCCCTTGCTTTGGAATATACTTTTTGACGATGTTTTGACGTTACCTCTGCCACCGGGATGCGCGCTCGTCGCGTACGCTGATGACCTTCTTTTACTAGTTGGCTCGTCGAGCCGTCCGACACTCGAGCGCGTAGCTAATGACGCATTATCGAGAATCCTTAACTGGGGTAAGCTTAATAAGCTTGCATTTGCACCTGGCAAAACGGAAGCTATCCTCCTCAAGGGCAGCTCAAGGATAAACATAAATAAGTGATCACCCGCAGTGCGCTTCGGCGACTCTGCTATAAGGTTTTCTCGAGAGGTGACCTACTTGGGGGTCGTTCTGGACGAGAAGCAGACCTTTTTGAATCATGCTAAAGTAATTGTGGCTAAGGCCAACTCAGCCTATCAGAAGGTTGCTCGCCTGGCGGGCAACAATTGGGGCCTAAAGCCTCGGGCCCTGAGAATTGCCTACGAGGCTATATTATGGGCATCGCTGGCTATGCCTCCAGCGTGTGGCACACTAAAGCCTCGCTGACAATTGTGAAGAGGGCTCTGCTTAGTGGACAGAGAGCTGCTCTGATTGGCCTTACTAAGGCCTATAGGACTACATCTTTGGATGCCCTGGCGGTCCTTGCGGGGGTCTTTCCCCTCGACTTGCACGTTCAAATTAGAGGATCGATCACTCTCCTTATGAGGAGGATCAATACAACTCTCGCCGGTGTCCCTCTGACACTGCCATCGAGAGTGGAGGGCGTGAGCTACAGAAAGACTGTATCTGAACTGGTCTACAAGATCGCATATGCGGCATGGCAGGCGAGATGGGTGGCCTCCTCTAAGGGCCGCCAGACTTTTCTATACTTTCCAGATGTCTCGGTGAGACACATGACGAGGAGACTGGTGCCGACCCACTGGACTTGTCAATTCATGACTGGCCATGGAAACTTTGCGGCCAAACTGCAGGGGTTTGGTTTGGCAGGACATGGGTCGGGTTGCTCATGTGGACACGACCAGCAGGACGCAGAGCACGTCCTGTGGGACTGTCCACTTATGGGCCCCGAACGAGCGGAGTTGTTTGCCCGGGTCCGACCCCATTCGGGCCCAATAGGACACGCGGACATGGTGGCAACCGAGGCCAATTTTGCGGCCTTTACTAAATTCGCCAGAGCGTACGGGGGGCGGGACACTCTCGACTCCCCTTGCGACTCTTCAAATTAAAGTCACTGATAGTTGCCATATAAATTAACATCATGCATTCGCACTTCGGTGCAAGGTTGCATCACCAGTCCCGTGCGGCTCTGCTCGGGACAAAAATGAGGGTTTAAATTCTTTGATCTGGCACACGTAAGGGTTATGTTAGCCGGCCGCGTATGACGTGGCTGCATATACATAACGGGAGCGGAGGTGGGAATTTTACACACCATGTACCTACGAGGTACAGAGACCTGTCGCATCCGCAGTAATTGTGGAATGCGCGTATTTTTGGGATCGTTAGTGTCCGTTTATGTCATTCGCAGTGTCTTGTAATTTAGACATGCTGCATCAGAATATCAAAGCAAAGATTGGATGCGCACCAATCCATGAGTGCCACGGGCATTCCACTGACAAAGACCTTGCTGTAGAATGCCGATATGAGAAAGGCCTACCCATTGATAGGGCTATTCGACAACCAAATTATCCGTGTCATGATCCTCAGTTATGAGGTCCTGACAATAAAGAAGAAGTAATATTCCATTCACGTAAATAATTAGTATATTTTGGTTCCTGGGAGGGCTGTCCGGACCCGAACCCTCCCTTCATGCGTGCGCGCCTGGCTCCCTGGAGAATCCCTGTCAATTGCCAGTCTTTTTGTGTTCAGTTCAGTTCAGTTCATGACAGCATTCATTAGCTCTACAATATATTGTCTCTGTTCTGGCAGAACACACTAACTGGAGAATACTAGTTTTGAGTAATTTGACTTTGAAGTTGTTAAAATGTTTGAAATGGTCTATCATGTGAGTTTATTAAGTAATCGTAGAAAGGATGACTTTAAAATAAAGACTATTTATTTATTAAGAAGGTTTCCAGACGGTAAAGTATGAAATAAGGAATATTTTGGTATAACTAACTCAATATGTCATTTTTTCGAATTAGTGTCTTCTGCCAGAACAGTGACGAATACTCTGTGGCCAGTATTTAGGGGCCTTCCAAGACGATTAACTTAACCAGATTCGCTTGAAGAAAATGCAGATCTAGTTGAGATTCTCCTGTGGCACCTGCCTAGTTATAATGACGAGTTTACAGATAAATTATGAGTTTTCAAAAATCCTTTTATTTTTAAAATGGATCTGAGTAGCTAAAAAATAAATGCTTATCTTCTCCTGTTTATACCGATTATTATAATAGGTGTACCTTCATATAATAATATGTATATTATATTCATCTATTTTTAATAAGCCTGCGTCATATCTACGACAATATCATGTTAAAAGAAGTCTTGCTTGTTAATTATTGAGATAACTGGACTATAAAAAACCATTCAATTAAAACCAAATTAGTCCTTTTTCAATTCAACAGCTTTTAAATTATCTTCATATTTACATAAATACCTAGTATGTATCTCGGAACAGTGTGGCGGTATATTTTGATGCAAAGCCATTAAAACCCAGCATGTAAACCAGGCCATCTGCTTCGATAGACTTAGAAATAAAACACATCCTAATCATTTTTTTCTTATTATTATAAGCCACGCTCTATAATTTTAGTCCATGAGTTCAAAAAATATAACAATATTTATACAGGGTGTGGTGATATATATATATATATTTTTTTTATAAATTTTATACTTATGTTTTTAATGATGATTGTTATAACAAAATTGTATTAATCTCTTTATGGATGATAGTATTCAGCAGCTTCATCCACTAGTCTAAGTTTTTTTTAGGTGCCATATAATAAATATAATCAGGAGGGTGACAAGCATGGGCCCCACATCGTGAATTGGGCCCCCAGGCTAAGATCTTTGACGCCCCCCCCTACCTATCGCATAGGATAAAACCAGTGTACCGCTCTACAGTTGCGTTTTCTAAATGGTGTACGCGGTAAAATTAATGTGTATGTTTGTGTTTTATTGTATATTTTAATACGTCCATTTCAATTATGGAGATGTCGAGTATTGATACACAATTAAATATTGTATCGTACAACCACATAACTTTAAATAATAACATCGTTGAAGGAAAATAGCGCCGCAGGCGACTTTTTTACTATTAAAGCAAATTTGTGATTTTGTTTTATCTCACTTATCTGGTCGACTCGCCTCGCCGGGCCCCCAGGCTAGAGCCCTGTCACCCCCCCTTTGTGGGGGCCATGGACTGACATTATGTAAGTTTTAGTGCTTTTATCACTTTTTTTGTGAAAGTTTGTATAAAAATTAAATCATATTACAAGAAAGTTTTATGGATCAACATTGATATTATTTTGACGGTCTCCCGAGAGATTTTTTTACGACAAATTGTTGTTGGCAATTCGTTCAATCTATGAAGTCCACGCATACAATGAAAAAACAACAAACTTATAAATTTACAAGATACGTCATTCAGTAACGTGCATACTGCTAGTCTACCATGGGGATGCTTACTTTAAATTAAGATATTTCTCTCATAAACAAGGAACGAGGATCCCTTATAATATAATTTATTTAAATTATATTGAATTTTCTTATCAATATAAATTTGTATAGGTACCTACTTATCTCATAGTCGGCTCATTTATTGCTTATTAAGGGTCGTCCATAAATGACGTCACATGATTATCGGTGTTTTTGATCCCTTCCCCTGAATAACACACTTCGTCACAAAATCTTTTACGCCCTGTATTAACTAGGTACTACATACTTTAAAATTCTTGAAAAAAAAAGTATTTCTATTTTGCTAGTTTTTAGACGTCCCATTTTCTACAAGACCCCCCCCCCCCCACTCCTCCAAACACTCCATCACGAATCATCATATTATATCAAAACCTCTCCCTTTTAAGAGCGTTACTTGATATCATTGATTGCCCCTTATTGCATAATAAGTATTAATTATTAGGTACCAACAATATCTAGTTTTAATAAAATATTTGTCTGTAAATGCTTCATAATGTACACCAGCTGTATATCAAAATAATATGTAATGAAAATTCCACCATAGGACCCTCGCTGTGCGCGTTGACTTTCACGGAGGACGGTTCCAATTACCGTCTCGTCTTGACCCGGTATTCGGTGAGCCAGTCCAGTATGAAATATTGGTTTAAACAACGGACCGCTCCGATACCAACACCTCTGCTCAAAGCGCGTTGAAATATTTATCGGACTGTTAATAAAGCCGTTGTTTTCGTTTTATTAATTTTAAACGCCTCTACCTGGAGCGATAAGTGGATTTTGTGAATGGAAATATTGTATTTTTTATTTCACCTTTTGTTTTAGCACCTGTTTGTGGGGCGATCGCCATTTATGATTTTGGATTGGTTTATTATGAACTGCCTTCAACAAACCATACCGCAAAATTAAATATTGACGGCATTAAAAACAGAAGCTATCATAAAAGATTTTAGTAGGCTCTAACAAAGGATTTAAGATCACATTGACAAGACAATAAATTGTCGTCTTTTATTTAATTATATCTGAAACGCAATATTACAATAATTTATTAGTATCTCCCGCATATAGTCACAACAGTGATGCGACGCGGCATCCTGTCAAAACGGGTAAAGTTGTGATTATATTGAGATAAACGTCGCGTACTGTCACGCTGTCACGGCAACATAATTCAGTCTATGGTTTTGTCGTTTTGCACAATATTTTGAACGGTCACCAACTCTGTAAATTCAATGATGAAGAGTGCCAGCTCTAATGAATTATTCATGCTAATTTCAATTAATTTTATCAGTTTCTACGTATGCGTACGTTAAAATTACTTGAAAAACACGCGATTTTGACATGAGTCGGAAATCAGTAGGCACGTAAAAAATGATAAAAAAAAACGTTCATTGGGTCATGCAGATGTCGTGAGGAACGTGAGGTGGCCTCTTTGTTGTTCTGGTGATTTCCGCAGATTTTGATAACTGACAATGTTCGTTTAAAGGTTCAAAATGTGCTACGGGATGGGAGCATCAGTCTGATAACTTTTTTAACACCAAGAAAAATGACATTACACACTTTTTTAACGTAGCGGTAGCTTACTGTGACGTCACGTGATAGTACACAGCATGTGCACATATATATTTATATAATCACAACTTAAATGTCATTGTACATCTGCCTAAGATTCAGTGATTTGTATTGGCGGAAATATTACCTAAGTACATTCAGTTTCAGTTAGAAATATGCAATTGCATGGTGTTTCAATAATTGTATAAAGGAAATTTCTTAATCTGGAAAATCATTAAATTATTGTCATTAGTACTCTCTCGTGATATGACACTGACAGGCCCCCCGCAGTCATGCGCCGATCATATTTTGTATTAAGTTTTGGTCAAATTAATTGAGGTGCATGTCGCCTACTGTCACGCCGTCGCGGCAACAAATTAGTGTATGGTTTCGTCATTTTGCAGAATGTTTTGAACGAGCACCATCTCTGTAAATTCACTGAAGAACGACACTGATGAAGAGTGCCAACTATAATGTATTAGTAATTTGAATTATTATTAATTATTCATGCTAATTTTAACAGTTTAAATATGACGTGATGCAGTCGAGATGAGTTGGTATGTGCAATGTGTTTAGTATTTCAGCCATATTGTATAATGTCAAACCATTCCCATGGTCAGTATTCAAAGAATTATTAATGGTTTACGCGCATAGCAGATGTTAACGCTATATGTAATATGTAGTTTTCAGAATTTCAGTGATTTATAGAAAATCAGCTCTGTTCCGATTAGCAGACAATAAAGTGAAGATTAATCTGATTATTGCAGACCATCAATATCAACAAACAAAATATGATTCACATATCCTCTCATTTTATACACTCGTGTCAAGCCTATCAGGCACCATTAGCGATGGGTGCCAGATTGGTAAATATGCTCCCTAAAAACATCGACATTTTCAATGATGTAGGTACCTTTTTATGTTTTTGATGTAGGTTGCATTTTTTTTTTGAAACTTTATTTTTCTGGATAAAATTGTAGGTACCTTCCTATGCTTTTTGTTTTCAAAATTTTATTTTTCTGTAAGTATTAAAATGTACTTAAGTATTTGATTTTATTTATTTTTTTTGTTATTATTATTATTATTTTCTATATTCTCTTCTTCTCTCTTGTGAGGGTAATATTTGTTATAATGTAAATCTCATGTTGTGTACGGCTAGAATTTAGATTTGTTATGTCCACAATGTTTTGTATTCTTAAATAAATAAAATGCACAATCTCACAATCACAACATCAAAAAGATAATATTTATGAAACTAAAGGGTTTGGGATTGCATAAGTAATAAAATTTCAGACAATAGACATTATTCTAGCCAAACAATACGTAGGTATATTAGTTTTAAAATAAATAAAAGAGTTTATTTCCCAAAAAGAATTCGACATCCTTCCAGTTTTCGTAGGCGGTATCTAATAAAACTAGTTTTATAATTCCCACTTAATTATATAGCATCGTTATTCGAGTTTAATTTGAATGCACGCGCAGTTAAAATGAAAATTTAGTGCCACTAGTTTGATTGTTGTTGTACGGGAACCGTTATAATTTGTTTCTACAGGTCTCGTCGTATTAGAAACTCACGAAAATCCGTCCAATCGGAGGCACGCTACTGTTTAACATAACTTACAGATATATTATAAGGTGAATAAATAGATGACTCGCACATAAATGTTGCATTGGTTGCACATTATATAAAAATATTCTTTTCAATATGTATGAAGACAAAATGTGACTAAATAATAAGTAATCGTTACTTATCTATATACTAACTTATCGTTTTTATGAGGATTTTACATTAAAATAATACTTTTTGTTTAGTTTCTACTGAGTACCTACACATGAGTCGCCTAGAGTCATAACATTTTGCAATTTTCTCATTGTTTAGTTAAATATACCAAGTGATCCTAAATGGATTAATTTATATAAAGAAAAATAGTTTGCTATCGAGAGTTACTTTAAACGATGTGAAAATGGTTGACAAAGTTGACTGTTGGTGTCATAACTCACATAATTTCAATCAATAATAACCTAACCTAACCTAAACTAACCAAACAGAGAGCTATAACTATAGAGTGCTATGTGTCTGCAGCCTTAGGCGTATTATATATATTAAAAAAAAAATATTGTAAATCGACTAACTTGCTCATATTCAAGGGAGCTTAATACTTTTTTTCTAATTACAAAAATAGTGCTCTGGTGTTTTTTTGCGATTATCTCAAAACTCGATTTTTGGAATATGTCAGTTATGACTCTAAGAAACTCATAAAATATATAGTAAACTACTATAAAAAGCTAACGTTGCTATGAAAAATACCATTATTTGAGTTAGTTAGGTACTGTGTAGAGAAGTAATCTTGAAAAATTGTTACTATAATTTAATTTAAAATAATTTTTTAATACGAAACACGTATCGGATAAAAAATAATATATATACGAATATCAAATGATAATCTATTTTATAAATCACCGTACATTAAAACAATCTACGCACTGAAAGACTATAATGATTTAATAAAATATGTCATTTAATATTGCATTCATATTGGAATGAAATTTCATAAAGCTATCATCCGCAATTGTTAAAAACCTTAAACATTTCAAGATTTTTAACACGGTTTTAGATACACCTAATCAGTTAGTTCCTTAAATAATTAATTATTAGATACATTCTGCGGTATATTGTTTGTCGTAGACCAGATAATTTGGAGAAACTGGTAGTTTTAGGTTAATAGCCTAAAAAAGCGTCAGTGGGCTGTAGTAAACAACAAGCTTAACGGAAGTAGCCTTGAAAAGCAGAGGGACATACGGTGTTGAAAAATTCTTGTGACATAAAAGATCAGAAGAGAAAGAGAAAAATTACATAAAAGCATTTAAGGGTAGTCATAGTCCTCAGCCTTAAGAAAACGACCTCACAAATGACAGTAAGTATGTCACATGGGCAGTAAGTTTGAAGAAACAAACAGGCAACCAGCTTGCAATACGCGTACGTAAAGAATATGTTTCATATGACAAAAAATGTTTTAGAATTGCCTTCAATTGTTGTCCTATTGCTACAAAGTATTCATATGACTCGTCAAGGCCTGTGCCTTTTAATTAACGGTTAAAATATGTCCTGCGCTTTATCTATGGCACTTTTGATACGTCGTGACGAATCTATCATTGACAAATAATAACTGTGGACGGAAATGTTATTGCAAAAAATATGCAGTGATTGGTATTTTTCAGTCAGTTAAGAAGCAATTATATTTTTCTATCGAGTCAAAATAATAAAAATACCATATTATTGTCGTGTGCGAAGCCGTATCGAAGGGTGGAGGTAGGCTGTTAAGATCTGCCATAAATAGTGCACATTAAACTTTGCTAGTCATACGTATTTGTTGTTATTGAACTAAGACTATAATTTGATTTACAGATGGTGTTGGTTAGTTTTTAAAAGTTAATTAAGCCCTGCCTAAACCAAACCATAATTGTTTTAGTATATTTTTGACTTGAAGAAATTGTGCAAACTTTTTTATTCATACTTTTTTTTAATTTTCCGATGGATTAAGAATACATATTACACATATTGTTGGTTAGTTTTTTTTAATTAATTAAACCCTGCCTAAACCAGTAATAGATACAAAATATTGTTATATCCATAAAATGTGTAGATATAAGTTATGTATGATTTAATTGCATAATCATAAATATTTTATAGATATTGACTATTAATTATCTGTTATTGCTTGAATTTTGCAGGGTTTCATTGAATTTTAAAAACGAATCAACACCATCTGTAAATTGTAGTCTTATTTCAATGAAAACAAAAATACGTATGACTGACAAAGTTTAGTGTACATAACAGCCTACCTCCACCCTTCGCCACTGACTGCAAAGCATCTATTCTAAGTAGAACACGTTGGAATATTATGTAGGTAATAATGAAAATAAATTATCTCAAAGAAGATGGTGTTGTGTTAGACAATATTTAAATAAAATTGAATTGACTGTGTAAATATGAAGTTGCTATTAGCAATCTCTGTGTACGAGCTCACTTACGCATAATATTCTAAGGTGCCTACTTAGATGCAGGTCCGTGGCATTATCTTGTCTATTTTATTTAATTAATGTTTCATTGTTAAAGCGCTGATGCGGCTGTTTCCTCCCACTTTCCGTCTTATATTGCCTTAGTGGCCGAAAGTGGGCGAGCATTCTTCCATTTGTCAGTCTTAACACTAAAATGACCGTTGACCATTGCCGGAAGTGGGTCGGGAAACTTTGATTGGACAATAGAAAAGCAATAAAATCATATATCGCGTAAATTTTAATGGGTATTTTATTCACCATTAATATTATGTTTGATATTATGCCAAGAACATATAAAATCAACAAATAAATTTAAGGTGTCTACAAAATAAAATTAAGTTATATTTTTTCATTGTAGCTACCTACATAAACTGTCTCAAAATGTATATAATAACAGTATGTAATGATTCTTTTGCAGTATTATTTATTATTTATATTAAAAAATCTTTCAGCATTTTTGTCTGCCAATTCTTACTTGTTGCAAGTGTAATGTAAGTTATAACAAAAAATCTTGGAGTGATCCATGACGTCGGTTAGTAATTAAAATAATACCTACTTTGATTTAAAATACAATAGCCGATCGCCTTCAGAGAGTATTAAAAGTTATTATTTAAATTTGTCGTAATTAAGTATTACTCATTTAGCATGGTCGTCTATGTGCGTGGGCGCGATGCCCGAGAGATGCGGTTCGAAGATTTTTTCTATTGGTTATAATATTTATTTTCTCAAAAGTGTTTTCAAAATTATGTATGTAATGTATTAGTTTGTAATTAATCGAGTTTGAAGATTGGATCCAAAATATTATTATGACGTAGGTAATGTTAATATTGGAAAATACAGTTTCTGGTAGTAAAAACTATGACTTATTGACAAGGTTATGCCTATTTGGAGATTGATCAAAATTACGCACATTTATAATAACTAAAAACAATCAATATTCATTTACCATAAGTAAGAATAACAGGGGTAAAAGGTTTATAATATTATGTTCATTAAAATAGTAATAAATTAATAATACATTGCCTACACTGTTTTACAATAAAAATAACTTTTTATACAAATAATTATTTTCTTGATGAATCAAAATACCGACATGTATATAATTGAGTTTGTTTTTACATATCTATAAAAATGTATTTACTTATGTAAAAATAATAAATAATGTGTGTTGCTGTTGCTGCATACAACTAAAGCACAACTACCATTGTACAACTTCTCTATCCTAAACCCTTTAAAACTTCTCATTTCACCACGAACGCGAAATCTTTGATGGGTCAAACGAGACATCGGGGCTTAGGGTGTTAAAGAAACGAACCGGCAAACCGCGCCTGCTGTTTTTATTTATAACGAGGGCTGCCCCATTTAATTGGGGTAAGCAACAATTTGGGCTTATTTTTTGTACGTGTGTAGCATCCTTGTCTTTTTGCTTATTAGACGCCCAGATATGTATCATTTATTCTCTACCTGTTGACATTTTATTACCTTGGGTAATTGAGAGAACCTTGGTATTTTAGGCACCGGCGATATTACATAGGAAAATATAATAATTTTTCCTTTTATTATAAAGAACCATTTCATTTTGGAGGGTTTATAATTTGATGATAAACGTTTATATATTTTTAATTGTAGGTACATCTTTTACTGTATTATAATATTTAATGTTTAATGTATAAAGTTGATTAATTTTGCATATGTAGGTACTTAAAACACGTATGTACTCATTGACTATACGTAAAGTATATAATTCATAAAGTATAATATTAAATATTAATTGGTATTCACTTTTCGACTATCTCCGATTCTAATAAGATCATATATGGGCCTCCGCAGAGTGGCTGTTTGTATTAACAAATTTTATTTTTATGAGAAATGGATGTCAGCCACTTGCTCAATCTACTAGGTCCATACTCTGACTCAATCTCAAATTGAAAAACAATTTGTGTACTTGCCAGATTCAGGATTCGAACCTGGGACCTACGACGTTGCCGCGCGGCCATTGTGGGTGTTATACAATTATTTACGATACTCGCACGCCGTCTTTTATTTACTGAAGTAATACTTGATAATGCTCACCATGTGGACAAAATACATACCATTAAGAATTCTTTACGTAATACATAATTGTTTGGGATGCGTATGGTTATTACTTTTCCACCACAACTGCAAACTTAAGTAGGTTACATAACTGTCCAAAAATAAATTATCTTTATATAATTAATAAAGTGAAAAGACTTTTCTGTAAATATAGTATGTAAGCTTTTAGGTTTGTCAATAATTATTATTATTGTATATAATGAATATGGTTTGTCTTTATCTAACAAGTAAAATTCACGTACTACGCTAATAAATACGATTTGTCAATTTATTGAGTTTTCTTAAAATTGCTCTACAATGCTCGGATTAGGTTGACTTCCATTGGATCATTCCATGTGATATATCTATAATAGGCATTGCTTCGGTCGCGTTTGGTTCTGAGAAACAATGACTGGCGTATATGACACTGTAAATATTATCTTACCTGTAATTTACTGTGCTTTGATGCGATCGTATTCAGCGAGCTTATATGTTTTATAGGTACTTAAATATAATTTAAACCTAGTCAATAATAATAAATTAGACATCTGCCAAAGTATTGTCGATATATACCAGTGTAATATAATTAATCACAACTAAATGATTGTACAGTGTGTCTTTACGTGTTGTGTCGTACAGTTTACTTAACAATAATTGTTATTTATTAATTAAAATTATAATTATAACATTTATTGACGGAATTTTATATTATATTTGATTCCCATTTTTTTAAATTAGGTAGGTACTATAAGTAATTACCCCTACAAGAAGGGGGGCTGACAGGGCTCTAGCCTGGGGGCCGGGCTTAGGGCCCCCGACGTGGCGGGTCGAGCAATTAAGTGAGAAAAACACACACTTCAATAATTGTTCTCAAATAGTTAAAAATTCGCCTGTTGCGCAATTTTTCTTGATGATTATTAACATTTTAAAATATTATATCGCTGTGCGATATCATTTGGTGTGATATACTGATAGATATAATAAAATGATAATTCACGTCTAGAATTTTATTTTATAATTATGTTGTGTGTTTCCTGACTTACAAAGTCGGTAGCTATTTATCCAATATGGCTTAGGGTTGCATGTTACTTGGCTAACACATAAGGAGGTCGCGATCAGTACGTCATAAAACATATTATGATGATGAGTGCCGACAACTCAACAGTCCCTGACCGCCCATGGCGACTTCGCAGCCAAGCTGCATGGTTTTCGCTTGATAGGACATAGACCAGAATTCACATGCGGGCACGACCATTAAGATGCTGAACACGTCCTCTGGGACTACCCCTTGATGGAATCCGACCGAGCGGACCTGTTTGCCAGGGTCCGTCCATACACGGGCCCGATTGGCCACGCCGACTTGATATCAACCAAGGCCAACTTTGAGGCATTCGAAAAATTTGCTGCGTCATATGGAGGACGGATTAATTCCGATCGCTCCTTAGATTCATCACTTTCAACTCCTGACTCATCTGTTTTGGCAGAGTTTCAGTGCATGAGTAGAGAGGACACTTTGTGTCATTAAAGATAAATGACGGCAGAGCAAGTCAAGATTCTTTTTATTTTCTAAAACTCTTTCTTTAAGCACTAAGGTGCATGGTTGCTACATCAGTACCGTTCAGCATCGTTTCGGGACAAGGAAGTGTGGCACTAAAATCTTTTCATTATGACACGTTTATAGCGTCATGGAAGATGGCCGTGCACAAACCGCGGCTATATATACATGGCGGGTGGAGATGGGGAAACTCAATATTTAAAAAACTCAATAAATCAATTGGATTTATTAAAAAATCGCTAGAAATACACGGAATACTCTTAACACTGGGGTTCCATAGAAACCACTTGGGGAACATTCCTGTAGAAAATCACCCTAATCCTTAAAGCTATGTAGGGGGGGGGGGGGCGCCATAGATCCTGGGTTTGAAGAAATAATAGCACGCAATACATCAGCGATACTAATTTGTCATCAAAGAACGTCTATCATTATATATGTTATATTATTATTATATATATATATATTATTATGTCGTGCCATAAATGCGTTATTCAATTTTTAGGACACCTTATTACGTTAGAAGTGATCATAGCAGCCTAGAGAGGAGTATGATCCCTAGATTCCCTAGTGGTTTTGAAGGCATGATGTTATATGTACCTATACACCCACGGTGGCCGAGAGGCTTAAGCGGTGGACTATCACGCCGTGTGTCCCATTGTCGAATCCTGGGTCTGGCAAGTACACATATTGTTTTTCAATTTTTGTGTGAGTCAGGGTATTGACCTAATAAGTTGAGCAAGTGGCTGACATCCATTTCTCGTAAAAAACAAAATCTGTTAATACAAACCTCTACTTGTGGAGGCCCATATGATCCTATTAGGATCAGACATGGTCGGATGTTATATGGGTGAAATACTTTTAGATTGCCCGAAATGAAAATAGTGACTAGACAACGATGTAAATTCAACCCAGATGAAAAAGATCGTGGACAAAGTCTGTAATGTCCCTAATTATCATCTTCTTGTACCTAATGAGGTGAAGATTGTTAATATTGTTAATTATCTAGTATTAAAATGATTTTAGATCAGGATAAAATAATATTATTGAATTTAAAAAGGCACACGTAAAAAAATATCTATATGTATAAATAAGATGACAATTTATAAAAAAAGTCGTTGCAGATAAATAAAAATATAGATTATATCATTATTATCCAGGAAAATATTATTTTTATAAACAGGTGTTTCAAAAGATAATGTAATTAGGTATATTATTATTTAAGATTGATAAAAAAGTGACTTAATAATTGTGGATTTTTTTTGAGTCAATTTTGAAGGTATAACAAAGGAAGAGCTGGCGCTTACTAAAAGATTTTTCTTTTTTTAAATACGTCAAGTGGCAGATGCATCTGAATACTTTTCATTTTTAACAAAACAAGGACTCATAAAAGAAGAAAACTAATATACACTTAACCATTAGGTGCCCACTTACCGCAGAATTAAAATGAAATATTTCATGTGTATTTTTCATTATTTACTAAGATATAAGAAATAATCTAATATTCTGAAATCATTTTGCCTATATACTTATCTAAGTAGGTAGTTGTCCATAATCAGTGGTTCCCAAAGTTGACTGGGCTCCGACCCAACTAACAAAAATTTCCAATCTTGGGACCCACCTCTTAGCTGTCTTAGAGAAAAGAGGGCATAAATATTGGTAATGCTCAGATTCCGTAGTGGCGATTCGTGGAACTACTTAATGCTGTCTTATTTGTTCCAATTGAAATAAAAAAAGTATTTTTTATAAGTATTACCAATATGAATGAAAGACTGTTGAAATAAGAAACACAACTTAAATAAATAAAAAATATTACTTAAATACCTACACTTGCAAGGTTTGTTTACAAAGTTATTTCAATGGGAAGAATGTATTTGTTTCTTATTTTTCTTCATTACAGTTTTAGCATCAACTTCAACTTTAGTTACTTTTAATCGCACAGAGTTTGATATATTCAATTTATTTCGGTATTTAATTTTAATGTTAACCATAGCCGAAAATCTGACCTCACATATATATGAGGTAGTAAAGAGGAGGAGGAGGACTTTCATAGCTTCATCGAACAGGCAAGGATAATTATCAGCAACTGAGAGCCAGAATTTCGTTAACTGTTTACGATTGAAAAACAATAGACATCCGTCTCGCTCGGGACGTTTCGTTAGGGACGGGCTCACGACATGTGTTTCGTTCGCCGCGCTGTCGCCGACTGAGCTGTCAGTATGGCTGGCGATATTCCGCGACTATGCTGCCATCTGTAGTGCATTGGCAATTCAAATTATTATTATTTTATCACAATATTTTCCGTAACTTAAGTTTATTTCAATTTTTAGGAATTATAAATGGTGGAATGAAATATCAAATTTATCACTTCCTATTTTTTTTAATTCATGTATACAGTGGCTAGGGCCTACTCAATATTCACTCGCGACCCACTGGTGGGTCTTGACCCATAGTTTGGGAAACCATGGACTCTATATTATATAAAACAAGCCTTACCATAGATATATCGTCAACATAGTGATATCTAATCATAAGGCTTGATTAGTGTACCTATATTAAATGATAATAATTGTAGTGTAAAAATTCAAATAAGTATAGTAAGTAATCTATAAATACCTATATGATGTTCACACAATCAACAACGCGTAAGTCGGTGGATCGAATCATACCAAGCAGTTTTGATAGAGCCTTATATCTATATTATATATTTGAAATGTCTGTCCGTGATTATTGAAATATTGGATTTTAATCTTAGTTTTGACTAATTTTATGTTACCAAAGCACACAATATTTTTTTGTTGTATCGCCTCTATATTTAAAAATCATCCGACCATGTCCGATCCTAATAAGATCATACTGGCCTCCATAGAGTGGTGGTTTTCATTAACAGATTTTGTTTTTACGAAAAATAGATGTCAGCCATATGCTCAACCTATTAGGTCTATACTCTGATTCATACACAAATTTAAAAACAATATGTGTACTTGCCAGACCCTGCATTCGAACCTGGGATCAAACGATGACATATGCCGATGCTTTAGCTGGATAAATATGGAGGAAACTTGCACTGTATTATATTATAGTAAAATAACGCAGTTGCAACAGCGGTGGAGTAGTGAGGTGAAGCGCAAAAAGGGGCATGTTTATACAGCAAAAGGTTGTAAATACATTATGAAAACTTGGAATAAAACTAGTTAATGATGAATCTTTAAATAATACTTATACCTTTTTTTTGTTTTTAGTATTTTATATAAATAAATACGAATAGTAGGTACCTATTGTAAAGGTTATTTTATTCATTATCATAATAATATATTATATTAAAACAAACAACAAAAAATTTTTTTTTTTTTTAAATAATATGAAAATCAAAAATTTATTTTATATTTTAGTACTTAAGTACTTTTCCCGGCTAGATTTTCTGCATTTTTTTGTGATAAATATTATTTTTTTAGGCAAGTTTTTCTGTAAACTATGATGACTTCAATAATGAAGAAGGTCACATTAGAGGAACGACGAAGACGTTGAAGGTAACTGGATGGACCAAAGTACATAACGATTTCGAAGACTTTTCCCTCCATTTGGAGTATACATAGGAATATAAAGAAAATAATGGATCATTTAAAATTTAACTCATGGTCACAGCGATTCAATACTTTCTACACTTTTCGTGAGGCACAGACAGCGCATAGCAATTTTAGCATTGCATGCGCAATTATTATGCGTCATACAAATTATGTGATAAGTATACGTTAGCTGTATTACAGCAGTGGCCGAATGTGAGGCTATCCAATCTGGACAAACCGCAAACAAGACACCGCAATAAAGAACATTTCTTTACAAACTCCCGGCAAAGAAAATGTACAGAAAAATACATAACCAAATAACAATAATTAGCTTTATTACACTTTGTATACTTTTGTAGATTTTTTATTCATGTTACTGTGTATCAAAATATTCATTATCGGCACGAATTTATAACGCAGAGAACCCATTAAAATGTATGCATATTATGTACTTACATTTTTGGCAATTTGATATAAAATAATTATAAGATAAAAAGAATTTTTTATACACCACGTTTTTTAATTTTATGTTGAATCATATAAACTTGACAATTCTATGTATTAATAAACACTTTTTATTGTACTTTGTAGGGTGAAAACCCTACCATCCGCATGACTTGGCAGGAAACCAATAAACCATTAACATAATATTGTTAAAATTGCAAATCAAGCGATGTATGTGAATCAATCAAATTTCAACAAAGCTAATTTAGCAAAAATAATTCAATAATTAAATTAATCAACTATTTATAATTTACAAAACGATTTATCATGATATGCACAAAAGTTGTTTATATGAAAATCAATCTTGCTTAATTATTATTAAAAAGTGCATAATTGTTCAAATTGAAATCAATTGTTTATACTTTACGAAATGAATTATGCATTACACAACAAAGCATGGTTATCAAAATATTCAAGTAGTGATAGCAGCATTTTCTATTGTATCGAATCACTATAAAAATACGCATTACATGAAATCATGAATGTCAGTCAGTTATCAAAGATTTAACCGTAAGGTTATCCTTCAGTTTCGCCCGATCGTACTTCGCAATTCACCAGAACGCATACTCGTGATTTCACTCAGCTAAATTATAAATCTGTAAACTTATCTGTAATAATTAAATCAATATTTATTTGGAAAGAGATAATAAAACCAGGGTTCATTTCATTCACGCACCAAATTCATTCTGGAGTCAACCTACCCTCCGGTTCCTTATTCCATCTCACTTCTAAAACTTGATAGAAATACTGAATAAATATTATAGAATACCGAAATGTCATTTTGACATTTCATATCGATTTCCATAGTAACGCACGTATATATTATTAATTAAGTTACTAGGACCCATTTTGCAACCAATAATAGTGAGTAGTAAATATTACTTTTAACGATTTTTTTCCGAAACATACAAAACAGAATTGACTGAAAATTAATTTAATTTTGCTTAAAGATGGCCAAAAGTATTAAAAGAATGCATTGTCGTCGTGTTCTGATACATTCTAAAAATTTCAAATTAGCTAGTTGGAAAGTTAGTTAAAAACCTTGGAAAAACAAGAAAAAATTTTTACTGCACAAGAAAAATCTCTACCGGACAAACAAGAATACGAGTTAATAAAAACGTGGTAATAAAAAACGCAACTCATTACAATTTTGATAGAAAAAGTCCAAAATAGAAGTGCACTTGTAGCCGTAGATGAAATAATGACATAGATAGAGTGAGGTCATGCAATAGTGAGATGCCGCTGTCCTGCACTGCTCACATTATTTGAAAATTGATACACCTAGTTCATGATATTAGCCAATCACTGCATAGCTTACAAATCGACTTGTTACGAGAGAAAATGTCAGATCTTTCAAAAAGATAACACATATACCTATTATAATTTTATGTATATTATGCATTTAAATAGATGTAGAATTTTGTATTGTTTGTTTTGTAGTTATAGGTATATTGTTTTTGCATATTTGCACACCAAAAATCTTTTTTTTTACTATTTCTTTATTAGTTTGTACTTTAGCTTAGTGTCGTGTTACTGACTGACGGACTGAAGTAACTGACAGCGAGTCCTACAAGAAACGCACAAACTGGCACACTAGCTAATCTCTCTATATTAATATCGCATATCTGTGCTTGCATGTAGCTCATTTAATCTATATTAATTTGTATCGAGAGCATGGCAGCGTATAGAACGTTTCCAATACGTTTTGCTATTCTGAAAATGTAAATAAATTATTTTAACAAAAAATATTTTCTTACCATAGAACATAATATAATATTATTTTTTCTCAGATTTTGGATGTCTGTTTTTAACACCGATACTAGTAATATCGTATACGTTAGGTAGTTACTACAAGTAAAATATAATTAAGTACACTTTTTAAAAGTTTTTAATAATCAATAATTTTGTTGACTTATTAATTGATCTTTTCACTGCCAAGAAAAGTTTACTAGGTAAATACTTGTAGACCATCTATTTTTGGAATAAAATAAATAACTATAAAATAAATATGGAAAACTCATGTTTCTCGAGTTTTTATGTGAAAATTTTCAGACTAAAATGATAAATATTTTAATTGAGTCATAATTTATTCATACTATCATTGATAAATATTAAAGTCTTAAAAATATACATGAATAGACAGAAAATAATATATGTAATGTTGACAATAAACTCGCGACTTATCTCGCTTGTTGCTTGATTCTAATTGCAGTTATTTTGGGCTATAAGCCAACCCTCAGTTACATCAAAATTAATTTCAATATTGATTATTTTCTTTTATTAGAATTGGTTCTTGTTAAGAAAAATTACTGAAAATGTACAAATGGAGAAAAAATGATTTAAAAACCACTTCTATCAGGTAAAATTTAGTTTAATTAGCAATTACAATATTCTTGATAGTGGATTTTTAATACACAATAAACTATTTTGAATCCTTATTGAATTTATAAAAATAAATTTTATATTCATTATTATACTCGTAGGTACTTACCTAATTTGTTAAATTATATTGGTGAGCAAATAACGTGTTGAAAACATATATAATTACCGTTATATAATACCTACTGTATCTACATATTGAAATAAATATCAAAATGCAGGATACTTATAATTAAATGCAACTTCCTACAGACCTACACGATGCAGTGTAGGCAGTTAACAGACTTCAAAAAGTGCCTCTACTTTAAAGAAAGCGACACTGGTACTTCATAATATTATACACGTTGCATTGCATGCAGGTAACTCATAATAATTAGCCAAAACGAAAAACTAAAAAGCCTGAATAGCTGATTAGTATTATTATGTGACGTGGGAATAACTGGATGTGAGGATATCGATCGGCCGAGACAAGCTGACAGGGTCATGAGAAAGAAGACATGGAATTGCTTAATAACAGCAACGTATTTAGACAAGAGTGTGTCATTTTCACAGACACATAATGGCCTAAATGTATATAATATTAAATCGTTAAAGTCTCTGTTTTATTTAACGCTGTATTATACGCATTCACTAAGTACCTAAGCAAGAAATATGACGTGTTGAATGTATTGTCACAAGGATCGGTTGTAAGTAATTTATTGAGTAATCATTCAGGTAATTTTAAGATTGTGGAAGAGGAGTAAAAAATTAAAATACACATATATTTAATAAACAAATTGAAATATACAAAACAAATTATTAAAGCTAATTGCTGAATTTGTAAAAAAATATTTTTTTATATGG
The DNA here is from genome assembly GCF_057557595.1 of Rhyacophila brunnea. NCBI lineage: Eukaryota > Metazoa > Arthropoda > Insecta > Trichoptera > Rhyacophilidae > Rhyacophila > Rhyacophila brunnea. The sequence continues at coordinate 2,389,094 of NW_028232796.1, read as the reverse complement.
TCACGTACTTTCAATTCATTCAAACATTCATTGAACACCCTTTTTTATTTTGTAATAACATGCTATTTGTTATATTTTATGCTATATATTATATAATATCGTAAGATAAAAGCAGTCTTGGTTATGTGGAAATATACTAAGACTTACTATAAACAAAAATATATCATAAATAAGTAGAACAATATTATTTTGTTGTTTCTCGTTTTATTGGCATATATTTTTGGCAGAAAAATCAGTAAAGACAAAAAAATATAGTCATACCAGCGCATTTATTCTATACACAAGACTGCTATTGAAAGAAATCAAGGGTAGTTTTTCATATTTTTGTATCGAAGTATTAGCACTTTCTGTAACAATTACAATAAGTTAGTTGTAATTGTTACAATAAGTGCCATGTTTTAACAGTACCTCTCTTGGCTGTGCTAAGCTTTAGAGCAAGATAGACAGTTTTGACTATTTAGATGGCTAACTTATTGTAACAATTATAATACTTGGATACACATATATGAAAAACTACCCTCGATAGCAGTCTTCTGTATAGAATAGATGCGCTAATATGTTTTTGGATTTTTATAATTTTTTGTTGTAATATTGTACTTTTAGGGTCACCTTGCATTAATAAATTAAGCTTAGTAAATTTATCCCATTCACATTTTATTGATGTATTTAATTCTGTCATATTTTATAAATATTTTAAATTATAAAATAATTTTGTAAAAAAATATATTTATCAGAATCCGCAAATAGTGAAAAATTAAATTAACACAAAATGTTTGGAAAGAAGTGGTTGTTAATATAACAAATAATACACATATAAATTTTATATCGACGTCCACTTTAAGTTATTTTAAATATAAAATAACATTTAGGCCTTTCTTGCAGGTGAAACGAAATCTTTGAAATGAGATAGTGCTGAAATAATTAGCTTTTTAAATTAATACAACTTGTATGAGAAAAAACGCTATCCGCCTAAGTCACGAAGGAAATTTACTTTGCATTTTTTTTCTACACCCATATTCGATTGTGTGAGACATGATTTTATCATTAATCATGTGAAAATATTTTATAAAATATGCCAATCAATTGGCAACCCACGTCCGCCGCAAGATCTATCTCAAAATTATGTTTTGACATATTATTCACATGTACAATTTAATAAAATGCACGTATTTGATTAAAGTTTTCCTAGAAAATTCGGCGATGGAAACCCCATTTTTAATTATTCTCATTGTATAATTTTGACATAGGTATAATAGAAGGCATATTTTTTTCAAAATTAACCGTCCGCACGTTCATCCATTTTTTTCATAAAAAATATATATTATTTTAATATTTACAATAATAATGTTTATCGGTAGGTACGTTAATATATTATATGAACATATATATTTTTTTGTTAAAATAATACGACTTATTATATTATATTTTTGATGATGTGATAATGATGATTAAAATATATCTTTATTATTATAATAATTCACCTACTATTCACCGTTCCATTCGTGTTTAAGGCGATACTTCAGTGAAACGGCAAATAATTTTCAACTATAGGCGCAACGAAATTTTGGACTCGCTGGCAGTCTGAGAGCGAACGTCGAGGTGTGAATACGTCAATTTGTTTCGTCATGGCGACGGGGGTATTAATTCTTAAATCGTGTTAAGATGACTAAAAACGTTACCCATTTACTTTAAAAAGAAAACATGTCAATGAATATATTATTTTATTATTGATACTAATAGAATATGGTGTGTAAAACTCCCACCTCCGCACCCGTTATGTATATGCAGCCACGTCATACGCGGCCGGCTAACATAACCCCGCTAACATAACCCTTACGATACTAATAGAACAACAAACAGAACATTAAATGGACGCATGTTGGATTTATATGATAAATTATATTACGGACGGCATGCGTCATTTGCACCCGCGACCCGCAATCCGCGCATCGCCTAGCCACGATCTTTTTAGACCATGCCTCAACTGAGGTATAGACTTAATATAAATTCATAAAAGCTTTTTTCCAAATACTAAATTGTTACGTATTATTGTATTATAGTTATTTGGTTTTTTTTAGTAGAGTCCCAGGATCAAATTCTGGGTTTGGCAAATACCTACACATTTGTGTATATAGGTTGAGCAAATAGCTGACATCAATTTTTCGTAGAAATAAAAATCTATTAATACAAACCTCTGCTCTGTAGAGACCCATATGACCTTATTAGGATCGGATAAGGATGGAGGGGGTTACGTGATTGTAATTATTAAAAAACATATATTTTGTAAAGTACACCAATAATTTACTAAAAAATATTATTGTAAAGGTATCGTATAGGCGCTTGATTTGGTATAAAATATATTTATCTAGGTGCCTATTTCTATACAATTTAATCTAGATAATACGTACGTATTCTTATTAATTACAAAAATTAAAATAACAAAATAATAAAAAAAAATATATGATAACCGTAACATTCCTGTGCATAAGTATATAATATAATATATACATAAACCATTACAGTAATTTGTTTACGATACATAATAATTGATGCAACCAAACTATTTGCATACTAATGTCGACACTTAAATAAAATAACCATTACTGAAATCTGTTCAAAGTGGAGATTTTCTGGGTTATGTATTTTAAATACTACTAACCGAGCATTAGCCTGTGAATTTATTATGTGTAAATAAATAAGGTACGTACATACATTTATTATCTGACTAATCGGTTATCTATAAAATCGGCAAGTTCAAAGATTCTAGAAAACTTGATTTAGTTGATCTATTCAAAATGTATTATAATTAAAGAGAAAAGTTGAAAAACGATTTAAAATGTTGGGTTATCTAAATTTTATCCAATTCGTGGAAAATCACATTAATAAAAGATTCTTGTGCATTTCAAACGATTTTTTAAACAAAATGTAAGCGAATGGGTTTCGATCAGTAGCAGTAGAAATACGTTAAAATAACATATTTAAATATTTTACGAGTACCTAGTTCATTTATTACAATATCAATCGATTGTCATTTGTAAACATAATTTACAATTTCCTACAATAATTATTGCTAAATAGAAGAAATTTATTTTCATTTCTCCTACAAGGTGAATCGGTGGGTATTATGGTTAATGGCAAACATATTAACAATATACGATATGCCGATGATACTGTGCTGATTGCTGATAGTTTAAAGAGTTCACATCAACTGGTAGAAAAGGTTAATGAGGTCAGTAATTCTTATGGTTTAAAAATGAACCTCAAGAAAACAAAACTATTACTATTATCAAAAACAGCGACACCAGACACCAACACAAATTTTGTCATTAACGGCGAACCAATCGAACGTGTGACCCATTATAAATATTTAGGTACATGGGTCAATGAGAAATGGGACCAGTCTCAGGAAATAAAAACTAGAATTGAGATCGCAAGGAGCGCCTTTCTCAAAATGAGACGCCTCCTTAGCAATCGAGATCTTAACCTAGGTCTGAGACTGCGTATGGTACGTTGTTATGTGGTCTCAATTCTTTTCTATGGTATGGAAGTATGGACGCTAAACCAAGAGATGTCACGGAGACTTGAAGCTTTCGAGATGTGGCTGTATAGATGCATCTTCAAAATTCCTTGGACTGACCGGGTGACAAATGTTGAAGTTCTCAATCGAATGGGGAAGGACCGAGAAGCTCTACGTAGTATCAAAACCAGGAAACTACAATACCTCGGCCACCTTATGAGAGGACAAAAGTACAGCATTCCCCAACTTGTCATTCAAGGAAAGATCAATGGGAAGCGTAGCAGAGGACGGCGCCGCATTTCGTGGCTTAAGAACCTCCGTGATTGGTACGAGTGCAGCTCCACCGAACTGTTCCGGGTAGCAGACGACAAAGATAAGATCGCCTTGATGGTGGCCGACCTCCGCTAGGGGATGGCACAATAAGAAGAAGAAGAATAAATTGTGTTATAAAAGTCATCTACGCTCTGCAGTTAAGTGCGGCAGAGTTAAGAGTGCAATGAAATGAACCGAAAGAGCTTAGGGTACGTATACCTACCATAGTTTGGGAGACACTAATCGATAGTATAGAAACTAACCGTATGTCAACTTTTGGATAAAATTGAGATGTAAAAAGTTCATATTAAAGTTGGTAAAAAAGCTTCTCACATGAAGATGGGTATGATATCAAAATTAAACCTGCTTTAAATGGGAGTGATAACGATAACAAGTTCCTTATCGCGATGTGTCATACATTAACGATGATTTCCAATCATTGATTTTATTGGTGATTAATTATTATCGTAATCTTGTACAACCAAGCTTATTAGTGGGTCTACAGCCGATAGAGCCGATTATTACATCAATCAAGTCAATAATGAGTCTTCAGATTTTACCGACGTTCTACCGATATTAAAATCAAATGTCACTCTGCTAAGAGGAAATGTTTTGTAACGCGTGGGTAAGACTGGAACTCGACAATCTTTAAGCAAGTTACATATTATACTAAAGACAAATTAGTATACTATAATTATTATAGTACTAAAAGATGAAAAGTGTATTGACCTTTTTGAAAAATAGAAATACATTAAACACAGTGTAAACTTTGTAATAATATTAATATTTCATAGATAGGTACCTAGTAATCATTTCTTTTATAGTGTTAACTGTCAATAAATATTAAATAATAGTAAGTAATAAAGTGGAATAAGTACTATAAAATTATGTTTTATTTAATTAAACAAATATTTAATCAAATAATGATGTTTCTAATACATAAGAAAGAATACAAAATTGAAGGTTTTTAGTTCACTGTGTTATTTTACGTGGAAAAATGTTTTTCTTTACTATAATATTATAATATAAAAACAGATAATTTTAAATGTGAATATATATTCCCACAGTTAAATAGAACATAGTTCCGGACAAAGTTCCGACAACATTTATAAAAACGAAATTCACATCGGAAGTGAATGGTTTCACAAAAATGATAGGCAATTGACGAGTTGGTTCCAAAAAAGACATATTTACCTATGTAAATTTATATATAATCGACATTTGAATGCAATCTTGCGGGCATTTATAATATCTATCGATCCCTGTATTTTGATTTTACAAATATGGAATAGGTCAGAAGATGTGTAAATCTTAAAAAATCATTGTTTCTACAAAAACTTTGTATGTTGCAAAGGTTTTTTCTCTCTCCTGAAAATCGTATTTTTTGACAAAATGTCGTTTTTGTAATCAACTCGTCAATTTTATTGTGAAATGGGGGATGTTCACTATGGAAATAAATAGTTCCCACTAAACTTTTCAATAGATTATTGTAACACTCCAAAATGAATAGGTGTATCGACGTATAATGTTGCTCTTCTTTGCGGTTAAATTAATGTTTAAAAGAATATTTTAATATGATTAATATTATACTTATAGTATTGTTAAAACGACAATTTCTACAGTAATATCATACTTAATTTGGCAGATCTGAAATATTATGACCTCTCGCGCAATGACGTGATCATAGCCGAAACATTATTAATTTAGTGAACAATTGTTTCGCTTTGTGAATTACCTCCCTTTTCTATATTTATTATGGGTTTGGGTCAAAATCCCGAAGGCCGGAATCCCGAATACGGAAATCCCAAATGGCCGAAATCCCGAAAGCCTAAATCCCGAAAACCGAAATCCCGAATACCAAAATCCCGAACGCTGAAATCCCGAATGCTGAAATCCCGAATGGCCGGAATCCCGAAAGCCGAAATCCCGAAGGCCAAAATCCCAAATACCGAAATCCCGAACGCTGAAATCCCGAATGGCTGAAATCCCGATTTCGGCCACATACATATTATTTACCCCACATACGTTTACAACGTTCTTTAAAAACAATGATCATTAAATTAAACGTTCATAAACTAATAATATATGTCATGGACGGTTTTTCCTGTTGTCGATCAACTTTTTCAGATAATTGAGCGATGAAAAAGAGGTCATATTGTTTATAGTACAGAATTAAATGTAATTCGACTCTAATATTGGTAAATGGGGTAAAATGTGTAATAATTTTCAATGTTGATTTATATATTGTTTCCCCAGCTATTTATTTCAAAAAGCTGGGAGTACCCATAGAATTTTCATCTTTAAAAATATTTGATATTTAAATTTCTAATAGATTTAAGTTTTGTAAAATTCCATTTGAGTCGTTTTTTACGACCCGGGTTTCGCCTTTCGGCATCTTCAGGCGCTGTGTACACTCGCCAAAGGCAAACACACACTGACAACGAACACTCTTAACTCTATTTTATATAATAAATCAATACAATAAAGTAGGTAAAAACTCCATTACCTACCCATCAAGTCAAGGGTCACAATAAAAAAAAATACAACAAGCAAATTATGAATAGTTGTTGAAATTGTTAGTAAAAAACCTAATTAGTAAAAAAACCCATACCTTATTAATAATAATACACTCGATAAGCATATTATAATAAATCGTCAAAGTCTAATAATAGATCAAATACAAATTCTATCAAGTACCTTCGGTCTATAGTAGTAATATTTTAATATATTAATAAATAATATTGTTATGTAGATACGTAATGTGTGAATTATTATTAAGAGAATTTAATTTAGAGAATTAAATTTAAATTTAGAAAATTTTTAAACAATGTAATTGGGCATATTTTAATTTTTCCATTGAAGAATATGCCTACGCACTTCGTTGCAATAGTAATTTAATTAATATAATATTATCATAACTATAACGGTGGTCTAATATTATAATATAGAAGAAAATATTTTTGAGATATGTGTAGAATGAGCAAAACTTAGAAATTAGTTTTCCCAGGCAAACTTAAGATCTTCTTGTGCGGTGAGACTGCGAAAGGAAACAAACCCCGAAACAGTACGTATGTATTATTAGTTTTATAAACTTCTGGTCCTAACAAAGTCTGTATATAAAAACCGCAGAATTCTAATTAATCGTTAACTTAGGGTCGGGATAGGATTCACCCGCCCGACGTTCTCACTCTTGTCGTTAAATTTTGTATACATTCCCTTTGTTACTTAAATATTTTGATTCTTGCGCACACGGTCTAGTTCTAGAATGTGAGTAATAAAATTATCGTTAAAAGATGGCTTCTGTAGCGTTGGACCACCCTGTTTTTTTCTCCTACAAAATAGTCACGGGTAGGGAATCCAATCCCGAGCCAAAATTCTGATCCCGGGATTTCGGGACTACAATTTGACAATCCAGGGATTGGCATTTTTTTCCATTGTTAATATAAAATTTGTATATTTACAAATAATATTGATAAAATCAGTCAAAAATAAATCTAGTATAATTTATACTATTTAATACATTTATTGTTAATCTTGTATACGTTCAATCTTGGAAATAGATAAGTTTAATGTAGTAAATAATATTGTAATATATAAATAATAATGTGAATTTAATATGAGATTGCTATTTCTGATAGTAAAGTTCTCAGTTTATTTGTTATTAAAAGTATTTTTACTGTTATATTTTCGTTTTTATTTTATTTTCCATAAAAATTGATAAAAAATCAATCCCGAAAGTTTCGGGATTATGTTTATCGATCCCGGGATTCATAGGTATCGAAAATAGCTCGGGAGCCCGGGATTGGAATCCCTAGTCACAGGGTATTAGGTATATCTATTACTAACATACACATAATCATTTAGTGTTTTGATATAAAATATTGTATACTGAAACTTTAATAGTAGGTGTATCAACTATAATTATGACCTGAAGCACAGTGATTCCAATTTCTTGAGTCGCAACTGAGTACGGAGTCAGAAAATTAATATTCCGGATCCCGTTTGTCATAACAGCATCATGTTGACTCTAAATCCTTGGCGAGTCTAAGCTTTCTCCTGAAAAAGTCATTGTCTCACCCTTATAAAATGAGTATGTATATACCAGTGGCGAAGGGTGGAGGTAGGCTGTTAAGATCCGTCATAAATAGTGCATACTAAACTTTGTTAGTCATACGTATTTGTTTTTATTGGACTAAGGGCCGTATGTATGAGATTCCCAAATTCTTTATAAGCTATATAACCGATTTTCCATCGAATAGCTTATAAGACTGTTTGTGACGTAAGCGATCTGACGTCACGCGCCATTCAAAATGTCTGCCTTAGCTGTCACTTTCAAATGTTTTTTTAATTTTGCAATTATTGCAACAAACGTTTGGTTGAAGCCCTTGTTCGTTTTGTAGATTCTGTAAAACATTTGCGAACTCTAAAAACAGTTCCTAGTCGTGCTGTTTACAAAATACGTATAATTTTGATCCCTAGTCTATAATCTAGATAGTAGGTAACTGATAAAATGCCTCGTTTCTATTTCGCTTGCAATATTTCTCATGGAGACATAAGATGGACTTACGTAAGATTAAGATAAAATATCTCCGCTAAGCCACCGCAAAAATATGTACCTACTGCTGTATCTGGTATTAAAATATACAAGTGGAAGCATTCTGCGTTCTTCAAAATAGGTACCTACCTACCTAGTTAATTATTGTAAGATAACTGTAATAAACAAGGCACAACTCTCAAATACACTGGAAACATCAATAGTGTCATACGGTGATTGGTATAAATGATAATATTATACAGAGATCATTACATATTATTGTCTAAAATCATTTGCATTTTCTGTCATTTATTCTGTTTTGACATTTCTCATAATAATTTTAGGAGTCCCATTGAAGTGAAGTTAGTCATAATATTATTCAGTATTGCCACCAAATGTATTCAGTGTTGCCACCAAATGGAAAAGTTTACTGGCAATACAACCTTTCGTACAGTAGAATAATTTTAAAATACATGTAATAAAATAGCTGATAAATTATTTAAAGTTCATAATAATTATTCATGTATAATTATTAAATTTATATGGTACCGTTCGCACACTTTCAGACACATTTACAATTTCAAAATTTTGAATTATTTATCGGGGAATGAAATTTTATAGGTAATACGAACACCAGGACAAATGAGATCTCATATTCGTGACGTCACTTAACGGCTAATTACGTTTGTGCTCATGCATACAAACGTGCAGTATATAGCCTATAAGGTTTTTGGGAATCTCATGCATACGACAATAATACTATAGTTTATAGATGTGGTTTTTAAAAATCTATTAAACCTTGCCTAAACGAATTCATAATAGTTTTAGTATATTTTGGACCATACGATAAAATTGCGCACACTTTTTCATTCATGCATATTTGTTTTCCTTGGATTAGGAATCAGTACTGTTAAATATTGTTGGTTCATTTTTTTTAATTCACTAAGCCATGTCTAAGCCAAACTATAATAGATAAAAAATATTAAATTTCTATAAAATATCCAAAGTTCTATATGATTTAATTGCATTATTTTAGATATTTTATAGATAGACGAGTATTTATTGACTGTTTTCGCAGGGTTCAATTGATTTTTAAAAACTAACCAACACCATTTGTAAATAATTGTAGTCTTCTTTCAATGAAAACAAATAAGTATAACTGACAAAGTTTAATGTGCACTGTTTATTTTATTATTTTTTATTTTATTTATTTAGGAAATTAATAGTAATTATAGTAATTAGTAATAGTAATTATTAAGAAAAAAAGGAAAACAGTTACATTGATTAAAAAAATTTAAAGTATAATAATGAAAAGTTATTGCAACCAGCAAAGTTTCCATGTATAACTTATAATATAGTTAAGCCTAGCAAGATGGAGAGTAAGAATAACATAAATATAAAGAAATTACGTGAGAATAATGAATAATTAAATTATATACAAAAAAGTAACATTTTAAAAAAAATATATAAGCATAATATATATCTATTTATACAAAATTTTGGAGATTGCGCGTTTAAATGAAACAGGTGAATTATTAAAAGGATCAACGGAATCTATTTATGGCGGATCTTAACAGCCTACCTCCACCATTCACCACTGGTATACACATAGTATGAAACATTAATGATTCCTCTGCAATCAATGCAATGAATCCAGAATCCAAAATAACTTGTAACTAATTTTTCTAGATTCACTTTCATATGCATATTGTGTATTATTATGTATAATACGCTCCATAATAGGAAGAGTTTTCTTCATTAATTTTAGTAATATTGTAATAATTAAATGATTTTATTACGTAATATTTATAATATCAATAATATTTTTAATATTGGCAATATATAATTATTTATTCAGTGTTGTATCTACTTATAGGTGTTAATTCAAATAAAATTTAGAACAAACTTCAAAATTAATATATCGGCATTCCATTGTTTGTTTAAACAGTTGACAGTCAGTAATGTATCTGATTTTCACAAGCATATCGTATTTTTTATGAGTTTTTACGATTGAATTATATTTTTCTAATTGAAAAGTGATAAAATGATATTTTGTGATAAAAATAAATCTTCATCGCTCGACTTGATAATCAGCTCAGATTTTTTTTACCCGTAATGAAAGTGTTTTTATCTAAATCAATTGTGTACAGTTTGGATTAAGAAACTGAAAAAATATGATGCCAATGAGAAAAAATTGTGAAATAAATAATATGGTGGGATTATGTGAACAGCTAACTCCAAGAACTTTACAAATCCCGTTTGATACTCTACCTCCAAAAGGACATCTGGAAAACTTTGATGTTTGTTTAATCATAAGGATCGTATTTTTTCTTTTGACAGGACCTCATGATTGATGACCGTAATAAGGATGATTTGGCCGTTTCAAAACCTTATTCATGACTTAGTTCCACTCTCACACCATGTTTTGACCACGTCTTTACGTTTAACAGCAAGCAGGCTAGGTATATGTCAGTGGAAAACTCATGACATTTTTAATTAGGTCTGTCCTCTTTTCTGTTCTCTGAAATTTTCGAACTGACCAAATAGCGTCAGTTTTTCTATGGTTCTATCAAATAATTCATTGGCGCAGGTAAACCGAAAGGAGTGTCAAACCTGAGGTTTGCTGATTATGGACTTATTCATATTCTGTTTAAAAGTCTACAAAATTCCCAGCAGCTGCCTCTAGAATCACATTATTAATTCGTATTTATTCATTGTCATTTGCTGGACAATAATATGGTGTAGATATTGCGCGCCATACGAGAATGTCTCTTTAGGAATTCTTACGATAAAATGGTAAGATTAAGTTCACGTCCAGGAACAAAAAAAACATTCAATCAATTATTAATCGCTATGATCCAGAGTTGCATTTTTATATGCTACGTAATTTTTCACCAACAGGTCTCCGCTCCTAAAGATAAAATGATTCTTACATATCGTTTCCTGGCAAGCATTCTATCCACAAGGTATTTTTTAGGATTATTTTATTTATTACAGGTACCTAACATATTATATTTTTTAATTTAACATTATTTAACATGTAGTTTTTAGCCCAACCCATTGGGTCCTTGTACAGGATCAAATACACATAAAAAACAAAATAAATTTTTTGAACCCGTTTTAGTATTTTTTACCCTGACTTTAACCATACTGTCTCATCGATCCAGCAACCTCTAGGTCAACTACTTTCCGTAGGTATGTCCTTTTTTGTATCATAAGACTTTGTAAATATGCTTTACGAATTCAACTAATATATAATTAAATATGTTTTTTGTATACATTAACCAATATTTTTATCTAGCAAACCTTCTTTATCCAAGTATATTTAATTAATATATTCTAATGAACTCAGTAGATACAAGAACCTTTTCCTTGCATTATTTATAATACAATATGTAGATGTGGTGTTAGTTTATATTGAAATGTTCAATTATTATAATATACCTATACACTATAAATCATTTCAAGGTTATTGGTTTTTATATCAGTACTTAATTGTATTTTAGGTTATTATACAATTAATCACAAAGGCTATATTCAATTAACTAAGTTAATTTTTAAGTGAATAAAGCGCATGGGTAAAAACTATTCCATTAATTAATATTTATTTATATTATGGAGCACTCACTGGTAAAATATTTTTGTCATTACTTCTTAGTCCTTATGCACAAGAGCGCGTATTTATTTATGCTCATTTTCTCATGATAAATGTTTAAGGTATAGTTGAACAAATAAATAACTTCTGGAATATTATTGCAAAAAGTGTAAGAAGTACGTACATACATACATAATATGGAGAGAAATTGCGAGATAAGTACAAGTCTTCGAGATAACATTACTTTTATCATATAAATGAAAGGATCTGCCAGTTGTATTTTTAAAGTTAGTTGAAAATACTTTGAACATTTATTACCTACTGAAGACTTTTTTTCTTGAATACCATAATAGATAAAGGATTTTGCTTTCTGCTTCATATGGATAATATTCCAAGTATCTATCTACTAAGGAGTAATCGTAGCACACCTTTATGTATATTGTATAATAATTGAAAGAATTTATAATATTTAACTTTGAGGGTTGGGAATATGATCCAAAAAAGGGGGATTGTAAATCGTGAAAATTTTTTATATTTATGTTATATTTAAAGAATGCTTTTTATTCAAAAAATCATAGAAAATACAAAATCAATATTTTCGCTGAACATAATTTTATAAATATTTTTATGCACATTTTCTGTATTGTGAATGTCTGGTAAACATCTTTATTCTTTCTTAAAATCCAGCTTAAGCACCTGAATATTAAAAAAAATGAACCCACATAAATTTGACATTCAAAGTTCAAATTTAGTTTCATTGAAGATCAAATGATATTTATTTTCAACAAAAAGGAAAGTATTTTGTTTGGTTGTGGAGCTATAAACACTAATCGAAAGCCTTGTGATATTATGAAGAATCTATTGATACATAATAATATTATGTGGGTTTTTAATAACCTTTATCGCGAATAATCTTCCGATAATCTAAATGAAAGAAAAATTTGAACATTTGTTATTCATGCCTAAATAATGTATGCTAATAAAATATTACTTGTTTGAAATTTCATTCGAATTCGACTTTGCTAAAAGCTTTCCTTTCAGTGCATATCCCTGATTTAAAGCTTGCGAGAAAGAGCTTATATGTGTTGCAATTTGCCGGCTTATTTGCAATTATTTACAACGTCATATCCACCATCAATAATTACCACCGCTTCGTAAACGTTATTACCGTGACAGTTGAGGCACTACATAGTGGCGCAACGATTTCCATAAATACTAGTTATATATATATGAGTAGTATTTATTATACAGTATATTATACTGATAAGTAACTGTATTAAATTTAGTAAAAAATAAAATATGCATCTATTTTAATTATTAAAAATACACTATAACTTATGTATCCAAATATATTAAATATAAAGCTAATTATTAAATACACATCGAATTATAAAACTAATAAAGAATAATAATTATCGGGCATATCAATATTATATTATTATGTGTACTAAGTTTACATACAGAATTTATTGAACAAAAATAGTCAACAAACAAATGTTTACAATATAAAATAAAATTGATATTCATAAACATTCAATAACGTTACACCTTTGTTACATATAAGTTAGGAAAGAAAACAGTTTTTAATTAACTAATATTATAATAACACAAATAATATTAAGAATATAAAATTTTTCTAACCTAAGAAATATCTTTGTTTTAGAATCGATACGGTGATGAGTTTTAAGTGCTCATTAACTCATTCGCTGCTGACTATATAATGAGATTTTAATTAACACATTTAAAATGCACGTTAAAAACATAGATCGGCCGCCTGGTCATTACGCGCATGTGCGTCTTCAGCGTCCAAAGTATTAAATGAGACTAATTGTATAAGTTTCAAACAAAAATTACATATAATATATTATCAAAGATGGTATAAAGAGTAAATTCTGACTTTAGCAAATATGCCACAAGTTGCGTGTACGGGAAAGGATTATCTATGTACATAATGGCTTGGTATATTAGGCAGTTTACAGTTATTCAAACATAATATTATTGTTATATGCATTTTAATTTAATAATTGGTTTTAATGGTTAGGTATCTCCCCAATTTAATAAATATGACGTCATAATTTTTAAATGCAAGTTATTAAAAAGGCATTTTCGTAGTTGCTTTTTAAAATTGGAAAAATAATACACTAATAACTTACTTTTTCTCCGAAATAATAACCGAGTGTTAAATTTCGAGTAAATGTTTTCAGATAAAAAGCTGCACTGCGATACGATGAACTCATTATGGTGAAAATTATTGCATGTAGTACAATAACCGCTTGTATTCTTCAATTGATTGGGTAGTGATTTATTCCCATGCGGTCAACGGCGCATATCTCAAACAGAGTGTTTATCGTAAAAAAGAATAAAAAAACTCTGTACAGTGTACGGTAAGATGTTACCTTGTATCTATATTTTTACATGTCGTAATGCTTACATGCTAAGTAATATTTTATCTACGTAATTTCAGAATATTTTAGTACCGATTAATAATATTAATATAATTAATGGAAAATACTATTATGTAGGTAACAAAATATAATTCAAATAATTGATAATGATACTTTGTTATCACTGAGAGTCATATTATATGGCATTGAACCGACGCTTGAAAATGCAGTTTGCATAATATACTAAATTGTAATTAGAGTTTTTATTATATATGTACAGATAGTAACCTGGTATAGGTTATAATTATAGTCATACATAGAGATTCTAATCCCGGGATCCCGAGCTATTTTTGATATCTATGAATCCCGGGATTGTATAAACATACTCCCAAAACATTCGGGATTGATTTTTTTATCAATTTTTATGGAAAATAAAATAAAAACGAAAATATAACAGAAAAAATACTTTCAATAACAAATAACTACATTAGAAACGAACTGAGTTTGAATGAAGTGTGATACCCATGTGTAAGTTGCCGATTCATTTTATTTTTTCATATAAATTAATAAAAATGAGAAAGATTGGAAAAAACAATGCTTCGCACTATTAACAAAGTAATTCCACCATGATCTCATACGTTTTACGGCAGTTTCATATTTGCCTGACTAATTAGATTTATGAAGCGGAAAGGTCATAAGTACACCATGATTTGCGTTACTATTTTAAATCTCGCTAACCCATTCATTAAGTCTTTACTATCAGAAGCAGCAATCTCATATTAAATTCACATTATTATTTATATAACAATATTATTTACTCCATTAAACTTATGTATTTCCAAGATTTAATGTATACAATATTAACAATAAATGTGTTAAATAGTATAAATTATACTAGATTTATTTTTGACCGATTTTATCAATGTTTTTGGATTCCCTAGTCATACAGTTAGGGTGGATACGGATCAGCATTGGCAACCTAGCGTTTTCTTGCCAGATCTAGAATTTTTGAATAGGCATCAAGCTTGCAAAATTTGCACCTGGCGTATTACGTTAAATCTAGTAGTTTTCGTCAACGTAAACAGCTTAAAATTTTCCATAATAAAGGTAGAATATTATTACAGATATTCTTTAAAATCAGCATTAAGGTCTTGTTTACATTTTGCCTTATAAATAAAATAAAGGTTACATACTAAATGATGACAAAATTTCTTACATGGAGTTATTTTATTATTTCTAAAATCTTGAATTCATCTTTTTCGTCATTTTTATTCTTGTAAAAACAATATAAAAATCTTGTATTTTAATATTTATCACTATTTTTTTTTTGAATTGAAAAAAATCTAGAATTTTTTCTTCCATCTAGCTTATGTTCTCCCCATATCTGGCATATTTTTGTTAATGACAGTTGGCAACACTGATACATTGTATTATAACAAGTTATACATGACGTGGTTCTGTACATTAAAAACCTGGTCAACTACGTGCAAGATTGAAGGATAGCATCGAACATGTTTTATTCTCCACCCAAATCTGAAAGGACGTAGTTTTGGATAGACTTTGATGAAGGTAGATAATAGAGAATACCATGGCCTCCACATCCTGAAGCGGACCAATAGGCTAGTAGGTATCTTTGGAGGGCCCCCTATCTATCGCTAAGCATAAAGGTGGAGTTACGCTCTAGCTAGAGTAGCATTTTCCAAATATCGATAAATGAGTTTTGGCCATTTTGACTGCTGGATCGCCAACAACGTAGAGATGCTTATAATCACGAAGAAAAGAACGCAGAATCACGATTTTACTAGAGTAAGCAAGTGAGTTACTTACCACACAGATTTTTTCTACCAACGGGTATGGGGGTGCAGGAGAAATTGGCGGAGGATTTCCGAGGGTAATGGAGATATTCTGGTCAGTGGATTATAAATACAAAGAAGATTATTCTAGCCTACATCTCTAAACATTCGCAAAAATACCGAATTATAATAGTGTATTGAATATTTTTTATAGTTGGTGTTGTCATTGTATAAACACATTGTTATTTTTATTATATTTATTTATTGATTTGTGCAAAATAATAATCAATTGTTTTGAAACTTTGTCTTTTTAAATATAACTCAAATGGTTACAAAACTTTGTTCGTAACAAAATAAAAATCGTAGGATAAACATAATAAAATTGATGTCAGTCTAAAACATGTAGGATTGTATTATATTTTTAAAGCAACATAACTGTATAATGAAGTGTACATTTACGACGAAATAAAGTTGAGCCTTTTTTATGAATATGATACAATATATTGTAAATACCTGATTTTATATAGCAACTGAAGTTAAGGTAGATACTAAAAAACACATGCCAAAAGATGTATTATTTCATCAAGGAGAGTATCTGACTAGCGCAAAGGTTGGCAAATTCCGCATCTTTGGGTAAAGTTCTTACAGATTAATATTGAATGTAAAAATGAACTAAGTAGGTACCATATTTGAAATTTATTGTTAGAAATTAAAAGGTTTTTTATACTCAATTTAATTTAATTTTTACTCTAAATAGCTAAAGAATTGTAGA
The DNA here is from genome assembly GCF_057557595.1 of Rhyacophila brunnea. NCBI lineage: Eukaryota > Metazoa > Arthropoda > Insecta > Trichoptera > Rhyacophilidae > Rhyacophila > Rhyacophila brunnea. The sequence goes on along the minus strand of NW_028232796.1, from coordinate 2,372,187 downwards.
AAATGTGCTTTTCCTTCGTCAATTTCAAGAAACGAAGAAAATAAATAATTTGGGAAGGAAAGCTAAAATAATCTCAGTGTTGGATTCTTCAAGGATTGATATATTTTTTAGGAGAGATGGCTAAAAATTTTGGAACTCACCAGGAAAGTGAAAGATATGTATTTGCCTCCCATTCTGTTCAACTTTTTCCAATAGGTACACAAGTTTTTGAGATTTTTCAAAAATATATTATTTCTATAACAAAAATACAATATTTTATCTTCAGTATTTTATTATATTTCAAAGCAAAAGGTTATTTACATTGGTATGTCATTGAATTTTGCAATTTGCATAGGTACACCACGAAAATATAAGAATATATCTAAATATGAAACGTGTTTTTATTTAATATTTTTTATATAAAAAAATCGATTTTCGAAGTGAATGAACTGACAACAGCCTGCGGGTTGTTGTTTGGTAGTAGGGGAAAACTGCGACAATGGACCAACGTCCAATGCAGACTACCCAACCAACAATTACGGTTTTATATGGACACGACTGCAGCACAAAATCAGATGTGACAGTTTCACACATCCTCCTCGATAAGTGTATTCCTCCAATACGAGCTTTAGTCGACGGGTTTTGGCTCGAAACTAGTATAAAACTGTAACTCAATTTTTAAAGCAAACTTTTCGTAAACCACACATTGTATATTAAGTAGATTTTTACTATTGGTGTGCTAAATGTTCATGTTATTATTAATATAAAGATACTCGCAGAAGATTTCGGTTAATATCCCGAAATGCAAAATTCCGAATGACTAAGACTCCGAAAATCGAAATCCTAATATCCAAGGGCCCATGGCCCCCACATCCTGAAGCGGGCCCCCCTACCTATCGCTAAGGGTAAAGGCAGTGTGACGCGCTGAAGTAGCGTTTTCCGAATGGTGTACGTGGTAAAATTAAGGTGTATTTTTAGCGATTTACTGTATTTTTAATACGTACATCCATTAAAATACAGTTAAAATTGCATCGTACAACCAAATATTTTTAATTATTAATATCATTGTAGTAAAATAGCGCCGCATGAGACTCTTTTTACTGTTAGAGCAAATTTGTGATGTTTGTTTATTTCACTTATAATATCTGGTCGACTCGTCACGCCGGGCCCTTCCTGAGCCCGGGCCCCCAGGCTAGAGCCCTGTCAGCCCCCCTTTTGTGAGGACCATGTCCGAGGCAGATTATTTATAGGAGGATACTACTTGATCATAATATACGTTACTAAAGGAACAGCATGGCAAATAAGTTGGAAAGAAAGTACACTTCAGTACTAATTATACTTAGTTATATTATATCCATGACCAGCAGAAGAAGTGGTATATGTCAACAAAATAATATCTAAAATTTTGATCCTTCTATTCAGGAGAAAAAAGACAAGTCATGAAAAAAATTGCTTATGCCTGTTTTTGATATTTGATTTCGGTTTATGTCAAAAATAAATAGAAAACCGTTAAGAGAACAGTGTTATGTGTGACTTATATACCCCTACTCCCAAGCTATATTATATTATGTAAAAATTATGTGCTTAAAATAATAGTTAGATATACGTGTGTCTTGTTTTTTTTTAATTGATCATTATGAAACGTTACAAATCCATGAGAAATATTGACTGGCTTTGTATTTCGAACAATCTCTTACGTTTGGTTTGAGTATTATAAAGATATTTTTTAATATTTTCATTTTGCATTCAATTAAATAAGTAACCTATGCTAGTGAGATAAAATGTTGTTACTCTCAGATCGCAGGGAAAATATTGTAACCTAATATTTGTTAACATTTCAGATAGGTACCTACTCTTTTCGGTCAGACCGTAGACAGACAGTATATAATAATATGTATTTCTATCAGTTAAAATAAAAGGCAGATAAAACTTTCGAAGTGTGGACAATACGCAACAGTGATAGTTGGTTACATATTCCATGTAGGGTGAACTTTATAATATGGAGGGTGACTCTTTCCGCCCCCGGCGCCATTGATAACTAGCCGAGCGTGTTCAAAAGGCCCCGATAGAAGTTATTTATTATTGTTTATACTTGGCATGCAAACTTTTCTTATGGCGGACCTTTTATTTTTATGGAAACTTCACATAGCGGGGTGGAAACTAAACACCCTTAACGTACTCCGGCCATACAATAACCCGCAACATTCCTATGCGCAAGAATGTTAACCCTCATGGTAGGAGTATATACATATAAGTTTAATTAAAATTTATTTAAGAATTTAGGTTAGAGAAGGGTTATTCTAAAATGGTAATGAAATCACAGTAAAAGAATTACTTTGCCAAATACATAAAAGTATGTAAGATAATTTTATTGCCAAATGCCAATTGATAAAAAATATTGCGTAGGAAAAACCGTTCTTTTGTAGTTGTGAATAAATTTTTTGAAGTATTTAATTATGTCTTATTTTAGCGGCTTTATGTCTAAACTTTTAAAAGTCCTGAGGATTAAATTCAATTAATCTGATTTTAAACCATTTATCTATCTAAGCGATGTTTATAACATTGTTATTGAAGTAATATTATGTATCCTGGTAAACTAATCTATTGAAAGTAAAAAATGGATATCAAAAAAAAAAAAAATGGATGAAGTCTGATTGATGATGTTCGATAAAATAAGACAAGCAAATATACTATAGCAAATTTAAAATAATCTTTGGCAAATTCAGGCAACGTTAAGCAGTTTCAACAAATAATTATTTGCAGCGAGAAAAAAACATAGTACTGTTCATCCTTGAATTGAAACCAAACCGAAATACGAATCCCTTAAACACAATATTAAGGTTCCAGAGTGTCTGTCATTATTTTAATTTTAATTTACTACGCTTTTCGTTGCCGAGGTTACAAATTTTTATTTAATGAAAGCGAACCTATGATTCTTAGTCTGGAATCGAACTCGGAACCGAGTGATATTATATTATTTACTATTGCAAACAATAGTTACATAATATATTAGGATGCTTATATAGAGAAACAATAATTAATAATAAAAGAGTAGCTTAAACAAAATAAGTGACAAGGAAGGGTGTAAAATTAAACGATACACGTACATATAAATCAATAAAATAATTGATATAATATTTATAGGTTTCCATAAGTATTTAAAATACCTCCTCCAGTCCCATGGATATCTCAAGGGTACTAAAACAATCAATAACTCTACAATGTAATGTTGGGATGCATACCTAAATAATAATATATTATAATACTTTCTAGGTACTTATACTTTATTAGAAATAATTATAGAGTGCACAATTATAAGTTGAACTGTCATGGCCGCCGTCGTGGTGCTGCGATATAAATGAAAGGATTGTAGTTCTCGAAACGGCCACGCTTCATGTTAAACTTGCAGCAGTCTAGTTTAAATTATGCAGGTATTGATGACTCAATAAAATATCGTGGTCAATTAATTATCGTGTTTATTTACAATGTCTTATATCTCGGTTTATATAACAATACATTATTGTTATTAGGTATGATCTTGTTTTTGTATCAGAAAATGGTGCGCGGGTTGGCTGAATACATAGTAAAAATATGTTTCAAACCGCTGTGAATCATACGACAGGCTAGGTTTATTTTTTACATCCATACCTTCCGTACTTGTCTATTTAAAAAAATATATATCGTTCCTAGTAACGATATGTTCTTATGTCATGTGCATTAGTTGATTACAATTATATATTTATCAGGTACAACTAAGCTTAATCGGTTCTACTAATCTACCTGATCAGCAATAATTCTGTAGAAGTAGTTTATTATTTATGTGGTTATATAAAAGTAAGTATATAATAATTACAAGATAAAAAGAACTTTTTAACTACCACGTTTTTAAATTTTCTGTTAAATCATGATATAATATTATAAACTTGACAATTCTATGTATTAATAAAAACTTTTTATTGTACTTGATAGAAATACTGAATAAATATAGAATACTGAAATGTCAATTTGACATTTTATATTGTCTTCCATAGTAACGTACGTATATATTAATACTTTAGTTGCTAGGCTAAGTTGCTAAGCAACCAACAATAATAACTTTCCATACAAAACACAATTAACTGAAAATGAATTCAATTCTGCTTAAAAATAGCTAAAAGTATTAAAAGAATGCATTGTCGTCGTGTTCTGATATATTCTAAAAGTTTCAAATGTCTAGCTAGTCGGGGAGTTGGTTAAAAATCTTCAATCGTCCAATACAATTCATGGACAAACAAGAATATGAGTTAATAAATAAAAACGTGGTAAAAATGGATGTACCTTGTAGGTACTGACCTTTTTATGCAAATAAATAATAATAATATAAACGGTCGGTATATTTTTTTCGGTTATTCCTAAGAAGGAACGTATTTATGACATAACTAGTTTCAATATGGGTATTTTTAGGATAGTTTTCTTTTAGTCACGAGATAAGTTTGTATAATGAATGAAAGATGTCAATACGTATGATATGAACATAAAACTAATCTGTATTGCTTTTTGAATTTATATGTTCATTCGCTGTGTCAGGTAGGTACTCAGTTGAATGGCACTCACATATTTTATCAGTCAAGCAACGACCTATCTCACCCACCATCTTTAAAGCAGACGGTCTCTAGGATTGAAATGTTTCAAAACCCACGGGACAGATAATATAATTAGGTGACAGACAGTCGTATTTTTTGGGTTTGTTTTATAAGTTGAGAGATATAACTTACAGCTCTGGCAGATTTAGTCAAATTTCAAAACACATACCAAAAGTTATAGCAGAATACTATATTAAGCTACCGTACGTTATTGCATTTTTGTGCTAATTGGCGGTTCGTGTGAACTTTAGATCTTTAATGTTGTTGTAAAGATTTATCAACTTTATATATAATTTATACTTTTATTGACATGTTGAACAAGGTATAAATAGTTGAATAACGATTAAATTTATGAAAAAAGATTCCTCCATATCTCCAGATTATTAATTATACATTATGGAGCTAAAAATAATCAAATGGCGCCACTCTAGAATACGTAAGACTACAGGGAGTACTGTTTTCGTCTACAGATACTCTGGGATTGGCAATTCGTTAGTAAAGAAAAAAATCTATCAAAATAATGCGGGGGATAGATGTTTGACAAATTTATCGAGAGACATTCTGTCATGAATAAGCAGAGGGTTACCTTAATGCATATTGATGTACATTTTTTTGTTGTAGAAAAATGCCACTCACGTTTCTAAAGTTTCTTGCATAGGTAGGGATTAGATTCGTAAAATAAAAGTTATATTTTTTCTCGAGCCCGGGAAAGTTTGCCATTTGAAAGTTGCCGTCGGTTGCCGTAAGCAAAAGAAATCCGGATTATAGAGCCAACATCGCAGAGTAATGAAAGTTAAAAAAATCATCCAAGCGTGCGTTGTATTACAGACGTTGCGATAGAAATCTTGGGGAAGTTGGACGGGGTTGACGTAGGGTGGGGCAAGAAATGGTTGTCTGCAGTATTAAAACGGGGAAAAACCAACCCCAGTATGTAACGACGAATTGTTGGTTTTTGATGTCGTTCAAAGATAGCTGTCTTTACTAGTCGTGTGTTACAATACTTTTATAGATCGACAAATTTTGACTCAGTATGATAAATAACAAATTTTTTTCATACACGTAAATAACATGATACACAGTGGGGATGGAGCAGGGAACTCAGAAATAATGGAAACTGAAATACACAACGGGTAAGGCGATAGCAGGTAACCGACTCGAGTAAGGAAGAATCCGGGTTAAACTTACACACGTGTTAAGAATACGTTTTACGTCGAATAGTAAAAAGTGCTCTCGGTTTATGCATTTACGCTCATTTGATGTTGGTGTATTACACACACTATTGCACGTGCATAATGCGTGCTTTATTTTCGTAGGACACTCACACATTCAAAAGCCTGCTTCACCATGCGGCGTATTGAATATTGCCTATCGGTATTCTATTTATTATCTGTTCTGTGGGGTGGAGACGTATATACAGATACTCGTACAATGATGAGCTGTACGCTTTGTACGGGGACCCACACATCATGCATTTCAACAAATTGGGCTGCCCTAGATGGCTGGGCCACGTACATAGAATGGACAAGTCACAAATGACAAAGAAACTAATTGTATTAACAGATTTTGTTTTTACGAGAAATGAATGTCAGCCACTTGCTTAACCTATCAGGTCCATACTGTGACTCATACATAAATTGAAAAACAACATGTGTACTTTTGACAGACCCAGGATTCAAATCTGGGACCCATGATGCTATAGGCCGACGCTTAAGCCGCGCGGCCATCGTGGAAGGCAAACAAAGACTTTGTTAACCATATACAAGATAGAAGAACAGCGTCGAGTTGGATTTAAAGACCTTGGGCGTCTTAAATTGGGTAGAAGCGGCAATAGACAAACCTGGATGGAGGCAGATGCTGGAAGAGGCCAAGACCCGGATATGGTAATAGCGTCTGTAAACAATTAAATAACATAAGCATCTTCATGTATAGCCTATACAAAATTTTGAAAATCGAGAACATAACTAGACTCATAAAGGTGATTGTAATTTTATAGATTTACAGTTTTACGATATGGAAATATAAACACTGAAGGCAACACACCTAAATGTTGTTGAGATGTGTTGCTGGTGGAAGATAGGTAACTGAGATTTTTCTGTACAGCCAAAATATCGCGTTATAGTTGCATATTTAAGATAGGCTCTCACCGTTATGTGTATGACTCGTACACATAATTTTCTTTGGTTAAATTGATCTCATAGTATCAATAATCTATAAAGGGTGTAATTAGTGGAAAAGTCAGAAGACAAAGATGACGCGAAAGAATTTGTATACCCTGTAGTAATAAGGTAAAGGGTGCTGTGGGTTTTTCTCTACAAAAGATCTACAGATTATAGAAATAAATGGAAGTGGATTGACGCGGATAACTGCTGCAGTTAGAATAGCGACAACGAAGAAGGGCGAAAATTATATAGAAGATACTATCCGTGATAAAAATTATCTTATAAAATGTATTGGAAATACATAATGTTGAAAAACACTTTCTGAGAGAATATATTATAACCAAGAGAAAAAATCTTTTTTTGAAAAAAGTAAGCCACCCCGGCAGGGAATAGAACTCGGGGAGCAAATCAAGCTACTTTGGCCTACTACTACTTTTAATTTTTAAAATTGACCAATAGTTAAAATTTGTCGCAATTAGTATGTCACTGCGTAACATAATGGTAACGCACGGATGGAGCGTAAACTCGGGAGATGCAGGGTTCGATTCCCCACCGGGGTGGCTTACTTTTTTCAAAAAAAGATTTTTTCTATTGGTTATAATATATTCTCTCAGAAAGTGTTTTTCAAAATTATGTATTTTCAATAATTAGAATGATACATTCTTAAATCTTGTGAATTATTCGTTGAATAAAAGAAATAGTTAATTATAAAAAGTATTGGTATTGAAACGATGCCGTAGTTATGTAGTTATGTAGACTTTTCAGCATGGCCCCCACATCCTGAAGCGGGGCCCCTAGGCCAAGATCGTTGGCGGGCCCCCCTATCTAAAACTAAGGTTAACGGCAGTGTGATGCTTAACATTTTTAAGTCTCTTTTTCTTTACTGTTCATCTCATTTAGTTGGTCGCCACACCAGGCCCCCCTAAGCCCGGGCCCCCAGGCTAGAGCCCTATCAGCCCACCCCTTGTGGGGGCCATGCTCCTCAACCAAGCATCCATCATTATGCTGCAGGTAGTGCACATTGATTTAATTATAAAATCGCGTAGCGGTTACTTGATATATGCAGGACAAACATGATAATTTAAATTACTTATTTTAGTTTATTGTCGTTTAAGATGAACATTATAAACGGAATTATGAGAACAAATCCGAAACTATCGAAATACAGTATGAAGATTAATATTTAACTATGAATTGATTTACGTTTTGACTGACGTATATTAAATATTTGTTGTTGAGTTTTTAGGAAGATGGTAGAGCTATAATGTAAAAAAATCATCATACACTTAAGTAATATAAAATTTTGTTATTTGTAGACAATTAATGACATCAGTAATTGATACTAAATACATTTTTTGGAATAAGTAATAGGTATATCTTCCATTACTTTCCAGTAAAGAAAAATCAATTTTATAATCTTTGATAACTTTTGGTAGAACTAATATACCTACTTATTCAAAATAATTTCAAGATAAAAAGAACTTTTTATATACATATCACGTTTTTAAATTTTCTGTTGAATCATGTAAACTTCACAATTCTGTGTATTAATAAATACTTTTTTTGTACTTGATAGAAATACTGAATAAATATAGAATACTGAAATGTCATTTTGACATTTCATATTGATTTCCATAGTGACGCACGTATATATTAATAATTTAGTTGCTATGACCCCCTTAGCAACCAATAATAGTGTTTTACTTTTTACGATTTTTTTTCCGAAATAACATTCCATGCAAAACAGAATCAACTGAAAATGAATTCAATTCTGCTTAAAATGGCTAAAAGTACTAAAAGAATGCATTGTCGTCGTATTCTGATATATTCTAAAAGTTTCAAATGTCTAGCTAGTCGGAAAGTTGGTTAAAAATCTTCAATCGTCCAATACAAATCTTGGACAAACAAGAAAAAATTTGTACTGGACAAACAAGAATGCGAGCTAATAAAAACGTGGTAAAACATATTATACTAATTATATTAATATATGTAGCATTATATAATATTATCTTTTTTTAATTGATGCACTGTCTTTCTGTCAAGAATATTTATATTCAAAACCATTATAGTGATATACAGTAAATATATAGTCTCTATTTTACTATATCTGTGGGCGTTACTAACAAAAACACAGTTACCGCGAAAAATATTTTTTCGCTCGAAGCAAAGTCGAGCGAGATAGAAAACAATCCACATGAAATCGCATAAATCGAATTACGTCTATACAAACGCCGTATGATTACAAAACAAAAGGACACTTGTCTCCAATGACGCTCTCCAAATTGGGGCAAAATCATGATCAATGATCTCTTCGGCCGGATATCGAATCAAAATTTAATTTGTCGCCAGCGAGAAGGGTCATTTTTCCCCACACTCCCCTCAAATGTATGTCAGGGATGGAGCGAACCCAAATCGGCTTTTTTTGCTATGTTACGTTGTATAGTATAATGTGATATATTGTTAAGTTAATTGATTTTTATGGATATGGACATATAATTAGGTATATTACAAGTTTGAAGATAGAAGTAATAAAAGTAGTGATTCAAATTTTTCTCTCTGTATGGAATATGTTAAAAGTAATATTTAAAAAAGGATTAGTTCGTTTGTCATTTATTTACTCAATATGCCAATATTTAGAAGGAAGAATTTAAGAAAAATCAATTAAGATAATAACAATTTCATATAATTTTAACCGAAATCCAAAATATTATATACGTATGAGAAATGAAAAATACCCACTTTCTTAATTTTCGATCACATCTCTCGGATCGTTAACATTATGCTTTACCTCTGCTCTGATGCGAGAAGTGTTAATCAATTTTAATATTAATATTATAATATATTAATACATGACACACATAACCACCTATACACATAACTAATTACGACGAAATTAGCTAATAGCTATGAAACCGGAGTATTTGTTAAAATTTGTGAATCATGGTAGGTACCAATAATAATTATTGACCTTGATTCTTAGCCAGCGTCAAGATTACTTCAAATTTTAATTTAAAATTTATAAAAGGGCAGGTACGTTAGGACTAACGTTAGGAGTGGTCCTGGAATGGGTTTTGTTATGGAAGCCCCAGTGCAGCACTGAATCGGCCTTGACTGATATAATAACTGTATAGAATGTATTGTATATAATGTAATTGTATATAATAAAAACCTTGATAAAATTAAATAATATCTACTATATAATAATATAATACAATTTTAAAAGCTCGGCAAGTACCTTCCTAATTTATTCATATGAATTAAACACTTGGACATAAATCCATTATTCACAGGTTAAAGTGAATGCTATACATACTAGAACTAGAGGCACTTAATTAATGGAAATTACGAAGCTTGCAATTTGAGATTTTTTTTGTTAATCTACATTTCAAAGTGTTTTAAAAAAATTAATATTTCTATAAAAGACCCTTTAACAAATTCACAATTTATATTTTCTTTTAACTGTTAGTTTATCTTTGACTTTAAATTAAAAATATTTATTTTTTTAATAATTCTAGACACGTACATATTTATTGATTGAGGTATCTCAAATTGCAAACTTCGTATAGTATATACCAATAGGTGTCTCTGAGGCAGACGCAATGTCTACTCTACTGGTCTATTTATAATACACGTGGAAAAAATAACATTAACAAACCACATAAACATACAATTAATTATAGGCTTCTAATTATTCGGTAAGTATAAATATTCAAAAATAGGAAGTATCTTAATAAAAGTATTTTATTAATCTTTGAATGGAATAATTTAAAATCAGCAGCAAGTAAAAAATGCTCAATGGTAAGTATTCAAATAATATATGAGAAAGTATTTAAATAAGCACAGGTAATTATTAAAATGTTTAATGTCAAGTATAAATATTTGTGTGTCAGAATAGATTAAAATTTGGGCAGAATTAATTTAAATGGCCGCTTTTTAAAAATTTTTAGGATAGTATTCTTCTATGTCATTCCAACCAGGGTATAACATAGACTAATATTCGAGTTAGTTGTATCATGGACTAATACCATAATCGTCTATGGTTATGCTGTACCTTGACAGATGACATTTGACTTCCTCAGCACTAGAAATCTAGAATAGTATTTTTTCTTTCTATTATAATGAATGTATCTAAAAAAATGGCTCCACAATTCAATGTGGATCTTCTGAGCCGGTTTCTTAAGAAATTCGTTCTAACCATCAGCTGTAACTGTTGGTTCTATGCTCTGGGTACAACAGAATTAGTTTGTAATCAATTATTAATGTTTATTAGAAACTGTTTTCAGTAGGTATCTACACTGGGCTAATGACCATTGAAAACACATGCTGCATTATAGAATTATGTTGTATGCCTAGTGTGTATTATAATATATTTTTATCATTTAAAAAAATAAGAAGACAGGTAGGTAGGTACACCAGATGTGTCTATTATAGGTGTATTTTTGACATAAAGATAAAGAATAAGGCAGACTTCAGTTGTTTACAAAAAAAAAATACATGACAACTTGAAGGGTCGCTTAGCTTGTCATGTCAACGGTGAACGGTGTGACCAGGTTATTGTAAATTTTATACAAATATATCAATATTTTCCCTACAGCAAAAAATGCATAGCCATTGTCGATCAATGAACATTCCATTTATTTTGTAAATAAAATTATTTAGTATAATTTATCGATATCCGTAATTTTGATATATGGAATAGGTAATAGGTATGTCTCAATTGTCTCGATATTAAAAGGTTCGTTATCTAAAAGATTTATACTAATATAAATTCTTTATAATCGACATGCAAACCAGAAAGTAGGTAGCTATTTTATTTGAATTAATACTAATATCACATAAACTCATTCGATTATCGATTTATTAGTTCGATCAATCATATTAGGTATTTTAATCTCATACAAAATGTATGAAAAATTTGGTTGAATGAATAATATTTCACAATATAACATTTTTAATCAAATTTAACCTTAAAATGAGGTATTTTTTTTCATTATTACTTTCTTTAAAAATATTTAAGTAAGTATATTGGATATAGGTTGAAATAGTCCATTAACTATCACTTGACTTTAAGCTACTTAGTTATTTTGCACGTGATTTCAATTGAAGACAAATTATTCATAATTGTTTCAATAGAATTAATTTATGAAACAGGTTATTTCAATCAGATAATAATAGTTTAATATGTATATTTTTAATTTCCATAATTTTTATAAACCATCAAATATCACTAAATTATTATAATTTGGGTTTAAAGTTATCTGAATTGAGGTTATCTTCTGTCATCTGTGTGATGTGCTCATATAATTATAGCTTTTTTTGCTGCACCTTCGATTACTTCTTAGTTGGTGTTCTTTTAATAATCACAATAATGGTTATTTGTACCGAATATTCATGAATTTGGCGTGCGAGCATAGACAAATATCCTTTACGTGCGAGATGGTAACCCTAAATTGCTATGCGTCCCATATAAAATTGTTTACTTGTCAAATTATCATAATAATAATGGATATATGTTTTATCTACTGACACGCGTAATTTAAATAATGATTATTTAGTTTTACAACCGATTTTTTAATATTATTACTTCCTCAAACATTATTTTACCCTACACACTAAAACTGGCGTCCTTATTCTGACACTTCGAAATAAATACTTACCAATGATTAAAAATTCTGACACATGGAATTTAAAAACTTTTCAAAATTGTCTATTAATACTTACTTCAAAAATACACGCCTTAATTATATTACGTTTCGTCAAAAAATATTGACCTATTATCATTGAGTATATTATGCCAGTTCATTATAATGCTATTATACATTTGTCATTACATCCCCTGTCACATCTCCGAACCACCAAAACACGACCGCGTTTACACAATAATTTGCCATAATTCCGAACACTACTGTCGGTTAATTACATTTAAATTTAATGGCAATTAGTAGGCTGCTCTAATTATAATTGCAACTGGCAGGGCACTATTGAGAAACAGAATAGCAGTAAGCTACTTCTAAGTAGGTACCTATGTCACTTGCTATGCTAATAATTCATTAAGTATCAGACACACTTTGATGTATTATTGAAACTTTGAATCTAATTGATTTCCGTGTTATATGAAATTGATATTACGTACTTAAGCAGTATCTTGAAGCTCTTAACATTAAAAGATATCAATTTTTAATATCATCATCATCCTGAATCTATCCACTGATGGATGAAAGCCTCTCCAAGCTGATTCCACTTCTCTTGGTCCTGTGCGTTGCTTTACGTGCGACGTTTTGTAACTCTTGGATACCACTGGATGACTAAATTTGTCCAACGATTGTCCCTTCTTCGAGCTATGTGTCCAGTCCACATAGCACGATTCGCTCGCTCATTTCCATTTGAGGTTTTTTGCACTGTTGCACAACTCTATTACATCGCAAACCCTTGTCTGTCTCCTTATCCACTTATTCCTTTTGTGTCCTTTCCCGTTATGCCCAATATGCACCTCTCCATACTATGTTGTGCTACTCTAAGTTTCTGGATCTCTCTTTTACTTAGGGTCCATGTTTCACACGCATATATCTGATTACGGGAAGCACACACAGGTTGAACAATTTGCGCTTTAAGTATAGTAGGAGGTCAGTTTTGAGACATTATTCAGGCGGCAAAAAGCACTCCAGGCTAGCTTTACTCTGCGAACAATTTTATCAAATATACATCCATCTATAGACATCTGCTGTCCCAGATAGATGTCGTTATTCACCTGTTCGAGCTGAGTGCCATTGATGAGGATCTCTTTTGGCGCGCAAAGCAGTTGAACATCACTTTCGCCTATATAATAAACCCTATATAGGTATATTGCAATTATTTTGGTGGATACTATCATTTAAAATGTATTAGTATTATATTTTTATTTATACGATATTTGTATTAATAATTTAGTGACGTTCAGAATCAAAACCAGCAAATTAAAATTCATGTGTTTATCTAGATACGTAGAATAAGTATTCTATTCTTGTATAATTAAGTAATTAGTAACCAAGTAGACAAACATAAAAATTTCGGTACCCACTCAAAAAATTTGATTAAAAAGGTAGTTTTCACATAAATCTAATCACGCTTTGTAGGTTTATATACAATTATTTTTATCATTCATTCAAATCAATTTTGAATTATATCGTATTTTATTATAAAAATAAAACAAAAAACGCCAATATCGAACAGTATACGTACTGTATACGCAGCAGATATTATAAAATTTATTTACGCGATAAAAATGGTAAAAAACATAAAATCGCGCGCGAAAATTGAAACGTCATTAGTAGTTTCCAACAAAACCCAGCAGATGTCGACCAGCGCGTGCAGATAAAAACTCTCGTGGAAAACAGTTAACAAATTAACAGAAAAATATTTTGAAATCCTCTCATTCGCAAAACAACTTGGTCTGGCGTTAAGCGTGATAATTATTACACCCACGCTGTCACTTTTGTTTGCGAGTACAATTTTTACGAAACAACAAAAGCGTAAATCATCGAGAAAATTGGATTTTTAGACGGGGAAACTTTTTAGCAGCCGGTGATATGCAAGGCAATTTGACATCTCATAATATAATACTAAATTGACAAAAGAGTATGTTAGTATCATTAAGAGCGTACTTCAGTAAAACGGCAAATAATTTTCAACAGTAGGTGCGACGAAATTTCTTAGTAGTCGCCAATCGGAGACCGACTGTCGAGGTGTCCGCACGTCGTTTTGTTTTGTCATGGCGTCGGATGGAAATATTCATAAATCGTGTAAAGATGACTATAAAACTTAAAAAAGAAAACAAGTCAATGAATATATAATTATTATTAGTAATATAACAATAAACATAACATTAAATGGACGCACGTTGGATTTTTATGACAAATTATATTTTGTTTGGCACGCGTCATTTGCACAATCCGCGCATCGCCTAGCCACGATCTTTTTAGACCATGCCTCAACTGAAGTATAGCCTTAACATTTAAGGCGAAAAATCTACGTTGGACCTGGCTCGGTCATTTTCTATAGATGCCTCGCCCTCAAGAAAGTTTCTGTTGGACCTGAGTTTTCATAAAGTGAAAATACTACTAAAATAATAGTATATAGTTGACCTACGAGATGCTGTGTATCCTGGTAAGACGCAAGGAGACCAAGTTTCTCTACTCCATCTATGAAGGAGGCATAGACATGTACAAAGAAGAAGAAGATAATATTTATTGTGATATAAAATTAAATTTGTTTTATATTATCTTACTGGTTTTATCTATTTCAACAACGTCTTTCATGGGCGACAAAATAGTGTTGTAAAAAAACTTTGGATTTCTGCTGCCTGTAAGTTTTATAACCATTTTATTTTCCCATCGAAGTATAAAATATGCAAGTACCTAATATTATATTATTATTCAAAATGTGTTCAGTGGCGAAAAAATGTAAGGCAAGAAGTTATTTGAAAAGCATGTAGCGAACTGGCAGCGGGGGGGGGGGGGGTGAGGGGATGGTAATGACATTAATGGCTTCATTGAACTTCAGCAGGGAAAGCAAATACTTGTACCTAAAAGCCGGCGTGACGATGTGAACGCGCGGTGACCAGGAAATCAATTTTAGCATTTTTAAAACGTCTATTAATAATGCCTACATGAAAGAGTTTTTTTTAAATTTAGTTTTAGTGACCAATATTTACGCAGGGCAACTATACTATCAATATATTTTTTTATTACTCACCTACAATTTAAAAATAAAAAAATTAAATTAAATAAGCAATGCATTTATAAAAAATCAAGAGTCTCTACCATTTTATTATAACGTTTTTATTAGGTCGTATTCTTACTTGTCTGGTGGTTGTTTAACCTGTACAAATCTTGCAATCGATTTTTAACTAATTTCCCGACTAGCTAGACATTTGAAACGTTTAGAATATATCATAACACGATGCCAATGCATTTTTTAATACTTTTATCCATCTTTAAGTAGAATTGAATTTATTTTTAGTTAATTCTGTTTTGTATGAAAACTTATTTCGGAAGAAATCCGTAATCCAATCCACTATTATTGGTTGCTGTCTGGGGTCCCAGCAACTAAATTATTAATATATACGTGTGTTACTATGGAAATCAATATGAATGTCAGAATGACATTTCACTATTATTTCTATCAAGTACGATTTTTTTTTTTTTTGATCGATTAAGCTATTCTTTTTGGCTACATGTTAAAACTGTGAACTAACATGCTCCGCCCATTTTTAAACTCACTTCCATTATAAACTAACAAGCTCCTCCCATTTAGTAGACAATAGCGCCTAGAAGCTTAGCCAAGAAGATGTTCTCGTACAATAGCCAAGTCAAGTTTATATGATTCAAAATTTAAAAACGTTGTATATAAAAAGTTCTTTTTATCTTGTAATTATTTCTACTAAATTTTATCTTCAGGCATATAAAGTTGTTAGTATGATCCCTGCAAAGTATATTTTGAAGTTTTTTTATTCATGTGTGTATACACCACGGATCTGTCGTTTTTATCCGTCACTTATCGTTTAAACATTTTCACTATACAAATCAATTAATTTTTTCTTTATCTAAAAAATAATAAACCTAAGAATAGTAGGTATGTATTAATAGGTCCTTATTTTTCTTTTCTAGTTACGATGTTCACATTAAAAATTTCCATCCCCGTTACACATTTCTAATTATTTTTTTAATTTACAAGTTTTTCCTTTTTTGCATAATATAAAATTATTATATTATAAAAGAAACGCAAATATTATCCAATTTATTATACTTGCTAAACTTTATTACATGGAAAAAACACGTGTCATATTCACATTTGCACATTTATAATGAACGATAGATAAATATTTTAAAATAACATTATTGCCAATCAAACGCTGAATCCTTTGAAAGGATACCTACTATAATATAATGTTTTTTTTTTCCTTTTAATAGCTTAAGCATACATTGGCGTACAATTATATTACAATAACTCAACAATTAATATTACTAGTACTGTAACTATCTACCTGTAGTTATGTAGATTCTGAGAATGACAATATGTGCAACGAGCCTGAATTTTCGAAGATATCGGAAGGCGGAACAATATACCGGGGCAGCCTAAATATATTATTCTATTAGTTTTATATTATTTTCCACTGTTTTAACATAAAGTAAGTACGGAATTCATTATTAAAATAAAGTGTATAATATTTCAATATACTTAATTAAAAATAAAAATAAATAGATAATTATATCAAATCCATCGGACTGAAAGATATTAAGACGGTACTTCAGTGAAACGGTAAATAATTTTCAACTATAGGTGCGATGAAATTTCTAACTGGCTGGCAGTCGGAGAGCGAAAGTCGAGCTGTGAACACGTCAATTTGTTTTGCGAATTAATTCTTAAATCGTGTAAAGATGACTAAAAAACGTTACCCATTTACTTGAAAAAGAAAACATGTCAATGAATATAATATTAATATTATTATTAGTAATAGAACAATAAACATAATAACATTACATGGATGCATGTTGACTTTTTATGACAATTTATGTTTTGTTCTACAGGCGTTATTTGCACGATTTACGCGTCGCGTAGTCACGATCGTTTTAGACCATGCCCCAGCTGACGTATAGCCTTAACAATATTAAAAAATAACACACTACGTAATTGTATGCCATTATAAAAACTTGATCGATGGTCACCCGACATTCTAGGTTTTCAGGAATAACAAAATTCTTTTTGACCTCAATAGGCTTTTGTAGAGAGAATCGACTGTGAAATTTATTGCCGAAGTACCGCACTTATAACCAATTTTATATATAAATATAGTACATAATATTTTTTCCAGGCGTTATCACGGATATTACTGATCTTTAAAATCGTGAATGAAAAACTTCCATCCTTATTTTTTACATATAGCCTAAGATATAACTTTTTTCATACATAATAATGTATGTAGATACTAAACAACAAAGGCATATCAATAGCTGCTGGATAAGTATAAGATATTCGAAAAGGCAGCTTATTATGTATAGATAAAAATACCTGTGGTAATATCGAATCTTATATCGCATTGTACCATGGCTGTATCCAAGGATTATTGATACTCTGGCGAATTTTGGTAAAGATTTTTCAGTTTCTACTAATAAACACTCCAGTAAATAACAAATACTTCATAAATATATTAATTTTTATATAATTTAATAAAGAGTTTTTATGTTGAATCTGTCTGAATTATAGGCATTTTGACTATACCTATGATTGATTATATATATTTATCTATTTATTTATATACATTTTAATACTACACCAGGCCGTGAACCCGATGACAGTAGTGTAATAGTTGAAGTGAAACGATCACATAGACATCTAAAAAATCACATAAATATATTGTGACATCACAAATGGGATGCCTTCACCGACAGAGCAAGACAGGCATACATATATTTTTCTACCAAAAAAGTAAATGGCGAATGGAGATAACCGCTTTGACTCCAGACCATTAGGTACACCAGTCAATTCTTTACTGGACATGGAAGCTTAGGTAGGCTCAATGAGCTTGGTCCATCTCTCCTTAGATTCATCGGTATCAACTCCTGACTCCTCTGTTTCTGCAAAGTTTCAGTACACGGGTACAAAGGACACTTCATGTCATTAAGAATAAATGCATTCAATGGATGAATGACGGCAGAGCAAGTCAAGATTATTTTTATTTTCTAAAACTCTTTCTATAAGCACTAAGGTGCATGGTTGCTACATCAGTCCCGTTCAGCATCGCTTTGGGACAAGGGAGTGTGGTACTAAAATCTTTTCATTCTGACACGTCTATATCATCATGAAAGGTGGCGTTCACAAACTACAGCTGCATATACATGGTGGGTGGAGATGGGTTAACTCAAATCATGGTTTTGTTATCCGTTCAACATGTCCATGTGGGGGAGAAATATAAAATGCAAACCACATCCTCTGAGAATCTTCTAAAATGTGTACGGAAAGGGAAACGCTGGTCAAGTCACTTAGATTATTCGGCAGTTTTGTATTAGCTCTTGTTACTTATAACAATATTTTAATTTTGCCTCAACATTGTCTTCCCTCCAATGGGTACTCTTAATTTAAACTCATGTAAATTCAGTTAAAATACATTTGAGAGCATGGTGACCGCAGTCTTAAGTAACTGCTCCTGAGATATTTCCAGTCATAGAAAAATAATGTATCACACTCAAATCTATCGTCACATGATACGCACGATTAAGACCGTGTGTGTTGCGGGGCAGTTGTGGTTTGGTGAGGCCATTAAGTTCAATCAGCGGGAATCGAACCATGAACTCATGGCTGAGAAGCGACTGGACTACGAAGATCGCTATAAATATGATACGCACAGTATTTATTGTTGAGCGTAGGTAATTATTTTTATCTAGAAGGAATTGAAAAAATATTCTCTAGATTTATTAAACTATAACAATTCATATTGAGTCATTTGTGTAATAATGATATCGATGATTTTAAATTATAAATTTATCATTAATAGAAGAAGAAGAATATAAACATCATTGTGATGATTTGATGACCAAATAAAATCTTAAAGCGTCGTCTGCGAGTCAAATTGATTTAAGGATATATACTCAATTAAAAAAAAGACATTCAACTATCCACTGACATAAGAAACTGGGTGAGGTCTTGCATCACGGGAGCATTAATAAAACTGCATGGCATAAACTTAATATGCCAACAGCATATAAGTGCACTTTGTAATGTGGAATCTCAGATTTCGTTATATTATGCTAAGGCACACAGGTGTTAATATGAGAAGCTCGTTAAAGCAACTAGGTTGAGCAAATATTATAAATCACGACATGTTTTTGCTAAGAATTAAAATATAACTTAACACGTGTAAATAAAGGTGTTGTAAAGATTAAGTAAGTAGGTACTTCAAATAAATGTCTATAACAATTCAGTTAATAGTGCAGTATAACTAATTTATTAATATAGTATTTATAATGTCCAAAAAATTAAATGAATAAAATCACAAACGAAAGAAGGATAAACACATCTAATATAACTTTACAAAACGTAACGTAGACCTAACCTAACTTTTAAACTAGTTTTGACACCTGTAACATAATTTCGGAATTAAAATTTTCTGGCTTTGAATCGACGTTTCTTTAAGATACTGTGTTGACTACAAATTATCTACTCCGGTACCATTTAGAGCGAAATCCGATCATCATAGTAGGAAAAAACTATTGGTAAACATTTGAAAGTCCCATTCGAATGTACAAACTCAGTAGAATTTTAACACAATGCTTATGGGCCCTTTTAATTAATTTTGTAATTAACGTCTTAATTTGCATTTGAAAAGTAATTAGCAAAAACACAATTTTGTGCGGCCCGTAAGCTATGGGTTATATTCATAGTTAGGATTTGAGCTTATGGAAAAAAAAATAATTATGGGTTACAAAACACAACTACCAGCAAAAATTATTTGATTTAAAATTGGAACATCGATATCCTGGCAGTAAAAATTCCGACAAACTATAGCAACATGGTATTTTATTATTTTAAATATAATTCGTTTGAACATACATAATTTTGAAAACACTTCTGAAAAAATGTATTATAACCAATAGAAGAAATCTTTTTAAAAAAAGTAAGACAACCCGCAGGAATCGAACCTGCATCTCTCCAGGTATCGCGCCCGCCGCGCATAGACCACTATGCTAAAGCTGTCCGTTAAACCCTTTCGTTTACACATACCTACAATATTTATATTCAAATTTTATTTATTTTGACATATACTTAGTGAACATTACAAATCACTAATTTAAGACGTTCACAACATGTCGTTTAGAAACAAAGAAATATTATTAAAACAGTATTATATAATAAAAAAAAAATAGATCAGTATTAAGTTATTAAACAGTAGAAAAGTGTAAATACAAAAAAAATATAAATTAGATACAAGGAAGTACCTACTCCGAATGAGCTAAGCAGACCCTATTTTAAGAATTTATAAAACAATGTCCACCTACACTCATCCTCACGTAGGTGGAATATAATATATCAATATCCAAAGCGATTTGGTTGATCAGAGTTATTGCCCTCCCAGTTGGCATAACCAATGGCAGGTTAGTTCTGCTCCTCGGGAGAATAATCAACTTTACTGATGCTCTCAATTTCTAAGATAGTTAACAGGGACACACAAGTTGTTCCTTAGTTGAGTGGGTGTTACCCTAATAGTCGGGATAACCTAGATCTAAATTATTTCACAACTATGGCTATTTTTACAAAAAATACTGTAATCTTAAAAAAAAAACTCATTATCGCTGTAACAAAACTTGTAACTTGTAACTTGTAGCTTGTAATAAACATGTTTCGGTTTATCTATCTGGGAACTGTCTAACGTAGAAAACACGATACGTTTTATCACGTATGTTTACGAAGAAAAAGCGAGTTCATTACATTTCCAGAATATGATTTTATCAACGGGGAAGATTACATAACACAAAGGCTCGCACAGATTTACACGTCTTCTCGTACAAAAAGTATGAAGATTGGTGGCAACGGAATCTGTGAACTTTGAAATAATCATCTAGGCAAGGTCGGGGAATCAGACGCACGTTCATGAATAATAATTTCATTTTACTCAGGGCTTGCTTAGTTGAACAATGAATGCTCTCCATAATATAATGTGACTGTTTTTTTTCCTGTGGGAAAATTGCCCTCAAAACGTGTGGATTTTAAGGGACTCCACTCAAAGGGCCCGTAGCAAGAAAAAGCTTCATATATTTTTTTAATCACTTTAATTGTTGGTAGAGCTGTTGTATTTCAAATCGAGGTATTTTGGATGTATTTTACGGTTTTTATTCGTAGAATAGTGAGGAATACTATAATACTACTACTACTTCACCATATTCGATTCTTAGAGGATCATATTATGAGCATCCACAGAGGTTGTATTAAGAGATTTTGTTTTTACGAGAAATGGATGTTAGCCACTTGATCAATCTATTAGGTATATACTCATAGTAATTCAAACACAAATTGAAAAACAATAAATGTGTATTTGCCAGACCCAGAATTAGAACCTTATAGGCCTATCCTTAAGCCGCTCGGCCATTGTGGATAGTTAGATAGATTAGATTAGATAGATATAGATTAGGAAACATACGTGCATATTGTCTTTATCGATACACTTTCCATCGTTGTGTGGTTGAATTTAGAACAATTTAAAATGCCAAACTGATATAAAATAATACAAAACATGATTTCGAATTGTAAAATTTACTATTAATGAATTCCTTCATACACATGAAAGTAGTGTGGATTGCATTGTGCTTGCGCGTCACGTCTGATATTTCTTATACCTATTTATCCATAGAATTGATCTGTACTAGGTATGTTATTTTTACCAGCAATTCTTTGATTTATTTTATATATTTTATAATTAAATATTTAATATTAAACAAAAACTACACATAACTCCCCTTAGCGGATTAATTCATATATTATTTAAAAATCCTTAATGAGCGTTATAGATATACAAACAAAGAAATATATGTTACGAGTATTTAGTTAGATACTGTTTACAACTTTAATTATTGTAAATTGGATATATATTTTTTTTATAATAATAATGCTTTTTTACAAAATATAAAAAAACAAGCTTTATGGTTTGATTTTTTAATTTTACGAAAAGAAAAATACGCCAACAAACATAATTGAAAAGCAAACAGCTTACATACAATCATGTGTAGCATTTCAGTGAGCTTTTATTAAAGTAAAGAGGTTTTCTTAATTCAACTGACTTCTTTTTATGAATGGAGTATATTTTAGTTTAAATTACCTGACTTACTTTAAGATTCAGTATAAACCAAAGTAAATGATCTTTATCCGTATAAGAAAAGGATTTTATATTACCGTAGAGTAACGTGGAACTATTTTAAATAAAAACTCGATGGGTTTGAATTATTTTATTAATTAATTAAATTTAAAATTCATTTTTCTTCATTTACTTCTCAGGTCACCTTTATAATATGATTTAAAAGAGGATATATTTTTTCATTTTCATAATTAAAATTTATATATTGTAGTAGGTTTATTTTTGTTGTTTACTTTCATATTAATATTAATGATATTGGCATAGGATAACAGTGTTTTTTGTTAACAATTTTTTTGCGGTTTGTAATATTATTTTAGAATACATCACGTAGGTATAAAGCAATATCTTTTTAATAAAAAGCTATTGACAAATAATGTGAAATAATTACTTCTACTAATAATTATTAAAAATATCAGAATTTTATTTTAAAAGTCCATCGTCGTCATAAGATTTCCGACGCTAGGTGAAGTTTTTAACGATGTTTGCTGTAACGATGTTCTTTTCAAAAAAAGTCGTAGCTACCTTCTTTCATAATGAGCAACCCTTAGAAAAAAAACTACGTTTATAATTACTTACTTACACACATGGTATTTTCCCCCTTATTATTTATTAAAATTTTTGGTTTGACAAATTAATAACAATTTTATTAACATTGTAGAGATAATAATTATATCAATGACATTAATATGGACGAAGTATCTGGAAAAAAAGATGACACTAACGTCTTTGTCGGGTCTGCCGAATGGCATAATCTGTTCTAATGCCGTTACAATAAAGGTGATATTGCTATAAATTCCCGATGCTTTTTGTAGATCTGCCGAATGATCCGAACGAGTTCGCTCAAATTTCAATTTCAATTTATTTATTTTACATATTGTGGACATTACAAATTATAAGTTTAAGACGTTCACAACATGACATTTAGAAACAAAAAAATATTATTAAAACAGTTTTATGTACATAATACAAGAGATAGATCAGTATTAAGTTATTATACAGTATAAAATTTATACTGTATAATAACACATTTAATGTGTAAATACAAAAAATATTAAGTATATAGGTACGTACAAGGAAGTACACCGGATGAGTTAAGCAGACCCTATATTAAGAATTTAAAAAACAACGTCCGCCTAAATTCACCCTCACGTAAGTGGGATATATCAATATCCGAAGCGATTTCATTAAACATGGTTATTGCCCTCCCAATTGGCATTACTAATGGCAGGTTAGTTCTGCACCGTGGGAGAACAAACAACGGATGCCCTCGATTCCTAAGGTAATTATCAGAGACACACAAGCCAACACTACCAAGAATGGCAGAGTTCACATTTACGCCGCGTATAAGTCTGAAAAAATATGTAGCTAAATAAAGATCCCTTCTAAATTTTAAGCTACAGTATGTAAGCATCCCTAAGAGAAAATCAGTCGGATAGAGCCACGGATAATATCCATACAGCCGAAAGTAAAGGAGTCGTAAAAAATTCTTTTGGACTCTCTCCACCATAAGGCCGTACTTCAACTGATGCGGGGCCCAAACGACAGACTCACTCTCAAGTCTGCTTCTAACTAAGGAGTTATAGAGAACTTTTAGTACCGTAACATCCGAAAAGACCCGGGAAGTACGCAAGACAAAGCCCAACATCTTTAGCGCCTTTTTACAAATGGTATCTATATGACCACTAAACGTCAGTTTACCGTCAAACATAATTCCAAGATCTCTTACAGATGATATTCGCGAGAGAACTCTGCCATGCATCGAATACTGGAAAAACAATACTCGTGAGGCTTTAGTAAACGATAAAACATTGCATTTATCAATATTGAAGTCCAGTTTGTTACGCCTGCCCCAATCTAATATATTATCTATATCATATTGGAGTTGACGACAATCGTCCAAGGTGACAACTTCCATGAAGAGTTTCAAGTCGTCAGCAAACAACAAAAACATAGCATTTTTAATTACCAATGCTATGTCATTTATGAAAATCGTGAACAGCGACACATTGATACTAGAAACACTGTTCTAACGCCATTACAATAAATGTGATATTGCTATAAATTCACAATGCGTGATATCGCATAATGGAAATTGCTTGACGTCTACCTATATATGTGCAAATATCGCTATGCGCGAATTTACTTGCTAGCTACTGTATTGAGTGCGTTGTCCATTAATAATGTCATTGAATAATATGTATATGTTTTATGTGTTAATTATGAATTGTTAAAATTTTAACTAAAACACTGAAATTGGAATTGAACAGGCGAGAAATGCATTCACAAGTTGAACAAAATCCAGTGCAACCGTGATTAAAAACATGCACTTAACTGCCCATTACGACGGCCAACGCAACGGCTAGTTAATGAGCATAACAACATGCAGTTCGCGTAGATTATGTAGTTAGTAGTGTCTAGGTGTGACAAGACAGGATGTAAAGTAGAGAGGGGGTACCAGTTAGTTCAACCACCAGCCGTTGCATCGTGTGGCAGTGAGACTAGCTGTCATAATGGGTGGAGTCACCTAAGATCATGGTTGGTTAATGCTATGTTTTTATATTTTTATGCATGTCATAATAATGTCATGAACTCTCAATTGAAATGCAATAACACTGACGTCTTTGAGATGTGCGATAATGGGATAATCATAAGGATGTCATGGAAACAAAGAATCCGTAACAACACAGTAGATACTTTTTATTTACAGTGAGGAAACGGAAGTTTACCGGAAAAGTCACCATGATTCTTCTTTCGACCATGTCCGATCCTAATAGGATCATATGGGCCTCCACAGAGTGGAGGTTTGTATTGACAGATTTTTGTTTTTACGAGAAATGGATGTCAGCCACTTGCTCAACCTATTAGGTCCATACTCTGACTCATACACAAATTGAAAAACAATATGTGTACTAGCCAGACCCAGGATTCGAACCTGGGACCCTCGACTCTATAGGCCGGCATTTAAGCCACTCGGCCATCGTGGGTGTTGATTAGAGACCACTTAATATCCAAAGAAAATCACGCGGTTGTCGACAATATGTCCAGGACGTATACTACAATTTTTTTGATATATTATCACTGATAATATGTACCAGAAAATATATTAATCAGAAAATGTGATTATGGATAGCCAAGTTGACTGATTGCAGCATTCAAGCTGCAGATAACCTTGGAAAATAAAGTATCTTGTTTACTCAAATAAATGATGACTGGATTTCAAAATAGTCACGAGCATCAGCCATTTAAAATATATTTACTGAAATCAATTAACTATATTGATACACTTCTATATTATCATCTATCTATATAATAATAATTAATATGCCATTGAATTTTCAACATAATAATTTTTAAAGCTCGTGAAGCTTATATTTATTTAATATGGTTTTCACTTATCATTTTTTTGGTAAATATAGTCATTATAAGGTACTTTAGTGTTTGCATTGCAAAAAATTATGTTTATTTTCTTAATCGTTATTATATAAATAAATTAACTGAGTTTCTACGTAGGTCGGTATATTAATTGACTGTTTTTTTAATAATAACTTTTTGATAGGAAAATAAAAAAAAATTCTAAATCAACTAACCTCTTACAAGAATTTTAGAATTTTATAAACGTGTGAAAAGTAATTTGATGGAGTTTATTTAAATTTGTAAAAAGTTTATTTATGCCAAAAATGCCAAGAACTCAAAAAATATTCGCTCTCAGACAATTAATTCCAGACTGAAATTTATTGCGTTTAGTACAAAAACCTCATTATTTAAACACTTTACATGATCGTTTCCGTTACATCCAGACGCGGATAAACAATCGATGCAATCTTTTATAGGACAACTCTTGCTAGGAGAACGGGTCCTGATAATAGTTCGTAATTGTTCTGTTATATTCTGTTAAATATCAATCACGTTGACAAAATGCCATTTTATTAAAATAAAAGCTCAAAATTCTTAATAATAATAATAATACAAAATGGTAACCAATGTGGTTCCTGGTAAATGTGACGTTGGACACGGCTCAGTCACGTGCTGTGAAGAGTCAAAAGAGAGTCTCAACCTCGCCATGCCCTTTCGTAAATACAGCCCGATTCCAATATTCTAGAAAACTGAAAAATATCATAAGATACAGTGTACTTATATCAATCAGATAGTGACTGCAGAGTGATGAACGAAGAATGAAGTGAGAACGATATCGATTATTGGGGCACCATAATAACATATCATGGGTAAAGTGTAGGAAAGCATTACGTCGTAAAACCTTATTTTGAGATAATCGTCTTTTTAGAAAATCAATAAATTTTAACCTCTCTATTCATGCACTTTAGCCATTATTAAACTAGCCACCTTATGAAAGAATTTAATCATTTAAGAACTCGATTCAAGTTGTAATATATCTTTTTAAAGTGATTAAAACGTTTTTTCCCCCCGACTATGTCCGATCACTCCGATCCTAATAGGATCATATGGGCCTCCACAGAGTAGAGGTTTGTATTAACAGATTTTGTTTTTACGAGAAATGGATGTCAGCCACTTGCTCAACCTATAAGATCCATACCCTGACTCACACAATATGTGTAGAAATTGAAAAACAATATGTGTACTTGCCAGACCCAGGATTCGAACCTGGGACCCACGGCGTTATAGTCCAACGCTTAAGCCGCGCTGCCACCGTGGGTATTAACGTAAACTTTTAACTTGACGTTAATGTTCTTTACCATACCGTAAAATGGATGAGATTGTTGTTTTTAAGAAGATAGAGCGTGTTAAAATCTATCTATCTGCATTGATACCTAAAAACAATCACTTCCTGCCACTACACCAATAAGTATCTGAATTATATTCTTAAGGGAAATTAATTTACAATAATATTACAAAGTTAGTAGTGACATATTACAAAATATTACTATTAAATTTTAATTACAACAAAAACCACCAGACGGGAAAATAATAATAGGTTTTTAATATTAAAAATGAGCTCATCTATAGTAAATTAGAACACAAAATAAGTGCATATTTAAATATTGCCTTAAACTTAAAACACTATTTATTGCTTAACCCCGAGTAAGTAGTAAGCCTTCAAAATTATGAACTACAGAGCCGGTTTATGAAAGCTTTATTACCATATTATTAAAACTACGTTTTATGTAGTTGATGAATAAGAAATTTGTTTTTCGATTTCAGTCTCGTAATAATCATATTGTCATGTTCGTACTAATTTTTAGAAAAATGATGATGCAAAAGATTTTTATTGTTACATTTAGGTATAGTAAATCTATTGTTAAACTGCCGACGGGTTTTTTATCCTGTTTAGTTAGAAACTTTTAATTTTGTACAAATGTACTAACGCAATTACAATACATTTTATTTATTTTTAAAATTTGAAAATTTTCACAACGAATCCCCATTATAATGTTCTTACAAAGCTAATACTAAATAGAGCTTTGATATGGTCACATGCGAAACTTGATTCTATATATTTAAAAGAGATTTCAAATTAAGCAGATTTTTCTTTCCTAGAATATTTTATAACGATTGCTTTTTAAAATCTTAAATATGCGACTATAAACTATTTTTAAAATCTCCCATAATTGTGGGATAACTAATTGACTAACTAAAAATAGAATATTGGAATTCGATAACTACATTTCAATGATAAAATGAATTATAAAAACAGGTAAATAGCCTTCTACGAGCCTACGTTTTATAACAGTTTTCTTAAAATAAATTTATAATATAAATAATATTAAAAAATATATATATACGATTAATTATTATTGATTAATTAAAATACTTTAATATAGAAATAATATACATTGTCATACTGTGCACTCTGTCAGTAGCTGCCTATGAAAGCAATATATCCCCCCCCCCCCTTAATCATATAATATATTGAGTATCTTATAAATGATCAAACTCCTATGTAGATATTAGTGATGATTGATGGGAAATATTATTTTAAAGATTTTATTGAATGATGGCAATTTGGTGATGATTATAATTATTTGCACGAATAAATATATACTTCTTAATAATATCCTTTATCCGGTTCTGATCACAGCGTATTAATTTAACCTTTTTGCGTAGCGCGATCTTATTCGCCTCCAATTATCCGCTCCGTCTGTTGCTACCCTTTGCATGTAGCAATTTCCATGTGCAAGTAGTTTATCGCCATGGCCTAAGAATAAAGAAGTTCGAAGTGCCGCGGCTTATAAAATATGATACGAGGGACATGGCCTTATCGGTGGTATGCCATCGACATTACCGCCAGGCCGAGGATGTTACGTAGACTAATCAAAGTAATTTTCCCTCTTCCCTTGTAAGGAAGCATGCGATTCGGTAACAACTTACTTTGACGATGCATTGTTGGGTGATGAAGTCATTATTGATAATGGTTGACACATTCTCTCATGATAGGCGATGATACACAACACAAATAAAGGCAGTAAAGTTATAATAACAACATAAATGTACATACGTTGTCTGATAAATTAATTCACGGAAATCACAAAATATGTGTGTGTAATTCTAGATTAGAGTCACTAAGGGAACTCAGAAATAATGGGAACTGAAATACCTACGGTTATGGAGAAGCAAGCAACCGATCTCGAGTATGGAAGAATACGGGACAAACTTAAACACGTGACAAGAATACGTCATACGTCGAATACTGACAACTGCTCTCGGTTTAAGCAATGACGCTCATTTAATATTGGTGTATTGAAGGTTGCAACACCCACTATTGCACGTCTATAATGCATGGCTCATTTTCGTAGGGAACTCACACAGTTGACTTATCGCTTATTAATTGTCCAGATAGTCTTCCACAGCAAGCCCACTGTTGCTGCGATGTTTGATAAAAATTGTCTAATGCTGGATTCTTCAGTTAAAATTAGCCTAACTGTTACTCAATTAATCTGCAATTCTTCAGCTAGTAATCGTACTCTCCCTTAATTGTCTATTGGATCATATTTCATCCTTTCACTCTGTTGATATTAGCGTCCGTATTGTAGTTATTAGTTGTCTGTTTCTAGGGCCATCCGTTACATCTTCTCATCTATTTTGAATCTTTTTTGCCAGTCAAACACACTCCATTTTTAATTTATCTTTACATTGTACTGCTTTTAACAGTAAAGTTTTACCTTGCCCTACAGTTACCTTTTTTCCGATATTTACACAATATTTATTTCGATGTTAAATCTGCTGCTTAATGTCTGATCTTAAATCTTAAATATGCTGCTCTAAAAACTATATTAAAATACATGAGATAATGTATTTATCTTAATACAATTTTAAATAACTACAAATAAAACTGGAGGTATTTTAAATTTGTTTAAGCGAAATAGTTTGCCTTTGTACCGTATATGTACGTAATCCATTTTTTTTGCTTCATCTTACTAATGGTTCATTATGAGACTTATTTTATTTCGTCTGTGATGTTATCTTTACACAGTGAACAAACAGTATTTTTGTTTTTAATATAGTTTTAAAAAATATTTATATATTTAAAAGTTTAGTAGGTTATACCCACACAATACAACATTTTAATTTATAAAATACGCATAATTGTATTTTACATTTAAATAATATCATACATGAAATTCATTTCAAAACTTCATGTATGTGTCGTATATTTATAAGCAACGGAGATATTTTATGCGCTTAACATAGAAGGTTAAGTTCAGTACACGAGACTTAAATCAAAAGTAATTGCCATTTTAACGTTCGTATAAATAAACATGCATTTAATTTGTAGAAACAACGGAAATCATCAAATATGATTTCGCAAAGATAATTTTCAGCAATAAGTTTATCTGACTGTGGTTTTTAAAGCTTATTGCAAGTTAACTTTACAAGCAGCCAATTAAACGTTTTATAACATACGTAGTTTTGATTGTTTTGAATGATATTTATTTTTTAATATCTATGACAATTTTATTACAATCATAATAATAAAATTATCATCAATAAAACATAATCATTACTCAATTTCATGGTATTGATGAGCAATTTCTGTTCTGATCGTTCAGTTGTCTTTACACTCAGATGGCCGACACTAATGGATATTTAGTGACATTCTTGAAATATTATGACTTTGTCATCCTCTTTTACTGCTTAATAGTGTTAGCTAATAGTCAATTTATTGATACAAATATATACATACTAGATACAAAGACAATCATTTTTATATCTTATTCTTAAAGAGACAATTAATTATCTAGAGTACCTATATAATATTATATACCAAGTCTTCTAGATAATTTTACAGCGATGTTTAGTTTCATCCATCTAGAAGCTAGATTCTAGAATCTAGATGAGCGTTTTTCAACTACCTACATTAAACTCATCAATTTGACAATACAACGGTTTTGATTTACGTACTCTTATTATTATTAGATTGTATTTATTTAACTTTCTTCTTTAAGTTACTCGTGTATCATTTGATTGATTTTTGTAGTTAATAAAATATAATTTGTAGGTAAATATTATAATATATAATTTAGAAAATCAGAAACATACTTGATAGAGAATATCTTTAAAAAATTGTTTTGCCGGACGGGACTCAAACCCGAATCCGGCAAATATGCATTGTCAATTTTGCCATCTGCAATCTCTATTTTTTTCAAGATTTATTTAATAACTTGGTATGTTTCTGTGCTATTTGCAAATTATGTACATTTATATATCTTGTGAATTATTCGTTGAATAAAAAAATACTCTTTTAAACTATATAGCATAAACTAAATAAACTCCATACGCGTGATACCTCAATAGTGCTTCTTACGTAAAAACGACAGTCTCCAAATAATCTCACGGTAAGGGTATCCTATATCAAAATATACAGAAACCATATTATGATTTTTTTTTTTAAATTTTACCGCAAAATCCTGTAGGTACATCGCAAAAAGAGGTATATCTTATTAAAAACGGTAAAGCACCAGTTCTCTTCCTCGAAAACTATATTGTTAAATTCTAAGAATATTATAATTTACTGTAATAAATCTGTTTGAAAAAAAATAATACATCTCTCAAATTTTTTAAATAATTGGTTATATAATTTGTGTATCATTTAAGTGATCTAAAATACTTACCAGTTACATTTTTTAGTGAGAAACAATTATTTATATTAAAAATTCAGGTTTACGAGCTTTCAGTATAATATTAAAATAAACGCCCCCACATGATTATAATATCACAGTATGTAGGTGTGTAATTAATGAGCTGTTGGTATGACATAATATTTGAACATAACATAACAAACCATGACTAATGAAAACGCATCGCTGTCAAACGTATGGAAATGTTAGATTATGCTATTAATAATATTACCTACATTTACTTTTTTCTTACTCTAACCAACACACACGCAACATTGCCTAAAGCCATACAGCTTTCATTCATAATAATTAGGCTGATATCAAAATAAAGTATTTGTGTGGTAGACGTATGAAAGTTGAACGGAGATATTATTTTCCTGCAAAGGTCCTATAAACTTACCTTACATTTTATTTCATTAAGTATCACTTACAAACATGTTTTAATATTTATAATGTAACGTTGCAGACGTTACCAACGGCCTAATTAACATTTTAATTAGTACGCAAGTTTCTCTCGCTGGCAACCAATGTCGGATACCAAATGGCACCGACGGTACTTTCCGTATTGGATTGGAATTCACCAGAGAGATAGTGCGACAACCCAATACCCTGAGCTAGCTGGTGCCTGTTATCCATGTAAGTTAGGATAACAGTGATAAAGGTAACGTGTCGACGATCTTAAAGGTAAGGATCGTAATGAGGTTGGTCTAATGCTATTTTAACAATCTGCATCTAAATTCTGCTATATAATCTCTATAATCTGCTATAATAATGCAGTTTTTAA
Organism: Rhyacophila brunnea; assembly: GCF_057557595.1. Classification (NCBI taxonomy): domain Eukaryota; kingdom Metazoa; phylum Arthropoda; class Insecta; order Trichoptera; family Rhyacophilidae; genus Rhyacophila; species Rhyacophila brunnea. The sequence goes on along the minus strand of NW_028232796.1, from coordinate 2,339,671 downwards.
GTCATCAAAATTAACATAGATTAAACAGTATTACATTTTTGTAAACTAAAACTGTATAAAACTGCATAAAAAGTCAATCTTCTTATTGAAAATAAGTTTAAGTGAAGCCTTGTATTAAGTAAATAATAATATTAGATGTATTAGTATAGAACACTCAGCTTTTGTTTACTTTATCTAACACAAAATATCTCAATTGTTTCAACTGTGAAAATTTTTGGGAAGCCAAAAAATGATTGATCACATCCTTTTCAAGCATAATACATATTCTGTTATGTCTAAAGTAAAATATTTTCGGAATTTCACTATGACGCTTTGACTAGCTAATTTTAAATTTTAATACAATACTTTTTTTTATTTACTAATATTAGTGAACAACGATTTTTCCTCTTAAACGAAGTATTATAAATAGATCTACAAACGTTGAATGTTATATTAATAATTGGTTATTTTGTTAGTCATCTTCTTAAAACAATGTTCTGTCGGGATCAATAAAAAATATAACTTCTAATGTTTTCCATATACGGGAATAAAAGCAGCATTTAAATTTTTAAAATCACTCCAGCATTTGTCCACCACAAGGAAAAAACAATATAAAACACACTAAATTAGTAATATTATTTTTTCCACTGCATACACTTCTTCTTCCCTTGGTCTCCTGATAGTTAGACCACAATATTATCACGACTTAATCCTTGTTGCAACTGGTCTGAGCAGTGATTATAATATGCTGCAACTGAACTAGCCTAGAAGTTATCGCTCTATTAGCATTCCAACGACTTTTTATATTTTCTTACGTCACTGAATGATAATTTAGTATTATTATTTTTATTAACATATGCCCAAATTGTATAATTGTAGATTTTTTTAAATTTTAACAGCTCTGTTTTCACAAGCGGTTCAAAACATATCTGATGAAACGTGATTTCATCCCTCCACAAATTTCTAATATACTACGGTAAGTAGGTATCTCCAAATCACAAAACCCTTAGGTTTTTTTAGTTATTATTTTTAGGTTTAGATACCTACTTGTATATTTCTATATCTTAGAATAATACAAACAGGAAATGTTACATTTGAGTATTATCACTCTGATATAAATTTTGTTTTTTTTAGATAGTGAATTTAGCTATACATTTTGTACACCCACGGTGGTCGCGTGGCTTAAGCGTTGCACTATCACGCCGTGGATCTCAGGTTTTAATCCTGGGTCTGGCAAGTACTAATATTGTTTTTCAATTTGTGTGTAAGTCAGGGTATGGACCTAATAGGTTGAGCAAGTGGCTGACATCCATTTGTCGTAAAATACAAAATCTGTTAATACAAACCTCTACCCTGTGGAGGCCCATATGATTCTATTAGGATCGGACATGGTAGAAAGAAAAGAAAGATAAATTTAGAGGTATCTATACCAAAGCACTGCTATCATCATCAAGTCATCCCAATTTATACCCCTATGTCTTAGTTGAGCCACAAATTATCCAAACAGAACTCTAGGTTGGTATTTAAACTTGCTTACTCATAATCTGGTGTGGGCATTTAAGATAATGCTTATAAAGATGCATAAGTGAAGCTTAAAAGTGTCCGCCCCATTTTCGAGTGTAGTGAGATTTAGACCGTGGAGCACACCGTTGACGTCATGCAGTAAGTGTGCCTTCCACGGAAGAATTTCAGCATACACGAGGCTAGACTTGAGACTGTTGTCTGGATTGATACCTGACAGGTCCCACTGTGACTGTGGCTTGTTATATGACTAGTTACGTGATTTAATTTTTATTGTTTTGTTCTCGACTTTAAATACTTTTTGAACGAAATGTTTTTTTACTATCGCCATAATACTCTTGCTGTAAAATTAGTGCAAGTGCGCTTCTTATAATTTGAGTGATTGCCTTTACCGGTACTAAAGCAAAATATGATATGACGAGACTCTTGCCAACAAAGTATTCCGAATAAACTGTTTTGTTGACATATGTCACTAAAGGTATTTTAAAATATAAAAAATAGTAAAACAAAATCAAATCACGCAAGCTTTACTCCCATGCGAAAGTAACTAAGGCACGCAAAAATTATCTGATATTGTGATGCTATGCATGATTTTAATTGATCAATTTGGCGTGAAAAGAAATGAGGCAGAATATTAAACAAGCAGTTAACGTCACGTATAATATTATATTAGTATAAATAAAATAAATAGTACAATATGACTTATGTATTAATATTATTTGTATATAAATATATAAGTACATTAAATTTGATGCATTTTAAACACGTGTAATGTAATAACTGTTATCATATACATCTACCTACTGAGTATATAATACCTATGTCTATTTTTACAATATGTGCATTAATATAGTGGTCAATATATAATTTTTGAGTTAGTAATTGTACATCGGGGTAAAACAAATAAGTGTGCCAGGTCTTGGTAGAGGCAACATACTTTCACTGTTAGGTGGGTACATTTTCGGTAGGTGCATCCAACGTCATTAGACGTATTGTCCGTTTCCTCGTGGACAGTTTTCCACTATCAAGAAAGGGATGTGCCAGATGACATAAGAAAGCCACCGAAATCTGCCTCCTCTCCCCTAATTAATAATACACATTATTTATAATATTATAATTATGATAGTCATACCTAAATCTATTGTCTTGGTTGGCTTAAATAAGTAGGTTGTATATATTTATTATTAACTGTATTTGATATCAATAATAAATTTATTCCGATTAAATCGGTTCACTTTATATGACTGCGGAAAAGTTGAACTATGGGGAAAATTCTTGTAAATATATACATATATTTATATTTTCTCTATTCTAAGTAACTTAAGTATGTATTTCATACAAGTAACATTGAAATAAAAATAATGATCCGTAATGTTAGAGATAATCGGTTAAACCATTTTGATAGTAAATATGTAGATTTTAGCAAATATTATATTATAAAAAATAATAAAAAGTGTCATAAATCACCACATTTTGGGACAGGTTATCTTGAAGACTCAAAATTAAATAAATCTTATAATCAAAAGTATTTTTATAGTACGCATTGTTCTGAAATGAACTCCTCCACACCGTAACATCATTTGTGCTATAAAATGGAATTATATAGTAAATGCTCTCTCAATGTGTTTGTTTGTAAATGATTTTGTCACTCAATAAAGTTTTTACTTAATTTTTATTATGAAATTATCGTATTAGATTTTTTTATTTATATTGAACAATATTAGAAAGCATTTCTATATTTTGATGTAAGATCCATTGTTATTTTTTTCCATATCTGCTGTCAAATTGTATAGCGTACATCAATCACTGAGTCGCAAGCATACAATTTTATCCAATAAAAAAATGTAAAGATTTCCATATATCTTCGCTATATTTCTTGACCATTTTTTATTACATTATAAATTGTAGTGGCTGCGCGAGGGAGGGTAGACAGTGCGGGGGCGTCCTTCCAAGAGAGGGCGGTGTTGGATTACCCATTGGTCACCTAATCGTTTTACGAGCTCGCGTCTAACCAAGCACAATAATACGATTTTCAATATGAAAGGGATTTTTTTGATGGAAAATATTCTCAGCGGTGTATGGGCGGCAGGCAGTACGGCTTAGTGAGCGCCTACGGATGGATTACGCTCAATAGGCAAGTGGCAACACTGACAACGTCCTTGAGCCCTGAGCAATCATCATCATCACCACAATAATAACATATATAGTATGTACAGTCGAACTTGGTTATTACGAAGAAGATGTGACCGACTGAATTTGCTTGTAAAAAGCATTACTCGTTATATCGTTATTTATAACATTTTTCGCGCCACGTTTTATTTAAGCATAGCACATAAAAAATTTGAAAACCATCGTAAAAATCCCAGAAACAAGTATGGCATTCATAATCTACAAAAGAGGTTGTTTATTGTAATGAAGTGCTGATCCGCCGGCACTGGTAGGTACCTACTGACTTCACAAAGCTTGGATTTTTACATGAAATTTCAACAATATGCGAGGATAATTTTTCAATGTTGTCGGCGAAAACACTAATTACGTACTTAGACACTTAACTAGTGTCATAAACGTGATCTGATCCCGGCGGCATCGGTCTAGTTAACTGCCTGGTCGGATTTTATTGCTTAGGGTCGAAAATTTTGTTTTTAAACGATCGACACATTAATAGTTTTGCTCGGTATACCCGAGAAGTAACTCGTTATAAAAGTGAATAAATGTATGGAAAAAATCATAAACTAAATTTTCAACGAGTGTTTCCTCATTACATCCGAGATCTCGCTATTTCCGTGATCGTAATAACCAAGTTCGACTGTATATATATTTTAATCTTCTTGTGATTTGAAAATGTCCTGGTAGACTTCCCATTAGACAGACATCCCATAAGACAGACTAGATCACAAAAATCTAACAAATCTGCATCAAATTGGATCTAAAATGGTCTACAACGAGTATAAGAAGATGAAGAAGATAAAAACTTGACTACAGTTTAGTTAGGAAAGTTAAGTTAAGTTAAGGAAAAATGAACGGTAAATGTGGCAGAGAATGATGCCGTATTTTGTGACTTCAAAACCTATGTGTATGTATGAGTGCAGGTCCACTAAACTGTTGCCAGAAATAGACAATAAAGCAAAGACCTCTGATAGAGGACAAGATGAAGACGAATTATTAATTGCAGCAGCGATAAATACCGATTTCAATAAATTCTGACACACATTTCTTTTATAATATATCAGTAATCAGTAAATATTTGAATGGGGTATAGTTTTTTTCTTTAAAACATACCTTTAAATAAATCAGGGATTAAAAATGTTTTCTTTATTGTATTCTGTCGCTTATCTTAAATTCAGTGACGAATTGTAAGACGTTTGAAAATGAATTAAGAATAAGAAAGAGGGATAATGATGTAACATTTTTATCTTGAATATAGATACCTATTCATATAGTTTTATAATGATAATTAATAAATTATTTTTTTATTTAACGAATAATTCAGAAGAATAAAGATTTTGACATTCAACATTGACGATACATCATTTTAAAACACCTCATAAATATTACCTTTTACTTAGCAAAAATCTTGAAAACTATAATATGATGCCGAACAGGAATCAAACTTGCATCTTGCATCCATCGGATTTCGGCCAGTGTGCTTTGTACAAAATGTTCTTACAATTTTGATGCTTTGAGGTGTTTTAAAATCAGTTAGGATTTTTTATAATATAACTTTTTGTTTAATTATAATATAATTATACTCACATACTATTCCTATTGCGTAATAATCCTGCCGACTTGCCAAATTATTAAAAAAAATGATTATATAAGAATGTAAATAGTATAATATTATACAAATGAAATAAATTTATATATCTACATCGAATTATGGTAGTTACATACATAGGTGCATATATATTTTTTATTTTATTAAGTTGAACATAATCCAATTGCTTGAGGTGTTGTCATTTTAAAGCAGGTTTCAAAGATGTAAGAAAATTTATATCGCCTTCTCCGATTTCCAAAAATGAATTGACGTCGGTAATTTATTGACAGTATCAGATGACTGTGATGAATATAAATTTAAATATATTCTAATAATTTAAAAAAAACCGACACAATCGCCAATGTATGTAAACATTGGCTAAGCTTCTATTTTAACTCGATTTATTATTATCAACATAATCAGTTCTATTGGGTTTATAACATAGTATTATAAAATTATACAAAGAATATTTAAAAAAAAAAGTTAAGTACAAATTTTTGAAAACAATATTCGTGAAATTAAAAAATACTTTAATATTTTTAAGATATATGGATAGTTCAGGTGTGTAAGTGCAGATGTACCATCAGATTTTAGACTGTCAGTAACTTTAAAGTCTCTTAATGATTTTATAAAATTACCTACATTTTATACTCTTTTTGAAATTGAAACCAGCCACCATAGACATTATGTCCATATATATGTTATTTCATTGGCCGCTCTTTTGATTGCTGACCGTCAATCTCGGTCAGCAGATGCCCATCATAGACGGAAGCATGCATGATGAAATTGCTCAAAGCTGGGATGGAGTGCTTTCGGACGTCTGAATAGTATCTTCAAGAGTGACCTACCATTATGTCTTAAGCGTAGGGTGTTCAACCAATGTGTGCTCCCCATGCTCACGTATGGCTGCGATACGTGGACCCTCAATACGAGAGATCTCCAAAGGCTAAGAGTCGCACAGCGAGGCATGGAGAGGTGTATGTTGGGCATCACATGAAAGGACCGTAAGAGAAACGAATGGGTTAGGAAGCAGACATAAGTACGCGATGTAATAGACGTTGCCAAACAGCTGAAATGGAGATGGGCGGGGCACATTGCTCGCCGAAAAGACGGCCGCTGGACAAATGCCGTCATCCAGTGGTACCCAAGGGGCACGAAACGACCACAGGGTCGTCCTAAAAGCCGCTGGATTGACGAACTGGTAAAGTTCGGCGGAAATACGTGGCAGCGAATGACACAGGACCGAGAGAGTTGGAAGAAGCTTGGGGAGGCCTTCATCCAGTAGTGTATTGACCCCGACTGATGATGATGATATGTTATTTAAAAACAAAGCAGTTACAATTTGATATTTTAAAATGCCACGCTATTAGAGTAATTTGTCATATTTATTGATTATATTTGGCGTATTATTTTACCATTAATGTAAATATCGGTCAGAAGATCAGTGTGTAAGGGTACTACGTGTAGGGTTTTATCATGCTCCCGTATGCACCGCCAAAATGTGTGATGATAGACGCCCACTATATGGACATTCACCGGTACAATCACGTCCGAAGTTCAGGAAAAGCTTTACAATAAGTCACATGCAGCGGAAAGATCAGCACAATGGTAAGAGAAATGCGACTATACAACCGTCTCACTTGCATCCGGCAATATGCTACAACCTAAGGGCAGACTGGACTTCACGGTTTTTTGTAAAATAAAATGGATACAAACCGAACTAATTAGTGCTAAAACAACAGGCCAAATCGTATATGAGAATAGCTAAGAAGCATCTCTCATACGGACATAACAGAAGAATTTTTATAAATATATTGGTGGCGCTTTTCGCAAGTGGATTGTAATTTAAAGGATTATGCGGATTCCGGATCTAGGGATGGAGGATTTAACAGGATGCCAGCCACTGACTTTTTATGATGTCGATGATGGCTCCGTGGTCTGGTTGCACTATCATTTGCGCGGTATTGTTTGTTTGGGTTACCCAGTGCGCGGCAGTTGACGGTACAATGTTGATGGATGATATAATATGGGGTGGCTGATATATGATGAGTTGTATGATAGATGAGGATTGATATATCTGTAGGATTGAATTAATTAATAAGCTGTGGTTTAGCGATAATAGGCCAACACACATCTTTGATGTGAACTAACTTTGAATCACTCGCTAATTGACGACGGCTAGGCTTTTAACATGCCCGCAACACGACCGTTTTCTTGATGTCTCTCGACCTGACCACGCGCGAAGGCTGTCTTGAAGTGACTCAATGTTATTTGCACCACGGTCTATCATGACCGGTGACTGCCGGTCACTTGGTCTTGTGACAATAATACTGGGATTTGAGGGAGGTGGGAAGTTAGGATGAATGCATATATAAATGACCCAACCATATTATATATATAGATAAATCTTTTCAAAATAAAATTACTAATCTACTAAGTAAAGTATCTAATTAACTTACAATTATTGAAATATAACAACACTATAAAGCGTTTATTTTATATAACAGGTAAAATCTTACTTAATAGAGATTCAAGGAATTACAATAAAATTCAAGTTGGTGGAAAATACGACCAAGTATAAAATAATCGTGGACGTATGAAATGGGAACTTCTTGCACAGAAGATGGAAAAATATAATATTTATGACGGTTTTATATCTTTTGTTGAGATTCGTCAATATGTTTTTGGATGTTTATAGCTCTCATAATGTTAACAATGTATAGTATTTTTGCTTTCTTAGAATTATTTATTACTATTGCAAAATATCTGAATACTTTGTTTTGATTTATTGTGTATATTCCACTCTTCACAATGTTATACTACAATATAAGAACGTGTTCATACTAATCTACTTATCGATGCAGTATGTACGAGTACTTAAACATTTATTTCTATACAGAGACATTATATAGGAAATATATTTTTATATCAAACGAATCTTGTTTTTTACGTTCTTTTATTTAGATTGTTTTGAAGAATTACAGTACATCTACATATTATTATTATTATTTAACTTTTGGAAGGATGATAACACCTTTCAAATATTATCCTAGTTAGGCCACGCGCATACGGTACATCAGTAGACGTTACCACAGCTCGCAGGAAATCCAAAGGATGATTTTAGGGACGGTTCAGAAATTAAAATTTATTGATTTTCAACCTCGTGAACTTTACAAATTATAAATTCAAGACGTTTACAACATGTCATGGGGAGGAGGGAACAAAGTTATATGTGATGTATTTATACAAAAAAACCGGGTAAGAAGAAGAGAAAACAGAAACAACGTCCACCTCTAAACTTATCCTCACGTAAGTGGAATATATTAATATCAAAAAAAATGGTTAAATATACTCATTGTCCTTCCAATTGACATTACAAATTGATATATTATGTGGGAACATGCCGCACACGTATCAATCCGTCATGAAAATTTGTAAACGACAAACAAAGAATGAACGATGGAGATGCGAAATGTGAAGTTTCCGACGAGCCATCCTTCCAATCCATACAAAAAAAGTGAAGTAAGACTTTCTCCATCTAGTGATGGTTGTGTGCTGTTTCTCTAGCAATCCCTACATTCCAAGTCTATTTAGGTTCAGCAAAATACGACACTTCGTATGATATTGGATAGAATTGACGTTTTAATAGCCCCAATATCGATAAAAACTAGAATGAAGGAGGGCCGCTTATTGCAGTGCCGCTGGTTTATTTCTATACAATTTAAATTATATCACTAAATAAATTATATAGTTACTTACCTAATTATTTCTCGTTGCTTTTAATTTATTTTGGCCAACAATAATAGATTCGATGCCTAGGCAACGGAACAATTCTACTATCAAACTTGGGTTTGTATGCAGTTGACTATTTGCAGCTAACTTCATACTGTCAATTACTTTCGTAACGGCTCTCAATTTCACACTCTACCAAACGCCCTAAAAGAAGTATAACTTCAATAATATACAACAAATAATAGCGTGGAGATTGTGTGTTTTTCGTGAATAAATAAATTGCATCTATTTTAATATAAGTACATAAATCGAATTAATGGGTATGTGTAGGTACATTTATACTTTCTGTGAGTCAAAAAGTCAACATTGTAGCACTCCCGGAGTGGGTAAAACGTAAGTATTCGATACAGCGCTTTCCACTTAAAATGTGCATCATAAAAGAGGCTGGCTCATGCCCGACCGAGGCTTGTTCCCCGCCGAGGCATCCGAAAGGTAATAAAAAAAACTACCCGACTTTAAAAAATACGGGGCGAACGGGTAAAAATTAAGACTTTATGGCCCATTTTAGTACCCGAAAGCTAACTCTTTAACTAATTCCTTCTAAAGCAATATTGTTGTTCTTGGAGCGTAAACTTTACAATTTTGATGTTTCTTTGGTTGAAAACTCGCATCTAATGGTGCTTAGGATATTTTTTAAATCTCAGCTTTTTGAAGAAAATGTTTACGTCGACACTTTACTTAATATGTTTTCCTGTTGTTGATAATTTTATTTTGACTCGATTGCAGTAGCAGACAGTAAGCTCGTATCGGAAACTTTGCAGAGTTGCCACCATATAAACCTCACGTTATTGAAAATCTGTTTCCATCGCTTCGGGGAAAACTGAAGATTACCGGAATACTTGCATAATATTTTTTTAAAGTTGTCAAAGTCATTATCGGGGGTTTTCAGTCATTAAATTTATTATTATGAGTAATTTTATCAAAAATAGTTATTTACTTATAAAGTTTTATTGGTCAAATTGTTTTAAATGTCACCTTGATCGTTGTAAAAGTATGCCAGCAAAAGATAATCGGTGTCGTCTCTAAAACTATTTTTAAAGGATAAATGAAAAGAATAATAAAATTCTTATAAGTATTTCAAATTATTCTCATGTAAAGTTACAAATTGCCTTTACTTATGAAATTTTAGACTAATAATTCGAAAACAAATGATTGATGTAAATCATAATATCACATTTATTATTCCCACTAAAATGAAGCCGTCAAACTTAAATTCCTCCATATGACATTGATTTCTTTTCATTACCCACCTCTAATTTGATTGATGCCCCACATTACCTTAAATATTTAACTCCAGGTATTTTATACGACACACCGTATCCGAAAGACTTTTTTTAGTTCTCAGGTGTTTTAAAGGGTTCACATGCGTGCATCAAAGTTATGCATTGGTTGCGTGCTTCTCCTGTTGACGGATTAGGTTTCAACGAGAAACTCAGACTATGGGATGAATATTTATTCATTGAAATCAATTAAATGCTTAATAGGTGACAAAGAAAGGTTTAATTAGACTTAATTAATGATCCACTTATATACAGTATTTTAGACAACGAATTTTGTATATTTTATAATGTTGGTATTCTGTAGTCAGTAAAATCGCCGTTTATTAAGATTTTTTACATTGCCACAAAGTATAATAATATTTATTTTTCTGTAATAATGTTATAGTTTTTTTACAAAAGTGTGTACCTTTTAAGATTATTTTACAAAAATATGTACTAATAGATACTTTTTATTGTATTTATTTCAATTATGAATGAACAAAAGATTTTAAATTTTAAGATTATAATTATTGAAAATACGTAGATAATTAAAAAAAAATCGTAAATCAAAAAGTTGGACCGAATAGGATTCCAACTTACATCTTTTACTGTCCGGATTAGTCTTATTATATGTTAGTTAAGCTACCGATTTGACTCTGAATCATGTGAATTATTTCTTTTTACCAATTTAAATCAATTAAAAGCAATTACATATTTATTTGATTCGATGATATAATATTTTTATGTAGATGTTTTTTTCTTAAAACTTAATACATCAGTTATCACAAACATAATATACTTACAATGTATTGCGGTCTCTATGTATTATAATATTTTATGTATATTATACTTACACTTGCTTATGTATCCTATGTCCTATACTACCCGTAACTCCACTTCGCCATGATCACAAATATGAGATAGAATATTTGAATTACATCTCGTTTTTTTTAATAGGTACCTACAACGTAAAATAAGATTAAAGTGGGGGTGGTGATATATTCAACTTTGATTAGTAGCTAATATTTGCTAATATACCTATATATTTATACATATATAAACTTAATAATCACACCGTATGTGAATCGGTGGACCAATTTGAATAATGTTTATAATCGCATGAAGCAACGGATCGTGGTGAAATTGTTTACCAACGAAAATCTCCCAACGGCTCTCATCCATCTACTTTTAAAATTATCAACGACCAACATGTCTGAAATATGGCTTACGTACTATATATCATTCACCTAACATAATATTATACATAGGTACATGAATTATTTAGCAACAATAAATATTCTTGATGAGATGTTATCAGCATAGGTACATAATAAAATAATTACCTTTCTAGTAATGAATTAGTCTGGGCACATTCTTCTTTCTTTCGACCATGTCCGATCTTAATAGAATCATATGGGCCTCCACAGTGTGGAGGTTTGTATTAACAGATATCGTTTTTTTTTTTTTTACGAAAAATTGATGTCAGCCACTTGCTCAACCTATTATGTCCATACTCTGACTCAAAGACAAATTGAAAAATAATATGTGTACTTGCCAGACCCAGAAAACCTGGAACCCACGACGCTATAGGCCGACGCTTAAGCCGCGCGGCCATCGTGGAATTGTATGCATACTATCTTTCTCTAATATAGTCAGTCGCGCGTAGAGAAAAATCGTATCGGTGATGATTGTTTTAGGCGGTGGGAGAACGCGGGATTAACCTAGCAGGACGTGGCATTGATTTCCGCATTTACTCCACTTTCTACTTTAAGCTTCGCGTCGTTTCAACCATGGACACTTATTCGGATGCATTCCCTACAAATAGACACTCCGCACTCTGAGTCTAGTAATGAATACCTGGTCTGCAGCTATTACTACGGATTCTCACAGTTGCACCAACTTGTTACTGACACAAACCTTACGTGCCATATAATGCTAAAATAAAAGAGATATGAATCCATTAACTATTCAACAGCTGGTTCACGATTCTCAATCATGGAATCATGACAAATACGAAGAAGTGATATTCCATGGCGATAATTTTGAGTGGGCTGTATTTGAGGAAGTTGGAGTTTTGTGGAGAATAATGGATGCAGGAACATAGTCCAGGCACTAACCTTCTGGTGGTCGAACTGCTGGTTTTCTGGAGCGCTCCAGTTGGACCCCGGGTCACTCACTCATACACTTGGTTTGATTATTGTTTTATGTATCTCTCTCGCGACGAGCCACACTGTAAGTACTTGTTTGAGTATTGAATTACGGTGGAGATTGACACAGTGGCGGTCAAATTGTAACCGAATAAATAATTAGTAATGTATTTGGTGGCAGCTTGGCATAAATATTGGCGCAAACAATATATTTACCTAAATATTTTTTTTCGTTCTTGGGGAGGGATCTGCGCAGGAAACCACCCCTTATGTTGTGTTATCATATTTCTCCGTAATTGGGAGTGGAGATTCATCTAACTGCTATATTATTAACTTTTGTTGGTCTATCTGTACATTGTATGCATGACTGAGGATCGTGGGTTTAATGGACAATTCATTGCATTCTTGACGTTGATTTTTCAAGTCTCTCCCTGATTTTCTATTCTATGTTCTTATCAACTTCAGCCAAAGCCCACATGAGATGAAGAGAGAAATGAAGTGTTTATCACAGAAAAATGGTTAAAAGGCTTTCTTTTAACTTTATCGTCTATTCGTTTATGATGGATTTGTTAATATGCCTGGCTATATAGAGAATGCTAGACATATTATGCATTTTTGATCCACAACTTATATTTTCTATATTTTTCTGCATAAAGACATAGAAAATACCAAAATCCTTACAATATAGATTTCAGGAAATGTTTAAATGCCTCTATCTATATACCTACTTCTTTATTTATTAGTGTATGGTCTATTACTTTATTTATGACGTCGCTTCCAAGCGTTTTGTTGCATTTATGATGTATATAATATATATGAAAATCGGTATTTACCCTCTCCTTTGATATTAAAAAATGATTCAGATATATAAGTAGGTACTATTGGCTACTGTGGCGGAAAACTTTCTAAATATAAAATTTTCTTTTCCCTATCTCAGCATTTATTTTCGACTATTTTTCGGCGGAACAAGTAAGGAAATCACAATAATTCCCTGCGTATTGAAATAAAAGTTTCCCCTGGGACTACCCGCACAGACATGTGACCCTCCCTATATCTTTTTACGTCAGAGATTGCAAACCGGCATAAAAAGTTTTTTACTCTTGTGTCAATACGGGACAATAAGGATTTATTTTTACTTTCAATGTTCATTGTAGTTTGTAAACAGAGATATCTGTTTTTTATTCCACTGTGATTTCTGTTTATACTGGGTTTTACGATTGCCTTTGATCACAGAGATTATTTTATTATGTTTTATGTAGAACAGCTATAGGTAATATATATATATATATATATATATATAATTACATATAATATAATCAAATAAATTCAATTTTTATTAATGTCTTCTGTATTTTTACCACATTTTTTTATTAATCGTTGAGTTCATCATTATACTATTGACCAGTATGATTATATTATTAAAAATTTAAAAAAAATATATTTATTTGATCAAGTTATAACAATTTTGATGATGTCATGACAAAATTATTTAAAAGGTAATAAGTGATATGGAAACTGTATTTTTTACAGTGAACAAAATTAAATTCGCCAAGGAAATGAATGACTTAATCTACTTATTCATAAAATTTTAATTTAAATACATAATAAAAATATATTTAAATACATACAATAAGGTGAGATAAATGTAAATATAATTGATGAAAATGAAGTAGTTATTTAACATTTTATGTATTAGAGTCCTTGATAGTGGATACGATCAAGGAGACGATTCACGTAGATAAGACATAATATGCTACAAAATGTCACCCGAGAGTGCCACACTCCGTGCCCTTGCGGCACAGTGTAATGGATTCCATTGTGTAAGGCGCTGGACTTTTATCCGGGGGCTCCTGGTTTGATTCATCGAGAGCTCACAATATATTTACATGATTTTCTCAAAGCCTGGGTGTTTGTGATTGTTTCACTTTTATTACTAAAGCCACTAAAAATAGGCCATTGTTTGATAAATCTCAGCATCTGTTACCCACAAGATACCTAAAAGAAAACCAAAATACCGCTGGATCTATGAGATAAACAAATTAAGTAGATACCTACGTGACTACGAAATACTGAAGGTGTATTTAAAGTAGAATAAAATAAATGTTGTAACAAATATAGATAATAAGTATTTCTCAACATTCGTCATAATATAATAGAGTTTTTTGTTCCAAGATGAAAGAAAAGCTTTCCAACAAAAACATGTTTTTTTCTATATATTATACAAGATAGTTATCTAGTATTATTGTACATGATACCAATTCCTACAACACATTTCCATTTATTTATTGCAATGCACTGCGAAGAGAGGGTCAGGAATTAGAGCGAGGCAGTTTTATTCTTAGGGGTTGATATTTATTGGAAGACAGATTGGTAATACGTGACGATAATATCAAATACCAAATAAATTCCCATATCAGATCGCTTGTTGGAGATTTCAAGACTGATTTCTTTTATTTCGGCAGTAATAAATCAACCCTCCACGAATTATTAATTTCACCATTTTATTCTAGAGTGTGGACAAAAAAGAGTGATATAACATATTTTATACCTCACTAAATCAATTTTAAATCCCGGTTGGACCCTACTTTTTATTATTTAAAAATTTCTCCCCACCCTCCTCTAATTAATTGCAATTTCAAAATTTGACAACTTTAAGAGTGACATGGTGAGGTTGAATATAACCAACTGGAGAAGGATAGCTCGATATAGAGATTCCTGGAAAATTGTTGTGCAGTTGGCCGTGGACATGAATGGTCTGTAGCGCAAACTTAAGTAAGAATATTTAGTTCACTCGATGCACTTCATTTTACATAGGTATATATGGTCATAATCATTGCATGTATATAATTACGATATTATATGAAGCGCCTAGTTTCAAAAGCCCCTAAAACGATTTTATGTAGTTCTGAGAAAAATGAGAAAAACGATTTTAGGTAGTTTTGAGAAATATGAGAAAAACTCGTATCAATTAAATTTGTGAACTTTATGCATTTATTTTTTAATTTGTTACATTCTAAAGATTATTTTAGCTTTCCATTTTAGGGGTATTTGAGAAGCACACCCAACCATTTTAGCAGGTTTTGAAATTTACCCTAATTTTTGATCATACGTATTGACGGTTTGTGGCGTTTTTTAAAGTTCAATCTTTGGCTATCATATAGGTAACAAAAATATCCATCTAAATACATATCTAACTCAAAAAAAAATGAAAAAGCGTTTTAGGGGATTTCGAAACTAGGCGCTTCATATATTATTTTATAATCACATATTTTTTTTTAAATAATGCTATTCGTAATCTCATTGCTAATCATTATATTTATCTTTCCTTATATGGTTCATGTCCTATTTGAAGGTCTTCAACTCAACCCTTACTAAACTTATGGACATATTATTATATAAGTTAATTCAAATGATAAGTAAAGCTTATTTTTTGCGCAACACATGACGTATCATTTACCATATCGGGACAATAAAAATTTCTATGGAAACCAATCTCAATTTCTCATTCCAGCTAGTAAATTAAAAAAAAAACTGTATCTGGAATATTTTATTGCCGTTAAAATACTATTATTACAATAATAACAAAAATTACTACGAAATTTATGCAATATATGTATAGATAATATCTGAGTAGTACTATATTTATAAAATCAAATTCAGTTGTATACCTATTTTTAATTAATTAAAAAGGTTCCCAGAAAACACCAAAATAAACATTCATAAAAATAAAACACCTATATAAAAATTTTGAGTAAACATACTGAAACAGGTTTTAATTTTAATTATCGCACGGTAATTTGGAAAAGAATATATTACCCAGTAGTCTTTAATTGCATTTGTGGCAATCTTTAGAAATCAGATATAATAAAAAAAATGACGATGATTGTATCGCTTTATTTTCTTTAACCCAGACCTCATTAAAGAGTTTATTAGGGTCCCAGTCAGAGAGGAAGCATAACTACATTAAATCCTAAACTGTTTTGACGACCCTATTAGAGATTCAAACTTCATTTGTTACAGTTCAAATTGATTACTGAGCAATATCTAGACATCTAAGCTATTAATTTCAGGCTCAACTACAAGGGTTTGTATTCGTCTAATTAACCCCTAACCAGAATGCATAACATTATATAAGTTAGTTTGGCATTTTTTTTAATTATTAATCAATATGAGAAGGTAACTGATTACGTAGATACTTACCTACTCATTATATTTTTTAAAAAATGACTGTATATAGTGACAACATAATAATATGACATACCTAAGTAAAACTTTAGTTTTCCTCTCAATTTTTATAAATCTTTAACATGCACGTCATCACTGAAAACAGTGCAAACCATCTCTTTTCCCTTAATGTTTTCCGCAAACTCATCAGTGATAATATTATAGTTTTCATTAAATATATTAAAATTGTATACATAAAAGACAAGATAGCCAAATAAGATAAGATGTACTTACTAATTTAAATAAAACACATATAATAATGTAATAACAATCAGAAACGATTTTTTTTACTTTAATGGAACAACCTCAACTAATAACATTGATCCTTAATAAAATATGTGGAATAAAATATAAGGTATTGTGTCTAATTTTAATAAATAGTAAGACAATATCTTTTTAGCAAGAATTCATCAACACCATTACGATTACATTTCATAACTGATGAAATATCTACGATAAGAATAACAACTACATTATTTTATCTCGATATAATTGCAAATACATTTTGTTTTATTGTAGTGAATAACCATAAAA
This sequence comes from Rhyacophila brunnea, assembly GCF_057557595.1. Taxonomy (NCBI): domain Eukaryota; kingdom Metazoa; phylum Arthropoda; class Insecta; order Trichoptera; family Rhyacophilidae; genus Rhyacophila; species Rhyacophila brunnea. The sequence goes on along the minus strand of NW_028232796.1, from coordinate 2,322,461 downwards.
ATGCCTAATCTTAAAAAAAAGTGTAATTTGTATATTTCCAATAAAGAGACAGTCAAAGTTCTATCTCGTAACTATTTATATTCAATTTACATATTAGCTGAAGGCAAGTATATTATCATTGCACAATACATCTGAAAATATGTTAAAAATCCAACTCGTTTAGTTAGTCATTTAATAAAATATTATGTGCCTCAATAAAAATCACAAGTAATCACCGGAATGTCCCATTATCTCAATGCCGTGCTTCGTAAAGTAAACGTTTAACATGCATTCGGATATATCGTGTAGGAACAATAAAATAAAACATCTCGTGAATATTGGGTGTGGGCACAGGCAGTGAATTTAAATGTGTTGAAATGTTAGAAGGGACCTATATTTTTTATGAGCAAGTTTTATTCGGACTGAAAACTGATAGGCGATGAGATAGCTTCCGAGGCAATGGGTGGGCCACGGTCTTTTTCTCCACTGAATAATGCAGCGATCAGAAACAAACAACCAAATATTTTCTACGGTGTACAAAAATTCAAAACAAGATTTAAAAAAAAATATAATTATTATCTTTATTTGACAACTTTACTGTTTTAAAAAAATGCTAATTTCAACATAATAACAAAAAGTGCTAAGCGATCACAGTTGACAGAGTAATAGATACCTACTTTACGTACTGTTAAAAAACTATTATTCAACAATACCAGTGTTCAGTCATGGGTAGAAAAGAATATGCTTCCATAACTTTGCACCCCGGTTCTAGGATGAAAATGATATAATATATTCTAAAAATATTGTCTTTACATAAATATTATCTGTCTGTTTATTTATTACTACATTTATTATTATTTGAATACAAGTAATTAATATACTTTTTGATCTAATTTTATGCAATGTAATCAGGCAAAGAGGTGTATCGGTATAGTAAAGAGTGCATAAAGGTGCAAAGTTGTAAAACGTAGGTATACTCGAGGGTGAATTCAAATAATCTAGAAACTGTTGCGGAGAACGGTGGTTATTGAAGAAAAATATGATTACAGTATTGTATACAAAATTTTGGAATAATGAGATCTAAAGTGAAAATATATAGCTATGTTAATTGAGTCGTTAAGTCACCAAACACGCTCTGGACGTTTTTCAAAAGCCGTCTTTGGAATTTTTAAATTTAGTCTATTATGTCTTAAATGAGAATTCCTTGTGAATTTAGGTATTTGTTATAATCGTTTTATGTCAGTAAATATGATAAAAAAATGAAATTATAATATTTTAACATGGTGGGTGTAAAGTATAAACAGTTATTTGTGATTTTTGAAGGATATAAAAAGTTTCCAAAGCGGATTTTGTAACTCAACGATTTTTTTTACCTTGAACCAAGTGGAAACGCATTAAGATGTGCATTTTAATACCAAGTAGCGCAAAGATTTATTTTAGTATTTCTGTGAACGATTTTTTTTGAGACTTTTTCAATTTTATTATAAAAATAAATGATCGTGAATACGAAAGACTGATGAAGAATATTATGAATACTTTATATGCGTTTTAATATTCTTCTTCTTCGGCCATATCCGTCCCTTAGTCGGAGCATATTATGGACACCACGCGGCGCCTACAAGAATCCCTGTCCTTCGCCAGTCTTCTTGCTTCGATCCAGGTCAAACCAGCATCCCGTAGCTCCGCCGTATACACTCTATAGATAGTATTTAGCGGCCTTCCAGGACGCTGGAATCCGTTCGGATTGAAGAACAAGCATGCCAGGTTGAGGTTCTCTTCTGGTGTCCGCAGCATGTGGCCGTACCAGGTCCAACGTCGCCTCTTCACTCTCAGCGTAACAAAAGGCTGCTTGGTGGATTATTTTATTTCCTCGTTGCTCCTAAAGTCATAATAAAATTTATCTTTAAATTCATATTTTTCATTTCTATCAAATTATTAAATAACAAAATTTTACACAACATTTAAAGAAAAACTCAGTGTTATTGGTACGATGTGCGATTTTCAATCAAAAAATATTTATACACTTGAAACAACATATTTTTTATGGTTGTCAATACCCGTAGCAGTCACATTTTAAACTGATATGGCGCGGTCCGAGTTTCCAAAGAGTTTAAAGTTTTGTTTTAATGAAGTGAATTGCTGCTAATAGCATTACCGTAGATCCCTTAGATCGCTATCTGAATTGTTTCCAAAGGGTCTCAAATGCGGCTCCTTGGTGTTTTATTAATATCATAAAACACTTGCGATGAAATTTCAAAAATTTACCACCGGAGTTATAAATTTAGTCGGCATTAAAATGACAAAAAATGGTTTCTCTTTCTTATTTTGTAATCTTGATAAAAACAAATAATACAAAGCTTATATTATATTTCGGGCGCCAAATTTAACATATATGACAGTATTTTATTATTCTTGTGATCTACCAGTGGCGAAAGGTATAGGTAGGCTGTTAAGATCCGCTATAAATAGTGCACCTTAAAATTTGTTAATTATACGTATTTGTTTTTATTGAACTATGACTACAATTTATAGATGGTGTTGGTTATTTTGTTTTTAATCAATTAAACCCTTTCTAAATCAAACCGTAATGGTTTTGATATATTTTGGGCGATACGACAAAATTGTGCAAACATTTTCATTCATACTGATTTGTTTTCGCTGGATTAAGAATACATATTACATACTATATTGTTGGTCCATTTTTTTTAGTCCATTAAGTCCTGCCTAAATCAAACTATGATAGATAAAAAATATTATTCTATCTTTAAAATATTCAAAGTTATGTATGATTTAAATGTATAATTTAAAGTATTTTATAAAAAGACTAGTATTTTTTTGACTATTATCTATTATGGCATGATTTTCGCTGGGTTTAATTGAATTTGAAAAACTAACCAACAATATCTGTAAATAATTATTGTAGGTTTTTTTTCAATGATAACAAATACGTATGACTGACAAAATGTAGTATGCACTATTTATGGCGGATGTTAAAAGCCCACATCCACCCTTCGCCACTGTGATCTAGAATAGTTCGTGATTTTTTACTGAGTAGATAAGACGGAAAAAGGCTTATCTTCATTTTTAAAATACATAACGGTCACCCTTTGAAATGTTCAAATTAGACCAAATTACTTCATCATTTTTACTTAAAACAATGGTTAAAGTAGCTCAGTATGTACACCAATTAATACAATGTAATAAAATTTATAATCTATCTACCTAAAAAAACCTTAAAACTGTGATACTATTTTTATATCTCAATGTGTTAGAGAGAAGCCCTTTTCTTTTGACTTACTCACTTTATATAATATAATATCATAATTTTCCTTCAGAATAACAATTAAGGCCTTTTTTCGTATATAATATACTGCCTTGAACAGTTCTGTGGAGATTCAACTTTGCAATGTGTACTATTATTTTCCTCGATACGAGATTTTTAGTCCTCTCATAATATGACCAAGGTGCAGTAAATTTCTTACTTTGATGATTCTCAAGACTATTCGTTCTTTCACATTCGTTTGAGACCAGCTGTCACCTCAGTTATTCCAAGGATTTTTGAGGATGTATATGCATAATATATAGCCACAATTTCTTAAAACTGCAATGCCATACTATATTTACATGATTGACATTCTTTTTATTGAACATACATAATTTTGAAAACATTAAGAGCATACTTCAGTGAAACGGCAAATCATTTTCAACTATAGGTGCGATGAAATCTCGGAGTCGCTGCCAATCGGAGAGCGAATGTCAAGCTGTGAGCACGTCAATTTGTTTTGTGATGGCGTCGGGGGAATTAATTCTTAAATCGTGTAAAGATGACTAAAAAACGTTACCCATTTACTTGAGAGCATTGTAAGAGCCATTAGTTAATATTTATCGCGTATTAGATAGGATGTCTATAGCAATGTGGTCATTGTGCGTGGGCGTGAATCCCAAGAGATGCAGGTTCGATTTCTGCTTGGTGTCGAATTTTTTTCAAAAAAGATTTTTTCTATTGATTATTATAATTAAGTGTTTTCAAAATGATGTATATATTTACATTTTAGTTATTAATATATAGCTTAGAATAGTTTTAGTTAGGTAGATTGCATAGTTGTATGATAAAAAGATACTGTTATAAAATGTAATATTTCGTTTTTATATAATACTAGCTGAAGTACCCGGCTTCGCACAGGGTCGCTTCGTGGTTATATTTATCTTAGATATTTAAAAAATAAGAAGAGGTAGTTATTTTTTTAATATTAAAATATCTGTGTAATACAATATGCCAATATGTAAATAATTCTAATAGGAGCAAAGGTCAAACAAAAGAACACTAAATTAAAATCGAATCCAAAATATGAAAACTTTATTAATGTTATTATTATGTAGTTAAAAAAAACAAAATTGGATGGAACAAACATACTTTGTATTTGCAGGTGTGCGCACAACAACTGACAAACGTTTCATCGCAATCGCATGAATGGTATAGGAACGCATACAAGAAGAAGATGATGATTTTCTAATTCAGAAATCTTCGTAGGCATGCGCACGACAACTCACCAAAGTTTCATTGCAATCGGATGAATGGAATAGGAACGCATACGAATAGAAGAATATAGAATAGAAGAAGAAGAATATGGTTGTACTAATACAGAAACCTTTGCGGGTGTTACCACAACAACTGACGAAAGTTTCATCGCAATCGGATGAATGGTATAGGGACCATACGAATAAAAGAAAATAGAATGAAGAGGAAGAAGAAGAAAATGGTTGTACTAATTCAGAAACCTGCGGGTGTTACCACAACAACTCACGAAGCTTTCATCGTAATAGGATGAATGGTATAGGAACCATACAAATAAAAGAAGATATAATGAAGAAGAAGAAGAAGAAGAAGATGGGTTTTCTAATTCAGAAACTTTTGAGGGTGTGTATGCAACCAATTACCAAAATTTCATCGCAATCGGATGAATGGTATAGGAACGCATATGGGACAAACAGACAGACAGACAGACAAACAGACAGAAAGACATTCATTTGTATATATAAGATATAGCCTATACTCTTCGCGCAAGTGCAAGCAATGAGTTCACAAAGTTTTATCGCAATAGGATGAACGGTATGGCAGCGCATAAAATACGAACAAACAAACAACCAAACAAACAAACAAACAAAAAAACAAACAAATAGTGATTTTTATATATTAGAAGATTGAGTATTATTGCGTCTAAATTTTAATATGGACTTGTGCTCATATATCTTGGTTTTTACAATTATTTATTGTATTCGCCACAAAACCCACCCTTTACTCAGGTGATATTAATTACCTATTAATTATACCTTGTTAGAAAATCGGACGAAGGAATAGCAGTAAGTCTCTTTTTAAAACTAAGAATTATAAATTAATAATGATAAATAAAAGTCTCAAAGCATATATTATTATATTCTATCTTATACCAGTTATTTTTTAAATTGCGCTCAGAGAGCTTTTTAAAATTGAATCTAGCCTGAAGCAATTTTGACTCTTTCATTCCACATCTGCTGCAAATCTTTTTAAATAAGATAAGTGAGTGGCAAACAGAGATGTTTTACTGTTTTAATATACTTTCGAATAAATAATAATAATATCCTATTATTTAAAAAATAAAATGAAAAATTCGTATATAATATTATCTATTTATTTTGAATACCATCACCATGTCGAAGAATTTTAAATCATTATTTAATAAATACAATATGGATAAACAAACCATAACACGATTCTTTCAAAAGACATGATAAGAGAAGCAAAAGAAGATCACGATAATTTGGGCATCTACCAGCTGCCCCTTTCTTGCAAGATATTTACAAAAATATGTAATATTATATAAATATATATTTAGATAATTATACTTCATAAAGAATATTATGAAATGAAACACGTGTCGTATCTTTTACATATTTTTATATATTTTGAAAAATATAATAAAATCACTCACTTACCTACTTACTTCGCTATACACTCTTCAGCATCGATATAAATAGTGGGATATCACTGAGTTCCGCCACTTACCTCAGTCTATCGCCACGACATGATTCTCCCACCATTATATAATATTCCTACAGTGCATAGATCGCTTTTGTGGGATATTTACATGTCACGTGAATTAAATCTTCGTAATTACAGTTGTCACCAATGACTGACGTGTCAGCTCACAATTTGGAATATTTACAACAAGGTCGTCTCAATGCACTTCTAAGATTCGCGCATCATGAATTACCACCAATTTAGAATCTCTTGAAAAGGTAAAATATTATATATTATATGTCATTACGTTAAACAAGTACGTTTTTTCTAATTGGGCAGATTTTATAGGATTTTTTAATAATGATAAAGTTAAATGATTGTAGGTATGGTTCCCCGTAGTAATAATTTTGATGTAATTACTTGATATAATACCTATACTAGTAAATATTTTATCACATAATGTCTTATCATCTGTTCTAACCGTTTGCTTTGTGATAGTATAGTTAAGTCTAGGTACCAGTTTGTTGTGTAGATGTATATATTTGTTCATATATTTCTAAAACTTTTAACAGAGCTTTTCGAAAGAATTACCATCGCTCGAGGCGCTAGCGGCCCCATCTGCGCGGCCCTATCGAAATTAAATTATGGTACTTGATAATTTCTTGCATTTCTTTAAAAAAAAGTTTCATCCCTTACTTACCCTTGGGGGCAGCGGCGTCTCGACTCTAGATATCCGGAGCGACGGCCGATCTGAGCTTTCAGCTTTGCCCCGGTAAATCATACTTCCGAGGGATCATTACCCGGTAAATGGATCTAAAAAAATTAAGGCCCCTCCAAATAAAAAAGTTCAAGATTTGGAGATCAAAGGCGTGTTGGTTTTTTGATTCAAAGCTGACGTTTAATTTAATTTTCAGTCTTTAAAAGCTTTTTCTGAATTCAAATAGGATAAATTGTAAAATTAACCCCGTTTAAAACTGAAAATAAAATGATTTTAAGTTTCATAAAAATGACGTTTACGTTAAAAAATAATAATAATAAAAATAATAATAAAAAAATCTTAATTTTTTATTAATTCAATATTATGTATATAATATAAATAAGTAAATTCTGTGTAAATTTGAGTGATCTAACATAAATATCATCTCGCCATTACTACTCATGGAAGGAAATATCAAGCCATATAAAAGTAGTTAAAATAATTTAAATAATACTATATTTCTATACTAGATAAGATAAGTAACTTTTGAAAATCAAATGTCATTAATTTTTCGTATATTCTATAAAATAATATAATATATATGGAATTTTTTTGAAGATCTGGTAATCGCATTATATTACTTATAACCTTAATTATAACAATACTATATGAACCATATGAATAATAAGTTAATATTTATACTTCAAAAACTTTTAAAATGTTATTTTTTGTGTAACGTATGTATCTATATTGATTATAGATTGGTTGAAAAGTGGGTAACTTTTAGTATGCATTTTTTTGCATAGTAGTAGATATGATGAATTGACCAGTTTTAAAAATATAACCATATGATTTTCATTTGTGTTTATCGAAATCGGCTTTAATTTTATGGTAATTTTGTTTTGAATCAATTCACCTGTTTATTTAATTTAATCTAATATATTAATAAGATTATCTGTGTATATTCCATATTATATTGTATTGCAATTATCATATCATAAAAATCACATAACGATTAATGTTTTTTCACATCTCGTAAATGTATTACACAAAAGGTAATATAAATCAGTATGGAATAAAATAATATATTGATCAAAATATATTATATAATTGAGTTGTGTGTAAATATTTTTTGGCATTTTTACCCGACGTATCCACCCGTTATTAATCTTACGACAATGAATAGCCTAACCAAATTTATGAATTAAAATTATTTTTGTTAATAATAGTAATATTATGACAATATTCTAAGAGTGAATAATTGACGATAAAGTTTATATACAAAGTGAATGCGTCAACTGGGTGCACAATCATGTTTGTCTTACGATGAGACGATTCGTTAATAACATCAAAATATATGTTTTTGTTAGTATACTACGATGGAATCGTCATAGTATTATAAGAGTATTGGCGTATTATTTTTCCTTAAATTAATTTATATTTTTTAACACAAGATCTGTTTCATCCTGAAGGATATTTTAAATTATTTGTCAATTGACCGATTGAAATGTCTGCCAATCTAAAACCTTTTTTTTGTTAAAAATTAATAATTAGCTAGCGTTTGTGTATTTTTAGCGTTATACTATTATTTGATTATAAAATTATATCTATATACTATGGTTGGGTTATTTATGTTCCCATTCCACTCCTTATCTCCTGACCCACCTCCTAATCCCCAGTGTTATTGTTACCAGACATTTAATAAGCAATTAGGAGTCATGAGAGACGGTGTTACAAAGAACATTGAGTTGCATCTCGTTAGCGGGCGTGTGCGGGCTTCTAATAGCTTTCCGTCGCTTAAGTGATTGACTCAATAGATACAGACTCATTCAGAATCTATCATCATCATTCATACAACTTCACACATGATCCATAAAACTGTGTCACAAAGTGCGGGAGTGTACGAACCGGGTGACTCAAAACAACGATACTCGAGTGAAAGTTGAAACCAGACCACGGAGCCATCATATATCATCACAAAGGTCAGTGTCTGACACTCTGTTCCATCGCCCCCACACCTAGATCCGACCTCCTCATCTTCCCTAAAAATAATTACAGTCCACTTAAAAAGCTCATCCAACTCTCAAGATATTTTTGATGTCGAATAAGGTCTGCAGACATTTTTGTTGTTACTTTATCAAAATAACCGATTATTGAATTAATAGAAATATCCATAAATTCAAATTTTGATAATATATGGGAAGCTTTAAATGTTAATAGCTCGTGAATTAAATTACACAAGAACTCCAAATAAATAAACATATTCATCTTGATTTCAGCTAAGAATTCTCCGGTTGTAATTTCATCGCCCTCGAGTTTCGATCTAGTTCTAGAGCCCACTGTTTTAGACCCTTTAAATCCCGGGTAAATGTTGTGTTTTATACTATGGACATACTTAGTAGTGAACTTATATAGTGAAGTGTTTGTTTTTTATAATACTACTTCGATATATCAAGTACTTATTAATAATGAAAAAAAAAATATTACGTACAAGTATGGATACCCAATTTAATATTATTGAATATCCCTTTTATTTTGTTAACTGTCAATTCATGGTGGAACTGCATTGTATTGTTGTTTAATTCAATAAAACGCATTTTTTTTGTTGTACTTATTCCACTTTTAATCAATAAATTAGGACCGGTTTCGTCCCCCTCAGAGGGAAATTTTCAACTGAAGGCTGAGGCAACTGAGGCGGACGAAACCGGTCCTAATTTATTGATTAAAAGTGGAATAAGTACTACAAAAAAAAATTCCGTTTTATCAATTAAACAAAAATATTATTGAATAAGTACAATTTACTGTAATGATTTAATCCATTCAAGAAACTTAAGGTATACTATCTACCAGTACCTACATTAATATTAAATACCTACAATGCAAAATGCTCACAAAAATAAATAATACATGAGAACAATTTTCAAAAAATACAGTATGCTTAATAATATAATAATTAATTACCTAACTAATATTATTATGGAAAACTAAAGCACGCCATTTTACAACCGAAATAAAATATATTTTAATATTCTGAGCGTTTTTCGAATTACCACTGAGCTTTCGCAGCAATTTCAGTACAGTTTAAATACTTCAACCATTAAAATTCCACTTCCACAAGAATACACAGCCCCGGGCCTCCGATAACTATCGATAGACGCAACCGTAGCAAAACTGCAATAAATCCAAAAATAAAACGTTCACAAATAAATTATTACTAAAAACTTTATTACGTTGGTACATGAAGCAAACGTGATGTAACTAAATTATGAAATTTTATTCTAATAAAAACGTAAAATATGTATATTTAGGTATACATAGTGATATATTCCACTGTGTTTTATGTTAAAATAATTATCTACTTATGTAATAATGTAAGTATCAATAAAAATAGGTGAGGAAACAATTTACTTACATTGTATTGTTAAATTGTTCAAAGTATTGGTAGACGATGTACATAAAAATTGGGTACAGTTCGGTTATGAGGATACAGCGGAAAACACATTTTGAAAATACCCGATATACTGGATTATTTGTTAGTTTGGGTTAGTTTAGGTTGTGTTAGGTTGGGTTAGGTTAGGTTAGGTCAGGTTAGGTTATGTTTGGTAACAAAAAATCCAGTATTGTACCAACCAACCAACGAAAGGTACAACCTCAATATTGTACATAGTAAGTTTATAATTATTGTGATAATTCAGTTAAATTTTTTCAACCCTTCTTGTGCACATTGTCAAAGCTCTAACTTTCACCATGTTATTTGTAAAATAATTCAGGGCATACATACTATTGTAGCCTATAATTATTTTACACTCCTGTTATTCCTGCGGTTTTGGTGTATACGCGGAATGCATCTCCAAAAATTATAATTGATTGATATTAACTAATAATTGATTATGTTTTTTTTTTATTAGTAATATTACAGAACAGTGACTGTTAGTTGTGTTATTGTTTTTTAAGTTATGTGTAAAATATCTTAGCTCGTCTCATCCTAAAACAATACTAAAGCCAGCTAGCTCATTAGATATATAACCGGTTGGGGTCGGTAAATTTCTCTGAGGAATGATTGCGTGGTAACAGTTACAAAGTCCAGAACAGTTTATACTCTACAACTACATCATACATATTATATTCGAGTAAATGCACCTTTTTATGTTGTTTTCACCTTTGGGATAGGTAGGTACTAACGAGTTATTTATGGAGATGGATTCAGTACTTTAGCTTAGAGTTCTAAAAGTGAACTGACGAGAGTTATTCCATGATCATATTACAATTATTTTTGGTTAATTAAAAATATATGAAAAATTCGAAAAAATCCTATTTCAAAATGTTCTTATGTGAAAATTAAAATTGACACCCCGCCTTTTTGACTTAGAAGACTCGTAGTAGTTGTGCTCTTATTTACTGTAGGTATACGAGGTTCTCTGCTATTCTTATAAGAATTTATTTATACCTATTTAACTTTCCTCACTTATATTTTTATCATAATATTAATTAATTTGTAAAATAGCTTGGAATTTACCACATATTGTATTAATAATTTTTCACTTCTTGTAAACTGTACACATAAGACACACATATATGCGAAAGCACCAATTGCAAATATAATGATAGGCTATGTGGATATACCTTGTTATATTTCGTTGTAACAAATAGTTCATAGTTCTCTGCACACAGACCATTCCGCGTATTCAGTTCGATTTTTCCAACCCCTCTAAAGCCAGCATTAATAAAGAATGCATCGGACGGTAGGCCCGCGGGCTTTCCGCTGACCGCAACAACCCCTGCCCACAACAACTACAGGGTTAAGAAAACAAACAGTATTATTTGGCATTCCAAATGACACTAATTAATGATTAATATGACTTATTTTTTCACATGAATCGGTTGTATACCACATTTATACACCCTATAAGTTCAGATACGATACCGTATACAATTATATAAAAAAAAACAGAAAGAGAAAATTACACCAATAAACTCAGGTAAGTGTAGATTTAATTGATTATTTTGAACCCATATGAACCCATATCGCAATGAACTTTAATTAAAATCTATAAAACAAAAGCAGTCATAAAATACTTAATTACCTATAAACAATATAAAAAACTTAATATTTTATAAAATTATTTAATTATACAAGTACTTTAATCAATTGGAATTCCATTAATTATATTCCACTTTTTCGTCATCTCCTTTTATTTAATAGATAGTGTTGAAACTTATATTCTTGTATTCAATCATATATGTACCGAGATCAACACGAAACTCACGTGTGGGTTCTATTTATGGAGTTCCGTTTTGACTTGTGATGTGCTTAGTTTTGTGATTTTATTTTACTTAAATATTTAAATTTATTTACTCAATTCTTTTTCAAATTATAGCCACATAGTTATTACTTCTACATTTTAAAATAGCTAATTGTATGTTAATTTATGATATACTTTTGATATATTTCTTATTAATGATGTTTCTAAGGTTTTATTTTTTCGTAGAAATTCGTGGACCGCCTGGTATCACCATTCTAATACTCCCGGCATTTAAAAGGAAATCATTAATAAAATATTACGAATATTTTTTTCAAAATGGAGATATTACATTGTATTTAATTTAAATATTCCAAATTTAAAATTCTAGAAGCAAAGCGAAATGAAAATAAAATATTTTACACTTATTTTACACTATTTCTGTATTAAGACCGCACTGTACCGACCCATATGTATGTGAATTTTTTTTACGCGGCTGGGGCTGCTTTATACGTCTCGATTTGCAGTCGAGACACGTAGGTGCTCAGCAACGTCCAACGCACCGCCACAATAAATAAGGCATTACATAAAAAAGTTACTAAGGCGAAATCGTATTTTTCTTGTAAAGTACTACTAGAGCAATGGCGGAAAGCCTAGGGCCTGCCTGCCTGGGGAGGGTTCATTGAATGACTTCACTAAGAATTTTAAATTTTACTACAATTTTTTTGTTGCCGCATGTTCGCGGACATAAAATACGATTGGTCGTATTTTTTTTATTTCCCGAAGTAGTAGAGTGAAGAAAACCACAAAGAGCATAATATTATACCGATGAAATCAAAGAGAAAACTTTCAGATATATATACATATATATATACGACCATATTATTATTAAATAAAATTAAACGTATTTAGAATTGAGATGAAAATATTCTTTATATTGTTTGAAATAAATTTCTATCCAGATCAGTGTTGCCAACCGTACTATAATTATAGTACAATACTATAATTTTGATTCTGCAAAAAATGTAAAATACTATAATTTTACGCCAAATATGCCAAAATACTATAATTTTAAAAGATTTGAGCCGAAAAATGTTCCTGTACTATAGTTTTTACAGAAATACTATAATTTTTATACCCTTGTACTATAATCACCATAGAAAAATATGGCAACACTGATCCAGATACCTCAATCTACCAATTTGAAAATATACAGAAGAAAATTGAACTCAAAACTTTCAGTCAACAATAAAAATACATATTTAAGTATTACGAGTTATATTATGTGCAATTATTAAAAAAAATAATAAGAAAGCGTTATATAATATTATATAATATAATAAGGTAAAGTAAAGATGTGACGTTGAAACTAGCTCAGCTTTAATACGGATTCCTCAAGAGAACCACAGTACGATTCGTATTTTATTTATGTATTTAATAATTATTTACAAAAGAGTTTTATCGCAATACCTACAGCTTTTGACCAATGCGCCACAATACATACAAATTATGTAGGTATCCAATTAGCAGTGATCATGAAATAGGTAAAAACATATTTTTTTACTGAATTATATACCTACTGAATACTGATAACAACACATAAAACAAGAAAGCAGGAGGCAAAGTAAATCCGAAAGTAATATAGTAAAATGATGAACAAAAGTATTAATTTAATCTATTTAACACTTCGTATAATTTAATAGTAAAATATATAAGTATAATATATTAACTCATATCAGTGGATACCAGAAAACCTGGATTGGAATCAGGCTATAAAGAAAATGTGCCAAAGTATGTAGATAGATTTTCACCATATAGCATCATTAGAAAAGGGGAAATGGAGTAAGTCTATTTTACCATCACCATGGTTGGTGCCCTGATTTGTAGAGTCTCCTTCGACGAGGAACGAGCTTAAGTTAATACTGATGCTAAGAATAGGGCACATAATGGGCAAAATGATGAATGTCATGTTTTAGAGGCCCTAAATATGAACTTCACAGAGTAAAGCTGCGAATTGCGGATATCTATGAGAATGTCGACGAACTGAAAGGTGCCGTGGCGGTGGGTAAGACGGAAGAGCTTGGCAAAATTGTAAAGTTGTTTAACAGAATAGGAGTGAGGACCTGATCTGCGGATCCCCATCTAGAAGAGAAGAGGCGATATGACAGCGAGTCTCAGCCAAAGCCTCGGTAAAATCACAAAAAAAAAATTAACGTTTATGGTGGCTTCAAATAGGTGAATCATTAAAATTTCGATGACGATTTTTATCTTTGAATTTGAATTTAAAAAATAAATTTTCACAATATTAATTAACTTATGTATGGGCATGAGTGTCTTTTTAAATATTGCAATTTATTATAATCATTTTCATTTAGTACTTACTGTGGAATTATTATGTAACGTTTCAAAAGATATATTATCACAAGATTTTTCTGAAATATACACTAATGTCTTCAAATTTTGGCATTACGGGCAAATGAATAGATTTACTAGTAGAAACTCAAAGACTTTTTCTGTAGGTACTTTTCTTTTATTTATTAGAAAACACACCTTAGTTAACGTATAAATTATTCGGTGAATATTCTCAGCAAAATAACTGAAAAATGCATCAACTTGGTACGCTGTGAAATCAAGTAGGTAGGTATAAGAAAAGGATTCAAAGTTTCAGGGAGAAAGTAGTAGATATACCTACTGGGATTCAAAAAGGGAGGTTTATTGATGAAGCTACAGCAAAATACTTACATAATATTTTTTATACTGCACGGTGCACTTAACAAATTTGTGAATCTTGTCTGTGTGTACTTATCGATTGAAACGAATTACTCTAAGTAGCAAGTAACTTAATGTTTACGAAGCTATGGTCCGCCAAAAGGCCGTCCAGTTTAAGTATTCATCACACGCATAGCCCCGGGGACTTATCGGAGCCAGGGAGGGCCAACTACCCCAAGGGGCCTGGCCTCTTCACTCATACCCTCTTATAAGAACCTTTCGCCCAATTCCAGAGTCATTGTGTATGCTTGCAAAGACACAGTTAATAGCTCAGATCATTGTGAATTGCATGAAAGAAACTTTTATATGCATGATAATATGGGAGGATGCTAATAGATCAAAGCTTTTTACAAAGACAACGCAGAAATGTAGGTATGTATTTATATTCCACCCTCTTAAAATAAATATCCTTTAATAAATATTAAAACATTAAAAGATGTAAAAGAAAAAAAAGAAAAGAAAAATGTACAGTTTTTGACATAAAAATTCTGATATTTTTGCGAAATAATGGAGTAAGAACAACTGAAAAAATCGTCGAAACGTATATAATTTAAATATTTTTGGTATTGTTTAAAAAAAAACTGCGGGTGGCATAGTTAACGACGATTGCTGTTTTTCTTGTGAACTTGGAATCCGCATAGGTATGGCGGGCTGCATTCAGCCAACTTAAAGTTGCATGGAGATCAAGGCTGTATTCTGTGACTGTGTGAATGTGAGACATGGTACCTCACCAAGCTTCAAATGTCTCGACGCTTGAGCTTTGAGAATTTATGTTTCTATTGAATCTTAGGGGTACATTGGTACGACCGCGTTACAAACACTCGAGTTTATGAGCGGTCTCGGTAACCCTCTGTGATCCAAGTAATCACAAAGAGATGATGCACGTGGTTAAGACATGGTTAAGGATGCCACCAGAGAGTACGAGACTCCATAGTAGCACAACCTCAAGGGATTTGTCGCTGTGGCCAACCCCCAATCACCCGGATGCGGTACTACAAAAGCAATCTACGTGCTTCAGTAATCACATAGCGGGAGGCGTGAGACGTGGCGATGAACCGAGATAAGCGGCGCGACCTTATGCTTTCCATATGCACATATAGAAAATAAGTAATTATGTAACTATAGAAATAAAATGCATTATTCCAATTGTAACTCTATTTTGATTAAAGTCAATACGAATCTAAAAATATGTACTTACTTAAAAGATTTTTCTAATCCAATATCCAAAGTAAAGTGTGTCTAATATATTTTACTATATACCCACCTATTTATAAAGTATTAAAATTGAAAATAGATATATGTACTGCTCGTACTGAAAAACAATAATTTAAAAAGATGTTATAACTACGAATATTTGATGTACCTAGGTACCAAAATTCGGTTTTATTCTCAATTTCAAACGATGGCGTTTTCAATAATATCCTTTTGGTATTAATAATATAATATGTTATATGATGTTAAAATGTTGATTTATAAGATGGAAATAGATAGAGTATAATAATCGCATATAATATTATATTATTATCTTTCGTAAATGTAAAGTCGACATATTTTACGAATAACTCTCACAAACACACCCCAAAATCTTCATTTTAGCCATTTAGACGACGCATCGGCCTTTGTAACTATCAATTGTTTTAAAAGAAATCTTTCTACAGCTTTCGAGAGATTTCATTAAGCTATATTTAATTTTTTTAGTTTCATTTTTAATTTATTTTTTAAATGTTTTATAAGGTACAAAATTAATTATCTATAATAATTATGAAACTGTCATTTGAATGGCGTAGTATTATGTAATATTATAATTATGTAGACGAAGTGATATTTCCGCAAAATATCTAAAATAGATATAGATATAGATAAAATGTCCGTTTAAATTTTGTTATAGGTACGTATGAAAAGGTATCAGTGGCGAAGACTCCATACTAGGCGATTATTTAAAGCCTACCTTCTTAAGAAGAATATATTTTAATTGCATATTGACATACATATTTATATACTTAATCACTTGATTATTTTATGTTCTACAAAAATAATTTATTTTATCAACGAGACATGTCGTAGATGTAGGAATGTAGTTTCAAAACAATCTACAAAGGTATTAAAAATATACCACAGCGCGCCATTTGTCTTGACGTAAATAAAGGTCCGATAATGTCTAAAATAATTCTGATTTTTTTTCGTATGGACTTTACGTCTCGTAACCTCAGCCAGTCTGTCGAATTGTATGAAATAAAGCAAGCTCCTATCAGAGAGCCTAAAATATTCGCGCATAATATTGTTGTCATGACTGCGCACTTTGTCGAAAATTATTAATAATTTGATAATTAAAAAAAAAAATCTACGGCGTTTAATCGAATATTAATAAATAAGTAAGTATAGATTGGTTTTAAAAATAAAGATAAATTTTATCTAATGATTTTTGATGGGTATAAAATGTTTTGAAAAATACGTAATTTACACATCGCTCATTTTTATGTCGCCAGTAAGTTTTTGAAGTTTCATTTAATAAGTGTGTCGTTGTCATTTTTTAGTGTGTACCTATTCATTAGTAATGATACCGTATTATCTTCTTATTTCTCGTAAGTATACCTGACAAGTGTGCTCTTTTTATCAGATCTCCACAGCCTACCTCTTTCCAAAAGTCACCCTTCGCAACTGGTAGGTATATGTACAATATACATAATATACAAAATGCTTCTATTTATAATGTTGTAGGTAACAAATAAGAAGTTGATTTCAAAAGCTAGAACAAGGTTTCGTACTTCTGTGACATTTCAGATATTATATTCCCGCCCTTTTCATGTTCGATTTCACAAAAGATATTAATTGATTCAATTACTGCAGCAGCTAAACCAATTAATAAACACGTTTTGCATCCAATAAAATTGCATGAAATATTGCTTTGAAATGGTATTAATTATCAAAAACAAATCGAAACATGGCTTTCGAAGATTTCATGGTAACACTTGTTGAAAAACAGTCGGCACGCGTAACAGTAGAACTCCGATATAAGTAGTTCATACTAAACTTTGTCAGTTATACGTAATTGTTTTCATTGAACTAAGACTATGATGTACAGATAGTGTTGGTTAATCTTTAAAATTCAAATAAACCCTGCGAAAACCAAGCCATAATAGATAATAGTCAAAAAATAATCATCTATCATTATAACATTAAATAAAACATGATTTTGGATATTTTATAGATATAATAATATTTGTATATATTATGGTTTGGCTTAAGGAGTGCTTTATGAATTTTAAGAACCTGACCAACAGCATGTGTACCTAATATGTATTCTTAATTCAACGAAAACAAATAAGTATGAATTAAAAAGTGTGTACAATTTTGTTGGATCGCCCAAAGTATACCAAAACTATTATGGTTTGGTTGAGGTAGGGTATAATTGATTTTTTAAATTAACCAACTCCATCTCTAAATTGTAGTCTTAGTTCAATAAAAACAAATACGTATGACTGACAAAGTTTCATGTGCACTATTTATGTCGGATCTTAACAGCCTAACTCCACCCTTCATTACTCACGACCGTCATTTCTTTTGTTTAATATGAGTTTTGGTGGAGTTTTACCGTACAAATTTGGTATGTTGTAATTTGGTATAATGGAGCTGTGGAGTGTAAGATCCGAACGTTGAAACGTGATTTTCATGAGCAACCTCCCATATCCCCTCAAAAATAGGGTGTTTTGAAGAAGTTCGCTTCCAGTACTTAGGTACGCATGTGAAACCTGGTTTCTTAGTAATAGAGAAATTCATAAATTAGTATCACGTATAAAGACAGAAAGAGAATCGAATGAATAATGAAGCAAACGAGAGCGTGCGACGTAATTAAATATGCCAGAATACTTAAATAAAGATAGGCTTGACGTAGCTCCCAGGAAACGGAATGGCCACGAGACGAATTCGATAATAATACAATAATACCAAAAGAATTGACGATGATCGTTGGACTGCCCCAAGATACGTTAGATTGACGAAATATTAAGACCATACTTCAGTGAAACGGGAAATAATTTTCAACTATAGGTGCGACGAAATTTCGGACTCGCTGCCAATCGGAGAGAAAAAGTTGAGCTGTGAACACGTCAATTTGTTTTGTGATGGTGTCGGGGGAATTAATTCTTAAATCGTTTCAAGATGACTAAAAAACGTTCCGCATGTACTTGAAAAAGAAAACATGTTAATGAATATACTATTATTATTACGAATATAATAACAAACATAACATTAACAGGACGCTTGTTGAAGTTTTATGACAAATAATATTTTGTTCGGCTCGCGTCATTTGCACAATTAACTTAAAATTGCGTTGCGTGATCTGTAGCTGTGTGCAATTGAGTGAAACACGTACACCCACTACAAATTCTATTTGTATAATACAATACAAATGGGCTCGCAGCCTTAAAATTGGTAGGAGGGAGAAGAAATTAACTCTCGGAATTTTCTTTATTTGAGAACACAAATAGCTACATATTTATTAAAAGTAAAGTTTGAACAAGAATTATGTAATATAATATTATATTATCTAGAAGTAGAAAATATATTATGTTCGAACATTTTTCCGATACTTAATTTAATTGGGACAAAATTCTTCGGGGGAATTATTATTTTCGTCAAATCATAAATTGGCTCGACAAAATCCGATTGTAAGCATTATCTTATTCCAAGTTTGAATAATGAAACTACGGTATTAAAGACAGAGGACAAGAGGGCAAAGAAAAATCTGGAAAATTTCGTTCGATAGAGGATAAATCAAACATTCTGAGCTTGGCTGAAGGCCACGTAGATTTTCCTCAACTGACATTAACGGAGATGTTTATATAGAATTTCATTTTTTCCGTTTTTACAATACACAATATACATACGTGATATTAATAATATCCTCATATTATATTGAAGTGAGGTCTCGTTGAATATTCTGTCTTTTGTGATAGCTTTACAATGAGTCTTATATTTGAGATGATTTTATTAGAGCAGACATAAACATGTTTACACATTTTCGTAAAACAGATTACCTAGAATCTAGGTCCTAAATAATATAAAGAAAGATAGAATAACTATCTGGTATTTGCTACGGTTACTCCTGCGGAGGCCTAGTTAGTAGAGCGACCGTTACCAAATTTATGTGCGCAGGTTCTATCAATCATCACAGAAGGGAAAAAAATCAGATGTCATATTTTCAATATTTGAAAATTTTTAACATTTTATTATCTTCTACAATTATTCAGCTATTCGTATGGGTACTAGATAGAAAGCGGTCAGGTTTTCACTGCATTTTACCTATTCTGGTCGGAGAAGTCAAAGCCTTAATGTTAAAATAACGGACCATCATAAGATTGGTTACTTTCTAGATGTGGTGGTATTGTTGTAGGTTGACCATTTTTAGGCCATATTCCAAATGGAGATTTGTTAAGAACCCAATAATCTATGAGGATAATTTTTTTTATTATTGATTTGGAGTACGCAGTCACATTTGACTCGGTAAACGAATGGTTGAGGGTAACCGTGAATAGGCTCGTCGCAAATTCGAACCGCATAAGTCTTCGTCTGAATGCGGTGAAGACAAAATCCATGTGCAGTAGTTTCCAGTGTGCCCATCGAGCTGCTGACCAGGTTCAGATACTCAGGCACCACAGTTTCTGACGACAGCAGACCTGTCTTCCCAGAGAACCTTGAATGTGCATGGGTATGGCAGGTTCCGCATTCAGCCAACTTGGAGTTGCATGAAGGTTAAGACTATATCCTCTATGCGGACTAAAGTATTTCGTATCCGTGGCATAGTTCCCAATATTAGTGAAACTTGAGAAGAGAGAAAGATTTGGTTTAAGCCGACACTTCCATCAATCTGTGATTGGGAATACAATTAATATAATATATTATTTAATAATCAGCAATCTTCCTACATAAAATTGTAGAGAAAAATATAATAAATATGATTTAAACAAATTATTTAAACCAGTTCGTTGAAGGGCAGACAGGTAATAATGATTGTATTTACTGAACCAATTTAGGATATTGCAGGAAGAATTTAGTTTAAAGACCTATAGTAATTGATGTGGCATGTATTTTTGTGCATGTTATCCAAGTATGCGTAGATTATATCAATCAATTAACAACTGAAAAGTGTATTAAATTCAGGCTGAAATAAATAAATCCTAAATCATCCTATTCACTTTCATCTAATGCAAACGATTCCATCAAATGGTTCTCGAGTATTAAAGTTTGAATCCCGATTTATGCATGAATTATTTTCAATACCCCAATGCTGCAATCATAGAGGATGAATGTTATTTTCATGAACTGAATCTATTGATACAAACATGTAAAGTTGCTACAATATATTATAGTATTTTGTTCTTTATATCATTGGTTTGCGGTTTTTTTTGCTAATAAACAATACAGTATATTCAATTTATTATTAAAAGAGGAGTTGTAATATCCTATTTAATGCAATCGCGATGTTCTGAAATTTTTCTTTCCTAATTTGAATAGTTAATTAATGTAACGGCATTACTCTTAACTCTGAATTGCGGTTATTTAATATAGTACCCTAATGTAGGACAATTTTTCACGATGTTATCTATCGTTATTTTACCTATATTACAACAACATTTAAATATTTGTATTTTAGGTCACTGATATTTTATTAATACATTGCAGAATTGTCTTACAATCGTCTTCTTCTTTTTTGTTTCTTCTTTACTTGAAGTTTATTGTTAATTTGTTAATTCATATTTTTATCAGTCACCCAATTAAATTATTTTTTGAAACGAGTATAACGTATATTTTCTTATAATTATAATCTTACTTTAGATTATAGCAGTTGTTTCCAAACTTTATCTTACTACACTTCCCTTTAAAAAAAACTAATCTTGGCGCCTCCCCCCCCCCTTTATTTCATTCAATAATACAGACACATTTCTAAATAATCAACATGTACTAATTTAAAAATGAAAAAAAAAGGTTTAACTACTTAGGTATATTATATTCATTTTTTAAATAATTTATTTTTCATGGGATGAATGTGCTTATTTATTAGCACAATCAATTGCAATAGTAGTAAATTCAAATTCATCATCATTCATTGACAAATGGATTTTATCATGGGCCCCACATCCTAAAGCGGGCCCCCAGGCCAGAATCTTTGGAAGGCCCACCTACCTATAGCTGAGGTTAAGAGTAGTGTGCTATAATGTAGTGTTTCTTAAATTTTTAAGTGTATCAACCATCATATAGGTGTCACTTGCTTCAATATATCTGGGGCAGAAATCATTTAAAAGTGGAAACATGGCGAACTTATTTTTTTTGTAATTTTGATTTCCAAAGCTCCAATTTTTTATGAATACCTTCTTTGTCTTTTAAAATCAGTGAATGCATTGGTGGTCCTTGCATTGATTTATTAACTACTTTTTTTTAATTTCAACCAAATAGACAAGTTTAACAACAAAATTATTGTTCCTAAGCAAATTTCGCCTCAACTTTCAACATTATGATTTGACGAGATAGCCAGCGCGCTTTACAATAGTATAGAAGTGAGGTATTATAAAATTAATCTCCATATTTTCAGACAGGTTTGCAAACAAACTTTTATAGGACTGTTTTTTATGTAGTTTACTACATAAAAATTAACTAGCGGCCGTTTTATAAACTATGCATTTGCAAACTGCAAACCTGTGGCTACATTAAAAATTGTGTTAAACCTTTCGCGCTTCCCTTTGCAACACTCCGTGCCACCCCAGGGAGGCGCGCCTCCAAGTTTGGAAATCGCAGGATTTAGCATCACAATGGCGAAAAGTGAAGATATACTTTTAGGATCCGTCATAAATAGTGCACACCAAACGTTGTCAGTTATACGTATGTATTGTCATTGAAATAATACTACAATAATTTACAGATGATGTTGGTTAGTTTTAATATTCAATTAAACCCTGGTAAAACGAAGCCATAATAGATAATAGTCAAAAAATACTCGTCTATCTATATCTATAAAATATCTACAATTATGCAATAAAATCATACATAACTTTGAATATTTTATAGATAAAATATTATTATTTATTTACTATAGTTTGGTTTAGGCAGGGCTTGTAGAATTAAAAACTGAAAAGAAAAAAACCAACAATATGTGAAATATGTATTCTTAATCCAACAAAAACAAACAAATATGAATGAAAAAGTGTGCAAAATTTTGTCGTATCGCCCAAAATATTCCAAAACTATTATGGTTTGGTTTAGGTAAAGTTTAATTGATATTTAAAAACTAACCAACACCATATTATGTAAACTGTAGTCTCAGTTCAATAACAACAATTAAGTGTGATTCTTCTTCTTATTGTGCCATCACCATCAAGGTGATCTTATCTTTGTCGTCTGCTACCTCAACAGCTCAGTGGAGCTGCACTCGTACCAATCAAGGAGGTTCTCAAGCCACGAAATGCGGCACCGTCCTCTGCTACTATTATTGCTAGTGTGATTAACAAAGTTTAATGTGCACTATTAATTTATGTCGGATCTTAATAGCCTACGTCTAACCTTCGCTACTGTAGCATCGCCATGTAGGCCTTAGCGATGATCTGCGGCATTAATAATCCACCTATTTTTTTTCACATATTATGCACACAATATAAAGATCCGACCCGTATAGCAATAGGAAAATGTAGCCACGATATTTTACTTGTAGAATATTATATAGAATTGTTGTTTTTCTATTTTATTTTTAATTGTCTAGTTTAACTGTGTATATTATTTTATTCTTTTACTTTGCTTCTTAAATAAATGTGGATTCTTATAAGTTGGAATTTTTTTCAGTATCTAAAAAACAAATATAAATACAACTATCCTATTATAGGTGATAAAATTAAGAAACACACATCTGATAGTATTTTTTGTTCGATTAACTTAACAGGTGAATAGGAAATTATCTTAATGTATCGAGGTATTTTTTTAAATGCTAGGGCAAAGTGCTAATCGCTTAACGATATTTTAAATACATAACTATTCTTGTTTGGAGCGAGTGCCACCTGCCATTGACGATTCGGGATATTGATACGATACTGAAAGGATATAGGTAGGCGACCAGTTGTCATAAACATTTCATTAATACTATTGCTCTCTGTTACTTTCGTAGGTATATCTAACTTTAAAATATTCTTAGTGTATCGTTATGTAATTAGGTACGTGGATTTAATGCCAATAAATTGCGTTTCATTTTACACTTAATCTATTGCATTCTTCATTAACATAACAATAATAACATTAATTAATAAGGTAGTGCAAAACTACAGTATATTATTATTTATGTTAAAACTTTGTAATATACCCAATATATGTATGTATAGGTACCACCAGAGATGGGGAATATTTTTTTGTAAATGGCAATATAGTAAATTGTTTATTATGTGCAAGACTGCAAGATAAGAGGTAAACTGAAGGATAATTATTTATTGCAGTAGACTTATTTAAATAATTGAAAAAAAAGATTTTTTGATCTAAAACACGACCAAGTAAAAAAGTATATAATATAAAATAAATGAATAAGTCGTAGTCCCAATAACAGGCAGACACAGAAACCATGATAATAATATCAAACAGTAAATATTTGTCTGTTACTACTAATCTGTATTGATATTTATATAATATTGATACTATCTACCGAAGGTACTTGATGGAATTTGAATTTAAATTCTAATGGATTTAAGGTTTCCACTATTCCATTTGAGTCGTTTTTTTGCGACCCGGGTTTTGCCTTTCGACATCTTCAGGCGCTCCTCAAAGGCAAACACACACTGACAACGAACACTCTTAACTCTAGCTTATATAATAAATCAATACAATAAAGTAGGTAAAAACTCTATTACCTACCTATCAAGTCAAAGGTCACAAAAAATACAACAAACAATAATTATGAATAGTTGAAGTGTCAGTAAAAAATCTAATTAGTAAAATCCCTATCTTATAAATAATATGCTATCGAGTGTATTGTTATATAGGTACGTAATGTCCACTCGGAAGGGGTGTTAAAGATTGGAGACATTTATCGTGATTGGTAATGTAAATATTAAAAGAAAAAGAATAATATCAAATCAATAATGTACATTAATTTACGAGTCGAAGGGCAATTCAAAAGAAACTGAAACGCAGTTGAAGTTTCTAATGAAGAGATTCTCAATAATGAATTGTATCACTATTAAATTATTGTCATTATTAAATAATTAAAAAGTTTAAATATAATTTTATCAAAAAAATTTTGATATAGGTAGCATTGCTTATTATCATATAAGTACCTAGATACTTAGTTGAACAAATACCCAACGGTTTTTATTTCTAAAAACGGTAATATTGTATTTATTTTTCACATAATAATATATTGTAAGCAAAATTTAGGTATTAATAACAAAATTTAAAAAGCTTATGGTACAATGGTAACATTTTTGGACCATATTTTCCATTGATATGATGTATTAATTGTCGATCCTATTAATTCATCCGAAAGTCCCCTTTACTCTGCTCTACGCTTTATATACTGAAAACTAGTCAGTAATTTATATTAACCGCAATTCAACATAACAAAATACACTTAATTTTTATTATATCACTGTACCTATATTAAACAATTAATATAATATTCTTACGTGACTACCACTGGTTGATAACAGAAGCAGGCAGATTCCAATTTAATCACTTATACTGCAATATTTGCTCTAGCGCAGATGTTCTGGGATGTCAAATAACTGGCTTACTGATTACACACTTTGATTTTATAACCAGGTCAATGGAATTTCGATGTAATTATTTAACTATAAAGGTATTGGAAGTATCAATACCCTGCCTCTATATCCGTTTACTAACTTTGCTGAGAGAGAAAATTAAATATCACCTTTATCCAGAAACTGTTAAGGAACAATCCACTTATTAGGTATGAAATAGAATAGGTACTGGGTTAAATATTTAAAAGACTCGTTGTTCTTAGTTTTCTGGATATTTTACCCCCCGGATATGTTTAAATAAATATTAGATACCTAGATTGTGATACTATTATTGTTATGTATCCTGCAAATAAGTACCTAATATCAAAATCAATTGAATCACACCTTTTAATAATTAACCTTCGATTCTCGCCGGCAGGAAGCAGTTGAAATTCCTTTTTTCATAATATAAATATAAAACTATCGACTCTCGCCCAATGGAAGTGATTAAGATTATTAATATCTTTATTGCAAATTCATATCAGAAGCATCATGCAAAGCTCTCACTCTTATATTAGATGTAGACCCGGAACATGAGCTTTTGTATTCTAACTTCTAAAGTTTTTACTTATAAAAATAGTAAGTATGTGATTATATCATGGTAAACCTAGTTGATGAAAATCAATGAACTTTATTATTAATACTATCATTTTAATATCCGCAAATTTATAATATCATCAACTAAGACTCTATATATAACTTCCATTAAGTTCTATATATAATTGATGCGCAGTAATCCATCTCATCCGGTCAAATGGCAAACCTGGATACAGCTATGCCTAGCATTGGCGCTGGCACCATCAGCATTCGAAAGCTTCAAACGTCCAACTTTTTATCAAGAGCTTTTACAAAATATCTACCAGTCCAGTGCATAGTTACCCATACGTCGCAAGTATCAGGCCCAGTGAAGACTTTCATACAGAATATGGCCCGTGATATTATCACTTCTGTAGAACCCATGAAAGACCTAATATAAATATACTAAACTCCGACGACCTAAATTGGGTGACATTTTTTTGAATGATTTTTCTATTGTAAATACATACTCAGTGCATTTATTATCATTGACATTTATTCTTGCTTTCTGACTTAATATAGCAACGGTAATTTAGCTAGTAAAGCACTTGTCTCTGAACCCATGAGTCGCAGATTCCATCATACGCCTGGAAAAATGATGTATTGTGATCCTCGAATATATAATACGTCATTAAATTTGATAAACAGATAATACAATATTCTTCATAAAAAGTCTATCAATATAACCGAGTCCTTTATGCTCCGCTAAGTATTTATTGAACAAGGTACGAGTATATAAGTAATTTACATTGAAATTTTCATATTTTATTTCATAATATTTTCTCCTTTTTTATGAAATCTATTTTTAGATCAGGGAAACGATAAACCAAATTTAATGAAAAATTAAAAATATATTTGAATTTACATTAATTTAAATTCAAAAAAATGAAATCCAATAAACACCGCTTCCTCACAAACGATAGTATTATTTTCCTAATGGCACAGCGACAACACCGACCACTTGTCGGTGAGTATATGCAACTTCGACAATATTAAGATATATTGTCGAGCCATACGGATATATTCCAATAACATCTTAATAAGGCCCGTTTCAGACGGGACACCGGTGTCGCGCTCGTATATAATAAGGATGCCTTTGTATTCGAATAAAGGTGGCCTTGTATTAAGTTTATGAACGCCCCAGAGATAATGAGTCAGCGCGTGTCCGGTACACGTTTCCGTCGGCCGCTACAGTCTCAAGCCGTCGATACACTTGTTTTTATTACCGCAACCAGTTTTATGTTCTTATAACGCAAACAACGCAAAAGTATGCGTTGACTCATTAGCTCTGAGGCGTACAAAGGCCCGTTTATTCGAATACAAAGGCCTCCTATATTATATCGAGCGCGACACTGGTGTCCCGTCTGAAACGGGCCTAACACTCGTATATTGCTGATATATTTCTAGCAACACACCGGCTACACAATTGCCAATAAATTTTACCCATTAACAAACACTTTAAGTTGTGAATTTAAAACTTATCATATTAATTTGTAATGTAACTAGATAACAATGTGTATAAGTATTAACCATTTTCTTATCAAACATCATGCCGTTCTACATTCGGTATGTCACTGATTCCTCATTAATCATATGTCATTGCTAAAACAAATATCATTCGTCAAAGAATGATAGCGTAATTTATTCTCATCAACTGAATACAAAGTCATCGCTTATCGTAAAACATAATCGGAATGTCGCATTGGAAATTCGCACGGCCGCGCGGACGTGTGCGATTGCATAATTAATTTGGTCCTGTCGTTATCGCGAAAACACAAATCGGTCTGTGAGACTGGTCCAGTTCCGAAGTTGAAATTGTTTTAGATTCGAGACTTTTTTCAAATTATTTATTTATTTTTTAACATAAAGTGAACTATACAAATTATTAATTTAAGACGTTCACAACATGACATTGAAAAGAAAATAAATATCAATAAAACAGTATGAAATATAAAAAAAGAAATACATCAGTGTACATACGAAAAGTGTAAATACAAAAAAATATAGATTTAATACAAGGAAGTACCTACATCGAATGAGCTAAGCAGACTCTATTTTAAGAATATATAAAACAATGCCTACCTATACTCATCCTCACGCAGGTGGAATATGACAATATCCGAAGTGATTTGGTTGAACAGAGTTATTGCCCTCCCAATTGGCATCACCAATGGCAGGTTAGTCTGCACCTTGGGAGAACAAACAACGGTTGTCCTCGATTCCTATATAAATATATTACAATACAAATACTTACTATAATAAATCTACAGAAGTAGGGTAGATACTTATTCGATGCATACCTAATACAATATCAGCTGAAAAACCACATAGTAAATGTAAAAGCTATCACCATAAACTGAGGTTTTGAAGCAGAGTACTTTATGACGGTTAGACCGAGAAACCTAAATATAACAAAGCGTGCCGACTGCCTTCAATATTGAATGTACGGTACATTTACGTGAAAAACTTTAATGCACATTGTTATCATACAGACGTAACTATTAAATTATATAAGTAACAAATTATTCTTCAACACGTGTTTAAGTTTATCACATATTTTCCCCCTACTCTAAAGCCTATTATACCACACCCGGTAGGGTAGGCTAATTCCCACTAATTTTGTGTTCCCTGACGAAGACTTGCTACTTATTTCAGAAATGAAAAAAATGTCTCTTGAGAAAGTGAAATATGCAATGGTGTCCGGTTTCCCAACCTTTTTCGACTTGCGACTCTCTACCTACCTAATCTTCAATTTTCACCACATTTATCATACAATATAATGTTATTTATGTAATTGTTATCAATCATCGTATTTTTGTTCAGTTTACTAGTTTGTTTAAGACCTAGACCTACCCGGTACCTAGACGTTTTTATATTTTTTTCTTCTACATACTTATATTTTTTCTGCCGGTAACAGACTAATACTGTTTTTGTTCAGTGCATTTTTATTAATTTTATAGATAAAATTTACTGCACGAGCGCAATGAAGAACCATACTTAGAAGCGTAAGTCTCTAAGTTATGCATCTATATTTAGTAACTCAGAAATGACATCTGAGATTACGCCGCCTACTGTATCCTAACATAATGAACGTCCTATAGTAGTAAGGTAGTAAATCCACGAATGTAGACAGTCGCCCAAAAAAAAAGCCATTTAAAATCGGCCAAAATAAGTTTTACTTAGTCAAGCTAAATAAAATTAGCAACTTTGGATGGTATTTATTCGCATTTGCGACTTAGTTAATCAAGATGGTTCTGCAGCTATATTATTTGATTTTCGGTCGGAGAAGTTAATCTAGTGTTAAAGTCTCCAGCTATTATAGTAGTATAATATAATGTATATTATAGTAGTGTATAATAGTATAGTAGTAGTATTCCAGCTTCCGAGGCCAAGGCAAAACTTAAAATCCATAATGTTTTGAA
Source organism: Rhyacophila brunnea (assembly GCF_057557595.1). NCBI lineage: Eukaryota > Metazoa > Arthropoda > Insecta > Trichoptera > Rhyacophilidae > Rhyacophila > Rhyacophila brunnea. The sequence goes on along the minus strand of NW_028232796.1, from coordinate 2,293,014 downwards.
GATGTGTAGGGGTTGTGGTCTATGAAAATCAAATAATTACCTTGCGAGTGTCATACAAATAAACACATACTTTTGTAAGGAATAAGTAAATGTAAATGTGAAATTTTGCTCGAGGAAGATCTAGATTTCACTTTAATTTTCAAACATCAAGAAATTGGTTTGAAGTGAATTTTGATATATTTCTATTTTATATTTAACAATATGATCACCATTCATAGTCAATATTTTTTTTCAATTTGTTTTAGTAGATGGCAACTCCCGTACAATTGTGCAATTCTTTTGGGGGTTGTGACTTTTTAATTATTGGAAACCCGTTAAAACTTCTCATACAATAATATTATGTTGCATTAAAAATCTAATTTCATGATGATAAAAAATATGTCGTTGTTTTATTTATTAAATGAATAGATTTTATTTACATTATTATACTATAGACTTTTATAGACATATAAATGCTATATAAATGAACAATGAGTCCAATTCCTTCGTATAAAATCAAAATATCTATCGTTATTTATGTTCTTCTCTTACGTTCCTTTTTGGTGATTTTGCTTAAGGGGGGACATGCTCGTCGAAGGTCAAAATTGAGTTTTTATTGTATTTTCAAACCATGATCTTGGACACTCCTTAAACGTTGTAGATGATCTATTTATATAATTTTGAAGCCTTATTATCCTTTATAGTTATTTTAAACATTTGATGACTGCATGAAGTATTTTTGTTACATAAAATAGTATTCTTTTAAACCTCTCGCTCTAATGTTTTAGAATATAGTCATATTTCGGTACATAACTGTGCAGTGATGTTAAGATTTTTTACATTTATTAATTTTTAAACGCATTTATAAAACCATTAGGATAATTTATTACGAGATAATTTTTGTAAAATATTCACGATAAAAAATTATATTGATAATCTCTGTGATCCCAAATTTGACAAGAATTAGGCATTTTATTATTCAAAAAATCGGCAAGATTAACACATTTGAAGATAATTCTAAAGATATTTATTATAAGCTATGTCTTTGACCATTCAAGTGTGATAAACATCTTATGAATAATGATTGCTTTATAATCATTATTGACCTAAGAATAAGGTAGTGTTTTTTTGAAATACGCCATTTCTTTTGTCATTCCCCAGTGGTTAAGCTACAACATACGGCCGTAGCCATAAATTGACAAACTATAATTAAAGTAGGGAGTAAAATGATATTGACGCGCGTGTTTTAACATGTACCGTTTAAAAAAAAATAAAAAAAAATTCTGTTAGGTACATGTTCAAACACGCGCGTTAACATAATTTTACTCCCTACTTTATTTATAGTTTGTCATTTTATGGCTACGGCCGTATGTTGTAGCTTAACTACTAGGGAATGACAAAAGAAATGGCGTATTTCAAAAAAACACTACCTTATTCTTAGGTCAATAATTATTATAAAGCAATCATTATTCATAAGATTTTTATCACACTTGAATGGTCAAAGACATAGCTTATAATAAATATCTTTAGAATCCTCTTCAAATGTGTTAATCTTGCCGATTTTTTGAATAATAAAATGCCTAATTCTTGTCAAATTTGGGATCACAGAGATTATCAAAATATTTTTTTATCGTGAATATTTTACAAAAATTATCTCGTAATAAATTATACTAATGGTTTTATAAATGCGTTTAAAAATTAATAAATGTAAAAAATCTTAACACCACTGCACAGTTATGTACCGAAATATGACTATATTCTAAAACATTAGAGCGAGAGGTTTAAAAGAATACTATTTTATGTAACAAAAATACTTCATGCAGTCATCAAATGTTTAAAATAACTATAAAGGATAATATGGCTTCAAAATTATATAAATAGATTATCTACAACGTTTAAGGAGTGTCCAGGATCATGGTTTGAAAATACAATAAAAACTCAATTTTGACCTTCGACGAGCATGTCCCCCCTTAAGAATTTATAGATAGAATGAAAAAAAACCTTAACTACATGCTTCTGCAGTAAACCATTGATGACAAAACGATGGCTTATGCAGAAAAAATTAAATTTACTGATGCGAATTCTGCATCAGCAAAAAAATAGCCTACCACTTTTCTGGGTTTTTGACATGAAAAATAATAGGTAGCATGGTAGCAATGCAAAATCCTTAAACTGAAAGCGTGACAAATATTCTCAAATGAATGGGAAAGTATGTAATGATAAGATTTTAGAATCAAAACCAGAAAACAACTCAATCAAACTATTTTAAATAGCATACGATAAAGTGTAGATTACGCTGATGATATCCGGCTTCCAATAGGAGATGGCACGAGAAGAAGGAAATAATAGTGAAATCATATACAGTAGTAAATCATGTGAAGTAGATAATACAGTTTATGAATAAATCAGAGATACGCTGAGGTTATTACAATTTATTATATATTACTAACAAGATTATAGATGGTTTCAGGCGTTTAATTTTTTTTGACATTCTTGCATTTGCAAATATTTAATAATTAAATATTTTATTCTATTTATTATAAAAATATACCTACTCGAGTATTAGAAAAGACAAAAAATAAATGATCAGGTGTGACGCCAATTCATATATTATTCACTTTTCGGGCGATGGTTCTATAAATTAAACTGCCAATCAAACAGTTATTCATGTGAATGTTTGCTAATATTTAAAAAAAAATTCCTGTCCTGTGGGTCTATCAGTGGCGAAGACTCCATAATAGGCGATTATTTAAAGCCTACCTTCTTAAGAAAAATATATTTTAATTTTATATTGACATATTAAATAATAATATAATCATATACCTAATAATATATTAAATATGCCCAACGACATCTATCGTATAATTGTCATAATAATTTTACGATCTTTTCCCCTATTTCAATAAGCACCATTTATGCCATGTCTCGAAAGTTTAAAAAATAGGCGACATCTCGTTTCGCTTCACATATTGTATGGATTATGTTCGGGTGAATCGAAAGTTTTTTTATATGAAGTGTGTTTCTCATAATTACAAAACGTCTGCGGCGGTCCATACTAATCGGTAAGTTATTTAAGGAGCGCTTACATATTACGTAAGTGCACATTTAATCAAAATAATTAATAAGATAATTTAAAAAAATAATATCTATGGGATTCAATCACATATAAATATTGATTGTTGTTAAAAATATAAAATAACTTATCTCGAGATTTTTGTTTATCAGTTAGTTCATTCATAGACTAAGACAATTTATTCAGTCGGTTATGTCAGTTGAAATCTGATACTGTACATAATTCTGTGTTTTAAAATATAGAAGTATTTTAAAGTGTCTAGTTTTACGGGTTAAATTATAAGTTGGTATCTTGCGTTTATAAATTTTTAGGAAAATACAGAATTAAAATTAATTGCTTTATTTTATACCATCAGTGAGCTTTTGAAATTTCATCGATTTTTGTGTACCTATTCATCAGTATGTAGTAATGTCGGATTATCTTCTTATTTCCCGTAAATATATCTAACAAGTGTGCTTTTTCCACAGCCTACCTGTTTCTAAAAGTCACCCTTCGCCAGTATATTCTATACTTATCAAATAACAGACACTAACAGAGGTAAAAAATACCTTAGAAAAATAGTCTTTTGATAAAAGTCATCGATCAAATTATACTACTTCGGTCCTGGTTAAGCCCGCCGAGTAGAGTGATAGGCTTCGTTTTAATTTGCTCATTATGCACATTGACTGATTGAGAACGGGGCATACAAATAACCCGTTTTTAATGAATCAGCCAGATAGCCGATTACCGACTATGTAATACCGCGAATTCCGAATAAATGTTGTTGTTTATTTCAGTGATATATATTGTTTGGAATTAATTAATAGTCAAGCTTAAGAGCGAACACAATCGAGTCAATACGAAATGTGCAGTGATTTGAAACTCAAATAACTGCCAAATAAATATGTATCAGTATAATGTATTTAATTTAAATGAAATGTGTTTCAATTAATTGTTATACCACATACATTATTTATTATGTTATATATTATATATAGATATACCAATTGGTTAAAATTTAAGTCTGTTAAAGGATTGCATTAATAAATAAATATCATGATTTATTTATATATGTTTAAATATGTATGGCCATCGTAATAATACATCGGTAACGCATTTAACCATGATTATTTGTTCAAAGCAGATCCAGTTTGATTTTTGTTTGAAATCCGTGCTATTTGTACCCTGCCTTATGGCAAAAGAAGTGAATTACTGAATTTATATACCTACCAGAGAGAATCAATTATTATTATCGTCCATACTTGATAACACAAAATAATAAGATTACATTGAAAACGTATATAACTTCCCCAAGCTTATTATTCAGGCCGATAAAGCATGTTTTCATCTCGAGCCCTGCCAATAAGTTAATAATTAATTACCACATGACTGTGGTTTGATGTAAACTAATATCAAACATGTGTATGGTCGGATCCGACAGTAAATGAAGTACTTATTATCAATAATTACATATCCCTTGAATCGAAATCACATCGAAATCCTGCCATTCCCCGTAACGTACCATAAGTCACCACCATAGTAACATTTAACTGTTGTTTGGTTATATTGTTCTGTAGGTACCTATCTCATCGATAAAAAATAATAACAAAAAAAACACTAGTCACGCCATTTGATACTGCTACTGGTTTCCATGTTGGTTACATCAATTTTAATATGAATCTCTTAGTTTTTTGATTATGTTTTCAAAGTACTTTTCCAAATTATGTACCTACCTATCCTCGTAATCTATAAAATTCAGCAGCTACAAATATATTTGTAAAAAAATTACTATTGTATTTGCAATCCTAAATATGCTTAACAGTTTTTTCGATTAGATCTCAAAATGGAGGAATATGTAGATAACTGACTTTGAAACTAATAGCCTCATATAACTTACAATGTACAAGATTTTTCGTCGTAGTAATGGCTTTATAATAGCCAAAAGGTCTGAATGATGGTCGAGTCGACTTGAATTCGTTAATATCACCTCAGTTACGAATAACTTGCATTGATTATTTTTTTTATAAAAAAGGGAAAACTTTGTTACCTACTTATATGTTTTTTTATCATGGCTGATATAAAACCTCTAGGGTTAAAAAAAACGAATTATTATATAGCATAAAGCTTGTGAGATAATGAGTAATTAACAAATTACACTACTATCAGAAAAGATAACTAAAATGACGGTTTTGGTGTTTTTGCTTGCTTAATTTTCATAATATAATTTAACTGACAGAACTTCTGGGAGGGAGGTTAAAAAAATCTAAACAATTGAACATTGTAAGTACTTTACGTAAGTTTTTCCCAAATGTGGCTGACATCCTGCCCACTTAGCTACCTATATGTAAGAAAGTATAGTTGTCTTACGACGTTTGGTATATTTTACAACGTTTTTATTAGGTCGTATTCTAGTTTGTCCGGTGGTTGTTTATCCAGTACAAATCTTGGAATCGATTTTTCACTAACTTCCCGACTAGCTAGACATTTGAAACTTTTAGAATATATCAGAACATGATGCCAATGTATTCTTTCATTACTTTTAGCCATCTTTAAGTAGAATTGAATTCATTTTCAGTTAATTCTATTTTGTATGAAAAGTTATTTCGGAAGAAATTCGTAAAAAGTAAAGCACTATTATTGTTTGCTAGGGGTCTGGGGTCCTAGCAACTAAATTATTAATATATACGTCAGTTACTATGGAAAGCAATGTGTAATCTCAGTATTCTATGATCGTTTAAGCTAGACAAGTGAAGTTTATATGATTCAACACAAAATTTAAAAACGTTGTATATAAAAAGTTCTTTTTATCTTGCAATTATTTGTCATTAGTTAAAAATAAATACTTATATATTATTGAGAACTACGTTGACTTATGTACCTATTTATAGCGTATCTCCACATAAAATTATTATTTTTCAAACATGAATGAAAAACAAATATTTTATCATCGCGTGATATCAAATAGCGCCACAGTCAGTCATACTGGAAACTTTTTAATTGACACGAGGAATATAAAATATATTCGGTAATTTCTCAGAACATCCCACACAAATATTTATATTTTTGCTTGAAATGGACTGCAAGTTACACTACATTGTATCGCGCGCACGCGATGACTTCAAAAGTGTCAAGAAACTTTTAATGATTATTTTTGAGATAGTATTTCTAACTATTTAGCATAAAACAATCGTAAAAAGTGCCTAAAAATAATTTATATGACTCACCACTTATAAAAAAATATTATTAATCTATTCGTATTTTTACTTGGTATTATTATTTACAATAAATGTAATTCCATGCACTCTTCACTATATAGGGCACCCAGTACTTGATAGCAATCAATTATTTTGATTGATTATCACTATTCACATAATGTCTCAATTAAGCACTTATCTATTAATTATTAATATCCACTAAATTAACCTCTATCTGGGATTAAACTGGGGTTGGCTTTTGACTCTCTTATACTACGGAGTTAGCTGCGACTTCGACTGGGAACAAATTGTAATATTGTGTTTTTTTTTTTAATTCTTAATTACCTACCATGTCCTTGCTTTTTTGCACAACTTAATTTTGAACATATCACAAACACCCAGGCCTTAAAAAAAGCACATAAATTTTGTGTCCTCACCGGAAATCGAACCCAGAACTCTCGGATGGAAGGCTAGCACCTTACGCACTGCATTACGAGAGCCGCCATTATGTTTTATTTAAGTAATTTTAGAAATTTTTAAACTGGGAATAAGATAGCAAATAACCTTATTCTGCCAGTCAGCCATTTCCGCCAAGGTCATACTGATGTTTGGAAACCGAAAGGGATGACAATTAATTATTATTATCACTTGCTTTTACCTGAGAATTGCAGGTAACGGGAAGCTCGGGCGCCTGTCTATAAAACTTATATACTGTTCTCCATCTAAATTATTATTTAGAGGATTCTTTGTCTTTCTCCACCTTAGCCTTATGTACCAACTTTAAGGATATTAGTTACATGTAAATTGTACGTATTACATTTCACCGTAGCCCAGTTCGCCATGAGCTTTCTTATCGGAAGTAGATGAAAAAATACGCGTTGTTCGTGGAGCATTGCAGACAATAATATTCCAATTTTATTAGATAGTAACCTAACCTAACTTGACAAATAATCCATTATATCGACTATTTTCAAAATTTATTTGCCGCTGGCTTCCTATAAACCGACAAGAAGAGTGTTTTATTTAGACATGAATTTTATTTAAGTACTATACGACCCAAAGAGGTTGAACAGTCTTTAATATACGACCATATATTTCCGATACAACATACGGCGAACTGCTACCTTCGAATTTCCGGACATGGAAGAAATTATAATACTAAAATGTTTTTATTATTATTATTATTATTAGCACCAATGAATTATGTAGCATAATCACCATCACAAAATATAACATCATTAGCACATCATATACTATCTGTATATAATAATATTATAGCAAAAACCTATACCAATGGCATAAAAATGAGATTGATTTGATTCTGATGTAATATGTATGTATGTTCAAAATAGCTTCAACAGCAAAAATAATATTTCTACAAAAAGGCAAATAATATGAAAAACATTTTTTTTTATAAAAGAGATATCTTCATTCTTCACAGAGTAGGTAGGAAAATCACCAGATAATTAATTGAGCTGCCCAATTCAGTAAATATGGTAGGTATATTACAGTATGTAATAAAAATAATAATATCCAACGTATGCCAAAGACCCATGGTTTATTTCCACATTAGATATTAATTTAAGCACTGTCTAAATATGAATTAACTAAATTACTGATAAAAATTATGGAATATCACCTTCCGCAAATAAAATATTAAAAGTAACATTACTTATTAGTTATTACGTGGATTTCCAAATAATGAGCTGGCAACCACTATTAAAATCTGAAGAAAGGTAACACTTTCATGATTTTTTGTGAGATATAATGATGAGAATACGTCTAACAAGCAAACACGTATATGCAAATTGTAAATTTGAAAAATAAACCGACACGCAAATAGACAAATCCTATATTTTAGTCGGGTCATTAAAGAAAATAAATGATAGAATACACTCATAATAGTTTGACAGATGCTCACACTGCAGTACTAGAGGTTTTTCAGTAATAAATTCTATTAAAGTGATTTCAATTAAAATAATTTATATTGCATAACTAAGTCAAGCAAGTTGATAGGTGGCGCTGCCACCTAGTTTTTTCTGTCTTTTTCTTTATTAGTAATTTATGATAAAAATAAATGTGCATCCAAGATTTAAAAAAACTGATTTCATTCACCTCACTGCAGTGGCGTGATAGCGGCCAATAACATTTCACGAAACCAATTAGTACAGGTAAATAAAATCATCCATATGTGCGTGTTAACAAGTGAACAGTTTTATACCGGCGATTTAGTAATCGGACCCGGGTACACGCTGATTATTTCACAAGTTTTACATCCTTAACGTAATTGATATTGATGTTTTATAAAGAGCATAATCTTAACACATTGCCGGTCTGTAATGTGTTACGGATATAACAAGATTTAACCATTTCGATTATGTTCCAGATAAAGTGTAATATCTAATAACTTAATACACATTTAACAAAGAATGAAAATGAGAAAAACAAGTACATAATGTTACGTTTCCGATTATTTGTACGACGGGAAATTAGCTAATCAATTTTCGATGAGTATTTAAGTCAGATAACATTTTCCAAAACCCACTATATGAAAAACTATTTGCCGAAATTGTCAGATGGGTACTAACAGTGGCGCACCCAGGGGGGAAAGAGACCCTGGCACCCCCCAAACATAAAAATTATCAGAATGGCTGGGGAGGGCTGACAGGGCTCTAGCCTGGGGGGCCGGACTGTGGGGGGCCTGGCGTATCGGGTTGACCAGATAAGTGAGATAAACACACATCATAAATTAGCTTTAATAGTAAAAAAAGTCGTCTGCGGCGCTATTATACATCATACCCATGAACATTTTAAATTATATAATTGTGCATTATATTTTCTGATTAGTATGTGTCGATACTCGACAGCTCCATTATTAAAGTAGATGTATTAAAAAACTAAAACACAATTTAAAAAACGTTAATGTAGTGTTTCACACTTCCTTTAATCTTGGCGGTAGGTAGGGGGCCCTCCAATCCTAGCCTGAAGGCCCGTTTCAGGATGTGGGGGGCATGGTGTAAGTACACCGAGTGCAATAGACAAAAGACCGATAAACGAGAAATTAGGCTGTGTTGTGTTGAGTAGGTTTGTGTATAAGATGCAATAATATTTTTTGTTGTCCATTTTCAATTAATATTTTGGAACTCAATGTTAAAAAACCAAAAATCGACGATAAACATTCGGCGAAAAGAATGACTACACCCACTACAGTCGGTGGTGGTGTAAATCAAAAGAACTTTTTTTTCAGTGGAATTCGGCATAAATATTGTAGCTCTCGTCTAGACCAAGCGGGTAGCACAGCCGATATTATTTAAGTAATGGTTTAGCATAGGTACTAGGCGCACATATCCAGCATGGTCGCTGGACGGTTCAACGGTTACCGCCACTATGCCTCCAATTTAATAAAAACTAAGAGAAACTGTACAAATAAGCCACCGTGTATTATGAAAATATGTAAAAATAATTATATGAAGAAGAAAAAGAGCCTATGGGACTAATGTACATTCTCCTGCTTGGGCCCCTCCAATATTAAATCCTGAGTGCGCCACTGGTTACTTATAAAATATTGTTGTGTCTATTTTACTGTTAAGCTATTACAATGTATTGTAATAAATGTGTAAATCTTGAACATGGTCTTATGAATTAAATATCTCAACAGATAATTGAACAAAATTACTTATCGTAAATTTTATTCAGCCAAGAATTCGACAATCGACAAACGGGCTTAAATGCGAACATTTTGTCCAATTTTCAAGCGTGTATAATATTTACCCTTAATATTTTTGAAAAAAAAATCTGTAATACATAAATGCTAATGGGATAAAATAATACTTCATATAAACTGTTTGTTGCCTATTAAAAGGTCGTATTATCTTGCACAATGTGAAGCTCTTTCTTTTACTTTTTTTTTACAAAAAACACAGTGCGTACCTTTTTGAAATTCATGTTTTTAGCCTTTGGTGTAATATGCTAATGTAAAATATGCGACCACGGCAGACATTTCAATAAGCTTTGGAATTATGTTAAGAATCGAAATCGTGGCTGCTCTCAGACGGGGGCGAAGTATACAGATCATGCAGAAACAGCCGTGTGTCGCATACCATTTATGGGAAACAGTTCATATGGATTTTGTCGAGACAAAGTAACGAAAAATATTTGGGATTGACATATTATTATAATAATGTTATATTTATATTATGTCAAGAGTTTTACTTAGCATTTTCGTGGATAGAGCTAGAAACAAAATTTTGAAAAATGCACACGTTTTCAAAACAAAACATACCAATATTTTGAACGTGCAAATCTTTTTTAGTTTCTAAATTCATATTCAATTTATATCTAAAATTTAAATAAACAACAATTACGTAAAATTATAAATTAGATCAGTACCTATATATTAACAAACCGGAGCAAACGCAGCACAGCCAAGCCGTCATTTGCATTTCATTGATAAACATTATTATGCATTACCTACTGCGAACAGACAATACTAAGTTTTGTAACGTTGGCAATTCAGCTACGTTGGTGTAAATGAAATTCATTGAAATTAAACATTATAATAATATTTAAATAATTTTAGTCTTGTATGATAGTAATAGATTTCAACAAATTCAGTGCAAAGATTACTTTCTTAGCCTGATGTATATACGTGCAGATATCTGCATAGGACAATGCAGTTGCATGGATGCATCTTCAGTTCATTGTGTAATCATTTTTAATGGAATGTCACCGCCACGATCTCAGTTCAGAATGCATATTATTATTATTATTATATTCCATTGTCTTCGTATCTCCTATTTTTGCCAATCTCATATTTAATCTAAAACGTGTTTTAAGTTTATACTACTTATGACAAATTGAATTACACTTTAAACAATTTTATATTTGTGGTAAATAAACTAATTGAGATAATAATTTTGTATTATAAACTAAAGAATATTAATGAAACCCTCCTTAAACATATTACTATGCTTAATTTAAAAATCATTGATAATAATAATTGTACGTACTGTCCAACAAGAAAATTTAGGCACAAGCCAAAGGTGCTGTCGTCGACTAAATGAGAGGAGCTTGTTAGTTTATAATGGAAGTGCGGTTAAAAATGAAAGGAGCTTGTTAGTTCACAGTTTTAACACGTAGCCAAGAAGTTCTTGTTGGACAGTAGATATTCACTTATTTAAAAAAATATATATGTTTTGATTATGGATGATAAAAATAGTAAATTTAATTGTACAACATTTTTCTTTAAATGGTAGGTATTCACTACATCAAAAATATATCAGCCTTATAGGTTTTTCATCAACATACCTTTAGGTTTATTCGAATATATTTTTTTACAATTTTTATAAATTAAGTTTTTAGAATAAAATCTTATGAAAAAGGAAGAGAGAAAAAATCAATATAATTTGAAAAGGGGACATTTAGTAAAATAATTTTAATTGGGTATAGGGGTGGGAATCGTCAATCGGAAAGAAAATCTTGAGAAATGGGGAGTATTATTAGGCTTTGAAATAATACTATTAATTGCAGTTAATATTTTTATAAAATATGTGGTAAAAGCCAAATTAACACTAAATATTTTGAAAATAGAATTTTAAATTATTGTGTCATTACTCATTACTATGCGATAATGTTGAAGTGAATGAAAATAGATGGTTGCTTTTATTCGTCATAATGCTGAAATAATTTCTTAATGAACAGGTTTCCATTTATTTACTTTGTGTAATGTGTAAAAACATACAGTATATTAGATTATTTTCTGAAATTAAAATCTACTTAAATTTTCCAATTTTGGGGAAAATACTTCAACTGAATTTTCTTGAGTATAAAGATCAATAAAGTTGGTAGGCTAGTTTTCACCAACTTTTAGTTTTACTGACATTTTAGTTTCAAAGTGCCTTTTTGGCATAATACCATTGTGCTGTAAAATAATAATACAATCGAATTGATTTAATATTTGTTTGACAAAAATACAGCAATTAAAAATAAAATATGTAAATATGACAAATTAAATAGGCGAATTAGTTATTTTTGTCTATATATTATAAATTTCTAAAAACTTTTTTTATACTGACATTTTACAATAGGTATCCCTGTATTATACGGGTACTTGTCAGATGATTTACCATGTTGGTATTTTATAAGAGATCGTTTCGGTAAAGTGCATGCTGCATGTTACCATTGTTTCTCTGACCCTAAGGACCTGCACTTAATATCATCATTCATCACATATATGCAAAAATATCTGTGTGTAGGTACATACTACATTACGTAGGATCTGTTATGTTAGTAACAATAAACTGAATGTAACTGATGCAATGTTTTAATTTTATTAGTGTACTAAGCATTATGAATTTTAAAAAGTATACGTTATCAATTTAGGTGCCTATTTATTATAATGTATGATTTTTAATTAATCGGAGTTATTCTTAGTATTTGTAATACAAATAAAATACATTTTCGTTTTGAAAGTTGAATTGGAATAGAAATGATTTAAAAAAAAATCATATTTCGATTACATAACGATAACATGAGCAATGTGATAAAATACAGATTATAAATAGGTAGCTCAAATCCAACAGGTTAACAAAAAATATAAAAATACTTACATATAAAATATTGTTGACTATTATAATAGATCGGGCATTAACCGTCAGGGTTTCTAAAAGTTACAGATATTTGAGTGTAGAATGAATATTGTAAGATATTATGTTATTAAACTCTTTCTTTTATTCAACGAATAAGACTCAAAATTTCAGAATGCAACATTTTATATACTGAATAGGTATACATAATTTGAAAACATCTCATGTGCCTATATACACACTAGAAAAAATCATTTTGTTGAAAAAAATATGACAGCCAAAGGGACTTGAGCCTGTATCAGATGGATTCGCTTAAGATTTTAGAGGCGTAATACAATACAGATATAATAATATGTGAGTACTAGGAACTGTCAACTGGAGAACGTAAGTGTAAGACAGTGCAGAATTGAAAAATCTGTTTGAAGTCGCTAAAGTCAACCACGGGCGTCATAAAATCATAATGAAACAAAAAGGTATACATTTATTATCTAAGGTGCCATCATTATTTGATACCTAATGAACAGTACAAATGTCTCTAATTAACTCAGAAACCTTATCCTCGGCAATATAAAGAGAGAGAAAAACACGTTTAAAATCTGGAATCAACAAATAAACTCTTCAATGGAAACTGTTAACATTCAGTTGCTTCGACATCAGATCCTTCAATTAAAGAATTGCAAACTTGTATCTCAATGAATACTCCAACGCATCTCAAACATTAGACAATAATATTTCATACAAAAGAATATATTAAATGGTGATGCTTTCCTTTTTTACAACGTTTAGATTTTTCTATTGAAATAATGTAGCTACGAGTTGCTTTTATTTGACATCCCTAGATATAGTTATTAATGATAGTAATTCTTACATGAATAATATTTAAGTAGTTTACCATTTTATTTTAGTATAATTTTTTATGAGAAAGTATTGTTAAGGCGGACAGCAACATTTTTATCAAAACGAAAAAAAGGAAAAATTAAAAAGCCTTTTGAATGTTTTTGATATCAATGATTTTGGTTCCTTATCTGGTTTAAAAACATATAAAAAACAACATGTAATTTTTTTGAGACGCGGGATTCAAACCCCTAGGTACTCGAGGCAGAAAGTGGCGCTCCGCACTCCTCCAATATGGGTACCGTGGCGACTGGTGACGATGAACGTATTTCTGAAATCTAAAATATTTTATCTTAGATTTTAATAATGTTCAATCATTGATCACTACGCTAAGAAATTCAATGAATTGCCACCAATTTATAACATTTTCACAACATTTTTATTAGGTCGTATTCTTATTTGTCCGGTGATTGTTTGTCCGCTACAAATCTTGCAATCGATTTTTAACTAACTTCCCGACTAGCTAGACATTTTAAACTTTTAGAATATATCAGAACAAGATGCCAATGCATTTTTTAAAACTTTTAGCCATTTTTAAGTAGAATTAAATTCATTTTCAATTAATTCTGTTTTGTATGAAAAGTTCTTCTCTTCTTCGACCATGTCCGATCCTAATAGGATCATATGGGCCTCCACAGAGTAGAGATTTGTATTAACAGATTTTATTTTTTACGAGAAATGGATGTCAGCCACTTGCTCAACCTATTAGGTATATACACCCTGACTCACACACAAATTGAAAAACAATATGTGTATTTGCCAGACCCAGTATTCGAACCTGAGACCCACGGCGTGATAGTCCAACGCTTAAGCCGCGCGGCCACCGTGGGGGTATGAAAAGTTATTTCGGAAGAAATCCGTAATCCAATCCACTATTATCGGTTGCTAGGGTCCTAACAACTAAATTATTAATATATACGTGCGTTACTATGTAAATCAATATGAGTGTCAAAATGACATTTCAGTATTATTTCTATCAAATACATTTTTTTTTTGATAGTTAAGTCAAGGTTATATGATTCAACAGAAAAGTTAAAAACGTTGTAAGTATATAAAAAGTTCTTTTTTTCTTGTAATTATTTATAATCATTTTTTCATTTTCAGATTTATTTATTAAAATGAAATTAGTTTCTTGTACCACTGGTAATTGAGACATTAGAATAAATCGATGGTTGATTGCTCTGTAATAGTAAAAACTATAAGAGTTATATTACATAATATTTTATCTGATTTTTTAATAAAGTATTAAATTTTTTTTTATCTATGAGCGCATATTTGTATTTAAATAATAAAGAATTATAATTTAATTTATTAAATCCTACTCTATATAGAAACACTGTACTGATTCCTTGTAACTCTCACGGTTCTTCACTTTGATGAGATAAACACCGATTGATGAGCAGATTGGCAGCTTATTTGCACGTTCTTATAAAACATCTCACTGATAATTGGGGAAATTTTTTCCACTTTAAATATTACAAAAAATACCATATAATATTCTCTTTATCTCGTATGGGTACCGATTAGTGCTGATTTCATTTTGTTTATTTATCTACATAACATTACTTATACATTCTAAATAAATAAAATAATCAATAAGATCTTTTATCCTTAAGAAAAAAATTCGGTACAAGTCGGTTATCCTGGATACAGCGGCAAACACATTTTGAAAATATCCGATATACTAGGCTATTTGTTAGGGTAACCTAACCTAACATAAAACTAATCCAAACTAATAAATAATCCAGTATATCGGCTTTTGTGTTTGACGCTGTATCCAGGATAAACGTATAGAACCGAATTTTCCTGCAAAAAAAATGTTAGGTAGGTAAATCAATTATTTTAGTTTATTTTTACATTTTTTTGTTGTTATAGTAATTACCGACTAATATCTAATTTAATATATTTTTAAATTGGTTATTTACTTGCATAATTATCATCATCATCAGCCGGGGTCGATTCACTGCTGGATGAAGGCCTCCTCTAGCTCCCCCACTCTTTTCGGTCCCCAGTTATTTGCTGATATATACATCCCTTGGATACCACTGCATGACGGCATTTGTGAAACAGTTATCGACTCGCCGAGCGACATGTACAGCCTGTTGCCATTTCATCCGCTTAGCTTAGCTCACATCGCGTTCTCATGCCTGCTTCCTTATGAATAACAAAAGAAACTAATGTATTTTGTGATCTTTACGCGTTATGCCCAACATGCACCTTTCCATGCCAAGTTTCGTCACTCGTAATTGTTGGATTTTTCTTACATTAAAAGTCCATGTTTCACATGCATACGTGAGAGTTGGTAGAACACATTAGTTGAACACTTTACGCTAAGACATAACGGTAGTTGCATTTTTGAAGATACTATTCAGGCGCCCAAATTCTCTTCATGCCAGTTTGGTACTACGAGCAATCTCGTCATACATAGGTACATAAGACATTTGTTCCAAAATAGACGTAGTTGTTGACTTGCTCGATTTGAGCGCTTTTGATGAGGATTGCTTTTAGGTCAGCAAAGCAATATACATTACATTATATTACTTGTCTTTCAGATATTTATGGTGAAACCTGGTTTTCGGCTGCATAATATAATTATTATACAATATGGCTTAAGTATTTTTTTTTTGATTATTTACGAGTTATTAAATTATTGATATAAGTATATATTTTCCGAAAAAGATATTTTGCTATAACATACGAATTTTGTTACGTTATTATTCAAGACTAATAATTTTCACATGATCTGTTGTTTAATTGCTTTATTTAAAAGCCTTATAAATTATAAGTACATAATATCAATGTCATTATATTGTTAACCATTTTGACTATCGGGAAGTGTTGAATTGTTCTTCAATCATTTTATTACCATTCATTCACGGTTAATTAAAGAGAAGGGGTGGTATCTACTTCCAAAATTTTAATTCATCATTTTTATTATTCATTATTCTGTCTATTAGTCTATCATGAAATATTTACTTGTTTTATAAATAGAATTAATGCTACTAGCTCTGAAGTGTTTGCCTCAAAATTAAAATGTTTGTCCGACGTCTGGATCGTCTAGGGCGTTGCATCCATTAAAAACAATTGGACTTCCAATAAAGCCTGAATGCATAGTAACAAGAAACTTCCAAGGATATTTGCATAACACAGTGATTATACTCGTATAATTTGATCGAATGTTTTACAAAAGCTATCTATATGCAATTAGATTGAAAGCAGAATAGATTTTTGTAATGAATTATTTATAAATCACCACTATTATTATGTATTTCAAGCTTTGAATTTTAATTTTCATACATCCGTTAGTGAGTAGCTATTTCCTATAATTTGTATAAAATTACATAGAACAAAACAATATTTATAAATGGTAAAAAGGGTATCCAAATCGAAATTTTAATCAATCAATACTTTGCTGAAGTCATTTTTGTAATTTTAAAGAGATAATAATTCGTAAAGATTCAAAAAATAGGCTGAATTTATTTGAAAGCATAGATGCTTACTTATATGAAATTGAAAAATTATTTATAATAAATAAATGAGACAAATTACGCTGGTTATTATTATATATAAGTTCTTATTTTTTTAGTAATTCGTAAGTAAACACCGTAATTTATACGCAATATTTCGAATACATTTAAAGTTTTATAATTGAATCTACAGTCATAATATTATAGAATATCATTGTTTTCAAATAATTGTCGCATCAAAAATAAATGCTATATTTTTTTAAAATCGTACAAAATGGCAAAAAGCTGATTGGTGAATTTTTTATTTGTCACGAATGCTTTTTATTCATTCGTCATTCGGGTCGGTGCCAATTTTCATTTATATATTAATCGTACTGTGCAGGCACATTTGATGGGCAAATATTTTTTTAGAACTAAATTCATGTAATGTGTAATATATATTCTTAATAAACCATTTCTTTTATTCAACGAATAATTGACAAGATTTTGAAAATGCAACATTCTATATATTGAACATACATAACTTGAAAACACCTCAGATATATATATATATATATATGCCCACTAGAAAAAATCATATTTGAAAAAAAATGTTAGCAAATTCAAGTAGACGTTATAACTAAAATATTTGGCGAGAGTCGGGTGTCAGTTAGTAATTAAGGTAATTAATATTGCTTGATTTAATACACAGAAACCGATAGTCAATAATCCCGCAATTCGACAAGCATTTCATGTAGGACCTACTAGTTTAAATTGTCGCAATTAGATAGGAGCCTCGTAGCATAATTGGTTATATGTATATGTAATAGTCAGTAATGATGGTTAAGTATGGACTTATGATTAATTTTTAATGTAGATAAATAACGATGTAAACGGATCTTGGCAACGAAGAATCAATTAAAAATAAAATTTGAAAATTAACATTAATAAACATTGAATATGAATGGTAAATTTCACAAAAATCATCTATAATATAGATGATTTTAAACAGTCTCCCATATTACGAGTACATAATTATTATGTACTCGTAATATGGGAGACTGTTTTACGTAAAGTTCTTAAAGGGCTATAATGAATTTCGCTAGTACTGGACATATTATTATATTAATTATTATAATAGTACTGTCATGCAACTCTGAGATTTAATAACGTTTATATTATCAGGATGAAATACTGCAAAATATAATGAAATTTTCGTTTCATGTATGAAAATTATATTAGTTAAATTACATACTGAAAACGTATTAACTTCGATGACATTCTTAGACGATGGCCAACTATTGAAAAGGGAGAATACTCGTGGGATTTAATTTCCAGCCTCTGTATTGTTGCGAGACACAAATATTAACATAGCATTCTTTTGTAAATAATATTTAATCTCACAGTTTACAAAATAGCGTGAAAAATATTTACTGAGGCTTTATAAGTTCATAAAAAATATAATATGTAACTAATTTAGTAAAGTGCCATGACTAAGAGAAACCATTCATGGTAGGTACCTACTTGTTTTGTTTTGTGAACAAAATAATATGATTTTGTCAGAAATTAAAATATGAATATGTACCCATACGGATCATGCAGCCTTATGTACATTTAAGAAGTTGCAAAATGAAACCTTGTTTAGCCACGTTCTGTGGATATCTTATACCTTGAGAGTTTAATATTCAAATATTCGAACAACGCATCTATTCTATATACAAGACTGCTATCGGCCGGTTTTAGCAGCTATCGAGGGTAGTTTTTCATATTTTTGTATCGAAGTATTAGCACTTATTGTAACAGTTACAATAAGTTAGTTGTAATTGTTACAATAAGTGCTATGTTTTAACGGTACCTCTCCTGGCTGTGCTAAATTTTAGAGTGAGATTGGCAGTTTTGACTGTTTAGATGGCTAGCTTATTGTAACAATTGTAATACTTCAGTACAAAGATATGATAAACTGCCCTCGTTAACCGCCGATAGTAGTCTTGTGTATATAATAGATGCGCAGGTCAGTGATAAATTAGTAGATAGGTATTAATGGGAAATGAATGAATATCAGGCTTAAAATTCACGTATAACGACACGCCGACAAGTTAAATGTTGGCAATATTTTTTGTGGGTATTAAATTATTTTAGCAGCTAAAAAAAGAAAGGCGAAGTTGAGCGTAGTAGAGATTTTTTTCAAAAAAAAATCGGTCTCTGTGAACTGTCATCACTGTTTCCTTCTTCTGTTTTCGGTAGTTTTCTTCCATTTGTGTGGCAACCTGTAAAACAAAAATAGAAAATTAAAATTTATATTAAATAATAACATTTATTAAACGTTGATCGTCAAAGCTTTTTAAATAGTATTTATTCGTTAGTGAATGTCAAGTGTTTTATGATATAATACTTGTTTTCGATTGTTAGTGTATAAAAATTGTATGTGATTTTGGTGACTGACCAACATTTTGGTAGTTCGCTTGATTTTTTCGGTTCCATGACAAAACAGAACAGTGACACAACAGAACATGACAAAACAGAACAGTGTTAAAACAGAACAACGATAAATATAACTTTGACCTTTCAGGAAAAATATAAATTTAATATTGAAATTGTCCTATCTCTATTATAATGATAGTATATGTAGATTTTTAATAGCATAGATTTTCAATACGCCATAATAAATCAAATTATATACGTAATTTTTGCATTCCTAATCGCTAGAAAGCCTCAAATAAACGGGACTTTGCCGGCAAGCCTAGGATATCTCATCTTAATCAATAAAATAGGTTCAAAATGATTGGGTGACTAGATACAATGAAATAATAACCTAATCTAATGAAGGCCTCCGACTTCCTGACTAGCTCAGGCACTTGGAAGTGGAGGTTCATTAATGTGGAGGAACAGGCAGGAACCTCATAGACGTGGAGTAACCAAGAAGTTACGGTAGAGAAATAAAGTCGATAACTCAAGAAAACACTGGTTAAACTTCATAACTGGTATATTATCAATGTTGTTACACAATTTAACTTATGGTCACCCTTTATTCAAAAGTTTATAATCAAATGTCAGTGAAATAAAGTTTATATGTAACTAGATTCTCGTTAAACAATCACGATAAGGCGAATGTCAAAATTATGTAACGTCTACAAGCCACAATTATCCAAAAGGAAAAGGTCTGAATTGTTCGCATCCGAAATTCACAAGTAAATTATGAAAAGTCATTTATTTAAATCTCGAAATTCAAAAAAAAAACATTTGAAAACGTCTGATTTATTTATATCTCGAAGTCCACAAAAATAACCACATTTATTACTAATTAAGTAAAAATTAATTCAAATATTATTAATTAATTATTTTAAAATTAACTTGATTATTATTAACTAATTATTTAACATTAGCTTAATTATTTCTAATTAGTTATGCAGACGAGATTGCGAGGGTCCCGGGGCAACAAAACGTCGCCGAAGCGACCCCCGGAATCCACAAAACAGACTGAAGATCGGATTTTAGAACCTTGCCTTTTTATCCGTTAGGGGTGGTCGTATTTCTTACCCATTCAAACCGATACCGCCATATGCTACACATTTATATAAGGTTGACGGATGTCAGTCTATCAACCAAACATATAGTGATATCGATGTACATAATATGATTAATATTAATATTACTTTAATTACATTATTTACCATATACTATTACGCCCGTCCATATGTCCTACTTTATTATTTCGCTAACCCATTGCATATTACATTTCATTAACCATTATATTACAATTATACCTACATTACCAATTATCTTACAACCAAATCATATTTTATATTTAATCTATCTTAATTAACCCTTTACCTAAGCATATGATATTTAGTCAAAATTTAATCCTATTATCTTATTACCTATAGGTACATGGTCTGTGACCGACTTATCTCTTCCACAGTTCACCCTGAGAAGTGGTGGGACTTGTCAGAGCAAACTGCGGGACTTCTACATATATTAAATATTGTTCTGCTTTGTCGAGGGTCGTAATCATCTAACCGGTGGTACATTGACTACCAGGATCAGACCGAGCGGCTGGGAGGCACTACTCCTTATGGGAGCGCCCCCCACAGGGGCGGAAAATTAAGTGTGTGTCACTAACCTAACCTAACTTAAATAGATTTCACTAAAATTAATGTTTCATTTTTCCCCTGGCTATTCTGTTTTGTCACTGTTCTGTTTTGTTATGTTCTGTTTTGACCGTTTACCGATTTTTTCAATTGCTATTTTAAGTATGTAGGCATGTTTTTATCTTTTATATTATGTATGGATTACTACTGTAATCGAAGTAGGCGTTGAGCATTGAGGACAAACCTCAGTAATGTGAATGCCGAAGTGAAAGAAGTTTTAAGTAAATATATATTTTTTTTTTAAATAAAACAATGTATATAAGAAAATCAATACAAGATTGGCAAGTATTTAAGGAAAAAGCTCTTAAAGCAAATCACTACCTATTTAAAAGTCGATACCGATTACGAAACGTTTAATACCGTTTGCTTTACGCCATCGTCGTCAGCGAAAAGCGATAAAGAAAATAATGTTCTGCGTACCTTTTGTTTGATAATATTGCAAACTGTCATCTGTTCTAATTGAAAACAGGGGCAAAGACATAAATAAGGTGGGCAACTGAACGGGAATCGACTATTTGTCAGTTGCATTAATTACTCATCAGGCATCGAGCGCTACGGTCTACTTTATAAAGAGAAAATTAAAGTTTGTAAGACGTGCTAAGTGGGAGGCGTTAGCCAGGAGTTTTAATTAAACGTTGATGTTGCTTTGGAACGGTTTATCGCGGAGAGACTTATTTCGTGCTTATTACTACGCGAGAGAACGTTTTATAAATTAAAATAAAACACCCGTTAATTACTTTCTAGTTAAAAGCCTTTTGAACAAATTTTTTCACATTTCATCTATATAAGTATCAAAAATACATTAAATGATAAAACACCTCAAACACACCTCTATTATAAAAAGCCTTGTGAAAATATTCGACTTGGTTGGATATTGATATATTTTTTTCTTTCCAGTTGAGTGATATTATCACAGAGCAATCAATTTAAGTTCCATCGATGTAATTTCGAAAAATATAGGAAGCTATAATGTATTAGATACACTCTTTGATTGATTCAGTGACTGTCTATTTATGCTGCAATTACATTATGATCACGTCACGTACTGCCACATGCTGGTACGGCGAAAAATTCAGTATATGGTGTCGTCATTCCGCAGAATATTTTGAATGATCACTATCTCTATAAATTCAATGATGGAGAGTGCCAAACAGTGTAAATTATTATTCATTATTCATGCTAATTTCAATTAATTTTAACAGTGTCTACGTGTGCATTTATTGTATTAAATTATTATTTAAACAAGAATTAGCCATATTCATTGTAAGTATATGTATGCTATTGTTGGTTGTGCATAGAGCCTGAAAATTTTGATAGGTGAAACCCAGCTTGCAAAAAATTACTCAAATGGAACAGCACGAAACTTAAATCAATTGGAACAAATTTAATATTATAGTTTATGATATATGAAATCACCTTGCCACTTTTATATCAAATTAGGGTAAAACCACTTGAAATTTGTATAAATTTATAGCATAGAATATAGATGGAGTATAATGGAGGAATTGTTATCCACTGCTAATGCCGCTGGACCAGACGACCTTGCATACTTCATTGAAATTTTATTGGAACATGTGCGGAAAATTCACGTCTGCGTTTGCACAGTGTCAGCAAAACTCTAATGGATGGAACTCGAATAGTTCCAGTGACAGCTTATTTTATTGACCACTTATTGAATTAAATTTCAGCAAACAGAACTATGTTATTTACTTACCTACTTCATGTTGAAACGATAATTTATACTGCTATTTATTTTCTAATCCATCATAAACTTCATTTGGTTCAACAGCTGGTTGTAAACTAGATACTGCAATAAAATGTAAAATGATTGAACTAATCGATAAGTAGATACATAGTTTTAAAACACCTCAGAGAAATATAAATAACTACTAGAAAAAATCTTTTTTTAAGCAAATATGATGTCAAATATGAAATATTAAGCAAACTGGCGTTCGCTGGATTTGCAGCAATGTTCTCTACCATCTAAGCTATGTGCGTTTCGATGAATATGTTGTTATTTATGTTTAATTATAAATTAATTAATTATTAATCAATTCTACAGTTCAACCAATTTGGATAGTTTTCTCATATTGAAGTGGTTACCTAGATCTGTTCTATGCTTACTTTTTTATCTTCATTTTTATATTTAATCACATAAAACTATTGATTTATAAAAAAATATAAAGAAATATGTAGCTGATAAGATTTTGGTCAGTGATTTTTTTACTATAATAGAATTTAACAATGCCAAGTGAAATATATAGTTAACTAATAAAACAACCCTGATATTCGGATACAGAAAAATATAATGACTAAACCCAAAGCTCTTTTTGATTATACGACACATTCAATTTTTGATTCATTTTGTTAGTGAATTGTAAAGGAAGAAAAAATTATCAACTGGCGACGTCATTATCTTACCCAAAAATGTTGAGTTCTTTCCATACCTATATGACTAACATATCAATATCGTTGCTATGGAGATAAATAAGAATGGTTAAACTATTCTTACATTTCATATTAATATTTCAAGGTATTCATTTTAGAAAATTACCTTTATCTCTCTAAAGTCGGCCAAATATACTGAATTGAAGACCGAAAATCCCCAAAACCACCCGCCAGTTGAGTGGATTTACTTTTCAGACATTTTTTTTGAGATTATGTATTGACAGATGTTCATATTGACGGACGATAGCACTACAGTGTCGCGAAAAATATTAGAGGAGAACAAAGGTATTCATAATGTAGTGGGTGAAAACCAGGTTGCAAGAAAATGTATTTTTAACATTACTAATTAAATTAACATTAAAAATTAATTTATTTTAGAAAACCTCAAAAACATTTAAACATGTTTTTAAATCCTAAAAAAACGTAGGTACCTGCATTTTTAAAGGTTATAAAACCGATAAAACGTATAATTTTTATTTTATACTAAATACGTAAGTACCATTTAAAGTTCATGTGTTCTATAATATTTATTATTCAAGAACTATCTCTGGCAATTCCTAACTGGACTCCATCACCCTGAAAAGGGCAGACTGCTAGATAAGCAGAATTGCAAACACACCGGCAATTTCCGACAGATAGACAGTGTTTGTTATACATCTGAATATATCTGGACATATATACATATTATATATATATTACATAAGTATATATGTAACTTCCTTTCAACAATTTAGCATCCGTTTGGGCGAGCATACTTTCGCTCAAGTTCAAACCGCATTTAGAAAATGCATGTCCGTGCAGTTTTCAACAGGATATAAATACATGAATGTACGAAAATGTAATTTTATATACGTATGTGTTACTTCCGTGTTCAAAGAGTTTTTTAATAATTATATATTATACCTACCTACTTTTATTTTATTGCAATTTTTTTTAATACCTAACTATTTAAATAGGTACTTAATAATCAAATAAACAAAAAAAAACCGATAAAATATAACTGACTACTTTTAAACCATATTCGCTCTTCAATAGAGAATAGGAGAATATGGGCCACTACAGAGTTGAGGTTATATAACCAGGCATTTTTACGCGCAACCTATTGAGTTATTGTAATGGATCTAACACTTGACAAAATAACATTTCCAGTCATGGGGTCGAACTCGCATTCGACGATAATATCGGCGGGAATATAATAAGTATTATCTTACTCTACAAAATTCGAATACATGTAGGTAATTGCTCTTTACTGCAATTTATTCATAGAAAACCATTTTCTTATTATATAAACAAAGTTATTATATAAACAAACTTTATGTAATGGGATTCATAACTTTCGTATTTTGTATCACTTTGTATCATTATGTCATTTGCGGTTCCAGAAAGTTTTTAGTATCGTTGCGTTAGTAGCTATACAAAAAAAAAATCTATGCCACGGCAACATTGAAAAATGCAAGCATAAATAATATACCGGCAAGTTCAGTAGTTATTTTATACAATCTAAATACTCGAAAAAATAATGGACAATTTATATTAAAATAATTACAAGATAAAAAGAAATTTTTATATACCACGTTTTTAAATTTTCTGTTGAATCATATAAACTTGACAATTCTATGTATTAATAAATATAGAATACTTACAGAAATGTCATTTTGACATTTCATATTGATTTCCATAGTAACGCACGTATATATTAATAATTTAATTGCTAGGACCCACTTGGCAACCAATAATAGTGAGTAGTAAATATTACTTCTAACGATTTTTTTCCGAATCATACAAAACAGAATTAACTGAAAATGAATTCAATTCTGCTTAAAGATGGCTACCAGTATTAAAAGAATGCACTTATATATTCTAAAAGTTTCAAATGTCTGCTAGTCGGGAAGTTAGTTAAAAATCGATTGCAAGATTTGTATTTGACAAACAAGACAAAATTTGTACTGGACAAACAAGAATACGACCTAATAAAAACGTGGTAAAAATCAGTTTTATTCTTTTGACATTACATCTCAGTACAGCCTTGAGAAATAACTTTCAAATCTAATCTATTACTTAAAATGAAAGCATGAATTCATCAATGTAAATAAAAAAATATTTACCTTTTATTACATTATAATATGACAAATTTAATTTAAAATATTATAATTATCAATTTTCCTTATGATATAAACTTCCATTTGACTATATTACGAGTATACCTACACCTATATATTCTTAAAATTTTCGTTCACATCTACAAAGGAATTTCACATGTACTTTTCTTCTGTTTATTAATAATTATTTAAATTTATTTTAAAGAGAAGGAAGGTTAACTGTTTTATGGTTTGTATGGCAGAAAATTAAATTTGCCATTCACAAAGTAAATTGATTTTAATTAGTGATTCAGATAAAATTATAAGCGATTACAAATTGTACAAAGTACACTTAAACAAAGGTCGCTAGATGGATGCAAACAAAACTGAAATTAAATGCAAACAGATTTAATATGTTTGTCTGGCGATGAAAGCGAAGCAATAAAGAGAGTGAAAGAGATCGCTAGCAGAGTTTACACAGAATAATATTCAGCTTCTAATGATAGATGAATTTTGTATTCCGAAATTATTTCATTCGTATTTTTTATTCGTATTTATAAGAAAATGATATTATTTTCGTATACATGATTATTTTTGTATTTGGTTAGATTTTCGATTCGATTGCTACATTTTTTAACTCACTAAATATTAATTTAATTTGATGAACTAAGACTTGAACAGCCCTGAGATTTTTCCCGGTCAATACGATATATTAAACTATGTAAGTATACAGCAGTGGCGAAGGGTGGAGGTAGGCTGTTAAGATCCTACATATATAGTGTACTTATACTAAACTTTGTCATTCAAACGTATTTTTTTTCATTGAACTAAGACTACAAATTAAAATAGCATTGATTTTTTTTTTAATTCAACCAAACCCAGCGTGAACCAAGCCATAATAGAATAATAAAAAATATTCGTCTATCTAAAAAATATCTAAAATTATTATTCAATTAAATCAAACATAATTTTAGATACCTAATAATAAAAAGATATTGATTATGGTTTGGTTTAGGCAGGAGATAATGAATTTAAAAAAACAAACCATCAGAATATTCTGTAATAATATGTATTCTTTATTAGTCGAATCACCCATTGCATACCTAAACTATTATAATTTTGTTTAGGCAGAGTTTAATTGAATTTTAAAAACTAACCAGCATATCTATAATTTGTATTCTTAGTTTAATGAAAATATTCTCAAATTTTATGTATTATTAGTTGAATAAAATAAATAGTTTAGAAAAAAAGTAAGATTGATAGTGTGAATTATTTCCACCCCTGGTCACTTGCATAGAGTGATATGACTGTATGATGGGGCTCTAACTCAGCTTCTGTTTGTAATGATTTGCTATGTATAGAGGGGTCCAGGTTTTATATTACAACATCTGGTAGAGAACGGTTTGCATTTTAAAAAGTACAGTAAAGTGTATTGAGCTTATAATATTCAAGCAGATTTAGACTTATTTTTCGACCATGTCCAATCCTAATACGATCATACGGGCCTCCACAGAGTGAAGTGGAGGTTCAAATTCTGATTTAAACTTAGCAAGTAATAAACGTCCAATCTTTTCCGATGACAGGCCAACATTGAATCACCATGTATGCAATACCTATCACATAGTCCACCGGCTAAGGAAGCATGGTTTGGTACATGCGAATTGTCTTCTTAAGAATTGGTCAGCTTATTATCAACAGGCCAAAGGTTAAAATTCACAATTCTTAAAGTTACACTTAAAACAAAACATTAAAACATAGTACTAAATTGAAACTACTCTTAGTTATAAGACAACTATAAGTTGATCTCTCAAGTCAAGTTAATTTAGTAATGTCAATAGGTACAATAGTAGGAGTATATAATCAATTAACTACATTGGAGTATTGGACACAATATACTGATTATAAAGCAGGGGGGTTAACGTATTTATTGTTGTGGTCGACATTTTATATAAAGATATGGCTGCGAGCTATCTACCAAACTTGGCAAATTTCTCTTCCTTTGGTGATGTCTTCCATAAAAAATTTAGAATCAAATTGCTGTACATTTTCCACTGTCTTGGGCTAGTCATATTAATTAATCAACGTTTTAGATATTAAGCCACCTTAGACATTAATAGAAGTATATTCTTTTGCCTACGTTTTTGCTACCCTCTATATTTCCCTGAATTATTATGAGCTACCGTCGCTATACTTCGCATCATGGAAAATAAGGCTAATTAAATAGCCTTTGTGGAATTGTTGTTATATTGACCATTAATAAGCATGAAATTAAAAACATCTTGACTTATATTCGTCAATAAAAATATTCCTAAATAAATCAATTTACTCTCTTCTTGGTTGTGCACTCATGGCTGAGGATCGTGACCACATTTAAATTTCGCCATCCTTTGAGCGACCAAGACTTTCCATCCTTCTCGATCTTCCGCTTCTCTCAGGGCAGAATGGATGTAAATCAATTTACATTGTGTACCCAAATAAATGCAATGCTATCAAATTGGAAATACAGTTGAGTTATATGAAAAATTGGTTTGCTTTGTACCAGTTTGCTATATATGTTATAAAGGAATGTTTAAAAATCCGGAAAACAATATAATAATTAAAAAATGTATTGATTTCGTAAAATCATAATAATAATTTTGGGCGTATTTAAAAGGAAATAGTATTTTTAATAAAACAAAATATTTTCTTATTCAACGAATAATTCACAAGATTTAAGGATGTAACATACAAACTATTGAACGTACATACATAATTTTGAATACACTTCTCGGAAAATATATTATAACCAATGGAAAAAATCTTTTTGAAAAAAATAAGACACCCCGCAGAAATCGAACCTGCATCTCTCGGGTATCGCGCACATTCAAATAGACCACTTTGTTAAAGGCGTCATACTCAATTGCAACAAATTTAAATTAATGGCTTTTTATAATCTCTGAAGCTTTTTCTAAATTGAGCTACTTTTGCCGATCGGCTATCGTATTTTTAAATCAATGAAGGTATTACTTTAATTACTAACCGACATCAAGGATCACTCCAAGATTTTTTGTTATAACATACTTGAACTTGCTAATAATTTTTATTTAAAAAATAGTATTTCGAAACAACGATTTCAAGTCATACATACATAACTAATATATTTTCCATTGAGCCCTATGAGACTTATAACTAATTAAGTAGGTACATAACGTATTATTACATGGGACTATTATTTCAAAGTTATCAATAATCAAATAACTTCGATAAACCATCATATTTTTACATACTCCTTTGATTATTATGGTAAATACTATTTGAATAGTATGTATTTATATTGAATGTGTTAATTTTAGAGATAGATTTGATACAGCTTATAAATTCATTTACGAATCAAATACAAAGAATTTCGTTTCACAAATCAGCCTCTGAAGATTTGAGAGGATAAAATATTATTTCCTATGGCAAAATCCAATTAATCTAGCAAAGATCAAATTCCTATGATATGAAGTTGACGTTATTGGCAAGATGTCTACAACAGTTGTTCCGAACAATCAAAGCTATCTTTAACAATCACTTGCCTCACTGGCACGTCACTGAAATTCTCTAGAGCGCCTGAGAAAGTTTTCGAGGAGAAAATAATATAGATTTTTTTTATAAAAAGACCGTTGTACGTACTGAAATGATTTTCTATTGCTATTGGCTTTTTATATAGATCAATTAAAGTTTAAAGTAGCCCAACTAGTATCAGTGTATATTGTTATTTTTTTTTTTGTTTTTTTTTTATTTAGATGGTTTTATTTTTTATACTAAGTAAGTAGTTTTCAGGATAGTATTTGTATGTTAACTGTAATTCGCTATTTCATAATCCCCGCGGCCTTTGCAGTCTAGTGCATAAGGCTCTGGCTGCGAGTTCGATCTTCGGTGCGGTCATTATAATGTGTGTGATTTTCTCAAAAACCTGGGTATTTATAATTTTTTATCTTCTTTATTGGGCCTCATGACCTGTTGTAGTGTAAAAGAATACATAATATGTAGTTATAGATTGTATGTACATTATTTTAATTAATCTTCTTCTTATTGTGACGTCCCCTAGCGGAGGTCGGCCACCATCAAGGCGATATTATCTTTGTCGTCTGCTACCCGGAACAGTTCAGTGGAGCCGCACTCGTACCAATCACGGAGGTTCTTAAGCCACGAAATGCGGCGCCGTCCACTGCTACGCTTCTAATTGATCTTTCCTTGAATGACAAGCTGGGGAATGCTGTATTTTTGTCCTCTCATAATGTGGCCGAGGTACTGTAGTTTCCTGGTTTTGATACTATGTAGAACTTCTCGGTCGTTCTCCATTCGATTGAGAACTTCAATATTTGTCACCCAGTCAGTCCAAGAAATTTTGAGGATGCGTCTATACAGCCACATCTTGAAAGCTTCAAATTTATTATAATTAAAAAGCTTTTAATTATTATTATCTTGTAATTTTATTATTAGTATTATCAATTGAAAATAAATAATTATAATACCTATATCTATTTCACAAGGATGTTACTCAAAATATTTTTATGGGTACTTAATAGTTACTAACCATTTGTTTAACATATTATTATTATGGCTCCAGAAGCGAACATTCTGCTACTTGTCCATTGGAGTTGTATTAATAATATTTTTTTTCTGTAAATCAATTTGATCTATTTTTGTTCACAGCTGTTTCAGGCTATAAAATAATTTTTGGAATGGTATACGATAAAAAAAACTCACAAATTCAGACAAAAAACATTCATGATAGAATGAGAGGGTGTATTATGTTAATTATTTATGATTTGTTTCTCTCAGCAGTGACGTGTATCTGGGCATTTTCGACAAAGTCTGTACATTGCATTTTTGGCATGTCCCATGACTTTGATTGATTTTTTCATAGTTATTATATTATAGAATATTGGAAAGTTATGTATTTTTAACATGAAAATTTATTAATTCACTTTATTCGATCAGTTAAAAACAACTGTCTGACCTGTATATATTTTTAATTGATTATTTAGATCGAAAGGTAGTGTGTTTTTACCATGTCCCACTCCTAAATTCAAATAAACAAAGTCTGATTTCGTCATTAATTTTGAGTGTGTAAAATTAAATTCGTAGTGTCTTCAAAGCTTACATTATATATTTTTGGAAAATATACAGTTTTTCCGTAAATTTTGACCAATATTGAAAAAAATCACGTTTAAAGTGTGTCCCAGGATATTTGAAAAAGTGGAATTCCACATTCCGTTACCATGATTTTAGCATGAAGGCGAAAAATTTCCACTATAAATATGTATTTTTTTAATGTAGCAACACTTTTGTATAACACTGATTGCCATTTACAATTTAAATTGTTGGTGTGTGTCGGTATCGCTATTGGAACAGGTTGCTTTCTGGGTTGGTCATTTAAGAAGTTCCACTACTGTTACCACGATTTGTAAGGTAAGAAATCACATATTTCTATTTCACATACTATACATATGGAGCTTATCTTTCATACTACAGATATAATAAAAAATATCACAGGTTTAACAATAAAACTAAGCTAAATTTTGGCTTCAACCACTTCTAAAACAGAATCCGTTACTTCCACTCCGAAACTATATTGGTGGTAACGTATATGTGGAATGTAAAAGTAACGAAATGGAATGCATAAAGTTGGGTTTACATTGTGTGTTTAGTTCTTTATAGATTATAAAAAGTTTTATTTTGTCTGTTCGTATGAAAAACAAAAATATTTTCATTAAAAAATATAGAAAATAACCTGACTATATAATAAAGATTAAAAAAGTATGTGATAATATGTCTGAATACGCAAAACTAGCGCAGATAAAAGTATGGAGAGATACAAAAACAACAGAAGGAAAAGAAAAAACACCAGACTGAAATAATTGCGAGACAAGCACTGGCTCTGTTATACGCCACCAAAATTTTAAAACTTCTCCATACATTTTAGGCATAGAAATTCATAAAAATGTATGAAAAAGTATTTTTTTGTCACGTTTAACAGAAATGTGTACCCTATTAGATTTAATACCTGGAACTGTAGGTATTCGCGAAATGTCAGAAAAGTACGTCTTGATTACAATCAACCTGTATAGCTACATTTTATGTTGATGAATACAAGTAAATTTCAAGACAACATACAGTCGAAATTGGTTATTACGAGGAAGATGGGACCGACTGAATTTGCTTGTTATAAGCGTTACTCGTTATATCAGAGAATATGTATTTTTAAGTGAGCATGTCACATTACACAAAAAGTCGAAAATAAAAATTTTGGAAACCATCGTAAAAATCCCCGAAACGAGCATGGCATTCATAAACTACAAAAGAAGTTGTTTATTGTAATGAACTCTGGTAGGTACCTACGAACTTCAAAAAACCTTAGATTTTTGAACCATATGCGTGGATACTTTTTTATTATTGTCGGCGAAACACCAATAAGGTAGGTACTTATACACTTTACTAGTGTCATAAACGTAATCCGACCCCGGCGGCATCCTGTCCAATCGGATTTTATTGCTTAGGGTCGAAATGTATTAAAACGATCGACACATTAACAGTATTTTAGCTCGGTATATCCGATAAGTTGCTCGTTATAACAGTGAATAAATTAAATGTATGGCGAAAATCATAAACCAAATGTCAACAAATGTTTCCTTATTACATCCGAGATCTCGCTATGTCCAAGATCGTAATAACCGAGTTCGACTGTAATTAGTTTCGTAAAAGTTATATACTCCGTGCCGCGCTAGAAACTCGCGTCCGAATCCCTTGCTGATTTAATTTTTTTCATATATTGTTAATTTGCTTTAAAATATTTTTTATCTGAGTTACAAATAATATTAATGCCAAATAAAAGTTATGGTAATGTATAGTGTGTCAAAATTATTACCTACCTTATTTTACTAGTATTGTGAAATTTATTATAAAATATGTCTATTTTAGTGTTTAAGTTTGATTTGTTTTGTTATTGTGACGCACGTTGAATATAATATATCTGACTATCAAAAAATTTAAATAAATTTCATAAAACAAAAATTAGTTTTTATGGTAACATGTAACTTTAGCCTTACAAATTACACTCCGTTACCATTTCGTTCCATTCCGAAAATGTCCCCAAAAAAGTTGAACGTTAACTATTTTTCATTTGATTATTAAATAACGAAACATATATATTTTTCCAATAAAATTTAGTAAAAGTGATTACTGTTTTTAAAAAAATAGCAGAATGAACATTGATTGGTTTTTTCAAATACTAAAGGAAAAATGCTCTGCCATTATAGACATAGGGTAACGGAGTGGAACGAAATGTGCCCACGAATTAAAATTCAATAATATTTTTTGACTATTTGTACTTTTATTTTTAAGTGTATGGTTTTTCTAATCTAATAAAGCTCTTTTAAGTGATAAAAAGTGTCTCATTCATGTTTTATAAGCTTAGTTTCGTAGTCACGGAACGGAAACTTATTATGCCCAATGTCATAAGAAAAATGATATAAATATTGTATTAATCAATATTTTGCTGAAAAATTGCTATCACCAATTCAGCAATAGAACAAGGAATTTGCTAGCTATATAAAAATGGTTAATTTGAGTGAAAAAATAATATTTCAAACATGTACAAACTTTGGCGAAAATGCCCATCTGCATTTTTAATATTTTTCAAGTATTTATTATAAAAGCAAGACTTATTCTTACTTTAATTCCCTCTAACAATGCACATTTTTTGATTACTTTGTGACTGACTATTTGTATTGTGATTAAGCTAATAAATAAGGATGTCATCATGATTTTTGCCCGCTCAACATGAATATAATTATCTAAATAATATCAAAATTACGTTTTATTATTTTGAAAATACTTATAGGTACCTACTTAATTTTATTGTATTTTAAATGATTCGTTAATTTGATAACAAATAAACAACGCTCGAAAGTAAAATTGTATTCATTCATAATTTGTGAAAAATATGAAAACCTTATATGAAAATCTTTTTTGAAGAAGAAGTTTATTGAATTTTAAGTTTAGCTCATAATATTTTGATAAAAACCTCACTCGTGTCACGACCACAATCTAGGGATGTTTTCCGTGATTTTGAAAAGTGTAACTGTACTACAAATAGCCGAAACACCTGCCATTAACAACGCGAAACTTTTCAAATCTGCTGTAAGACACCCTCTAAGTGGATTGAAGTGAAGTGAGTGGCTAAAAAAATACACACCGGATGGAGGAAAAGTTTCCACAGAAAAGAAATAGAATTGGGAGAGAAAAGGCGAACGATTTTTATCAATTTAAACAAAAATCAGGTGTAGCGACACCACGACCACGAAACTTTTTATTTCTATTGGTTAATTTAGTGATTTTCAAACTTTTTGATGACGCGACGTGCTGTAGGTATAAAGTTTTTTTACGGAGCCCTAAAAAAACGACCAATAATATAGTAGGATGGGTGAGCCTAGTGTTCTCCACACAGATTACATATCTTGGAATCAAATTACGCATTAATACTATTATACATATCCATAGTAATACACCCACGATGGCTGTGCGGCTTAAGCGTCGGCCTATCGCGTCGTGAGTCCCAGGCTCAAATCCCGGGTCTGGCAAATACACAATATTGTTTTTCAGTTAATGTATGAGTCAGAGTATGGACCTTAAGGTTGAGCAAATGGCTGACATCCATTTCTCGTAAAAACAAAACTGCTAATACAAACCTCCATCATCTTGGTCTGAATCATCTTATTAGAATCGGACATGGTCGGAATATTTTATAGTTAGATAAAGTGCTGCCACATATTATATTTAGTTACAATATTTGATTCAAATCGTATGTAAATTATCTGCTTCTTGTACATGTTTTGCTATATTAAATATATACACAAAGCCTCCGCGGACAATATTATGAAAAGTTGTATTATTTATATTTCTTCCTTATTTGCTCCTCCCATGCAACGTATGATCTCCAAACCACAAGGAACGTAACTGCAACAACCTTAGTTTTTCTCATATCTTGAATCAATGTGAACTTCTCTATTCTATCTTCCTTAAAATATTTTTAAAACCAGCCGTTAACGTTGGTGATATATACTGTGAAAGGAATCATTTGGCGTCACAAACCGGTGTATGATCTATTATTATGATCGTACATTTGTGCGTTATATTTAGATCTGGAATCTCATATATTTTTTGAATAGCTTGCGGCCTAGCCTACATTGGGTATTTATTGGTCGCAGTGCCCCAGGATACCTCTTCGCACATTTTGAATACCACAGGAATAGTCCATGCTTTCTTATAATGAAGAAAATTAAAAGCATAATATAAAAGATAATTATACCAGGTTAAATCATCGTTGACTGCACATTTTGTAAGTATATTTTTACAACGTTTTTATTAGCTCGTATTTTTGTTTGTCCGGTGGTTTTCCACTAGAAATCTTGCAATCGATTTTTAACTAACTTTCTGACTAGCTAGACATTTGAAACTTTTAGAATACATCAGAACACGATGCCAATACATTCTTTTAATACTTTTAGCCATCTTTAAGTAGAATTGAATTCATTTTCAGTTAATTCGGTTTTGTATGGAAAGTTATTTCAGAAAAATCCGTAAAAAGTAAAAGACTATTATTGGTTGCTAAGAAGGTGGTCCTAGCAACTAAATTGTTAATATATACGTGCGTTACTATGGAAATCAAAATGAAATGTCAAAATGATATTTCAGTATTCTATATTTGTTTGTTTTTTATTTACTTCATACCAAGTACAAGTTTGAGCATATTGAGTATAATAATTCAACAGAAAATTTAAAAACGTTGTATATCAAAAGTTCTGTTTATCTTGTAATTATTAATAAGTAAATTTAAATTTACCATTTAATAAAAAAACACCATATTCATTCAATAAAAATGTTACACTTATAAATAATGTTGTGTATTATTTAATAACTTAAATATGTATTTAATTTAATATTAATTCATTAAATAAAAATATGGTTTAGTTAAAATTTATTAGCAAGAAATTTGGCGAAATCCTGGCGTCTTCTAGAAATAAAAATCTGTATGTACCTCCATATTGTTCACATTATTTTTATTCAAAGCCACTGAAGATGGTCATCTATTTTAACTAAATTTGACAACGCTTCGATTTCATAGTTGTTGGTTAATTAAGTCGTGATTAGGTATGGTGCATGAAACTAAACTAGGAAAGCGCGTTGGCTACAACGATAACCAATGGATATGGATTCGAGTCGCAGTCCCGCCATGTAGGTATTTCGAATATTTTGTACCGAACTATATTATACTTCTTTCGCAATTTAAATTAAGATTTGTTTTTTTTTTATTAATACGTAGTTTTTTCACGAAGAAGGTAACTTTTAGTGAAAACTATTAATTGAATGATATCTATATACATAGGTACTATAGGTCTTGCATGACACGAGATGCGAGACGTCAAAATGAATGGACTAATCAGCGCGTTTTTGTATTTGTCACTTACTCCGAAGTTGAAGCGTAATATACTGAAATAATTTACATGATTTATATACGTAATAATATAATATTATAATTTATATAATATCGATTTCCTTGTTAATATTATAGAATATTGTATGATGAAGTGCACATTGTAGTTGTACCTAATTGTTTCATATGGCTAAGTATACTAGTTTCACAATACAATTATTAGTAATATGTCACATTAAAAGGTTTTTTTTTTTCTAGATGCCTTTATGGATACCTCGCATTTACTATCGAGGTTTCTTAAGGACTTTGGCACGCAAACTACTCTACTTGATGCTAGTCAAATGAAAATTGTGCCGGCTGAGAGAATATGCCTTATTGAAAACTGTTCTTCTACCCGCATCGGGTATTGCTAATTTGAATTCGGCCAGGGCCTATGAAACCGCCTTGCAAAAACCCTGGAAAATTCTTAGTAGCGCAAGGCGGAGGTGATTCTGATGAATATTTTGTCGTATTCAGGTTACATATACCTCAGTTGAGGCATGGTCTAAAAAGATCGTGGCTAGGCGATGCGCGGATAACGGGTCGCGGGTGCAAATGACGCCTGCCGAACGAAATATAATTTGTCATATAAATCCAACATGCGTTCATTTAATGTTCTGTTTATACGGCTGTGCATATATGACGGGTGGTGGTGGGCACTTTTATTGTTCTATTAGTGACAATAACAATATATTCATTGACATTCAAGTAAATGGGTAACGTTTTTAGTCATCTTTACACGATTTAAGAATTAATACCCTCGTCACCACCATGAAACAAATTGATGTATTGACACCTCGATGTTCGCTCTCCGAATGCCATCGATTCTAAAATTTTGTCGCGCCTATAGTTGAAAATTATTTGCCGTTTCACTGATGTATCGTCTTAATATTATTCAGCGTTAATAAGATAAAATCTTAATAAAAAGTAACCAAGTGAATAAACATCTAATTTTTTTTTAAGTTATAATATTTAACCATACACGTGGCAATTAAACCTCTAGATGCAGATTCTTGTCATCTGCATGCCAAATACAGCAATAATAATACTATTATACGAAAATCGTAATTTTAAAAGTTTACAATACATTCTCACAATAGTTAAACAATACAATACATTTTGTTGGGGGTCATCACTGTGGGATCACCATACCCATACATTTACAATTTATTTTTTAATAGTGTTCAACCCATTATATATCCAGTTTTTTTAGGTTAGGCCAGAAATAATTACCCTAAATGTCAAGCGTTGCTATTTATAGTAGTATTGCCTAGTAATAACAAACAAAAAATCAACCTTTATACCTAAATGCTGTACTACGGCCGCCTTTTTGGAATATGGGGGATAAAAATGGTGTACATACAAACGCTTGTATCGTGTTAGGAACGATTTCCGAATTTTAGAGTAGAAATAATGCAAAAAAACATAATTTTAGAAATTAAACCTTGAATTTTAATTTTAAACTATATTAAACTTATGATTGCGTCAATAAACATAATAATTAACTGTGCTTTTTTTAGGCTGAGAATTTTAAATTGGTCGCTGTTTTCCATGTTGGCGGCATTTTGGAAACTAGTGCATGTGGAAAGCCTTCCTTTTAGAGGATTTTTTACGGGTAAGCTATTTATTATTGAAATCAATATTTCATGAAGCATTAATTTATTTAGTTAAAAAAAACACGAAAATACTCAGAAATATAACTAGTAAAATTTAAGGTATTACATTGAACATAACGGGTTAAATGTAATTCTTTAAGTCTCTAAGTTCAATCTACGGTAAAATAAGAAATATTTTACAGGAAGGTACTTTGAAATAGTCTGTACCTACTGTAGTTATTTATTTATGTATATTATAATGTATCATGGTTTTTAGAAATTGTATTACTAACATAATATTATGGTGTGTAAAATTTATATTATACACATAATCAATAATTAAATGACGCTGTGTTAAGGACCTCTCTTTTAAATACCTATTTAAAATTTGAGTTGAAGTAGTAAATAGCGTTATAAAGTCAAAGTATATTCGACAAAAGAAGTATTAAATATATTGCTGGTATCCATTTGATTGAAATATTTTATATCAACGCAATTCTATTCTATGGCCGTTTATAACTACCAATTTATCCAAATAAATTTGCCTTATTTTTTTTCTTCTCGTTTGAATACATTTTCGCATTTCTTGTAGGTACACACATAAAGAAAATAAAATATCCAAACATGAAAAATCCGCACAAGCAACCTTTTACCCTCAATTTAAATTTTAAGTAGACTGACCGCAAAAAGTCTAACTCTACGGGAAATATCCTTTACTGTTGTAGTGGTGTATAACCATTTTCTCACTTTCCTGGTGTTAAATAAAAAAACATTTTATTTCAAGGAATATTTCTACAGTAAATCTTACCTGCTTTTTGTTGTTTTAAAATAACTCAAATTAAAATATTTATACAGAAAAAAATCCGGTACAAGTCGGTTATGTGGAATACAGCGGCAAACATATTTTGAAAATAGCCGATATACTGGATTATTTGTTAGGTTAACCTAACCTAACCAAACCTAACCTTAACTAAACTCACCCAAACTAACAAATAATCCAGTATATAGGGTCATTTCAGAAAGTGTTTGCCGCTTAGTCCACATGACCGACTAGAACCATAAATCCTTATAAGTATCATGTGAATGACCTACAATAACAATATTGTACTAAGTACATCGTAATACATAATAATTTTGTAAATCCTCTCTAGCATATTCGATGATGTTAAAACTATAACTCGGAGTAGTCCTGCGCCATTGATTATAAATAAAGTTGGCAATGATTTAAGCCGAGCATGCCCAATGCGGCGATCACGGGATAAATTTTGGCCGATCACACTATAATCTATATTATTTTCATAGGAATTGAGTCGTGATTTTTTTTAAATTGTATACGTTCATTAAATTTGTAATAAAATATGATTTGAGATTTTGAAAGGGAAGCATTAAACATTCCTATTATTGTTTTCTTGGCCAGTTTTCGTCTTAACTTTCTAATTAACTATGAGTAAGCCCGCTTGACCTTGTCATAGTAACATTTGATTCGTATTGCATTACTCACAGCATATCATAGGAGTCATCATCATCAGCCGGGGCAATCCACTGCTAAGTGAAGGCCTCCCCAAGCTTCTTCCAACTCTCTTGGTCCTGTGTCATTCGCTGCCACGTATTTCCGCCAAACTTTACCAGTGGCTTTTAGGGCGACCCTGTGGCCGTTTCGTGCCCTTTGGGTACCACTGGATGACGGCATTTGACCAGCGGCCGTTCTTTTGGCAAGCAATGTGCCCCGGCCATCTCCATTTCAGCTGTTTGGCAACGTCTATTACATCGCGTACTGCCTGTCTGTTCTCTAACCCATTCGTTTCTCTTACGGTACTTTCGCGTGATGCCCAACATACACCTCTCCATTCCTCGCTGTGCGACTCTTAGCTTTTGGACATCTCTCGTGTTGAGGGTCCACGTTTAACGGTAACACACATTGGTTTAACACCCTACGCTTAAGACATAATGGTAGGTCACTCTTGAAGATACTATTCAGACGTCCGAAAGCACTCCATCCCAGCTTTGTTCTTCGAGCAATTTCATCGTGCATGCTTCCTTCTATGGGCACCTGCTGTCCCAGATAAACATAACTGCTTACTTGCTCGAGTTGGGTGCCATTAATACAGATAATTTTAGGGTCCGAAAAACAACAGAAGTCACAGAAGTAAGAGAAAGAAAAGAAATGTGAATTCCCGTGGTTTAAACTGAGGACTAGTTTCTCCTACTATCATAATATAGTAGAGTATTTGCATAGTACGAGATTAGTTTTATGATGAGTGCAATGAGTGGCCAAAAAAGACCAAGACCATCTTCACAACTAATGGAAAATTTTCTACTTTTTATGATTTTGAAATTTATAAGTAAGTTCATATTTTATATTTCTCTATATTTTATATAAAATAATATGTACTGTGTTTAATACGTAATAATTATTTATTGAATTTACTTTAATATATTAAATTTTATGTTTGTTCATTAAAGAATCCAAAATAGAACGGTTTTCCACTACGTTTCTGCGATACATGGCGTATATCAAATACTCATACACTTACAGAAAGCACTACGTGAAAGCGCCCGTTGCTTACCTTCGCAAAGAGGCCAAGTGTATAAATATTTTACCGATCGTACTTTACCTATATATAATACTATATATACGCTTTTCTCTGAATGCGCCGTGCAATTCTGGGGATTTTTGAAGAGATTTTTACCGGAATATTTGATGGTATTACGATTTTGGAATGCTACTCGTACGAAAAATGCAAGAGAATCATAAATTGCAATGTGCGTCGTATGGTTATTTTTTTGTCAGTCTTGTGTATTTATTTAATAATTAAAAATCAATGGAATAACTTGCATATTGTAAAGTTTTTCAAAATATAAATTAAATTTGCACTATTAGTTAGTAATAACTAGGGAATCCAACCCCGAGCCAAATTTTTAATCCCGGGATTTTGGTATTATAATTTGACGATTTTGGGATCCCGGGATTGACATTTTTTC
The DNA here is from genome assembly GCF_057557595.1 of Rhyacophila brunnea. Taxonomy (NCBI): domain Eukaryota; kingdom Metazoa; phylum Arthropoda; class Insecta; order Trichoptera; family Rhyacophilidae; genus Rhyacophila; species Rhyacophila brunnea. The sequence goes on along the minus strand of NW_028232796.1, from coordinate 2,252,113 downwards.
GATAGTTTATATTAAATTTTTATATACACAAAAAAACAAATTAATAATTTATACTATTTAAGACATGTATTGTTAATATTGTGCATGTTCAATCGTGGAAATACATAGGTGTAATGGAGTAAATGTAAATAATATTGTAATATTAATAATAACGTGAGAGTAAAACAGTTCAATTTATTTATGAAAAGATAAGCAATACAAAAACAAGTTCAATTAAAATAAAAATAACATATTGTGTTGACAATAAAAATACAAGCTAACATGAAGTGTTAGTTTTTTCTGATATTGTTACGATTGCGTAAGGCAGCAATAAATGGTTATTTATTATCCGGTGATTCCCCTTGTGATCAGTGGGTCTCAAGAATAGCATTTTCTGGTAGAAACGTCTAACTAAATGTTTCTTGATTTATTTATTCTATTTCTCAAATTCAAATTACGAAAGTGAAAAGCATTGTTTGTTTCCAATCTTTTTCATTTTTATTAATTTATGTGAAAAAATAAAATGAATTGGTAACATATGGGTAATAAATCAAACTTCATTCAAACTCAGTTTATTTCTAATGTAGTTATATGTTATTTAAAGTATTTTTTCTAAATATTTTCGTTTTTATTTTATTTTCCATAAAAATTGATAAAAAAAATCAATCCCGAAAGTTTCGGGATTATGTTTACCAATCCCGGGATTCATAGGTATCTAAAATAGTTCGGGATCCCGGGATTCCGGGATTGGAATCCCTAGTAATAACTACATGTATATAACACATTGACGCTTAGAATTAGAAGACACGACTCTATAAATTGACGCAAACGTAGATCTTGCTTGATTTCAAACATATTAATTTGAAATATAAGAACCACCACTGCTTGCTTATAAATTTTCTATAAATTTCAGCACTGTGTGTCTTAGCCCTAAATATGAAAATGATCCATAAATTGTGTCACTAAGTTTCAAAACCCGCTATAACACTTTTTTGAAATAATTAAGATATATATATCGTTAGATTCGTTATTAAAATCTCTACATGAAAATTTTATCGCCTTTTTCAAAAGCCGCTACGATTAACTGTCATTTATGAAACAAAATCAATGTGTCTATCAAATCCCGCTATAACACTACTGAAACATTCAAAAACCTTTTTAGTTCAAAATGTTTTTGTTGATTTTCTCAACATAATGAAAAAGTGTTATAGCGGGTTTTGAAACTCAGCGACACAATTAATAGTAGCGTAAAGTGGCATGACAATGTGTATATTCGGCGTAAATACTAATGAATACAAATCGAGACAAAGGTACGCAATGCGATTGAAGGCACCAAACTGTAGAAATGTAAATGGTTTAGATTATTGGTCGGCGATTGGATAACCCCTAGACAAAATTAATTATTCGCTGGTACCGTAGGGGCATTAAACAGCAACAGAGCATCCCTGATACCAACTGAAAATACGCATTAGAAAAGTACTCGGAACTGAAAGGAGTGGAAAGATCTAAGTGAAGATAAGCTAATAATGATGATATTTTCTGAAATGCCTATTAGAAACAATATTTTAAAATATTTATTGAAAATAGACAGACCAACAATTCTACTAGTTAACACGGCAACACGTTTACGATATTGTTCTCGATCAAAAATAACACGGATACAAAGCGGTTATCTACAATAATAAATATTGGTAACACGGTGATAAGCAGTTAGAATGCGTCGACGCAGGTCTTACTTTATTCCAAATTCATCCGATTAGAAACTTCAGCATCATTTTTTGTCTTAATTCAATCAATTAAATATTCGTACCTGTTAGTATATTTTCCTACTAAGTGATGTTGCACTTTTAAATGATACATGTGTAATCAAAATTATTTCGCATTATCTCTCAAAGAATTCTCCATACATAATTTCTCATATAGAAAGGGTTAGAACTAATATTGATAAAAACAAATTTCATTAGTATATTATAATAATATAAAATCAATAAATATAATTAATACAAAACGTGCATACACATTACACATCGCTATTAAAGTTCACTTTGGCTTGTGCAATGCAAACATATTGTGCGTACTGATCATTTCCTGAAAACCTGAAAAAGCTCAAACGACAAGGCGCTCCGGAAAGGAATGCGGAAAAGTTTGTTTTTATGGTAATCTTTTGATATACCTTTGAACGTGTGTGAAACGTAGCGAGAAAATTAGAAAACTTTCTTCATGAAATAGTTTAAAGTTCTTTTTAAAGTGACAAAAAACCGTATCTGCGATTCGAAAAAACAGCTGACCTACTTTGGCATGCGCTTATAACACCTTAGTTTGCTTTTTTCTCTTTATAATTTTTCCACAATATAAATCAAACCATGGTAAAGCTAACATTAATGAAGTTGTCATAGTGAATCTTGTTAAGTGACTTTGAGTAAAACGTATCTAGGTATAAGGATCAAATTTACAACACGATTTAAAGTCTGTGCGCCTGTACACGTGCATGGATTTATACGCAGCAATAGTGAGTATTTTAAACTATTGTGACAATAACTGTTTACACGTAAAAGTGATGACTGTCTCTCCGATCTCATTCTTCAAGATTAAGCGAGACGCGATATTGTTATTTTATGGTACTATTTGACAGGTCGTAAAAATCGGTTAACCTCAAAATGAGTCTCTATGGTTTACGCGGTGTAGTTAATTTTTTGCCGGCAGGTTTGCCAATATCGTTCTACTGCGCAGGCGCAGATTGAAAAAATCTCACCTGTCCCATAAAAATACAGACTCTTCCGAACTTTTTTGATTCATGCATGCAATTTTGTTTGTTATGGCCGCAATAATACATACTGTCAGTAGTAAATCCATGGACGTGTAAACGGGGTATAATATTGTATATTAACCATTGATCGACCGTATATTAATACACAGTATCAACACGCATTGTTATTATCAGAGCCAATGTGTTGCGATGGACGCATGGTAACGTGTCTCGGGTTCGCAAAAATGTTCTTTTTCAATGTGTGTTTACACCCAAAGCATGAAGCTAGTAAGTTGACCAAATAACTAGCATCCATTTCTCGTAAAAAATCTGTTAAGAAACCTCTTCGTAAGGCGGTCGAGATTAATAACGAATTATAGACAAACAAAAAAAATATTTGTGATACCCTACATGTATTTACTTCTTTACCTTCAACATCAAAATATAGTTGCAATAATTGGCTATAAAAGGTAGAAAAAATTATGTATGTATGAAGTAGCGTATATGTATGAAGTAAAATGATTTAGATATTGAACTTGAAGTTATATTATAGTCTTTGTAAATTAGATTTTTCAAGTAAGCACCAGCTCACTTAAGGCTATACCTCAAAAGATCGTGGCTAGGCGATGCGCGGATCGCGGGTCGCGGGTGCAAATGACGCATGCCAAACGAAATATAATTTGTCATATAAATCCAACTTGCGTCCATTTAATGTTCTGTTTATTGTTCTATCAGTAACAATAATAATATATTCATTGACATGTTTTCTTTTTAAAGTAAATGGGTAACGTTTTTAGTCATCTTTACACGATTTAAGAATTAATACCCTCGTCGCCATCACGAAATAAATTGACGTGTTCCCAGCTCGACCTTCTCTCTCCGAATGGCAGCGAGTCCTAAATTTCATCGCGCCTATAGTTGAATATTATTTGCCGTTTCACTGATGTATCACCTTAATACATTTAACTATCTCTTGAATCTCGTAGGTCTCTTCTGCTCTTGAAACACTTTTGCCCGTTATCGCGAGGAATGGTTTCCAATCCTGGGCATCTATTCTATACACAAGGCTGTTTTCAGTCCGCTACGGCAGCTAAATAGGGTATGAAAGTATCGAATTATTAACACTTATTGTTTAATAATACGCAATTTTTTTATAGTACTTATTCCACTTTTAATTAATATATCAGGACCGGTTTCGTCCGCCTCAGTGGGACATTTTCAACTGATACATTGCAGTTTCACCATGAATTGACAGTTAACAAAATAAAAGGGGAAAAAAACACTTATTGTAACAATAATTGTTAACAATTACAATAATTTAGTTATAATTGTTACAATAAGTGCCATGTTTTAACAGCACCTCTATTGGCTGTGATAAATTTTAGACCTAGATAGACAGTTTTGACAGTTCAGATGGCTAACTTATTTTAATTGTTACAATAAATTATTAATAATTCGACAAATTCCTACCCTATTTAGCTAGCGTAAAGGCCGAACGCAGTCTTGTGTGTACAATAGATGCGCTGGTGTCCTAATGAATTTGAATTTGCGTGCGTCTGTCACCTACGTGGCCTCAGCCATGATTTATTCTGGATCGGAACCGTTTCCTCGTGATAAGCCTATCAGGCACCATTAGCGAGGGGTGCAAGACTAGTCAATGCGCTTCCCAAAGAAATAGACATTTTCGGTGACGTGCTATGTATTTTGTATTCGAAATTTTATTTTTCTGTATAAAATTGTACCTACTTAAGTATGTTTTTATTTTTATTTTATTTATTATTATTATTATATCCTCTTCTTCTATCTTGTGAGGGTAATATTTGTTATAATGTAAATCTCATGTTGTGTACGTCTTGAATTTAGATTTGTTATGTCCACAATGTTTTGTTTTCTTAAATAAATAAATAAATAATATGAAATACGTATCTAAATACTTGATTATTTTAGAAATCTTTAATTTTATTATACCTACTATTACCTATATACCTAAGATTATTTAATAGTTTTTAGTTGATTGGTAGGTATGACTGTTACATTGTAAAAAAAAATATTATACCTCTAAATACTAGGATGAGGATATTATTCACCGACTGATAATATTAATTTGACTAAGTAAATGTAACTACCGATAAAGAAGCTAAACGTTTCACTGTACTAAAGGAATTACACACATCAAAGTGGATCTAATGGAAAACATAAAATGTAGCAAAGCCTTTATAATGATAATTCCAGAGAGCCAGGCGCACAATTTTCTCTACTTAATAAAAGACATCATTAAATCATAATCCCACAAAGGGACCCGTTCATTATAATATGTATGTAAATGAAACATTCACCTGTTAAATATCATGGACGCAGTCATATATGTGGTTTATGCCAAACTCCGTTTTAGTGAAAGCAGAAAACTGTGCAAATTATTGCGTGACTTTAAAAAATGTGCGGTACTTTATTATTTGATTTTAAAGTACACTATATTTAAAATATGATACAAAAGAAACTATTGTAATTTAAAAATATTTTAAAGTAAATAAAACACTATCATATTCTAATATTTCTATTCCAGTCTCAGTTTAAGTGCACCACAATAAAATATTTTTCAATTTATAACATTAGCTTACCAAAGTTCGTATTTTGTTTGTTGATTATTTATTTATAATTTAGTATGATTAAATTTAATACCTATCTTATGTACTAATCGACGATTACCAATACCAATAAAAATTTGATGACTCCATTGTGACTGTAATATAACTCAATAAAATACAATTTAAATAAAATTTACGAATTGGCTTATTAAAATAGTGGCCCGTTAATACTCAATACATATAATAATCTGTCTCATTTAAATAATAGCACAACACGAATGCAAAAATGTAATATGGATAACGTAATAACCTAACTAAAATTATCCAGTTCGCAGTATGGACTTACAGAAGAAACTATAAAAGCTTGGAGTTAGCTTCACACAGCAACAAAATATAATTAAGTAGAGCTTTGGCTAATTGCGGGGATTAAGTTCAAATGGGGGCTTTCAAAACGAAGGGCGGGTCTCTTTTCCTTTTTATTTGCGAATTTAAATGCGCTGGAAAGAGATGCAAGATTGCTGAATAAATTATTACACTCTTAATTATTTTAATGACGTTTTGACGTTGGCGCCATACTTAGCTTTCTATGTAATAAATGTCCAGCAATATTCTCTTTTTTTCTTGTTTAACCTTGTAATATTCTCTTATAAGGGACTTAACAAATTCAAATACGCATTTAAAATATTTATTTTCATATTATCAATTAATATCTATTGACATCTGCTATATTTATACGTGTACTGGTTTTTTTTTAAATTTTATAAAATCTGCACTTGTGTACAAACTCAGTTATTTTTTCTATTGAAATAAATCTATCAAAGTTTGTTTTTCACATCAACCGTTAGCAATATTCATAATAGAGTTTTTCATTAGGTGGAATGAAAAAAAAATATAGACATTTTGTTGAACTTTCTGTAATAACAAACGCTCAGTAAACGAAAAAAAATGGAATTTTTAAAATTAATAATGAAACACTGGTTTTTGAAAAAAACATAAACCCTACTAAGTACTCGTAATTAAAATATTTTTATTAGTAGAAAATTGAACAACAAATATTTATTATTGAATGACTCGAATAGTTTTTTTATATACTTTAGTATTAGTGTTTCGGCCTATTACTTACATTGTTTAAAAAATCGTAGTTAAATTACGATTTTCATAAATTTTGAGTATTCGTTACGTTGGCGATAATAAATAGAGTTTTATTGGTTTGTTGTGGATTTGGATAGACAGAGTGTTGTAGATAAATGATAAAAAAGTTATTTTAGGGAACCCAATGGGAAAACAAATTGGGAACGGATGTGCTAAAAAGCTAGTATCATGAATCAAATCAAAATATTGCTTAAAAAATCCAAAAGTCTGCTACGGGTAGCGAAAAAGAGTGGAAGATGTTGATCACATAAAATATTATTAGTTATTGTCGATATTTTTGTAAATCTATATAAATATGTATGCAAAAAATTATCTTAAGCGTGTTTTCTTTCTGAAAAATACGTTATCATAATTTTGATATAAATAAAGCCCAAACTTTTTAAACGGGATAAAAAAAAAGTATAAAAGTTTGTTTCAGTAAAAATATACATATCTACTAAAACTTTACCTATGAAAATAATACACATGTTAAAACAATATACGTAAACGCACTTTATAATAATATATAACCCATTGCCATTTTTTCACATATGTGCCAATATTGACGGTTTTGGATTTGTCTGGTGCTTTGGTCTGTATTTTATTTATATTGCTATTAATTTCTTTTTGTACAGTTTTGTGCGCACTATACGTGGTTGTACTACATACTTATCTTATCTTGTCTATAAATGAGAGTGAATTTAATCGCCGAGTTACAAAATCCGATCTAGACATTTTTTTTAAATCTCATTGTGTTTAAATTTATTTGCAAATTTTGGTATTTGTCATCGCCGTTTTAAGTAACACCGTACTTGTTTATATATTTACGTATTAGGTATCAAGTGAAAACCATTTTTTTGTGTTTTATTATTAAGTAGAAAAATTCACCAGAGAAGGTTTTGTGACTCGGCAACTCAATTTATAGTACATTGGCCGTTTGTTGATAGTCAAAAAACGTTTTCAATAATAATAGCACCGAATATTGTTTCGCACCCTATTCCCTCGGACCGGCCCATAGACAAATGTTCCGGCTCAAAATGAAAAATGGGCTATATTTGCACGGACGAACATTTGCAGTAGCTTTGCAGTGCTTAATGCATGAGATGTGCACTTTGCATCCCCTCTTGTGTACGAAAATGTGCATTATACGGAAAATTCTTGTTTCTGGGTGAATTTTAGTAAATACTTCAACTTATGAATATTGCCTGATGGTTTTGGGTTCATTCGTGATTTATGTTTTCTTTTAAAGTAAGTATCAGATCAAAATTGAATAGGGTATGTTTTAAAAGAAGATTGTAAGTTATGCTTCATCCTTTCATATTTCATACACATAATAATCTCTACAATATAAAAAAAAATATTCTTTCTTATAATATTTTGATAATTAAACAGGCACGTGTTTTAATTTTTAAATGTATTAAAATGATAAAATTCTATTTTAGGTAAGTATATATTATAATAATTATGTACCATTAATCATCAATAAACTAGGTAAAAATAATTTTATTTAAATATGGTATAATATTCATAGGTAGTATTCTGCTGCTGCTTTAAGTTGAATGATGAAATATTAAGAAGTTATCATTTTTTTCAATAAGCATAATAAGTAGCTTGGTTTGGAAGAGCACTGATGAGTAGGTATTAAAATTGACCAATAGTTAAAATTTGTCGCAATTAGTATGTCACCTCGTAGCATAGTGGTAATGCAACGGATCAGTGCGTAAACCTAGGAGATACGGAGTTCGATTCCCCGACGGGTTGACTTACTTTTTTTCAAAAAAGATTTTTTCTATTGGTTATAATATATTCTCTCAGAAAGTGTTTTTCTAAATTATATAATTATGTTCAATAATCAGAATGATATATTCTTAAATCTTGTAAATTATTCGTTGAATAAAAGAAATAGTTAATAATAAGCATAATATTATGAACATCCACAGAACCAAGATTTTATTAATAGGTATTTTACGTTGACTGATTTGGGTTGAACCATTTGGGTTCTCTCTTTTGATAAAAAAGATTTTTTTTAAAAATAGTACTTATGTAATTTTGGGCAGACAAATAAAAGCAAGTGTTTGCTATAATATCCACAAATGTCTCTCCGCAAAAAAAATCTGAAAATAATACAAAAATATCATAATAATAGCAAAATCGTATGTTCCGTTTTTTTAATGGCATTTATTATTATAGTTACGTAGTAGGTAGGTACTTAATCTTTACAAGTTAACTATCAATTAGGACCTGTTTTATCCACATCAAATGGGCATTGTTAAAACAAAATAAATACAATTTGAACAAAATTCTATAATAGAAATGAACATCTATTGATTTAGCTAAAAAGTTTTAAAATGCGTAATAAAAGTGGTATACCTATGTTTTTTTTTTATTTCAAATTTTATTTATTTTATTCTAATAGTACAATAATTCCACCGCTCATTAATGACTTCCAGAAATTTCGCGGACTTTTTAAAGTACTGCAAATGTCTTGTTGCGTTAGATTTATATGATATGCAAACCTCTATTAATCTTGCCGCAAGAGCCACTTCAAATATACGACATTCCATATTTGCGTAAAGTGGTTCGGTAATGTACCCATAATTACCGCATATTTCATTTTAATGAACCCGCCGCTCAATAAAGCCTTAGCGGAAGACGCGTTCCGACGCCAACTTGGAGGAAAACTGCGGTTAGTTTTCTTGACTTAGGAAGTGTTCTGACCGCTTCGGATCCCATGTTATCGTTAGTGCCGAAGTTTGCTCGATGCAAGTACGATAACTTATATATTGAGATGTTTTCACTTGTACACTTTGCTCGGAGAAAAACTGTTTTTGAACATTTTATAAGGAATCTTTTATAATGTAAAAGTTGCTATTATAATCCTTTAGTTCAATTAATTACCTATAATATAGTAGGTACGAGTACTAACACTTTAAACATAATTAATTAATCGTAAACTATACTACAGTTGATTATCAAAAATATTTGTATATATACCAGTGGCAAAAGGTGACTTTTGGTTAATAGGTAGGCTGTGGAGATCTGACAAAAAGAGCACAATAATTATCAGGTATACTTACGAGAATTAAAAAAATAATACGATATTACTACTAATGAATAGGTACACACCAATGACAATGACACACTAATTCAATGAAATTTCAAAAACTCACTGACGACATAAAATTGAGCGATGAGTTTAAATTACGTATTTTTCAATATTAAAAGACATTAGATAAAGTTTCTAAAAAAGTATATTTATTAATATGCGATTAAACGCCAAAGATTTTTTTTTAAATTATCTACTTATCTATTATTATTTTGGACAAAGTGCAGTCATGACAACAATACTATGCGCGAAAGTTTTAGACTCTGCGATAAGAGCCTACCATATTTCATGCAATTCGATAGACTGACTGTGGTTAGGTGGTGCCGTGAAGTCTGTACGAAAAAATATCACAATTCCTTGACAAATAATCGACATTTGTTTACGCCAAGACAGATGGCGCGCCGTGGTATATTTCTTTAAACCGTTGCGGATTGTTTTATAATCTGTATAATACATTCATATAATATATGTCGTTGGCAAATTAAATTATTTTTATAGAACATAAAATATTAAAAAACAAAATTTAAAAAAGTGCCTTCCTAGCTTCTTCTATTTTTATCGGTTTCTAATTTTTGCTACCACGTATATCCATTGGACCTTATGAGCTCATCGTTCTAGCAAGTTTAACAGCATTCTCGTGGTCATTTACTGCTCCTTGGGCACCATATTGGTATATAGTGGTTGATAGCATTTATCCAACAAGTATCCATTCACCGAGTGACATGTCCAGCTCATTACCATTACGCCTGCTTGGTGATCTATAATCACATAGCATATTTTTGTGTGCCTCCATTGATTGGCTTGTTTTGTGGTCTGTCTGCTTTATGCCCAACATGCACCTCTCCATGGCACAATTTTTTTTCAACCATATCTGATCCTAATAGGATCATATGGGCCTCCACAGAATAGAGGTTTGTATTAACAGATTTTGTTTTTTTTACGAGAAATGGATGTCAGCCACTTGCTCAACCTATTAGGTCCATACCCTGACTCACACACAAATTGAAAAACAATATGTGTACTTGCCAGACCCAGGATTCGAACCTGAGATCCACGGCGTGATAGTCCAACCGTGGGTGTCTAGCACAATAGTACAAATAAATAAAAATGAGTGAATGTTCCACAGTATTATTCACATAAATATAATGCATCCAAACTTCAAACTTCGCGATTGACTGCTGGCAGAATGTCTACTATGTCTTGACAAATTCAAATTTTGCCACATTGTGCTTGTATCCAGAGTACCTACCTATATTATTAATAAGTTGAGTAAATGACTAACAATTATTTTTTTATATTAATTGCCACGATTTTGGAAAATAAAATTTATATTGGTAATATTTGAGGACATTCAAGAGGCTTTGTATTTCTTGCATTTATTAGGGTAGGTACTCTTCATTACGTTAAAAATTTGCTTTCCTTTGCCTTCCATCAAAACTAGGAAACTACAGTACCTCGGCCACATTATGAGAGGACAAAAATACAGCATTCCCCAACTTGTCATTCAAGGAAAGATCAATGGGAAGCATAGCAGAGGACGGCGCCGCATTTCGTGGCTTAAGAACCTCCGTGATTGGTACGAGTGCAGCTCCATCGAATTGTTCCGGGTAGCAGACGACAAAGATAAGATTGCCTTGATGGTGGCTGACCTCCGCTAGGGGATGGCACAATAAGAAGAAGAAGTTTATCACTATTTCATTTTATCTTTATTTAGCACTCTTTACAAACAATTTTTAATAAATTTCACCACTGTGAGAACAAATCTTTAAGTAATAACATTAAAAAAATCTGTTCAGTAAAATTTGAATTACCTTCTCAGAATGGTTTTGCCATTATCCGAAAAAGCACTCCGGTTAATAACGAGACCAAACAAGGTGATGGTCTTAAAGGAACGCCGCGCCTTGCTACTAATTATCAAATAATCACTGCCAATTATCGACTTTTTTACGAACGAGAGAGTGAACCAGCTCGCATCTAATTGCCAGTGACGTGTATGAGATTTCGTTTGGATACTATATAGGTAGATGAAAATTAAAGAGATTTGTATATAACTATTTAAATATAATTTAACTGCAGTACTTCCCGTAAACTAAAATTGTAAGATTTTATTTCACCAATAGATTTAGTTTTTAATTGTTGAAATATAAATAATTATTTAACCTAACAGTTTTTTACTGTTTAAAATATATTTTTTTAGCGACGCGGGTATTGGTGTATTATCTAGTTTACATATGGCACAAGCTTGATAAATATTAGTCTTTTACTGTGCATATTCTAAATAAATATAGTAATAATCAGGTATCTATTATTGTAGGAAAAACTTTACAAATTATGTCGACTGTAGAATGACAAAAAGATTTTTTAGCACACGAATAAATACATGTTGTGTCCAAATGATATAACCTGTAAATGCCGAATCTACAGTAAACTCGTATTATTATTTAAAAAAAAAAAAAGTTGGAGAAACGACTTAAGGTGACGCATCAGTGAAACGCCAAATAATTTTCAACTGTAGGCGCGACGAAATTTTGGACTTCAGTGAGAGAATGTCGAGCCAGAAACACGTCACTTTGCTGCGTGATGGCGACGGGTCAATTAATTCTAAAATCGTGTAAAGATGACTAAAAACGTTACCCATTTACTTTAAAAAGAAAACATGTCAATTAATATATTATTATTGTTACTAATAGAACATACGTTAAAGTGCCCACCACCACCCGTCATATATGCACAACCGTGGATATGCACGGCCGCTTTCTATGACGCTTTAAACGTGTCTGAAAGAAGTGATTTTAAGTGCTCATTCCGTCCCGAGACGGAGCCGCATGGGACTGATGCTGCAACCATGCACCGTAGTGCTGAAAGAAGAAAGTTAAGAAAGAAAATGTTTGTTTTTGGACTGGCTCTGCTGTCCGCTGACGTTAAGCGCTTTGTGTATCCGCATACTGAGTGTCACGAATTGAAATGGATGAGTCTACAGAAGAGTCGGGACTATCCCGCTCCCCATACGGCGCTGCAAATTTCTCAAATGCCGCAAAGTTGGCCTCGGTTGCTACCAGATCTCCATGACCAATTGGGCCCGTGTGAGGACGGACCCTGGCAAACAGCTCCGCTCGTTCGAATTCCATAAGCGGGCAATCCCAGAGGATGTGTTCAACATCTTGGTGGTCATGCCCGCAGGTACAACCCGGCCCATCTACTATCAAGCCAAACTCGTGGAGTCTGGCGGCGAAGTTGCCATGGCCGGTGAGGAACTGGCTAATCCAGTGCGAAGGTTGGAGTCTTCTAGTTTGGTGCCTGCAGAATACGTCTGGAAAAAAACGGTAAGTGTGCCGCCCCTTGGGGGAGGCGGTCCACCTCGCCTGCCATGCCGCAAATGCGGTCTTGTACACAATGTCACTTACAGTCTTCCTGTAAGGAACGTCCTCGGATCTCTGCGGTGGTGTCAGATGGACACCGGCGAGTATTGTGCTGATCCCCCTCAAGAGGAGGGTGATCGATCCTCTGACTTGGACGTGCAGATCGAGGGGTAGCACCCCCGCGAGTACGGCAAGCGCGTCAGTAGAAGTTGTGCGGTAGGCTTTGGTAAGCGAGATCAGCGCAAGTCGCTGACCGCTTAATAGTGCGCGTCTCACGAGAGTTAAGGAGTTTACTCGAGAATGCCAAATGCTGGAGGCGTAACCGGCAATTCCCATGAAAATTGCGCCGTATGCAACCTTAAGGGCTCTAGGCTTAAGTCCCCAATTGCTGCCCGCCATTCGGGCCATTCTCTGATAGGCCGAATTGGCCTTAGAGACGGCCGTCTTGGCGTGGTGAACGAAAGACAGCTTGTCATCAAGAATTACTCCCAGATACGTAACCCTTTCGGAGAAACGCACTGAGGTCTGGCCAAAACGAACCGTGGGCGGCCGTCGAGTTATGTTGACCCGAGAACTACCCCTGAGGAGGACAGCTTCCGTTTTGCTCGGGGCAAAGGTCAGCTTGTTCAGCAACCCCCAATTAAGGATTCTGCCCAAGGCGTCCGTGGCTGCACGCTCAAGTGCCGGTCGGCTGGTCGCCCCAACAAGCAGGAGCAAGTCGTCGGCGTACGCAACGAGCGTGCAGCCCGGAGGCAGTGGCAGGGACAGAACGTCGTCAAACAGAATGTTCCACAGAAGGGGTCCCAGGACGGAGCCCTGAGGACACCCCATGGTGGTCCTCCTGTGAATCAGGCTGGGGCCGGAGTCGTAGGTTATCTCCCTATTGCTGAAGTAGCTTTGAACTAAGGCAAAGAGGTCCCCGGGGATCTGTTTCAGCCTAAGCTTTGCCAGAACCAAGGGCCACCACGCAGTATCAAACGCGCCCGCTATGTCGAGAAAAATCCCGGCAACGAGGTCCTTGCCAGAGCTCTCCACAGAATCGATCACAAAGCGAATCGCATCCTCGGTGGACTTTCCGGGTCTAAACCCAAATTGTCTTTGCGAGATTGGACAGTTTTCCGACAGGTGGGACTCAATCCTGCTGTTTATCAATCTTTCCAATATCTTCCCGAAGACGGGAAGGAGCGTAATCGGTCTATACGCTTTCGGGTCACAAGGAGGGCGACTGCCGGCTTTGGGGATCACCGTGAGATGACCCTTTTTCCAGCAGTCGGGGAATATGCCACTACTCATGCATTCTTTGTAGAGTTGCGTGATCTCGTGTGAGGCAAGAGACCACGCCCTTCTCGCTAGCGCGTTATCTATGCAGTCAAGCCCCGGGGCTTTGCCAATCGGGAGGCTGGCAAACAGGATCCCTAGCTCGGACATGGTAGTGGCTGCGGATCGCGGAGTGTTTAAGGGGAGCAGCGCATAGACGCGAAGCTGCTGAAATCGGTCGTTGTCAATGTCGAGCGACTCGTTGTCCTGCGGGATAAGAGCATCCAACAGGACTGTGGCGGACTCTTCAGAGCTATTGGTGAACGATCCGTCGGGGCGCCGTACCGCCGACATGACTTTTCCGGGCCGTAAGCCCAGCTTCATCACGCGGAAGGGGGGGCCCCACGGATCATTGCCACCCATTTCAGTGACGAACTCTCTCCAGTGCACCTTCTTAGCCTTACTGATTGCCTTTTTGAACTTGAGTCTAGTGGTCCTGTAGGTGACCGCAAGCGGATGGTCCGCGTGCAGCGGCCCCTCCAGCGATCTTCGCGCTGCTTGTAAGGCCCTTCTGGCCCTCCTTATCGTGTCTCTTAGTCTTGTCAGTCTCGGCTTCCACCAGGGTGCGAGGTTCGGCGGTCTCGGGGTCGTCCTTCCGATAGTGCCCTCCGCTTTTTCAATAATGAGATTCGTGAGGTCCTCAGCCGCAGCGTGCATGTCCTTTGGTGGAGGGCGCGAGGCCATCCTGTCCAGACCCTCAGCAAACTCGCGGTCAAAACGTACCCAGTCGGTTCCCTTGGTCCTGAAACGCCTCGGCAGTGACTCGCTCACAAGTGGAGCGAGAGACGCGTGGCCCCTCTCGGTCCTGTAGGCGAACGTGATCAGACGGTGGTCGCTTGCTGACGCTTCCAAATGGACAGTCCAGTTCACGACGCGTCCGGCAGAACCATTGGATATCAAAGTGACATCAATGTGAGATTCCCCATTGTTGGTAGAGAATGTGGCTGGACCATTAGAGTTATTCAGCACCGTCAGGTCGTGAGTTGCCACGAGTTCCTCGAGGGGCGCCGGATTGTCCCGGCCAGACCGCGGCCTCCGGGGGGCCCACAGCCATGATTGAACGTTGACGTCCGCTCCCACTATAATCTGTTTGCCGCGGCATGCAACCAGAATTTTATCGAGCTGCTCGACGCATTTCAGGATGTTTACGCTGAATTTAAAGTAAGAAGAGACCACCACAATGGAGTTCCCCGATCGGTCGGAGACCTCCGCTACGGCAAAGAGTTCGCTCGACAAGTGGGCAAGGTGTAGCACCACTAGGGTAGGATTCGCAACGAAGATGCAGGCCATGGACCCCAGGCCGTGGTGCATTACCCGACCCCCACTGAAACCCAGGTTGGGGCCGTAGGAGTAAGGCTCCTGCACCAGGACCAAATCGATGTCCATTTCCCGAACCGTCTTGATCAGCTCCGCCGTTATAGCCTTCCCTTTGCCTGCATTTAACTGACCGAACCGAATCATTGAATCGAATAATCCGTTCGGTTCCGCTCCTGTGCCATTGCGTACTTGCGCGCTGGGCAATCAGGGTCGATCGCTGCATGTTGATGCGGCTTCTTGTGCCTGGCGCAGGCCGGGCACTTTCCGGGGGCCTTAATATTAGGGCATTCAGCCCTATCGTGTCCTTCCTCGGTGCAATGGCCGCATGTGGCGCTTCTCGCCGAACAATTCTTTGCCATGTGGCCGTATAAGTGACACCTTGTGCACTTGACGACGCCACAAAAGTCTTTGGTTGGGAAGGATTCCCATCCCATATATATGCGCCCGTCATTGATGAGCGCTTCCCTCACCTTTGCCGGGACCGATATCACCATGTGACATTTTCCGATTCTGGGGCCTGCCCTGTGGCTCAGTTTAACATGGCGGTATGCCTCCGAGGGGAGACCCGTGACCTCTTGAGTGTTGGCCTTAATGGCTTCCTTAAGGTCGTCCTCCGTCGTCTTGACCGGCACGTTGAATACAATTATCCGCGGGAGCCTTTTTCCTGCGATTTCAGCCCGGAGACCGGCCTCCTTTAGACCAGGAGCGGCGGCCAGTCGTTTGGCCTCTTCCTCGGTTCTGGGGTGAATGATTACCCCACCTCCACGTACCATTCTCAAGCCCGTTATTTGGACTTTTAGTTCCGCGGGCAGGATGGCTTTCTTGACGACTTCTTTAGTGGCCGGAGACTCCATTCCTTCTTGTGTAGGAAAAAAGAACACGCCGGGCCTTGCGGCGAAGTCTGTCTGACCGGCTTGGCGCCTTTTCGAGTGACGTCGCTCCAAGAATACTTGGTTCTTTCACTGACTGCGTCACCAGTGGCAGCGGCAACCGCGTTTATGTAGGAAGCACGATCTTCCAGTATGGCTTTGCTGGATTCAAGCTTGATTGCGAGAGACCAAGTCTCCGCGACGACTGCCTCCAGTTCCATTGTTATCGCCTTAATTGTCGATGCGGGGATATTTCCGTCGCCGGAGAGTAATTCTTTCACTCTTTGGATTGCTTGAGCAACCTTAGTAGCCCCGTTTTGTGAGTCCGTAACATCCGAGTCGGCTATCCTATCCCCGGGAGGGGCAACGCTCTTTGGATTCTTGGCGTTTGGCCTCGGGGTTTCCTCGGAGTCCTGTGGTATTTCCTCAGCCAGGGAACGTCTTTCCTTCCTGACCTTTTTGACCTTCTTGTTGGCCTTGGTGGCTGCCGCCTCTTCCCTCTCTTTTCTTTCTGTGGCCGCTTGGCGTTCGGATGCTTTGGCTTTCACGGCAGCTTCCGCTAGGATTTTTTCCGCTTTCAGATCCGCAGCCTTTCGAGCAAGGATTTTCGCCTTTGTGGCAGCCTCCGCCCTAGTTCTCACCGTTTCCTTTTCGGATTTGGTGGTGTCAAGCACTGCATCTGTGTCAGAGTCCTCGGAGGAGGGGTCGGATTGCGTATTGTACCAGTCCTCGGGAACTATTGGCTTATCCCCTCCCGGGGGCGGATCGACTGCAGGTTTTCCCATGCCGTTGCTTTTCTTGTGGAGTTGCTGTGGAGAAGCTTATTATATAATATATATATATATAAGATTAGTGGCATAAGTAAATGACTAAAGTAAAAGAAAAAGTAAAAAAAAAAAAAAATTTAAAAATTAAAAAAAAATTTATATGTTTTTTCAAATTATTGAAAAAAATATTTAAAGAAAAAAAAAATGTTATTTAAAAAAAATATTAAAAAACTATTTAAAAAATCCTTTTTTAGAATTATAAAACAAAAAATTAAAAAATATTTCTAAAAAATATATATAAAATATATATTCTTTATTAAAGAAACTAGGTAAATGATAATATTCAATTCAATAAAATAATCTAAATTAAATTTAAACTTAAAATATATATGAGGCGCCGAGCGCCAAAGGAGCTCAAGCACCATTTAACAAAAGTGCTACAAAATGGCCGACAAGTTTTCAGTGAATTTATTTTTTAAATTTTAAACTTGTATGTTGAAATGGACAATTATTTTCTAAGCAAAGCAAATTTAAAAAAATCAAAGTATTATTTGCAATAATATTTAATGAAAAATATCTACTGGATTCCAAAAAAAATGGTGTTTGAGCCTCTTTGGCATATAGAAAAATGAAAAAAGGTGGCACTTGATACTTTTTTTTGTTGCATAAGCTTCTGTGGCATTAACATTTTGAAACTCAAATAATGGCGTTAATTTAAAAAAATAAATCATTTAAAAAAATGTTTTAACGTAAGGGTTTGGATAGCAATAAAAAAACATTTTGATATAAACAAATTTTATTATGCCAAATAAACACTGAAAAAATGGTCAAATTTGTTATGATTGTTACATGAGTTTGTTTGGCATAAAATTTGCCTTATAATATTAAATACGTTTTGATTTCAAAGCTTTTGGATTGTTTTTTTTTGTAATAACCGTCTATATACCCAATATTATTAATAATACTAAATCAAATCGTTACTCCAAACTGGCCAAAATAACAAAATCATTATTCAAATTTAGCACCATCATTTTTTCTCAAGGATTCGGGTGATTTTTTAAATACTTTTTTTAGTGTATATCAATCGTAATTGGATATAAAACAAGATGAAATTAGAAATAAGAGTTATTTTCGTTCATGGAAGTAAAAGTTTAGTGGACATAATTACTTAAATGACGTTAATAACCATATTTCAAAAGTATTCTAAAATATTTTAAACAACAGCGTATGTGAATGAAAAACGGATAAAACATGTTAAACTTACCGCGATTTTCCTCATTTACAGGTTTAACACACATTGAAACTATTTTTCTAATCCTTCTTGAGCTCATTTTTAGTTTTTGTCACTGTTGAGAACGTATATTCAATAAGACAAATCTGACAGCTGTTTTGGTCTCGCGCTCTCCATAGTATAATGGCGGATAAGCTTCTGTGGCGTGCCGACATAACGACCAAAACAATTATGCCACAGAAAATAAATCTCTATTGTAAAATATCTATGATTATTTGAGCGATAAGACTTTGTGGCATGATACATATCGATTTATAGAAAAAACCTACATTCAAATGTCAAAAATCGTAAAGTTGGCGCTTGAGCTCCTTTGGCACTCGGTGCCTCATATGCAAGTAATATTATTAATAAAAAAGTCCCTCGAAGTTTTCGATTTCCTCCAGTAGTTTCGAGAAACTTCTAGAAGGATTTGCAGTTAAGTGTAATTGCTATGCGGATTTCGAAATTCGATTCTTCCAGATCATTCGAGAAAGTTCTGGAAATCGTTCAAATCAAAACATGAATAATTTGCACGTGTTCGGGGAATGGTACAATACAAATTATGGTTTTTTGGAGCTAGAATCGGTTGGTCTGAACCGAATTTCTTCGGACAAACACCAAAACGTTGAGGGCACATACGCCTGTATCCCACAAACAATTTATCACTATAGCCCAAAGGGGGCCTTCACAATGTCACAAATAGCACAAAAAAGACAAAAAAAATGGTTTTCACTCGATTCACGAAGAACCTTGAGATTTTCCGAAAACTTTCCGACGACTTCGAATGCAAGGGGGCTCCCGTCGACGCCTGGGAGCAAAAACCGACTTTTCTGAAACACTTTCTCGCGACACTTTATCAAAAAACTAACATTCAAAAAGATTTTCCGGCTTTACGGCTTTCCGGAGGAATCTCTCGGAAAAGTTTTGTATCACCAGGTTGACATTCATGAGCCAAAACAGAGAAACTTTTTTTTTTTCAAAATCGGATGACTTTTCGATTTTTAAAGCACAAAAGTCCCGGGAGCTACACGATGTACGTCTTACTCGAGAGTTTGTGGCAAAGCCAGTCTCTTACTAATAGAACAATAAACAGAACATAAAATGGGCGTATGTTGGATTTATATGACAAATAATATTTCGTTTGACAGGCGTCATTTGCACCCGCGACCCGCAATCCGCGCATCGCCTAGCAACGATATTTTTAGACCGAGCCTCAACTAATGCATGGCCTTAACCATTTGTGTTGATTTTTCTTTAGTTAACTCAATAAATATTATCAGACTAGAAAAATAAATCACTAAATTATAAACTAAGTATTCATAAACAAGATTGTCTGTATTTTTTACCACGTTTATATTAGTTCGTTTTCTTGTTTGTCCAGTACAAATCTTTCAATATATTTTTAACTAACTTCCCGACTAGCTAGATATTTAAAACTTTTAAAATAGGTATATCAGAACACAGTGACAATGCATTCTTTTAATACTTTTAGCCATCTTTAAGCAGAATTGAATTCATTTTCAGTTAATTCTGTTTTGTATGGAAAGTTAGTTCGGAAAAAATCCGCAAGGTGGTGTTTCGATCGAATTCAATGCTTGCACTTTTGCGTAACGGCGTTGGACGATTTTGAAAAAAGAATTAACTCGCTTTCTTGTTTTTTGTTTGTTTGTTTTTTACTTCATATCAAGTACAAGTTTTAAAAATCTCATATATAGGTATTATTCAATGAATAAATGTTTAAAAATTTCTTATAATTGCTCTGTTTATTACGCATTTGATCATTTTCTTTCAAGTTGATGGGAAAATTCATAAAAAAAATTTAAAAAAAAAGTATTTAGTAATACATAGAATTGTCAAGTTTATATAATTCAACAGAATTTAAAAACGTGGTATATAAAATGTTCTTTTTATCTTGTAATTATTTATTTTTATTCTCAACTTTGACTTAAAACTATAACAAAAACGTGTATTCTGTAAAATTTAATTTGTGTGGGTTAAGTCCTTTTGACTTTTAGCAGTCGATGGTGTAATAAATAGTACAAAACTTAAATCAACTGGAATTTATAATAAATTTCTATCAATTAGGTATCCATTTTTAATTATATTAGACAATAATTATTTATTTTTAACCGCAATAGACGAGTGGCAAAGTATCCGCTTATAAAGTCACGGGTCGCGGGTCTGTCAAATTCACATTTTGTTTTTCAATGTGTGATTGCATCCAAAACTGAGATTAAGCAAGTGGCTAATATATTTTTCTTTAAAACCTGGCCAGGGTCTGTCTACATAGGATTAAAGAGTGAATATCATCTGTTTCTATAATGAACTTAAAAAAATTCAGAGGTCAAGAGTGTCAAGACTAAGTAGATGGCCAATATTAAATGTTTATTCAATGATATTTTTTTTTATTTAATGGGTTTTATACAAACAAAAATTACTTTTTAAATTAAAATAAAACTTGTCCCTATTTTACTATGACATTCTTTTGTGTTATTTAATAGCATGTAAATTATTTTTTTCTGTTATTAGAACACGTTGTCGCGAATCTAGTGGGGATGGGTTCGAAACCCGCTAAGCGTCGATTTTTTTTCAAAAAGATATTTTCTCACGGTTATATAATCATATTATTTATCTGATATGTTTTCAAATTATGTGTAGGTATGTTATACAAATTTATAATAATGTTTCCAGTAAAATTTCTTTAAATTATAGAGAAAATGAAACCAACTAAAAAAAACAATGCAAATTTCATACTATAATTTAATTTATTATAATTATTTACTAATAAAATTATTCATCTTTTCAAATCGCTGAAGTTTTTTGCACGCTACTACATAATATTATTATTATAAGTTGTTATAGACTTCTTTACCAAATCAACTTTCGTTTTATGACCGAGGTGTAAAACGCAAAATTAATTTGTTGGTGGTTATTGCAGAATAAATTTGATTCACCGTTTTATTACAACATGCCCCTCACGAACATAATGTGTTGATAACGCTTACTATATAACGCTTAATGATAACGGATAAATTATAATTTTATACTTACTAGCTTAGTACTTGGTTGTTAAACCTACTTTTTCATTCTTACTCCAAAATAAACATACAAGATCAATTATTTTTCTAGAGACTGGAGTTAGCGTTTGTTAAGTTAGGTTAGGTAGGTAATTCATAATAATTTTATTAAAAAGAAAGGGAAATTTCTACTTAGCACCAATACACACAGAGAGAGTAAAAAACTATATTTTCGAGAAGAGCATTACAAATTCAGCAGCATAAGAATTGAAATTCAATATCATTGATTAGCTGATTATTATATAAAATGGAATCAAAGAGATTTTTTAAACATTTATATAATATGACTTTAGTTGACATATTTTTATCCAGTGATACTTAACCAAAGTTATATGAAACCCTGTGCTTTTACGAGATCGCACCCAAGGTTTAGGACAAATTTGCATAGGCTTGAAGACAAAGTAAAACATTTAAATGTATTAATGAGTCGCAGTCAAATTTAGGTGGAAGTTGTTTTATAAGTTTTTAAGATAGGGTCTATCAATAGTTCACTCTGTGTGCTTCCATCTACTTTTACTTTTTTATGTTATTCTATTTTATTTCTTTTCTTATTTTATTTCTTATTTTATTTCTTATTTTATTACTTATTGTATTATTAACTCACATTTATCTGTATTTTTATTTAAATGTTAACACTTATTTTATGTCATGTCGTGAACGCTTTGAATTTATAATTTGGTATGTTCATTATAATATGTAAAATAAATAAATTTGATTTGATTTGAAAGTCTCGGTAAAATCATAAGACATACATTAATTTATTTATATTATATTCAATTTATAAAATAATGATTTTTTTTCGAAGCGTAATTTGCATTATAATATTCACATGACGTGATGGGAAAGTGACTGAACGTATGTTTCTAAAACAGTGGACTACGTGTTTGAATCATGCGTAGGTATCAGTGGCGAAGGCTCCATACTAAGCGATTATTTAAAGCCTACCTTCTAAGAAAACTATATCTTCAAGTATTTATTTCAAATTTAAATAAATATGGAATATTTTAAAATATTAAGATTCATCTATGATGTGAATTTGAATGTAGATTGGCCCGACTGTTTGAATAAGTCAAGTTTAGAATCAAACAATAAATTACAAGCGAGTAGCGACATCTGTTTTTGTTCTTTGAATGACGATTATTGACAACATAATCGAAAATTGTTTTCTATACTTATGATGACTCATCTCTTCAAGCAAGTCTACAAATTTTGTCGCGTTTCGGAAGCGCTCGGAGACCCGCTTCCAACTCTTTTTGCAAAGTTTATTGTCTATGCCTGCCACTTTAAGCAAATAATAAATAAATAAGATGATTTTAAAAAATAATATCTATTGGGTTCAATCAGATATGATTATTAATTGTTTTTAAAAATAACAAATATTTGTATCTCGTGATAATTATTTAGATTAGTTCAGTCATAGACAAACATAATTTATATCGTTTTAATTCAGTCAGATTGTTGTTCAATATATGGTGGTATAGTTTTATTTTGTGAGACAATTCAGTGATTTATTGTGTTCTGAATGTGGATAGATTATATTGTTTTGTACCCTAAGTCATTCGTCAGTGCTTTAATTACAAATTATTTGTAAAAATGTCTAGTTTTCCAATTGAAATTGGTCATTGATTGTTGTAGTACGGATCAAATTTTAAAAATATCGTTTTCGAGTTTGACGTTTATGTGTCCACACATATTGTCAAAATACTCAAAATCAAACTAGATTATCGAATCTTTCAATTGAAAAAGAATTATTAATTAAATTAAAACGTGGGCAAACATTTTATGATGATGTTTTAGAAAAAAATCTGCGGAAAAACAGACGAATTGACTTAGAGTACAAATGATCATAATTATAGTAATCCTTTATATTAATTACCTACTGAAATATCTTGAAGTGTTTTGAATGGCAAAATGACAACAACGGCATTTTTCAAAGCCACCAATGATATATTTTTGGGCGTATGTTACGTGTATGAATGTTTATGAAAATACATAATTTAAACTCATCGCTCAACTTTATACCGTCGGTTAGCTATTGAAATTTCAACGATTCAGTGTGTCGTTGTCATTAGTGTGCACATATTATTATTATTCATCAGTACAAATATCGTAAGTATTATCTTCTTATTTCCTGTAAGTATACCTTACAAGTGTGCTATTTTTCTCTGATCTCTACAGCCTACCTCTTCCCAAAAGTCACCCTTCGCCACTGGTAGGTATAGCATATTCATATAATGTTTTTTTTTTACTATAAATGTAAATCATAAAACGATATGTTGAAAAATAAACAACCATTTCTTGTAAATATAAAATACATCTTCGAGAAGTAGGTAGTCAAGATTCATTTGGATTGTATATATAAGTCGTATGAATAATTTAAGATAAGATAGATTTAAATTTATTACAATAAGAAATAAAATTTACAAATATTGTAAATAATAATTGTCTTGTATGTAAATGTAACCAGTAACATACAAGTAAAGTGATAATATTAATCATGTTTTATCCAGTATCAGCCAGATACGAGTTCCGGCTCTTATACAAATGAAATATTGGAAATGACTGCTCTAGTCAAATCGTTCATACAATTGCCTACTGTTTATAATCTGAGTAGAATATTTTTCAAGTGCCTGTAATAAAACATCAACTCGCGGGACAAAATGAACAGTCCCAATTTACGATATAGCCTATTTTTCCAGCCGATCGTTAGTAGGAGAGTCCCATTCAAATAAAGGAGGAACGATAAAAATATATGCATTGCCTCATTTATGCAAACATATTGCAACCGAAAACGTTGAACGCGATCCAAACAGACGTCAAGTTGTACAAGAAATTCAAAGCAAGCGAAAATAAATACAAAAATAAGCAACACTGAAGAACGTGTAAGTGGTAGTTTCATCGTGTAAAATAAATTTAAACCGGAGGGAAGAAGTCGACAGTTAAAAGTATATTTTCGAGAGTAAAATATTTTATGCTTCTTTTTTTTTTAAATAAATTTTTAAATTTAATTATATTACAAACAACGATTCTTCTCTTCTTCTTCTTCGAGCTTCGTGTCTAGCCCATATCTATTTGAGGTTTTTTTGCGAACTCTATTAAATCACAAACACTTGTCTGTCTCCTTATCCACTCATTCCTCTTTTTGTCCTTTCGCGTTATGCCCAGCATGCACCTCTCCATAGCACGTAATGCTACTCTAAGTTTCTGGATCTCTTTTTTACTTAGGGTCCATGTTTCACACGCATATGTGATTACGGGAAGCATACACTGGTTGAACACTTTGCGCTTTAGGCACAGTGGGAGGTCACTTTTCAAGACATTATTCAGGCGGCCAAAACAAATTTAGTCATCCAGTGGTATCCAAAAAGTACAAAACGTCCGCAATGTAGACCAAGAGGCCACTGGATCGATGAAATGATAAAGTTCTGCGGAAGTACGTGGCAACGCAACGCACAAGACCGAAAGAAGTAAAATCAGCTTGGAGAGGCCTTCATCCAGCAGTGGATAGATTCAGGCTGATGATGATAATATTACAAACAGTCAAACAAATATACCTACTGTTATACAAAAGAATCACAAGTTCAGTGAGGGAGTAAATATTAGACCATAATCTTGCCAAATTTAATATTGAATGATGAAAAGGTTCAAAAGGAAGATACTAGGGAATCCAATCCCGAGCAAAAATTCTGATCCCGGGCATTTTTTTCCATAGTTAATATATTTTTTTATATTTACAAAATAAATAACATTGATAAAATCGGTCAAAAATAAATCTAGTATAATTTATACTATTTAAGACATTTCTATTGTTAATATTTTGTACGTTCAATCTTGAAAATACATAAGTTTAATGGAGTAAATAATAATGTAAATTTAATATGAGATTGCTTTTTCTGATAGTAAAGACTTAATGAATGGGTTAGCGAGATTTAAAATCGTAAAACAAATCGTGGTGCATGACCTTTCCGCTTCATAAATCTAATTAGTCAGCTAATTATAAAACTGCCGTAAAACGTATGAGATCATGGTGGAATTACTTTGTTAAAAGTGCGAAGCATTGTTTTTTTCCAATCTTTCTCATTTTTATTAATTTATGTGAAAAAATAAAATGAATCGATAACTTACATACGGGTATAAATCAAACTTCATTCAAACTCAGTTTATTTTTAATTTAGTTATTCGTTATTAAAAGTATTTTATCTGTTATATTTTCGTTTTTATTTTATTTTCCATAAAAATTGATAAAAAAATCAATCCCGAAATTTTCGGGATTATGTTTACCAATTCCGGGAGTCATAGGTATCGAAAATAGCTCGGGTTATAATACGATTTATAAATGCAGCAGTACAGTGGTCACTAATATAGCGCACAAAACTACCGTGTGAACTCCGTAAGCTGTCTAAAATTAATCGACAAGCTCATGGAGTTTGGCGGAAGTATGTGGCACAAAGAACTAATAATAAAATATAGTGGAAGGAGCTAGAGGAAGTTAACATACTAGGCTGACATTGATAAATGAATTAATGATAATGCTATTCTAACTTACTCATCTTAATGTCAGATTTTAAACAGAAAAATATGATTATAATCTCTAAAATAATAATGCAGACGGTGGTATTGCATGGAATTGACTGTCTGAGTTTGTCTGAATATGTTTAAAAGAAAGGTTCTACGTCAGCTTGATTTTCCCTCCACCACCCGCTACGTCTCCACTCCGCAGGCGTATACCGTGGCATAACAAACGTTAAGCGTTCTTCAAATTTGTGCCGAAAGTGTCCCAGTAGCAACTTCCCAAGACCTTGGCTGGCGTGCACCAGAGTGTGCGTGATTCTTACTTCGATATATTACGACAACTCTATGGACTCTTGAATGATTATGGAGTGTAGATAATAATAATAATATATTGACCCTAGTTACTATCACTCACATAATATAAAGATGCTTTGACTGATATGGGTCGGATTGCAACTGTTATTCCAAAATCCCAAATAGCCAAGAATACATTTTATGAATTTATTGGGTAGAAAAGATCTATTGGGAGATTGAAACTGAGTAGTTATGTGATAGGTTATCAAGAAGATGCTCCAGACGACCAATGATAGAAGGAAGTAGAGGAAGAACGAGTATCGCGGAGTCATAAAATAGATTAAATGTACGCTGTAGCGCGGTGGAAGAAGAACAAGATGCTTATTGTCATGTATTCAGTCATGTAACTTTTTCCAAGGTTATCTCTACTATTATTATTCATTTTTAAATATATTTATAATTTAAATCAGTAGTTATTTTGATTTTTATACCATTATCAAGACAAATTAAATTACTTCGTTCTCTAATTTATTATAGACCATCATAATAAAGTTGATATAACATAATATTATATTAGAATGAATAGTTATTAACCATTCGATCAATACATTGGATTAAAAAAATGAAGAATAAAAAACAATACGTATTTTTTGCCAGAATTTATATTTGAACCCAATATTTCAGAGACGAGCACTCAGTGGCTGGTTGATACTAGTCCATATTAGGGATAAAATCAATTATCAAAACTGGTCATACCAAAGAGGTTTAAAATAGGGTCACTATTATCCATAATATAATACAATTTATCTAAAGTACTGAAGACTACCTGTGGATTTTTTTTCATGAGACTTGTACAGCCAGTTAGTAGCGATACATGAATGGGATGGTTAGATTTGTAGTACTATTATAAGTACATATTATAAGTACATTATAGTCAAAAAATATAATGGTGTAATATTTTAGACTTCTTTAAAGTTTTGGTGAATATTGTAAATACCTACACACGAAATTGTATTCTCAATCTTATTACCAACTGTTTTTTTTTATATTATGTAATTTTTATAACTCATGTCGTTTGTCATCTTGTGAGAGTCTTAAATTATTAACGTGTTATTTATATCATCATTTTTTTGTACAGTAGCTTTATAATGGGTACCTTTTTATAAATCTTGATATTGCCTAATAGAGTTTTTATGAGAATTGGTTGTCAATCATTCTCTTTAACACACACTGTTAAAATAAAATATTATTTGCCAGACACGAATTTCGAACACTATGGCTTTAGCGTACATTCTGCCACTACATAGTTATATTACAATTGGTTTGTTGATATAATATTATTATTTATCCACGAAAGGTAAATTTATCTTTGTAAGGATAATTTTAATCGTGATATTATCATTAAGTACGTTCCTCCGGTTTGTGGTGAATCCTCAATTTGAAGCTACTCCTCCTTGTCGGCAGTAAAAAGGGAATAAAGTCCGGCGTGTGATGGGCGGTTCACAGGAAAGAGGGAGAGGGGCAGATACAGAGTTAAGAGGTGGGAGGAAATAGGAAGGAGGAGAGCGTCCACCTTGACGCAACCGCCCGCCAAACTGGTCACCGTGGCCTGGCTCGACATAATCACACAAAGAAATTTATAGATGAAACTGAATCGGTAAATACTAATGAAAACAATCTACAACTTTTATTATAAGTAGGTACATACCCGTTGTTATTTTATAAAATATCGTTGTTTATGTTAAACAATATTTTGGTGTTAAAAATTCTCTTCTTTTTTAACTATGCCTCCTTCTCATTTGACGTATATATATATAATATTGACACCTTAAACCGTCATCCAGGTCATATCAGCACCCCGTAGCTCTACATACATTGTGGATGTTGTTTAGGTATCAGAACTCCAGAATGATATACCTACTTAATAATCATCATTAGGAGACGTCGATCCACTGCTGGATGAAAGCATCTCCTAGCTCCTTTCACTCTTCTCTATCCATAATTCTACGCTACCACCGCCAAAATTTGTCATTCCGTAAGGATGTGATTCCATGAAACTCTAAAAAGGCCGAAATCATTATCGGAAAGAATCATAGAAATTAGAGAATCGTTGATTACCAGTCAGTAATTTTCAAACAAAAAATGTAATAATTTGTTGACTTGAAAATCTTGCTTGTGGAATTTAAAATAATTAATATAATACTTTTGCCTTGGTTGTATCACCACGAGCCAATCGCTTGTCACTCTTCGTGACTATACGCGCCGCAATTCAATCCGCTAACAAGATAGTTTGTCTTTGGTTACGGAATGCATCCATAACGAGGCGCTTTGAAATTTTTGGTTACGGGATTTGCTCTTCTTGGACAGGAGCTAGTGCAAGATGAGAGGTTTCAGTATATTAAATTACATACTTTCACCGAAAATGCTCATGTTGCTGTATATATAATAGTGAATATCATATTTAAATCAGTTTAAAAAAGCAAATTTTCAAACGTAATTAATAATTGAGACAAATCATTGATTTATCTTATTTTCTGAAAATTTGTGACTTTTCTCGAAATAAATAAGGGTTGTTGCTTAGTACCCTTTTCCGGATGTATTCAGGGCGCTCGATTTTGAATAATTCCTTAGGATCAGTTATTGCTTCAGTGTATGCAGCACGATACTGGTGACAGGAAATACAATAGGTACATACCTAGTTCTTATTTTATTTACATACCCATTTTCTTGTCTTTCTCTAATATATCAGTGGTTTTTATTATGAATTTTGTACTTGTGTTTTAAGTGTTTTATTTTGACATGGATTTGATCTCAATACTAGGTATACATACACGGTCATATATTTTTGATACATTATCTCACAGTGAACTTTGATACGGCCAACAGCACAAATAGGTACGCAGTTTGTTAATAGCGACCATAAACAATAATGTATCTGTTGCTTATTACCTAGGAACTCCTTATTGTCAATCAATCGTCAGATCTGAAAAAAATGGTCAAATGAAATTTAAACACACACATAATTTGCTTTCCGTGCGAGTGCTCTAGTGACTGACCCATCAAGCCAAGTCCCAATATTACGAATTATGTCCAACATATCTGTAATCAGTGTAATCTGTTAACGGAAAAACTAAACACCTCAGAGTATTAAAACAATGAATGCATTATTTTTATATTGTAAAGATAAATCGTTATTAGTTATTAGTTATTAGCTTATTACATATCACATCAGGAAGAAACAGTGACAAATCAAAATTACTATCATCCAGATAATGGAACATTGATGTTTGTTCCGATTATTAAATAGTTAATTTAAGTTACGTTTAGTTTCTTATGTAATTATCATTATAAATTATAATTTAAAAAAACTAGATATGCAATCATTACCTATAAAACAATGTTTTAATTATTCAATACCAGAATTTTTGACTTGTATCACTGTTACTTTCAGGTAACAATTTGTCATATTTATATAATTATTCAATAAATAGTAATATGAAATATAGGTGTCAAATTGTTATTTAATGGTAACCGAGCAATAATATCCAAGCTATTCAAAACGTAAAAATACCACAAAATGAAAAATTTTAAGTAGATTATCAACTACCTACCGAAAATTTGAATATTATTTTTTTTTCGCGTTTTACTCTTTTTTCAATTTTAAGTCGAAATAATAATTAACACGTCATCTTCAGAATAACTTCTTTAGTAGGTAAAATTTTGGTTTCAGTAGGTATATTATATTTTTCATTTTTTTAGACGGATATTAATTTTTTTAATGTCTACCAAAAAAATAATTATGACAGTGGTTCAAAAGAAATATTTTTAAATTATTACTTTGAAAAAAAATCTTCAGAAATAATCAGTTTTTAGGCACGTGTTTCATCAAAATGTAAATCCGTATGTTTCATTTCTGTGTAGTGAAAATTATTAAAGCTCTTTTTTGAGCTTAACTATTTCCATATAAATTCAAAAGTATGTTTCTTTAATGAAATGAAGGGGAAGTATTTTAATTGATTCTGTCAACATTTCTCGTGCCTGGCTTATAATAAAACGACTTGAGGGCATATTAAATAAGCAACAGAAAAACGCTATATAAATATAATATTGTTAATTCCCCAGTAATTTATAATATTAGGTGTGACGTTATCAGTTGAAACATAATATAACTAGATAGTCTATTTCAGTATGTCAATATTTAACAAAGATAGTAATTAAAACTTTGTTTTATAATAAAATATAATTTAAACGTTCGATATTAAATTTATTTTATAAAGTTCTAATCTTCTGAATTCCTGAATTGCTCGAATAATTACAAAAGCGTACAAACAATTTTCTCACGTGTCTGTCACCACTAAATAACAGTGAATAAAAATACTCTTAATATATTATATTACTAAGTGCAAGGACGTCATAACTAAAATCGTGGATGAGGCACTTTTAATAGTTATAGATCATATTGTCAATAATTGCTTTATCTATCGTACAGTTGATTGCTATTTTGTCATGTATATGTCTTACCACTGGCCGTGATATTAAAATTGTGTGCACAAAATCAAGCGTTACGCAGAATGTCACCAGCTGAGTGGTCGAACGCTCTCTTCCGATCACCAAAGTTAATTAACACAATCACTGCGTACCTTTTAATTAATTTTTAATTACCGCATTTAAATAACATGCAAATTGCATATAATGGCCGTTTACTGGCGACACGGCAGCCGTGTCGTCCGCGTTGAACGAGTGCAACACCAGGCACGGATAGTACTTGGATGGGTGACCGCTTTTTATTCAAACGAAAAAATAACGCACTCGAGTGGATTCGAACCACCGATTTTTCAGTTATCAGCCGAACGCACTACCTTTGCGCCACGGGATGGGATTGTAGTGATGATTTTACTGTAAGTATATAATAGCTGCGAATTTCACAACTGGGAATAAGTTGTGAAATAGTTTGAATAAGTAATATAAATATTTTTGATCTATTCGAGAGCTGCCCGGCTTTAGAAGAAACAATCGCTCTCAGACATATACATGTTACAATGTACTTCCATGTAGCGGAGGTACTCAGCATCAGGCAACTGATGTGAATTTTTTTTTTGACAATATTATTGATACAACTCATATTATAGTACCTGGTTGCGCTTTTTGCAGTGGACTGTAATTTGAAGATGGGGGGGAGTTTAAAAAAGATACCAGGCACTGATCCTTTATGTTGAGAGAGCTGGCGCGCTGGAGCTGAGTCGATGTTCACGCACTCACGTACTGGTAAATGAACTGTTTGGAATGTCACTCTCACGGTTTCACTTGTGTTTTGGGACAAATTATGATAGAAAGTTCAGGATGGATGATAGACGTGACGTTCGCTCAAACCATGACACATTTAGTAGATTTATAACGTCGAACATATGCGTTTTGAATGAGTCACTCTGTGGTTAACTCGGCTTTGGTCATATCGTATCAGATAACGCCGCGATAGAGTCTTAGCGATAACAAGCCTAAGCGCGTCCACTGTCTTGAAGTAACTGAATATAGCTCACAATCACGGTTGACTCATGACCCATACTACCGGTCGCCTGGTCTTGCGAAAATATCTAAGGATTTGAGATAGGTGGGAAAAAGCGACAATAATTGGCCGAATCAGTACCTTTAGTTATCAGCGATAATAAGCAAAAAACAGACATAATATAGTTCGATAGCTTAATGAGTAGAGTCATCACCCGGAAAGTAAAAGATGTGAATTTACAGCATAATCGTCAACAAAGTTGGAGTTAAATAATGTTTAGGTGTTTCAAAAGTTTTCATAATAAATTCTATTTTTCTTCAATAATGTTATTATTTATAATTATGTGGTTGTACTATATAATTTTTAATTGTGTATTCCACTTCCAACTAATTCAAATTGATGCATTACAATGTAGAAAAAAAACTAAATATCCAATTAATTTTGCCGCGTAGAGCATTTTGAAAATGCTACTATAGAGTGTCACAATGTCTTTAAGCTTAGCGATAGGTAGGAGGACCCGCCAAGGATCCTGTCCTGGGGACCCGCTTCAGGATGTGGAGGCCATGATGAGTTACCTACTTGTAACGCATGCAACCTGCATAATATTATAATTGCACAAACTTTTTAAGGGAATTAGAGTATATTTAGGTAAATAACTTTCTCGGTGAAAACTTCTTAAAGAAGAGTGTCAGTGTTTTGCTCGCATCTTACCAAGGTCCCCCTCTCTATATTTTGTGTAGAATTAAAAGCGTTTGCATGTCTCAAAATTCCACCCCAAGTTTTATATTATTTAGCAAAGTTTACTTTTACTCTGTTCTCTTTTTCCACTTAATTATCCTGGCCAGTGTTTTGTTTGGCACGTTAACACATGCGAGAAGCGTTTTTCGATATTTTATAAGGAGATGAGACGCGCTCGGGACTCCATACTTGCACTGGCTTAAGAGCGTTGTAATGTTCCCTATTGTGTGTACTCTGGCTTACTGGATTAAACACTTTGCTCACATTCTTGTTCGAATTTTGATAAGAAAATAGCTGTATTTTATACTGTAGTCAACATAAGACTTTTAGTACTTCTAAATGGGTTATACCAGAATTAATTGCCATAATACAAAACACTAATAATATTTTGATTAGAGTGACACTTTATAACTCGTGATATAGCAAATTAATGAAAAGAGTGATTCTGGCTCATTTATAATGTGAAGGAAGTCTTTGCTACAACAATAAACAACGTTTTATTATTTTTTAATGATTTTATTTTTAATCAGACATGCGTGTTTGCTTGATAGTTAAAATTTTTCAATCATCTGTGAGGTAGCCTATAGAATCATACCTGCCCCTCTTTACACCGTTCTTAATTAGGCGTATCAAGGAACCCTATATTTAGATGTGAAGCATCATTTTTATGACTAGGAATATCTCGTGATCGAAATTTGGTCTTTGTGGCGTCCAGCTCGAATAGCCCGATGACCCCAATAACTGGTTGGACTGACTTGAGCAACTCTGCCCTTTCCCTGATTTCACACTATGCGGTTTTAACCGTAAGGAAACAAATCAAACGGTAATAATCCGAATCGGTAACAAGCTCACGCTCTTTTCACACTTTACGGTTTATGCACGGTTTTTTTTCCGTCACAAGCTTAGTTTGTAGTTGAGTGTTGTCGATTTAAAACCATCTAATGTGAAAGAGTGGATTAGGTTACGCACACTACTGAGTCATCGGTGGCCAGGCAACTCAGAAATGTGTCGGTGGCCGTCCGGGCGCTGTGAATACAGTGGTAATGGACGGCTGCTATACGGCGCCGTTTCCGTTTATAACCGTCGCTGTGTAATGTGAAAAAAGTTATGCTCTTCTTCACACCACTACAAGAATATTGCCGTTTGATTTTTTGCCATACGATGAAAACCGTATAATATGAATGGAGCGTTTCTGTACACAAATCACCAAAGAAGACATTCCAGAAAAATGAATTCTGTTATGGACAACTAATTTATCATACAGTCATATTGGTTGGTATTATTTGAATACATATTAAGTAGATAGTTACGTAGTACTTATACCATATTAATTTACATACATTTTCTCCCATTTTTATAAATATTTTTTAACATTATTTGTTTGTTTTCAAATTGAATGAGGCATGTTTTCATCAATATAATTCTATATTATTTCCCCATGTCTAAAATGCAATTAAGTACTATTCAAAATTGTATTAGACTAATTAAAAATGTCTGCAAGTGATGCGACAAGATGACAGTAAATTGTTATGAGGACATTGCCATAACAATAAAAGTGATACCACTTTAATCCCACAAAATGTGATGCATCGCTATATAGTATAGAGAATATGTATACTTTAACATTCATTTTATTGGTATGTTTTATGTCACTGTAAAGAGAAGAGCTAAAAAGTGCCCCCATCTTTGATGACAATACAATGGAAACGTTCGTCAAAATGACAACCTCGTGTCATTTTAAGTACATTTTAGTTATTTTGAAGTGACAGACAGCTTCATTTAAAAATAATTCGCTTTTTAAATTATTTTGTGCTAACGAATAATGCACTTATTGGCCCTGTTCTTAGTATCTCCAATGGAAGTATTATATTATCACTAATTGACAACATCTCATGTAAATATTATTTTGTATAGGAATATAAAATTGTTATTTTGAAAAAAATATAAGTATCAGTCACGAGAAGAATAAAACAATTAATTATTAATCAATTTGTAAAATCAATACTAGGCTGTCCTTCTGAGTATACTTCTGAAAGGATAAAATTGGTCCTGATCATTACTAAATAAATTATGTGTAATCAGGTGAAAGCCTCGACTTATAGAAAATACACTTATATCGGAGCTACTAATGACTGCCGTTTACTTCGGGTAGCAAAGTGTAAACAACCACTATGATGAATATAGCCGCGTGGAACAAGTTTTTGGAGGTAGCTAACCCAACAAAGAATGTTGTACTCCTTATAATAATGATTTAGCCGTATCCGGAAATTTGTACGTAAACAGTTCAACGTAGAACACTTATTCGTGTGCCGCAGTACGTGAAACATGAGTTCGTGCAACATTTAATCAAATGACGAGTTCTTCGTTGAACATTTCACCGTGGAATACATTTCACCGTGGAATGCGTATTCTACAACATGTGGCGCTGGTTTGCAGTTCCAATTAGATTCAATACGAATTTTATGAGATGCCTTTATTGGTTTTAAATAATTTAATGTTGAAACTACATACATATAATTACAATATGAAACTATTTCTAATTTAGTTACCTACTTATTTTCTTCCGTCTTTCCCATATACTCCGATGGTTTAAGTGTTATAATTTTACATGATTATTATACGTTACCAAAATAGCATTATTTTCTTCAAAATTTTAAGTAAATAATATTATATTTCTTTACCTTCGTAAAAGAAGTGGTTATGTCGATATGTCATTTTTTCCAGTACAAACGATTCTTTAATGCCTTTCAAAGTCATTAATTGATAATATAAATAATAATATGCACGATATTGTTTTTAATACAAGTAAATAATTTGGAAAAGACCAAAAAATAAAGCAATTTTTGAACATTTTTAGGAACTTTTCAACACTTAACTTAGTATTGGCAAATTTTGATATTGGCACTTATTTTACCAAGATCCAGATTTATAATTCCTTGTGTAATATAGATATTATCGTGTAAGTATTAATAATTGATGATTTTTATAAGTACTTAATATTATGAAGTGCACTTAATGGTAACTATAAAAACAGCTATTTATTGGTTGGAATTAGGAAAACATTTTATTAGGTAGTTAATTAAAATAAAACACAAAAATAAGTAGTTAGTGTTTATTCCACAATTCACACATGGATATTATAGGTTAACCTATAATCCTGAGATATTGGTATCATTTCAGTACCGTTTATTATATATTGTACTTATAAGTAATAAGTAAAACTAATAATACACCCATGGTGGCTGAGTTGGTAAAGTGGTCGTCTATCAAGAAGTGGGATCGATCAATACAGCGTAAAGACCCAATGTGTCGTGCAGTGGCGCAACTAGGGGGGGGGGGGCAAGGGGCCCTGGCACCCCCGAAAAATGAAAATTATCAGAATGATTTTAAACATTTAAATTGAAAGCCAAAAAACTATACCTTTGGGCTTAGACAAATAAAGACACAAAAAATGATTTGTAATAATTCTCCAGCACCCTTTTTAGAAAAATTTCGTAGATTTTAATTTTTAACACAAAAATTTCGAAACACTAATGTCAGGTTTTTTTAGAAACACAATCCCTAATGGAAATGTCAAAAATTCTCGATGTCCACCCGAATTCCGGAGTAGTGTCGGTCATGGCTGGGGAGGGCTGACAGAGCTCTAGCCTGGGGGCCCGGGCTGTGGGGGGCCCGGCGTGTCGGGTTGACCAGATAAGTGAGATAAACACACATCATAAATTAGCTTTAATAGTAAAAAAAGTATACTTCATGGTCATGAACATTTTCAATTACTTATATAACTGTGCAATATAGTTTTTGATTATAATGTGTCGATACTCGACAGCTCCATTATTAAAGTAGATGTATTAAAAATCGCCAATAATTCACTGTATAAGTACCCTTAATTTGAACTAAAACACAATTTGAAGAACGTTAATATAGTGTTTCACACTGCCTTTAATCTAATATCGTAGCCTGAGGGCCCGTTTCAGGATGTGGGGACCATGGTGTAGGTACACCGAGCGCAATAGACAAAAGACCGATAAACGAGAAATTAGGCTGTGAAGAAGAAATAGATCCTATGGGAGTAATTTACATTTTCCTCCTTGCCCCCCCCCCCAATATTAAATCCTGGGTGCGCCACTGGTGTCGTGTCAAGTGATTATTTCTAGTGTGTCAATCAATATATAGAATGTTACATTCTCAAATCTAGGGTCTTATTGGTTGAAAAAAAATGGTTTATTATAATTTTTATAATACCTATGTATTTATTTAATAATACATTCAGTTTACTGTGGGAAACATGTCCTAAATATAATTAAAAAACCAATAACGAAATGTAGTAAGTGTTTTGAAATGATGCATTACCTAATTACAAATCCGTTTTATTTTGGTGGAATCTAGTAAGTCTAAACTAAACAATACATTCATTCAAGACAAAAAAATGTGTCCAGATGGTAGATTTTTTTTGTATTATGGTCAATTTATTGGGTTGGCCCTTTCTCGAGAGTTCCCTTGTTCATTATTGTGTGCACAAAAAAGACCGTTTTAGAAATTAATATTATTAAAAAAAAAACATTGTTACGTACGATATGGTTGTAATTATAATATACTTATCTACCTATTTTCTGCTGTGTCCCTTGTATTATAATGGTTTTATAACGTACTTTTAAGTAAGTATTATATTTTTACATGAATATTTAAAATTTCATTATATATTGTAAATAAATAATATTATATTATGTTACTATGTTTATTGGTATTATGTATTGATAATGGGAGCTATTTATAAGTAATAACCATATACATAGTATATTTGTCTATGGTAATACCTACGTAATGCACATTAATGGTATTAACTATCAAGTTTAGTATTGATGAGAAAATATTAAGTATATCATTAATTTAAATACCTATAACACAACAATACTATTTAGGTAAGTACCTAATGTTTATTTCGCAATTTAGACAGGTATATAAATATATATGTACAGATAAGTTAACTGAAATTACAAATATACCTAATGCTAATTTAAATCTATTTCCGTTTTATCTATGAACGTACATTTTATATTATTTTTATAATAACTTAACTTGTGTACTCCATCATAATGCAGGAAATTAAGAAGGCATCAGAAGTGTAGATAGATAAAGATTGTCATGGCTACGGAACCAACGTGTGTTTCAAAACATACATTCTTGAAATTGACTACAATGTTCTTATAGCTATTTACCACGTGATAAAGAATATGTTATTTACATTACGTAAGTATCATAATATGTTTTAATTTGTTAACTGTCAATTCATGGTGGAACTGCATTTTTGTTATATTATTTATGTCGCTTTGGAATTTGTTTGATAAATATTGTTTTAAAAAAATGTACTCAGTTGAAAATGTCCCTCTGAGGCGGACGAAACAGGTCCTAATTAAAAGTGGAATAACTACTACAAAAAATGCGTTTTATTAAATTAAAACAACAATATCATAATATGCATTAAAGTTTCTAACATAAATGAAACGCGCATTCAATATTGGCAATATTCGAAGACACTAAACGGGCTTAGTATTTCTTGCGTTGCTGGCTTCAAATTCTGGGTCGATGGTGACTGGCTTTAGCATTTCTATCTTAATAATCAGTTCTGTGGTATGACCTATATATATTTAAAATGCACTATTATGCAACTGTAACAAAAGTAACCTATAACGTAAGCGTATTAAACATTACATATTATTTATAAATCATGTATGTGTGAATACTTAGTAAACAGAATACAGTATGTACCTGGCTAAATAATTAACATTTTTGCTCCAAAGCGCAATACATTGAGCTGCATTGAATAGAAATTATATTAATAAATAAACGGCACTGTTCGGTTATACGGAATACAGCGGAAAACGCATTTTGAAAATAGCCGATAAACTGGATTATTTGTTAGGTTAACCTAACCAAACCTAACCTAAACTAACCCAAACTAACAAATAATCCAGTTTGTCGCCTATTTTCAAAATGCGTTTTCCGCTGTATTCCGTATAACCGAACAGTACCAAATAAACTTTTTACGAAGAATGTTGTCACTTGTTAGCCATTCGCCAAACCCATTGGGTCTTTACGCTGTATTAACACACAATGGTTTCAAATGTTTTAATTAGATTATTATAATCTGAGTGGACTAATTGAATTAAAACTTATTGTAAGTAGGTATTATTGAAAATACAAAGATGGCAATACCTAATTTATCTAAAAAATAAATGTTTTTACCTAGGTATATATATTTAATTCATTTAGGATATTATTGATCTTTATAATATATAAAGTAAGTACTTAAGTATCTTAATATATATATGTATTATACAAAAAATATAAAAATAATAATACTTAATTAATATTATATAAACTAGATAATAAGTAAATAATACAATCATAGATATAATCATAGGTTATACATTAGATATAGTCAATTCACTGTCATTTACTTTTTTTGTTTGTAAGAAATAAAAAGGTTTTTATATTTATACATATATGTATAAAGTACGCGTACCTATCAACATATCCTAAATATAATTAAAAAATCTTGAAATAAATCAATTACAAATCCGTTGTATTTTGCAGTTTATTGTGTAGGTAGGTTCTTTAACTTTCACTTGCTTCTAGTGCACAAAAAACATTTGGCCACTGTAACATACCTAATATCAGGAGTTCTGATCAAATCTAAAAATTAATAAGTATTAATAAAAAGTCAACATTATTACGTACCTACCTTACTATAACAAAAATAACCTATAATGAAACGGAGTGTATTATACGAGTGTAGAATAGGTAATTAATATTTTTTCTGCAATCCGGAACATAAATTGGCTCCATAGAATGGAGATTATATTAACAGACTTTTTACGAATAACGGTTGTTACTTGTTAGCCAATCTTGGTCTCTCGTTGGATTAACACACATTTAAAAAACAACATGTATTTTTTATTAAGTCACAGGATTGAACCCACTTTCTATATGGAACCGCTCTGCCAAGTCGGATACCATGGCTGTATTATCAGGATATGCAAAAGTTAAAGTACCTACGTAGTAGTACCTATGTTTAAAGTTGCAAAAATCAATCATATCCAAAATGAATTCAATAAATGCAGTCATCTATATAAGTAGGTATATTTATTTTTAAATTAAAGTATGCAGCTATTAACACGTTCGTATTTTCAATAATATCCATTTACAAAAAGTTTCAAATCAACATTGTCCATAATATTATTTTAAATAATAATAAGAACACACATTTTCTATAATACTATAATAAATTTTCAACATATTTGGTAGTTAATTAAAATAAAACGCAATAAGCCACAATAGACACATTTAAAAAACAACGTGTATTTTTGTATATCCGCGGGATCGAACTAACCCACTCTTCATAAACGACCGCTCCCCCAACTCGGGCACATCTATTTAAAAGTAAAGTAGGTACTACGTACTTATCTATAAAAATCAATAATATCATAAATGAATTAAACAACAGCATTTACATATACCTATGTACCTATATACATTTATTTTTTAAATTAAAAAAGGTAGGTATTGCCATCTTTTTATTTTCAATAATGCATACTTACAAAAGGTTTCAAATCAACTAGTCCATTGTCCACACCAAAACAACAAAATATTGCTATTTCTGTAAGTTGCAATATTAATGTCTAAATAAAACACTTAAAAATACGTATAAAACCATCGTAATACAAGAAACACACATTAGAAAATAGGTAGGTAAGTAGATTATAAATACAATCACATCGTATAGGTATATTATTTATGTAGTTTCAACATTAAATTATTTAAAACCAATAAAGACATCTCATAAAATTCGTATTGAATCTAATTGGAAGAGCAAACTAGCGCCACATGTTGTAGAATACGTATTCCACGGTGAAATGTATTCCACGGTGAAATGTTCGACGAAGAACTCGTCATTTGATTAAATGTTGCACGAACTCATGTTTCACGTACTGCGGCACACGAATAAGTGTTCCACGAAGAACTGCATACGTACAAATTTCATGTAACCTGATTTAGCATGTTAGTACAATTATTATTAACATATTATTTTTTCTGCCCATTTTACAATATTATTGTTTTCAAAATTCATTGTCAACGACTTTTGTCAATTTTCACCAGGCCCACCCCAACCGAATGTGCAAAATATGCATAGCAGAAGTACGGTCGAATTTAGAGGTGGCCAAAATATTAGTGTCTAATTACATTTTGCTATTAGTGACTGTCGCTTTTTACAAATATATTTTAATCTGAACATAAATTCACAATAACTTCCATAATATTACTAAACTAAAGAATATACTTAACTTCTAACATCTGATTTAATGAAGTTATTTTGTAGTACATGTCGTATTTTTTGCACCTTTAAAATAACGTTTTCAGATAGATCGCCACCACAGAACAGATAATAAATAGAATACCGATGCGCTATATTCAATACACCGCATGGTGAAGCAGGCTTTTGAATGTGTGAGTGTCCTACGAAAATGAAGCACGCATTATGCACGTGCAATAGTGTGTGTAATACACCAACATTAAATTAGCGTAAATGCATAAACCGAGAGCAGTTTTCAATATTCGACGTAAAACGTATTCTAAACACGTGTGTAAGTTTAACCCGGATTCCTCCTTACTCGAGTCGGTTACCTGCTAACGCCTTACCCGTTGTGTATAATTCAGTTCCCATTATTTCTGAGTTCCCTGATCGCCACCCTCCTGAGCAATTAGCAATACATCTGTATCTATAGTCTATGGTCTGTATTTTAATTTACACATAATGCAACAATACTTTTTATAATATTTTAATTGCAGATAATACTTCGAACGATAAAAATATTTTTTCAATTCATTGGTTCGATTTTTTTTAATTTGAGTGGAAGGGCCGGTTTTTTTATTTCGCAAACACGTGGACTTATTTTTACCACGTTTTTATTAGCTCGTATTCTTGTTTGTCCAGTACAAATTTTTTCTTGTTTGTTCAAGATTTGTATTGGACGATTGAAGA
Source organism: Rhyacophila brunnea (assembly GCF_057557595.1). Classification (NCBI taxonomy): domain Eukaryota; kingdom Metazoa; phylum Arthropoda; class Insecta; order Trichoptera; family Rhyacophilidae; genus Rhyacophila; species Rhyacophila brunnea. The sequence continues at coordinate 2,210,503 of NW_028232796.1, read as the reverse complement.
TTTTTGACTAACTTCCCGACTATCTAGACATTCGAAACTTTTACAATATATCAGAACATGACGACAGTGCATTCTTTTAATACTTTTAGCCATATTTAAGCAGAATTAAATTCATTTTCAGTTAATTCTGTTTTGTATGTTTCGGAAAAAATTCGTAAAAAGTAAAACATTATTATAGGTTGCTAAGGAGGTCCTAGCAACTAAATTATTAATTACGTGCATTACTATGAAAATCAATATGAAATGTCAAAATGACATTTCAGTTTTCTATATTTATTCAGTATTTCTATTAAGCACAGAAAGTATTTATTAATACATAGAATTGTCAAGTTTATATGATTCAACAGAAAATTTAAAAACGTCGTAGGTATATAAAAAGTTCTTTTTATCTTGTATTTATTTCTTCTAACCCCTTTAATCAGGCTCGCACACAGAAAAATGAATTGAGGGAGTCCATTTTGAAAAATTATCATCATATCATTAAGTATAATATTTTTATTAACTTTTAAGGCGGCGGGGCGGGGTGAACAAAATCTAGCCAAATCTATGTCACTGACTTACACATTTACCCCGCCTACTATACCAAATATCCCATTTTCCATATATATATTCTTCATACTCAGACACTTCACACTTTGAGTATAGCTATAAACGCCTGACCTATATGTATAACTAAGAGTGTTAACCTACTACTTGTTACGAGTTATTGCATACACAAGTGTGCCGCGCATAGCTTATCATTACCCAATAATTATTAGGATCGTTAGTGTCCACTTTTGTCATCCACGCTGTCTTGTCTTTTAGAAATATCACATCATAATAATATTAAAGCAAACATTGGATGCCCTAGAACAGTGTTTCCCAACGATGGGTGTACACTACACCGGAGCCAATTTGAATAATATAGGGGGCATTGTGCAAATCATTAATATTTGGTACATTTTTTGTTAAAAACGCATTTTTGAAAATATATATTTTTTTTTGATTTTGCAACCATGACTCCGAGAAAATTTCTGTTGCCCCTCACATCATAATATTTATTTGAATGCGGTGCTTTAGCGCTGTAAATGATTTTTTACTGAAAAAAAAAGAAATCGTTTTGATATCACAAACTGTGGATATTTAAGATTAAAATTTACTAAAATTGTACCTCACATAAAAACTCTTTGCAGCTCACATCAAGCACAAGGATCGCACTAATTTTCTTCCGAGTTGTAGGTACATCTAACATAATATACATAGGCACTTACTTACGAAAGTTAAATTAAAAATAGTTTTGCCTATGTGCATTTTTTATTTGAAGCAATTAATTTTTTTTTAGAATTATTTAACTCTGAAATTTTGATAGGGGAGGGGGACATGGAGATTTTTGAAGTGAGGCATGGCACAAATAAGGTTGGGAAACACTGCCCTAGCATTTAAATTGTTACAGCAATAATTTATGAGTGTCACGGGTCTTCAGGTGGCCACAGACCTTGCGTGTTATAGAATGACAATAGGAAGTCATGACTTTCTGTCAAAGAAGAAGAATAGCTTTACTAATGTTATAACAATTTAACTAAAAAATTTGTATTTTTTTCACGTTTCTGGGGAATCCGGACCCCAAACCCCTCTCATATGCGCGCTTGCCTTTAATGATTGAATGACTGCATAATATAAACTTCCTGGAGAGGAAATAATGCTGTTTATTATTTTGGCTATGTCTATGGGGTGCATGAAGAGCTTGTGATAATATTAGTTTAAAGTCTTGATTGTAATGCTGTTTGCTAATGCGCTTGTCCTCTGCAGCTTAATTGAGTAATTAGCTAAGTGATCACGTGATTAATTGAGCTGATGCAGTGTCTCCGTAGGCATATATAATGTAATGAATACGCCATGCAATCGGGTGAATGATAACACTTATGAACATGCAAATTACATAGAGTTCAATGATTAATGATACCATGTCTAAAAACCCGATATCACAGTATTTTCAAAGCGCACGAGTACATAAAGGATGACGTGTATTTTATATAAACAATTCTTTGAACAGGTAACATTACGTATCTTTAATAATTGTGAGACATTTTAAAGTGATTTAATTAACCAAGAGATGTCACGGAGAGTTGAAGCTTTCGAGATTTGGCCGTAGGGACGCATCCTCAAAACTTCTTGAATTGACCAGGTGACAAAAATGTTGAAGTTCTCAATCGATTAGAAAAGGACCGAGAAGTTCTGCGTAGTATCAAAACCAGGAAACTACAGTACCAACGTCGGCCACATTTTTAGAGGACAAAAGTACAGCATTCCCCAACTTGTGATTCAAGGAAAGATCAATTATTGTAAGCGTAGCAGAGGACGACGCCACATTACGTGGCTTAAGAACCTCCGTGATTGGTACGAGTGCAGCTCCACTGTTCCGGGTAGCAGGTGACAAAGCTAAGATCTGCTTGATGGTGGCCGACCTCCGCTAGGGGATGGCACAATAAGAAGAAGAATTAATCAACACTAAATCTAAAGTCAAATATAAACTCACAATAAAACAATTTCGTCAAAGGATCTTATAAAATTATTACTTACATATTAATTAATGGTGATGTTTATCATTCAAATTTAGTTTAATAAGTTTTATGGATAAGTAGGTAGGTACTTAACATGAAATCATTTTTATTTATATCCGCTATGTGCCTGATAGACGGCACATTCATCTTAAAAGGAGTTAAAAGAAGCTACTTTTAAAAGTATTTTTTAATCAATACATATATGAAAGCTTTAAAACAAAAATAATATATTTTGTTAAATTACTTATATAAGTATACATTTACAAATTTAAAACAACGAATGTTCGTTGAAAGCTTACAGCTTATTATTACCCATTTCCGGTAAGTTTACTCGAATGTGGAGGAGATTTTTTTATAATAGTTAGGTACCTAAATATTTTTTTATATAATTTAAGCCTCCAGCTAGATTGTACATAGGTATTTCAATTTAAAAATGTTCGGTTTCTCTATTTTTCTGTTTATAGAATAAATAAAATAATAAAATGAGTAAACAGCTAGATACCTAGTGAATTTGCAGATAATTTGAAACTAAAAATGAAAAGGGGCGGTATTTTGAGTCTGCTTAAAGGTGGCACTTTGCTCAGGGACGTCACTGAGTCTGCAGTTTTGACCAATCATCATCTATGCTTAACCAAAATTTCCACGTAAAAGTTTGTGCATTCATTAAATACACCACCAACTCCCTAATTGAAATCGTCGTTTGTTGGCTTTTTTATTGTCATTGTGGAGCGTAACCTGAGAGGAGAAAGAACAGACGATTAGTATCTATATGTATTGCTTTTTTATATATTCGATACATTTTAATAGGTACTTGAAATGTACCCTGATAAAACTCACCTCTTATAAATCTGACCATGGCTTTATGCTTTTTTGCGTCAGTGTTAATGTCTCATGCATGCCCGTATGTAGTGTAAGCATGTCCCGTAGATGCTGGCGTTATAAAACGATTTTACACCTTCGTATAAAGTCGCCATAGAAGAAGACGCTAAGGGTATACTCTATGTCAAAGGGTGTGAGGCAAGCCTTAGGACCCACCGTGGCAGTAAACTTGAGAGTACTAAGGCTTCTCGCAGACTCGGCCCCGTCTCCTTTATTAGCGAAAGTTATTACTCCGGGCCTTTGAAGTGAGTCGTTGAGTTTTAAAACCCGCCATCGACATACGGCCGTCAGAAAGTTATTAAATTGTCGCTAGGTCCATCCTATTATAAATAGCGGATTTAGGCTTACACTTATAATACTGTTCATGATAAATTGTTTATTTTTCTTTTTAGTAAAAATGATCTTCAATACCATCAATTGCAGATCGTATATGATGTTCCATGATGCTGTTTATCGTGCGATTAGCGTATTTGATAGCACTATTTTACAGGATTTACAGGATTTTTTGATATAATGTGATGCTGAAGTTTGTTATTGTTTAAGTATTAAAATTAATTTTGTCTGTAGCATAATCATTAATCTTTATATACCCACTCATCATTTATAGCGCTGCATCCCTTGAGCCATTCAAAAAACTTTTTCAAGCTTGAACGATCTAAAACCGATGCTTTTTTGTGTACCTTTAATATTTTATGTGATTATTAACTCAGATATAGGTACATAATTATTGTATAGGTTTTTTGTACTTTCACTGTATATGGAATAAATACACGGATAAAATATACTATTTTCATTCATCTAACTTTTGAAAAAATCAATAATTAATAAACAATTGGATTATTTTAACGCTATGAATGTGTTAATTGAGTTAGCATTTACTTGGTAGAATTCCATTTTACAAGAAATGAAAATATAATTAATATTAAATTCTACAGGTTTTCTACAGGTAAATTCTACAGGTTACCTGTAAAATTTAATATAAATTATATTTTCATTTCTTGCTATGAAGTATCATATTGTTAGCAATAAACTGTTAAACGTAATTTAGATGGACTAAAGTATCAAATAATTATTATGTTACGTGTTTTAAAAAGTATTAAAAAGATAATACGATAAAACGAAATAAAAAGAAGAGGGTTGATAGGCTTGTTGATTTTAAAATAAATGTTTACCATATGATATAATATAATACAGTACAACTGCTATTAAATATTTGGCAGAAAATACAATGCATACAATTATTCATAGACTATATTAACAGTGGAATAATAGGGTTATACTTGAATTTGTTAAACTATGTGTATTTAAATTCATGACATAAGCTAAAAGTCAAAAGGGAGATATTATAATAAGCTAATAATTTTACGCTGAAAAGTATTTTTTAGCAATAGTCCTCGCATTGACAATTTTAAGATATATTATTTATCGAATATTAAAGTGACTATAAAGCAAAATTGAAAATCTTTCTTCAAGCAAAAATAAGAAATAATCTGACTGCCCCCTAAACATGACGCATCTCCTGGGACTATTCCAGACGATAAGAAAATCATAAATCAGCAAAATATCGAAAGTTGGAAAAGGTCAGGATTTTATATTGCATTATTATACTCAGATACTCGATTCATCAGCGAAAAAAATAAAAGTCTAAGATCAAGATAAATAGTATCGCAAATAATATAGTGTGCGTTGTACACTACATAAGATTTAGTCGAAAAATATTTACGTTCTACGAAAAAAAATATGGAAAATCGTTTTGCATTTTATCAACTATTACCTCCTGTCATATGCCATATGCTTTTATATAGCGTAAGATACGAATACAAGATGTGTTTTTTATTTAAAATATTATTTTGAAATTTAGGTACATACCAATGTTTTTGACAGCATTGTTGGTGTATTAGCTGACCCTCCCTCAATCTGTAACGATGCTCCAGCGCATCTATTCTATAAACAAGACTGCTAACGGTAGCTATTATAATTGTTACAATAAGTTAGCCGTCTAAACAGTCAAAACTTTTAATCTCGCTCTAAAATTTAGAACACCCGAGAGAGGTGCTGTTAAAACATAGCACTTATTGTAACAATAAGGTAGGTACAACTAACTTATTGTAGTTGTTACAATAATTGCTAATACTTCTATACAAAACTACCCTCGATAGCTACCGATAGTGGCCGATAGCAGTCTTGTGTATAGAATAGATGCGCTGGAGTCATTTACCTGCAGTTAGGCCGATATGATCAAAAACAATTGGCACTGGAGCAAAGAAAATAGTGCTACGCTAAGCTTGCTGTATGCCCCAATACTAACGTCAAGATAGAACTTGCCTAAATGCTTATTATAACCACCAAAGGCTTAACCTAAGAGAAAATTCAATATATTTGGTTAGGCTATAATATTCCATGGTCTATTTTACATTTTTCAATTGACTTTTGAATTGGTCACGGTTAACTGTAAAAAAACTTATTTTTTCGCAGTTATCCGTCAAAAATAGTCGTGTATCTATTGTAGGCTATACAATATTATAATACATAATACTATTGTTAAATGATTGTGTGTTAGCTCTGAGTTTTGATTTTTTAACAATGATGACAGTTGACAGAAAAAAAACTATTAAATATTCATTTTGTTTAATTTTTGTACGTATACTTAAGTGTGTATTATATATGGTGATAAATCTATTGTAAAACAAAACAAAACAGAAGTATTGAAAATCTGCAGACGACCATACAATCTTTTCCAAATCTTGTTCAGCCTTGTTAACTCCTTGACACTTTTATAGGACGTTAAATCACATATCCGATCCTAGCTAGACCTGGACCCTCCTTTTTTAATAAAACGCGCCCCTTTTGCAATACGTCGGTTGGAATCTAACAAATCACTACGTACTACTGCGGCTGTCTTGTCGGCCGCTATAAAGCTCGACCACTTGTGATGTCATTACACCTGCCCAGAGCTTTTGCTTGGAGCTTTCGCGTAGAGACGCCGCCAAGACGGACAGGACAATAAGCGAACATCCACTAGGGACTTGCTCACGATATCTACCGGTCAAATAATAAAGTATTTCGCAATTATTTGCGTACACCTTTGCATTTAACAGCTGTTTGCCGCAGTGTTATTATTCCCTCATTGTCCATTGGGAATCCGTTTTAATGCAATTGCCTTGCATATTTATTCGACATTGCCTAATTTATTGGTAATGCAAACTTAATTAGTCGATAATTATGTCTCTATGGGATAGTTTTCATTTAAATTAGCTTCAGCTAAATATTTTGACTAAATTAATAAATTATTTGGTTCGATTGTATATTTAGGGAAAATTATTTAGCATAATCGCTGTTATGTTTTTTGCACAATTTGTATAATTTTGTATAATATTATTGTTGCCAGTTATCAATGTATTATTCTATGCTAATTGGTGACCAAAATACGTCCGCTCTCAAATCAAATCCTGAAAGGTATTTTAAAATTAATTGTTGTATTTGATTACAACAATTTCTATTAAAATTCAAATGGATTTAAGTTTTGTACTATTCTATTTGAGTCATTTTTTGCGACCCGGGTTTCGCCTTTCGGCATCTTCAAGCACTATGTACACTCATAAAAAGGCAAATAAACACTGACTTGCCTTTTGGTGAGTCTACAAAGTGTTTGAAGATACCGAAAAGCGAAACCCGGATCGCGAAAAACGACTCAAATGGAATAGTACAAACTACTACTAATTACTACTAATTTCAAATTCCATCAAGCACCATCAGTCTATAGTATTAATTTCTTTTAATCTTGAGCGTGACTGCTTTGATTTATTTTTAATTATCGATAGTTCAGTCGATTTCCTGATGATGGTGATTTAAATGGATGGCACTCGACCCTGTGACCTTCTTTATTAGACTATAGCTAGCAGTGATCACAATCTTTTCCAGACTGACAGTAACTGAAGAATGGGTTCCGTAGAGACATTTATGCGCACAACTACCTATAATATATTATGTAATACGAAGAATATTCTACTAACAGAGCATCATGAACGTATTGAGTTGCCTAATATCAGATTATACTATTTCATTAAAATTAGTAAATTGTAAATCATTGCGTTTTTCGTGGTAATAAAAGGTTAGAAATCACTTCAAAATGTTATGTTTTTTTATGTAATACAAATACGTGGTTACTAATAAAAATATGTATACTTAATATAACATGTCATACATAACAACTACAGCCACATTAAGGAATGAAAAAAAGAATTCAGCGAGGCAAGCAAAGCAATTGAATTATTCTCACAAAATATACAAGTAATTTGTATAAATTTTTGGTTAGCAACTGGTAAAATATTCTCTGTTTACTTCATGAAACCCAAATTGTAGGCGCAACCAAATAGGGCTGAGATAAAATGGTTATCGATAAACTCATAGAATTAAATTCACCGAATAAATATTATTTAAAAGGTATTTAATTTGAAAACACAAAGGTAGGTACCGATTTATTAGAGTAAGTATAAAATTTAACTTGACATTAGAAGATAACATATTGTTATCTTACGCTGTATTGTTAACATAATATAGCTGAATATATCTTTACTCTCCACTTCTTACAAACTTTATAATTATACTATTATAATTACTACACAATTCAGTAGATATTTTTAATACTGGTTGTATTTATGTTTTAATGTCAATAGTTTATTATATTGTCTCTACCAAAAATCGATACTGTAATCTTAACATTACTTTGTTTTCTCATAACATGAATAATGTTATCGTTCAAAGTTATATTCTTGAAATATTTCTATCAACCACCAACTGGCCTGGTTGATGACATCCATAATTCCACCCAAAATTGATATAATATTGTCTACGCTGTTTTCAAAATACTCCATCGCTGGACATAACAATATATTGTAGTGTTTCATGATTCTACCTAGTCAATTTGATTATTATTGAGATTGATATATTTTCTATGAATATTTTTTTTTTATGGAACTATTGAATAGGATGAAGGTGGAAACAAATTGTGACCACCCCACGCTACAAAACGCGACGCGTGTGGAGTGACACCATACCGTACGATTTTCTACTATGTAGTTTGTAGTACACACTAGGGAATCCAATCCCGGGATCCCGGACAATTTTTCGATACCTATGAATCCCGGAATTAATAAACTTAATCCCGAAACCTTCGGGATTAATTTTTTTATGAATCACAAAAAATTATTATGTCTACAAAATTATGTTAGTGAAGTGTATGTACCTGCACATATCACAGGAGGAATCGCCAGATGCTCACGGATAATAAATAAGCATTTTTTGTTGTCCCATTGTTGTTCACCATTTTTATTTTATAGTATATAATAAATAATATAAATTATTAATTGTGAATGCAAATATTATTTTTTTAAATTTTAAGTTTTTTTCTGAATATTAATATTGGTCTGCAAGTTTATGGATATGACTAAATTTGCAAGCAGTGACTTCTTTTAATTATTTTTCTGTGGTTATTATTCGATGAATTTACTGTCTGGACGAGCCAACAATAGCAATTTAACCGCGCAACATTGAATTGCCCTGAGTTACTTTACGGCGGTCCATGTTTTCCTATTCCCAAGCAGACGGACCCTTTCTGCTACCGCCAATCCTAAGCGCGAGTCCACTTTTTGCTGGTGATTTAGTGCCGGTGTCATTGTAGTGTTGCTTTTGAATAAATTGGCAAGTTTTTGCGATTCGTTTTCAATGCTCGGCATCTTCGTACACATGTATTTCGGAGACACGTATTTTTTTTCAGCGAAACCCATGGCATAGACTCTTATTCGAATGCCGTTGCGTTATTTATTTTTTGCGAAGGTTGACACTTTCGAGTCCCTTCGAAATAAAATGATAAAACATCGAATTCTTTTATAACTAGAAAATATTTTTTTGCGAAATCTTGAAAGTTGCAAACGATTCGATAAGGTATTGATGTTTCTACTGCTGACTAAAATAAGGCCCAATTCATTTTATATATTTATATTTACATAGTAATTTATAACACTAAGGTTAGAAAAACAATTGGCTTCATCTGGCATTAGTTAACAGAATGGATTAAGAAAATAGTCATAGGAATGCAAAAACCAGTCACCATGGATCACGGATTTGAAGGTTGATTTAAGACTTAATGACCTTCAGGCTATACAACGAAAGGAACAAAAGGCCTATATCAATGTTCTCAAATACATTTAGGTGAAACACTTTAATACATACCTAACTATTGAACATTATATACTTTTCAACGTGTGTTTAAGTTTATCCCACTTTTTTCTCACTCTAATGTAAATTTTGTTACTTAATTAATTAATAAAGTTAATTCTCATTATGTTTGTATTCACTGGTTGCTAACATCCTCTTAAAAACCTACAAAAACGTGTTTGAGATCATTTTAAGTTTTATATTGTTCTCTTTGTTACTTCTCATCTAGGTCTAAATAGGGGTAGTTAAAAAAATTTCACCCCTCCCCCGAATATGCAGAAACCACGATAGTAATTAGATGAATGTACTACAATACATTATTCATATTTATAGAGCCAATAGTATTTTATTAAATTCTGTTATAATGTCCCACTCCTCTTATAAGGAAATCATCACCCAATCCTCTTATAAGGAAATCCTAATACTCACTTATACGGTACCTACAATATAATAATATTGAGTAAATTACTTCTCCATCACTCACGTATCCGCTTAGTAAATCGGAAGTTTGAATATACCGGGTCTGGAAAATTTCACTTGTTATTTTTCAATGATTAGTCCAAGGCATAAATCAAATATCAATATCTACATCGGATGGTAGAGCAAATAAAAAAATCGAAGTTTCAAGTAAGAGATTTACGTTTTGACTCTACTCTACTACTAACTATACCTGGTGTGTAAAAAATTGGGGTAAAATATTGGCTCTTTCTAAGATAAGATATTTGATATAATTATATCAAATATCTCTAAATCGTGGACTGACTAAAATTAATTACAAGATAAAAAGAACTTTTTATGTACCACGTTTTTAAATTCTCTGTTGAATCATATAAACTTGACATTTATATGTATTAATAAAAACTTTTTGTTGTACTTGATAGAAATACCGAATAAATATTATAGAATACAGAAATGTCATTTTGATATTTCGTATTGATTTCCATAGTAACGCACGTATATATTAATAATTTAGTTGCTAGGACCCACTTAGCAACCAATAATAGTGAGTAGTAAATATTACTTTTACGGATTTTTACAAAACAGAATTAACTGAAAATGAATTCAATTTTGCTTAAGGATGGCCAAAAGTATTAAAAGAATGCATTGTCGTCGTGTTGATATATTCTAAAAGTTTCAAATGTCTAGCTAGTCGGGAAGTTAGTTAAAAATCTTGGACAAACAAGAAAAAAATGTACTGCACTAGAAAAAATCTGTACTGGACAAACAAGAATACAAGCTAATAAAAACGTGGTAAAATATAAACATCACTAATTAATGATTAATAATGTCGTTATTTAAACTGGCTTAAAAACTACACTGTATGAAGGATAGCTGAAAAATCCGCAGTTTTGACCAACTCTTTTTTTACCAAAGAGAAAAGAAAATACTGTAAATTCAGTGTGATGAAATGATAAAGGGTTAAAAATATTCGATTTGCTGGGAGGTTTTCAATTCATAGTGAATTAATGCTCCGACAGTTTATGGTGTGTCCCATGTGCAAGTGAATAAATCGACTGAGGTATTTTGGTTCTGTGGAGTGGAAAATGTCATCGAATTTTTACTATGTATATATATCGCATAATTTAATATGTATCTTTCAGATTTTTTTCATTGTCGAACTTATTGTAAATTATAATAATATCATGTCGAATGATTTTTTAAATCGACTACCTAGTAAATAAAATCTTATTAATATACTAACCTACTTTATGTGTTAGTGCTTTCTTATATTATTGTATGTAGACATATAGAGTTGGAGTTGCGAATTTCAAGTTATAATTATATACGCATGTCTAAAAATTGTCACAATCCTTATAACTGAGAAAGTGACAAATTTGACGTCATCATACTGATTTCAATGGACCAAGGAAGCTCAGCATGATATTAAAAAATAAAAAAAACTACACTAAATCACCCGCATTGTGAAAAAACAAAGGTACAGCATTCCTCAGTTCATTATAAAAGGAAATATCAAAGCTGTAGGTACATGGCAAAGAAGACACTACATTAATTTTATAGCTAAAGCGTATAGATTCACTTCCATAATGTTTGATTTACTTTCGATTTCGGGCATAACATAAAAGAGCGACGATCGCCCTGATGATGGTCGATTGCTTAAGGGTATAAGCACAATTGGATCTGGCTAAATTATCTTTTCCACTGCAAGCCCATAACTAATTAAGTTAAATGTAAAAGTATCTATAAATATTTTATGAGAATCAGTTGCTACCCATTTATTCGACCCTCTTTTCCTTGTGCTCTGTAATTTCCAAAATCTTATTATTCGTATTAATTGAAAGACGCATATATTTTTTTTACTAACTCGTTGGAATTAGAACCAGTAAACCATGAATCTGTAACACTTATAATATGCATAAATTATTTCATAGTAATGAATAAGCTGACGTTTTTTTATAACAGTAGCATAATATAATATATCATGTCATTCGACTAAGGTCACCTAAGCTACAAAATCGGGCTGCATCAGAACTGTATGATATTATTATAAAATATAATATGAGTTAGGGAATCTTTCATTGCTTAAATTTTTAGGTGCATGAGTGCATGAGATAATTTTAAATTAGGTATCCATAAGCCATGACATACTATCAATACTATTAAAATCAGGTGGATAAATCTTGTAAAATATCCTGTAGAATAATCACGATTTAGAAATATTTTACAATATGAAAATAATATGTATATCAATGAAGCTTATGCCAAAACGATATATATATAATGCTGTATTATGTTTTTGCTAATGAATGGCTATAAATAATTTTTCATCCATTTAACAGTTATATTATTTTTACACTGTTACAATATATGCCATCATCATTATCACCATCGGTGGTTTAACAACCCAGGGTTGCTTCTAGACTCCTCCAAAAACTTTGCCTATCTCCCCATACCTACGGCCAATGCGCTTCAGGTGTTACAAAATATATAAACACTTGCATATGCACTTACGTACAATAATTGTGAACACCGTTTCTTGATATAAATATTTTTTTTATTTACCATGTCCGACCCTAAGAAGATCAAATGAGCCTCCACAGAGTGGAGGTTATATTAATATTTTTTAGCGAGAAATGGATGACATTCACTTGCCCAACCTATAACGTACATACTCCGGGTGCAACCACACATTGAAAAATAAGGTGAGCATTTTCCGAGACCCGGGATTCGAATCCGATACCCTTGATATCATAGTACACCGACGCGGTAACCGCGTCATGGGGTAAATTTTACGGTAACTGGACAAAACAGAAGGGCCAGGGGAAAAATGAAACATTAATTTTTGTGGAATCTATTTAGGTTAGGTTAAGTTTGTTTAGATTATGTTAGGTTAGGTCATTATTTCGTTGTACCTAGTCACCCCAATCATTTTGAATACAGGAGGACCTCGACTTTTGCACATAATTGGTTCCTGAAAAGGTGTGCGAATGTTGAATGTTCGAAAGTAGAGGGAAATAAAAAAAAATTAAATTGTGTGTATTTTGAAATATTTATTTATCAAGTAAACATAAGATGTTTAAAAGACATGTTTAAGTGGGGTATGCGGGTGTTTCTTCTTCTTCTTATTTTAAATAAAATATTTTAAATGGTAAATCATTAACTTTACAATATTGCTTAACTGCTGGCACGAAATGTAAAGTGAACCAATTTTTTAATATTAACGCAGTAAACCAAGGCTTTTTTATTTGATTACTGGAAGCAATTCTTTATACTTCCCTTTCAATGCTCTGGGATTTTCTGGTTGATAAATTAACATTGGCATCAATTTTAAATCACCAGCCAAGTTTCCACCAAGAAAAAATGTTAATCGGTTTTTAGAAGGTTTATGCCCAGGGGCAACTGATTCTTCCTTAGATAAGAATGTACGACTAGGCATTTTTTCCAAAATAAACCGGTGTCATCTACATTAAATATTTGGCTAGAGGAATATTCTCTATCTTCAATAATTTTGGATAATGAGGAAATAAATTCTTTTGCAGCATCTTTATCCGCATCAGCCGATTCTCCAGTGAATTTAATATAAACCAACCGTTACTTGCTTGAAAAATCGTGTTAGAATCTTCTTTTTCTAGCCTTCCAATCTTTGTACACACTAAGAGCCTTCCCTTGAATAATTGAAATATTCAGAGGGATATCTTTTTGATGTTAGTCGTCGATCCATGATGACAAATATTTTTCCATTTCATCCATAACTATGCCGTGTCTTTTGGAAACAACCTTTAAAGATAATAAATTTCCACAATTTTGAACGTATTCCTTAAGTTTATTTTTATTTTTCAAAATTGAACATATCGTAGTAGACCTGTTTATATCATACGAACATCCAATTGAAGCAAAAGATTCACCGCAATCAGAACGTCATGTGAAGTTTATAAGTCCTTGATTTCTTTTTGTTCGTATCAACACTGCAGTTTTTTCCGTTTCTCACTCATGTTTATAAATTTTTAGGGTGAAATATTTCAAATGAAGAAAATTAGAAAAACGCACAACATCACACGCCCGCACGCGCTCCTGCGCAAGACTAAACATATCCTAGCTAGCTCACAAGCAAAGTGACGGGTGCGAACAGGATGCAAGTGATGCAAGAAATGCACTTGCTTCTGAGCGAGCGAGAAGGGGATATCTTAACCCCACGGCCAGCGCGACGTTTTAAAAAAACGATTTTTTTTGAAATGTGCGAAATAGCGAATTGTGCGAAAGTCGAACGTTCGTAAGTCGAGGTCCGCCTGTATATCATATTGATTAAGATGAGATATCCTATGCTTGCCGGCAACACCGAGTTAAGTCCCGTTTATTTGAGGCTTTCTAGCGATTAGGAATGCAAAAATTTGGTATATAATTTGATTTATTATGGCGTATTGAAAATCTGTGCTATTAAAAATCTATCAACATAATAAAGATAGGACAATTCCAATATTAAATTTATATTTTCCCTGAAAGGTCATAGTTACATTAAATTTATCGTTGTTCTGTTTTGTCAATGTTCTGTTTTTTCATGTTCTGTTTTGTCATATTCTGTTTTTTCACCATTTCGTAAATATATTTTTTTAGGCGATATGTATTTCATTTATAATATCATTAACAGCACTCCTTGAGTAGGTATAGTGATACGTACTCGATCGATCACAACGTTGAAAACATTTATCTTAGCTAACCACGGCCAATTCCCCATGCATAATGTATGGAATTTTATTGGCTTGCACGGTGGCACGACACTCCCGAGTCCTTCAAAATCGTATTATTTTTATTACAAACATGCGGCACTCTTTCTTCATGCGCCATCTTACCGAGTCTCCGAGTCAGGATCGCGCATAGGTCTTATTCCTCGAAATTATTCCCTTGCGATGTGATGTGAGTTCAGGTGACGTAGCACTGTGAAATGCAGGGTAATTGAGTGAATTCATAAATTGAAAAATGTTTTATCAACTTTCATGAAAGAGAATAATAAATGTGGTTGTCAAAGTCCTCATCGTTTTTTTATTATGATAGTGTCTATTAATTAAAAAAAATATTAATTATATCTTTGAAGAGAAAATATCTATCTAAATAGCTTAATATACATAATTTGAAAACATCTCATGCTTAAGCACACTAGAAAAAATCGTTTATGTAGAAAAAATACTACGCCCGACGAGACTTGAACGTGTACTAATCCGCTAGATTCGCGATTCGCCAGTATGTTTTACCATTAAACCACGGGCGCCTTAGATAATTACGACGATTCTAACTAGTAGTTGTTACTTGTTATATGAATGCTTATCGAATTGCGTTATAAGGTTGGATATCGGTTTTGGTATATTAAATTAAGGTAGGTATCAATTAATTCCGTAATTACTAACCGATTCTATGCATGAGATGTTTTCAAATTATGTATATTCAGTATACTTATAGAATGTGACATTCTAAAATTTTGTGTCTTATTCGTTGAATAAAAAAATAGTTTATTATTAAAATAACTCAATATTCAATAAGTCGAAGACACTTAAAAACTAGCAATATAAAACCACAACACTGCTCCACTGAACATCAATTTGACAAAAGTTAAATTTATGATTAGAGTTTAGATAACCTATTAAATTAAATAAGTGTGCGCGGTCAATTGAACGCGAAAAAAAATACCTACGCGGAAAAATGCATACAAACAGATTGAAGAAAATAACGTTACAAATCAAATTGTAGGTATAATGAAAAATGTTTGTTTTTACATACATAGCGTCTGATAATACGTATCCAATTAATATTTTTAAATAATGTTTATTCAAGTTTACAGCCAATTGAATGAGTTATGGTAGATTTATCAAATATAATTTCGTTTTTGTTCGCAGTGATCAATTTAAAATTTACCTAAAATAACTGTACCTCATGAATACAACGCAATTGATTGCACACGTAGACGGCGTAGATAGTTTCAGAAGTTTATTATTTAATATATATTATTAATAATTTATTATTTACGCTAATATGGCATGGTGAATCTCTTAATTCGAATTTTTAATAATTATTCAAATTAATACCCAATTGAATGGGTTACACTGGTGAAATTTTAATGTTTTTATGTATCAGTAACTCAATTATGAACAAATAATAGGAAAATAGTTAGACTTAATTATAGTATTTTATCTTTTGCGATCAAATTTTTTGGACCCAAATTAATACAATATTATTCGTCATTTAATCTAGTAATAAGTACTCATCAGCAACATCTTTGTGGCTACGTGTTAAATCTGTGAACTAACAAGCTCCTCCCATTTAGTAGACAACAGCGCCTAGAAGCGTAGCCAAGAAGGTGTTGCAGAAGAGTAAGTACCTACATAAATGTATTTTAGAAAGTCATTATTTTGAATTAACTTTAAAATGAAAATACTTGATTTGTTTTTTCTTCATCGAGTATTAAATACTTTATTAATAATTAAATAATAAAGAAAATTAATTCCATCAGGTGTCATAGTTTTAAAGTCTACGCTGGAAGTGCAAACAGTCCGTTGACTGCAATATATTATTTGTATCGCGCCAAGAAAACAAGTCAAAGAGTGCTCTAATGAAATTCTTCCCTCCAGTCATTCGCTTTGGCGCGATCTTTTCCTTGTTAATAATCGCGACGCACTTATTTAAGTAAGTCTCTCTCTCAAAAGATACTGCGTTTATTTGTTTCCTTGCAATTTATCACTTTCAAATTTGTAAGGACTTACAGACTGCAAAACATGTCCGCTGAAGCACATCTTTTGTGACTAATTGAATTTATTAGGAAACTTGTTTTCCACCTCCACAATGCTGTTTTCAAAAATTTTGCTGCTTTTGATTATTATAAAAACACTGTAATCGTACAAAAATAATATATATATCTCTTCTTGGTCGTACACTCATGGCTGAGGATCGTGCCCACTTTTTAATTTTGACATGCTTTGAGCGACCGAGACTTTCCATCCTTCTCGATCTCCCGATTCTTTCAGGGTAGAATGAATGGTGCCCCCAGATAGCTCTTTTACTTTACCTTCCCTGGAGGTTACCCAAAACCACCAGTCTTTCCAGGTTATCCGGTCAATATATGCAAAAAATTGCAGAATGCGTCTCAGACATATTGTCGAGAGCCGTTCCTTTATCCGCAGTCTCTGGATATTTGACTGGTTCGTCCTGTGTTCTATCTAATAAATACGAAACATTTGGTGCCAACACCCCATCTCAAAGGCATCAATTGCCTTCCACTCCTTTGCCTTCAGGGTCCATGACTGGACTCCGTATTAAAATATAGAGAACATTAATGTTTTCACATGCATCATTTTTGTGGCAATCGAAATCCCCGATCCTTCCATATAGTGGTAAGACGTTTTATTTTTATAAAATTTACATGAAATTAGATAACTATGTTTATATTTTTGGAAAACTATCGAGCGCTCCGGTTCGTAAAATTTTCTATTTTGAGTGCTGGATCTGTGCCATAAGAGGTGCTACTCACCCCAAAGATAACGCTACGTGTATCTTGAGCAGTTACCGATCCAATCACTATTAATGCGTAATACTGAATAACTTATTTATTTTTATAATAATTTAATTTATAATAAATAGTATAAGAAAGAAATTATATAATTTAATCTCAACCTAAAAGCAAATCGCACAAGACAATAAAGCATACGATATGTATGTTTAAATTGTGTCTGGTAAAGTTTCTCCCACCTCAGTGATGGTGATATTTCATACAGAAGGTGTGTCAAACTATAATTATTATGCTGTCTTGTTGGTCATTCGCTTACGGCTAACAATCGCGAACACCTTGAAATAAAGTCATCTTTTAAACGAAATAGATTCTGTTTACCCCATGATTCTCTGCTTCTCTTAGGCCGGAGTGAAGGCCGCTTCCAATAAGCTCACTCACTTGGTCACTCTAGTGCGCTGTCGTGCTTCCTCTATTTTAATGGAAGCTAATCTTTAACCTAACTCAGGTTCTTAGATAATTGTGTCGCTACATTTCAAAATCAGCCAAGTCCACCTTTAGGTATTTTTTACTTTTTTGTGAATTGCTGAAGAACTACTGCCTTCTAACATTTATGCATTATCAAAATGAGGAATTTATTAATTTTAGATATTCTATACTCGAAATAATATAAACTTTCACCCTTGTGACTGTGTATTTGACAAAACAAAAAGCTGTTTTTCTCCTATTCATTTATTATGGATTTGGCTGATTTTTAAATCTAGCAACACAATTATATTGTTAAGAACCATTTCTTTATCTGAAGTCTCTGGATGATCAAAACATCCGGCGCTAACACTACATTTTGCAGGCATCAATTATTGCCTTCCACTGCCTTCCTCTCACTGCCCATGTCGACCCTTACAAAATTATGAAGAACACTAATCAACGTACATACTAGCATAATTTTCTTCGTAAATAAAACTCTGTGATCCTTCCATATAGTGGTAAGACATGTAATCGCATTTTTTGAATTCTGTGTTCGCCTTCTAATTTCTACTTCACATCCGATTTTTCCACTAATGATCAATTCCAGATATTCACCGTTTCCAGAATCGGTAGAATATTAGCCCGATCGATGGTCATTGACATGGTTTTATTTTTATTTATACTGAAACCGTATTTGCAACTCTCTTCATCTGCCTCTACTATGACATTTTTGTAAGTTCCTTTCATCAGGACTAATTAAAGAAAAAATATCTGACACAATGTATATATACAAAATGGTACATACATACATATTGTATTGTTTATTTCTTTCTTCTTTCGACCATGTCCGATCTTGATAGGATCATATGGGCCTCCACAGTGAAGAGGTTTGTATTAATAGCTTTTGTTTTTACGAGAAATGGATGTCAGCCACTTGCTCAACCTATTAGATCCATCCATACTCTGACTCATACACAAATTGAAAAACAATATGTGTACTTACCCCACTTGACTCACGACGCTATAGCGCGACGTCAGCTATTGTGGGATTTGTTAAGTGCAAAAAAAACTATTTACCTACTACCTGCCATATATTTTATAAATATTACTCACTAATTACATTACACAATTATATAGTTTTTTAATTTCCAGAGATACGTTTTTTCGTATGATAATTTATTTTGTATTGGACACTTATAAATTATAAGTTATAATTCTCTAATACCTCTATGTTTATAATCCTACAATGCTTCAGGCAAATTGTTTGCAAGATGATATCTTTTTCGATTTGAAATAACTCACCGACGAAAACAGTTTTTTTTTTCAATTATATTTGAACTCACAAGTTGAATAACGCTTGCTAATTTTTCATTAAATTCAATGTAACTCCTAGTAAAAAGTTATTAATTTAAAAGTATATTCTCTAACGAGTTCTTATTAACATTATATAAAGTAACTTATTCACAAACATATTGCCAAGAGCTTATCTATAAGTTCAGATGCTGATAAAGGTATTGTTTTTACATGAAGGCAATTTCAAAATAAAAAGATTGGAGACGAGGACATATTTAATTTCAATATATAAAAAAACTATTCAACATTCCCATACAAAATCGGGACAGCCTGAGTATCAAAGGTTTGCCACCCCTGCCATATC
Source organism: Rhyacophila brunnea (assembly GCF_057557595.1). Lineage (NCBI taxonomy): Eukaryota > Metazoa > Arthropoda > Insecta > Trichoptera > Rhyacophilidae > Rhyacophila > Rhyacophila brunnea. Next base: position 2,190,795 of record NW_028232796.1, on the reverse strand, counting down.
TGATTATTTTATGTTATCAAACATAATATTACACTTTGATACATATGCGAAATAGCAAACAATCTACCATTGCACCTTCAATTATATCAACAACAACAAATCATGCCTACTTTGGCGAGGGAATGCTTAATTGCTAGCGTTGTTTTTGGTCTCACAAATAGTCTGGTTAACACTAAATTTGAGAAACGAAAGCTTGAAAGCACTGCTATTATTTAACTTATGGCCTTGCGTTAATAATAATTAGAAGTCTCGCCATTGTACAGTGATAAAGTTGCCCCCAAATGGATTGAGGCTTTTGTTGTATTATTAATATTTAATGTTGTGTATTATCCTTACGACGTTGCCATTTATACTGAAATGTCTGGCATAAATTAATTATTTAAATGTCAATAATATTTCAACTGAGTATATCATACAAATATTTTTTTTTGTTAGAAATATATCTGTTGCTAGGTAGTTACTAACTATTTTTTTTATGAAAAAACATTAAATATCCATATTCATTTTCACAAATCTACAAAATGGCTATCATTGGGTATAAAACACGAAAAATGAATTAAGTCGTTGAATATTTTATTTTGTTCAATGTCCATGTATTAAAAGTTATGATCTTATCAATCTCAATATACTATGTAAGTTCATAATATGTATACATTATGTATTATTATCTATTTAATAGATACTCAATCAAAAATATCTGATTTATTTGGTTTTATTTTATATTGATGGGATTCTGGACAGAATGCGAATAAGGGATGAAACAAAAGTGTTTCATAATTTTTATGTAATTTATAATATTTAAGTATGTTATAAAATTATGTATGTTATTTCAGGAGAAAAAAATATCTTATAATTAAATATTATTTAATTACTGTCCATTTATCTTCAATAAATCTACTTTTAAAATTTATTAGTAGGATTTTTATTTAGTATCAGTTGATAATGAATGACCAATAAAATTGATGAAACCGGTTCTGAATGTTATTAAACTAAGTGGAATAAGTACCTACTACATATTTTGCTGTATTTTATTTACCATAAAATGAAGCATAACGCCCTCAAAATGAATAATTACAAGATAAAAAGAAATTTTTATGAACAACGTTTTTAAATTTTCTGTTGAATTATTATGCTCAATATGCTCAAACTTGTACTTGATATACTTGATATGAAGTAAATAAAAAAAAACAAACAAACAAACAAATATAGAATACTGAAATGTCATTATCACATTTCATTTTGATTTCCAGAGTAACGCACGTATATATTAATAATTTAGTTGCTAGGACCACCCTAGGACCAACCAATGATAGTCTTTTACTTTCTACGGATTTTTCTGAAATAACTTTCCATACAAAACAGAATTAACTGAAAATTAATTCAATTCTGCTAAAAGATGGCTAAAAGTATTAAAAAATGCATTGGCGTCGTGTTCTGATATATTATAAAAGTTTCAAATGTATAGCTAGTCGGGAAGTTAGTTAAAAATCGATTGCAAGATTTGTACTGGAAAAACAACGACCGGACAAACAAGAATACTAGCTAATAAAAACGTTGTAAAATAGACCGTTCTAATGTGTGTAATAACAGTAGACAAAACTCATCACGCAGTGAAATATATAACAATACATAAAGAGTAACTTAGAACCCACTAGATCGATGAAATAATAGAGTATAGTGGACGTAAGTATATATCAACGAAAGACTAACAATCGAGAAGAGTGGAAACAGCCCGGAGAGGCTTTCATACAGTAGTGGGTCGAGAGTTAAGTAGCTGAGGTATTTAAAATAAATTTGAAATTTTCTTCTAAGAAAGGCAATGCTTCGGTATTTCATGAAGAGACCTAGTTATCCGAATGGAAACAACAGGAGCCGTATTTAACTTAAGTTTTGGGACCTTACTTCTATCGGAATCAAAATCAACCTGTTCAAATTTTATTAGTATGACGGTACAGTTTTTACGGTAGCGAATCATTACACATTACGAAAATCCGATCAACCGCATGCTGAGGTTCAAGAACAGATACTAGGTGTAAGAAGGTGTACTAGAGTCTAGACCATATTGTATCCTTTCATCAAATCTAAGATGATTCAAGATTTATGATACACTTGGTTGTGTATTGGATCTGCCACGTACTATAAATGCTTCAATAAAGCGTCAGCCTGGCCTAGCAAGTTACCCAGATTCTAGCATTGGGAATATTGCTAAATTCCATCTCCTGGATATACCTATATGTAGTAAACTTATTTCATTTACGTTTGAGTTGTATGTAATATATTTCATAATAAAATTTAAATAAGGTTCGTAGGTATATGAAAATACGTATATTGCAATAAAATTTACAGGAATGAGTTTATAGAATACACCCTAATATCATTACCTGCAGAACATGTTCACCATGTTGTGCGTAGAATCTTTTAACATTGCCTTGATTTAGTAAGATCATTAAATATAATAACGAAACACATAAAAGTAGGTTAACCTGCAATAAACTGTGCAGCTTCGTGTAATAACAGCAAGGAAACATTTTGGACAATCCATTTTTGCGAGAATATACAACTAACTCTCTGTTACGACTTAACATAAATAAATTTCCTCACATAAGTTGCACAAGACGCTTATCCTATTGGGAATATTACACAAAAAGACCTGACTCTAGTTACTCAATAAGTAAATTTAATATTAACTCTTAATTTTGAACGGTATTGTCATTCAGCAAAAATTGTCTTATTATTTTTATTTTTTGTGTGAAAGAAATTTTATTTAAAAATTTGCTGTTCTCTGCAGTTGGCAAAGTGTGCTAACAAAATAGTTTCTCTTCACAGATAGGTAGAGGAAGAGGTGGTATCGTGGCCCCCTAGTTTGTTTTTTCTTCATAAAATACGAATTTTTATTCTAACTGCTCTGAATTTTTTCTTACAATGAAGATAAACTATTAAGTTTGTGTCTGCTAAAACGTGGAATAAAAAAAAACAATTGAATTATATTAAACATGTATTTCTAAAAAACCAAGTTTTCCTACTTTTGAAAAATGTGAGGGTAATATGACCCCCATCGAAATGTACAAGATATTTTTGTCAATGACAGTATGGACTAGTAACTAAGCATTAAATATTACAGAACCAATCAAAAAATTTGTAATCTTCTCATTTTTAATTATTTAAACAACAATCACACACATATTCATGTTTTTTGCACGATGTGCATTCGCTGTGTGCCCATAAGTGACAGATAAGATATTGAATCCATATTTCACCATGTTGGTCCATGGAATAAGGTTCCCTGCAAAACATGGATATCGCATTTGCATCTTCAAAAGGCGCACCAGGAGTTTCCATGTCGGACATATCCGAGGCAGAGCTCGGAGGCCCAGATTCTTCAGTTCATTTTCACTTCCAGTTCATTTCACGTTCCTTCGATGTAAACAAAATCACTTCAGAAGTCTCTGAATCTTAACCGGTTAAGTGCCCAGAGCGTCTTTGGACGCCTTAATTACACAAATTCTTACGTTCATTACTATCAATTAACTAATTGCGGCATAGAAAGGTTTAAAAAGTTCTGAGAAAATATTTTTTTTGTGCAGAACGATAAACTTTCACTTTACACGTTGTGACAAAAATGCCCGACACTGACGACGCGTACGCTTCACGCGGAGGAATTGTGATTCCCTAGACACGTAGTACATAGGAGAACTATATTTCATGATATACTGCTGGATGACATTATCAGAAATACGAAAATCCTAGGGGGGCCAATTTACTAACAGGGGGCCATGATACCACCTTTTCCTCTACCACTGCTAATTTATAAAAATATTAAATATAATCAATAATTACAAAAATAATAGGTTTTTTCAAAAAAAGATTTTTTCTATTGGTTATAATATATTTTCTCAGAAGTGTTTTCAAAATTATGTATGTTTAATAAAGTACATTAAAGTGATGCTATTGTGCACAGATTAGAGTTGAGTAAGAATTTAATATCACCCTGAAAGCAAAAGTTTTGTTTAAATCAAGTTAAATAATGTGGCATTACGTGAGATTCTAACGATATTTAAGTTAAAAATGTTCATAATAATATTTTAAATATCTTAAACCTTACCTTAATTTTATTATCAAATGTATTTAAACATATTTAATCCAATCGCTTATAAAATATGATTGATAATGTGAGTATATATTAAAGCTTACCAATCACAGCCATTCCGCACCACAGTATCAATCGGGCATATCTAGAGGAACAGAAGATGCTTTGAGTCATTTTCAATTGATTAGGTTTAGGCATGTATCAAGAGCAATTTCTGATAACTTAGGTTGTCATTCACTTTAGTAATTTAGTTGCTACTTACTCGTATGAAAAAAAACGTGTGGTGTGGGGTGGTGAGACTTCAGGAGTAACGAGGAGATAAGAGAATGCACCAAGCCACCTCTCATCATGCTGAGAGTGAAGAGGCGATGTTGGACCTGGCTCGGCAACGTGCTGCGGATTTCAGAAGAATACCTCAACCGGGCTTGTCTTTTATTCTAGTCAACCAGACCCCAGCGTCTTGGAATAGCAACGACTATGATTTTTTGTTATTTTTAGTATATTTTGTGATTGTGTTCATGTGAAATATCTTTTTAATCAATGAAATTTATTTATTATAATTAAGATTGATGTATTTTATATTTTTATATCGTTTTACAGAGTCCAATATGTCTGTGTAATATAGCCTTATCCAATTTTATGCAAGGCGAGTTCTTTGAAAGCTTATTTATGAAAAGTATCAACGTTATTGCATTTGACTTTGGTGCCAAAAGCTCCCTGAGCCTGTCCCCATTTCGAAAAATTGACAATATTATAATATTATGTATAATGGTATTATTTTACAAGCTTCTCCTATGAGCTTTTATTATAATAATCTTGAATTCCTGCTTAAAATTTCTCTTTGAGGCGGAGAATGAAGTTCTTTTTACGCTAATAAACAATAATATTGTTTAGCATTACGTTTGACAATGAAGATTAAAAATAATAATACATTGCGCATGTATCACCCTAAATGTTTCTTTAATTATATTGTTTGTCTAACCTTTTTACACCATCTAACCATCTTATTTTTATGCACGATGCTACATTTTGGGTAGGATTTGGAATCTTTAAATTTCACTAATATTTTCCAGTTTACAAGTTTAGTATTCTCACACATCTTGTTTAATGTTTTGAATATCTCTGCAAAAATCATAATCAAAAAAATCATAATATAACAATATACCCCCACTTATGTATACCGGCTATGTTCGTATGCAGTGTATGCCTAGCGTAGTAAACTTGTATCATTGTGTCATCGCCAGATAGAAGGTTCTCACATCAGATGCCTGCCAATAACTAAAGATTGCAAATCCGGTATTTCAAAACCGGTTTCCCAGTATTTTTGGTACCAAAATACCGGTTTTGAAAATCAGACAATACCGATATATTCGGTATTGAAAGTGGAAACATAATGTATTAATTAACAGAAAAGTTTAACATGATCGTATTTTTTGTCGGCTTAAACGATGTCTGGTTTACTTCCGTTGCCCTTCGATTTCCTTGGTGACCAGCAATGGCACATGCAGATTTTCGAAATAAATTTGCGTTACAGGTACCTAGGTAGGTATCTACTTCCGTAATTTTAAATTTATCCAAATATTTTCGCCAGTCGCTCGCGGGTTTTGAAGTTGTCAGGTGTATTTTTAAGTAGATATATCTAAAATCTCGGTTAAGTACTGTTCGTTTGTATAATCATCAAGAAAGTGCCAATAGTTCAACTACTAGGTATTTATAAACATCAGCATCTCTACCATAGTAGGTATCTTATCTATACTTATTTTTGAAAGTTTACACATAAAAATGTACATAATATTATTTAGATATTTTTTCTATAAAAATTTATATTTTAAGAGATTTTCATGTCTTATATATATATACTTCTGTTTTTTTTCCATATAGGTACTTCACGAATACCGGTATTAATACTGGTGTTCAATAGGTGGTAGCGTTTTTTGCAGTGAACTGTAATTTTAAGATGCTTGTGGATTACGGATCTAACGGATCGAGGGGGGGAGGTTAAAACAGTGATTCAAACCAGGCACTAGCATTTCATGTTGAGAGGGCTGGCGCGCTAGAGCTGGTTCGGTATTCACGCACTCACGCACTGATAAACGGACGGTTCGGAATGTCACTCTCACGGTTTCACTTGTGTTTTGGGATAAATTATGATGACAAGTTCAAGATGCATGATAGACGAGGCGTTCACTCAAACTATATCAGATTTAGTGCAACATGGTTAAACAGGTTCGTTTTGGATGTCACTTTATGGTTAACGCGGCATCGGTTGTATCGTATCAGATCATGGCGCGATAGAGGTCTTAAGGGTACTCAATGGATGAATCACCCTGTATACAGAGCGGTTTACGATCAATTCACAAGTGCCGGTATAGACGGCTTCACATGGTGTTCAGAATTAGACATAGATCAGATTAGTTCCATTGGATGACGGTTACCCTGTATCAAGTTGACTCTGTCGTGGTCAACGAATAACTTACTCTTATCAGTCTGTTAAACAAATTAATAATTTTTAACGATGACTTAGCTTTAACAAGCCTAGGCGCGTCCGCTGTCTTGAGGTAACTGAATGCAACTAGCTGTTCTCTAATCACGGTCGACTGGTGACCCGTAACAGCAACAAAATCTGGGGATTTGATGTAGGTGGGGAAAAGCGACCATAATTGGCCCGAAATACCGGTTTTGGTATTTTCATTCGGTAAGGCAAGCCCTACCAATAACTGCAGCAGAGTGAAAGAGACTTAGGTATTATTCCTTTTAAATAGCTCTAAGTTTGCCTTACAATGAAGTCTATTTCAATATACATTTCTTGCAACAGTTAGTCAGTACTGTACTGTAACAGTGGTTGATCCACGACTAATGAAAATAACGAAGTGAGAAATACCTAACGTTGCTGCAAGAATTCTAAAAATGTCGCCCGCCGCAGAGTCCAGAAAAATATTATCCCTGCATTCGGTTAACCCAGCAGAGTTCAATAGGGAGAGCTTCCACACCGCGGTCTGGTTTTATATTAAACACAATAATTTTACTCGGCCCCGACTTGCGCTTCATAGCTTTGAACAGACATAGTAAACTTTTAAAAGATAATACCTAATTAACTTTGTAATATGATTAATAAAGAGCATTTGTGACATTTTGTTGATTTTGAGTTATGCATGTAGTTTTGTTCGTATTTTTTTCCTCTATATTATAGGCAAAATGGCATTTGTGGAGCAAAATCCATAAAATCACAATTTACGAAAGAAAATAAAGGTCACATGTGTATTTGTAAATTAATCTTCAATTAACGTATAATAAAAACGTAACATGTACCTACCTGCACGATTTTCCCAGTCTATGTTCAGTGGTTAAAAAAATATTAAAATAAAAGGTTATTATGTGTAATTATTTGAAAATGTCTAGAGGCCTTTGTAGAAAAAAAAGATTTTGTTCCAGAAAAGGGGCTCTTATAACGAGAATCTTTAAGGCGGGATATGAAAATTAATAAAAATTTAATTTCAATATTCACCTGTGCTCTTAATTTCATTAAAAAATATTAAGAAATAACCTCCATACGATTTTTTTCACTCAAAATGCATTTTTCTCAAAACTCCATTTTTGAACAAGTGTCCTTATGCTTTTGGAGCGACGATATAATAGTTATGTAGTATTTAGAAGAGCAAAACATTAAATTAACAATAACCATAATAATTAATAACGATATTTTTATTCACATATTATTTTTTCCATTGCTATTAACGGGGCACGTTAGGTGTCCCCACAAAAGTAAAGTTAAAATACCCCCTTCAACCATCTTGCGACAGCTAGTAAACCCAACACAGACGTTTCATTCTCTCTTATAATTTCAATACAAACCCAATACTTACCCAAATAACACTCACCGGTTTTTTCCTACCAAATGACGCTCAATTTCCTTCACTATTTTAAATTAAAAGAGCCTACATGGTTCAAATACTCAACGCTTCCAGCTCCAAGTGTCAGATAATATTATTGATTAATTTAATAAAACGCATTTTTTTAGTAAGTACTTATTCCACTTTGAGGAGGACGAAACCAGTCCAAAATTATTAAATAATAAATGTGGAATAAGTACTAAAAAATTTTGCGTTTCATTAAATTGATATATATAGTGCAGTTCCACCATGAATTATTGACAGACAGCCACAATAAAAGAATTTTTTTCTTTAATAACTTTAAATTAATATTTTAGCTTTCTGTCAAGTGATAAAGGTAATAAATATAAAATAAACATATGGTTACAACCGAAATAGTCGACCAAAAGATTATCATAATTACTATAATAGGTACTTGACTTATTATTTCACCGTTTCAGTTTCTTTTTGTTGGCCACGTAACCATTTAAATTTAAATTAAATAAGCTTGACATATCATGTCATTTGTCTTTTATCTAAAAGTGGCTAGACTATTATCCAAAACTCAAAACCTCCATATTATGAAAATCTCATGTAACTACTATTTTGAATTAAAATATTATTTTTAATTTTTATGTTTCTTTAATTGAAAATGTCGCAGTCATATTTTTACTAATACTATTGTAGTAAAGGTACTTACAAATATTTGAATTTGTTTATTTTCTTGAGTAAAAGAAGATAATTTATTTATGTTACATTAAAAAATCTGTTTAATGGTTTAAGTCAACTGGCTCAGAATATTCCAACAGTGGCCGGAAGAATTTCGCTGAACATTACGACGGGACCAATATTCAGATCTTTGAGACTTTCCAGTTAAAAAGCTCATAAAAGGATGCTTACAGGATTTTCTCGCAATATCCAAGACTGCATGCATGCATATATTATACAATATATATGTTACTCACGCTGAGCGAATATATTAAATTTATACTTTAGTCACGAAATAGAGTGAGAATAACTTTGCAATTTTACGCGTATCTATTTTTTTCTATCCAAAACGACGCATTCAATATTACCATTATGAAATATCGTAAGTATTTATTTTTTTATGAATTATACCCACTTTAAATTGTATATTTAACACTACAAACAATAATTTAGAATGGAACGTGTAATTTTGTGTTCGCATACTTTATATTACATAATTTCACTTGGAATGTAGTTACCTACTCATATATTCTATGTAGGTATATAACTATGAAGGGAGTTTTTACATATGTTCCGTACACCTAGAGACTAGACAATAATAATATAACTTAAATAGTGGTTAATATCATTCAGAATTGAATTTAAATTCTACAACGTAAAATCGTGTTATGTCGATGATAATGCAATGAATAGAAGAATCCTCATATATTATTATGACGATGTGTCTTTCACCATTTTACATTAATACAAATATGCCTATTTTTTACTTTAAATAATCTTTGCAAATTTATTATTTTAAAATTTGCGCAATTCAAGATAAATGTTAAGATTAATAATAAGCTCAATTATTACTGTTTGTATTTTTCCCCTGGCCTTCCCCTGGCCTTCGGGATTTCAGCCATTTGGGATTCCGGCCATTCGGGATTTCGGCCATTCGGGATTTCAGCATTCGGGATTTCGGCATTCGGGATTTCGGCCTTCGGGATTTCAGCTTTCGGGATTTCAGCATTCGGGATTTCGACCCAAACCCGTTTATTGCTAAATGCGACTTAATCTAGAGTTAATCCAGATAGCTCTGCATCGCGCTCTTAGCATAAAAACTTTAAAATTTCGATTTCTTAGTCCCTATAAAAAGTTTTTTCTTTAATATTCTTATTATTTGAGTATAAATAGGTAATAGTAGGGTTTATATTTTTCAATATCCTTCACCCCATAAGAATGTTGATATCATTGTAATCATTTTTATCATCTAACTATAAAGCATTTCGTAGTTTGGCCCCCAAGTAATCTGACTCGGCTGTTATTATAAATTTTCTTTGGTTTTTTCCACTACTGTATCTCCGGTTACCTCGTTTATCACAATTTATAATGTAAAGTGACTCAAGCCGTTTTTGTTTTTCACAGATTTTCGATATTTTTCAGTACATATTATTTATTACGAATTTTCTCCATATAGATAATTTTTATGATTCTTCTTAAAACTCAATACTCGATGATTATAATGTATTATTATATTCTGCCAGTCACACAAAAAAATATTACCTCATTTTCATATAAAACTCGTAGTGATATATAAATAAATTATTGTTTTTACCCCCACCCGATTACCCTGTCACCTCATCTCCACCCGCCATGTATAATAGGGTTCAAGATACTTTGGAAGGAATTGCAGGAAACTGGACACAATCTCGAATCGAGGCGTAGATAATTGACAACCGACACTTTATTTTCAAACAAATATTTTTATTTCAGTACTAAATTATTCACACATTTAACAAAGAACATTTATATAATAATTATACAATACACGTGGCTATGGAATTAACTTTTTTAAGCTGAGCGAAATGCTATCTCGGCTTGAAAAAAATCAAGTCTAAAAAAGTTACATTTTGAATGGAATGCCTGTTCGTGTTCGTAAGAGTGATGGTCAACTGAGCTTTCTCGTGTCAGGAATCGTAGACTATGTTATTTGTTTTTGCAATAAGGAAAAATGCGCATCTTGCTTAAAACGCGGCAATTTCAAATAAAATAAAACCGGTCCTGCTTTGGTCATTCGATCACAATTACAATAATAAATCGATTCACACGTATCAACATAGGGTAACAGTATTTTAAAAGTAACATTTACCTTTACTATTACCGTCATATAATTATTGTGAGTGGAAATAAAATATTATGTCAAAATGCATCAATTCAATTTATGGTCTTCCTGTCTTTGCACATAAATATTCTGACTATTCATAGTTGATAGTATCATGAAACTGGATGAAATTTATCTGAAATGAATTCGCGATGGTCGAGAATGTGCACTATTTGAACTGCCTGGGGCACTTTCTGAATTTCAATGATGTGAATGAAAACTGAATCTCTATGATACGCTCGCTGACTTAGTCGTTATTCTGAGACGTTTCAAAGACTTTTCTATTTGGTCATATTTTATAAATAATAATTCATACCAAAGACATAAATTTTCTCTTACTTATCAAAACTTAACGAAATAAATACTGTTGACTAAATGAAATTAAATTAAAATTCTAAAATATTAACGATGTTCTTATATAAGTAAGCAATAATAATAAATTTAAATTTCCCAATGAATAATTATTATTTATCTGTATATTTGTTTATTTTAGTGAAGAATATTTTTTAATAAGTCATTTTATTAAAAATTTTATTGTTATAAAAATATTTAAATAAAACACATACTTATAATAGTGATAAAATACGAAAAAAAGTAGGTACACGGAAGTGCACTGAGTGAACTAAGTAAAGTAGACATAATAAAATAACGTCTACCTCAACTCACTCTCACGTAATTGGAATACATCAGTATCCGAAACGATTTGATTGACCATAGTTATAGCCCTCCCAATTTGCATTACTAATGGCAGGTTAGTTTCGTTACGTGGGAGAATAAACAGTGGATACTTCCGAACACAAAGAATAACAGTTTTCAATTACACCACGTATAACAGGGAACAAATATGTTAGTATGTGTAGATGTCTACGTATCCGGAAACTTGTACGTATGCTGTTCGCCGTATCACACTTCACAGTGAAATGTTGTATCGGAAATATATGGCCATATATGAAATACCGTCCAACCTCTGTGGGTCGTATAGTAAGTACTGACATAAAATTACTCATATCTTAATAAAACACGGTTCTTATCGATTTACACTTTACAGGAAGCCAGCAGCAAACAAATTTTGAAAATAGCCGATATATTGGATTATTTGTTAGTTTAGGTTAGGTTCGGTTTTCATTCTTGAATTCATGAATTTTGCCAAAATCAGCTATGAAAATTGAATTAATGTTCATATTTAATCTAATACAATTGGATACCGTATAGTATACGGTCGTCTCTTTCCAATAAAGAAGCTCACGGTGAACTGTGCCACGGTGAATTGTTTTATGTACAATTTACATGTAACCAGATTTCTAAGACTTCAGTATAGGCTTTGCAATATTACTGTATTTTTCTGAACATATATAAAAAAAACTTTAAAATGTTTCTTCATGTATATTCAATATATTATGATTAACTATTTCTATTTTTAGAAATTTAATGCAAAACATTGAATTATATATCTATAAAACATAGTATAATATGATAATGATTAAATTATCCATAACTAGTTTGGCCCAATTATGTATCATTATCGGTGAAGATTTTGAAATCTCTTAGGCCACACCTTTTGATGGGCTGATCAATTTTACGCTCATTTTTTATTCTGTCGGCTTCCGTTCGTTTATTCTGCTCACAGTATCATTAAATGTATCGTTAAACTCTTCATAAGAAAATTTCAATTGATTTATTCACTTCCTCCAAGTTATTGCTTAAACTGACATATCAAGTTAGACGGTTATTTATGGTCTTCTGTCAGACATCGATAAAAATACTAATTATGTTTGAGTTTTTTACCGGTTCATAGAAAAATTACCGAATAATCTTTTTTAAATATCCATTATTAATAATTTTGATGATACATTGTATGTAATTAAAATCCGTATAACCATTCATGATTGACAGAATGATTTATTGCTATTTTCTTCTTCGAGCTGAATATGATTATTTTCGGGTTTCTTAATTTCATAAAATTTGACTTTAACAGACAAGTATTTTGCATAATAACATGTTTTACGTGTACAAAAAAACAAGTCTTTTTAATACATTGTATAATATTTGAATTAATATACATTTTAAATATATTAGCATCCATAATTATATTTTTCGTAAGTTCAAATCCCTATACAAACCTATAAGTATTAAAATTCTAAAAATAATTTTCCAACTGTCTAAATGACAAATTAAAGGAAATTATTAATGTAATAAATTCTAAAATCAAACAAATAAAAAGATCAAAAAGACCTACCTAAACTCTATTAAAAGATTTGATTATTGTTAATTTATATGTTGAATAATTAAATATGTTAGATCATAGAATAATATTCTAAAACGTTTAAGCGACTTCATTATATTCAACTATGTTTCATTAGTTATATCCAAAATTGAAATAATAGTGAAGTGACCTCTGAATGAAAGTATCCCAAAACTGATTTAATTTCTCGCAGTCGTGTGAATAGCATTTTCAGGCACACAAATAGGGGAATTTCGTGTTCAACCAAGTGAATAGAATATTACATCTTCTTCATCAAGACCCCGTAACTGGATGATTTGGCTATTGGAATGCCTATTCATATCAGCATTCTACAACACCTAAGGCATGTCAGTGGAAGACCCGTGGCATTCATAAATTAGTAGAATCATCTGGGGCCAGTAATGCCCAGTGCATGCCAGTAATTATAGTACAATACTATAATTTTAATTCCGCGAAAATTGTAAAATACTATAATTTTACGCCAAATATACCAAAATACTATAATTTTAAAGGATTCAAGACGAAAAATGTTCCTGTACTATATATTTTTCAGAAATACTATAATTTTTATGCCTTTGTTCTATAATCAACATAGAAAAAGATGGCAACACTGTCTGGGGCATCCATTGCTTGTTTTAACATTCCTACGTGACTTCATGTTCAAAAGACGAGTCACAGTGGATGACACAACTTGCCAATAATAATAATTGTAATTAGACGCGTGGTTGTAGCTGCAATCTAGGTGTGCAACTCTATACTCAAAGTGTGGAGAGTTGGGTATGTAGAATGTACTGGGCTCCGCGGTTGATGAGAAGCTCTAAACAGTAGGCAGGTAAATAAGGAAGTCGGTGTTACCTACTAAATTGTCCTCCTCGTCTTTTTTTTTTTAATGCTCGTCTGCACTTAATTATTTAGTCAGTCCAGGGTTCGGATTGATATATTTAACATCATATTGCATACGCTTGTGTAAATACTTAACCATGTATTTTTGTTTGAATTCTTACACGTTATGAATATAAGATAACTATTGTTTAATGGACGCAATAGATTTTTTTAATTCGATAATCTCACATATTTAACTTCTGGAATTAATTTGAATGTATATAATTTTACAACGTTTTTCTTAGCTCGTATTCTTATTTGTCCGGTGGTTCTTTGTCCGGTACAAATCTTTCAATCGATTTTTAACTAACTTGCCGATTAGCTAGACATTTGAAACTTTTAGAATATATCAGAACACGATGCCAATGCATTTTGTTAATACTTTTAGCCATCTTTAAGTAGAATTGAATTCATTTTCAGTTAATTCTGTTTTGTATGAAAAGTTATTTCGACACCATTATCGGTTCCTGGGGTCCCAGCAACTAAATTATTTATATTTATATACGTGCGTTACTATGGAAATCAATATGACATGACATAGTGACATTTCAGTATTATTTCTATCAAGTACAATTTTTTTTTGATCGTTTAAGCTAGTCAAGTCAAGTTTAAATGATTCAACAGAAAATTAAAAAACGTTGTATACAAAAAGTTATTTTTATCTTGTAATTATTTAAACTAAACATTTAAACTTGTCTCAAAGCGTAATCAATAGTTTAATCTTCATAAGATATAAGTAGAAAGTAATATCATTAGCATTTAGGTCTCTAGGAAGTAAAATTAAGCGACCATTTGTCAAGTGGCGCACTGCTAAACTTTAATTTGGAAGGGTTAATCCGAAAGGCGGTTTACTGATCCACCTATTTGCATAATAAGGCTGCTCTCGGAATTAGTCGTGCTTTCTTTTCTCCGAGCTTTTATCGCGGAATCGAGAAGACCTAAGAAAATAATTTATCCTAATTAGCTTCATTCAGGACATTCTTCCAATCATTTTAGGTGTCCAAGAATATGTTATTAAAATACCTACGTATATAACATGTACTCTCTTTACATTAAATTTATAGATCATTACTTACATTACAAATCATAATTGTATTATAATATGACAACTATAGCTAAGTCAGCTAGATACTTAATATACTTATATAATTTGAAAACATCTCATGCAGATACACACTAGAAAAAAAATCATTTTGTAAAAAAAATATATATATATATAACACACGACAGGACTTGAACTTGTATCTGCTGGCCAGTATGTTTTTTCAAATAAGCTACGGGCATCTTAGTTAATTACGACAATTTTAACTAGTAGTTGTAATATGAAATGTTTACCTGCATTCTGGCGTGAATCCAGCAGATGATTCCTAACAAAATGATTTTTTTCTAGTGTGTACTTACTTATATGCATGAGATGTTTTCAAACTATGTATGTTCAGTACATATATAGAATGTTACATTCTGAAATCTTGTGTCTTATTCGTTGAATAAATTATAAAGGCGAAAACGAAATTATTCAATTTACAATACTTTATTTTGAATATGTACCCATAAATCCCAGATTTTTTTTTGATAGACTGTATTTCAAGCACACGTTGTTCACTCTTTAGGGGGTGATTTTAACTATTTAAGTTACCATCCTAAGTATCATTATTACAGATAATCACTTATATTATAATATTTCAAGAATTTGAAGAACGTACAAATTTCACGCGTGTTTATTTTCTGACACTTACACTTTGATACATTCAAAGATTATCGCAAAATAAAAAAATACTTTGTACTTTTTTGCACCTTCATATATTGTCTTCAGACGATAGCATTTCTGATAGTTAATATTAGCTACAATATTTGAAATTTTTCAAACATAGATAAAAAATGTCATAGACGAAATATTATTTTTTAACAATTGTAACTAAGTACCTAATTACAGGCACAGAATTACTTAAAAATACAACCGACAGAAACTTATAATTTACTTATAAATTCAAAAAGTAGGCATAAATATTTACGCAAATGTTAATAAGAGTTACTTAGTATTATAAAATATTTAATATTTACAAATTACATTTTCGTTGCTTAATGTTTCCATTTAAAGTAATTATGTTGAATTTATTTATTTTGTATAAAGTAAAATGTTAATTTTGATTGATATTTAAAACACTTGAACAAAAATACTTAACGAGATTCACGGGGCAAGTTTGTTGTTTAAGCTTAATTAGATAGAAGATGAAATCTGTATAAAGGTTATCCTGAGTAATGATCTTACCAACTGCCGGATTCTTAGTATTTCCTATAGAAGAGTTAATAAAATAAAACTTACAGTTTACTCCGTTGCAGTGACTTTCAACAAATAAATACAAATGCAAGAATTATATTCTAGATTTTTTAAATGGCCTGAATAAATTTAAAACAGCGCCCTTTTCTACTTATCGTTTTTATAGAATCACAAATTTTATTCGCAATTTTTTTTTATTTAACTACACAGGTACTAGACTAAAAGACTGTCTTCAATAATAATTTACGTATATGCACACGTTTTTGTATTAAATTATTTGTTTTATATATTATAATATATTATTATAGAAGTAATGGGACAACTAGGCGCCAGGACAATTGGGCGCTGCACTGTCAAATGAAATAAATAGACAAACGTTCGTTACGATTGTATATAGAAAGTAGTCGAGGAATTTTTAATCAGTTTATAAAAACTACTTCGGTTTAATTCATTTTGCTCTTAACATAATGATTTTTTTTTTATTGTGAATTGAGAATTATCATGTTTGAGTCTTTCTATAAAAGTAAAAGAACTCTCTTCTCATTGTAACTTAAACATATGCACAATAAATCATTATTTACGTGTGTACATTTAAATTCTCATAAAGTATTAAATAATAATATGATAATTTAAATGTGAATAATAATATTAAGTACTTATATATTTTAAAAGTGCCAATAATTCACGAACGTCTATTTATTTTTGAATTTCATTCGATTGCGTGCGCCTAGTAGTTCCAGCACCAAATTTTCCTAGACTCATTATAGATCTATTAAAATAATATATATGTACGACATAATTTAAAGCATTGAATTCCTATTGTCATGCAAGGTATATTATATACACTAAAATAAAATTTCATCAACACTATATTATAAACTAAGATAAATAGTACTGCCTTCGCCAACTTATAGAGAGACATCGTGTAACGATTGAAAATACGGCATGATAAAGATAACTATTATTAATTTGAAAGATATATTATTTTGAAAAAAAAAATCAAGCCACCTAGTGATAGTAAAATGGTACTTCACCCTGGTGTCTATTAAACGAATCAATTTTTAGCAATCTAGACTAACTTACGTACGCCCCAGGTTTTCGTCCAGTCATATCGGTCGATGGGAGGACGACAGTTTGGTATAACTTATGTAGTCGTTTTTTAATAGTCTATGAGGCCCAATGCCAGTGTGTATGTAGTAAAACTGTACTATAGGTTGTAAAATAGGTGAAAAAATCACTTAAATATGACCCCATCGAATCGATCCCGGAGCCCCTGGATGAAAGACCAGTACCTTACACACTGGATTACGAAAGGTGGTATTTAGCCAAGTGAATATCAGAGAACAAGAAGAAGAACTTGTTTCAGATTTACAGTTTGAATTGGGAATGCCACAACTTTTCTAATAAAACGAATACAGCTGAGCAATGACAAAAAAGCTTACAGATTTTGATACAAAATACTCTTATTATTGAATTTTACATCATTTATTTGTAAGCTAAATCTCATAAATGTATGATAATCATAACACCCATGATTTAAAAAAGAAATAAATAGATAACGGAGCAAATAAAAGTGTATGACATAATAGTATACGTAAATATCTCGAAGTGATGATTGGCAGGATATACTGCCTAAAAATTCGTTCATTACTGGACAATCATTATCATTCATTCATAATTTTCAAGATATGTTAAAATACCAGGTATCCTTGAATCGACGGGGTAATCAAGTGAGTGGGAACAACATACTCAAGACCTAGAAGATTTGAGGAAGAGACCTTCATCCAGCAATGGTGATATTGAATATTACGGAGTTGGCAATACATTTTATATTACTATTCAAACGAAGTGTAGTAAGCTCCGTATTATATAGTACCTACTTAGGTTATTTTCTCGCAAACATAAATTATTTTGGTTCAAATAAAAAACCTTGAGTTGTCGGGCATTAGTTTATGTTATAAATTTTCTTCTCTTTGTATAATAATAAAAATATGTCCGATGGAAAGCGTTTGATAAGGCCTGTAATATATTTACTACATACGTTTTGGCGCGACGATATTTTGTCGCGGAAACTGTGTTTTAGCCCATAAGCCAAATCGTAAAAGAAAAAGATTGCCTCACGAAATTGCTCCGAGCACATTAACATTGGCAAGCCTTATACCGGATTGAAGTGGATCGTATTTTTATATGGAAAATGTACATTTAACATAAAATATGCCTCCTAGGATAAAAGATAATCTTATCTTGACCCACTTATTGTAGCTATAAACTATTTCGAACCTATTGCTGAAGTCATATTTAATGAAAATAAATTATTGTATCCTTGGATAAGAATGATTAAATGTACTCATTTGAAAAACTATACCTACTTAATCTTGGCTTTTTATGCCATATTGCTATTGGAAATGATTTCGGAAATCTTCCCTTGGTGTTCTGAACAGTTATGAGGTACTTACTCAGTTCGACCCACCATTTTTGAGCCACAGCGTTCTTTGTATGTAACGGTTTTGCGTACATAAGGTACAGAAAATAAATAGTTAAACAAAGAAATTGAAAATAAAAATTTAACAAAAAGATTTTATTATTACAAAATACAGCGTAAAGCGTAGTATTTTTTTTAGAATATACCTAAATATAATTTTCATTATTCCTTATTATTATTATATTGTCAATATTTATTTTCCATTTCTTTGTTTACTCTATGGCTTATGTTCTATTATAAATGGAAAAAAATGCACAATAGTAATTCATTTATTGACAGAAACCTCAAATTACAGCGCTCGCACATCAGAATGTCATGTCCCCGCCCCATCTATGCCCTGAGCAGGCATACTATGCCGACTGGCTTCTACATTTCACGATGGATGGAAATTATTTATTATTAAGCTCTCGAATCAATTAAAACTCCAATTCATATTATTAATTAATTATTCTATTTCTATCATGCAACCAAGTGTTTTAAACTATTATTCTTTTGTAATGACATAGTAATTAGGTACTTATTAATTTTTTTCAATATATCAATGAGTGTTTCAATAATAGTGTTTTTTTAATAATTTTGTAAATCTATCAGCGCTAGCAATTTTATTACTCACGGTTGTTGTAACCAATGATATTATCGGCATATAATATAAATACCTATATCCGAAAATTTTTTACTACCTAACATAATAACTCGATGTTCCGTTTCAATTATCAAAACTTATAGAATATTATAATATGATTATCAATAATAAAAATAATATTTAGAAAAAAATTTTTACTTAAGTATTCTATTTTTACAAAAAAAAATGATAAAGTGATATTTTAAGGACTGCATTGAGTAGTTATTCTTATGATTTAAATGACACAATAAAACATTTAAATGCTTCATAAGTCGTAATAATTTGACGACGTCATAGCTGTCACTTGAAAATTTGATTAGAACTTTAAATTGAATGTTTTATTCCAAGTGTGTTTTTACTGCGCTGACTCTAAAATTTCAACCACATCGTGAGAAAAACAGAGGCTATAATCCCAAAACCAGTTTGCAAGTTACATAAAATCTAAACCAGGTATTTTTAACTTCTGGTCCTAGATTACTTTAAAAGATAAAGAAAAATGTTAGTGCTACTTGTATTTTATGATAATAATGTCACTGAAGGATTTTCATTTTAAAAAATACCATTGCGTCTGCAGTAATTATCTATTAACCGATATTTTATTTTATTTCATTAAATCTATCTATTATGGATATAATTATGTAAAATACTGATGATGTTTGCTACTGATTATTTATAAATTTTGACATCCCAATATAAAAATGTCACCCTGAACAATCTATGTTAGTTGACAATGGTTTTGACACAAAAATTATAATTAATATTTAAATTATAATTCTAGGATATCGTAAATAACAGTAAAAAAACTCTGTTTCCAAGCCATAGTAATAAAGTAAAATCACGTGAATGCCATTTCAATTATCGATATTATACAAAATAGTTTTATTTTCAAATATTTTCTGTATACATAATATCAAATAATTATTACTTTTTACTTTCTCCGACACGTTTACATTCTAACGAAAACTATAGTATAACGCGTTCAATTTTACACAATTTACGAATAATTATTTTCATAGATGTTAGTAATCAATCCATAACTATTTAAATAAAATGAATTAAATGTAATTTTAATTTAACGATAAACTTAAAATTTAAAAACTCATAAAATCATTGTAAAATACGAAATTTTACCATCGTGCGATTATCCGAACGAATTTATGACTCACCCGTATGTGTGTATCGACACAGAGTTCATTAGGTAAGTACTACATATTATTATCATCTTTGTGTATTAAATTTGTTCATTGTCCAGGAGGTACGAGTACCTACGTAAATAATAAGTTTAGCTATGATAATGTGAAGTTTATATTATTTAATTTGTTAGTTTATGGTTTTCAGTATAATATGTTAGATATTGTGAATGGCTATTAACCAAGTGATTTAATTTATATGTATATTCAAAATACGATTTTGATAATATATACCACAAAACTGATGGCTATATACCTGGTTTAAAGCATACTCCATACTTAATTTATTGTATTTAGTGACTTTAGTCATCATTTGATTTTTTCTGCTAGACATGTTGAACTATATTGCAATGCACTCTATTGCACTCTCAGATAATGTAGTTAACTGTTAGGTTAAGTTAGGTGGCAAACGCCACTCTAAGTTTGTAGAAAAATATTCAATTTATCCAACCACTGAAAAAATTAAATATTATAAAATAAAAAATAAATAATAAGTCTCAATCAACATTTTAATTGTAGCCGAATGAACACAACTATGACGTACACTGTCCAGTAATGCAAGTGAGTTTGATATGCCTGTATCAAAGGTACCTACTGTCGTGTCTCTGCTCACATTGAATGGAAGTATTATTATTATGATTATAAAGTGCAGCCTTATGAACATGCGCTTGGACCAAAGCCAGATGACCTTAATCCGAGACGTAATAACCTTTGCGACATGGTGCCTTAACCAAGTGGTCTGGTGAGTAAGCCGGTATGAGTGAAAGGAATTTTAGGGGTGGTTGAAACAAACCCTCCCAAGCATTGTATGGTATATTGTGCAAGGCGTCATTTTATTCAAATATTGAATATTTTAATGCAATTATAATATTATTAAAATGTTTAACAACCTACATATTATAAAATAACTTTGGGAATTTAATAATTTGGCGCTTGACTGGATGTTACTATCTTTATGCATTTTATTAGATGTTTTTGATGCCAAGATGGCAATTGATTCTATTATAAATAGATAGTCCAGTTGTCATGGTTTCTAAATTATGCTGTCAAATTTTCCTAGACCCACTATTTTATTGTATAATATTTATATTTATTAGGTAAGAAAATTATGTGAGAATTAGTTTTTAATCATTTTATCGCCCACGGTGTCCGAGCGACTGCGTGAGCTCCAGGTTTGAATCGTGGGTCTGAAAAATATACATATTGTTTTCAATGTGTGTTTGGAGTCAGAGTATGGACCAAGTAGGTTGAGCAAGTTGCTAACACCCGTTTCTCGTAAAAACAAAAATCTGTTAATAAAAATCTGTGGAGGCCCATATGATCTTCTTAGGATCGGACAGTCAAAAAAAATAATCACTCTTGAAAAATGAAAAGTGTGAGGAGGGGGAGAAAAGTAGATCATTGCAAATATTTACTTTCTGGGGGAAAAATATATATTTTATATAAATTCGGATAAAACAAAATATCGTGCAAATCGCTTAATCCAGGTTTTTAGCCAAATGTTTAATTTTATTCAGTCACAAATTAAAATATATGAAAAATAAATATATACTTCGTATTCTCACTTTTCAGTGGTTATCTTATTCATTTCGTGCTATTTATTATCTACCAAATGTTTTCTTTCATCCCTGATAAATTCAGATTATTTACAGCTACTAAAAAGGCATGTAGCCCAGCTACTGACGTATACAAGTACACTATACAATTGTATTCTTGATTTTAATATAAAAAAGTTAACATGTGAATTGTTTTCGATTTGTTGATGGATTTTCAATATAGCTTATTTAAATTCTTTGAATATTTCAAACAATATATTAAAATTGTAACAACGGTTATATTGGCATGCAAAGGCAGCCAGCGGAAAACACGTAATGAAATGAGAGGAAAATTAAACATTTTCCCAGCGGAGTTAAAAAAAAAGGCAATAACTCCAATAATGGGTAGCCTACAAATTTGCCGGTAAGAAGTACGAAAGCTCGGATATGAAAGCTTTCATATAAACAAAACAAAAGCTTCCGAGTATAAAACAAGCTGTTATCTCTCATTGTGACGTCATGGAAAAGCATGAAGAAATAATATAAGGGAAGCTACCCTGAAAGTAAAAAGTAGATCGGGCGAAAAACACCCCGATACACTTACCATGGTGAAAATTTTAAAAGAAAAGTTTTCTTTCCATCGAGTTGAATGAGAATATCTTTTTAATTATTAATAAATTTTCTTACAAGTCTCATAGTACTTTTTGAGCACTTTTGAGGCTTCTGGGGTGAGCATTTTGGTCATGTAAAAATTATAACTAATGATAAAACTTTAAAAGGCTTTTTGTCTGAGGCATCCATATTATTATTTTTTTAATATTTTTTAATTTAAAATCCGTAAAAATTAAAATAAATAATTGAACATGTAATGTTTGCTATTTTATTTTACATCTTAAATATGATAAATGATAATATTATATTCTGATCTTATTTGTACTTGTATCTCTGAAATTAAATCCATAGTTTAAGAGTTTATAATTAGATTTTTTATTTTAATTATAAATTATTTATTTCTAAATTTAAAATTCCAATATATTTTCAATACCATTAGAATATCTAGCCTTTGCCTCATTGTCCCTTTAATTATCAGTATTACACGTTGACAATTTTAATTGGTTTCACGTAATTTTTTCATATATATGATATAAAAATATTTGTAAATTTATATTCATTTTTTATAACACGCATTTAATAATTTCAAAAAACTACCTGATAATTGATTTATGTATTTATATTAGAATATAACGTCTTGGTGTTACTTCAAGTTTTATTAATTTTTCTGGAAAGTGATCTCTGGAATCCTTGCGATTAATTTTTCTAATTTTGTTTGCAAAGTTAAGATGGTTTAAACATGTTAAACACGCTAAGCTGATCATGTGTTTCTTATTAGTTGAGACTAACGAATACAATGAGTTACCATAATAATATACCAACGTTTTGATAATATAATGCGTGAATCGTTATTTTCAATCTAACCTGTTTCATAATATTGATTGAACTTATTTTGAATGGACTTCATCCCAAGGATATCACGTATCTTTTTCTTTAAACAACGACATATATGCCTTACTCCAACTTTTAATAAGGGCTGCATTAAGTAGATTAGCAGCAGCAGTAGACTCTCTTGGTTAAATGTACATTGCGTTGGTTATCTGATACGTCTGGTACAGGACGATATACATACTGCGACAGAAAAAGTGGTTAACTGTTCGTCGTGAATGTTCATTGTGAAGAATTTCCATCTTAAAAATGAACATTATTAGTCTTCGTGATAATAATTAATTGTTTCTTTAAATTAATTATATCGGTACCTGCCTACGTATTCAAATCATAAAATATTATAAGACGGACGTTTTGAGTTTATAAAATGTGGCTGTGTTCAAAGAAATGTATCTTAATAGTGCTCCCATTTTCTTAAATAATTAAGATTTTTCTCTGTGGCACAGGCCTACGAGAAACTTCCGATGGTTAAAGAAGACCGTGGAAGTGAAATAATGTATTTTTACGACCGTCAGTTTTCACGCCGTTAAAAGTTGATATTTTTATGCAAATTTTTGTTGCAAAGTTGTTTTTATGGGCGGAAAGTCTGGAGCAGTATCCCGACAGAACAAAATACACCTTTTAGCATATGTCTTCTTTATCAAAATGGGGTCAAATTTCCTGGAACAGGTTATAAAAACGCTATGAGACATTATTTTTTAAGCAAAGCACATGTTTGATTTTACGCCGAGGAAAAGTTTCTAATGGCTTTATAATTTATGTGAATACGAAAGTTTTTTTTACTAAATATTTAATAGTGTTTATTCTTTGTTAAGGCTATACTTTAGCTGGAGCATGGTCTAAAACGATCGTGACTACGCGACGCGAAGATTGTGCAAATGGCGCATGCAGAACAAAACATAATTTGTCATAAAAAGTCAACATGCGTCCATTTAATGTTATGTTTATTGTTATATTACTAATAATAATAATATATTCATTGACATGTTTTCTTTTTTAAGTAAATGGGTAACGTTTTTTAGTAATTTTTACACGATTTAAGAATTAATTCCCCCGTCGCCATCACAAAGAAAATTGACATATTCACAGCTCGACTTTCGCTCTCCGATTGCCAGCCAGTCCAAAATTTCGTCGCACCTATAGTTGAAAATTATTTGCCGTTTCACTGAAGTACCGTCTTAAGTAACGGTTTTATTTATAATTATAAAATGTAATAATCAGTTGGTACCACAATAATATATAAAAAAATATTTTACATTATATTATTTCGCTCAGATAGTAAGTTTTGTCATTTAAAATTTATCACATCTCATCATGCGAATAAAACACATGATATCCTAAAATAAATTTTATAAATATGTGGTGAATCCCAAGTAAAATGTCAATGTAAATTTCTAAATAATTATCATGAATCACCACCGTGTGAACGCTGACTTTTTTTTAGAAGATACGATACTTACGAGTTAATACATATTAAATAACAAATTTAATTAATGAGACATTTTGTACGATTCCGCAGGAATCGGTATTAGCGACCCGGGTCTTGCGTTTCGGTATCCAGGTTCAATGTACCTATCTAATGTTTTTTGCACTAATGTTTATATTCTGTAGAGAACTTTACAAATTTATAAGCCACAATGATCACTGAAAGTGTTGGAATTTTCCTTTCTATTACTAAAGCGCCGGCTAGACGCCGATGCTTTATCATAATCTTACCTGTGCAAACCGGTTTGTATGGGGAAGCCCGTGCATATGGACGAGAAAACTGTAGCTCGCGCAAACCGAAAAACGCTGTAAAAGTAATCCGTATTTTTTGCACAAACTATACAGCGCAGACCGCTGCCGTCTAACCGGCGCATAAATCGGCCGTAAAGTATATTATAATCACCTACCAAAGATTTCTACAAGTTTATTTACATAGATTTTTACCTTTTTAATCAATGAGTTTTTCAAGTTCTCTTAAAACGTTACTTGAGTCAGCTGATTTATTATGTATAGATAATGTATCATATTGAATATGTAACTTTATAAATATTAACATAACCCAAATGATTATATTAGGATCGGACGTGGTAAAAAAAAGTATATGAACTTGAAGAGCATTATACCACCGCTTGAATGAAATCATGGCTTTCAGGTTATTGTTTAACCATGTGGTGCATGTGTAATAAATTCCATACAAAATAGCGTACATTATAAGATAATATTCTAGATACTAATGTAATATAATATAGCATGACATTTGGAACCAAATAATATTTTAATTAATTTAAACTGAATTTTACTGAAACATCGAAAAAAAATCATTTAGCGATATCTAGTGGTGTCTAATAACACTAGATTGAAGACATCGTCAAATTTTAGATAAATAACGTGGTAGTGAGTTGGTGTAAATTGTAATAATCGAAAAATCTGAAAGAATCTAGAAGAGATTTTCTTCCAACAGTGAATAGACGCCAGGAAGTGATATTATAAATTATAGTACTTTATTTGGAAAAGAAGACAAAAAGGTCGACCATTAATCTAAGGTAAGTATAGAGTTATGTCCGTCAAAAATATCGTTACTTGCAAGTATCAATACTTTCTGTCGATATGATGCCCCTAGGTTTAGCCATTGGTTTAATAATTAATAATAATGAAAAAGGCTTCAAAAGAAAACTTATTTTTAATAAACCTCGATCTCACGATGTATTAGCAGAGTATTGGAGCGAAAAACGAAGAGTTTTGTGTTAATTAAAAAAGTCTTGCAATGGAAAGCACAAGTATAGTAAAAGTGAATATTCCGTTCTCTACGCGTGCTTCGTATTAAAACCAAATATAAGAGTTTTTAATATTAATAATTATTGTCTGTAACACAGGTTCTCAAACTAATTTCGACCACCGCCCACTTTGAGATTTTATAAAAATCTAGTGCCCCCCATATTTTTTACTTACCTTTTTACATTACCATCTGTTGCTTATCTTTTAAAGAGTGTTACTATTGCAAATATCATTTTTAAACATGCATTATTATATGGATAGGATAGATAGGGTGTGACCCATATCCTATTTTTGAAACCAAAGAATGTTACTTATGTTATCATATTTAGAAGTATTTTTGTTAACATTAAAAGAATGTTTAGATTTGAAAATTTATCTAATGTGAAGGATGAATCTGATGCATTTCGATGAGTTTGTTAATATCTATCTATACATAGGCTATCAGTTTGTTAAATCGCATCTCAAGCGATGTCGTGTCTAGATTTTGTCTGATTTTTATAGATATAATTTGTCTGCCGTTGCCTCTATAGATTTTCTTTAAGCTTTCTAATGCCTCCCTGAAAGCCTCAAGCGCCCACAAGGGGGCGTTATCACCCACTTTGAGAAAGACTGATCTATAACCAATATTGATGTAAATATTACTACTAAGTAATATTATTACTCCAATACACACGTGTACCTAAATGATGCCATCTTAGATGACTGGGTCTTGGAAATGGGATAGACGAATAACGCGATACAAATAAACTGACAATCAAAAAGCTGTATGGCAAACTGAGGCCTATTCAATTTCAAAATGGACAGTGAATATTGGTTTTATACTCCTTAATCATCCAAAACTGGAAGGAAATGACTTTGGATAGACTTGGATGGAAACAGATGCTGGAGGAGGCAAAGACGCATATAGGGTTGTAACGCCAGAAAAAAGAACAAGATATGTTATATGTATTACAAACTGATAAAAAGCATTTTATAATTTCTGTAACTATTTCATGTGCCTACATAAGTATAACTTGTACATGTCTCAAAAAACTGCATCATTGTTATTTACTTTTTTTCCATCTTTCCTAGTACTATAAGCCACTTGACATGTCTTGACAGGTCCAAACAGACAACCCCAAAATGATCAGCTATTGGCTTTTCGGACATTTAAAAATACTAGGTTATTAATGAAGAGGCGCATGCTCGACATTATATGTAAAAACAAAAACGAATTAATTGTATAAGTGAATGCTTGAGTGCTTGAAACGTCAAGTGGAAATACATTCGACACATCGCTCAAAGAAATAGCTTAATATAGATAATTCCAGTATTTTAGTGGTATCTAAGAAGTAGTCAGAAAAATATACTGGTAGGCCACAGTTTAGACTAAATAATAGTCTAGTCTAGAAAAATAATAGAATCCGGTTAAAGAGGCCTTCATCCAAGAAAGACAGATCCAGCCTGATGATGATTCATATTGTTCATCACACAGATTGGGCTCGCACAAAAGTATTTTGATACATATACAGTAGATAAAATATGCTTGATTTCGAAATCAAATTTTTCTCACTATGTCTTATATAATATTATGGTGAAAAGAGATGACACAAAAGAAATAACAAACATTTTTTATAATATATTATGACGTACAGGATGTATGTTTTTTCACATTTTATCATTTAAATAATACAAATAATGGTTTCATTTTGTATTATCACATTTTTATTTAATTTAATTAATATTCTATATTTCAGGATTATTTAATTAAATATTCTTAAAGCAAACTGTACAATTTATTAAATAACTATTTTATTATGATGCAGTTTCATTAGCTCTCAGCAATACGGACAATAAATAAAAAAGTTTTAAAAAATCAAATAAATAGAAATATTATTTTAGGTAGATAACGGAAAACGCGTCTTAAAAAGAGTGATGACCGCACGAGGTAGAATGTAGCCAGTTAGATTATATCGAAAAATAAAAGAATAAAGCGATCTTTTATCTCTTTCTTTTTGGTCCTGGGAGCTTTTTAATTACTTACGACATTATAGCCACCGGCGGGCGAGTGAAAGAGAGAGTGATTACCGCTGCGTTTAGTCCTCGATAATCCTCATAATCAACCAAAAGATAAACACTGCATTTGTAGACTTTTATCCAAATTAAATTTTCAGCTCAATCCATCATCTAAAAAAGTTTATAGACTTCATGAGCATTGCCATTATAGATAATTTGAGTGATAAAATTAAAACCATTATATTTTATGAAAGATTAGGTAGTTAGGTATTAATAAATAATTCTGTATTCTTCGTAATTATGCAATACGAATGCGCTTCGATATATTTTTATTATATTATCTTGTTGAACAATAAAACAAGGAGGGGTTTTATATCATCGACCGACAACAACTCACCGTGTCACCCGAAGATGACCAACTATTCGCATGTGAACCGAGTCTTGCTTCTGAGCATCTCGTAAAATGGATAAAGCCAATAGAGAATTTTCCGCCTGGAGCCAGTCTCGACTATAGCATGGAAAATCCTCATTATTAAGAACGATTCTACAAGAAAATCCACAGTGGAGTGTAGGCAGATTTAAATAGATGCCGCGCTGCACATGATTTTAATATTCGCTACAATAATAAAATATTGTAGGTAGGCACCAAATAAAAATATACCAATGAATTATATTATTAATCTTGCTCAGTCCCAAACCTTTTTGCTTGGTGGAAACCTTGAAATATTTGTAAAATTCATATTTGAATAACACCAAAGAAGTAAATTACAAAAAAAGACATATATTATTAAGTGACATATGAGTATCTAAGTAAATTACCTCCCTCGAGTAATAATTTGAGTGAAAATCCTCAATTTTGATATGAATTTAATTCAAACAAACAATTTGTATGACTTCTGTGTGTCATAAAAAAAATAAAGAATCTTTATATCTCTGACAGACAACAATAATTAGTGAGCGCCGCTGGCAACAATTATGTGCATTTCTGAGGAATCAACTTTCAACAGTAAAGTTGTTTTATTTATATCCTTCCTTAATTTGATACAACTAAGCAATGCTTAACATACCTACCCATACAATACATCACTGCTAGCAGGGCTAGTAAATAATAATTAACTATGAAATAGGTATTTTTTGTATTACCGCCACTTCATATATCTACGGATCTAGGTACTTTGAAAAAGGTTGAAGTTGTATTTTTTTTTGCAATACCCATTATCAGAATTCATTCGGAAAATCAGTTGGGAATCACTGGATTCTAGTTAATATTTTTAAATAAACTAAACTCTATAAAATAATTTATAATAATGGTATCAATATAATGTGTTACTGATGTACGCAAGTATTTAATTAAAATCGTTGAATATAATAATAAACAGAATATAGTCATTCATTAATAAATGAGGACTTTTATTCACTTTAAAGATATCATGATGGGCAATTAAATTAGTTTCTTTATCCAAAATAACGTGTTTCATTCGAATCGAATTAGAGAAACATCCTAATAGAATTTAAATTCGAGCCGACTGACTACCTCCACTGCACTCACGCTATCGCAAACTAATTTTATGACAAACAACATTATATTTTATCGTTAAAATTATATATGAAAAAAACACCGTTTTATAATACAAAAAATAACAGCTGGCCCGCTGAGAGCTGGCAGTGTTATCAAAACATGTTTTCTCAATAATTTAATTTAAAGAGAATGGAGGAACGTTTATCTATCATTATAGAACCAACACAATTCTGTTATCGAGTTTTAATTAACGGTTTTACTACGGTTTGTCGCTGATGTTTATATTTTAAAACGTTGATGGGAAACCTTTCTTTCGTGATGATAATACATTTATTATAATATGTAATAATATAAATATTATTAAGGGGGGACATGCTCAGCGTAGGTCAAAATGG
This sequence comes from Rhyacophila brunnea, assembly GCF_057557595.1. Classification (NCBI taxonomy): domain Eukaryota; kingdom Metazoa; phylum Arthropoda; class Insecta; order Trichoptera; family Rhyacophilidae; genus Rhyacophila; species Rhyacophila brunnea. The sequence goes on along the minus strand of NW_028232796.1, from coordinate 2,160,591 downwards.
AGCTTTTGTTCCATTTTCAAAGCATGATCCTGGACATACCTTAAACGTTCTAGATAATCTATTTATATAATTTTGAAGCCTTATTATCCTTTATATTAATTTTAAACATTTGATGACTGCATAAAGTATTTTTATTACATAAAATAGTATTCTTTTAAACCTCTCGCTCTAATGTTTTAGAATATAGTCATATTTCAGTACACAACTGTGCTGTGGTGTTAAGATTTCTTACATTTATTAATTTTTAAACGCATTTATAAAACCATCAGTATAATTTATGTTGACATTATTATAGTGAAATATTTACGATAAAAAAATATATTGATAATCTCTGTGATCCCAAATTTGACAAGAATTAGTCATTTTATTATTCAAAAAATGGGCAAGATTAACACATTTGAAGATAATTCTAAAGATACTTCTTATAAGCTATGTTTTTGACCATTTAAGTGTGATAAATATCCTACGAATAATGATTGCTTTATAATAATTATTGACCTAAGAATAAGGTAGTGTTTTTTTGAAATACGCCATTTCTTTTGGCATTCCCCAGTGGTTAAGCTACAACATATGGCCGTAGCCATAAATTGACAAACTATAATTGAAGTAGGCAGTAAAATGATGTTAACGCGCGTGTTTGAACATGTACCATTTTAAAAAAATCGGTTAGGTTTTGACCCACGCTGAGCACGTCCGCCCTTATACTACATATAGGTTTATTAGCCGATATTTATTTTGATTGTCATTCATTATGAAGATTACAAAGAATAACTCACAGAAAAAGACTGGAACCCTCCTTACTTTCACTACATCAACTATTCAGGAATAAAACTCAAATTCTTAGCATTGTGGAAACTACATTAACTAAATAACGTCACTTTAAGGTTTGTTATTAAGTATTGTGTAATTTGTTTGACAAAAAAAAGTTTCTTAACCTCCATGCATTAAAATTAATAAACTTATCATTTAAAACCGTATGAGGTAGGTACAAGCAAATTGTAAAAATGGATTGTTTCAGTGGAAAACCTGCCGTTCCTCGATTTAGTTCATATATCTTGGGAGAACTTATTTTGAACTGAATAAAGTTTTTTAGGTTTTCATATTCCCTGAGAGTTATATTTTTATACCAATTATATTCTTACATAGTTATTTTCAAAAATAGTCAAAAACAAATCACTAGCTTCATATATTATATACAGCCTTTATCTCAATAATATCAAATTTATTATTGGGTAAAAATAAAAATAATTTTCTCTCCTTTTGGTACCGTCTTCTATCAAAGGTTGGTGACCATATTGTATTAGGTATACCTCCCTATCCTAGACCAGTTGCACCAGATCCCCAACGTTTTGTACTTTGAGCCACTAACGGAAGTTTCTTAGCCAAGTAAATCTCCTTCTGCCCACATTTCTGTTGCTCTCTCTTTTTCCCTGCATTATTAGCAGAAGACATTGCGGAAAATACGGCCGAAGTAATCTGCTTTTATGCACTTTTTATGTACCTATTATTAATATATATATATAGTTTTTTAACAATACAATAGACCTAGAGGCCCAATGACAGTATTGTAGTTTAATGGCAGTGTATTTAATAATATATGTGAAACAATCACAAACACCCAGAAAATCACATAAAAATATTGTGTCCTCACTAGGATCGAACCTGGAGCTCACGGATGAAAGGCCAGTGCCTTACGCACTACACCACGGGAGCCGATTGATAATAGCTTTTTTGGCTTGTTGGTTCATTTTAAAACATTCTCGGTGGAAAATTAATAAATATGTTTTTTTGAAGAAAAACTAAACTATATATTAAATAATGGTTAATAAATACATACTATTCGGTGGTAGGTATATCTTTTAGATAAATACCTAAGTTATGTTATAAATTACATTCCTACATAAAGTGAATTGAGGAAACGAAAATGTTGTAGAAATAGGTAATTAAATAAATTACAATGTTCTTTGATGTAATTGTTCCGAAAACTTTCATTGTATCTATGATTTATACTCTTGTATTTTATTATTAATTATACTATTCAATAGATGTCTCGATGATTCAGATACAAATAGAGTTGTCCGTATTGTTTCAACTGGCGTAATTGTTAATTAGTTGATAAAATGTTTTTAACCAATGTCTTCCGTTTTGATTGTACCCACAATGCAGTGGCCGTTACTTCAAAGTAAGATACCCGCCAAAGTGTATAAAGATATAGAAGAATACCTGTATTTATTTTTAAATGTTCAGTTAAGAAATGAATGTACCACGTTATCAGGACACGTCCGCGTCGGTACGATAAGCTTTAGTATTCCTGAGGGCTGTATTTGGAGTCCTTCCTTCCATTCTTCTAACACTTACCTTCAAACGTGTCTCATTTCTAATAATATTTTACAAACACGTGGATCTTACGAAGGATTTTGAGAACTCAAAATGAAATTTGAATTTTATTCTATATGTAGGTACGTATCAGTGGTGGAAATTGAACCCGAACCGAACCCAACAACCCTGAGAAACCCTTAGTTGCTTTTGGACCGAAACTGGAACCCGATTCTTTGATTCCTTTCCACTGTTTCAAATTAAAATTATTAATTTTATTGGTTCTTGTTCGTTTACAGGAAGCCAGCGGCAAGCAAATTTTGAAAATAGTCAATACTGGATTATTTATTAGGTTAGGTTGGGTTTCGTTAAGATTTAATTCTAAAATTATTCATGAATTTTGTAAAAATCGGCCATAAAATTTTCCGAAACCGACTTGTATCATTTTATTTTATTACTTTTGCTCATTTCATGCTGCAACTAATTAATATACTAACAATATTATTAAATTAAGGCTTTACTTCAGTTGAGGCATGCTTTAAAAAGATCGTGTCTACGCGACGCGCAGATTGTGCAAACGACGCATGACGAACAAAACATAATTTGTCATAAAAATTCAACATGCGTCCACTTAATATTATGTTTATTGTTATTTAAGTGATAATAAAAATATATTCATTGAAATGTTTTATTTTTCGAGTAAATACTAACAGTTTTTAATCATCCTAACACGATTTAAGAGTTAATTCCTCCGACGCCCCACCTATTGCTGAAAATTATTTGCCGTTTCACTAAAGTATGCTCTTAATAACATGTTATATCTATATAATATCATACATTTTTACGTACCTAGGTACCTACTATTTTACCAAAGTTTATTATACGAATATTTTTAAACATCTACAAATCCATATTATCATGTTTCAATTATTGGTAAAAATATATTTAAAAATAGTGTAAGTAAGTATGTACCTAATTATAGAGAGTTTAAACATTAAAATAAAATATCCAGAAGTGAAAAACTTATAGCTGAGCAAAAAAAAAGAAAAAAAAAGAGGTTCTTAAACTTATAAAAGCTCTGATACGTATAAATAAAATAAATATTATATACAAAGGGATAATTCTATGGAATTGGAACAGAGCCGGTTTTAAAAAAATGCGATGGACCGTTGTGCCGCAGTTTTTAGTGATTTTTCTTTCTCTGTGTCCTTTGCAGATAGGGAAAACGGTTTGTTTTATATTATTTTATCTTGCTAAAAAAGTTTGTTAGCAATTAACTTGGGTAGGTATATAATATACAAGATTGAAGAACAATGAGTAAGCAAAGTCATGAAACAAATTAATCATGTTCCTTTTGCGAGATAAGTATCGATCAAATAAATTATTTATATTCTGAAATGCAAGCATTGAAAAAATGAATATTGGTGTGGTCGTATGTACTATAAGTATTATTGTAAATTATTTACTTAGTTTAATAGCAGTATACAAATTAATTTACTTATATTACTATACAATTGAATTTATACTAGATATAGGCGCGCATATGTTCCGAAACTAGAGTATACTGGGGTCATAGATAAATTAAATACTACCAAGTAACTGAATGGAATTATATCATAAACCATTAAAATGATAATAATTTGATAAATGACACATTTGAAATTTGAATATACCTACTCTCATGTGGGTGTAAATAATATTTAAGCTTATATTTACATTACTTTTTATTGATGTCATACGTATTGGAAGTCTAAATAATATATAAATATACATACCGATTCAATTTACAATTTTATTGTCCTTTAAAAGAAAAACTTATTTTAGGGTACGACCGCAATTTTCACATTTGCAGGTGCATCAGCTAAAACTTCACATATGCGTAATCTAGAAAATGTCTGTCCTTCTGTACAGAAAGATTACCGCAAAATTTGATGCTTAGTAACTTAGTAGTATTTTAGCAGATTAGAGTTGTTGGTTGAACACTGAACCCTATTTTATGATGCCCAATAATTCTTCCTTCTGCTTTTGATTTGACCGCACTTGAAATAATAATATTACCAGTATTGCGCTACGTTTCAATTACGTGGAAATTTTTTACTGTCAGTTCTTCCCAAGAACTAAAAAATAATATGTTTGATTCTTGCAAAAGATCGGCGACAATCTGGTGACATTGACGCAATAATGGGCTATACAAGCACTTTAATGAGGCTAACGTATATACACTCACTAAAACATAACACATGCGATAGTTTGGCAACACTGCACAAAATATGAATGATCAAACATAAAGAAGCTCAAATTTAAGAGACCAGCAAGGAAACAGTGTGAAGGACGACATCTGTGACTTGATGGCCTACAGAAAGACTTTTTTTGATCAGTTAGTATAGGAGAGCGTAAGTAGACTGAAGTAATATGCTTGAGCTGGCCATGGTCCATCCGGGATGTAGCGCCAAAGAACAAAAAGAATTTCCGCAGCATACACCTACTACTTAATTAACTATTTTTTTTATTCAACGAATAATTCACAATATTTGAATGTAATATTCTAAGTATTTGAACATTATTATATAATTTTGAAAACACAAAAAAATGTATTAACCAATAGAAAAAATCTTTTTGAAAAAAGTAAGACACCCTGCAGGATCGATCCTGCATCTCTCGGATATCGCGTCCTACTATACTACTTACGTGAGCAGCATTGCTTAGTAATTTTGATTTTTTTATAAATAATATTATTCGTGCAGACAAAAAAAATATCAAAACAATACAAATATTTTGACAAAAATAACGGATATTAAATGGAATAAAATTTACGTCTGTTATTTTTAAATGATAATGATCTTTTGAAGTAGGTAGGTAAACAATCATTTTATTTTAATTTATCAGAATTTAAAAAAATGTGTCAAAAAAGCTGCTGTATTTTTTTTATAAAGTAAAACACTGATAACATGAATACGAACCAAAGAAAAGTTATTTTATCTGAATATTTTGACATTTTTATTTTTTGATGTTGAAGTCGGTTTCGAAAAAAAAACTTTGGTAACTTTTATTTACTCGGCTCTCAATTACATTGATTTGAAAATGTTAACACTTTTATTCAACCTATATGCCCAGATTGTATTTTTTTTATTTGAAGAATTTCCTTTCACTTTACATTTTAAATAGGTATAATATAAATTGGACTTATAAATTGCAGGAGTTTTAGATGAAGCACTGTTTCCATAAAACCTATACATTGTATGAGACATGCTTAAGATTTTTACGGATGGTTGTTATTGTATTTAATTTTTGGGCTGTCGCCGTATGTTTTTTTAAACAGGATGTTTGCAACATCATTAAAATTTAGGAATCGTTTACGAAATCGTAACATATAGGATATTAGAAACTAATCAGGATCTATAACAGTTAACATTAAGAAAACCAAAAAGTGTTCTGTTCTGAGATTTTGAAAATTATGTAGGTAAAAATAATTAATGCTATATTCCTATTTTTTTTATAATTCGATCACTAAAAACTAATTCAATTAAAAATATTAACAACTGCAAGCAACAACGTTAAAAGTAAAATTTATGAGATAGATATTTAATTGCTTTCGAGTTTTTTCTATTGATATTTTAAAGGTAATAGTGAGATAAATGCAAAGTAAGTCATCTAAGTCATTTAAAAATACAATAAAATGTCCTTGGAGTGAAAAGTACAAGATACATCGTTTGACAGTAATAAATAATCTTCCAGTGGTACATTAAAGACATTAAAACATAAAGGTCGTCAAAGACCCATCTGAATTTATGAGATGAGATAGTTTTTAGCAGGACGTGTTAACAATATACCAAAGGAACGACAAGATTAGAGTCAGCAAGGAGGGGATTTCATTCTTACATCAGTGGAATGATATTTGTTGATGGAGGTGATGATGATGCAGTGAAGTTAATGGACCCTCCAAATCAGACTATCTCCGCACCACACCCGGTATCGACCGAGCGTATAACGGGACCCTACTTTTGATCTGAAGCGTAAGCAGTTCTTATGACTGGTAATATATCTGGTAGTAGTAACCCAAGACTGACACATTTAAGTGTGCTCTAACTTAATTTTTTAAAAATTAACTAAGTGTGTCAATAAAAGAAAGGAGTAGGTACGGAAAATAAATAATATAAAACTGCCGAACAATCTTAGTGATCTTTTTTAATTGCAACAAAATTTGCTTTTGTGGCGACCAATTTAGACAACCTGGTAATGATTTAATGATATTATTATATTGTATTAAAATTTACATACCGTATTATGTAAAAAGCGAATACAGATAGGTATGCGAATAGTTTATTTGCAGCGCCATGTAGGTTAGTGTTACATAGAAAATGATGAAGAAATTTTGATTTTTTTTTCGCTCATTCTCGCTCCATTCGAACCCCGTTTCGCAGCGACTTCCGGTGGGGCTCGTAATGGAGGCATGTCAGGGGCTGGCCATTTCCTTTTGGGATAAAACCCGCCTCGGTTTCCGTTTACACATGTCGGATATGCCGTCGCCTGCTGCCTCCTTTTTTCGCTTTTCGCAATCGCCAAAAGAAATCAAGTATTCTCTAGTTTCCGCTGTTATCGTGTCAAAGGACACGCGTTTACATTGCTGCTACCTCGTCGTCGCTCGTCGTCGTGGAAATTGGGAAATCAGGAAAAACGAGGAAAAAATAGAGCCTAACTTTCTTCTAATGAATAAAAAGGTCTCTGTGGAATTTAAAGCGTTTCACTGTTTGATAAACACTTCTTAGATACTTACTCATTGTTGATGTTTTGTTTGTAAGCTTTCTTTGCTAGCTTTAAGAATAAAACGTTTGTAATTACAGATTTACTTACATGTATAAATACCTACTTTGTTACACACGGCTAATGTTACATATAATTAACATAAAAATAATGTGATTATAAACAGGGCTCCAAATGGACCGGAGCGCACTGGAGCGCCATTCCGGTTCATACAATTTCCAAAACTATCTCTCCGTCTCGTGGAGAAAAATATTTGACCGTCTAAGATAGATACGCCATACAACAAAAAATCTAACACATTTATTTTTCATAAAATACATAGGTATAAAATTAAATAATTATGTTAATATCTTCGTAAAATTATCGAGCGCTCCGGTTCGTAAAATTTTCCATTTCGAGCGCTGATTTAACAGAAACATCTTAGTTGATTGAATACATCACCATTATTACAAACTAGCATGAATGCATGAATCTGCAGGCTTTTATACTTGTCATTTAAGAAGTGAATTAAAATCGATCATACCTACATAAGTAATAGAGCTGCATTTTTTTATAATTTAATAAAAGTACCTAGTTAATTTTATTGTCAACAAAAACAGATTTTAGAGTACTAATCTTGATCAAAAATATAGGTGTATGTAGATATATTCATTTCATCTTACATGACCGTTCTTGTCTTGGGTAAATTATTAAATACTACAAAATATTAATGGTGACTGCCATCACTAATTGTTTTTTTAAGTTGTGGATGAAACAAATAACATCTTAACTCATTCGCTGCTGAGTAGATAATGATTTTTTAATTAGTACCTTTAAAATGCACGTTAATAACATTGATCGGCCGCCTGGCCATTACGCGCCGGGTGCGTCTTCCGCGTCCAAAGTATTAAGCCCTGTTTACATAATTCACTTGTGACGGAGGAACGCGGAGGAATCACCCCAGTGACCCGTGTAAATGCACATTCATCAACGACTCATCGAAAGTGATCATTCAGAATCAATTCAACTTTTTGTTAATTTTTTGATCACAACGGACGATTGCAAAAATGCTGCGCGTGCGAACCCTCGCCGCTGCCTACACCACACATGAGCACTGCGTATTATTGGAGTACTGTCATAATATTACCTCACATTACCCAAGTATATTAGACTATGGTTTCATCCACCAAGGACTCTTTTTTTATTCCTCTTTCTCTGGATGAAATTTCTGCATTCATACAACACACAATCACAAATTGCTTGAATTCAAGCCTGCAGCGCAAATATTCACTTGACGCCATTTTGGAATGCATTCAGTATTTTGCGTTTGGTGACACGTGTAAACAAAAAATTAACGCCTGCATTCAATGCACTGCGGATGATCATCGCGGACTCGTCTAAATGAGCCTTTCATACCTAGTTCATATTATTATGATAGCTATCCTTATGACATAAATTATATAATATTAAATAAAATATAATATTGTCTCATTAATAACGGCCATGAGGCCAAATTTAATTACAGTAGTGCTGTAGTAATACAATAGTATTATAGTATTAGCAGTGAAAGAAAAGGCTTGAGAATATTTCAAAAATGTATTGTGAACTTTCGAAAATTCAACCTGCAACATCATTATAGAAAGCTATAGTCTTATATAAAGGTCGACATTGTTACAATAGTCCATGCTTCAAATTATTATGAATGGTTTCATAATATGGACTCTCAATACAACATGAAAATTATACTGTAACCTAAAAATAGATAAAATCATAACGATTTAAATTAAGATGAAAGGTAAAGTTTATATACAAAATCAATATTAGATTTAGAAAATTAATTATTCAGAAATCTTTTTTATGTTACATCCGCTGTTGGTTCCGGTACTTAATAAGTTTTGTTTGAAAACATCAAGTATAATATGGATCTATATAGGTAGGCATCTTATCGACCGTTAGTACACACTTACAGCAGGTTTTCCTTTAGCTAACTTTTAAGAAATTTGTAGGAAAATATTTATCTTGGCGCTTGTAAAAGTAACTGAGATACAAAGTAAACAATGTTCATCGTTAGCAATAAATCAAAAAAACTTTTGCGATGAAAATTATTTGCATTTGGTTAAATCGAGCAAATAACAGTTCCTTTAACCCTTTTACACAATTCGTGGGTCGGGATGTGAAGTCAGGTAAGTCACAAAATGTCATTTTGAGATATAGCAAAAACAAAGTTCAAAAAATTCCCCACATTCCCCTAATTATAGTTATGTTTTTTTATGGGTAACAAATCAAAGTACATGTAATTAGCTTTCAATTATATGTCCTAGAAGTATTCTAACTATTTCGTTTCATTAAAACTTAATTGGTTTAAAAAAAAGGGAATTGACTTAACTGGATTTGCACAAAAAATGATTGACTTACCTTACTACGCATAAAGTAATATTGTTATTTTTTCATGTAAATCCGACTAATATTAGCAATAAAACACACGTTTTATACATAAATCTTATTGGTTTATTGAACAAAATATTATATAAATTTAAAATTAGCATTTTTACAACTTTTTTTTACTTTAATGTTATTTAAGTAATGAAAAGGCACACAAACCTGAATATTATAAAGTTTAATCGTTATCATTAAACTTCAGTATGAATTTCTTCAATAGTATCAGGTTAAATATCGCTGACTATCTCAGATGTCTCAAGTGACTCATAAAATTCTCTATAATACGGTGAAATGTATGGAAGTAAGTCTATCAAATCTTTCGTCTTGTCTCGTCTTATATATGAAATTTGTTAAAATGCAGTCGTTTCGTCGAGAGTTCTTTCAAATTTCTCTATTCCCGGTTCGTGTTTGTTGAATTGAAGCCACTTAACATCTCTCCAAACAAACTTATTCCCATCTGTGTCTCTTTTTCTGAGTGGCAATGGTCCTTTTAATCGATCCGAGTAGTTAAAAATTTGTAATTGCACGAGTCATTTCAGTGACTTTAAAAGGATTTTTCTTTGCAGCCTCACACATTGATTTGGCCCAATCATGAGGATGTTCGATCGTTCCACCAAATGTTTTTTTTTCTTCTCAATTATGCGATGGTCACTATCGCACTCCATATGTGTGTGGCCAGGGACTAAAAAGTGTGATCAATTTTGTTTAAAGTCTCAGAATGTTTTACTGCTATCATGCACATTACAGCTACGTGGCTATTTTTGTTTTGACCCGCACATCTATCAGAATACATGATCATATGCTTAATATTATCATGTACCCCTTGGTTAAGTATTTGAACAGGCATGAAGCGATATCGTTAGCTTTTCTATTAGCAAGAGTTTCATGGCATACATAGCAATATCCCTGGTTATTATCACAATCATGCACTGTCAAATGCCGTTTGTAAAAGGCCAGGGAACTTTGCTGCATGTCAAATGTTACAATTTGGCAAGAAGAATCTTGCAAGTACTTTTTATCACAATTTTTTAGCTGAATATGCAAAGTCAGCTTCGTTATGATGCTCTTTCAATTCCTCATGATTTTTATTTCTTTCTTCATCGTTGGTGGAATTCTTAATTAAGTTAAGTTTATCGTATGTTTGGCAAGTAGGTATCCTTATTTGGCCGTTTGAATGTTAAGTTCATGCCAGGGAATATTTCTGCGTATAAACGAATATTGATGGGATTAGAGCTAATACTCTTCAAATATTGAGAATACATCACAGTTATTGTCATATGTGGCGGTAAGTATTTTCTGACAGTTCCTTCTAGAGTAATGACTCTCATAATGATGGAATTGAGAGTATAATATGTGTCTTAGATATTTGCCTATCTTCTTCGCTATCTTTTTTAGAGATATTTTTCCTCTTGCATATTCTTGAATAAGTATACCGGAAGTAGTCGCACTTTTTTTTCCAAAACAAAAAAATTGTGACTTTCACTTAATGTTTTTAGTGTACAACCTTTACAAATTGGTTTCCGTAACAGTTCAACAGTCAAGTAATATTAAACTGTTGGCGAAAATGTTGTTTTCATGGTTCGCTTTGTCTGATACGACTTTTTTTCGTATTCATAACATCCATTATAGGTACTTATTGTGTAACTTTTTCCAGTATTTCGTGCAACTTTTTTATCATTTCTGAAGGCTTTGTATCATCCCTTAAGTTACATTTTTGGTGATTATTACTTCTCAATCGAGAACGAGGGTAACAGGTTACAACATCATTATGATGTGTAATCGTGGAAGCACTATTTGAGCATGAAGGGCGTGGTTCTTCAATGTTTGTAAATTAGACTGTAATAATTCTTGAATATTAAAATCAAGATCTTTTATGCTATCAATGAATCGTTAACATACAAGTTATTGGAGTATGTGGTTGAACCTAGAAGCAAGATTGTTTATTTGGATATTATGTACGTGTTTTTAGATTTAAATAAATCAAATTCGATAAATTTGGTATATTTTTTATTATTTACAAATAATACACATACTTATTTATATAAGTCATAATTTATTATAATACCTATGACTATTTTACTTAGGTTCTGTTGTTATTTCTTTTTCAAATTTTCTCAAAATATCTTTAAAAATACGTTAAATTCACCAAAATCAACACTGAGTAGGTATGACGTTTGAAGGTAAGCCAACTATGAGTAGTAAGGTAAGTCACACAAAATGTTGACTTATCTGACTACTCATGTGACTTAACTGTGTACACACCCCGTAAAATAAAAAATATGTTTTGACTGAAACTGCATCTCACCAATGGTAAGACGTACGGCTTACCTGACTACACACAACGAAAGATTATTTTTTTTTTAGTGTAGTGGCATTCATATCTCATTTTTGCTGTTTTGTGACTTACCTGACTACACATCCCGACCCACGAATTTCATTTGAAACTTAAAACGTTTGGATATTTTATAAAAGCCCATTTTATCAATTTCGCAGTTTGTCAAAATCAATATACCTAAGTATATATATAATATATATAAATATAATAAAAAACCTAACTTAATCTTGCAGCAATATATTATTAGGCTCAGAAGTTTAGTCACCTTGATAAAACTACTAACAAATCAACTAGGTATAATAATTAGTCTCAGTTAAGAGAAAACAGATTTTCCAATAATGAACCTACTGCAAAATATTGATCTGAATCACCATCGCAAAGAATTTCCAATCTGGTTTCATAAGCCCTGGCCGTATTTAAATCAGCAATACTCAATTAGGGTGAACGAATGATTTTAAATAAGGCATTTTTCTCAGCCAACAAATTTTAAAGAATAGTTTTATTTAGAGTATTTTGTATGAAAATTTCAATAAATAAACGAAATGCCGCCTATTCGACATTTGCATTCTGACGGTGTTGCTTTACGGTAGCGAGTAATGGCACTTTACGAAGCAGAGCAACCGCATACTAAGCTGAACAGATGTTTACGATGGATACTAGGAGTAATTACATTATCATCACTTTATGTGCTATTACGTGCTGTCACGTGATATCACAGTAAGCTGCCGCTACGGGCAAAATACGTAAAAATGTCGTTTTTCTTGGTAATTAAAATATTATCTATCTATTATTATCCCGTAGTACACGTAGAAACTGTTAAAATTAATTGAAATTACCATGAATAACGAATAATAATTATTCAAAGTAATTCAAAATAATAATTAATAAGTAAATTAATGTTGGAACCTTCCACAATTGAATTTATAGAGATTGTGATCATTCAAAATATTCTGCGGAATGACGAAACCATAGACTAAACTTGTCGCTGTGATAGCACGTGACGTGATCATAATGAAAAAAAAATGTGTAATGGCATTTTTCTTGGTACGTAATTAAATTGTTATCAGACTGATTCTCCCATCCCATAGCACACGTATAAACTGTTAAAATTAATTGAAATTACCATGAATAATGACAAATAATAATTCAAAATATTAATTAATTAAAGTTGGAATTTTCCATAATTGAATTTATAGAGATGGTGATCATTCAAAATATTCTGCGGAATGATGAAACCTAAATACTAAATTTATCGCCATGACAGCACGTGACGTGATCATAATATAATCACAGCTTTATAGTGAATAGATAACGTTGAATCTGGCTCGGTCATGTGCTTCAGATGCCTGGAAAGAAATAAAGCCTGGTTTGCATGTTCTTTAAGCGAACGGATCCTGTCGTTCTGGAAGGCCGTTAAATATTATCTGCTATAGATTGTACCTGGAGAACTGGGTTGCTGACATAACTTAAAATGTCGCAAAAAGACTGGCGAGTGATAGGAGTTAGCCACATGGTAACTAAGAGGTGGACATGCTTAAAGACAAATTTAATGTAATAACTAATAATATAATATGTTTAATGTAGTTACATAATATGTATGACAGGTACAGCGTTTCCAGTGGCGAATGGTGGAAGTAGGTAGTTAAGATCAGCCATAAATAGTGAAGGGTGGAGGTAGGCTGTTAAGATTCGCCACAAATAGTCCACATTAAACTTTGTCAGTCATACGTATTTGTTTTCATTGAAATAAGACTACAATTTAGAGACGGTGTTGGTTAGTTTTTAAAATTCAATTAAACTCTGCGAAATCAAGCCTTAATAAAAATAATACTTAGTCAAAAAATAATCATCTATCTATAAAATATCTAAAATTATGCAATAAAATCATACATAACTTTGGATATTTTATAGTAATATTTTTTATCTATTACAGTTTGGTCTAGGCAGGGCTTGGTGAATTTAACAAAATGAACCAATAATATGTGTAAATATGTATTCTTAATTCAACGAAAACAAATAAGTATTTAAATGAAAAAGTGTGCACAATTTGTCGTATCGCCAAAAATATATCAAAACTCTTATGGTTTTAATTGATTTTTTAAAACTAACTAACACCATCTGTAAAATTATAGTCTCAGTTCAGTGAAAACAAATACGTATGAATAACAAAGTTTAATGTGCACTATTTACGGCGGATCTTAACAGCCTTGCTCATTAAAATATTATTATAACTTTGATAAGAATAAAAGATATTATTTACTATTACTCTTATTTTTCAAATAATTTCCCCTTGCTGGCCTGACTGTTATTCATTTTCCACTTCGCACTTTCCTTAGTTTTCCTCACGCTATTCGCCTTATGCTAAAATTAATTAATTTGATGCAGTTACGTCGACGAGGTATTACATAAGTCTTCAGTGTATAAGACGTTCGGTACGGACACTTAGTTAACTAGGAGGAAGAGAGGAAAAAGAAATTAATATCGCAAAGGCAGAGCCCTTGTTTTCTTAAAGAAGTTAATGAAAAAGTAAACATTACGCTCCTGCCTGGCACAGCCCTTTTAGACGTTTTCTTTCATAATAAATTAAGATTAATATATTTCATTATTATCGATCAAAAAGTAAATAAAAATGCAGATATAACATAAAAAAATATTAGATAATTAATTGTAACAAGCTTAGTATAATACAAATTTATGTTTGAGAAAGATACACATTGGTCGGAATCCGATGGATATTATGTTCATCTCCTGCTCGGTATAAATATTTTTCTAATAGATATTTCTGAGGTATCAAACAACATCCATAGAAAAATCGTTTGGAAGGGTTAATTTTTAAAAAATATCCATCATATTTTTTAATTAATTTTAACGCGGCGTAAGGGGGTGAGGGTAATGAAAAATCTGGCAGATACCACGAGCTTTCACATTTACCGCGCCTACGACTTAAACCATGTCATCGCTTCAACGCGGAATAGGTGCCGCACTTTCCGAGCACATTCCCCCTACTCAGACACTGTTAATTTGAGTCTAGCGATGAATAACTGCCCTGCAGGTATAACTATTGATGTCCACTCACGAGATATTGCGAGCTGTCGCATTCACAAGTGGATAATATCAGATGCACGTGGCTCAATAGTCATCATTATTAGGATCATTAGAATGCCAAGAAAAGTGGGCGCAACTCGATCAGAAGGTTCTTTGACAGCCAAATCTTCCAGGTCACGATCCTCAGTTATGAGATCCTGATGAAGAATAAGATGAAATAATATTTCATTTATCCAAATATTTTTTTTAAACTTGTTTCTGGGGAAGGGGTCCAGACCAACCCCTTTGTGGACTACTTGTTAATACTAAATGCTATATTCTTAATTATTGTGTATCGTTTTTTGGATAAAAAACACTTTAATTAAATAATATAGATAACAAATTATATCGGGTTCTTCCTCCCCCTATCACTTTTCTCATATGCATGCCTTGTACTAGAAGATACATAATAATTAGACGCGTTTTAAATAAGTTCCGGCCTCCTTGTCGAACCAAATAGACGCGTTCTTCAAAAACGTTGTGGAAACTCAATATATTGTATTCATTATTGAATGATTGCATGATTACATTAATTGCAACTTGCATTGCAACTTCGTCGTCCAAAAGGGCAGGTTGTTACTACATATTGTATTATCATCAACAGCCGGTGTCGATCCACTAGTCCTAGTGAATAAAAGCAGAGCGGTGGAGCGGAGCTCGGACCAGGAGCACGGAGCTCTGGACCAATGTGATTTTACCCGGAGCAGGAGCGGAGCCGAAGCACCGAAAATGTGTAGTGCTCCACTGCTCCGGATGTTTTTTTTATTATTAAATTTTGTCCTAAAATTCAATGAAAATAGTATAGTTTAACACTTTTCAATACTGGAATTATTGGAAATATGCCAACACTGCCGAATAATAAATAACCTCACTTTTTTGACAGAAGAGGCAAATAATGAGAGACGATTTGCTGCCGTTGTTTATAGAATTAACAATGAAAATGACGATTATTTTAAAACTTATTTTTTATTTTTATAACATATACATAATGAGTACCTATAATACTCATTAAAACGTTTTAACCGGGGCGGAGCACACCCTGGAGCGAAGCCGGAGCAAATATTAGGTCGCGGAGCGGAGCAACTCAAAAAAGGGTCTGCTCCAACGCTCTGAATCCTTACCTAGGCCTAGCTTCTTTGACTTTCGGGTCCTTAGTTCTTCGCTGCTACGTACATCCTCCGAATTGTATTGTACCTAATATTAATTATTATTTCATTAAAGGCGATACTTCAGTAAAACAGCAAATAATTTTCAACTATTAGCGCGACGAAATTTTGGACTCGCTGGCACTTGGAGACCGAACGTCGAGATGTGAATACGTCAATTTGTTTCGTGATGGCGACGGAGGTATTAATTCTTAAATCGTGTAAAGATGACTAAAAATTTTACCCATTTACTTTAAAAAGAAAACATTTCAATGAATATATTATTATTGTTACTACAATAAACAGAACATTAAATGGACGCGTGTTGGATTTAGATGACAAATTATATTTCGTTCGGCATGCGTCATTTGCACCCGCGACTCCCAATCCGCACATCGCCTAGCCACGATCAATTTAGACCATGCCTCAACTGAGGTATATAGCCTTAATGAATAAATAAATATATTAGTCAATTCGTATTTTTTCATACAAGCCAATAAAATTTCGCAGATTTTTAACTAAGTGAAAAATCAATTAGAGAAATTCTTTTAACATCTGAATTTTGTGTGAAAATTCCATTCTGTCATTAACAATAATAATAAAAAAGCACACACCGTAATAATGATTTATCATTGCGCGAAGTTAACAAACAGTGCGAAAAAATATCGTGTCCTACTTAAAAAGCTAACGAGTCTTTTTTTACACTCTCATAATTTGACACTTTCCGCCAGTCAAAAAATGAGTTATTGCCAAACGTCGTTTAAAAAACGTGGTGGACGTATGGGAAATTTTACCTTATGTTATACAGTTACATTTTTTCAGAGGAATATAATTCAATATAATATCTATTTGTATTATTTTCATAAGGTTTTGTTAAATTTGTTAAAGATAAGTTCAAATTGAAATAATAAATAATTTTCTCCATTTTTATGTCATGTTACCACCAATATCAATGAATCAATCGTACACCGAATTTGCAGTATTAATAGACATAATTTAATCATTAATTGCTTAGAATTGCAGGAATATTCACACATTGTTTTTCAATATGTAATTGGACTTACAGCATTGACCTAATGCCTAATAAATTTTGGGCTGTAGAGTTGGTTGTAGACCCCGGTTGTCGAATCACTAAAAAAATCCTCTTCAATATCGACATCATCATAAATTATTCCTAGTTTATAATATTATTCCGAGATATGCATAAAGAAAAAGAAAAGAATGAAATAATTGCATCAAGATCACGCCGATGGAAATTGACTTGCAAATTAGGTTACTGGCGCCCACGCCGTATGCCTACTGTGTACACTGTACGCCCACGATGGCCGAGCGGCTTACGCATCAGCTTATAATGTCGTGGGTCTCAAGTTCATGGCCCCCACAAGGGGGGGCTGACAGAGCTCTAGTCTGGGGCCGGGGTTCTGAAGGAGCCTGGCGTGACGGGTCGACCTAATAGTGAGATAAAAACACATCATAAATTTGCTCCAATGGTAAAAAAGCCGCCTCCGGCGCTATTTTCCTTAAAAAATAATAACCTTTTAAAACATGCAGTTATGTGATATAAATTTTGATTATTGTATGGTTGATATTCGAATACTACATGATTCAAGTGAATATTCAAAAATATTAAAAAGTGCTAAAAAAACATTGCATACTCTTAATTTTACCTAAAATACCATTTGGAAAACGCTTCTGTAGAGCATCACACTGCCTTTAACCCTAGCGACAGGTAGGGAGCCCGCTTCAGGATGTGGGGACCATACTCAGGTTCGTATCCTGGGTCTGAAAAATACACAATCTGTTTTTCAATTTATGTTTGGAGCCAGAGTATGGACCTAATGGGTTGAGCAAACGGCTGACATCCATTTAAAAAATAAACGAAAGTCTGTTAATTCAAACCTCCATTCCGTGGAGGTTATATAATATAATCCTATTAGGATCGGACATCGTCAAAAGAAGAAGAAGAATAATACATAAGTAGTGATTTGCATAGATATTATATTATGTTCATAATATGTACTTTATATTACATATGTAAAAGTATATTCCATTTAATTAAAATATTTAATATATTAATTGAAACAAACACTTTTGTATGGCATCAATTTAATGACAGCGCGGCAAACACAAGGTTTGTTTCGAATTTCACCATAAAACATTCAGTCAAAAACACGTGTGTTGTGTTTCATCATTAAGTTTTTCTTTTTTAAGATAATAATATATCAACACTTAAAAAATAATACGATTGTCGTGCAAAAAATACTTCATTTTGAAATACCATGAACAATGATTAATTATTAGAAATTTAATATAAATGACTGATAAACGCACTTATTTTTCGTAGGATAAAATATTTACTATTTCATTCAACGCGTCAAGTAAAGGAATGAATCGAATTCATTTAATAAACTAAAAATCTTTAGTGGGCATGTCTTGATCAGATTGCATCATCCATTGTTAGTCCAGTCGCATTTTTTATCATGCCGCTCCATCTGAATGGCGCACGCCCTTGAGATTTCCTTCCTTCCTTCCGGATTATTGATCAGATGACTCTCTTCGCAGGCTGTTCGAATCTTTTCTAGCAAATTGTGGACAAAGAATTGAAGAACATTTTGATGTGAGACGTTCTTTATTATGAGGTATCTAATCTCTTCCAATGTTATGAAGACATTAAAAAATATACGGATGGCCCATGGCTCTTTATAGAATACGGGACATCTTCTGTCAATACTACCCCTTCTCTTTCAATTAGATTTTCTGGGCGTCCAAGATTTATTATTGATGCTGCGATTTTTCCATGGTAATACCATTTGCATGGTTCATTGAATTCTTTGATATAACGATTCATTGCACTATATCAGAGTTGGCGAACCTTTTTACGTACGCGTGCCAAATATTCCCAAATATTATTTTTCGACTGTCTGACGTGTCAAGCAGTTTTTGAAAAAAATCATTCTTTAAGAATTCTATTAAAAATGGTGATTTTCTAGATATCACTAACAGAACATAGCACACATATTAAAGCTTGAGCACTTTTTTCAATTACGTCATACATTTCGGTCCACCAATTTTGAAACTGTCTCATAAAATTACTACTACAAGCTCCACGAAATTTTTGTTTCTTATTTGGTTCAGCCATTTTTGTGGGTAGAAATGAAATTATTTGTTACCGTATTACTTTGTTTTGTTCTACACGTACAAATTGACACCAGAATTGCATTGTAAATCCATCATCAAAATCAGAGATTTGCGGCGCGGCTTCTCCCGCCGCTTGATGAGGTTAGTGCGATAATATATGTGGCTCATAAAGCCTAAGGACAGACCTATGCAATTATATATTTACATTAAACATAATGCTTATTCTTGAAGAGTGTTTGCCTGCTATTTTTTATACAATGCGATCTCTCATTTATATTTTTTCTCTTCAAAACAAAACATTCACGTGCCATGCAAAATCATCCCGCGTGCAATAGGTTCGCTACCACTGCACCATATCCTTTTCACAGCTCCCGCTTTCATGAATAGTTTATATATTATATAATATATTACCATGTTCTATCTTTAGAGGATCATTAATGGATATGGGCACCCACAGAATAGATATTGTAGGTACTAAGAGATTTTGATTTTTACGAGAAATGGATCCAATTGCTCAACCTATTAGGAAACACTCATTCAAACATAAAAACAAACTTGTAAATAATGTTTAGCTGTATATTTGATAAACAATAAATATGTAAATATAAATATGTAATCGTATTAGCAAGGGATTTTGGGTATGAATTGGATGGAATAAAATACTGACGTGTGTATGTAGTTAAACCAATTAAGCTATAAGTATACATATAATATAATAGGGAATGGGACGATTTGACACCGTGAACTGGCCTCCGCCGATTGGCCTCCGGTAATTGGCCGCCGGTACAATCGGACGCCGGCCCAATTGGACGCCGACCCAATTCGACGCCGACCCAATTGGCCTCCGGGAGGATTGGACGCCGCACAGTTGAATTAAATGCGCAAAGGAATAGACGTACGTTACGATTTGTTGGAGTAAGTAAGCAAGTCAGTTTAATATGCTTCTATCTTCTCAGTAGTTGTACCTTATACATTTCGCGCTTGACACATTTTTAATATAGATTGAGAATAATTATTATGCCTTATGATGTTTATTAAAAGAAAATAAGTCTTCCCTCACTAAAACTTAAAGATGTGCATAATCAATTAATTTATTGTCTATACACGGGTACTTATTTATATTTACAACAAATATTAAAAATAATGTTAGATGTTAGAATGAAAATTACATTATATTTCAGCGTTTTATCGACTTAATATTATAATAAAGCTTAAACACGTATATTATTATGCATAAATGCGTATTTTAAGATAGTATGAAATTAAAAACAAAATATTAAGTAAGTTATCTGCTAAGTATAAATGTTTCAGTAGTTTGATTGATAAACTACTTAGGTACTGGGTGCTGGACGAAATCCCGAAGGCCGAAATCCCGAATGCTGAAATCCCGAATGGCCGAAATCCCGAAAAATAAAAAAATACAAACATCAATAATTGCGCAATTTTTGCAAGACAGACAAAAACCCATTTTTTGTGGAAATATAAAAAAATGTAAAATACACACATCAATAATTGCGCAATCGTGTGCGCAATTTTTGTAAGAGAGACAAATCCCATTTTTGCGGAAAATGGGTTTTCCGATTGCGCAATTTTTTTTCAGGAGAGACCATTTTATAGAACGAATGGATTTTGTGTCTCTTGCAAAAATTGCGCAATTCACGATTGCGCAATCACTGATGTTTGTATTTTACATTTTTTTTATATTTCCACAAAAAATGGGTTTTTGTCTCTTGCAAAAATTGCGCAATTATTGATTTTTGTATTATTTTTATTTTTCGGGATTTCGGCCTTCGGGATTCCGGCCATTCGGGATTTCAGCGTTCGGTATTCGGGATTTCGGCTTTCGGGATTTAGGCTTTCGGGATTTCGGCCATTCGGGATTTCAGCATTCGGGATTTCGGCCTTCGGGATTTCGTCCAGCACCCAGTACCTAAGTAGTTTATCAATCAAAGTACTGAAACATTTATACTTAGCAGATAACTTACTTAATATTTTGTTTTTAATTTCATACTATCTTAAAATACGCATTTATGCATAATAATATACATGTTTAAGCTTTATTATAATACTAAGTCGATAAAACGCTGAAATATAATGTAATTTTCATTCTAACAATATCTAACATTATTTTTAATATTTGTTGTAAATATAAATAAGTACCCGTGTATAGACAATAAATTAATTGATTATGCACATCTTTAAGTTTTAGCGAGGGAAGACTTATTTTCTTTTAATAAACATCATAAGGCATAATAATTATTCTCAATCTATATTAAAAATGTGTCAAGCGCGAAATGTATAAGGTACAACTACTGAGAAGATAGAAGCATATTAAACTGACTTGCTTACTTACTCCAACAAATCGTAACGTACGTCTATTCCTTTGCGCATTTAATTCAACTGTGCGGCGTCCAATCCTCCCGGAGGCCAATTGGGTCGGCGTCGAATTGGGTCGGCGTCCAATTGGGCCGGCGTCCGATTGTACCGGCGGCCAATTACCGGAGGCCAATCGGCGGAGGCCAGTTCGCGGTGCCAAATCGTCCTAGACCCATATAATATTATGGTCTATCGGGGAAGTAGAGGACTAGACTAGAGGGGACTAGAGTAAATAAATTCAATGTATGTAATATTATTTGTATATTTGTTTGTCTTACAGTCTTCGATTAGGTAGTAAAGTTTGTAACTGAATAATTTGGTAAACAAAATAATATATAATATATTACTTATATTATAATATAATATTATGTTACGAGTATGTTTACTTAATATTCACTCAAAACAACTGACTATTGCGTAATTCGTTGAAAAAATGGTATGAAAATAGTTAATACATATTTTTATGCGTACTAGCTTGTAACTGTGTGGTGTGTGATAGAAAAAAACACAGATTTTTATTTGTCAGAGCCTCTCAGAGGACTTTTTTAAATGTTGTTTTTTTCTTCCGTGTGCGTAATGAGTTATCTCATTCCTTGCGTCCATCGCAACTATTGCATTGCCCATCAGATATAATTAGCATGTTATTTAAATGTGGTAAGTATATAATAAGTAATTAATAGGTCCGCAGCGAGTGAGATAAGCGATGCCTTGCGGGAACAGTGACTTCACGTTCACGCACCTAGCCAAAATGAATGACGAAGTACGTAAGACATTTTTGAAGTTATATCTGCGCCACATGTCGGGTGAAATTTGTTGCTTGCGACACCCGTTTGTTTTTAAACGAAAATATCACAATCGAGCAGTGTGCCAAGATACACTGAATTATATATTATGATGTATTTTGTGAATACCTATTGAAACTTTATATTTAGGTACATATTATAATCAGCATTCTAAATTTAACATATTCCTTTTTATCCAGATAGGCAAGTGATACGTCATAAAGTCTTTCCTATTCTGTTAATTGACTATGTGGCCAAGCTGCACGTTTAGGCCTACAAAACTTTATTTCGGCTCCTCATTGAAGACGGGAAGTCCAGGAGTCTGTCACTACCAACAAAATCACGTTAATAATTTCAACGTGTTTCAGTCGAGATAATTTAGATGTGCGATCCGACTTAGCCTTATAATAGGTATGATACTATGCCTTAAATAGACAAACCTATTTATACCCTTTTGAAACTGTATAATATTATATTGCCACCAATATGACAGGTAATATTAATTTGTTGAGATATATTTATATGCACATAAAATAATATATTCTTTTTGTAACTTTTCTAAACTTTCTTGGAAAAATCTTTTTATGTCGTTTCTCCTTGTATATTTTGAAAGTTCGTGACGTGACTGTCTCGTGTTTGCAACAAAACACGCATCCGTCATCCGCCAGACAGGATATCCGGAATCTGGAAGTTATTAATTAACCCCTGACGGGTAATGCATTTTTTTTGCACGCTGCAAATTATTAATTACAGAGGCATTGCTAATAAATCACCCTTGCATTTTTGCCAACGGACAGTTATTGCTGCCGGCAAATAATTTTAAATGTGCCAAAACAAAAGATTTTTTTATTATTCATGGATTTGATTTATGGCTCAAGAATCAATAAAGAGAAAATGGATTCAAATGTTTTATTCGAAACAGCGTAGACTCCAAATTCAAGCTTAATCAAAGTTGAATTAACACATTTTCATTTCGATTATTATTCCAGATTGCAAGAGCATTGACATTTATATTAACTACATGCCTGTGTATTCGAAAGACGGGAAAGTCGCCATCCGAATAGGAAGGGCTGGAGAAACACTCGTGGAAAATCTGGGACTCGCGTTTGCAAATCGCTTTGTTAAATGCTTGAATTTTAACGTTGCTCATGTGGGGTAGCGAGATATGGTACCGTTTAAAGACTCAGAGCAACCGTATTCTGATATTTGACAAAAGGTACTTGCGGCTGGGTGTGGTATGATACGAAATCAAGGAATCGCACGACGCTACAAATTCACTCAACGGTGATCTTGCCTCTGGTGACAGGTAGATTTATTTTCAAAATCATAACACAGTAGCATATTAGCCTTTGTAGTTGGCGGGTCTTTCAATATAAAGAGAAAACATGTTAGGTAAATTTTGTATTTTATTTTATATAGTGAAACAAAAAATATCTTATTGTTTCTTCAATTTTAAAAATAATTAGGTACTTACTTTCAAATAAATAACAAGGGTATAAAAGATTCGAGCACAATATTTTAGTAAGCCTCATTCTTGCCTAATTTTCTTTTTCCAATGTCTTATTTCAGAATTTTACGCAATCAATTAACCAGCCATAGAGATAACAGCAAAATCTCTACATTTCAGACAAAATGGACGATGTTTTCTTTTCTCTTATCGTTTGATTAACCGGAAAAAAACTACCCTCCGTACCAGTGTGCGGGCAGAGGGTAGGTGTATTTTGTAAGGGATGAAAGAAAAACTGAGCCGATAAGAGGAAAAAAGGCAACACAGCAGTGTGGTGGTATCAGCTTGTAGAGGGCTGCGCGGGTAGATTAAATAAATTCCGCACAAAATATCCTAAATTTATGGCCTTTTTTGTACTAAGTGGCTATAAAATGTTTGATATTATTTTAGATTATTTCGGACATTTCCTTCTTATAATATTATAGCCGATAACAAGGAATAATAAAATATCCTGCATTTTCTCTAAAAATAGATTTTTAATAGCAATAATATAGCTAATGGCGGTTTTCCAAGAAGCAATAAGGCGAATAAGAGTGTTTAATATTAAACGGTTTATTACTTTAATAATAATTTCTTATATTCGTCGCTTGCATTCTGATAGTGCAGTTTTACGGTAGCGAGCTTAGAAAAGCTCAGAGCGACCGTGCACTAAGCTTCAGAAACCGATATTTGCGGCGGATACTAGGTGTAAGCAGATATAACTTTAGGAGTAACGGAGACATACGAGAGCGGACCGAATAACCTCTCATCACATTGAAAGTGAAGAAGTGGTGTTGGACCCGGCTCAGACGCGTGCTGCGGATGCTTCAAGAGAGTGTCAACCTGGCTTGCCTGTTTTTCAAGCCAATCGGATTCAGGTATCCTGGAAGGTCACTAAATACTATCCACAGAATGTATTTGGCGGAGATACGGAATGCTGGCATGACCTGGGAAAACGCAAGAAGAATGGTGAGCAGGCGTTCTTGGAGACGCCGTGTGTATACCAAAGATACCTTTTAAATATATCAGTATTGTTATATTTTCAACACACAGTGGGTGTTTATCACACAGACAAAATTACCAATCAGCATCTTGCTGAAATAAATAATATTAAAGAGGATTAAATTAGTTGAAAGCACACACACAAACGTGCATATATGCACCGCACGTGCGTGCAAATTGTGCTTTGCACGTGGGTGGCAATGATTTTTTCATTTATTTAATGTATTAATAAAACTTTCATAAGATTAGTGACAGCCACCGTTCACAAAAATATTATTTTAACTCGCGGCTTTCTAAAAACAAACAAAAACTGTCAAAAACACTAAGAGAAAGGAATTCAACTATAAAACACATGTTTAAGCTTAGTCCATTATTAGTAAATAAATATTTCTATTAAACTAAACTTATCATTAATTAGAATTTCCTTAGAAACCTTCTTAAAAATTAAATACTCATAGGATGTTAGGCTGATACTTTTCTAAAATAATATTAACTTAAGAATTTCCTCAATGTGTCACAGTAGATACGTAAAAAATACTTTATCGCTAATTACATTATTAAATTGGCTCAGTACCTACTTAAGTAATTCGCATCGATGCTTTACTTGAGAAACTTAAAGCATCCGACTACAAACAGCGTAACACTTCCGGTTTAACTAAAAGTAAGCGATAATTGAGCGGAAAAAGCTCTGACCATCGCAGGCTTCTTTCTTCGGTGGCAGAGCCGGCTGGAGATGTTAACCAAGAGATAATGTTATAATTAGCCGGGCAGCCAGCGGCGGGCGGGTCGGGGGGAGGGCGACGTCAGCGGCAGACTGTGCTGCGGTGATTAATAGGCTAGCATTCGAGAAACCCCCTTATTAGGTCACTATTTCCTTACAGTGTGCGACGCTTTGATCAATGTTTGCCTCGAGCGCAGTAAATCTTTCAAGAGAGACGCGCGCGGAGGATTCGACGCCGACGCCTCCGGATGCGTGACGCGCCGCGGCGACGATTGGCATCGATGTTGTGTAGTTTTTCCATTCAAAGGTCTTTCATTACTTTATATTTCTTTTATCAGTTTTGTTGACAAAAAATATACCCATTGTATTTCTGTTGTTTAATCCTTCTATAGCCATTTAGTGGATAAAATAATAATGTCAGTATATTATATTAAGTACATAATATATTTTACCTAACTTACATCTAGGTACTATTTGCATATCTTAAATAACATATACAGTGATGCAACAGCTAGGATAAAACTTCGTCAGTCACCTCACAGGTTTCTTGTTAGGAAGGGTGTCCCTGGTGAGGATTTGATGATTTCACATTATTGAATTTTTGTTTATAAATATGCAGTAGTAATATAATAAACAATTCAATAATAATTAATAATTTTAATAATCTAACCAATATGAAGTATATTAATTATGTTCATAATATATAATTAAATAGCTGGGTACTTACCTACAACCTATACACAGCAAACTAATAAGCATGCAAATAAATAGGTGCAAATAATCGTAGGTAGAATCTACCTATATATCATTTTTCTGGTCTCAAGTAATCATCAGCTCTAGCCCTAGTTCATTTTTACGTCCCCCGCCGAACTTGATCAACTACTCATTAGTCAATTCTGAGGGATTTAGGGTGGCCCAGTGGCCATTTAATGTCAATCAGTGATATAATCTCTCTTTTCTTTTGACCATGTCCGATCCTAATAGAATCATTTATGAACCTCCACAAAGCGGATGTTTGTATTAAGAGATATTTGTTTTTTCGAGAAATGGATGTTAGCCACATGCTAAACCCATTAGGTCCATACTCTGACGTCATCACAAATTGAAAAACAATATGTGTATTATTGTCAGACCCATAATTTGAATCTGGAACGACATTATAAACCGACGCGTAAGCCACTTGGCCATCGTGGGCGCTATAACGGACTATATAACGATATAATATAATACTATAGTATGATTACGTAGAACTAATTTCACTATATTTTTATTAAACGTTAAAATTATTAATAAAAATTTAAAATAAGAAAACGCATGATAGTTTAATTAATAATGCATACATAATTAATTAATTTGATAATACGCGGGAATTTTTGGTCATTTCACATTCAATTGAAAATATTAACTTTTGTCACCGATAGTCCAAAGTACCTACATAAAACTACAATCATGATTCGGTTACCCCATCTCCACCTGTCATGTATATTTTGCAGCCGCAATTAGTGCACGGTCGCCTTCCATGACGCTATAACCGTGTCAGAATGAAACGATTTTAGTACCACACTTCCTTGTCCCGAAAAGATGCTGCACGGGACTTGTGTAGCAACCATGGACATTAGTGCTCAAAGAAAGATTTTAAGAAAATTAAAATAGTCTCGATTTACTTTACCGTCATTTATCTTTAATAACATGAAGTGTCCTCTGTACCCGTGTACTGAAACTCTGCCGAAACAGAGGAGTCAGGAGTTGAAAGTGATGAATCTAAGGAGGAATTGGAATTATTCTGTCCTCCAAATTTTTCCAACGCCTCAAAGTTGGCCATGGTTGATATAAAGTCGGCGTTGGTTTCCTCGGTTATATTGGATATAAGTGAGAATAAAAATATAGCATTTCCCAACTCACTATTCAAGTAAAATTAACTGTGAACCTAACAGAGGAAGACGACACATTTCAAGTTTTGTGAGTCTGAAACGTCGATAAAATAAAGGGATGAATACAGTGCTCGAAATGGAAAATTTCACGAACAGGAACGCTCGACAATTTTCCAAAAATGTGTGATATTAGATATAATAATATCTGTAACATAAAAATATCTTTTAGTTTTACATGATGTACTTTTTTAATCATCATCTTCGCCCAATACGCTATCGGCTATAACAATTAGTGGTAACATACAAATATAGAGTCATTTTAGTTTACGAAATCGTTTTCTAAAAAATACATTAATAATAATTATACAAATATAAATAACTAAACGTATATGAATCTAATCGGAGTGGGAAACATTATTAAAATACATGAAATAATAGACAAACTAATCACAATTTCCCATTGGTTTCGTTAGTAGTTTGAATAAAAATATGCAATGAAGAGTGGATAGAAATATGAGAGAAGATACTTCGGTTTAAACAAAATACATGCCGCTTTAGCTCTGATTTTTCGTAAATTCGAAATATTTTGATTATGGTAAACTATTTTTTAATCAAATTAAAATCCATCGTATACGAAAAAGCAAGGGCATGATTTTTAATAAATTAATTTAAAAAAATATGTAATACGCAAGATTTACAAATGTAGCATTCTTTATTAAATATGAATCATTTTAAACAACATCAGAAGTATAGGTACATATTATTAGAAAAAAAAATATTTACATCATGTGGACATGTAGGATAATTTATTCTAATAGATTTCCAATGTTATAGAAATTGTTATATACAGGGAAATTTTTCATATATTTATCCGATTGGATTCTGATTGATTTATTTTAATATTTTTATTTCGTATTGTACCTTAAACAATACAAATTTTTTTTAACATGCATACGATGTTCACGAATATGTATCTATATTAATTATGGAATTATTTGATTTAAGTTATTAAATCTATTATTATATTAGTTTAACCATAAAAAACACAGTTCATTCAACCCGAAAAATATCCATATAAAATTAAAACAATAAAAATATATGAGGAAATGATTTTTTTTTGTCACTCAATGTAAAATATTATAATAGATTAGGATAAATAATTATTATCTGGCGATTCCGTAACGTTGAGTAGGTAGGTAAAACAGCAAATACGTATTTTCTGGTCACAGGGGAAAGCATGACCATATTTACTATTTAATATTAAATATTTGACCCCCTTAGAAATTATTAAACAACAATTTAAGCTATTAAGTACCTACAAAGAGTTTTTAAACGATGTCAGAGCACAAGTTTTTCGGAAATTTAAAAATTTAGCAAAGCAGCTGCAATAGTTAGGTTTTTTCATGTATGCAATAATAATTATTTAGAACCCAACCCATCAACCTTGGTCGATCCGGTGCTGGATGAAGGCCTCCCTTAGTTTATTCCATCTCTCTCGGTACCTACTTAGTTTTTCACTGCAAAGTATTTCCGCCGAACTTCATCAATTCATCAATAATGTAAGAAATATAAAAAAATAAATTAGTTTAGAGCAGCAAAGCATGGGGGTTAGGTAATGGGAAACCAAAAAAACACAACTTAAAATGATTAAATTTGGAAAAATAAGGAGTCTAATTTTGTCGCTTCCTCTGATTAAAACGCTTATCATTGGCTGCATATAACTTAATATTGATAAACGACCAATAAACGACCCCGATTGCATTATGAAATACAAAAACTATGAACGCGTCAAACCCATGTAAATTTCGCTAACATAATAATATGATAAATGGACAATTCGGTCAATTATGGTTGTCTCGATACAAAATTTAAAGTTTCATTACAAAAAACAATTGCCTATCACTGCCGTAATGATCATAAACGTAATCAAGAATTTTAACCCTCGGTAGGACAGATATAGTATACCTATCTCGGTAGATACTTAGGTAGGGCACGTAGTTTTATTCACACTATTTTTACTATGTTATTTTTGTGCAATATTTAACAAATTAATTAAGTCATTTATACAGTAAAGATAATATATTTATTTAATGTGTTTCATTTAAAAGTTTAAAAGTTCCAGTGTGCATTATAACTATTACGTTATTAACTCACTATATTTAGGCATGTACCTTAACCTTAACTGTGTTAAAATAGTATGTATGAACTTGCAAAAAAATAAGTGTCTCGTTTTATAAATTAATACTACAGTAAATCTATATTCCAATGTAAAATAGCTTCCAACGTTTCCTTACAACCATAAAAACCTTTTTTTTTTAAAATACATTATTGTCCCATACCATGCGACAATAAAATAAATCTTACTAATAGCCCCAATGCATTTCTTTGTATACAATTTTATTGTTTTATCACCATTGACGCAAAAGGGTCTGTCTATTTGTGCATTCAAGGCCAAATTCGTTGAAAACAGCATTGTTTTGAAAAAGGTTAGTTCTCAAATACGTTGTCTTACACTTACTTTATCACTATTTCAAAAAAACTTAAGTACATTATGTACGGGTCATAGAAAATTCAGTGGTTCTAAACCAGTAAAATTATTTAAAAAAAAAAAAAATATGTTTTTGTACCTATCAATTCATTTTCGTAAATTTTAAATCTAACCCGGAACGTAATAATATTAAGTATGACGCTTGAGGATTTTACTAGACGACTCGCTGTCCGTCGGATATTT
This sequence comes from Rhyacophila brunnea, assembly GCF_057557595.1. Classification (NCBI taxonomy): domain Eukaryota; kingdom Metazoa; phylum Arthropoda; class Insecta; order Trichoptera; family Rhyacophilidae; genus Rhyacophila; species Rhyacophila brunnea. The sequence goes on along the minus strand of NW_028232796.1, from coordinate 2,130,425 downwards.
TACGAACCGGTACGCCATTTTCGAGGTTTTAACGAACAGGAACGCCATCCTTGGAAATCCCACGAACAGGAACGGCGCTCCGGGGCGTTCCGCTCCATTCCGAGCGCTGGATGAATACAAAGATGACCATCTAAAAACCAAATGCAATAGTTACGCAAAGTGAACTCAATCAATATATTATGCATCTATCTACAATATTTTTTCTTGGGCTTACTCGTAGAAAAGTTGTCCTTGTATTTGCACACAGCAATCTTACCCTGAAGGCATCGCAAAGTTGGAAATTGGATGCTAAGAGTCTACAGGAAGGAAACTGGCTAGACGGAACCATAATACAATATAGGTACTTAATACGGTATGTTATAAACAAAAAATATTTTTACAAATTTCTCACATTACTGTAATTAAACTGAAGGGCAGTGTAACTGTGGACTTCCTAAAGACATTTATGTCGACGAATTAAGAAATATAAATCAATATACTAAAAATATTTTTAAAAATTCATTGTGTTATAAAAATATGCATTCATTGAACAACCCATTACACGCATTCATACTAATTTAAGTACTTATGTTTTTATCGTCAAAATGAAGCTTAATAAGTGTTGTATAAAATGCTATAAACATTATTAAATAATTCATACGTGTTATGTATTTTTTAATTACCTAATAATACAAATTTTACTAGCACATATGAATGTAGGTATATAATTTCAAATCCTTTTTATTTATATGGAATCGTGATTTGGTCTATCTTAAACTATATGAACCATTTGAAATCTCAGATTAATTTGAACCTTTTGGTCAGTGTTTGGGTTATGGAAATGATATTCAATACCCACTGAATAGTATAATATCTGATATAAATACACTGGGCTCAATTTCCATACGCCAAGAAACCAACCCTTATGTTAGTTGGAACAAACCTAGTCTTACAAAATATAAATCAGATACAGATGTAAATGTCATCAAAATATTATAATATTGTCAATATCATAGATTTTAGGTGTTCATAGTTGATGAACATTTACAGCTAATGTTGACAACTTGCATAAGGAATTCAGGGCCCGTCATTAGTATGAAGACGGTTTGCAGCTAATGATACTTGATTTTCATTTAGTACAACTTACTATGGATGTCCAAACTAACGTCGAAAAACAATAATTTTGGATATATTTAAGGTGTCTTTGCTAACCTTAGAAAAGTGAGTCTTTTCGATATAGTATATTGAGTAGGTTTATCATTCAATTAATAACATTTTTTTATTTATTTTATGAGTAGATTTAACTTTAAGGAAGACTGAATCTTTTCATAAATTTCGATGTTTTTTGTTGCCATAGCAAAAAGAAAATTTAATGCGATGCGAGTAAAAATATTTATAGGTTTTCGAAACTATAAGAAGAAATTGCAAAAGTTTCCCCTCACTAGCGCCAATAATAATCGCATTTTAAAGTGAGCAGCGGGGCCGCCGCATGCGAAAACTGAATTGTTGGCTTTTGATGAAGTGCATTGCCTTCGGAAAATCGAAAAGGTTCTATGTGGAAGCGTGGCAAAAAATAACTCGAAATTAGTAGGAAAAGTTTTAATGGGAACCGACATTTTACTGGCTGTAGCGCCGGAAAATTCGCGCTCGAAAACTCCTGACGTTTGTAAACTCTGTTTTCATATTTGATTTTTGTTGTTGCGATGAAAAATCAAAAACTCAATAAGTTCTGACGTGTATATTGGAAAGTTATCTACTTACTATTTTCTTTGCAAATTTATTTATATAAAATGAACTTTAGGACTTTTCCATTTCTTTAAAATGCAGCTTGAAAAAATGGTGGTACTATGAGTTTATAACTTTAAAAATAAATGATTTTGAATTGTATTTTGAAATTATATGAAAATTGCGACTCTCGACAATATCTTTGAGACGTATTCTGTTTTTGGAGATATTATATTTTGGCCTGTTGTAGTGTTATTTATATATGTATTTTTCTTATTAAATTCTAAAGTTATATTCACAATCCTCAGTTTTAATTTTAACATTGCTCGGTAAGGTTATTTGAAAATATAACATATATAAAACTATGATAGGTATAGGTACCATATTATTATAATCCTCATATTATGATGTTTAAAATTAATAATAATATTAACTTAATATTGACAACCATAAATAAAAAAATTTCTTCTTTAATTTTTTTATTTAGATACTTATTCTACCATTTCATGTTTCCTATTCTTTCGCTAGGGATGATGTATTTTATATGTTAAAGTTAATGCAAACAATTGTTTTAAAGCATTTGAAATATGCATTCAGTGTCTTAGATCGAGAAATTCGCCAAATCGTAAGTAGCGTGAAAGTATTCAGAGGATTGCTCAATAACATCAAAAAAAATTGCATACCTCTGGCACATGTTGCATCATATAAGTAATAATAATATGACATACTGCAAATGTTTTTGAAGGACAAGGTTGAGAGCCGCCGAATTAAAGGTACAAAGTAACCGTCCAGTTTGAAAAACGTCTAAACTAAAATACGAGTGCCGATGAGCTATTTCCGAGACCAAGATGAGATTTCAAGATTAATTACTAACGTGTAGGAAACCAGATAAGTCACTTAAAGAAGGAGTTATATATTATTTAAATATAAACACAATCATAATTTATATTGTTGACTTATGTAGGTAATATATTTAAGAAAATAAACATAATATTATTTTATATAATATACGTGTAATAAAGATAAAAATATTTGTGGTTACTTAAATTACCCAACATATTATTATGATTGTAGATTATATTCAATATTTTATATATAATATTGTATACTTACCTGCCTCTTTTAGATAAAAGTATACGACGTGATAGAGGTCGCCAATTTAAAGAAATGGTAATGGACCATAATATTACTTTGTGGGTGGACGATCACTGGAAAAAATAAAGCATATCTGTGGTACACGAAGGCCACTAAACAACCACAGAGGCTAAAGGCTAGATCGACGAATTCACGAAATTCCGGTGATGTACGCCGTAACGAAAAACTAGGGATCAATAATAATAAAATGTGGTAAGGGGGGTTTAAGGCAATACGCTTTAATATACAGTGGGTATGTAAAGGAAAAAGGAAATCCACAATAGATTGAAAAAAAACAATCAAAATTAAACTTCAACTATTCAATAGTTCCACAAAAATATCGATAACTACGTGCAACATGGTCACTTTATAACTCACTTGACCGACTAATTCATCAACTCATACGTGGTAGCGAAGAAGAGTAATTAATCGGTAATAGTGAAAGGGGCTAAGGGAGACCTTTATCTAGCAGTGAATCGACACCGATCAACGATGATGATGATAAATATATTATATAAATATTGAATTTTTATGATTTGAGATTGAAAAATATCATAAAAATGAGTAAAATATTAAATCAAAATTAAGGAAAACGATATTGTATTTCGTTGTACATTGTACATTTTAATTACTTCTAAGAATAAATCAGTTTGAACCACAACAAAAAAGAAGGTCAAATTTTTGGCATTTTCAATTAAGCTCATCCGATCACTTCTTCTCTTATTGGTTGTCAAAAAATCACAAGATTGATTACTTGTCTGCTTGTCAATCAAATATTTTATTTTCTCATGGGGATTAGTAAAAATATAAAATGATTCTTATTGCGAATAATTTTTTTGTCATTTATTTTCGATGAAAAATATCGATAAGCAATATTGAAAAAGAAAATTAGTATTTTTTGAAGTTATCAATGAATCTGTATACAAAAAGATCTCTAACTATCGCCTTTGTCATTTTATCTTCCTGTACCATCCCCTATCAGATATCGCTCATTGTTGGGACAGTTCGCTGACTTAATTTGTATAGTGTGTGTTATGCGGAAATCCATGGTACTCGTACTTTTCCATTCGTTTAAAGACAAGTCAGTCTATGGGATTTTAATTGTAAGTACATCATGACCACCACATCCTCAAACGGGCCCCCAGGCCAGGATCTTTGGCGGCCCCCCTACCTATCGCTACAATTAAAGGCAGTGTGACGCTCTACAGAAGCATTTTTCCAAACGGTGTTCCAGGTAAAATTAAGGGTATTCAGTTTATTTTTAGCGATTTTTTGTATTTTGAATAAATCTACATGAATTATGAAGTTTTCGAATATCGACACACAATAATCAAAATTTGCATTACACAATCACATATTATAAAATGTTAATATTCTTAAAGCAAAACATCGCTGCAGGTGACTTTTTTACCATTAGAGAAAATTTGTGATGTCTGTTTATCTCACTTGTTAGGTCGACCCGCCACGACGGCCCCCCAGACCCCGGGCCCCAGGCTAGAGCCCTGTCAGCCCCCCCTTTATGGGAGCCATGAAGTACATTTATATAAACAAACATCCTCTGATATTTCTACGGTTAGTGCTTTTCAGATATTCTGACCATATTGAACATAAATATTAAACATAAATAATAAAAGGATTTTACGTCAAAATACGTTTTACTTTAAATATTAAAACATAATTTATACAATAATAGTATAGGTACATATATATATGATTACATGAACGTATTCAACGAACACATATTTTATTTTAAAAATGTTGCAACTATCCACATCTTTCAATTAAAAATATAGTTATTTTTTTATTACAATAAAAGTATAAAATATACATAATAATAACAATAAAAAATAATGGTATGCAAATAAAATATGACAAATTTAATATAATTATAATTATATAAAGAAAATGTGCCAAAGCATGTGGATAGATTTTCACCATAGGGTATCATTAGTAAAGGGGAAATGGAGTACCTAAGTCTATTCTACCATTACCATGGTTGGTGCCCTGGTTTATCATATACTGTTGGAGGGTCTTTTGAAGAGGAGCGAGCTTAAGCTAATACTGAGGCTAATAACAGAGCACACAATGGGAAAAAAGATTTGATGTCCTTATGGGAAGAAGCGATTTGCAGCTCTGCGATGAATGTTATGTTTTAGAGGACATTATACATATAGCAGTACAATGCCCCAAATATGAACGTCACGGAGTACAGCTGCGAATTGTGGATATCTATGAGAATGTCGACGAATTGAAAGGTGCCTTGGTGGTGGGTAAGACGGAGTAGCTTGGCAAAATTGTAAAGCTCTTTAACAGAATAGGAGTGAGGACCTGATCGGCGGATCCCCTCTAGAAGAGAAGAGGCGATATGACAGCGAGTCGCAGTCAAAGCCTCGGTAAAATCACAAAAAAAAATCAAGTATGCTCAAAATATTGGCGCTGTTACCTCTTTGAAGTAAATTTAAATTTCGTTTAACATGTACATCTTTCGATTTTTAATAAAGTAATTAATACCAACCAATAAACAACAACTCTAACTCAATTAATTTGGTATAAGTCTTCGCTTGAATTTGCTTTTGAAAATTATGTGCAAAAGTCGAAAATTCCGGCATAAGTCACCAGACATAATATTTACTCTCTCGGCTGGAGAAGTGCCAAGAAGCAGGGGTATTTGTTCGGCGGGCCGGCTGAATTTATTCCCCTGGCGGGTTTGATTTATGGGATAATAATTGGAGTCGCGACCCGCGCGTCCGAACCCCCTTCGAGATTGCTGCGAGCCGCGTAATTAGTCCTGGACTGGCGGGATCATTTTCGGGAATATCGTTTGATTAATTAACTTAATTATGCCGCCACGACAGTGTGCACGGATCATATCACTTTGTTTAAGTTGCGTTAAAATTGGAAAAATAATTATTATTAAGTGCCTATATAAAATTTGAGTAATTTTTCATGACAGCAAAATGACAAAGGTGCCTAATATTGATAGTGGTAATTATAACGTAATTGTATTATAAATTATTTATTAAAAACAAAAAAAAATGTTAATTGTTCTAATCAACAATGTATACATACTATTATGTTTTTTATAGAAGTGTCAAGAACAATAAATGTAAAGAAATAAAAAACAAAATTCTTATTATTAATCTTCATTAATGAAAGCATATTATATAGTAGGTTCACGTACTGCATTACCCTTAATGACCAAAAATTATTTTAATCAAAATTTAATTTAACGAGGTTGCTAGCAACTTGTTCCCAATGTGGACACCGCTTAACACAATGCTTACGGGCCCTTTTAATTAATTTTGTAATTAACGTGTTAATTTGCATTTGAAAAGTAATCAGCAAAAACACAATTTTGTGCGGCCCGTAAGCTATGGGTTAATGAAGACTCTGAGTGGTTCTGCAATAGTAGACTGGTAAAGCATTGACTAAGTGCGGCACATTCTGTGTGACGGCAAAGTGTCAAGAAACTAATACAAAACAGTTGCAGACAAGAGGGGGGTTAGTTCGGTTATGGACACCCCCCCCTAAGAGAAAAATACAAATTATTTACGTGGATTGAATAAGACAACGCGGACGACACAAATGGATTACTAACGGTACAAATAATTACGACAGGTTATTGTAACCCGTAGTTATAACTGCAAGCCAAATATTCATTACTAGACTCAAAGTGCGGAGTATCTGTATATGGGGTATGTACCTGGGGTTTGTACCCCGGAAAAATGTGGGGTGCATGGTTGTCGCCACAAAAAGTTTTAAGTAGTCGGCATGGTAAATTCGGAAACTTTCAACCCCCTCCCCGCTGCATTAAAAAACCAATAACGTACAGTTGACAATATTTTTCTATAAATCAAGTTAATTGTCAAGAATTAAAATGAGATGATGATGAATATCAGTTTTCTATTGATATTATTGGATTAACTATTCAGTTTTTATAATTCTACAGATTACAGACAAAAATAATTTAGAAGGTATTTTTGTAAATTATCACAACTCTCGATTTTAAATTAATCACAATTTGCATTTAATTGCCAAAATAAATCTTAATAGATAAAAAACAACGAGTATACAATTTGAACGCTCGTTTGTATTTGAACAATTGCATTGCATTAATAATTCACCCGGCCATACTTTTATCGCATAAATATGCTAATTGAAAATAAATAAAAACACTTTTCCAATAAAATCTCTCCGTATCATTGAGCATACAAAGTTTCCTCACCATTGTAGAACAAACTCTGAAATAATATTGAATCAGATTTTAGTTATCCATAGACTAAAAATAACTCAAGTACACATAGTGCTTTATTTTTTTATAAATTGCGTTCACTCTTGTACGTTAATTATGTTAATTTATTTTAAATAAACAGTTCCAGCATAATTTTAACAACAAATACATACTAATGATAATTATTATTGGTGACTCAAGCGAGTGTGGAAATATTTAAAACGTAGGATTTAAATAGGGTACTTATGTAAATATTTTAAATAATAAAAAATAATACATGGTTCAGATCTTAGTGTTTCTCATCTTCTTATCTACATGGTGTAAAACTCTGGACGTTATGAGTCAAGCAGAAAACGTATTTAAAAGGTGATGCTGGCGACGGCTGCTGAGGATACCTGCACGAAACAAATAAAACTATATATTATATTATCTTATATGCCTGCGTCATATTATGCAATTATTCAGACGTAAAACCAAAAATCTTGAGTAGGTATGTTAAAACTCATTTAGTGCTAACACCGCGACTCGCGCGTTTGGAGTAGTTGGCCATTCGATATAATTAACGTGTTATTTAAATGTGGTAATTAAAAAGTAATTAAAAGGTTAGCAGTGATTGTGAATTGTTTTAATGCAGTATTTCAAATCAAAAAGCGGCAAAGAAAAAATACTGACGAGGTGGAAAGGTTGGATTCAATTATTATTCACTGGAAATTTATTATCCAGAAGGCTTACATAGAATAGTAAACGATTAAGCTTATTCCAAATTCGCCAGGATTCTAGACTAACCACGATCTTTCTGGGAAAATTCTCCTTAGGTTTTACCCTTCCATGTATAGGTATCTGCCAAACTTGACCAGTCCACAGATTCAGCTGTAGTCATTTACTGGTCCTTCTCCTTCATAACATAGGTACACTGCTTTCAGCGATCATCCAATTGCTATCGAACTTGTCCAGACCGATTGTAATTTTATAGGCTTAGCAACATCTATTAATTCATATACTCTTATTTGGCCATTTGTCCATCGGTTTATTATATTATGATTTTTACTCATTATGCACAATACATACATTTCAACACCAGGTAGGGACTACTCTTAATAGATCGATATCTTTTACATTAAGGGTACATGTGTCATACGTTATGATGATACTAGTATCAATCAAGAATCCACGCTTTAGGAATAGTAGGTCACTTAATATAAGTATATGAAAATATTAATATATAATATCAATATTCCATTACAGGTCGTGACGTGACTAGTGATTCCAATCCCGGGATCCCAGGATCCCGTACTATTTTCGATTCATATGAATCCCGGGATTGGTAAACATAATCCTGAAACTTTCGACATTGATTTTTTATCAGTTTTTATGGAAAATAAAATAAAAACGAAAATACCTATAACAGAAAAAATACTTTTAATAACAAATAACTACATTAGAAATAAACTGACTTTGAATGAAGTTGTGAAGAAGTGAATTTATTACCCATTTGTAAGTTGCCAATTGATTTTATTTTTTCACATTAATTAATAAAAATGAGAATGATTGGAAAAACAATGCTTCGCACCTTTAACAAAGTAATTCCACCATGATCTCATACGTTTTACGGCAATTTCATATTTGGCTGACTAATTAGATTTATGAAGCGGAAAGGCCATGCACCATGATTTGCTTTGCTATTTTAAATCTCGCTAACCCATTTATTAAGCCTTTACTATCAGAAACAGCAATATCATATAATGTAAACACTAAACACAATATTGATTTTACGAAATTTTATAAATGAAAATCATTTAGAATTGTAAATAGTTAACATAAATTAAAAATTCCACATAATAATATTATGTGGAATTTTTAATTTATATTATATACGATGCAGGTAGCATCCGTAAAGTGAATTTGAGAAATAGAATAAATTAATCAAGAAACATTTCGTTAGACGTTTCAGCCAAACACCTAAGCTGTCTTCTTTTTATAGAAAGTAAATCATTGCGCACTACCAGAAAATGCTATTCTGGAGATTACTTCGGGCATATCATTCAGAATAATGTTTTAATTACTTAAATCTTTAATTTTTTTAACACAATATGTTATTTTTTATTTTAATTGAAATTGTATTTTATTTGTTATCTTTTCATAAATAAATAAAACTGCTTTACTTTCACATTATTATTTATATTACAATATTATTTACTCTAATAAACCTATATATCTCCAATATTGATGAACGTACACAATATTAACAATAAATGTGTTTAATAGTATAAATTATACTAGATTTATTTTTGACGGATTTTATTAATGTTATTTGTATATATAGAAATTTTATATTAACTATGGAAAAAAATGCCAATCCCGGGACTAGTCCCGGGATCCCGGGATTGTCAGATTGTAATCACGAAATCCCGGCATCAAAATTTTGGCTCGGGATTGTATTCCCTGGTCGTGACATTATAATCAATATTAAGTACGATAACGACATGCCTACTTCATTGAAAGTTATAATAAATATTTAAATGTTAAACTCTGATAAGTATCATAAAATTATAAAGTTCTAGAAGAACTATATTAAAATACATACAATAATAGGAAGTTGAGGGTGTGTATTAAGATTGGAAGGAGACGGCTTGCAAATCATAATAAAGAATATGAAAAGGGGTTTTTGCATTAGCTCTTGCGCGATGCCTTTTTACGTTTTAATGTTTTTATTTGGCTCGACGTGATACGTTTGCATTTATTTTATCTAAAAATTCATTATAACAGTTAATATTAGATTTAGAAACGTTTGTTGAAGAACTTCATATAACGCACGATTTTTTGTAGATCGAATGATATTTTTTAACCCTTTTTATTTGTATACATATACTAATATTTATTTAATTTAACCCATTTTTATGTTTAAGTCGGAACCGGCTTCTGTCGAACTCATAACCAAGAGTTGGCTATAATTTAACTAATAATATTGTTTAATTTATTATGTGTATTATGCCAAAACTAGATTTAAGAATACTTATAATAAACCTTTACCTGAATAATTGATTGGTGGACTGTATCCGAGAAGGTCTTACCAGCGCCTTGTCAGTGATGGCTTCATATGAAGAAGAAAGCCATCGATGAATAGGGATAGAGGTACAACTACATGAAGTTACTCGACGGTTACCTGGCAGTCACAAGTAACAAGACTTGGCTCCATAATTTTTAAATAAAAACCATTTTGCGCCAAGTTATTGATTAAAACACATCCCTCTCACTTCATTAGATATGCAAAAGTTTTAAATAATTGTGGTGTAATACTTTGCTAATCAAGTAGGTACCTACTAATGTTTTTACAATTTTCAATCAATGTTGTTAGACTTGTCCACTTTTTTTTTAATCTGAGATACTTACTGTTGAGCATAATGAAAATAAAGGTTGCACCATTTTCCTATTTTCAACGCCACGATCCTCGTTGTCTGTCATATTAATATGGAGACATGCAGAGCGTAAATGACTTTGGTAGTATCGTTGTAAGGTTGGGGAGGGTCGGCCACAACTACAAGATCCAAGCGGCTGAGTTACAAGGGCGTGGAGTGATGTTCACACGGTTGGCATTTGGAGCATGTGTCCCATCTACTTAAACCATCTTTCGTGGCCACGTCTATCACAAAAGACTGGCATGTCAGCTTAGAGCTTTACATATTATTGTATAGGAATCACATTATTCAAATATTTATCGATCACCGAGTTAATTAATTTGACCAAAGAATAAAAAATTCGATCCATATTTAAAATAGAATATTATATCAAAACAATTTTATGTTTTATTTGTGTGCATCCAAAATACAAAAAAATATATTATACTTATATAAAATAAATATCTTTTCACTTACTCAGCACAATAAAATGATTTTTATCACTATAATACTTTGTAATTTATTATACCATAATTATGTTATATTATGATTACGATGATTATATTTTCTTAGAGGGAATTTAGTATATAAGTATTGAGTTTTCTTGGCTTTTCCTGAGTTTGTTCGAACTATCGTAAAGATTCATAGAAAAATGTTTTCCCCATAAAAAAATTTACACAATATTGTTTGCGACATATTTAAAAGTTTTTTTTTCTTACCAAAAATAATCCGTAAATGAAATTGTTCCACCCAGAATGGATAACGACAGGTTTTTTTTTCGCTTTCCTATCAAAAAATATACCTTTCTCACAACAACAAAAAAACAGAATCAGTGATCATCTTTTCATTCTGATGTCAATCTCTAATGTGTCGGATTTTTCTGAGGTTAGGCAATAATTTTTTTTCAGTTGATTCTCATAAGATGAGAGAAAACATAAAAAAATATTTAAAAATATAGGACAAAACTTGTTATTTTTCAGAATAAAATAAATGTAAAGAGAAAGGACCGTCCTCTTAAATCAATACCACCAAGTCGATCAATTCATTGACAAAAATAATGAATAATCGTAACTGAATAATATTGTAACCGATAAATATTATCTTAAAATACTTCACTATAAAAGTTTAATAAACTAGCAGCATGCTCAAACGTAACAAAGCTGTAGATACCTACCGTTTTAATTAATTTTGTTTCAATTAAACCAGTCGTCAGGGAGTTGATTTAATTTTATTTCCGCCCGTTGCCGGGACGTTACCGCGAGCCAGGGGCGCGCAGTTATTAGGTGCCTTGCCAAAAAGCAATAACAGTCACTTGCAAATGTCGGGAAAATATGATTTGTACACATTTTAATGATGTCAGGCCAATTCGGCTTGCCAAGGCAAAGTCACAGGCTATATTATTGTAGTGGGCAAACTCTAGAGAAAACTTTTGTATCCAACTGCCGAAGGAATGATTACACGGAACGGGTGGTTTTTAATCAATCGTTTAAAGACTTAGCAAATTTATGGCAGCATTAAAATATTTACAATAATTAATATTACTTACTTAAATTTACACTACAGACCATTCAAGTCTATGGCCGACTACACAACCGTCTTCCAGACATCTTTATTTAGAATTCTGTCTCTCTCCACAGTCGGTAACAGTCTACGACCCTCTTGAATTTGAAGAAATCCGCCCGTTTTCTCCGAGGTGGAATATGGGTTTAAGTGCTTACTAGTTCCTTCGGAAACTTTATGAAAATATGTAAATCTCACCCCGTCTAATATCGTTACCTACCCATCATTTTACCTTTTACATAACTTTTTGAAACATGCATATTAGAAAAAATACACCAAATAAGGCATAAGGCATACACCAATAACTGTTGCATTCCAGGATCTGAGTTTTGCTGTTTAATATACTGATATACTCACTAAGCAAGACCATTTTTTTCTAAATACCTATTATACCAGCAGTCTCATAGACGCAACCAATTCCAGCAATCCACGCAGACCGTCGTGTGCAATCGTCGACTTTTAATTACAATAACACGAAACGAATGATTCAACTATTAAACCGATATTAGCATGATTTGATTGGTTCATAATATTATTATATTCTCAGTTGGTAGTATTACCAATTATTATATGTCAACCAAAAACATATTATATTGGTCAGCTTAGTGGTAATACCGATTAAAGTATGTTCTTACTTTAAATGTCAATGGAAACTATTAGAGATAACATTAAAATTTAGTTGAGTAATAAGTTGCTGGTTGTAATTAGTAGCATATTATTTTTATTTTGTGTTAATATAGGTAATGGATAAGGTCAAGCAACATTTATTATGTTAAGGTAAAAATGTGCGTGATAAGAAGCTACGGGTAATTCGGATATTTCCGTAAGCACTCGGCATATTAGAGCCAATTGTCATCGATTAGCTTTGAAAATAGAGATTATTCTATTTTGGTCATGATTCCAGGGAATGCTCCAAAGTGACATTTTTCACGTATAGTGGTGACGTTGCAAATGGTCGGGGCCGCCGATCGTCGTGAGAATCTGCTACTTAATTTAATTTGAGTTTAACAATATGGAACTTTTCTGCTGCCTATTAAAATTCCGTTAAGATTTGTGAGCGTAGTTTTTAATTTTAAATCTAGATACCAGCCTTGATTCCTAATAGTAACATGATCACTCCAGATTTTACGTACATAGCCTACGTACTGTTATGTAAAAGATCAATAAGTAGATAACAGATTCTAATTAGAGAAACTGCAACTTCCTCTGATAACAACAGCATCCTCTTTGATATCGATAATATTGTTAAATAAAATATTGATTCAATTATTCTAATTAATTCCAGAAAACCACAAACAATAATATAATGTTATTTGTGTTGATAATTAGAAGTTTCTAGAATATTATTTCCTTCCATATATGAACCATTGCACACGTAATAAATTTTTTAGTTCTCTGTCAACCATTGTACTACTTGTATTGTAAGCTGGCTTTCTGTCAGTTGTAATATCTGTATTACTGTAATTCTTCTCTGTTTAATAAATCAAAACATCTATCAAAAGTTCTTCTCTTTCAATTTGATATCTCCTGTGAAGTTTTCCACTCTCTTTTCGCTATTCCTGTCAAAACAAAAGAGACTTTAACAGAGTCCTATTTCCATAGTCCTCTGTATAATAATAAAATAGCAAATAATACGTTTACACGTATAAAAACTATTTAAATTCGTAATTACAAAACCTAAAAGAACTAGTGAAAGTGATAATTTATTTTACTTAAACTACTCCGCTTTCTAATAACATAAACTTAACTAGTAATACATAAATATTAACTAGTAATACATAAATATCTAAAAGTCTGTTTATATTAAATATATTATTATAGTCTAAATTATATTAAGTACGATATTACATTATTCTATTTCGCTTCATAATACTAATTTCCGTCAACTGTAGAACGGAGATTAGAACCCGAATCACAAGTATAAATTTAATTAAAATTCATTTTGTTCTCATTTCTTGTTATTCAATCATCAAGAATAAATTTATTTAAGTGTATTCAATCATGGGTCAAGCCATGTTCAAAATGTATAAAGAAAAAAGGCAATTTTACGTATGATTGAATTATATTTTGCTTTATTTTGGAGGATCGCAATCTTTAGTAAGAAATTGAAACAGTGATTATGAATTTAATCAAACAAAAATGTAGGTTCATATTTTTATCAGCTGATAATATTATAACTTATCTATGAATAAACCATTTCTTTTATTCAACGAATAATACACAATATTTTGAGAATGTAACATGTAACATTCCATAATATATTGAACTTACATAACTTTAAAACACCTAGATAAGCATTTTTATGTATGACCTACTAGTTTAAATTATCGCAATTAGATAGAAGGCTCGTAGCATAATTAATTGGTTAATGCACAGTTGGCGTGATACCAGTGCTTAAATGGGTTCAAACCCGTCGAGCATCGTATTTTTTTCAAATAGGTGGGTATTCAATTCAATTTATTTACCGATTTTTACATATTTTGGACATTACAAATTATAAGTTTAAGACGTTCACAAAATGACATGAAACATTATTATATAATATCTGAGGTGTTTTCAAGTTATGTATGTTCATATAAATATGTTGCTTGTACTTTGGTAGTATCTTGTGAAGTTGTAATAGTACATTATTTATATTCGTAAATAGGTATAAGTACAACAAAAAAATAGCTTTATTATTTTATAATACCATCTGAATCAGTCAGTCGACTGAAATTATTTTCTTTGAATTATAGAGCTTAAACAATAATAATTACTACTGGCTTTAATTGAGTTACGTAGATATTTATATACAAATAATAACAAACGAAATGTAATTTATTTAACTCATGCTGAGAAAATTACACGGCCTTCTCGAATGAAAATCGAGACAGCTGTTGAAATAATTTATAATAACGTTCTATATATAATTTGTTATAATATTGAAGTGGCTTAAGTTTTGGCTAAAGGACACATACATTATAAGATGTTAGATAACTACAATAATAAATTTTTATAAAGATCAATTTTTTCACGCCTGTTTAAACAAAGTTTAATTAAAATTCTAGGAGCCCGCTGAAAATATTTTTTACGTTTATAATATGGATTGAAACATTATATTCTTGTATAACGTGACAGTAATTCTTATTTCAACATTTTTTTTATGTTTTATAACAAAAACTGTGAACTTTTCGTTTTAAAATCATCATGCTGCCGTGCTTAAGTTTTTATGATCTGCACGTGAAAGCTTTTCTTAAGCCAAGCTAAAGAGCTTCCATAAACACCTATCCAAGTATGATGAGCTTTTATAGTTTTTTTTCAGCAAAGGAAAGATAACACTTCACATTCAAACTAATGAGTTTTATTCTTCATAACTATAGTTATAAAATCACAAAATCTCACATTTTAAATCATTTCATTACACTGTATAATTATTAAAAAATAATGTTTAAGTACAGCATGTATTTCAGTAAAAAAATATTTTTTAACGCATATTAAATTTAGTCGAATTAGTTTAACAGATTAGATATTGGTTTTAAAAAAAGCTTGATATAGTGGAATTTAAACACGTTATTTCGACATTTTATCATAATATGATCTAAGGTTATTTTAAAGTCAGTCTACAGTTGGGCATTATTTATTATTAAAATTAGGTTTCATAACAACATTGTCAGTTTTATTTATAGACTGCGACAGAATGTCTACGTACCTACTTGCAGATGCTAATATTTTTTGAAGATGGATGAATAATGGAAAGGTTAAGTGTCACTGACTGGATCAGGTTATGCTAGGTTAGATTAGAGATTCCTGAATGAAAGTTGTGGAATCATCCATTGACCTGAATAGTCTATGGCGCAAACTTTGTAAGTACTGCTAAATTTTGTATACTATGAATGGGTCTATTTGAAAAAATTAAAACATATTACCCTTTCAGCTCAAATTAAACCCTAACATCTATATAATAATATGCTCCTGTTAATCAGCTCAGAAAACTTCTTCAGTGTTTGACATTGAGTTTTTTATGGCACCTATCCCGACTATACTATAATATAATACATACATAATATCTTATTAACACTTGTAGTTTCAATAAAATTAGTTAAATTCATATTATTTATTACCTATCTAGGTACCTACATATACTTATAAATAATTATGTAAGTATTTATTTGAATATAATGATTATTTCAGTAGGTTATGATGTATGTATGTCTAAATTCTAAGCGTATTATATCGAGAAAAAAAATATCGATACTAGTAGTATCGATAAAAATATTTATTGATATACGAATTGGTATCGTATATTAATAAAATATCTCAAGTGATATAGGTACCTACCCTTTAGGTACTTTATAAAAAAAATATATAAAACCATTTACTGTAGGTACCTACTCATTTAAATTACATAAGTATTATAATAGTAATCAAAATAAGTTTATTTCAATTATTAATTAATAAGTATACAATCCCTTTAGTTAATAATCTGACAGTGTTGTAAATATCATAGATAGATTATCTTTTGTGGACGTAAGTTTATTTGAACTTGCAATAACCCATTCGGGCAGGCCCGTCTCGGCCGACAGTTTCAAATCGCCATAAATGTCTCGCCTTGACTAACAGTTATCGTTTTAATAATAACTTAGGTACAAGTGAGTTTGGGCTTGAGTAGGTTTATAGCCGCTGTTAGTGTATTATAATGGGATCCTAGTGTGGAATTTTCTTACCAAGCATTTTTTTGCTCAGATCAAAAACATGGGTTTTGGCTAAAATATCTATACCCTGCCTAATAAAGTAGAAGTTTTTCAGACACATTTGCGAGTAGTTATTTTACGAGGTCTACTTTTGACCATCTCCTACAAAAATTTTGTGTCCCATAATGTTATATTTTTTTTAATAATACTTACGACAAGTTGGGCCTTTTTACATATTAGAGATAAAAAGAATAACGGGTATTTGAGCTCAGCAGTCAGCTATATTTATTTGTTATACCTACCTACTTACATATTACTTATAGTAAAATGCTTAACCTAAAAAGCCTCTTTTCAATTATTTTAATGGTAGGTAGTTTAAAATTGTATTTGTTCATTATTCACTCATATTCTGTTTCGCAGTTATGTACATACTAGCTTAATGCTATTATGTATTAGGTAATATTTTATTTTGATTCTTTCTATATACTTCTCTCTCATATGGATAAATTTAGTATAGAACACAGAACATTAATGAATGAAAAATATAGAAATGCTAAAACTATATAAGTACCTAAGACTTTGGCGGCATTTAGGGTTTATATATTTTAATAATCGTTAATCCATTAAACGCATGAAATAAAGTTCCTTCTCAGTGTCTTCAAATATCACCAATATTGAACATGCGTTGCATTTACTCGATAAATTTGAGTGCATAATAGTATGATGTAAGCGTAAATATTGGAGCACTTGGATCTTAATTGGTCATGGAGATCTGATAGCAACCGAGGC
Source organism: Rhyacophila brunnea (assembly GCF_057557595.1). NCBI lineage: Eukaryota > Metazoa > Arthropoda > Insecta > Trichoptera > Rhyacophilidae > Rhyacophila > Rhyacophila brunnea. The sequence goes on along the minus strand of NW_028232796.1, from coordinate 2,112,942 downwards.
CAACTTTGCGGTATTCGAGAAATTTGCAGCATCATATGGGGAGCGGGATAGTCCCGACTCTTCTGTAGACTCATCCATTTCAACTCGTGACACTCAGTATGTGGGTACACAAAGCGCTTAACGTCAGCGGACAACAGAGCCAGTCCAAAAACACAAGCATGATCCTGGACATTTCTTAAACGTTGTAGATAATCTATTTACATAATTTTGAAGCCTTATTATCCTTTATATTTATTTTAAACATTCGATGACTGTATAAAGTATTTTTATTACATAAAATAGTATTCTTTTAAACCTCTCGCTCTAATGTTTTAGAATATTGTCATATTTCAGTACATAAATGTGCAGTGGTGTTAAGATTTTTTACATTTATTAATTATTAAACGCATTTATAAAACCATTAATATAATTTATGTTGACATTATTATAGTGAAATATTTACGATAAAAAAATATATTGATAATCTCTATGATCCCAAATTTGACAAGAATTAGGCATTTTATTATTCAAAAAATGGTCAATATTAACACATATGAAGATAATTCTAAAGATACTCATTATAAGCCATGTTTTTGACCATTCAAGTGTGATTAACATCTTACGAATAATGATTGCTTTATAATAATTATTGACTTAAGAATAAGGTAGTGTTTTTTTTGAAATACGCCATTTCTTTTTGGCATTTCCCAGTAGTTAAGCTACAACATACGGCCGTAGCCATAAATTGACGAACTAAAACTGAAGTAGGGAGTAAGATCAAGTTAACGCGCGTGTTTGAAAATGTACCTAACTGGATTTTTTTTAAACCGTAATATAATTTCAACAGCTATGAATATGGATATGGAAATTAAATGAAAACATCTGGCTTTTCCGAAATAAACGACATATAATTAAAAAAATCGACTTTTTCCTGATTAGATAAATATTGACAAGATGACTAACGAGTATAATCTCTGTGCCGTTCTCAAATTTTAAATAGAAATCACCCAGTCTTTGCTATTTGATTGGAAAGTAAAATAAAATAAATGATTTACCTCATCAACGGACATGTGTGTAAAAATTAACATAGAATGGCTCCTCTTCTATATTTTTAACTAAAAGAATCATATTCACTTAATCCAAATAGCTAATGCTTGGATTGTATTCAATCATGGCAAATTGGTAATTTTTCCATCAACACACACTGGTTTTCCTCGAAACACACAAGAAAATTCCATATAATAATAATTATGTTCTATACACCAGAAGATAACCTATTTTCATCATCTACACATTTAACTCAAACTTAAAGAAAATACTGGGAAATCTGATTAATGGTCAATCAAATACGGATTGCCATTGTCAGATAGCAATAATTTTCCGAGAAAAAAGTACCTATTTATATTCTTCAATTAGCGCAATAACAATGTTTTTGGCTTCATCAAATACTGGCGGAATTTGATTTTATATTTGAAACAACCACGTCCAAAATAAATTGGTGAGATAATCTCATCTAACTCTAAATTTCTATCCTTCCGAACCTTCAAACAGATAATAAACTAAAGTTTTGCAAAGTTTCTATTGCTTTTGAAAATGTTTGGCGATTGACGTTTGGAGTTGAAATCTCAGATTAAGTTAATTAAATGCACATAATATAAATTGTTTCCAAACCAAAACGATACAAAATCTAGTTATCCATAAAATTGCCAGCGATACCAATAACCGTAAAAGCAAAACGCGTCAGAACATAACATGTCATTCTTATATTTTTTTGCACTGGTCAATTTGCCATACCTTCTACCCGTCATTTAATGCGATTGGCATAAGTACTAAATATTGTTTCATTGTCAATCGATCTATGCTATCACTACATATTAATACACTAGCAAAATGGTCTGACTTCTCACTTTTAGAGGAAATCAAAAAGTTACTTAATGACTGACTACCATAAAGTGTCAGCGATCTCAGTAGTGCTAACGCTCAGTAGTATCTTGTAAACTAGGATAAAATTGATGAAACATACATAAATACATTTTAAAACATTATCACAAAAATGTTCTGATTAAGGTGTTTTTACTATACAAATGAAACTATTAGGCGAAAAAAACAAACAACATATTTATTTTTATTATTCATTAAGTAAATAACAACTTTAAAATGGAGAGCAAAATAAAACAGTAGAATTACAAACGTCAGGAAGAAAAAATGTGACAAAGCTGGGTAGAAACTGTACTATTATAATATTGATAATTATTATAATACTGTTATCGTAATATCACAAAAAAAAAGAAATACATTTTATTTTCGTTAAACTGCCAATAAATTTATGGCCATACCAAAAGATCATCGATTTTTTAATAATTTATTGCAGTGCTAACATTTTATTTACAACCTCACCTTTTAACAGGTAGTCGAAGACCGCATTAATTCACGAATCGTTCACAGAAAATGTCAAATATACCAAACGGTGAATTATTGACTAAGCAAGAAATAAATCTAGGGGCAGTAAAATAAAATTAACCTTAATGATACTGAGTAAAATAATGGTCTCGTATTGGAATTCTATTAGGATTTATTACATACATTTATTTATTTACTTAACAAAAAAATTAATATGATCTAATTGTGATTGACCAATATACCACAATGCACAGGAAAATGACAAAGCAAGCAATATTCAACAAAAGTAAATGAGAGAACATGAACCAAAATACTAATTTCAAAGAATATTAAATAATAATAATAATTAATAACATAATTCAAAGACGGTAATTTCTTAAAAAAAACCACGTATCGTATGAAATAAAGAACGAAAATAAGGATTTGGTGTATGTATTTAGATTATTAATAAAATATATTCGGAAAACTGTCAATTTTATCAACCATTGGGTAATATTTTTTATTTTAGGGGTACATTAGTACGACCACGGCAGCCCTGCCTTGGTGATTGAAGTAATTGCGAGGTGACGGTTTACGTGACTGAGACGTGTGTTCCAGATGCCGCTAGAGAATCCGACACTCCATACATTTGTGGAACTTTGTGGAACTACAAAAGCAATCTATGCGCTGCAGGTTTGGCATGGTGGGGGCGCGAATATATTGTGCTTGCCATTTGCCCCAATGCTGGGGCGTGACAAGAGTAAATAAAAAGAAGGATACCATGTTTCTAGGGTGGAAAGCACTCAAAATACTCGTCTCCAATAGGCCAGAAGAAAAAATGAGGGTCGAGAGATCTAGGTCGTGGTAGTAGGACTGTAGCAAGAGGTTAGCATTTTATAGACTAATATAGTATCAAGTACATAGAGCGTAGCGGACATACTGTTCTTTAAAGGTATCATGAATGATCAATTATTGACACTTTATTCAAGATAAAATATTACTAATTAAACGATTTTATAATAATATCATACATACAGGACAATACGTGGGGCTTTAAGCAGATACTTATTATTCTATAATTTATTGGGTAGACACCTTCTAATAATAGCTAGATATGGAATATTATAATTTATAAACTACTATCGTTAAAACTCTGTAAGTCAAAAATAATAAAAGCAGACAGATTGTAATCTGAGCTTTTTAATATTAAACGGTGCATTACAAATTTAAAAGCGTAATCAATTTAGTATTTGGGAAAGCGGAAACTCCCCGCCGAGCTTGCGCTAACCGTAAACAATAGCCACTTACTCGCACCTTGCGTTTATTTAATATTATCAAAATCCATACACAATATTCGGCGGGTTAAATTTAAATTACGGTCCCGAGTGGCGTTGCTTCGGCCTTTCGGTGGGTAGGAATTGTAATCATTTATGTACAATATGTTGAATAAATGAAAAAAAAATGTAAGAGTAAAAATATTTTTGTTCAACTTTTTGTATTATCATACCATTTTATTACATACAATAAATCTATATTGTGAGAATTAATAATAATTGTGGCCTGTTGTAACACCACTATATATGTTATAATAATATTTCTTTTATAAATTTCATGAGATATTTACTATAATATAATATATTGCGGACAACCCTGATACATGTGGGTGAGATGCAATGCTGGATCAAAGTAAATGCCGCGACTTTGTGCTTGAACACGACACATTTGATTACCTTAACTATAAAGTTGAACACACTTAAATTCATGCATTTTGTCATGTTCTAAGATGTATGTATACAATTTTATATTCGCCATTTGTATCTAAATCCGTACCCATATCCTTTCAAATATAAATGTACCTCCTGGGCACAATTAATTCAGTGCCATATTGAAAGCCAAGCCAATAGTAATAACAAATAAATTCACCAATAAACGTAGACCTACAGGGTGACCGCGCCAATAAGAACTATGCGCTTCAAAGCACTAGTGACGTTGCGACATATTCGTCATAGTATATGCGCGAGTGACTTGGGAGCCAAGAATTCGGGACTTCCTATTCACCATCAATTCAAGGTAAGTTCCTTGAGTTTCTTGAGTTCCCAAGTCGGCCCTACCCATGTGAACAACCAACCCAATTTACAGTCTACTTTAAATATCACCAAATTGGTTTTTTATGAACAGTAAGGAGTGAAACTAAATTGACTAAAAAAACTTAAAAAACTAAAATTGGTTAAAGTGAGATGAAATAAACTGGAATGGAAGAATTATTAATTTTATTGTCGTGAAACTACTTTTTCAGTGTTTGCCTTATAGATCAGCTGAATAGTGCGATGTGTATTAATTATTAATTGCTGGATTTTTTTCTTAAAAAAATAAATAATTGTTAAATAGGTAAGTAATTATTATTTAAAAGACGAATTGAAATCACTTTCGTATAATTATGCACGAATCAAAAAAATTCAAAAAAATCCATAATATTACAAAATCACAATGAAAATATTATTCGCGGAAAAATGAGTTTATTGATATTTTGTAGCTACAATATTTTTTATATTTTTACTCTGAGGTTTTACGTAGGTAGGTATTTAAAATATAATCATTCATACAATAATCATTATATCAAATACAATGCTGAATGTATGCCAAGTGTGCCATTTTGTGTGGTAGTTAAATTAACAATTTTATTTCAAAATAGACCACAAAAAAGGGTGGATGAATTTTTTTTAGAACAGTTTTTTTTTACCAGGATCGTTTGTTGTCCATTTTCAAAATGTATTGAAAAAATCATTAGTCTCGCATTTGAAGTCCATAACGCAAGTAATAAAATAATATCAATCTATGTTCTGGAATTTGTAGGATTATTTACAACGTTTTTCTTATTTGTCCGGTACAAATCGTGCAATTGATTTTTAACTAACTTCCCGACTAGCTAGACATTTGAAACTTTTAGAATATAATATCAGAACACGATGCCAATGCATTCTTTCAATACTTTTAGCCATCTTTAAGTAGAATTGAATTCATTTTCAGTTAATTCTGTTTTGTATGAAAAGTTATTTCGGAAGAAATCCGTAATCCAATCCACTATTATTGGTTGCTGGGGTCTGGGGTCCTAGCAACTAAATTCTCAATATATACGTGCGTTACTATGGAAATCAATATGACATGTCAAAATGACATTTCAGTATTATTTCTATCAAGTACATTTTTTTTGATTGTTTAAGCTAGTCAAGTCAGGTTTATAGGATTCAACAGAAAATTTAAAAACGTTATATATAAAAAAATCTTTTTATCTTGTAATTATTATCAATAAATACACTGCCATACAAAAATTACTATGTATTAATATTATAACGTAGTTAGGTCGCTCACATAACAGTAAAACCATAGCATACCACATCCTTGACCAGATCGACGCCAAGAAAAATAGAGGAGGAGATCTATGCTTTCAATGGATTATATCGCACATGGGTATTGAGGGCAGTGAAAGGGCGGATGATCTGGCAAAGGAAGCTGGCCATTCAGGGGTACCATATCAGTGGATACCAGAAAACCTGGACTGGAATGAGGCTATAAAGAAAATGGGCAAAAGTATGTGAATAGATTTTCACCATAGGGCATCATTAGAAAAGGGGAAATGGAGTAAGTATATTCTACCATCACCACGAGAGGTGCCCTGGTTTGTAGAGTCTCCTTTGACGAGAAATGAGCTTAAGTTAATACTGAGGCTAAGAACAGGGCACACAATGGGCAAAAGATTTGATGTCCTCATGGGAAGAAGCAAATCGCAGCTCTGCGATGAATGTCATGTTTTAGAGGACATTGTACATATAGCACTACAATGCCCTAAATATGAACTTCACAGAGTACAGCTGCGAATTGCGGATATCTATGAGAATGTCGATGAATTGAAGGATGTCCTGGCGGTGGGTAAGACGGAAGAGCTAGGCAAAATTGTAAAGTAATTTAACAGAATAGGAATGAGGACCTGATCGACGGATCCCCTTCTAGAAGAGAAGAGGCGATATGACAGCGAATCAAAGCCTCGGTAAAACCACAAAAAACGTAGTTAGGTACTATTAGCCACTTATTTTTTTGACACTGTTTGACTTAATAAGTAAACCGCTAAAATCTTCTTATTATAAAATAATAATGTGTGTGTATATTGTTGGCGGTTGCCGTGTTATTTAATATCAATATTGTGAAATCTCTTTCGGGGTATTAAGGCAGGTGCATCTTTAATGAATTGGATCTTTGCCCAGAGCGAAGCAATATCGTCTCAACGACACACCAGTTGACTGGCCTTGTAGACGTCTACTTTATGAGGATATTTTTTTTTACCTTCGTTTCGATATTTTGTTAGTTTTTTTTAACAATATTTATAACGTCGGCGGCAAATTAAAAATGAAATTTATTATGCATTGTTGTTTTCTCTGAGAACTATTATTTTACGTATTTATAGATATACAGATAACTATAGATAACAAAATATATACTTATAACCATAGGTATAAAAGCGAACAAATAATCGTTATTCAAATGCAACAATATCCTTAGCCACATAGATACATATAAGCATTAAAAAGAGATCTTTGGAATGTAATTTTTTTTACTCAGACAAACGTTTCCGTTTTTATTAATTTTCTATACTATATCTACATTTGTCCATACTTATATATTTTTTTTAAATGTACTCAAAGTACTCATGAGAAATCTAGGTAATATAATTATTACGATACTATTGCATACAAGTGATGAATTAATAATGACATTTACGAATAACATAAAAAAATATTATGAAATCATATTATTTAATTGATAGTTAAATGAAAATAATACACTTTTAATAAAGGCTTACACGAATCACTATACGAATGTCACCCGACGTCTAAGATATATGAATATCATTGAGATGGGATTAGGTACTTATCTAAATTTCACAGAATGGTGAGTAAAAAATGGTAATATTCCTCGCTTAATCCTATAACATTCACTAGAGTTTGTTGAACTCATATGAAAAGTTTGTGAAAACATTATTTAATAAAAGTCATCACATAACTATTATGCCATATTACGTAACAATATACTCAACAGTATTTCCATCAGATATCTATGAAAATATTTTCGATGTATAATCGATCAGGTTAGCCTGCTTGAATATTATTGAAATATTATATTCTAATTAACAGACAGGTATATCAGACTAATTAAAAATCTTTTTTTTTGTGGTACCACTTTTTCTACGAGGATATTAAAATAAAGGTCATAACGAGACAGGTGAATTGGTTGTATTGTTCATCGATCACCTAATTTAGTCGGTAACGTTTAGAAAACATGTTTAAAGATACCTGCTGTTTTGCAGACGTCTCCAACATTAAGTATCTTGTTTTGAACGATATAAAAAAAAACTTGCCTGTTCAAGGCAATATTATTTATATTCAATGATGATTTCAAAATGTTATTTCCATCAAAATTATCGAATAATGCAAAACATAGAGTAATTTTTAACTGAGTATGTAATATATAATTTTCTTTGTTACTGTTAAGTAATTTATAACTAGGGCCCGGATTTATATGCTAGTGCATGTTTTGTTAGGGTGTATGTACAGCTATGAGAGTTGCACAGAAATCTGTTTTGAAAGGCACAGAATCCAAAAATAAAATTTTATTGTGCATATAAATGCATATTTGAGACGTTAGAGCATATTTGAGACATTAGTGCATATTTCATAAATAAATGCATATTTTAGAGCTTTTGAATTTATAATTTTAGTTTTTTAAATTATTTTATCGAAATATAACTGAGTTAGGAAGGAAGATAGTTTAGATGCATTTGCATTTTTAATGCCATCTCCGAGCTGTGGATTTATCAGTGAAAAAAGTGAAGTTAACTCGGGCACTATTATTTAAAGTTTGCCCAAGTGGACGTTGAGAGGTAGTTTTCCGCATATAAACAAAATACTGACAGATACCTATGCGGAAAAATTTAATGGCAGAGCATAATATTGAAAAAGATAATGTCATTTTTTTCGGGCAAAAAACAGAAAATAGTATTTAGGAATAGTTAAGTGTGTCGTTTTTGTTTTTTAAGTTATGTTTGGTTAACATTGCATTTATTATTCAATTGTTTGTAGGTACTTGTGAAAAAGCTATTTTGAAAATTGTAATTGATTAACTTTATATTCTTTGTTTGTGTTTTTTGTTCTGATATCGTATTATGTTGAAAAAATATTAACTAGTTATTCGATTTTTGTCAGTAATATTGGGTAAAGTGGGTATTTACAATTTTTTCCCGCAAAAAATGTCAATTTATAACTGCATATTTCTTCGGTTTTAGTGCATATTTTATTGATTTTAAGTGCATACGTGCATGCATATAATCATGTTTTTTGTTGCATACAAATCCGGGCGGTATAATAATTATCGATATATTCTAGAAAATTATTGATATTTATGATGAATTCGTCATTGACGATGATTGATATTCATAATCATGAATATTCATGATCAATAATTAATTAAATAATATTCTCTAAAGCATAATATGATATATTATAATATTATGCTTAGAAGTAACCGTATTGTTTGTGTCATTTAATTTTGGTAAACTAAAACTTCTCCAGATTCTTGAGTAAATTGCACCAATCTTTCTGATACTTATGTCGTTTTCCTCTATTACTTGCTAAAGTTTCCACAGTTTCCCGGGTTGCACAATACTAATAAAACCATGCTAAATTTCAACTTGGGTTTCACAAAGTTTTTATTGTATTTTCTTTTATATGACAAAATTCTGGTGACGCAGATGCTCACATATAAAATTCACAAAGGCATTGATGTTTACTGACATCTTTGACATTGATTGTACATACAAAATAAATGGATTTTAATTATTAATAAAAAATAATTATTATTAATATCATTGTTATTAATTTAAATATGCGTTATTTTACACAAACAAAAGATACCACAAAAAAGCCACGAGGAATATAATCAAATAAAAAAACAATATATTGAACCAAGGTACATATTATATTAAAAACAAATTTAAAAAAATATGTAGACATTATATTTTTTCTAATTCTAATATTAGGCCATGAATTGGAATGTTCAAGAATGCATCTTACAAAGATATAAAAAAGTCTTCCATACAAATAATAAATAATCAGAGTCTATACTCTATATCAATGATACTCAACCTTTTTTTCTTCGGGCCAAATACATATATTTGTAAAGTAACGCAGGCCGCATCACTACTGGTGTGATGAAAAAAATCATGACCCCCCCTTTTTTACAATACATTTTTGAGATTTTAAAAATTATTCGTGTTTTTTTTAATTAATCGTGTGCAATAGCAACACTCTTATACCAGATCTGATGTGGATCATAATGACAATCCTCTTCGAGTGTCACTATCTGTGCGACAAAGTCGAAACGAATCTCAAGACATACGAAAATCCTGATAATAAATGTGTTTCGGGCCGCACATAAAAGCTTAAAGGGCCGCAGGTTGAATATCGCTGCTCTATATGGTGTTCAAACCTAGGGAATAATAAAATAATTTACTAGCTAGAGCATCTGAATTTGTACCAGCTCACACAGACCATTGGCATATAAATAATGGAAATCCAGTGATCACCATCCTCAGTAATGAAGCAATGACGATATGATTCAAATATTTTTATTGACTATTTACAGATTGAAGTTACATGTATACCCTTATATTAAGTTAAATAAACAAAAACATTAATATCACAAAACTTTGGTTAGCAAATCAAATTTTTCCAACCATTTTCCTTAAATAAAAATGATAATTGATTTCAGTAAATCGAATGGAAAATTGTTTGTAGGGATTATCATACAAATTAAAGGCATTATCACATTTTGTTTTTATATTTTGATATACCTAATTGTTTTATTTGTTAATCCAATGAATGGTTTTTGTTTAAAAAATGCTTTTCAAACAACAAAACGTTCCCTTTCAAATTAATGTCGAGCAAATAATCAAAGTGTTGTAAAAATATTACTGTGCATGACTATCATTTCATTTGAAATTGAATTTTTACGTAAACGTCTACCTTTCAATTATTATTAAAACATGAAAAATTTTCATTTCAAATTTTACTGCGGTTTTTTGTACATTCACTCTTTAATAATGTACTGTCTGTCTGAAATTAATGAAACGGTTTTTTGACACACGTTGTTTTCTTTTACGTTTATTTACAACCGACAGACAATGACACTTAAACATTTCCAATAGACTCTTTCTTATAAATCTAGTAACTACTTATTTTCAAATATGTAATTGAAATTCTATAAAATAGATTGTTTTATTTCAAATAAAATATAGTAATCACTACGAGTAGTATTACAGGAAAATATGCCACCTACTGAGCAAAGTATGAATTGATTTTTAAAATATCTAAAAGGCGGCTAAAACTTCACTGGACAATGGATGCGATACAAGGTATATATTTTTAATTTTTTATGCTTTCATTTCACAAATTCATTATTGTATTTAGACCATTCATTGGATGAGTTAATAATTCTAAACAGCTAGTACCAACATTCCTAAATAAATCAAATATTGTAGTATGGACAGTTTGTTTCAAAACAATATGTATTACTTACTTACTTATCGTGTCCGGGATCACACCGCTCTTTTCCAAAACGTTGCAGCGGAGACCGCCCTGTCATTGGTCTTCAACAGGTCCTCCTCAACACACGCAATCCCAATTCGAGGGCAAACCAACATATGTTTCGCATCCTGCACCTCCCCACACTCGCATGAGACATCCTCGCCGGTTAAGACACCCCACTTCTTGAGGTTTGTCTTGCACCTTGTGACACCGACTCTTAGTCTGTTCATAGAAGGGAAGTTCATGTCCCGGCGAGGGTTCCTCTGTTGGCTCTATCCAAGGATTGCAGAGTCTTTCTTTCCATTTCTGGATACGACTCTCTTCTGGGAGGCAATTCACTTCCGTTGTCCTTTTAAGGAAGTTTTTTCTGGACTTGAGCCTTAAGGTCTCTGCTTGATGTCCATGGAGTGGGTGTCTGGAATCATGCGTCTGCTTCCTTCTTTCGACATTCGACGCTACTTCTCTTCGTATATCGGGAGGAGCTATGCCTATGATGGGGTATATTTTATCAACGAGAGTCGGTCGTAGGCATCCCGATATGATGCGAAGTCAGACGTGCGCAGAGTATGTGGTTGCGCTCCCCAAGATGACCCGGTTAATTTCTTTATAATATTGTTCCTCGCGCACACTTTGAGTTTTGTAGTAATGCAGTGTTGCTTGAACGTCAGTGTGCGGTCGAGGAGTACACCCAGGTATCTCGGCGTTGGGCAGTGGTCGAGTTTATCGCCTCTCCACGTAACACGTAGTTCTCTTTTCCTCTTTTTTCCGAAGATGAAATGCACATACTTGTGTTTTCCGTGGGTTCGGTTTGAGGTGGTTGCTCTCGTAGTACACTGAGAGTTTCTCCAGCGTGGTGGATAGTTCATTTTCAACATCTTTGAAAGTCTTGCCTTGAGCTGCTACGGCCGTATCATCCGCGTAAATAACTGCCTTGTACTCGATGGTGTTGGCTGGTCGTTTGTATAAATATTATATAGGGCTGGAACCAGCACACTTTCTTGAGGCAGTCCGTTTTTTTGGGATCGCCATTGGCTATGTTTACCATGTAATGTTACGAAAAAACGTCTATTTTGCAGAAATGTCCCTACGAGCGTCGTTAAGTTGAGATCGCCGGTAAGTTTATAAAGTTTTCTCAATAACTTTTTATGATATACAGTGTCATATACAGCGGTAAGGTCGGTGAATACTACGCCAGTTATTTATTTTCCTTCATATCCGTCTTCGATATGCTGTGTTAGATTTAGAATTTGTCCACAGCACGATTTTATAGGCCTGTAACCAGTCTACTCTTTGATTATTTTTTCATCCAAGAAATTTGAGATGCGATTAAGGATCAGTCTTTCAAACAGTTTAAAAAGATGGCATAGTAGCGAAACCGGTCGGAAGTGCTTTGGATCATTTGCTTCTTTAACTGGTTTAAGAAGAGCAAATTACCCGTGCTTTCCTCCAGATTTTGGGAATCCGAAAAGTTTTTACGCATGTATTGAACATTTGTAGTAGCCATTGCAGAGCTTTGGGTCCGAAATGTTTAATTTGTTCTCCTCTCAGTTCATCCAATCCGGCTGTTTTGTGATTCTTCATATCTTTTATGACGCTTTCTAGCTCTGACAATGTGAGGGGGTTTTGAAGAAAGCTGCTTTCACTTATTTCGTTTCGTATTCTAACTTTTTCCTTCGCAACGTCTTTGTCTTTTTTCCTAGCCGTTTTTCCATTGATAAATAGTTGGTAGGCGATTTGATTTGGCGTGACTACCGTAGTGATTTGAGGTGGACTTGTCGGGTCGTTACTGAGGTTTTTTATTACTTTCCACGCTTTCCTACTGTTTTGTTTCATGTCGAGGTTCTCTACCAGATTGCACCATTTTTCCTTCCGTGCCTCAGATATTGCTTCCAATAGTTTTTCTCCTGCTTCAAGTGTATCGTCAGCAAAAGGGTCTTCTTCGTAAAGTGCCTTATATCTGTCTAACATAGGTTTTGTTTCAGATGACATTCCTGGAATATACTCAGCTCTGCACCCTCTTGGAATATTCTTCCTAGAGATTCTCTTTGTCGCCTCAATGAATTCATCATAAGTCTCTGGTAGTGGCTGCAGGTTATCTACTGCCTTATCAAGATCTTCCTTGAAAATTTCCCAGTTTGCTTTTTTGAAGTTAAACTGTCTCTTGAATGGGACTATAGTTGGTTTATTAAATGGTTATAATTAAAATGGAAATATATACCTACTAAAATATTTTAACTTTTAGGTTTAATATTTGAATCAGTTTTTTACATAAAATAAAACTATTTGGAATATTTTTTTGAGTTTTATGATATACGATGGCAGATAGATTTTGTTGTTGCGAGAAGGGGGGGGTAGAATTTGAACTTCCGCTATTGAATGAAAGCCTGAAAAATATATTTACTTAGGTAATATATTATATTTTAATGTTTGAATACGCATTACTTAACGTAATAGTTTCAGAGGACATAATTATTTTACAGCAGATAAGTATAAATACATAGAAGTGGACTAATCCTAAACTTTATAAGAGTGTGTTCAAAAGGTAAGGTTACCTTATAAACTTCCTTGAACTTTGATAATATTGACACTTGTATTCCATCAATTTTCATAAGTAATAAATATTATTTCGTGGTACGAATCGTATATTATGCGTTAATCACAGCGTTTTCTGCTTATCAAGATGCATTTATTTTTACGTAGGAATCGTGTTGCACTTTTATCAATTAGATACCTATTCGTCATTCATTTCACCTAGGGATTGCAATACCGTATGAATATATCAATACCGGTATTTCGATATTTCTTATTGAATACCGGTATTCGTCAAAACATTTAGAAAAAAGGTTCCTATCATTAAATATAACTATTAAAATCTATTTGAAACACTATTTTATAGCAACCTAAAGAACGTACTTACCTACATTTATTATGTTGACTTTTGTAAATGTCTCTAGATGAAAATATTTCAGAACCGTTAATTTTTACAAAATATTATAAGTCGGGGTACAGAGAAATCTTTCTGAAATAATTCAACTTTTGTTGGACGTACCATCAACGTTGGATCAATAGTTATAGAATACATAATTGGAAATATTTGCCACGAATGTTTTCTTTTTCGAAATATGTTAATTCATCGCGACAATTCTATAAGTATATTTGAGGGATTTCGTTTTAATATTATTTAGTTTTTGTTGATTTCATTCTATATATTTGCGTTTAGGCAGCATAAAACTTATGCACTAAATTTAGTGTAGTAAGTATTGAAAAAATAATGCTAATAAATGTATTATTTCTTAATACCGTAAATACCGGTATTTTGTATTTTTGAAACCGGTATTTCGATATCGATAAATAATTGAATACCGGTTTTGAAATACTGATATTGCAATCCCTAATTTCACCTACCTAAAAAAACAGTTTTTACAATTAGGTACTATTGTCGAATTGGAATAACGCATTTTATATATATTTTGAAAATGTAAATCTCTTTGTCATAATGTATTTTGAATTCTTTTTTTAAATAAATAATTACAAAAGTGCACGCACAATTATAATTATTTCAATTGTCACACGTTTTTGCTTGTCACGTTTGTTCGTGTTCACGTGGTTTTCAACCAATTAAAAAATGCTTGAGGTAAAACGCCATAGGCAAGTGTCGGAAATATAACATTATTGTTAAATACCTGTACCAAAATAATATACCATATTATGTTGCATTTTTATAGAAGTTCTTTATCACAGCGGTCTCCAACCTTTTGGACCTCGCGGACCACTAAACTCTAAATATTGAATCCCGCGGACCACTACCACGTATTTTTTTCACAGTTGTTAAAAATTCGATATGTCAATAAAAAACTACAAATGGATATTATCAACCGAATAAAATATTTTATAAATTATTAAATCATTGGTACGTACTCGTACTATACAAAATATATTTTTAAACTCCTTTGAGTTGGAACAAAAACAAACAAATAGAAACCGCTTTATTATTATTTCTTCTGTTGAGAGTAAATGTGTTTTATTTACATGATGAATTAAATTTTATGGTTATTTACAATTTTATTATTTTTCTATGGTGTTTTAAATAGATGGTTACTAATACTTATGTACATAATATTATTTTATTTTATTTTGTTAACTGTCAATAAATCATGGTGGAACTGCATTGTATTGTTGTTTTTATTTAATAAAACGCAATTTTTTTATAGTACTAATTCCACTTTTAATTAATATATTAGGACCGGTTTCGTCCGCCTCAGTGGGACATTTTCAACTGAATACATATTTTTAAAACAATATTTATCAAACAAAATTCAAAGCGATAGAAATAATATAACAATAGGTACATAAATAATTATCCTTCCAATAATATCTTCCCAATAACAGATTAATTTAAAACTAATGAGGTTGGACATTAACAAGGCCTGAACAAAAACGATGCATGAGTGCGAGTGAGAAAGTATTGGGCACCCTTATAATCTCTGCGACACGCGCTAGAGTAAGATAAAAGGTCTACGTATTTTAGAGTCAGTTTCCAAAAGTATCGCTAGCAAATCGTGGTGAATCGCTTCACGTAGCATCGATAATCTGCGAGTTCGTGTTGTTAAATTTGCTATTTTTTGTGTTAAACACAAAGTCAGTGGTATATATTTTTAGTTAATTAAGTAGGAAAGGTGGTTCTGCGTGTTGTATTAAAATATGGTAGCCGTACTGATAAGCAAGAAGATGGTATTACGTTTCATAGGTAAGTTGATACATGTTCGTGACAATTTATTTGTATATTATTATTTATTTTAATATCAGTGACCTAGTGTTTCTTTAAAATAACTTAAATTATGGATATCTTTACCTAATGGTTTCATTTTGGCCGCTTAAAAATACTATATAACGTAAAAAAATAGAAAATTATATTTTAATTCTGAGCGTCCAGTGTCAGCACTTTGGGCGAGCACTAGCGAAATGGTCTATGGTCTCGAACATTTGTAGGCGAATGCGTTCGATCGCCCACAAACCAAACGCACGGCACGTAGCTTCATTTAGCAATGCAACGGGTGGTGTCTAGATGTATCTATAGTCTATGGACATTAATATTTCATACTACGTCAGGGGCATTAAACAAATTATTTAAAATATTAACAAACCACAAAATATGAAACAATCTACACTTACAATAACATTAATATCAACAAATAATTATGATTAGTCAAGATTTACAATAAAATTTTTATAAAAAATAAAATAAACAATATTATCAATTGAAGTGAGATCGAATAAAAACAAATCCAACCAAAATATGAGTCAAAATTAAATAAAAATTAAAATAATAAATATTGTACAATATATAAAGTTATGTTATGACAATCCCAAATATTAAATAGGGTATAATAATGGAGAAGACACAAAATATAATTGATCATTTAACAAATTAGAATTGGGCAAAAATTTATACCTATTAAATAAAAACAACAACATAATATATGTTGAGATTTTTGACGATGGCATCAGTCCTATAATAGTCTATAACTCTATATATTATAAATTATAATGCTAATAATATAACTTATAACCAATTCTATTGTTTACGTAGTATTTAATGCTTAAAGTTTTAACCTTTATTAAGTACCTACCTACATATTGCTGTAAAGTGTCTTGTTACCCTTGCAATTACGTTATTAAATGTATTATTTTAATGACAATAGCATTAATATAATCTTGACATTCTGGAAAAACGACAGCTTTAATTAAACAACGTGTAAAAATAACGTCCTGTGTCACACAATATTAAAAATACCACTGCTTATGTCTTTTAAGTCTTTCAGATGTAAAGGTATTTTTTAAGTCGTAAAGTATTTTATTACTAGTATAATATGAGCGTTTTAATTACTTATTCTACTGTCACACAAATCAAAAAGAGAGATACAAATCTTCGTATATTTTAATTTAGTACAGGTAGGTATGAGAGTTTTAAAACTTTTTCACCTAATTAAATAATATTATGGTGTAATAATGATTTCAATTCAAATTTTATTTAATTATTTCACGAAAATATAGTGGGCCTATTTTTGATGTATGCAACTTATCAACATAATAATATACTTAGACCTTTTCAGTGCACAAACGAATCTATACTTATTCGAATATAATTTATTGCAAAGAAAAATCATATAACTACTCACTACTACTTATGCAAAATGTATTTTTTTTTATTCCCGTATCTCGAAGACAATTTTTTGTTAATTTCTGCTACTAACTAACTGTTTTGAAACTGCTCCTACATTAAGCCGAATTATTTGATTTTCATTGCCATATTTTACACAAAATTAATAGTATAAAATTCCATCTGAAGAACGTCTTAAATCTATATTATTCAACATGAATTTTAAATATTGAATATGATCACAAAACGGCCACGGATTTACGTGGCAGAAAATATTTAGGGACCGAAAAAAGTGGATAGAGCTAGGAGAGGCCTTCATCCAGTAGAGGATGATGACTCTGGGAAGAAAGCGGTTATCGAGCATTTAAACATACATATTGTTATTATTAGCGATTCCAATACCGAGATCCCGAGCTATTTTCGTTACCTATGAATCCCGGGATTGATAAACATAATCCCGAAACTTTCGGGATTGATTTTTTTACCATTTTTATGGAAAATAAAATAAAAACGAAAATATAACAGAAAAAATACTTTTAATAACAAATAACTACATTAGAAATAAACTGAGTTTGAATGAAGTTTGATTTATACCCATGTGTAAGTTGCCGATTCATTTTATTTTTTCACATAAATTAATAAAATGAGAAAGACTGAAAAAATAGATTTATGAAGCGGAAAGGCCATAAGTACACCATGATTTGCTTTACTATTTTAAATCTCGCTAACCCATTCATTAAGTCTTTACTATCAGAAACAGCAATCTCATGTTAAATTCACATTATTATTTATATTACAATATTATTTACTCCATTAAACTTATGTATTATCAAGATTGAACGTATACAATATTAACAATAAATGTCTTAAATAGTATAAATTATACTAGATTTATTTTTGACCGATTTTATCAATGTTATTTGTAAATATAAAGATTTTATATTAACAATGGAAAACACGCCAATCCCGGGACCAGTCCCGGGATTCCGGGATTGTCAGATTGTAATCCTGAAATCCTGGGATTAGAATTTTGGCTCGGGATTGGATTACCTAGTTATTATGTCATAAATAGAGAACGAGGAATATCGAATGAATGTGGTAGTTTGCTGATTTTGTGTCATATTTAAATGTACCTATAATATATATTGGTAACTGAATTATTTTTATAATAAAAGGTAAACGTAAAATATCAATTATTTCCACATTGATGTAATTGTTAAATGGGCACACTAAATAATAAATAATATAATATGTAGGACGAATATATAGGCAAGATGGATTCAAGCAGCAATGCGTAACTTTTCTTTGGTTAATCCAACGAAAGCTTTCGAAGGCTTGAGCCATATAAGTCTTGAGATATCTTTATGAACAATGTGCCCCCAGCGACTAATTGTTGGAAGATACAATGCCAAATCGAAATCCAGCTCAACTTAACCTCGGAATTAGTCCCGAACTGAATATATTGTCTGACAAACAAATGCTCTTGAGCTTGGTCGCTTTGTACAACTCGCCATAAACTGAAAGATATTTTGAATGTATCCGTTTCCGATTTTTCTGTGATAATCTGAATATGTTTAGCACCATTAACTTATTTATGCTTCTAATAAGTATCTACGTACATTTTTCTATGATGTTTTTTTAAACTTTCAACTGTTTCTTCACGTCGAGATTGACCGTATGAGACCCAAATTGAAAACATTGTTTGACTGCCTGAAGAGATAGATAGATATACAAATCAAGTGATGCGTTATTTTTATTATTTTGCTCTCTTTATTTTTATTGTCTATACTCTATACTCTACTAGGGGTCGGCAACCTTGTTGCAAACATTATTATAAATTTTAATTGTTAATATGTATTTTAATATGGGTGTTCTAATATTTAAATGTACATATTATTTTTATTAGGTACATATATTTATATACGAATACATTTTACGCAAAAAAATGAACGCGACACTTGGCACTGTAAATCTTCACCAACTTTATAGTCAGGTAAATAATTAGAATTACCTATCCTTAAGCAATTATCCAAGTGAGGGTCTGTGAGTCTTGATCGATATTTTGATTTTAACTCGCAAGAATACGCCGTAGGTATGAAGATGTTTAATGCACATTGTTTTAAATTAAGATAACCATTCTCTTCGATTAAATTCCAAAACATTTTATCGTTATAATGTGCTAAGTATTATCATTTTGTATGTTTATTATTTCCAATTCTAGGTCTTCGGTATTAAATTTAGCTTGTTGGTGGAGTGACAGTATTATAATTTGATGGTATCTTGAGGGCGCATCAAATATTATCCGAGGGCGCACAGGCGCCCGTGGGCGCCGCGTTGCCGATCCCTGCTCTATACAGTAAATGTAGGTATATTTCGTATATTTATTTCATTGCCTATATATTGTGCACATTAGGTATAGGTATTTCCATATATTTTTTTATTATTGTAAAATATCATCTTGACATAAGCTATTACACATCGAAGCCATATGATGGTAGCAAGACCTATGATATGAGTTCCCACGTGCTATCCATATGATATTTATTAACCATATTATGTTGATATTAAAGATGTTTTGAAACCCGGGGAATTTCTCACATTTTTTATTTTATTTTATGGAAACCTGATATTGTCAGCAGATTGGAGATTATCAACATAACGTTCTTCACACTGGATAGTTTATTCAGGCCCAAGATACTATCAACAAAAAAACAAAACCAATAATTCTGAATGGGTGTGAAATCTGAAACTAAGAAAAGGCTATCCAGTTAGGTAGATATTAGAAATTAAAACTCTACGGCTGTTTCAATTGGCATCACCAATCCCAGGTTAGTTCAATACCCTGCCAAAACAAACTACTGATGCTAACAATATCAAGGATTGCAGAGTTATCATAATATTCATTGTTATTTATGTAAAATGTACAATTTAAATTAATATAATATGTCTGTACCAACACTAGCACTGTAGAGAAATGCTTAATATTTTAGGCATGTTCTCAATAAATCCAGCTATCAAATCAAATCAATACCCTTAGCTAGATTTTTTTTTTTGTTCAATGAAGTAATTTTGATCGAGAGATTTTTATTTCTGCCACAGCTTTTCACTCAAGTTCCACTCAGTTAAATGATCAGTTAGCGAATTTAATAATCATAAAAAATAAGGATGTCTTTATATTTTGATGATTTATATTATAGTATGTTAAGAGTGGAATTGTTGTTTTAGCTTATTCTTAATCTACCCAGATAAGATGATTTATTTCACGTTTAGACTTCTAGCAAAATAAAAAATCGCTTTTAAAAAGCTTGAAAAGCTGTTCTGCGTATGTATGTTATATGTCAAGTGATAAGAGAGCTTAAGTACTTTAGGCTTTCGACTGCTTTCGACCTACTTATTCACAACTATTCTTCGCTTACAAACTATGAAAAATATGTTATTTGTGTCTACGTGAAAGGCTTTGATTGCAAATAAAATACAAAGACTCTAAAAAGAAAAGATTCTCGATTTCGTTGTCGTCGAATTACAAAACCTCGAAACGTATTGTCTTTTCAAACTAAATGTATTGAATTTTTGTCTAGATGTCCGGACTTGTTTATTTTTAAAGTCTTTTATTTGTCGTTGCTTCGATCTGTTTAGTTACGTTTCATTGTATTTTAAAGCAAGAAAACGGAGTAAATACTTATTCAATTTGTCGTGTATAACTAAATAGGTATTTTTTTAAGGTTTTACGAGTGTGGTACCCATAAATACCAATTAATTGCATAATACTGTTACAATATTACACGATACATAATTAACAATAGTTATATTATTTTTTAATCTACTGACGATGGAAATGATGGTATAAAGTTGAAATTAATAAATAATATAAATTATCAAGACATTTAATGGTTTATAGTAGGTAAGTAATATCTCTACATTATGAAATGAACTAAATCATATTTCTCATTACATACAATGAATAAGGTAAGTATACGTACCTACGCAGATTTTTTACGTTTACTTGTACGTAAACGTTCTTTTGGCTCATTGGCTTATCTTAAAACATCCTCGTTGGTAACGTTTAGTCTCAGAAAATTCTCCACAAACAGCCATATTTCGAAAGCCTCTAGTCCTCTGATGGTTTGTTCCTTTAACGTCCATGTTCTGACTCATTAGATCGATATAAATATAATCAGGTATCATCTGATATCTACCGCCCTTCACCTTGGTACTCAGGCTTATGTCACAATTACAGAAGACACTTTTCATTTATTCAAAAGTGCTTCATAATTATCATCTCGATTAGGTATGATTTTGATCTCATGGTCTGGACTCCAGTTTGAGATGACAAAATTATATTATTATAATATTTATATAGTTACAGGTAGGTACATGGGGTCCAATTTATAATACCAAAAAGGTTTGATTCATATTATCAAAAAATAAACATATTACCTACAAAGCTTGACTATATCCATTTAAATATCACAGATGTGCTTATACATACTAAATTAATTGAAAGTATGTCCAATAATAATGTTACTATATTGATTGATTGATTAACAGTATTGAAATATCATACCTAGTAGGTAATAATCAAATTTTAGCACTGTGTTAGTACCTACTTTACACTGTAATACTACGTACTATAATTTTACGAAAATAGTGTCGGTTTGTTTATTTATCTCCATGGTTACTAGGTTAACGTAATGTTGAGGGACATGAACTAATTATTTTCTTAGTCGGCCTAGTTTTCTCTTACTATAATATACATAGCAGCTAAAATTACTGGATATGATATATTTAGATTTTGATCTTGACAATGTCATTTCTAGGAGACGAAATGAGTGTACATTTTACACATCGTTATCAAAATTAACCTTGTATATTAAGAGGCAATTCACGTAACGCCTTTTGTTATGTGAGCCCATTATTCAACAATATTAGTCCCAAAGCAAACATTCTTAATGTACCGCCTCGCGCGTTTGTGGGATAGAAACCGAAGGAAATAGGCCGATAAACCTCGAATTAAGTTTATACTACCTACCGGCAACTCAATGAAAATCCTTATTTAATGATTTCGGCATCATTAAAAACTCAATTTCTTTTCATTGTTTTTTTTACTGCCACTGTAAGTGCTCACCTTTTAACTAGTAAATAAACTTTAGACTTTTCCGGATGAATTAAGAAGGTACCTACCTACCTATTTACTTTAAAGTAAATACTATTCTGATCTTTTAAATCTCGTTAAATGGTTCTTTTATATGGGAAAGTATTACAAAGACTATTTTCGGGTAAGTATTTATTTTGGAATTTATAATTATTACTCAAGATGGAAGGAGATTTTTTCGATTATACTACCTTGATTCAGTTAAAGAATACCTACTAATTTGGTTACCAACCTTTGATAGCAGAGAGCACAAAAAAAAAGATTGATTTTGGACATATATTATATTTTAATAACATTAATACAATCAACCGAAGGTACTTGATTTGGAATTTGAATTTAAATTCTAATCAATTTATAATATTGATTATACACTGTCAGTATGTATTTGCTATTTGGTGAGTGCGCATAGTGTCTGAGGATGCCGAAAGGCAAAACCCCGGTCGCAAAAAAACGACTCAAATGGAATAATACAAAACTTAAATCCATTAGAATTAATAATATCGATGGCCTCACTTAAAAATTGAAAAATATTAAATATTTATATACCTATACTTATTTCATTTATAAACTTAAGTTTTATAAGTATTAATTAATAAATAGATTCCAAAAAAAAATTTTTTTTCCCCTGGCTATCCTGTTTTATCATGTTCTGTTTTGTCACTGTTCTGTATTGTCATGTTCTGTATTGTCACTGTTCTGTTTTGTCAGGTTCTCGATCTTCCGCTTCTCTCAGGGCAGAATGGATGGTGCCTCCAGTCAGCTCTTTCACTTGGTCGCTCCATCGCGCAGACGCTCTTCCTCTGCTTCGTCTTCCCAAAACTACCAGTCTCTCCAGGTTGTCCGGTCCGCGCCTGACAATAATATGTCCAACAAACTGTAGAATTCTTCTCAGACATATCGTCGAGAGCCGTTATCTTTATCTTCAGTATCTGGATGATTGACTGGTTCGCCCTGTGCTCCGTCCAAGAAATGCGAAGCATTCGGCGCCAACACCACGTCTCAAAGGCATCAATTGCCTTCCGTTCCCTTGCCTTCAGGGTCCACGACTCGACTCCGTATAGAAATATTGAGAACACTAATGTTTGCACAAGCATCATTTTTGTGGCAATCGAAATTCCCCGATCCTTCCATATAGTGGTAAGGTAAGTAGTAGCTAAAATATAATAGTACAAAATTAAATCAATTTTAATAATATATAGGTACGTATACGATATTTAACAGAGTAAAGAATATATACTATACTATACTATATTTAGTTCACATTTATATCGTTTTCATTATTATTTTTTTCTATACATTTACTAATATTTCATTTTCTTATTCAATTCTATGTAGAACACGTTCTTAATAATCTTAGATAAATTACATGTCTTACCTACTGTAGGTGCCCATCTATATTTTTACTGAACTGTAACTGCAAGACTGTCAAGTTTTTCATTAAGTATTGAGAAGATGACAAATTTCTCGAGACGACAAAAGCTCGTCATTACATTAAAGTTTATTGCAAAAGCCCGTGACATCGATTAAACTTTCATTACTTCAGGCGCGTGCATCTCGTTTGAATACCAATGCGATTCGTTATGACGAAATTGGAAACCGTACCTACTCACTGATACATTTTTATTCGATATTTTATACACATTTATTGATTAAGAGGTACCCACATATTAAATAATATTACATATTTGTAATTTAGTTTTAGGTAACTACTCGTAATTTTATTGTTCATTTATTTTTACGACATTTTTAGCTAGATACCTACCTACTAAAGTACCTAGCATTTAAAAATAAAATATGTGGAAGTACCCACTAACAAAAAAAAAGTATTCAATTATTATCCAAGGCAGTATGAATATAACTTTGATAATTGAAAAATCAGAAAAACACACTACACACATAATTATATCTGGAAAGTATTATACTTATCCCATTATAATAAAATTAGCAGACAGTATAAAAAAAGAATATAAAAAACCCTAGGAAATTCTTATCTATAATACATATATATTTTTGGTAACATTGCGTAAAAATAAACTATATTAAATAGTTAATATTATAATTTTGCAACTACAAGACGTCCATATATATATTTTTTAAATAATATAATAATATACAATGTTATGATAGGACTACGTTTATACTATTATGAGTATTTATAGTGACCGTAGGTATTAGACATAAAGTATGAATGTATAACTATATTATATTCTCATAAAATATCTCAAAATAATAATATGAAATGATCAATAGTATGACAAACTTTAGATCGATCCATTTTCTACACATGAACAAATGGTTAAGTATATAAAAATATATAGAAAACATAAAATGGTTAAGTATATAAATATATAATTAGGAATAAAAAAAAATATTCCTACGCTTTTTAAGCTAAAATTAAAATCTTAACTGCTATCAGAATGCTCGTCAATACATTGAAGTTAATCCCTCCAAGCCAAAACCCGCCACGCACCACACCCGGTCTTAATCGGGCATATCACGTGGCCCTACATTGGCGATGTGAAGCATCTAGTTAAGTTTTAGGCCGGGAATGCCCTAGGAGGAGATACCCAGGACTAAGGTTGCTACGCTCAGAGTGAGTTCTGACTGAGTTTAAAGTTACTTTCTAATGCAAAGTGCCGGGGAGAGAAGTGCACAGGGAAATTATGAAAATATAAATGATTATAGTGTATATAAAACAAAATAATGAAGCTAATCATACGGACAGCAAAATATTTTACAATATTTTTGTTGTTATTGAAGTTTTGTATAAGAGGAGTTGAAAATCCAGGCAATGTATATTAGCCTATCCGCCATGGTAAAAATCTTCTCATGAGATCCAGAACGAAATATGGAGCGAATAAAACAATGCCTGCTTTGAGTTAGTATTATAATTAGTAGTGTTAAAATATACGCCTACGGTGACCGACCCTTACTATGTTGGCTTATATAATATTGTGATGAGTCCCGGGTTTTAATCTCTCGATAGGAAAACTCACGTATTGTTTTGTCAATGTGTGTTTTACCACAGTGTAAGAACACAATATGGTGAGTAAGTTAATAATATCCACTTTCCCATATTGTGATCTTCTTAGGATTGAACATGATGATGTAAATGTATTTTAAAACAGGTAGGTACGAGTATCTACTAAAAATATCAACCCCCTGAAACATAAAAAAGCGTAATACGTTATTTAATTTATTCCCGTGTTTTTACTTCCTGGCGATATTAATCTCGCAAGTCCAACGATGATATTGGTTGTCATAACTATAAAAGGGTAGGTAACTATCTTGTTATAATGTAATTTTCACATAATTAAAATATCGTTAATAATCATTCGTATAAAATACAAAATGAAAATAGATGTACATTATGTGTATTTACACAAAGATATAATTAATATTTTAAAAACACCCTAATAATTATCTGCCAAAAATGCCATACCTACTGGGCATATGCGTTTGTGAATAATAACAAACATGCATTTATAAACTATTAAGTATTCTTATAGTATGTTAACATTCTCTTGGCAACCATATCTATTGTATTTATCATTTTTTCGATTTAACTATATTTTACAATTTTGCCAGCTAATATATGCATTATAATGTATTGTGTCTGGAAGTGATGGACCGTGTTAGAGTAGGGATTGCAGTACCGGTATTTGAAAACTAGTATTTATCAATACCGAAATACCGGTTTTAAAATTCCAAAATACCGGAATTTTTGGTATTAAGAAAGCACACTAATTTACGTTTTTGAAAATGAATTATAAGTTATGTGCCGCTAAAATGCAAATGCAACAGATGTGAAATAATGAAAAAATAAAATCTATCAAATATAATATTAATTATATAATTGTCGCGATGAATTATCTTAATATAATTTCGAAATACTAAATAAATGACAAATGTTCAATAATTATTCTTGATGACTGTAAAAGCGTTGAATTTAAAAAGCTTTTCCTGGGGCCGCACTTATTTGCACCTAATGAACTAGCCTTTTTGAGGGCTTTTATTAAAATCATCAATATATTCAAATTATTTGTAAAAATCACCAGTTCTACAATATTATGAACAATAGATATTTTTAAATGTCAACATAATAACTATAGGTAAGTAAATAGTAACTATAAGGTATATCGGTTTTCTTTATAAAATAATGTTTAAAGAAATTTTAATAGATATAAGTAGTACTTCAGTTTTTTTAAATGTTTTAACGAATACCGGTATAAATACGGGTATTCAATAAGAAATACCGAAAAAACCGGTATTCACATTTACATTCGGTATTTCAATCCCTATGTTAGAGTGCCTAAATAATATCTTAAAAAGCGATATCCATTTGTGCGTAAATTGTTCAACCAATGTGTTATACTGCATGCATAAGATGTATGGAGAGATTAAATTAAATTAATGGAGGCAAATAAGAGTACATGGTATGATAGAGATCGATAGGGTGACGAATGCAGTTATGCAGTGATTCCTACGAGGCACTGGATGGTCGCTTAACCGCATTAAAACACGCTTAATCGACAAATTCGTAAAATTCGGCGAATGTACGTTCCGACGAAGAACTAATAAGTGGCAAGAATGTATGCTATTGGGATACTTTCGTTCAGTAGTGGATCGACACCAGCTTTTCATGATGAAAGAGATCATTCAAAGGATGAAAAAGATGGATTTTTATTTTTAATATAACAATAATAATATTTAAACTACGTCTATAAATACCAACTATATAATATTACACCACTAACAGCAAAATTGTATGATTAATTTGTAAATATCTTGGAATTTTTGAAACACTTACTGTTAGTACTCTAGTAGTTTCCGAAATAGCTAAGTAGATACTAAATAATATTAGATGATTATATGATTTGGTCATATGATTTTGAACGGATATTAAGACTTAATATGCAACCTACTGTGTTATAAAAATTATTTTGTGTTTATCGTTATATCTAATTATTAAGGGCAACATGACAATGTTAATGAAGTTTAATTAGTCAATTTTACGTTGTCATTAGTTCTTCCGTAATATTTAAATAGGTAAATATTATGTAACCACAAATAGATTCAGCTGATAAAATCTATGAACTCATTGAGTATTTCATCATAAACTCTGTGAAAATAAATTATTTCTCCCAACATTATTATCTAATTATTCAACGCAAATAATGTATACTGCATCAATTTGAATCTAATTATCAGACTGTATAAACATGGTAACAAAATATTTATTTCGATTTAATTTTTTAAAAAAATAGTTCTCTATATTTTTAGAGAATTAACATTATTTGATATTATGCTTCATTAAAGTTGATCGGTACTCTGTTACGTGATACTAATTATTAAATTAATTATTTTATATCCTTGAAATCCTAAGCCCAGACGCACATTATCGTCTCGTGACAACTCTCTTCTATGCGAATAAGTGAGTCCATGTCTGGATGGTGACGTCACGCAGCTGCTGAGTTTAATATTAAAAAGCAACTCCTGAATAATAAGTGCCGGTGGGACATTTTGATATTATTCATTTTTGGTGAAATTTGTTGCAAGCGACACCAGCTGTTTTTTTTAAACTAAAATATCGCATTGGAGCTATGTGCGGAGGTACATTGAATTGCACGACGTGTTTTGTGAATATCAACAAAATCACATCGACATATTCGACGTGTTATAGTCGAATTTATATGTGCGACCTGGCTTAGATTTAAAAACATACTATTGTGAGTACTCTTAACCAATTATGCGACCGCCCGATTGAGTCTTTTTTAATTGAAGATATTATCATGTTCGATTCGCACTTTGTTCAAGATATTATTTAAAGTTTTGCTAAGAAGTATATTCCTATTTCTGAGATAAATTATGCCACTCATCTATCGCAGGCATTGATTCAAAATCGAGTTTATAGAATTTAGTCATAAATGTAATTAATTCTGTCTGATTATAATTTGTTTTGAAGCTTGACTAACTTCAAAGTAAATGTTAAATCCTTATTATGCTTCGAAAAATTAAAGGAATCCAAAATTAATAAAATAATTATTTATTCGCTAAATCAATTTTAAATACCTTATCAAAATTCAACTCAAAGAAATCTTCAGTTAAGCTTTGAAATATCAAAAATTAAGTGAATTTAGTAAAATTTAATATTGTTATCAAAACATATTTTTGGCATGGATTAAGTTTTTAAAACTGAATCTAGCCTATACTATACCTATAGCCTACTTTAAAAAGTTTTACATAAGTCTATCGATCTTAAAATATGTAGACCAAGTTTAGTCTAGGTACTCATGTTTAGCATTCATTTCAAAGAAGTGTTTAAAGTTTTCGGTCAGCCGAAACTATTCAATATTCATAGCATAACTTGCCGTATATCTAAAGTTTAATATTACCCGTATTAGATTTTTTGCTTTGAATTTTATCTATGCTATTAAATCCAAAGTTTGATAACTCTTCAAAAATATACGTAGATAGCAACTTATAATTCAACTCCATCGTATGAATTTTTAATAATAATGTATTTTAGAAATAATATACTGAAGGTATCGCATCATTTCGTCTTATCCGATTAAAATATTTAAAAAAAATATGTCCTTGTATTCAGGATAATTATTGAAAGTGTTTTTCTTTCCGTTGTCGTCGAATTGAAAATAGTACTTATATAAATAATTATTATAACTTTCATATATATCTAATATCGTTGCTCATATCTTTGTCTTTCTTATTCCTGACTGTCATAATATCAGGAGGTAGTTATCAAATTTGGTCAAATCCACTTTATGATAAAGTGAAAAATGCGATATTTTCATTCATCCTTCCTAAAACATTTGTATTTATTAGCAATAAAACAAACGCGTCATCTTTCTGATCAATTACATAATATATCGGATATAAAACGGCCCCAAATACTTTTCTTAATATCTCCATATCAAATAGGTATAATCAAATCCAGCAATCCCATCTATAGCTCGATTTGATTAGTATTTTATATAATTTTATTTCAATTTTCAGAGATAGATATAGGTATTATCTAAAAGTGTTAAAAAATCATTTTAGTAATGTCAATATCAGCAAAAACCATGTATTACTCTCAGAGTATCTATACTCAAAGAGACAATGATGAGTCAAGACATGACAAGAAAGTTGAAACGAGCTTTTACCTAACAAAAGCTGTGTTTATAGTCATATCCGGAGCAATGTATTCAACTTCCGCCAGTGAATGAATAAGTTGCCCCAAGTTTCGTATGTGTATATAGTGTCAAGGGACATCTTGAATAATTTATTCTACTTTATGAGGCATTTGGTACGACGTGCGCTGAAACTTGATATATTTAACTTATTTTAATTATCTTTAGCGAATATAAAAATGGAAAATTTCTATAATTAATTTTAAAGACTTTTTTGATTAATTTAATCAAGTAGATATTTTTACTGATAATTTCATTATCTTAAATCATATACTATAGATCTACCATCATTAGTTGGCAGCCGGTCGAATTTGAAACTAAAATTGTCTATCGAGGATAAATTTGTCACAAATGCCATTTAATTTTACAACATGTTTCTCGAATTATGGATTGCGCTTGCGTTTATTTAGCTCTCATGGCGTCAAAATATCAAAAACACATTATATTTAGTGTTGATAAATAAAATATACCAACCTATTAAAAAAAGAGATCAACAAGTAAAAAAAGCTTTTTACTTTTAAATAAGGAATGTACTTAATACATAATTTTATATTTGATATAGTATTTTATAATCGAATGAGTGTTTGTTGCTAATTTAGGTAGGTACGCTGTTTTTCTTGCTCGCAAGATTTTTATTGTTTGTACATTTGAAAACATAAAGAGCATTTTAGATTATTAATAAACGAATGTGACCTTTCAATATTTGACATTATTCGATAGCTACTTAGCACCAATTAGGTATTTGGTAAGTATTTAAAGTAAGCTATATTTTAATATAATCAACAACGAATTATGTCTCCGCAGACGAAGCGCAAGCCGAAAATAACTTCGCAGTAAGTAGTGTTTACTGATTGGGCGTTATGACAAATATATTCCAGACTGAGTCAAATGTTTACATTTAGAAACGTCAGCGTGCAGAATTCGGGATATATATTGTGTTATTGAAAATACAGAAGAAAAAAGTATTGTGCATAATGGCAAGTAGTTCTAAAACAGTTCGTGGGAATGCCAGAGACATCATTTTAAAAGTATGGCAATTCTGCGATGATGAAAAAGGACAAAAAGAATTGATTATTTATATCGATAATGGAATACAACGGCCAGTCGCCATGACAGTTGAAGATTTATTTTCAGTGTTACCAAGTTGCATTTATATTACAACGCAAGTAATTTCTTGTTTTTTTTTAGTTTTGTTCAAAGTTATGATATAAATAAAAATCTATGTCGGATAGCAATATAAATGAATACTTACTTATTATTTGTGTATGTAAACGGATTTATAAAGAAATTTAGTATAATAATTAAACTGACATTTACAAGTTTGAATTCCATAATATGACTTCGACTGGTTTTATTTTTACCGTAAATGGTCCTGAGAGTGACACAGAATCGGATGATAGTCTATCTGGAATTGAAACATTATGGTAGTTATATATTATAATTTCTACATTGTTTGTGTAATTTATAGTTATCGTGTTTCATTTAAAATTCCATTTATGTTGATACTATTTAACTGTCTATAGAGTTTAATTTATTTTTGTTTTTTTTATTATATTTTTTTCCATGACTAAAATATACACAATACTACTTTATATTTTCCAATTTCTGATTTTTCCAACTATGCATTTCTTCTTCATGGTTATAAAAAAGTAACACGTTTTTATTTTGATTGCGTTAATTTTTTATTTTAATTATATTTGTACAGAAATCTACTACCAATAAAAAATTATAAATTTCCATTTTTTTGTTAGTTATGGCAACATTATCAATGTCATACTAGCGCCCTCGCTGAAATGCCAATTTATTATGGTAGATCTATATCAATTTTATTATTGTTCCAATATTATAAATGGACTCCAACGAATCTCAAACATGAAATGAAAGAATTTTTTTTCTTCATTTATATAGATTTATTAGTTTTTTTTAAAGTAATATCACTCAAGCAGACAACATATATATGGATCATTCAATATGAGTGTTGAATTATTTCAAAAAAATACTGGTATTTAAACAAACATAGCATTTATCCATTGACACAAATGTGTCGCTACATTTCAAAATCAGCCAAGTCCACCTTTAAGTATTTTTGACTTTTTTGTAAATTGCTGAAGAACTACGTCTTTCTAACATTTCTGCATTATCAAAATGTGGAATTTATTAATTTTAAATATTCTATTCTCGAAATAATATAAACTTTCACCCTTGAGACTGTGTATCTGAGAAAACAAAAAGCTGTTTTTCTCCTATTCATCTATTATGGACTTGGCTGATTTTGAAATCTAGCGACACAAATATTTTTATTTTGACACGTAGATATAAAAAAGTTCACGAATATATTTACATTAATATAAATATATCGCGATTTGATCATATATTTTATGAACAAACCAAACGTATAAATACTTACCTACATTAACGTTCGTATATTATATAATATAATTTGTCTTTATTACTGAACTAGTACAGTTGGTCAGGTCACGTATGGGTGAGTAATTCTGCTGAGGGTTTATACTACATACTCCGCGTATCATAAATCGAAATATAGGCCCATGCTATTCCCGCGAGTATGATCACATATCCACTGAGGATTATGCCTTCACTAGTCGGTGGTTGGTACTAGTAAACTAAGAAAACTTATTTATTATTCTGATGTAACGGCTTGCCGACTAACAACGATTTATACGTCAAATTGTTTGGTTACAATACCAAATATATGTGAAATATACGCTACAGATATATCTTAATAATTTTAACGTAATCCAATAAGTTCACATTATATTACGTTAAGTTATTTTTGGAGATATGTATTTGATAATTTTTATTCATTTTAATGATGTACTAAGAATGACTACCTCCATTTGTATAGCTAAGGTCATATTATTATGAAATCCATTTCCTACGTTATTGTTATTCTTGGAAATGTAATTAAAATTATCAAAATAATCTCATAATAATAAAATAAATTCTGTAGATAGATAAATAAAATATCTAAATATTTGTCGTATTAGTTTCGATAATAATGTTATAACCAAAATAGCCATTGACTAAGTATGGTAAATCTGTGCTATTTAATAATGTGTATATTTATATTTATATCATACTACCTTCTAAAATATTTCTACGAGTAAATGTTATTTTAATTAAAAATACCCAATGTTTCAATTATGACATTCTAAATATATTTTTGTAATCAAATTATAAGAAAATCAGTTTTAGTAAAAATGTATTTTTAATGAAAATATTTATAGTTCATTTAAAATTTTAGTTTACTGGCAGGCAGTTATCGTGTCCGGAAATTATTACGTATGCAGTTCGCCGTTTCACACTTCATCGCGAAATGTTATATTGTGGTCGTAGGTGTATTAAGAGCATACATAAGTGAAACGGCAAATAATTTTCAAGTAAGTGGAACGAAATTTCGCAGTCGTCACTAATCGGAGACTGATAGCGGAGGTGTGAGCACGTCAATTTGTTTTGTGATGGCGTCGGAGGAATATATTCTTAAATCGTGTAAAGATGACTAAAAACGTTCCGCATGTAGGTACTTGAAAAAGAAAACATGTCAATGAATATACTATTATTATTATTACGAATATAATAATAAACATAACATTAAAAGGACGCATGCTTAATTTTTATGACAAATTATATTTCGTTCGACTCGCGTCATGATCTTTTTAGAACATGCCTCAGCTAAATCCTTGAAGACCGACCAACCCCTTTCTATCGTATAGTACTGAGATAAAATTCATGTCTAAATAAAACACGATTCTTGTCGGTTTACAGGAAACAAGCGGCAAACAATAGTGTTGAAAATATCCGATATACTGAATTATTTGTTAGGTTAGTTAAGCTAGGTTGTCATTCTTGAATTCATGAATTTTGACAAAATCGGTTATGTAATTAAAATATGAATACAAAACAACGCGTATTTTTTTATCTCGGTGCTATAATAGAACTAACCGTATCGTATATTACGGTAATCTCTTTCCGATAATAAAGCTCACGGCAAACTTTGCTACGGTGAAACGTTATACCAACAATTTACATGTAACCGGAAGTTATATTGAAATGCTATTTATAAGGAAAAGTAGTTAGCCATTATTGAAAATCAACATAAACAAATTATCAAATGCGGAATCGAGCGCGTCCCCATGGCTTCTGAAATGAACAAATTTTTATTTTGTTTAATCACTTTTATTGTAATTTTTGAGCATTTTTTACAACTTAATTTAAACTAGGTATATGAATGAAAAAGATGTGTAATACTCATGGCAGGCTATACTCGGGATACTTGGGGGCAGATTGTGCAAATTAGTCATTTGAAATTAGGCATGAAAGTCAAAATTAAACACATAATATAGGTACCTACTTCTCGTAATAATTTTTTTTACCATGAACGTAATAGATGTAGTAATTTTAATGATTATTAAAATGAAAGACAATAACAATAACAATAAAAAATTCAACGAGCTTAGTTTACATATTTTTTTAAACTAGGTAAAATCGACTACCGACATTAAAAATGCATTTTATAAACACATTGTCCCATGAAAGAAAAGAGTGGCTCATTTGAGCGGAGCTTACTTTGGACCACAGAACACATTACACATGGACAAAAAATTTGGAGCAAGATTTTCTCTATGACTTCAGACCTTAAAAAACAAAAAAAAAAAAACAAAGCTTCCGGTATTTCCTCGAATATTACCAATATTGAATGCGCGTTTCGTTTACGTGACAAACTTTAATGCATAATACAAGTATTATGATACAGAATATGTAACTATTGGAAATAACATATTCGTTATCATATGTTTAACCACACCCGTTATGGGGGGAATACCGTGGCGTGACGTTATGGCGAGAGTATCCCAGGAGCAACTAGCCAAGACCATATTTAGCGTGTACCTACTGGAGACTCGAGTGTGCGTGATTCCTTTTTCTCCACACTCAAGATTTAAACCTTATTTGAGGTTCATCCAGAAGTCAGTCCACTTCCCATTATTGTTGTGTTCCCTGCTTAGGGATGACCCACAGGATTGAGACGGATATTAATATATTACTGAGTTGTATGCTTTATACAGGAGTCATTCAGGTAAAACACGGTTAGTATTTCAGTTTGCGTCAATTTGCAGCGCTGTGTAGATTGGCCCTTACATGGGTAGGTCGTATAGTTACACAAGATGGACGAATCGCGCATTATACAGAAATTCACATTTGGGTAGTTACAAGGCAAACGAACACTTTTGATCTAGTTGGTTTTAATGATATTAAGTATACAAATCTTGAATAAAGATCTTTTGGACAGACTCAAATCGTGGCAGATACTAGAGGAAACCAAAATCCATGTAGTTTCGGAGAACCATCAAGAAGGAGAACGTGAGATAAAAAAGATAATATTATAATATGGGTTCATACCTTTATTTTATGATTGAAAAAAAAACTATTAAGTAGGTATGTTATATGCTCTTGTACATTTATTATTTATCACTTTAACCATCGCAAATTATTGTACCTAGTTGTGTAATAAACAATGAATAATTGTTGATTTAAATCTCATTTCGAGAAATATGAATATTAAGATTGATGTCTGAAATGCATCCTTGTTTATAACTTCTAACTCAAATATTATTCATCGTGGCCGAAACATCCTTGGGTTAGAATAGACGTTAATATTATCCAAAGTCATTAAGATTCAAGAACCTTTACGAGTTTGCATACAATTAACTAACTGATACCCATCTCGGTTCATTTAATGAATCACTTTCAACAATACGACATACGCAATGCCCACAGAGCACTAAATCTTCGAAAGGAGGTTGGTTTTTAATAGTCGTAGAACCCGAATTACAATAACTAATCACAAAATACACCTCTCTCATCCATCAATGGCAAATAGTTGGTACCTACTATTGATTATTTGTCATTAACTTTAACTTACAAAATTTAGAAAACGAATACTGTCGACCGAGAGTATTTGACAGAATTTGAATTTAAATTCTAATTAAGTAATTTAAATTTGAGTTAAAATAATAATTTAATTACGGGAACAATATACACCATAGTACATTGGATAGGTACAGATCTTTTTCTATTCTGATTATAGTACAAATGTGTACCAAAAAAATATAGTATTTCCCAAAAACTATAGTAGGTAGGTAAGTACATGAAATTTTTTCCTCTTAAGTCTCTCATAATTATATTAAACTATTTTTTGGCATATTTGGTGTAAAATTATAGGTTTATAAAATTATACGTTTTTCACGGAATAAGAATTAAACTATTGTATTATAATTATAGTAGTTTTGGCAACACTACTCGTATTATAGATCTACCAGTATAGGTTGTCAGCTGAGTGAGGGCACCATATGCTTACATTTGATATTCGATGTAATATTTTTTATACTATGACGAGCTTAGTTCTAAATTCTAGCACCGGATAAATTAATGATTGCATATATATACCTATAGAGAATTTTTAAAAAGCGATATCTCTTGCTGTGTATTTTTATTAGAAACAATATGATATTCCTTCGAAAAGTCTTCTGTACGTGAAGAAATTGAAGTTAGAAAAACATGGTGCGGGGTGGGAGTCGAACGTACATAATATGATTTCGGAGTATGAGTATGTGCTTTACCAATTGAGCTACATGCATATTACTTAATTACGATGAAAATCGCGCCACTGAAGCGTTTATCAAGTAACCATATTTTTTGTAATGTGTGTATTTTTTAAGTGTTTCCGAATTAAGTAGGTAGGTATATAAAGAATGTCACAATTACATCGTTGAATAAAAAACTGTTTATTAAATCAATATATTGCAATTATTATTATCATTAGTTTTATAAGTATGAGTTTATTAAACCATCAAGTTTGGTAAGTAAATGTAACTAGTACCTACCCAGTGTCTACTCTAGATATTTTCAGATGGTGGGGTCAGATATTACGAACCAGTATTCCATACTATGAATAAATTCCTTCAAATCTATCACAGTAAACATCGAAAAACTGACATTTTAGAATGCCTAATACATATGCAATATGAATGGGTAGGTAATTATCTGTTTCGATAATATTTCATATTTCCTGGTTAAACGTCAGTCAAGGAGATGGAATTCCACGTAATATTCCTTACAGACCCTAGGTCAAACGGTTTTGACACTTGGCATTTTCTGCTTTGAAAATCGACATTCCCACAATCATGCGTCTCGTACGTATTTGCATATATTTATTTTTCAATTATAAGTTTAAAAATGTTCTCGGGTTGATTGGTTACTAATTTAAAGGTATAGCCTTTTACGTCCATTAGTTATTCGAGACTAGAGGCCTCAACTCAAAGAGCGTCTGTCGGTTTGAAAATAAATTTAAATAGAGTTGACGTAAAGTCTCATTAATCATCACTTGAACCGTCACGGTTACGACTAATGCAACGTTTACACAAACGATCAAAGTATATTTTATTCTATATTGATCAAAAAATTATAATGTGTATGACCGTTAGAGATGAGTTGGAAATACTGTCACCAGTTTGTGTACTCAAGTTTCGGATGAAACTACCCATCAGTGGCGAAGGGTGACTTTTGGAAAGAGGTAGGCTGTGGAGATCTGACAAAAAGAACACACTTGTCAGGTAACTTACGGGAAATAAGAAGATAATACTTACGATATTACTACTGATGAATAGGTACACACTGATGACAACGACACACTAATTTAATGAAACTTCAAAAATCACTGAAGACATAAAATTAAGCAATTAGTTTAAATTACGTATTTTTTTAAAACAAATACACATCAAAAATCATAAGATAAAAGTTCTTTTTATTTTAAAAAACAGTCTATATTTAATAATATTCGATTAAACACCATAGAATTTTTTTTTAAATTATCTGATTATTAATTATTTAGTTTTAGGCTTTGCAATCAGAGCTTACCTTAGTTCATACAATTCGATAGACTGGGCGGGGCTACGTGACGTAAAGTCCATATGAAAAAAATTGAGAATTATTTGAAACATAATCCGACCTTTATTTTCGTCAAGACAGATGGTGCGCTGTGGTATATTTTTATTATATATACATATTATATATTTTTATCTGTGTAATATATTCTTACACATACGGCATCTCTCATTGGCAAAATAAACTTTTATAGAATATATTATAATCAAGTGAATATATAAATAAGTCAATATGCAATTAAAAATATTTTTCTTAAGAAGGTAGGTTTCAAATAATCACCTAGTGTGGAGTCTTCGCTACTGCTACCCATATTCAGTGTGTGTGATCCAATACACTTATTCCCAAAAACTTGTGATGATATTATCGCGAGTCGCTGTTCTGTACACTCGCCAGTTGGTAGACTTTCAACACTATTGCCATTAAATGCGCATGGACGAGATAGCACTTGAATATAGGTATATTTTAATTTAATAGTCTATTGCGTTCGAATGTATGATGTTCGAAGGTCATAAATTTTGTGTCGCAGCACAGTGGTGAGAAGACGCACAGGTTTAGGGTTGTTAATATGACCGCTCAAAACATGTTTCAAATTAAAAAAAAAGAAACATTATTATTCATTTTTGTTTAAAAGAATATTCAGAAAAACAGCTCAAAAGTTTAAAATGTATTTAAAATTTTATAATAAATGAGACATTTCGACAAGCGGAGCTCAGCGTATTTTTAGCGATTCTGTTGAAGTCGATAGACAGTATGAGTTCCCTGAGACGATACGTATTACAAATACTAATATGGAATTGGTTTTAGTTTCAGTTGAGTATGAAACTTTTGTCGCATACGCACGCCAAACGATCTATATAGTATTCCAAATACTTGTAAGTATTTTGGAACAAGTTTATATACTAAGAATTTTTTTATACTGATAGTAAGTATACTGAGTCTTCAAAATCGACCAGTTTTCCCATCTCTAATGACCGTAGTTCGTGATTATTCAGATTGGTACCCGAATGGGCGTTATCATAATATTATTGTATCTATCGACTTGAGATTTTTCTATCAGAAATTTATTCTAGTGTATCGTATTATCACCACCGATTATTATTATATTTAGATTCAATCTTCTCTAAAACCATACAATTAATATGTGGGTATATTGGTATATTGTTTTACATTTATTGCAAGTTAGAACTGAGATGCTGGATGACGATATTATGTCGTCAAACAATCAGATAGTGCTAGAGTGAGTGTTAGACACATACATTTAACTTAAAAGCTCATTCAGTCGTATTTATGGATAGGTATGGACACAGGCAGCGGAAGGCAATTGATGCCTTTGAGATGTGGTGTTGGCGCCGAATGCTTCGTATTTGTTGGACAGAATACAGGACAAACCAGTCAATCATTCAGAGACTGCAGATCAAGGAACGGCTCACGACAATATGTCTGAGAAGCATTCTGCAGTTTTTTGGACATATTGTCCAGCACGGACCGGACAATCTGGAGAGACTGGTGGTTTTGGGTATATAAGTACACTTTGTTTTTAATGTTATAGTGGAGTTGTTTTCAGGCTCAATTTTTATCTCAGAATCAATTTTTATCACAAACGTCGTAGGATGTCAAAAAAAATTGTTGACCAACAAGTTTGTAAAATTATTCTTATTATTAATTTGCATAGTGTAAACGGCGCTTTGAGATGTACTTGCATAAGTTTATGCTCACTCACTTGTTGTGTGTGTGCTTTTTTTAGGAATAAAAAGTTGAATAATAATTATTGAAATGTGTATTCAAAATTCACGGGCATGTTTGAGTTTTGTATCTCTAGTGCCGCCATGGTCGTGATCTCATTTCGGAACCCCCGCCGGCTCTATTAAAGTATGGGCAGGCTTATTTCGAGCTGTACGAAAACATTGAAAGCCTGCGCGGACGAATCATCATCAAATAATAATGGCTGGTCAATCAAAAGCCTCCGGTAGATCTTCACATACGGCCGTATTACACTGCTCGATGTGTTGTTAGTTTCCGTGTGATGATAGAAAATGGCGATTGTAGTTTTGACTTTACATAAATTATGATCAAGCACCAAATAATAATATATTACTAATACAAGTATAGGTATACCAGTGGCGAAGGGTGACTTTTGGAAAGAGGTAAGCTGTGGAGATCAGAGAAAAAGAGCACACTTGTCAGGTAACTTACGGGAAATAAGAAGATAATACTTACGATATTACTACTGATGAATAGGTGCACACTAATGACAACGACACACTGGTCATAGGTTTCACCGCTGAATTTGTCAAATTATTTAAATCACTTATGGCAGTAGAATTCCACGCATACTTTTCTTTACCAAACAATACGCATCGCCAACAAAAAAGTTTGTTTAATGTATAACTGCCAGTTAAAAACAAATATTTATCATATAAATTGTTGTGAAAATGTCTAATATAAGTTTTTTTGCTGTATTAAAATCTAAATGAACCCTTGGAAGGTCAAGCTTTGATAATTTTTAAATGCAATCGTTCGCACATTTTCTATCGGGACACTATACAATTTAATAAATACTTATATATTATTTAAAGTACTGGCGAATGATTTCGGTACAATATGAGATAATTTATCCACATTCAAAACACAGTAACACATTGAATTTTGTATTATAAAATAAACCTTTATCACCGCTTTGAAATTTCAGAATGACATGAACTGTGAATAGCATGTTATGTTTGTCTATGACTGAAGTAACCTAAATAATAATCGCGAATTAATACAATATTTATTTTTAACAACAATTTATAAATTATATATGATCGAACACAATAGTTATTATTTTTTTTAATCATCCTTATTATTTATTATTTGCTTTTAAAGATACGCATAGACAATAAACAAATCAACATAGAGCATAAGCTTGTCTGTTTACGCTTCCGAGTCGGGAACAAAAACGCAGACATGCATGAAGTTGGCAACTGAATTGCGGTAGAAAATTCGGCTTGGATTATCGTTGAAATAATTCTAAAAATAGCACTCACGTTGTGACGTTCCGTCATTTATTTTTGATTCGAAACTTGTCTAAATTAAACGCTCTACTTATAAATAACGACGATAGGTGGCAATCAATATTTTTATTATAACTTACAATGTCCTACAATATAGATATTTATTTATTTAAATTAAATACTTTAAAATAGAAGGTAAGCTTTAAATAATCGCTTAGTATGGAGCCTTCGCCACTGAGGTATACTAGGGTTAATTAACTTCAGTTAGGGTATTTAAAATGACAGTTTTGGACGCTACTGCACATGGCATCATAAGGGCTAACGCCCACGTGACAACGTATGATACGATGCACATGTATTATTCCACATGTCCTGTGTTTCATCACGGTAGATAATATGTATCTACGCGTTTACCTGTTGTAGATGTACACCGATTAGAAATCATTGAAAGTCCGATATAATGACATACTGTAACAATTACACAGAACAATGGCTTCGGAAAAGTCCATTTTGAAAAATATCCTTAATTTTTTTTTACTGATTTTAAGACGGTGGGAGGGGTGAATACAACTACCTAGTGCCATTGACTTCCAAATTTTCAATTACTTCTCGTCGATTCAACCGCGGAATAATGAATAACTATGCATTATCCATACCCAGACACTCCAAAAAACTATCCAGGTATAAACATTTCGTCAATGTTTTGTAAAAAGTGAGAATTAACTAAAATGCTATTTTACAGGAGTAGGATTTTTAACTTTTGACATTTTATTCGTTAATTACCTGTGGATGATTATAAATGTCTAACAAGTTTATAATAAAGCTTAGAAAGAATACTGTCCTTATAATAGGTATTATATTATAATATTTTAAAAAGCCT
Organism: Rhyacophila brunnea; assembly: GCF_057557595.1. Lineage (NCBI taxonomy): Eukaryota > Metazoa > Arthropoda > Insecta > Trichoptera > Rhyacophilidae > Rhyacophila > Rhyacophila brunnea. Next base: position 2,071,614 of record NW_028232796.1, on the reverse strand, counting down.
AATATGTCACATTCCATTTTTATTCGTACGTAATCTAAGTGGATACTTATGCAAATTCGCCATTTTTATACAACAAAGCTAGTGAGGTATGTACCTACATATTGTTTTTTTCATTGTGATCTCGATTTCGCCAAAATAGTTGACTCGCCCTTTTTATAAAACACCGACGATTTGGCCTGTAGGGTAACTAATAATGTTCACAAAATCTATTGTGAGCTTTCGAATCAATAAGTAAAAATTGAATGCGCGTGGCTTAAGGGTCATAATTATGAGGTTAGTGTCCGTTTGTGTCGTCCGCATTGTCTTGTGTTTTTGACATGCTACGTCATACGATGGGTGTTCCAACGACACAGGACTTGCATGCCGTAGAGTGCTGAGATGAGAGGCGTCGACAACCAAATCATCTGGGGCACGATAATGACGACATTACATATGCTTGCACTAATATGCAACTTATCTATTTTTGATTGGGCGGTCAATTGAATTACTTAAGCCGGCTTGCACATCACAACTCGTCTTGTGTGCCTGACGGCCATAAATCAAATTTTCTGAGACCGCCGATGAATGTTGCATGCTACAACCTCGCACATCTGCCTAGCGGCAAACGTCAAACGCGAAAAAGGAGAGTCTCTTGTCTGCCATTTTTATTGTGTTGATTGTATGAACAAACGTCAAACGTGGTGACCAGCGATGAGCGAGCAATGACAGTGTAGACAGAGATATAGACAGAAATGGCCGATGGCCGCGGGCTATGCGCTTGCGCGGAGTCGACTTTTTTTTAGATACAACATGCAGACTGTAGCAGAATGCGACATGTTGCATGCAGGATCGTCGCAGCGTCGAGTTGCATCGGCCAATCTGCGAAGCTCCATTTGATAACGTTTGTTTCTTGGTTTACGATGACGTCACATCGACGAATTCGTCGTAAGACGCATGCGGCGAGTTCTGATGTGCGAGCCCTCTAAGCGCGTACATAAGTGAAACGGCAAATAATTTTCAACTGTATGTGAAACGAAATTTCGGCCGCGTTGCTATTTGGAGAGCGATAGTCGACCTGTTTGCACGTCAATTTTTTTTGTGATGGCGTCGGAGAAATATATTCTTAAATCGTGTGAAGATGACTAAAAAACGTTCCGCATGTACTTGAAAAAGAAAACATGTCAATGAATATACTATTATTATTACGAATATAACAATACACATAACATTAAAAGGACGCAGGTTGAATTTTTATGACAAATTATATTTCGTTCGGCTCGCGTCATTTGCATTAGCTGAAGTATAGCCTTAAATAGTAGCCGGGGTTCGGCTCGCGTCATTTGCACAATCCGCGCATCGCCTAGTAACGATTTTTTTAGACCATGCCTCAGCTGAGGTATAGCCTTAATAATTGTTAGTTAAGTTAGGTTATTAAGATAAAAATATTATTCTAAAATATGTTTTTATACCAATGATATGGAAATGGTACTTATTTATATTGGAAACCATAGATTAAATAAATAGCGAAACATAAAAAAAATAGTCACGTTGGTTTTCATGATAGACATTAAGATATTTTACATGAATTTATTTCTTTCTAATAATAATTTGTAACCAATTGTAATGTATAATATATTATTTGTATAGTTCATCTTTCACTATCGCTGCAATTAAAATACTAATCTAATAATTTCGCCGAAACAACTATCTACACGAGGCGTCTCGTTTGCGAGTCGGGTTTAATGAAGTAGCATAATCTAGTTTAATAATGGCTAACATTCGTCTCCACCCTAGTGATGACTTGACAGAATTCGCGAACCCCCGGCGACCGCGCGCAGCCGACAACTCGCTTCAACGGAAGTCAAATTTCTCGCATTCTAAGAATAACTAGAAAGGTACCTACCTAATTTAAAAAAAATGTTTTATACAAAGAGTGCATTGTATTTTTGTATCGCTGCTTACTACCAACTTTTAAGGGTAGTTCACACGAATTTTGTTCACAATGGAGCGTGCACAAAATTACAAAATATTGAAAAAATCTTCTTAAATTTTAGATTATATTTAATTCTAAAAACGTATTTTTTAATCTAAAGCCAACTGGATTTAATTTCAATAATGAAAACGTACCTGAGTAATAATTAGTCTAATATTAATAATAGCATTGTTTAATTACTATTATATAATATTGCACAGTGGCGAAGGGTGACTTTTGGAAAGAGGTAGACTGCGGAGATCTGAGAAAAGAGCATAGTTGTCAGGTATGCTTACGGGAAATAACGAATTAAGACGATATTACTACTAATGAATAGGTACACATTAATAGCCACGACACACAAATTCAATGACATTTCAAAAACTCACTGACGACATAAAATTGAGCGATGAGTTTAAATTATATATTTTCTAAACACGTATACATATGCATCGAAAATCATTAGATAAAAAATTAATCTTTATTTTAAAACACAATCCATATTTATGTGTAACTATGTAATGCCATGGCGATATTTTTTTAAATTATCTAATTAAGTATTATATATTTTGGAGAAAGTGCAATCATGACAACAATATAATGCGCAAAGGTTATAGACTTCGCGATAGGAGTCTACCATATTTCATACAATGCGATAGACTGACTGAGGTCACTTGATGTAAAGTCCATACGAAAAAATATCACGAATGTGACGAATATTGACGAATAATCCGACATATATTTACGACGTGTGGTGCGCTGTGGTGTTATTTTTGAAACCATGGCAGATTGTTCTGTAATCTGTACTTATACCTACCTGTAGGTAAATTCCTACGTGTACCTACGTAAAAAATTTGTTGGAAAATTTAATTATTTATACTTATAGAATATAAAATATTCAAGTGCTTGCAATATGCAAATATGCAAATTGTCAATATGCAATTAAAAATTATTTTTCTTAAGAAAGTGGGGAAGATATTGTAATATCTATTTTGATTTTAACTGTAACATCACTATCAAATGGTAGATAGGTATTCATTATTTATGCTTACATTTATAATACGGTATTCGAGTCATACTATTTTTTTTTTCATTAGTTTTGGGATGCAAATCCGAATATTATTTTTGATCTCAGATTTAAATTCAATATTGTTTTAGTATCACATTATACATAAATACGTACCTACTAAGTTAGATAGGTACATACCTATAATACGGTAGATCTTCGTTTATTTCGTTCATAGTACACATTATTCCATAGGTCATATTTAGCTTAGATTTGCGTACCTACTAATGAACCTACCGATAATATAAAATAATATACTTAAACTAATTTATTTAAAACATTTCTAAATCACTCGTCTGCACTCACCTTTATTTAAAACAGTAGCACTGTACAGTAGTAATTTGACATATTTCTCTTTGCTAAAGTAAAATAGACATAATTGGGTCAAAATTATTCCTAGAACAGACATAAATAGTTGGTGGCGTGTGCATCCATTGGACAATGAACACTGTCATTATGGATGCGTTGAAATAGGCCAGTAATGTGATGAACAAACGGTTGCGTTACAAAAGATCTATCTATCTATATCATTCCACAGGCCATCGACTACTGTCGTGCATACCACCTGTGGAGGACGACTTGTGTCTTTCAATAAGCAAGAAATCCCGGAATAACTTAAAAAAACATAAATATTATATTGAGTAAATTTGGTCAAAACCAGTGTTGTAGATTGTAGAATATAATCTTCATATAGTATTATAAAACTCGGTATCTTGGTTTGTTAGGAAGCTTTTACAGTTTTTATTTTTAACTTTACCTCCATCCAGTAATTCATATTATGTACGTTGTTCTAGTGGAGAATTCAGCGGGTTACAATCTACCAGCTGATGATAGTTTTTATGTATTTTATTTTATCGTCATTGTACATGCCAATAATTTTCGTAACCCTCAAATATTAAATTGTTCAGGAAGTGAAATAAATTGTGGGCACTGGATTTACTTATTATTTTATATATATTATTATTTTATTACAAATTAAGTGGCTTACTCTGTACCTACCCTATAGTTTACGTTTAGAGAGGATTACAGCGTTTGGCTAGAATTTTTTTTTGTCAAGTTGCAAATGGCTTAAAAAATAGTTTTGAATTATTTTCTATGAAATATTTTTTGGGATTTATGATAGGTACTTGGCCAGTTCGTGTAAGAGTATGAAATAAGTCAATTACCATCAAAATGTCACTTTGGTGAAAAGTGAGGGTTACGGCAAATTGGCCTGCACGGTGACGTTATTTTACATAGAAAATGTTTACTATACTATAAATTGTTTTAATTATCTTCTGCTAATCATAGAGGCGTAATTTCTGATTGTACATTTTACACAAACATATTATTAAGATCTATCTGAAACGGTTGATAAAATCTTATTAATAAAATCACGATTGCTTAGTATGTGTGTAAAAATGCAAATTTATAAATTAAATATTATAATAACCTATTTTCAGTAAAACAAACTCAACTTCAGTTAAGAAAGCTTCCCTCGAATTATTGCAATTAGGTAAGTTTTATAATGATTACACTAAGATTAAAAAAATTAACTGTGACGTTTACTTAGGTATATACTTAGCTCAATAGGTGCCTACTCAATAAAATAAAATTAAGATGAATAATATCTACTTATGTTCAAGCAATCATTATTTAGACTATTATTAGAGCCTACTTTAATAAAAATAAATTTTAATCATTAGCATATACCTAGTGACAAAGACTTGATACTCGATAACAACCCGTTTTAACTCTGTTTTAACAACAATACCGAAGCTTTAAGATCATTCAACATTATTAACTAATAACTTAAAAATAACCATGTAATAAAATAAAGTAATTTTAACTGATTTGCAGAGTTGTAGGACGATTTCCGTTTATAAAAAACTAGAATAGTATATTATATCTGTATAGAAACACTACATCTGTTTATTTAACGATTTTATATTAGTTACTAGGTACCTAACGTAAAATGAACTTTTATCAAACGCCACTGAAGTCATTGCCAATTTTATTTATTGTTTCACATTTTTCGTGACAACTTTCAGATTTTTTTCGAAGCCCTTTGAATCGCATCAACCGTTGTCACTAATTGCATTTCTGCCCCCAAGTCATAAAACTGTACAGTCTTACTTTATTGCCAGCTTTCTATGCTTCCATAAATCACTCACTTCTCTCGGTCTGAAATTCTTGTAAATTCATTATCCTCCCATGATGCACAAGGACGACCTTTGAAGCCTGGTGACCCAATTTCTAAAACGACGTTTAAAATTGCAAAAATAACATGTGGTCCGATATTCTGTACCCAGGATGCCAGTAAAGGGATCTCAATTCATTTTATGTGACGTTTTTATGGTGGAAGCTTTGTATTTCACCACGTGATAAATATTTTTAATCTAGTTTTAAGCCCACAAACCCCCTATGGGTAATAATTTTTGAGATTTATCGTTCAATGAACGAGATTTTTTACGAGTTTACGGCTGCAATAATTTTTAATAGATGTTAATAACTTGGTAAGTATGTATATACTTAGGTACGTAAATACGCCTAGATTATGACATGTTTTATTATAATCTAACTTTGCTTTTAATCCGTTTGATCAGGGAGTCCCAACCATGTGCCCGTGTGTGCAATAGCGCGTGCGCATGTGACGAAAATCTAAAATTTCAACTAATATGATCGTAATGAATGTCTCAATATTAAAGATTGTCTGAAAAAAAGAAAGTCTCTAATGCAGGGCGTGTCGTAGGTATCAAGTGCGAGGCCCGACCGGACTATTGCGCGAGCCCAATGCAATTATTTACTCGTCATATTATCGATAATAATATAACACAACCAGTGACGGAATCAAAGTAATATAAGTACTTATTGTCTTTTTGTCGACAAAATCTTATAAGTACTTATGTCTGCATATGAAAGATGCTCCTATAGTCTATAGCAGGGTTTCCCAACCTTTTTGTACACTAGAGCACATTCTAAAATATCGGTAGGGTGGCGGGCACCACCTATTTTTAATCGACAAACTCTTTCCATAACTTCTCATTTTCCCATAATTTATTTTCTTATATTCATAATTTATTAATAAATAATAAACAAAAATGTTTCAAAATAATAAAACTATTATTCAAATTCCATACACACAGAGAAATGTATTTACAAAACGTAAACAAAGTAAACAAAAAACACAAATACAAAGAAAACATTTTATAAAAAAATAGAATATTAATATGTCAATGTGATCTTTGGCGTTGCATATCATTGGCCAGTGCCTCATAATTAGGAGAGTATGATGATAATCCTGTTAGCAAACAATCATAAAGATGTTCATCGGTGAGTCGAGATCTATATCTTGATTTTATTAAGTTCATGTTTGAAAACAATGATTCGCATAAATATGTCGAACCGAAAAATGATTCAATTTTATATGCCGCTTTTTTCAAAAATGGGAACTTTTCTCTGTCCACTGTATTCCAAAAGTCCTCTGATATTAAGGATTTAATCAAAATATCATTCTTAAGCTCCCAAATTTCTAACTCTAGTTCTTCTGTCTTACCTTGAACAAAATCTGCAATACATGCGGCCATTTCCATTACATTTATTTGGCAAGTAAAAGGATTGATACAGAAGGAAACAATTGGCTCGATATCTGTAAACTGCAAAAATCTATCTTCAAATTGTTTTTTTAACACTGAAGATGCTTAATAAATAATGACCCGTTTAATTCATTGTTACCTAGCATTTTATTCATATGTGGGAAATGCACGAGAGAATTGATCTGCAGATGTGATATCAACAAATCCAATTTAGCTTTAAATGACTTTACAGAGCTTACCATATCAGCTATGTTTTTGTCTTTCCCCTGCAACTCCAAATTTAAAGAATTCAATTTTTCCATGATGTCTGTGAGAAATCCCAAATCAATCAGCCAGCGAGAGTCAGCTAGTTCATCATAATTTTCCTTTTTAATGTTTATAAATGTTGTTATTTCTTCAATTAAACTCACAAATCTTGTAAGAACCTTTCCTTTACTGAGCCAACGTACTTCAGTATGCAGAATAAGATCATGTCTTTTTTCTTCAGTATCTTCTAACAGAGCCTTGAAAATTCGGTGTTGCAAAGGAGCTGCTCGAATAGAATTGATTATTTTTGTAACTATTTTCATAACGTGTTCAAATGGCAATATTTTACAACACAGAGCTTCCTGGTGGATAATACAGTGGTAGGACATAAAGTTTGAAAATGATTCATCCTTCTTGCAGAGGGCAATAAATCCTTTGTTTTTACCTACCATTGCTGGTGCCCCATCGGTGGTTATCGCAGACAGCTTGTGCAAAGGCATATTTATTGACTTGGCGTATGTTCTGAATGTATTATAAATATCCTCACCCCTTGTCTGTCCTTTCATAGGTAATATTTGCAACATATCCTCTTTTACTGTGAAGTTACTAAATACCATTCTCACCATAACTGCTAACTGTGCGGTGCTGATATATCTGTTGACTCGTCAAATTGTAGCGAGAACTAGTCACATATTTCCAAGGCAGTATTTAACTGAGTTTGTATGTCTGTTGAAATTGCATGTATTCTTCTTGTGACGGTGTTATTTGACAACTGTCAATTGTCAAAGTCTTGTATTGCTGAGACAATCTCACGTTTATTAGAAAATCCATCAAACAAACAATCGGCACCAGTCAAAAATAGTTTTTTAAACAACTCACCATCAATGAAAGGTTTCTTCATTTTTGCGAGCATGTGAGAAATTTTGAAAGAAGCAATGGTGGCCTTTTTAGAATTTTCCACATGCCTAGTGAAAACAGTCTGTTGTGCAGTTAGACTTGATTTTAGTTGACATATTTTTTTCTTTCTTACTTCAGATTTAAGTGGATAATTCACATCAAAAGTGGCATGAATTGTCTGAAAGTGTCGTTCAACATTATGTTTTTTTGGCACTGCAATACTACTACCACACAACAAACAGACGCATTTATTTTTCACATTAAAGAAACAATATGATTCCTCCCAGTCAATGTTAAAATTATAGGTTCATTGTCTTTTACTCGGTCCACTCATTTTAGAACTATATAGAAGGAATATCAAAACTCCTAATTCGTGTTTCGTCAGACAAAGATGTCTCCTAGCTAACTGTCGCGACCCGAATGGGGCAGCAATCGCAATCACAATGACAACAACGCGGTTCCAGGCGGGGAATGCTATTTGCACATCACTCCTTGTACACGCCGAAAACCCGAACTGAGCCGATGATCGCCGAAGCAATCGGGACGTACGAGCACGTGACTACTGTCACGTGCTTCGGCGTTCATCGGCTCAGTTCGTGGCGTTCGTTCACTTCGGGTTTTCTGCGTGTGTCAGGCTAGCGTGAAAATTCTGTCTCTGCCGAATAGTGGCGGGCACATACGAATCGTTCCGCGGGCGCCATGGTGCCCGCGGGCACGGGGTTGGGAACCCCTGGTCTATAGAGTGGCTAGACTCTTCCCGACCATATTGCATTGGACACCCGCTACCATGATGGCAGCATCATTGGCTTCAAACGTATAATCGATAGGGCATGGATGGAATCAGCAGACAGACCATTACATACTCCGCAAATTCCTCGGCGCCAAATTTGCACTTTTACCAGATTATCGGAGTATTCCCACCTTTTCATATTATCTATGGTCCTTGGTCCAGCAAAGTAAGGGCCTGTACTACAGTTATCTACTGAACAATCTTACCACTAGGTATCGATAATGTTATGCGCCAAAAATAATATTTTAAACTCAAGCTGAAGAAAATTATAAGACTATTTAAAAATATGTGTAAATAAAATAATTAATACTAATTTGTTCACCCACCAAAAAATAATTAAAATAAGAAATTCGATAGGTTAGTAGGTATAATAGAAAAAAACTCCTGTGGAGTCAACTGCATTATATCGAAAATGAATGTTTCAAGCCAAAACGCATTTTTTCTAGGGCTGGAATCTGTAGCAATCAAGGATCATTTTTTACAGAAAGGTGCTGTTTAAAACTGACAACTCCACCTGTAAAAAATATGAGAAGGTTACCCATGTGTGCCCTAAAAAAGGTGACATGTTAGGTATACCTGACAAATGTGCCGCCAGGATTCGTGGAATGAGTTATTTAGCTGCGAGTAGGTATATATTTATTTTTTATTTTAGATTTAATTCCCTCCAGCAAAATTATATTTTAGGTAGGTATATGTAATTTCAGAGTTATATTCTAGTACTCGATACTTGTACCTATCCTTATACCTAGTTCTAATTATGATGTGACAGCCAAAATAGCTACATAGAAAATGTAATATATTTTTTAAACTATTGCATCAAAACTGGTTAAGTAGAAGTCATTGGTAGTGGGTACTTATTAATAACTTTTATGTTCTGAATTACGCCATAATAAATTATTATTGTATCAAGAATATTGATTAAAAATAAAATATTGTTTTATTATCTACCAATGTAAATTTCTACAATAAAAGCAGAAAGTAATTTATAACACCTTTTACATCAGTAGATCAAGATGGGGCTCAATTCTCATGAGATATTGAATAACGGATCGAACGGCTCGCAATAGATGTCGAATAGTGATACGATAAAACATAGCATTGTTACTATAGTGTTGCGAGCTTTTTTGTAAACACAATTTAGTTTTTTTATTCCTATATTTAGGTACCTACTTAATACAAAAAAACTGTTTTAATAAATTCTCTCTTATTTCTGCACCTAAGGGTTTTAATAATAATTATGGTCTAAATCGGTTAAATTTAAATGAAAAGGATATCAAGTTAAGGACAAAGAAATAAATGAGTCGTATAGAATCATATGTAGAACTGTGCACTATTCATCGTTTCGAGAAAATGACGAAAAACGCTTTGTTGGATTTTTGAGTTTTATAAAAGCATAAAATATTTTTCTACTTTTAGAAATTAGAAATACACAACAGAATTTACGTATGTCAGAATTCTGATTGTTGTAAATAATTAAATATACATGTTTTAAAAGTGAAGAGTGCTACATTTGATACTCACATAGTATACAGTTCTGTCTTTGTTACCAAGGTTGTGTAACGTTCTGTATTTGATCCCAAACAATTGTGAATGACGTCACTAAGAAGTAGTTCAAATTTACCAGTGCAGTACATCATTATAATAAAAATAATGTATTTTTTTATTTATTGATTTCAATTTTAATAGGTACCTACATTAAATTTATAATACTTTAATTTTAAACTGATTAAATATTGTGGGTATTAAAAAAATAACATGAAACCATAAACATACAAGGAGACAGAGATATTATTGTATGACATATTTTATAATAAAGAAAATAGGACATATTTTTCAATGTATTAGGTATTAAGAATAATAACGGAATAGAATTTATACTATAAGTTCATTTAGAATGTCATCTTGTATTTCACCTAAGTTCACGTCCCCCGAATCTCGTAAATTATTCCGGGAGTTATTTTCATCAAATGTTTTTTTTTATAGAATTGGAGAGTACCTAGGTAAAGTTTACCATTGTGGCCCATAATGCTTAGTTAATAATTTATTCAAAAACTTCTTTCACTTGGCAACCTTTTTGCAACTGTAAATGGACGAATCGTATCAATGTTATTATTTTTCTTGTATAATATTCTTTAGTTTCCCGTAGTCTGATCGATATAAATTCTCTACCTGGACTAAAACATTCCCCTAACGTTTTGAACGCTTCATATTTCTTTTGGACCCAGAAAACTTAATATGTCATCGATAAGAAAAAAGGAATGAAATAAGCAGTTCACAGAAAATAAATAAAAGATTTAATAACACATAAAAAAGTGAACAAAAACAATCCAAATAATTATAGAAACTATTCTTGTTGGTGGAGAGGAGGGACATTGTTTTAATCTAGTTTTAATAATATAAATAATTTAATATAATAGTATAATATAATATTTCATTAATAATATTTACATATAATAAATAATATATATATTTCATAAATAATATATACATATAATATTTCATAAAAACAATTGTACTAAAATCCACTTTATTTAATGAATCAGGAGCGGTTTATCCTTATAGGAAAATTTTCAACTGAGGTTTCATTCTTCGGAGGATGAAAAAGAATTAGCACTATGTTTTTGAAATAGTTTGAACTTGGATAAATAAAATAAAATAAAAATATTTAATAAGTAATATTTTCAAAACATTTGATGTAGGTACGCCTATGGATTTTACACGCACTGACCTGCCAACTTTGTCGATTTTTGCCTGTCATTTTTCAGGATTTCTGCTTCTCTTGCGACCTTTGTTTATTATTACTGGTGTTGGTTGGTACTCCATGAGGGGACTAGCCATCAGTATTTATATGTTTTTGTAAAAAAAACCATAAAAAACTCAACTTTAAGCACGACATGTCAACAGTCACAACTGAACGATATGTATGAGCGGGCATATTGTGATGTCACTTAGGGCAACTCTGTGATTGGTCGAAACCGAACAGTTCTACTTGTGTTTCCAAAGACGTGAACAGTTCTATCTTTGATACCAAGCCCTATTTTCTTTCACGATTTTATACCACACAGATATGATTTTAATTCGAATATTATATTGCTAATCATACATTATGATCCGAAGAATAATGTGGCATACTTAGTTCAATTTCGACATATATGCGACAGTTCTACTTTTGATACTATACGACTCAAATACTTAAACGAAACTGTGAGATATTGAAAAATCTCTCTTATATATCTCATAGTACTTATAAAACTTCATTTTAGTACCTATACTTACATAACTACATATTTATACAAGATCACACATTATATAAGTAAGTAAGTAAGTACTTTTTTTTTAATTTCCAATTTATCTTTGACTTAAAATATATTATAATAAAACCATATTATAATTGTGTCGCTAGATTTCAAAACCAGCCAAGTCCACCTTAAGGTATTTTAGACTGTTTTTTGAATTGCTAAAGAAATACTGTTTTCTAACATTTCTGCATTATCGAAATGTGGAACTTATTAATTTTAAATATTCTATACTCGAAATAATATATACTTTCACCTTTGTGACTGTGTACTTGAGAAAACAAAAAGCTGTTTTCTTTTATTCGTCTATTATAGACTTGGCTGATTTTGAAATCTAGCGACACAATTATAGTATTTATAATGTTTTACTTTACATCATCTGGAGCAGATTTTGATTAAACACGTGGTAGGGCCATTGGCACGGTCCTAGAATGGTCAGTCAAAAATGTCAATAATATTCAACATTGTCAATTCTGAAAATGGCTACGTTTTCAAATGTTTAGTTTGAAAATACCTACCTAGGTATTGATTAATTGAAACTCTTTAAAAAGTAAATTGTATTAAATTACATGCATCGCATTCTATCATTCGATGTTTCTAGTAAAATTATAGTAGCACCGCATTTTGAAATGAAGGTATTCTCTCATTAAAATTTCAACTCATTTTTAGATTGCAATAATGCTCAAGGTGGCCGAGCAGTTACCACTTCGGTTTATAATATCGTGGGCTCGAATCCCGAGTCTGACAAATTTACATGTTGGTTCTAAATGTGTGTTTGGAGTATGGACTTACAAAAAGATCTGTACCTACAATACAACCCCACTCTGTGAAGGCCCATAATATTAAGATCTTATTAGATTCGGACATGGTAAAATAATAATAATATTACATTAGTTACAAATGCAAATTCTAAAGTCGAAACAGAAGTCGAATAAAATATAGATAATAACATTATGAGTTATAAAATCTAGCCAGTGTCTACTGGTCAAAATTAAATTGGATATGCTAAAATTTTACAGTAGGTAGAGCAAAGTATACGTAACATCTCTTTTAATTACTAAACAAATATTGCCTTAGGGAGGCAACCATAGCCGTTGGATGCGTGAATATAATTACACCGTAATACGTTGATCAAAGACCGGAATTTCATTCCATTTATTAGTGGGGCGACTCTGTTCCCCAGATTTGCATGCCGACGTTATATTAAATCTATGATGCCGACATTGCTGACCTCAGTGTCAGTTTGTCAAAATGTTATGGAGGTACTATAATATTATACATACTTGGAACAACGCATATTAATTAAAAAAAAAATGAATTCCATAGTCATCGGTTCCAAAATACTTCTCTTCACATTGATATATTAAGGGGATACTTATACCAGCAGAGGTACCTAGCGGAAAAATACGAAGCTTGTAATTTGAAATTTTTTTTTGATAATTAATAATTTCAACTGTATACATTAATAAATATGTGTGTAAGAAAACATTAAAAAGTTTTTTTTTTTTTAAATCTAAGATAAACTTATAATTACTGTAAAATATCTGAATTTGTTACATATTTATGTCCACAGTTACGTTATTATTACATATATTTTATGGTCATATTTATTATTTAAGTTTAGTCTATGTTTTGACATGTAGCTTAACCACTGAGGAATGCCAAAAGAAATGGCGTATTTCAAAAAAACACTACCTTATTCTTAGGTCAATAATTATTATAAAGCAATCATAATTCGTAGGATATTTATCACACTTGAATGTTCAAAGACATAGCTTATAATTAGTATCTTTAGAATTATCTTCAAATGTGTTAATTTTGCCCATTTTTTGAATAATAAAATGCCTAATTCTTGTCAAATTTGAGATCACAGAGATTATCAATATAATTTTTTATCGTAAATATTTCACTATAATAATATCGATATAAATTATACTGATGGTTTTATAAATGCGTTTAAAAATTAATAAATCTTAACACCACTGCACATTTATGTACTGAAATATGACTATATTCTAAAACATTAGAGCGAGAGGTTTAAAAGAATACTATTTTATGTAATAAAAATACTTTATGCAGTCATCAAATATGTTTAAAATAAATATAACGGATAATAAGGCTTCAAAATTATATAAATAGATTATCTACAACGTTTATTAAGGTTTGTCCAGGATCATGCTTTGAAAATAGAAAAAAAGCTCTATTTTGACCCACGCTGAGCACGTCCGCAAAGGTAGACTTTAATTAATAATCGCCTAGTATGAAGTCTTCGCCACTGATGTACATACATATTAAATTTAGAGAGCAAGCCTTTGCGTTGATTTCTTTGGTAGTATGAAATCCGTATTATGCGCTTCCATAACGACATATATTTTTTAAATATTAATAGCCATGCCCTTGCTTTTTCGTATAAGGTGGTTATGTGGGTTAGTTGCATTGATGTGGGGCTAATTAGGTTCCTCCATTTATATCTTTAATTTTCTTTATGGCCAGAATTAAATATTTTGTGTAGTGTTCTTGTGTTGTTCTATTGGTTAGTACTTCGTGAGGCTTTTGGAGGTTAATTTCATGATTATGCTATCTACATCGATTCCTGAGAGTCCATCGCTCCCTTTCTAGTATAGGGCAGTCGTTGATGACATGCCACACAGTTTGAGATGTGTTGTCCCGTCACATGGACAACAGTCATCATCCCTCAGTTTAAATCTTTTTAGATAAACTCGCATCGCTCACCTTTAATAACGGCATATTAAAGGCAACAATAAAAATTACCATGTCTATTCTCATTTGGTGCAGACACCGCGACAGGCGCGTTTACGTAAGTTGGCCATTAGATATAATTAACATATTTAAATGTGGTAATTAAATATTATTTAACAGGTCAGCAGTGATTGTGTTATTAAACTAAAAGGGTATTATACAAAAATAGACAGGATTTTAATTCACAATTTCTGTTGTATTAAACATAAAGAAGCATTTTGCATTTTACATCGAGGAGTGATGGCGTAATACATTAATTATATTATTAATGTCACATATTATTATGTATGAAGATAAATAAAATATGGGTGGTCTGAGTTTCTTTACAGAATAAAAATACTGTCTTGGTTTCATTCAGTGGGTCATGAAATACATTTCTCACGTTGCGCATTTTTCTACGGACAATAGAGCCTGCCAAAGTACAAGAATATCTTACTTGACTACTTGGCAATATTTCCGTTCGTGTGTCTCGTTTCTTTATTTTATGCAAGCTTTTGAAATGTAAACCGTTATTTCACAATCTATTACATGCAAAGATGCAAGCAATATTCAGGCAAATACAATAAATTACATTGTTTTAAATATGTACTAACACAGGCACCACAGGAGGTATTAAAATTATAAAAGTAGGGCTGTCAAGATCTAGCTTTATTGAGGTTTCTTAAAAAATACTTGGATTGGCGTAACTAAATAATGACCTTTTCATGTTAAAACGAATGTGAACTGCATATCATCAATTATTATTATTATAGAAAACAGAGGAATCAAATCCAGAAAGTTGGAAGTAAAAACATAGTATACCTACACCTAATATCGGCAATGTAGTAATTAAAGAAACAGATAATGCGTCAATTACATTGTACTATTTTACGAGCTGTTTGTTGGCGAATTTAAAAGCGAGCAATTCAGCTACTGCGATTGTGATGATGAGACACAAAACTTTCCATTCGCTGATAAGCCAACAAGCTAGCGACTATTTTGACAAAACGTAGTTCGTTTTTTACCGGGAGGTCGCTACTACGCTCTACTGCGCAGACGCAGTAGGCCCACGCGCCGGCGTGTAGCGTGTAAAGTTGACCGGCTTTCAACTTTTCTCGGTAGATTGTTTACAATCTGCTTGTTAGCTTGTTCGATGATGACACTGGGCGACTTTACAGGCAGATTGTAAATTCGCCAACAAACAGCTCATAAAGTAGCTCAATGTCATTGACGCATTAGTAAAGTATTTATATGGTATTTATATACAAAAATACTACGAAAACTAGAGGACATAAGCATAACATTTTTGAAGTTCGGGTGGGTTCGCAAGTTATCGGTCAGTTACGAAAACGGCATCCCGTATTACACGTAGCAATTCGTTAAAATTACTTTTATATGAATTATTAAATAACAATATAAATCGCGCATTACTATGACATTTCATCTGATTCACTGTTCTGTTCTGAAAATAATAATCATCGCTGTCATCCGACTCCGCACCAATATTTATTTTCAAGTTTTAGATATATGTGTCTATTCCCTATAAGAACCTTCGATTTTTATATCGTGCTCACAGAATTTTTGTGTATTTATTCGGAGTGTAATTAAAGAATAACCGATCAAAAATTGTATGTTATGTCATATCTATCGAATATTTGCCTTCCAGCATTATTACTCTCTGAATGATGCTAATAGGTACGTCAGTTGGTTCGTTTGCCGATTTAACAATATGTATTCTATTTCCAATTGTACTGCTTTTCATCACTTTTAAATATTCAGTCACATTAAAACCAACACTTTTTCGTGCTTGCTTTGTAAAGATTTTTTTGTAATACCCCGATCGAGATGGGGTATTCATTGTAAAACTGTAAATATACTATTGCATCGTGTATTACACCTACGCCATGCGCTTGAAAGTAATAGGCCATCCATGGACTGAAACCGTATGCCATACTAAGCTTATCTTTTCTGTTCATGGACATTTATTTTCGCAAAGTATATTATAAGCATCTGATCGTATCCGTTTATACCATACACTTACAAATTTAGTGACAATATATTTTCATGAACAAAAATCATAAGTTTAGGATGACACACGAATCGAAACCGCATACGGTTTCAGTCCATGGATGGCCTCTTAGTGTGCTTCTGCGCAGGTGTTGTTTAGCTAAAAATAGTCTGCCAATAAATGTAAGCCAATTCCAAAAAACCACAAGTTTTAACGTTAACCCGTAGTGATTCCTACTATTTTTACTATTATGTACTATCGTTCCAATAATAATATTATACATGTTACCAACGTTTTAGTCGTTCTATATCAGATAAATAATTATTTGGATAAAATACGTTGTCATTCCTAGCTAGATACGTTCTTCGGTCGATGCTACCATGTATGTTATTAACATTTTTAGGGTGGTTACAAAAGTGTCTTTAATTTTGTTCAACTTCACTATTGTTAAAAATCTTATTGTTATCCTCTCGCGTGTCTTCCCTTTTTAAAATAAGTATAATATATATTATTAGGTATGTTAAAACAAGAAAAAGACAAATGATATGTTTGAATGGAGATGCTGGAAGTGTAGGCTAATTATTTCGTGAATGACGTAACAGACAAATGAGTGAGTCATCAACGAACTCCAGATTGGAGATATTTTCTCCTCAATTGACTCGATAAAAAATCCCTCCAAATGTACAGACCAAATCAATAATGCCTCGGGTTTTCCACTGACCAAAAAGGATTAAAGCACCGCAAGCCACAAATTTATTGTAAAATAATATCTACTAAAACTTATAAATAATATTAAATTAATATGTCCATCAGAGATCAAAGTATAAAAAAAATCACCAACAATACCCACTCTGGAATCTTATATTATTTAAATATAAAACAAGTCCCCCGATACAACCTTTGAATATAGATATTATCCCTTGGCCAAGATTTTATGATTCTTTTGTGTTATGTACCAAGAATCGTATTTAGTATGATAACAAAAGAAACTAGTAAGCAATACGCAAACACACGCCGGCTGCAACTTAATGAAAATAGAAAACCTAGTACAACGTCCAGCGCTTCCAAAATATAAAGAAATGTGTATCTACATATTGTTGAAGAAACTCTTCCTCTGCCAGCTAGAGCTTTTTGTGATTATTCTGTGGAGCAAGTTTCAGTTTGTGATAGGTGAAATTATTCTATGCCATAATACATTATTATGGCTTAAGAAATATATTATTATATACGTTGTTGATAGTTATTATTAGATCAGTTTAAAATTGTAGGTATAACCCTGCATCCAGAATGGATTTTTAACATAAATGCAACGTACATATTGATTACGTTTAATTAGCGACAAAGTCTCTGCATCTGCGTCTTAGTTGCTTTTCAGAATATTATACTTATTCATTTTCTCTCAAAATTATTGAAGGCTTCTTTTGCATAAATTTTAAAAAAATCTTCTCATATTTTAAGAACGTTTTTCAACTAAATATTATTCGCGCTAACAAATTTAATACAAAGCGGCTTAATATTCAAAGTATTATTAACATATTTGCATTTTTAGTAAACCGTGGTTTTTATGGTTCAGTGGTATGAATAAACTAACTTCGTGATGGGTACTAAGTAACACATTTTTTTATGGTAACGTCAATAAGCATTTCATAATGAATATTATAAAGTAGCTACTCTCTTTGAAAGCTTATATAAATGAGATTCAAAGCAGCTGCCTCTAAATAAATTAGAGCAACATTCAAAAAAAGCTTATTTAAATTTGAAAAGTTTCACCAGCCTCGGAAAATGTAACATCATTTCTGTTTACTGCGAGACCATAATTCAAACAGCAAATTATCCCGTAGCTTTGTGCATTATTTACAACCCAGCCCAGACAATACGTTTTTGTAGGTCAAGAAATTCAACCAAGTAATTGTTCGAGACCAACGATTGTCTGTGGTTTTTTTTGCATCTATTTTAGAATGTCTTCTTTTATTTACAAATACGTCACATTTGCGATCGAATGAGATTGGTGTATGTATTCAAGGCTTATTGACATTGATATCTAGATTTTGTTTAGATATTGACAGGATCTAAGGTTAATAGAGATAAATAGTTTAAAGAGAGAGACTTATGGTATTTTTGTCTAACTCTAAAGTATATATCTCACATAGTTTACCGAAAATTCACCGCATGCACAATTTACTGTAGATTATTAGTATATTATGTATTTACATATATCTTCACGAGTTTTTAACTTTATAATTGCGGCCATTATTTAGTTCTAAATAAAAAGAAACTTCATTTGAGAAACCTGAGATTTCTTTCTAAGCAAAAGTTTTGTAGTAAATATCTAAGTAAGATTGGACTGCCAAAAATTAGTAAATGCTCATATACATTAATTAGTATCTATACCTAATTAAATTATATTATTTGTTTACTCATATAAAATTCGCGGAATTAGCATCAAATTCATAATATGTCTATTAACAATCAATACAAAACGAAACTTCAATTATATTTGATTATTATTAAGTATTTCGTATATATAATTACAAAAATTTGTAGAAACAAAAAGTTACTCATACAATCAGTACACTTCCGGTTCCCAAAAACTTTTTCACAAAAATATCAAATTGTATTGAAATCATAGATTACTTAAATAAAACTTGAATAATATATTACCTATTTGAAAAAACAACTGCATAAGTAAAATTTTAAATATACATGGGGCACTCGAATCCGTATTCTACTTTTTCTGGCGCTGTCTTCTATTGAAGGTTAGCTACCAACTTACAGTAAACCTCCCTATTCCGGGACAGTCGTAACAGTTCCCCAATTCCATGGACATACGTAGCCAAGATAATCTTTTCTACCTACGCTTTTGCTACCCTTTAAATTCCCCTGCATTATAAAATGGAGTAAAATTTACTCCTACTTACTGATTTAATCATACTTCTAATTTCGGAAAAAATACCAAAATATGCAACTTTTTTACACTTGATAGTAGATATTAAGTATAAGCCTTATTGTGTCGTCTTAAAACCTTTTCATTGGATATATTCATTCAGGATATAATCAAGGAACGCCGATACAGATATATCTCGAAAATATCCAGTATTTTTAATCTAGGTACCTACTTATGTTTTTTTAGAATCCAATTTCGACTCAGTAGACCAGTGTATGGTGTATGATGATGACCACCTGGTCGAATGCCCAGAGCATTGTCTCGGTTAATGAAAATAATATATATATAATTTTTATTAAAGTATGTACTTCTTGCCATCTCGATCCTAATATTAAACTCGTGGTCTGGAGTCTAAGTCTTCGTGTAAAGCCTCAATTACATTGAGCTTCTTTACGAGCTGTTTATTGGCGAATTTAAAAGCGGGCGATTCAGCTACTGCGATTTGATGATTAAACACAAAACTTTCCATTCGCTGAGAAGCCTCAAGCCAGCGACTATTTTGACGGAACGTAGTTTGTTTTTTTACCGGGAGGTTGGTACTGCGCTCTACTGCGCAGACGCAGTAGGCCCACACGCCGGCGTGTAGCGTGTAAAGTTGACCGGCTTTCAACTTTTCTCGGTAAAGTGTTTACAACCTGCTTATTAGTTTATTCGATGATTACACTGGGCGACTTTACAGGCAGATTGTAAATTCGCCAATAAACAGCTCGTAAAGAAGCTCAATGTAATTGAGCCTTAAATAGCAAACGCGGTATTTTAAATTTTAATTTCAATTTATGTTTTAACATATTGTGGACATCCAAATTCTAAGTTTAAGACGTTCACAACATGACATAAAACATTATTATAAAGAAAAAAGTAATAAAAACGATAAAAATGAAAATATAAAAAGAGAACATAATATAAACATACAAAAGTAGTGAAAATACAATTATACAAGGCCTGAACAAAAACGATGCATAAGTGTGAGTGAGAAAGTGTTCAGCACCCTTATAATCTTTGCGACACGCGCTAGAGTAAGATAAAAGGTTTACAGATGTGTGAGATGATTTGCTGTGGTGTCACCGCCAAATCTTAGTTTGTTGCTTAACTAAGCGTCGATAACCTGAGAGCGCGTGTTGATAAAATTGATATTTTTTGTGTTAAACATAAAGTCAGTGGTAATTTTTTTTAGTTAATTAAGTAGAAAAGATGGTTCTGTGTATTGTATTAAAATGTGGTAGCCGTACTGATAAGCAAGAAGGTGATATAACGTTTCATAGGTAGTTGATACATGTTCGTGATAATTTATTTATAGTATAATATTATCTATAGGAGTTCAAAGAAGTACACCGAGTTTGCTAAGAAAACCCTATTTTAACAATAATTTATGAAGTAGCGTCCACCTAAACTCACCCTCACGCATGTGTACATGTTCCACCCTCTTTACAGGTCTGCCCTCAGTGTGCAGGTGGACATCTCTAACCCTTTGTTGTAGGAAATATTTTAAAACATTGATTTATTTTCAAAATAAGGGCTCAGTCAGACACACAGTACTGCAATTGCAAATGTATCAAATTTGAATCACAAATTGGATTATTTTATCCAACTGGAGATTATAATCTGATGCATTTAAAATCAAGTAAGACCTGCGTCGACGCATTGAAACTGCAGTTCTGTGTATCTGAGCCCTAAGATAGCTAAGAATATGATACGATTAGATAACAACATACCCAATCAATCCAAAAAAATCAATCAAGTCCAAAAATCTCTCCAAATAAAATCATAAACCCAAATACCTTTTTTCTAAATTCCTTACTAAATTATGTGGTCACATTAAATATTTCGCTAAATCCAATCCATTTTAATATTAAAACCATTTCAGGATAATCTGTTTCATATCTCAAAAATAAAGGCCCTAAAATAAGACGAAATTCAAATATCAATTCGAATTATGCTTCTTGTTCAATTACAATGGGTGTCAAAATTGTATGAAACGTCTCTGTTTTAACACGATTCCGTACAACAAAGGTAGGAATAAAACAGACATTTCATAAAGAGTCGATCCATTTTCCGGGCATTGTGGTGTGCCTTCAGGATACAGCAATCCTTTGGCAGGTAAGATATTTGAAAGGGAAAGATTAAATCTTTATCCACCTTACTCTTCAAAGGATTACCTTTCCTAGTAGTATTTTCATACAACACAAATCGCTCTCCCTTTTGATACATTTTTTATTGGCAATTGTTATAGTAGACATCCTTTATCTGGCGTGCAGAATGTCGAAATGGTATTCGCCAAATCAAAGAAAAATATTTTATTTATTTTCAGTCTTGATTTATTTATATCTCTATTTTTCTATAAACTACACAAAAGGCCGTGAAATATGTTTTGATACATTATTAATAAAATAAACGATAAAAAATCAAATATTCCAGGGATCTTTGTAACAAATCTATTCACATGATTTTTCATATAAGAAATATAAGAGGATATAAAGGATTATTGTTGATATATCTATTGTACGAAATATTTGTTAAAATCATGTTCTTGTTCCTCAATACAGCTGTCAAGAAACATAAACATAAACTATTTATGTATCAATATGTATGTGTAGGTAAATTAATATTTAGTACATAGGTAGGTATAAATTATGTAGTGTGTGTACTGTACAATGAAAGGATTAATTACGTTTATAACATTCTCGTATCTAATGTTATTCTTTATAAGTAGGTATGTATATTAGGTACTTACTAATTTTGCGATATAGGTACTAATAATAATATTGTACTGTTTTTTCTTGGTTTTTTGGGTATTTCCTGAAGTCTAAGCATTTTACCACGTTTTTCTCAGCTCGTATTCTTGTTTGTCCGGCGGTGGTTGTTTATCCAGTAAAAATCTTGCAATCGATTTTAACTAACTTCCCGACTAGCAAGACATTTGAAACTTTTAGAATATATCAAAAACGATGCCAATGCATTCTTTCAATACTTTTAGCCATCTTTAAGTAGAATTGAATTAATTTTCAGTTAATTCTGTTTTGTAGGAAAAGTTAATTCGGAAGAAATCCGTAATCCAATCCACTATTATTGGTTGCTAAGGGGGTGGTCCTAGCAACAAAATTAATAATATATACGTGCGTTACTATGGAAATCAAAATGACATTTCAGTATTCCATATTTGTTTGTTTGTTGCAAAATAGCAAAAAATGATTTCTTGACAATTGCCTTATTTGTCCTAAATATTAATACATTAATATAATTGTCAAGTTTATATGATTCAACAGAAAATTTAAAAACGTGGTATATAAAATTTTTTTTTTTATCTTGTAATTATTTTGTTTAAATTCTTATCTGTCTATTTGTGTAGCGTTGTCAACGTCTGGATAAGCTTACAAAATAATAATTTGTAGACAACATTACTGGCAGCTACCAATTTCTCGATATAACAAAAGGCTCCAACATTGCAAGATAAAACTTTTCAAAAATGCACTTTTAACAATATGTTACGAGTAGTCAAGATTAAAATAGTCAAATTGCAGTGGTGGAGTAGTGAGGTGAGGCGAGTGTGGATGCTTCCAACCCTTATCGCATAGGTAAAAAACAATTCGTATCACTTTATTACTTATATCTGTACATTTGTACACTTACGTACTTTTTATTTCCAATTTCACGCGGATTATCCATAGGAAGAAAAGTATTTTTATTTTTATACACTTCTACATTTTTTATAAACAGGGAATGTTTTATGAAATACTGTCTTTTATCGAGAAATGGGTAACTTTTAAATGGCAGATAGGTCATTTTCTATCCTATTCTGTATGTAACATAAAAGCCTTCAATTTCATCTTTGTGATTTTTTTTCTCCCCGTATAAAATGGATCGTATAAAATCTTTGCCTTAAATAATATGTTATAGTTAATATCAATAAGACATAACGTTAAGCTCATGGCTATTTGAAAGCTCTGACGTCATGATTTGTTTCACCGATTATAGTTTACCGGACAAAAGACTAAATCATACGCTTATACAGAAATAATCGGATCATGTCGCACAAAAGTCACCGGCGTATAAATTTTATTCACAAGGGAGGTAGGTCTTAAAGAATATAAATCCAGCGCTAGGTATAAAATGATTCATTTTTATTGGATCATAATAACTTGGGTCGCTATAATAATACACACATACCTACTTATATTGAATTCGAAAAAATATACTAAAATGTCAATATTTTACATAAAAATGATTACGACACCATTTATAAGTACCTTGTCATTTTTAGATACTTAAGTAAATTAACTTATTTTGAATGTACCTAGATAAATTCATTTAAAACAAACAAGGTCTAAAAAAGAAGTAACTCTGATGGCTATTTTTTTTACATTTACATTGTAAATGGCCTTAAACTTTGCCTATTTTACCACGTTTATATTAGCTCGTTTTTATTATATTAGCAATCGATTTTTAACAATTTCCCGACTAGATAGACATTTGAAACTTTTAGATGATAATGCATTCTTTTAATACTTTTAGCCATCTTTAAGCAGAATTGAATTCATTTTCAGTTAATTCTGTTTTGTATGTAAAGTTATTTCGGAAAAAAATCGTTAAAAGAAAAACACTATTATTGGTTGCTAAGGGAGTCCTAGAAACTAAATTATTAATATATACGTGCGTTAGTATGGAAATCAATATGAAATGTCAAAATAACGTTTCAGTATTCTATATTTATTCAGTATTTCTATCAAGTACAAAAAAAGTATTTAGTAAGTAATACATAGAATTGTCAAATTTATATGATTCAACAGAAAATTTAAAAACGTGGTATATAAAAAGTTCTTTTATCTTGTAATTATTTCTTTATATTATTACTATTACTATACTTTTACTATTATATTTTTCTATAATCTAAGCCAGGGTTTCCCAAACTATGTTTCGCGGAACACCAATGTTCCGCCAAACCTGAATAGGTGTTCAGCGACCATTTGGAAAGGTTTTATACACTCCAACACATTTAAAGATCTTCTACTAAGTAGAAGTAAAATAAGTAGAACTAAAATAATTAATCAATCTATTTCATATTGAAAGACGTGTGATGATCAATCTCCACTGATGTTTATGACGTCAAGTATCTGGATAAGTCATGGCTCCCACAAGGGGGGCTAACAGGCCTTTAGCCTGGGGGCTTGGATTTACGGGGGGCCCGGCGTGAGAGATCGACCAGCAAAGTGAGATAAACACACATCACAAAAAATATGCACTAATAGTAAAAAAATGGCGCTGTTTCTCTTCGAGCATGCTAACATTTAATAATATGTGGTTTTGCCATTCTTACAATTTTTGATTATTGTCGATATTTGACATGTCCATAATTATTGTACATATCAACATAAAAGTGGGTGTATTAAAAATACAAAATCGCAAAAAATACCCTTAATTTTACCTCGAACACCATTTGGAATATGCAAATGTAGATCACCACATTGCCTTTAGCCTTAGCGGTAAGTAGGGGGCCCACCAAAGATTCTAGCCTGGGGGCCCGCTTCGGGATGTGGGGGCCATGATGTAGGTACAGACGGAGAACCATCTTTTTTCACACCGTGCGCACGAAAAAGATGGGGTAAGTATATAGTTTTTAACTGACCGGCTGACAAGTCTTGTCAGTTTAACGACAGTTGCCAAAATTGGCAAAACGGTTAGCTGCGCTAATAAATAACCTACAAAATAAACTAAGTATTCCGTTACAATTTCCTGGTTTGCAAAGTGTTCCATTGCAGAAAAAGTTTAGGAAACCCTGATCTAAGCTATTGATATAAGTAAAGTAAATCGATAGTTTCAATGAAATGAAATTATTACTTAAACATTGTCTACCAAACTTTACTTATTTTCTGTAGTTTTATTAGTCTTTATAAAATGAATGTAACTATCAAATAATGATATACTTAATACAATTTTTGGAGATTTTTACTGTAGAATAATTTTTTAAATTGATCGATCGATGGAAACTGACATCAATTTTATTTTATTTTGATTTGAATGAGAAGATTGATCGCTTCGGCTTGTTTGTCAGTTCATAATATAAGTATCATTCAAATCTTCATTATATTACATATCGTATGACAAATAATAAGAATTTTGATGTCATTGTGTTCACAAAATAAATTATTTCTATAATTCAATCGAGTTTTTTTCTCGTAAAGATAGTATTTACATCAGATTTTAAAATATAATTTCGATTTCAATTTATTATACTAGTATAATAATATTACAGAGAACTCTAACTATTCACACGTTTGTGAGGTTTACCGAATGTATCTCTAGACATCTAGAGACGTTGCAAGGTATTTTTCAAGGGCATACCAACTACCAACTACCAAATCTAAAACCGTATTTGAACATTTTTAGATAAAATTCCGTAGTTTATATTGATTTATTTTATTTAAAACAAATTTATGAATCGATGTCAGGTATCTCTATATGTATTTACATACTCGTATTATGCCACACTCGGAAAGCAATTAATTTTATGTTCATAACACACAATCCCGACATTTTAAATAAACAGATCCTTGTAAAGTGAAATAAGAAAAGAAGATTTGCTAATTCAAGAGTTGAAACGAACCAAATGCATAAAAGAGTGATATGAATATATTTGAAAATATATTTGTTTTTGTGAATAAAATGTTATTTAAAAAAAAACTATATTCCCTGTAGAGGACAAAGTAGGTATGTTGTCAAATTAGTTAAGTACATATAGTTTTTATTCACACGTGCCACTGTTAATTTGTAATAATATTACACATTAAATAATGTAATCGATTAGAAAAGTGATATGTTCCTACATTAAAGGGTTGGTTGCCACCGTGCATTTTAGGGTTACAAAGATATAGGTATCTTAGTTACATGCTCATAACCATAATTTATTGAAAAGAACTTATACGACGTCTTTGGTGATTATCTTTGAATTTAATTTGTTTTATATTGTTAAATAAATATTGTTAAATAAACCATTTATCTTATTCAATGAATAGTTCACAAGATTTTGAGTATGTAACATTCCATATATTGAACATACATAACTTAAAAACACCTCAGATATACCCACTAAAAAATCATATTTGAAAAATAAAATACGTTATGACGTATGGTCAATATAATATGGAACGTTACATTCTCAAAATCTTGTGAATTATTCATTGAATAAAAGAAACGGTGTATTTAAAATTGTTACCAAGTTCAAGTAGACGTTAGGTATATAAAAAATTTGGCAAGAGCCGGGCGTCGATTAGTAGTTAAGGTAATTAATATTCTTTGATTTAATACATAAAAACCGATAGTTAATAATAACGCAATTTAATAAGTATTTCATGCATGGACTACTGGCTTAAATTGTCGTTATTAGATAGGAGGCTCGTAGCATAATTGGTTAATGCACAGATTGGCGCGACACCAATGATTATACGGGTTCAAATCCCGTCGAGTTTCGTATTTTTTTTAAATATGATTTTTTCTAGTGGGTATATATCTGAGGTGTTTTTAAGTTATGTATGTTAAATATTAATAAATTCATTCAAAGTTATCCAACAACAGAATACGAAACATACATTGTATTCCGTTACTAGATCTCAAGTAGACTGACTGTAGCACTATTATAATTTGCCATGATTGCAGTTAAAATAAACTAGTGTATTACGTTTACAAATAATGTTATTTCGTTACATAGGTCTATTATATAATACGTATCTAAGAATTCCTAGTCGTCGACCCGAATAACGATTATGACTATAACTATTATTATACATACGTCATTTATAACGTAATATAAGTTCCCATGTCGCTCTAAAAACGACCCACATCATATGAGCTTTCCACATGCCATCAGCAGAGATCCTCTGAAAATTTGAGCCCGTTTTAATGAAGGTCAAACATAATATTGCAAAATGATTACCTACGGTGTGTGATATTTTCTTCTTGCAATAAGGGCTGACTTCTAACTTATACGAAATATGACAATCAAAATTATATGTGTCTGACAAGGTATCAGTCAAGCTTTAATGAAAGGATGAACATTATAGGTATGCAATATTGTACAATACATAGATAAGTTTCAATACCGAGCGTCTATCGCAAGATTTACATTAAACCATTTTAAAAGAGGAAATGTTTAATGTAAAATTAATTAAACTCTATAAAAATATTATATTATTATCACAAACTATCGATATAATATACTTTGAAGGTAACTCAGCAAATTGCTTAAGAGCATACTTCAGTGAAACGGCAAATAATTTTCAACTATAGGTGCGACGAAATTTCGGACTGGCTGCCAATCGGAGAGCGAAAGTCGAGCAGTGAATACGTCAATTTGTTTTGTGATGTGGTCGGGGGAATTAATTCTTCGTGTAAAGTGTATCGTGTAAAGATGACTAAAAAACGATACCCATTTACTTGACAAAGATAACATGTCAATGAATATATTATTATTATTAGAAATAGAACAATAAACATAACACTGGAAGCATGTTGAATTTTTATGACAAATTATGTTTTGTTCTGCACGCGTCGTTTGCACAATCTTCGCGTCGCGCAGTCACGATCGTTTTAGACCGTGCCCCAGCTGAAGTGCTTTAAGAAACACAAAAGGCTTATTTTCTATAAGATTACCAAAGAGCTACAACATGCATACTTCGCGTCGAATAATACGCGATCGGAGATCCAGGATTATGAGAAAGTATCTGGTATCCAAAATAAGTGAAAATGGAGTCAAGATGACCACCAAAAGAAAATTTGCTCAATGTTAGTATTTCCTAAAATGGTTTATCATCTTGATCAGTTTGCAGGTGATAGTCATGAATGATTAAATAAATTGCTGTAAGTATGGCATTAATAGTAAATATATAATGTAGATAAATATATATACGTACTCCGAAAGTATATAAACACGTAACACAATACTGATTTTTGTAGTATAAAATGTAGTGATATATAATATACCTACATATATTTTTATATTATGTAGTGTCACTGTGTCACACTGGACCTCGCGATTCCTTACAGTGGATGGCAGAAAACTCGGCATGCTAAATTTTCAATCGAATACTTGTTCTTGTTAGTATGATCCCTTTTCAAGTATAAAAATACGAAAGCGTGTATGTAAGCCGGCTCGCACATCACAACTCGCCTTGTGTGCCTGACGGCCATAAATCAAAACTTCTGAGACCGCCGACGAATGTTGCATGCTACAACCTCGCTAATCTGCCTAGCGGCAAACGCCAAACGCGAAAAAGGAGAAGTCTCTCGTCTGCCATTTTTATTGTGTTGATTGTATGAACAAACGTCAAACGCGGTGACCAGCGATGAGCGAGCAATAACAGTGTAGACAGAGACAGAGACAGAAATGGCTGATGGCCGCAGGCTGTGCGCATGCGCGGAGTCGACATTTTTCGAGATCGACATGCAGGCTTTGGCCAATGCAACTCGAGGTATGTCGCAGGGTCGCAGAGTCGCAGTTGTATCGGCCAATTTGCGAAGCTCCATTTGATAACGTTTGTTTCTTGATGTGTGAGCCCACTTACGTTTTCGCTGTGGGGCGTCGCATCTTGCTAAAATGCGCAAACTTTAAACAAAAATAAAACTGACTTTAGTCAATCAATCACGATTACAATAATGCATCGGTTTACTCGTGTTACCTATGTATAATTACGATGGAAACAGTAGATATCTAATTGTATGCATAGCGTAACAGGCTGGCTGAGGCATAACTTGAAGTAGGTACTGTTACCGATAAGATAAACGTAAGCGTAACTTGCTATTTCTATAATCTAAGCTAATTTGAAACATCACAGTAATTAGTCGATTGTTTGTACAAAAAGCTTAAAAACTTCGTCTTATCGCTGATAGATTAAAAAGATTTAAGTACTGAAAACAAATAATTATATTTGTACGAAAATAAACGAGTAACTAGTACTCTTGTTTACTTGCTTATTATTTGTTTGAAAACTTTATTTCAAGACAAAAGATTAATGTCTATTATATTTACAAATTCAAAAGATTCCTCAAATCCTCTCCAACTCATCCTGAGAAGTAAGTAAATTCATTTCTTCATCTCCAAGTAGACATCGCGGCCTTATTTTTTTGTATGGAAATTTATACTCGTATAAGCTTAATAGGATTAAAAAAGGAAACGTGATAGAGCTTTTGCTATCTTGAATTCTCAATCTTTTCAAAATTAGAGTATTTTAAACGGATTAAAATGAGATATAGATGCCGTGGAGTAGGTATAAATACAAAGCTCTCGGGCATTTATAATGTAGGCATGGAAGATGTTTTATAAGTAACATTGTTGTTTATATCGTCAGATCAAAGAGGGAACAATTTATTTTCTTTGTAGATTTTTTACCTTTTATGTTTATCAAATAAGTATATTATGTACTTTAGAGAATTAGTCACCTGTTTGTTTCCACCAGTGCATATTGTTAATTAAATACAACATAAAATAAGACGTAATAAGGTAATATTTTTTCTAAATTTTCATACACATTATTTCTCACATTAAAAAATATTAAGCTTAGATGTTCCTAATATGACAATAAAGTACATACTACCTGTTACCATCGTAATAATACATTGACGGTAACACGTGTGAAACGATGTATTATTGAAAATTATGCGTAATTGATCAAAGCAGATTAAGTTTGATTTTGTTTGAATTCCGCGCCATTTTAACGCCGCCTTACTGTGAAAGCGAATAATACTCGTACCTATTAGGTGCTTTCGAGTTTTTTTATCGTTCAATTCAATTCAATTTATTTATTTTTACATATTGTGGACATTACAAATTATAAGTTTAAGACGTTCACAACATGACATAAAAAAGAGATAGATAGTGTGTTATTAAACAGTAGAAATATGTACATACAAAAATATTAATTATATAGGTACATGGAAATACACCGGATGAGTTAAACAGACCCTATTTTAAAAATTTATAAAATAACGTCCACCTATACTCATCCTCACGTAGGCGGAATATATCAACACCCGAAGCAATTTCGTTGAACATAGTTATCGCCCTCCCAATTGGCATTACCAGTGGCAGGTTGGTTCTGCACCTTGGGAGAATAAACAACTGATGTTCTCTATTTTTACAAATAAATTCAATCTGTGAAGTGGATACCAAATCATACGAACTTTTCATTAGCAGCTTGTTTGAATATACATTTAAGGTTTCTCTGGATACCGCGAATGGTACCAACATCATTTTCCAGTTTCAGTCGAGAAAATTCTCACCAATCTAAACAGGAAACGTTGGATTGCTTTTCTATTGGAACTATTGTGTGAAATTAAATTCCGGTGCCATATGAACAAGCTTCTCCAACGCTGCGTTACACTACAATGGAATCCTGAACGTATTAATACGGTGCACCTACAATGCGATTTTCACCTCGTTATTAAATACTTCGATGACAGAAACAATTTTCAGCACAATTGAAAATTGTTTTTAAATCTAGAAATTTAATATACTTAGGGACTTACGAAATAAAACCAATCGATGTTAACATTCCCTGTTCGATTTACTTTACCAAATTACACAGTTAAATCATTAAATGACAATAATTATTGTATCCTTGGTGTTTTATACAACTTGATATTTGAATAGATTCTATAATCTATCTTAATTATCTTGACGTTGGTTTTGTTTGAATAAGTTTTCTTGACGCTGTACTTCATTTCAATATATACCTATATCGAGGTACCAAAAAACCTTTTTTGAATATTTTCATGTCAGTGTCCATTAGCACTTTAACTTTAAATGCAGACGAAACGTTTAGTAATTTTGAATGATAAAAAATAATTCGTTTAGCAAAATTTATTACTGTAGTGTTTATTGATGTAGTAAAATATGTTACGGTTGAGTGTGGATATTAATTTGCAAACATAAACTATAAATCTTTATTTGGTAGGTATTATGTATCTTCAAACTATATCGAAAATTATGATTGTTGGATATTATCATATTCTGACCCATTTCTATGTTTGATTTTCATATAATTTATACTGTAGCTAATTAATTAATAATTAAAAATACCCCTTTCCCCTTTAATTTTGATTGCTGAAACTACTGAGACTATAATTATGAATAAACATAAGAAAAATAAAAACCTACGTATACCTACATTCAAAGAGATTATATTTAATTTCGTGATATTTTAACTGACAATACGAACTTACTTTCTTAGCGGATGAATAAAATTAAAGTACATACTATCATTAAATTAAATAAGTAGATATATACATATACTGTTAACATATTAACTCATAATAGAGGTTATTTAATAAATAAACTAAATGGTAACTATACAGTGTTATTCACTTTTTATCTCAAACATTATAAATCAAAATTTGAAAAAAAACTTCGTATGCTCTCTAACAATTTCATTTTCAGGATGAGAATGACATCAAAATAAGTCAAAATATTGCAGAATACTCCATTGTATAATTTAGTTATACGATTATCAAGACTTCCACAATATTCAAAAGCCGGATATTGCAATAGTTGCTTCAAAATGTTATATCCAAAGTGATATATAAATGTCAAAGCACAATAAAGACAGCTGCATTTTTTCAATTTCAAATGAGAAACGTAATAGCCTTGATTATATAAGAATGGAGATGTGTAATATTTATGAATGTTCATTTTATGAGATACAGTTCTTCTCAAAATGTGATACCTTGGACCACCCATAGAATGAAAAAATCGCACTTATGTTTTTATCTTTTAGCATTTTTTGATAACTAACTATTGTAAACTAATGACATTAGGTCAACTTATCACAGCATACGATATAGAGAGATTTCTTGAACAGAGTGGGTTTGATGTATTTTAACACTGCATTTAGAACGTGGACACACTTTTATTCTTCAAAGCAAGTAAGTTAAATTTAGGTACAGTACTCTCTCAGTAATTCGCCACCCCAAAAACAAGACAAGTGTCCAATTAGTCAAAATGGCGGATTATAGCGCATACATAAAAAATATGGTAAAAATTAAAACCGGCATTTCGTAAAAATAGTTTTTTTGAGAAATTTGTACTAGCAAATTACAGTTTTATTAAATTGATAATCAAAATCACGTATTTATTGAATAATTATACATATTTATAAATATATTAACTACATATTAAACAGTAAATCACTTGACACAACCAGTTAGTGTTCAGTGAGGCAGATGTTCTTAAATGGCTTAAGATTCCTAGCTTTCAATATGACCAAAAGCTTAATTTTGTGTGTCCCGGTTGCATTGGAGCACGGCATAAGTGTGATGAGGTCCTTGGGCACTTTCCTCCCTGGTACTTTCTTCGCGATGAACGTACGTTTTACGAAGGAGAATTTTCCAAAATAAACCCATCTCATCTGCGTTGTATATTTGTACGCGGCGAACTACCGAATTTGACAATCGAATACTGGCGAATTATAGAGCTTTATTTTGTGCTTTCAACTAGTAAAAATAACGGCGGATTATAGTAGTTGTCGGATAATCGAGCGACGGATTACTGAGAGTGTACTGTATAATATGACATGCGGCTACAAATTATGTCGCTATCGAATGGGCGACTAGGGCATCGCCGCCAGGTTACAAATATTATTCGATTATGTACACGTTGTTTGAAAATTGCGTTATGGGTTGGTAATAAAAATGGGGTTTGGGTCGAAATACCAAAGGCCGGAATCCCGAAGGCCAAAATCCCGAATGCGGAAACCCCGAATGCCCGAAATCCCGAATGCTCGAAATCCCGAAAGCCTAAATCCCGAATACCGAAATCCCGAACGCTGAAATCCCGAATGGCCGTAATCCCGAAAAATAAAAAAAATACAAACAGTAATAATTGCGCAATCTTAACACTTATCTTGAATTGCGCAAATTTTTACAGGACAGACAAAAACCCATTTGTTCTACAAAAAGTATTATAAAATTAAGTAACCTGGCAATATCCCAGCCTCTGTAAATAGCAAATAAATAAAACTAAAGCTGTACTTGACTCAAGTTATGTGATATTATTGTTATAGTCGAGGCTATATAATTTATTATTATAACTTGAAATGAAAAGAGACACGGATATTTCGGGTGTCTAAGAGCTCAGACCCACACCACTGCATTCACTTACTTAATTCCAAATGTATCCTTTTTGAATGTCTAATAGATTTTTTACCCAAATGGAAATTCTAATCGGATGCATTTGGAATCAAGTAAGACCTGCGTCGACGCGCTGCAACTCTGTGTCTGTCACTCAGAGCCCTAACTTGCACAGTATGTCAAAATAATAAAATCATTGGCGCAATACGATTCAGTACATACCTACCTACCTACCTACTATAAACCATAATAAAAATAAATACTTTTATATTCTGTAGGTGTAGGTAGAGTATTCAGCTTATTACAAATGAAAAGTTTTTCTAGGAAATACGAATTTAATTTAATTTTGTCAATATGGATTAATACTTGATAAAAATCTTTTTATCGATTCTGAATTAATGTTGAAGCAATGAGTAAAATTAAATTTACTTTTAGAGAACCACTAAGATTGGTGATTGTGCTTATTTGCTTGCATCGTGTAGAGCTAACCTTTGAAATTAATTTCTATGTGCCACAAGCATAAAGAATTGCTACTATTTATATTTGCTTTGATTTTGAAGTCTATGCCACAACAGAAGGTGACTTCAAGTGACAAAGGTACCCATTTACAAAGTGTAAAATTACAATTCATTTAGAAACCAGTAGCGCGCAAAAAAAAACTGTAAAATCATATATTATCTTCAAAATATGAACCCGTGTTGTATATCTGTACTATAATAATATTATAACCGTGAAAATTCATTCAGATAACAGATGGAAGAACAGTATTGAGACCGGGTGACATGTTAGTTCTTCGTCCAACATTTTAACTGAGCGATAATTTTTGTATGTATTTTAACATTTATCGAAATTCCAACGCTTATTAATTTATAGACTAATTCCAATCAGATGAGTTTTCATCGTGAGGTACTTATAGTTACGCTAAAACAACTATAATAAATTTACTGAACATGGCAAAATGAATGGGACATGACGCTGAACCGAGAGATATGGCCAGTTATATTTTGCTTGCCTTATGCTCTGCTCTGATATTCTAGCATAGTGATAGAGTGAAGTAAATCAGAATGAGGTAAGCAGGGTAGTTAATATTATATAATATTTTCTATAAGCTTTAAAATAAAGTTCAATAATATCAATGATATTTCCCATGTATAAACATATTAAATATAGGTTAAAAACATTGACTTCATGACAAAGTTTCAGATACAAAATACTCAATATTTTTTAATTGATAGCAGAATAGATTAAAATCACATATTATAATATACATGAGTATTTTTTAACCATATTCATCTCTGTTACCAAATAATGATTAATGTGTGAGCAGGTTCGGATGTCTGTGGGTAAGGAGCTTTTACAAAAGTGCTTATCTTTTTTAGAAGCTATCTTAATTAAATAAGTCTGTGGTTGAAAAGCATCAAAATAAAACAGTTAGAATAACCATAAAATAGTTTAACAATACCTACCTAAATGAACATTTATAAAAAACTGTCTTATATTATAAGATTTGATGTTATTCGCTATTCAGTTTCAAGATATACGACAATTTACGTATTCCAATATTCCAACGAGGCGACGCTGTGGTTCTTTGCAAGTCTGTACTCAGTCTCGAGCGGCACTCACAAAATTTCACGAACAATTTGCTTTGAAAAGGTTTGCTTTACGTAAACATTCATGGGCATCGACAGGGTGACAGCTACCGGCAGACAAAAGGCCCCCGTTTACCTAGCCAGGCCCCACTGGGCCCGACTATTTCAACAGC
This sequence comes from Rhyacophila brunnea, assembly GCF_057557595.1. Classification (NCBI taxonomy): domain Eukaryota; kingdom Metazoa; phylum Arthropoda; class Insecta; order Trichoptera; family Rhyacophilidae; genus Rhyacophila; species Rhyacophila brunnea. Next base: position 2,036,231 of record NW_028232796.1, on the reverse strand, counting down.
GACGACATCTAAATTCTCAAACTACATCTGATGCTTATGTCTATAAATAAGTAGGTATGTTACTATACTGCTGTATTTTCGTTTAGTTCCTGTTTGTTATAATAAAATGGTCTATACTCTATATTATAAAACAATTTCTTTACATTTTATGACAATCAAATTAAGTAAGTATAAGTATATGATTAAATTTAGATTTTATTAATTTAGTATTAAGATTGTTTTGTCGTTCGGGGCCTTAAAATTAGTCAGTGGGTCGGGCCTCTACTAAACTCTACTCACTAAACATGCCACAGAGTGACAGGTGTTGGATAGTAAAGTCAACTCGTGTAATAATTAAAAAAGTCTCAATTACATTGGCAGACGCGCAGATCCAACCAGATTCAACGATCCACGCCGACTGTCATAACATGTCACTATAAGCAATTACACGCAACGATTCGATCGCGTTAGTCCTTGCTTTTGATTGGTTTAAAATAAACATAGTGTTGCTATTATTAAAAATATAGGTTGACCAAAAACTATTTCTTCGTTAGATTGGTGGCTACACTGAACAGTTTTCCCTCACGATTTTACTCGGCTGTTAGACCGAGCACTCGCAAGCGACCGGTAGCTTCGGATATTTTCGTACGTTCTCCTCAATCTTCACTTAAATCTTGGTGAATCGTGGCAGACGGAAATATCATTGGTTCCAATTTGCTCACGATCCCGGAAAACTATAGATAATAGATTTTGACAATCGTGGCAGACGATCGGGCCAGACGCAATCTGCCAATGTAATTTGAGCATAATAACGCTGAATCAGGTAAGATGGATTCCTTATGAGGTTTCATATGATTCTTTTTTTTTCTTTTGACCATTTCCGATCCTAATAGGATCATATGGGCCTCCACAGAGTGGAGGTTTGTATTAACGAATTTTGTTTTTACGAGAAATGGATGTCAGACACTTGCTCAACCTATTAGGTCCATACTCTGACTCATACACAAATTGAAAAACAATTTGTGTACTTGCCAGACCCAGGATTCGAACCTAGGACACTCGTCACTATAGACCGGCCCTTAAGCCACGCGGCCATTGTGATTAGCTTGTTTTAAACTTTTAAAGCGTATCCAGAAGAAATTTCTTCGACGTCTTTATTTCAATGTTATAACTAGTTTTATTTTAATAATCTCTGAAACGTGTATTTTCCGACTAGCTCTCCTCAAGACATGGTCGCATTTCATTCTCTTGAAGCTCGTAGGTCACTTCGACTCTTAAAGTATTTTCCCATGCTCTCGCGTAGTATAGTTTCCTATCCTGATATTCTGAAAAAAAACATTGAAATGCACCCATCTATTACCTCTTTTGGATGAAAACTGTTTCCACGTTATCAGGCATATTTTAGGCACTAATAGTGAGAGCTGTGCGGTTGGTCTATGTACTTCCTCGAGATTTAGACATGTTTAGTGATGATCTATGTATTTTGTTTTAAAAATTCTGCTTTATTGTTTTTTTTTTTTTTTGCTACAAGATTAGTTTTCTACTAACTTGATTTAGGTAAGTAGGTACCTGTTCTTTTCATGTTGTGAACATCTTGAATTAATAATTTTATGAGTAGGTACTAAATATTTTTTTTTTAAATAAATAATTAAATTTTAAATCTGCAGTTTACTGTTATTGGCATAGGTTAATTATTTTAAACGATGATAAAGTGCTGACATTAATAAAACATTAGTCTCCAAAACTAGCAAGAGCTATTTTTATGTACTTAATAGTACGAATAATATTGACTAAAAGGCATTCAAAGTAAATAGTGCACACATTTGGCTCAATATAAAAGCAGTTTCATTCAAATGATGATAAGAACGAAAGATTTTTTTGAATCACAATAGATTTACGCCAAAATAGTACAATGCAATGGGGTGCAGTGGCGTCCGGTAGTGAAAATCACAGGAAGTGCGAAGAATAAACCTCGCCCGACGCCGACTGTGCGCTAATGGTTTTGCGAGGGGGTGCATAACTTTCAGGACCGAAGTCGCGCAGTCTTTGTCAGCATGCAATTATTAGTTTTAATTTACAGGTAAGTACATCAGAATAATAATTAATATAGCGCAGTTTTACGCATATAGAAAATTTGTCTTTGTATTAACCTTATATATCCAATAAATTTATTACAAGATTTAAGAATGTAGAAATATTGGCACAAAATCTATTGGATTTCAGCCAACGTGGTTTTCCAAATAAGCTATATTAGTCATGCTTAATCACATCAAAATTGACATAACAGTTTTTGCATTGAAGTTTTATCAAATTTAGTAATTATTATAATTAATTAATATTACTAAGTCACTAATCAAATACCTAAGTTGGAGATTGATAAATCACAGATGAACGCAATATGCATTCATATTATCTAATAATTTATTTTTCAATTACATAGGTACATTTTTGAAGTTATACTTCTTTAGGCGCGTTTGGAAAATCAGATCAGAGTGTATTTTTGGCGTGTGACATGTAACACATAATTTATTTTTTCACACGAAAAAAATCGCACTCGATTGGATTCGAACTAAGATTGTTCGGTTATCAGCCGAACGCACTGCCTTTACGCCACAGTATGATAAAGCAATCGTGACGATAATATTACAGTATAATATTATAGTTTATTCCGTCGCCTAGGCAGCAAATTTATTATTATATGCACGAAGAATCATTCCGTTGCCTAGGAAACGAATTTATTATTGTTGGCCAAAATAAAATAAAAACAACGAGAAATAATTAAATAATTTCTTTAGTGATATAAGTTAATTTGTCTAGAAATCAACCAGCGGCTCTCCTTTATTCTAGGTTTTATTGATATGGGGCTATTAAAACGTCTATTCTATCTTATATCATACTTTATTATTATTTGACAGATCTGAAACATGACGTCTCGCGCAATGATGTGATTATAACCGACTATAGTGACCATTGAATAAGGAGTAGGTACATATGAATTATTTTGCTTGGTGAAAAATATTCTTTCGCATTGTGAATTGTACCTACTCTTTTTTATATGTGATTAGCTGTCAAAACTAAGCTTAATATTTTTAAGTGTAATAGGTACGTTACTTTTGTTTGGTTTTACATATTTAGTTTATGTGAAAACTATTTTGTCTCTGTTTGAATATTTTTGGTGATGTGACTTTTGACTAACGCGGTGTGCGATTATTTTATTTTTTTACACCAAAGAAGTATAACTTCTAACGCTTCTACATATAAGTACACACACCGATTTTTTTTTATCGTATGTGGCATTATTAAAGTAGGTACGTTATAATAATTCTCTGAAGACCTGACTAAAATATGTAATACGAACTTTTATTTCAATACCTCTATACCTAAGTCATTATCTAATATTAGATACATATTTAAATATAGTTAATTTCTAGCATTTCATTTCATTCGTGTACCAACTTATTGCCTATCAATCAAACGCTAGGTATTTCAAATAATCCTAAGGGAATATTACTATCCAGCTGCATAACATAGAGTTTACTCGTCAACATTTGATTTGTTTTGTTGACTTTGTGCCACCAGAGAAGAAAGCCAACCTCAATTTATATTTCATTAGCAGTATTAATATGACAAGATACCCATACCCTCGTCAAATATAAAATTACAAGTTAAACAAACTAATTTGGCGGGAACGGAAGCGATATTGACATTTATTTTGTACTTGGAATAGCACATTGCGAGGAAAGTAAACAATTCAGGTATATTCTGAAGTAAATATTGTATAAATAGATGTCTTGAACGTTAATCTCAAAGATTTTTTTTAGCGAAATTGAGATGGTCAATAATTATTATAACATCAATATGTAGACAATTTTTAAAGACACCTAAGAAAAATCATTTTTATACCCTAACAATAACGACACCCACGGTGGCCGCGCGGCTTAAGCGTTGGACTATCACGCCGCGGGTCCCAGGTTCGAATCCTGGGTCTGGCAAGTATACATATTGTTTTTCAATTTGTGTGTGAGTCAGGGTATGGACCTAATAAGTTGAGCAAGTGGCTGACATCCATTTCTCCTAAATAACAAAATTTGTTGATACATACCTCTACTCTGTGGAGGTCCATATGATCCTATTAGGATCGGACATGGTCGGAAAAAAAACAGTATTGACTTTCAAATACCTACGTCAAGAGATATTGAAACTAGTTATCTATACAATAATAATAATATACTCAACAGTAAGCTTACTAGTACCTATATAATTTCACTCAATTCACATTGAGTTTATTCTAGGTAGGTATAATATGTATTTGGATCCAAAGGTCAAGACGTAAAAAACTAATAGTAGTGCACAATTTCAGTATTTCCCCATTGTAACGTATTACGTTGGTATTTACATCACAAATCATTCACCATTTGCCAAGTTTATTGGATCAGAGAGATGTTGAAAAAATATTCGCTCTACCACTACATTCATACATCCATATGAAATATCCACAATGTGAAGGTATGCTTCGTATTAGAACCAAACTATTGTGATTCATGATTTCTTAAATTTCATTATACTTACAATAAAATATTAGAATTTGGATGATACCTCAAGTATCCAGGTCATAAAAATTTAGATTTTGGTAGAGTGCTATTTACATATTTTATTACCTACCTATAAAGAAAAAAATATCTGAATATAATAATATTATCTCACCGAGAAGTCTATCTAAATATATATAACTATAGCCGCTAACTATATCGCCATATCACAGTTCATCGTGAGCCGGAAATGGATGACCAATTAGCATTGAGATTGCGTTGTTCGTTGATCATTTCACATTATTATTAAACAAATTAATTGGTGATTTTTATAAGTAATGCACGCTAATCGTTTTGCCTAACTGTCAGGTATTGGTGGGAAAAGTTAAAATGTTAAAACACAATAATAAGCAGTATTCATAATGCCGGGTCCACACTGGCAACATGTCGCGCGACAACCTCGTTAAATTTTACGATAATTATCATAATTGCTTAAGAAATTTTACGGTAATTATCATACTTATCGTAAAATTTAACGAGGTTGTCGCGCGACATGTTGCCAGTGTGGACCCGGCATTACACCCCAAATAATTACAACCAAGACAGGTATGGTATAGTTAGAAGTGTTTTTTTTTACTTTTTAAAAACTTTAATTATTGTTTAAGTATACGTTATCTCAAACAAATAATTTTATTCTTTAAATTTATTAGTATACTTACATAAAAACACGATCTCAACGCTATACGGCTATATGTTTCCGGTACAATAGCTCACGGTGAACTGTGACACAGTGAACTGCATACCTACGTACAATTTACATGTAACCATGTTATGGAAAATTTCGACAGGTTATTATGTAATAATTATTATTGTCCAAAAGAAATCTATATCAGACATGTATATTATAATAAAACAATTATAAAACTAAGTGAGTAGTCGATATCAAAATAATACGTTAGGTAGGTACCTAAGTAATCATATGGTGTGATATTGTATATTTTATAATATTTTTGAGACTGTATATAAGTCATACCTATATAGTTATTTTATTTATATTATAATGTAGTAGGTAATATTATAGTATTTTGAAAACCAACAATTTTATTTAATATAAGATTATACTAAATGGAAGTCTTTATCTAATTAGTCATTTCTGAATTTCTAGTATTTAATCAAAATTCTTCTTCAAAAAAGTACACCCCTTATCACTCGGTTCATTAAGCGTTGAATTATCAACACATTTCACTTACGGCCAGAAAAAGTACCCATCGAGGAATGGCTGAAAAAATCTATTTATTTACAACCGGTGAGCTATTTAAGGTTGTATTTTTTAAATTTTTACTTCGTTTCAGAATTATAGATAGAGAAAATGCCTACCATGGTAGCAAGTAGAGAGACTAACTAAGGGTGCAGACACACGGCATTGCAGTCAACGTGCGTCGACGAAGGTCTTACTCGATTATAATTGCATCCGATATTGCATCCGAATTGATCTAGATTGCAACACGTCGAATATGTCGATGGGATTTTGTTGATATTCACAAAACACGATGTGTAATTTGATGTACTTCTGCACACAGCTCGAATGCGACATTGCAACAAATATCCTCCGACATGGGGCACAGGCACAGGTATAATACAAAAGCTGCCTTTTCATTAATTTTGGCTAACCATATAATGGTCATTATCCCGGCATGGCGTCGGTTATATGGTTGTAAGAAATTTGCAAAATTGCACCCAGTTTTGATGTATGACTACCTTTATCCCAGTTGAGATAATTTTCAATGTGCAACTGGGCTTAGGACCAAGCACAACTTGCAGCAAATTGGAACATCGCATGGCTTATTTGATCAATTTGTTATAGTTTATATTACCTAAATCCCACGCGTCAAATTCAGACTAATCACCAATCTAATATGATAATTTATTATTACGATATTTTTTTTCTGTTCGAAAATACTCGTTAAAAATAATGAGGTGAACATATTCGATTGAATAAGTAGTATCTAGGTAAGTTTACATATTATTATACAATAAATCAGAGCACAAAGTAATACATTTTCAGGAATGAATTTTTTAAACTTTACAAAATAAAGCTTCGCTAGGTTAATTTAGCTGACAGTCTGGGATAACGTCTTTCATAGTGACATTATATTATGGTATCATTGACGTGTAATAAATAAAAAAAAAACAAATAATAATATCTCTTGTAAATAATATTACCCATAGACACTCTATAGTGTCTATCATCATCATCATCAGCCTGAATCTATCCATTGCTAGGTGAAGGCCTCTTCAAGCTGCTTCTACTTCTCTCGGTCCTGTTCATTGCGTTGCCACGTACTTTCGCAGAACTTTATCATTTCATCAATCCAGCGGCCTCTAGGTCTACCTTGCGGACGTTTTGTACTTCTTGGATACCACTGGATGACTAGATTTGTCCAACGATTGTCTTTTCTTCGAGCCATGTGTCCAGCCCATCTCCATTTAAGGGTTTTAATAAACTCTATTACAACGCAAACCCTTGTCTACTCTGCCTATACTCTATAATATTTATTATGAAATAAGCCTTCTAAAGGCGAAGGTTAGGTGATGTGCCTACTATGTCCCTACCCTTTAGATCGGCGTAGAGCACAGACACACGATACTGCAGTTGGCGTGCGTCGACGCAGGTCATATTTGATCCGATTAGAATCACCAATTGGATTTGATTTGTCGTTAACGCACAACGTTTCCGTGTGTCTGCGCCCTTATGCAGATAGCTATGAATCATAATTTGTTAATGGGCAATCGTTCACGTAATTCACATATTATATTATTCCTACCTTCATAAAATATGATTTTATTCATTTCTTTTAGTTGTAATTTTTATATACTTAGTATTAGACATTAAAAAAAATTAGGTGTTGTTGCTCATCCCTCGCGGATTAGAGAAGAGTCAAATATTTAAATCTCTAAGTATTTACGCGGCAAATGATGCCCGCGAGACTTCGTTGGATTGGAATGAACGGAAGACTATAAAATGGTAAATCTGATGCATCATTTACCATTTTCCACCTGATCAATTCATTTTATTCACTGTAAAAAGAATGTGTACAGTATTTTAAATGGCCGATTCTTTTCTATTTTATATTTCACTAATTAAACGGTTGCTAAGTACATACTTTACTTGATAGTTTTAATGATTTTAATGTAAAAATGATTAAACGACTAGAATTTGGAAAATTTTGAATCTTCAAATTCAGTTTGGCATTTGTTTATCTAAGTATTAACTCTAAGATTCCACAGAGGTATAAATTCTTATACTTAACGGCCCACGTTATCGTCGTAGGTCAAAATTGAGTTTTTATTGTATTTTCAAACCATGATCCTGGACACTCCTTAAACGTTGTAGATAATCTCTATATATATAAAAATCTCGTGTCACGATGTTTGTGGTCGAACTCCTCCGAAATGGCTCGACCGATTTTTATGAATTTTTTTATGTATGTTTTTTAGATATGAGAATAGGTCAACAAGTATATTTCATATCGCTAGGTGATTAGGGTATCTCTATCCAGAAAAATTTTCTTTTATTTTTTTGACAATTTTTTTTTTGTATTTTTTTTATTAATTGGCATAAAAAAATACTTATAACCCAAAATTTTCACCCTCCTACCCTTACCCTCCCATTTTTTAATCGCGATTTTATTATTTTTGTATGAACAAATTTAACCGTTGTTCGTATTTCAAACAGAACGAAATTATTTATGTTGTTGAATGACAGATGGCGCTACGTCCGAGAAGAATTCAAGAGAAGCGTCGCGTCATTTTGACATTTCATTCGGCATATCACAACGCAGTGCGTGCAAAATTTTGTACGATTTATTTTATTTTATCTATTTTTATGTGCGTGTATTACAGTGCACAATGCCAGCAAGATGCAAGGGGGGGAATTTGGGCCGTCAAACGAATAAAGCAACAAACATGCGAAATAGTAGAGCAGAAAGAACAGACGAACAAATCGAACAAGATAACAAAAACGTGCGTGTAAGCATGTCGCAATTGCGTGCATCTCAATCACAAGAGGCACGAGCTGAACGAAATCAACAACGACAATTGGAACGGAGCCAAGCGCGCCGGTTCGTAGTTAACACATGCAGAGCAAATGGCCGACAACGCCAACAAGTACATCGAACATATACATCTGCTTCGTTCATTTGTCTCGCATTCGAGTACGAGCCAGATATTGAATATTCCGCTCATCCGAAAGTGCTGATTGGTGCTATGGACAAAGAATGTCCCCATTGTCATGCGCTCAAATTCAAACATGAGTCAGCCGGGATGTGTTGCGCATCAGGAAAAGTGCAACTACCAGAAATTGAGATACCACCAGAACCATTGAACGGCACGGTTCTAGATTCGAACCTGTTCCTGAAGTCCATTCGCACATTCAATTCATGCTTCCAAATGACTTCGTCCGGAGCAACAGAAATAGTTCACAATACTGCGGCAAATGGTCAACAATTCCATTCTACGTTCAAAATCAACGCGGCGCGGCGGTGAGGACATCAATCATGTGGATGCACGTTGCGGCTACAATAGCCTCAATTCGCCTAATGCCAGGTGCATCGTCGGCGAACTGGACGCCCTGTTGAATGAGCACAATGAATTATTGAAATTCTTCAAAGCACACATACACGAATTTCAAAGTGACAATCACGCTATTGTCATCAATCCTGATAAAACACCAGCTGGAGAGCACGTACGTCGATTCAATGCGACTGTTGTTGACGAAATTGCTGGAATCATGGTTGGGGACCGCACATCGACGCGAGAAATCGTGATTCGAAGAAGAAACAATAATCTGGAGTTCATCGCTGACACACACCGTCCATACGACGCTCTCCAATATCCGCAAATTTTCTGGAAGGGACAAGACGGATATTGCATAAACATTAAACAACGAGATCCTGTCACAGGTAATTTATTCATTATGAACATCATTACTCATTTTGAATTGAGAAAATGAATGGTTGATGTTTTTTTGTTTTTATTGGCGGTCATCGTCTACAGCGCTCTATTCCTCTTTCTGTCATAGATCCCATCCCCACACACTTACGATAGATTCGTTATTTTTTATTTAACAACCAAAATATTCACTAGAAATAATTTATATGGCAGAACAACGTTTGCCGGGTCAGCTAGTCTATTTATATAATTTTGAAGCCTTATTATCCTTTATAGTTATTTTAAACATTTGATGACTGCATAAAGTATTTTTGTTACATAAAATAGTATTCTTTTAAACCTCTCGCTCTAATGTTTTAGAATATAGTCATATTTCGGTACATAACTGTGCAGTGGTGTTAAGATTTTTTACGTTTATTAATTTTTAAACGCATTTATGAAACCATTAGTATAATTTATTACGAGATAATTTTTGTAAAATATTCACGATAAAAAATTATATTGATAATCTCTGTGATCCCAAATTTTACAAGAATTAGGCATTTTATTATTCAAAAAATCGGCAAGATTAACACATTTGAAGATGATTCTAAAGATACTTATTATACGCTATGTTTTTGACCATTCAAGTGTGATAAACATCTTATGAATAATGATTGCTTTATAATAATTATTGACCTAAGAATAAGGTAGTGTTTTTTTGAAATACGCCATTTCTTTTGTCATTCCCTAGTAGTTAAGCTACAATATACGGCCGTAGCCATAAATTGACAAACTATAATTGAAGTAGGGAGTAAAATGATATTAACGCGCGTGTTTGAACATGTACCGTTTAAAAAAAATAAAAAAAAATTCGGTTAGGTACATGTTCAAACACGCGCGTTAACATAATTTTACACCCTACTTTAATTATAGTTTGTCAATTTATGGCTACGGCCGTATGTTGTAGCTTAACCACTAGGGAATGACAAAAAAATGGCGTATTTCAAAAAAACACTACCTTATTCTTAGGTCAATAATTATTATAAAGCAATCATTACACCAGACAGTTCACTTCTCGGGTTATAGGTATACAGATATTTATCAGTTTATTTTATTAATTTTGTTTATAAGTGATATGATAAAAATAATGTTAGAGGTGTTTTATAAGAATTTGATTTTTTTATAATTAGTAACATCATGTACCTATCTACCATCTATAAATTAATAGTAGGCGGTGCATTTAAGAATCATGCAACTTGCAAAACTAGTCGCCTATTTTCATTTAGTTTACATATTTTTCAGTAGTGGATTGATGGCGGAAACACTAGTTATTTGGCTGTGTAATATAACAAACAACGCGTCAGTGTTTAAATATTATACGAGTTACGCGAGACATTTGTTTTTACGATACATTAAATACAGGGAAGCACCCATTAATCTAAATACCAAATACTATCTCTACTGTAAGTTGAAAGTGTGCAATTATTATTACTTCAAGCATAACAACTGTCACTAGGGGGATTTTTTACGAAAGTACCGGATTCTCTTTTAGAATAATTACCTACAAACTTTAAGATATATTTTTTTTGAACAATAATTGTTAATTACAGTGATTGAAGTTTAATAATAGAATATGTATATACAATTTTTCTATAATAACAATAATCTACATAATCTATACCTCTACATAACATAATATAATCAATTTATTTTGAAGTATGATGACGTAGGTAAATTAATAATTTTATTAATATTCAAATATATCTTAATATTTAATATAACACTGTTACTTTTCAAGTTTCGGAAAGGTACCTTTCAAATAAATAATTTAAATAAATTATGTTTTATTATTTATATCGTTACCCAATTACAAATTGATATTTTAACCAAATAAATGGTTACTCAATAATAATTAATAGTCTCATAATTATAAGATTCTTATGAGAGAATGCATGTTTTGTAAAGTAAAACTTATTCTTTCCATTTAATAACTTTGCACATAATGTATAGAATATCGTCATTGTGTAAAACTAACTAATTACAATCTCTATGCATTAATGGAATTTTACAGAATTAGTCCATATCATTGCACATTGTTTTCCGTTTTTAAATGGCGATTTTCCGTACGTTATTCAAATATTTTTCATATGACAAACACTAGTCTGTTAAAATATGAAATTGTTATTTTAATTTAATAAAAAGCAATTTTTTGTAGTACTTATTCCACTTTTAATCAATAAATTAGGACCGGCTTCGTCCGCTTAAGAGGAACATTTTCAACTCTTAGTTTTCAGTTGAAAATGTCCCTCTGCAGTGGACGAAACCGGTCCTAATTTATTGATTAAAAGTGAAATAAGTACTACAAAAAAATGCGTTTTATTAAATTAAAACAACAATACAATGCAGTTCCACCATGAATTGACAGTTAACAAAATAAAAGAAATTAAAGTATGAAACTTGTACAATATATTATTTATTAGGTACTTATTGATATATTTATAATTGATATAAAACATTTACGTACACTTAATTATTTTAAAGGTTATTACACTCATTACTGTATATTATACCTATCAGAATTTTAATATTGTAAATGTATGCACCACGAATAAAGTATTCCCAGCAAATTTATGTATTCATTATTGAAATGGTAACAGGCTTTCAATATTCATTAATATTATTAAAAAAATTCTCCTTTGATTAAATTATCGAATACCTACTTGCCAAGTTGGTAATCCTCCCTCCCTAGTTGGTGTTTGTGTAGGACGTAGGTACTCGTAGATAATGTGTACCAATACAATTTTGCTCTGTCCAAAACAGCATTTATTTTACTATTCACGAAAATATGTAATTATTTGACAGCGGCTGTTAGGCTGCAGACACACGGCATTGCTGTAGACGTGCGTCGACGCAGGTTCTTATTTGATTCCAATTGCATCCGATTAGAATCACCAGTTGGATTTGTTTTATCTAATTGGTGATTCTAATCGGATGTAATTGGATTCAAATAAGACCTGCGTCGACGCACGTTAACTGCAATGCCGTGTGTCTGCGGCCTTAGTTTTTTGTCACGTTTCGCCGCCAACGACACCACCTATGTATTGTTATGCATTTGTAGTAAAGCTATTAGTTCTTAGATCAATCGCACATAAAAAAATCTGGACTGTAACACGTCGAATTTGTCAATGTGATTTTGTTGTTATTCACAAGACACATGCAACTAAATGTACCTACTCCTCCGCATAGCGTTGGTGGGAGATTATTATGGTAGAAAAAAATATCTGGATGTCGCATGTAATAATTTTCACTTGACATGGGTCGCAGCTAGAATAGAAAAATGTTACGTTGGTGTATATGTATATGCTGCTTTTTCATTCGTTTGGGCTAGCCATTTGACGTTACTGTCCCGACACGGTATTGCATGTGTGCGTGGAAGTGAATTGCAACGTTTCCAGTGGATTTGATTTATGAGTGTCCCTGTTGAAACGATGTTGTATGTGCGACCGGACTAGTTTCTTTTCATTTATCCTAAAAACAGCTGACAAGTCTATAAGTCGACTTATTTAAATTACCTAATATGTACTGTTCATAGGAACTTTAAAATCTCATATGATTATTGATACATTATTAAGTTATAAGCTCAGATGTACATTGGCCTATTATTGTGTTTAAGAAAATCTATAGTGTAAACAAAATGTGTATGTAGTAATACATAAATGATTTTAGACTTTGGATGTATAATAATTATGTATGGTCGTATAATATGTAGATACTAAAATGAAAATGTTTTGGCCTTACGGAATGCATTATGTATTGGAAGGCTCACCACACGGTTTCCAGAAGTGGAGGATTATCTGTCGATCGAAGCTTTAGGTTTGTTAACCCTTCAATATACTTAGCAATATAATGGTGGTGAAAAAAAACATATTTATGCTTAAAATTTCCATAGAAATATAAAATAAAGGATTATTACTTAATCATAATGTTCAATAAAAATGAACCACGAGTTGGAAGAGCTGATTGAACAGCAAACAATCATAAGATACTGTAAGTCCCAAAGACTACGTTGGGCGGGACATGTGGAGAGAATTCTTGAAGTTAGAGCGCTAAGGATCATGACAAAGTGGCTACCCCAACGGAAGAGACCCAGAGGCCGTCCAAGAAGGAGATGGGCTGATGCCGTAGAAGTGGACTGGCTTCATATAGGAAGATCCGGTAACTGGAGAAGTGTGGCGAGAGACCGGAGTGAGTGGAGAGCGGTTGTGGAGGAGGCCAAATCCCACCCCGGGATGTAGCGCCGTGGAAGAAGACTTAATCATAATTAATTAGTCGTATAGAGAAATGTCAATAAATCGTCATTCTATATGTAAGTATGGTAAAAGCAAAAAGGCCACTCCGTATTATTTTTAAATGCATAACATTCATTCTCTGCAATTTTCAAATTAGACCAAGTGTCGCTACATTTCAAAATCAGCCAAGTCCACCTTTAGGTATTTTTGACTTTTTTGTGAATTGCTGAAGAACTACTGTTTTCTAACATTTTTGTATTATCAACATGTGGAATTAATTAATTTTAAATATTCTATACTCGAAATAATATAAACTTTTACCCCTGACACATTAATAACTTTGTTATTTTTAATTTAAACAATAGTCAAAGTAGCTCAGTATAGATACTTAATTTGTTTAAATGGTTCTATAATCTGATCTAGGATCTGGCTACCCCACAAAGAGGTTTCGTAATAGATTTTTTTTATGAGAAATGGATGTTATCCACTAATTATTGTTAAATCTATTAGGTCCATGCTCTAACTAGATCCAAATACACATTAAAAAGCAATATGTGAATCTGTAAGACCTGGGATTCGAACCCGATGCCCATGATTTCATAAACTGACTTGGCCGGTTACATGTAAATTGTACCTACGTAAAACATTCCACCGTGGCACATTTCGCCGTGAGCTTTCTATCGGAAAGAGACAACCAATTTATTAGATTCAATATGAACATTAATTCAATTTCCATAGCTGATTTTGGCAATATTCATGAATAATTCAAGAATGAAAACCTAACCTAACCTAACCAAACACATAATCCAGTAAATCGGCTATTTTCAATATTTGTTTGCTGCTGGCTTCCTGTAAAGTGTAAGACAAAAGCCGTGTTTTATGTAGACATGAATTTTATGTCAGTACTATACGACCCAAAGAGGTTGGACGGTCTTTAATTTACGGCCATATATTTCCGATACAACATTTCACGATGAACTGCGATACGGCGAACTGCATACCTACAAGTTTCCGGACACGGACTAGGCCATCGGAAGCGGAAGTAATCTTACACAAAAATAATAATCAATGTTTTTCCAAACGTTTTTACTTTAAATTAAGATAAAACGCCCACTTTAAATTTACTGTATTTAAAATGTGGAGTGAAGTATTTAAATAAAGTTTTGAATAAAGTTATGTAGAATAATATGTTAAACTATACCACATTATATGATGCGCGAAGGGGTTAAGGTAGCCAGAAAAGTTGTCAGGACGCATAACTTTAACCCTTTCACTGGAAACGCCGCGTAAATACATTCATACATATTTATAAGAGATCACACATTACAGTTTATTGTCGAAAATACCAACTTCGCCCACTTTACGTTCTGTGGTGCATTCTCTGATAGGAAATTATGTATGACAGTTACTTGCTCAAGTAATTTATAACATTTTGTTATCCACGTCGCTGAGCTTAGGAAATCGAGATTTTGTCATTTTGACATGTTCGTTCCGAAATTTAATTTTTTGTGATATTAATAATAATTATTTTCTTTGAGCTACCATTTTGAAAATATATTTTAACAGCTTATTTAACTAGAAAAGTATTAAAGTTTGAACTACATGCAATTAAAATATATTAGTTTTTAATCAAATAAAATATGCTAGAATTGCATAGGTAAAATAAATTACAAAGGTAAATAGTATCAGATTCCTAGTAATACCTAACTGTGGTTTAGCGCTAAGTGGCCGGAATTAGTCGTCCAGTTTCTTATAAATATTATTATAGGTATCTTATATATATTATACTAAAAATTGACATGTGTGAGACTAGTTTCACAAATTCCACACGTGTTTCTTTAGTCCTCACACTTACCCATATTAGTTCAGGTAATTTAACAGTGACGCCATCGCTGCAACAGGTTCTTACAATACAAATATTATTGTCTTAAATATACTTAATGGATTAAAATTT
Organism: Rhyacophila brunnea; assembly: GCF_057557595.1. Classification (NCBI taxonomy): domain Eukaryota; kingdom Metazoa; phylum Arthropoda; class Insecta; order Trichoptera; family Rhyacophilidae; genus Rhyacophila; species Rhyacophila brunnea. Next base: position 2,020,548 of record NW_028232796.1, on the reverse strand, counting down.
TAAAAAATTCTAATCTTCTAATTCAATTACTTTAAATCTGTAAATTTGTAAAATTAAATATTACGACCAAATTATTATTTAACCGTTTCTAAAAAATAATGCCAAGTATTTGATTTCTTCTATCGCTTATATAAATATTTTCAAAATTATGTAGTATGTTCAATAATTAGAGCGTTACATTCTTAAACCTTGTGAATTATTCGTTGAATAAAAAAATAGCTTATGAAGTATTTGTAAATTTGTAACGTATTGGCTGTATCAAAATATATTACCCATGTGTAAGCCAACAGTTTCACTGTCATGTGTAAGCACTGAAAATGTTCATACGACAGTTGCGACAAAAATACGGGTGGGACCGATGCAACGCGTATGCCGATGTTTAAAAATATCGATTGTCAGTGGCTAAACGTTGCGATTGTGATCTGTTAGGGCCCTACCTTGGCCCACCTACGGTGTACATCCGATTTTTTATTCGAAATTTCGAATCAATTTTTGAACTTCCAAATATTCCTACGATATGTATATAGTCTTTCTCGGTTTCTACGCGGGTTTCAATTATTTACCTTATTTAAATATTTATTGATTTAATATATTATTAAATTTAAAGTACCTAGGTATCTAATAATAATATAAAATATTATTGAAATACGCATTTTTCAAAAACCGCAGAAACATACAAAAAATAAGCTGAACGCGATTCGAACTTAAGTCTTTAACTTATCAGGTGATAGCTCTTATTTAAGGGCCAAGCGACACGGCGTTATAGATTACAGAAAATGTACGCAAATTATGGTCCACCATACCTGATTTCAACTGATTCCAATTGCAATTATCACAATTTGCGTCAATTTGCTGTACCGTGTGGTTCGGGTCTATTCTATCTAACGAAAGACCGACTATATTCAGGCCGTGGAACTGTTACGCAAATTATGATGGTAGTGCTAGTTATTGCTTATCTGTTGCAATACATGAAGACTTTCGATTGCTTATTTCGTTCAAATTATTGCCTATTATTTCAAAATGCAATAATGCACTTGAAGTATGAGAATTGATTATTAGTAATATCATTCAAGTTTACAGTTTCGGGTAACGAGCTGATTATATCGGGCCTTGTATCTAACTATATTGATTTAAAAATACAAAAGCCGATTGCCAATAGTACCTAACTCAATTTGGAAAACGCTTCAGAGAGTATTAAGAACCATTAATTAATATTTGTCGCAATTAAATATGGCGCCTGTAGCATAGTGGTCAATGTGCATGGGCGCGAAACCCGAGAGATGCAGGTTCGATGTCTGCCGAGTGTCATACTTTTTTCAAAAAAATGTTTTTCTGTTGGTTATAATATATTTTCTCAGAATTGTTTTAATTATGTATGTTCAATAATTAGAATATTACATTCGAATTATTCGTTAAATAAAAATATAGTTAACTACGTATATAATAATATGTTCATGTCTTGCAGATAATTTCTAATAACGTCGATATTTAGAGAAATTTATATTCCACCAATAAATCGATAGAAAATAATGTACATCATTTTAATCATGTAATGATATTACTAACATTATTTTTTATAGTTGCCGTCAGAAGTAGGTAAGTACCTAATTCAAAATTTTTATTATGACTTCATTATTACAATATTACATGCCCTTACTATATTATTGAACAGTTAGTAGCAAGAATGACAGATAAATAATTAAATTCAACAAACATTTACGCTATTGTCAGGTAAATACATTTTACCCAAAATGATACATAAATTTTATAGCTATATAATAGGATTAATAAGCACTGTGATAAAAAGTATGGATTTTCTCTCACTATTTATTTTCATATATTTGTAGAACTCTTACAAATAAAACATTAAAAAAATGATTATGCTATACTTAAACAATAAGGGAAAATAAAACAGAACAAACTCTCGATTTTTTAAAACAAAAACGACTGATTATCTTTGAATTAAATACCTACACGTTAATTTAAAATTATTTCTTTAATACTTCATTGAATTTACAGCCAAATAATACAAGGACTAACATAAGTATCAACTTTATAAAAAAAGCCTGATTGCATAATAACATATCTGCTTCAGTGGCGAAGGGTGGAGGGTAAGCTGTTAAGATCCGACATAAATAGTGCACACTTAATTTTGTCAGTCAAAAGTAGATTTTTCATTGAACTTAATCTATACTGTGTAGATAGTGTTTTTTAGTTTTTAGAATTCAATTAAACCCTGCCTAATCCAAGCCATAGTAGATAATATTAAAAAATATTTGTTTATTTATAAAATATTTAAAATTGCCATTAAAATTAAACCATACATAATTTTAGATATTTTATAGATAGATGAATATTTTTTATTGATTATAGTTTGGTTTTGGCAGGGCTTAATGAATTTAAAAAAAAATGAACCAACAATATAATATTATGTATTCTTAATCGAACAAAAAAAAATAAGTATGAATGAAAAGGTGTGCACAGTTTTGTTTATCACCCAAAATATACTAAAACAATTGTGGTTTGGTTTATGCAGGGCTTAATTGATTTTTAAAAACTAACCATCACCATCTGTAAATTGTCGTCTTATTTCAATAAAAACAAATACGTGTGACTAACAAAGATTAATGTGCACTATTTATGGCTGATCTTAACAGCCTACCTCCACCCTTCGCTTCTGATCTGCTTATAGTAATAACATAATATATGAACTATAATTATTATCACACAAAAAAACTGTGAATAAATTGGAATCCAACTAGTATAAGAAATTATTTTTAGATTCAGTAGAATAGAATTAATGAAAAACATTTTAATTGTGTCCAAAATAGTATGTAAAAATGTATGATATTTTAAAGGGTCATGTTACTAAAACTGAAAATGTTCTGTAAGCAAAATAATAATTACTCTGAAGGTACGTGAGTATTATATTACCTGGTTACATTTTTTTGATATTGCGTACCCACCTGTGCTATGTATACCTTATGTGTATTTGCATGAAACTTTTGGTTAAGTTAATATACAGACGAAAGCACTATTAAGCTTCTAGGAAATATGATGTTGGTTTAAAGCTAAATACCTTGATACTGATCTTAGAGGGCCAAAAGGCATTCTGAGGCATATTGAAACGTGGGCGAAGACCTCAAAGGTTATCAAAGGGTCCACCAGAAGCCCACGCGCCATAAAATTGGACCGTATATCGCTTGTGTGTGTACAAGTAGTCGTAAAATATACATGGTAAAATAATATATTTTTCTAAATGTCTCATTATCATGTTGGTAACATAAATTATAATTTTATTATTTTTTGCTGTACATTAAATTTGTGTATGTAATATTATTTAAGTATCTATCTATTATGATATTGAGAATATTTTCTCAATTTATTTTAGTTTGACCTGCACTATTTGCTTAGTAGGTATCAATAACACTACTAATGATGAAGACTGCCTTTTGGAGTTAGGAAGACGATTCATTCGTTACTTGGTTGGTAGAGCAGCCGTCTTTGAAACCGTGAGTTGCAGGTTTGTCCCCGCGGTTGGGCACTAAAACACGCATATTGTTATAGTGTTTTATAACCTGTTCAAGGGCACAATGAGGGGTGAATGGCTAACACCATTTCTTGTAAAAAAAAGTTTCTATAACCTTCACTCTATGGAGACTTAAATACTCAGCACAGGTGTGGACATGGTAATATATTTTTTTTAATTAGGGTCTATAAAAAATAATATTATGGAATTAATAATAATGAATAAAACCGATATTATTATTATTAGAATTTGACAATATTAAATTTTAAGCTAACTCGACTGACATGAAAAACCAAATCATATTGTATACAAACCGCGTTCTATTATGGCTAAGACACACATCACGGCAGTTTGAGCATGTTGACGCAGGTCTGTACATATTTTTAAATAAGATATAAGAAAATATAGCGAATTTTTCTGCCAACTAGCTTATTTTCTTACACTATCTATAGGTATGGTATGTTTGTCAATTATTTGAGTTGGCAACACCACGGTACTTTTACACATAAATCTTTAAAAAATATTCAATAATATTTTTATAGTTACAGAATGTGATTCTAAGAAAGAGATAAATAAATACATTAACATCTTTACTAGATAAGTAGGTAGTTGTATGTTATAGTTTTTTTTATCGTGGGGCCCTTCAAAATCAGTCAGTGCCTCAGACCTCCAATTCCACAAACTTGTCACTGTTAAGGACCCTGCTTTTGTTCTCTACTCTACGGCGGGGGTAAAATAAATATCACAGATATTATTGACCTTGATTTTAATACACATTTCAATTATTAAAAACGATATGTAAAATTGATTGATTAATAGTCTCAAAAAAACATTCAGTGACTCTTGATGTTTTGATACGTAGCCTGTCGAGATTGTAGTTTTTTTTTGGCACATTTTTACTTTTATTGTGTCGACGGAATCTATTAAGGCGGACGTCTGCCTGATTTAGACGAGACACATTACAAGGCAAGTATTTAGGCAACCTCCCTTAAAAGCGATCAACCTTCTGCCCGGCGTATAATGTATCACTAATGCGCTGTCTATCACACGGCCGGAGAACCCATTTAACATAAAGGTATACAATACAAAACGTATCTAGAATGGTGATCTATATTTAAATGGGTTATTCTGAATATCGTGTAGGTAAGTTAAGACTCATTGGTTTATTTAGTTTAAATCATGATACATCCTCGCAGATGGAGCATTCGGCGACTATAACAACACCTAAACTTTTTTTCTCTAATGCTAACAGATAGCGGGCATCTCTCCGATAAAGATAACGCTTCTTGAATTATGAATATTAGTAGATATACTTTGTGACTGGACAAAAATATAATAGTTACTTAATAGATATTATATTTAAAAATAACAAAAACAAAACTTGTGATAACCTAGATTCTTCGACTAGCTCTTAATCATCTTGTTAAATTATACACTCAAGAAAATTGCAAATGGCCGACAATAATAAATCCGTTGTCTAGGCAATGGAACAATTCTACTATCAAACCTGCGTTCGTATACATCTGTATGATTCGCAGCTAACTTAATACTGTTGATTATTTTCGTAACGGTGTGCGTGCGTCAATTTCACTCTCTACCAAACGCCCCAAAAGAAGTATAACTTCAAAAATTTGCTACCTACTATATACACTATATTAGGGCATTACATACCACCTACAATATTATGGTGTTATCTAATCAATTTGTGCTCGGCATTAATTTGTACTTTAGCTGGCACTACTTACAATTCGGATCCATGGCTGACTGCGCAACCGTCCTCTAGGAATCTCTAATCTGAGCTCTCACTATCGAGTAGGTTACACTTAGCTTTTCTTTGTCATTTTCGACGTTATCCGCTCATTCCGGGAGCGGCCCAAGGTCGAGTGTCTACAAGGGTCCATTCTCCATAAACTTTATGGAGAGCTCTAGATCCACCAAATCTAACAACGTAACCGGCCCACCTGAGTATTCGGCACTATTATGAATGGTAAAACGAAGGATACGGAATGTATAAAAGCAGAAATAGATTTAGTTGAAGCTTTGCATATCCTTTTTTTGAACAAATAATATCTGTACACCTAATCTGAGTACATAAATAAATAATCTGTATTCGTCAAAAAAATTGCAATTTTCAATTAATCCAAAAATATTTGCTCAGAATCTCGATTAATATATTATATCCATGTAGCCTCAGCTGAGAATATTTGAAAGATAAAAATACGATATTGTATAAGAAAATTAAATGGTAATACAGCAGAATTCGGGAGTGCCAATATAAGTTATTATAAAATTTTAATTTAATTGTAATTTGAAGAACCTCATTATAAACGTAAATATAAAAAATAATTCTCATGAATCATACTAGATGGGTCGATTGCTTAGAGGACAAAGTACTCACCCGGAAAGTGAAAGACGTGAGCTCTAGTTTTTTAGAGAGAGGTTTTTTCAAATCGTGTTTTTCATTAATAAAGAATCTAAAATTCTTAAAATTGTAGGTATGTATATTCAGTATAGAATAAAAAAGTACATTTTAGTATTTATGTTTCCATTGACACGTTATTGATGATCATAGGAAGATTTTTGTAGTTAGCTTTTTTTTAATTGTGGTTTGTAAAACTTTTTTTCTTATTATTTGTACTTACTACATATTTTTTATATTTTAATAGTTTCTTGTATTTTTTATTAGTAAGCCGCCACCATTTTGCAATAACTAATAATTGATCGACTGAAAAAAAATAACGAGTAGGTACCTATATGAAAACAGAATTTCTACAGGTCATTTTTTAAAAAGCATTATTGTATAATATTTGCACATATTATTAATTTTTGTTTATTTACCTATTTTAAATTATTCATAACCTGTGACAGAGTGGTACCTACCTACATACATAAAAAAACATAATATTTGGAAAAAATCTATTCCGTTTATATTGCAGCCACACCTATGCATGGTGTGAAGGTCTATTATGAATATTTAGTGTCCTCACAAAAATGACATTTCAAAATAGTATTCCATTCTTTGGGCTAAATGGATTCCTGATGAAAAAAGAAATTTATTTATACAGAACGTGTTTTTGACACGAGTACAGAATGATTCGTTCTTTTTATCATAGCATCAAGATTTGACACACCCTTCTCTATCCTTTCAAGAAAACCCTAAATTCTATTAAACGTTCGAAAGTTTTCGAGGTTTTCTTATATTATTATTATCATCGATCTATTTGTATTTTTTCTTATGCGATTCGAATATTAACCCAGTCTCATACTTTAATTTATTATCATTACTACTAACTCATATTTATTTTAAATTGATCGATTTTACTGAAGTTGAAAAATCTTAACTAGATTAACACGAAGTCATCTTTAAAACTACATAATTATGAAAATATTCCGAACGTGCTGGATCTGGAGAGCACTGTTATCTATGATCCTTCCAAATTATGGAATATGACCATTAGGTATATATGAGGTGTTATAATAATTCTACCAAATGAAAGTTATCAACATTGTAATTTAAATCACGATATAATTACTAACGTGATATTAGGTATATAAACTATTAGCAAGTGCAAGTTAAAACATGTTAGTTAATTTTGTTGCAATTAGATAGGACACGTATAATAGCATAGTGGGCAGTACACATGGATGCAAATCTCGAGGGATGCAGCTTCAAATCCTACTGGGTCTCATATTATTTTTTCTAGTGATTATATTTTTCAAATTATGACGTATATTATGATAATATTATATAACTGGCAGACATCAGAAATTGTTCATTTTTTATAATGACATTGCATTTGCATTTTTAAGATTATTTTTATTTAAAACATGATTTTGGTTGTTTAAAAGTTTAAATTGTACACGCAGAAATCTTGCAATATTACATGTTACTGTTGATTGAAGTGGAACTACTTTTTTACTACTTACTTACTTACTTCACCTTCTCACGCCCCAACATTGGGGCACAGGGCAAACACAATTTCGCGCCACTTTCCAAAGACCATGGCCAACTTTTACGCCCCCTACCATGTCAGACATGCAGTGCATAGATCGCTATTGTAGCACCGCTGCAGGGTGAGGGAGGGCTGACCACGGCGACGGAACCATTGAGGTTGTACCCCAAGGGTATGGAGTTTCGCACTCTCTGGCGGCAATCGGAAAACATGTCCCAGCCACGTGATATTATGAACTAGCTAAAAATATTTTATTTTATCATCTCACTTTATGCAATTTTGGACATTGGATAATATGATATTTATTTTTAGCCATTTACGTATTAAAAATATTAAACAAAAACAAAATAGGTATCTACCTATTTAAGTTAAGGTAAATTTGGGTAACACAGGAATATAATCTTGTTTTATTAATATTGCTTGCAATGATAAGCAGATTCAAATCAAGTTTTAAAACAGGATGATGCTATAAGAAGACGTGGTGTCATTCAAAGTGTTTATGATCGTACTTGCATTCTTTACGTATTGGTGACATTACATAGCAGTAAACTATAGTTATTTATTTTACAATATTACTAGATAAATTTACCAAAGTAGGTATATAACAGAACTCTGGTGTGGTGATTTGGTGAAAAGTCATTGAATAAAAATGTTATAATCATATTTAGTTGTCAAGTGACTTGTATTAATAATTATCACTATCTACGAGTAAATAGTGCATATAAATTTCAACATCCATAACTTGAAAACACTTCAGATACCTATACTAATTATATACGTATCAGAAAAAAATCTCCTTTGAAAAAAATACGACACCCGACGGGGTGTATGTTCAATATATGCAGTGTATGTTACATTCTGAAATCTTGTGAATTATACATTGAATTAAATTAAATGAATGATATATAATACATTTGTTATTGTGAAAATGCTCACTACAACATAATATTAGATATTTAATTCAAGGACGTTTGCTATGTCCGTCTTGGACATTATGCGTTTATTAAAAGAATATACCTAGTGAATTGAATAAAAAATAAAAAATGATGTTTTGTGACCCCATTTTTAGCTTGATGTAATGGTATTTTGAAATATAATTAGTTATCAGAAAATACATTTTTTTAATAATCACTGCTATAAGTGCCATCTTTTACCAATCGATTGAAATATAATATGTTTTTAATCTTTAAACTTGGTTAATTGAAAATTAATATATCGTGATTACGACACATTAAAACTGGAGTAAATGTTTATAATTTATATAATATATAACATCCACGATGACCGCGCGGCTTAAGCGTCTGCCTATAGCGTCGTGGGTCCCAGGTTCGAATCCTGCATCTAAAAAGTACCTACACATATTGTTTGTTAATTTGTGTATGAGTCTATCTAGAGTATGAATCTAATAGGTTGAGCAAGTGGGTGATATCCATTTCTCGTAAAAACAAAATATGTTAATACAAACCTCCACTCTGTGGAGCCCCACATGCTTTTATAAAGATCGGACATGGTCGAAAGAAGAAAGAATATTACTAATATAATATTTTTAATAATACTACATCCTATGAGGGCCAATGATAGCAGTGTAGTTAGTAATAGAAGTGAATCAATCAAAAACATCTAGACTTTGAGAAAATCATATAAAATAATCTTACCGGGATCGAGCCTGAAGCACCCGGTGAAAGGCTATTACCATAATACATAATAAATTATGTACTAGGCAATTAACAAGGGCAGACAATTTTATGAGGTAGGTATATATTTGATGTGAAGTAAATGGCATGTTTATGCAAAATATAAAAAAAACAGTATTCGGTAATTTACATCGTTTTTTACCACTTGAAATGATGTATTATCAATGATAATATCACTTATCATTATTCAAAATAATATATCATTGATATCAAAGTTACTAGTAATGCTTAAATATATAATCATCTAGTATTTAAATCGGTGTTGCTAGATATTACAACTCATTTAATAATAATGTGATTGGTTTTAATAAAATCATGTCGTACTTCAACGCGAATCTGTAACTACCCATTAAAAGCTCTGCTTGTATATATCTATATAGGCCGAAATGCCCGATATATTTCCGACAAATATGGACGAGAATGAGTCAGTCACTTTTAAAAAGGCTGATCACAAGATATGAATCTTCAACCTGTTTTTGTATTGATGTATCCTGCCGCCTCTACTCTCCTGATTGCCTGATACATATTTGATTTTATTTTGTTATTTGGAACCGCTCAGATATGAAATAAAATAAAAGGAAAACAGACAAACGTAAATAAAGTGATACGTTATGACTTTATTTGTATGACAATGAAAAAGGTATGCAGAATCCAGGCATCTTTGACCTTTGTGTATTTTAACATACAATAAAATTATTGCTTGATATTCGATAAATCTACAAGAAGTTTTCATTAAATTTTTGATAAGATTTTCTTATTTAAATAATAAATACAATGAAAAAAATAGTACCTTCACAATTAATTATAATAATTATGATGTCTTCTGAAAACATTTCAATACAATATTTGAATTATTATTTTATTTTTCCTAATTTTTTTTCAATATGTTTCTTAACACTAAAACAATTATATATGACATTTTTAATCGGTAACAGAAAAAAAACCGTCCAGATAATATTAATTCTGTTTGCCAAAAAGAAAAATATCTTGAAAAATTGGAAAAAGAGTTGAATATATATGCAGCATTAATCATTATAAATATTTGGTTAAACGAAAAAAAAGACACGTCAAACCATCTGAATTAATCAATTTCAAAAAAAAGAAAGCCATATTTTTTTCAATAGAAGGAACTGCTAGAATTAAATTTGCTTTTTACTATTTTTAAAAATAGTGTTGAAAACTACTTGTCTCTCTTTTGCTCTTACACAGAAATTTAGCACTCTTAAGGGGGGACATGCTCGTCGAAGGTCAAAATTGAGTTTTTATTGTATTTTCAAACCATGATCCTGGACACTCCTTAAACGTTGTAGATAATCTATTTATATAATTTTGAAGCCTTATTATCCTTTATAGTTATTTTAAACATATGATGACTGCATAAAGTATTTTTGTTACATAAAATAGTATTCTTTTAAACCTCTCGCTCTAATGTTTTAGAATATAGTCATATTTCGGTACATAACTGTGCAGTGGTGTTAAGATTTTTTACATTTATTAATTTTTAAACGCATTTATAAAATCATTAGCATAATTTATTACGAGATAATTTTTGTAAAATATTCACGATAAAAAATTATATTGATAATCTCTGTGATCCCAAATTTGACAAGAATTAGGCATTTTATTATTCAAAAAATCGGCAAGATTAACACATTTGAAGATGATTCCAAAGATATTTATTATAAGCTATGTCTTTGACCATTCAAGTGTGATAAACATGTTATGAATAATGATTGCTTTATAATAATTATTGACCTAAGAAAAGGTAGTGTTTTTTTGAAATACGCCATTTCTTTTGTCATTTCCCAGTGGTTAAGCTACAACATACGGCCGTAGCTATTAATTGACAAACTATAATTAAGGTAGGGAGTAAAATGGTATTAACGCGCGTGTTTGAACATGTACCGTTTAAAAAAAAATAAAAAAAATTCGGTTAGGTACACGTTCAAACACGCGCGTCAATATCATTTTACTCCCTACTTCAATTATAGTTTGTTAATTTATGGCTACGGCCGTATGTTGTAGCTTAACCACTGGGGAATGACAAAAGGAATGGCGTATTTCAAAAAAACACTACCTTATTCTTAGGTCAATAATTATTATAAAGCAATCATTATTCATAAGATGTTTATCACACTTAAATGGTCAAGGACATAGCTTATAATAAGTATCTTTAGAATCATCTTGAAATGTGTTAATCTTGCCGATTTTTTGAATAATAAAATGCCTAATTCTTGTCAAATTTGGGATCACAGAGATTATCAATATAATTTTTTATCGTAAATATTTTACAAAAATTATCTCGTAATAAATTATGCTAATGGTTTTATAAATGCGTTTAAAAATTAATAAATGTAAAAAATCTTAACACCACTGCACAGTTATGTACCGAAATATGTATATATTCTAAAACATTAGAGCGAGAGGTTTAAAAGAATACTATTTTATGTAACAAAAATACTTTATGCAGTCATCAAATGTTTAAAATAACTATAAAGGATAATAAGGCTTCAAAATTATATAAATAGATTATCTACAACGTTTAAGGAGTGTCCAGGATCATGGTTTGAAAATACAATAAAAACTCAATTTTGACCTTCGACGAGCATGTCCCCCCATGTTTTTAAAATTCGTGTTTTGTTGTTTAAAACCTTTATTTGATTGAAATAAATAATCTAATAACAAATAATCGTTTGAAATTTAAATAGTTTTTTAAATAAGTACACATTGTAAAAGGCCATTAGCTATTATATCTGCTTTGGAAAATAATTTATTTGCCATTTTTACGGATGTTTATAATATACAAAATATACAATACAACACGATTATATAATGTTTGAGGCTTTCACGGTTGTTTTTTATCGTAGTATATTCTTGGGTTGGAAACGTCGAGTAAAGAAGGAAGAAGGAGACACGGTGAAAACCCAAGAATATACTACGATAATACAACACGAATTTACAGGTTCCGATTTTTTTAAAGTATGTATATTTATTGATCCAATCGATTCCATTAATAATAGTAATTTAAAAAACAATTTTAATTTAAATTCAAATCTATTTATTTAGATATAGTAAACTTTATAGTAAAGACAAATTCAAGATGTTCACACCATGATATGATGTGAATAGACTGAATAACTAACTGAAGACTATAGATAGAGGAAGATGGATAAAAAATTGTGAGGAAAGTCCTCAGAAGAATTGTTGTAGATATTCGAGAAATTGTTTAAGGAGATTTAAATATAATATAATTGAAAAGCTGTCGAGCTGGATCGATCAAAATGAAGAGAGACCCTCTATCACCCATCAATGATGATAAACAAACCACGAAAATTACAAAACCACTTTAAATTCTAATGGATTTAATTAGAATTAATTGTATTCTTTGCCAGTGTGTATTAACCTTTGGGTGATTACCCATAGTCAAAAATAGTACAAAACTAAAATCCATTAGAATTAAAATTTAAATTCCATCAAGTACCTTCGGTCGATAGTATTAATATTATAAAAACATTTTAATTACTAATTTCTTTTGCTACCTAGTTAGTACTAACGTGAATAAATGAATACAATAATATTTACTTGTTTGTGTAATATTACTATTTTAAAATACATATTTTTTTTATTTTAATCTTTATGGGAACATAATTATTTATTACTAAGTAAATAATTATTGTGGGCAGGTACGGCCTTTAAACTAGTGCACGAATCACAACATCGATAAGAGATTCACAAACGAAATTGTTTGAAGTCAAACAATAATGACGAAGCAATATATATATTGCATTTCATACTGTCAGAAAAGCTTCTCCAACAAATTAATATTATAACGCAATGTTAATAATTTAATAAGTAATAATAAAAAATGAATTATCAGCCAGATATTGAAAAATAGCTTCTCGCGAAGACGAAAGTAAATTGTTGTATTAAATCAAAATGAAGTTGAAAAAAATAAATGATAAAAGTAGGTTGAAGTCATTACGCATTATTGTTTTATTTATATGTATCATCATACTAGTATTACCTGCATTTTCAGTCATTTTTCCCTTAACAATCAGTTTCCTAAATTATCTCTCTGAGGGCTCTCTAAGGGCTCCCCTTTCATCCATAACTACTCTCGTTTTTCTTAATTACTCTATAATATAGTAATACATAATAAAAAAATCGGTGTGTGTACTTATGTACGCGCGTTAGAAGTTATGCTTCTTTGGCGTAACAAAACAAAAACAAAACTTGTGATAACCTAGATTCTTCGACTAGCTCTTAATTATCTTGTTAAATTACACACAGAAATAGGACCGCTTATTGGAACGCCGTTGGTTGATTTCTATACACTTTAACTTATATTACTAAATTATATAATTATTTATCGTTATTTTTATTTTTAAAGTAACAACTGCCACTATGACGTTTAATAGTTTGTTTACGTAAGGAATTGCAAATGGCCGACAATAATAAATTCGCTGCCTAGGCAACGGAAAAATTCTAAACTATAGTATACTGTATAATCGTCACGATTGGAGTATCATACTGTGGCGTAATGGTAGTGCGTTCGGCTGATAACCGAACAATCGGAGGTTCGAATCCAATCGAGTGCGTTTATTTTTGTGTGAAAAAATAAATTATGTGTTACATGTCACACGCCAAAAATACACTTTGATCTGATTTTCCAAACGCGCCTAAATAAGTATAATTACAAGATAAAAAGAGCTTTTTATATACCACGTTTTTAATTTTTCTATTGAATCATATAAACTTGACAATGTATTAAATAATTGAGGACAAATAAGGCAATAATTATTGTCAACAAATCATTTTTTTGCTATTTTGCAACAAACAAAATAATATAGAATACTGAAATGTCATTTTGATTTCCATAGTAACGCACGTATATATTAATAATTTAGTTGCTAGGACCACCCTTTTACCAACCAATAATAGTGGCTTGGATTACGGATTTCTTCCGAAATAACTTTTCATACAAAACAGAATTAACTGAAAATGAATTCAATTCTACGTAAAGATGGCTAAAAGTATTAAAATAATGCATTGGCATCGTGTTCTGATATATTCTAAACGTTTCAAATGTCTAGCTAGTCGGGAAGTTAGTTAAAAATCGATTGCAAGATTTTTACTGGATAAACAACCACCGGACAAACAAGAATACGAGCTAAGAAAAACGTGGTAATAACTTCAAAAATAAATCAATACATACTTTAAATCAAATGGAAATATAATTGTGTGAGGCGTTATAGATGTTTTAAAAAAAATATACTCCTTAATTATTCGGAATAGTGTGCATTCCGAAATATTGTTGTACTCGTATTTAAGTAAAATAGTAGAAGTTAAATTAAATTGCATCGTTCTAACCAAAAAAAAAACAGATTATTAAAATAAATATAAATACAAAGCCAGTCGCCATAGACCAAGAACTTGAAACAAGATATGCTTTACGATTTAATCATCCGGAATTTACTCAAATATTACCAATATTGGATGTTATGCATATTATTACGAGTCCATACCTCCTACGCAAAAATTAAAAATAATTTATCCTTTACATGTATCTATTTTTTTGTAATTTTACCGAGGCTTAGACTGCGATTCGCTGTCATATTGCCTCTTCTCTTCTAGAAGGGGATCCGTCGATCAGGTCCTCACTCCTATTCTGTTAAATAACTTTACAATTTTGCCTAGCTCTTCCGTTTTATCCACCGCCAGGACACCCTTCAATTCGTCGACATTCTCATAGATATCCGCAATTCGCAGCTGTACTCTGTAAAGTTCATATTTAGGGCATTGTAGTGCTATATGTACAATGTCCTCTAAAACATGACATTCATCGCAGAGTTGCGATTCGCTTCTTCCCATGAGGACATCAAATCTTTTGCCAATTGTGTGCCCTGTTCTTAGCCTCAGTATTAACTTAAACTCATTCCCCGTCAAAGGAGACTCTACAAACCAGGGCACCTCTCGTGGTGATGGTAGAATAGACTTATTCCATTTCCCCTTTTCTAATGATGCCCTATGGTGAAAATCTATCCTATTTAAGTTTATCCCATATTACTCCACTGTCAAGACTTAAAATTTGTTACAGCTATATATACTCAGAATGCATTAGTTTATAGCCCAAAAACACTGTTAGGATAACTAACTCAATCTTCGTAGAATTTTTGAATTTTTTTTTTATTGAAACCATTACAAAAATATACCTACATATTTATTAACACATTGGGAATCACTCTAAAATGAAAAAAAGTACACATAAAGCAAGTGCATTTCGGCGATTATTTTAAAAGATAGCTGTGTGCGAGACGTAAGCTAATTAAAATATCTATTCTGGATGAACTCGCTCGAGTGTATAATTAAATTTCATTGGATTAAAATATTATTACATCACCCGCGTCAAGATTTCCTCATCGAATATGACAGGTAGATAAAGAGAGATAAAACCTAAAAATCTCACCTCTTGGAGTGTGGTTTCGAGCCCCCACGTTGATCTTGAAGATAATGGGATTTTTTATAGTCTAGAACTGATTTTTAATTCTTATAGGTACCTATTATGTCTTATTGAAGAAGGCATTTATTATCATAATCATAATTATTCAAAATTTTAGATCATTGCTGATAATAATGTGGCTACCGCAATGAAGCATGAAAAATATATATATTAATAAAATATTTATAGTACCGACCTACCAGTAGCGAAGGGTGTACGTAGGCTGTTAAGATCCGCCATAAATAGTGAAAATTACACTTTGTTAGTCAAACGTATTTGTTTTTATTGAACTACTACATTTTACAGATGGTATTGGTTAGTTTTTAAAAATCAATTAAACCCTGCCTAAACCATAAGAGTTTTGGTACATTTTGGTCGATACGACAAAATTGTGCACACTTTTTCATTCATACTAAATATTTGTTTTCGTTGGATTAAGAATACATATTATTACACATATTGTAGGTTATTTCTTAAAAAATCATTAAACCACGCGTCAACCAAATTATAATAGATAACAATATTATTCTATCTATAAAATATTCAAAGTTATGTATGATTTAATTGCATAATTTTACATATAATATTATAGATAGACAAGTATTTTTTGACTATTATTTATTATGGCTTGGTTTTCGCAGAATGTAACTGAATTTTAAAAACTAATCAACACCGACTATAATAAATTGTTGTATTATTTCAATCAAAACAAATACGTATGACGGACAAAGTTTAGTATGCACTATTTATGGCGACTCTAACAAACTTACCACATAGAATATAGATCAATGTTTAAGTATGTCTCTATTGTTATTTTTTTCATCTGTTTCAACTATCTTCTTCCATCCAATAGACAGTCTTTTCCACTGTTCCAAAGATAAGGGTTGTATAAAATTGAAGAAAAAAAAATATGTGATGAAATAAATAAATGCAATACTTACCTATATTAAAACGAGCAAATAATACTTAGGTACATCTCTCGGCTCAGCTATTTCCATTTATATTAAATATGAAATATTCTTATGCCTTGAAAGATAATATAAAATAATAACATGTAATAAAAATGGTCATATTTTACTTTTATTTAGAATTTGAGTGGTCACCTAAAAGTCCTATAAGTAACTTTCAACATTCTACTAATATAACTGATTATTAAAATTTATTTTAAGTATTAAAACCAATATAGATATATGTTTATTCACCGAAAAAAATACAATAACATTTAATTAAAATAATGAACTTTATTTAACTTTCTCTTTTCTGTGGACGTTTATTTTTTTTATTTTGCCAACAGTAGATGAAACATGACTGATATATATTTAAAATGTAATTAAAAATTTACATGCCTGTGCTCATTTGGACGGAAATACAAAATATATTACCCAAATGAAAAAAAAGCTAATGTGTTCAACAAACACCTTCATATAATGTTGTTTTTTTATTCGCCTTCAAAGCAAATTATTTACAACAGAATGATCATGCTGATATTAAAAACGAGATAAGTTTAAATAAAAATGCTAATTTATTATAATGTAGATACACAAAACATCTATTAAATGTCTATGTATTATTTTGTTTTATGCTGAGGCAATGTATGTTGTAATATTTTTTTCTCATTAAATTACATTTTAAAATACACTTAAAATTCATTATGTATTTTTATATATATACATAAACATTATAATGTACCGCAATTCAAGATAGTTTTTAAGTGACAGAAACATTGCTAATATTATTTTGGCATAAAAAATTCAAAATTTAAGTGATACTTTCCCTACTCCTACTTGAATGACACCTGGTTCAAAGTCAACAGGTATCAGATACCTATAGTATTATTATTTGGAACCTTTTTAAAAGGTAGAATATAATATAATGGGATGTGTATATGTCAATAGCGATCACAATAACTCTGGATATTCACTATTTATTTACACCGTTTTACTGGCCATGTATTTCAAAAATTAATCTTATATTCAGTAATTTCCCACAACTATAATTATTAATTAGACAAGATTCATTCAATACGGGTAGGTACCTAAACGTTTAAATGCGTTATTTTTACCACGTTTTTATCAGCTCATATTCTTGTTTGTCCGATACAGATTTTTTCTTGTGTGTCCAGTACAAATTTTTCTTATTTGTCCAAGATTTGTATTGGACGATTGAAGATTTTTAACTAACTTCCCGACTAGCTAAACATTTGAAACTTTTAGAATATACCAGAACACGACGACAATGCATTCTTACTTATGGCCATTTTTAAGCAGAATTGAACTAATTTTCAGTGAATTCTGTTTTATATGTTTCGGAAAAAAATATTTAAATGTAAAACACTATTATTGGTTGCTAAGAGGATACTAGCAACTAAATTATTAATATATACGTGCGTTACTATGGAAATCAATATGGAATGTCAAAATGACATTTCAGTATTCTATATTTATTCAGTATTTCTATCAAGTACAAAAAAAGTATTTATTAATACATAGAATTGTCATGTATATATATTCAACAGAAAATTTAAAAACGTGGTATTCTTATTCTTGTTTGTCCGATACAGATTTTTTCTTGTGTGTCCAGTACAAATTTTTCTTATTTGTCCAAGATTTGTATTGGACGATTGAAGATTTTTAACTAACTTCCCGACTAGCTAAACATTTGAAACTTTTAGAATATACCAGAACACGACGACAATGCATTCTTTTAATACTTATGGCCATTTTTAAGCAGAATTGAATTAATTTTCAGTGAATTCTGTTTTATATGTTTCGGAAAAAAATATTTAAATGTAAAACACTATTATTGGTTGCTAAGAGGATCCTAGCAACTAAATTATTAATATGTACGTGCGTTACTATGAAAATCAATATGGAATGTCAAAATGACATTTCAGTATTCTATATTTATTCAGTATTTCTATCAAGTACAAAAAAAGTATTTATTAATACATAGAATTGTCATGTATATATTCAACAGAAAATTTAAAAACGTGGTATATAAAAAGTTCGGTAAAAGGACGATAGGGGAATTGGGTTAACACAAGTTTGCGTTACTTCCCTCGGTACATCGCCAACTTTCGCGCCTTACGCCATGTTAGACCCGCAGCACGTTAAACGCTTTTTTAGCATAGCTGCAGGGTAAGGGAGGGCCGGTCTCGATAACGGAACTGTAGAGGTTGTGCCACAAGGGTACGGAGTGTCGCACTCTCTGGAGACATATACCAGCCACATAAAGTGTCTCTTCGTGATTACTTCAATCACCAAGGGCTGACGTATCCGCTTACGAACTCGAGTGTTTTTAACACGGACATACCAATGTACATCTAAAATTCGACGGAGACATCGATTCTCAAAGCTCAAAAGTCGAGACCTTGGATGCTCAGTAAGATACCACCACAGCCATACAGGAGCACAGCTAGCACGCACGCGTTGAACAAATGATATTATCATCACAATAGAAAAATATAAAAACTACATAATGTTAGTCATGGTATAGTGCAGGGATGGCGAACCTATGGCACGCGTGCCACCAGTGGCACGCGAGATGATTTTTCATGGCACGCGAATATTTTATTTTGAAGAGAAAAGAAATATTACTAATTTATATAAGTATAAGTATGTATTTAAAAATATTTTTTTTATAAAAAAAGTTTTACAAATAAAATATACATTTAAGTTATATAATATAATATTAAAAAATAATGACGATATAGCCATCCGTATTTTCGTTGAGTTTTCATAATAAATGTTTAGGTACCAATCGATGCGCAAACGGAAACGATGAAATTCATGCATAAATAAGGACAAGTAGCATTGTATAAAAAATTGCAGGCAAATCATTACGTTAAATGTAATCATACGATTGCATAGGTCGGTCCTTAGGATTGGGGAATTAAATACAAAAATATACAATCAACAAACCTTATATTAATTATCGGCAGCCATTCAAATATAATAACGACTTGTTATTTTACCCCAAACATAATCTCCAAAAATGGGGAAAACCGCTCAGTGATGGAGAATATAATATGAAAGATGAAATAAAAGTGGTTTAAATGCTTCCACGATCACTTTTGAGTAATTTGAAAACAAAGAAAAAAATATTCAATGAACAAAAAATATGCCTTCGGCTATAAATACGGTGAAAATAGCTCAATTATAATTTTTAAATCTTTTTAATAGATTTATTAACTATTTTTTTTAAAACTTTAAAAAAATCGCATAAAAAAAACTGCTTGGCACGTCGAATAGTTGAAAAATATTATTTGGGAAATTTTGGCACGCGTACGTAAAAAGGTTCGCGATCCCTGGTATAGTGCTTGTTATTACTAAAAGTTTGTCATAATATTGTATTATAATAATGGTGATATACTAATTCCGACAAATACTGCTTAAAATATGATTTGGTAATAAATGATCTTAAACGGTATTACATTTCTTGATAGAAAAAACAATATCAGCTAGATTGTAGGTATTTCGAGGATGAAAAGGGTTTGAAATCACATATCTATACAAAGTCTTATTAATAGGAATCAGCAATAGGTATATCATATTAATATAGTTAAGTATAAAATATTTTATGAATAATAAATTAAAGAAACTCTTTTTCGGTTTTATTTGCCGCTGAATAAAAATGCCGTTCACAAAATATAAAAGTGTCACTTTAACTTGATGAACGCTTCGAAGTCAAAGATAAAAGAGCCTTAAAAATTGGGAGACATTTTTTAAAGTTTGATTCGATCCCAATATATTAACGGTCTGTCGCCTGCCTTCCGCCTTTTCGGGCATATAATTCTACCGGTTTCCACGACACTGTTCGAGTTCGTTTTTTTATTAGACCGCGCGGGTATTATACCATATGATTTCAGGAATGTATGGCTCCCACATTGTCTGTATGTCACATATAAATTCCCCCGTGTCTACGAAAGCTTATCTGTAATCTTTTCATAAGAACAGCGATCTGAAAGATATTAGGATTTGTTGGTTGCATCACAGCCTTACGTACGGGTTATCCTATAATGTAATAAAATTATTAACGTATATTATTGTACAGTCAGTTTTAAGTAGCTACACACTTTATAAGTAGAATTATTAAGGTATTTACTTAGGTAATATACTTTTTTCAACTTTTATTATACTACAGTCTGAGTAGACCATTCTTTTAAGTCTGACTATAGGTTATCAAATCACCGAACTAATACATTGTAGGTACTCTGTTATCCTTCTAGTGTACTAATCATAAATAACTTGGATTTTTCATACGTCTCACGTAGTAGCCCATCTTATACCCCATCCACCCATTATTTAAGAATGCGATTTTACGCCAGATGGTGTGCGAAACGTATAATTGCGTTCATGGAGATTTTGGCAGAGTCGATGTTTGACAGATTGCAATTGACAGCCCGCGATTGTTGATAATTGTCATAGATACTTGTTTTCTTACGTATTTCATTATGATTCAGTGAATTATTATTTTGATTATTGTCTAATGGTATTATCTATTTTACAATTGATCCTATAATTGGTGCTTCATTTTATTCAATTATGACTGCTTTATTTATACTAAACTTTCCTTTCGTAGATGAAGCTAATCAACAATGCCGCAAATTTCGTAAAAGTGGCGACGCTTTCGAATTCAAGAGTTTCGTTAGTAAATACACATCAGACGCAGATTCATGAAATTCTAATAAATATAATATTATATTTTTAACAACTCAATTCACATGATTGTGCTGGAATCGATTTATGCATAATAATTATATGGTAAGTAGGTATACTATCACGATAAACATTTACTTTTATTTGTTTACCCTCTACGTTAAGAGATTTCCTATAAATAAATATTGTAATGATTATATTTATTCCATAACGTTTATTCGGTATTCGGATTATCCAGCCATAATGTAGTATTAAATCAAAAATAAAAGAAATATGAACGTATGTTATAGTGAGTTCAACATATAGGGACTACTAGAGATATCTAATGGCAAAATGCAAAAAAATCGATTTCTGTGTACAGTTTCGCACGCAGCTCCATGAACGCTAGACTAATTAGTAAATGATTGTAAACGGAAACAGCGTAAGGTTAGAGGGTAATAAACGATTCGGTTTGGCCTATTTCGATGGACGGGGTATTAGGCGTTGGGTTATGATAAATATGACAACTTTAAGGCTACTCAAACATCCTAATGACCACCCTATAGAATTTTATATTTAAGAAAAATGCATATTAAAGACCTTATTAATTTATACAGACTTATAGTTTTAGCGACGTCTCCGAAAAATGGTACAACAATCTTTTTGAATATTATAATATGTTCAATTACCTGTAGGTAGTTCCTAGGAATTACTTAAGACTTAATATTTATACAATGTATTGATGAAATTATATTATCAATAAACAGTAGTTGCATATTATAGTAATCATATGTGATCATTTTTGTACGAACTGGTGAAATAATCGATTACTTTGAACGAAATTTTCAGAGTTTTTATTTTTGAGAAAGAGGAGCTTGGAAAATAAGGTAATCTATAGAACTTTACGATGTACACAGTGCCCCAAGACTCTTTATAGAGATGCATTAAACATTAAGTTGTGGCCTAATGCTTACACACAAGGCGCTGAAAATTGATGTAGACGGCGGTGTGTCAACGCTAACTAATTAGAATCAAGTGAAAACCACTACAGTTCGCGTAAATTTTTTGAAAATTGTATCATTTACCCATAGACCTTAGACACAGTACAGACCAGTGCAGCTGTAGCGCGTCGACGCAGGTCTTACTTGATGCCAAACGCATCCGGTTAGAATCTGCAGTTGGATAAAAATAAATCTAATTTGAGATTCAAAACGTGGACAATATAATAATATATACCTAAAACGTACATCAATATACGGGTTGAAAAAAAAGTGCGTACTCCCAGATGGGAAGCACATACACATTCGCTGAGTATGTGGAGCAAATATTGGAAGTAATTTGCATGCATGACTGGTCTGATTCTTAAGATCGAAAAGAATGGAAGATGACGTTTTACTTTAAAATACTTACATACATAATGTTGACTGAAGTTATTAGAAGAAATACATAAAAGTAATAAATGAAAGAAATGCATCAGTAGCCTGATGCTGAGTACCTCCTCTACACGGAAGTGCATTGAAACATATATATGTCTGAGAGCGATTGAAGACACAAATCCACATTCCAATGTACTTCCATGTAGCGGAGGTACTCGGCATTTACCCACTAACCAATTAATATTATTTTCAAAATTGATTTTTCTACCCAGTTTCTCAAAAGGTTACCGACCACTGATGTAGTTAGTGTTTGTTATTTTTTAAAATTAAATTAAACCCTTAATCCAAGTCATATTAGATAATAGTCAAAAATATTCATTTATTTACTAAATATCTAAAATTATGCCATTAAACCATACACAATTTTAAATATTTTATAGATAGAAGAATATTTTTCATTGTCAAGTTTGCTGGTTTTGACGAATTATATCATTAACATATTATTAATAAGATGTCAAAAATGTCAAAATGTTATTTTTAATTACGTATTCACTTACGTATATATTCTCTTCTATATATATATATGAAAAAAGCGATACTTGGTTCTATCGAGCCAAAATTTATAAAATACTCATAAATTATAATATTATATTAATATTAATTAATATAATTCTAAACAAATCTGGAAGATATTTATGCCTATTCAAAATCAAATACAGTTCATTAGCTAGAAGCTATAAATAATACAACGCGTGGGACGTACATAGTTCAATTGCAATTCTCAATATTAAACGTCAAAAGTTTGAAATGTTTTCACAATTTCAAAGGTAATAATAATATGTCTGTATGGCGCAGCATATTTCGCTAGAAAATCAAATAGCTCAGCACGAAACAGATTGTTTTAATTATATTCGTTTATTTGATCAAAACAATAATCTTAACTTTTCATGCCACAGCTTGCAAAATCGTTGAGATTTCTTCGTTTGAGTGACAAAGATAAATAAAATATTATTATTTCAACCATATGGATACAATATTATTTTATTACAACTGCATGTGCGTGACAATATCACAGGTGAAAAATCTGTCGCATTAAAATGGTAACCGTAGCAGATACACACAATATGATTCAAGGCGTAAAATTCATTAATTGTATTATTTAAAAAAAATGTATGTAATAGAATGATATATATACTTATGTATTAATAATACTCATTCTTTCTGATACGGTTATTCTACATTTAAAATAGTGTTAAGCGAATAACTGCCAAATGATTGTCATATAAACTGTGAATGCAATTTCGTTTTGCAGCGGCCATATTCATAACTGCGTGTCCAGAAAATTGTACTACTGCAATTGGCCGTATCACAGTTTACCGTGAGATGTTCGCATAGCAATGTCACAAAATTCGTATATAAGTAAATTAGAAATAAATTGGTTATATTTGTATATAAATCTTAATGATACAAAAGTGCGTAAGGTTCTCATAAGTATCAAGTCATACCTATCACATATTTAATAATAATGACAGCGTTATATGAGAACAAATTGTTTAACCGACACTGATGCAATAAGATAAAGGAAGACCCTATATTATAAAATGACACAATTTTGTAAATGTTTTACAATTAAAATGTATTTTAATCTGTATTTATATTAGATATTCTAAAATTCTATTAATTTAATTAACAATGCGTGTAAATCTTTATGTTACTGATTTTTTAGTCCCAGTATAAATATATATTTTTTAAACGTGGTTTTATTTAATGTTTGATTTACTATTTCTGATAGAAATAGTAGTGTGAATCTAGTGCAACAATAAATAAGTTAAAGCTATTGTTTTGAACCGATTCTTATAACATAGCAATGAAAACTCTATCACTTAGAAAATATATTTTGAGGTCAACCAAGTCATTTTATTCCACATACTGACTCGTGTATTACGTAATAAAATATGAAAATAATCCCACGGTCCGAACAAAATTCTAGCATAAAAGCAATAACAATAAAACGTTGAAAGTTTCATCGCATGAAAGTTGGAAAATATGAGGTCGCCTTTCAAAGTATCTGCTTTCTGAAATTGTCTGCCCTGACCAGATGCCTACTTCAACGGACCATCAATCAATTAGAAAATCCGAGCAAAATATTCTGCAAAGTTTTTACAAGTTACAACTACATAATATAAATTGCTATGGAAACATATTTAATATTTTAACACTGTATTGAAAGCTCATTTTTGCAATGTCATTGTTATTTCAATTTTCATCAGGTTTTAATTATTGCTTTGGATATATAATATTTTATTAATAAATCAAGTTTTATGTTTAACAAACTTTGTATTTCTTAGCAATTCTTTCAATACAATTATCATTATGTTCATCCTTTCATACACTTCTACTAAGTAAATTCCATGTAAAATAGATAGTGATCGATAGAAAACTGATAAATTTTCGTGGCGATTAATCATTTGATAATTTCTGAGTAGGCGAATGAATGACATAAATCTCTTAAAATTAATTCACTCGTATAGCGACAGGTTGTCATCAACAATATACATATATACAAATAAATCCACAAACACGAAACCACATGGCCAAGACAACAGTACTACAGTGATACTGTTATAGTCGCAATCATTAATGCCGCTGTATTTTAATCAGTTTGGTAGATGACTGGAGAGTCCCCCAGATAAGGCATATAGGATATGGGTTTCAACAACATACACAGTGGTTTAGATTTATCCGCACTCAGATGAAGAACGTAAATATAACCCCCAAATATTTATGCTATACCTACGCATATTGGGCATCTCCAAAGCATATTTTATGGAGAGTTGGACTCTTAGGCGTAAAACCCACTTAACGCAGCAAGTGGGGCTCTCGCGCAAAATTTCACAAGTGGCGCGTAAATAATCGAAAATACAACGTAATCAAATACGCCAGCGCACACTGGATTTGACGACGCATTATGCGCGCCCGCCCCATGAGTCATCGTTTTTTGGCTTCTCGGCGATACAAATGAACGAAAATACAATGCAGTCCATTCATTGAACGCGGCGAGCAAAATCACGCTCTGGAAGCGTCGTCGATTGACGGGCGAGAAGCCATTATTTAATAACAGAGATCTCATTGTTTAATTTTATTGCGTGTCCGATATTTCGCTGGTAGAATAATGTCATCGTGAATATTAATTACAAGCCCCGAAATAATATAATATTTTTATTGCTTTGTTATGAAAGACGCTGATAATAATAATTATTTTGTGCTTCTTGGGCCCCTTATTACATAGGTGAAGGGTAATGTGCGGGTGGGAGGGGGTCTACTCAGTAGTGAGCGCGTCGAGCGCTTTTTTGGTGGGCTTTATGCTTTAGACCCCAAATTACTGACATTCACGGCACAAATCTCTTCAGTCTCATTTATTATTTGAACCACCTCCTCTCCTTCAATGGTTTCTATATTTTAATCAGCATGTCACTACTATATTTATTAGGTATCTATTTCACTCAGTAAAGGCCTATATGTTCTGATTAGTATATGACTTGATTAGAAAAAACGTAATCGATTTAATGAACATCCATACCAATATATTAGAAAACTTTTTGGGTTTATGATTTTTTTTTTTTTAAATCTCATTTTAAGAGTAGATACCTACCTAAATAAAAACAAATCATGCTCATTACTCTCAAGTTTCTTGCTTCTTATTTTAATTTGAAAAAAATAATATATTCTGTTAATATTATGTAGATATAAAAAAAGTGAATGAATATTATGTATTTCAGAATTATTATGAAATCAGAAAAAAAATCCAATTTCTCTCTTGACATTTTTGCAATTATATTCCATGACATTTATTTTTTACGACAGCCCTTACTTAAATTTCACGAGACGATATGCTTCTGTTTTATATTCTTCACCTCATTTATTAGTTGAGGTAGAGAGGCAAGGCTGAAGCAGTGACGTCAAAAAAATGTGATAATAGTGAATAAAAATACTACCAACTGAATATACACATAAAAGATTTATTTTATTGAAAATATATAATTTTAAAAAATCTCAGAAAACTACAATAAATTTCTAATTGTACCCATAATAAAAAATTGGGCCAAGTGGGTAGTTTCACTATCTGGGTGAGTGTTTTTATCTATTACGATTTGGCTAACGAGCTTTCTTTCATTCTTGTGAATAATTTGTAATAAATACGCTATCTGAGGTGTTTTAAAGTTTTCTAATTGAATTGGCATAATATATTATGAGGTGTTTTAAAACCATGTATAGAAAATTGATCTTCCATTCTTTGTTATAAAAAGATGAATTAATAATCATTAGCAAGTGCAATGCAATAAAAAATGGAATACCGCAATGTGGTTAGTTATATTAGTGTAATATAAATTGAATTTAGTAGCCGTTTCTTGACGTAATTTGGAATATTTTTTCGAATTACTTATACAAATAATAATATAACGTTGGTACCAACCTATTTACTATGTATTTGTAACATTAGAGTTATTCTAATTGTAAATTCTTTTAAATAGACCAAAACAGTAACTATTAATATAATATTTTGTCGCAATTAGGATTTACTAAAAATGAGTAAGTGAACTGTATGCAATGGAAGTAATGGATGCGAGATACATGGAGTCTGGAGTAACGGTATGATCTTGATGATAACAAAGTTGATGTTTAGTATAAGAAAATTTTCATTTTCTGAGTTTTTATTTACACTTTGAAATTCGGCATTGATTAGTTAACGTTCTGTTTTACACTGATTTGACACTTACCTTTATTACGCAAGTGTCAAGCTATTGTTACATTGGTAACAGGGTTATTTTGTGGTGTGAAATTGACTTAAATAATATTTATCGTCTAATATAATATCGTTTAGCTTATAAAATAAAAAATAAAAAAAATAAAAAAGCCTTTTTATTTCTTACAAACTAAGGTAAATGACAGTTAATTGACTATATCTAATGAATATATTTATAACCTATGAGTATATCTATTATGTATATGTATCTTTCTATGATTGTATTATCTACTTATTTTCTAGTTTATATAATATTAATTATTATTATTTTTTTATATTTTTGTGTAATACATATATATATTAAGATTTTTTATATAATACTATTATAAATTAAACAGTGATATGTAATTAGTTTATATGGTTTGTAAGAACCCCTCTTCGGGTGAAGGCCTCCTCCAAAGAGTCCCACTGCACTCTGTTTTTGGCTATTTGTAGCTAATTTGAGGTCCGCTGTGTTTATGATGTCGTCTTGCCATCTCGCATGGGGTCTTCCTCTATAGCGTTTCTTTTTATAATTATTTTTATCGTTTAGCTTATAATATAAGTTTTTTTTATGAATAATCCGCATCTCACATTTTGTTAAGTTCAATAATACACTAAATACCAAATAAAATTGGACGTTACTGACTGGGTTAGGCCACCTTCGTACAAATGAGACAGTCTTAAATTGAATAACAGCCTCTTACACCCCTTTGTACATTCTGCCTTTTTCATTTTGCCTAAAAAGTAACCCCCCCCCTACAAAAAAGAGATGTAAAAAGTGAGTGTCTAGTGGAATGTACGGAATGTAAAAAGAAAACTCACGTTATTCTATTATACGCGTAATTTTCATTTCAAGTCAACGTTACTGGTACTCCATGTTTTGTAATGAGAAAATGCAATATTTGGGGTGACTTTTCCAAATTCAAATGAGAGAGGGATGCAATATAAATGGGTGATTGTTAAACATGAGAACTTGGTGAGGCAAAAATATGAAAATAACCTAAAAAAAACATTAGGGAGATTTAAAAAATATAAGCTTCACGACCGTATGTAGGCAATGGGAAATCTATTTAAAAATTATATTATTTTTACGTTAATGGTGCACTTGGCTTTATACAGTTTATTTACAGAAATATCTATATCCTATTTATACAAGGTTCATAATAATGAACAGTGATATCATCAAATATTAAGAACATCTTTATTTAATAAATACATTTTCTTCTAAGATTTCAATTTCATCTCAATCGTTGCGTCATTACCGAGGATCATAGTTTTTGTGAGTAATTTATATTTACAATTATCTTCTACCTTTTCGTGGACTCCTGAACTTAGATCTGAGTGAATTATACTTTTCTCCATCTCAAACAAATTGAATATATGATTCAATATAACATGTTGACAAAACAATACTTATATAATAATGTTAGTTATATAATTACAAGCAGTATCACCCGGCGCTGCCCGGAAGTGGAGTGGTTTAATATTTGAAAATAAAAATTCTAAATTTAATACGTAGGTATAGTGCAAAGGATTGAATTGAAAAAAGTAAAAATATTCAATATTAGAGATATTTATTTTTAACATAATATAGTATATTTTTGTACATTTTTTGCATTTAAATATCTTAAAAAGTAGTACCTACATATTCAATTTATTATTGTATAACTGTCCCGGGGTGCAACGGGTTAAATCTAAAATTCGAGACCCCGACCACGCACTCCGGCTCTGATGCCACTACATGCAAATGTATTATTGTCCGTGAGTGAAGCATTCTGATTTAATGTGGCAGTACTGAGTCGCCCGTGCCAATCTGCCGATTAGCGATTCTAATAACACAATTATTTGCATCTAACTTTTTAACATTTTAACATTTCGACCTCCAATTGAGCTGAAATAAACGCTAATATTTTTTTAAATGTACACATTTTTGCGACGTTTTCAATAAAAAATGGGGGTTTCAGCATTAACTTCTGCGTTTCGAAGCCCTGTATGCGGCGGCCTTTTCCCGCAAAAACCGTAAAACTATCACTGGGGTGCAACGCGTTAAATCTGAAAATCGAGACCCCGACCACGTACTCCGACTCGTCGGCCTCCATCTACTGTCCAAATATTGTCGAAATTAGACTGTGTGGGATTTTTTTAAAGAAAAACCGAAGGACGGTACAAACATTATTCTTCAAATTATAGTATAGATTATTATATTTTATTGTAAATATAACTTATAATATTTTTTAAAAATGACGATATTTAGTAGCCAGGATATAGGTAAATGGCAAAGCTCTTTGGACTGTGATGTCTCTGACGTATTTTCAATGTAATTGAGTTTTAGTCAACGATAAAGTTTCATTAGGGGAAAGCTCGCAAAAGCTCACAACATAAGCCGAGCAGATGATTTTCATAGCCGCGGATATAATCGCGTATAATACCAAAATTCAAACGACTTTTCCACACTATAATATTTTCTCGAAGGTACGTTTTCGTATTTATTTTTTAACGTGGGTAGATGACATGACGAGGTATTTAGCTTTAAAGTATTACCTAAATGTAAATGTAAATATTATCATTAATACAATACTGTTTGTGCCAGATGAAATAGATTGTTCGATCATTGTAATATAAAACACAAGTAATAATCAACCATATCTGAAGAAGCCAGTCGATTCCTATATGCAGAATATCTGGCAATTAGAGATGCTTTTTCGATGAGATCAATACTATGCACAGGATTAATACTATATGTCCAATGCATTGAGATCCAACCCACCTTAGACCGTCGTTAGCACCGATTACCGTAACAATAGACTTGAGGGGAAGAAACTGAATGTTATATGATAAAAGACTTGGCTGAGGCAATCACCAGATCCAGTACCCATGTTTAAAGAACGACTACCTACTCAGCTGGTGAATACGCATGCCCTGTGTGGTACCGTTCAAGCCATGTATTAAAGGTGAATGAATTCCTGATTGATACCACACACTAACAGGATACTTAAAACTCACGACTGTGGTAAAAGTCTTCATTCTGGTTGGAATAGTACTACTGAATGTGCGCAAGAAGTAGCTGCCGGTATATGTCGCATATTATATATAATGCAATTTAACCACTATATAGACATAAACCGGCGTAATCAAGTCTAAAATCTAGAATTAGGTTTGTTAGGTTATACGATCCACCTTGAGCGGAAAACAAATCGCGACTTAAGAGTGGGGGTCTTCTCAATAGTCACCAACGAGAACTAGGGGCTTGCAAAACTTCACATTTTGGAGGAAGATGAATCGGACAAGAATTGGAAGAATAACAAGGACTAAAACAATAAATGAAGAAGTGGGGATACTTTAATGATCCTTGAAATTTTGAATATGGCGCCTAGAAAAATGTAGAACTCGTGATAGTAGGTCTGCTTGTTGCATCCAGCTACATTATTATTGCATCTAGTTGGTTATGAATATTATAATATTTAAAAGTGGTACAATCAAAATTATTCAAATACGACTAATAATTTATTATTGTAGTAACTATTTGATTTAATTCATATTTTATGTAAAATTAAATTAATCAAAGATATTATTAAAAGGTCAAATAAAAATATAGTACCCACTTAACTCAAATTCACGCCATCAAGTCTTAAAAATTGAACTGTTCGGAAATTATTATCCGTGGACCTATAATAGCATTAATAACATTGAGACCACAGTTACGCGCGGTTAACTTCTCGCCACGGTAAACTAATAAGAGTTCGGTAAAAGTTTTAATCATAAAATTTGCGTTGTACACGGGTAAATAATTTTACTTTCCGGCACGGGGGCAAAGTAGAGAAAATGCATGCAACATTATTTCGCGAGCTTACGGGCCCTCTGCTAATGCGAAGCGTAGGAAAGTTTGCACCGGATCTAGTTAAGGAAAAACTTCCATAAAAAGAGGGTTGAACTAAAACATGTCTCTATTAGTTTGTTTTTATTTTGTTATTAGGTTTTCTATCGAACTTCATACTGTGACAGGTTATTTTTGTCCAAAAGTCCAAAAACAAAATGCTGATTTCATTATTTTTATTCATAGCTAAATATACCTACACTTTTTATACCCTTTTTATACACTTGCACATAAAAGTTGTAGATACAAAACGAAAAAGATACTGAGATGCACGCATGTAACACACATCGTGATGTGGACAGTCTTCCAAAAATAAGGTAGGTACTGAACTGCGTACGATTCTGATAAAAATAGACCTAACGGTATATAACAAATTAATGAAGAAGACTTTTTGAGTTGGAATTTTCCATTTCTTCAGAACACCCATTTTTGAATTACATATTACAATACATATGGCAAGTTCATAAAATTTAAAAATATATAATACCTAAGTATATAAGATAACTTACCTAGGTACCTATTTAAACTGTAGAGTATATTCACTTATATTGAACAATATAATATTATGAAATTTATTATAAGCAATATTAAGACCGTACTTCAGTGAAACGGCAAATAATTTTCAACAGTAGGTGCGACAAAATTTCTCACTAGTCGCCAATCGGAGACCGACAGTTGAGATGTCTGCACATCGATTTGTTATGTCATGGCGTCGGATGAAAATATTCTTAAATCGTGTAAAGATGACTAAAAAACTTTACTATGTACTTAAAAAAGAAAACATGGCAATGAATATATGATTATTATTAGTAATATAAAAATAAACATAACATTAAATGGACGCATGTTGGATTTTTATGACAAATTATATTTCGTTCGGCACGCGTCATTTGCACAATCCGCGCATCGCCTAGCCACGATTTTTTAGACCATGCCTCAACTGAAGTATAGCCTTAAGAAACCGCTTAATTTATTTTAGTGAAATATTAATTTTTCATTATTAATTTACTGGTATTGTCTGCATATATTTTTTAACCATTTTTTACCATTTTAACCATAGAAGTCTGATTCTAAGATATGGGCCTCCACAGTGTGGAGAATGTATAAACAGAATTTTCTTTTCACGAGAAATGGATGTTAGCTACTTGCTCAACCAATTAGGTCCATACTCTGGTCCAAACAGATATTGAAATACAAAATTTGAATTTGTAAGCAGACGCGGAAACCGCTCATGGGATAGATCAGTAATTTAAAAATATATACCTACATAAAATCAAAGAATATTTTTTTGCTTTAGACAAAATGCACTACTACTATAGATTTTCCGGACATCCGGTGATATAATATGAAAGATATAACTTAATATATTTTTTTATGTACGTATTTCAAAGATACCTAACCTAGTACTTTTTATAATGATTTTAATCAATGAAAGTTAGTATGATAAGTTCTCCCGAAGATTGCGATAAGATTTTTTGAATCTAACGAGTAACTTTAACGTATTTTTATATTTAATCATTAATAAAAAAAAACTATATTTCTATAAAATAAAAATGTGTTTATCTTGAAAAAATGTTAATAATATAATTCCTACTCTATATATGCCCATATTATATGACGCTTATAAGCTACAATGATAAAGTTCTTTGTTTATTTGAGTACCTACGTAATAAAAAAAATCAACTAATTAAAAGGTAAAAGTACGTAGGTAGATAGAAAAGCATCCATTATAGAGCAGTTGTACGTCTGTCGCGCCCTTTATCAGTGGGTCACTAATTCAAATCCGATACTACGAATAAAATTCAAATGTAGTTTTTTCTCCACTATTACAATACAGAAGATAATATTCGACAAGAACTTGATTTATTTGTTAATGTAAATGCGAGAATATTTGTTTGTCAAAGAGTTGAATAATTGACGGCATAATTGGCATAAATTTTAAATAGTAATGGAGAATACTATATTTTGGATTGACCTTTAAAAATTGTATCATTTCCAATATTCATTAAAAATACTGCATTCATTATGGGATGAACCAATGTAGAATCTATTACTCGATAAGTTCATTATGAACATCACCACCACCTAATATCTATAATATGTGGGTTTAATATAGCTAACAATAAATCCCTGCATGAAATGCCGTTAACCTCTCTATATAGGTATTATTAATGTATTTACATATTGGAGCGGATATAGTGATTTACCTACAGTGTGTGTTATGATATTCTAACAACGTATTTAGTACCTAGAAGTGTATTTAAAGAACAAAGTTTTTACAAACGTAAAGTTGGTAAATTTAGAAATCAATTTGTCAGATAATTCAGAATAACTGTGAGAGCTGGTGGATTGATTTGTAAGAGGAAAATCTTTCAGACGATACTACCGTAATGCTTGGTCCCCACATCCTGAAACGGGTCCCCAAGCCAGGATGTTTGGCGAGGCCCTACCTGTTGCCAAGGTTAAGGGAAGTTTGATGTTCTATAGTAGAGTTCCCCAAATGGTATTCTGCGGAAGCCTATGGTTCTGTACTTTTAGCGATTTTTTTTCTATTTTACAACGTTTTTCTTAGCTCGTATTCTTATTTGTCCGGCGGTTCTTCGTCCGGTACAAATCTTGCAATCGATTTTTAACTAACTTCCTGACTATCCAGATATTTGAAACTTTTAGAATACATCATAACACGATGTCAATGCATTTTTTTAATACTTTTAGCCATCTCTAAGTAGAATTGAATTCATTTTTAGTTAATTCTGTTTTGTATGAAAAGTTCCATTTATTTATATTATCACAAAAAAAACCATTATTGGTTGCTAGAGGGGTCTGGGGTAATAGCAACTAAATTACTAATATATACGTATATATAATATGACATGTCAAAATGACATTTTATTATTATTACTATCAAGTACAATTTTTTTGATCGTTTAAGCTAGTCAAGTCAAGTTTATATGATTCAACAGAAAATTTAAAAACGTTGTATATTAAAAGTTCTTTTTATCTTGTAATTATTTCAACTAAATCCACTCGAATTATTAAGTTGTCGATACTCAACATCGTATTATAAAGCACTGAATTATAAGCCATAAATATTAGCCAAGTAATATGTGACCTTTCTCTATACATATTGGATAAATAGCCATTTTATTAGTCAGGAAACGCACATTATTATAAAATAAAATTCTACACGTGAATTATCATTAAGTAATTATATTAATCATATCCCATGAAACTGCATCACACAGCCACATATTTTATAATATAATACCTACTCTCGACGTAAAATAGTTCCACAGGCGACTTTTTTTACTATTAATGCAAATTTGTGGTGACTGTTTATCTTAACTTAACTGGTCAAACCCTCACGCCGCCCCCTAAGCCCGGGCCTACTGACTAGAGCCCTGTCAGCGCCTCCCTTATGGGGGTCATGCCCTGATGACTGAAGGTGGGGCGTGAAGAAACATGTTGCATAAATCAAAATTCTCTATTTACACAAAACTTCTGAGAGCTCTGAGACTGGTTAGACCTAGGAAAATGTTGCTCGTAGTAACCCAGAAAGTAAGCCAATCCGAATACCAGAGATGCACTGAACTGAAGGAGTGATGAATGAAGCAGGACCGCTTCACAATGAAAATGACTGAAGATGAGCCACAAACAATGCCGATGACAGAAATAAATCTGTGAAAAAAGCCATGGCTTTAGCTGAGCTGAAGGAGCATTGAAAGAAAAATTTATTTAAAATCTGATAAAAATCACGTAAATAATCATTTTCATTTGATAATTTTGTGTTTTTAATTCTATAGGTTAAAAAATTATTTAGTAGCTTAAGTAAGCAAAATATGGGAAATAAAAATAATCTACTGAAGTAGAGATCTTATAATAGAATTTTTACTTTTGTGTGGCAGTCAATTTTGGAAGTCTGTCTGGGTTAGGTTTTAAAGTGTAATTGTCCGTTGGCAAATAGGTATTGAATGAATCACGTGTTATCACCAATGTTCCCTGTAAGGTGTCCGCACACATGTTTTCATCCCCCGCACAGTCCTCACACAAAAATATTGTACCTAAAAGAAAGTTTCCTTTGCTAGATTTTAGTTTTTATAGAATGCACGAAACCATCACACAACCAAGTGAAGGTCAAGTGCGACTAACGCGACCACGCAAGTGAAATTTCATGACATTATACCAACCCTAGTTACACTACTGCTCAGATACGTTGATGATCCGCACACACAATAGAAAAATTAGAGGGAACGTTGGTTATCACGTAAGAGTGTGAAAATGGTAGGTCACTATGCAATGGGCACAATTTTAAGATTTTTCGGTAATCATTATTTTAACGTATAGGCATATTGCGTATCTTCCACACGCATATCTCCAATAATCTATCTGAGGAGTAAACATGGAGCAACACAAAAGTGGATAGTGCAAAAGTCTGGTACGGTATCGCCGATGTGGCCAGGGACCTTCATATAAATGTATGCACCGAAACATAAGACCCTATAGTCTAAGCATAAGACAGTTAACTTGTTATTTATTATTTTGGATATGATAAAGTAAATCTATAAATCGTATAACGCAGAGTGGTTTTATATAAAAAAATGATATAAATATTCTGTGGAGTAGGTAAGTTAAACGTTTTAAATAATCACTGCAATAATATTAAAACATTTCTGTAAATGTCAGCAATATCCAAAACTTTCCACGCCTCGTACTGCAAAGTGTATACTCGGATAACCGCTAATCGCAGCTAGAGCACATAAAAGCCGTAAAACAAACTGCTAAAACACGTAAACCGCAAACATTTATTTTGTGTTGACTGTGTTTGTAATTAAATTTCATCAAAATATGAAACTCACCCGCACCCCGTTTGCTTAGGACTCCCATAAGATAACATATTAGAAACCCTCTACACTGCACACATTTGTTTCATTCATATTCAAAACTATGTATCGCATAATTATTATTAAAATATACAACACGTCTACCAGAATCTTTGGGCTTGAAATTTCATTGTAGCCTATGTAATGAAAGTAAAATTAATGAAGTTATTTTACGGTTTTA
The DNA here is from genome assembly GCF_057557595.1 of Rhyacophila brunnea. Taxonomy (NCBI): domain Eukaryota; kingdom Metazoa; phylum Arthropoda; class Insecta; order Trichoptera; family Rhyacophilidae; genus Rhyacophila; species Rhyacophila brunnea. Next base: position 1,984,140 of record NW_028232796.1, on the reverse strand, counting down.
ATACTTAAATTTATATTTCTTTGGATTCAGTATTTTTATGTTTGAATCATTTTGAAATAATTTCTTTATGTTAATTTTAGATGAAATGGTTTATCTTTTAAAATCAACTTAAATGTACCTAATTTTTATGTAAATTTTTGATTTTGTGAAAATAAAACGAAATTCACAAAACCTAAAAAGTACCTACCGATTATTTTGGTTGTTTATTATTACATATGGATTTTATTTTACCTTTTGTTGGTTGATTCTGTTACTCATTTATGACATAGAGTAAAAGTGGATTATTTCCATGTAGTGTTAATAAAAGAACTACAAGACCTCCTGGATAAATGTAGTCTTAATATTAATTTAACTTCGTAAATTTTTTAGGAAGGGATATAATTATCCCTTTTTTGCCTCAGTGGTTGGCGTTTACTGTTTTATTCAAATGGTATTTAAAAAAAAATCTTCTCAACTACACGGAACCTAAATAATATACCTACTCTTAAAGTGAAGCTGGCAAAATGAACTAACGTACATTATTTCTAGCAATTCATTTCATATTGCAACTTGATGTAGGTATGTATATCAAACTTCACACTACAAGCTAATACGGCAAGTATTTTAACAATAGTTCATATCGTCTCTGTTCTGGCAGAACACACTAACTGGAGAATACTAGTTTTGAGTAATTTGACTTTGAAGTTGTTAAAGTGTTTGAAATGGTCTATCATGTAAGTTTAGTAAGTAATCGTTAAAAGGATGACTTTAAAATAAAGACTGTTTATTTATTAAGAAGGTTTCCAGACGGTAAAGTTTGAAATAAGGAACATTTTGGTGTAACAAGCTCAATTTATATTTTTTTCAAATTAGTGTCTTCTGCCAGAATAGTGACAATATTATATTACACTGAAACATTAAATTCTATTGAATAATATATAAAATATTAGTTAGTAATGTAGCTAATTCATGCCATTATAAATATTGAAAATTTTATTTGTTACAATTGGAATATTAATTACAATTTACAATGTAATATTAAACCTTTTGACTTGTACTGGAATTTAAAAAAAATCATAATATAATACAAATTAAGATTATTACTATATAATGATAGTACTGACCGCGTCAATTATTGTAGATAGATAAGCAGCAATATCCTCCGAACCCGAATTATTGAGATAATATTTAGAATTATAAAAAAATATGTTCAAAAAATGTCATATGGCTAAAATATTAACTGCCGGTTAAGTACAATAATTACAGTGGTAAGCAATGTCGCTATATTTCATCGCACTAACTTACATAATCATATAATATTTTCCATGGCTAATTCAACCGTACATTAAAAATTCCAGGAATTCCATTAGCAGCTGCAATATTTAAAGTTCATTAGTTCGTGGTTTACTAATAGGTATTGTCCAATCTTTAGTTTTGTTATAGTTTTGGTAGATATAAAATAATATTTTGAAAGTTAATTCTGCTATGAATTAATGTAAGTTTCGCCCCACACAATCTCATCAATATAATTATTGTTATTCATAGACTGTCAAGGGGGAAATTTCCATTGTGGCAAAGGGCAATTTGGAGAATTCCGGTATTGCAGTCACAACGTCGTTCTGCGAGACTACAGTAACGCATGATACTATCTAATTATTTAAATCTAAATTTGATGCGATGTAGATAGCGTGTTTTGACGAATGTGACTCATTTTGCTGTTATATTATGTTCGGGTTTGTCCCAACTTTGTGTAACTTTACAGCTAAAACGCCTCAACTACTTTCAGCTTCACGCAAAGCACGCACACACGTACACTTTGTGAGTACACACGTGTTGACGCACGTGCCTGCATCCAATTCGAGTTTTGAGTACAACCGAGTAATAATAGACATTGCATGCTGGTAATATTATATTTTTTGCTTATAACTTCGTTGCTATCAGAATTTATTTAAAATTACTTTTATATATGTTTGATTGAACAGATAACTCGACCAATGATCATAGTATTATATTGACATAATATCGAAGCTCGCTTCAATATGATAGCACTTAATAAATTAAATTTCAATGACAATGAATTACTTAATCATAACAATGTGTGTCACAAGCTTCAGTCACGCGTTCCTGATAAAGTGGTAAAGGAAGAAGAAGAATTAATATATCTCTTGCCTTAACAATTAATTTGTATTTTTACTTCCTTGGGGAGGTCCAAACCTGACCTCCCCCTTCCCTTGTCTGCACGCCTGATGGGTAGTATTAAACACACTGATAAATAATTGTTATGATTTAATTACATGAAACACTATATTATAATGGTTTGGTAATTAAATTTAGTTTAAATAGTTAACCGTCATCGCGGAAGGACACTGCAACTTGACATTGCATTGTACAGACTGCGATGTCTTCTACTGCGCACGAATTATATACGGTAAATTTAATTATTGTTATCGTTTTTATTTCCGACTGCTCTTACATGAAGGCTATTGTATCGTTTTCTCTCGCTCGGTATCACTTTAACAACGTCACATTTTCTATCAAAACCGTCGAACTTCATGTTTATGTTGCAGTAGTTTATAAATAGTTTATGTATGTTTAATATTGAATTATTCACCTGATTTTCATTCTTTCATCACAATTAGTGTCAGTATTTAATAATACATATTGTTTTTTTTTAATGTACCTATATTTTTTATTGTTTATTAATCCATAATATACACTCCATTATATTATTATGTTGTGATTATGTCATTATTTGGCAAAAAAAAAATTAAAACTTCCTACGTTTAATCCAATACATAATACAAACCTTAAGCCTTAAGCCAAGTATTTCAGCCCCATCGTCTTACAAATGAGTTCTCGCTGCACAGACAGAAACCCATCAAGCCGCTAATCAATTTCTGAGGGCAGGTAGAGGCACCATGGCATCGTCATGCATGCCACATCTCGGTTATTGCGCCCCACAAAGGCGGCGATAGCAATAACCCGACCGTAATGATTATAATATTGTTGTACTTCTGCTGTGCTTTAGTTTGGGGGTAACAACGCAGGCGGAGCTCGACAATGTTAATCAAGATATTATAATCGTTATACGTGAGAAGTGCACTTGGATGCTTCGCTTATTAGAATATTGAAAGTTTCTTGTCATGTAATAAAGGTAGTTTTTATTTTGATATATCATCCTAATCAATGTATCTATTAAGGGAGGACATGCTCGTCGTAGGTCAAAATTGAGTTTTTATTGTATTTTCAAACCATGATCCTGGACACTCTTTAAACATTGTAGATAATCTATTTATATAATTTTGAAGCCTTATTATCCTTCATATTTATTTTAAACATTTGATGACTGCATAAAGTATTTGTGTTACATAAAATAGTATTCTTTTAAACCTCTCGCTCTAATGTTTTAGAATTTAGTCATATTTCGAAACATAACTGTGCAGTGGTGTTAAGATTTTTTACATTTATTAATTTTTAAACGCATTTTTAAAACCCTAAGTATAATTTATGACGAGATAATTTTTGTAAAATATTCACGATAAAAAATTATATTGATAATCTCTGTGATCCCAAATTTGACAAGAATTAGGCATTTTATTATTCAAAAATCGGCAAGATTAACACATTTGAAGATAATTCTAAAGATATTCATTATATGCTATGTTTTTGACCATTCAAGTGTGATAAACATTCTACGAATAATGATTGCTTTATAATAATTATTGACCTAAGAATAAGGTAGTGTTTTTTTGAAATACGCCATTTCTTTTGGCATTTCCCAGTGGTTAAGCTACAACATACGGCCGTAGCCATAAATTGACAAACTATAATTAAAGTAGGGAGTAAAATTATGTTAACGCGCGTGTTTGAACATGTACCTAACCGATTTTTTTTTTTAAACGGTTTTAAAGGAGTGTCCAGGATCATGGTTTGAAAATACAATAAAAACTCTATTTTTACCTACGACGAACATGTGGGCCGTTAAAGGAGGAAATCAAACATAATATTGTGCAATGTGCATTTTTACAACCGTTAATCGTCACCTACAACATGCAGCAAAATTCACTATTTTTTATATTATATCGACTGTATAAAGCGAAAAGGGTGTAACCCTCAGTTTTTTCAAAATAAGTTTTATAGCATAATAACGTTGTACACGACTAAATGTATGTTGTATCAAAAAGATGTTAGCTGCAAATATCGATTTATTATCTAAATTTAGCTTACAAGGAAGTGGCGTGGGAAAAACGACTTAACCATAATTTTTGTTGTTTTTTTTTTAGTTAACTCAATAATTAAATCAGATTAGAGATATAAAAACGGAATTATTAATTATCATGTACTTCAAGGGTGTGATTTTTTTGTATTTTATCTTTGACCGAAAACTATAATGAAAATTTTCTTGTGCCTCCTGTCAAATTTGATTGTTGTGGATTACGCCCCTTTTGTCCACAGTCGATATACAAAAATTATATTATAAAGTATTTTTATTAAAATTTGAAACCACGTCTGCAGATTACGGTTATTATAATTATAATTGATATTATTCAGTTCTAATCTTAAGATTAAAAAATCGTCCCTTTTGTGCTTTATGTTTAATAAATTTATTTAGGGTCATCCACCAATATCACGCCTCACGACCAATACTTCGATACGAGTATCGATAACTACGTTTTATTTCGATATGACGTCTTTTATCAAATGTCTGATTCATTCGCAATAATTAAATTGTAGTTATTCAAACATATCTTTCAATTATATCAATTCTAATAATATGAGGCACCAAAGTCAAACGGGTCTTTTATTCTCATAATCTGTAGTACTCGCGTTTAAATATCTATTAACGATGAGCTCAAAGCCCTTCGTCGTGGGTCTGAGGGGAGAAAAAAAGAAAAAGAAATAACGGAAAATTGTATAGTCCGCACTAAATAATATTTATTTTTTATTTATGAATATATGCAGATGGAGAGGGAACTAATCTAGGCGTCTATTTTATTTCCTACTGTATGAAAAGGAAAAAATATAGACTTAGAAGACTTTAAAAGCAATATTACTCGTGGTCTAGAAAATTCAGTGGGGGTAGCTGGATCGTAATTATTAAGATCTTTGATCGACTGGTTTCAGAAGTCTGCCATCGTGGAGCTATAGAAATTTTTAAACGGTTTCAAAACATTTTCGTAGATGATTTCCACGTTCAAGTCTTCATAAATGCAATTATAACCTTACTTTCGACAATAAAGTCCCACCCACTTAATAACAAGTTGGCACCCCTTAAGAATATTATAGGATATTATTATTTAAACACAGTGACGTTCCTAGACAAAATGCCGCCCCTAGGCAGGGCCAAAATGCTACCCCATTTTTTATACAGTATCTTTTATTATCCTTTCATGACTCCAATATCTTAGAATTGTATTGTATGGATACATTACTAACAAAATATAATTACCACTAAATCTAATTGTTTTTAAATGCCATCTCTGCTTCAATAGACAATATTGTGAATCTACGGTTTCAGATGCATTTAAAAATACATCTGATAACTTCAGGTAAGTATGTACCTATCTATAATTCGCAAATCTGCACGTGTCATTGCTGGTCATCAAAGACGTGACGTCCAAGGACAACGGAAGTAAACTAGACATCGCGAACCCAACAAAAAAGTTACTGTCTCGTTAAATCTTTTATGTTAATTTTTGTTTCCAACCAGTGAGCTGGTTTTTTTAATGGAAAGATATTTTCGTTAATACTAAGTTTAGGTAGCTATTTTTACACATACCTAAAGATCCTCCTCGATTTGCTGCCCATCGAATAACTGCCGTCCCCAAGCGACGCTCAATCTACCTACCCCCACGGGACGTCACTGTTTACACATACACTCAGGGTAGAAACGAAAAGATTTTCCCGAATATATCTATTTAATTGTAAATTTCAACCGATATTGTATTATGGGATTTCTAACCCAAATTGTCCCATGAAAATATAATAATATACTTGCATGTTAGTTTGTATTATTTTTTGGATTTTAAATGAGCTGAATATATTAATGTTTCTTAATCTTTTTTTGACCGATACTCTAAAGTTAAGTATTTTTTGTACGATTAATAGTAGATAGTTATAATAATTGACTTACCAATCCTTTTTCGTTTGCCCTGGCAAAGCGTACCATTTCGCATCAGATCGACTACTGCAAAAAATATTTACTGATCTTTAATACTATGGTTATTATAGAATGTTTATAATTTCTTAAATATTTTTGTCCATGTAGCCTAAAACAAATCTTTGTGTATCCAACAAGGGACTGCAGATCATTTCTTTCGAACAATATTGTTTTATTGTAATCTTTTAATATTTACTTTTTTAAATCTCAATACTTTTATATTATGGAAGATAACTTAAAAAGTGAAAAAACTGCAGTTATACCAGTCTGCCATCACAGTACCGAATTATGTGTATAGATATGAATCATTACTCAGAAAAAATATGCTCATCTTTAGTGTAGAAATGAGTACCTAATTCATATTGAGTTACCTTTTCATACCAAATTGATAGTAATATAATATTATAAAAAGGATGAATATTGAACGATTTTTTTATTTATACTTAACAAAACTTGTCATAGAACATTATCGTGAACGATCTCATAGCATCAATTTACGTACCTACTTATACTTCACAATGTTTACATTGCGAGTGATTCACTTATAGAAATATTTTTTTTTTCATAAGTATTACAATTACAATTCATATATTTTCAATACATAATAAAAAAAATTAGATTACAATATGTGTTATATAATACATGCCGTTAATACCAAGCGATGGATAAGTACATATTTTTATTATGTTGTTTAGTTGTGGAATCTATTTTTAAAATTCTATTAATACTACGGTTTACAAACATTAAATTTTTTTATAAATAAAGCATTATTTTCTTTTTGCAGAATTATAATGTTGGTCGTAACTAAAATAATGTATCTTTTTCTTTTTTGGTTTACGATTGTACTTAACAAAATAAACCCGCAACTTTAATATTGCCTTAAATAAACAACAAAGTTTGCTCTCAATAAAAAAAACTTTATTTGAAACACACCTGAGGAGATAACGAAAAACTTTGGCAATTAAGTTTATATGTATTTTAAAAAGGGAACAAGTCTCCGAAAACTTTAACAGTAGCTGGCTGCAAATTTTGCCGCAAACTTTACTTTCGTGCGGATATTTAAACAATAATTTTCGAATTTAATTATAAACAAAACCCATTTCAAATGGCAAACCGAGATTTTAAGTTAACTAAATTTCAAAAGCTCCAAACATTTAATTGATTTATAGTCAATATTTAGTATTCATTTGAGACTTGTACATTTAATATTTTAATAATTACTTTATAGGTAAAGCATCTACTTATTTATATTAACATTCATTATAAATTTCAACAAACACAAACAAACCAGTAATGAAAAAGTTATAAGTATTTAAAATTGATGGTAAAATTATATGATAATTTATTACTGTCGACTGTAGTACTTAATAAATATAGAGATTGCAGACTGATTATCTTTATTGATCATTTTCTTTCGTGTTCTTTCTTAATTATCCAAAAATAATTTAGTCTCTTCGTACAAGTACGACGTACGTACTTTAGAATATAGAATCTAGATTCTATATAACCATAATTATTTCTTTAATAATCGATATAGCTGCAAATCATTGTATCCCAAGCATCATTAGTATACGAGAATTTTGCTCATATTATAGTAGTGAACACCTCACTCTAAATAGTTGGTTCTAGGAAAAATCCCATTATTCAAGATTGGGCACAATTTGCTAATAACGACCACATGTAAAAAACAATGAAGGTACTCAGCCATATAATATATTCAATGTACCTTTTTCAAACCATATTTTAAGAAGCAAAATCATATTAAATAATTACAAGATAAAAAGAATTTTTTATATACTTACAACGTTTTTAAATTTTCTGTTGAATCATATAAACTTGACTTGACTAGCTCAAACGATCAAAAAAATTTGTACTTGATAGAAATAATAGTGAAATGTCATTTTGACATTTCATATTGATTTCCATAGTAACGCACGTATATATTAATAATTTAGATGCTAGGACCCCAGACCCCTAGCAACCAATAATAGTGGATTGCTTTACGGATTTCTTCCGAAATAACTTTTCATACAATTAACTGAAAATTAATTCAATTCTACTTAAAAATGGCTAAACTAAAAGTATTTTAAAAATGCATTGGCATCGTGTTCTGATATATTCTAAAAGTTTAAAATGTCTAGTTAGTCGGGAAGTTAGTTAAAAATCGATTTCAAGATTTGTACTGGATAAACATACACCGGACAAATAAGAATACGACCTTATAAAAACGTTATAAAATATATTACATTGCACCGCAAGTCAAGATCTTCCAAGGAATTACGACTGCTTCAAATTCAAACCTCATTTTCCATGTGATTGCAGTTTACCACCCACTTTTACAGTCCACCCCACCTTGTCCATGGTAATTGCGATTACGATATATTAGGTTACTTCCACAGGAGGTGGGAAAATTTTATTGTATTTGAGAGCCAGATAAAAATGTTATATTTATAAACATCTTCGTGAAACATGATATTATTTAATTAAAAATAATTGATTTTTCGTGTCCATTTTTAAAATATTATTTTTATCAGTATATCCTCAAATCATTTCTGTAAGTTAATATTATAGACTTTATGTATTAATTAAATATAAATCATCTAGTGATCATAAATCTCTCCCTTTTTCTGATGATATATTCCTCAGTTGGAGCACATTATGAACATCACATGGCAACATCAAGAACGCTGTCACTCGCATCATCGTAAGTACGTTGAAATAAATACCTCCAACTGTATAATAAAATATACTATAAATGATAGCTTATTATCAAATACAGCAAGAAATGTAGACAGGTCTTTCATATTGTTCAACTCGGCAATAATATATCCATTGTGAGCAATCACAAAATGATTTCCCATACAAAACCCTAACAAAATAACTCGCACCGAAATCTCGGCACAATGTCGAAGTCATCACACGGTAATGTGTTTGCTCTGTTTGTTTTTCTTTTCATATTGACATTGGGGAAAATATTACATCTTTCAGTAGTGGGACCCGCCGCGCCGTATCACCCCAGGCTGGCTGAACTAACGTCTCAGACATAAACAAAACATACTCGGTAGGAAATATTTTATTCAACGATTCCGGTGATGTTTTCTAAATATTATTTTTTTATCTATGTATAATATACAAGTATATAATAATGTACATTGTATATATTTTATACTGTTATTTCAGTACAAACAAAGTCTTTTCTCAAAAAATATTGGATTGCATTTACGATGACATGAGAAATATGTGTTTAGAGTCTCCACGAAAAACTTAATAATGCTTGTTGGTTAATTAAGTCAATATTAAAAAAAATATTTATTTTATTTAATGAATAATTCATAATTTGGAAACACGTCAGTGAAATATAATATAATCAACAGAAACCTATTAGAAAAAAATACGACAGCCAGCATGATTTGAACCTGCGCCTCTCGGGATTCGCGCCCATATGCCCAGATTTTTCCTATTAAGTAGTTATATATTTCTGAGAAGTATTTTCAGATTATGTACGTATATTAATAATTTCGTCGCATGGTGACCATCGCTGTTAAAAAACGAATTAATTTACTTTAAATAAAAAAAAATCGTTTAATTACCTACTTAACTTAGAGAAAAGTTCTTATATATAGGTACAATATCAACCAATGACATCACATAAATATAATACCTACGGTAACATTTCTATGCCATTTTTGATAGTATACATTTTGTCTCTCAAATAGCTTATTATTGTATAATATACAAGTGTTAAACTTATTCCGTAGACTACTTACTCTTCCAACTGTACAAATCATTACATACATTGTTTATAAATCTTATTTTGTGTGCGTCTTGAACACGTAATTTGAAATGTTGATTTTTATACATTTTTTATAAATAAAAAAATAAATAAAATATTTTTTTAGTATTACGCAACCATAAGCTTATACTTCGTAAGAAATAATTACCTATATTTTTGGATATCTATGGTATACGAAGAAAGTATAGTACAAACAACTCGGACCTAAAAAAGGGAAAAGTCAAGACCTAATCCCAACCATACCAATTTTATTAATCACTTTCTTACACTGTGGTGGTTTTAAATTAGTAGTAAGCAGATCAAGATTTTAAATAAATATACAGAAATTCATTCAGTAATAGAAAAAAGAATATATAATTATACAAGTAAAGTAAGTATAGGTACGTATTATGACTTTGCACTTTTTTTGCACTTTTTACTACACTAATAAGCTTCTTTACCTGATAAGTTCGAATAAAATTAGATCAAATGTTAATCACTTGTATTAATAAATCTAGGAATAAATAAATAGATAAAATACGTAAAAAATATTTTAAAAATATACTACACCATTTTATATTCTAGAGCTAGAGTGCAAAGTTATGAAGGATCTACTCTACTACCCAAATAAAGGTGTTGTGAATTTGTGAGAGGCCGGAATCCTTATGTGCAACAGTCTGTATAGAGCATTGGCGTACGCCGTACGGTAACGCGTAACATTGTTTGTACTCCTTCGGGAACGCATATACGGCTATCTATGTGCGCTTGAAGCAGTTTTCCCAAGCAAGTCGTTTGAGGTTGTGCCTTTTCATATCGACTTTTTCAAAACATATTATTTGAATTACTTTATGTGATATTCGCGATAGATTACGTAAATATCAAAGAAGTACCATGTTTTATTTTTTATTCCAATAACAATATTATACCACAATATATAGTTTGTAATGGAGCGGCGGGATCAACATCATATAAACACATTTTAAATTTAAACTGGCTTTATTGGAAGGTAATACGTATACTTATATAATTGATTATGTTTTAGACTCAGGGGGGGGGCAAATTTTTTGGATGGAGGGCCAAATTCAAGAATTCAAAATGAGCGGCGGGCCGCAAGTAAAATACCATTTTTAGATATACACTATTTTATTATCACGAAAAATAAACATTACAAAAAAAAATAATGAGAAGAATGAAACTGTTGTACATTTTTTAACATTTTTTTAAAATTCAGGTGTAAATTTGTAGTTGATATTCTCAAAATTACTTGTAAATGGGCATCGGAGATATTTGATCGTAAAGAATTTTTATTGAGGTTCACGATCAAAAATGTTTGGTCACATTGATTGATCCAAAAATAACATTTTTCTTGCAAAAATAACATTTTTTCATTTTTCTTGCATAATCTTTAAGTTGGTCGAATTTGTCTGAATTAAGGGCATTGTAAAATTTGGAGATTTCTTCACGACGATGCAATTCTCTTAAATCAGTGTCACACTGCAGATCAATAATCTCAAGTTGTAGGTCTGTCGGTACACTATCAATATCTATTGAAAATGGATCGCGATCACAAATTTTAATCTATTGTCAATATTTTTTAAAAAATTATAAAAAAGTTAATCGTAATCAGAAGTACAATTAATGATGGCGGGCCGCAAAAAAATACCCGGCGGGCCGCAGTTTGCCCCCCCCTGTTTTAGACAATAACTTGTTAACAGTTTATGCATCCTTCTTTAAGGTTGAGTTAAAACTGAATTGAAAAGTTATTTTGATTCTATTTCAATCAAAATTTATTAATGCATGGAATTCTCAGATATTTAGTTTTATAAGAAAAGTGCATACCTATAAAACAATATCCGTTGGAAGGAAGTTTGAAACAATTAACGATAAAGATGAGTTACATTCCACGCGTTTAGATTGATAAGAACAATGGTGCGATAAAGTAAATCTTTATCAAATACAATACCAGCCATTCATTATGCATGCTTATTAACACAATGCTTACGGGCCCTTTTAATTAATTTTTTAATTAACGTGTTAATTTTCATTTGAAAAGTAATTAGCAAAAACACATTTTTGTGCGGCCCGTAAGCTATGGGTTAATACTTGATAATAATACAAAAATATGCCCAAAGCTGCGAGGGTATAAGAAGTTATAGAATCAATATGCAACAATTTTATTATAAAATGACTAAAAATGATTAATGCTAACAAATATGAAAGAAAATCATTATTTGGGAAACAAACCAATAACATAAATTTAAAAAGTACCTTAATGTACCTACCTTACTAGATTTTACGATGTTGATAATTTGATAATATCGAGGATTTTAAGAGAAAAATATTTGTAATAAGAATATTAAGTAGATTATTATTACACATTGAAGACAAATAATTTTGGGGGAAAAGAAATTTGAAATCACATCTTTTATTGTCGGAATGAGTGCTCTTATCGTTGAAGCTATCAATCCGTCTATGTAAATTAATTATAACAACTACGCTATTCTAGTTATTTTAAATTCCACTAAGAACAGTCAACCAGCTGTGTAATTTCAATCAACATGATTAATTTATAGCTACCGTCAAGATATCTCCAGATTTATTTATTAGTCGAACTTCATTCATAATTTATTGGCAGCTAAAGAGTGTCATCGATTGTCATACAAAATAAATTATCGATTAGACTTTGCTAATTACATAACATCAAGAATAATATAATAGTATGTAATCGTTCAGTAAATATTTCTAATCACTGACTTGTCTTAATATATAAATTCATAATGAGGGCTGACAAAATTTATATTATTTATCAAGGCGCATACAAAAACTAAATTCTTTATAATTTTCATTTTGCATATTGATATCATACCAGGTAAAATATTATGTTGTAAATGCTTATTATTTTTACATGCCCCTGCTTTTGGAAAATAAATAGATATTTTCAATTTGCAGTTCACAATGATCCCCATCGAGGTAATAACACGAGCATATTTGAAACAAAAGAGTCCCATGACTGGCAGCTTGGGAAATAACACGCAGAACTATTTCCACTCGGCATCGAATAACGCATGCGTACAAAACTGACACGTGTATGGAGTAGGTATGTTTATTATTAGGTGATATTGTGCGATGAATTTTCCGCAATCAACCACCTACAAGGAATAATTTTTCTTATACGGTGATTGAACAATCTATGAAAATTTACAAATTTGTCGTCTGTATTTAATACTTTATAAATAAACAAGTAGTAAACATGCATGTGTTAATATCTATATAAGATAGAAACCAGTAGCGTAGGGTGGTGGTAGGCTGTTAAGATCCTACATAAATAGTGCATACTACACTTTGTCAGTGAAATGTATTTTTTGTTTTCATTGAACTAAGTGTATATTGTGAGTTTTTTTATTTTTATTTATTTATTTATTTAGAAAAGAGTATTACGGCATTACAGCGATTGGTCAATGTGCCATAATATATAATTAATACAAAATTATAAAACTTACTTAATTACAAAATAACAACCAGAATAACAAAAAAGTAGAAAAGACAGTATATTATGCTTATGTAGATATTAGAGTAAACTGATAAATACAATTATAAATTAAACCTATGTAACACGTCTACAAACATGATATCTATAATATAGAAATCAATATTTGTTTGTTTGTTTGTTTGATTGTTTGGTCGTATTTTATGCGCTGCCATACCGTTCATCCGATTGCGATAAAACTTTGTCAACTTAATGCTTGCACTTGCGCTAAGAGTATAGGCTATATCTTACATACAAAAATGAATGTATGTCTGACTGTTTGCCTGTCTTCTGTCTGTCTGTCTGTCTGTCTGTCCCGTATGGGTTCCTATACCATTCATCCGATTGCAATGAAATTTTGGTTAGTGGTTGTATGCACACCCGCAAAGGTTTCTGAATTAGAAAAATCATAATCTTTTTCTTCTTCTTCATTATATCTTCTTTTATTCATATGGTTCCTATACCATTCTTCTGATTTCGATGAAACCTTCGTCAGTTGTTGTGGTAATACCCGCAAAGGTTTCTGAATTAGTACAACCATCTTATTCTTTTTCTTCTTCGTTCTATCTTGTTTTATCCGTTTGGTCCCTATACCATTAATCCGATTGCAATGAAACCTTCGTCAGTTGTTGTGGTAACTGAATTAGTAGAACCATCTTTATCTTCTTCTATTCGTATGCGTTCCTATACCATTCATCCGATTGCAATGAAACTTCGGTGAGTTGTCGTGCGCACGCCCGCGAAGGTTTCTAAAATAGTACAACCATCTTCTTCTTCTTCTATTTGTATGCGTTCTTATACCATTCATCCGATTGCAATGAAACTTTGGTGAGTTGTCGTGCGCATGTCCACGAAGATTTGTGAATTAGAAAATCATCTTCTTCTTCTATTCGTATGCGTTCCTATACCATTCATCCGATTGCAATGAAACTTTGGTGAGTTGTCGTGCGCATGCCCACGAAGATTTGTGAATTAGAAAATCAGCTTCTTGTTCTATTCGTATGCGTTCCTATACCATTCATCCGATTGCAATGAAACTTTGGTGAGTTGTCGTGCGCATGCCCACAAAGATTTCTGAATTAGAATTTTATCTTCATCTTCTATTCGAATGCGTTCCTATACCATTCATCCGATTGCGATGAAACTTTTGTCAGTTGTTGTGCGCACACTTGCGAAGGTTTCTAAATTAGTATTATATAAAATACAAAGTTTGTTGTTTGTTTGTTCTATCCAATTTTGTTTTTTTTTTACTACATATTAATAACATTAATAACGTTTTCATATTTTGGATTCGATTTCAATTTAGTGTTCTTTTGTTTGACCTTTACTCCTATTAGAATTATTTTCATATTACCATATTTTATTACACAGATATTTTAACATTAAAAAAATAGTTACCTCTTATTATTTTGTAAATATCTAATATAAATATAACCACAAAGCGACCCTGTGCAAAGCAGGGTATTTCAGCTAGTAGTTAATAAAAACAAATCAACTTAATGGTGCCATCAAATAAGTTAATCGTACGATACACAGCATCATGAAACATCACATCTGTTCTGCGACGAGGTATCATGAAGAAGACCGTAGTGTTACGAGTGATATTGGTGGGAACATGAAAATTAATATTTGCCAGTATATACGGATTGTAAATGAACCCACGATGAAGTAATAAAAAATGCTGTAAAAGAGCAACCACTCTTCGGATGGACAAGGAGTGCATTGATAGCATACCTAGAAGAAAACGAGTCGGAAAATTTATTTTATTATCTTTATCATAAGGAAAGAATTCGTATGTCTTTAAGTAGAGAAATCTAAGAAATCTATTGTGGACTCGATCCAACTTAATTGTGTTAGTTTTTTAAATCCAATCAAATCCTGCGAAACCATGCCATGCATAGTATATAATAGTCATTAATCTAATAATGCAATTAAATATATGGTTCAGAATGTTCATCTCAATATAGATAAAATACACATGCTGCCAAAATAAAAATGGATAATAAATACTGCCTCATTTGAGAAATAAATAAATAATAATTATTTTACTATTTCTTTTAGTAACAGGTAATCGAAAATATTTATTTTCTATTAAATATTGATTTTTCCAGTAATATACCGATTACAATTATATTTTTAAATAGTTTTATTAACAAATGGTTAGTTTTCGTGCCATGAAGCTATATACAAAATTTAAGATTTCTTGGTAAGTAAACATAGAAAGCTGGAATACCATTGATAGTTAAATATTATTATAGTACTTAGTATCTAAATGAAGTTAAATTATTATGTACTATTAGAAATAAGGTTTATTTACAAATTTATAAAGATAAATACTATCAATGTTGCTTAATAAAAGCTTTTAATTCAGAGTCTGTAGTTGTTTTAAAATACTCCAGATTTTAAATTTGTGCAAACACGGTTTGTTTTGGTTTGTACAGTCAAAGTAATCTCGCAAATGCTATTTGGATAGAATATTGGTATACATTTTATTGAAGACAATAACGTTCATTATCTAGTTGAAGTGAAATTTAATTTCCTGGTACCTATTAGTCTTACAATATCAAACAATACAGTAAGATGAGTTTACATTGTATAATCAGAGCTTGAATGTTTGTTGATAATTAATTTTGAAATTTGATTTGGAAACAGTTCATACGAATGCTGTATTTTTGTTATTATTATATTGTACTAACTATTTTTTATAAAATATTGTCAACAACATAATATTCATTACGTACTTATAATATAATATATTCAAGGACGTACTCGTACATCCAGTATTAAATGATAAAATCATTTTTAAGTGCGGTTAATAATCATATAATATAATATCTTCAATGATTTCATATACTTATAATTAAAATTAAAATAAATAAAACTTGTTAATTTGATCATGTGTGAGGTTCTAACCAGCTACCCATAACTTTATTTTCCGACCATGTCCGATCCTAATAGGATCATAATATGGGCCTCCACAGAGTAGAGGTTTGTATTAACAAATTTTTGTTTTTTACGAGAAATGGATGTAAGCCACTTGCTCAACCTATTAATTAAGTCCATACCCTCACACACAAATTGAAAAACAATATGTGTACTTGCGAGATCCAGGATTCGATCCTGGGACCCACGGCGTGATAGTCCAACGCTTAAGCCGCACGGCCACCGTGGGTTTAAAAACATTTGTATACATAATGTGCAATACTCCATTATTACGGTTGCATAGTATTATAGTGTTATTATAGCATTTCAGTATGTACATACAATATAAGAAATCGAAACCGGGCGCAAGTATGTATTTTAGATTAAAATATGTCTTGTTGTTTGTTTACCTCCATCTACTTACAAGAGGATGTTTGTGCTTGAAAAACAAAAGCAGCATTATGAATATTTCATGATAAAAATGTTCTTTTACTTTTATAAACATGTTTTGTTGTTGTTGATGTTGACTAAACATCTTATTCATTTAAATTAATCTTGAAATTACTACACATAAGCACACTGCGTATAGTTTATATAAAAAAATAATACTGATAAAAAAAATAGTTTAAAGTATTATACCAATACAAAAAGTTGTGTACACTTACAATATAATATAAGAGAAAGGGTAGTATAAAACTTGGTTTTTCATAACACTAAAACCAAAAACACTGTCTTTTTACTTAGCAGGGCAGAATAACCGTCATCTAAATAGATGATGGATTTAAGAATTGTGGGATGCTGATCACATCCCCTGGGAGTTAGACCGGGCGCCAAATAGAATCCCTAATTTGCTTATGTGACGAATTATTGCAAGATGCTTATCACATCCTCGGGAGTATTTCCATATGTTGGTTGAAATGGAAAAGCTTCTTAAGTCGGTCTGACCTCCAGTTTGACTGATCAGTCATTATGACGTAGTGACGCACACTTAATTTTCCGCCCCTGTGGGGGGCGCTCCCATAAGGAGTAGTGCCTCCCAACCGCTCGGTCTGATCCTGGTAGTCAATGTACCACCGGTTAGATGATTACGACTCTCGACAAAGCAGAACAATATTTAATATATGTAGAAGTCCCGCAGTTTGCTCTGACAAGTCCCACCACTTCTCAGGGTAAACTGTGGAAGAGATTAGTCGGTCACAGACCATGTACATATAGGTAATAAGATAATAGGATTACATTTTGACTAAATATAATATGCTTAGGTAAAGGGTTAATTAAGATAGATTAAATATAAAATATGATTTGGTTGTAAGATAATTGGTAATGTATAATTGTAATATAATGGTTAATGAAATGTAATATGCAATGGGTTAGCGAAATAATAAAGTGGAACATATGGACGGGCGTTAATAGTATATGGTAATTAATGTAATTAAAGTAATATTAATATTAATCATATTATGTACATCGATATCACTATATGTTTGGTTGATAGACTGACATCCGTCAACCTTATATAAATGTGTAGCATATGGCGGTATCGGTGATCGGTGGGAATAGGTATGAAATACGACCACCCCTAACGGATAAAAAGGCAAGATTCTAAAATCCGATATCAGTCTGCTTGTGGATTTCCGGGGGTGTCTCTGTGACGCGTTGTTGCCCCGGAACCCACGCGATCTCGTCTGCATAACTAATTAGAAATAATTAAGTTAATTTTAAATAATTAGTTAATAATAATCAAGTTAATTTTAAAATAATTAATTAATAATATTCGAATTAATTTTTAATTAATCAGTAATAAATGCGGTTAGTTTTGTGGACTTCGAGATATAAATAAATCGGACGTTTTCAAATGTTTTTTTTGAATTTCGAGATTTAAATAAATGACTTTTCATAATTTACTTGTGAATTTCGGATGCGAACAATTCAGACCTTTTCCTTTTGGATAATTGTGGCTTGTAGACGTTAAATAATTTTGACATTCGACTTATTGTGATTGTGTTTTCTTGAGTTATCGACTTTCTTTCTCTACCGTAACTTCTTGGTTACTCCACGTCTATGAGATTCCTGCCTGTTCCTCCACATTAATGAACCTCCACTTCCAAGTGCCTGAGCTAGTCAGGAAGTCAGAGGCCTTCAGTAGGTATATCTACGAGAAAAAAAATCTTTTTGCATTTTATGGCCAAAGAGGTATATACTCATCGGGGATTGAATATATATGAATCACACATACTCTAGTCTACTACTACCTCGGTCTTGGGAAGCTGCGCCTGGATCACTGTCAGCACAATATAGAGAGGAACCCAAAGTTTGTTACATCACGGTATATGTCTGCATAACGACTGTGGAAACGTGGCGGGTGACGGAGAGAAAATCAAGTTAGACCACCCATCAGTTGAACCGGTCGGCCATTGCCACTTGGTTTCTTAGGGAAAATTTCTCAACGTCTAAAAAAACTGTGAAATAATACGTGGCTCATCGTAGCTTAATGGGAGACATGGCGGATTATGGAGGGAAAATTGAGAGAATAATTCATAAATTTTCATTCGTAAATCTGATATCGTAAATGTACATACTTCGTGATTCAATCAGAACCTTTAATACTTTTTATTTTCTGATTTCTACTATTACTGCTAAAGTTATCGAAATCTTGCTCGTATATAATTATTTAATTTTAAAACGGTTTTCGGTTAAAATTGTTCAACAATGAAGAATGTTTACGCATATTATAATAATGTAAGAATACATTTCTTGCGGGCAAAACAAAATCAAAACTCACGTCACATTTCGCCAAAATTTATACATTTGTCTTCGTTTACGGGAGAGGGAAACCATTGAAACAAACGAACACGATTGTATAATGCCTACGTGTCACAAATTAGTTATACCAGATAAAAGCCAACTAATTTATTTATTTGCCTGACTCAGTCGAAGGCTTCTATCACCATCAAATTCTATAATAATAGACGGATCATGAATTATTACTTAATAGTATCTATATTGACTGTTTAATGTTAATATCAGCCATACCAGACTCACCCCGTCTACAAGTGTAAAATGTACATTGTATGTGGGCGGCGGAAATAGTAGTCGGCTAAAATATCCATTAAATTTATAACATTTTCAAAGGACAACCAAAAAATTAATATAAATAATAATCATAAAATATGAGAATGCACTAAAAATAAAATATCAGTTTTAGATAATATACACTCATCTTCCTAATATGATCATATAGGCTTCCATAGAGTGGAAGTTTGTAATAATAGATTTTTGGTTTTACGAGAAATGGACGTTAGCCACTTGCTCAACCTATTAGGTCCATATATTGAAAAACAATATGTGTATTTGCCATACCCAGGATTCGAACCTGTGACCCACGACGTTATAGGCCGACGCTTAAGCCGCTCGGCCATCGTGGGTGAAAAGTTTATTCATAGTGCATATTATATAATATTCTTTACAGATTTAAATTATTTTTACATCAATTATTTACACATGTAACTAATTATTTTATTTTGCAACTACATTAATGCATTATGACATTTAAATACTTTTAGCTGAAAGGTATTTTCCATACATAGTAATAAAATCTGGTGAAATACATTTTTATTAATAAACTATTTTTGATTCAACGAACGGTATTTAAGAATGTAATATTCTTTAATTTAGCATACATAATTTAAAAACATTTCTAAGAATTATATAGTGGTTACAGATAATAAAAATAAAGGGTTGAATAAAAAAGTAGTTTATGAAATTATTAGGATGAGCAAGAACATTATAATAAAAATTTGGAGTGATCCTGACACCGGTTAGTAATTGAAGTAATTCGAAATTTTAATTAAAAATATTCAAATTTTAATAAAGTAAAAAAGGGATGACATTCTTTTTTCATTGATGTGATTTTATTTTGAACAGTACATGTAAAGCTTTACTATAAATAAGTACCTACCATGACCATGACGGTCTGCAGAACTAAATTCCCCGATCTTTCAAGTAGGTATGTACATATTTTAACCCGATCCCCGCCTCCATCACATACATATACTTACTTTATATATCGCAGCCATGACATATTTGTGACAGAATAGTTGAAAAATAAATGTTGTGTGTCTGCGATTTTAATTGAAACGTTCGAAACGAAATTTTTGTATTTTCATTTTTTGAAGTTATACTTGTCTTCTTTAGGCGCGTTTGGAAAATCAGATCAGAGTGTATTTTTGACGTGTTAAGTGTAACACATAATTTATTTTTTCACACAAAAATAAACGCACTCGATTGGATTCGAAGTACCGATTGTTCGGTTATCAGCCGAACGCACTACTATTACGCCACAGTATGATACTCCAATCGTGACGATTATACAGTATAATATTATAGTTTAGAATTCTTCCGTTGCCTAGGCAGCAAATTTATTATTGTTGGCCATTTGCAATAATTCCTTACATAAACAAACTATTAAGCGTCATAGTGAAAGTTGTTACATTAAAAATAAAAACAATGATAAACAATTATATAATTTAGTAATATAAGTTAAAGTGTATAGAAAAAAACCAACGGCGTTCCAATAAGCAGTCATTTTTCTTGAGTGTGTAATTTAACAAGATAATTAAAAGCTAGTCGAAGAATCTAGGTTATCACAAGTTTTGTTTTTGTTTTGTTACGACAAAGAAGTATAACTTCTAACGCGCGTACATAAGTAGTACACACTTCTTCTTCTTTAGCCATATCCGCTCCTTAACTGGAGCATATGGACACCACGCGGCGCCTCCAAGAATCCCTGTCGTTCGCCAGTCTTCTTGCTTCGTTCCAGGTCAAACCAGCATCCCGTAGCTCCGCCGTATACACTCTGTAGATTGTATTTAGCGGCCTTCCAGGACGCCGGAATCCGGTCGGCTTGAAAAACAGGCAAGCCAGGTTGAAGTTCTCTTCTGGCATCCGCACCACGTGGCCTAGCCAGGTCCAACGTCGCCTCTTCACTCTCGGCGTGATGAGAGGCCGCTTGGTGCGTTCTCTTATCTCCTAGTTGCTCCTAAAGTCATACCACCGCACACCCAGTATTCGTCGCAAACATCTGTTTTCGAAACTCAGTATACGGTTGCTCTGAGCCCTCGTAAGTTGTCTTACGTAGTACACACACCGATTTTTTATTGTTTAAATGCTAAAGACATGTTTTTGAAATGTGTAATATAATATAATATTGAATTTAATGAATCACATATTTTATATGGCATGCAGAAAACTCGTCGTCATGGGGAATAAATAAAAATAAAAGATAGCAATTCGTTAAAAAAAATCTCCGAAATCAGAGACAGCTACGTCTTGATTAGCTCTTTACAGCAGAAATTCAAAACGTTGGAGCGAACAAATTTCATTTGAAAATGTTTAATGATTTCATTTCTAGGTTGTCACTTTTGTTTTCATATTTTTTCATTTTCCGCATCTCGTTTGTATCATTTCGTTTCATCAAATTTGCGCGGAAAGACTCGCGATAGTCGCAGGTCAATAGTATAATGTGAACGCTGCACCACGCGCAAACATATATTTTAATGCTTATTCAACCATTTTTGACATATCAAATCATTAAATAAATAAAATTAAATCAATATTGTTAAGACTTTCTATTGAATTTACGACTAAATTAGATAATTTAAAAATATTCTCTGCTAGCAAAGCACTCATGTATATATAATTTACCTCTATACACCAAAAGGTAGCTATGATAACAGTAAGGAGGGGAGAGAATATAAAAGTTAATATCAAAGTGTGGTTCCTGATGAAATCAGGTTTGGTAATCTTTTGAAAGTGCGTTGAATAATATTAAGAATTTTTGTGGTGACTTATATTTATATTTTTAATGCTCCAATTACCTTTATTTTAATCTAAAAACTGTTAAATTGATAACTAACTTCATTATATATAAATAAAATAATACAGACTAAAATACAGAGTGATGATATGTAAAAAATGTTTATTCTTAAAACAAATTCTGGATTACAAAGTTAATATTATTTGATAAAATCTCTAATGAAATAAGTCATATAAATCATAATTATTTGCTTTGAAACGTGGTGTGTTATAAATAGTATATGCTATAATGTCTAAATATAAGGTCTCTCTTAAGACTCCTCAGTGTTTTAAATATATTTACCTAACTCGTACTAACCATACTCGTATTATTGACTTTATATTTTTTACTTGTCTAAACTAAATGCAATATCGGGACGTATTGCGTTAATAATATCCATATTATTGTTTAAATAAATAAATTATAATTGAATTGGCACTCTAACTAAAGCCTAACTGTACCAATACTGAATTTAAATAATATTTTGCTGCATTTAAGTATTCACAAATGGAGATTTAACTTAACATCTGACAGTTTTTTGTTATTTTTAATACACGATATTTTAATTTATTATGTCTCTATTATTCTCACGTGCATAAACGTCAGGTGATCTATTGATATCCCAAAACAAAGCATGCTGTAAATACAAGTGCTTCAGAAACAAGTCTTGTCAACAAATACTAACTTACATTCATAGATTAAGAATAAGCATAGTTACGTTGGAATTTATTGGCAATATTAATTCTATAACTAAATTTAATATTAATAATTTAAATTTAAATTTGGCCTTTGCATTAAGTAATTAAGTATTTTTTTAATTTATTTATTTACCTCAACCAACAGGATCAATACAGAGGATAGATATGAATATATAGAAATAGAAAAATATATATTATATATATATATAAGATATAGAACAAAATAATTTGTGATGGTCCCAATAACAGGCGTACACAAAAAGCATAATTAATCAAATTAAATTAGATCAAGTATTATGTACAACAGCTGTGATGAAAATAATTGGAGAGTTATTTAAAAACCTTAAATAAAAATAGAGAGAGAGAAAAAAACAAAATAATATATAAAAGCATATACTTACAAAGATAAGACAGGCAATACAAGAAAAGAAAATGCAATTTAAAATAAAATAAATAAATACAATAAAAATAAGCAGTCGTCCAGTTAGAATAAAATTAGTCGTGAATTTTGAGCAACTTAATTTGAAAGAGGCAAGAGAACAAAACAGATCCACTCGATCACTCCGTTTCAGTGAAAATAATTATATTATCATAGTTATGATTTAATGTCTCTAAAAATAGTACCTATTGATAAATAAAGTAACGATTGTTTGTGTCCTTTTAATTTTGATAGAGATATTATAATATTTTTAAATAATTTAAAAATTCCCAGACAGATTATTAACATAAAAATAAAAATATTTACCCACAATATTAAATTATAAACAAAGCAACGCTTGCGTAGGAGTAAAACTTGTCGTGAATTTTTCCAAACAACAATAAAATAAAAACGACAAAAAAGCCTTTGGCTTAATCGCGCAGATGAGAAAGCCTGAACTTCAACACTCTCCCATTGGCACGCTTATAAATAATTCATGAATCTTCCAAGAGTGGAAAGTACGTGCTTGTATCTACAAAGATGCTTGCGACGCTAAGAAAACGCCGCGCGGAGTGTGGGGGCGGAAAAGGAAAACTCGTGGGATTTCGGCATAATTTCATTGCAACTCTCTTCGCCAAGTATGTAGGCTTGGATCTTGTACCAAGCGCAGTGGTAGAACGACTCGATACCACTTAAAATAATCACGATGAGCTAGCCCGATTAGGATGATTTAATTTAATTTTGTTTATAATAAGCAATCACTAATAATAAATACAGCTATACTAATATGAATTTCATTTAATAAAACATTTTTTATCGTACCTACTTCTTTACGCTTTTATTTCATATCTGGACCGGTTTCGTTTACCTCAGAGGGACATTTTAAGCTCTATAAGCTATACAAAATAAACCTCAAAGACTAATTTTGGTTCAAGCAAACCACGGTACTGTTCGGTTAAAGCGGATACAGCGGAAAACGCATTTTGAAAATATCCGATAAAATGGATCATTTGTTAGGCTAACCTAACCAAACCTAACCTAACCTAACCTAACCCAACCTAACCTAACCTAAACTAACCTAACCTAAACTAACCCAAACTAACAAATAATCCAGTTTATCGGCTATTTTCAAAATGCGTTTTTCGCTGTATCCGCTTTAACCGAACAGTACCCAAACCACTGTAGAGCATAAATGTAATATTATTTTTTTTACTTACCTAACTAATTTTTTAATTCAATGAATAATTCACAAGATTTAGGAATGTAAAATTCTTAATATTGAACATACATAATTTTAGGCATGTTTAAAAAAGCACTTCAGTGAGTATTAAAAAAAACCATTAGTTAAAATTTGTCGCAATTAAGTATGACTCTTTTAGCATTGTGCTCAATGTGCGTGGGCGCAATACCCTAGAGATGCAGGTTTTTATTGTTTATAATATATTTTCTCAGAAGTGTTTTCAAAATATTATATGTAATTAAAAAAAATGAATGCACATTGAAGATATATTCAGATATTGACATTGACAACAAAAAAAATACATCGTAGTGCATCATTAAGAATATAAAAATCTTCAGGCAGTGCATTGATGAATCACAATGCATTTCCAAGTGTGTTTCTTTTAAATATTTTTTTTCTATCCATTCACACAATATAAACCTAATTTTATTCTAAAAGTGGCGAGATGCTGCAAATATGTATATACGTAAACAGCCTACTTACTAAAATAACTAATTCATAGAGTAATGTATGTCAGGCACAATAGGATAAAAGATATCGGATGTAGTGGCTATTGAGGAAAAATGATGAAAAATAACGTATCAAAATGCTTTATTCCAGTAATAAATACAATTAATTTACAAGTTCGATATTAAATTTCTGACATTTTTCTATCTTAAAAAATTAACTTTTAAGTTCAAAAAAGTACAACCTTAAATAATTACGACAACTTTTATCCTCTACATAATCTAACTTACGAGGTATAATATGTCACAAAAGGCTAGGATAAGGGTTTCATAACTTTGATGTCCTTTTCCGGGACAAAAGGGTGGAATGCACACACAGCATAACATAAGGCCATGCTTTGGATCCTAATACATAGGCATTGAAGACGATAAAAGATCAATGTTTACCTATATAAATAAACGAAATATAGATACGTCATTTACCTGCAATATAATAATAAAATCCGAAGTTAGTTTAAATCTAGTATGTGTGGGTACATAACATTTGTTTATATTTAGGCGACCCCTAAGCTTAAAGTAATAGACATGATAACATTCTGTAAATAGGCTTCATAGTTCGTTAGAAATTAGATATTTTAAAACCCAAGGGATTAATAAAATTTACTTACATATTTCCACGTACGCAAGTAAAATAACTTTGATAACAACCATATTCATTGAATATATTAATATACTCGTTATATTCAAACAAATTATTGCCCGATGATCCTAATCATCAAATGAGCTATGTAGGTATGTACACAGAATTACTAGGGTGTCTGCTCAAATTTTTTTTCTCAAATTTGAAGTTCACTCATTAAACATATGTACAGACCTACAAACTTATCTGATGAATGGGATGGGGGAGCCACTGTCGAAAACTACCCAATCAAGACTCGTAATTAGAAAAAATCTGACCTTCGAATGAAATTTTCAAAATGGAGTCCTAAGGTAGTTGTAGTTCCATTTTTGGCCATTCTACAGATAAATTTGTAGGTCTGTAGGTATTTTTTTATGATTTTAGATATTGGTACTTCCTCTTTTTATTAAGTTGTTTTTTGTTTATATAATGCATTAGTTTTTATGTGATCATTCATTATATTCATTCATTAGAATTTTTTAGTTGTAATTTTTCATCTAAAACAAATAATTTTGAATTTGAAATTGAAATTGAAATGTGGATACTTTTTTTTAATTTTACAAATGAATACAGATAATATGTCCAAAAAAACTTTACGTACAATGTAATGAGATTGTATATTAAAATTTTGCTTTCATATATCTATTTACAGAGTAGTGTTGTCGTATACTGCTAACTTATCTGCTAAATTATTGTCTCATACGAATACATTAAACACTGTAGTTAGTTTTTTGGCTGTCATCGTGTATTTTTCTTTCTGAAGAGAAACATAAAGATGTCGTCATTACAGAAACCTTTATCAAAAGATAACGAAGCAGATTGTATCGTTACGTATTCATGGATATTATAAACATCAGAGTTCCCAGCACTTTCACCAAAATCCAATGTCCGTTCTGTTATATTTGACCTTAATTATTGATATAGATAGTACGTAGACTATCGAGTCTTAGTAATGGTCGAATTATCTAAACTTACCATTTTTTTTAGAAATCTCGAGGCCAGAAAGGGATGGGAAATACACATTGATAACCAAAAATCAAAAATGATATCAATAAAATTATCCGTGAAAGCTTCAAGCAATATACATCGCATTTTGTATGTCGTACCTATTGAAATAAAGATACATATTGCAAATTCACGTTTGTATAATATTCTCACGTCATGTCCACCTTTTTATTGTGATTTTTCATATAAGAATGTGTGCAGTATAAGAATATACATACTTTGAAATATTTTTTATAGTGATCGTATACATATTAGGTATTAAAAAATATTATCCATACCAATATGAAAACTCGTTTATGAATACTATTCATTTTGTATTAATAAAGATCAGATATTTCCAAGTATTCCCTGGAGCTTTTTTCAGTTGAGTAAATAACTCTATCGCCCGCACAAGAAGGACGATATTCGAGGAAAAGTGCGCCTCTGCGGTGATTGCAAGAAATACGATTGTTTCTTCTGGTAATGGTATACAAATATACCAAAGATCTCTCTTAATGTTTCAAAGGGCCATTTTCGGTATGCGAAGGGAAAGCTTTCTTTTATTTTATATCCCGTAAGGTGGCTCATTAGTTAACAGCCTGGTTGGTTTTGAATTGAAGATTTTCATGAAAATACTTTTATACAATTTTCATGTGATGGTAAGAAAGTATGTTTATTATAAAAAATTTAATTTAATTTTTCTTTCAAATAAAACTTTACTTTTTACATCATAATCATCATTGTAGCTTCTTTCAATGCACTGCTGGAAAACGCATCTTTTTGCTGTCTCTACTACTCTACTCTTATATTATTATACAACTTTCGTTATCATGTTATAATAATTCTGCTAATCTTGATTATCTCAACGATCTCAAGGGCTTTCAGAAACATTTATTTTGGATACCACTGAATAATACGATTTTTCATCACTATTAGTTGCCTACCGCCCATCTTTATTTTAAGGTTATTATACTCTTAACTATAATATCCACTCCTTCTGTTTACCCTTAAGTAATTATATTAAAATATGTTTTCAAAAATAGTTTACTTATTATTTATATTTTTAATCTTGTTGTATATTACAATAAAATATAACTATTAACAAATAAAAATATCCATTACTGGGTACCAAATATTTATTTAAAATGTTATACAATACTAAGTTTTCGCATTTTTTATCATATGTGATTATTTAATACAATTATAACATTTTTAACTCGAGTTAAAAAATGAATCATTTTAATTATTTACAAATCGATATGTTTCACAACAATCATCAAATTATTAAAATACTTTTCAGGTGAGTAAGGGTGAGATGCATTTGGGGGTAGACCATAATATCTAACTATATCAAAGAAACGGGTCTACCTACATAAGGAGGAAGGAGTGAAAAGAGATGCAATAATATTTCCAAGTGTGGAGAAACGTCGAAGAGAAATGTGGTGGAGAAGCTCAAGGCTCGAGTCGAGCTGTGGCACTATTGGAAGGAAAATAATTTGTTATTCATTCTTCTATCTCGATACAATTGTAAAACATGAACTCAATATGATATATTTATAATACGTATCACGTTATTCATTAAAAAAACCCATTAATGTGCTTAGTTATAAATTAAAAGATGATTGGCTGTATAATGGCTTATATAGTTAGGGAGCTCTGGTTAGAAGTCATCGATTTACTTTTCAAGATAATATAACTTAAACATTACAGTAGTTGTTGTCATTATTTTGCATCTGTAGCAAAGAAGGAGGCCGATGCGAAGGAATGTCACTACAAGTATCCTGTTTCCAATTAGGTCTTGAATCTATATAAATTTCTCCATCTTCCTAAAAGTATATCTGTAAATATTTAAAAACGATGTTAGATATTTTGTTCAAAGAAGTATTCGAAAGTTACAGAGTGGTACAACTATTGGGACTAATCATTATGATCGTGCATCAGTGTGTTGCCTTACAATTTGTTTCGAATTATTATTAATTTCAAACAGTTTGTCGTAACAACTGGCTTACAGATTTTTAAATGAATACCTACTTTCAATTTAAAACTATAGATGGAGTATTCTAGCTACTTATTTTTTTTCAAAAAGTATATAAGTAGTTTTACCCAATGATTTATACAAAGTACATATACTTAATTTAAATTGATCTTCCTAAATTAAATTTTCTTTTAAATAATTACTCTTTATGATTAATGATTACTTAATACTTTATTAATGAGAATTTTTATCTGAATTATTAATGTTAGAAGATGGATAATTTGTTAAAATAATAGTACAATTTAATGCTTATTTCACCAAATTCGATGATGACTAAGCTATATTTATTATTAAATAGTATCTTATATTTGAGTAATGCTAATTTAATTATTAACGCATACGTCTCAGTGCTACACTTGTATGTAAATATTCAATCTCGCACATTCATGAAGTATTAAACATCAATCAGTTCGCTCCGCGGTATACTCGAGCAGTCGAGCATCTTTTACTCCATTATACACTAACTTTACTTATGTATGCATTGCCAAAACCGCGCATCGTGTGTGGAAAATTAATAAAATATCAAGCTCCGAATTCGTTTCGCCGCAAACAAAGTTTGATAACATAGATGCATCACGTACACTTATACAATATCGTTTTAAAAAATCATGCAATCTAGTGTCAGATTCTTCTAGCAGTATAGGCGACTCATTCAGGTGTTGGTACAAATTATTAATTTAAGACGTTCACAACATGAGATTAAGAAACAAACAAATATTATTAAAATAGTGTTATGTGAAAAAGAAATAGATCAGTATTAAGTTATTAAACAGTAGAAAAGTGTAAATACAAAATTTTAAATAAGATACTAGGAAGTACACCGAATAAGCTAAACAGACCCTATTTTAAGAATTTATAAAACAATGCCCACCTATAGATACCCATCCTCACGTAGGTGGAATATGTATAATATCCGAAGTGATTTGATAGTCAAATGACACCAACACCGTTCCAAAGTAATTTCATCACGAGTGTAATGCCAAAAGAACCTATCCTTCCTCTACCTGTAATGATTAATTATTATCAGCGCTTTCCTAAAAAAACCAGTAGCGAAGACTGAGTATTAACGTTATTTGTAAATAAAACATGTGATATCAAGAATTTATTAAGCACTAAACGTGGTGGAAAAATAATATGTAAGTAGAGGAGGACAGATTTTTCTGGTATTGCGGTAATGATGAAATCACTTTGGAACTGTATTAGTATCATTTGAAAGAATGAGATGAACACATCTAAACGAGTTGCCTACCCTGCTAAAAGAATATACCTACTTGTGTTAAATTTAATTAGTTTGTGAAAATATTTAAACCTCATAGAGATATTCAAATTCTAAATAAACAATCGGATGACGTCAATTTAAACTAAACAATATTCAAAATTGTACAGATTACTGATGAACTTACAGAGTAACAGAAAAATAAAACTGTATGCTTATAACGGCATGTTAAATGTATGTGAATAGCAGTATGGTACGGATTCTGATGGCGGTTTTATTTTTCAGGTAAAATCTTTTGGTTTGAGACATGTGTGTTTTATCCTTCAGTTAAGTCCTATAAGTATGACTTTTTAAGTGTTATTTTTATCTTGATTAAGCATTGCTTACATTAATAATTTATTATTAACAATATTTTTTCTTTCGTGGAGCCCAAACCAAATTTCAATTGTTAGTCATATTATTTAAACAAAAAAATATTTTTAATTCCTGTAACCAAAAATCCAGATTCCACTTAATTTATACTATATAGATAATCTGAGACTTGCAAATATAATATAATAAATTATTTTAATGTGATGATAGATCAAACAAGTAGTTATGTTTAAGGTAGCTCATGACGTTGAACATAATTTTGTTCACTTATTTTATCACGTCCATGCCTCGTCATTGGTTAAGTGATATATTTAAAATTATACTATACATAGGTAGGTACATTTTGAAAAAATATATTTTTAGAATATACTTATTACATAATTTTTATCCTAGAGCTGGAGTGCAAAGTTATGAAGCACATACCTACTCTACAATTACTCTCTATGATAATATGCTATTTTATGCTGGTTCTAACATGATCTAGAAATACGTAAAAACTCAAGAGTCTTTACGTATTTATTTTTTATTTACGAAATTTTCATGTCAATTTTATTATTTCAACGATCCAGATTTTGACATTCTGGAAGCTATTAAATAAATACTAAATGTATGTAGTATATTCGATAAAACAATAAACTGCTGGTAGGATTTCTAGAAAAATTACGGACAAAGAATTTTAGAAGCACAGTGTGTATATTCTCTAATTGGAAAGAAAGTGTGGTAAAAGTATTATTCGCCGATATAGCAATTCCGACAAATAAAGAGATTTTTTTTAAATCTATATATTTGATAAAATACATTGACTGCGCTGAAATAGGTTTTTTATATTGACTTGTAAAGGGTATATAATTTAATATAAAACGAACGACAAAGAAAAAAGGCACCTAGATAAATTTAAATAATATGAATTTAGGAACCGCTATTTTCAGACTGACTGAAAATTTACGATGGCACCAAATATTTTTTAAAAATTCCAAAAAAGTTTTTTTCTAGAGTTAATCTTTTTAAAACAAAAAAAGCTTTCAAATGAACTGGTCGGCTTTCTGAGGAGTCTTAGGATATTTCTCAAGAAAAAGCATTGCAAAGTAAAATAGGCGTTATAAAATTTGCATGAAAAACGAATTTTATTAAAACGGGTCTCCGTAACTGCCCCTGCCGATCATAGTTACAATTCTTTAATTGGAGTGTCGCATGAACTTAGCCTGGATGAGTTTGTTATTTTGCTGATTGCCTGCAAAAATATCCTAAGGCACATTTTTACTATTTTTTTGTTTATCATTAAATACTTAAAAAAACAACATTTTATTTTTCATTTTGTCGTTAAGTTTATTAAACGGCACTCTTAAAATTTAAGTTAATCAAGGAATAATGTAATGCTAGTATATAGCTATATAGCGATAAAATACGAAATATGGAATTTAATACATTTTAGATCTAAGCTACGCTTTAAACTGTTTTAAATAATCAATACTTAAAACACTATACTGTCCTTCCAAGGGAGAATACAGTAACTGACTCTCACACGGTTTCGAGATATATGACATAATGTTCTTTTGTCAAATTTTTGTACTGTGAATTAATAAAAAAATGGTGATATTTTTTATTAGTAGGATGTAAAAATACCTGCAAAGTAACTGCAATAAATAGGTGCAATAACTGCCTTTTTGCTAATAAATGTGTATTATTTTAGCAGATGTCCACTTGGTATTTTAGTGATAATACTGATTTTAAAGTGAACAGAATATATAGCTTTCAAAATTACCTAACAGATGGCATTCATAACTCAATTTCACATATTTGCGAGTTACTGCTTTCTTCATTGGGGGGGGGAGCAGTATATTATAAAATAATATATTATTTTTAATATAAGGTATTGTGAAGGCATCTCTGTTAGTAGGCACTTGGGCTCTGAGCCGCTCTCGATGGAGATGGACGGCTAACGTCAAGACGGACGCAGATTCTGAGTGTGAGCGACAGGATAAAGAGAGCTCAGGATAGATAATCCTGAAGACGGTTGTGCAGTCGGCTATGCACATGGATGGTCTGTTGCGCTAGCTTAAGTACATACATACTTACGATATTGCGGTCATACCAATGCTTGATTTTACATAAATAAAAAGGACATGGGAGTAATTTTATACAATTTTCCGGACAGTTAAGAAATGTTTATATTTTGTTTGCAGACAAATAAAAATACAATCATACAAAAACATATTTACTATACTAGAAGTATGTATTCAAATTTGTAAAGCTAAAATCACAAATCAAGATGAGAATATGTAAATAATTTTAATATTCTACTATGCGCGGATTTTTCTGTGCGATTTTTGCGTAGGAAAACTTTTTGACCAATTAGCTGATTCTATATTTAAAATATATTGTCTTCATGCTGCATTCAAATCGAATCAAATATCTGATTAGATATCATGCTGTTTTGCTAATGTATGATGTTTCGTAATGAATTTTGGTCTGATATTCTTTTCTCTTGTATAATTTTCGGCCACAGCATCCATAAACGGTTTGCATAAAAAATAATCTTCAACGTATTTTCTTAATATAAAAAAATACTATTTCTAATAACAGTCGACTCATTCGATAAAAATAAATGATGTTTTTAAAACTGATTTTTTTATTATATTACGACAGTTCTGCATTCAGGTAATGGTTTGCAGTCAGAATGAAGGAGACCCGGTGCCCATTTGGTGAGAACAATTCGGATGCCGACCCCTAAATGCGTACCTGCCAAATTACATTTAGAAAGAGAGGTTTTATTGAGACCCGTGTGATAAGTAGAGGGTAGTGCTTAGCTATTCAGTACTACATAGAAAGAATTGATAAAGAAGTCACAAACTTGTAGAAGAAGTACTTCATAGAGGACGTATTTTGAAATAATTTATTTTGCCAAGCAAAATAAAGAAATATAACGAAAATATCTAGACATGTTTACGGGTAAGTGTTACAAGTATTCTGCCCTTATAAAATAAATAGCCTGATCTCCCACATTAATTTGTCAAAATAGAGTTAAGTTTTGACAATGTATTTTAAGTGAATAAAACCAGTTCATACCATTTATTAAATTATATGGTCGTTTATTAGACTGTATAAGAAGAGACACAACATTTCTGGGGCTAATGCAGTGGAGGGACCTTGCGACAAAGAGAAATGAAAACATTTGTTGAGAGACATAAATCCTTTAATAATCTAATATGGACTTAAAGTTATTTGGTTAATTAGAGGACAGTATTACTATTGCGACTTTGGTTACTATCGTTGGTAATATTTATCAGTAAATGACATTCTGCCATCAACTATGTAATTTACGCCGAAAATCAATATAATTAGGAATTTTATTTACATATAGCAATATAAATAATGTCGATGAACCGCCCATAGTTAGTTATGGGTAGTTGATGGGTCGGTAGGTACACTATATTGACTGTCACTGTATATGGGTAATATTTAATATTATTTTTCTTCATATATTTTAATCCTAGTTGGTTGAAAGCAAATAATAACACAATCAAATGTTTTCAATTAATTAATATTTATAATATCTTTCCAATGAAGATGAAAAAATATTTTCTTAGTTGTAATCCCTAAAATATTGAAGTGGAATTGTATACAAAATTGAGGGAATTATTGTTGCTATAATACAGTGCATTAAAACCTGTCAGTATTTATTTAATTTATTAGAAATAACGATAGGTTTTAAAATTACCCAATTTATTATTATTTTTAACACAAACTTTTTTCGTTCGGTTAGCACGGTGATATTTTTCATGAAAAAAATCTTAAATCTATACGTAACTTATTCAAGATAAACAATTTTTGAGAATCCGCGTATATCAAGCAAATAAGCAGGCATGCAAAGTTACCTGGAATCTGACTCATTACCTCCCGATTGAAGTGCTCCCGACAAAGCCGCGCGGGGTCGCTCGAGTTTTTCAAGGTGCGCTAAGGGATGCGCGGCGCCTTAGTTATTTTGCATACATATCGGGTATTTACCGGCAAATTACCGCTCAAAAGCGTGAGGCTCTAGGGGCGGATATAATGCATTGCTGTATTAGGGATTCTGCAATGTTTTTAAAAGAGGGTAGATAATATGTGAAATTCAGTATCAATATAAAAAAAACATCTCAATATATCCCTTCTTATTATATCTTATTCTCTGTTTATTACATCACCCAGTGATATCCAAGGGTTATTTAAAGACTTTTATCATGATAATTTATAGCTGGATCTTTGACATAACAAAGTTAATGGAAGTACCAATTTTTCTGAGCGATATACCCGGGGTATTGTCATTTCACCAGCTTGGTCCAGCACGCACTCTTGTGTTGTTCATTACTCATTAATTTATTTTATGGTCTCTCAGCATTATGACCTACATGTACGTTTCCATGCTGCGTTGCTCTAAATACTCGTGTTTTTTTTTTTAAATAAATTTATACATATTAAAACTATTATTATGTTATATTTTTAATATTACACAATAAGAACTGTTATTTGCAAGAAATAAAGGTAGGTACGTAAGTATATAATAAAAAAAAATCGGTGTGTTTACTTATGTACGCGCGTTAGAAGTTATACTTCTTAACAAAACAAAATAAGCCGTAACCTGAGTCTATTAATATTACAGTGGATTAGGTTGATGGAAACGTACGAGATTCATATGTGTCTTATATAGCACATGCTAATTGTAGTTTAATTATTGTATTGGACCAAAACACATCTTTGACATGCAACGGTTATAATCGATTCAGAAATGCCCATGATAAATTAATAATAAATCAAATTTTAATATATTTTTAGAATTACTTACCAACTCAACATTCGCAAAATTTATTTATTTATTGATATATAATTTTACTCATAAATAATACGTACATAAATATAGCCTCAAATCTTGATACACAATCTTTACAATGGAAAATAAATATACCTACACTCCAATATAATGTATGCGCATGTACCCTCGAGACTGAAATGAATATAATCATAATAATAAATTATGTGTTGCATCGGCGCGCGCAACTTCCGTCACACGCCAAACGTGTTACATGGGCGCGCGCAACTTTGTCACACGCCAAAAATACACTCTGATCTGTTTTCCCAAACGCTAAAAGAAGCATTACTTTAAAAATATACAAACAAAATAAAAACCCACGATTACAAAATGTTAAAATATCTGCCTTTGATACCGTAGGTTGCGGCTTTGAATCTCTCGCTTAGGAAATTTACATTGTGTTGTTTATTGTAGACTTAACATGTGATTGGCTTTTAATAACCCTCTTGATCTACATGGTATTTAATAGCTATTGAAAACAAATATTTATCAATAATTTTCGTTTATAGCAGAATGCATAACATTTTTTGAACATATGTTAAATCTATGTGATCTATTGAATTGTGAGTAAAAAGGTAGGTACCTACATCACAGAGAGTAAAAATACAGAATGTTGATGTACAATAATAATATGTTGATAATATGTCGAACTTATTGTTTTCCTATATAACCATTCTCCTTTTATTAGTACATACTTTTTAACAGTAGGTATTTGATCTTTTTCGAACTGAAAAACTTTATTTTAAACATGTTTTCTTTGTTTTATATTCAAACTTATATACCATCTCTAATGATCGATTATTAAGTAAGAAGAATACTAATTCACTTCACATAAAACCAAATAAAACTTAAGGTCAGGTTCTTTCAAATTTATATGTGGATTTTCTAAACAATGTACCGACCTATTTTATATAATTTTTTATATTTAAATAAAT
Source organism: Rhyacophila brunnea (assembly GCF_057557595.1). Lineage (NCBI taxonomy): Eukaryota > Metazoa > Arthropoda > Insecta > Trichoptera > Rhyacophilidae > Rhyacophila > Rhyacophila brunnea. The sequence goes on along the minus strand of NW_028232796.1, from coordinate 1,948,058 downwards.
CGAAGAATTTATTTTTGCCTCTCTTTTATTTTTCCATTATTTTCATCCCTTGATTTTTTATGATGAAATGTCGATGTACAATAAAATCATTGAATTATTACATAACATTAAAAAGTACTTTCGGTAATGCTTAGCTCAATTTTGAGAACTTGTGCCCCACAGCGAGAGCTTTCCTCTATTCCCAAACCTTTGTCAAGCTCCGGGCGAAAAATATATTTTACACGTTCTCTTATCAAGCAAGTGTTTTTTTCGCTGCTTTCATCCACCCATATAGTCTACGCCGGAAAGCTTTTATCCTGGTAACGTAGCTATTGTAAATCCTTTGGCTAAATAGACTTCCTTGAAATGCACGATTGCGTAGCATTAAATAAGGCCCCGAAATATGTGCTTTTCTCACCTACCCTACCCACCTAGCACCCAGTACTGAATTTTAATAATCTTTTATCTTTTCGTGTGGGGATATAGAATTTTGCACGATACTTTTAGAATTATAATATTGATAACACAACCATATGAACACAACTAATCAATATTATTCTACAGGCCATTAATTAACCTTCAATTAAAAATATCGTAAATCAAAATTTCTTTCCACAATGATTTTTATTCTACTTACTAAATTATTTAAGGTTTCGTATAAAGAAACATTACGATTAATAATGTATAATCTTACTTATTTCTACCTTAACAAATAGATGGTCTAATTAATAAATGTGTATGTCTCTAAATATGTACTGATGATTAAAAAAACATTTAGTATCAGAAAATCACCATTCAATAGAATAATTAATATTGTGTCTAATAACATTTTTTTTTACCAAAAATACCATTTAACTGCGCAGTGTCTCTTCAATAATTTTAAGTAATATCAGTGTACATAATAATATAATGTATCTACTTATACCAAATAATCTTTCTTTTTACTCATTTATGAATAATACCTACGAGTTGAAAAATTCCAGGAGATAAATTTATGTCGTTGACCGACAATTTTACATGAAATGGTTTTATACGAATCTTTTTGTATTTTTTATTAAAAATAATACCTTTATTTTGATGTTTAGAGGTCTGTAAACATGACATCAATGTTTTTATTTACTGTTTTATTCGACAGTTACCTACATGACAATTTAAATATTCAGTCAGCCTATAATATCCTTAAACATTTGCAATATTTTCATAATTTACAAGAATACATGGTAATCTACACATTTTACGACATAGTTATATGTCTATAGTTAATAAAATAAATAGACATAGTCTATAGTTAATAAAACAAATAGTTTTGATGTCAAAAGATAAATAAAATAATTTAATTTACTGCATAAAACTACTGAAATTTGTTTTGCATTACCTATATTTATTTCATTTTTAAGATTCGATATAAAAATTTCATTATACTTTCGTGCAGTAAAATATGAGAATCATATCACATAAATATTTAACGTTTGTTACTAATAAATATAGGATAATAAACGTATCTTGCGTTCTTTTGTTTGATTGGAATTGTATTAAATGTTTACTTGACAATATTATTTTTATTGCTAAAAATAAAGAACAAAGCTGGATCTTCTCAGAATAAAATATACCTAATTAAAACAGACTATGCTCAAATAAAAGACTGAGCCTGCATATTATCTTTCTCTGTTTCTGGGCTTAACTATACAATATTCCGTTACTATCTAGTGTGGTTTTAATGCCATAACTGTAGTGTACAGATTTTTAGGAATATAGTTAATAATACAACGTAGTTATTCCGTCTTAATTCCAGGGTTTAGTTTACAGGGACTCACATTTCTTAAAATTATAATAACAAGTAATATAGAATCATTCAATCATGATTAATTAAATGTATTTGTTAAATACAGTACACTCTCAGTAATCCGCCGCTCAATTATCCGACAACTACTATAATCCGCCGTTATTTTTACTAGTTGAAAGCACAAAATCAAGCTCTATAATTTGCCGGTATTCGATTGTCAAATTCAGTAGTCCGATGCGTACAAGTTTAGTCAACGCAGATGAGACGGGTTTATTTTGGAAACTTCTCCTTCGTAAAAAGTATGTTCATCGCGAAGAAAGTAATGTGCCAGGGAGCCCTAGGACCGCATCACAATAATTATGCCGGGAAAGCCAGGAATCCTAAGCCATTCAAGAATATCTGCCTCACTGAAAAACTGGTTGTGTGAAGTGATTCACTGTTTAATATTTAGTTAATAAACTTAGTTTATAACTATGTATAATTTAGTAAATAAGTACTTGATTTTGATTTTAAATAAAACCGTAATTTGCTAGTACAAATTTCTCAAAAAACTATTTTTTACGAAATACCTGTTTTAAATTGTACCACATTTTATATATATGCACTATAATCAGCCGCTTTCACTAAGTGGACACTTGTATGGTTTTTTGAGTGGCAGATTACTGAGAGAGTACTGTTTTTGTATAAATGCAGTAAAGATTTTACCATAAATAAATTCTAATTTAGTGCACAGTTTGATGCAAAAATGAAAATAATGTGTTTATTAGATATGGAATGCAACTTTCTCAGACAAGTCAAGTGTCTCGGCACATATTGTTTCGCATGGCTTACAAAATTTAGCGAACATAAAATTTATTACCCGTTAGATCGAAATTGTTTCGGGAACTTTTCCTATCACACTTACAAAACTGATAGCTCATCAAAAATCATCTCATATGTGAGCTCTTATTGCACAGTTAGCCTTAACAGCTTTGATAGCTGAAACCATTCTTTGGCCTAGTTTCGCTTAAGCTTCTAGGCTTTGATACAACATATAAAAAGAGTTATTACTTTTACGTATACCTACTAAACCAGCCCGCATGTGAAGAATGACGCCAGGGTGTTTTGATTGTCTAAACTTTTATTTTATTAAATTGTTTCTTTTGGACGAAATTCATGACATACATGTTGTGAATTGAAAGAATATCATCCCACATTGGTATAGTAAATATTTGATCCAATAGTAATATAATTATATTATTATACTTAAACATATTGAAACCTTTTAGGATTATTAACGTATATGATTGATAATTTATATTATTTTAAATCGATTTAAATAATCAAAAGTTAGGTAAATACTTAGTAAAATAAATATTATTACATTATTTTATGGGTATTTCTAAATAAATTTTGACGGACATACCGGTGAGGTTTTTAAATATGTATGAGTTTTATTTTTTTTATTTTTTATTTTAGAAGTCAAAATATGTTATTGTTTCTTTATATCGTATCAAGAATCAGAATTGTAATGATTTAATATAAATACACACAGTATTTTCTATAACTATATTTTACTTGTACATACACTTAAACGTAAATTCATTACTCAAAGGTAGGTACTTAATTAAGAAATATGACGGGAAACAAAATAATTATATATTACCTATATCCAGTAACAATTTTTTTTTATTATAAATGATTCTAATATCACCAAATAATTCACAAAGCTTATATCTCTTAAAAATTAGAAACTGGTGAAAATTAATGGACATATGAATTTTTTTCAACGCTAAGATACAGTATGTTATATTATGTTATGTATTATTTAAATTTAATGTAAAAATGTTTGCACATACATAATTCTGAAAACACTCATAAGAAAATAAAAATAGCCAATAGAAAATAACCTTTTTCGAATTTGGAGAGGGCTTATGAGCAGATATTGAAAAGGCAAATAGTTAAAATTTGTCCCAATTGAGCGTGGCAGTCTTAGCATACTGGTAATGCACAGGGCACGATACCCAAGAGTTGCAGGTTTGATTCCTACCAGTTGTCTTACTTTTATCAAAAAAAATTTTCTCATTCGAAAATTATTTTCTCATGAGTGTTTTCACAATTATGTATGTTCAATAATTAGGATTATACATTCTTCTTGTGAATTATTCGTTGAATAAAAGTATTAGTCAATTAAAATGTTTGCATGTTTATTTCCAATCAAATTTAGTGGGTATAATATTCGACCTTTTTATGGTTTGACAGTATTATGCTGTATACACATGGCATTAAGCAATGACAGATTTAATGCTACATGATAATAATATGTTTATTTTGTCTAATAAAAATGCTAAGTTGGCAACGCCGTACAGTAATCTATCGTATCGAAGCAATATAAGATTTCATTATTTAATGTTTTGTGAATAACAAAATGTGGCACTAAATTCATATGATAACATAAAAAAAGAAATCTTCCGTACCTACGTGGTTATTCATGATGTATTGCTACTTCATAAAATGTTCAACAGCTTTGTTTCATTATAATCCTCAAGCAAATAAAACGCCTGGTTGAACCATTTTCCCAAAACGCACGCACGATGTCACAGGCGTCGTACTCAGCATAGTAACGCCCGTATTCGTGGTACTTTTCCCGTAAGACCATTTCCCGACTATAGCTCGAGCCAAGCGGTGTAATGGAAAACTGCGATATTATTGGTGAAAATTATATTGAAAGAGTTAGGTTTCCACAAATTGAGCTATTAAACTATTTCATGTCATTAGCATTATAGGTGGGCATATTGAAATGCTAGTTTCACTCACAAAACAAACAAACTATTAAATTAATTGGATGGATGTATCGTTTTCAATATTAAGTTTTATCTGAAATGATTTATTATATAATATGTACATATACTTTTTACTATTTATTATATATTATATATATATGTACATATACTTCTGCCATTATTAAGTGTGTATCTCTGTAAAATCATAATTAATTATCGATCTTATTTTATATTTTTAAAGGCTGTCATTCAAAACACTACCATGGATAAATTCTGATGATCATTCAATATCCGTTGATTTTATAATATTACAGTTTATTTTTCAAAATCTTTCGACGTAAAATTGACTCGTCAGTGCGTTTCTAATCAAAACGAATCTTTTACAATTTGTATTAAATAATATGATAATATTGGTGGCACAATTAATTTCAAACTTAACGGCCCACATGCTCAGCGTAGGTCAAAATGAAAATTAAAAAAAATAAATTGGTTAGGTACTTACATGTTCAAGCACGCGCGTTAACATGATCTTACTCCCTATTTCATTTATCGTTTGTCAATTTATGACTACTGCCGTATGTTGTAGCTTAGCCGCTGGGAAATGCCAATAGAAATGGCGTATTTCAAAAAAATACTACCTTATTCTTAGGTCAATAATTATTATAAAGCATAAATTATTCGTAAGATGTTTATCACATTTGAATGGTCAAAAACATAGCTTATAATCAGTATCTTTATAATTATCTTCAAATATGTTAATCGTGCGCATTTTTTAATAATAAATTCTTGTTCCTAACCTAATGCCTAATTCTTGTCAAATTTGGGATGAAAAAGATTATGAAATATATGTTTTAATCGTAAATATGTCACTATATAATGTTAACATTAATTTTACTAATGGCTTTGTTAATGCGTTTAAAAATTAATAAATCTAAAAAATCTTAACACCGCTGCACATTGATGTACTGAAATATGACTATATTCTAAAATATTAGAGCGAGAGGTTTAAAAGAATACTATTTTATGTAATAAAAATACTTTGTGCAGCCATCAAATGTTTAAAATAAATATAAAGGATAATAAGGCTTCAAAGTTATATAAATAGATTATTTACAACGTTTAAGGGGGGACATGCTCGTCGAAGGTCAAAATTGAGTTTTTATTGTATTTTCAAACCATGATCCTGGACACTCCTTAAACGTTGTAGATAATCTATTTATATAATATTGAAGCCTTATTATCCTTTATAGTTATTTTAAACATTTGATGACTGCATAAAGTATTTTTGTTACATAAAATAGTATTCTTTTAAACCTCTCGCTCTAATGTTTTGGAATATAGTCATATTTCGGTACATAACTGTACAGTGGTGTTAAGATTTTTTACATTTATTAATTTTTAGACGCATTTATAAAACCATTGGTATAATTTATTACGAGATAATTTTTGTAAAATATTCACGATAAATAATTATATTGATAATCTCTGTGATCCCAAATTTGACAAGAATTAGGCATTTTATTATTCAAAAAATCGGCAAGATCAACACATTTGAAGATGATTCTAAAGATACTTATTATAAGCTATGTCTTCGACCATTCAAGTGTGATAAACATCTTATGAATAATGATTGCTTTATAATAATTATTGACCTAAGAATAAGGTAGTGTTTTTTTGAAATACGCCATTTCTTTTGGCATTCCCCAGTGGTTAAGCTACAACATACGGCCGTAGCCATAAATTGACAAACTATAATTAAACTAGGGAGTAAAATTATGTTAACGCGCGTATTTGAACATGTACCTAACCGAATTTTTTTTTATTTTTTTTTAAACGGTACATGTTCAAACACGTGCGTCAATATCATTTTACTCCCTACTTCAATTATAGTTTGTCAATTTATGGCTACGGCCGTATGTTGTAGCATAAACACTGGGGAATGCCAAAAGAAATGGCGTATTTCAAAAAAACACTACCTTATTCTTAGGTCAATAATTATTATAAAGCAATCATAATTCGTATGATGTTTATCACACTTGAATGGTCAAAGACATAGCTTATAATAAGTATCTTTAGAATCATCTTCAAATGTGTTAATCTTGCCGATTTTTTGAATAATAAAATGCCTAATTCTTGTCAAATTTGGGATCACATAGATTATCAATATAATTTTTTATCGTGAATATTTTACAAAAATTATCTCGTAATAAATTATACTAATGGTTTTATAAATGCGTCTAAAAATTAATAAATGTAAAAAATCGTAACACCACTGCACAGTTATGTACCGAAATATGACTATATTCCAAAACATTAGAGCGAGAGGTTTAAAAGAATACTATTTTATGTAACAAAAATACTTTATGCAGTCATCAAATGTTTAAAATAACTATAAAGGATAATAAGGCTTCAAAATTATATAAATAGATTATCTACAACGTTTAAGGAGTGTCCAGGATCGTGGTTTGAAAATACAATAAAAACTCAATTTTGACCTTCGACGAGCATGTCCCCCCTTAAGGAATGTCCAGGATTATGCTCTGAAAATACCATAAAAGCTCCATTTTGGCCTACGCTGAGCATGTGGGCTCTTAATCAAGCTCCGATGTCCGAAACATGATATTTTTTTGGAACAAGCCTTGGCAGGTTTTAGCTTTTTCAACTGTCTTCATCTTTAATAATCCAGTTGTACTACAACTTATTAGTTTTTTTGGACGAGCATCCTTGAATCATCGTGATACTGTCTACACCGTATTGACCGACCAGAAAAAATAAACAATATTTGACTAAGAAAAAACAGCAGTGAAAATCACTCATTAAGAAGGAAACAGACAATGCATAAGATGGGTTTTTTACTGAAGCATATTTTTTTATTCGGTTTCGTTTTCACAAAACATGTTATTTCGTATATTTTCGAACGAACTTTCAAAATTTTTGTATTTTTAATTATTGAAATAAGAATAATATCTAAGTGTGCGCCCTGAGGTATGTCTCGGGTTATAAATTCACCTGTCGGGGCTTGAACCACGGGTCTGTAAAAATTACATTTTGTTTTTTCAATATGTATTTAGAGGACCTAATAGTTTGAGCAAGTGGTTAACAAAAAACTGATACCAAGTCTTTTCGTGATGTGGTCAAAATTCACAACAAATTATTGTTGAACCATTAAAAATGTTATACTAAATATTATCTAAACTAAAAATTTGATGTGCTAAGGTCTGAAAAGGTTTTCAATCTCTGGTTATGGTGTGAATACTGAAAATAATCATGGACTGATCTAGTAAATTATAATTTAGAAGAGATCGTTATTTTATTCATTCTACAAAGATAAACTTGTTTTCGAAAAGGTTAATTCTAACTTGATACTCTTGATCGCTCCAGCTGAGTAAACAAATCTTGCGTAGTGCGAATCAAGTTATGAAAAGTAAATCCGTAAAGTGTCCGCAGAAATAACACCGTAAATAATAACCTTTTCCCGGTGATTTGATTCAAATAGGACGTATTATATGGGATTTGCTTTTTGCTCGTATGTAAAAAGGGATCTAAAGCTTTTTCTCAGTTCACCCAACTCAGGGAAATTTACCGCATAATACCGTGTGAAGTTTATTATGAAAATCATAGTGTCTCTTTCTGTCTTATAATATAATAATATTGAGCAAGTAAACAGCAATTTTAGTGAATTAGTTTATTTTATGCACCTACTAAAACATACTAAAAATAATTTCCATATGTTTTTTAAGTTATATTACAAAGTGATATTATATTTTTCACTCACCATCGCACCATAAATCATTAGGAAATCATAAACTCCCAAAGTTAGATGCGACGTATTTTATCTTCTTAGGCGTAGATTACTCTTGTAGTACTACTACAGAGTGAGGGAGAGTAGACCAAGATGACTAAGTGCAAGATTTTAGGTCATCAGATGGTATAAAAATACAAAATAAGCCACGAGTCAATCTACAACAGCGAGGAAGCTTCTCTAAGTTCACTCAATATCTCTCAGTGTATTACCACGTACTTCCACATAGCATACTACATAAAATGAGTTAATTATAGGAGCCAACAAGTGTCGTAAAATATTCTTTATATTTAATAATACCATATCCTACATGCACCGTTTCATGTCACGTTTTACTATGTACTGCGAAAAATGTATGATACAATTTTGTGACAGTATTTTTAATTTCTAATGTATTGAATTAAAGTTTCAGTTCTAAAAAAATCAATAGCCCACGATGGCCGAGCTTGTTTCTTTTCAATATGTGTTTGGGCCCAGAGCATGAACCTAATTGGTTGAGCGAGTGACTAACGTCCATTTTTTGTAAAACAAAAATCTGTCAAGAAACTTCTTCGTAAGGCACCCCAGATGAACATAGGATTGTAGAGATAATTAAAAAAAAATATATAATACTATGGGTAATTTTGTATTAATATCATAATATTATATTGTACGACTTCAATTAAGATATTATTTGTAGATAATAAATTATTATTCATACCAAAAAGAAACCTTTCAGACTTAAGTAATAAAAAATTAGTATGGTATTTTGTTTTTATCAAATAAGCATAACAGTAAACGGTAAGTCTGAAAGCTATAAATATATATATTCTAAAGAAAAAATAGATAGCTACCGAGTTACTGAAAATACTCCTTTTTCTGATAGTGCAAAATGCAAGAATTTTCCCTAGATTTTTTGCTTGAACAGCTGATATCATAGATTAAGGCCACGCACCCGCATGTTTTACTGATACTACCCTATGAAATATTGTTGCATTGCTACAAAACCATAATATTAAAATTTATATATTAGTGAGAATGAAAGCAGAATTCCGTTTGAAGGAAACACTTTTTTGTTACTCACATTGTGTACTCATATTCAGTAGTGTTTTCACTGAAACCGTCAGTTCAATCTGAAGGCATAAACATAATTATATTATGTGTGCATAATTAGGGATTCCGATCCCGAGATCCGGGATCCCGACCTATTTTCGCTACCTATGAATCCCGGGATTGATAAACATAATCCCGAAACTTTCGGGATTGATTTTTTTATTAATTTTTATGTAAAATAAAATAAAAACGAAAATATTACAGAAAAAATACTTTTAATAACAAGTAACTACATTAGAAATAAACTGAGTTTGAATGATGTTTGATTTATACCCATCTGTAAGTTGCCGATTCATTTTATTTTTTCACATAAATTAATAAAAATGAGAAAGATTGGAAAAAACAATGCTTCGCACTATTAACAAAGTAATTCCACCATGATATCATACGTTTTACGGCAGTTTCATATTTGGCTGACTAATTAGATTTATGAAGCGGAAAGGCCGTAAGTACACCATGATTTGCTTTACTATTTTAAGTCTCGCTAACCCATTCATTAAGTCTTTACCATCAGAAACAGCTCATACTCTCATATTAAATTCACGTTGTTATTTATATTACAATATTATTTACTCCATTAAACTTATGTATTTCCAAGATTGAACGCACACAATATTAACAATATTAACAATTCTTAAATAGTATAAATACTATAAATAATACTAGATATATTTTTGACCGATTTTATGAATGTTATTTGTAAATATAAAAATTTTATATTAACAATGGACAATAATGCCAATCCCGAAATCCCGGGATCAGAGTTTTGGCTCGGGATTGGATTCCCTATGCATAATGGTACAATTCCCCATAAATGAGAGATACAGAGTAGAGCTGTGACTTTCAGATGTTTTTGAGAATGTCTAGGAACTCAAAGGTGGCCTTGAATTGAATGAGAACAAAGATCTCGATAAAGTTTAAAGGTCTTGGATAGAGGACCTGATCAATAGATCCTTACTTGAGGCGATATGATGGCGAGTCGTACGAAAAATCACAATAAAATACTTATCACATAATTTTATAACTATCAGAACTGATTTCTTCTACACAATTTTGGCTGATACAATAAACACATTCTTACTTCTGTGAATATTTCAGTATCGAGAGTTTCCTAAGTCCATATTGATAACTTAACCGTAGATACAAATGATTTTCACGCACATCTGGTATTTCTAAGTGATAATATTCAAGGTAGATACTTAAATTATAACCACTTAAATTTAGTTTTTTCCTAATATATGCCTAACATGGGAGTTTTCAAGTTTACCTGCACATGATTTAATGTTTTTATTTGTTATTTGGGGCATTATGATTTATAGCTATTTATCATTTATTATAGAGGATAAAAATAAAATTTAAATATAAATATACTAAAAGCTCATTTCTTAAAATTTGGAAAAACCTAAAAATTATTGAATTTATTGAAAACATATATAAAAAACTAATTGAATCCAATATTCAGAGTAAATTCTTTGTTCAAAAATATTAATATTTAATTAATAAAATAATAATAAATATATAAATTTACATGGGTTCATGTACATTGATATAAATAGTAATACATATATTTATTTCCAAACCAATCAAAACTAGAGCATAGGTATCATAACTGTACTGATAATAATATTGTTTACATTGTACAAGGTTTTCTATTACTATCTCCCACTACACTATACACTTACGCCTTCGGCAACCGTTGTCACTTATATTATAACTTGGACCCTTTTTTTGTTTGCAAAAGCGATATGGTGAACTGGTATGCTATGTTATGTGGGGCAACTAGGCATATCATATTATGCACTACGTACAGATTTTCCGAATGAACCCGCTAAAAACTGTGGGTGAAAGAACGCATATAAATTGACTTATGACACATTGTTAGTATTAAAACGCTTCATGGAATTTCTGGAATGTTTTCAATATATTATTATGAACTGACTTTATAAGATTTAATTTTACATCAACCTCTTCTTGAAACGATCTTTGTAACGTTTTCAAATTCCTTATTTCAGATATTTTTCCATCTTATTTCCGCCGATCCTTTCCAGGTGTATATTCTAGAATTTTATTTGTTTCCTTTTTTATCGTCATCTGACCATATCCTCAATTTCTTGAATCACTTGTTTTGTGATCACCTACAGATTTACCTACGGCTACACTTGCATATATATATTATAATCGTACAATAGAGACAGGTATCTTTCCGGAAATATGGAAGATGTCGAAGGTGACTCCAATTCATAAGAGTGGTACAGAGTCGTCAATAGAAAACTAGAGGCCGGTAACTGTTCTCTCTGCACCAGCAAAAGTTCTGGAGATGATCATGCACAGCATGATTTCTCCAAAAATTGAGTCATTTATAATGAATGAACAGCATGGATTTGGAGCAGGCCGATCAACGGAAACCAACCTGATGGTATTCACTGATTATGTGTCGTCAGTACTAGATAGAGACAGCCAGGTTGACTTTTCTTACAATGATTTCTCGAAGGCATTTGACAGAGTCGATCACGATATTCTAATGGAAAAACTCCAACTTATTGGATTGTCGGATCGATTTCTGAAGCTATTCGGGAGTTATTTTAGGAATGTTTAGTATTACATAAACAATTTTTTTAAACATAATATAAGTACTCCAAAATTACTTTTTATCATAATTATAAGAAGGTTTGTTCCCCCGTAATTTGGTCATTTTAGCATCATTTCTAGGATTCCGATCACCTTTTACTCTTGCATATTCAACGAAACTACACTTCTGCGCCCCTATACGACCTGTACCCGGGGCAGCTACCCCGTTCACACAGCCTTGTTTCGTTACTGCTCAGCAGAAATTTACATATTGTTATCTCTCGTTATTTCTAGGTTTTGCAAAATATATTTTAATTCTTAAAAATTTCAATACCTAATAATTACCATATTTTTGATAAACGACCCATGGTTTCTACAACGGATAAACTTCTCAGTTTTACACAATAAAAATTACGTATCACTATCAAATTCGTTTAAATAGAAAGCTTTTCTAAGTGAAAAATCGATAGTTACTCAATGTAAAGAGTATCAAAAAAAGTGAAAGAAACATCATACCATGTAATATCGTTGAGCAAACCATACGGGCAAACCCTAGCAATATAAAGAGTGGACCCGCTTAGGGAGGTTATAACAAAGGTTCTGTTTGCTTAATCAAACGTCCGAGTTCTGTTTTACCCTTCAATTATTTAAACAAGGGATGATCATGTTCACATCAAAGGACACGAGGAAATGTGACACTCTTGTTAGAAGGTATGGGTAGATGAAAATACTTGTTTTTCAGGCACATGTGTAAAAAGCTGGTTCTGTATTTTGCACAATTAACATTTTTTTTAAATGAAAATATTTTTTTAAAACTTTCATAGAGTTTTAACGTTTATAATCCATTAAAATATCTTCCCTGGTACTTTATAATACTTTATTAATTTAAATACAAAATTTATTTTATTTTCTTAATAAGAAAATCAGGGATATGACACATTTAAATCATAATTTGTGTACTAATTTTCATATCAACAGTCAAATATATTTGAATAATTGTGATTTCAATCAATTATTTTAAATAAAATTATGTGAACCTTTCCATGTTGGCTGAAATTATACCATATGTAGATACGAAAAGCTTTGTTTCTATGAAAAATAACCAGACTCGGTAGCCGTCATTAGACAATTAATTATTAAGTCAGTTAATAGTTTTAATCAGTTTAAAAATTGGCGTTTTCATACTGCAAGAGTTTGAGGAACGAGAATTTATTTTGATGCAAGAAACCCTATCTTTTACCATGATGAATAATGAGAAGAAGAGTTTTATAATTTCTATAATATTTATTGCAATGAATAATAATTATGGTTTTCATTAATTTCATAAAATCGACCAGTGATATTGCAAAGGATTTTTTGAACAAAACTAATATTTTGAGTAAAGCAAGAGAACGCAATGTTCTGGGGTAGCTATTACTTGTAGTGGAGAGAAAAATGAAAACGATATCTTACATTTCAATCTCGGTGCAGTGGTAATTCTACGTCAAAGCAATCTACTGTGAATAAAAACAGACAGTTCTATGAAGTCATTTTAGTTTCGCAAGAATTCTCTTTTGATATACGACTATCTATTCCGTTTGCGATTTCAAGAAGATGTTTTTACCATAGAGCAAGCACAAAGATCAAATAAACTAGTTGCCTACTAGACTCCACTTTATTAAAATATTTTTTAATAAATATCAAAATTGAATGCATATTTTATACCTAGTAATTCTTTCTTTACCGCAATTACATACTCACAGTTTATTTACAAAAAAATCTTACCTTTCAACACCATTATCATGGAAGCAATAATCTGAGATGAATTCTAGATTCCTCCAATAACTCTATTCATTTATAATTCTGAAAGGTAGAAGCATTTTGGTACACCATGAATGCAACAGTCATCGATAGTTCCATTTAGTCCTACTAACTCTTTTTTTTCATATCATTACTCTCTGTAATCATAATGCATTGACTCTTACCAGCATAGTCTCGCAATATCTTTCCCTTTTCAACGACCTTTATCTGTTGTTCGATTGACGATTCCTAACTTCATTAGTAGAATTAAAGTACATTGGCGCGAATCCACTTGTTATAGGTTCAAGTCCCGTCGGAGGTCATATTTAAAAAAATATATTTTCTCTGGTAGGTATCCGAGATGTTTTCAAATTATGTAGTTATAGGTACTTACTTAATTATTAAGGATAAACTTCTTGACTTGCAATAACGTAAAATCTCTTGAAGGATAGTAATGTGAGATCAAAATTCATCACGAAATATCATATCGGTTCAGGGTAGCATGGTATTCCAAATGGTATATATTCAATTACTTGGTTCAAAGGAACTTGTACCTACATACCTATATTATTCTTATGTAGAACGTTAAAGACAATGAAAAAAAAATAGATAAATTTTAAATACAGAAATTGAATGAAAGAATGAATTAATTATATAATAATTTAGGAAAATAAACATGGAAATTTTATGGACGTCTTTATTATATTATCTTATTTATGTATTCATATTTACACAAATTAAATCATGTAATATAAAAACGCTCTTATTAAATTTTTCAAAGAAAATGTAATTTCTTGGAAACCTTCTGAGGATTTCTATCATATACATTATATTCAGTTTAAAGTCAGAATAAATATGTGAGCTGTGTTTTCTGAAACTTTTACTAAAAATGCAAAAGCTAGCGTAAAACTGTACTTGCATTCTTCGCAAAACGTATTTTGCAAGAATATACTAATATTATGATGGGTTCATGTTGGTATTTTGACACCGTCTTGTCATAAAATTTACATAAAATTATATAAAATATAATATTGAAGAAAATATATGTATTATAAAAATATCAGTAAATACAAAATATTAGTTTGCTAGAGGCAAATGTTGAAAGTTTTATATACAGCCACCATCTTATTGACAAACAAGTCAATTAGCAGTGAACTCCAGATTCGATAAACCAATGTTATTAGATAATGTAAAAAGAACTAATCGTATTTTGATTTTATGATGGCCAAATCATCCAAATTACAATCTTCAGTCATAAGGTTCCAACAAAGAAGGATTCGAATATTAATTTCATTTAATAAATAAATCAGTACTGGTTTTATCGGATAGCCGATAGGGCATTTACAACTGATCAGCCTAAACAGACGAAGAAACACAAAACAGAGGCCCCTCACCACACTCGGTTTTAATAGAGCATATCACGAGGCCTATGTAAAGCATCAACAGTTTTTACACCTGGTAATTTCTCAGGAGCAGATACGTATACGTATAGCAAACGAAGCAGTAATTAATATTAAACACCCACGATGACCGAGTGGTTTACGCGTCGGCTTATAATGTCAGGTTCGAATCATGGGTCTGGCAAATACACATATTGTTTTTCAATTTGTGTTTGCAGTCAGAGTATGGACCTAATAAGTTGAGCAAATGACTAACGTCCATTTCTCGTAAAAACAAAAATCTGTTAATATCCTATTTGGATCGGACATGGTCAAAAGAAAAAGAAAAAAGATGAAGAAACTGAGAATATATCCAGACCATGGAGCCACCAAACATCATCACAAAGGTCAATGTCTGGCATTCTGTTCCATCGCCCCGCCCCTAGATCCTACCTCCCCACTTCCACAAAATAATTACAGTCCACTTAAAAAGCTCATCCAACTGATGTTTTAGTGCATTCCCGTATTTTATCAGTATTGTTTGTGTTAATTTTTGGTCGCCCTTTAAAATTTTCACAAATTTAATGGATATCTTAGCCGACTTCCATTTCCGTCGCCCGCATGCAATGTACATTTTTCACTTGTGGACGGGGTGGATCTGATATGGCTAAGATTTACATTATTCAGTCAATATAGTAACTATTAAGTAATAATTTATCGGACATGGTCAAAAGAAAAAAAAATAAGAATTACGTCTAATTTTACCGGAAACAATTTAAATGCAGATTTTCTAACTTATTTATCGTATTTCGTCAGGCCGACTTCATATTTTAAGTCTATTTATAACACAAACCTGAGTTCTTAAAATAATAAAGCCATAAAATACATTATTATTATGAAAAATCTTAAATGAAATCCCAAAAATGTACTTTTGTAGTTTTTAGAGTAAGTAGTCTGGTTCACTGCTATAATTATGTAGATATTATATACGTTATTATAATATATACATTACAAGTAACGAGGGTTTTGTCATTTCTCAACAGCGAAATACTAGTAAAGTGGGCTATTATAATAATTGGGGGCAAATGGTTGGCTAGGGCCTCAATGAAATGCACTAATGCCAATAGGTACATTTCTATAAAGTGTTGAGACGCTACTCTACAGATGGCCAACAAATCCTATCTCTAGCCTCCACGCGGCGTCCCCTGGGCAATGCAGATGTGGTGTGTCTTGTGACAGTATAACTCATCTGTAGCTAATAGAGAAGGGTGAAAGGCGAAACTCTGGCGCCTTAAAACGAGAGACTCCTTGGCTACGGGAAGGAAAACCCAGACCACACACCAACCCGTTTGGACAGCGTGGTGTGTTATGTCCAAATACCCCCATGGAACAAGAAAAATCTCGGCCATTATTCTCCGGAGGCCAACCTAACACTGATCACGGCAGCAATCAGCAAGGGAAGGCAGAGGGTGCTAAGAATCCTCGGAAAGACGGTAACGGCTGCCTACCGATGACCATTGCCACCTATAACGCGAGAACATTATCCAGCAACGCCAAACTTCTAGAGCTCGAAGAAGAACTCGAAAAAATCCATTGGGATGTTGTCGGGCTCAGCGAGGTAAGACGACAAGGAGACAATATTGTCAATCTCCACAGCGGACATGTACTCTGTTATAATGGGACTAAGACCGGACGCACAAGCGGTGTCGGATTTTTAATTCACAGACTCTGGAAAGATCGCATAGTTGAATTTGATTTCTCCTCAGATAGAGTAGCAAGTTTAACACTTCAGCTCAGCAAAAGATACCAGATTCTGCTTTTGCAAGTTAATGCGCCCACTCAAAACTCACCTGATGAAGAAGTGGAGGAGGTATATGAAGAAATCAGTACGTTGAAAAATAAACGGAAATGTCATTTCACTATCATCATGGAGGACTTTAATGCACGAATCGGATCTCAACACCAGGATGATGTAGCGGTCGGGCACTTCGGACATGGCACCAGGGATGGCCGAGGAGACATGTTAGTGGAGTTTGCGGAAAACCACAATCTCTACATCATGAACTCATTCTTCAAAAAGAAGCCTTCCCGAAAATGGACATGGCGAAGCCCAGCAAAACGAACCAGCGAAATCGACTACATCCTCACCGACAAGAAGGATATTTTTCTAGACTGCACGGTCATTACAGATTTAATACTGGCAGCGACCACCGAATGGTAAGGTGTAAAGTACGATTTAACATCAAACGTGAGAGATCCAAACTGATGCAGAAGCCCAGTCCGCAGAGGTTTGAGAAACAGAGTCGAATTCCAACAAGAGCTGGAGAACAGGCTAGCGGCTTTCCAGGCTGAAAATGACCCCATCTCCCTACAAAACACCGAAGCAATAACAAAAATCATTATAGAATCTTTGGAAGAGACAGTTGCTGCTGTGGTTGAACGAGTAAGCAAACCTTCAAAGGAAACGTTGGATCTTATGAAGCTGCGTAGGAGTACAAAAAGCGAGCAACAAGTTGCAAATGATCTCGAGTACTCCACGTTGTGCAAAACTCTAAGTACAAACGTACGAGAAGATCTTCGTAAGTTCAATATGAACCTTGTAGAAAAAATTGTTGCGTCAGGAAGGAGCTGACATAAGAACAAGCAGCATCTGTCAATAGGGAGACGGCAGATCACGACACTAAAAGCGCAAGATGGAAGTATCATGCGTAACTGGGATCATCTACTGGACACTGTTGTAGAGTTTTACAGCGCTCTATACAAAGATGACACTGACATCAATTCAGATCTTCCGGTGAACGGAGAATATGGAGAGATTACTACCACAGAGGTGGAATATGCTATAATGTGCATGAAGAGTGGGAAAGCCCCGGGAGAAGATGGGCTGACTATCGATGTTCTCAAACGGGCCGGAAGGACGGTGAGCGAAGTGCTCGCACGTCTGTTCACGTCTTGTCTGCACGAAGAGAACATCCCAGAGTCATGGAAAAATGCCTCCATTAAGGTTTTCACGAAAATACTCTCAAACCGTCTCGAAACAATTCTAGACGAAAACCAACCAAGAGAGCAAGCCGGATTCAGAAGAGGCTACAGTACTATGGATCATATACAGGTCGTTAGGGAAATCATAGAGCGCTACCAGGAATACAAACTGCCATTATATCTTGGTTTTATAGACTATGAAAAGGCGTTTGATTCTATCAAAAAATTCTCAATTGTAGACGCCCTTAGCAACCAAGGAATTTCCAGACGCTACATAAACATATTGAACAGTATAAACAGTGATGCCACAGCATGCGTGGAACTCCACAAACGGTCGTGTAAATTCCCCATTAACAAATGTGTCCGGCAAGGTGATACCATTTCACCTAAACTATTCACCGCTACTCTTGAGGACTTATTTAGGAAACTTGATTGGGAGGAAAAAGGTGTTCCAATTAACGGAGAGCACCTCAGTCACCTGCGCTTTGCAGATGATATTGTTATACTCTCACAAGACCCGAAAGACCTCCATGGTAGAATGCAAGAACTCGCGGATGTCAGTCAAACGGTTGGTCTAAAGATAAATGTCTCAAAGACAAAAGTGATGAGGAACTGTTTTTCGGACCCTGCGATTATCTGTATTTCTGGCACCCAACTCGAGCAAGTCAGCCGCTACATCTATCTCGGACAGCAGGTGTCCATAGACGGAAGCATGCACGATGAAATTGCTCGAAGAACAAAGCTGGGATGGAGTGATTTTGGACGTCTGAATAGTATCTTCAAGAGTGACCTACCATTATGTCTTAAGCGTAGGGTGTTCAACCAATGTGTGCTACCCGTGCTCACGTATGGCTGCGAGACGTGGACCCTCAACACGAGAGATGTCCAAAGACTAAGAGTCACACAGCGAGGCATGGAGAGGTGCATGTTGGGCATCACGCGAAAGGACCGTAAGAGAAACGAACGGGTTAGGAAGCAGACAAGAGTACGCGATGTAATAGACGTTGCCAAACAGCTGAAATGGAGATGGGCGGGGCACATTGCTCGCCGAAAAGACGGCCGCTGGACAAATGCCGTCATTTAATGGTACCCAAGGGGTACGAAACGGCCACAGGGTCGCCCTAAAAGCCGCTGGATTGACGAACTGGTAAAGTTCGGCGGAAATACGTGGCAGCGAACGACACAGGACCGAGAGAGTTGGAGAAAGCTTGGGGAGGCCTTCATCCAGCAGTGGATTGACCCCGGCTGATGATGATGATGATATAGATAGTAAGATATCTCTATTAGTATTTGTCATTGTATTCATAAAACTGATGCTCAATTCTCAAACCCTTTTTAACAACAAGTCTTATCAAACACGAGTATATCACCAACAACGAACAATAATGCTTACAATTCGCAAACAGGTAAAACATACCGCTATAGCGGCTATAGAATAAATGGCTTCACTCTCAACCGCGCTGAGACAATAAGTACGTGGATAATCTTACAGCGAGTGGAAATATAATGTGTCACATAAAAAGTGCAGTCAGTACGGCACCCTGGGAGCGGTGACGAGAAAAGCGAGTGCTTTCGTGGGATTCCCGTGACGTTGTTTTCCGGAACGCGCTGCAGTGAGTTTACTCTGGTAAATTCGACGAGCAAATTCTTTTCGAATAATAAATCAATTTTCGTTGGATACTATTTCATCTATCCATCATTTGTTTTAAAAATTTTCAGCTTTTGTCATAAACAGCATAATGTGTGAATTTATACTGACATTTATATGATAAATTAGGTACGAAATCCGTGGTAATTTACCCGTTTTGGTCAAATTTGATTTAAGACAGTCAAAGGTACAGAAATTATTTCCCGAAATTTTCAATTAATTCGAGCCCTAATAAAATAGTGTGTTTTCAGAATTATGTATGTTCAATAATTAGAATGTTACATTCTTAAATCTTGTGAATTATTAATTGAATAAAAATAAAATTAATTAAAAATTATTAGCAAGTTCAAGTAAATTACAACAAAAAAACTTGGAGTGATCCGTGACTTCAGAGAGTAATTAAAGTAATACCTACAAAAGCCGATCGCCAATAGCAGATCTGTTTTGGAAAGCGCTTCAGTGAATATAAAGAGCGATTAGTTAAAGTTTGTCGCAATTATATATGACTCCTTTAGCATAGTGGCTATGTGCGTGGGCGCGATACCCGATAGATGCAGGTTCGATCCTTACTTACTCCTCCTTACTTTTTTCAAAAAGATTTTTTCTATTCGTTATAATATATTTTCTCAGAAGTGTTTTCAAAATTATGTTTGTTCAAAAGACTTTATGTCTTCATTTTGTATATTTTGAGTTTATTAATTAAATATACAGTAAACACATAACATTGAAGAACTACGTAACCATGATTGCATTATTTACTAATGATAATAATATTATTCTTATTTATATCATTTATCATCATCAGCCTAGATATATTCACTGCTAAAAGAATCCCTTTTTAAACTCGTTTCGCTTTTATATATTTATTGTGTTGCTATATTTATTAAAAAAATATGATTTAATACATCTTTATATATCATCATTAATCTTTACCATATTATCGCTGCATGATCAG
This sequence comes from Rhyacophila brunnea, assembly GCF_057557595.1. NCBI lineage: Eukaryota > Metazoa > Arthropoda > Insecta > Trichoptera > Rhyacophilidae > Rhyacophila > Rhyacophila brunnea. The sequence continues at coordinate 1,927,329 of NW_028232796.1, read as the reverse complement.
CGGATGAAGGCGTCTAAAGATTTATCTTACGTTTTGGGTCAACAACAGAGAGAAGGTATGGAAAATTCATTAATTGTCGTTATTATTATTTTTCCTCACCTAGTGGAAAAATACGAACCTTGCAACTTAAGACTTTTTTTTAAATTTACATTTTAAGTTATTTTAATTAATAGATAAAACCCATTTAAAACATTAAAAAAATAATTTAAAGGTAAATGTACAATAATTATTCTCTAGTTTTATTTTTTTATGTCTTTTTTTTAATATATTTTTTTGTAAAACAAAATGTATTTCACTTGATACCCTTTTTATTTATAGGAAATTAAGTGTTAATATTGTGACCTAATCGAAAGTAGATTTGATAAATAACATTTCTATCAACTTTTAAATATTTTACTCGATGATTTTTTAAACGACGCCGGAGACAGGATGTTTTCATAATAATATTTATTATTCAGTTCGACGCTAGAGATACGTCCAAGAGTTTCTTGTTGAATCTCTTTCTCTATCCAAACTGTTTCTTATCAATAAATCCAAAGATATTCCCACCATTCCCCCTGTATTTTTAAATATAACAAAGTTTCATTCTCAATTCTCCGCAACGGTGAACTATTTTAGAAGATACTATTGATGTGAAAATCACGGTTCATTTTCTCTAAGCTTCACGTGATATTTGTGAAATAAGCTTGGAATAAAATACTGGTTTATTCCATGACGTTTAAAATCATCAAAATCATCTCAGCCACTCTTAATCCATTTCTGGATGAAGGCTTCTTCTTACTGTTTGCCTTCGTTATTACAACTAAACTTGATTGTCTCATCAATCCAGCCCCAGTCGCCTTTGGTCACAAGTAAATTGTACGTAAAACATTTCACTGTGAGCTTTCTTACCGGAAAGAGATGGCCGTATACCATACGGTCTCCAATTTCATTAGATTCAATATGAATATTATTCCCATTTTTATAGCTGATTTTGACAAAATTCATGAATGAAAACCTAACCTAACCTAACAAATAATCCAGTATATAATTTGTTTGCCGCTGGCTTCCTGTAAACTGACAAGAACTGTGTTTTATTTAGACATTAATTTTATGTCAGTACTATACGACCCAAAAAGGTTGGACGGTCTTAAATGAACGGCCATATTTATTTCCGATACAATATTTCACGGTGAAGTGTGATACGGTGAACTGCATACGTACAAGTTTCCAAACACGGTCGCCCTTTAGGTTTTTTAATATCATGCATACCATTCTCCAGCGATAATCGGGTCTTCATGTGATAATATAACGGATATCTTTATAACAATTATCTAATATCTTTTTTTTCTCCCTGGGCCATTTATATTTCGATCTATACATGCATCTTTCCATAACGAGTCGAGTCGTAGTTTTTAACCTTATATTTTAAATATTTATAAATATCCTCCTCATGGTTTGATAGACCATCCATTGTTAAGGTCAAGCGATTTTATTAGTTTTTATTAAGCTTAAAAGTGATTGAAAGGGGATTTTTGTAATCTGTATGGGATAATTAAATTAGTGTTATCTAGCCAGCCCGCATTCGAGCTCACATTTCATTCAATTAGTCTCTATTGTCTTTCAAAGATTCAATCACAATGTACTGGAGTCGCTCAAATGATTGGATTTAATATCAATTTAATTTAATGTGGTTTTAAATTTACAATGTTTCGTAAAGCTATGTAATATAATTTATTTCTGTTGGTTTATAAATCGAATTTTAAACCAAAATTTATATTAGACTCCTTTAGAGTAATATGTTTTGTATTACAAACATTGCAAGTAAGCATATATTTTTAATAGAATATCATGCTATATTATTGGATTTATTTTAAAATATCTGAAGACCATCAAAAATAATATTAGATATTCTCTACTAGTATGAAGTTCTCACAAAGAGACGTTTTACGTGCCTGGGACACGTATTCCGGATGCCTCCAAAGAGTACGACACTTCGTACCCTTGTTGCACAGCCTCAAGGGTTCCGTCGCCGTGGCCGGCCCTCCCTTACTCTGCAGCGGTGCTACAAGAGCGACCTACGTGCTGCAGGTCTGGCATGGCGGGAGGCGCAAGAGTTGGCGATGGACCGAGGGAAGTGGCGCCAACTTGTGCTTGCCCTATGCCCCAATGTTGGGACGTGACAGGGTGGAAGAAGAAGAAGAAAGAAGTATTATATAATTAATAATTTATGTATATTATTAGTATATTATTTTTCCAGTAGGTAATCATTACTATCTAAATAAAATTCCTGTTAGTGCTGGCAAAACTACATTGTATAACAATAATAATAAAATTTAGGTACAGGAAGAGCACACGTGCCGTTTAAATGTCATAAATGAAGAATTTTGGGTATAGTTGGGAGCTAAGCCTAAACAGTCTGCAGACGTTGTAAAAATATAATATATCATTTAAATACATAATATTAATACCCTATCTTCTTATTTTAACGTTATCAATAACGAGGTTGTTGATGGTATTTGAATTAAAATTCTAATGGATTTAAGTTATTCTAATGGAGTCCAATTCATCTATCATTTAACTTATCAAATTTATTTTTAAATATCTTCTTCTTCCTGAATAGACACATCTATAATATCCACCACCATCTCCATTCCATTCAACACCACTTTCTAACAGTTTTTTTTCCAACTACCTACTAGCTATGAATCCCAATGATAGAAGCATAAGTAGTGTTTTGGTAGCACTGAAATAGTAACACCTAGGCTTTGTAACAATCACATATGTAGATGTCTTATGATCTCGCCGAGAATCGAATCCGGACGCCCTGGATGAGAAAACAGTGACCGGATACAAAGGTTTATTCAAAATTCAATACTACCCTGCATTTGTTTTTTTTACAAAATTGCCGCCCTGTTTCTAAAAAAATAGTTATGAATCCTATCTCCAAGCCTCAGCTATATAATGTGGCTGACTGTGATAAACTGAATACCAATATTTAATTCGTATAAATTATAAAGACAATAGAAACAATTAGAGACTAAAATATTGTATGATACGAGATTACAATGAAACGAGCGAATATTATTTTATAAGATTCTTAGTCAACTTTCTCATCTGGAAACAATTGACTCACAACTAGATATTGTGGTGTACCATCTGAGTCAGTAATAATTATAAGTAAGCACTGTGAATATACATTATTGTCGCTATTTGTGATGACTGATGTTGAGCAGTAGAATAGACTAGCCTACCACTACTGGGCAAACAAAAATGACAAACATGGCTATTATTGTACTCAGTGGGTACCTATATGATTATGTTTGCTTCCGATGAAGGACCATAGCCATTCATAGGTTACAAATGATGATCTAACTTCTACGTGAATTATCATCACTTAATTAAGGCTATTTATTGAAGAAATATATTTTTTAAAAAATCCATGACCACTCGTGGGCTCCACGTTGTGAGGGTTTTGTTGCAAAAGTAAAAACTAGCATTGAAATCTTGATAAAACACAATCGGTCTAAAAACTGGACAGATTCAGTCAATCAGTGGTACAAAAAGGTATTAAACGTTAACAAAATGAATTGCAAATTATTATTGATAAAAATACTTGCAATGCAAAACCATGAACTGACTAAAATGGTGAAAACTCGGATAAGCCTTCATCGATAATAGCTACATCTACTGATGATATTATTACATAACTATATCACTGCTAAAAATTCTTGTAGACTATTGTAAAGTCTATTACTAGTAGGTACCTACATAGATATTAATTTTACACATTGTATTACTTTCCCGCAACTTTTCGTATTTTTAACGCAAAAATAGTCGGATCATTCTCGTCAATTTTTTGTAGTTTCAAGTGGGAAATTTTCAGAACAGTATTACGTCAGTTGCGGATGTAACAAATTGAATGACAGTCACTGCAGAATGCATGGCAGCTTTTAAATAAATTAGAGTCGAAGCTTTTGCAATACGTGAAGCTTTAAAACTGCAACTGAGTCGCTTTGAAGCTGCTCACTTTTCACACTCTTTTTAACGATAAATATAGATTATTTTCACTAACTAAATCGCTATTGAATAATTATTACCATTATAATATAAACAATTTTAGAGGTAAATATTTATTTGGTACTGTTCGGTTATACGGAATACAGCGGAAAACGCATTTTGAAAATAGCCGATAAACTGAATTATTTGTTAGTTTGGGTTAGGTTAGGTTGGGTTTGGTTAGGTTAGGTTAGTGAAGGCCTCCGACTTCCTGACTAGCTCAGGCACTTGGAAGTGGAGGTTCATTAATGTGGAGGAACAGGCAGGAACCTCATAGACGTGGAGTAACCAAGAAGTTACGGTAGAGAAAGAAAGTCGATAACTCAAGAAAACACTGGTTAAGCTACATAACTGGTATATTATCAATGTTGTTACACAATTTAACTTATGGTCACCCTTTATTCAAAAGTTTATAATCAAATGTCAATGAAATAATGTTTATATGTAACTAGATTCTCGTTAAACAATCACAATAAGTCGAATGTCAAAATTATTTAACGTCTACAAGCCACAATTACCCAAAAGGAAAAGGTCTGAATTGTTCGCATCCAAAATTCACAAGTAAATTATGAAAAGTCATTTATTTAAATCTCGAAATTCAAAAAAAAAACATTTGAAAACGTCTGATTTATTTATATCTCGAAGTCCACAAAAATAACCACATTTATTACTGGTTAATTAAAAATTAATTCGAATAATATTAATGAATTATTTTAAAATTAACTTGATTATTATTAACTTATTATTTAACATTAACTTAATTATTTCTAATTAGTTATGCAGACGAGATCGCGTGGGTCCCGAGGCAACGAAGCGTCACAGAGACGCCCCCCGGAAATCCACAAGCAGACTGATATCGGATTTTCGAATCTTGCCTTTTTATCCGTTAGGGGTGGTCGTATTTCTTACCTATTCACCCCGATACCGCCATATGCTACACATTTATATAAGGTTGACGGATTTCAGTCTATCAACCAAACATATAGTGATATCGATGTACATAATATGATTAATATTAATATTACTTTAATTACATTAATTACCATATACTATTAACGCCCGTCCATATGTCCCACTTTATTATTTCGCTTACCCATTGCATATTACATTCCATTAACCATTATATTACAATTATACATTACCAATTACCTTACAACCAAATTATATTTTATATTTAATCTATCTTAATTAACCCTTTACCTAAGCATATTATATTTAATCCTATTATCTTATTACCTCTATGTACATGGTCTGTGACCGACTTATCTCTTCCACAGTTCACTCTGAGAAGTGGTGGGACCTGCCAGAGTAAACTGCGGGACTTCTACATATATTAAATATTGTTCTGCTTTGTCGAAGGTCGTAATCATCTAACCGGTGGTACATTGACTATCAGGATCAGACCGAGCGGTTGGGAGGCATTACTCCTTATGGGAGCGCCCCCCACAGGGGCGGAAAATTAAGTGTGCGTCATTAGGTTAGGTTTAGTTAGGTTAACCTAACAAATAATCCAGTTTATCGGCTATTTTCAAAATGCGTTTTCCGCTGTATTCCGTATAACCGAACAGTACCTACCACTGAATTTGATAACGGTTGAAAGTAAATAATACACCCTGATGTCCCTGATATCATTTAATTACTCATTTACTTACATCACCCTGTCACGCCCCAATGTTGGGGTATAGGGAAAACATACGGTCGCGCCATTTCCCTCGGTCCATCGCCACATCTTGCGCCTACCGTCATCTGAGATCCGCAGCGTGTAGATCGATTTTATATTACCGCTGCAAGGTGAGGGAAGGTGGCCACTGACTGAACCCTTGAGGTTGTGATACAAGGGTATGGAGTGTCGCACTCTCTGCTGGCATCCGGAACACATGTCCTAACCACGGAAATTATTTCCTCGTGATTAATTCAATCACCGAGAGTTGCCGTGTCCGCTCACGAACTCGAGTATTTTGTATCAAGGTCCGACCATAAGATTCGGTGGAGACGTCGTTTATTAAAGCTCAATAGTCAAGATCTTTGAAGCTTTGTAAGATGCCATGTTTCACAGTCATACAGGAGCTTAATAAAAAATATAATATATTGCTCTTCAGCCGTCATATTTGGCAGCAATGATAAAAAATAATGTAGGAGATGCATACTTGTAAATAAAATAAAACTTCGTAAGTATATAATACCAAAACGTGTTTTAAACTTATTACTATTAATTTTATTTCATTTCATTTAAAAAAGGACCTCATAACTGATCTAAAATCTACATATGGTCGCATCTACCATAATTATTCAAAGATTTTTTTTATAACATATTATTTTCTTAAATATCCATCTTTAACAATCGTATTAAATGTAGGTACTATTTGATTAGTAGGAATATGTTAAGCATGACAAAGTTAGTATAACTTATTAAATTATTCAAAGCGTCTAATTATAATATTAAATATTAGTTCCCATCAAAGTGGTCGATATGAAATAATATATAAGTAGAATATTATTTATCAAAATTCCGTCAAATGACATATTATTCCCATAATGGACAGGTTTGAATACCAAGGGACTTAAACGTGACATCGAGTTTGAGCTCGGTAAAAGTTTGCCATCAATTAAGCGTTTAATAATTCAGTTATTTCCAATTGACACTTTTGGGAATCATACGATATGTGACGTTTCCAATGTTCCAGTGTTACAATAATACCAATGGTTGTGAAACCTCTAGGTACTGTGACGTTAACGGTACTTTATGCTAATTTTAAATGAGACCATTTTGTTAACCTCAATTTGCATAATATTTATTTTTATTTTAGCATCATATCAATAATAATTAATAATACCTATCACCGGTGGATAAAAATACAAAGCACCGGTAGCAACCCTAATGACTTTTACACAATTAATTATTGTGACTACCACCAATGGTAACAACACACTATAATTTACATTTCAATTATAATGGGTCTATATGCTGCGTAGTCTGCGTCGATTACATGCGACTCACTGCAGAGTCGAATAGTTTAATAGTTCAAATATTTTGGTGAATACCTGGGTAGTATTTATCTAGCATGTGCTATATGGAATTACATACTGATGTATTCATTCATATTAAATAAAATACATTGTATGGCTTGCTTCAGTGTGTAAGTGAAAAGCAGTTTTCCAGTCAGACAACGGGAATCTTAACAGTGAGGACAGAAAAGATAGGTAGGTAAAAAAAAAATATTGACCATGTCATTAGGAAGTTTGTAGATATTAAGAGAGTTTTATTTTTACGATAAATGGATGTTAGCCACTTACTCAACATATTAGGTCCATACTCCAAATACGCATTAAAAAAAACAATATGTGTATTTGCCAGACCACACTATATGAATTTCAAATCTGGTACCCACGAGATTATAAATCGTATTAACACAATATACAGGATCAAGAAGGATGGAATCAATTTGTAGAGCTGTATTAGAGGATTTGTTATGTATTGGGTTGAATCAGATATAGAATATTATATATTATTATAATTAATTATAATCAATAAATAATAATATATAATATATATAATATAATAATATATTATATATAATAAATAATTATATATAATCAGTGGGTCTATTCTATACTTATCGAAGACTAAATTGATAAATAGTATCAAACTTAGGGTAGGTTTGTATCAAAATATTAGCACTTATTGTAACAATTACACGAAGCCGGTTTTTATTGTTGCAATAAGTGCGATATTTTAACAGCAGCAAGATAGGTGCTGTTAAAATATAGCACTTATTGCAACAATAAAAACCGGCTACGTGTAATTGTTACAATAAGTGCTAATATTTTGATACAAACCTACCCTAAGTTTGATAATATTTTTCACTTTATCACTTTAGCGGTCGATAAGCATAGAATAGACCCACAGATATAGATATAGAATATTATAGTCACAGGCACTATTACAAAACTATTATTTTATTCAAAGAATAGTTCACTAGATTAGAGAATATTGAACATATATAATTTGAAATCACCTTAGATATATATTTACTAGAAACAGTATTTTATGAAAAAACACGAAATCCAATGGGACAACACTTATATATAAAAAATACTGGTTAATTTTGTCGTAATTAGATGGAATGCACATGGCTCAAATGACAAACCACATTGGCATAAATCCAGTGGATGCGAATTCATATTCCATTGGGCGTCGTATTTTTTCAAAAATATTTTTTTAGTAGGATGTATATTATATCTGATGTATTTTCAAATTATGTATACTTATAATAATACATTCCATTATGATTTTTAAAAAAGTTATTTACGCGTTCTTGTACCTACTACTACTTATATAAATTTTAAAAATAAAATAAAATTCTTAAAGTTTCACTTGTGTATTAAATTAGTTTAAATCAATAAAATGAGTTTACATAAAATATACTTAAAGTCTAATTTAATCAGTTGTATATCGGCTTTGGAAGATTGAAATGTATTTTTACAGCGCAGAATCGCTCCGTCTCTTTCATCTGATTGAGATTATTTTTGTATCGCTTTCTACTGGAAAATCTGTCACGATGAATTTTCCAGTTGGTCTTCTGTTGAATAGCTAAGTGTCTAATGTCCAGAATTATTCACGAGAAACACGATGTCACTGAGTTACATGCCGAGTATAAAAATATATCTAGGCATATCAAACTGATCGAAAAATCAATAGACAATGTCTCCTATATTTCCATATTATTAATTATTTTATTCAAGTAATCTACTTTTCTTATTCATTGTCTATTTTCACGTATATACACCATGTGCTGGCCCTAATAACCCTTGTCACTCGTTAATATTCTCACATATTCCCGAGTTATATGCTTGATCATCATCTAGCTATTCCAAATAGGTACACCTAATAGATGTTATTTTGCAGTTTTTCAGGACTCTAGTGAGTCGATCCAATATAGCTCATTCATCAAAAGTGATGATGTAAGGATTGTACGGACTACTATTTCTAAAGGTCAAATTACAAGTTCATATTCTCGCTTCGATAACGCATGATCATGAAAAGACACTAGAACGTTCATGGGAATCATGGGAATCATGGCCAAAATGTCCTATTTTTCGCTCATGGGTCAATCTACGATCGGTTAAGTACGATAATTATTGAACTTCTGTCAAGTAAAGTCATTCGCCAAACATATTAATTGCTTTATTTTGGCCACAAATCCAGAGATCGATCCTGACATTTCAAGATCGAGGGCAATTAGTGTAGATGATCGGCTGCAGTTTGCCAGAGTAATTATTTGAAGTTAACAAAATCATACCACGTAATATATTTCCGACATTTATATCATCATTATTTTGGCACATCTTCAATACTTTTAGAATTTTAATTATCTTTAATGGTTTAACAAAATAGCAATATGCTTAGCTTAATATCGAAAGACATAATTTAATTACAAAGTTTTAACACAATACTTAAACGCAAAGAACCTTTTATTTTTAAATTAACTATGGACTGACGAATGAACTAATTTAAATAACTCTATAAACATCAAATTGACAGCCGAATCTAAAACAAGGCTGTAAACCAACTTAAAAATTATAATAAAAACTTCAAATTATGACTTGTCATATATAACACAAACAACGGAGTGTTGATAATGACTGAATATTCAATATAAGGATCTAAAGAGATGGAACTTTTTGGTAAAGTTCAGTCTTACATGAGCCCAATCGGACACGCTGACCTGATATCAAGCGAAGCCAACATTACAACAAATCGAATAATTTGCTGTGTCATGTGGAGGACGGAATAGTTCAAATTCCTCGTTAGACTCATTCTCTTTAACTTTAAATTCTTAGCAGTAAACATTGCATGATTGAATCATCAGCTCTATGTGCACGAAAATCAGTTACTTTTTTCTTATTTATGTATAGCGATGTGAAATACGGCCGTCCACAATCTGCGACTGCAGTCTGCACATAATATTATGTACATATATCTATTATCCAGCAGATATAGGGTACCATAAATATGATGTAGCTTCATGGTGCAGTGCGTAATGTGCTGGCCATTCATCCGGCAGCTCTGGATTCGATTTCCGATGAGGACATAATATATTTATGTGGTTATCTCAAAGCCTGGGGATTTGTGGTTGTTTCACTTCTATTACTATATACACTACTGTCATTGGGCCTCTCGATCTGTTGTATAATATAATATTCAGTGAGATCCCTTAGCCTCAAATGACTCCGCTATTTTCGAGATAATAGGTTCGGATTCAGATAAATATAACCTAAAATCTTAAGTATGTAATAGAGATTCATTGTCGTGCAGTGTACTCTCATGCAGTTGTAGTAATGAAAAATCTACGGAACACACAATTAATGGTAACTAGCTTACCCTTCTGGGTGTAATTTAATAGGCTAGAGATCTCGAGTGTGGAAAAATATGGGATAATCTTAAACACGTGTTAAATAATATGCTATTTTCAATACTTACGTCTGTATCATAATATGCATTTTAGTTTGTCACGTTAATGTAACGTGCATTCAATCTTTGGGAACAGTCGACGCGGTTTTTTTTACTTAGGTTTTTTGGCGGCCAGACCATAAACTACCCTGCTTCAGAACTTTGGTCTATGGCGATGGGTTTAATATTTATATTAATTAATCAGTTCTGTGGAAAACTGCAGTTCATCACATTGTTGAATTTTGACATAATTTTCCATCTGATCAATTCTTTTCGAACCTGTGTCAATGGTGTCAACTTTCTTACTAGGTTTGTTCGATTATTTAAATTATTTTACTTATAAATACTCTTATAGCTGGTAATATTTTTTTCTCCAGAGATAAGTGATGCACCATATTTTGCAATTAATTATGATATTTAATAAAATAGATACAATTGCATCATCGCAATTTGCAATGATACAAGCAGCCCACTTAAATTTAATCAGCGCCCCTCCAAAAGCTAAACATATAATAACACCCCAGATTTTTAAAACATCCACAGGGGGCGTTTACGCCCCGGTTAAGAAACACTGTTTTAAACATTAAGACGTTTCGAAGCAAATTCTAAAAACACTAAGTTATTTATATTTAAAAGGTTTTTACCACAAAAACTCACCATATAGACAACTAACGTCTAGAAAGTGGACAAATAATTGTCTTACAAGAACCTAGTAAATAATAAAGTAGACCAGAGGATAAAGTACCGGACGTCCGGTTGTATTCAAATGGGAATTTATTTTATTTCCGATTAACAGAGGCGCTGCGGTCGATCCATAGTAGATACACTCACGTTAATTCAATTTAGGTCCGGGATAAATTATTTCGATACCCGGGTAAAAATAAATAAGACTACTTGTTTGGAATTAAAAGTAGATGGTCGTAGTGAATCTTGACAATACTCTTTTATTACATACAAACTTGCTACTGTATCGAGACTTTGGTTTACAAATTTAATGAGAATACAATATAAAATATTAATATAACTATTAGTGAAAAATTTGGCTGGAAACAATGAAATTGAATACGTCTTAAAAATCCATACCTAGAGTAAGACTTGAGTTGGTAGCGTACATGGTAAAGCTGTCGCCCGGAATGTGATAGAAATGAATACAAATCTCAATAATTGGACTAAAATGTTTTCTAGGGTTTGTCTAATATGTATGTTTCTGAATGACTTACACTAATAATTGCCATTAAACAATGTTGCAATAAGTACATATTAGTATATTATGTACATTTAATTATTATTTTCGTTATTCTATATATACGTATGGTCATGATTAATTACAAAATATATTTGGTAAGTATCTATCTTTAATTGTTTGTATTATGAAATCGTCTTCTTAAGTTTTACACGGTTTAATAATTTCCCAATTAACCAGAACATCTTTGAAATTAACTGTAAAAGATAATTCTACTATCTACCAAAAAGATTATAGATGGCGTCAGTGATGTTAACCAAAAATTTTATTGAAGTCGTTTTACATGCAAATAATTATTATTAATTATTTTTTTTATTTTATTATCATTTTTTTTCTTTTATTATTCAACACTGATCAAAACTTACACAAAATATACGAATATGAAATTTGTTTTAATGCACATTTTTTGATTAATAAAATACCCGCCGCCTTCTATAATATTATAAGTGTAGCTGTCAGTATATTAGCGATCAAATATCTATTTTTAATATATCAAATTATTCGACCGCAATAATATATTCCCAGCGACTCATATTCCAGTAAACAACTAATTACATGTATCAGCAGATTGGATGGCGATATGAAATACGCTATCGCAATGGAAATTTAGTCGAATATCCATTCTCATAGTATCATATTATATTATGACTGTAATAATAAATAAAATTCACAGCTGCTCGAATTTAAACCGCTGACTCGTTCGAGATAATTATGTACTAGAATATAATGTTTATGTATTACTTTCGACTGTATAAATTACGAATAATGATTTATCAAAATGACACTCGAATATACGTTTCAAGTCTGTTACCATCGCAGTCTCTATATCGCTTCGTCCAGCATCTGATTGTACCGAGATGCGGACCTCGGATCCGTACCTATCATAAGTTTAGTATTGTAATATAAACTGCTGTAACATACTATTGTACCAATCGTTACGCCTAATAAAATTCGCTCCTGCATACATCTTCGACTTCTTCATCATCATCCTCAACACACTGGTGACACCCACATAAGTAATAATATTATGAGTAATATTATACTCATATTACAAAGCTAGTTTCCTTACATTGGCGGAATTTAAAACAACGACTCAGATATTGTAGTTGTAATGATTAATCTGCGTGCTTCATAGACAGATCTGAAGCCCCAGTTAGTGAAATGTGTGATATTGAATCCTTCTCGGACCATTTTTTTTTATTTTTCTTCTAATAAACACTTAATATTTTTCTGATGTTTTTGATAATTTATATGTACCTACTAATTAATTTATCATGCTATCAAAATAACAATGTTACGTATCTAGATTAAAATTTAATCGATAACATATTTTTAATCATGCGTTTACAAAAATAAAAAAGTTACTATCTGTACTGAGAGTATTACTTATTATTACGCATATGATATTACTTTTCCTCTGTAATGGCAGTTTATTATATGAAGAAAAGTTGCTCTTATTGGGAATTTGTGTTCAATAAGTGTTATAAGTGAGCTCTCAAGATATCGACGGCGACTTAATTGATAGCTTTTTATCTATCAATCAATTACCCCCTACTAGCTAGAGCACTCTTATCACTTAAAAACTCGTCTGCTTCCGCAATAAAGCATCCGATCCACCGATACGGGGTTATCCAATTAATACGTGTGCGTTTACATTAGTGCGATTGGTTTGTTTACGTCCAAATTGGGGCCAGATGGTCGGGAGTGGCTGATAAATCATTCAAGCGCCAATCACGGGAACAATCGCATCGCGCCGGTGTGGGTGGGGCTTTATATCCGTTAAAAGCTCGCGCTAATCTTCTGCGCTTTTGTTTTTACATGACGGTGATGAAAGGAAACGAAGCTTTTTGTTGTGTACTGCTTTCGGGCAATTCCGATTAATCACTAACCGACAGTAATGACGCCATCATTAATATCGTAGGCTTCATCATTGTCTCTTGTCTGATTGGCACGCTCATTTTGCAATCTACACGAGAAGAAATGTACCCATTGCGCAAATCAGGCCAATTATCTAGGTAACCAGAATCTTCACCTTTATCTAGGGATCTTTAGATAAAACACATCACTTTGAAAGGCCTCAGATGCATAGTTAACATATTATAAAATAACATAGTTAATATAACGTATTTGCAAGAATATTTAATTTATGTAGGAAGCTTAATTGGCTAAGAATACTCACCAGGAAAGTGAAAAATGTAAGTTAGAATTCCATTCAGTCCAACAAGCAACATTCCGCGATGGCCGCGAGGCTTTAGCGTCGGTCTATAGCGTCGTGGATCCCAGGCTTACATCCTGGGTCTGGCAAGTACACATATTGTTTTTCAATTTGTTTATGAGTCAGAGTCAAAAAATCTTATAATAATTAGTGCTACAGCTCTATCGTCGCTTTAGGATTGGTTTGTCGAAAATCCGTTTTTGTCGAAATCGACCTTTTAATACAGAATGATTTTTGTATCTAAATGGACCAGAACCTTCCTTCTCTTTAAATTGCTTTGTAATGAAAACATCATTCACATGCTGTAAAAACAACAATTTAATTACTTTCATGTATTTAAATATAGCATAATCGTTTTTCGTCTCCTGAACATTTGACATTTGGCCTATTCGACAAACCAATCCTACAACGACGCTATGTAGGTCCCTCCCGCCTCCAGCGTAGCTCGCCATCATCGTCATTCCTTTGCCATAGACTCCGGAGCCTGTGATACTAGTTACAAAGTTGGACACATATAAAGTTTCAAGGTCCTTTTTTGCTTCGTCCCAATTGTATTATTAAAAAAATATTGCTATACGTATTTTTGATCATCACATAAGTACACCAATTAGTAGAGATCGGGTGTTAAACCAGCACCAATTAGATTTCAGCCAATGTGCTTTACTAAATTAAGCAATCTGTACCATATGTAATCACAACGAATTTAACTAAGAACTGTACGAATGAAGTACCTCATAACTGAAGCACCAGAAGAAAATAAAACTAGTAAATTGGTACTAGTAATGTATTCTATATTAACTTTCCAGTTTCATCAAAATTGGTTAAGTCGTTTTTTAGATATCACAATGCCTTAAGATAATTTACTGCTTTTAATATTAGGTATATGAATATTCATAGTGGTTATGTATATTGTTTTAATCAAGAATGGCTTCTTGTACTGTATCTAAAATACACATATTGATACAGAACAATTTAGAACAAGTTATTAAAGTTTATTATTAAAATTTAACTAATGTAATACTGTTATTTTAAATTCATTCATTAATCAACAATTTCTTAAAATTGTAGAAATAAATTCTATTGCCATGAAGTCAGTTATATTTTATTCGAACTACTTACAAAGAGAACTTAGAAAGCAATTTAAATTATTATTATACAGCTTTCCATGAAATTTTCAGTAATGTGACTTCAGACCAGAAGTCGATGGCTGTAGTAGGTACTACTAAATACAAATTTGGCCTTTGTTTTGCAGTCTGTTCAGTCGTTGGGCACAGTTCAGATTTCTTAGCTGAGGATAATTGCGTAATCCAAGTGCTACGTCGGCAGATGAATACGCAAAATTAAATTTTAATTGCTTACGATTCCGTCGTCTGAAATTTTCAATTATTTTGCACTCGAGCTATTACTAGTGGTGCTGTTTAGCCAACTCTCGCAGATTCTCTTGAACCGGTTGTTAAATTACTGTACATATTATCTTGATTTTCAAATGGTTTGTTAAAGTCAACACAGTACAAAATATTCGCTTGCAAATATATCGAAATTTAACTAAGTATGCAAAATTATTCTTCTCACCATATTGTACGACTAGGAATATAATATTCGAATCAAAATCATATCTATGTGGTATAAAATTGTGATGGAAAATAGGGCTTGGTATCAGAATTAGAACTGTTCAATACTTTGGAAACAAAAGTAGAACTGTTGAATTTGAATTGAATTTCTAATTTCTAAATGTAGAAACATGTTTCATGCTATTATAACACTAAAAAACCCAACAAAATGTTTTTCGTCATTTTCTCGAAATGATTAATAACGCACAGATCTACTTTTAATACTATACGACTCAATTATTGATCATTAAACTTAATTTATTTGTAGGGCATATAATTTTGAAATTAATATCTTTTAAGATCTCGATTTATTTCTACCAAATGTATCCAACTTTCCATCATCTTTTAGCCCAGTCCGTTATAGATTAATATGAACCTAATAAGGGTATTGTTAAACATTCTTTTAGCTTTCGTTAATTACGTTAATTAAACACAGTATAATTTATTTAACGGTGAACCCCTATTTTAAGGAATGGTTCGTAATCCCTTAATCCATAGTTTTTTATTATGTCTCAACTCAATAACATTCTTTTTAATATAATGGATATGTTTTGAAACATGGCCTGTCCAACATTACGTCCTGTAAGGTCAAAACTAATCAGCGAGCCGGTTGTTGTAAGATTATAATGACAACACTGGCTATTTCGTGTCGCGGAAGTGAAATGGAATACAAGTTATCGCGTTACAAATGCCGCGCTACAATTTCCTTTTCATAGTCTCTCACACTTCTTGTTTCAAATCACCAGCAACTTCCTTCGACATTGTTCATTAATAATTCATTGGGTTGTTACACTTTGTATAATTTGTATTGAATTTCCAAGGATGTCTGCGAGTATTTAAAACTTCTGCAATGTTTCTCACCTGTTTTCATATGTTCGATTAATTCGAACAAAGTCTATCTGTATATCTAAATTTATACACATTTAAAACATTAAATAATATTATATTCTAAGTTAATTAGATAGCGCCAAGCCGAAAAAAATACTTTAATGTTACCAATTTTATTCTTGTTAAACATAAATCATATTAATAGAATAAAATAAAAGTATATAAGATAGATTCTTCAGTAAGTAATACACACTTTTTAAGATTTTCTGCTGCTTTATAAAAATAGTGTATTGAATAAAGGTATACTGCACTATATCAATTAATTTACGTAAATTTCAGAGAGAGTAAATTTTCTTCTAACGAATCTTGCAGTTCAGTATACAAGTTGAGATTATAATAAAGATCTTCAGCCTTTAACAGCTGAATGTATCTAAGGTAAGATAAGTAAAATTCTTTTTTAGAGACTTGGTATTCACTACATGTACAAATTGCCTTACAGCACTCTTTTACTATTCATACTTGATAAAGCTCACCGTCGGTGTGAAACACGTGTTTTAAATCAATCTTAGTATGTGATGAATACCAATAGATAAACTGATACCATAAAAATGGAAAATTGTTACACCAACGCCCACGTTAATAATTTAAATGATTACATTTTTACGACAAACTGCGAATACTTTTTTTATGAATATGCATTTTTGATTAATGTATTATAAATATTATATAGTATCCTTCAATCAGGACCGCAACTTGAAATGATTTACGGTATTTAGTCAGGTAGTCATGACTGGAGAGAACAAAAGAGCGATCTCTCTCCAAATTATCGGACTAAATCAAAGTTTCACATTAAGAAAAAAAGTATTATGTAGTTTAAATTATCAATATTATTAATTTTCAATAATAAAAAAATGCTTAATAAAATTTAAAACTTATAGTCAGGATCAAATTATTACACGACAAGGCCTGTTCTACCACATTGTTCTCATCATAGTACCCTGTAGGTTACTTATGTGTCTCATATACAACCACTAATATATGAGTTTGGCGAATTCTAATACAACAAATAAATAAACTGTGTAAACATGGCCATTAGTTATATATTAAATAGATGTACATAAATTTGTTTCTAAATACATACCAATTAAATTAATGAATAAATAATGTTATTTTGTAATCAACGTTGTTTTGTATAAACTGTAAAAGGAGACATATTGCGCATTGAACAATTTTAAGCCAACTTGTAGCAATTCTCAACTGGCAAGGCTGCTTTGTCTTCTCGAGTTACAAGATTAAGCAATTAGTCATAAGATCTTCCGTGATTGTAAACACTTTAACCCAACATTGCGATATAGTCTCAGATTGTATACACACACTGTTCGCAAAAGTCGATAAACAAGTATGCCGTTTGCTCTCGTGGACACAGCATTAATTGACAAAATGTTCGCTCCACACATTGATTGCATGTTGACATACAAATGCACAGACAACGATGAATGTTCGTATATTTTGATGCAGCTATCAGAAATATTTCACATACAACTATCAAGATAATTGAACAAACATCATACTATCGATTATACAATAATGATTTCCTAATTAACAACATCAAAGTAATAATAGTTTACCCTTTGATAGTGTGACGACAAATTTCAGAAACAGAAATGTAATATCAATAAATTTAGAATATTATCAAAGCAACAGTTCATAGTAAGTTAAATCAAACGAAATATATTATAATAGTACTCAATTCAAATATTTTAATAATAATCACGACTATTTTTTCAAAATAGAAGAATATTGTTAATAAATATTCTTAGAAGCATAAGCAAAAATCTCAACTCAATACTATGCTATTTTGGTATCAGATTTATTTTAATTAATTCTTTGAGTTTCTGCGACAATTAACACTTTCAAAGTTATCAAATTTAATTTAATCCGTACCTTTAAAACCCTGAAAATATACGTATATATTTTATTACTTTATAAGTATTGAATTAAGTTTTTGTTGTATTTTATCATCTCTATCTACTTTTCTAGCCGAAAAACAATCCTCATCAATAAATAGTACTCAACTCATACAAGGTAGTCTTACCTGGTACAATAGTGTCTACAGATATATGTATACTTTAATTAACTATTTTTTATTCAACTAATATTTATTCACAAGATTTAAGAATGCAGAACTCTTTTTATTGAATAAACATAATTTTTAAAATTATTTTCACCTAATACATTTCATAGTTTAGAAGGCACTTCTATAAAGCAAAAGAAAAACAAGGAATTATTGCCTCAAATATAAATTAACCAGACTAGCTTGAGGAAGGGACAATCAATGAATGAAGCTAGGCTAGAGAATTGACGAAATAGTTAATTTCTGTGAAAGTTGGTACATGGCATCATACACATGATCGATATAAGTAGAATCAACTCTTATATATTATTACTTATGTATAACTCTTGTCCACCAGTGGATTGATCCATGATGATGAAATTAAGTACGTATTTTTTTTTACTTTAATTACTTAGTATTTTTTTGCGGCCCGGGTTTCACCTTTCGGCATCTTCAGGCAATATACATACTCACTAATAACTGTGCACAGCGACACAGACTATAGTTAGTATTCGCTTACATACTAAATTAATACCACACATTTTTATAAAAAAAAGTTAGTAGAAAACCTCTTAATGATCATGTAAAAATACTATATAATTTAAAGAACCCAACATAATCCAAACTTTTAAAATTTTCAGACTAAAATTGGCTGGCCATGCCCTACGAATGGATCTGGGCGATCAACCCAAGGAGTTTTGCTGCGAAGCTATCTTGGCAAAGGAGTGTTGGGAGTCTCAATCTGCGGTGATCGGAATTCAGGATTGGAGGACGATTCCAGACTATAGACCGGACTGGAAAGTACGACTTGAGAATGCCAGTACTCATGTGTAAGTTACTATGTTTTGACCAATTTTGAAACAGGATAATATATACGAATATCAATTCAATGCCAGTTATAATATAAAATTTGTATGCAAAAAAATGTTCGCTTATTTTCCATTTAATTTGTCTTCAATAAATGAAAACAGAGTAAGATATCGCAGAAGGTGGCTGCTATGAAGGGTTACTATGAATTTATGACACAGAATTACAACGTCAAAATATACAGTTATGAATTCTCTTAGCTCCTTACACCGTCGAGTGAGCTTATAAAAAATAAATAGAATTAATAAGAGAATACAGAAGCGCGCCGAGCTTTCATCTCCTAAGAAACATACCGTTATAAATATTTGAAGTGTCAAACCGCGCGACGCCAGCGATGTCCCGATAGACCGACGCCGCCGAAGCTTCGTTTTATTATCACAGCCTGAATTATTGATTGTGAAAGCCTTCCACCCAGGAAGCATCGCAAACACTGCGGGGAAACGAAATAAATTAACGTCTACAGTGTTTACATCCGTCTCGTAAAATGACACAATAATAAGACGACTGCAAATTCAACTTGAGTATTTTAACAATAAACTCTCCGGCTTCGGGGAAGCTGAGTAAAGCTTTTATATTAGGCACTGATTTGTAATATTTGATTGGTAGGTAACCAGGAAATAATTATAATGAATTACAAAATAATATTTCAATTATACCTATACATAAACGACCCGTGCTCTTGTTTGTTTATAATTAATATTACATACTTCTTAGTTTTATTTCATCCCCTATCATTACTCGGCCACCTTCACATCCTTTTTACTCTGTCGTCTACTACCCGGAATAGTTCAGTCGAGCTCCACCTACCTTCTATCAATAATTACTTAGTTTATAAGCCATAGTTGAAATTTCTCCTCCTCTCATAATCCTCTCATAAAGTGACCAAAGTACTGCAGGATTCTAGATATAACGATAACAAAGTTTTCTGTATACATTACATTATGTTTTACAAATAAATAGATATACAAATAATGACTTTTTCATTACAATTCAGTTTATTTAAAAAAAATCCTTATATTTTATTGCACAAGCAATTATTCGTTTATAGTACCTACGTACTGATAATATTTATAAACTAATATGCGTAATCCATGGAATTCTTCATCATGACTAATCATCCGTCACTGCTAAAAGAGTACTCTACGCACTATGTTTAAGATATGACATAGCACGAACTTATGGTTGCCTTATTTTACAAGGATAAAATATTGGTAGGTAAATAGTGCTTCGATTCTATAACACAATGTTTTATTTACTTTTATCTAATTTAGATTAATTCTAACGATAAAGTATTTTTTAACGTAAATTATTCATGTGGATTTTAAAAGTTAGGAAAATGAATGAATCAGAAAATAAGTTTGTCGACATAATGTGTGAATTTAAAATGAGTTGAGATGAGAAAATTTCATGTTGTAAGTTTGTAACCGTAATACCTATGACCTAATTTTTACCGTAAACTTAAGGAATTATTTACGTGTTTTAAAATAACTTGACACTATTTCTAAAGCAAAACTCCACGTTGACTGAACAAATTCAAGAGGAGAACCGGCAGAGAGTTTTTGAATTAATAATCACAACAGATTTTCGCGTCAACTAGCTCCCCCAAGAAATTTGACGTGTTTTCATTATAATACGTTACATAATGTATGCAGGATACATTCAACTATTACAAAATGATTATTTGTCTTAATTATTTATTCTTCTTGATGTGGATTTCTGAATAGAGATTGGTTGGGGTGTTTATTTAATACTTGACAAACACGATTCTGTATAGCCAGAATTTGCAATTGGTTTTGGGTACATTCATATTGATTTTAACTTGCGTTGGGTAATTAATAATAAATATGGTTACTATGTCAATAATATCGTCGCCCACGCATTTCTCTACCCACGATAGAAAGTAGGTAACTGCTGCAGGAAAATCAATATTATTATAATATTATAATAGTCATAAATTATATAGGTACTCCATTAATAATATAATCCTTATTTCTCCGGTGCTACATACTTGTGTTGGTTTGACTTGCTTTACAAGCATCGAAAATAAGCCGAAAAACTTAAAAATTATGGAATTAGTTTCCAATCCCGATATTTTGGTAAATTTAAATTTTTATGCACTCGTAAATTACATGCGTGGTCGCTCACTATTAAACCTTGTAGTCGTTATTCTTATAATAACACCAGCTAGAAGTAAATGTTATATCGCAGATTCATGACCTATTTTGGGTGAAAGCCGTTTCTTCATGTCAGGCTCACCAGGCACCGGTAGCGAGGGCTGTACGGCTGATAAATGCACTTCCTAGAGATGTAGACATTTTTAGCTATGCATTCTGTTTTTAAAATTCTATTTTATTATTTAATTTGTATTTTTTTTTTAATTACTGTTGTTTTTTTTCTATAAAATTATTTTTTTGCTTTGTTTTTTTTCTCTACCTTGTTTTTTCTCTAGTTGATTTACATGTACTTTTTATTCTAAATGTCATGTTGTGAACATCTTGAATTAAATGTGCTCAACGTGTATTTTTAAAATAAATAAATATCGTTTAATTAACGGCGAACCATTAATTGAACGCATGACCCAAAGTAAATATTGAGGCACATGGTGTAAATGAGAAATGAAATCAGATGGCAAGGAGTGTCTTTCTCAAAATGAGACGCCTCCTTAGTAATTGAAATCTCAATGTAAGTCTGGGCCTATTTCCTTGGATCGATAGGATGACAACTGTTCAAACGAATGAGAAAGCATCGAACAACTCTACTTAATATCGAAACCAGAAAACTACAGTGTTAGCCACGTTATGAAAAGACAAATGTATAGAATTATACAACTCATCCATGTACATATACATATTATGTATAAGAATATACTCTTTTTAGCAATACAACATGCCACGATGCCAATAGTGTATTGTACAGTAGTATAGTAATATAAGTCAAACAATTAAAAACACCCATACTATGATAAAATCACATAAATATATTGTGAGCTCACCAGGATCAAACCAGGAGCCCCCGGATGAAAGGCCAGCACCTTATGCACCGGACTTTGAGGGCATTTTTTCAGTACCTATATATACCTTTCTTGCTACAAATCAGAATAGGTTCATACATAAACTCATCGACGGAATGATAGACAATAGATGTCTACTTTCTGCTCTTTATTCTTTCCGTCCATTAATGGTAATATTTTTCATCTATCTAGCGTTTTTTTTCATTAACGTCGTGTCATTATAAGCGAGTCATCATTAGTATGTTATATTTAGATATTATTAGAGAATCTTTTTTTAAAGTAGGTATTTTTAATTTTCTGACATTCCATTCCTTATCATTTTCTATTTCTTCTTTTGTCCCTTAATAAAAATCAGACAATTTCATATTCCGATATTATGAAAATGCCAAAAACTTCAATCCCGGTAGGCAAAGTCAATAAATAATAAATTCAATAATAAAAACAATAAATCACTAAATAATAAATTCTCGACAAAATATAGTAATTCCGAACACTGACTTAAAAAAATATCTATCTAATCTAAAATCTAGATTTCTTATAACATATAAATCGTTGCGATTAAGCATAAAAATATTTTCAGTTACTTAACTCAATAGTCATCATCATCATCAGCCGGGGTCAATCCGCTGCTGGATGAAGGCCTTTCCAAGCTTTCTCCAACTCTCTCGGTCCTGTGTCGTTCGCTGCCACGTATTTCCGCTAAACTTTACCAGTTCGTCAATCCAACGGCTTTTAGGGCGACCCTGTGGCCGTTTCGTACCCCTTGGGTACCATTGGATGACGGCATTTGTCCAGCGGCCGTCCTTTCGGCGAGCAATGTGCCCTGCCCATCTCCATTTCAGCTGTTTGGCAACGTCTATTACATCGCGTACTCTTGTCTGCATCCTAACCCATTCGTTTCTCTTACGGTCCTTTCGCGTGATGCCCAACATGCACCTCTCCATGCATCGCTGTGTGACTCTTAGCTTTTGGACATCTCTCGTGTTGAGGGTCCACGTCTCGCAGCCATACGTGAGCATGGGTAGCACACATTGGTTGAACACCCTACGCTTAAGACATAATGGTAGGTCACTCTTGAAGATACTATTCAGACGTCCGAAAGCACTCCATCCCAGCTTTGTTCTTCGAGCAATTTCATCGTGCATGCTTCCGTCTATAGACACCTGCTGTCCGAGATAGATGTAGCTGCTGACTTGCTCGAGTTGGGTGCCAGAAATACAGATAATCGCAGGGTCCGAAAAACAGTTCCTCATCACTTTTGTCTTTGAGACATTTATCTTTAGACCGACCGTTTGACTGACATCCGCGAGTTCTTGCATTCTACTATTCTGGAGGTCTTTCGGGTCTTGTGAGAGTATAACAATATCATCTGCAAAGCGCAGGTGACTGAGGTGCTCTCCGTTAATTGGAACACCTTTTTCCTCCCAATCAAGTTTCCTAAATTAGTCCTCAAGAGTAGCGGTGAATAGTTTAGGTGAAATGGTATCACCTTGCCGGACACCTTTGTTAATGGAGAATTTACACGACCGTTTGTGGAGTTTCACGCATGCTGTGGTATCACTGTATATACTGTTGTAATGGCAGTTTGTATTCCTGGTAGCGCTCTATGTTTTCCCTGACGACCAATTTAATTAACTCAATAGTAATTTATTCTATATATATATGATTTATCTTGAAATGAATTATTGCTACATTAGAGTTGTTACATTTATTCAAATAAATATCTAGTTGTTGTGAAGCAATCTTTCCTACAATCATGTCTAAATGATGAATACAGATTTGGAATTAAAAAAACATTCCCCCACTTCGGTTCCAGTAATGAGGATAGATGGGTAGGACGTCACACGACTGTAAAATCGGTAATTTGGTCAACCAACGTATTTGCTTCGATGCATTCATTCATTTATAATTCATCCCTCTCAATCAGTGGTTTTGAATGTATAATAGATAAAACCGTAGAAGTGATATTTTTGAATGAATAAACTACCTATTATAACTATTATTATATTTTACAACGTTTTTATTAGCTCGTTTTCTTCTTTTTCCGGTGGTTGTTTATCCAGTACAAATCTTGCAATCGATGTTTAACTAACTTCCCGACTAGCTAGACATTTGAAACTTTTAGAATATATCAGAACACGATGCCGATGCGTTCTTTTAATACTTTTAGCCATCTTTAAGTAGAATTTAAGTCATTTTCATTTAATTCTGTTTTGTATGAAAAGTTATTTCGGAAGAAATTCTTAATCCAATCCACTATTATTGGTTGCCAAGTGGGTGGTCCTAGCAACTCAATTATTAATATATACGTGCGTAACTATGGAAATCAAAATGAAATTTCTGTATTCTATATTTATTTTTGTTTGTTTTTTATTTACTTCATAAGTACAAGTTTGAGCATATTGAGTATAATAATTCAACAGAAAAATTGAAAACGTTGTTTATAAAAAGTTCTTTTTATCTTGTAATTACTTATTTATTACTTTCTGTACTTGTTTAGTTTATCCGACGATATACCATCTATTGATTTTGCTTGTTGCAAAAAAAAATAAAAAATCTAATAATACACGGATATAATCATTTTTTTTTTTACAAAAACTAAAATAATTTACAAAAACATCACATTTTCTGCAGAATGCATCTCAGGCATAATATCTAGAGCCGTTTATTAATTATATTATATGGCAGTAAATATTTTGTAAAACTAAACTAAGTTGCATTTGAAATTACAAACATGTAAATAGTGAATATACTTAGATTTTCTATATATTATTTTGTTAAGAATGATATGCAGATAATCTGGTGTATTGCGTGACATTCTTACACGATCGGGGCAACTACAGCCATTATGCAGCCTACTCATTTTATTTTGACCATGTCCGATCCTAATAAGATCATATTATTATGGGCTTCCTCAGGATGGAGGTTTTCATGAAAACATTGTTGTGTTTACGATAAATGGATGTTAGCTACATTTTCAACCTATTGGGTCCATACTGTCACGATGTGTTTACTCAACTACCATGTTGTTAACAATGTGTATTTGCTACCCACTACATTATAAGCTGATGCTTCAGCCGCTCGACCATCGTAAGCATATTAGTTCTTTCCAAAATATTTCAGTGAATATCAACCTTTCAATATTCTTCAGCATATGCTCATTGAATTTATTCAGCATTTTATTATTTGAGTCATACTCCTCAACAAATTTAACATACGGAAACTTATGATACATTATTGATTCTTTAGATGGTTCAGCTTTTCAGCTTTGTATTGTACCTTGAGTCACATATTCTAAGCCCTTTTTTTTGAGTGTCCGATTCTAATAAGATCATATTATGAGCCTCTACAGAGTGGAGGTTTGTATTAACAGATTTTGGTTTTTATGAAAGATGGGTATTATCCATTCACTATACCTATTACATCCATACTCTGACTCAAAACACAAATTGAAAAACAATTAAAAGTTATGTGTATTTGTCAGACCCAGGGTTCGAACCAGGGATCCACTACAGTATAAACCGACGCGTAAGCCTATGTAATGGTTTTCAAAAATCTGAAAACAGTCCGCATGAGAATTTTTCTGCTGGCTTTAACAAGACTTCACTGAGTTATTTGGTTAAATTTATAGTTTTCATTGCTAACATAGAAAAAAGTAAAACGCAAAAAATAAAAAGTGGAATAAATAAATAAGGGAAAAATGTAATATAATTTTTTTAAAGTCGTAAATGGAAAATGGCAGGATACAAAGCATATAAAATAGACAGTTTCTGGGATTATCCAGTTGTACCCAAGAGGTAGAAAGCATTCGAATAGTATTTCTAGAGGCCGCCGTAACGATAAAAAGTTAAGCTCTAGATATAGAGCAACGCACCGCATAGCTTAGAGATACCTTCATCCAGCAAGGGGTTTATTTCAGACTGATGACGACAATTTATTATTATTAATTAGTATGCATTTGAAAAGATATGTTTTTATTTGAAAGGTACAGTTTGAAAACCATTGTTTAATGGTAAATAAAGGTCACCGGATGCCTAATAACCCATTATTTGAATAATGGATAGATTCACCTCAGATGGATATTTTACCCCATTCTACCCCTTGGTAGGTTGTCACTGATTTAGATGGATGTATTATTATACAATGTAGGTACTACTATCATTATTTATAGAAGACAATATTTTAGTTGTCAATAATGATGTTAATGTCTTAATTTACATTCTGTGGATATAATATTCATTCATTAATTATTAATAATATTGAGGTAGACTAATATTATTCACTCAACCGACCAATTTACTAGCTAACTAAATTATATTATGTAAGTACTAGGGAATCCAATCCCGAGCCAAAATTCTGATCCCGGGATTTCGGGATTACAATTTGACAATCCCGGGATTCCTGGACTGGTCCCGGGATTGGCATTTTTTCCATTTTTGATATAAAAAATTTATATTTACAAATAACATTGATAAAATCGGTCAAAAATAAATCTACTATAATTTATACTATTAAAAACATTTATAGTTAATATTGTATACGTTCAATCTTGGAAATATATAAGTTTAATGAAATAAATAATATTGTAATATAAATAATAGTGTGAATTTAATATGAGATTGCTGTTTCTGATGGTAAAGACTTAATGAATGGGTTAGTGAGATTAAACATAGTAAAGCAAATTATGGTATACTTATGGCCTTTCCGCTTCTTAAATCTAATTAGTCAGCCAAATATGAAACTGCCATAAAACTTATGAGATCATGGTGGAATTACTGTGTAAATAGTGCGAAGCATTGTTTTTTTCCAATCTTTCTCATTTTTATTAATTTATGTGAAAAAATAAAATGAATCGGCAACTTACGTATGGGTATAAATCAAACTTCATTAACTCAGTTTATTTCTAATGTAGTTATTTGTTATTAAAAGTATTTTTTCTGTTATATTTTTTTATTTTATTTTCCATAAAAATTGATAAACAAATCAATCCCGGGATTATGTTTATCAATCCCGGGATTCATAAGTATCGAAAATAGCTCGGGATCCCTAGTAACTAGGTACCTATTAGGTATATTTTGGCGTCCATGGAAACCTATTAATTAGCGATCATGGTGAAAGGAAACACATTTATCGTACAGCTTTTTTCAATGGAGTCATTATTATTTTTTCATTTTTCCGTTAACGCAGATATAATTTGTTATATTAGTGGTTTAGATTTATTAAACGCCATCCCAGAAGAATTTTTCTTCAATTGATTTCTTCATGCATGTGTCTAAACCGGCTAAAGCAATGAATTGAAAAAAGGCTAATTCTGACAAACAAACGAGGTATAATTTTCCATCACGATAAAGCCAAACCTCAAATGGCAGAAAAACACTCCAAAAACTGTAACAATTTAAATAGGTAGTCATGATCTCATGACACATCCACCATATTCTAGTAACCAGGCACCATCATATTATCATTTATTCCGCAGTCTAGAAAACCATGTTAATGAGAGATGGCTACAGAAGATGGTGACTGAAGGGAGCTTGATTTGTTCTTCAACTCACAACAGAAACAATTCTGACGCCATTTAAAGAATTTAAGACTATTAAATAATTAAGATTAACATGAGAAGAAATCTTGATAATGTAAAATACATCTTTGAGTAAACTTAAAAACAAATATTTTTTATCATATGAAACATTCTTGAAATATTAGAGTATTTAAAGGAATCGCTAATAATATAATTAATATATTCTTACCTCTAATTAGGAACTGCGCGATTAGCTAACAAATAATACTCATTTAAAATTTAAACTATTCATTCGCTACATTATAGGTAAATGGTGATTCATTTATACTAGTACGTGTTAGGTATCTACATGCTAAATTAACTAATAACTTAGACAGATGGTAAGCCTTTTCATTAAAATTACACGTAGACTAAATAATGCCAGTTGATAAGCATAGGCGTCATAGAGGAAGGACATATTGTTCTTCTGATATTGCGGTTACGATGAAACCACTTTGCAACGGTATTAGTGTAATTTGAAAGTAACGAAACCAACATTTAAGTGATTCGCCTACTCTTCCATTCTATCTGGTTGTGAGCTGTGCTTTCTGAGCAAAGCTTAAAGGTATCGATATTTTTAAAAGAATAAACGTCTCTGCAAAATATTAGGTATACACTGGTACAATTACACGACATATACACTCTAGTTCGCAAGTAGACGCATCGGTCAGCGATGGGCGCGACAACGAATAGGCGCAGGACATGAACTTCGGATGCCGCCCAAGAGTGTTACATTTTGCTCCCTTAGGGTACAGCTGCATGGGTTTCTATCTCACCATCGAAAAACAAATATATGGGATTGTGTTTGCCTAAAGGCCCACCCACATTGAGGTGCATGTCGCGGACTATCACGTGAACTCACGGCGATAAAAATATCTATGGTTTCGTCATTTTTCAGAATATTTTGAACGTGCACCATCTCGTAAATTTACTGAATAATGACACTGATGAAGAGTGCCTACTATAATGTATTAGTAATTTAAATTATTAATAATTATTCATGCTAATTTCAATTGCTTTTAACAGTTTCTACGTGGGCATACGTAAAATACATGCGGCATGATATTCATAGATAATAGAACACAGCCTGCAGACCATAGATAATTTAACAGACAACATTCTCTTAGAAAATACATAGTGCCAACTGCTAAAAACAAAAAAGAACGTCAGTTTGACGAGACATTCAAAAAGTACAGGCATGTGGAATATGATGAAAACGTTCATAACGTCATGCAGGTGCAGTTGTAGTGAAGTTCAACGTGAAGTGCGCTCATTCTTGTTTTAATGATTACGGCAGATTTTTCCAACTGACAATGTTCGTTTAAAGGTTCAAAATGTGCTGCGGGATGGGAGCATCAGTCTGATAAGATGTTAAACATCAGGAACAACGACATTACACACTTTCTTCCCCGTAGCGACAGTCCGTGACAGCAGACGACAAGCACCGTGACATGCACCTCAATGTGGGTGGGCCTTAATGCTCCGATGCTGAAGCGTGACAATATTAAATAGATAAGCAATTAAATAAATAGTAGATTCCCATTATAAGCAAAATAATTATATATTTAATAATTAAGTGTCACGTTCGTAGGTTAAGTTACCCATCTGATACTGATTTGTGATAATGTCATGCCAATGATGTAGGCCAAACAAGAAGAACAATATAAATAAGAAACAATTAATTATTTCTTTATTATTGAATTAATTATAAGAAAATTACTCGGAATAACACCGGCTTTCTCATTCATGGACTGAGTAATTATTAGATTATAAAATATTTCGATAGTTTTTTCATCTGTTATCACTGTTACCATGTAATATTTTCATAAATACAAAAAAAAATATTTACTGTCTGAGAAATAATAATAGGATCTAAAAATAAATATACAACCAATGAAATAAATTTCTTTTACATTTTAACGGAAGTCGTAGAGAATCTTTTATCATCAAATCCGTATTGTTGTAATTAAATGAAAAAATCTGGTTCATTTAAATAATTAATGTCTTGGCTGTTTCATGCCGTCCTATTTTTTTAAGGAAGGCACAATGATATATTATTCTCTTTATACAAATGATTTTAGAAAATTTTATTATGGTTGGTAATGAAGTTCATGCATTCGCGCTATAATACTTCATGATAAAATATAAACAAGCTAAAAAAATGCCGCGGGTATTTTATCAAGGCTGACGTTAAAAAATAAATGCGAGATAAACTATGAAAAACTCCACACAATAAAATAACTTTTCTTATATGTATTAGATAAGGAAAACACCTAAAGTTATTCTTTTGTTAGTGTTTTCATTGATTTATTGTTGTTTTATTATTCCGTTCAAGTGACAGGACTATTATTTTCTTGGTATTACGGAAACAGAAACGGAAAAGAAATGGCTTTGAACTAATTGTTTTATTACTCAAGCTAAACTGAGTTTCATACAAACTTTTTTTTAGATACCTACTGCGTAAGTTAATATAATTAAAAAAAGGTTGCAGCATTTTTTTATATTAATATACCTAGTTATATTATATATTTTTATACTTTTATCCAAAGAGTTTGTACTAATCTAAGTATAAGACAAATGATAATGGTGGCCTGTTTCGATGTCATACTTTGATTATTTACTTACTGATTTACGATTTGATAAATAAGGATGCTCCAGCATAATATGAAACATTAATACGTGTAACACTAATGTCTAATACAACTCGTATTTCTCTCGACCCTCGACAAAAATGAATATAAAATACGAAATTAGGTACTTGCAGCTAATTCGCAGATTATATCGCATGAAAGTTCAGAAGCTTGCGAATTTTTTCGATTCATGCGTGCAATCTAGCAACTGCAGGATAATACATGTTTACACGTACATTTTCTTGTTATGGCCGCGATAATACATACTGACAGCAGTAAATCAATGCACGTGCAAACGGGGCATTATACTACACTATTTTTTAGGTATTTAATATAATTATTTATGGATTGCTATTTCCTCGTGTCAGGCTCACCAGGCACCAATAGCGAGGGCTGTGTGGTTGTTCAATGCACTCCCTAGAGATATAGATATTTTTGGCGATCCATTATATATTCTGTTTTTTTAATTCTATTTTATTGTTTAATTTGTACTTTTTGAATCATTTTTGTTTTTTTTTTTAATTTTATTTCTTTTGTATAAAACTATTTTTGCTTTCTTTTTTCCTCCACTTTGTTTTTTCTGATTTTCCGAACTGATTACTTGTAATTTTTATTCTAAATGTCATGTTGTGAACGTCCTGAATTAATAATTTGTTATGTACTCAACGTGTCTTTTTCAAATAAATAAATATTACTTGATAACTTGTTTAGAATTATATTAAATCAAATTCATATTCATTTATTTATTTTACATATAATGAACGTAATAAATTACAAATTCAAAGCGTTCAAAACATGACATAAAATAAGTGTTAACAATTTTTAAAGTAAAAATATAGAGAAATGTGACTTAATAATACAATACCTAAGTAATAAAATAAGAAAATAAAGCAACAAAAAAAAAGTAGATGGAAGCACCCAGAGTGAACTATCGATAGACCCTATCTTAAAAACTTATAAAACAACGTCCACCTAAATTCACCCTCACGTAAGTGGAATATATCAATATCCGAAGCGATTTCATTAAACATGGTTATTGCCCTCCCAATTGGCATCACTAATGGCAGGTTATTTCTGGGAGAACAAACAACGGATGCCCTCGATTCCTAAGGTAATTATCAGAGACACACAAGCCAACACCACCAAAAATGGCAGAGTTCACATTTACGCCGCGTATTAGTCGGAAAAAATATGTAGCTAAAGAAAGATATGATTGATAGGGTTTCAATTATTACTGTTTAATGTTTGCCATTTCCGTTTCTGGCAGATCATTATAATATAATTATCTGTGGAATGAAGGTTATATTATTAGTTTAATATATATTTTTGTGTTATTTGGTCGACCCAATTAATAGGTCTTTGATTTGGATTAAACACACATTTTAAAAATAAACAAGGACCGAACTCACACCACAGTACCCAAGACGGGTACCCTAATTACTACGCCACCATAGATCATTGTTTTTACGTTTATAGAAGGTGTGTGATAATTTCTTATATTTTAAACATTTTAAATAAAATAGATTCGTCACTAGCGGTCATCACCAAGTAGTTGTCACTCCTGAGGAATCAAATAAGATGTAGACCCAAACATACCTTGACTAGACGAGTTGCTGGAAACTGGACAATACTAGAGGTAGAAGTTACAAAAAGACGTGAATGATGTGTGATTCCTTTATGCTGTAGATAATATAGTGCTGACGAAAAGTAAATAAATCATTAGAATGCTTACAGGTAAATAATTACAAGATTTACGTTAAAAATATATATATAATAAATAATTGAAAAATTTTCACTGGTATTTTAAATAATAATTATACATAAGTATATTTAAATTTTGTGAATTCTTTGTAGCAATAGTTTAATTTTTAATTAAACAATAAAATTTTTCGTTCAACAAATTTGTGTTGTTGTTTGCTTTGAAAAAAAAATCTGCTCACATTGCCAGGCTCTTTATTGTACAATAAATTTAATTAGTGGAACTATTTTCGCTGCTTCCTGGGCCGTGTGTGCCACCGTTCACTATAAGCAATTCTGTATTGTGTAACTTAAAATTTAGTGCTTTTTCAAATTACCTCCACAGTCTTTTGTTTGTTTGCCTAATGCACAGCGCCAGTTATGTAGTTAGCTACTGTTTTGTACGGCAACAATTAAGATTATTTTCAGAAAATTCCATTCAAACTATTTTTTATGATTCTTTTTTTTACAAAACTTCCGCCGCATGACGACGTTGGCGCTGTTGTATAATTTGCTGGTCTCTTCTTTTTTCGTACCGGAAACAAGGAAAATATGCTAAGAACAATAAATTCTTACGACATTCTTATAATATACACAATAAATTAGCATTAATCAGAATTGGGTTTAAGAAATGAATATTTTTTCTTTTATTAGGATGCTATCTTCAAATATGTAACTTTTTACCAAGAGAACGAATAAAGATTGCATCATAAGTTTCTCCGGGCTTAACAAAATCTGTTTTGTTACATAATCAACGATTTCGTAATGAAAATATGGGGCAATGAAAATATCAAAATCTGAAATTTACTCGTAAGTATAATATAAAAATATACTTACTTACGAAAAAATCTGTAACAATTTTTCTGTCTGGTCTTAATTCTCAATTTTCGCCTACTTCCGTATACATAGAGACTTAAAACTCGATACACAGCTGATGCTAATACGATTATATTACAATTTTTAGGTTATCTTGAAACATACTAAGTGCTAACTTTTTAAAATAACCTTGCCGATCGGATACCTACAGTCATTTATAATATTCCTCATAGACGTTTTTATGATGGAAATGTAAAATACATGGGTTTTGTTTTTTTTTCGATCTACTTACTTAACGATACAATTAATATTAAAATTGCACTAATGCGCGTTGTCGTTTTGCATGTCAAGCTAAGATCGAATAGGGTTCTGGCCGGTGGCCAAAAGCGGTAAGGGTGAGAACCCCCTTGATAATATTATGTATCACACATACGTATCATAGCGGAGCCGCTGGCCACTGATATGCGCAGATGTTAATGTGTTTTTTCTTGTGTTTGTTATTGCGAGCTTTGTTAAGATTGTGCCTGTTGTATCACCTTGTCTCGCCAGTGTCCTACTCTAGTCTCTTGTCCGTACTTTTCTGGGCAGTAGGTTTATACCGTTAGTGGTATAATATTATGTATTTATTTAAGTGTATGCAATTTTAAATTTTTTAAATATATGAATCACCGCATAAGAATGATGGTTATTTAAAAAAATACGGCACCCTTTTTCATTGATTTTTAGATGGTATCAAGAATACGTTGTTATTAATACTTTGGACGCGGAAGACGCACACGGCGCGTAATGACCAGGCGGCCGATCGATGTAATTAACGTGCATTTTAGAGGGGGCAATTAAAATCTCATTATCTATTCAGCAGCGAAAGCGTTAATAATAAAAAAATAACTTTTTTTAGATGGTACATATAAAATAATCATGAAAAAATCTATCATAAAAGTAAATGACGAATTAATTAAAAAAATATTTATTATATGTTATTGCTAATGACTTAATTATTATCACGTTTTTATTAGCTCGTATTCTTGTTTGTCCAGTACTAATTTTTTCTTGTTTGTCTAAGATTTGTATTGGACGATTGAAGATTTTTAACTAACTTCCCGACTAGCCAGACATTTGAAACTTTTAGAATATATCAGAACACAACGACAATGCATTATTTTAATACTTTTAGCCATTTTTAAGCAGAATTGAATTAATTTTCAGTTAATTCTGTTTTGTATGGAAAGTTTTTATTGTTGGTTGCTAAGAGGTCCTAGCAACCAAATTATTAACGTGCGTTATTATAGAAATCAATATGAAATGTCAAAATGACATTTCAGTATTCTATATTTATTCAGTATTTCTATCAAGTACAATAAAAAGTTTTTATTAATACATAGAATTGTCAAGTTTATATGATTCAACAGAAAATTTAAAAACGTGGTATATAAAAAGTTTTTTTTATCTTGTAATTATTTTTATAATTTTCTAGTATCTTTTTATTTAGGTACTTACTAGGTACATAATAAATGTACTTGTATTTAAACCTTTCTATATACGTTGTGTAGTTCTCATTGCATTAGGTATATATAAAATTATAAAATGATTGGTAAATCAATAATTAAAACCTGTACCTAATACAAGATTATTTAGTGCTAAGCTGCATATAGCTTTTGTGGAAAGTAGATAGGTGTCTACTAAAAGCAGTTTTAGTAATAATTAGAGTAACTGGAAATTTTTCAAGAAAGGTTTTTTCCATATTATTTCCTAGGATAGAAGAATAAAATGGAATTGAACACGGTCAATTTAAGATGAATTATGTGGAATTCTTACAGGAGAAATACTATTATTCCTCGGTCTAGGTTCATACCCTCATTTATTGAATTCCTTTGGAATAAATGGGCATGATGTGACAGCAGTTTTCACGTTACTTAGGCTTATTCAGTTTCGTATAAATAATATTCTATAATGGTACACACTTAAGTTTGAAAACAATAAGAATAATTATATGATCAGAGTTTTGATAAATATCTACATGAAAATAATATACAAGGTCAGTTTTCCATCAATATCAACTCATAACTTCAAATTATTTATTTTCATAATTAATTCTACCAAACTCTACAATATATTATTATAATATAATGATTTGATGACAAACTAATACATCGATACATTTTTTTAAACAAGTACCATATTAATAATTATGGCATAGTTCAATAATATATCAACTCCCTTTCCCAGTATTGTACAAAATAATATGTTCAATTATGATTGTTATATTTGATAATGCTCTTACATTGAAGAAAAATTGCTCCAACGTCCAATAATAGTAGCGAGTAGTCAATAATCTTCATTTATAACTTAGAAAAGCTCCAGAAACTTACGAATAAGAATCTGTTTCTGAAGCTTTTATAACATACTTGCGTATGTGTTATAAAGAATACTACCGACGTATTTACGTATGTATTAGATAAGATTGTTCGGACTCCTGAAATATGAAATTATTTTAATTTAAAATCCCCACTAAATTTTAAACATAAGTTTACTTTTATTTTGCATTCTAATCCTTTTATCTTATCTTAGTCTCAATAACAATATTGGATTATAAATTTAATCAACAATAATTGCTTAGCAGAATTCCAATTTAATGATTAAATAATCTGTATAAAATTTATAGGATATTTTTAAGTCGATAGCTATTTCAATTTTAACGCCATTATCAAAAACTAGGTCTAGTAATATGGTATTAAATAAAATTCGAAGTGTCATCAAAAAATACGTAATATGCCTGTTTAAAAAATATTAGAAATAATTTAACATACTTATTCATTTTACCACGTTTTTATTAGCTCGTATTCTTGTCTGTCCAGTACGATTTTTGTCTTGTGTGTCCAGTCCTAGCAACTAAATTATAATATATACGTGAGTTACTTTGGAAATCAATATGAAATGTCAAAATGGCATTTCAGTATTCTATATTTATTAATACATAGAATTGTCAAGTTTATATGATTAAACAGAAAATTTAAAAACGTGGTATATAAAAAGTTCTTTTTATTTTTTTATTTGTATCCTAATAAGTATCATTATTATCTAGCTAGTTACTTTATTTTATCTCGAATAAATCTGAAAATAACTCAAAAGTAAATAATAACATTCTCACTTTTGCAAGCGTTTCTTTCATTTCACTTTTATTTGCATTGTTTGTATTAATTTGATTTTTGAAACCAAAGGTTTAACATTTAAAGGGGCATAATATCAAATTCACCCTAGCCTATGTCAGAATCGATACGGAATTAAATAGGAATACAAAAACCCTCGTGAGGGAGATTCCAAATCTTCGCATCATCAGCGTGACTGATTGACCGTGATATCCTTTTGTAATCGTGAGCGACAGTTTCCTTCATTGGTTCTGGTGTTTGGGAACCATTTTCGATGTGGCGCGTGTACTTCCAAAAAATCACTTCGGATAAGAGGCTAACAACATTTATTTTATTCAAACTAGCTGAAGTACCCGGCTTCGTACAGGGTCGCTTCGTGGTTATATTTATCTTAGTTATTTAAATAATAATAAGAGGTAATTATTTTTTTAATATTAAAATATCTGTGTAATACAATACGGCAATGTGAAAATAATTCTAATATGAGTAAAGGTTAAACAAAAGAACACTAAATTAAAATCGAATCCAAAATATGCACACGTTATTAATGTTATTAATATGCAGTAAAAAAAAACCAAAATTGGATGGAACAAACAAATAAAAAACTTTGTATTTTATATAATACTAATTTAGAAACCTTCGCAGGTGTGCGTACAACAACTGGCAAAAGTTTCATCGCAATCGGATGAATGTTATAGGAACGCATACGAATAGAAGAATAAGATGATTTTCTATTTCAGAAATCTTTGTGGGCATGCGCACGACAACTCACCAAAGTTTCATTGCAATCTGATGAACGGTATAGGAACGCATACGAATAGAAGAAGAAGAAGAAGATGGTTGTACTAATTCAGAAACCTTTACGGGTGTTACCACAACAATTGACGAAGGTTTCATCGCAATCGGATGAATGCTATAGGAACCATACGAATAAAAGAAGATATATTGAAGAAGAAAACGAAGATGGTTTTCTAATTTAGAAACCTTTGCGGGTGTGTGTACAATAACTGACGAAAGTTTCATCGTAATCGGATGAATGGTATAGGAACCATACGAATAAAAGAAAATAGAATGAAGAAGAAGAAGAAGATGATGAAACCTTCACGGGTGTGCGTACAACCAGTTACCAAAATTTCATCGTAATCGGATGAATGGTATAGACAGACAGACATACAGACAGACAGACATTCATTTTTATATATATGTATTGCCTATACTCTTTGCGAAAGTGCAAGCAATAAGTTGACAAAGTTTTATCGCAATCGGATGAACGGTATGGCAGCGCATAATATACGAAAAAACAAACAAACAAACAAATATTGATTTTTATATATTAGAAGACTAGTTTTTTCATAAATACCGTAATGCAAAATAATCAACAACACGAAACGGACCACAACCGTAACAGTGTAATCATTTCTCGTTGAAATGTTGTGGTCACAGAATATTATGTTAAATACACAATAAAGATTCATTTCAAATGTAATCCCATAGTCATATTATAATATAATATTTGTTTGTACATGGCATCACTACTCAATTAACATAATATTAATATGTTATTCGGTCATTACCATGTTTTTATTAGCTACTATTAGCTAACTAACTTTCCGACTAGCTAGACATTTGAAACTTTAATAATATATTAGAACACGACGGGAATGCATTTTTTTAATACTTTTGGCCATCTTTAAGCAGAATTGAATTCATTTTCAGTTAATTCTGTTTTGTATGTTTCGGAAAAAACCGTTGAAAGTAATATTTGCTGCTCACTATTATTGGTTGCTAAGTGGGTCCTATTAATATATACGTGCGTTACTATGGAAATCAAAATGAAATATCAAAATGATATTTCAGTATTCTATATTTATTAATACATAGAATTGTCAAGTTTATATGATTCAACAGAAAATTTAAAAACGTGGTATATAAAAATTTCTTTTTATCTTGTAATTATTTTTTATTTAGTTTAGCATTTAAGTATATAACAAAAAATCTGTTCAGCTCAATCAAATAAATTATAATCATTAATATGTACACACCTTAATTTAGTAATATTATTTATTATTATTGACTTTCAAATACTATGCGTTGTTAAGAAGCATGTTTTATTTTAATTTTTGTAGCAAACTGAAATAGAAGAAAAAGGTAATTTTTTATTATTTAAAGTTTTAACAAAAAACATATTTGTATATTGAATTAATCTCTAGAATATTCATGTATTTAATAAAACTCAGTTTACCAGTACTGCTTTAGGAAATGCAACTACTAGGGGATGATTGTTGTGTATGTGATATTATTTTGTTGTATCGCATAATATACGGGTAAACGAAAATAGTAAGCAGGGTGAAAAATAATGAGAAATAAATATATCATCATTCAAGTAAACATTATTTCAATAAAGCATGTATTACTTACAAAGTAATACGTATAACCATTATTCATTGAAAGCTACGACTCAATAGTTCATAGATAGCATATCCAATCATTTTAATGTAGCTAATACTCCCACCAATAAACTTTCGTTTACATTTTTACAAATAGATGGAGTGGTTTTAAATTGGTATGATATCATTACACAATACATAATACTGCTTTTAAAAATACTCTATCTTACTGGTAAAATTCACCAATAGAAAGCTTTTTTGATGTTTTAAGTCACCTTCACATAATAATTAATGAATTAAATATATATAAGTAAAATTTCAGTATAATGTAATTTAATTCTCAAATAGGTTTTATTTAATTTAAAAAATATATATGAATAAATATTTAAGGCCTTGTCCACATGGCGCGTGTCTCGCTGCGATTCGCCGCTAGTGCATTTGGACACCTCAATGAGATCACATGTACCTCGACCGCGCGCGACAGTCATCACGACAGTCAAAACACACCATGTGGACAAGGCCTAAGTAAAAATTATGTTACTAGAATGTCAAAAACTGCTCTACTTTTCAAAACAAAAATTATGTCGTTTTCTCAGTGCACTCAAGTACATATTCTTCTTATTTGTCGTGTCGGGTTTTCACTTTTAAATGACTAGGTACATATGGACCACATACAATATAGGTACACGGTGTTGCTCTAAAGGTTAGGAAACACAACATCTTTTTTCCTCGGCTTATAGGGTCTCGTTGACAATCTATTTTAGTGGAAATGCCATTCATGATATGTATTTTGCCATTCTTGCTAGATAGGTCATCATATAATGCACATTTCGATGTATTATGTATGGCAGAAGCATCTGGAAAAAAAATGAAAAGTGAAAGTGAAAAGTTCTAACGCCATTACAATAAAGGTGATATTGCTATAAATTCCCGATGCGTGATATCGCGTAATGGAAATTGCGTAACGTCTACCTATACATGTGCGAATTTACTTACTAGCTACTGTATTGAGTGCGTTGTTCATTAATAATGTCATTGATTATATCACGTTTTCGCTAGCATGGTAGATATACCCAATTTTTAATAACAATAATTTTATCATTTCCATTTTCATCTCAGATTAAGATAAACTTTACAATGCATTAGCAAAACATTAGAGGACCATTCCAAATACGAAATGCAGTATGTCGAAATGTGTTATCTTTGTTCTTTCTTTGATTAATTAAATAAGAATGCATTTCGGGGTGGCTAAATAAAATTGACATTCCATCTACGAAAAGTTATAAGGGGTGTGAAGAAGGTAGACGTCAGTACTAACGACTATTAGCACTGACATCGTCTACAGACAAAATGCCCCTACTTTCTTAGTAGTTATTACTTACACGTGGACTGCTTCAAACTAGGGGACTATCACTGGCAGACATTTCAACACGTTTCCTGTCAATTTCAATAAATTAAATTCAATTTCTTGACAGTGTTATATGACTGCTTCTAAATATATGATAAAAAAGGTAGACTTATGATTGTATTATCATGATATATTGGACAGTTATATGGGAAAATATTTAATTACCAATTTAAGGAATTAAACAAAAATAAGCATTTAATTAACTATTTTTTTATTCAACGAATAATTCACAAGATTTAAAAATGTAACATTCTAATTCGTTCGATTCCTGAGGGGTGTCTTACTTTTTTCAAAAAGATTTTTTCTATTGGT
Organism: Rhyacophila brunnea; assembly: GCF_057557595.1. Lineage (NCBI taxonomy): Eukaryota > Metazoa > Arthropoda > Insecta > Trichoptera > Rhyacophilidae > Rhyacophila > Rhyacophila brunnea. The sequence goes on along the minus strand of NW_028232796.1, from coordinate 1,886,961 downwards.
TATATTATAATATTTTCTCATAAGTGTTTTCAAAATTATGTATGTTCAATAATTAGAATGTTACATTCTTAAATCTTGTGAATAATTCGTTGAATAAAAAAATAGTTAAATAAAATTTATTAGCAGGTTCATTGGTTCAAGTAAGTCACAAACAAAAAAATCTTAGAGTGATTGATCCATGACGTCGGTTAGTAATTAACGTAATTCCTACTTTGATTTAAAATACAAAAGCTGATCGCCAAATAGTAGCTCAATTTGGAAAGCGCTTCAGTAAGTATTAAAAGGTCAATAATTAAAATTTGTAGTAATTAAGTGTGACCCCTTTAGCATAGTGGACTATGTGCGTGGGCGCGATACCCTAGAGATGCAGGTTCGATTTTCCTTAATTTTTTCAAAAAGATTTTTTCTATTGGTTATAATATATTTTCTCAGAAGTGTTTCCAAAATTATGTAAGTACCTATCTATGTTCAAAAATAAATATAATAAAATTATATAAAAAAATAATATAGACATAGTACAGCATGCATATGAAGGGGTGGACAAGTTCACGTATCTCGGATCCAGCCTAAATACCCAAAATAAGACAGCAGAGGAGATAAAAATCCGCCTTATCTCCGGGAATAAATGCTGGCATGCCTGCAAGCGACTGGTAGGGTCGAAAATTCTAGGCCGAAGAAGTAAACTTCTAATATATAAAACAATTACAAGGCCAGTAGTCACTTATGGCTGTGAGACTTGGTGCTTAACTAAAAACGAGGAAAACAAATTAGCTGTCTTCGAGCGCAAAATACTCCGCAAAATCTTTAGACCCACGTTGGAAAATGGGAACTACAGAATAAAAATGAACCACGAGTTGGAAGAGCTGATTGAACAGCAAACAATCATAAGACATGTGGAGAGAATGCCTGAAGTTATAGCGCCAAGGATCATGACAAAGTGGCTACCCCAACAGAAGAGACCCAGAGGCCGTCCAAGAAGGAGATGGGCTCACGCCTTTGAAGTGGACTGGCTTCATATAGGAAGACCCGGTAACTATAGAAGTGTGGCAAGAGACTGGAGTGAGTGGAGAGCGGTTGTGGAGGAGGCAGGAGAATATGTTGAAATAGTACTCTTTTTTAACGACTGATAAAGTTCGAGTCAGGTTTTAGCTCTCATAACGATCAGTCGTCATGCAGATGTTAGTCAACATGGCTGACATAGTCCCGTGAGTAACGTCTTCTGATGCAAGTCTGATATTTGACACGGTTTTCTACGCAAACACTTTAAATTTTATCTCAGAGGATGTACCCGCATATTAGCTCAATGTATTTATTTCAGTCCACTTTCAAGATTTGTACGATTTATATAAAATGGTGCTAGAGATTTAACCAATAAAATAAAAATTTAAATTATATTATAAAAAATTGAAATCGTTCAAATGCATAATCTATTAAACTGAAAATCTAAAGAATAAAACGTATTAACCGTATTATAAGACATTCAAGATCCAGTATTAAATCGCTATAATTACATTTTAAAAGAATTTATAAAAACTAATGAAACTTTTTTTATTGTAGGTATATCACAGATAGACAGGTTAACCCAGTTCACACAATACAATATTGTTTGTATGATGTATTAGTTTCCAGTTTTTTGTATTCGAAGATGTAATAGAAATAATATGTATATGACAGAACCGAAGTATTGGGTTGTTAATAATATAATTAATAATAATATTACTATGTTCGCTCTCAATATATTCGTGGCATATAATATGACTCTACACAGTGTCGAAGGGTGACTTTTGGAAAGAGGTAGGCTGTGGAGATCTGCTAAAAAGAGCACACTTGTCAGGTATACTTACGAGAATAGTACGATATTTACTACTAATGAATAGGTACACACTAATAAATGACAACGACACACTAATTCAATGAAACTTCAAAAACTCATTGACGACATAAAAATGAGCGATGTGTTTAAATTACGTATTTTTCAAAACATGTATGCCCATCAAAAATCATTAGATAAAATTTATTTTATGTATAAAAGCAATCTATACTTACTTATTTATTAATATTCGATTAAACGCCGTTGAAATTATTTTTTTAATTATCTAATTTTTAATGATTTTGGACAAAGTGCGCAGTCGTGACAACAATATTATGCGCGAATGTTTTAGGCTCTGCGATAGGAGCTTACCTTATTTCGTACAAATCAGCAGACTTGCTGAGGTTACGAGACGTAAAGTTCATACGAAAAAAATTCAGAATTATTTCACACATAATCGGAAATTTATTTACGTCGAGACGTCGTGGCGTTTATTATTTATTTACGGTTCGCTGTGGTATATTTTTTAATACCTTCGCAGATTGTTCGCAGTATATAAACATGTCAATATGCAATTAAAAAATATTTTTCTTAAGAAGGTAGGCTTTAAATAATCACCTAGTATGGAGTCTTCGCCGCTGACTCTACACTCTATACAGTGAATTTATAATAACATTTAAGAGAAATGGTTGTTAACAGTTCGTCCTTGCACTGGACCAAACACATATCAAAAACAATAATATGTTGAATAGATAATCACTAACGACAATAATTCGAAAAATGTCATAAATGTCGCTGAGTTTTCATTACAGAATAATAAGCAAACTGTTTAATCGATATTCTTTATTAAATAATAGTACCTAATTATTCCAGTAGGCACAGTAAAGTTTAATGTTACTGCAACTAAAGAAATGCAATATCGTGTGTCAACTTAGAATAAATTACAGCTTTTTTCGTGACGACATAAATAGTTTCATTATTATTGGGGGATGTTTTTTACCGTATAGAGTAGACGACTTAAAGCCTATAGGCGATCAGTATAGGGCGAGCACTTCCAAAGCTTTTTCGAAGAATATTTTATAAGTAGTTTTTTAAAGTCGTTATCGATTCACTATCAGGTGTTCTCTCGCTACTTCTTCAAATTATCTGACACAAAATATCTTCTCCATTATTGTACCCTATTTAATATTTGGGATTGTCATAACATAACTTTATATTATATTGTACATTATTTATTATTTTTATTGAATTCTGACTCATATTTTGGTTGTATTTGTTTTTTATTTCATCTCACTTCAATTGATAATTTTATTTTATTTTTTATAAAAAAAAAAAAAATTATTGTTAATTTTGACTAACTAGAATTATTTGTTGATATTAATGTTATTGTAAGTGTAGATTGTTTCATGTTTTGTGGTTTGTTAATATTTTAAATAATTTGTTTAATGCCCCTGACGTAGTATGAAATATTAATGTCCAACCTCATTAGCTTTAAATTAGTCTGTTATTGGGAAGGTATTATTGGACGGATAATTATTATGTACCTATTGTTATATTATTTCTATCGCTTTGAATTTTGTTTGATAAATATTGTTTTTAAAAAAAAATGTATTCAGTTGAAAATGTCCCACTGAGGCGGACGAAACCGGTCCTAATATATTAATTAAAAGTGGAATAAGTACTATAAACAATTGCGTTTTATTAAATAAAAACAACAATACAATGCAGTTCCACCATGAATTGACAGTTAACAAAATAAAAGAAATATAATAATTATATTATTATTCGATTTACATATTTATTTTTGGACCATAAAAGGAAGATAGACGTAAGATTAACGCTGAGAAGTGATGTTAAACGCCCGCGCTAATGATTTTCATGAACATCAGAGAGGAAAAATATCTCTGTTGTGAGATATATATTTATAATATAGGTACATGAAAGCCTGGATTCCTAAAATATATCTCTACTTAAAGGATTATGCAGAACTTTCGTCATTAAGCTAGAATATAAAATAATAATGTGTATGTGTATTTATTTTTATCTTCAAATGCAGCAGGAACATCACCCACAGGTACAAAACTAAGAGAGAGCACCTATTTTATATAAATATGTTGTATTTATAGTGGGCGCTTATTTCTGGGTGTATTTGTCCGGGCGTTATTTGCGAGCAATGGTACGGACGCATTTGGGTTGGTGCTAGTGTCTGGGCACTTTTAGTGCGGGTGCTTTTGTCTGGACCACGATTTTCACAGTTAATCACTTCTTTCAGACACGTTTAAAGCGTCATAGAAAGCGGCCGTGCATATCCACGGTTGTGCATATATGACGGGTGGTGGTGGGCACTTTAACGTAGTTTCCGTGACTAACTGATGGCTAAATTTAAAATTAATAATACCATTAATATCGGGTAAATGTCTATATGATATCAGCGTAGTGAGATTTTAGTTAAAAATATTGTAGAAAAATAAACCATTTCATAGCTATGTATCAAAAAAATAGTTGTTATAATTGATATATTATAATATCACTCACTTCTCATGCGACCTAATAATAACTAGAAATATTTTTTCATTCGGGGGTTGAGGGTTGAGCACGGGGTTGCATTTCACACGTGGTATGCGCATGCATTCGACACGCAGCGTGTCAAATCGGACCGGTAACGGGGGTTGAAAAGTATACGCGCCTGGGTATTTTGATATCACAGAATAGGCATTCTTGGTACTATTACGGAGACAATATTTTCATGGGTAGAATGGATGCAGGTTCAAGTCTTATTTCCTACATTTTGTTATATTGTAATTTGGAACACCGCATAATGTTGTGTAATCAAGACATTTGCACATGTACACATTTTGTAGTTAAAGACATATTCAATTGTTCTACGACTTGTACGGTAGGTAGGTAATACTGGTTTCCAAATGGCAAACAGACATTGAATGATAAAAGTGGGATTTTGAAGGGGAAAAATATATTAAAAGTTTATTCTCGATAATATAGTAATATAGGACATTATTATGGTCTCCGAATACATAATACATTCTCTATGGATGCTGTGTAAAAAGCTTATAAAATAATACACTTAATCAATCATTTGAAAAAGATAGTTTTAGTCAAAAATGTTGAAAAACTCATTGTATAGACTATAGAGATATACTAGAGCTTAAATGTATGAAATTTCAAATTACAAAAAGTACCATCCACATGTGGTCCACGTATGAAATTTGCAGTATGAATTTCGCTATAAATAAATTTTCAAGTTAAATAACTTGAAGTTAATTGAAATTCATATTGGTCTTTGAAGGTGCCTAACAAATTTCTTTAATTGTGTTAACTGTCAAAACATGGTAGAACTGCATTGTAATATTGATTAATTTAATAAAACCCAATTTTTTTGTAGTTATTCCACTTTTTTTATTTAATAAATTTGGACCGGTTTCATCCTCCTCAAAGGGACATTTTCAATTGAATAATAAAACAGGTATCTACCAAAACAAAATCATAAAGGTGACACAATGTTTTATTAAATTAATCAATAGTACCTAAGCTATGTTCTTTCATATATTATGTAACATTTAAGCTGCAACTATAATAATGGAGGTGTTTTCAACGTCTTTATTCATTAATCTTTTTTAAAGTGTGTGCATTATCCTTACCATTAAAATAATTGAAAACTAGATAAACCTATAAGAGTAAATTCAATTTTAATTATATCAGAAGTAATAAAACACAATTATTGCCTGGTCAGATAAAATGACGTTTTTATTGTCTTTATTTCGTTATCTCAAGTGGTAAGCAGGAAAAATATATCATCCACTTGAGCCCAATTAAAAGGATTAATTTAATCGTATAAAAGCTTTGTGTAACGTACTTCATATGCTGGATTATGAATTGTAATTTATAATACAATATTTAAACATTTCTATAAAAATCTATTCTTCAAGTTAAATTAAGATAATCTTTTTTATATCAAACACATTATCCTCGTTTAATAAACAATTTTTAATAACGTATGTACTTACTTGTTCTTTGGACAATTGACTTTGTTATTGGTAATTTGTTCTAAAACGGGACAAAACTGTAATAAATTTTTCAGAATCCGTCTGTGAATATTTCCAATTTCATTATTGCAACCCGTTCATCTTTGAAAAAAAAATATTTTTGCATTCACAATATTATAGTCAAGCACACGCTAAGTGTAAAAGTCGTCAGACTACCACCCGGGGCAAAAATTGGCTCCATAGGTGTTTATCCACCCTAATGTATTGCGTTCTTATCCTGACCCTCACCCTGCACCCCCACCCTGTCACGTGACATCCGTAAATTTCGATTGGATGTGCCCGACTGGTAATTTGGCCCTGTCTTTACAAAACTTATTGAACTTGGGGTGCAAAAATATCAAATATATGAATTGTATAATAATAAATATTACAAACAAGCAGAAAGTTGTATTATTTTATATTGCTTACTTTGTTTAGAATATAACTAAACTTTTATAGGACAATTATTTTACTATTGAAATGTAGGTACATAGGTCCTACGAGTATTTTTACAACTAAAATAGTAGTAATTCTAATAGGTACATTAAATTTAACATTATAAAGTAGTTGTCCAGTGTCATATTATTTGACTACCTATTCATAATTACTTAGAACCATATAAAATCTATTTCTCAACATATTTGGTTAAGTAACAAGATTTATTGTGTTCGATTTATTTTAATACGAGGATTTTTTTTACACATCATAATGGTTTGTTGGTATTTACTTTATGGTTGGTACCTACCTTAATCAAATATTAATATAATATTTATTAATACATAATCTAAACAAAAATAAGGTAGTTAGGTAAGTATAGTATTTTCTCATTTTTTTAAAAATAATTTTATAGTGATTATTAATTGTCAGCAAAATCGTAATACGTGGTTAAAAGCTTTAGTAAGCTTTTAGATAAATATAATAATTAATATGCAATTTGTCTATGCGACCGATACGCGGTCAACAAACTAACAATACTTTCGATTCATTAATTTGTGTGGTTTTAAAAATATGTAGGAAGAGTAAGTCCTTATGTAATAATGTGCCTCGGAAACCTAGTGCATGTCTAGTGTCCAATTGGGTTAAAAGTTCTCACATAGAGTTGTAGAGCCAGGAAGAAGTAATATTGTTTTTGTTTATTAATTTTATGACAATTGTATTATGCTACCACTGTCACAAAGTTAATTTTTAGCCTAATACACTACCTATCTAATTTCTCCATACAATCTTTAGATATAAGTATCAAAAATGGAAGTATGATGTAGCTTTATGCATAAGTTTTAAGAATTACAGTTAGGTACTTCATTTGTGCTTTAGCATAGCTTTCATCCAATGACATTAAATAATCGAGGGAATGAAAAGTATCTCACGATACGTAGCTTTGATTAGGTACCCACTTTGTATAACTTATTTGTACGGAAATACTTCAAAACATAAAACAAATTATAAACGCAACATTTTTTTGTCATGGAGTAGTATGGACCGAAAAGAAGCTAATTTTATAAGGGATGCGCCGCATTAGATGTGCTTTTTTTATCATAGCGTTTCGTGCTATAAATCCCATTTTCAGATTAAATAGTTTTTTATTCGAATGCAACAATGTGGAATCGTCATGCCTTGATTGCATTCCACATGCATAAACAATTTGATAACGTCGCAGCTGGCGTATTTCATTATTCGGTGGATGATATTTTTATACTCGTATGTAAGTACTATTTATTTTTATGGAACTGTATCTATCGTTTGTTGTTATTTGATTGGGTTATTTAAATAAGTGAAAAACACTAACGCGTAAAAATATTTGCATTGAAAAAATCACACATTATATTAAAATGGAGGTTTTTCCGGTTTTTGCTTGTTTATTCAAAAATATGTCACATTCCAATCTTCGAATTAAGTAAACAATAACATCTTACTAAATTTTAAATAATGTAAATCAAATAATAATTTATGATGATAATAATGTATTTACGATGGGTGTTGGGTAATGGATTTATCCATTACCATTAAATCCACCATCATCTTGAATAGGGGATGCTTCTTTGCGTATCAAGTATATTATATTTTAAAAAAGAAATTCTTGCATAATATTATTATGTAATAATTAAAATTATTATATTACCAGGATTTTTGTTTATAACACCTGTAAATATTTATTTTGACAGAGACATCTAGCGAAAGTCTTCTAAAGATATTTTGAATTACGGAAATTTTGAATGTGAACTTGGCTATAAATATGAATAAAATAAATTCGATTCTTGATGAAAATAAAATAATTTCCCACAGGAATAACAATTATTATTATAAATTGATAACACTAATAAAAGAATTATATGAATAGTAATTGCCATACAATTTATGATATAACTGACCTACATTGATCGACTATAATAATTTAGTTTATAAATGTGTAAATAACTGCAAACACTGACATTTTATTTATTTATTATAAAGCTTGTTAATTACTTTTTTATTATCGACTGTAACATGGGTGTTTTAGTCCAAATATTGCCATTCCGGCTGTCAAAAAATAACCATTGTGGAATTTGATATTATTGATTTTATGCTATTGTAAAATAATGATATTATACCAAATAGCTGCCTGAGCTTATTGAGACTTTATATTTTTCGTCACAATGACAACACTGAAGTTCAATTTCATATTAAAAAACATTTTAATAAAAATCGATTTTTTTTAAATAAATATAAAAATACATTAAAACTATGATTTATAAAAATCTGTTCTGTATATTAAGAGAAAACTTAATACCTAAGCTAAATAGCAATGCTAACCATAACCATAAAATAATATCTAATAATAAAATGCGACCTTTTGTAACTTTATAAAAAAAAAAAATTGAAAGTTTACCTTTGACTTATAAATAATGTTATGTGTTGAAATATGTTTCTTTTTAATGTTTTTAAATAATAGGTAGGTACTTATGTACATATTTAGTAATTAAAATACTTTCATGTAAATTCTCAATAAAACGTTTCAAATTGTAAGCTTCGTATTTTGTCGCTAGGTACCTCTGATTCATCTTAATTATTGTCTACAAATAAAATATTACAAGATAGAGACAGAGACATGCTAAAATTAAACTGCTAATGATATTATTCAATCGAATAAAGATAGTCAGTACTCAGTATGTATTGCTGTAGGACTTAGGGCTTAGGATCACAGATTTTGTAACAAAAGTAATTAATAGTGTCAACACATAAATTGTTATGCATTGTCAATTTAAGATGCCATCCGAAACGCTTATCAAAACAAAAAAGTTAACGAAGTGGCTATTAAAAAAAATGTCGTGTGTCATACTCGTAATGTCTTTTTCATGAGATTAACTAAGATCTTCAGATGCATCATATTTTGTTCCTCATTCATTAAAATTAATGGATCCAATCATTTTATGGCTGGGCTGGTGTAAATTTTAATATACTCGGCTGTTTAAATACACTCATAGTTTGTAATGCAATGGTCCTGTGCGTATCATTAAAAAATGTGCATGTCATCGTCATAATGATAATTATTGAACGTAACCACGGAGTTACAGATCAAGTACCTAATACTTTTTCAAAACTGAGTGCAGAACGTGAGTCAACATAGGTCTTATACGGAGCTCACCAAGTATTGGGCTATCCGCTATGCAAAATATGTAAAGGATGCATGTATACGTCCATGATACTAATTTTAATCTTCTGGAGGATGCGGAGAAGGAAATAAACTAAACGTGTGGGCTAAATGACGTGGAGGCCAGATGCACTGACTAATTTAAAGGTCCCTTCGATAAAAAATAAAATACAAACCTTAAATCACACTTTCACAAAAAAAAATAATTATTATTTAAGATGATAGTTATGATATATAATAATTTTTGTGTGCTAGTAGGTACGAATTTGTTTGAGTTCTGGGCCCTTTTTATGATAGTTTTAGGGATTTTCTTATGCTTTGGTAATATTATCTCCATTTGTTAGGAATACGCATATTTTTTTAATTTCAGTATAATTTAATAATTTATGACTAGTTTGTGGCCCCCTTTTAAATCTTTTGACGAATCGATTGCGTGATTGCCGTTGAACAAAAAAGGTGATCATTTAAAATACCATATTATACTTAAAGATGTAATGATGGATACCAACTAAACGTTTTGGTAAGTAATCCAACATTTAATACTTGAGAACCAACATCTCTGAAAAGAAACGAGATGCACCCGAAATGATTGAAACTCATAAACAAACTGAAGAGTGGAAATTCAGTATTCTTTGTCCTGGACTATCTGAATCCAAAACTGTTTTCCATGACGACAAATTTCCGGGTTTACAACGTGACAGTTAAACTGACAGTGTTGTATGGGCGTGAAGCCTTGAGCCAGAAGAGAAGTATATCCATGTATTTGATAAAAAGTTTCCGAAGACTACTTCGCTTATTACATTAAATTAATGTGCAAATATTTTCTTTAGCTTAGAACATTTTTGATTTTCTGTTTTCTAGTCAGTACCTACTCATTATTTTTTGTATAATATAATAATAATTATATTAAAGTTGTTTTATAATATTTTAAACTTCCTATTCACTTTGTTTCAGCTTTTAATTGATGATAATTATTGGTGGTCCTGCAATTTTTCATAATAATTTTGATTAATTATAACGTTTCGTTTTGATTAATTACGCTTTTTACGCTTTTCATCATTTACGTTTTGATAAATTGACTACACGACATTTGTAATGATGATTATTACTTCAATTGACTTTGTACATATACGGTTTGGGACGAATTTGATTAGATATACCCCCTTTACAATAATTAAAACGAATCTTCATTCATCATATATTATGATCACCGAATATAGGAATAGACTATCCATGCAAAGGGAATAAGCCAAAAAATGTAAACAACTTTACTGCTGAATAAACAGTGCGTATATATTATTATACGTACAATGTATCTAAGCAAATCTCGAATATTGAACAATAATTTTGTTTAAAACATAATTTTTCTGCTTATATTTATAGTGATACTGTGTATTTTTATTTAATGTATGTATTTATTTAATTTAGGGGACGTCCAGTAATTTCAAATTGTCAATTATTAATTGTCAACATTTAATTTCACTTATAATTCTTAAAAAAAATAGCATACCATAATAATACATTTATTTACTTACATTTGATGTAAATATGACTCATTAGACGTGCGTTGGCCTCATGCTGTGGATGCTTTATCTTTATAGAGCCTCAACCCTGTCTCCATTTTTTTTACCCAATCAGATACCAACTAGAATCTTGAAAACTGCTAAATATCTACCATCCTCCCTATGATATTGGACACTGTCATTACCGGAAAAGATGCAGGAGACTAGCTAACGACAATAATTCTTGAATACGCTGTGTATTGTCCATATAATCTACGCCTACATAATACCTAAGGGTCGTATGCATGAGATTCCCAAAAACCTTATAGGCTATATACTGCACGTTTGTATGCATGAGTACAAACGTAATTCGTTATTTAATGTGACGTCATCATATGTAATTTTGTCCGTATAATGGCAATCTTATAAAATTTTATTCCCCGATCAATAATTCAAAATTTTGAAATTGTAAATGTGTCTGAAAGTGTGCGAACTGTACGATATAAATTTAATAATTATAAATGAATAATTATTATGAACTTTAAATAATTTATCAGTTACTTTATCACATTTATTTTATAATTCTACTGTACGAAAGTATAACGTATTGCCAGTAAATATTTCCATTTGGTAGCAATACTGAATACATACAATATTATTATGACTAACTTCACTTCAATCATACTTCAATTATGAGATGTCAAAACAGAATATAAGAATAAATGACAGAAATGCAAATGGATTTAGATAATATGTAATGATCTCTGTATAATATTATCATTTATACCAATCACCGTATGACACTATTTATATTTCCAGTGTATTTGAGAGTTGTGCCTTGTTCCCATCTTATCCATCTTATCTCTCCATGAGAAATATTGCAAGCGAAATAGGTACGCGGAATTGTATCAGTTATCTAGATTATAGACTAGGGATCAAAATTATACGTATGTTGTAAACAGCACGACTAGGAACTGTTTTTAAAGTTCGCAAATGTTTTACAGAGTCTACAAAATGAACAAGGGCCTCAAGCAAACGTTTATTATAATGAATGCATTATTAAAATGACATTTGAAAGTGACAAATGAAGCAGCCATTTTGGATGGCGTGTGACGTCAGATTGCTTACGTCACAAACAGTGTTACCTATAAGCTATTTGATGGAAAATCGGTTAAATAGCTTATAAAGAATTTGTCAATCTCATACATACGGCCCTAAGTGAGCATGGACAAATATTAAAAAATAATTCCTCAATTAGGATTTTTAGATTATCCTGATTTTGCAACCCAATCTTCCCAAGCTTTGAATTACCGCCACAGTGTACCTACCTACCCAATAATGAATTGATCTTTAGCTTAATATGTTCCTATTTTTAATAAATTATACCTCATCAAACTATTAATTGTAAAAAATAAATTTATAAAATAGATTTTTTTAAATTTACTTGATGGCGATGATGATATAGAAGCAATACTTACAACTTAAACCACACCATCGACCCTATGCGAGATATGATGTAATTTTTTGAATAACCTATAATTTAAACTTTAATCACCTATGTTAACATATCTACTATGAGTTTATTTACGAGTATGTATTGCGATAGAATCAATGCGTCATTTTGCACAAAGCAAAAACGAGGCAAATGTTGGCGTAATGTATTTTATCCCTCATTTCAGGCAGCATCCCGATAATAACAATTGTCATTATATTGATATCATCGCAGCAAATTTCAGCACTGCTATTGATGGGTCTTCACCAGTGATGGCTGCCATTAAAAGACAATAACTGGAGGCTCTGACCCCTCGTTTATTGTGGCCGCAGACCTCACAACATTCACCGCAGTACATAATGCAACAGTAAAGTTCGTAAACTGCTTTACAATTGCTGGGGTAGCCATACTGCAGACGGAAATAATAAAAATGAACATTTAGGTTATTTAATACTATAATAATTCACATCTTAATCTCAATGTAACCTTTAGGTAGGTACAACAAAAGATTATAAATTTTACGCTGAGATATTAGATACGTCATGATCGTTTCGTTTTTACTACTGCACTACTGTTATTAGGCCTCATGGCCTATTGCTGTGTTAAAAAAAGAAAAGAAAATAATACCAGCGCATTTATTCTATACGCAAGACTGCTATCGGCCGAGATTGGCGGCTATCGAAGGTAGTTTATCATATGTTTGCATTGGGTATTATAATTGTAACAATATTATATAATATTATTATCCCGAGATATGCATAAAGAAAAAAATGAAAGAATTACATCAATGATTATAAAATCCTTATCACGCCGATAGAAACTGATTGACATATTATTAGGTTACTGGCAATAATACGCCCACAATGGCCAAACAGATTACGATGTCGCGGGTCTCAGGTTCGAATCCTATGTCTGGAAAATACACAGTTTGTTTTAAAAGTTGTGTATGAGTCAGAGTATGGATGTAATAGGTTGAGCAAGTGGCTGACATCCATTTCTCGTAAAAACGAAATCTGTTAAAACAAACCTCCACCCTGTGGAGGAGGCCCATATGATCTTATTAGGATCGAACATGGTCGAAAAAAAATAATTGTTACAATAAGTAAGCCGTCTAACCAGTCAAAACTGTCTAGGTATCTCGCTCTAAAAGTTAGCACAGTCAAGAGAGGTGCCATTTAAACATAGCACTTATTGTATCAATTACAACTAACTTATTGTAAACATTATAATACCCCAATACAAACATGAAAAACTAGCCTATATAGCTGCCGATAGCAGTCTTTTGTTTTATAGAATAGATGCGCAGATTAACTTAGAAAGTTTTAATAAATTATATCTATCCCGATGTAGAATATATAAGTAGGTGACAGGTGCCTACTTATGCCTGATTCTTGATAACAAAAATAATTGCGTGTCGTTATCCATATATAATTAATGGTCTATCGGCAGTTCAATATCTGAAAGACTGGCATTTTAGATAATTAATATATTGTTTGACGGCGTTGGTAAGTGATAAGCTGTGGCTACCCCTATTGATGTAACAACATTGTCCCCAAATTGTTCGAAATGACGAAAGAGAAGCAATACGATCCGTCAATGGGAGTCAGATGCTGACGTCGTGTTTACCAGGCAACATGACGTGTGGTGTGTAGGAAAGATGTGGGGATAGGAGACGTAGCTGTCGAGGGGGCTGCGTAACTTCGGGAGCGCGTGCGGTCATTTCCTCCGGACATGAAAAGTTCAGGCGTCCACAGGATGGATAAACGGGATATTTAATTCGATTTTATCAATTATATTTATTTTTAATTATTAACCTTATTCGGTTAGCTAAATTATTAGGTCAACTTCCCGCTAATAACAACTATCCAAGAAATATAAAAAAAATATTCTTCTAAGAATTTAAAGCGTAGAACTAACATGCTATTCTTGATGCCAATTGGGAAGGCAATATTTCGTCATGTATCATCACAGTATCATGACGATGAATATAGTTGAATGTTGTTAAATAATTTCTTAAAATAGGGTAGATTGACGAAATCAGAAACGTTTTGGGATATGGCCCATAGCATTAATGACTAAATGGCAGGATTAAGAAGAGTAGATAGAGGAGATAGAGAAAGGACAACACAAACGTTGACCCATTCAAATCAACCGTTTTAACACACGGTCTGCGTATCACGAGGTGAATCATCACCAGTTGTTTAGGCATGTCAATGTATCAGGAGCAGTTAACTAAGACTAAGGTCACCACGCATTCAAATATGGTTTGATTGAGTTTACACGACTTTAGTTAAGAGTACCGATAGGAGAGAGTAGCGTGGGGAACAGACAACAATAAATTATAAAATATAAAATAAACGCTAATATAAAATTGCCATACGATGATGTGCGTGAAGCGATCAAGGTAGTAAAGAGATAGAGAAAGACCGACTCTGATTTTACTAATGATACGGTTGGACGTGGATAATACAAGGTTCCCAAATTATTTGTATGTTTCGGAATTGTGGCGTAAGCACAGTTCTAAAATATATTTTTATATTGGAAATAAGGCAAAGGTCAAAGAAAAGTTTAAAACATTATGTCATAGTTTCCCCATTAAACAATAATATAACATTCTGAATTACAATGGAAAGCGACTTTGAACGATCGATATGTATCTATGGAGCACGGAAGCCTAAATGTATTCAATAATCTTTAATGCAATTGTAGAAAATTGTGGCACAGGCTCAGTTCACTTTCTTGTAACGGGTTCTTAGGACTCGCCACTCCTAATCCTACCACCGAGTGTTCCGCACTCCTAACACCCCCACTTGGCGCGCCCTTTAACGGAAATAACTATTGAGATGAGATATTATATCAAATGACGTTAATAAACTCTGCTTAGATTGTAAGTTGTATAAACCATTATTGTTTTTTGTACTATCTTCTACTGCGTCTACAAACAGCTTTATAGCCAGATTTTTATTGTAAAAATACGTCATATTATAATAGGAAACGAAAAATGAACTCTACCTACATTGCAATACATGAGAATCTTACGGATTTACGATACCAATTATGAAAAACATGCAGAGCTTAGTGATGAAATATTGTATCGAATGATGTTTCGCGTCTGGTACATATAGCTAGAGTTGGGTTTCGGGAATTTCCCGACGGGAATTCTCGAGAAATTTTCGAGATTTTCCATCCCAAATCTCGAGAATTGAAATTTTTAACATTTAGGGAATTGCCGGATCTCGAGAATCTTTTCTCTGGATTCGGGATTTCTTTATCAAATTAATATTAATTGAAAAACGATTTTCTATATGAAAAAAGTGGACGGAAAACACAAAACTTTCAAAGACTGATCGGGGCATCTAACACAATTAAGCCAACATCGACTCTGAATGGGCGCAATTTTTGCAACATTATGGAATTTGGTGTCTCAAAAGCGTACGCGATTGTTAGACGCAGCGATTGAGTCTGTGTTTTTTGAAATTACATTTTAATAAGTAATGTTTTGAATTATTTTTGTTTTCCTACTTGGATTTTTACAGGTTTTTTTTTAATTCACCCGATATTTCGAGAATTCTCGAGAGTTCTTTTCTGGAAATCCCTAATCTCGAGAATTCAAAATTTCATCATTTCGGGAAATCCCGAATCTCGAGATTGAGATTTTCTCGGGAAATACCCAACTCTACATAAATAGCATTAGTTTTCTAAAATATATGAGATCAAACATGATAAAATTCACAAACCACTGGTACACACCTATGTATGCAAGTTTGCCAACAGTATCCATTTCATCCCGACATTCTAAACACCGTCCTTATGCAATAAACTTTATATGTGACAGGACAAAGGAATTGGCCGCGCATAGTAAGGGTTTGCATTACGCCTGTCTTGCATGTCTGAAGGGATGTTGCCAGACTGCGTCGAATTGTCCCGCGAGGGTGCATAACTGCACAAGTTTTCGGGTGGAGGGTGGCAACATTGAATGCCTGGTGAAATGAAATCGCAAGCGACCCCGGAAAAGCTGACGCACCGTGAAAAATAAAAACAAATAACGGAAACTGTCGTTTGGGACAGTAGTGACATGGGTGTATGTGTATGCACTACTATATTGTATTAGTTACTTTTTTCTGAATATTTTTTTAGGAACCTTAATAATCTCAAATTATATAATTTATATATTAAAATTCTTTGATCTCACTCTAATCTCGGATCTGAAGACGTATCCTTAGACTAAAGTATTCATGTTATAATATCTCACTAATATTATATTAAGGTGGAAGAAGTATGATGTTAAAAATTCTGGTATTTAAATTATAAATGATAAAATAAATTATATTAAATTATGCAGGTTATATTATTAGTCGATAGCTATTCTGCTACAGTATTATCAATACTACGATAATGGTATTACAACAGAAATTATATATTTGTAGAATTTAATATAATTTATAGTATCATTCTGAAAAATGAATTTTGCCAACTTAATTAAATAATGAATTTAAATCTATTAGCAAAGATTCCATTGTGCGTCTGTTCCATAAAAATGCTGAATGGCGATTATAAAATTGTAAACAAGAATATTAAATTAAAAGAATTTCAAGTTATATCTAAGTTTTAGTTAAAATCGATGTTTATAAAAAAAAATATTAAAACTATGAATTAGTCAAAAATCTAAACCGTAAAAAATTGAAAACTTAATAAGTTAAATTTTAATAATAAATGTAACCATAAAAATAATAACGAAAACTATGCCACAAATATTTAAGAAATTCACATTTTTTTACAGTTGTAAATAATTTATATTTGACTTAAAAAAAATCTTTTTATTGTTTTCAGATACATATTTATTAATTAATACAGTTGAAATTGTAAATTATCAAAAAAAAATTGAAATTGCAAGCTTCGTATTTTTCCTCCAGGTTATCTGTTGATATAAGGATCCACCTTAAGTATCAATCATCAAATCAAATCAAATTAAATCATTTCAAACTGAAAATCGCTCTGACAGTTAAGTAAGTACTTAGGTACTAAGGTTAAACAAAAGAATACCGAATTAAAATTGTTGCAACAATCAAATTTGGAAGGATCAAACAAACATATCACATCCAAATACGTAATATATATTATATACTTCGTATGAATGAATGTATGTATTATATTATATATATTGAATAGGTGGTCTTCATTTAATTTATAATACTCCACTGGGGAAAACAAGTGAAGAGCGTGCCCCTGTCTCTTTTTGTGGGATGTTTATTAGAAAATGATGTCAAGTTGCGTTGACTGCATATCTTTTGTAGAGCTTTTAGTACTTACATATTGTTTTTCTAGAAAATATATTAAAAAATCTCAAAGATCAAAACCGAATAACGCACATATGCAATTTTCTTGCAAATAAAAAATGATTGCCATTTTCTCTAGCAAAATCTATCGTTTTTATAAACTTGTTTGTGCATTAATAAATAAATTTACCATACATATTTTAATAAAAAATAATCTCGTAACACCATCACTATTAGTTATATTAACTACTGTCAAATTCAAATTCGGTTTTTTTACATAATGAACTTATTTAAGTGGAAAAAATCAGATATTATTTATATTTAATTATCTGATTTAAATACATATATTGGAAATATTTCAGGCTATACATATATTATTAGAACGATCTCAATGAAATATTTTTTTTAAGTACCACGTATCTAATAGCCAGTTCAATAAGGTAATAATTAATCAATATAGATTTAGACTTAAGTGGTGCCTACTCTATTCTTTTTATTGTGCCATCCCCTAGCAAGGTCGGCCACCATCAAGACGATCTTAGCTTTGTCATTCGATACCCGGAACAGTTTATTGGAGCTACAATCGTACCAATCACAGAGGTACTTATGCCACGAAATGTGGCGTCGTCTTTTGCTACTCTTACCGTTGATCTTACCTTGGATGACACTTTGAGGAATGCTGTACTTTTGTCCTCTCATAATGTGGCCAAAGTACTGTAGTTTTCTGGTTTTTGCGTAGTATACGCAGAACTTATCTGTCCTTTGAAATTCGATTGAGAACTTCAGCAAGGAATTTTGAGGATGCATATATACAGCCACATCTCCAAAACATCAATTGTCAGTAACATCGCTTGGTTAAGCGGCCATACTTCCATACCATAGAAAAGGATTGAGATAATATAACAACTTACCATACGCAGTCTCAGACCTAGCTTTTAAGGTCTCAATTGCTAAGGAGGCTGATACAATTTCTCTTTGACCCACGTTCTTAAATATGTATAATGGCTCACAGTTCAATTGGTCCAGTGTTAATGACAAAACTTGTGTTGATGTTTCGTGTTGCTATTTTTGATACTAATAATAATTTTGTTTTCTATTACAAATACTGAAAAATCAGCAAAATACATCAGTACCTATTAGGTATCAGGAGACTAGCCGAGTGTTTAGGATAGGTACTCGAGAGTTGGCTAACGGCATCTAGTACCACAAGCCTCTCATAGCAGAGTTACGAAGTAAGACCGCAAGAGAGGCGACAAATCCGCCAAAGTTTATTCCGAAAGTCGGGTATCTGGCAAAGAGTCGCTTCATGTTGCTGCCTTTAGATAACGAAACAAATCCCGCAAGGCGATGGCGAAATTCAACCCGTACCGCTACACCTTCTGTTTGCCTGATACATTTTAATAATCCAGACATATTAATACGTATATAAATTTCCTCCGTATATGCTCTCAGGTGAAGCATATAGCTGCCACACAATTCTTCTTCTTCACCACGTCCAATATTAATTTTCTACAGTGAGTTCCTGCACAAGTTAGCAAATTAAGTAAGTATTTTTTTTAGTTAATACGACTAATCAAGAGTCCGGCGATGGCAAAGCCGAGACGATACAGAATCGTTGTTACGTTTAGCACCTTATGAGATTTTCACTATGCGCCTCCAGTACAACATTTCAAAATCTCTTTTCTTGCATTTACCGTCCAAATATTAGATGTATGTATGCATGTATGTAGGCCAGGGAACTTAGAAATAATGGGAACTGAAATACCTACCGGGTCAGGAGAAGCAGGCAACCGATCTTGGTAAGGAAGAATACGGAATAAATTTAAACACGTGTCAAGAATACGTCATACGTCGAATACTGACAACTGCTCTCGGTTTATGCATTGACGCTCATTTAATAATGGTGTATTACATGTCTATAATGCGTGGTTAATTTTCGTATGACACTCACACATTCAAAATCCTGCGTCAAAATTTACTATATAGGCATAAAGCCTATCGGAATTCTATTTATTACCTGTTCTGTGATGTAGGTAAACGCACACACAGCGGTGAGGGGAGGTTCCGGGTCCACCCCCAGAAACAGAAAAAAATACAAATTAAATAAGTAAATGGAATATTATTTATTCTTATTTTTCCTAAAGATCTCATTATACTAAGGATTTTCTGCCTAACCGCCTTCTCAATGGACTGGCCCCACTCCCCTCAGTATTAGACGACACGCAAGGCCAGTGTCCACTTGTAGACTCGTAACACTCATAAATTGGTGCAACTATCTGAGGCATCCAATGTTTGCTTTAATATTCCGATGCGGCATGTCTAAAGGATAATACAGCGCAGACGACACAAACGGACACTAACGGTCTTAATAATTATTACCGTTAAGCCACGCGTATTCGATAACCACTCGTGGATACGATAGCTCGCAATAACTCATAGGTGAATACCATTAGTTATACGAGTAAGACAGGTTTTATATCTAGACTCAAAGCGCGGAGTGTCTGGGTATAAAAAATGTACATGTGCGGCATTTTCCTTGTTTTACTAATATTTTTCTCTTCTAAATTGGTTGCAGTTTGACATCCTTTGATCCACCGTTTCCAGATATGTTCGAATTCGACCCTAGATAAACATATTCTCTGAACATTTCTATATCTTGTGTATTATTTAGGTTTAAATAAAATAGTACTTTAATTAATTATGCATAAGTAATTCTTCTTATTCAAATTCATTGAATATAGTATAATATTATATAAAACGAAATAATAACAATGTGTAATTCATGATTATCTAATATATAGCTATTGAATCTCATACCTATCCAAAATGTTGAAATAAAGCGCTTTGCTGTAAATCACTGCAAGTCGAAATAGTATGACATTTTGAGAGAGATTTCCAAATATACGACTGCTACGATGGGTTAGGAAAAACTAACTTTCCCAAAAGTGGAAAGAAAGGAGTGTTTTGCAAACGTTGCTATCTTGTATCTCTCTCCTTGTTTGTTTCTTCATAACATCTGCCAGGCTCTGATAGGGGTAATCTGCCCGAAGGCTTCATCTTAAAGAAGCCTTGCCATAAGAGCAGGCGTGCGCTTTCCTCCGCGTTATCGATATAAACCAACTTTCGCATGCCTGTTGTGATATAATAATATTATTTAGCTGGTAATACGAATGTTCCCTAATCTCATAAGCATTTTATAAAATTGACGATTGTGATAATATATTATGTAAGTAATATCTTTTCATGAATTATTATAATATGTCTATGAAGTATGAACCTGTCTTGGATATTTAAGTAAATTAATTGATATAGGTATATCAAGACATAGTATACAATGTCTGAGTCATAACGTAGAAACGTTAACAGAATATGAATATTTTCATGAATAAATCTTCAGCAATCACTGTTATTGTAATGAGGATAGAGTTCAGATTTCAACAACATTTTATGTGTACCTAATTGTAATTGAGCGTAGTTATACACAAAGCAGCCAGGCCACAATTTTGAAAAAAATGAGTTATTGTGATTTCCATAATCTCACACGTTTGTTTTACATTCTGTACAAATCACCCAAGCTGCTGTCATACAAGAATCTCATATAAATGCGTTTGAAAGATTTTTCAAATCGCAGAATATGACATTTTTGATCTGCATAAAGCAACCAAGCTGCTGGCATACAAAAATATCATATAAATGCGTTCTAAAAATATTATGCTATATTCGATCTGCAAAAAGCAACCACATGATAATATTATGACTTACCTAATTATTAAAATCCTTACTGTAAGGCAGGGGGGGGCAAACTGCGGCCCGCGGGCCGCATGTGGCCCGCCGGGTATTTTTTTGCGGCCCGCCATCATTAATTGTACTTCTGATTACGAATAACTTTTTTATAATTTTTTAAGAAATATTGACAATAGATTAAAATTTGAAGAATTTGTTGTTTCGTAAATGTGTTATCTCAGTAGGTACGTCTTCCTTGCGTCTCGTCTCACACTATGTAACCAATATTTTCGACGTTGAACATCGTGACATATTTAAATACTTTTAACTCCGCGTTGCAAGGAAAAAAAATATATGCCCATGATATGGTAAAAAGTTTGATTGGATTTCAATTAAAACTCAAGTTAATCCTTCGACAAATATCGAATAACAACGTGGACCACTTTCCAACTTTGAAGTTGCTGAATATACCAGAATATAAATTTGAATAATATGGTAAAATTATTAAAGCTCTGAATGACGATTTTTCACAAAGATTTGGTGACTTCCAAAAAATTGAGACAAGTTTAGCAATAGTACGCAATCCATTTTCAATAGATATTGATAGTGTACCGCATGGCCCCCACAAGGGGGGAGCTGACAGGGCTCTAGCCTAGGGGCCCGGGCTCAGGGGGGGGCCAGCGTGACGGGTCGACCAGATAAATGAGATAAACACACATCTTAATTTTGCTCTAATAGCAAAAAAAAGTCGACTGCGGCGCTAGCTTACTTCTAACTTATTACCATTTTAAAACATATAGTTGTTGGGACGTGTTGAGAAATACTGTGTTAAAAAATCGCTAAATTACACTGAATTTTATTTGACCTCGAACACCATTTGAAAAACAATACTGGAGAGCGTTAGACTGCCTTTAACCATAGCGATAGGTAGGGGGCCCGCCCAAGACCCTGGCTTCGGGGCCCGCGTCAAGATGTGGGGGGCATGGTGTACCGACAGAGCTACAACTTAAGATTATTGATCTGCAGTGTGACACTGATTTAAGAGAATTGCATCGTCGTGAAGAAATCTCCAAATTTTACAAAGCCCTTATTAATTCAGACAAATTCGACCAACTTAAAGATTATGCAAGAAAAATGTTCGTTGTTTTTGGATCAACCTATATATGTGAACAAACATTTTCGATCATGAACCTCAATAAAAATTCTTTACGATCAAATATCTCCGATGCCCATTTACAAGCAGTTTTGAGAATATCAACTACAAAATTAACACCTGAATTTAAAAAATGTTAAAAAAAACAGTTTCGTTCTTCTAATTAATTTTTTTGTAATGTTTATTTTTCGTGATAATAAATAGTGTATATCTAAAAATGGTATTTTACTTGCGGCCCGCCACTCATTTTGAATTCTTGAATTTGGCCCTCCATCCAAAAAGTTTGCCCCCCCCTGCTGTAAGGTGTGTTTTTCTACATTTAATTAATAAACATTATTTTCTCAATTACACAAAATCATAAATAAATTTTATATATATATATATATAATATCTATCATTCAAAAGGTATAAACAGTATAAAGAGGCTTTGTGGAATTTACAACACACTACATAAAAGTGCTTCTATCTCCGTTTAAGGTTTGTGTGGACTGGCTGCTTTGCGTATAACTACGCTCAATTGTATGGTATTTCGAGATGTAACATATATTATGACGCTGGATATTCCAATTTTGAAATACATTATTCGTTATAAATACTGGACGACAGATTTAAAAAGATATATTTCTGTCATTTGAATTCCACCCTGGCAACTTTTAAATTCATACTCTCTGTCGATTTATGATAATTTTTCGTTATGTTTTTTGGTAAGCATAGGTACATATAAAACATGAGCTTTTAACATGCTTGTGAATGAAGTGGGCAAGCTGAATTTTATTAATTTATTTATATGAAGTATTAATAGTGATATACGATTATAATATTATTATACTTTAATGTACTTAATATTAAATTCAAAATTAAAGGTGTCCATTTAAATTTTACGAGTTTATTGTTTACCATCAAAAAATGGCAAATCCCATACAACACCACATTAAATTTGCTCCCATGTGGAAGAATACCTGGCAGGTGTTGATATATATACGATTAAATCTATTTACCTAATCATTTATTTAATTAATTAAAGAGATTTTACGTATTCACAGTCTTCGACATTCAATAATGGTTTTGACGCTTCGCGACAGTACTGCAATCGGAGTCGTCCATTGGTAATGAAATATTATGTGTCCATATAAAAATTAAAATTAGTAGCTATAAGTAGTACCTAACTTAAAAAGTAAATGAAACTACGAACAACTAAATATTCTCATTAAATTGGATATCCTAATTGCAAAATACCTTCCCAGATATATTTTTTGTGTATTCGTTTTTCCATACCATGTCGTCGCTGTAGGATTGGTTCGTCGAATAGACCAAATGTCAAATGTTCAGGAGACAAAAAAAATCATTATCCTATATTTAAATACATGGAGGTATTTAAATTGTTGTTTTTACAGCATATGAATGCTGTAAAAACGTCCATTTAGATACAAAAAATTATTCTGCATTAAAAGGTCGATTTCGACAAAAACGGATATTAGACAAACCAATCCTGTAGCGACGATGTATTAATACAGATTAGATAATGTTATCTGAATGTCTTCACGTTAATTTCAAGGGTGAGGTCATCTTTGCAAAAAACTGCACTAGTTTTAAATAAAGCCCGCCGCCCATTACGACGGCTAGATACAACCACAGAGTGCAGGAAATAAAAGGCTAGGTGAAAGGTTTTGGGAGGGTTTAAAGATGTGAAGATACGAAGAGCGCATCTACAAATTCACGATGTAATCAAAAAACTGCTACTGGACATCGTTCTTCGCACCCCCCTCGCACATCTCCGAACTAGAGGTGAGTTGGAAATACTGTCACCAGTTTGTGTACTCAAGTTTCGGATGAAACTACCCATACTCAGTATGTGTGGCCCAATAAACTTATTCCAAAAAACTTGTGATGATATCATCGCGAGTCGCTGTTCTGTGCACTCGCCAGTTGGTAGACTTTCAACACTATTGACATAAAATGCGCGCGAACGAGATAGCACTTGAATGTAGGTATATTTTAATTTATTAGTCTATTGCATTCGAATGTATGAATAATAGGTCATAAATTGTGTGTCGCAGCACAGTGGTGAGATGACGCACGGGCTTAGGCTTGTTATATGACCGCTAAAAACATGTTTAAAATTTAAAAAAATCACTGTTATTCATTTTTGTTAACAAGAATATTGTAACCCAACAGAAAAACAACTTATAGATTTAAAATGAGTTTAAAATTGTATAATAAATGGGACTTTTCGTCAAGCGGAGCTCAGCGTATTTTCAGCGATTCTTATGAAGCCGATACTCAGTTTGAGTTCCCTGAGCCGATACGTATTTCAAATACTAATATGGAGTTGGTTTTAGTTCCAGTTGAAGATGAAACACAGGCACACGCACGCCAAACCCTCTTTATAGTATTCCAAATACTAGTTAGTATTTTGGAATAAGTTTCGATACTAAGTATTTTTTTATACTTGTAGTAAGTATACTTAGTCTTCAAAATCGAACAGTTTTCCCACCTCTACTCCGAACTGTTCCTGTAACGTTCACGTAGATTGCTACATACTGTGATTTATGGTTATCACCAATGATAAGTAAATAAAACAAAACTTACTACAACAATTAACTCGAAATCATTTCTTTTCATATTATAATGTCAATGTTTTTTTTTAAAATCTGATTTACATTATATTATGTGAATTAGTTCAAAGGAGCTTTTCGTGGCTTAGTAAGCTTAGTTGTCTAATAATTTTATTACAAACATGAACATAATGTTTTGTAATATGCCTACCAGCCAAGATTAATATGTTGAAAGTTGTATTTTGAACGATGTATGTATCTACTTAGGTACATATAATGGCAATCTTTGAGTTACACACATGTCATGTAAGTAGAGTTACTTGATATGATAATAATATGACGTAATGTATTAAATTCCACAGAGTTAGCATCTAAAATTTTCAAGCTATGAGTACATTCTCTCACAAGTGTAACGTGTAACTCCTTGAAAAGATTCTGTCTGTCAGTAAAGTTGACATGGAGTTTTTGAGCCCTCGCTTACTAACAGGCATCAGGCATCTTCCCTGATATAGGCCTAGGGATATTTTCTAAATATTACGAGGCGCCCGATAAAAACTTTTGTTTATAAGCAAGGGGCGTTTGCATACATTAAAAATGAGATTATTCCCGAAGGAGATATATACGGAGTTTGTGAGCAGCTATGTTTGAGTAAAAGAAAAATTACCACAGTAGCGTGGTTAAATAAACAAATTTGTGAGTGAAAAGAAAATATATATAAATCTAAAAATTTCAAAAATTAGTTTTAAATTATTCTCAATTAATCTAATTAACGTATAATTCGCAAGTTAAGCCGGTCGCCGATATTGACTAAATCTGAGAAGCATTTCAGTTGCATCACAAATGACTTAATTGCTGAACCAATAATAATTGGTCATAATCCGATGGATGTAGATTTGAGTCCTTTGAGATATTTTTTAAGACTTTTTTTATTTCGTATGTTTTTGAGATGTTTCCAAATTATGGAACTATGTATGTGCAAAATCTATACTTTATTTTATTGTTGAAGCTAAGTTAATTTTTTAATAATAAATTACACTCATTTATATTTTCTAGAAACATCGATGTTTTTAAAATTTCATTAGATATAAGAATTTGACACCTAAAGAACCACATTTAAATGATTAAAATATTCTTTAAAAAGTTGTAGGTACCTACCTAAGTTCTAAAAAAATATATTTTCCATAATATCCACATTTTATATACGTAGTTTTTTTAATTTAAAAAAATCATTTTTATGTTTTTAATATTGAATGTATTCAATTGAAGTTTTCAAATACATGTGTTTTTTTTAATAATTTGTATGTTTATGTTTTTTTAATGTAAGCATTAATTTATTTTAATGTCGGTTTCCTTGTTAATAAAACAAGAGACATTGTGTACAACTCTACATTATTGTTTTGTATACCGAATCGAAGAAATTGTATGACAACAATATACCGAACGGAAGTAACTTGAAAAAAAATATTTATCAGTAATTTGTATTAAATTTCACATTTAGTATGCCGTTAGATATCTCAAGTAGCACTACACTCTACTGGGCTGCAAAATTATCAATAGTAAATAATTGTTCTATATATATATATATATATATTTAAATGTGGGTAACCCAACAGCGTTCCTACGTTCTACTAGTTTTTTTCAAAAAAGGTTAATAAAACGCTTTCATATAGCGACGTCACTGGTTATCGCATATCTCCGGAGTAAAGTTGTAGCGAGATTATAATACCGACACTTTTCATATTTAAATGTAAGTTTTGTCCCACAAGCGTTTTTAGTGACAAACAGTTTTGTTTCAGCTAGGAAAATGCTTCCAGAACAAAGCATTTTATTACTCGCAGAAAATAAGAGCTTCCTGCCATTTTGTTCTTATTTACTTCATAAAATAGTTTAAGCGCTAAGCTTTATTATAGTACTGGGCATTCTTGAGAATATTTAACTGTGATTCCAGGCGTGTAAATAGTTGGTTATCATTAATAGTCATGCCTAAAAACAGAGCTAGTACACCCCCAATATTTCAAAGGTTTGATATAATAAATAAATATTGACAAAGATCGAATTTAGGATAACTGTGTAATCGTAACGTAAATACCTAAGTACTTTAAGTGATTGTCCTTACAAAATGCTATACCTCGCTCAGCAAGAAATATTATAGATACCTAATAGGTAATAAGTTTATATTATAGTATAAAAGTATAAACTATTCTTTCAGAATTTCTACATATTTATCCTTTATTCTGCAGTTTTAAGTCAATTATATACAACGCTTGAAACTGTAACATAACTATGACATAATACTAAGACAATCTTTGATTTTTCGCGGGTTGTTATCCTTGTGGGTTCATTTTCTTGTCATAAATCTCGATATCAACGATTGACTACTGATTTTATTAATAGTTACTGAAAAGCTTGCAAATGTAACAATAGAACTTTCAAATTGAGGATTATATTATGATATATTATTAGCCAGGAATATAAAAATATATAAACACAACATTAACAAATTAATTACAATATTTTAAACCTACATAATTGCTAATCAATATTTGCTCCTAACAATTTTTTCACTAAAATATTGCATCCCCTTTACTCAATAAAATTGTAAATTGGAATTTTACCAATAATAATTATCTCTCTCTAATACCCAAAACCAGGGCACAAAATCATGGTACAAAGCCGACAAAATCAGAGTAGGCTGGGCCAAAGTTCCAGTTTTGGAAACCATCAATTTGAAGTTGTCAACCGGTTTACATACCTGGGTTCCAATATTACAAAAGAGAACGAGGAACTGGAAGAAATAAAAGCCCGTATAACCGCTGCAAATAAATCGTACTTCTCATTGCTGCCCATATTCAAATCCAGAAATGTCCAGAGAAAAACTAAGACCCGGCTCTATAAAACCCTCATACGCACAGTCGTTGCATATGGGGGCGAGTCATGGACGCTAAATGTGAAAGCAGCTGAAATTTGTGGATTGCTTTGAGAGAAAGATCCTGAGGCGGATATACGGACCCATGAATGATGGTGGGGAGTGGAGAATTAGGTACAGCACGGAACTATACCGCTTATACCAAGATTCGAAACTCTCCACCTTCATAAAACTCCAGAGGCTAAACTGAGCAGGCCATTTCCAGCGCATGCCTGAGTTACGGATACCGAAGAAGATCCTCGAAGGAAACCCAGGGGCGAAAAGGCCAGTTGGAAAAACACGCTCACGATGGGATGACAACATTACAAAAGATGCGAGCCAGCTGCTAAAAATCATGAACTGGAAAAGACGTGCAGAGGACCGTTCCGGCTAGAGGACGGCGGAGGAGGAGGCCAGGGCTCGACTTGAGCTGTAGCGCCATCGAAGAAGAAGAATACCCAAAACCTTATCTATCCTCACGACACAAAACTGATAATAATAAACTAAATAATAGATAAACTCAAACGTAATTTTCAGAAATAATTAATGTCTTCACTCACATATTATGTAGTTGATATAGCTCATCACGTAGGTACCTATAGTATAATATTGGTCTGAGACGTAAAGCAATTGAAATATTATGCGGTAAACTATTGAAGATAAACACTATTTTTTATTAAATAGTGATTTTAGACTTCTAAATAATAAAAGGTACCTTTTTTATATAAATGGTGATTTTAGAATTTTGTACTTATCTCCTTTCGCACACTGATTTATTGTTATTGACAATTGCGCAAGCTATTTTCCGATTGGTGGTGCAATTATTATACTCTCGTACAAAGATCTTGGACTAAATACTCTATAAATATAATAATAAGACTTGGGAATCTTTTTAAAAAGAAAAAAATAAATATAGTGGAAACAGATTAATAACATAGCATGTCCACTACGAGGGGCGTTTATCTGTAACATTTATGTAGTTAATTTTTATTTAAATATGAATATGTAGGGCAATAATACTTGATGCTGCGAGTAGGGTCTCCGGATAGTTAAATCAGCCCCTGATCATTACCAAACTTTGTATTGGTAGGCACCCAATCTAATGTAGCTACTATGTACCTACCTACTATAAAAAAAATATTATGCTAGTCGAGTAAAATTTCATTTTAACTTCTAAACTACCTACTTTCGTTTAAATTTAAATTGTATGCAGTGTTTTGAACGTAAATATCTGGTAGGTACCTACTGAGACAATTTCAGCTGCTTTTATCAACGCCATCGCACATGCCTTCTGTGAAACTTGTTTACATCCAAACTTTTGAATAAAACAATTAAACCTGAACAATTATTCGAGTTATAACTTCTTGAGTGTAAAGGAAACAAATTTGTGAAAATGGAATTTCGTGTTGGCAAGAATGGCGTATGAATTTATTAATGGAAACATTTTACATTTTAGGTGGTCAAATTTTCAAAGTGGATGAATGCTAGATACTATCCAAAATATAAATCAATTATCTAAAGAATTGATGTTCATTTTTAATGTGTTAATAAATTTTGTTTCATAATATATTTGTAGGTATTGTATAAAGTTTAATAGTTTGTGCAATATGCATTAGTAGCATTGCCAACTTAGTGTTTTATTGTCAGACTAGCATTTTTGAACAGGCATCTTAGCACCTAGGTTTCAAAATTCGTATCATTTTTGAAAATTAAACTTATCATTAAAAAGCTAGAATATTAATTCACCTAATTTCCTCATAAATAACTAACATTCTGGTCTTTTGTATCTTATTTATATCATACCAATAAAGTAAATTAATAAAGATAACCTAATTTCATCCCTGTATTTATTTTTCGTTGTAAGTATGCAATTAGTTGCGAAACAACAATAATTCTTATTTAATTTTTTTATCGTCTTGGAAAAAAGATCATAATTATCTCTTATTTTTTGAAATACCAATTTCTAGACATGTAGGTAGGCGATATATCTAGTATTTTTTAGGCCATCTTGCTTATTTATTTTTCTTATTCTATTTGCCATATTGTTGTAAAAATCACAGTAGGCAGTAGGTAATGATTAGTAGTGCGTTCAAATCAAAAATTTGATACCTACTGAACGTTTGATAAATGTAATATATTTAAAAAATATTATATTATATAATAATATACTTTCATTAATGTAATCACCATAAATATTAATTTATTGTAAATAAACCGTCCTTTATTATAATTTTTAATAAAAAATATTAATGTTAAATAAATAAAACTATAGTCACCTATGTTTTTATAATCAAAGATTTTACAACTTTGTAAAATAAACTTTATTGTGTCCGTAATAAAAATGCTGGGAACGTGTTTTACATAATTAACACGAGATGGCGGTTACAAATTGAAAAAAGCTTTTTTTATTTTTGTACAGATGTCGGGTGACAAAGAAAATATATTTTAGTTTCAGCTAATGATCAAAGATGTCAGGATCTATTTTAATATAAAAATATTTTTCATTTCATTTATCGAGTACTCATACGAGAAAAACTATTATAATAATATTATATAATATCTGTTTATATATTTTTATACACTATTATTAGTTATTGTTATTACACAGTCGAATTGTTGAAAAATATTGGATTAAGTACTTATTATATTGGGTATACTTTTATTCCACAATTCCACAATTTCATACTAACTTTACTTTACCCATTTATATTAATATTGATTGTAATAATTATGGTATTCTCGTTGGCGATTGATTGTCTACAAAAAATGATTTCATTTCAATCGTACAATTTCTACCTATATTTCAATACAGCGATGAATTATTGTCAATAATATAATATAACCTAACTACTCACCAAAAATTAATAATAAGTTTATGAATAATTACAGCGTAGGTGATTAATATGTTTATTAGTTATCGAGATTTTACAAGGACTAAGGAGGTTACCTATCTAAACCTAAACCATAAAACAATATCTAATTACTCTCCTGTTTTGTTGCAGTGCCGATCGGCAGATAATTTTTACCGGTTTGCAAATAGTTATTGTCCTCAAAAAATCCAAGCAAATCGTCATTTAAAAAAATAAATATAGAAACATTATTATTCTTCTAATGCCTCTCAGCCTCTCTCATGTTCAGACATGAAATACAAACATTGCCTCAGTTTTTGATATCACTAAAATCACTTAAATTATCGTCCGGATTTTCGACTACCTACATATTCATATGAGAAGACTTTTTATGCTGTGTTAGTAATAAAAACTAAATAGTATATAAATCGAATAGTTGTCAATGTAGCGCTTCGTCTCTCTGAAACAACATTGAAGATACGGCTATCAACTTTACTATTCTAGCCAAGATGTAGCAGCAGATTCCACACTATTATATATACATATCGGCTTCTGA
Organism: Rhyacophila brunnea; assembly: GCF_057557595.1. Lineage (NCBI taxonomy): Eukaryota > Metazoa > Arthropoda > Insecta > Trichoptera > Rhyacophilidae > Rhyacophila > Rhyacophila brunnea. Next base: position 1,855,472 of record NW_028232796.1, on the reverse strand, counting down.
TGAACAATACAATAATAATTGTCATATATATATTTTTTGTATTTATAATCAGACTGTTATATCGTGTGGTTGCTGCCAAAAGTTGGTAACTCGATAATTTTGGAATTTAGAATTAACAACGGATTATGTGTCTATAGTATATAAATATGTATGTTAGAAAAAAAAATCAAGGTTATCCGATATAATACAGAACTTGCACATAAAGCACAAAGAAATTATCATTAGGTGTGCCGGATTTTAGAGGACATGTCAAACTTTCAAATTGCAATCACTCCATAACATGATTTCGAAACTTTTGACAATATACCTACCCCACGAATGTCTGTTAAGTCTACGAATAAGAAAGTTATACTTCAAGATTAAAAAACTGATAAACAATGTACTAGATAAATAATAGTTTTTATTTTGCGTTAGCGGTCTGCGAAATATTGTCTCCTATTTTTATCGGTCCGCAGGTGTAGAAAGGTTGGGAAACTAGCCCAATATTAATATTATGTACAATCATTCAATATTTAATTATTTAATATTAAAAAAACGCAATGAGTTTGAAAGTGAAAATGAGTTTTTACGCTATTTAAATAAAATAAGAATCTTTTTCACAGCGATACATTGAAGCTAATTGCCACACCAGACCACATCTACCCCGCACCACACTCGGTCTTAATCAGACGTATCATGGGACCCTAAATTTAGTGTGAAGCATCATTCTTTTTATGACTGGGAATGTCTCAGGAGCAGTTACCCAAGACTGAGGTCACCGTGTACTCAAATGTGCTTTGGCTTTACTTTAAGTTAAGAGTACTGACGGAAGAGAGGAGTACGTAGAGCCAAAATTAAAACAAAAACAAAAAAACAAAAGCTAATATAAGACTACCGAACAATCTAAGTGAAGAGATCAAGGAGGTCTATCGAATCTTTGAAACTGGCATCTTTGAGCCCATTCGATAAACTGTCATAATATTATACATATTATTCCAAAAAAATATAATATCTGGCCATTTTAGATGATGCACCAAATCTTCTCGGTATTGAATGGTAAGATTTAATTAGTTATATGCATTAAAATGTTCATTAGCCAGTCTTATAGTTATTTCAGATCATATTTTATTTCACCATGCCATATCGAATTCAATAAACTTAGTGGCACTCTTCCTCTGCAATCTTAATTAAGCTTTTCCTCTTATCCATATAATGTATGAGTGTATCGCTTTTTTCCCTTGCCACAAGGAAATAAGTTTCAATACCATTGAGTATTTTTTATTATCGCGCGTATACAGGGTTTAATATTTTTTATTAATGCCTGGGGTAGCTCTTCGTATTAGTCTAATAACCGCGAGTGCACTTTTGTGTTTGTGTGGGGAAGGATGAGTATTGAGCACCCTTACAAAACTGCATAAAAACTGCATCTTCAAAATGCACCGCCAATTTGCATTGCTATATAGACACTTCGATTGTGTTTTTCTTTTTTTAATGCGAGTAACCATCAGCGGAACGGTTGGTGACGATCTTACGAATGACCTCTTTATTGAAGCAGATTGAGCAGGATTACATATTACAATTCCCATATTGGTTATAGGTACATAATTATCTCGAAACATGAACAAATGTCATGATTTTACTATAACTTATATAATTTGAAACAACCTGAAAAATATCCAATTAGTTTGTCTACTGATTGAACTTGAACCCATATCCATCGCAATCTGAATTTCACCTTGCACCGTCACGACGATAAAAACAAACATTCATTCGCTCATATAACGGCAGGGTGTAGTCGACTGCATACATTATAATATATTAAAACCAAGCGACAGTCACAAATACAAAATTATACTATTGTATTGTCAAAAAACAATAGTAAAGCTGCACCACTGGAGCTACAATCCATGCTAACACATTTTCATCGGGTTGGCTTGGTAATGGAAAAAAATCCCTGAAGGAAGGCATCCAGGACCCAGGTATTATCCCACCTACCCATGCATCTTAGGTTATATCCAAAATATAATAATACGCGATTTATATATCGTGCGTGTAGGTATAATAAATTAATTAAAAACGATTTTACTATATCTGTTTCATAGAATGAACATCCACAGTGTGCTTTTTGCTCATACGATCGGGTCTGTTCACTTGACATGAAAAAAATAAATATAAATTCGACCTAACCGCAGCATTTAGATTTTTCCCATGAAACAATTAGTGCTAATTTTAAATATACAATAAAAAAAAGTAATTTTTTTATTATTACTACCTAACCTAGCCTAACTGTTAGCCACACCAATAATACATAGATACTGAAAGTAATAGTCATTGAATGATCCGGTAATGTCATGATTTTGTTCAATATGCCCTCCTCAAATAACGAAGTAGCGAAGATGGTTTCCATTTGTACAATCTTTAATACGGGAAGAATATCTAGATAAAAACCATTAGTAATTTTAAATGCTTTCATTTTATAAGTACCTACGTATCATCATCATAAGTTGATCAACCATCCAAGGTGGGTCTTAGCCTCCTCCAAGAACTTCGTCCATCTCCCCCTATCCTGGGCCAGTGTCCTCCAGGTACCTATCTTTACCGGCCACGGTTCACTTTCTCAAGTTTAACGATCGCGGAGATACATTCTTCTTAGAAGAGGTTGTAGAGCTCTAGGTATGCCGAATGTGCCATTCTTCTCCTTCTAGTACGGACCCATATATCCTACGCAGTACCTTTCTCTCAAATACATCGATCTTTTATAAGTATGTATAATCATATTATTTATATTTTTTCCAGTTTTATGTATTATCGTTCGCGCGATATATAATAATTATAATATAATATTGTAATTGGTTTTTTTTTTTATTAATAAACGATATGTAGGTTAAATTTCGATTTCCGACATGAACCATATCAAGTGGTTCCTAGAAATATTCTCAAATGTTATCAGGATAGATAGTCATGAAAGCATTCATACAAATGTATATAAAATACCTTACCAAGGATCCCCTAAAAAATAATACAGTTAATATTAAAATATTGCATCGTGCCTGTGCATTTTTTCTTATTGCATTTTCACAAACATGCCCGGGGCGGTTTTTTTTATTCGCGATGTTATCCCCACAATAAATGTTTACCCTACCAACAACACAATTTTATATATTTTTTTACTTTGGTATAAGACACTAAATTGTGTACTATGTTATTGTATTTAAAATGCAGCTTGCTTGACAGTTTACATAAATTTATCAACTGTTTCTGAACCATGCAAGTATTGCTATCGACACATTCAATAATATAATATTATTATACAATTATTCATCTTAGCGCCTTCAGAACCAGCTATGTGTTATTTGAATAACTATAATAGAAGGCTTAGAGCGGAATGCACAATCTAAGATTTCGTTCCTAAGGATAAGTCGCCGAAAAGCATGACTTAACTATAGACAATCCTGAGTATAGAGTTAAGGAATCCTTAACCATAGACTACTTTTGTTATGAACACGCCCCCTTCTGTATTACCATTTACCACTGACAGCTGTTGTCAAAATAAATTCGCATGTCTATAACACAGTCCATACACTCAAATTCATTTGACAATGTATCTCAATATGGATATTGATAGTGTTAATTCGTTTGGCATGTACTTGCAGAATATTATTTTATTTTTATACGCCAGCCCGCAGAAATACAAAATACCAGATGAAGAATGACACTTGATGCTTGTGTTACCATGTTAAAAAAAATCTTGTGGTGCCTGTGGAATCACGTATAATGACTTATAACGGAAACATAAGAGTATTATAATTAAATATTAATATGTATTTATAGTTATTGCATTTATAAAATGCAGTTGTCATATTTTTGTCATCATTTAACGATTATAAAATAATTTACCTAATTTACCTAACGAGAATTTTTAAATATGGTATTATTTTCAATAAAAATGATCTTAACTAAGGACAGTGATTCTGCATAGTGTTTTCTGCTAAGGAAATTTTAGTTATGACAAATGTTTCTGCATTCCGCTCTTAAAGAACATCACGAGTTTTAGTGACTGTTTCCTAAACCATGGAAACATTTCTCGTGATTATGTGTCGAAGGACACAGTCTATAATGTTTTTTGTCTTCAATGTACAATTTTGCAAAAAAGGTTTTGAAGACGGAACGAAGAATGTTATAGGAATTTATTTGATACGGTTATTAAACAAAAATAACAACATCTCATGATTTTTATGGGACACTTCTAATAGCTTTCATTGAATGCATTATTACAAGTTACTTAGGTAGTTACATATTGTCATCTCCCAGTTTTTAGGTGTCCAACCTATTGGAAAGAAGTAAGTAAGGGAAAGAATACATGTATAGTTTTCAAGTCGATATTTTTAATCAGCTGTTTTTTTATTCAACGAATAATTCACAAGATTTAAGAATGTGTTAAAATGAAGTATGACTCCTTTAGCATAGTGGACCATGTGAGTGGGTGCGATACCCGAGTAATGGAGGTTCGAATCCTGCGGAGTGGGTGTCTTACTTTTTTCAAAAAGATTTTTTCTATTGGTTATAATATATTTTCTTAGAAGTGTTTCCTCATTATGTAAGTATGTTCAAGTCTAAATTTCAAATCGGTCTTTTCTACCCAAAATTCTACAACATGAGAATTATTTACGACATAATACAATGATACACACTATTAAATCAATCAAAAATATTGATATTTACTCCTACAAACACAAAAGTCTTTGTTATTTTATTACATTATTGAAGCTTACACGCTAGTCTAGTTCGTGTAGTGGCCATCTCTAAAGTCGTGGATTGCGGTTACGTATCTGCAGCTGGAAAAAGCAACATTGTTTTATTTAATGTGTGTTTGATCCAGTGTAATGACTAATGACTCAATTTGTTGGGCGAATATATAGCAACGATTCCGCATTAACAAAGTCATTAATAATACATTTTCTACTCTATTAGGGATCATAATAAGTTCCGCTTAGGAATGGACATGATAATAAACTGTATTTCTTTAATTATTCATTCAAACACATGTTGTGAATTTTTGAATAAGTGTAGATATCTTTATTATTTTACATACCTATCAAGAAAAAATAGTAAAATGTTTGTGCCGAATACTTGAGTCATTTTATCTTGATATCGTTTCATTAATTTGGTTTATTAAGGGGGAGTGGCATGCCAGCAGAGAACCTAGCGGAAAAATACGAAGCTTGCAATTTGAGATTTTTTTTTGATAATTTACAATTTCAACTGTATTAATTAATAAATATGTATCTGAAAAAAAAAGGATTTCAAGTTATACACATTTATATTTTTATAAAAATCGATGTTTTGTAAAATAAATATAAAAAATATTAAAACGATGAATTAGTCAATAATCTAAACTACAAAAAATCTAAAACTTAATAAACTAAATTTTAATAATAAATATGACCATAAAATATAATATAATAATAAGATGTGACCCTGCAACGAATTCACATTTCTTTAAAATTGTAAGTTTATCTTTATATTAAAAAAAAAATAAAAAATCTTTTTAATGTTTTCAGATACATATTTATTAACTAATACAGTTGACATTGTAAATTATCAAAAAAATCTCAAATTGCAAGCTTCGTATTTTTCCGCTAGGTTCTCTGCTGGCGTGCCTCTCCCCCTTAAATTATTAAAACAGAAAATAAAGTTTATTTCAAATTATTTATCAGGGTAAGAAATATTTGATGAAAGCATAGCACCCACATGCATAAATTCTTGATAAACGAATAAATATTGAAATATGGAATATAAATATTTAAAGAAAATGTGAAATTCTTGAACTTAACTGTTCATAAGAATTCAATTAATCGTAAACTTGAATGTAAAAAAATCCAGATTTAAAAGTACGTTACATGGTCGTTAAAGTGAGTAGGTACTTATTTACGTCCGTAATACGTAAGTAAATCCTGTAATAAAATTCAACTAAATCATATTTGAGCTCAAAAAACCCACAGGATCGTAAAGAAGAAAATTTTTCATTATACTTGTAGTGTTGGGAGGATTTTCATTCCGGAAAATACATTCGGTTTTACGTTCAATCGGCTACTTCTTTTGTGATGATCCTATAGTTTTTCTCAGTGTGTTTTGTTTGTATGACAAAGAAATGATACGGAAATTGATGCGTTTTTTATGTTAAGGTAAATGGAAGCTGACTACTGCGTACACGAAAATGCTTCCAAACTAAAGTTTAGTTGCGCAATGATAAGACTAGTTTCGTTATACTTCTTGGGGTAGCGAAACACATAAATTGATAACTTGATATATGTGGTTAAATAATGTGCTTTTTCCATAAAGAAGCGAATATATTTCTCAATATAATGTGTCATTGGCCAATGCATTTTAATAATATATTGTAAATTATATACCTAAATTATTATTAAATACCCACGAAGTCACGTAGCATATAAACTAAAGATTGATAATTAAGAATTTGATATACCTATATTTGGGAACTAAGCTTGTACTGACTCGTAGGAAAGTCGTATTTATAATATCATTATCAAGAGTTCACGAATGTTATTTCAAATTTGATAATAAACCCATATTTTAGTCGTGTCCGGAAATGTGTACATATGCAGTTCGCCGTATCACACTTCACCGTGAAATATTGGCCGTATAGTACTGACATAAAATTCATCTCTGAATAAAACACGGTTCTTGTTGGTTTACACATTACAGGAAGCCAGCAGCAAACAAATCTTGAAAATAGCCGATATACTGGATTATTACTTGGATGTTAGGTTTTCATTCTTGAATTCATGAATTTTGCCAAAATTAGCTATGAAAATTAAATTAATGTTCATATTAAATGTAATAAAATTGGAGACCGTATAATATACGCCATATGGTAATCTCTTTTCGATAAGAAAGCTCATGGCGAACTGTGCCACGGTGAAATGTTTTACGTACAATTTACATGTAACCTTATTTAGTATGAAACATGTCACATAGAAGTCATAGAAGATTAAACACCAAGAAATAATACCATAATATCGCTTGCTTCCAGCTATTTCAATGTATGATTATTGTCTTACATTTATGTACATATTACAAATTAATACAATTCCTTACAAAATAGTATATTCAATAGAGGTACCTAATAGTAACAAAAACGTCTATCTACGCACTTAAGTACCTACGTAAAATATTGTGATATTTGTGTTTGTATAGTAAAAAGCTTTCCATATTATGAATAGGTACAAGTCACCGGAATTTTCTTAAAAGGATCGCCTAGGGACCACACTGTCTTAATAAATACAGTAAGTCAAAATTTCACCCCCTATTTTTATAAAGGGGATGCTATCATATTTATCTTTTCTTCCTGTGTCACATGTCCTATCTCTGTTTTTTTATACGTGATGCGTCAACCGGCTGCATTTAATAAAATAGATAAGTTCCTTTTTTACGTCATTTGTTTCATACGATTGTTATTGCTGGGGTAACATATTGGAGATATTGTATAACAAATTGTTGTCTCGGTTAGTTATAGTGTTTTGTGATAGCAAAAAATGACACGATATTAAATTATTGGTAATTTATCGAATGTGTCATGTAAACACTGCTCATGATAGATAGACTGATTTAATAAACTTGTGTTTTTTGTTTGACTATATTTTTTGTCTATCGTACAATATAAATATCTAAGCATTGTATGTGCTACTTTCAGATTAAAAAAATCTCTTAAAGATATTACATTGTTAATAATATAAGTTATTTTTTTAAACTCTTTATGTCAAATTACTTTTAAGCACATGCATAATAAAATTCCTAAGTTATATTACAGCTGTAAAGTATATTTTTTTTAAATTATATATACCTATATATATCTCTACTTGACTTATTGTATTGATGTAGTAAGCGCGCTTCTTGCTGATTGGTGGGTTGGAGGTTTGTATCCCGTTATATCGATCAGAGTTAAATATTAAAATTATACCAGCATCTACGTAGGTACCATTTGAATTGATATGGTGTACTTTTGTATAATATATTTGACCTAGAAAATACACTATATAAATGAATTACAGAATACTGTTATTTTTAGCAACTCACTTGCTAGTTGCCTAGTACGAATTCAAAAGTCAATTCAGCAACATCTAAAGTGTAAATCTGTGTTCAGTGAAATTTCCAAAGAAAATGTTTCCAGGGGATCAAATCTGACTTAATATTTTTTCAATCATTAACCGTAGCGTCCGAAGTAATGAATTAACTAAAATGTATCAAAATAATCTTTATTTTCTATTCATTAATCCTGACATTTCCATGTCGGTCTATACTATAACCTTCTATCAACTTAACGTGCAACATGAACAATAGTTGGGTCCAGCGTCGAGCCAATCATCTTTTCAGAATCCAAGATATGAGAGAATATTAAGTTCATATTATTCCTTCATATTATTGAGATGTCCATATTATAAGAAGTTATTTATTTTACATTTTCTACATGCTAATAAATAATAATTATACGACTATCATGAATCTACTATGTACATAATAATTATTATAATCTAATATTATATTGTTATTTAGGTATCTGGGATTTGATTAGTTTTATCTGAGTTAGGTACCTACGTGACAATAATTCATCGTAACATAATCATATTATTTATTTATTTATTACAATAGCTAAATTTCAGTAAAATATAATACGTTTTACTACATACTATAAGATTTATAAATTAAAATAAAGCCATGCAGATTGTAATCAATAAATTCAGTAATGTATATTATAATTTATAATATGTAGTAGGTATTCAACATAATATGTTTGAACAATTGACTAGCATGCTTAACAGTGATTGATATTGGATAATTGATAATAATTATAATGTACATACACAGTTAATCACCTCAAGATTGGCGCAAACTATTAGTTAATAGTAATATGGAGTGTCTGCTAATTGCCTCGTAAATTCATCCCTTGAAACAGGGTAGCGACATAATATTATCACATAGTCAACTTGCAATAACGTGTTAGTCACCTAATAAGATAGTATTAGTTTGACATTTTATTTTTTTTATTTTATTTTATTAAGGAAAACAAACAGTTACATATTGATTACAGAAATTTAAAATATAATATTAAAAAGTTAATAGCAACCAGCAAAGTTTCCATATATACATTATAATATAGTTAATCCTAACAAGATAGAGAGTAAAATAACATAAATATAAAGAAATTACATAAGAAGATTACATGAGAAAAATGAGAAAAAATGAGAAAAAATGAGGAAGAATAATGAATAATTAAATGATATACAAAAGATAAAAAAGAAAAATAAAAAAGTAACATAAAAAATAAAAGAATATATATATATGTATAAGTAAATACATTATATATCTATTTATACAACATTTTTGAGATAGCATGTTTAAATGTGTAAATGTTGTAGATATGTAATTCTTCGTAATATAATAATTATGTACGTAAATATATAAATACATAATTTTTTGAAGACACTTCTGAGACAAAAATAACCAGTATTTTTTTGAAAAATACGACACCCAGCAGAATTCGAATATGCACACCCCGGAAGACGCACCAATGTACACTGACCCTTAATTGTAATGTTTTTTACAATACTTTCTAAAGCGCTTTCTACATTTATATTACTTATTGGCAATCAACTTTAGTTAAATTCGTCGCAATTAGATAGGACACGTATAGCTTAGTGATTAAGGAACATGGGCGCGAATCCCGGGGGCACAGATTCGAATCCTGTTGGGTGTGGTTTTTTTCTAGTATTAAGAAGATTTTTCAAATTATGTATGTTAAATAAATGAATGTTACATTCTTAATTCTTGTAAATTATACGTTGAATAACAAAAATCTTTTAAAATCACTACCTACCTATACAAGTTTTATCAAAATTCAGATTCGCAATAATATTATATCCATAGAATTGAAAAAAAAAATATCCGTTTAGATAAAATTGTGATTCATATGATAGGGTTCGTCATTATATATTTATCATTGACTATGAAAAAATAATATATTCCTACCGTCATACTGACTCAGTTCTGAGTAAGAAAAAAAGTTAACAGTTAGTAGTTAAAGTTGATGCCTGGTTTGATTACGAAGCGATTATTCATACATTATGAAACGCCATGTTTCTTCTTCTTTTTTATATATATCCTTCTTTATGTATAGTGTATGGACACCGTGTGACTCTTTTGAGAGTCCCTATGGGATCTCGTAGATCCACTGTAGATATTCACTTATGAATGGTATTTAGCAAGCTTTCAGAACGCCATGACACGGTTGAAGAAAGTACCTAGATCAGTGGTTCTAAACCTTGTTGGAGGTACTGACCCCCACCAGTTTCATATGCGCATTCACCGAACCCTTCTTAATTGGAAAAATAAAATATGATTTTTTTCAAATTCAAAACATAGTTATATGTTTTACTGGTGCACAAAATGAACCGTCCATCAACATCACTATGTTCAAGGATCAAAACCATTAAAACATGATTTTCACACAAAAACAAAAACATAATAATGAATATTTACTGCAAATCAGTATGACTTCTGCTGTTGCCTTTCAGAGACCAGTTCAGAAATGCGCAGCTTCACTTTGGCAAGTGCCACACTCATGTCATTTTCGCAACAAAGTCTGTTCCTTTTCTTCATTTTTATGTCTAGCATCCTCGAAAAGGATTGCTCGCAAAGATATGTTGAAACAAACGATATGAAAATCTCCAAAGCTTTCATAGCAATAACAGGGTACGTTACCATTTGTTGACACCAAAACGTTGTTGTTCTGAAGAGTTGCTGTTGAACCTGGCTCTGCTGAATTTCAATGATTTCATCGAGGTATTCATCATTGTCATCTGTTGTCTCAACACTAAACGTAAGCGGTTATCATCACGAATCATATGAGTCGGGTGTGTGTCTTGACCTCCGCCGAACCCCTGAGACTGACTCACCGAACCCAGGTTAAGAACCACTGACCTAGATACTATGACAAGAAACTGTTCACCGTTTCATAATATGTTTTTGACAAATTTCTACCGTAGGTGCTGTCTATGCCTATGGACGTACGTACATATAAAATATTATATTACCTGAATTTAAAACCACTTCAATAAAGCAACGGATGTCAGTAAATATTCTTCAACCTACGCATATTTTGGCCGCTCTCGTGGTGCAGTGCGCAAGGCGCTGGCCTTCCATCCCGGAGTTCTGGGTTAGATTCCCGGTGAGGTCAAAATATATTTACATAACGTAATAGGTATATAAATTCCTCAAGCCTGGGAGTTTTACCACTATTATTGGACTCCACGGCCTGTTGTGGTGTTTAATAAAGAGACAAATAAAATATATATAGGTACATATAAAAAATATGCTGCCCTCCACCTTTCCATGCGTTATATTATACTTGATTCAATTATTGTTCTTTTGCATTAATTTACTAATATTATAAAATCACTGTAATGAGTAATATTGATACTCATAAATATTATGTATTAATTACATATTATTATAAAGCAGTAGTACCTACTTCTATGATTTTGATAAATTATAAATAGTGTATAAATGTAATTCTCCATTCTCGTTTTTATTAAATGTTAAAAAAATGAGAATGGTTAATTTGACATCGTTCCTATTTCAAATATTCGATTCACATTGTAGATGTAGATGTACCAAGGTTATTATTCCGCACCGCCACAATATTTAAAAAAAGAACTTTCGTTTTTTTATTTTAAATTATCTCTCTTGAGAAGCAAAATCCCTTTATTTTGCTAATTGGGCATAAATAAGCCTATTTAATGCTCACGGTTTCTCGCAAACTCCCGTAACTTACCATTTTCAGTTTTTATATTAAATTCTCCCGCTCTACTCCTTTGTAATATCTTTCTCATTTGAATAACGCTAGAAAACAAATTTTCTCGTGTATGAGATTATTTATATTAGTAATATTATGCCATAATAATATCATATCGTTAGTACACCAGTGGGCATGGTTTGTAGCTAAGTATCTATATCAAATGTTTTAAAACATATATTAAACATTAAAATACCAATATTAATGAAGGCTATACTTCAGCTGGGGCACGGTCAAAAACGATCGTGATTATGCGACGCACAGATTGTGCAAACGACACGAACAAAACATAATTTGTTATATAAAATTCAACATGCGTCCATTTAATGTTATGTTTATTGTTATTTAAGTAATAATATTAATATATTCATTGACATGTTTTGTTTATCGAGTAAATATGTAACGTGTTTTAGTCATCTTTACACGATTTAAGAATTAATTCCTCCGACGCCATCACAAAACAAATTGACGTGCTCACAAGTCGACTATAGACAACGCGGGCGAAATTACGTCCCACCTATTGCTGAAAATTATTTGCCGTTTCACTGAAGTATGCTCTTAACCCATAGCTTACGGGCCGCACAAAATTGTGTTTTTGCTAATTACTTTTCAAATGCAAATTAACACGTTAATTACAAAATTAATTAAAAGGGCTCGTAAGCATTGTGTTAACACAATGCTTGCGGGCCCTTTTAAATACAATTTAGAATTAAAGTATTAGGTAAATGTATACATTCTCGTATTTATCATCGATTATTTATAATAAATTAATATAAAAAACAACGCTCAAGTAAATACGGAAAATTATTTTTTCTAGCTTAGAAAAACTAGCTTTTTGAAATTCAAAATTGAATTTAATCGGGGCTGGATGGATCACTGTAAAAATATATTTAGCTGGAGTGTAGTTATCCAAAAAGCTTGGGAAAAACTATGCTTTATTTAGATAAAAGAAAATTTTTATAGAACTTTGATCAAATATTTAGAACCCCAAAAAATAACAAAGGTAGGTACCTACTTATGATAAGCTGTGTCAAAAATATCAATGGCTCAAATTTTGAAATGTTCTTTATCGTGTAAAATGATTATAAAAGAATTTTTATTAATCAAGTGATGATTCTTTTGATCACATTTAATTGGACTATTTTATAATATTACCTGTACCAAATATTCAAGTTTTGACTATAGCTAGTAGTAATCATAATGAAGTTTTTGTAATGGAATGGTGTAATCAATTGATAACTATAGAAAAATGATACTCTTAACGTTGGCAGAAAAAACAACTCTAAATAGACGATACCGATAAAGTGACTTTTATTTTGTATACCAGCTTCCTCCAAGTATTGACAATTTACAATATTATAAAAGTATAGGTGTGTAGTATTTTTTGTAGCTGACGAGCAAATGGTTAATAATTTATAATAAAATGTCTGTTTCACACTGCAGTGGTCAATTCAATCAGAATTGTCTCTTATTGTCACGATTAGTGTGACGAAATCAATTCACGCTTCCAATAACCGAATTAGTAGTGAGATCAGCCTTTATGATCCTCGTATAATTTATGCTGGCGACATTTTTATGTAATTTAAAAAGAAGCAGTTCATGGGAATGTCATATTGTACTTTAAATAGATGGAGGAGGGTAAGTTTATTTCTACCATACATCGACAACCACCAGGTCGCAATCCAAATCTGGCCCTCTACTCTACTCTAGTTTACAAGACCAATCATCACAAATTTTGTAATCACTATATAATATTAAGACGGTACTTCAGTGAAACGGCAAAATAATTTTCAACCATAGGCGCGACAAAATTTTGGACTCGCTGGTAATCTGAGAGCGAACGTCGAGGTGTGAATACTTAAATTTGTTTCGTGATGGCGACGGGGGTATTAATTATTAAATCGTATAAAGATTACTAAAAACGTTACCCATTTACTTGAAAAAGAAAACATGTCAATGAATATATTATTATTGTTACTAATAGAACAACAAACAGAATATTAAATGGACGCATGTTGGATTTATATGACAAATTATATTTCGTTCGGCATGCGTCATTTGCACCCGCGACCCGTAATCCGCGCACCGCCTAGCCACGATCTTTTTAGATCATGCGTCAACTGACGTATAGCCTTAATGTTTTGTCGTTAATTATATAAATGAATGAAATAATAAGTAGGTAGTAACGTCTTGTTTTAATTCAATTGATATTAATTTATTGTATTTAATAACCCAGAACTATAAAAGGTATCCCACTCCTGGTTTAAATCATAGTATCCCAAATATATTTGGCTTACCGTCCCCGTTTTTAATATATCCTGATTTCTGACCCTCGTACGGAAAATTGTATTTCCATCTCAATTATTAATAATAAATTGGATTTTTTAATTTCACCAAAATATTTGTGTAGTTAAATCTAGTTTTCAAATAAAATAACTTTGAACTGAAATAATTATTATAGACATTAAATAACTAGGATAAAATTCATATAATTGAAGTCGATTGCTCACAAATAATAATCTAGTAACAAATCAAATCTGTAATACAATTTAAAATAATAACAAATGAAAATGATCACCGTATATTATATTAGACTCTGTATTTATAATTTCACTCCTAATACTGAATGCCCAATTATTTTACTTACGGGTTCAGTCCAGACCAAGATCACTAATTGAGTGCCCATTCTTCCAAACAAGAGACTTCGATTTTTAAACTACAAATTTTAATCAATTACAATCCACTGATATACTATTTGTAATATTAATTGTTGGGGATATTTTGTGTATTATTTCATATGCAATGTATTCCATTTTATTTATGACGACAATTAATTTATTCAATTACATGTTTTTATTAAATAAGTCGTTTTTGTTGGAGAATGAATATATGTATCGATGGGTTCTTGCATATATATTATATGTCTTGATTGTCTTGTCTGCATCATACCGTCATGCCGTAAAATTATTTTACATACAAAATAGGGTATTTGAGAAGATTATACTCATTCAAATCAAATAGGTAAATTATATTACGAGTACTTATGTACATTTCGCCTTGATTTTCAATCGATTCGAATCGTTTCTTTTCCGAAGCAGAACTGGATACAAGAACATTATTTGTTTTATAAAACCCTCAGAAACAAACGTATTTGAAAATTTATAGAAATATTCTTGGAACGAGTCGAATTCGTAAACGTATCATTTGCTTTTTATGTGTACAGATTTACCATCCTACCGATACTATTTATCACATTACTTTGATTAAATAAAAACACGTCAGGGTACATAATTATTATGAGTTATTCACAATGGCATAATTTATATTCCCAATAATAATAATTCATTATATTTATACAAAAATATAAATTAAGACAAATGAGTTCACACTATATTGTTCCTATTACCTCTCCATCAACATGCGCCATGTCATCACTCATCAATGATCATCAAATCATCAAACTCATCATCAATCATCACATGCAGTAGGTATACCATCTAGCGGGTGCCGGACGAAATCCCGAATGCTGAAATCCCGAATGGCCGAAATCCCGAAAGCCTAAATCCTGTAAGCCGAAATACCGGAGGCCGAAATCCCGAATGCCGAAATCCCGAAAAATAAAAAATACAAATTTTTTCCACAATAAACGGTTTTTTGTCTCTCTTGTAAAAATTGCGCAATTCAAGATAAGTGTTAAGATTGCGCAATTATTACTGTTTGTATTTTTTTATTTTTCGGGATTCCGGCCATTCGGGATTTCAGCGTTCGGGATTTCGGTATTTGGGCTTTCGGCCTTCGGGATCTCGGCTTTCGGGATTTAGGCTTTCGGGATTTCAACCCAAACCCCCTTCAAGCCTATACCGTGGCGTAACAAACATTAGGCATTCTTGAAATAATCCCGAGAATGTCCGAAGAGCAACATTTTGAAACCCAAGTTAATGTGTATCAGAGTGTATTTATGATTTTGCTATCGTTATTTTTTATAAAAATAGATGTTCCTTTTTATCGTAAGACACCGCAGCCCGGAAACTTTCTGAATGCAGACAATTTTTCACATACAAAAATCAACTTGAACCGAACCAAAAATATTTGCTTTAATAACCCCTTTATATTCTGGCACAGTATTCAAACCGAGAAATTTATTTTAGTAATCGTTGGTCCGATTAGAGTTTAGATTTTGGATATTGTTGGACATTATTTCTGATGAGTTTTATAGCCCTAAACAGCTGTCATCATGAATAGCTAAAAAATAAAGAATTAACTTACGTTGAAATTAATTTACTAAAATAAAAAACATTATTTTTATTTAGCGAATAATTCAGAATATTTTAGAATGTAACATTCTTTATTGAACATAGATAATTTTGAAACACGTCAAAAACATAATTTATAAATATATTGGCCGGAATCCGATGAATTCTAGTTCGAGGAGTCCTGTATGGTGACTTATTTTAAATAGATTTTTTCTAATAGATGTATTTCAAAAAGTATGAATGACTAAAAAAAACTATTTAGGTATTATTATATTATTTATCCCAACTAATTAACCATATTGTTAAAATATGAATATATTTTTTGGATTAATAAATTAAATCATTATAGGTACCTATGCATTATTTGTATTTTATATTATACCATATTATGAATATTTAATATCAAAGATTGATCTGCATAAAACATTAGGAAGAATAATATAACATTTTAATAAAAACTGCTGACAAAAGCTTTGTTGCCATTACAAGTATGAATATGTCCATAAGCTTTTTGATAGCTGACATTTGATATACTTAGGTTTTTCATGCATTTAGACTTAATTAGATAGTTAAAACATTCTTTATACTTGTCTTGTGATATTATTTCCTATATAAAATAATTTATAATATTTCTTTAAATTAGGCTGAAAAAGAGATTGGATTTTTACTCTGTTAAGTATTTGGCTATATATTGGAACCCTCATGAAATGTTAATAGCAAATTCTCAATTACTCTGTTAGCGTTATGAAGATGATATTAGTATATGACATGGGCTAGCTGTCACTCCGATGTGCGCTCATATATGACACGTGTCACTCCCAACGCGGTGTGTCTCACCACACACCCCACGTGGAATGTTGCCTGCCTGCCGTGAAATTATTTAATTAATAAAAGAATTTGATTAATCAGTAAGTGGATAATGTGGACAGATGCTAGATAAATATATTTTTATTATTTATAATAGTTTTAGGGAAGGATGCCATGCCTTTTATTGAATGTTCACGAAAAAGAATGCACGATATTTTTTATAGTATGATAACGTCGATTTCATGTTTCAGCAAGAATTTCATTATTGTACTAAATCATCTATATAAATAATTCTATATGTAAATGAATACATATTTTTGAAAACCCTTTGGAACCCTCCTATCAGAAAAACCATTCGAACTCACTTCATTCACTGTCCGAATGATTGGTCTTATCAATTAATAATTGTCTATTACTGCTGGTTGTTTCAAATTCTGCCAAGAAATGGCAACCAAGTTCATAATAGAAATTAAGGTACTCGTAATACACAGAAATTATCAAAATTAATTTATAACGTCCTCGAAAAATATGTATTACTGATATTATTGTTATTATAATTAACATTAAAAATAGTTACAAGATAAAAAGAACTTTTTATATACAACGTTTTTAAATTTTCTGTTGAATCATATAAACTTGACTTGACTTGACTTGACTAGCTAAAACGATCATAAAAAATGTGTTTGATAGAAATACTGAATAAATATAGAATACTGAAATGTCATTTTGACATTGTCATATTGACCCCAGACCCCTAGCAACCTATAATAGTGTTTTACTTTTTACGGATTTCTTCCGAAATAAATTTTTATACACAACAGAATTAACTGAAAATGAATTCAATTCTACTTAAAGATGGCGAAAAGTATTAAAAGAATGCATTGGCATCGTGTTCTCATATATTCTAAAAGTTTCAAATGTCTAGCTAGTCGGGAAGTTAGTTAAAAATCGATTGCAACGTTTCTACTGGATAAACAACCACCGGACAAACAAGAATACGACCTAATAAAAACGTTGTAATAAAGAAAAATGTTGTTGATTTATCTATGGTTACTAACTATATGATGGTAAACAATTAATACCAAGATACCTATAGGGTACTTTCTACTAATATAAAGTGTTTAAAATTATTATAGTTAAATAAATTAATGTAATATTCTTATATCTCGTGTATATCCATTATTATTTACGTAAAACTTGTTTTTTTCATGGTTTTTTCCTTTTCTGTTTTATGAATAAAATAATTATAATTTTTCAAAATAGGTATTAATTAACTTAGATGGTATTTTGTGGTGAATTAGAAAGGTACGTTATTTACTAAAAAACAAAGAAGATCTGTTTTATGTTAAAATTAAATAGTAAGTAAATTATTTATGGAATATTTAGTAAAATAGTTAACACTTTTTATAGCAATATAATGTAGGTAAACGAGTAGGTATGAAGAGATTAAACTTTTGTATTTAATAAACTCTCCAATACAATTAACATAGTTTAATTTAGAGACATCGACGTTCTCTTAATGGCGCAAAGCACATAATGTCATGAGATCTCATTAATCAGCTCGTAGACGATATTGTTTAGGCTTGAAAGATTTTACTAATCAGTATATAGGAATGTCACAGGTTATGGAAATCCCCTTAATAACATGTTGAATATTTAGCCGCGCACCTGGCGGACCTCTGTCACAGCGCGCTGCCAGACCAGGCGCAGACGAAGCGTGTAATTGTGTCTCGTGGTAGTTCTCTATAGTACAGGGGTTTTCAACAGGATTTTAATCAAGAGTACATTGGTGCCAAGACAGAATTAGTGGCTACACTGGGAAAAAGAGTAGATAGTAAAATTTCTACATGAAGTAATATAATCTCGTCGTGCGTATGCTCGAGTAAAAGCGCCTTTTCACGCTGCTGATTTTCGTCACATAATCTGTAGGCGGTATCATTATTTTGTGCCATGTTATTGATTGAACACGAGGTTACGAGCAAGCTATCCAAAAAATGTTCTGAAAATCCTTTCGTAATTATTGATAATTTAAAAGTAATTATGAAATTTGTCATAAGTAAAATAATTTAACATCACTAACAGTATTTTAGATTTACTAAATATGATAATAATATAATAATTAGATCACAATCGAAACCATCACAAAAAAGCAATTATTCACAATAAATCATAAATTAATAAATTGTATATTTAGTGACATTATATTATTATGCATTTATCTGACACAGTACTAAACTACACGGCGTTATGTTATCGATCCAAATAAGATCATAATATGGGCCTCCACAAAGTGGAGGTTTTTATTAACGTATTTTTGTTTTTACGAGAAATGGATGGACTTAATCAACCTCTGCTTGAAAAACAATACGTATATTTGCCAGACCCAGGATTTGAACCTAGGACCCACAACATTATAAACCGACGCGTAAGCCGCTCGACCATCGTGGGCGTATTACAGATATGTTAATATTAACTACACTATTATTTCATATTAATATAGTTAACTGCAAGTTTTAAGATAAATTTCCACTAACACTAATTTATATACTTACTAATAAGTACCTACCGACACACTAACGTTAAAACTATATATAATATCAAAAGAAAATACGTAAATTAACTTGTTATTTAAAGTGAATTTCTTAAATATTTATTCAAAAAATGTGGTTAAAATTTTAAAATATTTTTTTACGAAACACTGTTGGGAGCCCGCCGGCTTACTTAAACAGTAGCTAGCACCCTTAGATTGTAAACTTTAATACATTGTAGTCTATTATAAATGCTGAATATTTCAATATGTCTTGTATCCCGGTGCGATATTTGCGGTTAATTTAAGTGATTTCACGTGAGTTATAATACTGCACTACAATCTGGTTAATTAATGCCTAAATTCATGTAGCAATGTCAGTTGTCAAGATAAAGTCTCTTCATACAACTAAAGTACACGTATATTCTAAAATAATATTTTTAGAGAGCAGAGGCATTTCGGTGAAAAAAAAGATTTTTAATAGATTCTGCGTATATTGTTGAAACTATTTAACTGATACGGCACGTGTTTAGTTTACACTATCAAATTTATCGAGTAGGTACCCCTGTGGAGATATCGAATATTTATACTTGTCCTTCTCTTATATTGATGATACGAGGACCGTGATAGAAAAAGAGTTTTCTCTATTAAATAAAGTCAAAAGTAAACTATAATATTCCTTTCTAAGCGGGTGTATAATAATATGAACCTTCAGTTCAGAAGTTTATATTAACAATTATTATTTTAACAAGGAATAGTTGTAACCATATTCGTGAAACCATTTGGCTCTTTACACTGAATCAAACGTAAATTAAAAAAAATAAAACAACACGCATTCTTTCTTTCTCATCAATCTTTCTTTCATAAATACAAGTATAAAATTCCTTCCCTACTAACTTAATCATAAAAAAAGTTATAAATGTTTTAAAAAATTATATTGATTTTTATATTCTCTTTTTTGGTACTGGGTAAAACTGTCAACATAATAAATACGCCAATTATTCCAAGATTTCGGCAATGGGGTTGAGAATTGAGAATAATAATTCAACGATATTCTTTCGACCATGTCCGATCCTAATAGGATCATATGGGCCTCCATAGAATAGAGGTTTGTATTGACAGATTTTGTTTTTTTTTTTTACGAGAAATGGATGTCAGCCACTTGTTCAACCTATTAGGTCCATACCCTGACACACACAAATTGAAAAACAATATGTGTACTTGCCAGACTCAGGATTCGAACCTGGGACCCACGGCGTTATAGTCGAACGCTTAAGCCGCGCGGCCACCGTGGGCGTATATTCAACGATATACAAGGTATATAACATTTTGTTTCGAACATTCTACTAGTAGGCATAAATTTTACATGTTATATAATATGCTAGATATCATATTAACACAATGCTTACGGGCCCTTTTAATTAATTTTGTAATTAACGTGTTAATTTGCATGTGAAAAGTAATTAGCAAAAACACAATTTTGTGCGGCCCGTAAGCTATGGGTTAACACTATTTTTAATAGCCGAACTGGCAATTAAACTCAGACAATGCTTGTTTTTAGTGCACTAGTTAAACCGCATTTGTCGCGGGTATAGTGAGATTCAGAAGCACCAACTGGATGGCGGGACATCTGGGCGTGGCACAAATAAATGAAATGTGAATAAAATTACACTGGTGTTACGATTTGCACCAGCAAGTCTAATTATATACCTTCATATTTCCTGTAAAATGATATGTAAGGATATAGTTATTGCAAAGACTACACGTTACACATCATTATAATATTAGACTTGCTTGTATACTCATAGGTTCAAGTCGAAATACATATTTATTTATTCTGACATTTCATTCCAGATGTTCGTCGTCCAGTTGCCAGAGCTGGACTGGATGTACCTATCCCACACTTTGCGTTATGAATTTTTCAGATTACTGATATTTTTTTTCAATAATATAAAGTACATAATTCAATAAATGAATGTTTTTGATATAATTTAAAACATGAATCATATTAGTATCAAAAAATATCTGTAGATGCCGTGAGGAAATAGTTGATCGATACTGGCTCCAACTAAAGGCAGGGCAGGGCGTGTGTTGTTTGCGACCAAGTTAACGAAGTAAGTGACCACATAGGAGCCAAATTGCGTTATTGATGGTTGACACTGATTCTATTGCAACTGCTGTTTCTCGCAAACCAAGTAGGAATTATCCTGTTTGTACATACAATGTCGCTGGGAATTAAATATCTAATTGGAAGAGTCAATAGCAGACCAATTTAATGCAAGGAATGATATAGATACACACAATAATTTTATGTAGATCTTATAAATTAAATCTCACAATAATCCTTTATCTATACTATTCCAGTGGCGAAGATTGGAGGTAGGCTGTTAAGATCACTGAACTAAGAATACAATAATTTTCAGATGGTGCTGGTTAGTTTTTAAATTTCATTTAAATCCTGCTAACCGAACCATAAGAATTTAAGTATGCTGTGGGCGATCAGACGAAAATATTTCACACTTTTTCAGTCATATTTATTTGTTTTCGTTGAATTAAGAATAGGTACATATTATTAGAGGTGGTGTTAGTTAGTTTTCTTTAATCATTAAACCCTGCCTAAACCAAGCAACAATAGATCAAAATTATTCTTCTATCTATTAAATATCTAAAATTACGTATGATTTAATGGCATCATTTTAGATACTTTACAGATAGATGAATATTTTTTATACTAATATCTACTATACGTAGGGTTTAATTGAATTTTAAAAACTAATGAACACTATCTGAAAATTGTAGGCTTAGTTCAACGATAACAAAAATGTATGACTAACAAAGTTTAGTGTGCACTATTTATGTCGGAACTTAAAACCCTTCATCTACCCTTCGCTACTGTAATATTCACTCCTAAGTTTATTGGAAACATACATTTGATGAAATCTTTAAATACATTTGAACCAAATGGAATAGGAACCCACTTCTATTGTATTCCGGATGATCGATTTACCAATTAATATACAGAACCAAGAACCAAGTATTATTTATATAAAAAGCTGTTTTGAAATTTCGTCAATAATATCAACTATATTTTGAAATTTTAAATCAATTTATTAATATAAAATTTATTAATTTGACACATTTGGTTTCTGGTGATCCTCTGCTTTGAGAACGGTGTCTGAGATTGTTCGTCGCTTGACTGACAGCTGATAGTACCTACCATTATAACTGAATACCTACCCCCGACAGTAATTAACACGTGAGAGATACAAGAAATATATATATTATTTTCTTATACTTATATTAACTTCACACTGTTATTTTTGTATTATACTTTTTAATGTTAATATGTTGTGTATATTCCTAATGTAATCATTTATAATGTATACCTACTATACCTATACACTATATTTCAAGGTGTTGTGACAATAGGAGTTTTTTTCTATAAAATAAGTGAAAAGGTTTTTTTTGGTGTGGTTAACATCAAAAGGTAAAAAGCAAGCATTTCGAATAAATATTTAATATTCTCATACCTTTATAAATATTATGATTTTAAAAGATACTGTACGTGTCTTCACTTTTATTTAAATAAAAACACATAAAAGGGCGGCAGAGTACGCGGTGTATCAAAATGATCACATTTTCTTTTTCATCTTGTTGTTTTTTTACAAGATACAAAATAATAAAGGCCAGATTGCTTCTTAAAATATCTCCCACCTCAGCCATTCTGCGGCTTTATAGCTGTGTAGGGATATATTTAATTCAGGGCTCTGCCAAACCTATGTTGCGAAGCCAAACTCAAAATGGATATCGAAGACACAATAGTAATTTTTTTTAAATAATGTTAGCATTAATTATTATTCTTAAACGATTAGATTTTTACTGAACCATTTTTTGTATTTATAATTAATTGTACTTACTTATTTTTATGACTATTTATTTAGGTAGTTACTGTAGTGCCTATATTATATTAATGATTTTATTTTATTTTATCTCCTTTGACAATATGTAATATGTGTAATTTATTTACATGGTTTTACAGTACGTATTAAATTTTAGCAATGACATTTATTACGGTACCTACTTTATTCGAAGTATATAACATCTAATTAAAATACTCAAAATAATACACAAAATACCTTGTTCCTAGATTTGGGTTTGGAAATTTTGCAAATAAATATGTTAATTTTTGTATTTAGTTCAAATGAACTTAGCAATTATACACAACGAAATTTTACAGTTTATAAACAACCCAAACATTCCCATTTATAATTAAATTAATAAAATCCCAGAAAGGGTTATTCGATTTCATGACCCATTTAAGATTTTTTTTTGTTGAATTATAAAGAAAATACCTTTCTACATGAAATGGCATTATTAACTCAAAACTTTAAAATTTTGACATGTTTTCCGGGATTGATTGTTGGAATCGATATATTAATTATTTACTGATACATGCATCATGTGAAAAATAAAATGATCTTACGAAACAAACCAACCGAATCACCATAAAGAATCATTTTTATGAAAAAATATTTTCATGAAAAAACATTTTTTACCATATTGAAGTGCTGGTCGCAAATCTACGTTCATGCCTCTACCACACATTTGCCACATAAATTATTATAATACCTTTAGGGATAGTGAGGGTTGTGGAGAAAGAATTTCGTAGTTGTTTGGAGGTTTTACGAGGAGAGAGTTTATTTATCGTTTCAAGAATATATATATACAATGATAAAAATTACGAAATGTTATAATCGCAATAATTATATTGTTAAATTGACTGGCGATGTAGGTACTGAGATGGTAATATAATCGCGAGACTGGACTCGATTGTGTCTGAAAATAAACACAATATTATGATGATTAAACGAGTGTGACTAACAATACGTTTACAATTTGAGAAATACTAATATTAATAATTTTTATCGCCAGTGTAGTATTGGAAAAATTTATTTAACTGAGTATCTAAGCTACATTAGGTACTTATATTATACTAGCGTTAAAAGTCGTTTGAAGAAAACACAACATTTGAAATCACTACAATGTCGTTTTTAAGAATGGTCACAATCTTTAAGCCATATTTGATATAAATTATAAAGGATTTCAAGTAAAACATATTTTTATTTAAAAAAAAAAAATAACCCGTATTTTAAAAATAATGTAAAAAATGCATTGGAACTATGAATAATTCAAAAACTTTTAAAGCACATTCAAAATATCGTAATAATTTACATTTAATGATAATAATATACAATAATTAAATGAAAGTTTTCAAGAAACGAACATTTTTTTAAAAATCGAAAGTATATTAAGTTAATCTATTTTTCTTTAATGTAGTTATTATTAATTCTTTAAAACAACACGTATCGGCGTAATGTAAATTATCAATTAAATATATGTAACTCCTTATTTTGTATTCTATCGCTAGATATCCCCGTAGTATTGTAGATGAGGCGATTTTTTCAATTTGTAATATATACTATATTAAGATTTTTAAGTATCCGCTGTAGTTTAAAAAAATAATTTGAAAATAAACAATATTGGTAAGTAAATGGTGTGCTTCGTCGCCAGCGTTTGACACAGCCCTGGTTCTGAATACCTGAGAGTCTACCGGGTAAACGTAAAAACTGACGATGACTTCCAGCGTAGATTTTTATTTGTGCAGGGCTGTACATGCGATTAAATGACAACAACCTGTGGCCCGCGCGCCTTCTGCGCCGAATTCATCGCTGGAAATTTCCAGGAAAGGTAGCGCACGTCACAATTTACGCACGTTTACCTGTAAAATGCTCTGCCATACTTTGTAATCAGCCTTTTCTGTTCGAGATACAGAAAGGACAAGGATATATTTTTTTATTAAATTTACTACTGAGCTAATATTATCCTCTGAGTGAATCTTCTAATATAATTTTGCAGTTGGCTATTAATTATCAACATCGATTTTATATTGTAGCCTCTTGTAGTGTTACAAATAATATATATATAATAGATTTATTAATGCCGTAGACAACGGGTAGATCTAAGTGCGCACCCCACATCTCCACTCACTTGAACCTCACCATTCAACTTAACATAGTCGTTATTTTTACAGAATTTTCCGGAACTCAATTGAATATACACCCTTCCGTACCTAATGAAGATCCATTTCAAAGCATAGTAAATAACACTACAAAGTCATCTTTTCTACATTGATTTTTTAGTTATAGTAAATAATTTTTGTCGTTACTATCTGGCTTAATTTTGTGTATTTCAATCGATGCTAAATAAATCAATGTACGTACGTATAAATGTAAAAGTAAAAACAACAAACATCGAAGTAAATTATTTATACATATCTAATTTTATTGACTACAATTGAATTTCAAATAAACTTTTATTGTAGAACATAAAATTGTAGTATTATAACACAACATGACTTATTTTACACTGACATTTTGTCAGCAATAAATTTCATCCAATGGCATTAAAGATCCATATACGTTAACATTAATAGCAATTGAAAAACAAAAAGAGACATCTGAGATGAATCAGCGTGTAACTTTTCACATATATGGAATTTTTATTAGTGTAATACCACGCGTATGTAGTTATTTGATGGGTTTATATGACAAATACACGGTATTATAATGTTTCCTAAACTAGCACCCCGGAGATTGACCACAGTATTTTGTAACCATTCTCAAACTTTTATGAAATATCTCAATAATAAATGTTCAGATAAATAAGCACCTTTTTGATTTATAAGTATTATGAAATTTTATATTCCAAAAGAATAAGAAATAAACTATGAATAAAAAGGAATAGTTACTGTAAATTTAACAGGAATTTTAATTAAGACGGTACTTCAGTGAAACGGGAAATAATTTTCAACTATAGGTGCGATGAAATTTTAGACTCGCTGGCAATCGGAGAGCGAACGTCGAGCTGTGAACACTTAAATTTGTTTCGTGATGGCGACGGGGGTATTAATTCTTAAATCGTGTAAAGATGACAAAAAACGTTACCCATTTACTTGAAAAAGAAAACATGTCAATGAATATATTATTATTGTTACTAATATAACAATAAACCGAACATTAAATGGACACATGTTGGATTTATATGACAAATTATATTTCGTTCGGCACGCGTCATTTGCACAATCCGCGCATCGCCTAGCCATGATCTTTTTAGACCATGCCTCAACTGAGGTATAGCCTTGGAATTATTTCATTACTGTAGCTGATTAATAAAAAATACCTACCTTGCTTATAAATATCTGGATCTGCTAGTACCTACAAACTTCACTTTTTCGTGAATAGAAGAATGTAATTCAAAATTAACTTTAAGATTTGCAAAAGAGGGTGCATTTAAATATTGCAACATTAGTTAATTTCATTACATTGTATATTGCAGGTGGCTGAAAAAAATAATTCAACCTTTACATTATATTGTAATATGGGTGTATATTGAAAATTCGCTTTTATTTCTTTGACTTTTATATAAATGGGTAAAAATGGGTAAATGGGTTGTTAAATCTAAGGTAGGATCGACTAGTGTCGAACAAGATCTTCTTGTCAACGTGTTAAAACTGTGAACTAATAAGCCCCTCGTACTTTTAACCGCACTTCGACTGCAATGACTTCCGATTATCGACGAGTTGTCCACGTGTTAAAACTGTGAACTAACAAGCCCCTCCCATTTAGTTCATCGCACTTCGACTCCAGCGACTTCCGGTTATTGCCTAGATCTTCTTTTCGGACAGTGGTAGGTCAATGATACCATTACATTATGTAATCGGTGTAGCCAATGAACGAGTGTAATATTAATTTCTCCAACAATATTTCGTTTGTTGGAGTTTTGGCCCTACAGTTTTTTTTGCTGAAAAACAGCTATACATACCGTCATCCAACGCGATACGTCCATGCATGGCGCCCACAAGGGGGGCTGACAGGGCTCTAGTCTGGAGGCCCGGGCTCAGGGGAGGTCTGGCGTGGCGAGTCTACCAGATCGACCAAATAAGTGAGATAAACACATAGCAAAAAAAGTCGCCTGTTCGCTGTCGCTATTTTACTATAACATTTAGATAAATAAAAAAATAAATCGCTAAAAATACATTGAATACCCTTAATTTTACCTCAATCACCATTTGGAAAATACTACTCCAGAGCATCACACCGCCTTTATGCTTAGCGATAGGTAGGGGGGCCGCCAAAGATACTAGCCTGGGGCCCGCTTCAGGATATGGGGGCCATGCGTCCATGTGAATGATGTATAAATCGTAAATACATAACGTAGATACATCGAAAATAAGCTAGTTACTGTTCGTGGTATGGCAATAAAGAAATTTGTCGAAAGTGCCGCCTTGATAACATAACAAAGGCGACTGACGGACCTGCACCAATCATTGACCGTGGGTCCTCTGCACCCAATCAAAGTCCCGTCGCCACGTTGCATAATGTTGACAAATAAATGTTCACAAAAATGGTGATTCAATATTTATTTTTGTATTTATTTTTAAGTCTCTCATAAATCAACCTTAACTGCTGTCATTTCTTTCAAAAACAATATATTTGAATATCATTATTAGTAGGATGACAGGCACTGTAAAATGAAGTTAATTAAGATAGTAATTCTTTATCGGATTATCAGTTTATTTAAATTCATTTATTTCAATGTGTAATTCTTCTGCTTTTTTATTTAACCAAAACTACATAGTTTGAGAATATTAAAGCTAGACAATTCAGTGAAATAAAATAACAGAATAAAACACCTACGAAGGTGTTTATTAAAAAGTACTTGAAAAGGTATCATTGCATTTAATGTTAGCATAAAAATACACGCATGTTACAAGTCAGGTATCTTTCCCATGTTAGAAATTAATATCGTAAAATAACTTTAAGAGATTTTAAAGGTAAAATAAATAATAAAATTAGCATTCTGTTGAAATGTGTATATTCTGGGGATATTTATTGTGTAGGTATTTTTATAATTTATTTAATTCTTTTTCACTTCTTATTTTACCATGATTACTCTATGACGATACGATTCACAAATAGTGTAACAAGCTATATTATTTAAACTTTATTGTAAATACAACGTATTTTTTTATATCTCACTTTCAATAATTACTTCACCATATCATGCGAGAGCATCGGAAAACGATCGTCACACTATTCCCTCGATCCATCTCAACGTTCGTCGCCTCCTGCCATGTGAGACCTATAATAGCACTTAGATCGCTGTTGTAGCGTTGTATCAGGTTGAGGGAGGATTGACCAAAGCGATGGAATCCATGCTGCTATGCAAACGTAATACGTTTTGTACC
Organism: Rhyacophila brunnea; assembly: GCF_057557595.1. Lineage (NCBI taxonomy): Eukaryota > Metazoa > Arthropoda > Insecta > Trichoptera > Rhyacophilidae > Rhyacophila > Rhyacophila brunnea. Next base: position 1,826,727 of record NW_028232796.1, on the reverse strand, counting down.
CAGTGACGTCCCGTGGGAGTAGGCAGATTGAGCGTTGCTTGGGAGCGGCAGTTACTGGAAGGGCGGCAAATCGAGGAGAAATATCTACCTAAACTTAGTAATACCGAAAATATCTTTCCATTAAAAATTCAGTTTACTGGTTGGAAACATAATGTATTAATTAACATAAAAAGTTTAACAGGACTGTCATTTACTGTAGGGTTCGCGATGTCTAGTTTACTTCCGCTGCTCTTCGGCGTCCTTGGTGACCAGAAACGACACGAGCAGATTTGCGAATAATTACAGTTTATATTTTGTTAGTAATGTATCCACACAACACATTTCTTAGATATTGGAGTCATGAATGGATGATAAAAATACTGTATAAAGATTGAGGCAACATTTTGGCGCTGATCAGGGGCGGCATTCTGTCTAGGGACGTCACTGTTCGTACCAGTGGCGAAGGGTATACGTAGACTATTAAGATCCGACTTAAATAGTGCACACTGAATTTTGTCAGTCAAATGTGCCTATATTGTAGGTGAAAACAAGCCAGAACCGTCATTCCTGTTTAAAGTATGCCAACGATTATATAGATTTAAGTTTTATCACTACATTAACTGTAGTGTCCAGGCGTATTTTTTGTACGGACAGAAAAACCTTAGCTACATTAAATAACTTAATCCATGAAGAACATTCAGTCAATATTATTATAATTTTAATAATGTTAATACTATCGACCGAAGCTATTTGATGGAATTCGAATTTAAATTCTAATGGATTTAAGTTTTGTACTATTCCATTGACTTAATATGTAGATGATAGAGTTTTTACCTATTTTATTGTATTACTATGTTAGAGTTAATTTTATTTTTCAGTGTATATTTGCCTTTTGGTGAGTGTACATAGTGCCTGAAGATGACGAAAGGCGAAACCCGGGTCGCAAAAAACGACTCAAATTTAATAGTACAAAACTTAAATCGATTAGAATTTAATTAAATGTATTTTTATATTCACAATTTATTGTATCAATAATATCTTTGCTTCTGTATAATATGATATAATATTCTTATTGCATGAATAAATTTTTCCTACAGCAGAATTTTAATGATTATCTTGCATACAACTTTAATCCAAAATTAGGCATCTTATATATTAATATATAATGTTTGAATAAATTCATAACACATCACAGAGAGCTAGCTAGCACTTTAACGTCATAAATAATATGTGCTACGACATGAATAATCGTCGAAGTGTTTTGAAAGTACGTAATCTAAAAGCAATAAAATTACAGCTTTTTATTTACGCAGCAGGATGTAAGTTATAGACAAATTGATATTTTATATTTATTTGATATCATAAACGTATTTTTGACACCTACGTCCACAGTTAAACCGCTGCGCGTTACATAGAGCTTTGGAAAGAATATAAAAAAATCAATTCTGGACACTCGTTAAGAATGTTAATTTCTAAGTAATTTATGGTTTCGTTAGAATTTCTCATCATTGATTGTTCTTTATAGTTTCTTACAGTAGTAGGTATGTGGGTAGAATAACTTATATTCTAATTCTATTTCTACAATCAATCCAAAATTGTCATGGAAATCATATAGATACAGTCAAACTTGGTTATTACGGTCACGGAAATAGCGAGATCTCGGTTGCAATGAGGAAACATTCGTTGTCATTTTAGTTTATGATTTTCTCCATGCATTTATTCACTTTTATAACGAGCTACTTCTCGGGTATACCGAGCAATACGGTTAATGTGTCGATCGGTTAAAAACAAGATTTTCGACCCTAAGCAATAAAACCCGACCGGACAGTTAACTAGGCCGATGCCGCCGGGATCGGATTACGTTTATGACACTAGTCAAGTGTCTAATTGGTGTTTTCGCCGACAACATTGAAAAAGTATCCACGCATATGGTTGAAATTTCATGTACAAAATCCAAACATTGTGAAGTCAGTAGGTACCTACCAGCGCCAGCGGCACTTCATTCGTTTTCAGATTGTTTATGTTCTATGCTTAAATAGAACGTGGCGCGAAAACTGTTAATACAACGAAAAACGAGTAATGCTTATAACGAGCAATTTCAGTCGGTCCCACCTTCCTCTTAATAACCAAGTTCGACTGTAATATTATATTCGTGTATATTTTCATAATATATGTCTAAAAATATAAAATTATTTTTACTTATTACGTACAAATTTTAAGCTTATAAATAAGTGCTTACACTTATTCATTGAAAATAACAGTACCGATCTGACCATCTTCATTTTCGTATATTAGCATAAATTTTACATTATTCATGTAAACAGATACACTTGTTTTCACTATAAGATATGTACAGTGTATCAGTGAGTATTCAATTGCGATAATTATGTTGCTAAAATTTTTTACATTCTTTGAATGGTCTTTTACACTCAAGGTTATGGAAAATAAACATATTTTAAAGATTTTACTACGAAGTGATCGCCTCGCATACATTATGGAACATGAGAAAGGCATTTTCCCATCTAGATTCCAACTATTTTTTACTGTTCTATTTTTTCATAATATGCCTCTCTACTACAATATACCTACTCATTCTGTTATTTTTAGTTTATAGAGCTTTTTTAAAATAATATAAACTTTGCTTTTCATACTTTCCTTGCATTGGGTGTCATTTTCCATTTTTCCATTAGTTTTTCGCAATTTTGCCATATTTTGTAGAAAGAATTTTTTTAGATCTTTTTCTAGATTATCAATATTTGATATAGGTATTATATACATATGATATTGTTTTGTAAAAAGATAAACTGAATGTCACTAATAATTCTTATTTTTAATAGATCCTTGTAATCCAATACTAATAGGTACCATACAAGACTTTAGGGTGTACATAGGTATCAGTCGGTTTTAATTTAAAATATGTAATTTGGAACAGTCTAATACAAACAATAATTGTAAGAAAAAAATCTTAAACCGAGTAGGATTTTAAACACACCGCTTTTGATTACCGGTTGAATACTTTGTCCATCAAGTTAGTGGATTAATTTATAAAGCCTGTACATGAATAGCAACCGAAAGTTGTTTTTTTTATCCCACATCATTCAGTCAACGATTTTTTTTCTGCGTGTGTTTGTGAGTCTATTTGAAATTATGTATTTTGAATATAAAAAGCTTTTTGTTTTTCAATTTTTAAATACTACCACTTTAAAAAGGCCACGAGTATAAATTACAGCAATGCGAGTAGTGAATCAGTAGAATAGTAAAACAATCAATGAAACAATCACACTTGATATATCACCATCACAATGATATATTTTAACCTTACCAGGAACCGAACCGAGATCCCTTGGTATGAGAACCTACGCATAAGACTGCGAAGATCGCATTAAAAATTATTATTTGATTACTTATTGAAACGATTTATTCGATCACGAAACGTGTTATGAATTATCTGGTTTGGATAAGTTCAGTGATTTTATAGTCAAGATTTTTTTACAAAATGCATTAGCCTATATTAAAATAACATCAGAGACACCCGACTAATTGAATTTACTTATGAATGAGCAAATCTAGATGACAGATTCGTTGTTGATATTTTAAAAATTTACTTACATTAAAAACCAGAGAATTTGTTGCGGTTAGAAGCTTATGACACAAATGACAAGATGTCATCGAACGTCATTTTTTGTGCGTTAATCTTGTACCACTTTGTGGCAATTATTTTTTTAGACATTTACTACATCATCAGAAGCCACTATTTTTTTCAATAGTAAAGTTACTTCACTGGTTTTTTCAATCAAGTATAATCCGGCAATTTCAATTTTCAGGTGTCATTCAAATAAAATGCATTAAACTTATTTCATTTTAACTATTCCATTTTTAATATCACATAATAATATCACAAAATTATATATTATTATTAATATAAAAAAATAACAGTGTAAACATAATATTATTTAATTATGTATATTGTATGTATCTATAATGTTAGTAACATTATTTCTTCTTCATCGTAGGGATCTTATCACTCAAGATCGCAGCACTCATGATATGGTCTTTCAGTATTTTGTAAAGATTATTTGTAGTTATATATTTATTTATAAATGGCGCATGCCACTATGAAACAAAATTATTGATAATGTCATGTTCATTCTTTATTTAGTTTAGTCCATCAATCTGACTGTAGCTTAGTGATTACCAACGTGGGGCATACGCCCCACCGGGGGCAATTTGAATGTTTTGGGGGGCATTGCGCAAATCATTAAAAATGGCTAATAACTTAAATGACAGATTTACCGATTTAAAATAAATTGCTTTCCCACCTTGGATAACTCAACCGACGTTGCTAGATATAACTGGTGTAGCCATACAGTATCAAGAAGAACTTTTAGAATTGCAAAATGATGAATCTTTAACACTATTCAACATAAAAAATACAATGACGTGGCTTTATGTGGAGGGAGAAACAAAATACTAAATTATGACAAATTTAACAAGAAAATTACTGTAGCCATTCCCATCATCATATTTGTTTGGATGTGGCTTAAGCGCTGTAAATGATTTGTTACTGAAAAAAAAGAAATTGTTTTGATATCACAAACCGTGGAGATTTAGGATTAAAATTCACCAAATTAGTACCTCCTCACATAAAAACTCTTTGCACCTCACACAAAGAATAAGAATCGCACTAATTTTCTTCCGAGTTGTACATATAACATAATATACATATTTACTTACGAAAGTTAAATTTAAAATATTATTGCCTATGTGCATTTTTTATTTGAAGAATTTCATTTTTTTTTCAGAATTTGTTAGGTAACTAAGTATACAATTATGATAGGAGGGGATGACGATTTTTGTAGAGTTGAAATGAGGCATTGCACAAATAAGGTTGGGAAAACCTTCTTCAGTCTCGTTTTTAGTCTCTTTAACCTGACGAAAGACCAAATTGTCATCTGTTCTACGAGTTATATGATCAAAAAATAAGCTTTCAACGTAGATATAACCAGGAGAGTTTGTCTCAAGAGAGGAATTCACTGAAGATGGCAATGAATAATATTTTAACTTCAGTTAACAAATATATCGGGGTAAAAATACGTGCAATCAGGAAAGAAAAGCAATGGAAGAAAACTAATCTCACTGCTGAATAAATGTCTAGTGATAGTAGATTGCATCAGGAACCCTCATTACCATAGCCGTAGACAGTGTGAAGCTTTCCATCAAGGCATGAAACATATTACGAGGAGTGAAACACTACATAATATGAAGAATATTAATATTAATTATATAAATCTACCGTCGGTAGGTCGCAGTGTTTTAACGTGTTGCGTTTTTAAGTTACTGAAGAATATAATATACATTAGATTGGTAAAAGATTAATTTATTGTTTTAATAATATTTAAATATAGAAAAATAAAAACATAGAAAACTATAGTAAGTAAACAAAAAAAATAAATAAACTTCTTAGTTTTAGTGACATTTTATTACGTCATCTAATAATTGAAGTCGACGTTAAAACTAAAATATATTATAATAACTTGACAGCTGATATTAATATTAGATAAAGATATGTAAATGGGCTTAAAATGTGTACGTTCTTTTTAACAAACTACGTTATCGAAATAATATATTATGATATTAATATTTGAGCAATATCATAAAAAATCCACCATTAAACCAATAATAATTGAAGTAGCCTTTTTATTACACTAAAAACTTCAAAATCCAATTGATTTCAAATAATTATTATAATCAAATGAATTATTGATAAACTTATCTGGCCCGTAAAAGGTTAAAAGATTATATTAATTCAAAATTAATTTAGTTGAATGGACTGGTCCTGAGTCCGTCTTATTTTCATGGGCCACTGCCTACCTACTAAGTTTTATTTTCTTCATAGTATCTATCCATAAGCAGTGGCGTAGTAGAGTTTCTCTTAAGTAAATGAGTCTTATTTTAAAACATATAATATTTTTTCTTCTGTCAGCAATGAAATTATATATATATACTATTTATACTTTTCAATACATCTATAATGTATGGATGTCTGTCATCGTTATCCCCCACCATGCTTTATAAGTAAATGGCAGATATTGTTATTACTTTCATTTTATGTAGATCCTTAATCTTATGGTCAATTTAGGAGTAGGAATTTTGTATGTGTCAGATAATTAAGTGAGATAATCACGTTTCCTTGTTGTCTTTGTTCATTAAAATTTATTGATTGATTGAATTATTTAAACACTTATTCGTTTTTTTTCTTTCTGTAAGTATCTATTAATTAAATTTTACTTTCCTATTATTTATAAATTAACTAAATGATAAGCATATTTATTTATTTATTCATATTTTCCTTCTATATAAATTTATTAATTTATTAATATTTTTAATTAATCAAATAAATAATTAATCATTTTTCTAATCTTATTTTACTTCGTCTGTTGTTGGAACCAATGTGGAAGGCTAATTTTATAGAAATTTGATGGCCCAGTATTGAACGGTAACAAGTATATATTGGTATCAAAATATACGTAAAAATGAGCTCTTGCCAGTTTTATACAGAAACAACTCGAAAAAAATAATTTAGATACCTTGAGAGCCAAAACACCCATATGAAATTTTACAAACTTTCAAACAAAACCAGTTTTGAACAAATCCATTTTGAATTGTTTCCATTTAAAACCAGCGATTGACCATACGTTTCAATTTCGAATAGATACTTTCCGACACGTTTCCTTTTAAAACTTTTCAATTCTTGATATTGTAAAAATATTCAAATAATATTAAAACATAAGTATCTCAAAACTACGTTTCTTGAGTTGTTATTGTTCAATACTGGGCCATCGAATGATGTTGGGGATCTTAATGAGTCTTTAAAATGAATCATTGTCAATCCTCTTTATGCGGTGGCTAGTGAACCTAAAAAGACGGTCGATCTAAAAAATTTAAATAATTTTCCATATTTTCACAATCAGTGTTTTAATTAACGTGTTAAGTTCATTCAATTGACAACATAGTTGCTTACTTATTCAACCATAATGGCCGTAGTAGCTTAAAGTAAAGTAGGTGTTTTAGCGAATCAATGAAACAAATTTGAAACCCTGGGTCATGCCACTGCCGGAAGCACCTACAAATAAATAAATAAATTCTTCGATTCACCCACGCAGCGCTCCCGATATTGTTGTATCACCGCTCGCTGCCACATAAAATATTTTATGTGTACGTAATAAAATTAAATAATAACACGGCCAGTGGTTGAGGGAAGACCTCGAATCGGTATCTCATTGGTCGGTAAACATTTAAAGTATCGTAAACATTCCGGACAATAAATCTTTGGACGTCGATAGGCAAAAAACCATATTTGTACGCCGCTGATTGATATCAAAATAAAAACATAATTTGTACACTCGAACGAATGTTTTTCGGTCAAACACATATTTTATGATTCATTTTTACGACACAACAGAATATTAAATCTTACTTGCAAGTTTTTTATGCAATAAAAAATCCAATGTCAATGCTAAAATTACTACTAGTTAGTTTTTATCCAATGTGACTAATGAAATGATAGTAAATTATGTATAATAAGAAATAAACAATATTACTCTAATGAACGTTAAGATATTGACTCTAGGGTTAAAGGATTATCTATATTTATAATTTTAAGTTTATCCATATTGGGTATATCAAAAAAGTATTTTCCAATTTATCGTTACCAATATTTTTCCGTATTCTCCCGATTGAAAACTGTAATCGATATTTTTTGCAGTACTCTTGATAAGTACAAAATATTAATATTTTTTCTTACGATATGAAATCGATCTTTTACAATAATTATTGTAATTCCAATATCCTCTTCATAAATGTTATGTTAAAATACTTATTTTTACTAGAAATATTATTATTAATTATTTTTAACCACATAACCTAAATTTATTGTATCGATGGCCAACTTAAAATAAATACTCTATATATACGATACTAATCTTATTTTTTAATTTTAAACGGAAATATCACAACATTTAAGAGGATAAGTATTTCATATAAGTACCTATACATTTTACACGTAAGAGAAATATATACTTAGATCTTTAAATATAATACTCAATATTTGTGTAATCAAATAATGTAATATTTTTAAGAAAGCTTACTGTTTAACCGAATTGGGCTCTAGATTCACTTGTGCATATATTAAATTTCTATATAATCATTAATTGACTGTATTTATTGTCAGTGTATATTTGCCATTGGTGAGTGCATATAGTGCTTGAAGATGCCGAAAAGACTCAAAAGATGTCTCAAATCGAATAGTACAAAACTAAAATTAATTCGAATACAAATTAATCAGATTATGCAAAACACAAAAGTAGGCATTTGAATTGGCAAGAAAATGTCTCTGAAACAATATATTCGCTAGATGAATCTAGTCATCCAGTGGTACCGTATTTAAAAAGTATAAAACGTCCGAAAGGTAGCATTGAATTGACAAAATTGTTAATATCTTTCGACATGCATATCAATGTAATCCACAGTATTACGCGGAATGGAATCACGTCGGAGATGCTTTCATCCAGCAGTGAATAAATTCAGGATGATACTAAGATGACATAATAATATAATATGTAGAACAAATTAAAATAAAATACCTTAAACATTTTTATACATCTACCTGTATATTGGAAACAAATGAAGCTTATAAAGATAAGAAAATCATTAATTTTTTATTGTTTCGAAGGTATCTTGACATGGCAAAAGGTCGTAAAGAAACGAATCTTTTTATTAGATAGGTAACGTAAGTGTGTATAGTTTATCTTTATGACGTAGTTAACATTGTATAATTATTTGTATATAAAAAGCTATACTATACACTATGCCATTGAATGAAGTACTATTAGGTATAATGTGTAACTATCAATAGATAACATTTTATAGAACAACATCTTACTTAGTAGGTACTGTTTAATGTTTTTTTATACACATTGCTTAGTTGATGTATAGAATATCATTATCATCGGCCAGGGACAATACACTGCTGTATAAAGGCCTCACCTAGCTCATTGCACTATTCTCGGTTCCTAGTTTTTAGCTGCAACGTACATCCACCGGGTTTTATGGCGTCCTTGTAGTCGTTTATTTTTCCTTGGGTACAGTAAAAACAAAACAATGAGTCAATGTATACCATCGTCAGTGCTACGAGTACATCGGCTACCAGGTAATTAGTAGCACTAGTAGGGGTAAACATCCGCATGCACACCATCGAACTACCGAATCATTGTTTTGTGTTTACTGTACCACTGTATGACAGCAATTGTCCAGCGGTTGTCCACTCACCAAGCAACATGTCCAGCCTTATGCCATTTCATTTGCTTAGACATAATATTATATGTGTATTTTAGTAACCATAATAATGTTAGAAAAACATCAGAAGGAAGGCATGATCTATTTCACATTACAGAATACTTTTTTTTATATAATATGATAATCTCAATAATATAATAAGTTTCATTAAATCTATATACCTAAGTGATTTATTCTAAGATGATTCACGAAGTTTACTTCAAATTTATGTGAGTAAAAAACGATACAAATTTCCTAATGCAAAAATATTGTAAGTACCTATGTTGAAAAAAGTGTCACTACAATTTTATTCTTTGTTTTTAAAGACGATTTTAACTGTAAACAAAGGGTTGGCGCCGAACTTATTTTTCCAATGAATTTTTATATTCTATTGCCGTATAGACAGATGAGAGGAACCATTTTTAATAAACAATATTTTATAATCTTCGTGAAAAAGAAAAAATATATTAATTCTTGAAATACACGTTCACATCCGCATAGGAATTATTTGAGGAGACGTGATTACTTTTTGAAGCTCTCATTGGATATAAAATATAATAATAATTATACTATCCTTTTGTTATTAATTCCTCAGTTATCGATTTTTTAAGAAAGTTACATTTTTTACAACGTTTTTATTAGCTCGTATTCTTGTTTGTCCGATAGTTGTTTGTCCAGTACAAATCTTGCAATCGATTTTTAACTAACTTACCGACTAGCTAGACATTTTAAACTTTTAGAATATATCAGAACACGATGCCAATGCATTCTTTCAATATGTTTAGCCATCTGTAAGTAGAATTGAATTCATTTTCAGTTAATTCAGTTTTATATGGAAAGTTATTTCATAAAAATCCGTAAAAAAGTAAAAGACTATTATTGTTGCTAAGGGGTTGGTCCTAGCAACTAAATTATTAATATATACGTGCGTTATTATAGAAATCAAAATGAAATGTCAAAATGACATTTCAGTATTCTATATTTGTTTGTTTTTTATTTACTTCATATCAAGTACAAGTTTGAGCATATTGAGCATAATAATTAAACATAAAATTTAAAAACGTTGTATGTAAAAAAGTTATTTTTATCTTGTAATTATTTAATATTATATTATAAATGAGTCGGTATATTAAAGGAAAATTAATGCACTTGATTCAAAATAAATTTAGGTATCATTGATTGTTGCATCACGGTGCTGATTGTGCGAAAATCACATACATAATAATATTAAATAATCCAGATTTTTTCTGTCAATGATACATTTTTTTATAAAATGATTCACGTATTATTAAATGACAGATACCTTGGCAAAATTTATTTAAAATATATCGTAGTTTTGAGGAAAAGTTATTTTGGTTAATAAATATTATATTTTAATTTAATTTGGTAGATGTTATTTCTTAAAAAAATAACATAACAAGCAATAATATTTTGCAGTTAGGTATTATAGAAAAAATATAAATGAAGTTTTACTATAGTTCAATGCAAATCATATAAATGTAAATATTAGTAATGTATCATCTAATTGAAATCAAATCGTATCGAAATGATGAGAATTCATGTAGGTACCTAGTACATATAGGTTTTATATCACTTCAATATTAGGTATTATATATATAAGTTCATTACTAGATTAATAATTATAAATTTAAAATATTGTGAAGGATAATAAAATAAGGGTTAAAAACATATTATAACCTAGCTGTAGTTTAATTTAAAAAATAAGCTTTTTTAATTCAATGAATAAAATTGACAATATTTGAACATTTAACATTCTTATATTATCATATTCTCATGTCATACTCCCCTCCTGCTGGGCGTCGATTTTTTAAAAATCTACATTAGAATGTATAATATAATAAATGTTAGGTGTTTTTTAAATTATGTATGGTCAATCAACCTAGTAAATTTCATAGATGACAGATATGTGTTTTTAGGTTGCCTCAACAATGTTTTTGTACGCCAGTATCTTGATGATAGTTTTTAAAATTTTTACCGATCAGAACAGAAAGAAGTATTAAAATTTAGTAAGAATTTTTAATCTGACAAACGAGAAAATTCCGTTGGGAACTAGTTACTGAGTTGTGTAAAATAGTTCAAGGTTTAAAACGCGTTATATTATTATTTGGTAACGTTGTATTAATAGGTTACGCTATTATATTGTAACCCCGGCATATATACATTTATGGGAAAACCTTTCATATACCAATGGTGCAAAGTCGGAGATACCGGAAAGCAAAACAAAGCGCCGCAGAATCGATGGCACTTCATCAAATTTCCCACGCGTCTTCCTTACATTTCCGATTCTGTTTCCGCCAACAATCTCAAATACATCACCATATATTTCTTTCTTGTTTACCGTCTTCGAACATTTTTCTACATGCAATATATTATGGAGTCATGAAAAGAAATTCGGCAGTGAACGGATTTTCTTTTGGAATATGGGAAACGTAAGAAATAATAATAATATAGATAATCGAATCTGAGTCATTATCAAATATATTAATATGAAGTCTAATGAATTTAACATACATAATTTTGAAAAACACTTTATGACAAAATATATTATAACCAATAGAAAAAATCTTTTTCGAAAAAAGTAAGCCACCCCGGCAGGGAATATAACCCTGCATCTCCCGGGTTTACGCCCCATCCGCGCATTACCTCTATGCTAGAGGCAGTGACATACTAATTGCGACAAACTTTAACTATTGGCCAATTTTAATACCCACTCATCAGCGCTCTTCCAAATCAAGCTACTTTGGCAATCGACTTTTGTTTATTGAATCAAAGTAGATACCTCTTACTTCAATTACTAACCGACGCGTCGTGGATTTCTCCAATATTTTTTATGATGTAACTTACTTGAACTTGCTAATAATTTATAATTAACTATTTATTTCATTCAACGAATAATTCACAAATATTAAGAATGTACCATTCTAATTATTGAACATAAATAATTTTGAAAAACGCTTTCAGAGAGGATATATTATAACCAATAGAAAAGATTATAATAGGTTGCCAAAGTAGCTTGATTTAGTAGAGCGCTGATGAGTGGGTAGTAAAAGTGGCCAATAGTTAAAATTTGTCGTAATTAGTATGTCACTGCGTAGCATAGAGGTAATGCGCGGATGGGGCGTAAACCCGGGAGATGCAGGTTCGATTCCCTGCCGGGATTGCTTACTTTTTTCGAAAAAGATTTTTTCTATAGGTTATAATATATTTTCTCAGAAAATGTTTTTCAAAATGATCCTATGTTCAATAATTAGAATGATACATTCTTAAATTTTGTGAATTATTTGTTGAATAAAAGAAATAGTTAACTAATGAATTTAAGTCTTTTTAAATTTAAATTTGATTAGTTTTTAGCGAACCTGGTTTCATTTTTCAGGCATTACTAACATTCACTGAGGGTAAACATGATACGGACAAACATTACTGATACTTGGGGCTTTTATATCAAATAATCATGTAAAAATAATGTGAAAAGACATCAATCGTAAAAAAATTAATTCGAAGAAACCTAAGAATTACGTAAGTGTTTTAAAAATCTTTTCGTTCGTTACAAGTTCTAGTATATACCTGTATGATGTATGTACCTATATTTATATTATTTGTATACAATCCTATGTGAATCTGGACTGCTTCACGAAGAGGTTTCTTAACAGTTTTTTTTTTACGAGAAATGAATGTTAGTCACTTGCTCAACCTATTTGGTCAGTACTCTGGGTCCAAAACACACATTGAAAAACAAGATATTTGCAGACCCGAGACTCGAGCCCGGGATCCACGACATTATACGCCTGACGCGTAGCCGCTCGACCATTGTGGACATGTTTATAATATACTCAATTTCTAGATCCGACGACTAAGTGAAACTTTAAGAAATTGTAGACATATTTAAACTTTCCTGAAATAATATAATATTTTGTATTAGATTTAGGTATATTATTAGGTACCTATGAACTTTTCGAATTTTTGATAACTGTTGCACATTTTAAAGAACGTATTTTCAATAAGATAGCTTAGCTAACAAAGTATGAAGTATGTTTGGACTGCGAACAATGAAACCCGTTTATATTTTCTAAATTCTTTTTACCGAAAATTTAATAATTTCAGCTTATTTGTAGCTTTTTTTTATATGTATGCCAATATATTGCTTTGAGATACCAAAGATAATAATACTACTTATATCGTAATTCTTGTTTTTTTTCATACGGAGTATTCAGAAGTAGAAAATTACTAATGACAGAAAAGATCAGAAGGATTTAGGTATGGGGAGACTTTCATTCAGCAATGGTTCGACCAATGATGATGATGATTTCGGAATATCGGATATTGCATCATGAATTTTGTGTGCGTCATTGTTGACTAAGAAATCTTGACTCACTAAGGAAAATATCGTGTAGATAAAAACTATCAACATAATATTATAACAATCCGTATAATAAATTAGAATTGAGAAAATCGTTCGTAGACATTCAATCAAAAAGAAAGTGTGCCTTCTAGGGAAATTTTACAAAGACGTTTTAAGTTACATCATGATGTTTAGAAAAAGCTCAATAAAATAGGTTTTCCCATTTTCGGGGGTCGAGCGTTTTTTGTCAATAGATTATTGTTACATAGAATTGCGATCAGATCGGAATAATACGCTTTGTACAATTTAACAGAATGTTTGTGATGTTTTAAACATATTTTTGTAAAAGTCTCTGCGCTTACAATCCATCGACCTTTATTCGCTCGGTTGGTTTCGATATTTTTAAGACATTAAGGGAATCTGTGGAGGCATTTAAGCAGAGACGGATCCTAGATTTTCTAACTTTATAAGATTTTAAAGTTGAAAATTAAATTAAAAATATAATCTGATTTGAAGATGTTATATATTTTCATTTATAATATTGTAGTCAACATTTAAAAAAACCCTCTTTCAAACTATTTTGGAATAATATATAAACAATTTATTACATTTATATAATATTATTTACTGATAAATCGATTCTCAATAAAAAATATTTAGTTTTCTTCACAATAATTATTGGCCTCCTGTGTATGGAACAATAAAGAGCACAGAGAAAATTTGAAACCTATACCCTTATAAACCTTATTTTAGTGCCACTTAATTCTCGTATAATAGTGCATTAATTAAAGCTTAGCCCATAGACTACAAATATAATTTTTCTAATTTTCACATTTTAAGTCAATACTCCAATACTACAAACACACATTTAAAAATAACATGCGAATTTTCCGGACCCAGGTTTCGAACCCGGGACTCACGACAATATAAGCCGACGCGATACCAGGTGAACTTATTTATTAGTGACATGCAGTGGCGAAGACTCCATACTAGGCGATTATTTGAAGCCTACCTTCTTAAGAAAAATATTTTTTAGTTGCATATTGACTTATTTATATAATAACTTGATTATATATTCTATAATGTAATCTATTTTGCCAACGAGAGATGCCGTATGTATAGGAATGTATTACACAGATAATTACAAAACAATCTGCAAAGGTTTTAAAAAATATACCACAGCACGCCATCTGTCTTGACGTAAATAAAGGTCTGATTATGTTTCAGATAATTATGATTTTTTTTCATATGGACTTTACGTCACTAAATAATTAATAATTATATAATTTATAAAAATAATTTCTATAGTGTTTAATCGAATATTAATATGAAATATAGACTGTTTTTTAATATAAAAAGCACTTTTATCTAATGATTTTTGATGTGTATAAATGTTTTGAAAAAATACGTACTTAATTTAAACTTATCGCTTAATTTTATGTCGTCAGTGAGTTTTTGAAGTTTTATTAAATTAGTGTGTCGTTGTCATTGGTGTGTACCTATTCATTAGTAGTAATATCGTATTATCTTCTTATTTCTCGTAAGTATACCTGACAAGTTTGTTTTTTTTATCAGATCTCCACACCCCACTTTCCAAAAGTCACCCTTTGCCACTGGTGACATGTAATTGAATATATTCATAATTTTTTGTTCGATGCTTCTTATGTGTGGTTTAAATGAATAATTATGGGTCTTATTTTAGAGTTCACAGTTTGTGCATTATCATTTTTTTAACTAGATCACTTTGAGAATCATAGTTTCACAAATACCCATATAAGTCTCTATTTCTGTCATATATTATGTCATTGTGACGATACTGAAGCTCAATTCGATATAAATAAATTAAATACATTTTTATTTAGCTTGTAAAAAACTGTGTATTCTTTAAATTCTCTAGCAATTTCTTAGAGCAAAACAAAAGCCTTTTTATCGTTTTTAGATGCGTAATGTTTATTGTAAATTCATTAAAAACTATAAAGTAGTGTAGTAACTATAGATGCTATTGATTGTAGATTATTTTTATTACAGATAAATATATGTAATATAAAAAATATTATTTTTCCAGATTCGTCCTAGAAACGTGGGTATTGCCAGACAAAACGAAATCGGACATCGAAAAGGAAAGGAAAAGAGGACATTTCGCGCATTTGTAAAAAAATGCCTCCTTTCCCCTTTTCATAGTTTCATGCGGGTACAGGGTAAAGGCGATATGGCTTTGATGGTAGGGAAACATGTGTAAGAATGGGTAGTCATTCGTGAAGCAGGCTTATAAAACATATTATAACAAGGTCAAACTCGTCATTTTTACATTAAATGTTGTGTATTTCTAATAAAATAAAACAAGATGTCAATTATTGTGGTCTTCTGGTTGTAACGGAAAATTGACGTTTTTAAATTTGTTTTATGTTATTAAGGTACAACTTTATTATTATTCTTATGTCTCTATATGCCTTATGGAATATCATATATCTATGTAGAATATGATTTTGATTACTATCTGTAATTATATTGTGCCGTGTATTAATACTAAATCACAATATCAGATACGATATTAAAATAATCATTTACTCAAAACTAATGATTAATAAAACTCAGAGAAGATTTGGTGACCTACTTTTATTATAATAATAATAATATGTTGATAAGATTTGGTATTTTTTAATAAATGAATTGGCGTTATTAGTAAAGCTTTTTGGACTTTAATTAATTATCTTCAGAATAATCTTCCTAGGTACTTCATCATCATTATCATGATCATCAGCCTGAATCTATCCACTGCTAGATGGCCTCTCCAAACTGATTCCACTTCTCTCGGTCATGTGCGTTGCATTGCCACGTACATCCGCACAACTTTTCCGCACAAAAAACCGCACAACATCATTTCATCGATCCAGCGACCTCTAGGTCTACCTTGCGGACGTTTTGTACCTCTTAGATACCACTGGATGACTAAATTTGGCCAACGATTGTCTCTTCTTCGAGTTATGAGTCCAGCCCATCTATATTTGAGGCTTTTAGCGAACTCTATCACATCGCAAACCCTTGTAAAGTTAAGTACTTAACTCTAGATATTAGTTACAAAAACTTGTTATTTTAGTTTTTTTAATAATTAAACATAATTTTGTTTCATTCTCATCCTGTACAATCATTTTGGTATTTTTTTCTTTCTTTGTACATTTATTTACATTATCCGAATGTTTAATTGGTATTCATGAAATATCGTGTCTCAGTCAATTTTATACAAAATTAAGTCACTTGGTCAATCTGAAGGGTAATAAAGTCGTATGTCTGATGAAAAAAGAGATAGGACTTTACAGACGAGTTTGATATGCCTGCCATGGAGGGATGCGAGATAGGTACGGCGCGCCGCATTGCTAGCGGAGTGACTGACTGCCGATGCGTCACTTGAATTATTCATTCATACATTTGTGCGCCGCCTTACCAGAGGCGGCATACATTTATTTGTTTGTTACTATTATTTTACGAACGTGTCATGAATGTTAAGACGTTTTAGTTTTGACAAAACAAAAAGAACCTTAACCAACTGATCTTTGTAAAAATATGAAAAACAATGACAAATGCTCAACTGTAGACTTCCATCAAATGTAAAAAATGTAAAAAAAATAAGTTTTTTTTAAACATCGAAAAAAAACTTTGAATTTCAGGTTATTTTTTAGGAATGTAAGCAGGAAAAGCTCTATCGTAATAGATTTTTGGGTTTCCACCGTGTGTACTTTCTCCTACTATCCTCGACGTTTCGGGCTCGTTGCGGAGGCCATTGTTAAGAGATCATATTATGTTTTTGAGACTTTCAGGGTTGTTTCTTTATCGTAATAGATTTTTGGTTTTTTTGGGCTCCTTATTTCTTCGACGTTTTGGGCTCGTTGCAGAGGCCATTATCAAGAAAGAGATGATATGTTTTTTGGGATAGGAAAGCTCTGTCGTAAATATTATTAACTCATCGAGGGTCAATTCGCTGATGAATAAGTGCATCCCTCAGTTTCTTCCACTGTCCTGCGTGCCTACTTTTTCGCTCCTTCAGTGGGCCCTGTGGATATTTAAAATCTGACTCATTGCTATTTCAGCAACTTACCGACCCTACCACATCGCGTAGTTACTCTGTCTGTGCATCTATTCTATACACAAAACTGCTTTCGGCAGCTACGGTAGCTATGTAGAGTAGGCTCGTATCGAAGTATTAGCACTTATTGTAACAGTTACAATAAGTGCAATCTTTTAACAGCATCTCTTTTGGCTGTGGTAAATTTTAGAGCGAGATAGACAGTTTTGACTATTTAAACGGCTATTAAACTATATACTTTAACGACTATTAAAATTGTGACAATAAGTGTTAATACTTCGATACAAACCTACCATAGAAAGCTGCCGTAGCGGCCGAAATCTCGTCTTGTGTGTATAATAGATGCGCTGGTTCATTATCCATTGGATATTTTGTAGTCTGTCTGCGGTATTGCTAACATGCATCTATCCATCTCATTGCTTCTCTATTTTTTTGGAGTTTTCTCACATATTATATTGTAGTATAATATATTATCATATATATGCGAACCCACAGCGCGATTCTAATAGGTTGAGCTAGTGGGTAACATCAATTTCTCGGATATCAAAACTCTGGAATCCTCTTAGTCAGATTGTCAAAAAGATTTTTTTTTATATGTACGCTTGTATTTTTAAAATTTATTTTAGTTTTTCTTGCGTTTGGTGACTGTCATAATAATACATTTAATTCCTAAATATATTTTTTTGTGATAACAAGTATAGTTTCTGTTTCTGTTATTGAAATATACTAAGTGTAGTCTTTTTAATCAGTTAGCGAAGTACAACTACTAAATTAAGTGTGTATCCACTTATGACGTTATTGGTACCTAAGTACTATACATAAACATTATTTGTCTTTGCATACGTAGTTAAGTAATAAAAGGTGACTTAAGATGTAAAATATATTAATTTTATCTATTTCATGTTAATAAAATATTCGGCTTAATGGGTGTGAATGCACCGCCTCTGCGAATAATATTAAGCCCAAATCGGCTCGTTTGTGAAGACAACGTCTTAAGATTTGAAGATTTCCCGCCGAAGACATTGTCGGCCCCCACATTCAAATTTGCCGCGCATTTTCTCGCATATTGAAAAATTTATTATAATATATCCACCGGGCGGCGGACTGCATCGTACGGGTGCACTTCCGACGGACTATTTATTACCAGGGATTTTGCGTAGGGATGGAAAGCTGTTTTCACAAATTCGAAACGGCCATTTTCTTTTTTGATGATGATTAATAGCGAAAGGATTTCAGCGTCTCTTTTACATTCGTTTCTATTCCTTTTTTGAAAGTTCTTTGTATTGATCGGAAGATACCCGCTGTTTTCAATGTCTGAAAAGTAAAATCTCCTTTTCCTTTGTGCGTGAGTTCAGCTCATCTCGGGATTTCCCCGGATCGAGTAAGCGGATGATAAATGGTGATGTTTTCTTTTGGGTCACGTACTGTTTGATGTCCAGACTGAACTGTTTTCCGTTTTCTTTATCGTCGGAGAAATATGCTTCGCTCATTTGTGGGAATATCAAAGAGACTGTGAGTTACGACCGAGGGAACTCGCTGCTTGCTGATATTAACTCCTATCTAATAAAAGTTTTCATAAAATATATTACGTGGTTACATAGTTTTTAGAAAAGGCTATATTTTCAAAATAAAAACCGGTGTATATTTTTACAATTATTAAAAACGTCTTAAGTATTTATAAAATCTTTGAAAACATATTTTATCTTTTTTTTATATTACATTCGGTACAATTTATTTCTATATGTACCTGTATAACATATAAATTTATCTTTGAAATTATTAGTGGCCTTTTTGCCTACAGTGACAATAGGTATGTAATATAAAATTAAAAATACAATATGGCCATATTATGTTATATTGACACTGATGCAATATGTAAAGAAACAATCGGTGACCATGACGTATTAAGTAGGTACTTATAGATTTATTTTCACAATACATTAATCTTTATTTATATACGTTTTCTATGAGCGAAGGCTACTCATAACTAAACATCGCAATATTTTTTGACGTTTTGGTCCCCTTATAAGAAAACCTAATGTTATTAAAAAACAAAACACAATACTTAGTATCTACTGTTGATAATATCCCACGTGGAATAAGTACTTAATATTATTCTTTTTATTTTAAAAACAAAATATCATTCCACCGAAAATTGACTGCTAACATCATCAAATAAAAAATTGTTTTTATTTATTTTTTATTAAAAAAAATATACCACGAGGTCCAATGACAGTAGGGTATTTAAACCGTTATATATTTAGATATACATAATGGCAATAATCACAAACAACCGGGCTTTGAGATAACATATTGCGATCTCACCGAGATTGAACTTGGGGCCGCCGGATGAAAGTTGATACGCACTGGACTACATTGGTACCTATATTGATATATAATTGTTATTTTTGTGATATTATTTCAAACACATAATATGTATTATAAAATAATACTTAATGCTTATTAAAGAGTTTATTTGGATTGAGGAAAATAATCGATGACAATTTTATAGTAATAATTACATTTTAAGAGGTACTGTATGAAATATGCAATGTAATATTGATAATTAAAATTTAAATAATAATCAATACGCTCAGAATTTTTTTACTTAATTTTAAATACGTATAGAAAAATATTTTCTAAATCTATGCCAGATGGCACAGATAGTTACAATAATTTCAGTGATTTGTTAACAATTATAATCCATGTTGAGATATGTATACGATCTTAAACTTAAGCTCATCCAAGGGGGTAATCTTGGGGGCCGTTAAAGGGGGTTTAATTGGCCTAAAAATATAGATATAGATAAATATAGATATTTAATAATATAGATAACAGATTTCACAAAGGCTTTCAAGATAATTGGCGATCCAATAGCATATTTACGATGTAGTATTTTGGAAAATATTTTTTTGCATCATCTATGACATAAACGTTCCAATTTGTTACTTCATCGCTGTTAAACTAATAGTTTACTTTATTAGAGAATATTAATTAAATAATGAATTTGAGAGAGCCGTTTCGGTTTCGAAATTTAATCGATTTTGTATTTTGATCTCATTAGAGTGTCATTCATTAAAAGAAGGTACCTAATATTATATCATTATTATTATTATTATCCATGTATGTGGCGAGGGTAGAGGTAGGCTTTTAAGATCCGCCATAAATAGTGCATACTAAACTTTGTCAGACATATTATGTATTTGTTTTCATTGAAATAAGACTACAATTTACATTTTATTATGGTGTAGGTTAGTTTTTAAAATTCAATTAAACCCTGCGAAACCAAGCCATAATAAATAATATTAAAAAAATATTCGTCTATCTATTAAAACTATGCAAGGAAATCATAACTTTAGATATTTTATAGATATAATAATATTTTTTTATCTATTTTAGTTTGGTTTAGGCAGGGATTAATGGATTTAAAAGAATGAACCAACAATGTGTATAATACCTATGTATTTTAATTTAACGGAAACAAATAAGTATGAATGAAAAGGTATGCACAATTTTGTCCTATCGCCCAAAGTATATCAAAACTATTATGGTTTGGTTTAGGCAGGGTTTAATTGATTTTTAAAAACTAAGCAACACCATCTGTAAATTGTAGTCATAGTTTAATAAAAACAAATACGTATGACTAACAAAGTTTAATGTGCATTATTTATGGCAGTTCTTAACAGCCTACCTCCACCCTTCGCTACTAATATAACAACTGTCTAAGTGTGCACTATTCGGTTACCCGTATTTTTTCTCCCTTTAACATGCATTCTTCAACACTGCTGGAAACAGATTATGCACAACGATAACAGCGTAAAAATTTCGCTTTGAGCCCATTCCCAAGGCATTATTCGTATAATTTTATCAAAAAACACAATACGGCCTTGCAAAAAAGTGATTATAAAAAGGACGCAGTTTCTTGGTAGCGTAAAATTTAAACACTTATTACGTTTTTACAACCTTCACAAATTATGCGCCATAAAATTGCTTCAGCCAAGATAATGGTGGTATAAGAAGGCATGGTTTCTTATCTGGCGCAACCTGTTGACGGTTTTGTGCGGCGGAGTCGATCAAATAACCGTAAAATAAAAGTAAGAGCCGAATCGATGTCATTACGAGGATCGTTGTCGGTTGTAACGTCCGTCGGTTGATGATGCTCAAACTCAATTTCATTACACTAACAACGCCATGGAAGTCGCAATCTTCGGAAGAGCCAAGCGACAATATTCTGTTTCAAATTTATATGGACGGCGTACGTGTGAATTGAATTGAATTTTTCCATTATCATATTGCATTATGTTGAAAACCAAATATCGATTTGAATGAAGGCCGACAATCTAGATGTTGTGGTATCTTTAGGTCGCTAACCTGTGTGGGGTAACTAATCCAGAAAAATCTGCAAACTATGTATCAGATATATCATTATGATTCCTTAGTTTTTTAACCTGGAAATCAACATTTCACGATCATATACTATTCATATAAATGCCATAAAATAGTGTTAATTCAGCACTCAGACCCTGACCGGAAAATTGAAAATGAAGTTGTATTTATTTAATTAACAAGATATTTTTTAAGATATAACGTTTAGCGCACTTTGTACAATTATTATTTTAATAACATGCACCTGCATTATTCATTAAAATAATATTTTTTTTGTTAAGAATGTTACTAACATATTATATTTGGTAAAACTTTCTATATGCGTTTGTAATTGACTTGTAATTATAGCGAAAAATTGTAATATTCAGGATGAGAAACGATAAGGCATTATCATGACATAATTATATATTATCTTCCATACTCCATATAAGTCTTCTACAGATTATTCAAACTTAATAAGATTTATACGTGGATTTTTAACACTATTTCATATTAATTACCATATTATAAGACTTAAGAATGTAGAAATCTTCACTAAAAATATAACAATTTAACGCCTTCAGAAACATAAATATAACTTTAGACGGTAGATTAATTGGTTAAATTACTCTCTTGGTGAGTACAGACATTTATTATGTTGAGATTTTTTAATACGTATGATTTTGCAACTTATGCCTCGAAAACTTGGACATTAAACTCTGTGAAATGAACGAGTTTAAAACATTTTTGCAAGAAAAAAAATCAGTCCAATATTACACAGAAGACGAGGTATGCCATAATTTTTAAATTTGCTGGCAACATGAAAATACCAATGCCTACCGTATGTTTGGAATACCAAAATGGATAGCAGTCACCTGTAATAGGGATAGGTTGAGAAAGTTCTTGGAGGTTATCAGGCTCCCGATGAATGGACATTAAGGTGATTCAGCTTGGGTAGGCCTTCATTCAACAATACATTTGGCCAAACTGCTGATTACGATGACGTATTATAATATGTGTATTATTATATTTAAAAAAAATGCGATGAGTGAGTTTGTGAATTTAGAATAATTAATACAATACTTTCTCATTTTAAATTTGGATAAACGTAAATTTATTCAACATAATCAATACCTACTAAAAACTAGGATTACTTGATGAATTTGGAATTTGAATTCTAATCGATTAAAGTTCTGTTCTTTATCATTTGAAAAATACGTCGGAAAAACGAGTCAAATGGAAAAGTACAAAACTTAAATCAATTAACATTTATCAAACATTTGATTGCCTGACACACTGAGTTATAAGTTATAAAATAAAATGAGTACAAATAAACATGATGAAACGTTTTAAAATATACCCTTGAGTGCAAATTAATGTAAGGGTGGAAATTTAATTGCTACGAAGCTGCTTATATAGTATTATGTCAACGACGAATACTCACCGACGTCGGCGCCGGGATGCCAGACATTGCGGTAAATGAGCGTCCGCCGTGTTTAATTACATCTCTATCGAGTGAATGGTCCAATACACACACGTTTCAAAGTACACAATAGCCAGTACCCACCTACTTATGTCGCAACATACTCAAACGCACTACGCCAAATGGTCAGAGGTAGGTTTTGTAATCAGTTGTCTACCTCATTATGTGGAGTATTTATGTTTATTTAACTATCCAAGTATTTTGTACCCTCGGACATTTGAGAATATTTGGAAAATAGACAATGATTATTTTTTAATGTTTTAGTACAATTTGATCGTTTTGAATCTAAATTTTATCATAATATACTTATATACACTTATATGTTATTTTAATGTATATTGTCGGAAAACCCTTACCTGGATGACACAGGAAGTAAGAAAATGTCTTCGATATTATGACAATACTAAAGATCAATTCGATACAATTATTAATATAAAGAATTTTACAAGTGATAAACATTTTTTTAAATAAAAATCGACGTTTTTTTTCATTTAAATAAAAATATTTCATATTGTTTAAATATATTAAGACGAAGTTATCGGTATACATCCATAAGAACTTATTAAACTACGTTTCGTTAATTATAAATAGTTAGTAGTAGATGAATATAATTGTTCAACTAACGAAAAATTTAAATTTTTCTTGCTAATAAAACAACTTTTGAATTTTTTTGGTTTTGAAAAAGTTTTGTTGTTAATCCTGAGTTATTTATGTTGACAGCTGTTTCGGGCTATGAACCCATTTTATAAGCAAATGAATTCATAGTCCGAAATATCTTTCAATATAATTAATTTTAGAAAAACTTCGCTTCAAAGTCATTACAATGGAGTTCTACCAAGTCAGCGCCAGTTCGATTAACACATTTAAAATATCTGCTTTAAAATGTAAACTATTACATTGCATTTTTTGTAGTCTGTCGCTAGATGTTTCAAATGTTTCCAAATTTCTTTGAATTAACAAAATTTAATTACCTACCATTTCTTTTCCTAAGCGAACCATATGGACCAACATGATCTCTCATTCTTTAGTTAGACATATTTTTACATATCCACATAATTTTAATATCATACCACTTGTTCCATCCTAATTACATTTTTTTTGTGTTGAATATAAAAAATTCAAAACAAGGGAACGGAATTACTCGTCTAGTGCTGGACAAAAGGTCCTCCTCGGCAATAATTATTACGAACGAATAGGTAGGTACTGCATGGCCGGCTGTACACGATGCGACTTAATTCCATTTGCAAGCAATGTATGAAAGTTTTTTTTAACTATCTACCAGTGCATGTGACTACATGTCGCTTGCGCTTGAACAAAACGGTACCTTTAATGCGAAACAGATTTTCCGGAAAAACTGGCTCGGTGGTCAAGGAAATTTTACTGATGATCATTAAAGAAAATATTAAAATAGGGTGTAGGTATGTGGCATATTGCATTTTTTCAAGAGACTAATTATTCTAAATAATAATCCTATTAGTTTTATCATGATATATTTTTCATTTCTTTCTGAAAAATAGTTGTGCTTGTATCTAACCAATCTAACCCATCCAAAAATTAAAACAAAGAAATAAACTTTGCATGTCATCATATTTGGTCGGTGTCATTTTTTTTTAATCGTTACAGTGACCGTATTATTTACTTATCGGAAATTGACATACTTGAAAATGTTCCTAATTTTTTAATCATGCCGAAATTTTTTCCAACAAATAAGCAAATAAGGTAAAGCATTTCCTAGCCTACAATTGTACGCGATGTCTGTTGCGTATTTTAGAGATTTTTTTAAATTAAAAGCCGAGCCCTGGTCTCTTCTAAATGGTATTTAATCTTCCGATACTCTCCTCTAGCTATTCACCACTAGCAACACCTTGATATCCTCATTAGTAAAAAAAGGAAATATTATCACGTTCGCTCAAAGGAACACACAGATAATATAAAATGCGTTGTTACCTTGTGTAGTAATAAGAAACAATAAAAGTCTAGACTCTAGAGAAATGTGGTTTGTTAAGAACATGTTGCTTCCAAGAGTTACTAAACTAAACGCACATTCAATATTTGGACATTCTGTAGACTTTATATTTATCCCATGATCGTCATTCAATCATAAATAAGAATTAACTTTCACATTTTTATCTTATAAGTCTGTTCTATGCTAGCTCCTAATCTGAGCATATAGACCTCCACATAGTAGCTTATAATATCATTAGTTATATATTACTATGATCCACAGAATATGTTTTAAAGAAAAGTTAATTAAAACTGTTAATATACAGATTGCATTATTTTTTACCACGTTTTTCACAGCTCGTATTCTTATTTGTCTGGTGGTTGTTTATCCAGTACAAATCTTGTAATCGATTTTTAACTAACTTTCCGACTAGCTAGACACTTGAAACTTTTAGAATATATCAGAACACGATGCCAATGCGTTCTTTTAATACTTTTAGCTATCTTTAAGTAGAGTTGAAAAGTTATTTCAGAAGAAATCCGTAATCTAATCCACTATTATTGGTTGCTAAGGAAGTGGTCCTGGCAACTAGTTTATTAATATCTGCGTGCGTTACTATGGATATCAGTATTCTATATTTGTTTGTTTGATGCAAAATGATTTTGTTTTGATTTATGATTTATGATTTATGATTATGATTTGTTGACAATTGCCTTATTTGTCCTAAATTATTAATACACAGGATTGTCAAGTTTATATGATTCAACAGAATATTTAAAAATGTGGTATATAAAAAGTTCTTTTTATCTTGTAATTATTATTGATTTAATTATAGGCTTTAAATTTGAAAAAAAAATGAAAATTGAATCTTTTTAAATAATAAAAAATAACTAACACAATAAATTCATGGTTTTAAAAATTAAAACCTCTATTGGGTTTCACGAAAACCTAAGTATATCTGCTACATTGACATATCTGTTGTAGGACACAATATTCGATATAATATTTAACGGAAAATTGGACAAGTAATTTGTATAAAGAAGATTATAAACATCTGAAAAAATGCGTGAAAATAAGTAAAAGTGCAATGTAGTTAGAGTACAGTTTTTAGGACATACAATATTACAATATATTAAGAATGACAATAATTCTCTTTCAAAATATCCCAAAAAAAATATTTTCTTAAATATGACAATAACATATTAACGCAGTTTGGAAATTGGCTCTTATAAAAATGCAGGTAGGTAAATTTTTTTTTACCGTCATATTCATCTGTATTTATTTATTGACCAACTAATCTTTAGAGCAGACTAAATTTTATTTGAGGCAAAACAATATATTATTGAATCTGATTATATTTTTACATTAAATTGAGTAGGTCACTATTTAAAATATTAAGCTTTCGTAATATCTATATAGGTAGTAGATTTCAATGTCTACGTGGAGTTAGAGGAAAAGTAGAACCTTGCTCACCGCTGGTTTTTAATTGCACTTTTTCACGGCTGAAAGCTCACAGGTGGACGATGAACTGAAAATTGTACACATAACTTCTATTGCCCCGCTTTTGTATGTATACCCCACTTGAAAATACTCAAATAAAAAAGCAATATAAATTTATGTGAACGATACTCGAGCTCCCGTGTAACTGTATTTTTTATTGGTAAAGTAGGTATCTGGCGGAAGAGCGACGATTTCAATATACATATTTACAGGGTACCTATGTAAAATTTAATATTAAAAAAATGTTATAAAATTTTATTTATTATATAAGACAGTTATAACAAGCTTTATTTAAAAAAAAATAGGTAGGTCCTACCTAAAAATGAAAATCAATATTGATAGATTTTTTTCTAAACTTTTTTATGGATGAATGGGTTGTATCTAGTAATTATATTTACATCAATTTTGGAATTTATACATACAATTAAATATATGATATATATATATATATATATATATATATATATATATATATAGTATTATAATATAAAATTCATGAAAAGTGATAAGTATAGAATCTTTTTTATATATTCTTTAGACAACATCTTTGTAATGTGAACTACTTTAGATAATACAATTGTGTACAAATCCATTTACTAGGATTGTTTTAACAATGATGATTGATGTAAAAACCCCAGATTCATATTATTTAAGATGGAACAATACCCATGGCTCCCACAAGGGGGGAGGCTAACAGGGCTCTAGCCTGGGGGGCTGCGTGACGCGTCTACGTCTATAAGTGAGATAAACACACATCATATTTTCAAAAAAATTACAAAAGTATTACAATTTTTAAATATGTAGTTATGTAATAATTTTTTTATCATTATGAGCCCATATTCGACCATTCTATGGGAGTATTCAATAATACAAAAAATCGCTAAAAATATACTGAATACTCTTAATTTTACCTGGAACACCGTTTGGAAAACGCTTTTGAAGAGGATCACACTGCCTTTAACCCTGCGATAGGTAGGAGACGCCACCATAGATCCTGGCTTGGGGGCCCGCTTCAGGATGAGGGGTATGACTATACCTATAGGTACTTATATATGTTGAAATGATCCGTCCGAATGTTGAGAATATCATCTAAAATGTTGGATGAAATAAGTTTTTTTTAAATGGACAGAAATGTATAACTTCCGGCCATATAAATATAATTAGAATCAAAGCGCGGAGTGTATGAGTATTGGAATATACTCGGGAAAAGTATGTCGGTTCGCGGTTGACGTGACGGGGTGTGGTGAGTAGTAGGTGGGGGCAAAAGCGGAAAATAGTAACATCGGCTAGCTTTGGATACCTCTCCTATAAACATAATTTTCTTATAGAATAAAATAAATATTACGAATATTTTGTTCACAATCGACTCTTTTAAACCATTTTTTGTATGCGCGTCTGTATATCCATAAGAAATAATGTAAATATATTATAATAAATGCTTAATCTAATTAATAGGTACCTATTTGTAAAATTTATATTCTGGCTGTGAATTGCTACGTAGGAATTGAAAGTTTTAAATAGGTAAAGTATAGGTACATATATTATTATGCTTCATAACTTTGTACTCCGGCGCTAGGATTAAAATTATGTAATATTCTAAAAAAAAATACATTTATCAGCTATCTACTTCTTTATTTATGGCTAGATGTATTAATACAATCGAATATTATTTGATCTAATTGTATGCGAGGTAATCAGGCAAAGAGGCGTATCAGTGTAGTAAAAAGTGCAAAGTTATAAAACGTATAGTCTACTCATATAAAGTAGATTAATTTGGATAAAACTTAAATATAAATATGTACATATTATTACGTACCATCTATACAATTAATATGAAAGATTAAAAAAATCTATTAAAAATAATAGCATCACACCTCGTTATGCCAAAATTTAATTAACTTGAGTGGCATTATCTGCAGTTACAGTAATGGACAATTTTACGTGCATTGCAGGTAATTTTGAACTGGCGGGCGTGTGTTTACAATTGCCGCGTGGTTGACGGTGAGTTTCACTGTAGCCGAGTGGGTCTGGCCTGGTGGCGCTTTGATTAATTTCTAAATTGGTAAATTAAATGCATCTCTACCCAGTTGGCAGTTGCACATATCTGTATAACGCGTGGGCAATTGAATGCCAATTAACCCCCTTAGCGCAATAAAATTGTAATGCATGGAATAGTTATATACGTAGTGATTAAAACAATATAACTTTTTACACATAAGTAAATAGAAATGGCAATGATCATAATCTTTCGGAAATATACTATATTATCATTCATTATAATATTTTGTTGTATGAATAAAATTTTATTTACAAACTAGCAGTTCTCTTCAGTACACAGAGTGTGCTTGCAAAAATGTTTCATTTTTTTTCATAGGTGCCGATGTTTATTATATTATAATATAGTAATATAAAACATTTCTCATCGAGTGTTAGTCGAAAAGATTAATACCATTATGTATAAAAATACCTTCAATCAACCAGAAAGAATATATATGTACCTACTTTGAAAATAAGTATTTATATTCCGTAATATTATATAATCAACAATGTTTAGTTGTTATATTTTGTTAATAAAATATACTTATTAGGTAGGATAACACAACATTTTTTTTTATTATTTCACCATAACTCTTGTTGGGTTATTGTATTTACACGTTTTTATTGATATTTTACAATTGGGAAAAAATTATGCAATTAAAGAGGAGTGTAGGTAATGCAAACAGGAGTGTCACCACAGACCTCAAAGTGAAAAAATACAAAAGATGCAATATAATACATTTTACTGAAACCTAGTTTTATTTACATTTTAATCAAAGCTTATGCCTTATCTTGACATAAAAGGGGAAATATATTTTTTTAATTCAAATATAAACTATTTCTTAAAAAAAAAAAGTAAATAGGTAGGTACGTGTTGTTAAACAAATTCATCTTATTTTAACAGCATAATTATTATTATTCTATAATTTTATCGATAATATGTAATTTTATAAGTTTTTTCGAATGTTGGACGATGATTTTTTTAAATGAATTTTTAGAGAATAAAAGCGTACATAACTTGAAATCTGTTTTATTCATCTCGAATCGAGCTTTGGTGCTATCACAATACCATTCACCCATTTTAGGTAAAGTAAGTATAGTGTTTTTTTTATAGAAATACACACAAAGTAAACTACCCCACAACTAGTAGGTGAGTACCTACTTCAGCAGAGCGATTCTAAGTAGTTAACACTATTATTTTTATTAGTTACTTCAAAATAACACGGATATCACTCGAAACAATTCCATAGACAAGGCCACGTCTTATTTGATTCTAATGGGATGTATTTTTATCAAATAACGATATTTGACAGCTCGCGGTTAATGTAACCATAGGCGACCGTGTTAAAAATATCACGCCTGACAGTTAACTTCCCGAGATAATTAAGTGCCTAAATAGACATATCATATTTATCAATTTTTTATTGATTTTAGAGTTAAGTGAAATGGTTAGAATAACCCTGCAAACGAATATGAAGAAATGCTATCTCCACTAATATGTACATTCTTTAAATAAACTTAAAAAAACATTTGAGTACTTAACTAACTTCAGTTTAATTATGACTCCGTTAAATAAAATAGAGAATCGTCAGCAAAAAGTAATAAGCTAGATATGAGCAGTTGTTTTTATGGTAGTGCTACTACCCTTATGGGGTTGTTAACGTTTTTTATGCAGTATCAAATACCGCTTTACGCGATGCAACGAGGACCGTGCTCATTTTTATGGGTGAATGCGGTTTTCAATTAAAATAAACTAGCAGGAATTAAATATTTTATTCTCATATAAATCGTACCCACGTTTACTGTTTCACTGCGCGGATATTTTACGATTTACGTATGACAATTTTATTTTTCCGCATAAAATTGAAATTGTAGCAGTCCTGCAGCGTTACTGTTAATATGTTCATATGAAAAATATTTTTTCCTTGCTTATAAATAGTAGGTATGTATTAGATTATATGAATAATTCAATTTTCATTTTTTTTTTTAACATATAGTGAACATTACAAATTATTAATTTAAGACGTTCACAACATGACATTTAGAAACCAAGGAATATTATTAAAACCGTAATATATAAAATTTATTAAACAATAGAAAAGTGTAAATACAAAAATATATATAAATTAGAAACAAAGAAGTACACCGAATGAGCCAAGCAGACCCTATTTTAAGAATTTATAAAACAATGCACATCTATACTCATCCTCACGCAGGTGGAATATTTCAATATCCGAAGTGATTTGGTTGAACAGAGTTATTGCTCTCCCAATTGGCATTACCAATGGCAGGTTAGTTCTGCACCTTTTGAGAACAAACAACTGATGCTCCCGATTTCTAAGATAATTATCAGGGACACACAGGTTAATACTACCAAGAATGGTATAATTCTCATTTTCACCGCATATAAGTAATGCGTATAATCGAAGGGATTTATCTACGGCGTTTATAAACAGCGGCCATTCTAACTGAAATTTTCTGGGTTAATGTAGGTATATTTATTGTTCAGTCTATATCTACTCTTTAGGTGGAGCAGACATTATGCAGTGCCTTCAAAAATTGTCGTTGCTTACCCAGTTTCTTGCATCGTATCAGAGCATGCCAGTACCCACCGTATTTATAATCCGTATAGAGTGACGTCCCGTGGGTGTAAGCAGATCATGCGTTGCACAAGGGCCGCACATTATAAAAGGCGGCAAATAAAGGATCGAACACGAATATTACAACTTTTGAGATTAGTGGCGGTTTGCATGAATGAAGCAGACGATGCAGTATTTTTTTATTATAAACTGCTGAAATCTTAGTTAAAACAGTAATGGAAGCGTAATAAGTCCTGATAACCTCCTCTATTTTGTGGATCCAACCCTCAGTAGATTATGTGTAAATGTGAAAATAAATTTGTTTTCTAAGTATACTTATCCGTCTAAGATAGCCGAAAATAAATAGGCACTTACCCAATAAAATAGATAGATAGGTACCTTTCAAAGTTGTATACAATTTGAGACTAAAAATGAAAGGGATCGGGATTCTAAGTCTGCTAAGGGCGGCATTTTGCCCAGGGACGTCATTGCTGTAGATGGAAAAAGTAGACCAGGCTGACAAAGTTGACCCTACATTTATACACTCATTAGGTGGAGTCTATAACACATAACGCTTCCAAGAATTCCAGTCACTTTCCAGGTTTTTTTCGTCTTACCATATTATCATGCTGTATGTACCCCGTAGATGGCATTTATGCGGTTTTCCTAAATCTCGTATCAGACCAAGAAACTCCTCTCCTTAAACTGAGGCGTCCGTAATACAATACGTGTACAAAACAATTCCAACGTCTCGTCTTCGTCTAAGATGTGATGAGAAGTTTTGAATTCCGTTCTGTTATCTCCTCGTTACTCACAAAATATAAGGGAACGTAATTCCTCTAGCGAAGAAATAAAAGCTGCAAATTCATACATTTACTAAAGTTAGAAAATAGAGTTCTTTATTTGAAAAATAAACTTCTAACTTAAAGGAACTGCTATAAAGCATGCGTGCGTTGAAAACATTCATTTTATTACAATACCTAAGCTTATTATTGTATCATTAAAATGTAGTTTAATAAGTTCTCTGGAATATTTTTGAAATATTATTTATGAATTCATATGATTTTTTTATTTAAAAAAACGTCGTCTTTTCTCTAAATTAAAAGTCTGTATGATTTTTAATCTTTTTTATTTATATTGAATCAAGCTTCGGTTAAGCATTCAATATACACAAAGATACGTAGATAAGGGGTTGATGATTTTGGTTGGCCAAAATATGATGGCATTTTACCGTGACTGATCGCAAACCACATATTATCGAAAAGATTTTCACCAGTCACATTGTATATTGATACTGTCTTACTTGATACCTAAAGCGCACAGAATTTAACGTATGTTAAATGACAATTAGTATAGACTATCAGCACGATAGAAGTTAGAGTGATCTGTGACGTCGGTTAGTAATTAAAGTAATTACTACCTACTTAGATTTAAAATACAAATCCGATTGCCAATGGTATCTCAATTTGGAGAACGCTTCATAGAGTATTGTAAGAGCCATTAGTTAAAATTCGTCGCAATTAGATAGGATACATATAGCATTGTGGTCGATGTGCGTGGGCGCGATTCCCGTGAGACGCAGGTTTGGTTCCTGCGGGGTGTCTATTGGTTATAAATTTTCTCAGAAGTGTTTTCAAAAGTATGTATGTACAATAGAAGTCTTAAAAATAAAATTGGTGGAAAAAGAGGACTGCTAAAGCACTTACCAATAGATAACGACGCGAAGGATCATGAAATTATCATTTAGTTTAGTTAGACTATTTAAAGGGTGCCGAGTTGACTGAGTAATCTTTATATAAGCGAAATCAGAAAGACACGTACGTATTACTTATCAATTCTAAACCTCAGTCAAATCAATCGTTCCGCCCATCTCCTATAACGTAAACTATCCAATATCAGATACCTATTATTTTTGTAAAAGTATTCCGAAATCGATTTTTTTTTGCTGTGAATGAAAATTTCATCGTTTATATGACTTCCTTTGCGAACGTTGGTGAATGTAAATAAGTCTAAAAAACTTAAATGATTAATAAAGTGGGTACTTAGTATTCTCAGTGGATTAGTTGGTAAAACCACCTGCTTACTCTGAAATCATGAGTTGCGGGTTCGATCCCGTGGCTGGTAAACAATAGATGTTGTTGGTTCTCCAATGTGTATAGGATTCAGTGCAATGACACAATGGGCTGAGCGAGTACTTAGGAGCAAAAATAGTAATTTAATCTTGCTTAACTTAGGGTATGTGAGAAATTTAAGAATATTATTTCATGGCTGTACTTTACTCAATTAGGTATTTTATTACTATCGTGATAGTTAAAATATTTACCTACGATGTTAAACTTATATTATGAACGCCATCTTATCTTGATTTTATTTTAATAATAGTTCCTAAAATTCACAGAACTATAATTATTATTAGGTACAATGGCAGTCCTAATAAGAATAATAAAAAATGCGATATAATTTTATATGCGTCATTCTTTATTCTGTACAAAGAAACTAAAATTTATTCTGCTGTGATTCGTTTATGTGTGTATTTTATGAGTGCTCTTAAAAAGTAAATAAATAAATGCCTGATGGGACGAACCGTATCATTACAACCACTCTTGGGTATTTAATTCAAATCGTCATGGGAAGATTCCCTGGCCTTTTGTATGGCGAATGTGCCACTTGGTGCGTTTTTTGGTACTAAATAAATGAAACATTTGTTGCCATTGTTGAGTTGAAATACTTGCGGGATCGATTTCACAATAGTTGTATTACAAATTAAAATGTACACCCCTTTTATATAATACTAGGTATGGCATTATATTATAGCAAAGTGAACGCTACACTATTTTATTACACATATTATATGACATACATTAGCAGTAAGTATTATCACGTACTAATAATACAATATTTTTTATTAAAAAAAACACAGTGGACATCACAAATCAGAATTCAAGACGTACACAACATCTTATCTAAGTTGAAAAAGCTGGTAACTAATAATCTAACAAGTTAAATAAAAATACATAGGTACTTGTCTAAAAATATAGTAAATATTACCCTCACAAAAGAGAAGAAAATAAAAACATAAACATAAACAAACACATCACTGAAAATATCTACGTATTTTGGGAGATTGAATGACTAGGCACACAAAGTTTAAGAATTCCACTGTCTTTATTGAAAATACACCACTTTGAACAGCCTCATACTCATACATTTTTTTTTCGATTGATTGGGTTTCTCACTCACATCGATCATATCATGGACAAATCATTTGGCGACTAAAGTACCATTAATGCAGATACATTTGGATGACAAATTTTATGAATCAATGTCAGTAGGTACTCTTGATTTCCATTTCATTTTTGACGGAATTTGACAACACTCCTGTAAATACATGAATTGGTAGCTGTATGGTAAGGCACTCATCCTGTTTGCGATAGATATGAATTTCTTCTGTACCAGTAATTTATTAGGCTGTTATAATTCATTTATTATGGTTATGTTATAATTCGTAATGGCGTCTGTGTTGATCATATTGGATCATGAAAGGTCAGGACTCGAAATGGGCGGGAGCGCACCGGAGCGCCGTTCCGGTTCGTGAAATCGGCGAAGTCTCCGCTCCGTCTCGTGGAAAAAATAATTTGACCGTCTGAGTTAGATAGAACATTTATAATAAAAAATCTAACACACCTATTTTTATAAAATACACATAAAATTTGATAACTATTTTAATATCTTTTTGTCGAGAAAAATTGTCGAGCGCTCCGGTTCGTGAACTTTTCCATTTCGAGCGGAAAGGTGCGATCTTGTGGTTGCTATACTTATGAGTATAAGTTGGAGTTTGTAAACAGTATTGTTTTTGATTTACGTATTTGATTTTCATTTCTCAGCTCTTATAAATGAGTATTAAAACAACATAATATTTTCATATAGGTATAGCAAATTATTTTGCATACATCACATCTCGTTATTCATATAGTGATACACCTAGACAAAATAATATGTTAGGTAGTAGAACTCAATACATTATAGTTATTTTAAATCTTCGTAAAATAATACGTATCTATAACCAAAATATAATCACATAGAATAAGTAGAGCACTCACTACGTTTAATTTTTTTTACATAGTACAACCCAATAAGGGGGCACGTTCACACAACCCTTCACATTTTTACACGGGGTGCTCAAAAATCCTTTTGTATTAGCGCAATTTTTTTTATGCTTATAAAAAAGTCCAATATAAAGAGGGTCACCGTTGTAATTTTATATTTCGCTAATAGTGTCACTATAAAATGAATTTGAGTTACGGTTGCTATAAACGTAAATATAATCCCGAATACCTATATTATTTTTATTACTCTTATAATATTAGCTACCTATCATGATATTTGAACGATAGCATTTTATATTATTATATACGGGTGAGTAGATGCATAGTTTTTTTTTTCAACAGATACAGATATAATAAATAATTAATAAAAATAAATTGCACATTGCTGATTAAAATCAGTAGGTACCTATGCACTTTTTATTTGGCAATTATTTAGCAATCGTTATTATTGGTTCTTACTTCTGCTATATTTTTTAGTTTTTGTTATAGGTACCTAAATATCAGGAAAGAAACGCTTAAAAAATGTTAACCTTTATAGATGTTAGTTTCTTCTGATTTTGCTTACTGTATGTGTAGAATGTAGATTAAGGGCTGTTTATCTCGACTACAACGTTGATTCAAGGCTATTCTTACATATTATATTAGAGACTCTGTCAAAAAATTGGTAGACCCTGGCTTTGCTTTATGGATCATGATTTCGACCTTCCAAATTGTCTTTATTTTCTTCTCATTTGACACGTCATTAACTTCGCAAGTCTCTTATTATTGTTATAATTATTATTATTTTCTATCCCTAATTTTTGATCTTTGGGTGGCCTTGAATAATTTATGTTTTTTGCAACTTCTCTTGCATGTGCCCTGGTCATATCAGCATCTCGTAGTTCCACTGTATACACCTTGTGAATGATATTATTAAGTGGCATGCCAAGATGTAGGATTTCGCTTGTATCGTAGGAAACAGGCGGATAAATCCACGACAGGAAACTCAGAAATAATGAGAACTGAAATACTCAACGGGTGTGGAGAAACAGGCTACCGATCTCGAGTGTGGAATAATATGGGATAAACTCAAACACGTGACAAGAATAAGCTTGTTTTTCATTCTGACAACTGCTCCCGTTTTACGCACTGACGCTCATTCAATATTGGTATATTTGAAGGTCGCAACACACACTACTATGTGTGGTTCATTTTTGTAGGACGCTCACATATTCAAACCCATGCTTCAAAATGTAGTGTATTGGGATATTGCCTATCGGAATTCTATTTGTTAATCTGTTCTGTGGTTCAAAAGCTAGGTATTTATGAAAAATCTCCCGTTTTTCCTACTAAGTATCTAAATATACTTCGCTCTAGACAAGATAAATCTTGTTTTCCGTGTTAATTATCATGTATTTAGCTATTTTTTCAAATAAAGTCATAGAACAAATCCTGCAAGGGTACAGATTTTACTTTGATGATATTATTGCAACTCTACGTGACGATAAACGGACGACAAAATAAATGAAGAAAAAAATTCGAATAAGATAATCTTAGATAGTATTTTTCATAGAATTATTCATTTATTCCTAAATGGTGGCAATTTGCCTAGCTATTGATATCACTACTAAAATCCTTATTAAATGCGGTTGGTGATATACGAATTTAACATTTTTTTTCAATTCATATGCGTAATATGTGTCCTTAAATTTTAATTACGTAAGTATACATTATATAGATTTTTACAGAAGTGTTCTAAAGATGATCATAATTATCTATTATGTTTATAATTGGTTTTAAAACAAAGTATTAGGAGCCCGTAGTATTTATTGAGCAATTACATTATTATTTATATGAATGTTTTACAATAATCACTTATTTTTTAATTTTTTATCGGTCACTTTCTAATATTATACATATGAAAACAGCTTGGCTGTTTCAATTCTCTCATAGCATTTTATCTGACTGTCAGGAGCACGTGGCTTTTGAAACATATACCTTACAATGCGCTGCCAATCGGTTCTAAAAAAACGTGTAATTACTACGCGATGTCACTGTATTGTCTGCCAGCCTTTTTATTCACATCTGTGGACGATATTAGAGTTGCATGCAAACTTCAAACTGTTCTTCAATTAAATTTGTAATATTTATTTAAATGATAATATGGCGAGATTTTTTTCGATCACCATACAAACTCACATATAGTGGAGGTAGTAATATCATAAATATTTACGGTAAGTATTTAATTTTCTTTTTAATTTTTAGTTTTAACACACATCGTACTTAATTGCGGATAATGTTTAATAATACAAAATTAAATTTACCTAGCCTATTATGTATTCAGTAATAAAATATTAAGTACTTATAACATTTATGCTATTAATTTATTCTGTAATTAGCCAAAACGCACATTAAATAAAACTGCTACAATAACTAACTCATGTATAAATAAGAAAAAATAGACAATAAATGCCAATAAAAAACAAATATAATGAATACCTTCTAAAAATAGATAGAACGACATTATAAATTTACTTAATCTATTTAGGTTGTTATGGGTTTATGGATATTAAAACGATATTAATTAAAGTAACTGTTCATATACCTACATACTTTAAACATACTTTAATCCACTAGGTTATTAATAACATAATAATTGTATAAGTAATAACACTAATAACTAAGAAATTAAAATATAATATACTAATTATTAACAGTTGCTATTTTGAAGTCCTACACAAGACGTGTGTTGATGGTTTGGTCAAATTTGTAAGTCTGCTACTGATAAGAATTTGTGATAAAGATCTAGATCCATTGTGAGTCGATATTATGAAGAACTGCTTCCTGCCGGCGAGAATCGAATGTTAACTTAGTTATGATTCACTTGAAATTGATATTGAATTTGGAGTAAGACACTTAAAAACGTTCACACAAAATCAAGTATTTAAAATTTATTTTAATATGTAGACAGTATCATTAAATACAATGTATATTTTCCAAAAATCTATACTTGAGTAAAATCTTATATACACAATGAAATCGTACAATTATATATCTCTAAGACAACCTAAATATAACTCATTTACTTATGTGGAATATATCAGAATAAAATGTCATGTAGCCGTATTTAAAAAAAAAAACTCTGGAATATGTATTACTTCAATTAATATAAATAAATTGATTAATTATAATATGCATTACAATAGTGGACGATTTATTAAAAAAGCATGTACACATAATATCAAAGAACCATGTTGTATCTTTATTCTATAACTGTGATAATTTCAAATTATGAAATCAGATATTATAACATTCCCTAGCACTAGACCATAGTGTATGTAGAGTGTACGTAACATCCACTAAAAATACTTTGCCTCTACTATCAGCATAATGTTTGAGAACCTATGGTCAGCGTGATTTGGGGCATGCGGTGCCACATTGTGCTCAGAGCCTCTGCGCGACAATTGTTCACAATCTGTTATTATATGTCTCGTTACTACCGATTTTGCCAGTCTAAAATAATTGTCTGAACTAGCGATAAAATTGTATCTGTCAGTGGCTTGATAATGTATGTATTGTTAGTTTACATTTACATTATATGTTATGCAAGTAGGTACCTACATACTCATACAATAAAATTAATTTTGAAAGAATCTTATACTCATGGTTAAATATAATATACCGAATATATATACTAAAGTAAAATATTATCTACTAAGTGCTATAATTTTAAACATAGTACGTTTCAAATAATACAATACAAAACATGTAATTTATTATAAAAATGGAGGAAAAAACAATGTTTTTAAACATATTGACAGCCCATGTTCTACATTTCATGCATCTTAGTCAACCAGGCTTAGATCTTGTGTACACCTAATGTAAATTGTGTAAATTTACCGCCTCGGGTTACGGCCCGTCATTGATGGGTGACACCAACCCTAGTTACGCCACTGCTAAGATGCGTTGATGATCCGCACACACAATAGAAAAAATAGAAGGAACGTTGCCATTTTACCCCAATCAGCGGATTTTGGAAATTCATTAGAAAATTCCAGTTTATACTTCAGTGATTGTAATAAATTTACATCGAATATGAATACTAATAACGGCTACGAAGGCTGCTTTTATATGTATATTTAATAATATAAAATAGGTGTAATATTACGTTTTGACTACAAGCTGCAAAAATATTTGTGGAGTTCAAAAATCTTTCCACTGCATGACCATCTTGGACGACTGTTTTAAGTGAACTAAATATAGCTGAATAGTTAAAAAAAAAAGTACCGTGGATTGTTCATGTGCAAGTTGCATTATGTTCGATTGCACCATTTCGTCAGTAGAGCAAAAGTTCATTTCGTCCCACTATGCCATTTTGTACACATTTCCCCTAATTCTTAGTACTTACCTACCGATGCAAAGTTTTTTAGAAATGATCATAATCACTAATTGTAATTATTACAACTTACTAGTCCCTCAAAAAGTTTTCTCATTCTGTCTTTCAAAAGACGTTTTAAGTACATACCTATCTAGTACTTGATTTAACATGCTTATTTTTTAAATAAGTTTAAAATATAATAATATACACAATGTTTAATTTTATTGCTCATACGTCGAATACAATACTAGTCCATAACGGCTGTAGTAACATCAATTGACTGCCAAGTGTAAATATGCGTAATAACGGCGAACTGCGTCCGAAAATGGCGTCGCTAACGACCGGCAAAAGCTCACAGCTTTTTGCTCCTCTCTTTGTCTAACTCGCATGACATTTGGCGCCCCAATTCGTTGCGCAATATTGCTTTTAATCATAAAGGGTTATTGATGGACTCGCGCATTAATATTATCGTATGGTTTATTTTCAGATTTAATATTTCAAATCAATTAATAAATAAGTAGACTCTTCCCTAATATCAAATAACTATAATGAAATTTTAATATAAAACAATGACTTAAAATTATTATTTGTTATAGAAGGAATCAGTATAAAAAGGTGTATTTTGGTGATTTCTTTCTTTTTCCTTTGAGTCTGAGATATGAAGGTATAATAAATATATTTGGGTATCTAAATTTAATTCACAATAAATATACTTATAATAATATTGTAGATAGCAAATCAATTCACAGATCCGAGAGGAGTGGAATCAACTAGAATAGACCTTCATCCAGCAGTGGATTGACCCAAGTTGATGATAATGATTTTAAATGTAGGAAATATCGAAATATTGAGATGGTGACATTGGATAAATTTTTCTATGGTTGATATGAGTGTTTACATTCTGTAATATATCCATGTGTATATCCATTATTTCTCAATTATTATTCTCTTTTTATTACCTTTATATACCTATAATTCTCCCAAGGTGCAGAACCAACCTGCCACTGGTAATGCCAATTGGGAGGGCGATATCTATGTTCAACGAAATTGCTTCGGGTGTTGATATGGATGAGTATAATAGGTGGACGTTGTTTTATAAATTCTTAAAATAGGGTCTGCTTAATTAATCCGGTGTACTTCCTTGTACCTATCTAATTTACATTTTTTGTTAGTACACATTTCTACTGTTTAATAACTTACTATCTATCTCTATACTGATCTATCTCTTTTTTATGTAATACTGTTTTATATTTCTTTGTTTCTAAATGTCATGTTGTGAACGTCTTAAACTTATATTTTGTAATGTCCACAATATGTTAAAAATAAATAAATTGAATTGAATTGAATAATTTAACTTGAGCTATGCATATACCTGTATTTATTATAATAACTGTGAACAGTTTAAATAGGTACGTATTATATTTAAATAAATAATAAGCAGTGATTTTCAGTAAATTTATAAAATAATTATTGCATCATTAATTTCTCCCGTAAACTGAGAAAAGTAACTTCAATGGTAAATCTTATAAAATTAACTATCGAATACTTATATTGGGTGTTTCAATATTTTAGATTGGTCAAATGACCAAACAATAGCTAGTCAAATATTTAAGAGCAAAAATAAAGAACCGTTATCTATCTTATGCCTATGTTTATCCTCATGTTGAATTTAAATCATCTTAATGTGTTTTATTTTGATATCAAATAATATGTACTTATCGATTCCATGAGCAAACTTACAAACATTACACTTTATTATGTATAATAACTATTACACATATTATGTTTTCAGAAAAGTAACTTTATATGATAACTAATATAAAGTTAGATAATATCTGAAAACATTTTTTTATTTCTTTCTGAATAGAAGCTGCGAGAATATAATGACAGTTGTCATGTACCAAATACTAAAAGCTGTATAATGTATATTTATATAAAATATTGTATCACCAATGACGGTCGATACAAAACTTCAGCTTTAAATTGAGCCTATTCAGAAAGAAGGCTATCTGAGAGAATCCGATCAGAATTTTATTTTTTATTCGCTCTGCGATCGCCGACTTTTTTCATATGATATGAAAGTTCCATCTCACCGCAAAGTTCCATTTCAGCGGCTATCATTACAAGTTATTTCACGCAAAATCACATGGAGTTAAGATTCAAGCCGAGGAACATATCAATGCATCGATACGCGCGCTCCTCTGATATTTTCAAGACGCCCGAACGTATTGGGCAGGTGTCCAAAACATTTCATGTAATATTTACAAACAGAAAAATAATCTACGATTTTAGAATTAAACGCAGCTGCTACTTATTTTTCATCATTCATTTTTTCAACTTATGTGATTGCTATAGTAATTGAACGGGCTATAGCTATTGGACACCTCAACTATAAACTCTCAAAATAATATTTACTTAACATTCCTGTTAGTGAACATTCATGATTTTTGAAAACACTTCTGAGAAAATATATGAAAACCAATAGAATTTAAAAAAAAAAAAAAAGTAAGACACCCGCAGGAATTGAACCTGCATCTCTCGGGTTTCATGCTCACGCACATAGACCACTAGGCTAAAGGTAACATACTTAATTACGACAAATTTTAACTAATGGCTCTTATAATACCTACTCTCTGAAGCGTTTTCTAATACTAGCGCTCCATTGGCAAGCCAAAAGTCCGAGGAGAATAAATCGTCCGATTTGTCTATGCTCTGCTACTGATCAACGAACGAATAAAAAAGTCGAGCTGTCAAAAGATAAAAGTTGCAATTATCGTAATCTCTTCCGATAATCCTATAATTTTATGTTATTTATTTGTAAACTTGCATAAAATAATATAGCATTGAAAACAACACAAGTTTTACGTTTTCTTTTATGAATTTCATAAATATATAATAAAAAAATAATCGATAAATCTCTCATTTTCTAATGTGTAAATTCACAAATTAATCAATGAAAATGTTTAAAACAATTACAGATTTTTTTCGGTCCGAATGATCGCGTATTAATGTCAAATCGAATTTGGATAGTGATCGACGGACGAAGTCTGGCAACTCGGAGAGTAAAATATCAAACATGTTTGAAATCCAACGAGCCTGGTCTGCGGATTAAAAAGTCCGCAGATCTGGGGTGCTCCACGCGAAAAAAAAGTCCGAAGACTGTAAATCGTCTGACTTGCGTGCCAGTGGAGCGCCGGCATATAAGTTGAACAACTATTGGCTATCGATTTCTGTTAATGTTAAAAAGACACATCTGGTATTTCCTTTTCTATATTACTGCAGTTTTAATTATTGGCCAATAGAATACTACATGCTTTTCCATCAGTGAATCATAATTGTATTGTCTTAAATCATCGGATCTGGTTTTTTTTTTACAAGAAATTCTAAAAAAAATGCGTAAAATATATAATATTAAAATATGCAACTTATTGATATAATGGCAATTTTTTAAACGTGGTTGAACACAGTAGGTACACAATTGTATCCTCGCAGTTGCTTTGACGTCATTTAGTTTGCCATAGGGACATATAAAGTAGGTAGATACATCTTCCTAATAATGGTGGATCTTCATTGGCTATTGAGAATCACTTTAGACGATAGCATAGGCAACTCAGTTATCTTGAAAATGATAAAAATAAATACCTATTCCATGCTTTAACTTCAACCTGACATGCCTGTTCTTCAAGCCAACCAGATTCCGGCGTCCTGGAAGGCCGCTAAATACTATTGCTAGAGCTACGGGATGGTGGTTTGACCTGGAATGATGCAAGAAGACTGGCAAGCAACAGGGATTCTTAGAGGCGCTTCGTGGAGTCCATATGCTAAAACTAAGGAGCGGATATGACCCAAGAAGAAGAAAAATTCCAAGCTTTACAGTTCTCGACTGGCGTGATTAAAAAAAGCCCCGCCCTGAGCCACGGAAAGCTTCGAACTATCTCTCGACAGTTAAACGTTATTAAATGCATCAATGAGGCCGTCGAAAATGTGAAATATTTTGAAAAGTCTAAAACCTACTATTTGAAGAAAAAATAAGGGCAATACAAATTAATTTGATTTTGAATCGGCCAGCCAACCGTAGAAATTCCTCGACTCACATAGCAATTACAAAAATTAAAAAAACAGACATCGCTAGTTGACATTTGAATTTAGAACAACATGCATTCGAAAAATGAAAGACAAGCTACTCGTATAATAATATTATTATATTTTGCGTACATACTTTGACTATTTTGTTGTTTACGTATAACAATGAATATTTCATGTAGACTCTAGTCATAATATGTGACGGATGAATAATTTTGTGAGTTTGCAAAGAAGCTGAAGATTATGAAAATAAAAAGCAAAACAATTAGTTCCACATTTGCCGTGTATGCTTCCGACACTCATTTTTTATTGGATGCCAAATATATTAAACAATAATATATTATATATTTTCTTTAATTTTAGCTCAGACATGCATATCCAAGTAAGACATTTAACAAATATATTATTTTTAATTCAATACTGAACTCAACCACGATTTGAGAATGATAGCTGATTATTTAGTTTAGAAAATACATAAATAAAAACATACTATAAAAACAGGGAAAGTTTGGACAATTACAACATAATATACCTATATCATATCTCTCTGGCTGAGTACTCTACTTTTTAATCTATCAATCAGTCTATGATTCATCAAAATTATTTATAACAAATGCGTTTTGACTGAGGTAATTCAAATTCAACCAATTATGAGACTATCTGCTTTCTAAGCAATTGAGGTAAATTA
The DNA here is from genome assembly GCF_057557595.1 of Rhyacophila brunnea. NCBI lineage: Eukaryota > Metazoa > Arthropoda > Insecta > Trichoptera > Rhyacophilidae > Rhyacophila > Rhyacophila brunnea. Next base: position 1,781,831 of record NW_028232796.1, on the reverse strand, counting down.
TATTAGGTACCTACTTTAACTTAATATTATAACCGACGTCTGGCTTTGGACAAGTTTATTATTGACGTTCTTGTGCTTGCATGAATGATCATCATGAATGGATCGACATCTTAAAGTTTAAAAGTTAGTGCTTGATAGTTTGATAACTATCTTAGAAATATAGAGCATCAGTTGTTTATTCTCCCAAGGTGCAGAACCAACCTGCCACTGGTAATGCCAATTGGGAGGGCGATAACTATGTTCAACCAAATTGCTTCGGCTGTTGATATATTCCACTTCCGTGAGAGTGAGTTTAGGTGGATGCTATTTTATAAATTCTTAAAAAAGGGTCTCCTTAGCAAACTCGGTGTACTTCTTTGAAATTCTATATTTCATTTTTATTACTTTTTTCTTTATATTAATGTTTCATGTCATGTTGTGAACGTCTTAAACTTATAAATTGTAATGTCCACAATATGATAAAAAATAAATTGAATTGACTTGAATTAAAATCTTTCCCATGGTTGTACAAAATACCTACGTTTCATTTTGCGGCTAATATACCGATGTTCTCAACACCTGCCGTGTGTATGACATTATTTGGTTCACGTCTACGTTGTCTGGGCGGGGAGCGGCTGTGGGCGGGCGCCGTCGTCGCTTGGAACGCTGCTCACGACCGCCCGCGACATCTGTCCCGCGCGCACCGTCCGCCCTAAAGATAACTTTGCTTTTACCTCTTTACCCACGAAATCTTCTTGACTCTGCGAATACGCCTCGAGGAAATAAGTTTTCGGGGATAATTTTTTTTTCAAGTGGATGTTTTTTTTTTTTTATAAGATACTTTTTGTAACACTATCGGAAAGGCTTAACGCTAAAAAAATGTAGAAATATCATAGTTTGCAATGAAGTTTACGATTCTGTTATTACCTGCAAGCTTATTTTCTTATTTATATTAGCTTATTTTTCATATATGAGAAAAAGCTTTTTTTTTGATCGTTAGTTCGTGATGAAAATTCTTTGAATTAGGCACCTATCTAAGATTTTCTTAAATCGTATGGAGTATTATTGTACATAATAAAATCAAACGTGTGCATGGCCGTTGGGTTGGTAGACCGAATCTTGTTGGCTGCGAAATAAATTCAAACTGTTGCCCATGGCGCCCACCAGGGGGGGCTTGACAGGGCTTTAGCCTGTGGGCCCGGGCTTAAGGGGGGCCCGGCGTGGCAGATCGATCAGCCAAGTGAGATAAACACACATCACAAAATTGCACAAATAGTAAAAAAAATGCAGTAATAAATAATAATATGTGATTGTGCGATGCAATTTTGGTTATTGTCAATAGGTATTCGACATGTCCATAATAATTGTGCATAACAACATAAAAGTGGGTGTATTAAAAATACAAAAAATCGCTAAAAAAATACCCTTCATTTTACCTCGAACACCATTTGGAATACGCAACTGTAGATCGTCACACTGCCTTTAACCTTAACGATAGGTAGGGGGGCCGCCAAAGATCATAGCCTGGGGGTCCACTGCGGGATTTGGGGGCCATGCTGTTGGCATTCAAAATATATTATTAGAAAGTTTGCATGCTACTTTATTCAACGTTTGCTCTTATCGTAGGTTGCAGCGGTTATTCTCATGAGATAATGTGTTAAAAGTGTTCTGTTATGATAAATACCGTTTTGAGTTTGTCGTATGTGAAAACACAATGATATGCAAATTTATCATACAGACGATTCGAGCCCACGGCTTCAGTAGCAGATACTTTACCATTCTACCATAACGGGCGCGATAATCATCGATTAATAATACTTATGGATGTACGTAGCGAAAATCATAACTACCTATTCAGTGTTATAAACTATCTGAAAACGTGGGGTGTAAATTTATTACAGTGGTGTACAATAAGAAACATTTACACATAAATCGAAAGCAAAACTTAATAGGAGTGGGATACAAATAAGTTAAGTTTGATTAGACACGCGATAGCCTGTCAAGTGAGCAGAGTAATGCGCTATGCTCAACGGTGATCTGTTATGTTGCATTAAATCCTTGAAAATAATACCATCTATTTTGTGATTCTCAAGCTGTTATTAATTTATTATTTCTCACAATATACTATTATAACCTAAAGTATTAGTACATATGTGTGATATTTATAGACAATATTTGTTTTAATTAACTATTTCTTTTATTCAACGGTAGGTATAGTAATTGACCAATAGTTAAAATTTGTTCGCTATTAGTATGTCACGCCGTAGCATAATGGTAATGCGACGGATGAGGCGTATACTCGGGAGATACAGGGTTCGATTCCCCGTCGGGGTGACTTACTTTTTTCAAAAAAGATTTTTTGGTACTGTTCGGTTATACCGGAGCCAGCGGAAAACGCATTTTGAAAATAGCCGATAAACTGGATTATTTGTTAGTTTGGGTTAGTTTAGGTTCGGTTAGGTTGGGTTAGGTTAGGTTAGTGACATGACCCGGCTCACGGCTAGCTCAATAATGCTACCGGGCCGTCACTGAGGAGACTAGTGATGAACTAGGAGAGGTGGATCTCCTTTGTAGTATCACAACTTTTGAATTCCCGAATAAAACTCTCAGCTGGTGTGGTGCCGAATTTATTCAGGTACTAGAGTTCACGGTCACACAATAAGGTTAACTGTCATTGTTCCCGTAATTAAATCTCATTAAAGTATCAGTAAACTATTTATTTGTTCACTATAGGATCTCTGTGAAATCTTTCACAAATTCCCGAAAAGTCACACCTAATTCAGAGAATGTATACGCAGATATTCTTTGGATATTTTTAATTCATGAAATATTTTCCCATAAGAAGGAAAATATAAATTATTCTTTGGTCACACAGTATTAGGTTTATAAAAGAATAGAATTATTTTATTGTTGTTTATAAAGTTTATTTATGTTCACAGTGTATTTACAAATATTTATTTGTGTTTACAGACTTGTTTACAAAAGGTTTGCTTAATGTTTACAAATTTATTTACTGAAATTTGTTTTTACGTTTATGAATTTGTTTACTAAAATTTATTTTATGATTATGTTTACTTAATAAAGTTTCAAAAATTTATTTTATAATTCCGAAAAAAGATTTGTAAAATTTATTATTACAAACTGAGTTTATTAATTTGTTTTTATAAAACAAATCCGATCACGTAATTTATCCCGATTACGTCACCTCGTATGATGAGTAATGAAAAATGAAATTACTCCGCGAGCGCGTTACTATCGACAGATACGTGGTATTCGAGCTACGTTTTAGCGGCCGACGTCACTACCGACAGATACGTGTTATTCGCGCTACGTTTTGCGGCACACGTCACGACCGGCAGATACGAGATATTCGCGTTACTTTTTGCCCGTCGATGGGGACTTATTGTAGGTAAATTTCACGAATGTTACTGAGAACCGTATCTCGTATCCGCGGAAGGACTGCTGCTTAGTAGGAGATCGCTGGTGAGAAGTGTAGAAACTAATGATTTTACGGGAAAAGTGGTCGCCTTTTATACCCTTCGGATAGAGGTTTAACAGGAAACAGTCCGTAAGGGATAGCAGACGTATATCTTTCTCTCACGGGATAAATTTACGTATATCTCCCGTTCCTGGCAACTTTCTAATAGAGATATCTTCTAATTAAATCGGGTTAAATTTACTCTACCTTATTTTCACAAAATAAAGTTTCAATATGGGTGTTTCAAGCACCCTCTAGAACAAGTCCCTTAAATACGCCGTTGCGATGACGTAAGCAAAATAGTTGATTTTATATGATTTTTCGTGTTCAAACGAAGGGGAAAGTTTCTAGCTTTCCATCGAGGTATCGGAATAAGTATTCGGGTACTAAATAAGGGAATGGCAGTCTTTAAATTTAAAATGTCAAAACGAAAGGTTGACACCCATGTACTAGTCCTTTCCACCACTCTCGGCCTTTTTAGGCCAATAGAATTTTACTAAGTTTTAATAAAACTGTTTGGAGCCGCAGAAACTTTCTCATTCGATATTTACCTTTCGGACGAACATTATTACGTGAAAATACTATAATATTATACTTAACATTTCAACTTAAATATATAAATGCTTAATCCTAACAAGATGTTATACACGAGCAGTTACTAACTTATTTAATCTTGCTTAGTGACTTTTATATAGTAATATGGATGTAACCTTAAATCTATTTTTACCTCGCAAGCCAGCACAGCTGGGCCGTAAATTCTAGTCGGACAGAATTCAGTTAAGGTTCAAAGTCACGCGTCAATTTGTATTTTTAGTTGCAGTATTTAATTCTTTTATTTACCCAAGATGCGATTAAGATTTATTATTATTTATGGGTAGAAACCCATATATGCCAGAATCTTAAGTTTTTCCAATTGTTACTTTTACAATATTCGTTATAGTCAGTAAATTATAGCATTAACAAAATCTATAATTATAATTACGCGACTATAAATATAGGTACGCGTTTACAGTATTTTTATAACAGTAGTTAGTTTTTATCTTGTATTGATAAAATTAGTATTAAAATTCTTGATTCACAATTATACAGTATATAAATTTATAAATATTCAATTTTCTTTTTCAATTTTCATACACTTCCATCATTGCTATAAAAGTTATTGAAGCATGTACTTGCTAAATTTTACGTAAACAATCTCTCCCATAACTTATTTTCTAAGTTTAATGGAGATTTCCCGGAAATTATTTCCAATTAGATCGCGCCCAAATCTACGCGACGTGTCATCTCGAGGCCTGTGGTCACAGCGTTCCAATTACACTTGAGCAGTCTCGATTCTTGGAGGCGAAATTTTTTTACGTAAAATTTTATTACATTTACAAAGAAAAGGTTAACAACATACATTTTACTTCCTATTACTAAACGATTACGTTACTGGTTACCTGTTCAAGGTTTCTTTCGACCATTTCTTTCTTGATTCTTCCATAGTTTAGAACCATGGGACTTATATATCCTGTCTGAACCGTGTCGTGAGGTTGTCGCATGGCTATTGAGAAGTAGAATTGACTACAAGGCTAGATTTGTATAGTTATGTCGTTAAACCATACTCTGCCCCAAACACTAACTGAAGGTCGGCGTTTTTGTTCGTGTCAAATGCCCACCCTTAATAAAGACATAACTGTATATGTCTAGTCTCAATTCACCATTGCAACACCTCAGGACACCATAAAAATGCAAAGCGATAAAGCAACAGTAAAGCATATTCAAAATAAAATACACAAAATCTGCGCATGCACACAAAGTTTTCTTTTACTTTTTGTAATTAATATTCGCCTAGATTCGGGTCTTAAAATTCTAATTAATAAAAGAAAATTATACATTGTAATAATTCTGAAGTTAAAAATTTTATTTTGAGGACGGTGAGTGCTGTATGGGACGACTACTGCTTTTCCTGCCGAGGGACAACCGCAAGGAAGAGGGCTCACGGAGACGCTCCCTTTACGACCCATGGACAGAAGTAGAGTTCGACTTCCCGTCGCGAATCACGTTCCCGCTTACTAGAAAATACGGCATAGTACCATGATATGCCAGGGAGACTCCCCTGACAATACCTTTAATATTAAATTACATAGGGTCATTTAAACCTATTTAATCTAACGCTCAATACTCCTAGCTATATATTACATTCTACAAGAATTTTAAATCAATCCCAATCAAGAGACTTATTTTCCGCAGCTCCGAATACTATTAGGGGCTTAGCGTGGAAGTCAAGGACTTCCCCATGCCCTAATTAGCAACACCTTCTTTCGTCTTGCCCTTCTCGAAGACTTTTCGCTCGCTCCGATAAAAGACTTATTTCTTTATCGCTCCTCTCGAAGTCTTATTGCTAGCTCCGATAAAGGCTCATTTCTCGCTTCGATCAGAGACTTATTTCTTTATCGCTCCTCACGAAGTCTTGTTGTTTGCTTCGATAATAGACTTATTTCTTTATCGCTCCTCTCGAAGACTTGTGGTTTGCTTCGATAATAGACTTATTTCTTTATCGCTCCTCTCGAAGACTTGTTGTTTGCTTCGATAATAGACTTATTTCTTTATCGCTCCTCTCGAAGACTTGTGGTTTGCTTCGATAATAGACTTATTTCTTTATCGCTCCTCTCGAAGACTTGTTGTTTGCTTTAGTTAGAGACTTATTGGTCGCTCTAACTAGAGACTTGTTTGTTTCGCAGCTCCGAATACTAATAAGGACTTAGCGTGAAAGTCACGGACTTCCCCACGCCTTAATTAGCAACACTTTCTTCGTTTCGCTCTCCCCGAAGACTTATTTCTTTCTCGCTTCGAGAAAAGACTTGTTTTTCGCTTCGATCAGAGACTTATTTCTTTATCGCTCCTCTCAAAGTCTTATCGCTCGCTTCGATAATAGACTTATTTCTTTATCGCTCCTCTCGAAGACTTATAGCTCGGTTTAGTTAGAGACTTAGCTTACAGGCGATGGCGGTAGCGATCGCTTTGAGCGACGCTTACCTGATCGGCCTATACGCTGATACTGACGTTTGGGGGGCGCATTCTGGATGGGGGCGTCTCGTAAAACAGTGTCTAACGCATCCCGCCACTCGCCAAAGGTAGTACCTTGATCTTTGCTCCAGGGCGTTGGGAAGTCGGCACACAGTATTAGGTTTATAAAAGAATAGAATTATTTTATTGTTGTTTATAAAGTTTATTTATGTTCACAGTGTATTTACAAATATTTATTTGTGTTTACAGACTTGTTTACAAAAGGTTTGCTTAATGTTTACAAATTTATTTACTGAAATTTGTTTTTACGTTTATGAATTTGTTTACTAAAATTTATTTTATGATTATGTTTACTTAATAAAGTTTCAAAAATTTATTTTATAATTCCGAAAAAAGATTTGTAAAATTTATTATTACAAACTGAGTTTATTAATTTGTTTTTATAAAACAAATCCGATCACGTAATTTATCCCGATTACGTCACCTCGTATGATGAGTAATGAAAAATGAAATTACTCCGCGAGCGCGTTACTATCGACAGATACGTGGTATTCGAGCTACGTTTTAGCGGCCGACGTCACTACCGACAGATACGTGTTATTCGCGCTACGTTTTGCGGCACACGTCACGACCGGCAGATACGAGATATTCGCGTTACTTTTTGCCCGTCGATGGGGACTTATTGTAGGTAAATTTCACGAATGTTACTGAGAACCGTATCTCGTATCCGCGGAAGGACTGCTGCTTAGTAGGAGATCGCTGGTGAGAAGTGTAGAAACTAATGATTTTACGGGAAAAGTGGTCGCCTTTTATACCCTTCGGATAGAGGTTTAACAGGAAACAGTCCGTAAGGGATAGCAGACGTATATCTTTCTCTCACGGGATAAATTTACGTATATCTCCCGTTCCTGGCAACTTTCTAATAGAGATATCTTCTAATTAAATCGGGTTAAATTTACTCTACCTTATTTTCACAAAATAAAGTTTCAATATGGGTGTTTCAAGCACCCTCTAGAACAAGTCCCTTAAATACGCCGTTGCGATGACGTAAGCAAAATAGTTGATTTTATATGATTTTTCGTGTTCAAACGAAGGAGAAAGTTTCTAGCTTTCCATCGAGGTATCGGAATAAGTATTCGGGTACTAAATAAGGGAATGGCAGTCTTTAAATTTAAAATGTCAAAACGAAAGGTTGACACCCATGTACTAGTCCTTTCCACCACTCTCGGCCTTTTTAGGCCAATAGAATTTTACTAAGTTTTAATAAAACTGTTTGGAGCCGCAGAAACTTTCTCATTCGATATTTACCTTTCGGACGAACATTATTACGTGAAAATACTATAATATTATACTTAACATTTCAACTTAAATATATAAATGCTTAATCCTAACAAGATGTTATACACGAGCAGTTACTAACTTATTTAATCTTGCTTAGTGACTTTTATATAGTAATATGGATGTAACCTTGAATCTATTTTTACCTCGCAAGCCAGCATAACTAGGCCGTAAATTCTAGTCGGACAGAATTCAGTTAAGATTCAAAGTCACGCGTCAATTTGTATTTTTAGTTGCAGTATTTAATTCTTTTATTTACCCAAGATGCGATTAAGATTTATTATTATTTATGGGTAGAAACCCATATATGCCAGAATCTTAAGTTTTTCCAATTGTTACTTTTACAATATTCGTTATAGTCAGTAAATTATAGCATTAACAAAATCTATAATTATAATTACGCGACTATAAATATAGGTACGCGTTTACAGTATTTTTATAACGGTTGTTAGCTTCTATCTTGTATTGATAAATATAGTATTAAAATTCTTGATTCACAATTATACAGTATATAAATTTATAAATATTCAATTTTCTTTTTCAATTTTCATACACTTCCATCATTGCTATAAAAGTTATTGAAGCATGTACTTGCTAAATTTTACGTAAACAATCTCTCCCATAACTTATTTTCTAAGTTTAATGGAGATTTCCCGGAAATTATTTCCAATTAGATCGCGCCCAAATCTACGCGACGTGTCATCTCGAGGCCTGTGGTCACAGCGTTCCAATTACACTTGAGCAGTCTCGATTCTTGGAGGCGAAATTTTTTACGTAAAATTTTATTACATTTACAAAGAAAAGGTTAACAACATACATTTTACTTCCTATTACTAAACGATTACGTTACTGGTTACCTGTTCAAGGTCTCTTTCGACCATTTCTTTCTTGATTCTTCCATAGTTTAGAACCATGGGACTTATATATCCTGTCTGAACCGTGTCGTGAGGTTGTCGCATGGCTATTGAGAAGTAGAATTGACTACAAGGCTAGATTTGTATAGTTATGTCGTTAAACCATACTCTGCCCCAAACACTAACTGAAGGTCGGCGTTTTTGTTCGTGTCATTAGGTTAGGTTAGGTTAGGTTTGGTTAGGTTAACCTTACAAATAATCCAGTTTATCGGCTATTTTCAAAATGCGTTTTCCGCTGGCTCCGGTATAACCGAACAGTACCGATTTTTTCTATTGGTTATTATATACTATATCAGAAAGTGTTTTTTTCAAAATAATATATGTTCAATATTTGTTTTTTTAACCAAACTTCTACTATATTAATATTAATACTATCGACCGAAGGTGCTTGATGGAATTTGAATTTTAATTCTAATGGATTTATGTTTTGTCATTTTACTCAAATGGAATAGTACAAAACTTAAATGTAATAGAATTTAAACCTTTATCATATTTGGAAAAACTTTCCGCGCTAGTCGGTTTACATTACGACTAGACCAAAGAAGCCAAGAAATTTTGATGCTCTTAATTATTACGTTAATGTATATTAAACATCCTGATCAATTTTGCATAACTGGCCTCCACATAGTTTAGTATTTATACTATCTGGTTTTTCATTTTCATGATACCACTTTTAGAGTCATAACTCTTACATAATATTCCGAAATTCCAGTTTTGAGATAATCGCAAAAAACCACCAGAACAGTGTTTTTTTTTTAATTAGATTAAAGGTATTAAACTCCCTTGAATATAAATAAGTGAGCAAGACGATTTACATTATTTTTAAATATATATGTATATAATACTCATAAGGCTGCAGACACACAAAATACTGAGAAATAGAGTTCCCTGATTGGTTAGAAAAGCTTTGGTGACAGAACTCACATTATTCATTGAAAATTGTGAGTTATGACACCAACAGTCAACTTTTTGAACGATTTTCACATTGTTTAAATGAGTTTTGATGCCCAACTATTATATATATAGATTATTGCATTTAGAATCACTTAGTATATTTAACTCAAAAATAACAAAATTGCAAAATGTAAGTTATGACTATAGGCGACTTACTTCATCTATCTGGGTTCCATTGTCAACGCCAGTTTTTTTAAGAAATATCAAGCAGAATACTATTAAAATATAGTTATTAATAACAACTTAGTAAAAATATTAAATACTATAATGTGGAGCAACAAACCCTGGGAGATTTCGGCCACATCAGCTCATTCTTTCATTTATTCTAATCAGTAAATCTCTTGCTCCAGTCTATGTCTTCCAATGGTTTAACATCTTAGCAGGTAGGTACAACTTCAAAGCACTGATATAGTGATTTTCTTATAGGTACTGAATTTTTGTCCACTAAAGCCCTTTATCTAGCTCGTTCATCTATACGTGTCTCATGGTTGACCAAATTATTAAAAAACTATATATAATTCATGATTGTTCAAAAATGTCATCAGAAACCATCTTTGCACTCAGACTTATAAATCTTTCGTAAGATTTCTCATTCTAACAACGCTAATTATTTGTTTATTCTCAACAAAAAAAATCAAAAAATTAACCTACATACTGCAATTTTATTATTACGCGCATAATACATTATTGTTGGTAGATCTTCAAATTTCATTTCTACTAGGTACGCTATTATTACTGTTTCCTAACATTTTTGTAAAGTTATGATTAAGAAACTCTGTCATTAGAGTTGTCTACAGATCGGGAAAGTGTTTCCTCTCGAGGGATTCGAACTTACATTAGTCAGATGTAGTTTGTTACTTAATTATTATCAAACAGTATTTCTCGGCAAATAGTAATATAACGACATATTAGTATTACATAGTAAGTGTACATGATAATTATGCAATCATTTGCAATTGCGAAATATAATAGTATATATTATTATGTACCATGCCGATATAAATAGGTACCTACCTATAGTTAACTCTTTACAGCGGAGTGTGGTGCAACTAGGGGCATCTAGAGGTAGAATACGAAGGATGCAATTTAATACGTGGTAGGTATAGATAATTTTATGTCATTTATATTTCAAACAAGTAAAATGCATCGTAATATATTAAAAATATATACTTTTTAATTTTTATTCAAGAATATACCCACTTACATTTAATAAAAATATAGCACACCTATATTAAAAAATCACGATTTTAAGATATATGTAGATATAGTTATTATTTACATCATTCAAGCGTATGGCGACAAAGTGTAAGTTACAGCACACTTACTGGTATTCAAGTAAAATCAAAATAAAACAGAGTATGAATAGTTTATTAAGATCTATCAAAATTATTGAATAATTAAAAATATATTTGGCCATACCTACTTGATTTGATATAAATTAAAAGAATTTCAACAGACAAACACATTTTTAACACGTTTTCTTTAGCTCGTATTCTTGTTTGTCCGGTGGTTGTTTATCCAGTACAAATCTTGCAATCGATTTTTAACTAACTTCCCGACTAGCTAGATATTTGAAACTATTAGAATATATCAGAACATGATGCCAATGCATTCTTTTAATAATTTTAGCCATCTTTAAGTAGAATTGAATTCATTTTCAGTTAATTCTGTTTTGTATGAAAAGTTATTTCGGAAGAAATCCGTAATCCAATTCACTATTATTGGTTGCTAAGGGGGTGGTCCTAGCAACTAAATTATTAATATATACGTGCGTTACTATGGAAATCAAAATTATATTTCAGTATTCTATATTTGTTTGTTGCAAAATAGCAAAAAAATGATTTGACAATTGCCTTATTTGTCCTAAATTATTAATACATAGAATTGTTTATAAGTTTATATGATTCAACAGAAAATTTAAAAACGTGATATATAAAAAGTTTTTTTTATCTTATAATTATTATGACTTTTTCCACGTTACATCAGAATGCAAAAGTACCCACAACTACGGAAATGGTGACAAATTTAAAACTCAAAGTACATTAAAAATATATATTACTTAAAACAAAAAAAAACTTATTATATTTTTTGGGTCAGCCGAGAAAGATTTTTTTCTACATAAACTCCTAATTTGTCGCAGAGCCACATTATTACTTTTGTTATAAGTAGATACAATATTATAGTGAACAAAAAATAGAAGAACAAAATATAATAAGTATCTTTCTTATTGTAAATAAATAATAATTGAGATACTGTTACACTCTCAAATGGTCACCATTTGGGGTTGTCTCTGTGAATCTGGAGAAATTCTAATCGGTACCAAGCCGACAAATAGTAAGGGTTGATTACGAAAATAAATAATAATAAACCGGCAACGCTGTTCATGGTTGGCGGCAAAATTTCATATTGGCAACGCCGCATTGGTATCGCTTCGTAAGCGGTCATTTTTTTTTGGCGCGACAGAATGCTGCAGACAGCCAAATAAAAAATGTGAACATATACATTTCGTCCTCCGTAACAAAATTATATAAAATGTAGTAACCTAGTAGATATTACCCAAATAAAACTCGTCGTTTCTGACCACAATTCCGGTGTGTTATTTGTCCACCTCCAAGTCCCGAACCCAGACGAAAAAAATAAAAGTGACAGCATCTTTTCACTTTCGAAAATGGAGGGAGATGACAATACCTACATAGTAATTTAAATTAAAAACAAATACTCAAGTTGTTTTTGAAAAACCTTGCAAACATAAAAATTGGAAGAAATCCTAGATAATAAAATGGATCTAGTCAGACTCGAGCTCATTCTTTCACTGATCGGATGAGTGCTCTCGTTTTTAAGCTACCGACCAGTCTCTGAGTCATGTGAAATAATCATAACAACCACATTCCGGTTCCGCCAAATGAAAGAAAACCAACATTGTGAATTGTTAAGGTAAATGATATTACTACTGGCGTCAAGATGCGGTAATAGAATTTTATTATTAACGTTCATGTGTGTACTTGCGACGTTGTGAGTATTTTTATCGGTATAAAATATTTATATATATATTTATTATGTCTGAATAAAAATAATCCGCTACTTTTGTTATCGTTTAAAAATGCCAATTTCATCTCATAGGAATGATCGTTTCGATCAGCCAGAAACGTCGAGGATATAAAGAGGAAGAGAGATACAGGATGATACCCGAAATATAAAAAAATACGTCAAATAGTAGTGAAAGTCCCGAGCAACATATAAATTAATTTTAGTTAATACGTAAGTGACCTAGTTAAAAATATACCAACTGATAATTATTTTTGATTAGTTGTGATGAAAAATGCTTGTTTTTTGTAACAACGTAAGTAAGCAAGTTTCAGCTATACCTATTTGTTGAATAAATGGTTTTTCATAATACAATATGCAACTAATAGTAACCAACGACCAATGTTTATATCATAAAAGCATGTTATAGGACAGTATGATAAGGTATGTAGCGAAAGAACTACTTCTTCGGCCATATCCGTCCCTTAGTTGGAGCATATGGACTCCACGAGGCGCCTCCAAGAATCCCTGTCTTTCGCTAGTCTTCTTGTATCGTTCCATGTCAAACCAGCATCCCGTAGCTCCGCTGTTTACACTCTATAGATAGTATTTAGCGGCCTTCCAGGACGCCGGAATCGGGTTGGCTTGAAGAAAAGGTAAGCCAGGTTGAAATTCTCTTACGGCATCCGCAGCACGTGGCCGAGTCAGATTCAACGTCGCCTCTTCACTTTCCGCGTGATGATAGGCTGCTTGGTGCTTATCTCCTCGTTGCTTCTAAAATCACACCCAGTAGCCGTCGCAAAAATCTGCTTTCGAAGCTCAATATACGGTTGCTCTGAGACTTCGTAAGGTGCCATGATTCGCTACCGTAAAGCAGCACCGTCAGAATGCAAGCGTCGAATAGGCGGCAATTGGTTTTGACTGAGTACAATCATGAGTCCTAGACACTCCGCATTGAGTTGAATGTTGCTCTAGACATTCCCATTCGGATAGCGAGCTCTCTCTGCCAAAAGTCACGGGAGATGGGATTTTGCAGAAAGATCTACAATCGTTTAGAAATTATTCAAGTGTAGGTCGGTATTGATACATATTTATATTATTAATCAAATACCTACGTTGCTGATACATATATTTTTATCTATTATACCTACACATTTAGTTTGACACGGAATTTATTTTTAACAGGTTTTTAGCAGAAAGTTCAAGTTTTTTACATGAAAGTATAAATTTGTTTACTGTATCTGACGATCAAAATATTGCGCGTCGAGATTTTCCTTTTGTGGAAATAAATTGGACTTTTGAAAGATGTTTGAATATTTTTCCGGAACTTAACGAGAAAAACGGCGCCTGCGGGCTTTGTATATATCTGTTTGTTATTTGGAAAAGCCTCTCTTATCGAATTCCTATTCAAAATGCATTCTTCTCTGGGAAACTTGAGATTTATTAGATGCTAGTATCGATAAGAAAATTATTTTTAGTATTTTTATGATAGACTAATTTATTATATGAAAACATATTTTGCGCCGTTTTCTTATTTGAATAGTTTGTCAAACTAATCTTCCTAATATTAAAGGTGTAAAATTTGTATTTATTCTACACTGATACATACATTCAATATTGATAATTAGGAAGGTAGGATGATTAATATTTTCTACATGTGAAATTTTACCAAAATGTACAACATATAAGTATAATTATTTTTTAACACGAAGTCGGTCAATGTTCTTTAATATAAAATATATTAGATAAGACAATAACAGTGCCTGGGGCCCTTAATATTGGTATATTATTTGTACTGAAACCGCCTTAACGGAATTCAATTTGGATGGACACATTGCAACCAGATACAACTTAAAAACTCTAGGACTGGAAAATATTTAAATTTTATTAACGATTTTTGAGTAATTAAAACCGATGTCACCATCGAAATACTATAAGACTGACTTTACTTTTATAAATTTATCATCTCATTTCTACCACACTCAAACCACGGCTGGATGAAATTCCCAGCCTGCTATAGTTTTTAAAGAATTAGATTATTTCTTTGATATTATTGGATAAATAAGACTTGTTCAGCAATGATCTGAATTTCGAACGATATGGCAAGCCCATCTCCGCTACCCTTTATATAATGCTCATACCTCATTTTTTCATTAATTTTTCAATATTTTAAACGATCACCACCTCTGTAAATTCAATGATGGAGAGTTGCAACTCTAAAGTATTAGAATTTTGAATTATTATTCAATATTCATGCTAATTTCAATTATTTTTAACATTTTCTATGTGTGCGTACATTAAAATTACTTGCGATAATATATCCATAGATAATATTTCTAAAAGAACCCAACCTGCAGACTAGCCAACATTCTTACAGGTAATACATGATTCCAACCGCTAAAAATAAAAAAAAACACGTGATTTTGACATGAATCGAAAGTGTGTAGGCAAGTATAAAATGATAAAAAATGTTCATTGAATCATGCAGGTGTCGATGAAGTGCGGAACAACGTGAGGTGGCCTCATTATTGTTCTGGTGATTTCGGCAGATTTTGTTAACTGACAATGTTCGTTTAAACTTGAAAGGTTCAAACTGTGCTACGAAATGGGAGCATCAGCCTGATAACATTTTTAACATCAAGAAAAACGACATTACACACTTTTATCCCGTAGCGGCAGCTTACTGTGACGTCACGCGATTGTAAGCGACTCAATATAATCACAACTTTAAAGACAAAAGAAGAAGAAATTAAAAGTGCAATATGATAGGTAGGTATATAATTAAATGATTATTGACCATAAAAGAGTGAGATATCGTAGTAATAATATAATAAAATTACACAGCTTTGGTGATCGGAGTTTTCTTCTGAGACCACCGTGTTATAAGTTATAATATCATATAAATTACACGTTGGATCAACTCTTTTGTTCGAAAACAAGACGGTAATTTGTAGTTTGTTTTAGAGATAGGCCCACAGGAAAGATGTATGACGCATCGTCAATGGCCGCCTCGGGAGTGATACAGACTGTTTTTGAAGTATTTATATTTTGTTCATTATATTATTCCACCCAAAGTTTTCAGTATCTATTATTGATATAATTTTAATTACTGTTTTACGTACCTACCTATTATTAAATAATGCCAGTTAAATATGTTGTTTTTGTATGTTTATCTTATGAAAATTTGTAGTAGAAATAATTGAGTCCTCTAGAGTCATAACTCACATTTTATAATTTTTGAGTTGAATATACCGATTGATTCTAAAGGCGTCAATCTATATAAAGAAAAATAGTTGTTATAAAAGTTACTTTAATCCATGTGAAAATCGTTGACAAAGTTGACTGTTGGTGTCATAAACGTGAGTTCTGTCATCAAGCTCTTTCTAACCAATCAGGGAGCTCTATCTCTCATAGTGTGCTGTGTGTTTGCAGCCTGTATCCACCATCCAGCTTAAATTGACCCACTCACACATTCATATTTAATAGAGTTCAATACTTTTCTTCAAATTACAAAAAAACAGTGCTCTGATGATTTTTTTGTGATTTTCTCAAAACTCGATTATTTTATTACCTACCTATATGTAGGGACCAAAGATTTTAGGTAAGTATAATATTTTTCTACCGTTTACATATAGTGCATCTGCCGGTGGTGCAAATTTGATGTAAGATGATTTATTTATACCTATCAATAATTATTACGTAAAACTTAATATGTGACTTTTTAATAATTAATAAATCAAATAAAAAACTGCTATGGGATAATGTGGATTTGACTCTTTTAAGCACGATTATCTACCTTATCCCCTTCATAATTTTCTTCTTGCATATTTTGACACGCAGCCTAATGTCCATTTTTAGTGTCAGTAATATTACAGACTTCGATGAACTGTAGGTTTTATATGCTATGAAAAATATTTTGACATACTTACGTTTTCTTTAATTTTAAAAATACATCCAAAAATGTTTATAAAGAATGACTAAATTTTGTTACTTAAAATATGTACCCACATCTAGGCATAATTATGCTTTTTTTTCATGTTTCGATGCACCTGTTTTTTTTAATCCATCTAAATAGGTAGGAAGGTATTTAATTTTATTTATGATTGATAGAATTATTAGGAGATAGTTTAACAAAGTATTTCTTGAAATGATGGTTTATTATAATTATAATGGTAAAGGCTATAAGGTTATAACTTTTCCCACCAAACAAACCTTTATAAAATCGGTATAAAAGAATTTTATTGCAAGTTTATAAATTCAATAATTATACAAAGTTAATATTTAACGATTTTATTATGGAAATATAAGTATTTTACTTATTAATACCGTATAAATGTCGACTTAATCAATAATAATACTGTATAATACGATGAAGTATCTATATTTTTCTGTGAAAAAGAGATTTATCGTCTAATAAAAACCCATTTCCGCCAACAAGATCGACAAAGTCATAATTGGCTACAAGCTCTGTTTATAAGTATCCTTTCCGAGATTTGTTCTGCGGTTTTTATAAACTTTTTATCGAAACCAAATATTTTGATACTACAGTATAAATTTTAATAATATAATAATAATATCCACGGCAAACAAAATTCAAATGAACATTTTTGAAACCGGACTTGAAAAATGTATTCACGTTCCTCTTTACTTGTTTTTATTAATATTTTTTTTGTTGTTTAGTTATATCCACAACTTTTTTTGTTGTTTCTGTGAAGCTAGCAGCTAACGAGCAGTTATCGAATGGCCGAGACACGCCCCCAAAATAATGGCCTAAATCAGCGCTTTTCAAGGAAGTTGATTCATTAAAAAAAACGAGTATTTCTTCAATATGATATTTATATTCAACGATCTAAAACTAATTGACAACAAAAGAATATTTTATTTGTAACTATAAAATGATTTCTGTTTTGACATCTTGAAGTATGACAGATACCTACTAGATTTTATTTTATGAAGAATGACTGTGAACCGAATATTCAATTATGTAATTGGTTTATTGTATGACAGGACTGGTAAATTTTGAGA
Organism: Rhyacophila brunnea; assembly: GCF_057557595.1. Lineage (NCBI taxonomy): Eukaryota > Metazoa > Arthropoda > Insecta > Trichoptera > Rhyacophilidae > Rhyacophila > Rhyacophila brunnea. The sequence goes on along the minus strand of NW_028232796.1, from coordinate 1,764,110 downwards.
GTAGGTAAGCCCAAAGTAGAGACACATTTAAAGTTGCATGTGGATTGGTACAGAATACTATTCCATTATTTAGTACAATTTTACATTGTATCATTAGTCACTCATGCCTGTATACTGATAGGTGCTGAGTACATTTATTAGCTAATAATGAAATATAGTAATAAATCGAGTGCAAGTATGTTATAATAAAAATGGCGATCTGACACCGGTTACTAATAATTAAGGTGATAAATACGTTGATTTAAAATACAAAAACATATCGCCAATAAGTAACGCAAGTTTAAAATGTTAGTTAACCCACTTGCAATCAGATACGCATATAGCATAGTAGTTGTCAGTGTACATTGGTACGAATCACGAGGGGCGCAGGTTCGAATCCTCCTGGGTGTCATATTTTTTCTAGTGGTAATGTATTTCTCAGAAGTGTTTTCAAATTATGTATAATCAATAAAAGAATTTTACATTCTTAAATCTCATGAATTATTCGTTGAATAGAAAAATGTTTACTACTCGTGTTCTGAATGTCTTCCACCAAAAATTGACCATTTAAGAAATGAAAAACATATTAACTATGTACCTACTTAGTTCTCTATTAGAAAATTAAGTGTTATGGACAGTTTGAAGTGATTTTTTATTTACACAAGCGATCCTTATGGCAGGTATTACCAGCTTACTTAGTGTTATTGATTGTAAATTAAAGTTCTAAATTTAAAATTGTATTTAAAAACATTTATTTTCATAAGTCACAGTTCGTTTTACCTAGATCTAATTCATCCTTGCCATGCCTACCTGCAGATCAATCTTGTAGCAACATGGTAGATATCTATCTAAAATGATTCTGAAACTTGATTACTACTATATTACCAATATTTTACAATATGGGTACATTAGTGACTTAAGTTAAGATTAACATAATTTTAAGTTTATTGTATGGTATCATATTGTATTATAGTGTATTCCACATATATTATTAAGTAAAGATTGATTATTAATGTTACCTAATTATGTAATAACAAAATTATTCATGTCTAAAGGAAATTTTTTGACATTCTCAGATAGGGTAAGGACCTATTGAAACAATAATCTTCTTAGACAATCGTATTGGTTTAATAAAATAAGTAGGTTATTATTTTGTCAAATGATGTTCGCAATAAAAACGTGTATATTATTACGTGTTAAAAGATAGTTAAAAGTTTGAGAAGTATTACAGCATAACGCAAAGATGAATGGAGGAAAGAGAGGGCTCATTTGAGAGAGTATGATAGAAGATCACATGTCGGCGCAGACGCCAAATGCTAAGCAACTAATTCAAAAAATTCTTCGTAATTTATAATAAGGTTAGGCAAATATTGGCCCGCGGGATGTTTACGGTCAGCTGGCGTGCTATGGAAATAAAATTTAAGTAATGTAAATTACATGCTTTGAGAGAAGAAACGTTTGCTTAAATTTTTTTATTGATTTCACAAAAATATTTGCTGATGTTCGTATCGGTTAATATTATTAGGTGTGTATTCTTTCATTATTTACCATATTATGTAATATTTTAAATGAGAAATTAAAAGGTTTATGAGTTTCAATTTAGTGGGTTAAGTGCTTGATAAAATTAGGTACATAAACTTGTATGTGATTTACCCAGCCAAATGTTACTACAAATCCTCTACTTCCCTCTTTCCAGACGTGGGTCCCAGGTTCGAATACTGGGACTCGCAAATACACAAATTGTTTTTAAATCTGTGTTTAGAGCCAGGTGCCCTATTTTGTAACTTGTGACATGAAGTCACCCGACGACTTGACGTAATTGTGACGTAAGCTCAATACATACACCGAGGCAAGCCGCCCAATGCACACGGCTCACCATAGATATTATTATGCTGAAACACCTATTTGTGCATGGGGACAATTAATAACGCCAGTATTAGAGTAGCGTTAATTTCTCGAATGCTATTGACTCACTCCGGTAGTACGTCACAATGATGTCATATGACGTCATGTCGCCGGGCGACTTCAACTCGCAAGTTACAACACAAGGCCCCAGAGTATGAACCTACTCGTAATCGGTTAACTCAGTAACTCGTAAAAACAAAAAAATCTGTTAATTCAAACATCCACTCAATGGAGGCTCATATTATCTTATTAGGATCGGACATGGTCAAAGAAAGAAGAAACATATATAATTATTTATTAATTCTGGGCAGTTTTAATCGTTTCATTGTGATTAAATTTACATACTTATGTGATTACTAATAACTTACTACGAAGGTCAAACAGCTGCATTCCTCGTTCGTATCGCATCAGATAGAGCATGATACCTTTAACAAGCCTACGTCCCAAGCTGTCTTAGAGTAACTAAACTTAACTTTCATCACGGTCGATTATGACCCGTAACTAGTGATCTTGTGACACTAATTGGGGATTTGAAGTTGATGGAAAGAGAGGATGAATGTGAATATAATTGGCCCAACCACATACATATTCATCCACCATTCACCACGTTTTCATATTTATTACTGTGTGCCTATACCGTGGCGTAATAAACAGTTGACTCCTTTTAAAGTTGTATCGAGAATATTCACAGAGCATCAAGAATGTTCGTGGTCCTTATATTAATGTATCTGTTATGGTGAAGCATAGACCTTATCGCCCACTATAAAACACTGTATTGTTTTATTCTTATTTTTAATATTTATTATAATATTGTTTTTAATCTTAACTAATTTAAAAAGAACCGATGGTTGACTATACACTCTTGTTAAAATATAGAACCGGAATAATATTTAAATGGAGAAAACTCGATTAGTTTTGGGTCTATCCTCCGCTGTCGACGAGTTTGCCAGGCCATCCCGCTAGCTTAGTCACTTGTGATTGAGAACACTAAGGAAAAAGTGTTCCTCAACCTCCGTATTTTGTAAAAATAATATTTTAAAGAAACTTTTGTCTAGTTGTTTATTTGTTTTTTGTTGTCATTAACGTCAATTAGTAATCCATTGTACCTATAATTATCTACGAGAACATTTCATTCTAAACGGCTTACATTCCTATATAAATTATGTTAGTTATATTTTTAGATAATTTTTCAAATGAAATTACTTCAATATTATAAGTCATTCTATTTTTTTTTAAATTGCATACCTATTATATTATACTACTACTAATTTAGGCAAGCATGCTTCAACATTCGTAGCAATAGTGCAACCTCGTTCCGCTCATTTTTCAATCTCAGAACTGCAGCGTGTCGGTCGCTTTCGTAGCACCGCTGCAAGCTGAATCTGTGTAGCTGTGTCATAATATTAACCCATATGTCCCAGTAACGTGATTACACTAATTAAATTTGATGTAAATATTATATTTAATACATAATGGAAATAGATCATTAAATGAGTAGCCTATAGAATTCTAAAAATCTAGTTTTGAGATAATCGCAAAAACCCACCAGAGCACTGTTTTTTGTAGGAATTAGAAGATAAGCACTGAACTACCTTCCATATTAATGAGTAAGTGAGATGATTTACATTTTTTTAAATATCTATAATACCCATAAGGCTGCAGACACACAGCATACTATGATAAATAGAGTTCCCTGATTGTTTATTAAGGCCTTGGTGACAGAACTCATATTGTTCATTGAAAACGTGAGTTTTTCACAAGGTTTAAAGTGAATTTTGATAGCCAACTATTTTTCTTTATATAGATTAATGTCTTTTGAATCGCTTGATATATTTAACTCAAAAATGACAAAATTGCAAAATGTGAGTTATGACTCTAGGCGACACAAATAATGATTCCCAGGATGAGAATCATGGGGTATCATATTGGTATGCAAATACTTCCTATAAAGTTCATCGATTATCCAGGCATAGCTCCCAAAGATACCCAAACATCTTGATTTTTAACCTTTATACGCCACGTAGCCCCTTAAGGCTATATACTTCAGTTGATCATAAAAAGATCGGTAAAAAGATCGTGGCTAGGCGATGCGCGGATTGTGCAAATGACGTGCGCCGAATGAAATATAATTTGTCATAAAAATCCAACATGCGTCCATTTAATGGTATGTTTATTGTTATAGAATAATAATAGTATATTCAGTGACATGTTTTCTTTTTTAAGTACATGCGTAAAGTTTTTTAGTCATCTTTACACGATTAAAGAATATTTTCATCCGACGCCATGACAAATCAAATCGACGAGCACACGTGACACCTCCCCGCCTGTCTCCCATTGGCGACTAGTTAGAAATTTCGTCGCACCTATGGCCTTATGTTGTAACTTGCGAGTTGAGGTCGCCCGGTCGACATGACGTCAGATGACATCATTGTGACGTACTACCGGAGTGAGTCAATAGCATTCGAGAAATTAACGCTACTCTAATACTGGCGTTATTCATTGTCCCCATACACAAACAGGTGTTCCAGCATAATAATATATATGGTGAGCCGTGTGCGTGTATTGAGCTTACGTCACAATTACGTCATGTCGTCGGGTGACTTCGTGTCACAAGTTATAACATAGCGCACCTACTGTTGAAAATTATTTGGCGTTTCACTGAAGTACGCTCTTAATAAATTTGTTTATAAAATTCAACCGATTTTTCGGCTCGGGTTAGTTAATAAAATTGATAATAATTATTGTCTTTGGCAAGAATTCCGACAACATTAACGGAAGGATAATTTATTACGTCATTGCGGTGATAGTTTTAATGGCTAATCACGATCGTCAGTATGTCTGTATATAATATTGAGAATAGCTGTTGCAGAGTAAATAAATACGTCGGCCGCGTAATTTATTATTTGATTCGTTTACGGCCCGCGCCCACGCCCCCGGCCCCCTAATTACAGCCCCAGGGATAATAAAGCGCCTGATTTATTCGCGTCTAGACATTGTCAAATCATCATCGGGAGTCGTTCGCGATGCCGGCCTTCCTCCGCCGTTGTGGGCAGGGCGTGGACCGTCGGCTATTCGGCGTCTCGCCCTGTCGCCGCTACAGTGTGCGGACACAAATGAGGCCCATACAAAACAAATACAGCAAACTCCATATTGGTATGTTTTTCAGAAATCATAAAACACTTTAAAACAGCCGGAATCATTGGTACACAAGCAAACAAAAAAAATAATAAAAATGCACAATGATTATACTGATTTATTAATCATAATTTATTATTATAAAAAAAGTGTTTATTTATAATTTAATATTTTTATTTTTGGAGTTTTCTGTATTTGATGTTGAATTACGAAAATTGCTGTTTTTGTTTCTTACTCTTGTGGAGTTTGCTGTTTCTAATACCTACTAACAGTAGCATGGCATGACGTCAATAATAGTAATCATTATTGACCAATGCAGTACTATATTGTTTTCTCACCGCCACCCGTCATGTGTGTACAGCCGTGGATATACACGGCCACCTTCCATTACGCTATAAACGTGTCTGAAAGAAGTGATTTTAAGTGCTCATTCCGTCCCAAAATGGAGCCGCACAGGATTGATGCTACAACCATACACCGTAGTGCTTAAAGAGGAAAGTTAAGAAAGGAAGAAAAAAAAGTCTTTTTGGACTGGCTCTGCTGACCGCTGACGTTACGCGCCCTATGTATCCGCATATTGAGTGTCACGAGTTGAAATGGATGAGTCTACAAAGTAGTGAGGACGTGTTCAACGTCTTGGTGGTCAGTATGTACTATGGAAATTATAATATAGATAGGTACACCGTGAGCCTTACGAACGATTTTACCACATGAGAAATATGCATTAATAATTGTCTTAGCTTGTCAGATTAAAGACGTATTTTTATTATTATTGTCCATTCATACATGATTATTATTAATTTATTCTTAAATACTCAAAGTAAAATGTTAACATTTATTAATCATGATAGGAACCACTGCTGCTGACAGAAAATTAAGGCAGATAGTTCCAATATTAAATAAATTATAGGTACCTACATCTTTGATAGTAGATTTCATGGACATGATGTTTTGCCTGCGGCGCTTATGCTACATTCTGACTTTTTAGTGGAAGTAAAATTATTATATTAAAGATTTATATATAGGTAAGTAGGTACTTATATTAAAGATTTTGATTAAAGGCTGTATAATTTATACCAAATAAAAAAAACTGTTTAGGCGTAAAACGCATGAATTTATTTAGGGAAAATTAAAATTTGCTTGTTCGTTTTTTATCGTACGGAGCCTCAAGACCCTAAGACGATAATGATATCTTGTAAAATATGGACCAGGAAGACCTAAAAAACCAAAATGAAAAACCAGTATGAAACACAATCAATTAGGTACATCAATATATAAATACTGTCGTACCTACCCAATTTAAACATTTAAGAGAATAGTGTTACAAAAATGTTCGTTTTGTTTTTATATTGTAAATAAATTATGATGTCTAGTTAAAGATGCAGACATGCATATTTTGACGTTTGATAGATGCAATGTTTATTTACTTTTGAAACAGATTGTAAAAGAGTTCCCCCAAGTCGAAAAGAAATTCTATTTTAAGATTGTCAATGCAGGATAGAATTACTTTTTTTTGTTTTGTTAACACGTTTACTCTGTGTTTATTAGGATAATTAAAAAGATTTTATATCATTCTTTTGAAAGCACTCTTTAATTGTTTTCGAGTAGGTAGATCATAATTAAAACAATAGTTTTTCAAAATTTCAAATTATTGGGTGAAATAGTTAGAAATACAAACAAAGAAATAACAGTTATTGATCGCCATTTATGTACATAGGTACTTAGTTACGTAATTAAGTAGGTACGTTAAAATAAATTATATTACAATTTTGTACTTCAGATGTACCTAAATTGCGGAAAATGAAAACGTTCAACTAGGTATTTAATCTATTAAATAACTAAAATAAAATGGGATTGCCGAAACAAAATGCAAAAGCGGAAAAACGTGAATTCAAGATACGCACGGGTTCCACTGTATATTATTGTTATATTGTTATCTTCGACGACCCTCTGCAATTAATTATCTATTAAACTGATCATTGGTAGAGAAACATACATGGTAGATTTAACCTGTTACTACACCAGCCTCTACAAATTATTACTCCTGCGTCAAATATGATCAAAGACACAGAGTGGGTGTACATTTGTCTGGATAGTGGATAGAGGCGAAAGTGAGCTAAGCTGTTCACAGAATACGGAACATATTCCTCCACCACTACATCTAAAAAGCGTCTAGTGGTTGATGACTACAGCATATAATATACATACCTACATACTGTACATACCCATTGGTTTAATTACTAATAATATATAATTATAGCGAGGGGTGCAAGACTAGTAAATGCGCTCCCGAAAGACTCCCGAAACTTTATTTTATTGTATAAAATTGATTATGTTTTTTTTACTGCGCGTTTGGAAAATCAGATTAGAGTGTATTTTTGGCGTGTGACATGTAACACATAATTTATTTTTTCACACGAAAAAAATCGCACTCGATTGGATTCGAACCACGATTGTTCGGTTATCAGCCGAACGCTCTGCCACAGTATGATAATGCAATCGTGACGATGATACAGTATAATATTATAGTTTATTCATCGAATTTATTATTATATGTACGAAGAATTGTTCCGTTCGAATTTATTATTGTTGATCAAAATAAAATAAAAACAACGAGAAATGAATTAAATAATTTATTTAGTAATTAGCTGTCAAAACTAAGCTTAATATTTTTAAGTGTGATAGGTACCTGCGTTACTTTTGTTTGGTATTACATATTATTATGTAGTTTATGTGATAACTATTTTTTAACTGTTTGAATATTTTTGTTTGATGTGAATTTTGACTAACGCGGTGTGCGATTATTTTATTGTGTTACGCCAAAGAAGTATAACTTCTAACGCGCATACATAAGTACACACACCGATTCCCTCTTGTGAAAGTAATAGTTGTTATAATGTAAATCTCATATTGTGAAAGTCCTGAATTTTGATTTGTTATGCACACAATGTTTTGGTTCTTAAATAAATAAATAAATGTATTATCAAATATAAATACCTATAAGTGTTTCAAGTAACTAGATAAGCTATGTTTTTTTTTATTTATATTGCGATATTGTGCGTAATAGGTAGTAGGCACCTACCTACATAATATGTAGCTAAATAAAAATATTTTAATAATGGAAAATTTATAAATTGAATTAATTATTGTTTATAATATAATAATAACTCATTTGTCTTATCATGCCAAAAAGTTCATTTACATATATATATTCTACTTGTATAAAATACAGAAGTAGGTATGTAGCTACTTTGGTAGATGAAAATACTGCACAAATAAAACACAAAGTGTTTTTCGTACTATTTTCCGGTGGGAATTACTTTTCGGATAACGCCGTCATTAATTCAAAAGGTTTTCTATGTTGCGATGTTCACTCTACTTAATTTTATGATAAACGGAAATTCTATATAGAAATTCGTGTTTCTTCATTCAATACAACACTAAGAACAAAAAAACACTATTTCATACGTTCAATAAAATTGCATTGTATTCATGCATTGTCTAAATTATATTAAGGATAGCTTATTATTTAAAAACTGAGATTGTTTATTTTTTAGTTAACTAATAATCGAATGATTCATAAGCTTATAAAAAAACGCTTATCTGTATAGATAAAAAAGATTCTAAGGACAAATAATAACAACTGCCATCAAAAAGAAATAAGTGTGAATTTATTCTAACAAAAATAAGGTTTAATAAAACAGGAGAGTAGGTATGTATCTTTTTTAAACACTTCAAAGATTATAATTTAAGGCTAATTAATAATTTAAATAACTCAATAGACCGTTGTTGTTATTTTTGTGAATGTGAATAATGCAGCAACCATTAAGTAAATAAATATTATTATAAAAAAATCTGGATATAAAAAAATTAAAATGGTTTTGTTTGCGCTCGATTGTTCAAATAATACAATACTAATTAACTATTGATTGTTATTCGTTGAATTATATACTTTAGAGATTTTTTTGAAAACAATTTCCACAGTTCTATATTATCGTCCTTTTTTGGTACAATGATTTTGTACCGAAAACAATAATATCCATGCAAAATTGAGTATAAGAATTATGGTAATATAAATAGTACATTATTATATTATAGAGGCGTATAATATGGGTAAATCATTCCACAGTGGAAACCTGGGTACAGAAAAAGTGATTTTCAGTTGGAGTTGGAGGGGCATGTTATGGATTCCACTAAGAAAACAGAAGACGGAGGCCTGATCAGCTCTCTATAATAATATACCCCCCAAGAGCAAGCAGTTATTTGAATATTTAGTCAGAAAGATAAACAATAGTTTGGATAGACTTCTGGACCTTCTGGTTAACGGAATCATCAAGGGTCGATGAAGGAAATGTTTAAATATTATTCGGCTTTAAGGTTAACTAATATACATACCTAGTAGGTATTAAAATAATATGAGATCTTGGTTCCGTCTTAAACACCAATATGTGTGAGTGTGTGACATATTAAATTTGTCAAGTCACATATGGATGGATTGCCAACAAGACACAGCTTTTAGTGACTTTAATCAATATTGAAATAATGGTGTGCGTCTGAGGAGACAAAAATAGTTCAGTGATCTGACGCCGCGGCGCCATATGCGAGCGTCGCGCTTTGAGAGCGACGCCGACGACGCTATATTATTATGCACTGTCTTCCGTTTCCGATCACACGTCAACGTTGACATCTTTTTTAAAATTAATATCTAGCCATATGTTTTTGAAAGTCATAATTGAGTGCTTTCTTAGCTGTCATATTAAGATTTGAAACATAAATTTTATTAGTGATTATAACATTCGCTGTTATAAGTAGTATAATAAATCAAATCGGAGAGGATGGTGATATTTATTAGATGTTAGTTGATTATAGAGACCATTTTATAAAAAAAGGCAATCTTAGTTATATGGTAGGTACTACTGCTGCATTATCAATATTTTTTATTAACTACATTTCAGGGGTAGATGTAACCAGTTGGAGGACTGGCTCGTGCGAACACCCAGAGTGCTAGAAAACTCCCTGCTGAAGTTTGTGTACCGATTCTTATGCGAGAAACAAATATGATACGAAACTGGCCATAGAAGGAGATGAAAAAATATTTATTATACAATTACATACAATTAATAACTTTCAAGTGGATGATAATGTTCACTTTTTGTAAAATGAAATTCATTGTATGTTTCATTAACAAATCCACAATGACATAAGTACTGTAATATAATTATAGTATATAGAGGATTTATAAAGAGAAGGCGATGTAAAGTAATTATTATTTTTAAAAGTTGACCAAATTATTTTGTAGTTGCGGATATTTTTCCCAATTGGACCACAACAATAGGATCTGCTTGCATCAAACAGTTATTTTGTGAACAGTCAGTTACAAGTCAAAGTGCTAATTATTTTTTACGGTTATATGCTATGCGACAGACAACACTAAATAAATAGATGTTTCTCTGGCCAATCAGTTGCTCTGAATAAAATGATTATTTTCATATTAAGTAAAAACTACTTACTAAAAGCGAGAAAATCTCTCTTGACTCGTTATTCTTTCACCTTAATATATTCATTCATATAAACTTGCAAAATATAAAAAATATATGTGTTTATCGCATTAGGTTTTTTTGTGCGAGACAAAAACAAAAAAAGCTGTCGCATCTCTCAAGTCAACGCGGCGCGGATTCCGTGACAGGGCAATTTTTCACGACGGCGTTCGCAACAGAGCGATTCCATTTCCACGGCTCACTTTTCCAAACTTATCTGTTGCATGTTTGAATCAAACTTTCACGCAGGCGCGAGATTACAAATCGGCGGGGGGAGGTAAAGCTCCGGGCGGGGGCGGACGCCGCTCGCCAGTCAGTCGTCCGCGGACCACGCGTGGACACGCCCGCATCTCGTGAAAACTGTCAAAGTCGTAGAGCCTACAAACTCGCGGCAATAGGTCATGTCAAAACAAACGGACAAATTTACGCTACGGCCTTATAGTGGTGTGTGTTTGGTGGCGATAACCGTTAAGAATGCGTGAACTTTTCATAACGTGAGTGGAAAAAATAACAAATATCAAAAAAGTAGTGAAATAAAAATGAAAATGAAAAAATATAAATATTAATTTCATGTAAATTTCAAATCACTATAAAAACCATGGTGTCTTTAGTGTACCGACCAGTTTTTGCGATTGGAGACAACAGAAAGGCATTTACAATGGTTATGTCGTGGTGGTATCTTGTGTTGATAATCTCCGGAGTTTCAAGTTCGCAAGACTTACCAAGAGGATGTGAGAAAAGAGACTCGCTTCTGTCTTGTCACTTGAGGACCATAAGTGGCGCTCAAACTTTGATGGAGACGTTACCTTCATCGACTGCGTCCCGCTTATTAGAGCTACAATTATTATGCAGTGATGTTTTGTTTTTTGAAAGCTCTTTAGAAAAGTCCTCTCAAAATAACGGATCCGACTTTTTGGGACAACTAAAACAATTGACTGACTTACAAATCGACTATTGTAAAATACGAAACATTCCACCAAGGGTATTCGCGCACATGCGAGACCTCAGGAGCTTGGTGTTGAGGACACACAACAACGACTGGTCAGCCATGCTAATGGAACTGACTCCGGAGAGCTTCGAAGGGTTAGCGGAGCTTCGCATGCTAGATTTATCTGACAACAATATATGGACCATTCCACCTGAAGTGTTTTGCCCGTTGTATAGTTTAAAAACATTAAATTTAACAAGGAATCGTATACAGGATATGACGCAATTAGGACTTTCCGATTGGGGAAAAGTTCCGGTAGGAAAATCTTGTAATACCGCTTTAGAGGTGTTGGACTTGGCTGAGAATGATATAATTGTAGTGCCTGATAACGGACTTTCGAGCTTGCGTTCTTTAATAACATTACAGATTCAAGAAAATGCCATTTCGTCAATGGGGGACAGAGCCCTGGTTGGATTATCATCTTTACAAATTCTCAATATTTCAAGTAACTTTATCGTGTCTCTTCCACCTGAATTGTTTCAATCATCGCGGGATATAAAACAAATTTATCTTAATAATAATACACTGAGTGTTCTGGCACCCGGGTTGTTTGATGGATTAGATCAATTACAGGTGTTAGATTTATCTCATAACGAATTATCGAGTAGGTGGGTGAACCGCGATACGTTTTCCGGTTTGGTGAGAATAATTGTATTGAACTTGGCTCACAATTCGTTAACAAAAATCGACTCAGCGGTGTTTCGTGATCTGTACAGTTTACAAATGTTAAATTTGGAACACAATAAAATAGACATTATATCAGAGGACGCTTTTGCCGAATTAAAGAATCTTCATGCTTTGACACTCTCTCATAATAATATAAAAATTATCGAGGCGTATCACTTTTCGGAGTTGTACGTATTAAATCAGTTATTACTCGATTACAATTCGATCAACTTCATTCACCACAGAGCGTTTGAAAACGTGACAAATCTTCAAGATCTCGACGTCTGCGGAAACGCGCTTCAAATCGTTCCGACGGCAATAAAAAACCTGAGGTTTCTCAAGTCCGTCGATCTTGCTAAAAACAATATAAGTGTCGTGTTTAACACGTCTTTCGAGGGATTGGATCAATTATTTGGACTGAGATTAGTGGATAATAATATATCAAAAATATTTGCAGAGAGTTTTGCTAATTTGCCTTCGTTACAAGTGCTAAATTTGGGTTCGAATACTATCAAAAGTATTGAGCGAGGGGCTTTCAATTCTAACCCCGATTTGAAAGCGATTCGATTAGACGGAAACAAATTGAGTGACATTTCCGGGGTGTTTGACAGTTTAAAATCACTCGTGTGGCTGAATGTTTCGGACAATGAAATCCTTCGGTTTGATTATAATGACTTACCGTCAAGTTTGCAGTGGTTAGATATACATAGAAATAACATAAATACACTTCCACGATGTCCCAGATCTGATAAAATAAATATAAAGACGTTAGACGCCAGTTATAATAAGCTGAAAGAAGTAACTGCTAACGTTGTTCCTAGTACTATCGAAACTCTGTACTTAAATTTTAATAATATAACTTTTGTAGAAGCAGCTACATTTGTCGATAAGAAAAACTTACAAGTAGTATTTTTACAGAGTAATTTAATACAGACTATGGATATAGGCGCTTTAGCTCTGAGTCCAGTTGCCGACGGGAAAGAACCGCCTCAATTCTACATAAGCGGAAATCCTTATAAATGCGATTGTACTATGGAGTGGCTACAGAGAATTAATCAATTAGTACATACAGGGCAACATCCGAGAGTTATAGATCTTGAGACTGTTACGTGTTCTTTAACTCATTCGAGAGGCACTGCGACGAAACCGGTACTGGAATTAAAACCGTCACAATTCTTGTGCCCGTACGATAGTCACTGCTTTGCGCTGTGTCACTGTTGTGACTTTGACGCCTGTGACTGTGAAATGACCTGCCCGGAAAACTGTTCATGTTATCATGATCTCACTTGGACAGCTAACGTTGTAGATTGCTCGAATGCGGGATACACTGACGTGCCGACTAAAATACCCATGGACGCCACCGAGATTTATCTCGACGGGAACGACCTCAAAGAGCTAGGCAGCCACGTGTTTATCGGTAAGAAAAAACTACAAGTTCTCTACTTGAATAATAGCAATTTGCACAACGTTCATAACCGTACGTTCAAAGGCGTCGAGTCGCTCAAAGTTTTGCATTTGGAAAACAATAAAATCCAAGAGCTGCGAGGCGATGAGTTCGATCAGCTGCACAATCTGAACGAGCTTTATCTCGATCACAATGGAATATCGCGCGTCGGTAATAACACTTTCAAAGCGATGAAAAATTTGGAAGTTTTACGACTCGACGAAAATAAAATTTTGAATTTTTCTCCCTGGCAGCTTCTCGCGTCGTCGTCAGGCAGTTTGGCGCACGTGTCGCTCGAAGGAAACAAATGGTCCTGCGACTGTCGCAATATCGTTATGCTCGAGTCTTGGCTGCGAAACAATCCGGGGGATCCCGAAAAAATGTTTTGCTCCTCGTCCGGAAACAAAAACCAAAGAGAAACGATCGCGTCCGTACTGAGCCGATGCGACAGTAATCTGGATAATACACTCGCGACATCAGTCGAGCAAAGAGAAATAATGGTGGGGCCGACATTCATTGGCCAAAATTATATTTCAATATTCGCCGGTATATTTATTTCTGTTGTAATAGTTTTCATGTTTGGGGCGTTAATATTTGCCTTCCGGCAAGACGTTCGACTGTGGGCACATTCGAAGTATGGCGTTCGATTATTTAAAGACACGACAACAACAAATATTGCGGAACTCGATATCGATAGACTTTACGACGCCTATTTAATTTACAGTATTAAAGACGAAGACTTCGTAACGAGAGCTATTTCATCTGAACTAGAACAGACGGGTTATTCAGTTTGTCTGCATTACCGCGATATTCATATGATGACTGGTAATTCATATCTGTCGGATAGTATATCCAGTACGACCGAGGCCTCAAAAAGAATTGTTGTTATTTTAACAATGAACTTTCTCACTTTGGAATGGACGAATCATGATTTGAGAACGTCGCTCCTCTCCACTTTGAAAAGTCTCAGATTGGCCTCGAAGAATAACAAGATGATTTTCATCTTGACAACTGACGTCAGCGCATTGAATTTAGATTCAGACCTTCAACTGTACCTCCGCTCTCACGGAGTTTTTTACTGGGGCGAGAAGAGGTTTTGGGAAAAGTTTCGATTCGCAATGCCGGATGTTTCCAGTGAAAAAAGTAAGAAGGCGGCATCCACGCCTTCCTTAAAAACTTTGCCTATAGAAGTTAGGAAAAGCCCCAATTTGCGATACACGGCATCGCCATCCGTAATGGAAAGCTGTCATCGGTATCATCAGACGCTTCCGCCGGGCCTGGTGCATCACGTCGCTTCCGGAAAAGGCGTATGCTTAGACGGATATGATCTAGAATCTTCCAGTTCATACAATAAAGAAAAAGACATGAGACAAGGATTTGCTTCTACGGGGAGGGGCGCAATGGGCGGAAGTTCCAGAGGTAGGACTTACTTTGTATAGAAACTTTATTGTGAGTTTCTTTTCGAGGCTGTGAATTAGGTTTATTCCTACACGTAAGGACAATGCCTTCTAATTATTGAATATTATTAAATAAGAGAGTCGTCGAAAAATACACGGAGCTTGTTTTTAGAATAAGAATTTTCTATTTTTATCAATTTTAATAAAACCTCTCGCAAACTTTGTAACAAAAAAAAATTAACCACCGAACGTTTCAATTTTTCAATATTCTGTATTATTTTCCGATGCACCATAAAAACTTTCAAACAAAAGATATGTTATTTTTAATATATTTAAAAAAATATATTTTGTAATCAATTATCTACTTTAAAAAATAAATATTTCAATAGTAGATACCTACTTGATAATTTAACTGGTTTGCTTTAGAATTAAAATACAATTTTGTTCCTATACCTACTAATAGTTAATTAAATGTAAAGACGCACACGTATGGTGAAATTGAAGTCAATTTATAATTTGGATTTCTTAAAGCATCGTAAAGAAATGTCGATGCAAAAAACGCATTTTTAAGTCAAAGAAGTAAGTAACATAATGAATGACTGACATGTATATACTTATATAGCTAACAATTACCATAACTATTTTTATAAAAATTCCAAATTTTATAAACACGCTTTTCTATGTATTCTCATGAAGATTTAGTATTTTGGATAAATAATCATCAAATCTCTTTTGAACAATATTATATAAATTATTTAGGTACGTACCTATTATATTTATTTAACAGACTAAAATAGGTACATATTCCACAGCATTAAAATATAATATGATGCTTAAATTGTCATCTTTTTAAATATAAATTTTTCCAAAATATTCAATCACTACGTTTTTCATCAAATGTAATATTTCTAAATGATATAAATTATACTGGGAAAGATTCAAATAATTTTGGAAGATCCTATAACTATTCATTTATAAAACTGATTAATCAAAAAATATAATAAAAAACTAGATTTTCTTGAATTATTTTAATATCATATTTTTACGTACTCTTCGAAAACATGTTTAGGTAGGTATTAAATGTGTTGAATAATTATTCCAAAGTATTGAGATGTAAAATATATATTTTTAATTAAGTAACTTCATAATTAATAAAAAGCACGAATAAGTTTGTAAATTTAGTATTTTACAAAGCCTACAATTTGTAATATGTGTTGTTACTTTAAAGTATATAAATATATATATATATATATAATTTTAAAGGCTTTATTCCAATTTCAATATTTATTAATGTCATAAATACCGATGCTTTAATATTATATTCAGGCAAATTTCATATTCTGTTGAATAAGCAATGATGTGTTATTAATTGAACTTCCGTCTTCATGGTAGAACTCCATAATCATGGTTTTAAAACAAAGTTTTATTTGCATGAACAAGAAAAGTCTGTTTGTTTCAAAACTATAGTGCTATGTTAATTATGTAAAAAAAAATAAGTCGAATTACCGACACCCCGAAAAGTTCCATAAGTTAAGTTTTGTGTGTAATTTTCTGCGAGTGAATGAGAATAATAAACAGAAATTGCATTAAATTAATCAGCTATAAGTATAAATTGTCTCAAATAGATTAAAAAGGCTTTTGTTTATACTTACTAATGGGTATCATTGTGAAATAACTAAAATGTATGTATGTTTGTACCTACCTAATCTACCAATTAAATCAAAATGAAATGTCTATATTACTTATAAGGATGTAGTTAAGAATCGATATTATTTGTAAATACACGACTATTTATTTTATTTATTAAATTTTGAATGAACGTTTTAAATTCAAAAGATTTTATTTGCGTCTCTATATTTGGTAGAAAATATCAAATTATTAATTGTATTTATTCATCTCAATAAAAGAAGTGATATAAATGTAAGCATTTGTAATAAATATACATAATATTATATATATATGAACCGCTATAATAAATTTTGTTTTTATATGATAACCAGTTTTTTTTATTTACAATATTGTTTAATTATTCAAACTGTTTTATAGAATTAGTAGTTTTAGTAGTAAAGTTGAGCAGAATTTAAACATATACCTACAATTTTACACACCTGATAAGCGACAGCTGCAACTTAAAATGTTTTTATCAAACCATTACCCCGCAATCACCCTTGTGTAGTTTTGTTTTCTCTTAAGGAAGTACCATGTTTTTTTATCAATGTGGATAACTCTTTGCAAACTAGCAAATAATATTCAAAATTGATTTATGTACTCCAAAACTAAGATCGCAACCGAGATAATTAAATTTGGTTTTTAAGCCTACGCCTGAAATGTTTTTCTAATAAATATTGTCACAATATTTCAATAATATTATTCAATAAGTCAATCACTTCAAATCACAAAATTAATTATTGCAACACCTTTAAATAATAATAAAAACATAAAAAACTGCCATTTCTTGCATATCTTGCTGGGTATGTTTATATTTACCACATGCACATCAAGTTATAACGATAGGCTTTTAAACACATTGTTAATTTAAAAAAAAAACATCTAATGAACTTAAGTATCTACTTATTTTTGAAATAAGAAAGTATCGAAAAATTATAAGAAAAATTAATCCGTTGCGCTGTATTAACTACTTCTTTAAATTTTATTATATTCTGCCAATTCCACTACTGATTTGAATCTACCTTAATAAAATTTGAGATAGTGACTATTGTATAATTAAAAAAGAATATCCAGGTAGTTTCCTCATCTGTATGGTATAGATCGGCATCATCAAAAGGTATGGATGAAAGAACGAATTGAATACATTACGAAGACATCAAGGAGTTTTACGTCCCATATTTTAGTAAACCAAACGAGACAGTGAGACACCGAGAGTCAGTTAGGTCAGTCGCATGGTTTTGTTAGTGATAGCCAAGTTTATTTGACAAAAAATAATTATGAAGATATTCAATTTTTATTTGTTTTTTTAGGTATCGGTATTATAGACATTGATATTTGTAACGTTCCTTATTACATATTATACATACTATTCAAGTCAATAACAAAAGATTGATCCTAGTAAAAAGATTATGAAAACATGAACTTTTCACATTGTATAAGGCTTATATAGAGTGAA
Source organism: Rhyacophila brunnea (assembly GCF_057557595.1). NCBI lineage: Eukaryota > Metazoa > Arthropoda > Insecta > Trichoptera > Rhyacophilidae > Rhyacophila > Rhyacophila brunnea. Next base: position 1,745,935 of record NW_028232796.1, on the reverse strand, counting down.
AATTGGTATATTATAAGCAGCGCTCGAAATGGACCGCAACGCAACGGAGCGCAGCTCCCATTCACCAAATCCTCAAGACTACCACTCTAAAATTTTTAAAATGACGCTACACAACAATAATTAGGTACATTTTTTTTATATATTTTTTTAATAAAATTTAATATGTCGTACATTTCTATTATTTCTACAAACAATAGACAATAAGATTATGTGTTACTTTGTTTACAAAGATTTTTAGGCGATCTTAATATCTATTCAATTTCGGCCATCAGCGAACAAACCTTTTTTTTTAATTAGGTGTTCTACATCAAAATCAAGTATGTCATTTCAACATGTGCTATCCAGAGTATTAACTACATTAGTTACAATAATTATTAGTGATTGATATACATATTTATACGCGAATGCATGTTATAAGTTATAACTAATTTTTAACAACAATTTTGATTAATGAGAGTTTTGTGCCATTACCGTGTATAGTATCATTTTCTTGGCGGCATCTTTAATATCTTTGAATATTGTTTGATAATAATAATTTAACCAATTAAACGATTATAATACATTCGCAAGCGCATAGCGCAAAGCGCAAAGCAGTTAAGTCCCGCGGTATTAGATAAAACATACACTAATTCTTATATGAGGCAGATAAAAGAAGAAAAATTACCATTTTTAACACCGAATTTCGCAAGAAATTATAACAATGAAAATAATTTTGTTAGAATTATGTTTCAAATTATTTAATTATTTATTCATCATTAATGTACTCACCGGAATATTCTTGCAAATTTTAAATGCATTTTAATATTCACATGTAAGATAAAAAGCGAGTGTACCTATATTTTAAACAATACCAATTAAATATATCACTCAGTGCTCGAAATGCAAAATTTTACGAACCAGAGGGCTTAATACGTTTCCGAATCTATAACCGTATTATTTATGTAATTTTGTGTATATTATATAAAAATAAGTGTGATAGATGTTTTGTTATATTATAGAATATAGGTACTTGCCAAGTTCAAACGGTCAAATGGAATAACAGTCTTTAAAATTTGTGTAATGCAAGATTAGGGAATGCAAATGTTGCCAGCGCCGCCAGTTAAATTCGGGGCTTAAGACAGGTCATGATTTTTTTAATACTACGGTTCCGACCAAGTGTTGTATAAACTTTACAATAATATGTATTACATACAACACATACTTAATTGAATTTTAGGTATTACTTTTTAATAACTTTGAATAGTAACGCAATATTTTTTTTCCACGAGACAGAGCGATGATCTCGGTGATATTATGAACCAGAGCTCCGTTTCGTTGCGCTTCTGTTTATTTAGAGCCCTGTTTCAACAGCATAAAGTATAAACACTTACTTATTACTGGTTGGATTACTATAATAATTCTCATATTTTTATGATAATCTGATTTGTGCCCAGGACCTATAAGACCTTTATATCGTTAATCGTAATACTTTGTGCAGTAGTTGTAAGAAATTCAGAGGCACATAATATATTATTTACATGGTTGACTCTGAAAATATAATCAAATAGGTAGGGAATTTGTACACTTATATTATAATAATTTATTTATTCTTGATGCATATCAGGTATCTAGTATTTTCTATTGAAAGTATATAATTCTGAAAACCATTAGAAATGTACATTAGATAATAGGTATATTAGAAAAACCTTAGGAAAAATCTCGAATAAAGTGACATTTGAATACAATAATAATAATAGTGCTATGAGAGTGGGTAATGCATATTTTGCCAATGCATTATAATATATTTTACTGATAATTTTCATTTTAAATAATCAATTCGATCGTATCTAAAAACATTATTACAAAAAATGTACAATTTAAAACGATATACTTACAACGTGCGTTTTTACTTCCGTTTTTAATAGGTACCTATGTCATATGTGAAGAATATTTTTTATTAGTAGGCATTTATTATTAATATTATTCGTTTTTAAATAACCAAACATATTTTTTTTTAAATATTTATTGTTTTATTTCACTTTTTTTAAATTGAAAAACATTGATTTGTATAAAATGCAAACATCTAAACAATTCAAAATAATTGTGGATTCCTAATATTGAATATTAAGGGGGATGCTTATACTATCAGAGGCGAAAAGAGGCACCTAACGGAAAAATACGAAGCTTGCAATTTGAGATTTTTTTGATAATTTACAATTTCAACTGTAGTAATTAATAAATATGTATCTGAAAACACTAAAAAGATTTTTTATTTTTTTTTTAAATTTAAAGATAAACTGGCAATTGTAAAAAAATGTAATAAAATGTGAATTCGTTGCAGGGTCAAATCTTATTATTACATTATATTTTATGGCCATATTTATTATTAAAATTTAGTTTATTAAGTTTTAAATTTTATGTGGTGTAGATTTTTGACTATTTCATCGTTTTAATATTTTTTATATATATTTTAAAAAACATCAATTTAAAAAAAATATATAAATGTGTATAACTTGAAATTCTTTTATTTATATTCAATTTTATTTTAGGCATGGTCACAATATTGAAGCTCGAGTTGATATAAATAAAAAGGATTTCAAGTTATACACATTTATATTTTTATAAAAATCGATGTTTTTTAAAATATATATATAAAAAATATTAAAACGATGAATTAGTCAAAAATCTACACCACATAAAATCTAAAACTTAATAAACTAAATTTTAATGATAATTATGACCATAAAATATAATGCAATAATAAGATTTGACCCTGCAACGAATTCACAATTTATTACATTTTTTTACAATTGTAAGTTTATCTTTAAGTTTAAAAAAAAAATAAAAAATCTTTTTAATGTTTTCTGATACATATTTATTAAATAATACAGTTGAAATTGTAAATTATCAAAAAAAAATCTCAAATTGCAAGCTTCGTATATTTCAGCTAGGTTCTCTGCTGGCATGCGTCTCCCCCTTAATCTTCATTTTCAGTCTACAGTTATATACATAATATGAAATAAAACAGTGTTCAAAATAAATGGATATCAAATAAAACTAGCTTCTCACTTCTATAGTAGGTAGGTACATTTTCACAGCGAGAGCTTTGAAGATGTGCTTTGAAATTTTTTATTGGCAATGTTCCAATGGATATATTTATTTCTATTTACCTAGCGTCATAATTTCACTTTGTAATTTTAGATCATTGCAGATTATCTCAAATGGGCCCGTTTTAAAGTGACAAACTGTCTCGGATAAAATATTTATTTTTGTATTCATTCAGTTTTAATCTACTTTTATATAAGTAAAATAAAATAATGTTTTGAAAATATATTGTATTAACATATGGAAGCGATTTTGTACTCCAAACTTTAAACTCGTAAAAACTCACTTTTCTAATATGGATTGATTCCGTATGGATGATTTCCAGATATAAGTTTAAAAATAATATCTTCTTTAGATGATCATCGAGACTTTCACGTTTGTTTGTTATAGAAAAAAAAATTTGGGTTATTACCGCATGTACTTGAGGAAAGAAGTTAAAAGAACACATGCTGACAACCCAAAAATCTATAACGATAATTTTCTTTGGAGATATTTTTAAAATTTTTCCATATTCCAAAGAAATCCTGCCTAAATTTATGAAATACCTATGTATGGTAATCAATGAATAATAATAATTAATTTATTACTGTTGATTTTTTCTAAAATCATGTACTATTAGTAAAACGATTTAGCTATTTTTCCAAAATGTATATGTTTTATAACATAATGTGGTCGTTTGGCAATGAAATCCTTTAAAAGAAATATTGGTACATACATATTATAGTAAGTATTTTTATATTCTTTTGAAATATATATTATGTCTAGGAAAATAATACTATCGATCTAGGGTGCTTGATGGAATTTTAATTTTAATTGATTCTAGTTTTATACTATTTGATTTGAGCCATTTTTTGCGACTCAGGTTTCACCTTTCGGTATCTCCATGCACTATACGCACTCACCAATGGTAAATACCCACTAACAACGAATACCTACAGTTAATTCTAATTTATATAGTAATTTGAAAAAAGAATAAAAAGACCTTATTATCTACTAAATAAAGGGTAATTATTTATATAAAACACATTAAAAAAAAACTTATTTAAATTGATCAAATTTAATATAGGTATTTGCGCAAAAACAAATTCACTATACAATACATATGATATTATACCAACAAATAATAATATACCTACTCAATTATTAAGAAATCTGCTCAGTCGTTTGTCTATAACAAAATATGTCCCTATTAATGAGTTTATAGCGGCTAATCGAATTGCGACTAATAAATTAAACAACAATGCGAATCTTCTCATATTATGTATCATTCCAACTTTAAAATTTCATAACTATCACAATAATAATAAGTTGATTATTAAAAATATATATATATAACATCATAGTAATAATAAACCGGACTGTATCAAATGAATACAATCAACAAACAAATATGACAAAATACCAATTGAAATTGGATAAACACTTTTTTATCGTTGTATTAAATTTACCTGTATACATAAAGGACAATAGATGTCTGGTAAAAGCATAGTGATCAGTTTTTAAAATAATATCATCCACCGCGCGCCGGGAGACGGCTAGCAACGAAAAAGTTTACTTAAATTTATCGATCATAGGTGTCCCCATACAAAGTTTTTGTTTACGACAGAAAAACGCAAACAAAAAATACAAAAGTTTTCTTCTTGGTTCACAAAAGGGTGGACACGGTAAAGTCCCGAGACGTCATTTTGCGAGCCCTCCTCAGTGTGATGCATGGATTTTTATGGTCAGATAGCAGCGGGGAACTAAACGGTAAGTCTTTTGTGATACAAAAGCTAAGAAGTACTAAACGGTTATGGGCACTATATCATTTTTACTCTCTGAATGTTACTTTGAGTTCCTTTAAAATTAATGAATTCCCACAGATAATTCACTGACAATTACTATTTTTAATTAAATGCAGTATTTTCTTTAGTACCTACGTGTAAGTACAAAATAATTTCTAATTTTTTTTATTTATTTTGTCTACCAAAACATAATTTAAAATAAAACAATATATTATAGTACCCAAATAGGTACTTAATTCAATTATTATGTAATAATTATGACCTGTTTCGTCTGCCTAGAGGGACATTGTCAAATGATACAACAAATTTATTTAACAAATGAATACTATTATTATTTATTAATTTTTAAGCGGTGATTTTACTTATGCCTGTGTGTGCCTATGTTTTCGCTTATGCATTATAAGGCATTCAATGCACTACATTTGATGACTCTGGAAACAAAAACGGCAATTTTTATTTTCATAAATATTTCTATGTTTCTTATTCTAAAATGTTGTGCCTATATCTACTAGCAAAAATAACATTTTAGAATAGTTTTTTTAAGAAAGTATACTTATAACAAAGAAACTAATAAGATTGACCTGCCAACATTTTACGAGAACGCAACTGCCGGTTTTGTTTCCAACGTTTTTTGTGTTGTTATTATTTCTTCAATACGATAATGCATCTACTTGAAATGCAATCATCGCATTGCAATAATTCAGCCAAAACTGATATTTAAATGTAAAGTTGAGTGCGATTGTCACATAAACGTGTAAAATCAAAACCATTTGATAACGTTGATTCAATTTTGATAAAAATTAAAATTAAAACGCCATGCCATCATTGCCCAAGTCAAATCACCACTTTAGTGGACTTTATTTTGAGACAACTGAGAATGACCAATTTGGTAGCCGCTATCAGTTTCGAAATTCTTACAGTAACTATTATGATATTTTTTTTTGGAAAGTATGGACTAAGTTTGTTGCAACCAGATTTCGTCAGCTTGTTGTGAATTGTGTGTTAGTTGATAATGACGACGAATAAAGCCCTACTTATTTTGTTTTAATTGATATGTACATTAAAAACAAAACAATGATTCGGTTCATTGTATGCGTACGAATATGTATACCGTTGTCAGCGCTACGGACACACCGACTACCAGGTAATTAGAAGCACTAGTAGGACTAAACATCCGCACGCACACCATCGACCAACTGAATCATTGTTTTGGTTTTACTGTACATCGTTTTTTCAATTTATCAGTTTCAGTAAAAAATATGTTGCAATTTTAACAAAGTGTGTACGTCGTTTTTTGGGAGAGTATTTTTTATTATTTATTAATTTATTAATATCGAAACCGAATAATATGTTTAGGTCACACATCATTTTTACTCCAGGAGCATATACCTAGGTGCATAGTTTTGGAATATCTGCATATTAGTTTACTAGTAATTCGCTCAACTCGGGGGTTGGTCAACGAAACAACAAAGAGGATGAACACCATGTTTAAATTGCAAAATACATTTTAAAAATATATTTATATTATTATCTTTCCCGGCAAGTACCATGCAAGTAGACGATGCCATGATATCACTAGTGCAGCGCGCTACACTCTGGGTTATGTTAGAGTTAGGCGGATAGTTTTGAAAGTGTGTCGATGTCAACATATTATTATGATTATTATACAGGTGAAAATCATTAATTAATATATAAGTAAAAAAAAATTGCATTAAAAATCAATATTTTATTGACATTGGGTAAATCTGACAATAATTATTATGTAATCAATTAAAAAAAACATGTCCGATGCGAAGAAAATCATAATATGGACCTCCACAAAGCGGAGGTTGTATTAACAGATTTTTTGTTTTTACATGAAATGGGTGTTAGTCACTTACTCAACCTATTAAGTCCATACTCTGGTCCAAATACACATTGAAAAACAACATTTGAATTTTTGTTGAACCCGGGACACATTGCATTATAAACCGTTGCGATAACTGCTCTTCATAAAACATAAATATAGGTAAGTAGGTAGGTATCTACCTAAAAAGTAACTATGTTAAGTTTTTGGCTTATTTTGGTGAATACAGAAAAATACTCTCAAAGAATATACATATTTACATTTATTACATTCTAGACGTACAAAGCCGGAAAAAAACTTACCAAGGAAAGTTCTTGAAAGCCTTTTCTGGTAAATAGGCACAATCGCATGTGGGCTTAGTACTTAGAAACCTTGAAACTTTTGACACATCTTACCTTCGAAAGCTTCGAAAAAGCTAAGAAAGCGTGTGATAGATGACGGCTTATCTGAGTAGGACACAAGCTGACCCAATTACCTATTTTGCCTTTGAAAAAACCCTATTTCACAGGACCCAATAAATTTCATACAGGGTGACTTTTAAAGTATCAATTTTTCAAAAATAATTTTAGAATCTGTTTTAAAGCTGTGTTTTTAGAAAAGTGAATATTTTACATCTCACAATTTTTTTGACTGACTTTAATATACCTATGACGCGTTTTATTATTAATACTTACTCATTAGAACTTTATATATTTCAGAAAAATATATACAATTCTAATGAGTGAGTATATTATACAACAAGATTAGTTTTATAAATTTGATTGGTTAGTCAATTATATATATTAACCTACTATAAAGTAAACCAATAAAAATATTGTTGTTAAATCTTAAACTACACAATATAATAATTCACGTATAATATGGTTATGTTCTTTAAAATTTAGTAGTCTTTTTTACAAAAGAATCATTATCATCCACCATTTGCACTCCGAAGTAATTTGGAAAGTTCACTATAAAATAAAATTTGATTTGATTTTTATAATTATCTTTTCAACATATTGTATTTGCTCCAGTACCAATGGGTTCAGCAAAACAAGTAGTAACTATTGAGTATTTTTTTCTTCAGCTAAATCCGCCCCTTAGCTGGAGCATATGAATACCACACGGTGCCTCCAAGAACCCCTGTCGTTTACCAGTTTTATCGCGTCAATCCAGGTCATGCAGCATCACGTAGATCCACCGTATATACTATTTACATAATAATTAGCAGCCTTCCAGGATGCCAGAATCTGGTTGGCTTGAAGAAGAGGCAGGTCAGGTTGAATTTCTCTTCAGCACGTGGCCGAACCAGGTTCAACATCACCCTTATACTCTCAATGTGATGAGAAACTGTTCTCTGATCTGCGCATTACTCCTAAAATCTAACCACCGCACACCCAGTATCCATCGCAAACATCTACCCTTGAAGCCTCGTATACAGTTTCTTTGAGCCTTCGGAAGGTGCCATGATTCGCTACCGTAAAGCAGCACCGTCCGAATGCAAGTGACAACTGTAGGTATTTGGTTTAAACGAGTAATAGTTTAAATACCTAACTATACATACATATATAATAATTTAATCATATGATTAACATGCTAATACAATTAATTTTATTCTGTATTATAATAGATGAGTACCTCCCGCAATACACACTTTGTAAGGTGATTTAACGAGTATTGGTTGGAAACGTGGATCAGTGTATACTATGTGATACTGAGAATAAATAATACAAATATCCATATTTATGTTAAATGCACATATTAGTAATTGTTAAATGCTACATGATGGTATCCAGTTGATAGCAATAATTTGTATGATAAAAATGGAGACTGTAGATTTGAATCCTGTCACTTGGATTAAAATTAAAAAATAACAGGACATACAAGAAAGATAACTTTTCACTGGATAATATAAACCTAATTACATTTTTTTACATAACCTGTAGGTACTTACTTGGTTTACCTAATAATATACTTCTTTTGAGGGTGTTATTGAATAGGTGAGCTAAGTCGGTGGTCGTGTAAAAGCAATAACAAGGGTGGTCTATTTAGACAGAATCGCATTGTTGTACAAAATGTAGCGTGAAATATTGTCAATGCTTCTGTTTACATTATTTTATATTGCGTTTTGAATGTATTTTTAGTATTTTTTTTAGAAAACTAGGTAAATTATAAATTTCTAAGAAAACAACAGAAACTGTCTAAATGAGATCTTCTTGGCAAAATAAGCGGAGGTAGGCACATTATTTTTTTGTACTTTTATTTTTTTGCTGAATACTAAAAATGTTGCAAATAGTATAAATGCCCTAAACATATTTTATTTATACCCATCACATACAATATCTACCTAATAAAAATATATTCGTGACAAATATTATATTTTTAAATTTGTACTTTTCTTTTCTTTTATTTTGTTAACTATCAATTCATGGTGGAACTGCATTGTATTGTTGTTTAATTTAATAAAACGCATTTTTTTGTAGTACTTATTCCACTTTTAATCAATAAATTAGGACCGGTTTTGTCCGTCAATCAAAAGTTGAAAATGTCCCTCTGAGGCGGACGAAACCGGTCCTAATTTATTGATTAAAAGTGGAATAAGTACAACAAAAAAAAATGCGTTTTATTAAACTAAACAATAATTTGTACTTTTCTAAAGTTTAACGTAATATTTACTGTGATTTTTAAAAAATATGAAAGCAAGATTTTTTCAGATATGTATGTACCTACATTACCTACTTCTTTAGACTGTTTGCAGAATGTTTTTTTTACCCACTTAAACAACATAAATCCATTAATATTTATTTCAGCAATTCAGTTTTTGACTCTTATTATTACACTATTATTAGGTATAAACGTACTATAATTTACTATTACTATTATAAACTGACAATACATAAACAAAGAAGTTTAAGTAAATGTCATTGATACTTATTGGTGTTATCATGGAAAATAATTAGGTAGGTACCTCCCTAGAGATACGGTATTTTTTGTCATTTTCTGATTTTCTTATATTTCTTTTAAGAAATATTTATAACAGTATATAATTCTATTATTCACGGATACCTACATATGAGAAAATAAGTATCTGATTACCATTTACTATATTTAATGAAAGGATAACCTTTTCAATTAACAAAAATAGTAAATATGTACTTATATAAAAATAAAAGTAATTAAAATGAATCTTATTTTGGTATAAAGTGTTGAGAGTTTGTATTTACAAATAATTCTAGACTAACTGATTTGAAAACAATATTTTTGTTCTCTTATTATGTTCGAATAACCTTTTTCCATGTGTAAACAGCTACTTATCCATACATAAGTAGTTAATTAAAATTATGAATGATCCATTTGTGCAAAATGTAGTTTTAAATTTCTGACGTTCATAACTAAGTAGGTACACGTCATATTATACACCTAAAATTAATGTAATATTAATTCACAGCTGTTATATTAGTCATTTAGTTATATTACGAGAATAAGTAAATATATAAGTACCTATTTATTTGCATAATACAAAAACTCATTGCTGTAGTTTCTCTTACTTTCAGCATAAATCTGGCAATTGTAATGTGTTAAAATATACAAAAACAAATATGTATTTAGTAGCAGGTATAATCAAATGGGGTATTAGTCTTTCATTATGTTCATTACACACACGCCTTTGCATTAAGCCAGAGATTCTAAATATTTAATTTTGGGCGAATTTATTCCTTAAATTTTACTTAATGAGCAAAATATTTAAAAAATCATTCAAATTGTTTATTTATTTTAAAAATACACACTGAGCACATAAAAATTATATTCATACTATACATAATTTGAACATACATCAGATTTCGGCCAATGAGCTTTACCAATTGAGCCATCTCTGTCCTACTTAATTACGATGAAATTAACTAATTATTTGTACTATAAAATTACTTTGGATTCCATTTTGACAATAAATGGTTTTATGGTTATTTGGTGGCCAATTTGATCACTGAATGAAATGTTTTATCATATTTGGAACTGTGTTCTTCTAAAGTTACCCATTACGGATCATGCTGTGAAGCACTATTGCAAGTTTCGGTAGAAATTTGTGAACCAATATTACTAAATTTGATTAAGAGACGAATTTATATATTTGAAGGCGTCACAGTAGACAACGTATAGTTTGATGGTGTCATTTAAAATCTGTTCTATAAGTATAGCGTGAATGCAGTATGGATGCAAAAGCAGGAAACTTCACGGAGTGTTGAGGCAGCTAAGATGTGGCTGTATTTACGTATCTTCAAAAATCAAAGGATTGACAGGCTGACAAAATTAGTATCGACGTCTTCAAACGAAAAAGAAAGGACCGAGTTCCACATAGCTTCCAGAAAACTATGATACCTTGGCCACATTATGAGAGGATAAGTATGATATTTCTTAGTTCACTATCCAATGAAAATTTAACGGTATTCGTAGCATAGGAAAATGCTACAATTAGAGGTATGGTATGGGATGGGCATACATGAGGTCTACCAGAGCCACATTCTGTATTTTCATATATTTAAAGAGCCACATCATAGTCACATTTAATTACAATTCTACACAAATCTTAATTGTTATACATATATATATGATATATGTTATATATTACAAAGTATAAAAAATAAATTTATAAGAAAATAAAAAATGAAAAAGAAAACAACATAATGGGGAAAGAAAATTCCATCATTATTGACTACTTTTGCTCTTCCCTCTTATAACTTTTAGATTCATTTTTTTATTAAATTCGCCGATTTCAAACTAAAATAACTATTTTTTTACATAGTTCATATTATTAAATGTTTTATTGTTTATTCCGTAGTTCAGTTTAGTTTAGTCATATTTTTTCACTTTCATACTTTTCTTCTAATTACTAAAGCAGTGCTCTGGTGGTTTTTTAAGATTATCTCAAAACTTGATAATTGGAATACTTTGTAAGTTATAACTCTAGGCAACTCATTTATGCAGTCAAATTTCGAAAATGTTATATTCGTACCCCTCTCGTACCCCATTTCTTTTAATTAAACTTGATCAATTTATCGATAATTTTTTAAACATTTTTATAACATATGCCATATACTGTAGAGTGTAGACCATGGATACTTTCTGGCATTTTATAGCCCTATTGATCGATTATCTATTCTTGGACCACCATTGATACTGTTGACTGTTAATACATTCCTAATTCATTTTACCGTTTTTTGTAATCTTGAAAAATAAACACTAGAGACATGTCATTATAGTCAATTTAATAACAGAAAAAAAGCCCAAAAATACAGCTGCTTAACCAATACTATTACCACGCACGGTCTCAATTCTCAGTTAATAACAATGGATAAGAATTTTTTTTTCCCCAGTTGGTAGACCTTTTATTTTCAGTTAAGAGGATGAAGTTATTAATTTTGTCTAAATAATTAAAATAATTAAAAGTGGTTGCAATAGTTATAAGTTCCTGTGTCATAGGAATAATGATAGGACGCTAAGTGGCAATGAGAATCGCGTGATTTCGTCGCGTGCTGCTGCTCGGGAAGCGATTGTATTATCAACAATTGACCGCCTTCCCTTCCACACACAAAATGGGTTATGATATACAATAATATTTTAACGCAGAAATAATAATATGGCTTTATTCATGAAAATCGAATAAGCTCATAATATGCTGAGGATTATGCAAGTTGAAAAACAAACAATATAAAACGCCAACAGGCAAAAAAATCATAATTTTATTATCAAAGGCTATTGTGATAGAAATCACACAGGTAGTAACCTACTACTAGCTAGGATACATACACTATACTAATAAGAACAAAACATTTTTTCTTTTAATAATTATTACTAATTTATGAAATCAGAGTGGAAATAAATTACCACATATTTTATTATTTATTGTATCAATTGACGTCTTCTTCAAGATCACTTTTTCCAACAACTCAGTGAGAGAAATGAAGAAGGTTTTGAGCATCTAAAATTATACACATTTAATGTTCGTTGGTTATGACAGGGTAAATTTAATGTTTTTGAAGCTTTGTTGCAATTTGTGTTAGTATTGTATCGTTTATGAGTGATGAACTATCAGGAAAATAGATAGCTGGTAAAAATTGCAATCCCATAACCTATAAAAAAGCCGTTCTCGTTTTAGTACGAGAGCTCAATCGTTTCAAATTAATATTGGAAGTCGTGATTGGTGACTATTGCCATTGAAGTGAAAAATAAGATATTTTTTGTATATTACGGATTTGAAACAGTTTCATGAGGATAATACGCCAGTTCAATACTAGTGATAAAAATAATATATACTTAATAGATCCAATTATCGCACATTGAGTAATATACTATGATGGCGTGAATTTCCTACAATTTATTACCCTGTTGAATTTTGATTTAGTCGAGTTATTAATCTGCTCTCATAAATCCATAACCATCCTGATATCGTAAACAGAGGCACATCTGTGTATGTTGATAACAAAATTGCAACCAGACATTAAAAAAATCCTTGTTAGTTTTCATCAGTCACAGAGGACACAGTTTATCAATTTATAACATTAAAAAACGAATGAAAACGAAAAAAATGTTCACGAGGACTATATTATAATGATTATTTATTAAAAAAAAACATTTAACCATTTAAAAATCAAGGGTAATTTTTTAACGTTTATTTTTCATTTTTCTCTTTGCAAACTATTGCGGATGGCGCACAAAAAAAAATATATTCAAAAGGGAGCCACACAAGGCCTGAACAAAAACTAATCATAAGATCAAGTATGCGTATAGGTACGTGTTGCTGAAATATATACCTAGTTATAGTGGGAATTATAAAGTTAAGGGGTAAATATTTTAGTTGGCTTAGTAGAAATGATGGTTAACTGTTTATATTCAAATGCAAAATGATGGTATAACGTTTATTAAGTAAGTTAATAATATTAAAATTGATGTTCTACTATGCATCATGTACAAAGAAAACGGCTTTATATAGTCGGGAGTATATCCTGTCTTTTTAGTATTGTTGCTCTGATGGGCTACCTTATCTAAGTACAGAGTGTATACGGCGGAGCTAGGAATGTTGGCATCACCAGGGAGAACGCAAGAAGGCTGGCGAGCGGCAGGAATTCTTGAAGGCACCTCGTGGTGTTCATATACTCCAAGTAAGGAGTCGAGGTGGACTAAGAAGAAAGAGAATCAACAATGACATTATATGGGTAAAATGTGCAAGAAACTTAATAAATTTTTACTGTAATGCATCTCATTTTTTTTTTCATAATGAGCGATCAACTGTAGGTATTTAATCAATATACTTTATTTAATAACGACGTATTCTAATACACTGATTTATCTTATAGAATAATATAGTCACCGTATTAAAATTGTTCATATTGTCATGGGTCCCAGGTTCGAATCTACGGTCTCCACTCTGTAAGTAGAGGCCTGTATGATCCTCTTAGGATCGAACATGATGATGTTTATACAGTGGCAGCTCGCGGGTAAGATACCTGGGGGTGCTGCGGTTGATTAAAAATAAAAAAATGTTTATTTGGATTATATTTGACTTAAACATCAAAATTATTGAAATTAATCATTACATGTATATTTATTTCATTATAAAATTGATTTTAATAAGGTCTATCTATCACCTTTTCGTTAAAAATGAATGACGAAAAGTGACAGCTGCGCGCGCGTGCTCAGAGCCGCCGCACTTACGTATGTTACTTATGCGGTGCACCCTCACAGATGCAACACGAAACACTGCTGGATTGGCAGTACCAGATCAAGCTTCTAGCTGCGAGCCCTCCTCCTCGCGCCCCTCCTTCGCTTACTCGAGCATATTCCATCGAAAATGGTACTGCGCAAAATCATAAAGATGCGTAACTTTCAGATATTAGTACCGCGGTGTATGATAAATATTGGATGTATTGGTGCGCGGGCGAGCTTAATACACGCTTAAATAATATTGATATTTTCATATAATATACATACATTTATGTATATTATAATATTACATTTTTCTCAATTTTTCTCAATTTGGGGGTGCTGCAGTTCCGCAGTGCGTATGGACGAGCCGCCACTGTGTATATATGTATGTTTAAAATATTATCACAGCATTCTGACTGTGTATACATATTCTTGTATTACATGACACTTTTCAGAAATATCATGTACTATTTTTCATTATATTTTTATCATCTAAGTATATAAATATATACTAAGAGTCTAAAAATAAAATATCTATCTATAAAACTGATAAGTAAGCTTAATTATTACATTCATTATATAAAATAAATCTTATCTTTTATAAAATTATTTAGGTTTCTAAATAATATTCAACGATTTGGTAAATCAAGAATTGAATAAAGCATTTATTTTTAGACTAGGTCTAATGTGTCCGCTTGTTTTTTGATTACCTCGTTCGTGTTATTTGCCAGATAGGGTAAAATCACTGAATTGGGGTAGAATGCTAATTCCAAACAAATACATGATAAATGTGTATTTATTACGGACTCCGCGTTAATGGATTATTGATAACCAGAAAAGGCTAGAATTATTAATACTTTATTTGTATAACTGCTTTTAAAAGCCAATTTTTGCCCGGGAAATGAAAATAAGGTTTTGTATCCGTTTTATCCGAGCTCAAAACAGTCCTTCGTTTTTGTTATCGAAGTTATACATTTTATTTCAATGAACAATCGTAAATAAGAAAGTTTAAGCGTTATAACGAAAATGAAAAACTCCTTATCAAGCAAAAGCTTAGCGCTCTCTTTAATCGGTGGAATTATTTCGTTATCTTTAATTCAAAGAAATTATATTTAAATTAATATAACACGTTTAGATTTAATTCATAGATTGATTTTTCAATTAATCGACATTTCTTATAAAATTTTAAATGTAACGCGGTTTAAAATATTTATTTTCAACAATTATTTTATAATAAAAATCATGGTAGCGCTACCCCATATACAAATTCCCTACATACGTCTTATAATAATTGTCGTTATCCAGGCACTGTAGCATATTAATAAATAATGACAGGCAGTTATCTCCAGACCATCAAAGACTTGCTTGCACTTGTTTGACCCTAGCGTCATCAAAGAAGTAGGTTTTTCAATTATGAGTCACGGTTCGACCAATGCCGTGTCAATCACCGTAATTCATAAACACTCATAAACTGATTACCCACCCATCCGTCACACCTCACACGTACAGTGTAACCGTGAGAGTTATCGTACTAGTTGTTTGAGTACTGAAACACGCCTTATCAACATCAAAGGTTAGTGACTGGATTGAATCCCTGTATACCCTACCCCCCAGCATCCTAATCATCCTCTTCCTAAAGTCTATTAAAAATCGCCGCCACGTTATAATAGGGTAATATTATTTTGTTACTCTACGTTTTACTTTTATTAATGCTTATAAATAACCTCATGTATTTAACAATACGTAAAAATGAATTTTAACATAGCAATAATAAATCCATAAGTAATATATTATTACATTTTTAATTGTTATATACATGGACGACTTAATTTTTTTTTCTAATAACGACCCTCAGCAATCTCTTCTGTGGATTGTAAATTTCTCTATGATGAAAAATATGATTCGAACTTGAACAATACAAATTAAGAATAAAATCTATCATATTTACCCAAGACAGTGGGGTTCGTATTGAGATGATCAAAAGTACGGTTGTCTCCATAAAGCGTCTCCTGCATTTATGCCATATAAAGCCCTGTATCTATGCTGTGGTGACAAAGTACCTAATTTAGTAAGTGTGCAGTATGGACTCCATCATTATTTGAGTGATCAAGTGATTAACCAATCCTAATAGAAGTATGTTGTTTCCTATTCATAATATAATTCGGCTTGCTGCGAAAATATTAATTATTTATCTATTAGGTTTAAGAGTGAAATAATTTACATTATCGTGCTGATAATTTTACCAAAGGGGGGACATGCTCGTCGAAGGTCAAAATTGAGTTTTTATTGTATTTTCAAACCATGATCCTGGACACTCCTTAAACGTTGTAGATAATCTATTTATATAATTTTGAAGCCTTATTATCCTTTATAGTTATTTTAAACATTTGATGACTGCATGAAGTATTTTTGTTACATAAAATAGTATTCTTTTAAACCTCTCGCTCTAATGTTTTAGAATATAGTCATATTTCGGTACAGAACTGTGCAGTGGTGTTAAGATTTTTTACATTTCTTAATTTTTAAACGCATTTATAAAACCATTAGCATAATTTATTACGAGATAATTTTTGTAAAATATTCACGATAAAAAATTATTTTGATAATCTCTGTGATCCCAAATTTGACAAGAATTAGGCATTTTATTATTCAAAAAATCGGCAAGATTAACACATTTGAAGATGATTCTAAAGATATTTATTATAAGCTATGTCTTTGACCATTCAAGTGTGATAAAAATCTTATGAATAATGATTGCTTTATAATAATAATTATTGACCTAAGAATAAGGTAGTGTTTTTTTGAAATACGCCATTCCTTTTGTCATTCCCTAGTAGTTAAGCTACAACATACGGCCGTAGCCATAAAATGACAAACTATAATTAAAGTAGGGAGTAAAATTATGTTAACGCGCGTGTTTGAACATGTACCTAACCGAATTTTTTTTTTTTTTTTTTAAACGGTACATGTTCAAACACGCGCGTCAATATCATTTTACTCTTTACTTCAATTATAGTTTGTCAATTTATGGCTACGGCCGTATGTTGTAGCTTAACCACTGGGGAATGACAAAAGAAATGGCGTATTTAAAAAAAACACTACCTTATTCTTAGGTCAATAATTATTATAAAGCAATCATTATTCATTAGATGTTTATCACACTTGAATGGTCAAAGACATAGCTTATAATAAATATCTTTAGAATCATCTTCAAATGTGTTAATCTTGCCGATTTTTTGAATAATAAAATGCCTAATTCTTGTCAAATTTGGGATCACAGAGATTATCAATATAATTTTTTATCGTGAATATTTTACAAAAATTATCTCGTAATAAATTATGCTAATGGTTTTATAAATGCGTTTAAAAATTAATAAATGTAAAAAATCTTAACACCACTGCACAGTTATGTACCGAAATATGACTATATTCTAAAACATTAGAGCGAGAGGTTTAAAAGAATACTATTTTATGTAACAAAAATACTTCATGCAGTCATCAAATGTTTAAAATAACTATAAAGGATAATAAGGCTTCAAAAGTATATAAATAGATCATCTACAACGTTTAAGGAGTGTCCAGGATCATGGTTTGAATATACAATAAAAACTCAATTTTGACCTTCGACGAGCATGTCCCCCCTTTAGATATGTATTATAGACAATTTAAAATAATATCCTGTGAACATCAAATTTTAACGATTGTCTTCTTCAATAAATTGCCTATTATGTGAACTATTACCTTTGTTTGTATTTTGGCTTAAGCCAACTCGTTTCATCAGTCACGGATTTAAAAAAATACATATAATTAACAGTTGGATTGTTAGCGGCATGCTAGCTTAACTAGAGTTACGAGCACGATATGTTTTCTATGAAAAAATAATATGGCAGAATATAATAAATACTTTTTTGTTCAAACACTATATAGAGTATAAGTCATATTAGGTATATACCCTACGTAGTGATATAGTTCACAGTATTTTTACAACGTTTTTATTAGCTCGTATTCTTGTTTGTCCGGTGGTTGTTTGTCCAGTACAAATCTTGCAATCGATTTTTAACTAACTTTCCGACTAGCTAGACATTTGAAACTTTTTGAATATATCAGAACACAATGCCAATGCATTCTTTTAATACTTTTGACCATCTCTAAGCAGAATTGAGTTCATTTTCAGTTAATTCTGTTTTGTAAGGAAAGTTATTTCAGAAAAATCCGTAAAAAGTAAAAGGCTATTATTGGTTGCTAAGAGGGTGGCCCTAGCAACTAAATTATTAATATATACGTGCGTTACTATGGAAATCAAAATGACAATTCATTATTCCATATTTGTTTGTTTGTTTGTTTTTTATGTACTTCGTATCAAGTACAAGTTTGAGCATAATAATTCAACAGAAAGTTTAAAAACGTTGTATATAAAAAGTTCTTTTTATCTTGTAATTATTATTAATATAAATATAAGTAAGTACCTAATCTAAATCTCGCATAGGTATTGTAATGAATGAGGTATTTAATTAAATCGATATTATATTAATTGATACAAACCTTCATCCTGTGCTATATGATGTTATTCGGATCGGACATGGTTAAAAGAATACTATAATTTTATTAATTTAACGATTTTTTATTCAATTTGAATTTTTATATTATTTATTACCATCTAACGCTGAGGTTGATTCATTTGTATGAATGCAAAACACTGCAACTTTCATACATTTTGGTTCTTAGTTCTTGTTGCTAAATACTAATTACTCTACCAACCTAATAGGCTGTACGCTTTACGGTAGTTCCAAGGTCATTTAGTACCCCTTGGGTACCACTTTATAACTGAATTTATCCAGTGGTTATCAATGTGCCGATCGATATGACCAGTATATTGTCATTTTATCAGCATAAAGACCCCTTGATCCTCCCTCCCTTCTTCGAGGAGTGTCTAGGAGGGTGCGGCAATAACGTGTATAGATATTTACGATATCTTTGTAAATCAGAGTAGGTACACTATTTGAAAATAAAATAAATACATTATTTCAAGTAAAAATGTAGTGTATAATACTCGTATATAAAAATTCTTTTATGAGAAATCACACGAAATATGAAAGTACGAAGTCTGTATGAATTTTTCTTTATCATTAAAGAGCATCACGAATACCGTTTCGTGTGGCTAATGCGTGAATGGCTGTAAGTATTTCTTTTGAGATCGATACAGAAAATAATACTATAATAATATAATCAGTTACCACAATATCTACAACAAACTTAGTCGGTATGTTAGGTAAAAAGTAATTAAAGTTGATAAAAATATTCATATAAAAATCGAATTTTTAATAAACGCACATTTTGTATGTTTTCTAATTAAAATTTTTTCAATGTTGTTAGTTAGTGCTCGAAATTGAAAATTTTAAGAATCGGAATGATCGATATTTTTCCAAATATAATAACATAATATATATTTATCTAATTTGATGTAAATATGTTGGTACTGTTCGGTTAAAGCGGATACAGCGGAAAACGCATTTTGAAAATAGCCGATAAATTGAATTATTTGTTAGGTTAACCTAACCAAATCTAACCTAACCTAACCTAACCTAACCTAACCCAACCTAACCTAACCTAAACTAACCCAAACTAACAAATAATCCAGTTTATCGGCTATTTTCAAAATGCGTTTTCCGCTGTATCCGCTTTAACCGAATAGTACCAATATGTTTTATAAAAACATGTACTTAATACGTAGGTCAGACGGTAAAATTATATTTTTCCCGATAGTCTCGTGGATATCCTGAACTAGAGCTGCACTCCGCTCAATTCCGAGCCATGTAAAGGTGCATATTTATTATTTAGAATGAAAGTTATTAGTAATGATCTACCATCATAAATTGGCATTTCAGCGAGGGCGCTAGTACGACATTGAGAATGTTGCCATAACTAACAAAAAAATGGTAATTTATATATTTTTATTAGTAGTAGATTTCTGTACAAATATTATTAAAATAAAAAATTAACACAATCAAAATAAAAACGTGTTACTTTTTTTATAACCACGAGGAAGAAATGCATAGTTGGAAAAATCAGAAATTGGAAAATATAAAATAGTATTGTGTATATTTTAGTCATGGAAAAAAATATAATAAAAAAAACGAAAATAAATTAAACTCTAAAGACAGTTAAGTAGTATCAACATAAATGGAATTTTAAATAAAACACGATAACTATAAATTACACAAACAATGTAGAAATTATATAACTACCATAATGTTTCAATTCCAGATAGACTATCATCCGATTCTGTGTCACTCTCAGGACCATTTACGGTAAAAATAAAACCAGTCGAGGTCATATTATAGAATTCAAACTTGTAAATGTCAGTTTAATTAATAAACTAAATTTCTTTATAAATCCGTTTACATACAAAAATAATAAGTAAGTATTCATTTATATTGCTATCCGACATAGATTTTTATTTATATCATAACTTTGAACAAAACTAAAAAAACAAGAAATTACTTGCGTTGTAATATAAATGCAACTTGGCAACACTGAAAATAAATCTTCAACTGTCATGGCGACTGGCCGTTGTATTCCATTATCGATATAAATAATCAATTCTTTTTGTCCTTTTTCATCATCGCAGAATTGCCATACTTTTAAAATGATGTCTCTGGCATTTCCACGAACTGTTTTAGAACTACTTGCCATTATGCACTATACTTTTTTATCCTGTATTTTTAATAACACAATATATATCCCGAATTCTGCACGCTGACGTTTCAAAATGTAAACATTTGACTCAGTCTGGAATAAATTTGTCATAACGCCCAATCAGTAAACACTACTTACTGCGAAGTTATTTTCGGCTTGCGCTTCATCTGCGGAGACATAATTCGTTGTTGATTATATTAAAATATAACTTACTTTAAATACTTACCAAATAATTGGTGCTAAGTAGCTATCGAATAATCTCAAATATTGAAACGTCACATTCGTTTATTAATAATCTAAAATGCTCTTTATGTTTTCAAATGTACAAACAATAAAAATCTTGCGAGCAAGAAAAACAGCGTAAGTACCTACCTAAATTAGCAACAAACACTCATTCGATTATAAAATACTATATCAAATATAAAATTATGTATTAGGTACATTCCTTATTTAAAAGGAAAAAGCTTTTTTACTTGTTGATCTCTATTTTTAATAGGTCGGTATATTTTATTTATCAACACTAAATATAATGTGTTTTTGATATTTTGACGCCATAATTCGAGAAACATGTTGTAAAATTAAATGGCATTTGTGACAAATTTATCCTCGATAGACAATTTTGGTTTCCAATTCGACCGGCTGCCAACTTACGATGGAAGATCTATAAATGTATTGAATTGAAGTTTTTGATTTAGAAAAAAGATGAATGAAACGCAATTAATCTCGGGTTCCCACATATTGTCCTTTATTTCAAACGCTATTTTCCAGTTTTAATTTAATTTACCTTTTCAGCTTTACTTTTTCAGCTTTACTTTAATTACCACACTTAAATAACACGTTAATTATATCTAATGGCCAAGTACTCCAAACGCACCAATCGCGGGGTTAGCACTAAATGAGTTAATGGATGGATAGTAAAGTACGTCATAGTGATAATTACATTATG
Organism: Rhyacophila brunnea; assembly: GCF_057557595.1. Classification (NCBI taxonomy): domain Eukaryota; kingdom Metazoa; phylum Arthropoda; class Insecta; order Trichoptera; family Rhyacophilidae; genus Rhyacophila; species Rhyacophila brunnea. Next base: position 1,723,899 of record NW_028232796.1, on the reverse strand, counting down.
AATATGTGAACAAACGATTGTTTTTACGGAGTTTTAAATTTTTAGTCTCAAAATTGAGTTATTTAAAATACCAAAATTTCATTTATTTGATGATTATGGACCGTAATATTATGTGCTCATACATTTTCTTCCATTTCAGAAGCTTCTTTGATGCCAAATTCTCTGGACACAATAATGCTCTTAAACTATAAACGTAACAGTTTGTGTGTATATCCATATAGTTTCTTTTCTTTAGCATACAAACGAGATCGTTGAATGGTCTTTTAGCTGAAAACATTGCATTGTTGTGGATTTAGGCATTTTGTCAGCCCTTTGTGCTCAGCCAACGTAATCTTACATACTTACTACAATTACTGATACATAAATGTAAGTACGTCTGCGTAGGGCTACCACAAGTTAAATAAAATCATAAGTAAACTGTAGTAGTTAAATTAAATTATATAATATATGACCATATTTGATCTTAATAAGATAATATGGGTCACAGGGTGTAGGTTCGTATTAACAGATTTTGGTTTTTACGAGAAATGGATGTCAGTCACTATTGTTCAACCTATTAGGTTAATACTCTGACTCCAAACACAAATAATATGTATATTTTTCAGACCCAACATTCGACACCGAGACCCTTGACATTATAAGCCGACGCGTAAGCCGCTCGGCCATCGTAGGCGTTTATACATTATTCATTATTCTGTTATATGATATTAAATTAAGATTAGGTAAGTAAGTATGTTATCGATATCTAGTTTTATTTTACCACATGTATATTATTATTCAGACGCTTTCATTATGTAATCTGCATAATTATAACTTAGTTTTTATATAGTTACCATGTACCAAAGATTGTTTCTTGGAAGGGATTACACGATTCTTAACCAAAAAATGGAATTTTCTTCGAAGTCAATGTTAAAAATACTATTGTGATATTTAATATTAATGAATGCATGCCTCATTATACGCGATATACGAAATCGATTTATAAGTACATAATTATAAATAATATGTTATGATTAAAAAAAAAATACATGTCATATGAATCTAAAATTAAGTCGATGGGTGCTTTGAAAATGAAAATACATAGATCAATATTTTACCGCGATAAGTTAAGTATAATATAATAATATGTATATGTACAAATAATTTCAATTTAGCTATTCATAACTCACGCTGGCTACTGCATTACACCTAATAATTCCAAAGAAAATAATCCATGACTATTTTGTATCACACGGTTATTCTATAATTGATTACAGAAACTGTAATTAATTGTGAACATGATTTTGCCATTTTCTCTAAATCATTTCTAAGGTAATTATAATCTAAGTTTCATTCTGCGACCCTATTTGTCTACAATTTTTACTGAAGTATACACAGAGTTGGCATGCCAATTCAAAGAGAAAATAAAGAGAAGAGTACTCAAAACAAAGCTAAGAAGTTATAATTCATTATTTGTATGAAATATCTAAGTATGATTGCTTTCTAAATAATTATTTATCTTATACTATATTAACACTAATTGACTAACAACTTTACTCACGAATATAGTATTCTAGTCATTTTTCAGTTGATTTAACTATTATATTACATTACAAAACACCTCAAGTAGTTCTTTTATATTGGGACATTTATTTTTTTGTTAAATTGTGACAATGAACTTTTTTTCGGTTTGATGTATTAATACAATAATGTATTGTATTGGTACTGCCAAAACTAATATATTATTGTTTTTTTTTTTAATTAGAAAGAGATTTTCTTAGTTACACATATTCCGAAGTATATATTGTATAAAAAAAGACATACAAATACAAGAGCATTTTTTAGTATTATGATGATTACGTACACAATTTAAAAATTATATAATATATATTAAATGTACCTACTTTCTATTAAGTGCTTAGTATTCAGAGGCGTGTACAGGATAATCACCTAATTGAGTTAAAAATGCCAAAAGAATGGAAAAAAATCGACACATTGAGATTTTTCTTTCCAAAATATTCATTTTTATTTTATTTCTAATTTTGTAATTATTGTGAAACAAAAATATTTAATTCATCCCAAAATCTTGTTTTTAATCCAACTAAATAATTTCTAACAATAATTATAATTTTAACAAAATTTGAATTTAATACTATCAATACCAGCAAATCACACCAAGGAAAACAATATTCTTATCAATACCTACTGTTTATCAACTAGCATATAAATTTTTTTACGTATATTTCTAAACATCATTTGTCTCATTGTGTTCCTGATATTCGAAAAAGCAAGAGGATTGGTCTATTTTGAGGTTATAATTTTCGGTTGATCGTCTTTTGTTTCTAGCAAAGAAAATAGGTCGAGATAGATTTTTTTAGTCACTTTCACTACTTATACTTCGCCGATTTATGAGCTTTCATAAATAAAATTTAGGGTTCGGCAAAACAGGCGTAGGCACATATTATGTTATGAATAATCTAGTGGATGATTTTTATCTCCTAATCCGTCACTATGCACGCCAATGCTAATAGTAAAATAATATTTCTTTAATAATAGTATAATTTTATGATAAAATACTAAAACAACTTAAGTCCACGTTGTATTATTACAAAGTATTAGGTAGTTAGTAAATTCACTTTATTAAGAAAACACTGTATAACAATTTACTACCTACATATTTGTTTATTTCACATAAACGACTTATCTACCTGTTTTTATTTACTTTTTATGCCTATCAATATAAAATCATATCGACGCATATAGTCATGAAAGCTCACGATGGAAAAACAACCGTTAACTGTTTTTTTAGGGTTACTCACCAATTAAGTTGTTTACTTTGAAGGTAGTTTAATAATAAATCGCTTAACTACTTACTGGGTTTTCATATAAAACGATTATATCTCATTTTACATGTACGAGGTATACTATAAAGATAAACATTCTCATCCTTGATTGACTTGATTCATGTTGTATCATCTACTTGAAGTACTATGTAGTAGGTTCTTACGTTGATATCATATTATACCTTAGTAATAAATATAATCAAAATACGCTGGCAGAAAAGTTTCTCTCTATTTAGTGGAACAATCTATTTAATTATGTAATATTTTTTTTCTTTAACGATGTTAACTGTCAATTCATAGTGGAAAGACATTGTATTAATTAAAATAAAAAAATTATTTATAATAATATTTATCCCACATTATTAAATAATAAACGCCAGAACTAGCTTCGTCTGCTGCAATTGGACCAATTGATGAATGTGTAATGATGTAAATATTTTTTTATAGTTTTTTTTAGAAAAAAATATTTTAGCTTTTTGCTCCAACTACTCGAGTTGGCAAGTATACCTACTTCAATAGAAATTACTATTTTCGCTCCTTAACGTAGTAAATGGACCTCAATGTTATATTAAGGTTCGTCCATGTATGATGCTACTCCATAAAGGGGAAGGAAGTCTAATATAATGTGTTATATTAGATAACGTGACGTCACAAAATCAATAAAATATAAACACATTTTTTAAGAGTCAGATATTTCGTAAGAAAACTATACTGAAATCGATAAATTACAACGAATTGGGGGGGGGGGTAAGTTTATGTAATTTAAACAAAGGAGTAAAACTTGTTTGACAAAGTCTAACGATGCCGGGAGGATGATTTAAAAATGATTGAAATTATATACAAATAAAGTATTTATCGTCGCCTATGTATAATATATTATAATATAATATCAAGTTCACAAAATCAACCAGATCGTACTCTCGTATATGCAATTAATTTCACGTACTAACTGATACTAATTCTCAATCATGTCAAGATTTAATATGTATTCATAGTACTAACTACACAATATTTAATAACAATACATTATTGCCATAATGTCTATACACAATCAATATTATCATACATAATAATTATTAGTTAATACGTTATATATCGTTTAATTAACATAATACAACATTAGCAAGTAAGGTTGTTTAAATTATATTATTTTTCGTAGAACTGCTTTTAGTTCACTAGTATGTCGTTTAAGGTGTATTGTTAATGTTCTTTTGAATGAAACACGATATAGATCCCGTGTGAAATATCACTATTTAAACACGAAAAAGATATAACAATGAATAGCATCTTTTTTTTTCATTCCTCTTCATTCGCTTTTTTTTTCATCCGAAAAATATAATAATATACGGATGTCATTGAATCCAGGTAAGTAAAAAAATCTCTTTGACAATATTGCTACTATGTGATTCTGGAATCGCAAAAGTAAAAATGTACCTATATACTGCAATAATTGAAGGCAATAATATTTTATGAACAAATAATATAATATTATGTATTATAATTTTTAATTACTTATGGCGATTAATAATATGTAATTCAATTAACAAACTGATAAGAGAATCGAAAATCAGATACTTAGTATTATGTTGTATTTAATTCGGAAGTCTATATTGCGACTTACCATAAATTATTGTACAAAATAAATTGCATTACAAATATAGGTATTACTTAATATTTTCTATATACTTATATATAAATTAAAATCATTAGGTATAGTATGTATTTATTTGTTAATATATAGGTACATTGATACAAAATTATGATAGCAAGAATCAAAGGTCCAGTAAGAAAAAAGTAGTTATCTATATAAAATTTACGTGTTTTACTGGAGGTAAAGCGCTGCCAGCAATTTATAATAATATTTTAAAAAATATAATATAAGTAATATAATACTTATAATTTTTAACACAATAATAGGCCTTGCGGCCCAATGACAGTAGTGCAGTAGTAGAAGTGAAATGATCAAAATATAAACACCTACGCAGTACGCATTGAGAAAATCACATAAGTATATTGTGATCTCACTGGAAAACGGACCCGGAGCCCCCGGGAGTTCAGTGCCTTACGTACTAGCCGAGGAGAGCCGCGCACCACCGTCTCATAATATTATAAAGGTACATTAGGTATTCTTATATTTATGCCTTATAATAATTTGTGACTAGATTTTTTATTGTGAGTTTATAGTTCGAAATAACTATCAATATTCCAGGCTAATCTGATACAATTTGATGATTGCAGTACAATGACATAAATATGGACGAAGCATCTGGAAAAAAAATGACACTCACTTTTTTGTCGGGTCTGCCGAATGGCATAATCTGTTCTAACTCCATTACAATAAAGGTGATATTGCTATAAATTCCCGATGCGTGATATCGCATAATGGAAATTGCGTGACGTCTACCAATACATGGGCGAATGACGCTTTGCGCGAATTTACTTGCTAGCTGCTGTATTGAGTGCGTTGTCCATTAATAATGTTATTGGCTTTATAGAATATACATGGATAATAATAATATAATATTACCTTCTTTTAATGAATGACACTCTAATGATAATGTCATTGTTGCAGTATGCCATCAATGATACTGTGATCTAATCGATCTTTAGTTTCGTTGGGAGTTCCGTCAAGGCAGGAGTCTCTTGGTGTCTGTCGAACCATGGTAAGCGGCCTGATGGTATCGTGATGATCCCATAGATTACAGGAAAATGTATCGTTTAGGACGCCACTATGGCGGCTGCATTTGCTGCAATTCACCTGAATAAATCATTTCAATCGTCCGGTTCAGTAGCGCTCTTATCTAAGTCTAACAAATCCTGTAACAAATTATATATTATGTCCCTTAGATTTCGAGACATTTGGATCCTGGGGACCATCTGCTTTGAAAATCGTCGTTTGACGGATATAACGGGTGAGTACCGTTCAACTGAGTACTTAAGACATCGAATACGGTAATACGCATATAAATCCAATGAGGTAATACAACCTCTGTTTTGAGTACCCTTGAGATATCCAGGGGATTGGAGGAAATATTTTATATAGGTACCCATGCTATCAATAGTTTTTGTATTTACTACCTACTTACATATCACTTAATTTTACACATTCTCTCATCATTATTCTGTTTTACTCTTTTATTATTATTATTATTGTTTACCTATGTATTAATTCCACATGTAACTCATTGTGCAATAAGTATATTATTTTAATATTTTTTGTATTTATTTAAATAAAACAACATTATAAAGCTGAAAAGTATTAAATATTAATGTAAAAAATATTTCTAAATATAAATAAATATAAAGATATTTATTTACCAACCCTGTTTAAATATGAACATTGTGCAACATTTTTGTTAGCCATAATAACAGTGTCATACCTATATTAGGGTTTCAAATTTATTTCCTGAGCTACCGACAGGATATCATATGAAAGAACCAACAAAAGATCGCGGTCGGATCATTTAAGTATGACAATATTATGCAACATTCACTGACTTAGCCAAGGTGAATGGATGCCAGGATCGCAGGATCCATATGCCGGATGCAGAGATATTATTATTATTATTTGTTTTGACATATTCGAACAGTACTGCGGTGATCAATTCAATAGCACACGTGCTATTTTGACAGTTTTTCTAACCACAGTAGATTTTTGTTCCATGGGATTGATGGTTATCATTGATTCATTTTACTCAAAGACATTGAAATAAAACGAATCCATTGAACATTATTTTGTATGTAGGCAAGATGATATTAGAGAAGCAGGAAGTTTTTTTTGTATTATATAGTAGGAAATAGTACTTTTAGTTTAGTTCGTGAAGATCAGTGTAAATAATCAATTGCACTGTTTCACTGAACACTGAGACTCTCGTTTACATATATTTTAGAGAGACTGACATAAAAGATACCTGTATGTACTACATACAGTCACAAAAATAATTATACTGATACAATCACTACTTGACATTATATTATGAAATTTATTTATAATAGAAATTTAAGTTTTTTTTTTTAATATAATATATTATTATTTAATATGAATGTCAGAAAATAACGTCATATTTTTGAGGGCCATCCAAAATAGGAAAAATATATACTTATATAATATAATATACCAACATAGAGTTAAATAATATGTACGTATACTATAATGTAGTTACTACTTACCTATATTACTCACCTTATTAGCATATTATTCATTTTTTAATGTATTTGTAAATATCTACAATTAATTGCTGCAATTATTTTTTTCTATAAACTGTACAATTTATTATATGTTTTATAATAAATTATAAAAAACATAACATTAACACTTGTTATGTTATTTAAAAACTTTATACAAATAATAATATTATGTTATATAATAAAAAACGTTTACAATAAAACGATCAAATTTCTCTGTCAATATTAATTCAAGACAATTTAACATTGAACCTAACCTTTATCTCTCATAATAAAATTTGAAATAATTGCTATCTGAAATCTAAATGTATTTTTTTATCCAGAGCGATCAATACCGCTAGCGCAATTTTTAATGTTGGTTTTTGATCACAAAATAAACTATGAAATTGCCTTGAATATAATTGGACAAGATATTATAAACATCTTACTATCCGCCTAGGTCAATCAACTTTTTTAACGCTACAACTATTATCGTATATACAATATGATTAAAAATTCGATAACGATCAAATAATAAAATAAAATACGAAGTACTTATACTAAACACTGTTAAATTATTTTTAAAAAAGTATTCAATCATAACAATTAGAAAAAAACTATCTTTCGTTGCATGTTGTAAGGTCACTCTTTTTTTTGCATATAATGCATTATTTAAAAAATAGATTTTCTGTCCATCTCCATTTATCAAACAATATTGGTATTATAGTTTTTTTTAATAATTATGGAACAATTACTATTAAAAATAATTAATAAGTCAGTATTCACTGTTAAAATAATATTTGAATAGAATTTTATAGTGGGGAAAAATAAAAAATACTCGTACCATAATTTATATCTTTAAAATATGGACAATCAAAGTACCTACCTATTCAATTTTATTATAACATAGTGTTTACAGTACAAATTTCAAAGATAAAATAATTTCACAAATTAGGAATAACACAAAAAATATTATATAGGTAGGTAATATACTTAGATACTCAGGTAAGTATATAATATATTTTATATACATATACAAATTCTTTGACATTTAAAATAATTTTAGTTATAAACTACATGAGATTATTACTCCTACATATTGAAAGTTGTCAACGCTGTATTCTGTGAGGACCAAGTGCCGTTTATTCAACGCGTGCGTTCTACGTGTGCTCTTGAATACTTGTAAGAAATGGCATTTTACCAGGGTCCAACGGTCTTGAATTTTAAGTTTCTTCGCCAAATCTTAAGGATACATTGGGACGACCAGTGTAAAGAGTTATTGATGCCGTCACGAATATTCTTTGTAGCTTAGGCATGTCTTATGGATGCCACCGGAGAATTGGACACCCCGTACCCCTATGGCATAGTCTCAAGGAATCCGTCACCATGCTTGATCCTCATTTATCCTGCCGGGGTGGTACAAAAGCTACCAGCTACCGTGTGTTTGCTTTATGTTCCACTACTGTAGCGTAAAAGAGTGAAGTAAATAATTAAAATAAATAAGTATCATATGTTATTTATTTTAACTATTATATAGGTTACGAACTCATAGGTCACGATCAGAGAGACCTCACTATTAATAGGAGGTCACCAACTACTCTTTAATTCTGATGAATGTAAGCTTTTCTTTCAAATAATTTGTTTCTTAGATAGCTAAAAAGTCGGTTGTTTCCCATTTATTAATATTTTTATTAATACATAGTTGCGTGACATACATTTACTACATATTTTATTATATTGTGTTAATAGTTAACCACTTAAAAACTATGCCGAAAAACACGATAATACTTGTGAGCTACCTAAATTTCTTATCTAAACGGGAAGTATTAGATCTCTGTGTGGGAAATTCTATAAAATTTGTCTAAAAAAATAAGATTGATTTAACTACGTATGTTAAAAAAATATCTTATATGAATCCTTTTAACGTTATGACCTTAAACCTATCGGATCATGAAACAGATTAATTTACCGAAAATACTAGGCAGCTAAACAGTAAGGATTTGGAGGGATAAAAAAAAACTAGTAAAAACTTTCATCGGATAATAAATTGACTTCCGTTGTTGATTATATAATAATATTTCTATATGATATACCAAAATTTCACTATATTATATTACTATTGATAGATAATTTAAAGTCAAACGAGTATATTTTTCTTCTTATTTTATTCGTTTTAAATTGCTTTATAGCCCGAAATAGCTCTCAATACGACTTTCTTACTTCACGTTGGTATTGGGGCATAGATCACGCATAAGGTTGAGGCACTTCCTACGATCAATCGCCACGTCTAACACCTCCCACCATATCGCAGGTTACTTGACTACACAAAAAGGTTGGAAACCGGTGAATTATCATGTCATTCCATGAATGAATAAAATCAATTATAATTCTATATCATAAAAGTGATGCTTTATTATTTTATGTCCAAGCTTTTTTTATACCGATACCATTGTAAGGTGTTGAATTCATAACAAATTGGAAAATTAATCATAATTCCACCATCGATTGCGTGGTTAGCGAACGGCAGGTGTATCCAATTTAAAACACAAGCAAACATTGGGGTGTTGAATTATCGTTAATCAACTGAACTCTGTAAATTATATTCGTTTGATTAATGGTCTCAGTAATATTTTAGTTGAAAAAAGATCACAAAAACGTTATTGTTGAATGGTGTATTACAGTGAACATTAATTTAAGGATTATTAAACGTTCCTATTATGAGTTGCATCCAGTGGCGGTTTTAATATATCAATAAAATGAGGCACAAAAATGAACCAAAGCTTTCACTTTGAATCCTGTCAACATAATTAATAATTTATTTTTAAAACTCTATACTCTAAAATATCACACTTACATATTTGATCATCTTTGAACCCCATAAGATAGGGCGGGTTTTGATCCTACCTACTAATACTACTAATACTAGTAGTTGGTATGTCGCTCGGCGATTAGAAAACTGCTAGATAAATGCTATCATGATACCCAAGGGGCACTAAGCGACCATAAGGGCGCACTAAAATCCACCAGATAAACGAACTCATACGGTTTGGTATATGTACGTGGCAGCGAATAACTAGGAACTGAGAAGAGTGGATGGAGCTAGAGGAGGCATTTATTCAACAGTATACCGACCCCAGCTGATGATAAAAGTGTTTCAAAATATCTCGACGATTCACACGCTCTACCCTATGGCCCGTTTCAGACGGGACACCGGTGTCGCGCTCGTATATAATAAGGAGGCCTTTGTATTCGAATAAATGGGTATTTGTATTATGTTTATGAACGACCCAGAGCTAATGAGTCAACGCGTGTCCGGTACACTTTTCCATCGGCCGCTACATTCTCAAGCCGCCGATACACTTTTTATTACCGCAGTCAGTTTTATGTTATAATTTATAACGCGAATTATGTGTTGACTCATTAGCTCTGGGGCGTTCATATACATAATACAAAGGCCCGTTTATTCGAATACAATGGCCTCCTATATTATATCGAGCGCGACACCGGTGTCCCGTCCCGTCTGAAACGGTCCTACGTATTGACACAGTGACATTTCTTATAATTGTTTTGTTATTGTTTCTGATGTTGTGTTAATTTTTTTTTACAATCCTTATGAAGAAAATAGTACTTAATAAACTTAACCTAACAATTTTACCTTTAATATTATTTTTACATTATATATTTCCAAATAAAATATGGTTAAGTAACCGAACGTATTTGTTATTAAATAACAGGCAAACATTTAATGGAATTCATAATGAGAACCATCTGTCTACATTCAGAATCTCAAAAGCGCTTCATACGTAGAAATAGGTATGTACTTAAAACTTTTCCGCAATGCAAGTAAGTTCGTTTGTAAACAAAAGTTTAAAACATTCGTTCGAACGTTTACTTTGACTTGTCTTCCACCTGTTGATTTGCTCGTCCAACTTTCTTCTCATCTTGGCGATAGTAGACAAACAACTCCTTTTTAATGTTCCTTTGACTATTCACTCATTCTTGGAATACCGTCAGACGTAAAACGTACTGTACCATCTAGGATTTAACAAATAGTTCAAACTGTTTGTCTAAAAATGTGTAGGTAGTTTATTCGAGATAAAACATTTTACTGTAACATAAATACAAATTTAATAATCATAAGGAGGATTTTCAGTTACATTATAAGTACTCGTATGTCACCTTTTTTTATCCCACCGGATACTCTAATTTTTAAATACACTATTTTCTACCGAATACTCGATGACTGAAGATTTTCAGAATAAATGAATGTGGAATTAAATTTGTTATCATTGCTTGTGTGTGGAGTGGGCGAGCAACATTTTATTGACAAATTCACAATTTAGTTACTACTCGTGATGTGTGATAATAATAAATATAATTTTATGTTATTTACTTCGTACCGATTATCTAATTTTCCCTTATATATTAAGAAAATTAACTCTTATTCATTCTTCAGTGTTTGCTGCTCTTAATATTTTTGATGGCTGGATTCCCTTCATTCTCCCGATATGGTCCAGCTATCGTGAGCATCATAACCTAACAAAGTTATGAATTATTTGCTTTATAAACAGGTGACAGGAGTTGTAATTCATTTACCAGGTGCGATTTTTTTTTTATATTTATTAAATAGAATCTTCGATATTTAAGCACTAAGTGTGAAAACGAATTTATTGATTGAGTGAATCTAAAATTATGATGAAATTCGTTCGACAGATCATGGCCTCCACAAGGGGGGCTGATAGGGCTCTAGCCTAGGGGCCCGGGCTCAGGGGGGTCCGGCGTGTCGGGTCAATCAGATGTGTGAGATAAACATACATCACGAATTTGCTCTAATAATAAAAAAGTCACCTGCGGCACTATTACGGGTCATGAGACTGTGCGGTGCAATTTTTGTTTGTTTTGTGCTGATAGTCGATATCTCCATAATTCAAGTAGATGTATAAAACTACAAAAACAAAGAAGGCTCTTACTTTTACCTTTACATATGCCATTAAACATAGCAATAGGTAGGGGGGCAGCCAAATATCCTGTCCGGGGGCCCCGCTTTAGAATGTGGGGGCCATGTGACAGATACTAACGATAATTACAGATTTTCTATAAATGAAACGATCTATTAGTTGATATAATTATTATTCTTTTAAGTAACTTTTTTTAACCTCACCTTCTTATTTTATAGGTTCCATCTGAGTTATTTTTCAACGTCTTTGGTTATACATATATCAACACATGTGTCATAAACCTCACTCGCCAGATTATCACAGGGAGGCTTTTATGCAATCGCAAGAAGACGTATGCTCGCACGGCATCTTCCTTGGTGTCCGTATTTACTCAAGCAGGTAATATCAAAATTGGAGTCGATAAAACAATTTGAGACTCGTAACGAGACTTTGTTTACCTTGTAGTTATAAGTTATTCGGGTAGATAATGATACGTTTGTCCGACGAAAATTGTTCAATACAGCCCGGGGCCATAATTCTTGTTAACGTATCGTGCGCGGGGATCTTACGTATTATATCTTTGGTATTTTTTTAATTGAGGTCCTGGTAATATAAGATATGAGAGCAGTAGCGTACAAAACTGGTTAATAATTTTATTAGTGTTTATTTTACCAATGACCAATTTGACCAATAATACGTTGATGTTAAAAATATTTAAATAAAAAAGAAATCTAGGATCCATCATAGTGTAGGGGGTCATCACTGTCGGAGCCATGGTGTGGTGGATGATGAAGTCGAGATTTGGTGGTTGCTTCAATGGATGGAGGAGCGAGTTTTATTTTCAGGTAAACAGTCGGTACAAGAGTATGTTAGACATGTTGCAATACTTATGATACTGTTTCGAGGTCCGATCTCGGTAGAATGAGATGTTGTGCAGAGCGATTCCGTGAGTGAGATACTAACAGACCGGGAACTTATTTTCGAGTGACATGTCCAGTGAATTATGATACGCTATTTATTGACGTACTCACAATCAAAAGAATATTTCGGAAATAATTATTATAATTAAGTCAGCTACGTTTGTTACGTTACTAGAGTTTGTAAAATGAATATCGCGGAAATAATAACTGAGTTTACCATGATTGGACACCGCGGGAAATGGATGTTTAATATCGCTGATAAATAATATGCTGACACGGATTGAGTTGTTTATCCCCATAATAGTATTTATTTTAAAACCCATTGATTTTATGTTTTATGTACATTAATCCGTTCTTTGTCTGCATATATATAGAAATACATAGATACTATATCATTGGTTTCATGATGGATTGTTGGGTTTCCACCACTTCATCATTACACATGACATATCTCTTGATAATGGCCTTTGCAACGAGCCCGAAACGTCGAGGAAAGAAGAAAGAAATACATGCGGTGGAAACCCAAGAATCTATTACGATGAAGAAGTTTATTATACTTTATATTACGTATCTCGGTAAGAATTGTATTTATTTCAGCACATACCTAGGCCACCATTATTATCGACGAGACTCGTCGATGATGCAGCTGAACGTATCAAGCAGTCCATCATTGTGCCGTGGTTATCTCAGCGCCATATTCACAGTAGTTTGTTTTGAGATCATTTGAGTATCTTGACTTTCTCATATTATTCTCCTTCGCTCTGGTTACGAAAATTAGAATGCGATTTATTGTCCTCTAAACTGTGAAGTCCTGCTTAAATCATACATATAAGAAATATTTCACATAATCATAGACGGGTCGATAGCCAGAAGCGAAATCACTCACGTGATCTATTTTTTCCTAATATGGTTGTATCTGAGGATTTTCAAAATGATGTTTTATTTAATATAGAATCTAACATTCTTAAATCTCATGGTTTAGTAATGAATAAAAAAATATATTAAATATAAATTTAAAAATGATCTCCACGCCACTGAATCAAATTGGTTTGGGGACGGACTAAGGCTAATTTCGACAATGTTGAGTTGTCTATCTATCAAACAAGTTATATAAGTAATCAACCTAGTTGGGTATATTATACAGAAACGCGTAACGTATTAAAAGTTTTAAAATTAAGTTTTACTTGGTGAAGGGGTGGAAATCTTGTGTGGTAACTTACTTTCAATCGGATATTAATAATTGAATTATACTGTTATATTATTTGAATTTAATACTCAAGTAAATAATATAATAATATATAAAATTATCATGGTCCCCTCATAGAAATAATGAAGATCAACACGAATTTTATTGATTGACCACAACTCCAATATGTTATTACCTACCTACATATTATATCAATGCAATTAGTATGACGAATGAATATTATATTTTATAAGTATATTTAACGGTTTCTGTATATATTTGTCTTATAATACGTTGATTGTTTTTAATACACCTAACTACCGATAAATTTTGCTACATTGTACTATTACCATCGGACATGGTCAACAAAACAAATAAATATTGATAATAACATTTTGAAGATAATCTATCAAACGAAATAAATACAGATAATTATTATAAAGATAAAGATCTATATATCTAAGAAATAAAAGCAGTCATCGTATCTTTATCTTTATCATATTTATATAAAACACATTTTTTCTTGATTTTCGTGAAAATTATTTAATAGAAATACATTATGTATTGATATATTGTGCCAATAATTTCATAATATAATGTCTGTAGACATTTTTTATATCATGTCGTTAATATAATATAATATGGAAAAGTACTTAATTATTCATAATTTCAACACAGAGCATAGTTTACTTAGATTCAATTCAATATAGACGATATTAAACGACAATTTGACATTTAAGATGTCGAATTTTCGTTTTTGTACTTTAATAATAATTTATTTAATTCAACGTTCGTCATCCTCGCAATCGATTAATGGTAGTGTCCGATCAGGAAGCCTTGAGGGCATGTCAAATTCGATTACATTGAATTCAGAACTAAACTTCCAACTTCTTCTAAACTACTACTGCTCGTAAAAAATCTGTTAGGAAATGTTTTTGGGGGGTATCCAATATCTATATTAGATTAGAAAACCAATAACAAAAGAGCAAATAATATCTTGGATTTTTAGAATATTTTAATGTAATGGAATTTGAAAAACGTTTTTCTGCTAATAAGCTTTATCCATATAACCCAAACATACTAATCCGCTTATTACACAAAGTAATGTATAAGTTATTAATTAGACAAAACGTGTGTTTATTTAACTTTCTTAGATTATAACATAAATATGATAAATTATTGACAATATACCTATATTATTTATTTATTTATTTATTTAGGAATACAAAACATTGTGGACATAACAAATCTAAATTCAAGACGTACACAACATGAGATTTACATTATAAGTCAAACATTACCCTCACAAGAGAGAAGAGAATATAGAAACAGAAATATATATACAATAACAATAATAATAACAAAAAAAAAAAAAATAATCAAAACATACTTAAGTATAATTTAATACAGAAAAATATAATTTTTGAGAACGGAAAATATACAATTTTATACAGAAAAATACAGTTTCAAAAATAAAATGCAAAGTACATCATTGAAAATGTCTATGTCTTTAGGGAGCGCATTTACTAGTCTTGCACCCCTCGCTAATGGTGCCTGATAGGCTTGACACGAGGAAACGGTTCCAATCCAGAATAAATCATGACTGCGACCACGTAGGTAATTGACAGGCGCATGGAAATTCAAATTCATTAGGACACCAGGATTGGAAACCATCCCTCGCGATAACAGGCAAAAGTGTTTCAACAGCAGAAGAGACCGACGAGATTCAAGAGAGTGAAAAGTAAGCATGCCTTGTAGAAAGGCAGTCGGAAAATAATCATCTGACGAATTATCGAAAGGAAAATAGTTAAATGTTTTAAAATAAAGACATCGAAGAAATTTCTTCTGGACGCGTTCTAAAATAAGCTTATAGGAAACCTCATAAGGACACCAGATAATCGACCCATATTCAAGAATGCTACGCACTAATGAGACGTAGAGTGTACGTAATACATTAGGATTCTTGAATGGTTTGGATTGTCGCATGATGAATCCTAGAAGCTTACTCGCACGTAGAGCCGTGGAAGTTATATGCGAGTGAAAGGATAATGAAGAATCAAAAATTATCCCAAGATCTTTCGCCTCAGATTGACGTTTTAAAGAATTTTTTGACATAATATAATTGTATTTAATCGGAGTTCTTGACCTAGAAAAAGTAATACAAAAGCATTTGTCAGTATTAAATTCTAATTTATTCTTTTTTGACCAACTTTCAATTGAACAGAGATTTCTCTGTAACATGCAACAGTCCAACTCATTGCGAATTGGTGCATATAATTTCAAATCATCCGCAAAAAGTAAAAATTCTACTCCATCCATGGCTTTAACTATATCATTGACAAATATGAGGAACATAATTGGTCCAAGATTTGATCCTTGGGGAACACCTGAAAGAGTTTGAAAGACTTCAGATGCACACCCAGCGTACTCGACATATTGACAACGATGTGAAAAATAAGATTTGAAAAAATTTACAAAATTAGTAGATCCGCCTACTGCACTCAGTTTAGTTAAAAGAATATCATGATCAACTCGATCGAAAGCCTTTGACATATCCGTATAAATTGCATCAACTTGACAATGATTGTCTAGTGAACGAGATATGTATTCAGTGTACTCCATGAGGTTGGTAACTGTTGATCGAGTAGATCGAAAACCATGTTGAGCGTCAGTCAGCTGACCATCCACGTGTGTATATATATATTTATGTAAAATGGACTCAAATAGTTTGACCGGTGCAGAGAGAACAGCCACTGGTCGGAAGTTAGTTATTTCAGATACCGAGCCATTTTTATACACCGGTCGTATACGAGTTAAGCTCCAACATTCAGGGAAGATAGATTTACTTAAACATAGATTGAAAATATACAACAAAGGATCGCTTAAAAGTTTTTTGCATCCTTTTAATAGCCATGGAGGAATGCCATCTGGACCTACTGAGGATTTCGGATATAGTCTAGAAAAAGCATATTTCATATCTGACTCATCCAGAGGACCAATATTTAGTATGGGCCAAGAAGACGAAAAGTATTCAGGTTGAGGTTGAAGTTTTGGTGGAATCGTGGAATAAACTGACCTAAAATATTCAGCAAAACCGTCAGCGATGGATTTATAGCCATTCAATACACTACCCCCAAAAGACATAGACGATAGCTGTGCAGAAGAGTTACGTAAGCTCCTAACATACGTCCAAAAAGTTTTCGGGTCTGAGGTTAAATTCAAGGAAATTTTCTCAATGTACGCTTTGTGAGCAGCGTCAATGGCGCGATGAACTCTTCTGCGCATATCAGAGAAAGCGCCATAATCATTCAAGCACTTCGAGCGCTTCCATCGTTTATGACAGATGGCTTTCAAGTCAATGGATTTAATAATGCTATGAGTGAACCATTTAGGGTAGCTGCGCGAAGTACCCGAAGACTTCTTAATGGGAAAAGACTTGGAAAATACACTATAAATATTTACATAGAAAACATCAATTGCACTATTAATATCATCGGTACTATATAAAGCATTCCAATCAATACTCTGCATTTCATAATACATTTGTAATAGGTCGCCTTTGAAGAAATTCCATTTATTAAAAAAGAAAGTTTCCGAGCTAACAGAATTGAAATTATTGCTATCGCTAAGACGACTATTGGAAAAATTATGATAATTGATTGGCAACTCAACTAATAGAGCAGGATGGTAAGCGTCTTCCTGCACAAGGGGATCAACGCAAGCATTCACCTGTGCATTACAATCTGTATCTGCCAAGACCAAGTCCAATATGCGTGATTTTACATTTTTAATTTGAGAAAACTGTTTAAAGTGCATACAGCTCAGAAAGTGCGCAAATTCCAAATCAACATTGGCGGATGCCGAATAAAGATTGAAGTCACCGATGATTGCAATTGAGCTGCCAATAGACAAATTTTCAAAATATGAGAAAAACATATTATAAGTATTACACGATGATCGAGGCGGAAAATAAACACAGCTAATAATAAAAGGCGACCCATTACACAGCAATTTGACAATAATTATATCGATACCAGTAAATATATGGTCAATCACAGATACACTATCTACCCGATCAGAGCGAACGGCAATTAACACACCGCCACCCCTTTGACCAAATGAACGATCACAACGAAATACAATATATCTACTATCGAAAAGTTCACCATCACAAATCGAGTTATTGAGCCAGGTTTCAGTCAAGCATATGGCATTAATTATGTATGTACGGTTATGGGACCAATCTTGCGGGTGTCAAAAATACGTTTTTTCCACAAACTCTGTTTGGTCCTGTGCAAAGACTGGATATCAGTATTACTTGGACAAATTACTGACATCCATGTCTCATAAAAAAACTGTAAATGTAACTTTGACTCTATGTATGATCATTATTTTCTCCGCTTAGCATGGTAATATACTTTTACCAATTGATATAAAATTTGTTTATTTCAATATACATAAATATATATACCTATTGCATTGTTTTAGTAAACATATTCGACTATATTTACAAAATTCCCGCTTCGAAAACACTAGGAAACAGATTTTACAGTGTCTTAGTCACGTTGGAGAGTATAAATTGAACTTTAGCAATTTTCATTCAAGAGGCTCGTATTGGCGTATAGCATACCGTTGCATAAAGGCATCTTGTATTCAAATCCCCCCAGCGGTTTAGTCGTATCTGTTCCAAGTCCAGTCCAGCACGAGACCACAATCCACATACTTCTCTTTGGCCACCATATGTAAACAAAGACCTCTCGCAGTAGTTTTATTGAAGAGGGGTGTCTTGTTCTTACCTCACAGCGGCAAGGGACCTTACCACCTATTTGTAAACTAAACCGTCCGGAAACTTACCAGTAGTAAACTACAGAAGGTTTCTCAAACGGAAAGTATCCTTTTAGCAGTCTATTATACGCATTTTAACCGCAAAGACTATTAAGCTTAGGATTCTAAAAGTAAGGCACTAGTAATTGTAATAACGTTAAACTAATTACCTTGTGATTAACATTTAATTTTAAAATTGGATACATGTTAATAAGATAAATGATATTATATGAATCGATAATAACGATTTAAAAATATTGAGATGTAAGACATCAGAAAGTTAACAGAGCGTAACTAAAGCAATAAAATAACTTTTCTCCGTCAATAGATTGGCATAATTACGATGTTAGATTAAATTAATAAAACTAACCTAACCTAACAATCGGTCTAGGTACAAATTCAATATTCGCCTACTTCATTAAAAAAATCGTTGCAAACATATTTCATACATAAATGATATTTTCTTATTGTATTTTATATACCTACCATAATTTTCAGATTTGATAGTACCTATTTCGATGTCCATATCCGATCCTAATAGGATCATAATATGGGCCTCCACAGAGTAGAGGTTTGTATTGACAGATTTTGTTTTTTATGAGAAATGGATGTCAGCCACTTGCTCAACCTATTAGGTCCATTACCCTGACACCCACAAATTGAAAAACAATATGTGTACTTGCCAGACCCAGGATTCGAACCTGGGACCCACGACGTTATAGTCCAACGCTTAAGCCGCGCAGCCACCGTGGGCATATACCTATTTACATCTAAAAATTAACTGATTCCCAAAAATATATATGTTTGTACATGATTGTTCTTTCATTATAGTGAGAGACAAAAGTAAATTACTTGTTATTATGTTTCCTTTACGATTTGATACAAATTATACGAGATAACAGACTTGCCAATGTTATCTAATGATATTACTTTGATTCTGACTTTTGTGATGTTACAAAATATAGGGTAAAAAATAATCACTGAATACTCCAAAAGAATTTCTCAGTATCAACGGTAAATTGTAAAAAATAGACCCAATTGAGAATGCATCATTAATAAAATATACATTGTCTACCTGACCAGATCGGACCTTGGAATTATTAGGGTCATCATGATTACAAAATAAGTGCTGGCGTTATAAACGCACCCTGTTTATATGCTCGTTATGTTGTTTATATATATGTATATACTTATTTGACTTAGATTAATTTTGTATACAAGTGTAAAATTTGCCTTCGGGGGATCATTTAATAATGATATTATAATATTTAATATGAGAAACTTTTTTTTCCACGCCACATTCATGATTAGGACTACGTAGTGTTAATGATTGTGTTGATTTTAGTTTTTTTTTTAATTTCATGGCTGGTATAAATATGTGTAGGTACAATAAATACAAAAATATAATAGAATATTTTTATATTTAATTATTTTATTCAATAATCATTTGAATAAAACACACGATCGTCGAAGCTTCTAACATATTTTATTTTTTATTAGTCGATCTCTGATTTATATGTTATGTTCTTATTTTCACTACACTTTCCATAAAATATAACGCCGGCACCCAATTTTCCCTTTTGGTTGTTTGATTGAAAATATTCAGTATTATTAATAAAGTCGAATAGAAATAAAAAATACCTATTATATTTCATTGCATTTTATAAAATTTTAAGAAAAAAATAATTAATGACAATTTTTATTTCACAGAGCTCGATTACGTGATCTATTTTTAGAAGCATTTTATTAGTATAAGCTTATAGAAAATAGAAAAAAATGATCATTAGATAGATATACGCATACTAAATAAATAATAAAAAATGGGTAAATTATTTTACCGATAGAAGGTATCTAAATAGGTGTAATAAAATGCAATTTAATTTGAATATAATTTTTAAAAAATCATTTTGCAGTGTAACATTAACATAGTTTAATTCGACCTTTCAGTAATAAAAACCTTTAAATTCTTTTAAATAATTCCGATTACCGACGCTGTGTACTAGAAGCTACAATTATCATCATAGAAGTACCTAATGTTTAAAAAATTCAAAAATCAAAATGCAGCGTGGCGTTTCGAATTGTGTCTATTCCAACTTATATTTATTCATAAAACAATACTACGAAATATTTTTTTTCATTGAATACATACACCACAATACTTAGTGAAAGTATTGCGCATTCAATAGTAATTATAAATAGTAGAGTAATAAAATGACTATTATTATACATACCTATAATGAAAAATATTATTAAAATTCTTATAGGATGCATCTTCTTTGTTTTTTTAAATAAATAATTATTGGTCATGGGTCTTGTCACTAGAGTAAAGTTATAAAGTTTGTCAAGATTCTAATACTTTTTAACTAGATCAGATTAAAATTCTTAATTCCACAAATACCAGTATAATTTTCTTCATTCATTCTCCATGGCGTCCATGTCGGATTTTTTTTGCAAGCAAATAATTATTTTACACAAGTAAATTATTTCTTTTTGTTTACTGATTTTGGACCAATCTACTAGTAACTCAATAAATTTTCTTATGTAAAATACATCTAGCTATTCTCAATGCCTTTTATATGGTAGGTAGGTATACTTAATAATAATAATGTTTTATTATAACGACGTTAAGTTTTATTAAACGTATCATTTATTACTTCAATGACTTATATCATGTCATCTTAGATAATTCTAAAATTTTGTATACATACATTTATGGAATTAGTCTAAATCTAAAACATGAAAGATCTTATTTTTTGAAATTATGGTAAAGCTACTCGTACATGACATTTAAGATTGAAACCAAAGAGAAATATTCTCAGCTAATTATCTGGGTAATTGACTTTGAATTCAAAACACACCGTTTCCTAGAAGTGTTTATTCAAATTTGAATAAACTTCCCCGAATAAACAACGCACAACATCATATCACACCATAAATTTCGTGGTAAAGATTTATTAGGGAAACCATCCATGACGTTGAATATTGTTAGGTTATGGCTGAGTACCATTTATTATTAATTTTGAATTAAAAAAAGAACACTCCGGAAGAGATGAATCGGCCTTTTAATTGGCTGCCGTAAAACAATGAATCATTCCACCTTTCACCATTGGCTGAATGAGACGTGTAGATCGTCGAGATTTTCCGCCGATTCGGTGAACACATTCTTTATACAGCAACGAAAAAATATATCATATTATTATCCCATGTACATGGTGGCTCGTTAATTACGCCGGAATTATAATTTCCATTGTTTTTATTTCATCGCAGTTTTCATGGGATGTGACCACTCACATCGCCGCCTACCGAACGAACTAATTAATGGTTCTAATTATCAACATAATTAAAGGCACTCGTATTCTGCCCGCAGCCTGTGTATAAGGTTTTAATTAAAATGCCATAAAATTTAAATTTTACTTAGTTTTATGATGATTTCTTTTAGAATATGCTTAAATTTTTGTCTTCTACAATGTTTATTATGAATTACCCACTTGCTATAATACCAAGCACGCTAAATTTGTATTCTGTTAAAAATCGTAGCTTTACTCATAGAACTATCAGCCAACGTTAGTATAACTGGTTATATACATGTACCTACCTATACGCTCCAAAAATAATTCAATAGCCGTTTCTACGACAATTCATTTAAATTCTAATGGATTTATATCATGTACTATTCTATTTGAGTCGTTTTTGCGACCCAAGTTTCGCATTTCGGCAACTTCAGGCGCTGTGTATACCCACCGAAGGCAAACACACCGTGTGTGAGTATACACAGCGCCTGAAGTTCCTGAAAGGCGAAACCCGGGTCGCAAAAAACGACTCAAATGGAGTACATGACTTAAATCCATTAGAATTTAAATTCAAATCTCATCAAGTACCTTTGGTCGATAGTATTAATATTACAAATTTCATTTGTTTAAGAGTTTTCATACAAACGACGTAATGTCTATAAAAAATATAAAAGTAAAATTTACAATATACAAATGACAATGGAATTTAAATTCATCTACGCATGTTGATTAAGTTACCATCCGTCTAGTCCAGGGTCCGGCAAACCACGGCTCGCGAACCACATGCGGCTCTTTGGGTATTGGCGTGTGGCTCTTTGCCAAATTCCCAATTTCCAATGGATTTGTACACTTATTATATTATTTATAATGACATTATCGCGAGACTAATTTTTTTCCGTGATGGTTGATGTAGAAAGGTGTGATTGTTGTTGTTTTGGACACGAGCACTTTTGAAATACAATTTTATTGGTGGATTTAACAAGCAAAGAGTTATGGAGCTCCAAATTTGTAGGTTTTGCCACCAAAATTGAGGATTTGGAGAGAGAAAAATGCAATTTAATTTCACAACACAAGTGCAGCGCTCTAAAAGATCAACGTAAGGTAGATACTAAGATTTTAATACATGAAATAGCTTTCCTAACTCATATTCGAGTTTATATAATATGTAAGTGAACAATCATTTTTAAACATGAACAATATAAATAGCATTTAGAGAAACCAAATAACCGATGAAAATTTGGAGTCGCGCCTGAAATTAAAAACTACAAGTTACATATCAAACATACAGCAACTCTTCAAAGAAATGCAAAGAAGGTAGGTCATTGTTCACATTAGTTTTAAGGAATGCGTGAAAATTGTATGTAATTCATATTCTGAAAAAATTATATTTATAATTTCAACAATAAAAACATATACCTATTTACGTTAGTTTTATTAGAGAAATCTTCTTCGCTTAATAAATAAACACTTATAAAATGTAATTAATTCATTTAAATAAATCATATTTATAAAAATATACGTATGGCTCTCGAATTTTTTTTTAACCGTTGTGCCACTCATATTTGGCTCCTTTGGTCCAAAAGTTTGCCGACCCCTGGTCTAGTCAATTCACTAATCTTCCACTTTTAACATTCAATACTCCAATGTAGTATGGCATAGGTACTTTCATTGCAATCGTATGATGATCCTCAAAGACGTACAAGAAGGGCTAAATAAGATTTAACAATAAAAAACGAAGAAAGTAAATAACAACTAAAATGATTTATTTTTGTAAGTTTCATAAATAATGTGTTTGATCAAACATTATTGTTATTTACTGAAATAACTCCTTACCTTTTTAATATAATGTGATGTGTTGTTCACATCTTAAATTTATAATTTGAAATATTTGCTTTATCTAAATATATAAATTTTAATTTTAATGTAAAACGGTACCGATGCACTTATCACGGTTTTAAACTTTAAATTAAGAAGTAGTCGCAAGTAGCTAACTACTCATGATTTATGTAAACAGTTATAACGTCATTAACGTCTAATTAATAACGCGCTGTTTTTTTAATAAAAAAATATTGACTGATTTACAACAGTGACAGTTTAAATTTTTTGCTAACCCCTCCCCCCTCCGTAAGTAGGCAAAGATTCAAAAATAAATATGAAATCAATTATTATGAAAAGTTTCATGATCTGAAATCTCGATCCAATCATTCCGAAAAATGACATTAATTTATCAGATACGAATTTCAGTTACGAGTTCAAAAGCAAACATTCTCTCACTGGTCTACGGACGACAGATATAGGTACTTAAACATAGTTTCACACAAAAAAATAATAAGTAGGTACTTACCAATTAAAATGTGTACCAGGTAACTTGTGTGGTAGTTCCATACTTTAATGTTATACGCATTTGATAGATTCTTAACTCCTACACAAATAAGTCGTGGGCCTCAGCCACATATTATACTGCGGATATAATATAAATAAGTGAAGATAAAAACGTATGTATCATTTTAGTGAGTACAGAGAAAACCAAACCAATGAGCATATCATTGAAACTTGAATCCTGTATGCCTTCTCTGGGAGACTTTCTGCCATCCACAACCTGATAAAAAAGTGTTGGAATCTGGATTGAAGCTCCATTGGTATATCTCTATAGTAAGACTGGTATATCTCTATTTATGTGATTTTTTGTCGGTTTCTGTGATTTCTTGTACACACTTTACAGTCTACAAATTGCTTTCATATGAGTAAATAAAATTATTGACTTATGAATACTATTTATAAAATAAATGAACTCAATCTCACGGAGAGATCGATATTCAAAATTTTCTCGCATAGATACATTATAGACAGTGCTACTGTATTTCTATCAGCTCATCAATTCTATACTCCAAATTGCTTTCGGCCGATACGGCGGCTCTCTAGAGTAGGTTCGTATCGAAAAACTAGCACTTATTGTAACAATTACAATAAGTTAGCCGTCTAAACAGTCAAAACTGTCTATCTCGCTCTGAAATTTAGCATAGCCAAGAGAGTTGCTGTTAAAACATAGCACTTATTGTAATAATAACAACTAACTTATTGTAATTGTTACAATAAGTGCTAATACTTCGGTACAAACCTACCCTAGATAGCTTCCGTAACGGCCGAAAGCAGTCTTGTGTATAGAATAGATGCGCTGAAGCATTTAGCGACACAATACGAAACATGCAACATAATAATATTTTTTTTTCCGACCATGTCCGATTCTAATAGGATCATATGGGCCTCCACAGAGTGGAGGTTGGATGAGACAGAGAAATGGATGTCAACCACTTGCTCAATCTATTAGGTCCATATCCTGACTCACACACAAATTGAAGAACAATATGTGTACTTACCAGACCCAGGATTCGAACCTAGTCCAACGCTTAAGCCGCGCGGCCACCGTGGGTTTTTTATTATTGAATATTATTTACTGATAATTATAAAATAAAAAGTATTTTTTTATATTCAAATCTAAACTTTAATTTGCTTTTAATGTGCGTAGGTTGAACACAGTTATCATGAAATCCTTTTTATTTATATTGACTCGTTCTTCATAATGATCACAGGTGTCAATAGTTGGTAGGTATACGTTACACTTTACATTAATTAATGTCATACTGCGAACTCTCAGTAAGATTCAATACGTCATTTATTACTGCAGTTACTTCAGGATACAATAAAAGATTAAGAAAACCGCTTATAGCAATCACATTAAAAAGTGATTTTATTGTTATGGCCACATTGCAATTGTTTCAGCCCCAATGGGTGAGGGGCCGTCCGGAGGATAATACTTAATATGGAGTGGCTGAATATTTGGGAGCGAACTAATTACAATTGCATATTAAGTTGAGATAAGATCACTTCACAGAAGTTTCAAGTAGCCGGATCGCTTATTATTACACCGTAATAACAAATTTACCCAAGCAGAGCCGGTCGACCTCTATTTGGTGTTGCCAAATCTGATAACGATACAGAATTTTTCGATTTTTACTTAGATGTAATACTACTGTTTTAATATATACCTATTGGTTAGGCCGATTTGGATCTCAATCCCATCCTTAAACCCGCAAAAATATTTTACACCCACCAACCTAATTATTTGTCATCCAGGCACAATCACAGGTCATAAATAGACCGTGATTTAATGACAGTCAGTTATTCGTAGAAAGCGACAGAGCCAACTTGCTACAGTGTGGCCGTCGTTTAAGTAAGAACTCAATACGAGTCTCCGTACGAGCTCAGTAAATATCATTCTGTAGTATATCTGATCATTCATACAAACGTCATCATCATTCATAATATTAGCCCAAGTGTAACAGTGAGAGTGACACTCCAAAACTATTTACCTACTAGTGCGTGAGTGTATGACCCAGTGCGCGCCAGCCCTCTCAACATCAAATGTCAGTGCCTGGTATTCTCGTGTAAATCCCCCCCCCCCCAGATCCGGAATCCACAACCATACTTCAAAATTACATTCCACAGACGGTGTCATCAATTCACGAATTAAAAACAGCATGAATAAATAGATTACATTTACAACTAGATTTAATTATGGCGACTATCGTAGGCAGGGTCCTATTTCTATTTTATCGGATTTTTTCGCTCTTTGCTAGCCGGAATTAAATAGAATCAGTTGGACCTAGTGAACAAACATTGCATATGTTATAATATTATTTCGATGCCAATGAATTCTTTTAATACTTTTAGCCATCTTTAAGTATCTAGTATTGAATTCATTTTCAATTAATTCTGTTTTGTATGAAAAGTTATTTCGGAAGAAATCCGTAATCCAATCCACTATTATTGGTTGCTAAGGGGGTGGTCTTAGCAACAAAATTATTAATACATACGTGCGTTACTATGGACATCAAAATGACATTTCAGTATTCTATATTAGTTTTTTTGTTGCAAAATAATTATTTGTTGACAATTGCCTTATTTGTCCTAAATTATTAATATATAGAATTGTCAAGTTTATATGATTCAACAGAAAGTTTAAAAACGTGGTATCTAAAAAGTTCTTTGTATATTGTAATTATTATAGAGTATGTACCTAACTAGATAGGTATTTGAATAATATTTGAATTTAAAAAAAACATGATCATTCTAATTTAACATTTCCCTAATAAACCCTACTGAATTGTGCCTTTGGCTTTGAGAGAAAAAAACATCAAACCTTATGATTTTGCAATTAATGCATTTATTGTAACTGGTTAATAACTTCCTTGCTTACTATTAAATTTATGAATTGCGTTATAAAAATCTATCAAGCCACCTCACAAATTCACATTTTCCATGTATAGTGGACATAGTGGAAGAACGATTGATATATTATTTTCCCATACAATGTTCGTTCTAAATTACAATTGAAGAACTAAAGTAAACACAGGCAATTATCTACTACTTCAATATTCGTTCATTTTAGTAATTAGTGTCATTACAATTAACTCATTAAAGCTCACGAAATATTATTGTAAGAATTAAATATTAATAAAATAGTAAAGTAGGTTGGCAACACTGCTACAAATATGACCATATTATGTAGTATGTAAATACATGGTGCATATATTATTATATCTGTGTAGGCAAACCCAAAATTACAATGTATGATGTTAGGTAAATATAGGTTTGGAGTTGTCGCTGTATCCTTTACCTATGTGGGTGGTATTGAAATAATATTAATGATAATTAAATAACAAGGTATAGTATATTATAGTAGTATTCCTATATTAAATTATTCAAATACATGTTACAATATAAGTATTTTTTATGACATACTACCTATGTACCTACTTGACTAAAAAAATGTTTTTATTTCTCCACACTTCGTTGAATAATTTAAGTTAGCTAGATGAGAGTTACTTAAGAGGTAAAAAACGGCTTGAAGTATTTTAGTCGAATATAGAACCCATAACGACAAGGGGAAGGCTGACAGGGCTCTAGTAAGGGGCCCGGGCATAAAGGGTTCCTGGAGTGTCGGTCTGTTCAGCTAAGTGAGATAAACGCACATTACAAATTTTTCTAATAGTAAAAAAAAAGAATTTTACTTAAATATTTTTAAGATTTTAATACGTGCTTGTGCTATGCAATTTGGTGTGATACGATGGATCACATGTGGAATTTGGGAAACGCAACTTACAAACGAGCATCACACTGGCTTAACGTTGGCGATAGATTGGGAGGCCCACCAAGATCCTGAAAGGGGCTCTCTTCAGAATATATTATAAATGGTATATGCAAAATATATATGCAGGCAATACTAGAAGCACTCATTTTATAGGACTACAAATGGCAAAAATGTCTGCATATATTTTTTTGACTGTCGATACCAATACCAATTAAAAATGTCCGTTAAAATAGAACCATATTGTGTAATGTTATGTCAACATATTGTGTGTCGTGATATATATCAAAGTGTTTGTTTTTAATATCGTTCAGATTTTTTTTTCATTAAAACAACATACAAAAATAGGTTTACACCGTCCAAATTTTCTCATCGTATTGTTTTTCTCATAAAACTATCAGTAGTGTTGAGCATTCAAAATAAACAAAAATGTGTATGTAGGATTCAGGTTATGTATGTTAGATTTGTAAGAATTATATAAACCATTACTGCCGATTTTGCGAAGGGTTATCATCTATCTATATATCAGGAGGGTGTGAGTTAGAATTTTAAATCCGTTTCGGTATGTCGTTTTCATGTTGATTTTCACAAAATTCCAATAATCAATAGTTCAGTAAATTATTTCCAACATAATATCTTCATAAAATAAGTGTGTAAATTTACATCACATATCGTAACAGACGTCAGAAATGTAGTGGCAATTCACTTAATTTAATACTCAGGAGACAAATGACTATAAAATGAGCTTTCTTTAGATTGCACACCTTGTCCTTGTAAAATATGATAAACCTTCGCATGTCTATCTTATTAATCTCTTATGTAGCTTAATATGTAGATCGCACATTTTATTTTGATATTACCCAAAACAGCAACAACTACAAATACCTAACTCCTAAAATTACTGCAATATGCATTAATTGATTCAGTATAAAGTACATTATTATCTCTATGATAATCCAATTCCTCAGCTAATTTTGAACTTTGTTTGTGTTTTCAGAATTATTATGATGTTAAATACATATTATAGGAGGTAGGTATATTAGTACGTGCGTATCATATTATGCGCCCTTGGCGATTTTCGTAAGATGGTATACCTTGAAATACAAAAAATCCAAAGTGAATATTTAGTAAATATCTGGTTCGGTATATTATGTGAGTACTTTTGCAATAAGTGGAAGTTGCCTCACGTTTTTCTGCGGTCTGTTGGCAGACGTGCGTGTGTTTTGCATACAGCAATATAAACGTTCCAATTCACGTGACAGCCATCAGTCGCGGGTGCATTATCCTGAGCGAATCGTCTGCACCACGTCACACGAGCAGCCATGGAGTCCATCGTCCAGCTCCGCCTAAGTGGGCGGAAGGCCCGCCCTCACTCCGAGGACGACCGCCAACCGGGCCGAGCCGGAAGTGCGTCATTATTACAATCGCTTTTAAACCACTTGGCGACTCGACTCCTCGAGCTTTCCTACCACGCTTGGCTAGTTTAATTATTGCTCCGGTAATATGGTTTGCTTCGAATGGCAGATGAAGTTTTACAAGAATACCTATAACAGCTTTTAATTCCTTGGTCTGCTGCTCTGACCGAGGTACTATGAAGTATTAATCGTATCTAAAAATTTATTGTCTCCACTAAACTAATTATTAAGTATCTAAAAGTTATGTTAAAATTTACTTGTTTATTTCTAATAATGCACGCACTTTAGAATTAGATAAGTCATTAAAATGTATACCAGATGATAGCACGTAATTAAGCTGAAACGGTTGTTTAACTTAAGAAAAAAAGTGTATAAAATTATAGGACAATATTAATGTAATAATTGTAATTGTACAACATAATATTATTAATTGAATATGTATTTATATAATTTTGTGTATACATCTCGATAAAAACTTTACAGGGTTTCAAGTAACGAAATTTACGCGATGGCTATTATGTGAATGCCTCGCGGCCATCGTGCATTCTAGGTTCGAATCCTGGGTCTGGCAAATACATATCAGGTTTTTCAATTTTTGTATGAATCAGAGTATGGAGCTAATAGGTTGAGCAAGTGTCTGACATCCATTTCTCGTAAAAACAAAAAAACCTGTTAATTCATACGTCCACTCTGTGGAGGCCCCATATTATGATCATATAGGGATCGTATAGGTATAGTCGAATAATAATAATTATGTGAGTAATTAAAAATCAAGACCCAAATTATATAATAATATAATAATAAATAAGGCCGGTTACCAAAATATTCCGAATTCCCAGATCATGTTTTCTACGACGCATAGTAAAGTAGTGATACAGTGGCCGTTACAGAAATAAGCGTCTGGAAAACAATGTTTTTTTAGTATTTATTTGATGCAGAGCAAGGAACCAATGGATTCGATTAATGGGTACCTTTATTTTGTGAATGCTCACAAAAAGACTTTAAGTTAGAGTGAAAATGGTAGGCAATTAACTTTTTTTGAGATGTTTTGTATTTAAAATAATATCTGCCATTTTCTTCATGAGTGGTGTACTGTATAAGTAAAATGAGAATTAATAATATACTTAAAATTATAGTAAGAGCCAATATATTCAATTTTGGTTAAAACGAGTTCATACCTACAAAGTATATTCACACATAACAATTGTTTCCGAGTTCTCTGTATATTCATAACAGAAACTCGAAATTTGGCCTTATTGTACATTAAAATTGAGGACGTGACAACTCTTAAATTGATTTATTCCTGAAAGTGTAAATTTCAGAAAAACTTATCAAAATTTAAAGTTTATTTATTTATATATAATAGACATGGCGAATTACAAATTGAAAGCGTATACGACATAATATAACAATACCTACCTAAATAAAAAATATAGTTTTCCTACCTAATACCTATGAGTAAAAAAATAAAAATAAAAGTAAACGGGCGCACACAGAGGGAACTAAATAAACCTTTTCTTAAAAACATATTATTATAAAACAACATCCACCTAAATTCATGTCATCAAAGTGGAATATATAAATATACAAATCGATTTGATTGTATTGCCCTCCCAATTGGCAATGCCAATGGCAGGTTAGTTCTGCACCTTGGGAGGACAAAAAACGGATACTCCCGATTTCTAAGATAATTATCAGGGACACACAAGTCAATACTACCAAGTTGCTGTAATACCATTAGTCTTTTGTATGTACTTTTTTGTACCAAGACGTCATTTTAAAAAAATTAGCTTTTGCGAATATTAGTTTACGGCTTAGGATAATAGGTTACATTACCTATATTAATATTTAATTATTCGGTCTGGAATTATTTATGGTATCTGACGACACATAGTTGGCTTACCCAAGGAATGGTATATACTAAACGGTAGAATGTAAAACAAACCGACTGTGATCACTTGAATTTTGAATTGCCATCACTTTGCATCTCTCTGTCTGCAGTCTAACAGCTTTGGTCAATAGAGTTAGCCAAAAGGAATAGGTTCCTTTCATTAGCCAATCACAAACAGCTTTGCTAAATGACTATTTGCTGCAATACACCTACATAAGTAACCTAAATGTAACATAATTCATAATGTATCTAACATTTCACTTAATCTACTATCAAATGCTGATAATAACCATACATCAGAAATTATTTGGTTTTTATATAATTAGGTTTAATGAATTAAATTAACACGATCACTCGTAATTAATTTAATTAATTAAATATCGTTTTTTTAATAATTAATCAAGTATTTAGATATACCTACTTACCTAAATATATTCTATTCAACACTACAAATGGCTACTAGGCCTAATGAAAGCAGTGTATTTTGTGCATTGTATTAACAGTAGTGTATTACTAATATAAGTAAAAAAAATCATACGCAAATAAACTTTTAGCTTGGACGCTGAAGACGCACCTGGCGCGTAATGACCAGGCGGCCGATCGATGTCATTAACGTGCATTTTAAAGGTGGTAATTAAAAAGTCATTATCTAGTCAGCAGCGAATGAGAAACAAATCACATACATATAGTAGGTATTGAGACCTCATTGGGAATCGTACCCGAAGCCCCCAGATGAAAGGCCATCGCCTTATACACTGGACTACGAGGGCCGTGTACGTATAGTAGGTATATGTGCCCACACAGGTTGTTCAATCAACAGATTTTTCTTTTAACACAATCACTGCTAATCTCTTAATTACATTTTAATTACCACATTTAAATAACACGTTACTTATATCTAATGGCCGACTCAAAACGCGCCAGTCGCGGTGTTAGCACTAAATGAGTTAACAGTTGTTAGACATTTGCCCAACTGCATTGGATCAAATATTCTATAATATTTAAAAACGACACGTATTGTTTGATCAAATATCATGGGTTTCAAAATACGACTCTCAGCTTTATATATATATATATAAGTCATTTTTAATTATTACCATTATTTCAAGTTACATACTTTTTTATTTTATATAAAAATCAACGTTTTTTAAATTGGATAAATGGAAAGTACATAAAACTACTTATGTGCTGTTAATATCTTGATATAAAACTTATTATAAATTTCAGTATACCAAATGCATGCCTATTAATTGTAGCTATCTACCTAGGTAAGTAGGTTCTAGTATCAACTTGTATGATTTTATGAATATTTTTTAATTATTTAATTTCTTTCTTAATTATTAAACGCAATCTTAATCTATTGATTAGATTAAAGGAAGAATACTATTAAAAATAGATTTATCACGACTAACTTAAAGCAGCCTTGTCTTCATGGTGTAGAGTGTTTAATGCATTTGCTGCACTTTGTTAAAGTCCACGCAGACTAAAGACTGACCACTTTGATTCGAATGCTGGGTAGCTTGTCGCCTACAATTAGCACGAACAGTCGCTCACTGGAAAATTGCGGCAGCCCATACTATCGTCAGATGGCAGAATTCACGAAAATATAGTATTGCCAACACTTCATCTCAACAGTTCACAAAAGAATCCTTCTGTTATTGTGGTATATTGTAGATGTTTGGCATAATATACGTTTTATAGCCTTTGCAAGGAAAATACCTAATTACATAAATAAGTGACTCATATTATCATAATGTCTTCTAATTTATAATAATTGTGTATCTACTTAATCAAGATATTATATTGTACTAGTTTCCTATATCATTAAGTAAGGACTGTGTATTTGTATAAGAACATTTATTTACCTGTTAATAATTAATAATTTTATTACATTATCGAATATTACCATTATTTCAACAATAAAGTCTAATGGTAACTTTATTACAAATATATGGGTAGGTACACAATCACAGGGTTTAAGGAAAATAATTGACCCCCGAGAATTTTTTAACGCAAATGAAAAACAAATTGTATTTCATATATATTTTGATTTGAGGATTTTTTACATTTTCTTTATTTTTTATGGTTGTTGTATTGTCAAGAGATAATATATAAGATGTAAAAATAACTAATTCAATTAGCTGTGATCTTAATTTGTTTACAAATTGTAATAAAGATGCCACTCCGAACAGCAATACTAAACGATTGATATTTTTGTTAAAATTCCTCAATACACATTTTATGGCATACTTTTTTAGATAATCGTCTAATATGACATTTTTTTTTTTTTTTTTTATTAAAGAAGTGAGAAAAATCTGACAAAAAGGCCCATAAAATATATATAGGATCGAAAATGGTAAAATATATTTAATTCAACCCATTCTTATTTATGATTGTTACTGACCTGCACTAATAAACATAATATAATGAAAGAACTGATTGCTCAGTGTCTAATAGATCTTAGGTTTAAATCTAAAACCAATGCGCTATATCGGAGAAGTCAAAATTAACAGAATAATTTAGCCATATTGGACAAAGTGTAGAATATTTTTTAAGTATTTAATTTATTTTAAATTCGACAATTCGATCCATATTCCTGTAGGTACCTAAAAGCCAGTGAGTTTCAGGTTAAATTATTGTCAGAAAGGAGAGACTTTACACAGTATACCTACATTATCATATTTTTCAGAGCTAATTTACTTTTTGAGTTTATTCCTCATAGAAAACTTAGATTTACACACATTATAGACACCAAAAATCTTATCTTGCGATTTCAAATTTTATTTTTCTACTTATGTACATATTAGTATTCTTATTATATCCCCTAACTAACGCAACTAGACCACAATCATTGTATTGCCGTGTGTTATACTTGGAACATTTCTGTAGAATTACACTATTTCCGATCACTTAGGTTCTTAAACCACTAAATGCAGTATATTCGTCTGCTACCTAATTACCTATGTCTGAGGGAATGGTGTACTTAAGTTCTATCATGATGTGGCTCCGGTATTGTAGTTTTCTAGTTGTGACATTACGTAGAAATTTTCGGATCATTCCTATTCATTCTAGGATATCAAAAATTTTGATTCTATCAGATAAAGGAATTCTGAGGATATTTCGTTCTATTAATTTCCCTGTTTCTACGCCAAAGAAAATAATTAAGAGTAGATACCTACCTTACAGTTACTTACTTACTACTCGATATCGCAATTCTTGTATTCTTGTACCACAATTTATTATTTTATAAAATAGGATCTGTTATTTTATTATATCTATTGATATATTAAATTTACTAAGAGAGTAGGTAGAGATTTCTACTAGAGAAAATGATCTATGTTGGCAACACTATCGGTTGGTTAACTTGAAACGACTGAATAGAACGCAGTAGTTGTTTGATGCAGCTGTTACATATACCCTTTGTTTCAAATCCACTTTGTCAAATGACTTAATGAAATGGTTTTCATATTATTCATTGTCACTACATATAATTTGTCATACTGAAAACAGAGAATTATTAATTATCATACTAAAATAGAGAATGATAATAAGATAATCTAGAAAACAATTAAATTTAATCTTATAAATCAATTATTATTATTAACGTATACATAAAGAGTGTATCTTACAAATTATTTTATCTGCAATCAATGACATTATTAATGGACAACGCACTCAATACAGTAGCTAGCAAGTAAATTCGGGCATAGCGACATTCGCACATGTATAGGTAGACGTCACGCAATTTCCATTATGCGATATCATGCATCGGGAATTTATAGCAATATGACCTTTATTGTAATGGCGTTAGAACAGTGTTTCTAGTGTCAATGTTCATTTGAGTGAAGCTGTTCGAACCGAACCATTCGGCAGACCCGACAAAAAGCATCGGGAATTTATAGCAATATCACCTTTATTGTAATGGCGTTAGAACAGATTATGCCATTCGGCAGACTCGACAAAAAAGTGAGTGTCATTTTTTTTTCCAGATGATTCGTCCATATTGATGTCATTGTCTGCAATTGTAATTATGATCATCTACATTCTACGAGGACAAAACCTTCGTTCTATATAATTATCTGCGAACCTGGAAAGCGGTTTGTCTCATTAATATTTTACGCAGTTAATTAAGATTATACTAGTTTCTAGTTTACTCTAATTTATTTAAAATAACTACCACAGCTAACTGGCAACGGCCAGCTATCTCACTAGACGTTGGATCAAACTTAGAGACCTAACCAAACAGTGTTGGGTTTTATTATGATTATGAAATACATCTAATAATCACAATGAGCATCATCCCTCATTATGTTTACAGGCAAAAAATGAATATGCTACGTTTCAAGGAATTGAACCGACACTTGAAATGCATCTTATACAAAACACTAAAAAAGCCAGTCGTCATGTAGATATGACTTGGAAATCCGGTGCATGACAAAGAGCATGGAATAAGTGTTGGGCTCATTTAAGCGGGTCGTGCTTCGTGGTGCAAATATGTTCAGTCCCAGACCATTGCATACAATTGGGATAGAGATAAGTATATAATTACATGGTGTGTGCTTGTACAGTCCATCAAATTTTCTACCTTTGATGGCCGGGGCATGTACACATAATGAATGAGTCACGCATCGCAAAGAAACTGACATTCGGAATGCCGGAAGGCAAACGAAGATCTAGTCGACCTCATACAAGATGGAAGGATAGTGTCAAGTTGGATTTAAAGACCGTGGACGTCCTTAACTGGAAGGAACTTGGTGGAGACAAATACTGGAGAAGGCCAACACCCACATAGAGTTGGTGTGCCAGGAAGAATATGGAGAATTATAGGTATAACTTCTACACAATAGGACTTTAGGTTAGTGCTTTTCTGTTGAAAGAGATTTTGATACTAATATCAGTTTCGCATAATTTTATTGACATGAGGTAGTGACGTCCCTAGTCAAAAAGCCGCCCCTAGGCATCGGCGAAATGCCGCCCTATTTTTTTATACAGTATTTTTATCATCCTTTCATGAATCCAATATGTAAGAAACGTGTTGTAAGGATACATTACTAACAAAATATCAGACTGTAATTATTTGAAAATCTGCACGTGTCGTTTCTGCTCACCAAGGACGTCGAAGAGCAACGGAAGTAAATTAGATATCGCGAACCCGACAAAATCAATGAGCTGAACCTCATAATGGAAAGATATTTTCGTTATTACTAAGTTTAGGTAGCTATTTATACATATTCCAAATGATTCTCCTCGATTTGCCGCTCTTCGAGTAACTGCCGCCCCCAAGCAACGCGCAATCAGCCTACCCCTACGGGACGTCACTGACATAAGGATAGATTTATTTTCGTAAATTTAGGTTTTTGCAATAAAAATAATACTCTGTGTGTTTTAAGGGAAAAGTAAATACAGGTAGACTAAAATCCTGTGTACGGTTTAAAGACATATTTTCATTTAATTAGGTATATATATATATATATAAATACTTATTTATAATACAATAAAACAACAGTAATCGTTTGAGCTCAATAAACTCAATCGTCAGTAACAAAAATGTTTATTTCAATAATATAATTAGGATTTATTTATAGCCGACCAATATAAATGTTCTTATGTTAGAAAAACAATTGTATAAATATACTAAATATCAATATATTCATAACACTATCATCTAATAACCTTCTTAATTTGTAATAAAGATAGAATGAAATTCGCTTGGGAATAGCGTAAAAAAATAAGTTACTTGTAAATTTTATTCCCCCATAAATGTCACAGGCGTGCTATAAAAATTCAAATCCATACCTCTTCCAGCGGAATTCTAATGAATCCATCATTAAGAGATGCCAGCACATTTAAGGCTATAATTAGGGGTTTCGAAAAGGGTCCTATTGGCCCTTTCCAATGAACGAAGATGATAAATTATGCCCAGAAAATATATATATAAAATAAGCTGCCTTCCACATAAAAAGGAACCTCTTTTGAAGGGCCTAAAAGGAACGTGATCATTTCGAAATTTCAGTTTTGATTAGCTCTCATACCACTCAACTAAATAATATGAAAATGAGAAAATTATGCTCAACGTACTTAAAAGGTTATTTGTCTTTTAGTTTTATGTAGGTACTACATGAACATAGTAATATAATACTAGTTTAATAATTCTAATTTCAGTCAGATAAAATATTAAATACTTCAACATAAATGGAAGTCTTATAAATATTAAACATAGTATATTTGAAATCAACATTCATACTTCAAACCAATGCTTCAAACAGAGTATTCGTATAAATGCTCAAAGCTTAAAAATACGTCTTAAAAAATTCATTTTTCAATCTAGGGAAAAGGGTGTGGGTTCTATCACGCAACTGACAAAAATCCATGATGTTTTTTAATGTGTGTTTGATTGCAAGGAATCAATTAGATGGATAAATGATTAACTACCATTATTCGTAAAAATCTGTTAATATAATCTAAACTCCGTGAAGACTCATAATTCATATGCTCAGTTTATAGGCGAAATGGTATTTTATTTTAATTTGAAATCATTTTGAAATCAGCAATAGTTTAAAAAAAAATTAAGTTTCAGGACTATATAGTACTTAATTTAATTAATAAGTAATTACACTTTCCGACATTATTTTTAGTTACGTAAACATATCAGGTAGGCAAATACTCAGTGTACTTATTCTAATATTATATCCTAACATATTACTGAGTTTTTTTTTTTCAAACGAAAAACTAATATTTCACATTTTTTGAGTTATAGTGATTAAAAAAATAAGTTTTCGTTTTTAGAACATTCTGCTATAGTAGTGATTATCTTAAAAGATCTCCACCCATCAAAGCAAAAAACCGTTTAGCATTAGAATGCTAAAAGCAAAAATCAGGTAATAAATTTTATTTTATTTTGTTCCGCCCCTCAAAATAAATAAACTCCAGACTGCTGTCTCGTGACTATACAAAGAAACCCCTTCAAATATTTTTGAGTTTTTTTGTGACAGGTAAAGTATATTATTTTATAATATTATAAATGATTCATATATTTATCATTGAGACTATATTGATAAAAAATCGATAGTCCTTATAACGGACAAAAAAAACTACCTACTTTTTATATTACTATCATTTAATGAAATAAACCTACTTGTACAATAATAATATAAATTATAATAAACTTTACAAGTTTGTTTATTTGTCGATAGTTATTTTGCTTGTCACGCTATTGTAATATCTACAAGTGTCTGTTATTATAATTTTGTCAAATAAATTTCCTAAATAAACTAAACTGGTAAATTAAGTTAAAAATAGTTTTCTTATTCAATCAAAATACTACGGAATGATTAACTTACTTTACTTATGGCTAATGGGTTTATTGAAATTGTTTCTTTTGTCAATTCAAGATATAACACTATATTTTCATAGTCTTTATGTCTTTTTGTGACTGTTGTTCATCTGAAACAATCCTAATCGTTATTGAATGATGAAAATTAGGTAAATAAAACACAACGTGTAATAGGAATGTACTTATTCCAAACTATTTAAATAATATCAGAACTATGTAGGTATGCTTGAAGGGGAAGAAATAAGTCAGTTTTTTTTAATAATCCAGAAGTTGTAGATACAAAGGTACACCCCGATCCTCTTTTTGCACGGGTGATACGTTCCAAAGACTGCCGTGCAAAACAAAACCGTGTAAAAAAAGCTAAGGTGCCCATACAAAAATGGTAGATAGATTCCATTACTTAAAATCAACTCAAAATACGAAATTTACTCAAACATTTACTCAAAAATAAATCGAATTTATTTAATATTTATACATTAAAATATTTTTACATAAAAATACATAGTTAACAATAAACGTGCCCGTTTACTGCTGTTTTTCTCTGGCGAAAAATCACTCTCATCGCTTGAAATATTTAATGACGCTGACGCTGAAGCACGCGGCGCGTCTCTCGTATCGAATCCGAAGTGACTGACTAGTGTCGCCATGTATCTACGTATGTATATTTGAGTGGCATCGGATGACAACATATGTATGCACCAGTGGTGTGCGGTCCATTGCAACGTAATTTTTTATAACTATGTACGTAACATACGTATTTTTATTCTTTTTAGTTTTTAAACCGTGTTAAAGCAAAAAAATCAGTGTATATAAAAGTTAATAAAAAATAATCAATACTTTTTTAAACCGTGTTATTTCGAAACCGTGCAAAAAGAGGATCGGGTGTACTTCATAGGAATTGTGTTTTATTGCAATTAATTTAATGCCTTTTCATCAAGAATTGACAGTAAGTCATTACGAAATACTTTACGTAACTTTACATTGTATAGGTTTATGTTAAAAACGAATAGATTTGATAAATTACCATCTATTATGACCAGGGCTATTTTAGCTTAGTCCAGTGGTCGGCAAACCGCGGCTCGCGAGCCGCATGTGGCTCTTTGGCCCCTTCAGTGTGGCTCTTCAACAAATTTAATGACCACGTACGGACTAAAACAGTGAAAGGTGGAACAGTAAAAATGTCTTCGAATATAACCAACCAGCAAGTCGAATATCTTAAATTGGTTTCAGCTATATCAATAGCAGTTGAGGAGTCTTGTGACATAAATGATACAGCACAAATTTGTATGATTTATTTCATATACAGGTCATAAAGAAAAACTTTTAGGATTATTGCCACTCAAAGGTCAAACACTTGGAGAGGATATTGCAAAATTTTGTAATTGAGTGCATGGAGAAACATCATATTTACCTCGATAAAATTACGTCAATTTCAACAAACAGGGCAAAAAGTATGACCGGGGTAAGAAAAAGGTTTGTTAATGTTTTGAAAGAAAAAAATAATCACGAGATACTTGCTTACCATTGCATTATTCGTCAAGAAGCGCTTTGAGCGCAGACATTTCAAAAAAAAATTGCAAAGTTATGGAATTTGTGATTAAGATTATCAACTTCATTAGCTAAAGCTCTTAATCATTGCCAATTTAAAGATTTTTTAGTTGAAATGGAGAGTGAATATGCAGATCTTCTGCCGCATAACAAAGTACGCTGATTATCAAAAAAAAACGTTTCGTTTTTTTATTAACAGAAATTAAAACATTTCTCCTTGAGAATGGTGTTCACTATCCAGAAATAACGGATGATCAGTTGATGCAAAAAAATATTTCATGGTAGACGTTACATCTCACCTAAACCAGCTCATAAACTACATTTTTTTTAAACGTTAGAAGAAGTTATTTCATTCGAAAACAAATTATCCCCCTCTGCTCAAGATTTTGATATTGTCATGTGCTATTTCAAAACAACAATTTTAAATATGAGGGAAGCTTTTCTTAACCGGTTTCAGGAATACAGAAACATCAAAGCGACGTTAGCCTAAAAAACTTATTAATACTACTGTATGAGAATTATTTTTTCTCTCTTTAATGTTGATATTGACAACTTTGAAATGCAATTGCTGAATTTAAAAAACAAAGAATTATGTAACTCTAAATTTGAACGTCTTTGAGCTGATATGGAAATATTGGAGAAAAACAAATAATGTGAACTTAGTTCGCAGCACAAGTGGTCTGTTTTAAAAGACCTGGATAAGGAAGACATGGTGATTTTTAACACCTGGAATAGTATTCCTGACTCATATAGCGTTTGCTGTTCTTTCCTATTTCGGTTCTACATATTCATGCTAACAATATTTTTCAAGCATGAGCCTTATCAAGAGTAAATTGAGAAGTCATCTTATTGATGCCTGGAATCGTGCCTAAAATTAAAAACAACAACATACAAACCTGACTTACCCAAATTTTTCAAGGGATGCAAGGCGTTTGTTCACATTAAGTGTGTCAGTCATTGTAATGATTTAATTTTATGGATACCTTACTTACAATTATTAAATTCTTATCAATACATAAGATCATTATTAGGTATGAAATCAAGTTTTCTTCAGTATACCTATAGTTTAATTAAGACTTAAAACTTTTATTATGGTTCATTAAGTTAATAAACAGTGTACCTACCTGTATAGTTTAAGTTTAAAAAAATTGGCTCTCTAAAGAAATCTCAATCGTTGTACTGTTGATATTTGGCTCTGTTGACTAATGAGTTTGCCGACCACTGGCTTAGTCTAATAAAACCAAAAATATGACGGTCTGGCACCAAATCATATCGGCTGTCACCTGGGCTTCGAGACATTTGGACTCTGGGAACCTTCTCTATTGAAGACGGTAACTGAGATCTGTTGTCATTTGACTGATAAAACAGAGTGCCGTTTAACTGAGTACTTGAGAAAGCGAATGAGCATAAATACAAATAGGTAATACAATCGCAGTTGTGTATATTTCTGAGGTACCCTGGGGACTGGATATGATATTTTATATACTAAGGGAAACCAAGGATATCAACCGTTTTCTAAATATTAGTTTATAATATATATATTATGTATATCATTTAATTTTACACCTTATGTCATGGTTATTTTGTATTACTCTTACTAATTCTATATTTAATCGATCATTTTAATAAACTAGTATTTAATATAGAAAATTATATAGGTGCATATAGTTTTACTTTATTTAACAGCTAACTACTTCAACTAAAATATAACGCAATCATAGTATATAGGATTGGTGATTTTTTATTCATTGCATTATGGTCGGCTTAACATAATAAAATTAGGGAAAAATTGCAATTCTGCGTAAAAAAGATGCAAAAATATTTAATTTCGATTGACTGGAAAAGGGCTCTTATTCAACATATTATCGGATAGTGAGTTCATTTTAAATCGCCTTTTATAAATACATTTTTTAATAATAAAATATCGTACTATGGCGAATAAATAAATGAAACATATTTACAAAAGAGTATTCTTCAATTCATACGCAAATAGGGTCATTAGATACGGCAAAATGTCAAGCACGATGACATTTCAAAATAATA
Organism: Rhyacophila brunnea; assembly: GCF_057557595.1. Taxonomy (NCBI): domain Eukaryota; kingdom Metazoa; phylum Arthropoda; class Insecta; order Trichoptera; family Rhyacophilidae; genus Rhyacophila; species Rhyacophila brunnea. The sequence goes on along the minus strand of NW_028232796.1, from coordinate 1,681,378 downwards.
TATCGACATCGCGGGTTTCTGACAAAAGACGAGAATCATCAACAAAAGGCATAAAATCGACCAGTTATTATTTCTGTTCATCAATATTATTTGAGCGGTTATGAGACCACGCATAAAATTTCATATTTTGATCTCATCCATTTAAAGCAGGAGATACAAAACGATCGACATTGGTTTATGTTTATAATATGCCAAAATAATATTTTAACTACTTTCCACCCAGTTTTTCAATCACAATTTGAGTATGTCTATTAAAACTAATATTAAATCATGGTAAATATTAATACTAGTAGGTATTAAGCTTTTGTCTCAAATACGGAAAAAAGATTGTGTGTGACACTTGACCTGTATTTACTAATATTTAGTTTTTCTCTTAGTACTTACCTACTTATAGAATAAAAATATTATACAGCTACGATTATGATTCACAATGCAGAAAACACTTAGCTGGGTCGCACATCTAAGCCCGTCCGACTGCAATACATCAAATATGTCGATATTATTTTGTTGGTATTTAAAAAAACACATAATGTACCTTCGCACACAGCTCGAAATCGACATTTTAGTTTGAAAAAATCGCAAGCAACAAATGTCATCCCACACTTGCCGCAAGTATAAAAACAAAATGTAGCACTTCGTCATCACTTTGGTTAGCCGCGTGACGTTACTATTCCGGAATGGCATCGCCTATGCGCACGCACAGAAGACAACTTTAGCATTGCGCCCAGTTTTGATTTATAACGATTTATTCCAATCGAGAATATTTTCAATGTGCGACTCGGTTTAGGTAGGTAGGCATTACTGCAATGCTTACAGACAATCAGATGTAAGAAATATATCGCATACGTCCCAGAAATTTAAGAAGTGCTTATCTTAATAATATGAGAACTGTCTCATTATTATGTAAATATGTGGGATTATGAGTTATGTATTATAACGAATCAAAGGAGTGTGTTGCCATTTCAACTAGCAATACAAAAAAATCTAGAAACTTTTTATTCGCAGTATGTGCCTTTATTCAAATAAACATCTGATAAACAAGACCTAGCTAGCTCCATGGGTGACCAGAACGAGCTTATCTCTCCAGATGCGTGGAGGGAATAAGCATAACATGTCATGCCTTACAAGCCGAGGAAGATAAAGGCTACGCGACTGCCAAATCATCTGGTAACGATCCTCTTCCATGAGTCCACATGAAGAAAAAGAATACTGACATGTTTTTGGTAGCATGTAATATTTTTAATTTGCATTTATTTATATCTTGGAAAAGATTACAAAACATGCGTATTATAAAAATCCTACAAAAAAAAATTAACCCAGTGGGATTCGAATATACCTACACCTATCACTTACCAGGTGACTGTTCTAATTTTATTTTTAAGCTACCAACCCAAGTGCTCTGCATGTAAATAATTCGTAATACTCACGATAAAACTAAAGATAATTACCGTTTATTGTTATTAAAAATTAAATGTGGTACATATATTTGGTATTATGGTGTCAGGATTACGATAAATTTATGAAATTACTGTACAATCAAAAACAACGATTGAGAGTATATGTTTCTATCAAACATGGATATTTAATCGAAAACTTTCATGCACCAATATCAATAAATATCACATAAAGTATCCCGGAATGCCCGTAAATAAAAATGATTTTCGCGTAACCCGTTTTTTATGCTGACTGACACTCCATTCATAAGCAAAAGCGTTACAATACAGCAAAATTTATCAAAGAATTTATTTTTCCTTTGTAAATGAATATAATAACAATGTATTGACAGCGCCTTTGGTGTCATACAATCATTTTATTATTGATATTTGTATGCAATGAAAGAAAAAGCAGTCGAGAGAAACTCACATACCGATGTACAGTCATAAAGTAATGTTGAAAAATTACAACATTCTTTGAGTTATAGCAAAAAATACTTATACATAATATAAAAATATGTATTTTTTTATATGATTACATAAACTTACATTAATATTTGTATGTAGGCATTTACTAAATGATTTGGTTAATAATTATTGTCCGTATAACAATAACATAATTATAGATAGAACACATAATTTGGAAACATCTCGGAACCATATCTATTAGAAAAAGCCCTAATAAAATACGACGCCCGACAGGGCTGAAACCTGTATCCATGGATACCGGCCTATATGATTCACCAATTTAACCAACCGCATTCTATTATAATGAATGTTCCATTCTCATAACTTGTAAATTAATCGTCTTTTATTTTATTTTTTTGAATAAGTGCGAGTCAAATACATTAAAACCAAACATTAATTACATTATAATATTATATACTATAGTTTCTCAAAGTAGGCACCGGAAGAATCGGGACGTTGTGGGGGCTTTGTTGGTAACAGTGGCAGTAGGGGGTGTTGAGGAGTAAATGATCCATAAGATATAATATAGAGTCATATATAAAATGATGGCACGATAATTAACTCATTGTATTTTATTAGTTGTTATTTTGAATTTTACCGATTTGTACCTATACTTTTAATAGTGAGCAATTAAGTGTATATCCACATACACTTATTCACGCATATGCAATTTCATTTTTGTTTACATTATAATTATTTGTATTAATATTTTTCACTTCCATGTCATTTTAAATTCAAATTAGTTTTTATTTATTTATGAATTTCACTTGCAATTTTGATATAATTGAATATCTAAATAATTTCGGTTTTCACAACTGGTGTATTTATGAAATATCCATCTTCTTCTTATTGTGCCATCCCCTAGCGGAGGTTGGCCACCATCAAGGCGATCTTATATTTGTCGTCTGCTACCCGGAACAGTTCGGTGGAGCTGCACTCGTGTCAATCACGGAGGTTCTTAAGCCACGAAATGCGGCGCCGTCCTCTGCTACGCTTCCCATTAATCTTTCCTTGAATGACAAGTTGGGGAATGCTGTATTTTCGTCCTCTCATAATATGGCCGAGGTATTGTAGTTTCCTGGTTTTGATACTACGTAGAACTTCTCGGTCCTTCCCCATTCGATTGAGAACTTCAACATTTGTCACCCGGTCAGTCCAAGGAATTTTGAGGATGCGTCTATACAGCCACATCTCGAAAGCTTCAAGTCTCCGTGACATCTCTTGGTTTAGCGTCCATACTTCCATACCATAGAAAAGAATTGAGAGCACATAACAACGTACCATACGCAGTCTCAGACCTAGGTTAAGATCTCGATTGCTAAGGAGGCGTCTCATTTTGAGAAAGGCGCTCCTTGCGATCTCAATTCTAGTTTTTATTTCCTGAGACTTGTCCCATTTCTCATTGACCCATGTACCTAAATATTTATAATGGGTTACACGTTCGATTGGTTCGCTGTTAATGACAAAATTTATGTTGGTGTCTGGTGTCGCTGTTTTTGATACTAGTGAAATATCCATGCTCAAGTAATAAAATATTACCAACAACAATAATAATTTACCAACAACCAGCGGGAAAATATTTTTGAAATACACTAATCTTGGGATTTCGCCTTTTAAATTTGGTATCAATGGATAGTATAATTTTATTTACTGTATAATATTGACCATTTTCAACACGAAACATCGTCAGTTGGTAACTCCAACTGCCATTGAATGGAGACAATCCCATTTGATGTAGGCAGACATTATGTATATTGCAATTACATGCAACTATCACAATATTCGCAATACATACGTCATGCATACTCTCAAAACGTCAAAGATTATTGTATTATATTTATTTTTACAATAGTATTTTGTTTCTGTTCCTACAAATTTAATTACTAATAAAACGTAGCATATTCTCCATCAAGCTTTGGCATACAAAAATCACCAATAATATGCCTTCTAGTTATTGTACAATCTCTTTTATAGGACTAGTAATGTTGTCCTTCGCTAATTAGGATAGTTAAAATAATATTAATAATTGAAAGTTTTTAGATAGTACCTATATGGTAGTGATTTTCTATAAGGGTATGAAATATATCAATGGAAAATCAAGAAAAATGTAGGTTTGAAAATTCTTAGTGTTAATTCAATTTTCTTTGAAAGTATTTGGAGTGAGTGATTCACAAAGATAGGTAGTTAAAGTAAATTTTATCTTGTCCGCGCCTATTCGTTTGCAGTCCTTTGTTTGACAGAACTCAATAGTACGCTCACACATGACAGGCATATTATATTATACAAGGTGTAATAATTTAGATAAGTAACATAAACCCAGAAACATAGAAAAAAGCCTAGAAAAAATGTATGTAGGCACTTAATAAGACTTAAAACCCTAATCCCATACAATTATTGCTATCCATGTCGATTTTTTTTTATAAAATATGCATTTCACGACGAAGAAATTTTCTATATTTTTGATCTGCCATAATACTGAAAATATTATTGTAAAATTTGCAGATCGAGGCCTCTAAATATAAACTTAGGGCCTCAAATGTCTTAAAACGGTCCTGTGAATACTCACGTAAATTATTAATTAAATAAATATGGGTACATACAATTATCAGTAATAAGCTGGAGATAGCTGTAGATTTGCATGCTACATTATATTAAATCTTTCAGACACCGATACGCGACACTACTTCAGTGAGGTAAGTTTCTATCAGCGTTATTTTATATTTTTAATAAATAAAGGAAAGTGAATGAATATTTTTTTTTATTTTACTTGGTAGGTTTTTTTATATACTAATACTGTGTTGTATTTATATGAAGTGCTCATATCCTTGTAAATTATTTCCTTCAAAGTGATCTCCCATTAACCTTAAAGTATTTGGTTGTAATAATTTTTTTAAATAAGAGTTTCTGATAGAAAAGAGTTTACTAAAATGCCTTTATAAAAAATAGCAAAATCTTAAATAAGAGATAATTATTTGAAATAAATAGTTACATGGTAGTACTGAAGTGGTATAAAACGTCTTAAAGTTACACCTAGAGGCTGTTGTATCGAAGAAATAAAAGTCAGCGGAAGTACCTACCAACGCAATATACATAGCCGACAGGAATGGAATCACTTAAAGACTCCTTTTACATATTACGACTTAATGTAGCTGATGATGGTAATGATTATATAATATACATTGCGTTACCATATTATAACCCCAAGATCGAGTGGTAGGTACTCGTGTCTCACACCGCTGCATCGGCGATCAATTATTTGCGTTGAATGTGTGTTTGTGTTCGATCCAGATCAAGGACCTAACATATTGAGCGAAGAGTATACAACTATTATATAACTATTATTTTGTATAACTCTTACTTGGCGGGGGGCATAAAATATATTTTATATTAAGATATTAGGTACAAACATCTTACACATTAGTGTTGTCATTTCCCTCCATTTACGAAAGTGGTGAGATGCTGTCACTTTTATTTTTGTATGGTTTTGCGTCCGACTTGGAGGTGGACAAAATAAATAACACACCGGAAATCAGAAACGACGAGTTTTATTTGCGTTAATATCTACTAGGTTACTACATTTTATATATTTTTTTTACGTAGAACGAAGTGTATATGTTTACGATTTGGCTGTTTGCAGCGTTCTGTCGCGAAAGAAAAAAACGGCCGCTTACGAAGCGATACCAATGCGGCGTTGTCAATATGAAATTTTGCCGCCAACCATGTACAACGTTGCTGGTTTATTATTATTTATTTTCGTAATCAACCCTTACTATTTGTCGGCTTGGTACCGATTAGGGCTTCTCCAGATTCCCCAAATGGGGACCATTTGGGAGTGTATCAGTGTCTACAATAAGTTTAAAAAAAATATAGTCATATAAAACGGAATTTATATGACGACGAAGTCAAGATTTTTACTACATATATTTAATATGCAAATTAGCAAATAGATACATACACAAAATTATTGTATTTTAACATATTTCATAGGTACTTACTTTTACATACAAACAGTTATAGTGATGCAAGGCCATGCCAGTATTATAATGGAAATTAAATTAACAATTCAGGGTTACGATACGAGTATATGTAGTTTCACTGAAGTTTACATAACCTTTATAATCGTTTTTCACAATATTTATTATTTTCCCAAGTAACAGGTGAGTAAAAAAGGCATTGACGTTAAATTTTATTGCCACTTGTTATGAAACGGACTATTTTATTTCCTGGAATTAATAATATATACCATTGTGATTGGACAGTCGACACGGCTGTATGCCGTACTCAGAAACTCTGACATAAAAGACTCCAATGTAAATAGTTTGAATACATTAAAAAAATTACTGAATAAACACACCGGCACCAAGCTATTCTATTGAGTATAATATATTGTAATGATCCGCCGTCCAAAAAACGAGATGTGTTAAACGTATCTACCTGAACAAAATAAATTAAAATTTTTTGGACACCCTCCCCGAGTCACCCCACTTTACCCTTTATATGAGAATCATTTGCCGCATTCGAAATTCGAACACTCAAAGTGTCTTTTTCATTTAAATTAGTTTTTTCTCAAAGGACATTATTTCGGATCCTTCACAGCGTGGTGGGATTTTATGGTTACAGCTCACATATTATTGTACGCTACAAATATTTATTAGAATTTATCATACTTACTGTCATTGTAATGTGGGATTTCATGTTGTAAATGTAGGTTGTATATTTAAAGCAATAGTGTTTTTGGACAGTAAATATCGTTTTAAGCAGGATCTTGCTTTTGTTAAGTAATATTCTATAAATTATTGTAGGTATTATGAATATATAGGTAGGGTGCATTCATAATCAAAACATGCATGTAATCCCATTTGTATATAATACAATTAATAATGCTATATTATATGGCTGGGTATTAAAATGAAGATTATTATAAAATACCATGTTTTGAAAACAATACAGAGAAAAAATTCACGACATTATAAAATATTTTTGAACAATATTCACCCCTTACTTACCTGAAACATATTGACTTCGATAGAGTAGAGGTTATATTAAGAGCATACTTCAGTGGCAGGGTAAATAATTTTCAACTATAGGTGCGACGAAATTTTAGACTTGCTGGCAATCGGAGAGCGAAAGTCGAGCTGTGAACACGTCAATTTGTTTCGTGATGGCAACGGGGGTATTAATTCTTAAATCATGTAAAGATGACTAAAAAACGTTACCCATTTACTTGAAAAAGAAAACATGTCAATGAATATATTATTATTGTTACTAATAGAACAATAAACAGAACATTAAATGGACGCATGTTGGATTAATATGACAAATTATATTTCGTTCGGCACGCGTCATTTTCACAATCCGCGAATCGCCTAGCCCATAGATGTTGCCTAGCCACTATATTTTTAGACCATGCCTCTACTGGGGTATAGCCTTAACAGTTTATACGATGTGTTAGCCATTCGCCCGGCATATTAGGTACCGGCGTGAGATTAAACATTATTTTTTTGTCCAATCAATGGATCTAACGCACAATGCATGGGTTATGACCCAGCTGCTTTACCAACCAGGCCACCATAGGTGAAGATATTTATTTTATTTATATCACACATTAAGTATCTTATTTGATTTGTTGCGCTAACAATAATAATTTTCATTTGTATTACGTTTATCCAAAAGTTAAATCAAATGACACATCATTATATTCATATTATATTATAATATATTCTGTAGTCTGAAGCATGAATACTGAAAGTTGCCGACATACGTAACATTGGTATTGGTAAAATATTTATATTATGAGAAATTCCAGAGTTTTAAATTTAATTAAAATTTAGTTACGAGTAGTTAGGTATTCAAATAATGAAAATTGTTTGTTGAACTAAGTTGTTAGTGATTTGCTCTAGTTTTCTAGATTCCGTTATATATATATTTTAAGAGCGTACATAAGTGAAACGGCAAATAATTTTTAACAATATATGGGACGTAATTTTGGCCGCGTTGCCAGTCGGAGATCGATAGTCGACCTGTGAGCAAGTCAATTTGTTTTATGATGGCGTCGGAGGAATATATTTTTAAATCGTGTAAAGATGATTAAAAAACGTTCCGCATGTACTTGAAAAAGAAAACATGTCAATGAATATACTATCATTATTACGAATATAATAATAAACATAACATTAAAAGGACGCATGTTGAATTTTTATGACAAATTATATTTCTTTCGGCTCGCATCATTTGCACAATCCGCGCATCGCCTAGTCACGATCTTTTTAGACCATGCCTCAGCTGAGGTATTAGTCTTAATGTATCCAGTAACACAATAAATAGTAGTTGTGTAATATATTATTTACAATCATATTAGGATCAGGCCCGATCAGAGGATAAGAGATTGACTGAAGTTTAATCTCCCCAAAGTTATGTGACATATCGTGGTCATTATGACAATATGTCGTATCTGCAAAATTATTAACTGTTCAGGATAACGAAAAAACTAATATATAAAAAAATACATGGAGTTATTATTTTTTTTTAATCCTTATTAGTTAGTTAATGTTTTATTATGGTTTTAAAAATGTACACAACAAGGCAGTTATCAAAAAAATGATTCTAGATAGCTCATGTTGCCGCCAATTTTATTTAATATTGTAGGTATAAATGTGATAGGACAAATTCTTTTTTCTTTTTTTGGAAATATTTTTTTGTTAACACATGGATAAATTGCAAAAGATCCGCAAGATCATTTGACATTGAATAGATATAAAACATGAATTTCAGTAAAAATGTCAGATAGGCCATATTGTCAGAATGGCTACGATGTACTAATTTGGTGGCATCGAAATATATTTGTAGCATTTTACATGTAAAAAATGCTACCAAAAAATGCTTTTCTTTTCTTCTTCTTTCTACTATGTCAGCTCCTAATAGGATCATAATATGAGCCTATGAGATATGAGATATGGTTAGTATTAACAGATTTTATTTTTACGAGAAATGGATGTCAGCCACTTGCTCAACCTATTAGGTTCATACTCTGACTCATACACAAATTGAAAAACAATATAAATTAGCTGTTTAAAACAATCTTATACGTGATTCTGTATTAGCGATTATATACAAATATTTTTTTTTTGTAAAAATTGCGACTTTTCTTTGCTAAGAAAAAACGCATAAGGCATAACGCACATTACGGGAAACATGTTTTTTTTTATAGAATTTGATAATATACAATGCCAGCTTTAGCTTACAAAAAATGTACTAGCAAGAGTTATTCCGTGAAATTACAACATTTTTTTTGGCTAGTTTTTTTTATGAAACTTTTATAATGGTATCAAAAATTCTGTGTACAATTTTTAGTATCCCTTCATATCTTATAAAGTAATGAGATTTATTTGCAAGAATTTGATTAGAGTTTTGGAGTTGATATTTGATAAATCCAATATGTACCTACTATTTATCGTAAAATATCTTATATTCGTTGTGTTTTTTCCCACACAATATTCAACACACGGCCAACAATAAAATTACCGTGATGAAAAAGTCCCATCGGTTAGTCATCAAATACGGATGAAGATCTTATCCCGTGTCCAAATTACGGAAAATAGACATTCTTGCGGACCCTTTCACCTTCTGAGGCGCGTAAAATCACGTTTCGTTCAAAACTCCACTGGCACTGCCCAACTTAAATAATTGAAATATTCCCTAGTAAATAAAAGGGAGTGGTATAAAATGTAACATGTCATAGTAGTGAGGTATGACGGGGAAAAAATCGATCGAAAATAGTGTGTTGGCTTTTTCACGTTTTCTCAAAACTTTTACGATAGGGGTGGTCTCTGTACCGGAATTTACAAGACCTGGATGGCTTGAAATGCACCTTGTTATTTACAAAATAAACAGGCGTGTAAAAACTTTTTAATGATTTTTCAGGAACATAATGAAATATGAACCTACTAGGTATATAAGATGAAAGCTTTATATTAGTTTTTGATCAATACTCTAATATATCTAACTGTTAATCAATATTATTCATATTTTAGTAAAATGAAGTCGTATATTATAATACTTAGTAAAAAACCATTTTATTAGTTTTGGGCTCCATTAAAAAGTTAAAAACTATCTAAACATAATTAAGTACCTATGTACATGTAAACTATTAATAAATAATTATTTTAATATTATGATATATAATTCTATATTATATATTATTTACTAAATATTTTCATTATTTTATTTAGATGTATCAAATAACACTATTTAAATCTAATTAGCTTCATTTTTTTATAATGTTATACTGACGTATAAAAATACTATGTAATGCTCTTCTATGAAAATCATTTACAAACTAGGTATATTATCATCATTGTGATTAAATTTATCTCATGATATTGTTTTACTCATGATAATCCGTAGATAATTTAAATTTTTGGACATAATTAAATATTTTGTTTAAGTTTTTTTAAAAACGCAGATTGATAATATTTGTTCTTTTTATGAATTTTTTAATAGAATTTCTTAGATTTACATTTTAATTGGTGACCTTTTTTTGCATCTAAACGGCTATCATCAGAGTAAATAACAATTATTAATAATATATATTATGTGTTCTGCTAAGCTGAACATACCTAATATAGACGTTTTCTCCTCAATATGATGATTATATTGTTACATTCCTGACTAATTTTACAAAAAACAGTAATTTGTTGAAACCATCAAAATCTTTGTAAGGGTCCAAATATTCAAAATATTACCCCGATTAGAGTAAGCTGCAGAATTCAAAACTGCATCTCACCGCTACAAGTATATTTATTTTATTATCTTCATCATTTTTAAGCTACTTTTACTATGTTCCATCCTGAGAATTGCATTGCCAATTCAGGCCTCCTGTCAGTCCATTTGAAAAAGTTTTTCCCAACTCTATTTATTTTATTTAGTTTAAAAATGAGAGAACAAATCAAGCCATCCAGTGGTAACCAAAAGGTAGAAAACGTCTGAAAGGTATACACATACTAATTAATATAAAAAAACTGCAAACGTACGCGAAAACGCAAAATTCCGAGAGCATTGGAACCAGCTTGTAAATTTTTCATACAATTATTGTGGATAGATAATGGGTCTTATGAATACAGTATAACCTCGTTTTTACGTGCCCGGAATTCACGTTTTCCCGGCAATTGCGTGTAATTTTTTCAGTCCCGATGTATTTCAGTACCTACATTTAATACCCGCGTTTACGTTTTTCTTTCCCTCGATTTACGTCGGAAATATTCAAAATATGCGAGTTACGCGCGCTTGACAATGATTGGGTCGTGACATTCAAGCGGCGTAAGATGTTTGGAGGAAAAACTCCGTGTCTTTAGAAAGTCGCACAGTGATTGGTCGGCGAGCGACGGTGTGATTGGCTCGAGTTCGGCGCATAACAAGGTGATTGGTCCATTGGTCGCCATCTTTTATTTTGGCATCGTGTTTGTGTTTTGTATACACTCCGTCTGTCATTATTCTGTCATCAGTCTTACAAGTTACAAGTTCGCGGTTTATTTATTTCATATTGCTTTCGGTTCAATTGAAATAACCGACTCTACCATCAATAATTGTTTCCGGAAAGCTGGGATATACAAGGAGCAGAATGAAGACGTACCCAGCACCCAAGAAAATATCCAGTGTGATGTTATAGAAGGCTGGGAAAGGATTTCAGACAAACCCCTGGAGGATTGTGTAAACCTTTATTCCAATGTTATGACATCAGACTTGGTGGAAGTTGATGACATTGTTGACAGTCATTTAACACCAGCAGACTTGTCTGACGAAGAAGAGGTTGATATTCCAACAAAAAAAGAAGCAATGAGGTTCATCGAGGGTTTAAAAACCTACTTTACAAGCTTTGCTGATATTCAAGACGACACTTTTAAATGTTTATATAGTCTTGAAAGAGAATTACATACCAAAAAAACAAAAAATGCAACAAAATAATATACACGATTTTTTTAATACAAAATAAAAAAAAATTCAATACAATTTTTAATTGAATGTTGTTTTTTAATAAAACGTTATTTTTTTAGAAACATAAAATTTAAACGTTCTTTTTTTCAATACCCCCCTTTTACATTTTCCCTCCAATTAGGTTTTTTTTCAGTCCCTTAAAAAACGTAAAATAGGGGTTATACTGTATATTATTGATGAAAAAATAGTACTTAAGTATAAGCATACTAATTTCTTAATTCGAGAGAAAAATACACCGTGCATTGTAAAAGTTGTTTTAATTTTTAATCAATAATATAATTCACAATAATTTTATTACTATATCGTGTAATTGTAATTGAATCGTCGAGTTCCTCTCCCCTGCTATAATAGGTCGTGTCTGGGTCGTAATTTCCCGCGCACCGATCGTGACTATGCAAATACTTCAATTAGGGTTATAAACTTTGGACAACTGGCCGCGGTCCGTGAGCCGAACTCAGTGCACCTACCCTGAAGATCTCGGTTAATAATTGGTCGATTTTTAATGGGCCCAGTTCTCTTGTGAATTCGTGGACTGTAGTTATTACTATAAATGGTCATTTTTCCGTCCGCCGAGCATGCGCAATGGGTATAAAACAATTATCTGATGTTTTAAGAATATGATTTATGAGGGTAATTGATGCGCACTCTTCTGCATTTATGGCGGTATAAGTTTTTACAACTGCCGCAATGAACATTAATTAGTTTGTTGAAAGACGCATGGCTACCTGATAAGTAATTCCGAAAGAAATTTATCTACGCGAAGGATAAATTTTATGTTAATATCATCCATGGATAGTCGCAATATCATGCATAGTACACAACTTTTCATTTAACATTTAACGTAGTTATTTGATACCTACTTACCGTCATTCTATTGAAAATTGGCCACTTAATTGCAGTAGATAGATCGTCCTCTTCTGGGCCAGTCGTATTATATTATCAGTTATCACCAATGTCAAATGCCATTTTCTATTAGACACTATTATATTTTTCTGTTTATTATATCATTTACCTCATTGTTAAGAATGGTGGCCATTGAAATTACAAGCTTCAACAATAAAATTTCTAAATTAAAATATCTCCTTCCATTTCGAGTAACCCTGTGCTAATATAGTTACTTAATTGTTGTTTTTATTTAATAAAACGCATTTTTTTTTTGTAGTACTTATTCCACTTTTAATCAATAGATTAGGACCGGTTTCGTCCGCCTCAGTGGGACATTTTCAACTTTCAGTTTCAGTTGAAAATGTCCTACTGAGGCGGACGAAACCGGTCCTAATCTATTGATTAAAAGTGGAATAAGTATTACAAAAAAATGCGTTTTATTAAATAAAAACAACAATACAATGCAGTTCCACCATGAATTGACAGTTAACAAAATAAAAGAAATAGTTACTTAAGTTGTCATTAGTTTAATCACATTCTTGAATATCACACTATCTGAACGGTGCACACCCGCGAAATATTTTTCCTTAGACGTCGCCAGTGGTCACCCTCCTCTTTAGACTGCTCATATTTCTTAAAATTCAAACTATTTATTTCACATATAATAAACATGACAAATTATAAATTCAAAGCATTTACGATTAAGTGTAAATATTAAAAATAAAACTACAAATAGTGAACTTATAAACTACTAATAGTGAAAAAATATATAAAACCGACCCTATCTTTAAAAACATATAAAACAACGGTCACCTAAACTCACCTCACGTCAGTGGAATATATCAATAGTTGAAGCGATTTGATTAAAAATATTTATTGCCTTCCCAATTGGCATCACTAATGGTAGGTTAGTTTTGCACCTTGGGAGAACAAAAAACGGATGCTACCGATTTTTAATATAATTATCAGCGGTATGCAAGTCAATACCTAATAGAAAATGACACTCGTACGTAAGTTAGTAAAAAATAAAGAGTAAAATAAAGATCTCTTCTAAACTATAAACTACAATAATATGTAAGCATACCAAGAGAAAGTCAGTCGGATAGAATCACGGATAGTATGAATACAGCCGAAGTAAAGGAGTCTCCAAATTTTCTTCTCGACCCTCAATACCATAAGGCCGTACTTCAACTGATGTGGCTAAAGAATTGGAGAATGTGTATCATGTATGATTTTGCTAGATCTAATGAATTTTAATTTAATTACGTAATAGAATTGCATTTTATCAATTTAATTAAATGAATAATTATTCATATTTGCTGTGTGGAGCTAATGCTTTTTAGCACTGTTATAAAACACCTTAAATCCCACGGTTACGTTGTTTTTTTAGAATTCACACAAACATATTTTAAGATAGCAAAGAGACAACTGTGAATCTAGTAGACGGATAAAATACTTTAAATATGGCACAATAAAATAATCAACCGAAAAATCTACAAATTATATTAGTTGTTTCCATTTTGAAAGAGAAGACATTATATTTATTTTCAGCCGGGGTCAATCCACTGCTGGATGAAGGCCTCCCCCAGCTCCCTCCAGTCTTCTCGGTTCCTTGTTTTTCTCTGCCACGTACTCCCACCAAACCTGACAAGTTCGTCAATCCAGCGGATTTTAGGGCGCCCCTGTGGTCGCTTAGTGCCCCTCGGATACCACTGAATCACTGCATTCGTCCAGCGGCCGTCCATTCGCCGTGTGATATGTCCAGCCCACTGGCATTTCATCAATTTGGTGACCTCTATCACATCTCTCACTCTTGTTTGCTTTCTTATACATTGGTTTCCTCTGCGGTCCTTACGCGTTATGCCCAACATGCACCTTTCCATGCCACGTTGCGCAACTCTCAATTTTTGGATCTCTCGTGTGTTGAGAGTCCATGTTTCGCAAGTATACGTTAGCACTGGTAGCACACATTGGTTGAACACTTTACGCTTCAAGCATATTGGAAGGTCGCTCTTAAAGATATTAATTAAGTGCCCGAATGCACTCCAAGCTAGCTTGGCTCTTCGAGCAATCTCGTCATCTATGCCTCCATCTACAGATATTTGCTGTCCGAGGTAGGCATAGCTGTTGATCCTCTCGATTTGATTGCCGTTGATGAAGATCGCTTTTGGATCAGCGAAGTGGTTTATCATTACTTTTGTCTTTGAGACATTAATCTTTAAATCTACTTTCAAGCTTTCATTTGCGAGCTCTTGCATCATGCCCTGGAGTTCTTCTTGAGTTTCCGCGAAGACATTATTTGAATAATAATTTACTAATATCGAACAGTTCACTAGTGTATGAATCAATCAAAATGTTATAACACTACAAATTTGATAATAATTCAATAAAAAGATTGACTTATCAAAAAAATACAATATACCACCCGTGAATGGAAAAAGAAGAAACAATAGGATTGTAAAAAGATGAATGATTACATTTTTTATACAAAATTACAGGGTTCTCAGCCTATTTGTTAGGGGAAGGAAGGTATTTATGCAGGTACATCGAAAAGTCATTCAGGTAACGGCACAAGGGTTAAATTTATGAGGGAATAATTGAGTATAACCACAGACGTCTACACTTTACCCTCATAATATTCAAACTAGGGTAGGAGGTCGGATATGGCCACATACACTATAAAATTGTTATATAACAATTTAATTTTTTATGCCTTGACCACGAAAACAAACATAATATTTGCTCGTGTTGTTAATTTAATAATTTAATTTTCATGCCTTTTAGTGTTATGCTATTTTGTAGTTATCAGCTGCTTTGCGTATAAATAATTCATTAAAAAAAGGATGTAAGTACCTATTCCAAGCTAAGACAACTATAAAAGCACATAGTGTACGTACGACTATCGTTGGCAAAATGTCCAAAACTTACTTGAGTGAATGGTGAACAGTAAATATAAAATGTATATTAAAACCACTGCAAAATTATTGTTATAGATACTACAAGGGATATTTGAGAAAAATTGTATGGGTATTGTATGATTCGTTTAATTATTTAAGTAAATCAATTTACTAACCATCATTATGAATTTGACCACTAGAGCATATAAGTCCCTCGTAGTTTAGTGCATAAAGCACTGACTTCTTATCCGGGAACTCCAAGTTCGATTGCCGGTATGGTCAGAATACATTTATTTGAGATTTTTAAAAGCCCGGGTGTGATTGTTTCACTTCTACTACTGTAATACTTTTTTACTACAGTACTTTTATTGTGATACATGTTTTCTTATTGTATTTAAGAAGAATAATATAACTTATTGTACAGTCGGAAGCCAACAGCGGTGGAGTGAGGTTGTACAACTTCGCTTGCGTATTCGGGACGCTATTCGCCTGGTTACTCGCGAATGGTTATAAATACGGGATACAACAAAAATAATATTGTTTGTAAATGAATTTGACAATAAACTCAACATGTGTGGTCCCATGTGATTTTGACAATCAGTGCCAGTGCTTGAGAAAAAGTGAAAAATATTTATTGTTGCACGGATAGTGCACTTTGTGCGGGGAGTGCGTCAAACGCTGTGAAGCGAGGGGTTGTCCACACTGTTTTTTGTTCACACTGTTGCGCGAATTCCAAGACCGCGTGAACGGCAAAAGCAATAACATGGAAAACACCACGATGGAAGTGAATGAAACCAAAAAAACGAAGAAGAAAAGAAACGATGATGAAGAGGAAGTGGTTGGAGAAAAAGAAGAAGAATGGCAGACGGTGACCTCTGGAAAAAAAACCCAGAAGAGACTCTGGGGTCACTCCAAAGGGAAATCAAAACATCGTCATGATAGCGACGGGAAGTAAAATTCCATTAAAATTGAAAATAGCGCAGATGCTGCATAAGGCAGGAGTAAAAGTACAGAAAATTTACAATAAAAATTTAAAGACGTACATCCAAGTAGAAGACGAAAAAGAAGCAGATAAAGTGAAACAAGCTGGAGAACTCAAAGATCTCGGTTTTGTGACCAAAGAGAATGACTCCTGCTCTTATGGAGTAATAAGAAAAGTCGATATTGATATGGACCTCCAAGAACTGCAAATGGAAATCAAAAGTGATGCAAAAGTAATCAACCTTAAGAGGTTGACAAGAAAAGGTGATACAGGAGAGCTGACAAAGACCTCGTCAGTCAGTATTAAATTTGGAGAGAAAATATTGCCGAGAACAATTTACATATATGGAGTCTCTTTTGCTGTAGAACCGTATGTATTCAGGGTTATGCAATGCTACAAATGCTGGCGATATGGGCATATCGCGAACAATTGCGGACGTACAGTAGAAACGTGCCCTAAGTGTGGTGAAAACCACAAAACCTGCGAAAAAAATGAGGAAATTACGTGCATCAATTGCAAAGGTAACCACGCGGCAAACAGCCAAAAATGCCCAAAGTGGCAAGAGGAAAAGAATTGCAAAGAAGCAATGAAAAAAATGAACATACCTTTCAAGGAAGCAAAAAAAAATATGTTAAATAATAGCTATGCTGACATATTAAAACAAAAAAAATCGTAGGAAGAGATGAAAGCGAAACAATTCAAAAAACTAAGGAAAACAAAAAGAAAGAAGAAGCGGTGGTAGAAGCTTCAGGCTCAACAATAATATCTACAGGTAGTAGCGTAAAGCCTACAAAAAATAAGAAAAATTCAAAGGGGAAGACAGAGGTTAACGCGATGGGAGAAATTATGAAAGTCTTGCTGAAAGGGGGAGACTGGCAGCAGATCATTAAACAACTAATAATCAAAGCAGTGGACTGGGTATGCAAACAATTCAAAGAAGGACACTTAAAGGAAATTCTAGGGGAGGTTCTGGAGCAAAATGGATAATAAAAAACAAATTAGGATTTTACAATGGAATGCCAGAAGTATGAAGCAAAAAAAGGATGATATAGAACTCTACTTAATAAGACAAAAAATTTCAATAGCATTAATCTCAGAGACTTGGCTGAGGTCTGAATTAGACTATCTGAAATTCAATGATTACACGATGTATCGAAAATACAGAAGGGATGGATACGGAGGAGAGCGATTCTGGTGCATAAAACACTGGCGTCTAAAGAAGAAAGAAAGAAAGACGGAAGAGCTAGACAAAATAATTATAAAGCCATTTAACAGAATAGGAGTGAGGACCTGATCGAAGGATCCCCTTCTAGAAGAGAAGAGGCGATATGACAGCGAGTCGCAGTCAAAGCCTCGGTAAAATCACAAAAAAAAAAAAAAAAACTTATTGTAATTTTCTTTATTAATTATCAAGTTACATATTAATAAGATATGCGTTTTTGAGACTTTTATTCCTATATGTGACTAGAGAAAAAATAAATTAGTCATTTGACAGTTTTGAAAATAGAGCAAATCTGTAGAAACAATCGTATTAAGATAAATTTGTGAATGAATTATATTGATGAATGAAGTATATTTTGATATTACTACTTTGCTAAAATTGTATTTAACCAAGTAAATGTTTTTATTCTGGGAAGAGTTCAAAAGAAAAAACTATTTGTTTTTTATTCATAGTAAGAATCCATAATTTAGTAAATTACTAAGTAGTAAACATACTCGTTATCAATAATAACGTACCTGCGAAGTCCTGATTTCCTGGTTCGAGCCCCGCATCTGGAAAATTCACATATGTCTTTGGACTCGGACAAATTACTTACAGTTTTTTTGTGATATGTGAATATGCCATAAAACTTTGCTGAAAGGCTATGAATATTCAATCAACAATAATGATTATGAATGTTATAATTATACGGTAAATATTATACAATGGAATATAGGATTGAATTACAGAAACTTACTGTTTTCAGCGCAGTGTTCGTTTATTCCGCAATAAGACGAGCTTTTAAAAAGCTCTTCATAAAATGAAACTAGTTCAAGAAACGTGGCTTGAATGTGTCATAATAAAAGCAAACTCACATTTCCATGAATTTAGCGTCTTTTATTTTCCATAAAAGCCATAGTTCTAAGTTTATTGTCGTGCCGTATTCAATTTACGACCGATAAACACGGTTGATCATTTTAAGAGACTAGGTTTGTTGCTCAATCGCGGTTGTTTTTATAGCGGTTTATTTTGGTAAAGTACAGCTACATTGATAGACTTTAAAGTGTACTTACCTGACTGAAAATGGTCACCTATAAATAAACAATGATAATAAAATCGTTACATATTATTTAAGATAATATAATAATATTATTTAAGATTAAATATATATATATATAGGAAACCAAAATATTGGAAATATCGGTTAGCCTTATACATAAAATTTATCAATGGAAGCTGTTTCCTTTGTAATTTACAATAGCTGGACTACACAATAGGTTGGTTTCTTGCAAAGTGGCTTCATCGCAAGATAATACAAATTTGCCAATTCCTACGCAAAATTGCACTGTAGACTATTATAGAAGTTCAATTTTAGACATATCCCACGACTTTGCCCGGGGTGAAATACAGAAACAACAAGTAGACTGATTTTCAGAATGAAGAAGCTTTTTAAATGAATGTGGTGGACAACTTTTAAATTTATGCGCGCGATGCTCTACCTGCAATTAATCGTGCCACTTCATCGCTAGTATCATATCACTTTACCTTCTCGTGATGAATAAAATTGCTGAATATGCATTATTTTCTATTACCTATCCAGTATTTAGTTTTATTATTAGCTACGAATACGCCCCGTGCGATCGATAACAGTTAGATTTAGGCGCTCTTCACTCACCACTACACCATTGCTATCTGATCACTTTACTTAATAGTGGTGAAATGTTGCAAGTGCATTATTTTAAGATGCTTAATCTCAACTTTAGAAGCTTTTGAGATATCTTTATTTTAAATGATTATTACCAATTCAATATTTTGACTACAGTTAAACCAGAGCTACAAACGTTGGTTTGAGCTGATATTGAAGGTACGTAGAATGATAACGATTTGTATAACAATATTCAGATAATATTCATCTTTGTCAGACACCTTAACTAAATATTATGTGTAGATATATTATCCATAAAATAAATACATTCTCAGGCGTATAATATACACTTTATGGATTATAAAAAAGTGGTTTGACAATATGAATAAACAATGTTATGTTAGTTAACCACTTCTCGTCAGTGGTCGAATGAATCTACGCATCATCTGGAGTCAGCTTTAGATTTAAAATATACAGATCAAATTATTTATTAGATTAAACAATAGCTACACAACTATTTGATTTTTATATTTACATACTAAGAGTATGTCAATTATAATAACTTTCAAAATAGTAAATTCAATTTATTCGGATGATTTAATATAATGAAATGAATTTTGCATTTTTGAAACATAATGTAAATTAATATTTATTCTGAAAGTTTATAACCATATATCCAGTCAGATTTTTAAAAACATGCTAGTTTGCATCGGTCACAATAAGAATCACATTAAATAACGTACGTAAGCAATAAATTAAACGTTTATCTTTTTAATATGAATAAATAAGTACGCAATGTTTATAAAAAGTTATTAACGTTAGTGTGAAATTTTAGTGCATATTTATATTTCTTTTATATAATAAATAATATTATGATGAGTGGGAAAAATAGAAATATCCGTAAGTAAGTATATTAGGCGGCTCTCGTGGTGTAGTTCCACCTGAGAGTTCCTGGGTTCGATTCCCGGTCAGGACACACAATCTTAATGTGTTTTTCTCAAAACCTGGGTGTTTGTGATTGTTTAAAATTACTAACAACCACCTTGTACGAAAAAGCAAGGACATGGTTATTGATAATTCAAAAAAAAAATAGTAAGGATATTAAAATCAAAAGGGGATAAAAAAATTGTCAGAAATTATGATATAAGTACTTGAATATGAAATAATTAATAGTGACTTGAAGATGTATGTATAGGCACATCAAAATTATTTTCTTTTATTTGGCAAAATAAAGAAAGCGACAATTTCTAAGCTTAAATCCCGTAATACAATGTGGATGGGTATCTACTAAGCTTTTGATCCCTTGTTATGAAGATTATATCCCGAATAATCCAAAACATACTAAATCCAAAAAGTAATTATTATTTACGGACTCACGGTTATTTTACGTACCATGATATACATATTCTGTAAACTAATAAAAGATTTTAAATATCTATCATAGGTATTTAAATGACATCTCAAATAATTATATATTATAGAATATTACTGTAAAAATGTTAATAGGTAATACGATACAACCGTTGTATTATTGTTAAATTAATAAACTGGTCGGTGAGAACACAATTCATTCTGCCAAGAACACAAAGCGCCATTTAGTTAGATACGAAGTAGAAAAAAACTCCAGTCAAAAAACTCTCTTGTCATCCATGTCCGTGAAAAATTAGGCGAGCGAACAAGACGCATCTCGGAGATCGGACATGTTGTCCGCCCACGTGCAATGAAATTATTAATCAGAACATGGAAATATATTATTATCCAAGCATATATATATATACACGAAGATATTCTATGAGATATATCATGTAAAAAATATATGAATGTATTCTTGTATAATGTTACGAAAAACAAATTCCTAGAAGAGAATGATTCGTTGACCTCACGCAAAACATCGATTGTTGGTACGGATGCCTCGTTAGATGAATTTGTAATGTAATTATAATATGAAATCTCCATACGTTTAATGGATGTATTATTACTTTTGTTGCCTTTTCAATGTGTATATAAATTTAAGAACGTTAAATTAAATGATGACAGAAATGAATAATTTAAAATAGTGACAATTTAACCAGATGCGTTTTACACCTTTAGGCTACTTGGATACAAAAATCACATTTAAATGCGACATATTATTATGTCCAAGTCTGATATTCATTTCACGGAACATGTAATCATTACTTATGAATTAGATAAAGAGCACGTAATAGGTAATAAACGCAATCGCTGTATGATAATTATAGCGAATCGGGAATATATTTTACATTACACTGACAAAATCATAGCGACGGTAACTTTGATCATGCGCTTGTGGTAGATGTCAATGTCAGTCATGTAAGTATAGTTATAAACTTATTATATTATCGCTATCTCTGTAGACAAAATGACAACCCGATTCAACCAACGATTGATTTACTGGTGTTTAAATGCAATGTATTTAACATTAGCCTTTGTTTAAAGTCGTTAAGCAGAAAATACATCAATATAATATATAAATGTAATTAAATTGTATAATATAACCAATCTTTACACTACCAACTTATACCTCAAAGTATAAGTAGTCATAGCCATCAGACTAGTTTTAAATATTTGTATACATTATACAAAAATACTACTAAGTCAATTATATTTCATAATAATTAAAACGAGCCCTCAACGATAGCGATGACCAATCGGTAACGTATTATCTTATAAAATTTTGCGTCTTGGGTTCAAATCCTGGGTCTATTATTTTTTCAATGTGTATTTGAACCAAGAGCATGGACCAGAAACCTAATAGGTCAATTACGTTGCTAAAATTTATTTCTTAGCAAAAAACGTCTTCGTGACGCGGTCTAGATCACATTAAGATTAATTGTAGAGCCAATAAATAATAAATAATTATTATATTCGCTTTCATCAGATTAAATATTTTATAAAGAAAGTTTAAATATTTGATAATATTTAGAGTGTTTTGATTATTAAAAACAGAACCTTATTTTTTGAGAAATTATATTTATTAACAATAATTCGTCTACACATACGATTTTGGTTCCGGTCCAATGTAGCAAACTATTTTTTATATTAGTATTCCTTACTTGCATTTAAAATACTGTGATGAAGAAATGAAATCGAAAATAAAAAAATGAACTCATCTCATCTATCAATTGTTTGCAAATAAGTAATGCAAATAAGTTTATTTGCATTATCGCGATATATTATGCTCATATTATATATCAGTATATCACACTGATCGTTCAGTTTGTGTTACTACTTCTAATTCGCTGAACGGGCGCCATGTCAAAATGGTGTTAGACTATCGTCATTGTTTTTTGAGAACAAGTTAGCGTGGGTGAGAACTTTCGCGATTTTTCTTTATGGTTATATTTAACCAGGGAGCGTCAAATTATTTACAAAGTCAATTATTTAATAATTTATTATAATATCTGATGCCCTCCAGCTGTATCGCAACTGTCCGACATTGGAAAAAGGTTGTCAGAATTTTCAACTTCAGTTATAGTCGATCGTTCTGAAAATGGGTCCATAGCTCGAAAAAGCTCTCGACGTAAATGAAGAATTAACAAAAATAATTTTGTTTCAAAACCATGACAATTTACAAATTTGTAGGAGATATTAAAAAAATAAAAAGTGCCTTTAGCTTTCATTTATTTGTCACTAACCACACTTCATTATAAATCATTGTACTGTTACGTAAGTCGATACATAAAAAATATTAAGTAGCTCATTTACGTCAAATATTCTTTACATTTAGCAAAACGATTAAAACTTTCCATATTATACAAAAGAAATAAAATCCACATTTATATAAAATATCATCGTATTATACTAATAAATAATGCAACTATGTTTAACCAAAGTTAAATATACATGGCGCCCAACCCAATATTTATACAATTTATAACTCTTTTGCTCGCCATCTCCTGCCTTTTCTCTTGACCCTGTGAGTATTTTTGTACTAGATTGCTAAAAAAGACATCGATAACTAACCTAACCTATTTTAATCATGTATGACTACCAATTTAACACTGAAACTATCAAAATATTAAATTGTTTAGCCTAAAGCTATTTCGGTTGTACACAACATTATCGATGCTATGCTTGTTTATTATTTATATTATGGAATTTTACTATGTAAAGCGTCAATGACATTGAGCTACTTTACGAGCTGCTTGTTGGCGAATTTACAATCTGCCTGTAAAGTCGCCCAGTGTAATCATCGAAGAAGCTAACAAGCAGATTGTAAACAATCTATCGAGAAATGTTGAAAGCCGGTCAACTTTAAATGCTATACGCCGGTAGTAGTAACGACCTCCCGGTAAAAAACGAACTACGTTCTATCAAAATAGTTGCTAGCTTGTTGGCTTCTCAGCGAATGGAAAGTTTTATGTGTCATCATCACAATCGCAGTAGCTGAATCGCCCGCTTTTAAAGTCGCCAACAAACAGCTCGTACAGTAGCTCAATGTAATTGACGCATAATTAATGCTTATAACGCGGGGTCTCCGAATACTTTCTCGCTCGCACATCGGACGTCACCTACAGTCAACGCGAGCGCCCCCACCACCGCGCGTTCCCACTATCGGGCGTTCCCTACGTCGCCTAGTTTGCAATATAAGGCGATACACGGCCTTGAACAAATCACGCCAGGAAAATCTCCCAAATCTTGGGGGACCAGCCCTCCTTCCTCAAGTTTAAGAAACTAAGGAAGGAGGTTCGTAAACTAAACGCCACACACGCTAGTGAGACCTGGAACACCAAACTCACAGAGTTACTTAAGGGCAGTGACCCCTTCTGGAAACTCTCTAAAGCCTTGAGGATAAAGAAATGTCCTATCACTTCTCTGAAAGCCCATAATAAAATGGTTTTCACGACTGGAGAAAAACTTGAGGTATTTGCGGACAGCCTCCAAAATCAATTTAGACCCAACGAAATAGACACATCTAAAAGGTCCACCAGACGACACCTAAAATCAATTGAAGATAGGGCCAGCGCAATCATACATGATAGAATAGATCCTCCACCACCTCCGATCACTCCAACCTCCACTCAGGAAGTTGAATACTTAATCTCACGACTTAAAAATCGTTCAGCGCCAGGCAATGACGGAGTGAGCAACCTCTCCCTCAAGAATTTACCAGAGAAAGGCATCCTAGCCTTAACAGGGATCTTCAATGCCTGTCTAGAGCTGCAATACTTTCCAGATGTCTGGAAACTTGCCGACATCATCCTCCTGCCAAAACCGGGCAAGGATCACACTCTCCCCGAAAGTCACCGGCCAATCAGCCTCCTCCCTACGATGAGCAAACTCTTAGAAAGACTTATAAATGCCAGACTTCAAATCATTATCCATGAGAAGAAACTCATACCAGACGTTCAGCATGGGTTCAGAGCCGGTCACGCTACGAACCATCAACTGCTGCGCGTAACAGAATACATAACAGACGGTTTCAATCACCATAAATCTACAGTTGGCTTGTTCTTAGATATTGCTAAAGCCTTCGATAAAGTTTGGATCGAAGGACTCATAGTTAAACTCTCAGAGGCCGAAATCGATCAGCCAATTATTCAAATCCTACACTCGTTCATCACCGACAGACACTTCGCAGTCAAACTGTTCGGAGAAAGATCCTCAATCAGACCCGCAAGCGCCGGAGTCCCACAAGGTTCCGTTCTCGCTCCGTCTCTGTATAACCTCTATACAAGAGACATACCTATTCCACCAGATTCCCCATTAGCTTCATGCATAATAGCACAATATGCAGACGACACAGCGATCCTCTCTAGATCGATGAATCAAGACAGAGCTACAGAATTAGTCCAAAAGTCGGCCGACCAGGTTTCCGCCTGGTGCGATAAATGGCGCATAAAAATAAACGCAGACAAGAGTAACGCCATTTGCTTCAAGCGCAGCTTTGGGAAACTACCTCCGAAACGTAAGCGCAAATTTCCACACCTGGTAATGCACAATACTAAAATCCCTTGGACCAATACGGTCAAATACCTTGGTCTAACGTTAGACACCGAACTCAAATTCTCGAAACACATTAGCGAAAAGAGACGCCAAGCCAACATAGTCTTAGCCAAGCTCAAACCCATGTTAGGACATAGAAGCAAACTCGCCCACCGCAGCAAGTTGCTATTATACACAGCTATCGTTCGCCCCATCATGACCTACGCGTGCCCCGTCTGGGCATTCGCAGGCCTAAAATTTATCAACAAACTACAAATCGTACAGAATAAAACTCTCAGAGCAATCACCAACGCTCCCTGGTTCGTCAGGAACACCACACTCCACAGCGATCTTAACTTGGAAACCCTCCAAACCCACATCCTCAAGCTCACGAAGCAATTCTACAGCTCCATCGACAACCATCCCAACACGTCAATAAAAGACTTATTACATTACGATATACACGCTCACTACCAATTTGACCGACCAAGGAGGGTACTTCTACTAATTCCCCCCTCCCCTAAATAAATATCCTTTTTCCTCATATTCTTCTCTTCTTGTATACTATTTTCTTCTTGTATTTTTTTTCTTCTTATGATTACAGATCCTTTGCCACTCTACCAAGGCCGATCACGCTCACTACCAATTTGACCGACCAAGGAGGGTACTCCTACTAATTCCCCCCTCCCCTAAATAAATAAATAAATATCCTTTTTCCTTATATTCTTCTCTTCCTGTATACTCTTTTCTTCTTGTATTTTTTCTTCTTATGATTACAGATCCCTTGCCACTCAACCAAGGCCAATCACCACCTAAGATGACCTGAGGACCCACTAACTTATTTTCTCTCCCTACAGATTAAAACCACAGCGGAGGGGTTTTTGGCCGGTTGTGGGCTTGCTCACCTCCGGAGTTTTTCCCCCCTCTGCGGCTCAAATTTTGATGAACAAACGGGCTAAGACCCGAAGTAACACACGATAAAGATGCGATTGTGGATGCCAGTCTTTGCTTTTTGGCCTTCTCTCAGTCTTCCTGGGAGCACTCACCAGGTGCGGAAGAAGACGACCCCGGCTCTGGATTCGGATTGGACGAACGCCAGACCCCATGACTGATTGCTGGTACCCGCAGAACCGGACAGAAGCGAGACGTGGGGTGGGGAGATGTTGGAGGCCTGTGCGGCGGTGGTCCTTGTTGTTGTTTGCTCAGTGGAAACACTTTTTTAAATATAATTACTAGAGATTCCTTCACCCAGATCTCAAACCTGGTCTCGGTCGGTCGCGAAGCCGCCGAAACCGGGTCCTCTCACCCACAATCATGCTTCACTCCAGATAGGCACTACATATGAAAGGGATAGGCGCTAAAAACCGTCTAGGTGGCCCAAACATATAAAGCACATACCCTAAGTAAAGTGAACAAATCAGTTAAACTTTGGGCCAGCTTGGCCCTGACTCAGCATAGTAGTCTTGCTTGCTCTGACAACGGTATACACGGCTTTCCGTGACTCCATCAGACCACAGTGAGCTATTCTTGCAAACCTAGCTCAACACAGTAGTCTTGCTTACTCTGACAACGGTATACACGGCTTTCCGTGACTCTATCAGTGTACAGTGAGCTATTGTGGTGAGCCAGGCACAAGCTCAGGTTTCACCATAGTTACACCTTTAACGACACAATGAACCCTTACGAATTGATTAAGGAAGTACGTACTTTTGCCCTTATATGCTTTATTAATAAATAATATAATCTAACCCGGTATAATCACGTCAGTCTGACAACTATTTTCTGATTATCATTGAGTTCGTTTTGTAGCTAGTGTTCACTAGCTCTTATAATACTTTAAAAATAATTAGCATTTATTTTACTAGAGTTTGCCAGCGGTGAAAAATAAACTGTCAAAATAAAACAAAACACTAAACTGTCAACATTCGACATTTTATTGAAATAAAAAACTAAGATGTATTTATGCCGCGGACCGTGCATTGTAAGCCCATTTGCAAAACGATATGTAGTGAATACAATTATTATCTACTATGTTGGTATAACGTATTCACGAATTGACTCATTGGGCGTTATGTTGGGAAATATAATGAAGTCATGCAATTTAAGCCTCACTTCTGAACAAAGGTTTTACAAACGATTCAATTTAACGGACCATTTATTTCATAATGTATTAATCTTGGCAATTTAAAAGGTTGCATGTAATTCAGTTGATATAACTCCCTAGTAATATGGAAAACTTGTAGTTCGTTCACATAAATATGTTTACTAATAGGTAAGCGTAATGTTTATAAATATAGATAATAGAATTATAACAAAGTACAGGACAGGTTTCGTTTGTTTCAATAGCATTTTATCAAATGATGCGAAATAAAATCATACAGTTATTTATACCCACAAATTTTAGGGTTAAAGTTATTTATTTGAGATATTATAAACAAAAATTAAATGCAAATTTATACGAATTTTTCTGTTCAAAAATAAGTCAATTAATCTTAACTAGCTTTTCAATAAATATTAGTGTAATTGTAATTATGTAGGTACTAAAACTTGAGTAAAATAAATAATAGTAAGAAGCGGACGAAACCGGTTCTGATGATTATTAACGTATGTGGCATATGTAATACGTCATATTGGTTTTATTTTATTTAATTAATTGTAACCAATTGTAGAATATTGTAAATTTACTATTTTTTTCGTGTAGAAAGATTTTATTTCGGAAAAATTATATTCATAAAATAAATGAAAACATAGTAATAAAATTATACAGTTTAATAAATTTTATCGTAGAAATGATTGCTTTGAACACTATTTCAAATATTAAAAAAATAAACACTTCCATTCATTTTAAAATTGTCGCGATAGGGTTTGTAAATATAAAAAAAGTCTTTCGACAAGTCGCTATCAAAGCCGAAACTAAACTATTCCATAAAAGCTTTGCTACTCATTCCTTCCCGGTATGAGGAAAGCTCGAAAAAGCAAGTGGCGTTGCCCGCGAAAGCCTTCCAAGTGAAAAGGGTTCCTTGAGCAAATATTACCTCGCGGCACGCAACCTCCGGGAAAGTCGTGCTCAGTTCATTAAAAAAATACTTCAAACGCCGAGAGTGAAGCTTTTCACATAAAAAGCTCAAATGCTCTATAAATCCCCGCAACCTTATCTGGTAAGCAGAGCCAGCGAGGAAACCAGTGGCCACTGCCGGGGTGAGCTTAGATTCCGATCTCACTCACTGAAACCGCTAATGATACGTTCACACTCCTTGGATATATTTCTAATTATTTAATCATTTATATTATTCATCTGGAATACTTACCCAAGCTTTTCGAGTAAATATATATTGAAATAATAAGGTTATTAGGTGTGTGATGATCGCACTGGTATGGTGAGGAGAAATGAAAAATATTATTTTAGTACTTAACAATTTTAGTAGAGGCAAGCAACACAATGATGTTGTTTTCTTTTGTAAGTCACCGAATAGTAAATAAATATTTTTAATTTTACCATATCAAACTAGCAGCCTGAAAACTGTTACTAGGTATTTCTAGAATAATTTAACTCAATTAACATATTATTCTAAAACAACAGTAAATGTAGGCGTATTTTTGGTACTATAAAAAATATTTTTTAGAGCAAAAAGTTATATTAAATTTGATACCTATTATCAATGGCTTGGAAAGTCAAATTTTAAATTCAAATTAAAATTTCCAAGAACCTCACACAATCTGTTTAAAAAATATTTTTCAACTTTAAAGATATTTAAAAAAAACATTTTTATAAAAACGGTATATTATATTTTACAGGATATAATTTTTGGCGAAATAAATAACTAGAATTTCAGTATCTCTATGTTTATATTTTGAAATTACGAATGTCCTTGATTAATTCTTGGAAATTCTAATATTGAAATTTACATATGGTTTTCCATGGCATTTATTAGTACCTAATATATATCAAATATATCTTAAGCGAGAAATCCAAAAAATATGGTTAGCGGAGCGTGACATGGAAAGATGAGTGTAGGGCATAGCACCGAAAGACCACAATAAAAACCAATGATTAATGAGGCAGACGAGAGTATGTATACTACGTAACAGAGCTCACCAAGCGAATAAAATGGTAATGGACTAGACATGTCACTCGAGGAGTAAACAACCGCTGGATAAATGCTGCCATGCAGTGGTACCCAAGGTACAGCATGCTACCACAAGGACACTATAAAACATGTTTATCGACGAACTCATAAAATTTGGTGGATGTACGTAACAGCTAAGAAGCACATGGACACCAATCCCAGGGACGCGAGTTCGAATCCTGCTGGAGGCCGATTCACGACTGAAGCACAAGTGACCAGTTGCGCAAACATTACACAACTTGCTTCAACTGTAACATATTAAAAGTCAACCGCTGGGTGTCACTAGGCCAGGTTTTGGTAGTACACATGCTTTCACGGTAGGGGCGCTCGCAACTCTCCGTTTGACATAATAAACGTCAGATTTCGTATCGTACGTAATATTGGAGAAAGCTGTTGATCTATTGTTTTACATTTACCACTTATTACCACATATTACCGCTAAAATTATTATTTCGTGTTTCAATTCTCATTTAAGGATGTATTTATTGTGATTTTGTAATACAGAAACACACATGTTTGTTTGAAAAATACAACGGAAATTCCGTGTTGTAATCTTGTTGTAATATTGTTATATTGGAGACGTAACTAACGTGTTTAAATATTAATTGGTTACGTACTTCAACAATGAATGATTTAATCATGCAACGTTAACGGTAAGTACTGATTAAATATGAAGTCATTACCAAAATGGATAAAAATGTTATTTAATTTCCATGACATTGACAATAGTGCCGTCTTGACATGTTTACTTTCTATCTTACTCTAACGCATGGACATGAGGTATAAGCATGATGAATGCTTTCTCACTCGCACTTATATGCCGTTTATCCGTTTTACTCGAAGCTCTGTACACACAATATCTCATGTAAAACTAAAAATTTTACGAGCTTCAGTTGAAGCGGTTCGGTGACGTGTTTTGCACTGCTTCATTCAGGAATCGCCGTCCTGTGCGTCGTATTTAAAAAAAAAAAGATTTTTACTAGTGGTTATGTATTTTTGAGGTGTTTTCAAATTATCTATGTTCAATAAAGAATGTTACATTCTTAAATCTTGTGACGTGTTCGTTGAATAAAAAAAAAGTTTATCAAAATTATTGAGAAACAACTTACTACATTACAAGTCTGATGGTTCCGATGTTATAATTATGAAAATATAATTACGGGCTTAACACTACGTCTATAATTTTGTGTCCAAAAATACGTACGTATGCAGTTCGCCGTATCACACTTCACCGTGAAATTTTGTATCTGAAATAATATATCCAGGATCATTTGTTAGATTAGATTAAAGTAGGTTAGGTTAGGTTAGGTTTTCATTCTTGAATTCATTAATTTTGCCAAAATCGGCTATGAAAATTGAATTAATGTTTTTGTTATACATACAATTTACATATAAGCCTATAATTTACTACGTGTAAAGATGCAGAGGAAATAATTTTTGCACGAATACACAATCCTATAATAAATTAGTTAGCGTGTATCTACTTGAAGGCAATTAGTAGTTAATTGAAAACGAGTCATTAAAACTCTCACCTGCACAATGAGGTGTGAACGTTCCCTAAAACGCAGAAGTTGGCCATAAGCAGTCCCTTAAGAGGGAACTAGCACGCTCGACCGATTGAATATTTAAATCGCTTAATTGAAAATTTTGACCAGGTCAGCCAGACGCTTTCGTACCGTTTAAGGTAAACTGATACACTTTAAAATTCATTGAAACTACGTTAAATATTGAGAGTGAACTTGTCCCTTTAACCCCAAAGTATGGAGAAGGTATGCGAAAGGGCAGTTAAAAAATTTATCGATTAAGCGAACAATATTCTTGGAACAAACTCTATCGAAAACAATTCGTCTAAAACAAAAATCTAATACTACATTTACAGGAATACAGTTTAATATTGAATAATTTCAGTAACACCTACTGTAAGATTATTCAAATAAATTATATAGGTATTTGATAAATAGGAAAGTACATAAAAATATTGATTAAATATAATAATAAGAATATAATAGAAATAAATTATAATAATATTTTAAGTACGTTTCTAGATCTTTTTGCAAATTTAAAAATTTAAATGGATTATTGACAGGGCTCGAAATGTATCGGAGCGCACCGGATTGCCGTTCTGGTTTATAGAATTCCCAAAATTATCCCTCCATCTTGTGGAAAAAATAACTTGACCGTCTGAGGTAGATAAACCATATACCTACCCAAGAATCTAACACACTATTTTTTTTATAAAAAAGTGTGATAGAAAGTTCGTCAATCCAGAGGCTTTTAGGGCGACCCTGTGGCCGTTTTGTGCCCCTTGGGTACCACTGGATGACGGCATTTGTCCAGCGGCCGTCCTTTCGGCGAGCAATGTGCCCCGCCCATCTCCATTTCAGCTGTTTGGCAACGTCTATTGCATCGCGTACTCTTGTCTGCTTCCTAATCCATTCGTTTCTCTTACGGTCCTTTCGCGTGATGCCCAACATACACCTTACATTACACATACAATTTAGATAACTGTGTATTAACATAATATTTATATATGTAAATATTTTCGTAAAATAATCGAGCATTCCGGTTCGTAAAAATATCCATTTCAAGCGCTGATTATTGACAAGTCAGTGGATTGACTTATCATATAGGAAGTCTTCGTTGGTGATGCGGGCATAAAGGTTATATTATAAAGAATCCTTTAAAATTCTATGGAAGCCACATCTCGACAGCACTTTAGTCTCTAACTAAGGCCCCGTCCAGGGCGGACGTGCGCAACTCAAACGTATAACCATGTAGGAAAATGCTCGTAGATAATGTATAACCAAAAAAGGCATTATCTACGAGCATTTTCACACACGGTTATACGTTTGAGTTGCGCACGCTGCTCAACGCTCCGCCAAACGCGTCCACTCTGGACGTATACAGATGTGAATGTCATTTTAATTAAACTACATAGGTTCCCACCACCACCCGTCATGTATATTATGCAGCCGTGGATATGCACGGCTGCTTTCCATGACGCTAATAGTTAACTGTTACTTGGTGGAGATGCCAGATCGGACGCTGGATTTTACTGAATGAAATACCCATGATGATGTAAAAGGTAGATAATAATTCCTGATTACCAGGTTTCCTTAACCAACCGAAAAACTTCTTTTCTTAAAACCAAATTTTTGCATTGTATCTAATTCAGATTTAAAATTTCTTCTTATAACTAACTGTGAAACCCTCAATCAATATTTAGTGTAAATAATTATTTCTATAAATAAATGCATTGAATGAGTATTCTGGTGAGAGAGAGGTATTAGAGGAGTATAAATTTATCATTTGAATGGCGAGGCGTTTCAAAAATAAAACACTAACTTAACTATTCGACGAGGGTAGGCTAGGGCGCATAATTTAACCTGCGCTCCTGATGGATAACAGACTCACCTGTTAAATTATTTAACTACTCGTTAGAGTTACGCACTTGCTCGCCAAACTTTAAGATCTACTCTATAAAACACATTAACTTTCTCTTACAACGCATTACCTATCGTAAAACTTTTTCCACCCTCGCAGCTGAAAAAATATTGCTTTTCCCGATAACATGCCTACTTAAGTACCTGAATATTATATGTACCTAAAATTACGTAAGTCGACTATTGTGAAGAAAGTATGAACATCACGATAATAGTAGATAGGATTTTCATTATATTATATACCTCAGTGAGAAAGAAAAAAATCAGTTGATATGCATGCATTCCCATTTTCAGTTCAGTAAAATTTTTACTTCCAATGTGACAACATGCTGTGAGGTTATTAAGAAATTGCTTAATTTAGAAAACCGTCCAGTAATTCAGAAAGGAAGAGACGAATCGAAACAGATTCATGAACATGTCGTGTAAATTTATGAAGATTCTGCTATTTCAAAATGTAATGTAAAATTGTTGAGCAAGCAGTAAAAATATGGGTGAAAAGTCTACTCAAAATGACCCTTACCTTAGAACCCGTAGAAGTAATATCCTAATAAATAAAAGGTTTAACTTTACACAACTGGAGGTTGTCAAATATATGAAGAAATGGACATCATGACAGGTACACTTTATGAAATAGTTTGTGGATATTAAATATGCCCATGGTTTGTGCAAGATCTTTCTGTGAATGCTGAAATCCTTTCAAAAGAGCAATAAGCTGCAATGCTGACATGAGAATGTGGGATAACTGGGTTAGTACCGAGTATTTTTATTTTCATCGTTTGAAAACTGGAAATGAGACATTATTATATGAAATACATCCTGGGTCAAATATGGAGTGGGTTTATGCAGTCAAGTTACCAGATTTTTCTACAACAGGTAACGGTGAAAAAACTTGTTAGCAAGATTATGGTATATTTTTAGCATGGAGTTAATAAGATCACCATAACAAGAGAGTTATGCTAATATGATAACTTTTTTGGAGGAGAAGAAGAAAAGCTCGGGGAAAGCTCCTCCACGGCACCATACTAGTGCACATGTCTTCAGGATGTGGGTTTTAGCAGCTAAACCACCTTACCTACAGTTTTGACGTGGGCTAATTGAATTATTTCTTATATTGAGTTTTGAAAAAACGACATAGGTACATCATGCTATAGATATTATATACTTCACCGCAATTCGTCACAAGTCGGTAAAATTAATAATGGATTTACTTTAGCAAAATAATTAAAAAAAAAAAAAAAATGATATAACTATGCAAAACTCCATCTTATTTTTGATAAAAAATCTTGTTGAATGATTATTTGCTCAACTTGAGTTTCCAAGAATGACTCCTGATTAGGTCCCCAAGGCATTTATTTATTTGTTCGATCAACATGATATTTGAATTCAAGCAATTCAAGGCCCAGGGGGTTGGTCTGAAATAACTAAATAGTCCAAAGTCTATTAATATAATATGATCTACATTAATTATTTAGAGGTCCATATTATGTATCTGAACGGAAACGGTGTGTTAAGACTATGGTGAATACAAATACTCGTAACTATCGACATTATCAATTTGCTACACCTAAATATTTTATACTCAGCATTTCTATCGGACATAACACATCACTGTGAGTTCATCTTATAAAATAAAATAAATAAAAAAGCAGTAAAGTTATTAGAGATTTGTTAGAATGCAGTAGCAGTTGTATAGAGACCGGGAGCGAGTCTAAAAAACGGACAAATTACATACAATAATAATCCTGACGAATCGCTTCGCGTGGGTGGGCTTGAACCCCAGCTCTTTGTATAAAAACCAGTGATTACATTCCATAAAGACTTTTATTTTGCTACCGAGCCACTGTTGTCAAATAGTGTCCAGTGTCCAAACACGTTATCCGCTCATACTAAGCCATACGATAGTCAATACGCTTGAATCAAGTAGCAGCTTAACACAAATAAATTTAGTTTAAAAAATCAGTGAAATTATTTTTATAATGCTATTTAGCAATATATTGAAAGTGTTTAAAATAAGTTTACTTTTAAATAAATATGATTTGAAGTTAGAGAGAATTCTAAACATCGACACTTGAGAGATATTACTGTACCTATTGACGTACACTGATGTTGATGAGGTGGGCCAATAAATCAAGAAAACTTATGGCTACTTATCAAATACAGAAAATATGCATAGTTTGGCCATATTTATCTCAATAATTTATCCAATGTTAACGCAGAGAAGTGTGCACAAAAATCATATTGGTTAACTCATGGCCCCCACAAAGGGGGTGGGGCTGACAGGGCTCTAGCCTGGGGGCCCGGCGTGCTGGGATGACCTGATAATTGAGATAAACACACATCCCAAATTTGCCCTAATGCGGAAAAAGTCGCCTGCGGCGCTATTTTATTTGTAGAGTTTTAATATTTTAAATTGTCTTGTTGTGTTTTTGTTGTCAATTTTTGATTATTGTGTATCGATATTCGACAACTCCTTGATTCAAATGGATTTATTCAACAATACAAAAAAATCGCTAAAAATACACGGAATACCTTTAATTTTACCTGAAACAACATTTAGAAAACGATTCTGTAAAAAGTCCCACTGCCTTTAAACCCTAACGATAGGTAGGGGGGCCCGCCAAAAATCCCGGTCTGGGGGCTCGCTTCAAGATGTGGGGGTCATGGGTTAACTATCTCATTAACGTTATGAAGTGTTACCAACTTAAATAACTCCGTTAAAGTAGAGTTGACAAAAATAACTTTGTTACATAACCCATTCTGGTTCATTCAAACCATAAATGTTTTCCTATCAATTATTTACAATGGCCGATCGTACAAACTTCTTGATTGTAAAAAAAATACCAAGAATCGGAGAAATATTTTTAGCATCAATTTTGGATCGTGTCTATGAAGGATTCTTTCATTGCATGTTAATAGCGCCAGTATGTTTCTATAAATATTTAAAAATAATATTATGTATTACCATAATAATCACGCATAAGTGGATTGATATAATATAACGAAAAGGGAAAAAATCATGGACTGCAATTATAGTATTCTTATTTTCTCGATACCGACTTAAATCAAAGGTAAGTGACCAAATTGCAGTATTTCTCTCTATTAAATCAAACTCCTAAAGCCTTGGACATTGACCCATATACGGAGATTGTGTAGATAAGAGAATCTCTTTTTCCTCAACTTAAAACCTTTTCCTGCGTAATGAATTTAAGTAAATCCTAATATTTAAAAAAAAATATGACATACAATTTGATTGAAATTGGCAGTTTTTCTGAGTTTGTTCGCAGTTATTAGTTATTTTACCATTATAAGTTTATGATAAAACCTCTTCTGATTGCTGACGTGATTAGTTCACGGAAGGATATTAGGGAAATATTAATCGTAATGTTTCTCAAGATTAAAATAACATAAGTACTATTTATGAGCTTGATGTAGGGTTTTGTAAACGTTTAAGTTATGCTTGGTGGTGTGCCAGTACCCGCGTATTAGAGAAAAGAAATATGTTGATGGTATTCAATCGATTCGAAGCCTTTTCTTATGGTAAACAGTCAAAACAGAATTAACGGTTAAAGTTTATGACAACCTATAAATATTTGGTAATAGAACTGTCAAAATATGAATAAATTGAATGTATTTTTTTTCGAAATTACATTTTGTACAAATGACATTTTCGATCTATCATATGTCCGATAAATGATAAAAAATTGTAAATATCTAAATGGTTTTGATTGTGTATTTTATTTACCGTTCGTATTGAACCTGTTCAATGTGTCTGATTAAATAAATTCCTTTCTGTAATTTGCCAAGTTACTTTTATTGAACTTCGAACATAGTAAAACCCTAGCACCTTGCCATAAACACGGCAATAAAATACACTTTTTATATTTATGTTTGATAAATATTTATATAATTTAATTGTAGTTACGTAAACTAATAAATATTAATGATGTTTTAAGAGGCTAAAATAAATTATCAATAATATTTAAGATGTAAATTGTTTACTATTTACATAAATAAATATTTATTTAACACCATTTTACCATACTTTACTATATTTTACAATACCAATGATGTACGTATAACCAACATACAAGTCTATATTTGACACTTGATCTAAATACGATGTTTGAAAATTACATCTTACAAAGAAAAACTTCTCACGGAATTTCCATTTCTATAAACACAGAAATCGTTATTACCATAATATCTTAAAGCAATTAATATATTAATTACAATTTACGCTATTATTAAAACATGATGACAATTGAAATTTGAAGAAACCCTGTTATTACTCTATATATACTATTGATATTCCATTTTTATTTTGTTTTTCTAATACCTACTATTACTTTGTTTTTCATATCATATTGTAAACGTCTTGGATTTTAAGTTTGTTAAGTTTACTACAGGTAAGTAAATAAATAAATTTGAATTTGAATTGGATAGTAGTTATTGTCAATAAGATTTATATTTTAATAAAACGAAAGTCTATGTGTAATTCCTAATTGTTTTTCGTATGTATAATATATCGACATGTGCGCGATATAAAAGCTTAACTAGATAATGTTTAAGGTTTTGCGTTGATAGGTACATAATTTTTCATTTATTATGTGTGGAGTGTCACACTCCTTGGTAGTGCGGGGCGGGTTTGGTGGAGGGCTTTTAACTCCCTAACGGCCTGTTGTGTGAAGCTCCCCTTCGTGATTACATCATTATCATGAACTAGCGTGTCATCTCACGAACTCGGTCGTACCAGTGTACACCCAGGGTACGGTTGATATAAAGACTGATTTTTAATAGGACACCAATTTTTTTTCAAAGTTTATACTAAACTAATTACTAATCGAAATGAAAAAAGTCACATAACTTACATTTAGTTACAATCAACGTCATATCTACGTGTACATGTACGCACGTAATTTTGTGCGCACAAATGTTCCCAACATCCACAAACATAAATATTTTTGAAAGTAGAAAGTGATAATGATACCTGATTTGTGTTTTTTTCGCGGCATAATAATTTTACGAGTTCATTTATTTACGCAACAAAATAAATGATGAATAATTCAACACATTTTTTTATACAAAATTAATTAAGTACTCAGATGAGGGTATAATACAAACACAATAGAAAAATTAGAGGGAACGTTGTTATCAATCCAATAGAAACTTGAAAAATACTTAAGTATTTAATTTGGTTTAGCTGTAGTTAATAGACTACAATATAATACAGTAGGTAGATATTGCACGGTTGGAAGTACCCTTTGAAATCTTCTGAACGAAGTTACCCACCATTGAGCGGTGAGTAACAGCAACTGCTGATATAAAATAATAATAATATCACGTTACCTTTTCAGTACAATCCTACTGGCTGAGATGAAGCCGTCCAGATCGTATCTCTGAACTCAGTCCAGTGAAGATTTACTTTTCTCCTATCAGAGTTCTTTCAGTCGAATCTTTCACTGCCACTATGTACACTGTACGCTTAGCGGTGTAATTTTATAAATGTCTATTGCAAACGGTTCGCAGTTCAATTTCCGGCTACATAGAATCATCATAGAAAACTTAGTTTTCACTGACGATAAAACGATAGCTTTATTAGACTTTTTTTGACCATGTCCGATCCTAATTAGATCATATTGGCCTCCACAGAATGGAGGTTTTGTATTAACAGATTGTCAGCCACTTACTCAACCTATTATGACCATACCCTGACTCAAACACACATTGAAAAACAATTATGTGTATTTGCCAGACCCAGGATTCGAACCTGGGACCCACGACGCTATAGGCCGACGCCTCAGCCGCGCCGCCATCGCGGGACTGTTCGAATACCTCGTGGAATAACGGATTATAAGGAAAAACTTTGAACGTGAAACTGAAACTGTGTGTGAAAAACCTATATAACATTCTTATTATTTTATTTACAATATAAATTTGTTTTATGTGCTATGTTTAATTACAAAAATATAACATGAAGAAATTCAGTTACCTAGTTATGTATATTTTTTTTTCGACAATGCCCGATCCTAAAAGATCATATTATGGACCTCCACAGAGTAGAGGTTTGTATTAACAAATTTTGTTTTTACGAAAATTAGATGTCAGTCACTTGTTTGAAAAGCAATATGTGTATGTATTTGTATGACCCATGATTCGAGCCTGGGACACACGACGCTATAGGCCGATGCCTAAGCAGCGCAGCCTTCGTTATGAATATTAGCGTATTCATTCGCATGCCTAATTAAATGTTATTTTTATTTTTATTATAAAGGACGTAGGTAGAAGTTGTTGTTTTTTTCCTCGAAATAGCGTGGAACAAAATAACACGCCAACTCCACATATAGTCATATTCAACTAAGTAAGATTACCTAATTCAAAAAGTGTATTTAAACAGTAGTAAGTATTACACAAAATGCTTGCTATGTTAAAATAAGTCATCGCAATTTTAAAAACAGTTAAATATTTATCCGTTTTTTTAATAAAAAAATAATCTTTAAGCGAAATAAATCAGTAACACCTATGGTATTATTTATTGCCACTTATTTTAGTATGGTCAACATAATTAGTATACTTATACATTTAGTTTTACGCATCAATAGCCAATTCACTACGCGACCAAAAAATATATATCAACTGGTTCGCAATAGCGTATATTATTAGGATAACAACTGGTTCGCAAAAATCTAAAACATCTCTATGAACACCAACTGCACTCTCCTCTTGATTTCTTGGCTGCTTTTCTCCTCTTTGTTAATAACAAATGGCCTATTCTGCAGCAACGTGTCTCACGACCAACTGTTAATTTATTTGCACGGTCTTTTTCAACTCACTGTAAAAGTGCGACTTGTATTGTTACTATTTGAACAAAGGTGATTATTGTTAATAAAAAATCAAAGAAATTATTAATTGATTGAACAATCTCTTGGTAGCCAGTAAACTGTAAGTACCTACTGTATATTATAGGCGAAACTGTTTTTTTTTTCAATATTAAAACATACTTTTATGAATTAATTATTGGTGAAATATCCGAAAAATTATGAAAAAAATGAATTATACAGATTGGTTTATTCTTCTTTTCTTCTTTTGCCATATCCGCCCCTTAACTGGAGCATATGGACACCACGCGGCGTCTCCAAGAATCCCTGTCGCTCGCCAGTCTTCTTGCTTCGTTCCAGGTCAAACCAGCATCCCGTAGCTCCGCCGTATACTCTCTGTAGATTGTATTTAGCGGCCTTCCAGGACACCGGAATCCGGTCGGCTTGAAGAACAGGCAAGCCAGGTTGAAGTGCTCTTCTGGCATCCGCAGCACGTGGCCGAGCCAGGTCCAACGTCGCCTCTTCACTTTTAGCGTGATGAGAGGCTGCTTGGTGCGTTCTCTTATCTCCTCGTTGCTCCTAAAGTCATACCACCCCGCACACCCAGTTTTCGTTTGTCACACATTATCATTATCGAGAATAGTATTGTATGACGACTGAAATAACAATCGACTAATGAAGGAATCTGCATATATTTTTTTATATTACTTATATTTTTATTTTTGTAAAATCGTCTTTCATTACGTAAATGCTAAACCAATTTTTAAATAATTATCGTTTAGACAGTAATAGTAATCGTATACATATAATTTATGTAGGTATGTGAATTTGTTGTTAAAATATAAGAAATTATTGTTCTAAAATCTCATAATTCTTGGGCAAACTTTACGAAATTTAAAGTTAATCTATATTATTATATAGGGATGTTAAGATTTTTTTTTTAATAATTATTTATTATGACATTTTAGTTAATATTTTATTTAAAATACAGTCCACGTATTTAAAACAATGTTTTTCCAATCTTCTCAAAAGACTCAATGCTCGGCTATGTGATAATTTAATCGCCTTAATTATTAATATCAATATTATCAATTAACTCATGAAATGAAATTTTAGATAAATATTTCATCACCCGATAATGATGCATTGTATAGAATATTTTTAATTTCTCTCTACTAGTTTTACTACACCCACGGTGGCCGCGCGGCTTAAGCGTTGGACTATCACGTTGTGGGTCTCAGGTTCGAATCCTGGGTCTGGCAAGTTGTACACATATTGTTTTTCAATTTGTGTGTGAGTCAGGGTATGGACCTAATAGGTTGAGCAAGTGGCTGACATCCATTTCTCGTAAAAAACAAAATCTGTTAATACAAACCTCTACTCTGTGGAGGCCCATATGATCCTATTAGAATCGGACATGGTCGAAAAAAAAAGTTTTACAACGTTGGCTGAAAGAAGGTTGTTACCTAAATATTTTTTTCACAGTGGTTCACATTCAATCGTCACTGTTGACGAAGGCATCTCTAAATCTAGCAACACTATTTAAAGTTTTTTTAATAACGTTACATTAAAATGACTTAGACCCCATATTATGTATATACTAATATAATAATGAGTGTTGTATATTTCTCGTATACCCAGAGAATCTTCTAATCATGTCGAAAGGAAAAATAAAATACCTAATCTCATAATTATTATGTTAATTTGACACAGGTGAACTGCGTAAAGAAAGGTCCTCACGTATGACGATGATTTATTTGCAATGGGTTAACTTTTAAACTGCGTTTTAATCTATATTTTACATAATATGTATTCTGTGATAATTATGATACTTATTAATTCAATAATGAACAATGATTATTCTCAATTCATCATTTTATTTTATGATAAATTGGTCACTTTGTTACGTTTATGTTTTAAAAATTTGTTTTTATTTCCTAATTGATTGCCAATATTTCTAGTATGACATGACTGGCTGAATAATATTATATTTTTGTTAAATTTTGCATTAAATCTAAAATATGTGGTTTAATAATATGTGTATCAAAAACAATGTGATAATTTACATTGAATAGTATAAAAATTATGTCAACCAATACAATTTAAATTCCTATTCGATTATGTACGTTTTATTTAAGTTTATGTTTTCTTGTATCTGTCTTTTGCATATTGTTGCACTAGCAAAAGTACCAAAGTAAATATATTTATTACGTATAAAATCAAAATACATTAGGTATACAGTATGTAAAATTCGTGAGCCTTTGAAAGTTTAGCTTCTAAGAAAGCAATTATCTTCTTAGCCGCATATAAATTCCACATTGTTTGCTTGCCACTCGGATTCTACTTTGTGTAAGGCTATTTGTTGAAGTCATGTTCTGTTTCGAAAACGATCGCAAACAGAAGAAGGTGGAGAATGAATTTATTTATTTCCTGGAAACAATACGTTACAGCATCATCTTTTATTGCCCGTCTTACGTATGGTGTGTTATTTATTTAGCACTTACATAAACAACAAATTAATTTTCATTTATATATCAATTTCTAAAATATTTACTATACAACATATGATTATTCACTACCAGAAAATAGATATAATATATTTATATGGTTAAAACAATTAAATCACATTTTTGAAACGTGCACATTGAGACAAATGGCATATTAAGAAAAGTACCTATATCAAAATCAACTAGACATGACATTGAAATATTTATATTCAGAACAAAAAACCGTACGATAATTAATCATGGTGCACTTAACTAACTTACAAGTAGTTAGATTAAGAGTTAACCTCTTTTTTAGAAGCTCAAACAAATTTTAGATAAAAACATGTAAAACAATTTTATTTTTAACGACAAAAAATAGAATGAAAAACTTTTTCAGAAAACTGTAAAACTACATAGATGTCGTATATAGTCATAAGTATATACCAACATTATTCTTGGTTGTCTCTATTATCGTCAATACTGAGGGTTACAAATTCATGGACTGTATGAGCTGTGTTACCTTCGTAATACTCTACCATTGGTATGTGCACTCTGCAGAAGTGAGGGAGTCAATCAAGATTATTCCATGCCCTCTTTGTTCTTCAAATTTAGTAGTGAATACCAAACTCCTTAAATTGTTGTCACTACTGCATGCAAAATGAGTAAACAACCTAAACACCTATACATCTTATGTAAAATGCAGAGTGTCTATCCGTTGCCTGCAGTTTCTTCGGGTTAGAAGGTATCGTACGCAGGGTAGTCCATATTAGAAAGCACCATATTAGAAAACATAAAACATCCAACCCTGATCCTTAAAACTTGTATATAAAATAAATATTGTCAATTTAACAACACTGCAGCAAATACTCAAGTTATCGAAATCTTATAAGCTCCAGAATAGAATACTGGTTCTGATCTTCACAAAATTCTTATACAGTATAGTAAGGAGTTTCAAGGACTACCGTTTGATATCAAATTAAATTTATGAGATGAAACCCACACGTGAAATAAGACGTGTAAAACCAGTCGTTTCAAACAACCAAGAAATTGTCATCGTGGTATCAACTCTCACATTGGAAATGTTCCACTATCTTGTCATGTTACTTATACATTTTATAAAACTAAATTCAAGATGCATATATTGCAATTATTGATATAATTGTTATGATAAATTATGTCTTTTATTTAACGAATAAGAGACAAGATTTGAGAATATAACATTCTATAATATACTGAATATACATCATTTGAAAACATCTCATGTATATACACACACTATAAAGAATCATTTTGTTGAAAAAAATACGATACTCGACGGGACTTGAACCTGTATCTGCTGGATTCGGGCGAGTATGCTTTTCCAATTAAGCTACGGGCATCTTATTGAACTACCACGATTTTAACTAGTAGTTGTTACATGAAAATGCTTATGCTACCTTAATTTAAAATACTAACACCGTTAGCCAACATTATAACGCAATTCGATAAGCAATTCAAATTTTACAAAATGATTTTTTTGTTCTAGTATGTATAAGATGCATGACATGTTTTCAAACAATTGTTATGTATGAAAATCGCAATAATAATTAAAAATCAATGCTTCTTTATTCTTCTTTTATGCGCCATTTATTATGATATTCATATAGTACCTACGCATAGTTATTTATATGTCGCTTGTTAAAAAAATATTAAACTTAATTTACCTTGAAGGTGTTATAGATTGCAGTTAAGTGGACATCTTACAAGTTCTTATAGCAACAGGCAGAGTATTCATCGGTAAAATCAAAACGCGGAGTGTCTTTGCATAAGAGGCCATCCATGGACTGAAACCGTATGCGGTTTAGATCCGTGTGCCATACTAAACTTATGATTTTTGTTCATGAAAATATATTTTCACTAAATTTGTAAGTGTAAGTGTATGGTATAAACGGATACGATCAGATGCTTATCATATATTATACTTTGTGAAAAATATTTCCATGAACAGTAGAGATAAGCTTATTATGGCATACGGTTCGAAACCGCATACGGTTTCAGTCCATGGATGGCCTATAAGAATCGAACGCGGTGGAAGATAGTAAGGCAGG
Source organism: Rhyacophila brunnea (assembly GCF_057557595.1). Lineage (NCBI taxonomy): Eukaryota > Metazoa > Arthropoda > Insecta > Trichoptera > Rhyacophilidae > Rhyacophila > Rhyacophila brunnea. Next base: position 1,636,973 of record NW_028232796.1, on the reverse strand, counting down.
GTAAATATGAAACATTAAATACGACTCAAAAATACACAAATCTGGATAAAAATACATTACAAACAAGTGTCAATAACTCGTTTGAATTAATTTTAAAATTAAAATAATTTTATTACTCGTTCTTCACTCGGATGACTTTTTTTCTAATCAGTATAGCATTAAACATTCTTAAATCTTGCAGGTATATATTCAATATTGAATAAAAAAAATGTATTCAGCATTGAACCAATGTAAAAATAACAATGCCATTGACTACGTAAATTAATTCGGATGTAAAATGATTAAATTGAATATCTTTATTATTCAAATTTTAATTTGGAACATAATACTGACACAATTAATTTTAAATTTAGAACGCTTTTTATAAAGGATAAGATGTTTGAATATTTGAATTGTATTAGAACAGTTTGGATGTAATTCGAGTTAAGAGCGCTAGCAGTGCCAGTAAACCATCACGAAGTTGTTAAGTCGCATAGCAGGAGGCGGCATTGTGGCACCGAACCACCCCGAAGTTGACAATGAAACCGAATACTCCTATTCAGGTGCGAGAGGATTAAATTGAATATCCTCCTCAAAAGATGGCTATCTCCGGGCAGTGATGAAGAGGCTGCAATATACACCGGGGTCATGGCACTCGTAAAAATAACAACGGCTCGGATTAATTATTTATTGGCCGATGTTGTTTTGATATCAAAGCTGTCGGTCATCGTAATATTGAAGGCATATTTTTTTTAAGAAGCGATATTGTTGTTCAATATAATCAATAATTTAATCCCACATACAAAAAATTGCAACATGTTCATAACAATAAAGTATAAACTGTAAAGTATATTATTTCCATTTTATTATAATGAATAAATATTTTCGAATAAATCACTTTGTCATTTTGCATTTAAACATCTTGAAATCCTTAGCGAAAAAATAAAAATAATACATCATTCTACATTATTTTATCCAAATATACTAATTGAAGGACGGGCAGGTTTCGTCTATATCGAACGACATTGTCAACTAACGAATGAATCGAAAATACACCTTTCTAACCGTGTAATTCCCAACCCGGATCCGTGAGGTATGTTAGGGGTCCGCAAAAACTTGCAAAAGTAATAACTTCAAACAAATTTGGTAATAGAGTAAAAAAAATATCGTGATCTATTTTTAACAATAAAGTATTTTTATGTTTAAAGTCGAAATTGAGGATTCCAGTTAACAGTGTTCAACTGTTTCTTTTATTTCTGTCAAAGCACTTAAAATTATCTCGATAAAATTATAGTAAATAAATGATTTATTTATTATTATGTGTGTTTATTGACCTACTCAATAACTTTGGATAAAAGGCAAGTTATATTACTATCCCATCAAAACTTTCACCTTCGGTGCTGATACCCTGTTTGTTTTGAGACTAAAAATAGTAATAAATAGTGTTTTACCTACATAAAGGGCTGATGAGCGGAACTTTTCTAAGATATATCACCGCATACTGCTTTACATTTTTAATTTAACATTTCTAAATAAAAAAAACATTATAATATATTTTATAGTTTTCTTATCTGGACATTAATATTATTTGTAGATCAAGTAGTGGTTCCTCGAGTTTCTCAGAAACTCGTTCTCTCTCGATTCTCTAGAATCTATAGAATGTCCCAACGGTTCCGCCAAGCAAAAAAGGTTGACAATCAATGCTCTAAGCAGACAAAACTAGTGGGAATTGTTATTACAATATATCAAACACGTAAATTATGATGCAGTTACTACATTTATAGAAAACACTTTTTTTCCAAAATTTCATTATGACAAAACAACATAGCATAAGTAGTGAAGATGTTATGTTTAACAATCATGATGAGGATCTCGTGCACAGTTTCTATGTTATATTGACGTTGAATATTATGAGGAGTATTCAAAATGGATAGCAATACAAAATATTTCCCCACACATTTAAAAAAAAATAATAAATACTTTTTTTCTTGATAAATTTTTCAAAATATTTTCTGTTGCCTGTAACATAGTTATAATATATAATTTTACTCTTAGTGAAGTTTTTGATACTAAAAGTTTATTGTTCTGCCGATAGCTGGTGATACTTTTCCATTACAGCGCAAAGTATCATATTATTAAGAAATAAAGTGACGCTTTTATTACGAGCAAAGTAAATATTCGTATGGGAAAAAATAATAACTGAACAATTTAGTCTAGACAAGTATTTCCACACAATTTCATCAGCAACCCCTTGTTTTAACAATCAGGAAAATTCTCACGAGTGAAAGACCTAACTTGTTCAACAGCTTGTATAGGGATAATTATACAAGATGATAGCTGATACGGTTATTTATTTTTGGTTAAAACGATAAATAAATTATTATTGTATGTATATGCAAGTATTTACCAAAGAAAATAAATTATGATAAATAAATTAAATCAAAACAATCTTCAACGAAATATTATAACTTGGGGACAGAAATTAGAAAATTAAATACTTACTGACTTAATTCTAAGTTCATAAATATATCCATTAAATGAATCTATAAAACATTTCTTTGCTCATTGCATATCTAATTAATGTCGACTAAATACGATATACTTGATATGTTTGTAACATATTTTTTTCTGAATTAACCAATAATTGTATTAAAAAGATTAATAAAAATATGTAGGTATGTTTTGAGCAAAAAAATGACTATATAATATGTAAGAATATCGTTAATAAGTTTATCTAAACAATTTTGCATGACATATATTGGCTCAGTTCGTATAGCGGTTGTAATTTATAAGTATAAAGCCGCAGATAGCTGCTGGATCAAAGTCACAGTTTGTCAATGTGTTATCATTAACTATTATCATATTAATACTTTTGATACTTTTAATTACAGTTTCAACGATTGTGTCGATTGACTGAAATATTAAATAACCAAAAAATATAAAACCACGTATTCTCTAAAAATATTTATTGTAAGAAAAAATTGTATATTGGTTTGGAAATTAAACAATTCAACGCATCTACCTATATTATATTATATGTATGCGATGTGATAGAGTTCATTAAAAGCTTCAAACGGAGATGGGCTGGATACATAGCTAGAAGAAAAGACAATCTTTGGACGAATTTAGTCATCCAGTGGTATCCAAGAGGTACAAAACGTTCGCAAGGTAGACCTAGAGGCCGCTGGATCGATGTAATGATAAAGTTCTACGGAAGTAGGTACGTGGTAACGCAACGCACATGACCGAGAGAAGTGGAAGCAGCTTGAAGAGGCCTTCATCCAGCAGTGGATAGATTCAGGCTGATGATGATGATGATGTATCTGTGTATTTTTTTTAAATTTTTACATTTTCTCCCAAAACAATACGCATATCAAAAATGTCAAATACCGACAGTTTAACGAATTCTAAAATAGAACAATTTATTTTAAATGTAAATGTGCCACTTTTTATAATTAAATTATAATATTTTGTATTGATACAAAAGGTAGTAATTATAATAACGTTACCTAGCGATGAATCATATAAAATAAGCATATATTTGACATATATATGGTGAAAATTATGAACCTCCTACAACTGATCATACAGGAGAGAACTCCAGGTAAGGACGATTCAAGTAGAAGACGAATTTCATCGCCGAATAATCTTAGGACATGGTTTCGTAAGAGTAAAGTATTACTACGGAGATTTTTTTGATGGTTACCAGCCTTCGTTGAAGAAATGACAGTTAAAGAAGAAGCAGATAATTAATTATTTTATGCAGTGCATGATATGATTAACAGTAATACCTACATTACTAAGATTATTTTACAGAATAGATGCCAGGAAATACATTGTTACTAGGTACTACATTTGAATTATTACTTATATAGTTTTTGAAAACACTTCTAAATAAAATATATTAAAACCAATACAAAAAATCGGTACTGTTCGGTTATACGGAATACAGCGGAAAACACATTTTGAAAATAGCCGATAAACTGGATTATTTGTTAGGCTAACCAAACCTAACCTAACCTAACCTAACCCAACCTAACATAACCTAAACTAACCCAAACTAACAAATAATCCAGTATATCGGGTATTTTCAAAATGTGTTTTCCGCTGTATTCCGTATAACCGAACAGTACCAAAAAATCTTTTTGGAAAAAGTAAGACACCCTACAGGAATCGAACCTGCATCTCTCGGGTTTCGCGCCCACACACATAGACCACTATGCTAGAGGTACCATACTTAATTACTACAAATCTTAACTAATGGCTCTTATAATACTCTCTAAAGCGTTTTCTAAATTGAACTACTATTGGCGATCGGCTTTTGTATTTTAAATCAAAGTAGGTATTACTTTAATTACTTACCGACGTCACGGATCACTCCAAGATATTTTAGTGTTTTGATATTGCTAATAATTTTTAATTAATTTTCTCTTTTATTTAACGAATAATTCACAAGATTTAAGAATGTAACATTCTAATTATTAAACATACATAATTTTTATGATATAAAATTATTTTTAATTAAAAAATCTTTTTGAAAAAAATATTCGTTGAATAAAATACGTAATTAATTATAAATATTACTTATATAATAAAAATTTTAGTGTAGCGTAATATGTAAGTATTATAATGAAAAAGTAGAAATATATTGTCTTAAAATAAATATACACCGGTTAGCTTTCGTGAATTTTGTCTCGTGTAATCGAACCCAGATGGATTTATACGTTGTTATTTTAGGTAAGAAAAACTTGGGCTCAATGTGCGCCTAAAATAATTCTCAAGTCATTTAAGCCGTGTCTTCATTAGACGTCCTGAGTGATATTGGATTATTTTTGTTAGGGAGAGATAAATTTTGGTAATTGTGAGCATGTTGAATGGTATGGAATACATCAAAATGAATAGCTGGAAAAGAGCTTAACACGAAATAGATTAGAATAATTTGAAATGATTCTTGAAGCAACATAATTATGTTCTTTTGAGATGCATAGAGCTTTACGATAATCTTCTACTTGTATCGTGTATGTATTTTCTTCTTCTTTGTGACAAGTCTTCAATGGCTACATAGGGTCTCTGCAAATGTTGAAAGTAAAGAAAATACCATTTTTCTCAGCTTACAGTATCTCGCTGAAGTTCAAGAAAATGTGTGCTCCCTGCATTTTATTCACAGTGAATCCTCCATTTTACAATATAAGTACATCTTACCATGACTCGCATTCTGTTAAGAGATTTCCATTTTAGTACTCATGACTGACTCTGATGATGAAGTGCTCTGCTCACCTTACTCGTTTGTACAGGCTTTTAGATACTAAATCCACTTTCCATGCGACCAAACTAACCTGTTCAGGTGAGATGATCAAATATGAGGTTATCGCTATAAAGCTTTGCCTGAATTTAAATATTAAGTGTTCTCACTCTTAGGCAGTGTTTTCAGTACAACCTGCAATTTGGTGGAATATATTATGAATTATGATAAAGGTATAAGATAAATTTCTATATATCCAAAGGAACATACCTAACTACCATGCGATTGGCAATGCCAATTGTAACGTCAATAATATTGCTGTTTTCAATTGAATCGCTTCGGTTATTGAAATATTCCGATTTTTATTTGTGTATTATTTACTCTTCTTAGGTATTACACTGTTTTTTATTTAAATATGAGTACTAATTTATTTCATTGTTGTGAACGTCTTAAAGTTGTAATTTATAATGTTGTCTGTATGGATAATAAATATACATTTTAATATGTATGAAGAAATAAAAAAAATGTCATAAGTAAGTTACTTACTTATTGCTATTGTTACTTACTTACTTACTTACTACTGTAGGTATGGCCCTCACAAGGGGGGGCTGACAGGGTTCTAGCCTGGGGGCCCGGGCTCAGGAATGGCCCGGTGTAACGAGTCGACCAGATAAGTGAGATAAACACAGATCACAAATTTTCTCTAGTAGTAAAAAAAAGTCACTCAATGATATTAACAATATAAATACCTAACAACTCCATAATTCAAATACATATTCAAATGGATGTACCTACATATTAAAAATACAAAATATCGCTAAAAATACACCTTAATTTTACCGCGTATTGAAAAAGCTACTGCAGCGCGTCACAATGTCTTTACCCTTAGCGATAGGTAGGGGGGGGCGCCAAACTTTCTAGCCTGGGGGCCCGCTTCAGGGTATGGGAGCCATGACTGTAAGTACCTATCAATAAGCGTGATTAAAAAAGATATGCTTTTTTAAATAAAGTAAGTACATATATACATTATATAGTCATACCATTATATTTTAATCGTAATACAGTAAATGACTCAGAAGTAACATTAATAATTAAAATTAAAAAAGAAATTTTGACTTTCACGAATAATATTTCGTGTTAAAATGAACGACTTTGAAAATAATTAAAACAACGTTAGTTTGACTTATCTTTGTATAGAGGTTATGGTATGATTATTTATTAAATATATTTATATGAAAAAACTCTAATTAACCTTTAGCTGCGAAATATTTTAAATATAAAATGGCATTATCAGCGAAATAATCTTCCGAACTTAATCGAGCGTAAAATTTTCGTGAAACGTTTTACTTATCGGTGACGAATCGAACTTTCCCTTTTGTATTTTTTCAGCGCCGTTTAAAAACGCAAGGGCGTCGCGACGACAGAGTCGCCGAAACAATAATAAAACCGTTCGGCCTGCTAAAGCCATCACACCGGAGCTCCGGGGTCGTCACTCAAGATCGTCTCATTTCACGAACTTCATTTATCGAGTTTATTTTCCCTCTCTGTTGTACGTGACACTGGGTGCAATAAAAGAGTTCAATAAAATTAGAGAGAGACACTAGTGAAGACATAAACGCACTCAACCGTGAATGTAAAATGTCTGGGGTGAAAACTGAAAGTTTATACTACAATATTTCAAGGGAAGCTAAGGTCAAGCATAAAAATGATCTCGATGAAATTAATGTTTGATATTGTAATACTGGTTTTTTGACTTTCTGTCCAACGCATAAAAATTCTGTAATGACGTAGTATTTATATTAACATTTTTTATGAATCATCGATTCAGAAGTATTTAAAAAAAAAGTTTTCTTCGTATTAGCATCTAAATAATAATAAATAATTAGATATGAAAAAGTCCCTGACCCTCGCACAATCTTTTTAAATTACCTAACGCAATCTTCTGACATTGTATACTGATTTAATCTATATTGTATGCAAAAAAATATATAATATCATTGTTTAAAATAGAATTATTACATAAAATGTTTTAAATAATCACAAAAAAAAGATACAAATAAATCCATTTAAGCATAGATTTTTGCGCAAGTTTCTTTTAATATAAAATCTACCAATAATTGATAGTTATCACTATTAAAATTGCTACCTAAGTAAATAATACTTTAACATTTTTTTCATGGTGGCAATGGTATCTAAAAACATAAAATAATAAGTATTGCATAATAGAATTTGATTAGTTTTTGTGAAAACATAATATGTTTTATCATAAGAGGCTGAAACTTTAATTCCTCCGTGCATAAGTTTTCTAAAACTAACCACTAGATAGTATCATTATTTAAATAGTGCATTTTGAATAGGTATACTTACGAAAAAAAAATACTTATAAGTGCTGTGGTATTTACATTAAAGATATTCCTATCTTATACGGGAAAATAACTAGGGTAATAATTATCTATCTACATTCATAATAAATCGAAAATAGATAATAAGATACAGACAGGTTTTTAAGTTTTTTTTTTGCTATTATAAGACGGTTTCTTAAATGGTTATCGTAGCGATATTTTTGTATGAAACGAAGTTGAAATAAATAAAGAAAATAAAATATTTTTAGAAATAACGCATACAAACCTCTGTCTACGTCTGTTCTGTCATTTTATGACATCCCTTTATATTAACTTATGCAATAACACGATAAAATGTTGTCACACTGTGCTTAGTCCCTATTCTAGAACAGGCATGTGACTTTGTAAGTAGACATTCACTTGTTAAAGGCTCATTTGTCAAACGCCAAAAACGTTTTTAGTGACGCAGAGAAATAATTCAAAGAAAATAATATACTAATTATATTGTTACTTGCAGTAATTTAAAATTTAAAAAAAAATAAACATAATGACTTTGGTAATCATTTCATGTGAAATAAATTAACAATGACTTATCCAGGAAATGAAGTTTTAATAATACTCATTATTTCCCATATGTAGGTACTATTCTTGTGCAGGAATCATATGTATGATGATTGATGACATTGATGACAATATTGAAAAAAATATGATTTTTTCAAAAGTATAATATACATACCTACGTAAAAATAATTGTTAATTCAACAAATTAATATCTATAGATGTTTAGACAATATTTTATTTAATATAAGTATGAAATGGTGGCGATTAGGGAATGTGCTCCCGAGACAATATAATATGTACCTACTTCATTTACTATATAAATTTATTTTTAGTACATATTATTATTAGTAAATTACTCTTATCCCTTCAAATTAAATGGATATAATACCTTATTATCAATTAATATTAGGTATATAGATTATTGCATTTTCCATATATATTAATGATACTATTCCAATACATTCTATATATACCATATTATTTTAATAAAGAAATAACTCAAAAAACATTGTTCCAAGATAATTTTTTTATACAAATTATTATTTTAATTTTAAAACCTTGACTTTGACGAAAAAACATTTTTTTTTATATTTAGCTTAGTAGAATTCAGCAATGCACAGTAAAATTTTACAATTTGATAAGGAATTAACTGAAAAATTACAGTATATAACTGAATTATAGATTAATTTCAGAAAGAAGACATTTCTTCGTCGAATGGCATTATTAACTCAAAACCTAGAAATTTTGAGTTGTTTTCTTATTGAAATGGGGTACTGATATATTATAATAGTATAATATTTTTTTGTATTAAAAAAAAATATTATAATTTAGAAAGGTTTTTATAGATTCTTTATATATATATATAGATATCTTTAAATAATATGAGTACCTATATGTAACTAATTGAAATACTATATAATGAAATATTAAATATTTACAATTATTAAGACGATAAATCTTTAATAAGAATCGCATGATTATGGTATTTGAATGAAATTATAAAAAATATATTGTACGGATTTTTTTTTTAAAAAGTTCACAGAGTGTACACATGAATAAATTCCCTTCTCATTAGGGGATGTTAAAGCAACAAAATACTGTTGCTTAAAATATCTACCGCCCTGTTGAGAATAAAAACACTTGCCTTTGCTCGTCGACTATGTAATTTACATCATTTGCATTTACACAAGTCATGTTAGTACCGACTTCATACAATATAATAAGATTTTTTTATACAAGTACATACTATGAATGTGACTTTTTACAGTTTATTACTGTGCGCTGTGTGAAAACATGACATTCTCTATTTGTAAGCATAATGTTATAAATCTGCCATTGAGTATGATGGTATTTAAAGATTTATTCAAGATGTTTTTTAACAAACTCCGAATTCTTTTCCTATAAGTAGGTGTATAGGCATATCCTCAAAATCCCTTCAACCAACTGGATGACTAATGTTTACGTCATAAAATGAACGGAAAAGGACCTAGAAGCTATGCGTAGCATCACAATTGGAAAACCACAGTACCTCGCCAACATTACGAGAGAATAGTATTCACCGCGTTATTATCGATATAAAAAACAAAGATATAGTAGGTACATACTTGGCAAAAGAAAATACTACATTTTATACATTTAGAAATGTTACAAGCTTTGTGATTTTGCAATTTTTGATTGAATAATGCTCTTATTGATATAAGTACTGATATTAGATTAAATGTTGTTTATTAAGTTATTCTCTTTGATCAATAGCAATACAGCCCAACGCAAGTATTAATTTATTAAATTTGCTCCATGATAATTAGTATTTGGCTGCACCTTTCCACTTATTTATCAAAAACAGTTTCTTATGATCTATTTTCCGCAATATTTCCAAAGCAAATTAAATTTCTAGAGGATTTTATCCGTTATGGGCGATGGGATTGTAAACTGCGACAACCATATCATTTTTACAAACAATAACTATGAAGTATCACTAACGATTTTAAATTTCCGAAAACGTATATTTAAAAAATATATATAATATAATAAAGGAATGTTCGAAACCAATGAACGAAAAACTTAAAGTATCATGCTTATATTTTAACATACAGCTAGCTACAAAAGATTAAAATATCTTTCACAAAAAAATATTACACTTTCTAGAGTCTTATAAGAGTTTCTCGTATAATATAAGCTATTATAATATGTTTTCGTCAGAAACTAACATCCCAAGATTGCTTTAAAGTAATGCAGATGACTATAGAAGTGATGACTTAAACGTGACTTTAATTAATGACCTGACGAGTCATAAGCAGGATATGAAAGCTGAAGAAACTCATTCTCGTCTAACTGATTATTTTATTTATCACTATCAATTAAAATTGTCAAAGTAACTAACTGCAGTAATAATATTAATTTTTTTTTGAAAATGGCATGAACTGTTTTGATGATGTATCTCCACTACAATGCAGAATAAATTACTTTGCTTTACTTTGGTTTGCTTTATCTTTAACTTCGCCATATCTTCAACTCTTAGACTAATTTTAGCTGTGACGTCCTTTCAAAAAATGTTAATTTCTTATTGTACTTTTTTTTTCTCGAGAAGTCACATAAGCAAAGCGAAAATTTCATAAAAAAAATCTTAAAATATGAGAAAACTGAAATTTCAGGAAAAAAATTTTTCAAGAGAAACGAAAATCAAGACTTCTTTATTTTGTCATATTATACTTTTTAGATATTATAAAACACCGGGTATTTTCAAGAAGTGGCTACCATAGATTGTCTTGAATAATTTCATCGGTTAAAGTAAAAATAAGATCCACAGTGATAAATATATAAGTATTAACAAACATTAGGAAAACTATATATACACATTTGTCATAGTAAGAAGCACTTGTTTATAAATCAGTGTGTGTATAAAATAAATACCATCAAATTAATAGGTATAAGAAAGTATTAAATTTTTTGATACATAAATTGCCTTAATATTTAATATTACGTATGTTAATAGTGTATGTGTATGTGTATAGTTAATCCAAGAGTATAGAGACGAAATAAAATTAGGAAACCGCACTACAAAATAATTGAGAAGAAATCAGTCACAAAAAAAACTTTCAAAACGATGACTATGTACTGAAATCAAAGCTTAATATATAATGGCCATAGTAAGTATTGACATATCAACTTAATCAAAGTAGATATGTTTCACAAAATCACGTTAGTACGCACAAGGGGTACGTCTTATAGCGCATAGTACTCTAGTGACATTCAAAGATAACAATATACTGCTATGTTCAAATAATGACATCCTAAACCCTACCGGATCAACATGACTTAAAGTAAAGTTGAGTAGGTACTAACTTAAGTACCCACTTAATTCTCTAAGGTAAGGATATGGAGACAAATCATTGGGGGAAAATATGTTTACGTACCTACTCATAATGTATATACTTTAGGCATCTTCTTACAGTTTCTAAGTAAACATGTTTTCGTGGTTCATTGTGTTTCTTTAATATTAAATATTAATTAATATAGAAATTGGAATTGATTCAGAAAGAAAACAAAAACAAATTTGAAGAAAAAGTACAATTATTTAAAAGTAACATATCAAATTATGAAAAGAAGTAGGTAGACAACAGAAGAAAAAAACATTTATTGCAATGCTCGATTGAATTAAAAAATGTGTTTAGTGGGCATAACGCGTAAGCACAGAAATATAATAATTAGATAATTTATTAGATTTTCATAAAACGTTCAAGCGTGGCTTGAAATAGATATAATATCCAGACAATAATATAGTCATCCGATGATACATAAGGGGTATAAAACGTCCGAAAGTTAGAGGTTGGTGAATCGTGACATAGTTAAATTGTAAGAAAGTAGGTATATGACACCGCAACGCACTGGATCAAAAAGATTAATTAGATCAGCTCAGATATGCTTACATTATACCAATGTACTTACATAATTTAAATACCTAGAAAAAAATCAACAAAGTGGTGAGCGCGAGAGTAACAGAACCATTCTCAATGAATATAATAATACATAATATTATGAATATTATCGTTGTGTTCTAAGAAAATCGAAAGAGATTTAGTTTAATGTAAATAAATTAAAACGGGTTCATTGTAAAATACTTGAAAATGTATTCATTTTCACGGTGTAAACAAACCTCTCAAGAAATTACGATGAAACGATAGCTTTTAACAAGTGATTGCGAGAGCTTTCATAAAAGAACTTTGATAACCTAGTTACGTTTCCTAAATTCTTTCGCAGACTTGTGCTTTTGCTCAAAGTGTTAAGTTTTCACATTACACAAGGCAAGCTGTTGATATTTCACGTTAAGAAATGTCGCGTTGGAGAAATATGACGATGAAAGTGGAAGCTCTGATTTAATAATACCAGTGTAGGTTTAAACATGAAACAACTGTTCACAACATTATTTCTTAACTCAGACTCTTGTTACTGTACTGTATAGGCAGAATATGAATTTAAGGAAGTTATTTTTGAACTTAAGTCAACAAATTAATGAAGCGGTTCAGTGGGTAGGTACCTATTTTTTTGCTTAAAATATTTATATACGTTATAAACATAATGATTTGATGAGATTTCTTAATATATTTTTTCTGCTTGCATTTTTTTTTCGACCATGTCCGATCCTAATAAAATCATAATATAGGCCTCCACATGGTGGAGGTTTGTATTAACAGATTCTGTTTTTACGAGAAATGGATGTCAGCCACTTGCTCAACCTATTAGGTCCATACTTTGACTCAAACACAAATTGAAAAATAATGTGTTTATTTGCCAGACCCAGGATTCAAACCTGGGACCCACGACGCTATAGACCGACGCTTAAGTCACGCGGCCACCGTGGGTGTCTTTAACTACACTTAAACGAGGATCTTGACGTTATTAAGCAGTCGTATTAACCGAAGATTTTTATAGCTCCTCGTATTGTAATAAATACTATATAAGAGAGAATTAACTGTATTCATTATCAGTGAGCATTTACCATGTGCATAGTGCCCGAAGACGCCGAAAGGAAAAACCCGAGTCTGTATATTTGGATGGGTGGACGGAGAGACTACAGCAACTAACCTTTTTTTATGGTGGGTAGAGAATGTATTCTTGGACTCCTGAAGCACTCTTGGATTAAGGGTCACTCACTCGCACATCAGTTATGTTATAAGTTAAAATAAATGTTTATATGGTTGAATCGGCACGTATTCCTTCGCACACGCTCACCGTGTATTGTAAGTGTCTATTGGTTTATAATAAATAAATATTTGTAATTGATGTTGATCTGATGGAGATCGATGTGGTATTGAATTAAAATGTACCCAGAAGACATAGAGCTTTGGAAGGTGAAATGAAAATTTGGATATGAATTGGCGCAAATATTAAGTAAGTATATGAAAATACTCATCCAGACAGTGAAGATGTAAGTTCAAATCTCAATCGGTTTAACTGTTTTTACATAACATTTTAATATTTTAATATTTTAATATTTAGATATTTTATTTATCTAAGCTTATAGTTTTTTTTACGGTAAATGTTAGCCACCACTTAATTAAGTCCATGCTCTGAATTTCACAGCATTAAAAATATATGTGATAAAAGACAATTTATGATAAAGATGTATTCTGTAGATTGTAGAGAAAAAGAAATAATATAAAATAACGATGGTGATGATTCTGTTTATCTGATAGATATCAAAAAATATTCCGTTATATTCAATTTGTCTCAGTGATTCGTCTGTTTCTGAATGACATGAAAAAAATATCCGTAAACTGACTTCATATGGAAAGTTAAGATATCAACGACGCTCGATAGATGGAAGATTGTTATCTTGTGAAAGTTTATGACGGAGATAAAATTAAGTTTTCACCCTCTTTACATTGTCTGTTCCGGAGCACTGTGACGTAAAAAAAACTTTGACAAAGTAGATATCTACCTTGGCAGTTTCCATTATTTGTATGTACGCCGCATACAAATGCGTGTCTTTATGCTCACAAAGGTGTGCGTGACCTGTAATATATTTTTATTTATAATATTATTTTGGCCTTATGCTCCTATACCAGTAGGTACTAAATCAGCTCTAATGAATTTAATGCTGACCTAAATGCATTTTATTTTGGCCATTTAATGGAGCTTTATTATATTTATTGTGCGATATATTAATTTTTATTTACCTTGATTAAATGATTAAATAAAGCGACGTTTAAATGACTATTTTTATTCAAATCCGATTTTATTAATTTATTCATTATTTTAGTATATTTTTATCCTTCTATCGAATAATATTTACTTTAGCAATGTCGCACATCTAAACTCGTTACTACTGCGACACGTAGAATATGTAGATGTGATTTTGTTGGAACATATTCACAAAACGTATATAATTTAATGTACCTACACACAGCTCGAATGTAATATTTCAGTTTGAAAAAATAACTGGTGTCGACACATTTCACTCGGAATGAGGCGCAGGTGTATGTCACATCGGCACATTGGCACATTGGCAGAACTCCTTTTATATTCGGCTAGCCGTATGACGTCATGGCTTTGCCTATGCGCACGGAACAAAATTGCAACATTTCGGTGAGTTTTGATTTATTATGACTATATCCAGGTCGAAACGATTTACAATGTGCGACCAGGCTTAATATTATAATGCCACAAGATATTGATAGATCATTATCATTCAATGCCAGTATGTGATAGACACCTACAGATCGCATTACTTTTCTATTCATTAATAGAACGTTATTAAATTTAAAGAACAATGAATGTACATGTTAAAAATACGTGTGAATGATCAACATTTTTAAATATATATTAAATAATATAATTTAATACTATTTTGTTTTTGAATGAGATACATACTATTTTTTTATTATTGGGTTTTCAAATACTTATTATCTGCAAAATATTTTATTTTCTTTTATTGTAGATATTAACTGTCAATTCATGGCGGAACTGCATTGTATTATTGATTTATTTAATTAAACGCAATTTTTTTGGTACTTATTCCACTTATATTATTTAATAAATCTGGAAAATTTTGAATAAATTAGGTTGAGAATGTGGCTAACATCCATTTCTCCTAAAAAACAAAATCTGTTCAAATAAACCTTTACTTCATGGAGGCCCATATTATGATCTTATTGGGATCGGACCTGTTTTATAAATATTATTGAGTAGAAAATGTCCCTCTGAGGCGGACGAAGCCGGTCCAGATTTATTAAATAATAAAAGTGGAATAAGGTATTAATCAGTATAATTAGAATTAATTAATCAGTATAATATTTTATATTAATAATTTTCCAAGTTGATAAAACATATTACGGTTATCAAACTAAATTATCCGAATTTTAAATAAAATTACAAATAGTATTCAACTTCTTTATCTAAATAAAATCAGTAGAACTATTATACTGATCATAAAGACATTAATTATTATTAATTAAATTATATAAATCATAAGAATTAGAGATTCATAGAGATTAGAGAATATTAATACTGTGTTTATTGATTCATTGATTAGTACTATTTACAAGTAGGTACCTATTTAAATAAATATACAACGAATTGTCTTATTTCGTGTAGGTTGGTTTTTCTTATTTTAATAAGTAATAAGTAGTTAATAAAAACGAGCAAATTGGAATATTATGGGCTAGGTATTTCGACTTTTTAATCGACATTTTTTTGCGTTTTTTTAATATTGTGTCTCACAACTTTATAATATACTTATATATAAATTTGTATTCGATACTTTTTTCAACACGCGATTTCAAATTCAGATTGCATTCATTATTTTTGTGGTTTTGCCTTTCAATATCAATGCTACATTTATACACCCGGATGTTGAAAGTCACTGCACAAACGGTGAACCGGAAATGGTCATACTCAGCGGATGCCATTTTTTACATGTCCAAGGAGGGTACAACAAACGAAACGGAACGTAACTCGCATCGCTATGTGAACACCAAGGAATCCATTTTGATTTGTATTTTTTTGTTGGTTTTTTATTATTTATTTCTGCTACACACAAACGGGAGACGTTTTTTTATTGAAAGGGGATTTTAAAATTCTTCTTAGCATTTTAGCCTGTGATGTATCAACATCCGGATCAAATAAATAGCGTTGTAACATCACATGAATTTCTCGTGTATAAATTACGTCAATATAGATTAGTAGGTATGCAGTGAATGAAATTCTATATAATTTCAAAACTATTATAAATGTCTATAAACGCTGGTGGGTAAATTATATAGACAAGCCCTTGATAATATTAGTATACTTCTTCATACAAAAAACTCATCTGATCAAGATTTCTAATAAATGATTGAAAATATTATGATCATGGTAGCCAATAAATAGGGGTGTAATGAGTGTAATGAGGTATATCAGGCTTTCATCCAGCAGTCGATGTATTCCGGCGAAGGTAAAGATGACTTTAAATGAATTAAAATTATTTCAGATTAGTTATAAATATAAATATGTATTACAATTTTCAAATTATCAAACAAAGTACTGATTAAAGGCCATTGTTCTGTGAGCCAACTAATGTAGATAGCTATAATATTGATGATTTATAAAAAAATATCACCTGATTTGTACAAGAATAGGTAAACATTAAACTAACCAAATACCTAAAAGCCAATTATTAACCTTCAAATAAAGAGAGACGTTAGAATTATTTAAATGATTTAGTTACCGAATTAAATAAAATTATAGTATTATGCAGAGCGTTGGAGCGGAGCTCGGAGCAGGAGCACGAAGTACTGGAGCAATGGGATTTTACCCGGAGCACAGAAAATTTATAATACTCCACTGCTCCGGATGTTTTTTATGTTATTAAATTTTCGTCCTAAAATCCAATGAAAATAGTATATTTTGACACTTTCCAAGACTGGAATTATTTGAAACATGTCAACACTGCCGAGTGATAAATAACCTTACTTTTTGGCAGAAGAAGCAAATAATGAGACATGATTTGCTGTCGGTGAAATTTTCTTTAATAGAATTAATAATGAAAATAACGATTATTTTAAAACTACTTACCTAGGTACTTATTTTTTTAACATTTGTATATACACTCGTATAATACTTATTAAAATTTTTACCCGGAGCGTAGCAGACCCTGGAGAGGAGCTGTAGCAAGTATTAGCCGGCTCGCACATCACAACTCGCCTTGTGTGCCTGACGGCCATAAATCAAATTTTCTGAGACCGCCGATGAATGTTGCATGCTACAACCTCGCACATCTGCCTAGCGGCAAACGTCAAACGCCAAAAAGAAGAGTCTCTCGTCTGCCATTTTTATTGTGTTGATTGTATGAACAAACGTCAAACGCGGTGACCAGCGATGAGCGAGCAATGACAGTGTAGACAGAGACAGAGACAGAAATGGCCGATGGCCGCAGGCTGTGCGCTTGCGCGGAGTCGACTTTTTTTAGATACAACATGCAGGCTGTAGCAAATGCGACATGTTGCATCTGCGGATCGTCTCGCGTCGCAGTTGCATCGGCTAATCTGCGAAGCTCCATTTGATAACGTTTGTTTCTTGGTTTACGATGACGTCACATCGACGAATTTGTCATAAGACGCATGCGGCGAGTTCTGATGTGCGAGCCCTCTTAGGTCCCGGAGCGGAGCAACTCAAAAAAGGGTCCGCTCCAACGCTCTGGTACTATGTAGGGTGGAGAGTCTTGGTCGCTCAGACTTAACTCAGAATATGACTGAATTTTTGGGTGGTGACGATCACGAAGACTATATTGTATCCAGCAATATAACTTACCCTATAATACCATTAGATAATACTGTATTGCAGTAGTGAAGTCTATTAAAATCCGCCATAAATAGCGCACATTACACTTTATTAGTCATACATATTTGTTTTTACTACAATTTACAGATGGTATTGGTTAGTTTTAAAAATCAATTAAACCCTATCTCAGCCAAACCATAATAATTTTGGTATATTTTGGGCGATACGACAAAAATTTTGCACATTTTTTCATCTATACTAAATTTGTTTTCGTTGGATTAAAAATACATATTACACATATTGTTGGTAATTTTTTTATAAGCCCTGTCTAAACCAAACTATATTATAGAAAAAATATTATTCTATTTATAAAATATTCAATGTTATGAATGATTTAAATGCATAATTTTAGCATATATTCTTTGATTATTATTATCCATTATGGCTTCGTTTTCACAGGGTTAATTGAATTTTAAAAACTAAAAAATACCATCTGTAATGAATTGTTGTCTTATTTCAATGAAAATAAATACGTATGACTGACACAGCTTAGTGTGCATTATTTATGGCGGGTCTTAACAGCCTACCTCCACCCTTCGCCACTGCTGTATTGTGATTATATAATTACTATCAGTGTATGTATGTGTGTCAGGTCGCAAGACAAAAACTGTTATCCTAATCAGATTCATGGCCCAAAAAGGTTAATAAACCCTAGTCTAAAAGTACAGTGATTTTTTTCCTTTAGATATGAGGAGATAAATTAATTTTATGTTGATTTATACCACAAAAAAAACATAATACAAAATCCATATTATAGTTACAAGTTACAACCTACCACGATGACTTTCATAAACTAACGACATCTCAATAATCCAGTGTCTCAGGCGTCGAGCTATTTCAACACAAAGGCGTAGGGGCTTTCCTTGAATTACGCTCGTCTCACGTAGTGTGTCGTCTTGCAATGGATAGAATTAAAAATTCAAACGTTGTCAGGTGATGAGGCATTGTGATTGAAGCATCAGGCGCGTTAATGAGCCGCGGGATGAGCTCCCACGCGCCGCCCCTGGGGCACAATAGAATACGGTTTAGTTATAACATACACCAACTGAAACAAAAGTCTTATTTTATAACAATATGCCTACGTCATTGTGAAAGTCTACCACGGTTACTCGGTGCTTTAAGCTTGAATACCTATATGCCAGCGTCATTATATCGAGTTAGTGTTTTTTAACGTGAATGGCAGTATATTAATTCAACGTTTACACTTTTATTTGAGAGACTATTAAGTAATATGTAGTTTAGTTACATGTATAAAATATAGGCAGTGACGTTCCGTGGGTGGAAGGTAGGGCGTACAGTGGAAAATAAAGTAAGGGAAATGACTAATACAACTTTTAGAAGGTTTCGCGCAAATGACATTATTTGTGTGCAGTGCAGATACAGTATTCGTACTCTAACTGTTAGTAGATATTTACATCAGAAGTTTTTCATTTAATGTTGCCATCAATCATCAATAAAATATAGTCAATAATGAATTCACATACAATTTGGAACTAAAAAACTATAATGGCAGAGCTTGGATCACGGGTGGTGTAGATAGGTACAAGTTTTAACCGAATTCCGCTGATAGATAAAAAATACTTATGTCCCTACTATAATATGCACATAATATAGATATTCATACATGAACGATGGTAGCCCACATTTGTTGAACACTTTACGCCTAAGTCACAGTGGGAGGTCACTTTTGAAGATACTGTTCAGGATATCCTATTATTGGCAACAATTTTATTTATTGATTAAAAATGATAACAAATTTTATTAAAATATATAACCAATAATATTTATATTCATTATATTAATAAAATATTATGACTTAGATTGTTAAATATGGCTAAGGTATTTAAAATGATCCATAATAACTATTATGTTAAAAATAATATGAGGTTTAATTCATTCATAAGAAAAAAATGGAATTGATAGCATTAGATATTATATAGTAACGATGTAGGTATAACTCTTATTATTACGATATATAATCATATTTTAATAATACGTACCTTAGTTGGGATCCCTTCGGAATAGGATGCACGCGCTTTTAAATGAAAGCCGTGTACCTAGTAGGTTTAAAGAAAAATATTTCGAAGAAAAAAGTATTAATAAACTGCGTTGTTAAACCAAAAACTATCCTCATCAATGGCACTCAAATCAATCAGGTCAGTTACTACGTGTATATCAGATAAAAAATGTCAATGAACGTTGGTATGTATATCGAGATTGCTCGCAGAACCAAACTGACATGGAGTGGATTTGGGCGCCTGAATAGTATCTTCAAAAATGACCCCCCTACTGTATCTTAAGCGTAAAGTGTTCAACCAACATGTGCTACCAATGCTCACATATGCGTGTGAAATATGGACTCTTCATGTAAGATAAATCTAAAAATCACAAGTAGCGCAACGTGACATAGAAAGACAAAACGCGTAGAAAAAAACCAATAGATCAGACATGGCTGCGAAGAATTAAGGACCGATAAAATTGAGGGTGCTAAGGGAGGCCTTCATCCATCAGTGGATTGACCCCGGCTTATGATGATGATAATAACTTTGCATGACATAGAGTAAATTCATAAACGTAGGTTTTATCGATATCGATATCGATAACAATACAAAGTATTTCAGTGAAGAACGATTACCTTTTTTAAGCTTTGAGCTTTTTTTAATGCTCGACAATCTACTTATAGTTAAGATAAATATCATTAAAAGCAGTTCGTTAAAATGAAACATAGGTATATACAAAGAAGTATAAACATGTTTGCTGTAGGTATCCAAAGCAAGTAAATCAAAATATGGAAAACAATTTCATTTAGGCGTAAAGCTCAACTGCACAAAACTCCCTGAACTTTCCTCATCGCCACGAGCTTACAATCAACACTTGCATGAATAACTAAAATTGATTATCAAAAGCTCGCACGAAAGTGTAAAAGTTAAACAAGACAAAAGCTCCCCGCATACGGTTTCAGGTTGTAGTTAACTTTAGTGCATGTTGGATACACTTCCGCCTGATGTTGGTGCCCCAAATATACGGAAATGAGTACCCAATTTTATTTTTATGAATGTAGTTTGCATATTCGGTAAACAATTTATAATAATTTAATTTATTAGCCTAGAAATCTAAATTAAAAACAGAATTGTGTTAGGTAACAAATGAGGCTTCGGTCTAATAAATATGCTACATTGCAACGCATTAAACCGATATTAATATGCATATTTAAAAAAATACTAATAATATCAATTATGGCTAAAAAACTGGTGCATTGACACAGTTATGGAAAGAAGATTGAGCTTATTTTATCGGAGCGTGCTGCGTGGTATCTTCGAACCCATCAACGACATACAGTTCGTATGAAGTCTAAAATATAATAACAAGTTTTAAACATGAGCCTATACATCGCCTAGCAAAGTTAACCACCTTAGATGGCTGGGCCACAATAATACAGAGTGGACATTACGCTTAACAAAGAAACTGATGTTCTGAAGCCGAAAATATAGATACAAATGAAAACCTTGGCGAGCTCCTGCAAGATGGAGGAATAACGTCGTGGATGTATAGTGGGGAACCAGCTTTGGAAAGACCCTAGAATACCAAGATCCATATAATAAGGTTGTAACACTAGGATGCAGTAGAAAACATTTTTGTTTTTATTTAGAAATCAAACATACCTGTTATTTAATGAACATACACAATTTTGAAAAACACTGAGAAAATAATAAATAATAGTTAATTAATAGTATCCATAAGATCACTTAAGGCGAAGTCTTCACTGAGCCTTTTTTAAAGAGGCGCCTAGCGGAAAATACGAAGCTTGCAATTTGAGACAGGTATTTGAGGTATTTGACTAATTCATAGTTTTAATATTTTTTATATATATTTTAAAAAACATCGATTTTCATAAAAAATATAAATGTGTATAACTTCAAATCCTTTTTATTTATATTTATATAAATATTTTATTTATATTTATAAAAATAATTGATTTGATATAAATAAAAAGGATTTCAAGTTATACACATTTATATTTTTTATAAAAATCGATGTTTTTTAAAATAGATATAAAAAATATTAAAACTATGAATTAGTCAAAAATCGCTTAGGTGATGCTTAGAAAACTTAATAAACTAATTTTTAATAATAAATATGACCATAAAATATATGTACCTAATAATAGGGTGCGGTCCGATTTAACAAATTCACATTTTATTACATTTTTTACAATTGTAAGTTTATCTTTGACTTCAAATAAAAAATATTTTTCTTTTTAATGTTTTCAGATACATATTTATTCATTAATATAGTTGAAATTGTAAATTATCAAAAAAATGTCTCAAATTGCAAGCTTCGTATTTTTCTGCTAGGTGCCTCTTTAAAAAGGGCTCAGTGAAGACTTCGCCTTAATCAATTAAATATGTGCTGTGCACTGGCCAAATTATTTTACCTAAAATAATGTTTAATAGGTACTTGAAATTTAGATCTCCCTTGTAATTATCGTGAAGATATTACTTACCAATAAAAAAAATCTTTTTAAAAAAAGTAAGACACCCGGCAGAAATCGAGCCTGCATTTCTTACGCCCCGTCCGCGCATTATCCACTATGCTACGAGGTGACATACTAATTGCGATAAATTTTAACAATTGGCATTTTAATACCTGCTCATCAGTGCTCCTCTAAAGAGAATGGTACATTCTTAAATCTTGTGAATTATTCGTTGAATAAAAGAAATTGTTAATTAAATATCATTTAATATAAACAGTGCCGTTAAAAGGGGATTTGATAGGCCAGCCAAAAATTGTAAATAATGGTGGCACCAATCTTATCTATCAATCCTACCTATTTTACATTAATTAGGTAACTCCCAAAATCTATATTTTCATACAGTTATCTGCTTTAGATGTTATAATACACATTCGGTTTATATTCTAATTCAAGTACATACCTGCATTAAAATATTATTTATGTTCAATGAAAACATATTGTATATAATATTATGCCTCAGGACTTTAAAATATCCTTACAAATCCAATTTATCACATTTTATGGGGGTAGTGAAAATTTAAATACAACGCGGTCAAAAACTAACGAGACTGTTTGACTGTAAATAAAGCAATTATCAAAAAGTAATGTGTTTGTTAGCCGTGAGCTACTTACGGACATTTAGATAACGGGTTAATCATTTCCTTGACGGGAGCATACACGCCCTGTTATTCAAGCATACAATATGATAGATATAAAACGTAGGTGTTGGTTGATTCTGTGTCACCCTATATTGTATTTTTAAATAATCAAATGCATATTTTTTATCCGTTTGTCACATTTTCACTTCGATTATTATTAAATATGATTTCGATTTATTTTATTACATCGTCATCATCATCATCATCAGCCTGAGTCTATCCACTGCTGGATGAAGGCCTCTTCAACCTGCTTCCACTTCTCTCGGCGCTGTGCGTTGCGTTGCCACGTACTTCCACAGAACTTTATCATTTCATCGATCCAGCGGCCTCTAGCGACCTCTACCTTGCGGACGTTTTATACTTCTTGGATACCGCTGGATGACTAAATTTGTTCAACAATTATTGTCTTTTCTTCGAGCTGTGTCCAGCCCATCTCCATTTGAGGCTTTTGATGAACTCTATCACATCGCAAACCCTTGTCTGCTTCCTTATCCACTTATTCCTCTTTTTGTCTTTTCGCGTTATGCCCAGCTTGCACCTCTCTACACCACGTTGTGCCACTCTAAGTTTCTGGATCTCTCTTTTACTTAGGGTTCATGTTTCACACGCATATGTAATTACAGGAAGCACACACTGGTTGCAGACTTTGCGCTTTAGGCACAGTGGAACGTCACTTTTGAATAAGGATTGCAATACGGAATGATAATACCAATACCGGTATCTCGGTATTTCCAATTGAATACCGGTATTAATACCGGTATTAGGAAAAATATAAAAAACGAAAACCAATATAAAAATCTCTTTAAAATATTAATATTTTATAGCAAAAGTATCTAACTAAGTACCTACATATATGTAATTTTTAAAACAGGTAAAGGTAAGATATGCTGATGTTTGCAAATATCAATAAGTATAGTATGTAGTTGAACTATTGGCACTTTCTTCTTTGAATGATCTTTCAATAAATTTATTTTATGAAGTGTTCTTGGATGTGTATGTGTCCCACTAGTAATTCCACCTAATGTTTTATTGCCCTTTTTACATTTAATAACTTTTTAACTTATACCGTAAGAAGTAAAACCAAATATTGCTCACTTTAATTCACTTTACTCATTAATCAATACATTTTATATCCACTATCAATACCGATAATATCGGTATTGTCTGATTTTTAAAACCGGTATTTCGGTATCGAAAAATACTGAGATACTGGTTTTGAAATACCGGTATTGCAATCCCTACTTTTGAAGACATTATTCAGGCGGCCAAATTATTATTACATAATAAATACTAATTATAATTATTATAATAATTGAATATGATAGTCTTTTTCGCATACCTCTATAGTTTATATTTTGAGTCTTTATTGCGTTAGTCTTTAGTTTTTTTCTAGTCATAACGTTGTCAAATTTCTGCAAATACCCTGTACCAAGCGACTCCAAAGTTTTTCATCACATATCTTAGACCAATACTAGTAGAATTTGATTTCTTCGCTCAGAGCAAAATGGTTTACGTCATTTCGATATTATATTGAAAATATTACATACTAACAAATATTAACCCCCCACCCCCATTCAAACGCAAAAAAAATATTATTTCGGTAAATGGAAGCCATCTCGGTGGGTTGATTCCACTCCTCTAGGCATTCTGCAACACCTAAGACCTGTGACCACTGGAAGACCCGCAGTACTCATAAATTGGTGAAACCATCTGAGCCACCGTCTGTCTTAATAGTATTCCGATACGGCATGTAGAAAAGATAAGACAGCGCGGATGATACTAACGGACACTAACGATCTTAATTTTAATAGCCATAAAACCACGTGCATTCGACAACCACTAGTGGATCCGACAACTAGCAACAACTCATAGATGAACAGCCTTAGTTATACCTGCAAGCCAGTTGTAACTGCTTGAATAAACGTACGGTTTATTCAAACAGTTAAAAACCGGAGTGTCTAGGTATGGGAATGTACCTGGAAAAGTACGGTATTTCGCGACCGAAAAGACTTAAATCTAAGGGTAACTATTGAAGTCAATGGCACCTGCTATATTTCGTTAACCCATCCCCATAGCTTTAAAGACCAGTAAAAAAATATTATGGATTTCTTTTCAAAATGGACCTCCAAATATTTTTTGTGTGCGCTCTGTGTCTTTATATGTACCTATACCAGATCATGCAGCGACTGACATATTACATTATGGTGGATACAATCAAAATAATGTTCTTCCATGCATTTTTATTTGAAATTGTTTTTATTCATATCGTGAAAAAAAACAAATTATAACTATTAAATAGTTAAGCATAGCATCAGTACAGTTTTATACCGCTATAATAATAAAATGCAAGAGGTATTATTTTAAGTTCTTCATATTAGCAAATGAAAATTTAGCAATTGCATTTCGCTTGCATTTTCCGCATGACGTCATCTTTTGCTCCGCCGGAAAAATTACAAAAACATTATGGAGACCTTTTTCCCGCGGGTAATTACGAAAAAGAATGAACCTCTCTCTTTTCCCAGCGGCGCGGACATAAAACGTAACATTTTGTTCTTTGAAATTGCATTTTTAAATGCACAATACCATGTTACTGCATGCCCGGCAGTGAGTAGAGGATTTCGCGGTGCTTCTCAATCTGGTCCTGCCATATTCTCAAGGCAATCTACTGGTCGCGAAATGATCCATAGTCCACCAAAAAATGCACGATATCTTAAAGTTTCTTAAAATTTAAAATTTTCATGTAAAATTCAGACTTATCGATGATTTTATTGTTGAAACTGACCTATGACAAATATTCATCGGAATTTCTCTTTCGATTAGCTTAACAAATGGAACACGTAAATCAAGTTTTTGTTTGTAATTTTAAAATCTAACTTTACTTACTAAAAGTCGAGAGTCTAAAAGAGTCAAGCATATAAGAAAATTGATCAAAAATGCACCTATATATTATATTTGAGATAAAGTGTATACAACCCTCTTCTTAAACTAATATTTAATTATTGAAATATTTAAATTCACTTGAGGACAGTTTTGCATTCACTTTGATGGGGGCCATAAAGAAAATGGTGCATTATTTAATTTAATCAAACCAGCGTAAGTTTTATCCGAATCACCTAAGTGGGTCGTAAGGGTATGTAACTATGTTCTAATTATAGTAATATTCGCTAGGAAATAGGCTATTAGTTCTAAATGAATTTCAATTGAATTTTCTAATGAATATATAACCTATGAATATATATATTATGTATATATATCGATCTATGACTGCATTATCTACTTATTTTCTAGTTTATATAAAATTAATTATTATTATTTTTATATAATACATAATATATACCTATATTAAGATTTTTTATTTTGTATATAATACTATTAGATAATGTTTATAAATTAGACAGTGATATGTAATTAGTTTGTTTGGTTTGTACGAACCCCTCTTCGGGTGAAGGCCTGCTCCAAAGAGTCCCACTGGACCATTTATATAACATAATATTATATAGAGTGAAGGTTGTATATACTGATTTTTTTATGAGGAATAGTTGTTAACCATCCATCATTCGTCCAACCTATTATAATCTTGCACTATAATAAGTTTTTTGAGCTGACTCGGCAGGACCCACACCTTATTTTGACAGTATTTATACAAATATGGCCACTTTTCGCGCATGACAGATGTATCTACTATTAAATTCAACAATCGTATAAAATAAATATTTCACTTTTCAACAGCAGTTCTTTCTATCGAAGGATGACTAGTATACTTAGGCTTATCATAATTATGAAACACTAAACCGGGACAGAGACGAGGTATAATAGGGCAAAGAAACAAATTTAACCACCAAGAATTGTTTTATTAACTATTAAAAGTATGTACAAAGGAAGAATGCAGAAGATCTGCTGCAGCAGAAATGTAAATTATTTATTTTACCAGTCGTACCTACTTCTCTCTGGAATGAACATTTTTCGCACCCTCCCCGCTGTCCCATCACATATACGCTACTAAACGGTCAATCATGAAAATTTATTATATTGACAATCAATCATTCATACGCGGAACAACAGCCGGGACAAAATGCCAAACCGGCCGGGACGCCGGGACCAATGTGTGAATCCGGGTCGTATGGTAAGCCTACGTATACTAAATGTATACCCATCGCCAATACGTCATCGACATGAAAGAAAATATTAAGGTAAGAAATGGTAAATTCTGAATTAAATTAAATATTCATAATTGCGTATTATTGTCAACCGTGATGTAATGTCTACAGAAAATCTTTCATGTATGACGATTACGCATTCTCAGTGAGTTTACTTTAATTAAAGTATTTATTTACCTACGTTATTATATTGTGCTCATAATGGGACAATGAAGTATGAACAATAGTTAGGTACCTACTCTTAATTTAACATCTTCCCATTTCTTTGGTCCTTTCATAAAGATAGTGATTTAAAAACATATTCGTCTTTATAAAGCATAATGGGTATAACAAATACATCGCATATCTGAAAACGTATAAAAGTAAATATCATAATCAAAATGCTTCGTGTATCTGATTTTTTTAAAATAGAACGATGATTTAAAATGAAATTTCTATTTTGGCATGAGACATCACAAATTAGTTTTATTGCTTTTTAGAAAGCGAGGGGTATTTAAATTAAGATGAATGAATTTTTACTCATTTTCTGCTCGGCTATTGTTTGAAATCTCAATTTAAAATTTCGCTCCACCCCTTGCCCATCAGACTGTGAAAAAACTAATATTACAAAATAAACGAAACTTAAAATAAAAACATGGAGCCACGTATGATGTGTAATCATTCTTGCCATTATTTTTTAATATCCGATCAATTTATTATTATAACGAGGAACAATGCCTAATTTATTATGATGTTAAACGAACGATGCAGTCGAAACGTTTCCAATTTAAAAACCTGCCTACCTGGCTTCCAATCATTATCGAGTTATTTATTATTGTTTTTTATACGGCGTGTTTGTTTTTTAAAGCAGCGTTTGTTTTATACACTAAATCCAGGAGAGCTCAATCATAATATGAATCTGAACATAACGCACAAACAATAAATGTATATTAATATATATAATATACATAATTTAAAAATATCTCATGCATATACACACTAGAAAAAATCGTTTTTTGCAGAAAAAAAATACGACGCCCAACGGGACTTGAACCTGTATATGCTGGATTGGCGCCTAATATATTACAACGTTTTTATTAGCTCCTATTCTTGTTTGTCCGGTGGTTGTTTGTCCAGTACAAATCTTGCAATCGATTTTCAACTAACTTTCCGATTAGCTAGACATTTGAAACTTTTAGAATATATCGGAACACGATGCCAATGTATTATTTTAATACTTTTAGCCATCTTTAAGCAGAATTGAATTTATTTTCAGGTAATTCTGTTTTGTATGGAAAGTTATTTCAGAACAATCCGTAAAAAGTAAAAGACTATTATTGGTTGCTAAGGAGGTGGTCCTAGCAACTAAATTATTAATATATACGTGCGTTACTATAGAAATCAAAATGAAATGTCAAAATGACATTTCAGTATTCTATATTTGATTTTTTGTATTTTATTTACTTCATATCAAGTACAAGTTTGAGAATATTGAGCATAATAATTCAACAGAAAATTTAAAAACGTTATATATAAAAAGTACTTTTTATCTTGTAATTATTTTTAACATGTCTTCACATTATTTTTTGTGCGTATGATTTTTTAATGTTACTTTTACTGTAAAAATTGTTATCTTTGAACAGTTTTCCACGTTTAATAGCAATTATCAACCCAGTTTTTTTCATTTTTAACATGGTATGATGAATTTCTCGTTCTAGTCAACACTCCAGTGGCTATTTATGTGCACAGATAATCTAAAAATCAGACTAATAACGACCAAAGCACAGTCGAATTAGCTTAAATTTGTAAGGTTTCCATATAGTTCGATGCAATATTAGATTTCTATCATTCTTATATTCCGCAAAAGTATTTGGAAAAATATTTTTCCATACATTATCATGACACTCCTTACTTTTTTAGCACAGCAATCTAGTCTAATCCGCCTTTCATAATTCTTGTTTTGTCTTAGTAATGGTTCAACATGAACCATCTATATTAATATTCCACTTTGTAGTATTTGTAATCAATTCGATGTTGAATTCAGTATATTGAAAATTGAAAAAGTTTTTCTCAATACAGAAAAAGCACAGTCAGCAAAAAGTAATGGTGGAGGTCATGGTTGACATGAGCTACTGCAAACACAGAAGAAGACGTTAGTATTAATACTTTTATTCAGTTATTGTATAGAAAGAGTTTGGTTTAAAAAAAACATATCTTCAAAATAAGAGTTAGGTAGCTATTTATCAGTAACGAAGGGTGGGGGTAGACTGTTAAGATCCGCCATAAATAGAGTGCATTAAACTTTTTAGTAATACGTATTTCTTTTTATTGATCTAAAGCCTCAATTACATTGAGCTTCTTCACGAGCTGTTTATTGGCGAATTTACAATCTGCCTGTAAAGTCGTCCAGTGTAATCATCGAATAAGCTAATAAGCAGGTTGTAAACACTCTACCGAGAAAAGTTGAAAACCGGTCAACTTTATACGCTACACGCCGGCGTGTGGGCCTACTGCGTCTGCGTAGTAAAGCGCAGTACCAACCTCCTGCGAACTGCGAACCTGGGAACTGCGTTCCATCAAAATAGTCGCTGGCTTGTGGCTTCTCAGCGAATGGAAAGTTTTGTGTGTAATCATCAAATCGCAGTAGCTGAATCGCCCGCTTTTAAATTCGCAAATAAACAGCTCGTAAAGAAGCTCAATGTAATTGAGGCTTAAGACAGGGGGGGGCAAACTTTTTGAATGGAGGGCCAAATTCAATAATTCAAAATGAGCGGCGGGCCGCAAGTAAAATGCTATTTTTAGATATACACTATTTATTATCACGAAAAAAATAAACATTACAAAAAAATTAATGAGAAGAATGAAACCGTAAAAAGTAAAAGACTATTATTGTTTGCTAAGGAGGTGGTCCTAGCAACTAAATTATTAATATATACATGCGCTACTATGGAAATCAATATGAATGTCAAATGACATTTCAGTATTATTTCTATCAAGTACAAATTTTTTTGAACGTTTAAGCTAGTCAAGTCAAATTTTTATGATTCAACAGAAAATTTAAAAACGTTGTACTTATATATAAAGATCTTTTTATCTTGTAATTATTATTTTTAAATTCATTAAGCCCCTACCGAAACTAAACTATAATAGATACAAATATTATTATATCTATAAAACATCTTTTAGATATTTTATAGATAGACGATTATTTTTAATTATCTAATCGCTTGATTTTCGCAGTGTTTAATTGAATTTTAAAAACTAACCAACACCATTAATTCAATGAACACAAATATAAATGACTGAGAAAGTTTAATGTGCATTATTTATGGCGGATCTTAACAGTCTACCTCCACTCTTCGCCACTGCTTAGAGAATATAATGTATTCTAGTAGGTCAGTTAACTACTTTCTTGTCATAGCACTGTACTCCGTACTGTGGGTGACCATTTTTGCATGTATGGTGATTTACCGACTAACTATTCATTATATTATAATTACTCTTAAAATATAAATTCAAATTTAAATTTCTTTATTTTACATATAATGAACAAAACAAATTTTAAATTCAAAGCGTTCACTATTGTAATCAATAGTGTAATAACGGATATTATCCATCACGGTTGTGCTTGTTATACCTACAATAAATTCTATAATTGTGCAATCGAATTAGTTCATAATATCATACTGAAGTATTTCGGTAAAGAAAATGTGATTTTAATCAACACACAATAAAGATGTGGAATCGCGTAAAGTCCCTGCCGTAGTTTTAACATCAAAGTTAATGGATAAATTATGACCGCGAAACTTGTAAATTGACCACTGCAAAAGGAAAACAAACAATAGATGCGTCCTACCAGACACTTTGTTATAGACATTTTGTCGAACTGACAACTTTTAATACGTTTTTTATTAGCTTTATGGCTTTTATAATTGTCTTCAGTTACACGTATTTAAGCTGATTGTTTTTTAATTGAATCGAATGACCGCGTGATGAGCTAGTTATAAGAACACTTAAACCTCCTAACTTGCGACCCTATAACTTAATTTTTATTCAATAAAAATATTTAATAAACCTCATTTAAATTATACTATTTATTTATTATTCAGAATATCTAAACATAGCGCTTTATAAGATATCAATTTGTATAATTTCCGAACTCATTTTCTAGTAATTAATAATTATAACAGCTGCGACAATACGTGTATTTAATTATAATATATATCTAATAATAATTGATCATAAAATTATTACTAGAGTTTTTTTATAGAATATTAAATACGCGTATCTTCGGTAAATACGGATATATATTATATTGGACATGGGTAACTACGAGTTTCCAACTCATGGGTCGCAATATGCTTTACCCTTAATATAGTAAATATAAAAAAAAAAAAATTACGTGAGTTTTGTGGCAGTTATGTTGCTGATTTTGGTGATATAGTTACTTATGGAATTCGCTACAAACAGGGAACTCAGAAATTCTGTTCTGTGGCTACAACTAACTATAACCACTTCCATGGATTGTAACCGTATGCGGCTTAGAACCGTGTGCCATACTAAACTTATGATTTCTGTTCATGGAAGTGTATTTTCACAACGTATATTATAAGCTATAAGCATCTGGTCGTAACCGTTTATACCATACACTTAAACTTACAAACTTAATGAAAACATATTTTCATGAACAGAAATCATAAGTTTAGTATGGCACACGGTTCTAAGCCACATACGATTTCAGTCCATAGATGGCCTCTAATATTACATTTTCTATAATTATTAGTAATAGGAACAATCTTCATTATTTATAGTATATCAGTAACGTTTTATGTGATTGTTTGTTAGCTTTTTTTATTTTCTTTAAAACTCTTTCACCTTAATTTGAAAATCAAGTGAAATACATTTGAATTTCATCTACAGTGTATTTACAAAGTAACTGCACAACTCAACACGAAGTCGTAAATTAATATAAAAGATAAACTTCGAGCTACACTTATGTCGCCTTTACTTTGATTGCAATTATTACTTTTGACGCTTTACTCTCTGCTAGCTTTCGCACTGCCGTTCATGCCATGCATAATTTTAATGATAACAGTTTATGAATATTGCAAAGTTCAACGGAACCTGAAACTTATTATTCCATAAAGTTATATACAACTAGGTTGATTTTTGCATGCAATTTAAATGTTTGACTTATAATATTATTTATATTTACAACAGTAAGCACCTAATCATTATACCATGTTTTTCAGATTTTACGTTATTGTTATCTTTGTAGTACAAACATAAAATTTGCTAAACATATTATATTATTATATATAGAGAATAGAGATATAAAATTACAAATTAAATATATATTTTTCGTAGTGTCAAATTATAGCAAACTTGGTAAGGAACTGACCTCAATAATAAATTCTGCATATTATCCGTTTTCACTTAGTCACTCATCCACTGACGCAAACGCCAGATAATAGCTGACTCGATTATAATATTAAATATTTTTTTCATTATATAAATAGCGAATAATAATTCATCGGAAATGGCAAAATATGTTTCCGGTCTGTTACTATCTCAATCTCCGTATCGTCCCGCACAACATCTCATTGTACTGTTTCGGACCTCGGAATATTATCATACGTATTGTAACATAACTATTGTAACATAATCTTGAACCGACTGTTTGTGTTATGCTGCCAATAAAACTCGCTCCTCCATCCATCTTCGACTTCTGCATCATCATCCTCAACACCATGACCTACGACACGTCGACGACTCCCACAGTGGTAACTCAAATCGAACCCCACATATATATTATCCTAGCTGAAGTACCCGGCTTCGAACAGGGTCGCTTCGTGGATACATTTATCTTCGATATTTAAAAAATAATAAAATGTAATTATTTTTTTTAATATTAAAATATCTGTGTAATACAATATGGCCATATTAAAATAATTATAATAGAATAAAGGTCAAACAAAAGAACACTAAATTAAAATCGAATCCAAAATATGCAAAAGTTATAAATAGTATAAATATGTTGTAAAAAATTCAAAATTGGATGGAACAAACAAGCAAACAAACTTTGTATTTTATATGTTACATAAACCTTCGCGGGTGTGCGCACAACAACTCACTAAAGTTTCATTGCAATCGGATGAATGGTATAGGAATCATACGAATAAAAGAAGATAGAATAGAAGAAGAAGAAGATGGCTGTACTAATTTAGAAACCTTCGCGGGTGTGCGCACAACAACTCACTAAAGTTTCATTGCAATCGGATGAATGGTATAGGAACCATACGAATAAAAAAAGATAGAATAGAAGAAGAAGAAGGTGGTTGTACTAATTCAGAAACCTTTGCGGGTGTGCGCACATTAAATGACGAAAGTTTCATCGCAATCGGATGAATGGTATAGGAACCATACGAATAAAAGAACATAGCGTCACCGTTTTAGCAAAACCATCTATGTGTCACTTTTATCAAAAATGACTTTTAAATACCAAGTCATTCCTTATTTTTTTCTCTATAGGCCAGTAAAATGATCTATGTGTTGGGTAAACTCGCTCCGAAGTTATTTCAAAAAATAAAAAACAGCTATGTGTAAGGTTCAAAAACCACGGTTCACAAAAACAACTATGTGTATATTATAGTAACATATAGATGGTATTTTGATATCGAGAGTGTAATGTTTTTTTACAGTTTGGCTACACATAGTTTGTTTCTATGTTATATGCTATGCATTATGGTCTTGCACGACGGTTTGAAAGATGCTTTCTCAAAAAGAGAGACAGGAAATATTCAATAATTTCTGGAAGATGCCTACATGGTCAATAGGGTATAGGCGAGAATTAATTTAAAAGTTGGATAAACAACTACAAACGTCTCGATGACAGTGGCCAATTGAAAGCAACAATGACAGGTAATAAGAATCTGACTGAAGATAAATAATTGGTAGTGCAACCAAAAATCAAAACGGAGAGATTTGTGGAAATTTGGATTTTACATTATGGTTGGATCTAATTCCAAAGTTCCCAGCCATTATTGCAGAGAAAATACCTCCAGAGTGTATGTGGAATCGTGTTTCCGATCCAAAATACAAATGCATGATGAATATAAAAAATGGTCTCTGGAAAATGGTCATAAAGCAGCAGAATATTTACCACCAAAAAATCAGTATCCACCAACCACGTAAAGATCAGTGTGCCATCACTGCCATCTGCTGTAGTTATAAAATGAAGAATGTTTCAGAAATGGAATACAATAGCCACATTATTAAAAAAAAAAAAAAAGATGCTAGAAGACCAAAAATGAAGTACCAGAACGTGGACGGTTAGTAATCACAATGGATCCCCAAAGTGTGCTGCTATGTCCAAAACACAGGCACAAATGTATTATAAACAAAAGCTGCAACTACACAATTTCACCATATACATTCTTCATAATGTATCTTCTAATGAATTTGTCTCATCTCATCGAAAGCAGGACAATACAATGAAATAATTCTAATATCGGATGGGTGTGGATATCAAAACCGAAATAAATTATTCGCTACTGCTCTAAGTTATATCTTTAGAGAGAAAAAACATCGAGATTCAACAGCTTTTTCTGGAAAAAGGCCACACCATGATAGAGGCCGATAGTGCACATGCCACCTAAGAAAAGTATTTTAAGCCTCCAATATATTCACCATCTGATTATATAGCACGTATGCGGCTAGCAAGACCAACACAATCTTATAAAATTAATGTCATTGATTTTTAATTATTAAGAATTATGGATAAGATTAAATCTGGATTAAGTTCAATCAGACCAGGAAAACGAATCGGAGATCCTGTTGTATATGATATTAAAATGTTACAGTATCTACCAGATGGAACAATCTTTTACAAACTCAACTTTATCAGTGCGACCGTTTGACTGCCTTTGTAATATATAATATAATGAATCATTGCCAATATCGCAGTCGAAATACATACATCTTCAGGAATTAAAAAGTGTAATAGAGAAAGATCACCACTATTTCTACGATAACCTAACATTTAAACCTGCTAATAGAAAGTAAACGAACTTATAAATAAAATATCATCTCACTATTGCATTAATAATTAATAAATTGATATTGCAATTTATCACTAACCCACTATGTATATTTCAACTATTATTTATGTAACAGTTTTTCATGAATTTATTATTATTCACATTTTGATGAATAAATTAAACTATGTGTATTTACAAAACGGTCAAAACAACTTATGTGACATCACAAACTGTATTTTTATTATTTTTGTATTAAAAATAAAAGATTTTTGTAAACAAAATAATAATGTTAGACCATTTTCTGATTATAATAAAGCATTCTTCATAATTTTAATGTTTAAATGTAACATTATTTTTTTATTCAGTTTTATCCTTCTCCTGCACAATTTGAGAAAGTGCACATAGATGGTTTTGCTAAAACGGTGACGAAGAAAGAAGAAGAAGCGGGTTAAATCGGAAATTCGAGACCCCCACCACGCACTCCGGCTCGTCGGCTTCCGTCTACCCTCTAAATTTTGTTGAAATCCGACAGCGCGTGTGGATTTGTATAAAGAAAAGCCGACATGACGGTACAAACAAATATATTTTCGAAATTATAGTATAGATAAGTAAGTACGAGTATGCTAACAAAGAATGATAGATTCTTAAATCTCACGTATTATTCATCAAAATAAATTTAACATAAAAATATCTCGGTTTACGTAAGGTACAAAACTTAGTTTTATATAAGTGTTGGAAATTTATTTTTTTCTCGCACCCTCTAAAATATTTAGAAAATGCGATGTGTACACACTAGCTTAATTATAAAATGGTATTAAAACTTGGCTAAACTAAAAAAAAGTATTTCAATATTTTTTGGACGTTTCGAGCAATTACATTAAAGTGTTAATATCTTATTGAAAAAAGCACTTAAAAAACGTGTCTTTGTTGGTAGGTACCCAATACTTTTTATTAAAAAAAATATTTCCATAATTTTTTAAAACATTTCTCCTGGAAATAGTATCTTTCATAATTATTTATGTTAATTTTTTTAATAAACACATTTTAATGTCCTTATTAAGCCGGATCACAAATAAGGATTTCAAAATGTCAAAATTTAAATACGAAGTATACAAAAAAATATTATTTATTAACTACAGTTGTTGCTACCAGTATTGTGTAAATAATGTACCTACACAGAATTGGGTCAATGATAAAAATATACATAATGAATGAGATCATTAATTTCTTAAGTACCTAACTACGACTATTTTTTTTTAATTCGTCAGAAAATAATCGTGTCCGAATATTTTTTCTTTTGCTTTTAATTAATAAAACAAAATAGATTAATTTTATACAAATGTTTTCATAAAGTTTATAAGAAATACGTTTTTCGTACATTTTCCGACAAGTAAATTAGTTCATAATTTATGCTGCCCTTGCATTTTACTTTAATTAAAACAAAATATTTTCCGTGACTGTACGAGTAGTTGTTTTTGACATGGCGCGAAGAAAAAAAATGTTTTATTTTTTCAATGGTCAGTCATTATTGTCGCTTTGCATTCTGTTGTCGTGTGCTAAACGGCTATGCTCAAGTTGCTTCACTTTGAAATGAAATGAAAATGAAATAAATAAAAAAATATTTTCTGAAAAAAATATGCAGTAAACTTGATTTACCGAGGCTTCAATTTTCTTTTAATAAATTACAATAATAATAATGTTCCATTCCAAAAGAAGAGAAAGGATTCGAACTTCAGTAGGTATTATAGCCACCATACCGAAAATCGATTCGATATAACTAAAAAAAATTACAAGGTATCCATTTGTGTATTCATGTGAATTATTTCTAATAACTACATTCTAAGGTTACATGTAATAAATTGTACATATTAAATTTCGTCATGGCACAGTTTACTGTGAGCTGTTTTACCGGAAAGAGTTGGCCGTATAGCACTGAGATCAAAAAATATGCATTGTTCGTGAAGTATGTCTTCTAGTTTAATGGTATTAAATGAAAATATTAATTTGATATTGATTGGTATCAAATATCTGATAATAAAGCTGTCAGTATTTATATTTCATAAATAGGTACGACTTGATACTACAAGAATTTTATATCAATAAATTATACAAGATGATTGTATTTCTAATTTAGTTATTTGTCTTTCCCTTATAGGTTTTCCGACGGTTATTATGACGTATTTTTTAATTATCTATTTAGACAAGAATTTCCAACTTCATACGTAAAAATCTCCGTATACAACTTCTTACTTTGTTAGTCGAAAGGCGATCCGCTTTGTAATCCGTTCAGATAAATAAAATTACCAACTCAAATTGTTACCGTTGTTTGACTTATGAGCAATAACCTATAATAAATCATGTTAATAAATGATATTATTTTACAGTATGTTTCTTAATTAATTGGTTCAATACCTATCTAATATAATTAGGTATAACTAAACAAGGTAACATGCTGTAGATCAGACTTAAATTGATTAAAACCGGTAATACAATACAATTAACTATTTTGATACGTCTACGGTCTACGTCATACTCACATTTTAAACAAATAAAAAATTACCAACGATTTACCTTGCTGAATTATTTTTTACTGCGCTTCAGTTAGTTGTGGCATTGCGGATTAACGTCTTCTACAGGCTGCTTTTAAAGTACATATCTATATTTATAGTTTCCTTTTATTAATAAGTTATAAAATTTAACTCTTTAAACAATATTAATATAGGTATTAAGATTTCGGTCTATTTAATTTTCAAACTTACCTACCTACAAAATATTAGAAAAAATCTATTTACTTTACTTAATAATAAAATATTATTATATATTCAATAAATAATTGTGAGGATTCATCAGTTCTAGTTATATCATTACTGTATTGATAATTAATAATATCAATTCCATTTTTTATTAAATATCTAGATACTGAAATAAATCTCATATTATTTTAATTATAATAGCTATTTTGCATAATTTTAAATACCTAAGCCATATTTTCCGATCACTCTCATAAAAATTTATTAATATATTAAAAATATAAACAGTGTTAGATAATACGATATCATATCTGAATTGCAAGGAAAAATACTTTGATTGTGAATTACCTTTTCTTCTGGTGTAATCTTCTTTTGAAGGTCAGCACCGTCAGGACTATTTTATTGACTGCTATTCGGGAGCTGTACCTACTCTACTACGATTTTTAGACTACAAAATATGACATATGTATTCGTCTGCCACGTAGCTATACCATAGAAATTTTTTTTAGTTATGATGTGTAGCTAGTTATAGATTCTGTATAATATTAGCGAGGTTCTTACAGTTTTCTAGTTTTAGTAGTAGGCAGAACTTTTCGGTATTAAGAAACCACACTCGTTTACGTTTTTGACGATGAATTTAATGTTATTTCTTCATTAGTTTATACTGTATTTCCTATTCAATTGAGTGTATAAGTTATGTGCTGACAAAATGCAAAATATTGAATTATAAAACATAATTCATTAAATATAGGTACCCATTTATAATTTTTTCTCGATAAATTAACCTACTGATATTATTTCTAAATAAAAAACATCCGTGACAAATGTTCAATTATTCTATAATAACATTATTGAAGATTGTACAAGTTTTCAATTGAAGAAGCATTTCCTGTAGCCGCGCTTATTTACCAATGAACTAGGCTTTTTGAGGGCGTTAGTTGAAATTATCAATATATTCAAATTATTTGTAAAAATCACCAATTCTACAATATTGTGATTAATACATATTTTTAAATGTCACCATAATAAATGTAGACAGGTAGATTTTTTCTATAAAATAATGTTTTAAAGAGATTGTAATAGCTATATTTACTGATGAGTAGGTACTTATGTTTTAACAAATACCGGTATTCAATAAGAAATACCGAAAAACCGGTAGTGATATTTTCATTTGGTATTGCAATCCTTGGCGTAGGATCATTCACTGCGATCCGTTCGTCCAGCAAACGAAAAAAAGCCCGAATGTATACAGTTCTAAAGATGAGGGTTAAATTCCGAATCGGTAAAAAAAAAACTATGATTTCTTTTGAATGAATATGTTTCTGAAGTTATTCCAAATTATTTTTGTAGGTACATTAATTGATTGTATTTTTACAAATGAAGAAGTAATTTCGTAGCTGTGCTATATTATCGCGTGCTTGATTAAGAACTCAAACGGTTATTTTATTTGATTAATAAGTACTACTTTTATATTCCACGAAAATATTTAAGCCATACTGGATTTTCACAAGATTTGTAGCACTGATTTTAAGTTTAGTGAAAGATTATTGAACGCGGTGAATTATTTATGCGAGGTTAAGCCATTCTTAAAATAGCACACTTATGAATATTATATTATTAATTCAGACCTGGCCTAAAATAAATTAACCCGAAAATTTCGAAACGAATCAATATTATACTCCCTACTGTATCGAATAGGTATGTATATTGTACAGCGTAGGTACATAGTTACTGCTTCGTTAAGACAGTACTTCAGTGAAACGGCAAATAATTTTCAACTATAGGTGCGACGAAATTTTGGACTGGCTGGCAATCTAAGAGCGAAAGTAGAGCTGTGAACACGTCAATTTTTTTGTGATGGTGACGGGGAAATAAATTCTTAAATCGTGTAAAGATGACTAAAAAACGTTACTAATTTACTTGAAAAAAAACATATCAGTGAATATATTATTATTATTAGTAATAGAACAATAAACATAACATTAAATGGACCCATGTTGACTTTTTATGACAAATTATGTTTTGTTCTGCACGCGTCATTTGCACAACCTTCGCGTCGTGTAGTCACGATCGTTTTAAACCGTGACCCAGCTAAAGTATAGTCTTAAGTATAAAGGACGGTGTTATATTATGTTTTGTTAACCACGTTAAATTATTATGTAACTACCATTTTATAAGATAATTCTTATATATTTTTTAAATGTTAATTCAATTTAAAAATAACCCTCATAACCGTTACGGTGAAACTAGTCATTGTATAATATAATAATTATAGGAGGCGTGCTAATATAATTATAACTAAATAATTGCAAGGGTTTATTATTCGTGATAGTAGTAATATATTTTTCAGGTATCGTAGGTACCCACCGTTAGCTACTTATTTAAACATCAATATTATTATACATCATTATGCATATGTAGCTACTACAATGTATTATTATATTACTATACTGTCGATTTTTTTTATTAATAATAAGCCTTGTATAAAAGAGGTAGAGGGTCAAATAGAATATCAACTGGATATTGTGCATTAGAACATTGATAGGTAGGCACCAGTGGCGTGCGGTCCATAGCTGCTGAAGATGCGAAGTATTCTCAGAAATATTCTATACATTACTTTAAATAATATGGTTTTAATGTTTCTATAATTTATACATTTGCTTGTGGCTTCCTTGATCAATATAACTATGACATTCTATTTTATGAAAATATGTTTAGAATACAGTTACCACTTGAAATAAATTGCAACAAACTACTTTGTCGTCTACTGGCTATAGTGCAATTAGTTACATAATATTGTTCAGATGAAATATAAAATAATGGTGGAATGTGATCACAAAATGACATGTACCTTAAGTTCAATTAAGCGTTATAGTAAATAAACAATAAAACATAGTAAAGTTAGAACAAGTCTATTTTAAAACAACGTGCACCCAAATTCACCTCAAGCTAGCGGAATATAATATAATCTCCGAAGCAATTTGATTAAACACAGTAAAGTTAATCTTAATAATTGGCATTGATGACTTCATGTTAGTTCTACACCTTGGTAGAGTAAACAACTGATGTTTGATGTTTCTCATTTTTAGATAGTTATCACGGAGACACAATATCACACTAGCAAAAACGATAGAGTTTTCATTTATGCCTAGCATATTAAGTCTGAAAAAATAAGTCTTTAAATAAAGACTTCTTCTAAAATGAAAACTACATAATATATTATGTAAGCATGTCCAAAGGAAAGTCAGTTAGATAAAATAAAATCCATCCAGCTTCTACTAAAATAACTAAATAATAATAATGTGGTAAAGAGAAGATTCGAGATTCATATAAGTACCTATCTATGGGGGTTTCTTTTTTATTTTACATTTTTGAAATATGTACTTATTCAAAATTGTTTTAGGGTGCTTATTATATGTATTGGTTTTTGAAGGATGCACTGACACATTTATTTGCTGAATGCCAATTTGAAAATGGATAAAGATATGCAAGTTTTGTATGCTAACTCATTAAACATAATAATATTATATAGTGGATAACTTAATATTGTATCAATTGAGATAGATATTAATTGATAATAATTGTTTAGTTATTGCATCACATTCTTCAAGTTTGTTTTTTTTTTTAAATCGAAAGCTTTTGTGAGTTAATCACTGATTATACTCAAATCAAAGGATCGTCAAGGGTGGAAGATTCATTCCGAGGATACCTGCATTTCTGGGTGGTCACGATCTTCGGCCATGAGGAAACAGCCGAGAAAACAGAGATACTAGAATAATACCTAGTATTATTTATTTGTATGTGACTAACCACTCAAAGTGTTAAGGCAATACTTCAGTTGAGGCACGGTCTAAAAAGATCGTTGCTAGGCGATGCGCGGATTGCGGGTCGCGGGTGCAAATGACGCATGCCGAACGAAATATAATTTGTCATATAAATCCAACATGCGTCCATTTAATGTTCTTTTAGTAACAATAATAGTATATTCATTGACATAATTTCTTTTTCAAGTAAATGGGTAACGTTTTTAGTCATCTTTATACGATTTAAGAATTAATACCCCCGTCGCCATCATGAAATAAATTGACGTATTCCCAGCTCGACGTTCTCTCTCCAAATGCCAGCGAGTCCCAAATTTCGTCGCGCCTATAGTTGAAAATTATTTGCCGTTTCACTGATGTATCGTCTTAAGTACATTAGAATCGTTTATAACTTTTGAAGAAATACACTTAGCGGAATAAGTATTATTGAGTGTGGACAAATGAGTCTGATAATAAATATCACGTTTAAACTTTTCGTTTCAGCAAGCTCGGCGAAACGGGTCGGGAAAACAGGCCTCGATAGCTGTGTTCCAGTGACCATTTTATATGTATAGCTGGATGAGTTTTTAAATTAAGTATTTATTCTGCACAAAATAAATTAAAAAAAAACATTTCTTACACTATTTTCGCCCAGAACCACAGATCCACAAAGTCACAACTGAAACTTTTTGTCTACTATTTTCATCAATCAATCATTTCTTCTTCTTCTATCGTTTCCATGCGAGAAGAAACTATAACATTTAAAAATGCATTTTGTCATTCTACGTAGCTAGTAGTTATCAACAATATTATTCAAACGTTCATGCTATCATTTTGGGTATTCAATACTGAAAAAATTATCCAACAAAATATTTCTATTCCCATGGTTCTAATAATATGATGCATGATATTATAATGAAAGGCTAGATGTAAAACACTAATACGGTAACAGTGGTAACGAAGTTTCAGTAATCCAATAATATTTGTTTAGTAAAATAAAGCAGTGTTGCAAATGGATTATTAATTCAGTTCATTGTTCACACGGCATAATATTAAAAATGATTTATTTGCATTGTTCAGAGGTGCATTAGTGAATACAAAATGCGTTTAATATTTGCTCAGCAATACAGAACTTGCTAACATTTGCATAATGTGTTAAACACAATACAAATATTGATATCATTACTATACAATATTGTAATTTTTAATCGTTATATTTGAATATTTACTTGATGAAATTAATACACCCATATTTTTTGAAATACTAGTAAGCAACCATCTATTTACGTATGTTTTCTCTTTAAATGAAAAAAATATCATGGATATTCAAATTATCGGGAAACGGACACCTTCATGATGATCTTTATGATGATCTGTTGTAGATCACATGGATATCTTTACATAATGGTTGCATTTTGACCGCTTAAAAATACTATATAACGTAAGAAAATAGAAAATTATATTTTAATTCTGAGCGTCTAGTGCGAGCACTTCGGGCGAGCACTGGCGAAATGGTCTATGGTCTCGAACATTTGTAGACGAATGCGTTCGCTCGCCCACAAACCAAACGCAAGGCACGCGGCTTCATTTAGCAATGCAACGGGTGGCGTCTAGATGTATCTATAGTCTAAGCACAGAACAGTTCAGTGATGTTACACTCTCACGGAGGTTTTTAAGTCTCAACATGCAATGTCTTCCTAAATTATTTCGAACTTATACCTACAACTATTTTTCATTGATTGAGGGACGTGGAAATACTTTTCTTATGATGTCTCACACTGTGGCCAAAGTACAGTTATAGTTCACGAATCTTT
The DNA here is from genome assembly GCF_057557595.1 of Rhyacophila brunnea. Taxonomy (NCBI): domain Eukaryota; kingdom Metazoa; phylum Arthropoda; class Insecta; order Trichoptera; family Rhyacophilidae; genus Rhyacophila; species Rhyacophila brunnea. The sequence goes on along the minus strand of NW_028232796.1, from coordinate 1,593,322 downwards.
CATATTCGTTTGATGATATCAATATTTTATTACACTGTCTTCCCTCACCCTGCAGCGGTGCTGTAAAAGCGATCTACGCGCTGCATGTCTGGAATGGCGGGAGGCGCAAGAGTTGGCGATGGATCAAGGGAAGTGGTACGAACTTGTGCTTGCCCTATGCCCCAATGCTGGGTCGTGACAGGGTGAAAGAAGAAGAAGAAGTCTGTCGAAGAAATTTGAGGATATGTACATCTATACAGCGGTTACAGCCACATCTCGGTGGCTTTAACTCTCCATAATTCAATTCTCGTATAGCGTCCATACCCCCTATAGAAAATTATAATCATTTATTTTAGTTTTAATTAGGCAAGTCGGTATTAACTTTCTATTTTGTTTTAGATTTAATTTGTAAATATAAATTTATTACTTACCTACTATATTTTGCTGTAGGAAATCAAAATTTTAGTAGATTTATAATATTGATAATTTAGCATTTTTTTGTTTGTGTAATATTAGTTTATAGAATTTTTTTGTGAATTACATTTTGAAGAGATCTTTTTAGTAGGTAATAATATGAGTATGATAGATGACTTTCCACTAGCAAATTAGATCATAAAATTTTTCTGAAGGGCAGGCAAAAAAGGTTCTGTTTTAGAAGAAATATATGTTTTAAGAAGGCAAATATAGGTAGGTACCGACATAATATTAATGTAAGTATAGTATGTAGGTAGCTACTTAAGTATGTATATGCAAGCAACTTTTATTAATGTTTTTTAAATGGACCGAAGACAATTACATAATTAATGTAGTAGGTAGGTAGTTTATTTTTGTAAATATCTAGAAATTGTTTATAAGCTAATATTGCGATTACACTGCAAATGGATTCAATATAAATAAAAATGATTTCAAGATAAAAACATTTTTATTTTATACGAATTATTCAAAAATCTATTTACAACTTTTGTTTCCAAAAGGTAAACTACATTTTGATGATGCAGTTACCTATATATATATATATATAAAATTGTATGTAAGCCTTCAATGAATTCTATTGTATAATAGTTATTTTTTTAATCATAATTTATAATTATAAGAATAATTTATTGAAATAATATATAGTTTAATACATTATCAATTAATTGTATTAAATTGCTTACTTGATATTATTATTCTGTCACTGTCTTTTGTACTATATAATGTTATGACTACTACCTAGAGTAGCAGTGCGTTTTGCCTTAATTATTTTTTGAAATAAATACAAAACGACATGCATGTTCAATTTGCTCCAAATAGGATATAATATTATACTCATTGTATTATGTATATTTATTTATGATTAATAAATTGCATACATAACATTTTTATTAGTTGGTGACTTCTAAATCGAATGAAATAATTCGCTTTATTACCAGTGCGTACCTTTATGTCACGTCAAGAGATGGCGTGCTGTGGCTAATAACTGGAAAACACAATGCGGTGACATTTAGCTGTCGTCAAGTCATAACATTCCGACGTGGGTTGATGTTATGAATGATCCAATGACACGCGATACAACGTGGCCACTGTGCCAACTTATTAAATTATATTTTGATATCATACAAAGAAGCTTTGTCGATTTTTTGACATGTCACATAACAAAAATAAATTGACGTATTTTTATTCATCGGAAAATGAACATAAATTATGGCAAGTTTGGGAAGAAACTGATCCCATTCAGGCATCCCGAAATCATTAAATCAGCATTTTTCTTGCCAGATTTAGTATTTTTTTTTGAACGCATATATCTTGCAAAATACTTGAGTCTGTTGCAAACTGCCTAAAATTTCTTACGAAAATATATGATATAATATCAACATTATAATATTTAAATATTTAATTGATAACCAAATGTCGTAGGTACTTGATATTGTTCTCGCAAAACAATATTCAAAATTATGATTTATTTTTTTGATGTAGGTACTATTTTTTTTAATAATAAGAAAATCTAGCAGTTTTTTTGTGTCAAATTGGTTATTTTATTAGCTACCCTATCTGGCATACTGTTGTCAATAGCAGTTGGCAACACTGCTGACCGGATCGAGACTAGCCGCTAGCGCCACCAAACGGTTGAATTCATCACTTCCTTCTTTGCTCCTGTAGGTAGGTACTCAACAGTCAACTTCACTGTGCCCTTCAACTTGTAAAATATTTCGTATATTCACATTTATAAATTGTATAAGATTATTGAAAACAGGCGTTGTATAATTAAAACTGTGTGTCGACTCATCCATACAATCTTAAAATAAGAAAAATAGTTCAATGTCGATATTCGGTATCATTCTATGAAGCAAGATTTACTAAAAAGACGGAATTTTCAAATATATAGCCTCTTTCAATATTCATAACTGGAAAATAGAGACCATGTACTTAAATTTAACTGAGGATTTCCACGCGTGGCTGATGATTTAAAAAAATATTGATACTTACTCGTAATGATTATATCAAATGGATTTATCTGTGTTGTTTCACAAAAAATATCCTTCTCAAATTCAAATTAACTTTGAGATTATTGCATAAGGTTTAAGGTGCCTAAAAATTGGTTGTGGAAAGTAAAAATCGCATTATTTTTGCATTGACAAAAAATATCGATAGCCATACGTATCACATCGTTAGTAAAAAAAATCGTACCTATATTTAAAAAAAAAAATACAAGCAATATATACCTACGGATATTTGGTGTACCATTAGTTCAATTCACAATAATTATAATTAAACAGATTTAATAATATTATTATGAATTTGGTGTGTACCTACGAAAACTAATACATAATAATAACAGAGTTTTTTAGGAGCTTTCAATAGTTTATAATCAAGGATAATACGTTATATGAATTTGATTTCCATGTATATAAGTGATACTTAATGATTATCTGCGTTATTTAATATTACCTATGTAGATTTTTCATTTCTCCAAGCTAGGGTAGAGTTAGAGTCTCTCTAGCTTAATATATCGCCATGCCCTTCCTTAATTTAAGACTTAAAGTTTGACTTCAGATATTCAGAATATGGCTTTAACAATTACGTGAACAACAATAATACTCTTTGATAATATTAATATATTTTATATTATGTAAGATGTCATAAAATTTTATGTTGATTTCTAAAATGAGAAAAGACATATACGTTTTTCCTACAAATTCTACAGATTATCGAGACTAAGCTCATAAATATACCCAAAATACTTTATTGTTGACCTTCACACTGCACTCCGGTCTTTAGCTGACACACTTCAAGAGGCCGGGCGAAGCGCGCACGGCACAGGGGGCTTGAATGGCTTTGCGTACTATTCTGTGCAAAAAGCAAGGGTTTTTCACACCTCTTGCACCAAGCGTGCTTCGCACAGCAACTCACAGTACGCTTTGGCCCTCAGAGAAAATTTAGTGAATTTATTATTAATTAGATAATTTTCTTGATTTGATTATTATTTAATTTTATTTTTTGATAATAATGCTATGCTTTATATAAATAAGAAAAGTGCCAAGTTATAATTTTCATTTAAAAAAAATCTCATATAATTATACTATATTGTAGGTACGTAGGTATGCTGTAATAACTGAAGACACGTTTTTAATATCGTTTCAGTCTCTCATGTTTTCTAAATACGAATAATAACTTAGTCCATTCTACGTGGGTAGGTACCTAACCATTTGTCAAACTTTTAGCAACTGTTTCCTTTTTTCCCTTCATAAAATAAATACGTGCTTTGTTTTTTGACTATTTACTCAAGTGGGAGTATAATGTTTCACTTATTTCTTGATATTTGATATTTATAAGGAAACTTTTACGAGAAAACTTATTTGTTCCCTGCTCTCAAGTTCATGCTAATACTATGACGAAATTCATATTGTGCCGGATAAGTTTTCCGGAAAATATTTTTACGAGCTGACAAAAAAACTTTTCTTAAAACAAAACTGAAATACTTACTTCCTACCTGAAAATTATTACATTACATTTACATACATCAATCATATAGTGATTACGAATATAGGTAGCTACTTTTTTATTATCTAAAACAAGAATTATATTCCAACTTCATTAATATTATACCCACCTACATAAAGGCTGTGACCTGCCCAGTGATGGAAGGGGTCTCTTCTTTTCCGTCAGCGAGATAGTTCCATCATTCACTCTTGGCCATTAAAAATTATCTGAATATTACTAATTATTCTGTATGTGGAATTTTCCGATTACCTATAAACAAATTGTTACATTACATTATATACTTAGATATATTTACTTGACGAAGGCGTATTTTTTCCCTGTTGGGAAAAATGGTCAGTAGCTAAATTAAAATATGAACTAATTTCCTATTGCCACGTGCATGCTGTTATTATTATTAAGGGTGACGATTCAACTTATTGAGATAAAAAAAATATAGCATTTAACTTAGATATAATATGTACATAAATAAAATTTGAACCACTTCTGATAAATATATAACCACTAGAAAAGTCTTATTGAACAACAGAATACAACACCCAGCAGGATTCGAACCACTGTATTCTTATCAAAAACAATTTTTCTGGTGGTTATATATTTCTGAGAAGTGTTTTCAAAATTATGCATGTTCAATAAAATAATGTTACATTCTTAAATCTTGAGAATTATTCGTTGAATAGAAAAAAAAACTTTATTACATATGTAGGTAGGTACCTATATTACGGTTTGGTTATGCAGGTCTTAATAAATTTAAAAAACCTAACCAACACCATCTGCAATATGTTTTCTTAATTCAACCAAAACAAATAAGTATGTTTGAAAAAGTATGCAATATTTTTGTTGGATCGCCATAGAATACCTAAACTATCATGGTTTGGCTTAGGCAGGATTTAATTCAATCTTAAAAACTAACCAGCACCATTCGCAAATTATATTCTTTGTTCAATGAAAACAAATAGGAGTGACTGACAAAGTTTATGGTGCATTATTTATGTCGAATCTCAACAGCCTACCTCCACCTCTCGCCACTTCTATTTATACTTATATTGTATGTCAATATATTTAAATATCATAATCTGAAATATAGTACTTACATTACCTAAGTATATACAGTATATTAAACCGCTTTGCTAGAGTAATCAAAACCACATTTTGGTCCGTATGTTAGGTATAAAAAATTGTGAACAAAATCTATGGCAAAGGGTATGAATTTAATACCATTGACACATATTGAAAATCCTCTAACCTCCCTTGGAGGCACGAACATTTCTGTCGATTGCGTAAGGCGAAAACGATATTTAAGTTGCATATAAATAAACTAATAATAAATAATGGGGGAGAATTTTTTTTCGCGGATCGTGCCTTTTTGAGCTTTCAAAATATTTTTGGTGATCGATGCTAACTCGAAAGGATTATGATATTATTTATGCTTATTTCGCAACAATGAGGACGTTTTCAGCTTATGAAAATACAGAATAGGTTAGTGATATAAAAATAATACAATATTTTAATTCAAATGTACAACAACTATATTTTTCACAGTTAATTTTATTGGGTGTTAAATTATTTTGATTTTGAAACTACCATTAAATAGGTAAGTACCTATTTATGATTTAGGCCTTAATAATAAGATTGAGAATATTTTTACCTATGTAGTACACATATTATTATGACCATACATAAAAACTTTTATAATTTTTACTATTATCAATTTAATATTTGAATTATTAATAACCATGTCCTTGCTTTTTCGTACAAGGTGGTGTGTTAGTAATTTTGAATAATCACAAACACCAGGCTTTGAGAAAATCACATAAATATATTGTGTCCTCACCAGATCGAACGCCGTGTTCCCGGATGGAAGGCCAGCGCATTACGCACTGCACCACGAGGGCCGTCGACTATTATCTATTATGACTTGGTTTATACTGGGTTTAATTGATTTTTAAAAACGAACGAATACTTTCTGCAATTATTTGTAAACTTAGTTTAATGAAAACAAATACTCAGGGCTGGAAATGGACCGGAACGCACCGGAGCGCCGTTCCAGTTCGTAAAATCTCCAAAATTATTGCTCCATCTCGTGGAAAAAATAATTTCACCGTCTGAGCTAGATATGCCATATAAAAAAATCTAAAACACTTTTTTTTATAAAATTCATATAGAATTAGATAACTTTACTATGTTGATATTTTCGTAAAATTATCAAGCGCTCGGGTTCGTAAAATTTTCCATTTCGAGCGCTGCAAATACGTAAGCTTGACAAAATTTAGTGTGCACTATTTATGTCGGATATTAAAAGTCTACCACCATCCTTCGCCACTGAGGTATACAATAATTAACTAAATAAGACGTGGGTTACCGATTTGTAGATTTTTATAATCATTTACAAGATAGTGTAATTTTTTTTAATGTATTTTGAAAATTAACATAAAACAGGAATAGCTAGAAAATTTCTTTACTTATCTATTTTCCAGATAATATAATATTATATAATAATAATAATATAATAATATGGAACACCCACGGTGGCCGCGCGGCTGCGTTGGACTATCACGCCGTGGGTCTCAGGTTCGAATCCTCTGGCAAGTACACATATTGTTTTTCAATTTGTATGTGAGTCAGGGTATGGACCTAATAGGTTGAGCAAGTGGCTGACATCCATTTCTCGTAAAAAACAAAATATGTTAATACAAACCTCTACTCTGTGGAGGCCCATATGATCCTATTAGGATCGGACATGGTCGGAAAAAGAAATAATTTAATATGTAGCCAATCGGACGCTTCCCTCTGTAATTTTGTGTACTATGTGCAAAGGCCAAAACATTATAAATACTTATATCAAAAATAGTATGCCATGCTTAGATCACAATATAATAGTATAGCGACCAAAATAGTATGTCAAGATAACAATTGTATTATTATTTGTGTAGTAGCAAAACCGTATTGCATAGATCTTCATAAATTCTATTTATGTAAATACTACTATAATATTCTCTTAGCACACAGATAATTTAAGCCTATGATATTTCACAGTATTATTGTCTTGACAGCTGTCGAAAATTTTGCACCCATGTACTTACACACGTGTCGTAATTTATAAACAGTAGGCTAATAGGGGCATCTTATTTCCCAAGGGGTTATAAGTTATAATGTTAGTGCATTAGAAACGGATGCAGTCGGTCACGTTCTGGGAATTATCCAACCTTTACTCGAAATGTAGATGATTTGAAAAGTGTGTCAACTAAAAATCACTTAACACGTCCGTGGCAATAATTACATATCAGTTTCGAACAGATTTCAAGGGCCCATATTATGAATAAAGATAGCGCTCAGGGATTTATAATAATAATAATAATATGTTGTCCTAATTTCAGGCCCTTCAAAAACGCGCAGCTGTTCAATAAGTTTGAGGTTCAAAAGGTTGAGAATGGGGTTAGCAACCCTGTGTGATAACATTACTAGTACCGATGTGCTGTACCTACCTACCACCATTTTAAATATTTTTTATCAGGTTTGTATGATACTATTTATTTATGAGTTTTTATGAGGCTTTTTACAGCAATACTTATAGGTTCTTATATATTTTTAAATTATATAATAACATTTCACTTTTGATTCAGGGGAAATATATATTATTAATACTATCGACTGAAGGTACTTGATGGAATTTGAATTTAAATTCTAATGGATTCACGTTTTGTACTATTTCATTTAAGTCGTTTTTGCGACCCGGGTTTCGCCTTTCGGCATCTTCAGGCGCCGTGTACACTCACCAATAATTTAAACACACACTGACAACAGACTCTCTTAACTCTAGCTTATATAGTAAATCAATACAATCAATACAAGCTAGAGTTAAGAGTGTTCGTTGACAGTGTGTATTTATCTTTGGTGAGTGGACACGGCGCCTGAAGATGCCAGAAGGCGAAACCCGGGTCGCAAAAAACGACTTAAATGGAATAGTTTAAAACTTAAATTTATTAAAATTGAAAATATCTTATTTTGTTTACCAGTTAACAAAAATATTTAAAGGTTGTGTAGTTTTGATCTATATGTTACTTAAAATATTTTAATAATTAAAAAATGGCAACAATGATGATGGAAAATTGCGATGTGACGTCACTAATTAAGAGTTTTGTAGTTTTCATTATATTTTTGTCTATGCATGTCATCATCAGCCGGGGTCAATCCACTGCTGGATGATGGCCTCCCCAAGTTTCCTCCAAGTCTCTCGTTCTTGTGTCGTTCGCTGGCACGTATTTCCGCCGAACTTTATCGGGTAGTCAATCCAGCGGCTTTTAAGGTGACCCTGTGGCTGTTTCGTGCCCCTTGGGTACCATTGGATGACGGCATTTATGCAAGTAATTTTTATTATATATCGATTTAACTTAAGTCGCCATTATATCCATCTCGGGCTAAGTCATACCCTATCAGTAATAAAAATAATAAAAATATATTTCTGGGTAGTGTCTACCCTGGCAAGGATGTTGTTTTCTTTAAAAAAATGTTTACTTTGATACTTTGTTGTATTAATTTTAATTCGATACGGAGATAGATAATTTCGTATCTTCAAAAAATAAAAAAAAGGAAATGTAGTAAGTATAATGCGGAGCTTTGAACGCACAACAATACCTACATCCCCTGTGTAAATGCAGCGTTTATTTTTCCCCTTATAGGGTCTAAATACACAAAGGCTACATGCGTCGGTAATTATTTCACCTGTTGCCCTCCGGCATACAAATCTGGACCGCAAAATAAACCGCTGATGATGTACGCAAAGATAATAAGCTCAGTTACATGGAGTATCTTTACGCTTGACATGTAAGTAAGTATGAATGAATAATACTATCGTCAAATCAAGACGACATCTTATTTAAATGGCGCTACTAGAGATTGTGACTCAAATTTTTGATTTTCAATAATTCGAGATAAATATTTTAATTGATTTAAGTGCTGTACTCGTCTATTGGTGAGTAGGCATAGTGCCCGAAGAAGCCGAAAGGTAACTAGAATAGTACAACATATAAATTATTTAGAATTTAAATTCGATTAAAAATATGTTTGATTTAAGAGAAAACGGTACCTACGTAGATAGTTAGAATATGCATTATAACATTTTCTCTTGATAAGATGTCAAGTTAATACCATTATCATGATGATTTTGGAAGCAATGGTTTAACCTCTTTTGCATAGTTAGTTCTTCTATTAATATGTTCAAGCACTTTTTTCTGGTGTCCTACCAGTATGATGCTTTTATGTTATTGTCCTTTGCCTTTTTCAAATGGAAAATTGAACGTTAAATTGTATATTTACACGTTGTATTTTATATATTTTCTTTCATTGATATAAGCGTCGCCCTCAAGGAAGAACTCACCAAATACAGTTTTTGCTCAAAATGAGTTATTTATACAGAAAATCTTGCAATTTTTAACTCTATCTTAGAAAAAATCACCAAAATTCTATCTATACGTTTTATGTTAAAAATTACAAAAACAAAAAATTCACCAACTACATAGAAAAGATATTTGTGTTATGGAAAAAGTCAGTAAAAAGGTTAATTGTTTTAAATGTAATGTACATAAACATAAAAATAACCAATCAAACAAAAAAAACCGTTTCCTTCTATGTATTTTCGTTTTCTAATGAGAGCAATTTAAAATTTTCAAAAAGTTTAAAAGTCGATTATCTCAGGATTTTACTTTTGTTGGTTGGTGAGTTCTTCCTTGAGGGCGACGTAAGTATGCGTCGTTTATCAATAAATAAATAAATGAGACGCGTAATATATACTTGTTTAATAATGCAATATATGTTATCCGCTGCCGTACATATCATCATTACTCAAGTTGACAATGTTAGTGATGATATAGACAAAAACCTTCAAATTGAAAAAAAATATATTATAACACAAAGTGGTTTATATTTGTCATAATACATTGTATATGGACTGTCTTAGCATGCATAGAGTTAGATATTTTAACAGAATTAATCATAATCATCAGTAGTCAATGGTTAATTTCTTCCTCAACCCCCATAATCAAGTCATGTATCTAAATAAATATTATTGTATATAAATACAAACACAATGTTATATAATGTAGTATTTTAGTAGCGCAGGGTGGAGGTAGGCTGTTAAGATCCGATATAAATAGTGCACATTACACTTTGTCAGTCATACGTATTTGTTTTTATTGAACTAAGACTACAATAATTTACAGATGGTGATGGTTATTTTTTAAAAATCAATTAAACCGTACCTAAACCAAACCATAATTGTTTTGGTATACTTTGGGCGATATGACAAAATTGTGCACACTTTTTCAGCTTCTTCACTATTTTTTTTACGTTGGATTAAGAATAGGTACATATTACACATATTGTTGGTGTTTCTAAATTCATTAAGCCCTGCCTAAACCAAACAACATATAGGTATAATAGATAAAAATAGTATCCTATTTATAAAATAAGTAGGTACATATCCTATATTATATATGATTTAATAGCGTAATTTTAGATATTTTATATAGACAAGTATTTTTTGACTAAGTATTACCTATTATGAGAGCATTTAATTGAATTTTAAAAACTAACCAACACTATCTGTAAAGTGTAGTCTTATTTCAATAAAAACAACTACGTATGATTGACATATGTGCACTGTATGTATGCACTATTTACGGTGGATCTTAACAGCCTACCTACACCCTTCGCTACTGATATAATATGTAGTTAAAAAAATAATATACCTATAAGGTTAAAAAATGTCAAATTTATTATTTAACTTAAACATTTTGGAACAATCAATTAATTTTAATAAAACCTGAAATCCCAAAAATATCTATTATTGTACCTACTAAAGTTAGATGACTTAACCATTACCCCACAAAACTATCTTTATAGATGTCTCAAAGATATTATTATAAACTGAGTGAGATGAGCAACTTTACTCTCCGCATTGTCTTCTTAATGTCCTAAGTAAATATATAATTTTAACAATCGATATCTCTCACGGAACTATCTTTATGTTAGCTGTACTTACGAGAAAATATTTATAGCCTGAAGGAGTATAAGCCTGAGAATGAGAACTATTGTTCCCAATATAACAGATGAGATAGCAATTTTTACACAAATAAAATTAAAGTATACATTTTGAACATAAAAAAGGACCCCGACTACCACATTACGATATACTATGCATCAGATATTTTTTTCTAAGTCAGAAAAAATATTTTATAGACTAAGAATTATCATACAAAAGGCTTTGATTATACTATGATTGTGTAATTTTAACGTACCTAATAAATATGTAGCTACTTACACTGATTATTATTTTAGTTATTATAGCATTTAGAATGGTTAAATGTACGTAAGTAAGGACCTACGACCACAATTATATATCAAATATATTTGGTTGGGCCAAATTGTGGTCGCAAGTCATTCTTAGTCCCCACCTACTCAAATCCCCTTACATATTATTGTCACAAGACCAGACGATGAGCAATTACGGGTCAAAAATCGACCGTAATCGCGAAGAACATCGAGTTAGCTCAATACAACCGGTGCAAGATGGCCTGTTATCGCTAAACCACAGTTTATTGATTAATTCGATTATTATACAGACTGATTCAAAAGTTAACTCAAAACATATCTGTTCGACCTTCGTTGCACTAAGTCTAGTACGGTTTGAGTAAACGTCGCGCCCATCAATCATTCATCCTAAACTTATCATCATCATTCATCATCCATCCAAAAGTGTATCGTCCGTTTACCAGTGCGTGAGTGCGTGAATACCGAATCAGTTCCAGTGCGCGCCAGCCCTCTCAACGTCAAAGGTCAGTGTCTGGCATCCTGTGTAAACCCCCCCCCCTAGATCCGTAATCCACCATCACCTTCAGATTGCAGTCCACTGCTAAAAGCGCCACCAATATTATTACTTATCTAAAATTAATGCCCGATCTTCAAATTGAATCCGTATCGAAAATTATTGTTTTCAAATAAAGATCGTAAATATCTCAAATAAATACTAGTTATTGTGCTTATATATGAATTTAAAATAGGTATATTATTGTTTCGACTAATTCTTACGTGTTTCGACTTATTGTACAAATACCATGTGTACCGACTACAAAATTTAATTTTGGAGTTATTAAAAATAATGTTTTTGAAAAAAAATATTATATAAGTTCTGCCACGTACGCACAAGTTCAGATAATAATTACATATATTATTTACACGGTATAATCGATGAATATTGAATCGAGACATAGTAAGAGATGACGCAAAAGATTTAATTGGCAAACAGTAAGGATTCTTGGACATCTTCTCTGTATACGCTTCACGTAGTCACCCAAAACTAGATAAATAATTTTTATATTCAAGAATTAAGTAGGTAACTCGATTTAAATGTCCTGGGCTCAATCTAGATATATAAACTTTAAATTCTGATTGATTTAACATCAGTTTCCATCAAGTACCCTCGGTCGACACTATTAATATTTGTATATTATTGTATTTAACAATTGATGAAATTTAATGAAGGGTTGCTGAATATTTACAGTTTTTTCATTGTAAACATTACATTAATTGGAGAAAAAATGTTATGACATACGTATATGAATCCAGCGAAAATAATATTAAAACTGAAATCAAATAAAGTTTGTTGTCTTATTTATTACATGAATTATTAATGTTTTATAATTAGATAATACAAATATAATAGAATATTCTAGAGCTCGTAAAAATATCAAATTTAAAAACACCAAAAAAGTCTTTTGTATGTGCTGCGAATTGTAAACAGTATTCCGTGAATTGTAGATAGTCTGTGATTTATCGCAAGCGTATTATTTATTCAAACTCCCTTTGAAGTATTTTATTAAAATAATATTTTTTCCTATCCTATGCCTTTGATATCTACCTACATATTATTATATATTATATAGGTAATGGTTTTTCCGCAAAAATACAAATAATTAGACGAATTTTCTATACCTAGCAGAAACTTCGTCATATAGTGAACATTACAAATTATTAATTCAAGTCGTTCACAACATGACATTAGAAACAGTAAATTATTATTTAAACAGCATTAAGTATATAAAAGTTTCTACACAGTAGAAAAGTGTAAATACAAAAAAAAAATGTATATAAATTAGATACAAGGAAGTACACCGAATGAGCTAAGCTAAGCCTATTTTAAGAATATATAAAACAATTCCCACCTATACTCATCCTCCCGCAGGTGGAATATGTCAATATCCGAAGTGATTTGGTTGATCAGATTTATTGGCCTCCCAATTGGCATTACCAACGGCATGATAGTTCTGCACCTTGGGAGAACAAACATCTGATGCTCCCGATTTCTAAGATAGTTATCAGGGACACACATGTCAATACTACCAAGAATGGCAGAGTTCTCATTTGAATCACTTTAAATCTGAAATTCGAAATTTAGCCTTGTTTTCTATTTCATGTTAATTCATTATATTATTGTATAATATTGTATAGCATATTGTATGAACAAGTATCGCTTTCAAAAATCCCTGGCGTTCGTTAATTTTTTGCCGTATTTCACGCCATGTAAATTAAACTTGGTGATCTTTCAAGACAGCGGAATAAAGTTGACTTGAAAAAAAAGATAAAGTAGATTAAGACTTCCTTGAGTTATCCATAGCACGCGTCTCACTAAGACCAACGTTATATTATCTTCACAACAGATATTGTGATAAAATTCTGTATGGTCTGCTTTCTTATCTGAATGTTACTGATAGTTTCATACTACCTAGTAGGTATGCGCTGTAAGCATCTGTTTTCAAGCTCAGCGCTCACAGTACAGTAAAATTTAACAGTACAATCGGAATGCAAGCATTGAATATGTAATAAGTAACTAATAACAACTCGGAGTCTCTGATAGGTATTCCATTTTGAGTAAATGCTATTCCAACTTCAAACATTATCACTTGCAAAGTACGAAGTATCATAACCGGTGAGGTGCATCCCTTGTTTAGACCAACGTCGATTAAACTAATTAATTACATACTGACGTCTGACAATAATTATTTAATATTGAAAACTGATATTATTAGTTTGTTAATATTATAGTATAATATTGGAGCATCCAATAAATACTGCTGTATGTTAAGAATGTTTATAATATATTTTTTTATAAACCGAAAATTTAGTTTCCATTTTTATTTAAGATTAATCATGTTTCATCGGACATCATCTTATGTACTAAACCGTTTCCCAACAACATGATTTTTTGACTAGAGAAAATATGATAATAATATGATCTCTGGTGCCAGGTCAGGAGAATTTGGTGAATTTGTCATGACTTCCCATTTAAACTGTATCAGTTTTTGGAGAGTCATTTGTACCGTATGAGGTCTGGTGTTATCGATGGGTTTGGGCCGAAATCCCGAATGGCCGAAATCCCGAAAGCCGAAATCCCGAATACCGAAATCCCGACGCTGAAATCCCGAAAAATAAAAAAAATACAAATATCAATAATTGCGCTATCTTGAATTGCGCAATTATTGATATTTGTATTGATATTTTTTTTGTGGAAAATGGGTTTTTGTCTCTTGTAAAATTTGCGCAATTCAAGACAAGTGTCAAGATTGCGCATTTTTTTACAGGAGACACAAAAACCCGCTTGTTCCACAAAAAATGTTTTTTTGTCTCTCTTGCACAAATTGCACAATTCCAGATTGCGCAATTATTGATTATTAATGTATTTTTTTATTTCCGGCCATTCGGGATTTCAGCATTCGGGATTTCGTCCGGCACCCGTTATCGATTGATTTAGACATTCTAATGTTTGACATTAAGTTTGGTTTAGTTTGGTATTAATTCGATTTAAAAAACGGGTTGTTTTTCAATCTACAGTGGTGAGAATTGTAGATGTTATTTTTTTGATAATTCATAGCTTTGATAACTCATTTACCCGGCTTAGTCACATTTATATTTTTTGCAGATGAATATGAATCGTTAAATGAGTTGAATGGAAAAGCTTAGCTAATTATTCCACTGTGAGTGTTCTCTACTATCATTTGTAACATATCAAGCTCCCGAGGATGTGTCTGGCTTGCTTCATCTTCCAGTCTACAGTTTTCACACCCAAAACAATGGATCCCATGTCCGGATTTTCAAATTGCACATATTCTGTTGGGCGTATCACAGTTCATCGTCCGATTTAGAATCCAAAACCGTTCATTGTATAGCATTGAGATCAAATTTTCGAAATAAAAATATGTAATAAAAACCAACGAGGAGATATTATGGATGATAGAAAGTATCTATATATCACCTATCTATATTACGCAGTACCTATCGAAAATACCGTATCACTTATGGCATGACCTGAAATATAAAATTACTTACCTAAGGCAGCCTATATTATAATACCCGATTTTAGATACCTATTTACCAACCGAAAACATTTTACGGAAAGCAATATTTATCTTCCGAAAATTGCTCATTGTTTAATAAAACGGAACATGTTTATAAGCAAATAAGTACATTTTGTTTCAGGGGTGGATTTCAGAATTCCACACGGACCACCCTTTGGCGGAATTTAATTTTAACCCTTCTGTTTGCACGGGGGGTGAAAAAACCACATGGCCTTTGTAAAACGAGGGCGCCTAACTGCATTTGCAAAAGGGAGGTGTCTTTACTATCACTTCAGCCACAGCTGCTTTTAAATTGGTAACATTTTAAATGTCTGAAAAATATTGTTGCTGGATATAATATGTCTATAGTAATAACTTTGGGCGATAACCATGATAATTATATTATAGTCTGAATTATATAGCGGGCTTTCTAATTTAATAATAGCATCATTATGGATATTAAAACTAGTAATATACAAACATCTGTTTTGCATACTGGATACCTACATATATATAATAAAAAATAACACCGACTTTAGTAAAATATTATAATAATATTTTGTAACTGTATATTTTTATTTATTTATACAGAAAACAGTATTGCGATAGTTATATATTTAATCTATGATTGCGATATTCGCCATAATACACAGTAAAAGTACAAAAATGCAAAAATAATAACAAGTAATCGGAATTTGAAATATTACCTCAGTTGCATAATATTTCTGAAATTGTGGCGTTATTAGTGAATGCATCGATAGTTTAATCGATAAAACACAGCATCCAGAATGCATTTGTTGTGAGTTCAGTGCAACTATTTTTTTATTAATTATATATTATGTGGTGTGATGACAATTGTGTATATTCCATTAAAAGTAAAGAAGATAACTTGCATTTATTGATACATATACAGGGAACCTACACCATTCTATACAATATCCAATAGAAAATAATTACTTTTTACAGAAAATATTATAAACATCTCTAACAAAAATCTATAACAATCACATTTATTTGAATATAGGAACCGTTCAGTTTTAAATACACATAATATGTATTACAGTTTAATAATACCTATTTTTTAAAAATATCCAATAAAATTTAATCATTTTCTTTTATGTAAAATTAAAGTAACAATAAAATTGAAATACAATTTAACGCAGTTTGGAAATTGACCCCTATTACAATTGAGGTAGAGTTAATTATTTTTACAACGTATTCATTAGCTCTTATTCTTGTTTGTCCAGTACAAATCTTACAATCGATTTTTAACTAACTTCACGACTAGCTAGACATTTGAAACTTTTAGAATATATCTGAACACGATGCCAATGCATTCTTTTAATCATTTTAGCCATCTTTAAGCAGAATTGAATTCATTTTCAGTTAATTCTGTTTTGTATGGAAAGTTATTTCAGAAAAATCCGTAAAAAGTAAAAGACTATTATTGGTTGCTAAGAGGGTGGTCCTAGTAACTAAATTATTAATATATCCGTGCGTTCCTATGGAAATTAAAATGACATTTCAGTATGCTATATTTGTTTGTTTGTTTGTTATTTATTTACTTCATATCAAGTACAAGTTTTGTATATTATATTGAGCATAATAATTCAACAGAAAATTTAAAAACGTTGTATATAAAAAGTTCTTTTTATCTTGTAATTATTCTTTATATTTATTTGTTTATCACTAAATATTTTTTTTAAAGGGAGTCATTTTATTTGATACCACGTGACCACTAGAGTAATAAAGTCACACAGGAAATTCAAAATTCACTTCCACAAAAATTATATAATTAAGATCATTAATCTCCTGGCCAGGGTGTTGCTTTTGCCAATTTAATTTTTATAATTTCATTTATTATGCTTCTTATTTTTAAGAAAAAAGTAAATAATTAAATATATTTGATAAATGTGCATATAAATAATAGTTAATTAATAGTATCCATAAGATCACTCAATCAATATAATATGTGTTGTGCATTGGCCAAATTATTTTAACTAAAATAATGTTTAATAGATACTAGAAAGTTAGATCTCCCTTGTAAATTATTGTGAAGAATTCAAATTTACAGACAATTAAAGAATTTTCACCAGTGGATACAGGATATACTGGATATAACTATAAAATATTGAAAGATGTGTGTAAAATATTAATAAAATAGTAAATAAATCGACCCCGGTAATCTTTTTTTGAGTCATCTATGTCCAGTTCGGGGTAACTACTTTAATTGATGGGTACATACAGACTTTATTTAATTATTTTTTTATAATATATTATATCGGCTATATAGAGTTTTAGTTGATTTTGAGATACTATTTTTTAATATTCTATGAAATATTTTTAATTACTGCGATATTTACTAAGAAGATAAAACAATTAAATTGAATTGAGGTGAATTTTTATTATACTGTTTTATTTATGTATACCTATCACTGATCAAATGAAACAGTTGTGAGTTTTCACATACATTTAATTAAGGCTCTAACCCTTTTATTTTTTTAAACTAAATTTAGTTTCCAACCAATCTACCGTAAATTTATGGTTAATGTTCCCCGAAGGGTATATTTTTAAATTAATATACGCGTAGATATATTTTTGTACGACTAATAAATTTAATAATCCACAGAAGTTTTCATAATGGTTTTAAAAATAATGGTAAATTTATTATGAATTAATATGGTAAATAAATATGTAGTTATAAGTTATAAGTTATAAGTTAAATTTAGTATTAATTTTACAATTATTAGCCAATATTACGATTGGATTGTTTTTAATATTTCTACATTGCCCACTAATATAATATTAAATTGGTAACTGTGTATGTTATCTTCTTTTTCTGATTGGATATCATCAGAACTATCTTTTACTATCTCTAAAAATTTAGTAAAACTATTCTCCAACCAATTTTGTAGGTTGTTGAGCAAAAAAATGTGGTGTCTTCATTTGCTACTTTTATTAATAATTTATAATTTTGATTCTATGCAAAACAAATAAAATTGGTCTTTACACAATTTTCGTATGTGGTTAAATATGTAGTGAACATTTAACTAGTTTCCTTATCATTCCAAAGAATTATTAAAAAACATCTATGAAACCACATTTTTACCATATTTGGTCTCAAGAAGAGGCTTCCATATAATGGATGTTTGTATTAAAAGATTCTTGTATGATACAGTGTTGCCAACCGTACTATAATTATAGTATTTGTACTATAATCTTGGTCCGCGTACTATGTACGACATAAAACAGGTATAGTACGCCCAAAATACTTAAT
Source organism: Rhyacophila brunnea (assembly GCF_057557595.1). NCBI lineage: Eukaryota > Metazoa > Arthropoda > Insecta > Trichoptera > Rhyacophilidae > Rhyacophila > Rhyacophila brunnea. The sequence goes on along the minus strand of NW_028232796.1, from coordinate 1,574,701 downwards.
ATAATTTTGAATATCTAAAAAAAATGTGTAAAAAGTACTAAAATTTCGATATTTCCGTTTGATAAATTGGTGAAAAGTAGGTACTATAATTTCACAATATAAGAAGATTTGAAGAACTTGAAAAAAAATTGCTCGAAAAACGTAAAAAAATCCCTTGACTTTGGTTTAAAATGAAATTTGTTGAATTCTTCGTTAAGCATTTTTGGTCGGTTTTGAGTTACCTAAATAAAAAGGGGTCTCGGAGTTCCTCAAATTCTCCGTTATTTTTTCATGGGAAACAAAAAACCTATACATTTTCAACAGATGACAATGCATACTATATTTTTTCCCCAAATACTATAACTTTGGAGGCTCTGTACTATAATTCCACTTTGAAAAGATGGCAACACTGGTATGATATCTTGTTAAATATGGTAATTAAAAGGTCAGCAGTGATTGTGTATGATGATATGCTTATATTCTGCTTATAGCTTTATTTCTTCTATTTATCTCTTCTTATAGCTTTATTTTCTGTATTACAAAACTGGTTATTAATATCTTTTTTTTTTTAACTGTCAATTCATGGTGGAACTGCATTGTATTGTTGTTTTTATTTAATAAAACGCAATTTTTTTATAGTACTTATTCCACTTTAATTAATATATTAGGACCGGTTTCGTCCGCCTCAGTGGGACATTTTCAACTGAATACATTTTTTTAAAACAATATTTATCAAACAAAATTCAAAGCGATAGAAATAATATAACAATAGGTACATAATAATTATCCGTCCAATAATACCTACCCAATAACAGACTAATTTAAAACTAATGAGGTTGGACATTAATATTTCATACTACGTCAGGGGCATTAAACAAATTATTTAAAATATTAACAAACCACAAAAAATGAAACAATCTACACTTACAATAACATTAATACCAACAAATAATTATGATTAGTCAAAATTTACAATAAATTTTTTTATAAAAAATAAAATAAAACATTATTATCAATTGAAGTGAGATCGGATAAAAAACAAATACAGCCAAAATATGAGTCAAAATTAAATAAAAATTAAAATAATAAATAATGTACAATATATAAAGTTATGTTATGACAATCCCAAATATTAAATAGGGTATAATAATGGAGAAGACACAAAATATAATTGATCATTTAACAAATTACGTAAAAGTATGTATTAATTTAACTGTTATAAATATAAAACATCTACTTTCTCTAATTCATCAATGTATTATTGTCGTCATATTATAGTCTTATTACGTGTAGGTATTACCGAAAATTTCAATCAACGGATTTTTTTATTGATATGGTTTTCTACTTAACTTAACGTCTTTGTGTTTTCAACTGGCAAAGTGCCTTTTTATATCGACGAGAAACAGAGACGAGGAAAATAAATTGATCACAGTCTAATTCGCACCAATTTGCATTCGGCACTTTGCGCCTCGCGGTCCGACGGAAGTTAGCGCGAAAGCCTCATCGTAGACATAATGCCTTATCCAGACTGTCACATGATTTAAAGGTAATTCTTTGAGAAAAAATATAACTAAGTTACAATATAATATATAATTGATATAACATATTAATATGAATTATACAATAGGAGTCATAAATTCTGGTGAGTTATGTCAGCTTATGTAATAAACACCCGTAGTCCAAACTCTGATATATGATTTTATTTTGAATCAATCATTAACACATAACTATTAAATAACTGAGATAAGATGTTGGCCATAGGTTTTCAGTACCTATGTTAGAAAGATAAACACAATTGATGAAGAAAGCCAGGACTACACCCCGATAGTCATGCTGTTACTTATGATTAAAAAATAGGTATCCCTAAGACCGTAAATATAGTATGTGACGTTTTATGAATGATGAGACATATACGCCAATAAGCCAATTTAGTAGAACTGTTGATGAAACAAATGTGGTATAATTTATAAATATCGGTAATAAATAACTTATTACGCGGTTTCCAAAAACACTTTAGTAAAATATTTCAAATGAGAGTTAGAATCGTTCTGCATTTAGCTTATTTCGTGGCGGTGAGTGAATATCCACTGAACAATAATGTAGTCATAAATTAGTATTAAAGTGGCACTTATCATCATTTATGACACTAAAACCCTTGGCGGATCTTGGCCTCCTTCGAAAACTTCCTCCATCCTGTGCGATCCAGCGCCGATAGTTTACAGTTGCTTTGGCCGAGCATTTATAAATCGCCTGTGACGCAGTCCAGCCATCTCAATTTCGGCCGTCCAGGTCTTCTCTTACCATCAGAAGTTATGTACATAGTCCGCCTCGCCGATATAGGGTAATTTTTGCATTTTCATATCCCACCCGATCTTTTTGCCCCCATATACTGTGTACAAATTTTCATTATACCAGAGATGCACTAAACGCCCCAAAGTTCATCGAATGTACGTATTATAGAAGAAGCAAGGACTGAAGAGTGTATAAGATTCTAGAAGTATCCTTAATCCAGTATTTGATCTATCCCGAGTGATAATGATGATATTATATTATGTGAGCAATAAGTTTTGGATAATAGAAAATGGATGTAAAATTGTTTATACGTTTCATGGAGGTATGGTCACATTGTGGACTCGACACTATAAGAACGCGTCTCTATTAACAGGCAGCCACTTTGTCGCGAACTTTTACGAGCCTCCGAAAGCTCCCGTGGCAATCATTGCACGTCTAGCTTGGCTCAAATCATTATTACAAAGTACGTATTAATGAAACTGTGCGAAGCGTCTTCGCCACATGAATACAGACGTCGTAGCGGCTACGACGCGGTCTACGAACACGACAGGATCCGGTGCTACGGTGGCGTAGACCGACAATAAATTAATTTATATATATTTTATTTTTCATTTCTTAGCATTCATTTCATTAACACGTATGAGATAGTGTGACTGTGTTTATTTCTAGATGACTCAGGAGCATGCGAATAAAAAATAAAACCTAGAGCCATCGTAGAGACATCAATCTATAATACAAAGACGACATATTACCTCAATGAATACAATACGACTACGGCTGCAATCCCTGGCGTTATTCTTTTTCCTGAAAAACATTTAATCCTGGATATGCCAAACTATGGAAAAGAAAATTCTGATATTGATGACTGAGTTATTGCATAAACCAAAAAAGTTAGGATTGCCTTCACTAAAAATTATCACTATATAAAATTGAATGTAATATGTGAATTAAAATGTATTATTATAAATAGAAAACCTAATATTATATAACTATAACACATACCCATAACCATTACCACAAAATAATAGAAAAAAAATTTGCTCTGTATTTGTTATTTGTATAGCCAGTAAACGAAATATTCTCACATCGTTTCTATAAAGGTATATTTTTAGTACCTATATCTAATATAATAATAATATATATACAAAATCTATCTGGAATCTTGAAAACTTACAATAAATCTTATTTAAATATTCGTCGTCTATATTAATGTGAGTCAAATATTCCACAATTTTCTGCGACATATTACATACATCATTGATCTCAGACCTTCCCGAGATATATCATCTCGACAAAAACATATACTTAATATTAAATATTTTCGAGTCTAACATAATCTTGAATATCCACCAAATAAACTAAATTTATTTGTCAAAAACTTTTTAGCCTCTCTAAACGTATCCTTTCTTCGTTACATTATAAGGCTGCGGAGATCTGCGACGAAAGTTGTTTTGTCGCCGGCAAAGGCTTTATTGAGTGGCGGAGCTATGCGCGGTGAATTGTAATTATTCTAATGTTATCCGACTAAAGCACTTGTAGCACGATAGTTATATTAACCGGCAAATAATTAGCTTACAATTGTAAATAATATAGGATAATTAAAAATAATTCAATTATCATAATAGTTTTTGTCATAGACATTGTCTAATTAGTGATAGTTGAAATTACACCTACAATTTTGTACGAAACCAAGGAATTATAATATCTTCATAATATAATATATCTAGATTTTTGAAGTTATGATCATGGTATATATCCTAAATATTTTATATATCTGCAATTTACAGTAATAACTATTTCAAATTACTTTGATGGTGTTAACAGATTATTCTAGGTGGACAAAACGTTAATCCATAGAATTTAAGGACTCGTTTTGTACAATTAGATATAAATTACCATCTTCATTCCAAATTAGAGCATAATATTATGAACATCCACAGATTAGAGGGTATGTTAATAGATTTTTATGAGAAATATTTATCAGCCATTTAAGTCCATACACTGCATTGAGTCGTTTACAAGGTGTTAAAAATTTATACGTATACCCTGGCCCCCACATCTTGAAGCGGGCCCTCAGGCTAGGTTCTTTAGCGCCCCCCCCCCCCTATATGGTTAAAGGCAGTGTGACGCTCTACAGTGATGTTTTCTAAATGGTGCATAAATTAAAATTAAGGGTAATCAGTTTATTATTAGCGATTTTTGTATTTTTAATGCATTATCTTTAATTGTGTTGATGAGTATCGACACACAAGAATCAAAGATTATATCGCATTGTCACGTAATATTATAAAAACTTAACGGTTAAGAAGGAAAGTAGCGCCGCAGGCGACATTTTTTACTATTAGAACAAATTTGTGATGTATGTTTATCTCAGTTATCTGGACTACCCGCCACGCCGGGCCCCTCTTGATCCCGGGCCCCCAGGCTAGAGCCCTGTCAGCCCCCCCACTTGTGGGGGCCATGGGTATACCTATATTGTGTTTTATTATAATTAATACTACGAATATATTATACACTATGAAAATAACAGACATTACGACTATCATTTTGATTATAAAATAAATTTAGCCGTTGTCATGAGTATTTGATATTGGACTATAAAAAACTATTTTTTTACATTCAAATAGATAAGTATTATAAATTATTAGTAAAAGTATTTTCATGAAGTCACATATTACAATAATACATTATATGTTGTATTCTTTGGTTCGATAGATAAGGGATAGGTATTGCAGATGAAAGACGGCAGTACATATTCGTGATGATAGAGGATGCGAGAATAATTTATTTACTTTTTCAAATAACTACAATGGTATAATCGATGCAGTAAAATAAATATAAAGGTAGTTCGATGTGGTGGCGTTGACGGAAACTTGCAATTGAGTGAGATGTCCAATCGATTCTAATCAATAATATTATAAATAAATAATATTATAATTATTGAGATCTGGGAATCCGATGACAGCCACACAAATTTCTTAAAGTACTAACGGGAAGATAACTTATCTAAAGTGTAGCTTAATATATTATTATAATATTATATTCATATTTATCTACTTACTTATATTATATCAGGAAGTCGAAAACGACTTATATTAAAATCGCGTGATAAAGCATCAAAAAGCTTAATCTTTGATGAATAACATATTAGATAACGCGTAAGATGATATTCACATAATATTGTTGTGAACATATTCTCGTGTATTTTTGTGATGCCATCTATTTTCACTTTGAATTCACGATAAATTCACGTAAATTAATTTTTGGTAGGAAAACAACAACAAAAATATATATTGCAAACAAATTTGAATAAAAGCCTTATTTTATAATATAAATAAGGTAATAAAATAAATAGTACGAAGTATGTACCAAACGAATACAAAATGTCAGTAGCAGTCCGACATTTATTTAACAATGCATTCAATGCTCCAAAACACACATTCTTTTATATCAGCAATTTATTTTATATGTAGGTACATATATATTCTAAAAACTTTCTAGAATGGCATTCAAGTATTTTATTTCCCTCTACTATATAGTACATGGCCCACGATGGCCGCGCGGCTTAAGCGTCGGACTATAGCGTCGCGTGTCCCAGGTTTGAATTCTGGGCCTGACAAGTACAATATCGTTTTTTCAAATTGTGTATGAGTCAGAGTATGGACCTAATAGGTTGAGCAAGTGGCTAACATCCATTTCTCGTAAAAACAAAAAAATCTGTTAATACAAACCTCCACTCTTTGGAGGCCCATATCTTATTAGATCGGACATGGTCGGAGATAGTACATAGTTCAATCTCTTTTATAGTCAATTAAATACCCTTTGAAAAGAATGTACCCATCTATTTACAGCAGTTTCTACTCAATTTTAATAAAAATTGGTATTTAATAATTACATCCTTTTAGTCTTTATTAGTGTTAGTATTCACTATAATTATTTTATTAACCATTATATATCATTTCAATGAGAAGCCCAACTTCCCTTTTGTATCGGTATAAAATTTTGTTATTTATTTTCAAAATCGACAAAACATTGACACACGAATAATAGATTAATTCGTATTTGATACTATTATAATATTAACAGTGGGTGTGACGGATACGTATAATAATATCAAAATATGAATTATTAAATTTAATACAATTCTTGGTATTTCAAAATATAATATACAGAACTTACACTTGTGATGTTAACTAACACTGAAATAATATTAATAATCTATAACAAGTCATAGTATCTATATGCCAAACACGACCACAAATGCCATCATCCAATGCACTTTGGCATCTTACTGTTTTAATTGTGGGGGAAATATTAAGTGAACCCTCTGAAAATTGTCTCTTGTATAATAACAAGGGGCTCTGAAACTCACCCTCTACGTCGCGTTTACTTAGCATCACTTGATTGGAACAGCGGTTCAACAATCTAAAATTGCTCGTCATATTTTGGTTAAACCACAGTATTTATATTTTCTTCGCTTTAAAATTATTACTCACCTTCTGTTATTTGACAATGAACTTATTATCATGTTTTTCTAATGTCTTCCCATGACAATGGCTCTCATATCATCGGGTGAGTATTTCTAACAGTTTAGTTCCCCGAATCGCCGCTATCCATTTGAAACGTACTTACTCTATTTTAATAGTAAATTATCAAAATTTGAACCATTTATTTATCGACATAACATTTAACATCTTTACAGTAACTTTTAAAATGATTAATTATATTACAAATACTAATAAAATGTAAAATTTTAGTTCTCTTCACTTAAATCCTGAGTTTATATGATAATGTAATCAAAAATATGTGGTACTGATAGAGTACATAATAATATGACCTACATGTTTTGTAACTTGAATACCTAGTTTTCAAAAGTTTTATTTGATACAGTGTTATTTTTCTTCTTCTCTTAGTGCTATAACTATATGTGGATCTATAGATCTTCCAGCACTTACTTCAATCTAGGTTTGATAAATCCCAATTAACTGGAACTTATGGCAATATTAGATTGTATTATTTTGTTATTTTAATCTATCTTGCATTCGATTGATGATCACTTATGTTTTATTTTTGGTTTATTTATATTTATACTTTATAAAGCAAAACAGATAAAATGTTGATTACAAAGTTCTTGAATTTGTTGATTTTATAATACAAAAAGTAGTCTTAATTTAATTCAACGAATGAATTAATTCTCTTCAACTAAGTGAGGAAAGGTAAAAAGTTCTCTAGCCAAAAACGTACTCCCAATTTTATGCGAGTACCGTTCTAGAACGGCATTGTGTTAGCACATAATTAGATGGGACGTTCTTATTAGCGTTAAGCTCTGAATAATTAATCACCTGCTTAGAATCTTGAATACCTAAAGATCTTGTTTTGGCTAAAATAATTGAAGTATTTTTCCTAAAAATATTCGAAGTAGAATCCAACAAATATTGTTAAAATATATTACCTACTTAGTTTATTATTTGAAAGGTTTGTAATTCAGTAAAATTTACAAAATGTGCGTTATGTGCACCGACTCATCGAGATGAGTAAACATTAATAATTTTAATACAATGCTTTGCGTCAGCAGGTTTGTCTCTTTCAGCTGAAAGTATCTCCAATCCCATCCGTCTATTATTATATTATAATATGACGTCAACTCGCGACACAATTGCTAACGATTGATGAGTGTAGGTAACAATTTAATTTTCATCAAGAAGTTGACAATGACGATTGAAATAATATATAAACTGTGACTCTATATATAAGTAATTGACGGATGCATCTCATATTTTCTACTTACTTCTAATATTTATAATTCGCTGCCTGATTTCCAGGTTGTTCTATGTCACTTTCAGTAAAATGTTCACGAGAGCAATTTGAAAGTTCACATTGAAATAATAAATTGTACCACCAATATATATATATCGCTTTCTGATTCTCAGGTTGTTCTATGTAATTTTCTGTAAAATTTTCAGGAGAGCAATTTGATAGTTCACATTGAAATAATTGCACAACCAATATATATATTAAAAACTGTATTCTGCATATAAAAGAATAACTTATTTTCGAGATTATCGACAAATGCGTTCATAATTTAGAATTTAGAAATAGAACAAAATGGCATTAAAAGTCATTTTTCTTAAAAATGTGAAATAGAACAACCTGAAAATCAGGCAGCGAATTCTCATTCAATAAATCCCAACTTTATAGAGAGATGAGGTTATTATAAATCATGTTTGTATGATGACGGCTTCACCTTCCATATTTATTTGCTTCTAGAAATTTGCCATGTCAGCTTAGATTTTGTTAAATAACTTTATCTGGTATTTTAGTTGCCCTCAGGATTTTACATTATTTGATAAGAGAGTTTATTTGTTTAGTTTAGAGAAACCCAGTACAAAAGATTCTGCACTGTTCTAAGATTATAAAATGGAATTTAGAATGTTTATAATAAGCATAACTGCTTTACGATGGCTCGCGATAATAAGAGAATGAAAATAATGTAGAAGTTGTTGTACATTTTTGTGTTTGTAACCTGCCACTACACTAATTGATTAAAATAATTGCCTTACTTTTTCAGTATCGTCATAATAATTATTGACTGCCTAATTGAATATTTGTTCAAGAATTCTAATTCAAAACATACTAAAACTAATAGTTTAAAAACTGACCAAATCACATGATATTATATCACCATGTACGATCCTACGTCCCATAGACGGAAGCATGCACGATGAAATTGCTCGAAGAACAAAGTTGGGATGGAGTGCTTTTGGACGTCTGAATGGTATCTTCAAGAGTGACCTACCATTATGTCTTAAACGTAGGGTGTTCAACCAATGTGTGCTACCCGTGCTCACGTATGGCTGCCAGACGTGGTCCCTCAACACGAGAGATGTCCAAAGGCTAAGAGTCGCACAGCGAGGCATGGAGAGGTGTATGTTGGGCATCACGCGAAAGGACCGTAAGAGAAACGAATGTGTTAGGAAGCAACAGGAGTACGCGATGTAATAGACGTTGCCAAACAGCTGAAATGGAGATGGGCGGGGCATATTTCTCGCCGAAAGGACAGCCGCTGGACAAATGCTGTCATCCAGTTGTACCCAAGGGGCACGAAACGGCCACAGGGTTGCCCTAAAAGCCGCTGGATTAACGAACTGGTAAAGTTCGGCGGAAATACGTGGCAGTGAATGACACAGGACCGAGAGAGTTGGAAAAAGCTTGGGGAGGCCTTCATCCAGTAGTGGATTGACCCCGGCTGATGATGATGTACGATCCTAAGAAGTGCTCCGAACGGGAGGAAATGCTCAGGTCGGTCCAACCAGCTGTTGGAGCCATCGGCCCGTCCGACCTGGTTGCTACTAAGGCCAATTATCTTGCTTTCAAAAAATTTGCGGCGTCTTATTACGGGCGTGAAGATCTCTTCACATAAATTTTGCTGCCTGTATGATTAGCTTCGTTCTTTAATTTAATAAACAAGTAGGTTTATTTTCTTTTTAGTAATTTCCATGTGCCTTTTCTCTCCCTGGCACTTTGCATTAGAGTAAACTCAGTCAGAGCTCATTTTGAGCGTAGCAATCTAAGTCTTGGGCATCTTCTCCCAGGACACTCCCAGGCCAATTCTTAGATGCTTCACATCACCAATTGACGGGTCCCGTGATACTCTCGATTAAGACCGAGGGTGGTACGGGGCGGGTTTGGTGGAGGGACTTTAACTTCAATGATCCTAAGAAGATCATAATATAGGCGTCCACAATGTGGAGATTGTATTAACGGAATTTTTCTATTTACGAGAAATTAATATCAGCCACTTAGTCAATCTTAGTTTATTACTTGATATTGTAAAACAAACACAAATGTGTCTTACTGACGTACTGACATGATTTGGTGTAAAGAAATAAACCTTATACATACTTCATTATAAGTATTTTTCTCTCAGTGCGGATTATAATATATCATTTTACAGCATAAAATGTGCCGTCAAGCATAAAACGAACAAAAAATAACATCAAAGGATCCGAATGAGACGAATGAAAGCTCAACAACGCGGGCAGGTTTCGGAGGAGCACCTTTCCCAAGGCGTCTTCCAATGATGTGTTCGCAGCTCAAAGGCGTCGAACCTAACGCTATGCATAAGAAAAGTGTGGAGCTTTTTGATGGATTGTGTAAGTGCATATTGGGTTTGTTAATACGCATACATTTAAATATTCTATAATAAAATATCTTGTCTTTTTTCATCACGTTAGTGCAACCGTTGACGTCAATATTATAAATACTAATGGTTTTTCCACTGAATAAAAATATTGAAATACATTAGAAATACTGGTATATTTCAGAATTAATGCGAGGGTTGTGGTTTTTATAAAAACCGTTTTAGATAATAGGTACAAGAAGTTTCAATTTTCTTTAACTTACTTAAATAATGTCGCATTCTCAAATTTTATATACAATAATTATTGTATGTTGCAATATTTTCGCGTTAGCAGAATATAATAACAATTTTATATAAATATACAATCATGTTCTTCTTTGTTTCTACAGCTGTGGATCTTAGCCGTATCTAGAATATCTCTCCGCGCCTACATATTTTGAGCAATAGTTTTTCAGTTTTGAAAACCCAGTATGTCGTGGGTATGATGTTGAATTTTCTACAACCTGTTTTGATGTTTAGCCCCCCATATAAAGTTATTACCTATTTGAAACCACCATAACAAAATAATAATGTGATATTTATAATATTGATGGGATATTTTTTTACTGAAATTGAGTTATTACGTGGAGGCCCGATGAACTTACTGATTTTGAGACCCACCATAAAATAAAAACCATTAATCACATCCTTTAAGTAAAACTAATGTAAATATAAACTAATAAAAATAAAGTAATAAACTAACTAAATTTTGTACAAGTACCTACTATCATTTTAATAGTAATGTTATTGGCCCCTTTGATGTTAGTTGCAAGGATTTTGTTAAGCTTTGAGTAATATTTAAACTTCGTTTGTGAGCAATGCGCATCCATTTTTTAAATGTATAATTTTGTTATTGTATGACGAGTTGGAACTTATTCGAGGTCCCCTTTTAAATGTTATAACGAATCGATTGCATCATATGTGTCAAAGAAAATTGCCGCTCAATTTGAGTATTTTTCAAAATATACAAAACTGGATAAGTAGATATTATATTTGACTATATCCGATCCTAATAAGATCATATTATGGGCCTCCACAGAGTGGAGTTTTTTTTTTTTTAACAGATTTTGTTTTTACGTGAAATTGATGTCAGCCGCTTGCTCAACCCACATTATAGGTATATATATATTAGGTCCACACAAATTGAAAAATAATATGTGTACTTGCTAGACCTAGGATTTGAACCTGGGACCCACAGCACTATAGGCCGACGTTTAAGCCGCGCGGCCATCGTGGATGCTAAGTATATAACACCCGTGTACTAAACCATCGATATGTAAATTAAATTTGAATTTTAGCGCAACATTAATTCATTTATGCACTTGCAGCAAGTTAGCTAGGGTGAGTAGTGTATTCTCATACTAACTGGTGCGTACGCCTGGGTTGATAAGCCCTCCCCAGGCTGTATATGAGGAAACATATTACCTACAAGCATATTCAAACAAAACACGCAATATGCCCGTAGGTATATTTTCAGCAGCGCCGACCACAAATCCTTCTCCGACTTCACTTTGGTCTATGAAGAGACAAGATCCAATTTTCAGAAAATACATTTTGTGGGAGCAAAGAAGGATCAAGATTTTCCCGTACACGCCTCACGTGTGCTTTTTGACTTTGTCTTATGACTCTTACATTATGTTATACTGGAGCGATTGGCAACCATTAAAATCGACACTGTTCAAATAACACTAAACACGGTAAGTCGATAAAATAAGTAAGCGTATATTAAAACCTACTAATGCGAAAAATCCCTAAATAAAAATAACAGTCGCAGTTAAGAATTAGCATCCAATGACGTCATCTATATTAGATTTTATTAACGTATTAGATGCTGAAAATTATTTTTGCTTAATTTTCAAACCACCTAATGAAAAATTATCAAAAATAGTAATTTAAAAATTATTCATTGCTTTCTTTCTTTTTTCTTTTGACCATGTCCGATCCTAATATGATCATATGGTCCTCCACAGAGTGGAGATTTGTATTAACAGATTTTATTTTTACGAGAAATGGATGTCAGCCACTTGCTCAACCTATTAGGACATGACTCTGACTCATGCAAAAATTGAAAAACAATATGTGAACTTGCCAGACCCAGGATTCGAACATGGGACCCTCGACACTATAGACAAAATAAATAGTTTTGAATTCCAAGACATAAGTTTAAATATTTGCGGGAATAAATAATAAATAAAACCAAATTGATCATTCTTCCTCTCGAATTTTTCATTAAAAATTCTCACCCCCTCCACTCAATTGTAACTTGGAATTTTATGAATTATTGTCCCTTTCTTATATTTCCTACCTACTCACATAGCTCCCTTTCCACCATACTTAACATAAACTCAAATGTGTATACTGACACTCGTACTTGATTAAACTTAGTAGGTACTTCCCGGTTTTGTTATGTTATGTTACGGCATTAAAACTTTTGTTTAATTCTTTAGTTCGAGGCAGCACATCAGTTGAAGTACGGCCTTATGGTTGAGATGGTTCAGAAGAAATTCTTGAGACTCCTTTATATGAAGTTGTATCAATGACATATTGGCTTGTATGGATACTATCCGTGGCTTTATCCAACTGACTATCTCTTATGTATATTTACATACTGCAGTCTGCAATTTAGAAGAGACTTTTATTTAACTACGTATTTTTTTCGACTTATACGAGGTATAAATGAGAACTCTGCCATTCTGGGCAGTGTTGAAATGTGTGTCCCTGATAACTATCTTAGAAATAGAGAACATCAGTTGTTTATTCTCCCAAGGGACAGAACTAACCTGCCACTGGTAATGCCAATTGGGAGGGCGATAACGTTGTTCAACCAAATTGCTTCGGTCGTTGATATATTCCACTTGCGTGAGTGTGAGTTTAGGTAGACACAATTTTATAATTTATTAAAATAGGGTCTCCATAGAACAATCTTGGTATACTTCTTTGAACTCCTATGGGTTTACAATTGTATTTTCACTGCTTTTTTATGTTTATATTATGTTCTCTTTTTATATTTTCATTTTTATCTCTTTTCTTACTTTTTTTCTTCATTATAATAAGTTTCATGTCATGTTGTGAACGTTTTAAACTTATGATTTGCAATGTCCACAATATGTTAAAAAATAAATTGAATTTAATTGAAAAAAATCAACAAACATAAAATCTTTAAATTGTCATACACACCATTTATTGAGAATTAGAGCATTTCCATGAAGCCTACTCTCATACAGTGATGGTTTTAAGTAAGTGAAGGTCTGTGGCGCTGACAGGTTTGGAGGTACCCTTGTGAAATGGTTCTCTGTGCGTTAAACTGCCATTACAATACTACAATAGTTGTATAGTTAGTATCTTTAATGATTCGATCATTTTTTTTAAACCAATATGTCGATACTTTCTAATGAAGTAGTCATGTCTGTTTTATGATAAATCGCAACAACTCTCAAAAACTGTAATATTTGTATTCGTCGCGCTTTATATTGTATCGCTCCTACGCAACTCATGACCTGCTTACCCCCACGGGACGTCACTGTCATAAGCTTACATAAATCTTATAACCTGGCAGTTATTTTAGCGATAACTAATAATGCCTTGTATTGTGTATTTACCAAACACAAATATTCAGTTAATATTTTTAATACAATGTTCAATATCTCTATTGGGATGCTCTGTATGATACCAGAAAAGGCAATAAGCGGGCTCACTGATGGATTTTCCTTCACGTTTTGTTTCTGTTATTGGTACCGATGTTTCTAACCCATCAAGGCGGAAAAGGTACGCGCCGAACAAAGAGCAGTGGTACACACGCACATAAATGGCCTGTCAAAAGTAGCGCCTACGGAATTCACATTACTATTTTGTATATTTTTTGCCAATTCATTATTTTCCTGTAATATCGTATTTTTTTCAGATCGATGTCACAATTTAATATATTACACAATATTCTTGGTAATTCTGAAAATAAATATGTGACTTTTATGCATCATGGTGGTGGCAGGAATGCGATTAAATTTATCTAATTATTAGACTGAGATACGCTTTAAGTCTAACATGATAAGGGGAGCGAAACATGGCACTGGACCGAGATAAATGGTATACTAGCGTACTTGCCCAATACTCTAATACTGGCGTGTTAGTTTTTACGACAACCCCCGATGAATTAACAAATACAAACAGCTATTATCAACTTAGCTTTATTTCCATTTATATCACATAAAACGACACATACTGGTGAAAAGTGATATACGAGCAGAACCACTTTATAACACATAAATTAATTATAGATACTCTTTGGAGGAAAATTAAATAAATGTGATAATTGACATTGTACCTACATCCAAAAGGCTCCATAAACTATGGGACTTTATGTAAACACATACAAGATTTTTTATGCGAGCATAAAACTGAACTTGGTATGTTTCCTTTTGACCTTCTAAGCAACGATGCTGCCTAGAGTCCTTCTGCCAACCATTATTGTCCAAATCCCAAATGTACCCATATCGTATGGCGAATATTTTGATGCTCTTTAGTACCGTTGCATCACTAACACAGTTATACTTTAAACAGTTTAAACGATACATGCATGTAAATTTAATCTGAGTAGCTTGTATTTTATTCAATGTTGACGCAATTGTGTCAAAAGAATGTGCAGAATGTTCTTCATATCAATCGGATTTCGGCGTCCTGGCATGAATGACCTGGTAAGATACAAGAAAACTGGTGAGTGAATCTTGGAGGCGCCGTGCGTTGTCTATGTAAATATCTAAAAATATAACCTGACTAGAATTTACCGAATATTTAGATCGTGATATTTACTAATGCATTGTTCATGCAAACTTTTAACATTTAAATAATATAATATGTAAATTTGCTAGATTCGAATCCAAGACCCACGAATTTATAAGCGAATACTTTACCACTCATTCATCGCAGGAGCACGTTATTATACATCCTTCACTCTGTAACGACCCATCGTTGGGGCATAGTGTAAGCACAAGTTCGCGCCACTTCCCTCGGTCCATCGCAAACTCTTGCGCCCCCCGCCATGCCATATCTGCAGCGCGTAGGTCGTACGTTATTATAATCGCATAAAAACATGCGATATAAAATTAAAAAGAACATTGTATCTTAGTCATGGCCCCCACAAGGGGGGGGCTGACAGGGCTCTAGCCTGGGGGCTCGGCGTGGCGAGGCTCGACCACCCGACCGACACACATCACAATGCTCTAATAGTAAAAAAAAATTGCCTGTGGCGCTATTTTCCTTCAGTAACATTATTTCAAATTATGCGGTTAAATGACACAATTTTCAATTGTGTATCGATACTCGACATCTCCATAATTCAAATGGATGTATTAAAATATACTACAAAACACTAAAAAAATATACCTACACATTAATTTTACTGTGTACACCATGTGGAAAACGCTAATGTAGAGCGTCACACTGCCTTTATAATAGTGATAAGCAGGGGGGCTCGCCAAAGATCCTAGCCTGGGGGCCCGCTTTAGGATGTGGTCGCCATGATCTTAGTATATAAATAACCTATGCGCACTGGAAATAAACCAAATACTAATTTGATTTGCACGCAGTGTGTGTGAATTATTATATAAAGATTTTGTATCATTTATATTACAACATTAAAAAATAGAATTTTCTTGTTTTTGCGATAATGTTAACAGTTACAGTTTTTATATTAAAGGTAACAAAACTTCCGTCACACACTATGTACAGGAGAAAACATAAAGAGACGATGAAATAAAGAAGGAAAAACCTTAGACTATAGATACATGGAAAAACTATTTTCAAGCGTAAGATCGAAAATAATACTATCGGTTTTCGATTCTCTTCGTAAAACATATTGCAATGCCGAATAAATATATGTATAGGAATGAAAGAAATACTGTTTTCGACTAGACGTGGAAATTGAAACTGCCATTTTGAATTTAACTCCATATTATAATAACCATATAAATGTACCTACTTATTGATATATATTATATAAGTTCTTTCAATTAGTGTTCTATTTTAATAACTAATGATTATTTACATAGGTAAAACAATCTTCATACATACACCATTTGGCTAAATTAGTTCAAAAATGTAATATTCTTGTATAATGGTTAAGTTATTTGCTGTTATATAAAGTAAAATATTGATTTTTAACTTAAGTAGGTAGGTACCTATTCATTCGCAGCACTTCGGCAATCGGTATACACTTATGTAAGCACAGTGACGTCCCTAGTCAAAGTGCCACCCGTAAGAAGACAAGATCGCCATCATGTTTAGTTTCATGATGTGTTTCTAGGAATCATTTACATTTTTACTAAATACATGGGAAGTTGGAAATTATGGCTTTATTTTATTTTTTTATCGTGGAGTTCAGTCAGTCGGTATCTTAGTCCTCCACGTCCCAAAACCTCTCACTATATACAACACCGAATATGTGGAATAGAAACATAATTATATCGTTGCCTATATATGGATTTTAAAAATATATTGTTTCTACGACAGGTATTTCGTTCGTTTTCGAATATGGGTTCCGAAAATTAGATTTGACTTTTCAAGTAGGTTTTCCAAGGCGAATCACCGGCGCCTAAAAACTGGTACATTCGGGCTAAGAGAAGGAAAACCCTAAGGTGGCAGCCCCACCAGTAAACTCGGGTGCTGTGGGATGATCACATACATACCCTAAAACAACACATTAACTCAAGCACAGAGAAGCCTCCTTGCGGTGCTACAAAAGCGACCTACGTGCTGCAGGTCTGAAATGGCGGGATGCGCAAGAGTTGGCAATGGACCGAAGGAAATGGCGCAAACTTGTGCTTACAACGATGCCCCAACGATGGGTCTGGACAGAGTGAAGGATGTATAATGACGTGCTCCTGTAATGGATGAGTGGCGAAGTGTTCGCTTATAAATTCATGGGTCTTGGATTCGAATCCCAGGTCTAGAAAATTTACATATTATGTTTAAATGTATGTTTGCATGGATCAAAAATTATGCTCCAATATGCCCTATGCTCCAATGCTGGATCATGACAGGGTGAAAGAAGAAGAAGAATAAGGTACAAGTAGTGTAAAATAATGATGATAATTTGATATAATGATGAATCTCGGCCAATTATTTACTATTTATGAGTTCCAGATTTACTTTTTTTATTACCAAACTTTTTTCTCTTTATAAAAATAATAATAATGTACAATATTTACGTTAATATTATTATATTGGCTTTTACAATTTTCATGGATCATCTAAGACATTCTAAGTCATCCAGTAAAATACATATAGCATTACGTCGTCGGCAACAATTAGTAATTAATTACAAGAGATTGTATTTTGAAATAATACACCCATCAATCATGAACGAAAGTTGCTATACGCAGAATACATTTTTCCCGAAACCACGTGACACACAAAACAAGAGTTTTAACAATGGGAAACTCGATTGGGTAATAAATTTCCTTGTAAACAACATACCGTCGATCCGCGAGCTTTAAGCAGGTTTATTGTTTGAAAATGATTAATCGAATATTAGATGAAACTTGTCATGCGAAAAAGACATGTCTTGTAAAGACAATCGCTAGTCTCTGTGGATTGCAGCAGTAGCGCCTTCAGGAAGGGTCAGAGTTCCTTTATTGTGATTTTTTAAATAAAATTAATTATCCAATTAATTACTTACTTTATTAATTAACTAATTAATTACTTATATACTAATTATTTAATTAATTAATTTCAATTTTATGTCAATTTCATTTTTTTTATTAACATATTGTGGACAATACAAATTATAAGTTTAATTTTTACGTTCACAACATGACATAAAACATTAAGTATCATAAATATAAATTAAAATATAAAAAGCGAACCTAATATAAACATACAAAAGCAATGAAAATACAATTATACATCTATATAAGTTCAAAGAAGTACGCTGAGTTTGCTAAGCAGACTTTTAAGAATTTATAAAATAGCGTCCACCTAAACTCACCCTCACGCAAGTGGAATATATCAAAACCCGAAGCAATTTCGTTGAACATAGTTATTGTCTTCCCAATTTGCATTACCAGTGGCAGGTTAGTTCTGCACTTTGGGAGAATAAACAACTGGTGTTCTATTTTTAAGATAGTTAGATAGACAAGTCAACGTCATACCTCGTATAAGTCGAAAAAAATACGTAGGTAAATACATATCACTTCTAAATTGTATACTGCAGTATATATTTTCTCAAACGAAACACGAAGATTAATCTGTGTGTTCGATATCAGAGTAACAAACAATATGGCGAAATTGAAAAAATGCTGTCATATCAATTTAGGTATAAATAAATGCCTTTTAGGTGAGCAGGTATTCTCTCGCCGAGCGACATGTTAGGCATATTGTATTTTTATCTTTTTGTCGACCTTTATCACTTTGAGTAACTGTTCTTTTCTACCTTCTTATCGATTGCCTTTCTTGCGGTCTTTCTGCCTCCCTCTTTATACACAACATGCACATTTCCATGCTATATTGCACTACTATCTCTACTTTATCTTATATAAAAAAGGTCAATGTGTCACATACATACATTAGCATTGAGAACACATTGTGGTTGAGCCCTTCACGCATTATTAAGCACAATAGTAAGCCATTTTTTAAAATACTACAAATAAGGCAAACATTTAATCAAAATAATTTCGTAATACGTACGGTTATGGGGATAAACAACTCAATCCGTGTCAACATATCGATAAGCAATATTAAATATCTATTTCCCGCAGTGTCCAATTATGGCAAACTCAGTAAATAGCTGACTGCAACGCTAATTTCCGCGATATCCATTTTTTCACATAGTTAGCTATATCCGATAACGCAAACTCCATATAGTAGCTGATTCAATTATAATAATTATTTCCTAATATTCTTTTCAAGACTTTATTTCGATTATGAGTACGTCAATAAATAGCGGATCATGATTCGTTAGTATCTCAGTCTCTGTATCGCTCCGCACATCTAATTCTACCGAAATTCAGACCTCGTAACAGTATCATTAGTATTGTAACATAACTACTGTAACATACTCTTGTACCGACTGTTTACGATAAAATAAAACTTGCTCCTCCATCCATCGGAGCAACCACCAAAATCTCGGTCTCTCATCACACCATGACCTCCACACGGTTTTATACACGTGGAGGCCAGGGACGCTGACAAGTTTAGAGTCCATACTGCGAATATTTTACCAGTTCAATAAACTGACATTGAATATTAAAAGTATACCAATAGTTATGACAATCGAATTTCAAGAAACCTAAAATTGTGAAAATCAAGTACCTTTTGATTTTGGTACTTTCTACAAAGTGTCCGCCTCACGTACTTCATGGAAAACAATTAAACATACACCTGTCTATTGACGTAGTTGTTTGCCTAGCTGTTTATCGATACTTTTTACTTCGAGATATTTATCTTGAATCTACTATTTGACTGTCATTTACAAGCATCCTATCTTGAAAACATGTTGAGTCTTTTGTAGGGACTACAATATCGTCTACAAGGCACACTTATTAAAGATACCTACTCTATTCTATTTTATTTGAAACTAAATATATGTAAATTGTAAAGTATACTTACATATCTTTAGTTTATACATAATATTATTTGCTAAAATAAACCAATTAAGTATTTTTTCGTATGTCTCACTCACCTATACATCTTATCAAAGCATGTATTTATAATTTAAATACTATCTTAATGATTATATTCTTATTATACAGAAATTCTTAATCCAAGTCTCAGTTGATAACAAATTATCTTCCTTATAATGTGCACCATTGGATTTGAAGAGAAGTAGGTTTCTAAGGCCGGGATTACCTACGCTCCAGCAGATCGCAGGGGGTGCAAACCGTAAGGGGGTCCCTTTAAATAATAAGCACTCGACTCATTTAGTCGAGACGTCGTCTCATCGAAAACAAAGGATTTAGACCCGTGTTTAGGCATAATATCGTATTGTAGTAATTAAACCTAGATAATTTACATAATTATATCTAATTTAATAAATTCCTATAGTTTTGTTTGATTTTTTTTTATTATATAAGTAGTAAGTATATAATCAACACTTGAATTAAATAATTAGGTACCAAACACTTTAAATGCAAGGTTTAACCAATGTACGCGACTCAATAAAATTAACTTTGGGTGCTCGGGTGCATTTATTCTGGTACCTACTCGGTTTATAGGTATTTTCAAATGATGTATATAATCTGCCTACATATATTACCTATGAGAAATGTAAACCTAATTCAAAGTTTTGGCACAGACCAATTTTATCTCTTTACACGTTTACAACCACTACAAAATGGAAAAATGATCCACAGCTACATAGACGGCTGCTCTACCAACTCAACCACCATGGGTGCATATTTTTATAATTAACTGGATGAATGATGTATCCTTCCCATTTACATTTCAGTAGAATAGCAAAATCATCGTTGTAATAATAATAATAAATTAAGGCGTATAAAATAAATCTAAATATATTCACTATTTCACTTTGGCAGAATACTTAAAATTATTAAAACATTTATTAATAAACTATATATCCTACTGAATGATGAAACATAGTTGATTTTATAGGTTTAATAATAGTAAAGTGGCAAATCAATAATTTCATGGCATTTTTAATCAATTTTGTAACCAATGCTTGGCTCGTGTAATAAAATTCTATTTGCTCGAATTATTATACCAGCATAAAATGGACTGAGAATAAGCGACTTGTATGAAATAGCCGTGATATCGAACATTCGTTGACTTAACGATTTCCAGTGTTTAAAATACGTAAACTCGTATTTACGACAAAACTTTGGATGAAAATATCATAACTTTGTACGGGAAGCTTCAGAATAAATTGACAATAAACAATATTAAATTAATTGAGGTAATGAGGATAAAAGGCAGTGACGTTTTTTCATGAGTCCACTACTCGATGGTCCTTTCGTCAAAAGATATAAAAAAAATTAAAATACAGAAATTTCACGTGTTTTAGATGAAAAAATCAATTAAAGAATATTTTTTTAAATCTTGGCAATAAAAATATTCTTATATTTTTGATACTCATAAAGTGACCAAGTTAGTTACCTATATCGACATATATATCAATATCAAACATATTTTTACAAACTGTCAATGAAGTTTTATTTTCAAATCATTATTTTTACTAACTAAACCAATAAAAATATTAATAACATTTATTTTCAACTATATTAGTCAACTTAGAAATATTGATATGAAAATAATAACATTTGTTATAAAGGGAACAATGAAGTGTGATCCAAGTTTCTGGATAAAATTCTTTTCAAATAAAGTAGTTAAATAATTTGTTCCTGCACTTTATAATATGTGAACAAAACAGCTCCCAACTCATTTTCCACTAATATGTCACTATTTTTTTTAAATTATTATTAACTATGTCGTTGGCTTAGTAATTTTGAACAATCACAAATACCCAGGCTTTGAAAAAATCACATAAATATATTGTGACCTCACCGGGTCGAACCTGGAGCTCTCGGATGGAAAGCCAGCGCCTTACGCACTGCACCACGATAGCCGCCTAATATGACATTATTGTACCAACTCTTTTAATTCACGACCGATGTCAATTAATTATTAAATGTTTATTTTACAGTTATGAATTTTTCATTTGTCATTTCATTTGTCATTTCATTTGTCTTAACGTTATTGTACCTATCTATTATATAATGTGTACTTAATAATTATAGTATTAAGTACGAATAATTGATATTGATACACACAGTGATATCTTTTATACCCTATATCGGTGATTCTCAACCGTAATAATTTGTAAAACTATACTATATTATAGTTTTACAAATTATTCGATCATTAGTAGAATGAATTGTTTGTAATTAATAGAAATCAAGAGTTTCATGATGTACCTATTAATAAATAAATACAGCATTTCTTTCTGCTATTCAAGTAAATTATTGAATAATGCAATATAAAATATGTAACTATATTATATTATTGTATTATTCTTCTTTCACCTTATCACGCCTCAGCATTGGGGCATAAAACAACCACACGATAGCGCCTCCAACAGTGTCAGACCATGCCGGGCGTAGATCGCTTTTGTAGCATTGCTGTAGGGTGAGAGAGAGCCAGCCACGGCAATGGAAGCCCTGAGGATGTGCCACAAGGTTACTTACTTTCTGGCAACATCCGGAACACATGTTCCAGCCGCATGAAGCGTCTCTTAGTGATTACCTCAATTAATACAAAATATCTAGTTACCAAATGTTTTAATGTAATCA
Source organism: Rhyacophila brunnea (assembly GCF_057557595.1). Classification (NCBI taxonomy): domain Eukaryota; kingdom Metazoa; phylum Arthropoda; class Insecta; order Trichoptera; family Rhyacophilidae; genus Rhyacophila; species Rhyacophila brunnea. Next base: position 1,551,955 of record NW_028232796.1, on the reverse strand, counting down.
GTGTGTCAGCTAGACGGGGAATCAAAATAATTTCATGGGTTCCTCCAATTAAAAATGTTGGGAATCACTGCTGTATACTATATAAGAAAATTAAAAAAATATGTGGTAATCCGCATAATTTATATAAAAAACAGTTTCTTTAGACTATGGGAAAGCTCAAGCTTTCTATAAAATATTATTGTTATATTAATTATTACGAATCATGAGTAGGTGGTACCTACATGCATTATTTTGGTATTTTGCTCAATGTTACTGTATATTTCCCCAGAACATAATTATTTGGTACATAAAGTAGCCACCGGGGTGGGGTGACTTTTTCATGCATAATAATGGATTTTTTGTTTCTGCTACCTTGCCATAAATAAACAATATAGGCAACTAGAAAGGCACCATCCATTCTGCCCTGAGAGAAGCGGAAGATCGAGAAAGATGGAAAGTCTTGGTCGCTCAAAGGACAACGAAATTTAAATGTGGTCACGATCCTCAGCCATGAGTGCACGACCAAGAAGAGAGACAGCACGAATAGTTCGTGGTTCTATTTCCCTAGCGACGTGACGTAAAAGTGTAGTAATTATTTTTTGAAAAATAATTATGAATTTGAAAATTATATATTTTTGTGGCGTCGTGTATTTGCAAAGGAAATATTTCACTTCATCGGCTTGGGGGCAGAGGCCTAAACTTATTTCTGTTCAATGTTTAATTAAACTTTTGAATAAGGCTACATTGTTGTTTTAGGCAGTGCGGGACAACAGCTGTTCGTGCTTTATGGGAGATCTGCGAATATGCCCCACCCCCGACCCTGTTACCCTTTAGTCAAAGGGCAAGTGTTCGAATACAATCGAGGGTGTATGCAAATTGCATACGCAAGTAATCTATTCCGACGTTTTAATTGTTTCGACACAATATATCATGAATATAATATACCCATAGGCCAAAATTTACATAGGTTCATACTGGACTAACATGAAAATTTTATGTGAAAATTCAGTGGTCAGATATTTTGAAATAAGTACATATTTTATTTTGTAACACTGTTATAATTTTCTTATGTAAATATAAAAATACTCATATATATATATATTGTATTTTCTACTCAACTTTAACTTATTCTGTCTGTTGTATTAAATAAAGGATCTAATTTGATCAGAATTCGAACTAATATTAATTGTCAGTTACAGTAAACTATACCTATTCGTCTTCATAGAATTATTTTCTGATTTATTTCACAAACTGGGATACTATAAGATTGGATTATATGGAATATGTAAATATTATGAGCGATATAGCAATATTATTCGTAATGATGACAGGTGGATCAGTAGAAAATGGATAACTCTCATCCGGAAAGTGTGAATTCGAATGCACCACTATCCAATAATTGTTTGGCGAGAATCTGTTATTTCCCGATTCCATATTATGTAGGTATTCTAAAAGCTTTCGAAAAAGCTTTTTTTAGTTGATTTTATGTGATTAATTTTTGATTAGTTAGTATTCACGTGATGGTTATTATTGAAAGAATTTATATTAAAAAAATCACTCGTATTAATTAACATACAATGTCACTATGTATTTTTACAAAAAGTTTGTTTATAGACGTAACTGTAGCTTTTTTGCAGTACTATGGAACCTAATAAGTGCCTACATATCAATCAGAAACCCATAACAAAAAGGGTTCTGAATCACTGGTCTAGAATATATATGTGCCTAGATAATATTAATTAGAGAGTCGATATGCAACATATTAATAATGTAAGTGTGGAGTGTAGGTACTGAAACTAAATGTGCATACAGTATGGTAATAACTAATAACGTATGTTAGGTACTCGATACCTATTAAACTTTGCCGCCTCCGATCGTTTCCCACTAATGAATAACCGCCCAATGATTTAGTTTTGAATATTTGTGTGCAATAAAGTAAGCGACCAAGCAATAATCACCATGTGTTACTCCCAACAGGTCTTCTCAATACATAAAATTGATATATAAATGGAAATTTGCAATAAACCAGAAAAATATTTTAACTAAGCCTGGCTTTTAGTGATTTAAAAAATACATACGACAGTATCAATCGGCTGGAGCCATTCCACTGAATCCATCACTGGCGCACCCAGGATTTATTATTGGGGGGGGGGCCGAAGGAGGAGAATGGAAATTAGTCCCAGAGGCTCTTTTTCTTCTTCATATAAATATTTTTACATAATTTCACAATACACGGCGATATATTTGTACAGTTTCTCCTAGTTTTTATTAAATTGGAGGCATAGTGGCGGTAACCGTTGAGCGTGTCATCAACGACTGGCGGATTGGAAGTGAACAGCGACCATGCTGGACATGTGTACCTAGTATGCTTAAACATTACTTAAATAATATCGTCTGTGCTACCCGCTTGGTCTAGAGCAGTGTTTCCCAAAGTGTGGCACGCATACCCCCTGGGGTACGGGAAGAGTTTGGTGGGGGTACGCGCTGCACCGGGTTATGGCTAATCCTGGTGCAACAAGCATTAATACAACATCCATGCTAGAAGGTTTATCGCATGCGGAAGAAGAGTAATTGTTGAAATTATTAGCTTCAGACGGATTCTTGCAAAATAAATATAAGGAGTGTACTTAAACATCATTTAGGTTGCAAATGCAACATGTGTATCCAGTTTTAACAGAGAAATTCCTGAAATACATTGCCTTTTTCAACTTCATATCTATCTGAAGTTGCTTTTTCAGCATTTGTAGACATTAAGTCAAAAAAAGGAACAGCCTTTGGGTGTGGAACCGCATCTCAGATTAAAATTAATAACCAGGGAACCAAATTATGATGATCTGTCGTTTCAACATAAATAATTTCATCCTTCTCATGGTTTATAATGAATGTTATTTTTTATAATATAACTTTTATTTATATTTTATTATGAATGAATTTTATTTTTCGTTTATTATTATTTTGTTCTACAAAAGGAATATATTTTGATTGTTATTAAAGTACTTATATGCATTTTTCTTTGACGAGGAGTACTCAATGTTACGAAAATTATAGAAGGGGTACACAGATGTCGAAAGTTTGGGGGACACTGGTCTAGAGAGTTACAATATTTATGCCGAATTCCACCGAAAAAATGTTCTTTTGATTTACACCACCACCGTAGTGGGTGAAGTCGTTCTTTTCGCCGAATGTTTATCGCAGATTTTTAGTTTTTTGATATTGAGGTTTCAACATATTAATTGAAAATGGACAAAAAAGGTATTATTGCTTTTAAATTATACACAACCTACTCAATACAACACATCCTAATATCTCGTTTATCGGTCTTTTGTCTATTGCACTTGGTGTACCTACACCATGGCCCCCATATCCTGAAACGGGCCCTGAGGCTAGGGCAGTGGTCGGCAAACTGCGGCTCTTTGGACCCTTGAGTGCGGCTCTGCCACAGATGCTCTCTGCCATATTTGACATGGCTACAAAGAAGAAGCAAAGAAAATGGAAGAGGATAACCGTAAATGTAATGTTGAATAGACCGAGACTTCGCGTTTATTCAAAACTTAAATGGCTTACTGACCTTTATTTATGTGTCGGGAAAAATTAGCGCATTCAAATTTAGAGAAATACTACAACTTAAAACTCGTAATTTTGCGCTAAATATTCTGTCGATGATGCAATGAAGAAAGCAGCTAAGGAGTCAAGAAAAATAAAGTTCTGTATTTAATTAGGTACTGAATAAAATCTTTCAGCAATGTTAATATTGCAAGTTTTGTGGTTAGTAAAAAGATTTCCAAGAGAGGAAATCAAGAGTAAATTGAGAAATCGATTTATTGATGAGAACCTGGAATCGTGCTTAAAATTAAATAAACAACATACGAACCTGACTTACCCAAACTTTACAAGGAGATGCAAGGCCATTATTCACATTGAGTTTGTCAGTAATTGTCATGATTCAATTTTATGGATACCTGACTTACAGTTTAATTTTTATTAATAAATAAGATCATTATTACGTATGATATTCAGTGTACCTACCTATAATTTAATTAGGACTTAAAACTTTAACTAAAGTTTATTAAGTAAATAAGCAGTGTACCTACTTACTACCTACGCATATAATTTCAGTTTAAGAAATTTGGCTCTCAAAAGAAATCTCAATCGTTGTACTGTTGATATTTGGCTCTATTGACTAATGAGTTTGTTGACCACTGGGCTAGGGTATTTGACGGGCCGCCTATCCACCGCTTAGATTAAAGACAGTGTGAAACACTACATTAACGTTTTTCAAATTGTGTTTTAGTTCAAATTGAGGGTACTTATACAGTGAATTATTGGCGATTTTCAATACATCTACTTTAATAATGGAGCTGTCGAGTATTGACACATAATAATCTAAAAATATATTGGACAATTATATAATTTAAAATGTTCATAGTCATGAAGTGTAATAGCCCCGCAGGCGACTTTTTTTACTACTAAAGATAAATTATGATTTGTGTTTATCTCACTTATCTGGTCAACCCGACACGCCGGCCCCCCACAGCCCGGGCCCCCAGGCTAGAGCCCTGTCAACCCTCCCCAGCCATCACCTATACCACTCCAGAATTCGGGTGGACACCGAGAATTTCATTAGGGAACGGGTTTCTAAAAAAACCTGACATCAGTGTTTCGAAATTTTTGTGTTAGAAATTAAAATCTAAGAAATTTTACTAAAAAGGGTGCTGGAGAATTACAAATCATTTTTTGCCGTGTTGTTTGTCTAAGCCCAAGGTATAGTTTATTGGCTTTCGATTTCAATGTGTAAAATCATTCTGATGATTTTCATATTTTGGGGAGGGCCAAGGCCCCCTGCCCCCCCCCCCCTGGGTGCGCCACTGGAATCCATTATCTAATCAAAGGCTCTCCAGTTTACATAACTATTATACTTATGGCCCCCACAAGGTGGGGGCTGACAGGGCTCTAGCCCGGGGGCCCGGCGTGGCGGGCCAACCAGTTATGTGAGAAAAGCCACAAATTTTCTCTTAAAGTAAAAAAATCCTTAATGATTATTAGCGTTAAAAATATGTGGCTGTCCGATGTAATTTAATGTGATATGATGATTGGCATAATTAAATGATAATTCAAACGTAGAATTTTATTTTAGAAATATTTTAACTGTGTTTCCTAACTCACAAAATGGCTTTTTATCCAATATGGCGAAGGGTTGCATTTGGCTACCAGAACAGGAAGTCGCGATCAGTGCTTCATAATATTATTATGCTAAGTGCAGACAACTCAATAAATCAACTGGGTTTGTTTAAAAATCGCTAAAAACCCACGGAATACCTTTAACCCTGAGGTTCCGTGGAGATCACTTGGGGAACACTACTGTAGAAAATCACACTTTCATTAACAGTAGCGATAGCGATACTGGGGCCCGCTTCAGGATGTGGAGGTCATGATTATACTATAACCTTATCTGCTTGATTTCTTAATATACTCACGTCAACTACAGCCACATTTTTATTGTTAATTTACTTTTTTATGAATGCATAAAACATACACAATTTAGAAAATCTTAGATACCTACCATAATATTAATAATTGTATAATATGACTTGAATCCACAGTCATCATAATTCGGATGGTGAACTTTAAAATTTTAGCTTTATTACAAAAGATGTTCACCAATATTAACGGAATATGAAATAAGACCTCTGTAGAATAATATTAGGAATTTTAGCGTAATCAATGATAGCATGGTTGGTAAAGCATACCGACCGGATTACGATGGTTATGGATTTAAAAAAAAATCTTTTACCTATGTATAATATTATTTCGTTAAAAGAGGTTTCAACAAAAATTACATAGTAATTATTATTAATCTTTTTTTTAATAATACCTACATTATAAATTGTCAGTTGAATGATAGTGTTTAACCAAACTCATTTAAAGCGCTCGCCTACTAAAGTTGCTGCTTCATAACATTGCACTCCGGCTCTACGATGAAAATGATAAAATATATTCTCAAAATATATTTTTTACATATATTATCGCTTTATTTTCTTATTACTGATCATCATCGGCACAACAGCCCAATGTGGGTCTTGGCCGCCTCCAGGAAACGTCTCTACTCCCCCCCGTCTGCCGCAAGCTTCCTCCACCGCCTTACTCTCAGGGATGCTGTGTCTCTTTCTATACAGTCCAGCCACCACAGTCTAGGTCTCCCGACCCTCCTTTTCCCTTCTGGTCAGTTAAAGAGAAGGCTCTTTGGTGGTTGGGTGTCTTCCATCCTTGAGACATGGCCTGCCCAAAAAGTCGCCCCACTTTCACTTGTGAGACTACAGGGGGATATATATACAACATATTTTCTTATTACTACATATTATATTAATACTTTGATCCAATTTTATGTGAGGCAATCAGGCAAAGAGGCGTGTCAGTGTAGTAAAAAGTGTAAAAAAAGTGCAAAGTTATAAAACGTATAGATACTCTATCTACAACGTATGGCCGTCACAACTTGACCCTATTATACTAAATGTAGGAGACAGTCAGCGCGGTCTGCCTGCGATGGGTTTAGCGGGGTGAGATATACATAAAACAGGCTTACGCGTAGGTATAGTTAAATGTTCTATGATTATAATAATAATTACTATGCGAAAATATTCCTCATAATATTGCCTATTATAGAAGAAAAATAGTTCTCAACAGTATCTCGAACAAAAATATATTAAATCGAAAAATCAATGGGATGCGTTTATGATCAAATTATCCCAAAACATCGATTTATAAGCTTTATGGGTTCGTTATTATGAATATTACGATGATAGAACAGAATACCGTGTATTTTATTTATATGTTGAATTCCAACAATCATTTTCGAGGTTAGGTTTCGTATTAAGTTATTCCCACAATAATCTTAACACTGTATAACTATTTAAATGTTTTTATCCCAAAGCTGTCTGATGTCATTAGTACGACAACTATTTTTCATTAGCGCCTACTTCCGTTTAACCACAAACCTATGTAAATCTATATCATCCATGTGTAACGTATCACAAAAAATGTAACACCACTCTAAAAACAGGCATGTGTTATTCCATTAATCCAAAAACAAAACATTATGCTCAACGTAAGTGTCTATTTCACACATTTAATTTTACATGTTGTCAACCTATTTCCACTTCAGAATTTTTATTGAAACAAATTTGCGAAACGTATTCGAAGAAATATATTATTTTAACATATTTTTATTATTAATAGTCAAGTGGTGTAGCTGGTTTGAAGAAGCAATTGGATGATACAATCAAGTAGGAAATATGTTAGATATTACCGGCTGTGTAAAATTTACTTTAGCTTATTAAAAAAATATGATGAAATGGCCATATGGCTTGGAATAAAGTATCATTTTTCTTGGTATGTTTGCGGAAGTTGAAAGAGATACTTTGCATGTAAACAATATTGTTTCCTCTTTTCGAAGGATTTAACATTTATTTGGTCCTTGGCGGTTTATGATAATTTCATTATTCATACTTACCGCTTAATTATATTTCTATTTGGTCAAAAACAAATAAAATAAATAGTTTATTAAAAACATGCGAGTGGTGTAAGTAAAATATTACGTATACAAAAAAAAATCGATATGTAGATCGTGGAGGTAGGCTGTTAAGATCCGCCATAAATAATGCACATTAAACTTTGTCAGTCATACGTATTTGTTTTCATAGAAATAAGACTACAGTTTACAGATTTTGTTGGTTAGTATTTAAAATTTAACTAAGCCCTGCGAAAACCAAGCCATAATAGATAATAGTAAAAAATACTCTAACATTATGCAAATAAATCATACATAACATTGAATATTTTATAGATAGAATAATATTTTTATCTATTATAGTTTGGTTAGGCAGGGCTTCATGAATTAAAAAAAATAACCAACAATATGTGTAGTATGTACCTATTCTTAATCCAATGAAAACAAATAAGTATGAATGAAAAAGTGTGCACAATTTTGTCGTATCGCCTATTATAATTCGGCTTAGGCAGGTTTCATTTATTTTTAAAAACTAACTAATATCATCTGTAAATTATTGTAGTCTTGGTTCTACAAAAACAAATACTTATGACTAACAAAGCTGTTTAATGTGCACTTTTTATGGCGGATCTTAACAAACTACATCCACCCTTCGCTACTGAGATCTGCATAATATATTTATATATATATACATATCTGGGGCCTGGTACTAGAAGTACATATGTCAGATTTAGGCCATTTTGAGTATGGGAAAGTAGTTAAAAATGTTCCTTCTTTCAATGCTATAAATGCCTGCATCAGCCAATGTAAAATAAATGAAATAAGAGCACATTTAAAATGTATACAGATATAATGTGCCTATGATGGCAATGATTAAAATTTTGAGATTTCCACACTTTTCAGTATTTAAAAAAAATGTCTGATTATCCTTTTTATAACCAGGTTTTCATTTTGTGTATTGTAAAAGTTATTAATATCTATTAATTATTGATCAGAAATAAACAATCGCCTGTAAGTAGGTACAGTAAAAACGAAACAATAATGCGATTGGTCGATAGTGTGCGTGCGTATGGGGAGCCGTAATAAATGCCTGGCAGCCGATGACCGCGTATTCGTACGTATGCGTACATATACAATCGACAAACCGCATCATTGTTTCGTTTTTACTGTACCTACTGAACAATTGTTGATATATTTGACATTATGCACTTCTAGCATTAGGCTGTAGATATATATATATTATATATATTCGTTTTTTAATTTTTTAATTTTAATTTTTTTAACATAGAATCGATTTGTGAATTATAATCTATATAATTGTACAATATAAAGCGGTGATTGATTAGTTTTAGCCATTTTTCAAGGGTTAGGAAAAAATCGCAGTAAATAATACACAAGATTTAATAAAACAATATATATTTTTGTATCCACGTACAAATTTATTTTGTTTCAAATTGTTTAATCTATATACCTGATATAGATACTATATATATATATATGTGTGTTAAATATAATTCAAATCAAATTTATAAAATGAATTAAATGAGCCATGTCTAAAAATGATATACTAACAATAAAGCATTTGGAAGAATTAAATGATCTGTTATATTTGAATGAAAAGAAGTACCAAGTAGAAGTAAAGTATGTTAGTTATCTTAACAAATTCCAAAGCACTGCCTATTTCTCTACTATATAGCATATTTAATAATGAATTCGGTACTGTTCGGTTATACCGGAGGCAGCGGAAAACGCATTTTGAAAATAGCCGATAAACTGGATTATTTGTTAGTTTGGGTTAGTTTAGGTTCGGTTAGGTTAGGTTAGGTTAGGTTAGGTTAGGTTAGGTTAGGTTTGGTTAGGTTAACCTAACAAATAATCCAGTTTATCGGCTATTTTCAAAATGCGTTTTCCGCTGCCTCCGGTATAACCGAACAGTACCATGAATTCATATATACTAAGATATTTATTTTTATTTTTGTATAAACAAAATCCCATATATTATTTAGAAAAACACTAACTGAGAGAGTATACCACAACCAATAGAAAAAACTTTTTTGAAAAAAGTAAGCCAACCGGTCGGGAATCGAACCCGGCATCTCCAACGGGTAAACGCCCCAAACTAGTCGCATTCAGCCATTATGCTACGGAAGACATACTAATGACGACAAATATTTAAGCTATTGGCTATTAAATACCTACCACTCAGCGCTCTTCGAAATCATGTTACTTCGGCAATCGATTTTTGTTTATTAAATCAAAGTAGGTAGTTATTTTACTATTACAACGATTACTAACCGACGTCTAGGAATTTCTCCAATATTTTTTTAAGCAACTTCTTGTACTTGCTAATAATTTTTAATTAACTATTTCTTTTATTCAAACGAATAATTCACAAGATTTAAGAATATATCATTCTGATTATTGAACATTATATTATTTAGAAAAACACTAACTGAGAGAGTATACCACAACCAATAGAAAAAACTTTTTTGAAAAAAGTAAGCCAACCGGTCGGGAATCGAACCCGGCATCTCCAACGGGTAAACGCCCCAAACTAGTCGCATTCAGCCATTATGCTACGGAAGACATACTAATGACGACAAATATTTAAGCTATTGGCTATTAAATACCTACCACTCAGCGCTCTTCGAAATCATGTTACTTCGGCAATCGATTTTTGTTTATTAAATCAAAGTAGGTAGTTATTTTACTATTACAACGATTACTAACCGACGTCTAGGAATTTCTCCAATATTTTTTTAAGCAACTTCTTGTACTTGCTAATAATTTTTTAATTGACTCTCAGTTAGTGTTTTTCTAAATAATATAATGTTCAATAATCAGAATGATATATTCTTAAATCTTGTGAATTATTCGTTTGAATAAAAGAAATAGTTAATTAAAAATCCCATATATATGAACATATTGTTGAAACCATAATTTTATGATGAAAATGACAAATCTACACATGCGAGTAAATAATCTCTATCCACTCGTAGCCTGAAAGCGAGCTTAAAGCCAATAACATCCCCCTGCAAGGGACAAACCAACATTTTAAAGGAGGTGCTTATTTTAAAAGCTAATCAATAGCTTGCATACAAACGCAATGCAATGAACGCAAGATGAAATTTACACAGAACAGTAACTTGGCGGAATTAAAAATGATGATAGTATTACATAAATGATTATAATATGTGAAAATAAAAAAACAACCAGTGATTGGTTAACATCATACCTTAGTGTACGAATATGTACTTATACATAGGTATATTATACTAAAACTCAACTATTTTTTTAAGGTTATCTGCAACTGATAATATTAATAACACACTAGGTGTAAATAATAATATTGCTCTATCTAATCGTTTATAATATAATGTTATTGTCATTTAGTAATATATATTGCTTGAAAGGAGTTTTCTTTTTAATAATTATTGTTGAAACTAATATTTGGTGAAAAAATGATGCTCACAGAATATGACAAAAACTGTGTTTGAACATATAAAAGTTAAGAATTCTAAATCTTAATGGTGGTCTAGTCCAGTGCTTCCAAAACTCATGGGTTTCGGCCTCCAGGGGGGGGGGGTAGAATTTCTGCGGGGCACCGCAAAATGTTTCAGTAGAACTACAAATATTTATTTATGGATATTTTTTACAATTATACTTATAATTATATATCTATACATTTAAATTATCAGATAATAACACATCACCTATAAGCTTTCGATAATTAAAATAATAAATTTTTCATCGGAGGGGGGTAGGGATTGTTTTTTCTCAGATATTGGGGAACGTGGTATGAAAAAACGTTTGGGAACCACTAGTCTAGTCGACTAAACTAAGATCAGTGATTTCCATTTCACCCTTCCCTCTCTTTTTTTCAATCTAAATAAAGTCTACTTATTACAGGTATATTGTACATATTCGCTAATTTACGAAAGTATTTTTTTTATAGTTTAAGCAAATTTCGAATTCAGTTTAACCTTATAATCTTCTAATAAAACTGAAAACAATATTAAGAAAGCTTAATTTGACATAAATATGAATCTGATACAGCATGTTCAAACAGCTGCGTCACTGTCTAGTGTAAATTTTGGCACTACGCACATAGAACGGGACCAGTATAAAAAAGCTCGCGCTCAAAGCTCGCCGATGGTAATTTAAATATTTATCATGCAGTTTTGATAGTAAGTGCCGCCCTCTGACGTGCATCCACAAAGAGATACAAGAAGGGTGAATAATTTTAACGAGCGCCTATATAAAGGGGTGCGCAAACAATATGCAATAAAACTAATTAGGTTTAATTTTTGACGGTAATTGGCGGCATTCGGTGCGTGCTCTCGGCTATGTTTACTTTGTAATCAAAAGCTCATGTTCCTGCACAGGTCCGAGTTTTCAGAGTTACTTTTTGTTTATACTTTGTGCAACTTACACAATATTGCGTGAATTTATGTTGCAAATTTAATATACACAGTGTTCGTTGTCCGCGATATTTGACAACTCTGATATGGTTCCATTCTTATCTATAACTACTTTAATGAGTACTAGATGGTGCTAAATGCTAAAATAATCTATAAATATCCTATTTTTATTAATTCGCATTTGAGGGTACTAAATGCAATGTCAGTTATCTCCATATATTTGTATTCCAAGATAATCACAAAAAAACTGCCAGTCATATTATGGACTGCAAAAACAATATTTGCTTATAATTAAATAATAATTTTTACGAATGGCAAAATAGTCAAAACACGCATTAAATTTAAATCATTATTAGAAAATCACATTCATATTGTTTAAAGTTTAAATAAAATATTATTAACTAAACTGGCGTTTACGTGGTAGAGTTCAATTATAATAATCTTGAAAAAAATTTTATAATCGACCGTTCAGAAGATTGGTTTACAACCCAACACAGCTGTATATTTGAATTACTCAATTAAAGTAGAATTAAAAAAAAATCAAAACCAATAAATAATACCTAATTATACTTGTCAATTTTGGCCAAAAGATGTTACTGACATTGCAATTTACTTGATTTTAACGCGGATTTAATAGCAAAAAAATAATTTGATCGTTAATAAATAAATGCCTAGATTCCAGTACATGTAGGGTTGTCACGGTAAAAAAACTATTTAAGAAAATTTTGGAGTAAAGATTGTCGTAAACTCTTTTTAGTTACATAAGTATCAGCCCGATTTTCTCTACTGGTGATTATTCGTAAAGGTATTGCCCGTAAAAGGCTAAATCATTAGGAAAAGAAAACAATGTGTCATTGGTTAATTTGCAACTAATACTTTCGATTATTCAGATTCCCCAAATAAAAGGTACTCCATAAGTCTCAATGATAGCAACGTTCTTACATTGAATGTATCGTGTACCGTTTAAACAAATAAATCGGTAGGTACATGTTCAAACACGCGCGTTAACATGATCTTACTCCCTACTACATGTATCGTCTGTCAATTTATGGCTACGGTCGTATGTTGTAGCTTAGCCACTGGGAAATGACAAAAGAAATGGCGTATTTCAAAAAAATACTACCTTATTCTTAGGTCAATAATTATTATAAACCAAACATTATTCGTAGGATGTTTATCACATTTAAATGGTCAAAGACATAGATTATAATCAGTATCTTTAAAATTATCTTTAAATGTGTAAATCTTGCCCATTTTTTGAATAATAAAATGCCTAATTCTTGTCAAATTTGGGATCACAGAGATTATCAATATAATTTTTTATTGTAAATATTTCACTATAATAATGTCAACATAAATTTTACTAATGGTTTTATAAATGCTTTTAAAAATTAATAAATATAAAAAACCTTAATACCACTTCACATGGACGTACTGAAATATGACTATATTCTAAAACATTAGAGCGAGAGGTTTAAAAGAATACTATTTTATGTAATAAAAATATGTTATGAAATCATTAAATGTTTAAAATAAATATAAAGGATAATAAGGCTTCAAAATTATGTAAATAGATTATCTACAACGTTTAAAGAATGTCCAGGATCATGCTTTGAAAATAGCATAAATGCTCTATTTTGACGTACGCTGAGCATGTGGGCCGTCTACACCATATATGGTAGGTACCTACTCTATCATTTGAATTGCTCGAAATTTACAATAAATGTATTTCAATATAATCAAGACGTTAAATAATTGGTTAACCACGAGTTTTGCCACTCTGGTTTAGAGTATGGTCCATAATGTTATGTAATACCTATCAGTGGCGAAGGCTCCATACTAAGCGATTATTTAAAGCCTACCTTCTAAGAAAACTATATCTTCAAGTATTTATTTCAAATTGCAATAAAAAAATATATAGAAAATTTTAAAATATTAAGAGTCATCTATTGTGTGAATTTGAATGTAGACTATGTAAATTAGCCGAGTTTAGAATCAAACAAAAATTTACAAGCGAGTGACGACATCTGTTGTTTTTCTTTGAATGACGATTGTCGATTATTGACTTCATAATCGAAAATGGTTTTCTATACCTTATATGACTCATGTCTTCGAGCAAGTCTACAAATTTTATCACGTCTTGGAAGCGTTCGAGTGACCGCCTTCCAACTCTTTTTGCAAAGTTTATTGTCTATGCCTGCCGCTTTAAATAATAATAAATAAATAAGATGATTTAAAAAAATATTGTCTATTGGGTTCAATCAGATATAATTATTAATTGATTTTAAAAATAACAAATAATTGTATCTCGTGATAATTATTTAGATTAGTTCAGTCATAGACAAACATAATTTATATCGTTTTAATTCAGTCAGATTGTTGTTCAAAACATGGTGGTAGGTATAGTTTTATTTTGTGAGACAATTCTGTGATTTATTGTATTCTGAATGTGGATAGATTATCTTTTTTTGTACCCTAAGTCATTCGTCAGTGCTTCAAATACAAATTATTTGTAAAAATGTCTAGTTTTCCAACTGAAATTGGTCATTGCTGTAGTACAGATCAAATTTTAAAAATATCATTTTCAAGTTTGACGTTTAACCAAAAATCAGAAATTATCAAAGCTGGAAGATCAACCGTTCATTTAAATTTGCATACAGCAAAAAAAACTTATGTTAGACATTTCCACAACAATTTATATGACAAATATTCGTTTTTGACTGGCAGTTGTCAATTAAATAAACTATATTGTTGGCCATGTATGCTATTTGCCACAGATAAGTCTGCGTGGAATTATTCTGGTATAAGTGATTTAAATAATTTGACAAATTCAGTGGTAAAACATGTGATTACAGAAAAACATTTACATTCAATCGTAAATCTGGAATCTTTTGGTAAAACTAGAATCGAATTTGCCGTTGATAAACAACAAAAGGCAATTGCTAGAGTACACAATGAGAAAGTCGACAGAAATCTTAATATAATGCGTAGATTGATAGATACAACAATTTTTTTGGGTAAACAAGAATTATCTTTTTGAGCACACGATGAAAGTGAATCATCAAATAATCGTGGAAATTTCATAGAATCTCTTCAATTTTTATCATCTTACGATTCTGTAATTGAAGGACATTTTAATTCATTAAAATCTTCGTGCGCCTTTTCTGGATTATCAGGTGAGATTCAGAATGATTTAATTTCGTCAATATCATCCGTAATTATTTCAGAAATTAAGGCTGAAATTGCAGAAGCTAGTTTTGTTTCTATAATGATAGATGAAACACCAGATATTAGTCGCCGTGAACAGTTAACAACCATTTTGCGATACGTTTCAAATAATTCTGTAGAAGAACGATTTTTAGGTTATGTAGACGTAAGTTCAGAGAGAACTGCCATTGTTTTGAGTTCACATGTATTCTCCATATTAGAAAAGTTTAATTGTAGTGAAAAATTGGTAGCGCAAAGTTATGATGGGGCTGCAGTAATGTCTTCAGAATTAAACGGAGTTCAATCAAAAGTTCGAGAAAAATGTTCTATGGCCATATTTGTACCGTGCCATGCTCATATTTTAAATTTAGTTTTATCTAGATCCGTTGAAAATGTTGCGGAATGTAAAAAATTTTTTGGACACATTAATAAATTAGTGAGTTTTTTTAATACATCTACAAAGAGAAGTGCATTGCTCAATGAAATAATGGATCGCCGTCTTCCAAGTGTTGCATCGACCAGGTGGCACTACCACTCTCGTATACTTAATGTAATACATGACAATAGATCTGATTTCATAACGACATTCGAGACAATACAGAATAATTCTTCTAAATGGGATGAAGATTCTTTAACCTTTGCAGATGCTTATGATAGTAAATTTAAAGAATTTGAATTTAACTTTTACTTAGGAATATTCTCCGAAATCTATGCCCGAACGGATATTTTATTTAAAATTATTCAAAGTAGAACTGTAAACATTTCTTATTCCATTAAAAAAATTAACGAATTTAAAAAATGGTTAGAGACCGACTTCCAAAATAGTTTTAGTAATTTATATAATAAATATAAAAACCTCTGTGAACCACCAAAAAAACGTCGCAGAAATGAATTAAATGATGAGCAATATTTTAAAATCATTTTTAAGGAGGTTTGCGATAACATTTTAATGCAAATGAACGATAGATTTGTTTCATTTGAAAAATTAAATTTTTTAGAATTACTTGAACCGACGCTATTTAAATCGTTTAAACGAAAATTTCCAGATAAACTATTTGAATCCCTGAAAAACAGTTATTCTGGTATTTTTGATTCAAGTCAATTGAAAAACGAACTTAAAGTCATTTATTCTTTACCAGAATTTCAAGATTCAAATTTAAGAGAGTTGTTCGAATATTTTAAAAACAAAAAATGTCTAGTGGAAGCTTTCTCACAGACTTATAAACTAGTCAAATTATTTTTAACGCTACCGACCACGACAGCGACGGCAGAAAGGAGTTTTTCTACTCTAAAACGTGTCCACACATATTGTCGAAATACTCAAAATCAAACTAGATTATCGAATCTTTCAATTATAGCTATTGAAAAAGAATTATTAATTAAATTAAAACGTGGGCAAACATTTTATGATGATGTTTTAAAAAAATTTCTGCAGAAAAACAGACGAATTGACTTAGAGTACAAATGATCATATAGTAAGCCTTTATATTAATTACCTACTGAAATATCTTGAAGTGTTTTGAATGGCAAAATGACAACAACGGCTTTTTTCAAAGCCACCAATGATATATTTTTGGGCGTATGTTACGTGTATGAATGTTTATGAAAATACATAATTTAAACTCATCGCTCAATTTTATACCGTCGGTGAGCTATTGAAATTTCAACGATTCAGTGTGGCGTTGTCATTAGTGTGCACATATTATTATTCATCAGTACTAATATCGTAAGTATTATCTTCTTATTTCCTGTAAGTATACCTTACAAGTGTGTTATTTTTCTCTGATCTCTACAGCTTACCTCTTCCCAAAAGTCACCCTTCGCCACTAATACCTATACATGATATTCAAGAATCAATAATCTATGAAATATCATGAATTATATTGCCTCATAAAGGCGATGAATTATTAGCACCATGATAATATAATATCATATTATGGTCCTTCGTAGCCAATCTTCATCGTAGCAAGTGTTCGCTCCTCGGGGAATACCTTGATAGAAGTTTTAATAAAATATCATTTCAGTCGAAGCCCATGAATAAATCAACTATTCCCTCTATTTGTACGATATGCGGTGACGTGTGCCTTAAATATTTAATGTATCATTTGTGTATAACGTTTCCGATTCGAATATTCGGAGAAAAACGAATAAATAAAAATCGCATTTTAATCATGACGCGATTTTACGTAAATAGTTAATAAATAAACATTAAGCCTTATTTCGCAATGTACGGTTTTAACCGTACGGAAAAAAATCGAATGGTAAAAAACTGAATCAGCAACAAGTTCACGCTCTTTTCACACTATTTATACGGTTTATGCACGGTTGTTTTTCCATCACAATCTCAGTTTGTGGTTGAGTGTTCTGCTATTTGGTGGTTTATGGTTTTATGGTTATTATGAATTGTACTGACCCGACTGACTGTACGATTTAAAACCGTCTAATATAAAAGCGTGCATTAGGTCACGTATACCACTGAGTCATCGGTGGCCGTCCGGGCGCCGTAAATACAGTGAAAATGGACGGCTGCTATACGATACCGTTTTGATTTTTAACGGTCCCCGTGTAACGTGAAAAGGGCAATGCTCTTCTTCACACCACTAAAAGAATATCGTTGTACGGTCAAAAAATCGAACGGCGACATTCTTTTAGTGGCGAGAAGAAAAGCACCCACCGACCATCCAGAGCGGCCACTGATGACTCAGTGGTGTACGTGACCTAATGCACGCTTTCACGTTAGACGGTTTTAAATCGTACGGCACAGCACAACACTCAACCACAAACATGAGCGTCAATGCATAAACCGAGAGTAGTTCTCAGTATTCGACGTAGGTATGACGTATTCTTGACACGTGTTTAAATTTATCCCGTATTCTTCCTTACTCCAGATCGGTTACCTGCTTCTCCTTACCCGTTAGGTATTTCAATTCACATTATTTCTGAGTTCCCTGTACTCTACCTACTACAGTAGTGTTAACCAAATGGTATAGCAAGGAATCCCAGGATTCCGCGAGGGAAAATGAACGGTATTCCGTGTATTTTTAACGATTTTTTTTTTGTATTTTTAAATAAATCCACTTGAATTATTGATTTGTAGGCACTCAGCATCATAGTATTATAATATTATAGTACCTACTGATAGCGATCCCCTTTTGTGGTAGCCAAGTAACATGCGACTCTTTGCCATGTTGTATAAAATAGCCATTTTATTAGTCAGTAAACACAAATAATTAAAATAAATCTCTGCACGTGAATTATCATTTAATTACATCAATCATCGTAATATCATGCCACATCAAATTGCATCGTACAGTCACATATTTTGAAATGTACATATTCATAAAGAAAATATACTTTTTTTTTTTACTCACGTAACTGGTCGACCCATCGTACCGAGGTCCTCTGAGCCCGGGCCCCTAGGCTAGAGCCTTGTCAGCCCCCTCCCTTGTGGGGACCATGGTTCTAGGTCTATTGCATCTAACAATAATGACCAGCCTATTTGAATCGTCGCGGCCTTAAGGCTGTACTTCAGCTGAGGCATGGTCTAAAAGATCGTGCAAATGACGCGAGCTGAACGAAATATAATTTGTCATAAAAATTCAACATGCGTCCTTTTAATGTTATATTTATTGTTATATTCGTGTTATATTATTGACATGTTTTCTTTTTCAAGTACCTACATGCGGAACGTTTTTTAGTCATCTTTACACGATTTAAGAATATATTCCTCCGACGCCATCACAAAATAAATTGACGTGCTCACACCTCTACTGTCAGTCTCCGATTGGCGACGACTGCGAAATTTCGTTCCACCTACTGTTGAAAATTATTTGCTGTTTCACTTATGTATGCTCTTAAGATATTGATTATAATATTGAGTTTAAACTTCTGGAATAGATAATTTAGGACCTACATTTTGTACTCGCATGCTCGAGATGAATAAATGATGCACTAAACTACTCAAAATTGTAATGCATGGAAGTAAATATCAAGCTGTTGAATTGCGGATTAAAAGAAACAAAGAAAAAATATTACGTATTTTGTTTATTGCAAGTATAAAGTATTTACATTGTTTTGTTGGTGGTAACTGCTAATAATACCCCTACTAAATTTGATCTGTTTGTCATTCTCTTTTAGATTCATTCTATATCAAGATTACCAATAGCTTATGTTATGTTGGTAGGTACTTAATATTATTATACGACTCGTTAATGTTCTGATTTATCCAAGACACTGTAGTATTTCGATAAGTATTCACAATCGTAAATATTTCAAAGATTTCTTGGAGGTATGCAAGCTGTTTCATCAAAACGGATTTGCTTTGGAATTTATAATGCACCCTAGAGAGTTCGCAAATGCTGGCAAGGGTGCAACGTCGAAAATAAAGCTTCACAAATTATATTTTAGCTTTACTGAATAAACAAAACTTCAAACTAAATAAATATTTATCCACAAATAAAATCTGTTTTTGATCTCGTTAAAGTAAATTGAAACAATTTCGACTCGTTATTTAAAAGCAATCATAGCGATAAGTATAAAAGCTTTGCAACGAGTTTCGAGAAGTCAATGTAAACCAAAATAGATATAAAAATAAAGCTGTGGTATAAACCATAAAATTATATTATTTTAATATTTAAATATTTAAATAATCACAAGATAAAAAGAACCTTTTATATACAACGTTTTTAAATTTTCTGTTGAATTATTATGCTCAATATGCTCAATCTTACAACTTACTTAAATAAAAAACAAACAAACAAATATAGAATACTGAAATGTCATTTTGACATTTCATATTGATTTCCATACTAACGCACGTATATATTAAAAATTTAGTTGCTAATACCACCCCCTTAGCAACCAATAATCGTCTTTTACTTTTTACGGATTTTTCTGAAATAACTTTTCATACAAAACAGAATTAACTGAAAATGAATTCAATTCTGCTCTTCAATGGCTAAAAGTATTAAAAGAATGTATTGGCATCGTGTTCTGATATATTCTAAAAGTTTCAAATGTCTAGCTAGTCGGAAAGTTAATTAAAAAAATTGTACTGCACAAGAAAAAATCTGTACCGGACAAACAAGAATACGACCTAATAAAAATGTTAACTAATCATCTAACAACTAAAAATGTGGAAGAATAGTAATAGATCACCACGTATTTAATATACCAGACGCATCAAAATGTAAATACACCGTTTAAAGTAAACTAACGAACATATTGGTGCCGTCACCAAATAGTTCAGAAGAGTGCTAATAAATACATGTGGGAATGTAAAAATAAAATAGTATACCATACACAAAATTCATGAATATAATCTAATTTATTTCCATAAATAATGTCATTATTAATGATTGAATTGGCGTTTACTTTGTGGATAACTATTATAACGATTTTAAAATCAACAATTATTAATTCTGAAAATTTTGAGATAATGTTATTGACTGACAAATGTTTTGGCTACAGACTCATCTATAGAACGATCGAAATATATGAATATATTTATTAATAATTTATCTCTCATTATTTATAATAAATAATATTACAGATATACACCGTCATATTAGTATAAAATACTAGACGACTACTACTTTTTATTCAAAACACATAATTTTTAACAGTGACAGTAATGTAGAGAAATTGTAGTGTAGTAGTAGAAGGTATCCAGGTTTTGAGAAAATTACCTAATTATAATTATTGTGACCTCACCGAGAATCGAATCCGGAGCCACCCTGGTGAAAAACCAATGCCTTAGATTATGAGTAGGTAGGTATATGTATAATCTAATCCAATTTATGTTAAAAATTATGTTCAAACATATATTTTTGCATTTATACATTTGAAATCATAATTTTGTTTAGGGTCAAAGTTTGTCACGAAAAATATTTTAATACGCAGTTATCTTACGAGATTAAAATCTTAATACACAAATATTTCATCTTATGACATTTTTCCGACTGATTTAATTTCACGGTAGTCCGGTGTATATTTCATCCCCCATCAAAAGATGTGCTTTCGATTGTTACTCATAGATCATTCGAGCTCGCGTGGCATATTATATCATTTACATTTACATAATATATTAAATTTAAGCTTCTTTCAATGCTATTATTTTTTACTGTAAAAATATACTTAGAATTTTATTTATTATATATAATTATTACAATCTCATGAGAAATTATTTATGTTATTGTTTATATTATATATATTATTTATATATGGATTCTCAAAAGAAATAGTTATACTTATATTTTGTTTGTATTTTTTGTGTAAAATATCTACTGTAGATGATAAGCTATGGCATTTACCTCTTATTCCGCTATATCGTGTGCTGTTCTGTTTGCTGGTTTGATTCTCTTTGTTGGCTAACAAATAATAATTCTTTTTAAAAGTGTTAATGTAGCAATTATCAAGAATTATGTTAATGGAATATGATATTAATTTATAAAAAAAAATCATATATTATAAAATATAATTCTGCAAGAACTGTAGAATTATAGATGTTATATTATTATCATAATATACTATTATGTACCTATGTTATTTATTTATTTATATTATGTTTATACAAGTAAACATCACCCAGTGCTTGCCAGCCATGTACTTCTACTAAGCTTTATTATCATAACCGATTAAAATGGATTTGTCTTCTTTGAGCAATTAATACCAATCTCAACTTGGAGGTCATTACGCGATATACCAATCCAATACTTTTTATGTTTTATGTTCCTATTGATTTCTCCATACCGCAGTGTCTAACTTAGTTTCTAAACTCGTTTCAATTATAATATTTACAGCAAAACTATTGTACAAAATGAATTATAAAGCCATTTTAAGTTTTATTTTTTAACATTAAGTAAAAGGCAATATTGTACAGTTGCATCATGACCGCCGTAAGAAAGGGAATGTCCCGAATTTGTCGGTCTTCGCCTTAGGGTGTATCGTATCTGCAACAGATTATGGCCGCAACCTACAGCATCCCTTTAAATTAAGAAAAGACAAATTGACATTTCCGTTCCGCGGATGGGGTCTTTGGATATCGGATGTCATGGCTTGTAGCGACTTTTTTTCTTCTCAAGCGAGGATCTATAAAAACCATCATAAATTTCATTTTGTTTTGGATGTCAATGCATGGGATTAAACGTTAAGCTACAATGATATATAGATATAGTGGCAAAATATAAGCGTAAAATAATTTACCTACCTACTTATATTTTTTTATGTAATTCTACCACCGTGTCATTAATATTGGAATTATAACTATTGATCTATTAAACTTTTTTTTAAATTAAAATCATAACATACTTTACTTTATTTCTGCAAAAAAAATATCTAATGCTCTGAAATATTCTAAAGTCGAATTACATTACATAACAATCATCCATCTCAAATAGCAATTACACGCAAAGATTCATGTACCAATTGGATCATCTCGATGCTTTTTGTAAATGATTAATAATTACAGACAACTTAGTAGCTAAAAATCTTCCCACATAATATGTTTACTATGTCATTGCAAACTATTGGTTAATTTATTTGAACGAGTCAAATGTTGCTGAATCCTGATTGTATTTACTATCCATATTTTTTTTTTATTTTGTCATATTAACACATTCGCTGCTGACTATATAATGATTTTTTAATTAGCACCTTTAAAATGCACGTTAATTACATCGATCGGCCGCCTGGTCATTACGCGCATGTGCGTCTTCAGCGTCCAAAGTATTAACGTCATTGATCAGTTTAGTTAGATAATGATTTTTTTTAAATCAAACGTTAATACGAGAGGATAGCGTGTAACACGCTGTGCGAGGTGAAACCTAAGCCTTCTTAGAAATTTTTCGCCTGTTCTCGGTATTTTTTGAAGCAATTATTAGTCCCTCTTATGGAGCTTTAATCGGGTTATAATAGTTTTTTTATATATGAAAATAATCAAAATGATACCTTTGAATCGGGCTAGACGGTTGGTGGAAATCTTTAAGTCAGCGAGTCTGCTCGTGTAATTTAGCAAATACAGTAAGCTTGAATGACGGGTATAAAAAAATCATTGTACTCATGACGTCACCCAAAACAGTCAGTTTGCTTATTATATTGAACAAACTACCGCTATTTGAAACATTTTATGGCATATGTATTTTAACATTACGAGAATTATTATATACTTGAATAAATTAAGTCTTTCAAATTATAATACTATCCATACCGTAATCTTTAAATTATATATTGATAACTTTTTGCTCTGCCCATAATAAGCCAAAAAGGCGTTCGATTCAAACAGAAGGTGACAGTTATTCGCACATCACTAAGGAGTCTGCAATCGCAAAACAGAATCTCACGATGCCTTAAACTAATTTCATTTGGTTTTTATTGTTTCATCTTTTATTACTGCGTAGGATTACTGTATCAGTCAGTGGAGAAAAGCTTTATTTTTAATATTGAAAAAAATATTATTATACTTACTACCATGATAATTGTGTTAAAAAGATAACATAGTAGTAACTAGGTGCCAACATAACTATTTATTTTATTATATTAATGCTGTTATATTAATAATTATGATACACCTACTTGATAAATAAATAAAAAGAAACAATACCAATTATTAAAAAGTAAATCAGGATAATGTAGTTTATAAGTATTTCGATGCCTGAAAACTTAATTGTGTTTTACGTGTTTATTTTTTCTTAGCGATTTTGTCAGTTACACGATTTTTATATTTACACATACAAACACATCTTTCAGTTGCAGTATTAATTCACACCAATGCAGGAAGGTATACAGAGAAGAAGGAAAAAGTGTTTATAGTTACGTGGAGGCCGGAAGCGCTGATAGATGTCCCCATGCGAAAAAAAATGCAATAGAGAAACCGCCGATGAGTGTTTTAATATATCAATGTTTTCAAAAAATTTTCAAAAATTTAGTTTTTAACACTCGGATTATGTAAATTACTTTAAAAGACTTTCATACCTGATTCAGTGAAAACTGCCACTGCTTTAGAAGCAATATTCCTAATATATTTACAAAGAAGACATTCTGGAAACCATTATTTTTTACACAATCCATTACCATGATGAATCAGTATATTATGAGAGTATGCTACCTTTGTTTCGCATACTGTTAAAACATTGGCGTATGTACCTATATTTCAAAATGTAATAAATATTTTAAATTATTTACTATTTTTATTATAATAGGGTCCTAAGGATTACGTATAATTAATTATTAAGTAATTTTACATAAAGTAGAGAAAAGTTTAGGTACCTTTGATCAAAATCTAAGCATTCAAAATGGAAAATTTTACGAACCGGAGCGCTCGATAATTTTCCGAAAATATTAACATATTTATGTAATAATTGTATGTATTATATAAAAATCTACCTGCCAAACTCAGACGGACAAATTAAGTAACTGTTTTAAATAAAAAAGTTTTCAAGTTTATACACTTTACCTAGTATTTTTATAAAAATTGATGTTTTTTAAAATAAATATAAAAAATATCGAAACTATGAATTATTCAAAAGTCTCTTCATGAGATTATAGAAAACCTAATAAACTGAATTTTATTAATAGATATGACCATAAAATAATATGTATCTAATAATAAGATGGAATCCTTTAACAAATTCACATTTTAAAACATTTTTTTAATAAATTGTAAGTTTATCTTCGACTTAAAATAAAAAATATTTTTCTTTTATTGTTTTCAGATACATATTTATTAATTAACATAGTTTAAATTATTGTAAATTATCAAAAAAATGTCTCAAATTGCAAGCTTCGTATTTTTCCGCTAGGTTCCTCCGGTAGGTAGAGGATTCGCCTTAACGTTGTAAGAATAAATTTACTACCTACTTATATTAAATTTAAAGGATCAAAATCAAAATAATATCACAGTTTACTTGGTAAAATCTAATTTTGTATACCGGGAACTACGCAAAAAATACATTTTGTTTATGCTTAAGTCGTTTTATTTCCCTCATTGATAATAGGTACTAAGTACAATATTTGAACAACTGCTCTCTCTGCAGGTAGGTACCAGCCAAGTTACTCAAAGCCTTACCACCGTGTTTAAATTATTTACTTCGCATTGCGCAAATTAATTTTATCTTTATTGAATCTTCACGCATTAAAAGGATTGTTATTGCTGAGTTAATGAAATAATTTAGAAGCAACCAATTAAGTAAACTACTGCCATTCGATTATCGTATCAATGGCTATATATTTTTTGTTTTCGTGTTTTTAAAGAAGACACAATATATAATAATATGTGTATCTTCAACTTGAGACATAGCAGTAAACTTAAACCATCAGATATTAACCGATATACAATATAGTGTAATAAAACAATATTAAAGTCATATTTTTTATTCACCCCCAAAATAATTCAAATATATTTTGAATAAAAACATAAAATCAAGTATTCAAAAAACTAACCATGGCTGAGAAATTCAAAACATAGATATTTCCAAGCAAATATAAAACTTTGCCACTTAGTTAAATCGATAGATTGTAATCTTAGAATAAGATACAAATGTGATGACTTTTAAACTAGGTACATACTAGGTAATAATAATATGAAAAATGGTTGAAGTATTTATACTAATTTTTAAATTGTAATCACCACTAATGTTTTGTTTTGTAACGCTAGTTGTTTAGATGAACGTTGTCTTTCATGTTTTAATTTTTTTTATTACAGCATTTATCATTATCATTCAACATACATAATTTTGAAAGACACTTCTGAGAAAATATTATATTATAACAAATAGAAAAAATCTTTTTGAAAAAAGTAACACACCCGGCAGGAATCATACATGTATATCTTGGGTTTACGCTCCGTCCGCGCATTGTCCACTATGCTACTAGGTGACATCCTAAATACGACAAATTTAAACTATTGGCCTTTTAATACCTGCTCATCAGCGATCTTCCAAATCAAGCTACCATTGGCAATCGGTTTTTGTTTATTAAATCATAGTAGGTACCTACTACTTCAATTACCTACTAATCTAACTTTTTTTCAAAAAGATTTTTTCTATTGGTTAGGTATAATTAATATATTTTCTCAGAAGTGTTTTTCAAAAGTATGTATGATCAATAATTAGAATGGTACATTCTTACATCTTGTGAATTATTCGTTGAATAAAAGAAATAGTTAATTAAAAATTATTAACAAGTTCGAGTAAGTTAGATCATAAAATATTGGAGAGATCCGTGACGTCGTCATAGTGGACAATACACGGATGGGGCGTAAATCCAAGAGATGCAGGTTCGATCCTGCCGGGTGTCTTACTTTTTTCAAAAAGATTTTTTCTATTGGTTATAATATATTTACTCAGAAGTGTTTTTTTAAATTATGTAAGTATGTTCAATAATTAAAATGGTACATTCTTAAATCTTGTGAATTATTCATTGAATAAAAGAAATAGTTAATTAAATATTATTATGTAAATATATAATACTTTATAGCGTAATACAAATTACCTACCTACATTATAATTTAATTGTATTCTTATTTATGTGGGTCTTTATAATATTATAATTAACAATATTAGTATTGTAACTTAATTAATGTAGGACGTAGCTACTAAAATTATCAATAAAATGTTCAAACAAGAGAAAAACTTTATTGTGGTGCGTAGGTAGATACTTATAATATTATGACATTATTTGTTGTATCATAATAAATAACTGTTCAGCAGTAAAAATTCTTTATGAAAAAACTTTTTCATTGTCAAGATATTTTTATTTCATTGCCAAAAACGAAGTAGGTACGCAGTCAATAGTCAGAGGGAGAAAATACTTCCTCTTATGAGTAATTTAATTTTCCATGAAAACAATCAATTACCCTGCCTTTCGTATAATAAAAACAAATGAAGCGTAAAATCGAACATTTGCTAAAGAGAATAAATAAAAGAAGACTTAGCAAGTCTGGGAGAGAAGAGTTGGAATATAAAAACTTTTGTAATATTAAGTATTTTGTAGATATTAATAATATTGAGCATTGCTACTATTGAGTCGTTGATATTAATAATGTGAGTCTGGAACAATATAAATGATAATATTGTGCTTCTATTATCGTTATTGTGTACCAATTGTATTCATTTCATACGCTGATCTACTATTTCAGGGAAAAACAAACGTTTTAGACTCATGAGCCATATTCAACTTTTAGTTTTAATAATGTGCTTGAGTGTAGGTATTATTTCAATCATTAAAAAATCATAAATATTTCAATTAGATGGTATGAAACAAGCATGATTTTTGTTGATTTTGATTCTCTACAATACAATGTCTGTCTCTCTGCTAAATGTGACTTTTGTGACTATTTGCCCATGGCAAATTATCTATATTAGTAGATATATTAAGTATCGACTTTTAAACATGATATGTAAATTAGAATCGATTCATTTAGATTATAGGTACCTACCTACTCATCAGTTAGTTGAGAAAAAAAAAATATTACTATTCATATTTAAAATGTGCTCGTTCGCAAATGTATTAGGTTGGTATGTGTGTGTTAATTTCGAAATTTCTCAGAATCGTTTTTATTACCTACGGCATTGATGAATATTCGTACCTTGTTGCTTTTTATGAAATTTAATAAATCTTGTTAAAAATCAGTTTCTAAATATTCAATTAACTGCAGATACATAACTAAATAATGTTTCTTCAATCGAGTAAGTCAAGTCATATCTATTTTTTTTCTGAAATAATTCGACATACAGGCCACATGCCATATTATAAATTCTAGTAGTATAATGATCATAATCCACTTAGAATTTAGATCAACCTTTAACCGGGCTGCCGGTATCCAACCACTGTACTATTGGATTAGGGATTGCAATACCGAATAAAAATATGAATACCGGTTTTTCGGTATTTATTATTGAATACCGGTATTTCTTAAAGAGCTTATCAATAAATATACTTAGATATATTTTTTAAATATTATTTTATAGTAATAACCTATATACCTACATTTATTATGTTGACGTTTAAAATATGTATTGATCATAATTGTAGAACTAGTGATTTTTTACAAATAATTTGAATATAATATGTATCGATAATTTTAACTAAAGCTATCAAAGGTTTATCAAGTGCAAATAAGTCCGACTGCAGGAAAAGCTTTTTAAATTCAACGCTTATAGAATAATTAAACATTTTTGGCACGGATGTTTTCTATTTCGAAATTATATTATGATAATTCATCGCGACAATTACTTGTATAAATATAAGTACCTATTTATGAATTTTGTTTTATTATTTTTTCACGTCTGTTAGATTGACTCAATTTATTTGCATTTTAGTTAGCAGCACGTCATAACTTATAATTTCATTTTCATAAACGTAAACGAGTGTGCTTTCTTAATACCGTAAATTCCGGTTTTTTAGATTTTTAATACCGGTATTTTGGTATTGATAAATACTCGAATACTGGTTTTGAAATACCGGTATTGCAATCCCTATATTGAATAATATTATGTATTATGCCTTTATCTGATATGGACATATATTACGGTATATCTACTATTTGGTTGTTCACTTTGTGTGAGTATTGTTTTAAAAACAGTGACATATTTTTTGAACTAATTACCAAAAAGGTACCACATACTACATTTAATATTAGTACCAAATGTTCATTATACAAATTGCGAAACATATAGCTGACACCGGCGCTAGCACGGGCATTCAAACTACTGCCACCTATAGTCTAAGACTACCACTGATCGTAATGGTGAGGTGTAAGTAGGCACTAAGTAAAACTAATTCTTTTTAACAATTCACATTTTTTTTAATAATTGTAAACTTCGACAAATATTTATTTTACTACAATGATGCGCGAAGAATTATGTGTAGTGCGCACCAGTATTTCATGACCAGTGCGGCCGCGCGGCTCAAAGGAAATACTAACTTAGAAATACTGACCAATACTATTGTATTGATAAAATCTTTGATATTGTTTGTTTTAGAGAAATGTGAGAATCTTTGGCCCACCGAGACGGAATGTCTCGAGAGTCTGCTGCCGAAACATAACGGCCCCGCGCGCTATGCAAACGGTGGGCAGTTAACTCTTTCTACCACTTTTACCTTATTCATAACGTGCATTTATAAAGATAGAAAGTTTAGTATTAATAATTATTGTCGAAGTCGCCCCACTTTTGCAGTGGGGCGAGTTCGTTTGGAAGAAAACACCCAACTACATGTTCCTTTCTTCAGTATACCGGATGGGACAAGTAAGATCAGGAGGTAAATACTGCGTTGGTTGAACAGTGTAGAAAAACACACGTCTGGGACTAACCGCTAAACATATGGAATTTTTTTTCTGGAGACGGACAATACTCGTATTTGGGTTGTACTGACGATCATCATGAAGCGCATAGTATAATCAAATCCAATTTATAGAAGCATTTATGTAAATACTGTGGTTTAAACGAGTACCCAAGTATAAGGGATAAATTGTTTTAAAATGAGTTGGAGCAGTTTTCATATCCCTGTAAGTAGATATGTGTGAAATTAAATTCAAACATTGTATCTAATTTTAAAAAAAAAGCATTTTTTATTCGTATATGAATTACATTCTATTGACTCTTGTGTATTTGTATAAAAATATATCTTCATAATATACGAAACATATGCAAGTATGTAATTTTAATTAACATGTTATACTAGTTTTCCCTTCTTAAAACACCTTTTAAAATATATATTTATAACCATAGAGAATTTTCAATATTTTTTCATTTGAAAACTGTTGAAAATGCAGTATTTACAATTGCATAGTATTTAACTTTGAAATACATTTACTCTACATAGTCACTGGTATACTGTATTAGTTCAAACTTCAGTACATATTCATAATTTTATTATAATTGAGTATTTACTTTCCGACCATAAGCATCGTATAACTTTTATAAACTGTATCGTAACCTCGCCTATTTAATACGTTTGTCTATTTAATAAATTAAAAAATAACTGTTTGACATTAATCTCCAAATTGTGCCAAATTAATCGCCAGTGCCACGGACGAATTAACTCGCGGTTCTAGTAAACGTCATAATTTCTGATTTTTTAGTATATTTTCTAAACAATATATCTATATAATTTCAGTGTGAAAATATTCACGATAAACTCGAGAAACATGTTGATTTGGTGAGTTGTCACAAATTTTTATCATTCTGTTCCGATTTCATATTTTTTAAAGGATTTATTTTATACCAAAAATAGCTGACCTACAAGAGTCCACCTAGTAAAAATTGGCTGGCAGTGATATTTTTCAGATATCCCTAGTATTTTTATTAAAGATGTCCGATCCTAAGAAGATCATATTTGGGCCTCTATAGAGTGGAGGTTTTATTAACGGATTTTTTTAACGAGAAATTGGTGTTAGTCATTTTCTCAACCTATTAGGTCCATACTCCAATCACAAATTGAAAAGCAATCTGTGAATTTTTGCGCCAGACCCGGGATTTGAAACCAGGACCCACGACATTACAGGCCGACACGTTCTGATATGTAATGTAGGTACTCTTAATAATATTATAATCTAGAATTTAATTTGTATGTATTTATTATAAGCGCCTTTGGGAACGAAAGGGTTTTAGGAGACAATAATAAAAATAAGGGCCGCAGGAATAACGCGCGACAAAAACTCTTCCCGCGAGATGGCGCAGGCGATAAATTACGACCGTTTGTGTCGGACGCGCCTGCGCTCTCGGGGAATTCACTCACGCACCGCCGAGACGCTTTTTAGACACCCTGTACGTAAGATATCATATTAATATCTCGCCCGTTGTAAAATATACATTTCAGTTTTATACGTTATCTAAAGTCTAAACGAATGAAATCAGGATCAATCTTAATATTATTATCTAAATGGGATTAATATGCATTTATAAAAATGGTAATATTTCCAAGCTGTCTTAGGCTGGTGTCTTTATGGTTTTAATACTTGTATCAAAAAATAAAGACACAATATCGATTCATTTGTGTTGTGGTATCGGAAGGGGGTGGTCACATTCATTAGTAGTATTTTTAAAAGAAGTCACAATCCTCAATCCTCAACGGTGAGCGTATAAAAACATACCAACATGAATTAGTTAATGTTGATTATTACTACTTGTACTACTTATTAAAAAAAAAAGATTCAATTATTTATACACAATGGTAGCAAAACCGAATAAAAATATCAATACCGGTACCTATTACCTATTTCTTATTTAATACTGGTACCTATTCGTAAAATATATGGAACAAACGGAAGTATCTAACAATAAAAATATACATAGATATAAAACCTTTTACTTAGGGTCCATATCTCACACGCATATGTGATTACTGGAAGCACACACTGATTGAACACTTTGCGCTACAGTAGGAGGTCACTATTAAAGACATTATTAAGGCGGCCAAAAGCACTACAGCCTAGCTTTACTCTGCGAACAATTTTATCAAATATACATCCATTCAACACAACGTGGTATGGAGAGGTGCATGCTGGGCATAACGCGAAAGGACAAAAAGAGGAATAAGAGGATAAGAGAACAGACAAGGGTTTGCGATGTAATAGAGTTTTCTAAAAACCTCATATGAAAATGGGCTGGAAACATAGCTCGAAGAAAGGACAATCGTTGGATATATTTAGTTAACCAGTTGTATCTAATAGGTATAAAACGTCCGCAAGGTAGACCTAGAGGCCGCTGGATCGATGAAATCATAAAGTTCTGTGGAAGTACGTGTCAACTCAACGCATTGGACCGAGGGAAGTGGAATGAGCTTGGAGAGGCCTTCATCCAGCAGTGGATAGATTCAGGCTGATAATGATGATGATAAAAATCTTAATATTTTTTATCAAAAATATCTAAATAGGTGTATAATGAATAATATGTAAACATTTAAGAATAGCTAAAGGTAAGATAATCCGACAAAAAAAAAGTTCTTTGTTTACTAATACTTTTTTATGTTAATTAATACATTTTGTTTCCTATTTCTTAATACTGAATATTTATGTATTTTCTGATTTTTAAAACCGGTATTGCGGTAGGTATCGAAAAATACTGGGATAGCTGTATTCCAACTCCTACTTCCACATTAAGTAATAATTATGATGAGTTTATAATATAAATCAACCAACTAAAATATCTTAATTTTTGGTAAATATGAGATAATATTATTGTAAATATAACACATATAGGGTCTTTTGTGATCTTTATTAACTATGATTTTTATTCCCCCTCATTATAAATTATAATTTGTACAAAATACAATCACCAAAAATAGACCTATAAAAAAAAATCTTTAAAGCCTGAATCAGCATAAAAACGCCTAGTTTCATTATAGTTTGAAGATTTACGAGATTGAATTAAACAAAGAAAACATAAAAACGTTTTTATTGACACTTATAAAATGTCCCCTAAAAGAAAGGATTGCGATTCGGTAGCTGTGTCCAACGGTTTAACATAAAAAAGCTTCAAGGGAGGTAGCATTTGTCATGGTGTCGACTGTGGACACCCACCGCAACAGATTCCATGGAATTTTAATTCACTTTTTAAAGAGCCTTTTTTGCTCACCCACTATTAACCTGTTCAGGTGAAAATAGGATGGAAATATTCAAAGTATTTTAGGTAGACGTTGTCACCAAATTCAGAAAAATACCAATTTTTATTTTCTTTGTTTCGTGAACCTAAATACATCCTGTGCAGTTAAGTTAAGAAGAATGATTGAAATTAGGTATCTACCTAATTAAGGATTTAAGAGAGTAGGTAAATACCCAATTTATTTAGGTGACTATGCTATATTATATTATTGATTAATTTGATAAAACGCAAAATATCTTGGTATCTCTATAAAATTAATCAATAATACAATCCAGTTCCACCATGAATTGATAGCTAACACAATAAAAGAAATTATATTATATATAAATATATTCAGGCGCGCACACAGAAAAATGGTTTGGGGAGCATCAGGGGAGTCAATAAAATGTGGCAGATGCCAGGTGACTTCTACATTTACTATGTTCTACTACTCATAGCTTCTCGCCGTTTCAATCATCGACACTCACACTTTCCAGGTATATTCACCATACCCAAACATTTTTTGAATTTGGCAATGAATACCTAGCCTGCACCTATAATATTATTAATATACACCTATAACGATTTATTGTAAGCTGTCGCATCCACAAGTGATTATCGAGTGCGCGTGGCTTAACGGTCATAATTATTAGGTACGTTAGTGTCCATTTGTATCGTCCGAGCTGTCTTGTTTTTTAAACAAACTGAATTGGAATATTAAAGCAAACATCGGTTACCGCAGATAGTTGCATAAATTTATGCAACTTTCTATGGCCAGTGGCCACAGGTAATGCGTGGATTTATCTAAATGACTTGTATTTTTCCTATTTCTAGGTGGGTCAGAAACCGACCCCCCCCCTTGTTTGCGCGCCTGTATACATTATTGTAAATTAACGATATTTATATAAATCTGATGTATGACCGGATTAAATATTAGCCTCCCCAGTGATATTTTCTAAATGAAAATATTAATACTTTTAATGGCAATATCGCTCATAGATCTGACTCTACCTTTTCAACGTCTTATAATAAAATATGTTGATGTAAAGTACAAACAAATTACGAATAGATACGTAGGTACATATGCTCAAATTCTCGACACGTGTTTTGGATTTTTGATACTTTGGCACAAAATATAGGTGGAAAAGGGTCTTATCGATAAAGGTGTTTTGTTTTTGGCTCCAATATGACAAAATTCTTCTAGCTCTATTCATTGTTTGCGTATTAGGATATGATATTATTTTATGTTATCAAACATCGGAGATTTTTTACTACAAGGTAATATGAAAATAATATGATGGAAGCTCTAACTAAACTGACAGATGTCTCTGGTCTGTAGCCTATTATGTCCGTGCCCTATTCTGGATCTATGAACAAATACATATAGCGATTCCAAAATTGATTAACAATTAACATTAATAAAGTTCATTTAATAACGTAACTAGTAAATGTAGTTAACGTAATTAATTGCTATAATTACTTCCATTTTTATGCGTCAAACTAAATTCATAACTATTAATAACAATTCCATATTATTAGGTAGCGAACAATAATTAGATTATCAATAGTAGGTACTTACCTATAATAATAATTTAAATTTAAATTTCTGAAACCTTTTTATGACTATATTTTGGTAAGACATAATTAAATAGGCTTATGACTGTTTGTACTGAAATATTATTTGATAATCCATTATGTATAAAAAATCTCTTCTCAGTTTTATTTCAAGTTTAATTATATTTACAAACATATTATATTAAGAAGTATGCCTATATTGTCTACCTATGTATACACGAGCCAATAAAAAAACATATTTTAACAATTAAAAATGAGCGATCAATTATTGGTCTAGTGGAAAAATACATTATTATTCAGCATTCTTCGGGTAGAGGTAGAGATCACTCACAAGAAAATGATTGATGTTATACACCAGGGACTTTCAAAGAGATTTTATTTTAATGAGAGTATTTACCTGCTTTTGATTATGTGTACCTAATTTTTACGGAAAACAGCTGTTTGTCGAAACCACATAATATCAATTCGCAAATATGTAGAAGAAAGGCGTTGGGTTTTCACTTATATAATAAATGTAAAAAATTTAACGTTAATTAAAAATAATATTAATATTTATAAATAAAGTGCCACATGACGCAGCGCGGAGAAAAGTATATTAAGTAGATAAGTAGGTACACCGTGCATGGATTAAAAAGTTAATACATAAATAAATGAGAAAACAATAGTGTTGGATAGATCCAGTTTAACCATCATTTCTACGCAGATTATAGCACAAAGGTATAAGAATTATAATATTTCTAAAAAAATCTTACCAAAGATCTACAAAGAAATATTTTTCGTCTTGGGTTCATAAAAATATAGTATTTTTCGCATATTTAGCGTCAAATTATAGTGTTTTACATTTTTCGAGAATCCACAATTATAGTATTATAATATAGTTATAGTACGGTACCATTAGGTGTATGATATAATATGTACCTACCTAATTATAAACACAAAGACTTTGAAGTGGAAACTGTCGGGCGAAATCTCTCTAAATACAGATCTTCGCTGGAAAATGTCATCATCCAGTGGTAAGTACTACCTATAGTGATATTAAAAGTTCCGACGTATGGGCAAAAAACAAAATGACTGAAAAAAGTAGAAATAGCTAGAAGAAGAGTTCATCAGCTGTGGTTCGAGAGTAACTGAGACAATGATGATGGTAGGTATCACAATAATAACAGTGAATAAGAACTAATTTATTAATTTATGCTTTAGAAATCTTGAATGAATTAAAATTGCATGATTTTGCATAAGTAAAATCATATGCCTAAACAAGTAAGTATTGGGGCCACAATAATTGATGTAGGTAACTGACTATGCAACCGAGATAATATAAAATGTATGATGTGGTAATGGCATGAAAAACGCTGACAATAAAAATTAATCTTGTATAATACACATAGCTATCATTAATAAGATCAGTTGTCGTTTATGACTCGGAAATCTGGAGAATGACTAAAAATATGGCCCTGTCGATTGTGTAGAGAAGTACTTCTTAATGTAGGTACTACAAAATAATTTACATTCGGAAAGCTTCAAAGTAAACGAAGGCTTGGTAGATCTCGTACAGGATGGAGGGATGTTGTCGAGTTGGATTTGGGCATCCAAAATTAGAAGGAAGTGGCTTTGGAAAGATTTGAATGGAGGAAGATATTGGAGGAGGCCTATATCTACATAGAGCTGTATGTTACGTCAGGAAAATTAAGAATAGGAAAAACAAAAAAAAGTGCATATTTAACAGATAAATAATATAACTTTCACGATTGATTTAGTACGCGAACTCCCCTTTGGTAACTCCTTTATTTATAATATAGTAAAGAAAAACGTTTTGTGCAATGTCCATGTTGACAGCTGATGATAAATGGTATTTGTAAATGTGAAGTCAATAGTCCAGCAAAGCTGACGATCTAATTTTGGATCTGGCAACAAACTTATTTGAATATTTTAGTCATGAAATTAATCAAACAAATTGAATCCACTTAATAATTTTGTTAAGTGGTTTGGCCACGGACACGGAGCAAGAAAAAAACTGAAAAATCAATCATAACGTGATTACAAGTTTACGTATTGGGTAGGTACCTACGTGGTTGGACAAAATATCTTCACACGAATGTAATATTATTACATAAGACTTTTTACAAGAAAGATGGCTTCATTTCATTTTCAAACTATGCTGCTATTTGATTTATTATAGGCATTAACCCCTTGAAACCGATTGAGCAAATGGCTAACAAGAAATCTTTGCAGAAATCAATAAGCAATAAGCAGACTTACAGTGTTTTTTTTTAATTTCTACAAAATAGCGATGCCACCGATTTTTCTTCTACGCCATTTTTGTGATGACGTGCAGTTTTCGTGCCTGGTTTAATTTGACATGGGATAAAAAATAACCAAAACGTAGAACAACCTACTGTAACCAAGAAATAAGCACAATTCACACACTATAATTAACATTTTTTTGTTTCTGTTTAACCTATATCTAAATAGTAAACCTTTTTTCTCACATACAATTTATTAAGAAGATACTTACATACATAATTATTGTTTATATCGTTCAATATAGTCTCACACAGTGGCAAAGGGTAGAGGTAGGCTGTTAAGATCCGATATGAATAGTGCATACTAAACTGTGTCAGTTATACGTATTTGTTTTCATTGAACTAATACTACAATTTACAGCTGTTGTTGGTTAGTTTTAGAATTCAATAAAAAACCCAGCGAAACCAAGCCATAATAGATAATAGTCAAAAAATACTCGTATAAGTATGTATAAAATATTTATAATTATGCCATTAAGATATACATAATTTTGGATATTTTATAGATAGAATAATATTTGTATATAGTATGGCATGGTTAGGCAGTGCGTAATGAATTTAAAAAAAACTGACCAACAACATGGAGTGTAATATGTATTCTTAATTCAACGAAAACAAATAAGTATCAATTAAAAAGTGTACACAATTTTGTCGGATCGCCCAAAGTATATCAAAACTATTATGGTTTGGTTAGGCAGAGTTTAATTTTTTTTTTCTAATTAACCAACTCGATTTGTAAATTAATTGTTGTCTAAGTTAAATAAAAACAAATACGTATGACTGACTAAGTTTAATGTGCACTATTTATGTCGGATCTTAACAGCCTACCTCCACCCTTCGCTACTGACATAATATTATATTATATAATATTATGTTTGTATTTATATATAATAATATTTATTTAGATACATGACTTGATTATGGGGGTTGAGGAAGAAATTAACCATCGACTACTGATGTTTATGCCTACCTCCTCCTTTCGCCACTGAGTCTGTCACTAGAATAATTGAAAGGCACTCGCGATAGGCGCGTGGTATAATAACAGTTCTGCTTCTAAAGCAGCGATGTCAACTTAACATTTTTGTTGCTAAATCTAGCATTTTGCTTGCAAAATACGCATCATTTTTTTCATCGGAAACCACGATAGAATTCTTACCAAAAAAACTAGAATATTACTCCAAATTAACTCGAAAATCAATATTATGCTGGATTAACTTACCAAAAACTAATGTATGTATATAATAAATATACCTAGTGCTGTCAAAATTTCGTACCCGCGTTCTTCTTCAATTTAATGTTTTTGGTCTAATGAAAATATTGTTTTTAATAATATTTAGTAATTTAAATTTAATTTTGCAATGGAAATTTCAATTTTTTTTAATTTCAAAATTTTGCATTTTTATGCTAACTAGCATATTTTCTTACCCTACTTAGAATAGTTTTTCTTAAAAATGACAGTTGGCAACACTGATCGAATTCCGTATCTGGCAAAATTCATAAGTTGTTTTTTTTTCAATTATTGGTGGTAAGATCTAGGTATTATAACATATAGAGGTGCCTACATATTATCATCAATTCGTTTATTAATTGACAGAATAGTTTATTATTTATATTATATTTCTGGTATTAATGGTGGCGGTTTATGTGTAGAAATTGGGAACCAAAGTAAACTGTTATATGTGTAGAAGTGATATTTTGTTTTAGAAGTATTTTAAACTGAATTGTCTCCCTATAAACTAAGTAAATATATTGCAATTGTAAATTATTCAGAATTAACTCAAAAATTCAATCATTTTTGATAATTTGGCTTTCAAAGTAGAAGCGTTCAGAAAACATAATAAAACTCTGTATATACCCTGAATTTAACATACATATAAATGTGCACTGACCCAAGACTACATAGTACTTATTACTATATAGATAATGATGTGAATTCGAATCAAAATGATATAATCTACGTCTCGATTTGTTGTTAACACATGGTAGTTGCGTCAATGTGTAATAAAACAGAATGTTTTTTTACGTCCCTTAGTAAGTTAGATCTTTTAATATTGTATGAAATAGTAATGAGATCTGAAAGGGCGATACTTGATCGAATGTTTCTGGATAAGACAGCGTGACAGGTTTCCATTTAACATGTTGTATGTTTGTCTGGGGTTTTAGTGACAATGAGTTAAAAAATATACATTTTAATTACATAAGTATTTATTAGTATCTACTATACGATGTCTTATCACTTTTCATGTGATAAAAATAAAATATTAGGTACATATTAATGACTAGTTATTTATACACTTATTGAATGTATTTTTAGTGATAATGTATCTAATTATATAACACTTCAGGTGTTCTATTCATCATTTTAGTTTTTTTAATACTTGATACTAGGTAGGTAATAAGGTTTTAACATGATTTGGTAAATTGTATTCATTTATTACATAAGCGAGAATTAACTGTATTCGTTGCCAGTGTACATTTACCATTGAGTGTGCACAGTGCCTAAAGATGCCGGAAGGCGAAACCCGGGTTGCAAAAAACGATTGAAACGGAATAAACACAAAACTTAAATCCTGTTAAAAACTGTTGATATTTCGGATACAAAGTGCCATTTTAACATAATTAGATTGGGTCATATAATATACGTATGCATATATGTACATATATCTATATATTGCTCAATTAAACCATGAAGCGTATAGCACACAACCTTTTTGACACTAGGACCATCGGAAGAGATAAATTCGCGACCCCAACAGGGAAGGGGCTATTTAAATTTAAATTCTAGGCCTAATCCCCCGGGGGTGTCTGCATGATAGGGAGTAAAACCGTCTGTCCAGACACTGGCGTGCTATCCATGTTAGAATGATTAGGTAAAGATTACCGATATATGTTCGAAGAAACTGCAATTTTGTATAAACGTTCTTTATCACGCAAAGCACTGGGTACAATATTTTATAATAATAATAAGCCACAATTTTTAGTCACGGCTATTATAACTGGCAGATGTTTGGATATTTTGTCATGTGTATTACATTTTTTTATTACGACATTAATTCAAGAATTAAATCTAAAACCTTCATTATAGGTGTTATTAATGCAAATTGGGTATATTACCTACCTTAAGGGGGGACATGCTCGTCGAAGGTCAAAATTGAGTTTTTATTGTATTTTCAAACCATGATCCTGGACACTCGTTAAACGTTGTAGATAATCTATTTATATAATTTTGAAGCCTTATTATCCTTTATAGTTATTTTAAACATTTGATGACTGCATGAAGTATTTTTGTTACATAAAATAGTATTCTTTTAAACCTCTCGCTCTAATGTTTTAGAATATGGTCATATTTCGGTACATAACTGTGCAGTGGTGTTAAGATTTTTTACATTTATTAATTTTTAAACGCATTTATAAAACCATTAGCATAATTTATTACGAGATAATTTTTGTAAAATATTCACGATAAAAAATTATATTGATAATCTCTGTGATCCCAAATTTGACAAGAATTAGGCATTTTATTATTCAAAAAATCGGCAAGATTAACACATTTGAAGATGATTCTAAAGATATTTATTATAAGCTATGTCTTTGACCATTCAAGTGTGATAAACATCTTA
This sequence comes from Rhyacophila brunnea, assembly GCF_057557595.1. NCBI lineage: Eukaryota > Metazoa > Arthropoda > Insecta > Trichoptera > Rhyacophilidae > Rhyacophila > Rhyacophila brunnea. Next base: position 1,511,767 of record NW_028232796.1, on the reverse strand, counting down.
TGAATAATGATTGCTTTATAATAATTATTGACCTTAGAATAAGGTAGTGTTTTTTTGAAATACGCCATTTCTTTTGTCATTCCCCAGTGGTTAAGCTACAACATACGGCCGTAGCCATAAATTGACAAACTATAATTGAAGTAGGGAGTAAAATGATATTAACGCGCGTGTTTGAACATGTACCGTTTAAAAAAAAATTTAAAAAAATTCAGTTAGGTACATGTTCAAATACGCGCGTTAACATAATTTTACTCCCTACTTTAATAAGAGTTTGTCAATTTATGGCTACGGCCGTATGTTGTAGCTTAACTACTAGGGAATGACAAAAGAAATGGCGTATTTCAAAAAAACACTACCTTATTCTTAGGTCAATAATTATTATAAAGCAATCATTATTCATAAGATGTTTATCACACTTGAATGGTCAAAAACATAGCTTATAATAAGTATCTTTAGAATCATCTTCAAATGTGTTAATATTGCCGATTTTTTGAATAATAAAATGTCTAATTCTTGTCAAATTTGGGATCACAGAGATTATCAATATAATTTTTTATCGTGAATATTTTACAAAAATTATCTCGTAATAAATTATGCTAATGGTTTTATAAATGCGTTTAAATATTAATAAATGTAAAAAATCTTAACACCACTGCACAGTTATGTACCGAAATATGACTATATTCTAAAACATTAGAGCGAGAGGTTTAAAAGAATACTATTTTATGTAACAAAAATACTTCATGCAGTCATCAAATGTTTAAAATAACTATAAAGGATAATAAGGCTTTAAAATTATATAAATAGATTATCTACAACGTTTAAGGAGTGTCCAGGATCATGGTTTGAAAATACAATAAAAACTCAATTTTGACCTTCGACGAGCATGTCCCCCCTTAAATAATAAATAATTATTATCGCTGATGTAAAACGTAGTTACATATTTTTGATTCATAGAGAGAGAAAATATATAGAGACACATCATTTAAAGATGAAGGCTCGTCGTCGGTATTGTTTATAAAAATAATTGCATGAAGGAAAATTTTCTGCAGCTATTTTTTTTTTTAATTATTAATAACCATGTCCTTGCTTTTTCGTACAAGGTGGTTGTTAGTAATTTTGAACAATCACAAACACCCAGGCTTTGAGAAAAATATGTAAATATTGTGTCCTCACTGGGAATCGAATCCGGAACTCTCGGGAGAAGGCCAGCACCTTACGCACTGGAGTACACGAGAGCTGCCTACGAATTTAGATTATACCTACTTGAGAATTATTTAAGACACGACTTTTATCAGAAGAATACGATCTACTATTTAGATAAAATTATATATTTCAGGATTGATTTGGAAATGTTTACGAATACCTACTCACTTTCCTTTTAATAATTTAATTATCTCATTTAAAAATTGTACGAATTATCGCGTAGACCTAGACCCAATCAATGACCATTTTATTCAATTTCGTTTAAAATAATGTTTCTGCAGTTCGTGAATCGGTCTGATGGTTTCGACTAATTGTCCTACATACAGTGCTTACATGCATAATATGACGAATTAATGATATTTTTTTACTAATCTAATTTTAAAGGTATTTAAAAAGTTTTAATAAAAAGCAATTTAAGAAAGCGTGCTTTAAAAAATCATTATTAATTTCCAAACCTAGTAATTCTTTAAATTTATGTAAAACAATATTTTATTTGCTCTACAATCCACTCATGATCTTATCCGCCACACAAGGAATAGTTTTTTTTCAGAAACGGTCGTTAACCGTTCCTTTAACCTATTGAGGCTATGCTTTAAATACAAACACAAAATGAAAAGAAGCAATATGTAAATTTACCAGACACGGGGATTCAAATCTGTGACCCCTGAATTCAGAAGTGAATATTCAGTCACTCTTCAGTCATGGGTGCATTAATTATTATAACATTTAAAAAAACTTTAACCGCCAAAAATAGTGAATTAAACATTGCGTAAACTTTAATGATTATTGTAGCTGGAACCTGAGTTCCTAAGATGACTCAATGGAGTAGGTATGTTGCATTTATTAGAAGTGTAGTTTAATAACATATAGCAAGTATTATTTGAGAAACTATGAAACATTTTGTTACTATTTCAAATATTATGTTCCTAATATGTTCACAAAAGGTGTATGTTGGTATGTACTTAATCATGATATTTTTATATATTGAGATCTCTCAAAATATGCGCCACTGTACCGGGACATTAAGGGTGTCTCCCAGATAAGCCTTTTTTGTTCCGCGAGACATCCTTGGCTCACGCTATGGATAGTTTTTGCAGTGTGAAGGATTCTGAGCTTTTGCTTTGAGCTTAATTTGTAATGATGGTATCGTACATACTAAACATAATAGGTCTGGCTAGAGTGTATTGATGATTTGGTACTTGCCCCATTTTTTTGGCTTGTGTCACAAAAGCTTCTTTGTATGCAAATCGCGGTGAATATTTTTGAAGGGTGTTTGATTAAACCGGTTTTATTATGAGAGGTCCGCATGTCACATTATTTTATACACAATAAAAGGGGTTAGTTAACAGGATTATGTGGAGTAACCTTGGCAACTGTTAGAAAATTTGAACGTTTTTATTACACTGTAATGAGAATTTTATTAAATAATATTCAATAAACCATTTCTAAAAAAAACTTTAATGGCTGATAACTTTTTCTTGCAAATACAGAAAATAAAATTAAAACGATTCACAAAACTTGATCCACAAAATTGAATTAAATTCAGAACCGGTTTCGTACGCTCCAATTGACTTGATTAGGTTTATTATAAATTGTTTTATTTTTACTTCGTACCCTATAATGTTTTATTTATTTTTAGGATATACCAGACTCGGAGAGACAATTGAGGAAACCAGGGCCCACCCTAAACTGAAGGAAAACGCAATTTAAAAAAAAATCCGGTTGATGTTTGTGGACTTTCGCCGTTTTGGTTTCAAGAATGTCCAGTAGCTGTTATGGATAAACTCTGACATATGACACTTTATGTAGAAAATATTTACATAGATCTGTGATACATACAGATATTATATTATATTTTTTTGATCTAATAAAGATATTTTCATATATTTTCTAAGTGTAAATAATGGTAAAAATATAAATTCCTTTGCATTACAGATTTCAATGAACTTACAACATTTCCGTTATAGACCCCCATGGTGTGAGAATTTAATAAAAATGGTTTTGGCGATTATTCGTTTTAAGAAATTTTGTCTTATTTAAGTGATGGAAATACAGAGGACACTGAGAACAAAACTAACATTCTATTTTATGTGCAACTGGGCTCGAATTATAAACTCCCTTATTTCACCAAAACAATACGTTTTTTTCTGACCTACAACAAGCAGATTTGTTGTAGGTTTCTTATTTTTTGCTTGTTTCGGCTAACGCAACGGTTTTTAAATTCGTGGGTCCCAGGTTCGAATTGTGGGTCTGGCAAATGCACGTATTTTTTCAGTGTGTTTTGGAATCAAATAATAGGTTGAGCAAGTGGCTAACGTCAATTTCTCGTAAACAGCCTCCTGCCTCATATGATCTTCTTAGGATCGGACATGGTCAATAAATTCTTTTATTAATGTTAAAAAAAACTCATAGATATTTACATTACTCTTACAAACTGTTAAAAAATACATCGTCACCTTACTACGTCTGTTCGAGAAGAATATTGAGGGGAAGGAAAAACCGTAATAAAAAAATATTTTAAACATCTCTCTAATCGATGAATCTGCAAACACTAGTTGTGAAATACGTGGTTTTAATTCCATGTTTGAAACCATGAGACTTACGAGTTTTTAAATTTTGTCGATTGATGGACAGCATACCTATTAGTCTAGAGAACTGAGGTTTTAATATATGATTTAAAATGTTTTTTGATTTCAATTTTGTCAAAAAAAAACTTCATTTTTCCATAATATCGGACTTACGAGCTCTTAATAGTAAGGTGACGACAATATGTACTTTGAAAAATATCAGAATCAATTAAATTTAGAAGTAACTTTAAATGTAAAATAAAGCACATCGCCAGGAATGCAATGGTTGTGAATTTCAGTGTTGTGTAAATATTTTTATTATTTTATTCCTAAAGGGTATAAAAAATCTTTGGTTTGCGTCCATGCTGATTAATACCCATTAATAATTTATATCGTTATGAATGGACTTCAATAGACCAGCCGGAAAGTTTTTTATCCGTACCTCTATGATACCTATCACTTTATTCTTTAATTTTTCATGACATGTTACTTACTTACTCACTAATCACTACCTTTTTGCCATGTTGTGAACATTGTAAATTAAAGTTATGAAAGTTATAAATTGTTATGTTCGTTCATAAACGAGAAGAGGCCAATTAATAGGTACCCACTCCAGGCTGTCATACCATGTATGATGATTATTAAAAATCGAAAATAATTTTAGATTTTATTTATTATTGAAAAAATGCATTTTTAAATTGAAAAGACATTTGAGAAACTTATCTGCTGAAGAGGTAAATTATTGTAAGCCGAGCTAATACTAATTACTACTCTTCATTGATCAAATTAATTTTTATTCAACACAAAATAATTCAGTTTCAGAAACATAAATAATATATTAGAATACTATTTTTACATAATATTTTTACAAAGTATATTTTTGTAACCATTTCATATAAATATAGACGTGTTCATTGATTGATTTATATTGTAAGATTTTTTCATTTTATTTTGATAGACCGTAATATGCAAAACAGCGTAGGTATATTTTGATTTTCTTTCTTTAAATACTTAAAATACCCCAGCAAAAGCGATCAAATAAATAAAAAGAAAATATTTCAAACTAAGTTTTTATTTATACACAGTATACCTAAATAGCGGCTGTTTTTTTAGGTAGAATATTTTCAGTCTTTCACGTCGAGCTATTTCGAGCCGTAAATACCAACCCCAACATTTTATAGATTTTTGTGTACCTGTAAAAAGTGGGCATTTAAGTACGCCATATTAATTCTCCGCATTATCGATAATTAATGCCGCCGGGCCGTCAACATTCCGCACCGGCCGCCAAGAAAAACAAACAGCACGTAAACTGAAATAAAATGCTTGGGTAATTTTAATTTATTCACGCCCACTGCTCACTTGCCCGAAGCGAACAATCGTCGGTGGAAACCGAATAATTTCCCAACGTTACAATAAAATTGATATATTTTACAAGAAAATAGTACAAAGCGTTCGACGGTTGGGTGTGAAACTATACCTAATAATCAATTGATTGTAGGAAATTATATCAAAACGAATGTTCGCAAAAGCAAACTATTGTTTGAAACAGTAATTCAATATCTACCTAATATAATATCACGGGTCTAGTAGGATTCGGCGCCGGGACAACTGGGCAATCAGATGATATTCGAAAATAAATAGGCGTTCGTGAATTATAGGTACCTACTTTAAAAATATATATTTAATTATATTGTTTATATTCAAATTATATAATTATTTAAATATCTACACGTAAATAATTATTTAATTGTACATATTATGCTTAAGTTCCAATGAGAAGAGAATTCTTTTATTCGAATATAAAATCGCAGGCGTGATAATAACAATAAAAAGCATTATGTTAAGAACAAAAATATTAAAACTACCAAGTAGTAGATAGAAACTTTATACAATTCCTCGCCTACTTACTGTATAAACGTCTATTTATTTCATTCGACAGTGCGGTGCCCAAGTGTCCCATTCCCAATATCTCCAACCTGGCGAAAAGGTTAAGGTTGTATGTACAGCACTAATAAATACACAATGATTCTTTCAAAAAGATATTTTGATGCTATATAGCTACACATACCATTTAGAAGAAAGGATTTGGTTAGAAAATAAACCAGCTAAAAAAACTATTCTAGGCGAAGTTAGGTACTTATCAGTCAATCGCATTACCAAATTCAAGCATGACTAAATTGATTAAAGAAGAGGTTGATTTTATGTACTACATGGTTTTTGGTTCTTCCTCACATATTTACTTTCACTCCATTAAAACAAAGTATTTACAAAAAAAGTATCTAATAAAAGTCTGTTTTCCCAATATCTACATGGCATGAATTCTTAGTTAAATGTTTAAGTGTTAGCTAAATGATATGATTTATTCGGTATGTACCTTGATAATTGGGCAGTTATCTATTCATATTCGTACAATTTATTACGTTTTTTCTCTAAGTCAAATACACATTGAAAAAATCATGAAAAGAAATGCGAAAAAATCATGACAAACTGACATTATGACAAAAGTCTGCCTTAAATGAAAAATCATATAACCATCTTTAATACCTATATTAGAAAGTAAACAACCACCCAGTAAATTTCGCTACTATGTGGTTAGAACTCTAATCTGACTGCGAAACCTAGCTGGGTAGTTGGCTTTCACCATATGCTTCTGTTTGTTTTTTTCTTATTATTATTAAATTGTAAAAAAATATATATAAATAGTTTCACCTTTTGCCGCTAGGTTTACGTCCATCTTTTATACATGTAGCTCAAGATGGCTTTCACGCAGTTATTGCCACAGCAGTAATAATCAACGGAAAGCGACCGATTGTTTTTCCCGCCGGGCAAAACCCGGACCGGAAATATTATAAACGGGTGGGAGGATGTGACGTCACTTAACAACATGGCGACGGCCGCGTGACCCGCTCATATCTGCTCGGACACGCGAGCGTCTTGCCAGGAGCGGGCGACCGTATTTCACGGCCCATTGAGGGGACGATAAGGGTGGGGTCGTGTGCTTTGTGCCTCGAAACACTGACACTCAACCTTTGACCGGCGAAGGATGCCATATCTAGATTGATAAGTCAAAAGGGCGTAAGTTATAAGTTAAATCCGCTCCTGCTTGTAAAAGTCTGTTAAGATGATATGGAACTTCCCTTTTACAGTCCGCTTTTGAATAAGGATGGTAAGAAGAATTTGCACCAAAGAAGATGTTTAAGTATATGGTTTTTCTAATGATAAATTTATTTTGATTCAATTAATACTATTCAAATACGTTTCCTCGACATTTTTAATGGGTTGAATTATTCTTATGAGCATACTTCAGTGAAACGGCAAATAATTTTCAACTATGGGTGCGACGAAATTTTGGACTCGCTGGCAATCGGAGAGCGAAAGTCGAGCTGTGAACACGTCAATTTGTTTCGTGATGGCGACGGGGGTATTAATTCTTAAATCGTGTAAAGATTACTAAAAAACGTTATCCATTTACTTGAAAAAGAAAACATGTCAATGAGTATATTATTATTGTTACTAATAGAACAATAAATGGACGCATGTTGGATTTTTATGACAAATTATATTTCGTTCGGCACGCGTCATTTACACAATCCGCACATCGCCTGGTCATAATCTTTTTAGACCGTGCCCCAGCTGAGGTATAGCCTTAACAAGATTAATATTCCTCACCAAGTATAATATATGTCATGTAGGTATATAATTAACGTACTCTTTGGTGGCCTCCTGGCGTTTGTTTATTTATCATGTTAACTTATTACTTTGGTGACTTTTTATAGTGCAACTACTTTAACTACATTACATGGAAATCGAAATGTAACGAAAATGAAAACTGAGGGGCTTGCTGTGGTGAGAACAACGCGTTGCGCTCTTTCTGTCACACTTGCAGTATCAGTCAGTCGAGGGACTGGCTTAAATCTGCATTGCGCATTGCGAACCAGTCGCCTACCTACCTACTAGTTGTTTGATACGGGTTGAATGAGGTGGACTATGATTAACGCATTACTTGTTAGATATTTCTAATAATAATTAAAATCGATGACTTATGTATTAAATTTTAGTTTAAATTCTTCACAAATGAATAGTTGTAAAAATTGTTTTAATTCAAGTTATTATATCATATGAAATGACATATTAGTGCATTTATCATTATCTATATAATTTTTACACTCTCCTATATGTATAATATTTTTTTATTTTACCATCGACAAGTCATGGACGGTTTAACAGGTGGTTATCATGTACTATAAACTTGACACGACATTGCAACAAGTCAATGAACAATTCCAAAATCAAGCAAGTACATACCTGCAAAACGAAATAAAAAATGGCGTAACCGAATTTGTAAGTTTCTCTACCACCATGCGTTTTCTACAATCATACACAACTTTTTTTCTGATTGTTCATTAAATTATGACGTGTATTCCAGTATATGTAAATCGTTTTACAGTGGCACCATGGGTACGGCAAATGCTGCTTGCAGTTGTATTGGTACTGTTTGCTAGCATTGAAACAGGCATTGTCGCAAGTAATTCAATACACGCGCGAATCGCCTATGGTGCCACTGTAGAATGATTTACCTATACAGGTCATTACATAAACTTCTTGCTAAAACACACTAACACAATGAAGGATACTTCTCGTTAGATATGCCACAATATACGCCCGAAACATTATGGATAAGTACATGACAAGTGATAGACGAAAAACTTGACGTGCCTGTGTTGAGTATTGTGACTTATTTAATATTATAGTAATATCTCTTCAATGATCGATACATTCCACCGTCCGAATTACTGAAGGCATTTAATGTCCCGTTGCGAATAGATTTTGTAACAGAATTATATCTACTCTTCTTGAGAAAATGTTTCACGTTACTTCATTTACCCATTGGAGTGTTTTTGTCGCGGGAAATGGAATGTTAAATGTATTGCTCTTATCGAGCAATATTTTTTTCATTGTTTTTGTTTCAATTATTATTTTATTTGCTGATCATGCTATGCTAAATTTCGTATTCAAGAGAAAACCTTAGTAGATGTTTGAAATTTAATGTAATTATTTACATATTACTTACCAATAAATTGTTAATTAAAATTATTGCAGTTAACATAGTTGAATAAATTATTTATAATCAATTTGTGATTTAATATACTTAATATCATCGTTTTAAAGGTGGAATCGCAGTTTTCATTTGTATACCAGCTCAATAAATAATATTACTTAAGTATTTATTGAATGAGATTGAATTCGGAAAAAAACTTCGAAAAAGACGAAACTGACGACAAAGACACAAAACCCGATTTCCAACATTAACGCAATTTGATAAGCATTTCATGCTACAACTACTAAATAATTTCGTCGTAATTGAGTAGGATGCCCGTAACTTAATTGATAAAGTACATTTGCGCGAATCCGGTGGTTACAGGTTCAAGTTCCGTTGGGCGTTGTATTTTTTTCAAATAAGATATTTTCTAGTACCTAATAAAGTAAATATTTGAGGTGTTTTCAAATTATGTATGTGTATGTATTCAATACATAAAGTATTACATTCTCAAAGCTGCTGAATTATTCGTTGAATAAAATAAATAATTTAAAAATAATAGTAAGTAGGTACAATTACAACAAAACTAAACGTCATGTGCTGACGTTATCCTAGAATGAAATTAGTAAGTACATAATGATTACTACCTTAGTCAAATATAGTAGGTACGTAGTGATTGTTGGTGGATTTTGAAAACACCTCATACCTATAACAGAGTTTGTAGATTATTAATACTTTGTTTTTAAGTTAGTACTTTGTTCGGTAACTTAGTAGTAAAAGACTTCATACGGCACTCGAAATACGTGCGTTTGAATATCATTTAATCAAAAATTCTTTTTTTAAATTTCTAATACCAAGGTGCCTATGTTTGAACACCCTCTAAATGAGGTATTTTAACAGATTTTTATCTACAATCATCTTTTATGATACATATGCCTATATATCGCGTGATTTGAATCCCCGAATTACCGACCAGGAAGTGAGTAGGTATAACAACTTCCACAGTGGGCGAAACTAAAAATCCTCAATATTTATCGTTGATTCTTTTTTGTTAAAATATGTATGCATAACGCATAATTTTTTGCATATCATTTGACGTACAAAGTTGTATTCACAACGTTTTATGTTCGCTTTTGATGCTAGTGAGTAAACATATAAAAAAATCATCCATAGACTCACTGCATTCATTCAATGCGAGCTATAAAAGAGTATACTTCCTTTTAAAGTTCCGCCCACTTCAGTATAATATTCGTACGTTGTTGAATACACATTATACGATGTATGTACCCATTGAATGGACCGTGGGGATTACTTTGTAAAATGATTGCCTCAACAGCCATCCAATTTGTTTGATTGAAAAATATACGTATACTTTCAGACGATACTGATGTCTTAAGTGAGTACAGTATTGAATTGTAAACTATATAGAAATGAGGGATCCAGAATGATTTGCCGCCGCCATCTGGATATCGCTGATTATTTAACAATTTTAGAGTACATTAATTCAAGACGGGGCGTTATCTATAACCTTTCACATAAAACCTATCAGTAATACGATATATTTCGAAATCCTACATAAATCATTAAAACTACGACAAATCATATTATATAACTATTTCTTTTATTCAACAAATAATTCACAAGATTTAAGAATGTACCATTCTAATTATTGAACATTTTTTGAAAATTTTTCAATAATTTCAACATTTTTACAAAAAAAAATTCAAAAAATCTTTTTTGAAAAAGATTTTTTCTATTGGTTATAATTAGGGAATCCAATCCCGGGATCCCGAGCTATTTTCGATACCTATGAATCCCGGGATTGATAAACATAATCCCGGGATTTCGGGATTGATTTTTTTATCAATTTTTATGGAAAATATAACAGAAAAAATACTTTTAATACAAAATAACTACATTAGAAATAAACTGAGTTTGAATGAAGTTTGATGTGTAGGTTGCCGATTCATTTTATTTTTTCACATAGATTATTAAAAATGAGAAAGATTGGTAAAAAAACAATGCTTCGCACTTTTAACGAAGTAATTCCAACATGATATCATACGTTTTACGGCAGTTTCATATTTGGCTGACTAATTAGATTTATGAAGCGGAAAGGCCATAAAAGTACGCCATGATTATTTGCTTTACTATTTTAAATTTCGCTGATCTATTCATTATGTCTTTACTATCAGAAATAGCAATCTCATATTAAATTCACATTATTATTTATATTACAATATTATTTACTCCATTAAACTTGTGTATTTCCAAGATTTAACGTATACAATATTAACAATAAATGTCTTAAATAGTATAAATTATACTAGATTTATGTTTGACCGATTTTATCAATGTTATTTGTAAAGATAAAAATTTTATATTAACAATGGAAAAAAATCCCAATCCCGGGATTGTCAAATTGTAATCCCGAAATCCCGGGATCAGAATTTTGGCTCGGGATTGGATTCCCTAGTTATAATATATTTTCTCAGAAAGTGTTTTTCAAAATTATGTATGTTCAATAATTAGAATGGTACATTCTTAAATCTTGTGAATTATTCGTTGAATAAAAGAAATAGTTAATTATAAATTATTATCAAGTTCAAGTAAGTTACATCATAAAAAATATTGGAGAAATCCACGACGTCGGTTAGTAATTGAAGTAATAGGTATCTACTTTGATTTAAGAAACAAAAATCGATTGCCAAAGTTGCTTGATTTGGAAGAGCGCTGATGAATGGATATTAAAAATGGCCAATAGTTAAAATTTGCCGCAATTACCTAGTATGTCACCGCGTAGCATAGAGGTAATGCGCGGATGGGGCGTAAACCCGGGAGATAGATGCAGGGTTCGATTTCCTGCCGTGGTGGCTTACTTTTTTCAAAAAAAAAAAATTCTATTGGTTATAATATATTTTCTCAGAAAGTGTTTTTCAAAATGTTCAATATGTAATGAACACGGTTCTTGTCGGAAGCAAGCGGCAAGCTAACAATTTTTGAAAATAGTCAATTTACTGGATTAATGTTAGGTTAGGTTTGGTTTTCATTATTGAATTCATGAATTTTGCCAAAATCGGCTATAAAAATTGAATTAATGTTCGTATTGAATCTAATAAAATTGGACACCGTATAGTATACGGGCATCTCTTTTCGATAGAAAACTCACGGCGAACTGTGCTACGGTGAAATGTTGTACGTACAATTTACATGTAACCATATACCACCGTGGCCGCAGTATTCTACTTCTAGCATGTCTATATCATTATATTACCCTTTAACGTGATTACAAAATATTGAAATTTTTAAAATAAGTATAAGAACTTATACAGAACTCCATAGAGCTACCGGACTGTTTTGGATAAAAGAAGCACGAGGCCTAGAGGAGAGCGAGGTCTATCATGTCCGGCAGTGGATGTTTGAGGTTGGATAAAAATAGAAAAATATATGTTTACATACTGTTATAAGAGATATATATTAAAATTGGCTACGTAATTTTTTCCGACTTCTACGCGGTGTAACGCTATTCTTCGCAGTGCCAAAGATATCCCCCTGATAACCGATCTGATAGTAGAAATCGAGAACATCAGTAAAGTTGTCTGTTTTCCCAAGCTGCCTAACTATCGCTCCGAATATTGGTATATTTCACCTTCGAGAGGATGAGTTTTGGTAGAGATTGATTTATAAATTCTAAAAATAGGGTTTAGGTACTTAGCAGATTAACTCATTCGGTGTACTTCCACAACCATTTATTTTATATATTTTTTGTATTTATTCTGTATGATCTTTTTATGCATAATGTTCCTATTTTTTTTCGTGACATATTGTGATCGTCCTGAATATGTAATTTGTAAATTTATAAATCCGTATGTGAATAAATGAATTGTAATGTTCAATTTTAATATAATAAGTAAGTATCTACTATTAATAATGCAGGTAGGTATTATGACATTTAGGCACATACAGGTACACTGGGGCAAGTGTGAACGCGTTTCCGATGAATTGATTTTGACATTAAATTACACAAAAACGAAAAAAGATAAATTAAAAATTCTTTTTGTCATAGATAGTCTGTACTCTTGACTACTAAATTTAGTTTATTGGATTATCAGTTCTGTACAGGGAGTATTTTTTGTAATATGCTTTGGTTGGAGATCCGAGTTCACACTTAATAATATATGGCATATGTATCCTAAAAGATGATTCTAGATATAAAATAAATGAGGGAAATGAAAACACGGTACTTTAAATGCACTGTATTTGAAAGATAAAAGTTTGAGGTAACTGTAAAAAAATACAATTATTTCTTAATAAAAACTGTTTATTTTTTTACAAATATTAAAATAGCGAATCAAATTACCTACCGCAAAATATTAGTGGCATTTATTAAGGTTATTATTATTTATTCTACAAAAGGAAAATAGTTTTAATTGACGTCATTGAAACATTTTACTTTTTTTTTTACAAAAAACCTCCCCTACCTGCCATAAATTTACTTCACACAAAGCTCCGATTGCTATCGGCGGCGATTATTTGAACTTACCCTTATTTATGTTATCTTAAGTAATGAACCACGCTTATAATTTTATTTTACTTTGCCGAGTTGCCCAATAAATAACCAGTCATACGCTGAAGGAATTCGACCATGATTTATTACACCATTATAGCACCACCATCTAAATTAAACTAAAGTTTAGTTGCACCCCGCAAATTCAATATATTATCATTCTATAAGGCATTCTGAAATAATATTATTCTGTCTTCCCTTAGAACCCCTGTAAGAATCACTTGATACTTACACAGTGATATAGGCAACACGGCAACCGTTCACCGTGAGCTGTCGTACCGAAAGATATAGCCGTATACGCTACCTTCTTATTACATAGTATTTAATTATGACGCGCGTTAACAACATTTCACTCCCTACTTCAATTATAGTTTGTCAATTTATGGCTACGGCAGTATGTGGTAGCTTAACCATGGGGAATTCCAAAAGAAATGGCGTATTTAAAAAAAAACTACCTTATTTCTAGGTCAATAATTATTATTTACATTTGAATGGTAAAAAACATAGCTTATAATAATTAGTATCTTTAGAATTATCTTCAAATGTGTTAATCTTGCCCATTTTTTGAATAATAAAATGCCTAATTCTTGTCAAATTTGGGATCACAGAGATTATCAATATAATTTTTTATCGTAAATATTTCACTATAATAATGTCAACATAAATTATACTGAGGTTTTATAAATGCGTTTAAAAATTAATAAATGTAAAAAATCTTAACACCACTGCACATTTATGTACTGAAATATGACTATATTCTAAAACATTAGAGTGAGAGGTTTAAAAGAATACTATTTTATGTAATAAAAATACTTTATACAGTCATCAAATGTTTAAAATAAATATAAAGGATAATAAGGCTTCAAAATTATATAAATAGATTATCTACAACGTTTAAGGAATGTCCAGAATCATGCTTTGAAAATAGAATAAAAGCTCTATTTTGACCTACGCTGAGCATGTCCCCCCTTATGGGGTCCTTTAACGAATTCACATTTTATAACGCTTTTTTTTAATTATTGTAAGCTTATCTTTGACTTTAAATATAAAATATTTTTCTTTTTAATATTTTTAGATACGTATATAGATTTAGATACGTATTTTTAGATTAGTAGATATTAATGAAACTACTAACTTTAAAATGAGAATGATCAAGAAAAATCTTAAATTACAAGCATCATACTTTTTCGCTATGTGCCTCTGGTGGTTGGGAGTATACACCTCAAATCCTTCAGAATATCTTTCTTACTATGATAAGAGCGTAAAAGTTTTATCTAAAGTAATGAACAACGCTTATTATTTCACTGACTTAGCCGACAATGAGCTCTGAAATTGAAATGACAAAAATAAACAACACTTATTTTTATTGAATTAGGCAAAGAAACGCAATGCGCCAACACCCTCTCAAAATAAAACCTTCTCAACATTTATAAAAATTTAAAAAAAATATACAAATTTTTAAAAAAATAAATGAATACAAGACTTAACTAATAGATTAATAATAATTATGTTCTCATTTAAAAGCCTTATATTAAATGTATATTTAAAAAAAAATTACAACATAAAAAGAACTTTTTATATACAAGTACAACTTTTTTAAAATTTATGTTAAATTATTATGATCAATATGATCAAACTTGTACTTGATATGAAGTAAATGATAAACAAACAAACAAACAAATATAGAATACTGAAATGTCATTTTGATTTCCATAGTAACGCACGTATATATTAATAATTTAGTTGCTAGGACCACACACTTAGCAACCAATAATAGTGGATTGGATTACGGATTTCTTCCGAAATAACTTTTCATACAAAACAGAATTAACTGAAAATGAATTCAATTCTACTTAAAGATGGCTAAAAGTATTAAAAGAATGCATTGGCATTGTGTTCTGATATATTCTAAAAGTTTCAAATGTCTAGCTAGTCGGGAAGTTAGTTAAAAATCGATTGCAAGATGTGTACTGGACAAACAAGAATACGAGCTAATAAAAACGTTGTAAAATACTTGAATGGCAGGTTCAAATAAGTTATCTACTGAAATCTTTTGACAGCATGCAGCAAATATAGCACCGATTTATTTATAACGTATTACAATACACACCGATAATAATTATTTCTCGTAAAAGTATGCTAAGATAATGGGTTGGTCGATTATTAAATCTCTTTGGGGTGATCAAGATCAACGTTTTCAACAAGCAATTTCGAGTAAAATATGATACCTTGTATACGATTTGTGATATAAATAATTTATTGTCGTGTGTGGGGGAAATTAATGAAAATGGACTTTGTGGGTAAAGCGAATGATATATTATCGATAATATTTTACCTATATATTTCGGGCCTAGAATCATCGACTTGAAACCACCGACTGGACGCCACCAATTGAACTACGCCAAATGGAGGATACAACCCTATAGAATACAACAAGCATGTAGACAAGCACGTCCGATATGATACGACTTGCAGATTTTATACAAATAATAAATGTTAAAGTCTTCCATAATATGATTTTAATAATTTTGAAAACTATTTGAGTAGGTAATGAATGTGGCGACAAAAGTTCTAATTTTAAATATTATTTGGACTAAACGGTTAATAGTTATTCTTTTATTTTTTTGTTTATATGAACTATGCTCATATGTAATGCAAATCGAATTAATGTGTAAGTGAAAAATGGTCGTTAGGCAGGTTTTTGAGCTAATGTGCTTTTTGATTTTCTTTCAAATTTATATAACTTCTTACCAAACTGTTCTCAATTTCAATGTGTAGATATCTACACAACAAATATTTATTCACTCCAGTAATTGCTCTAAACATACACACTTATAACGCATATTAAACATCGTATTTAGTTTAAAAACCTGCGCAAATCAAAAATAGGCTCAATCAACCAATAATACCAAAAAACAAAAATGTTCCAATTATTTTTTCGTCCAATTACCGCCTTAGAAGGAAACGTCAATTTTTGAAGTAAAAAGTCAAAATAACCTAAATCCATAATAACATTATGATTTTCTGTTATTTCACAGAAATTTTACTCGTGGAGGTCAGGTTTTTATAATAAGCCGGTAATTTTTTTTTATCCGTTTTTCTTATCTTTTTCTACCGTATCCGCGTTGCCCGGACTTCCCCATGGAATCTAGATATCCTATACCTACTAGGTAAATTTGTATCAAAGCATGATTTGACTTACGAGAAGATATCATCGATCTGGTAATTGTTATTCACGAGCATTAATTTTAATTTACCTTGTTATCGCATAATATGGAGAACATAACAGAACATAAATTTTACTCAAGCCATTTGATAATGTGCATAACACTATGCAGATATGCAGTGTTATTCGCATGTTGGCAAATAGATTTACTGCATTTTAATAGTAGTAAACATTCACAGACGTATTACTAATAATTATAGCTAGGTACCGACTTAGTAGTTTTTTTAGATTGTGCTAAATATGTTTGGCAACGATTCTGTATTAGAATAAAGTAAAAAATTTATAAAATAATACCCGTTTTTATGCAATCAGTCAGCCCAATAAACTGTGAACTTAAAAAATAAATATAATGTAAGTAACTAGTTATGTGCATACTATTTTACAACGTTTTTATTAGCTCGTATTCTTATTTGTACGGTATCCAGTACAAATCTTGCAATCGATTTTTAACTAACTTCCCGACTAGCTAGACATTTGAAACTTTTAGAATATATCAGAACACGATGCCAATGCATTTTTTTAATACTTTTAGCCATCTTTAAGTAGAATTGAATTCATTTTCAGTTAATTCTGTTTTGCATGAAAAGTTATTTCGGAAGAAATCCGTAATCCAATCCACTATTATTGGTTGCTAAGTGTGTGGTCCTAGCAACTAAATTATTAATATATACGTACGTTATTATGGAAATCAAAATGACATTTCAGTATTCTATATTTGTTTGTTTGTTTGTTTTTTATTTACTTCATATCAAGTACAAGTTTGAGCATATTGAGCATAATAATTCAACAGAAAATTTAAAAACGTTGTAAGTATATAAAAAGTTCTTTTTATCTTGTAATTATTTTAAAATTAGTTTATAGGTAGGTATTAATAAATCTCATTCGAATGGATATTGTAGGAATCTAGTTATATTAAAACATGGCCATACAAATATTTATATTATCCTGAGCCAGCATCTGTTTCTCATCAGGATGTGATTTAGGGCGAGGCTAATAACGAAGAGTTGTAGCGGAGAACGGTATTTATTTGATTACGGAGTAATGATACGGTTTACAGTTGAAATGAAACTCAAATAAATTTCGACAGGTCGAGAGGTGATAAATTCCAAAATTGAGTGATCTAGCACAGGTAACTGGTGGAGTTCAAGTGACGATGTGTTCTTGGAACGTCGTATCTGATGGCGGCCAAGGATGCCAAGTACGGCCTGCAACACTCAGTTGGTAGAATTGATTTTTAAATACAAAAGTTAATTTTAGTAGGTATTAGAGATGTTGCAGGTAACTCTGTTTATTTGGCCACTGGCTTGTTTTCGAAATGTGTCCAAAATTTATTTCATCTAGTTATGCCAATATAGATATCAGTGGATACTTTCGTCGGTTAACTAGGGTATTAGGCATCCCCAACGATAATAATATGTTATATAATATGAAATTGCGTTAACAGAAGTTATTGACGTTCAAATATAATTGTGTTTGAAAATATGTCTTTTTAAAATGAATATTGTTTTAATCAGTAGCACTTTTCTGATTTTATAAGAAAACGAATATAATAAAATAATTAAGAGAACTACTTACTTAATAATAAATGTTAATATTCAATAAAAAAAACGTTTGGGAGATCATTACAAGCTATCAGGAATGTTTAAGTCTCGAAGGGTCGTGTGTTGATAAAACGATTTGATATCAACGTAAAAATAAAAGTATATTACATTAGCTAACTCACCAATCATTCTTTCACTTGTCGTCGAGTTCCGCTAAGAAACGTTGCACGTCACTGAAAAATAAAAACTTTATTATTACGGGGGGACATCATAAACAGTTAATTAAGAAATATATTTTTACCACAGACCATATTTTTTTATGCAGTTTCCATATTTTGATACTATCAACATCTGAAATATAAGTATTACTCCTCCAAGACAATTTTATTCAAAGTTTTGCAATCGTCATAATTCCATAGATAAGTGGGTTCCTACATAATGTAAATAAACGCATAGTCTTTCATAATATTAATTTTATTTTTACTATGTTAAGCTTATAACTGATTATGCCTTAATATCATTCTGTCGCATCCGCGTTGTTGTTAGTGGGTACTTACCAGTGTTACCAACTATAATTTTACGCCAAATATGCCAAATAATTTTAAAGGATTCAAGACGTAAAATGTTCCTGTGCATTTTTTGATACATTTTTCAGATAATATAATGTAATTTTTACGCCTTTGTATTATAATCAGCAAAGAAATAATATGATAACACTGATACCTACAGGCAATGTGTTTTTTATGGGCCTATACCTGAATCACTGATAATATTAAAAGAGCTTAAGTCACAAAATTCAAATTGTTGGATTATTTTTTTAACAAAATCTTTTAAGCCAAGACCTACCATTCTACATTTAAAAACTTCCAGAAAAGTTCAAAAAATTATTCATCATTTTCCACTTAGAGGTTTTGTTTTCAAAAGAATATGTGAAAATCATAACACATGCAGCAATAACATGGCAAAATTTCAGTCTCTACACGTGCCATTTTCACGTGATTTGATTAAAATCAATACTAACTGTTTTTGCTTTGGTAAGAACGCTATAATAAGTAATAACATATCTTTAATGGCTTTTTCTGAGCTATTACACTTTTATGGACAGAGTATGTATTTGCGAATAGTATTTTTTTTATTAAATATAGGTTTATTTATTACCACCCAAGAACTATTCTTATATAGTATGTTCTTAGCTATATACTAAATTTTCCATTTAATAATTTACTTTATTTTACATAATATACCTTACATAGTGCTATTATGATATACCTAAATCGCAATTAATTTCACTCCATTATTAGACACGTATTTCATCTAGTAAAATATATTAATAGGTTAGTTTAAAAAATACTCATAAAATACGTTTTAGGTAGGTAGGTACTAAAAAATCGGTTTTAAAAAAAACACACATTTTTGTAGGTAGGTACTTAAATAGTTTTTTAATCGAAAGTAAATTTTAAAAAAATGTTCAGCACCTCTCTTGGCTGTGATAAATTTTATAGTGAGATATACAGTTTTGACAGTTCAGACGGCTAATTTATTGTAATTGTAACAATAAGTGTTAATATTTCGATACTTTCCTACCCTATGTAGCTGCCGTAAAGACCGAAAGCAGTCTTGTGTAGGTATAGAATAAATGCGCTGGTTTAAAACTTACATAGAAATTGTAAGTTTACCTTCATTTTTATGCTAATAAATCAATAATAATTATTGTAATATATTGTGTTCCATGTAAAAAAAATATCAAAAAACATCGGAGGTTTAACAGCCAATGATATCGGTTATATTGCATAACCAGGTCACTATTAGTAGGTAGTTATATACTTTATTGTTTGTAGTATCATAATAATTAATGACAATGAATGCGATGTACAAATATTTACGTCCCATATGACGCGAGTAAAAGTTTTAATTGCCCCCAATAACATCGCTGCATATAAACAAGGCGCATTTTTCGTTGCATCGCACGTTCATTGTTACGGACGCATAATCTTCCGCACATGTCGCGCACGTGCTGCGACTGATTGGAGATTCGATCGTGTAATGCGAACTTCATCCGCTTACAATAATCCCGAATTTTATCATAGTTAACTGACAAAATATGAACGGGATAAATAAACAAATCGTCACCCCATCGTAAGAGGTAATTTATTAGTTTCGAGTTAGTCGAGATTCAAGATTGAGTCCAAATATATGCGGTGATGGTATATAACAGAACTGGCGAATATCTACTACTACTTCTTCGGTGATGGTTGAATAAATGCTTGATAACTTTGCACTCAGGCTCTATGATGAAAATGATGTAAGTATTTAATACTTATATACTTAACAAAAATATTATTTTTACATAGGTATATTATCTGTCAATTTATTTATACTAAGTACATTTATATTAATACAAGTAAATATCATTTGATCTAATTTTATGCGTGGTAATCAGGCAAAGAGGCGTATCAGTATAGTAAAGAATGCAAAAAAAGTGCAAAGTGAAACTTATTAAATCCAAATTGTTTCATATTCTGTGTTTTGTTAATATTTTAAAATAATTTGTTAAGTGCCCCTGATGTAGTGTGAAATATTAATGTCCAAGTTCATTATTTTTAAAATAATTTGTTATTGGGAAGGTATTATTGGACGGATAATTTATGTACCAATTGTTATATTATTTCTGTCGCTTTGGATTTTGTTTGATAAATATTGTTTAAAAAAAAATGTATTCAGTTGAAAATGTCCCTCTGAGCGGACGAAACCGGTCGTAATTTATTGATTAAAAGTGGAATAAGTACCTACTATAAAAAAAATGTGTTTTTTTTAATTAAACAACAATGCAATGCAGTTCCACCATGATTTGACAGTTAACAAAATAAGTGTAAAGGTGCCTCCAAACCTTTCAAAAATTACAAGTAAGTACCTAAATAAGTTACTATAACACTGTCCCATATTATTACACGGATTTTATTTAAATAGTGTAGGTACAACATGTTTATTGCCTTTGTTATGATATGTATTTTGAGAACCCTTCAATGTTAACTATATGCAAAATAAATTTGAATTTGAAACAAAACAGATACGTAGGTGACAACTCATGTCTGTCGCAAATTAATTAAATGTAGGTAATACAAATTATACAAGTTATGGAAAAATGTGAGATGAAATTCAATTCCACTGTAAACTGTGTTTTTTTTTTTAAATATTAATACCTATATATTTTTTTTTTGATATTGAACTGCATTAATGTTTTTTATATTCTTCTTCATCATGAACATCTTATAAGGCGTGCATTTTTGAAGCAAGTATTAATAGACAATTTTGAAAAGTTTTTAAATAACAACTGTCAGAATTTTAAATGAATGGTAAGTATTTATTTCAAAGTATCGGTATAAGCCCGCCAGTTTTAATGTTGAATGTAAAATATTGGTACAGCAAGAAATAATATTCAAAAATCAGTAGTAAAAATAAATATACATTATTGAAATGACATGGGCCAATAGATAAAACCAATATCCATTATTATTTTGATAGTATGAAAAGTAAAAAAACATTCAATGTGGCGCACGGCATTTTAGGGTTACCATTATCGTATATAAATTATATTAGTCTATGCATTCATGAATATCGATAAGAACAAACTATTTATGATTACATTATTATTAACGGCCCACGTGCTCGTCGTAGGTCAAAATTGAGTTTTTATCGTATTTTCAAACCATGATCCTGGACACTCCTTAAACGTTGTAGATAATCTATTTATATAATTTTGAAGCCTTATTATCCTTTATAGTTATTTTAAACATTTGATGACTGCATAAAGTATTTTTGTTACATAAAATAGTATTCTTTTAAACCTCTCGCTCTAATGTTTTAGAATAAAGTCATATTTCGGTACATAACTGTGCAGTGGTGTTACGATTTTTTACATTTATTAATTTTTAAACGCATTTATAAAACCATGAGTATAATTTATTACGAGATAATTTTTGTAAAATATTCACGATAAAAAATTATATTGATAATCTCTGTGATCCCAAATTTGACAAGAATTAGGCATTTTATTATTCAAAAAATCGGCAAGATTAACACATTTGAAGATGATTCTAAAGATACTTATTATAAGCTATGTCTTTGATCATTCAAGTGTGATAAACATCTTATGAATAATGATTGCTTTATAATAATTATTGACCTTAGAATAAGGTAGTGTTTTTTTGAAATACGCCATTTCTTTTGTCATTCCCTAGTGGTTAAGCTACAACATACGGCCGTAGCCATAAATTGACAAACTATAATTAAAATAGGGAGTAAAATGATATTGACGCAAGTGTTTGAACATGTACCTAATCGCTGGACATGGTATCGTCTCTGTTCTGGCAGAACACACTAACTGGAAAATACTAGTTTTGAGTAATTTGACTTTGAAGTTGTTAAAATGTCTTTGATAATGGTCTATCATGTGAGTTTATTAAGTAAACGTAAAAAGGATGACTTTAAAATGAAGACTGCTTACTTATAAAGAAGGTTTCCAGACGGTAAAGTTTGAAATAAGGAATATTTTGGTACTAACTCAATATGTAATTTTTTCGAATTAGTGTTTTCTGCCAGAACAGTGACGGTATGTATTTTACTCCTTGTACAATGTGTGCACAGGAGAGGAGTAATGACCAAAAATGCTCATTGATCTTGCGGCCGGAAGGCAGATACTAAAACATTTTGTTCGTTGGATGCAGTGAACTTTGTGCATCTGGTGCATTTTGGATTCATCATAAACCAGGTGAGTCGCGAATCAATTTTATGAGCCAGCTAGAGAGCGTCCTAGTTGCCTGTCAAAAAGAAGGCCAAAGATCGTGGCCTGGGCGCCAGTTTCAGGATGTGGGGGCCATGGTATGGAGTATGGAATATCTGGAGATGATCTGGATATTTTTAAATGTGATACAAAACGCAGATAATTTAAATAATAACATCGCCTACCAATTGCGTTTATCGTCATACAACTACACAAATATACTGAATTTGATCTCAGTACCCCGAAAGATTTAGATACATGGAGCTGAACATCATGGGACTGATAATATAACGCTTTTCGAGTAAAGCTCGCTGAATAATATTCAACCTGAAGCGTGATCTCTGTTATACCAACAAAACCAAAAATGTTGCCCATTTAACGATTGTGTGCTGATATTATTTGACACTAGGAAGTCATATTATGTAGGTATATCCTTCCTAGGAAAGCTCAAATGAATCGTATTCCAAGCTTCTAAAACATATACCTTCGATGGACACTGAACTATCATCATTATAATATCTAATGTAACGTTATGACGATGGTCGCATAGGTTAATCGTCGGCCTATGCCCTATAGCGTCGTGGGTCCTAGGTTCGAATTCTGGGTCTGACAAGTTCACATATTGTTTTTCAATTTGTGTATGAATTAGAGTATAGACCTAATAGGTTGAGCAAGTAACTGACATCCATTTCTAGTAAAAACTAAATCTGTTAATACAAACCTCAACTCTGTGGAGGCCCATATGATCTTATTAGATCGGACATGGTCAAAGAAGAAGAATGATGTGACGTAGAGTTTGTGTTGGTTACATCCTGTGAAAGCGTTACCTATTGGCTATATTTTCTTCAAGCAAACTTGATTCCAGCATATTATGGAAAGTCGCTAACACTATCCATATATATGATAGTGGTGGTACAAGATACCAACATGATTAGGAGAGACGTAAGAAGACTGGAGAGCTAGAATATAGGGCCATGGACTACGAAGAAGATGAAGGAAGTTAAACTATTTTTACTATGCAACTATGTACTTTCATTTCTACACTGAGGTAGTTATAATCTATTATTATGACGTTTGCTGTTTATTAATTTATATTCAGCCACATTGTCTTTGAGTGTTGCTTTAGAATTGCCATTAATCATTAGTTAAGTTTGCGTGCCATGTCAAAACAATTTTAAACAATACTTCGTAATAAATTGGAATGCTTCTCAGAAATAAGTTAGCGCAGAACTACTGTAGAAGGAATGTTATTTTCATATATCTACCTACAGAACGGGAATGTGTACATGGGTTATAAATGCATCATATTGCAGCCGGTTATTCGGTTTCATTGATAGCGCATGTGCTAATCCATTGTTCTTTAAACATGTCAATAAATAATTCCCTTGAAAGGTTATGTCATGCGATCCTTATGGCGTATTAAAACAACCATAATGCTGCCAACTGCAATCAGTGATACTTTTATTGTATCGTTATCGTAACCATTATCGTCAAGTGTTATTTTGTTATTATTATAAATAGAATTACATTTTTAACCTTCGAATTCCTAAGTATTTTCAGAAAAGAAGAGAGGATCGTAAATTATTGCCAATGAAGATAGTCACAATTTCTATACAATGATTGATTTTCCATGGAATGTTTATATCTTATAACAAGATAGAAAACAGGTGTTCAATTGTTAATCTAAGCGATGGTGCCCATAGAACGCGTCGAGCGGGCGAAGTCCGCGTATGCAGCGTTTATTCATAACCATAATCACACGTCTCGTGCCGCGCATTACCCTTCACCCATGTAATAAGCGGCCCAAGCAGCACAAAATAATTATTAATACAGCGCCTCTCATAACAAAGCAATAAAAATATTATATTATTTCGGGGCTTGTAATTAATATTTACGACGACATTATTCAACCAGCGATAAACTTGACACGCAATAAAATTAAACAATGATTCTCTGTTATTAAATAATTGCTTTTCGCCCGTCGATCGACGACGCCTCGAGCAGCGTAATTTTGGTAGCCGTGTTCAATGAATGGACTCCATTGTATTTTCTTTCATTCGTATCGCCGAGAAGCGGTGATTCGCGGAAAAACGATGATTCATGCGGCGGGCGCGTATAATGCGTCGTGAAATCCAGTGGGCGCTGGCGTATTTGATTACGTTGTATTTTCGTTGATTTACGCGCCACTTGTAGAAATTTTGCGCGAGCGCCGCACTCGCTGCGTCAATGAGCTTTATGCCTAAGGCGTAAAACCCACTTAACGCAGCAAGTGGGGCTCTCGCGCAAAATTTCACAAGTGGCGCGTAAATCATCGAAAATACAACGTAATCAAACACGCCAGCGCACACTGAATTTGACGACGCATTGTGCCCGCCTGCCCCATGAGTCATCGTTTTTTGGCTTCTCAGCGATACGAATTAACGAAAATATAACGTAGTCCATTCATTGAACTCGGCGAGCAAAATCACGCTCCTGGAAGCGTCGTCGATAGACGGGCGAGAAGCCATTATTTAATAACAGTGAAATCTTTGTTTAGTTCTTGCGTGTCCGATATTTCGCTGGTATAATGATGTCATCGTGAATATTAATTACAAGCCCCGAGAAATTTAATAATATTTTTATTGCTTTGTTATGAGAGACGCTGATAATAATAATTATTTTGTGCTTCTTGGGCCCCTTGTTACATAGGTGAAGGGTAATGCGCGGGTGGGAGGGGGCCTACTCAGTAGTGAGCGCACCGAGCGCTTTTTTGGTGGACTTAAAGTCTTGTTAGTCTATGTTTTTTCCCTACAGTAGGAGACAAAATATAAGCCATTTGGTTCCCCACATACCTATATGTATAACCCCTATTTTTCCCAGATCTTATTATTTTTCATTTTGTTCCTTCAGACCCACGACGAAGAGCCATGCGTTCTTCGTTAATATGTATACAAACGCGAGTATTACAGATGACGAGGATAAAAGGCCATTTGGCCTTGGTACCTCATATTATTATACCTATATTTTAATTGAAAATAATGACAATCTTGATTTGATCCGCCCATCTTACTCTTCTTAGTCCTATTCAAATATCACAGGTTATTTCAGGTTGTTATACTCCCTACAGAGTATGGGATCAAAATACTTGAGAGTCCAGCAATACAAACTATACCTACATTACTTGTAAGAATCCAGTTTTAACTATCTAGGCAAAATCAACTATGGTATGTAACTAAATATCTAAGCACTGTGTGATTATTTAAGTAGGTACCTACCTGAGCATGGAATGATTAGACTAAAAGTAGGTACATGTGTGTATTTTATTATTAATAGGTAGGTACACAAAATTTGTAATTCATTGTTTGAAAAATCGAGCATCTAATGGTCTGCCATGTACGGATCTGAGTTAGTAGGCATGGATAGTCGTTAATTATTTGTCTGCTACCTCGTTCTCATGTCGATTCTGCCAAATGAATTTACTGCAAGTCCCTTTCTTTTATACTTGCGAGCTCAGATATAATATAATAGTTATGATGTTGACGCAATTTTACCATTGTTGTTGCATTATTTATATTTTATTAATAAACTAATTAGTCACGTTGATTCAGACATATCATTAATTTATAAAAAAAATATTAATATATTTTGCACGTAAAGAGGCTTGAATGAATATCCTTGCGAGTGTGAAAAACATGACAATTGACCTAATAATCGATCCCATCAAAAACAACCCTGCTAATAGACATCTGGGTCTGGGAATAGTTCATAATTCATATTGTATCTGCGTTAATTTCTTTACGTTTATTGTAGGTGTCCACATCGCACCCCCAGATCTACACTGACGCAAGTCTGAATTTTGCTGTTTTGAGTTATGAATGCAGTTCAATTACATTTATTTTTTTCTATCTCAGGAGAACACTGGCGTATCTCTAAAAAAATATTTAACGAGATATACCCTAAACTCCAGTGTTATTTTAAATAAATTGAGTCAAATATCGAGAAAAACACTCAAGTAACTCTGATACTCTTAAATGATGCCACCAGGAAGATATATTTTTTTCCAATTCTACAAAAAAATGGACATTGTAAAACCATTAGACTTAAATCAAGTGCAATAAACATGGTTCAAAAACTTTGTTTCGGCTCTCCTGGAAAATGGCTGATTTTGACTTATGTCAGTGTAGGTCTGGGGGTGCGACACATATGTCATATTGTATAGTATTAGGCATAATATTTATAGGTATAGATTAGACGTCAGCGACGCTATTCTCGCAGGCACCCAAGGCGTACCATTTTACGATGCGATTCCTAAAGTTCGCTTTATATTTTTAACCTACTCTTTATAGTATATCAACTTACCATTATCCCATTCCTTCAAAACCACTTTTATATCTAGACACCATCTAATAATAATAAATTTAAATAAATAAACAAATATAATTTTAATTAAAAAAAGCGTTGCTATGCCTCTGCCACGTTTAAGAACATTGGTAGATGGGTTTTAAACAGTACACCCTCTCATTTCGGAATATTATTTTACACAGATAGTGAACAGAGTGTGACAGCCCTCGTAGTCCAGTGCGTGAGGCGCTGACCTTTCATCAGAGGCCCCCGAATCCGATGTCGGTGAGATACAACATGTGGATAGTGTTTGTTAGTTTTTAAAATTCAATTAGACCATGTCTAAACCAAACCAGAATGGTTTAGGTACCTATGCTATCGACGATTCGATAAAAATGGTGCATACTTTTTCAGTCATACTTGTTTGTTTTCGTTGAATTAAGAATACATTTATTACGAATAGTGTTGGTTTGTTTTGAAAATTCATTAAGCCCTGCCTGAACCAAACCATAATCGACAAAAATATTTTATGGATACTTAAACGAATATTTGTTTACTATTATCTACTGTGGTTTGGATAAGGCAGGGCTTAATAATTTAAATTTAAAAACCTACACATCGTAGTCTTAGTTCAATGAAAACAAATACGTCTGACTGATAAAGTTTAGTTAGTGCATTATTTATGTCGGATCTTAACAGCCTTCCTCCACCCTTCGCTGGCCCTTCGGTTACATTGTATGTACCTATGTGATTTTCTCAAAGCCTGCGTGTTTGTGATTGTTTCTCTTCTATTACTAAATACACTACTGTTTCACTACAATAATGATAGAAGGCATCAGGCAGGTTGTAGTGTTAAAAAAAATTGCTACCTATTTAAATGTTTGATTTTACTTTTATTGAGGCGTTCTGACGGTAGGGTTATGGCCGGTAATAACTATACGAAAATATAGGAAATAAAATACAAAATTATTGAAATTTCGTAAAATGAAAGAAAAACAATTTTTAAAATTTTAATAAATCATCAGTCGGCACGTTAACCCTTCGACCACGTGGTCATACTACTTGTTGTCTGACCCTTTGAGTCCGACAAAGCGGAAAACGTGAGTGGTAGTATTATGTGAACCCCCTCTGCGGGAACAATGCCTATGCAAACAAGATGCGTTCATTATCCTTTAAAGAGATGCGGGAAAAGTTCTCAACTCGCTCACTTAATAAGAAAGCTCACCGCCAATTACCCGGTCCACGTTTTAGTTCCAGCTCACAGCGACATAAACTTTTGTCTGTTTGTTCTCGCTTTCAAGAAATACGCACACGAATGCCTACTTTGTGCATATATTATAGGTATTGACATTTCGCAAGGCCTTAGCTTGAGTTTGAGCTATTTGTGTTTTACCTAATTGAAACTAAATTTTTGACTTTGTCTCTAGGTAACTTGGCGAGTCAACGAAATGTAAGTATATACCAAGAAACCTACTTGATAAACTAATAAAAAATGTTATAGTATACGCCAAAATGAGATGCCAATATTTGGAGGAGGAGATGTAATGCTTTGCGATGAGCTCTACGATTTGTACGAAGATTGCAACACAGTGCAGACAATAATTAAAATTGGGAGACTGTGCTGGCGGCTGGCATGATCGTGGCGTGTACTTTTACTATTCCACTGTATGAACGATAAAGAAAGTATGTTGAACAATTTATTAAGACTCAGACTAAAAGACAGGGTAAAAAAATCTAGCTAGAAGGAACTGTCTAATAATTAGCGTATAAAGGGATCAATCAAATAAGAGATATATATTTTTAATTTAACTCTCAATAAGTTAATTGTGTCACGATCTGTATGGCATGTTGCACCATCTTGTTGGAACCACATATCGTCCAGATCAAAATCATCTAATTCATGCCAGAAAAAAAGTAATCATGTTTCTATAGCAGGGGTAGTCAACTTTTTCATATCTAACGCCCACTTTTGTATCTCTGTAAGTAGTAAAATTTTCTAACCGCCCACCGGTTCCACAGTAATGGTGATTTATAAAGTAGGGAAGTAACTTTACTTTATAAAATTTATAAAGCAGAGTTACAGCAAGTTAAAGCATATTATAATAATAATTACTTACCAAATACTTTATATCAGACTTTAGCTAAGTTTGGTAGATAAAAATCTTTTTGAAACAACTTACTGTAGTTAAATCTATAATTTGATGAAATTACATTTAATTACTAAATATGTGGATATAAGATAGGCATTTTTTTTGCCTTAGGTTTTCAAACCCCTACCGCCCACCATGGAACCTAGAACGCCCACTAGTGGGCGGTAGGGACCAGGTTGACTACCCCTGCATAGCCTTCTCCATTGACAGTAACTGCATTGCCATTTTAGTTTTCAAAAAAATAGGACTAATCACACCTCCAGACCATAAACGCATAAACCATACCAAACAGTTAATCTCTGTGGATGTAAAGGTGTTCCAAAAATAGCATGTAAGTTTTCATTACTCCAAATGCGACAATTGTGTATATTTACTAAGCCATTTAAACAAAAATGAGCTGTGAAATGTCTGTTTCAAGTTTATTTAATAAATCCCAAACAACAAAATTTCGATGCTTTCGATACACCAAATGGTCATTCAGTTTAAACTTTTCTTCAAGTGTAAATCTGTATGAAGAATATTCCATGTAGTGCCATAAGAAATTCCAAGTTCACGAAAACGACGATTAATTAATTGATTGTTCTGGATTTTCATCCACACTTTGATTCACAACATCGATATCTTCAGCAGTACGTTTACGTTTTTGTCGGGTTTAATTCTTAGCATCACAAATATAACTATTCAATATAATTACGAATAGTAAGATCCGTAGGTCGATTATTTTCAGCATAAATTTCACGTATTGCAGAAAATGTAGCTCGAATAGATTCATTATTATTGTAATAAATTTTAACAATTTGTGTATGCGGTACAACTGTGTAGGTTTCTTTATTTATATGATAATTTGCCAAACAATAATGAATACAAGTGTCAATTTTGGCGGCAATTATAAAAAAAATGTGTCCTATGTTGTCTTAAAGCACTAATTCGATAACCCTATACTTAGAACATCAAACTAGAATCAACCCCTATCCATAGATACGGGCAGGTGGAGAGAGTAATTATTAGAAGAAGCCCGAAGCCACTTCGGACTGTGCTCATGATGGTAATGGTGGCAGTTCACAATAATTAGTTTGGAAAAATGAATTTAATATTTTTCGAACATATTCATTGAAAAGTACCTACCGCTAGAGTTGGGTATTTCCCGAGAAAAACTCAATACCGAGATTCGGGATTTCCCGAAATGAAATTTTGAATTCTTGAGATTCGGGATTTCCAGAATTCCCGAGAATTCTCGAGATATCGGGAGATTTAAAAAAAACCTGTAAAAATCCTAAAATCAGTGTAAAAACAGACAAATTCAAAAAAAAATATGATTTTTTTTTATTTATGTAAGAAAACAAACAAAATAGAAATAATTCAAAACATTACCTTATTAAAATAAAATTTCAAAAAACACAGACTTTCAATCGCTGCGTCTGACAATCGCGTACGTTTTTGAGACACAAAATTTCCTGGTATTGCAAAAATTGCGCTCATTTTGAGTCGACGTTGGCTTAATTGTGTTAAATGCCCCGATCAGTCTATGAACGTTTTGTGTTTTCTGTCCACTTTTTTCATAATATAGAAAATCGTTTTTTCAATTAATATTTGATAATAAAGAAGTCCCGAGGAAAGATTCTCGAGATCCGGAATTTCCCGAAATGTTAAAAATTTCAATTCTCGAGATTCGGGAATGAAAATCTCGAAAATTCCTTGAGAATGCCCGTCGGGAAATTCCCGAAACCCAACTCTACCTACCACTATGGCACCTACTATATGGAAATAACTCGATATAAAAGATCAATAGAATACCTATACTTTTTTACTCTTTTATATTTATTTTACAAAACATATTTTTTTTTGAAAAAGATAAATAATGTTCTTACCTACAGCTTAAAATCCCTTCTATTTACATCGAAACTAATTTTGGTATGATCACAAGACAATATTGAAGCTTTTGTGATTATATTATATTATTATAAATTATAATTATAATCATACTTTTTATTCAATGAAGTAATAATTAACCGACTGCTTTGAAAATACAAAATATTTCATTTTTCAATACGAAAACTATAATCGGAGCCTTTGTTACTAACCGCCGCGAGAGTTTATGTGTTTTCAGCTCGTTAAGTAAACTTTTTAGAATTCGGCGAGTTATTTAATTGGATTAATGTCATTTGAGTTAATGATATTGTGAACAATGTAAGCTTAGTATTCTATTGAAAGTTATAATTATAATTATTAATATAATGAATAACTTCAATAAACGTATTTATTGATTACGGGAAACAACCATTTTTACAGTTTTTTATCAAATCTTATGATGTAGGTATACTTAGGGTATGGCGGGGTCTGCATTCAACCAACTTGGAGTCGCATGGAGGTCAAGGCTGTATTCTGTGAGGACCAAATGTCGTTTTTTTAACGCGTGCGTGCTACCTGTGCTCCTGTATGGCTGTGAGACATGGCATCTTACTAAACTTCAAGAGTCTCGGCTTTTGAGCTTTGAGAATCGATGTCTCCGCCGAATCTTAGGGGTACATTGGTACTACCGCGTTACAAACATCTGAGTTCGTGAGCAGACACAGCAGCCTTCGGTGATTGAGTTTATCACGAAGAGACGCTTTACGTGGCTGGGACACGTGTTCCGGATGCCGTGGGCGGCCCTCCCTCACCCTGCAGCGGTGCTACAAAAGCGACCTACGTGCTGCAGGTCTGACATGGCGGGATGCGCAAGAGTTGGCGATGGACCGAGGGAAGTGGCGCGAACTTCTACTTGCTATATGCCCCAATGCTGGGTCGTGACAGGGTGGAGCAAGAAGATACTTATGTAACAATATAACATATTTCGAAATAATTATGTAGGTATTAGTAGATTATCTATAAAGATTCAACGCTTAGGTACTTACTTAATAATGCATGATATTATTTTAAATAAGCTAATTAACTTGATGCATATGAAAATATTAAATAAATTTTATAATGTACGGTTGTATTTTTCTACATTTTAAACGTTCAGAGCTGAATTTACTCTTAAAGGGACCTAGGCTAGGCAAATAAATACATTATTTAGGTTTTTTATAGTCATCTCTTCTTACTTTTATGTTTGATAATATTGCACGTCTGTCAACCACAATGTTTTAACTGATGGATGTAAAATTAATTATTTTTTGTACGGTGGCTTCTGCTTACAAAATTATGCATAATATACATTTCTACAGGTGGCATAATTTATGTGAGTAATTATTCCAATGTATCTTATAATAATATACTTAGGTATACATATATTTTTTTTTAAGTAAACGATATAATGTATGTAATTTTATGTGTTGATGACCAATGGTTTCTCAGTAAAGATAAGCAGTGAAATGTAAACTGTTCGAAATAAAAATGTAATAAATCGCAAACAAACGACACTACCTTCTAACATGCGAGCATTCACTTGAATTTGAATGCAACGTATGCATATCTACAACAGTCAACTTTTTACTTTGAAAAAAACTATGCATGATATACCTATAGAAGTTATCAAGATAGTTCTGACGTGTTGTAAGTGTGATTTATTAGTAATGATTTGATCGACTTTGCAGATCAAATCCAGATATGAGCGATATTGATATATAATATATACCTACCTGCCTTTATGCAAGTATTTTCAGAGAAAACACGAGGCCCGGAGTAACCGGTAGATATTTTTGAGAAATTTAAAAACTATATGGAAGCTAGTTGCGTTCAATATATTAAATATTATTTGCTTATATAGGAAGAATTAATTAACATAAACTTTTCACGATTTCAAAGCGAAATAATTATTGAATGCCGAAAGTATGTACAAATCCCAACTACTAATGTAGGTAGGTACCTACCTAGTAAAAATATCAACGCATCTCTTTTCTAGAATCATACTCTGTAACCAAAAATATTTAAACTGTTTTCTAATACTACTTCTATTTTTAATATTGTTTGAATATTATTTCATTTTTTTCCATGTCATGTTGTGAAGGTATTTAATTTGTAATTTGTAAAGTTCACAACATGTAAATAAATAAATTTAAATTGAACATAAAGAAACAAATTTTAATGTGTTGCTTTTAATCCTTGGTGTAAGTAAATCATCATTTTCATAGATGTCGAATGAAAAGTAATAACATGAATGATGTTATTTGCAGATTTTAATATTAGCTACAAAAATCGATACCGGTTTTGTCGTTTGAAAATGTCTTCACCGACGAAACCGAAGAGTAATAAGTATTGTAATAGTATACCACTAATAATAGTACACAATGTTTTAAAAATATACTTAAATGAATTTAAAGTGTAAATGAATTCTATCAACTAGCTTTGTAGCAATATCACTTGAGGATTTTGTTCACTTATTATCAAAAAATATACCTTCAATTTTTCCTTGTAAATTTTAATCGCAAGTATAATTATTTTAATATGTACTTTAGATTGACAAAATGAAATAACCTACAAAATTTTTAAAATAAAACTTATTCCTATCTCAAAATAACCTTTTTTACATACTTAATATCTTTAATTGACCAAATGCTACAAATATTTTGTAATCTTGTCAACTGTAATGTGGATAAATAATAAATGTGCACACTTTAAAATATATGTTTTTAATACAAAATGAATAAAATAAATCTGATTGAAATTACACATTTTCTGATTGAGTTACATTACATACTTATTACAATTACATACATTAGGTACACACAACAGTTGCCTGAATCACACGCATGGACATAAGATAAGACATAACCACATTTAGAGGTATCGTGAACAATTTCTGATTTTATAATTGCCCAAGATAAATTAATGACTTTTGTGTTTCTTCGTTAGCGGCTGTCAGTTCCCATTATTCATTTGCGCCAATAAGCCGACGTATGTATTAATGCTATTTGTAATATTCTCTATGTATTATAGGTACTTACTTAAATATGGATATATATATGATATATCCATATGCATCGTCCAGTGATGCCCGATCATGATATTGTATATTTTCAAGTGATTCCCAATTCAACATTAATTTGGTGGCATCCACGACCATTTTATAAAGTTTATGACTAGTAAATTTAAGTATATTTTTTCTTCGTCAGGACCCCATGACGATCATGATTCTGATGGTTCGGCCGTCTAATAGCTCTCCTCGCAGATTGGCTCCACCATTTTCAGAATTCAGCGCCATGCACAGATTGTGTGTCGGTCCGTAGGTACTTATATTATAATAAAAGCTTTTCTTATTTCTCTCGGATTTGGAACCTGATCACAAATTTCTCCAGGTTCAAGATAATTACGGTTTATATGACCAAGAAGTTTAAAATTTCGTTAAAAGCAAACTCACTAGAGTCTGTCTGGAATGTGGAGTTCACTGATGATGGACTTGTTCGTCCGTTTGGGCGTTCCTTAAAGTGCGGCCACACCGAAAACAAGTCGCGCGACAACTCGTTAAATTTTACGATAAGCATGATAATTATCGTAAAATTTCTTAAGCAATTATGATAATTATCCTAAAATTTAACGAGTTGTCACGCGACTTGTTGCCGGTGTGGCCCCACTTTTAGATGCACATTATACATTCAGTACGACATTTAAATCGGCTTTAACTTCTGCTTTTATCTTACTTTTCAGATACAAATATGTATATAAATAATAAGAAAAGCATGAGATGTTACTAGACACAATAGTAAAGTTTATGTTACAATGTTTTTTTTTAAGAAAAGATCGTCTTACTGCGTCTCATTGCTTCCACAGCACAAGCACCTGCACATATTAATTCCCCGTATGCTGAACCTACAACTATTGTACGACAACATCTTCTTGACTACGTGAAGAAGTCGACTGTCGACTAATTGGGA
The DNA here is from genome assembly GCF_057557595.1 of Rhyacophila brunnea. NCBI lineage: Eukaryota > Metazoa > Arthropoda > Insecta > Trichoptera > Rhyacophilidae > Rhyacophila > Rhyacophila brunnea. The sequence continues at coordinate 1,476,520 of NW_028232796.1, read as the reverse complement.
GGAGCTTGTTAGTTTATAATGGAAGTGCGGGTAAAAATGGGAGGAGCATGTTAGTTCATCTTTAAGTAGAATTGAATTCATTTTCAGTTAATTCTGTTTTGTATGAAAAGTTATTTTGGAAGAAATCCTTAATCCAATCCACTATTATTGGTTGCTTGGGGTCTGGGGTCCTAACAACTAAATTTTAAATATATAAGTGCGTTACTATCAAAGAGATTAAATCTCTTTGGTTACTGGGGAAATCAATATGAATGTCAAAATGACATTTCAGTATTATTTCTATAAAGTACAATTTTTTTTGATCGTTTAAGCTAGTCAAGTCAAGTTTATATGATTTAACAGAACATTTAAAAACGTTGTAAATAAAAAGTTCTTTTTATCTTGTAATTATTTACTATTGGAGTAAATTTGTGATACGTATTTATTCAAATACTAGTTTTTAAATTAACCACAGTAAAAAACTACTACAGTCAAGGATATCTGAACATAATCTCTAAATAATTGTGTCTGTAATGATTCAGAAATGTTGACAAAGAAAGAAGAAAGCCTAAAAACCAAAGTATTTACGATAGATGTCTCGAGCAATATATCAGTCAATATTAATCAATGACCTCGTATAAACAAAATATTTTGAGTCGACGTTGGCTTATTTGTATTAAATGCCTCGGGATTTCCCGAAATGTTAAAAATTTCAATTCTCGAGATTCGGGATTGAAAATCTCTAAAATTTCTCAAGAATTCCCGTCGGGAAATTCCCGAAACCCAACTCTACCTACATAATATGTAGTTAAGCATGTAAAATCCGATTAAGATATTATACTGATACCTATTCTAGTATGTAATGCAAAAAGCTTTGTTTTATAGTTAAACATGCATGTAGGTACGTAGGTACTTTGATATACAATCTGAGCAAAATTCACACGGCTACCAAAGCTTAAAGCTCTACGGATACTATTTGCATGAAAGCTCAGTTAGGCAATCGTAGGAAGACTGCCAAGTCCCAAACGAGAGAGCAGGCAATTAAAATCGAGGCTTCTCGGGTACGAGAGGCTTCACGTTAGCAACACGGCCGGGCATTATATACGTGCTGAAAGGTTAAAGGCATTTTCAGGAATATTAACCACGTATATTATCGTATTATTACGAAATAGGTCTTTTCCAGTATGGTAGATTATAAATAACACTCAACATGTAAATTGGTTGCATAGGTTATTAACGTAGGCTATAACTGACGTTTCTAGATTATTATGATTTTAATGTTTAGTGTAGTGAATGAACTTAATAAGAAAATTAATCTAATTATGAATCACGATATTTATTAATGAATTATTACAAATAATATGAGATAGGTAAAGGATAATTAATATACCGACATAAATTAAAATAACCCCTCAGGGTTATTCTAACATATCAAAATCATTAAAAAAGTGATAAATATGCTGTATCGAATTCAAACAGTTATCCCGGGATGTGAACCAACTCTTGCATGATGTCTGTTTAATACGGTCGCTCATAACCTAGGGGCGGCAGGTTATATGAAAGTAAATGGTGAAGCAGGCTAGTATGGTGAAAAAGTATGGTGAGACGGGCTGGTAATCAAGTTGCGGAAAAATTTCCACGTTAACATTATATTTTATGGGTACGTTATAATGACCAAAGTACATCCTCCGTGGTGCTCTGATTTTTTTTATCGCGTCGCTATTTCTTGTAAGTTTTCGGCTATTATTGGCCTGCTTCATACAGTTGTATGAGAAAGCCGATTCCTTGCCCCTCTTTTTATTTAATACTTCTATGCTCATAACCGTGTTAAATATTTCAGAGCTAAATAGAGTACCTACAACAATTAGGTACATGGGAATTGAGATGCAGCGATTTTGAAAATTAATATTTAAATTGAGACATTAGACAGACAGACATCCAGAAAACCTATAGATTTATAAGAATATTATTGTTGATATAAAGAAAAAACTATTACCTTTACTAGTAATAATAATGTAAGCTATTCAACAATAAAATCTGGAAAAAAATATTGTAGTTAACTATATTAGCAATATGTTTTACAACACACTTGATACTTATGCTAAATTTGTTACGTTATAAATATTTTTGCCAATAAATTCCGAATAAAAACATGAATAACAAGAGATCTAGTGGTTTTATAGGCCATAAATTCTGGAAGTGAAATCGAATATCTAAAAGAGGGATGTAGTGCATTAATATTTGCGAAATGCCAAACTTTGTGTAGGAATAATTTAAGTAAAAAATGTTATTCCATTTAATATTGTATTAACATTAATAATTATAGAATAATGATGATGACTATTGACATATTTATATAAAAAAATATCAGTCAATATTTATTTCATGTACCTATTTAATTAATTGCAGGCATTGATTAATTATTATCATTTAATTAATTAGGCATTGATCAGTCGCACAGTCCTCACTATTGGTGCCTGGTGAGCCTGACTCTTCTTCCTTACTTACTTAACTTTACTATTACTTACTTCTTATTCTTACTTCTCCTGTTTATTTATTACTTCTTCTTACTTACTTATTACTTCTTGATTGATATGATTACTTCTTCTTATTCTTCAGGATCATGGCCCGGATGATTTGGCTGTTAAACAACCTTCTCAAGGGACTGACCGCTCTCCTCTCGGCATTCTATAACACGTAAGGCCTGTGTCAGTAGATGACCCATAACACTCATGGTGCAACCATTTGAGACATCCAATGTTTGCTTTAATATTCTGATGTGGCATGTCTAAAAGACAAAACAACGTTAACGACACAATTGGACACTAAAGATTACCCTTAGTTATAACTAACTCAGTTATTTAGTCATAACTAACTCACGGAAGTCAGTAACATATGCAAAATTTGATAACCCTGCCCATCCCCGCCCCGCTATCTTAAAAAATCCAAAAGATAAGTATATAATATAGCTATTTTTTTCAAATTAAACCCCCCCCATACAATTTCTTTGTGTGCTCATCTGCATAGCTACTCTCTGAAAGCCTCAAGTGTCTATGATATTTCTTGATTTATCATATAAAATAATTATGAAAATATAACAGCAAACTATACGCAATTTCAGGTGTAGGTTAAGAACTTTATTGTCAATGAGGCAGATTATTTAAAAAATGCATTTTTTATATCTCATGTTAATCCTTAATCGTAAGGGGTGCCCACACGTGGAATATCCGCAGATATTAATGAATTTTTAATTATTGAATTTTGTGGATTGGTAGACGTGGTAATAACGAAGTAATTAATTTATTATATTGATTTTAAAATAATATATGATCTGAATTATGGTCACATATTCATGATGCCACAACTAGAGTTGGGTTTCGGGAATTCTCGAGAAATTTTCGAGATTTTCCATCCCGAATCTTGAGAATTGACATTTTTAACATTTCGGTTAATCCCGGATCTCGAGAATCTTTTCTCGGGATTCGGGATTTCTTTATTATCAAATATTAATTAAAAAAACGATTTTCTATATGAAAAAAGTGAACAGAAAACACAAAACGTTCAAAGACTGATCGGGGCACAATTAAGCCAACGTCGACTCAAAATGAGCACAATTTTTGCAACATCGGGGAATTTTGTGTCACAAAAGCGTATGCGATTGTCATTCGCAGTGATTGGCAGTATGTGTTTTTTTTAATTCCATTTTAATAAGTTATGTTTTGAATAATTTTTGTTTTCCTACTTCTATTTGTCTTCTTACATAAATAAATGTTTTTACATACATATTTTTTTGGAATTTGTCTGTTTTTAGACTGATTTTGGGATTTTTACAGGTTTTTTTTTAATTTCTCGATATCTCGAGAATTCTATTCTGGAAATCCCGAATCTCGAGAATTTTAAATTTCATCATTTCAGGAAATCCCGAATCTTGAGATTGAGATTTTCTCGGGAAATACTCAATTCTAGCCACAACTGACCAAAATGAGTGATGAGATAAATAAAATTTAATGTTCATGATAATAATATAATATTATCATACCGTACCCAACTGTGAAATATAAAAACAAACAAAATTCTATTTTCTGTACTTCGAAAAATATAATAAACAAACAATATTATTTTTATTAGGCGCTTTCAAAATTAAAATCGTGTTATTTCATTAGCAGCGGTTGTTTATAAGATTCATAATAATATTCTGGCAAAAAGTTTTGATTGGAAAATTTTATCCAACCAACAATAAATTCTCAAAAAAAAGAACTTTTTTACACAAAAAGAAAATATTTTATTATTAAAATATTTGTTTTTAAAAACATCCTTTGAAAAATGAATTATAAATTTTCGAACTATTTCATTTGAGATATCTTGGTGAAGAATTCCGAAACAAAAATGGGATAACGTGCAAAGAGTCTTTTCAAAAACAAGACATTGAAGTAATTTCATTAAATATTTTTTTTATTTGCAAGGAGTTTGCGAGGAAAACAGAAGTTTTTCAAGAATCTCAAATAATTATATTAGCCGCTCGAGGAATGCCGTTCGATTGAAATATTTCCGTATCGGAAAGTTGCTCGACAAATTTAAAAGTATAGGACAATCGAAAGAGACTGAGTTATCATGAAATTAATTTATAATTTAAGTGATTCCATCTAATCAGTAAAATTTCATATAACTTTGCTTTATTTTAGATTGTTTTTGCGCATCACTTAAAAAAAACTCAGTTTACACTATTGTTATGCATATAATATTGTTATGTATGTAGCTATCTATACTTACGAATAACTATTCAAGTTGAATAAATAAATAAGTACCTATATTCGTCTTATAACGAATATATAACAGTATTTATAACACAATAATATCTAAATAAGCTATCGCCCACTTCTTAACTTGTAATATAATCATATTATGATATCGGTACCTATCCGAATAAATTTATTCTAAAACAGCTGTTTCCATCCTCCCAACTCAATTATCATTAAATAAATGTGTCGCTAGATTTCAAAATCAAAATCATCAAAACACAAATAGAGTAATCTTACATTGGTGTACGATGGCCGCGCGCCTTAAGCGTCGGTCTACAACGTCGTGACTCCCAGGTTCGAATCCTGCATCTGGCAAGTACACATATTGTTTTTCATTTTGTGTATGAGTCAGAGCATGAACCTAATAGGTTGAGCAAGTGGCTGACATCCATTTCTCGTAAAAACAAAAATCTGTTAATACATACCTTCACTCTGTGGAGGCACAAATGATCTTGTTAGAATCGGACATGGTCGACGAATCTCACATTCCTAAAAAAACAAAGGAAATTGCTAGTTAATTAAATATTAATTAATTAATAGTTAATTTTGGTATCTAAATATTAATATTAAACACATTTTCCTGCTTTTCGAAAATCTACCCTTTTCAAAGAACTCAAATCATATAGAAATATACTTATTATATTTATATCTCTATATATATAAAAATCTCGTGTCACGATGTTTGTGGTCACACTCCTCCGAAATGGTTCGACCGATTTTTATCAATTTTTTTATTTATATTTGTTAGGTATGAGAATAAGTCAACAAGTATATTTCATACCGCTAGGTGATTAGGGTATCTCTATCCAGAAAATTTTTTTCTTTTATTTTTTTGACAATTTTTTTTGTATTTTTTTTATTATTTGGGATCAAAAAATACCTATAACCCCAAATTTTCACCCTCCTACCCCTATCCTCTCATTTTTTAATCGCGATTTTATTATTTTTGTATGAACAAATTTAACCGTCGTTCGTATTTCAAACAGAACGAAATTATTTATGTTGTTGAATGACAGATGGCGCTACGTCCGAAAAGAATTCAAGAGAAGCGTCGCTCATTTTCACATTTTGACAATTCATTCGGCATATCACAACGCAGTGCGTGCAAAATTTTGTACGATTTGTTTTAATTTATCTATTTTTGTGTGCGTGTATTACAGCGCACAATGCCAGCAAGACGCAAGGGGGGCCATTTGGGCCGTCGAACGAATAAAGCAACAAACATGCTAAATAGTAGAGCAGAAAGAACAGACGAACAAATCTAACAAGATAACTAAATCAAACGTGCGTGTGAGCATGTCGGAATTGCGTGCATCTCAATCACAAGAGGCACGAGCTGAACGAAATCAACAACGACAATTGAAACGAAGCCAAGCGCGCCGGTTCGTAGTTAACACACGCAAAGCAAATGACCGACAACGCCAACAAGTACATCGAACATTTACATCCGCTTCGTTCCTTCGCCTCGCATTCGAGTACGAGCCAGATATTGAATATTCCGCTCATCCGAAAGTACTGATTGGGTGCTATGGACAAAAAATGTCCCCATTGTCATGCGCTCAAATTCAAACATGAGTCAGCCGGGATATGTGCGCATCAGGAAAAGTGCAACTACCACACATTGAGATATCACCAGAACCATTGAACGGCTTGCTCATCGGCACGATTCCAGATTCAAACCTGTTCCTGAAGTCTATTCGCACATTCAATTCATGCTTCCAAATGACTTCGTTCGGTGCAACAGAAATAGTTCACAATACTGCGGCAAATGGTCAACAATTCCATTCTACGTTCAAAATCAAAGGCCAAGTACACCACAAAGTAGGCCCATTGCTGCCAATGCCAAACGAACCACACAAATTTTTACAAATCTACTTCATGAGCGGTGAGGACATAAATCGTGTGGATGCACGTTGCGGCTACAATAACCTCAATTCGCCTAATGCCAGGCGCATCGTCGGTGAACTAGACGCCCTATTGAATGAGCACAATGAATTATTGAAATTCTTCAAAGCACACATGCACGAATTGCAGTGATAATCACGCTATTGTCATCAATCCTGATAAAACACCAGCTGGAGAGCACGTGCGTCGATTCAATGCGCCTGTTGTTGACATTGCTGGAATCGTGGTTGGCGACCGCACATCGATGCGAGAAATCGTGATTCGAAGAAGAAACAATAATCTGAAGTTCATCGCTGACACACACCGTTCATACAACGCTCTCCAATATCCGCTAATTTTCTGGAGGGGACAAGACGGATATTGCATAAACATTAAACAACGAGATCCTGTCACAGGTAATTCATACATTATGAACATCATTACTCATTTTGAATTGAGAAAATGAATGGTGGGTGTTTTATTGTTTTTATCGGCGGTCATCGTCTACAGCGCTCCATTCCCCTTTCTGTCATAGATCCCATCCCCACACACTTACGATACATTCGTTATTTTTTATTTAACAACCAAAATATTCACTAGAAATAATTTATATGGCAGAACAACGTTTGCCGGGTCAGCTAGTTAATATATATTATATTGTGTTCTATTTATATTTATGGAGAGTTTATTTAAATTTTACTTCATCACTTTATTAGTATATTTTTGCAGAAATAAGAGCATTTGTCATCAATTAAATATGAACAACTGTATTCTCTTAATGATTGATCGTAATCACGTAAAATGGAGTAGTATTTGTTTTTATTTTACGAGGGTAGGATTGACATCAGCAAGGGCAGGGAAGTATTATATTTTTTGAGAATAAACAACTGAAACTCCCGATTAATTAGATATCCAGTAATCAAGAATACACTAACACTAACAAGATTGATAGAGTTTTCGTTGACCTCACGCAAAAGTCGGAGTTATATATCCCACAAAGATAATGGTAGCTTAGAGAAAATATTGATGTCTTATAAGGGTGAAGGTCGGAGAGATGGTAGAAAAACTCTCGCTTAATACACAAAGACATGACATGCATTCCGCATAGTTCTGTGGAAAGTCAGAAAGGTGTAATGTTATTTCAATGTCAACAAGACAACAATATTGTAACACCAAGTGACGCTTTCGCACACACGCGATACGATGAACGTGCCATTCGACGTGACGGATTTTGTAAATACTCTCTCCGTTGTTCTTAAAGCTTGCGGTCACATATTCCTGAACTCGCCACCTTTAACCATTTATTTCACGAGTATTTACTTTGTTTATTTAACTTCAAGCTTAAATACTAAATGACGTAAGAGAATAGAAACGATAACCGGTGTCAAAGTAAATCGTATCAGTTCTTATAAATGACCCCATACATATTATCTTCTACAATGTTCAGTATGTTATGGTAGAGAGGTGTGAATCTAACTGTTAACCATTAGCCGTGATGTCTATCGGGATACTATCCGTGGCTTCATCAAACTGACTTTCTCTTAGGTATGCTTACATACTACAGTCGGCAATTTAGAAGAGATTTTTATTTAGTTACGTATTTTTGCGACGTATACGAGGTATAAATGAGAACTCTGCTGTGTGTCCCTGATAACTATCTTAGAAATAGAGAGCATCGGTTGTTTATTCTCCCAAGGTGCAGAACCAACCTGCCACTGGTAATGCACGATTAGGAGGGCGATAACTTTGTTCAACCAAATTACTTCGGCTGTTGATATATTCAGCTTGCGTGAGGGTGAGTTTAGGTGGACGTTATTTTGTAAATTCGTAAAATAGGGTCTCCTTAGTACAAAAAAAAATGAATGTCAATTTAACTATCTTTAGGTCACTAGTTTCAGGCATTTATATGACAAAATACCCTAATATCAGTAAAGTAGCCATCTCTCATCTCTTGCAAAGCACTATATGGAATGCACAATCATAATGAATTTATTAGCGTGCCATAATAATTCGTATTATTTCCCTCGGGGCATGGAGTAACTCAATCTTGGGCGAATCTGCTTCGGTTTATGTTTTGAATATTGATGAAAAATGCTGAATAATTCTTAGTGAAAACAGGCTACATGATTTAGACAAAAAAAAATAAACACAATATAAAAATAGTATTTTTCTCAGTGCCAGTTTTATATTCTGACATATCCAAATACATTAGAAATATGTAGAAGATATTATTATTTATTTCTATCAAAAATCCGACTAAAAAATATAAGCACACTTTACGTATTTTTTTATGTAACACTATTTCAGCCGTTATTTTGCTAGAAGGTAATGAATATGAAACCAAAATTCGTCAAGAAATCAATAACTTGGCAGCATGATGTGCGAAATTACGTTCGATCCGGAAGTAAACAGCCCTTAAAAATGCAGACAAATCTTGTAATATAATAACAGGACATTCCAAGTAAGTGAATGGCAGATCAATGAATTAATTACAACACAAATTCCTACACTATGTATATCATTCTTCTGGGTGAGAATGAAACAATTGCTCGATCCTATAAAAATACGTAGGACATACCTACTATTTAAAAATGCATTCTTTTAAAAGTACATTTTACAATTTAAAAAATTAACACAAGTAAGTTGTAAGTAAGGTGATGATTTTAATTAGATCATAACGTACCGAAGATTTTTTTCTTTCATATTTTTATATTATTACTAGCTGACCCGGCAAACGTTGTTCTGCCATATAAATTATTTCTAGTGAATATTTTGGTTGTTAAATAAAAAATAACGAATGTATCGTAAGTGTGTGGGGATGGGATCTATGACAGAAAGAGGAATAGAGCGCTGTAGACGATGACCGCCGATAAAAACAAAAAAAACATCAACCATTCATTTTCTCAATTCAAAATGAGTAATGATGTTCATAATGAATGAATTACCTGTGACAGGATCTCGTTGTTTAATGTTTATGCAATATCCGTCTTGTCCCTTCCAGAAAATTAGCGGATATTGGAGAGCGTCCTATGAACGGTGTGTGTCAGCGATGAACTCCAAATTATTGTTTCTTCTTCGAATCATGATTTCTCGCGTCGATGTGCGGTCGCCAACCATGATTCCAGCAATGTCGTCAACAACAGTCTCATTGAATCGACGTAGGTGCTCTCCAGCTGGTGTTTTATCAGGATTGATGAAAATAGCGTGATTGTCACTTTGCAATTCGTGCATGTGTGCTTTGAAGAATTTCAATAATTCATTGTGCTCATTCAACAGGGCGTCCAGTTCGCCGACGATGCGCCTGGCATTAGGCGAATTGAAGCTATTGTAGCCGCAACGTGCATCCACATGATTGATGTCCTCACCGCCGCGCCCATGAAGTAGATTTGTAAAAATGTATGTGGTTCGTTTGGCATTGGCAGCAATGAGCCTACTTTGTGGTATACTTGGCCTTTGATTTTGAACGTAGAATGGAATTGTTGACCATTTGCCGCAGTATTGTGAACTATTTCTGTTGCTCCGGACGAAGTCATTTGGAAGCATGAATTGAATGTGCGAATGGACTTCAGGAACAGGTTTGAATCTGGAACCGTGCCGATGAGCAAGCCGTTCAATGGTTCTGGTGGTATCTCAATTTCTGGTCGTTGCACTTTTCCTGATGCGCAACACATCCCGGCTGACTCATGTTTGAATTTGAGCGCATGACAATGGGGACATTCTTTGTCCATAGCACCCAATCAGCACCTTCGGATGAGCGGAATATTCAATATCTGGCTCGTACTCGAATGCGAGACGAAGGAACGAAGCGGATGTAAATGCTCGATGTACTTGTTGGCGTTGTCGGTCATTTGCTCTGCGTGTGTTAACTACGAACCGGCGCGCTTGGCTCCGTTCCAATTGTCGTTGTTGATTTCGTTCAGCTCGTGCCTCTTGTGATTGAGATGCACGCAATTGCGACATGCTTACACGCACGTTTTCGTTATCTTGTTGGATTTGTTTGTCTGTTCTTTCTGCTCTACTATTTCTCATGTTTGTTGCTTTATTCGTTCGATGGCCCAAATGGCCCCCCTTGCGTCTTGCTGGCATTGTGCACTATAATCCACGCACATAAAAATAGATAAATTTAAATAAATCGTACAAAATTTTGCACGCACTGCGTTGTGATATGCCGAATTAAATGTCAAAATAACGCGACGCTTTCCTTGAATTCTTCTCGGATGTAGCGCCATCTGTCATTCAACAACATAAATAATTTCGTTCTGTTTGAAATACGAACGACGGTTAAATTTGTTCATACAAAAATAATAAAATCGCGATTCAAAAATGGGAGGGTGCGGATAGGAAAGTGAAAATTTGGGGTTATAGGTATTTTTTATGCCAAATAATAAAAAAAATACAAAAAAAAATTGTCAAAAAAATAAAAGAAAATTTTTCTAGATAGAGATACCCTAATCAGCTAGCGGTATGAAATATACTTGTTGACCTATTCTCATATCTAACAAATATACATAAAAAAAATCATAAAATTCAGTCGAGCCATTTCGGAGGAGTTCGACCACAAACATCGTGACACGAGATTTTTATATATATAGAGATTTCATATTATCATACTCAAATAATAATATGTACTTAGGTACTGTGTTATAAAATATACAGTCGAGCTCGGTTATTAGTGTTATTGTTATTACAATCACAGATATATCGAAGTCTCGGATGTTATGAGGAAACATTCGTTGACATTTTAGTTTATGATTTTCTCCATACATTTATTCACTTTTATAACGAGCTACTTATCGGATATACCGATTAAAATATCATCATTGAAGTTAAATTCCCTCCACCAAAACCCGCCCCGTACCACCCTCGGTCTTAATCGAGAGTATCACGGGACCCATCAATTGGTGATGTGAAGCATCTAAAAATTGGCCTGGGAGTGTCCTGGGAGAAGATGCCCAAGACTTAGGTTGCTACGCTCAAAGTGAGCTCTGACTGAGTTTACTGAGTTTACTCTAATGCAAAGTGCCAGGGAGAGAAAAAGCACATGGAATTTACTTTAAAGAAAAAGAAGCTACTATTTTAATATAACAAAGAACGAAGCTAATCATACAGGCAGCAAAATTTATGTGAAGAGATCTTCACGCCCGTAGTAAGACGCCGCAAATTTTTTGAATGCAAGATAGTTGGCCTTAGTAGCAACCAGGTCGGACGGGCCGATGGGTCCAACAGCTGGTTGGACCGACCTGAGCATTTCCTCCCGTTCGGAGCACATACTCAGACACTCCCATAGGATGTGATTGGCATCCTGTACCTCCCATCCGCATGGACATGTCGGATGGCTTACAAGTCCAAGCTCAAAGAGCCTGCCAGCGAAACCACCATGACCAGTCACAAATTGACTGGTGTAATGGTCTGGAATCAAATACTTGGTTATCTCCATTCGCCACTAAATGTCTGGAAAAAAGCTGTATGTGTGCCGGCCCTTGGTGGATTCGTCCCACTTTCGCTGCCAGGTCTTAATGGCCGCATCTAGCGACATGAGTCTAATTTTGCGCTTCAGTAGTGCTAATCCCTCGCCGGCTCGTCGAGGGGGGGGGGCGAGATGAAAATCACCAACGTCGGCCTCCTCACCTTTGAGGAGCAACACTGAAGCGCCGCTGACCTGAATGTGCAGGTCAAGTGGGAGAATACCGGCCAGGACCGGGAGCGCGTCGGTTGATGTCGTACGGTAGGCCTTGGTAATGGACAGGAGCGCGCTGCGCTGTCCTCTTAAAAGAGAGATTCTAAGTTTGACACTCTTGGGAATGCGCGGGCACCAGGCACTGGCGCCATAAGCCGCTATTCCCATAAAAATGGCGCCGTAGGCGATCTTGAGCGCCCTTACTTTTAAGCCCCATCCTTCACCAGCCATGCGGCCGATCCTCTGGAAGGCCACCCCAGCCTTGTGGACTTGGGTTTCGGCATGGTGTAGGAAATTTAACATTGTGTCCATTTTGACGCCTAGATAGGTGACGATCTTCGACACTTTCACTCTCGTGTCACCGAATCGGACTGTGGGTAGTCTCGAACAGCTAAGTCGTCTCGGTCCTTTAAGGACAATGGCTTCTGTCTTGGAAGGTGCGAATGATAGTCTAGTTAATCTACCCCAAGCCTTAATTGATGCTAAAGCTTCGCCAACGGTGCTCTCAATCTTCGCCCTGCTGTCGGCCTCGACCAGCAGCAGCGCATCGTCTGCGTAGGCAATGACAGTACAGTCGGTTGGAAGCGGAATTCTAAGGAGATCGTCGAAGAGTACGTTCCAGAGAAGGGGCCCGAGGACTGAGCCCTGGGGACATCCCATGCTGGTTTTCCTCTCTATTGTTGTTGATCCAACACGAAACTCGATCGATCTATTCGTGAAATAACTTTGAATTGACGCGAACAAATTTCCTGGTAGTCTCTTCAGCTGGAGCTTTCGAAGTATAAGAGGCCAGGACGCACTATCAAACGCACCTGCAATGTCCAAAATGTAAAAATGTAAATGCAATGTAAAAAATCCAAGCTGAAGTCAGTAGGTAGGTAGGTACCTACCAGCGAACATTACAATAAACAAAATTCTATTGTTGTTTTAATTTAATAAAACGCAATTTTTTTGTGTAGTAGGTACTTATTCCACTTTTAATCAATAGATTAGGACCGGTTTCGTCCGCTTCAGAGGGACATTTTCAACGACGAAACCGGTCCTAATCTATTGATTAAAAGTGGAATAAGTACTACACAAATTATTAAATTAAGATAACAATACAATGCAGTTCCACCATGAATTGGCAGACAAAATAAAAGAAATTAAACGAAATTCTAATTGTGTATTTTTGTTTGAATCGCGACTTTTTGTGTTATGTGACCGCTCATTACCTATGCTCGATATAACGAATAATGCTTATAACGAGCAAATTCAGTCGGTCCCATCTTCCTCGTAATAACCATATTCGACTGTACCTATATTTTTTAGATTTATTTATACTTGTCTTAAATTGTTATATAAGTACTTACAATAAAACGTAATTTTGGTAATTACATAATAATATCTACAACGAAAGTGAAATAAAAACATACGATGCTTTATAAGAATAATAAATTTAAGAATTTTAGCGATTGTTATAGTAAGCTTTTGACAAACGTCTATATACTATAGATTATAGATAGAATGTACTTAACCTTGATAAGAATTTAAAATCCCTCGATTAAGGGATTAGACAAAAACAACTGAAATATGGTCTAATATAATTAAATTCTCCAACATTTTAATTTAGATGTAATTACAGATACTCACTCCATATTATATAAAATACCTACTAAAGAGTATATAAGCAGATTATTGTATTCTTTGTAATGGCTTCCTTATTTAATTATACGATTTATAAACAAAGATTTTTTTTCGAATCATGTATATTTTATAACACCGAAAATAATATACTTATTACAGAAAAAAATACAACGAATGGGATTTGTACACAAAGCCATCGAATTGTGTATGTATGATGTGCCTACTGTACCTTTAAAAAAAACAATAGATGTTATTATATTATCCTGAATTTAATAATACCTAATAGTTTTTATCATCATCATTATCATCAGCCTGAATCTATCCACTGCTGGATGAAGGCCTCTCCAAGCTGAATTCACTTTTTTCGCCCTGCGACTTGCGGTGCCGCGTAATTTCGCAGAATTAAATCACATTTCATCGTTAACCCTTATCTGTTTCCTTAACCACTTCTTATATAAGAGTCGGAAAAGTCTCAATATTCAATTATGTGGTCTAAGTGTCATGATATCGAGAATGGAGATCGTAGTACATATAATGTTGATATCGCCTAAATCTTAATAATTAATTTTAAATCGTAATGGTGGGTACCTATATTTTGTTTTCTAATTTATTCACAAAAGCTGGATTCGCAACTTAATTTATTAATTTATGATACTAGCGCACCAAAGAAACACTTTTCTTATAATGATAATACTCGTATTATGAGGTGGTAAGGCCCATTTTAAAAGCTCTCAATCTCCATTATTTTTAAAAGAAAATTTATCGCAAATGATAATATAAGATAACCCTTTTCATTGTATTTCGTGGTGTAGAGGCATAGCCGCATTAGTATGCTGCAGGCAAAGTTACTTAACATGGATCGTTGAAAAAAATTCTCGGTTATTCTGTGGAAAGGCTAGCATTATACCAAACTGAAGGTTGTGTGCGTATTGCTCAGTGCATATTAATTATATTTATTAGGCTCTCAAAGTCTAGTCTAGACCAAATTTAAATAAAAATATCTCTTATTTGGTTTAAACAATGCCTATACCAAAAATCAAGACATAAATAACCTAATATGTATTATGTCGTTTTAATCCAGAAAACAAATAGGTATACTTAACTATTTCTTTTATTCAACGAATAATTCACAAGATTTAAGAATGTACCATTCTGATTATTCAACATACATAATTTTGTACAGAATGGTACATTCTTAAATCTTGTGAATTATTCGTTTAAATAATTAATTATAAATTATTAGCAAGTTCAAGTAAGTTACATCATAAAAAATATTGGAGAAATCCACGACGTCGGTTAGTAATTGAAGTAATTGGTATCTACTTTGATTTAATAAACCAAAAACCGATTGCTAAAGTAGCTTGATTTAGAAGAACGCTGATGAGTAGGTATTAAAAAGGCCAATAGTTAAATGCGACGGACGGGGCGTAAACCCAGGAGAAGCAGGGTTCGATTCCCTGCCGGGGTGGCTTACTTTTTTCAAAAAGATTTTTTCTATTGGTTATAATATATTTTCTCAGAAAGTGTTTTTCAAAAGTATGTAAGTATGTTAAATAGGTATACACTGTTACTTGCAAACAATATTTTTAAAAGTTCTAAAATAAAAACTTTCTCTCTTAATTCCATGAAATTTACCTCATGTCCTTCCCAAATGTATAACGATGCTACAAGAGTGATCTATATGAAGACACGTTGTCATGTGAAGAAGCAAATGATGTGGAGAATATCAACAGAAATAATGCGATAGTGTGCTTTTGATTATCAAATCGTGCGACACGGTGAAGTAAATATAAGTAAATGTTTAGAAAATTATCTCGAAAAGATGTGTGTATGAGAGGTACGTATTTTCAAAGAATGTTTATTATTATTAGATGCCAAATTCTTTGATGAATCATAACGACTGTTTATATATATTTTATAAGACATTATAAATATAATAAATTAGAAACAACAGTTCACTAAAAACAGATGTTTTAGTGTATGCAATTAGGTACCATAGACCTCGTTATGCATTCACTTTTTGCCATAACAATCCATCCTCGCCTCTCCGAATACCTAGGGTCTATCGTATTTGCAATTTATAGTGTTTGCACTTGCGTTGTTTGTTTCCAGGAGTCAGTCAGGCCCTATCCTGACCCATACATAATTGTTAAGTCCGGCTCGGGTCATAATATTTCACATTTTGATCCCAGTACATATGCCGAGAGGAAAGGAGTTAACTTTCACAAGCCTTCATCCATCAGTTAATTTATCCAGGATGATGATGAATATTATATTGCCTAGTGTGATACAGTTAAGTGTGATGTAAACAAAAATGAAAACCTTGAAAAGTATTGGCTTCATAAGTTCATACTATCACGTACGAGTACCAAATATAAATATAACAGAAAGGTAAAAGTCAAGTGCCTAAGAGGGTTTTTTCAATTGATATTTTTTTATAAAGTGCTAAAAGAAAAGCTTTTCCAATATAAAATAAAATCACCTTCAATGAAATTGGTTTTGAATAAATTCACTTCTTAAGATAATTTTATCGAAACCCTTTCTTTGGAAGACTCAATCTTCTATCAAGAATTTTTGAAAAATGTTTTTATATAATACAAAAAGTGTCACTAAGAGGGCGGCTTTAGTTTATACATAGGTGACCTAAGATGTTATCGTATAAGAAAAGTTCGCACGATTTGCATATAAAAAGTATTTTTTCCCGATAAGTACGAATACTTTTTCAAGCTTATGGGTCGCTTAAAGTGGATAATCGCTGAATTAACAGTTGAGTAAAGCCTTATGCGTGAAATCATTTTCTTTTACACAATTTATCTCTAAACTATCAATATTGGGATAGAAAAACTCAAGAAAAGCATTACGTTGTTTATCTTAATATATTTTAAGATACATTGCTGTTCAATCAGGAATTGTAGTATAATATACAAGTTGAGGTAGGCATATGGTTGTATATACAAACATTGCAGTGCAGTTCAATCAATTATAATGTTGATACCGTGCTGGTTAGGTCATGTACCTACCCAGTAATCTTGAAAATGAATAGGTAATGTTTAACAAACCAATAGAATACATATGTACAAACAGGCCAAAGATGTTTTGGATAGATGGAAATACTGATTACTGCTGTATAAGTACTTGGGGTACCGTAAGTACTTGAAAATGATAACTATGGATATGATCAGTTGGAAAAAGATTGTTGGAGAAAGCCAAGCACGACCCCAAATTCTGTCTATAGAGATCGTTACCACACCGTAATAATGTTTTTTTAATGTATGGATGACTTTGATCTGTGCGAGATGTGGTTTCAACACGATGGCGGTACATGCCATACAGCGGCTACCATCGAATTGTTGACATTAAAATTTTACAATAAGTTGATTTCGAGAAACGGACCTGTTAAATAAGCTGCATGGTTTTCGCTTGATAGCACATAGGCCGGAATGCACACGCGGGCACGACCATCAAGACGCTGAACACGTTCTCTGGGACTGCCCGTTTATGGGATCCGACCGAGCGGAGCTGTTTGCCAGGGTCCGTCCTAACACGGGCCCGATTGGCCACGCCGACTTGATATCAACCAAGGCCAACTTTGAGGCATTCGAAAAATTTGCTGCGTCATATGGAGGACGGAAAATTCCGATCCCTCCTTAGATTCATTATTTTACACGGGTCTTCATGTCATTAAAGATAAATAACGGCAGAGCAAGTCAAGATTCTTTTTATTTTCTAAAACTCTTTCTTTAACCATTAAAATGCAGTTTCTACATCAGTCCCGTGCAGTATTGCTTCGGGACATGGAAGTGTAGCACTAAAATCTTTTCATTTTGACTAGTTTATAGTATCATGGAAGGCGGCCGTGCACAAACCGCGACTGCATGCATGCGCATACATGGCGGGTAGAGATGGGGAAACTCAAATCATTGGCCTTCAAGGTCGTTCGATTTGACACCCCTGGATTATTTCCTGTATGTAAAGTCTAGCAACAGTTGACGTCTTGTTAACCAACATTGATCGTGTTACTCGTGATTCGTCGGCCAGCCGTGCTCGAAAAAGTGGCCCAAAACTGGACGTCCAGATTGTGCTTCGTCAATAACACCCGAAAGGATTAAACGTATTTTCTTGTGTTTTTTTTACAATTTAAAGATCTATCAGGTTAAAAAAAACATGATTTATTAGGATATTATAACTTTTCTATTATATCTTTGTGGAATACTGTGACCTCGCCATCACCTTAATAAGGACCGTGAATATTGTGAAATAGGTGCAGTGACGTTCCTAGACAAAATGCCGCCCCTAGGCAGCGTCAAAACGCCACCCCATTATACAGTATTTTTTATTATCCTTTCATGACTCAATCTAAGAAATACATTATTAACAAAATATATACTACAAAACTTAATTTAAATGTCATCTTTACTTCAATAGACAATATTGCGAGTCCACGGTTTCAGATATATTTAAAAATACACCTGACAACTTTCAAAACTTGTAAATGACTGGCAAAAATATTTAGATAAATTGATTAGGTACCTACCTAAATATGTACCTACCTATAATTCAAATATAATTCTCAAATCTACACGTGTCATTGCTGGCCATCAAGGAGTGATGTCCAAAGACAACGGAAGTAAACCAGACATCGCGAACCCGGTGAAAAAATTCTGCCTTGTTAAACCTTTTATGCTAATTAATACATTTTGTTTCCAACCAGTGAGCTGAATTTTTTAATAGAAAGATATTTCCGTTATTACTAAGTTTAGGTACCTATTTCTATATATATTTAATGATTCTGCCGCCCTTAGAGTAACTGCCGCCCCCAAGCAACGCTCAATCTGTCTACCCCCACGGGACGTCACTGAATAGGAGACTGAAGAATTCTGACCCCCACTTTCCATATCATTTACCTATAAGCCATGTGGTGGATGTCATCAGTTTTCCAATGAAGTCAGTCCTTTACGTGGACAGTCCGCTTCGTCCGTATAATATTTTAGTCCAATAGAAAATGGGAAACATTACTAACATAAAAAATATTTAACTGACATTATTAAAATTTATTATGTTGTTTTTTTAATTTAAATATATTCCTCATAAAAGAATTTGGTAGGTACACAAATAGCTACAATTAGATATTATAAAATTTAATAACCTATTTATTTGAAGATATAATAAATAGTTAACTAGTTTAATTTATTAAATAATTACTGCATAAAGGAAGAGCTAACCAATGAAAGCTATATTCGGCTTGAATGATTTTCTGCCATTTGTGATTCGGTCTGATGTTTTCGGCCTTTTTTCCTGCGTATAATTCATTATTATTTCGATCAATAGAAGATATTCCCGCCTATCATTTGTGGCGAACTTTACGTTTAAAGTTTAGCCCTCAATAAATTCCAATCACGAAGCTCCACGAAAGCTCGCGGATATTACCGCAACGTATCCAAGCCTAGTGCAAGGAGCATTTGTTATGATAAGCCTATATGGAAAGTAGGCATAATATTACGATAGTGGGGGTACAATTTACTAGGCCATTATGCAATAAAACCTTTGTCTATAAATATTGCATTTTTGTTTATAAAAAAAATATTTTTGATTAGATATAAATATTTTTGATTTATACCTGTTCATCATTACATTATGTTTTATTACTTTTAAGTGAATCTGAATTCATGTCAATTTATACTATGTTCATACATACTATTTAAAAACTTTTTATAAATGACTCGCCCATTAATTCTCTTGTAAATAGAATAAAATGAAGCTATATGTAATTAAATAAAATGCACTTTGTTCCTTCATATTGTGCTTGATTCAGTGCGTGAAACCAATGGGGAGGGTGAATAGTAAATCATACATAATAATATAATATAACACAGAAAACTATCTTTACAAGTACAGAATTGGGATAAATATAGTTTTGCTATGTAATTTTTATATAGAAACGACATTAAAATAAATATTTATCCAATACACCGTGAGTCGTGACCATTCAGTGTTTGGTATTCGCCTCATGAAAAGCTTCTTTTCTACGATCAACAGATAGTTTTTAATAATTATAATATAACATAAACTCAAATATTTACTTATGTAGTCATACTTGATAAAAGTCATCATATGAATGAAATACGTGCCGTAAAACAAATAGATAGTATGTGCTAATTAAAATAGTACTGCGTTTTTGTTTTTTTTTTAAAGCATAATCATCCCTCCTCCACCACCTTATCACAAAAGCACCTTTTATTAATTCTTTGATGGTTATGTATGTAAGTACCTACCGAAAACTTTGAATTTCACCGCTCGAAGTTTAAAAAATGCAGTTTTTTTATTCTCTGTATCTTCTTCAGAATTAGACTGGCTACGACTTAATTTTTTTATATAATCGAGATTGAAAAGTGTGTTAAATGTTTATGATTTTTAAAAAGTTTGAAAAAGTCCCCGGTTTCTGACCTTGTAAAAATTAGCCTTAGTTAATTATTAAGTGAGAAAGACAAAATGTATTTATATAAATAATTAATAATTACCAACAAATAAACGTTTAATTACATGAAAATGTCTGTTCATTCAATTATTTCCTAATAAAAACCTAAGCAGTGATATTTGTATTCTTACACAATATCGTGTTCTGAATTTTTACAAAGACTTTAAACATAGCTACAACCGAATCCGTTGCTTATATTTATTCTAATTTAACGAATAAGAAGAGAGCATGTTGTAAATACAATGACGTCTTTATCGTAAAGTTAGATTGTCTCCAAAATGGCATTGTTACGTAAGAGATGTTAGTAATAAGCCAAAAGGAATATGCGTAGACTCTCAGGAGAGTGGCGTACGGAGAAAAGACAAATTTCAAAGAATCCACTTTATACGAGAAACCGTTATGCAACATGATGATCCGTACAATATTATATTATGAGATGTATGCTTGCTATAAGGGTATTATTACAGTACGTAACTATCGATGAAGTACTCACCATAATGATTATTTATTTCTCTATTTGTGCCGAAAGTCTATAACTACATTACAGTGATACTAAAGCTCATGATACATATTTTATATAATAGCAGTAATCAGACAAGTCTCGAATCTACGACTAGGTAATTGACATCCGGCACCTTATTTTTAAACAAACATAATTATTTCGGTAGTAATTAAATATACATTTGGCAAAACACATTATTTGGTAGTAGTCGGTTATCCTGGATACAGCGGCAAACACATTTTAAAAATAGCCGATATACTGGAATATTTATTAGGATAACCTAAACTAACCCAACTTAGCCTAACCTAACCTAACCTCACCTAACCTAACCTAACCTAAACTAACCCAAACTAACAAATAATCCAGTATATCTGTTATTTTCAAAATGTATTTGCCATGTATCCATGATAAACGTATAGAATCGATTATATATATGATAATTTTAAAATACCTATACGTGGTTATGGATTTTTTTTTTACTTACTAAAAGGGGTTCGAAATTATACATTCTCTTGCACCAAAAAAGTATAAATAACAAAGATTATATATTTTCTATTAGTTAAGAATATTTTAAATTATGCAAAATTATAATATTAATTACATTTAATTCTACATGATATTCTTAATAGTTATTTCGGTTGTAAAACTTTTACCATGATTAAAAATATAAACATGACTAATAAAATAGCTATCGATTAAAAAATATCATGTAGCATCTAATATAATTTATTTAATTCTGACTCAATTAACAGTTTCAAATGATGTTAAATATGTCTGAGGTATTGTATGTATTGTAATTTACAAAATGTCGTTCTATCGAGAATACACAGTTAACACAATAAGTTAAAGACAGTAATGATTTTCAAGCAAATGCGAAAATCGTTTCGTTAAAAAGTAGAAAAGTCATAAAAAATCATGTTTTTTACAATCTGAGTGTAAAATATAATTATTAAATGTGTGAGCAATCAATCCCGTGTAAATATCATAGTAACATATTATTATCTGTTGCTATCCCACTTAATAGCGGTTCGTCGCATAGGCAAAGTCTTAACAAGGGGGCATTCAAACCTATCAGTGCCACGAGTCTTTACATGCCTAAAACCGCCACTGATTAAACCAATTAAAATTATAGCCACTAAGTTTAAATCAATTTATAGACACATCATGAGTCTATATTGAATCTATATTGATGTATTTGATGCATTAATATTCTGACCCGTTCACATGTTTTTAGTCAAAATTTAGAAGTTAGTGTTTGCTCTCTTATTTAATATAAAAATAATATTTCCCTACTTCACTGTTGCAAATAATGTCAAAATGGTGTTGTTACCGTTACTGACGAACAAATAAGAGACGAACATAGAGATGTATATTGAGATATCAAGCCAAGCCCTTAATACAACATCAAGCAAATCCAGAAAAGCTTTTATCTTTCAGTCGGGAATGCCTTCTGAAAGGTTTAGTGGGGCATGTAAGAAAATAGCACATCCCACGGATGTGTTAACATTTTTTTTGAAATCCTTAAGGATTTACTAGGATTCAAATATGCAGCTTCTATACACGATTGTGAGAAAATTACAACCCCCTCTCTCTAGCTTCAGCGAACCCATATTTTCTCGCGCGTATTTTTCATGGGATAATTACTTAGAATTGCTGAGATGTTGTTTTTTTGCGATATATAATATATGTAATGGACATTAGTAAAAACTTAATAAGTAAATGTTTTTTTTTCATTTCAAGATAAACCTTTTAACGTACTTAATCAACAGACGTTTGATATTTATTAGTCGTTTTGTGAATAGACACATAGTTTGTTGGTTTATGCCATATCTACCAAAAAGCTTAAATACATAGTGAATTCAACATATAATTAAAATGACTACATGCATGTAAACACAAGTATTACAACATGCATGATAACTTCTTCGATTTGGCTAGATGTTTTTTTTTAAACTGCCATGCGTTTGTCAACATAACATATGAACAGATTCCAATTTGAAAAAACCAACAGGTCCACAATGATGTTTTTTACACGTTCATATCAAGTTAATTTGTTAGATAATAGGTAAATATCATAGAAACTCTACGTGTTAATACCAAATCTACTCCACCCTATAAAATACCCTATAGTTAATGCCGATATTTCTTATCAAAAATATTTAATTAGAACCCAAATAAAAACAATTATAATACAAATTAGAATAAGTAGGTACACGATCGCTACTAAGGAACTAAGCTTCACTTTCTTGCATCCTTGGCCTTGGACTTGGAATGGCCCGGGAAAGTTACAAAAAATCCTAACGCAAATGTCTGCCGAAGCAGTCGGTGACGATTCTAGAAATCTTGGCCCAAGTACCAATGCAATACAGTTTTATTTGATTTTTAATGTGGTTGGTTTTACACGCACCGCGAATCGAGAGGGTGGCCAGGGGCGACGCGATCGCGGTTATCCCGTCAAAATAACAGTTTGTTATAACGTGATAAGATAATAATAACACTACCTAACCATCGCGTTATAATAAATACAAAGTTACGAACTACTAATAATCATTACAACGAGTGATAAATAATCAAAATGTAAACATATCAATATTTCGCGTTGCCCTGTAACAAGCTCCTACGACCGTATATGTAACCCGTGTGTAAGTAATTAATTTTCAGATCTTTATAAATATATCCATAAAGTTATTGTGTTAATTATTATAAATCTAACTCTGCACAGTGGTCTCAAATGTTATACCCCGTATTTCTTCAGTTTTACCGAGAAATAATTATGATCCAAGTCCCTTCATTGAAATTCTAAATAAATGAAAGACTCATGAGCATCCCACTCCCAATACTACATCCAGGTAGGAGGATTTATCATACATATGAAGTCATTGTATATAAAAATAATATTACATAATAAAATAGATGATTAATTGGTACTTAATTGTTATAATAAATATTATTTTTTGATCAATTTGTCATCGGTCCGAATGATATATGGAGTGAATGCGTAGACACTCATGGAAGCAACCCTTAGACACGGGCTCAGTTATCATCTGTATCTATAATAAAGTTGCGAATCTGGAGGTGACGTCAATGATGAAATAGACCAATGAAAGAAAAACGAGAAAATTAACACACTTAGTCAATTTACGGGGTCATGCGGTACCCAGAGAGATATAAAGAGGTGGTAGATATTCGTATGATGCAAAAAAGGATATCAGGTAAGTTACGGAGCAAGACTCTGGCAGAAAAAAAACGCATTGGTTTAGGAATTAGACTGAATCGGGCTGGTTTGGACTCAGCACTACATCCATGTTTAGAGAAGTGGTAGGGGAATGATTAACAAAACCATTACCGATGTCATATAACTATGGTTATGACTAGGCTTAGGATTCTTAGATATTTAAATATTTTTTTTGAGCGGCCCCACAACCAAATATCAAAAATATCTATCTTGAAACATTTAAACCCTATTTGTAAGCACCTATTTTTAAATATTTTTGAATAATTACACATTTTTACATATTCTAGGTTTAAGCACATATTTTCACATAAACACAAAATTTCAATGTTCCTGGACCAATTAAACAGTGTTTTAAATAAAAATACTGGTCTTCAAACGTTGCAGAATATTAAAGCTCTTCAGATGTTTCAATTTTTTCTACTTCAGCAATAGTTTCATTTACATACGCAATAATAACATCTGTAGAAGCAGAAAGAAGTTTTTCCGTGTATAAAAATTTGCTAAGATCAAATCGTCAAAGATTCACTTTCGAAAATTTAAAGCATTATTTTATTATTTATTGAATAAAGCGTTTTCTGTTTGTGAATAAATAATAAATTAAACTGTTGAAATATATATGATTTATTAATTGTAATAGGTTACTTATTTAAATTTTTAGCACCTATTTTTGTTTTTTAGCACATATTTATGAAATGTTAATAACATATTTTCCAATTATATCTACATATTTTAGGTACCTATTATTCATTTTTATGACCTAAAAATCCTAAGCCTGATTATGACAAATGAAGATATAAATTTAATGGCGTTAAAATCTGTTGGTGGAAAAAATCACTGCGTCAATTAAAATAAAACACAAAACAGCACACCAGGATTCTCTATTGATGAAAAATTATTTATATTTTTTACGATTTAAATATCAATGTCTACAAAAAGCACTTTGAAAATTATGTAGGTATCCAATAAATTCTCCGAATTACTTTATAATTCATAATAAGCTGATTACCTACATGTACTTAAAAATGAAGGTTTGTCAATAAATTATTATGCTTTGACTTTTTACTACGTAAATAATCTAGTTAGTGCTTTTTTGTCGTGGCCTTTGATATGTGAAATATTTAAAAAATATATTTTTACTAAGGAAGAATTTTTTTGGGCTCATTCCATTACGAAAAAGGCTTAGATACTTTCTTCACATCGCGGTCTTCTCGAGAAAATCTTATATTTTTGGGAAGGAAAAATACTTCTTTATCGATAAAAAATCTTTGTAAGGCTATTTCTTTTTGGAACTAAAAACTCTCTGAAAGGTCGAATTTTAGAAAGATTTTTGAGTAGGTACTCGGAAAAATCAAAACGCAATACTTACTTTGGTTTGCTTTAAGTAGAAAGATACATTAATGATAAATTATTAAGTCAATCTATAATGCATGATAAGATACGTATTATATATTTTATTTACCACCTTGGGAAGATTATGATACTTGCATGAGTGATATTTTCTATACGTATATTCACCTGATTATAAACTCATTGTATAAAATACGTTTTTCTAAATTTGTTTCCATTTAGTAGGCATTGCCGAATGTTATCAATCGCTATAAATCTTTGCTACTTATCTGGAATTCAATTGAGCCGTAGCTATATACTGACATCAGTAATTATGTACACTTAAAACTCGAATATTGTTAAATTATTCGACAGTGGCACCATGGGTGATTTGGGGTGTATTCGAATTGTATGCTATAATGCCTGTTTCAATACTAGCGAACTATACCACTACACCTGCAAGTCTATTTTACCATTCATATAACACAACTGTGAATCGATTTACTTATTTATAACTAAAAGCTAAAAAATTGCACGTACATCAGTTAGAACTGTAATGAAAATATATAAAGTGGCTTACAAGTGACAATACATAAATTTAGTCTCAGTTGGAGCTCAAAAATCAATTATTGTATCCGTCCTATTCTTTACTGAAGCAATCGATTGATTACCTGCGTAGGTACCTATTATATTATCTACTCTCTATAAGTACATATTCATATTATCAATAATTTAAATAATAAATAAATTATTTAGAACACTTGCGATACAGTAGTAAATTTATTATAATATATATTGGACAAAACTAGTGGCTAGCATTTTTTTTTTACCAAACTCTGATAAACATCCAAAGTATAATACATCGGCTTATAGAGTTAATAATTGCATAGATTATTTAATATAACTGTAAGAATTTCATTTAACAATAATGAAAATTCCATAAATTCGTAATCCAGCTGATAACTGTAGTTTTTGAATAGAATAAAATTCTATAATATTAACTAATGATAAGGTACTCGTAGCATACAATACGAGATACGACTATTTAATATATTATGTTAGTACAGTATACCGTAAAGGTTAAAACGTCAATATTATGTGATGAATAAAGAGGTTTAGTAATATTGATATCATATTAGGCCCTTAGACCCCAATAAATCATTATATTCTCTTCTCAGTGGGCTATCATCACATCATTTACGTCACTCTTCGCTTTTTCGCATGATCTTTCATTCGCTTTGCTGCAGAACCGTTAAGTTCGTTCATCCGGCAGCCTTGTCAGCTGTATTTTCCTATTACCCTGTTAATAGCATATTCACGTAGTACATTATAATAGGTCAGATGCTCTCATTGTTTTACTCACAAATATATTTTTTAACACAAAATGAATCATGTTGGACTTATTTTTTATTAACATGTAAGTAAGAAATTTTAATGTAATCCTTATTATATAAAATATTAGGTACCTATATGAAAGCTGTAAATCTTATTTATTTAGTTTCAATTTCATGTGCAAATATACTAATTTATTTCTTGTTTATAAGGCCATGATAACCATATTTTTCATAGTATTTAAAAATGTATATCATTATATACGTAACTATTCATTCAAATGACAGCGTTTGTTTGATAACAAAATGTAATAAGACGTAACTAAGTACCTACACAACTTTATAATATTACAAGCTTAGATTATAGAAAAATCAAGAAACAAGCAATACTGTCTTTTTATCGTAATTGCTGTCATTTATTTTAGTATCACTCCATGTACCTATCTATATCTATTTTTAAACGCAACAAGAAGATTTCATAATCTTCGGTTTATTTATTTAGTGTCATGTGTGTTGACTTATTTAGAGTATTGTTTTGGTAGCCGTAATAAAAACTTAAAAATACGCTGTCAAATAAGAAAATATAAGAATAATTGTTACATTCGCAAACCTGACTTGAAATGTAAACTAAAATGAATTAGATAATTGTATAATATATTTTTATTTTCGTTAGTAGAATTGTAGATTTTTGTCTACTTCATGAATAGGTTTTTTAACAACCATTTATAGACCAAATGATTATGTCATTCACTTAATTCTTCTTTTTGTCTTTCGACCATGTCCGATCCTAATAGAATCATATGGGCCTCCACAGAGTGGAGGTTTGTATTGACAGATTTTATTTTTAAGAGATATAGATGTCAGCCACTTGCTCAACCTATTAGGTCCATACTCTGACTCATACACAAATTGAAAAACAACTTGTCATTCCCAGGATTCGTACCCGAGACCCACGACGCAATAGGCCAACGCTTAAGCCGCGCGGCCATCGAACTTAATTAATAAACAATTTATTATAAGAATGTTTTAGATTTTGATTTACGAATTGTTTTCTTAAATTATTTCTTTTATTAAATGAATAATTAACAACATTTAAGAATGTAACATTCTTTATTGAACACGTCAGATAAGTTTATAACCACTAGAAAAAAAACTTTTTGAAAAAATACGACAGCTCGCAATAGCTCGTAGATGAACATCTATAATTGTACCTGTAGTTATGCATAGTTATACAGATATTTATTGCTAGACTCAACGTGTGAAGTGTCTGGGTACTGAGGACGTGCCTGGAAAAGTGGTTGAAGCGATGAGAAGCTATAAGTAGTAGGCGAGGTAAAAACCACGCCCTCTTCCCTCAACCTTAAAAGTCGATAAAAAAATCTGCAGGGTTTTTTTTTCAAATCGGCTACCCCAAATCATTTATCTTAGTGCGCGCCTGACCCTGACTAATGATAATGATAAATGAAAAATATTTTTTTACACAAATGAACCATATTTGGACCGCTGTTCCTGTATTGGTAATCTATTTAATAGAGGTTACCGCCTTAACTTGTGTATTACTGGGCTCGTTCAGTAATGGAGAGATACGGCCATTTTATTACGTCTTCACGTGCCTGGTAATGGCGCCACATATACACACATCCTGTAAATAATTTCATTTAACTTCTTCTTATTAATATGACCCACATACAAGATGAAAAACGACCAGAATCTGAAGGCTTTCTTTGAAACTAATGGCTCGGTCCCAGTTATAAAAAGATTACACGAAGAGCGAGAGCTCTAAAGTCACCACACTTTTTAGTATTTAGGTACTGTATATTTTTTGTCATTTAACAGACGATAGGTATAACCACTTTTAAACAGGTCAGTTGTGTGAGATCATCATCGGGGGGGAGTAATAGGAAGTTGCTATGTAGTCCCCGATGTTACAAATATCTGTTCTGCAGGTTGCAGATGTGTGGGTGACATGGAGTGTTTCGGGACGTGATGAATAATACACAGAGATGGTATTTTCATGGTTTTATTTTGTGGTAATACATTTAGTATAAACAAGGTACAAAGTAAACGACTGTCACATTTATATCGGTTGAGTTGGAATATTTACATTATAATTAGGAATTTAGATTAAGTGAGACGCGGAACAAGGACGCGTTGTCGACTACGTTGTTGAAAGGACAAAATGCAACTGTTATAGGACGGTCGAGAGGCAACCGCTTCCTTTTTCGTTTTTGCGTAGTTGTTTATGGTTTATTAATGACCATAGACAACAACATGACAGTTTGTAGGTTTATATATAAAACCTCTACATTTCTCTCTCGATGTCACCCTCATAACTAACCCGGCTCTCACATCAAAACTCGTCTCGCCTGCAACGCGTATATCGATGTGACTTCACCGTTATTCACAAAACACACGGCGCCAAATGGAGCTCCGCAGATTAGTCGAATGCGACTTTTCAGTTTGAAAAAAAAAACATCTAGGTAAGTAGGTACTGTTGCAATCGACGACAAGTTGCATGCTTCTCAAAGTCAAAGACGCCAGAACTCATACAAACACCAACGAATTGGTCATTCCTATACCGGCCCGCCGATCGCCGATCGCCGCATCCAAATATCTATACGTTTCAAAGGTGAGAGTATATCATTCATAACTTGGCACTCCGGCTCTAGGATGAAAATGGTGTAAGTAATAGGTATATTCTAAAAATATTTTTTCACATATTATTTTTTCTGTCTATTTATTTGTTACTACGTATAATTAATACAAGTAGATACCTACATATCATTTTATCTAATTTTATGCGAGATAATCAGGCAAAGAGGTGTATCTGTATAGTAGAGTGCATAAAAGCAACGTTATAAAATATAAATACTCTACGTGCGACTGTTGCTAGGTGGATATGCGCGGTCTTCATATGCAACACCGGATCGACGTTATTGGAAGGTTTGATTTATGGCTGTGTGGCAGACGAGGCGAGTTTAGATGTGAGAGCCGGTTTAAGAACACGGTCACTCTAGAATAAATAGACACTGGTTAGACTACGATGAATGGCAGAAAACGCGACATGATTTCGTTTGATTTTATTCGAATTTAAGGAAGTTATAATTTAATCAAAAAGCTAATAGCACTTGGTTTATGTATTAATGTAGATACTATATTTTTATATTAAAAGTATCTAATCACCCATTGTAAATACTTATCATACACTCTTATTGAGATATTAATATCGAATATGGGATATAAGATTGCAACTAATGTGGTGGTTAGATGATTTTTTTGTAACACCATCCAGCTTATACTAATCAATGTTTCTTTCGTTCCCAAATGATTACCTCTTCAATTCGCCAGCGGGGATAACAAAATGAATTCATGACATAAATACAAAAAATCATTAATTTTCTCAAGACACAAATGGGTTAAGACACCCCCAAAGGCCAATAATCAGATACTCGTACGAGGACAATTTTTGTATGGGGACTCATTAGTTCTCCATCAAGTTTGCCGATGGGAAGTTTGTTTTTAAGATAATTTCCAAGAAGTGAGCTGCAACTCTTCATAATAATATAATAATATTATGATGTTTGTCGTTATAATTAGGAAGAGCTTTACTTCGAATAATATATACATATATTTACATGATTATAAGACAAGATATTATCATTAGAACTATATAATATAATATTATGTTTGTTTTTGCTTTACTAAAAGAGTATTTAAATTCTTATATTACAATAAATAGGTAATACAAGAGGCCACAAAAGTTTTGCGTAGCATCATAACATAACTAAAAAACTACAGTTTCTTGGGTTACATTCTGAAAGAACAAAAGTACAGCTTTTCCCATATTACCAAATGAAATGAAAGATTAACGGCATTGAAGGCTAAAGAAGACGCCGACTTTCATAATTTAATAAACTCCGTGATTGGTACAATTGCAGTTGCAGATACATCGAACTATTCCAGTTAACAGATAATTAAATAAAGATCGTCTTAATGGTGATCAACCTTAGAAAAAATGGCATAAAAATATATTATATAATAAATAAAATTACGTTAATTTTAAAGATATTGTCATTAATAACTTACAGGTTTAATTAAACCCCCTTTAAATGACGACAGTTTTCAAAGATAATCTTTTAAATTCTAATGGATTTAAGTTTTGTACTATTCCATTTGAGTCGTTTTTTCGGCATGGGTTTCGCCTTTCGACATCTTCAGGCATTGTGTGCACTCACAAAATGTAAATACACACTGACAACGAATTCAGTTCAATTAATTCTAACTTATATAATAAATTAATACAATAAAGTAGTTAAAAACTTTATCATCCACCTATTACGTCAAGGATCACAATAAAAATATAAACATCAAATTATCAATAGTTGAATGGTTGTAAAAATACCCCTATCACTAATAATACAATCATTATGCGTATATATCGTCAAACCTTAATTATAGTATATAATAATTAAAGGCCGGATCTTTCAAGTTTTTAACCGTCAACCCATAAAAAAACACATTAAAATGGTGGACGAATCCAATATCCTAAGGAGACTTTTGCCCAAATGATTCTTAGTATGGATTTCTACAATTAGTCAGTTGTTTTTTCTGGCAGCTCAGGTGCGATGGTAATTATTGTAATTAAGATAATCGTCTTGCCAATATTATAACGCGACTTGCGGCCACCACAAACGAATTCAAATTCGCAAAATGCAATTAAAAAGGTCGCATTACAAAATTGATGGTTTGTTTTATTGCAGGTAAGTAATGGTAAACCATTTTTATAAAATGCGTGTAGAATATGTTTTTTCATAATTAAATATCGAATAGCTTTTGCGTACCTACCACTAATATAAATACAAATATTGGAAGACTTTGTCCGCTGACCCGTTTTATCTTCTAAATGTATCATATTGATACCTATTAGTATTATCAAGCAACAATACCGTACCTACATATCGATAAAAAAGTCACATACCTACTTGTTTATTTCTTTAGATATTTAAGTATTTTGAGGATGCTCTGCCCAAACTGGTCTATTTGATTATAAACTATTGACATTGAAGAATTTCATCAAATCGATCGTAAGAAATTTCATCTTCAAAATACCAGTGGCGTACATCTGTAGATGCGAGACATCCCTGAAAATATTCGTTTGAACCTACTATTATAATATTATGTATTGCGTAAGCCGTAATTGCATTCTTCCAAAGGTTTTGCAATATAATATTGCTTCAGATTTTCACTTAGTCATTGTATTACGTTAATATTTATTGTTGTTTAATTTAATAAAACGCATTTTTTTGTAGTACTTATTCCACTTTTAATCAATAAATTAGGACCGGTTTCGTTCGCATCAGAGGGACATTTTCAACTGAACAAGGGAAGATTCAGTTGAAAATGTCCCTCTGAGGCGGATGAAACCGGTCCTAATTTATTGATTAAAAGTGGAATAAGTACTACAAAAAAATGGAGCCATTGTCGAAAACTACCCAATCAAGACTCGTAACTGGACAAAATCTGACATTCGAATGAAATTTTCAAAATGGCGTCCTATGGTAGTTCGTAGTTCCATTTTTGGCCATTCTACAGGTAAGTTTGTAGGTGTGTAACGTTAAAAAAAAGTCCCGCCGTCCCATTTAATACATTGTACGCTAAAGGCGCGCCGATTAGGTGGCCATTCGACATAATTAGCATTATATTTAAATGTTGTTATTAAAAAGTAATTATCTGATATATGATTTAAATACTTACATATTATAAAGTGTAAAGAACTATTCATCACATAAAACGACTGTTACCTAGATACATATGTCATTAAAACACTTTATAATATGTACTTTCGTACTTTTTCCACATTTATTCCATAATGTTGATATTCAACCGATTTTATCTTAATGGACATTTTCAATTGAATAACAGTACAAAATATAGGTAGGTACATATATTATTGCATAAAAAGTCAATTAAGTATAGAGGACGATTGTTTACTTGAACTAACTTGTTGGTGATATTTGTCCTTATTTATTAAATGACTGATTTATATACATTAAGAAATAGCGTAACTTCAAAACTGTGAAAAATTTGCAGTGTTTAAAATTCACCTGCCGTAGGTGTATGTATCAAAAAAGGTTCCCGACCAATGACAAAAACTTGAAGACGATTTTATTGCTTTTGTCGCATGATACGTACAAGAAGTCCACAACTTTAAAATGAATTATTTTCCATACGATAGTATGTATCATCATCAACTGTAGTATATACCAATATTGTATATAAATTTATGTTTACATTTTAGATATAATAGTGCAACCATCTATAGTGCTTTTAAAACAATATGAACGGCAGGTTTACATAGGTCGTAAGTGCGTTTGCTAGTCACGCAGCCTTCGCTATCGAGGCTTGATAATTATATATTATATACTTACACAATATTATATATGTGACATATTATAATATTTAGGAATATTATATTTCATCCATTGTTGTTATTTTTAAGTTAATAAGTCAAAAGAATAATATCAACTAAGATTTAATAACAATAAACAAAAATGCAAAATGTACAAAGTGTTTAAAAGTACCTTATATACCTTCTAGAGGAAAGTGGTATAATGGTCCCTATATCTAACGGGTACGAGTGGCAAAAATATTAATCAATAAATTCTAATTGATTTATGTTTTGTACTAGGTATTCTATTAGTCATTATTTACGACCGGGTTATGCCTTCTGGCTTCTTCGTGCACTATGCGCACTCACCGATCGTAAATGCACATTGACATAATAAAAGATTGTTAAAACCTTCTCACCTATTAGTAAAGGATCAAGTAAAAAACAAATTTTGATTATCTGAAGTGTTTGTGAAAACCCGTAATGAATATATTACATACTATTAATACATTCAATAGGTAAGCCCGTTAAAACGTCATTTCCCGTAAACAATGGAACCAGCTAATGTGAAATATCACGAAATATACCTACTCATTAAATAAAAACAAATAAACAATTTTAAGCTATAATCCATAATCGTCAAAACTGAAGTGATCTCGGATTTTAAGAAAATACGTAGATCAGTTAACAAACGCGCAGGTTAAGTTTTTTTTGTTTTTTCTACCATATTACTATAACATCAAATTATAGTTTCATGTGTGAACTCCCAGATTGGATAAAGCAATAAACTATTAGAACCAAGGTCAACTTGTTAAGGCAAATGGTAGGCACTGCAACTTTACTGTGTTATACCTATTTATATCTAATATTTTCTTAATAAAATAATTTATTATCAATGGTATTAGGTAATATATATACACAATGTATCAATGTCGACTAATTATGATTGTATCATTTTGATAACTTCCGAAATAAATAATTATATCGGGTTTATATATTTCATTGAAATAATACTATGATATATAATTTATAGTAGTAGGGAGTAGCAATTAACAGAAAACGCATG
The DNA here is from genome assembly GCF_057557595.1 of Rhyacophila brunnea. Lineage (NCBI taxonomy): Eukaryota > Metazoa > Arthropoda > Insecta > Trichoptera > Rhyacophilidae > Rhyacophila > Rhyacophila brunnea. The sequence continues at coordinate 1,442,232 of NW_028232796.1, read as the reverse complement.
TACTTACATATTTTGCATGATGAATATAAAGTGTTTGAAAATGGCCTATAAAAATGTCAAAAAAAACATTACAACATCAGTACCTATATATTAAAATTGAATATCTCAATATGTCCAACCACTTGCTTGAAACACAAAAGTACGATTTGAAGTATCTTTCGTACGAAACTTTTTCTAAAGGGTTTCATTAACCACGTATGTCCGATATTCCCCATTTTACCTATCCATAAATCCATATAATATAATAATATGTTTTCATATTATATATTTTCGTAGTATCAACATAATATACGAAATCATTCAGATTTGGTACGATTTTAATAATACACTAGCTGTCAGGTCCTTCTCATTATGGGAGCAAGTGTGAATTGTTATTTGATAGTGAAAATAAAAGTAGTTTAGTAGAAATTTTAAACTTTGATTTCAATAATAGGTATATAAAAAGTGGAATATTATTAAATATTATAGATATTACTTTTAACAACTAATTCTTCCACTCTATACGTAAGCGCTTCATTAATTTCTCCAAATAGTATAGTATATCTACTAATAGCAGCGTTTCTATATAATTAAGTATCGATAAAGTCTCTTGCACATATTATCAATATCATTTATTTCATATTTCATTGTACCTACTACATCGTACAACTTATTTTTATGAAAAACATAGGTTCCATAAATTATTAACGCATTTTTTAATTAAAAAATGTTGTAATATTCGAGTACGTCCCAAAAAAAAAGGACTCCAGATGTCCGGTGTCTAAAATAATCAATAAATACTACATTATTTAAGAGGTGTAAAATCGTCAATATCTACTAGTAATGTAATGGAGTTAACTAATGAGATATATCAATAATACCTATCAGTTTTTAAAAAGTTATACATATTAGTTAAACAAATATTCTTACATGCTACTAATTCAATTGAGTATCTTCGATCAATAGTATTAATATGATAATTTTAATTAAAAATACCAATTATTTATTAATTAGAACCAATTCTGAATAACAAGATAAGTAATGGAAATTATGTAATTTGATATTTTGTTTTGTTAATGTTACTTACATTAGTAGCATCGCAATCGTATCAATAAATGTATGTATTGGCCCACCGCTTACTAGCGCGACGTTTTGTTTTTGTATCTACGGTGGGAAGGGAAGATTAAATTAAAACATAATATTTAGCTTCGATTGCAATAATGTATTAGATTTTTTATGTAGAGCTCTACAATTCATTCGTACCAAATCGAACTAATATTTTAATTAACAATACCTGAGTTAGGTATATCGATTCAACGAAATACAGTTTTGGAAAGTGCAGTGGTGGTAAATGGGTCAAACTGATTTCAAATATCTCTGCTCAAATAGGATTGGGTTGTCTGTGCAAATATCATAATATACCCAATTCTCCAAATACTATTATTACTGAACAAACAGGTAAGTACTTTATTGAACACGTATATTCAGCGAGCGACGGATCTACATTGGCCAAATATCTATAATCTGTAATAACACAGTACCTACCTATTGGAGAGTGCCTAATGGAAGAATTTATATTGAATCGAGCTTTATTGTATTCAAAATACCAAATCTCGAACACAATTTCAATGAACATTTCACTAACAACATTTTACCTGTATTGTAAGGTCACCTTTGAATTACATAATTTAATGATGATGAATGATGAATGAAGATTTTAAGAATGTAACAATTCAAGATACATAATTTGAAAATACATGTGAGAAATATATAACCACTAGAAAAGTCACCCAGTGGGAGTCGAATCAATTACTTACTTACAGTGAAACCCTGACTCTACGTTTTTCAAAGGACCATAAAAAACGATAAATGCGGGATATATAAACAAAATTAAAAAAACACGTTTTCTCCTGGATTCTAGATTTTTCATGGGGGAGCATTTTGTTTGCGACTTATAAAAATTCGTGATATGAGATGCGAGGTAAGCCTGAGCGCCGACCGACCTGTGCAAACAAAGCGACGCAACTGAAAGGGGTATGTATCATAAACAATTCTACGAAAGCGAAATGAACAATATTCAACAAAAACGGTCAATTTGTGACGGGAATATTTAGATTTAGACGATAGATCGAGGAAAACGATAAATCGGGGGACGGTTAATGTGGGATTATTTAACATTGATCTTATGGGTGTTTGGCGGGAAATGAACGATCCGTGCGGGAAAACAATATGCGAGAACGGTCGATAGGAGTTTCACTCTATATTGTTTGTTCAATAAAGAATGTTCCATTCCATTCGTTGAATAACAAAATAGTTTATAAACAATAATTTAATATCAAAAATATCTTTAAATCGTGTTATTATATTTATGGGAATATACAAAATTGTAAGTACTGTGATTGTTTATTGTCATCAAATATTATAATTAATTTAATGTAAATAAATGCTGCATTTTTTTCAGCGGTTAGAGTTTCTTCTCTTTGTTGTGTTTATTTTTATCAATATTTTCTCCGCTTCATAAAATATTAACTTCATTAATTTCAGGAAACATCCCCAGTTGCTGCAGAGACGTCTCAATTTTCAGAGATAACTCTTCACTACGGATAAGTTACCTCTTTTCATTAGAATTAATTAAAATTAGGTTATTACACAGAATAACAGATGTCTCCGTTTCACGAACGAGGGGAAAGGCGAAAAGTAAATTATTTTACATATATAAATAAGCGTGAAATTAAAACACTCTTTGAGACTATGAAGATGCCATCAATCATCTTTCCCTAGCCGTTTAAGTCTCTTCGTTTTCAATATAGATAATAATTTATGAATGAAATACTAAAAAAAAACTACCAAAATAAAAACCAAAATATATTAATTCGAATATGAACTCATTTCCCTTTTATTTATTTATACGAAAACATAACATTGTGGACATAACAATTCTAAATTCAAGACGTGCACAACATGAAATTTACATTACAACAAATATTGCCCTCACAAGAGAGAAGAAGAGAATATATAAAATAATAATAATAAAAAATAAAATAAAAATAAATACTTACTTAAGTACAATTTTATACAGAAAAATAAAATTTCGAACACAAAATACATAGCACGTCACCGTCAATGTCTTGGGGAGCGCATTGACCAGTCTTGCACCACTCGCTAATGGTGCCTGATAGGCTTGACACGAGGAAACTGTTCCGATCCTGAATGAATCATGGCTGCGACCACATCTGTAATCGACAGAATTTAAATTTAAAGAAATAACTGTTATCATTAGTATTGATTGTAAAAGTATTTTTTACATTTTCGCGCACGAGCCGCATTCTTAGGTCACATTCAAGCTGAAAATAGTTTGGGGGGTCCATTTCGACAAAATATCTATAATAATTTATATTTAAATTTTTAATGCGGTAGGAGGAGGCGGGGTTAACAAAATTCAGAAATGAGGTGCCACTCATGAATTTACCCCATCTACTAGCTTCAACAGTGGACCCCCCTAGCACTTTTCCGGGTACATACCTCATACTCAGATACTCCATATTTCATTATACTGTAGGTAGGTATATCAATTTACATATTTGTCGGTAGGTACGTATCCTTCAAGATATCTACATACCCATATAATATTTTTCATGACTATTAACATAGGTACGCGTCATTTGCACAATCCGTGCATCGCCTAGCCACGATCTTTTTAGACCATGCCTCAACTGAAGTATAGCTTTAAAGAGTCAAAAGGAGAGAATGTCACATTAACTGAATTAAGTCATGGTATGGATATAGATATAATTCGTTATTACATGCGACTGTTAGAAATATCATTTTGAAATCTATACTCCCATAAAAAAAAACTAATTAAATACTTTAAGAAATACTCTTATTTTGCAGAACACTGCAGTATTGCCGATTAATCTTAATTACTGTATGCAAAATTGAACATGGAATAGAGTAAAATAAGCAATTAGCGTGGGTAGACAGCAAATTGGTTCGATTCTTTGTTAGATAATGACATTTTGATTAATTGTTTTTTAAATATTAAAATCTGCTTTCTGCACATCGTAATGAAAAATGATAGTCTGAAATATCAATTATCCCACGTTAATAATGATATAATCAGCTAGATATCTTTATTAAATTTATCAAACTGACAAATTCAATGTCACTTGTCTATCGATATAATATTACTTCTGGATTTAAAAAAAACCTAACAAATCCAAAAGCTTTACAGTGCTATTTGAAATATTATGTATGATAATCTTAAATCGTCTTTTGATGGATAACACCATAAAATCACATTTGATCAACGAACAAATTATTCAAATTCAATTTTTTTGTACGTTTTTGATCGTATCATAAGTGATACAAAAATTATTTAAAAATACATCTGCGTATGACATAATCACAACATAAAGCGTGATTGTATTATATGCTTTGTCATTAAATTATTTATTACCTTGCTGCATTCACAAATAATGCAATTTGCTATACAGTTTTTAGTAAAATTTGAAGAAAATACATATACGTACCTATCAGTGGCGAAGGGTGGAGGTAGGCTGTTAAGATCCGACATAAATAGTGCACATTAAACTTTGTAAGTCATACGTATTTGTTTTCATTGAAATAAGACCACAATCTACAAATGATGTTGGTTAGTTTTTTTAATTCAAGGAAACCCTGTGAAAACCAAGCCATAATAGATAATAGTCAAAAATACTCCATCTATAAAATATCTAAAATTGTGCGACTAAATCATTCATAACCTTGGATATTTTATAGATAGAATAATATTTTTATCTGTTTTAGTTTGGTTTAGTCATGGCTTAATGAATTTAAAAAATATTATCAACAATATGTGTAATATGTATTATTAATCTAATGAAAAAGTGTGCACAGTTTTTTCGTATATCCCAAACTATATCAAAACTACTGTGGCTTGGTTTGGGCAGGGTTTAATTGAATTTTAAAAACTAACCAACACCATCTGTAAATTGTAGTCTTAGTTCAATGAAAACAAATACGTATAACTGACAAAGTTTAGCGTGAACCATTTATGGCGGATCTTAACAGCCTACCTCCACCCTTCGCGACTGGTACCTATACATATGCCCCTTACTGCTGATTGACACATAATACATTAATCAGGTACATAATATTGATGATAGGATGATAGGTACACGTTCAAAAATGATTACCAATCGATAGTAAACAATTAATCGTCACTTGAAATACATCTTGTGCAAATAAGTGATAAAACCAATGGTATCTGCGGCAGCTCTACTTTTGGGGTTTAAGGGGATGGTACCTGGCAGTGGCGAAGGGTGAAGGTAGGCTGTTAAGATTCGCCCTAAATAATGCACATTAAACTTTGTCAGTCATACGTATTTGTTATCATTTAAATAAGAATACAATCGACAGATAGTATTGGTAATTTTTTTAAATTTAATTAAACTTTGCGAAAACCAAGCCGTAATAGATATTAGTCAAAAAATACTCATCTAACTATAAAATATCTAAAATTATGCAATTAAATCATTTATAACTTTGCATATTTTAAAGATAGGATAATATTTTTATCCGTTATAGTTTGGTTAGGGCAGGGCTTAATGAATTTAAAAAAACTAACCAAGAGCATGTGTGATAATATGTATTCTTAATCCAGCGAAAATAAATAAGTATGAATGAAAAAGTGTGCTTAACTTTGTTGTATCGCCCAAAATATACCAAAACTATTATGATTTGATTTAGGCACAGTAGTATTGATTTTTTTTAAACTAACCGAAACGATAATATGTAAATTGTAGTCTTAGTAGAAAAAAAACAAATACGTGTGACTAACAAAGTTTAATGTGCACTATTTATGGCGGATCTTAACAGCCTACCTCCACCCTTTGCTACTGGTACCTGGTAACGATTATTACATGAAATTAACAATCAGCGGTTTCTTCTAACTAGGTATACGACATATTTATTGTATTAGTTACAAATAAACCAATATACCGCATAAACTATAAATGAATTAAATATGTATGTATCTTCCTAAATTCATTTAATATTTTGTCGATGAATAAAATAGTAAAATGAATTTATGTGATAATATTTTTTTGGTATTTGGATCGCCTATCCCCATTATTTTTGTCAATCCCATCTCTATTGACACCGTTAGGGTACGACTTTTGTCCCACCAATGCAATCAATGGCCAGCGGCGGTTATTATAATAATATGGTATGGTATGACTTGGAAACCTGGTGCAAGACCAAAAACACGGAAAGAGTGATATTGCCACTGGCTATCACATGAGTGTAGTTTTGGTATAACATCAGAAAGAATGGTCATTTATCATCAATTACTATCCTGAATTTTACTAGGCCATACCCTATAATATACCAATATGTGAGTAAAGTACTCTCTCAGTAATCCGCCACCCCAAAAACCACACAAGTGCCCAATTAGTGAAAGCGGCGGATTATAGTGCATACAAAACGGATTATAAAACATACAATACGGATTATAGTTACATACAAAATATGGTAAAAATTAAAAAGGTATTTCGTAAAAATATTTTTTTGAGAAATTTTACTAGCAAATTCCAATTTTATTTATAATTAAAATCAAGTATTTACTAAATTATACATATTTATAAACTAAGTTTATTAACTAAATATTAAACAGTAATTTACTTTACACAGCCGGTTGTTCAGTGAAGCAGATGTTCCTGAATCGCTTAGAATTCCTGGATTTCCCTATGACCAAAAGCTTCAGTTTGTGTATCTTGGTTGCATTGGAGCACAATTATTGTGATACGGTCCTTGGGCACTTCCTCCCTGGTACGTTACTTTCTTCACGATGAACGTACGTTTTACGAAGGAGAAGTTTCCAAAATAAGCCCGTCTCATCTGCGTTGTATACTTGTACGCGGCGGACTACTGAATTTGACAATCGAATACCGGCGAATTATAGAGCTTGATTTTGTGCTTTCAACTAGTAAAAATAACGGCTGATTATAGTAGTTGTCGGATAATCGAGCGGCAGATTACTGAGAGTGTACTGTATATAATATTTTGATCCAATCTTTAAACATGATTAACTCAAAACTAATAAAATTCACTAATAACAAATTCATTAACAGCGAACCAATCGAACGTGTGACCCATTATAAATATTTAGGTACATGGGTCAATGAGAAATGGGACCAGTCTCAGGAAATAAAAACTAGAATTGAGATCGCAAGGAGCGCCTTTCTCGAAATGAGACGCCTCCTTAGCAATCGAGATCTTAACCTAGGTCTGAGACTGCGTATGGTACGTTGTTATGTGCTCTCAATTCTTTTCTATGGTATGGAAGTATGGACGCTAAACAAAGAGATGTCACGGAGACTTGAAGCTTTCGAGATGTGGCTGTATAGACGCATCCTCAAAATTCCTTAGACTGACCGGGTGACAAATGTTGAAGTTCTCTATTGAATGGGGAAGGACCGAGAAGTTCTACGTTGTATCAAAACCAGGAAACTACAATACCTCGGCCACATTATGAGAGGACAAAAATACAGCATTTCCCAACTTGTCAATCAAGGAAAGATCAATGGGAAGCGTAGCAGATGACGGCGCCGCATTTTGTGGCTTAAGAACCTCCGTGATTGGTACGAGTGCAGCTCCACCGAACTGTTCCGGGTAGCAGACGACAAAGATAAGATCGCCTTGATGGTGGCCGATCTCCGCTAGGGGATGGCACAATAAGAAGAAGAATAACAAATTAGAATTTGAATAACGATTCGTTTGTTTCGTGATATTTTGCTGTCTTAATGTTGTTAATACAGTGTTGCATGACATATCTACCTACGTATAAAATGTAAATCATAAAAGGTATATGTCTGCATATCAGTAGGTACCTACTCGAAAAATCTATTGAAGTTAATTGAGTCATACCGATTTGAAGTCAGAACTATTTTTTTTTAAATCCAGTGTCTGTTTCGATTTGTACAAGACGACTTAAAAGTAAAATATTAAATTCTATGCTTGATTTTTCAAAAAATGATAGTATGTATTAAACAAAATCATCCTTTATGTTTTATTGAAATAATTCTTCCTACTAAATCATGATAAATTGGTTGACAGTATAATCCGATCATTCAATGTAATCCAAATTAACCCTCCATAAACAAAACAATAATTGACACTCGATTAATATAAATAAATGTTCCCAAAAGCGTGGGCACAGTGAAAAAAAGTCCTACATTTATTTTCAAATCGTTCCAATAATGTGACATAAGACAGGTGAACACCGTCACTGTAAATAAATTGATCGACAAAGGGTTAAGATCTACGATTAAGATAAACGCACAGAGTTCACACTAATAAAATTCTATCAATATGTATGGGAATTTTTAAAAAGATTTTTTTATATACTTGGTTTCATGGAAGTGGAATTTATGCTAGGTAGGTAATTTTTTATTACGACAATAGTTATTAAAACTTATTTAGTGCTAACACCGCGACTGGCGCGTTTGGAGTAGTTGGACATTAGATATAGGTAATTATAATGTTATTTAAATGTGGTAATTAAAAGGTCAGCAGTGATTGTGATAAATCTTTTAATTCAAATTTAATGATAAGAGGAAAATTCGATAAAACGCAAAAAAGTAAATATAAAAAGTTGAAATATTAAAGATTTTAAAGGGCGTTATCTACTTATTAGTTATAATCTTACAATTTTGGTTTTTGAACTATCTTAGAAATTAAATCGATTTGACATTATAACATTATTAATATTATATTATAATCTGGCATAATTTATACTTCCGCAGAATAATAGCGTAATAATAAAGTTATATTAAGCTCACTAAAGAAGCAACAGCTGTATTTCTGCCATTTTTAAATCATTTGAGCAAAAACTGTATATTATAATAGTCAAATTTTTACATTTTCATTTAAAAAAAATTCCATGCTTGCACAAAAATGAATTAGTCATAATCAACAGATGTAACAGTAGAAGTTTAGATTTAGTACACTATATTGAATTTGAGACATTATAACGATTTCTTAGTTTCTTACGAACGTACATTTATGTCGTAATCACATAATTTTTGATATTTTTGACTGTTATCTATTGGCCGTATGTATGAGATTCCCAAATTCTTTATAAGCTATTTAACCGATTTTCCATCGAATAGCTTATAAGACTGTTGGTGACGTAAGCGATCTGACGTCACGCGCCATTCAAAATGGCTACCTCAGCTGTCACTTTCAAATGTCATTTTAATTTTGCAATCATTGCAACAAACGTTTGGTTGAGGCCCTTGTTCGTTTTGTAGATTCTGTAAAACATTTTCGAACTCTAAAAACAGTTCCTAGTCGTGCTGTTTACAAAAAACGTATAATTTTGATCCATAGTCTATAATCTAGATAGTAGGTAACTGATAAAATGCCTCGTTCCTATTTCGCTTGCAATATTTCTCATGGAGACATAAGATGGACTTACGTAAGATTACGATAAAATATCTCCGCTAAACCACCGCAAAAATATGTACCTACTGCTGTATCTGGCATTAAAATATACAAGTGGAAGCATTCTGCGTTCTTCAAAATAGGTACCTACCTACCTAGTTAATTATTGTAAGATAACTGTAATAAACAAGGCACAACTCTAAAATACACTGGAAACATCAATAGTGTCATATGGTGATTGGTATAAATGATAATATTATACAGAGATCTAAGTCATTTGCATTTTCTGTCATTTATTCTTATTCTGTTTTGACATTTCTCATAATAATTGAAGTCCCATTGAAGTGAAGTTAGTCATAATAATATTCAGTATTGCCACCAAATGTATTCAGTGTTGCCACCAAATGGAAAAGTTTACTGGCAATACAACCTTTCGTACAGTAGAATAATTTTAAAATACATGTGATAAAATAGCTGATAAATTATTTAAAGTTCATAATAATTATTCATGTATAATTATTAAATTTATATGGTACCGTTCGCACACTTTCAGACACATTTACAGTTTCAAAATTTTGAATTATTTATCGGGGAATGAAATTTTATAATACGAACACCAGGACAAATGAGATCTCACATTCGTGACGTCACTTAACAGCTAATTACGTTTGTACTCATGCATACAAACGTGCAGTATATAGCCTATAAGGTTTTTGGGAATCTCATGCATACGACAGTAAATCGCTTGGTTTAAACAGAATGACAGTGTACGCACAGCTTACCTCCACCTTTCGCCACTGTCATATTATAACAATATATAAAATAATTAAGTACCTACCAACATGTTATAAATACGCATATAAACTTTAGAATGTTCCTGTAAATTTGCACACATTTTTATTTATGTGATGCCTACGTATATTTTGGATGCGAACTCAGCAATTTTTGCTTTGAATCGGTGACCGACCGAAATACATTAACGGAATTAAATCATCCCGTGGCGAACAAAACGCGAGCGGGCGTTTGTCGATCACAACATCGTTTCAAATAATAACGTATCAAAGCCTCTCCTATCAGTCGGTCATCAATACCGTTGTTCGACGGCCCATGTCACAATCGATTCTCGGTACGAATCGCCAGTGTTGCCCGTATCAATATTTATTTTTTTCCATTAATTTTCCCATCATGAAATTTATTTTTATGGCAATTAAATCGATGAAAAGCTAATAGGTGCAGAACCAACATGCCACTGGTAATGTCAATTGAGAGGGTGATAATTATGTTCAACCAAACTGCTTCGGGGGTTGATATATTCGACTTGCGTGAGATTGAGTTTAGGTGGACGCTATTTTACAAATTCTTAAAATATGGTCTCCTAAGCAAACTCGGTGTACTTCTTTGAACTTCTATATATGTATGTAAAATTGTATTTCCACTGATTTTGTATGTTATTATGTTCTATTTTTATATTTTCGCTTTTATCACTTTTTTTCCTTCCTTATAATAAGTTTTTCTGTCATGTTGTGGACGTCTTAAACTTATAATTTTGTAATGTCCATAATATGTTTAAAAATAAATTAAATTGAAATTGAATAAAATAAGCAATTTGAATAATAAAAAATAGAATCTCATAACTATTTAGCGCAATGGTGTATGCAGAAATTGATGATTTGAAGATGAAATGAATTAATTTTTAGACACTTTGTACCTACCTGCGATTATATAGTGACATAATTTCTGCTTCTCAAAACTAAGGATCACGGGTTCGATTCTTGCATCTGGCAAATATAAATTGTTATTATTTCAATGCGTATACTTAGGACAATAATCATGGGTTGGACAAATGGCTAACAAACATTTCTCGTGACTATGGAGCAAAATTATTAATAAACATTTCTCTTATTTATTTAGAAAAGAGTATTATGGCATTACAGCGATTGGCCAATGCGCCATAATACATAATAAATACAAATTACAAAAATGACAAATACAAATAACAACCAATATAACAAGAAAGTATGTGCTTATGTAGATATTAAAGTAAAATGATAAATAGAATTATAAATTTAACATATTTAATACGTCCACAAACATGATATAGTTAATAAAAAATAAATCAACCTTTATGGTGCCATCAAATCCTTTCTCTAATATTTTTGTTTTGCGAATAATACATTGTGTTGAGAAGTCTAGTCAAAATTTACTTTGAAATTGTGAATTTCGATTTGAAATTTTGCTTGAAATTTACCTCTCCCTCCGAAATACACATAAATAAAAGTAAGATAATCCACCAGATGAATTTGGAATTAAAAGAGCCGAAAATAAAATATATAAAAAAATACTAAAAATGATACTGAAGAATGATTAAAATTGTTATCGACGACCTATGACGTCCTCGTTATTTTATGTCTATTAGATAAATCACTGATATTCTCTAACGGGTCTAGGACGATTTGGCACCGGGACAACTGGACGCCACACAATTCAAAAATAAATAGACGTTAGGTACTTATAGATACTTTAAAAAAATATATTTAATATTATTATTTATATTTAAATTATTATATTATGATTTAATAATTGGTGAGAATTTAAATTTGCACACGTCAATAATGATTTAATCGTGTAAATGCTTAAGTTCCAATGAAAAAAGAGTTCTTTATTTTTATTTAAAGCCTTAGGCATGGTAATTCTCAATCCGCAATAGAAAAAACAATATGTTAAGGTGACGCATCAGTGAAACGCCAAATAATTTTCAACTGTACGCGCGACGAAATTTTGTACTCGCTTCGCATTCATTGAGGGAACGTCGAGTCAGACATACGTCACTTTGCTGCGTGATAGCGACGGGCCAATTAATTCTAAAATCGTGTAAAGATGACTAAAAACGTTACCCATTTACTTTAAAAAGAAAACATGTCAATGAATATATTATTATTGTTACTAATAGAATAATAAACAGAACATAAAATGGACGTATGTTGGATTTATATAAGAAATAATATTTCGTTTGACAGGCGTATTTTGCACCCGCGACCCGCAATCCGCACATCGCCTAGCAACGATCTTTTTAGAGCGTGCCTCAACTAATGCATGGCCTTAAGCGTAAAATGAATTAAAACTACTAAGTAGTTGATATAAACTGATTAAAATTCCTCGTCTACGTTCTGTATACGTCGTGTCTATGACTGTGCGGCGTCCAATTGTTCTGGCGTCCAGTTGTCCCATTCCCTCTCTTATTTACAATTTAATTTGTATATGGCATGGTTCCAAAAAAATACTCGATGATAAAAATTAGGAAGAAGCAGGCCTGTCGGGTCAGGAGGCTCTTCTATAAGATAGGAGGGGGTGTGAAAAGCTGAAGACATGGCCGGTTGAAAGAAAGTAGTAAAGGTTGGAGTTGAGATCCTATCCAAACTATCCGAAGAAGGAAAAGAAAGTAATAATAAATATTAAATTTAACTCACTGGGAAATGTTGAACCAAAATTGAGGCAAGGTGAAAAACCTTTTGGCTAACAAATTACAATATTATTTTTAGACTTTTGTATTCTTTGAGGTTATATTGTTTTATATAATATGTTTTTAATAAAACAGGACCTTGGGTTAGGGACAGAATTGCCATGTAAGATTAGTAGATATTTAAAAAAATCCATAAATAAACCTTTTGTCAGTGGAATTTCAAAACCCAAGAAGAACGAAGCCCAGTCTTAAGAATATATTCAAATCCCTTTAAGATTTTTTTTACATCAACAACTTATCTAATTACCAAGATGGATGATTATTGTTTTCATTGTTCTGAATTGAAAAATATTTGTGAATCACCATTGACAAAATAGACTGGACATACAACAAATCAAGAAGAGTGATTATGTTTTAATAAGATTATCGCAGAGGAAGACGATATTTACTAACGATTTATTCCAATGCCCCGATTTCATTATGAGAGGACGACGTTATAGCATTCACCAAGGCATTATCCATGGAAAGATCTACAACACTATACAGCATACATAGCAAAGGATCACGCCACTGTATGGCTTCAGAATCTTCTTGATCAGTACGAGTATAGCTCAACCTAATTGGTGGGTTACATACAGTTAATAAAATAAATAAAACCCTGATGGTTGTAGATTTCTAAAAGGGGATACAACAAAAAACCTTAAATTCAAATAAGGAAACTTAACATAATTATTCATCTAGATTATAGATCACTCAACACACTTGCCAATATACAAAAAGTATTATAATAAAATAAAATATTATAAATAATAATAGGTTTATATTTTTGATAGTGTGCTGGCAACATTTAGAAACAACAATGCGAGATTTTGATCCGGTAAGTGTTAAGATATTTCGGTAGGTACAACAAAATAATCAGATAACGTCCCATACCCAGGCCAGCGTCCAGACTAAAAATTCAATTAAGCATCGTCCATGAGATCTCATTATTCCGATTGCCTTTGACCGAGGGGTGTGAACATCCGCTTGTGTATACATTTGAGAATTTCATTTTGAATCATTGATTTATTCTTTGTTCACTACATAGTACTTTAGATATAATTTTACTAAGTCATAGCAAAATTAATATATTATTTATATGAGTACGTTCATTTGATGAGATAAAAGTGGAAAACTGTTATTGGATGATGTGAGCACACGGTTTCTCATTAAAAAAACAGTAGGTATACACTTAAAGAATAAAGTTATTTCCCAGAAACTCGTAAATATAATATTATTTTGATATTGCTATTGACGATTTAATAAACGCCACACAATACGGATATAGGAAAGCTATATTTTTGTAAAACTGTCAAACGATACATTTTTTTATGTTTTAAATAAAAGTGTTATAAATAAAAGTGACATAAACCCGAAATAAAGTCGTCGGTATCTTTGAACAAAAGTCTCTCTATCAGTTTTTTTATACTTAACTACTAGATAGCTTTAGGTATACGTTTATTAGGTACGCTAGGAGTCATTGAAAAAATATATTTTATTTTAAATTATATTATTTATAATATGTCGCTGTTTAACCCAATGCTTACGGGCCCTTTTAATTAATTTTGTAATTAACGTGTTGATTTGCATTTGAAAAGTAATTAGCAAAAACACAATTTTGTGCGGCCCGTAAACATTGGGTTTTAATAGCATTTAATAAATATGAAAAAAATATTCAGTTTGCGCTAACTTTAGCATTAACAATGTAAAATATCAAATAGTCGTATTTATCGTCTTTGCCAATATGATATAGATTATTATAATTGGTTCATATTGAAAAATCAAGCCATCAGGGAAACATTCAGGGAAGAATATTAATTGCTCTTCATTTTAAATGTGATCCAACGATAAGTCCATCGTAAATAATATATGCTGTTTTAGCATAAAATTATGAATGGGGAGTTTTTTTATTGTATTGTAAAAATAAACAATCCTCATGTATGACTAAACTATGAATATCTACAAATATACATACAAAGTACAAAATATGTCATTACTACAACGTTTTTATTAGTTCGTATTCTTGTTTGTCCGGTGGTTGTTTGTCCAGTACAAATCTTGCAATCGATTTTTAACTAACTTCCCGACTGGCTTGAAACTTTTAGAATATATCAGAACACGATGCCAATGCATTATTTTAATACTTTTAGCCATCTTCACGCAGAATTGAATTTATTTTCAGTTAATTCTGTTTTGTATGGAAAGTTATTTCAGTAAAATCCGTAAAAAGTAAAAGACTATTATTGGTTGCTAAGGCAAGGCGGTGGTCCTAGCAACTAAATTATTAATATATACGTGCGTTACTATGGACATCAAAATGAAATGTCAAAATGACATTTCAGTATTCTATATTTGTTTGTTTTTTTTTTATTTACTTCATATCAAGTACAAGTTTGAGCATATTGAGCATAATAATTCAACAGAAAATTTAAAAACGTTGTAGTAAAAAAGTTCTTTTAGCTTGTAATTATTTAATGTTGAATTCAAAATTGGTCTACTAGCTAAATATATTGTAGGTGCTATTGAGGCTGGGTTGATATAAGCTTTAGTAAAAATCAAAGAATTGGTACTATACCACACCACCCTTTGGTCTCAATAAAGATCCTCCCACATATGGCCTTCTAATCTGAGGGTTGATCCGGCATCCCTTCGGTCATCCTTCGTATGTCCCTTCACAGATGGAATTTATCATTGTTAGCGGGAGATTTACATTAAGGCGATACTTTGGCTTCAATTCTCCAGTAATGGTCAACCGGTCTTTATTGCAATGATTCTGAATTGTGATTAAACATGGTTAGTCATATAATTTCAACATTGAAATATAATTAATCAACTCTATAAATTTACTTTAATTAAGTAATTATTATCGAGTCGTTTAGAGGACAATTTTATTGTGCAGACATTCAATTAAGTTCGTTAATCAACATTGCTTGACTGTAACTATTATGGTTACATGTAAGTTGTACGTATGCAGTTCATCGTGGGACACGTATTCGTGCGCCGCAGTACGTGAAACATGAGTTTGTATAACATTTTATTAATGACGAGTTCTTCATTGAAAATTTCACCGTGGAATACATTTGTACGTATCTTACAAAATACAGCGATAGTTTGCAAATAGTACTGTTCCAATTAGATTAACCCTAACCTAACATAACCTAACCTAGAAAGACATCTCCACATGTTGTAGCATACGTACAAATATACTCCACGGTGAAATGTTTAACGAAGAACTCGTCATTTGATTAAAAATGTTACACGAACTCATGTTTCACGTACTGCGGCGCACGAATAAGTATCCTACGGTGAACTATTTACGTACAAATATCCGGATACGAACTATTATACTATGTATTTATAATCAATTCCACTAACACAAAGTTTTTTTTTAATATTTCAGTCATCTGAGGCAAAGATAGTTAATATTGAAATAAAATATACGACATCGATCTATGTACTATTGTGATGATGTATTCAATTCAACAAATCGAGATTGGGAGCAATTGGCAGTTGAATATCAACAATAGAGTAATTATTTTTATATTAAACTAATTTATCGATGGTTGACTGTTTGGTTGGTTATCTAATAATATGCCCTTTGAATTGTAGATATTTTGTTATAGTTTAAATATTTTCATACGTACTTGTGAGAAATACTCATAGTTTTAAGATTCTGGTATAATTTATTAATTTTATGTCTGTTTTAAATTATGTTGAGGCTCCCTTTTAAGTTTGCATTATTTTAAGTTATCGCTAATCGAAATAAAGGGAGCTACTCTGACGGAAGAGAGTTCTTGAAAGAATGTAGAACTCATTTTCGGAACCCATGTGTTTTTACCTATTAGGATCAAAATATATGGATGAATATTTCGTGAGGATAACCATAAAATTTAAAATTAAATAATAATTTATTACATCGTATTGTATGCGCAAATGTTGAGCATACCTGGCACCATACTTCAGGTCAGATTTATCTGATTTGGAAGGTGAAAAATCTACCGGACATAATTGATTACCCCTGCGCTCCTGGGACACACAGCACTGACTGACTGTTCAGTGTACGCAGCTCCAAATTTATTATCTCTGATGTGTTACTGTTTAACTCTTTTCCACTTACAAAAATGAAACAAATAAAATAAAACGGAACACCTCTCCCAAAGGGAATTGTTTTAACAGATAATTTATCATTGTAACCAATAGAGCACATAGCCTTTTAAAATTATTCTGTGTTCGAATACCTAATCAATTTTAACGACTCTTGTTTTAGCTTGATGGATTGACCATGTTGATGAACCGATAATATGAATTTAAATTAAATAGTCACTCATATATGTACGTATATATGTGTGAGGCGTCAAAATATATTATATGAAGAAGATTTCGTTGTCGATAAGAAGCAAAATAAGTGATTCACTGTATGGACTGCTTTGAACATCCCGTTTTATGCGATCTTTTTTATTTCAACATAGATAAATACTTCATGGTATATAAATATACAAGAAAAAATCCTTTTTCCAGCATAAAAACCATCATCTGCAAGGTTTGTTATATTATATAGGATTTAATTAATTTCTTATACATGAGTAATCTTGTGCTTGAATTGTAATTCATTAAATGTGTTCGCCCCTATTGCAGTATCTTTTAAATGTTAATGTTTAACTGACCTAATTATTTATCTTTATCATCAAAATACCTGCTGGAAATATATATACGTAATAAAATTAATAATTATTTTATTGTATTTATGTAGATATGTACTGCGAAAGTTGAAGAATCCTCAATTAGCAAATTTAAATTTAATTTATGGATACCTATATTACATCCCGAATTCAAAAAAATAGCACTCAAAATATCACGTTAGTCCTTAGTATTGACAAATGGAATATGAAGAAGAGATAAATAAAACGGCCATGTAGAATATGAAAATGATACATGATCATACGTAAATGTTTATGTGTAATTGTTTTAAAACTGAAAGTGTGAAAATATGAGCAATATGGCGGATGTATTAAAAAATATTTGAGGCCAATTTCACAGTAATTGAAATAGTTTAATAAAACCGGAAATATATTAAAAAAATATAAATTAACTGTGTAAAAAGTCCAAAAAATAATAATAATTAACTTATTTATTAAATTAAAAATTAATTACATATATAATTGAGGTGTTTGTTTTATATAAGTATATCATATTCGTATATAAATAGTACTAAATTAATATTTATTAGGACCAGTTTCGTCCATTTAGACTTTAGAGGATATTGCCAAAAGATATACGTAAACCAATAGGTTTTTAAAAAGTCTGGGAAAATGGTATTTTTTTTTTGATCTTTGGCTCTAAACAGTATTTATCATAAACAGATTCCCAACTTTTACCTAGATACTCAATTTTGTCAAAAATGTGAGATAATTCAAGATGCCATCAAGCCAGAGCGCTGAGTATCATGAAGACATATTGCTTAGCTGATATTTTCATGAACTGTAATTACAATAGGTACCTACTCCGCATTTTGGGGAAACCAAGATGAATGTTATTCTTAATAAGAATTTAGTAGGTACTTAACAGGCATACGTCCGGCAGCTTCTTTTGTAGTCTTTTGATAATGGTTATTCGGGTGAAACTATAATCAGTAGGGAGTGTAATCCCGGACATAACTTTCAATCCCGGGATTACGAAATTAGTATTTTTTCAACATTAGATGGTAACATTGGAAACAATTAGACAATTATTTACATTAAAATTCGAGTTTGGTACAATTATTTTAAAAAAATGCTATTCAAATTTTAATTCTACTTTTTCATTTACATAAGTTTTTTTTGTGACCCGGTTTTTACGTTTTGATATCTTCAGGCACTATGCAAATGACCGATGGTAAATGCACAATTGACAAGGAATAGAGTTAATTATCGTTTATAGGTATTGCATATTAATATAAATTCCTATTAAAACCTAAATAGAAAATCTGTATTGAAATTTTTAACTGTATGTAAATATTGTAGATTAAATGCCATAAGCAATAGAACAAGGAAAAATATTGGAAACTGTATACATATTCAGCAATAAGGCATGCCTATAATAACTAGGGACGTGATAAGAATGTATTAAAAATAATAGTCATAACATCCATAATAATAAATAACGAACTTTTAACTATTTATATCATTAAAAAGCCAATTCTATCACAGTTTCATTTCACATAATAAATATAAATTAAAAAATATTAAACTAATTAATTATATTTGCCTAAGATTTCAACATATAAGTATTTATTCATACTACCTGTTTAAATATGTACTTTTAATTAATATAAAGTAATCTGGGGATTGTAAGACTAACAAAATGAGCGGTTGAGAAATTCTAATAATGAGTTACCTACCTACTGGATTGTGATAGGATATTGGTTATACCAGTGATGGCGAACCTATTACACGCGAGATGATTTTGCATGGCACGCCAATGCTTTATTTTGAAGAGACAAAATTACTTTTTTACAAAAAAGTTTTATAAATAAATATACTTATACTTATACCTACATATAATATCAAAAAATAATGACAACGTAGCCATGCGTATTTTCTTCGGTGTTTAATTTTTTTATCAATAACATTTACCAATCGATGCGCAAACGGAAACGACGAAATTCATGAATAAATGACAGATCACATACTCTTCAAGAATAAGCATTACGTTTAAAGTAAATATATAATTGCATAGGTCGGTCCTTATTCTTTAAGAATGTATTGATCGGGCAAATAAAAATACAAATATTCAATCAACACACCTAATGAAATTTATCCAGTGACGTCCCTGCATAAAATGCCGCCCCTAGGCAGAGCCAAAATGCCGCCTCATTTTTTTATACATTATTTTTATCATCCTTTCATGATTCCAATATCTAAGGAATGTGTTGTATGGTTACATTACTAACAAAATATCAAACTAATTATTCGCAAATCTGCACGTGTCGTTTCTGGTCACCAAGGACGTCGAAGGGCAACGAAATTAAACTAGATATCGCGAACCCGACAAAACCAGTGAGCTCAATTTTTAATGTAAAGATATTTTCGTTATTACATACTAAGTTTAGGTAGCTTATATCTATATATTCCAAATGATTTTTCTCAATTTGCCGCCCTTCGAGTAACTGCAACCCCCAAACGACGCTCAATTTGCCTACCCCCACGGGACGTCACTGAATTTATCGGCAGTGATTCAAATATTATAGCTGCTTGATATTTTGCCTCAAACATAATAGCTGAAAATGTTCAGTGATATGTGAAGGAAGCGTGGTTTAAATGCTCCTACGATCTCTTTAAAAAATTTGAAAACAAGGTAAAAATTATTCATAGAATAAAAGATATACCTTCGGCTAGAAACACGGTGTCAATTGTAAATTTTAAACTTTTTAATAGAACTCTTAAAAAACTATTTTTTTCCATGAAACACTGCTCGGCACGCCAGACAGTCAAAGAATAATAATTGGGAAATTTTGGCACGCGTACCTACGTAAAAGGATTCCCCAACCCTGGGTTAGAATGTTTAGAGATATCAGTATAAAGTTTGAAGCACGCTGTTTTAAAATAATAGGTTAGATAAATTTGGTGTAGGTATTAATTATTTCGGAAAAGATATTTTACAACAATATTGTTACCAATTTGTTCTTTTTAATAATGGCAAAAAATCAACAATGATAACATAACAAGAAGAATTCAATATTATATTATTTTGCATAACAAAATGAAAACGATAAACGCGTTCCTAAAAATATTTCTCTGACCATTTCAGCGTACCCTTTCTGATTAGCATTGTTATTTTTCTGCTTTCACCAACAAAAGCGTAGAAAAGGATTTCGGTTACTAAATCTCCTTGTGCCTACTGCCTCGTTCTGCAACTCTCACAAAACAAAAACCTTTCGTAGAGCAGACTGTTTTGACAAAGGGTAAAACTAATCAAATTTATTTACGATGCGTATTTTTGCTGGAGGACGGATAGACGAGATCTTTTTTTATTAGAACTCGCGAAAACTGAGCAACGCAAACTAGACAAATCACAAAACTCTAAAAATATTCCAGTAGAACATAATAAATATGACACAATCCTCTTGATAATTTTCACACTATTTTTTATCAACTATACACAAATATTCCCAGTTTCTCATTTACTTTCAATATGAATACTGAAAAATGACAATATAAATTATATTTAATTCTACTGTTTCACCCATGGCCCCCACAAGGGGGGGCTGCCAGGACTCTAGCCTGGGCGAGTTAACCAGATAAGTAAGATAAACACACATCACAAATTTGCTTTAATAGTAAAAAAAGTCGCCTGCGGCGCTATTTCCCATGAATAATATTTTAATTTAAAATTATGTGGTTGTGTGATAAAAATTTAATTGTGTATTAATACTCGACAACATCATAATTCAAATATACATTTCAATTATTCAATAAAAAATATACACTTTAATTTTACCGCGTACATCATTTGGAAAATGCTAGTGAAGAGCATCACACTGCCTTTATCCTTAGCGATAGGTAGGGGGGGGGCGCCAAAGATCCTAGCCTGGGGGCCCGCTTCGGGATGTGGGGTCCATGGTTTCAGCTATCACAGTATTTCTTCTTCTTTTCTTTCTTTCACCCTGTCACGTCCCAACATTGGGGCATAGGGCAAGCACAAGTTGGCGCCACTTCCCTCGGTCCATCGCTAACTCCTGTGCCTCCCGCCATGTCAGACCTGCAGCACGTAGGTCGCTTTTGTAGCATCGCTGCAGGGTGAGGGAGGGCCGGCCACGGCGACGGAACCCTTGAGGCTGTGCCACAAGGGTACGAAGTGCTGCACTTTTTGGCGGCATCCGGAATACATGTCCCAGCCACGTGAATCGTCTCTTCGTGATAACTTCAATCACCGAAGGCTGTTGTGTCTGCTCACGAACTCGGATATTTGTAACGCGGTCGTACCAATGTACCCCTAAGATTCTGCGGAGACATCGATTCTCAAAGCTCAAAAGCCGAGACTCTTGAAGCTTAGTAAGATGCCATGTCTCACAGCCATACAGGAGCACAGGTAGCACGCACGCGTTAAACAAACGACATTTGGTCCTCACAGAATACAGCCTTGACCTCCATGCGACTCCAAGTTGGTTGAACGCAGAGCCCGCCACACCCATGCGGATTCCAAGCTCACTAGAAATACCACCATCATCGGCAACCGTGGCACCCAAGTACTTGAATCTGGACACCAGCTCGACGGGCAGACCAGAAACCCGCAGAGGAGTGTCGGCGATCACAGTATTAGCATGACTAATAAATAATATGATATGATAGCTGAAATAACTATCAATTATTAATAAACTAATTAGTAGTGTAATTCTAGTGTACTTACATACGTACTTACATTTTATTACTATTTAATGGAATTCTACCAAGCCAATGCTAACACATAAAATAAATAATGCAAGATACTTACATAATAGGTGGGCACCTCTACGGCTATACGCACTTTTTTTAATTAACTAGGTACTATTAATAATTATTAATTCTATCGCTTTAATCCTTAATGTGACGTCAAAAATAGTCTACACTCTATTATCATTATAAATAATGAAGTCAGGGTAAAGTTGTAAGCACCGAGAAACGGTCCTGGACCGCCCCATAAAACACCCCGCGCTACCAAGGTTCATGAAAATTTTTTTTTGGCAGTAAGGAGATAATGCACTAAATTCCTTCCAAATGTCATGGCCCTACTTCGAAATGACTATTCTTTTATTATTATTAATAATTTTCATGTTTATTAAGAATAATTTTAAATTAATTTAATTAGGTACTTACGCAATATAATATTTCATTTTTTGAAAAGCTGAGGAATTGAATGATACAAGTACACAGGTAACCAAATTGAGGAAATCGACTTCAAACATTAATATTAATATGCCATTGTAAATTCTATATTATATATATTTCTATATAGTCATATAAAAATTGGTCCTAACTCATTTTTCACATAATAATAATATGATAGATACTTTTACTCATTCAATTTTCACCACCGTATTCGTCGCTGAAAAAGAAAGTTATGTAAATATAGTTTTAAAATATAAAAATATAATATGTTTCATAAAATGCTGTGTAAAAGATTTTTAACATAAATTAATAACTATGTATCTTGCTACATAAGTAGGTACCTACCTTGTTTACTATTACACTCTATAATATACGTATATAAATGTATCATTATTTCTTTTTATATATGACAGTCTTTTTACCTACATTATATGCATTTTTTTGGGGAAATAAAAATCGAATTTTGAATAATAACAAATTTAATATTAATGAATTTATTTATCACTCTCATCATGTTGATCTAACTTTAAGTACAGATCTTTCTAGCTTAGGTCTGAGGAGACGTGACAATAATTCTTTCAAAGACTGACAATTACATAGAAGACCTTTTGAATCTTTTATTCAGGCGACCGAAGCATTTTAATATAATTTATATTTTATTTATAGTCAAGAGGCTTTTTTTCACCATTGTTTAATTTTTATTGGGGATTGTTTGATTTAAAGTATGTGCTTTTACAAAACTTATATGTTTTATCCACAATTACTTGCGTTTACTAGGTAAAAGTATTAACTTATTATTACAATTAATCGTAACGAGTATGACATACTTTATTAGATATAATTGACATATTTTCAATATAATACTTTTATAATCGGAGCAATCTTAAACAGCAATTACATTTATTGATCCAGGTACCATTTCGATTGTCTCAACGTTCGTTTATGCTGTGTTACAAGTATTATTAATACTTATAAGTAAACCAACAAATATATTTTATTAATTGAGTTAGCATTTACTTGGTAGAATTCCATTTTACAAGAAATGAAAATATAATTAATATTAAATTCTACAGGTTTTTAAAAAGGTTTGTCGATAGCTATTTCGGTTGTAACACCATTATCAAGACTATTCAGATAGGCCGCTTGCCCTTGCTTAAATACTACACGTGTATAGATAGAGACAGAATACATTCTCTTACTCGTTCCAGCAATATTATGAATTTGTACACTTATTATTAATTGTAATATTAATAATACTTTGAAAACCCTAAGTGGGTTTTTTAATGGATATCAAAATTTATCAAAATTACAGTGTTCGAGTACTTTGGTTTTTTATTGACAATATTAATCAATTAAAATATTATTAGTATAATTGTATTAATCGTGTGTTTAAATTATATTTAATAGTGGCGACGAATGCATTACCAAATTTTCATTAATTATGTGATTACTTTTGGAGAGTTCGCGATTAATTTCCAACTGTACCTACATACCTACTATATATTTCCTTCATTATGTATACCTATACATCAGTGGCGCACCCAGGATTTAATATTGGGGGGGGGCCAAGGAGGAGAATGTAAATTAGTCCCATATGATCTTTTTCTTCTTCACAGCCTAATTTCTCGTTTATCGGTCTTTTGTCTATGGCACTCGGTATACCTATACCATGGTCCCCACATCCTGAAACGGGCCCTCAGGCTAAGATATTTGGCGGGCCCCCTACCTACCGCTAAGATTAAAGGCAGTGTGAAACACTACATTAACGTTCTTCAAATTGTGTTTCAGTTCAAATTAAGGGTACTTATACAGTGAATTATTGGCGATTTTTAATACATCTACTTTAATAATGGAGCTGTCGAGTATCGACACATAATAATCAAAAAATATATTGCACAATTATGTAAATAATTGAAAATGTTCATGGCCTTTTTTTACTATTAAAGCTAATTTATGATGTGTGTTTATCTCACTTATCTGGTCAACCCGTCATGCCGGGCCCCCCACAGCCCGGGCCCCCAGGCTAGAGTTCTGTCAGCCCTCCCCAGCCATGACCTACACCACTCCGGAATTCGGGTGGACACCGAGAATTTTTTCATTTTCAGACAGTTCCATTAGGGATTGTGTTTCTAAAAAAACCTGACATTAGTGTTTCGAAATTTTTGTGTTAGAAATTAAAATCTTAGAAATTTTTCTAAGAAGGGTGCTGGAGAATTATTACAAATCATTTTTTTGCCGTGTCTTTATTTGCCTAAGCCCAAAGGTATAGTTTATTGGCTTTCAATTTCAATGTTTAAAATCATTCTGATTATTTTCATTTTTGGGGGGTGCCAGGGCCCCTTGCCCCCCCCCCCCCTGGGTGCGCCACTGCTATACATAATACACTTCATAAGAACACCTCCGGTCTTTCAGGGACGGTAAAACAGATTCTCAGTTTGCTAAACATTTGATATCAAATTCGCATAGCATCAGTAATAATATGGCGCCGGAATGTTTGCATATATGTAATAAAGGTCTAAAATTGAATTTACTCGAACAGTTGGAATAACCATGAAGATGAGGTTAGCATAAATTGTAGATGACTATTTTATCCAAGCGATTTGGATACTCCTAAATTTTTAAGATTCTTCTAGTCTTCGAACATCTATATGCTCCTTCTGTGTAATTACTTAATCATCATTATCTCTGAGCTTACAATCCATCGTGGATCTTACCGTCTCCTGAGAAGGTTTTTAACACTTTTATTATACGAAAAATGCATATATATACATAGCAGTAAAACCGATGAATTGTTTCTATACAGAAATACTATGAAATAGCTTGCCAGAGAATTTAAGCTGATAATTAATTATTACAACTGTGCCAATAGCATACTAAATGTTACCAAATTTTCAATTGATATTTCCTGTGGATTTAAAGAGAAGATAATGATTAGCTATAGCTATCAATATAATATAGGACTATATATAATTAATATAATATAGGACATAGATACATACTTATATAAAGATATAAAGTCGCATTGCATAACCAAAAATGACAAGGAAGTTGTGATTTTTTTTAAATATGCAGTCAGTAAAAGTTAAAGGTGAAAGGGAAATAGATATCAATATTTACAGATTGTATGTTTTCGTGTATTTATCGCGTTTATGGTAGAAAACAAAGTTTTCTAAAAAAAGATTAGATTACAAATCACACAAGGGCAAGACTTGCAAATATGCACAGAACGAAAACATAACAAAAAAAACATGTCTCTGGTAGCAAGAAGTAGCTGAAAATATGAAGCGACCGAGCATTTGTTTCTGAACCGCTTTAAAAATAGTATGGCGGCAAACGAAGGGAAAAAATGACAAATGTTCAACGAAAGACGATACTAAACACATACAAAATTGTGAACAAGCATTGCAGAGATGTGGTGTGGGGAAAGGTGATGTTTTTTTTTCTTTGATCAACACCAGTAGTTCGTAAATAATTAAAATAGGTAATCAAAAATCAACACGGGCTCACATGAAAAAAAATATACGTCTTCCAAAAATCATTCATTATAATATATTTTATATTTAAATTATAAAGGGTATTATCAGATAATATAAATGCTTTTATGAAACTACTTCAAATTCAAAATGTATGTATAATAATTCTGATAATATATGTGATAATGTTTGTATAAAAATTAAAAATACAAAAGAATGTCGCATCTAATGTCATTTGCATACAATCTTCGTTTATATGAAAATTCTCTATGTCAGACGTTAAAATCAAACGAAAAGTAAATGTCAGAAAGTATTATTTTTAAAACAAAGTACATATTGATTGCTACGAATTTTAAAACCGAAATTTTTGAAAAAGTTAACTGATGTAACTAGTTTATTATATACTTCATACTTATAATAGATTATATTGATATTGATAGGCACATATATAATGTGTTACTATGGACATCTTGCGATAATAACTTCAGCAAAATCACAATTTTATTGGTTTGGTGTCTTTTTTAAAAAATAAAACTTAGTAGTATTTTTAGATATTATATACCCACTAAATTTAAACAACAAAAAAATGTAAAACATCACTAAAAAGTAGGTATTAAATTGCGTACTTCAATAATCTTAGGTATTAAAGTGAAAAATTAGTACCTAATTTAAATAATATAGGTCCTATACAGTTTTAGAAAGTTTTGTGAGCTCTTTCGTAATAATGAATGTTTGTGTACACGTAATAATGAATACAATAAATATGTGTGTACACGGTTTTAGCGGCCGGTATTTACTAAACAAAAAAAACTCTAACTGCCATGATTCTTACCTACTAGTTCAAAAATATCAAAATTGAGTCATTCAAAATATTTATTGCGTAGCCTTTTTCATTATCTATTTTAACGAGTTTATAATTCATAACATGTGTTTTAAATGAGAATAACTATAATATAAGCACGCATACATTTATAAAAACTAAAATTAATATACAATTATCATACATGTGTACATTTATGACGCACATTGCATTTTGGTGCAGTGTCGTCTCGAAAAAAATGAAAATGTTAAATTTTCATTGTACAAATTTAATTTATTTGGTTAATACGAAGCGACCACATGTTTAACACGATCAACCATGACATGTACCTATGATAATTACTAATTAGTATTATATAATATTATATTAAATTTAAATTATTATTCGTGTTACTTCCACATGGGCTATATGAGATCTTGAAACTTCATAATAATTATCATCGCCTCATTTCTAAGTTGCCGTCTAAGTGGCGAAGAAGTTACTTCCACAAACTATACGTGCTTCGGTGTTGTAAAATGATTCCCAAGGCGTCACATTCGTGAAATTGGGGCAACTCCTTTAGGCATGCGACGTCTCAAGGATGGTAGACGAAACAACCACCAAAAAGTCCAATGAAACCCTCCTTTCCCTTTTAGTAGACTAGAAAGGAAAAGGAGGGCTTCATTTGACTATGTAGAAATAGCAGCTGGCAGGGGAAGCCGATACGCTTCTTGGAGGTGGCGTAGACTCATACAGGGTTGTAATATTGAACTCTATTTTTTTATTCAAAAGAATAATTCACAAGATTTAAAAATGTAACATTATTTTTAATCAAATTACATAATTTAAAAAATCTTTTTGGAAAAATACGACGAAAATCATGCTGGATTTCAATTTGTGTGTAGACCTTTCTTATATTATTAAGTTTATTTTTTGTGCACATGGTATTATGATACTGTACAATGTAGGTACATCATATTAATCGTACTAAGCGATAGGTCAATGTACTCGTATATAAAATGAAGAATGTTTCCTACATTCTTAAATCTTGTATAATATTCAGTCTTGAATATTTTTTTTTAAAATAGGTAAGTATTACGTAGGTAGGTTGATAAAAAATGACTTTATAATTTTATTGATCCTGACGCCATCTAAAAATCAAAGTTAGTTAAGAGGTATTTTTAATACCTTGATTTTATATCTAAAAATATAGATAGCTAATATCAATGAAATTTGAAATAATACTTTGTCGATATTAATTGTTGTCAGGAGATTTCCGCAACGTATTTAAGTCCCCTTCGGTCCATTTGTTTTTATAACTTTTGACTTTTATATACTTAGGGGCTTTTGTAGGTTCCTGTCGGTTTAAGGGAAGCTAGCGGTAAATAAATTTTGAAAATAGTTAATATGCTGGATTACTTGTTAGGTTAGTTTAGGTGTTCATTATTGAATTCATGATTTTAGCCAAAATCGGCTATGAAAGTTTGTACTTATGTTTTTTTTGTTATTTCAAATTACGTATGGCAAAGAAATAAAATGATTGGTGATAAAAAATAACACAGTTACAAAATATTAACTGTAGTAATAGTTAGATACCTACATGGATCGACCAAATATCTAGTTGGCTAACAACGCTATAAATGTTATGAGTCCAATGTCTTCCGAGACAAAGTGATTTCATATTCAAATGAAACAAAACTAATAGAAATGTTGCGTCTGATTAAGAGCACATGTCTTTGAGGTGACATAAAATATGTTTCCACTTTGTTGCGTATTAAAAAAAGCAAGAATTTCGGTGGCTGACGACGTTGTCACTTTTAACGGGGCGAGAATGATTGAAGATGCGAACAACGCATTATGAAATTTTCAAGCGACGGATGCGACCGGCTGCTGCTCTTAAATATTTCAATTAGTGCAAGTCAAAATAATCATGTCCCTAAGAAAAAAATAACGTATCTATTTGGTTTGTACAAATCGGATCATTAATTATTTCCTTATACACAAAGATATCCTACGACGGAATTTGTAAGTAGGTACCTATGTATTGTTTTTATTAATTAAAATGTCAACCACTCTAACTATTAAACACAACAATTGTAAACACTACAAAAATCTTTAGGTAACGTAATCAACTTTTTACGATAAAATACGAGTTTTTCTTTACCGATCTAGTATTTTCAACAGTCGTGGACGTTGATTACAATACCTTAATGAACACGCAAAATTACATAAGCTTATCAAAGAATTAAATATGCTTTCAATAGATATTAAGTATATTAAGTACCTACTAGCTCAGAGGTGGCGAACCTACGGCACGCGAACGAAAACCAATAAAAAAATCAAAAAAGGTTTACAAATTAATATTATACTTAATATATAAAAGGCGACATTTGAGAAAATTGTGATGAGCGGCCCGCGGCGAAAATATGTCCCTAAAAAACGAGCTGACTCTTTGGCACGTCAGACAGTCGAAAAATATTTTTTGGCAAATTTTGGCACGCTTATGCAAAAAGGTTCGCCAACCCTGTTCTAGCTAAAGTGCCCGGTTTCAGACGAGGTCACTTCATTGATCTATAAGTAATAAACTATATATAAGTAATAAACATCAAATTAACATCGAATCCAAAAAATGCAAACTTCGTCTGGATCTGTCGTGAATAAGTCGATTTCATTTTGTATTGACAAAGAGTAATATAAGTAGGCACGTTTATGCTAAGTTTATTATTGGTTTTAAAATACAGTCAAACTCGGTTATTACGATCACGGAAATAGCGAGATCTCGGATGTAACGAGGAAACATTCGTTGACATTTTAGTGTATGATTTTCTCCACACATTTTCACTTTTATAACGAGATACTTCTCGGGTAAAAATAAATAGGTTAAACATCTACATTTTTTTTTAAATTTCAATAATTCGATTTTCAGAATCCTGTAAAACCGAATTGGAACTTTACTTCATGAAAATACGATGAAGTAAGTACTTATATCTTTTAATAACAGTCTATGTTGGCTGTAAAATAAAGAATAACCGAGAATAATAAACAGAGAAAAACTTCATTAAATTAGCTACAAAGCTACCGCGTCATCGTGGAATTTTCATTTTCGACAAATCGAGCCCCATCGGTATTTCTCAATCGGTTTATAAAATTAATTATAAACTCTTAAAACCGATATATTTTTATTTCACCGAGACAAAGGTAACCACAGTGTCTGTGATGTACCTAGGTACCTACCTACCTACTAATATTGTATAATTATTATAATTTATCAGAATTACTTCTGCAAGGACAAAGTTACAAGATTTCTGTATAATGAACTACATATATAGTTACCTACTAGAGTACATTTGTAATTTAATTTTAGTGTCCCATAAGATTTGTTTACAAAATAAAATATATCCCAGTTTTCATAATAATTCAAACTCAGGAAATCATTCCCAGTACCTACTACTGTATCTAACGATGGTTTATATATCATGGAAAATCGAATTTATTCACATTTACACAATAAATACTAGGTTTGTCATTATTTACAAAATACATGTGCACGCTCTACGTTTCGTACATAAGATACTTCCGAGTTTCATCTAGTCACAGATAATTATGAAGAAAGCTTTCAAATTCACTTATAGGTATATCCCTCTTAATTGTACAATTTCCAATTTGATACTATTGATTGGGTATTCAAATTATAATATTAAAAATTAATCACTCCAAAACTCCGCACTACTGTGGTGCAGCCTTTTCGTAGACAACCCATATTCACCCGGAAGTAATGGTTCAACGGTATATGATGGCAACCGGTAAGGAACATGGCGCTAGACTGAGGTAAATGACATGGCCTAGTGATTGTCATATGCTCCGAGGCTAGAGTGTGATAAGAAGCATTACATATGTAAAATATTACATATTCTGTAGATGCAGGTAATGTAGGTTTGTAAAGTCTCACTTTTCAGTTGTATGTACGAGTATGTATAGCTATATAGTGCACCTGCCCAGCGGCGACTGTTTTTGACGCAGATAATGCAATCGATTCATCAGACAATTTTAAAATGTGCCTCGAAACAGTTCAGACCAGACATATAATTACTAAATACCTACCCATAACCATGGCCCCACATCCTGAAGCAGGCCACCCGTGCCAGGATCTTTGGCGCCCCCCTACCTATTGCTAGGATTAAATATGGGTAGTGTGATGGTTTACAGTATCGTTTTCCAAATGGTGTTTCAGGTAAAATTAAGGGTTTTTCAGTGTACTTTTAACGATTTTTTGTATTTTTTAATAAATCCATTTGAAGTTATCGATACACACAATAATAAAAAATTACATTGCACAACCACATATTGTTTTAACGTGTTTAAACCCCTCAAGTGAAATAGCGCCTTTTTTACTGTTCGAGCAAATTTGTGAAGTGTGTCTATCTCACTTATCTGTTCTTATCTGTTCGATCCGCCACGCCGGGCCCCCAGGCTAGAGCCCTGTCAGCCCCCCCCCCCTTGTGGGGGTCATGCCCATAATATAACCACTAAAACAGATACGTATCTACATATTTTTACACAAAAAATTAAACCTCTAATATTATTGTGTCTCATCACTCATCATTCTTATAATATACAATAATAATTAAAGTTGGAGTTAAAGGATGCGATTCGTGACATTTATCATATTTTGTTATCGTGGGGGTCTCCAAATCAGTTAGTGCATCGGTTCTCCGCGCCCTAAAACCGCCACGGCATCTACCTAATATTCTACGATGGTGGTCTAGGAAAAACGTATTATTATTTGCGTTACGGCTGAATTAACTAATGAGTCTAATGACTCTCTGGTGGCGTTACTAATAAGAATATATTTTTTTTAATTACTTTATCCTGTTTCTTGATGATATAAATAAAACTTTAATAAATTATATTTGAGGCGGGAGGTATGAGGTACATTGGGACACTTTACTTTAGTAACCACAATATTGTTTCCGATGACAAAACACGAGCAAAAAATAAGGGCTTTGATTTTTTAAGTGAACCCCGCATGCTTGTTATTTGTTCTCCCGCTAATAAAAATAAACGCGAAGCGCTTTTAGCGTCTTCGGCGTACATTTGGGAGTTGAATTTTGACAAAGGGCCGTGTCGGCAAACATCCATTAACTTCCGATTCAACACAGAAATTTGTTTCGTAGGCTCGACTGTTCCCCAAATATTTGATAAACAGCGTAAGTGCTCTTTAGAGTGTTTTGTTTCCTGGAACTGGCGCCAGTAGGCGAGATACGTCAGCTGATGTCACCCACTTTAGGGCTGGAACGCATCTCGACGCCTTAATATGTAAAGCCGAATCTCCAATAATTAATTACTATTCACTAACTCAAATACATTATAATGTAACTGGTGAAATTTAAAAAAATTGCGTTAAACAATATCGTACATACCTCCTTAGCTTCAAATGAAAATGTTCCATATTATGACGCAGCTAACAAAAAACGCCTTCCCTAGCGGTTATCACGCCGGCTAATAGTGTCGAGTGTTTCGGGTTCAAATCCCAGGTCTTGCAAAAATCATTTATGTAGTTTTTAAATGTGTGTGTTTGGACCTAAAGCATGGGTCTTATACACAGAACAGATAATAAATAGAATACCGATAGGCTATATTCAATACGCCGCATGGTGAAGCTGGCTTTTGAATGTGTCCTACGAAAATGAACCACGCACTATAAATGCATAAACCGAGAGCAGTTTTCAGTATTCGACTTAAAACGTATTCTAGACCCTGTGTAAGTTTAACCCGGATTCTTCCTTACTCGAGTCGGTTACCTGCTATCGCCTTACCCGTTGTGTATTTCAGTTCCCATTATTTCTGAGTTCCCTGGTCTTAAGGATGGACACGTAGCTAACTTAAATTTCTCGTAAAAAACACAAAATCTCTTATAACCTACACTCTGTAGAACATGGTAAAAAAATTTCATTTTATTAGATATACGCAATTTTAATTTCTCACACTCAATTATTGATTCCATGATAGTTGTAAAGAAAACTGTTAAATTATATAAATAATTTTGAATTTTGATTGAATTGAAGATTACATAGGTAGGTATACTAATTATGATTAATTTTAGGGTAAATTTTGACAGTCTAACAAGTAGTAGAATATATCATATCCAACTAAATTAATTGGGTAGGTATATACCTACCTAGTCGCAAAATATTCTTAGCTACCTATATAATGGTGATGGCTGTTTTTTGCTTTCAAGTATTTATACTTATTGTACTTATTTATAATAGGTACTACTTATGTATTATATACTTACATGTAATTACTTGTAAAGAACTATACACATATTTTATTTTATAGTCATTTAGGTATCTACTTATATAGATAATTATATTATTATCGGATCGGTGAGATATTCAACTATAATTGAGGTATATAGAAACGAAAGATTAAGGACTTAGAAGAGTGAATTTGACAATAAGAGGGCATCTTTCCACAGTATATGGAGAGTGGATGAGATAATGATGTAGGTATAGTGTATCTATATTTATTAGATGAAAACGCAGTGCAACGAAAGTTGTTGTTAAATTTCACTCAAATGACAGTAAGGCCCGTTTCAGACGGGACACCGGTGTCACGCTCGTATATAATATAAGAGGCCTTTGTATTATGTTTATGAACGCTCCGGAGCTAATGAGTCAACGCATAATTTCGCGTTATAAATTAGAACATAAAACTGGCTGCGGTAATAAAAACAAGTTTATCGGCGGCTTTAGAATTTAGCGGCCGACGGAAAAGTGTACCGGACACGCGTTAAGTCATTAGCTCTGGGGCGTTCATAAACATAATACAAAGGCCCATTTATTCGAATACAAAGGCCTCCTATATTAATACGAACGCGACACCGGTGACCCGTCTAAAACGGGCCTAAGTTTATGTTCAGTTAATATTTTTTGTAATCTTTATATTATATACATAATATTTTATATGTTTTAATCTATTTTATACTCGTATTTATATTATCGATTTAAAAAGCACATTATATAATATTATGAAAATTAATTAATCCAAGAAAATAAATTGTTTGTAAGTATTTACACACAGTGTAACCACGCCTTTAAAAATAGATTAAACAACCTTCCAGCAGGTAAATTCAGGTGTATGCCACTTTATACATCTGTGATCTTTGTTTGCATGCATTAACTGACACTCGATATTTTCCACGGCTCTAATGTTGACTCCTCAAAGTAGCAAGTAGCAAAAGTAGCAGCCGACATGTTATTTGGCAAAATTGGCAATGTGCCGTCCTGAATATTTACTAAGGTACATAATAACAACATATCGAGTGACGACGACTGCTCCGTATTATTTACAGTCGATTTGTTAGCATCAAAAATACATCACATTATTACAAACCTGGTATCTCCCAATTCAATAAAATGTGAACAAATATTATTCTCCAATTTCTCATTATTAATCATTGGTTCATCAACTACGTATGCAATCAACCTCGTTCGATTTAGGCATTCATTTTTATATGTTTTTTGAGAAAAATACATTTTATCCATTATCATAGAGTAAATGGGTAGGTACTTATTTAGAAAACAAGTTCTTAGTTTTTACATAAAATATCTTGGCGAAATGCGTAGCCAAATAACCTCCTAGCTTTCATAAACTTGTGGAATCGGAAAAAATTATCATACTTACATACCTACTAAGTTTCTAAATTATCAATCAAGGAACTACTAATTAATTACTAAGTTTGATGTGATTTTTTTGTAACTATATTTTTTGTTAGTATTCATGTTATGTCAATAGAAATCATTAAAAAAATATTGACATTTTTTGTAGTTTTTGTCTATTTAACACTGAAAAAAATACTAATATAAAGTAAGTACAATCCTAATATTGAAGATTTTGTCCGAGATTGCAATTATTAATTAGGTTTAATATTTATTAACACCAACGGTGGCCGCGCGGCTTAAGAGTTGGACTATCACGCCGTGGGTCTCAGGATCGAATCCTGGGTCTGGCAAGTACACATATTGTTTTTCAATTTGTGTGTGAGTCAGAGTATGGACCTAATAGGTTGAGCAAGTGGCTGACATCCATTTCTCGTAAAAACAAAATCTGTTAATACAAACCTCTACTCTGTGGAGGTCCATATGATCCTATTAGGATCGAACATGGTCGAAAAAAAAATTATTTGATATTATTGTAATTTGGTTGATATCAAATTTAGTTTTCACACCATTATCTAAAATCTAGACTATGAAACTAAACGACGCAAAGAAAAGGTATGTAACGAATTCTTGTTTATTATTTGCTTTATAAATATGTAGGTACTTAAAAATATTTTAAGGATTTTGGTGTCATTATTTTCAATAAAATAATATAAATAAGTATCTAATTACTAGACTATATTCCGACAAGTAAAGAAAAAATCTTATACAGTGATATAGCAGAGCTGATTATACAAGTAGTGTTGATATCCTTGATAAGATAATAGGTATTTTAAAACCAAAATTAGGTACTGCATATTGATTAAAAATAGAACCGTGATTGATTAGGTAACTACCTACCAATTTATTTGGGGTAATTATGAAATATTCCTATTTAAATATCATATTCACAGTGTTGATCAAAGTTTTTTTTTAAATGTACTTAAATATAATTGTAATAGTTTATTATAAAAACTAGCACTAATTGATTTATTACAAATACAATTATAAAGTAACGGAACAGATAAGATTATTGAACATGACCAGTCAAAAGCAATCATTCAAAAAAACGACGACTTTATATGCAAATTAATATTTTCGTGGTTATAAAAATAAACACAATTTAAATACGATTAAAATATTGTAATAGGATAGAGACTCAAGATGAATTACAACATAATAAATTATAAATAAACTAATTGACAGGTTTTGCGAATAAAAAAATATTATAAATCTCATGGGACGTGCATTTGCACCAGAGGCCGTCCAAACAACTTTTAATTGACATGGAAATTCAATACGTTTTTTTAAAACATAATTTATTTATTATTCTCTATTTTATTAATGAGTATGGCATAATGTCAATATTAAAATGCGTGCATCCAATTATTATATTTATAAATGTTCAGTAGTTTTTGCACCTCTCAGTAATTGACATATCATTTGGTAGAAGATATACCTAATATTACTGATAACTTAGGTTATAATATTACTTAGGGATTATTTTTTTTCCGACCATGTCCGATCCTAATAGGATCATTATGGGTCTCCACAGAGTAGAGGTTTGTATTAACAGATTTTGTTTTTTACGAGAAATGGATGTAAGCCACTTGCTCAACCTATTAGGTCCATACCCTGTATCATACACAAATTGATAAACAATATGTGTACTTGCCGGACCCAGGATTCTAACCTGGGACCCACGGCGTTATAGTCCAACGCTCAAGCCGCGCGGCCACCGTGGGCGTCAAATTATAGTCGATAATTATTATAGGGAATATATTATAATAATATATTTTTAGTCTCAATACTATTAATAATGTGATAAAAGAATTAAATACCGCCACTTTTATAGAATTATTTATAGTGAAATAATACGCTAATTATTTAACACATATGCACGAATAATTCTCATTTACCAACCCCGTCAGGTCTGGTGGGAGGCGCAAGAGTTGGGGATGGACCGAGGAAAGTGGCATGAACTTGTGCTTGCCCTATGCTCCAATGCTAGGGCGTCACAGGGTGAACGAAAGAAGATTAGGTACCTACCGGTGCTTCATTTTTTTTTGCCATAGCAATGTCAAAATAATATTATTATAATATGAATACGGTCAACCATAATCATGAAATATATCCTATTTGGATAGTGATCAATGTGATCATGAAAGACAAATTGTGAATTATTATACTAATAAATTAAATCATTCAAAATGGAAGGTCAGCTATATGGCCTGGCTTATTAGAAAACAAATACAAAACTTTTTCTTCACAATAAATAGGTAGGTACCTAATAACACTTTAAAATACTTCACTATACTAAAGTAGAAATTGTATTTTTTAAAGTATATAATAATTACACCATTCCAAGCAATCACTTCCACAATATATATTATATACTTAGGTACTTGCAATAAATTATACTAGTATATCGACAAAGTGGTGTATTTGGCTATTTTCGACCAATAATTGATACGGTTTGTCCTTTCACGGGAGTATAATTACATTATTAGAGTCACAGAAACCTATCTTAATTTTTAACAGTTTTGAGTTACGTATGGTACTGGACATTAAATGACATGTTATGTTAAGTGACAAAGAAAATTATCAAAAAATTCAATGGATAACAAATAAGTCAATACATATCTGTGGAATGTAAATTTACTTGTGTTTGGGGTCTCCTCTAAAGTAGAGAGAAATGAAATACGTTTCTTTGACTCTAATAATTATAACGAGGATAACATGTTTACGACATGCAGTAATACAACCATATCATTTTTATAATATTTTTATATTTCAGAGTTTTTTTAGTAAATAAGTATCTGTAAAATCAATAATTTACTTATTCGACTGCTTGATGGAATGTGACATTGTGTTGAAATAATTACAGTTTTTGAAAGATGCAAACGATACTTCGTAGTGTGAATTTTGCTACAAATGAATCTGCATTACATATTTTACCATAATTCCTCATCAGGGGCGTAGCAAGTTGTTGTAGCGCTCGTGGCAGTAACAAAAAATGCGCCCCTTGCGTAATACAAAACTTGCACCTAGGCACACAAGTATATATTATTACATATTATAATTAAGTATTTTAAGCACTTTTGTTCTATCAAAAACGAAAAAAAACGATGCGGATTAAATAACTAATAATATGAGTGCTTAAAAAATGTACGGCCCTGTAAAACTAAACAAAACTTCAAGAATTCTGATTTTTTTCGAATAATTAAAATCAAAAATACACACGTACTGTAAAAAAAACACACACACACACAAACCATCGTCATACTATCGTGTGACCTGAGGCTGTGGTTATTTAAGCCTAACGGCCACTCCGGTCCGTACATCGATGGAATTTTGTAAAAATATACATTCATTTCAGCGCGCCGGCTCGATACCGAAACACCTTAATTTTCGAACCCAAGTTCGAACCATGGTTGGTTATTAATTTACATGAATATGTATTTTAGTGCCTGTTATTTTTTTTCATGTAATATACAATATAAAGATAAAATATAACATTTTTTTCAGTAAAATACTATGGAAAAAAAATCAAATTAAAGATGGACTATTTTCTACCATAGCCTACCTTTGGCACTGCTACCTTAATAGCAGGTAATAAAATCATTGATTTAAAATATTATTATATTCAATAATTCAATTCTATTCCTGTAACAGAGTCATTCTGAAAGTGTTAAAATATTTCTCAACTATACTCTCACACAAGGTGTGGCTCGCCATTATTCATTTGATTAAATCTTATTTGGGAATCGCTTCACAATAGCCCATCTCCGATAATTTATTCAGTTAGTCCGCTAAGGTAAGAACTTTAAAAAAAGAGACATTCACCTGTAAGGGTGAATCCATATTCTATTATTAAGTATCTATTTTTTTAAATCACTCTGTTTTATTCATATTATGTTGTATAAATCTGATAATGAAAAAAAAGTTTATAAAATCTTATGTATATACGAGTACTTAGGTATTATGATATAATATCACATATATGGAAGTATCTACCCAAGTTAGATAACAGATAACAACTAAATTATCGTAGAAAACAGTTATTGTAACTTACGTATATATGATCATTGTTTTAACATTATTAGATCCATGATATGCAATAAAATGAATTTTACAATAACAATATAATAAATTTGCTTGACTAGATGGTCAAATCCATGGCATCCGTCGCTAAAGGATTGGTTTATTGAATATCCGTTTTTTTCGAAGTCGACCTTTAATGCAGAATGATTTTTTGTAGCTAAATGGACCAGAACCATATTTTTCTTTAAATTGATTTGTAATGAATACAGTATACAAAGTATACATATGCTGTAAAAACAACAATTTAAATACCTCCATGTATTTAAATAGACGATAATCAAATTTGTTTTTCGTCTCGTGAACATTTGACAGTTGGTCTATTCGACAAACCAATCCTACAGACGTTTTACGTCTTCAGAAAGGTACCTACTGATATTATGTCATTCGCCCAACATGTACGCCAGTAAAAAAGTTACCCATTTTCTTCGCCTTTGGTATTAACCTGCGCCTACATAGGGTGGTGGAACAGTGTTTTTTTTTTACAATGAATTGTTGGTAACCATTCACCCAACACATTACTATGCTCACATAAAACAGATAGACTGCTAGTAGGTATATGAATCATGTTTATTTTTCTTTTTAATTGGAAATATTTATGTCGAAAAAACAGGCTAGCATTTAATAATATGAAAACAATTTTCTTGTTAATTCTACCATTTTAATTTTATATCAACTATTTCAGGCCACACACCCATCCTCAGAATGATGTGATGATTATCAAAGATAAATACCTATCTGGCATTAAACATTAACTCTCCGTTTAAAATTAATAATCGTGCTAGAGCGAATGGGGGTGTTCTTTAAAATATTTATTTCATCCTGAAGCGAGGTTTTAAGTCCCGTTTCATCCCGAATAGCTACCATTTTTTGCTCAAACAATGTAAAAATCAATTAGTTCTTCATTTTAAAATTATTATAAGATACTGCCAACTGACGTGTCTAGAATCATGTAATTTCTCTCTAAAACACTGCAGCTACGATCGCCTTGTCATTCGCCATTAGCAGGTACCTACTCTTTATTGCATATTATGACCCCGGTAGGAAGAAAACGACCTTATTATGACTAATTTCTTGCGCCTCACATTAGATGTCTTCGCCATTTCAGGTGGCCGACCTCTTCAGATTAAATTTATCATGCATGTCAGATATCGAAAGGTAGTTCGTGTCCCGGTAAGAGTTCCTCTATTGGCTTCATCCAGGTATTGGTAAGACTTTCTTTCCACCTTTGGATGCGACTCTCTTCTGTCGCCTTCGGAAAGTCTTCGTGGGCTAGAGGTTGCTGCTTTATGTCGACGGAATAGATGCCTGAGGTAATGGATTCTTCCTATCAATTCAAGCTGCTACTTATATTTTATTTTTAGGTAGGTAGGTACACCAGGAAAGTAATGGCAATGTGTGGGTACTTTTTTCTTGGGAGTCAAACGTAGGCATCCTGAAAATTTTTATAATGGTATTCTACTTTGTAAACTCCAGTTCAAATAATGTAAGTAAATAATTAATTAGTTATTTAAAAACAGTATTTATTATTTAGGAGATTATGAAAAAATATTATATTACTACCTACGTTAAAAAAAACAAAATGCTTTAGGTACTTATATATCTCCGGTTTATTTACAAAGAAAAATCGAAGACGAAAGAAATCTCGGCATATAAATATATAATGTAATTCAATCCACAGCGTTCCTTCGAAGCAAATGGTATGTCAACAAATTATCTTTTATTGATAACAAACGATATTTACTCTCGGAATCGATTTGTACTTGGCAGTGAAACGGTAATTGATTACGGTGTATAACCAACTCGAGTGATTGAGATAAATTTACCGTGAAAGAGCTCCATGGCTGCCTTTCGGGAATGTTAAAGTATCCAATACTCCCACATTGGAATCTACAAGGGAAAGCATAAAAGTTTCTCTTCTTATTGTGAAGTCTGGATTTAATTATTTACTCTTCTTGATGGAGCTTTCTAGGTACCTAGGTATTACTGATCTATAACTTTCACTATTAATCCTTCATCGACAACTATTCGAATCTAAAAATTAATTAAAATATCCAGCTCCGACGCCACGCTATGGTTACAGATGATTATTACAATCTCGCCACACGTAGTATTAAATTTAATATTAAGGTAGGGACCTACCTAAGTATTGTAATTAAACAATAAACATTATGTTACTTAAGATTAAAAATACTACATCAAATAATTTCGAATTGTCTCATTATATTAAAAAAGCATTTAGGTATTCATTCTTTTCATTCCGTTTAGGTACCTAGGTACCTATATCAAATATTTTTTTAAAACTTCATCGGATATCTCCTTTTTACCCAACAGTTATATGAAATCAAGGCATAGTGCCAATGACGGTTTAAATTACGTGGAAGCCTCATGCACTTGTACTATGGTTTGTCTACGATAGAAATAAAGTAAATTTTATTCTTTTTCAGTCTGCACACTTATGTACCTATGTCTTATTGTCTCCAGAACTGTACCTTCCGCATTCAACTCAGTCCAACAGCCTTTCTGATAGGCTACTTAATATCCCAGCCAAGGTTATCTGGAACCTCTCGTCCCACTTCGAGTCAATCTACTTTTAATAATTTTCAAAATTTGTTTTATTGCAATTGATTCATTTTTGTCGACAGAACGGTTTACATACAGGTATATAGCATTACGGTCTCATTTGTTTTATGACAAACAAGTACAATAGCAAATTAATACAGTTGGGGGTCCAAACTGGAGTACTGAGTACCGGTTTCAGACAGACCTGGATGGTGACATATGCTAGAAGAGAACATAACCAATTAAGGTTGTAGCGCCAGGGTTTAGAAGGATGATAAATATGTCAATAAAACATGCTGTGAACAGGAACAGGCTGCCACTTTATTTATAAGCAAACAATTTATAAACAGCTACGAAACGGAAAAATTGTATCGATAAATGGAATATGATATCTTCGTCAGTACCTCATTACTGAGGATTGTGACCCTGATGATTTGGCTGTCAAACAGTCTTCTGAATGGGTTGACCCGACTCCTCTCGGCATTATGCGATACGGAAGGCCTGTGACCACTGGAAGATCCGTGACACTTACAAATTTGTCCAACTATCTGGGCTATCCAATGTTTGCTTAC
The DNA here is from genome assembly GCF_057557595.1 of Rhyacophila brunnea. NCBI lineage: Eukaryota > Metazoa > Arthropoda > Insecta > Trichoptera > Rhyacophilidae > Rhyacophila > Rhyacophila brunnea. Next base: position 1,400,261 of record NW_028232796.1, on the reverse strand, counting down.
TTTAATATTCCGACGCGCCATGTCGATTGCGCGGACAACACAAACGGACAATAATGATCCAAATAATTATCACGTGTATTCGTTAACCACGTGTGGTTGCAACAGGACTCAATGATTCGAAGGTGAGCACCAGTAGATATACCTATATGCAGGCCAGTTTTCCCTCACTATACTCAAAGTGCGGAGTGTCTGGTTAGGTATGGGGAATGCACCCGGAAAGTATAACATGAAGGCATAACATTTTCCTGAGTGCATGCTTAGATAGTGTAATGTAATAAATACTTACAACAAGCTTGTATTATTACTTATACATTTACACTTTACAGTAAGTAGTCCAATATGTTAAGGCTTAGCAGTAGGTGATGTATTATAGATTTACCGTTTGTTTTAATATTGCTATCTCACTAAGGCACATTTAAATCATATTTCTCAGGATGATAGTTTCTTGGGTCTTTAATACGGCAACAGTAGGTGGTGTTTAGTTTGTATACAAGCTGTTAGCGTCCATTACACATTACACTTACGATGCTGTGATTTAATTAATGATAAGGCGGTATTAATCAACTGTCGATATGAAAAATGACTGACAATGGGTGTAATAATATCTACTTATATAAATTATTATACGAATCATAATCTAAATTGTTAATATGGTATTGAAAAAATAAACAATCATTACGAATTAAAAGGGTTGTATAATTTTGTTGGCATAATTTTGGCAATTAGGTACGTTACGTACTGACGCTTCTATTCGTAAGAATGATTAATAAAATTCCAGGAAAAATATTATTTTGGTAGACTTGATGAAATTCAATCCTATCTTAATTAAACAAAATAATATACATACTACGGAAAAAACACAGGCATTTAAAATTTTACATCCATTTTTTCCAAAGCTTCCTCTTTTTTCGTATATCAGAATGTCTATAATCTACATTGAACATTGAAGAAGGATCGATGGTTTTGAGATGTGGTGTTGAACTCGTGCGTATAATATCTCCGATCTACTGAACTGCCATATGAACAATAAATCCATATATGTGGTGCTTTTGCGCTTAGACGAACTCTTAAGATCTAAGACTGCGGGCTTCAGAAGAGAGAGCGACTCAGTGACTTGATAGCTTAAAAGGTAACAGAGGAACACTCTGCATACTGGACTTAACATAATATTCGTTGATATCGTCAAAGATAAACGGAGAAGAATAATTGTGTGCATAATAAGAACTTTTCATGATGATGATGATCCTCATTAAGAAACAACAACTGAGAAGTACGTTACCTTCTGGGCGTGGTAGTAATACTGTACGATTCTCGAGGATGTACGAATATTTTATTTAAATATTGACATATTATTATGTTGTAGGTGTCATAATATAAATTATAGTTTGTCGCATCGAGCATTCAATATTGCTAATATTTGATGACATCCAGGGGGATCTGTATTTCTTGTGTTCAATGGCTTGACCTTAAACCGAAACTGCCGTAAAAATCTTGGTCGATGACGACTGTCATTTGACTGACGAATTTGTTATGTGACTGAAAAGAATTAATTTTATTCAAAACATAATCTACGCAATGGCTTTCAAATAGAATAAATTTATTTATGCAAGTAGAATGATATTCGAAGAAAATGTAATAAAAATATAATAAGAATACATAATAGATCAACATGAGAAAACATAAGTTTAGCAGGTATTTTAATTCAATTTAAGAAATAAGTACAGTTTCTGTCAGTGGTGCCAACTTGTAAACTTAATGACGCACCTTCTCTGCACCATAACAGAGACTCGTACACATGCAACACATTTACGGACCTTCACAATATGAATGTGTTGTAAGGCTTTTACAGAGGGATTGATAATAACCCATTCAACAACTTACTATCCACTTTGGTCCATGGTCTATGCAGAGTTTGAAATAGGATAAAATGCTAATTGCTAATAGGTATACAAATTAAGGATTGTACGATACTAGGAAATGATTTTCTTAGTATTATTTAAAAACTTTTCAAAACATTATCATAGTCGTGAGTTTCCTATAAAATAACCCCCAAATTTACATATTGATCTTAAAAAGGGGAGATGCATGGAGATACAAGGCACACTCGTTAAAAATAGACGTCTTGTATTGGCAAGCAACATTTTGTTGTCAGTCGGGCACCGACTACAGAAGATGCCGCGGTGACTCGTAATGATGTGAGGTGAGGAATGCTGATAGCATCACATGCTTTGCCTAACACCATGGAAACTTAGAGTAGGGTATCCACGTATCAGACATTCCTCTTTAAAAATTATCTTACTTTTCCTCTAAAATTCACCATAATATTATTATTACCTACATAAATATTTCTAATTAATAGTATATTCATGCAATCGTGCCTCTTTATGATGTGAATTGAATTAATATGTAAGCAGTATGTATTTTATTAAAACGTTTTTTTTTTTTTTTGTGATTTTACCGAGGCTTTGACTGCGAAAACGTTTTTATTAGCTCGTATTCTTATTTGTCTGGTGGTTGTTTATCCAGTACAATTCTTGCAATCGATTTTTAACTAACTTCCCGACTAGACATCTGAAAATTTTAGAGTAGGTATATCAGAACACGATGCCAATGCATTCTTTTAATACTTTTAGCCATCTTTAAGTAGAATTGAATTCATTTTCAGTTAATTCTTTTTTGTATTTAAAGTTATTCCGGAAGAAATCCGTAATCCAATCCACTATTATTGGTTGCTAAGTGGGTGGTCCTACCAACTAAATTATTAATATATACGTGCGTTACTATGGAAATCAAAATGACATTTCAGTATTCTATATTTGTTTGTTTGTTTGTTTTTTATTTAGTTCATATTAAGTACAAGTTTGAGCATATTGAGCATAATAATTGAACAGAAAATTTAAAAACGTTGAATATAAAAAGTTATTTTTATTTTGTAATTATTTAATATAACTTAATATAAATAATTTTCTTAATTATCTATTAAAATTAAAGTATTATAATACAATAAATACCGTTTTGGTTAAAACATAGACTCTTAAAAACATTATTTATATATATACTTCATCTATGGTTGCTATTCGTCTATAATATAGAATAATATATTATGTACCAGATAATCTAATCGAACAATAGGTATCTATGTACCTATTAGACATATTTTTTTTAGATGCCTTTATGGATACCTCGCATTTACTATCGAGGTTTCTTTAAGGACTTTGGCACGCAAACTATATATTAGAAGAAAGAAAAAAATACGCTTGTGCAAACATTAGTGGTCTCTATATTTTTATACGGAGTCGGGTCATGGACCCTGAAGACAAAGGAGCGGAAGGCAATCGATGCCTTTGAGATGTGGTGTTGGCGCCGAATGCTTCGTATTTCTTGGACGGAACACATGACGAACCAGTAAATCATTCAGAGACTGCATATAAATGAACGGCTCTCGACAGTATGTCTAAGACTCATTCTGCAGTTTTTTGGACATATTTTCCGGCGCAGACCAGACAACCTGGAGAGACTGGTGGTTTTGGGTGGCCTGCAGGGATGGCGAAGCAGAGGAAGAGCGCCTGCGTGCTGGAGCGACTAAGTGAAAGACTGGGGGAACCATTCATTCTGCTCTGAGAAGCGGAAGATCGAGAATGATGGAAAGTTTTGGTCGCTCAAAGGATGGCAAAATTAAAAAGTGGTCATGATCCTCAGCCATGAGTGTACGACCAAGAAGCAGACTTATATAGTATGTACTTACCTGCTGGACTGAGGCTTTACCGGTGACTTTGCAGAGCTGACAATATGATTTTGTGTTACTCTGAGTATGCTATTGATAATGTTTATCTCGATTCTGTTGTCGACATTCTGCCACCATGCGAGTGAATGAAAACGTAATTTTAAAAATTGATCGGTAAAAAATGTATTATTTATTATTACAACGATTTTCTTAGCTCGTATTCTTATTTTTCCGGTGGTTCTTTGTCCGGTACAAATCTTGCAATCGATTTTTACCTAACTTCCCGACTAGCTAGACATTTGAAACTTTTAGAATACATCAAAACACGATGCCAATGCATTTTTTAATACTTTTAGCCATCTTTAAGTAGAATTGAATTCATTTTCAGTTAATTCTGTTTTGTATGAAAAGTTATTTCGACACCATTATTGGTTGCTAGGGGTCTGGGGTCCTAGCAACTAAATTATTAATATATACGTGCGTTACCATGGAAATCAATATGACATGTCAAGTACAAATTTTTTTGATCGCTTAAGCTAGTCAAGTCTATATGGTTCAACAGAATTTAACAACGTTGTATATAAAAAGTTATTTTTATCTTGTAATTATTTTATTTTCATTTTATTAAACATCTATATGGATATCCTAATCTTGGATCAACGGGACCTAAGAACGGGACTGTTTTTTTTTTTGTTATTTTATACTAAACAGATGCGACGCTTTTTCTTGTTTGGATTTGGGACACATCGGATCATCCAATGGAAGACACTCGCTACTCTTTGATGTCACTCAAAGGGCATATTTTATTATTTGTTCGATTTTTTAAATAAAACCGTTGGAATAAAATAAATGTCCACCCGAAGATAGGGGAAGTGTTTTGAAATTTGAACTGACATAGCGATTAATTTATCATCAGAGATTTTGGTAAGGAAGTGCGCTCAGTAAGATTATTTTTATTTATTTAAAAAAAATATTATTGAATTGGTACATAAAAAAATATGAATTCAAGACGTTCACAACATGGCATTTAGAATGAAAAGAACAGCGAAATTAAATAATTAAAAATACAAACCAAAAAAACATCTTATATAAAAATAAATAAATACTTATTACATCTAACAGAACAAATCAAAATACTATATTAATTAGATTCAATTAAGAGGAAGTGTTTGAAAGATTATACGATTCCAGACCGATAATTTGATTGCAATTAAGGTGGATACAAACTTACTTACATTTTAGTCATTTTGTATATTTGTAGTACTTACATTATAATTCGTTTTTAATCATGGAATTGCTTGGTGATAAGCACGTACACAAGAGAGCGTTTTCGCAACCGAACCCTCCCCCCCTCAGAAACATAAAAGATCTGGCCGTTGAACAACTACTATCTGAACGGGTTGATCCCGCCTGTGGTCACTTGAAGACCCGTGGCAAGAATAAATTGGTACAACTATATATGTGTCATCCTATGTTTGCTTTAATATCCCGATGCGGCATGTCTAAAAGACATGACCGCACGGACGACAGAAACGGACATGATCCCAATAATTATTATGACCGTCAATCCAAGTGAATTCAATAACCATCTGTGGATGCGACAGCTCGCAATGACTCGTAGGTGAATACCCTTTGCTATACCTATCTGCAGGCATTATATTTATCGCTAGACCCAAAGTGCGGAGTGTCTGATTTCGGAGTATGTACCTACCAAATTACTGTATTCCTTGGTTGAAGCGAAAAGAAGCTATGAGTAGTAGGAGGCACAGTCAGTGGCATCTGCTAAATTTAACACTGTCCTGCCGCCAATGACATTTAATGTCATTGCCTGCCGCCATAAAAATCAAAAAAAAATATCATGGATATTTTTCAAAAGGTGGTAATTCACGATAACCTATAAAATGGGTAACACTCAGTAGGTATTCACCACACACGCATATATTATATCGTTTCTACAATACCTACGCGTTGCGCTCACTTGGTAACCTTTTTCAAGTATGAACGTATTGTAGAAATAATATCAGTACCTACCTAGGTATATTATGGTGAATACCAGTGATAACATATTATATTATACTTCAGTTATTTTCTTTTTTAAATAAATATTATTTTTTTTCCGATCATGTCCGATCCTAATAGGATCATATGAGCCTCCACAGGGTAGAGATTCGTATAAACAGATTTTTCGTTTTTACGAGAAATGGATGTTAGCCACTTGCTCAACCTATTAGGTCCATACCCTGACTCACACACAAATTGAAAAACAATATGTGTACTTGCCAGACCCAGGATTCTAACCTGGGACCCACGGCGTTATAGTCCAACGCTTAAGCCGCGCGGCCACCGTGGGTGTTAATTATAAATATTAATTATTATATATATTTAAAAAACATATAGAATGGCCGAATTACTTTTGTAAATCGACCTGATTTCCGACATTTTTAACGTTTAATATTTAACACCTAAGTACCTACAATAATTAATAATGTAATCCTATATGAACGTCTATGTATGTAAGAAGCATGAAAGCGAGTAAGAATTGGTTCAGAAAGGAATAACGTGAAACAAATTAGTAAAACGCGGCGTTTGACAAATAAGGACTAATATTTCCTTTTCGGGGGGACACGCCATTTCCGATTCCAATATTGCTTCCAGTCGATTTGCCCCGCAGCTCCGGGCCTAACGCCGCGCTTATCTCGAATATTAATTTTAATTAGGATGTTTAAACGACAAATTACACATAAATATTTTTTCTCCGAAACTGTCGCTGTAGGGATAATGTGTCATTATAAAAATGTCATCTTCGTTATCTTTTCGTTTGATGTTTCAAACTAGCTACTAGGTCCCTACATATTATGGTTAGTTACGAGACTATTTTCATAACCGGATAATCGAGTATTTCCAGATTTATTACTCGGTTACTCTATTAACCTGATAAAGTTTATTTTAAATTTTTAATGCCAAAATCAAAGTTTCCAAAACATTCCAATGACCATGTGCTTGATCTAACTAAATTAACAACAGTCGGTACCAACGTTCCCTCTAATTTTTCTATTGTGTGTGCGGATCGCCGTCACCCGGTGCGGTAAACTTACACCCCCCCCCCCCCAACCCCCCCCAACACACACATGCAATTTTTCATTCAATCCACTTCTTTCCAGACGTGAATTCTCCTTGCATATTTGCTGCGGATAAACAAATATATCACCAACACATAGGTGGTCATTGATAAACACTAAAATACGTATCTTCTTTCCGTATACTTTTGCATGCGATAGAACGGGGCGGATATAGTGATCGTGCTAAACGTAAAATTTCTAAACGTAAAGTATCTGCCTAGTCAGTCATATACGTAACAATATATTGCAAAAATAGGTAGGTGCACCTATTTAAATGAGTCTTTGTTTTAGTTTAAAATAAATGCACAAAAAAAAGATATTGCTTTTCGTTTCAAAGTATCTATGGGACTTTCAACTTTATCTTGCAAGTTGCAAGTCATTACTGCATTTTGAAGGGGAGAGAATATTATTTGCTCCCGGAATAAGACACTCAGTATATTCCCCGGAGAGAAATTGGGGCCAATAATGAATGTAGGTATATTATTGTGCAAGCTGTGTGAAACGATCATCTGTTTTAACTTTAAAATGTAATACAATATATCCTATCAAAAACAAATGTGAAAATACCATTAGGGATGCTGTCAATAATTAGTTTCAGCATAGTGAAACTTAAATATTCAAAGTGAACTGCGAAGATTTTAAAATTATTTCGTTTTATTAATGATGCTAAAAGTGAAAAAATCCATCATTAAAAAAATCTTCATATCCTTTGTCTTATTATTGAAGATGGTAAACTCTAAAACTAAAAGCGTTGCTAACAATATTCTTCAAGCTGAAGTGATCCTACGCTAATCTAGATACTAAAGTCATAGGCAGTGCCCGATTTACACTTGAAGTGGCCCTCGGCTAATACGAATCTAGGCCGCCAGTCGCTGCAACATGCCGCAACGGCTGGTGGGTGAATATAAGTGTATACTGTCTAGGTAAGATGATGTAAAGTTGTGGGGGGAGGCGTACCGCTTCGGAAGTTTAGTGAGGTAAGGTATCGGTGATTAAGTCCGTCTATTACAGTGATGCTCTAGCAGAGGGCCATCTTAGATATTTCAAAACCTTTGGCGACTCTACAGTCTACAGTATTATAATATAGATATTATCTTTTAGATATCGTTCCCCCTGGAAGACGCACGCCGTCGCGACCTTCTCTCTTCGACGCGATTATCACTCTCCTTTGCAGGATGTATGGATCGTTTCTTACAATGTGACCGAAGAATTGGAGAACGCATCTCTTGCAGGTGGCTCTTCCTCCCGAAGCTCTTCCTGTACCTATAAAGACATTATTTGTACACTTAGCCGTCCATGGAATACGGAGTATGCTTTGCCAGCATCACATCTTGGGCGTGTTGATTCTCTTTCTACTAAATTCTCTAGGAGTCCAAATTTCTACACCGTATCCGTATAAGATGATTGAAAATATCTCAAAAAAGTAATAGAAAGGGATGATCGTACAGAATCCATAAAGGTGGAGATTGTGGCCGGTTCTGAGACCAGATCAAGAAATCAACTTCTCTCATGAAATGACAATAAATACTCTCCGACTAAATAGCTATCCTATGTATTTCTAATTAGTTTTAAAATAATTTTAAACATGTATATACAAAGTTATTCTTTAGTTTAGTTTTATTATGTATTCATTTATAAATGGTGCATGAAAATAAGTATGAAAGATTAGAATCACAGTCGTTTTAAGAAATATGTAACGGTTACTAAAAAAATGTAATTTGCCTATAATTCTGTCCAGCTATTATAACAAGCTACTGCCTAAATTGAGCCCTGGCCTCCACCATATTCGGTCATTCGCTGCTTTCTCATAATTTGTTCTTCAGCAACTACTCCCTGGTGTCCCCACACCGTTATATTGTATCTCAAGCGAAGTCTCGTTCTTCCTACAGGTATCTTCCTTTATCTGGGAAACTTTGTTGTTACAAAAGCAAACAATTATAATATTGAAGATACTTAGTTGCAAATGTTAATACACCATTTTAAACGACAACTCAGATGATAGAATATACTATGTGCCTACAGACAAAACTATGTATTCATTTTAAATGTAAATGAGGTGTGATTGTATCAGTGTTAATGTGCTGTTTTGACAGACTTATGACTGGCAAGGAATGCTTGCCCCTCTTCCCTTTCCTGCTCCTCACTTCAGTACCTCGTCCCCCTCCAACAAGCGACACCTGACCGCCAATCACCGATGCCTTTTCACCTGATGTCGGATCCTGACAAAGATTTCTGTCAGATGTTATCAAAATAAAAATCATAAGTGTAAAATATCGTTTCAATAGTGATGTTTATAATAATTATTTACGGCAAATCGTTAGATTGTCAAAAAATACGGTCATATAAGTTATAAACATTTTTTTTAAATATCGTATTACTTATAATTATTAATAATGTAAAGTGTTCAGTAAGCCGGCAATCCGAGTACATATATTTTGTTGTTTTTATCAGAATATATTAATTGTGGCAATCACTTGGTATGTGACTGAAATAACCAAAATAATAAAACAAAAAAAATAGTTAATAATTACTATCTAAAGCGTCGGCAAGACGCTCATCCTTTACGACAAGCTTACCTGCGCAGACCGGTTTGTATCGGGAAGCCCGTGTGTATGGGCGGGAAAACTGTACCTACGCGAAAACCGAAGAGCGCTGTAAAAGAGTTCTGTTTTTTTATACCGCGCAGGCAAGTCACTGCAGTCTAGTCTAATTTTTAGTTACGTATCATTAACATATTATTTAAGTTCCTAAACAAATGAAAAATGTTTGCACCGAATAGGATTATAAGCCTCTACCGTCTAATTCTAAATACTGCTTTACCGCTTATACTAATTATACCGTTGATTCCTCACTAATCACACCAAAATTTGTAATAATATTCAATTATTGAAGTGGTATTTCAAATTCCGTTTCAGACGGGACACCGGTGTCGCGCTCCTATATAATAATGAGCCCTTTGTATTCGAATAAAGGGGCATTTGTATCATGTTTATAAACGCCCAGAGCTAATGAGTCAACGCATAATTTCGCGATATAAATTAGAATATAAAACTGGCTGCGGTCATAAAAAAAGTGTATCGGCGGCTTGAGAATGTTGCGGCCGACAGAAAAGTGTACCGGACACGCTTTGACTCATTAGTTCGGAGCGTTCATAAACATAATATAAAGGCCCTTTTATTTGAATACAAAGCCCTCCTTATTATATTCGAGCGCGACACCGGTGTCCCGTCTGAAACGGGCCTAAGTATACTGGAGGCTTCCGAGATGCACCATAAAGATATCCTGAACTGATAAGATTACAATGAGGAGGTTTTAAGATGAGCCAATAGGACAATAATATACCATATGGCTTATAGCGAAGTGAAGAGAATCTGCATATTTTCCACAATGAGAATTATGACCAACTCCAAATAAACGGTATACGAGGATATACGATAAGAGAAGCGTGTAGCTAGAAAGAGATGTACGTGCTTGTAGTAAGTTCATCTTATATGCGCTTAACATAGAGATATTATAGTATATTTTTTTTTATTTATAACATATAAACACTTCCGGGTTTAGTATTTATTCAAAGATCACAGAGATTAATCAATAATAACAAAGAATACTTCAAATGGTGCACGAGAACAGATTAACAAGATAAGATGATTCGCTCGACCAAATAACCAGATGAACTTGCCAAAGGATTAGTTCGGTTCTGGTAGGTATCACATTTGATAACTAGAAACCATACTTATCACTGGAAACTAATCTCGATACAGTAAGTTGTTTATTTACAAAATAGAGTACATGTATGATCAAAAGGGTCAAAGCTCAAGCTGACTGGCTGTAAGACTTTTTTACTATCGTACACTTTTATTTTTGTCACCTGTTCAATATTTTGCTGTGGTCAGAGAAAAAAATCTTTGTTCATTACGATAATATAATTTAAGAGTTGAGTGTAGAAAGGTCCACAGGTTAACCATTAATGTTTTACTTAAGGGGGGACATGCTCGTCGAAGGTCAAAATTGAGTTTTTATTATATTTTCAAACCATGATCCTGGACACTCCTTAAACGTTGTAGATGATTTATTTATATAATTTTGAAGCCTTGTTATCCTTTATAGTTATTTTAAACATTTGATGACTGCATGAAGTATTTTTGTTACATAAAATAGTATTCTCTTAAACCTCTCGCTCTAATGTTTTAGAATATAGTCATATTTCGGTACATAACTGTGCAGTGGTGTTAAGATTTTTTACATTTATTAATTTTTAAACGCATTTATAAAACCATTAGTATAATTTATTACTAGATAATTTTTGTAAAACATTCACGATAAAAAATTATTTTGATAATCTCTGTGATCCCAAATTTGACAAGAATTAGGCATTTTATTAGTCAAAAAATCGGCAAGATTAACACATTTGAAGATGATTTTAAATATATTTATTATAAGCTATGTCTTTGACCATTCAAGTGTGATAAAAATCTTATGAATAATGATTGCTTTATAATAGTTATTGACCTAAGAATAAGGTAGTGTTTTTTTGAAATACGCCATTTCTTTTGTCATTCTTTAGTAGTTAAGCTACAACATACGGCCGTAGCCATAAAATGACAAACTATAATTAAAGTAGGGAGTAAAATTATGTTAACGCGCGTGTTTGAACATGTACCTAACCGATTTTTTTTTTATTTTTTTTTAAACGGTACATGTTCAAACACGCGCGTCAATATCATTTTACTCCCTATTTCAATTATAGTTTGTCAATTTATGGCTACGGCCGTATGTTGTAGCTTAACCACTGGGAAATGACAAAAGAAATGGCGTATTTCAAAAAAACACTACCTTATTCTTAGGTCAATAATTATTATAAAGCAATCATTATTCATAAGATGTTTATCACACTTGAATGGTCAAAGACATAGTTTATAATAAATATCTTTAGAATCATCTTCAAATGTGTTAATTCTGCCGATTTTTTAAATAATAAAATGCCTAATTCTTGTCAAATTTGGGATCACAGAGATTATCAATATAATTTTTTATCGTGAATATTTTACAAAAATTATCTCGTAATAAATTATGCTAATGGTTTTATAAATGCATTTAAAATATAATAAATGTAAAAAATCTTAACACCACTGCACAGTTATGTACCGAAATATGACTATATTCTAAAACATTAGAGCGAGAGGTTTAAAAGAATACTATTTTATGTAACAAAAATACTTCATGCAGTCATCAAATGTTTAAAATAACTATAAAGGATAATAAGGCTTCAAAATTATATAAATAGATCATCTACAACGTTTAAGAAGTGTCCAGGATCATGGTTTGAAAATACAATAAAAACTCAATTTTGACCTTCAACGAGCATGTACCCCCTTAATACTCACTTAACACACACCACACTATTTATTATGATGTTATGTTTATAAAAATATGGACCAGAATATGTGAATAGGTATTCAACCAGTTTGTTTATGTTATACAATATTTTATCATTGAACATAACTTTTTAAAACTTAATGTTAACCTTTGGATTGGCCACGGGCCTCGAGTTTTAATTGCCGTCCACCTGTGCTGGGCACCAAATATGTTAACGGCGGGTCTAATGTGATGTCAGTCAATCAGTCGCTGGTCAGGTAGGTAACCATTTTATCTGCTTGCACTCGTGGGAGATTAGTTCGGAACCCAAAAGTCTACGAAATAATAACTCTTTTACATTTTAGTGCAAGTGGCGTGCCAAGCTAAACAAGCACTTTATAGAAACATATTATAATTTTAATTACGGCAGTACAAATACAGATAAATAATTCTGTTTAATTACCTAACATAAATGTACTATTATTCGTCAAATAGAAAGTAGATAGATAAAAGGTGTTAATTAATCACCATACGTATGTTCAAGTAAGTAAGTTTATACCTATTGGTGAATCAGAGGTTGCAATTGGTGAAGCAAAATGCTTAATTATAGGAGCTGAAGGACAACATGTTTGTTAAGTGTTTTCAAAATAGAGCCTAAATTATTATTCTTTATTCTTATGGAAAACTTCGCCAAAAGAATGGTATAATAACAAAGGACATTATTTGTCTAATACTACGTTTTAATATAAATAAAGGGCTATGAAATTTGTACTATGGATTTTTAAAACGTCACAACAGCCATTTTTTTCTGATTCCCACCAAAATTGACATTTTTTGTTTTGTATTATTAATTGGCAAATCATCTTGGAAAAAAATACACAGTTGTAAAGCATACACAAATTGTCACAACAATAATGAAACTATTCGAGCTACGTTTCGGGCATTACGTGAATTGTATGGCCAAAATAATCGACCTACAGGGCTTACTATTCGTAATTTAATTAGAAAAGTCGAGTTAAATGGTAATTTTTGTGATGTTAGGAATTCAACCCGTCAAAACCGTAAACGTACTGCTGAAAATATCGATGTTCAAATCAAAGTGTGGATCAAAATCCAGAACAATCAATAACACGTCGTTCTCAACAACTTGAAACACCTTTACATCCACAAAAATTAACAGTTTGGTTTGTAACAAAGAAAGTATTAAAAAATAAACGTTGACTCTTTAATGTAATTTTTTTTCTCAAAATAAAGATATCTTGTTATGAAGGTACGTTTTATTTTTTAAGTAGTAGGTACCATAATTTTGTTTATATATTCTTAAATAATCATTCAATTGTTTTTTCTTTCAAAAACTACTTCTAAATATCGGAAAATATTTCCCTGCGCCACTGATGGGTACCGCTCATTTCAGCGGTTCGAGATGTCACGACATTTGAGAGCTGTCCAACCATCAATACGAAAATCAATCGAATTTGAGAACAGGCCATGTTGGACCAACAAAGTTATATGTACAAGTAAGGAGTAACTATTATGTGATCACTTATGATTATTTTATATCATGTTATAAAACATTCGTCTTCTAGTTATGGTATGCTGTTCGTTTATTGAATGTTCACGATCACGCTGTCTAATTCGATTCTAGTTACTGCTACACCAAAAGTAACTGCTACGCTCACTGGACCACTGATTTTTCAGCCAATAAATCCCTACATTATTTTTTTAGCAGTCGCACCCCATTTTCCGTTTCTAAACACTACCTATATATTTTTATTCTGCAAAAATAAAATTAATCGCTATGTAAAATGCTTTATTGTATTAAATTTAATAAATTAAAAAAAATCCTTCCATTACCATTGCTAAATGTATGTTTGCTGAATATCGTGTTTAAAAAACTGTGTTTTTGTTTATCCGTAACACAATAGTTCATTTACTATTATTTACCACGCAAATGAAATCGTTGACTCAGCACAAGACTATTGTAGTGGGTTTTCGAAATGTAAACTAAGTGTTATTAAGTACTGTTATTAGACAGAATAATTGCTTTGAATCAAATATTAATATTAGCAAACCATGACGTGGTAGTAATTCATTGACAAACACTCAATCCTCTGAGCTGACAAGTCGATCGTAATTGACGTAATTACGAAGAGGTGCACCACGTGGCTTGGACATGTGTGCTAGAAGTCACAAAAATCTGATTCTCTGTATCGCAGCCTGAATGATTCTGTCACAATAGCCGATCGTTACCCTTTAGCGGTACTACAAAAACGATATACGTGCTGTAGGTAATGGCGCAACCTTAGCCCTCTTTCAGACGGGATTCCGGTGTCGAGCCACCGGCGTGGCTCGATTCCGCATTTACACATAACTAAATGGGAGCGTTCAGACGGAAGATACTCGTGTTTACTAGAATCGCAACCTTTTCCTTTGCCCGCCACAATGTCAAGCCGCTCGAACTCATTATTATTTGCAAACGCGGTTTTTATTACCTTTTTTTATTCATTGCCTCGGTCGATTTATACAAAGACCGCTTTGATGCGGCGACACGTGTGCTATTATTATTATTGAAATTGAATTTATCATTGAAACATAATTAATATTAATAGGCATGTTTTTTAGCTAAATAGAAATTTCTTCAAAATAAAATGCATAAATGAAAACAGTGTTTCATACTGATCCAGATTCTGAAAAAAAAATTAATATTATTCTGTTTTCAATAAAAAAGACAATTTACAGATGGTGGTGTTGGTGAGAAAATTTCTTACGATCTATTTGATGAAATTCATTATTGACAATAGTTTATAATCAAATAGATCAGTTTGGTCGAGCATCTTCAAAATACCTACTTAAGTAGGTATGTAAAGAAATAAATACTAACAAGTTTTTCTCTCAATGTATTTACCATACTTTGTCGTGTAATTATTTTTATTGCTGAAGCCAGGTCTAATTACCTATTGTCTTTTCATTGAACTCCTCGGCGCTATTTATTTTGTAAATTTTAATTTATCATTGACGCATAATTAATATTATTTGGTTAGGATGGGAATAATGAAGTTTGTATTTATCGAGCGTTCATCACTACAATGTACAATACAAAATTTGTCATTGATAGGGAACCTTTTTTTTAACATACGGTAGGTGAATTTTAAACACAGCAAATTTTTCTATGATAAAATTAGGCAATCTCATAATGTATATAAATAAGTACAAATATCACCAACAAGTTAATATTAATTTAAGTAAACAATCGAAACCGACGTTCTCTATAATTTTTTTTTATTCAATAATATGTACCTATATTTTTTACTGTCATTCAATTGAAAATTTACGCTAGGATAAAAGCGCTTGTATATCAAAATTATGAAATAAAATGTGGAAAAAGTAAAAAAAAATAAAAACCTTTTATTTTCTAAAAGTGTTTTTTGAATGAAATATGTAGGAAGGTACCTGCCGTTGCATGTCATGAATCATGTGTCTTTCCACGTTATATATATTTAAATCAAATAATAATACCTCAGTAGCGAAGGGTGGAGGTAGGCTGTTAAGATCCACTATTTATAGTGCACACTAAACTTTATCAGGTATTAGTATTTTTTTCATTGAAATAACACCACAATTTACAGAAGCTGTTGTTTCGTTTTTTTAATTCAATTAAACCCTGCGAAACCAAGCCATAATAAATAATAGTAAAAAAAATACCTATCTATAAAATATCAAAAATTATGCAATTAAACCATACATAACTTTGAATATTTTAAAGATAGAATAATTTTTTTTTAATCTTTTATAGTTTGGTTTAGACAAGGCTTAATGAATTAAAAAAAACAACCAACAAAATGTGTACCTAATGATATTTATTCTTAATCCAACGAAAACAAATAAGTATGAATGAAAAGGTATGCACAATTTTGTCGTAACGCCCAAAATATACCAAAATTAGTATGGTTTGGTTTAGGCAGGGTTTAATTGATTTTAAAAATCTAACCAATAATATCTGTAAATTGTTCAATAAAAACAAATACGTATGACTAAAAAAGTTTAATGTGCACTAATTATGGCGGATCTTAACAGCCTACCTTCACCCTTCGCTCCTGTAATACCTAAATACATGATTGAATAGAACGGGCGTGTGTTCTTTTAGAAATGAACGTTAGCCTGCATTTTATCTACTTAAGGTCTTATAACTAATTTAATCACGGTAAGTGGTATAGTGTGACATTTCGGATTAGTAGATATAAAATATTCTAAATCTAAATAAATTAACGTTTAGTATATTTTAGTTAGTTATAGTATTACTTTAGGTAAATATTAGTTGGTATTTGTATGTATCTATATTAGTTATAGGTACCTGCGAAAAAGCTATTATATATAATATAATTATTAAACAACGTATTCTACACGCATTGTATAAAATAAATGGTTTGTTATTGCTGCATCGACTAAAGAACATTTTTATTGCGGCAAGTAATTTCTTTATGATTCAACGTCGTAATAATAATACGTAATAATAATAATAGTATTGTATTCGTCGACCAACATGTGATTATTATTATATTATTATTATTATATTATTATTATTATATTATTATTACTTAGACTCGTAATGAAACCGCACCATTTAAATTAAACCGCCTAACGCAAAATTGGTTTTACCTTTCACATTTTTGTACTGTGTTTTCGAAATATATTTAGAAATTGAACGATCTTTTGACTTATAGATATGAAATTTTCGGTACATGTAGGAGAAGGGTGTACAAAATGGCATAGTGTTTAGTTTAATGAAAAAAAGAATATCAAAACGTATAATTTATTATAAAAACGGAGCACGAATAAAGTAAAACTACTTTAAAAATAAGAAGTAAAAACGTGTAGTTAAAAATAATTTCACCCCTCCGGTTGTACAAAATGGCAAACGACATAAATATTTGTCAAAAATAGAAACAAAAATATATTATCAAATAAAAATTTCATATTTTGACATTCAATTTCCACTGGGAAAGTAGTCATAAATCTTCCAAGATGTTTATCTCCGTTTTTATTGTTTTATTTCTAATTAAAAAATGCCTTCTTTAAGTTCTTCCATTCATTTTCACAGCTAAAACTGCCTGATTTATTTTCATTGTATCCCATGTCTCTTACAGAGTTTTACGTAGGTAATTTCGGAACATAATCTTTCAGAAACAATAAAATCATAAATCACATAATATGCCGTTTTAGCCTACCATAATGTATGCCATTTTATCCCAATCAAATGAATTTGGCAAATTCGTTAAAAAAATGCAGTTTACACTTCAGTAATTATGATAAATTTACATCGTACATGAACACTAATAACGGCTACTTAAGCTGGTTTATATATATATATATATATAGATTTAATAATATAAAATACATGTAATATTACCTCTTGTCGACAAGCTGCAAAAATATTCGTTTGGTTCACAAATCTTTCCACTGTATCTTCTTGTACGGCTGTTTTGAGTAAACTCAATATGGCTGAATATTTAAAAGAAGGGTCATGCATTGTTCCTGAGCTAGTTGCATCATGTTAGACTGCACCATTTCGCCAGTAGAGCAAAAGTTTATTTTTCCCCACTGTGCCATTTTGAACACATTTCCCCAACTATGAATGATAGACTATTAATCCTTACAGCGCTGACAGCACAGCTGTTGTATCCTCATTTGGTGGCCATTATATATATAATCAGCATGTTATTTAAACGTGGTATTTAAATAGTAATTAAAAGTTCCGTGGTGAAGCGATTAAACGTAATAATTAACTCAAATCATATAATTTTGCACTTGTGGCAGTTTAGTTGTGATGGTGCGATATGAATTCAGTGGCTGCTATAGCCACTGCAGTGTAGAGTGGCTGGATTCTTCGGTGGCTCGACACCGGAATCCCGTCTGTGAGAGCTCTTATGCTCCGATGCTGGAGCCCAACAGGGTTCAAAAAGTAATTTTTTAAATTATTTATTTTTGAACTGAGGTTTTTCTCACTCCCTAGTAAAAATTACTATCCCTTCTATTTAATAATAATTGTCGTTTTTAAATTTACCAATGTCATTTTGTAGCTTCCTGTCTCTATCGTAATTATAATAATATTAAAGCCACCTATATTTTTTAATGTAAGTACTTAATAAAGTTTACTGTGTGAAAGAACCACGAGTTGTGCATATATAAATAATAAATCGTTTTGAAGAATTGTCGTAGGTACTTATATATAAGTTTATTTAATATATATATATTATAATATGTAGACAAAACATTGGCATTGGTTCAAGGCTGACTAGTGTGTCATGCATTGGTTTTGTAATAATTAGGTAGGTCCATAGAGTGAATAAGCAAGAAATCCTCGTCCCATGTTTGAAGATAAATAATTAATAATAAGGACAACGCGTGCTTAATATTAATACTATCGACCGAGGGTGCCTGTTCCAATTTGAATTTAAATTCTAATGGATTTATGTTTTGTACTATTCGATTTGAGTAGTTTTTTGCGACCCGGGTTTCGCCTCTCGGCATCTTCATACACTATGCTTACTCACCAGTAAATACACACTGACAACGAATAAAGTTAATTCTAATTTAAATACCTAATAAATTAATATCCACATTAATGTAGGTAAAAACTTTATTACCTACCTATTAACTTAAGGATCAAGTATAAAAATAAAAATATATGAATAGTGCAGTGTTTGTAATAAACCTCACCTAATAGATATTTAGATACCTAATCACTAATAATATATTCAATAGTTGTATAACTCAACAATACTGGCCAACCAATGGCAATGGGTAACGTATATAATACGTATTACATAGGTTAGGATTAACTGTAGGTATTCATTGTCAGTATGTATTTACCATTGGTAAGCGCGCACAGTGCCCGAAGATGCTGAAAGACGAAACCCGAGTCGCAAAAAACGACTCAAATAGAATAGTGCCAAACTTAAATTCATTAGCGTTTATTTTTATTGTCTTGAAAATCACGGGAACTCGCATAGCTCTCTGTTAAATACTACTTTGAAATATTGAAATATAGAAATTATAATAGAAATTGTACCTATAGAGAAAGGTAAGCCAAAAAATATTTAGAAATTCATGAGTGCGTATCTAGACATAGGAATGAAAAATCCTACTTAATAAATTATCATTTATTTACTTAAACGACAGTTATTGTAAATAGTTTTTTTAAGCATCAGTAAAATTATTTTAAAAATTAACATTAAATTGATAAATATGCAAGATAGCTAGTAGGTAATCTTTATTTCAGGTTTTTTTTATCATAAGTCAAATGTCAATAATTTGACTGAAGACCTTACGACTTTAAAGTAAATCGTTATGCATATTTTGATTTCGTGTACCTGAACCTAAAGCTCTTTAACTTTATTCAAGAATTAGTGATAGCAAACAGTTGTTTATTGAAAAATAGAAAGAATATTAAGTAAAAAACAGCATAAAATGCAAATTTCGAATGAAAGTGAAATTTTTGCTCATTGAATTATGGTATCAGGATACGTTTAATATAGATCAATATCTTTTCAGAAGACTTAAATACCTGATGGTAATTCATTGTAATTTATAAAAATAGTTTATCCTCTGGTATAAATGTATAGGTAGATAGTTGGTTTGGCGAAATATGGTTGCTGTCATTCCTTGTTTCTCCACCTACCTCACATCCTTATTTATTATTATCACAAGACCAAGTAACCGGCAGTTACGGATCATGAATCGACCGTGATTGCAAATAACACTGAGTTATCTCAAAACAACGTATGCGAGTTGGCCTGTTAACGCTAAACCACAATTTATTGATTAATTCAATGTATACAGACTGATTCAGAAGTTGTACGTGGGCCACGGCCGGGTCAGCTTGATATAGTGTGACCGTCGTCCAAGCGATACTTCTGAATACATGGCAAGCCGTGCTACCGGCTCTCATCATTCATACAACCTCATTCATCATCATCATCATTCATCAACAGTGCACCGTCAAGTGCCGCTCCGGGTAACCCAACAAAGAATACCGCGCGAGTGATAGTGCAAGCAGACCACGGAGCCATCATCAACATCATAAAAGGTCAATTTCTGGCATCCTGTTAACCTCCCCCCCATAGATCCAGAATCCACAAACGTCCTTAGTCACCCGTCAACCAGTCTACTTTCATTTCAATGTGATAGTGGAGCATATTGATATCATATCGGGCCGCCATGAGTTTTTATCCGTATGTCAATGCTAACCTATCTCAGCTCCGCTGAAATCAGCTTATGTGTAATTTGAAACATTTGTAGAAACAACACTAATTAAAAAATATATATATAATATATTTATAACACATTGGACCCATTCATACATTCCACAAATTTTACAGATGTAGGTAAGTCCCCTACATTAGCCCTTAATCCGAACGCTTCTTCTGTTATTTCCTTTAGTTAGATAGTAATCTTTCTTAATTTTTCTATCGTGATGTGCATTCCACAACTATTTGTACTGTATTTGTAAATATACTGTATGACACACTAGCTGCAGGATGATATCAGTGTGTTTATGTAGTTGACATCTAATGCGTTTTGCCGTTGGTGTATTTCGAATTTAACTTAAGGGGGGACATGCTCGTCGAAGGTCAAAATTGAGTTTTTATTGTATTTTCAAACCATTATCCTGGACACTCCTTAAACGTTGTAGATAATCCATTTATATAATTTTGAAGCCATATTATCCTTTATAGTTATTTTAAACATTTGATGACTGCATAAAGTATTTTTGTTACATAAAATAGTATTCTTTGAAACCTCTCGCTCTAATGTTTTAGAATATAGTCATATTTCGGTACATAACTGTGCAGTGGTGTTAAGATTTTTTACATTTATTAATTTTTAAACGCATTTATAAAACCATTAGTATAATTTATTACGAGATAATTTCTGTAAAATATTCACGATAAAAAATTATATTGATAATCTCTGTGATCCCAAATTTGACAAGAATTAGGCATTTTATTATTCAAAAAATCGGCAAGATTAACACATTTGAAGATGATTCTAAAGATATTTATTATAAGCTATGTCTTTGACCATTCAAGTGTGATAAACATCTTATGAATAATGATTGCTTTATAATAATTATTGACCTAAGAATAAGGTAGTGTTTTTTTGAAATACGCCATTTCTTTTGGCATTCCCCAGTGGTTAAGCTACAACATACGGCCGTAACCATAAATTGACAAACTATAATTAAAGTAGGGAGTAAAATTATTATAACGCGCGTTTTTGAACATGTACATAACCGAATTTTTTTTTATTTTTTTTTAAACGGTACATGTTCAAACACGCGCGTCAATATCATTTTACTCCCTACTTCAATTATAGTTTGTCAATTTATGGCTACGGCCGTATGTTGTAGCTTAACCACTGGGGAATGCCAAAAAAATGGCGTATTTAAAAAAAACACTACCTTATTCTTAGGTCAATAATTATTATAAAGCAATCATTATTCATAAGATGTTTATCACACTTGAATGGTCACGGACATAGCTTATAATAAATATCTTTAGAATCATCTTCAAATGTTTTAATCTTGCCGATTTTTTGAATAATAAAATGCCTAATTCTTGTCAAATTTGGGATCACAGAGATTATGAATATAATTTTTTATCGTGAATATTTTACAAAAATTATCTCGTAATAAATTATACTAATGGTTTTATAAATGCGTTTAAAAATTAATAAATGTAAAAAATCTTAACACCACTGCACAGATATGTACCGAAATATGACTATATTCTAAAACATTAGAGCGAGAGGTTTAAAAGAATACTATTTTATGTAACAAAAATACTTTATGCAGTCATCAAATGTTTAAAATAACTATAAAGGATAATAAGGCTTCAAAATTATATAAATAGATTATCTACAACGTTTAAGGAGTGTCCGGGATAATGGTTTGAAAATACAATAAAAACTCAATTTTGACCTTCGACGAGCATGTCCCCCCTTAAATAATTATTACAAGATAAAAAGAACTTTTTATATACACTGTCAAAATTTTCTGTTGAATTATTATGCTCAATATGCTCAAACTTATATTTGATATGAAGTAAATAAAAAACAAACAAACATAGAATACTGAAAAGTCATTTTGATTTCCATAGTAACGCACGTATATATTAATAATTTAGTTGCTAGAACCACCCACTTAGCAACCAATAATAGTGGATTGGATTAAGGATTTCTTCCGAAATAACTTTTCATACAAAACAGAATTAACTAAAAATGACAATTATACTTAAAGATGGCTAAAAGTATTAAAAAAATGCATTGGCATCGTGTTCTGATATATTCTAAAAGTTTCAAATGTCTAGCTAGTCGGGAAGTTAGTTAAAAATCGATTGCAAGATTTGTACTGGATAAACAACCACCGGACTAATAAGAATACGAGCTAATAAAAACGTTGTAAAATGGTAATAGTCATGGTGAAATACAAAGACGTTTCGTTGACCATCGCTGTTTTTGGGGCTCGTTTGAATAAAACATTCTATCAGTTCCCAGATTGTGATATTCCGATAAGCAGTCAGTCAAGTTTAAGATGCAACTGACATAACGTCATTACGTATTCGTGAGGCGTTGCCAAGAGTTCAGAGGTGGACTTGTGACGTGGCCAAACCTCACGGCAAACAAACCACCTTTTGATAGATCTGTTTTTCTACAAATAATATTGAATCATAAACATGCTGATCACGCCCGGAGCGAGTAGGTACTTACAAATAGTATAGAATGTGAAATAGTTACCAAGAATTTCAAAGTCATTTGGATTGGCAACTGTCATTTTGAAAACATGTCCATAACATTGATCTTGTATCTGTCAGTGTGCGAATCGTTGTGTGTTAACAATCGTACATCGGATAACACATTTCATAACAAAAAATACATCTGAGACTAGTGTGATCTGACAGTTACCTACCCAATAACTTTTGTGCATAAAATAAATCAATTTTGGACACTGACATTGATATATTCAAGATAAATGCAAAGAAATATTCAAACTAATAATAGCCATATTTTTTTCTGAATTCAGTTACCTATTTTTTCTTCTAATTCTTTAACAATTGACATTTCGGACTAATTTCTGTGGCCATTCTCAAGAGATAATATTATTATGGATAATCTCCCATTATGCATAAAACATACAGATGTCGATCGATGTGTTCTACTTAACTACAAGTAATATCATAATATGGTTTACCTAACGCCAGCTCATTGATATTTGGACTACGTTAAAGTGCCCACCACCACCCGTCATATATGCACAGCCGTGGATATGCACGGCCGCTTTCTATGACGCTTTAAACGTGTCTGAAAGAAGTGATTTTAAGTGCTCATTCCGTCCCGAGACGGAGCCGCACTGGACTGATGCTGCAACCATGCACCGTAGTGCTTAAAGAAGAAAGTTAAGAAAGAAAATTTTTGTTTTTTGGACTGGCTCTGCTGTCCGCTGACGTTAAGCGCTTAGTGTACCCGCATACTGAGTGTCACGAATTGAAATAGATGAGTCTACAGAAGAGTCGGGACTATCCCGCTCCCCATACGACGCTGCAAATTTCTCGAATGCCGCAAAGTTGGCCTCGGTTGCTATCAGATCTCCATGACCAATTGGACTCGTGTGAGGACGGACCCTGCCAAACAGCTCCGCTCGTTTGAGTTCCACAAGCGGGCAATCCCAGAGGATGTGTTCAACATCTTGGTGGTCATGCCCACAGGTACAACCCGGCCCATCTACTATCAAGCCAAACTCGTGGAGTCTGGCGGCGAAGTTGCCATGGCCGGTGAGGAACTGGCTAATCCAGTGCGAAGGTTGGAGTCTTCTAGTTTGGTGCCTGCAGAATACATCTATTATTTCGTTTCTTCTGTCTATTCATTACCATCTATACTAATCGGATATTGAAGTCAATAGCCCCACCAAACCGCACACGCCCCGCACCACACCCGGTCTTAATCGGGCGTCTCACAGGACCCTACGTTTGAATGTGAAGCATCATTTTTTTTAATGACTGGAAATGTTTCAGGAGCAGATGTCCAAGACTAAGGTCGCCATGCACTCAAATGTGCTTTGACTGAAACAATCGACGTAATAATTCAGTCATTTCCCACACTGTGACGTTTTCATATAGGTACATCATACTCGTACATCGAATTAATAACACATAATTACTAACTCGCATTTAACTTAACAGTGTTTTTAATACTTTTTGATAGGTCCTACTGAAATATACATATAATGTATTAGACTTGTATTGTGTTAACTGTCAATACATAGTGGAACTGCATTGTATTATTGATTAATGTAATAAAACGATTTTTTTTGTACATATTCCACTTTTTTATTTGACTTTTCCCTTTGACGAAACTGGTCCAAATTTATCAAATAAAAAAGTTGAATAAGTACAAAAAAAATGTGTTTTATTAAATTAATCAATAATAGTATTAAAAGACCTTATAAAATAGTGGTAGAATTTCAGAGAAAAATATGTAAAATTTTCTTTATGAATGTAGGAATTTACGTTCGATTTATGTTTCTTTATCAAAAATGAATTAGCGCACGTCATATTCTTTTTCAATTGGTAATTATTTTTAGTAAATCTGGAAATAAAATTAAAGTTCATTTAAAATTCTTTTATTTTAAAAATGAGTTTCTATTTGCATACAAAACCAATACCACGGTATAAACGGCTTGAAAAGAAACAAACCTTGATTGTAATAAGCCGACAAACAAATAATATTAAAATTTACATAAATACTCAATCATTCACAACCCAAACCAACATTCAAATCAAACACACACACACCTTTTTATATCAAATAAATATTTGCATAGAAGAGCTTTCAAAGTTTCTCCACCTACGCGTTTCAACGTCGGAAAATATGTTAAGCTTTTTTTATAGGTCGACGATAATACTCACATTATATGAACGGACCGATAGTTGATACAAGTACAAGTTACCTACTAGTTAATGTCAATACTATCTTGAACATTCTTGGTCGTAAAAAGTAAACTAGAAACAAATTATTGTCGTTTGAATATAATCAAAGGAGGAGAACACGATATTTCGAGAGTCGGAAAGTATAATGACCCAAATAATTATTAAGATTATTTTTCTATAATCTAAGATTAATAATATATAGAATTAAATACTTCATTATAATCATTATCAACTATTGCATATCTACTACTGAATGAAGCCCTCCCATGATAATTTAAGTTATTTGATTTTAGCTGTTACGTATTTATACCTAAAATAGTATTTCTCAATTCGGCTCAGTGTTGACAACTGTAATCTGGCATATGACGTTAAATCTCGAGTTATTTGACACCAAAAACAGTTAAAAACGTATCAATATAAAGCTGGAGTATATTATTATAGGTGCCAGATTTGCTTGAAAATCAACATGCAGGTCTTTGTACCTCATATCTTATTAAATAAATTTTGTATTCAAAATTATGGCTTAATTTCTTACCTGCATTTTTTTTTAATTTATGATTTACATATTTTATCAGTTTGAAATTTCGAAATACTTTTACGAAATGTTTTTGTTATAAAAATGTTCTTGAATGTTAATTTCTAGACACTTTTTGTATTTTGAGAGAATCTATATTTTTTTGCCATCTAGCTTATTTTCTTATCCTATCTGACATATTTTTGTGAATGACAGTTGGCAACACTGATTCAGTCAGTTTCAGAGCACCTCCAATTTCTCTTGTGTACATAAAATAATTGTTACTCACAAAATATTATGATACTCGTATATAAAACAATAGCTTTGATAATCCTTGATAATTGACTATTATATCGTTTATTGTCCAGCCATTGTCCCGTATTAGACCTATGTGTCCAACTGGATAAACGTTGAACAAATCTAGTCATCTGGTGTCAGTCATAATGTAGAAAATGAAACATACATAATTTGAAAACAACTCATGCATAATCACTAGAAATCTTTTTTTATAAAAAAACATTTGTCACCTCACCGGACTATTTTTTTAATTCAACAAATAATTCACAAGATTTAAGAATGCAACATTTATATATTGAACATAAGTAGGTAGATAATTTGAAATCCGTTATGAGAAATATATACTTACTAATAGAATTTTTTAAAGTTATACTTCTTTTGGGGGGTTTAGTAGAGTGAAATAATTGAGAGTTAAGAAAGTCACGACACGACAAGTCACGACAGTACGAAGTTAGCTGCAAATCAGTCATGCTGTATACAAACGCAAGTGTGATAGTAGAATTGTTCCGTTGCCTAGGCAACGAATATATTATTGTCGGCCATTTGCAATTCTTTACGTAAACAAACAATTAAACGTCAGAGTGACAGTTATTACTTTAAACATAAAAACAACGAGAAATAATTATATAATTTAGTAATATTAGTTAAAGTGTAAAGAAATAAACCAACGGCGCTCCAATTACTCAAGAAAAAGCTTGAGTGTGTAATTTAACAAGATAATTAAGAGCTAGTCGAAGAATCTAGGTTATCACAAGTTTTGTTTTTGTTTTGTTACGCCAAAGAAGTATAAGACACCTAGCAGGATCTTGAGGGGTGCAGATTCGAAGTATTTTAAAATTATATAAAATATATATTATTATTTTTTATTTCGTCTACCAATATTAATTTAAGTGTCCCTCTCAATCTAGCGATAAATTATTCAATGTCCACGAGAACGGTCTGTAAACTAGGCTGAGGCTGCAGTAAGTAATAAAACGGGTGACTATCGCTCAAAAGGTGTCGGTGGTAATCCTGCGATACGGCCAATAAAATCAAATAAAATGTCTCGGGTCTCACCCCAGCACGATTGTGTCCGGCTACGAGGCAATGCATCTTTGCATTGACGGTTGATTGCATTTTTTGTCAGGGAATGTTCGCGATATGCAGTTAGTGAGGCGTTCCAGACCGGAGTACATTAAACATACTGGACATCGATACGGTTGATAATGTCGCACTGAGGAACTTGATAATAGACATTCGTGCAATTTATATAATATATTACCTTTTACAAGTATTGTTATTGAAAATGCAAAATACAGTTGAGTACCTTGGTATCAAAGTGGGACATAAGCCATTTACAAAATTTTACAGGAGACTCACAAACATGTGCGAAAAGTGTATGTTTTTCATATAACATACCAACTTTAAACCCAAAAATCTCTGTGAAAAGTACCGTTTTTGATACTTTTAGTGGATTTTTTGAAAAGAGCATCACTTGCACTACCATAATCAATGAAAACATGAATTTAGTGGGAGGTGGCGTTTGTCCCACTTTGATACCAAGGTACTCAGTTTGTTTTACAAAAAAATGTATTTTGATCTGGAGTAAGCACACAATACTATATTATAATAATAACTATCTCTCTCAGCGCCTCTTGATACGAATGTACATAATAATATACATAGGTATGCTTTACAATGGTAATATTCGCGAGAGTATACTTGAAAGTCTAGACCTAGGGAGTTATTTTCCATCTTTCAAATAGAGAAACTCAAAATAAACCTTAAATATAACATAACAAAACATTAATCTTAGATTTAGCCGTAAATATACCTATCTATATACGCTCTAAAGTCTAAACAAATAAGGTCAAGTTGAGTATACTATCTACATACCAAAGTTTGATTCGATATAAATAAAAATGATTTCAAGTTGATTTATAGGTAAAAACGATGTTTTTTAGATTAATTAAAAATACGTTAAAATTATGAAAATTTAAAAAATCTCTCTACCATCTTTGCGATAATGATAAGTCAAGCTTTCAACTATTTAAAAACACATTTTTAATTGATTTATAAAATACTTTAAAATGTAGATAAATTGTCTGTAAATTGCATTATTATTATTTCGTATTCTATACACTACACGTCATAAGTCTGCTTCTATGCAAAACTTTACACATGGATGCCTCTAAATTTAATCATAATCCTCAATAAGATTGTTATTATCCGCTATCTACACTTTTATAGTGTACCTATAAGGGCTCTATCTCCTAACCATTTTTTTTACAATAGTATTATGGTACTTATTTTGAAAATAATCATAAACATTTACTGTCTCAATCATTGTAATGAACGAGTAAGGGTAGTAAACCGGTGCACTACTACCATTGCGATGATTTGATCTAAACATGCCCTGTTCATTTTTTTTATAATTTAGAGTGGTTTTTAGATAAGCAAGGTTTAAAATCAACCGACAGACGCCTCCCCGCCCGCCGGGTGGTGGTTTCCGAGGAATCTTTTTTTCTGCAATCGAGTGTCAAAGGCGGACACTGCATCTGTAATAGTAGCTGCCCGGTACTAAACTAGATTTGAGGTTACTTTGAAAATGTAACCAAACCATTGTCGATGACGAGAGTTATATATCGACTCATTGTGTAATATTGTATTTGAATGTTTCCGTCCAACATATTAAATTCTTTTCAGAAATAAAAATATTGTAACCACTTTTTACATTTTTAAATACATCAAACCCTGTACTTTCTGCCATCCATAGACTATAACTCCGAAGTCCATGTCAACTGACATGAAGTATTTTTTCCGATCAATATTTAGTTTATTGTATATTTGATTGGGGTTTTGATGAGGTGAAATGGCAAATAATAGAGAAAAGTAATCACAAAGCTGTACCGAAGTTATTTGTCCTTTATGTGAATTAGTGAATATCGCAGCATCGAAAACTTTACCGTTTGGTAGTTAACTTGACTATTACAGAGTAACTAAACTGCTTTACGAGTCAAAACTTTTCTCTCTGTTTATTTTTCGGGTCATTTCATAATAACACATCTAGCCTTGGGCAACATTCGTTCATGTTTGAGAGTCTGTAAACCGTTGGATCGAAAGCAAATTCTATTTACTAAGGAACAGTTTTTTTTCTTTGTACCGCTTTTTGAATATTTTTTTTTTTACTTCAACCACAGTGCCGTCAGTAACACGACGTCTTCTCGGAAGTCATAATTTGGGAAATTTTCATTATTAATGAGGTTGGAAAATATTGTCCTGAAAATTAGTGAGACGTATTAATACACATGTCCGTTTAAATAAACTAAAAAAACACCCAGATCTCCAAATCAACAGCACTGCTACCTTTTCGGGTGTGTCAGTAGTTGTATGCAACTTGGTTCCCAGGTAACCAACAAAAATGTCACCAGTGAATAATTTTTCCAGTTACCTATTGAATACACGAACATCAGAATATTACACATTATATTATAGAATATAGATCGATTACTTTACATGGAAATTCGGTGACAGACAAAAAATCGCATGGTTTTTGAGATGCATTTTTTTTGCATTGCACACGTCTAATGGATATAATTCAATGTAAATCTTTTGAAACATAGAAAAGTATCAATGACGTGTGGTATATTTTAAGATAAGGCATACTCTTCTAGAGCATATTCTTATAAAAGGGTTTTTTTTTTCAGATAAATGTAACATTTAGTTTAGTTAGTTACACGAAAAGGTTATTTTAAAAAACACGTCAAATGAAATACTTATTAAAAGTTTCCATCGAAATATTGAAGAAATAAAAGCGATACATAATCCATTTTTTTATATTCAGTTTACAGTGATGATATTATGTACTTTTTATTTAGCTGTCTTATTGTTTATTTATTTTCAAATTAAATTGATGTGATATTATTAATTTTTTAACATCGGCATGACATAACAGTCTAAGGACATCCGATGTATTTCTGTGCCATTTTTATCGTTCTTTGCTTCGAGGGTTTACAGTAAAATTTCAAAAACATTACTAAAAGGCACTATGTTTGCACATAACCAAGCGTAGTTTTATAAAGAAAATGACAATAAAAAAAGCTCAATGTAGATTTAGTACATGAATAATAATATATTATATTAAATCATCATAAAAATATTGCATAAATTATTACGTTTGTGTATTTGCATCGGCGGCGTATTATGAATAATTTTGCAACTTGTGACCAGTTTTATTAGGGTTGATAAACATTGTGTGAACATACTTAGGTAATAACAATAATAATCTAATAGTGGAGATATTATATTATGTAGACCATGGTTTCCCAAACTATGGGTTCCGACCCACCAGTGGGTCGTGAGCGAAAATTGAGTGGGCCCTCGCCACTGTATACATTAATTTAAAAAAATAGAAAGTGATAAATTTGATATTTCATTCAGCTATTTATAATTCTTAAAAATTGAAATAAAATATTGTGATAAAATAATAGTAATTTGAATTGCCAATGCACTACAGATGGCTTGATTCGTTGCGTTGGATTTGTAACCCATTTCAAGATAACTTACCAACTAGTATGTCAACAAAAGCAAGTGAAGAACTCATTGATTTATCAGAAGATACGTCACTGAAAAATAGTTTCAATCGTAAACAGTTAACGAAATTCTGGCTCTCAGTTGCTGATAATTATCCTTGCCTGCTCGATGAAGCTATGAAAATCTTCCTCCTCTTTACTACCTCATATCTATGTGAGGTCGGATTTTCGGCTATGGTTAACATTAAAACTAAATACCGAAATAAATTGGATATATCAAACTCACTGCGATTAAAAGCAACTAAAGTTGAAGTTGATGCTAAAACTGTAATGAAGAAAAATAAGAAACAAATACATCCTTCCCATTGAAATAACTTTGTAAAAAAACCTTGCAGGTGTAGGTATTTAAGTAATATTTATTTTTTTATTTAAGTTGTGTTTCTTATTTCAATAGTCTTTCATTCATATTGGTAACACTTATAAAAATATTTTTTTTATTTCAATTAGAACAAATAAGACAGCATTAAGTAGTTCCACGACTCGCCACTAGGGAATCTGAGCATTACCAATATGTATACCCTCTTTTCTCTAAGACAGCTAAGAGGTGGGTCCCAAGATTGGAAATTTTTGTTAGATGGGTCGGGGCCCAGTCAACTTTGGGAACCACTGATGTAGACGATACAATACGAACGCACTAGCATTAAATACACTAAAGCTACTCAAATTGAAACATTATGAACGAACTTGGTTTCAATTCACAATGGATTTAGGAGACTATAAAATTATTATATTGAAAGGGTTCGATTGTTGGAAAGGCCTTTGCTCCTATCAACAAAGCTCGTCAGTTAAAATCTGAGAAATCATTAATACCGTTACAATGGAAACTTCAAATGGCTAACTAAAATACAAGTTTTCTCGGATAATTTTATTCAACCTACTTATATAAAAGTAAGATTCTTCATTATTACTTTCTTAATTCATGACAAATTTACTTTCAGTAAAAGTTTGTAGGAAAAATATTAAAGTAAATTTAATGTAAGAAGATGTATTTTTGTTTAATTAAATTTACACAGCTATTATTACATTAATGCGTATTGAAACTTTTATAGAAAATAATAAAATAACTGCTAAAATTTTAGGGAAGTCAGTCACGGTAACAGAATTCGTGCTGTTGTACCAAAATGATGCAGTGTCTAGGGCAGCATATGTAACACGTCTTTTGATCATATGGCCCTTCAAATAGTGGAGGTTTGTGTATTAACAATTTATTTGCGAGAAATGGATGTTAGCCACTTGCTCAACCTACTAAGTCCATACTCTAACATATATTGTGTATTTACCAGACGCGTTAGCCATTCGGCCATCGTAGGTAACACGTCATAGAGACCACGTAAAGCACCACAAAGGACTGTCGTGTTACCTATCGATTCCGAGTGTTTGTAACGTGGTCGTACCCTCGTGGTGCAGTGGGTAAGGCGCTGGCCTTCCACCCGAGAGTTCTGGGTTCGATTCCCGGTCATGACAAAAAACATTTTATGTGTTTTTCTCAAAGCCTGGGTGTTTGTGATTGTTCAAAATTACTAACAACCACCTTGTACGAAAAAGCAAGGACATGGTTATTAATAACTCTAAAAAAAAAAAAAAAAAACGTGGTCGTACCAGCCTACCCTTATAATCGGCAGAGACATTGACTTTCAAAGTTCAAAATTCGTGAAAAATCTACATAAAATCATAGGTAGCACACACGGGTTAATCATATTTTTGGTTTCTAGAAAAATAATGGGTGTTTTTATTACTTACACAAAAATACATTAAAATTGTGTATTATTATTAAAAAATCTCTGATACATTCTAGAAAATTTTAATGATAAATTGAACTCTATAATACGACGTAATATTAAGAAATAAATGATAAAAGTGTTTGACGAACCCACATTTCATGACATTTTATAAATATGTACCTATTATATTTTGAATGTTTAAGAAATGCAAGTGGTAAAAAATGCATCTTTATTATGTTGCTAGAAGTCCCTGATAGCACTACACTCCATTTAATAATAAATGGAAAGACCTTCAAAATTAAAGAAAAAAATAAATGGATGGACAACTATCCAATTATCATAATTATTGCTTTTCACACCAGAGAACGAAACATTTACTAACCCATACAAATCATAGTCCGCTTACTGTAACTTTAATTTTATTGATATGTAACACCTTTAACAGTACAAAATAATAGTGATTTAAAACGATAATAAATAAATAAATATTTTTCCTCGAACTAATAAAGCCGTTATCTGGTAGGAAATAGGCATAGTTGGTACATGAGTGAAGTTAAAATTAATCTAGCGAGAAACTACTAGGGCATTCATTTTCGAAAACGCTCAACGTAATGAATGATTATTAATGTTATTTTTATTAAGCTTTATTACGTGACATTTTGTGCATCGGCCACATTCACTAGCTTTTGTAACAGAATACTACAATAATTAGGGATTGCAAATTACAATACCGAATGAATATATTAATACCGGTATTTCGGTAAGTATTTCGGTAGGTGTTTCTTATCGATTAGGTACCGGTATTAATACCGGTATTCGTCAAAACATGTTATATATAATAACAAAATAAAAACAACTTTTTATATACAACGTTTTTAAATTTTCTGTTGAATTATTATGCTCAAACTTGTACTTGATATG
The DNA here is from genome assembly GCF_057557595.1 of Rhyacophila brunnea. Lineage (NCBI taxonomy): Eukaryota > Metazoa > Arthropoda > Insecta > Trichoptera > Rhyacophilidae > Rhyacophila > Rhyacophila brunnea. Next base: position 1,367,056 of record NW_028232796.1, on the reverse strand, counting down.
AAGTAAATAAAAAACAAACATACCAACAAATATAGAATACCGAAATGTCATTTTGACATTTCATTTTGATTTCCATAGTAACGCACATGTATGTTAATAATTTAGTTGCTAGGACCACCCGCTTAGCAACCAATAATATTTTTTTACTTTTTACGGATTTTTCTGAAATAACTATCCATACAAAACAGAATTAACTGAAAATGAATTCAATTCTGCATAAAGGTAGCTAAAAGTATTAAAAGAATGCATTGGCATCGTGTTCTGATATATTCTAAAAGTTTCAAATATCTAGCTAGTCGGGAAGTTAGTTGAAAATCGATTGCAAGATTTGTACTGGACAAACTACCATCGGACAAACAAGAATACGAGCTAATAAAAACGTTCATCACAGTCATCACGCATAAAATATCTAGAACTTTGTTCCTAATATTCAGACAGGAAACGCTGAGATAACAAATTTGGTTTCACAAAATCAGTGCCAATAATTGCATTAATTTGATTTTAAATGCCATTTTTCGTATGATCGATATACCTATAAGTAGGTATATTAGGTATGTATTATTATATTTTTTTATATACCTAGTTAGTTTCTAATTTCCCCGACCAGAATATACGAGTATAGTCAAACGAATAGTGATGGACGCGCGGGTGGTAGGCGGCCCAAAAGTAACATAACATTGTAATTTATTAGTAAAATATTCATGTTTCAAGAAGCTGCTCCACGCTGTATCTGATGATTTTTCAGATGAATAACGAGCCGGAATCTGGCTGAGAAATATGAATGTAGAGATAATTTATTAGCTTGTCTTACTGCTTACTAAACACATATTATGAACGTGTGTTCATGGCTTTGAACAATATTAATATTCAGGGAATACGTCAATTTATTCAAATGTCATTAGGTATTTTTAAGTGTCTGATTATTTCGTTATTACATAACAAGTAGTTAGGTACGCAAATACTTTTCATCAAGTTTCCATTATTAATTAAATTAAATCAATCCATTGCTGAACGTAATTTTACTGAACTAAGAGACCATCCATAGACTGAAACCGTATGCGGTTTAGAACCGTGTACCATACTAAACTTATGATTAATTCTGTTCATGGAAATATATTTTCACAAAGTATAATATTATAAGCATCTGATCGTATCCGTTTATACCATACACTCACACTTACAAAACTTGGTGTAAATATATTTCCATGTCATGAAATCATAAGTTTAGTATGGCACACGGTTCTAAACCGTATACGGTTTCAGTTTATGGATGGCCTTTGCACTACATACTTCGTCGATCTAGCGTTTTCTGTCTACATTTTAAACGTTTTAGACCTCGTTTACACCAGATGATGAGATTTATCCAGCGATTGTCTTCTGTTCTAACTATGTTTAGCCATTCCTATCCTAGCCATTTAAATCAAGGGCTTTTAGCAATTTTTCTTAAACTGCAAACCCTTGTTTATTTCCTTATCCAACTGTTTTGTTTTATAACTTGTTATGTAGGCAGCAGGTACACATTTAGTTAGTATAATAATTAGTTTAATAAAATTTTGCTATTTTTGTACTTATTACCTACCTGTCAAATACCTAAATGTATCGAGGTTATCATTAGGCACCCAAGTACAGCGTTCCCAGCAAGACTTTTTGTTGCCAGAACTTTGAGTAGCTTGCAAAAATCGCATCTGGCGTATGGCGTTAAATCTAACGTGTTTAGACACCACAGCCGTTTTAAACTAAAATATTCTACTAGATGAAAATCAACATGCTAGTATTTTGTATCATATAGGTACATAATAAATAAACTAAATGCTACCTATATACAAAATAATTATGACTAAATTTGTAAAGTTGTAAAATACTTTATTCTTTTTCGATCTTTTTTGTTGTAAAAATAATTTTTAAAATTACGGTAAGTATATTTTTTTGAAATTCTAGACACTTTCAATTTTTAAAATAATTGAATTTTTTTGCCATATTATTATTTTCTTACCCAATATGGCATATTTTTGCAATTTGCAATACTGCCCAAACAGCTGAAAATAATGATATTATTATTAAGTCTAAATGGTACGTTCTATTTCTATTCTACGCGTTATGTACCTAGTTATTTCACAGTAGATTATGATAATATAAATAGATACTGTAGCTGTTAATGCAAAAATTGTTTTCACATTTCAGATTTCTCCTGTTGGATACAGTGTAGGTAGACTGTTAAGTGTAGGTAAGTGAAATAAACTTGGGCTTAATGAAACTTTAGTGTAATTGTTTAATGAACATTTAAAACCAACTTTGAAGTCAAGATTTTATTAGATTAAAAATAAATACTGCACGCAGCTCATAAAGCAATGCGAATGAACGCATTTTAATGGCGCCCACGGGAACATACATAACTGTCGCAGTATAAAAAACTTTTATACAAATAGCAGTCTAGGCATTTTAATATCACCTCTGAAACAAAATTTCATTTTTATATCACTTTTAACTGCAAGGCTATGAAATAAGATATTATATTAGTATATTAGAATCTTCAACGGATTTCTTATTTTCCGGAAGAGAATAAATAAAATACCTGTCTAATATTATTAAAGATCAGACACTTTTTGGATACGTTTATCTTTCAGATTATTGTGTGTAGGTGATTAGGACACAAAATATTTTCTAAAAAAGGAATAATTTGAGGGCTGGCAAAATCTGGTCAACAAAATAAATGAAACATAGTTGAATCGGTAAAAAACCGAAAATCCATCACCACTTTTGAACACAAATTATGTAAAGCACACTCCTTTACTTGAGGTTGTATGGATAGTATCCGTGGCTTAATTCAACTGACTTTCTCTTAGGTATGCTTACATACTGCAGTCTGGAATTAAGAAGCGATTTTTATTTAGCTACTTTTTTTTTTTCGACTTATACCTACGAGGTATAAACGAGAACTATGCCATTCCGGGCAGTGTTAACCTGTGTGTCCCTGATTTATCTTAGAAATAGGGAGGATCAGTTGTTTATTCTCCCAAGGTGCAGAATCAACCTGCCACTGGTAGGGAGCCTAGGAATGAACAAAGGACAAATTATTTAGGAATACGGAACATTACTTATTCTTTTTCAGGTCGTCATGCCTTAGGTTTGTGACCCGGATTATTGTCGAACAGCCTTCTCAAGGGGTTGGAATTTAAGAATGTACCATTCGAATTATTGAACATACCGTGGGTATTCTGCGAATAAGCATTAAGTCAAAAATACTAGTTTTGAGATAATCGAGTTTGAAAGTTTGGACGGTCTTAACTTGTTTTATAATATATATAAAAGGCAAATTCCTTTCTGCGATATTGCTTTGAGAATGACTTAGTGCAGTTTCGCACGCAGAATTTTGTGAATATAGCCTGAGAATGAGAGAAACAAATGCACTAAGTCCCTTTAGTGCCTTTTCTCTGAATTGATGTATGTCTTTTTGAATTATAACATAAATTATCTTCGTCAGTTTTATAGATATGACTGTGTGTGTTTTTGTAGACTATAGAGCGTGCTCTTAATAAGATTACCTCATCATTAAGTCAAAACAGCAAAACTTTGACTTAGTGCTTTTTCGCAGAATACCCACGACATAATTTTGAAAAACACTCTGAGAAAATATATTATAACCAATAGAAAAAATCTTTTTGAAAAAAGTGAGTCACCCGGTTGGAATCGAACCAGCATCTCTTGGGTTTACTGATGAGCAGGTATTAAATGGCCAATAGTTAAAATTTGTCGCAATTAGTATGTCGCCTCGTAGCATAGAGGATAAGGACGGGGCGTAAGCCCTAGAGATGCTGGTTCGATTCCAGCCGGGTGGCTTACTTTCTTCAAAAAGATTTTTTCTATTGGTTATAATACCTATATTTCCTCAGAAGTGTTTTCAAAAGTTATGTACCAATGTTCAATAATATAGGTTTATCATGAAAATTCTTCCGTAGCCAATTAATTAATTCGAATTATTTCATAATTGAAAACTTCTCATAAACTTGATTGGTGAAAATTTAAATAATAGTATTTTCTTACTGCCTCAATAATCACTGCGCTAACAAAATAGAAAATTTCAATAAACTCTCTCTACAGTCTACACTCTACGCTATATAAATTAAAGTGAAAATGTAACCAGGTCATATATTGATCAAAGCCTAGCGATGCTTACATGCACTATTGAATTTTTAATTTCCATGCACGGGCTCACATTTCGGTGCTGACTACTGATGCATATTTTCAAAAGTAATATTCTGCTGGAAAGAATATTTTTAATAAATGTGGTTCTCAAAGGGCTTTCGCTTTGAATCTCACAGAGATTTGGTGATTGCAATATTTTTTAATTCTCTACAAATTTATTTATTGATAAAAATATCCATATCTTATAATACGATGAACGTCTTCAATTAACACAATGATTAATATTTAAAATAAATTTTGAATGCAAAGTTATTAGTCAATTGTATAAAATTGCATATATACGTCGTATTCTGTCACTACGCGTCCATCGTGGAACTACAGTAGCACTGCACTTCACCCTGTTCATTAAAATAATTCAGTTTGCAAATTAACGAGAAATTTTACTAGAAATAAGACGTGCGATTGATGCATTTGAGATGAGGTGTTGGAAGTGAATGATTCAAGTTCAACGGACAGCAATGAATACCAATATATTCCTACGTGGATGACAGAATACAGTGATCACTGCAGAGACATGACAAGGACATTTAAAAACAGTCATGACTTCAACAAACTTGTGAAAAAGAAGAATAATCCACTACCTACATGAAAATAGTCATATAAATGTGAGTAATTTCATACTTCTATCTATGTCTGCCCCTAAGCTGGAGCATATGTAGACCTCATGGCGCATCCAAGAACCCCTATCGCTTGCTAGTGTTCTTGTGATATTCCAGGTAATAACAGCATCCCGCAGCTCCGTCGTATACACTATGTGGATAGTATTAAACGGCTTTCTAAAGCCGGGTATTCATTAGCGAGTCGTAACTGTAACCGTTCCAAATACTGTAACCAACTCTAGATGCGAAATAATTATTTATTAGGCTCGTTAACTAATTATTTGGTGTCCATACTGGTTACTGTATCTGCAACGGTCACACTCGCCAATGAGTAGGTACCTGGCACCATGGCTCCACATCCTGAAACGGGCCCCCAGGCCAGGATCTTTGGCGGGCACACCTAACTACCACTAAGGTTAAGGGTAGTGTGATGTTCTACAGTAGTGTTTCACAAATTCTACACGGGAATTATCATTTAAGCATATCAATCATCATATCATACCAATATTAATATTAATATTATCGACTGAAGGTACTTGATATAATTTGAATTTAAATTCTAATGGATTCAAGCTCTCTACTATTCCATTTAAGTCGTTTTTTGCGACCCGGGTTTCGCCTTTCGGCATCTTCAGGCGTCGTGTACACTCACCAAAGGTAAACACACACTGACAGCGAACTATCTTTACTCTAGCTTATATAATAAATCAATACAATAAAGTAGGTAAAAACTCCATTACCTACCTATCAAGTCAAAGGTTTACCAAATTGCAATGCACTACCATATTATATTTAAATTATTTAATGGCCCTGAAGTAAAGTAGCGCCGCATGCGATTTTAATCTCACTTAGCTGGTCGACCTGACACGCAAAGTCCTTCCTATGCCCAGACCCCTAGGCTAGAGCCCTGTAAGCACCCCCTCCTTTGTGGGGGCCATGCCCGGCATTATACGTCGGAATACGTTTGGCTTGAAACACAATGTAAAAAAAAATAGCTATTTTAATGGTCGACGGACTAATTAATAATAATTATTGCGGAATTGATAGTATGCACCATGGATTCACAAAAAAACGTCATGTAAAGAATAATACGAGATTCCTAAAAAATATACAACATCATGCATAGATTAATAATATGTAATATAAAATAATAAAACGGGACCACTTGCAAATGAAATCTTTATTTTTCACAATAATATGAATCGATTCTTCTTTCTTGTATTTAGCAACCCACTTGCTTGACTATTTTAGATTTGAATTGAGTCACGTATCTGCAATGGTTTGAATCTACGCGTTCGTCATAATTAAGCCACGTCTCCATTAATGTTATAATTCTAATTTCATCTAGTACAAAATTGGTGATTAAATAACCTTCTCGGTGCGCTTTCAAAGCTCGCGTGTTGAGAGTGAACAAATAGAAGTGGTGGCACTCGTCACTGGTGCTGGAAAGATGTTGGTTTTCTAGTCGGCTAAACTCGTTTCTTAATCCATATTGACTTCACCTCGTGAATGACGAAATTTATAATTATTCTTTTGATTGCCTAGTTATTTACAATCCGTTAAACGAGGTAAAAACACAACAAAGTGACATAAATACTATTGGTCGTTTTTGGAATAACTCGAAAAACTATCTGAATGAAAGTGCCACCTTGAAAATGTCATAAGAGCGACTGACGGATCTGCGACTAATCAGGAACCGCGGATCCCCTCCACCCAGGTCCCAGGCGAAGATAGATGGAGTAGGACAAAACCATCCAATCAGCCTTTCCGCTGCTGTGTATACTAGATGTCATAAACGTGACACCACTGTGGTATGGTTTTTCGTTGTAGGTCTTGCCAAATACCGTATTCTACGGTAAAATAGAAATGTTCCCTACCAAATTCTAAATCCATGTACTTCTATTTCGATCAACGCACTGAAATCAGCTACTGCAATTTGTTTAATGTTTGATCAACGTTATCATATAAATTGGTATTCCTACGTCAGCGCAGGAGAGTTGACCGCTGTCTTATACTACTTTATATTATTTTCCCTAAAATATGAATTCAATTATTATATTTTCAGCCTGGATCGATCCATTATTGGATTAAGCCCCCTCCAAGCAGATTCCATTCTTCCCGGTCCGTACTTCGGCAGGACTAAGTACATTACTAACCAATTGTGGCATCGAAGTAGGTAGGTATATCTTCCATAAGTTTTCAACCATATTATTATATTTTGAACTACATTAAATCAATATGACGTGAAGTTGCCAAAAACTCAATAGACTAAAGAAAGATTCATTATGGCCATTTAACTTTTATTTTCTTTTCTATGAAAATACGTACCTACTAGTGAAAATTTGTTTCTTTTTTCTACTCCTCACAAAGATTATAACTTTGAAAAAATGCATATGGGCATTTTTTGTCCAATAGCCTGATAATGACTGGATTTCATCTAATCTTAATTTCAGGCATAGCCGTGAAGTACATATTTCTTAATATACCTCTAGGTATTTCAGGATTCTAATACTAACAAAGTTGTAGCAGTAAAGTGAGTTTTCTCTTACAAATGGTTCATGGGATCGATGTTACGAGATTTTATTTAATTGTATTTGATCTAGAGCAAGTGATAAATCAAGGCTGACAATCATCATTCTTAAAAAGTATATTAATACAACCTACACCCCGTTTAACTGTATATGCTATGCTCAGTAACAAAAGTGGTAATATACATTAGCTTTGTCATTGGTTATGTAAATATTTTTTCATAGACTGCCCATCTAAAAAATTGTCGAACTTTGTCACAGATTAACTTTTGAGACCCGAAGATAACATTATAACTAACAAACTTATCTTATACCTACCTAATGAAATGAATTTCGACATAACATCGCCTCGTCTGCCGCACAGCCATAAATCAAACCTTCCAATAACGTCGATCCGGTGTTGCATATGAAGACATTCGCACGTAACCTTCGAAGCGTATAGATATTTGGATGCGGCGATCGGCGAGCGGGTATAGGAATGATCAATTCTTAAGTATTCGTATGTGTCCTGGCGTCTTCGACACGCAACCTGAGAAGCATGCAACTTGTCGATTGCGACAGTAGATGTTTTTTTTTCAAACTAAAAAGTCGCATTCGACAATTCTGCGGAGCTCCAGCAACGTATGTTTTGTGAATAACAATGACGTGACATTGACGTATTCGACACGTTGCAGGCGAGACGAGTTTGGATATGAGAAACGGCTAACAATCTTTTGGCTTTTGGCAACCAATCGCATTATAAAATGTTCACTCATTCCTCACTCAATTTCAATGCGAAAGCGATATATTCGTAAGTCTAATTAAGAACCTACGTATTTATTACTCGGGCTATTTTTATAAGAACACTATTTGTGTTTATCACTCATTTCTTGCGAAGAGAGCTACGTGTTCAGACCACTCGTTGGATATGCTATGATTTGATCTGAATTGAAATGAGCACGTGTATGGAAAATATACAAAATTCGATTGGTGTTACCAGAGCATGGATGCGTTATGTGAATGCGTTTTTCAAAATTCGAATTGACATGACGTCACATCTGGGAACAAAATTCAAATTTATCGAGATTTTTAGTGTAGGTAACGGAAATGAACAAAATGTAACAATATTTCTGTTTGAATGAATGTATGCTAGCTCATAATATAAATAATGTAAAGTATTTATTTACAACACTGAAAATTACAAATTATTAAGCTCAACACGTCACGACCGGATAACGTCCCTACATTTTTTTTAAAGGGGTGTGTTGATTTTGTCAAAGGCCCACTTGCATATATATATATAATCTTACAATGGAGACAGGTATCTTTCCGGAAATATGGAAGATGTCGAAGGTGACTCCAATTTATAAGAGTGGTACAGAGTCGTCAGTAGAAAACTACAGGCCGGTAGCTGTTCTCTCTGCACCAGCAAAAGTTCTGGAGATGATCATGCACAGCATGATTTCTCGAAAAATTGAGTCATTTATAATGAATTAACAGCATGGATGTAGAGCAGGCCGATCAACGGAAACCAACCTGATGGTATTCACTGATTATGTGTCGTCAGTACTAGATAGAGGCAGCCAGGTTGACTGTTCTTACAATGATTTCTCGAAGGCATTTGACAGAGTTGATAACGATATTCTAATGGAAAAACTCCAACTTATTGGATTGTCGGATCGATTTTTGAAGCTATTCGGGAATTATTTTAGGAACCGTCAACAATACGTTTCGTACGGCCTTTATCAGTCACAGACCTTTTACACATTTTCTGGTGTCCCCCAGGGCTCAAACTTAGGGCCATTGCTGTTCACGATTTTCATAAATGACATAGCATTGGTAATTAAAAATGCTATGTTTTTGTTGTTTGCTGACGACTTGAAACTCTTCATGGAAGTTGTCACCTTGGACGATTGTCGTCAACTCCAACTTGATATAGATAATATATTAGATTGGGGCAGGCGTAACAAACTGGACTTCAATATTGATAAATGCAATGTTTTATCGTTTACTAAAGCCTCACGAGTATTGTTTTTCCAGTACTCGATGCATGGCAGAGTTCTCTCGCGAATATTATCTGTAAGAGATCTTGGAATTACGTTTGACGGTAAACTGACGTTTAGTGGTCATATAGATACCATTTGTAAAAAGGCGCTAAAGATGTTGGGCTTTGTCTTGCGTACTTCCCGGGTCTTTTCGGATGTTACGGTACTAAAAATTCTCTATAACTCCTTAGTTAGAAGCAGACTTGAGAGTGGGTCTGTCGTTTGGGCCCCGCATCAGTTGAAGTACGGCCTTATGGTGGAGAGAGTCCAAAAGAAATTTTTAAGACTCCTTTACTTTCGGCTGTATGGATATTATCTGTGGCTCTATCCGACTGATTTTCTCTTAGGGATGCTTACATACTGTAGCTTAAAATTGAGAAGGGATCTTTATTTAGCTACATATTTTTTCAGACTTATACGCGGCGTAAATGTGAACTCTGCCATTCTTGGTGGTGTTGGCTTGTGTGTCTCTGATAATTACCTTAGGAATTGAGGGCATCCGTTGTTTGTTCTCCCACGGTGCAGAACTAACCTGCCATTATTAATGCCAATTGGGAGGGCAATAACCATGTTTAATGAAATCGCTTCGGATATTGATATATTCCACTTACGTGAGGTGAATTTAGGTGGACGTTGTTTTTTAAATTCTTAAAATAGGGTCTGCTTAACTCATCCGGTATACTTCCTTGTACCTATATACTTAATATTTTTTGTATTTACACATTTATACTGTAGAATAACTTAATACTGATCTATCTCTTGTGTTATGTACATAAAACTGTTTTAATAATATTTCTTTGTTTCTAAATTTCATGCTGTGAACGTGTTAAACTTATAATTTGTAATGTCCACAATATGTAAAATAAATAAATTGAAATTGAAATAATATTAGTACCTACTTATCTATAATAATGAATAAGTACATAGTACCTATAGTGATTATAAATAACATATTGAAGGGAAAAATATTTAAAATGAGAATTTTTTTGATTCATTATATTGTATGTTTTCCATTTATTTTTGATTATCCTCATGTGTTTTTCCTCATTCTTTGTACGACGTTTCAGATTCGTGCTAGAGGCAATTTTAAAAATATCTCTGGAACCCAAAATTTCAGGGAAAGAATTAAGAAGAACACACGCTAACAACCCAAATATTAAAAAAATACAATAACAGCCAACCATGAAAAATAGCAATAAGTAAATATATTTTTCACTAACTACCCTTTTGGGACACTGAAGATAACATTCTAAAAAAATACTTCCATAATAAAATAATTTTCACCAAGGGCTCATTATACCCTTTTAGCTTAACAACAACGATACATCAAAAAAGCAACGTTATTAATAATATTATTATTAAAAATACATGTGATCATTTTAATATCAAATATTGTATTTTACTCTTTGATAGGGGTTTTTCATAGTTATATAAATTTTCATATCACCACACAATGTAAATATTTATATTTTCAGTATAGTAGTGCAGTTAGTGTTTTTTTTTAAATAATTTAAAAAAATACATTTATTAAAATAGTTTACTAGAAACATATAACAATTATTTAACTATTTTTTTATTCAACAAATAATTCACAAGATTTAAGAATGTCACATTCTTTTAATTGAACATACATAACTTTGAAAACATTTCTGAGAAAATATATAACCAATTTGGCGTGGGCGCGAAATCCGAGAGACACAGGTTCGATTCCTGCTGGGTATCCTATTTTTTCAAACAAGATTTTTTCTATTGGTTATAAATTTTCTCAGAAGTGTTTTCAAAATTATATAACAAAATTACTAAATTGTTTATACTTGTACCACCCAAGGACATAATATTACAATAAAATTTAAAGTCAACATTTACATGTACCTATGTTTATATTCCTTGGATAGTGCGCGTGTATTCAGAGGTTAGCCCATTCCACTGGAGTTCATCCAATTCATTCGAATGTTTGCCAATCTGTGTTCCGCGCTTTTGAGTTGCACATAGGGTGCTTTTGTTGCTATACAAATACATCTACAACTGAAAATGCCAATAGGTACAACTAAAACGTAATCAACTTGAATTAAGCCCAGTTGCAGCAAAATTAGTTATTGTGTGAAGTGATACAATTAAAACATGGTTACGTACAATGTGCATAATATAACATAGAACTAATGTACGAGTATCTATCCTTATCCATTATTTATCTCCTCTTCAGAGATTTGATTTTATTATTTTAGGCAGTAGTTCTAACTAATACGTTTAACATTTACCTATAGTATGCACTATGCCGTTAATAAGTATTCTAAGTCTTGGATCTTAAGAATATATTCTGTATAGGTATCAGTTGTTTGTTATCCCATAGAGCAGAACCAATCTGCCATTGATAATATCGATTAATTATTAGGAGAGCGATAATTGAGTCACTTCGGATATTGTCATATTCCACTTGCGTGAAAAGAGTTGGAGTTGTCAGGTGGACGTTGTTTTATAAGTTCTTAAGATAGGGTCTACATATCTGACTCGGTATAAGTACCTATTTCTTTGTACTTTTTAATGATTTTGATACATTCCTATATTATTTTTTTAACAATATTATCCATTTCTTAGCTTTTTTCATGTCATGTTGAGAGCGTTTTGAATTAATAATTTCTAATGTTCGGTTCATAAAAATTAATGGCTTTGAATTTGAAAAGATTTTTCGTAGTTGATCCGAAACACTATATTCAGTTTCCTCAGCCAAGACATGTACCTTTTTCCCGCAGTCAATGCATCTTCATGGTTTTAATAATCTGTATGCGGCTCGTCGTGGTTCAGTGCGTAAGGCGCTGGCCTTCCACCCGAGAGTTCTGGGTTCGATTCCCGGCGAGGACACGATATTTATGTGTTTTTTCTCAAAGCCTGGGCATTCTAATATATATAATCTGTAGGTATGACATTGTGTTTACTTCTTTCCATTGCATGTCCTATTGCAATATCGTTCTCTTAACGTGTGGAATCTCTTATCGCATTGTAAACGAGCGATGTGCCTTGTTTGCAATACATAGCTGAGGAATATATTGTGTATAATATATGTATATATATATATTTATTGCATTCCACATATAATAACGCTGGCATTTTTTATTTATGTCAAATGCGAGTCGAATAATCTCACAATAAGAAATTGTCATTATTGAAATCATATTATTGACATTACGAGCTGCTATTGCTCACTGTTTGTCTATTTAAAAGTGTATTTAAATTATTTTAAAAAATCAAAATGCACCATTTATGGCAGTCATTACATATTGTGCTTCGTATGCTTATGCAATTCACTATTCAATAGTGAATTAATACGAATTGATATTACATTGACACTAAGTATAATACAGAAAAGGAGAAGAGGAATAAGGTATGCTATGAAAAACGTTGATGAAAATTGAATGGACAAGTACCTACTAAAAGAATATTAACGGAATTTTGTAATCAAATCCGTGCAATTATTTAGCTCAAACTTTGAACAAGTTCATAGGGTAGCTATACTAAATAATTACGCATTTGAAATTGTTCGTGCATAGCCAAAACTATAATAACTTCGCTCAAGATTTGCTACTCTTTTGTTAGAACAATAATAATAATTAATGCATTCTATTGAAATCTTGTAAGACCCGTCCAATTTCTGAAGTGATTGTATATTTAGGGGTTGCAGCAACAAAGAAGGGAGGGGTGGTCTTTGTACAAGTTTCCTTAAACTATTATACACATTTGATACAGACCACGTCATGGGCAGACATTATTTTAAGTAATGCTCAAATTACACAAGCATATTTCTTGAATCGACTACCCACACCGATCGTCGTGACTCGTGAGCAATCGCAAATACACATACCTAACGATTTAAATACCAATTCGATAGTTTCTACATTAATTGTTTTGATTAGTTCAATTCATAACATACGTTGTGTTCCTAGTATTAAAAATCATAAGAAGTAAATCAAAAAATATCCATTGTTCAATTTGGTGACCATTTTTCTTCTTCTGTCATATCCGCCCCTTAGTTGGAGCATATGGATACCACGAGGCGCCTCCAAGAATCGCTGTCGCTCGCCAGGTGATACCAGCATCCCGTAGCTACGCCGTATACACTATATATATATATCGTATTTAGCGGTCTTCCAAGACGCCGAAATCCGGTTGGCTTAACTGGCAAGCCAGGTTAAAATTTTCTCCTGGCATCCGCAGCACGTGGCCGAGCCAGATTCAACATCGCCTCTTCACTCTCAGCGTGATGAGAGGCTGCTTGATGCGTTCTCTTATCTCCTCATTCTATACTAAACAATATTTAAATATTACACCAAATAATTGTTGGTAGGTACTATTTGGACAAGTAACAAGTACTTAACTCCATGAAGTATGTACCTACATAATAGCATTATATTATTGTTGTCTGTCAGTAAAATATAAAATTAAACGACTCTTCTTCGACGATATTTCAAAAAGCAAATTTAAAGTCAACTGACATTACCAGGACATGTTCCACGCGGCCGTATGTAAATCTAAATTTTCGAGGTGGATCGGGCTTGAAGAAATGCCTATTTCTATTAATTTCAAAGTAACATTATTCTCAAATTAATCAGTAAGTGGAGTTAGTTGTATCGGCGAGTCTGTTCGTGTGATTTTGGTATTACCTTGGTACAACATTATCTAGCGACATTTATTTTGTAATTGGATCTACATTAAGTACTGTGTGGACCTTTTGTTTTTGCGAGAATTGGATGTTAGACAGGAACTGCTCAACCTATTAGAATTAAGTCCACGATCTGGCTCTAAGCACGATTAAATAAATAACATGTGAATTATTCACACCTGGTTTCAAACCCGAAGCCCACGATGTTAAGAGGGTACATAAGTGAAACAGCAAATAATTTTCAACTATATGTATAACGAAATTACGGCCGCGTTGCCATTCGGAGAGCGATTGTCGCGGCGTCTGCACGTCGATTCGTTTTGTCATGGCGTCGTATGAAAATATTCTTAAATCGTATAAAGATGACTGAAAAACTTTACGTATGTACTTAAAAAAGAAAACATGTCAATGAATATGCTATTATTATTACGAATATAGTAATAAACATAACATAAAAAGGACGCATGTTGAACTTTTATGACAAATTATATTTCGTTCGGCTTTCGTCATCTGCACCCGCGACCCGCATTCCGCGCATCGCCTAATCACGATTTTTTTTAGACCATGCCTCAGCTGAGGTATAGCCTTAATACCCTGACACACTACCGCTGGACCATTTCAACATATTGTAGTCGGTAGACAGATTGTAAATATTAAATCTATTTTCTCGAAGTTAAAAACTTATCACTCTTTTTACATACACAATGTGTATTTAAAACATTTAATATGTAAATAATTAATGCATTTTTTTAAATTTTATCTTCCGTATTCTGTCCCTAGATGTCTCCAATAAATCTACAGTGGCACAACACTTCGCCGTAAGCATTATGACTTATGCCTTGACTCTTAGGCCCGTTTCAGACGGGACACCGGTATCGCGCTCGTATGTAATATAGCAGGCCCTTGTATTATGTTTATGAACGCCCCAGAGCTAATGAGTCAACGCATAATTTCGCGTTATAAATTAGAACATAAAACTGGCTGCGGTAATAAAAACAAGTGTATCGGCGACTTGAGAATGTAGCGGCCGACGGAAAAGTGTACCGGACACGCGTTGACTCATTAGCTCTGGGGCGTTCATAAACATAATACAAAGGCCCCCTTCTTCGAATACAAAGGCCTCCTTACTATATACGAGTGCGACACCGGTGTCCCGTCTGAAACGGGGGTTATGCTTATGACCTTATGAGTATAGTTAGTAGTGCATGAACAATATACTTAATTATAAGCTTGGACACAATTTGATATGAGTAGCGATGAATACAGATTATGTATTTTTTATAGCAGAAGAGCAGAAGAGTTTATTAGCATTATCACCAATCACTGAGAATGGGGCTGAAGTATGCAGGCAAAGTGCAGCAAGCATGTGCATGTGCATTACGAGGCCTTTAATCAAAAGTAATGGGTCTAAACGAAGGTTAACTAATTTAAATCAATATCGCGAATGCGGCAATAATGCATCGTGCCTTCTCGAAATGCATTGGCTTCAGTTAAAGATAATGTAAGTCCGTTAGTTATTGTTTGTAATAAGTGAACGTTTTTAAATTAAATTCCCAATTCGCCACAATATCACTATGACCACCCTGTTTCAAACTTGTAAGGGGAAAATGTCTAATTCTTGTCAAATTTGGGATCACAGAGATTATCAATATGAATTTTTATCGTAAATATTTCACTATAATAATGTCGATATAAATTATACTGATGGTTTTATAAATGTAAAAAATCTTAACACCACTGCACATTTATGTACTGAAATATGACTATATTCTAAAACATTAGAGCGAGAGGTTTAAAAGAATACTAATTTATGTAATAAAAGTACTTTATGCAGTCATCAAATGTTTAAAATAAATATAAAGGATAATAAGGCTTCAAAATTATATAAATAGATTATCTACAACGTTTAAGGTATGCTTTGAAAATAGAAAAAAATCTCCATTTTTACCCACGCTGAGCACGTCCGCCCTTAAGATAAGTCAGAGAACCTAAACTGAGATATTTCGACTATATTATAGAAGTATACAGCATCCCTTAAAAATTATTCATAAAAACTGAGAATTTTTGATATAAAAGGTACCTATCATTATGCCAAAAGTGCTCTGAGTCACGCAAGTATATTTTGTTAAATATTGAAAGAAAATTGGGCCGCAGGTGATTTCTTTACTATATCTACAAGTTTTATGAGAAAACTATATGGAAATATTACTTTTAATCAAAATTTATATAATTTATAGGGTTGATATCTTGTACACCAATTGTAGAGGTATGTTCTTGGTCACCCAGTATCAAATTCTCTGTTTAATCATATTATATTTTTTATATTATTACCTACATATTGTGTCATGCTATCGAGATAAGTTGAAGGAAATTCAAGAAACACTGAAATAAGATCACTTTGCAAAGAAGAGAGATTCGTCGCCCATATGTGAGAATCATTTGTGTCAGTCAGTTGCATACCTAAATATAGATAGGAATGTGCTTTTTAATTGGCCTTTATTGTTCGCTTAGACGAAATTAATATTAACAACGGTCTGCTGACATTTTGTAAAGTTTCTAAATTGGTCACGAAGTGCGAAGGATGAAAAATTTCGCCTTGTATCGCAACTTGGGCGATTAATTATACAGTTTATTGCAATTTTTGCAAAAGTTTTGGATCATTTTTATTTTCGTACTTCTTACTTACTAACGAACAGCCTCTGACTTCGGACGAATACAGAGGGGGTGGAGTAAACGCAGAAGAGAAGGGGTGGAATTGAGACAGTAGAAAATTCAAAGCATGCATTTGCACATGTATGTACGGAAGAGTATTAAGTAAAACAACGCGTCTTATTTCTTCGACATGATGGTCGGTATGGATCTCAGATTCTTTGTCCATTTGGGAGGGATGAACTACATCGAGTTTTATAACCGATAGCGGAGGACATTTTTTCAAGCTTATGTCATCTGCGAACTTTCACAAGTAGTTGGTATCACTATAACATGGCCCCCACATCCTGAAGCGGCCCCCCTGGGTAGGATCTTTGGCGGCCCCCCTACCTATCGCTAAGGATAAAGGCAGTGTGACGCTCTAGCGTTTTCCAAATGGTGTAGGTACGTGATAAAATTCATGTGTATATTTAGTGTTTTTTTGTATAGATTAATAGGTACATCTCGGGCGGCTCTCGTGGTGCAGTGCGTAAGACCTTCTGGCCTTTCATCCGGGAGCTCTGGGTTCGATTCCCAGTGGGGTCAAAGAATATTTACATAATTTTATATGTAAATTCCTCAAGCCTGGGAGTTTTGCCACTGTAATTGGGCTTCATCGCCTGTTGTGGTATTTAACAAAGCAACAACTAAAAAAATACATCCATTTGAATTATGGAGTAATGGAAAATAGAAAATTGTATCGTCGACTCACATAATTTTAAATAATAATATTATTGCAGGAATATAGCGCCGCAAGCGCCTTTTTTTTTTACTAGTGAAGCAAATTTGTGATGTGTGTTTATCTCACTTATCTGGTCGACTCGCCTCTCCGGGCCCTTGCTGAGCCCGGGCCCTCAGGCTAGGGCCATGCACTATAATATAATTTATGTATATTTATTCTTTTTAACCGAAAAAGTGCTTCGTGTGTTATCCTATATCAAAGGTCGGTCACTACCAGGGAAAAATTCAGTTTTGCATCTGCTGTCAGGAACAGTTCGATGGAACTGCACTCATCTCAATCAGATGTTTTTAAGTTACGCCGGCGACACGCCATATTCCATAGATACGTATACCATTAATCTTAAATCGTATACTATGGCAGTTCCTCAGTAATTCGTTTGGAGACGTTAACATTTATTAGTCACCATGACAGTTTATCTTTCGACAGACTTTAGTTAGAGCGTACGCATATACAACCACACAAATATCGAAGGCAGCAAGTCTTCGTAATATATTAATATAGATTATAGAACATACTAATATAACAGTTATCTCTATTGTTAAGGAGACATCTCAATTTGAGAAATACTCTCCTCGCTATCTCAATTATCGTTTTAATTTCTTAAAACTGTTCCGATTTCACTTTCAGTCTTGTCCCAAAATCTTTATACTGGGTCACGTTACACGTACAATTATTGTCAATTACGAAATTCGTGATTGGCAACGCTATTTTAGATGGTATTAAAATATGCAAGATTATGACATGTAGTACATTATCATTAGTTAGGAATACACTGTCATATGACGACCACTGAAATATTTAACTGTCCATTATTACCTCAGTAGTTATCAATTCGACACCCCACTGTGTTGTACGACAAAGATGCGGTCATTTAGTATTAACTGTTAATTATATATTAAATTAAGGTAATTGATACCGACCTTAATATAATAAACAAAACCCGATTGCCAACACTGTAACGCAATTTGATAAGTATTTTATGTAATAACTACTAGTTAAAATTGTCGTAATTATGTAGTATGCCCGTAACGTAATTAAAAAAAGCATACTGGCGTTAATTCAGCGGTTACAGGTTCAAATCCCCTCGAGTGTCGTATTTTTTTCTAAAAAAGATTTTTTCTGCTGTGTAAATTATGTAGGTATGTTCAAAAGGGCATAATATTAAGTTGTAATTTTCAACATTTAAAAAAATCAATTTGAAATATGAACGTCATTAGTTATGTTATGATTAGGGAGCGGATTTATATGCAACAAAAAACATGATTATATGCATGGACATATGCACTTAAAATCATTGAAATATGCACTAAAACCAAATAAATATTTAGTTAAAAATTGTCATTTTTATGGAAAAATATTGTTAAATACCCACTTCACACAATAATACCGATAAAAATCGAATAACAAATTAATAATCTTAAGCAATATAATACAATAACAAAAAACACAAATAATCAATATAAAGTTAATCAATTACAATTTTCAAAATAGTTTGTTTACAGGTAGGTACAAATAATTGAACAAGAAATGCAAAATGTAAATGTAAACTATGAAAACTACACACAACTTAAAAAAACGAAAACGAAACTATTCCTAAATACTATTTGCTGTTTTTTGTCCGAGAAAATAAGTTACAATATTTTTTTCAATATTCTCTGGCATACAATTTTCCGCATATCTGTCAGTATTTTGTTTATACATACGGAAAATGATCTCTCAACGTCCACAGAGGTGATAGCGCAAAATTTAAATAAAGGTGCCCGGGTTGACCTCACTTTTTCTGATAAATTAATGAAATGTTCGGGGATGCCATTAAAAATGCAAGTGAATCTACCTGATTTAGTTATGTTTCGATAAAATTATAAATGCAAAAGCCCTAAAATATGCATTTATTAATGAAATATGCACTAATGTCTCAAATATGCTCTAACGTCTCAAATATGGATTTATATGCACAATAAAATTTCATTTTTGGATTCTGCGTCTTTCGAAACGGATTTCTGTGCAACTCCCATAGCTGTGTACATACACGGTAACAAAACATGCACTAGCATATAAATCCGGGCCCTAGTTATGATATATTTTTTCGCAGACTGCCTCGCTAAAAAAATAGTCATAATTTTGTCACGGAATAACTTTTGAGACCCAAAGATGGCATTATAATCAATAAACTTACCCTATAATGAAATGGGTTCTAGTGGATATAGATATGCATGAGATGTTTTCAAATTATGTGTGTTCAATAACTGTTAATTCTTGGTGGAAACACATTATGTACTCACATTAATTTATAACACCCTAAAACCGGCTTGATAGACCATGTCATGAAGTTCGATGAATGTAGGGGCAGTGAAGAACTAGGGACCGATAAGAATGGAGGGAGATAGGGGAAACCTTCACTCAGCAGTGGATCGATCTTAGCTGATGTAAGAAATGATGTTTATGATTATGATGATTAATTAATTTAAAATAATAATAAAAAAACACTGTCTTTGACTGTTTTATAAGAACATCATCTTCTTCTGATTTTTTAATTATTAGATATGTTTATTCTCAGTAATGGAAATATTGAACACTCCTTCATATCGCCAAATCTAATAAAAATACGTTTTTTTCCTCCTCATATCAAAAAAACATATTTTTAATGCATCCAATTTTTTTAAAAGATGAAACGTTCTACTCGTATCACGAGGCAAAATATATTTATTTATATTCACGATGTGTACTGGCATTACGGTAGTCAGATTTTTTCAAAGATTCATCGCAGATGCATGAACATGTTGAATAATATTTTCTTAGTGATGTTTGCTCACACAAATAAAAAACCAATAACTTCTAATTGACTCCAAATTGACGGCGGTGAACCCACACAATATATTTTGAATATCTAGAGCAAATATTAAGGACCGGTTGTCATACTATTAATTTGTAGGGTGACTACATTTTTTTAAATTCAACACATTTTTAACATCTACTTTTGTTTAATTACTCATAAATAATTTTTATTCCATGATGAGAGAACCACGGGAACAAGTTCAAACAATGAATAAACTATTGTGTAAATTGATTTTGTAATAAAATCTGCAAATATTTTTTCGGTGATTTTTTACGCATGGTATCTACATGGGAATCCCCGGTAGAGGGAATACATCCTAAAGAAAAATCATCATGATAAATAATTACTTGACAACAAGAAAATCAGGGCAGCGTGCGGGATCGAATTCGACACCTCTTACCTTAAAGTGCGCACACTGAAAATGCGCTGTTGCGCCCATTGCATGTTTGACGATTTTAGTTACGAAGGAAACATACTCCGTTCGGTTAAGTATATTAAACATTTACAACTATACATTTACATTATTTACGCTTATTTTGTTACATTATTATTATCAATTCCATGAGAATGGAAGGGGTAAAGAAAATAGATATCAAAAATCGACAGCTGGAAAATTTCCATTCTAAACCTTGCCCGTGGTTTGTACACGATTTAACCGGTTGCATTGAAATTCAGGACTATGCACAATTCACACATGAGTATATTCATATTATGTATTACATAGTTCATGTGAAGGTAAAAACTTTATTTTATGCCGTAAATCATGATAAATTTGCTTTCAGGTTTTTACAAGATAATAACTTTGTGTATAATATGCATATATAGGTAGGTATGCAATAAAAGTCAGTTCAATTTGCGAATAAGTGATCATGAAAATATGTTATCAAGTTAGGTTACTAATTCAACTAAGCAGTTAACACCATACTCGAAGAAATTGTCCGGTTTTGGCTATCTAAGCAAGATAAATTGCAGGATAGAATTGAATGGGTTCCAAACAGAGGCGCGGTGAATTATATTGTTATCTCATTTCTTTATTTATTTTTTTGTATCTGAAAAATAAACAGTTAAATGCATAGGTAATATAAAATAATATAACAGCAAAATAGTTGCAACTAGGGAAGTTACTGTGAATAAAATATGTTATAATAAATCCTAGCAATATAGTAAACTTAAACGTAGGTAAATAAAGAACAGCGATAACATAGATAGAAAGAAATGAAAGTAATGAAAATGTACATATAATAATAATTATTATGTTAGTAGGTAGAGTTACCACTTCATAACTTTGCAGAAGACAATGATATGTATAATCTAAATATCTTTTTTTACATAAGTATATTATTTATATTCTATACGTACGTTTACTTATTAAGTACTACAAAATATTAATACAAGTGAATATCATTAATTGATCTAATTGTATGCGAGGTAATCAGACAAAGAGGCGTATCAGCGTAGTGGAAAGTGCAAAAAATCACAAAGTTATAAAGCGTGTACTTTTTCTTCTGTGTACCTACTTTACCAGTCAAATGGATATTTCTATAATTTATAAAAGTGCTGTGCACCGATGCACATTTGTATCAAAAGCAAAAGCAATTTGTATAAAAAATGTATGAAATGCGTATTATATTGACTTTACTTAGGTAAATATCGGTTTTAGTGATGATGACGTGGTCCCCCTATATATCGACTGTCGCTTAATTGTAAAGAAATTCTGTCAATTGATAAGGCGTGCATCGGAGAACAGTAGAAATTCTCATGTGTCGTGTGTTGATCAATAATTCGAGATAACATCACTCTTCATGTTTTTAATTTGACAAAATGAGTGGGGCCAGTGATAGTAAACATCAGCTATAAGCCACGCGACACTTTTTTTGTCAATGTTAGTAGTCTACACTTGAAATTTAATAATGCAGGATAATTTTATTGATAAGAGTATCTACTTAAGAGATAAATATTACCAACTGTTACATAAATTATTTTTACGTGAAAATACAATCTTTACACAAAATTAATTACGAAAATATTTGAAAAGTGTATTGGTAATTACAATGATAGGTCAAAATAATAATAAAAAACCACAGTTCAGTAGGTATAAAACACGCTTATAAAATATCCAACTAACTCAGTTTAGGTCTTTCGACTCTTCTCTTTCTTCCAGTATATTTTAAGAGAAGTCTCTTGTGTGGTTGGGTGTACAATGTACATCATTCAAACATGGTCTACCCAACAGAGCCGTTCTATTTTCATGTGTAAAGCGCAAATATTTCGTGGCTGTAATCTCCGCAATGTTGCAACTCTCTCCTGCACCCACAGACTTGACCATGCCGAGACAGTGGGGTCACACGGCTAGTCAAAACTTAAAAACAGCGTATGTACCTACCTACATGTGTCTATGCAACATTTTTCTATTTTATTATCCATATCGAGTAAAGTTTGCTACATGCGATAAGCAGATATTTTTTCTATCAATGTGTGACAGTACATTAAGTTAAATAAATGTGTTTTGCGAATGACAACAAAATCACTTCGATAAATTCGACGCCCTGCAGTCGAGATGAGTTTCTACAATAATAATGGTATTTTTTATATATTTTTTAAATATTTTATTGTAAATAGGTAGGTACTATATTAGGTACCTACCAATGTTCCCTTTAAGGTGGCGAGCGCACACCTACCAAAATGTGTCCGCACACATGTTTTCATACCCCGCACAATCCTCATACAAAAATATTGTAAAATAAAGTTTTCTTTGCCAGATTTTAGTTATGTTCGAATGCACGAAACCATCACATGCACACACCTGTACCACATAACACATGTACCTATCTTAAAAATATAAGTTGTAATGAAAAATTGTATGTGTGTGTTTGTGGGGGGGGGGTGTAAATTTACCGCACCGGGTGACGGGAAATTAGAGGAAACGTTGGTAGGTACCTACCTATTTAAAAATAAAATAAAATGAAATTCTAAATTGTTTATTAGAACTGAATTAATAATATTATGCAGCCATCGTTTTATATAATGAGTGGCATTACAGAGCTGAGGAAAAACAAAGTTGAAATTTTAAACGCTCATTCATTTTGATCGATCGACAGGTCACGATACGGCGCACGATCAACACCGTCCAGCTTCTTCATACACTGTATTATTATATCACAGATGCGAGCCCGAAATGGAATAGGGGGGTATCCCATACCTACAGCCCCCAAAAATGGAATGGATATGAGGACTTACTTAGGTGTAAGGACTTACTAGTGTGAAATACACGTCTTGCAATTATTCATATGTTTATCAGTGCCTAGCAGTGGCGAAGGGTGACTTTTGGAAAGAGGAAGGCTGTGGAGTAACCAAGCTTGTCAGATATATTTAAGGAAAAAAGAAAATAACCCTATATTACTACTGATGAATAGGTACACTAAATCGATGAAATTTCAAAAGCTCAATTAGTTTGATATTTTTAGTTTATAAATAAGCAATTAGATTGAATTATGTATTTTCATAAACATTTATAAACGTAACATCGCTCAAAATATATTATCTATCATATTTGAAAATATCCGTTGTTGTGTATAATATGTTCCATAACAATTTATAATTTAACCCGTAAAACTAGACATTTTAAAATACTTCTATATTTGAAATACAGACTTGGGTATAAATAACTGATAAATAAAAATCGCGAGATAAATTATTTTATATTTTTAACAACAATCAATATTTATATGTGATTGAATCCCATATCTTAAATTATCTTCTTATTAATAGGTAATTGTTTTGAATAAATGTGCGGATGTAAGCGCTAACTAAACAACCTATGAATTCGGAATAAAAAGTCAGACAGTGACTGGCGTCAGTGGCGTCACGTGACTAAAAACGCATACAAACCACATCCTAAATTCCCATCGAATATTTCATAATATAGTTGAATCCAGGCGGCGCTAGTTATGGTTATAAACCTTACTAAATTATAAAATAAAACTATGTACATCTGAATTCTGACGATATATGACTACATTATCTTGGATTTTTCAGGTTATTTATTTTTTTTAATTTAAATTATTTACTTGAAGATCTATTTTTCTTAGTAGGTAGGCTTTAAATAATCGCCTACTATGGAGCCTTCGCCACTGGTGCATAGGTATTATGTTTTGATAACCTATGGCTCAACAATATATTCACAAAAAATCATCTCTTCTTCTATATAACTTTTTGGACTTTGAGCTACTTGAGTTGACAGAGATTTTTTTGCAACATGAATTAGGTACATTTGTTAACCATAGTGGGTAATCTGGTATACAGGGAATGGGACGACTGGCCTCCGGACAATTGGACGCCGCACTGTTGTAGACACGTGTAGACGAGGTATTTTAATCAGTTTCTATCTACTACTTAGTAGTTTGAATTCATTTTACTCTGAACATAGTGTATTCTTTATCGCGGATTGAGAATTACACTGCCTAAGGCTTTATATAAAAAAAAAAAGTCTTTTTTCGATGGAACTTAAACATATGTACGATTCAATCATTGTTTACGTTTGCATATTTACATTCTTACCAACTATAAATCGTAATATAATCATTGAAATATAAATAATAATATTGCATATTTTTTTTAAAGTACCTATAAGTACCTAACGTCTATTTATTTTCGAATTCCCTGGCGTCCAGTTGTCCGGTGCCAAATCGTCCTAGACCCGGTATACACCCGTTCTGCATTTATTAGTAACTATAAGATTTCTGGACATATTAATTGACTATTATTAAAACCTCTTCATTAGTGATGTGATCAGCCCAGAAAATTCTCATCATATGCTGATACAGCCACGCTTCGAAAGCGTCCAACCGTCTGATGGTATGTTGGGCATTCAGATTTTTACTCCATAGACCAGTGTGTTGCGAAGATAATTCTACAACTATTAGATACAAGTTCAATAGTTGTATCATTATTACAAGCATTTTTGTTTAATTTAAACATTTTGGTGTAATGTAATATTCTTAATAGTTTTAAAGTGTGTCTTGCTGAGTGAGTAACCTTCATCTTTTAAGCCGCTTAACTGGACATATTCTGTCCTTGAATGATAGTGAAAAATTTACCGTAGAGTCGTAGACCATTAATGATACAACGGAGAATGAAACAACTGGATGCCAGGGCAATTGGGCGCAGCACTGTCGAACGAAATAAGTAATCGTTCGTTACGATTGTATATACTTAGAAAGTAGACGAAAATAGTTTCTATTTACTACTTAGTAGTTTTCATTAATTTTGCTCTTACCATACCTAATGTTTTTTTATTACGGATTGAGAATTATCATGCCTGACGCTTTATATAAAAATAAAAGAACTCTCTTCACGTTGGAACTTAAACATAATATGCACAAATAAATCATTATTAACGTGTGCATATTTAAATTCTCACCGAGTATTAAATAATAATTTAAGTGTAAATACAAATATTAAATATATTTATTTTAAAAGTACCTACCGATACTTCACGAACGTCTATTTATTTTCGAATTCATTCGATTGCGTGGCGGCCAGTTGTCCCGGACCCAAAAAGATTCGCAGAATGACACGGCAGTAAAGAACAAAGAATCGAGAAGATTAGAGAGAGCCTGAGGAAGCCTTCATCCAGTAGTAGATTGAAACGACTAATGATGATAACGATACTACTATTAGGTACAGTTC
Organism: Rhyacophila brunnea; assembly: GCF_057557595.1. Taxonomy (NCBI): domain Eukaryota; kingdom Metazoa; phylum Arthropoda; class Insecta; order Trichoptera; family Rhyacophilidae; genus Rhyacophila; species Rhyacophila brunnea. The sequence goes on along the minus strand of NW_028232796.1, from coordinate 1,341,094 downwards.
ATAAAAAAAATAAAAGTTAATTTAAGTTGTTAGATTGCGTTTGAATTGAGCATAATTAGGTAAGTAGGTATATACACGTCATACTTAAGCTGACCTCTGAGACAACGCATTTTAAAGGGTCAACTAACAACCCCGTAACTGAAGAGTTTTTACGGCACATTAATAATTTTCACAGTTAGTTTGAGAGTAATGTTTACAAAATTAGATAAAAATTAAGTGCTATCATTTAGTGATCTGTTCTTCTACTTAATTCATATCTGGGCGCAGAGTACCTAAATACACTTTATAAAGTAAGTGCTTGAACATAATGGAGTGATCGCTTCTTATATAAATAAATAATATGAAATATCTGCCTATAATTTGTATTGTGATACTTTGCACGTAAGATGACGGCTATACTGTCAATATTATATTATGTCCATACATAGATACGTATGGGGGGCTACTTAGCATTCGGAATAATAATTATAACTGAAGTTAAAGCATTGAAGGTAGGTATTTGTACGTCCTCCAGGCTCCATATAATACGTTGTATACAGGTACTCAGAAATATGGGAAATGATATACCTAACGGGTGTGGAGTGACAGGCAACGGATCTCGAGTGTGGAAGAATATGGGATAAAATTAAAGACGTGTCAAGAATACGGTTGTCCTTCTTTCTGACAACTGCTCTCGGTTTATGCACTAACGCTCATTCAATATAGTTGTATTTGAAGGTTGCAACAAATACTATTACACTATATATACAATGTGTAGTTCATTTTTGTAGGAAACTCACACATTTAAAACCCTGCGTCAAAATGTAGTGTATTGGGTACCTATAGCCTATCGGGATTATATTTTATTAATCTGTTATGTGGTTGTATACTATACGTTTTGATATAAATCTAAAATAAACTAAGTAACAAATTATGTTTCAAATGTGCGATGAAAAAATGTTCCAATGATAGATACGAGTATTATGTTCAAAATGATGGGAAACAGTTTTGCATACTTGGCTTCGCTTCATTCGTTCTTTCTTTCACTGAATTATTTTATATTTCTCTATTTTTTTATATACAGGTACATTTTTTTGTTTAAGTACATTTATTTAAATTCTAAATAAAAGATGTTAAATGAACGTTGAATAATGTAAAAGCAATTTTATTAATAGAAAGATATTAAAGGCTGTTGATATCAACAACCAGCGATATATTAGTTACGTTCTGAATCTACTGCAACATAAATGATAGGTAGCTGTGCAGGATCCTAAGGAGTAGGTCCCTAGAGAAATCTGGAAGAAGGTACCTACTCTATCCTACATTAGACGAATAACAAACTGCCATAATTATTACAAATTATGATTATGAAGGATAGGGAATATAAACAATACCCATGGCCCCCACATCATGAAGCGGGCCCCAAGGCCAGAATCTTTGGCCGGCCCCCCTACCCATCGCTAGGGTCAAAGGCAGTGGGACGCTTTACAGAACCGTTATAATATAAAGAATATTGTTTCAGGTAACTAATGGTATTAGGTGTATTTTTAGCAATTTTTTGTATTGTTGAATAAGCCCACTTGAATTATGGAGTTGTCGAATGTCGACACACGGTAATCAAAAATTGCATCACACAATTATAAACTTTAAAATGTTAAGACTCCACAAATAAAATAGCGCCGCAGGCGCCTTTTTCCGTTACGGCAAATTTCTGATCGTATTTTGTCAACCCGTCAGCCCCCCCTTGTGGGGGCCATGACAATACCTATAACTCGAAAAGTTACCGACAAGTAGGTAGTAAAATATACTCGAGCATAAACCTTTAATTATTTGATACACTTTATGAAATGCACTCAATTTCATTAGACTTAACTCTATAATAGTGTCCATCGACTGCATCCTGCAGTGTTTGTTCTGACCTAGGTAAATAAAAACAGTGAAAATGACAGGAGAAGTGTAAAAGGATTACAAGAGATATGTGAAAGGATTAAACACTCGAATAATGGACGACCGTATAAATAATAATGTGGAAATAAGTAAGTATAATGTAATGTTAAACTTCGTCAGTAGCGATGACCCATAAAAACTGACCGGTATATTATTATTTATTATATTTTAAATACTGAATAAAATTAAATGTATTTATTATGAAATTCCTACATTTTATTTAATAATAATCATTGAAATTCATGTCAATTACAAAACAACATATTGCCTATAAAGACGTAGGTATCAAAAGTAGCAATAGAAAATATTTCTTTCCCTTTCAAATAAGCAATGATCAGTGACGTCCCGTGGGGGTAGGTAGATTGAGCGTCGCTTGGGGGCGGCAGTTACTCGAAGGGCAGCAAATCGAGAAGAATCGTTTGGAATATATAAAAATAACTACATAAACTTAATAATAACGAAATTATCTTTCCATTAAAAAAATTAGCTCACTGGTTTTGTCAGGTTTGCGATGTCTAGTTTACTTCCGTTGCCCTTCGACGTCATTGATGACCAGAAACGACACGTGCGAATTTGCAAATAATTACAGTCTGATACTTTGTTAGTAATGTATCTATACAACACATTTCTTAGATATTGGACTAATGAAAGGATGATAAAAATAATGTATAAAAAATGGGGCGGCATTTTGGCGCTGCCTAGGGGCGGCATTTTATCTAGGGACGTCACTGGCAATGATGTAGGTACTTAAGGCTATACTTCAGCTGAGGCATGGTCTAAAAAGATCGTGACTAGGCGATGTGCAGATTGTGCAAATGACGCGAGCCGAACGAAATAAATAATTTCTCATAAAATTTCAACATGCGTCTTTTTGATGTCATGTTTATTATTATATTCGTAATAATAATAGTATATTCATTGACATGTTTTCATTTTTAAGTACATACGTAAAGTTTTTTAGTCATCTTTACACGATTTAAGAATATTTTTATCCGACACCATGACAAAACAAATTGACCTGCCCACACCTCGACTGTCAGTCTCCGATTGGCGACGACTGCGAAATTTTGTTCTACCTACTGTTGACAATTATTTGCCGTTTCACTTGTATATGCTCTTAAGCGAAATGAAAAGAGATAGTCTATACAATAATCACTATTTTGCAAGAGAACATTATATAGCGATTTATACCATTTATTTGGTGAGATTAGATGATTTGACTCGCCATTTTACTACGCAAATTTATATTATTAATTTTGCACAATTTAACTTTTTGATACAATATGTTTCGATTTTTAATAAATAGATATTTCTATTTTCCTTCTGGATATCAATCGTAGGTACCATTTTTCAACTAAGTGTTAACTTTGGTGTCATTAACAACAATGCCGACGTGAGTTCATGACAGGTTGGTAGATTTTCGGTTAAGATGGTACTTCAGTGAAACGGCAAATAATTGTCAACTATAGGTGCGACGAAATTTTGGACTCGCTGGCAATCGGAGAGCGAAAGTCGACCTGTGAACAAGTCAATTTGTTTTGTGATGGCGACGGGGGAATTAATTATTAAATCGTGTAAAGATGACTAAAAAACGTTACCCATTTACTTGAAAAAGAAAACATGTCAATGAATATGTTATAATTATTAGTAATAGAACAATAAACATAACATTAAATGGACGCATGTTGACTTTTTATGACAAATTATGTTTTGTTCTGCACGCGTCATTTGCACAATCTTCGCGTCGCGTAGTCACGATCGTTTTAGACCGTGCCCCAGCTGAAGTATAGCCTTAAGTACTTTATGTGATGGTAATAATTAATGAGTAAAATAAATGAAAATAATAGTACAGGTACTTACCAGAAAGAAGACGATGTCATATCTGCCGATATTGTAAAAAAGGACCAAAATAATTTGAAACGATATCATGTGAACCAACTCACATTCGTACCTATTACATGTTTTTAAGGCGTGATAATTATTTATATTATGAATAACTTTACTTTGCTGTGTGTATAATAAATATTCTAGTAGTTGAGCTGAATACTGCTGAAACTAATTTTTACACCATCAGTAGTTGAGCGTAGGCTGTGTATGTACTAACATACCTAAATAATAATTATATAAATTCGTATGTTTTAATTTGTCCTTATTATTATGGTAACGTGGTACGTACGCAGGTGGAAAATTCTACTTTCGCGTTAAACGGAACTGCTAGAATAGATACGTCTTTATCAGTGGTATTGAATAATAATGTAGATTACAAAACTTTGCTAGATATAGAAGATTGGTTCAGTTTTAGTTTAATAAAAATAAAACAGCAAGGAAAGAGATGACAGATGAAGAACATCAAAGTATAATATGGATACGAAGGTGTTAAAGTAATACACTCACTCAGATGTCTGTTATTTGAAAAAACAACACGGAGGCTTCTATTATTTCACCAAGACAATGGCCTCACTTATCTTGGTCAGACAATCGTCTCTATTTGTTTTATAGTCGGCCTTATGAATATGTAGAGTGGACCTTCAGAGCATTATTTTTACTAGAGTGGAGGCTCGGACAGATGTTTGTTTGTTTAAATATGCATCCCTACGCCAGGTGTATAAACTGCGGCCCGCGGGCCACATACACCCAACGAATGTGTTATATTTTTGCAACGTATTTTTGTCTTCTGTTAAAACTACCGCATACATACGGTATAATAATAATTTAACATTACTAACAACCACATTCATCCATCATCATCGATGGCACTTCAAGTCAATGTGGGTCTTGGCCATCTCCAGGAAATGTCTCCACTCCCTTATGTTTACCGCTAGATCGCTTCACCGCCGTAGCATAAGGGATGCTGTGTCTCTTTCTACACAGTCCAATCACCGTAGTCTAAATCTCCCGACCGTCGTTTTCTCTTGGAGCCTCTTTGGTGACTGGTGTCCTCCATTCTTGAAACGTGTGAGACGTTGGCGCAGTGGCGCGTTTTGGTACTGATTTTTAGTGAAAATGTATGTATATTACATGAATATGTATAGGTAATACTAGTGATTATTTTTATATGTACAAATACGTGTCTGTTTGAGTGGTTATAATAAAGGACTATTTGGTGTTGCTTACAGGGATTTTGTTATGCTTTTTGTAATGTTTTATATTCTATTTGTGAGAAATATGCATGTGTTTAGTATCGAGAACCCCATTTAAATATTCTGACAAATCAGTTGCGTTATTCGTGACAAAGAAAATCGCCGCCACATTTCTCGTCACGTGCCATCTTTCTCGTATACGGCTCCAAAGACCCTTTTCATTAACTTCTTCTCAAATATGACCAGTTTTGTCTCATCTTTTTTTAATAAGCTCCAGTCTTCTGGTTCTGACCCATATGTCAATATGTGTCCAATAATGGTTGTGTATTATAATTCTATTTGTCCGGTCTTAGCAACACACATAAATACCTATTGTATATTATAATTTATAATTCTAATCAACCAATTATAATTTAAAATTTATTACTTAGAGATTTAATGTAGTAGATATAATAAAAATACGCTGGTATGTATTGCAAATTACAAGTGCTCTCTTATTTGTCATTCAATTTTTGAAAAAAAAACATTTCTGAATAAACTTGTCTCTATACTGAAAGAGAATATTGAATGTTGACTCTTTCTGTCTCTGAATACAATCAAAACCAAGTTGTTGATGCACTTTACCAGCCAGTAGGTATCGTAAGATATTCTTTGTGGGTACCTACCTAATACAATACAATACAATAAAATTATATGAGTATTATAGCATGTGCGGTTGATAGAATAGTATTGTGACATATTGGAAATAGTGCGAGTGCACATTTCTAAAATAAATATTTATTTTGTTGACATAAATAAATACATTTATATTATTCGCATTGAAACGGCAGCTGAATACATGCGGACAGACAATATAAACAGGCGCGGATGACGCAATCGATTCGTCGGAAAATTTAAAAGTGGGGTTCGAAACAATTCAAACCAGTCATACAATTATTATGAAATTTTACTACAATCTTATAAAGATTCTTGCTTCTCAATAGGTATAAAAAATTAGACACCTACCGACAGTAGTAAGTACATATAACAAAATCACTGAAACAAAAATAGGTACGCACTTCTACACAAAAAATAACCATTAATATTAAGTATCTATGTGTAATCATTGTCATCTTCAATAATAATTATTTTTCTAATTAGGAAAGAGATAATATTTTGATATTTGTAATAGGTTTTTTATGGTTTTTATTTTATTTTGTTATCGTGGAGACTTCAGAAATATTCAGTGCATCGAGCTTCCGTGTACCTAAACCCGTCATTGAATAAATGGAGAACGAAGTTATACCTACATTATATTATCATGTGAATATTAGATTAGTGGAAAAACTTTAAAATAAGTGGGTACACTACTTAACGATTATAATAACTGTGATCATGAATGCAATGAAAGCATCCGTGATACTCGTCAATGCAAATGAATGAATCAACGGAATTATTCTTAGTGCCGAGCCACACCGGGCGACTCTGGTCGCCAGACCAGTCGCCGAGACCAGACTGATGCATGCAGTTATATGGAGCATGCCACACCTGGTCGCCCAGTAGTCGCGCGAGTAATAAAGTCGGGCGATCAGTAAAATCACGTTCTTGCGCTCGGTCTGGTCTCGCAGTCTCTCTGGTCGGGCGACCGGTAGCGATGTATGAAAACATTATAGTTATGTATTGAGTGCTGCCACACTGGGCGTATTTTTTGCATAACTTGCGTGTACATTCATTATCAGCCATGGCCTTCGGGATATGTTCATTATAGAGATACAAACGGGACGTATAGACTTCCGTAGGATAAAGTATCTTGTTTGGTTAGGTCATTCTTGTACAGAGTCAATAATTAATCAAATGATGATATTGACATTCTAACGTAGTTGAAGAATTTGCCAGGGTATTTTCTTAAATCATCATACAACGTGATAAACACTCCAGACAGAAAGCGAGCTGCGACGAAAGGATGAGTCCAGATCCTTTTTTTCTTCTACTTTTCCAAGAATCTTTTATGCCGCAAATACAGCACGAGTGCAACGTCTTCGACGTCCATCTTAAAAGTGAGCGCCGAGCGGATTATTGACTGCCTACCGGTTGCCACGCGCGGATAGAACGTATTTTTTGCATACTTGCGTAGGTACGTACATTCATTATTATTATTATTATTTATTGGCTGCTCTCTCTGGTCGCCTGCAAGTCGCCCGAGTAAATCGCCCAGGAAGACCAGTCGCGCGACTGGTCTCGAGACCAGAGTCGCCCGGTGTGGCTCGGCTCTTACTTTCATAGTCCATTATTTCGCGATGCCTCAAAGTCACTTACCAGTGTTCTTGCATATTCCCAGGCCATGCCAGCATCCCGAAGCTCTACCATATTCACCCTGCAGTTGGCCAAACGGGACGCGGGACTTCGGAATCAGATTAGCTCAAAAAATGTAAGCCAGATCGAGATATATTTTTATGCATTCGATGTGACGAGAGGCTGCATAATGTGTCTCATAATCCAGCGTACCAAATAGTGATATCCGATGAACAAATTTAAATATATTCCGGCCCACGTGCTCGTCGTAGGTCAAAATTGAGTTTTTATTGTATTTTCAAACCATGATCCTGGACACTCCTTAAACGTTGTAGATAATCTATTTATATAATTTTGAAGCCTTATTATCCTTTATAGTTATTTTAATCATTTGATGACTGCATAAAGTATTTTTGTTACATAAAATAGTATTCTTTTAAACCTCTCGCTCTAATGTTTTAGAATATAGTCATATTTCGGTACATAACTGTGTAGTGGTGTTAAGATATCTTACGTTTATTAATTTTTAAACGCATTTATGAAACCATTAGTAAAATTTATTACGAGATAATTTTTGTAAAATATTCACGTTAAAAAATTATATTGATAATCTCTGTGATCCCAAATTTGACAAGAATTAGGCATTTTATTATTCAAAAAATCGGCAAGATTAACACATTTGAAGATAATTCTACATTTAGGGGAAGGTTGCGATCATTGAACCAGTGCTTTCATTGGACCACGTACGTATATCAGAAATAAAAGACATTAGAAACCATCAGTGACCTCACAAAGCAAGCTTTCCATGCCTCTTCCGCGCCTCTCTTGTTTCAGTCTCGTCTTAGACATAGTAAATGAGTTACGTTCCTTGGTGTGTTCATCGTGCTTAAAATATAGCAATCAAGTCAAACTAAAACGAATGTAAATATGATTCCATTAACTATATTTGGTTGTACTTACATCAATTATATTAGGTAATTTATTACTATTTGCAAATATGATAATGGTTGTTACGCTAATACTTTGGTTTTTTTGTGAAACTTGTTTTTGTGACAGCACCCGTAGTTGCTATCATTGGACCATGGGTAACCTCTACCATTGGACCAGTTCAATCATGGGAACGATTTTATAACATTTTTCACATTATATTCTTTTTGCATTCCAGAATGTCATTGGCATTACAGGCATTAAGGAAAAAAGAAGTAGGTTTGAACGAGGCAAGTCGAATGTTTGGAGTTCCTAAAGCAACACTGAAACGAAGACTAGATGGAAGCAATCAAAAAGCCAAAGAAGAAAAAGGTCTCTCCAACGTGCAGAGAAAACTTAGAAAATTTTTGGCATTGAAGGGTAAGCACCAAGTTGGAACAATTACTAGTGGAGAACGTGGCACAACGACCACAGCTGTATGTTGTGCCAATGCTGCTGGCCTATTCGTTCCCCCGCTTATCATATTTAAACGGAAGAGAGCAAAATATGAATTGAAAGATGGAGCACCACCTGGTTCAATATTGCACATAGATCCCACAAACTACAGCCACTTGAAACGGCACATATTCTGCAGTACACAATAATATTAATTCAACAGAAATAGTTGCTATGTTGGACCCAGTTGTGGTGTCTAGTAAAGATCCAACTAATATATGTTCACCAGAACCAACTCCAGGCACCAATGTTGAGTTTCATATAGGTGATATATCTCCAGGCGCTAAAAAGATTGCACAAAAATTACGAGAAAGAAGTCATAAAACACAACGCACAACAGAATTGACATCGTCACCGCATAAAAGGACTTTGGAGCAAGCAAGTGTCAAGACGCCGAAACAAAAGGCGAAAGTCAAAAAAGACTTCAAATCAAAAATGCAATAAAGATATTGAGAAATGGTTTTGCAAAATCTGTTTCCAGTGTTCCGTAGAAGATATGATACAATGCCTAATGTGTCAAGCATGGATCCACAAAGTCTGCGCTTGCGTTAGTAAAGGTGTAAAAAAATATATTTGTCCTTTATGCAAAACATAAATAATAATTATCTACATGTATTATAATAGACGATACCTACTATTATTAAAATGTTCTTTTGTTTCATTTTTATAAAATATTATTATAAAGCACCTTGATTGGACCACGTATGTAAATTATTATTATTTTTTCAAAGTCCAATGATGGAAACCTAGTGGTCCAATCAAGGAGCATGAGGTCCAAAGACGGCAACAAACAAAAATTTGGTTTTCCTGTTAAATCTCGAAAATGGTTAATTTTATTGAACTGATGCTAAGTGTATACATAATAAAGTAAATAATACATTGAAATCAACAATTTATTTTATTTTATCAATAATATTTGATGAGTTACACCATCACAAAGTTAAGTGGTCCAATCATAGCAACCTTACCCTACCGTTTAAAAAAAAATCGGTTAGGTACATGTTCAAAAACGTGCGTTAACATAATTTTACTTCCTACTTTAATTATAGTTTGTCAATTTATGGCTTCGGCCGTATGTTGTAGCTTAACCACTAGGGAATGACAAAAGAAATGGCGTATTTCAAAAAAACACTACCTTATTCTTAGGTCAATAATTATTATAAAGCAACCATTATTCATAAGATGTTTATCACACTTGAATGGTCAAAGACATAGCTTATAATAAGTATCTTTAGAATCATCTTCAAATGTGTTAATCTTGCCGATTTTTCGAATAATAAAATGCCTAATTCTTGTCAAATTTGGGATCACAGAGATTATCAATATAATTTTTTATCGTGAATATTTTACAAAAATTATCTCGTAATAAATTATACTAATGGTTTCATAAATGCGTTTAAAAATTAATAAACGTAAGATATCTTAACACCACTACACAGTTATGTACCGAAATATGACTATATTCTAAAACATTAGAGCGAGAGGTTTAAAAGAATACTATTTTATGTAACAAAAATACTTTATGCAGTCATCAAATGTTTAAAATAACTATAAAGGATAATAAGGCTTCACAATTATATAAATAGATTATCTACAACATTTAAGGAGTGTCCAGGATCATGGTTTGAAAATACAATAAAAACTCAATTTTGACCTTCGACGAGCATGTCCCCCCTTAAGGCAATGTTAACTTATCGTCTAACGACACATATTTTCAGAGTAAGGAATTAATCCAACGGAATGGAAAATAGTCCTGATTGCATTAAAAATGTCAGTGATATTATATATTTTTTAATTTTATTTTTTAAATACATGTATGTAGATAATAATACTCTTAGACTATAGATTGTACACCTATTTCAATATCACAACGATATAATTATAATATTATGTACCTAGCTAGTAGGCAGTGACGTCCCTAGATAAAACGCCGCCCCATTTTTTATACTAGTATATTTTTTATCATCCTTTCATTACTATACTATCTAAGAAATGTGTTGTATAATATTATGTACATTACTATCAAATTATATACCACTAAAACATACAAAATTAAATTTACATATAAAAGGGGAATAAATATAATATAATCAAGATATACATTTACCCAAATCAACAGTCTGAGGTCCTATTTGGTTGATATTTCTGACACATTTGTTTTGTACCATTTAGCAATACACGATTTATTATTTTCAGACCATTTTCACCATGCTATCTATTATTGTACAACATGTAAACAATATATTTTTTCTTGGTATTTATTTAATATAAACCTACTTTTAATCATAAATTCACTATTTTATTAATAGTCTTAACACTCAAGATTAAAATAAAAAAAGTTTCCTCGCCTTTTTTTGCAAAGTCAGTAATTATGTCATCCAAATCTAATATAAATGCATCTCTGCTTCAATACACTATATTACCAGTAAGCTGATTTTTTAATGGAAAGATTTTTCCGTTATTACTAAGTTTATGTAGCTATTTCTATATTAGGTACATACCAAATGGTTCTCCTCGATTTGCCGCCATTCGAGTAACTGCCGCCCCCAAGCGACGCTGAATCTGTCTACCCCCACGGGACGTCACTGCTAGTAGGTATTAAAAAACATATTTTCATTTTCTTCGATAAATATATAAATTTTACATTTGAAATAATATTTAAAAGCAACTAGGTATAAATTAACATTGATAACCAAACGAAAATTCGGAGAAATAATTATTGTTAATGATTCTTTGGTAATACTATACCTACATATTCATTTTTTATTTAAAATACTCATGAAATATAAAGATTTTTGTGTTTCAGTACGAGTGTCCATTTGTATTAAATTTGAACTTTTTTTAATACGAGTATCAATTACTATTATTCTATTCGTTATGTTTCTCAACTTGTCTGTATATTTACACCATGGTCCCCACAAGGGTGGGGGTGACAGGTTTCGACTAAATAAGTGAGATAAACATATATCACAATTAATTTGCTCCAATAGATAAAAAAAATATATTTTCCTTCAAGTGTATAATCATTTAAAATATTTTGTTGTGCGATGCAATTTTTAATTATTATGTAATATCAATATTTACTCGACAACTATATATTGTGGATAATACATAAAATAAAATACAAAAAACCGCTAAAAATCACACCCTTAATTTTACCTTGAACATCATTAATTTGGGAAACGGTACTGTAGACTCTGTATAGCATCACACTGCCTTTATCCGTAACGATAGGTAGGGGGGCCTGCCAAAGATCCTGGTCTGGAGACCTGCTTCAGGATGTGGGGCCGTGATTGACATACATACATGTCCACAAAGTGAGCTTAATTTATAAACTCTATAAGCACCTATGCATTTTAATAATGAAGTGTTTATTTATTTTTTGTCTTCGAATATGTGATATAAATTTTCGTTATTTACCTCCCTATTGTCTTAGTTAATGCAGTGACTAGTTAGATGACGTAGGTACTACATACCTAGTAAAATAATAATATAATAAAACAAATGAACACGATATTGTTACTATGGATAATCAATACGTTACCTGTGAGTATAGTTTTTTTTTTATATTTCGTTTTAAAAAGTCGGTAGCCGGAGTAGATTTTTACTGTATGTACCTACTTATTATTGTATTATCATTATAACTACCAGATATTATCGATTGATTAATGCAATAATTGGACTACTGAGCAGTTAAAGAGTTGTTAGGCACAACATAAATAGTCGCCTTATAGATACTTAGATCCTTTTATCGTAATATCTGAAAGGTCCAATTGATCATTTTGTATTATAAATTATGACGATTGTGTTTGGCCAGACTGCTCGCTCCTTCAATTTAGTGGCGCCAATAAAAAGACAAGACAATGACACAGCTAACTCTGAGTACCTACCTACATAGTAAATAATAAAAAGGTATGTTTACTTCAGGGATAACTAATAATTATGTGTCTACTATTTACTTACTTATAAAGTGCTATGCTATAGGTAATATTGAGTAGGTATACTATGCTGCATTTTTATGATAATTATTGAGCAATTTTGACGACGTTATCGGCAAAATAAGAAAATACTAACGATTTAGTATATGGGCATTGGGCTGTATTTTATTTTTTATGTATTATGTATTTTGGTTCTAAGTCTATTGGACAGGACCGGTCCCAGCAAGTGCGAGGATCGATTGGAGCACGTAGGTACGCGTGGCCACTAGGTGTGAACGACGATTATTATTTTTCATTCCAAAAAAGGTTGGCAAAATACCCCTTCCGCCTTACCACCAATGTTCCCTGTAAGGTGTGCGCGCGTCCGCACACATGTTTTCATCCCCCGCACAGTCCTCACACAAAAATAATGTAAATGAAAGTTTCTTTTGCATGATTTTAGTTTTGCTCGAATGCACGAAACCATCACATGCACAATTCTTCGACTCATTTCTCGGAAGGCGAAGGTCAAGTACGACTAACGCGAGCACGCAAGTGAAATTTTACGTCGAGCGCGATCACTATTATAGCCGTCCCGTTCTATCGCGTGCCAAAGTACACGAAAGGAAGATTGGTTGATAGAAGAGAGGTTCGATAGTTTTGCTAGAAAAGTCGGGTGCCGAGCGAGAGAAAGCGTTGTAATGGTTGTACTAGTGTTGATGTAAGTAGAGCTGAGATTTTTTTTTCGGCCAGGTCTGATCCTAATAGGATCATATGGGCTTCCACTGAGTGGAGGTTTGTATTAACAGATTTTTGTTTTTACGAAAAATGGATGTTAGCCACTTGCTCAATCTATTAGGTCCATATTCTCACTCAAACACAAATTGAAAAACAATGTACGTATTTGCCAGAGCTAGAATTCGATCCCGGGATCCATGACATTATAGGCTGACTCCTAAACCGCTATCAGTGAAGTCCTTACACAAAGTCCCGCCCCTAGGCAGCGCCAAAATGCCGCGCCATTTTTCAAACAGTATTTTTTATCATCCTTTCATGACTCCAATATCTAAGAAATATGTTCTAATATATTCTGTAATGATATGTTTAGTTTGAGATCGCAAAGGTTTAGGCATTATTAAATCGATAATCGATGACGGCGTGACGCTTCGATACAGACTAAAATCGTGGACCCGGAGTGGTAGGTGGGACGCTCTGTAAGAGGAGGGCGCATCTTTAATATCGACGACCAATGCAACTTCCGTGCATACTGGAACTCAGACTGTAATTATGCGCAAATTTGCACGTGTCGTTTCTGGTCACCAAGGACGTTGAAGGGCAACGGAAGTAAACTAGACATTGCTAACACGACAAAACCAGGGAGCTGGCTTTTTTAAATAATAATTATAGCTATTTATATAATATCGTCACTGTTCTGGCAGAAAACACTAATTCGAAAAAATGACATATTGAGTTAGTACCAAAATGTTCCTTATTTCAAACTTTACCGTCTGGAAACCTTCTTAATAAATAAACAGTCTTTATTTTAAAGTCACCCTTTTTACGATTACTTAATAAACTCACATGATAGACCATTATTTAATCATTTTAACAACTTCAAAGTCAAATTACTCAAAACTAGTATTCTCCAGTTAGTGTGTTCTGCCAGAACAGAGACGATATATTCCAAATGATTCTCCTCGATTTGCCGCCCCCAAGCGACGCTCAATCTGCCTACCCCCACGGGACGTCACTGACCGCTATATAGCAGTAAAATAATATTGCATAATATAAAAGAATTGCGTGACAACACTATAAATATATTATATTATATAGGTTATTGCCTTGTGTGATCTGTGATGTGTCTGACCAGTGAGTGTTTTGTATTTATTTAGCGATTCCATTATCGGAAATGCTTATTCAAATATAAGTCGATACTCATTATTATTGTCTATTTGTGATTGGTAAATACTCGTTCTTAGGCGTTTCTTATATTTCGATGAATAGCGTATTTTAGACCTCAATAATCTTTATAGGTGAATTTTATAATAATAATAATATAGGTACTTACATAGAAAATATACTTACATTTATGTAGTTATATTATAATATATTGCATGTACCGTAAAACATCAACTTATGTTGGTACATAGCAGTAGCGAAGGGTGACTTTTGGAAAGATGTAGGCTGTGGAGAAAACAATACTATTAAGCGCAAAGGTTTTAGGCGCGTTTCAGACGGGACACCGGTGTCGCGCTCGTATATAATAAGGAGGCCTTTGTATTCGAATAAAGGGGCTTTTGTATTATGTTTATGAACGCCCCAGAGCTAATAAGTCAACGCGTGTCCGGTGCACTTTTCCGTCGGCCGCTACCTTCTCAAGCCGCCGATACACTTGTTTTTATTACCGCAGCCAGTTTTATGTTCTAATTTATAATGCAAAATTATGCGTTGACTCATTAGCTCTAGGGCGTTCATAAACATAATACAAAGGCCCGTTTATTCGCATACAAAGGCGTTCTATATTATATCGAGCGCGACACCGGTGTCCCGTCTGAAACGGGCCTTCGGCTTTGCCTTTCGAGCCTACCGTGGCGCATACATTACGGTAGACGGCGCAGAGGTCCTTGAGGTAAAGTCCATACAAAAAAATCTGACATTCATCGCACAATAATCCGATACCTACATACAATAGTTGAATAGAGATGGCGATGTTGGATTTTTTAAACCTTTGACAGAATATGGTTTTGTATATATTTATAATAATATATTTCTAGTAGTAGACAGGTTTTTTTTAAATCAATGTAGGTATAAGATCTAATAGGTGAACAAGTGGCTAACATCAATTTCTCATAAAAACAAAAATCTAATACCAACCACCACTCTATGGAGGCCCATATGATCTTGTTAGGACCGTACATAGTCAAAAAGAAAAAAAAAACAAAGCTATATTATTAGCGTATTATGATTGCATTGACTACACGGCATACACTACTAATCTATGTAATTGTATGTTGACATGTTGAAAATGACTGTCGTAGCAAATGAAACCGGCTGAGAGTTATTTATATTAGATATGCGAATCAAATGTGAAATGAAGTACTCGTACCTATCTGAATACTATCAAATTTGTTTAAGTACATGTATATATTAGTAAGTAGATAATATATTTAATTTCTAAGAAAAACATGGTGCATCATGTATTTGAATGCAACATGTACCTACCTATGTAGGTATGTATAGTTATAATTATTAGTAATATTTTTATTCGGTCACTTATTACTTCGGTTAGAAAAGTAAATTAATATTATGTAGGAAATATTGTAAGTATGTGTATTGTGTACTTTGGAGACATAGTATTATTCATCTATTCACGGTCTATGTAAACAAAATGTCAGGCTTTCCCCGCAATAGGAAAAGGTCTACCATAATATCGGTCACGTTTTGACGGCACTGCAATTTTTCGGCCCGCGTCCGCCATTCACGGACTGCCATTTCCGTTTCCCGGGACACTTTGACGGAAGTCGCACATCCTGCAATCGCAGGCCACACACAATGAGAAGTTTTGACATCTACAACTCTGTAGGCACTTATTATATAATTATTATGAAAAATGTTCTTAATAATACTTAATAATTAAATTTAATAATAAGTTATTAACTTCATTTGGGATCCAATTGTTATGTTAATTGTTTTGCTCACCATTTTCGGATACGCCGTCGTCCACTTCTATATTATTTCATATTCTTAGGAGATGCATTCGTACTTTTTCCTACAATTCTTGTTCGATCGTTATGTGGCTGATTTTGACATAATTGAATAGGAAAAAGTCAATAGTCGCAAAAAGCATTATTTCGTATTTACACTTCAGCGGGATTCACTCTATCGCACGTAAAAAGTTTCACTTCATACTACCTAATTGGCCAGTGTGCCGCAATACGTCACAGTAAAAATAAAAATTTAATAATGATTACCTATAAAAGTAAAGAAGAGAACATAGAATAGACAAGATGATAACGAATGACCATAAAATATATAAGTAATATATTTTCACGTGGATGAGTTAGATTGTTAGGAAGAACTATTGTACTAAATGATTTGTTTAAAATAATAAAGGGTTTTGTAATTAAATTCAATTGGGAAACGCTGTAATAGAGAAAGATTCATCGATACTTACCTATTTAACACATCTACAAAAAACAAATATTTAAGGAAATGGTCTTATTGAATAGGTTAATCTCATAAATCACGATTTAGATTCATACATTATTATGAAATATCATAAATGCTCTGCGATATGATGGCATAGAGAACATAAATATAAATTAATACTTTGTTTAAATAGGGGGATTGTAAATATAGCCCATGAAGAAGAAGAAAGATAATATGACTTAAGAGAAAAATAGCTCACTCCTTCAGATGGATTTCTAGTGCAGTGTCGAAAAAAAACATGAAGCTCAAATTACATTGGCAGATTTTCAGGACAACCGTCTGGCCCGATCCGTCTGATCACCTCGATCGTGAAAAGTCACTTTTTAGTCGTTCCTTGGAGTCGTGAGCAATAGTGCGGGAATTGGAATAATTCCTATTTTTTGCACACGATTCACTTACTATCCTATCGAATATTGCCGAGAACGTAAGAAAATATCCGAAGTTACCGCCCGCTTTATTAGTCATGTTATTCAGTATTAATCAATGCAACCATCAATATCTCTCTGCTCAGCACCATCATAACTATCCTAAGATGGTAAGAAATCAAAAAACCGAGTGGACTAGCGCTGAAGAAACACTCCTCATTGAATTGATCCATACTAGAGACACAATGTGAAATATTGAAAATCCGCCATATTTTAAAAACCATTTAAAATATAGGATCATTGAAGAAATTGCAGATGTATAAAAAAGGCAGCTGAGTTTTGACGTAAAAATGCGAGGGAATCCAACGAAGAAATAGGTTTTGATAAACGTATATTGGATACTTAGTTTATTGTAAATCATAGGTCAAGGCGGCTCTCGTGGTGCAGTTGGTAAGGCGCTCGCCTTCCACCCGAGAGTTCCTGGGTTCGATTCCCGGTCATGACAAAAACATTTATGTGTTTTTCTCAAAGCCTGGGTGTTTGTGATTGTTCAAAATTACTAACAAACCACCTTGTACGAAAAAGCAAGGACATGGTTATTAATAATTCTAAAAAAAAAAAAAAAATCATAGGTCAACACGATCTAATCGTTGCGTATAATTGCTTATAGTATGAGTAATGACGATTGCTCGTGACTGTTGGCGTGGATCGTTGGATCTGGTCAGATCTGCGCGTATGTTGGTGTAATTAAGCCTTAATGAAGCAAAATATATTCGGAGAAGATGTGGATATTATGAAATATAAAACATATTTATCTTTTTTTAAAATAAAAAATGTAACAATTATTAATAGGAAATTTTTATGATGTAGAAATTTTAAATTGGTAAGTGTATGTCTGTCATTCGTGATAGTTGTTCGATTCATATCGTCACTGGGGGTTGGTAATGGTTACAAAAGCCACGGTTCACTACATTTCAATGAATGATATTAATTTTCCAAAAAGGATCGGTACCCCAAATTGTCGATGTACGTGTGGTTACACTAATGATGCTGTAATAATTGACCGTTATGACTATAGTTTATACGTTCCATAATTAGACTTTTTAGAGTAATCATATATCCATGCAGTGGTTGTAATTACGTGAAGGCCAGGTTTTGAGGCCCCCTTGTGTTGTTTTTTGCTTCAGTGATAAGTTATCTTTAAATAATAGTACATTTTACTATTTTTCTATTTTTCGTAACCTTCACAGATTATGAAAAATATGCATATTTTTATATTTATTCCTATAAGTAGATACTGTTTGTTTGACAAACCGAACGACTCGACTCATTCATAGAATACAGCAATTATTTCCATGTCAATAGGTAGGTACCTACTTTTTTTTTATAAATTATAAAAAAATATTATAGATTATGTATAAAACATTCCATTCCGACCATGTCCGATCCTAATAGGATCGTGTGGGCCTCCACAGAGTAGAGGTTTGTATTAACAGATTTTGTTCTTTTTACGAGAAATGGATGCCACCCACTTGCTCAACCTATTAGGTCCATACCCTGACGTACACACAAATTGAAAAACAATATGTGTACTTACCAGACCCAGGATTCGAATCTGGGACCCACGGCGTTATATTCCAACGCTTAAGCCGCGCGACCACCGTGGGCATGTATAATGTGACATTATTAATTGTACCTAATAATATCATTGATTTCCTGCGTTTTTTTTAATAAAATGCTTTTAGATTCATAGATTAAGATTAAAGTAACTAAATATGTCAGTATTAGAATTTCATGGGACATAATGTGCAAATTTATTTCTTACCAGAATTTTACTCTAAATCTTATGGTACCAGCTAATGCTATAAGAAAAATGTAAGTACGTATTATAATATAACTTCTGTTATACTTTACAAATGTTCCTACTTCTGAAAGATTTCGTATTAAAAGCTTGTTACTTAGTTAGTAGCCAGGGAATTTAAGCCTTAAAGGGAAACAATTATTTTTAATTAAGTTAGACGTAGTTTCTCAAGATTATATTTAATATCTTAGCAGTTGACATGTTTCGCAGCCTGATGGGAATTGGGAAGGATAACTTACGTTTTATTACTTCGTGCAAATTTAAATAAATTGTTATTCTTAGAAGTAGCGTATGTATATATATACTATGCGTACGTAAAATATACTCAGTGCCACTGCCTACTATATAATTCTTAATTTTTCTTAACATAATATATAACAGTGGACTACATTAAATATATTCGTGATTTAACTAGTTCGTACAATTTAATTAACTTCTCTTTTATATAAAAAGATAAGCTAACATCTGCAACGTTTTTATTATATATAGATACTAAGTGGGTATACTCCGATGATCCTTATGTGGCGCCGAGGAAACTGCGGAGCATGTAATGGTTTGTCCGTTCGTTCCAACCAGCTCCACCATCGATGATATATTTGAAGCCAATGACCCGGCCATCATACTAAGGCAGTGTTTGGAAGAGTCGAGGCGCATCTCTTGGATGGATACGGCAGATGTTTGAAAATCAGTACACATTTTGATCCAAGCATGAAGTCTTCACACAAGTTCTTTAAAAAAAAATAACTATTTTGTTAACTATCGATCTGATTGATCTGAAACACTCACTAATAGATTTATGATATACGGTTTCCAGATAGATATTATATAAAAACATAGGCATCGTCGATGTACTTATCGAAATAATGAAACTAAAATATCTCTTATCGTCGTTGAAGTGGGTTGGGACTGTGGGGGGTTGTATTGTTTGATTAGGTTGTTGAGGGAGTCCGCGATCCATGGAATTAAGTCCACAAATAGTTAAAATTTATAATAACATTACTCTTCGTTCTAAACAGATATCTTGCCGGTTACTACAATGTAGTACGTGATTACAATTTAGTACCTACTGTAAAAGATAACCAACAACACTTTACAGCAGTTTTTCCTCAACTTGTACCCCACTTTTCACGGTAAATAATTATTGTGAGTTTTTTGTTTTACGTTTCCAGATTGCCAATCAAAAATTCACTTTTCTTAAACAATATGTTTCTCTTTAACTTACATGCATTATTAACTTTATATAATTTACACCTACGAAAATTTACTAACTTTAATAAAAACGCA
This sequence comes from Rhyacophila brunnea, assembly GCF_057557595.1. Taxonomy (NCBI): domain Eukaryota; kingdom Metazoa; phylum Arthropoda; class Insecta; order Trichoptera; family Rhyacophilidae; genus Rhyacophila; species Rhyacophila brunnea. The sequence goes on along the minus strand of NW_028232796.1, from coordinate 1,320,759 downwards.
AATTTTATTGTATTTTATATGTACCATTTTTTATTAAATAATTGAACCGGCTTTATCCGCCATGGGATACCAACAGAAATACGTAAACTGATCAGGAAAACTATGTTATTGTTGACAATCATTCCTTATAAAATTTGCTAAAATAACCTTCACATCCGTAAAGCGTAAATAGTAATTTATATACTTTCAGCCTACGACAATCTGACAGCTTTCTTCACAGTTTGCCTCCAACATTGTCGTATTCAGTGGCACGTAGAGGATGTATTAGGAAGTAGGAAATCAGTGGGATTCTTAATTTGGTATATCCATCTGGAGAGAGCTTTTCCCCTTCCTCGCCCAACGAAGAAAACCAGAGAATAGTGAAGTGAATAGTGAGAATCACTAATCTGCAGTTAGCAGATATATGCGAACATTTTGCTTATATTTCATAATAATTTCTTATTTATATAAAAATATATTGATACTTAATTAATATATCATTTGTCATGAATGAAAATAGCATGTAACCTACAATTTTTTTAAATTCTTTGATTGACACAAAGCAAATTTTTGCTAATAGTCCTCTGGATACGGGGTCGTAAAACCTTACAGTTTGACGGAACCGGTGTTGGTTTAATTCTAATTAAAAAGATTTTAATAATCAGTAGTAAAAATATAATCTCTCAACAAAGTCTAAGTAGAGGTTTTGATTGTTTTTTCTGTGATTTATTTTATATTATGATAAGTTTTGAAAACTGATGACCCACATCCATAGAGAGGATTTTTTAGATATTCCTGATCCCTGATGTTAGATGCTAGAAAACGTACAAATAGTGGTAACTGGTAAGTAGATAGGTAGGTCGGGCAGTGATGTTAAATCATTGGTTCTGACTGTTGAGTCAAAATATTAAAGTACCTACATCTATATCAAAATACAATTTACTTTTAAAATAGTAATTTAGTAAATTAATGATATGTATAACGATTATATATTAAGTATTAGAATCGAGTAAATTTTATTATAAAAATATTTAAAGTTTTAATAGTTACTTGCTGATTGCCAAACTGGCGTCAGTCGAACTCCGAACTTTAGTCGCTGGACGGTGTCAATTAGGATGTTTGACGCATACACCTGGAGGAAACACACGCATAATATGGATAAATGGAAGAGACCGGGACCTTCACTGACTTACCAAGGCATGTGATGCAATGATGATGATAATGATAAAATAATAAAAGGTTTAAAAGCTATCGACAAATCCTGATATAATTCAATGTAGATAACTATTGACTGGGTTTGGCTTAAGCGTTGGACTATCACGCCGTGGGTCCCAGGTTCGAATCCTGGGTCTGGCAAGTACACATATTGTTTTTCAATTTGTGTGTGAGTCAGGTTAAGGACCTAATAGGTTGAGCAAGTGGCTAACATCCATTTCTCGTAAAAAACAAAATCTGTTAATACAAACCTCTTATCTGTGGATGCCCATATGATCCTATTAGGATCGGACATGGTCGGGAAAAAAATATTATTATATTGTATGTAGGTAGGTAGGTACTTAAAAAGTACAAACTTTTCAGTTTAGCACTGCAATATTTATATATAACGTGCCGTCAAGAGACGGCAATGTATGTCATCGAGAAATACTTGATTGCGCATATTTTAATTTTAATTAAAATATTAATTGTTTTGGGAAAAATCTTGTAAGTATACCTAAACATAAATAAGTTTGACAGTTTTTGAAAGTTTTTTTTTAATTTTATTTCCGAACTATGTCGATCTTATTATACTTTACTTATTTCGGTATCTTCCTACCATAAATAAATAAACCAGGATACCAACACTTGAAATGCGTCCTGTAGATAACACTGATAATATCAGTTGTAACGTATGGCTCGGAAGCCTGGTGTATAACGAAACAAATGAAAAATTTTGTATTTAGCATGCTGCGTGGTGTCTTCATATCCATCAATGACGCACAATCGCGGTAAAGACGAAGCTGAAGAGACGAGCAGTATGAAGTTGATAGGGTGAAAGAGTCACGCATTACTTAAACCTGATGTTTGTAATAGGCTGGCTGAACTCAATACAATATGGATATAGATAATGAAGCAGGATAACAACATAAACAATCTTACATTATGGTGAATTCATATGTTTCTTTAGTTTCGCGAATGTTCCACCATATCAACTTCAGCCAATGGACGGATGAGACTGTTTATGGATACCATGATCATCGCAGGGTTAAAAATTATTCAGATTCAAAACAACAAACTTTTTTAATATCGCCGATTTATTTAGGCTATTGTAAGTAAACCAAAAGGTTTACTTCTCTCATATAAGGGCATCGAAACAAAGCCTATATTGACGTGGCCGGCCGTCAGTAAATCCCCAACGAATGCTGATAAATGGATCTGATAGGCCGCAAGGCTGGCAGGAGAGATGGACAAATCTCCAGTGCAAACGGACGTGAAGCAAACACATTTTTTTTTCTTTAACTTTTCTATTTTCAGATGGCATCGTCGATTATACTATTTCTAGAAACGTAAAATATGATGTAGATGTAGAATGTAGATATTAAAATAATGAGAGAATGTAGATAAGAAATATGTATGTTCAATTTTCAGCAGAAAAACACCAAGCGAAGATTTGATTTTTTTTCAGTGTGTCATTTATTTATTAATAATAAGAATTTAAATAAAATCTTAAACTACAGTAAGTAGGTATGTTTCTATTTGATTTGCATTGCATATTCTGTAAAAAATATTTCAGCGGGGTAGTAGAGTTAAATAAAAGAATTTAATAATGAAGTCGTTTTGCATCAACAAAGCGTAATGAACGGGCACCCCTTAAGCCGCCTAAAGCGATGCGATGTGGGTCAAGTAAAAAACCACTAAGAAGTGACCATTGTTGGGATTTGGGTAACAGAGCTAAGCCAAACATGACATTATATTAGCGTGCATTATGTGGGGGGATATCCGAGCTTATTCTACCAATTGCCAAGATTCCAGTGGCAAAGTGAGCAAAGAAGAAAGTTATTAATCATTCCAATAAAGAATGATAAAATGACCATTACAATTACCTCCACAGAAATTACCAGTTTTATTAGCAGGTATTTACATATACATATATAAGGTTGATTAAATTTGTTAAATTCTAACAAGACCTACTTAACTTATATAATATTATACCTGTGTAGGTATATAATAGTACTCCGCACTTTGAGTCTAACTATATTCATCCAGTCTACAAGTATATAACTAAGGGTGTTCAAACTTTTATTTAATTCTTTAGTTCGAAGCAGGCTTGAGAGTGGGTCTATTATTTGGGCACCGCATCAAGTATGGCCTTATGGTGGAGAGGGGTCAGAAGAAATTCTTGAGACTTCTTTACTTGAGGTTGTATAGATACTATCCGTGGCTTTATCCAACTGAATTTCTCTTAGGCCATGCTTACATACTGTTGTCTGCAATTTAGAAGAAATCTTTATTTAGCTACTTATTTGTTCGACTTATACGAGGTATAAATGAGAACTCTGCCATTCTGGGCAGTGTTGACCTGTGTGTCCCTGATAACTATCTTAGAAATAGAGAGCATCAGTTGTTTATTCTCCCAAGGAATAGAACCAACCTGCCACTGGTAATGCCAATTGGGAGGGCGATAACTATGTTCAACGAAATTGCTTCGGGTGTTGATATATTCCACCTACGTGAGGATGAGTATAGGTGGACGTTGTTTTATAAAATCTTAAAATAGGGTCTGCTTAACTCATCCGGTGTACTTCCTTGTACCTATCTAATTTATTTTTTATGTATGTACACATTTCTACTTTTTAATAACTTACTATATAATATGTCTATTCTGATCTATCTCTTTTTTATGTAATACTGTTTTTATTTCTTTGTTTATAAATGTCATGTTGTGAACGTCTTAAACTTATAATTTGTAATGTCCACAATATGTTAAAAATAAATAAATTGAAATTTACATAATAAAATACTCGTGGCTTATGGTCATAATTATTAGGATTGTTGATGTCCATTTCTATAGTCCTTGCTATCTATAGCTGCATTTAGACCAAGAGAGCGAAATTCTCTTGATTACTTACTTGATGTAAACCCCAATCCATTGAAAAATAAATGTTCGATAGCAAGTCATCCGGGTCACGATCCTCAGTCTTGCGGTACTGACGAAACAATTTGTATTTTTTTCCGTTTCTGGAGTGTCGGGACCAGAAAATCCTCGTAAAAAAAATCTGCTAATATAACTTCCACTATTCGGAGGCCCGTATGCTTCATTTACGGCAATAACTAAACTAAGTGTTATTTTTATCAGTCTGTTGTAAAATAGAATTTTAGCAAAATTAATAAGTCTATCTCAGTTAGAAAATTTAGGAAATAGTATTAATTTTCTGTATGCCTAGATTCAAAATGATATTGTACGCCTTTTTTAACCACAGCTTAGTAACTAAAAGAGTATAAAAAGCTCCTTTTATTGTATTACAAGATATCTGTCGCATCCTTTTACGATTCATCTAGGCTTAGTGAAGTAAACACATTGTATCCGTTTTGATCTCTCTGATTTTGTGAGATGCATTTAGCTCTTTTTATTCTTGTCTTTGACTTCCTATTCAATAATTGTTATTTTTGTTTCCTCTCTTTCACTGCTAAGTAGGTATTTTTTCTATATAAAGTCCCTATTCATTCATTTTAATCCTTGCTATAGGCGTTTTGAGAAGCTCAATGCACCTGGAATTTTTGAATTTATGTTGGCATAGTGAAATATAAGTATAATGCAATATGCACGTATGGAGATGGCACTTTGCAAAGAATGTTCGACACCGGCAACACCATTCAAGTCAACGAGTGTAATAATAATTTATAGTTCTGATGACTTTGAAAACAAATTTGTGTGAACGATACTGGATTAACCCATATTGTACAGTACTGAAATAGTATAACAGTCTAAAATAATTAGGAGATAAGAGAGCAGGTGATGCAGCCGACCTTCACATCTAAAGTGAAGATGAGGCGTGGGACCTGGTCACGTGTTATAGATATTTCAAAAGCGTCTGAACTTACCGTCTCTACACCAGATTATGGTATACTGAATATTTGATAAATACCATCCACATGCAGTGTCAGGGAGAGGCCCGAGGCGCTGACTGATTTTAAGGCCCCTCAAGATAGGGAAAGGATAGGGAAGAAAAAATAAAGTGGAAACCATAAATTCCCACTTACATAGGTACCTGTGTACCTACCTAGTAAAAATATGAATCGTATGTCTTTTCTGAAATCACATCCTGCACCTAAAAATAATTATTATTGAAGATGGCAGTGATGACAAAGTATAATATTAATAATAGCTTATTTTTTGTGCACACGTACATAGGTATTATAATATGTTATGTTATAGGCCCCTTTCATCTTTGTTGCAGGGATTTTGTTATGTTTTGAGTAATATTTATACTTACTGAATTTGTGAGAAATACGCATGCTTTGAAGATTTTTGTATAATTTAATAAAGCATGATATGAACTATTTCGAGGCCCTTCTTGGCGAAATTTTTTGACGAATCAATTACGTCGACTGCGTCAAAACAAATCGTCGATGTGATCACATGATTTATATAAGGCTGACCTACGAGATAATCGCAAAGTAGACTGATTCGCGTGGTGTCCATCGGGTCCACCACAAACATGGCCGAAGAATAAAATTAGTTGGTATTAAAATTTTTAAAATTTATTACCCGTTTTCGTAAACGTAAAAAACGTAAATATTGCATAATTATTGCACACCGAATAATAACATTATATATATTGACATTTAACGAAAAAGTAGATAAGTATAGATAGATAGATATAGATAAAATAAAAGTACTTTTTCTGCTATCTTTTGATTCTATGTGGGATTTTAAACTCATTCTTATACCTACCTATTTCATTATTTTAAAAAAGAATCAGGAGTTACAAGTACTTCATTACTGTGGAGTGACTTTGATCGGGTATCAATGTCACCCCGCGAGTTATTTAATAAAATTAAAATATGAAAACGTATTCTAAATCAAGAAAATAAACAAAAAATGTCTAGATTTGCATTTAAGCATTTATTCATCAAAATCACATTGAGTATAAATAATACAAAACTAGGGACATTTTTATATGAGACCAAAATTACAATACAAAAATAACTAAAGAACACCTACAAGTAAAATTTAAATAATAAAATAAAGAAGGTTCATATTAAATTGAAATATTTAAATTTCATTTATATCAACGTGCTGATCAAATCGACACACAATAATATTTATATCAATTTATTCTATGTATCAAGGTTAATTAATACGGGATCAGGTAAAATTTTAATAATATCGTCTGTACTAATCTTTTCCTACATCAATAAAGACGAGTCTTCCACTTTTACTTTTATATCCAATAACTTTGATTCAGTCGATCCATTGCCGACTCAAGTAGAAAGCCGATACATTCACAACGACTGGTCCTACTTTTTCCGCCCCTCCCGTTGTTGTCTATGGACAACCTGTCATTGTTCTATCTATAGAGAGCTCATACTGATGCGTCTGTTGTGTTCATACAGGGAATGGTTTGATTTGAATAAATAAGTTGCATGATAAATAATACACTAGGATTAACACACGTTCTACAAAAATGTAATGCATAGATCAATGCTACATATTTTTTGGAAAACAATATTACCACCGGTTTTTGTGCGAAGGACTAGTCTCACTTTGATAGCTGATGAAAAACAGGAATGTATATTATATATAATTTATTGAGAATTTTTTATAATTCAATTTGAAACGAGAAAGGGCGAATCGATATTTCAAGCAATCTGGTTTTGACAGCTGACCAGTGGATCACTCGTTGCTTGTGCAAAAATATACTATGCTCAGGCTTTATTAATTTAAAGATGGCGCTGGTCGATCCTATTTAACAATATCTTTAACGACGCATACATTTCGATACAATTTGTCACTTCTTCAATTTTCAGTGGAGATCGTTGTGATGTATTTGGCTGAGGACATGGTGGTGGATGCGGTGTTGTTGGTCTTATCAGGATTGACAATTATTTATAGTCAATCTAATTTTAAACTATCTTCAATAGGTATAGGCGATAAGTGTGGGGTGACTTTGATACTCTGTAGGTATCAATGACGCCTTATTTTAAAACACGAAAAAAAGTAGTGATAGCACTATCGTAATTAAATTTAAATTTATTAAATAATCATTGGATTAAAACGAAAATAATAAAGGGGTGCCTACTCCCATTTTATAGCTCCTTAAATAACACTACAAATTGGTGTTTAAGGATTCCAATATACAACAAATCTGACATTCAATCACCGTATTTGTAATCAGACAGATATATATACCATATATAAAATAGATTGGTAACGCCTTATAATGCTATACTACTCTTTTATGGGTAGGTACTGTGTTGGCAATTTAAAAAAAATGTTCCAACTATCAAAGTAGACCCTCGATTTTAATGTAGTCCCATTTGACCGGTACCTACTTGCTTTTCCCTTCACCACCCGCCACGTCTACACACCCGTTATGCAGGCGTATAGCGTGGCGCAACGAACGTTAGACGCTCTTCAAATTTGTGCCGAAAGTGTCCCAGGAGCAACTTCACAAGAGCTTGGTTGGCGTGCACTAGAGTGTGCGTGATTCCTACTTCGATGTAATGTATTACGGTCAATTCTCGATGAGAAAAGACCTTCTCGCTCGCCGTAAAATACCGCAAACTTTTTAAAAGCCTCCTAGATACCAAGTCGCAATGGCCGATCTTTAGAAGCTTTTCCCTTTCAACCGACATATTATTATGGGGATACTCCCAGAGGTACCTACTATGTTTCCATTTATTTTATAAATAAATACAAAAGGAAAATCTTTAAATACCTACTTAATCAGTTGTAGGTGTTATAATTATTTTTTAGCTTATGCTATCCAGATTCACGTGTGTGACTTATTCTTATAAAATGTACAGTAGGTAGGTAGGTTGAAAGTGTTTGGACCACCGTCTGTTCTTAGACTGACCTGCTGTTTCAGATCATCTTACATTGGTCTCAGATTCCAAAATAATCGCACTTTGTTGGTTTCTTTACTTAAAAGATTCCACCATTCCTCTGAAATACCTACATGCTGTAAATTTTTGTATCATTAAACACTGTCATGACTGACTCGCAACATTCCAATGTGTAACGTCTGATTAAGATCGTGTTACATTACATAACTACGTACTATTTCACTTATTTCAATGTTGAAAACTGTCATAAGTATGACAATCATTTTTCTGGTCCATCATTTCACGTTTCTCATTTTACTTTCTTTAGTTGTTAGAGTGTATTTATTTTCACATTAAGTGGGTGCCCACTAGGAATCAACCGAAATATTAAGTGATAATACATACGTATTACATGTTACCTAACATTGTGTACACTATATAAATATTACATTAAACAACTCAGGGAATGGTCAACGAGATTGGTACAACAAGCATTCTTTAGTTTTTGACTAGAATACAAACAACCAAATTATGTGGGTGAGCGTAGGTAAAATACAAAAAGTCGTACATTTGAAACAATTAAAGTACGAAGATAACACGGTGATTACTTTCGACTATTTTATTTTTACAATACTTAGATTTCAATAGAAATAGAAATGCATAATAATATCAATGATAAGTTTTAGGTTTAAATGGGCTTTGAAATTGCCACGACTTAAGATAGCAAATTACATTATAATGTATATTAAAAAACATTCTAATATCATTGGGCTTTACTTTTAATATAAGAGGTGATAGCAATAGAGTTCATTTAACCATATTAAAATTCATCCGTTCGAAAGAATGAAATTAGTATGAGCAGACTCAGATGTCTATAATCTAGTTTGTTTATTTAGCCCCCTTTTCTTCCTTAGATGAAATATCCATGATAACCTAATTTTAATGGTGGTAAATGTATTTACACCCACGGTGGCCGCGCGACTTAAGCGTTGGACTATCACGCCGTGGGTCCCAGGTTCGAATCCTGGGTCTGGCAAGTACACATATTGTTTTTCAATTTGGGTCTGTCAGGGTATGGGTCGTTGCCCATATGATCCCATTAGGATCGGACATGGTCGAAAGAAAGAAGAAATGTATTTACATTATTGGAAATGCATTGAATTACCTAATGATTTAAACAAAACCCAATAGGTACGTAGTACCTACGTGTTTTCTATGTACTTATCACACATAATTTAATAATGTTCAGAACCGATTTCATTCGCTTATATATAGGACAGTTTGTTTGAAAACGTCTTATTAAAACGTACGAAACTAGACCTGTTCATATGAAATAATTAGTTACTGCATTGGTATTACATAATTGTGTTTTATTTTAATTGCTCCAACAATGCATTTCCACCATGAATTGGCAATTAACACAATAAAAGAAATTAATCTATGTTTGAAATCAAGAAATTGGTTCACAGTCTGCGTTAAACAGCTTTTAATGACATAATGGTCCATACCTGCTCCATATTGCAGAAAACAACGTGCTAGTGAGTTATGAAGTGATGTCATGCCTAACTAATATTATTATCCAGCTACAAGGCGATGTGGTTGGCGTCGACAGTGTCAGCTGTTCCTCGACTAGGAGACCATAAGGTCGCTCATGCACCATGCACTATGCATGCAGCGTACCAAGCCGCACAGAAGCTGCTTGCATCTTACATCTGCGAATAATGTGCATCGATGCTTGCTTCGATTTGAGACCTCCCATGCACTTATAAAGCTTTATTTTTAATAAAGCAAAGCTTGATTTTCGATTGAACTTTTACAGCTTATTATAGTAATAAAATTAAATTAAGAAAAATATTTATACCTACACATTTATGTAATCGAAACTCAGTAAGTAATAATAAATTAAGGGCTAAAAATAAATGGGAAACAGTGATAAGAAGTGAACAAATTATCTCAAATATTAAAAATATTAAAAAAAACATAATAATTATACTTACCTACATATTAAAGTAATTTAGGATAATATAATATAATATTATTATTCTGTAGCTAGCAGTGGCGAAGGGTGGAGGTAGGCTCCGCCATAAATAGTGCACATTAAATTTTGTTAGTCATGCGTAAATTTTGTTTTTGCTGAACTAAGACTACAATTTACAAATGGTGTTGGTTAGTTCTTAAAAATCAATTAAACCCTGACTAAATCAAACCATAATAGTTTTGGTGTATTTTGGGCGATAGGTACGACAAAATTGTGCACAATTTTTCATTCATACTTAGGTATTTGTTTTAGTTGGATTAAGAATACACTATTATTTATTACACATATTGTTGGTTAATTTTTTAAATTCATTAAGCCCTGCCTAACCAAACTATAATAGATTAAAACTATTTTTCTATCTATAAAATATCGAAAGTTATGTATGATTTAATGGCATATTTTAGATATTATACAGAGAGACGAGTATTTTTTGACTATTATCTATTATGACTTGGTCTTCTCAGGGTTTAATTGAATTTTAAAAACTAACTAACATGTAGCCTTATTTCAATGATAAGAAATACGTATGACTGACAAAGTTTAGTGTGCATTATTTATCGCAGATCTTAACAGCCTACCTCCACCCTTCGCCACTGGTAGCTAGTTAGGTAGATACATAATAAAAATATAATTTTGATTTCACGTTTTTCCCCCCAAGTATAAATAGGGGCCTTTATTTAAAACATATTATATGGTGCTTGTTATAAATAATAAGCATACTAGATAGGTCCACTAGCTGGATATACGTGTAAGTTTTCTTACATACATCCCAGCTTTTGGGTAGTATTCGATTAAAAGTCATAATAAAATATTAATATTCATGCAAAAGTTAGGTATCTACGTATTCTGTTAATTTTGTCCAATATTTACATATTATTTACATACCTACTGTAAAGTGGACGAGTCTGATAATAAACAAGAATTTAGATGGAGAATGGTTTACTATCATAATACTTGACGTAATCAAAAAAGAAACATAAAATAATATTAATTTTAGCTAAATTAAAGCCAATTCCTGGTTAGAAGGCCGTCAGAAGCTAGTTGTGGTGTAATCCCCGAAGTTAAATTTAGTAGATGCTACTTCATACTCATAACTAGGCTTAGGACTCTTAGGTATTTAAATATTTTTTTTGAGCGGTCCCACAACCAAATATCAAAAATATCTGTTTCAGACAATTTTGAAACATTTAAGCCCTTTTTGGATAATTACATATTTTCACATAAACACAAAATTTCAATGTTCCTGGACCAATTAAATAGTGTTTTAAATGAAAATATTGGACTTCAAACGCTGCAGAATATTAAAGCTGTTTTGAAAAATCCATCAGATTCCTCAGATGTTTCATTTTTTTTTACTTCAGAAATAACATTACAATAGCCTACCTGCACTGTTAAAATTTATATACCCATTATCAATAATAATATTTTCTTTTAATTTCGTATAATCGTATACCTATCGTAATAACGATTAATTTAGAATCACGTGTCCCCGTTTATTAAATTATTATTCTCAGGCATACCCATTTATGATATTAGGATAATCATTCAACATTGACGCAAACAACAGTAAAGTTTTCAACTTATGTTTATGAAATTACCAAATTTGACACATTTATTTATATTTTGGGTGGGCTTTGAATAGTGTCAATAGTATATTGAGAATATTTAAATTGAGAGTCATTAATGTTTCGATGATTAATTTGTGAAGAATCCCGAGTAAACAGTTTCTAATAATGACGTTGAAAATTAATGACATTGTTTTATTTACCTCACAAAATTTAATTCACAGATAATGTTGCCAATGGTATCCAAGAATTTATTTATTTTTCAAGTTATTAACAATTGATAGGTACTAATAAAACGTACCAGTGGCGAAGGGTGGAGATGTAAGATCCGGCATGAATAGTGCACATTAAACTTTGTCAGTCAAATGTATTTTGTTTTCATTGAACAAGGCTATAATGTGTCGATAGTGTTCGTTAGTTTTTAAAATTCAATGAATGAAACCCATAGTGGATAATAGACAAAAAATATTCGTTTATCTATAAGAATATTTAAAATTGTGCCATTAAACCGTTAATAATTTAAGATATTTTTTTATCGATTATAGTTTGGTATTAAGTTGATCCTCAATGAAATTTAAAAAAAAACTGACCAACACCATTCTTAATTCAACTTTTTGGTAAATTTTATTGACATTATTTGAAATCAATATACCTACCTAATAAGAGTTACGAAACAATTCAAAATCTACGAAACCGCCTGCAAAGGGGTGTGTTAAAAGGTCCAAAATGCGGTGGTTAGATGGCGTAACCGAGGATTAAATGAAGATAGCTGATGACGAAGACTACAACTAGAGGTGGCCAGGTCTTATTGCGGGCTATAAGAGATTTCGAACAACCAAATACATATTATTATTTTGATGTTCTGGGTAAGGTGAACATGATTTGTCTACTGTGGGAAAACAAACGGCTTCAAAAAATAGTCGACACCAAACACCCTAGAGTCCCTAGAGTAAAGGCTGCTGTTGGATACTTCCGCAGTGGAGGGGTCGGGAATGAAGGAGACGTATTAAAGGGAGATTCGGGAAAACTAAATCTCGACTTGGGCTGTAGCGCCATTATAAGGAAGGATGGAGAAATTTACGTTCAATTATTTAGAGCATAGTTAGCTTATTCTGCTAACATGTCCTCACATATTTTTTAATATTGCGACATAAGTATAATAGAATATATAAGTACCTACTAACAAACCGCTCTCTGACTCTGGCCAAATGCAGCGGTGAAGGCAGGACAGTGGGAGGTGAAATGTTTTTTGTGTGGAATGGGGATTGTGGCAGGATGCACACTGATTTAAGAAAAGTGATTTATTGTGACAGAAATAGAATTATTTATCTACAATTATTTTATATTCTTTGTATTCCGTAAAACCGAACAGTACCGAAATTACAAAGACGTAAAGAATAATAATATTTTACACAACTAGTGTGCGCGGAGATTGGGGAGAAGTAGATACATATCACGTTATAGAAAGCGTCTTACTCCTTCAACAGGTAGTGGAGAAGTCGGTACTGGATCTCAAATTCTTTCTTCATCTGGGAAGAATGAGTTACGTCGAGTTTTATGACCGAAAGCGGGGACAAGAGTCGTCGGTGTTAGTAACTACCTACACTAGAATAAAAGTGCATACTGAAAAATCCCATTCATTTCTTCAGTGTTTGACCTATTCTGCTGACGTGTTCACTTTAATATTGAGATTTTGTATGGGAGTCAGTGTTCCCAAACGTACTATAATTATAGTATTTGTACTATAATTTTGGTCCGCGTACTATGTACGATATAAAACAGGTATCTATGATAGGTACGCTCAAAATACTATAATTTTGAATATCGAAGAAAAAATGTAAAAAGTACTAAAATGTCGATATTTCCGTTCGATAGATTGGTGCAAAGCACTATAATTTCGCAATATTAGAAGATTTGGAGAACATGGGGAAAAAATTGCTCGAAAAACGTAAAAAAAATCCCTTGACTTTGGTTTACAATGAAATTTCTTGAATTTTTGGGTAAGCATTTTTGGTCGGAAAAAGGTAGATACCTAAATAAAAGGGGGTCTCAAAATTTCTCAAATTCACCGTTATTTTTCTCTAAAAAACAACAAATCTATACATTTTCAACACATCACAACGCGTACTATATTTTTTCCCCAAATACTATAATTTTGGAGGCTCTGTACTATAATTCCACTTTGAAGAGATGGCAACACTGGTGGGAGCGTGTGTTATATATATAAATATTAAGAAGTCATTGAAATAGGTACCTACTTAAGTATATTTTAAAATATTAGTATAATGTACGTATCCCAATATCAGTCCGCGGACCACCAAAGGAGACAAGTTGTACCTACATATTTTTTCAATAGGTACCTATGTACAGTAAGTACTTATATAAATGGCGGAATACAGATTAAATTTACTTACACTTTTTCCTAGATCTTGGCTCTGAAGTCTTGACCATAGTCATTGACCTCTATTATAAGAGCACAGTAACGAATCATTTTAGTGGGCAAGACGAATTTTAACGCTGTGACAATATAAAAGGTACCTACTTGAATGTATGTATGCGACGTACCCACTGTAAAATTATTTCTGTAGGTACCTAAAATAGATTTAGTTACCTACAATATCTAAAATGCTAGACTGCATGCATAATCTGACAGTTCTAACACAAAAAATATAAGTATTAAGTATATACGTACTCATTATGTAGTTACAAGAGAAATTGCAAAGACCCTACCATCCACAGAATTAATATAATAATATCTAGCGGGTGTGAAGTTACAGGCAACTGATCTCGAGTGTGGAAGAATATGGGATAAACTTAAACACGTGTCAAGAATACGCTTGTACTTCGTTCTGAACGAAAACTTAGTTACATACAGTTAAAAAAAATGAGTTTTCTGCTCACCACCACCACATATTCAATATGAGTATGAAAAAATATACCTACTGGATTGCCGGACTCTTGTGTGTTTTTATTTATAGTTGATATTAGTTTTATAGCATTGTACGGATTTTGAATGTGTTGACATGACTTGCATGTATTGGTATTACTAATAACGGATCCTTAGAGACTAACAGATAATTTTTAAAAGCAATAAAGTAGGTATGTAGAAATAATAAAATTACAATCGCATATTTTTTTTTTTGAGGACTTTTTACTCAACTTGGTCAAAGATACTTATACTGGTATAATACTCGGCACGTCAATTATTTTATTTGTTTTCTCTCCTAAACAAAAAATATTCTTCGGTCCACTTTGGTATAACTATGAACCAAAATTACATACCTACGTATTTCCAGAACTAAAGCCCGAATGACGATAATAAAAACTGCAGTAAATACCTACTTATAAAACTATTTTTTATATAATAAACTTTTTGTAAAATGCATGTAAATATACCTACAAGTAACAATATATATGAAATAATTACAAGATAAAAAGAACTTTTTATATACAACGTGTTTGAATTTTCTGTTGAATTATTATGCTCAATATGCTCAAACTTGTACTTGATAATATGAAGTAAATAAAAAACAAATATAGAATAAGTACTGAAATGTCATTGTGATTTCCATAGTAACGCACGTATATATTAATAATTTAGTTGCTAGGACCACCCACTTAGCAACCAATAATAGTGGATTGGATTACGGATTTCTTCCGAAATAACTTTTCATACAAAACAGAATTAACTGAAAATGAATTCAATTCTACTTAAAGATGGCTAAAAGTATTAAAAGAATGCATTGGCATCGTGTTCTGATAGGATGTTCTAAAAGTTTCAAATGTCTAGCTAGTCGGGAAGTTAGTTAAAAATCGATTGCAAGATTTGTACTGGATAAAAAACCACCGGAAAAATAATAATACGAGCTAATAAAAACGTTGTAAAATTTAAACTGCACACTAAAGGCAAATAAATTTAAATTTCATATAGGTAGGTAAGTATAATAATTTATTAATCAGTTTTAATTAGTTATAAATATACTTACCTATGAAGGTAATTATTTTGTGGGAGATAAGTTATGCAATTCGATAATACTTACATACTGTCAAAATAAATTTATCAATATTTTGTATTGAACAGTATTGATAAATTATGTACTATTAATAAAACCGTGCCAATCGCATTATAGTATCGTGTTGTAACTAAGATTTCACTTTTATATTATTTAGGTGTTAAAAACAATATTTGTTCGAATATACTTAAAAGTAGATTTAATACGCGACATGGGTTCAATGCAGGTGAAACGACGTGTTTACCTAGATAATTATACCATTTAATATAATAAGTAAGTAGGTACGTAAATAAGTTTGAAAGTTACATAAATAAATATAAACATTTCAAATTTGTGCTAGCAAAATATTGATATTTTGACAACTTTCACAAATCCAGGTATAATTTTTACAAAATTTGATTTGTGTCCTACCGGTAAGTATAAGCACAAATAAACAGTACCTATACCTACACCTACTTGCAAGGGAGTGGAGTTAAGTAGAAAGTTGAAATTTAAAACTATACTTTACGTGTGTCGTCATAAGAGAGTGAGTTATTGCTGTGGTATTCCAGAAACCGTTATTATCACATTAATAAGCTGTTATCGCAAACATGTAGTGCTCTCGGGCTGAATCCGTTTTCGTGCATTTCCTTAATTACTATGCACATAATCTAAATGATTTTGGTCACTTGTTTTCAAAATACGTACTTACACCTTTTAAAATAGATAAGTGCTTTTTAAATTAGGTAGTTAGTTGTAATTGTATTGCAGTAAATAAAGGATTAGGTCTCGTAATTTTAAGAATAACTTCAGGTATTATTTTCTAAGCCGCTAATGACGGTATCAATATTCACAACCGTTGCATAATAATTACGAATATGTACTAGTTTGTTTTATATTAAATTTTAGAGTAAATAGATTAAAAGATTAAACAATGAATCAAAATAATCTACTTCATTCAAATAATTACCTAATATAATATAGATGGGTTGGTACTTAATACCGTCTAATTCTATGGTTAATAGTGTCATTTACTATTACTACTATTGAAATGCCCCTTATAAGGGGTGGTTGACAGAACTCTACCATGGGGCCCGGATTTAGAGAGGGGTCCGGCGTGGCGGGTCGACGAGCTAAGTGAGATTAACACACACACACATAGATCACAAATTTTCTCTGATATGGCGATAGGTGGAGGCAGGCTGTTAGATTTGACATAAATAGTGCACACTACACTTTATCAGCCATGCGTATTTGTTATCATTTAACTAAGAATAGGTACAGCTTGCAGATGGTGCCAGTTAGTTTTTAAAATTCAATTCAAACACTACCCAAACCAACCCATCACAGTGGAGGTAGGCTTTGGAGATCAGACAAAAATAGACAATGGATAGATCCATACTGATGATGATGATGTTGATTGTTGATGATGACCGCATACGAAAAAATACTGATTCCATATTACAAAAGAATATAGTATACTTAATAAAAAGATTAAGTAGATATCATTATTTACTTTACTGTTTTTTTATTTTACGATTTTTCATACATTCAAAAATTTTCGTTTTTATGGACTGTCATGTGAAAATTGTATGATTATTGATTAGCATACCTAGGTTAAATTACCCAATAATAATAGTTTATTTTAAAATGATAAAAATAACGCCTGTCATGTGGGGAAGTGGGGCTAGGGAGGCAAAGTTGCGTAGAGTGGGGGGAGATAGGTCCCCGCTCTACACCGCGCTTCATTCAGCCTTACGCCAGGTCAGTTATCGCTGTGTTGCTTTGGGGGGTGGACGCTTCGCTTGTTGTTTTATTACTCCCGAGTGCCGACAAGACTTACGAGAACTAAACATTTTAACTGCCTCTGTCATGGCATGCATTTGAGTACGCCGCAGCGTTATTCTATAAACTTTTTCTAGCCATCGACAAAACCGACTGGAACGATTGTTCAATCAAGAAGAAAAAGTGAACGTTTTACAGATGACAAACTTAATGTGTGTATAAATAAAATAAAACAAGTCGTTTGTTTACGTTTCGAACTGTGTTCTATTTTTTAAATAATTGTTCGAATTAAAGTGGTTATCAAACTTTATCGTAGTGATATTTAACTACTACCGGATACTCTAATTAAAGTATTAAACAGTGAACTATAAAAGTATGTTTGAAAGTGTGTTTTAATAAAACATTGGATATTTTAAAAATAACAGTGCACTGTGTTATCCTAAAGATAGTTTGGTGCTAAGCTTGCATTGTTGCGTCTGCCAAGCGATGAGGATGTGCTCGTTTTTATGAGAGTCGTTAAACGAAATATGGCTGGAAAAAGCGTCGCCGAATCGGGGGCAATGTCCCGGGTTTGTTTCGCGATGTGTTTGGTCATCGCTTCGGTGGGCGGCATGTCACCGGCGGGCGGGCCGGGTGGTCTGGGGCCAGCACCCCCCGGCTGCCGCTGGCAACGTGCCCTCGATCTCCAGCCTGCAGCCACCGCCGCCCCCGAGATCACGGTGCAGCTGACCTGCTCCATACGAACCGCGGCGGCAGTCGACAGCCTACTAGGTAACCTTACCAACAGTCAAATTCACAAGATCGACAGAATTAAACTGACGTGCTCAGATGTGCATTTTTTCGAGAGCTCGCTTCACGTCAACACCGGGAGCTCTCTCGCTCAGCTGCGCCGGTTAAAGGACCTGCGCATTGAGCACTGCAAAATCCGGTACGTGCCGGCTACCGTTCTATCTCCTCTCAGAGACCTGACTAGCCTTACTCTCAGGTCTTACAACAGTGAGATGTCCGCAATGACCATGGAGTTCCACGCAGAAAGCTTCAGAGGTCTGATGGAGTTGCGCCATTTGGACTTGGGCGATAATAACATCTGGACTTTTCCATCGGAAGTGTTTTGTCCTTTGTTCAGTTTGAAGACTCTAAACTTGACTAACAACCGGCTTCAGGATATATCTGAAATCGGTTTCTCCGACTGGGGAAAGGGGCCTACTGCCCCCGGTAAATCTTGCAATACAGGTTTAAAAGTTTTGGATGTGTCGTACAATAACATTGCTTCGCTACCCGATAATGGACTGTCAAGTTTGAGAACTTTGGAAGTTCTCGATTTGCAAAACAATGCAGTCGTCGAAATAGGGGACCGCGCATTCGTGGGGTTAACTGCATTGACTGTTCTCAACATGTCGAGCAACAGGCTAGTCGCTTTACCCCCCGAACTTTTCCAATCTTCGAGAGACTTAAAAGAAATTTTGTTATCGAACAATTCACTGAGTGTACTGGCTCCCGGACTTTTGGAAGGACTCGATCAGTTACAGGTGTTGGACTTATCTTTAAATAAACTATCCAACGATTGGGTAAACAGGGACACGTTCGCAGGGCTGATTCGTTTAGTTGTGTTGAACCTATCTTTCAATAAGCTGACTCGATTGGATCCGAAAATATTTCAAGACCTGGGCAGCCTTCAGCAAATCAATTTGGACAATAACGCTATCGAAACTATAACGACGGGAGCTTTTGTCGAGCTTAAAAATCTTCACGTGTTATCTTTATCGCAAAATAAACTAAAGAACATCGCCGAGTATCATTTCTCAAGCTTATACGTCCTCAGTCAATTATATTTGGACAATAACCGCATCGCTTCCATTCATCCCCGATCTTTTGAGAATATCACATACTTACAGGACTTGGCATTGAGCGGCAACTACCTGGAAGGGATACCGGACTCAATAAGAAAATTGCGATTTTTGAAGTCGCTAGATATTGGAAAGAATAATATCAGTAGAGTGGATAACGCTTCTTTCGAGGGTTTAGAAGAGCTCTACGGCCTTCGTTTGGTGGATAATAATATAGTAAACATATCAAAAGATGCCTTTATTACCCTCCCTTCGCTCCAGGTATTGAATTTGGCATCGAATAAAATTCAAAACATAGACAAAGGAGCGTTCGACGGAAATCCGACACTCAAGGCTATAAGGCTCGACGGAAATAAGCTAAGCGATATTAGGGGCGTTTTCAACAATTTGAATACGCTCGGCTGGCTCAATATATCTGACAACAGACTCGCTTGGTTTGATTACAGTCATTTGCCCGATAGCTTGGAGTGGCTAGACATGCACGAAAACAATATCACCAAACTGGAAAACTATTTCAATGTTCACTCTGCGAACATTCAGATGCTAGACGTCAGTTACAATTCGATCGCAGAAGTTGACGATCGCTCCGTGCCAAACAACGTGGAAACTGTATTCTTAAATAACAATAAAATTTCTACCGTAAAACCGGGAACGTTCTCGCAAAAGAATAATCTAAAAAAAGTTGTCTTGAACGGAAATCTACTAAAGACAATAGAATTGAGTGCTTTCAATCTGCCGAATATACCTAGAAACAGAGACGTGCCGCAATTTTATATAAGCGAAAATCCGTTTTATTGTGATTGCACTATGAGCTGGCTACAAAAGATAAATCAGTGGAATCCGCTCCGCCAGAATCCATTGTTTATGGATTTAGAAGACGTGATGTGTCAATTGGCCCACGGATCGCAGACGAGCAGACTGTCAGATCTGCCGTCTTCACAGTTTCTCTGCCCGTACGAGAGTCATTGCTCCGCTCATTGTTCATGTTGCGAATTCGAAGCGTGCGACTGCAAGATGACTTGCCCTGAACGGTGCTCGTGTTATCACGACAGCAACTGGAGTTCCAACGTCATCGATTGTTCCGGCGCCGGCTATACGGAGGTACCCGAAAAAATCCCGATGGACGCCACTGAAATCTACCTCGACGGGAACAACTTTGGCGCTTTAGGAAATCATATTTTTATAGGGAAAAAGAAACTGAGCATTCTGTATTTGAACAATAGTAATATACTATCAATAGAAAACGGCACATTCAACGGTCTTTATTCGCTGAAAACGTTACATTTGGGGAACAACCATTTATCAGAGCTAAAGGGACACGATTTCAATCAGACAAAGCATCTGAAGGAATTGTATTTGGACCACAATGCGATAACTTATGTCGACAACAATACTTTTATGCCTATGACGTCTCTGAAGATATTGCATTTGGAATATAACAAAATGAGGGATTTCGATCCGAGATATTTTACGTCGGCGTTATCGAGCCTCAGTCACGTCTTTCTCGAAGGCAACGCGTGGTCGTGCGATTGCGACAATGTTTTCGAACTGGAGAAGTGGTTCAAGACTAATCCCGGCGACTCAGACAATATGTTATGTCGTAGTGACGCTGAAGACGTAAACAATCTGACGATATCAGAGTCGGCTGCAAAATGTCGCGAACAGATGCAAGCAAACGTTGTTCCCTCAGAGAAACAGCCGTTTGCATATCAGGAAGCCGATGTCGCTATCAATTTCGTCCCTCTGCTGTCGATCATTCTAATAGCTGTCATACTGATCTGTTTGATGGGCGCATTGATGTTTTCTTTCCGTCAAGACGTTCGTCTGTGGGCACATTCAAAGTACGGTGTAAGGATATTCAAAAATAGCTCAGTTAACGATTGCGAATTGGATAAAGACAGGATGTATGATGGATACATGGTTTATAGTATTCTCGATGATGACTTCGTGTCAAGAGTGATTTCACCGGAACTAGAACAATCAGGTTATTCAATGTGCTTACATTATAGAGATTTGCAAATAACATCAGACAACTATTTGGCAGAGACTCTTATAAATGCTACGGAAGCTTCCAAGCGATTGATTTTGGTCGTGTCGTTTAATTTTTTGCAAAACGAGTGGTCAAAGCCGAACTTCAAACGAGCGATGAAGACCACAATCGAATCGATCAGCTCCTCGCTGCGGCGAAACAAAGTTGTTTTCATCCTGACGACAGATGTCAGCGCTTTGAATTTAGACAGCGATCTGCAGTCATTTTTCAAAATATGCACTGTCATTTTTTGGGGGGAGAAGCGATTCTGGGAGAAGATTCGCTTCGCTATGCCGGACATAGCGAACCTACAGTGGAACAAAAGTCCATCGAAGTCTTCCAATCAGATACTACCCAATGGAAGACGAAGCGTATCAAGATACACAGCGTCTCCGACATCCTTAGATCAGTGGTACAAATATGCAGCATTGCCTCCGCAGCCATTACCGGCTGCGGGTCCTATCGCTGGAGATGACTCTTCGTTGCTGACAAACACGACTCTTGCGAGTCAGCAGTATGACGTAGATGCGTTGAATCACAGTTATGTATCAATCGACACTCATTGTTATGAAGGAGCTAGGAGGGATGGAAAACAACCCTTAGACGAGCAAGGTTATTTAAGGCCTAGACCTGCACCAGCACCGCATCCTGCTTGACTAGACTCATCGTGTTTGGTAATCCACACTCACGCCGCTTAGAATGTGCAAAATTCTAACAATCGACTATAATGAACGATAATAGTGTAAAACTTTAGCCAATAACAAAATGAAATCCATACTTACGATGAAAACTAGTAAGTACCTACGTAGTGAAAAAAAATTGAATCAGTGAAGTGAAGTGATGAAATAAAACAGTACCTACCTAAATAAACAAATCAAAGGAATACTGCATTCAAAATGATGTTTTATATTGTATCATAATATTGTACATAATATAGATAATATTATAGGTATGAGCTGCTTAAAATATTTTAGGAAGGTACAATAATATCAATACCTTTATTTTAATGTGATAAACTTTTCCTGCTAAATATTGCATGTTTTATAATTTCTGTCATTTTTTTCTAGAACTTGTGGCTTATACTTTGCGGTTGATAAAAATATGATCGTTAATTTTGAGCAGAGAGCATTAAAATGAGATTGTTAAACTAACTGAATGCAAATTTTATCACGTACAAAATATAATGCAAATGGTTAGTTTGTCAACTAAGTATGTGCATGTTGTATGCCGTAACTAAACTTACCACCTATAATTATTTTAGTACCTAACTAACTAGGTATCAAAATAATTTAGCAAAAAACTTGTAACCAATTAATTTACCATTTATGAAAAGGGAGTATTACTTTAAAATATTTTCAGTTATTACGAAAATATAAATTCTTGCCAATTTCATAAAACTACAGTAGATTTTATCCCGGAAATACGAATCTTACTTACAATAATTCACACTGGGTTCCTTTTAATCAGAGAAAATTATTATATTGTTTACTTAATTAATAAAATTTGTTTTCACTGCTGGAAGAATTTTCAGAATTTTTATCTGCTTTGTCTATTTTTAAAATGTTATTTTTAACATTCCGCGAGAGCGTTTTAGGTTATTTATTTTTTCATTTCGTTACCATTTCTGATTAAAATTGTTTTGTAGAAAAAATGTAACAATTTTATTGAGACTGTAAAACAAAGACTTATTATATTGTAAAAATTGATAAAAAAATGTCTTGCATGATAAAATTTATCAGCCATGATTTACTTAATAATCTTTTTTGTATTTGTAAATAATATTATGTATTGTACATATTTATTGACAAAGTAATTTGTAAGTAGGTAGATACATTGTTGGATTTTTGTTAAAATTTACCACTACCGATCTAGATCATTCATAGATCTTTTTAAACACTGTAAGCTAAAATTATTCCAAAACTTTAATCGGAATACTATTAAATAATAACATTTGTGCATAATTTTTCTTACATACTGTAAAATAATCGTAAATGAATATTATCCAGTCCTATATTATTGACTTTGCCCAACGAATCGAGTCCATATTGCGATGCGTATTTAGCATGCTAAATTACCTTCCTAATTAATAAATAGAAAAAAAATATATTAACCCGCGTGGAAAGGGTTTAATTCTTTATTTTATAAGCATCTATCTCTCTGTAATGCTTACTCAAAAAGTACATTTTAAATCAAATAAATATACTTACTATAAACATACTTCTTGTAATTCATTGTCACAATATGAGCTGTCGTTTTTCGTTTTTACGGATTATTATTTGATAATATTATGTATTTACTTAAAAGACATTAAATATTCACTAATATATCATATTCTTGCCTCGATAACACCTTATCGTATTTACTTTAAATATCTCTAGGAAAGAATCTCTAATTTTCATACAATTTTTTTTATCAAGAACATCGACATCTTTGGTACGTACGCAATAATAAATGGACTGGAATATCTAATAACCGCTCCACTGCATCAATATTATTATAAAATACTTTACAACTTACTGTCATGCTATATTTTATCCTGTAGGTACTTACTTACATTAATTTTATTGTAAATAGCTGAATATTACAAAAATATCATAAATATATTATTTATCTTGTAAGAGTCAAAGAATTCGTATATTGTTACCAAAAAGAATGTGTAGATAATACGGTGGGACTAGTCAAATTTTCTTTTGTATGCCAATGTATGTTTACTATACGTAAAACTAATTATAATGTATCTATACTGTCTTAAAATGTTATTATTAAAATGAAAAATAATTATGAAATTAAATATTTCTTTTTATTTACTACCTACCTATTTAACTTATACCTAAACTACAGATTATCATCTATATAATATTTTCATGTATCCAATCTTACCGATAGTTCTATTTTCAGGAATATAATATACCTACATACCTACTAAACTTATAACAGATAACTGTTCCTCTATGAAATTGTTGAATCACAAAATCTCGATAGATTGGATTGGATGCATCTAGTTGCTACTTGCTACACACTGTTGACTATGGAATAAGTATTTAATATAAAAATATACAAAAATTTTCAGAACTCAAATACACAAATACAAAATAAACATTAATTTCAATAATAAAATTTACCTAAATAGTGAATGTAGATAATATCAACAGAAGCAAAATTAGGTAAATAGGCACTTATTTCTATATTCAAAATACATTTAATTAAGAAATCTTTTTTTTCTAGGATGTTTTAAAATTTTGTACCTACCTATTCTCAATAACAAAATTCTTAAATCATGCAGGTAATAAAAAGTATTTATTTATTAATAATGTATACCTACATACTTAGATAATTTGATAGTTATCTACATTCTATACAATTAGTAATTGCAACATTATTTTACAATAAATTAAACAAACATTGTTTAACAAAACAGAATAAATATGATTTAAAAAATGTTTTATTTAAGATTTTAAAATATCATTTTTAAATATTTTTTCTGATATGTACCTACCTAAGTGTTTCTTTTTTTCAAAATTATATATTTTCAATAATAAAAATACAGCATTCTTACAATTAATTAATTATACGTAGGTATTATAAATCTAGATTCTAGACAATGTTATTAGGATTCTCAGTTTTTTAATGTAAAGGTAAGTTGATAGGTAATACATAAAGTTGTACCTACACACGATAATTTTAAGTAAAACTAGTCAATATTTAACCGCAGTCAATAACACAAAGATAAATAAATAACCATTATTCGGTAAGGACATGCAAACAACCATCGTAAACATCAATTCACCTTTAGCATCACCACGCAACATTGTTTTTTATCTAATACAAATGTCACTTAAGTTGGATCTGTCAAAAGCATTTGCATTGTTTCTGTCAAAAGTGACCACTTTTCAAAAGCAATCCGAAAGCCAAAATCAAGGCCGTGTATTATCAAAAACGTGCACCTCAACACAGATTAAGTAAATACTTATTTAGAACATGACCAATATATTCAAATCAAATAGCCCCGAGTTAAACTTTCCAAATTTTAGAATGCGAAGCGTTCAAATAGATACCATGTAATAATATTCCACTGGTAGGTAAGCGAAGGCATTGACACTATTCGATCTACAGATGTATAGTAAGTTTTATAAGTTAAATATGTATGATTTTTATATTATTACAACTACTACTGTATTTATTTTGTAAAATGAGTTTATCATTTGGCATTTATCATAATATATAAATAATATTTTGCGTCACGTATATCGATCACATGGTAATCTTTATAAAGTACGAGTAGGTACAGAAATTTACGATTGATTTTATGTATGTTTATGTATGTAGAGTCAGTCTTAAGTATAGTAAATTATTTTCAATACGGTGGGTGTGGTGGGGGATTAAGGAGCTATGTAACTTGCAAAGTAACTATATGGATGTGATGAATAGCAATATTATAGTAAGTATAGTGATAAACTCATTTTATAAATTATTATGAATTACCACTAAGTAAATAAACGCACCTCTTTTATAATAACATTACTTATATTTATTTATGTTTTAATGAATCTATTCATGAGTAGTATTATGCGATAGTATGAAAAAAACCTTATTACTTATATTAGTAGGTACCTATATTAGTTTATACTCTAAATATACATAACTATAATACAAAATCTAAATCTACAATTTCTCAGTTATCCATTGTTGGATGAAAGCCTCCTCATGATATATAAATAATCTTCTTGGCTATAATAATAACATGTCTATCGTTGTTATCTACTTACGCTAGACTTGATAATATCATCATCATCGAGATCGGGGTATTCTTTGCATTTAGGTATTTCAATATAAAATCTTGGATACCGTGCTACTGGATGGTCACATGTGCAAAAATTGGTATGGAATAGGTATGTTTTTCTAAACTGTTTTTCGGGTATTTTTTTCTGATAGGGAAATTTAGATGATATCAAATTCATTATTTAGTTTCACAAGGTGAACTGGTATTCACAACACAGATGCAGGTACGAATAGAAGGAGATACATTATTTTATAAATAGTTACCTTTCATATAAAATTGTAAGTCACATTATTAGGTCAGTGGTAAATAAAAATATATTAGATATATAATTTCATACCTAGTTTTATTATGAATCGTACTATATTATCGGTAGCAAATAATGATTAATCATTTCGTTGTTAATAAATAAAAAATCGTGCTAAATTAAAAAGAAAACAAACACTTTGATTTTCTCAATGGGTAAGTACCAAATAATATGTAGGTAGGTAGATTGTAGGTGAATACCCACATAAGTAACGTTTATTCTTATTCAATGATAAGTAGCATAATTTATAGTTAGATCCCGAAATGTATTAAATAATGTATGTGCCGAAAGTTGTGAAATCGAGAAAAATCATAAAATAAATAATTGGTTTTCGATAAACGATAGGTATGGCGTTTATCCGGAATACCGCATAAAATAAGGTTGCGTGACTTTTAAACGACTTTTATAATAGTTTACTGCATATTACCAAGCTATGGAGCTATCCAATAAGCTAGAGCTGTGATGTATGATGAAAACCTAATAATATAGGTATTATTCTGTTTAAAATTATTTATAGACAGTGCTAAAAATCAGTTGATTTTTCTCAGTGTCTATAATAGCAATTGCTCTTTTTTATTAGTTCAGGGAGGGGTTAATAGAGAACACGTGCAACACTTTATTTTTCGAGAATATGTACTGATCATCCCCTAGTAAAGTAGAAAAAGAGATTGTAATAATATATGAGAGACATATTTTTAATTCAACTCTCAATGAGTTGATTGTGTCACGAGCTGTATGGCATGTTGCACAATCTTGTTCGATGTTGGAACCACATATCGTCCAGATCAAAATTATC
Organism: Rhyacophila brunnea; assembly: GCF_057557595.1. Classification (NCBI taxonomy): domain Eukaryota; kingdom Metazoa; phylum Arthropoda; class Insecta; order Trichoptera; family Rhyacophilidae; genus Rhyacophila; species Rhyacophila brunnea. The sequence goes on along the minus strand of NW_028232796.1, from coordinate 1,293,619 downwards.
TAATTTATGCCTGAAAAAAAAAGTAATAATGTATCTCTAGCGTTCTCCATTGACAGTAACTGCATTGCCATTTTCATCAAAAAAATATGGTCCAATTACACCTTGATACCATAAAAAACCGTGGATGTAAAAGTGTTTTAAGATTTCATGTGGGTTTTCATTACTCCAAATGCGATAATTAGTGTTTATTCTATGAAGCCAAATAAACAAAAATGAGCGTCATCGATGCAGATGATTTATGAAATAGTGGGTCTGTTTCAAATTGCTTGAAGTTGAAGCGGAGGTCGGAGCAGGAGCACGGAGCAGTGGAATAATTGGGATTTACCCGGAGCACCGAAAATTTTTAGTGCTCCACTTCACCGGCTATTTTTTATTATTAAATTTTCGTCCTAAAATCCAATGAAAATATTAAATTTGACACTGCGACACTGGAATTATTTGAAATACGGCAACATTGCCGAGTGATAAATAACCTCACTCTTTTGACAGAAGAGGCAGACAATGAAAGACGATTTGCTGTCGTATTTTGTTTAATAGAATTTATAATGAAAATGACGAATACTAAACCTTACCTATTTCAAAATTACTTAGATTTTTTTACATTTGTATACATATTAAAACTTTTTACCCGGAGCGAAGCAGATCCTGGAGCGGAGCTGGAGCAAGTAGGTCTCGGAGATAAGCAACTAAAAAAAGAGTCTGCTCCAACCGTCTGCTTCAAACTTAGATTAAAGCACAATCAGCAAACTTCCGACGCACCAAAATGGTCATTTGGCTTAAATTCTTCTGTAAACTCTTTTTACGAATTTCCCAATTAAAGCACTATTAAGTAGGTATACCAGAAAATTATCCTGCTGAATCGCTAATTCTTTTCTACCTGAAGATGTGTGAGAAAACTGATATACCTACAAATAAAATAACGTTGGCCGTGCGTTAGGATGTTTTTGCGTTTAGCCATTCCCGGGCTTTAATTAACTTAATTTGTTACTCCCTGTATTGTTTCCTGGACTTTTTCATCCTCTGTGAATATTCAATGTAAATTTAAGTTTTGGCTACACTGCTACATATATGTAGTGTGCATTCTATTTATTTCTTCTATAACTTCTATTTATTCTGACCCATTTGTTCAAATAATGATTAAACATGTAGGAACTAGGTACCGACTTAATTTTTTTTATTTTGTATAACAATGAATTATATTAAGTTGGATAAATAGTATCATAGTAGGTATAACTATTAATTGAGCTTGAGTCTACGTGGTAAAACTCCATTAGTACCTATCGTAGTATCGAAAGAAATAATAAACACTGATATTTTTAGTAAAGTAGGTATGTTTTTAATTTCTTATTTTAAATAAGTACCTACTATTTCTAAAATTTATAATATAATCACACCATAACCGGATTTGTCTTAGTACGAAAAATAACTACCACCCAGAACTAGGTATTATTTGTTATTTTCATACCTTGCATATCTTTCCACACAGAAAATATCAGTAAAACAAATGAATAATATTACTCATAGGTGATAAAGTATCATTCGTTTATTATTCATTTTATTTCAATGTGGAAATTATTGGTAAATTGTCAAATAGTAACAATCTTGCATCGAAACCTCAAACCACATACTACGCACACCGATTTTGTGTACCTACCAATTTAAAAATGAAATTTTGAAATTATCACGTTATTTTGTCATTCAGTATGATGTAAGCATTTATGAATCTAACATCCTCAGTGTCAATTCTTCTACTAACGTGCGTAATATAATAATAGCTCGTGGCGAGCTTTCGTATTGTGTGTGTCATCAATTACTTCTCGTCGATTAAACTTTCTAAAAATTCAAACTGGCAGCGATTCTTTCAAAAAGTTCCACAAGTCAGATGGGGCTCATAAATAAGACGGTGCATTGTTGACAAGGTAACAAAAGTGGAGCGGTGGTTTACCTAAGTAAGCTTATCTTTCCAGAGTTTCCCGCCATAAAACTGGACAATTACTATTTCGAACATAACATTATTCTTTTGGCATGCAACAAAATACCAAACTTTCTTAGAAATATGTACAAAAAAATACTGCAACGGGTCAACTCAGTTGCTAAGCAATAGTAACTACACTAGAGCAATTGATTGTCCAAAGTATTTTTAAGGTAGATACTCAAACTGTGGTGGAATAATTTTATACTCGAAATAGAAAAAAATAATACCTACCATCAGGTAGATAGGTATACCTAGATATTAAATCTAAAATAATATTTCATCAGAAGAGTGGCAAGAGTAGTTAGTTGGTAAGTAATTTATTAAGTACATAATTATTAAAATACTTATTGTGCAACTTGCAGTCAATTTATTTTTATTATGGCATTTTACATTGGCATTTGATACCCATTACTGTAGTTAGTGTAGTTATGACTTATTATTACAACGTTTTTCTTAGCTCGTATTCTTATTTGTCCGGTGGTTCTTCGTCCGGTACAAATCTTGCAATCGATTTTTCACTAACTTCCCGACTAGCTAGATATTTGAAACTTTTAGAATACATCATAACACGATGCCAATGCATTTTTTTAATACTTTTAGCCATCTCTAAGTAGAATTGAATTCATTTTTAGTTAATTCTGTTTTGTATGAAAAGTTATTTCGACCCCATTATTGGTTGCTAGGGGTCTGGGGTAATAGCAACTAAATTATTAATATATACGTGCGTTACTATGGAAATCAATATGACATTTCAGTATTATTTCTATCAAGTACATTTTTTTTGATCGTTTAAGCTAGTCAAGTCAAGTTTATATGATTCAACAGAAAATTTATAAACGTTGTAAGCTATAAAAAGTTATTTTTATCTTGTAATTATTTTTTAGTAAAAACCAGCAGACACCCCTTTTCAGACTAATTTAATTTCTGTTTCTTTTACTGTATTTAACTCGATATGTCATTTATATGTAAGTATCTACTTAAGTTTGTTCACTATTTAAAAAAATCATAAAAAAAAGTACTTTACTTAACTGGATGAAAAATTCTCATTTATTTATTTGCGACTGACATGAAGTATTGTTTTGGAGAGAAATGATTTGATTACAGTAATTTTTATTATTAATTTATTTGATAACTTCAGAATATAAATAAATTGGTACCTACGTATTAAAATTGCCTTACAATAAATTCACAATAATTAATGATTGAGAGCCACTGTGATAGTATACTTTACTTATTGCATTATGTTATTATGAATTGGACTGTCGTAAATAAAATTTACAAGACAGTAGTAAGTAGACAGTAGTAGGTACCAATATAATTATCTCTGGTTGACCATTATTTTAGTCGATTGTGTTATATTTGGGTACATTTTTGTCTCAATTTTTGTATAGAAAACTTTCACAGTGTGTGGCTCAATGCCATGCCTATTTCGCTTGTCTCTTTGAAAACAATACAAAGTAAATTCGAAACACTTCAATTCGATTCACACTCCAATATAATCAGGTAAATAATATTCTTTCAAAAATTATGTTAGGTAGGTACTTAGACTACAGGTTAGGTAGGTACTTTATACCTACTTACCCTATATGCGTAAATGTATAGTCTGTAGAAAATTGGTATTTAGGTAAGTAATAGATACATATTATAATAATTATCGAGCAATAATAGTAGATAAGTACCTACCTAAATACTAAAAATAATCAATCAACCAGAATACTATAATTTAATCATACTAGACTCAAACTTGTCTTCGATTTATGAAATTGATGAAAAAGAATGACTGGAAGCATAAATTTTCATACAAATCCTGATAAGAAAATTTACTTTCTTACCCCTTTTCATACTTAAAAAATGGCATTTCCGTCAAACTGGAACTTGCTTCAGCGATTTTTATAGAGAAACATCACAGAATATTCCAACTAGAAGAAGGTTGTAAGGTAGTAAAAAGAATCTCCACAGTAGGGAAATTATGGCCAACTATTTTTTTTGAAAATTGTTTCCCTTTTTTCCGTTTATTTTGTAAGTAGGTACTTACTTAAATTTTGATAAAAAATCATAATATTTTCTGACGCGTGTCCGTTTCCGTATACTTACCTAGCCTACCTACTTATAATAAAAAGTAACTGTCTGATTGCTGTGTATTAGATACCTACGACAAAAACTCTACCATCATGATAAAAACGTTAGGTACCTAAGTAGGTAGGATACCATTTTTCGGACAATTTTATATAGTATCTGTCTACTTATCCTAGCCCTAGAGATAAGTACCTACCTATCAATTTATTGAGTTCACTCTAAAATTGTGGAAAGTTCATAACAAAGGTACAATTAAAAGTGTTACCAATTCCCCTCTTTATCGTAAACAGTGCCGATCTAAATCTAACTGCTGCGAAATTATAGTCAAAGTTTCTTTGCATCTGACATGAGCAATTCTGAGCAAAATCATCAGCGCTTTCAATCAAAGGCCAGTTACATACCGTCGCTATAGGATTTGTTTCCCGAATAGACCAAATGTCAATTTTACAGGAGACGAAAAACAAATTTCATTGTCGTATATTTTAATATCAGTAGATGTATCAATCATTCTTTCTACACTGTATGATTGCAACATTATCTAAGAATAGATTCCAAGAATAATATACTGGTATAAATCATTAAATGCACAGAAAATGCGTTTTATTTACAAGTTCTCACTGTGGATATTCGGGAAATTTTTTGCGCTCTCTCAGAATAATGGATATTCAGGACAAAACATGGACGTTCGGGATTTAAGACCGTAGCGTATTGCTGCACGGCCCACAGATTACTGAGTGGTCAAAAAGTACGCGCCTCAAATGTTATATTTATTTACACGATAATTGTTAATAATTACCTCTACTATTTAAATACTTATTGATCGTAATTACCCAAGTTCGTATGTAATAATAACATGCGGCAATCGCTTTTTCGATTTTTTTTCGGATTAAGTAATTAAATAGTTTTTAAGTAATTAACTATTTTTTTATTGAACGAATAATTCACAAGATTTAAGAATGTACCATTTTAATAATTGAATATACTCACATAATTTTTTTAAATCACTTCTGAGAAAATATATTATAAGGTATCTACTACTTCAATTACTAACCGACGTCACGGTCATTTCTCCAATATTTTATGATGGTACTTACTTGTACTTGCTAACAAAAAAAATCTATTTATATATATATCTGTATATTATTATATCTATATATTTCTATAATTGACAATTAAACTTATTACAAACCACCAAATAAATATTATATATTTACTATTGTAAGGAATAACAACACAAAATAATAGCATGTATAAATTAATTACCATTGGCTGCTAATATTAGGTAGGTACCAATATCCACCAAATAAATAGTTACTAACATACATATTAAATTAAATTAACTATCAGTGCATTCAAATATAAATAATAGCATCGCCTTTATTTTCATAGAAATACCTAGATTAAAAGTAAAATAAAGACAAACAATGTTTGATTAAAAATAATTTGAAATAATAATTATTTTTTACGTCATAGTAGTTGCCGGGTCATACTGTAGAATTCATATAACCGTTGGGATTTTGTGTCATTTATCAAAACAAAATGCAGTTATTTAGGTTAAAATACTCACTTCCACAACTCTACTGTAAGTTCAGGGCGAACTAGAGATGTATCAGCTATGAATGATCTCTTCAAATTTGATGAATTCACTATTAAAACAATAGTAACGTTAAAAATAATATCAATAAGACGAAATTTGAAAGAAGTCTCCGGACGGCCAAAAAATATGAAAGTGGGCGTGATTGTTTTAGAGCTAGACAGCGTGAATGTGGAAGCGAGATGCACGGCGTGAGCGCGGTTTGATTGGCTAAAGTCATATTCGGGAAATAAACACTCAGCCAGAGATATATTTCGACCGAAATTAACTTGGATATTCAGGTACGAATAGTTGGACATTCGGGAGAACACCACGGAGTAATTGTAACTTAACATGGCGTATTCGGGTTTTTTAAAAAAATATCTCTGTTCCTAGATAAAAATATATTTGTTTTATAAATGATTTCGGTAGAGTTCGATAAAAGAAATTGAACTGCATTAAAATGTCGATTTCGACAAAAATGGATATTCGGGAAACAAATCCTATAGCGACGATACAGCTGATCGGCTCTAGATATTCAGTATTTTTCAATGCCACCGTATCTCTTTCATGTCATAAACAAAATGTCCAGTAAATAAAGCAGCCAGTTTAGTGAAACCAGAAGAATGCAACGCGAATTTATATGACGTTTAAAGCGCAATAAATCATACCCAGTCAATGCACATCATTATTGTGTACCATCTTTAGTCAAACAATTGAGGTTTTCGCTAAGAAATGACATCGGTAAACGATCCTGGCCTTGCAGTATTCTCGGGTTCTATTCCCGAGCAGGTAGCAAGTCCATAAATTATTTTCACCGCGGTACTTTGGCTTGTGTAAAAAAAATCTACCCAAAACAGATTGCTTTTGAAACGACAAAAAAGAATGTATCGTCAGTTGCAGCAAAAAAAAAACACGCCATATTTTATGGGCTCTGCATAGGCCGCTGTAAACGACTGGTATGTTTTGTTTTACAGCTGATTAGGTGCAGTTTACCAATGTTGAATGATTGCACACGCGATTAGCGATGTACATAGATAAATTTATAAAAAGACCACATCGAAAGTGACCCGGGTATTTTATATAAATATTTTATTTTTATAGCAGATACCTATGCAGTTATGTATAATATATTACATTATACGATGTAATATTATCATCGCTATGTATTTTATGGAGTGCTTTCGGACGTCTGAATGGAATCTTCTTCTGGATATCTTCAAGAGTGACCTACCATTATGTCTTAAGCGTAGGGTGTTCAACCAATGTGTGCTACCCATGCTCACTTATGGCTCCAAGACGTGGACCTTCAATATATGCCCAGAGATGTCCAAAGGCTAAGAGTCGCACAGCGAGGCATGGAGAGGTGTATGTTGGGCAACACGTGAAAGGACCGTAAGAGAATCGAATGGGTTAGGAAGCAGACAGGAGTACGCGATGTAATAGACGTTGCCAAACAGCTGATATGGAGATGGGCGGGGAACATTGCTCGCCGAAAGGACGGCCGTTGGACAAATGCTGTCATCCAGTGGTACCCAAGGGGCACGAAACGGCCACAAGGTCACCCTAAAAGTCGCTGGATTGACGAACTTTACTAGTAAATTTCGGCGGAAATACGTGGCAGTGAATGACACAGGACCGAGAGAGTTGGAAGAAGCTTGGGGAGGCGGAGGAGGGTGGATTGACCCCGGCTGATGATGATGTATTTTATTTCACTTAAGACTTTACAACTTAAAGTCAATCAATGCTCGCCCACCGGATGATTCTAGTCAAAAAGTACGAATCTTGCAATTTAAGAGAATGTATTGATAGATAAATATTATATTTTAAATTGTTTTAATTAATTAACAAAGACTTTCCTCGTATGCAACGAAAATATTTTAGTTATCAGTGACGTGCTATTCATAGATGCTAAGGATGCGGAGCATCCCTAAAATATTAAGGCTATTTCTGCTGAAAAGATGAACTATATAAAACCATCGATTTTGATTTTGGGCGGATTTTTTTTAGAAACACTGAGCGAGCGCTTCCAAGGTTATTTGCTTAGGGGGGCAATATTCCTAACTATGCCACTGCATCCTAAGCGGGTGTAGGCAGATCATGCAATGCTTAAGAGCAGAAGAAGGAGGTAAATTAAATAATAAATACAATCATACAATTTTGTAATGTTGGGACGTGACAGAGTGGAAGAAGATTTTGTGATCAAACGTATTTCAATGATTGTGATTTGTGGATGTAGGTATAAATACCTCCTTATATCAGGATTTTAAAGATTTTCTTTGTATCCATCCAATTAAGCTAGCCAATCAGAAATATTAAATTAAAATCCAACAAGCATGTACCTATGTACATATGTAGTTAATAAATTAACATACAAAGTGAGAGTAAAATATTAATACCTATGTGGTGGAATTCTGAGTATGCTTATGGGTGGCAATACGTGTCTGTTGTTATTCATATATTTTCTAATTTACTCTTTTGGAACTTAACTTAGGTAAGTACTACGTGTCAGGCAGATAGGGGTTATCTCGGATGTTACAAAATGCTTCAAGGGTTGAGCCCAATAAATAATAATGTTGGAAATCACTAGATTATTGGCTCACTCATTGCATCACTCAATAAGTATACTCAAATGTTCTTATTTGAAATACCTACAACGTAAGACTTCTTCACATTTCTTGAATAGAGCTTCATAAACACTGAGATAGATTCTTTAAGTCAATACAAACTATGTTATTATAGTCATATTATACAAACCAAAGTTCAACATTAACTAGGTAGATGTAGATGACGGTGAGATGATATTCGGACAACGGTAAAGCTAGAGCACAATAAAAAAGAAACATGTATTCGATCATCAATCGAATTAAATAAAACAAACCGTAACACACTAAGTAGGTAGGTATATCTACAAAGTGAAATACCAAGGTAAGCAGCTTCCACGATTTATTTAAATATGTGGGTTACGGTGGATACCTACGTTCTTATCGTATGCCTACAAGCGTAGAATGTCTACGTTGCGATAAATCTAAAAAACATGTCTACAAAAAAATATAACGACAGATGCGAGAATCTCAAAAACGTCGCGCGCGCATACCGCTGTATAGTGTATGTATAGGTACCTACTTAACTTGCGCAGTGTGCACTCACTATAATTAATAATATAGGTAATATAATTAAATAACAAAATAGACACTCTATGCATCTAAGCCATAAGAAAGGTAAATATTACTTATCAATATTTTTTTCCAAGCTGGGACAAACTAAATAATAATTTATCCTTTATACTCTTTATCTTTATAGAATAGAAAAAATGAAACCTGAAACACAAAGTCATTCATCTTACCTACTTGTATTATTTTAGTCGCTCGCTGAAACCATTGGAATGATTGAAAAAAGTCACGTTACTACTTATCAATTAAAATTGCAATCATATTTTATTTTAAAACACATAAATATTATATATATGTATAATATATAGCTGCATATATAACCAAATACATTAGCAGGTGATTATATGTACCTCTATACCAAACCTAAGCATAATTAACAACTTTCAAATTAGGTACAATGCAATTACAATTACAGCCTTTCATATTGAGTTACCAGAAAAACTTTTCATTATGAAATTATTATTATTATGTTCCATTGCAGGTCACATAATATTATAGTAGTCATAATATATAGGTATATAAGGTATATTGCTTTTACGCCACTCTCACATTAGCTACATACTCCATATAAGTTTTCAACGCAGTTGAAAACAAAAGTTTATTTGCTAAATTAATACCAACGCATACAAAATCTGGAATATATTGCAAATATTGCAATTACCTACCTAGAAACATTATGTATCAAAGGAGTATTAATTATTTATCACTCTGTGTTTTGACGTATAAAATATAAATTAATTGTTTGTTATAATCTACTTGGCTAAGGTGAAAGTCGTAACTATGTACTTACCAATATTTTATATTAATTTGTTTGTGGTGTGTTAGAAGGTAGGTCTACATACTCTGTTACCACGCAATTAATATCACAACTTTGTAATACAAATACGAACAGTTTGTATTTAAATGAAAATTTTGTGTGAATAAACCGAACAATATTTATTAACAACGGACTGTAGATAATTTTTCTGCATATTATTCCATTCACGTGAGTGTTAGTTTAGGTTTAGGGGTCGTTGTTTTATATGTTTTAAATAGGGTCTACTTAGTTCACTCGGTGTTATTTCATGTATTTTTTACTCATATTATACCTTGTCTTTTATTTATATATTGTCAACACTTTTATATACTTATAATACTAATAATTCTCTTTTTTATGTCATCATTATAAATTATGTCAAATAAATAAATTTGAATTGTAGGAGAACGTATGATATTATATTAAAATTGGACATGACGTTCTCCTTTTGATATCTATATTCAACGTACTATATAATAATATATGTACCTATTTATTATTATGTATTATAATTAAAATTGCCTTGGCCATACTGAAGACCACTTCCTACTGTAGATTATGTACCTAATGATTGTACATAAAAACTACTACTTAATACTAATAAATACTTCTGATAATAAAACCATAATAATTAAACATTTATAGTTTTCCTGATAAAAATGACTCGAACTACTATATACCTATATATATTATAACCGCATAATAAAATTTATTTTATAGCATTATTTCTTTAGCGTGTGATGTCTCATACATAAACACGGTCTATGTAAAGTTTGCGTTTTTTTTTAATTTTAGAAATCCAGAGTAAAACATTTTCTCACGAAGAAGAGTAGGTAACGTGTTTGTTTGATTTCAATTAACGACACTGAGTCCACATGACGTGTACACATTCATTCATGAGCACAGGCTACTCACAAGTATAAAAAAACGGGTTTTTATTGCACGGTCAAGAAAGTTTTAGTAACATTGCTAACATGTTGGCAGAGCTAGTTAACTTTCGTAAATTACACGTGGAGAAAAATTATATATCAGTCACTTGAATAACAAGACCTTATGCATAGTTCTCTATGTACTCGATGGAGTTCTTTAGGGCCGCGCCAAGGATGGTTGCTGCCTGGGTGTCGGCAATATAATTATGAAAAAAACATATTAAAGAAATAAATAAAAATTGAGAGTTTTTTTCAAAATATTTATATTATAGAATTTCCAACACAGATACATTTTCATTTAAAAATCACTAGTACCTACTTACTTTTTTTTTTTTTTTTTAAATAATACAAACAAACATACTTACAAAATACATGCGCATGTACCTACCTACAATTATTATTTAAAAAAATGTTCATTAACATCAAAGAAAATTGCACCGCAGGTGAGCTATTTTATTTTTTCATATTTACGATTAGGTACCTACATAATTATAGATCTTCAGGGTAGTGACTAGCACGACGTATGTACTTGCTTCATAGTTTTAACCAGGAAACTCAGAAATAATGGGAACTGAAATACATAACGGGTAAGGCGATAGCAGGTAACGGACTCGAGTAAGGAAGAATACGTGTTAAACGTACACACGTGTCAAGAATACGTTTTATGTCGAATACTGAAAACTGCTCTCGGTTTATGCATTTACGCTAATTTCATCTTGGTGTATTACACACACGTGCATAATGCGTGCTTCATTTTCGTAGGACACTCATACATTCAAAAGTCTGCATCAACATGCGGCGTATTGGATATAGCCTATCGGTATTCTATTTATTATCTGTTCTGTGGTTTTAACGCAACGCATATTTCTTCAGTAGAATGCGCTTAGATACATTGTGGAGCAACTGGGTGACAATAGAGGACAGAATAGGAAGTGCCCATGTAGACGACTCATCTCAAATAAAATATAGGTGTTCTTAATAAGTACTACCAATATTTTTCTCCTCCCAATGACGTTACACCTAAATCTAGCATTTGTCTGCTCAATTCTCTCCCTCTCTTCGATCTCCAAGAATATCTTAAATAATAATGTTCCCAAGCTAAGAAATTTTCCTGCTCATTAAATCGGTAGGTACGATTATATTCTCATAATATGTTAATTGTAGATTAAGAAATTACTTAACAATGAGATAAGCAATCACTTACAATAATAAGTTAATTGCAGATACATAAAAAAATTACGTTTTATTGGAAAACAATGATACCTAAACACACCATCTTTGTAGATGAGGACTATTATTTAAGTACATATTGCGCCATTGTCAACCTCATCGCCAACATTGTTGATAATAGTTATGACTTTTTTTTATATTCCATTCTGAATTTTAAAAGTCTCTGGGTACACTGGAGATAAAGCGAAAAAGCCATTGACAGTCTGAATACAGATAAATAATGATAGGTATAGTATTTGTACTTATATAAATATAAATTCTAGTATATAAAGTGAGCCCTCGTGATGTTATTATAAAGTTAATAAACCGCTGAATAAGGTAAAGGCTGGCAAAGGGTTTAGTTTTTATTATCATAGTAACCGTATTGCTTCAGTACAAATCAATGGTTTGGTATCAAAATAATCTGGTGTGGCACCTGGTTTATAAATTTAATAGTACTCAAAGTACACTCAAATCGCAGTGTTTATAAGTATATTATGTAATTATGTGCTCTTTATCTAGGTAGGTAGGTACCTACTTGTCTACCTGTTTCTTCTATTTTTTACTGTTCTTAAAATTCTGACTCCTTTTCTTTCTATTGTTTCCTCATCTTGGAAATTGAAATAGGGTTCTGATTTTTGAACAATAAAATTGCAACTGAATAAACATTTAAGTTATACCTAAGCAGGAACCTACCACTGTTGAAAATCGAATTTTGAATCGATACAAATCTGGAAGCTTGAGCTCGATTTTGTACGGACTATTAGTTTTCTGGCAACACGCTGAGAGATTGTAAATTTTGAAAATGCCACGTCATACAAAAGGGGTCGTAAACAGTGTTCATGGCGGTTCCACTTAAAATGTCTTCTCACAGCAATTTCATACAACAACTACTATTGGTAGCAATGTTGTGGGTAGGTATACTATCTATAATAAAATTTACTTTCAGTGTTATTATTATTATAATAATTATAAACAATTATGTAAGATAAATTATTAATACTACAATATCTTAGCCACAAAAATTCACATGTTGTTTTTTAATGTGTGTCCGGACCTAAAATATAAACCTAATAGGCTGAGCAAGTGACTAGCATCTATTATTGTTGTAAAAAAAATGTTAATACAACTTCCACTCTGTGGAGGTCCAAATGATCTTCTTTGGATCGGACATGGTAAAAAAAATCCCAGACTTCAGTCACTATCTCGGGCTTCCCTAAACACGCCACGCATAGGTACTATTCATTAATTATATTCATTTTACACTATATTCATTATGTACAATAGACAGGTACTTATATATTAGCTCCATCAGAGGAAATGTAACATTAGATACTATAATAAGCACTATTGCGTAAAAATGATAAATTTAATATAGATTATTATTTACCGTAGCGAATAACATGTAGGATTAAAATCCTACTATAAAGAAATGGAAAGAAATATAACATGCAAATCATAAATAAAACTATGATAAAAAAAAATGTAAATACCTAGGTACATATATTATGTTTAGAAGTATGTATTACATTAAAATGGTATTTATAAGTTTGTTGTATGTTGTATCTGCAAGTAATATTTCCATATTATTATACAAATGGTTCCAAATAAAACTTTGATAACTCCTGAGTCCTGACGGAACATTTAAATTTAAAACATATTGTATAGTAATGTCATATATTGCTCTTTTAAATTACAAAGATGGTACATGATTTTTCGGAAAAATTCGAACATTTCGGATGGCGTATTGTGGAACAATTCGTAAGAAGAACACTGAGGTTGATAATGCATTTGGTTAAGAACACTTACCCGGAAAGTCCTACTCGGTCCACGGTGTGTTGTAGTGTTTTCAAAAAACAATGTAGACATTATTATATTCAATAATACAGTCATAAAACATTTAAAATCTTTCTGAAGATAAAACAATATAAAGATAAAAAGTTGTTTTACCCATGCAACACAATGACTGGTAAGAGTAGAAAGACATTGAAGTGAATACCGCCACGAAATAATGTTTAAAAAAAATAGTTTTCAAAGAACGCTTCGTACTTTAAAAGTATAGGTACTTAACTAACACAATATTGTGAACATGACCTATAAAGGGTTGCAAATATAATGGGCTTATAAGATAGAGATAATATTATCATTCTAATAAATCCTCTTCATCTTCTTGACTCACCTTCTACTACCGATGCCTTCAAGAATAAATTTCGGTACCTACATTTAGCTTATTTTGCGTCAGTATGGTATTGGTGATAGTGGCGAGAGATGGAGGTAGGCTATGGAGATCTGACAAAAAGAGCATCTTTTAGGTATATTTACGAGAAATAAGACGATAATACGATATTACTACTAATTAATAGGTACACACGAATGACAACGACACACTAAATCAATGAAACTTTAAAAACCCACTGACGACATAAAATTGAGCGATGATTTTAAATTGCGTATTTTTCTAAACATGCATACACATCAAAAATCATAAGATAAAATTTATTTTTATTTTTAAAAATATATTTATTAATATGGGATTAAACGCCATAGAAATATTTTTTTGAATTATCTAATAATCTATTAATTATTTTGGACTAGTGCAGTCATGACAACAATATTATGGGCGAAGGTTTTTGGCTCTGCGATAGGAACCTACCATTTATATTTTCATATAATTCGATAGACTGACTAAGGTTACGTGACATAAAGTCCATACGAATAACTATCACAATTCCAAAAAAACGTGTTATATAAATATTTTTAGGAAATTTAATAAGCTTTAATTCTGTGTAAAACAATATTTTTCTACGACCAACCGTTTTTGAGATATAAGCGAAAAACCAATAAAACACCCAAAATTTTGCGGTTTTTTGCCCGCCAAAAGTTGTGCCGAAGTCATCCGAATTGGCAAAATTCGTTTTCTTGTCACTCATTACCATATATACAAATAGAAAAAAAAATCTTCTACCCCACCTTTTGCAACCATAAAGTACAGATTGACTGGACTATTAACAAATAATCAACATTTATTAACATCAAGACAGATGGTGCGCTGTGGTATATTTATTAACCTTTGCAGATTGTTTTGTAAACTGTGTAATACATTCCTACAAATACGACATCTGTCATTGGCAAATTAAATATTTTATTTATAAAATATTCAAGTGATTAAGTAGGTAAGTAGGTATATAAATATGTCAATATGCAAATTAAAATATTTTTCTTAAGAAGGTAGGATTTAAATAGTCGCTTAGTATGGCCAGTATTTATGGTAGGTATTGGTGCTGTTAGTATTATTCCTTAATATATTAATTTTGTACTTTGTAGGTTCTGGGTAGTAATTGCAACTTCAACAAAAAATCTGCAAGTAACCAACAAGACCTTATTGATAATTGCTAATCCTCTGCTGAATATTGTTTTACATTTTTTTCTGTGTTACTTAGGTACAATAACTATAATTAGTTACTAATACATAGTCGATGCTTGGAGCTACTGGTGATAACATTTTTATGAAATAATCATAATACAGGCGGGTGTTTATAATTGCACTCAAATTATATCTTGTTTCCAATAAGAAAACAAGATTGTTTTCCGATTTATAATGTGCCTAAGCCTACGATAACAAATTTAATTGCATGGTGAATTTTAACTTGCTATGAAAAGGGGAAGGTGCAAGATTTCTTTCTGGAAAACCACTGTCATACCGCGATAGTCAGCAGATATCTAAGGGCCAAGTCACACAGCATTTAAAATTCGCATTTACTCTTAATTTTCATCGCCGTGTGATTTGGGTCTAAGGTAGGTATGTTGTACGGATCACAATTTTCGACTCATTCGTAGAGTTGAGTATTTCTCGAGAAAATCTCAATCTCGAGATTCGGAATTTCCAGAAAAGAATTCTCGAGATATAGGTTAAGTGTAAAAACAGACAAATTCTAAAACAATATGTTTTTTTTTATTTATGTAAGAAGACAAACAAAATAGAAGTAGAAGTCTATCGCTGCGTCTGACAATCGCGTACGCTTTTGATACACAAAATTCCCTGATGTTGCAAAAATTGCGCTCATTTTGAGTCGACGTTGGCTTAATTGTGTTAAATGCCTCGATCACTCTTTGAACGTTTTGTGTTTTCTGTCCACTTTTTTTCATACAGAAAATCGTTTTTTCAATTAATATTTGATAAAGAAATCCCGAATCCCGAGAAAAGGTTCTCGAGATCCGGGATTTCCCGAAATGTGAAAAATTTCAATTCTCGAGATTCGGGATTGAAAATCTCGAAAATTTCTCGAGAATTCCCGTCGGGAAATTCCCGAAACCCAACTCTACTCATATGTCGCTTGAATAAGAATTATTAATATATTTAAGTTGCATTCAGTGGCGATTTACCATACATAGAAACCGTAAGAAAAAGCGTATGTTCACAATCGGTGTGTTAAAAATCAACAAACCATAAAAAAATCTTGCAAAACATTGCTAAGACTCACGGTTTATTGCATAGCCATTTTTTGCAAGGAGGCTTTCAAACCTATCAACACCACAAAGGGGGCATCCACACATGTAATAGTCTAGGTCGTATACGTACTTAAACATCCACTGATTTCTTTGAGTACAGCTCAATGACATCGGTACAGCTAAGTTAATTTTAATATCTACCTACTCATAGGAGAAAGAAGTTCGTTCAAAATATAACACCAAGTTAGAATTCGGTATCGTCAGGAACAATGAAGCTGCCATATTCTGACGGTAGTCAAATCAGTGCATTACCAGTTGAAGAGTGACATTCCAAACCGGCCTAAGTCTAAAAATCTGATTTTGAGATAATCATATTTTTGTGATTTGCAATTTACCTCTTAACTTTTCGGTACTATAATGTTTGGCAATTTTATAGAAAATTCAAAGACTCGAAAACATAGTATATAAATAACTTTAAAAAGTATAGTAAAACTCCAAAAAAATTCATTCAAAAACTGACTTTTTTTTCAAAATGGCCCTAAGTCTGTACTAAGTACAGTTTGGGACACAATAAAATAAAGTTTAGTGTCTTTTGTGTATACAATTATGATTGTGTAATAGAATGTGGTCATGGACAGTTCTGTTGGGATGATTAATGAATAAAAATTATATAAAATTTCTTTCACTTTGATGCATTTTTTGATAAAAAGGTAAACATTGTAACTTTTACAGCATAATAATATATTATATAATAATACTACAATGTAGGATCATTTTCAATAAAAAAATAGTTTACTGATGTGCACATGAACTTATAAAACACAAATTCTCTAATATTTCGTCTGACATTTCTAATCTGACGTGTTACAATATTATATTATGGCCGCTTGAAGCGTAAATGTAGCAAAAAGAGTTCAACTGCGCATGCGCATATATCCTTAGGCCAGTTTGGAAAGAATCAACCGTTACCTTAGTGCTGTTTTGAGAAAAAAAAAGGCAAATAATACTACAATGTAGGATCATTTTCAATAAAAATGTGCACATGAACTTATAAAACACAAATTCTCTAATATTTCGTCTGACATTTCTAATCTGACGTGTTACAATATTATATTATGGCCGCTTGAAGCGTAAATGTAGCAAAAAGAGTTCAACTGCGCATGCGCATATATCCTTAGGCCAGTTTGGAAAGAATCAACCGTTACCTTAGTGCTGTTTTGAGAAAAAAGGCACATTTCGACATCAAATTTAAGAGACTTAGGATTTTTTGTAAAATATAAGTTTTAGTGAGAATATAGATCTCAACACACTCTATCGGATTCCATCAAAACATGAAAATTTGTAATTTTGGACTAAGGCCGGTTTGGAATGTCACTCTTCAGTTAGTTACCAGTCACACAGCGGCGGCGGAAAATCAGAAGGGAACGTCGCTTTTATTTAACATTTCACGCCGCGGGGCATAGATTGGCCACGGCCCGCGGCGGCCATTGTGTGGGATCAACATTCCATCGCGTCATTCGCCCGCCAGAAATGTTCCACGCCATGATCTGTTGGAATGATTAGCTTTTCCGTGGATATTTTAATCTGGAGTTATTCGGAACGCCACTGCTTTTTTATCGACAAAAAATCTAATGAAATTAAATGATATAATCTACCACTGCAATCTGAGACACTTTTATAGTCTCGAAACCACAGAAATTAAAAGAAAGTCTCGATCGACTTTTCTATCATTGTTTCTTTTTCCTCAAAGTCAATTGAATGTTTTCTGCTTAGATTCAGTAACCATTCATTATCATTACCTACATCATTGTTGTCTTATTGCATATCCGCATATTTTACACACAGCCAAATGGAAAATAAAAGAAATGTTTGAATGTCTTGAATTATTATTTTTATTTGTAGCATTATATTAAGAGCATCAGTGAAACGGCAAATAATTTTCATCAATAGGTAGGACGTAATATCGCACTCATTGCCAATTGGAGAGCGATAGTCGAGCTGTGAGCACGTCAATTTGTTCTGTGATGGCGTCGGATAAATATATTCTTAAATCGTGTAAATATGACTAAGAAACGAAAAAAAAACTCGAAAAAGAAAATATATCAATGAATAGATATATTATAATTATTACTAATATAACAATAAACATAACATTAAATGGACGCATGTTGAATTTTTATGACAGATTATGTTTTGTTCGTCACGCGTCGTTTGCACAATCTGTGCGTCTTTTTAGACCATGCCTCAGCTATAGCCTTAAGGATTTTTTTACTATAATAATATTTGCGGCTTTTCTGCAATATTAGGTTATGTTCAGTTCATTTACCTAAAGTCCTAAGACCTAAACTGTATGTGCCGCAGGCAGTGTTACAATATGACAAGATAGCGATGTCATTTTAAAGAGTGAAATCTAATGTAGAGTAGTTATGGATTTTTTTTTTGGTAATAAAGGGGTTGGAAATAAACTTTTTGTGGAACGTGTAACGTGGTACGTGGGTAATGATTTAATGAATTTCGGAAACAGGTGGGAACGTTATTTTTGTTCCTCTAATTTAGCAGGTGAATTTATAAGGTGATTTACAACGATTGAGTAAACTCGTAAAATCGGTTGATAATGAGACATACCTACTGATATGTACGTTATAACATCTACCTGCCACCATATCGACAATATAACACTATCTGAATCAATGTTTATAATAATACGGTAAAATTAGAGATACCTACGTATTACTCATTAAAAGTACTTACATATAATATATTATATTATTGAGTGTAATCAGTACCTACAGGCCAGTGTCTTCGATCAGGTCTTTAAAGTTCATCCGAACCGGTAGTTAAAGTAATATATCAGACGATGAACCAGTTGTCGATATCGATGACAAAATAATGTAGAAGACAAAAATAAAAGTGCCTAGGTAAGTTATCAAAAAAACTATCTTTATAGGTAGGTACCTGCGATTATTATATTACTAGAGTACCTACCTAAGTTAAGTCAGATTGAGATGAATAAATAGTAAATACCTTCGTCATCGTTATATGTATATAATATAATAAAAAAAATCTTTTCTTTGTGCATCAGTGTCGACTAAATAATATGATATAAAATTGTGGTATTTATATTAATAATTTTAATCCTGAATTTAACAACAACGCGAAATCACTCTGTTTTATAGCTATGTATGGATAGAATTATCACATTTTAGAGATGTAACGGACCGCCCCCAAATTTAAATTGAATATGGTTTCCGTTTCAGAATTTTTAAGTATATCTACCGAATCTGGGTACACAATATACGAGTACCTACTATATAAATACTTATATGAAAAGCTGTAACCAATTATTTTAACACACGTGTGTTATCTAATGTGTCCCTATTGACCTCACGTTAAGTTAATATAAAGATAGTAAAAATAATAAAATTTACTATCCTATTATACTTACTTAATTTAATAACCTTAGGCGTGTACCTACAAAGTTACCAGTAGCCTAATTATTAATAAGTATATATAAGTTTGAGTTACTGAGATCTTAGATTTGATGCATAGAGATCTGACAGTCTCAGGGAATACAAAATTATGTCTGGAGTCTAGACTGGACAGTATAGCGAGTGCTGACTACCTGGCTTAGATCAAGCTGCGATGAGATTGTGGGAATATTATAGTAACACCACTGCGCTTATTTCTCTTGGTCTTTTGACTCCGCTCCCGCGATGTTACCTCCGTGTCGATCGAGCACGTCTTCACCGTGTCATTAGGCCATTATAACTGGAACAAAACATCATTCTGATACTCGAATACGGGTATTATGAAGAGTATTAATAATATCAAAAACTGATTTCGTCTTAAAGCATTTATAAAGAGATTGTTATTTTTGATATTATAAAACCGCATAAGGCTAAGCGCAGATTAGTGCACATCTAACCACAAGTTACAAGTTATAAGTTGCAGCAACCCAGTTTCTTCATCATTTGATGCCCATTGTTATTATCATCAACTTCATGTGATTACTCATAGTAGGTAGGTACTGACACCCATTTTATGACAGCAACCATTCAGCCCACTCGCGGTTGTAAAACCGATTCGCCACACATTATGGGCTTAAGATACACCACGGATGTACAGAGTTCACTACCCCAACAGTGTTTTATAGATGCAGTATCTGCCTTACAGCCGCGGGATAAAGACACGTTTTTAATCAATACTTAAGTTTGTCAATACCAAAGTAATCGCATACGGATTAGAGGTGGGAAAACTGGTTGATTTTAAAGACTAAGTATACTTACTATAAGTATAAAAAAATACTTAGTATCGAAACTTGTTCCAAAATACTACTAGTATTTGGAATATTATATAGAGCATTTGGTGTCACGCGAACTTGTCACCATTTTTGTCCTTCACTATACCAACTTTACGATTGGGGAGAAAGAGAGAGCAATGACAGTTGAGTGTATCACGGCGCGCATTTAATGTCAATAGTATTGAAAGTCTACCAACACAAACTAGCGAGTCGTGATGATCTCATCGTACGCGTTCGAACAAGTTTCTTTGAACAAGTTTGTTGGGCCACACGTAATGAGTATGGATAGTTTCATGCCGAGACTTGAGTACACAAACTGGTGACAGTATTTCCAACCCACCTCTGATACATATACACACGTATACACTTCTTGTATTCATTCTTTTAGATAGAATTAACCTTTTAAATTGATAATTTCTTGATTTCTTTTGTTGTACGTTTTCAGATGAGTTTGAATTTAGTTAATAATGGTTAATAATGTTATTCATTCTATAGATGGATGCATATTTGATGAAATTGTTCACAGAGTAAAGCTAGGCTGGAGTGCTTTTGGCCGCTTGAATAATATCTTCAAAAGTGACCTTCCACTGTGCCTAAAGTGCAAAGTGTTCAACCAGTGTGTGCTTCCCGTGATCACATATGCGTGTGAAACATGGACCCTAAGTAAAAGAGAGATCCAGAAACTTAGAGTAGCACAACGTGGTATGGAGAGGTGCATGCTGGGCATAACGCGAAAGGACAAAAATAGAAATGAGTGGATAAGGAAGCAGACAAGGGTTTGCGATGTAATAGAGTTTATTAAAAGCCTTAAATGGAGATGGGCAGAACACATAGCTCGAAGAAGAGACAATCGTTGGACAAATCTAGTCATCCAGTGGTATCCAAGAAGTACAAAACGTTCGCCAGGTAGACCTAGAGGCCGCTGGATCGATGAAATGATAAAGTTCTGCGGAAGTACGTGGCAACGCAATGCACAGGACCGAGAGAAGTAGAAGCAGCTTGAAGAGGCCTTCATCCAGCAGTGGATAGATTCAGGCTGATGATGATGAATGTTATTCAAAAAATATTTTCGACAATATTATGTAATTGATGAATGAGTCGACTTTAAAAATGACGATTACTTTTGGTCTGCTGATGGTTCAAATTTTAATTACAGGTGCCAAGAAAATATCAACGAACAGAATTATTATGACGTATACCTACCTAGGTACGTGAAGAAATGCTTATTAGTAATAATTCACGTCATAGGTAATATTATTCCGTACTTATGTGAAATTGACGGCAACTCTACTTACAGCTAATTTCTTAGAAACATAATAAAATATTTTATAATAATTTACAGGTTTACACACTTATCCTATTACTGACGTTGACGTTCTATTTTAAGAATGAGATATTTTTTCTTATAGTTTCGTTTGCAAAATTAGCTCATTAATAAATTGCATAATAATTAAAAGATACACCCATGGAAGAAATATTATTAAAAATATACTTTTGTCTACATAAGTTGGCTCCATAAGAAATTTATTCGTAAGAATATACTTAATATAATGTAGGTACGATAAACCGATAGAAAAAATTATACTTATCAAAATTATTGTCCTTTGGTCTGAGAATGTGTCGGTTTGGGCTAAGACACACTGAGCAAAACTGTGGTAGTTCTTGCTTAATTCTATTTGGATACATTTGAAATCAAATACGACCTGTGTTGATGCATTGCAAGCTGCGTAGATTTGCAGCGCTGTGTGCCATTTTCGCCCTCAATCAAGACTTCGGGTTCGAATCCTGGATCTGACCAATTCACATTATAGATTTTTCAATCTGCACAGCAAACGTAGGTACTTACCTACATTTGATAATGTTTTTAATATTATAAATAGATACATAAATCTATATCTTTGACTTAGAGATTCCTAATGTTTTTAGATAGCTACGTATTATTACTTATTAAAAATACTTTAAACTGCATTTAAAAAATAAATCATTTGTACCTAGGTATATTGTTTTTTCGTATTATGTCCTCTTAGGTACATCTTCTAAATAGGTAAGTATGTAATTTTTAGATGTACCTAAGTTTGTTGAGCGATGATATATAATATCAACTACGTATTTACAGCGTAAGTAGGTAGCTCAGATGATGTTTAGCTTGCTAATGTTTTAAAAATTGCCTTATTTTTAATAAGTACCTATTATTACCGAGAAATATCAATATTTTTTTGTAAACCAACGTCAATATGTAAGTGCCTTTACTATGTACCTCATCTTATAAAATACCATCAAAATAAAATTTTAACTCGACGGATTCTCATAAAGATATTTGATATTTTCCTTTACGTTTCCCACTTACGATCAGAGTACGGGGCTAAGCCGAACGTGTACGGAAAGCTTTGGGAAACGATTTTCTGGTCCATTCCACTGTGTATTTTGTGTGAAAGTATAAAATCTTATGAAGATGGGAAATACATGCGCTCCCGTATGGATCCTCGGAGTCGTTTAATTCTTGAAGTATCAGAGATCGAATTAGCCAAATTGTTTTCGGATAGTTTGACAAGCATATTAAGATAGACAGAGATTTACAAATTGGTTCAATAAGCTACCTTTTGATGTCGTAGTATTATGTAGGTATGTAATATCAATTGCCTACCAAATTGTCAATCATAACAAAAGACAACACACAAATTTTATTGCATTTAACATATTATCACAAAGCACAATCGAAACAATCAAATAATACCTAAATGGGTAGGTACTACTGGAGATTTCAATGATCGCAATCAATCTATTAGGTATTTAGGTGTATAATTAATAAGTGTTCATTCGTGATACCTATCGAAATATCAATTCTTTTGAAATCACGCGATCCACTAACAAATTGCTCTCGTGGCTCCAACATACATTTGTCTGTCAACTAGAAGTGTCTATAGTCCATGCAAACGTTAATTCCGCCTTAACTCAAAAAGTACTAGGCTAATATTTATTAAACTTACACAGTTTATAGACTAGTAGACTACATTGCTGGTAGCAATTTAGTAAAGTCCACTCATAATATCGTCGCCCCAAAAGCAAAAGGGCACTTGTGCATAAATTGAGTTTTGAGAAAAACGCATTTTAAGTGTTTTTGGAGTGAAAAAGAATTGTGGAGAGGTTATTACTAAATATTTATAAATGAAATTTGAAACACATATGACCTAATTACTCAAGATTGAAATGCAATTTTTATTTTTTTTATAATTTATCAATTTTTGATTTTTAAGAGGTTTTAAGTCACATGTTACCTTTTTCCTATATGCATTTATGAATAGCTTTATCTTCATCTTTTGATTTGCGAGCATCCACTTTACGTTTATTGTGACCTTCCAAAATATTTATTTGGTTCTCTTCGTCCGCTGCCAACATGTTATTAAATTTTTCACAAATTTCACAAGTGCCCTTTTTCTGCAACAAAATTATTTTTTTTGTGCAAAGGCCTTTTAGTCACTTTTAAATAATTACACTTGTTACCTTTTTCCTGTATTATTTTTGTAAACATTGCACATAGTTCCTAAAATCGTGCACATGTTACCCTTTTCCTATACATTAAATGAAGATCAGTTTACAAATACACAAGTAACCTTTATTTTCTTTTGCTCAATTGTGAATTCATGGGTTTTGCTTCACAAATGCCGTTTTGCCCATAATGTAGAAAAAAAAATTACGAAGAAAACTGCATTCATAAATCAAAACCGTCAAAATTGCACATGTGCGTTTTTGCTTTTGGGGCGACGATATAAAACTTCTCGAAAATAACGCGCTTGCAATAATTCATTGCGAGTAGGTAATTAAAGTAGTCAGATAGTAGCGGCGGAACGGTGAGGTTACTTTTAGGCAGGGCGGCGCGCCTGCATCTAACCATTGTCGATCGCGCTGGATCAGTCTGCGCTAGAAATAAAATTGGTCAGAGTGGTGTGACGAGTGTGGGAAAAGGAGAGCACGCGCCTACTTCCAACCGTTGACTATCTCATAGATTTGAAAAAAAGAACCAGTCTATTTCCTCATTAAATAGCCGTCTATTTTTTATTTCCGTATTCCGCGCGGACTAAAGTCGCGCAGAGTTATAAATAATAAACCTTCCTCTGGTAGGTATCTTATAGCATAGCCAAACAAGCAAAATATTTCGTAGATATTATTTGATGAATAGACCAAAACCGACATTATGAATAATGTCATATTGTTTTCTCTTTTTAATTACTCATCAGCATCACTTTATGACTTTTCCCATTACAGTTAAGTCGTGTATTTTAAATATGTTTTGTTTCCTGATACCAAACTATGTATGTCGAAAAACTTTATTTGGCCTATTCTATTTTGCATTTTAGATTTAGTTCAAATTAAGAAAAAAGTGGAGCAACTTTTCTCAGTTTGTAAGTGCTTTTTTCTTATCTGATTGGCTGTTCTTAAAAACACAATGATTGGAGTCACTGTACATAATGAGACAGCAGATAATGGTCAAATTAAAGTATTTTAAACGATGTTTTGCTTGTGAAAAGAAATTTTACAGTTTTAAATATTATTTATTTACTATTGTATAAACATCAAGTGACGTGCCGGAAGAGGAAACCTATCAAATTATGTAAGAGAAACTCTTGGTGAACATTGCTTTTTTTTTACAAACAATAGTTTTTATACTGATTAGTTTATAGTCGGTGGTTTATTTTACAGTGTCTATACAGTTTTCTTTATCCGGTTTATTAGGTTTTAAGTTAATGTCTCGATGCAAATCAACGTAGGTCTTGTTTGATTCCAAATTGATCTAATTGGAATCAAGCAAGACACATTCCAGTTTGCGTCAATTTGCTGCATCGTGTGACTTAGCCCTTAGGCTGCAGACACACGGCATTGCAGTGGACGTGCGTAGATGTGCGTCGACGCAGAGTCTTATTTCAATCAAACTGCATCCGATTAGAATCACCAATAATTGGAATTGGTTTTATCTAATAGTAGACCCACAGACGCATCACAGGTCACCGCAAAAACGTGACAGCTTTCGGCATTCTGCACCAACTTGTAGTGCACGCATGCTCGATTTATTGATGATATAGAACAGCGGTCGGCAACCCAAATGCATTGGCGTGCACACAAAACAGGTAATTCGTAATTCAAAATACTGGACACTTAGTGTGCCACTGTAAATCTATTGTAAGACAATAATTTTAATAAACCGTCATTTTCGAGGCATGTCACCAAAAATCCTTTCGCGTGCCACCTAGTGCTCACCTAGTGATACTCAACCTTTTTTTTCTTCGGGCCAAATACATATATTTGTAAAATAACGCGGGCCGCATCACTACTGGTGTGACGAAAAAAATCATTAACCCCCCCCTTCTTTACAAAACATTTTTGAGATTTTAAAAATTATGCGTGTTTTTTTAAATTAATTGTGTGCAATAGAAACACTCTTATACCAGATCTGATGTGGACCACAATGACAATCCTCTTCGGGTATCACTATCTGTGCGTCAAAGTCGAAACGAATCTCAAGATATACGAAATTTCTGATAATGAATGTGTTTCGGGCCGCACATAAAAGCTTAAAGGGCCGCAGGTTGAGTATCGCTGACCTAGTGCCACGCGTGGCATAGGTAGCCGGGCAATGATATATAATATACATAGATCAATAATTATTATTCCGGACTGTATTCACGGCTCAGACAATGTTAAATAAACAGATGGAGTGCTTCTATACACTTCGTCATACGACTTGACAAATCAAATGACATCCCTACTAAAAATTACATAATTTTTACGGGATACGTCATATACTGTCAGATAACCCAAAGTATTTTCAAAGGGAAGAAAGAGAAAGAAAAAAAAATAAACACAAACCTTTATTATTTATATTTAAAAAAAATGTCATTTAATTTGGTTTTATTGTTTTATAATGTTCTTTTTTGTTGGGGCATCATGAGGACCGTGACCGAGATGATTTGGCCATCTAACAGTCTTCTTCGGTCTTGGCTCCACCCCTTTCTTCCAACAGATAGGTTGCCAGAACCCGATATGTATGTATATATATAATTTTACAATACTTATTATATGAGACTGCAAATAAGTCTATCGTTTTAATTTTAATCATGTTAGAAGACTTTTACTCGCATTATCTGTAGCTAATTTGGCTCGCAAGCCAACAAAACGTTACGTGAACATGGTCCACTAACCGACCTCTATATGAGTGTCAATTAGCCAGTGATATTAAATCTTGAAAGTCCCCGAAATTAATGACGCCATTAAATCATAATATTAAACATACCAACTGAAGATAAAATGAAAATAGTAAATGATTTTTTTTTTAAATTTACTTATTACCTAACCTACCGATTTTGTCGGCTGTATGAGACCTGCTAGATTTGGAAAATATTTTACCACCTCCATACCATTGTGATTCAGTTTCCGCGGCGAACCCTCATCCCCTAATGCTCACTATATTCATTCCGCGGTACGAAACCGTTAATTTTGATCGAAGTGCTAATTATTGCTAATACCGACCTATTATACTACCTTAAAGTGACAAATGCAACAAAAATCTATTAAAAATTACGTACATTATCATATACTTACCGAAGATTAGAACGTTTCTACGAAACCTCCACTCAAATAGCGGTGGTTTTATCTACATGGAGGTCTGAGATACTGACAAGTTTAGAGCCCCCTTTTGATTCCTTTAAATTAAGATGTCGGTACTTTCTAATGTCCGCTAGGTAGATGGAAACCGCCCCTGCTTTCAAAATTAGTAATAGAATTTGTTCCCAAATTTAATCCAATCTACTAAAATCCCCTAGGCAATGCATGACCTGCTTACCCCCTAAGGTATTTCACTGATAATAGCTAATTTATTATTAGAATAAATAAGTTGAATGTTGCAACAAAAAGTTTAGATACATAACAGAAGTTGAAAATATCTGCACCAAGTTCTTAACACAATGTGTGTCGCGGTATAATCGAGGCAATAGGTCATTCGGTCTTCAAAGACTTAACCATTATTACACGCCTATTGAACGCAACAATCAGAAATACTTTTTTTTTGTTTCTGGCAATTAACTTTTTTATATTACTAGCTAAGTAAGCAAAATTCCTACGATACGATAAAAAAGAGATATATTTTAATGTGCATGACTACCAAATAAAAAATATTATTATTTTTATGTTCCCCATTGTAGTCAATCGACAGTACGAAACATTGAAAAATATATAACTTTGAATACCTATTAATTCTTTTTTGACAGAGTTAAGTAGGTACATTTTTTTTTTTTTTTTTTTCGACCATGTCCGATCCTGATAGGATCATATGGGCCTCCACAGAGTGGAGGTTTGTATTGACAGATTTTGTTTTTTTACGAGAAATGGATGTCAGCCACTTGCTCAACCTATTAGGTCCATACCCTGACACACACAAATTGAAAAACAATTTTTGTACTTGCCAGATCCAGGATTCGAACCTGGGACCCACGGCTTTGTAGTCCAACGCTTATGCCGCGCGGCCACCGTGGGCGTCAAGAAGTAGGTACATACCAGTGGCGAAGGGTGGAGGTAGACTGTTTAAGATCCGGCAAAAATAGTGCATACCAAGGCCTGAACAAAAACGATGCATGAGTGCGAGTGAGAAAGTATTCGGCACCCTTACAATCTCTGCGACACGCGCTAGAGTAAGATAAAAGGTCTACATATCTAGTAGCTAGTTTCCAAAAGTATCGCCATCAAATCGGGGCGAAACGCTTCACATAGCGTCGATAACTTGAGAGCTCGAGTTGCTAAAATTGATATTTTTTGTGTTAAACATAAAGTCAATGGTAAATATTTTTAGTTAATTAAGTAGAAAAGATGGTTCTGTGTGTTGTCTTAAAATGTGGTAGCCGTACTGATAAGCCAGAAGATGGTATTACGTTTCATAGGTAAGTTGATACATGTTCGTGATAATTTGTTTGTATTTTATTATATATTTTAATATCAGTGACCTAGTGTTTCTTTAAAATAACTTAAATTATGGATATCTTTACCTAATGGTTGCATTTTGACCGCTTAAAAATACTATATAACGTAAAAAAATAGAAAATTATATTTTAATTCTGAGCGTCTAGTGCGAGCACTTTAGGCGAGCACTAGCGAAATGGTCTATGGTCTCGAACATTTGTAGACGAATGCGTTCGCTCATTTCAAGGCACGCGGCTTCATTTAGCAATGCAACGGGTGGCGTCTAGATGTACGAGTATCTATAGTCTAAGGTGCATACTAAACTTTGTCAGACATACGTATTTGTCTTCATTGAAATAAGACTACAATTTACAGATGGTGTTGGTCAGTTTTTAATATTCTATTAAACTTTTCGGAAACCAAGCCATAATACCTAATAGTCAAAAATTACTCGTATATCTATAAAATATCTAAAATTATGCAATTCAATCATGCATAACTTTAAATATTTTATAGATAGAAAAATATTTTTAACCATTATAGTTTGGTTAGGCAGGGCTTCATGGATTAAAAAAAATGAACCAACAATATGTGAAATATGTACCTATTGTTAATCCAACGAAAACAAATAAGTATGAATGAAAAAGTGTGCACAATTTTGTCGTATCACCCAAAATATACCAAAACTATTAGGATAATTTTTGTAATTGTTATTTTATTAATTGTAATTAATAATTGTAGTATTAGTTCAATAAACACAACTACGTTTGACTAACAAAGTGTAATGTGCACTATTAATTTATGGCGGATCTGAACAGCCTATCTCCACCCTTCGCTACTGGTACATACTGATTAAATACACTGCAATTCAAATATTCAGTGGCGTTTTTCTTAAAGGGCGTGAAGCTCTCGTTTTGTTAGGTATTTTTTCATGATCTTAGAATATCTTGATGTCTTGATAACTATTTATTAGGTGTAAAATATTTAGGTACAATACAACTCTCTTAGTGTATTTTAACACTCGATAAGTAGAGTAAATTTCGCAAGGTGACCGCCAAGTCCACCATACAATACCTATGGACAAATAATGCACGTAGCGTTATGTACGTGCGCCAATTATTTGTTTACGTAATTGTATTAAATGCAATAAAACTAATTTTGTAATTTATCTACAATAAATTAAAAAAAAAAAACAATTTGAATTTATATACTTAGTTAACAACCTACATTTATTACGAAAAAATAATTGGTTTTATTTTCTATCGCAACGGGCCCCGAATTCAGTAATAATCCACGTAGGTATCTTAAACCACCACTATAAATATTATTATTATAAAAACTATGTAGCTAATCTTTGAACCTAAAGCTAAAGTTTGAATATTTTCATGTAAAAATCGTAATCATATCTATTTTATTAATACCCTTGTTAGCAGGTGAAAGATGATGAATCGTTTCTCAAAAATTTTAATATTATCCAATGTCACCGGAAGGGTTGAAGTTTTTATGAATGACAAATTAAATCCGCCATTAGCGCTCTCTTCACCAAATCAATTTATTTTGATTCGTAGAAATTGAAAAGCTTTCAGCGTTGTGTCGAGTCATGGTTTCCAAAAAAGGCGGAACCACGATTTGGTCGATCTCATGTTTTTGGGCACCCTAGAAAGGCATAACTCTTGCAGTGCATGATTCTTTCGTCTATTTCTGTAGCTTATTGGTGAATTTCCCCTGAGTATTTTTCAGCCAAAGATGCGCTACCTGTTCACTATTCAGTAACTTCTTACACCTCAGGTGTAGATATATCTGTCAGAAACGGTAAATAAACGTTTTTATTCCTAAAACATATGGAAATATTTAGTTTGGTACCTTAACACATTTTTCACGACAATTGGATGATTGTGCTACCCCTTTCAATGGGATCCAAAATATGCACTCAAAAACTACTATATTTAAAAAATGAGTGTAGGTTCTTGTGACGAACACATACAACAGAAGTGGAACTTTTTATTTCACCCATTAGTCTCAGACTATAAGTAGGTAAGTTCATACTTGTTATAAATGTTATAATAAATACTTATATTGAGGTGTTTTTGTGTATGAAATTGATATCATTTATTTCGATATAAAAATATAACCAAAAATCACCATTATATTAAATTTGGTACAATAATACTCATCGGGTGAGGAGCTGCACGAACTAGAATTTTAGTTTTTATATATTTTGAAGCTCCAAAAAATGAATATAACACATTTTATTCTGTCATAATATATTTTTCATTAGGTATGCAAATTTAGCCTATAAATCAGTCATTATCAAAGTGCGCGATAACGCCCCCTTGTGGGCGCTGGAGGCTTTCAGGCCGTAGAAGGCTTATAGAAAATTAGGGGGCGTTAAGGAAATCTAGAGGGGCGACGGCATTATGGTCATTGTTCAACGATTTCTGATTCCAATCGTCGTCTTTGTGTGAACGTGGTTTTAGTTCTGTAGCAACGTAGCTAACTAACAAGAGAAATCGGCTGCAAGTTACTAAACGCGGCGCGGCGACTTACGGCTGTTTTTAAATGAATTCGAGCCTGCTATTAACAAACTCGTCGAAATGCATCAGATTCATCCTTCACATTAGATAAGTTTTAAATTCAAAAACTTCTAAATATGATTAAGTATGAGTTTTATTTCCTCTCATTGAAACATTATTTGATTTCAGAAATAAGATATGGGTCAAACCTTATCCATCCTATCCGTATAATAATGCATGTTTAAAAATTATATTTGCAATAACTGTAAGATACGCAACAGATGGTAATGTAAAAAAATATGGGGGGCACTAGATTTATTAAAATCTCAAAGTGGGCGGTAGTCGAAATAAGTTTGAGAACCTGTGCTATAAATAGTCAACGTATATTAAATTTGTAAATTAAAATAATTTTGGGAGTATTTATATTTTTTTCCAGATTGAAGAAAAACTTTTTCTGTTAAATACAGAACATTTTTTTTGGAAATATATTATATTTTACTAATATAGATTTATAAACCCCTCAATTACTAACCAACCTACAAACTCAAATAAATAAACTCAAAAATACACTGCATTATCAGTTTTTAATCATTCTGGTTATCATCGTATGGTATGGGTTTATAACAATATTCTCCTACAAACCAGTGAAATTTTGTTACATAGGTGGCATTTTTTTTATATAATTGTATTAAAATTGTTAAGAGTGTTTAGAGTTTTAGAGTAACCACCAACATCGCTCTCGATTCGACAATTAGGTCTTTGTTACAAAGTTATTACAGCGAACCGTCAGCAAGTCGTTAAAACTCGATAAGTAAGAAATAAATGAGAGACCTCTAGTAATAAGAGTTCATAAAAACGTTTTTCTTATTACTTGTAAATGTATCAACAATGTCTACTATTAAAAACATTTAGGTAGGTACTGTCAATGATTTACGAAGTGTTTGGTTTAAACTAGGAGCTGCAGTATCGTGAAATTAAAAAATAGGCACTCATCTTCATTGTATTGCAATTCGCTTATACTTATCTTTGCTATGTAATATGATAGGTACCTAATAAAATCACAAGGTTTCTTTCCCTTATTAAGGTTCACGTGAAGATTATCATGTTTTACTTACTATCAGTGGGACACAGATAATACTGCCCGACAATGGCGCACCCAGGATTTAATATTGGGGGGGGCCCAAGGAGGAGAATGTAAATTAGTCCCATAGGCTCTTTTCTTCTTCACAGTCTAATTTCTCGTTTATCGGTCTTTTGTCTATTGCACTCGGTGTACCTACACCATAGTCCCCACATCCTGAAACGGGCCCTCAGGCTAGGATATTTGGCAGCCCCCCTACCTACCGCTAAGATTAAAGGCAGTGTGATACACTAAATTAACTTTTTCCAAATTGTGTTTTAGTTCAAATTAAGGGTACTTATACAGTGAATTATTGGCGATTTTTTATACATCTACTTTAATAATGGAGCTGTCGAGTATCGACACATAATAATCAAAAAATATATTGCACAATTATATAAGTAATTGAAAATGTTCATGGCCATGAAGTATAATAGCGCCACAGGCGACCTTTTTTACTATTAAAGTTAATTTACGATGTGTGTTTATCTCACTTATCTGGTCAACCCGACACGCCCCCCATAACCCAGGCCCCCAGGCTAGAGCCATGTCAGCCCTCCCAAGCTATGACCTACACCACTCCGGAATTCGGGTGGACACGGAGAATTTTTTGACAGTTCCATTAGGGATTGGGTTTCTAAAAAAATCCGACATTAGTATTTCGAAATTTTTGTGTTAGAAATTAAAATCTAAGAAATTTTTCTATAAATGTGCTGGTGAATTACATTATGATAATTTTTATTTTGGGGGGTGCCAGGGCCCCTTCCCCCCCCCCTGGGTGCGCCACTGCTGCCCGATAGGTTAGAAAAATATGCGCTAATTTTGTAAGGTATAATGTCAATGTAAAGACACAAGGTGTTTGACATACAGATAACAACTACATAAGACCCGTTTCAGACGGGACACCGGTGTCGCGCTCGATATAATATTGGAGGCGTTTGTATTCGAATAAATAGGCCTTTGTATTATGTTTATGAACGCCCCAGAGCTAATGAGTCAACGCGTGTCCGTTACACTTTTCCGTCGGCCGCTACATTCTCAAACCGCCGATACACTTGTTTTTATTACCGCAGTCGGTTTTATGTTCTAATTTATAACGCGAAATTATGCGTTGACTCATTAGCTCTGGGGCGTTCATAAACATAGTACAAAGGACCCTTTATTCGAATACAAAGGCCTCCTATATAATATCGAGAGTGACACCGGTGTCCCATCTGAAACGGGCCTAATTCTTGTAAAATCGATTGAGATATCTAGGTACTAATAAAATAATGTTATGGTGTGTCACGTATGAGAGCAAATAACTGATTAGAAATGTGCATAGAAAAAAGATTTCCATGGAGTGAAGGTTACCTATGTCCTATATCAGGGCTGGCTAACCTTTTTAGGTAGGTACGCGTGACAAAATTTCCCAAATATTATTTTTCGACTGTCTGACGTTTTTTTCAGGGAACAGTTGTTCAGGGAGTTAAAATATTTTTTAATAATTTTATTAAAAAATGATGATATTTTAGATATCACTCACAGAACATAGTACACATAATATGGCTTTAGCACTTCTTCAATTACACCATACATTTCGGTCCACCAATTTTGAAACTGTCTGCCAGAATTACTACTACAAGCTCCACCAAATTTTTGTTTCTTATTCGGTACAGCCATTTTTGTGGATAGAAATGAATTTACTGGTAATAAGGTACTGCATTACTTAGTTTATTTCTTTACGAGCAAATTGACGGTAAGAGGCATTATCTCGCTACAGTGGTCTCAAGCATTGTAAATCGAACAAAATCAGAGGTTCGTGTCGTGGCTTCTCCCGCCGCCTGATGAGGTTAGTGCGATAATATTATATGTGACGCATAAAGTCTAAGGACCAAATTTTTCAATTATATATTTACATTAAACTTAATGCTTATTCGTGAAGTGTATCTACCTGCTATTTTTATAAATATCAATGATAATATCATCTTGCGTGCCATAGGTTCGCCACCACAGTCCTATATCAAAATATTATGTGCTTTTATTATGAACAATGGTCATTAGCCTCTTGCTGTGAAACGAATAGATGCATGATCTGAACCAGCACCAACGGGTTTAGAAGCAGCCACTCTGTCACCATTCCTCTATAACGAATACAGAAATGGAAAACGTTTGTGCGGTCATCCAGGATGGAGAAAATTATCTTTTAGATTATTCTGGAGGAGGCCAAAATACGCCAAGGGATGTAGAGCCCAAATGTATTAACATTACATTTTGTAATAAGAAATACTTTTATAATACGTATTAATATTATCAACCGAAGGTATTTGATGGAATTTGAATTTAAATTCTAATGGATGTATGTTGTGTACTATTCCATTTCAGTCAAAAATTACATTTGAGTCAAATGGTATAGTACAAAACTTAAATCCATTAGAATTTAAATAAGTAGATACTTATATGTTTAAATTAGGTAAAATTTCTTGTGAAAATAATAATTATTACCTACTTCATATTTTTTAGATAATGAAATATTTAGGCCCTTGAATTTGATTGTTCATAATGAGTATTAATGAGTCAGCTAAAATATTAAAAACCGACACAGATATGTACTACTTATGCAAACGGAGGTAAAGCACTTGATCGAAGAAGCTTTTTAAATAAACACGAGCTTTTATTGACACGAAATAACAATGTCTAGGAAAAGATCTGAATTTTAAACAAAAGGCAGATAGGAATGTCCATAAGACAGTAAGCCGATGAGACCGTGAAAGGTGGCCGAAAACACTCGCTTACATGATTGTTACATGACATGGGAATTGTGTAAAATCCACTGCCTGTCCGACTCGACTCACTTTTGGCACGTCATGCATCTTTTGAACGAAACGATTCCTGTCATAATTTTATTCACCTCTGAAAGGATCAAAATGGGGTGACCATAATGAAAACGAAGGAAACAATTTAAAAAAAACAATAAAACTTAACGTTAAGATTTTATAATAAGTATAGGAGTAGTAAATTATAATGCTGGAATATATAAGGAAAATTATTATTTTGAAATAGTATTATCGATATCAAGCATAGGTAGGCACCTGTTTATAATATTATAAACATCACAAATAATTTACATGATTTGCAAGTCTTTATACCTAAAACAGCTAAAATTCATAATACTCTTATTAGAGAAGAGAGAAAATCACCTGAGCTTTATAATTTATGTTCATTAATTTTTTGATCCGCGGTGGCCAAGCGGCTTAAACGTTGGACTATCGCGCCGTGGGTCTCAGGTCCGAATCCTGGGTCTGGCAAGTACACATATTGTTTTTCGATTTGTGTCTGTCAGGGTATGGACCTAATAGGTTGAGCAAGTGGCTGACATCCATTTCTCGTATAAAACAAAATCTGTTAATACAAACCTCTACTCTGTGGAGGCCCATATGATGCTATTAGGATCGGACATGGTCGAAAGAAGAAAGAAAAGAAGATTTTTTTTATTAATTAGTGATAATAATAACAGTGATTTCGAGCTACACACTTATCATCAGAGAAATCCATTACAAACAACAATAAAAATACGAAGGTATATTATAATATATTTAGATACCTAAGTGCATCAATATTATAAATATAGTGATTTAATAAGAATCCTTCAAAATAAAGTAATCATTACAGAAGTATTTGTATAAAAAGTACACCTCTTAGTTACCTACTTAGTTATTTTTATTATATTGATCGGATTTTAATAATAAATATACAAGTTTCAAATTATATTTTTATCAAGTGCCAATAATGGTCACCCCAACCAGGAGTGAGTCCCGCTTGTCCGAAATGCCCCTACCGAGAGATCGGTCTTTTTGCCTATTGTACTGAATCAATTATTGGCATGTCAATTCCTGTTCTTTTTTCACTCTACCTGTTTCAATCTCACAGTGGGCACACTAACACGCCAATTTAGATTAGAATCTTCTGAGTGTGTCTGTGTTTTGGTTTCGTCATTGGTCATTTTCACCAAGGGAAGTGTATTAAAAGTATTAAAACATAGAGACGCATCTTTTAATCATTTAATTTCTTATAAGAATTATTGTCGAAGTGAAATTTCTAAAGAGGAAGAATTTTATTGTTTTTTTTATAATATAATAACTATTGTCTAATTAATTATAAAAAAATAAACATACATACTTAATAGTTTTAAAAGGGGTGAATACCATTTTATATAAATATGTATATAATATAATATATAGTAGAGGTCATTCCTTAACAGGAGCAGAACTAACCTGCCATTGGTGATGCCAATTGGGAGGGCAATAACTCTGTTCAATCAAATCGCTTCGGATGTTGATATATTCCATCTACGTGAGGATGAATATTATAGGTGGACGTTGTTTTATGAATACTTAAAATAGGGTCCACTTAGCTCATTCGGTGTGCTTCCATGCTTTATAATTAATATAAAATATATTTTTTTTATAGTTTTGTACCTTTTACTTTACTGCACAAGTATATTTATTTCTTCTTTACATTGTTTCTTTGTTTTTAAATGTCATGTTGTGAACGTCTTAAATTTGTAATTTGTAATGTTCACGGTATGTAAAATAAATAAATATTTGAATTTGAATTTGGAAAAAAAAACCCGTAGTGACATCATAATTATTATAAACGATTTATTTCTAAAGCAAAACGCAGTTAGCATTATTAGAGAAGGTTTTTGGCATCACATTGACTATTGGTTTACATATCTATTGTATTTATACATTCTAGATTTTTTTCAAACTTAGGAGGTACGCATCGTCGGTTGATCTTTTGACACCCGCAGGTGAATTTTGCCAAGTCATTTTCATTAAATTTTATTTATATCGGCTAACATGACAGTTTGAAAAATCACTAAATTTTATTGAAGTAATCCTAAATACACATCATTATATTTTATTTAGAAAACTGGATACACGTCATCGAATTTTATTTGAAAAACTATATACCTACATACTTATCTATAATATATATATATATATATAATATGGTGTTTGTGCCTATGTAGTAAATTAAGTATATAATAAAGCAATATTATCAATTCATAATAAATTGTAATTTCACTTCTTGTGTTGACAATATTCATAATTATATATAGATACCTACATTTGATTATATATGGAATTGGAAGTTAGAGTAATTCTAAAACGCTGGTGGGTTTTGAAAGCATCGCACGATAACCATACACATGAATCATGCAATAGAATATCGACTTTAGAAAGGAAAAAGGGCGTAACCTTAATACCTCTATGGGTAACCCTCATTTTTTTCAAAATATGTTTTATTGCATAATAATGATGTACACGACTAAACACACGTTGTTTCCAAAAAATGTAAGGCTGCTAATGGCGATTTATTATCTAAATTTAGCTAACAATTAAAAAAAAGAAAGAAGGAAGTGACGTGGAAAAAGACATGACCATCATTTTTGTTGTCTTTATTTTTAATTAACTCAATAATTAATTAATATCAGATTAGTAATATAAAAACCGAAATTATTAATAATTATCATGTAGGTACTTCAAGGTTATGTTTATTTTGTATTTTAACTTTGACCGAACAATGACGTTTTTGCGCCTCCTGTCAAATTTCATTATTATGGATTACGCCCTTTTTCCTTTACAAAGTCGGTATGATATGACTTTCGATTTATTTAACCATTAGTATTAGTAACTAGTGATCTTTTTTTAGTTTCACTTTCATAATATATTATTTGGGGCCCGTCTCGACAACACGTTGTCTTTTACGTAACCACTAGGGAACTCAGAAATAATGGGAACTGAAATACATAACGGGTAAGGCAATAGCAGGTAACCGACTCGAGTAAGGAAGAATCCGTATTAAACTTACACACGTGTCAAGAATACGTTTTACGTCGAATACTGAAAACTGCTCTTGGTTTATGGATGTACGCTCATTTAATGTTAGTGTATTACACACACTATTGCACGTGCATAATGCGTGCTTCATTTTCGTAGGACACTCACACATTCAAAACCCTGCATCAAGATGCGGCGTATTAAATTATAGCCTATTTGTATTCTATTTATTGTCTGTTCTGTGGTAACCACTGACACATTTTTTGAAGGAAATATTGAATAACGTTTAGTATTTCCATAATAACTCATAAGTAGGTACCTACATACCAATCGAAGTTATTCGATTTATTTCATAAATACTGGTAAGTATGTATACAATAGAAATTAAATATTTATAATTAAATATTTTAACAATGGAAGGTGAAATACACCTTTAACACGTGTAGTCACTTAGGTATAATAAATTAATATAAGGAATTGCGATATTTTCACCTTCGTGCAT
The DNA here is from genome assembly GCF_057557595.1 of Rhyacophila brunnea. Classification (NCBI taxonomy): domain Eukaryota; kingdom Metazoa; phylum Arthropoda; class Insecta; order Trichoptera; family Rhyacophilidae; genus Rhyacophila; species Rhyacophila brunnea. The sequence goes on along the minus strand of NW_028232796.1, from coordinate 1,255,235 downwards.
GCTCAATGATAACGTGATTCAGAATTTTCATTATGAACTACCTACCTGTTAGATAATTGGGCATTGTTTTACTTGCCCTATCACTTTTATTCAAGGTCACCACGTGTCTTGTATATTATGTAGGTAGGTAATACGTAGGTTTTAGGTAACTCGGAACTATTATATATTGTTTTAAGATGGTTTGCGTTATATACTTCCTAACGCAATGACTTATGTAGGTATTTACGTGTCCTCTGAATGGGTTAATCTATTGAAACCCGGCCCGATTTTTAAATAAATACCTACTATAATAACAATGTTCCCGGATTATACAATTAGATTGTCCGTATATTTATATCACTCTTCTCGTCACAGAACAGACTAATAAATATAATTCCGAAAGGCTATACCCCAACACACTATATTTTGACGCAGGGTTTTGAATGTGTGAGTGTCCAACGAAAATGAACCACACATCATAGACGTGCAGTAGCGTGTATTGCAACCTTCAAATACACCAATATTGAATGAGCGTCAGTGAATAAACCGAGAGCAGTTGTCAGCACGAAGGGCAAGCGTATTCTCGACGCGGGTATAAGTTTATCATATATTCTTCCACACTCGAGATCGGTTGCGTATTACTCCAACGTGTCTGGAAAGTTGTACGTATGCAGTTCGCCGTATCACACTTCACCGTGACTTGTTGTATCGGAAATATATGGCCGTAAGTATATTAAAGAACGTCAACCTCTTTGGGTGGTAAAGTACTGACGTAAAATTCATGTCTAAATAAAACACGGTTCTTGTCGGTTTACAAGAAGAAAGCAGTAAACAAATTTTGAAAATATCCGATATACTGGATTATTTTTTAGATTGGATTAGGTTAGGTTTTCATTCATGAAGTTTGCCAAAATCAGCTATGACGATAATGTTCATATTAAATCTAATAAAATTGGGAGACCGAATAGTATACGGTCATCTCTTTCCGATATAAAGCTCACGGCGAACTGTGCTAAGGTGACATGTTTTTCGTACAATTTACGTGTAACCTTACTCCACACCCGGTAGGTATTTTCTTATTATGAGTTCCCTACTCCTCGTAGTTTAGTTATAGTTTAGCAGAGTTTATCTGTAGTTCCGTTATAGTTCAGTTATATTTTGGTTACGGCTATTGTTAGGCTATACCTTGATTATGGTATTGTTATAGTTCGCTAATAGTTCAGTTATAATTCAGCCGTAATCACTCGAAGCACCAAATAAATACACTGGAATTCGTCTAGATTTCTAGCATTTTTCTTACCGAACAGCTCTTTTTTACTATGTCATCTGGTATTTTTTTTTGTCTACTAGAGTTGGCAGCACCCGGTTCAAAACACTGAGTTAGCATTACATATTATATTACCTATATCTTATAATATATAAACTATAAAGTAACCCCAAGGCCTGAACAAAAACGAACCATAAATGCGACTCAAGTGCGAGTGAGTGAGCATTCGGCACACGTATATCCCCGCAATATGCGTTAGCGTTAGAGTAAGATAGAATTACTACGGCTGAATTAAATATTTTTTCAAAATGTCGCCGGTAAAAATGGATTAGACTGATTACATTCATTTAAAAACTTAGAGCAGGTGTTGCTGAAAATTATTGTTTTTGTATTAAATATAAAGTTAGTGGTGATTGGTTTTAGTTATTTTAGTAGAACATATTGGTATAACGTTTCATAGTTAAGTTAATAATAATAATATTATTGAGGTTCTACTGTGCGTTATAACGCAAGAAACACGGCTTCATTTTGCCGAAAAATAGGCGCTCTCATATCATTACTATGAGAGTAACCCACAATTGCTGGCAGGGATCTAGCCTGGGGGCCCAATCGTAGGGTTGGTCCATCGTGGCGGGTCGACCAGTTAATACTTTGGACGCGGAAGACGCACACGGTGCGTAATGACCAGGCGGCCGATCGATGTAATTAACATGCATTTTAAAGGGGGCAATTAAAATCTCATTATCTATTCAGCAGCGAAAGCGTTAAGTGAGATAAACAGACACTAAAAATTTGCTCTATTAGTAAAATTGCTATTGTAGAATTTTATGTTACAATTATTTTATATCGATTGAACTCGGATACTTAATAATAACTAAATAATATGTTATAGTGGTGAAATACCATTTTTACAACGTTTTGTTCGTTGGTTTTTTGTCCGGTACAAATCTTGCAATCGATTTTTAACTAACTTCCCGACTAGCTAGACATTTGAAACTTTTAGAATATATCAGAACACGGTGCCAATGCATTTTTTTAATACCTTTCGCCATCTTTAAGTAGAATTGAATTCATTTTCAGTTAATTCTGTTTTGGGTTTTGACACCATTATTGGTTGCTAGGGGGTCTGGGGTCCTAGCAACTAAATTATTAATATATACGTACGTTACTATGGAAATCAATATGACATGTCAAAATGACATTTCAGTATTATTTCTATCAAGTACAAATTTTTTTGATCGTTTAAGCTAGTCAAGTCAAGTTTATATGATTCAACAGAAAATTTTAAAACGTTGTATAAGTAAAAGCTCTTTTTATCTTGTAATTATTATTTTATTAGTTTAGTTATTATATAAGCATAAGGAAACACCACTGTATTCTCAAGGGACTACAACAGCCTAGTATTACACGTAGCACATAATATGAAAGACGACTCGAGCGTGACACTAAAGATCTGCGAAGAATCTTGCACCTTAGTATGGTTTTTAGTGGCGCTTTGCATACATTTGAATTCAGGAAGTGAATATTAATTGTTACTCCTTGCGATAATTCAATGTAATAATTGACTTATCACCAAAAACATACTAAAATTTACTGACGTATTGTTTGAGATTGCAGAGGCGTAGATATAGTTTTGAGATTTAAATAATAATAACAATCTATATTAAATATTAAACACATGCCATTTAGTTAAATATGGTGTATCTTTATTTAAAAAAAATGTAGTAATTAATATTAATATATGTAGAATATGTCAGAAATCAGAAGTCAGAATAATTTTATTTCGAAATAATACTGAATTCAATCTCATTTCGGACACTCTTGACACACTGATGAATATGAATGCTGTCTTCAGTCTTGTCAGTTTTTACATTTTTGTCTCATAATATTATGTTTCTACTTCCGCTAAATTTGACCTCATCAATCGAATGGGCTCTTTCTGACATCTTAGATTTTTTTATATACCTCTCGTGCGCAAAGCAAGTGTTTTTTACGCCTCGCGCACCGCACACCCATTGCACGGCTTCTTACAGTGTACTGGGTCACTTAGGTACCTACCACTGAATGATAAGATTTGTTGATATGGCATGCACATGTCAAGTTTCCTTTCAAAAGTTATTTTTAAGGTACGTGGCTAGAACAAAATCATATTACGATTTTCGTTCATAAACACAGAATATAGGCCTCCAACACAGACGTTCAAGAGAATCTTCTACGACCTTTTGTTACCTCTTTTGTACCACTGGTTGAATCAATTTGTCCAGTAATCATCTTGATTTCTAGCGATATGTTAGGAAAATAAATTAATATTTCAATTATCTCACTGACTTTATCACATCACGTCGCATGTTCTTGTTCTCGCACTCCAATCAGTTAACTTTTCTACGTTTATGCATTATGTCCGACATTCACCTGCCACAGTGAGATTCTCGTAAGTTTTTTAATATCTTTTCTTTTGAAGTCTATGCCACATATGAAAGTAGGTAATATAAGTACACATTTCTTGAACACAAAAAAATAAAAATCAGACATTCAAATCAATTTAAAGATTTTGAATGGAAGCCATCAGAATTAAACTTTTGTATTACAAAACAAATTCACGGTTCACAAATTTAGCACATCTAAATGGTAATTATAGATACATTAATATTCACTGCATTGGCAGTATATTCGTTTCACGTTTTCCTTTGGTTACTGAGTACTAACACCCCTTTTTAAGACGGCACCCATCTGGAGTCCGTACTCCGGACGCTCCCCGCCTGCGCGTGGCCAAAACCAATTCGCTACCCATTTGGTTGACATTACCCCAGATTCATACAGTTCACTTACCATCATTTGAACTTTGAATAGTGTTTATGATTTCGATTTCAGTTCAGATCTCACTGTCAAGCCAAGAAGACGCCTTCTTAACTAAATACTTCTCCCTGCACGCGCGCTGTATAATCAAACATAATATTATACGTATCTTGTGAATTCCTCAATAAATCTATTTGCGTAATCACTGTTCATCCTGAAGCAATTCCCCCGCCAAAAACATTCCACCCCCTTTTCTTGCGATTCCTTCCCGTATTCACCAGGAGCCAAACGCTGGTTTGTTAGTACCTACTGTTATTTTACGATGTAGGTAATGGATTGGTTAATTTTTAGCCTTGAAACACTAATGGAAGGTGGCTTTATCTTAGTGCAGCCCTGGCAACTGAATCTCAGGTCATACGTGTCAACCTGTTACAACTGTCATAGTAAACCCCGTTAGCTTCACTTTCAAGTATTTATGCTTAATCTTTATAGAAAAAGGCTTTCTTTAACACCTCTGACTCTATCCTATTATTCCTATTTTACAACGTTTGTATTAGCCCGACTAGCTAGACATTTGAAACTTTTAGAATGTATCAGAACACGATGCCAATGCATTCTTTTAATACTTTTAGCTATCTTTAAGCAAAATTAAATTCATTTTCAGTTAATTCTGTTTTGTATGGAAAGTTATTTCAGGAAAATCCGTAAAAAGTAAAAGACTATTATTGGTTGCTAAGGGGGTGGTCCTTGCAACTAAATTATTAATATATACATGCGTTACTATGGAAATCAAAATGAAATGTCAAAATGACATTTCAGTATTCTATATTTGTTTGTTTGTTTTTTATTTACTTCAAATTATCAAGTACAAGTTTGAGCATATTTAGCATAATAATTCAACAGGAAATTTAAAAACGTTGTAGGTATATAAAAAGTTCTTTTTATCTTGTAATTATTTCTTATAGTTTCATTTTGTCGTAAATATTTTGTTTTACCTGCTAATGGTTACCGCGGAAATACCTTTGATCATATTATCTTTAAATAAACTATTAACAGTGTTGTGTACTTACCTTAATTTAGTGCCAAAAATATTAAAACTTCTATACATACAAACTAAATTTGTTCATAAGTACAAAAATATACAACGGAATCGTTATCTTCGTAAAAGGTTTCAATTCCTAGATATTTGAAATTGAAACGATGTTCAAATTTAGTACGGACCAAATAAATTATTCATTCATTTAAACATTGACAAAGACCTCAAAGGCTTGTGTGCCGTATTTAAATATTACGTAAGTCTAACATTTTGAGGTAGCATTTTAAATAATTTAGCCTGTTACATAATATCAGCTATGTTAAAATGTATTAATAAAAGAATAACCCCTCTGTCAGATCCTTTTCTTTTATACAGAATTTTTAGTTCTTGCATAATTGAATGAGAGCTTTAAAGGCTCGCAAAATTTATAATGTATTTTATTACCTATTATAAATATTCAAATATGTTTTAAACATTAGCTATTATTATGGGCAATGAATGGTATAGAATGCGGTAGTGTTTTATACGTACAAAGAGTCCGGATTTGACTCCTATCGTTTTGGTAAAAAAGTAACATTTTTTTTCATCTTTAAATGAAGATGGGAGTCGGAAATCAATTGCAATTGCAATTTGCTTCCTTTGACTTCCATTCTATAAATGCGTGTTTCAGCAAATGGTTTACAACCAATAATGGTATGCAGTACAGGGGTATCTAATGGGGTAGTGCATGCGTACCGCACGACACTGTATCCTGATAGTGTCGCATAGTCTCTCCTACCCAATTCCTATCTCCACCTCCACGTGGTGAATCCTGGAAGCCTGAGCAACTACACCTAAGATCAGGTAGTCAACCCTGGTGGAAGGTGTGGTCAGGACTAACGGAGAAGAAAGAAATGGCCCTCCGAAAAGGGGGTTGAGCGTGGGGTTAACAACCCCACCTTGTAAAAACCCAACTGTTACGAATCCTCAACCAAAGCCTCGGAAACCGGCAACATCTCCACGACGACCTCGCAAACGAAACATGGACTTGATTTTTGGTAAATGGACCACACGAACACTGTATAGAAGGGGAGCCCTCAAGGAACTAGTCTCCGAAATAGACAAATATAAAATTAATGTTCTGGCAGTCCAAGAAACTAGATGAATGGGCAGCGGGACGTTCGACCTAAAATCTCACACGGTATTACATAGTAGTAAGGAGAAGGGTCACCATGAATTTGGAGTTGCCTTTATTGTTGACAAAAAGATAAAAGGCAATATTCTAGATTTTACCCCAATTAATGAAAGAATATGTGTACTCAGACTAAAAACTAAATTTTTCAACCTATCGATCATCAATGTACACGCAGAAACAGAAGATAAAGATGACCTAATAAAAGATACGTTCTACAATAAATTAGAAGATATCTATGATAAAGCCCCCTCAAATGATATAAAAATTATAATCGGGGACCTAAATGCAAAAATCGGCAAAGAACAAATATATCAGGGAACATTAGGCAAAAACGGTCTACATAATGAGAGCAATAATAACGGAATTCGGATCATAGACTTTGCTATATCCAAAAACATGGTTATAAGCTCGACCCAGTTCCCTAGAAAAAACATACACAAGTGGACATGGACCTCTCCTGATGGCAAACACCATAATCAAATCGATCATGTACTGATTGACAAAAGGAGTGCCTCTAGTGTAACAAAGGTCCGAAGCTATAGAGTCGCCAATTGCGAGTCTGACCATTATCTACTGTGCATGTCTTATAGATGCCGTATAACTTGTAGAAAAACAGACACGCACCAACGAGCGCCACAAATAAATATCGACAGCCTTGAAGACCCAGAAGTTATATGCCAATATCAGGACTCTCTAACCGACAATCTCCCTGAATCTGATGCAGCAATCTCCACTGAAGATGCCTGGAACAACATCAAAAATGCTATCGCACTCTCAGCTGAAAAGAGTATAGGCAAGAGCCCTAGAAGAACTAGAAGTAACTGGTTTGATGAAGACTGCTCAACAGCCATACAGAAAAGAAATGAAGATAGACGAATATATTTAGAGAGACCAACGAGAGAGAAAAGAGCTAAGTACGAGCAGTCGCGAAGAGAGGCCAACAAGACTATAGCAACAAAGAAGCGAGCATACCTAAACGCAACAGTGCTTAAAATGGAAAACGACTTTAGGAATAACAGATCGAGAGACGCATACAAAGGGGTCAACTTTTTCAAAAAAGGATTTATACCCACCACCAGCCTATGCCGGATGAAAACGGGAGAGATTATAGGTGATGAAGAAGGAATTAAACGAAGATGGATGGAATTCTTCAAGGAACTCCTGAACCCTAACTTACAGGATGAAAATACTCCACCGGATCCGCGACTACAGCACCAGTGCAACGAACCATGTATCTCTCCACATACGCTTAGTGAAACCGAAAGAGCTATTATGACACTAAAGAATCATAAAGCACCAGGAGCCGATAACATCCCTGCAGAACTTCTAAAGTATGGTGGACACCGATTAATAGCAGCAGTGCATGAGTTAATGCTTAAAATCTGGGAGTCCGAAAGCATTCCAGCGGATTGGCAGATCAGCGTTATCTGTCCAATATATAAAAAAGCAGACAGACTGCGATGTGAAAATTTCAGAGGGATATCACTCCTAAGCACAAGTTATAAGGTATTCACAATGATCCTGAAGACAAAACTGGAAGGTTACGCGGAAAACATAGTAAGTGAATACCAAGCTGGCTTCAGGGCAGGAAGGTCTACAACGGATCAGCTCTTCACAGTTCGCCAAATACTGGAAATATGCTGGGAATTCGATGTGGACATTTATCAGCTCTTTATTGATTTTAAGCAGGCATATGACAGCATCGACAGGGAAAAACTATTCACTGTCGTTCTGGACTTTGAAATCCCACCAAAACTAGTCAGGCTTGTTAGAATCACACTGCTGAATACACTCTCCCAGGTGAAGGTGAATGGCCAACTGACGGAGGGCTTTGAAGTATCTCGGGGTCTTAAGCAAGGAGACGGATTGGCCCCCATGCTGTTCAACTTAGCCCTCGAATCCGCTATCAGAAAGTCTCAAGTGAACAGGAGCGACACTATATTAAGCAGACCGAGCCAATTGGTTGGCTACGCAGACGACATCAACATGATGGGTAGATCCATACAGATTGTAAAGAAAGAATTTGACCACCTCCAAAGGGCCGCACTAGAGATTGGCTTAAGAGTAAATGAAAACCAAACCAAAGTCATGGTACAAAGCCGACAAAATCAGAGTAGGCTAGGCCAAATTTCCAGTTTTGGAAACCATCAATTTGAGGTTGTCAACCGGTTCACATACCTGGGTTCCAATATTACAAAAGAGAACGAGGAACTGGAAGAAATAAAAGCCCGAATAACCGCTGCAAATAAATCGTACTTCTCATTGCTGCCCATATTCAAATCCAGAAATGTCCACAGAAAAACTAAGACGCGGCTCTATAAAACCGTCATACGCACAGTCGTTGCATACAAGTGCGAGTCATGGACGCTAAATGTGAAAGCAGCTGAAATGGTGGATTGCTTTGAGAGAAAGATCCTTAGGCGGATATACGGACCCATGAATGATGGTGGGGAGTGGAGAATTAGGTACAACACGGAACTATACCGCTTATACCAAGATACAAAACTCTCCAACTTCATAAAACTCCAGAGGCTAAACTGGGCAGGCCATGTCCAGCGCATGCCTGAGTCACGGATACCGAAGAAGATCCTCGAAAGAAACCCAGGGGGGGAAAGGCCAGTGAGAAAGCCACGCACAGGATGGGGTGATAGTGTTGCAAAGGATGCCAACCAGCTGCTAAAGGTCGGGAACTGGAAAGGACGTGCGGAGGACCGTTCCGGCTGGAGGACAGCGGTGGAGGAGGCCAGGGCTCGACTTGAGCTGTAGCGCCATCGAAGAAGAAGAAGAATGGTATGCAGTTTAGCAAATGACGTCCAATAATATTTTGAGGGCCATGAGTGGAGTTCACAAAGTGGCAAAAGAATAAAAACATGTTTTTATCTAGACTTAGACTAATATTACGGATAATTTTGATGCAAATTGAGTGCTGTTGAAAAATAATTTAAATAAATGAATTTACTTAGATAATGCGCCCACACAACTGGTAAGGGGGGCCCAGACCCTATCCGAATAATAAAATATCATTCATAAATTTTCTAAATGGACCCTCCATACCACTTTTCTGCATACACCGCCACACTATTTTTCACTGTGTTCTTTTTTAATGTAATAGTAATAGGTATGGAATATTCTTCATAAGCGATAGTGCCCATAGAACGCGTCGAGCGGGCGAAGTCGGCGAATGAAGCGTTTATTCATAACCATAATCACACGTCTCTTGCCTCGCATTACCCTTCACCTATGTAATAAGCGGCCCAAGCAGCACAAAATAATTATTATTACAGCGTCTCTCATAACAAAGCAATAAAAATATTATATTATTTCGGGGCTTGTAATTAATATTTACGACGACATTATTCAACCAGCGAAATATAGTACATGCAATAAAATTAAACAATGAGATCTCTGTTATTAAATAATGACTTCTCGCCTGTCGATCGACGACGCCGTCCAGAGCGTGATTTTGCTCGCTGTGTTCAATGAATGGACTCCATTGTATTTTCTTTCATTCGTATCGCCGAGAAGCGGTGATTCGCGAAAAAACGATGATTCATGCGGCGGGCGAGTATAATGCGTCGTCAAATCCAGTGGGCGATTGAGTGCGTGATTACGTTGTATTTTCGTTGATTTACGCGCCACTTGTGAAATTTTGCGCGAGAGCCACACTTGCTGCGTTAAGTGGGTTTTACGCCTAACATAAACGACTAATAGACCCAGGTATAATTTGTACATATTATATTGCTAAATTACAAATTGATTACATTGTCCTGGTTGCCACATGGTCTCTTTGTAAATTCCAGACCAAAGTTTATTATTATTAACTAAGTTAAATCATGCAGTATATAAATAAAACAACAACAATGCATGGATCTAGATATTATTTCTACTTAAAATCTTGGATATACTTATTGCACAGTTCAAAACTAACCCTACTAGATGTCATTGAGACTTGCATCTAAAACCATCCCCGGGCGCGAAGTAATTTGAACTTGATTTACGTAGCTCGACTCCTACTTAACACAGCGTGACGTGTGGACTGTGCCTTATGGAAACCGGGAAACTCATAAATGGTGAGCAAAAGATATTACCAAAAATCTAGTATAACTACTAAAGTGTTGGTAGGTAAGCTATCGCCAATTATCGACAGCGTGGATACCTACAAACTTAACTCAACTGATAATGGATTAATATGTACCTTAGTAGGTAGATACCCACATGTGGACATTACCAACTATGTACGTCATATCTACTATTTTTCTCAATCGTTGCCATTTTACTGAGTATTGTGATCTTCTCGAGTAGTTTCTATTCTGCTAACAACTCTCATCCTGCTAACCTTGGATGCAAGTAAATCGAATACCATCATCAATGAAGATCATGCCGCATGTGTTCTTTCATCGTTATACTGCCAATAATGACCAGTCTCTCCAAGTTTTAAATAGTCACAATATGGCCTAATAACTGCTTTGTTTTAGAGAGATGGCTGATAAGTAATTTTTTATCCTTAACTCATCAAGGATGGGTTTGATGATATGACTTTCACTCTTTCAGACATCACAGGCAACTCTGACCATGCACATCCAATATCACATATATCTCAAACAATTGACCCTTTTTCTATCTGTTAGGTATACCTACCTATTTGCCCACATTTCGATAGCATAAAAATGTATTCCGGGTGCGCCTATTCGATGCTTACATTTTGATGGTGTCATTCAGCTAGTCATGGCACCTTCCGAAGGCTCAGAGCAACCGTATATTAAATTGTGCAATAGTATGATTTAAAGAGTAACGAGGAAATAATTAAGAAGGTGGATCATGCAGCATCTCTTTGAAAGTGAAGAGGCAACGTTGGACCTGACTAGGTCATATGCTATGGCTGCATCAAGAGAGTTTCTACCTAACATGCCTGTTCTTCAAGGTCACCGGTCTCTGGAATCCTGGAAAGCTGCTAAATACCATCCATATATATTATTATGGATACGGCAAATTTGCGAAGATATATACGGGATGCTAGCATCACCTGAGAAGACAAAAAGACTGGCGAATGGCACAGATTTGTGGGGGTGCTTATTCATGTCGTAAGCTTCAACTAAGGAGTGAAATTGGACTTTGGACTCAAATATTATTTATAGACTATATCCGGACGAGATGGATTTCGGTGAGATGTACTTAGGTACCTATCTGTCTTTCAATATCTCAGCCGCATTATACTAAAACGTGCAACTGAGTTTGGGGTAATTATCATAATAATGGTTTGAAATCTTTCCATATCCATACTTTTACTCAGATATTCCGAGTGGGTAATGCATAACGTATAAGCCTACTTATTTACAGAAATATGATTATGCTAAGGGTCCTTAGTAAAATCTTTTATACACTCGTATGGCGGCTGGGTGTGGGAAACATATAAATATTTACAAAATCAAAACTACTAGTAATAGGTACATTATCTCTTGTGAATCGCATTATAATACTTAGCTACTTATATACGCTCATGCTCACGTACTGTCTTAGCGCAGTGGTGTATCTTAATTCGTCGGTAATTAGCCATACATCATTTAACACACATGTTCGCCGATTAACTCTGGTGGAATTTCTACATTCAGTGATATCCGCAAATTGCTTGGATTACGACTTTAATCGATTTGAATTAATCAATGCTCTGCTGTGCTAAACATAGAGAAATAGAGATATAAACGATAAACATGGAATATACTAACCATAGTAATGCACATTGCACAGTAAATTTTTTAGAAAGTACTTCGACGACGCTTCTGATTCACATTTCAACGGTGTATCTCGTTCGTACATCACTGTTTACTACCGAAAAGATGAGAAAACGTAAAAATTATAAATAGCAAAGTATATAATTAAAAAAAAAAACATATAATATACTTATTAGTTTTTAGGTAAACGAGTTTTAAATTTGATTCCAGCTGTAGGTATATAATATGATAAATAGGATATAGGTAATGCCGTAGAGTAGAATTCCGGCTAAAATATGTCTTAAGCCGAACAAATGAGATAATAATATGAATACCTTACAGACCAAAACTATATAATTTTGTGATAAATGAAAGGATATCAAAAATGGTCATGTTAAACTTTTGAAACGGTGTGACAATATGTTAGAATTATTAGTAGTCATAATATTATTAAAAATAACATGACTATTGTTGTGAACCTACCACCAAATACACGGTGAATATCTTTAAAGATGCGTCCAGTAAAATTGAGGACTTTCGAAGACACATTTTGCTCACTGAGCCAAAATTTAGTCGTACCTACCTACCTACATACTAATAAACCGATTATGGTACCGAAAAATGTGTGAAATGTAATGCGAATCGAGTTTCTATCGAATGCAAGGAATCGATTCCACTAGCAAGTCATCTGTTTTCTGTCGTAAGAGGTTGGTGTACCATTAAACAAAAATTGAATACATGAAGCATGATGTTCATGTTAAAAGAGAAGGTATACCAGCCATAATGATTTAAAACAATGTTTTATCTTAATTCTTCGATATTAGAGTTATTGATATTGTTATATCAGTTAATTATATCGGAATATCCCTAAAAGCCACCATGATCGACTATGATTCTAAGGATGTATTTATATTATATGCAGCTCGAAACATATGTTAACAAAAATAAATCATAATATATGGTAGAATTAACAATAATTACAAGATAAAAAGAACTTTTTATATACTTACCACGTTTTTAAATTTTCTGCTGAATCATATCAACTTGACAATTCTATGTATTAATAAATACTTTTTTTGTACTTGATAGAAATACTGCATAAATATAGAATAGGTACTGAAATGTCATTTGGATATTTCATATTGATTTCCATAGTATTTATATTAATAATTTAGTTGCTAGGACTTGACACACAAGAAAAAATGTGTACTGGACAAACAAGAATACGAGCTAACGTGGTAAAAAATATGTTGTAAAACTATTGCGTCTAGGTATCACTTAAACGTCATTTTATCAGTTTTAAAATAAATATGAACAATACTATTTTTTTCTGATAGTAGCATTTGTTTAGTAAGTATATAATTACTAAGTGTTAGAATTTGCAATCCCGGGATTTCACTCAATTGCTTCATACCCAAATCACAAGATTGAAAATTTTGGAATCTGGGATTTTAATTAGTTTTGAGTGTTTTATGTTAATAAAGTGGTTAGTTTAAAATATATCTATAAATGCATAAACATAATATTATAATATAGTAAGTGAAACTAATACAGATGATGTTAGTGCTATAAATTCGCTATAGCAAAGAACATAAACAAGCAATTTTCATTTTGTTTTTCTTTGTTCCACTACATTACCCGAATATTTTATCACTCATAAAATATGTATTCGAACAGAATCCTGTTAGCCGAATCAAGGTGGGCTACACTAACTAAATCTATAGCAACGAAAATCGAACCCGGCCAGCTGGAATATCATATCATATCCAGACGATATTACTACTGATAACATCACAATGTTTGCTTTCCTGTATCCACAAAAAAAACTTTGTCAATAGTACTAGGTATGTGCCGCTCGGAGTTCTGAGAATTGGTAAATCTAACCTTTCAGCCCAATAAAGGTGGAATTGTAGATATAATAATAATATACTCGCACGTAAATATTGAATGAATATCATCATTATTTTCGTAATACTTATCCAATTTGATTTATGTAATTAAAAATTTCTGAGCATATGTAATGGAAACATACAATTTTTAATTAACTAGGTATATTTTTTATTCAACGAATAATTCAGAAGATTTAAGAATGTAACATGCTAATTATTGAACTAATTTTTGAAAACACTTTGATTTAAAATACAAAAGCCGATAATCAATAGTAGCTCAATTTAGAAAAGGCTTCAGAGTCTGTATCTATTGTGTAAGCTTCAGAGAGTATTATAAGAGTCATTAGTTAAATTGGTACTGTTCGGTTATCAGGAATACAGCGGAAAACACACTTTGAAAATACCCGATATACTGGATTATTTGTTAGTTTGGGTTAGTTTATGTTAGGTTAGGTTAGGTTAGGTTTGGTAAGATTAACTTAACAAATAATCCAGTTTATCGCCTATTTTCAAAATGTGTTTTCCGCTGTATTCCTGATAACCGAACAGTACCGTTAAATTTTTTCATAATTAAATCCTTTAGCATAGTGGTCTATGTGCGTGGGCGCGAAACATGAGAGATGCAGGTTCGATTCCTGCAGAGTGTTGTACTATTTTCAAAAAGATTTTTTCTATTGGTTTTAATATATTTTCTCAGAATTGTTTTCAAAAATTATGGAAACATACTATACTGTAAACATAGTATCCAGCGATCTTACTCGCAGCACTAAACAATGGCCCCCATTGAAAAAAGGCATTTAAAATAAAATATAACTGAATGGTCAAGTACCTACCCTAAAATGGCAGACGACACGAGAAATCGCATTTTAAATATTTTATTAATTTATTAAAATGTACCTACTGACACACTAACTAATTGATATAATACTTGCACTATCCGACTATGTCTGATTCTAATAAAGATCATAACGTCTCTGTTCTGGCAGAACACACTAACTGGAGAATACTAGTTTTGAGTAGTTTGACTTTGAAGTTGTTAAAATATTTGAAATAATGGTCTATCATGTGAGTTTATTAAGTAATCGTAAAAAGGGTGACTTTAAAATAAAGACTGTTTATTTATTAAGAAGGTTTCCAGACGGTAAAGTTTGAAATAAGGAACATTTTAGTACTAACTCAATATGTCATTTTTTCGAATTAGTGTTTTCTGCCAGAACAGTGACGAATTAATATGGTCCTCCACAGAGCAGAGGTTTGTATTAACAGATTATGTTTTTACGAGAAATGGATGTCAGCCACTTGCTCAACCTATTAGGTTCATACCCTGACTCAAACATAAATTGGAAAACAATATGTGTATTTGTCAGAACCAGGATTTCAACCTGGGAGCTCACGATGCTTTAGTTAGGCCGAAGCTTAAGCCGCGCGGCCATTGTGGGTTGCACTAGGTAACTAATATTTTTTTTATAATACAGTACCAGTGAACTCAGAAATGATGGGAACAGAAATACCTAACGGGTAAGAAGAAGCAGGCAACCGATCTCGAGTAAGGAAGAATCCGGGATAAATAATACGTCATACGTCGAATACTGAAAACTGCTCTCGGTTTATGCATTGACGCTCATTTAATATTAGTGTACTACACATACTAATGTACGTCTATAATGCGTGGCTCATTTTCGTACGAAAATCACATATTCAAAACCCTGCATCAAAATTTACTTTATTGGTATTTATAGCCTATCGGAATTCGATTTATTATATTATGTTCTGTGTAAAGTACCAACATAATATAAGACATTGGTATGACCTACTTTTGTAACTTGACACCTTTCTATATATTGCAAAAATATATGCATCTGGGAATGTCTGGGGAAAATAAATCTGCTATCATTGCAACATCTAATTATCCAAGCTTTTTGGAGAATTAAAAAAAATAGGGAAATAACATAATATGTATAAGTATGAAGAGAAATATTATTTGTTGATATTTTTCCTGCGCGCATTCAGGGTATTGGTAAATCCACGACCCGATCATACCAGTAGGTACAATAATTGATATGGGTACAGATTTACAAGCTTTTATTTGCTTACCTGATGCTACGACATCACACAACAATTAATAATTCTGTATCAATTCACCATTTTGTATCATCATAAATAATGTTTGACAATACGGATTTGAGTGTTTATTTTGGAATTTTGAGTAATTCTTGTTTATATATAATTGATTAATTTAGGCCGCGCACACACGACACGCACTTGTAGGAACGATAGGTGTTCATTACACGGAGTGTCTGGAGATGAGGAATCAATGTGGAGAAATAAGCGGCGCGGTAAAGTAATCACTCCATCATAAATCTAATCTAGTACACCCCAAAGTTTGAATTTAGTGAATGGCAATGTCATATTAATGGATGAATGAATGAATTAAATGAAATATAAAAAATGTTCCTCGTAAATGCCCTTGCACATTGACATCTGGGTATACCTAATCACAATCACACATTTGATTTTCGTGTTTTGGTTAAAAAAAAATTGATAAAAATAAATTTAAAATAACTACTCATGTAATTCTATGAGAAGGGGAAATTTAAATAAAATTAAATGCGAAACAGCATTTGCAAAAAAACTACAAATAATAATTATTTTCTTTATTTTAATAACCCGCCCCATCCGACTGAGCTAATTTAAATCAGGGGTAATTACACTCCTTCTGAAGGGGGGGATTGTTATATACCTAATCAGTAATCACCATCACACATTCGATTTTCGTGAACTGATGAATGTGGTTGAAAATTTAGCTCTATCTACATTGCGATAATGGTGACTATTGAAAATTTACGGTCACAATATTAGATTTAGATATTTTTCAGACAAAAAGATAAAAATAATAGGCTAATTAAACATTAAGCGAAAAATACACCATAAGTATAGCGAGAGATATAGTTAGTTACATAGAACAGTCTTTTACCAATCTATTGTGATAACGTGCCCATTTTAATATTGAGATTGTATGTAGGTACCTAATAAAATATACCTACTAGTTTAAGTCAATGATGTACCTGTAACTATATATCAGCATTATCATCAGCCGGGGTCCATCCGCTGCTGTGTGAAGGCCTCCCCTAGTTCTTTCCACCCACAAATCTACATCCACCGAACTTTATGAGTGCGTCTGTCCAGCGGGTTTTAGGGTGTCCTTTTGGGCGGTTTGTGCCCCTTGGGTACCACTGTATGACGGTATTTTTCCAACGGTTGTCTACTCGCCTAGCAACATGTGGACTATGTATGTAGAGAGGTTTTTAAAAATCTATTTAGGTACCTATGCATCTTTTTTAAAATAAGTACATACACTAAAATACATAGGTACCTACATAAAGTCAATAATTCTTAGATTATATTGAAAGTAGGTTGAACCAAGATGAGTAATTGGATTTCATGTACCTTTGTATGTGTAAAAATCGGATCAATAGAGAAATTATTTATAATTCAATTTATAAAAATCATATTCTTGTATAATTCGAAAACGCCTCAGTATATTATTTACTAATCCGACAAAAATCCTCTGAAAATCCACCTCAAACAGGCTCAAACCACGATTGGTGAATACTCGAGAAAGTTTCTATTTCCTCACACCGCCAAATCTTTGTTTGATTCGACCAATATTCATGATGACATCGCAAAAAGGTCCGCAACTAGCGTCCCGGGACCTATTCCGCACGTGGACCAACTAACGGGGCGAATCATAGCGTGGCCCGAGGTCCAAAGATACCCGATATTTACTTACAATACTAAACTTGGTCTCTGGTCATCACATAACTATCTAGATTGCACAAAATTATTAGCCATAGGTTGACGACAGAATTGTGAATTTATGGATGAAATGATTTCTCCTGACTGGAATCAATAATCAAGAAAATATTTTTTTAATCGCGTCCAAAAATGACATGTTTTGCATTTTATCTGCTTTATTCTACAGTTCAGAATAAGTAGGTACTTATATAACAATTGCATTATGCAGATACTATTTTGATGTTTTAATTATAAGTAAGGTGTAGTAGTTAATTTTACTATTTGCTCAATCCATATTCCGACAGTCCGACAAGAAAACTAGGCCAACGATACCTTTAATCTAACATCACGAACTTAACTGCATGATAATTTACCTATATATTATTATTTTACAATTTGTATATTTTTATCAAGTAGGTACAAAGACCCAATGGGGTGGGTGTGTTTAGAGTTGGGTATTTCCCGAGAAAAACTCAATTTCGAGACTCGGGATTTCCCGAAATGGTGAAATTTTCAATTCTTGAGATTCGGGATTTCCAGAAAAGAATTCTCGAGAAATCTCAAGATATCGGGAAATTTAAAATAAACCTGTAAAAATCCTAAAATTAGTGTAAAAACATAAATTCCAAATTTTTTTTATATTTATGTAAGAAGACAAACAAAATAGAAGTAGGAAAACAAAAATAATTCAAAACATTACTTATTAAAATAGAATTTCAAAAAACACAGACTGTCAACCGCTGCGTCTGACAATCGCGTACGCTTTTGAGACAAGAAATTCCCTGATGTTGCAAAAATTGCGCTCATTTTGAGTCGACGTTGTCTTAATTGTGTTAAATGCCCCATCAGTCTTTGAACATTTTGTGTTTTCTGTCCACTTATTTCTTATAGAAAATCGTTTTTTCAATCAATATTTGATAATAAAGAAATCCCGAATCCCGAGAAAAGATTCTCGTGATCGGGGATTTCCCGAAATGTTAAAAATTTCAATTCGGGATGGAAAATCTCGAAACCCAACTCTAGGTGTGTTGCTAATAATTAATATTCGTTGTAAAAAGTCTAATATACCCTTTACGTTGTGGATCGAACATGGTAATTCACTTTTTTACTTTCTAGTATATTATTAAAATTAACAATCGAGGTGTTAGTGGCAGAATTAGTTAGAACCCACCGAAGTCGTGGGTTATGGATACGAATCCTGCATCTTAGTTGAACTCAATGAGTTAACCAAATAAATAGTGAACAACCATTCCTCGTGAACAAGTACAACAACAAACAATGAATTGGCTGTAAAAGATATGGTAGGTACCTTAGTTAGGCACAAAATCTTTATTCATTAACTCACTTTCTGTAAATCGTACTAATGACACACTAAATCTGAGATACAGATAATATACCTAATAAATTTAAAACTACATTTATATTATGACGTAAACAGAGTTTGGGTGAACGTAAGTTAAGTAAGTAATATGTAAGTATAGGTATTGCTGCTTATAGGTTAATACTTACAATTTTTCGAATGTTGTTATGAATAATATTCTATTCCAAAGGATAAAGAACAGTAAATTGATAAAAATGTTACTTACAATATTATGTATCTTTATTTTCGAATTTAAGAGGTAGGTATCCCAATAAGAATCTTTTTATGTCAATTTTCTTATTTTCAAGTTAATGTCAATTAATTTAACGCCTGCCCTATCATTGATGGATTTCAGGATTGACAAAAGTTGATAAATACAAAATGATTATATTTATGTAATTAACTATGTATTAGATTTCCTAACACTATTTTGTATCCGATAAAATATAACATTGATAAAAATATTCGAACATCGTGATAGGAACAATGCTTACAGGTATTTATTATGAGACTAAAAGTCTGCTCAAGAGGAAAATAAAAATAATTACAAGATAAAAAGAACTTTTTATATACCTACAACGTTTTTAAATTTTCTGTTGAATTAATATGCTCAATATGCTCACACTTGTACTTGATATGAACTAAATAAAAAAACAAACAAACAAATAATATAGAATACTGAAATGTCATTTTGACATTTCATTTTTATTTCCATAGTAACGCACGTATATATTAATAATTTAGTTGCTAGGACCATCCCCTTAGCAATCAATAATAGTCTTTTACTTTTTACGGATTTTTCTGAAATAACTTTCCATACAAAACAGACTTAACTGAAAATGAATTCAATTCTGCTCAAAGATGGCTAAAAGTATTAAAAGAATGCATTGGCATCGTTTTCTGATATATTCTAAAAGTTTAAAATGTCTAGCTAGTCGGGAAGTTAGTTAAAAATCAATTGCAAGATTTGTACTGGACAAACAACCACCGGACAAACAAGAATACGAGCTAAAAAAACGTTTTAATATATTATTTGTTTTAAATATGAAGACATTGAAAATAATACAGCAGATAAAATATCAGTTGAATGTATTACAGACATATTTTTCACGTAGAGGTCTAGAGCTGTTGCCTAATGAAAATAGTATCTAATTTAGAATTTGACGGAAATATTTTATAGGTCGGCATCTATATAAATACAATGTCTAAAAACACATAAAAATGTGTTTTCAATAATAATGTAAATAGAAAAAAACACCCTGTCTATGAAACTCAATTTCAGGATTTTTTCAGGCACGTCGTTTTTGCGAAGCTTTTAACAATTTCAGTCGCTTTTCAATCTCATTTGAGGCGGCGATTTTATTATCCAGCCGGCCCTGGGTAGTTTGAGATAAGGCGGCCGGACTGGGGATAAACTCACGCCCGATCGGCTTACACGTGTTGACATTGCATTAAACCGATCCAACCGTTTGTTTATGGGCCGAATGACAATATTATTTTACGCAAGCTTAATTGATTGTTATTTCTAGACTATTGGGAGCTTTTCGATAATATGTAGGAGTGTGTTCAACCGATAACTTACAATCTTGCCATCAGTATAATATAATATCAATCTTAAGCGAACAGCATAACTTATGAAACCATTTAGTCAATTTATTGTGTTTATAACGAAAGGTTTTCATAATATCCGATATCTTCAGTGTGTCCATGGTCCAGCTATTGAAACCCACCAGTTTCGAATCTACAAAATTAATGACTACCTAGTTCTAGTATATACAGAAGCTAAATTAGCAGGATATTAAAGATGTCTATTGAATATTAATTAAATAGGCTACTCTGAATTTCAATATCATTTATTAGTTTATTAAAATTGCATTTTTAATATAAATAAAACATACTTCCCTATTAGAAACGAATCCTGGAGAAAAATTTGGACGTAGTGGGATTTGAACTCATTTCTTTCACTACCAGGATGAGAGCTTTCAACCATTGAGCTATCGGTTAGTTTATGTTTATGATTTATGTAATTTTTTATCATATTTATGACAGGTAACTATCTGAAAGGTATGTTGAAATCACTATTTACCTTTACTAAATTAAATATACAACTTTTTTTCTAATAGGTAGATATCACAGAATATGTTTCTACGGCTTTATAAAATATATCGTCAATAATAAAGAATGCAACATTCTCAAATAAATGGTTCATGAATAGAAAAGATTATTGTGTTGAATATTTATAGAGTTTAATATATTTTTTTATTCAATTTTCAATTCAATTCAATTTATTTATTTTACATATTGTGGACATTACAAATTATAAGTTTAAGACGTTCACAACATGACATAAAAAAGAGATAGATAGTATGTTATTAAACAGTAGAAATATGTACATACAAAAATATTAATTATACAGGTAGGTACATGGAAATACACCGGATGAGTTAAGCAGACCCTATTTTAAAAATTTATAAAATAACGTCCACCTACACTCATCCTCACGTAGGTGGAATATATCAACACCCGAAGCAATTTCGTTGAACATAGTTATCGCCCTCCCAATTGGCTTTACCACTGGCAGGTTGGTTCTGCACCTTGGGAGCATAAACAACTGATGTTCTCTATTTCTAAGATAGTTATCAGGGACACACAGGTCAACACTGGCCAGAATGGCAGAGTTCTCATTTATACCTCGTATAAGTCGAAAAAAATACGTAGCTAAATAAAGATTTCTTCTAAATTGCAAACTGCAGTATGTAAGCATGCCTAAGAGAAAGTCAGTTGGATAAAGCCACGGATAGTATCCGTACAACCTCAAATAAAGGAGTCTCAAGAATTTCTTCTGAACCCTCTCCACCATAAGACCATACTTCAACTGATGCGGTGCCCAAACAATAGACCCACTCTCAAGTCTGCTTCGAACTAAAGAATTAAATAAAAGTTTTAATACCGTAACATCCGAAAAGACCCGGGAAGTACGCATGACGAAGCCCAACATTTTAAGCGCCTTGTTACAAATGGTAACTATATGGCTAATAAATGTCAGTTTATTCTCAAACGTAATGCCAAGATCCCTTACAGATGATATTCGTGACAGAACTCTGCCATGCATCGAGTATTGGAAAAACAACGCTTTTGAGGCTATGGTAAACGACAAAAGATTGCATTTATCAATATTGAATTCTAGTTTGTTACGCCTGCCCCAATCTAATATATTATCTATATCAAGTTGGAGCTGACGACAATCGTCCACGGTGACAACTTCCAAAAAGAGTTTCAAGTGATCAGCGAACAACAAAAACATAGCATTTTTTATTACCAATGCTATGTTATTTATAAAAATCGTGAACAGCAACGGCCCTAAGCTTGAGCCCTGAGGGACACCAGAAAATGTGTAAAAGTTCTGTGACTGATAAAGGCCGTACGATACGTATTGTTGACGGTTCCTAAAGTAACTCCCGAATAGCTTCAAAAATCGATCAGACAATCCAATAAGTTGGAGTTTTTCCATCAGGACATCATGATCGACTTTGTCAAATGCTTTCGAAAAGTCATTGTAAGAACAGTCAACCTGGTGGCCTCTATCCAGTGCCGATGACACATATTTGGTAAATACCATCAGGTTAGTTTCCGTTGATCGGCCTGCTCTAAATCCATGCTGTTCATTTATTATAAATCACTCAATTTTTGGAGAAATCATGTTGTGCATGATCATCTCAAGAACTTTTGCTGGTGCAGAGAGAACAGCTACCGGCCTGTAATTTTCCACTGATGACTCTGTACCACTCTTATGGATTGGAGTAACCTTCGAAATCCTCCACGTTTCCGGAAAGATACCTGTCTCCATTGTAAGATTATATATATATGCAAGTGGGCCTTTGACAAAATCAACACACCCCTTTAAAAAAAATGTAGGGACGTTATCAGGTCCCAAAGAGTGAGTATTTTTTAGTTTTTTAATAAATTTAACACATCATTCTCATCAACTGGAAAAATATCAATGGACTTGGCACCGCATGATGGCTGTATCGACGCAGAGGCAACATCCAAATAAGGAATACTACTTGCGTAGACAGACCTGAAGTGACCAGCAAATGCTTCTGCCACTCCATGTCCGGTCACCTCTTCGCCTTTCCAACTCATCGAATCGGCATACCCGCCATCCCTTCTTAAGGTGACGCATCAGTGAAACGCCAAATAATTTCCAACTGTAGGCGCGACGAAATTTTGGACTCGCTGCCATTCACTGAGAGAATCTCGAGTCAGAAGCACGTCACTTTGCTGCGTGATGGCGACGGGTCAATTTATTCTAAAATCGTGTAAAGATGACTAAAAACGTTACCCATTTACTTTAAAAAGAAAACATGTCAATGAATATATTATTATTGTTACTAATAGAACAATAAACAGAACATAAAATGTACGTATGTTGGATTTATATGAAAAATAATATTTCGTTTGACAGGTGTCATTTGCACCCGCGACCCGCAGTCCGCGCATCGCCTAGCAACGATCTTTTTAGACCGTGCCTCAACTAATGCATGGCCTTAATGATTTAATATAATCCCAAAACGATTTGGGATTTTCACGAATGCAATCTTCTACCGATTCCATATATATTCGTACGTATTGGGTAGGTAGGTACTATTAATGGATGTTAAAATTTTTAATTTTACTATCTCATTTATTACAATGTCGAATATTATTACCTAAGTATATTTTTTTCATATTCGGTAACGTTAACTAAACTGACCTCTTCTGGGATTAGACTGGAACCGACTTCTGGTGGTCTTACAACTAGGAGTAGCTTACATTTTATTTTTATTAAGGATTTACTTGTATTTTATGTACCTATATGTACACATTTATTTAGCTGTAAGATGGTAAAATACCTTTTGCCAAATGATCTGCTAGTAAGCCATTGGTAACTGGTAATTGTATCAATACTAAATCAATTAATCACACCATACCCCTTAATATGGTATCAATCGGTCACGCATGTGAAAACATTTATATAGGTATGTAGTATATAGGTTGTAGGTACCATGGCAACAGATTGATATAACACTTTATTATTCCAGAGGTCAGAATTTCCTATTGTTTTTCCGGTAGGTACTTTCTTTTCGGGTCACACGGTTTCATATTTTATTCATACAACACTCGTAAATAAATACAATTTTATTTATCAAAGTATTTTTATGGTGCACATGTAATATTTTAGTTGATACCCACTTTCATCAATAATTTATCGTATTTTTTATTTTTACAAATATTGCATTATTTCGAGGTTTACATAGACTTTTTTCATACAACCGAATAAGATACAAGATTTACGAGTAGAACCAGCGATAACCATATCGTTGATACTTACATTATAAGGGATAATCATGATATTATATTTGTATGGAAAATCCAGCGGTTTTTTTTTGTTTCACAACGCACACCCTCGAGTGGGATGCGCCTATTTTTCACCAAATAGTTTTGATAAAATGCATTTTGAATGATGGGGGTGTTTTAAACTTTTGGCTGCTATGATATTTTTCAAAATCTGCCGAGGTGAAAAGTATCTGTTCTTGGAAGTTCGTTTGTCAGTCAAATGGAGAGACAAAAAGGTTTAACGAAATTGGAGAGTTCATAGTAGTGAAATTATATCCGATCTATTCTGCGATAAGGGATGAAGGTTGAAGTGTTGTTGTCGCATGAAAAATAAAACCGCAATTAAAGCATACAAATCCTTTGACCGAATATCGGCATATTGCAATATAATGATTGCGTAATCTTGAATGAATATCTTGGAAATTAATCGCGGCATCTCGCAATAAATAATATGACAATAAAATGGCCAATTTTATTTAATATTGTATCGAAGCAATAATAATAATATGTGGAATATAATAATGGAGTCCTTGGCCGATACCGGACGTCCATGTCTGCCAGGTGTCCGCGATAATGCAATATATACGCAGTAGATAGCTAGATACCTAGCAAATGAAATGCCTATTCAAAATGACAAAGAAATCGAAGATTTGTTCACTTTCGCCCTTCCCACTTCCTCTGCGGTTGTAAGAAATAAATCATATAATCTTTAGTTCAATTCATAGATTCATTATGAGAGTTGAACGATAACCGTTGTAAATTTTCTAAATAAGGTGCTAAATTACCATTTGTTTCAAACCCAACTAATCATAGTAAACTTCACGAAGTGATCAATGTAATATATTTTTTAAACGAAGCGATTGCTAGCCATTTTCTCAATATTGAATCATTAGAGACATTCAAAAACAAAGATATTTATTATTTCATATTATTATTATATTAGAAATTATTCATATGTTTATATAATATGGAATTATTACAAAAAATAAGATGTTAAGTAGGTAAAAAATAATTTGAAAACATATAATAACACAGTAGGTACATAATATTATATTATGATATAGTGATAAAGTATAAAACAAAACCTGTTCTCAGAATGGAAATGCCACATGTTTCAATATGCAACAATTAGGATACTAGACGTTTATTAAATAATATCGACATATTAATTAAGACATTGGTTCCAAGCCTTTGTAGTAGCCAAGTAATTTGTGACCCCCCCGGCCTACATTAGCCAAATTTTTTTAAATATAGTGATACGTCATTGGATACAACACATTAAAAATAATCACAAAATAAAACTTTACATGTGTAAGTATTTTCATTTATTCATTCATTATTTCATTCCGTTTTGGCCACACACTATGATAGTTTACAATTAACAACTGTGTTTTTTTCACCAGATTCAAAATGTTTAATTATAGACACATAAATATTTTTAAAAATACATACCTATGCACTAATCTTTTTTTACATTCATAGAACAAATTTGCAATAAAAGCGCATGACAATGTTCGCTTTCATTATATTTTAAGAGTAGCTGGCGATCCCATCAAAATCACCTCGCGACCCTCCTGGAGCCCATGGACTAAGAAATTTGTTGAGTGATACTGGGCAAAAATAAAAAAATGGCCTTAAAGTCGAAACATATCATGGAGCTACGGTAGCTCGAGTTTTTAACCTCAATTCTCATTTCCAACTTCATTCTTTGGAGTTCGTATTTCCCACCGATGCCGCAAAAGAAATATATATATTAATTATTGTCATAGTTATTATAAACTGAAAGCTTTAAATCCAATAACACGCGATAGTTATAGTAATTTTGAATTTATGTGTATTACCATTACCTCTACGTACTTACATCACTCACTTCTCCTTAGGCGAACTGTAAAATAAGTCGGTAAAATCTAAAATAAATAACAGCGTGTTGAATTTAAAAGTATAGACTTTAAAATAAAATAAATATTAACTATAACTGATATGAAACTGGTATTCATGAATCTTTTCATTGTATTTGTACGGTTCACGGAGGCAAAAGGAATATACGAACTCTTATTAAAATATTCTCAGGTGTTTAAATATTCCTCCAAAATGGCTAAATTGGGTGTAAAAAATACTTATGCCAAAATAGCATACATCAATAAGTACGTACTTCCACACGGGTGATATAATAACACTACATCTACTTATATGTCGTTGAATCGAAGGCATGGTTCTAATATAATCAGTTAAAAACCATTTACATTACAATACCATTTACAGATACAATGCCAGTTAACACCATAAAAGAAATTAAAAACTGTTATAAAACCAACATCCACACTGTATTGTTCTGACTTATATCGTTATATTCCTCGTATGTTGATAACTAAATCCCTACATTTACATAGACGGACGAACATCCTGGCTGAAAAATATTCACGACTGACCTTTCCATTCAATCACCCGCCACATCTTCACACCAACACCCAACACGCATATCATGAAGAAACAACCGTTGGTCTTGAAAGTTATGATGAAAATAACCCAGAAGCAACCTCTCAATATCTTGGCTGGTGTGCCACCAGAGTGTGAGTGATTTAAATTCTTATTAAATCTATGATCGAATCTAGATGAGACGCGAAATGACATTACGTAAGGACTGACAATTAGGCGAAAGTTTGAATATAAAAAAAAGATAACATTATCTATTATTATTATATTATTACTTCAGTATCTGAATACATTACTCCTATCCCTATTTACATTAATCGTTTATTTTTGGTCAGTAATAATCTACTTCCTAGAACCCTTATACCTATATTATCTAGTGACGCTTCAATAAATTACTAGAGAGTATTAGACGATGGAATTACAATTAATATAATATGTAGGTAGGTATAAGTACGATATTTTCTTAAGTTATTTCATCTGCGAACCTATTCATAACTCCCATAATATTATGATATAGGATATGTTCATATTTTTTTCTTTAGTAAAATGTCTATTTGTATATAATGACATATATAGGTACATAAACTTCAAGCTGCATATAAATTATTTATCAAAATATTATCGCCTTTTTCTATTTAAAAATAAACACAGATATGATAACAACATTCTTTCTCCATTGTTGTCAAAGCAGGGTGGGTAATTTGAACACTATTGACTATTGATACCTAGTAGGTATTGAAAAGTGACAGTCGCGATGTGTACCTAGTTAGGTACTAAATAAAATTATGTGTTGATTTTTAAAAAAAATCGTAGATGTTTTCATAATATTGACATTTCATGAGATGGCTTGTACCCTGTTCCTATAGGTATATTGTTATGTAGGTACGTGTATAAAATAGATAAGAGAAGTTCTTGAGTATTATTACTATAATACCTGCTTAGTTTGGTTATTTACGCACAAATCGACGCCAAAATTTCTCGAATCATATCAGGTATCCTCTCGCTACAACAGTGGTCTCAACTCTCAAGCATTATAAAATGATTGTAAATCGATTAAAATCAGAGGTTCACGACACGGCTTATTTCGCCGCCTGATGAGGTCAGTGGTATAATATTATTATGTATGACGCATAAAATATAAGAACCCATATATGGAATTTAAATTAATTATAATGCTTATTCTTCAATAGTATCAGCTTATACAATGCGATCTGTCATTTATGCACGAATTTCGTCGTTTCCGTTTGCGCATCGATTGATAAATATTATTGGTAAAAATATTATTAAAAGCCGAAGAAAATACGCATTTTTAATATTATATAGCGTATATTTAAGCATTTGTAAAAATTTTTGTAAAAAAATATATTTTAAATTATATATCATATTTTTCCCTCTTCAACACAAAACATTCGCGTGCCATTAGTGGCACGCATGCCATATGTTCGCCATCCCTGTTTAATCTCATCAATCAAGAAAATAAATCATTTTTATAACACATTTCTTTATGCATTTCATTATCATCATCATTATGCACTACAATCTACAGCCTTTTGCGGATCTTGGCCGACTTTAAAAACTTTCTTTATCCTAGACAATCCAGCGCCGACTCTTTCCAGTTACTTGAGCTGATGCTGAGCATTCTTAAATCTCCTGTGGTGCAGTCCAACCAACTCAGTTTCGGTTGTCTAGGTTGTCCTCATAAACTCCTAAATAGCCCGCCTTGCTGATGATAACTCTATCCGGCAAGTGTCCAAACCAGTGCAGTTTCTGCATTTTCATATGCCTCGTTATATTTTAGTCTATATACATACATCGACCTCCAATCACCATTATCTCAAAGATAGTCCAGAATTCTGATAACTGTAAATGTTAATACAGGGCGCGGGAAAGTATTATATAGCGTTGTTTTGGTTTTCCTTGAGAGTGTCACGTTTTTCAGAAGCCATTGGATACCTCAATTACACCGAGGTTGATGCGGCGAGTTATTCCGTCACTGATATTACGTCTTTTGTTTGTGATAAGACAACGGATAAAAACAAATTACTCCACAGCATCGCCGTCAACGATAAGACTGTTATTATTATTTGCTGATGAACTGTGACGAACTTGCATGTATTTTGTTTTACTTTCATTTATTCAGAGTCCCATGTTTGCGGCAGCTGACTTTACATAAATGCCTCTTTGAGGGATTCTGGAAACAGGGCTATTAATGTCATTGGAATATACCAATTATAATACTGAATTTACTTATGGAATATTATGCATTACGTCACGAATAACCTTTTCTATGGTAACGTTAAACCGTTTAACAGAGGACATGCATGTGCATTTAACTGTCTTTATGCATTTAATAGCTGTGACGTATATAATCGACGTCATTCTGATTGACTCTTCTTCAGCTTTTAACGTTGTTACTAGAGTGATCTACGCGCTGATAGATTATTACAGAAAAAAAATGCGTGGCACGCATAAAACAGATTATGCGTTCCCTGGTGGCACGTAACACTGTACTAAGAAAAACGACCTTGTATTCATTGTATATTCCGAGGCCATATCGTCAAAGTGCGAAGCAAATAACGTATTAATATAGAATGATCGAAATAAAAATTGCCTACTTACCTGGGCATATCATGAATTATTTAAAAATAAACCGACAGTTATTAAGCGTTTTATTTATCTCTGGCAGTTCAGTTTGAATTGACAATGTAAAATCCGACAGGTAAATACTATTATACGTATTTCTATTATAGCCGGAGTAACAGAATAGAATAAAATGCCAACGGGTACAAGCAAGTACTACATTTTATTCTACTGTCGTGTTTTGTACGGAACAATCTGGAAGCGGAATTTGTTTTATTCAAATGTCGCTCGCCAAACGCGACAAGTGCATTCAATATGGTCGTACAAATTTTTAACAATGGAGTTTTTTCCATTTTGGCAAAGGCCTTGAAATAATATATAATGCCACAGATAAAAAGAAAATTAATAGATATTTTATTCATTTCACCAAAGTGACAAACTTGCCATCGCTTTTTAAAAATGTTGATAGGCTTTTATTAGTCTTTGTAGTTTTATTAGGTAAGAGTTTGGATCATTTAGTTTAGATTATCGTTAGTAT
Organism: Rhyacophila brunnea; assembly: GCF_057557595.1. Lineage (NCBI taxonomy): Eukaryota > Metazoa > Arthropoda > Insecta > Trichoptera > Rhyacophilidae > Rhyacophila > Rhyacophila brunnea. The sequence continues at coordinate 1,225,304 of NW_028232796.1, read as the reverse complement.
TACTAGATGACGAAAGTTCAACTATCGACTCATCGAAAACAACGAGGGACAACGCGAAAGAGGAAGGCTCCTTATCCTATAATTCGACCAGGTAAAGAACAATACGAGGCACTTACTATCTTCATCCATGCTGGTGGTGCTCAAAGAAAGAGTTTATTAAATACAAAAACAATCTTGACTTGCTCTACCGACATATTGTCTTTAGTGACATGATGTGCTCTCTGTACCGGACACCGGTACACTGACACTCTGCCGAAACAGTGGAGAAAATGTGCATTCGGGGTCTTGTTATGTCAAACGAAAACCGTGTTGCTTGACTGCGAAGTCACCATTGCTGGTCAGGAACTGGCTTACCCAGTGTGTCGGTAAGACACATGGCAACATCATCAGAATCAGTACTACATGCTAAACGCTTCCACGCCATATTGTTTATCATAAGCTCCCTGACGTTACCTAAGAGATGCTGTGTCTCTTTCTCCACAGTCCAACCACATTTGTTTTACAGTTTACAGTATATTGAAGAATAGCCTGTTGCGTTGTTGCTTGCCTTTTATCATTGCGACATGGCCTACCCAACAGAGTGAGAACCCATGAGTGAGATGACAGAGGGATTAACTGTATAAAATTTATAAAATATTTTATGTGGCCTTAGTCAAATTTGGAAAAGCCTATCAATGAATACATCATTCAGTGGCATTAATAAGTATAAAATTGATATTCGAAATGCCAATGAAACGGAATAATATGTAGAAGATTCGTACCTACGTCCTATCTACATACTTTTTCAGGAACAGATTTATTTAAATATTATTTCGTTCGTTCTGGAATACAATAAACCCCGAAGACGATTCTTGAGTATTTATATCTAGATTAAATACTCGATGAAAATATTCCGTTATGTATTCGGGAAGTTCGCTATCACAGTGGTCCATGAACTGTGTTAACAGTCCGTACATAAACACTAATTAATTATGTATGATTTTCTTAAAAATAATAACATTAAATAATTAAAAGAAATAGCAAACTATTCAATATGACGTAAGATGTTATTTTATTTATCGTACTTTTTCCATAATTAAAATTTATTTTAACACAGACCGTTTTTACCCTAATGAACATTTTCATTTGGAATAAAATTATAACTTATATAATTAATATTGTTTGTCATTATTACTTCCATAATATCTTTCTATCAAAGTAGGTATTAACAAAGAAATAAAATAATACTATTACATTTGTTAATGCTTGTAGAATAATTGATAATGGTTAAGGGGGGACATGCTCGTCAAAGGTCAAAATTGAGTTTTTATTGTATTTTCAAACCATGATCCTGGACACTCCTTAAACGTTGTAGATAATCTATTTATATAATTTTGAAGCCTTATTATCCTTTATATTTATTTTAAACATTTGATGACTGCATAAAGTATTTTTGTTACATAAAATAGTATTCTTTTATACCTCTCGCTCTAATGTTTTAGAATATAGTCATATTTCGGTACATAACTGTGCAGTGGTGTTAAGATTTTTTACATTTATTAATTTTTAAACGCATTTATAAAACCATTAGCATAATTTATTACGAGATAATTTTTGTAAAATATTCACGATAAAAAATTATATTGATAATCTCTGTGATCCCAAATTTGACAAGAATTAGGCATTTTATTATTCAAAAAATCGGCAAGATTAACACATTTTAGGATGATTCTAAAGATATTTATTATAAGCTATGTTTTTGACCATTCAAGTGTGATAAACATCTTATCAATAATGATTGCTTTATAATAATTATTGACCTAAGAATAAGGTAGTGTTTTTTTTAAATACGTCATTTCTTTTGTCATTCCCCAGTGGTTAAGCTACAACATACGGCCATAGCCATAAATCGACAAACTATAATTGAAGTAGGGAGTAAAATTATATTGACGCGCGTGTTTGAACATGTACCGTTTAAAAAAAAAATCAAATCAGTCAAATTTGGGATCACAGAGATTATCAATATAATTTTTTATCGTGAATATTTTACAAAAATTATCTCGTAATAAATTATGCTAATGGTTTTATAAATGCGTTTAAAAATTAATAAATGTAAAAAGTCTTAACACCACTGCACAGTTATGTACCGAAATATGACTATATTCTCAAACATCAGAGCGAGAGGTTTAAAAGAATACTATTTTATGTAACAAAAATACTTTATGCAGTCATAAAATGTTTAAAATAACTATAAAGGATAATAAGGCTTCAAAATTATATAAATAGATTATCTACAACGTTTAAGGAGTGTCCAGGATCATGGTTTGAAAATACAATAAAAACTCAATTTTGACCTTCGACGAGCATGTCCCCCCTTAAGTGATTACAAAGAAATAAAACATTTTGTCAAAGTATATTATGTACTAATTAAATATTCATGCGAAAAAATATAGCTTACGGGCCGCACAAAATTGTGTTTTTGCTAATTACTTTTCAATTGCAAATTAACACGATAATTAAAAAATTAACTAAAAGGGCCCGTAAGCATTGCGTTATAGGCTTATTGTATCTTATAATGTTATATTGTTATATTCGTTGACTTTTTATCATCCAGCGAATAACAGCACCCACAAACATGTTTATACAAATGTCTTTTTTTCATAACACAGTGTAAGAACTGTGTGTAGGTATATTGAAATGAGGGTACATATTGAACATTTACATTCATGTTTTTGAGATGTTCTCTCAACGTGATCAATATTAAGATTTTGTCTGAAATGGTGTGTCCAATTATTCTATTAACAAATCAATGGTTAGGTATAATGAGCAATAATAAATTGCATAGTTTTTTTATATTAATATAAGACTGTAGCGATTGGTTACATGGTTTTTAACTGTCATAATAATATGTTTTTCTTCTTCTTTACTCCACTTTTCGGACTCGTTGTAGAGACCATTCTGAGGAAATAACACAAATATTTAATTGTACTATAAGTATTATTTCATGTGACGTATTTAGGAAATCTTATTTATCATTTATTTATGCCCGTGGTAGTTTTATTGGTATATTGGTCTTCTCTGAAGGCATGTGTTGGATTCAGCTGCTGATAAATATGTATATTGATTTTTATGTATGTACAATGTTTCAATAATTTAATCCAATGACATGAACTAATTTGTTGGTCGACCGTCCAACAGTAATTTTATTATTTACAAAAAAATATCTGTAGACATTTCTACAGTAGACTTAAATAAGGATATTATATACTTCAGATCATGAAATATGAGTTTTACAGTTCAATTAGAATTAGAGTGTTTATTCCATTCAGTTATAGGTATCTTAATATTCGTCATTGTATGTTGAATGGGTTTGAACAAAATATTTACTCATGATTTTCAATATGTGGTTATCTAATTATTGAAGTGTGGTCCACAGATGCTGTAGTGTAGGTAGAGTAAGTGCATCTCCATTCATATTCGATAAATTACTATGTAATAACACGACTATAATTATATATAATGTACGAGTACATAGTATTATGTAAATATTACAGAGCTACCACTTGCTTTCATCTATAGCTCGCCAAGATAGTTACATAACCTTATAGCAAATAGTAGGCATGCATACTTGTGTTGCACACATACATGTGTTTTTTTCCAAGCAAAGTCATCGCACACCAAGCACACCTTATTATTTGTTATTGTAATCATTCAATTATTAAAAAATTCTTTATATACTAAAAAATATATTGATTGGCAAGAATTTATTTTACATCAAAGTCATATTAAAAAAGTAATTTTTTGCTGGAAGGAAACATTTTAATATTTTTTTTGTAAAACTGTTTGACAAGCACTGAAAATCTGTGTGGCCGCTTTATCTCGATTCTTTTTTACGTTTGGCTTAATCCGATTTATATTTCGGTAACACAAAGATTGAGAGTCAAAAGGAGAAATTGCTTTCTCATATCGCTAATACTGTCTTATTAATAAGGCGATATCTGAACAAAGAGAGGCATTTACTATGTATCACGATTCTATTCAAATTCACAATAGACAAAATAATGTAACAGTTATATTTTGAAATATAACGAGTGCGTTTGGTGCTCTATTATTTTGAAAATGGAAGACAAATAGTTACTCGATACTATTTTGAATTTGGAACAATAAATAAAACACAATTTATTTTTATTAAATCTATGCTAACATCACTGCATAGCAAGTATTCTTCTAGCGTTGATTAGTAGGCCAACGCAACCAAGATAACCAACAAAGAAAAGCAAGTTTATATGCCACAGTACCTGTCAGTGGCGAAGGCTCCATACTAAGCGATTATTTAAAGCTAACCTTCTATTTTCAAGTATTTAATTTAAATAAATAAATATCTATATTGTCTAGGACTAGGTAATAAAATAAAAATATTGATTGTCATCTATCGTCGGCATTTAGAAGTAGTAGAGCATTTAATTTAGTCAAGTTTCGAATCAAAAATAAATGATGAAAGGTCACAGACGTCAGTGCTAATTTTAGGATTATGTCGAACGTAATCCTTGCTGAATTCTCTACCGCGATTCCGTTGCCAACTTCATACATGTCTGCACATTTGTTCCAGACTAGTAAGCGCTACAGGACAAGCTTACATTCTATGTTGATTTGTTTATTGTCGATGACTATCTTTTTAAGCAAATAATAAATAATAAGGATGATTAAAAAAAACTATTGTGTTCGATCACATATAATTTATAAATTGTTATTAAAAATAAATATTGTATTTCGTGATTATTATTTAGGTTACTTTAGTCATAGACAAACATAACATGCTATTGACAGTTCATGTCATATTGACATTTCAAAGACGGTGATCAAGATTTATTTTATAATATAAAATTCAGTGTATTACTGTGTTTTGAATGTGGATAAATTATCTCATATTGTACCGAAATCATTCGTCAGTGCTTTGAATATATAAGTATTTATTAAATTGTCTAGTGTTTTCGTAGATTGCATAAAAAAAACATTCCCGAGTTTGAAGTTTCTTCAAAAATTAAAAATTATCAAAGCTTGACCTTCCAAGGGTTTCATTTAGATTTGAATACAGCAAAAAAACTTATATTAGACATTTTCACAACAATTTATATAATAAATATTCGTTTTTAACTGGCAGTTATACAGTAAACAAACTTTTTTGTTGGCCATGCGTATTGTTTGCTAAATAAAAGTGGAATTCTACTGCCATAAGTGATTTAAATAATTTGACAAATTCAGTGGTGAAACCTATGACCAGTGTGTCGTTGTCAATATCAAGTAATTTAAGTAATATCTTCTTATTTCTCGTAAGTTACCTGACAAGTGTGCTCTTTTTCTCTGATCTCCACAGCTTACCTCTTTCCAAAAGTCACCCTTCGCCACTGGAACCTGTGCTGATAATGATTTTCCACTACGGGCTAAGACACGCGGAGCTGCAAACTGCCGCGTTTACATTAAAAAGCTAAAATTCTTGAGAGACTTAAATTAGGTACCTATGAATACACGGCACGTGACACTTTGCAAATATAATTCATGAGAATGGCTGGAGTAACATTTAACTAAATGCAGAATTTCAGGGACTCACAGTTTCACCTCATCATCATCATCATAAGTGACCCAACGGTCCTAACCTCCTCCAAGAACTTCCTTCATCCACCTCTATCCTGGATGAGTATCCTCCACGTGGCGCCGGCCGCTCTAGTATCTTCGTTGACACCATCCAACCAACGAAGGCTGGGCCTGTTAATCGACCACCGACCGGCCTGGTCTGGTATCCAGGAGTCAGCGGTCGAGTACTATCCACTGTTACTAGTCTACTAGAGTCTACCAAATGTAGTTAAGTAACGATCAGATTAAAGAGCAGGCCATGCGAAACAAATCCAAGGTGAAAATGCGATGTTGGACCTGGCTCGACCACCTATTCAAGTCTAGACAGTAAACTTCAAGCTATCTGGAATTCGATATCCTGGAAGGCCGCTATATACTATTTACGGTATACTATGGAGATGCGATATCCTGGGAAGACACATGAAGACTGGCGAGCGAAAGGGATTCTTGGAGGTGCCGCGTGGTATCGAAACTCTCCACCCAACGTTGCATTTTTTTGTTCTTACCAATGTATAATAACTTGTTTAAAAATATTAAAAATGTGTAAACCTCCATAGAGTTGCATACGTTATAAGGTATAAATAAGTATGTATACCTAATATGTAATTGGCCACGGATTAGAACGACTAATAATTAACCGTATAATTAATTATTATATAATGACGATAAAACAAAAACCAACGATAAGGAAAATTATAAATTTAATTTTCTAATCTAAATTCAAATTGATTCAGTTGGTAGTTAGGATGAAAAATAATTTATTATTACCCGCCAAAAACAGTAGGTTCTTATGAGACGTCATAATAAAATGCCTGCTGATTTTCTAAAACATAATAATTACAAGATAAAAAGAACTTTTTATATACAACGTTTTTAAATTTTCTGCTCAAACTTGTACTTGATATGAAGCAAATAAAAAACAAACAAACAAACAAATATAGAATACTGAAATGTCATTTTGACATTTCATTTTGATTTCCATAGTAACGCACGTATATATTAATAATTTTGTTGCTTGGACCACCCCTTTAGCAACCAATAATAGTCTTTTACTTTTTGCGGATTTTTCTGAAATAACTTTCCATACAAAACAGAATTAACTGAAAATGAATTCAATTCTGCTTAAAGATGGCTAAAAGTATTAAAAGAATGCATTGGCATCGTGTTCAGATATATTCTAAAAGTTTCAAATGTCTAGCTTGTCGGGAACTTAGTTAAAAATCGATTGCAAGATTTGTACTGGCCAAACAACCACCGGACAAACAAGAATACGAGCTAATAAAAACGTTGTAAAAATAGGTATAGGTTTTGTGGGTGGGTAAGTTTATTAATAGTAACTAGATCATCAATATACAATTATTATGTAATTTATTATTATAGGTATTCGCTTATAATAGTATCTACCGAGTACCTAGGTATCTCCCTCATTTATCCATAATATTGTGATATTATGATATACTGATAATAAACTGGCTAATTATCTGAAACCATATTAACATTAAATAGATAAATGCACTAAAGTTGAGCGCCATAGTAAATAAATAATTACAAGATAAAAAGAACTTTTTATACACCACGTTTTTAAATTTTCTGTTGAACCATATAAACTTGACAATTCTATGTATTAATAAAAACTTTTTATTGTACTTGATTTAAGGGCGGACGTGCTCAGCGTGGGTCAAAATGGAGCTTTTATTCTATTTTCAAAGCATGATCCTGGAGATTCCTTAAACGTTGTAGATAATCTATTTATATAATTTTGAAGCCTTATTATCCTTTATATTTATTTTTAACATTTGATGACTGCATAAAGTATTTTTAATACATAAAATAGTATTCTTTGAAACCTCTCGTTCTAATGTTTTAGAATATTGTCATGTTTCAGTACATAAATGTGTCAATGTTTGACGACAGCGACCAGCGACACGCCCCAACAAATATGTTGAAATCAAGGCCTGAACAAAAACGATGCATAAGTGCGAGTGAGAAAGTATTCGGCACCCTTATAATCTCTGCGACACGCGCTAGAGTAAGATAAAACGCTTACAGATATGTGAGATGATTTGCTATGGTGTCGCCGCCAAATCTTAGTTTGTTGCTTAACTAAGCGTCGATAACCTGCGAGCGCGTGTTGCTAAAATTGATATTTTTATGTTAAACATAAAGTCAGTGGTAAATATTTTTAGTTAATTAAGTAGAAAAGATGGTTCTGTGTGTTGTATTAAAATATGGTAGCCGTACTGATAAGCAAGAAGATGGTATTACGTTTCATAGGTAGTTGATACATGTTCATGATAATTTATTTGTATATTATTATATATTTTATTATCAGTGACCTAGTGTTTCTTTAAAATAACTTAAATTGTGGATATCTTTACCTAATGGTTGCATTTTGACCGCTTAAAAATACTTTATAACGTAAAAAAATAGAAAATTATATTTTAATTCTGAGCGTCTAGTGCGAGCACTAGCGAAATGGTCTATGGCCTCAAACATTTGTGTACGAATGCGTTCGCTCGCCCACAAACCAAACGCACGGAACGCAGCTTCATTTAGCAATGCAACGGGCGGCGTCTAGATGTATCTATAGTCTAAGCTTGAAATATACCTAAATATCTAAATCCACCCAACTTGTACATACCTACCTATATCTAGTGTCAACTTCATAATGGAAATTAAAAATAATACATATACAAAATTATTAACCAATGAAGAACAATCAGTTATTTGATTATTGATTCTGTATTTATTATGAAATCGGTGATTTTCATCATTCACGCTCCATGAATCGAGATCTAATTCACCTCAAACTACCTGATTAATGTTAACCATTATTTTGCAATTATTAATGTTTAGTTGGGAAACAACTGGAGTCGGTAAACTTTGTGTGATAGTATTGACAACGTGATTTATGTTAATTTACTTACTGGAAAACATAATTAATCATCATTGATTTGACAATTTATGTTCAAAGTGACGCCGCCACTAAAATATATCAAAACTTAACAAGCTGGGGTGGTTCAAAATTGATCAAAAAATGACTAGATAATTATTTATTTGTTTTTATATTAGAGAAACGAAAAAAATCTAGTTTTTTCTACTTAAGGGCCCACATGCTCAGCGTAGGTCAAAATTGAGCTTTTATGGTATTTTCAGAGCATAACCCTGGACATTCCTTAAAAGTTGTAGATACTCTATCATTGGTCATAGACATAGCTTATAATCAGTATCTTTAGAATTATCTTCAAATGTGTTAATCGTGCCCATTTTTGAATAATAAAATGCCTAATTCTTGTCAAATTTGGGATGAAAAAGATTATCAAATATATTTTTTTACCGTAAATATGTCACTATATAATGTTAACATTAATTTTACTAATGGTTTTGTAAATTCGTTTAAAAAATAATAAATCTAAAAAATCTTAACATCACTTCACATGGACGTACTGAAATATGGCTATATTCTAAAACATTAGAGCGAGAGGTTTAAAAAATACTTGTTATGTAATAAAAATACTTTATGCAGTCATCAATGTTTAAAATAAATATTAAGGATAATAAGGCTTCAAAATTATATAAATAGGTTATCTACAAGGTTCAACGAATGTCCAGGGTTATGCTCTGAAAATACCATAAAAACTCCATTTTGACCTACGCTGAGCATGTGGGCCGTTAAGCTGTACAATTGACCACCACGCTCAGAATCTTAGGCAAGCTAAAAAATATAATATGTACTGCGCACTTATTGCGATAATTAATAATTAAGGACGACACATGGTATCACAGTATTTCAAAATATTGAAATATCTATGCGTATTGACTATTTGGATTGGTTTATAGCTAAATTAGGATAGATTTGGTGCGTACACAATTTCCGTTATTTTGTGAAGCATTTGTACGAGTATTAGCACAAATTAATGTTAACGTTTAGTAAACTGCATTGAATTCGAGTTTACAGCCAATAATTATAAATAATACCTTTGTTTATATATTCCTGTATAATGCAGTGGCAGAAATATAAATAAAGAAATGTCAAAAATATTAAAATTAAAATATTATTTCAATTGTTAATTGTCTACGGCGGTCAATTTTCCATAGATAACGTAAATAAGTGGCTATTAAGTACTACTTGGATGATGACGTTTAAACAATTATAATAAATGAAATAATAACAATTGAACATAATAAATTAAGTATATTTAATATATATTTACATATAGTACCCGCAGTAGATTACAGTAGCGAAGACTACATACTAGGCAAATATTTGAAGCCTACCTTAAGAAAAATATTTTTTAATTGCATATTGACTTATTTATATAATCACTTGATTATATTTTCTATAAAATAATTTATTTTGCTAACGAGAGATGCCTTAAGTGTAGTAATGTATTACACAGATAATAAAAAAACAATCTGCAAAGGTTTTAAAAAATATACCACACCGCGCCATCTGTCTTGACGTAAATGAAGGTCGGATTATGTTTCAAATATTTCTCATTTTTTTTCATGTAGACTTTACGTCACGTAGCTCCGCACAGTCTATCGAATTGTATGAATTAAGGTAAGCTCCGATCGCAGAGCCAAAAAGTAAATAATTAATAATTAGATAATTTAAAAAATAATTTCTATGGTGTTAAATCGAATATTAATACATATAGACTGTTTTTTAAAGTTAAAAGAACTTTTATCTTATGATTTTTGATGTTTATAAATGTTTTGAAAAAATACGTAATTTAAACTGATCGCTTAATTTTATGTCGTCAGTGAGTTTTTGAAGTTTCATTAAATTAGTGTGTCGTTGTCATTGGTGTGTACCTATTCATTAGTAGAAACATCGTATTATCTTCTTATTTATCGTAAGTATGTATACCTGACTGTTCTTTTTATCAGATCTCCACAACCTACCTCTTTCCAAAAGTCACCCTTCGCCACTGGTAGATTAGCACACATGGCTTGAGAGTTTGAATCCCGAAACTGGCTCAAAGTCATATTTTTTTCAATGTGCGTTTCACCTAGCTAGAGCATTGAAATTATGGGACGAGTGAAAGGCCGTATATAATCTGATACAATTCGGCTAAACCGAATGCGAAGAATGAAATATTGCGCTCAACTTTTCATTATTTACAGCTCTGCTTGTAAGCGCCTACAGCCCTACGTACTCATAGGCAGGATTATAATATTTATGTAAAAGCCCTTATGTTTTCTTTTTTTTGTACAATCCACGATGATCAATTCGCGATCATGCTCTTACAAGATCTTATGCAAATTGCGTATATATATAGTGTAAGTAAGTATAATATTATGGATAATTAAAGTAATTTGTGAGACTCATTGGCACGACTAAATAATATTATCTCCAGTTCGAAATAATGTAATAAACTGAGCATCCAGTCCACCCCTTATTAATCGGGCATAAGGCGCAAATAGGTGACATAAGGTGGCCAGAGAATATCTCGGGAGCAGTCATCCAAAACGGAGTTAGGAAAAAACTCAACTGTGCTTTAACATAGTTTTCTTTGACTTTATTCTAAGTTTGCCCATGTGAGAGAGGAGCACGGAGAAATATATAAAACGATAATAAACAAAATCAAAGGTGATACAAAAATATAATAAGAGAAAACTTTAAATATAATATTGGTAATATTGAACCACGCCTCCACAATCGCAAACAAGAATTGACAAATTATTAAATGTTATTCAAAGTGGTGTTGACTTTCGTCTTTAACTATTAATTATTGTAATATTGTATAACTAGCACTATTAACCTAGGCAAATTGATGAATTTATATAACATAATAGAATGTCTATCTCTATACCGTACATACTTACATAATAATATGTACAACATTTTATAGGACTAGTAAAGAATTACATCATATTATATTATTATATGGTTGGTCAGCACTTGAATAAGATTAATGGATTTAACACACTAGATAGGTACCTACATTATTATTATTTCCATTGTTAAATATATAATATGTACTAAGATGAATTAATAGGTAGGCATCTTGTAGACACCAATCCAACTTGAATGAAATATATATTATCAAAATAATTTATGCGATATCTGTGTGAGTTATAGGATTTAGGTACCTATATTGTCACATGATCTCCAAAAAACTATTGTGATACATAAGTTAACAATGCCCAACTAAACGGACGGAATTTTTAATTAATTATAATATTATATTTTAAAAAGAATTCGATGGTTTCTATTAAGGACTGACCGAGGTGTTAACCACATGACCGCATAACCGCATGAGAATGATAATAATGCATGTTGTCGTGTTTTCTTGTATTTTTTCGTGAATTTACTATGAACGAGGAAATAAATTAATCTCCATAGCCATTGCCTACTCAAGTAGAAAGCTAATACATTCACAGCGAGTGGTCCTACCTTTTCCAACCCCCCCCCCCCGTTGTTGTCTACGAATGACCTGTCATTGTTCTATAGAGTGCTCATACTGACGCGTCTGTCGTGTTTACACAGGGAATGGTTTGATTTGGATAGATGAGTTACATTATAAATAATACACTAGCATTGACACACCTTCTACAATTATGTAATGCATACTTAGATCAATGCTACATATTTTTTAGAAATCGATATTACCACCGGTTTCTGTGTGAAGGGCTAGTCTGACTTTGACAACTGATGAATAACAGGAATGTATAGTATTTATAAAAAAATAATACTGATAGTTAATATATTTGATTTGAGATTTTTTTATAATTCAATTTGAAACGAGAAAAGGCTAAACAATATGTCAAACAATCGGGGATCTGTTTTTTACAATTGAACAGTGGACCACTCGTTGCTTGTGCAAAAAGATATGCTCAGGCTTTATTAATCTAAAGATGGCGCTGCCATAGCAGATTAGTTTCGTGATTTAACTTTCGCATAATATATTTAAGGCGGTTCATTTTGCTCTATCCGATTTCACGAAAGCATTTTCACGGAGCGAGTAGAAACAAGATTAGATTGTTTTCATTTGAATTGAAAATTTCAACAAATAAAGGTTAAATTAATTTCTTAAAATAACTCTCCAATTATATTGTTTAAGCAAGCAAGGAAATGATTTTCATTATACTGAAGTAAGTAACTATGTACGAGTCTTAAAATAAAACAAAATGGCATTTGATTGAATGAATATAATACACCTACTTACAATATATAAGTGTAGGTACATCATAAAACCCCATTCTAAAATAACATATTAAATACAACATTAAGGTAACCCGAGAGCAGGTTAAGAGTGAATATACTGCTTTTTGGCGACATCTAGCGATAGACAGAAAAGAGCAATTTAATTCTATTAAAATTGTGTTTTTTTAATAAATACGTTTCAACTAATAATATTCAAAAATAATTAATTTTAATTTTTAAAAAATCCATTCATTGAAGGCTTTCAATTTATTATTTTATTATTATGTTATTTTTATTATTAATATGTAGTTTAATGTAATCGATACCTCAACCCAGGCCCAAAACTACCGACGTAATTTATAATATACTCACAACCCTTTTCGATACTTCGGTTGACTAAAAAATAAACACAGGTTTTTCAATTAGTAACAAAATATAATTTTATAATACTATATTATAAAAAATCTGTTGCCACACACTAGATTACAATAATATTATATGCATTGATAATTAAAACAAAACTAAGGTCAACCAACCAAGTCTCTGCACCGGGCATATAAAATAAAACTAATTTTCTCAATTAAATACACCGTCAACAACAAACTAATAACGCAATAAGTAATTTTGTTGAAATATTTGTTCAAGTATTAATGTGATTGGGTTCATATTTTACTCCCTCTTCAAAAATGTGTATTTTCCATACATTGTGAAAGGTAGTATACGTAGTTAAAAAAATATTTCTTAAAAACTTAGTAGGTACGTAGTACAATTAATTCTAAGCTTATTTTTAAATTAAGTACCTACTTACATAATTTTATAATAAAAAGTACCGGAGCATACGGTAAGCACATGGTCGAAAATAGAGTTAATCCAGAAATTAATTCTTGAAAATTCTCGAGATATCGGGAAATTTTAAAAAAACTAGTAAAAAATTCTAAAATCAGTGTAAAAACAGACAAATTTCAAAAAAATATGTTTTTTTTATTTATGTAAGAAGACAAACAAACATAAGTAGGAAAACAAAAATAATTTAAAACATTACTTATTAAAATAGAATTTAAAAAAACACAGACTGTTAATCGCCGCGTCTGACAATCGCGTACGCTTTTGAGATACAAAATTCACAGATGTTGAAAAATTGCGCTCATTTGAGTCGACGTTGGCTTAATTATTGTGTTAAATTCCCCGATCAGTCTTTGAACGTTTTGTGTTTTCTGTCCACTTCTTTTATATCGAAAAATCGTTTTTTCAATTAATATTTGATAATAAAGAAATCTCGAGAAAAGATTCTTGAGATTCAGGATTCCCCGAAATGTTAAAATTTTCAATTCTTGAGATGCGGGATGGAAAATCTCGAAAATTTCTCGAGAATTCCCGTCGGGAAATTCCCGAAACCCAACTCTAGTCGGAACTCGAGCCACTTTCCTCAGTAAAGTTATGTGAGACCCGCAACGCGTAGACTGTTTTTGTAGCATTGTTTGGTAGAGTCGACGATGGCCAGTGCGACGGAGCTGTTGAGGCTGTGCCACTAGTGTGCGGAGTATCATAATAATAAGAGATAATTTAATTAGTTTTTCTTTCACTACATGCACTCATAATTTGCTTTATTATCTAATCATTCTAATCTATACACCTATGCTTATTGTTTACTATCATGTAATTGATTAGTTCTGTTATAGTTTGTAGTCAGTGTTTGCCTATAATGACACTCTGTAGTATTTTATAACTCACAAATGGATATCCCTGTTGCAGAATTAATAATTTTATGTATTTATAGAAAATATGTAAGAATCTATTTATTGATACTACAGTTCTGAGCTTCCTGTTCACGAAAGGACTTCACAATGATATTAATATTTCATATTTACTAGTCTCGTTTGCTTTTCTCATGGCATACATTACAATATAATCCCTTGGGAAAGGCACCAACGGCATCCAACGAAGCGAGATTAAATGCATGTAGTAATAATAATTACCTAGGAACATTCGTTGAGATAAAATACAGCGCGCATGTCCGCAATAAAATAAAGGATAATTTCGTATTCTGTCGTGACGTTCACATACGTGCACAATATTGTACATACACTGCGCATTGCACACGTGGATTGCGCACTGTATTCACGGTTATGCTTATGCACTATCTGAATCTAAATAATTCTCTTAATTATAATTTACCGATTGACCAATTTATCAATGATACGCGTTCTGTTGAAACGTGAAAAATATGTACCTACATACCTTTACATTAAGCTAGCAAAACCTTCAACTCCTTCAACTAAATTTAATATCTAAGCAGGTCACGGCTAGAGTTGGGTTTAGGGAAATTTCCGACTGGAATTCTCGAGAATTTTTCGAGATTTCCCATCCCGAATATCGAGAATCTTTTCTCGGGATTCGGGATTTCTTTATTATCAAATATTAATTGAAAAAACGATTTTCTATATGAAAAAAGTGGACAGAAACACAAAACGTTCAAAGACTGATCGGGGCATTTAACACAATTAAGCCAACGTTGACTCAAAAAGAGCGAAATTTTTGCAACATCAGGGAATTTTGGGTCTCAAAAGTGTACGCGATTATCAGACACAGCGATTGACAGTCTATATTTTTTGAAATTCTAGCTTAACAAGTAATGTTTTGAATTATTTTTGTTTTCCTATTATTTGTCTTCTTACATAGTTTAAAAAAAACATTTTTTTTTGGAATTTGACTGTTTTGATTTGACACTTTTACGGATTTTTACAGGTTTTTTTCAAATTTCCCAATATCTCGAGAATTCATCATTTCGGGAAATCCCGAATCTCGAAATTGAGATTTTCTCGGGAAATACCCAACTCTAGTCACGGCTCACGCATCTTGAACAGGGCCGCCAGGCCAGGATGTTTGGCGGGCACTTCTACATATCGCTAAGGAAGGGTAGTGTGATGGTCAACGGTAGTGTTCCCCAAATGGTATTCCGCGGAACACCAGCATTCCACAAGGTAAAATGAAATGTATTCCGTATATTTTAAGCATTTTTTTGTATATTTAAATAAATCCAATTGAATTGTCGGCACTCGGTATCATTATTATGAAGCACTGATCGCCATCTCCTTTTGTGGTATCCAAATAACATACGACCCTTCGTTATATTGAATAAATAACCATTTTATTAGTTTAAAATAATTATTATATAAATTTCTAAAGGCCAATTATTATTTAATTATATCACTCATCACATCAAATCAAATAAGATTGCGCAGCCATATATTTTAAAATGTTAATAATCTTTAAGGAAAATAATACTATTTATTTTTTACTAATAAAGCAAATTTGTTGTGCATGTTTATCTAATTTAATTGGTTGACCCGCCGCCTAAGCCCAAGTCCTCAGGCATCAGTCCCCTTCCCTTGTAGGGACCAGAAATAGGTAGGTACCTAAAAAAATAAGGTAATTTCTCAAAAACCAACCACAACTCAGAAAGTTGCTCATTGAATCAAATTTGAACACTATTTTTTACTGTCTCCATAAGAATATACCTAAGTATATTTATAACTTTGTGGTTACTCATACTCATGATTCAGTTAGTGTAATACGAGAGTGGGTCAATAAGTCCT
This sequence comes from Rhyacophila brunnea, assembly GCF_057557595.1. Classification (NCBI taxonomy): domain Eukaryota; kingdom Metazoa; phylum Arthropoda; class Insecta; order Trichoptera; family Rhyacophilidae; genus Rhyacophila; species Rhyacophila brunnea. The sequence goes on along the minus strand of NW_028232796.1, from coordinate 1,208,945 downwards.
TAGAAAAGCCGACAAGTGGCGCGACTAGTACTGTAAGCGGTTTGTTTTCATGCAGCGGCACTACCGATTCAGTATGCTGCGAAGTTTCAATCAGATTGGTCGGGTTGTTGTGTGTTTCTCGTACATTTAAAAAAAAAATTGCTTGTGGAAAATGGAAAAATGGAAAATGGAGAAAATTGAGTTTAGAGCTGTTATTAAACATTTTAATATAAAAGGGTTAACAGCAAAGGAAATAAAAAATGAGTTGGATTTAGTTCACGGCATATCTGCTCCTTCACTTGCAACTATTTATAACTGGTTAAATGAATTTAAACGTGGTCGTACATCAACAAAGGATGAACCACGCTCAGGACGTCCTGTAGAGGTGACTACACCAGAAATGATCAATAAAATCCACGATATGGTATTAAGTGACCGAAGATTAAAGTTGAGTGAGGTAATTGAGGTTACAGGGATCTCAAAAGGTAGCGTCATTTCTATTTAACATGACAAATTGGGCATGAAAAATATTTCTGCAAGATGGGTGCCGCGTTTGCTCACAGTCGACAATAAACGCAATAGGGTGGTGGCGTCTAAAGCCCTGTTGTCGCTCATGCAACGCAATCCGGATGAATTTTTTCGTCGCTTTGTGACTGTAGATGAAACATGGATACACCACTATACTTCCGAGACGAAAGAACAGTCAAAGCAGTGGATTGCGAAGACAAACTATGTCCAAAGAAGGCGAAAACCGTAAAATCAGCTGGTAAGGTTATGGCTACTGTATTTTGGGATGCACGTGAAATTATTTTCGTTGACTATTTGGAAAAAGGAAAAACAATAACAGGGGATTATTATGCATCTTTATTGGACCAGCTAAAAAACGAAATTGGAGAAAAACGGCCTCATTTAAACAGGAAAAAATCCTCTTTCATCAGGACAATGCCCGTGTTCACACATGTTTACGATCAATGGCTAAAATTTAAGAATTGAAGTTCGAATTGGTCGACCACCCACCGTATTCGCCAGATTTAGCCCCCAGTGACTTTTTCCTTTCCCCAAACTTAAAAAAATGGCTAAGTGGACAACGTTTTTTTTCAAATGAAGAAGTCATCGATCGGACAAATGCTTATTTTGAGGACCTTCCGAAAACTTATTTTTCTGACGGTTTAAAAAAAATTGAGAAACGTCTAACCAAGTGTATTGAGCTCCAAGGAGATTATGTTGAGAAATAAAAAAAAAATACAAAAATAAAAACTGTTTTAATGCTTTTTTCTACGGAATTATTGACCCACCCTCGTATTTATAGTAAAGTTTGTAATATTTTAGTGATAAAATTGTGTTGTATGCAATGAAAACGAGCCATTAAATGCAGCATGACTATTAAGATGTGTGCACACGTATTCAGAAACATAATAATATCGTCACGTCTACAGATCCGTGTGATCAAAATGCACGTGTGGACGCAACACGCATTAAAAAATATTTCAAACATCATAAATTTAACAATACCATCGTATACTCATAAAGAAATGTTTACATGGCATATTAATTAATAAATATTTTTAATCTACCCTTCCAACAATTATATGAAAAATATGGATAATAGGTTAGTGATTTGCTACGATGAGTTAAATTTTATCAAAACTTCACAATTTCTTTGACTTTTACAATATATGCCACGGTGGCCCTGTTAGTAGGGTAGCGGTCTCTGTAGCGATTTAAAAAAATGTTTGTTTGATCCTGAGCAAGTACCCAATAGGTTGGGTGATCGGCTTATATTTATTCTCCGTAAAAAAATCTTTTATTATGACCTCCACTATACGAAGGAGACTTATAAATTTCGCTTAGGTAATTTAGATTTATTTTTTTATTAAATTAATTTTATTATGTATTAAAATTAACAACGAATCAAGTACCTACTTACCATATTAATATTTAATGGTACCTATATGCTTAATTAATTAATTTACTAACAATTTAAAAGTCTAGTATTCATCCGATTGAGTAGGTATTAAAGTGTTTGTCATAATAGGCACCTATATGGTTATGTTCATATTTATTTGATGACATAATATGTTATTCTTTTTTATTCTACTCGGTACCTATTTCTTTTAAAATAATAGTACTATAAAAATACTGGAGCAAATCTGAAAGGAGTAAGATAGGAAATATCCTGATTTTTCGATATTCATACCTCCTGCATACAATAAGCAGCCTTCGAAATATCTATGAACTTAATACTAAATTTGTTAAATAATGTTATTCAATAAATTATGGCCTTTTTTAATTAATTTTTTTGGCAACCTTCAAAAAGTATAGACAGTATTGAAAATTTTAAGGGGGGACATGCTCGTCGAAGGTCAAAATTGAGTTTTTATTGTATATTCAAACCATGATCCTGGACACTCTTTAAACGTTGTAGATGATCTATTTATATAATTTTGAAGCCTTATTATCCTTTATAGTTATTTTAAACATTTGATGACTGCATGAAGTATTTTTGTTACATAAAATAGTATTCTTTTAAACCTCTCGCTCTAATGTTTTAGAATATAGTCATATTTCGGTACATAACTGTGCAGTGGTGTTAAGATTTTTTACATTTATTAATTTTTAAACGCATTTATAAAACCATTAGCATAATTTATTACGAGATAATTTTTGTAAAATATTCACGATAAAAAATTATATTGATAATCTCTGTGATCCCAAATTTGACAAGAATTAGGCATTTTATTATTCAAAAAATCGGCAAGATTAACACATTTCAAGATGATTCTAAAGATATTTATTATAAGCTATGTCTTTGACCATTCAAGTGTGATAAACATCTTATGAATAATGATTGCTTTATAATAATTATTGACCTAAGAATAAGGTAGTGTTTTTTTGAAATACGCCATTTCTTTTGTCATTCCCTAGTGGTTAAGCTACAACATACGGCCGTAGCCATAAATTGACAAACTATAATTGAAGTAGGGAGTAAAATGATATTGACGCGCGTGTTTGAACATGTACCGTTTAAAAAAAAATAAAAAAAAATTCGGTTAAACGCGCGTTAACATAATTTTACTCCTTACTTTAATTATAGTTTGTCGTTTTATGGCTACGGCCGTATGTTGTAGCTTAACTACTAGGGAATGACAAAAGAAATGGCGTATTTCAAAAAAACACTACCTTATTCTTAGGTCAATAATTCTTATAAAGCAATCATTATTCATAAGATTTTTATCACACTTGAATGGTCAAAGACATAGCTTATAATAAATATCTTTAGAATCATCTTCAAATGTGTTAATCTTGCCGATTTTTTGAATAATAAAATGCCTAATTCTTGTCAAATTTGGGATCACAGAGATTATCAAAATAATTTTTTATCGTGAATATTTTACAAAAATTATCTCGTATTAAATTATACTAATGGTTTTATAAATGCGTTTAAAAATTAATAAATGTAAAAAATCTTAACACCACTGCACAGTTTTGTACCGAAATATGACTATATTCTAAAACATTAGAGCGAGAGGTTTAAAAGAATACTATTTTATGTAACAAAAATACTTCATGCAGTCATCAAATGTTTAAAATAACAATAAAGGATAATAAGGCTTCAAAATTATATAAATAGATTATCTACAACGTTTAAGGAGTGTCCAGGATCATGGTTTGAAAATACAATAAAAACTCAATTTTGACCTTCGACGAGCATGTCCCCCCTTAACGATTTATCTACGACATTCTGTTCAAGTGTGAATGAAATAGTAATTGCATGAATAAAGCAATGAATCGTAAAGAGGCCAAAAAAATTACGTCGATCGAAAACGTTGACAGTACCTACATTCCTACTACTATAATTAATATTCAAATATTCATATCATTTTTTTTTAAATCGCTCCACAGCCCAGGACGGGTCTTTTCCTCTTTAAGTAGCTAACTCTACTAGAAGTTTGACGGTTCTACTTGTGTGATATTGTTTATAGAATGTATGTATGCAATGACGTATTTTATCATAGCCATACTACACTTCATTGATCTGAGTTGGGTCGTAGACGTGTATTAATTAAAATAAAATACAACATAATATTGTATCTACTTTATCTACATTTTTAATAAAGGTCAGGAGTCAGGACAACTCGTCCACCCAAATTGACATTGCCAACTGATTCATTTTAGTGGACGAAACCGATACTAATCTTTATTTAAATGTGTGCATAAAGTGTAACATATGTTTTTAAATTTAATTAATACTAATTATATTAATGTTTTTTCACGCACGCGTCGCAAGTTGTCCGTTATATTATACATTTAGATATTTCATAGTCACTGCTGCATTTATTAATTTTTAATCATAATATTAAACTTGATAATGGTATTAAAACCGAAATAGTAATTAAAATATTTTCAACGCAAATAATTTAACTACCTATTACACGTCTCTTTCCATAATATTATACAAATTCTATAAACTTCATAACCATTTTGCTATGTAGATAAAAGGTTTTGGTTTATCATTGTGATAAGATACTTAATGCATGTTATTCACAGGCTAGGTCGCCGCATTAAAAGAACAATGCACTTTCGAGACGCGTTAATGTCACTTATAACTGCACTATCCACGCATAACGAATCATATTGAATGTAGGTATCTACAATGTTTTACCATGTTGAGATACTATACTAAACTCTTTGCTGTGGAGTGTGGACCCAGTAGTAAGTTGCACATTATGCGATTATGGGGAAATAATACAACGTGTGTTAAATTAAATATGTACGTAATTGACGTTATAATTGCAGATTTACAACATACGGCGAAATCTGACTTCCTCAAGAGAAATCCTAAGTATTTATTTTATGCCTTGATGGGATAATATATTCCGCAATGAGACATTTGACTTAATTCAAGTCATGATGGAAAGTAAGTTAGAGGGCAGCAGAAACGTTAATTAATTAAGAGCGTACATAAGTGAAACGGCAAATAATTTTCAACAGTATGTGGGACGTAATTTCGGCCGCTTTGCCAGTCGGAGAGCGATAGTCGACCTGTGAGCACGTCAATTTGTTTTGTGATGGCTTCGGAGGAATATATTCTCAAATCGTGTAAAGATGACTCAAAAACGTTCCGCATGTACTTCAAAGAGAAAACATGTCAATGAATATACTATTATTATTATGAATATAATAATAAACATAACATTAAAAGGACGCATGTTGAATTTTTATGACAAATTATATTTCGTTCGGCTCGCGTCATTTGCACAATCCGCGCATCGCTTAATCACGATCTTTTTGGACCATGCCTCAGCTGAGGTATAGCCTTAATAATTCATAATTAACGTTTCTTCTGCCGTCCACCAGGCGTCGATTACGGGATGGATTTTGGTCAATTGCACCATAGACATTAGGAATTGACTCGTAAAATTTAAAAAGCCTCAGTTCTCAGTGGTAATATAATATGATGTCATTTAGGTTATGAAGGAGAAGCATTAACCATTACTTTGTTTTTTTTAAACTAGCTTATTGAAGTACTAGTTCAATTTAACCGCGAGACCTTCTTGTATCACTTGATTCGTATTTTATCACTTACGGCCCGCCGCAGGAGTGAGACAAAGAAATGATGTGAATTCCCGAGCTTTCACTGAGGTATCATTTCCCCTTACCGTCGCGCAGTAGGTTATTTGTAGTTTTCACAGTATAATAATAGTTTTACAATTGACGATGAGTGCAGTAAAAACTCTCCTTGGAAATTAAATATTTATTTGTGATGGTGAAAGAAAAGTGTTGCTATTCAATTTGTAATGCTTCAGTATATCCGCCAAATATAATAAGTATGTTTATTTAAGTTTAAAAGGGGGGTGGGAGTGGTAGATCACTGCAAGTTTTAGTACTGGGCAGTAGATCATAGTTTATTAATTTGATGTTTGACTCGCCTAAAGGATAATATAAAAAGTTTACAGAACGTTAAGGCTACACTTCAGCTGGGGCACGGTCTAAATCTAAAACTATCGTGAATACGCGACGAGAAGATTGTGCAAACGACGCGTGCAGAACAAAACATAATTTGCCAAAAAAATTCAACATGCGTCTATTTAATGTTCTCTTTATTGTTCTATTAGTAACAATAATAATATATTCATTGACATGTTTTCTTTTTCAAGTAAATGCCAGCGAGTCCAAAATTTCGTCGCACCTATAGTTGAAAATTATTTGCCGTTTCACTGAAGTAATATGCTCTTAACAATATAATCATATTAATAATGTTGGTATTGAAACTTTAAATGGTATTTTGAGTTACGTTCAGACTTGCAAACTTTTATTATACCTTCGTCAACTGCTAGTCAACCGTAGCAAATCAAAAATTATACATTGTGTTTGCAAGGCGAATTTATTTTAAATATTTTGACTCACAAATTTAATAATGATGATAATAATATGATGGTTTTTTATGAGAGATTTAATATTGAAATTTAAAAAATTAAACATCTGTGATACGTTAAAAACACACCCATGGAACTGAATTTTCGAAAATTGTGATTTTATTTCATTAACGGGTGATTAAAAGTGATTATCTACTAAAAGTATCCTCGACTTACATAATAATATAATTTTGATGTTAGGTAGGTACTGAATAATAATGCAGGTCTACCTACAGTGCGAATTCTTTATTAATTCCTATTTCCGCATTTACTTTTCCGGCTACTACATTCATAATTTCATAATTTAGTGTGTAGTAGTATTCGATTTTGCTTGGCGATTTATTAACATTAAAATGCGTAAACCTTTGCTTAAAAGAGCATTATTTCGAATGTTAATATTTTGTGAGGATGAAAAAAGAAAGAAAGATTTTAATTCCTCTCAATAGTCCCAGATTATTTGCTATGACAAGTCAACACGATTGACAAGTCAACACGATATTGATTAATGTCGATTATAGGATAGATTCAATTTAATAAATTTTTACTAATAAAGTGTTTTAAATAATCAATAAGTATCTGCGTGCCACTGAATGCTGATAGGAATCGAGCAAAGCCGTTAAGAAAAGCTGTCGGACAGACAAATCATCTGGGTCACGATGCCCATTCACGAGGTCTCGACGAAGAAGAAGAAGAATTTTCTAAAACGATAAAAAATATATTGTTTTGAATTCAACAGTATAATGGTCGTAATACTCGTAATACCAAACCACGATTTGATATTATAAAGAAAGGTATTTTATGAAAATATGTAGAAAGAATTTAATACTTACAATAAATGTATGATTTATTAGAAATATAACTTAACTGTAGTAAACTACATTTTAATGAGGAAAAGTGTGGTTTTAAGTAGTGGAAAAGACAGAAAGAAATAAAAAAATAATTGTGTTGGACTAACTGATACATCATTACTTAAATTCAATATTAAGTAGATAACACAGTTAATAATATATTTTCTAAGAAATGAGTAGGGCTTAGCAGACCGATATTGTAATTTTGATAGGAACAATGATGAAGATTTATGATAATGTTAAATTAACTTTGTTAATTGATCAGAGAGGCAATAATGATATCAAGTGGTAAGCAACCAATTAATTACCCAAGTTAAATGCTACAAAGAAACGATGTGATAATTGTACAATACTTAGCGTTAATTTCCTTCTCTGCTATAACAATAGAGGCAGCCCATGCGAAGATGGCAAAGTTAATTCTATCAAAACACAATAGCACTTGCAATGCTAATTTTATTCCAGCAGACTGGTTGCTCGTTTCTTATGAATACATTAAGCATAACAACACTATGTAAACATAAACATCACCAGGTGAAGACTAACATTTACACTAAAATAACTCTATTGAAATATCACGGGAACAGTGGACTGATAAGTTTCGTGATAACGTGGCAGGTGCAGCCTGTTCAATTATTATGTACATAAATCGTGGCTTGAAATTCAAATTGAAGAATAAATAATTATGGAATAGGTATGTAGATAACTAAGTATATAACAAAATAAATATGATGTACAATAATGTTATAAAGCAATAACGGAAGAAACTACTATACTTAGGTACTTCAACGCAATGTCAGTGGCGAAGACGTGTATAAATGTTTTGAAAAATACGTAATTTAAACTCATCGCTCACTTTATGTCGTCAGTAAGCTTTTAAAGTTTCATTGAAGTAGTGTGTCGTTGTCATTAGTGTGTACTGTGTACCTATTCATAAGTAGTAATATCGTATTATCTTCTTATTTCTCGTAAGTATACTTGCTATTTTTCTCAGATCTCCACAGCCTACCTCTTTCCATAAGTAACCTTTCGCCATTCCGCAATGTACATACCTGTGAGGCTGTATGTACACTGATTGTAATCCAACACAGAATTTTCAATCCAGGGATTAGTATTTTTTTTTCAATAACGGAATTAGACAAAAACCTTTCAGTATAAGTATATAACTATTACCAACGTAGTTTGAATGACAATGAAAAACATGTTAGTACAAAATTTAATATTTTTTTGCACTTTTTTTGCATTGATGATTAAATTTAGTGCACATTTTTCCGATTCCCGATTTCAATTCAATCCCGGTATTTTAGGATCGAGAAATTGAGTGGACTAACAGGATTGAAATCCTAGCAGATATAACAGGTCGGCCAATAAAAAAAATGATGAAACATTTTCCATTCATTGACTTTTCCAACAAACTATTTTTTATGTCTAACCGTTTGTCAATTCAACGTTAACACATTATAATTATTATGAAACGAATAAAATGTAATACATTTAAACACAAGAAAAAGTTGCCAATAAAATTAATTTATCGGTTATTTATTTCTCACAATAATTACACATCTAACGATTACAAAATATTATCATTCAATTAAGATAGTAATTAATCATTTTTATTTTATTACACAATATTTTCGCCATTACGCCAAAATATGTTGGGATTTGACTAAAGCTTTAATAAATAATAAAAAGTAAATTAAATATTAAATAAATTGACAAATGTCGTCAACTCATTTCTCACACCTCGCCCGGCAAATGGTTTCCGCAATCGTTATTACGATGTGTTATGCAAGAGGTATTGAAGAATGAAATATCGAGAAGAGGCGAAGAAGCTAATAGGAGGCTTTCATCCAGCAGGAGAGTGATCTTGATTCCAGAATCAAGTGATATTTTGTAGAATCAAGATATAAGATGAAGGTTGGACAAATAAATAAGTAAGTAATTAATTAATTTGTTTATTATTTTATTGAATATAACTAAATTAATAAAATTTATTTACATTTAATGTAATAGCTATACGTATTATTTGCTAGTTTAAAAATTAACATTATTGATAGGCAATATCACAATGTCAAAATATTACACTAACTCAATTGTAAAATACAGTGTAGATGTGCATAATACAATGATAAACCTATCGCTCACACGCCATCGTCATAGATGAGTGAGTTTTCTTCGCTCATTGTCTACTATTCTAAATACGATTTAATGAAGTTTACCGTTGTGGTATATTGTTGATAACATTATTTTGCCTCTCTTCCATGGGTTGGTACTCTTAAGTTTAAGTCATTTAAATTCATTTAAGGCTATACCTCAGCTGAGGCATGGTCTAAAAAGATCGTGACTAGGCGATGCGCGGATTGTGAAAATGACGCGAGCCGAACGAAATATAATTTGTCATAAAAATTCAACATGCTTTTTATGTTATGTTTATTATTATATTCGTAATAATAATAGTATATTCATTGACATGTTTTCTTTTTTAAGTACATGCGGAACGTTTTTTTGTCATCTTTACACGATTTAAGAATATATTCCTCCGACGCTATCTCAAAACAAATTGACGTGCAAACAGGTCGACTATCGCTCTCCGAATGGCAACGCGGCTGAAATTCCGTTCCACATACAGTAGAAAATTATTTGCCGTTTCACTTATGTACGCTCTTAAAGCACATTCAGTGCAACTCGACCACAGTCTTGGGTAACTGCTCCTGAGACATTCCCAGTCATTAAAAAAAATATGCTTCACATCACACCGTGATACACTCGATTAATACCGGATTTGGTGGGGTCATTAACTTCAACATTCAATATATTTCAAATTGAATATACATAATTGTGACAAGTTTATGTCATATATCATTCTGTTGATATGTACCTACCTGCATGATTAATTTATAATCTACAATTATATTTCTTAGCCTATATATTATATGTGAAGGTGCTAATACTATTGTTGTTTTTATTTAATAAAAAGCATTTTTTTTTTGTAGTACTTATTCCACTTTTATACAATAGATTAGGACCGGTTTCATCCGCCTCAGAGGGACATTTTCAACTGCTTATACTACTTAATACGATTGAGCTGTCTATCTGCCTATTTGTTTCCATTTGTTATGTTATCACTCAGACGCTAGGTACTAGACAACTAGACCAATATATTATGAAAATTACCCACTACAAAGACTACATAATTCGTCTTCCAAATAATAGAATAAAATTCATCACATAAAAAGATAAAAATTATTGAAAATAACACGCTAGGACAATGTGGCAAGATAGCAGTGGTGGAGTGATGAAATGAGATGCGGATAGAGGGGCTTGCGAGCACCAGTAGCGAAGGCTGGAGGTAGGTTGTGACGATCCGCCATAAAAGTACACATTGAACTTTGTTAGTCATACGTAGGTATTTGTTTTTATTGAACTAAGACTACAATTTACAGATGGTATTGGTTAGTTTTTAAGAATCAATTAAACCCTGCCTAAAGCAAACTTAATAGTTTTGGTATATTTTGGGCAATACGACAAAATTGTGCATACTTTTTCATTCTTACTTATTTGTTTTCGTTGGATTAAGAATAATATTTCACATAGTGTTAATTCATTTTTTTAAATTCATTAAGCCCTGCCTATACCAAACTATAATAGATACAAAATATTATTCTATTTATAAAATATCAAAGTTATGTATGATTTAATCGCATAATTTTAGATATTTTATAGATAGACGAGTAGTTTTTGATTATTATAATATATATTATGGCTTGACTTTCGTAGAGTTTAATTGATTTTTTCAACCAACCAACACCATCTGTAAAGAATTGTAGTCTTATTTCATTAAAAACAAATACATATCACTTACAAAGTTTAGTGTGTACCAGTGTACCATTTATGGCGAATCTAAACACTGGCCAACACTTCCTTCGCCACTGGCGTGTACAATGCCCGTAGATCCAACTGTTTGTTAGTAGCGATTTAAGAATGTTAACAAATGAAAACTGTACAAAATTTTCATTCAAAACAAAAATTTCACTGTACCTAGAGTTGGGTTTCGGGAATTTCCCGACTGGAATTCTCGAGAAATTTTTGAGATCTTCCATCCCGAATCTCGAGAATTGAAATTTTTAACATTTCGGGAAATCCCGGATCTCGAGAATCTTTTCTCGGGATTCGGGATTTCTTTATTATCAAATATTAATTGAAAAAACGATTTTCTATATGAAAAAAATGGACAGGAAACACAAATCGTTCAAAGACTGATCGGGGCATTTAACGCAATTAAGCCAACGTCGATTCAAAATTTCATCATTTCGGGAAATCCCGAATCTCGAGATTGAGATTTTCTCGGGAAATACTCAACTCTAACTGTGCCTACTCACCAGTGACCACACACTACACACACACAGACGTTTCGTTTTATTACTTACAGTCCTGAATGTGATTTTAGTATGATTGAGTTCCATAACATCAAAATATATTATAAAAAAAGAAAGAAATCTTTTATTATTTACGTTAAATTTGTTTATTTATTAAATTACGCATCGTGTCTTTGGCGTATTAGAGCTCCCGACCTGAGGTCACGTACAGATTACATACCTTACCTGCGTCCTACGTTCACGAAAAACTAATAAAGGTAAATTGCTTCATTTTGTTAACTAACAAGTACATTCTTAAGAGATGATTGTAATCTTATTGTACCATGCCATCTCATCATGTATGTATTTAAATTTCACAAGATGTTTTAAGCCGTGCATAGAATAGCTGATTTCGTGTTATTATTATGCAGACATGTAGTTACATTATCAGCGTAATGCTATGTAATTTTATGCTGGTAATTTACATAACCAACAAATATCAGTGAAATTGTTAAATTCAAGTAGAAACTTGCAACGTTTGATAAAGTCGAACTGGCTAATGACAATTGAACGAATACGTACATATCATCATCAGCCTGGGTCAGTCCACTGCTCGATGTAGGCCTTCCCTAGTTCAATCCACTATTCTCGGTCTCTACTTCTTCACTGCTATGTACATCCACCAAAATTTATAAGTGAATGGTTACGTGTAAATTGTAAGTAAAACCTTTCACTGTGTCACAGTTCGCCGTGTGCTTTCTTATAGGAAAGAGATGACCGTATAAGTACCTACTATACGATCTCCAATTTTATTAGATTCAATATGAACATTAATTCAATTTTTATATCTGATTTTGGCAAAATTCATGGATTCAAGAATGAAAACCTAACCAAACCTAACAAATAATCCAGTATATCGGCAATTTTCAAAATTTGTTTGCTGCTGGCTTCCGTTAAGTGTAAACCGACAAGAACTGTGTTTTATTTAGTCATGAATTTTATTTTAGCACTATACGACCCAAAGAGGTTGGACGGTCTTTAATATACGGCCATATATTTCCGATACAACATTTTACGGTGAAGTGCGATACGGCAAACTGCATACGTACAAGTTTCCGGACACTAGCGGTTGTCCATTCGCCGAGCGATATGTCTAGCCCTTTGCCATTTAATCAATTCAACTCAATTTGATTTATTTTACATATAATGAACATAACAAATTATAAATTCAAAGCGTTCACAACATGACATAAAACAAGTGCAAACAATTTTTTAAATACAAATACAGAGAAATATGAGTTAATAATACAATGAGTAATAAAATAAGAAATAAAATAAAATAGCAAAATTAAAAGTGAAAGTAGATGGAAGCACACAGAGTGAACTATTGATAGACCCTATCTTAAAAACTTATAAAACAACGTCCACCCAAATTCATCTAACGTAAGTGGAATATATCAATATTCAAAGCGATTTCATTAAACATTGTTATTGCTCTCCCAATTGGCATTACTAATGGCAGGTTGGGGAGAACAAACAACGGATGCCCTCAATACCTAAGGTACTCGTACCTCTATCGCATCGCGCACTCTTGTTTGCTTTCTTATCCATTGGTTTATTTTGTGTAGAATTAATGAATTGGTATAATGAAATAGTTAGGTACAATAAAACTTTATCAGATTTTTTCAACTGTCACAACACCAATCTACATGACTGAGAATCATTATCATCTGAAATAAGTACCAACTGCTGAATATTATAAAAATCTGTAAATTGAAAGTACTGAATTTAATGCACCAAATATTTTACTAAATTATACGCCTATAAAATTCGTAATATAATACGTCATGTCGTGATTCAAAGAATATAAACTTGGTTTACTTTGTCGCGTTTGCTCTTAAATTTCAGGCATATGAACGCTTTCACGCAAAAACGAACACATGTCAAGAGCCTCTCTGCCCTATAAAACAGCTTGGGAATTGGCTAACAAGTAGGTCTTGTGGCTTACCGGACCGTACCATACACTCTTCATCAGACGACGTGTCAATGTGCAACTTGATACGATTTACATCGGTACTTACATGCAGATCAAATTAACCCTTTCTGTCCTAGTTAAATATATTATTAAATTTAAAGTGATTATAATATACAAATTTAGTAAATGATGATAAGACTTATCATTATTTATTACACTTAGTGTCCTTTTAATGTCACAGTGTCAACAATGTTTAACGTATACATATTTGTTGTAATCCATTCACTTAATTATTCATCCTAAATGGACAACGTCATATTATTAATATTTGAGAAAAAAACCTCAAGTGAATTCGATTCTTAGTAGAATTCGAATCCGGCAAACACGTATTAGGATTATGAATAATAGCGTTTGGCGCGTCTTTTCGGTAGTTGAAATTTTTCGTAGTTAGTATGTAGGCATTTCAATTTCAAATCAATTCTTAATCAGTGTATGTAATTATACATATAACATTTTTTGTTATATGTATACTTATAGAACAGCGTAATTCAAAAAACTATTAATGCAGTCTAAGAAGATAATGAATAATAGGTTATTAATCTATAGCGAGCGGCTTATGTGTCGGCGTATAATGTCATTGGTCCCGGGTTCGTATCCTTGGTGTTGCAAATACACGTTTTATTTTCAATTTGTGTTTGGTGTCAGAGTTTAGAGCAAGTCAAGATTCTTTTTATTTTCTAAAACTCTTTCTCAAGCACTAAGGTACATGGTTGGTACATCAGTCCCGTGCAGCATCGCTTCGGGACAAGGAAGTGTGGAACTAAAATCTTTTTATTCTGACACGTTTACAGCATCATTGAAGGCGGCCGTGCACAAACCGCGACTGCATACACATAGCGGGTGGAGATGGGGCAACTCGAATCAGACCTAATAGGTTGAGTAAGTGGCTAACATCCATGTCTCGTAAAAACAAAAATATGTTAATATAAACCTCCACTCTATGGAGGCCAATGCCAATATGATCGTACCTATTTAGTATCGGACAAAAGTAAAAAAATCTATAAAAAATACATGATTGAAAATAAATACCTACATCATAATATTGTGGATATCTTTCTCAACTGAGGTTACAAAACTAAATTTCATTCATACCATTTTAATGCACTAAATAGGTATATTACGTTTTGATTTACTTAACAATTTTGATTGCATTGTCAGATCTAAAATTTAATTTTAAATAAATTATCACTCCAGTTTAAGTCATTGTCGGTGCGTTTATTAGTTTTGAGTTAGTCGATCCAAGAGATTGAATAAAATCAAATAGTCACATACATTGTACGACTGCACTACCAATTTGATAAGTACAGAAAGTGTTTACATCGTATACGACGGCAGACTGCGAGATAGTGGACACTCGACCAGTTTCTCGTGATGTGATGTCTACCTCAATTAGGCGCAAGTATTGAATTACATCACAAAATACTTTGACCACAATCTACATGCCACACTACTAAACACGTAAACCTCAGTAAGTATTGTCACCATCATAATAATGCATCGGCAGAGCTTATAAGCCGATACATTGTGATGATTCAGATATAAATTTATCTAAACAAGGCTCTGTTAATTTTATGAATAGGTCTATGATGCTGTTATCTTCAATACGAGTTGATAATGTCCTATTACAATGAATGCCTAGACATGATCATTATTAAATTATGTTGACTAAGTTGGTATTATACTTATCGTTAGAGTTGGGTCTCGGGAATTTCCCGTCGGGAATTCTCGAGAAATTTTTCGAGATTTCCCATCCCGAATCTCGAGAATTGTAATTTTTAACATTTCGGGAAATACCGGATCTCGAGAATCTTTTCTCGGGATTCGGGATTTCTTTATTATCAAATATTAATTGAAAAACGATTTTCTATATGAAAAAAATGGACAGGAAACACAAATCGTTCAAAGACTGATCGGGGCATTTAACGCAATAATTAAGCCAACGACGACTCAAAATGAGCGCTCAAAACGACGACTCAAAGGGTAGGTACGCGATTGTCAGACGCAGTTTTTTGAAATCCCATTTTAATAAAATGTTTTGAATTATTTTTGTTTTTCTACTTCTATTTTGTTTGTCTTCTTACATAAATTAAAAAAAAAAATGGGATTTGTCTGTTTTTACACTGATTTTAGGATTTTTACATGTTTTTTTTTTAATTCCCGATATCTCAAGAAATCTTTTCTAGAAATCCCGAATCTCGAGATTGAAATTTTCTAGGGAAATACCCAACACTACTTATCGTCAACCTACTTTTAAAACCTCGTAAGTCTGTTTGAGAAGAATGTTGAGGAGAAGAAAAAAACGTAAGAAAAAAAATATTTTAAACACCTCTCTAATCGATGAATCTGCTAACACTGGTTGTAAAATACGAGGTTTAAATTCGATGTTTGAAACCACGAAACTTACTAGTTTTAAAAATTTGTCGATAGGTGGACAGCATTCCAACTAGTCTAGAGAACCAAGGTTTTCAAAACTTAATTTTTCCATAATATCGGACTCATGAGGTCTTAATAGTAAGGTTACGTTATATTTATTGTTTTAATCAGAGAACACAGAATCAATGGGAACTAGAATAACTAACGGGTATGGAGTAACAGACAACCGATCTCGAGTGTGGAAGAATATGGGATAAACTTAAACACGTGTCAAGAATACGTCATTCTAAGGTTGTTAGACCGTTCGTTCTTACAACTGCTCTCGGCTTATGCACTGACGCTCTTTCAATATTGGTGTAGGTATTACTGTATTTTGGGTTATTTATTATTACTTATGAAGGTCGCAACACATACTATTGCACGGCTATAATGTGTGTTTCATTTTCGTAAGACACTCACACATTCAAAACCCTGCTTCAAAACGTAGTGTATTGGGGTATAGCCTATCTGTTTATTAATTTTTTCTGTGGTTTTAATGTTAAGTAAAACCATACAAAACAAAAACAAGCCAAGAATCAAAATATAAGTTTGGTTTTTTGACTGCGGTCAGTCTTCTGTGAACTATAATATATTTACTAGCTATATATTATAATGGCGATAACTTTTAGTTAGAAAGGTTTGTGGGTTTCTTTACATTGATGGACGGAGGGTACCCATAAAGGAATTGCGACGTAGGTACATAAATAAATCATAGTAATGTTTCGAGTACCAAATTAAAATTATGTTAACAAAATAATAATAAACTTTGGCAAGTTAATTTGAACCTACCAACAAGAATACATATTTTTTAAAGTGAGGTAGGTATAGCTTGGTAAATCTAAAAAGCATGAAGCTAATCAGGCATAATAAGGATGTTTTTGAAAGATATTGATAGATTGGTATTAAGTGCATAAAAAAGGTTTGCACTGTATGTGAATTTATTTAATTCCGAATGGAAGTCATGCCTGATACGAATAAAACTACTCTTCACTAATACACAAGTTTAAACTACCTAATTAATTCCAAAGTTTTACAAGTAATTTTTAAGTCCTTGCCACACCTAATTATGTAAGTACACAATGCATGGAAGTTCGCTTTTTGCATTAGCATAGTACGAGTATATTAATAATATTATGTTTATCACAGTTGTAGTTCTTCGTACATTTTTGTATGATATGAACTCAAAGCACATTAAAAGTGCATCTTATAGATCTGTACATTGTGTATCATACATCACATCATTCGTTTTCATTCGCCCCCAGCTGGCTAGTGAATGTTAGTTTGGTTCCCGTGTAAAAGATCTTTTGGAATATCTTTATTGACATGATCAATTGGTAGAAAAGCATCAGTCATCAATGAATATTTTAGTGAACAAAATATGAATTAATGTATCTCGATCATTCATACCGTAATCAATCACGACTCACTACTCACGAGTAGGTACCTTTATTTTATTTTGTTTTCTATTTATTATGTAGTGTTTATTATATTTATTGTGTTGTTATAGAAAGTTATCTATTTAATTATATTTACTAATCTACTGCCGACGGATGAAAGCCTCTTACACTTTTTCACTTTACTAACGCCATTACATCAGCCCACAATTTTACTATTTTATTAATAATAAATTAATTTGCATCACAATCTTTACAAATACTATGAAGCTTTAAATGATAAAAAATCGAAATGAAGGTTATACCTTCCTACCTACTGTATAAAGCTAACGAAGTATGGGCCATTATTTAATTCTTAAATATTTAAAAGATTAAAAGAAAACAGCCGTCCTTAATCCTCAATGAGGATATTGAAATCTAATACTCGGCTTAAGGCCATTAGCGATTTTACATTTTACAGCTTTATTTACTTAGAACTTTTGATTAGGTCATGTTTCTTGCGGCTATCGAAAGCTTTAAGCTTTGAAGCTAAAAGAAAGATAACAAAAGTAAAAAGGACTTTAATAATAATTAAAGTATTGATATCTTCAATTCATTTTTACGTATTTATCAAATGCGTGCAGATTTTTTTTTAAATATCCATTTATTTACATACCTATATTATACTGATAAATTATAACATTTTATAAAGTTTTGTTGTATGTAATTTGTGTCGCTGTTTACAATTGGTAAGAATTAAGAATATTTATTTAACTGACATAATTATACCTTTCCTCTACTACACTTAAGGCGATGTCTTTACCTATCAGAGGCACCTAGCGGAAAAATACGAAGCTTGCAATTTGAGACATTTTTTTGATTACAATTACAATTTCAACTATGTTAATTAATAAATATGTAACTGAAAACATTGAAAAAATATTTTTCATTGTCAAAGATAAACTTACAACTGTAAAAAATGTTATACAATGTGAATTTGTTGCAGGACCCCCCATCTTAATATTACATAATATATTTAATGGTCATATTTATTATTAAAATTTAGTTTATTAAGTTTTCTAAGCTTCGCCTAAGATATTTTTGACTAATTTATAGTTTTAATAAATATTTTTTTAATAAGCATCCATTTTTATAAAAATATAAATGTGAATAACTTGAAATCATTTTTATTGGCCATTGGCCAATAATGGCTGCTAGAGTCTCCGCGTTATAACTTTGCACTTTTTACTACACTGATACGCCTCATTTCCCGATTACCTTGCATACAAATAGATCAAATGATATTCATTAATAATGTATGTGTAGTATAATATGTAAAAAAAAAATGTTAGAATATTATAATTACATCAGTTTCATCATAGTACCGGAGTGCAAAGTTATAAAGTTTCAACTCTAAATTGCTTGGATTTACTAAAAGATTTGATTATATTCTATCTATAGGATTCGTAAAATAATTCTAAAACAGAAAGTTTATCAAGTAGCAGTCGATCCCATATAATAATTTATTAATACAAACTATTTTTGTATTCTATAGTAAAGTTAATGTTAGATACAAAAATAATTCTATCAACCAATTTTCCTATACATACTTACACACAGTACCTACCCATTCCCTAGCACTATCATATTAAGGGACGTTTTACTTTTAGATGAGTTTTATTTAACTTTTTTCTCTCGCCGCCTTTACGTTTCGTTGTAAAAGGCGCCAACCTTTTAAATATTAAAACAAAGATATGAAGGTGGCTTCGTAAATAAGGAAGTTTGTTTATAACTTTATCAAGAAGTAGCAACTAGCGGGCTGTTCTAAACTGAGGAGCACTTAGCCGGGTAGATCAGCCCAGATATGTATGTAGATGAGGGTTCTAGTATACCTTCTGTAAAAAGTTTCATTCCGCGCAAGATCATCGTTTTTATGGATCAAAGTATATTATATTATACAAAATCTTGATTGGTAGGTCGCGTCCCAAAATGATTTTTTTACACGGATTAAAATTATTTACAGGTAAGTAGTATAATAATAATAATAATATATTCATTTTTTAATGGATACTACGACAATTTACAAACTGATATATCTAAAGATTTTACCAACACATTTACTAACGATTTTAATATACCTAACAACCAGTGTTTTGTAAGGATAATATTATAAATATAATATAAATTATTATCTATAAGTAGGGACTAGGAATGTCTCTTACTGTATCTTACTGGTATCGGTATTGAAAGAAAAGTAATTCACACATAAATATCAGTGAGTGTCTCTAATTATTGTAAGACGCAAGTTGCAAGTATCGAAAAAAAAATAATGATTTTCGTCCACGATAGTTTTTTTCCGAATGAAAAAATCGCGAATATTGATATCGTATTTGTCCTCGCTGTTATTTCATGTTGGAGACGCGTGATAAGTAAAAGACATAACATAATTATTATGTTTATTTGTACGTATTTCATATATTGTATCTTTTCCGGATTTATAAGCTATCAACACTGCCTTACGGTAAGTAGATGTTATTGATTGGTGACTAAACAATATTACTTAATATAAGTAAAAATATTTAACTAACAAGTCAATAGCGAGAGCTTTATTGGTATTCTTTTAACTATCGACATATATTTTTATTTAAAGAAACTTATTTGATAGTGTCTATTTAGAAAAATAATTCAATATTTTTTTCAAGGGAAAAAACAAAAAAAGATGTTAGCAGCAAGGAAATTGTTTGATGAGGATGTATTTGTATATGTCTTTTTTTATATTTTGAGTAGAAAATTGAAAAATTTCCCTTCTGTGCCTAATATGAGACTTTTTTTAGGTCTTCTGACCTGCCATTTGAAAAAATTCAAATGCGAGAAATTTTTTCTTGTGTTGTTTGCAATGTTTGAAATATTTTCTTTTTAGAATATAAGATATAGATATATAATATAAGATATAGATATATAGAATATAGATATATATTTTAGAAATAATAGGTAATATTTACTTAAGTAATTATAATAAAATAATACCTAATATTTTTGGCTTATTATCGTACATAGTCAATTATAGTTCAAATATATGCGTGAATTGACTGATAAATCAAATAATTTTAAGAAAACATGGTTCAACCTCGTATATTTTCAATTTTCTCGCGTACCTGCCATCGTACCACAGTTTGGAAAACACTTCTTTTGGTTTCACAAAAAAACTATTGTTGGATGAGATAAAAATTCTAAAAGAAGATTTATTCATTTTTCAAAAAAAAAAAATACACTATCAATAAAATTATTGTGTATACATAAACTACGACTTACACAAACGTATTTATGTCTATTTTAGTAATCATGTTTCATGTATTGCAGTAACACTGTAACTAAACCATGATGCTTATATAATTAACCAAAGTAAATTGCTGTAAATTTTAATCCATTTATTTACTGCTTTTTGTTTGTCACCCGAATTCGTAATTTTTGAAACAAAAAAATTGAGCAAAAATACGCGGCTTTGGTGATTGGCACCCGTTATGTTCGAATCAAAGTGAAAGGCGCTGTATCTTTAATATTATATTATTCAGCCAACGAACGCTTAGAGTTGTAATTAGCGTTAAAATTGATAAGTGCCTCAACTGATCCGTTTTACGTTAAGTGATTTCCGCAATTTCACAACGTTAATAATCAATTAGGCACGACTTAATAAAGAATACAATTTAACCATCTCAAATAAAGTTGAGTGTTTTTAAGTTAAGAACTTCATTTGATTTGCATTTCTCTGATATTAAATTTAACGTGGATCTTATAAAGACACCGTGTGCAAAATCCGCGACTTCATTTCTTATAAATGCTTTAAAATTAACTATAAGATTGTTAGAACAACATAATATTATTATGTATATATATATAGGGATTGCAATACCGAATGAAAATGTCAATACCGGTTTTTCGGTATTTCTATTGAATACCGGTATTTCTTAAACAACCTACATACTTACTTTATTATGTTTGAAAGTTAAAAATATATACCTATTCATCATAATTGTAGAACTAGTGAGTTTTTACAAATAATTTGCATATATTGATAAATTTAACTATAGCCCTCAAAAGTCTATCAAGTGCAAATAAGTCCAGCTGCAGGAAAAGCTTCTTTAATTCAACGCTTGCACAGTCATCATCAATATTATGATAATTCATTGCGACAATTACTTATATAAATATATTTGATAAAATTTGTTTGATTATTTTTTCACCTCTGTTGGATTCACTCAATATATTTTTGCATTTTAGCAGCACATAACTTATAATTCATTTTTCAACAATGAAAACGAGTGTGCTTTCTTAATACCGAAAATTTCGGTATTTTGGATTTTCAAAACCGGTATTTCGGTATTGATAAATAATGGAATACCGGTTTCGAAATACCGGTATTGCAAGCCCTATACATATATGATGAAAATGTTCACAGAATAAAACTGGGTTGGCGTAGTCGTGGCCGCCTGAATAATATCTATATAAATCATCTCATATTGTATCAACATCCCGTAATTTCATATACGTGCAAAACAGACCCTTACTAAAAAAGAGATCCAGATATGTACATACATAGTGGTATGAAGAGGTGCATGTTGGGCAAGGACAAAACCGGAGTAATTGGGTAATGTAAACCAAATTATACTGTTCGATATATCAGTAGTTAATCTCATATATAGAAGTACAGATAGCTCAAAGAACAGATAATCACTGCACAAATCTAGTTATCCAGAGGTACCACCCAACAAGTAGAAACCATCCGAAATATTGGCCTAGATGCCGCTGAACAAACACGACAGAGGGAAATGACATCAGATTGGCAAGGCTTTTATCTAGAAGTGAATTGATCCAGGCTGATGATGATGATTTGCCAGGCTATTGAAAATAGTTAAAGAAAAAATGAGATAGCAGTGAGTGCATTCCTCTCAATGTAATGCCACATTAGCAATAGAGGCGACGTATAGTTCACTCCTAATATTCTCTTATATGCTATGGAGGTATAGACCAAAAACAGGGAAATAATCTCATGTACATACCACATTATCAATACTATTATTATTTTACGTAAGTTAGTAGGTAGAAGTTAGTTTGTGAGTAGGTAGCTATTCGAATTTCAAATACATCGATTTTCAAAACACACTGCCTTAAAACAACTAGTTTTAAATATAAAAGAAACAAAAGATGTAACGTGATTGGCCGTCAAATTATGTAGGTAGTGAATATTTGTTCAATCGTTAGCACTTACACATAAATTGGTCACGTACCAGCGTGGCCAGCATTCAGACCGAGTGCCACTGGAACGTGTAAGTGGTCAAGATTCATCCAAACAAATAAAACAAAAAATAACAATGCTTTGATAATATAAAATACATTAACATTGCTAATTTAAAATTTAATGTCAATTCAATTACTCGAAAAAAGTTTTTACATTCCACAAATATTTTCCCTACATCTTAACTTTGACTATAATCATGTAAAGCTCAGTAAAGTTCATGATCGGTGTGCCATATGTTCAAGTCCTGCTGCTGCATCAAATTCAAATGTTGTTATTTCAATCGATATAATATTAGTCCAAATTCGAGGCACAGACCCAATGGGCTGAGCTATTGACTAAACATCACTCCTTCTATTCTGTTCTAGCTTGGTGCAGTAACGATTTTTTTTTAAATATAAAATACGAAGTATAGGTATATTTTGGCTCACCTGTTTGTGAACAGCACTGGAAATAATAATATTTGTAGCTCTTTTATCAATCCTTCGATAAGCTGATTTGATGATAAAACTGACAACCATTCCTTGAAAAAAAAATAATATTGAGACACCTGCATTTTCACAATAAGACAAAGAGGATAAGAAAATAATCTTTAGCCCAATAATTTTAAGAATATTTTTTTAAATAATTCTGTTATATTACCATATTATAGGTATTGCAATTTTACCTTTGAGGGGACTTGAACTACTTTCGCAGTTAACATTTTATTCATAAGTTATTAATAAATAAAAGCACACATGCATACCTACCGATTCTAAAAGTATAAAACAAAATAGTTATTTTTAAAATGAACGTCAGTGTTAATAATGCCATTACCCTGAAATAAATTAGAAATTTGGTATCCATTTAATGTCGGATTTTGGAACACCTTAGATCACGGGTTCCCAACCTATGGGTCGCGTCCGGGTTTCTGTGAGGTCGCCAACTTATACAGTCATCTAAAAAAAATATTCACTATAATGCAATTTTTATTTTTAATGGTGTCTTGAAGTTTGAATAATTTTATATACATTTTATATACAGTAATCTAGGTACGCTATTCTGTCACAGTTGGTTGAAACATGTGTTGAGAGTTTGGGTGCAATGGTGAAATAAATTAAATGTTGAGAATGACATGAGGTTGGCATTAACAAAAACTCACCCGCGAATTTTGAGGCTGTTTAATAACATGCAATTTCAACCATCGCATTAAAATATTTATTAAACATAATTTAAAATAAAATTATACTAAAAAAACTATTTTCGTTTAAAAATTAAAAATGCCCTTTTCAATTGCATCGGGGTTGCGGGTAACATGGTTTTTATAAAAAGGGGTCGCCACCCGAAAAAGCTTGGGAACCTGTGCCTTAGATAGTGTAGTCATTAACATTTATTCCCAAAAATTAAAAATTAATAGGTTACTTATAAATAAGAGCACTTATCAGAAAGTGAAAGCTATGCAGGGATGCGCCAAGCGTGGCATTCGCCCGGGTACCAGCACAAAATTGCCCCGCTTTGTTCACCATAAAATTCATTTTATGTAATTGAATAACATTATTTTAAATAATATGATTAGATATGTTTTTTGGACTTTCGCCGCATGGGTGCTTCGCATCCCGAAGATTCCCACTTGGCGCGCCCCTGAAGATATGCATTAGAATCTTATTTTAATATTTTCAAAATTGTACATTTTCAAAGAAAATATAGCGGAAATCATCGCCAACGGATATCGTACAAAAACAGAAAAATATATATTTATATAGTTTGTATGTACTTACCGGTGGCGAAGGGTGGAGGTAGGCTGTTAACATCCAACATAAATAGTGCACATTAAACTTAATCTGTCATTCGTATTTGTTTTTATTGAACTAATACTACAATAATTATTTACACATGGTTTGGTTAGTTTTTAAAAATCAATTGAACTTTACCAATACCAAAGATAATAGTTTTAGTATGATATGGGGGATTCAAAAATAGTACACACTTTTTCATTCACACCTATTTGTTTTCGTTGAATAAGAATACATGTTACACAATTTTACATTTTTTTTTACTATTATCTATTATGGCTTGGTTTACGCAGTGTTCAATTAAATTTAAAAAAAAACTAACCAACGCCATCTGTAAATTGTAGACTTAGTTTAATGAAAACAAATACGTATGACTAACAAAGTTTATTATGTACCATTTATGCCAGATCTTAACAGCCTACCTCCACCCTTCATCTCTTGTACCTACAATATATTTGTGCAACAAAAGAAGACCATTATTTTATAAATTATTGTATGTGGTGTGCAATTTCTTATGATGATAAATGCTATTGACAAATCCTTAATAATTAGAAATTTTCACTCTTACTTTCCTTAATAATAAGTTTTTCTTTCCATTAAAATATTTATAGGTATACCTGCCGCTTTATAATATATTTCTAAAATGTTTAGGTTAATTATTTTTTAGTAACGTAGATTACTTACGTTCTTATAAAAACAAAATACGGTGATTACAAATTATTATTAATTAAAAATTTGACTTCGTCTACGTAGTACTTAACTATGTAATATTTTTTCAAGACTAATTTATATTTACCAGAGCTACTAGGCAGTTGAGTTTTAAATTAAAACCGATCAAATTACCTTTAATAACTAGGCATCATAAAAATAAAGGATCGGGTCTTATCTGTTCATCTTTATTAGGTACAAATATTTATCCATCAGTTTTCTAATTTATAAGTAAGTAGGTAGGTACTCGTAGGAGTACCTATGCTAACAATCTGGTGTAGCTACTTCTTTATAATATTATGTAATAAGAATATACCTTTGTAGTACCTACCTATCTACATTGTTATAGTACTCGTATTATTATCTACGTAATGGTTATAATGCATTAACTCTCAAACCACAAAACATTTTTAATCTGAATTTTATTGATGCTTAGTATGTGCTATAAAGCTGGATGAATGAAAACGATATAAAAACTTTCGTATTGAACCACTTTTTAAAATAAATATGACTTACTTTATTTCATAATAATGTGTTTTGAGCTTTTAACTAATGAAGGTAAATATTGTTTTATTAAAAGTACACAAAAAAATATCTAAAATGTAAATATTATTGCTACTGAATCCAAATATTTTCCAGATTATTATTTTTGTGGGTATATGATAATGATTATGATAATGATAATAAAATGAATTTCCCAACTCGTTTTCTTCTGGGTGTGCTATCAATGCAATCCCTGTCTACCCGAAGAGTGATTGTTCTTTTAAAGCATTATTTCTTTTTACTTCTTTGTGAGTTCATTTACAATTCGTATATACTGGCAAATATTAATTTTCATGTTCCCACCCAGGGATATCACTCGTAGTTCTACGGTCTTCAAGATACCTCGTCGCAGGACAGAAGTTATATTTCATGATGCTGTGTATCGTCCAATTAATTTATTTGATGGCACCATAAAGGTTGATTTATTTTTTAATAACTATATAATGTTTGTGGACGTGTTAAATAGGTTAAATTTATAATTATTATATTAACATGTTTCTTTAATATTTACATATACACATGCTGTCTTTTCTACTTTCTTGTTATATTAGTTGTTATTTGTAATAAAGATATTTTTATAATTTTGTATTTATTATGTATTATGGCGCATTGGCCAATCGCTGTAATGCCGTAATTCTCTTTTTCTAAATAAATAATGTGTATGAATAATACATAATATAAGAATAATATAATGGATTGACATGGATAAAAATAATTATGTGCTCTCGAGGAAAGAGGAGACAAGTTAAAAACATTAAATTACGATGACATCTATCTAAAAAGAAAGCTCAATTTCTATATACCTACCGTAATTAAGGTGTAGAGTTTGAAGATGGTATAAATATGACATGTAGAAATATTCCTGTCCTTTGACAAAGACACGTGGTGAGATTTTTAGAGAAATTTTACCACTGGTTTTATAAATGCGTTTAAAAATTAATAAATCTAAAAAATCTTAACACCACTGCACATGGATGTACTGAAATATGACTATATTCTAAAACATTTGATCAAGAGGTTTAAAAGAATACTTTTTTATGTAATAAAAATATTTATGCAGTCATCAAACAATGTTTAAAATAAATATAAAGGGTAATAAGGCTTCAAAATTATATAAATAGATTATCTACAATGTTTAAGGAATGTCCAGGCTTATGCTCTGAAAATACCAAAAAATCTTCATTTCGACGTACTGTTATGCATAAAATCAATAAGTAGATAACAGATTCTAATTAGAGAAACCGCAACTACCTCTGATAACAACAGCATACTCTCTGATATCAATAATATTGTTAATTTAAATATTGATTCAATTATTCTAATTAATTCCAGAAAACCACAAAACAATAATATTATGTTATTTGTGTTCATAATTAGAAGTTTCTAGAACATTATTTCTTTCCATATATCTACCATTGTGCACGTAATGAAATTTTTAGTTCTCCGTCAACCATTGTACCTCTCGTATGGTAAGTTGGCTTTCTGTCAATTGTAATATTTGTATTACTGTAATTCTTATCCGTTTAATAAATTAAACATCTGTCAAAAGTTCTTCTCTTTTAATTTGATATCTCCTGTGAACATTTCCGCTCTCTTTTCGCTATTCTTGACTAAACAAAAGAGACTTTAACAGAGTCCTATTTTCATAGTCCTCTGTATAATAATAAAATAGCAAATAATACCTTTACAAGTATAAAGACTATTTAAATTCGTAATTACGAAACCTAAAAGAACAAGTGAAAGTGATAAACCATATTACTTAAACTACTCCGCTTTTTGGGGACGTAACAGTACGTTGGGCATTTGGGCCCTTAAAATAGTTTTTCATATAGAATTTTTTTGATTTTTTTTTACTTATGTGCCTTTTGATAGATACGAAATTGAGTCATAGGCTTTGGTGCAGTATAAAATTTTACTCATGTATTTTTTACGAATTTTTCTGCCAAAAATCCAATCAAATGTCCCTACCGTGATTTTAGTTTAGCACCATCAATGTATAGAGCGGATACGAGTGATATGACAAAAAAAAGTTATAAAAATAATGAAAATAATTAATCCTCCATAAAAGTAATTTTATGAAACTAATTTGATCGTAAAGTTAACTTTGTGAAAGCACTTTGATACATTTTAAGCATTGTTAATATTTTACTGTCCAAAGCCTTGCGTGTCGAAAGACCACTATTTGCATAGTGTTTTCAACGAGTGGTATAAATTATATTTTATTTTATAATGGCTTATAAAACTAAGTAGATAATAATAACGAATTATTGTCTCGCGTTCTCTCTAATTCGATGAAAACTAACGCCGTAATACTAATAAAAGCGTAAAAGAAATAGTTCCGCTCTTTGAACATTAACGTTATTATATTTATTTGGGTAACAATATCTGAAAATGTTTTTTTTAAGTTTAAAATAAATAATTACAAGATAAAAAGAACTTTTTATCCACAACGTTTTTAAATTTTCTGTTGAATCATATAAACTTGACTTGACTAGCTTAAACGATCAAAAAAATTTGTACTTGATAGAAAAAATTCTGAAATGTCATTTTGACATGTCATATTGATTTCCATAGTAACGCACGTATATATTAATAATTTAGTTGCTAGGACCCCAGACCCCTAGCAACCAATAATGGTGTCGAAATAACTTTTCATACAAAACAGAATTAACTGAAAATGAATTCAATTCTACTTAAAGATGGCTAAACGGATTTAAAAATGCATTGGCATCGTGTTCTGATATATTCTAAAAGTTTCAAATGTCTAGCTAGTCGGGAAGTTAGTTAACAATCAATTGCAAGATTTGTACCGGACAAATAAGAATACGAGCTAAGGAAAACGTAATAAAATAAAATATATATCTAACAAGTTTGGAATGAAACATATTAATTACCTTATAATATAGAGAGGCATTTAATTAAATGCAATAAATATGAGTTTTATAATCTCTTTGATAAGCTTGATGTCGTCGGATTTATCAAAACCCAACTAAGTAATGGTCCTGAAGAGAAACCATGTGCAATAATAATACAGTGAATTCAGTGGATTGATGATCTACACCGAGACATGAACGACAAGAGAGGGTGTTAAAGAATTGAGAAACAAAGCGCAGTACCGGTCATAGTGGAGGAGGCTGCTTGATGTGGCCAAGTTAAACCTCGGACTGTAATACCAAAGAAGAAGAAAAACATGCATTTACGTGATTGAATTCCATTTTAAAATAAAAAGTTTAATATTAATTATCACATTAGATCCTAAGTGGAACATAATATATGTATCCACAAAGAGAAGTAATAATATAATTATTGATAGCCATCCGTCTGATTAATTGGGTCTTGCACTAGATTAAACATGGATTTATATTTATACTGAGACTGAACCTCTATGCAGTAGGTAGGCCAAAAGAGTATAATATCAATGATATTTATTTCCACAATATTAGATTTTTAATCAATTTTGGATGAAACATCCGTTATTAAGGAAAATAAAATTACACTTTCGTAAATACGCCATCGTCATACATGAGATTTGTTTCTTTGGTCATTGCATCAGTGGTGACAAAATAATAATGTAATCTAGGGTTGTGGCTTGACTATTATATTTTCAATTTAGGAATATAAGATATATATACATTAAACACCATGAATATATTAATGTAGTTACATAATGACCATTTTTACCTTTTAGCTAATCTATTTTTTTGAAGTGCCTCTACAATCCTATGTGGATCTGGCCCGTCTCATGAAGAGGTTTCTTAACATATTTTTGTTATATGAGAAATCGATGTTAGTCACTAAACCTATTAGGTCCATACTCAGGGTTCGAATACATATTGAAAAACAACGAGTGATTTTTTTCAAGCCGGGATTTAAACCATGGGCCCACGACAATATATGCCACTGTAATATTGCAAAGTTATTTAATTTAAAATATCAATTTTAAGGGTTCAAAGAAAATTGATTTCCACTAAAATTATGCGTATACTAGGGTTAATTAATATTTTAATTCCAATTTTCTAGCTTTTTATTTGCTGCGTTATTCAGGCATGTATGTAATGTAATAAGAAAAAATCCATTGCATAATGAACATTTGTCATTTCTTTGGATGTATTCAAAATTATAACGGATATACCCTTTGCTAATGAAACGTTATATGTCGTGAAAGAAAGTCGTTGATACACTGATACACAATATATTATTATTACATTGTATTATAGGTTTTTGCATTGAACCCTAAATCCCAATATTAAAAATCACCGGCCGCCACTGTCAGATTATTAATAGGTATTCTATATCTCGGTGGGTACTAATTTGTGAATAAGCTTGCCAAACAATAAATTGCTCGGCTGCAGTCGAAATTAAAATCATACTTAGCCTAAAAATAATAATGGAGTTATCTGCTTCTTCGTTTTTCTAGATTTATACCTTTGTTCTTAGTAATCTTAGAAACCAATTCTTGATTTTTTCGTAGAGATATAATATTTTTTGTTGGCAACATTATCGGTATATATGTGTGATACAAAATCAACAAGCGAGATAAAAAAAAACAATTCGAGCCCAAATCTTAATTGCGTCCCTATAACAAATGTGTTTTTTAACAAGCATGTCTTACAAAAAATGCTTTCGACTACTCCCAAGACAAATAGCCAAGAGATACTTAACAGGACCGCTGTTGGAGATTTCAATGTATATTTGAATAAGATTTATTTCTCTTTATTGTTAATACGAATTGTACAGAATCAAAAGTGAAACTATCCATAGTTCGGTATGTAGCAGTGATTTCCAACCTTTTTATTTTCTAGAAACTCGAGACACCTCTTCAACAAGGTCAATTATTAAAGAAAAAAATATAAACTTGTAAAGCAGTGGGGTGTGATATACCAAGAAAAATTCCCACTTAACAGCCCCATAAGTAAACAAAAATGTCTTCCCCTACAATTTTTCCTTAAAGCAAAAAAAAGAGCGTTTTAGCGCCACATGCGAAAATTTTGATGACATACCTAATTATTTTATCATAGTTTTTGTCCAAATCTAAGCCAACAAACATTTAGAGTAATAAATCATTTCTGTCCCATTCTATCGCTATTACGTTATCGTAAAAATTTTAAATGTTTTCAAAGAAATAAAATGAACAGTGGTTAGAAGTCGGCGACCTTCATTACTGACAACTAGAATCCTCAATTTTTACTTTGAATTTAAAAATAGAACACGAAAATATTTTTACCAGAATACGCCTTGCGGAACGCCGGCTGAGAATCACTGACTAGAGCTACGATTATCAACAAAAACGGTGTGTATGTTTTAAAAGTCTTATACTATACAAATTTACAAATAAACCCTTATATAAGCATTCCTACGTAATTTGTAATTAGGAAAATAAATATTTAAAAAAAATTAAACTAAGTATATGAAGTATAATATTTACCAACCTATTATTTTTATTATTCACTAATAATAAATAGCTCTCAACATCAGCCCCGTCAAATAGAGAAAACAATAGACAGATACACAATGAAGAAGTAGACTTATATTATTTTGTTCGTATTATTAATTGTTTGATATCTAGACGCGCATTTTCAAACTCCACGTTCATACTTTCCTTAATTTTGTTACTAATGTGTTATTTTCGAAAAGTTTTTTGGATACATTGAGCAGACGACACAGATATCCTAATTTTAATATTAGAAAGAAATCTCGAATACAGTATCTAGTATTCGAACACACCTCGTTCACTTTCTGGACGAGTATCTACTCTTAACCAATTAATTAGCTACTTATCATTTACCGCTGTCTAACCCTAATGGCTAGTGAAGGTTAGTGAGCTTATACAATGTTTGTCTTTAGTTTATGACTAATAATTTAATGTACCTATTTATAACCATTTACGTAGGTATAATCTTTACCAGGTCTTGGCATCCTCCAAAAACCTTTTTTCTATTCTCTACGATCCAACGTCGATGCTTTCTAGTTGCTTAGGACGAGCATTCTTAAACCTTCCGCGACGCACTTAGTTTCAGCCATCGCAGTTTTGGTCATCCATGTCAAATCTTGCACTCAGGGAATGCGATAATAGTCCACCTTGTTAGTAACTCCTCTGGTGAAAGTAACTGATCCAAAGCAGTATCTGTATTTTTATAAGCCACGTGATTTTTTCACCCCCATAAAGAGTGTAGAACAGAACAGATAATAAATATAATTACGATAGGCTATAAACATATATACCAATACAGTAACAGACGCAGGGTTTTGAATGTGTGAGTGTCCTACGAAAATTAATCAGGCATTATAGACATGCAATAGTGTATGTAATACACCAATATTAAAAGAGCGTCAATACATAAACCGAGAGCAGTTATTCGACGTATGACGTATTCTTGACAAGTGTTTAAATTTATCCCGTATTCTTCCTTACTCGAGATCGGTTGCCAGCTTCTCCTTACCCGATAGGTATTTCAGTTCCCATGAGTTCCCCGGTGTTAATATTCTCAGTTTACCTCACCCTCCAAATAGGTACCATCTTCATAAACAGTGCCACACATTTTTCTTAATAATTAATAATTAATGCAATATAATAATGAATCATCCATAATAGGTACTAAAAACGAATGTTATAATAGTTAGAATTAATACTGTTGTTTTACTCATGTCTAGAGTCAGCCCTGCTGGTACAAAATGTGTTTTTCGGTAAAGCGCGTTGATTTCAGCTTTTGGGCATATTTCCGATGTTCACCTTGAGATAATTGATCGGGTAATAAAATCAACCCTTGTTAGTTTTTTAACACTGCCGGCGACCGACTGCAGAAATAGCCTTTAGACATTCGTTCTTGATAAATGATATGCTTTTTGAAATGTAAATATGCCTTATTAAATAACACATAAATAAAATCGACCCAACTCAAAAAACTCATTTATGCGAGGTGATCCTAAAGTCAGTCAAATAATAGGTGAAATGAAATATTTTTTTTTTTATTGTGGTGGTTTTAATGTGTTGTGTGTTTAACTATCATAGGTATATTCGATGAATAATAATTATGAAACATTTTTATTCGAGTTGGGTAGTTCAACTTGTGAAATATATTTTTTTATAAAACTATTTAAATAACTTTAATCATAAAATAATGACAATACGCATGTTGTGATGCAGTTATTCAACGTTTTAATAGCCGGATAGGTAGTTTATTATTCTCGGAATTTACACTGGGGATTTAGAATTTAAACTAGGTTCAGATAAAATACGTTAAATTTGTACATACGTAATTAAATTTGATTTATTTAGTTTTATGTACCTCATTTGAAATACGTCATTATTATTTTAGAAAATGTGCAATATCTATCTGCATTTAGGTACCTACAGCCTATGTATTTAAATTCTTAAAAATATAATATTAATTGCTTATCCTTGTTACTGTATATTATAACATATATTCATGTATTAGTTCGGACAACTACACGAGAGCAGCTGATTATTAAGGAGTTCAGGACTCCAGCGTAGTGTTGCGCGATCAAGGAAAATGAATTTCTTGTCCATCCACGGTTTGCGGCGTCATACTGCGATTGTGAAGACGTTTTTTGCTTCTCTCTTCCATTGACAAACGTAGTTTAAAGTATTTTTAAATTTGAGTGCGTGGTGATTAAAGTCTTGGGTAACTTATCCTGAGATTCCTAAGATATTTCCACTTATAAAAAAAAATGCTGATGCTTCAAACGTGGGATCCCGTGATACACCCGATTAATATTAAGTGAGTAATTATTATTTTTATAGATCGAGACTTATTTGCAATGGTGTAGTAGTGAAAAAGTATTGTAGTCGTAGCAGTGGAACTATCACAGAAATACTAAGTTTTGCAGAAATCGCAAAGATGTATTGTCACCTTATGGAAATCAAACCAGAAACCCACAGTATTAGAAGCCAGTGCCTTGTGCATTGGACGACGGATACTTATTAACCGTACTCAGCTCGGATAGGTGGATCAAATACATCTATTTGAACAAGTTAGTGTCAATAAATGAATGTAGGTATGCTTGGGGAAATAGTTCAATGGGGAAAGCTGGGCTGGAGTGTGTTTGGCCGCCTCACGCCTGACTAATATTTTCTGAAAAGCTATCTGCTATTATTATCAAAACATGTTCAAGTAGTGTGTACTTTTCGTTGTTATAATATATAATATAATTATACACGGACCGCTAATAAAAAAGAGGTGAAGAATCTTGCGGATTAGCACAGTGCGGTATGGAAAGGTTCATGCTGACCATATCGTGTAAGGTGTAAGGACAAAAACTATATAATTGGATAGGTAGGTAATAGATAGGTAGGCGTTTGCAAAAAACCTTTAATAGTTATGAGGAAATTATAGTTATAAACCAATTTTAGTAATTTTATAAAAAAACTATTATAGTAATAAGCTTTAGTAACATAAGTTTAGTTTAGTAAATGAATATGGTTTCCAAGTACTTATGTAGGTAATATTCTTGAATAGTCCAAGAGTGAGGGAGGGAGATCATCCCGGTTCATTACATGAGTTTTATACGGTCGTTTAATAGCTGTCAATTTAAAAAAATTATGTAGAATTTAATACCTATAATAAATAATCATTAAAAAATGGAATCCTACCAAATTAATACTGACTCAATTAATAGGTAATCAAGATACATAAACCCTCATCGTTTCTTTAAACCAGATCCTCAATAGAATTATTATCTATAAAATTATAAATTAATTAATGAGATGATTTTTTTGATCTATTTTAATATGTACTTAATGCTTTGTAATGTGATTGTTTTCCTTCTTAGTACATATTACTTAGTAAATATTCAATATTCTATTATGAACCTATCTTGTAGGGTTACGTAGGTTTTACCTAATATCTACCTACTCAATTTGTTCTTTGATATATCGAATACTTAGGACCATATAAGTACTTCCTACAATACTCTGTATTTAATTTCTTAGTAAAAAAATTTTAATATATAATAATATGTACATAATAAAGTTTATATTGTAGGTATCTGTGTCAAGGAAAAATATTGTCGAGTGGTGAGTATTTTTTTTGTAGTAAATTTATACAAATCTTACGGTACGTATATATTTCTTTAAAAAATACTGCTTTTATGTTTTATTATGATAAGCATCACAACAAAACATTTTAAGACGAAAACTGTCTTTTTGTACCTCACTGTTTAATTTTTGTTTTTTTCCCAAGTAAGTACTTAACATTAAGTAGTACAACAAAAACAAGAATGAACTGAAAATACAAGGATGCTTTCTTCAAACAATACGCTTTATAAGAGCATGCCTTGTAGCAAGAAATAATAATGGTTAGGTAGTGAAAGGATTTAACTTCTAAAGAAATAATAAGTACAATGGAAGACATGTATTTAATAATAAAGAGGCAACCAGACTTACAATAACCAATTATTTTATTAGAAGCCAACTCACTAAAATTCATTTCAATGTGATTAAAAATAAATTTTAATAAAATGCTGATTAAAAGTGATGCTGAATACTGGATCCCCCAAAAGGTTCGTCACCACAATAAATCCATGCACCAATCCACATATTAAAGTATGCAAAATATGTGAATAGTGGCACCATGCCCCATACATTTCTTTAGTTTATCCGAGTACTACAGAACAGATTAATACATTTTAATAGAATTCCGATAGGCTATATTCAATACACTATATTTTGATGCATGGTTTTGAATGTGTTAGTGTCCTACGAAAATGAAACACGCATTATGCACGTGCAATAGTGTGTGTAATACAATATTAAATGAGCGTCAATGCATAAACCGAGAGCAGTTGTCACTATTCGACTTATGGCGTATTCTTGACAGGTGTTTAAGTTTATCCCGGATTCTTCCTTACTCGAGATCGGTTGTCTTCTACCTTACCCGTTAGGTATTTCAGTTCCCATTATTTCTGAGTTCCCTGATATTATAACATTATATATATTGATACATTACATATACATTATATTATATATACTTGTGTATGTATACAGTGTAATGGGGATGAATATACAAAACGCCTTAATTTCTATAAATCATTATTCGTATTCGTAAAAATAATTATTATATTACATGCGTTTAGTAGTAAGATCAGGGAACTCTTGTCCTGTGAGTAGGATATGCCTACGTATCTTCATGTCCCTATATCGCATTTTATTCATACCTAAAAATGTATATTTTATATATTATATTATAATGTGATGTTAAGTTATTTATTATTTTTTTTATACAGCTTCAAGCCATAGAGAGATATTTTCTTTTCTTAATTATACACCCAATCCATAATGGTGCACTTTCCATAAAACAAGCCTTTTACCTTATTAAAAACAAACATAAGCCTACGGCAAGCTTTTAATAACATCTAAAAAACAAACAAATAGGTGCCCATACCTACTACCTACCGAGAGCTCACAACGCCTCCGATCTGTGTTGATTTTTATAATTTCATAAATACTTATCGGCGCCTTTGTCGACACAACCAAAGACTTGTAAAAGAAACAAAAAACCACTTTGGGGTTCATAAAACGTCAGCGTTCAAGTCAGAATCGTGGCAGGTGTATCAGGCTAACAGGACAACAGGTGGAAGCAACCCCCAAAGTAATAATTAGCAGGCTAGTGGAATCGTTCACGGTTCGAGCCTTACGCAAACAAAACTTTTATCGGTGCCTGCGTCCAATAAAACTGAACAAATACCTCCTTAGATTTCTGCTCCCCAGATAACTGTTATCTATTATCGGAATCTTTGAAAGCGTGTCTGTTTGCTGTCGAAAGAATGATGCGTTTGGTTAAATGTAGGTATATTTTTTTTAATCATTAATAATTCTCATGTATTGTGGTTGATTTTTAAATAACATATATAGAGGACGAACGAGGGTCGATAAGGTGGAGTGAATAAGTAAAGCAATTCATTATTAGCATTCACCACAAAGCTTGTAAAAGATATGGAAAGTTGAAGAAGGCTGATTCCGAATTCCAAAATTCCGCAATACCTATTCTGAATTGATCACGATCCTCAGTCATGAGAGTAACAACTTGAGAGAAGAATTATATAAAAATAGCTAAGTGAATGAAAAAAATATTTTTAACTCAATAACTCATTAAAACTCAGACGCTGTTTTTTTTAAACTATGATAATATTATATAATTTGGACAACAGAACCTGTAAATTAAACTATATAATGCGACATTCTAGAGGAGGAGACATTTTGGAGTGTATGGTTGGGTATTTTTTATACAAAATAAACTATATATATTTCTGTATAGATTGCGAAAAACATGTGGTTCTATAATATATAGAATAG
Organism: Rhyacophila brunnea; assembly: GCF_057557595.1. Taxonomy (NCBI): domain Eukaryota; kingdom Metazoa; phylum Arthropoda; class Insecta; order Trichoptera; family Rhyacophilidae; genus Rhyacophila; species Rhyacophila brunnea. The sequence goes on along the minus strand of NW_028232796.1, from coordinate 1,171,903 downwards.
ATAGAAGATAGAGATAGAGATAGAATAGAATAGATTCACTGCAAAACCTGCAAAACCATTAGGTATCAAGTGAAATAATAACAATATAATTTATATATGATTAATTAAATTCAAATATATAACTCGCACTAACGTCACTGGAAATAATATGTAGTGACGCACTGAGTTTTTCCACAGATGTTTGGGAAGAATAATTGCCCCGATAACCATAATGTCATATACCTTCATACAATAAAATAAGTTGTTCCTAACTAATTAATATAAATATTTAGCAACTAATGTTGAAAGAATCAAGCCAATATTTTCATGCAACCTACCCACTACAATGGATTGGGGTGTAGGACGATTTGGCACCGCGAACTGGCCTCCGCCGATTGGCCTCCGGTAATTGGCCGCCGGTACAATCGGACGCCGGCCCAATTGGACGCCGACCCAATTCGACGCCGACCCAATTGGCCTCCGGGAGGATTGGACGCCGCACAGTTGAATTAAATGCGCAAAGGAATAGACGTACGTTACGATTTGTTGGAGTAAATAAGCAAGTCAGTTCAATATGCTTCTATCTTCTCAGTAGTTGTACCTTATACATTTCGCGCTTGACACATTTTTAATATAGATTGAGAATAATTTTATTATTATGCCTTATGATGTTTATTAAAAGAAAATAATTCTTCCCTCGATAAAACTTAAAGATGTGCATAATCAATTAATTTATTGTCTATACATGGGTACTTATTTATATTTACAACAAATATTAAAAATAATGTTAGATGTTAGAATGAAAATTACATTATATTTCAGCGTTTTATCGACTTAATATTATAATAAAGCTTAAACATGTATATTATTGAACATAAATGCGTATTTTAAGATAGTATGAAATTACAAACAAAATATGAAGTAAGTTATCTGCTAAGTATAAATGTTTCAGTAGTTTGATTGATAAACTACTTAGGTAATGGGTGCCGGACGAAGTCCCAAAAAATAAAAAAAATACAAACATCAATAATTGCGCAATTTTTGCAAGAGACACAAAAACCCATTTTTTGTGGAAATATAAAAAAATGTAAAATACAAACATCCATAATTGCGCAATCGTGAATTGCGCAATTTTTGCAAGAGACACAAAATCCATTCGTTCTACAAAATGGTCTCTCCTGAAAAAAAAATTGCGCAATCGGAAAAAACCCATTTTCCGCAAAAATGGGATTTGCCTCTTACAAAAATTGCGCTCACGATTGCGCAATTATTGATGTTTGTATTTTACATTTTTTTATATTTCCACAAAAAATGGGTTTTTGTGTCTCTTGCAAAAATTGCGCAATTATTTATGTTTGTATTTTTTTATTTTTTGGGATTTCGGCCATTCGGGATTTCAGCATTCGGGATTTCGGTCTTCAGGATTTCGTCCGGCACCCATTACCTAAGTAGTTTATCAATCATACTATCTTAAAATACGCATTTATGCATAATAATATACATGTTTAAGCTTTATTATAATATTAAGTCGATAAAACGCTGAAATATAATGTTATTTTCATTCTAACATCTAACATAATTTTAAATATTTGTTGTAAATATAAATAACTACCCATGTAAAGACTATAAATTAATTGATTATGCACATCTTTAAGTTTTAGCGAGTGAAGAATTATTTTCTTTTAATAAACATCACAAGGCATAATAATTATTCTCAATCTATATTAAAAATGTGTCAAGCGCGAAATGTATAAGGTACAACTACTGAGAAGATAGAAGCATATTAAACTGACTTGCTTATTTACTCCAACAAATCGTAACGTACGTCTATTCCTTTGCGCATTTAATTCAACTGTGCGGCGTCCAATCCTCCCGGAGGCCAATTGGGTCGGCGTCGAATTGGGTCGGTGTCCAATTGGGCCGGCGTCCGATTGTACCGGCGGCCAATTACTGGAGGCCAATCGGCGGAGGCCAGTTCGCGGTGCCAAATCGTCCCATTCCCAATGGATTGTCATCGTGATCATACAAGCTGAGAAAAATGTTATTGGATTTGCTAACTTTTTGAACGAATATACTCATTGAAGTCTTGTTACACGACAAATAAGAAGTAAAATATCTATACTGATTATCTTTGCAGATACCTATCTGAGTAATATTTTTTATTGCTTTATTAAAATTCACGTGAGAAAAACCTTACCAGATTTTTGTCAACACAATAGGTCAACATATAAAATATCTGACGGATATAATCTCTTTCTTGTGCTCGTTTAAAATAATTATTATTTTATTTAGATTAAAACGAGAGAAAACGAAAAATGTCGAATAACAAACAATGTAGGTAACCTAAATACTATTGCAAAATGTATCTACTAAAAATATCTATTGTAGCTGTAAATATAATAGGATTGTACGGTTTTATTCAATAATTATTAGTTAGAATAGAGTTAAATGCTTACTAATAATGTAAGAAATATTTTAGTTATTTATATTCTCTGTAATAGTTCTAATAATTAATAAATAATGTGCTTCATGTCGAGTTTAGAAGCCCTATTCGATATACATAAATAAAGGATGTCAAATAAAATTAAACATACTTATTGCATATTTTAAATAAAAAAACACTTGAAATATCCAAAACCCTTGTACCTAGATGTTTCACTAAATTTATTAAACTGAATTTGAATAATAAATATAATTTAAGTATAATATTAGGTATAATAATTATTATATGATGAAAGCACATTCTTTATATTATTCATTTATATATTATTTATTTAATTTAAACAAATTCTTCACCACAGTCGCACTTAACGGTCGCAGTTACGAGTAGGTACGTAACAGCTGGTAGCATCGTGTTGCTAGTTGCCATAGTTACCTACACCTAAAATATGGCTTTCTTAAATTATCGTTGTTTTGAGATTACCGTTATTTTTTAAATACCCATTACCTAAAATGGAATTCTGGAGGTGATGCCCGCTAAATATTTTCGATTTCAAAATTGGCGCTTTAATGAAACAGTTTGTGAACCCCTTTTCTACAGTTATGTAGGTACTATTAATATATTATTAAATTGATGATTCTTTACTTTTCATTATAAACCTTCTTTTATTATAGCACATCTGTAAATATTCTAAGAAATACAGAGATACTTCAGAATTTATTTCTACGAAAGAATCTTCAATCAATTGAAATTAACTCGCCGTTCATTTATATTACGAGTATAATAACAGAGGCATTGCTTTAATTTTCCAATTATAAGTAGGTACCATTATATTAATGCCACGAGATTATTGTAATATTTATAAAATTAAATGAATAATAATTTTCCAATAATTTTGAAATTTATTCCCATAATTAAAAGCTGATTAGCATGTGCTACCTAAATTTAATATTACGTACGGTATTGAATTCAAACTAAATTATTTTTAAGAATATCTTGTAGATAGAATAATCATTGAAAGTTAAACACAGGCTGAAATTCACTAAAATAGTTAATTCCACCAATTTATTATTAAACTAAAAATAAATTCTGAAACATGCATTTGTTGCAAAGGGATATAATTATTTTATCAATTAGGTTCTTCATATGTGACTACCGCCGTTGAGCCTAGATGACAAGAAAGATTTTTTCTCACTATAGTAATTATGATGATGTGAATTGAAGAAAAGCTCCTTCTAAAACAATTATATTTCTGCTACTTACAATATCGCGTATTTCCAGACTTATAGTAAAGTTAGCTGTAGATGCTGTAGTTATCAGTTGTTATGCAGTTCGCCGTATCACACTTCACCGTGAAATATTGTGTCGGAAATAGGTATATGGCTGTATATTAAAGACCGCCCAACATATTGGGTCGTATAGTACTGACATAAAAATCATGACTAAATAAAACACGGTTCTTGTCGTTTTACACTCTAAAGGAAGCCAGCAGCAAACAAATTTTGAAAATAGCCGATATACTGGATTATATGTTAGGTTAAGTTATGTTATCGTTCTTGAATTCACTTTGCCTCTAAATCAGCTATGAAAATAATTGAATTAATGTTAATATTGAACCTAATAACATTGGAGACCATAATATAGTATACGATCATTCTTTTCCAAAAAGAAAGCTCACGGCGAACTGTGCCACGGTTAAATGTTTTACATACAATTTACATGTAACCTACCGAAACACTATCTAGCCATTAGTGCAATTATACTAAACTTTCATAATACTTACTCCCTTTAGTATAGTTTAAGCTTTATGACTCAATTATTTAATCAATTATATAGATGTTATATCCATTTTCTTTAAATACATATATGAGATTTGAATAGGAATAATTGAACAACCAAGGAATTAAATTTAATCTGCTTCCCACTACGCTCATATACGTCATTCTTTTTCATCGTTTTTCATCGGGAATAATTCACATCATTCCGTCATAGCAGATTTCGTAAATCCTCTTTGTTCCTCTATGATTTTATTTTTTCCGTCTCTTCTTGTCTTATTTCTAGTCACGATTCTATCGCTTATCATTCTTAAGCCACTACATCAGTACGGCGCAGAATCTGCGCGGTATCTAGTTGAGAAATTTCTATTTAATTTATATTATTTTGAGTACATTCAGATTTATTCAAATTGAATACACGTAGTACCTAAAATTTTCAAACAATGTATGCATGCTTGTCAAAAATGCATTCGAAACACGGACTTTCTTTGAAAGAGAGATTCAAGGATTATTAGTAATTAACTATTTTTTAACGAATAATTCACAAGATTTAAGAATGTAACATTATTTTTATTGAACAAACATAATTTTGAAAACACTTGTGAGAAAATAAATAACCAATAAAAATATATTTTTTGAAAAAAATACGACACCCAGCAGGAATCGAAGCTGCGTCTCATGGAATTCGCGCCCACGCACATTGAGTACAATGCTGTACCTAGGTATCTTATCTAATTGCAACAAATGTTAACTAATGGCTCTTACAATTATTAATACTCTCTGCTTGTTGCCACGTGTTGATACCACTCATATAGAACGTAACCAAATTCTGTCCGCGTAGTAGGGTTTGACAAGATGCGGCCCTACGCTACATATTATCATTTAATCTTAAAGTTCGATTTAATTATGAATCCGAATACCTACCCATACTTATGAGATATTGATAGGTAGGTATACAGCAGAGTATAGTTTCGCTTAGTAAATATTTTCGCCAATGGAATAAAATACAATAGATTGTAGAAGGATCAGACTGTTTCGTGGTAATTTGCCGAAAAGCAAAAAGATGTTTCACGTTTTTAACCCTACTTGCTGATTTCATAAGAGATTCTTCATTTCACAATGTTGTCAGGAGTAGACGCTGCAATGGTTCTATTACGCTTACTAAAATGCAATTTCAACCAGTTCCACTGAAGACGCGGTAGGACGAAGAAGAAATGTGACCAACATATAGTATATTGAAAACAGCACGTATCGATCCCTTGCACGACTCCGACTTACGCGGAAGCGGTAACTGCATCCGGGTCGTCAAAACCGAAACCAGCGCTACGAAAATAATCTTATTACCTACATTAAAAAGTACATGTAAACGATTAAAATACTTTCATTTAGTAATCATAGCAAAGTACTAAACACTGACTCGCGAATGGTGATTTTCATTTTTTTTAATGGTGCGTTTAGAATTTGCACGTCCGAATAACAGCGTAGACCTGACCTAACCTAGATAACCGAGCTGGAACAACATCAATCTAATGTACTGTTGTCTCGGTAATTGGACACGTCTGATTGTAGGAGATTTTCACAAGGTCAATGTTAAAAACATTACGTTGTTATTTATGGCTACATTGACAGCTGTTCTGTTTGTATTCGAATCAAATTGTATCGAATAGGCACTGCCAGTCTCAGGTCCAAACACAACGCTATGTCACAATGAAAATTTTGATAAAATGATAAATCACAGAAAAAAATATTTTGTGTTGAACCACCTAATCTATAATTATTATCAATGATTTTATTATTTTTTATTATTAGGTTATTAAACTAAACAGTGTTTGGCCATCGTGGGCTCGGGTTCGAATCCCGGTTTTTTCGAAAATATTCACATGTTGTTTTCCAATGTGTGTTTGGGCCCAGAGTATGGGCCTAATAGGTTGAGCAAGTGGCTAACATGTATTTCTCTTAAAATCAAAAATCTGCTTATACAAACTACACACCATGGAGGCCCATTTTAGATCGGACAAGGTTAAAAAACTAAACAATGTTAGTATTTATTATATTTTTTACAAGATTTGTGAATTTTTTATTCTGATTAATCCAAGCTATTGAATCATAATAATATTTTTTGGTTATTTTTGAAAATATTTACTTCCACAGTTTTTTTTTTAGTTACAGGGATTAATGAATCAATTATTTCTAATGGAACATACCAATGCTGTGTCTAGCTAAGTATTCGAATAATCGTTGTCAATGTCAAAGTTATTGGTTCATAATTTGAATATTCAAAATATTGACACATAAACATTTTAAATACCTATAGGGCGTTTTTTTAAAATGTGCAAATATTTATATACCTTTAGGTGAATAATGCGCTTATCAATGGCACGTATATTGATAATATACATTTTACAATGTGTCAATAAAAGTTAAAGATACGCAATTCCAAAAACATTAAGTATAAAATATGAATACTGTAAACTGACCATCCCACCTATTACCTACTTACATATTAATTTATTATTTTGCGTATCTTTAAAATTTTGATTATTAAGAAATGTATATTCATTTTAAAAAGCATCGATTTATAAAATTCTTTTTATTTATATATCGAATTGTATTTCGAAATGGTCACAATATTGAGCGTAAACATACTAGCAAATCAATACACTACAAAGAATAGCAGAGTTTTCATATATATCTATAGCGTTTAACATAATATTGTACATAAGCCGAGAAAATGATATGATGATGGTGATGAATTGCATATATTATGTATTATCATTCAATATCCACAAAGATCCTGGAACTTTGTTGTATGACGATGAGGAAGATTTATTTTCAATAACAGTGCAGTAATGTGTAGGTAAACAACTTCAAATTGCGTCGACGGAAAATTTGCTTAGATAACGTTTTATAATAAGGCCCGTTAGTTAATGACAACGGGCAGTGAGCGGTCTTGAGGTGAATTTGTGGTTACAGTCTGTACTTACGTAGCAAGATGACTTTGGTTCAACAACGGTTACGGATGTTAAAATTTCTTAATAGGACAGTGGTCATGACTCATGACTCATGACTATGGTATGATTACTTTCATATGCCTAGTCTACATTAGTGTAACATTTTACTTTTGTACATATCTACAAAAGATTATGAAGAGAATTCTTCTTCTTTTTAGACAACATAATATATATTTTATAAAATAAGCAGCGTTGAACTTAATTGTATTATTTTGTGACACGTGTCTCTTTCACATGGTAGGATATCAAGTATGGATACCGAAATTTATCGAGTTTTTGTTTTAAAAAAGTGAAATTTTAATAGAAATTTATGTAATGTAACAATGTTTTAAATAGGTTAACTTTATAATTTGTTTTTATTGTTTTATTTTAATATTTACATAACAACTTATTTTCTCTTCTTATATTTTTATATTGGTTGGTATTAGTAAATCTTTTTATTCATTTCACGACTATATTTATGATTTTGTATTGTTTTTGATTATAAATTATGTCGAATTGTCAAAAAACTGTAATACCATAATATTCTTTTCTAATAAATAAATAAAATAGTCATACTGTGTGGTGGAGGTAAACGGGAAGTATGTAATGTGAGAAAGAGATATTTAATTTATAGATGGTAAAGATATACTGTATGTATAGAGTAGGGATTCCAATCCCGGGATCCCGAGCTATTTTCGATACCTATGAATCCCGGGATTGGTAAACATAATCCCGAAGATTTCGGGATTGATTTTTTTATCAATTTTTATGGAAAATAAAATAAAAACGAAAAAATAACTTTTAATAACAAATAACTAAATTAGAAATAAACTGAGTTTGAATGAAATTTGATTTATACCCATATGTAAGTTGCCGATTCATTTTTTTTTCACATAAATTAATAAAAATGAGGAAGTTTGGAAAAAACAATGCTTCGCACTTTTAACAAAGTAATTCCACCATGATCTCATACATTGTACGGCAGTTTCATATTTGGCTGACTAATTTGATTTATGAAGCAGAAAGGCCATACACCACGATTTGCTTTACTATTTTAAATCTCGCTAACCCATTCATTAAGTCTTTACTATCAGAAACAGTAATCTCATATTAAATTCACATTATTATTTATATTACAATATTATTTACTCCATTAAACTTATCTCTTTTCAAGATTGAACATACACAATATTAAAAATAAAAATGTCTTAAATAGTATAAATTATACTAGATTTATTTTTGACCGATTTTATCAATGTTATTTGTAAATATAAAAAAAAATATATTAACTATGGAAAAAATGCCAATCCCGGGATTGTTAAATTGTAATCCCGAAATCCCGGGATCAGAATTTTGGCTCGGGATTGGATTCCCTAGTATAGAGTATAGACAGATATAAAATTATAATTTATAATTGAATAGTCAAACGTCATAAAGCTCACCATTTGAGCAACAATTTTATCTGTGATGATTACTTAGTGGTTAAAAGACATTGCTTAAAAATAATCATGAACTAGTTACCAAGAAGTAAACGTTAACGTCTTGAAAATAAATGGTAGTAATTAATATTTAATCTATGTTTAACTTAATTTTTTTAGCGTTGGTAGCATAATATTATTAGATGAGCACTTTATGCATTAGGGAGAATGGAAGGTCACTCTTGAAGATCATACGCATTTTGGAACTGTGACAAATTAAATTAATAACCAATTATAATAACGAAATTACCTAACCTATTACCTCAATATAAATAATTCACAAAAATACATCAATCTCAATGATATTATCTCAATGAACCTTGATTCTAGATAGCTAAAACAATAATTGTGAATGTACCTGTTATGACGTATCCATACCTCCCTTCTCTATGATAATAAATTGTAGGTATTTTGTTTAATTCATCGACACCCTAAGTAACATCGACTATTGCAATGTTCCTACTCAATTTAATATTATTGATCAACCCCAATTTATCCACCCTATCTAGCGATACTACTACATACATATAAACCCTTGTACATGAAATAAGCATCACTAACATTACTAAGACTCCAAGTTGGTTGAATGCAGACCCCGCCACATACCCATGCGGATTCCAAGCTCACTAGAAAAACCACCATCTTCGGCAACCTTAAGGGTACATTGGTACGACCGCGTTACAAACACCCGAGTTCGTGAGCAGATACAGCAGCCTTCAGTGATTGAGGTCATCACGAAGAGATGCTTTACGTCGCTGAGACACGTGTTCCAGATGCCGCCAAATAGTGCAACACTTCGTACCCTTGTGGCACAGCCTCAAGGGTTCCGTCGCCGTGGCCGGCCCTCCCTCGTCCTGCAGCGGTGCTACAAAAGCGACCTACGTGCTGCTGGTCTGATATAGCAGGAGGCGCCCGAGTTGGAGATGGACCGATGGAAGTGGCGCGAACTTGTGCTTGCCCTATGCTCCAATGCTGGGCCATGACAGGGTAGAAGAAGACAAGAAGAAGAACAGTACTTACTTATTATTTCAAGCTCGTATATTACACTGTAAATGTAAAGTGTAAAATGTAAATGATTCTATACCAGTCAACTCGGATCATTCCACCAGTGACGTCCCGTGGGGGTAGGCAGATTGAGCGTCACTTAGGGGTGGCAGTTACTCAAAGGGCGGCAAATGGAGGAGAATCATTAGGTATATATAGAAATCTACCTAAACTTGCTAATAACGGAAATATATTTCCATTAAAAAAATCAGCTCACTAATTGGAAACAAAATTATATCAATTTGGTAAGTACTATAAAATCTTCAACAGAACTTTATTTTTTTTTCGGGTTCGCGATGTCTAGTTTACTTCCGTTGTCCTTGGACGTCACGTTTTTCACAGTCACCCGCGAGTTATGGAAGTTGTCAGGTGTATTTTTAAATGTACCTATCTGAAACCGTAGACTCGCAATATTGTCTATTGAAGCAGAGATGGCATTTATATTCGATTTAGTAGTATACCTATATCTTGTTAGCAATGTATCCATTCTACACACTTATTAGATATTCGAGTCATGAAAGCAATGACATTAATATGGACGAAGCATCTGGAAAAAAAATGACACTCACTTTTTTGTCGGGTCTGCCGAATGGCATAATCTGTTCTAACGCCATTACAATAAAGGTGATATTGCTATAAATTCTCGATGCTTCTTGTCGGTCTGCCGAATGGTTCGGTTCGAACGGATTCGCTTAAACGAACATTGATACTAGAAACACTGTTCTAACGCCATTACAATAAAGGTGATATTGCTATAAATTCCCGATGCGTGATTTTGCATAATGGATATTGCGTGACGTCTACCTATGCACGTGCGAACGTTACGTTTGAATTTACTTGCTAGCTACTGTACTGAGTGCGTCGTCCATTAATAATGTCATTGCATGAAAGGATATAAAAAATACTCTATAAAAAAAATGTGGCAGCATTTTGGCACTGCCTAGGGGCGGCATTTTGTCTAGGAACGTCACTGCATTCAACTATGTAGTTCTAACTCAACTCATCTCTACTCTTGTTTCACAGCGGAGCGAAATGTCTTGGATTCTTTCCCCTTACTACGTAATTGTACTCTGAGATTAATTGACGAATAAATATTAGATACTAAATATTACCATCCATCGAGCCTTATTACTGATATACACCTTCCACTGGACCAAGTAATGGATCAGGGCCCGTTGGGAAGGATTTCCGTTGCCAAACACATAGCACGCACATGGCCATACCTAAGAAGTAAAAAGAAAACTCGCACTTCGAGTGGATAGAAAACGTACGGAGATTTTTTTGATATATTATAATAATCAGTGCTCGAAATGGACCGGAGCGCCGTTCCGGTTCGTGGAATCGGTAATATTATCGCCCCGTCTCGTGGAAAAAATAATTTTCCCATCTGAGCTGGTTAGGCCGTATAACAAAAATTCTAACACATTTATTTTTATAAAATTTGATAACTATGTAAATATCTTCATAAAATTATAGAGCGCTCCGGTTCGTAAACTTTTCCATTTCGAGCGCTGAAATTCAGTGTAATCTTAAATATATCTTAAATCAAAACCTGGTGAAAATAGTTTTTTTTTATATTTAAAAGTAGGTAGATACCGATATATTTTGCCACTCGCTAGACAGCAAAAGAATAATTAACCATTAATTGAACCAAAATCACAAAATGCAGATTCAAGCATTATTCACACTGATAATGAACGTGAATAATACATATTGCAGTCACTGCATCATAATATATTTTATCAGTGAAGTTTAAAAAAATGTTTCCGGTCAATTGACGTTTTTTCAACCTCGTTAGATAAAACGCCCACAAAAACATATAATTTTATAGTACCTTCCATTCATTCATTTTTATCACCTACAAATTATCTCAATAGTGCAACCGCATGTGTGTCAAACGCATTTAAAAATATATCTAGCGTAATATCGTTTCATTTTTGTTATAAAATAAATTGGCATAGAAATTTACATGATGTATAATAATAATCTACTCATATTTCATCAGTATAAATGTAACACAATTTATTTACAAAATGAACGATGTTTTTAAAGTGGGTTAAATAGTTTGGTAACAAAGTGGACTATGTATGAATCTACATAATTCTACAATAATTCTACATGAAAGAATTCTACATAAAAATATCACTTTCGATTCATGTAATACTTACCTTACTATGATAGTAATCTCTATTGTTATTATTAACAGGATATTATTATGCCCCCATAAGCAAAAACACAGCTAATGGGAAAAAATGAAAAATTAAAGTAAGTACCTACCTATGAGGTGACATCCTAGATAAAATTCTGAACATAATTACATAAAAAATAAACAGAAAATCATTTATTTTAATATACAAATCATCATAATGTGTTCATTATTTTTGCAAAAATGTTAGGCTTTTCGAAGCAACAAAACAGTAAATAATGATTCATAAGCAAAAACACAGCACATCTATCGATTTGCTGCTTTTTTTGCTTAAAAACGCTCGCTTACTGTTTTTTTGTTTATGATTCAAGAATTTTTAGACAAATATAACACCGCATGTAACTGGTAATAGTGAGATTACCTCAAATTAATCATTCACTATATACAGTCAATTACTTTTTAATTACTACATTTAAATATCATGTTAATTATATCAAAAGGCCAACTACTGAAAACGCGCCAGTCCCGTTGTTAGCACTAAATGAGTTAATTTTAATCTTAATCCATCATAAAATACATTTCTAACTATCTGGTCTTATAAAATTCTGGCTTTGATATTTGTTTTTTATGAAGTGCATTACACTGAATAATCTTTCACAGTATACAGTAGTATAAAAAATTGTTAATATGAGTTAACTCATTTAGTGCTGATAATGCAACTGGCGCATTGGCGCGACTGGCCATTAGATATAATTAACATGATATTTAAATGTGGTAATTAAATATTAATTAACAGGTCAGCAGTGATTGTGTTAATAAAGGAATTGTTGCTAACTCTTTGAATTGACTTTATTCTTAGAAACGGACTATTTCACATATGATCTCATCAGAAAAACACATGCATAATTCAAAAATAAGGGAAAGTAATGCCTACAAATAGGATGACGTTGTGGGAGTCTTCCCAACTGACGAATTTTTGTATATTTAAAAATATATATTGTCATTCCAATATTATTTAATAAATAAAATACCATTACATTAAAAAATAAGTATTTATTTTTTAAAAATATCCATTACAATTTAAATTATAAGCAAAAACACATATTTACTGTCTTTTACCTTATGAAACTGACACTATTCCATTCAAAATCATAAATAAAAAGACAATAGTGAAGTTTCATAATTAATATTTTTGTAATTTTGCCGTTTTTATGTAATTAAAATATCACTTTTTAAACAATATATTATAAATCGAAACATTTATTAAAATTGATTAACTTTTAATGAAGCAGCAATGAAAAACATGATAACGTCTCTTTTCTCAAAACTGACTTTTTCCCATTAGCTGTGTTTTTGCTTATGGGGGCAGTATTATATTAGTGCGATTGTTTCCTAGCTAATTGACTAAAGCGGATCCCATTCAGTCAGCGAAGTAAAATAGGGTACCTGGTTGGATTTTAGTTCAAGCTATACCGCGTACCTTTAGCTCTGTGAAATGGTAAGACTTTCAACCAGTGTTAGGCTGCAGACACACGGTATTGCAGTAGACGTGCGTCGACGCAGGTGTTATTTGATTCCAAATGCATCTTATTAGAAGTACCAGTTAAATTTGTTTTATCTAATTGGTGATTCTAATCTGATGTAATTGGAATCAAATAAGACCTGGGTCAACGCACGTCTACTGAAGTGCCGTGTGTCTGCAGCCTTAGAGGGCTCGCACATCAGAACTCGCCGCATGCGTCTTACGACAAATTCGTCGATGTGACGTCATCGTAAACCAAGAAACAAACGTTATCAAATGGAGCTTCGCAGATTGGCCGATGCAACTGCAACTCTGCGACCCTGCGACATTCGTCTAGTTGCATTGGCCAAAGCCTGCATGTCGATCTCGAAAAATGTCGACTCCGCGCAAGCGCACAGCCTGCGGCCATCGGCCATTTCTGTCTCTGTCTCTGTCTACACTGTCATTACTCGCTCATCGCTGGTCACCGCGTTTGACGTTTGTTCATACAATCAACACAATAAAAATGACAGACGAGAGACTTCTCCTTTTTCGCGTTTGACGTTTGCCGCTAGGCAGATGTCCGAGGTTGTAGCATGCAACATTCGCCGGCATTCTCAGAAATTTTGATTTATGGCCGTCAGGCACACAAGGCGAGTTGTGATGTGCGAGCCGGCTTAGTCGGCTCGCACATCGGAACTCGTCTTGCCTAAAAAAGTGTCGAATACGTCATCATTATTTAACGAAACAACATAACACGCGTTGCCAAATGGAGCTTCGCAGATTGATCGAATATAACTCTGTTTCGTATGAAAAAAACATCTGACTGTTGCACCCTTCTCGGGCTCCGAGTTGGAGGGTCGAAGTCACAAAGAAACACCTACGAATTGGTCCTTCCTATACCGGCTCGCCGATCACCGCATTGAAATATCAATACGTTTTGAAGGCTACGAGCGACTGTCGCTAGATATATGTGCGAGGTTGTGTCATGCAACACTGGCCAGCCGGTCACGGAAGTTTTGATTTATGGCGGTCAGCCACACGAGGCAAGTTGTAATGTGCGAACCGGCCTAGGGTAAGGCACAACGTCACTCAGATGGGATAATCTTTGTTTTCTATTTTTACTTTCCTTTATTTTGTTAACTGTCAATTCATGGTGGAACTGCATTGTATTGTTGTTTTTATTTAATAAAACGCAATTTTTTTTATAGTCTTATTTTTACGATAATGTCTACCAGCATGGCAGCAGGCATGTTGCAGTGTCTTTTTCACGAAGGGGTCGAAATTACGAACGCTGAGATCTCGAATGACCAAAATCTCGAAAGCCGAGATTCGGTAAAATATCATTAAAATTTGATGTAGGTATTTTTTTTTCAATAAACAAAATGCATGCTCAATAAGATTAATGTATGCATAATAAACAAACAAATTAAAAATATAGATAAGTACATATATTGTACATTAGGCTATGGGGCCCAATGAAGAAACAGTTATGTAAGCAATAGAAATGACACAATGAAACATCCAGGCTTTGAGGAGATCCCATATTATTATATAAATAAATTGTGACCTCATAGGGAATCCAACCCGGAGCCCATGGATGAAAAGCCTGTGCTTTATTCACTGGAATACTACGTGAATTATATGGGCAAGAAATCCTCTCCAGGAATGAATTTGGAGATATACCTACTTATGAAATTTTAGAATCATTTAAGTCCAATATGAAGAATAGGTTATTTACTAGTATGTAGTTTAAGAGGATAGGTAATATAACAATAATATGTATCCTATCGATGACTATGTTTATTGTATCAACAAACTGATAAAACTGATCAAAAAATTGGCACGAATACTGACTAGACGTTTTTTAAAACAATCCGATAAAAGCATTCTCCCCACAAGGAGAAATTCGATAAATTTAATAATGGAAACAAGTAGCCATGCCATTCGATAGTTTTTTTTCCAATTTGTTGGAAAGATAATACTTTTTTGGGCAAGGGCCAAAACAATTTCTTTATCGGCGGGTAAAGGTCCACAAAAGTATTGGATTACAAGAAATTCATAAACCGTTAAGCGTTCGTACTTTCATAGTATTAGAACAAGAGTGAATATTTTTTATACTAAAATAAGCCTGCTGGAAAATTAACGTAAACTGCAACCAATATGGCAATATTCAGAATTTAATAATGTATTATTATCCAAGATTATGTTGAATTCTTTCTTGAATTCAAAAAACAGGAATTACAGCTTCTAACTAATCCTTTTCTACAACACATTACCTCTCTTTCTATCACCTACCACGATAATTATAATTTACACAAACTCGAATGTAATTGTCGGTTGAAAAGTTAAACGAAACACGAGTTGTTTAAATAATATCTATATGTGGTGAATACCAAGTGACAACCAATTTTATACATTATCACCAATTACAACCAAGTGCCCAATCACCGTTTTTCTTGAAAACATTAATCAAAATAAATGTCTTATGATAGATACCTCGTGTGTTTTTTACTCATTTAATCAATGTCGATTTTATAGAATAAAAGGTAGATAGTGAATACCATCTTTTATAAATGAATACATTAATGTTAATGTCACAATTTTGTATTATATTATATAAATATATTGTATTTTTAATTTAATGATAATAAGGCTTCAAAATTATATAAATAGATTATCTACAACGCTTAAGGTATGTCCAGGATCAAGCTTTGAAAATAGAAAAAAGCTCCATTTTGACCGACGCCAAGCACGTCCGCCCTTAAACAAATAGTAAATTAATTATTACCTTTTTTGATAATGCCATGTATTGGTATGTATTATGTATTATCATTTTAGAGTACCTATTACGTTTCCGTTGGGTATTAGGCTTATTACTTTGTTACTGAAAATATTATTTCTTATGTAAAGTTAAGCTCATGGGGTCAGTACGCATTAGGTATATTATTAGTATTAGTACATTTATTTTCAACGCGCATGCTAGTGGCCACGTAAAAGAACTATAATTCGTACATATATGAAAGAATAATCGGTTATACATACTTATGACTTATGTGAGATAATCAATTATTGTTTTTTGACCTTTTCCGATCGCATGCAGATCATAATACGGGCCGTTAAAGAGGTTTGTATTAACAGATTTTTTACGAAAAATGGATGTTATCCACTTGCTCTTAGGTTCATACTCTGACTCCAAACATACATTGGAAAACAATATGTGTATTTTCCAGACCCCGGATTCAAACTTGTGACTCACGACATTATAAGCAGACGCGTGAGCCACTCAGTCATTGTGATAACTGAAAGTTACATGCAGTCTCAAAATTTAAAAAAAAATCATATTCTTACATATTACTGTGTATATTTTCATATATGTTTACCAAAAAATAATTATTAATTTTCCATCAAGACACCGCCAATCAGGGCTCTACTTCGACATGCGTATGCTACTCAGTGCATCTTACGAGAGTTAATTCTTGGCCGACCGCACGTAGTAGCATCTGAAGATAACTAGTACTTACGCTGTTCTAGTATTTTATATAATGAACCAATTTGTAGAGCACGTCCATCTCTGGTCCGGCATTTATTAAAGATTTCAAGGTAACCGTCTCAGAATGGCTTATGTGGAAATTTTCAATATATCTCAAGGCTTTTTTGCTTCCACTATAAACTTGATTTACATACGAAATGATTATGATTTTTTTTATGTAGGCAAGCCAAAACTTATCAAAAAACAAAATTCTGATTTAGTATATTATTTGTATACTATAGCTTTTATGGGTGATTTCTAAACAGATTAATCTTTATATACCAAAATTTTTAGTTTCAATTATCGCACTAAAACTATAACGCCTTGGATTGGTGTTACAAGTTTTATTATAAATAAACTGTATTTTTAGAGGAGAATCGCGTAAAATTGTAAATAACAATATATTATGTAAATAACAAAAGAAAGAGCATCAACCATTTTTTTTATATAAATAATGTATTCTGTTCCAGTGTAGGCTCACTGCTAAGCTGGTAGCTTAATTGGTAAAGCTGCTCGCCCAGATTGTTGTAAGGGCAGTCCATTCGGTTAATTTTTTTTTAAAAGCTTTTACTAATCGGTAGAGACTGTTCAAAATTATATAGGTGTGTACTTAATAGTATTGATTACAACCTATTGTATGTATATAGGCCTTAAAAATCCTCTTCATTCGTTCAGCTTTGTAACGTAACTGGCTTAATTTATTAATTACCTACTTATTTATATTTATTATAAGGTTCAAACTACTGAGCATATTATCTCAAACACAAGATTACATCGTTTTACGTAGTAGTTCGGATTAACATTCTGCGTCTTTTTGTCGTAAATTTGTGGAGCGTAGATTGGTCTTGTAGCAAGATTAAGAAGTTTCAGTCACGGTGATGAGTTGCATTGGGTTAGAACTCTGCTTATCGTCATACTATTATTCATTTTGGTGAAGTCTAAGGCAGGTCCGCACATATAACACTTTTCCGCGGGCATAGGCGAGACTATTCCGGGATATTAAGGTCACGGTGTTAACTATTTAGAATAACCCTGTAGAAGTGATGCTGATGTCAAGTTGTTAGATGACTAAATATTCGTGTCTGGCCGATGATGACGATTTTTTTAAACTCTAATTATAAAAGATGATAACTTAACTTAGATGCATCAACTTATATATTATTATACACCTAAGCTCTAATTAAAATCATGCTTGGTGACTCTCTGCCTAGAAATGGTAACCGGGAAGGAAGAGGTAATGGTATGTCTTCTGAATACCTGAATATTTGATTATATTATGAATAAAAAATGTTGATCGCATCTGTATTTTGGTTGTGTACCTACCTACTGTAAATCTTTTATAACTCCATAATAACGAGCTGAGAAAATTTTTATAATTTTAACTTGAAAAAATTAGCCAATCAAAATGGGTTCAAGATACGTTAAATAATGCTTCTTCAGTCTTAGTTTTGATACGAACAGTTTTATAACATGCCTTTTTTCTAGTTTATTCAAATTACTCACAAACTACAGTGCGTTTGAAAATTAATTCACCTCTAATCACGTTTCTGATAATTAGAACAAAAATAATATAAATAGGCGTGTAAAAAATAAATATTATGATCACACATTGTAGTGATCTAAATCTAGTTACGATTTCGTTGAATTATTTCTTAAATTTTCATTAAAATGAAAGTCTATCAGTGGTATGATCAGTCGATCTTCGGCAGGATCCTCTCGATTTCTACCAACAAGATGGCAAGCGGCCTGATGATGTTACGATGATTTTATTAAAGGAAGGGACTTGTATGGTTTGGAATACCACTGTGGTAGATTCACTCGCGGCATCTCATCCGAATAAATCAATTGAATCGTCAGGTCAGCAGCTCTTCTAGCTGAATCTAACAAGCCATACACCAGGCCAAGACGGAGGCTATTGCATGTATTGATAGGTATGCCTTGCAGGTGCCACAACAACGTTTTGTTGGATGTATGTGGATGTATGACTGTTCTGTGATTTATTTTTCTTGTTACAATTTTGTTTTCTTGAATTTTTTTAACCAACGCTTTTTTAATATCTCTATATCTGTCTGCATACTTATCCTTAGCTTTATTACTGAGGATGGTGATCACTGAAATTAGAAGCGTTTCCAACAACATCGTTCCGACTAGACTCTAGACTCTAGAGTCTAGAGCGATCCTGTGCTAATCTTATTGCTTCAGTTGTTAATTTAAGACGCCTTTTGATGGTATCGCAATTCGCAACTACCTCATTTCGACGCAACCAAAGATCACTATCTTATGTTTATATACCTATAGGTATAATCTCATTGTGTTACATAGCTCTATTTATATATTTCATATCATGTTTACTACTCTAATATGTGACTAGTTTACAGTAAGACCAAAGTATATATATTACTTTAGGAATACCCTGCGTTCCACAGATTGTAAAATAGAATTATAGTAACCGCTTGGTGGTTTTGTTTATATATGACTCAATTTCTACAGCTACCTGGCAACATTACAAAATTAATGGCCGTGAAATCTAATTGAGTTTTATTGTATGTAAATTATATACTCTATTGTGCATTTTATACATTTTTATTGGTTTCATATTAAACAAAGCGGACATTGTCTAAAAAAATAGGTAAATAATAATAAATAGCCGCTGTATAGGGGACAGGGTCCGGTGAATTTATTTGGGAATAAATTAGTTTTATTAACTCCCCTATCGAAACGTTTGAATAGATTAATACATTATGGAGTTTATTTTTACACATTATTTTGGTAATTTGCGGTTGGTTACAGATTTCCATTTAACTTTTAAGTAGACGGTGTTCTGAATATATTAGATAGTGTACTATTCCATGCATGATAGAATACTATGCTAGTCTGTATTTAATTAAATTTGAATACACATAATTATTATCTTCCATCCAATCATCGAATACACTCTTATAATAATATAACTACCTGCTCATTAGCTAGGTATTGAGTTGGCAGTACCTCTATATTATGAATAATCTTCTTCTTATCGTACCATCCCCTATCGGAATTCAGCCACCATCGGGGTGGGGTGATGGTGATGTTTGCTGTATCATATGCTACCCGAAATAGTTTAGGGGAGCTGCACTCGTACCAATAATGGAGTTTCTTAAGCCACGAAATGTGGAGTCATCCTCTGCTAAGTTTAACATTGATCTTTCCTTGTTGGTTTGTTCCTAAGTTGGGGAATTCTGTATTGTTATCCTCGTCTTCTCATAATGTGGCTGAGGTACTGTAACTGTCTTGTTTTGATACTACGCAGTACTTTTAGGTCCTTTCTCATTCGATTGAGATCTTCAACATCTATTCTGTCACCTGGTTAGTCCAAATTTTGAGGATGCGTCTATACAGCCACAACTCTACGTTATTTATCTTCTGGTGTAGTCATCCATACGTCCATACAATAGAAAATGATTGAGAGAACATAACAGCGTACCATACGCAGACTCAGATTTAGGTTAAGCTTTTGATTGCTAAGGATGAATCTCATTTCGCGGAAGGCACTCATTGCAAATAATATGATGTATAAATAATTAAGTACGCCTTTAACAAGTGACATTAGGTGAGACTGGGATAATTTTTGCTTTTCGCTTTTTATTAAAAAATCATGATTTGAAAATCCTCCGAGACATAGTTACGTACCAGTCACTGTAATAGAAAAGTCCTAGAAAAATATCTAAAAAAATGCAATTCGAAAATACACATTTCCAACAAAAAAAAACAAAACCCATCACAATAGTAAAACCGATCATTTTATTGTGTAATCTTATAATATGACATCACTAATATTGTTGGTTTGATGAACTTTCTTGCGACGGATTTCTAATAATTACGGTACCTAAGTGTTATAATTTTCATCTAGGAATGGCTATCATCTGTGATATTTAAATTGAGGTACCTTATGCTAACACTAATCTGATTTATAGATAACGTTAGCCTAATGCTTGTAACGAATCAACAGAATACAATATAATTAGTAGCATGTAATTATAACCAGTAATTATCATAAAATCAAAAGTAACGATATTAAAGTGTAAAATTATAAACAACGTTATTCATATTTCATTTGATTGTAGAGTTATAGATTATTAGACAACGCAACACTTATGGAATACACAATGATACAACCCTCATATATGATGACGACGTAACTATGGTAGATTTCTACATTTAAAACGAGCGAATTTGTTCTTATATTAGAGTTTTAGTACGGTACCTACCTATTATTTTTAATAAGACAGTGATGATGTCTAAAATCTTAGAAACGTTTCATTGTCTAATCTTCTAGTCCTGATAATATTAGGTTTATTTATTATAAAGTTACTTGTATGTTTAGTTACAACTTCTGCTGTAGAGACATACTTATATTCACCCACCATAATATCTGTTACTCTACGGCAGCGACACTCAACCTGCAGCCCGCGGGCCACATGCGGCCCTTTAAGCTTTTATGTGCGGCCCGAAACACATTTATTATCAGGAATTTCGTATATCTTGAGATTCGTTTCGACTTTGACGCACAGATAGTGACACCCGAAGAGGATTGTCATTATGATCCACATCAGATCTGGTATAAGAGTGTTGCTATTATTGCACACGATTAATTTAAAAAACACGCATAATTTTTTAAATCTCAAAAATGTTTTGTAAAAAAGGGGGGATTTCATGATTTTTTTCGTCACACCAGTAGTGATGCGGCCCGCGTTACTTTACATACCGTAAAACCCCCTAACTTCGCCAAGTGTCCCTAACTTCACCTAAATCAATTAAACACTAAAAACTCATGTTTTTACTATTGCACCACTTTAAGTCACTGAGGCGATTTTAAAGATAATATTCGTCCTGTCACCACACAATTTTCAAACCGCCATTATTTTCGCCGTGTTTGTGTTAGTACCGTTTTTTCGAGTCCGGTTTGAAGAGATTTTTTCGGAATACCTCTGAACTTTTGCTGATTTCTACGAATCTTGTAGAGGTAGGTTCTTCATATTTTTAATATAATATAGTGATATAGTCTGCTTGCCAAATGTAACGTGCGATTTCCGATATTTATAATAAAACATCAATTATTTGAGTATGCAATGTCAGGCTATGTTTTTTGAACTACTTGTTCCTACACTTCCCCTGGGTTTAGGGTTGTCACAAAAAAACGATTTTCTTGAAATAAATGTGTTTTTTTTATTTTTATTGTTTTTAGACTAAAAACTATTCATCACTTTGAATCACCAGTTAACAATTTTTCTCATATTTCCTTTATTAAAAATTTACTATGTAAATCAACACATAAAAATCATACTATAATGCTTTGGGTTTTGGCAGCCCTGGCGTAAATTGGTAGGTTGTATGAAACAGTCATTGAAGTGATTCCTATCTTCGCCAACGTAGATATTTCTTTAAAATATGTCAAATTGTCTCTAGCATAAGACCTGAATTTGCTTAAGGCTATTTTTTAATAGATTTCGTGAGTATCCATAGACAATATTTTTTATTGTACCTACTAAAACACATTAGGCGAAGTTAGGGAATCGTGCCGTAACTTCGTCTATATAAAAAATAGTGATTTATTGTATTATTTAGTATGAAAAGGGTATTACTTCAATATAAATAAAATTAAACACTATCATTGTGCATTACATAAGATCTACAAGACTTCATATTGGTGGATATTTTGGTGGCAAAACGACTTTCTGTTAAAAAACCGGGCGAAGTTAGGGGGTTTTACGGTACATATGTATTTGGCCCGAAGAAAAAAAAAGGTTGAGTATCATTGCTCTACGGCATCCACGTGGGACATGACTAATGATCGTCATTGCTATCTATTTATCAATGAATTTCTTCATAAGGTCACTTCACCTTATTGGTGATTGTTCTCCGTTCCTTTTCCAGGCACAACGCCCAAAAAATGTAATATCTCAAGGTTTTCTGGGCTGTGGCAAAAAGTGTCTCCAAAGAGTCATATATTATATAAAACTATCCAGATACACAGTGGACAGTCTCTCGGTGATGCTCGGCTCATCAGTATCGAGACAGACGTTCTGTCCAGGAGACCCTCAGCACAAAATCTCGAATACATTGAGTTAATGTAATTATATTGTGATGTACATTATAATATATTTAAATAAGTATTATTTTTAAATATTCACATAATATGTAGGTACATAGAATATGCAATCTATTCAATAGGCATTGGTTGCATCATTTTTTCCGTCCAATGTCACTGCGAATACGGCACCAAAAAAATCATGACAAAGGTAAATGTGTATAATAGTTTGTTTCCTTTTTACAAATTGAAAAAACTCGGTTGATAGATACTGTGATAAGAAATAAGCACAGTGTTTAAAATACAATATGCAAACATTCGAAAATAATGGACGAGTGCATACGCAATCGTGCAGAAAAGGTCAGGCAAAAAGCGAAATGCTCCCCGAGGATTATTAGCAAGTATCGAGTGTCTTCGATGCTATTTTCCCGTCCTTCTTTTGTCCTGCCGACGTTTAAATGGAATAAAACTCAACAATTTAAAATAAGGATACGACCATGATACAAAGCTTTGAAGCAGTTAAATTTGTTATGTATTTAAAATTTAAAATAAATACGTTTTTGAAATCAAAAGTGAATTTAAGTAAAACATTGTTAATTATTAATTATGAACTGTATTATTCTCAAATTATATATTATTATAATGTTACTACATAATACACAATGTAGGTACATGATAATATTATTATCTGGATAATTTTCTAAAATTATTTTTCAATATTCTCTGTTTGTTTATTATTAGCATATCACATAGTACCACCAAAATTAAAATATTATTAATCATGGAATCCCCCAATTAGGTAATAGGGCTAAATAAATCAGAGATATCAAAAAATTGCTATATTGTTTAGAATTTAGATAAATCAAGTTATTCTCTTGATAAAAATCCACCGTTATATTATCTATGCCTAGTATGGAGCATTTTTTTATTTACTGTAAAATTTCATTTTGATCAAATCGGAGGTTTTAACAGCTCATTGACGTTATGAAGGTAAAACAGTGCAGATTATAAGATAATTAGGGCAGTTTACACAACGAAAAACATTACGTAATTGAGTATGTACATATCGTTAAAATAACTGTTTTTTAAATTAGTAAGTACATATTTTATACATTTAATTGTAATATGCAACTGATATCGGATGTTGTTAACATCCTATTTTTTTTTAAATTATTTAATACAAGCGGTAGCTTTAACTACTCGTATAGTCATGTCATAACTCTAAATTTAATTTCCAATATGAACCAATTAAGTTATGAGAATTATATATACTATTTTTTAAATACCTACTTATTCTATTAATTATTGTATTTTTTGTGTGTTATGAACTATTTCATGAACCATTTCCGGCGTCATGGAAAGCCTCTAAATACCATTCATTGGATATATACGACGTATCTATGGGTCTATGTCTATACATTAAGAAAAGTTTTATGTTAAAAAAATATTGATAATATTTTACTATTTTGTAAAATGTTATCAGAATAAAAATCGTTCGTGAATCACTAACTTAGGTTGCTTCCACCCTGGATAAGTCTTATCCTCCCAGCCTTCGATCTCAAATAAAACCCAGCGGAGCTTGCGTATTATTTAAAAGCAATTGAATGGTATTTTTGTCGTTTTCACAAAGAGATCCAGAAATGATACACATCAATAAAACATATTATTATCATTGATTCTTATCTGAGACCCAAGAAAGACTCGACAATAATGGCCAACTGTTGTAAGTATTGAGTAGTTACGTGGAAACATTGCCTATTGAAAGATACAAATATAATACCCATGTCTTCAACTTGCAATTGAACAGTAGCTAAATAATGTCAATAGGTAATAATACATATTATACTTTATATACACAGCGATGCAATGTATGGTTGAATTTATATTGTCATGATGTATCGTGTATTTTTCTTACAGAAAAAAACAGTTAAAAAATACTGCTTGTTATACAATTCACTAATATATTTCAATACAAAATAGTGAAATGTTTACTGTTATAATATTACTGTGAAGACTATGGAGAAATATATCCTTGTATAGAGATGGAGTCTAAATAAAATTGAAAAAAAATGCTTTATATAGGTAATTTTATTGTTGAATTACTTAAACCTAGACCATGTTGCAATTGCAACACAGATTGAATTGTAGCAACTAGTGTGCTCTGAGATTTATTTTCCAGAATTTTCACTAAAATGCCTTGAATTAAGGAATCAAGCGTAAAAAAGTGTTTTAAGTAATAAATCATCATTATTTAGAATAAACGGCATAACAGGCCAATATCTTATTTAAACCTCCCCGTTTAAATGCCTCCAAGGCATTATTATACTGTTTATTTTTATATATGACTACATTAAAAATCATCAAGTAATAATACAAAATTCGTATCTGAATCCCTCAAAGTATATTCCCTCTTTGATGACCGTTTCGGTTTCGTTTCCGATTCCAATAATTAATTAAAATAAATCATAATATGTACGATACCTAGTACTTATTCTACAAAGTTTCATAAGTAGAATTACCGGTTTCTTCCATCTCAATAGGTAGGGATAGATATTTTATTCTAACTAATAGTTTATTTATACCAAGAATTGACAGTTAATAATTCTGTTAATTATTATGAAGTTTAAAAATATGATATTATTATGTACCTATCATTTTACTATTACATAAATACGTAAGAAACTATGTAATGGTATATATCTATAATATATTTATTATATACCTACTTATATCTTAAGTAGCAATGTAAACTACTGAGCATATTCTATTGTCAAAAATAAAACACCTCGCCCTTCAATAGTTTGGTGAAGCTTATCAGAAATTATTACGTCTTGTCGGGTTGTTAATCAAGTATGAAGAAACCCATCCCTTCAATAATAATAAATGATATCAGTGACGTTCAAATTATTTATTATCTCGACTGAGAGAAAATATTTTCAAATATTCCAAACCGATTCCATATAGAATTGGGTGATGTAGGTATTTGATATATCATTTTAAGATAGTGGTCGGAAAACTAATATATCAATTTGAAACAAGATACTTATCATTTTATTTGGCGATATCATATTGTGGACACTACGCATACGCCATTCAAAACTAGGGTCTTGATGGTGGCTTGAGGGAAACGGATAATAACGGGAAATAATACCAGAAAGGATGTGAAGATGTGGGGGGGGGGGGTGTTGGAAATAATGCATGCAACTAACTGAAAACGATTAAAACATTATGCTGCGGGATTCGTTCTGTCAGTATTGTCGTACATTGGAAATCGTCTCGACTGGGATATGGTAATAAATAAAAATAAGGCGTATTGTTGCAACTGTCTTCCGTGCGCACAAACCAGGACAAACCGCGATTGTGACGGCACGCGACTAGCCGAAACGAATGATACAGCAGCTTTTGCACATCTGCTGTTGGTGACATTTTGGTATTAATACTTGTGCCTTGTGATATTTGGTATTGTTGTTTTAATTTAACTGATTTTCAGTTGAAAATGTCCCTCTGCGGCGGACGAAACCGGTCCTAATTTATTGATTAAGAGTGGGATCATTACTACAAAAAAATGAGTTTTATTAAATTAAAACAACAATACAATGCAGTTCCACCATGAATTGACAGTTAACAAAATAAAAGAAATATTTGGTAGGTATTATTTAATATCGAGTGAAATTTGTTGCTTGTGACACCAGCTGTTTCTTTCAAATCTACGTGCTGCAGCAGTCGGATGAATTTAGATGTGTGACCCGGCTTAGAAATATATAAAACCGCACTGTAACGTATTTAGTAGATTCACCCTCTTGGAATTAAAGGTCTCTTCAACTTATGCAGTAATTGAAATACACTGCAGTATATTATAATACTTTTCCACACACCATTTTTAATAATAAAAAGAACCGGTTTTGACTTCGAAGCATATTATTATTAGTCATTTTTATTAAATTTTGCTGTTTGAAAAGGTGAAAACAAGCTTATTTTAATAGTTAAAATAGTTAAAATCAGGGAACTCAGAAATAATGGGAACTGAAATCCATAACGGGTAAGGCGATAGCAGGTAACCGACTCGAGTAAGGAAGAATCCGGGTTAAACTTACTCACGTGTAAAGAATACGTTTTACGTCGAATACTAAAAACTGCTCTCGGTTTATGCATTTACGCTAATTTAATGTTGGTGTATTACACATTACACACACTATTGCACGTACATAATGCGTGCTTAATTTTCATAGGACACTCACACATTCAAAACCCTGCATCAAGATGCGGCGTATTGACTATAGCCTATCGGTATTTATTAATTATCTGTTCTGTGGTTAAAATAGTTAAAATAATTAGGTTGTGTTTTTAAATTAAACAATTTTAAATATACCTACCTTTGTATTATATTTAGTCTTCAAATTTATTCTGTAGTCTGAAGTCTTCAATATCGATGCAAATTATATTTATTTGATTTGAAAAAGTCGTCCTGTATGTTTCGAATTTATTAGGTACAACTTAACGATTATTACTTTTATTAAAATAAATAGATAAGTAGATAGTTATAATATGTCGAATTCTAAAGAAATATTCACTATACTTAGAATAATAACATATGAGAAGAAAAAGTATATAAGATAACTTAGTAGTCCGACTTTTCGCCGGAAATGAAAAGAAAAAGAAAGGGATTTATCTAATTAAACTTTCATTCATTGTTTGATATTTTTGAATATATTGTGTTCAGTGCAGTAAGTCTGGAAATGGTATTTGCATGATAATTGTAGGATTTTAAGGGTTTGCAACCCTCCCCAGTGCTACACTGGTGCATGTAAGACGTAACTAGGTGCACGTGTGGTCCAGGAAAGACCTCACTCACAATAGATAGTCCATAATGATTTTATTATGGCCCGCATTCGTGACAGCGTAATTGGTGCGCAGAGGATGAACTAATTCGTAGGATCTAATTTCTAACAGATGACCACCCAGTTTATACCATTCTTCATGTGGAATCCAATGCAACGAGCATTCACTACCGATTACCAAAGGGTTTCGGAATCGAAAATACAACAGCATGCAATTATAACAATATAATCATATATTTTGTGTCCTGTTGGCTCCTGAAACTATACCCGATTCGATTAGACTCGAAGTCTGGTAACGTACCTAACTTCGTTGCTGATGAAATGAATAGTGGCACGGTTATTAACGTAGAGGCCCAATTTAATAATTGCATGATTGTTTTGAACTGTTTTGATGCCCCTTTTAAATGTTCTGACGAATCGATTAAGTCATCTGCGATAAAGGAAATCGCTGTTGAAAACGAATGCTTAGAATTCATAAAAAGTCACAACATAGGCATAAGTAGTTTATATTAAAGAGTTTGTTCCATTTGCGGTAATTCTACGTTGTTACTAGGTCCTGCTCAGACTTACGACGAATTTTAGTGACACTGCAAATTAATAAATTTACTGATAATTTACATTTTAAAGTGTATTTCGAACAATTTCATATTATTAAAATAATCTTATTTCTCTAATCTTATAGAAGATCCTCGAAGGAAACCCAGGGGGTAAAGGATCAGTGGGAAAGCCACGTACACGATGGGGTGACAACATTACAAAAGATGCCAACCAGCTGCTAAAAATCATGAACTGGAATAGACGTGCGGAGGACCGTTCCGGCTGGAGGACGGCGGTGGAGGAGGCCAGGACTTGACTTGAGCTGTAGCGCCATCGAAGAAGAAGAAGAAAAAAATAATCTTATTAATATTGATTATTGCATATTTTATATTATATTGTTGCATTGCACTCTCCCTACGACATGGTCATAATATTATAATGAGCATAAATTATTGTCTTGTGTTTTTATGAGAGGTATTTAATGTATGCAATGGTTCTAATTCTAATAAGTAAAAGAAAAGGCGAACTAATTCTTATTTTATAAAAATAAAAATATTGAAGTCGCTGAGTAATTATAATAGTAGATATTGTGGAAATGGGACAACTGGACGCCAGGACAATTGGACGCTGCACAGTCGTAGAAGATGAGTAGAAAACAGAACGTAGAATAGGAATTTTAATCAGTTTCTATCTACTACTTAGTAGTTTTAATTCGTTTTACTCTTAACATAATGTTTTTTTGTTGAGGATTAAGAATAACCATTCCTAAGGCTTTATATAAAAATAAATTTTCGTTTTAACTTAAACATATGCACGATTTAATCATCATTTACGTGTGCATATTTAAATTCTCACCAACTATTAAATCATAATATAACAATTTAAAAATAAATAATAATATTAAATATTGTTTTAAATAAGTACCAAACCTCTATTTATTTTCAAATTGTGTGGCATCCAGTTGTCCCGGCCTCAAATCGTCCTAGACCCGATATTGTGAATTATCGGTTTACATATTAATTTCTATATAACATCTTTTCGGGGGTTCATAATAGGAACTAATGATACTAATATAATAATAATAAAATAATAATAAAAAAATAATCCATGTATGTATAATACTAATTATCCCAGAACGATTAATTAACTCAAATTCAAATTGAATTTTTTTTTAGATACTTACCGTAAACATTACAACTTATAAATTTAAGACGTTCACAACGTGATATTTAAAAACAAAGAAACAGTGTAAAGAAGAAATAAATATATGCAGTATAACAAAAACAGTATGAAAAGTAAAGTAAAAGCTACAAAAATTATACCCATTATTAACCCGTATCCGGAAATTTGTACGTAAACAGTTCAACGTAGAACACTTATTCGTGTGCCGCAGTACGTGAAACATGAGTTCGTGCAACATTTAATCAAATGACGAGTTCTTCGTTGAACATTTCACCGTGGAATACATTTCACCGTGGAATGCGTATTCTACAACATGTGGCGCTGGTTTGCAGTTCCAATTAGATTCAATACGAATTTTATGAGATGTCTTTATTGGTTTTAAATAATTTAATGTTGAAACTACATACATATAATTACAATATGAAACTATTTCTAATTTAGTTACCTACTTATTTTCTTCCGTCTTTCCCATATACTCCGATGGTTTAAGTGTTATAATTTTACATGATTATTATACGTTACCAAAATAGCATTATTTTCTTCAAAATTGTAAGTAAATAATATTATATTTCTTTACCTTCGTAAAAGAAGTGGTTATGTCGATATGTCATTTTTTCCAGTACAAACGATTCTTTAATGCCTTTCAAAGTCATTAATTGATAATATAAATAATAATATGCACGATAGATTTTTATGTTGTTTTTAATACAAGTAAATAATTTGGAAAAGACCAAAAAATAAAGCAATTTTTGAACATTTTTAGGAACTTTTCAACACTTAACTTAGTATTGGCAAATTTTGATATTGGCACTTATTTTACCAAGATCCAGATTTATAATTCCTTGTGTAATATCTATAGATATTATCGTGTAAGACTTTTATAAGTACTTAATATTATGAAGTGCACTTAATGGTAACTATAAAAACAGATATTTATTGGTTGGAATTAGGAAAACATTTTATTAGGTAGTTAATTAAAATAAAACACAAAAATAAGTAGTTAGTGTTTATTCCACAATTCACACATGGATATTATAGGTTAACCTATAATCCTGAGATATTAGTATAATTTCAGTACCGTTTATTATATATTGTACTTATAAGTGATAAGTAAAACTAATAATACACCCATGGTGGCTGAGTTGGTAAAGTGGTCGTCTATCAAGAAGTGGGATCGATCAATCCAGCGTAAAGACCCAATGTGTCGTGCAGTGGCGCAACCAGGGGGGGGGGCAAGGGGCCCTGGCACCCCCCAAAAATGAAAATTATCAGAATGATTTTAAACATTTAAATTGAAAGCCAATAAACTATACCTTTGGGCTTAGACAAATAAAGACACAAAAAATGATTTGTAATAATTCTCCAGCACCCTTTTTAGAAAAATTTCGTAGATTTTAATTTTTAACACAAAAATTTCGAAACACTAATGTCAGGTTTTTTTAGAAACACAATCCCTAATGGAAATGTCAAAAATTCTCGATGTCCACCCGAATTCCGGAGTAGTGTCGGTCATGGCTGGGGAGGGCTGACAGAGCTCTAGCCTGGGGGCCCGGGCTGTGGGGGGCCCGGCGTGTCGGGTTGACCAGATAAGTGAGATAAACACACATCATAAATTAGTTTTAATAGTAAAAAAAGTATACTTCATGGTCATGAACATTTTCAATTACTTATATAATTGTGCAATATAGTTTTTGATTATAATGTGTCGATACTCGACAGCTCCATTATTAAAGTAGATGTATTAAAAATCGCCAATAATTCACTGTATAAGTACCCTTAATTTGAACTAAAACACAATTTGAAGAACGTTAATGTAGTGTTTCACACTGCCTTTAATCTAATATCGTAGCCTGAGGGCCCGTTTCAGGATGTGGGGACCATGGTGTAGGTACACCGAGCGCAATAGACAAAAGACCGATAAACGAGAAATTAGGCTGTGAAGAAGAAATAGATCCTATGGGACTAATTTACATTTTCCTCCTTGCCCCCCCCCAATATTAAATCCTGGGTGCGCCACTGGTGTCGTGTCAAGTGATTATTTCTAGTGTGTCAATCAATATATAGAATGTTACATTCTCAAATCTAGGGTCTTATTGGTTGAAAAAAAATGGTTTATTATAATTTTTATAATACCTATGTATTTATTTAATAACACATTCAGTTTACTGTGGGAAGCATGTCCTAAATATAATTAAAAAACCAATAACGAAATGTAGTAAGTGTTTTGAAATGATGCATTACCTAATTACAAATCCGTTTTATTTTGGTGGAATCTAGTAAGTGACACTGACTAAAGTCTAAACTAAACAATACATTCATTCAAGACAAATGTGTCCAGATCTTAGACAATAGATACAGAGTCCAGATGGTAGATTTTTTTTGTATTATGGTCAATTTATTGGGTGGCCCTTTCTCGAGAGTTCCCTTGTTCATTATTGTGTGCACAAAAAAGACCGTTTTAGAAATTAATATTATTAAAAAAAAAACATTATTACGTACGATATGGTTGTAATTATAATATACTTATCTACCTATTTTCTGCTGTGTCCCTTGTATTATAATGGTTTTATTACGTACTTTTAAGTAAGTATTATATTGTTACATGAATATATAAAATTTCATTATATATTGTAAATAAATAATATTATATTATGTTACTATGTTTATTGGTATTAAGTATTGATAATGGGAGCTATTTATAAGTAATAACCATATACATAGTATATTTGTCTATGGTAATACCTACGTAATGCACATTAATGGTATTAACTATCAAGTTTAGTATTGATGAGAAAATATTAAGTATATCATTAATTTAAATACCTATAACACAACAATACTATTTAGGTAAGTACCTAATGTTTATTTCGCAATTTAGACAGGTATATAAATATATATGTACAGATAAGTTAACTGAAATTACAAATATACCTAATGCTAATTTAAATCTATTTCCGTTTTATCTATGAATGTACATTTTATATTATTTTTATAATAACTTAACTTGTGTACTCCATCATAATGCAGGAAATTAAGAAGGCATCAGAAGTGTAAATAGATAAAGATTGTCATGGCTACGGAACCAACGTGTGTTTCAAAACATACATTCTTGAAATTGACTACAATGTTCTTATAGCTATTTACCACGTGATAAAGAATATGTTATTTACATTACGTAAGTATCATAATATGTTTTAATTTGTTAACTGTCAATTCATGGTGGAACTGCATTTTTGTTATATTATTTCTGTCGCTTTGGAATTTGTTTGATAAATATTGTTTTAAAAAAATGTACTCAGTTGAAAATGTCCCTCTGAGGCGGACGAAACAGGTCCTAATTAAAAGTGGAATAACTACTACAAAAAATGCGTTTTATTAAATTAAAACAACAATATCATAATATGCATTAAAGTTTCTAACATAAATGAAACGCGCATTCAATATTGGCAATATTCGAAGACAGTAAACGGGCTTAGTATTTCTTGCGTTGCTGGCTTCAAATTCTGGGTCGATGGTGACTGGCTTTAGCATTTCTATCTTAGTAATCAGTTCTGTGGTATGACCTATAGATATTTAAAATGCACTATTATGCAACTGTAACAAAAGTAACCTATAACGTAAGCGTATTAAACATTACATATTATTTATAAATCATGTATGTGTGAATACTTAGTAAACAGAATACAGTATGTACCTGGCTAAATAATTAACATTTTTGCTCCAAAGCGCAATACATTGAGCTGCATTGAATAGAAATTATATTAATAAATAAACGGCACTGTTCGGTTATACGGAATACAGCGGAAAACGCATTTTGAAAATAGCCGATAAACTGGATTATTTGTTAGGTTAACCTAACCAAACCTAACCTAAGCTAACCCAAACTAACAAATAATCCAGTTTATCGCCTATTTTCAAAATGCGTTTTCCGCTGTATTCCGTATAACCGAACAGTACCAAATAAACTTTTTACGAAGAATGTTGTCACTTGTTAGCCATTCGCCAAACCCATTGGGTCTTTACGCTGTATTAACACACAATGGTTTCAAATGTTTTAATTAGATTATTATAATCTGAGTGGACTAATTGAATTAAAACTTATTGTAAGGAGGTATTATTGAAAATACAAAGATGGCAATACCTAATTTATTTAAAAAATAAATGTTTTTACCTAGGTATATATATTTAATTCATTTAGGATATTATTGATCTTTATAATATATAAAGTAAGTACTTAAGTATCTTAATATATATAATATGTATTATACAAAAAATATAAAAATAATAATACTTAATTAATATTATATAAACTAGATAATAAGTAGATAATACAATCATAGATATAATCATAGGTTATACATTAGATATAGTCAATTCACTGTCATTTACTTTTTTTGTTTGTAAGAAATAAAAAGGTTTTTATATTTATACATATATGTATAAAGTACGCGTACCTATCAACATATCCTAAATATAATTAAAAAATCTTGAAATAAATCAATTACAAATCCGTTGTATTTTGCAGTTTATTGTGTAGGTAGGTCCTTTAACTTTCACGTGCTTCTAGTGCACAAAAAACATTTGGCCACTGTAACATACCTAATATCCGGAGTTCTGATCAAATCTAAAAATTAATAAGTATTAATAAAAAGTCAACATTATTACGTACCTACCTTACTATAACAAAAATAACCTATAATGAAACGGAGTGTATTATACGAGTGTAGAATAGGTAA
Organism: Rhyacophila brunnea; assembly: GCF_057557595.1. Lineage (NCBI taxonomy): Eukaryota > Metazoa > Arthropoda > Insecta > Trichoptera > Rhyacophilidae > Rhyacophila > Rhyacophila brunnea. The sequence goes on along the minus strand of NW_028232796.1, from coordinate 1,137,655 downwards.
TTAATATTTTTTCTGCAATCAGGAACATAAATTGGCTCCATAGAATGGAGATTATATTAACAGACTTTTTACGAATAACGGTTGTTACTTGTTAGCCAATCTTGGTCTCTCGTTGGATTAACACACATTTAAAAAACAACATGTATTTTTTATTAAGTCACAGGATTGAACCCACTTTCTATATGGAACCGCTCTGCCAAGTCGGATACCATGGCTGTATTATCAGGATATGCAAAAGTTAAAGTACCTACGTAGTAGTACCTATGTTTAAAGTTGCAAAGATCAATCATATCCAAAATGAATTCAATAAATGCAGTCATCTATATAAGTAGGTATATTTATTTTTAAATTAAAGTATGCAGCTATTAACACGTTCGTATTTTCAATAATATCCATTTACAAAAAGTTTCAAATCAACATTGTCCATAATATTATTTTAAATAAGAATAAGAACACACATTTTCTATAATACTATATAAAATTTCCAACATATTTGGTAGTTAATTAAAATAAAACGCAATAAGCCACAATAGACACATTTAAAAAACAACGTGTATTTTTGTATATCCGCGGGAAGAACTAACCCACTCTTCATAAACGACCGCTCCCCCAACTCGGGCACATCTATTTAAAAGTAAAGTAGGTACTACGTACTTATCTATAAAAATCAATAATACCCTAAATGAATTAAACAACAGCATTTACATATACCTATGTACCTATATACATTTATTTTTTAAATTAAAAAAGGTAGGTATTGCCATCTTTTTATTTTCAATAATGCATACTTACAAAAGGTTTCAAATCAACTAGTCCATTGTCCACACCAAAACAACAAAATATTGCTATTTCTGTAAGTTGCAATATTAATGTCTAAATAAAACACTTAAAAATACGTAATAAAACCATCGTAATACAAGAAACACACATTAGAAAATAGGTAGGTAAGTAGATTATAAATACAATCACATCGTATAGGTATATTATTTATGTAGTTTCAACATTAAATTATTTAAAACCAATAAAGACATCTCATAAAATTCGTATTGAATCTAATTGGAAGAGCAAACTAGCGCCACATGTTGTAGAATACGTATTCCACGGTGAAATGTATTCCACGGTGAAATGTTCAACGAAGAACTCGTCATTTGATTAAATGTTGCACGAACTCATGTTTCACGTACTGCGGCACACGAATAAGTGTTCCACGAAGAACTGCATACGTACAAATTTCATGTAACCTTATTAACCACAACGAAACCCCATAGAAATAATAATTCGTGAAATTGTTTTTCACCAAGACTGTTTTCAGTATTGTTTTTTTTATTGTGAACAATGACAATGTTTTACTAGGTTCAAAGGTTGAATTTATAGACATTTGTGGATGCTCTTGACAAAATGCAAGCAAAAAAATCAAACAGGTAACGAGAACAAAAGACACTCAAGTCGATGGAAAGATACCTATGTTTTTTTGACAGCGCAGAAACTCGCACAAAGCAATCGAGCGTCTTGTATCCTTACTGAGGGCGTTTCAGAAACAGAGGTATTCCGGGGTGATATTGAAACAAAATAATACGTTCACAGTGATACAGGAATTGTTTTGTCAAATGGCTATTGTCGACTACGGCCGGCAAAGGAAGAGAGAATAGCCGACCTCCCTCCACCCTCCCATCTCTCTGTATCGAATTTCATCCGCAGATGCCGATTGTGAGTCGGTCGCACGCAGGGAAGGAAATGAAGATTGCTTTATCTGAGAGTGAAGACGTTATTTTCGTTATATAATAATAATATAATATTGCGATTGTGTAATGTCAATAATGTTTCACGAAATTCGACCTTTTTCAACGATCCTTCTTGAATAACAAACAATTATATTATGTTTTTTATTTCGTGATTATTTTTATGTAATACATCTTGTAATCCACCCAAAGCCAACTATATTTAGGCCGTGTCAATTAATTACGAATTACGAGGGTAGTGCTGGTCATGGCCCCCACATCTTGAAGCGCCCCCCCCCCTACCTATCGCTTAGGTTAAATTCAGTGTGAAGATCTACAGTTGTGTAATACAAATAAATAGTGTTCAAGGTAAAATTTAGTGTATTTTATAGCGATATTTTGTATTTTCAATACACTCACTTGAATTGTGGAGTTGTCGAATATCGACAAACAATAATCGCACAAGTACATATTTTGAAATGTTAGTATGCTTGAAGTGAAATAACGTCGCAGGCGACATTTTTTTTATATGAGTGCAATTTTGTGATTCACAGGCTAGACAACTGTAAGCCCCCCCTTGTGGGGACCATGGTGCTGGTTATTGATTATCTTCAAATGCAATGCGGTAATCTGTTGACAATACATGGAGATTTTGGATTGCATATTTCGTTACATTTATTTCAATATGCAGTAATGACTATAATTTTATACATACTGTTTACGATATTGCATCCAAAGTATGAGCAATAACTAGCACTACAGTCGAAGTTTCGTGTCACGCCATGAATATAGTGGTCCTTTATTTCACAAGTTGATTTGAAAATATATTATTATTTAAACATGAAGCTCAATTAAAATTTACATGAGTGAATATGAAAAATTACGAATTCAAGACTCACTCATGGTATGTAAAAGAAGTACCCATCACAATGAAGTGAAGTAATTTACACAGTTTCGTACCTAACTAAATCATGTGAGCCACCATAGAGTAGAAGTTATATTAACAGATCTTTTCTACGATTGATGGTTGTTAATCATTACGTTTTATGCAATAGCACACACTCAATAAATAATTTTAAAATTTATTTTTACCATTTTCAGAATCAAACCCGTGACGCACGTCTTCTGACGTAGAGAGACCGACCGGCTAATGAAAGTGAGAGAGAGAGAGACCTCGGCATATCGGGATAGAGATTCCGGGTGCACAGTTGCGGAATTTCATATTAAGACATACATTACATATTAATATCAATACCATAATATATTATATTCCAATTACTAACGTAGTAAAATTAGCAATATACCTATCTCTTCCCAACCCAATTCTTATTGCAGATGAGTTGCAGGGATTTTGTTATGCTTTGGGTAATATTTTATACCTTCTCAATTTGTGAGAAATACGATTTTAAAAACGATGGTAAGTACTTTTTTCTGGCCCCCTTTTAAATTTCTGCATGGTCTGCCTCAAAAAACTTTCCGCTTCATATTTACCTAATTACAACCAATTTTCATTAAATAATATGAGCTTTTACGAAGTTTTAACAGCATTTCTAGCACTGCGTTTGCACTATCAGAAGTGGGCCATCTGAGGTATCGACTTTGCTTATTGCAGATTGGTAATGTAGGTATTTCTCTCTTTTCAGATACGAGTTTTTGTATTGTTCAAAAGGATTAATAATACCACAATACCGATTTGTATGAATGGAAATAACACAGTAGAAACAAATCTTATGTCGTGGAGCTTGGGAAATTAAGAAACTACACATTATTGTGCACGTAAGTTAGTATCTATCAATAATACATATTTAGTATCAGATGACATTATTTCACTGTAGGATATCTTAATAGAATTTTTGCATTGCTGCACATATTAATATTTGTCTAATTTTAACTAACTAACGTTTTTACGATAAAACTGAGTCTCGTACATACCTATTAGCCGGAAGTGTCTTTGAAATGATCTCGACCAGTAAAAATACATAAGACAAAACCCTACTACAGCCGAATGATAATATACTATGATGGTACCTTTATAATTTTTATAAACATTGGCGTAAGGTATTTGGGGAAATCATTCTATACACTTAACTTTTTGATCTTTTGATACATAATAGCAATATGTTTATAATAATATGAGTACATATTGTTATTGATAATATACCTATTACTCATATACATTTGGTCAAGTAGAGTAGGATGAAGGATATTAGGAGAAGAATGGTCTTCACTAATCATTCACTGCACATAGAAAATTAATTGATTATAGATCTGTAAGAAAAAAGTTAAAGTTAATGTAAACAAAAAAATATCAGGTCTAAACTAAAAAGTCAATAATTAATTTCTACATATGGCACGAGATAATCATTTGAGCATTTTCCCAGAAAAAAATGTTTGGCCTAATATGAGTGAGTAGAGAGAGGGAAATCTGATTGAATCTTATTTATACATATTAAAAAAAAAAAACTAACCAAGTTCATTGAAACAGGTGGGTGTATATACCTAATTATATTTTTATTTTTAATATTAGGTACTATCTATTTTTTTACTACATATTTTTATTGAATTAATCATTCAAAAATACAATATCTTTATTTCAATAGCGATGATTACCTAAATATTAGCATCATTGCCAATTATTTCTTAGCAGATAGAATGGCGTTAAATTTAGCATTTTTTGATACCGTGAATATCCATAATCATGGCTCCCGCATCCTGAACCGGGTCTCCAGGCCACGATGTTTGGTGGGCCCCCCAACATAACGTTAAGATGAATGGCAGTATAATATTCTACAATCTCCAGTCATTTACAGTTACATAGTGTTACCCAAAAGGTATTCCGCGGAACTCCAGGGTTACGTGTAAAAGTAAAGTGTATTCCGTATAAATGTTTGATATGTTTAAATAAATCCACTTGAATTGTCGCCACTTGCTAGCATATTATGAAGCACTGATCGCGACCCTTCGTCATATTGGATAAATAGGCAATTTTTTTAAAATAAAATTTTACTTGTGCAATATGGCAGCAGGCGATTTTTTTACTATTAGACAAAATTTCTGGTGTGTGTTTATCTCACTTAACTTCCACGCCGGGCCCCTCCTAAGTCCTGGCCCACAGGCTAGAGCCCTGTCAGCCCTCCCTTGTGGGTGCCATGCCTATAATACCGCTAGAATATTATAACAGATTTATTTGAAAAACAAAATGCTCTTTTTTGTACCCTATATCTTATAAATAATATATATATATTAGTTTTTAATATTACCCTTGTCTTATTTTATTAGTTCTAAATTACGTAATTCTTCTTTGATCATTGTACCTACTTGTAAAATTATGACAAACTGTTATTGAATTTTGAGATAATCTAGCATGTTTTTTGTACCCTATGTAGCATACTTTGTGAATGACAGTTAGCATTACTGCAGTTTATGTGTATTGTTACAGAATACTTTTTATGAAATTCTATAAAAGAGAAATATAAAAAATCTTATTGTTCATTTTGATAGTCCTATTATATTATAGAGATCTACAAAAATACTTTGGTAATCAAGTTAATAATATTATTACTTGATCATAAAGTACAATTTAAACTGTTAGCATTTCGGCTGCACGCCCTCCAGCTGTCATGTCAGTATACTTTATCAACGACTTTGATTAAATAACATTGCGGCACATGTCCAATTAAGTCAAATTGAAAATATCTTGATGGCTCCATCTAGTGGGGATATATAAATATCTACACGAAACGTCACTTATTCTACCCGTATGATCAATAACTCTCAAACAAAATCAGATAACAAAATTATTCTCCTGTTCCCATGCCCCTTAAATAATGTTTTACCCCAAATTCGAAACGAGTTAAAGCATAATTTAATTCAATAGCAGTATGATAGTTGTACCAAGTGGTGCTCTCAATTCATTTTTCTAACAACCAATTCGTAGTTAATTTGTATTGTACCTAAGTAAGAACTAAGTTGTATTTCGACATCGATTTTTTTTAAAGTGGGGTGTAAAAAGAATTTTAGTCATGAGGTGGCGAAATTATGAAACATACAATTAAATTCAATTAACGATGGCGCTAACTAACATGCTGTCGAATAGATGCTGTGACAATTGGACGGCGGAAAAACTGGCAGGGCGCCGTACTGATGAATGAAATTCGCGATAAAATATACGTATAATGGTGTCAGATTATTGTGGTAGTGAAGGCGACTCATTTAAGTGTTCACAGAGTCAAAATTACTGATTTGAGACAATCAGAATAAATTGAAATCACTATAATAAAATTGAGATCCATTATTGAATAATTGAGTTCGTTTTTTTGACCATGTCTGATCCTAAGAAGATCATAATATCATGGGCCATCACTGCCACACCCAGGGTTCGAGCTTGGGACCCATGATATTATAAACCGAAGAGTTAGCCGCTCGCCCATCGTGTTTACTAATTATATAATTGCATCTCGACGGTTGAATTGTTTATAAAACTTTCTCAATATATTAAACAATAAAAAAACGTTGTCACGATTCGATGCAAAGTAATATAATTTCACGTTAACAACGTTTGTATTTCATAGAAAAATGAATTTTCGATATAAAATAAAAATACATGAACTTAAATGCAGTAATAGTTGTTGTATTGAAAGTTTGAATTTCTATAAAAAAAATACTAAATATCTTGTCTTTTTATTGTTCGTAGATCTGTCCTTATACTTGAAACTCTTGAAAGGCTCCCATAATGCCTTCCCTAGATTACCTTCCAATTTATTGTAATCCTCCTGAAATATGAATGCAATTATTATTGATACAATATGTAGTGCTTTCTTTCAGACATCCGTGGATCATATTCCGTGGATATATTTTGTAACGTGCCTAGTTGTTTATTTATTTTAGTAATATTTTTTTAAGTTGACTGTAGTATCACTTTCTTTTGGATAACGTAATTCAATTGAAATGTATGTTAAAAAATATGTAAGTACCTAACACATTAGAAAACTCTATGATACTAACAATAGGTTCGCTAACGTGTACATTATGTTAACAACGGGTTCGCCGTAGATAATGTAAAGTGACTGGAAGATACATTTGTTTTCACGAAATAATAGAGGGGTTTCACTAAACTAAACCAAACACGCAACTAAACTATTGTCACCCCTAAATGCAACCCGAGTGAATATGGCTAATTGTGGTCACAACATACGCATTAAAACTCAATCATTTTTAATTGTACGATAAAACATTATGACTGTTATTAAGTCCCTTGTTTTATGGTGATTAAAATTCGTTTAATATTGTACCAGGCAATGGAGGAGCTTTTGCCGAAATCAAAAGTTTTATGGTAACCATTTAATTACCCTCTTCAGACTGCTTCACTATTGGGTGTTGCGTTTTAGTTTTTAACAAAAAGTTGTTTAAATTAGTAGTGTGTATATAAACTTCGAGGCCCGTAGCACTGACTGATCTTGAGGCCCCCCACCGATACGAAAAATAAAAAAAACATAAATACCAACTACCAACGTAGGTACATAATAAAAATAATACTGTGTCTATTCCATAAACAATTACACATAATACATAATATTGGTGGTTTATTTTTTTATGTAAAAGTATGTACAAACTGTTTGCGTGGCTGTGGTATTTATAGACCCTTTTGATATCTATTGCAAGAATTTTGTTAATTTCTCAGTATTATTTTATACTCAATTTGTGATTTAATAATTATGTGACAGGTTTAAACTGTTTCAAGGACCCATTTTAAACATTCTGATGAACCAATTGCGTCATCGGCAAGAAACAAAATCGCCGCTGTTTAAAATTGCGATAAAAAATCTTTACCTATAACATAAATCCACTATAAATATTATAATATGGTAGGTATTAATGCAGGCAGGGAGTCTCTTTAATATACCAGTGGCAACGGGAGGAGGTAGGCTGCTAAAATCCGACATAAATATGTAGCGCACACTAAACTTCGTCAGTCATCCTTTTTTCCATTGACCTAAGAATACAATTTGCAGATAGTGCTGGTTAGTTTTTAAAATTCAATTAAACTCTGACTAAACCAAACCATAATATGATTAGTTTAGATAATATCCGACAAAAATGGTGGACACTTTTTCAGTCATTCGGTCAATTTTAATATCTAAAATTATGTATGGTTTAATGGCATAATTTTACATATTTTATAGATTAATGAATATTTTTTTACCATTATCTACTATGACTTGGATAAGGCAGGCTTTAATTGAATTTTAAAAACTAGCAAACAGTATCTACATATTGTAGTCTTACTTCAATGAAAACAAATGTATTTTTCTGACAAAGTTTAATATGTACTATTTATGTTAGATCTTACCAACCTACCTCCACCCTTCGCCACTGTAAACATCATACCTAAATACCTTTCCAAAATTATATAAATAAAGGTATATAATGTAATATACCATGATGGCATTTTTATTTTATAAATATTGAAATCAATTATTAACACAATGCTAATATTATTCTTATGTACATATCACCATTAACTTCCTACTGATAATAAAATTACCCTACTATTCGATACTTCACGTAGATTTCCTGTAATTAGTTTCAATATTATAATAATATTATAATACGTATTTAGTTATATGGAAATGTTTTTTGAATGACAATATGAACATAGGAATACATTAATATGTAATAAATATCATTTTCAGGCTGAATCTATCCGCTGCTGTATGAAGGCCTCTTCAAGCTGCTTCCACTTCTCTCGGTCATGTGCATTGCGTTGCCACGTACCTACTTCTGCAGAAATTTATCATTTCATCGATCCAGCGGCCACTAAGTCTACCTTGCGGACGTTATGTACTTCTTGGATACCACTGGATGATTAGATTTTTCCAACGATTGTCTCTTCTTCGAGCTATGTTTCCAGCCCATCTCCATTTAAGGCTTTTAATAAACTCTATAACATCGCAAACCCTTGTCTGCTTCCTTATCCACTCATTCCTCTTTTTGTCCTCTCACGCTATGCCCAGCATGCACCTCTCCATACCACGTTGTGCTACTCTAAGTTTCTGGATCTCTCTTTTACTTAGGGTCTATGTTTCACACGCATATGTGATTACGGGAAGCACACACTGGTTGAACACTTTGAGCTTTAGGCACAGTGGAAGGTCACTTTTGAAGACATTATTCAGGCGGCCAAAAGCACTCCAGCCTAGCTTTACTCTGCGAAAAATTTCATATATATCATATACATCCATATATAGACACTTGTTGTCCCAGATAGATGTAGGTTTTCACCTGTTCGAGCTGAGTGCCATTGATGAGGATCTCTTTTTGGCCCGCAAAGCAGTTGAACATGACTTTCGTCTTTGAATTTGAATTGATTTTCAAAGTAATTAATATACCTAGTAATTGTAAAATAAATAAATATGTGTCACTTGAATCATTCTATATTCTAGGAGATAGTCTAGCCTGGAAGTAATGTTTATAACCTGCACACCGTCTTCCTTATATTTAATTTGAGTTGAATAGAAAAAAACCCACCCATTATGTAAGAAAAAATGCTAAACAATGTGTGAAAAAATTATAGTTTAGTGCGGTGATGATTATGAAATCAATTTTTATTTGTGTTTATAAATACGTCATACCTAAATGCTATTGTAAATTGTTATACTGGTTATTATATAAAACGATTTACAGATTTTTATTATTGAATTGATAGGAGTTGTTGTTGGCTTGTCATTCAGTGGATGTTTAAATTAGTATGTTCACGATACGAAATATCGACGGCTTATAACTTACGCGAGTGGTCGCAAACTGTTGACCCGAGAGTTATTTTTTTCTTCTTATACATTGTAAAACATGCAATTAGCTATCGATTCTTGAATGCTATTTATTTATTCCCACAGTTGATTTATATTTATTCCAATTTTAAAAATGTCTATAAAAAGAACCATTGGATAATATTTGATTTGGTCTTAATACTAGCGCTATTACGTATTATGAATTATTACTTTTAGATGATGATAAATTGTTATCTTTTAAATTAAATTTATTCTGATATTATTTTTATGAAAGTAAGCTGGCTCACACATCTAAACTCGTCCGAATGCAGCGCGTCGAATAATGTCGATGTGATTTTGTTGATATTTTCAAAACCCACGTAACCTGATGGACCTCCACACACTGCTGGAATGCAACATTTTATTGTTGATCTTGCTTGCAACAAATTGCACTGCACTCGGACCACATGTCGCACTCCTTGGTGTTGAAGTTACCCATACGCAGGTTCTGCGAGTCGGCCATTTCTATTTCAAACTTCAAACTCACCAGTCGCCATTGCAGATGAGCCCACCAATATTTATTTCGACAATAGATGCACTGTGCATCGATATGTGCCTAGTTAACGTATGAGCCCAATATTTTCGCCATCTTCTTAGATTTCTGTGGTTCTAATTAATACCTACACAATAGTAGCTGTATTGGCCTCTGACGGTATTTTTGTGCAATGAAGTTTAATTTTTATTGACGACTATGTGCAAGGGCGAGAGATAAAACATGTATCCGATAATCATACGAGGTTTGATTTATAGCTGTGTCGCAGACAAGACGATTTTATATATTAGCCCAGTCGCACATTGAAAATCGTCTCGACAGGGATAATAGTCATAAATCAAAACTGAGCGCAACATGCAACTTTCTTATGTGCATAATATAGCGTACGAGGACAGTGACGTCACTCGGCAAGCCAAAATGAATGACGAAGTGCGACATCTCGGGATTATACATGCGCTGCATGTCGGGTGAAAATAGTTACATGTGCTTCCAGATGTTTTTTTCAAACTAAAATGTTCTATTCCAGCAGCGTGTGAAGGTTCATAGGATAACGTGTGTTTTATGAATAGCAATGACGTCATATCGACGTATTCGACACGTTGCAGACGAGCGAGTTTAGATGTGAGAGCCGGCTTATACCTATTCTGTGCGTATTTCATATTAATTTTACATGGTTTGTATTAACTCATTTAGTGCTAACACCGCGACTGGCGCGTTTGGAGTACTTGGCCATTAGATATAATTAACGAGTTATTTAAATGTGGTAATTAAAAGGTCAGCAGTGATTGTGAAGCAAAATTAATTTGGTCAGAATATCAAAATATTATAGTAATTTTTAGTAAAAATGGTACTTAAATATATTAGCTGAAATGTTCTCGATGTAGGTAGAGAGTAATAGAAATTTTAATAAAAACGTGTTATAGAGTTATATTATGTATATTATATGACACAACTCTGTATTATATTATTATTAAGTCAAACATTGATGCAACAAAAAAAGAAAAGTCCTCGTCTATATTATATCGATCACTTATGATGAATTTATTTTTGTTAAATAATGTTTTAAGTGTTTAGTTTGAATTTAACTCTTATTCTGAGATCGTCATAGTATATTTACAGTATTATGCTTCATAAATTTGCACTAGGATGAAAATGATGTACCTAATATATTCTGAAAATATTTGTTTTATATACTTATATTATCTATTTATTTATTTATTACGAGTTATATTAATACAATTTAATATAATTTGGTCTGACTTCGTGCGAGGTAATCAAGCAAAAAGGCATATCAGTGTATTAAAAAGTACACAGTTATAAAACGTATACTTTACCTGTTGATTCTATAAACCTATTATTTCTATTAAGTCAGAGTCTCTGATTGATTAATTTTTTTAAAATCATTTTTTTAATTATTTATTTATTAATATGATGGTGTACGTTGATAACCAGAAGTATACGACCAATGGTCTGCGAGCCCAATTTGATTATCCTACGTAATTTTCTGAGAATCGCCCAAAGGCCGTATCGTAACGTAAGGCGGGCAGCAGGCAATACGGGCGGGTCTGTAACGAGAAAATGATATTGACATTGGCCGGCGGTAGGGCGGACAACTGGCAATTAGGCGGAAGAGGACTCCGCTAATAAAAAATAAAGACCCAGCAAACGGTCAAATGTGAAAAAAATATTTAATACTGACATTCACGAAACTCGGGCGACAGCTAATCTTAACAATTTGCTTTTTTTTACAACAATGAAACTAAAGCCGTCATTATACAAGCAACACTAGGAATGCGATAATTTGGCGCTACCATGTAGATGTCAGGACAATACTTTGAGTTGCCCCATCTCCACCTGCCATGTATGTATATGCAGCCGCAGTTTGTGCACAGCTGCCTTACATGACGCTATAAACGTGTCAGAATGAAAAGATTTTAGTGCCACACTTCCTTATCCCGAAGTGATACTGCACGGGACTCATATAGCAAACAATGTACATTAATGATTAAAGAAAGAGTTTTAGAAAATAAAAAGAATCTGCTGTCATTATTTATCTTTAATAACATGAAGTGTCCTCTGTACCCGTGTACTGAAACTCTGCCGAAACAGAGGAGTCAGGATTTGAAAGTGATGATTCTAAGGAGGGATCGGAATTATTCCGTCCTCCATATGACGCAGCAATTTTTTCAAATGCCTCAAAGTTGGCCTTGGTTGATATCAAGTCGGCGTGGCCAATCGGGCCCGTGTGTGGACGGACCCTAGCAAAAAGCTGCGCTCGGTCGGATCCCATCAACACGCAGTCCTAGAAAACGTGTTCAGCGTCTTCATGGTCGTGCCGCATGTGTATTCCGGACATGTCCTATCAAACCAAAACCATGCAGCTTGGCTGCGAAGTCACCACTGGACGATTGTCTTTTTGGCACAGATGAAAAAAAATGTAATGCTCGAAATAATTAAGTCATAGATTGAAACAACAAGTGGTCAATACAAGACTAGTCTCTCTAGGCATTGTAATAGGAACTCAATTTTTTCAATAATTTAGTATTTATATGCGTTTTACACTACATACGAAGCCCAGCTTTTTTGTATGGCGGAATCATTGAAACATTTTATAAAATCTCACGGAAGCCCTACATAACTGGTCCCGAAAGAAAAGTACACCCAAAATGCCATCTATACAGTAGTTAGTGGATCGAGAGTGATTTTCATGTCATTTATGAATTGCGAAATTGTCATTGTTTGTTGTTCTTCCTTCATACTCTCTCCAGTAAATAAGTAAATTGCCTTGTTATTTATTTTGACTTTTTAGTATCATTCTGTAAAAAAAATACTTGCAATGACGTTATTCTCTCTCTTCTATCTTTATCTGATGTTTTTAATATTCGTTGACTACGAAATTAAAACTCGCTCCATGTTTAGTGCTTAAACTTTGTTCTTCTATGAACATAAAATTCCAATGAATCGAATTCGTTCTAATACATTTGGTTTTATTTCATTCGATTTTTTGCTGAGCCACTAGAAATTTGTTCACTGCTGAAACCAATAAAATAATATGATTTGATTGCTCGGGATATTTTTTTGTGTAAATATTTTCGAGATATCGATAATTTAGGCCTTGTCTGAGTTGGATGATACGAAAACTTCCTACTTAATACGTCGTCATTAAATTATCCACAGGCAAATGAATATTATTAGTATTTTATAATATATACCTACATACTAATCAAATATAGGTACGTCTATTTTATAATGAAAATAATTTTTCTTTAAAAAAAAAATCTTTGCAAATATATAATACTACTTACACACTAACGGTAAGTTTTTGAACAAATTAAAAAAAAAATGACAGCTTATATTTTAATTAATACTAAATTTTAGATAAACGTATAAGCTATCATTTAGATCAGTGCTCCGCAACCTTTTCTCACCCACGGCACACCAAAGGTCTTCCCAGAATTCCACGGCACACCACATGAAAAACAATTTATACACCAAAACATGGACCCCACATCCTGAAGGAAGGGACTAAGCTTAAAGACTTTCAAATAGTGTTCGAGGTAAAATTAATGGTATTGATTGTATGTTTAGCCATTTTTTGTATGGTTATATTATATTAATATAATTAGGGTTAGTTGTCGGGTTAGGAATAATCATTTGTCGAGTATTGACACAATAATAATATATTGTATCCTACAATCACGTTTAAAAATATTAATACTAGCGTAGTAAAATAGCGCCGCAGGCGAATTTTTTACTCAAAAATGGGAGCTGAACTGCGATAACCTTGCCGGAAATCCGAGGATATTTTTCAATAACCGAAATCCAGAAAATAGGCAATTGAACATCGGCGAAGTTCAGTTTTAGCGTCCCGTCGTTTATCAATTCAATAAATTCCTTTCGAATTTATAGGAAAAGCGCTTTTATAGAATTTTCGGCATTGGTTGCAAAATGGTTTCGTATCCAGTCACATTGATTGTATGAAAGTAATGATGTCATTTCTTTTGCAGCAAAGTTAAATGTTTTTGAGACGGATCCAAAATTAATTGCTTGTTTACAATGGTGGTCTGGTAGGTCCTTTGGTACATTTGTAGTGATCCTTGTTTTAACTACTTCTGCCAAAGTTCGAGTTTATTTTTGAATCCTTCTAATTTATCAGAGCACGTCAATATATTTTCATTCTGACCTTGCATTGTTTTATTAAATTCATCCAGGTGCTCAAATATACTACCAGCCATGTACGCAATTTGGCTACTGCACCGCGGCACACCGGTTGCGGAGCACTGATTTAGATTATAAGAGCGGAATGCAGAAACATTTGTCATAACTAAAATTTCCTTAGCAGAAAACACTATGCAGAAACATTATCCTTAGTTGAGATCATTTCTATTGAAAATAATACCATATTTAAAAATTCTCTTTCCTATAGTTTAAGTAAATTATTTTATAATTGTTAAGCGATGACAAAAATATGACAACTGCATTTTATAAATGCGATAACTATAAATACATATTAATATTTAATTATAATACTCTTATGTTTCCGTTATAAGTCATTATACGTGATTCCACAGGCACCGCAAGATATTTTTTTAACATGCTAACACTAGCGTCAAGTGTCATTCTATCATCTGGCATCTTGTATTTCTGCGGGCTGGAGTATTTATTTATTTATTTATTTATTTATTTATTTATAAAAAAGAGTATTACGGCATTACAGCTTTTGGCCAATGCGCCATAATACATAATACATACAAATATATAAAAATATCTTAATTACAAATAACAACTAATATGACAAGAAAGTGGAAAAGACAGCATGTGTAAATATTAAAGAAATATGATAATATATACAATTATAAATTTATCCTATTTAAAACGTCTACAAACATTATATAATTAATAAAAAACAAATCAACTTTTATGGTGTCATCAAATAAGCTAATTGCACGATACACAGCATCATGAAACATAACATCTGTCCTGCGACGAGGTATCTTGAAGACCGTGGAGCTGCGAGTGATATTGGTGGGAACATGAAAATTAATATTTGCCAGTATATGCGGATTGTAAATGAACCCACGAAGAAGTAAAAAGAAATGCTTTAAAAGAACAATCACTCTTCGGGTAGACAGGGATTGCATTGATAGCATACCCAGAAGAAAAAGAGTCGGGAAATTCATTTTATTGTCATTATCATAAGGAAAGAACCCGTATGTTCTTAAGTAGAGAAATCTAAGAAATCTATTGTGGACTCGATCCAGCTTAATTGTGTGCATGAACCTATTAGGACTCCAAATAATGCTGGCATATTCAAGAATACTCAACACAAATGATACGTATAATGTACGTAGCACTCGGACGTTTTCGAATGATTTTGAAACCCTCATAACAAAACCAAGCATTTTGCTAGATCTAGTACTGATGTTAAGAATATGCTGATTGAAAGTGAACTTTGTATCATACAATACTCCCAAATCTTTTATCTCCGTTACCCTACTCAATATTATACCAGACAATGTGTATGGGAACAATAAGGTGTGCCTTGAACGATTGAATGAAATAATATTACATTTGGAGGTAGCGAATTCAAGTTTATTTAAGATAGACCATTGCGAGATAGCATCTAGGTCAGACTGCAACATCGCACAGCATAATGGGGTTTCAATAGTTCGAAAAAGTTTAAGATCATCTGCGAATAGCAAACAAGAAGAATTGGTTATAACTTTGACAATATCATCAAAAAATATTAAAAACAAAATTGGGCCAAGATTTGAACCTAGAGGAACACCAGAGTTTGTTCTAAAAATCCGCGATTCATTCCCATGGTAATCAACAAATTGACGGCGATTTTTCAAATAAGAAGCAAAAAAACATATTATACTATATGACGCGCCAAATGTACAAAGCTTTTGTAATAAAATATCGTGATCAACACGATCAAATGCCTTGGAAATATCTGTGTACACAGAATCAACTTGAATTGACTTATCCATAGAATTTGAAATAAAATTATTATACACTATAAGATTTGTTACTGTGGACCGCCTAAGTCGAAAACCATGCTGCGAATCGGAGAGGCGAGAGTCTATTTGACGGTTGATGTTTATATGTAATATCGATTCAAATAATTTACATGGAGCCGAAAGAACTGCTATTGGCCTATAGTTAGAGATCTCTGATCTAGATCCCTTTTTATGAAGCGGCCTTAGGCGGGTTATTTTCCATGCATCAGGAAAAGTGCTGGATGCTATGATTAAATTAAATATATGTTTAAGCGGAAAGGATATATGTTCGTAACAGCCCTTAACCACATAAGGTGGCAAGCCATCTGGACCAAATGAACTTTTGGGAGACAAATTTGAAAACCCATATTCCATATCTTTCTCTTCAAAAGCTGAGATTTGAATATCTTGCGTTGCAGACGAAGGACCAGCAGAATCGGGGTCAAGTAGCGGTTCTATTGAGCTATAAAGTGATTCAAAATGCTTAGCAAATGCATCAGATATAACATGGTTCTCTATAGGATCATTATTCAACGTCATCATGGCATTGTCTTTTGTAGTACTACTGGAACTAAGCGAATGAATATATTTCCAAAAACAATTAGGATCTGAGACAATATTTCGACCAATCGACGTTAGATATGATTTGTGAGCCGAAGAGATGTCACACTTCAATGAGTTTCTAAGACAGGAAAATTTACTATAATCTGCAGTCCGTCTATGTTTTTTCCACAGTGCATGATAATATGCCTTTGACCTTAGATTATAAATAATTTCTGGCGTAAACCACTTAGGATATGAGTACTTCGGCAGATGAACGAGCCGGCGAGGGAAACAAGAGTCCAGACTATTATAAAATTTATTATAAAAAATAGCTAATGCCGTGTTTACATCAATTTGTTCATATAAAGAGGTCCAATCTGTAGTACTCAAAGAATTATACAGCGCTAAAAAATTTCCATTTGAAAAATTCCATTGCGGATTATGCCTATTCAGTGGAGGAATCGACGAATCATTTCTGTGCGATACATGCTTAAAAGATAAAATTGTGCAAGTAGAGGGATGATAGACATCTTCAGGAACGAGAGGCTCATCACACGCGCTGACCACCGTGCAACCAACGTTAGATAGCACCAAATCAAGCGTCCGACCGAGACTATTTTTCACAGAAGAAAATTGTTTTAAATTAAATAAATTATTAAAGCTGGTATAATCAGATTCAATTATACCAGCGGAATACAAATTAAAATCTCCCAAAATAATTAGTTTTTTGTTGGGCAGTACCAAATTTTCTATTATGTGAAAAAAGTCACTGTATGTAGTCGCTGAGCTGCCGGGAGGGAAGTATACAGCGGCCAAGTACAGTGAACAAAAGTTAAAATTAACTTTACACAAATTAAAATCGAAATCATATTCAGTTAAATTTGATCTGGTTGGATATAAAGTTTGTGTGGATAATGCTACCCCATTTCTAATTGCCAGCAAAACGCCCCCACCTCGTCTACCATTTCGACGGTCTGTTCTATGCACAGAATATTCACTTCCGAACAGCTCATTGGCCGATATGGTGTCGTCGAGCCATGTTTCGCTTAGAGCAATTATCGATGGTCGGGCACACAATATACCCTCTTTAAATGTATTTACTTTAGTTTTTAGGCCTCTTACATTTTGATAATAAATCTCGCATGACCGAGGTGCGGAAGTTGTTGAATGATGCTTATTATAAGCGAGTCATGCTGAGGATGGGTGAGGGAATTCAATTGAGTAGTCTGTCATTGATCGCTCCCTCTGCTCCGCATGCAGGCGAGCCGGACATGTTGCACTATGGGTCGGGTGGTCATATGGCCGCTTGTGACGGCGGCAGGCAACGCATTTTGGTGAAGCTTCCTTCACGGGGCAGTCTGCACGGTCGTGGCCTGGTTCGGCACAGTAAGAACAGGTGACGTCTTTTGCCGAGCATGATTTGGCCATGTGCCCATATAAGTGGCATTTATTGCACTTGGTTACACCTAGATAGTTCTGGAGTGGGAAAGAGTCCCATCCCATGTACAGTCTGTCATCTGCAATGAGAGCAGACCACACCGCGGCAGGTACATACGTGATATAATGGCATCTGCCAGTCCTGGGACCCGCCTTGTGGCTGAGGCGTACGGCCTGGTAGGCCTCCTCAGATAGACCCGTTTGCTCTCTTGTAGAGTTGTAAATTGCCTCCCGAAGCTGGGGTTCTGTAGTGGAAGCCGGCATATTAAAAATAATAATGCGAGGCTGCTTTTTTCCTGCAAGTTTAACACTCAGAGCAGTCTCTGAGGTCTCCAGAGCGCTGACGAGACGCTTGGCCTCGTCCTCAGAGCGGGGGTGTACGATAACACCTCCGTTTCTGACGTTTCTAATTTCCGTTATTTGTACCCCAATATCCCTGGGGTTAAGGGACTTTTTGATGAGCTCTCTTGTCGTTTCCGATCGTTTTTCTCCTTCTCCCGTAGGGAAAAAGAGGACTCCAGGCCTTGGTGCTAGCGGCAACAGCGAAGGAAATGCTGACCCGGTGACAGCAGGTGCCGTGAATGGCGCCGCTGCCGGACGCTGCCGCCTTCCTAACGCAGTAGCCCAGGTGGTATCAATAGGGGGGGCAGTGATGGTAGGCTCCTTGTTGATTTGTAATGTGGCAGTTTTGAGAGTTTTCGTCTGCTCTCTTAAATCAGCAATGGCCAGGTTTTGATTTTCAATGCTTAATTGCCTATCACGAAGTTGAATCTGCAGGCCCTTAATCTCGCATTCCTGCGCTACGACTTTTATCTCCAGCTTGGCCATGCACAAATTCTGCCTTCCAACAGCCTCGGAAAGGCTTAGTAGGGCATTATGTAGCTTATCTTTAGAGTCAGCTCTAAGGGAGGAGTGCACTTCATGTAAGCACGTTTGTATGTCATCATAGATGACATTATTTTCAGGCTCGGTTGTGGTGTCCGATACTGCTGAATCTATAACGACGTTGCAGTCGCTTTCGACATCCGACGTACTCGGGGGTGCAGGCTGGTGGCTTCTTTGTTTGGTTTTCTTTTGCTTTGGCTCTCTTTCTCCATCTTCAGCAGTAGAGGCCTTATCTTGTTGTGATTTGGGGCTCTTCGGCGAGCGTTCCTTTTTTGACCGCTCGCGTACGCGTGTTCCGATTCCTGAAGCAGTTTTTGCAGGGCCTGGAATGTCCGGTAGCGATTCCCCACGAGGAGGGGTCCGTTTGAGCGGCATATTACTATGCCTTTGCTGCCAATATGATTTAAATGTCTGAACGGTTGCTACCTTAGGATTTTGCAAGATCACTTAGTTCTACCGGAGTGTAGGTCATTATAACTAAACACAAAGTACGATATTAAATTGTTGCCTTAATCCATAATAATAATAAGAAATTACAAAATTACAATATTAAACTATCCCGTTTATTTATTAACTACAAAATCGTTATTATTAATAATTATTATAAATATAAGATGAACTAAATCGAAACAATTTGTACAACGTTAACAAATTTTTATGAAACACCAAATTTAATTACTAGCTTAACACTAATTTAACGATTTATAATGATCGTTTATGAGCGAAATAGCTAATTAAGCAAAGCAATTATTTGTAATTAGACGGCGACACAAATTTATTGAAAACACGTCTGTTCACGCCGAAGACTCAACATTCAGTATAAAAGTAAAATAATATTCTGCAAGTACATGCCAAACGAATTAACACTATCAATATCCATATTGAGATACATTGTTAAATGAATTTGAGTGTATGGATTGTTTTATAGACATGCGAATTCATTTTGACAGCAGCTGTCAGTGGTAAATGGTAATACAGAAGGGGGCGTGTTCATAACAAAAGTAGTCTATGGTTAAGGATTCCTTAACTCTATACTCAGGATTGTCTATAGTTAAGTCATGCTTTTCGGCGACTTATCCTTAGGATCGAAATCTTAGATTGTGCATGCCGCTCTAAATCTACATTTTGTCTTTTGTCATGTTATGCAATGCATATGTAAATGTAAATCCATGATTATTATTATTTTCTCATTCATTCTTCTTCTTATTGTGCCATCCCCTAGTGGAGGTCGGCCACCATCAAGGCGATCTTATATTTGTCGTCTGCTACCCGGAACAGTTCGGTGGAGCTGCACTCGTACCAATTACGGAGGTTATTAAGCCACGAAATCCGGCGCCGTCCTCTGCTAATTCATTAAAAGGTAGCAACATTAAAATTCTAAAATTTCTTTTAAAAGTTGCCAAATATAGTGGAATAAATACCATCCCTAACATAACCTAATCACAACTCTATTAGATTAATATATAAAACATTTAAGCGAACGCAGCCTCGTTTTATCACTATTATAACATTTTTCAATTAATAAATAGCTGCAATACAGGTGTCTAGTTTTATTTCAATATATCCAATAACAGTAGTGTGAATAATAATAAGTATCACAAAATTTTGCATAAGTATCTGGTACATAAGTCACAGGACCGAGAGGAATGGAATGAACTTAGAGATGCTTTCATCCAGCAGTGAATAAATCTAGGCTAATGATTAATATTATTATTTACTCAGTGATGCTGTTATTTTTATCAAAATTATAATCCTAATGATCATTTTCATCCGCACGAGGGTGTTAATAAACTCATCAAGATAGGACGATAGTACCTAAATTAAAATAAATAAGCTTTTAACCCATTGCGGCGAAAGTAATTTGCCAAAAGCTCTCTTCCATATAGAACCGAGACTGAAGTTCATTCATAGCGAACCTTTCGTGTTGAACAACTATCAATTACACCTGCTAGCTAGCTGCTTCCCAAAGCCAATAACGTAAACCAAGCCAGATCGCTAAATCAAGATTAACATCATTTACATATATCACCGTTTAGTGTACTTCCCTTTCACCCTTTCGTTCGCAGAATAAGCACTTTTATTATTTATTAATATGTTATAGAAGAAAATATTGATATGCCGGAGTTAAAGGAAATGAATTCATAATATTAGATGGTAACGCTTTTTAACGGATTGCTTATGTCAATATGACATCACCCCGTCCTTTTTTGAATTTCCATCACAAAAATGTGTAGCTTTCTATTTTATAGGTCTCGTATACCCGGAGCTTTTTTCTGGCGTATACTTATAGTCTATACATACCTACATCATAAACATATCTAATAATATAAGACAACTTTTGACATGTATCTGGTTAGCTGTTAGAAACTAAATTATTTTAATCTCGAATATTTTTCTTAACAGTTTTTGAAGACAGCAAAAAATAATGCGTTTTCATAAAATTATACCTACTTTTAGTGGTCATATTATTATGGTATGTTGTTTATATAAATAATATAGGTATTATGTTGGTTACGCTACGAGCATTTTAATAAAATAAACAAAAGAATTAAATGAAAATATAGACCACATATTTTTTTTACAAATCAGCGGGTCTATTCTATACACAAGCCTGCTTTCGGTCCGCTACAGCAGCTAAATAGGGTAGGAAAGTATCGAATTATTAACAATTATTGTAAGAATTACAATAAGTTAGCAGTCTGAACTATCAAAACGGTATATCTCGTTCTAAAATTTATCACATCTAAGAGAGGTGCTGTTAAAACATAGTACTTATTGTAACAATGATAACTAAATTATTGTAATTATTACAATAAGTGTTAATAATTAGATACTTTGCTACCCTATTTAGCTGCTGTAGCGGACCGAAAGTAGCCTTGTGTATAGAGTAGACCCGCAGGGTTTTTTTTCCATAATCTCATCTAACCTAACATAATCTAGGTAGGTATCTACCTAATATGATGTCTCTATTAGCCACTTGCTTAACTTATTACTATGGGTCCAAACACACATTGAAAAACAATATGTGGATTGTTCCGGACCCGGGACTCGAACCCGTGACCCTCGACATCATATAAGCTGACGCGGTAACCGCTCAACTACCGTGGCTATTTATCGACCTATTATTATTTTTCAAATAAATTACATAGACAACGATTGAATTTAGGCACGCGCACTGCTACCCGGCCTTACCATTTGTAAATATTGATTGAACCATTGATACATTCTATCAGTCAGGGTCTTTAAGCCGGGTACGCATTAGCGAGCCGAAACTGTAACCATTGCAGATACGTATGTACCTACATCAGAATCACATTCAAGTAAACTCGCGCGATCAACAGCGGTTGGATCTATCTGCACTTCAGCTCAACTCTTGCTATTTAACCTCTTTACTTGCCCGTCATGAATAGTAATTGCAAGTGCATTATTTACGAGAAGTTTTATCTTATTACATACTTCAGAACCTCATATCACATCATACCAAGATGAAACTACACTAAATTAGTACCAAAAATCTTATTACGTTATTTCATCAATATTGATTAGTCCAGTAATTTTTGAGTTGTCGATTATAACAAAATGTATGTACATAAAGTCATATTTTGTGTTTAAGTATCATGCGTAAATATTTAGAAACAGCAGATGGACACTTGAATTTTAATATTAGTATACATCACATTTATTTATCGTTCGTATACTCACTGAGTAGTAGGGAATCCAACCCGAGCCAAAATTCAGATCCCGGGATTTCAGGATTACAATTTGACAATCCCGGGATTGGCATTTTTTTCCATTGTTATTATAAAAAATTTATATTTACAAATAACATTGATAAAATCGGTCAAAAATAAATCTAGTATAATTTATACTATTTAAGACATTTATTGTTAATATTGTATACCTACGTTCAATCTTGGAAATACAAAAGTTTTAATGGAGTAAATAATATTGTAATATAAATAATAATGTGAATTTATTATGAGATTGCTGTTTCTGATAATAAAGACTTAATGAATGGGTTAGCAAGATTTAAAATAGTAAAGCAAATCATGGTGTGCTTATGGCCTTTCTGCTTCATAAATCTAATTAGTCAGCCAAATATGAAATTGCCGTAAAACGTATGAGATCATGGTGGAATTACTTTGCTTAGTGCGAAGTATTGCTTTTTCCAATATTTCTAATTTTTATTAATTTATGTGAAAAAATAAAATGCATCGGCAATATACACATGGGTATAAATCAAACTTCATTCAAACTCAGTTTATTTCTAATGTAGTTATTTGTTATTATAAGTATTTTTTCTGTTATATTTTCGTTTTTATTTTATTTTCCATAAAAATTGATAAAAAAATCAATCCCGAAAGTTTCGGGATTATGTTTATCAATCCCGTTATTCATAGGTATCGAAAATAGCTCGGGATCCTGGGATTGGAATCCCTACTCGCGATGAATAGTAATTGCAAGTGCATTATTTACGAGAAGTTTTATCTTATTACATACTTCAGAACCTCATATCACATCATACCAAGATGAAACTACACTAAATTAGTACCAAAAATCTTATTACGTTAATTATTTCATCAATATTGATTAGTCCAGTAAGTTTTGAGTTGTCGATTAACAAAATGTATGTAAAAAGGCTTATTTTATGTTTAAGTATCTTACGTAAATATTTAGAAACAGCAGATAGACACTTGAATTTTGATATTAGTATAGATCACATTTATGTATCGTTCGTATACGCACTGAGTAGGTATATTATAAAAATATTTTTTCAACGATTCTTCTGAATTTTCTATACATTCCGTACTATATAAGATAAGTCATTATTTTTGTAATCACGTCCATGTTTCCTCGTCTCAATATTTTTAAACGACCAATTAATATTCTCACAACTAATATTTTTTAATACTATCAATATTATTTGGCAACTGTCTAAAAATATTATCTTACGCTAATAATTATGATGATGACATTATTAATTCAAGTTAATAAAAATGATTATATTTTTATTAACTTAGTCTCTATAATAGTGCCTACTACCTACTTATCTTAAACTTTAAATGATTTTTGTTTCTAATATAAACGCGGATACTGAGGGTTAAATTCCAAGAAACAGTCCGCCAAATGGGGAAGGGTGCATTTTCCCTATTTGTGATTTATTGAATCTAAATTTGTATGGAATTTATTATCTCTAAATATACCGAACCACGAATATTGTATTTATCATACCTTCTATTTGTATTTGGGTTATTGGGTTTTCGGGGTTATGTATGTTTATTTTAGATATGACTTATCCATATTAATAAACAATCCACGGGTATCGGATCGAATTTAAATAATAAATGCCTATCAGATTGTATGAACCTTACGAGGTTCGTGTTGGTAGTATATATCTATAATATTTCCTAATACAAGTTGATCGATATTCAAGGTTAATATTTCGAACCTGCGTCTATCAGGTATTACATCCGCCGATGCAAGTCGACACAACCGTCGGTCGGTGGGCTAACCACCAGACGTTTTAAACGCACATCACTGATCACCTTGTATCCACATGCGTAACCTCACTTCGCCGTATTACTTCGGCAGCGGTACTATTGATTCTCCCCGATTTATCTCTATTCATACCCAAACAGTACACAATCTACATGGACTGCATGCGGTAGTAGCGAAGGGTGGAGGTAGACTGTTATGATCCGCCATAAATATTGCACATTCAACTTTGTTAGTCATACGCAATTGTTCTTATTAAACTAAAACTACAATTTACAGATGGTGTTGGTTAATTAAAAAAAAATCAATTAATAAATTCAATAAATTCTTCCTAAACAAAACCATAATAATTTTGGTATATTTTGGGTGATATGACAAAATTGTGCATACTTTTTCATTCATACTCATTTGTTTTCGTTGGATTATGAATACATATTACACATATTGTTGGTTCATTCGTTAATCCCCGCCTAAACCAAACTATAATAGATACAAATTATTATTCTATGTATAAAATATCCAAAGTTATGTATGCTTTAAATGCATCATTTTAGATATTTTCTAGATAGGCGAGTATTTTTGACTATTATCAGTTATGGCTTGGTTTCGCAGGGTTTAATTGAATTTTATAAACTAACTAACGCCATTTGTAAATAATTGTAGTATTATTTCAATGAAAATAAATACGTATCACTGACAAAATTTAGTGTGCACTATTTATGGCTGATCTTAACAGCCCACCTCCACCCTTCGCAACGGGAATGCAGTAATGTTCACCGTTGCGTCGAGCTTAGGTTCATGCTCTGGCTCAAAACACACATTGGAGAACAACACGAAAGTTTTCCAGACTCGAAATTCGAACAAGTTACCATTTGTCCAGTGTCAATAAATATTTCAATGGCTGTTGTTATTTACAACTTAAAGATTAACAAAAACCTTTCAATTATTCGAAACTGTAAAATGAAAATTGAAATGGAAAAAAAAAACAAATGGGATGCTGTTCACCGCATTCTTTCCCAAGTGTCCCCGTACGTTATTTACGCTCATAAGAGGTGACAATAAGTTACGCACGTCTCGGGAGTAATCCTCACAGTGTACTAAGTATTAAGTCAATTATGAGGCTCCCGGTGTTGTCCGCTTTGGTTTTATTTATCGCCGCAGACTGAGTTCGACCCTGGTTGAGCCGGAGGCTTATACCATTGTCGAGCTCGAGACTTACATATTATATGCCTCCTGTGCTTTTGACTTTAAGCTACGCGTCTCGGATTTACGCGACAGGATGACCGTTAACTATCATGAAAAAAATTCATAGTTTATAAGTTAATTCATTTTTATTACAAGCGTTCGCCCGCGACTTCTTCCGTGTGAAAATCGGAAATAAAAGTAGACAGATATACGCAATGAAAAATAGATATAATTTCAAATTCTATCAGGTATACAGGAATTTATTTTAGGCATGCGCCCTGCTATCCACATCTGACTAGGGATTGCAATAGCGGATGAAAATTTTTAATACCAGTTTTTCGGCATTTCTTATTGAATACCGGTATTTCTTAAACATACAATTAAAAAAACAGACGTAGGTGCTTATCAATAAATGTAGATATTAAAATCATTTAAAAATATTATTTTATAGCAAAAACCTACATACCTACATTTATTATGTTGACGTTAAAAAATATGCATTGATCATAATTGTAGAACTAGTTCTTACTTAAACTAGAACTTTTTTACAAATAATTTGAATATATGTAATAATAATTTTAACTAAAGCCCTCAAAAGTTCATCAAGTGCAAATAAGTCCGACTGCAGGAAAAGCTTTTTAAATTCAACGCTTATAGAATAATTGAACATTTTTGTCACGGATATTTTCTATTTCTAAATAATTTTATGATAATTCATCGCGACAATTAGGTACTTGTACCTATCTATAAATATATGTATTTATGAAATTTGTTTTCTTATTTTTTCACATCTGTTGGATTGACTCAATATATTTGCGTTTTAGCAGCACATAACTTATAATTTCATTTTCAAAAACGTAAACGAGTGTGCTTTCATAACCCATAGCTTACGGGCCGCACAACATTGTGTTTTTGCTAATTACTTTTTTTCCGGTTAATCCGGAAAATTCCAGTTTTTTTTTTAAATTTTTAAAACCGGTATTGCAATCCCTACATCTGACCTCACCACTCCGCGCGGTTATCTGACAACTTAACCTACTCGTGATATAATTTCGCGCGATCTACAATGGTTATACCTAGGAACGCACTCCCGACCCGTACCACAACTATCCAATCCACAGATTTTATTGAATACTTTACGTGGTCGCAGTGAAATCGTTGCAAGTGCACGTAAACATTCACTTACAATCCTAATAATTATGGCTGTTGTGTCATGTACAATTTCGCGATAACCACGTGTGGATGCGACAGCTCGAAATAACTTTTTGGTGAACACCCTTAGTTATATATTCTGTAAGACAGATATTTATAGCTAAACCCGAAGTGCGGAGGGTCTGGGTATCTGGAATGTACCTGTAACCGTGCGCTATTCCGCGACCGCGGTAAATATGGAAGGCGGTGGCACTGGTAATCCTGCCCTGTCCCGGCCCCTTAAAAATCATTAAAAAAATATTCGGAACATTTTTTTAAAGCCCCCCCAAGAAAATTTTGTGTGTACGCGCTTGACCACATTATAAATAAGGTACAATCGTTCTGACGGGTTATAAGAACGAGTGAGAGTGACTGAGTATGACAAGCTGATGTAGATACTATTTTTGTCGATAGCAACCACGTATCCGGAAATTTGTACGTAAACAGTTCAACGTAGAACACTTATTCGTGTGCAGCAGTACGTGAAACATGAGTTCGTGCAACATTTAATCAAATGACGAGTTCTTCGTTGAACATTTCACCGTGGAATACATTTCACCGTGGAATGCGTATTCTACAACATGTGGCGCTGGTTTGCAGTTCCAATTAGATTCAATACGAATTTTATGAGATGTCTTTATTGGTTTTAAATAATTTAATGTTGAAACTACATACATATAATTACAATATGAAACTATTTCTAATTTAGTTACCTACTTATTTTCTTCCGTCTTTCCCATATACTCCGATGGTTTAAGTGTTATAATTTTACATGATTATTATACGTTACCAAAATAGCATTATTTTCTTCAAAATTGTAAGTAAATAATATTATATTTCTTTACCTTCGTAAAAGAAGTGGTTATGTCGATATGTCATTTTTTCCAGTACAAACGATTCTTTAATGCCTTTCAAAGTCATTAATTGATAATATAAATAATAATATGCACGATAGATTTTTATGTTGTTTTTAATACAAGTAAATAATTTGGAAAAGACCAAAAAATAAAGCAATTTTTGAACATTTTTAGGAACTTTTTAACACTTAACTTAGTATTGGCAAATTTTGATATTGGCACTTATTTTACCAAGATCCAGATTTATAATTCCTTGTGTAATATCTATAGATATTATCGTGTAAGATTTTTATAAGTACTTAATATTATGAAGTGCACTTAATGGTAACTATAAAAACAGATATTTATTGGTTGGAATTAGGAAAACATTTTATTAGGTAGTTAATTAAAATAAAACACAAAAATAAGTAGTTAGTGTTTATTCCACAATTCACACATGGATATTATAGGTTAACCTATAATCCTGAGATATTAGTATCATTTCAGTACCGTTTATTATATATTGTACTTATAAGTAATAAGTAAAACTAATAATACACCCATGGTGGCTGAGTTGGTAAAGTGGTCGTCTATCAAGAAGTGGGATCGATCAATCCAGCGTAAAGACCCAATGTGTCGTGCAGTGGCGCAACCAGGGGGGGGGGGGGGGGGCAAGGGGCCCTGGCACCCCCCAAAAATGAAAATTATCAGAATGATTTTAAACATTTAAATTGAAAGCCAATAAACTATACCTTTGGGCTTAGACAAATAAAGACACAAAAAATGATTTGTAATAATTCTCCAGCACCCTTTTTAGAAAAATTTCGTAGATTTTAATTTTTAACACAAAAATTTCGAAACACTAATGTCAGGTTTTTTTAGAAACACAATCCCTAATGGAAATGTCAAAAATTCTCGATGTCCACCCGAATTCCGGAGTAGTGTCGGTCATGGCTGGGGAGGGCTGACAGAGCTCTAGCCTGGGGGCCCGGACTGTGGGGGGCCCGGCGTGTCGGGTTGACCAGATAAGTGAGATAAACACACATCATAAATTAGCTTTAATAGTAAAAAAAGTATACTTCATGGTCATGAACATTTTCAATTACGTATATAATTGTGCAATATAGTGTTTGATTATAATGTGTCGATACTCGACAGCTCCATTATTAAAGTAGATGTATTAAAAATCGCCAATAATTCACTGTATAAGTACCCTTAATTTGAACTAAAACACAATTTGAAGAACGTTAATGTAGTGTTTCACACTGCCTTTAATCTAATATCGTAGCCTGAGGGCCCGTTTCAGGATGTGGGGACCATGGTGTAGGCACACCGAGCGCAATAGACAAAAGACCGATAAACGAGAAATTAGGCTGTGAAGAAGAAATATATCCTATGGGACTAATTTACATTTTCCTCCTTGCCCCCCCCCCCCCCCATATTAAATCCTGGGTGTGCCACTGGTGTCGTGTCAAGTGATTATTTCTAGTGTGTCAATCAATATATAGAATGTTACATTCTCAAATCTAGGGTCTTATTGGTTGAAAAAAAATGGTTTATTATAATTTTTATAATACCTATGTATTTATTTAATAATACATTCAGTTTACTGTGGGAAACATGTCCTAAATATAATTAAAAAACCAATAACGAAATGTAGTAAGTGTTTTGAAATGATGCATTACCTAATTACAAATCCGTTTTATTTTGGTGGAATCTAGTAAGTGACACTGACTAAAGTTTAAACTAAACAATACATTCATTCAAGACAAATGTGTCCAGATGGTAGATTTTTTTTGTATTATGGTCAATTTATTGGGTTGGCCCTTTCTCGAGAGTTCCCTTGTTCATTATTGTGTGCACAAAAAAGACCGTTTTAGAAATTAATATTATTAAAAAAAAAACATTATTACGTACGATATGGTTGTAATTATAATATACTTATCTACCTATTTTCTGCTGTGTCCCTTGTATTATAATGGTTTTATTACGTACTTTTAAGTAAGTATTATATTTTTACATGAATATTTAAAATTTCATTATATATTGTAAATAAATAATATTATATTATGTTACTATGTTTATTGGTATTATGTATTGATAATGGGAGCTATTTATAAGTAATAACCATATACATAGTATATTTGTCTATGGTAATACCTACGTAATGCACATTAATGGTATTAACTATCAAGTTTAGTATTGATGAGAAAATATTAAGAATATCATTAATTTGAATACCTATAACACAACAATACTATTTAGGTAAGTACCTAATGTTTATTTCGCAATTTAGACAGGTATATAAATATATATGTACAGATAAGTTAACTGAAATTACAAATATACCTAATGCTAATTTAAATCTATTTCCGTTTTATCTATGAACGTACATTTTATATTATTTTTATAATAACTTAACTTGTGTACTCCATCATAATGCAGGAAATTAAGAAGGCATCAGAAGTGTAGATAGATAAAGATTGTCATGGCTACGGAACCAACGTGTGTTTCAAAACATACATTCTTGAAATTGACTACAATGTTCTTATAGCTATTTACCACGTGATAAAGAATATGTTATTTACATTACGTAAGTATCATAATATGTTTTAATTTGTTAACTGTCAATTCATGGTGGAACTGCATTTTTGTTATATTATTTCTGTCGCTTTGGAATTTGTTTGATAAATATTGTTTTAAAAAAATGTACTCAGTTGAAAATGTCCCTCTGAGGCGGACGAAAAAGGTCCTAATTAAAAGTGGAATAACTACTACAAAAAATGCGTTTTATTAAATTAAAACAACAATATCATAATATGCATTAAAGTTTCTAACATAAATGAAACGCGCATTCAATATTGGCAATATTCGAAGACACTAAACGGGCTTAGTATTTCTTGCGTTGCTGGCTTCAAATTCTGGGTCGATGGTGACTGGCTTTAGCATTTCTATCTTAATAATCAGTTCTGTGGTATGACCTATAGATATTTAAAATGCACTATTATGCAACTGTAACAAAAGTAACCTATAACGTAAGCGTATTAAACATTACATATTATTTATAAATCATGTATGTGTGAATACTTAGTAAACATAATACAGTATGTACCTGGCTAAATAATTAACATTTTTGCTCCAAAGCGCAATACATTGAGCTGCATTGAATAGAAATTATATTAATAAATAAACGGCACTGTTCGGTTATACGGAATACAGCGGAAAACGCATTTTGAAAATAGCCGATAAACTGGATTATTTGTTAGGTTAACCTAACCAAACCTAACCTAAACTAACCCAAACTAACAAATAATCCAGTTTATCGCCTATTTTCAAAATGCGTTTTCCGCTGTATTCCGTATAACCGAACAGTACCAAATAAACTTTTTACGAAGAATGTTGTCACTTGTTAGCCATTCGCCAAACCCATTGGGTCTTTACGCTGTATTAACACACAATGGTTTCAAATGTTTTAATTAGATTATTATAATCTGAGTGGACTAATTGAATTAAAACTTATTGTAAGTAGGTATTATTGAAAATACAAAGATGGCAATACCTAATTTATTTAAAAAATAAATGTTTTTACCTAGGTATATATATTTAATTCATTTAGGATATTATTGATCTTTATAATATATAAAGTAAGTACTTAAGTATTTTAATATATATATGTATTATACAAAAAATATTAAAATAATAACACTTAATTAATATTATATAAACTAGATAATAAGTAGATAATACAATCATAGATATAATCATAGGTTATACATTAGATATAGTCAATTCACTGTCATTTACTTTTTTTGTTTGTAAGAAATAAAAAGGTTTTTATATTTATACATATATGTATAAAGTACGCGTACCTATCAACATATCCTAAATATAATTAAAAAATCTTGAAATAAATCAATTACAAATCCGTTGTATTTTGCAGTTTATTGTGTAGGTAGGTCCTTTAACTTTCACGTGCTTCTAGTGCACAAAAAACATTTGGCCACTGTAACATACTTAATATCCGGAGTTCTGATCAAATCTAAAAATTAATAAGTATTAATAAAAAGTCAACATTATTACGTACCTACCTTACTATAACAAAAATAACCTATAATGAAACGGAGTGTATTATACGAGTGTAGAATAGGTAATTAATATTTTTTCTGCAATCCGGAACATAAATTGGCTCCATAGAATGGAGATTATATTAACAGACTTTTTACGAATAACGGTTGTTACTTGTTAGCCAATTTTGGTCTCTCGTTGGATTAACACACATTTAAAAAACAACATGTATTTTTTATTAAGTCACAGGATTGAACCCACTTTCTATATGGAACCGCTCTGCCAAGTCGGATACCATGGCTGTATTATCAGGATATGCAAAAGTTAAAGTACCTACGTAGTAGTACCTATGTTTAAAGTTGCAAAGATCAATCATATCCAAAATGAATTCAATAAATGCAGTCATCTATATAAGTAGGTATATTTATTTTTAAATTAAAGTATGCAGCTATTAACACGTTCGTATTTTCAATAATATCCATTTACAAAAAGTTTCAAATCAACATTGTCCATAATATTATTTTAAATAATAATAAGAACACACATTTTCTATAATACTATAATAAATTTTCAACATATTTGGTAGTTAATTAAAATAAAACGCAATAAGCCACAATAGACACATTTAAAAAACAACGTGTATTTTTGTATATCCGCGGGAAGAACTAACCCACTCTTCATAAACGACCGCTCCCCCAACTCGGGCACATCTATTTAAAAGTAAAGTAGGTACTACGTACTTATCTATAAAAATCAATAATATCCTAAATGAATTAAACAACAGCATTTACATATACCTATGTACCTATATACATTTATTTTTTAAATTAAAAAAGGTAGGTATTGCCATCTTTTTATTTTCAATAATGCATACTTACAAAAGGTTTCAAATCAACTAGTCCATTGTCCACACCAAAACAACAAAATATTGCTATTTCTGTAAGTTGCAATATTAATGTCTAAATAAAACACTTAAAAATACGTAATAAAACCATCGTAATACAAGAAACACACATTAGAAAATAGGTAGGTAAGTAGATTATAAATACAATCACATCGTATAGGTATATTATTTATGTAGTTTCAACATTAAATTATTTAAAACCAATAAAGACATCTCATAAAATTCGTATTGAATCTAATTGGAAGAGCAAACTAGCGCCACATGTTGTAGAATACGTATTCCACGGTGAAATGTATTCCACGGTGAAATGTTCAACGAAGAACTCGTCATTTGATTA
Organism: Rhyacophila brunnea; assembly: GCF_057557595.1. Taxonomy (NCBI): domain Eukaryota; kingdom Metazoa; phylum Arthropoda; class Insecta; order Trichoptera; family Rhyacophilidae; genus Rhyacophila; species Rhyacophila brunnea. Next base: position 1,104,737 of record NW_028232796.1, on the reverse strand, counting down.
AATGTTGCACGAACTCATGTTTCACGTACTGCGGCACACGAATAAGTGTTCCACGAAGAACTGCATACGTACAAATTTCATGTAACCTAGCAACCATGGACAATGTATGAATTACCCATCTCCACTTCTTGTAAAAGGATAATACATTATATCTGCGCTTTTACTCTCACTGTGGTACTATTATGGAAGAATAAAAAGATTCGATATAAACAGAGGATTTCGAAGTTACCTACTAACATTTTTATGGTAGATTCAACTTTTTTCATTATATACGTATATTTATCGTCACCGTACAGACCAATTGGCGTTACCATCACTTTTCACCAAAGTGACATTTTGATGACAATGGACTTATTGCATAGTAATTACTCTTACATGAACTGGCCAAGTATCATAAATCCCAAAAAAATATTTCATATCAAAATAATTCAAAACTATTTTTAAGCCATTTGTAACTTTATAAAAAATATTCCCGTCAAATGCTGTAACCCTCTAAACGCTATGTGTCAATAAAAGAAAATTCTCAATTTGTAATAAAATAATACTTACTTATATATTATATAATAATAAGTAAATATTACTTATATTAAATAATAAGTAAATCCAATGCCCACAGTTTTTTTCACTTCCTGAACAATTTGATATTTGAGGGTTACGCCATTTAGCCTGTACAGTATATAATATATTATATAGGTATACAAACTATATTATTAAAACATCGAATTATTGACAAGATAGTACATTTGAATGAACTTTTTAAACTATGTTTTAATAAAATACGCATAAATCCATAACTTACTCATTTCTTTATAACAAAAGTAAAATAATTAATTAAGCAAATAAGAAAGAATATGTTCGGAATACACTGTATTATAACTAGGTACTTCCTCGATTGAGGATATCTCGCCCTTTAGTCGGTTTTTCATGGCCAGCGATTACTCATTTCGATAATGGATGGCCAAACATAAATTATGTTCTGAATTCAGTCATTATTGCCGATCGTGAGATAAAGAAGCACTACGGTAATTCGTACATATATTAACTTACCTGCAAAAAAGCACGTGGGAGTTTTGAATCCGCAGCAGGTGAGATATTAAATTGTACAAAACGATTTTGTACTGCATTTTTAAATGTTTGTAAAGAGTAATCGGTTTCAATAGTTTCTTAGAATAAATATAATTAATTAATAATTTATTTTATTCTCGTGGGAGATAAATTTTTATTATTAAAATATTAATATAAGATTATAAATAAATAGGTAGCTGTAAACATAAATTAATAACAGTTGATAATGTCTGTCTAACTAGGCCGTGTCACGAAGAGGATTCTTAACAGGTTTTTTTTTTTACAAGAAATCGATGTAAGCAAATTACTCAACCCGTTAGATATACGATATGATAATAGGATCTAAACTAAATACATCCTATTGTAAAAGATCACGTAGAATCGAATACTAAGACGACTCACGTATCACAGGCCCGGATTAATTAAGTTATAATATAATATATGTACCCATTTCGTTTTTATTCTTCTTCTATTCTATACTATAGCGTTCCCAGAGTAGACCGTGAAGACCGCCCCAAGAAAACTCTGTCAATTTGCCTGGTTATCCAGTCGATCATTGATATCGCTCGAAAGTTTATCTGTAGACCATCAAGTCACCGAAATCGTGGCCTTTTCTAACTTCCTCTCTCTTCTTGTTCACTAAATAGACGTGCTTTATCGGTTCTGGTTCAACCCCACTTATCACGAAGCCGGTCCATCACAGGTGTTGGATAGGCTCAACAATCTTTGAAAAAAGTAATATGTAATATAATATATTTACATAATTCATGTTTAATTAGAACATTAAGGGGGGACATGCTCAGCGTAGGTCAAAATGGAACTTTTATTGCATTTTCAAACCATGATCCTGGACATTCCTTAAAAGTTGTAGATAATCTATTTATATAATTTTGAAGCCTTGTTATCCTTTATATTTATTTTAAACATTTGATGACTGCAAAAAGTATTTTTATTACATAAAATAGTGTTCTTTTAAACCTCTCGCTCTAATGTTTTAGAATATAGTCATATTTCAGTACATGAATGTGCAGCGGTGTTAAAATTTTTTACATTTATTAATTTTTAAACGCATTTATAAAACCATTAGTATAATTTATGACGAGATTATTTTTGAAAAATATTTACAATAAAAAATTATATTGATAATCTCTGTGATCCCAAATTTGACAAGAATTACGAATTTTATTATTCAAAAAATGGGCAAGATTAACACATTTGAAGATAATTCTAAAGATACTAATTATAAGCTATGTTTTTGACCATACAAGTGTAATAAAGATTCTACGAATAATGATTGCTTTATAATAATTATTGACCTAAGAATAAGGTAGTGTTTTTTTGAAATACGCCATTTCTTTTGTTATTCGCCAGTGGTTAAGCTACAACATACGGCCGTATCCATAAATTGACAAACTAAAATTAAAGTAGGGAGTAAGATTATGTTAACGCGCGTGTTTGAACATTAAGGAATGTCCAGGATAATGGTTTGAAAATGCAATAAAAGATCTATTTTGACCTACGCTGAGCACGTCCGCCCTTATAACTCGTGGCATCTGAACAGATGGAAGGTCAGAGAGAATGAAAGATTGCTCCCTCTAGGTGGACAGACGATCCCAAGGATGCCACGGATATCTCATTGAAGCAAACACTGCGCGCTGATGAATACCAATAGAAGTGGACAATGCCGTCAGAAGGCTACGATTATCAGTCATGAACGTAAAAGTATGTTATGTTATGTTATGTTATTAAACATTATTAAAAACTAGATCGCTGTATCGCTGGCCAATGGTGGAATAGCACTGTTATCGATTAATAAAAACGTGTTGATTTATACGTCGGTGTGAATTTAGATTAAGTTCCCAGCAGTTCCGATCGAGAGACCTTATCAGCCAACACAAACATGTTTCAATTATGAAACACATTAGTTTAACGGAAAAGAAATAGGTGTACCTCGTTACTCACATGTGGAGGTTTTATTCACACATTGCAAAAACTCAATGTGCCTTGTTTCATTAAAATGCACGTTGAATAATGGGCATAGATTGTATGTGAAGTTAATTTAAAGAGAAAATATTCCAAGATAATTATATTCACACATTGATCAAATGGATATATATTACGTTTGTACCTACTTATTTTAGATAAATTATATATGGATGACCTCTAAATCGAGACCTGAACCCCCCCCCTCCCCTTGTGTGCGCCCCTGAGCAAGTGAGTGGAAGGAATAAGGTAGGTACATGTTAAATTTAACCAGGTATGTAATATGTAGAAAAATATGATTACTTTTAAGTACCTACAATAGAATTCATTTTAGAATTATGCAAAGAAATCTGAATTATATTTTTATAGAAATATGAATTGATTTTTTGGTGTGTGGTGTATATTATACTTATAATAATATTATAAGTATAATATACATATATAATAATATAGTAATGTACACAATAACAACTTTCATCGTTTTCGCAGTATAATAATTCCGATCTGTAGCATCTCGGTAGAACAATATTATGTGATAAAATATAATGATATCTCACTAATAGGCAATGACATTGCTAATAGGTAGTAAACTTTCGACTTTTCTGTTAAAATGGCAAACCGATGAAAACAAACTTCAAATCTTAAATCATTTATTTATGGCACAGCAGAAACATTAGGGAGTATAAAATAGGTCGATAAACTATAGGTTTTTTATGAGTGATTTAAGTGTTGTATGCTTGACCTCTGATTTTCAAGAGTCATAAATCGATATGTAAATTCAAATAAGTCTAGTATAAAATAATTAATATTTTTTCATAAATTTACTCGCGCTAAAAGCAGTTTTATTGATGCTAAAACTGTTTAGTGATAAAAAATATTAAACGGAGCTGTAAAATTGTATTATTTGAGTCAATTTTCATCGTAAAAAAATAACAGGAATTTAACAATCAAATTTAAAAGTTTAAATAATACTGCATTAATGGCGCTGTGGCCATTTCGAACATTAAGTTATTAATCTTTAATTATGCGATTGTAAACTTGTATGAACATTAAAATAATCCATTTGAGAGTTAACGTCAGAATCGTGGGTTGGTTATTATTTAATTAAAATATCTTTATGATGGAATACAGAAACAAACTTTTAAGATTTAAACTCGTGTAACGGCATTATTCGTATTTGTTGATACTTCATTAGGGAGTATGTATCTAATGTAAGTAAGTACCACAATTAATGACACATACTTATAATTTTATGAATTTGAGTCATTTAGAAAGCATTATAAATTATAACCCAGGGGGGGGGGCGGCAAACTTTTTGGATGGGGGGCCAAATTCAAGAATTCAAAATGAGCGGCGGGCCGCAAGTAAAATACAATTTTTAGATATACACTATTTATTATCACGAAAAATAAACATTACAAAAAAAATAATGAGAAGAATGAAACATTTTTGAACATTTTTTTAAATTCAGGTGTTAATTTTGTAGTTGATATTCTCAAAACTGCTTGTAAATGGGCATTGGAGATATTTGATCGTAAAGAATTTTTATTGAGGTTCATGATCGAAAATGTTTGTTCACATATATAGGTTGATCCAAAAATAAAGAACATTTTTCTTGCATAATCTTTAAGTTGGTCGAATTTTTCTGAATTAAGAGCATTGTAAAATTTGAAGATTTCTTCACGACGATGCAATTCTCTTAAATCAGTGTCGCACTGCAGATCAATGATCTCAAGTTGTAGCTCTGTCGGCACACTATCAATATCTATTGAAATCGATGTTCAACGTAGAAAATAGTGGTTACGTAGTGTGAGACGAGACGCAAGGAAGACGTACTGAGAAAATACATTTACGAAACAACAAATTCTTCAAATTTTAATCTATCGTCAATATTTTTTAAAAAAATATAAAAAAGTTATTCGTAATCAGAAGTACAATTATTAATGATGGCGGGCCGTAAAAAAATACCCGGCGGGCCGCAGTTTGCCGCCCCTGTTATAACCTAATACTTCGATACTATTCCGTCGCTATAGGATTGGTTTGTCGAATATCTGTTTTTGTCGAAATCGACCTTTTAATGCAGAATGATTTTTTGTATCTAAATGGACCAAAACCATCCTTTTCTTTAAATTACATTGTAATGAATACAGCATTCATAATATGCTGTAAAAACAACAATTTAAATACCTTCATGTATTTAAATATAGGATAATGAAATTTGTTTTTGTCTCCTGAACATTTGACATTTTGCTCTATTCGACTAACCAATCCTACAGCACGATTCTACATGACTGCTCCGTTTACGAGAGTCACCTAGCGGGAAAATACGGAACAATAAAAAATGTGGATAAATATAAAAAGTTTGAAATCGGAGAGAATCTATTAATAATATACATTTTAAAGGGTCTTACTATACGTATTATGATATTCTTTGTTATTTTAGTGGTATCGTCGGTACCTACTTGTATTTGCTAAACTTTTATTGATTTCTTTATAATATAGAATTATAAAACTCAACATCCATCGGTCACGGCCGGAATCTGCCCAGGGCCAAAACAAGCCGCATTGTCAAGCTTAACTATGATCTGATTCAGTTTATATCAACCTTTTATTAAAATAATTACAAGATAAAAAGAACTTTTTATATACTTACAACGTTTTTAAATTTTATGTTGAATCATATAAACTTGACTTGACTAGCTTAAACGATCAAAAAAATTGTACTTGATAGAAATACTGTATAATGAAATGTCATTTTATATTGATTTCCATAGTAACGCAAGTATATATTATTATTTGATAATTTAGTTGCTAGGACCCCCTAGCAACTAATAATGGTATCTATCGAAATAACTTTTCATACAAAACAGAATTGAAAATGAGAATTGAGAACTAAAAATGAATTCAATTCTACTTAAAGATGGCTAAAAGTATTTAAAAAATGCATTGGCATCGTGTCCTGATATATAAGTTTCAAATGTGTAGCTAGTCGGGAAGTTAGTTAAAAATCGATTGCAAGATTTGTACCGGACAAACAACCACCAGACAAATAAGAATACGACTTAAGAAAAACGTTGTAATATGGTCAGCAACAGTTAGTATAATTAATAATAGAAATTATAAAATCAGAGTAAATTCACAATTGTGTTCATTATACTATAATTATAATAATATAAAATATTACAGTACCTAGGTACATTATAAAATTATTTTAAGTCTACATAAAATTACACAAAGAGAAAATGGGTTCCAATAATATTCCTTATTTGAATTGAATTCGTTTTCAATTTTATTATCCTGCCGTGTTCAAATTCTCGGGTTTGTGGGAAATACTATTTTAGTTGAAGGCACGAAAATCTTTATCGCACCGATATACTAATGTGGACACATCATATTATGGTTATCATAATTACAACTATACTGTCTTCCTAACATTATTATAAACTGGACTGTATTGTGTAGCGTGAAATCGCGTTTTTCTTTTTAACCAAAATACTTAGGACAGTTAGTTGCATACCCACAATTTGGTTACGTCATATTCCAGAGAAATATTTTATATTAGATACCATTAAATACAGATGAAAGAGAACAGTGACAAACAGTTTTAAATAATTAGGAAGTAAATTACAATATTTACTTCAAGACGGAAGATTTGAACAGCTGTTGAGTGAATATAATATCATACTATTTAACAGGAAAGTTCTTACAAATTTGCATATTCCAAATATGCGTATTGATTGAAAAATGCATTAGAATTTGACATAGCTGCGAGATTAATCTAGGAACACTGTCTACGCTACTAGCCATAGTTTAGTGATAAAGTGCAACTGAAATTCAATCAAAATAACAAAAATACTCGCATATAATTCAGTTTAATACTTTCCACACAATATAATGGTAACAAGACTTATCGTATTATGTGTTTGGATTATTATCGAGTATTCTTCCATTTTTATTAGAGCACTCTGAACCATGGTCCCCACAAAGGGGGGGCTGACAGGGCTCTAGCCTGGGGGCCCGGGCTCAGGAAAGGCCTGGTGTGGCAAGTCGACCAGATAAGTGATATAAATACACATCACAAATTCTCTCTAATAGTATAAAAAGTCACCTGCGGCGCTACTTTCCTTCACTTTTTAGGTATTATTTAAAATTACGTATTTGTACGATACAATTTTTATTTGTGTATCGATACTCGACAACTCCATAATTCAAATGGATGTATTAAAATATTAAAAAAAAAAACACTAAAAATATACACATTAATTCTACCGCGTACACTATTCGGAAAACGCTACTGTGGAGCGTTACACTGCCTTTATCCTTAGCGATAGGTAGGGGGCCCCGCCAAAGATCCTAACCTGGGGGGCCGCTTCAGGATGTGGGGGCCATGCCCTGAACCCTAACCTATAACAACCGTGAAAGTCTTAAACTTAAACAATACCTATACAAGAATCATTGTTACCATGCGTGTAAATGACAGTAATCTTCATGTTTCCAATCACTGTACCACAGAGTGTCTCAGACGCAAATATAACACAATGGGTTGCATAAGAACAGGCGAGGGTCTATAAATCACCAGATAAAAGCCCGCGCGTCGTGAGATCTCCGGTACAATGCACATATTTTTGTAAATGACACTATTAAATGTCGAAATTTCAATTTTTTAAAGTCATACAATGAACCCTGTCACAAAGGCCATCCTCGGCGCTGTGACCGACCCGTTGCCACGACTGGATTATTAACGTCGATACAAGAATGCGACAATGTCAGGGCTCTTCAAATTGATTACCATTCTCGGGGTCGGGGTCACGATTATACCGGGAAAAGTCACCGGACGCAATATCGAACGAAATTCATGGCGGTATAATTAAATAATTTATAATGCCATGAAATATAGTTACGCTAGTCTAAATATTGGGTTGAATAATAAATAATTTTCGAATAGTGCCGTTAAAACATTAGACCAGAACTATCGCAATCAAATTGAGTTCACATTAAGTAATTGTTTGTTTCTATTCATTATTTTAATAATTATTGTGATCAATTTTTCGTTTTATTTTTTACCCAATAAAATTGTTTGTCTTACTATTGCTACATAATACATAATTGAATTGAAGTATGAATATTGGTTCCCAAAATTTAATGTTTTTTTATGGGGCTGCCATTTACGAAATATTTACTATTTTACTGTGATGCAAAATGAAACATCATATAATTCATATTATTATGACAATGACACGTGAAAACTAGACAGAATGAAGGAAAATGTAATGATTAGTAATCAGTTTTAATTTATGATTAAGTATCTTAATATCAATACTATCGACCGAAGGTACTTGATGGAATTTGAATTATAATTTACTTATTTTAATCTTGTACTATTCTATTTGAGTAATTTTTTCCGACAAACCCGGGTCGCAAAAACGACTCAAATGGAATAGTACAAAAATTAAATCCATTAGAATTTATGATTGTCTGTTTTGTATCTTCTTCACTCTTTTTATGCATGTGTGACAGCGTATCGCAGGTTAGGTACTTGGCTATTTATTTTAAAATGGGATCGCGCTCCGATAAGGTTGGGTACTAGTGGTGTATATGTTACGCCGAATGTGAGAAATTGGCTATTACATGAAATGGGCAAAATTTTGCCTAAATCATGAAAAATGCAAGCCCGTTGCCTTATTCATGAATTAGGCAAATTAGATAGTAGCGTTCCGGTGGTGTTTTTTGCAACTAAACCAAATGTGTCAAATGCTCATGCATTGGCCAAAATAGATAGTGGCGGCTCCGGTGGTGTTTTTTGCAACTAATTAAACTAACCAAATGTGTCAAATGTCATTGATTATACAAAAATATACAAATCAATAACTACAATGACGTTCATTACCATTTACTATGCCCAAAAAAAATCTAGAACTATAATAATGATTACGGAAGAATTATGTTAAATGGTATTTTCGCGATTTGATTCATGCTTGGGTATCAGGCAATGGTCAATTGTTTGTTTGTGATAGTATGATTTGATAGGTTATTGACAGTTGTTAGTTAACCTCAAAATGGACATTCAGTTGAATTCAGAATTACAAAACCTTACCTAACCTAACCTATTCTAACCTCAAAATGTATATCACAATTAGTGCATATTTACTTAAATGTCACCACATGCAGAAAATTTACTAAAACTGTTACATGTCCAATTAACAATTATATTATATTATTATTATTATTATTTTTAATAATAATAATATATATATTATATATTATGTTATAATTCAATTATGTCCAATTATAACTAATAAAACCATCCGTATTAAATTTACTTTTTCTACTGTCATGTTGACAGTTTAAGAATTCCATACCCTGACGAATACATGCACTCGGTAGATAATTTACCTAATTCATGAATAAGGCAACAAACTTGACTATTACATGAATTGGCCCATTTCATGTAATAGTCAATTTCGCACATTCGGCATAACATAATATATAATAATAATATGTACATTCCTAGATACTACTCAAGTTTTGTATAAAGCGCATGCAGCGTTGAAATGATTATTTTAAAACGAGAAATTTGATTGAGGTAAGTTTGCTATAAGAGTTTAAGAGGCCTGACACCATATCCAAGCAAAATAGGATAAGATGAGCTTGAATGTTATTAATTCTCTTAGAAATGTTTTGACATTTATGATTTTGTAGTCCTGCTCACGTGTCAGAAGTATACTTTAATAATATTATTTATTGATTTCATAAATGTTATTGTTGTCTTTTTAATAAGCTGGATTATTTTAATATGAAAAATGTTTTGTACATTGTGTTGAATACACACCTTAAGATTATTTTAATAAAGTATCTACATAATAATATATGTGTGGCTTATAATTTAGATAAGAATTCTAATATTGATATTTCCTATTTGGCTATGAAACTGAGTAGTGTTATTAAATTAAGTTGTCCTAACCTAATCACCCCATAGTAAGCTAAATAGGGACAAAGCTCTTTTATTGAATTTTCTGAGTGGTACGTGATCAAATCAAAATTTATGTGAATATATAGACTAAAAAAAACATTAGTAGGTTATTAATTTTTCTGAAATGTGTCAATTTATAGTACTGTATACATTGAAACCTGTCCCTATTCACCCCAGAACATAAGCATGTTCAAGAGAAGTGTAGTTAAGAAAATCCACAGCTAGTATAAATACAGTGTTAAGTAAAGATATTTAAAAAACGTTTCTGAATATCTCCATCACTAGGCCGTACTTCGACTGACAGTTGGGCTCAATAAATCTACCCACTTAAATATCTGCATACTTTGAATTAATGAATTATAAATGTTATATAAGTATAAGTAACTCATCAATACATGAAAAGAGTTAAGTAACGGGAAAATCCTTCACCCTAAAATAATATTGTCAATGAAAATACTCAATTCGATAATACTTTTGTACAGATTGTCAGAATATATTTTTTTGAAAAATAATGAACTGTTGAGCGTAAAATTGGATCGCAGTCATGCATCGTCTCCACATGCCTCCCGAAAATAACAATTTTATCGGCGAATCGAGCAACATGGCAAAAATATTTAATTTAAATCTCCCCTTCCGGTAATAGAATTCCGATAAAATCTCTCGGCCGGGGAGACATGCCTTTATATCGAACGTTGTACCATATTATTATTTTCAAGAGGAAACCGGTTGACGATTTCCGTATAGTATATTATATAAATAGTTACTTGCACAATGTGTATTATAGTGTAGTATACAGTGGCGCACCCAGGGGGGGGGGCAGGGGGCCCTGGCACCCCCCAAAATAAAAATTATCAGAATGTAATTCACCAGCACCTTTATACAAAAATTTCTTAGATTTTAATTTCTAACACAAAAATTTCTAAAATGTCGGGTTTTTTTAGAAACCCAATCCCTAATGGAACTGTCAAAAAATTCTCGGTGTCCACTCGAATTCCGGAGTGCAATAGACAAAAGATCGATCAATGAGAAATTAGGCTGTGTTGTGTTGAAGAGGTTTGTGTATAAGTTAAAATGCAATAATACTTTTTTTTGTCCATTGTCACTTAATATTTTGGAACCTCAATATTAAAAAATCGACAATAAAAATTCGGCGAAAAGAACGACTACAACCACCACAGTCGGTGGTGGTGTAAATCAAAAAAACATTTTTTTCGGTGGAATTTGGCATAAATATTGTAGCTCGTGAGTCTAGACCAGTGCTTCTCAAACTTTTTCATACCACGGGCCCCCGACATCAGAAAATAAAAATTCAAGGCTCACCTCCCCAAAATTTTTAGTCTTAGTGACCAACAGTCAGTGGCGTACCCAGGGGGGGGCAAGGGGCCCTGGCACCCCCCCAAACATGAAAATTATCAGAATGATTTTAAACATTCAAATAATTGAAAGCCAATAAACTATACATTTGGGCTTAGACAAATAAAAACACGGCAAAAAAATTATTTGCAATTATTCTCCAGCACCGTTTTTAGAAAAATTTCTTAGATTTTAATTTCTAACACAAAAATTGCAAAAAAATCGGTTTTTTTAGAAACCCAATCCCTAATGGAACTGTCAAAAAATCCTCCGTGTCCACCCGAATTCCGGAGTGGTGTAGGTCATAGCTTGGGAGGGCTGACAGGGCTCTAGCCTAGGGGGCCGGGTTGTGGGGGGCCCGGCGTATCGGGTTGACCAGATAAGTGAGATAAACACACATCATAAATTAGCTTTAATAGTAAAAAAAGTCGCCTGCGGCGCTATTACACTTCATGGTCATGAACATTTTCAAATACTTATATAATTCTGCAATATATTTTTTGATTATTATATGTCGATACTCGACAGCTCCATTATTAAAGTAGATGTATTAAAAATCGCCAATAATTCACTGTATAAGTACCCTTAATTTGAACCAAAACACAATTTGGAAAGCGTTAATTTGGTGCTTCACACTGCCTTTAATCTTAGCGGTAGGTAGGGGGCCCGTCAAATATCCTAGCCTGAGGGCCCGTTTCAGGATTTGGGGACCATGGTGTAGGTACACCGAGTGCAATAGACAAAAGACCGATAAACGAGAAATAAGGATGTGAAGAAGAAAAAGAGCCTATGGGACTAATTTACATTCTCCTCCTTGGCCCCCCCCAATATTAAAACCTGGGTGCGCCACTGGTAGTATACATACCTATCCCTAACGGATACCCCAAAGTATCACAACAGTAAAAAATATCTACTAATATAATCTCAGCAGCCAATATTATTATACATTTTATCAACATACTTTCTTATATACCCAATATAAATATTTAGGTACATAGGCACAGAACAGATAATAAATAGAATACCGATAGGCTATATTCAATACGCCGCATGGTGAAGCAGGCTTTTGAATGTGTGAGTATCCTACGAAAATGAAGCGCGCATTATGCACGTACAATGGTGTGTGTAATATACCAACATTAAATGAGCGTAAATGCATAAACCGAGAGCAGTTTTCAGTATTCGACGCAAAACGTATTCTTGACGCGTGTGTAAGTTTAACCCGGATTCTTCCTTACTCGAGTCGGTTACCTGTTATCGCCTTACCCGTTATGAATTTCAGTTCCCATTATTTCTGAGTCCCTGTACATAGGTCAATGAGAAATGGGACCAGTCTCGGGAGATAAAAACTAGAATTGAGATCGCAAGGAGCGCCTTTTTCAAAATGAGACGCCTCCTTAGCAATCGAGATCTTAACCTAGGTCTGAGACTGCGTATGGTACGTTGTTATGTGCTCTCAATTCATTTCTATGGTATGGAAGTATGGACGCTAAACCAAGAGATGTCACGGAGACTTGAAGCTTTCGAGATGTGGGTGTATAGACGCATCCTCAAAATTCCTTGGACTGACTGGGTGACAAAATGTTGAAGTTCTCAATCGAATGGGGAAGGACCGAGAAGTTCTACGTAGTATCAAAACCAGGAAACTGCAGTACCTCGGCCACATTATGAGAGGACAAAAATACACCATTCCCCAACTTGTCATTCAAGGAAAGATCAAGGGTAGCAGAGGACGGCGCCGCATTTCGTGGCTTAAGAACCTCAGTGATTGCTACGAGTGCAGCTCCTATTGAACTGTTCCGGGTAGCAGACGACAAAGAGAAGATCGCCTTGATGGTGGCCGACCTCCGCTAGGGGATGGCACAATAAGAAGAAGAAGATCAACATACTATAACTTTGGTATCATTGCTGAAGAGAATGTAAACACAGTATTGGTTTAACTAATATTTACAGATATAATACTAATACTTTGATTCTTCAGTTTATATAATATGGCATATTGATTATTATCAGCTGATTGTTTTGTTCTATTAATCCACCATAAGAACATTACGTAGGTACAAAGATCAAGTAGGTCTATTGCAGAAAAACAGAATATTTTTTTTTTGATGAGAGTATACCTTGTAACAGTTACCATAATCAAGGGCGTTCAGGTGGTGGCAAAAGTCGGAAAAAACACTTTAATGATATTATTAAAAAATATATTATCTTATTCAATTCCTTACATAAAATTAACTTTATGATGAAAAAATTCGCCTGCGGCACAGTTTTCTACCACATCATAAAATATTCTTTTATAAATTGAGCTTCCGTAGTCCATCGTTACGTATCTAATGAACAGGGCGCGAAACCCAAGAGACTTAGGCTCGATTCCTGCCGAGTGTGCATCTACATATTTATCGATTTAAGACGCTTTAAATTATTCTAATACAGAATGTTATATTATGTAAAATATGTCATAATTTTTGTTATAGGTATGATAATATAATAATAAAATTGTTCAACTTTTCTTTGACTTCTGTCTTATTTGCAGTTATAAATATAATTATTTATATATATATAGATAATATAAATTATTTGGATTTTCGACAATTTTGGGCTGACACCCGGACGGCAGCTACCCTTGGTGCGTTTCTGACCATAATCCTTAATTCTATAAAAAGTGTCATACTCGTTAGATCAGAAAAATATATTTAATATCAATATAAAAATAAATAGCAATGTTCTTTTTCTGGTTATTATCTATCTCGTTTTACAGCTGGTGTACCTTGATCATGTCATGCTGAAGAATTGAAAAAATGTTTCTCATCACCGAAAATTAACGTTTCCTAAAATATTTATCAGTTGTGAATATAATGCGTTAATTACGCAGATACACATGTGGTATAAATGTTGACATCCTTAAACAAATAGGGAAAGGACTGAGAAGTTCTGCATATATCAAAACCAGAAAACTACAGTACTTCAGCCACATTATGGGAGGACAAAAATACAGCATACAAATAAAGCAGCAACCTACGACGTATTTCGTGGCTTAAGACCTTCCGTGGTTGGTACGAGTAAAGCTCCACCCAACTGTTTCGGGTAGCAGATGATAAAGCAAAGGTCACACCAAAGATGGCTGATAAGAGATACCAAATTAACTATGATGGTGATAATTCAAAAAAATCAAAAAGTACCTATTAATTATTGTAACATAAAACTTCTTTGACATTTACTTTCATTTGAAAAGAGGTTCATTTTCATATTGGTACTTGTAAGTAAACAAATGCAACTGTTTCTATAACTTTACTATTGTATTCACATAATAATAATATAACAGTAGAATATTATATTATATTTTAGTATATAACTTAAATATATTAATCTTGAGGAAAAAAATCGAATCCTCTAGGTATGTGCTTACTATTTATATTCGGCAAACGCTACGTCCTAGCTTTTGGAAAGCGAAAGCTCTGAATAACATTGTTCAATCAGAAATCTGTAGTGGACAAGTTATCTGATAAAAGTGCAATAATAAAAACGAATTTATTTTTCAAAAGATGAGGGGGTGACCCCATGCATTTTGACAAAAGTTAACCCCCCTGATAATGTACCAGGGGGGCGTAAGCATTGGTCACAGAGGGCGTAACAAATCACGGAGCAATGCGAACTAAACGACTATTCAATGTTCATTCACTGTATAAAAGATTTATATTATTATTATAAATGTTGTGAGGGAAAGTTTAATTCAAGCTAATTTTCAATCGATTCAGACACAATTATTGAACCAATGATTCTAAACGAAATTGTTAAAAACCAACATACATTTATTTTAATTTTTATCTCTTTTATGCCACAATGATATATTTTTTTTCAATTACATCCGATTCAGTCCTTAACATGTAGGTATCTGATGCTGCAGAAATTGAAAAAATACTGGTTGTAGTGGTTGAAATTAAATGTATGGCAACCATTGATATACTACTGGATGAATCATATGCTTCTTAAAATGACGCCCGATTTTCAGTGAGTCGGCCTTTGTTAAAACTTACTGAGTAAGCCCGGTCTAGCTTGCATCTTACTCTAACTAATAGTCAGCGCATGACGACTTGCTCTGTCTGTTTTGCGTTGCAGCACCCTTAGGTTCACTATTCCAAGAACGCAAATTTAGTTTTACAGCCAGGGCAATACGGGTAAAATTCGGGAATCCATGTTAACGGTCTTAACGCATTATACCTACAAGGAAATATTATAAGACGATATTCTTTGGTATATATTCATTAAATGATATTTTATACTAACAAAGAATTCCACACTGTCATTGCCTATTGAAGGTTCGCCAGCATAAGAGCGATCGTTTCTTTATAGTCTGTAACTCAGAACACTTCGGTGGACCTGCACTGCTACTAATAACGGAGGTTCTTAAGCAGCTTTATATTAGTACTTTTGCAAAAAATACATACATATTAAACTGTATCCCGTCCAATCCAATCCAATCCATAAATTGAAAACACCTACAACCACAAGTGGTTACATAATTTCTCTGATGTGTTTTCAAATTATGTATGTTCAATAAAAGAATGTTACATTCTTAAATCTTGTGAATTATTCGTTGAATAAAAAAATAGTTTATTAAATATTAATTAATTAAGTAAAAATAATTACGTAAACCGAAAATATATAGAATCTAGATACCTACTTAGCAGGAGGGACATTTTATAAATAAGCATTATTCGATTGCATATAAATTACATTAAATTGAACAAAAAATGATGTCAAATTGTTCTAAAACCTCATCTTCTTATCTTAACATCAACTTGCGAGTTTTATGTAGGTACACCCGATCCTCTTTTTGCACGGTTTTTTTTTGCACGGTTTCGAAATAACACGATTTCAAAAAATTAGCGATTATTTTTTATTTACACTGATTTTTTTGCTTTAACACGGTTTAAAAAACTAAAAAGAATAAAAATACGTATGTATGTACATATTTATCAAAAATTGTGTTGCAATGGACCGCACGCCACTGGTGCATACATATGTTGTCACCGGATGCCGCTCAGATATACATACGTACATACATGGCGCCACTAGTCAGTCACTTCGGGTTCAATACGAGAGACGCGGCGCGTGCTTCGGCGTCAGCGTATGCTAAATTTCATTTAAATCGAAAAATATGTATTTTTATGTATAAATATTTTTATCTATAAATAATAAATAAATTCGATTTATTTTTTAGTTCAAGAATTTCGTATTTTGAGTTTATTTTAAGTAATGGAACCTATCTACCATTTTTGTATGGCCAACTTATCTTTTTTTACACTGTTTCGTTTTACACGGTAGTCTTTGGAACGTATCCCCCGTGCAAAAAGAGGATCGGGTGTATTGCGTATGTGGTAATTAATTATTAATTATAATTACTCAACTAACACATTATGTGGTGTAATTTAATATTTTTGTAAATATATTTTATTGCTGATTGTGGAGGATTTAGTATTGTTGATTGTATTCGATTTATGTACGAAACCAACATGTTATATTTTGCACACACGTGTACATAGCGTAACAATATGAAATTTTCATAAGCATTATACCTAAGTAGGTGGTATTAATAACAATGTTGTTTTCGTTTAGTTCTATTTAACATGGGTCAGCATTGATACATGACTGCAAATAAATTGATTTATATGCAGCTAATAGTCATTGATGCAGTTTCCACTCTAACGATCTCGCATAAAAGTGATGATTTATGTATTTTAAATAAGGGTCACAAATGACAATAACATAATTTTCTATTATGGTACCTACTTATAAAACTGATTTATTTTATTTTGCATATTAGAATATAAATAGAATAACACCTGCATTGATCATATTATATAAAAATATACCATTGATTGTTTCAGATCAAAATGATTAAGAATGCGGGTAGATTAGAATAATATTCAGTTTTCCGTAAGACCTACCTATATACCTAACATACATTTTTATAGCTCGATAAATAATGTTTTGAATTCATATTAAATTTCATGATGATGACTAAATATTACAATAACATTAACGAGCTAATCTACAAGCATACCAAAATTCTTTTAACTTAAATAATTCAATAATTATTGGGCTAGTATCTATAAATAATATCCATCCGTGAGAACTGTTTTAGATAGATATTAAACTCAGATTAAATTAAATAAATAGATGTAACGTTTCTATGCAAAAATGATACGAAATAGTTTGCCATAAAATTGAATCCAATTCCGAGTATCGTACCTCATACTGAACACGTCATAATACACCATGAGCGTATCTGCCAGATGATGAAATTGCTAAAAGTTACCTCGTTTTCAATCGATCTATGTTCCACTTATTGTAATCTTGTTAGTAGAATACTCCTGCTTTAACATTAGAGGATTGTTAGCTTTGTTTTTTTGTTATATTTTAAATTCAATTTCTTTTTGTTAATTCGCTGTGCTTTTTCTCTCTTTGCACTTTGCATTAGAGTAAAATCACCAAATTCACTCAAAGCTCACTTGAGAGCGTGACTTGGTTAACTGCTCTTGAGACATTCCCAGTCATATAAAATTGATGCTTCACATCCAACGCAGGGTCCCGTGATAGCCCGATTAAGACCGGGTATGGTGCGGGGAGGTGTGGTTTAGTGAGGCCATTCACTTCAATGTAGTGACATGACACGACACTGTCTTTAATCCATTGATTTATTTGATGTCTCCTGTTTTTATTTAAACCGCTCAATAATAAGAAATTATACTGGCACAGTAAAAATTCTGGAGAAGAAACAGAATGCAGTGAATAAATGCATTTGCTCAAATTTGAGAGTCGTAATAAGGTTAACACGGACGTGCTGGCAACGAAAAACGGATTCGCTCACCCACTCTTTAACTCCGGCGTATTGAGCTCCTTTAGGAAGTGTGTTGTATTTTCCATCCATATATATATATATATATATATATCTAATCAAATGGAGCATAGGTATTATGTATTATGCATAGGTAACCTCGATCGACTTTTTTATAAAAAATATTAATTGATTAAAAATATAAATCCTAATTGTATAATTTTCTTTTGTGCCACAAAAATTGGCAATCATTCTACCTATATAAACTATAACAGCATTATACGGATTCTAAACTAGAAACACACACTACATAAACCACTGACCAGTGTTAATCTACTGTAAAATGAAGATTTTATCGTAATAGAGGACTATCCCCTCTTTCTCTTCACTGCATACATAGTTGATCATCCGAAACGACTAACAGTAAGAAAATAATTTTACATCAGTTATCACAACATGACTGTAGTTTTGGCTTCTCTTTGCTATATTTTGACCCACTGGAGCCTTTGATACTTGGGATTCTAATCTACCGTATATTACAGCATATTATGGATATAATTTTGAATATTTACTCAAAATGAAATAATTGCACTTTATGGAAAGTTAGAATTGCTATGACGAGTTATTAGTTATTGTAACGACTAACGAGTACCTAGGTACTTATTCTTTATGCTGTCGTGCGGTTTCCCCATCGCTTTAGAATCTTAACACAGCATTCTCTCCCATTGAAAACTTGCAACAGTCGAACTCAATGACACAATGCTTTCCGTCTGCGAGCGATGTGACGTGAACGCCAGCATAAAGAATACTGACTCTACTTACTGCTTAGGTACTAGGCAGTATGTAGTAGAATATTTAAATTTAAAAGTTAATCTACCAATAAGTCGTGGATAATTAAGTATTATTAATTTAATTTTATAGATTGCAAATTTTCATCATACTTGTTCCACTTTTATTAATTAATATCTGGACCGGTTTCGTCCGAATCAGAAGGACATTTTCAAGAAAGTAGGTTTTAGGTAGGTACTATATTTTGTAAGCATTCATAATTTTGTAATTTGAGATATTTGTATATTTAAGGTAAAGGAGGGTCGGCCATGCGGATGGGACTCCTAAATGGCGCAGATCGGACAATATATCCGAATACGTTTATATTAATCAATGTGTCAGTTCATAAACTTGGGCGTTTGTAACGCGGTCGTACCAGTATATCTTTAAGATTTACTTTCTTAATAAGATACCACTGCTCACATCCATACCTACTGGAGCATAGATAATACGCAGTACGCACGCATTCATACGCATATAAGTATATGTTTTTAATTTTACTCTTAGCATCAGCATTTAGCTTATTTAGCTTTCGAATTAAACAGTGATATCTAAAAAAGTCTTGCTTGAAACAGGTTTATATGTAATAAACAAAAAGTCTCCAATTCAATATTGACAAATATATTGTAGGAATATAAAATTATTAAGGGTATCGGGTAAAGTGATCTATTTCTGTTATAATCATGGACTTCTCAAAAACAGAGACTCTACTGCCAAAGCTTTCTGTATGACGGGGAGCACTAAAACCTATCGGAAGTTAGTTTATGTTCAATTGTCGGTACAGAATTCAATAGGAAAGTAATTAGATTCCATTGGGAGTGCGCTATTACAGAAGCTCCCGATAAAAACTGTGCCTACCACATCATCACTCTATATATATAAATTCTATATAGTGTAACATTGTTAATGGCAATAAAAATAGATTGGGTGACATTGATTTTGTCAGCATGCACCAATCATGTATCTACGTTTAATAAATTGATAACAAACCTACCTATATTTATTATATACCCACACACATATAAGTGTTATGTATGTAGATAAGTCTATTTAAATGATCTGGTATTTCTGCGCATCTATTATATACACAAGACTACTATCGGCCGCAATTGGCAGCTATCGATGGTAGTTTTGTATCAAAGTATTAGCACTTATTGTAACAATTACAATAAATTAGTTGTCATTGTTACAATAAGTACTATGTTTTAACAGCACCCCTCTTGGGTGTGCTAAATTTTAGACAGAGATAGACAGTTATATACTACGATACAAATATATGAAAAACTACCCTCGATAACTGCCGATAGCAGTCTTGCGTGTAAAATAGATGCGCAGGACATGAAGTTAGTTATTTACAGTTTTAATTTGCATGCCACATTATGACCGTAATTTTTTTAGAGATTATGTCAAAATTATTATTCTTTAATCTAAGGGTCAATATGTATATTTTTACCATTTACATTATCTATAAATATTTGTATTCCGACTTATAAGTGGTATATGTGAGTGATCTGTCATTGCTAGTGTTGATTTATTTATCCCTGATAACTATTGTGTGTCGATAGTTAACCACCTTTAATTGGGTCAATCTTGTAGGCTGAAAAATACGGTAATTCAGTACCTACCACCTACCACCATATTTCTTAAAGAAAAATAAATTTAGGTCTGTGTCTTCCATAAATCTTGTCTGATAAAACTTGTTTTGACGACATTTATTATCGCGAAATCTTTCTTGTTGTTGGTTTCTTTTGCAATCTTTACATATTTCCCACTAAAACCGAGTGGATTATAAAACTGATTATGTTCACGAAAAATACGAAACAGCTAAACATTAGACTGGGAGGGATACAAAATGAAAAACTAATATAAAAACTAGTGGAAGCCTTCATCAAGCAGTAGATACACCTACAATATATTATAATATATTGATATTTTTACCATAGGCTAACATTTTACCCCATCTTACCATTCATAGATAATTTTAAATTACACGAATTTTATGTTTTTCTATTTTACTTACCTTATGATATTAAGAAAAAAGTTTCTTACTCGGTGGAATTTCATTCAATTATATTTTAATAATTTATTATACTCTACCAATATTATACTATACTTATAATACAGTGGCGAATGGTGGAGGTAGGCTGTTAAGATCCACCATTTATAATGCACATCAAACTTTGTCAGCCATACGTATTTATGTTCATTGAAATACGACTACAGTTTACAGATGGTGTTGATTAGTTTTTAAAATTCATTTGAACCTGCGAAACCAAGCCATAATGGATAATAGTCAAAAAATACTTGTCTATCTAAAAATACTAATAATATAATATTCTTTATCTATTATAGTTTGATTTAAGCAGGGTTTAATGAATTTAAAAAAAGAACCAACAGTATATTGTGTAATATGTATTCTTAATCCAATGAAAACAAATAATTAACAATCAAAAAGTGTGAACAATTTTGTCGGATCGTCCAATATTATACCAAAACTGTTATGATTTGGCTTAGGCAGGGTTTCATTGATTTTTAAAAACTAACCAACATGTAAATTGTAGTCTTAGTTCAATAAAAACAAATACGTATGACTAACAAAGTTTAATGTGCACTATTTATGGAGGATCTTAACAGCCTACCCCCACCCTTCGCTACTGTTATAATATATGAGACCAATATAGTTGTTTTAGAACCTACTTAGAAAGATTGTGGGAAACTAATTGATTAAAATAATTTAAAACATATTTTATAACAAAATATAAGATCTTCATCAAACAATATTCAAATCAAACACGTTTCGATCAATCGAAAGCATCATTCATAATATGCGCCAGAAGAGCTGTAACTTTTGAATTAGAAATCATGATTGGTTTGACTTCTAACCTGAGGAATCGTGCTAACCATATTTGTGTTCAATTTATCATAAGACTTCTGTTTTAATAAACAGAAAAGGGTTTTATTAGTTAACGTGATAAGAGCGAGTAATAATAGTTCAAGTTAGTTGCTCCATCGATTTATTCCGTGACATGGCTCATTTTACCTTTTTATGCCTCCGATTAGGTAGGCATTCTTCTTCTATTTAATAAACATGAGCGATAATTTAAACGTGTATTTAGGTAGGTATAGTTACAGTCATTGATCTGTACCCAACACAACTAAATTATTATGTTATTATTATACTGGTGAGGAATGTAGTTTTCATAAGAATTTCAAATTCTACACAAGATAATCCTCCAATAATATATCTGGTAACATTAATGACATTATTAATGGACGACGCACTCAATACAGTAGCTAGCAAGTAAATTCGCATGTATAGGTAGACGTCACGCAATTTCCATTATGCGATATCACGCATCGGGAATTTATAGCAATATGACCTTTATTGTAATGGCGTTAGACCAGTGTTTCTAATGTCAATATTCATTTGAGCGAACCCGTTCGAACCGAACCGTTCGGCAGACCCAACAAAAAGCATCAGGAATTTATAGCAATATCACCTTTATTGTAATGGCATTAGAATAGATTATGCCATTCGGCAGACCCGACAATAAAGTGAGTGTCATTTTCTTTTCCAGATGATTCGTCCATATTAATGTCATTGGGTAACATCCACTATACTGATTTCGTTCCGGAAACTGGGTCGAAACCGACTTCGAGTGATGTTATAACTGGGAACTTACATTTGATAAGGAAGATTTAGTTGTAAGTAGGTATTTTATGTTTCTGTCCATATTAGATTAGCTTTAATAATCGTAAATTATAATTAAATGCCTACTCAATCGAATGTTAGCGTACCCAGTATTCTAAGAATGGCACACGACAACTTGATAACTTAGTGATGTGATATTTTAATGTAAAACATGACGAGAGGAGGTGATGATTCCATTGTCGTCATTTACTGCACACCTGAGAACGCAGGTAAGGAAGGTACTATCACTTCCCTCCATTTTGGTAAGAGAAATTTCTCAACTGTCACTTTGTGTTTTGTTTTCTTTTTTATCGTCTGGGTTCGGGATGAAGGTGGATAATTGACACACCGGAATTATGATGGAAGACGACGAGTTTATTTACGTTAATATTATACTATATGGTTACATTTTGAATATTTTATTTTATCTGTACGAAATCGGCGTGCTCGCGGTTTTGCTGCTTGTCGCGATCTGCGCGCCATCTTGTGATTTTTTTTAACGAAAGCCGTTGGTGAAAGAAGGCGACGTTGCAAATCGTCAACGGTTATATTATGGCATTGTTGCCATTCAACATATTATAATCTACTCTAAGGCATTGCCAGCTCGGCTCTGTTATTATTATTTAATTTTCGTAATCAGCGCTTTATTATTTGTTGGCTTTGATACCGATTCGGGCGTCTCCAGATACACAAAGACATCCCCAAATGGGGACCATACGGGGGTGTCACAAGCGCACCTCTCCGGAAAGGCCCGAATGGGGGCCAGGCCAACTAAAGGCTGATTACGATAGCGCGTGTAACTGGACAGTGCGGCGGCTTGGTAAGGGGTGGTTGCGTCTCTAGACGTTGAAGGATCGAAGCCCTCCCGGTACGTCGGCGGCCGGAGAGACTCGGATGCAGCACTGTAGCATAGTGGTTCGCGGTTCCCGGGCCTACCGTAAAGCTGCTGAGAGAGGAGGGCGTCGCGCCCAGCCCTCTCAACACCCTCGGACCGTCGGCAACCGGAGAGTTTCGGATGCAGCACTACGCCGCTTTGTGGGCGTAGTGGTTCGCGGCTCCCCATGTCTACCGTACGGGCGGATGCTGAGAGAGGACGTCGCACCCAGCCTTCCCAACAGCGACCGTCCGAAAATCAGTCGATCCCTCACGAAAATGCATACCGGCGCATTACTCGACCCCCTTTTTTGCTCGCTTGCCCTGCCGCGGCTATCGAATTACACGCACTACACTGATATTATACTAATATAATATGCAGAAAACTTAATTTAATACTTAAATGGCTTTAAAGTTTATAAAAATAATTTTAAAAATATATCAGGGCCCGAAATGGACCGGAACGCCATTCTGCCTCATACAACCGCTCCGGGTTGTAAAATTTTTCACTTCGAGCACTGAAATAACTTATTATACATCGCTTCCAAACACAAAACACTTAAAACTAACTAATCTATGATGCTAATGGCTGAGGATGCTGCTTGGCTGCTATCCGCTGATGGAGGCTGCTTTGCTCAGCTGAAGAAGGCCGCTTTGTAGCTCTTTTCATCATGGTGCATCTGGGCCAGGGCTGCTTGCAAGGCTCACAGACACGCTGCTGTTGACGAAGAGGGCTCAAGCGGCTGATGATGCAGGGCATTTGACGCCGTTTTCCCTCGTTGGAGCCAGGGTCTTGCCCGATACACTCGTCCGTGGGCCAAGTTCGCTGGCGGATGCAGTTGGTCGGGAGTACATCGGGAGCCATGACTTCGCAATCCGGGTGTTTCTGCTCTTTTCTTCACTGGCTTGGCTTTGGCAGCATCCTCTTTCTACTGCTTTTTTATTATAGTTTGTTGAGCGCCACCAGAGGCAAGCCTCTGGATGTTTCTTCCTCGCCGTTTCCTATTCCGGTGTTTGGATCTCAGGGTGTGTGTCCGGGTGAAAGAAATTTCACCTGCTTCTTGATTCCAGACGATCAAAATCAAGAAGCGTAGTCCCACGTTGATTGGGGCCACTTATCACTTCCCTCCATTTTGGTAAGAGAAATTTCTCAACTGTCACTTTGTGTTTTGTTTTCTTTTTTATCGTCTGGGTTCGGGATGAAGGTGGATAATTGACACACCGGAATTATGATGGAAGACGACGAGTTTATTTACGTTAATATTATACTATATGGTTACATTTTGAATATTTTATTTTATCTGTACGAAATCGGCGTGCTCGCGGTTTTGCTGCTTGTCGCGATCTGCGCGCCATCTTGTGATTTTTTTTAACGAAAGCCGTTGGCGAAAGAAGGCGACGTTGCAAATCGTCAACGGTTATATTATGGCATTGTTGCCATTCAACATATTATAATCTACTCTAAGGCATTGCCGGCTCGGCTCTGTTATTATTATTTAATTTTCGTAATCAGCGCTTTATTATTTGTTGGCTTTGATACCGATTCGGGCGTCTCCAGATACACAAAGACATCCCCAAATGGGGACCATACGGGGGTGTCACAGTACCTACTCGGGATCTCGGGCATGCATAATTAGATTATTGTTAATTTTGTTAACATAAATACCTTCTTCTTGATTATTGTATTCACCACCCCTCAGACGTAACACTAGATACCATAAAATTATCCTACCGAATTTACAGTTAATTGGCTTAGCGTCTGGGAATTCTTAATAACCTTTTGTTGTTGATCATGGCCAGTTTCTCCAAGTTATCAACTCCCTTTAACTCACATAGCGAAATAATTGGTGAGTTCGTGTCAGACCGAGGTTGACAGTCTATCTTTTATCCTCAGCTCTTGATGGATCTGCTGCCACCTAGGCTTGTTTATCCAGAGGATACTCACCATACGCCTCTAATTCTAATTCTACATAATAGAAAGGCGTCGAATATATTTTGCTTTGTTATCCACAAAACCGATTTTATGTACGATACTATTATTTTTAAAATAAGTTCTCCCTCTCTTTTTGCTGTCACAACTATAATTATGTATCGGTAGTTCAATAAACGACAGATTTATATTTCATAGAACACTGTTTTATAAGAACCTTGAATGATCTGCATGCACGCTATACATAATTTGAATATTGGATTCGAGTAAGTTATTTGAGGCAACATGTAAATTTACCATTAGGTCGGACAGTGATATCCAAACAGTAGCCCACGGGCTCCCAGTATTCCACAAGAATATGTATAGTCCCGAGAATTAAGATGACGTTTGTCAAATAACTTTTTTCTTTTGGAAAAAAGCGAAATCATATTATCGTTCAATCAATCTCACGCTTTCATCTTTTATAGCGGAATTATGTATTCATTACTAATATAACAGTGATGGGTATTTGAATTAAAAAAACCATATTAAGGAATTAAATGTACATAGGCCAACATACAGACATAAATTTAATATAAAAATATATTAAGTATATATTTCAAGTTTATAATCAAGGTTTTTTTAATATTGGTAAGTAACAATGCCTCTATAATACTTGCATTCTGACGGTGCTGTTTTACAGTATCGTGTTATGGCACTTTTGAAGGCTCAGAGAAATCGTATTTTGATATTGTAGATATATGATGCCAAGTGTAAGGATGGTAGTAGGTACGAATTTAACTTTAATACTATTGAAGAGACCGTAGGTTACATACAACCTCTTGTCGCAATATTATGAACAAGCGACGTTGGACCTAGCTACAGATTCCCCAAGAGTTACGAGATGCTGACATGATCTGAGAAGATGCAAGAATACTGGCGATGGTGAGTGACATAAATTATTAATAGTGATGACGATAATAATATGCCCTAACTAAGGAGCGAACATGGCCTAATAAAGAGCCTAGTATGTAAAGGCTTGGCATAGTTATGGTGTATCCTATATATGGTTTAACATTACTGACGTAGGATGTATCGATGATTTCAATACTCATTCATACTATTTATGGTTATTTGAAGAATTTTTATAGTTACAATTTCACGTGATTTATGCAATGGCAATGCAATTCAAATTTTCTCTTCTGCGTTTTAAATGGAGTATAAATATTATATCTCAGTTAGAACAGAAACTATGTTATACCCCCTCCCCAAACCCCTACCTTCTAGGTGGCTTTTAATTTAAGTAAATACCTATACTAGGTATTGTTAAAACGAATTCTATTATATATGCTAATGAAATTATACAATTTTGTCACGCATCTGATCTGAGCTATTATTAAAACAATGTCCACAATATCTACAATGTAAAAATAACAATTTTATGTTCATTTTCTTTCATGTCTTGAATGACCAAAGTTTATGAATCGAACTGGTACCTACTTTAAGTGATAATATTCTACTATACGTTATAAAAATAATTTGTGTATTTTTTTCTACTGAAGCCTATTTGTAGATAATTGCCCTACATAGTAGGAGTGTAAGTACCTACATCGTAAACTTTGATGTCAGAAGCATGTCCTGTGCTAATAAATTTCTTCCATATTTGTAAAAACGTACATATGAATTTTCCTTAAACAAAATTCATAGGGTTTCTTCTATACTCTCATTACTACAATATCCTAAAATAATATTATTTAAAATGAGAAAATTGTTGTAATGTAATTTAAAATCCTTTGATTTCGGAGAACCGACAGGACTGGGGAAAACGACTTGAGGAGGCAGGGATCACTCTCGGGTGTTGATTATGATGATAATAACATACATTTTCCCATTAAACTATGAAATATTATTGTGCATATAAATTTAAATGAAAGGCGATAATTATCGTTAACACTATACTTTTGGGTGAAATTCAATTGAATGACAAAACTTATGGGTATGTAGGTACCTAATATAAATTGCGCACACAATATCATTGATATGCGAGAAAGCATGCATTGTGTGTACGCCATTTCCTTGAAATATGAAACATCAAACAATAAGGTCGAAGTGAATCACAAAGACATCAGGTGTGAATTCCAGGAGCCCATATGACGTAGTTACTTCACGCCGGAGGGTATCGACATAATGCACATAAAATGCATACATATTTATAGGTAGTTGTGCCATATTAAATGTGTGTAAGTATGTGAATACCTTTTTACTATGAATATGAAAGTTTTTACCAAAATAAGAATTTATCTAATTTATAAAAGATAACTCCGGGTAGCTACATATTTCCGAAAAATCTTGATATAGGTACTTAACTTAAAATTATTCATCATCATCATTATCAGCCTGAACCTATCCACTGTTGGATGAAGGCCTCTCCAAACTGATTCCACTTCTCTCGGTCATGTGCGTTGCGTTGCCTCGTACCTACTTCCGCATAACTTTATCATTTCATCGATTCAGCGGCCTCTAGGTCTACCTTGCGGACTTTTTGTACCTCTTCGATACCACTATATGACTACATTTTGTCCAACGATTGTCCTTTCTTCGAGCTATGTGTCCAGCTCATTTCCATTTGAGGTTTTGAGCAAACTCTACTACATCGCAAACCCTTGTCTGTTCCCTTATCCACCCATTTCTCTTTGCATGCACCTCTCGATACCGCATTGTGCTACTCAAGTTTCTAGATCTATCTTTTACCTATGGTTCATGTTTCACACGCATTTGTGATTACGGGAAGCACACACTGGTTGAACACTTTGCGCTTTAGGCACAGTGGGAGGTCACTTTTGAAGACATTATTCAGGCGGCCAAAAGCACTCCAGCCTAGCTTTACTCTGCGAACAATTTCATCAAATATACATCCATCTATAGACACGTCTTGTTGACCCATATAGATATAGATTATATAGATATATATAGATTTAGTTATTAAATTATTACTATGATAATATTATTGACACAATTATTTTATTGATCATTCTGAGTTCACACCTTTATGGAGGTCTCATATTCATCGTGTAGGACTGTGTACTATCTCGTAGGTATTGTGTAGTAGCAAACAGGGCATAGCAAAGTGATTTTGCAGGGCTTAAACATCTCATTGATCCAGTGACCTGCAAGCTTAGCTTTCAAACAGTTTTTACATCATGGGTGTGGATCATTATAATATAATCATATTTATTATATGTCGAGCGATTATTCAATTTTTGAGTTATGTATCTAACACATTCCCTTATTTTTTCCTTACCGAATTGTTAGATTTTTTGTTCTTCGCGTTATTCCCCTGGTAAGTAACCTATAGTGTAGGTTTATGTTCATCAAAAAAGTAGCGATACTTTGAAGCATCGATACTTTTTCTTTCGATTTGACGACCCTACCTACCCTACTTAGACCGTTTACCAATAATGGAGGTGCCGTTGTTTTTTTGTCCTTATAGTTTTTAATTAACTATTTCTTTTATTCAACGAATAATTCACGAGATTTTAAGAATGTATCGTTCTAATTATTGAACATACATAATTCTGAAAACACAGCAACAATGCAAACAATGCAGAGGGCGCGATACCCAAGAGACGCAGATTCGATCCTGCCGAGTGTCTTACTTTTTTCAAAAAAGATTTCTTCTATTGGCTATATTTTCTCATGAGTGTTTTTAATATTATGTAGGTACATTTGTTCTTATCATAGTTAGTTATTAAATACCAGTGGCGAAGGGTGACTTTTGGAAAGAGGTAAGCTGTGGAGATCAGAGAAAAAGAGCACACTTGTCAGGTAAATTACGGAAAATAAGAAGATAATACTTACGATATTACTACTGATGAATAGGTGCACACTAATGACAACGACACACTGGTCATAGGTTCCACCGCTGAATTTGTCAAATTATTTAAATCACTTATGGCAGTAGAATTCCACGCATACTTTCTTTACCAAACAATACGCATCGCCAACAAAAAAGTTTGTTTAATGTATAACTGCCAGTTAAAAACAAATATTTATCATTTATAAATTGTTGTGAAAATGTCTAATATAAGTTTTTTTGCTGTATTCAAATCTAAATGAACCCTTGGAAGGTCAAGCTTTGATAATTTTTAAATGCAATCGTTCGCACATTTTCTACCGGGACACTACACAATTTAATAAATACTTATATATTTAAAGCACTGGCGAATGATTTCGGTACAATATGAGATAATTTATCCACATTCACAGTAACACAATGAATTTTGTATTATAAAATAAACCTTTACCACCGCTTTGACATGTCAAAATGACATAAACTGTGAATAGCATGTTATGTTTGTCTATGACTGAAGTAACCTAAATAATAATCGCGAATTAATACAATATTTATTTTTAATAACAATTTATAAATTATATGTGATCGAACACAATAGTTATTATTTTTTTTAATCATCCTTATTATTTATTATTTGCTTTTAAAGATAAGCAAAGACAATAAACAATTCAACATTTCGAATAAGCTTGTCTGTTAACGCTTCTGAGTCTCGAACAAAAACCCAGACATGCATGAAGTTAGCAACTGAGTTTCGGTAGAAAATTCGGCTTGGATTATCGTTGAAATAATTCTAAAAATAGCACTCACGTTGGACGTTCCGTCATTTATTTTTGATTCGAAACATGACTAAATTAAAAGCTCTACTTATAAATAACGACGATAGATGGCAATCAATATTTTTATTATAACCTACAATGTCCTACAATATAGATATTTATTTATATAAATTAAATACTTGAAAATAGAAGGTAAGCTTTAAATAATCGCTTAGTATGGAGCCTTCGCCACTGTTAAATACATAATAGGTACCTAGATGTATTTATTTCATAGCCTCGAATACATTATTAAAACAGAAATCTCATCCCCACACTTCCAATATCATAACTACGTTTTATCAAAGGGCGATGGTATGACAATGGCATTCTCTGTAATAGATTGCGTTTGATTTTTTTCTGCGCATGCTACTGAAAGGCGTAATAATTTGACGCCGTTGGACTGCACCCTTTGTCTTAAGGGGTTATTCCCCGCATGGGGTGTCGTCATGTCGTAATGTGTAATCCAAAACCGCGCCCCGCCGAGACCCTCCGTCTAGCATAATGCCCCCGCTAAGGGTTGCACTGGCAATGCCATGGGTGCAGTTCAACTCCTGAAACGTAGGTACCTACCTAACTTAATTACATGAAAATAAATTCTCTTACAAAAGTAATTTGTACTTGATATTTCTTAACACTCACTATCAATGGCTACAGATTTGCCAATTTAGTAGAAGAATTATTTTTATTTATTATTAATATTATTATGCTTATACGATTTAAGAATGTAAGATTATTTTTATTTAAGATAGGTACATAATTTTTGAAAGACCTTATAAAACAGTAGGGAACTCTGAAATAATTCTGTTCTGTGGAAAACACGCATAAGTACTAGCAAAAAAGTAAATTAACAATATATACATATATGAAAATTAAACACTGGCGGCTAAAATTATTAAACATGGAACATGGTTTACCTACTGATTTTCTGAATGCTGGTTGTCCAAATTCGAAATAAAATATTTAAATTCCGGGTTTACACGTCATTCCCGAAGCGCCGTTCGCGGCCGAATGGAGTCTCTCGTGGCCGCGCTACTTTTGTGACTTTATTTTTCGTTACGCTTGTACGATTTTTCGTAACGAATCCGCCCAGGAGGTCAAGACAAAAGCATGTATCCATGCTAGAAGGCCGACTCGACCCTCATAACTTTTTTCCATCCGGGTGTCGGCTCTTATAGTTGAGCTGAGGCCGATGGCCTATCAATCAAATCATACTATGCTTTTGTTGAGCTTATACATTTGTAGATAAGAACTTACTTACCCAAAATTATTGAGCCTTTGTCGGCTCTCTGGTTCGCCCGCCAGTGTGCGATAGCCCTTGCCCTGGTTGGATATTGTAGAAAGACACAGCATCGTCGAGATCAGTTTGAAGATTTTTCATATTGCTGAAAACATGTTTGATGTAATTAAAAAAAAACTGAATATTGTAAAACTTACAATGCACCCTGCGGATTGGTAAGGCACACGCGATCAATGCGAGCCACTTGATTTTGATGATTTTTTTACGAACTCTTAAAAATGCTTGACAGCTTGACACAAAAGCATTCTTGCATCTGATGTTCTCATGTTACGCTACTGGTTTTTTGAAACATACTGTTTGTTTTACAAATCTACCTTTTTTGGTATTTATTAGTAAGTACCTACTTAGGTATTTTGATATTCCTATAATATTATTTAAGACTTTTACAATCAAGAAAATTAACATTATTGTGAAAATAGCACTTGACACTATAATTATTGTGATTTAAACGGATTAAATAGTATCACCTCAAGTAGCTATGTAGTGTACCATCAAGGTATATTCAAATTAGTTGTTTTAGAAAGACCAATCATATATAATATATGTAGGTATATATTATATTATAATTATATACAATTATGCTAATAATAATTGTGTACAAATAACTTTAAAAAAAGTCCCATTGTAACATTAATATTGTAACTTTTCGACATCATTATTTCACTAATTAAGATGTGAGTCGCAAATCAATCCTTCTTTTATGTAAACGAAGCCTAAATAATATTATGAAGTGTTCTAAAATAAAGGTTAATAAGTTTAATGATTAAAGTCATTTGAAACATCACACTGTTGGGCTCGAGTTTTATTGACCATTGAGATGAAAACGGTCTGCATCGGTGTGAAAAAAAAGTGTCAAAAAAAATCTTGAATTTATAATTTGTACCTAAGGAGTAATAAATTCAAAATTGAACTATATAAGCTATCAAGCACCATGCGGTTAGACTCATAATAAATGTAAACATTTCATAGTCATAATTATGGTAACTAGACCAAAAATAATATAAAAACGATATTTGGTAGAACAAAATATCGCTAACGTCAACAAATATCAGGAAAATATAATATGACATCTCAAGTTAAGGAAGATTAGAATGAAATAAAAATTATTTTTTAACAAACTTTATGTACCTACTTGCAAACAATGTGCTTATAATACAACCAGTTACGAGGTTGGATTTACAGTTATTACAGTCAGAATTAAAATTAGTAAAAATAGGCCTTGTACAAAAATGTTAGATTAGTTTTTTGAATAATATCCGTCCATAGAAGCGCGACTCTATTGTGCGACATAAATAATAATAAAATGCTTACAAGAAATGTAGGCACTCTAACGGTTCACTAAACTGTTCCAGCGTAATCTGACTATTGTATTATTTGTGGTCCAAAATGACTTAGTATTAATCAAGTTTCTCGCAACGAATAACGTAAGTATATCTTTTGATGGCTGTAAACAAGTGAATGATGAAATATAAATTGCGTTCAAGTATTATCAAACAAGTTCACAACAAAGCTAAAATTAATTCAAAACTATTTTCTTCCTTGGCGCTCTCTCTCACTCTTCTCAGACGGCGTTTCTACAATATAGTAATAGGTTACATAATATTAAAGTGTATTGTTACAGGCGAGTTTGAGGACGTGGATAGGTACCTGAGGAACTGACTGATTTTGACCCTCCCCCACGATGAAAAAATAAATTACGATAAATTCAAATTCCATCGCATCCAGTAAAATATCATTGTATCTCTTTCCTAGAATCACATTTTGTAATTAAAAATAAATAGGTATTATCGAAGATGGCAGTAATACGACGGTTTGTGACAAGTAAATTCTGTCAGTTTAGAGGACATATAAGTTTGTTTATTAGTCATTTCAACATCACTACAATATCTTATAGAGTGTAGACAGACAAATAAATACAATATTTTCCTAATGATGAAATTTTGCATTCTACCCAAATTCATTTTGAGGAAACACTTGGACAACAAAAATAATCACCAAAATCAAATGCATCAATGGAGGAGAATAATAGGTATAAACATTACTAACGTAATACCTATAACATACTATGAAACATTTATAAATAAATCTTTAAACAATCCAAAAATTTCTAAATTTTATAAAGCCTCTTTTGATATTGTCTAGTGATAGATACGCATGGATAAAGAAATCTACTAAAAGATCATCACAAGTTTTCAATATATTTTTTAAAGAATTAGATTAAATTTTAAAGTGTGCCTAAATTATCCTGAGAATTCTGTGATAGTTTTCCTATCGCATATGTACTTGTAACACAGTGTGTTCGTATGGGAAATAAGAGGCATCACGTGCGTCGCGATACTTTCAGTGATTTTGACGCAATTCCAACAAAAACACGATAGAATAATTTCAATTGGATCACATTCTCCACGCATTCTCGGAATTCCGTTTTCCCTACATCGCACGCCCTGTCTTATCCGATTATTTTATTATCTGAACTCACCATGCCAAGTGCCTCAAGGTCCTTTTCAATAAATTTACACATGGTTCCTCCCCAAGATTGAATAAAAAAACTATTATAGTAATAGTTACTTTATGTTATCAATAAATCGTTAATGTTTATTGGAGATACTTGTATTACTAATATCATAAGTATCATAACCCTTCGAGGAAATGGGCACTACGCATAGATCGAATAAAATTACACACAGCTGAATAAACGAAAATCCTGTAGTAAAGCATGGCAACGCAATGTATAAATAAAACCGAGAGGAATGGAATTAACTTTAGGGAGACGGTATTTTTTTCTGTTTATTTCTATATTTACTTTAAACACTTCTTTGATAATAAAATGAGTTACTTACCACGATTAAAATTTCAGGACAAGGTTGAAAAAACAATGTTTGAAATATGGTAGAAATTAAATCGCTTTAAAGTTACTTAGTTTTACATCACTTTCGGATGGACAAGTCAGTTAATATCAAATGTTCGATGATGAGTGACTTCACTAATGACCTTGACAGTTGGTTTTATTTTCTTGTCGATTGATGTTACTATATTTTTTATCTTCCCTAGTAAACTCTGAATTGAGTAGGTAAGAAATAAAAGTGTTTCTCTTCTTTTTTGAATTTTACAATACTATTTAAAATGGTCAAATAAGACCAAATAACTATTTACATAAATTAAAATTTAAAAAATGGTCAAAGTAACTCGGTGCACTGTACTATTATAATATAATGTAGCTGAAATTCCCTCAACCCCTCTATGTATTGCACTTAAAAACTTCTCAAAACTGTGTCATTATTTTTATGCGCATATCTCATTGTGTGTTGATGAGAAGCCTGTTTGCTTTTTTGATCTACTCAATTTATTTATATAATATAATATTATATTATGTGTAAAGACAGATTAATAAATTTGTGTAGGCACCTGTACAAATATTTTTTTAATACCTACATATCGGCGGCGGTGTCCTGTGGTGGTAGGTGAGTTGTGCACTGTTTAGGGGTGACCAATAACAAAAATGCAGAGGCTAATTAATACTACCTTTAAGAGTCAGTTTTGTAGAAAAAAGATTTTATTTCGCCAATCTGTAGGTGTTATATATAGCCGAGATATAGATAGCCGAGACGAAATTATAGGAAATAGTACTTAGGCATTGTATTAAGTATAAGTATATATATTTTGGGCAACACGTCATGAAAGGGTCGGTTTTTCATGCTGAATGGTAGCACTTTGAATAAGGACGTCACTGAATACCGGTCTGCCAAAATATAACTGAAAGTTACTGGGCCGTGGGCATGTTTATTTTGGGAAACGCTGGTGTAAAATATTAAGACTAAGTTTAGTAGGATCGGGAGTACCCTGACACGAAACATAAACTATAAACCCTTCCGTTCTCTTCGACGGCATCACGACGTTGGATCGTCAGCCCGTCACATGCTGTCATTGGTCACAAGTCTAGCGTAATGCGCACTGTTACGCATGAAACGGCTGGACGGGTACCGGTCATATTCATGAATTCAGGGGTATCAAAGCACCCCGTATTCATTTTACCGCCACTTGTCTAAGTTCCTGTCGTAAATTTGTTTATAAAATATCATCATCAGCCGGGGTCAATCCACTGCTGGATGAAGGCCTCCCCAAGCTTCTTCCAACTCTCTCGGTCCTATGTCATTCGCTGCCACGTATTTCCGCCGAACTTTACCAGTTCGTCAATCCAGCGGCTTTTAGGGCGACCCTGTAAAAAATATAATTATGTAAAATATTAGGGTAAAAGTGAAACGGAAAAACGGTGTACTTATAGGTATATGCCTTTACAATATGGCAGATATAGTAGAATTTAGGTTGTTCTTTTCTTTTTAACCATTT
The DNA here is from genome assembly GCF_057557595.1 of Rhyacophila brunnea. NCBI lineage: Eukaryota > Metazoa > Arthropoda > Insecta > Trichoptera > Rhyacophilidae > Rhyacophila > Rhyacophila brunnea. The sequence continues at coordinate 1,068,915 of NW_028232796.1, read as the reverse complement.
TCTCATGATTATAAAGATATCAAATAAATTAAAAAGAAAAAAAACAACGTGGAAAATTAGCCCACGCATTATTGATAGTAAATGGCTTAAGTACAATCTGTTAGAATATTAAATATTAGAGTGAAAGAGTATTATTTTATTACAAGAAGATATCTTCGTATCATTATTATCGTATCGTACACCAGTGACGTCCCGTAGGGGTAGGCAGATTGAGTGTAGCTTGGGGGCGGCAGTTACTCGAAGGGCGGCAAATAGAGGAGAATCATTTAGTATATTTAGAAATAGCTAGGTAACTAAATTTAATAATAACGAAAATATCCTTCCATTAAAAAAACAGCTCACTGGTTGGAAACAAAATGTATTAATTAACATAACAGGTTTCAGTCGGAAGCCAACAGCGGTGGAGTGAGGTTGTACAACTTCGCTTGCGTATTCGGGACGCTATTCGCCTGGTAACTCGCGAACGGTTATAAATACGGGATACAACAAAAATAATATTGTTTGTAAATGAATTTGACAATAAACTCAACATGTGTGGTCCCATGTGATTTTGACAATCAGTGCCAGTGCTTGAGAAAAAGTGAAAAATATTTATTGTTGCACGGATAGTGCACTTTGTGCGGGGAGTGCGTCAAACGCTGTGAAGCGAGGGGTTGTCCACACTGTTTTTTGTTCACACTGTTGCGCGAATTCCAAGACCGCGTGAACGGCAAAAGCAATAAAATGGAAAACACCACGATGGAAGTGAATGAAACCAAAAAAACGAAGAAGAAAAGAAACGATGATGAAGAGGAAGTGGTTGGAGAAAAAGAAGAAGAATGGCAGACGGTGACCTCTGGAAAAAAACCCAGAAGAGACTCTGGGGTCACTCCAAAGGGAAACCAAAACATCGTCATGATAGCGACGGGAAGTAAAATTCCATTAAAATTGAAAATAGCGCAGATGCTGCATAAGGCAGGAGTAAAAGTACAGAAAATTTACAATAAAAATTTAAAGACGTACATCCAAGTAGAAGACGAAAAAGAAGCAGATAAAGTGAAACAAGCTGGAGAACTCAAAGATCTCGGTTTTGTGACCAAAGAGAATGACTCCTGCTCTTATGGAGTAATAAGAAAAGTCGATATTGATATGGACCTCCAAGAACTGCAAATGGAAATCAAAAGTGATGCAAAAGTAATCAACCTTAAGAGGTTGACAAGAAAAGGTGATACAGGAGAGCTGACAAAGACCTCGTCAGTCAGTATTAAATTTGGGGAGAAAATATTGCCGAGAACAATTTACATATATGGAGTCTCTTTTGCTGTAGAACCGTATGTATTCAGGGTTATGCAATGCTACAAATGCTGGCGATATGGGCATATCGCGAACAATTGCGGACGTACAGTAGAAACGTGCCCTAAGTGTGGTGAAAACCACAAAACCTGCGAAAAAAATGAGGAAATTACGTGCATCAATTGCAAAGGTAACCACGCGGCAAACAGCCAAAAATGCCCAAAGTGGCAAGAGGAAAAGAATTGCAAAGAAGCAATGAAAAAAATGAACATACCTTTCAAGGAAGCAAAAAAAAATATGTTAAATAATAGCTATGCTGACATATTAAAACAAAAAAAAATCGTAGGAAGAGATGAAAGCGAAACAATTCAAAAAACTAAGGAAAACAAAAAGAAAGAAGAAGCGGTGGTAGAAGCTTCAGGCTCAACAATAATATCTACAGGTAGTAGCGTAAAGCCTACAAAAAATAAGAAAAATTCAAAGGGGAAGACAGAGGTTAACGCGATGGGAGAAATTATGAAAGTCTTGCTGAAAGGGGGAGACTGGCAGCAGATCATTAAACAACTAATAATTAAAGCAGTGGACTGGGTATGCAAACAATTCAAAGAAGGACACTTAAAGGAAATTCTAGGGGAGGTTCTGGAGCAAAATGGATAATAAAAAACAAATTAGGATTTTACAATGGAATGCCAGAAGTATGAAGCAAAAAAGGATGATATAGAACTCTACTTAATAAGACAAAAAATTTCAATAGCATTAATCTCAGAGACTTGGCTGAGGTCTGAATTAGACTATCTGAAATTCAATGATTACACGATGTATCGAAAATACAGAAGGGATGGATACGGAGAAGAGCAATTCTGGTGCATAAAACACTGGCGTCTAAAGAAGAAAGAAAGAAAGACGGAAGAGCTAGACAAAATAATTATAAAGCCATTTAACAGAATAGGAGTGAGGACCTGATCGAAGGATCCCCTTCTAGAAGAGAAGAGGCGATATGACAGCGAGTCGCAGTCAAAGCCTCGGTAAAATCACAAAAAAAAAAAAAAAAAACATAACAGGTTTAACAGGACTGTAATTTTTTGTCGTGTTCGCGATGTCTAGTTTACTTCCGTTACCCTTTGACGTCCTTGGTGACAATAAACGACATGTGCAGTTTTGTGAATAATTAAAATCGGACTTATTAACTTATTGATTTAAATTATTTATAAATTTAATTTGGTATGTTTAGTGGTATATATTTTGTTAATAGTGTATCCATACAACACATTTCTTATATAATGGAGTCGTTAAAGGATAATAAAAAATATTGTATATAAAATGGAGTGGCATTTTGGCACTGCCTAGGGGCGGCATTCTATCTAGGGACGTCACTGTTGTACACAAATCTTCATCTTGGCCGTTCCCTCATGGCTGAGTACACTGTGACCACCCAGAATCTTCTGAGCTACCATGACTCTCCACCCCTATCGGTCCTTTGCTTCTCTCAGTGTATAGTGGAGGCCGCCCCGTGAGTAAATAATGATTAATCTTCAAGTATATCTACCTATCTTTTTCTATCTTTTTTCAAGTATATTTCCTATCTTTTTCAAGTTTTATCTTTTATTTATTTGTAGTTCTCTGAACGATTTAAGATTTGGTTCGGGTGTAAATTCTGTCTAATTTTTAAATTTAATGATTTGATTAACCCGTATAACCCGTATAACCATTGGTGTCGCGCACATTTTGTGCATTTACCAATTATGCTACGAGTCTCCTATCTAATGACGGCAATTTAAACTAGTAGGTCATACATGAAATACTTATCAAATTTATATTTTTTTTTCTAGTGGGTTTATTATATTATCTGAGGTGTTTTCAAGTTATGTATCTTTAATGCTTTTAATTACGTTTCATTTGTTTGAGTTCTAAATAATTGACTAATTATGTTTAATCGAATGAATATTGCCTTCTTTGTGTATGTATTATAAGAAGAGGCTACTTTGGATAATTATATACCTAATGATAGAGAGAGCAATACTACCTACTGATAGAAAATAGCTGCCTGTCGCTTACGCCGTGTTTTGGTTATTTATCAAAAAACTCTAATTCGTATAGAAGAGGTTACTAAAAAAATTGACAATAATATCGGATTTGGTGACTTATGTGATAAAATGGTCGAGGTATGCGTGTATTTTTTTAAAGTGTGAATGAATTTTAATTACCTACCTAATTAAATTCGTCAAGGTTAATGTAACTGCCTAACTTTTATTTTACCTCCCCTGCTTTGCACCCCGCTCATACTTCTGACTTGGCATTAGAAGATACGTCAAACCAGTTGGTTTTGGGGGAATAGAGGCGTTACAAATTGATGACGTGTTGGTCTGTCATCAAAGTTTCGCCGTTACCAGTCATATTACTTTGTATGAAATACTTTTTCGAAATTTCTCGACCGGACTGACGGCATTTTCCCCGCAAGATAGGCGAATGTGATTGACGTGCACTGACAGCTGGATTCATTTCACAGATCTTTTATGACAAATTATAAGAGAGGTGAGCGCTGCCATGGTGTTAATAATTATAATGTATAATGAAATGAATATTTAGGTATTTTGTTCTTTATGTGTGCATCTACACCCACGATGGCTGCGCGGCTTAAGCATCGGGCTATAGTGTCGTGGGTCCCAAGTTCGAATCTTGGGTATGGCAAGTACATAATATATTGTTTTTCAATTTGTGTATGAGTCAGAGTATGGACCTAATAGGTTGAGCAAGTGGCTGACATCAATTTTTCGTAAAAACAAAATCTGTTAATACAAACCTCCACTCTGTGGAGCCCATATTATGATCTTATTAGGATTCTATCATATGATATAGATGCCGATAGTTAATTTTATTATTTGCTAAAATGAACCTTGCAATAGTAGCTAATACAAGTAGTATAGCACATAAAATGTTTCGAATAATGATAGTTTTCATGGTCATAATATGTAAATTGTACGTAAAACATTTCACCGTGGCACAGTTTGCCGTGAGCTTTCTTATCGGAAAGAGATGACCGTATACTATACGGCCTTCATTTTATTAGATTCAATATGAACATTAATTCAATATTGATATCTGATTTTGGCAAATTCATGAATTCAAGAATGAAAACCTTACATAACCTAACCTTACAAATAATCCAGTATATCGGCTGTTTTCAAAATTTGCTACTGACTTCCTGTAAACCGACAAGAACCGTGTTTTATTTAAACATGAATTTTATGTCGGTACTATACGACCCAAAGAGGTTGGACGGTCTTTAATGTACGGCCATATATTTCCGATACTACATTTCACGGTGAAGTGTTATACGGCGAACTGCATACGTACAAGTTTCCGGACACGAGTTTTCATACCTATATTTGTAACTACACCTACATAAAAACTGTAGCGGTCCAGCATCAAATCATAGGGCAATCAAAAGGTCACTCCACTTCCCTTGGTCTACCGCCACGTCTCATACTTCCTATCTTGTGAAACATGCAGCACATACAACATATTAATAAACAAAGGTGCAGTATGGTAATGGATGATCGGCCATTCTGAAGCGGCATAAAATTACTTCACGAACTAATCTGTAACGTGGTCGGACCAGTGTACACCTGAGAATAAGCGTGGTCATAGCTTTACAAAGCTCAAAAGCTCAAAGATCTTTTGGTCTGGTAAGATATCACGTCTCAGACCTATATATGACTTTGAGTTATCTAAACGCAGACTACAGCATGCGAATCCCAATTTTAGTTGAAAGACTATTATCGCTGGCATCTTCTGCACATCAGTAAAATAATGAGATATTACGAATATTTTAAATAATATATATTTTTTAATTAATATCTGACCAATGTACGGTACAGTCATAATAATGTCAACAATATTATTATACTCTGTCTTGGAGTGGAAATAGTGATTTAACACTAATCTAATATAAGCTACAGAATATGTATTAACAATCGATCGTAGATACGTTTCTAGGCAATGTGGGTACCATTAGATATTAATATAGGTAATTCAATTTTATTTATAAGATTCGTTGATGGTATCAGGAGGAACTGTAAAGGATTATAATGTTTTTTCCTAGCTACTACATAGTATATTTCTATATCCTATATACTCGTATATGAACTCGTAACAGTCGATATGATGTACGAGTAACATAACAAATACATTTAAAAAAAAATAAGTTCTTACATGAAGTTCATAAATTAAGACTACTTCATTGTATACAAAATGTAGGCGGGATATAACTAGGTAAATACATTCAGTTGCATGTGGGCCAGAAAGGTCATAACCTGATCTTGACATTAAAACAAATATGTAGGTACTGTGAGTTTTGGTTGAAACACTGAATATCTCATTGTAAAAAATGCAGATATGGAAGTAATCTATTTTGTATATTGGAACACCGAATTGAAAATCAGATAAAAATATTACATAAAAGTTTACATGACGAAGGCTTCACTAAATTTTAGGAATGGATAAAAATGAAAATTCAGCGAAGTAACTTAATTAGCTATTCCAAAAAATATAGGAAATACTCCAATCCGTATTGTATTAACCATATTTTTGGTTAAACAAAGTTGTCAATACGGAATACACAATTATTATTATTGTCTTGTTCTGTCACGGTAATTTTTTTTTAATTATAAAAGTGAGTAGGTAATAGTCCTATAGATAAGATTGTGAATATGTACTCCCTTTTAATTATCCAGGTACGGATAACCAGACACAATATTTATACTACAGCCGCTGTGCCACGTATGACACACTATTGTGCTGCCAGAAGTTGATGGGTGTGCCAAAAAATATTCTCTCGTGAAGATTTTTAAGTCCCTTTTATTGGTTACATTAAATGAAAGTTTATATTATTATGTTTATTATCTACAATGTAAATACGATGACAATAATTTAGATCTTCCACTCCACACAGTAGGTACGTAATACGAATGTGAACCGAATGCTACATTCATTTGTTTTGAATATCTATAATCGACTAGTAATTAGAAATAACGTATTTCAAAATTGGAAAATATCCAGCGTGATAATAACGATTATCCAATGAGAGACATTGGGTATATATTATTATTTATTATGGAACTGAATGACATTTTTATTCGTCATTTTAATAAAAAAAATAATATTATTGTAATAAAATAAAAATGAAAGAATATCCAGTTAACTAAAATCTGAATTTCCTAATGTAAACAATTTTTTTGAGACATTGGATCAGCGAAGTGGGTACCTAATAAGCCAACAGATATATTTATTAGGTATGATGAAAAATTTAATATTAGGTACATTTGATTTATAATCAGATCAGATCAAATCAAATAATTGAATTAATTATTATTAATATTACACAAATAAAATTATTCACAAGCTTTAGCAATTAGGCACAATGTAATTACAAAAAGATAGAAGACATTTTATAAAATAGTTTGCTACTAATATGAAAAAATTATAAATAAAAATAAATGTAAGAAACAACTAAATATTAGTAGGTATTCTAAAACAAATATAATTAATAATTGTTTATGAAACAGGTAGGTCAAAAATGCTTCAAGAAATTATTGGATTAGCTTCACAGCGTATAATAATATTATGTACCCACTACCTATTGAAAATAACTAGGAAAGTTTTTGTATAGACCACTCTTCCCTCCACAAAGTTTACAACGAAACTAACTCGTTAATCAGAAGTAAAAAAAGCCTCCACTGACCGCTGCAGTAATCACTTGTAAATAATTTGTTTGAAAAGCCTTTATTTGGTCTTTCGGTATTTCTCACTGTCAATTAAAGCAGCGGAATAACAGAAAAAAAGCCAATGAAAAATGAGGACATGTCAATGATTCCAAAAGTACAGGCACACCTCGGAGCAGATAACCATCAGATCGAAATGGTTACGTTGCTATACGTCTATGCTTCTCAAATCATTATTAGAAACTTAAAGTTAGAAGAAAAGGTGGTGCTAGAAAATATAAACATTATTTTAATCTTTAAATCCTCTCATTTACCAGCAAACCATACCAATACATTTCTATACTTTTACTACCTACTCAATAATTATATTACGATATACTTTACATTAAAATTTGAATTTGTAATTAACGTAAACAATGAGTGTATGTGCGGCGAACACATGCAACTGAAGTGAAATATTTTATTTTTTAATTTGTAATATTATAGTCGTTCAATTCTTTAATTTTTTTTTATTCCTACGAGGTGCATTCACGCGTATACTTTCGCGATACTCGCTCGATCGTTGTACGGTTGAATTCGCCTTAATTGATTCAACGAAACTCAAAAGTTAACACTATTCATTACCTTTTACTAGTGTATCGGCGTGTTATGTGCTTTATCGGAAAATTCTTTTGTATTCTTCTATGATTATAAATTGTTTTATTTTTTACTGTTGATTTTATAGTAAAAAAAAGATTGTTTTCAGCTTTTGTTAAATATATATTTACTTCATAGAATCTGTATATTTTAATACTGGCATCTCATTTTCACAAAAAATACGGTTTCGTTCAGTGTTCAGTCTTGTAAATTATCGTATTATGCGTAACACTAATTAATTAATGACAGATAAGGATTCATATATTATATAGAAACTTATTTATGGTCAATTTGCAACCAGATTTAAAACAAATAAAACATCCTTTATTCAGATTAGAGAGTTAGTTACATTTTAAGATTTAAAATATTAAAATAAATTGATTTTAATACAAGAGGCACCAATATACTTGAGAAACAGTGGATATAAAAAAAACTGTTGAAAAGGGATATCGAACATAAGAGGTGAGGACGCGACTTTTTCATATTGTTAAAAAACTTTGATTAAATTTATTATTTTCCTCGCAGTTGAAAATAAATAAAGCGTTTGTACAAATTGGAAGTAAGTATATAATTTAAAAATTCTCTTAAATTAATATTGTGATAGTGCCTACACATAAATTTTATATTATACAGAAGGTTATTTAAAATTAGTGTAGGTACTAATTTAAACAAGAGAAATTGTTAAAATATATATCGTACTCATTATATATACTCAGAATATATATTTTAATTTTTTTATTCGTCCGTGAGAAGGTCATCACAAAACATAACATAATTTTTCGTACCCACCTACTTTTTAAACAGTCTTTAAAGCAATACCAGTGTTGTAGCTATCTCTATTCAACTGAAACGACATTTATTAAGTTATCGTTATCATAACTTCATAGTACCTACGTATAGTATATATACCTACACAATATAATACTATCAATAACGAGAGTGAATAAAAAAAAATAGCGAGTAAAGGTATAAATAAAATTATATTAGTACATAGGTACTTTCAATATCCTAGGTTTCTCCTAGCTAGTATATAAGATATCTCCTTTAGTCCACTAGACACCTCCAGAGTACCCAAAAGAGCGACTGCTTTATATTTTTGGATATATATAATATGCTAAGGTATTAGCTATCTCAGGTACTCAGTTGAACGGCATTCACCTGTTTTATCAGTCAAGCGACAACCGATCTCATCCAACGCCTGCAAAATCCAGGGTCCAAAAATCTCAAAATCTCAAAATCCAAGGGACAACCGATTTAATTTGGTGACAGAATGTCGTATTTTTTGGTTTTGTTAAACTCAGCTAAAAAGCTGCTATAGGTATCTGACGATTCAACTGATTTATCCAGGTGAGACGCCACGAATGCATCCACCGCATTAGCACCATAAATCATACATTTCTTTCCCAATTCACCATTTTGTAGACGTAGACAGCTGACTACAATAGGCTTCCGCCTTGACGGAACTCCAGATAAAACCAAACAGCGACAGATTACATCATGGCCCCCACATATTGTAACGTGTCCCTAGGCCAGGATCTTTAGCAGGCCCCCTACCTATAGCTAAAATTAAAAGCAATGTGAGGCTCTCTATACAAATAGCGTTTTCCAAATTCCATAACGTTCGAGGTAAAAAGTACTGTAAGGTACTGTAAATTTTGTAAGTAAAAACATATCGGTTCGGTTCCGGTTTTTGTTCCGAAAAAATAACGGTTTTTCCGGTTTCCGATTGTTGGTTTTTGGTTTAGCTGGTAGTGATTATTTTTAAATGTTTTTATTTGTATTAAAAAAATATTTACTACCATAATTTAGAATATGTATGGTACTTGTATGATAGGCTGGTAAGGAAGACGCAATGCGCCTACGACACCTGAAGTAGGGAGTAAGGTCATATTAACGTGCGTGTTTGAATATAAGTAGGCATACCGAACCAAAAAAACCGATATTTTTTTCCGACATAAATAACGGTTTTTCCGGCTTTCGGTTCAGTTCATGGTCAAAGCCCTGATTTATTTAGTATTGAATCAAAAATAATGAAATAATTACTATAAATTCTTCAACCTTTTTTTAACTTCTCTTGATAGAAAAGTGAGTTTTTTGAGTCGCCATCAGTCATCACGAGTGTATTTTGGTTCGTTGGCATTGCTATAACATTGACATATCTGTAAAAATCATAACTGCCGGCAATTCTACTCAGCCCTACATATAGACATTATTTTTTATAAATATACCTAATGTAATTAATATAAAGATATACTTATAAACATTAGATAGTACCTATATAATTATTATATCTGGATTAAATCTTGAAATTTTATTACCTCAATATTAACAACAGAACTTACAGATTACGTTAAGAAGAACACAAAATTATCGATTTGTGATAATTCCATAACACAATACGTTTGACACCACTCACTGATACCATCACCGAGATTTCAAACATCTTCTGTTTTAAGTATTTGAGAAGCACTGTGACGAAGCATCATCGAGTCATATCTCACGACTAGTCCGTAACTTGTTGTCGTTCAATATTTGAGAAGCCATTTGTTTCCCATTTGTACTTTATTGGTACCTATGTCCAAACATCAAGGAAATTGAAACCCAAATTTTGAAAAATCTTTACAACGACAAGTAATTTTATTGCTACGAAAACAGATATTTCTAACCCTATTTTGAATAGGTAATAGAATAAAATTCTTAGTTAGTCCTGTTTTTGGTGACTTCGAATTTCTGGTGTGGTAAAATTTACACGTTTTCCAATGCATGTTTCATGTACTTACAACAAAAACCCGATTCGTTGGAAAAATGGGTTACAATCATTCCAATAAAGGTACCTAATGTTACTTCGCAATATCAAAAATTCAAATTTTAAGACATCGAAGTCAAGATACGCGATTAAAATCGATTTTTGGTTATGCTAGAAAATCTGACCAAACTGTTTCTAACGTATTTTTTTCAATTGGCTGCTCAGAATAAATAGAAACAATTTATTATTAAATTATTACTACGATCAATTTTGTGGCCAGGTACTATTAAAAAAAAGATGATTACGGTAGCAATAAATAATTATATTATGTAATATTACTTGACATAATTCTTTTATTACTTTGTAACAACATATTTTGGCAAGAATCAAAGCTCTGAGTCTATATTATAATATGATATTATGCTCTGTTTTAAGGAAATGTATTGAAACCAAATATAACAGGTAGGTATATAAATCCTTTGTCTGAATAAAATGTAAATCAAAATAAGTACATTTTACAGGAAATAACGATAGGATAAAAATATTGAATAAGCCAGAATATTTCCGTGTCCGCGCATACATACGATTGCAGTTTCTTGCGTGAAGTTTTCACTTTTCGGTGGGCGCTTCGACATCGGTTACTGGTCAAATTACGTGCGGTCGCGGAGATCGTCGCAGCTGGCTGGAGACGAGCGCTAACATGGAACAATGACGATGGTGGTGTGATGGGGAACGAGATGCGTGCGCGCGCATCAAGATGCATTTGATCACATTCTGTTGCGGTAATGGAAAACGTGGCCGCCATGCGACTGTTAAATAAAGGTCCGTCCAATCCGATATATAATACAGATTTATTTACATATTCACATTAATAATTACCAGATCTACTTTAGGTCTCTCCGATGATTAACTGTTAACTATTTGGTAAAATATGTTGATCAACAAGTTCGTGATACCTGTATGACTGTGAGACCACGGCTCAGGCGTCTATGTTTTCAGTAAGTTTAGAGAATCGATGTCTTCTCTGAAACTTGGTGGTATACTGGTACGAATGCTACGCAAATACACATATTTCCTCAGAGACGAATGTGATCGCGAAAAGGTGCTTCACGTGGCTGGGACTAGATGCCAATTAAGCGTGATGGAATACCGTGCCATTGTCAAACTTGCATCAAGCAGTAGCATTGAAATATTATGAATGATTAGAGGCGTGGCGTTAAACCGAGGTAAACATAGTAATATTTTACCTAACATACGGTGATACAATAAAAATAAGCTATCTAGGAACATTCATAGCACAGAAAGAAGTAACAATAATATAACAGCGAATATTTTGAATATCTAACTGTTTTGTATTTATTTATAGGTGAAACGATTGAGAAAGTAATATAATTATCGCTATGTTTTTTCTTGAATTTGTACATAATTGGCATAATTTCTCTCAGTCTAGATATCTACCTGTTAATGGGTATGTATCTTTATTTTTGTATGCTTAATATTTCGTTGTTTTATTTTAAGAACTCACTAATGTGATTTCTTGATACGTATCTACTTATTTTCTTAATTAATACCATCGACGTCGACTCGTTACTGAACGAATGTAGCAGCTAATGCAAATTAATGCTGTCCATATTACATTACGTAGGTATACTAAACGAAGACTGTTATTTATTTTTAACACGTGTGTTTTAATTCAAATCATGTTCTGCCTTAATTAATAATAATTATAATGATGACATATCTTCATATTGTACCTAATAATTCGGTTGGGTAAATTATTGGGTTGTCATCTCGTTCTCTACCTTCTTTGAAATTTTTGGGAGCGTTTCGGAGACCATTCTTAAGAGAAATTAAATATTTAATTGAACTTTTACCTGGTGTATAAATGCGAACGCCGCTTTGTATCGAAATCTGTTTAGTTGAGAAGAAACGTTGCTCAGAGTAAAAAGGACCAGATATTATTGATTGGATATTGGATTCTGTCGAGAGCACTGGAAGCTATGACATTTTAAACGTAGTCCATTGTCTCTATTAATATTTTCAAGGATATAGTGAATTTTGATAGCATACTTTACTAAGGGCAAAAAATATCCATTTTCCGGCCCAATATCATAGTTTCAAAGTCAGATAACGTCAGTTAACATCGAGGTATGAATGAGGAAAATACGGGGTGACAACCTGAAATTTTATTACGATAACAAACAACCGTGAAAGTGTCAAATGGCAATTATCTTAGATCTTAGATGAATGCTGTGGCTATTCGTTCGTTTGTTAAAGTTTGTGCGACTCCACATAGCACAATCAAAATTATATTATTGTGAACGAGCCATTGTACGTTTATAATGAAGAAAGCGTAATAACAGCGCAAGTGATCTGGAAACATCCAAATGACCGATCCACCGGTAAGAAGTAACGCAAGTAGGTATCTACAACTACAATATGAAGACACTCGCAATTTACTATAGAAAACCTGTTTCAACTTCTCTATCATTGTGAATTGTGATTGGTGAGAGGAGATGTCGAGCGAAAATAATGCTACATAACATACTAATAACACACGCAATAGTACCTATACATAAATATTTAAGTATATAAGTATTTTTAATTCATAACTTTCATTGGCATCCTATTTTTTTTTTTTTTTTGTGATTTTACCGAGGTTTTGGCTGCGACTCGCTGTCATATCGCCTCATCTCTTCTAGAAGGGGACCCGTCGATCAGGTCCTCACTCCTATTCTGTTAAATAACTTTACAATTTTGACTAGCTCTTCCGTCTTACCACTGCCAGGACACCCTTCAATTCGTCGACATTCTCATAGATATCCGCAATTCGCAGCTGTACTCTGTGAAGTTCATATTTAGGGCATTGTAGTGCTATATGTACAATGTACTCTAAAACATGACATTCATCGCAGAGTTGCGATTCGCTTCTTCCCATGAGGACATCAAATCTTTTGCCCATTGTGTGCCCTGTTCTTAGCCTCAGTATTAACTTAAGCTCATTCCTCGTCAAAGGAGACTCTACAAACCAGGGCACCTCTCGTGGTGATGGTAGAATAGACTTACTCCATTTCCCCTTTTCTAATGATGCCCTGTGGTGAAAATCTATCCACATACTTTGGCACATTTTCTTTATAGTCTCATTCCAGTCCAGGTTTTCTGGTATCTTATCCTATCCTATTCTATTCACTGTTAGATGAAGGAAGGCCTATGCAATTTGATTGTTGGTCCGGTGCGTTACGTTGCCAACTTGCCACGAAAGTTGAAAACTTGAAAGTATTACGTATGCAGTTCGCCGTATCGCACATCACCGTGAAACATTGTATCGGAAATATATGGCCGTATATTAAAGACCGTCCAACCTCTTTGGGTCGTAAGACTGACATAAAATTCACGTCTAAATAAAACACGGTTCTTGTTAGTTTACAGGAAGCCAGCAGCAAACAATTTTTGAAAATAGCCGATTTACTGGATTATTTGTTAGGTTAGGTTAGGTTTTCATTCTTAAATTCATGAATTTTGCCAATATCTGCCAATAAAATTAATGTTCATATTGAATCTAATACAATTGGAGACCGTATATTATACGGTCATCTCTTTCCGATAGAAAGCTCACGACGAACTGTGCCACGGTGAAATGTTTTACGTACATTTTACATGTTAGCACTTGCCACGTACTTCCGCAGAACTATTTCATATGCCTTTTACACGCTCTCTTCTTCTTGTCTATGTACATACACTTATTAATTATTCGTCAAATTATCTCTCCTTCTATGTTTTAAGTTTAATTCACAGTAGGTACTGATAAATGTGATTTGTTTATGCAGCCTCAGAGCTCCATAAATAATTCCAATTTAATATTCATTTTAATTACCTACTGTTTAATTTCATTAAATACATAGTTCAGAGTTTTGTTAAATCATTTTTTTTGGCTTTATTGCATAGGTACATTATTTCCTCTCACTAGACTATTAAGTTTGGGAGAACAATATGGTATTTACCTACTTCTGAACTTCATCATAATGGTACCTATTGTAATTGTACATATTGAATAGCTGCATCAACACAGATAAATTAATTGGGGAGCCGAGGATCAACTCCCGATCAAATGTGAGTAACCAGGAGAAGAGAAAATAAATATCATATATTTTATTAATATAAAAATTTATAATTTAATTGTTGGTTTTATTTAATAAAACGCAATTTTTTTGTAGTACTTATTCCACTTTTAATCAATAGATTAGGACCGGTTTCGTCCGCCTCAGTGGGACATTTTCAACTGAATACATTTTTTTATTTTTATTGTAAATTTTGACTAATCATAATTATTTGTTGATATTAATGTTATTGTTAGTGTAGATTGTTTCATATTTTGTGGTTTGTTAATATTTAAAATAATTTGTTTAATGCCCCTGACGTAGTATGAAATATTAATGTCCAACCTCATTAGTTTTTAATTAATCTGTTATTGGGAAGCTATTATTGGACGGATAATTATTTATGTACCTATTATATTATTTCTTTCGCTTTGGATTTTGTTTGATAAATATTGTTTTAAAAAAATGTATTCAGTTGAAAATGTCCCACTGAGGCGGACGAAACCGGTCCTAATGTATTGATTAAAAGTGGAAAAAGTACTACAAAAAAAAATTGCGTTTTATTAAATAAAAACAACAATACAATGCAGTTCCACCATGAATTGACAGTTAACAAAATAAAAGAAATTATAATTTAATATAAAAAAATAAGTAGCGATACTCGCAGTATTTACTACTATTAAGTATTTATTTATATTATACTATTAAGTATTTATATTTTGTGTATTTTTGTAGTGAAGACGTTTCGGTATTCATTTCTCATTAGGTATGTATTAATTTAAAATAATGGAAGTATTTTGTAACTAAGTAATATAATAAATCGTACATTGAAATGATAAATAAAACAAGATTCTAACTCCAGATTAAAATTTAAATAGAAAATCTGTATTCCAAAAAGTCATAAGCTGATTATGTTATCATTTTAAGGCGATTTTTGAACGACCGACATTGACTTTAATTAACTAAGTAAATTTTATTCGACTATAACTGTCACAACAAAGAAACTCTACAATATTTATGAGTAAGCTTAATTAATAATATATTGAGATTGGTTAATAATATCGGACGAATATACACATTTAAATTTGTAATCTAAATTAATTAGCTTTTGATGAAATTAGCACAAACATTTTATGACACAATTTACGAAATTAAAATTACACTTACATTCAGAAAATAGCCAAATTGTTAGTTATTGGCACATATTTAAAAAATGTGTGTCAAATGCAGCTTATTAATTTTTTAATTTACCATTTTTACCCAACTAAATATTCACTATCGAACATACATAATTCGACTCACCCATGAATTTAAATAAATCTAAAATTTAGTTAAAGATTAAATTAAACGGTGTCCATATACTCCGTCTGGATAATAGATTAAAGTAAATATTATATTTCATGATATTATCTGGTATCTCCCAGTGACGAAGGGTGAAGGTAGGCTGTTAAGATCCGACATAAATAGTGGACATTAAACATTGTCAGTCATACGTATTTGATTTTATTGAAATAAGACTACAATTATTTATAGATGGAATTTAAAAAAAATCAATTAAACCCTACTTATACCAAACCACAATAGTCTTGGTATGTTTTGGGCGATCCGACAAAATTGTGGACGCTTTTTCATTCATACTTATTTGTTTTCGTTGAATTAAGAATACTGAATATACAAGTTGTTAGTTAGTTTTTTAAATTCATAAAGCCCTGCTTAACCAAATCATAATAGATAAAAAATATTACATATTCAATCTATAAAACATTCGAAATTATGTATGATTTATGATTTATTGGCATAAATTTATATATTTTATAGGTAGACGATTATTAGCTATTATGGCTTGGTTTTCGCAGAGTTTAATTGTATTTTAAAAACTAACCATCACCATCTGTAGATTTTAGCATTAGTTCAATGAAAACAAATACGTCTAACTGACAAAGTTTAGTATGCACTATTTATGTCGGATCTTAAAAGCCTACCTCCACCCTTCGCCACTGGTATTTCCTACATAATATTATGTGACTTATATTATTTTGTAGTAAGTACTTACTTTAAAACTTTGCAGATAGGTAGGTACCAGTTTTTATATATTTAAAATAATGAGCTCGCCAATGATGCGATTCCGAGATCAGAAAATTGCCTTTTTGCCATTGTCATTTTCGACCACTCTGTATCATTATTTATTACAAAGATTCCAATGCGCATTGTATTTTTTATCTATCCGGCAATCGTTAAGACGACTTATACCAACACCACTCGGCAATATCGCATCGGTTTTATGGTAATTTTATGGTTTTATGCGCCACGGAAAACCGGTGTCTTTAACATTGAAATGAGACTGATTGGGCGCATTGCCGGGCTGGTGGTTAAGGTGCGTGCTCCAGGGCGGACGCTCTGCGGTATCCACTCCTCACCACAACCGATTGGCTTTTTTTGTGATAGCTGCCTCAATATTTTCTCCCGGTCACACAATGGCGTTCTGAGAAATATGTTTGTGGGGTGCGATGTGAGTTACCACTGTGGGAATCGTCGATGTGTCGTAGGTCATGGTGTTGAGGATGATGATGAAAAAGTCGATGGATGCAGGAGCGAGTTTTATTTGAGGCATAACGGTCGGTACAATAGTATGTTACGGTAGTTATGTTACAATACTAAACTTATGATACGGATCCGAGGTCCGCATCTCGGTACAATGAGATGTTGTGCGGGACGATACGGACTTGAGATAGTAACAGACCGGAAACGTATATTCGAGTAACATTTCCGATGAATTATTATTCGATATTTATACAATCAAAATAATAATCTTTGTATTGAAATAAAATAATAAAGGCGTTTGCGTCAATGGATGACTGACTAAGTGAAAAACGGATATGCGGAATTTATTATTGCGGTCAGCTCCTTACCGAGTTTGCTATAATTTGACATTACGGAAAATAGGTATTTAATTTGTAATTCTATGTCTCTATAATATTATGTTTTTTCAAAAAATCAGCCTTATCAATTTATTGACCAATTTATTCAATATAATAAGTATTTTATTCTAGATATTCTAAGATCAACGAACCCTCAATGTAAATGAGATAAAATAGTATCAAAAAAAGCACAATATGGCATGGAAAGGTGCGCATTGGGCATAGCGCAAATGGACCACAAAAACCACTCCATACAGGAAAAAGAAGACAAGAGTACTTAGGGAGTGAAATATTTTGCGTCATTCGACTAGTGGGATACTCTTTAAAATATTATAACGTGGAATCGCAAAAATATCTACATAATTCATTAATTCAAAAATTCATAAATCATTCAAAATATAATAATTAAGTAAGTATTATAATTCAATTGCTCATTAAATTTGAAAGATGTCCTGTGATAAGTACATATTACTTAGCTTAATTGTTTTTTTTTAATATTAATTAATATCTAATGGATATGTGATTTCTTAAACAAAAATCTTTTAATACAATATCTACTCTATGAAGCCCCATATTATGATCTTCTTAGTATCCGATACGGTAAAAAAATTTGAGAGACAACTAAATTTGGCTGCATTTTTATCAAAATAATATCCCAACATGAAAATATTGACAATCATATTTCTATTTAAAATATGAATGTTGATTTCCCCTCTTTACGATTAAAAATAAACACTCCACTGCATAAAATAATACAAAAAGCGTACAAAGGATGTCGTTGTGTCATACTTGAATCGGCTATGAATAGTGCCTGCGTATTAAAGTGTGATGTCAGCTTATAGTGAATATGCAAAGTGGATTTAGAGATTTTCAAGTTTTTTTAATGCTCTGTTAATTTTAATTATACCTGTTAGTATTTATGACAGAAGAGGTTATTTTCAGTACCAGCAGTTGCAGCGCGTGCTGTCCATTTCGATGCTATGCTATCTCAATATATTTTTATAGGCGTAATTTTATTTTATATATATATATTTTATATAATGGGTTAATAATCTCATTTTCGTTATCAAAAATAAATTATTTATATTAGTATAATATTATAATACAAATAATAACTATAAGACATTCACAACTGGTAGAATTGGAAATAACTCTCATTATTAAATAGGTAGATACATATTAAAACACAAGAATACCTATAAGTAATACATTTAAAGATTTAAATTCCTAATACAATATCATTATACAGTAGTTAGATAAGAATTTACAGCTGGTATTGTAATTGCAATAGTAGGGAACATGGTAAGCTTCGACGGGCGTTCATCGGGAAATAGTATAATCTAAGCCAGGGTTTCCCAAACTATGTTCCGCCGAACCTGAATAGGTGTTCTGCGACAATTTGGAAAGGTTTTATACACTTTTGCAATATTTTCTGAAAACTAGTAAGGACGATTCCTGGGTTCGGAATCCATTTTTCGTGACAGCTAAACCAGTAGGCTTAAGCGCAAGCGACTATGAAATTCTTATTGATTTAATTAGTGATTCTGATTTGAAGATCAGCTTTAAATGATTTCTGGGCGAGTTTGTCAGAAGAGTACCCCACTTTTTCAAAACAAGCTATTACTGTTTTCATGGCCCCTACAAGAGGGGGTTGACAGGGATTTAGCCTGGGGCCACGGGCTCTGGGTGGGCCCGGCGAGGCGGGTTGATCAGATAAGTAAGATAAACACACATCACAAATTTGCTTTAATAGTTAAAAAAGGCGCTATTTATAAATTATATAATTCAACGATGTAATTTTTGATTATTGCGTATTGATACTCGACAACTCCATGATGAAAGTAGGTGTATTAAAAATAGAAAGTTAATAATACACTGAATAAGGGCCCTTAATTTGAGCTGTACCAAATTTGAAAAATGTTAATGTGATGTGTCACACTGCCTTTAACATTAGAGATAGGTAGGGGGCCCGCCAAAGATCCTAGCCTGAGGTCCCGCTTCAGGATGTGGGGCCCATGATTATTTTAATTCCATTTTCTACTACCTATTTATCCGAAGCAGGATTTTCTATGTATGCTGCAACGAAGTCAACGTGCAGGAATAGGCTCGACGCCAGATATTGGAATGCAACTTACCAATATTGTGCCTGATATCAAGAAAATATGCAATTAAAGGACTCAAAATTATCAAAGTCATTACCTAAGTGCTTTATTTATTCATATTTTTATGTTTATATTATATTATAGTTGTATATTTTAAAAATATGTAATTACTAAATAAATAATGTGTTTTAATAATATATTTTTTTAAATTTTAACTAGCAGAAATCAATGTTCCGTTAAAATTTTCGGGTTTGCGAAGTGCTCCATTGCAGAAAAAGTTTGGGAAACCCTGATCTAAGCAATGGTAGTAGATACATAATCGTAATTATTTCCATGGGAAAGCATCACTTTTTATCATGTGATGTTTAAACGACCTTCCTGTACAGTGCGACTACTATATCAACTCTTTTGCGTCACCGCGGTCGTTTCTGGAACTAACCCCAACACATTTACTTTCCCCGCTACTACATACATTCCCAGTACATACCCATAAATCAGTGTGTGCTCGATTTCGCGTAGAGTGTTATTAACAAATACCTACCAAAACCTTAGCGGTAGCAAACGAGGAGCATTATTTCGAATGTAGAAATATTGTGAGGAAAAGAAACAGAAAAGGAAGCTTTTAATTCCTCTCAATAGTGCCAGAGATATCTGATATGACAAGTCAACACCAAAGAGCACGTGGCGTAATTGTATCAGCGCGCAAAAACACGTCACGTAACAGTGTCAGAGCAAGCAGCGCTGTGACGTTAAGACTTGATATATAAGTTGGTTTATGATTATTATGTTGTGTGACAAAATTTAATAAGTCAGATAAATTCCATAGATTAATATCTGCTTGAAAGTATAAAAATATTATTAAGAGATACGTATTAAAGAAGTGATTAGTATTTACTAATTAGTCTGACTGCGTTTTGTATTACCAAATTAAGCGACATAAAATTTAAAGTGGGTACCCATATCTTTGATAATTAAATCAATAAAAAGTATAAAATGAATCATACAATATTGATTCATGCTACTTTGAGAGAACTTTAATTTAAATACCATAACAATATTATGAATATAAATTTTTCATTTGAGTGGATCAAACTGGTCTGTTGATTTAAATATAATATGGATAATATACTATTTTATGATGATGTTTATTTATATTAATTAATATAAAATCTTGTCACCAATAAATTGAAAAAATAGAGTTAAAGTGACTGATGTACCTATAATTAATGCACGAAGTCATTTATTTGTTCCTTATATTCTAAGTCTCATTAATAATGTTCTCAAGATAGTTTGAAGTAAATTTAATATAAATGGAAAATATTGACAGATTTTCCCGAAAAATGATATTGCAAAATTACATCGTATCATGAACAATCAAAATTCAATTCAAAAGTCTGTCGCCTCATTTCTCAGAAACATATACTTAGGTACTATCGAAATAACAAAGATTGTTGTAAAGATGTTTTTTATATGTTTAAATACATTTAGCCATTCACTACTGAAGGACATCGAGAAGAAATCAATAAACAAAAATTATTATTATATCTAAGAACCGAGCAATTATATTTTTGATAAGAATCTTGTTAAACATTGTTTGGTCAGGCACTAATAAATTCAAATTATTTCAGTTGATATTACCTGTGCTTATTTTATGTTCTATGTGTGTATGTATTTCATATATAGACTTCTCAGCTACAACCAGGACGTCGAACCGTTTTTTTTCCGTTTCGGTTTCCATTCCGGTTTAAGTAGGTATATATCGTCGGTGTTTTGTAAAAAGGGCGAATCAACCATTTTGGCGAAATCGAGATTTTAATGAAAATACAATATGTACCCCACTAGCTTTGTTGTGTAAAAACGGCGATTTTTTATCTCCACAGGAAAGTACTTAAAACGATAATCGACTAAAATTAAATTAATTAAAATTACGAAATAAAAAGCAAATGTGACATATTAGGCCTTTCAAAATATTATATATTAATAACTATTATAATGAATGACAGTATTCTTTCTAAGCTTTATTATAAGCTTGTTAGATATTTATAATCATCTACAGGTAAAAAACAAATAAATCAAAAGTTAAAAATCCTCCTCCTGTAAAGTAGCATTTTGGTTAATTAGCCCTTTTTACAAAACACCGACGATATATACCGAAAAACCGTTATTTGTTTCGGGTTTTCGGTTCAGTTCCGAGTGTTTAATTTTTAAATATTTTTATATGTATTAATAAAATATTTTCTACCATAATTTAGAACATTTTATGGTAGGTACTTGTGTTATAGCCCGGCGCCACGCTCCGAAAGCAATAGTTACGCTGCACTGCACGGTCATATACATAATTATTTAATATATATCAAGTAGTAATTATGTCGAGATGCATCACGATAACTGAACGAAAACTGAGGTAGTAAGATCATGTTAAGGCGCGTGTTATGTACTGAACATGTATGTTTTTTCAGTTCGGTTCCGGTTTTCGTTCCGACAAAAATAATGTTTTTTCTGGTTTTCGGTTCAGTTCTGGTTCGAAACCCTGGCCCTACAACTACGTTAGCTTGAAGGTAACTATATATTTGGTGTTTCATTCAAAAAAATGTAAACGTTTAATGAAATTAATGACGAATTTTATTTATATCGACGCTTTTATTTTGATTGCATCTATTGGTTTATTTTGGTATTGTGAAACTAAGAAAGCTATTAAGTTGTGACTTTTATCAAATAAATATAACTTGTTAGTTAGTATAATAATTACGTAATAACAATATTGTGTTATCAGAATTCTATAACAATTATTACATATCAGAAGGTGTTCATCGCATATAACAACTATAATAATTGAATCATTATATATAAGGCCTTATTAGATCCTACGGGCATCCACGGAGTGGAGGTTTTTATCAACAGATTTTTGTTTTTACGAGAAATGGGTGTTAGCCACTTGCTCTACCTTTAAGGTCCACACTCTGGCTCAAACTAAAAAAACAATATGCATATTTGCCAGACTCAGGATTCGAATCTGGGACCCACAACATTATAAGCCGACTAGTAACCCACTCAGCCATCGAGAGCTACTACTAATACTATTAATATGACATGTGTTTTGTTCGGATAGTAAACTTTGTCAAGAATACTTACTAAAGTAGCAAATTTGACGTTTGAGTTTATGTTATAATCTAATAATTATTATTATTTTCAATCTGTTTTAGGTTAAGAGAACATATTTTTCTTTATGACACTGAGGAATAACTAAATACTTCTTATTTTCTGGCGCTGCAGCCCGGAGTGGCCATTGGGCACCTCAAACAGATTCATCTATTATGAGTGGTCATCCGCTTTCATTATGCAGTTAATTACGGTACTTACAAATCTTCATATGGGTCACCAACCCACCATAGTTCTGGTCTCTCCGCGCTTTGTTTCTGGTCCACCAAAGATGAGCTGATGATGTGTTAGTGTTTGATCAACAAGTGTAATCTCCCCTATTAAATTTAATTATTAAATTAAAAATTTAATTATTAAATTAAATTAAAGGCCCTTTTAATTAATTTTGTAATTAACGTGTTAATTTGCATTTGAAAAGTAATTAGCAAAAACGCAATTTTGTGCGGCCCGTAAGCTATGGGTGAAATCTGACGATGATCAACAAATACAGCTCATGATTGTTGCAGATGCAGATGGAGCCAAAAATCTTTTGCAGGATTTTACGCTCAAATAACTGTAATTCATCGGAAAAAGATCTACGTAAGTGATCTCTATAAATACCTCATTATTATAATAATAAAATGGTACAACAACAGTATTGAATAACCTGTATCCTGCTCTTACAAATATAGGTCTAGTTTTAGGGGTTTAATTTAATTCAGATTTCTCTATCCCGAGCTCTCTCCCTGGTCTCCGAATGAGTCATACTGAGCCTCTCTGCGTACCTCTTGGCGTTATCCGTCCATCTGGGGGTAACCCAGGGGTAAATAAAGATAGAATAATATTTTATGTACTTATTGATATACTAATTGTAAAATAAAAAGTCTTGAATGATATGTCAAATGTTAGCATGTGGCGCCATCACTCAGCCGACAATTGAGACTAGTGGATCTATATATAGGTACTTATTGCGTTCTTATCACCCGTTTATCGAATGTTACTGACCTACTCAGGCTAAAATAATCGATCACGCACTCTAGTACTTATGTGTTTTTCCACACAATTAATATCAAAGTTAAAGTGAGTAACACAACACAAAGTAACATTTCAGATTACTCAACTCTTCCATTAGTGCAAACAATTCTCGGACATTTGAAACAACCGGACGTCAGTCAACTGACCGTTTTCCATATCCGGCACTTCAGTGCCTACACAAATGACTGACTCACTCATAAAAATGACTTAATGCCATTTGCATATTGACAGAATCACTAACAAAACTTGCAATTTTATAATTATCTCTTTAAAACATTAATGACTTTGATTTTAATATTTTTATTTATATGAGATTAAGAATACCATGTAACCCAAGTGGTGAACTTTATTCTAGTTGAAATAATATAATGAACGATGAACCTCATTGACACTTAAAAAACGAATTTATGTAAAGAAATATTTAAAATTCAGAGACACGCCCACAAAGACGATTATCCACTGAATAGTTGTATCGTTCGCCTATCTTAATTTTCTACTCCTTAAAATATGCTACTTCCATCTCCAAGGAACGCACTACTAGGTCTATGGGACGTTACTGACAGTAGGTTTAATAAATAACAATTCGCGAATACTTGGGGAAGAAATATTGGAATAATAATATAAATTCGGTCACATGAAGCATCTAAATATTATATTCCCACACTTAAACACATTGTCAAAAATTAGTGGGTTGGCTACAAAATGTAAAACACTTTCAAATTAAATAATAAAACAGCTAAAAACCAATATTTTGTTGTACTATAAGCATGCAATTTTTTTGACATAACCAAAAGAATAATTGCATAATATGTGGCGATGTTTAGTTACATCAACATACATAATTCCTTTTCTTTGTATTCCATAGTTCCGCGGAACTCGTCTCGAGAATCACTGGCATTGACAGACATTAATTTTTCAATATATTAGTAATAACTAATAACCTAAAACATAGAATATAATATTATCATTGCTATGTCAATAATAGTTAGAAAAATATTGTCTAATATTCGCGGGTGGTCGTTACAATATAGTAATAATTATATAGACTCACTTGCGGTCAGAGCGTTTGATTTTCCTCAGTATTGTATCTACACAGATGTTCTCAAAGTGTACAGCGGTAAAAAAAAATACCGGCAGTATAAACAATGTGAAGACGAATTATGCAATTATTGGAGACATTTAGTCATTAAATACGATGGAAAATACCTATGTATTTTTAAAATTCAAAGATAAACTTGCATCTTGAAACTTGTGCATCCGTTGAACAACTAAATATTATTTTTACGTAAGTATAAAATCAAATAAACGCTGTGAAAACTGTATAAAAGCTATATAAAACTGTTTGTAAACATTTGTTCATGTTTATTGGTATTCCGCGGCAGAAAGACTAACCATAAGATAATATGTAAGTGTGGCTATGTTTAATATTTATGTAATGACGCGTAGTCACATGTAATGTTGTTTTGACTAAAGCGCATCAATTTCTAGATCAACAAAAATGCTTGTGCACATTTATTTGAAGCGGCAGAAGTTTACGAACAATATAATTGTACACATACTCATCTTGCAGGCAGGTGTATTTTATTCATAAGCTAGGTATTTGTGTCCTTAATAAATTGTATCTTTATCGTTAGGCAATAACTGTAATATCTAACTGTTTTAAATATATAAAATTATTTATCAATGAAATCTGCTTTATATTCGTATGAATTGTATTTAATCACACGTTTTTTAAATTTTGTCTCTAGATTTCATTAGTATCATAACTCTATTCTCGATCATTCCCGGATGTCTGAATATCATGATCACTCTAAAACGCAGTCATATTTTGTGCGGCCAAGACTCTCCATCCCCCACGCCATGTACCATATCGGTCAAATGTTATAACTTCCAGTCTGTTCAACATTTGCGATGGTAGTCATATCAGAAAATTTACGTCCAGTTGAACGATTTTCAAAAAGGTGACGGAAATAGTACATAGGAGTTAATTTTTTGAATAAATATACTTTTTGAAGAGAGTAGGCTTAGCATACAAAAATAAGAAATTAAAGGTGCATGATAATAATACTTTGACAGTAATTGGCTTGATAATGAGTTGATGACTGGATTTCAATAACGAGAACACCAATGATTCATTAAATAAATTATTTACCAGACGACATAGGTCCCACAATAATAATAATTCTATATCCTCATGAAATATCACGATTGTATATTATATAGATTTTGATTTATTTCCGTTTATGTGAGCTGTACTATAGCATAGTTGTAAAATGAAATTGTTCTAAGAAAATGTGATTTTAATTCAATGAAGTAGTTAAATTCAATTTACGAAGGTAGTCAATGTTGTCTACTTTTAGTATTTTCCCTTGATAACGCTATATTTATTTTTACTTAATTTAAGGAAAAAGAAATTAAAGTACCGTAATTACTTACTATTATCACAGTTAAAATGTTTTTTGTTGGATTTTATATTGTGACCATTTTAATCCAAGCACGTTTCTATGAAATAAAACAGTCAAAACCTAAAAAAAAACAATATATTTTATTCAACCGACCAAAAAGATTATCAAATCAAGCATTTAATAAAAATTAAAAACTCTTAGTTATGTTTTCCGAATTCGGCTATCTCCGTTAGATTGCTCAGCCGGGCCATAAGACACTAAGTACTATTATTAATTCTCTGGCTGTGTTTTTTACATGGCGAGTTTAATTTTGCCCACGTAATGGCGAAACGTGACCACTTTGTTTGAAGAAGAAATGTTTTGTTGTAAGGAAGAAACGAATAGTCGTCACCTGTCTGATACTCCACCAAACGGTTTTGGGAAGATTAATGTCTACGATTTTAACGCATCTACACTGGGAATGTTACTGACCACAAGTTAAAGAGCTTACGTCATGACGTGCCCTCGTATTTCAATACAATGAGGCACAGCTTCTCAATTGGGATTCGATTCCCAGTAACCTCACACTACATCAATGTAATTCGAAGTGTTAATGTCTGTAATAATTATTATATAATATGTACCTATTTTAATCAGGTGTCTCAACATGTCAATAAATGTGTAAATAAACTATTATTGTTATTAAATTTGTAACTTTTTAATTATAATATCATAAAACAAGTAATAACATCGATTGGACAATGACTTCAAAAAGGATAGGTAACAAAATAATGGTAATAGGTCCCAGATATTATTATTAGCTACAAAAAAAGCAAAACACACTTTAATCTTTAATTTATTTTTTTGTTAGGGAATATAGAAATTATTATACTATTATGTATAATTAAATAGTTAAAAACATAAGATTTGAAATAGGAATAAGTGCAAATTTTCATAATATTTCTATCATAAGAAAGATGCATTCATCTTCTCCTTATTTTTGGTAAAAACAACCCTATACTTACTTTTATTCTTTTATCGAATTGGTTCGGATTCATGTATTGTGCCTATCGATTATTATAATAATATGTTAGATCCAAAGAAGATCATATGGGCATCAGAGTGGAGGCTGTATTAACAGATTTTTGAGAATGAGAATGGATGTTAGCCACTATCTCAATGTGTATTTGATTCAGTTCAAGGTTATTAGAAAAAAAAATGTTTTTACAATCGCCACTCTATGAAGGCCCATATACTCCGACTTAGATATAGGTATAATCCTAATTCCCTTAATTTACCAACAATACCTACTTGTTATGTTGTCAATATCATTATTTATTCAATATATTATTATTTTCACATTTATTTGAAAAAGTATGACATAATATTATTATTATATTGTAATTTAAATGTTATTTGTATAAGTATGATAGAATACATACACGTATTGAGGTGAGAAAAACTTATTTGAAACAATCATCATCGAATTGACTGGATCAAGTAACTGGAACAGTTTATAAACGTGTTAACTTTTCAATATTAACTGGACATTAGACATTTAAGTTTATTTATAGCAACCAAATTCAATACGATGATGGTTTATTTTGGTGCGGGCACCGATTCAAATATTTACGGAGCGCTAATTTGATTGCTGCGAGACGAACTAAATTGCTCAACATAATTCGTTTTCTTTTTATGCAATTAAAATTCCGATCGCTTCCAACTAAACGGTCTTCGATATAGGTTTGTCACGGCAATAAATAAGCCGAAATCAAACATAGATGCGAATATATTCATTATCTAAACATTCAGAATCTGTCAGCTAATGTGGCCCGATACACAAAAAAATCAACTAAGTAATCAGAATAATTTGAACTTCAGTTAAATTAACGACTGTTATGTTATGAATTTTCCACCTCATGATGAAATACAAGTGACTCCCTAAATATTATGCGATTTTAATAATATTTTTATGACACACCACTGCCTGTAGGTATAGTCAAATCATATTGTGCAATAATTAATAGGAATTTCACTATTTTGTGATTGTGTAATATTGTGGAAAATTTATAAGAACGTACGTAAGAACATACACCCACGATGGCCGCGTGACTTGAGCGCCGGTCTATAGTATCGAGGCTCCCAGGTTCGAATCCTGGGTCTGGCAAGTACACATATTATTGTTTTTCATAACACATGTTAACATGATTATCTTTAAATGTGTAAATCTTGCCCATTTTTTGAATAATAAAACGCCTAATTCTTGTCAAATTTGGGATCACAGAGATTATCAATATAATTTTTTATTGTAAATATTTAACTATAATAATGTCGACATAAATTTTACTAATAGTTTTACAAATGCTTTTAAAAATTAATAGATATAAAAAATCTTAACACCACTTCACATGGACGTACTAAAATATGATTATATTCTAAAACATTAGAGCGAG
Organism: Rhyacophila brunnea; assembly: GCF_057557595.1. Lineage (NCBI taxonomy): Eukaryota > Metazoa > Arthropoda > Insecta > Trichoptera > Rhyacophilidae > Rhyacophila > Rhyacophila brunnea. The sequence continues at coordinate 1,040,414 of NW_028232796.1, read as the reverse complement.
AGGTCTAAAAGAATACTATTTTATGTAATAAAAATACTTATGCAGTCATCTTTTAATGTGTAAATCTTGCCCATTTTTTGAATAATAAAATGCCTAATTCTTGTCAAATTTGGAATCACAGAGATTATCAATATAATTTTTATTGTAAATATTTCACTATAATAATGTCGACATACATTTTACTCATGGTTTTATAAATGCTTTTAAAAATTAATAGATATAAAAAATCTTAACACCGCTTCACATGGACGTACTGAAATATGACTATATTCTAAAACATTAGAGCGAGAGGTCTAAAAGAATACTATTTAATGTAATAAAAATACTTATGCAGTCATCAAATGTTTAAAATAAATATAAAGGAAAATAAGGCTTCAAAATTATGTAACCAGATTATCTACAACGTTTAAGGAATGTCCCAGGATCATGCTTTGAAAATTGCATAAAAACTCCATTTTGACGTACGCTGAGCATGTGGGCCGTTAATACAAACATAATATGATCCTATTAGGATCGGAATGATCAAAAAAAAAGTATTGAAGGTTTGCGTAACTAAAAGGTATATTATCCCAATCAAAAATTCAGTCAAACGCATTGCGTAACTGTGGGATGCTTTAACGAATTCACTTTGTCGGTAGGTATATATTTTGTTAATTGTAATTAAATACATTTTTATTAATGTTATTAGTTAGTTATTTATTATTAATACACTTTAAATTGTAAATTATCAAAAAAAAATCTCAAATTGCAAGCTTCGTATTTTCCCGCTAGATGCCTATGGTAGGCAGAGTATTCGCCTCAAGTAATTATCAAAGAAGCCTAACAAAGTGATTTGGCAGATATTGTTGTTAATGGGAAACCTATTCACAATGTATGGTAAGCCGATGAAACACTATTGATTGCTGATAGGTTGAAAGATTTATATCAAATCGTAGAGGTCAGCAATCCTTAGGCATAAAGCCCATTGACGCAGCGAGTGCGGCGCTCGCGCAAAATTTGTACAAGTGGTGCGTAAATCATCAAAAATACAACGTAATCAAATACGCCAGCGCCCACTGGACTTAACGATGCCTTGCGCGCCACCTGCCGCATGGGTCACCGTTTTTCGCTTCTCGGCGATACGATTTAATGAAAATACAAAGAAGTCCATTCATTGAACACGGCTACCAAAATTACGCTGCTTGAGGCGTCGTCGATCGACGGGCCAAAAGCAATTATTTAATAACAGAGAACCCATTGTTTTATTTTATTCCGTGTCATTATATTTCGCTGGTTGAATAATGTCGTCGTAAATATTTATTACAAGCCCCGAAATAATATAATATTTTTATTGCTTTGTTATGAGAGACGCTGTAAAAATAATTGTTTTGTGCTGCTTGGGCCGCTTATTACATAGGTGAAGGGTAATGCGCGGCGAGAGACGTGTGATTATGGTTATGAATACGCCGACTTCGCCCGCTCGACGCGTTCTGTGGGCACCATCGCTAATGGTTCAAAAATGTAACTAAAAAAAAACAAAATTATTAACGGTATCAAAAATAGGGGCACTAAACACCAACACCAGTTTTGTTATTAACAGCGACATGATTGAAAGTGTAACCCACTATAAATATTTACATGGGACAATGAGAAATGGGACCAGTCTCAAGAAATTAGAACTTAAATTGAGATTGCAAGGAGTGCTTTTCTCAAAATGAGATGCCTCTATCGATACATTAACCTGGGTCTGAGTTGTTATGTTCTCTCATTGATTTTCTATATTATGTAGGTATGGACGCTAAACCGGAAGATGTCACGGAGAATTGAGGCTTTCGAGATGACCGACCGAGTGACAAGTTATGACATCTTCATTCGAATCAGAAAGGATGGAGAAAAAAATGTTCTGCGTAGTATCAAAACCAGAAAACCACAGTATCCTAGGGGCGGCATGGAATATGAAAGTATGGTGAAGCCGGCAAGTATGGCGAAAAAGTATGGTGAAACAAGTTGGTAATCAATTTGTGGCAAAATCTCCACGTTAACATTATTTTATATGGGTACGTTATAATAACCAAAGTAAATCCTCCGTGATGCCCTGCATTTTTTTTTATCGCATCGCCATTTCTCGTGAGTTATCGGCTGTTGTCGGCATGCTTCATTCGGTTCTATGAGGAAGCCAAATCGTTGCCTATCTCTACTTTTAATACATCTATGACATTACCTTAGCCACATTATGAGAGGACAAAAGTACAGCATTCCCCAACTTGTCATCCAAGGAAAGATCAACGGTAAGCGTATCAGAGGACCACGCCGCATTTCGTGGCTTAAGGCCCGTGGCTTAAGATGGCGAGATTTGACTCGCGCGTAAAAACTCGCGCGCATTCCAGGTACATGTGACCTCATTGAGCTGTGCACTCGCAACGTGACAGTTAACGCGCGACAAGCGCAAGCATTCGCCAAACTCTCGACAACGCGACATTTTTGTAGCCATTCCAAAATGAACTACGGGCGCTTCGAGCTCGAAATGACAGTTTTTTTGCCATTTCAAAATAAATTACGTCTGCTAGGTTGGACGATGCCAAGAACATATCTTGCTAGTATTTCGTCACATATCAAATCTCAGGAGCCATGTGTCACAACTGAGTTGTGATTGTTTTTTAAGCCCATTAAAAATGTATTACGTCACACACTGCCAAATGAAACGCGATATATGGACGCAGCACACATTTGGTACTCGAGCGTAAAGCGCTGTGAGACACGTGCCATCTGGACAAGGCCTAAGAATCTCCGTGATTAGTACGAATGCAGCTCCACCAAACTGTTCCGGGTATCAGATGATAAAGCAAAGATTACCCTTATTGTGACCCGATTTCCCGACTTCCGTTAGGCGATGGCACGTCAAGAAGAAGATTCAAGCAATGTTTAGCCACTCCATTGCAAAATAATGTGTTTACTTGATATTAAACTTATTTTATTCCGTCCAATAAATAATCCGAGCTCAAATTAATTTAATAAATTGTGCTGAATGAAATATTATACCGAGAAGTGTGCAGTCAACCATAACTTTATACAAATTGATATTTGTTTTGTGGTCTTGAGGCAATTAATTTAAAATGCCAAGTTAAATGTAACACCAGTTGTCTAAACACACACGAAATAGACGTGATGCCGAATTCCTTCCAGGAAATGGTCGGGTTAGCACTGGGGAATGATTTTTCTTGTTTTCTACGATAAAAATAATTCTGCGATGTTAATGGTACCTAGCTATATAAATATCAAACAAAATACCACTTAAAGACATAATATATTATATAAGTAGGTATATTGCTGAAAGTTTTAACTAGAGCTTTTTGTATTCTTGAAATTAAATTGATATCTGAGGATTGAATTGAGTTTATTTCAATACTGTTAATTGGCTAGGCATACATGGCAGATATTTTATACATATACCCAGAGGCGCTTTTCCCAAACGTAACATGATGCAGCCGATTCGTGAGAAAAATTAAAAGGGTGCCTCCGAAGAGTTAAAACCTGCCACTCAGTTATTAAATTATGTATATTGCAATTTGAAAAAAAATATTCACATTTCTCACAGTCTGAGTAGAAAATAGGTATTGCCCAAAGCATAACAACATCCCTCGATAAAAGTAGGGATTCTAATACCTCCTCATTAGAAGTAAAAATATTTTAATTAAGTAGGGGTATATAGCTACGAACAGCAAACAAAACAAAAAATGCGCGCCCTGTGTAAATTTGTACTCGTATCTTTGATATCTCAAATTTTAAAGCGAACTAGGCAGTTTTGACAGCTAACTTATTGTAACAATTATAGTACCTCAATACATAATTAATATGATAATATTTATCACTTTAGCCATCGATAGCCACCATGTCGTCGCTATAGGATTTGTTTCCCGAATAGACCAAATGTCAATTTTACAGGAGACGAAAAACAAATTTCACTGTCGTATATTTTAATATCAGTAGATGTAACAATCATTCTTTCTATACTGTATGATTGCAACATTATCTAAGAATAGATTCCAAGAATAATATACTGGTATAAATCATTAAATGCACAGAAAATGCGTTTTATTTACAAGTACTCACTGTGGATATTCGGGAATTTTTTAGCGCTCTCTTAGAATAATGGATATTCGGGACAAAACATGGACGTTCGGGATTTAAGACCGTAGCGTATTGCTGCACGGCCCACAGATTACTGAGTGGTCAAAAAGTACGCGCCTCAAATGTTATATTTATTTACACGATAATTGTTAATAATTACCTCTACTATTTAAATACTTAATGATCGTAATTATCCAAGTTCGTATGTAATAATAACACGCGGCAATCGCTTTTTTCGGTTTTTTTTTTTGGATTAAGTAATAAAATAGTTTTTAAGTAATTAACTATTTTTTTATTGAACGAATATTTCACAAGATTTAAGAATGTACCATTCTAATAATTGAACATACTAACATATTTTTTTAAATCACTTCTGAGAAAATATATTATAAGGTATCTACTACTTCAATTACTATCCGACGTCACGGTCATTTCTCCAATATTTTATGATGGTACTTACTCGTACTTGCTAACAATTTTATATTAATACTTTTTCCAAAAAAAAAAAAATCTATTTATATATATCTGTATATTATTATATATATATATTTCTATAATTGACAATTAAACTTATTACAAACCACCAAATAAATATTATATATTTACTATTGTAAGGAACAACAACACAAAATAATAGCATGTATAAATTAATTACCATTGGCTGCTAATATTAGGTAAGTACCAATATCCTAAGTATATAATATCCACCAAATAAATAGTTACTAACATACATATTAAATTAAAATATTAATTATCAGCGCATTCAAAAATAAATAATAGCATCGCCTTTATTTTCATGGAAATACCTAGATTAAAAGTAAAATAAAGACAAACAATGTTTGATTAATAATAATTTGAAATAATAATTATTTTTTACGTCGTAGTAGTTGCCGGGTCATACTGTAGAATTCATATAACCGTTGGGATTTTGTGTCATTTATCAAAACAAAATGCAGTTATTTAGGTTGAAATACTCACTTCCACAACTCTATTGTAAGTTCAGGGCGAACTGGTGGTGTATCAGCTATGAATAATCTCTTCAAATTTGATGAATTCACTATTAAAACAATAGTAATGTTAAAAACAATATCAATAAGACGAAATTTGAAAGAAGTCTCCAGACGGCGGAAAAATATGAAAGTGGGCGTGATTGTTTTAGAGCTAGACAGCGTGAATGTGGGAGCGAGATGCACGGCGTGAGCGCGGTTTGATTGGATAAAGTCATATTCGGGAAATAAACACTCAGTCAGAGATATATTTCGACCGAAATTAACTTGGATATTCAGGTACGAATAGTTGGACATTCGGGAGAAAATTACGGAGTAATTGTAACTTAACATGGCGTATTCGGGTTTTTTTAAAAAATATCTCTGTTCCTAGATAAAAATATATTGTTTTTATAAATGATTTCGGTAGAGTTCGATAAAAGAAATTGAACTGCATTAAAATGTCGATTTCGACAAAAATGGATATTCGGGAAACAAATCCTATAGCGACGATGTGTATAGAATAGACCCACAGGGGTGGTTTTACATGACTGAGGAAAAATGGACTCGAAATGGACCAGAGCCCACCACAGTTCCGGTTGATGAAATGAGTTGTCACAACCTTGGACGATTGTCGTCAGCTCCAACTTGATATAGATAATGTTATATTATATTGGGGCAGGCGTAACAAACTAGAATTAAATATTGATAAATGCAATCTTTTGTCGTTTACCAGGGCCTCAAAAGTGTTGTTTTTTCAATACTCGATGCATGGCAGAGTTCTGTCACGAATATCATCTGCAAGGGACCTTGGCATTACGTTTGAGAGTAAACTGACATTTGCTAGCCATATAGTTACCATTTGTAACAATGGGCTTCGTCATGTGTACCTACTTCCCGGGTCTATTCGGATGTTACGGTATTAAAACTTTTGTTTAATTCTTTAGTTTGAAACAGGCTTGAGAGTGGGTATATTGTTTGGGCACCGCATCAGTTGAAGTATGGCCTTATGGTGGAGAGAGTTCAGAAGAAATTCTTTAGACTCCTTTACTTGTGGTTGTATGGATACTATCCGTGGCTTTATCCAACTGACTTTCTCTTAGGTATACTTACATACTGCAGTCTGCAATTTAGATGAGATCTTTATTTAGCTACGTATTTTTTCGACTTATGTCCACTACGTATTATTGTACTATATATTATTATGTTTGTGTGTACGAAAATCATATACACCTACTAATTTTATTTTAATGAATAATGATACATAATATAAAATACCAATAATATCACGATTGGCTACTAATACTTCGACGATGATGCACTTTTCTGGAGGTTCAAACGACGTTTCCGATTACTAAACACATTGAAACGTTGGGAAATTTTAGTTTTCTCAGCCCACTGAAATATGCCTCGAATATAAAATAATTAATACGAATGGCTCATAAAATACGAACTACAAGCTGCGCGAACTAGGCTGACACCGCTTTTTACATTTCTTTCATGTTAACGATTCTTTTTATTCATTTTTCATGTGTTTTTCCTACAAAACACGGAATTCCTCTCTCGCCTAGCTTTGATGATGCTACTTTAGTGCTTGTTGATGAGGATGCGCTGGACTGCTGGACATATATTTAATCTATTATCAATGGCCCAACTCTGAATCCATACAGTTCTAAATTCTGTTTTAAATACAGTCTAATTTTTTGTCATAAAATCTTTAAAAGAAATCATTTTCATTCCTCTGATTTCATAATGAAACACGAATGTATAAACAGTTATTCGTTTACTTATTTAGATTTCAATTTTATGTTATTTTTTAATTATTGTATTTATTTTATTTTACCGTAAAATAGTAGGTAACAGTAACATAACATTATAATATAAGGAATTTAAAACATGGCATAACAAATTAATAATATAACACATTTAAAAAAAGTAAATAAATGATTGGATATTTATATAATATATCTATACTTATTATTACATCTTCGTAATACGTAAACTAAGGCTAGTCGATTGATTTATAGACGAGTCAATTTAAGCACTCTCACAAGTGGAATTAATAAGTGTCCAGTAGGTATCAGGAAAATGTTGAATATCTATAGTCTTTACTAATGATGAATTAAACACCATGATTTAATTCTGTCGTCAATTTGACAAGGGTTTACTATAATAGCTACTACAACTTCCTTAGTACATATACCTACCTGTTATGTTAAATTTCAATATTTATAAAAATATGTGTAGTTATTGAAATAATTTAATTCATAATTGAATTTTATAATAGATATTATGTAGATAATTTTATAGCGATTTAAGAATTATCTCAAAAAAAAAAAACCTAATATGGCTCTAAATTGACGCCGATTGCCTAGAATTACTTCGTCAACAGCGGCGTCAAATTGGCGCTGATTATCTCCAATGGGTTAAAATACTTAAAATACAGTTTTCACTAATAGTACCTATAATAAAAGTACCAACGTTGATAAAGCAAAAACTAAATAGGTACCATCGCTCAATATTGGTGATTAGGTATTTTTACTATGACTTACAATGATTCTGAATAAAATTTTGATTGAAATATATGCGTAATAAATTGGTACTATATTTTCTTGAATTATATATAAAATGCAGAGCGTTGGAGCGGACCCTTTTTTGAGTTGCTCCGCTCCAGCTCCGCTCCGGGAGTTAATACTTGCTCCGGCTCCGCTCCAGGGTCTGCTCCGCTCCGGGTAAAAAGTTTTAATATGTATACAAATGTTAAAAAAAATAAGTAGTTTTAAAATAATCGTCATTTTCATTATTAATTCTATTAAATAAAATTTTCGACAGCAAATCGTCTCTCATTATTTGCGTCTTCTGTCAAAAAAGTGAGATTGTTTAACACTTGGCAGTGTTGCCATATTTCAAATAATTACAGTGTTGCAAATTGTCAAAATATACAATTTTTATTGGATTTTAGGACGAAAATTTAATAATAAAAAGAAACATCCGGAGCTGTGGAGCACTACAAATTTTCTGTGCTCCGTTCCGCTCCCGCTCAGGGTAAAATCCGATTGCTGCAGTACTCCGTGCTCCTGCTCCGAGCTCCGCTCCAACGCTCTGGTAAAATTTGCTCGATTATTTTGATAGTCGCGAGTCGCGACATGCGTTTCTTAATTATTCTTACATTAATCGCGGTAGCGATGTTCACTAAACGGACACTTTCAGCCACCTGCGGTTAATAGAAATTGAAGTCACTTACGTAGATACTTATAACATAACTAAGAAGTTGGACCTAATTTTACAAAAGTATTCGAATAAAATGATAAGTATATTAAATGTTAAAAAAATGTGACGTCCATCGCTGTTAAATTTAGGCACCTAATTACAAACATTTTTTTTCCGCGTAGAATCAAAAAAGTGAAAAATCTCACCATTGAAAAAGTTTCAGGAAATTCGGAGAATGTCTGACAAGTAATTGATTAAAGGAAACGGGACCAAAGAAGTTTCATTTAATCACAGCACTCGAGTCATGTTAGTAAAAACTTTACTGAAATAAGTTTTCTTTCGTTAAAAAGTTGAACCGACTTTACTTTTTTTTCAGCCAGAGATTGGCGTCTGCAACCAATATGTCATGTCTGTTTGGACGATTTACGGCATTAATTATTCAGCGCTTGCCAGACAAGAAACGAGATGTCGCCGAACAAATGAGTGTGAATGTGTGGCGGCAACATTTTTGGGAGATTAATTGCCACAGGAAATCGCAAAAATGTGGGCAAGTACGCACTCAATATACCGACATAATATACACACCTACATATTATGATATATATTTTATATCATCACCATAATCAGTCTGAAGCAATCCACTGCTTGGTAAAGGCCTCTACACATACTGATTTAACTGCAATACTTAAAAAGCAGACATTTTAAACTTTGAACTAGGCATATCTTATAATCATTTTACTTTTCCGCTAAGAAAATATTTGCCATATGCGCTATCAGACGTCGGCGACGGTTTTCTTGCTGCTTTTATAGCAGCTATTGTGGGTCAGAGCACATTTGTTTGCGTGGTGACCTCAGTCTTAAGTATCCGTTCCTGAGACATTCCCAGGCGTAAAATAATCTTATATTTTTTACTTTTTCGCGAAAAAGATATTCATCTTCGTTCTTTGCCATATGCGCTGTCAGACGTCGGCGGTAATTTTGAGCATATTTTCTTTGTTTGTTGCTGCTCTTTACAGCAGCTGTTGTGGGTCAGACCACTCTTAAGAGCGTGGTGACCTCAGTCTTGGGTATCTGCTCCTGAGAGAATCCCAGGCGTAAAAAAACTACGGATGCTTCACATCCAAGGGTACGGTCTCATGATACGCTCGATTAAGATCGAGTGTAGTAAGGGGAGGGTTGGTTTGGAGGGTCTATGTTTCTGTTGATCTTTACACGGGTGGATGGGTGCTCAAACCAGTCTGTAAAGTTCTTGAACCAGGACATTCCTCTTCTACATAGGTCTTGCTTACGGGAAATCTTCCCCTGCTGATAACACGCAGAATTTGTTACGTAACTTTTGGGATGCCACACAGAGTGGCCGAAGTATGTCAACTTTATAGTTTTTCGTTTTAAATTAGGTATTTATTTAGCCAAACGAAACCTGAATGTTAATAATGGAATATTTACGTACTTAGATAAGGATAAATTTATTTTAATTATTGACAATTATTTGTCATCAAGGTGCTATGTAACAAGGTATGTGTCTTGTGCGTCAAATACAACATATAGGTAGGTACATATATCTAAGAAAAGTGTATATGCTATTTAAAAAAATCAGTAAACCCAAATCACATACTATTTTTATTACCACACATATATTATTTACCAATTATACTAAAAGATAATAAATTCCAACGGATTTAAATTCAAATTCCATCAAGTACCTTCGGTCGATGGTATCTATTAATATTAAAAGATAATACTGTTAGAATTGATTATAATTAAAATAGAATTGAAATACAATATAATGGTAGGGAATAAATTGAAAGAAAAAATCATATTAAAAGGAATAAAATCAGTGCAAAAATAATAGAAAAAGATTTATTTGTTTTTCAATAACATGAAAGATTTCCACGAAACTAAGAAATACTTTGTAGCATATTAGCATCATTAATTGCCTGTGATGCCTCATTATTTTTTTAAATTCATAAAACTGTCATAATACTAAAATATTTTTTGCAACAAAAAATAAATTAATGTTTTAGAACAGCTGACTAGTATGAAGTGTGACAATTAAATTAATTTTTATGTTATTTATGAGATATGATTCTGTAATATTGTGAGAAATAAGATTATCATAATGTATTGTGCTAGAGTAGCAGTGATAGAAGTAGCAACAACTAATATAGTACGAATGGTATTTATATGAGATGTTATTTTTTGTAGTAGGTAGTGAATTAAAAACTCATATGCTGATAAAAAAAAATAGTTATGCGTGGGCTTATTATCTTTTCAATTAGGTAAAGTAGGTATCCGAATGGTGACACTGTTAAAATTAAACATTCAATTTATTAAAGTCGACAAAAATGCCGCATTGGCAGACTTTTTGACACAGGCTCTTAATTTTAAAATTATTATTGCGATAGAACTTTTAACCGCATTCACGTGGGAAGTTGGTAGGTAGGATTCAACCAATGGGACAAGATTAAATGAATAGCAGTAAAAGAATATATTGTTAAATAAAAATTAGAAAACCTGTGCAATTTTTTGAACAATGTAAATGATTAGATATTTAGGTAGTTTATCTGTAGTATTCATTAAATCTGTCTTCAGTTTCCACTGAAGGACAGGGTCCTCCCTTTGTATATTCTAGTCCTCACAGTTTTGCGTCGCTTACACCCATTCAGTATTCCAGAAAATGATCTATTTACCTGTATCCATATCTCTAGAGGACATAGACATTCATAGCCTAACTCTAACATATCATTTGTCACTTGTAGTTTTATATGGTACCTATTGATATAGAAGGGTTTATATCAGAGAGTTTGGTTTCACTTTAATTAAAACTGCGGATTCAGGGAAATTAAATAAAATATTATGTATTTTTTGCTTTTCACACGATATACTCGTACCAGACATAGATATTGATTAAAGTAATTATTTTTATCAATATTTCACGGGCACATACACTCGATATAATATTTTTTTTCCTAATTCTGTTGATTACAGAATTATTGATGTGGGATTTAGGCATTTATTGCGTTATTTGGTATCACTATGTATATTTTTACCGCCTTGGGGTAGGTTTGTCATAAAAACTAGAAATATTAGTTATCCAGTGAGCCGTTTGCATTAATGGCGTACATTTTTATAATACTGTCATCAATACAGTAATAATACATATATTATGTTTACTAGCAATGTTGCGTGATCTTCAAAACTGCACAATAGATCTCTATATTAAGATTTTTATAATATAATTACCAATCAAAGCTTGTTTACATTTGAATTATACAATTCGCGGAATATTAATTTATTTTTAACGATTATTGCGTAATGTCACAGCAAGTTCTATATTACAAGATGAAAGGAAACATTTGATTAACATTAGTCTTCGTAACAACCATTAGCCTTTGATTATTATAGGTAGATACATAGTGTAATTAACCACTGATTCAAATCATAATATACCTGTATTACTTTGCACATTTATTCATTCGCCACGCCCGTTGCCCAGGTGTCCACTGAATCGTCCTAAAGTAACCATTCGTGAGTAAGTAGTTAGTGACGTTTAATGTGACGTTATTATATCAGTTATATTTTCATCAACATAAGTTATTTATGTGTATTCTTTGTTTAGTTACTATAGTAATGCATTCATTCATGCAAAAATACTACCTATTTTTAAAAAAGTACCCAGTGTGCATAATAATATATTTTTTTAAGTTAGTAATCACTGGTCTATGATTCAAAGTACGGGCGCCCATGGTGGGTAGGTAGGTGGTGTCAACGTATGGACCGCACCTCTGATCGCTTTGACACTTTCCCAATTTAATTTGCGTGTTTTGGAAACCACAAGTCAAAGACAAATGCGAGAGAGCCGCAATAACGTGTGCCTCAAAACTCCCCAACTGCTAATTGTCTTGACAGCGTTTTAAACGATTTTCATTTTGGAATTTGTTTCATGAGACTTTCAGTACCAAGTGAAAGTGCCTATAGCCTAGCAGACGTCGAAATATTTATTTATTGAAATTGAATATACTTATTTATTTTTATTTTCTAATATCATTATTATCATCATCATCATCAGCATGCATCAATCAATTGGACGGAACTGAACTATTTCGTTGGTCTCCACTTTTAACTTCCATATGTTGTACCTATAAGAAATCTTGTGTACCTACCATCGTATGACTAAATGTGTCTATCGACTGTCCTTCCTTTCACCTACATGCCCTGTCTATTCGCATTTGAGGTCTATTACATCGCATACTAGAGTATACGTTTTTTGCACTCTTTGCTATACTGAAACGCCTCTTTGCCTGATTACCTCGCATAAAATTAGATCAAATTATATTCACTTGTATTAATATATTATGTAGTAAGTAATAAATAAATAAATAGATGATAATTATGTAAAACAAATATTTTTAGAATATATTAAATCATTTTCATCCTAGAGCCGGAGTCGGTTGCTATTAAAAAAACTGTTTATTACAATATATTGTTATATAATAATATATTCTCGTAGATGGAGAGTATTTTTCTTTAAATTAAATTAACCTCAAAATGTAGAGGTAGGTACAGTTTTAACGAATTAGGAAGATTAGTTCTTATCGCTTCATTTATAGTATCTTTTCGGACTTGGTAGAGGGCAGAGTTTTGGATTCAATTGAACTTTTGAATTACAATACTTAAAGGCGATTCTGTCAGTCGGCAGGTTGAAAAATGGCGGCCTTTTCTACATGTACCTAGTAATTAATAATTTTAATTAGTTAATCATTTTTTAATATCTCCCGGTTATGATTGTTTACTTTATGTCATTAACTTTGTATGTATGACATACGGTGCAATTACGTAATAAGTTGATTTAGATTTTCTGTGATTATTCATATAAATGTTAATAATATTTTTATTAGTAGATATTTGAACTTCTTTTACGCTCGTAACAGTCATGAAAAGCAGTTTTTTTTCATCAGAGTGCAGACCTGGAAAATAAATATCATTTAACCCATAGCTTACGGGCCGCACAAAATTGTGTTTTTGCTAATTACTTTTCAAATGAAAATTAACACGTTAATTACAAAATTAATTAAAAGGGCCCGTAAGCATTGTGTTAATATTAGTGAGATGTTTGATTCTGTAATGCGAAGTGCCTAACCTAACCGTAAAAAAAATATTTTTTTAAAAACGGTACATGTTCAAACACGCGCGTTAACATGATCTTACTCCTTACTTCATAATATATATCATTTGTCAATGTATGGCTACGGTCGTATGTTGTAGCTTAACCACTGGGAAATGCCAATAGAAACGGCGTATTTCAAAAAAATACTACGAGTACCTTATTCTTAGGTCAATAATTATTATAAAGCAATCATTATTCGTAGGGTTTTTATCACATTTAAATGATCAGAGACATAGCTTATAATCAGTATCTTTAGAATTATCTTCAAATGTGTTAATCGTGCCCATTTTTTGAATAATAAAATGCCCAATGCTTGTCAAATTTGGGCTCACAAAGATTATAAAATATAATTTTATATCGCAAATATGTCACTATATAATGTTAACGTTATTTTTACTAATGGTTTTGTAAATACGTGTAAAAATTAATACATCTAAAAAATCTTAACACCACTGCACATGGATGTACTGAAATATGACGATATTCTAAAACATTAGAGCGAGAGGTTTAAAAAAATACTATTTTATGTAATAAAAATACTTTACGCAGTCATCGAATGTTTAAATTAAATATAAAGGATAATAAGACATAAAAATTATATAAATAGATTATCTACAACGTTTAAGGAATGTCCAGGGTTATGCTCTGAAAATACCATCAAAGCTCCATTTTGACCTACGCTGCGCATGTGGGCCCTTAAATAATTGTGAAGTTTCACAGATGAATTTGGAAAAATGTCCCCTGATGTCGGTTATAAAACTTGGTGTAGGTAGTTCATTTCTTCCAAATAAAAAAAGTTTGATCCAGTTCGATTTTCCTGTCAAAGTAATAAGACGCGTTCGTTTACTCTTACTCGATACTTTTACGCGCACATGTGATGTGCAAAACTGTCAACTTTGCAAATTCTACTATCTGTCACAAAAAAAATTAGAAAACTAGTATTCATTCTGACATTCTATAAAAAAAATCCACCCCTTTTCTCCCGCGATTCCCAGCTCCCGTATTCGTCTGGAGAGCCAGAGGGCGGATTGTTAGTAAGTACCTACATATCGGAAACTACTCATTCCTAAAACACAATGTTTGAATTTAATATAATATATAGAGATATAACATATCGTGACTGACAATGATGGATTTAAATGGAATTAAAAAAAATATGCAAAACCTTTTAAAGTAGAAAATTATGTTCTGATAGTAATTAAACTATTCACAAGGTCAGTTTAGTCATATTATTCATCTTTGTTTTTAATGGCCAAGTTAAAATCATTATTTTAATTATTCTTCTACGAATTGTTGTCATAATTGTTTGACTAAAACTATATCAAGCAAAGCAGATTTTTTTATATCGTGAGTAGCAAGAAAATAGCTTACCGAAAAGCTGCAGTGGTTTTTGACCATCAAAGAGCAATTCCACGAATCAATTTCATACAATAAAGTGATATGATGTATGTATTTATAACGACTTGGGCGGGACGTGGTTGTATTTTGTTCTATGACAAATGTTTGCTGTTAAGATTGTACTCCGATTAAAAGCTTTTTATCAAATTAGACACACATGGAAAAGGCAAGTAAAAACAATAGTACTAAAAATTAACCAAGTATTAAAATATACAACTTTATAAATTTGTATATAATATTAGATAGTTGGTTGGGCCGATTGTGGGGCTGTCGTCCTTATTCCCTACCTACTCAAATCCTCTTATTTATTATTGTCACAATACCAAGTGACCGACAGTTACGGGTCAGGAATCGACCGTAATTCCGAAGGACATCCACCGACTTCAAGACAGCCGTCGTGCGTGAGTCAGCTCAAGACAACTGGTGTGCGTGTTAGCCGGTTACCGCTAAACCACAGTTTATTGATTAATTCAATTATAATACAGACTGATTCAGAAGTTGTTCGTGGGCCACGGCCGAGCCAGCTTGATATATCGTGATCGTCATCCTAGCGATACTTCTGAACACCTGACAAGCCGTGATACCGGCTCTCATCATTCGTCAACCTCATATAAATATATTATCCATAAACAGTGTACCGTCAAGTGCCGCGCACTGGGTAACCCAAACAAACAATACCGCGCGAGTGCAACCAGACCACGAAGCCATCATCAACATCATAAAAGGTCAGTGTCTAGCATCCTGTTAAATAACCCCCCCCCCCTATCTAGATCCACCATTACCTTCAAAATTATACACTGCTAAAAGCGCCACCAATAGTTTTTAGAAGTGTTAAAATGTGACAAGCTCCTGGTAGTGATCTAAAAAATCAAGTCGTAAGCGGTTTTTTTGTTTAAACATAATTAAATACTCGTACTATCACAAATACAAAAGAAGCACAGCTCTTGAATCTAAATACATGTATGTATAACGCAAATTATCTTATAGCTACTACAACGCGCAAGAAGGCTGAATAGTGTATAGCATGCTTTTACTTCGAGCATATTTCCCGCAGTATAATCTATTCTAGATAATAATGCTGGGAAAGGTGGTAAGAAACAGAGGCGCAGATATAATGAGATTATTTTTTGGTACACAACCTCCATAAGTAACTCAATATCCGAGGCATTGATGGTCAAAATAAGGATATTTACGACAATAACAACCTTCGATAGATTTTTCTTGATACTCGTACTTTAGAAAGCAATGTGGCTTTGGCTTAGACTGTTAATTATACTATTAATTACTAGTTTATAATATATTTATTTATCGATTTTCATAATTTAAAAACGAAAAAATATACACGTGACGTCATTAAAGATTACGCCAAGACAGCGTACATTATTTCTTTTTACATACCTGCATAAAATACAGGTAATATATTAGAAAAAATCCATTTAGGCAACAAAAATAAATTTAAAAAATAATAAACACATCACATCACTGAATATGTATATGTCTTCGGGCGGTAAGTGAGTCGAATAGTGCTTGCAATTGGTACCTATCTCATAAAGTCATAATTAAGCTTGACGCGAAGAAATATTTCTAATAAAATATATTATGCTCATAAGCAAAATAGGTATTCTTACTTCATATCTTAAAAAAAAAATTGTTTAATGAATGTATCTATCTTAGTTGGTTTTTTCCTTGAGTCTTCTCGGATTGATGTGATATAATTCAACATCTTTGTCCGCCGGAAACCGCAAAAATTCTTAACTCTACACAAATAATGATTTGCAAATGACTTCAAATCAATAATGCTTTTAAGGATGCTAATAATACAGCCATGTCATGACGCTGATGAAGAAAAAATTATATTCATTTCTTCAAATTCTTCGAAGATCCAAACTTGCAAAGGTATATTCTAAATATTCCATTGAAATCGGATATATGTTTTCTTTTGCTTTAATCTTTATTACATTTTTCAACTTGTCGTTCGTAGATTCATGAAATAGATAATGTATATGAAATAATGTACATTTTGGAATTTAGACAGCGGATTATTTTTAGGAAATATATTATCAATGGTGACTTCATTTTATTTCTAACCGGAAACCCTATAAATGCCACTGCGGATTAATTCCGGAATCGAAAAATTATAATGACTATGTACCTAAGTTCACTTTCATGAAAGATTATTTAAAAAAATAGGTTTCTCTAATTTTTAATTTAGATATAAATGACTATATATTATTCTAACGCCCACGGTGGCCGCGCGGCATAAGCGTTGGACTATAAAGCCGTGGGTCCCAGGTTGGAATCCTGGGTCTGGCAAGTACACATATTGTTTTTCAATTTGTGTGTGTCAGGGTAAGGACCTAATAGGTTGAGCAAGTGGCTGACATCCATTTCTCGTAAAAAACAAAATCTGTCAATACAAACCTCCACTCTGTGGAGGTCCATATGATCCTATCAGGATCGGACATGGTCGGAAAAAAAAATATTATTCTATTGACCCATATTTTCTTTATATATATATTATTTTGGATCGTTCATTATCAAGCCAGTCTTAATGTTATTGGATAAAGGTTTTTTCATTGGTCGATATACCAACATCATCCGACAACAACCTTTATTTATGGCAGCGATTTCCAAACTGGGAGGCGCGGACCAGTGCAAAGGGAGGCGTGAAAAGTTGAACAGAAATGGTTTTCAGTTTTGCAAGTGCATAAGTTCATAAAACGCCATACTACTGTTGATTAAAATTGATTGATTTGTTGATGAACAAAATGATGAATTTGGATTGACTAATTACTATTAAAAGGGAAAAATTGATAGAATTATCATGTGAAACTTCATTGAAACAAACATTTCAGACTGAAACTCACGTAAAATTTTGGTTGAATCAAAGTGTGGAATATAATACTTTGTCAAGTTACTATTATTCGTAACATCATATTTATGAGAAACGGGATTTTCTGCATTAGCGGCAATGAAATTCAAATATCGAGCCCGTTTAGTAGTAAAAAAAGAGCTACGAGTTTTTCAATTTGTGTATAAATCAGAGAATGGACCTAATAGGTTGAGTTAACCAAGTGGTTAACATCCATTTCTCGTAAAAAACAAAAAAATCTGTTAATACAAATCTCCAGTCTGTGGAGGCCCATATGATCTTATTAGTATCGGACATGTCGAAGGTAGCACTCTCCTCAATAACAAATAATGAATAAAGCACAACCATCGCATTAAAAATAAATTAATTTAAAAATCAACATATTATATAATACACAGTAAACCCTTTTTATTTTCTGTAAATTACGTTTGTTTCCCATTTTTCTGTATTATTTTATGAAATTAAGGGAGGGGGGGAGGCGCCAAGATTAGATTTTTTTAAAGGGGGGGCTAGTAACAAAAAGTTTGGAAACCACTGATTTATGGAATATCTTATAGCGTAACAACGTCAGCAGTGTTATTCTAACTAGGTAACATGACAACACGTTTCGAGTTATTTTACTTGATCCAAAACGGACAAGGCGGTTATCTACAATAATTCGTGGGTCGGGATGTGTAGTCAGGTAAGTCACAAAATAGCAAAAATGAGATATGAATGCCACTATACTAAAAAAAAAATTATCTTTCATTGTGTGTAGTCAGGTAAGCCGTACGTCTCACCATTGGCGAGATGCAGTTTCAGTCAAAACATATTTTTTATCAGTGTTGATTTTTGTGAATCTAATGTATTTTTTAAGATATTTTGAGAAATTTTGAATCATATTATAATAAATTATGACTTATATAAATAAGTAGGTATGTGTATTATTTGTAAATAATAAAAATATACCAAATTTATCGAATTTGATTTATTTAAATCTAAAAACACGTACACAATATCCAAACAAATAATCTTGCTTCTAGGTTCAACCACATACTCCAATAACTTGTATGTTCGCGATTCATTGATAGCATAAAAGATCCTGATTTTAATATTCAAGAATTAATAGTCTAATTTACCAACATTGAAGAACCACGCCCTTCATGCTCAAATAGTGCTTCCACGATTACACATCACAACGATGTTTTAACCTGTTACCCTCGTTCTCGATTGAGAAGTAAAAATCACCAAAAATGTAACTTAAGGGACGATACAAAGCCTTCAGAAATGATAAAAAAGTTGCACGAAACTGGCTAAAGTTACACAACAACTACCTATAATGGAAGTTATGAATTTTAAAATGAAGAGTTATGAAAAAAGTCGTATCTGACAAAGCGAACCAGGAAAACAACATTTTCGCCAAGTAACAGTTCAATGTTACTTGACTGTTGAACTGTTACGGAAACCAATTTGTAAAGGTTGTACACTAAAAACATTAAGTGAAAGTCACATTTTTTTTAATATGTTTTGAAAAAAAAGTGCGACTACTTCCGGTATAGGTACTTATTCAAGAAGATGCAAGAGGAAAAATATCTCTAAAAACAAAGATAGCGAAGAAGATATGCAAATAGCAAAGACACATATACTCTCAACTCCATCAGTATAAGATTCATAGCTCGAGAAAGGACTGTCAGAAAATACTTACCGCCACATTTGACAATAATTGTGATGTATTCTCAATATTTGAAGAGTTATTAGCTCTAATCCCATCAATATTCGTTTATACGCAGAAATATTCCATGGCATGAACTTAACATTCAAACGGCCAAATAAGGATACTTGCCAAAAATACGATAAACTTAACTTAATTAAGAATTCCACCAACGATGAAGAAATAAATAAAAATCGTGAGGATTTGAAAGAGCATCATGACGAAGCTGACTTTGCATGTTCAGCTAAAAGTTGTGATAAAGAGTACTTGCAAGATTCCTCTTGCCAAATTGTAACATTTGACATGCAGCAAAGTTCCCATGCCTTTTACAAACGACATTTGACAGTGCATGATTGTGATAATAACTAGGGATATTGCTATGTATGCCATGAGACTCTTGCTAATAGAGAAGCTAACGATATCGCTTCATGTCTGTTAAAATACTTAACCAAGGGGATACATGATAATATTAAGCATGTGATCATGTATTCTGATAGATGTGCGGGTCAAAACAAAAATAGCCACGTAGCTGTAATGTGCATGATAGCAGTAAAACATTCTGAGACTTTAAACAAAATTGATCACACTTTTTAGTCCCTGGCCACACACATATGGAGTGCGATAGTGATCATCGCATAATTGAGAAGAAAAAAAAGACATTTGGTGGAACGATCGAACATCCTCATGATTGGGCCAAATCAATGTGTGAGGCTGCAAAGAAAAATCCTTTTAAAGTCACTGAAATGACTCGTGCAGATTTTTTAACTACTCGGATCGATTAAAAGGACCATTGCCACTCAGAAAAATAGACACAGATGGGAATAAGTTTGTTTGGAGAGATGTTAAGTGGCTTCAATTCAACAAAAACGAACCGGGAATAGTGAAATTTAAAAGAACTCTCGACGAGACGACTGCATTTTAACAAATTTCATATATAAGACGAGACAAGACGAAAGATTTGATAGACTTACTTCCATACATTTCACCGTATTATAGAGAATTTTATGAGTCACTTGAGACATCTGAGATAGTCAGTGATATTTAACCTGATACCATTGAAGAAATCCATACTGAAGTTTAATGATAACGATGAACCTTTATAATATTCAGGTTTGTGTGCCTTTTCACTACTTAAATGACATTAAAGTAAAAAAAAGTTATAAAAATGCTACTTTTAAATTTATATAATATTTTGTTAAATAAATCAATAATAATAATGTATAAAATGTGTGTTTTATTGCTAATATTAGTCGGATTAACATGAAAACATAACAATATTACTTTGTGCGTAGTAAGGTAAGTCAATCATTTTTTGTGCAAATCCAGTTAAGTCAATTCCCTTTTTTTAAAACCAATTAAGTTTTAATGAAACAAAATAGTTAGAGTACTTCTAGGACATATAATTGAAAGCCAATTACATGTACTTTGATTTGTTATCCATAAAAAAACATAACTATAATTAGGGGAATGTGGGGAATTTTTTGAACTTTGTTTTTGCTATATCTCAAAATGACAATTTGTGACTTATCTGACTTCACATCCCGACCCACGAATTGCTAACACAGTGAGTGATAAGCGGGCTAAGACACGGACCGGCATTACTTGATTCCAAAGGCATCCGATTAGAATTTCCAATTGATTTAAAAAAATCTAATATGATGCATTTGGAATCAAATATGACGTGTTTAAAAAATGTGTTGTGGTACTACTCAACGACATCTCGCGGTGACTATAAGTTGAAGCGGAGCTGGTGTCTTATATTTGTACCTATTCATTATCAAGATCGCTGCATCTCAATTCCCAATATTTAATTGTCGTATTAACTCCTGACTACCACACAAGCCAGTTTTTGACTGGCCACGGTGGATTCGCTACCAAAATCTTCGAGCTTGGACATGTCATCCGACCAACGCGTCAACTTTCAGAGAACTATAAGTATATAGGATGCAAGCCACATCCTATGAAAATGGCCGAGAATCTGCTCCGATTGGGAATAGATGCTCAAATCTGTCCAACCACCTGTTGGCTCCATTGTCCGTCCAACATGATTGCCACAAAGGCTAATTATAATGCTTTTAAGAAATTTGTTGTGTGGTGTCTTATTGCGGACTTGTAGATCTCTTCACATACGTTTGTATGTCAGTATTGTTTTAGCTTTATTTTTGTATTATATTATATAGATATCATTAAATTTATTTATTTTTATGTTAGTTCTCCATGCTTTTCTCTACCATGGCACTTTTTATTAAATAAAATCAACTCAGTCAAATCTCACTTGAGAGCATGTATTTTAAGTTGTGTATTTTCAACTGAAAAATTACCAGGTGTTAAAAACTGCTGATGTTTCACAGCCAAACGTAGGGCCTCGTGATATACTCTAGTGTGGTGCAGGGCGGTTTGTTTGGAGGCGTCTTTGTTAGTGTTGTCGCATTCTATCTTGCTTTAAAGCAGTTAACACCTCATGAGCGGCCGTGTTAAAAAACATCACGCCCGAATGTTCACATCCCGGGATAATTATTAACTGTCTGAATACGATACAGAATATTTATCACTTTTTTTTATTGATTTTGGAGTTAAGTGATAGTAGTAGAATAGCCCTCCAGCGGGTCTATTCTATACACAAGGCTGCTTTCGGTCCGCTACGGCAGCTAAATAGGGTAGTAAAGTATCGAATTATTAACACATATTGTAACAATTACATTTTACATTTTACTGAGCTCCCACGTAAGTAGGTATATAAAAATCCCGTTCCCTATAAATAGTGGCTATCATTAGAAGAGGAACTGTTTCTACTTAGGGCTTTTATGATTAGGGGTAACAAATAAAATGGTTTAATAGATAATGCTACATACTAATGCGTATCATGTGACTTATAACAGTCGTTATTATTTCAGTCTTCTCCTTTTTTAGACTTTACGTAGGTATATAATATTATTTAGTATTTTGGAAATCTTCTTATCCCTAAATGATTATTTAACCCTAGTCTTCAATGTAACTTAACTTGACAGCATATAGCATTATAACCACCCTCAAGTGTTACGAGTAGCTTTATTATTTATAGTAATACTGCTAAGTTAGTTGTATTATGAGTGTTATATACCACCATAAAAAGGCAATACCAGTGGAAGTGTTGTTTTATTAAAGCGTTTACTTTATTTCTGAATTTAAATCGCCATAACAAACTGCTCACTATCTTATGGCAGTTTAGAGCTTTTCCTTCTAATATTTTTGTTTTTAATACTTAATATAATTTTAAAACACAATTGTCGTGTATGTCATAATATATATCATTATTACACTCGTACATTGTTATTGGTTAAACATTAGAATCTGTGGAGGCCCATATAATGGTGTCGGCTTATTACGACCATTTTATACAGCAAGGTTTCAAGACTCCCTGAAAATATTTCACACAAGTTCTAAAACATCGGAAAATAATCTTGATAGTCCAATATAGTCGTCTGACAGTGACTCCTTGGGCCGTTGCCGGAACCCGGAGAGGGGTGAAAAGCATTATAAGGGGTAAAAAGAGGCTGAGTGTGACCGACTACAGAGAGAATGCTTAGAATATAGATATATGTTCGATGGTTGTGCAGCCGGCCATATTATAACTGAATAGTCTGTAGCGTCAGCTAAGTAAGGTAAGTATTTCATCGTTCGCCATTATTACTATAAGGCATTCAAATAAGTTTATACAATGGGCATCATTTGCCGGTTGCTTAGAATTAATATATGACTTGGTATTCGAAAATAGCTGCATGTGGTATACATTTTATTAATTATTAATAAGATGGACTCACGTGCATTGGCCAAATAGTTTAGAAGTGAGTCTCGTTGCAAAATTACTAAGAAGCTTTATGATAAAGTATATCACAGATAATCAATATATACATGCATATTTACGTCTGTACGTATTTTAACAATATGTTTTTGTAAAAGATTTTGAACACTGCCAAGCAATTGCAAATGTAGTTCAAAAACTAATACGATTTGCAAGAAAACCCCGAAAGAGCGATCAGATATTCCCAGCGCGTGCAAAGCTCTATGTTTTTCCAAAGCGCCCCATACAAAAATGCGATCAGGCATCGGACATTCCGATTCTGGGCTCGTTTTCCTCCCCATTTCTTCAACAAGATTAAAGAATATCGATGCGTTTCTTTTTAGAATTATTACGGCATCTCTAGAAGGCCATTAGATGCGTTTTTATAGTGGATAGTTAAAGAAAAGGCCTGCGCGGTAGTAAATACTCTCAACCGGGAAAGGTTCCAACAGCAATTTTTACTATATCGACTTGTTGAATAGTTCAATGATATACAAATATAAAATTAGAATTGGTTTTATTTATGAAACTGTATTTACTTCTTATTTTATAGCACTATAGTCTAAATCGGGACTCACCACTCTTCCTCCACGTCATTCGGTTCTCCCTGCTCTCTTTCAGACGTCCTTCTCTAAAATTGTCTCTCCAGTGAAGTCTCGAGCTTTTCTTTCCTGCACTAGGAATCCATCGAGTTTTTTTCGGCATACGTCGCTAATTCATTGCAACACATTTAAGTTATATGATTTTAAAATGTATCTATGGAGAGTCGCGGCTCCTCGAATATGTACCTAAATGTTACGTTTCGTTATTGTGCTGAATTTTTCACACCACTCCACCATTTACAGGACCATAATATATTTGCCATCAATATGGTCTAGGATTTACCTCTATACGATACTTACTATATGGCAGTGGCGAAGGCTGACTTTTGGAAAGAGTCAGGCTGTGGAGATCTAAGAAAAAGAGCACACTTGACAGGTATACTTACGAGAAATATAATATACTACGATATTACCATCATTTAATTCAATGAAACTTCAAAAACTCACTAACGACATAAAATTGGCCGAAGAGTTTAAATTACTTAGGTACCTACGTATTTTTCAAAACATTTATACCTACACATCAAAAATTATTAGATAAAATTATTTTTTATTTTTAAAAAACTACTCCATATAAATATATTTTTTAAATTATCTAATTATTAATTATTTTTGACAAAGTGCAGCCATGACAACAATATTCTGCGCGAAGGTTTTAGGCTCTGCGATAGGAGTCTACCATATTTTATACAATTCGATAGACTGGCTGAGGTTACGTGACGTAAAGTCCATACGAAAAAAAATCACAATTCCTTCACACATCATCCGACCTTTATTTACGTCAAGACATATGGCGCGCTGTGGTATATATATATTTTTTTAAATCTTTGCAGATTCTTTTGTAATCTGTATAATACATTCCTACATAATATGTGAAATCTGTATTTTGCAAATTAAATTAATTTTATAGAATATTTAAGTAGGTATATACATAAATGTTCATATGCAATTAAAAAATATTTTTCTTACGAAGGTAGGCTTTAAGTAATCGCCTAGTATGGAGTCTTCGCCACTGACATTGCGTTGAAGTACCTAAGTATAGTAGTTTCTTCCGTTATTGGTTTATATTATTATTGTATATAATATTTATTTTGTTATAAGTTTACTTAGTTACTGTGTTTTTATGTATACATTCCTGGACCTTACGATAATAAGGGAGTAGTATTTGCTATTTCCTGGGGCGATGTACTTTCTGACTTACTGACGGTAGAAGCATCATTGTTTTTGGTGATACTGGATCCAAGATATATAAAATGTTTATCCACTACAACATTGTAGGCATATTTAATGTGATATGATGTCTGGCTGGTACCCTCTCATGCTTAGTTAGTCTTATATTATTTTATCCCGGGGGTTATCTTCATTTGACTCTCAACATAATCTGCCTGCTCAATATTTTGACTACATAGTTTGAGCGGGTTGACTCCGCATAAACGACCACTATGCATTCCATTGGCGTGGCTATACGTATTGGGCCCCTATGCAAAAATTATACATGGCCTTTCTCAGTTTTCATATAAAAAAATCATTAAAAATCAAAGTCGAAATCTATCTTTAATTGTTTCATCTAAAATTGTCTAATTTTATTTTATTTAATGCTTTTTGTATTCGCCTGTTATCCTATATTGGGACCATCACTTATTCTTTTATTGTTAATCTTATATTGTATTCTTCTTTGATTAATCCTATTGGTTGACCTAAATAAATAAATAATATCCCCACTACTCATGATTTTCCCATTCAAAAAATCATTTTTCTTGTAAGTGTGATGTTTAACAACTATCTTTTGCTCACATTAAATAGGTAGCTCTTTACGCCCACCATACATAATCGCCCATAATTATTATAACATTATATAATTAGGTACATAAACTAAAACATACTTGATAAAACTCACAATATTAGCGAAAGACTTGTCGTAAAGAATTTTTAATGTACACGAAGAGATTATGTTTTTTGTAATAATAAAATATTTTTTTCAAAAAAAATCCTCAAAGTGCGAAAATTGAATAAACCGGGAAAATTTATGTTCTGAAATGACATGACGAAAAAGGATGACTCTACGTTTGCTTAGTGAATCAAAATACTTGTGGGAACATCCTTTCATAATACCTAATAATATGTAGGTAACCTTAGTGTTGACACAGCAAAAATTCTTCACAAAGTAAAATTCATCATTATCGTTCTCGTCATCTTCGTGTACCTATCACAAATAAGAGAACATGTTGACTTTAAAACAAAGAGACGCCGAAAGGTATAAAAGGTTAAATAGTATTATCCTCATATGATTCTGAAAATGTTTTATGAATCATCGATATATCGGCTGAGTCGTAGCAGCAAATATGTCTGCATGAATGATTCAACTAAACTTGTGAATGAATATTTAATTCGTGAGTGAAATATAATATAATCTTGCATCTATGTGGTTTTATCCACTTACGATTTGGCATACTTATTTACACAATATCACATTATTATCAGATGCGCGACAACACGATATGGGTCCTACCTTCCTTCAATAACTCTCTTCATGTATTGGAGGTAGGTACCGTGAGTATACGGCAGTCATTGGTAGCTCCATCTACCTATAGACATTTTTGGTCTGCCTCTTCTGCATTCAACTAGATTGCTCGACGTTAGTTTCTTTGGTGGTTCGTTATCATTTATACGGTCGACATAATACCTGTCACAGTCTTACTAGATTAGGCAGCACTGTATTTTTCTTACAGACCATAATATGCTTCAGTCGTAAAAGTGCGGCCACACCGGCAACAAGTCGCGCGACAACTCGTTAAATTTTACGATAATTATCATAATTGCTTAAGAAATTTTACGATAATTATCATGCTTATCGTAAAATTTAACGAGTTGTCGCGCGACTTGTTTTCGGTGTGGACCCGGCATAAGACTCGTAAGTAGTATACCATTTTATGTAATAATTGTTTGAATAAATACGGTGGAGAATAAGAATAACCGTCACATCTCTTTATGTAGCTTTATGTACTTTAATTTTTATTTTTATTGAACCCAGCTTCGGTATTGTGATCCTACCAACGCTTGAAATATAAAAGAATTTCAAATTGCACACATTATTATTTATATCAATTTATGTTTTTAAAATAAAAAATATACCATAATGCACTTATTATTATAAAATCTTACTGACATATCCGAGACAACTTATTGACATAGGAATGATAAAAAATAATTAAGTATGTAATATTAATAAGATGTGAATATTCTTTTATTTTGTTATCTGTCAATTCACGGTGGAACTGCATTGTATTGTTATTTTTATTTAATAAAACGCAATTTGTTTATAGTACTTATTCCACTTTAATTAATATATTAGGACGAAACCGGTCCTAATATATTAATTAAAGTGGAATAAGTACTATAAAAAAATTTGCGTTTTATTAAATAAAAACAACAATGTGAATATTCAACAAACTCCCATCACATTTATATTTTCAAGTTTTATTTTTATTTTTGATGTTTTGGATAAGAAACAATAATATGTAGATTCCTATCGATTATTTAAAACGGTTAAAAATGTAATTCTTTAGCTAAATTTATTTCATAACATTTTTTGTTTTCTATCGCAAAATATGTACTTCCCGTAAATCTACAGTGGCACTGTAGTTCGCCATGAGGTTCTGTTTAAATAAATCAAATATTAGGTAGGTACTTTAATAATATGTATTTTATACATTTACAAAACACTAATACATAATATGATTCAGTGAGCGCTTATAAATTGAAGTGTGTACCTACTAGTCAAAATGCTTTTCATCCATACAGTAATAATTGAGTCTCACAAAATACAATACCTATAAGGTATATAATAGTAGGTATAGGATATGGCTACAAAGAACCAACCATTCAGATCATCACGAACATTATCAATTTGTAATTATAAGACTTTGCGAAGTCTTTTGTTTTAGAAGCTATCGACATTATCCGTACTGTACAGAGATCATTGAAACAAATAAATAAAAAATACTACAATATATAAGTTCGTAGGTACCTACTAAGATTTAATTTCTTCGCTTCATCAGAGTTGCTCGTGACGCAATTAATAACCTCTCGCTGAAGGACAGTGGCGTACCATCGCTTTATTGCTCCTTTATATAAAACAATGTATCGAAATGGTACCTATAGTCTGTAACATCGTGATTTAGAAAATGCGGTTATTCTTTGTTTTAGAGATGTGACGTAATTCTACTTTTTTAAAACATCTATGAACTTGTATTTTACTCTTCGTGATAAATTTAAAAAAAAATGTATAGGTATTGTTAAAATCGATTGAATATTATAAAATTATCTGACAGTAAGCTATACGGTTATATCTATATTGTACCTATAGGTACTAGGTAGACACATTTTATACGGCTATGTGACGCTAAAAAATAACTTATCGTTTAATTTAATATGTTGTCGAATCCACTTAAAATAAAATGTATTAACTGCTGTGTAAAATTGTATTTTGAGTTTTTACTAGTAAAATGAATGTACAAATAATTAATATTTTGTCAGGTCACCTGACCACGTCAACATTTTTGCTGTAATTGAACGAATTCAACTTCTACTTGAAACCGCCAATAATTGTTGCTCTCTTCCTTATGGTGACAGGTAACTGTGCAGATCAGACGGATGCAACAGGAAGTAGGTAGGTAATAACTGAATTTAAATTGTCAAATGAAACTAAAATATTGTATGAATCCCCACGGGTCTAGCAACGTATTTTTTTCGAAAATTACTTGTCAACCATTTTTTATCTAGTAGATACACGTCATATTAAATGGAAACAATATCGGTCATTGATCGGAGGCTAGAACAGGTTATAATTTTGACGCTGGGTCAAGTTTTTTATTTTAAATTTAAATGAATTAGCCTTTTTCTTTATGATTTTGATAAATATGTACGCGTAAATAATCAATACAGCATTTAATTGAAATTTAAAATTCAAAATTAAATTTATCATTGTTTGCTGATACATATAAATATTAGCAAACGACATTCATAAATCATTTTTTTATCATTCGATCGTCAGTCAATTAATTCATTTTCATATTGCTGGAAAACTTTCATTTTCTCGCTAATTCGATTTTGAGGTGTTGGTAGGTATAACGTAAAACATTAGTTTTTATTGTTTGTGAATCAATTATTATTGGAATAAAAATAAATATTCAAAGGAATAATTCGCTCATTTCACTTGACGACGAGTGTACGGTGGTAGAAAGATAGCAAATCCATCCCACGGAGTCGTGCCATACTATGCGAGACATTTAAAGCATCGAGATTGCAATCATGATTTTTAAATTATTATTATATTTGCTTAATACTTAAGTACTGAGAATACTCGTAGTTTATAAATATTTTGAATATTGCTACGTCTTTTGAAAGACGATTTCTTTACAGTAGTGGAAAGGGATTAAGGGGAAGTAAAATATGTATAAATTAATAAATATATTGAAAGATATACGATACATGTAATTAAATACAATTTACCAAAAATATATATATTGGAAGTGTGTTAATAATTATTCAACGATAAAGTATAAGTACAAAAAATATGTTTATTAACTAAAAACATTGAATTGAGCGTTTGTTGAAACACCCTTTAGTTGTTATTATTTAAGTTGTAGGTACGAGGGTGGGTCAATAAGTCCTTAGAAAAGCCGACAGGTGGCGCGACTAGTACTGCAAGCGGTTTGTTTTCATGCAGCGGCACTACCGATTCAGTATGCTGCGAAGTTTCAATCAGATTGGTCGGGTTGTTGTGTGTTTCTCGTACATTTAAAAAAAAAATTTGCTTGTGGAAAATGGAAAAATGGAGAAAATTGAGTTTAGAGTTGTTATTAAACATTTTAATATAAAAGGGTTAACAGCAAAGGAAATAAAAAATGAGTTGGATTTAGTTCACGGCATATCTGCTCCTTCACTTGCAACTATTTATAACTGGTTAAATGAATTTAAACGTGGTCGTACATCAACAAAGAATGAACCACGCTCAGGACGTCCTGTAGAGGTGACTACACCAGAAATGATCAATAAAATCCACGATATGGTGTTAAGTGACCGAAGATTAAAGTTGAGTGAGATAATTGAGGTTACAGGGATCT
Organism: Rhyacophila brunnea; assembly: GCF_057557595.1. Taxonomy (NCBI): domain Eukaryota; kingdom Metazoa; phylum Arthropoda; class Insecta; order Trichoptera; family Rhyacophilidae; genus Rhyacophila; species Rhyacophila brunnea. Next base: position 1,010,437 of record NW_028232796.1, on the reverse strand, counting down.
CAAAAGGTAGCGTCATTTCTATTTTACATGACAAATTGGGCATGAAAAATATTTCTGCAAGATGGGTGCCGCGTTTGCTCACAGTCGACAATAAACGCAGTAGGGTGGTGGCCTCTAAAGCCCTGTTGTCGCTCATGCAACGCAATCCGGATGAATTTTTTCGTCGCTTTGTGACTGTAGATGAAACATGGATACACCACTATACTCCCGAGACGAAAGAACAGTCAAAGCAGTGGATTGCGAAGGCAAACCATGTCCAAAGAAGGCGAAAACCGTAAAATCAGCTGGTAAGGTTATGGCTACTGTATTTTGGGATGCACGTGAAATTATTTTCGTTGACTATTTGGAAAAAGGAAAAACAATAACAGGGGATTATTATGCATCTTTATTGGATTAGCTAAAAAACAAAATTGAAGAAAAACGGCCTCATTTAAACAGGAAAAAAATCCTCTTTCATCAGGACAATGCCCGTGTTCACACATGTTTACGATCAATGGCTAAAATTGAAGAATTGAAGTTCGAATTGGTCGACCACCCACCGTATTCGCCAGATTTAGCCCCCCCAGTGACTTTTTCCTTTTCCCAAACTTAAAAAAATGGCTAAGTGGACAACGTTTTTTTTTCAAATGAAGAAGTCATCGATCGGACAAATGCTTATTTTGAGGACCTTCTGAAAACTTATTTTTCTGACGGTTTAAAAAAAATTGAGAAACGTCTAACCAAGTGTATTGAGCTCCAAGGAAATTATGTTGAGAAATAAAAAAAAATACAAAAATAAAACCTGTTTTAATGCTTTTTTCTAAGGAATTATTGACCCACCCTCGTATAACTAATTTCTAGATGTCGAAATGTAGTTTATTTCACCATTTTTAAATATTTAATTAAGGCTTAATACTTAATTAATTAATACTTCAACTGGGATAGTCTAAAAAGATCGTGACTAAGCGACGCGCAGATTGTGCAAACGACGCGTGCGGAACAAAACATAGGTAATTTGTCATAAAAATTCAACATGCGTCCATTTAATGTTATGTTTATTGTTATATTGGTAATAATATATTCATTGACATGTTTTCTTTTTCGTTTTTTAGTCATCTTTACTCGATTTAAGAATATATTCCTCCGACGCCATCACAAAACAAATTGACGTGCTCACATCTCGCTACCTCTTTCCGATTGGTAACGAGTGCGAAATTTCGCCCCACCTATTGTTGAAAATTATGTGCCGTTTCACTGATGTATGCTCTTAAGTATATTATTATTAGTGTATTTTGTTTTTTCTAGGAAATAGATTATTTTAATTCAAAATAGTTTATATTTATATCTAAGAAAGTTGCTTTATTATGTCGACGGCGAAATGTTGTATTTTTTTCGGATAGAATTACAAACAACCTTAATAGAGTTTCTAAGTTATAAGTAGGTATATCCACTTTGATAATATAAAGACATACTAATTAATAACACCACTTCAGTAATTGGATTACTATGCCTTGACTGTATAAACTAGCATTCAATCTTTATTTTCTGAAAGGTATACTTATAATATAATATAATATAATATAATATAATATAATATAATATAATATAATATAATATAATATAATATAATATAACATAATATAACATAATATAATATAATATAATATAATATAATATAATATAATATAATATAATATAATATAATATAATATAATATAATATAATATAATATAATATAATATAATATAATATAATATAATATAATATAATATAATATAATATAATATAATATAATATAATATAATATAATATAATATAATATAATATAATATAATATAATATAATATAATATAATATAATATAATATAATATAATATAATATAATATAATATAATATAATATAATATAATATAATATAATATAATATAATATAATATAATATAATATAATATAATATAATATAATATAATATAATATAATATAATATAATATAATATAATATAATATAATATAATATAATATAATATAATATAATATAATATAATATAATATAATATAATATAATATAATATAATATAATATAATATAATATAATATAATATAATATAATATAATATAATATAATATAATATAATATAATATAATATAATATAATATAATATAATATAATATAATATAATATAATATAATATAATATAATATAATATAATATAATATAATATAATATAATATAATATAATATAATATAATATAATATAATATAATATAATATAATATAATATAATATAATATAATATAATATAATATAATATAATATAATATAATATAATATAATATAATATAATATAATATAATATAATATAATATAATATAATATAATATAATATAATATAATATAATATAATATAATATAATATAATATAATATAATATAATATAATATAATATAATATAACATAATATAACATAACATAACATAACATAACATAACATAACATAACATAACATAACATAACATAACATAACATAACATAACATAACATAACATAATATAATATAATATAATATAATATAATATAATATAATATAATATAATATAATATAATATAATATAATATAATATAATATAATATAATATAATATAATATAATATAATATAATATAATATAATATAATATAATATAATATAATATAATATAATATAATATAATATAATATAATATAATATAATATAATATAATATAATATAATATAATATAATATAATATAATATAATATAATATAATATAATATAATATAATATAATATAATATAATATAATATAATATAATATAATATAATATAATATAATATAATATAATATAATATAATATAATATAATATAATATAATATAATATAATATAATATAATATAATATAATATAATATAATATAATATAATATAATATAATATAATATAATATAATATAATATAATATAATATAATATAATATAATATAATATAATATAATATAATATAATATAATATAATATAATATAATATAATATAATATAATATAATATAATATAATATAATATAATATAATATAATATAATATATTACATTATATTTTCATTCAAGTCTTATAATTCCGTCACTAGATTTCTGTAATGTGTATCTATTATTTCTTAAGTAATGATTATTAAAGCAAAGTCTTTTACGTGTGTAGAAAATCTATTTAATTTAGGTACCTATTTACATCAATTTTGGGCAAGCACGAGGTGTCAACATGTTTGATAATCTTAACTAAAGGCTAATAGAACGCCCTGTGCTACTTTCCAAAATAATGCTGCATTGCGTAGACCACTATTTCAATTCCACACATTCTGAGAAGGTTGGTACATAGGTGCTATTCTTCAAATTCTTTTATAAATACGAGTATTAAAATTAAATTAAAGCTAAGGTATCAGGTGAAGTGCATATCGTTGTTTAAAACTAGATAAATATGTAACTCCGTTTTAATCTAAAATTTACTTTGAATGCTATCTTGTGGCCGATGTTTATCTACCCATCGTGCAAATGGTGTAATTCAAAAAAAATGTAACATTGTTAAATCATGTATTATTTAACTCCGTAGCAATAGACTTAATAATTAATAAACGAAACGATAATGTTTTTGTCTCTCCTGAAAAGTAGTGTTTTTGGAGTTACACAATTTTATAGTTTCAGCGACGAATTAGCAGTTTGTACACAAATAAAACTAGAAGGTCAATGCATTTGATCAATATAATCATTTATACCAGAATCACAAAAATGCTTAACGAAAATATAATTTAATTTCTAAGAATAAAATGATAAGGGCTCAATAAATAAGTAAATTTTACTGAGAAATCATACATACTTATATACCTACCACTCCTACCAACCTACCACTGAGTTTCGCAAAAAATATTATCATAAAATATATGAAATACACGCCCAGTAAATTCTAGTGATAATCGTACATCAAGGCAGTTTCGTATGGCCAAAATACTAAACGTCGAGCTTTTTTTCGAGGGATGCTAACATTGCTTAGCATCGGCCGGTCAACTCGCTTGGAATTTTTGCATTTTCTAGAAACATAATTTATTCTGAGAAAAAATTCCCTTCAAAGAAAAACTTCTCTAGGGAAAATTTAACCCGAGCTTATTGTAAAAAAGTGCGTCTGCAATATTTTTTCTTGCATACTGAATTTGAATATTATTCAAATTCTAGGCTAGTTTGTTGTTTATGCAATAAGAATACATTTAATATTTATACGTTGTACCAAAACTATCAAAATACGAGTATATATGAATACCGTCCATATTATGTACTATGATTGAATTCCCAAGGGCGAGGAATAGTTGAATATCCGAGGCTTTGACAAACTAACTATGTCGAGACTCGAGAGGCGGAATGGTGGAGTATAGGAGTCCGGGATCGGTACTTCAGCAAAATACCGTCGGACCTGGAGTAGTTAGATTGATCAGTTCAGGATTGAAATCAAAGACGATCATGCTTAAATAAATCCTTTAATATTATAAATATTGCATTGAGACATTTAATTTTAAAAATAATTTACTTATTTTTTTTTTAAAACTGTGTTTATAATATTAAGTACAGTTTTTAAATGATAATAATATTATGTACCCATATTATATAGCGTAAGCCAAGAAATTTGCCAAAAATAGTATATTAATGAAGTTAAAAAGATCATTATTAATTATCCAAAAGTACGTCAGCAGTTATTCAGTGCCAAAGTTCCAATTTTTTATTATTGGGTATATAGTGAAAAATTTACATAAGTAGGTATGACGAAACAATTTTTTTTTTTTAAATTACTCTCCAGTAGGTATATTTTGCAATTGTTATAAATAGTATTTTGGCTTAGTAATCTCGAAGTCTGTTAATTTATCTTTAAAATAAATGGTTATAATTTGAAAAAAAAAATTATAATATATATATACATATTATTTTTAACACTACAACAGGTGATGAGGCCCAATGACAGTTGTGTAATAGTACAAATAAAACGATCATAAAACTATATAAATATACAGGGTCGAACCCGGAGCTCCAGGTGAAATTACGCACTGGGCCACGAAGACCATTAATTTAATGTTTATCCGTGGGCAGGGGCGGGTCTAGCGGTAAGCGGACTAAGCGGCAATGTCTTTAAAGAATTGTCTTACAGACGGATTTTGAAAATTTCTGATATTTTTTTGATAATTTCTGTGATTGGGTGCAGTTCATCGTTTACTTTACTATGGTCTCGCTACTTAAGTCTTAGTTTCCGAACAATAAAAAATGCACCGAATTTAATCGAATTTAATATGAAAAAGTTGAAAAAGAGGCAACTGATTTACTAGGATTATCATTTAATGATGAATATGGACAAACTAGCCGACAACAAAAAAGAAAAATAGTTTTTGATGAAAACAAAGAAGTACAAAGAAAGTAGAAAAACAAAGTAAATTCATTTTATGTCACATGTGATAAGACTGCGAGGCAGAACTATCGCAAATAACACAAACATAATATGAAATAGTTATCGAGCCTTTTAGAATATTTTTTGATTGGAATCTATTAATGGAAGAAAAAAAGAACGCGATAAAAAAGTTGATGGAGACTTGATTGACTTGACTTGTCGATTAAAGAGGACATTAATGTTTGTACTTTTGAAGAAGAATTTGACCATTTTTTAATATTTCTTAAAGAAAACAAGGACACTATTAAAACCACACCACACATCTATCGAGCCGCCAAAGAAATGTCTTGCACATTCCCAAGAAATATTATTGATTTTTTTTTAACAATCCCCTTATCTAATGCATCAGATGAAAGATCGTTTTCTGTTTAAAAGCGTGTAAAAAATATTTGAGAAGTACTATGGGAAAATAAGAAAGATTAAATAGTATGGCCATTTTGTATATATAGAGCAAGAAATTTTAAACCGAATTGACACTGCCAATATAATTGATGAATTTGCAAGAAATAAAGCAAGGCGAAAATTTATTTAAAAAATATGTTTTTTTATTTTATTTCTATTACCTTTGTTATATTTCATGTTAATAAATTAATGAGAGTTTCTATGTATAAAACTTTTTTTTTCTAACTTGAATTTGGGGGCCCCGAAATTTTACCGCTCAGGGACTCCACTTGACTTGATCCGCCCCTGTCCGTGGGGCAAGAAATCACTCTAGATTTGAATCCACAGCATGAAAGTAGGCTGCGCGATTGACTTTTTAATATTATCTCAATAAAAAAAACTATGTTATGACATCAGTTTTGTATTCAATGGATGCCTCCCACATAAAGCGACCAAGATTCAAAAATGATTGTTAAGTAACTGAATCATTTCGCCCAACTGCTGAAATTTTAATGTACTGGACATAATATCAATGTGGAAGTGGATAATTATTGATGGACAAATTCAGTTATCCAACAGTTACAGAGTCTCATTAACCGATGTAAGTCGCTGGATTAACAAATATATTAGTTCGGTGGAAATAAATGCTACTAAAAGAAATCATACACAATAGTGAGGAGAACTTCAACTAAAGGTACATCTACAACTTATTTCTTCTTTTGCCATATCCGCCCCTTAACTGGAGCATATGGACACCACGCGGCGCCTCCAAGAATCCCTGTCGCTCGCCAGTCTTCTTGCTTCGTTCCAGGTCAAACCAGCATCCCGTAACTCAGCCGTATACACTCTGTAGATTGTATTTAGCGGCCTTTCAGGACGCCGGAATCCGGTTGGCTTGAAAAACAGGCAAGCCAGGTTGAAGTTCTCTTCTGGCATCCACAGCACGTGGCCGAGCCAGGTCCAACGTCGCCTCTTCACTTTCAGCGTGATGAGAGGCTGCTTCGTGCGTTCTCTTATCTCCTCGTTGCTCCTAAAGTCATTTTCGTCACACCCAGTATTCGTCGCAAACATCTGTTTTCGAAGATCAGTATACGGTTGCTCTGAGCCTTCGTAAGTTGCCATGATTCGCTACCGTAAAGCAGCACCATCAGAATGCAAGCGTCGAATAGGCGGCATTTGGTTTTGACCGAGTACAATTGTGAGTCCCAGACATTCCGCATCGAGTTGAATGTTGCTCCAGCCATTTCCATTCGGACAGCGAGCTCTTTCTGCAAAATTATGGCATTTCCCGTGATGTGTACCGTTAGGTAGGTACTTGAAGCTGTCGATGCTCTCGATGTTTTTCCCGTCGCTAATCAGAGGGAAATCTGGATCAGGACAGGTGCTATTAAACAAGACGTTGGTTTTCTTCGCGTTGATTTTCAAACCATTTATATTTAATTTTGATATTGATCGTTTATATGACGTATTTTGATATTAAGTAGACCATATCAAACCGAAAATTGCAAAGTCATACAAAACTATTCGATTAAATAGTGAGCGTTTTTAGAAGTATTAGTAGAATGTAAAAAATATTCCGATTGAAATAGTAAGGACGACTAGTTCAAAAAAAGGAGTTAAATAATTTCGACTCGGACGCATTGTGATTTCTGATTAGGCACAAAGAATGAAACTGATTCATGCTATGATGATGAATCTGATGTTTGTATAGAGGCGTATCGAAGAGCCGATCAAAAAGATTTGTCGAGTCATGTCCTCATTGATTCATTGGGCCTTTTAAACAATCGCTTTGAACCTTTTCAATTCTTATTGACAACGTGAGACAATCGATCAAAATTGAAACGTGAAAATTCATTGAAAATGACGGTTTTGACGGAAACCGACGGCATTCGGGTCACTGAATATGGTAATTTCAAGAAATAAAAAATAGTTATGTACCTACATCATAATCCTACGTGAGAGCATGATATTCTATCTTTTCATAACCATGTTCAACGATCTATTTATTAAAGTATTTCTCTAATTTTATTGACCTATACTAAAATCCTCACGCGCTTTCATCGACCATTGATTGTTAAATTTAATGTTTACATGTAAAATTTATGGAAAACATTTCACCGTGCCACAGTTCGCCGTGATCTTTCTTATCGGAAAGAGATGACAGAGAGAGAGAAGAATTCAAGAACGAAATCCTAACCTAACCTTACTTAACAAATAATCCAGTATATCGGCTATTTTCAAAATTTGTTTGCTGCTGGCTTCCTGTAAAGTGTAAACCGACAAGAACCGTGTTTTATTTAGTCATGATTTTTATGTCAGTATTATACGACCGAAAGAAGTTGGACGGTCTTTAATATACGGCCATATACATTTCCGATACAACATATCACGGTGAAGTGTGATACGGCGAACTGCATACTTACAAATTTCCGGACACGTTATTTTATACCATATAATATACGACACGTATTGTGAAATTCATTTTCATCACACTTTATTGTAACGGTTCCAAATTAGTTATGATCATTTACTACCAAGAATTGAGCGGCAAGCATATATTTTGATTAGCAATAATTATATACAATATTAATTTAACTAAAACACAGTAGGACGTAGGACTACCTACTAGGCACTTTTTTGATTTTATTATCTATATTAATATAATATAGATAATTATAATATTATCTATATTACATTAGTATTAATGGTGATATTCCAAAATTTTGTTTGTTTCATAAATTTTTCTTTTAAAATTTATTAGTTTGTCGATATAAATGTTCTTTGATTTTGTTAATGATATGTATTGACTATAATTTTGTTTGACAGGAACGACGATATGAAAACACTGGAACTTCTTGTGTTAACTTGTTTATTGAATGCAATTCTAATTTAGTATTACATTACGGTTTATATAATACATATAAAGAAATAATATTAAGGTAGTTGTCTTGCGAATTTAGAGTTAATTGATAGTTTTGTGTCTTTGCGAACAGACCGAATGTCTTGGCTTTAGCGTTTAATTATCAACTGTGAGAATAATTTATTTCCATTTTCATCACTAGTGACGCTATGATATGCTGTACATTTTGAATCAGTGGAAAATATCCTAATGAAGCAGAATAAACTGGTCCTGATTATTTTTGAAATATGTGTTATTGTGTTTTAATTTAATTATTACGAATAAATAATTTACAGAAATTATTCACTTTATACGTATTAGATAATCCTTCAAACAGTATGTAAATCTGAACCAGTCAAAAATGCTTCCTTAAAAAATTGACTACCCGTAAATAGTTTATTCTCCATTGCCATTGTATAAGCTGTTTTAAAGGAAACGATATTAATATTATTCTTTCTTAACCATTTGCCTAATAAAAATCGCCTCCTAGTATTTAAATATGATTTTAATTAGGTAATTAATTTTCTAAATTACCTTTTACATGATAGTTAATATAAAATGAGCTGTGATTAGTCAGACCTGGGTGCACGAGGAAGATTCCGTCAGTACAAGGTTGGGAATCTCTGGTTTATCATCTCTCAATATTCACTGATCTCATAACCAATTACAAACGACAAGGCCTATTTGAGATGGGAAAATATTCCAATGCCCCAGCTGCTGGAGTAGACGATAATCTAAAACACTTTGTGTAACGAATGTTGTTAATTCAGAATGCAATTTACTGTCTCTCGTACATGCATCGCATTGCATTGGCGCGCAGTTAAGTTGCTTACATCGCCTTGTGAATATATCACATCACTCTATGTATGCCCAACACTATTAGAAGCGTATCTTCAAAACTGACCAGAATTATCATATTTTATGTATTGTAATTATTAATTGATATTAATGTTTTTTCTGATCTTTTAATGACCTGCCCTTTTGTGTGTGTCGTCTCTGTGTTGTCAACTGGTAGTTGGTATTATAATATGAGTGACTTGTAAGTACTGAAAACCATGTTAATGGATAATTAAAATAATTTATCATATCTACTAACTTACTCCACATACTTAAGAGGACGTTCTACAGAATTGGCCTTGAGAATTGAAAATATGATTTTTTAACATATTGTGGCCCATAATATCTGGTCTACTAGTTAATATAAAAAGGTCGTGTGAAAGTTGTTTGTGTCAATAAATTTGCTCTATGACTGATCAGACTCATATTTCACATTTATTTCATCAGGGCCGTCGAAGACATAAATCATAAATAATTATAATTTTAAATTTTTATTTATAATATGTATTATTTAAGTTTTGTGCATCTAATGCCGGGTCCACACTGGCAACAAGTTAAGTTGCTGGCAACCTCGTTAGATTTTACGATAATTATGATGATTATCGTAAAATTTCTTAAGCAATTATGGTAAGTATCGTAAAATTAAATGAGGTTGCCAGCAACTTGTTGCCAGTGTGGAAATGGCTTAATATCCACTGTGGTTCACGTAGTGGCATGGACCTGGGGTTAACTAATTCAGGAAGTCAACACCCATGATAGAATTTTTTCCAGTTTTGGTTGCATTATACCTATTCCAAAACTCTTCTTTAAAATTCGTTTCCGATTTTATAAATGGAAATTTCTCGGTGTACATAGTAAACAAACCTACGAATAAAAAAAGACAAGAAGGAACATACTGATTCATCGCAGTAAAATCTGGCAATCAAATTCACCATTTTGAAAAGCGACGATTTTGCGTAAACAAATATCACGTGGTCTGTACGTGTGCGGCAAACTTCGAATGTGTTTGTAATTTTGTGTATTTTATGTTTGTGTATCACGCATTGTCGGCCATATTTGCCGGCCTTTCTGATTGCCGTGATTTGTACACATCTTCCTTCCTGTCTTTTTTTATTCGTAGAAACAAACAGTATTTTTTATTAGTTATATGAAGTTGGCATTGAATTTGTTATAAAATAATACACAATCAAAAGATTTTGAAATAGAAAAAAACACATTTCCAAGCTTTCAGCCGTGCTCACTCATGCATGTCATTCGTCATTTAGATAAGTATATACACATTTTGATGTTATCTTTGCAAAGTGCGAATGTAATGTTTTCAAATAATTGATATGGATTAATTATACCATCGTATTATTTTCTCGAAATCATAAACATACTACGATACTCGTATAATAGTATTTGAGTATCAACCTATGTTCAATTTGAATTGGGTTATAATACTAATATACCCGTATATATATCAATAGTATGTTTGATACAAAATCCACCCAAGTTATCAGTACGTACTTGCACAGGTTTGATTAAAAACTATGATGAAATTAACATTTTAAAAATATTAATGCTTAATATTATTTTGACAGCCCTGTTTTCTGATCGGCTTCATCTCGCAGGTGTTCATAAAATAATAATAATGCTGCGCGCGGCAGACAATATCAGTAATAATAATAATGTTTCTTGAAATAAAATCTCCGATGATTAGTGATTTTTGCGAAAAGATCGATTTAAATTAACGTAGTTACGACGCCGAGGTCCTTTTCATACTGAATTATATTTGAATGTCGAGCTCTTTAGCGGCCCCTTAATTTGGAAACGATCAGTACTGGTTTCGTATTGTTCATTTAATTAAGACCATGGTCTCAAATTTAAATTCATTAAAAAGGGTGTTTATTCACCAATTATCCTTTCAAGACGGTGTGGTGTTATGGATCACTACAGCATTATAAAATATTGATATCCTAAATAAAAATTGACTTACGTTTAAATAGAAGATAACATATGAGTATTTGCGATGCAGACAATGATAACCAAACAATATATTTTTCAGTGATGCTGAATGATATCCCGAACACCATAATCAAATAGGCATAGGTCAAACCCCAAGTTTGTATATAAACTACGCACGTATATTTAATTTTTCCATATTTATAGAAGGCAACGGTGAAAAAATCCATTTAAATTTGTATGGGGACTTAACACTAACTTTCCGTTGACTGGATATTTCATAGTCACAGTCAATTAATAGTACCTAGTTAATAAGTATAATACCAAAATATATATCCTTATAGTTAATTTAATGAATTATCTTGCATTCTGAGATGTTATGTACGTTTCCACATATATACGAGAATATTGCATACGTTGCATTGGAAAACGGAATCTACTGTCGGAATATATCTGGATTGTTTACTGGAAAAATTAAACGTTTAGTATGTATGTATAATATTATAATATTACGTTGATATTGATGACCAATCTTGAAGCTGAACATCTTCCAGTACACGCGTTGTATGCTGACAATGCATTGTTTCCTCCAGCAGAAGTCAAGTAATTGTCTGCCAAGATTTTCCTCCATACAAATTATGAGTGACCCGGTAATGGGAAAAAACTTGCCTATTGTCTTGTAAATCGTTTCATATAAGTACTTGATTAAACATTATATCAAAAGTAAGTAGCTACTTAGGTATATACAACAGATGAAATACGAGTACTTTACGAGTTTTATTTTTTAATTCTATAAACAAGAGATTGTATGCTGGATCATTTTTGAAATTGTTCTTTTTTGTTTTTCTTTAGATTTTGTTTAAGTAGACGTCACAATATATTCTTATCTAATTTTCAAAATTCTGTCCTACAAAATGGCATAAAAAGTTCATAGTGTATTTATTGGATTAAATTTAATAGTAAGGCGATGAAAATATTGATATTTCTTATATATTATATACGTGTCTTTTATAGACCCTAACTTTATAAATCTGTTTTTATTAAATTTATTGGTAGACTACTCAAAAACTATTTTTAAAACTGTTATCATTGATTCTATACTATAATGTAGATCTTGGTTACGTACGTAAGTACTTGTTAAATCGCCTGGGTGACAGCCCAAAATATCCACTCTGAATAAAAAGAAAATTAAGTATTAATATTACCGTCAAAGTAAAGTTGAAATAATTATTTATTTATTTTATTTTCATCAAAACATAAAACAAAAATTATGACATATTTTAACCTTTAAAAAACATATCATTAAGGATTATAATGTAAAGTATCTTAAGTCAATAGATAACTACATTTATTATGTATCAATGAAGTCCGATAACACAAGAACATTTAATGACATGAAAGAAACTTTTTTTTGTGATACTGTTCGTTTTATGCAGTTGAATAACATTTTTTTAATACATAATATGACTCAAAAAGTTTATTTCAGACTTTTGCCGCCCTCCGTGTCCTGCCACCCGGATGTTTCATACCCCTAACGCTCTTTTCACACTATACGGTTTTTTCCCGTCAGAAGCTCAGTTTGTGGTTGAGTGTTGTTGATTTAAAACCGTCTAACGTGAAAGCGTGCACTAGGTCACGTACACCACTAAGTGATCGGTGGCCGTGAATATCTACAGTGAAATGGACGGCTGCTATACGGCGCCGTTTCGGTTTTTAACCGTCACCGTGTAATGTTAAAAGGGCCTAATATCCCCGTTTAGAGTGCGCCTGTCTTTTAAGTCCATGCTGTAGATGCAAAAATATATTGAAAAACAATATAAATTTGCCAGATGCGGGATTCTAACCTGAGACCCACGAGTCACGACTTTATAAGCGGACACAAAAACAAACAACAATAAAAACAGTAAAATCACCATTTGGAGATCTTTGAGATACTGTGTAGACTGTGGAAATATATGAATTTTCCTTATTGTTATGACTTGATAGATTATATTTTATTTTCCTGAGATCGTAATAATATATTTTGTGCATATTCATATTGATTTTAAAATAACCTACTGTTGAAGAATAATAGTATATATTATAGAACTCAGTACACAAAATAATGATCGGTTTATCTTATGGTATATAGGTACACATGGCTATTTTCCAGGAGAATTACCTATTCTGCCGTATCTACTGCGAAATCTACTGTAAAATTTGGCTAGACTTGCACTCCGATGTTTTCGGCCAGCGCGTGTTGTCGTATTTTTTATCTACCTACTTGCGGACGAAAATAACAAATAAGCAAATTTCATCAGGAACAAATAGTAAACAGAATCAAACTATAAAAAAGTTGAATGAAATAAACTACGCCGCATTATCTAATGCTTACTTCCCCGCTACTTCTTTAGACGAATTAATATCCAATATAAGAAAGGGTGCGCACCTGATGCTATGTATACTTAATTAATAAAAATGCGAATAATTTTGTCATCTAGCCAAAGACGCATGCACCAGTGGCGGCCCGTAAAGTGGGTGAACAGAGGGGGTGGCGCAAAGGTATTGTTGGACAAGATTGCAGCGATGCCCGTCGTAATATGAAATGCTTTGCTAACAAAGGCAGTGAACGCACAGGCCTCGCATAATGCTTCATTGTCTGAATTGGCCAAGATGAACGTGCAGGCGGTGGCATTTTGATTTTTAGTAGCTAATTTTTAGGGACGTCCGTGAACATAATATCAAATATATTAACGGGGAGTGCAGTACCACACGGGACATGTAGTGATAGAATACAAATTACTGATAATTTACATTCTAAAATGGTTTCCGTAGTCGACAAGGATCTAAAATAAATGAAAAAATATTCAAAGACTGATAAAGGGAAATAAAATGGACGTTCATTCAACGCTTTCATCTTTGTATTAAGTACATTGTTATGTCATACATCTTTACGCATTGTGCATAAGCATAACAAATGTTCTCTGCACACTTATGAAGTGCATCCGAAACCGAATACACACAGGGAAAAAATAACAACTACGTTTAATATTATTTTTGTTATAAGCATAACTCGGCTTATAAAGACGTCGTGGATCTTGGTTGGAATCCAGCCTCTGGCAATATCACATGTTGTTTTTCAATGTGTGTTTGGATCCTAAGCATGGCTTGAAAAATTGACTAACACCCATTTCCCATAAAACAAAATTTTATTACGAAATCTCTTCGTAGGGAGACAAGATCCATATCGGATTTTAGAAATCATAAATTAAAAACAAAGTTTAAGAGAATATTTTATTATTTTTATATGAATGGTTGTTGCGTTAATAAGTCATTTGTTTTTATTACATTTTCTGAGATTTAATGGCCGAGTCGAGCGGAGTTGGCATTCTATGATAGGTATCAACTACGAGAATCTATGATATCAACTCGTATGTGTGTACAGCCTTAGCTGCAGTCTAATATATTTGCGGGGACGTGTCAGATAGTAAAAATGGAAAAATAAAGACAAAAGCATAAGAAGTTAAGAATTTATCAAAAAATATATCTATTTGTGTCTTATAGCCATTACACCATCTTCCCGATATGTATTTATGTTAATATTGTTTCAGCTTTACGAAACAATTATCTTTGTTATGTAAAATCTAACCTCAAAGTCGTTCTGTTCTGTTCAACCGCACATAAAATAATATAATAGTAAAATAATAAATAATTTCAATGCAAAAGTTTTCTACACGCAATAAACTAGCACATGACGTTTGGTTCTGCCTCTGAAGAGTGCGTTTGGTGCTTTTTTGTCATATAGGTATATCCTCCATACAAAACATTCGCGGCGGGAATTATCGCAACGACTTCTTCCCTTTGATAATAAAACGATGAAGTTTTTGTGCGTGGGCACGTATTGCATAAAGCTTGTGCTTTATTTTGTTGTCTCCTTTTTTTGTTGTTTTATATTTTATACGCCGTCAAAGTTTTTCATCGCGCCTTGGCGCGCGTGTTTGCCCTACCGTGGTGAAACGGCCACAAGGTTCGCTGTCTGCAAATCATTTTCGCTCATAGTGTGGACAAAAACGTCCTTTGTTGTGTCAAACACACAATGAGAAGTGTGGCTTTCGGGGCAATTACTAAATTACAAGTGTTTAGAGCTGGATAATATTATAATATACATATATATGATATATTTTATATAATATCCATGTTTCAACGGCTGTTTCCACCGCAGTAGTTAAAATTTTTCATGAGACAAAACTAAAGAGAAAATCAGTGTTCAAAACATATTTTTAATATGAACCGGGGCATTTGATAATTTTTAGAAAATATTAACGTAATATCGTATTTTTTACCATGTTTTTATTAGCTCGTATTCTTGTTTGTCCAGTACAAATTTTTTCTTGTTTGTCCAATACAAATCTTGCAATCGATTTTCGCGACTAGCTAAACATTTGAAACATTTAGAATATATCAGAACACGATGACAATGCATTCTTTTAATACGTTTAGCTATATTTAAGAAGAATTGAATTCATTTTCAGTAAATTCTGTTTTGTATGGAAAGTCATTTCGGAAAAAAATCGTAAAAAGTAAAACACTATTATTGGTTGCTAAGGGGGTCCTAGCAACTAAATTATTAATATATCCGTGCGTTACTATGGAAATCAATATGAAATGTCAAAATGACATTTCAGTATTCTATATTTATTTAGTATTTCTATCAAGTACAAAAAAAAGTATTTATTAATACATCGAATTGTTAAGTTTATATGATTCAACAGAAAATTTTAAAACGTGTTATATAAAAAGTTCTTTTTATCTTATAATCATTTTATTTATCTTACTTTGGGCAACTCAAAAGTTATCCCATCTTAATGCATCCGCGATTTGTGCACTGACGCCCTTGGCGTCCATTGGCGGTATAAAAATGTCACACTTCCTTGTCCCAAAACGAAGCTGTTCGGGACTGATGAAGCAAAAATGCATCTTGGTGCTTAAAGATCTGTGAGACTCTATCCTGCTGCTCAAAAATCTTCCCAAAAATGTTTACATTATAGGTAGGAACGTAATAAGGCGGTATGCTTTCGACGGTCTGTTTTATTGATCACTCCTAGGAGACCATTTTCCAGCCGTCTGGAAATATGCCGGTAGTCATGGATTTAATATAGAGTTGCGTGATTTTGTGCGAAGCAAGATACCACGCTCTCCTAATAAAATGCTTTTTCTTTTTTTATTTAATAATATTGTGAATAAAAAGAGGAAACATTTTTGGGGCACCGCGTTCATGGTGGAAATATTTTCTGTCGTGTTCATTAAGGTGATATTTACCAGACTATTCTCGTCGCATTTGGTTAATTTAAATAAATATACTTTTTAAATAAAAGTATTCCAGATATACTTGGTGGTTAACGATGATTTTTATTTATCTTGAACCCACCAACTTTTTAATTAAAATAAGTGATTTTTTCATTCTGGCTTTTATGGAAAATGTTACAATATCAACATAGTACATACCTACCTACCGGTACCTACATAGGTGCTTATATATATATATATATATATATATATAGTTATGATCAACCATCATTATATCTTTAATCGGATGAATATATTGTACCTATACCAATAATTTACACATTCAGTAGTTATAATAAATTATAGTAATTTTGCCAGTTAACATAATATTGTCCTTGTTAGCGAGTGCGCTTAAAATTTGTCTCAGCTATTAAAATCCGACTTGGTAAATAAAATTTATATAAGTAATTGTTTTTTTCATACAACTAGAATTCGACGATATCTTCACAATGAATGTTTTCAACCTATATATATTTAAAAAAAAATGTACAGTATACAGATATTATAATGTATATATCATAGCCCCTGGGGGGGGGGGCTGACAGGGCTCTAGCCTGGGGCCCGGGCTCGATAAATGAGATAAACATATATCACAAACTTGCTCTAATAGCAAAAAATGTCGCCTGCAGCGCTATTTTTCTTCAATAATGTTATTATTTAAAATTACGTGGTTGTACAATACAATTTTTAATTGTAAAGCGATACTCAAAAACTCCATAATTCAAATGGATGTATTAAATTATACAAAAAAACACTAAATATACACATTAATTTTACCGCGTACACCATTTGGAAAACGTTACTGTAGAGCGTCACACTGCCTTTATCCTTAGCGATAGGTAGGGGGGCCGCCAAATATCCTAGCCTGGGGGCCCGCTTCAGGATGCGGGGGCCATGGTGTATATTATAATCAACTGGTGACTGACTGTTGGACGGAGGCAGACGATTATAATAATGAAAGAACATGATTCTTATATAGTGATAAATTTGATATATTATTATCTACGTAGAGCAACAGTTACGCGCAGCAATTTGCATCAATATTCAATTTGGTTGGTTTTGTTTATCTTCCAAATCATTTTTTTTCTCCAAAATCCCGCACCAGTTATCATACTCTCTTCTTCCTGGTGCTGCAGCCCTATGTGGGAGTTGGGTTCCTCCACCATATGTCTACTCTCCACAGAGTTGTTTTCTTCTAGATTTGGACGCGCAAGGTCCGGCATTACTTATATCATATAAAAATATTGGTTAAGACTTACGTTTACAGATCCAATAATTTCATAATAGGTATTTAAAGGTATTTTTAAACTAGTTTTACCGTTATTATTTCATTATGGTAGGAACGGAATGTAATTTAGTAAATTCTCATATTTAAACTGTTTTTTTTATGGATTAAGGTAAGCGTTTAATAATCGCGCAATATTTAGTCTTTTCTACTGTTTTACTCTGATATTATAATATTGTATCAGAATTCTAAAGAAATTTCAGTGAATCTTTTGTACGTCATAATATTTTTTCAATCGCATCCATGAGTCAGGCTTAAAACCATACTAAAAATAAATTACTTTTATGAAACGCATAAAATCTCATACAATGTTTCTCGTAAAATTTTGCCATTCCGTTTGGATCGCGATGAATTATTTTGATCGACATTCATTGTTCATCGCATCATAAAACCGTCATGCGCATAAACCGTGATTGGTCGGCAAAAGTCAAATTCGTTGACCCAATAAAACTGTAATCTATAAACAAATTCCACGCATTTAACAGATGATTTTAATGGACAATACCCAGAACTATTATATCCTGAGAGCTTTGCAAGACGTAGCTACATTATTCTTAAATCAATGCGCGATAGATAACTAATAAAAAAATATATTATTTATAAATGCCACTTGCGATTTTAATGCCGGCTTTACGCGCTCAGATGTTTTACTCCGGAACGTTTGGGTAGAGTTGACTCAGATGACAGATGATGTCCTGAAAACCATGTACATAACACTGATAGATTCATCGCTATTCCGATAGAAGCGATTTTTTAATGCAGACCGTATGTTCAAATCGTTATAACAACTACAGTTTCAGTAAAATTTCAGATCGCTGTGTGATCGAAGTAGTTCGCTGTACGTTACGTGCACACATTATAATTTATATTTAGACTGGCGTCGTAATATAGGTATTGATCAAGAATCGTTTCACAAAATCCCATAGATACGGCGAAATAAACACCTCTATACAATGCAATACAATATTATTAATTATTTTTTTTCTTTTATTTTGTTAACTGTCAATTCATGGTGGAACTGCATTGTATTGTTGTTAAAACGCAATTTTTTGTAGTACTTTTTCCACTTTTAATCAATAGATTAGGACCGGTTGAAAATGTCCCTCTGAGGCGGACGAAACCGGTCCTAATCTATTGATTAAAAGTGGAATAAGTACTACAAAAAAAATGCGTTTTAACAACAATTATTAATTATTACGATGTAATACGCTAGTTAACGGGAATAGAAGGGAGTCTAGTGCCAAAACAAAACATATAGTTTAATTGTTTAATACAATATGTTGGTAATTTACATTTTAAAGTGTTTTAATTAAGTAATACTTTTAATCTACCTATCTTATTTGTATATATTAAAAACATCTATTGTTATAGAAAATAAAAACGTGTTTAACTTGAAATCCTGAATAATATTCAAACGAGCTCTGGTATGATCACAATTCAATTGAATACACATACACGATGTTAAACGACTGAGCTCACGTGAGTAATAATTTCACATATTGGTAGGTACCAGACATTATTCGTATATGTGAACACCTTCATGAAAAATCTTACTCTATAAAATATAAAATTTGTCAATGGTAGTTTTGGAAAATTGAAAGCAATGAATAGCCAGCCGCCTAACATTTTTAAAGTAGTTTTTCGTTATTCTCATTAAATTCACTTTATTATAATTATAATCTTGACGATTATTTCGATTTTTAGATAGGGGTAAATTATAGTATTTCTAAAGCAGTAAAGTTCCTTAAATATCTTTTACAAGAGCTTTCAAATTGCATTGTTGGTCGCCAGGTGCCCACGAGTTATCCGATTAATATCAGAATTCTAGTATATAAAAATAATTAAATGTTTGATATGACAGTAAAAATGATGAATTAATATAATTAGTTAGTTATAAGAAACAAAATATAAAGTATTAATTTTAAAAATATTTTTTTCATTCTGTATTCACCAAAAATATCAGATAATATTGTATTACACAGATTGCATGTTACAAGTGCCAGCTAGGTATTTTAAAACACAAAATATTTGAAGTTGTCTAACCAAGGTCTTCTTTACTTCTACTTTTTGAATCTTACGATATATAAATTAACAGGAAGCGATTCGCCAAATAAACGGGAGTTAATATTAGTAAATAATTATAACTGAATTATAATATTATTTATGCTGCCTTTATTAACAAGTTTTGAGATCAGTATCTCATAATACGATAATAAGAATAAGGTATCTTAGCGCGAATGACTGCCAGTGTCGTATATTATTTACTATATAAATCTGTTATCAAATCGTAAACCTTTATCTGAGTTTATCGAAAGCTCCTGGCAGATGTAATTGCATTTTATAATAAAATGGTTCGAAACATTTTATTTATTATATTCTGAGTAATAAGTCGCGTTATTATTTGTACAATTCTATAAAAGCAATTTATTATTTTTTGCAATTATACTTAGGTATAGATACCTGCCTATTTCCACAGTAGTACTGAGCGAATAATTGTAAGTGTTTTACGAAAACTGTACTTATATGAATTAATTTGGCAGTGTGATATTAAATTGATGCTTTATTATCTTGCGATTAGTAACATTAAAAGCCGTATCTATGATAGCACCATATCGTTATTTATATATTATGATAATTATATCGGATGGAGCCGACACGCCCGACACTCCTCTGCGGGTTTCCGGTCTGCCCGTCGAGCTGGTGTCCAGATTCAAATACTTGGGTGCCACGGTTGCCGATGATGGTGGTATTTCTAGTGAGCTTGGAATCCGCATGGGTGTGGCGGGCTCTGCGTTCAACCAACTTGGAGTCGCATGGAGGTCAAGGCTGTATTACGTGAGGACCAAATGTCGTTTGTTTAACGCGTGCGTGCTACCTGTGCTCCTGTATGGATGTAAGACATGGCATCTTACTAGGCTTCAAGAGTCTCGGCTTTTGAGCTTTGAGAATCGATGTCTCCGCCGAATCTTAAGGGTACATTGGTACGACCGCGTTACAAACACCCGAGTTCGTGAGCAGACACAACAGCCTTTGGTGATTGAAGTTATCACGAAGAGACGATTTACGTGGCTGGGACACGTATTCCGGATGCCGCCAAAGAGTGCGGCACTTCGTACCCTTGTGGTATAGCCTCAAGGGTTCCGTCGCCGTGGCCGGCCCTCCCTCACCCTGCAGCGGTGCTACAAAAGCGACTTAGGTAGGTTTAGACGACTGCAGGTCTGACATGGCGGGAGGCGCAGGAGTTGGCGATGGACCGAGGGAAGTGGCGCCAACTTGTGCTTGCCCTATGCCCCAATGTTGGGGCGTGACAGGGTGGAAGATATCGGATGGTAAGTATGGTTTATATGGATTAGTAAACGATTTCAAACTAACGTGATTTCGTTATCTGTCACATTATTAAATTTAACAGTCCACAATGGTATTTATAGCATTATGTATATTATACAGTAAACTTAAACGTACCTATTAAATATTTTTTTCTGCCAATTAAACGAATGAAAAAAAGGGTGGCAGAAGAATTATTAAAACTCATATCACTGCTTACATTGATAATTTTATATTTAATCCACTGAAGAGCAAATATACTTACTTATACATTTTATATTATCAAACATTAAATTTTCACAACAATCAATGGTGATCATAAAAATGTAAGGTAGATGGAGATAATAATTAGTATAATATATTACATAACAACATATTTCGATAGGTAGGTACTACATAATAATAGACAATGTTATTAAATTATCTTATCTAATATTTCATTTATGACAGACGGATTGCTACTTAAACAAAAGAAACTATATATTGTAAAACATAATATTATTTCAGTGAGTTGTCATTTTTTGATTTATCAATTTCAACCGAAAATAGTGTATGTAAATAATTACTATGTAGTAAAATAGAAGACAGATGGATAGATAGACGCATTTTTTTAATAGTATTTTTTTTCCGACCATGTCCGATCCTAATAGGATCATATGGGCCTCCACAGAGTAGAGGTTTGTATTAACAGATTTTGTTTTTTACGAGAAATGGATGTCAGCCACTTGCTCAACCTATTAGGTCCATACCCTGACTCACACAAATTGAAAACAATATGTGTACTTGCCAGACCCAGGATTCGAACCTGGGACCCACGGCGTGATAGTCCAACGTTTAAGCCACGTGGCCACCGTAGGCGTCTACACCACAATAAAATACGACCCGCTACTGATATGTGTATTTTTTTTAAATTTAATTTGTATAATGAATAAAATTAAAAAGTTGTAAGCGTCTTCAATATGATTTTTTGGTAGTCGTGAAATAGTCGAGTTGCATTTATAAGCCAATTTTTAAAACATCATCTTTGACTGTATTTTTTTAAAATGTGTAATAATATATTTCAAGTTCACGTGAATATTATTATTCATCTTTTTCTTTCTATCATGTCCGATTCTAATACACATAATCCACAGAATGGAGGGTTTAAATTGATAGAATTTGTTTTTACGAGAAATGGATGTCAACCTATTTGGTCCATACTCTGACTTATACACAAATTGAAAAACAATATGTGTACTTGCCAGACCCAGGATTTAAACCTGAGACCCACGATGCAATAGGCCTACGCTTAAGCCGTGCGGCCATCGAAGTGAAACGATCGAAAAAGTTGTATTTATGCGAAAATTTCATACGTCTTTAAAAATCGCTTAGCGTAAAAATAATAATGAGCGATTTCCTCATTATCTACAGAATGATACATTATTATAAAAGATGTAATATGTCATGTTTATCTAAAGAGCGTAAGACCCTTTTGGTAATCTCCCTCTGACCATCAGTGATAATCTCACTTCTGTATTATTGATTGGGAAAATTCATTCTGCGAGATTAAAAGGGATCTATCTTGTTGTGAAAATCAAATGTAATTAATCGCATTGCTCTACGGACGGGCGGATTAACACGTCTTTTGTTACAAGTCATTAATTCTTTATAGCCAATGTAACTATTTCTTTACGTATAAACAGAAGCAAATGTTCATATATTATCATTTTGATCGGTTTGTGTTATAAATCAAAAGATTTCATTAATAAGTTATTACTTGTAGTTCATTTATCAAATAATAATGCAATAATAATTTATATTAGCTGTCTAGTTTTCATGGTCGTTTGTATTGCAAACTTTATACAAGTAAGATATTTATACTTCATAAAACTACGCCCATAGGTATACAGTATGTGAATTAAGAGTAGGTAGGTCGTACAAATTTACAAATAAATATTTAATCCGCATTCCTAAATAGGTATATGAAAGAATTTATTTTTACATTTTGTAAAATAGATGCAAATGGAAAATTTTAGATACCGGTACGTTTGAGAACTCAGAAACAATCTGTTCGTTTGGCAAGTCGGAACTCCGCACCGGTGGACCGACAATAAGATCCCTGATTAAAAATCGTCACAAAAGGGTAATTTAAAAAAAGCTTCAGCCTTCAGCTATTATCAATGATCAAGTATTGTTGAAGATGCTGAAATATATTTTTGAGTATAAGATTTTCACTAATAAGCCTCGCTCAATTATCTATGGCAAAAGTGGAATGTTATGTGAGGATTCAGAAGGAAACTATTTGATGTGGTGCATATAAATAAACGATAGTCTCAGTTAAGGCGATGCCCTTGCATATCTGATATTCAATATAACGCTGGACTTCCGGATTAAAACAACAGGGATTATAATTAATTTACAATAAAACACAGCAACTCCTCAAATACATGCACGATATGATATATTATTGGCAAGATGAGAACTGGCATAAAGGAGCCATTTATCGCACTGCAAAGAGCTACTAACAAAATAGGACTCTAGGTTAATAAGTCAAAGACAAAATACTCACTATCAATGGCTACAAATTAGCAAAAGTCGACGAAACTATATATATATATATATATATATATATATATATATATATATATATATATTATCTGGAATCACGCAATTACTCTAATAAATAACTAATCCTATTACAGTTTATAGTAGTGATGACGAACTTATGTCACGCTGGCAAAGCTCAAATCTTTTATGCAAAAAAAATGTAAGTAGTGTGATTAAACTTAATGCTACTAAAATCAACAATTTAAAAAAATCTTTCTGGCATCACTAGCTTGTTTACTCGGCGTTCAAAACTTGACAAAAATTAATAAATCATTTATTATAACACAATGATGATAATAAATAGTTTGTTTCTCAATAAATATTAAAACATGGCATTGTACGACCTATATATCGGAATGTGGCCTATGTTGTCAGCCGTGCCGTATAGTTTTTTTTATCAGTAAAGTTTTAAACAATTTTCTAAGTATTCTATAGCGTTTTTTTAACGTTTTTGAGATGTTATATAATAATCAATATAAAAAGAGATAACACTGTGTGTGATGAAAGAACATGATGATACATAATAATATGTTACTTTTAAGCGAAACGTTAGAATTGTACGTATTTTTTCTTTTGGTAAGGTAGGTTATCATTATTTTTCTATATATATATATTTTAGCCTTTTGAAACGGTATGAAAAGTGTATGTTACCTTGGTAATCTTTTTATTTCTTATAAAAATATTAATATCGTAATAATTGGGAGATATTTAGGACTTTTCACTGATATAAAGTTTTATAATGACCATTGAAGTGCAAATTAACAATGTAAAACGTGTCGAATTATGAAAAATGTTTTAAGAAAACCACTTATTATAAGTATATTATTTGTGTACTTATTTTAGAGTGAATTTACTAGTGAATCATTTTTTTCTAACCCCTAAGAAAAATTTACCTAATAAATATGAGAAATTATGTTTAAATGAATTCATTGATATAACAGGAAAATTCATTTTGTTTAAAGTTTACCTTTATTCGTGACAGGTAATCTGAATCTAAATTATAACACCTCTTAAATAACGCTGCCTTATATTGTAATACGAATTTTCGTGTAAAATTCCTTTGATTTTATTGATTTTGTGCTACCATGAAAAGATTTAAGTATCTACCTAAAATATTAATTTTATTCACTGTTAATAATATCATATGGAATAATTACAATCTCTTTGTGCGGGCCACGTTATAGATAGATAATTTTATGATCTATATTATTGTTTATCCATTGCTAGAAAAGGGGGCCATTAATCAGCAGTAACAGTTATTGCTCCGCGACCAAAAGCCACTAGAAGACGGATCAATCACATCGGCTGGCGTCCACAGCCACAAATTTTTCCCATAATATTTTACAACGCCTCCACGGTATGCATTTGATCTTAAAATTTTACGACGTGAAGATTTGTTTGCCCTTGTCTCTTAAAATAGCTTCAAAGTATTCTTAAGACAATAAAGTTATTTTACGAGAAAATCAATCGTGTGGCGTTTACGTTAACAGTGATAGATACCATACCGCAAGTTTGTTTTGTTGCATTATTACAACAAAAAACTATTTCCCAATGAATTTTACTATATCTACATAGGAAAATTAATAAAAAAAAAACTAAATCAGTTTGGTAAATTATTCAATGGAGTTTGTAATTGACTCTTAATTTTGTGTTTCGTATTTGCCTCGTAATATATATTTTAGGGTTCCATGATAAAACAGAACAGTGACAAAATAGAACATGACAAAACAGAACATGACAAAACAGAACAGTGACAAAACAGAACAACGATAAATATAACTATGACCTTTCAAGAAAATATATAAATTAAATATTGAAATTGCCCTATCTCCATTATGTTGATAGACTTTTAATAGCACAGATTTTCAATACGCCATAATAAATCAAATTATATACCTAATTTCTGCACTCCTAATCGCTAAAAAGCCTCAAATAAACGGAACTTTACCCGCAAGCTTAGGATATCTCATCTTAATCAATATAATATGTTCAAAATGATTGGGTGACTAGGTACAACGAAATAATGACATGACCTAACCTGACCTAAATAGATTCCATTTCATTTTTCCCCTGGGTGTTCTGTTTTGTCGCTGTTCTGGTTTGTCATGTTCTGTTTTGTCATTTTCTGTTTTGTCATGTTTATTTTTGTCATGTTCTGTTTTGTCACTGCTCTTGTTTTGTCATGATCTGTTTTGTCCGGTTACCATATTTTAGGACGGTTTTATTATATATCTATTTATTTACAGGGCTCGAAATGGACCGGAACGCACCGGAGCGCCGTTCCGGTTCATACAATCCCCAAAATTATCGCTTCGTCTCGTGTAAATAGTAGTTTGCCCGTGTGAGCGAGATATATCATATTATAAAAAAAATCTAACATAATCGTTTTTTTAAATACATATATGTATAGAATTAGATAAGTAACAGTGTTAATATTTTCGTAAAATTATCAAGCGCTCCGGTTCGTAAAATTTTCCATTTCGAGCGCTGTTTATTTATTTATATATATTTTATTATATATATCTATAGGTTTATTCTTCCCATTTAAAACACGGGAACAAAGTCTACAGATTATCTAGGCTAACCTCGCAATGCTACCAATTCTTCATTTTCGACCATCCATGTTATAATAAATATATTATACTATCCAGTTCCAGTTAAATGTAATTAAATACATTTATTATTCCATTTTCAAAATCAGTTCTGTGTAATTACTTACATATTACCTATCGACATGGTGAAACAATAATGTAGTAGGTACCTAGTGAAAATGACAAAAAATAAATGGGAAACCACAAATTGGTGATCCATTCAATAAATAAACAGCTAGGTACCTATATGGGCTTTGGAAAATTCACGCCTAAAACAGTCGCCCGGACTACCCTACCACTGGCCAGCCCTGTTTATCAAATCCATAGATATGAAATATAAGTTTAAGTGGACTATGTCTGCTTGATAGAATCCGTTTTTATGTAGAGTTTTCGTTTTAATTTACTTATTATATTAAAATATAATTATTTTGTAGTTAATTCTGAAGACATGTACCGGTGCCCTCTGGGAGTGACCACCCGGCAGCACGTTGTTGACTGATGAGAGGGCCATGCACTCCCCTGCACATATCCACCACTGAAATACTACAAACCACAAGAGTCAGTTAATGATCACATAAACAATAATAGAACATCACAATTTATACATAATGTGTAGTAATAAATCATTGATTACTACTTAGGTACTCATTGAAAACTATGTTTAATTCTTTGTCCCGTAAATGCATAGAAGCAACCATTTAATGTAAGTACCTACATATTACTTTTCTAATCAATCACATTTATTATTTAATATTACTATAAATTAACAGTGGTACCTGTGAATAGAAACCATAACTTTTTTGACCTACTTTGTCCAATGTAGAAATTTGCTTTTTTTAATAAAATTTTATTCACACAAAAAATAAAAAGAATAATATATTTTTGGTGGAAGGCAATAACATGCAATTAAGGGTATTATGATATAAATCAGCATGAAAGCGATGACTGATCAGAATTATATTACTTATAATATATTTATTTTTAATATTTACAATTCAATTCACCATGTCCACTAATATTGCAACGATAACAAACCCTTTTAAAGAAAAAAATATTTCTATTCTAAAATCAAGCTTTTCCCACCTTCTTGACTGTCTTTGCGATTGTAAGCGCTGTTCTAAATTGTATTAAAACTTGGAACAGGAGATAGGTAATTCGAAGGACCCAGGACAAAACTTTATTGTTGGTGGTTTCGCTGATGAAACCTACACATCCTTGGATGATAGATAGCTTGAGCATTAGTAGACATTTCCGCCGTCGCATTATCAGGAGTAGTTATGAGTTTTCCATGATTTTTCTATTTGATAATTTTCTTTTATGATTAGTAGAAAGGAGCAAAAGTTCTTCTTTACCTCGTTGACAACTGTGACCATAAATTTACTAACAGATATTTCCACCTAAAAAAAATAGGGATCAGGAAATTATTATGGTCATATTCCATTTTTTATTCATTGTACATGACATACCTATTTCCATTTTAGTCGCTAAATGATGAATAAAATCCTAGATCGTCATTCAATTGCTCCAAGTGTCCCTGGCGGGATTGGCAGTATGTGCGCCATCGTCATTCAAAAATATGTTCAGCATTTATGGGACGCATATCGCACTAACCTCGGACATGTCCAATATAAATTCATGGATCTTCTTGAAATTTTCCCCTTTTTTCCACGGTTTTTAATGGTGCCTATTACAAAGCAAACAATTTGTTAGTAGGTTCAAGCGGAAGCGTTTACCATATTGTTTGTTACTCTTGAATAATATCAGTATCGCGTTTGAGTTGAAACTGTACGTACATCTGAACATCCATCATCTCAAATCAAATTTCAGTATGCACTGACACGTTTGAAATATTTTATTATTTTCTTTCATACTAAGGACTAAAGTAGATAATCGTTATATAATGGACGCTTTATATATTATATTCTACTTGTGTATCGTATTGTGGTAAATTATAACCAGCACATTTTTTACACATAATCACTCAGTATAATCAATTAGATCGGTCTTGAGTTTGATTTCAGTCCATTTCAAAAGCTTCATATCTAATACTTTGCTGAATTAGAAATGTTATGCATATCATACAAATTATAATAATCCTTTAGGCATGGTGTACCCTTTACCACAAAATCTAAGAGAATGTTCTTTTAAAAATAGTAAAAAACAAATTTGCAAAACAGTCAGCTATCGCGAAGAATCCCGGGTAGGTATTGCAAGGTAGGTACGTATCTGCATGATGCATTTGTGGTACTCATCCAAATTGCACGCAATCCACAATATTCTCAAGCAAGCGAGCCAAGTGCACGTTTTGCGGCTAGACAGTATTACATGGTAAGATGCAATCTTTTGTTTGTCTTCTACACATATTTAATCATTCATTTAACACCACATGCTATCATTAATATATTGTACCTACTGCATGAATACACATAATAAAAGCCTTCTGATTGAAAATGAAAAAAAAACAATAAGTAATTTATTTAATTGCATGGTAATATGAATATACTTACCCAATTTCCAATATAATATTCATTTTGTTGATGATATTTTGTGATTCCGGTGTTGAAAGGATTGGCCGGCTGTTGGTCTGCTGTTTCCAGGGGACGCCCGATTGCGGTGAATATGTTTTTGGTTAGGTACAGTGGCAATCTTCGTGGAGGCTCCTTTCATGTGGAGCGCATCTGTGCATGCCAAACATGTGGATGTATCAATCAACGAGACAGGTCGCATCATATCGGGATGCCTGCGACCGACCCTCGTTGATAAAATATACCCCATCATAGGCATAGCTCCTCCCGATATACGAAGAGAAGTAGCGGCGAATGTCGAAAGAAGGAAGCAGACGCATGATCCCAGACACCCACTCCATGGACATCAAGCAGAGACCTCAAGGCTCAAGTCCATAAAAAGCTTCCTTAAAAGGACAACGGAAGTGGATTGCCTCCCAGAAGAGAGTCGTATCCAGAAATGGAAAGAAAGACTCTGCAATCCTTGGATAGAGCCAACAGAGGAACCCTCGCCGGGACACGAACTTCCCTTCGATGTCTGGAAGGCACTGAACAGACTAAGAGTCGGTGTCACAAGGTGCAAGACAAACCTCAAGAAGTGGGGTGTCTTAACCGGCGAGGATGTCTCATGCGAGTGTGGGAAGGTGCAGGATGTGAAGCATATGTTGGTTTGCCCTCGAATTGGGATTGAGTGTGTTGAGGAGGACCTGTTGAAGGCCAATGACAGGGCGGTCTCCGCTGCAACGTTTTGGAAAGGAGCGGTGTGATCCCGAACACGATAAATAAGTAAGTAATATAATATTCCATTAATTAACATACTTAACAATCATTTTTGAATGTATTGTATTATTTAAACTATTTTATATCAAAATTGAGGTGCAATAGTGGAACAACAGCTTAACCTTGAAATTGCGTAGATTACATAGGGTATTGTTACCTTTATTTATTCCGACTGTCGCTCTAATACGTCATATTATTTTCTGTCAAAACTATCGAACTTCACGCTTATGCAGTATCTATGTTTACATTGAGTTTTGTTAGAAATACAAAATTCATTACATTTCTAACTTTGTTACGTTACTACGTACAGTATGTTAGGCCCCGTCCATGGTGAGCTCATTCAGTGGAGCATTGATCGGCGTGCGCAACTCAAACGTATAACCGTATTAACATATAACCAAAAAATACATTGTCTAGGAACATTTTCACACACGGTTATATGTTTGAGATGCGCAAGCCACTCAACGCTCCTCCGAACGCGTCTACCCAGGGTGGACGGGGCCTAAGTGCCTGTCCACATGGCGCGTTTTTGCGCGAGTACCAAAAATGCGTTGCGCCCAGATGGCGCGTTTTACGCGCGAGTAGCAAAAATGCTTTACGCTCAGTATTCAACATTAAAACCGAGGGAAATGCGGCTTGCGTACCGTCGATGGTCATACAAGATGATCTAATGCAGCTGTCACCATTTCTTTTGAAAAGGGTCAACATGTAAATATTTTACGCCATTCGGTCCAAAAATCTAGGATTTTTATGTACCTACCGAGCCTACTTAAATAACGAGTAAAAAATACACCGTCACCAATTATTATTTATTGAACAAACAGTTATTTTAATAATAATAATAAGTAAATTTAATTGAAATACAGCTCTAGGTACTGAGAGTTACTATACTATTATTCATTGTTATAGCACCTAAATTTTTCTAAATAAAGTTTTTCACTTACCCAGATTTTTTTTTTTGTTCTTCCGAATCACCAGGTTTACAAAATATTTCTACGAGCACTTCCCAGCTTGTGCGTTTTATATTTCTATTTAAATAATCAGAAGATTGCATGTCCCATATAGCCTTCCTTTATTTCCATTTCATTAATAATTAATTCTGTATCCGCGCACGTTGGAGATCGCGTTGTTACTGGGTGCAATAATTGGCGGTATAGTACCTCGACTCGCGCACAACACGCGCGAGGTCGAGAGTCTGGCGTTTGCTCGGCGAATTTCGCGCGAGCGCTTGTGGACACCTGAATTGGGTCACAATATGTACCTGGAGAACGTGCGATTTGTCACTCGCGCGTAAAAACGCGCCATGTGGACAGGCTCTTATGCTCTCTTAAACACATGCGTTTATAGCTAATAGCGCTAATATAATATTTCCATTAATTTAGCATGAACCTTTGAAAACGAATACAATACCGAAATGCAAAAATTAAGACATAAATAAACACATATAAGATAATAGATTATTCGAAATTGAATTTCTTCAGATTTTTTGGGTTATTTTTTTAATAATCATAAAATGAAATTATGTACACTTACTTAGGTAGATATTATACATAAACATTAAATAATATTAAACCTTCAAACATGTAAAATACACTCACTGAATGCCATAGATTATTTAATTTAATTTTTTTATATATAATTTAAGTATAAGATATTCTTTGATGTTATGTCTTACGAATATAATATTATGCATGATTTATTTACACTGTTTTGAGTTATTGTTAAAAAATATTCATTCACCTTTATTCTGTTGATGATTTTTAGGGTAGGTAGCTAAAATACATTCTTTCAGAGTAGAGAGGTAGGTATAAAAAATACAAACAGGAGTTTCAAATTCTCATAAATTAATCAAAAGATATTTACGACTTCCGGAAGTTGAGCAGTTCATTAAATGTTTATTTTATGAAGTATGAAAATTGATCCAAATAAAGATATTTTTATTTCTATTTCATAGAAGTCATTAAGGCAAATCAAGATTTATTGCAAATATATTATAATATTAATATAATACCTATTATTATATTATTAATCACGGAACGATTTTTATGACATCCGCTTGAGAAAAAATATTATTTATTACACTGAAATCTTAACCTACACTCATCTTTGAAATGTGATAGACAGGTCTAATTCAGAAGGTCAGTTACTTTAATAAATTAAAATATTCTATTTTTGCAGACAAAATTGAGAAAATTATACGGTACACATTATAATTATTTATTAAAATAATTTGTTATGGTTTATATATTTATGCATCCTTGAATTTTATAACACTAAAATTTATTTTAATATGGCATTTTTATCTGGCAGCGTATATATTTCGTTATTTTTTTATAGTACTTAATTGTAAAAAAAAGAAACAAAATATAAACTAGGAAGATTTACCACATATTATATAGTTCATAGCAAAAAAAAACAAACGTGTAAAATTGTAAATTTTGTTAGAAAAGTACTTTTACTTATCGATAGAGCAGTACAGTTTTATCAATAATAAACATTTTTTTATAAAACTTTACTGATAAACTTAATATTATATGTGATGGTGATTGGTGGTGATTATCAAGTAATATATCCGTGGTTCCCACATGGGGGGACAGGACTTTAGCCTGGGGGCTCGGCGTGGCGGGTTGACCAGATAAATGCGATAAACACACATCATACATTTGCTTTAATAGTAAAAAAAAAAGTCGCCTGCAGCGCTATTATACTTCATGACCATTAACATTTTAAATAACATGGTTGTGAGATGTAATTTTTGATTATTGTGCGTCGATAGTCGACACTTCCGTAATTAAAATAGATGTATTAAAAATACAAAAAATCGCTAGTAATACACTAAATAGGTACCAATCCCTAATTTGATCTAAAACATAATTTGAAAAACGGTAATGTAGTGCGCCACACTTCCTTTAACCTTAGTGATAGGTAGGGGCCCCGCCAAAGATCCTAGCCTGAGGGCACGCTTCAGGGTGTGGGGGCCATGAATATATCACTATCTAGATGTTAGGTTCTAGACCACGATCAAACAAGTAAGTATACAATTTGAAAACTTAATTCACAAAAGTAACTTATTTTAAAATATTTACGTTTGGTATTACAGCGGATTATATGGCAGGTTGGTGAACGTTTAATTAGTAAAATAAATTGTTTACTTATTTTAGCATTTATAAAAATGTACAGAATGCAAATTGAGAGAGTAATAATGTATTAAACCACCATAAAATATATATCATGCCAAATATATGGCGGCAAGTTCTCAAATTTTGAAATCATTCGAATCATAATATACTTACTGTAATTTTTTGTAATACAGTCTCTGGGCAGAGTCATTATTATTTGTAGACGGGCTGACCCCACCATAATAACAATAATTTCTTCGTCCTGAGCAAAGAAACAATTGAGATCAATAATTTTAAAGCAAACGATCTATGCCAGCGAAATTGGTTCTCCTGGCCAAGTTCCATTACGCCAATCGGCCGATCGGTCAACGGGCCCACTTTTCTTCAAGGTTTGTTTGGATTATCAATAGAATATCGTAAAATAATATGCCTGTATTAAACATACAACTCTGTGCAACATGTACGATTATTCACAATATTTTCCACCTTCGCTTTTTGCTCTATTTTCATAAAAAAAGGTGAAGAGCGATTCACTTGGCACAGAATTACACCACACAATCTTTCATAACAATGATTGTGAACGTCACGAAACTTGATACGAAACAAAAGGAAACACTGTACCTACCTACTAGTAGAAAATGGTGATAATATTACCGGAGATTATTTACATATGACAGACATCGATGAAAGCGAGTTCGAGATATGTAGATGATTGTAATTAGTGAATGCAATTTCATACAGAATTTTCAATTCCAGGATCTCAGAATAATCAATCCATATCCTGTTCACGATCCTGGGATCATACGACATGAAATTTTTTCAAAAAAAAAATACATCATTACTTTTCTACTATATAAATTATAAATACCTAAGTTTAACATGTCAAAATAGGGCGACTACTTTGGCCATGTTGTCTCAAAGATAGAAGACTTCAAAATACCCAACCACCCAAAACACTAGAAGAGAAATAATATGATTTGAGAGATGTACGCTAAGGTGGTTAAACTGTGTGGAAAGTGACACAGCATCATTGAAGCGGAAAGTGGTGGAGGTAGGGGAGTGGAGTATGAAAGACACATTCCGATGATACTAATATAATGTATCTTCTTCTTTGTGTGCCATATCCGTTATCAGACGTCGGGGATGAATTTGGCCATTTGGCCCCTGTCCGTCGCTGCTCTGAATAGGGATGGAGTGCTGAGCTCAAACCAGTCCCTGAGGTTTTTGAGCCAGGACGTTCTTCTTCTATCAGGGCCTCGCTTACCGGAGATCTTCCCTTGAATGATGAGATGTAGAAGGCGATACTTCTCGGGATGCTGCATGATGTGGCCAAAGTATGCCAGTTTCCTGGTTTTTATTAGTTTGACTATTTCTTTGGTCTTTTTCATCCTTGACATCACAGCATGAAATGTTGAGCTGATACGAAGCATACGCCTATACACCCACATTTCAAAAGCTTCAAGTTTTTTGAGAGTCGTTTCTGTGAGCGTCCAAGCCTCTACTCCATACAAGAGGACCGAGAAGACGTAGCATCTCACCATTCTAGTTCTGATTCCCAGGTGTATATCATGGCTACATAATACTTTTTTTAGACGAGTAAACGCCACCCTGGCTTTCTCGATTCGGCATCTCAATTCCGTGGTATGGTTCCAGTCATCATCCAGAGTGCAACCCAAGTATATAATGGAATGTGTTCTCTCTAATGGGACTCCATTCACTGTGCACGTTCTGTCATCTATATGGGACTTACTTACACTCATGTATTTTGTCTTTTTAATGTTCAGATTGACACCGTATTTATCACAGGCCTCCGTTACCTTGTTAATGAGAGTTTCTAAGCCTTCTCAACTGTCTGCGATGAGCACTGTGTCATCTGCATACCGCAAGTTATTGACAAGGACTCCATTTACTTTGATCCCTTCTTTTGATCCCAGCAGTGCTTCGTCAAAAATCTTTTCAGAATATATGTTGAAGATCATTGGGGATAGTATGCCGCCTTGTCTCACTCCTCTTTAAATTTCGATGCTTTCTGTCATTTTGTTGCTGACTTTAAGGGTGGCTTTCTGTTGCCAGTAAAGGTTTGCAACAAACCGTAGGTGTTTATCGTCAATTCCTGTGGATTTCAACACGTCAATCATTTTTGAGTGTTGAACTTTATCGAATGCTTTTTCGAAGTCAATGAAACATAAGAAAACGTTCGTGTTAATGTCTATAATATAATGTATGGATAAGAAAATTTCGGTGGTTCAGTAGGTTATCCGGTACCTAGTATGTTCATAATAAATATTATTGTATACATTTTTATTATTGTAAGATTATAATATGGTATGTATTTCTTCGTTAGACTGAAGAAATTCCCTCATGTCAGGCTCACCAGGCACCAATGGCGAGGGCTGTGCGGCTGGTCAATGCACTCCCTAGAGATGTAGATATTTTTAGCGATACATTTATTGATAGATTCTGTTTTGCAAATTCTATTTTATCGTTTAATTTGTATTTTTTTTAATTATTGTTGTTTTTTTTATTTTATATCTTTTGTATAATACTATTTTTTGCTTTGTTTTTTTCTCTAACTGATTACTCGTTCTTTTTATTCTAAATATCATGCTGCGAACGTCCTGAAATTATAATTTGTTATGTACTCAACGTGTCTTTTTTAAATAAATAAAATAAATACCTTTTAAATCAGATGTTTCTATAATTTAGTTATATTTTATATTTTTGCTGTTATATAGAAAATTGCAGTTTTTACAAAACTATGAGGTGTAGTATAAATGAACTGAAAATATTAAAACAAAATTAAGGACATTGTCACAGGTTGATAACGTACTATATTAATTTAAAAACATAATTATTGAATAATAAACTGTTATATTTTCAAAAATATTCTGAAGGCTTCTAGAAATATTAACGAATTGTCCCAGACTTAATTCGCAGTAAAAATCTATTTTCTGCGCAAAATGTAATTTAGATTATTACATGCATTATGCATCTTTGAAAAATTATGCACTCCTCAGACTGGCGCACTCATTTCATGTCCCATTGCATTTGGTTTGAAGGGAGGTGCATCGGATTGGCAGACCGAGTAATCATATTGATTACTACCCAACGGACAATTTGATGCAATATAATACTGCCTTACATACAAGAAGATTTTAAGCGTACTAGATCCGGGAGATATAACTCTGGATTCGAGTGGTAAAGTGGGTTAATTGAATCGCCACTTTTTAAGTCGAGAAAAAAAAGATTCTGTTATTGTTTATGTTTGTAATTTGTTCATTTCACGTTAATTATTGGCAGAAGCGGATTAATGGAATGAGACTAATTAATTCGAGATGTATTTAGTCAGTCGGCCTAAATAAAATATATTTGAAAACTATCTATCTGGAATTATTTATAAAATCGGTATTTGTATTCTTATACTCTAGCAAAGGTATAAAAAATATAAATATCCTGTTTTTTTCTTTTCAAAAAAATATACTTGCATTTTATTATTTTTTTTTCATTCAAAATCATTGTACACGTTCTACTTATGTATATTATAGCTATTATTTTAGGAATTATTTTCAATGACATCATCATCATCATAAGCCACATAACCACTGCTGGATGAAGGCATCTCCAATCTGATTCCACTTCTCTCGGTCCTATGCGTTGCGTTGCCACGTACTTCCGCAGAACTTTATCATTTCATTGATCCAGCGGTCTCTAGGTCTACCTTGCGAACGATTTGTACCCCTTGATTTGTCCAATGATTATCCTTTCTTCGAGCTATATGTCCATCCATTTCCATTTGAGGCCTTTAGCGAACTCTATTAGATGGCAAACCCTTGTCTGTTTCCTTATCCACCCATTTCTCTTTTTGTCCTTTCGCGTTATGTCCAGCATGCATCTCTCCATACCACAATGTGCTACTCTAAGTTTATGGATGTATTTTTTACTTAGAGTCCATGTTTCACACGTAGGTATATGTAATTACGGGAAGCATACACTGGCTGAACACTTTGTACTTTAGTCACAATGGGAGGTCATTTTTGAAGAAATTATTCAGGCGGCCAAAAGCACTCTTGCAGTGCTTTTTCAATGACATAATATGTACATAATTTGGAAAAAACATGTAAATTTTGCCTCCTGTACCCTACCTAATTATGAAGACATGCAACCGAGGCGCTTCTCAAATTTCGTTAATATTGACTACGGGGTTTTGTGGTTTCAATCGAAATTAGGTAGATACTACTTATTAATAGGTCATTTTCAATGAATCTAAAATCAATATAATATACATTAATACATACGAATCATTAATAATTTTATCACCTAAAATACATAAAATCTATTATTTACTATGTTTAGTCAGTAAAATATAAAAGAAATTTATCGAAGTAGGTATTACCAGATACCACATCTTGTCAAATTATTATTAATATCGAGCTTCTTTTCGTGTGTGGATTGGATTCGGTAATAAAGGTGAAGTGAAAATCTAGAGCAGATTGAATTCGTTATGATTATTTACGTAATAAATTTAAATCGAATAACAGTTTAAGAAGACATACCTACATTTCGTTACGTATTCAAAATTTTATATACAATTTTATGAATTTATATCAAACGTATCAAGTAGGTAGGTACCTACTTAGGTACCTATGATATTTATACATTTAATTAGGTACTGTCTAGTTTTTATGGAGATTATTGGTTATTGGCCCCACCTAGATACGAATTCAATTTTCAATTTCAATGTATTTATTTTACATATTGTGGACATTACAAATTATAAGTTTAAGACGTTCACAACATGACATTTAGAAACAAAGAAATATTATTAAAACAGTATTTTAGGTACATAAAAAAGAGATAGATCATTATTAAGTTATTCTACAGTAGAAATGTGTAAATACAACAAAAAAATATAAAGTATATAGGTACAAGGAAGTACACCGGATGAGTTAAGCAGACCCTATTTTAAGAATTTTTAAAACAACGTCAACCTATACTCATCCTCACGTAGATGGAATATATCAACATCAGAAGCGATTTGGTTGAACAGAGCTATTGCCCTCCTAATTGGTATCACCAATGGCAGGTTAGTTTTGCTCCTCGGTAGAACAAATAACTGATGCTCCCGATTTCTAAGATAGTTATCAGGGACACACAAGTCAATACTACCAAGAATGGCAGAGTTCTCATTCACACCACGTATAAGTCGAAAAAAATACGTGGCCAAATATTGATATCTTTTAGCACTTAAACTACAGTATCAATTATTGATTAGTTTACGAAATGAATAACCCTATATTATATAATAATATTCAGAACTGTCATTAAATGATATTATAGGTTTCCATATTTCCTTTGGTTATGAGAAACTGCTTAGATGACTTAAACATGATCCTCATCAATAATAACGTATAACGACAGCTGTTTATTGACGAATGTTTGACGAAATTGCTTATAGAGCTATTGTAAAGCATATTTCACTGCTTAATTTTTCGAAAGTTACAACACAATATATCGACACCTATATGTTCAATCAATTTGTGAATATGAAACACAGAACATTATTGTGACGGAAATCAAAAATAGTGACGAAATGTGTATGTTGGGTAAAACGCGGAATGACCACAAATTAAATCAATAAACAAGGAGACAGACAAGAGTAGGAATTACTATAATAGATAATATATGAAGGTTATAAATGGGTATTTAAATGCAGTCATCCAATCCAAACTCTAAACCCCTTGGATCGACAAATTCTATGTCAAGCCAAATAAGCTACGGATGGTGATGGAAATTCTATTGATAATACATCCACTTTGCTTATTTCAATCATTGTAGAATAATAAAACATATCCGGGCTTAAACGTAACTGTCTTCCAGATGTATTACTATGTTACCATTAATAATTATAGTTAAAACCAGTTCAAAAAGTTGGGTTATCCACAACGTTTGAACACAATATGTCGACATCTTTTTGCAGTTCGATTAATCCGACGGCGTGCCAAAACAACCCGTGACCGTTTTACTGATTGAATTCTTTAATAAACTGTTAAATAAAATGAGGATAATCGTGATCAATCGGGCATGTAATGCAAAGAGAGAAAAAAACTAGAATCTGATCCAAAGCATCAAACTAT
Organism: Rhyacophila brunnea; assembly: GCF_057557595.1. Classification (NCBI taxonomy): domain Eukaryota; kingdom Metazoa; phylum Arthropoda; class Insecta; order Trichoptera; family Rhyacophilidae; genus Rhyacophila; species Rhyacophila brunnea. Next base: position 971,261 of record NW_028232796.1, on the reverse strand, counting down.
TACATGACGTGTTCACAGACACGCTGCCAGCTGATTTATTTTATTTACAATTATTTGTAACACGTAAACACGCGCGATTTTCAACCCATCTATTTGATTGATTTGCAATTAACATAGATTATTTTACCTACCGTCAGATATTAATAAGCAGAATCATCAGTGAAATAAAAATATCGCAAGGTTTCGTGAGTTTTTCACAAAGCATTCCTTCAATGAATAGGAATCGTTTGAAAAAAAAATATTTATATTTCTCTAAATAGAAACTAAATATTTTTCCGATTTTTTGTTTAGATAACAAATTTTCACAGATTTTCACAACATTTTTTTAAATCCATTTCCGACGAATGTGTATAAATAATACTAGATAATATTTGTTCACTTCGAGTGTTAACAATTATACTATAATATGATAACTTGATAACCCAAGTCGTGAGTACGGTCGAAAGTTTCTCATTCCGATTTCAGTTAATTCGATTTGATTGGGGTCAATCATACCCCGTCAACAGATGTGACCCGTTTTGAATGATCAATCACCGAGTTCGTCTTGCAGCTATGTTAAGATTAGTTTACATGTACTAATAAGTCTGACGGTTTTGAAGGATTTTTTTTAAATAAAATTGTTTTAAGTGTAAAATATTTGTTATTGTGCAAGTTGCGGACTATCACGTGACGTCACAGTAAGCTGCCGCTACGGGAAAAAGTGTTTAATGTCGTTTTTCTTGGTGTTTAAAATGTTATCAGACTGATGCTCCCATCCCGTAGCACATTTTGAACCTTTAATGAACATTGTCAGTTGGGAAAATCTGCCGGAAACAACAAAACAACAATGAGGTCACCTAACGTTGAACCGCACTGCATCGACGCCTACATGACGTTTTGAACGTTTTTATTATATTCCACATGTCAACACATTTTCGAATCATGTCAAAATCACGTTTTTTATTTTTAGTGGTTGGCACTATGTATTTTCTATAAGAATATTGTCTATTATCTATGGTCTGCAGGTTGAGTTCTGTTCAAAATATTATCTCTGGATATAATATCACAAGTAATTTTAACGTACGTACACGTAGAAACTGTTAACATAAATTGAAATTAGCATGAACAATTAATAATACTTCAAAATACTAATACAATAGAATTTGCACTCTCTATAATTGAATTTAGAGAGGTGGTCATCGTTAAAAATATTCTGCAAAATGACAAAACCATAGACTAAATTTATCGCTGACAGCGTGAGAGTGCCGTGATATGCATCTCAATTTGATCACAACTTTAGCCTCTGTCGAGCCAAAATTCATCACGAAATATAATAAAGTATCAAGGCAGCATGATCTGCTAGGTTCGATTCGTATGTAAACAAACCTGACAAAAACAAAGACACATTTGAAGTGTAGAACATTTGACACAAGTGAAATGAATTATTTTCCTTTTAGATCAGCGATTCTCAACCCTTAAAGCTTTTATGTGCGGCCCGAAACACTTTTATTATCAGGAATTTCGTATATCTTGAGATTCGTTTCGACTTTGACGCACAGATAGTGGTGACACCCGAAGAGGATTGTCATTATGGTCCACATCAGATCTGGTATAAGAGTGTTGCTATTGCACACGATTAATTTAAAAAACACGCATAATTTTTAAAATCTCAAAAATGTTTTGTAAAAAGGGGGGGTTTTATGATTTTTTTCGTCACACCAGTAGTGATGCGGCCCGCCTTACTTTACAAATATATGTATTTGGCCCGAAGAAAAAAAAGGTTGAGTATTATTGTTTTAGATCAATAAATTGATTAGGGTAACAGAAATAATGCTAATGCCTGATATTTACTATGTTTATTTCTATTCGGTGTGAAAAAATATGAGACTACGTCGACAAAATAAACACATATTAATGTCAGTACTTAAGTAGGTGTGTTTTGTAATAAAAAAGTCTATAAGAGGCCAGTCTACGGGATGTGCATTGCCAAAATTGCACGTACGCTCATCCATAAGTAGACTATTTAGTCATCCTGAAAAAATATTTCAACGTGGATTCTGTAGCTACAGGTCCGCCATTTTATAATATCTGTCATATTATGTCATGTATTCATTTATAATCAAATTAACCAAAGCGTTGTCAAATGTCGTTTTTTATATGAAGATTTCATAGAGCAGCCACTTTTAAAGTGGTCTATAAAAAAGGTCCAAATAGTACCAAATTATTTTTCTAAAATAAAACAATTGAAGAAGTAAAACAAATGAACGGTTCTGTTAACTATACTGGTTTCCTAAGGCTAGGCCCACACTACGCGGAAATTCCATCGCGGAGAATGCGCGACGGAACGCCAATACATTTTATTACAATATAATTTGCCGTCATCGGCACATTACGCGGAAGATCGGTTGTCTTGATCTGGTTGATTTGCATTCCGTCGCGCATCCTCCGCGAATTTCCGTGTAGTGTGGGCCAAGCCTTAGAGGTTTAACATACGAAAATTCAAATCTTTTACTCCGAAAATGCATTGAAATTTAAAACAAAAATGTTTGTCTTCACCTGTCTATAATAATATTATGTTTTAATGCCAATGACATTATTAATGGACAACGCGCTCAATACAGTAGCTAGCAAGTAAATTCGTGCATATCGATATTCGCACGTGTTAAAGTCGACGTCACAATTTCCATTATGCGGTATCACGCATCGGGAATTGATAGCAATATGACCTTGTAATGTAATTGTTTTTTGTAATTGTGTAAAAAGTTGTAATGGCGTTAGAACAGTGTTTCTAGTGCCAATGTTCATTTGAGCGAACCCGTTCAAACCGAACCATTCGGCAGACCCGACAACAAGTATTGGGAATTTATAGCAATATCACCTTTATTGTAATGGCGTTAGAACAGATTATGCCATTCGGCAGACCCGACAAAAAAGTGAGTGTCATTATTTTTTCCAGATGCTTCATCCATATTAATGTCATTGTTTAATGCAAATACATTTTAGTGTATCTGTTTAGCTGTTTGCCAATTTTTAACTACTTTTATCGCTTGCATTTCAACGAAGGCTGAAGATTATCAAACATATCTATCTATGAGTATTGAATTTGATCATGATCAAAATAAAAATAATTATTGTCGAATATGGAGATATAATCGTTGTAATCGATATATTTTTAGACTTGTCTACGCGTGTAAACACAACTTTATAATGATAAAGAAAAGAAACAGACCGACCTTCCGAAGCACTTCGCTTATGTTTACATTTAAATTAAGCAACGCATGCTTACGGTCCATATTAATGGTGTTCATATTTAAAAGTTATGAGAGATTTATAATACTGATTGTATTGATATGCCACTACTACACAATAAAAAATAAAAATACTTACAAAACTGATGACGATAATAATAATATGTACCTACATTCAAAATTATTTTACTACACGTATGATAAAGTTCTACAGAAGTACCTACGTGGCAACGCAACGCACAGGTCCGAGAGAAGTGGAATCAGCTTGGAGAGGCCTTCATCCAGCAGTGGATAGATTCAGGCTGATGATGATGATGATTTCGTCTAAAATCTAATTAGGTTTATATCAAGCATAAGTTCTAAACTTTAAAGTATGCGTCTGCCGTTCATAATAATTATAATATTAGCAATACTGAGGGGGTAAGGAGGAAGGGGAGAAAGAGAAATACGTAGGCATGTAATGTGAGAAAGACAGGTGATAAAATTTTGATGTTACAATTGAGTAGAAGAGGTTGGGATTTTTAATGGAAAAATTTCGAGAAATGGAGACAAATGACATTTTTTCTGATAATAATTAATACTGAACTATTGATTTTTACACCTTATTCGCGCCATACTTACCTATTCGTACTATCTTGAATGAGGTTATAATTATTTTTGAAGAGGTGATTATTGTGAAAGTACTGAAAGTCATCACTTTTTGGGTAAGTATTTAATAAATTACGTTACACATTAATGGATCCTAAATAGATCCGTTCACACTTCTCAGCCGTTGTTTGTTGATTCATAAATAACGAAATACTTCGATATGTTCGTGCATTAAGGGGGGACATGCTCAGCGTACGTCAAAATGGAGCTTTTATGCTATTTTCAAAGCATGATCCTGTACATTCCTTAAACGTTGTAGATAAGTTTAGTAAGATCATGTTAACGCGCGTGTTTGAACATGTACCATTTAAAAAAAATCGGTTAGATACACGTTCAGACACGCGCGTTAACATGATCTTTCTCCCTGCTTCATTTATCGTTTGTCAATTTATGGCTACGGCCGTATGTTGTAGCTTAGCCACTGGGAAATGCCAATAGAAATGGCGTATTTCAAAAAAATACTACCTTATGCTTAGGTCAATAATTATTATAAAGCAAACATTATTCGTAGAATGTTTATCACATTTGAATGGTCAAAGACATAGCTTATAATCAGTATCTTTAAAATTATCTTTAAATGTGTAAATCTTGCCCATTTTTTTAAGAATAAAATGCTTAATTCTTGTCAAATTTAGGATCACAGAGATTATCAATATAATTTTTTATTGTAAATATTTCACTATAATAATGTCGACATAAATTTTACTAATGGTTTTATAAATGCTTTTAGAAATTAATAAATATAAAAAACCTTAACACCACTTCACATGGACGTACTGAAATATGACTATATTCTAAAACATTAGAGCGAGAGGTTTAAAAGAATACTATTTTATGCAATAAAAATACTTTATGCAGTCATCAAATGTTTAAAATAAATATAAAGGATAATAAGGCTTCAAAATTATGTAAATCGATTATCTACAACGTTTTAGGAATGTCCAGGATCATGCTTTGAAAATAGCATAAAAGCTCCATTTTGACGTACGCTGAGCATGTGGGCCGTTAAAAAACAACTAGCACGAAATTCACCTGGATTGTTAAAAATTAGATTGATATAATAAATGTGTGAATGTATACAAGTAATTTAGTTATACATAATTCTTAAATAAGCATGTCATTGCCGATAGTAAAGCACAGAGGGTGCCTACCTATAATGTATATTAGTAATGTCGGTAGAAAATATTTAATTATACCTAAGTAGTTGTTTTCAATCTTGAAGACTCATTTTATAAAGCTTGCGTGTTGAACCGCTGTAAAACAATGCAAAACACACACCAATCCAGAGATTGTATTACTCTTATAAAAATGATTACTGCCTACTTTCATACAAAGTTGCGCATTGTGTAATGTATTACCCACCCTAGGGAACTTCACTTACAGTGATCATGTGATTGATTTATATATTATATTATATTAATTAATTTGACGATTATAAGTCATCAAGCTTAAAGATGGTATTATGATGCCAAATTACATGGCATGGTTAAATACCAAAATATTATGTTTTACAAGAGTAGGTATAAATCAAATTAAAACAGAAACAAAATGAAAATGAAAAACGTATATCTAAGCTGTTAGCTATACTATAATTATGTTATATTTATCTGAATTACCACAAACATTGACGATTAAAAATTATTGTAGAGTTTCTGGGCTGTCACTGTGTATTCTTCTTTCTCCCCTTTTTCTCGACGCTCGACAAAAGAAGGATAAGAAGGTGTAAACCAGGCTTTCCCAAACTTTTTCTGCAATGGAACACTTCGCAAACCAGGAAATTTTAACGGAACACGTATGGCAAAACCACATACTATTATATTACATTATATTACACATAATAAGCTTGAAGTGAAACAGCGCCGCAGACGACATTTTTTTACTATTAGTACATGTTTGTGATGTGTGTTTACCTCACTTGGCTGGTCGATCTCTCACGTCAGGCCCCCCGTAAGCCCAGGCCCCTAGGCTAGAGGGCCTGTCAGCCCCCCATGTGGGAGCCATGACCTATCTAGATACTTGATCATAAACATCAGTGGAGATTGACCATCACTCGCCTTTCAATATGAAAGTTACTAGTTTTAGTTTTACTTATTTTACTTCTACATAGTAAAAGATCTTTAAATGTGTTGCAGTTAATAAAACCTTTCCAAATGGTCGCGGAACACCTATTCAGGCTCGGCGGAACACTGGTGTTCCGCGGAACATAGTTTGGGAAACCCTGGTGTAAACAATGATTACATATAAACCAAATACCTATAATGATTCCCCAAAGGTACTTCATCGTACAATAATGATTTTGATCACCTACCTAGGTATATAAATTAAATTTTTATGATCTTATTTGAATGTGGTTATTGTATTAACATAATTACATAGGTAGGTATGTAATTTACAATAATTAGGTGCTTACTATTAATCTTGAATCAAATCAAAATCACCAAGTATTCAAAGTCTCATCTGTCGGTTCCCGGTAAATATAAGATATATATATTTATTTATGCTGTTCATTTATCAAATTATGTAACTATACTATATCCATTGGTATGTAGTGCAGCATAGTTTATAAAATGAATTCAAAAAATATTTACTTTCTTTACTGAATAATAATGTTTCCACGATATTGTAATGTATTTATTTGGTACGAGAATTAACTAGATTTTGTGACATAGTGCATTTTCCATTGGTGAGTATGCATAGTGTCTGAAAATGCCGATAGCTGTAACCTATGTCGTAAAAATGACTCAAATGGAGTATTACTAAGTTGAACTAGAATAGGAATTAGATTAATATTGTTGTTTTAGGAAAAAAAGACCAACATTTTCTATTTTGTATTAAATTAACTTAAATACCGGAAAGGTAAAGATTTGTTTATCGTAGGCATACTTAAGTACTAGTAGTACTAGGTAAGTACTTGTTATTAGAAGTTTCGTAATATAAAAAGCCTTAAGCACATCGAGAAGATGCTATCGTCAGCTAATGAGATTTTGTAATCGATAATGAATATGCAATAGAATTAATAATTATTTCTAAGTGCTAGGAATAAAAAAAACATCGTTAAATTTAAAAGCCAACATTTTGTAACTCCTACGACCTACACTGATGGCAATATGCATTATGCAAGTAAATCAGTGATATGTTTTACAATTTACATAGAGGAGAAAAATAAACCCTTTCGCCGCGGGCCTTTCACTACATGCTGATGTATTAATTATTACCATAGCCTGTAACAGGCATGATCGATTTTGAAAAATGCTTCGAAGCTTTATAAGTCGTGCATGGCTATAAATCACTTATGCTCACTGATTAGCTATACATATATAGGGTTGCCAAAATCTCAAACAAGAATAAAGGACACTGATAAATTTGGATTTGATATTGTTTTTATCAGAATTTAAGAGTGGCCGTACACAGATAAAAATGACTACAACTAGGTAAATTCATTTATAGATTTATTTACAGGTCACGATAATCACAAATCTATTAAGAATAATGTAGGTATAGTGTAAATAATATTCAATAAAAAATGCAAATACCCAAATCATTTTAACAATGATTATAAACTTACATATGTAGGTACTTAGATGCCCCAGGTGTACTTTGCTTTTGATTTGACAGAACGTACTTTTTACTTTTACATTATTGTACTGTTTGATATATAGTACCTACCTTTAAGTAAAAAATGAGCACGTCCGACCGTTTTCACCGCTAGTCTGTTTGTTTTGTCCATAAGACTGCTATCGGCCGCTTTCGAGGGTAGTTTTGTATCGAAGTATTAGCACTTATTGTAACAATTACAATAAGTTAGTTATAATAATTAATTGTCACAATAAGTGCTATTTTTTAACACCACCTCTTTTGGGTGTGCTAAATTTTAGAGGGAGATAAACAGTTTTGACTGTTTAGACGGCTAGCTTATTGTAACAATTATAATACTGGGCTACAAACATATGAAAAACTACCCTCGATAGCTGCGGATAGCAGTCTTATATATAGATATTAGAAGTTGTAAGGAAAATATTGCCACTACACTTAATGCACTGTGGAAAGAATACCTACATGAAAATATGGGATAAAAATAGTGCGGAAACAAACACGGGAAGGGAGGGTATCACTATAATACAATGGTAGTCCCGTAAATACGGGATGTATGGAAACTCTACCTTTATAATAATGTTTAGAATAGGTACTGGTACTATGGATGGTCAGACGAGAATTGCGTACCTACCTATTATTTTATATATATACATAATAGTATCACTAAGCTATGGTGTATTTTGGATGTATTTCATTTTAGTCTTTCGTAGCTGTTATTTATATTATCTATGTGACATTTTTTATTATTTATGTTTGTTATAATATAATTATACAAATATGAGGGAGGTAAATATACCTAGTTAAAAATATTATAAATAAATATTGGAAATCAATTCAATACCTATTCAGAGTCCAGCGCTCGAAATATAAAAGTTTACGAACCGGAGCGCTCGACATTTTTCTGAAGATATTAACATAGTTATTAAATTTTATATGTATTTTATAAAAATAAGTATGTTAGATTTTTTGTTACATGGCATATCAAGCTCAGACGGTCAAATTATTTTTCCACGAGACGTAGCGATAACTTTACCGATGTCACGAACCGGAACGGCGCTCCGGTGCGCTCCGGTCCATTTCGAGCCCTGATTCAGACAAACAAAATGATTCTCACGCCCATAATAATAGAGATACTTACCTACCTACATTCTATTTATATTTTCATTTGGGTACCATATGTACTGATTTACCTAATCGTAAAGAATAGTTAAAAATAAGAATTGATAACATACTTGATAGTCTATCAACTGGTGTCACCTGGCGGCAGAATAGGTACATAACATTCCATTTAATTTAATACAATTTATAAATAAATTTACATTTTAAGTAGGTTTTTTCCTTAAATAATATGTACCTAACTTAAAAGCTTCTGGCCATACCAAAACCAGATAAATAAAAAAGATTTTAAGTAAAACCTATTAGATATAAAATACATTAACTTAACTTAACTAAAAGAAACCTTATTAAACTACATTTTAATTATATACACAACGGTAATTTCATTTCACGCAGGTGGCGCAATCAATACGTCAGAAAAATTAAATAGGGGCCTCGAAAATGTTCTAACCAGTCATGTAATTATTCAATTAGTCAAATATAGTTACCAAAATTTGAAAAAGATTTGTTAATAATATGGTCAGTCAGTGCATAGCGTCGGGCCTTCATGTCACTACACGCGCCACTGGATAAATATAACCATACAATGATAATGAATGACGTAATAATAAAAAGAAGACCTTTTAAAAAATGCACATTTTATAATATAGTTTTAAGAATAAATTTACATTTGACTTCAAAAATAGTCATTTTTCTTTTTACTATTTTTAGATAGCTGATACGTATTGGTTAATTACAACTTTAAGGTGATACATTAGTGAAACGGCAAATAATATTCAACTATAGGCGCGACGAAATTTTGGACTCGCTCGCATTCTGAGAAAGAACGTCAGGCTGGAAACACGTCACCTTGTTTCGTGATGGCGACGGGCGTATCAATTCTTAAATCGTGTAAAGATGACTAAAAACGTTACCTATTTACTTTAAAAAGAAAACATGTCAATGAATATATTATTATTGTTACTAATAGAACAATAAACAGAACATAAAATGGACGTATGTTGGATTTATATGACAAATTATATTTCGTTTGGCATGCGTCATTTGCACCCGCGACCTGCAATCCGCGCATCGCCTAGCCACGATCTTTTTAGACCGTGCCTCAACTGAGGTACAACCTTAAGTACGTAATCAATAAATTGTTTTAAATTGCATGTTTCGTATTCTGTCGCCAGATGCCCCTAGTTCTAGTAGGTTGAACCTCCATCTTAATAAATAGAATATCAAGTAAATATGTTATTATTTCCTGTTTTTAATTGTTTTTTACGTAGTGGGTACATAATATAAAAATAAAATCAATTTATCATATCAACTGGGCGTTTCCCAAAACCGTCGTCGCAAATCGTTCTCGCAATAAAAAAAAAACAGTAATACAAATGAAGCGATCTGAAGTCGAACGAATCGATGAATATTTATTATTTTGTACGCGGTCCGTATTCAAATCCGATTCGTATGGTGGTTGGTGTCTGTGGGTGCATGAATATCTCTGACATACACTATGGAGGATTATCTTATGGGGTGAGATTCGATAAAAATTCTTTATTATTTTTTTCTATCATATGTTGCGCCGGAAAATATAATCAAGATACGTAAACTGCTATTATAATAATTTAATAAGTATACGTAAATTATTTAAAAAAAAAATCGGTGGGTGTACTTATGTACGCGCGTTAGAAGTTATACTTCTTTGGCGTAACAACATAAAATAATCTCACACCGCGTTAGTCAAAATTCACATCAACCAAAAATATTCAAACAGTTAGAAAATAGTTTTCACATAAACTAATATGTAATACCAAACAAAAGTAACTTACCTATCAAACTTAAAAATATTAAGATTAGTTTTGACAGCTAATCACATATAAAAAGGATTAGGTACAATTCACAACGCGAAAGAATATCTTTCACCAAGCAAAATAATCCATACTCTTTATTCTATGGTCACCATGGTCGGCTATGATCACATCATTGCGCGAGACGTCATGTTTCAGACCTGTCAAATAATAAAGTATGATATAAGATAGAATTGACGTTTTAATAGCCCCATATCAGTAAAAACTAGAATAAAGGAGGGCCGATTATTGAAGTCCCGCTGGTTTATTTCTAGACACTTTAACTTATATCACTATATAAATTATTTAATTATTTCTCGTTGTTTTTATTTTATTTTGGCCAACAATAATAAATTCGTTTCCTAGGCAACGAAAAAATTCTTCGTAATTAAATTTGCTGCCTAAGCAACGGAACAGTTCTAAACTATAATATTACACCTACCGATGAAGTATAACTTCAAATAGATTTACTTAACTAAATAAAACTTGAAGAAAAATAGGTATCAATAACCAGTAGCGTGAAGGTCATAGATGCTGCCGACGAGGAGCATCCTTAGAACAAATCGATAAATTATGTGCCACGTATAATTAATTATATGGTAAATTGTACTTACCTACCTATTATAGTAAATGTTAATGTTTAAAAATATATATATTTAAACTATATCACACTGATTATCTGCCAATTTAAATACATAGTTACAAAATACTAAATCGATAATAACATAAATATTAATTATGTGACTAGCAAATAGTAACAGAATCCCTACAAGCAAAATTTACCAAACGCCACAACCAATACGTGTATGGTTTTGGTGGAGTACAGCTAGGTATCGAATAAGAATCCCGAAATGAAATACGGATTTGATAAAATAGGTATATACTTCTGAATGCACTGCACTCTCAAATTGATATCGATTAGATTAGAACACAATATGAAACACTATATATTATTAAACATGCATGCTCATAATTTATTTTTGAAAATAACGTATTATTAATAATAATATAAATGTACGGCACTGTGTGGATAGAATGCATAAAAGCTTAATTACATTAGCAGTTGCGCAGACCCAACCCGATCCAATAACCGTCGAAGCCAACGTTTTAACACTATTTGCAATTACACGCAACGATTCAATCGCGTTGGTCCTTGCTTTTGATTGGTTTAAAATAAACATAGTGTTGCTATTATTAAAAATATAGGTTGACCGAAAACTAGATATTTATTAGATTGGTGGCCACACTGAACGTATTCCAGCGCAACTTTACGTCAAAAGACCTGAGCTGTCAAACCTAGCGAGCATCTGTTGAAATTTGCGTGGCCGTTTGACATTTTTCGACGAGGATTGTGTCCTCAGCGCTGGTCCATACATTTTTTTGAGATTTCGCCATCTTGTAGTTTTTGAAATCGAGCAGTAGAATGAACGACCATTTGCGTGGCTTACGAGCGGGCGCGTATTCGGCTATTTTCGTACGCTTTCGGCAATCTTCGCTTGTTAATGAATGGATAGTACGACGGAATAATAGAAAATTTTCCACTTTTGTCCCGATCGCTCACGATCCTTGAAAACCATAGAGAATAGAGTTTGACAGTCGTGGCAGACGATCAGGGCCAGACGCAATCTGCCAATGTAATTTGAGCTTTAGATAAATCCAATAACTTGTGATTATTGTATTAGTTACATATGGATATACAACACAATGAATCAGGGATGTTAATTAAATAATAATTACGAGAACACTAAGTTAAACTTAGAAAATATGTTTTGGTCAATTGTAAAATACTACATGTGTTTTTTACGGGCACACATAAAAACACAAACCCGTTGCATCAAGAGTATAGTTTCTAACTAAAGTACCCAATATTTATGGCTATTTCTCATTTTGGCCAAAATCACTGGCTCTTAGTTTAATGATACTACAGTTTGAGTGATTGTCACTGAACTTCCATAGCAACGAATTGAATTGCGTATATGTGGGAGTTCAGAAAATCATTTTTCCGTTCTGAGATAGGATTGAGTTTGAGATTGTCTGTGTGCGGGGTTGCCTTATACGAAGACTAATTTTTATTCTTGATTTATATTATTATTGTTCATTTTAATAATTGTGTAAAAGCCGAAATACCTAACGACTTTAAAATTTAGATGTTGATATATATTTATAGCACAGTCAATCACATTAATATAACTGAAATAAACAAGAATAACAAAGTCTCTATATATCTATTCTAAATCATGCATCAACCTATAATTTTCAATGAATGTAGGTAAAAAAGATTTTTTTAGATCACGAAAGATAATATTCACAAATGTAATATTATCCGTCAATGTATGGTAATCGCCTGTACGAATGTTGTTTGTTTATAAACTGCCGAATCAGTTACCACGTCGGCACCGACATCTTTTTGTAGGCTGACAGACGGTAACGCAATACGTGATGGATCAATTAACCCTTCGCAATATGGCGCTTACAATATACATACATACCTACTACATAAAATATATTAGTATATAGTTTTTCATATACCCGCTGAATCAAATATTGTTTTTTTTTAATGCTGACTTGGTATGAAGGCATAATATTGTTTTTTTTTTTAAATATTGCCAGAAGCAGATAAAAGCAAACAGGATGGCAATACGATATTACCTAGGGAACTCAGAAATAATGGGATCTGAAATACCTAACGGGTAAGGAGTAGCAGGTAACCGATCTCGAGTAAGGAAGAATCTGGGATAAACTTAAATACGTGTCAAGAATACGTCATACGTCGAATACTGATAACTGCTCTCGGTTTATGCATTGACGCTCATTTAATATTGGTGTATTACACACACTATTGCACGTGCATAATGCGAATTTCATTTTCGTAGGACACTCACACATTCAAAACCTTGCATCAAAATGTAGCGTATTGAATATAGCCTATCGGAATTCTATTTATTATCTTTTGTTCTATGATATTTCTCGATTGCGTCAATTTAGTTAATATACGTCATGATTTCAATTAAGTTAAGTAATTAAATCTATCAAAAATATAATTTTTGTACAAAAATTACAAAAATTTACTTGTTAGCATATTATAAAAAAATATAATATTATTAATTTTTAATATCGGTAATAATAATTGTCAAACCATACATTATATAGGCAATTATGAAATTAATGTTTTCGTTAATCGCTAAAAACAGCTGCATACCTACCTACCAAAACTTCTATAGTGTGATTTAACATTCTTACAGTTCATTCCGTCACAGTTTAGACTTTGAAATTTAAACAGTAATTTAATACATGACGGATCAATTAAACTGTCCACACGAGCACACTGAACATGATTACTGATTACCGGGTATGATTATTTCGGGGTCTTCTTAAGTAGGGTTATCAGTTGTTGTTGTATCAAAAAACCGGTAATATTACAATTATAATAGCTCAATGAATTTTCAATTTTAATACAATTTTGAATTTTTTTCGAATTAATAGGTATTAATATAAGTAGGTACATAAATGGAAAGAATTAATACTCAATGGAAATAAAGTAGATACAAAAGTCCAGGAAGAATTTTCTTAAGAGGGTGACAGAAATAGACTGAGACCCAGGTCCTAGAAGATAGTTGCAGACGAAAATGGGAAGAAAGATTCACCAATGTCCGAATGAAGGAAATGGAAGAGCTTTTTCTCGGGACGGCAACTGTCTTCTGATGAAAGTAAAGAATTGGGAAGACTAAAAGTTGGTGTACTAAAATGTGAGATAAACCCGAAGAGTTGGGGTATGTTTACCGGTGAAGAATTTAGTATGGTGAGGTGCAATATGTCAGTAATATTCAATATAGAGGACCTGCTGAGAGGGAATGGACAAAGCCATCTCCGCTACAATACTTTGTAGAGGAACATGATCCCAGATAGTTAAGTAAGAAGTAAGTATAAATGTCACGCGAACACTACCGAATTATAATTATCATATGAATCTCCATTCATTTAAAAATGCACTGACTTGGATGAGCAGAACACATGCAATGGATGAACGACTCTCGCATTAAAAATAAAACTTATACTTTTAAGTTAAAAAATTGGTCTCTACGTTTAAGACACGTACTTATTTTATTGTGTTTATTACCAGTCAGCCATTCGCTCAACGGTTTGGGTATGTACATGCACTTAAATAAACAACACGACTTTTTCGCTAGCCGTGAGTTATAACCCGCATTCCGCAGCGTATATGTATATTATTAAAAAAATATTATTTTTTAATTAGATTTCTCAGGATTATTTTCACATTTTTTTAAATTAAAATTAAAGAATAACATTATTTTGAAATAAATTAATTACTTTAGAAATGTTAACGAAACGTTTACATTTCTACGTCTTGTTAGTGCGTAGTATTTTTGAATATGAGTCAATTATCTGGAGTCCTTATGAAGTTTCCTACAAGCTACAATTTAATTTAAATATTTAAGAGATATTATATATATATATATATATATATTCCTTTCAATAATTCGTTAAATGATAACACCGGTAAATATAAATACCGGTCACCTGACAACCCTAATCTTAAAACGGTAAAACAACGGGTGGGGCATCCTGCTGTTAGCGGAATGTGTTTTACCGTGAATATTATTAGGTACATCTGCATAATGCAACATTATTTAAAATAATAACATTAACGTTTACCTTGTTTTTAAACGTCTTTTAACAACGGCGTGAAACTTAATTATTGTAGACGGAATGTTATCAACTCAGTTTCGGTAAAATCCATAAGAGAATATATTCTTAAACTACACATAGCTATGTAATTTGTGTTTACCTACTGATACTTATATAAGCGGAGAAACTTGTGTATAGTTTGAAATACAAAAAAAACCTCTCTTATACCCAATCTATTATTACTACAATTATAACAAATCACTTCCTTTAGCATTTTAAAATTCGATTCAGTCTACACTAGAGTTGGAAAAATCATGAAAATGATAATTCAATTGATTCGAAAAATTATATCTATGGATAATGGAATAGGTATAGAATGCATCTACTGTTGCCGCAAAACCTCGTTTAAAATATTTGTCAAACTTTTTGAGTCTACACAACTTTACACATAATTAATTAGATTAAAAAAAAACTCGATGTGTGTACTTATGTACGCGCGTTAGAAGTTATACTTCTTTGGGGTAACAAAACAAAAACAAAACTTGTGATAAACTAGATTCTTTGACTAGCTCTTAATTATCTTGTTAAATGACACACTCAAGAAAAAGGACCGCTTATTGGAACGCCGTTGGTTTATTTTTATACACTTTAATTTATAGGTATTACTAAATGATATAATGATTTCTGGTTGTTTTTATTTTTAAAGTACCAACTGTCACTCTGACCGCTGACGTTTAATGGTCTGTTTACGTAAGGAATTGCAAATGGCCGACAATAATAAATTCGCTGCCTAGGCAACGGAACAATTCTAAACTATAATATTATACTGTATAATTGTCACGATTGCAGTATCATACCGTGGCGTGCGTAAAGGTAGTGCGTAAAGGTAGTGCGTAAAGGTAGTGCGTAAAGGTAGTGCGTTCGGCTGATAACCGAACAATCGGTAGTTCGAATCCAATCGAGTGCGTTTTTTTTCGTGTGAAAAAATAAATTATGTGTTACATGTCACATGCCAAAGATACACTCTGATCTGATTTCCCAAACGGGCCAAAAGAAGTATAACTTCAAAAATCTAATTTAAAAAGAATTTGGCTGTTCTAGGCATGTACCTATCTACTCAAATAATTAAAGTGCGATGGTTTCGATAAGTCAAAAGTATTAGCTTGTATAAATAATTGATCTTACGTGAATAAATGTAATTAAATGAAAAATCATAATAACAAAAATTGTTCTCTCAGATGGAGAAAGAATTATATATAAATCTACACCGCTTCAAAAAGTACTTACACATATTTTTAATATTCATTAAGTATTCACGGAAAACATGAGTCCCCTCTTCCGTACAACACACTCTAGATTGAGTATCGTCAGGATAATCGCTGATCTTCAAAGAAGTAAGTTGTAGGTTAATATTTTTTCGAAGAATACCTTATAGACTGCCTGTCTGATCTAACATCAAATGTCAACAAGTTTACTTGATGCTCATAAAAAATATTATAAGTAGATTAATTGACAAAATAATATGGAATGAATAAGGTAATTGTCGCCAGAAAATATACTAAAAGTCACACAAAAAATTAATGATTTTAAGTTGCGGTGTCGTATGCGAATTCTAAGTATTCTGCAAAGAGGGTGGAAAAACCCAGCTCTCTAAACCAATGTCCAATATCTAATAAGTTTAAGCTTTTCATCGTCAAGTAAATTTTACTAGGAGCCTACCTGTAATCCAGTTATTTTTGGAATAAAATAAATAATATATTTTAAAATAAATACGAAAAACACATGTTTCTAGAGTTTTTCAGTAAACATTTACAGATTAAAATGATAAATATTGGTAATTGAGTCAGCATTTATATTATCATTGATAAATATTGTCTTGAAAATACACATGGATAGACAGAAAATATACGTGATGTTAACAATGAAGTCGCGAGATATTTTGCTCGTGGCTTGACAGTACTTAGAAAAACTTTGGCGAGTTAACTCGTTCATGGCACTCTCCAGGTTAAATTTAAATGACAAACTAAAAAATTTACGTATCAAACAAAATTATTAGGTAGCTACCTACATAATAAATGTAATATTGACAACAAAAACCGTTGTAGAAGCGGTAACGTACCTAGAGCCTACAGCACATATCATAATATGATTATATAACGCTCTTTTTCCGGATTCAGAACCTCAATTATCACGAATGACCTGGGTATCTACTTAATATGAAACAGGTATTATAACAATGGGTATGTTTATAATAATTATTTAATATTACGTAATAATGTGCGCTTTATTTCTAAGCTCTGTAATATTATGTACAATGAATAACTAAATGTTTCTCCTTTGATTCGCATATCAACACAATGTGATATTCCCCGCAATGCCGTTCCAGTTTCAATGGGAATAACATTAGCGTAGCGTTATATTACAACCTTAAAACTTTACCATACATTTACCGCAGATTACAGCGTTATTTTGAATCGGTTTTGTAGTGTTTCCCTAAACGGGGGGCGTAACCCCTGCTTTGCTCTGCACTTTGCAGAGAATTGAAGCACTATAAAGAGTATCGTATGACTTTACCTCTCTCGCCACCCTCTGCCTACATTGAGACTTCGCGTGCACCTAACATCTGCCATTGATTTTATGCAGGCGGGGATCTTTACTGCATTCACTTATCCAACTATAATATTATTAACAAAGTTATAGAAAGTTTCATAAACTGATATGTACACATTAATGCGTTTGCCCCTGCTGACCACTAGCGGTAGTGTATTGCTATTAGAGATAGAGTTTTAGACGTATGTAAGATATAATAATTAAGTGCAATTGAGTTGCCTAGAGTCATATTTCACATATTACAAAAATCGAATTTATAGGTAACCGCAAAAAAACATTAGAGCACTGTTTTTTGTAATTAAAAGAAAAGTATAGAACTCACTCGAATATTAATGAGTGAGTGAGTCGGTTTACATTTTTTTTAATATATTATATAATACTCCTGCAGACATGAGAAGTAGAGATTAGAATGATGATTGATTAGAAAGGCCTTGATGACAGAAGTTACATTATTCATTGAAAAATGTGAGTTATGACACCAACAGTTAACTTTGTCAATGATTTTCAGTATTTTCACAAGGTTTAAAGTGATTTTTGATAGCCAACAACTTTATATAGATTAATGTATTAAGGATCACTTGGTATGAGTACCCAAAAATGACAAAATTGCAAAATGTCAGTTATGACTCGGCGACACAATTTACTAACAAAGTATCGAGTTGGCCATCTCTCCCATAAGAGTGTATGCAAGTCCGGCTGAATAGCAATGGCAAAAATTGCAATGGCTAAACTAAACTATAAGTGACTTGGAGAAGAAACAATATTTCCAAAGCTAAAGACTAAAATGTGTATAGTTATAATCTTTATAAGTATATAAATGTAATTCAGAGGTTAAGGCAAAAATAAGCGACAGAGACTAGGCGCATTTTAAATGGGTGTTAGTGACTGATAATGAGAGTTTTTTGGATAGACAAACACACAAGTTTAATAATGATCATCTTAACTGTAGGTACTTCGGATTCGACATAGATTCTCCTCGGTTTATCTTCGTCGGATTCTTAAATCTGTTGGTTATTTAGTCTGGAAGGATGATGACAACCTGGAAACACTTATATTATTTGATTAGGTCGAAGAGGACGTGGAAGAAGTTTCCCCAGATGGAGAAACCACATTAAAAATGTCACTGAGTTTTCACGTATTGCCACTAGGGATTGCAATACCGAATGAAAATGTCAATACCGGTTTTTCGGTATTTATTATTGAATACCGGTATTAATACCAGTATTTCTTAAACATAAAAAACAGAAGTAGGTGCTTTTCAATAAATCTAGCTATTAAAATATTTTAAAAATATTATTGTGCAGCAAAAAACTACATACTTACCCACATTTATTATGTTGACATTTAAAAATTGATCATAATTGTAGAACTAGTGATGTTTTACAAATATTTTGGATATATTGATAATTTTAACTAAAGCCCTCAAAAGTTCATCATGTGCAAATAAGTCCAGCAATAGGAAAAGCTTCTTAAATTCAACGCTTGTACAGTCATCAATAATTATAGAATTATTGAAAATTTTTGTCAAGGATGTTTTCTATTTGAAAATAATATTATGATACTTTTTAAATATATTTGATGAAATTTGTTTTATTATTTTTTCACCTCTGTTGGATTCACTTATATTATATTTGCATATATTATATATATATATATATATATATATATATATTATATTTGAATTGCAATCCCTAATTGCCACCGAAAGCCGGAAAGGTTGAATAGGACTGTAATATGGCGATATCACCAGGGTAACAATCGTTAATTTTAAGGTCCTAAAGATGAAGAAGACTGTCAAAGTATCTTTGACACAATAATATAACTAGAATAAAAACAATATATATTGTGATATTAAACAGAACTTCAATAATACAATCTATTTTTAAGAGAGTAGCACCAGGCAGAAGTCGAACGTAATATTAAGTATTCCAAACAATCTTAATTTTAATTACATGTCACAATAAAGTCGCATTAAAAAATGTTTTCCTAATTGTTATTATTGATTGATTATTAGTTAGTTTTTTACAATCAATAGCTTATCTCTTAATTTTGCCACCAGATGTCTCTTACAACTATTGCTTGATGTACCTACATGGTTAAAAATAAATATTGTACGTAAATAAGTAAGTACCTATTTTCTATCACAATATATAGGTACATTTTATTATATATTTAGGTAAACTAATTATACAGTCGTAATATTTTTAAATGTTCACTTTTTTATTCAACCCAATTAATGCGATGCGTTCTGTTAGTGTTAAATAGGTACAGTACTAAATGCAGGGGATCATCTGTAGCCTAACGTCGAGTTATGTGTGGTCGAGGCCCTAAACACTTGATGGGCTTGAGCTCACACAAGGTAGAGTAGGTCATGGCCCCCACATCCTGAAGCGGGCCGCCAGGTTAGAATCTTTGGCGGTCCCCTCTACCTATCGCCAAAGTTAAAGGCAGTGTGACTATCTACAGTTGTACATTCCAAATAGTGTTCGAGGTAAAAATTAGGGTATTTTAATAATTTTAATGCACCCACTACTTATACCAATATTGACAAACAATAATCAAAAATTGCATCGCACAACCACATAATTAAAAAAAATAATTATGGAATAAGTGAAATAGCGCCACAGGCGTCATTTTTTTTACAATTAGTGCAATTTTGTGATGTGTGTTTTTTCACTTGGCTGGTCAATTCGCCAGGTCTGGCCCCCTTTAAGGCAGAGCCCCCAGGCTAGAGCCCTGTCAGCCCCCCCTTCTGGGGGCCATGGAGTAGGTACTTACATTAAAAATATATTAAATTCAAATCAATTTAACAATTAAAGCTTTTCAGAAGAAATAAAACAGGTGGTATTTGATTATCGCCTCTAATTGTCGCAATCAATTATCTAATTAAATGATTAGTCGTGAGAAATTTGAGGATTGTCATGTTATGTATAATTAATTATTGGATCATTGGATATGATAGCGGAAGAGACGATGCAAAGAAAATATAAGTATATAATTTTTATTTGTATAAAATAAAATGTGTTTCTCCGCTCTCATTGTCTCTATTCAATGTCAAAAAATGAAAATGTATTTTTTGGATATCAATTAATCAAATTATTACCGAAACAAGTTGCTCCAGTTTGCGAGATAATTTTAAAATACGACGTAATCTAATAAACCTGCAATTTGATTAATGTAGTTTGAAACACAAGTAAATTAAATTTTCGTTTAATTTTCCGAAGAAATATTGTTTTCTGAAATAATAATGTACAAAATGAAACTAAACCGGCTTTCTCATCACACAGCTGTGTGACGCGAGCGTGACAGCTTGCCTCAAGGTAAACTTTATATTATATAACAAGATTACATCGATTCAATTTATTTATACAATGCAAAATTACACGACTTTTAAAACGGGGCCTATTACCGTAAACATATTAGGCATTGGAACATTGGATAGTGAGCACGTTTGTTTTTATGTAATATTGTGAACTAACGGGACTTAAAATAAAGAAACAAAGAACAGTCGGGTACCTACCCACTATTAATTATTGAACGAGATCATATGGCAATGATTAATGAATATCAGTGGCGAAGGGTGACTTTTGGAAACAGGTAGGCTGTGGAGAAAGCACACTTGTTAGATGTATTTACGGGAAATAAGAAGATAATCCGACATAACTACTGATGAATAGGTAGGTACACAAAAACCGATGAAATTTCAAAAGCCCACTGATGGTATAAACTTAAGCAATTAATTTGAATTATGTATTTTCTTTAATACAAACGCAAGATACGCTCAAAATACATTGAAAATATCCGTTGTTGTGAATCTGTTCCATAACAATTTATAATTTACCCCTAAAATAGACATTTTAAAATACTTCTATATTTAAGGGGGGACATGCTCGTCGAAGGTCAAAATTGAGTTTTTATTGTATTTTCAAACCATGATTCTGGACACTCCTTAAACGTTGTAGATAATCTATTTATATAATTTTGAAGCCTTATTATCCTTTATAGTTATTTTAAACATTTGATGACTGCAAAAATTATTTTTGTTACATAAAATAGTATTCTTTTAAACCTCTCGCTCTAATGTTTTAGAATATCGTCATATTTCAGTACATAACTGTGCAGTGGTGTTAAGATTTTTTACATTTATTAATTTTTAAACGCATTTATAAAACCATTAGTATAATTTATTACGAGATAATTTTTCTAAAATGTTCACGATAAAAAATTATATTGATAATCTCTGTGATCCCAAATTTGACAAGAATTAGGCATTATATTATTCAAAAAATCGGCAAGATTAACACATTTGAAGATGATTCTAAAGATACTTATTATAAGCTATGTCTTTGACCATTCAAGTATGATAAACATCTTATGAATAATGATTGCTTTATAATAATTATTGACCTAAGAATAAGGTAGTGTTTTTTTTAAATACGCCATTTCTTTTGTCATTCCCCAGTGATTAAGCTACAACATACGGCCGTAGCCATAAATTGACAAACTATAATTAATGTAGGGAGTAAAATGATATTAACGCGCGTGTTTGAACTTGTACCTTTTAAAAAAAAATAAAAAAAAATTCGGTTAGGTACATGTTCAAACACACGCGTTAACATAATTTTACTCCCTACTTTAATTATAGTTTGTCAATTTATGGCTACGGCCGTATCTTGTAGCTTAATCACTGGGGAATGACAAAAGAAATGGCGTATTTAAAAAAAACACTACCTTATTCTTAGGTCAATAATTATTATAAAGCAATCATTATTCATAAGATGTTTATCATACTTGAATGGTCAAATACATAGCTTATAATAAATATCTTTAGAATCATCTTCAAATGTGTTAATCTTGCCGATTTTTTGAATAATATAATGCCTAATTCTTGTCAAATTTGGGATCACAGAGATTATCAATATAATTTTTTATCGTGAATATTTTACAAAAATTATCTCGTAATAAATTATACTAATATTTTCATAAATGCGTTTAAAAATTAATAAATGTAAAAAATCTTAACACCACTGCACAGTTATGTACCGAAATATGACTATATTCTAAAACATTAGAGCGAGAGGTTTAAAAGAATACTATTTTATGTAACAAAAATACTTTATGCAGTCATCAAATGTTTAAAATAACTATACAGGATAATAAGGCTTCAAAATTATATAAATAGATTATCTACAACGTTTAAGGAGTGTCCAGGATCATGGTTTGAAAATACAATAAAAACTCAATTTTGACCTTCGACGAGCATGTCCCCCCTTAAAACACAGACTTAGATACAATATCAGATTTCAAATTACGTAATTGGCTGAATGAATTGTCTTAGTCTATGAATAAACTAACTAACAAATAAAAATCACGAGATAAATTATTTATTATTTTTAACAACAATCAATATTTATATGTGATTGAATCCCTGGAAATTATTTTTTTAAATTATCTTATAAATTATTTTGAATAAATGTGCACTTACGTAAAATGTAAGCGCTCCTTAAATAGCTTACCAATTTATATGGGCCGCCGCAGACGTCTTGTCTTGTCTTGTCTCATATAAAAAAGTTTTCGATTCACGCGAACGTAATCCATACAATATGTGAAGCGAAACGTGATGTCGCTTATTTTTTTAAACCTTCGAGACATGCCATAAATGGTGCTTATTGAAATAGTGGAAAAGATCGTAAAATTATTATGACAATTATACGATAGATGTCGTTGGGCATATTGAATATATTATTATGTGATTATATTATTTAATATGTGAATATAAAATTAAAAAATATTTTTCTGAAGAAGGTAGGCTTTAAATAATCGCCTAGTATGGAGTCTTCGCCACTGATGAATATACATGTGAAGCGCCAAGTTTCAAATTTTTCTAAAACGATTTTAGGTAGGTAGTTTAGAGAAAAATGGGAAAAACTCATATCTATTAAATCTCTGAACTTTATGTATTTATTTTTTTAATTCGTACATTCTAAAGAATATTTTGGCTTATCCATTTTAGGGGTAGGTATTTGAAAAGCACACTCAACCATTTTAGCGGGTTTTCAAATTAACCCTAATTTTTGATCATACGTATTGACGGTTTTTGGGGTTTTAAAGTTATAAAGTTACCCATCACACAGGTATCAAAAATATAAATACATATCTAATTCAAAAAATTTCAAAAACCGTTTTAGGGGGATTTGTAACTAGGCGTTTCAAATATCTACGCATATATTTGAGTATTACTTAAGTACTAATATTTTTTTAATATTAAATAAAGAAATTTAGACGGGAAAACATAATAGATTTTGTCAAGCACTGTGTATTTTTAAGATTTCAAAAATATCTAAGAACGTTAAACAAGCTGATATCATGCAAGACTGTAATAATACTAGCGGTCACTTAAATTAAGCTTGTGAAATATGTTCCTAGAACAATGAAAAAATAGTAGCCATTGAGAGAAAAATAATATGGAGGTATTTAAAATATTTGAACCCCATTAGAAAATAAAATGAATCTAAGAGAATAAACATGTGAACGAAGTTCATAATATGTTAAAAAGAAAAATAAAAAACCTTTCTTTATACCTACTTAATTTATAATATTATCACCAATTTGACGATCATACCTCTTTAAAAGCCAGAGTGAGAATAACTTTCTAAAATACGTTTGATTTCAACTATTTATTCAGTTAGCTAATATCTTAATCACAACACTATCCAGATAATATTAATACAAAAGAAAATGGTCTCAATTAATTATGTATTTAAATTTAATCTTCTTTGTTTTTTTAATGTAAATATAGAACAAAGGAAATAAGTGGATTTTTATGCATTACAATAGTTATTTCTTAATTATCCATAATAATTATCTACATTATACACTCTACTTTTACAGTAGCACAGAGATTGGTAACACAGTGAAAGAGGGTGAATATTCTACTGCAGTGATTTCCAACTAGGTGGGTCCCTGAAAAGAATTCGGTTAAGCTTTCAAAAACACTACCTACACTGCTACCTGTTTGTAATTTTAAAAAAATCGTATGGTATATTTAATACAATTACTTAACAACGTATGTTGAAATCTTAGATTGATTACATGGTATTCACCTAATTGACATTATTTAAGAAAAACGCGAAAAAAAAGCATGGCCACAAAATAATTCAATGGTTCCTCCAACCAAAAATGGGTTGGAAAGCACTGGTTTACAGTAACGAACTTTTAAAATCACACAAGGAGTATATTCGTATATATAGTGTAAAATATATTTTCCGCCGTTTTATTGTTATTAACTGAATCAACGGTAGCCGAGTCATTAATCCAATTGTCTGAAAGGCGTAACTGCTCATATTTCATAATTAGGCAATTAATTTTTATTAAGGGCAATAAAACACAACGTACTTAGGAAAACTTCTCACACTTAAGTCCTTCATCATTTAAAAATTCTTCAATTCCAGTCGGACACGTTTATCTTAATTTTTATTAATTGATTAATCAACTGATCACGTATTGGAACGTATTATTAATCTGTTAGTAAGTCCATAACGCATCACCACGATAAATTTAAAAGAACTCTGACAAGATGATTTGGAAATTATTAATTAAATATTTAAAATAAGTCGCTGTGTAAGTATGTCGTGGATATTGTTTAATAGTTTTAAAAAGCGAAATCATTTCTGAGTAGTCTAGACTCTAGAACAGGGGTGGCGAACCTATGGCACGCGAGATCACGACACGCGAATGAAAACAAATAAAAATTTCAAAATTTACAAATAAATATTATACTTGCGCTATGCGCTTTTCCTTCGGGTTTTAGTAATATTTTACCAATCGACGCGCAGATCGCATTGTACAAAAAATAGCAGGTAAAAAACGAGCCGACTACGAAAAATTGTGCAGCCTGCGGCCCGCGGCGAAATATTTTCCGATAAAAACGAGCCGACTGCAAAAAATTGAGTAACTGCGGCCCGTCGAAAAATATTTTTTGGGAAATTTTGGCACGCGTATGTAAAAAGGTTCGCCAACTCTGCTATAGAGTCTAGACTAGTGCTTCTTAAGGTGATTCATCAGTGAAACGCCAAATAATTTTCTACCATAGGCGCGACGAAATTTTGCACTCGCTCCCATTCTGAGAGAGCATGTAGAGCTGGAAGGACGTCATTTTGCTTCGTGATGGCGACGGCCGTAATAATTCCTAAATCGTGTAAAGATGACTTAAAACTTTACCCATTTACTTTAAAAAGAAAACATGTCAATGAATATATTATTATTGTCACTGATAAAACAGTAAACAGAACATTAAATGGACACATGTTGGATTTATAAGACAAATAATATTTGGTTTGACATGCCTCATTTGCACCCGCGACCCGCAAACCGCGCATCGCCTAGCGACGATCTTTTTAGACCGTGTCTCAACTAATGCATGGCCTTAATATTTTTCGCTGAGACAAAATTCATCAAATCAGAATAAATGCATTAATTTTTCCGCATGCAGAAATATGCACACTAATCTGTTGCAATATACCGATTATAAAGCTCTGTCCTAAGTGTCGCTGACTCCCAAGTTATATATTAATTTGGAGAGTTCTTACCACTTCTTTTTTGTAAAATCACTAAAAATGTATTAGTCTCTATGGAGTGCATTGACCAGTCGCACAGTCCTCGCTATAAGTGCCTGATAAGATAAGCCTGACACAAGGAAATAGTTTTCATCCAAAAAGAGATCATGGCCGCGACCACGCATGTAGGTAATTGACGGATGGAGATAAATTGAAATACTCCAGAATATCAACAGTGGGAACTACACCACGTGAGAGCAGGAAAAAACGCATTAAGAGCAGAAAGTGACCTACGAGCTTTAAGAAAATGAAAGGTGAGCATGTACTGAAGAAAGCCATTCGGAAAATACTCGTTTGAGAAGCAAAAGGAAAATAATTATATACATTTAGGTACATATTATACATACAAGATGCAAAAAAAAAAATTTTGGACACGATCTAAAATAAGGAAACCTCATAAGGACTCCAGATAATGAACCCATATCCAAGAATACTCCATACTAACGACACGTAGAGTGTACATATGTATAACATTTAGTTATTTGAATGATAAATCCAATATGCATCCATTTAATGTTCTGTTTATTGTTCTATTAGTAACAATAATAATATATTCATAAACATATTTTCTTTTTCAAGTAAATGGGTAACGTTTTTAGTCATCTTTACACGATTTAAGAATTATTACCCACGTCGCCATCACGAAACAAATTGACGTGTTCACACCTCAACGCTCGCTCTCCGATTGCCAGCGAGTCCAAAATTTCGTCGCACCCATAGTTGAAAATTATTTTCCGTTTCACTGAAGTATCGTCTTAATTATTTTTCACTAATTACCATTTTCTACCGCTACCTACCTAACTTTCCTTTATTAGATATAGGTATACCGACTCATTTACGTAGTACCTAGGTGCATACCTACATAAATTAACAATTTATTATATAATATTACCTATATATTTAAGTAAACCTATATTTCTCGTGTTTTGTTCTTTATAAGCTTACGCCTTATTAGAAATTGATGATTTTAGTAGAATACTACCTACTTTATGTGTACGTCCTTATTAACGCCTTATCGTATCAAAAAGATCTTTTTGCCGTCACACAGCGCTATCTCTGAAAAGGATGTGTTACTATCTAAAAATGTCAAAGATACAAGACAGAAGATTCTTAATTGAATCATAATGAGCACACTGTTACAACATTATTAAAATTTAATGTCGAATCCTTGTCAAATAATGTCATAAATAATTTATTTATATGGATATAACATGACAATATCTTTTCTCAGGATACGTTGGCTCAAACCATTTTATATGTTAAAAATAATAGGGAAAATATAATAATATTATTATATGTAGGTACAATACAACTGTGTACTGTTTGAGTAGAGAGTTTTAATAACGAAATAATAATGTATTTCGTATTAATTAAACATATATGGTTCTTGACGGTTTACAGGAAGTCAGCGGCAAACAAAATTTTGGAAATAGCCGATATACTGGATTATTTGTTAGACTAGGTGAGGTTACTGTTACACCCCCGAATGGTCCCCATTTGGAGATGTCTCTGTGAATCTGGAGAGGCCCGAATCGATACCAAATCGACAAATAGTAAGGGTTGATTACGAAAATAAATAAATAATAAAACTGTAATATAATGTAATTTAACAAGAATGGCAACACACCATTTTTGCGCATTGCTTTCTGCGCCGGATCTTGGAACGCATGCGCAGAAGAGGCAAGAAGGATTTTGATAGTAAAATAAAAAACACGTTTATCCGAGCTTCGCATATAAAAGAAATTGTAACTGTATAAAAATGTAACCATTAGATAATATTAAACGTAAATACATCTCGCCGTTTCCAACACAATTCCGGTGTGTTATTTGTTCACCTCCAAGTCCCGAATCCAGACGAAAAACCACAAAGAATAAAAGTGACAGTGTGCTTTTCACTTTCTTAAATGTAGGGAGATGACATTACGTTATGTTACGAGAGTTAAGTTTTCATTATTGAATTATTCATGAATTTCGCCAAAGTCGGCTTTTAAAATTAACGCGGTTCCCATCTGGCATTCCTGTAAACCGACTTGTAGGTACCAAAAATACTATTTACTAAGCAAGTATTTTTATTTTTTTGTTCTTTTATTTAGTGTATACGACGGAGCTACGGGATGCTGGCATGACCAGAAATGACGCAAGAGGACTGGCGAGCGTCCGGGATTCTTGGAGGCACCGTGTGGTCTTCATATTATGTTCCAATTAATAGGAGCACATGGTAAAAGAAAAGAAAGAAGACTTCTTAAAATCTATCTAATGTAATCTAAAAAATAAATTTTATAAACTACATACGACGCACTACGCACAAACTTAATATCACATTCATGTTTATTAACTGTCAGTTCTTGGCAAGACACTAATTTAAAAATGAAACACATTATTTATAGGCAGGTACAATGTATTCCATAATATACTTACCTACTTAATCATTTAATAACAATCAAGACAAATTGCATCCAATCACTGCTCACCTTTTAATTACCACATTTAAATAATATGTTAATTATATCTAATGGCCAACGACTCCAAACGAGCCAGTCTCGGTGTTAGCACTAAATGAGTTATTAATTAGGCATTCAGAAATGATTCGAACATTAAATTGTTAAAATGTGAAATGAGAAAACTACCATTCTTGGTAGTATTGACCTGTATGTCCCTTATACTATCTTAGAAATCGGGAGCATCAGTACCTAGTTGTTTGTTCTCCCAATGTATAGAACCAACCTGCTATTGGTAATGCCAATTGGGAGGACAATTACTCTGTTCAACCAAAACTTCGGTTATTGACATATTCCACCAGCGTGAGGATGAGTAAACGTGGGCATTGTTTTATAAATTCTTAAAATAGGGCCTGCTTAGCTCATTCGGTGTAATTTCTTTAATATTTACACTTTTCTACTGTTTAATAACTGTTATAATTATAATACTGTTTTAATAATATTTCTTTATTTCTTAATCTCATGTTGTGAATGTCTTAAATTAATAATTTGTAATGTTCACATATTATGTAAAAAAAAAAATGAATTTGAAAAAAAAATCTTGTTTATATTACGTACAATTAATGAAGGCGAAACCGGTCTTTATCGTTATTAAAGTGTAAGTACATATGTGTTCTATTTTATTTTTAATGTAGTAAGTCAGTTAGTTACCTGGCTTAAATCAAGTTATCTGGTTTGATTTTTTTATACACAAATTATTGTGGAGGCTCCTTTTCGTGAACAAAAGGCGTTATTACATATCAATTTCATAACCATTGTCGAAGACGTAAATTCCATACATACAAAGGGTATATTCTCGAGAAGGCTATACATCACTTACGTTATATTGCCCCTGATTATGTTATCCAAACTAATAAAAACAAAATAAATTTCAATTAACCCCGGCACGTATTACAAACTTGGCTATAAAGTTCCTGGCATACTTAAGATATGCGCCTATTACACCGTGCGGACTTATCTAACAGTAAATTTAATAATAACCGCATGCTTTAATGGACTTATTGTGTTCAACTGTAATATGGAATAAGAACTAAGTTCAGTTCTTAATTGTTGTTCGGAGCTCTTGGCGGGGCCTCGCAGGACCAACAGAACACCCATTTCAAAGACAGAGCCTTGCTCAATGGGTCTCATGATGCCGGATAAATTTAATCTTAATAAACTTAATATGTAGAACTGTGTAGAGTACCACTCGCATGAGACTCATACTGTTAAATAATTTTAAATAACAAATTATAGTTATTATTAGCTCGCGCCACCCGATTACGTACTGTAACCCCCGTTTCAGACGGAACACCGGTGTCGCGCTCGTATATAATAAGAAGGCCTTTGTATTCGAATAAAGGGGCCTTTGTATTATGTTTATGAACGCCCAGAGCTAATGAGTCAACGCATAATTTTGCGATATAAATTAGAACATAAAACTCGCTGCGGTCATAAAAACATGTGTATCGGCGGCTTGAAAAAGTAGCGGCCGACGGAAAAGTGTACCATACACGCTTTGACTCATTAGCTCAGGGCGTTCATAAACATAATATAAAGACCCTTTTATTCGAATACAAAGGCCTCCTTATTATATACGAGCGCGACACCGGTGTCCCGTCTGAAACCAGCCTAACTCAGAAACGGAAATACATCAGACGCGTCAAAGGCAACCCTCTTAGTTCAATGCGCAAGGGGGTTGCTGGTTCGATTCCTGATGAGTTCACAATATAATATATGTAATTTTCTCAAACCGGGATATTTCTGATTGCTTGACTTTTACTATTATATTAAAAAAAAATTAATACAAGAATATTAAGATATATATTATTAAGGTATAGAAACAGTGACAAAATTTCGAACGGCCTACTTAATGGGTAGGTATGATCGGATATCGACGTATTTTCACCTGTCGCTACATAATATGTCGATGTATAGCAATATTAAACTATCTTTTAGTAAATTTAATATAACTATTAGTATTACTTAAATTGAAATCACTTATATGCATTATATGCATGTGTCGTGTGCAGAAAGTCTGAAGACGCTGAAGGGCGAAACTTGGGATACTAACAACAAGCAATATGGAACTTTACAAACTTCAAATAACGAATCAATTCAATGTTGTAAATTGTCAATTGTTAGGAAGGGTCAATATATACCTACAAACTATTTAAAATAAACAAAATATTAATGAATTTATAATTTTATTTTAATGTAGGTATATAATTAATAACATAAAAACCTCCCATTTAAGATGATATTGATAAAATAGACTGAGCCGACAAAACTGGTCCTGAAAATTATTTAATTTTTAAAATATAAATTTTCAAGTATTTTTAATAATAAAATATTATATACTTATAGGCCGATATTTTCAAGTCAATTAATTGGCAACCATTAAAATGGGATGGGATTAAGGAAGAAGAGCCTATATAATTATTTATTATTTTAGGTATTCTTGTCATACATTTTCGTTCTACCAAGAATATTGGTTGTCAATATTGAAGTGCTTAAGGTAAGTAAACAATAATATATGCACAAAGCTAGAACCTTCAGTCAACATAAAACATATATTATGTAATTGAATCTGATTACACTTTTTTTAAATGTCAATTGTATAAAACTGAGTATGAGGGTATATTATTTGCATAGTGAATTGACCAATCTGGATAACCACCATGTAGGTACACGGGTCTCAGAATGTAATTATAAGCTATTGATATCGATACTACAAATGCGTACAAATGTATGTGTAGAAGAAGCCTTGGTGGCGAGGAAGATAATATTATTATCGAATTCAATGAAAATTTATAGCATACTTCAAGCGCTAAAAAACTTTCTGTTTATCCCCCAACAAGAAATAGGATTTTTTTAACTTTACGTTACTTTACGCCAAGAGCTTTTCTCGTAGAATACTGTTTTATCTATCTACGCGGAAAATTCCTGGAAAATACTTCAAAGATCATAATTTTAAATAAAATACAATTAATATGGTGCAACAACCTTCATTGGCAGAGTTAAGTGAAATGTACCATATCTGAATTTTAAACACATACATTTACAGATCTCTTTAAAGTTTTTATCTCAAAAATAGTGAATATGTACATTATTTCCAGATATTTGATGATAATTACACTAATTTAATAATACTGAGTTCATTTTTGAATTCAACGAATAATGCACAAGATTTTATAATGTAACATTTTTATACACTCGGAAACACCTCATTGACTATTGGAAAACATATCTTGATAACAATATGGTAAGGTGCCGAGCGGGATTTAAACCCAAATCTATCGGATTCCATCCAATGCGCTTTACCAAATTAGCCACCTGCACCCATTAGTAAATTTTGTTGTAATTAATTAGGATGCACGTGGATAAATCGACAAAGCATGGATACAGGTTCGAGTCCCACCCAGTACCATTTTTTTTTCAAGATTTTTTCTTAAATGTAGGTATATTTCTGACGTATTTTAGAATTGTGTATGATAATGTATTACAACAAAAAAATATGGGTAATATCTACCTAACTATGTTGTAACATTTTATCAGATTTTAGATTGTGTTTTATAGTCATAAGCTTTCAAAGCTCCTTTTTGTGTATGGCATAAATGAGTCCCATAGTTGTCGCTTTGTAGAATATAAGACTGTCTTTATCCATTGGGAAAAGAGTTTGGTACACTTGCATATGATTTGTCTATTTTTAACAACTTTTTTTTTAAATTAAAAGTTTTAGAATTGAATCAATTCTCTATATTATGTTTAGTAGGTAGGTACATCTGACATGACATGAGCTTTATTTTTAAATGCATGGTTTTATTTTAACTATAAATAAAGTAAGTATACCTATTTGTATTAGAAAATAAGTAAAAAAAATCAACACAGCCTATATAATACAGTATACGTTTGTGTGTAATTTACATACTATTTAATGTTAGTTAAAAATTAATGTATACTATGTTTTCCTTAGATGCTGAAAGAGTGAAGCCTGGGTAACTAAACCTAATCCTTGTGGAATTTTACTTAAACATATTTCTTCTATTAGGATGATTAATTAAGTATGTTTAATATAATATGAATAATTAATGCGAGGTGATAGAAGTCGTCAAGCTGATGATACGGGTGATGATGTAGCAAGAAGGATAAATGGAAACTGGAGAGGAAAAATTACAATTAAATAGCCAGTTGATTGTAAGCACCTACAAATACTTTCGATTTAATATTTGACTATTTACGAGTACCTATACATAGATCAAATAAAATTTGAACAATAAGAAATTTAATTAATTTATATCATTGGCGGTTAACCAACCAACAGGTGCTGGTGAAATACTGATATTTTCTATGAAATAATTTCATAACTAATTGCTTTCCTTTCATCTTTGATGCGGTTTCGTGTACCTCCCTAGGTAATTCATTTTGAAAATTTAATGACAAATTATGTTATAACAGTTTTCCTGTTATTTCAAAATATAATTGACAAATTAATTAATCAATCATCCAGTCATTTATAGGTTATATTTTGATAAATTAATATCAAGTGTATTGGGTGAATACGTATCAAAATAAAAAATGTATTTGAAAAATATATCATTTACTTTTACTAAATAACACATAATTTTGCTTCTAAATTTTAAATTCATTTATTAGGTACAATATTTTTTGTTGTTGTAGACGTAACCAGCTATATTATGTTAATTTAGAAGCATCATCTTAAAATATTCTCCATCACAAATTAAAATACTAATAAGTAGGTACTTGGCTTATATGGTTTTCTTTCTTGAGATAAGAATAAATGACCTTACTCAGGGGACGATTTGTCCTTCGTGACGTCGGAATTCAACGATATAATCGGCAAACGTTCAACTTTATAAAATCGTGTGACCACAAAATATAAATATATTATAGTAATAATATTTTTATCCTAATTGAACTTTGCTCGCCCTAGTGCTATGGATGTCTCATCAGAGTATCAACCTGTATAATCTTTTTCTCAGTCTAACTAAATTCCAATGCCTGAAGCTAAATATACCATCTACGGATGTATAGTATGTCATATACGGTGGAGTTACAGGATACCGGCATGAACTGGGAAGATGTGAGAAGACGGTGAACGACAGAAGCTCATGGAGTCGTTACACGGTGGCCATAATATTATGCTCTAGCTAAGGAGTGAACATCGACAAAGAAAAAAATATATTTTATTTATAATATTTAAAATAGTGACAAGTATTATCACTCAACGAGTGATGAAAAGTAACCAATACGGAGCCCTGTAATTGTTTTAAAACCTTTAATAATTACAAGATAAAAAGAACTTTTTATATACAACGTTTTTAAATTTTCTGTTGAATCATATAAACTTGACTTGACTAGCTTAAACGATCAAAAAATGTACTTGATAGAAATACTGAATAAATATAGAATACTGAAATGTCATTTTGACATTTCATATTGATTTCCATAGTAACGCACGTATATATTAATAATTTAGTTGCTAGGACCCCAGACCCCTAGCAACCAATAATAGTGTTTTACTTTTTACGGATTTCTTCCGAAATAACTTTTCATACAAAACAGAATTAACTAAAAACGAATTCAATTCTACTTAAAGATGACTAAAAGTATTAAAAGAATGCATTGGAATCGTGTTCTTATAATATATTCTAAAAGTTTCAAATGTCTAGCTAGTCGGAAAGTTAGTTAAAAATCGATTGCAAGATTTGTACCGGACAAACAAGAATACGACCTAATAAAAACGTTGTAAAAGAGAACTCGTGTTCCATGACAGTGATTGAATACTTTTAAAACCTTAAAAATGTGGAGCTTCTACATGTCTCTTGACTGAAATATGTTATTTAATACGATGGACTTCCAAACAATGAAATGTCTATGTCTCAATCCTACATAATAAATTATTTCTACTATTGAATATCTTCTCCTTGCGGTTCCTCTTCGATTCAAAATATTAGAATATTGCTAAAAATTTAAATAATATTGACTATAATATATATATATATATATATAGATTGTATATTATGTAACCCGTAACTTTGTGTTACTGGAATCTCGCGACATTATTCCGTTGAAGGCGACAAACGCAAGGGTGCAGGAATGCGTTTGACGCATGCGCAAGAAGACCGACCACTGCACTTGGGAGCCACCACAAATTCTTCAGTTTTTTTTGTAATATACGTATCCAGCGGTGTCATTCAGTCAGCCACATTGCACTAGTACTATGGAACCTGTTAGTAGTAACCATAGATGTATTAAAAGTAGAGATAGGCAACGATTTGGTTTCCTCATACAACTGAATGAAGCATGCCGACAACAGCCGATAACTCACGAGAAATGGCGACGCGATAAAAAAAATGCAGGGCATCACGGAGGATTTACTTTGATCTTTATAACTTACCCATATAATATAATGTTAACGTGAAAATTTTGCCACAAATTGATTACCAACCTGTTTCACCATACTTTTTCACCATACTTGCCGGCTTCACCATACTTTCATATACAATGCCGCCCCTAGGTAGTAACACATGAGCCATGCTGTGGGTCGGTTGTTGATAACAACACAAAACGAAAATTCGGTTCAAACTACTTTAATATTTTTTTTTCAATGGATAAATTTTCATCTTCTACCTGCATTGAATGTAATGCAAATTTGTCATATTAGCAGAGAAATGGAGATGAATATATTATAAGGCTATGGTTCCATAAGATGCTAAACACCTTGCACGCAGATCTTTACTAGGCATAAAGAATATTCGTTGAACTGTGAGCACTGCAGTATATAAAATTAAATTTTCACTAAGAGTATGAACTTAAAACATTGATTTAGGTACTTACATACTTTATTCATTTGGTACATAAGGCAAGAAAATGCTCAATATTGTTTGGGTATTGGCAGAGCGTATTATAATATTAAAGGCGTGAGTCATGGGTTCGAATCTTTTATCGGGAAAATGCACATGTTCTTCATTTTGGGTTCACAATGGATTGGCCAATAATTATTATATCCAACATCACAACTCATTAAAATTACCTTCGCTACGTGGGGCGTCATGATATGGTATAATTGTGAAAAAAAGTCCTTAGTACATTATATTTTTACCTTTTATCAGAAGGTAGAATCATTTTACTTCAGTTTATTTATCGTCAAAATAAACATAGATATACATTTTGCATTATAACAGAAAAACTATAACGTTGTCTAAAGTGTAAATAAATACAATATGTAGGTATACATTGGGATATATAAGGTATCAGGTTCGAATCCCAGGTCTGGTAAATTCACATGTTGTTTTTCAAAGTGTCTTCGTATACAGAGCATGGACCTGAAGCAACAGGCTAACATTCATTTCTCGGAAAGAAAATCTATTAACAGATTAGCATCTATATTTAAAAAATCGTCTATGTAATAATATATAATAATGTATTAGTTACTTACGTATTCTTATCATCAGGAAATTCATATTATAATATGAACATGACATGTGTTGATATTATTATCTAAATTAATGTTGATATTTTCTTATATAGATACTAGTAAGTCGAATCCAATTAGTTTTTTTAATGATTTAGGTAGTATGTTTTTGTTGTTAAATTATTTATAGTGATTTGAATTTTGAATAAATTAATTTAATTTATTGGTTCGAGAATTCGTATTGCTTGGTGTTGAAATTTATTCGAATCATATGCAGTTCCCTTGATTAATGTGTTTATGGCTATATTATATAGCCTGTATTTTTCTATAAAATACAGGTTGATATTTTATGTTAAATGGCTTATAAGGCATTCATTGAGTTTGTTGAACAGATGAATTTCATTTTAATTTATTTTACCGCTCTGACTATTTAAAATTCTTTAAATCAATCGAACGGGTGTTTCTCTAATAAAAAGCAGGTGTCTTCAGTTTCCGAAAATTATTATCATTTTACTAATAATTAAAGGTTTTATAATTTATATGATCAAGCATATTTATTTAAAATTCTTCTTTTCCACCAATGTTATGAATATTATCAATATAATTAATTATACGATTTTAAAACGTTTAAATAGGATTCCTTTAGGTATAAAATTATTTTTTATTCATATATATAGTAGGCTGAAGTGTTTAACACAAGATTTACGAAGGAAACATTCTTTATTAAATATACTTAGAAGATTCGAAACAACGCCAATACAAATATTACAAATAAATAAACCATTTATTTTATTCAACGAATAAATCACAATGGCGTGAATTAAGAGGTTAGTGATTTTTTCTAGTGGGTAGTATAATAACCTAAGGTGATATTCATACCAAATGAAATTTCAAAGTCTGCGAATCAAAGTAAATAGTTACATATTGCTAATAATAATAAAGTACCCGCTTAGGTACTCTGATTTAAAATTACACAAAATATTAACGAAATTTGAAATAACACCAAATATGGAGTTAGGAAATTTCCGTGCGGTTATTAATTATTGTATAAGTAGCTTAATCGGTAAAGCTAATTGTTCGGAATGCAATGTTTGTAGGTTCAAGAACAAAATTGGCTACAAAAAATCTGCAAGTTTCTAAGTTTGTTTCAATATATATGCCTAGTTATGTTCTTTTAATATTTTATTAATAAAAATACCATTTTGATTTGTAGGTAGGTACTTGAGATTTTTTTTTTTTTGATATTTTATGTAACCTACATACCTATCTATAGTCTGACGAAAATGTAATTAATTTTCTAATTTCGCCCACCATTGAGCAAAGATCAGCACGCTCATCTCCTGATCGGTAGGTAGCGTGTTCCAATCCTGCGACTATCTTCATACTTTATTTTTCTCAAATAAAATGTGTTTGTATTCAGAGCAGACGTACAATGAGTTGAGCATGTCATGTAAGCAATTTAGGAAGTTGTGTAATGTTGGATAACCTACCGCTTTTATGTACCTATATATGTATACATATTATATTTATTTATAAGTAGGTAGGTAGCTTACCCCATTCCCCTTAATTACAACATTTCAATGCTTGCAAAAAAATCGAAGCAACATAGTATAAGTTAATAAGTACTACTAGTAAAATTCGGAATTCTGTGCAATAGATATTGTATAAGAAGTATTCGAAAAAGTTCAGGAGCGCTATCTGTTTAAAAGTTATGTCATGGGTCGCCCATCATCTGACGTGCTCTATCTTTACTTACCACATTTAGGTTTATTAGAAAGTAACATCAAATATAAAACACTATAATATGTTGAAAAACATTTAGGTATGACAACATAATAGGCAATTATTCGCGTACTCTCCCGGCGAGTGAAACGTGTGTGTTCGAATCCTGTTCGGTCTATGATTGTTATAATATATATCTATATATTTAGATGTTTTCCAAATGATGAATAAATACTACCTACGTGATTGCAAAAAAATATAAAACACTGAAATACTTTATATACCTACATACGTCATACATAATTTATTAACACTACAACTAACAGTTCATGAGGCCTAATGACAGGAATGTAGTGAAACAGTGTACGTATTTACTAGTTAGTAGTATAAGAGAAGCTATATAGCTGGACGAGAAGACAAGAAGAGATATAGCTGGACGCTATATAAATATTTTTAATAATATATACAGTAGCGCAACAGCATCTGTAAATCTCCATAAACCATCGCGCAGATTTCCTATCAGCAAAGGAGTCCGACAAGGTGATACAATCTCACCTAAACTATTTACAGCTACCCTTGAAGACTTATTCAGGCAACTTGACTGGAATGACAAAGGGATCCCCATAAATGGAGAATACCTGAGTCATCTGCGCTTTGCCGATGACATAGTAATTTTCTCGCAAGACTCAGAAGACCTCCAAAGCAGAATGCAGGAACTCGCTGAAGTAAGCAACAAAGTAGGTTTGAAAATAAATGTAACAAAGACGAAAGTCATGTTCAACTGCTTTGCAGGCCAAAAAGAGATCCTCATCAATGGCACTCAGCTCGAACAGGTGAAAAGCTACATCTATCTGGGACAACAAGTATCTATAGATGGATGTATATTTGATGAAATTGTTCGCAGAGTAAAGCTAGGCTGGAGTGCTTTTGGCCGCCTGAATAATGTCTTCAAAAGTGACCTTCCACTGTGTCTAAAGCGCAAAGTGTTCAACCAGTGTGTGCTTCCCGTGATGACATATGCGTGTGAAACATGGACCCTAAGTAAAAGAGAGATCCAGAAACTTAGAGTAGCACAACGTGGTATGGAGAGGTGCATGCTGGGCATAACGCGAAAGGACAAAAAGAGGAATGAGTGGATAAGGAAGCAGACAATGGTTTGCGATGTAATAGAGTTTATTAAAAGCCTTAAATGGAGATGGGCTGGACACATAGCTCGAAGAAGAGACAACCGTTGGACAAATCTAGTCATCCAGTGGTATCCAAGAAGTACAAAACGTCCACAAGGTAGACCTAGAGGCCGCTGGATCGATGAAATGATAAAGTTCTGCGGAAGTACGTGGCAACGCAATGCACAGGACCGAGAGAAGTGGAAGCAACTTGAAGAGGCCTTCATCCAGCAGTGGATAGATTCAGGCTGATGATGATGATGAGTATAAGAGAAACGATTGATTAAAAAATACTGTGACGTCACCGGAAATCGAACCCAGAGTCTCTTGATGAAAGCCCAGTGCTTTAAGCACTGCGCTCCGGAGGCAGCTTTTTGCTTTAAACGTGTAAGTACTCACTAAAAAAACATTCAAACATTCATGCTGCGTGCTAAGAGTATTAAATATTATTACGATTTTAAAAACTTTTCAGTTTTCGTATTTTTCAAAACGCTCTTGATTCACATGGGAATAAATCTAGTAGGTAATGGTATTGTATTGTATCACACAAAAAAAAAATCGTATTAATATCTCAGCCAGGACATCTTCAATTTCTTGCTACCAAAAATGTATAAAGAATGCTTTAGATTGATACTTATAATACATTATAATGGTAATAAATGTGAAATTGCTCTTCTGAAAATATAACAATTCGTCGATTGTAGAATATACTCATTTATAACATTTTTGTACCATTTGAACATATTCGGTGATGTATTCTGAAGGTCTCGCGTGTATCGCGTTCAGGTCATGTTGTCGTCCAAATTATACCGAATTTATTCCGACGTGGACTTTCAAAACGTCTTTAATGTCATTCAAAGTTGAACACACGAGCGAGAAGAAAACAGTTCGGACTCATCAAAATCATCATTTTGGCCGTTTACAAGACGCGAGGAAAGCCACGGCCTGCATGCTTTATTTACCCGCATGCATTTATTCAACAGTACAAGTTAGAGGCACGTTCTGTGGTATTTCAATGTTGAACTGATCAATTGTTTACCTACCTATTTGAAATAAAACTTTTTAATCAATTCAATAGGTTCGCTGCTAGATATGCCTCACCTTTCTGTATACTTACACCCATTTCGGGCATAAGTCTAATGTTTTCACGTAGGTATTTCCAGTAAACCTTTATTTTAAATTTTGACATAAATTAATTACACATATTGATAATTATATACCTACTATGTACTATTTTTATAAATTTTTGAGATTCTTAATATCTAATGTAGACGTAGGTAGGTACATAATACAGCAGAATTTTATATTGTTCTCTCGGTTCTTACCTAGATTTCAATACATCTCACTTACACATTCGTAGGCTGGTAGTATCGAGATTGATATTGAGAATAAGCCGGATCACACATTTTAACTCCTCGCGACTGCAACACGACGAATATTTCAATGTGATTTTCTTAGTATTCACAAAACACATGTAATTTAATATAACTCCGCACATCGCTCGAATGCGACATTTCAGTTTAAAAAAAATCAGCTGGTGTCGCAAATAACAAATTTCACTCGACATGGGGCGCAGGTATAATACCAACATTAGGCATCTGAATATGTGCAGAAATTGATTTTACATTCAATTAGGTTAGCCTCGTGACGTCCCAGTATAACAGAATTAAGTTACAAAGTTATGCTCAGTTTTGATTTACGACTAATAATATACCAGTCGACAGGATTTTTGGTGTGCGACCGGGCTAATATTAACAATAACTTTATACGTCATAGACAAAGGCGGAAAGAATACAAATAGATTCTTTTTTCCTTCACCTCAGTGAATTATGGAAGCTGTATGCTGCTGTAAAACGTATATAAAAAAATTGCCTATCGAACAAGATTGCCAGAGGGTCATAATGGTAACATAAATAATCCATACAATGTACGAAAAAGAACCGAGGGCATCCGTTGTTTGTTCTCCCATGGTTCAGAACTAACCTGACATTAGTAATGCCAATTGGGAGGGCAACAACCATGTTTAATGAAATCGCTTCGGATATTGATATATTCCACTTACGTGAGAGTGAATTTAGGTGGACGTTGTTTTTTAAATTCTTAAAATAGGGTCTGCTTAACTCATCCGGTGTACTTCCTTGTACCTATATAGGTACTTAATATTTTTTGTATTTACACATTTATACTGTAGAATAACTTAATACTGATCTATCTCTTGTGTTATGTACATAAAACTGTTTTAATAATATTTCTTTGTTTCTAAATGTCATGTTGTGAACGTCTTAAAACTTATAATTTGTAATGTCCACAATATGTAAAATAAATAAATTGAAATTGAAATTGAAAATATACAAAGACAATCATCGGTTTTCATCCAGTATGTGTCATTTTACGTGTTTTTAAGCGGCCAACCTTTCTGATTGTCCCTATATGAATAAAGCATTGGAAGTAAACTTTTTATTAAAATTAAATGTGAAATGTCATTTTTTCTTACCTTTTTTGTGGTAGCATTTAGGAAATATATTATTATGTTCTAAAAAGGGGCATTATGACGGAAAATTTTGGAAACTGAGCTCTTGTAATATAACGTTGGGTAGATATTTTCTCTACGTC
The DNA here is from genome assembly GCF_057557595.1 of Rhyacophila brunnea. Classification (NCBI taxonomy): domain Eukaryota; kingdom Metazoa; phylum Arthropoda; class Insecta; order Trichoptera; family Rhyacophilidae; genus Rhyacophila; species Rhyacophila brunnea. The sequence continues at coordinate 929,556 of NW_028232796.1, read as the reverse complement.
AGTATTTCTTGTGGTATAACATGAACCATCCCCTGGGTATTTTCACCCACGATCTTTGAATGTGACAACAAAGTCGAACGGCCTCATCTCGACATTTTGATAATAAATAAAACATGAATTTTATGGAAAGCACAATTTGTTTCAACATTCACGCGGTCGTTGCGGGATACGCTGTATCCTTTTTGTATCGGTAAATGTCTTGTCATCGCATCACACTATATTCAAACCCGAGCATCAATAAATAAGCCCGAAAAAGAATTTTCAAAAAGAGCCTACATCTTGAAATAAACTGTCCGAGGGATAACAATAACGCATACGTTTCCACAAAACAGAATGTAGCTACATGCATGTTTCACAACTATGCTATAACCATAACCAAAAAGACTATGTACTTATATATTTTGATACTAGTAATATTAAGATAAAGACTATCCATAATTCAATATTAAATTTAAAGATATTAATGGAAAAATAAAATTATGTTCGTTTTAAGTCAGTGATGCAAAGTATTTAATCGGTAAAGCCAATTATTCTCTTCTGGCATCACTGCGGATGCCAGAAGAGAACCTCAACCTGGCTTGCCTGTTCTTCAAGTCGACCAGATTCTGGCGTCCTGGAAGGTCGCTAAATACTATCTATAGAGTGTATACGGCGGAGCTACGGGATGCTGGTTTGACCTGGAACGATGCAAGAAGACTGGCGAGCGACAGGGATTCTTGGAGGCGCCTCGTGGTGTCCATATGCTCCAACTAAGGGCGGATATGGCTGAAGAAGAAGAAGAAGAAAACCAATTATTTATCAATATTACCTAATTGTTTTTTTTAATGTAAGACGCCATTAATCCCCCAATAGCTAAAACACCTCCCCTGACCACCTTGGGGCATCCAGTGTACCCAAAAAATCGGCTTTATTATGTCTTTAGATTCCACCGCCTCAGATACTCCCGAACGACACTCACCAGTAATTTTTCCTGCTAAATAACGCTCAATTTCTGCGATTGTTTTCAGTATGGAGGGTTTCTATGGTTCAAATGTTTTAAACCACAGGGAGCCGGAAATAGAATTAGGCGTTATCGTATTTTTTAATCTTTATTTTTTCTACCCAAGACGCTATATTTTACGCGACAAGCTGAATATGTATTTTGCAAACTGTATTCCTACTCAAAAATTGAACCTAGTCTGACAATAAATGCGCAAAATGATGTAATAATGTATAAAATGTAGTATTAATCACGTATCATTGCCAATTATACGCAGGTGTCAAGCAAAGGATAAATAGAAAATGAAAGCATTTAATCGCGTTTTAATTAGGTAGAACATAATCTTGATAATCAGTTTGAAATACTATTTTTTGCATAATAAGTAGGCCGCTATAAATAGCACGAAGCGCCATGGTTTTGCACTACTGTTTTAAGTAGATACATAATTATTTGACTCAATTTAACTTGAGTCGATATTGAATCGGTAAAGCAGTCGCCAGGATTACGATAGATATCCATACGTTCCAATTCTTCTCGGTCCCCAAGATTATACATTAATTAATTGGAAACGTCGCGTGGCGTGCATATGCTCTATCTGAAGAGCAGAATCGGACTAACATAATATAGAGAAAGAGAAAACTATTACTAGTAATATAATATACTTATGCATATAAGTAATATTATTAAGTACGTTTATAACGACACAATTTGTCTCTTAAAGTATCATTAATGACACTGGTACGTGATTTATAGCACACACAAGATGATTAATTAAACGTCTCTTTATCTTAAGTGTAAATTTTTCATATAACAAAGCACAAGGCCAAAAAACCTCTCAGCAGCTAAATGGCTAAGCGTCGAGCTTAATAAAGCTCATAGATAGAAGGTAAAGCTAGACACACGCGTACGGTCATGTACGGGCGAACGCAATAAGCTCCGTTTATGAAGCAAATTAAGCTCCGTCTACTGGCAGCGTATACTGTTAATCCACGCAATACCTCGCTCGCACATTATCGTTAGCAGGCCCTCGTATGTATGGAAATGACCGGGCGATAGGTATCCGTAAATAACGCACGTAGCTGAACGTAGATACGTTGCCAGGCGTGGAAAATTCTCGTGGTCATCGCGGATTTGCTTACAAATAGTTTGAATTTAGAAAACCTGGCTCCGTGATACGGAAACATTAAAACCAAACAAGTCATTAACAGAAAATATTTTTCTACAACAAAAAAGTTTCGGCATTCAAAATAACGTGTAACGCTTTAAAATACCTGATATACCTACGAAGTAAACATCAAATTAAAGTTTATTTCACAAGAAAGAAAATTTACATACCTAATAAATATGAGTCCCACCTTGTATATTGTAATCAATTCATTGATCTGACAAGGTAATTCAGTTTAGGTATTTGCTTACTTATTACGAATTATCTATATTTAAAACATGTCGTTATTTTGTAATGTTTAATTATCTGAGAATCGAATACTTCTTCGCATATCATGATGTCCTGATACTTTGTGTGGAATTTCAGTTTTATATTCCTTTCTTTCAGGCGATTTCACATTACACTACAGAAATTGTGCTTTTTAAAAAGCGTGTGCTTTAACGAGTTTAACGAGTCTAGTAATGCTGAATCAATGAATGATTAAGTAAGAATAATATGATTCACGCATTTACCTCACATGACGTATAAGGGCCGTTTCAGACGGGACACCGGTGTCGCGCTCGTATATAATAAGGAGACCTTTGTATTCGAATAAAGGGGCCTTTGTATTATGTTTATGAACGCCCCAGAGCTAATGAGTCAACGCGTGTCCGGTACACTTTTCTGTCGGCCGTTATATTCTCAATCCGCCGATACACTTGTTTTTATTACCGCAGCCAGTTTTATGTTCTAATTTATAACGCGACATTATGCATTGACTCATTAGCTCTGGGGCGTTCATAAACATTATACAAAAGCCTCCTAAAGAGGTTATCTGGGGACACTTCGATACAGCTTTTAAGACCACCTAAGATTTTTTTATTGAATGGTGTAGGTACACTTGGAACATGATAATTGGTAGAAAGGGATATCATGTTTTATATTATGTTCGTTTAAAAAAAATGATGTGGCCTTAATAATATAACATTACATTAACATTAGCATCTAATAGTTGGACAATATAAATCAGATGTTAATTATTTGGTAGTATACATCAATAATTACTGTATATGAAATCGTATTACTGTATCCAGGACATTAAACATTATTTAAAGTTATTTTTCTTTCCATATAATATATATGTATTCTACTTGCCTGGTGGTGGTAATAGAAGTGAAGCGAATGGTTATAGAAATACTATTTCAAAAATTTGAATACCCGCGATGGCCGCACGGTTTATACGTTGGCTTATAGCGTCGTGGGTCCCAGGTTCGAATCCTGGGTCTGACAAGCACACATATTGTTTTTCAATTTATGTATGAGTCAGAGTGGGTACCTAATAGGTTTAGCAAGTGGCTGACATCCATTTCTCGTAAAATCAAAATCTGTTAATACAAACCTCCACTCTGTGGAGGCCCATATTATGATCTAGGACAGTTATGATTCGGACATGGTCGAAAAAAAAATGAAAATTGGTAAAATTGGTATGAATGGTACAAAACGTAACATCTTCTGTAGGTACGGAAAATGCTAAAATTTTATTGTGAAAACTGAAACTTGTTAAACATACTAAAATAATAACATACTAGCTGCCTGGTACTGCTTCCTATGGGAGCAACTGTGATGTGGTATAGGATTTGGTATTTCATGGTATCCTTTACATGCAGTAAATAGTTCCCCAGGATTTTAAGAAAGCGATGTCAACTATAGGTACGTATCAAATCTATGTATACTTAAATTATTATGAATATCAGTACTAGATTTATTTGTTCTTAAAATCATTCATCGAGTAAGCAATATAAATAATGTAGGTACCTACATAATATTATCATGTCATAATTAATTAGCAGAGTGAGTTTTAAATGTACATTTATATTCATCATAATCAATATAATATTATCTTATTGACGATCTCTGCAACATATTGTTCAAAATGCTCTTTACTAGGTGTTATTGCATAGCCAGTACTATTAACACTCACACCATTATCACGCGTTACCATAAATAAATTAACAAGGATTATTAATGCTAATATATATCTGACGACAAAAAACATAGACAAATTAGTAGATTTTGTAATCGTATTACTATTTTTCTGAACCAATCGCTTTATTATGTCATAATAGTTTGATAATTACACTGATTTTTTTTTATTGGCAAAATGCTATGATTTAATTATGTACATGACTCGATGTATAAATATTATTGTTTTATTCAATATAATGTTTATTCAGTTTATTGTATAATATTAAAAAAATAGACTGCTTAAATTTTCTGATTTTATTTACATGATTTTGTTTAATACTTGACTTTATAATGCCAAACAACTTATACACGGGCAATAAATAAGCATTAGAAATCACATTCATTATTGTTTTCGTCTAACGTTGAATAAACCTCATATAAACTAATCGACTATCGCCACTAAAATATACACACATAACATTACGTGACACATTGTATGATGAATTAAATCACCATAATTCAACGATTTTTCATCAATAAAAATAAATGCTACGAGGTGATTTAAGAGAAGTGAAATGAAATCTTATTATAATTATATCAGATAAATACATCAATGGCACTCAGCTCGAACAGGTAAAAAACTACATCTATCTGGGACAACAAGTGTCTATAATAATAGATGGATGCATATTTGATGAAATTGTTCGCAGAGTAAAGCTAGGCTTGAGTGCTTTTGGCCGCCGGAATAATGTCTTCAAAAGTGACCTTCCACTGTGCCTAAAGCGCAAAGTGTTCAACCAGTGTGTGCTTCCCGTAATCACATATGCGTGTGAAACATGCACCTTATGTAAAAGAGAGATCCAGAAACTTATAGTAGCACAACGCAGTATGGAGAGGTGCATGCTGGGCATACGCGAAAGGACAAAAAGAGGAATGAGTGGATAAGGAAGCAGACAAGGGTTTGCGGTGTGATAGAGTTCATTAAACGCCTCAAATGGAGATGGGCTGGACACATTACTAGAAGAAGAGACAATCGTTTGACGAATTTAGTCATCCAGTGGTATCCAAGAGGTAGAAAACGTCCGCAAGGTAGACCTAGAGGCCGCTGGATCGATGAAATGATAAAGTTCTACGGAAGTACGTGGCAACGCAACGCACAGGACCGAGAGAAGTGGGAGCAGCTTGAAGAGGCCTTCATCCAGCAGTGGATAGATTCAGGCTGATGATGATGATGAAATACAAGTGGAAAGCTGCGTGACACCCAGTAAGAGAATGAATAAATATGTTGGTCTAAGATAGCATGTCTGCCCTCACACAGTAGATTTATTAATTTAACGTATATTTTAAGATATATGAATTTTGATCCAGAAGTAGGCACCATCATCCTTGTGGTATAGATGCCCGTTGCAGGCATTTTGTGAACGGCTTAAAAGCGGGCACGAACCCCCCAGTATGAAGTAAATATTTTGCCATAATACCATTTTAGAAGCGACAGGCTGTAACTATAAAGTATATGAGCTCTAAAATTTTTGCATGTTTTTTGCAATCCAGTTTGATTTACTGCATATTTAAAATTTACCCAACACGTGTTTTGTCTAGATAAACCTACGTACAGCAGTGACATATGGCTTGACGAGAGCTTTTGATTCTTCATTTAAAAATTTACTCCTATTTAAACGGCTTTAACACACAAATTTTCCCCCGCTCAAAATCAATGACCAGAGTTTTTAAAATCTTTTTTTCTCCAACTTCAGTTTTGAAAATATGTATATATATTTTTTTTAACTGTATACTATTAAAAAATGTAAAATTCTACTAAACTAAACTACATATCGGACTGAGAATTAGAGTCACTGCTGTCACGCTGGACCCCGCTGCTGTGAGCACTCTTGTGATGAGGTAGCTACGCCATTGACATACAGAGGTATTAAAATATCATTTAACGGCCCATATGCTCAGCGTACATCAAAATGGAGCTTTTATGCTATTTTCAAAGCATGATCCTGGACATTCTTATTATCCTTTATATTTATTTTAAACATTTGATGTGACTGCATAAAGTATTTTTAAATGTGTAAATTTTGCCCATTTTTTTAATAATAAAATGACTAATTCTTGTCAAATCTGGGATCATAGAGATTATCAATATAATTTTTTATTGTAAATATTTCACTATAATAATGTCGACATAAATTTTACTAATGGTTTAATAAATGCTTTTAAAAATTAATAAATATAAAAAATCTTAACACCACTTCACATTGACGTACTGAAATATGACTATATTCTAAAACATTAGAGCGAGAGGTTTAAAAGAATACTATTTTAGGTAATAAAAATACTTTATGCAGTCATCAAATGTTTAAAATAAATATAAAGGATAATAATGCTTCAAAATTATGTAAATAGATTATCTACAACGTTTAAGGAATGTCCAGGATCATGCTTACGAGCTAATATATCGATAAAGATTACTCTGTAAATAAGGTGCTGAAGAAAATCACTCGTGATTTGATAATTACTACTTGATAAACATTATTGTGATAGTGTAAATCGTTTTAATTTTTCTTATATCCTCGATTATGATTCGAAATAGTTTTATTATTGTACAACCTATTTGTGCTTAGTATGTTTTAAAAAGACAACTCAGTGCCAAAATTATAATGCATTATCGTAATAACTTATAATAAGCCGAGCTACATACCTAGACGTAGTATTCATTACCTGCTTATGACTGTATAGTTTAGTATGGCCATTACAGTAAATGTGATAAATAGTTTCAGCCAATACATTGCCGTTGTCTACCCCAAACTAATTTCCACCATACGAAGATGTTTACAGTGTGATATTGCTAGTTTGAATATAGACTAGACGTACAACAACGAACCATGATATTATATTATATAAACATTAAAATGTGAAAATGCTAAAATTCATATTGGAAAAATTATATTAATTTGTTCGAGATTTTAAAGTATGAAAAGTTTTCTATTTAATAAAAAAGTATGAGATATGTGACTATTTAGGAAAGATTCAAATTGGTTTTAAGAACATCATTTCGTCACTAAAATTTTGTCTGTTAACTAGAATGCATTCAGTACCTATACATATTTGAATACAACATTTAAAAAAAAAATACAATATGACGTTACTCAGATATTCGAATTGTCATCAATTCTTTGATAGTCATTAAAACACTATTTTAATTTCGAAATGATATAGTTGCATATCAGTCGGTAGAAAATAAGGAAGAAGAACAATGAAAGAAAAGACAAAAAAAATGTAAAATATCATTATCACTAATAACGTTATAATCGCGAATATGCTTATCGTTAAGTAGTAAATTTATTATTATGTAATAATTATACGGGTTACATAAAATTTATTATATTCGTGCATACAGTTGTTAATGCAGTGAAACGTGTACGTAATGGCTGTAATATTATAAAACGTAGATATGCTTTGGCTAAAGACGCTGTAGCTTGGTAGGTACCTATTACTATTTATGTTTTAACTCTTGAATATTTTTTGGCATTATAGTGCACTATTAAACATACTTTTTTTGTGATTTTACTGAGGCTTTGACTGCGACTCGCTGTCATATCGCCTCTTCTCTTCTAGAAGGGGATCCGTCGATCAGGTCCTCACTCCTATTCACTCCTATTCTCGACACAGCATGATTCGAACCACCGTCTCCCAGGATTGTCTTCCATGTGCACTGACCACTAAGCCATGCGCGTCCTATCTAATTGCCACAAAGTTGTCTAGAAGTTTTTTTTTTTTACAATATACGAGTACCTACTTCCTGAAGCATTATTATAATAATATAATATCAATAAAAGAATATTACATTCTTAACTCTTGTGAATTATAAAAAAATAGGATATTAGTCCATGGTTAGTTTAGACAAGACCTGTGCATTAGCTAGATACTGTCCTCTTTTGTGCCTGTCGTTGACCGCTTTGTGTTTTGCGATTTTTTGATTAGAAAGTCTTAAAAAATAATGGTTTTAGCAATGCCCCTTGGACGATAAAAGTGCAGAGAACAAACAGCGATGAGGTGGAATGGCCAAAATGAAAGAATTTACTATAAAACTGATAATATTCACCTCAAAGCTTGCCGAGGACATAAAAACTGGAGAAGGCCCATCCAGAATGTTGCAGTACGTACCTATTTCGGAGAGAAAAAACAATTCATTAATAAACAGTAATCGCTTCATAGGCCATCTTTTCAAATTTAATAATGTTATGTGCAAATCATTTAAAATAGTGAACACAATATTAATAATTTATATTCTTGTTATGCGTCACTTCAACTATATTGTCATATTATGGAAGCACTGTATATTTCATCTTAATTTGTGTGTATATTATTTGCAAACATGCGCCTGCGTGCTTTGCAATACACTTCTCATAATTATTAAACCGAAGGCTATTTATAGGCTATATCGATAATTAATTAATTGGCAAAATAAACAAAATAAATGACGCCAAATAATAAAATATAAGTATTACAGCACACGTATATTATTATAAAGTTATTACAGTTTACATTATTATTAGGTATAGTAATATGATATACCTACTAAATATATTTTAGACTTTATAGTAACTAACTCAATCCACATATTATATTAGATTTATAAAACAGGGGTTCACAAAGTGTGTCTATATTACTTTTTATCTTCATATCGAATATTAAAATTACATTTAAAATTAAATATCCTCTAGCAAGAATGAATGGTCAGACATTTTTGTGTCTGCGGATGCAGGATGTGTGTTAGATGAATTTTCTAATCGCATCTTGGTTTTTAAGGAACACGAAAATATATAGTTTGAATTAATAGATTTGCAAGAGAACGTGGAAGCAAAAACATCTTATCGTGATAAGAATTTAATTGAATTCTACAAAGGACTTTCACTTGAGGTAGGTATATCCAAATATAGTTAAACATGTTCATCAAATGGCTTCTTTATTTGGAAGCACCTATATTTTTGTGAAAAACATTTTATACAAAGAGCATAAATAAATCAAACTTAAGATCAAAATTAATAGACAACCATATCGCATCTGTTTTGAGTATTCACACCACAAAATTTGAGCCTAGATTGCAGGATTTAGTTTCAAACAAACAACAATAATTGCATAAATCACATAGTGAAAAAAAAATATTTTTTAGTATATTAATAAGAGTAATAATAATGTATATTTAGTTAAAAATATAAGTTTACATAATGACATATTTACAAAAGAAAGGGCGGCCTGCCAAATATTTTTGATTTCAAAATTGTCCCTTTGACGAAAAAGTTTGTGAACCCCTGATTTAAAATGATACATCCATTGGAATAACTACATAAAAGCCCAAAACTTTTCAATAAAATTTATGTTTACGAGTAGGTACATTATAAAGTTAATATAATATGTTGATAATCCAATTTTAAAATATAGGTTATAGTTATATTATTTCATTTCAAAATTTTCTTTAGTTTGGCATGAGCTCAAGTTTTATAGTTTGGTGAGGGAATACAGCCTTGACACTTGTACTACGATCAAAAAAAGCTGTCGATTAAAAAGATTATTTTAGAGAATTTAATATTATGAGTTCATGAGACATTCTACCAAGTAAACTGGATGATAATTGATAACATTATGTGTCAGTTGTTAGCGATTAATAACCATACAAAAACTAAGAGCTTTGTAACCGTTCATGTTTCTCGTATGTTTTATGGATGCTTGAGTCTGGTCGCACATATAGACTCGTCTAGATTGCAACACGTCGAATAATATGTCGATGAAACTTTGTTGGCATTCACATGTAAGTTATGTACCTCCGCAGCTCGAATGCTACATTTTTTTTTTTTTTTTTAAATACAGTTAGTGCCGCAAGCAACAAATTATTGGTATAACCAAAATGTCGCAACGAAAGAAAATTGCAACATTAAATTTTTGATTTAGGGAGATTTTAAACCAATCAAGACGATTTTCTATGTGCGACCGGGCTAATAGTATGTCACTAAAAGACGTAATGTTTTTTTTTCCTTTTCCATACATTAAGTGTGAAAAGACTTTTTATATTATGTCGATACCTACTTTTAAAAAAAATATTCGTAAATAACAAGGGTATCTATATTTAGATGTTTTAATATAAAAAATAATTACAAGATAAAAAGAACTTTTACATACGTTTTTAAATTATCTGATGAATTATTATGCTCAATATGCTCAAACTTGTACTTGATAATCTTTCATTATTATTATCCTAAGAGATTTTGGAAAATACACCAACAGCTCATTTAAGCGACATTTTATTGTTATTTTTACATCTTCACTTCAAAATGTGCGCTACCGATTCATCTACCGTTTGAATTGACCACATTTCACAAATTTTCAATGATTTTACAGGTACGTGACGTTTATATCCGATATTTTCTTACACACCGTATACGATCGCCATATTTACTGTCCACGCCTGTCAGAATGACGTCTTTGTCGCTTAAGACCTTCTAATCCTTTATTTGACAAACGAATTCGATTATTTTTATTCAAATATCGTAATGTAGGCATTGGCGCACTTTTTTCCGGTGAAAAAACCATAATTTTGGTACAATTTAATACGTATAATATCTTTTGACAGCGGGGTACGCCACTGACGGCCATTTCATAGATAATGTGATATTCCAAATTTGATTTTTTTAAAATACTTTGTGGCTGTTCACCCACTATTTTTGTTATTGAATAATTACCTAGGCTACTAATTTCCATACTAAAAAAGTTGCCGTTGCAAACAATGAAAGAAATTAATACGAATTGTTATAGTTATCAAAATGTGTGATATTGTATAATATCTACCTATTTTTATCGTCCCTATCATCATCAATCTTGACCTATCTATTGCTGGATGAAGGCCTCCTCAGCTTTATTCTACTCCTTACTTACACATGAATTGTTATATTTATCAAAATCAGTGATATAATATTATTATCTACCTATCTATATATAATGCCATTATTATCACGAGTCTCAATAAATCCACTGCTGGATGAAGGCCTCTCTACGTTGATTGTATTCTTGACAGTATTGAATTTATAATGTTATTTATCTACATATTCATATCGTCATCATAATCATCATCATCATCATCAACTAGGATCAATCCACTACTGGATGAAGGGTTCCGCAACCTGATTCTACTACTATCGGTTTAACGAATTTGCGATATTATACCTATTTCTATCATTCTTATATCATCGACCTGAACCAATCCACTGCTGGATAATGGCCTCCCTAGCCCGGTTCTACTCCTTTCTGTCATATGAATTGCTGTATTTATCAAAATCGGTGATATTATATTTAAAAACATATTCATATCGTCATCATCATCATCATTGACCTGAACCAATCCACTACTTAAAGACCTCCTTAGCCTGATTCTACTCCTTTCTGTCATATGAATTGCTGTATTTATCAAAATCGGTGATATTATATTTATCTACACATTCATATCGTCATCATCATCATCATCATATACCTGAACCAATCCACTTTTTAATAAAGACCCCCTTAGCCTAATTCTCCTCCTTTCTGTCATATGAATTTCTGTATTTATCAAAATCGGTGATATTATATTTATTTAAATATTCATATCGTCATCATCATCATCAACCAGGATCCATCCACTGCTTAATAAAGACCTCCCTAGCTTGATTCTACTCCTTTTGTCATATGAATGTATGTATTTATCAAAATCTGTGATATTATATGTATCTACACATTCATATCGTCATCATCATCATCATCATTATCATATACCTGAACCAATCCACTGCTTAATAAAGACCCCCTTAGCCTAATTCTCCTCCTTTCTGTCATATGAATTTCTGTATTTATCAAAATCGGTGATATTATATTTATCTACATATTCATATCGTCATCATCATCATCATCGACCTGAACCAATCCACTGCTTAATAAAGACCTCCCTAGCCAGATTCTACTCCTTTCTGTCATATGGATTTCTGTATTTATCAAAATCGGTGATATTATATTTATTTACATATTCATATCGTCATCATCATCATCATTGACCTGAACCAATCCACTACATAAAGACCTCCTTAGCCTGATTCTACTCCTTTCTGTCATATGCATTGCTGTATTTATCAAAATCGGTGATATTATATTTATCTACATATTCATATGGTCATTATCATTATCATCATCATTGACCTGAACCAATCCACTGCTTAATAAAGACCTCCTTAGCCAGATTCTACTCCTTTCTGTCATATGAATTGCTGTATTTATCAAAATTGGTGATATTATATTTATCTACATATTCATATCGTCATCATCATCATCATCGACCTAAACCAATCCACTGCTTAATAAAGACCTCCCTAGCTTGATTCTACTCCTTTCTGTCATATGAATTGCTGTATTTATCAAAATCGGTGATATTATATTTATTTACATATTCATATCGTCATTATCATCATTATCATAATCATCATCATCGACCTGAAACAATCCACTGCTTAATAAAGACCTCGCTAGCCTGATTCTACTCTTTTCTGTCATATGAATTTCTGTATTTATCAAAATCGGTGATATTATATTTATTTACATATTCATATCGTCATCATCATCATCATCGACCTAAACCAATCCACTACTTAAAGACCTCCTTAGCCTGATTCTACTCCTTTCTGTGATATGAATTTCTGTATTTATCAAAATCGGTGATATTACATTTATCTACATATTCATATCGTCATCATCATCAACCAGGATCAATTCACTGCTGGATGAAGAGTTCCGCAACCTGATTCTACTACTATATTATACCTATTTCTATCGTCCTTATCATCATTGACCTGAACCCATCTATTGCTGGATAAAGGCCTCCCATGCCTGATTCTACTCCTTTCTGTCATTTGAATTGCTGTATTTATCAAAATCGGTGATAATATATTATATCTATTTATATTTCCATTATCATTATGAACCTGAATCAATCCACCGGTGGATGAAGGCCTCTCTAAGTTGTTTGAATTTCTGTCGGTCATATGAATTACTATATTTATCAAAATTGCTGATGTTATATTTTCCCATTCATAATATCGTCATTATCATCATCAACCAAGATTAATCCACTGCTGGATGAAGGTTATCCCAACCTAATTCTACTCTTCTTGGTCATATAAACTGCAATATTTTTTTAAATTTGTGATTTTATATACCTACCCATTTATATCGTCATTATCGTCATCAACCTGTATCAATCCACTGCTGGATGAAGGCCTTTTTAAGCTGATTCCACATCTTTAGGTCTTATAAATTCCTATTCTTATCAGATATAATATGTATTACTTCATTATTTATCAACATTTGTCTCGATATGAATGTCCCGCACCGGGAAACTATATTGTTTAAGGTTAATTTTTAAAACAAAATATGATTTTTAAAATATTATTCTGTGGCTCCAAGCATTTATTTTTTATAGACAATGAAACAAAATAATGTTTAAATTTATTTTTTATGCTGCTAACCTTTTTCTATTATGTAAATGGGACCCGAAAGAGATTAATATTCGCGTTATATTGGATCGCTATTTATGATAATCACGATTGAGATGTATAACTATTTATCATATTTAAATGCACATACCTACACATATATTGTATTAAAATTAAAATGACAGTGGTAGCAATCGGCGATTGCCAGCTGTTTTGCTAGGCTTAGCAGCCTGAAATGGTGTCAGATGATATTGAGAAGGCCAGACTCCAGAATAGACTACGCACATGACTCCAAATTTGTATTTGCAGTGACGACATGCATATCGTAAAACTGACAAATCAGATAAATTTTCAATTGTCTGACGTGAATGAAAATCCATCCCGAAGGGAAAACTATGGCGCCGTCTATACACACTTTACAATTATTATTATATTACAACACCAAGTCACTATGATGAAAAGCTGTCTGCAAGACCTAGCGAGACAGACTGGCGAGAGCCAGCTGGCTCAGCTAGTAAATATAAATACTTGATAAAAATAATAAATAAAAACAAGCAAACAAATATAGAATACTGAAATGTCATTTTGACATTTCATTTTGATTTCCATAGTAACGCACGTATATATTAATAATTTAGTTGCTAGGACCACCCCTTTACCAACCAATAACAGTCTTTTACTTTTTACGGATTTTTCTGAAATAACTTTCCATACAAAACAGAATTAACTGAAAATGAATTCAATTCTGCTTAAAGATGGCTAAAAGTATTAAAAAAATGCATTGGCATCGTGTTTTGATATATTCTAAAAGTTTCGTTTCAAATGTCTAGCTAGTCCGGAAGTTAGTTAAAAATCGATTGCAAGATTTGTATTGGACAAGCAACCACCGGACAAACAAGAATACGAGCTAATAAAAACGTTGTAATAATAACAATGAACTTACTACTATTTTTATTAGGAAGAATAAAATATAAAACGCGAATCAAATGAAATGATAGGATCAATGTAATATTTTATTCAATTTTAATTAGGGTTTCATTTACTAAGGACTGCTTTAAATAACACCATTGTTCAGACATAAATAAACAGTTGTTAATATTATTATAATACTCTAAAAATTTACTTATAAATTGATATTGAAAATAATTATTATAATATATAAAATGTGGATAATACTCAGAACATAAATACGCCCTGTAATATAATATTTAGGTACCTACGTATTTACTTATTATAGATGAAAATAATATTTCTATGGGCTCATTACGTTGCGTATTTAATTAAACGAAGACAATTAAATTGGACTTGAAACAGTTTCTATTGATTTGAATTATTGAAGCAAATCAAAATGGAATTGATTGGCTTCACATAGAAAAGCTTCGTCAAAATGTTTTATTAATTAATTTATAGTTGAATTTATTTTGATAATATTTTTTTTCGTTTGAAAACATAACTAGTGTTTACACTAGCATATTTTAATCAATTTTCATTTCTATGTACGACGTACGTACATAAAAAATAATAATGTAGTCTAAAATAGCCTTATACAGTCTCTTAGAGAAATTAAAATTAGGAAAGTGAAAAAAAAATAGACACCAGGTGGCGAATCCTTTCATGTATCTTCTTTCTTCTTCGGTCATATCCGCCCCTTAATTGGAGCATATGGACACCGCGCGGTGCCTCCAAGAATCCCTGTCGCTCGCCAGTCTTCTTGCTTCTTTCCAGGTCAAACCAGCATCTCTTAGCTCCGCCGTATACACTATATAGATAGTATTTAGCGGCCTTCCAGGACGCCAGAATCTGGTTGGCTTGAAGAACAGGCAACCCAGGTTGAGGTTCTCTTCTGGCATCCGCAGCACGTGGCCGAGCCAGGTCCAGCGTCGCCTCTTCACTCTCACGGTGATGAGTGGCTGCTTGGTGCGTTCTCTTATCTCCTTGCTCCTAAATTCATACCACCGCACACCCAGTATCCGTCGCAAACATCTGTTTTCGAAGCTCAGGTGCCATGATTCGCTACCGTAAAGCAGCACCGTCAGAATGCAAGCGTCGAATAGCCGCATATTTTCATGTATGGGGGCCAAAAACAAAAATAAAATTATTTTATTGTGATAACGCGTGGCATGCCAAACGATTTTTTTTTAAAATTAAAAACAACCTTTTTCTACGTCGACTAAGATTCCCCTTCCCGTTTCGCCCAATTTTTTAAAATTTCATTCAGTATTTCCTACCGAAAATGAAAATTCTGAAAAAAATTAAGTCAAGACTTGTTTTAGCAAAACCTTTATTTTTTTTCTTGTCCTATCGATTTTTCAGCCGAGAATGAAAATTCCGTCCAAAATCAAAGTCAACTCTTCATCCTTTTTCGATTTTGCCATGAAAATTTTCCGTAAAAATTGCCAGTTTTACCAGGTGCTACGTCTATCGGGATTTACTGCCGTCTGCGTGCGTGGTTCAGGTTTTACATTTATTTGATTCTAAAATTGTTTCGCGTGCCAACAGACTTTACCCGCATGCCAATCAATCAACTGGAGTAATAGACTATATTATTATACGGTCTGCATAGGAAAATTCAATTTTAGGAATCACATTTCACAATATTTAAGAATGTCAGATTCTTTATTATTGAAAACAAATAATTTACAAAAACAACAGAAACGTGTTAACTTATTATGAAAAATCGTAAAAGAATTAGGACCGAGCGGGACTCGAACTGTCATCTTTGACTGTGCGGGTGAATATTTTTGCCCTTCGAGCCTCTGATTAAATCTCCCTGTGATTCACGTTAATTATTTCAAATATCTACGATCTCTGAGGTATTACTTCATACTCCATCAAATGTAAGGTGAACAGCTTTGTAATTAATTAAGGTAAATACTATTCCAAACTTCATTATAGCTGGTGTCAGGTTTTAACTAATTTTAATGATAATTGCCGTTCTAGTAGTTACGAATAAGTATTTATTTCAAATCAATGTCGTATACAAAATATTATGTGGCTGTTTATTTAATACGTTGATTGCATGCCAAATTAATTGATAAAGGTAGGTAAACTTATTATGTTATAATATTTCAAGGGTATTTTTGTAATAGTAAAAATAACAATACTGTATAACTAAAACGATAGAGGTAATAACTACGTAGTTTGTGCTTTTTTACGAAGCTTTTAATAGAAAATACTGCTTTAATTATAATCGAGTGATAATAATGCTTTACGTTAGCGAATCATGGCACCTTCCGAAGGCTCAGAGCAACCGTATATTGAGATTCGGGGACATATGTTTGCGACGGATACTGGGTGTGCGGTGATATGACTTTTGGAGTAGGTACCGAGGAGATAAGAGGCAGTCTCTCATCACGTTGAAGATGAAGAGGCAACATTGGACCCCGGTCAGCCACGTGCTGCGGACGCCAGGAGACAACTTAAACCTTGCTTGCATGTTCTTCAAGCCAACCAGATTTTAGCGTCCTGGAAGGCCGCTATATACTATATTATGCAGAGTGTATACAGCAGAGTTACGGGATGCTGGTATGACCTGGACACAAGAAGACTTGAAAGCGACAGGGATTCTTTTAGGCGCCGTGTGGTGTCCACATTTTTCATCCAAGTGGCGGATATGGTCAAAGAGAATTACAATAATTATTATTTACAAATGATTTATACGATTAATTGTATAAATACAGGCATTTGATACTGTTTGCAGTTATGTATTAATAATATATAATATACAACATTATAATTTAATTATAAAAATAATGAATGTTGACCTCAAAGCAGCACGAAGAAGTACTTGTATGCTTGTAAGAGAACCACAATTGTGTAGGGAGTGTTGTCTTCGGACCACGAAACAGACAAGTGCAAACATTAATTAATACCTAACAAATAGAGGTCAAAAGTTGTTTAGCGCTTTGAAACAAAATGACAATTTTGTTCAAAGCATAAAATATCATTTGAAATCATTTTAAAATGCTTTTAACTTTGTGAAAACACTCTTTCTCCTTTCTTTTATTTTATTTTACTTAATAATATTAATTAGAATACAGTCGAACTTGGTTATTACTATCACGGAAATAGCGAGATATAATGAGGAAGCATTTGTTGACATTTTAGTTTATGATTTTATCCATAAATTTATTCACTTTTATATCGAGCTACTTCTCGGGTATACCGAGCAAACCTGTCAATGTGTCGATTGTTTAAAAACAACATTTTCGACCCTAAGCAATAAAATCCGACCGGAAAGTTAACTAGACCGATGCCGCCGGGATCGGATTACGTTAATGACACAAGTTAAGGGTCTAAGTACTTAATTGGTGTTTTCGCCAACAACATTGTAAAAGTATCCACGCACATGGTAGAAATTGCATGTAAAAATCCAAGCTTTGTGAAGTCAGTAGGTACCTACCAGCGCCTTTTATTCCTTTGGATGATCATTGCTTGATTACGCAGTTGGAGTACGCTTGCCAAATAAACTAAACGTGTATCTATAACATGATATTTTTCAATCATGTATGACTTATAAACTAAATTCTTGCACTCATGGCTCCCACATCCTGAACTGGGCCCCCATGCTGGGATCTTTGGCGGCCCCCCCTTCTTATCTCTAAGGATAGTGTGATGCTCTACAGCAGCGTTTTCCAAATGGTGTACGCGGTGAAATTAATGTGTATATTTAGTGTTTTTTGTTGTATATTTTAATACATCCATTTGAATTAAGAAGTTGTCGAGTGTCGATACACAATTTAAAAAAATATCGTACTACCATATAATTTTAAGTAATAACATTATTGAAGGAAAATAGCGCCGCAGGCGACTTTATTTTACTACTAAAGCAAATTTGTGTTGTGTGTTTATCTCACTTATTTGGTCGACTGGCCTCGCCGGGCCCCTCCTAAGTCCGGGCCCCCAGGCTAGAGCCCTGTCAGTCCCCCCCTGTGGGGGCCATGCTTGCACTACATTAAAGTCAACAGTTGTCCCAGCTCGAAAAAACCGATAACTGATTTATTACACCAACGTCATAACGACTATTTGAGACACCATTGTGATCTTCCAAATTTTTACATTTATACTTTTACGTTGGCGGTATATTGCAGATCATTTCGTGACTAGTGGGCCGCTTTAACAATAGCAATATCTTATGCAAAAAGTTCGGTACCTACGTGTATGAAAGGTCAATGAAAAGCTTCATACTAAAAAGCGCTTGCTAAGCAATGACGCTTACAAGAAAGCAAATGAAAAATACGCCCATAACAAAAAAAACACGTTAATTACAGGTGTCTTATGTTTGAATACAAAATTTGATATAAGGATGCCGTGATAGCGAAAGATGTATGGATAATTTTTAATTAAGTAATACGTTTGAATGGAATATAATTATTTTTATAATCACTTCCATGTGGCTATAGCGGATAGCCTGTCCTTGAACGACCATGACCGTTAATATAATATTTTGATGGATCAACAACTTTTGGTACGAGAATAAATAAATTATAAAAAAATATATAATACCTTAAGAGGGGACATGCTCGCCGTAGGTCAAAATTGAGTTTTTATTGTATTTTCAAACCATGATCCTGGACACTCCTTAAACGTTGTAGATAATCTATTTATATAATTTTGAAGCCGTATTATCCTTTATATTTATTTTAAACATTTGATGACTGCATAAAGTATTTTTGTTACATAAAATAGTATTCTTTTAAAAATCGGTTAAGTACATGTTCAAACACGCGCGTCAACATAATTTTACTCCCTACTTCAATTATAGTTTGTAAATTTATGGCTATGGCCGTATGTTGTAGCTTAACCACTGGGGGATGACAAAAGATATGGCGTATTTCAAAAAAACACTACCTTATTCTTAGGTCAATAATTATTATAAAGCAATCATTATTCATAAGATGTTTATTACACTTGAATAATAAAAGACATAGCTTATAATAAATATCTTTAAAATCATCTTCAAATGTGTTAATCTTGCCGATTTTTTGAATAATAAAATGCTTAATTCTTGTCAAGTTTGGGATCACAGAGATTATCAATATAATTTTTTATCGCGAATATTTTACTAAAATTTTCTCGTCATAAATTATACTAATGGTTTTATAAATGCGTTTAAAAATTAATAAATGTAAAAAATCTTAACACCACTGCACATTCATGTACCGAAATATGACTATATTCTAAAACATTAGAGCGAGAGGTTTAAAAGAATACTATTTTATGTAACAAAAATACTTTATGTAGTCATCAAATGTTTAAAATGAATATAAAGGATAATTAGGCTTCAAAATTATATAAATAGATTATCTACAACGTTTAAGGAGTGTCCAGGATCATGGTTTGAAAATAGAATAAAAACTCAATTTTGACATACGACGAGCATGTGGGCCGTTAAATAATATTATATTAGTGGCGAAGATTCCACACTGAGCGATTATTTAAAGCCTACCTACCTACTTACGAAAAATAATTTTTGATATCATATTAACGTATTTATATAATCACATATTATATTAATATAAAAATAATGAATTTAATTTGCCAACGACATAATATAAATCGTATAATTAAGTAAGCACCATCTGTCGAGAGTTAAAAAATAATACGCCAAATCGCGTCTTCTCTCTTCAACATTTTATTGTATGGATTATTAAATAAAATCAGCGTGTCTATTCCAATCCATACAAAACGATAGGCTGCTAGAGCCTACGCCTATCACATTTTCTCATAATATTATTATCTATGACTGTACGTTTGTTCAAAATAATTAATATGATAATTTAAAAAAAATAATCTCTATGGGATTTAACCACATATAAATATTGATTGTTTTTTAAAATAAAAAATAATTTATCCCGTGATTTTTATTCATCAGTTAGTTCAGTTATAGACTAACATAATATATTCAGTCAATTATGTCAGTTGAGATCTGATATTGTACCTAAATCATTTGTCAGTATTTTAAAATGTCTAGTTTTACTGGTGAAATTGTAAATTGTTATGGAACAGATTGATACACAACAACCAGTTTTTTCAAAGATGACAATGTATTTTGAGCGTATGTTACGTTTATAAATGTTTACATAAATACATAATTCAAACTCATCGCACAATTTTATATCGTCAGTGAGCTTTTGAAATTTCATCTATTTAGTGTGTCGTTGTCATTAGTGTGTATTCATCTGTAGTAGGTACATAATATCGAATTATTTTCTTATTTCCTGTAAGTATTATACCTAACAAGTGTGCTTTATTCACAGCCTACCTTTTTTCAAAAGTCACAGTTCGCCACTGTTATAATATATTCATAAAAATACTACCAAGATAAGCATGCCAACAGCTAGCCGCCATGGCTGAGGACTGCATATACTCCATCTATTATCTATCTTACCACGCCTTGCAGCTTCTCTGGCGTTTCCACGTACTTTCCAGCTTGGATTAAGCATACCATAATGGCATAATATATGATTTAATCAACACCTGCAATCACTGTTGGTAGGCTCACCTACAAGTCGTTGAGACCTGTGGCACCAACGAGTTGTCATTGCATGTAAGCACATAATCAAATTCGGCACCCGACTTAGAATAGGTACATGATTATTGACTACTTATTCGACATATTATAATAATAATTAAACGAGAAGATCGGTTTTGGTGTTCAATATTATGTAAGAATTCTTAGGCATAGGGGGAATGGTGAGGAGAGGCAGGCGGGCAGATGACTTCCGAAAATGTAAATTTTACCAAGTAATCTGCAATAGGCAAAGTCGACCGACGAATTTCATTATATCCGATTGATTATACCATAAAGCACATACAATGAAAAAGTTTTATAAACAGCCACTCGAAATAGTATCTTGTGAATGTGACGATTTTTAGACACTCTATATTAGGTAGATATAAATATTTTTACATGGTTAAATTTGTTCTTATTATTAGATAGTGACTTGTATAAAATGTCGGGGATCAAAATTATTACGCTTATAGTGATACCTATATGTTAGTATTAGACAAAAGAGAATTTGATATAAAGAAATATATCATTAAATGAATTTAATTTTAGCTTCTCCTTCTTACCTTATAAGTTTATTAAAAGTATTCTTTAGTATGAACTCGATAATTTGTGATTAAAAATCTATTATTGATGATATAAAAATCATTTACTTTTCAATAATAATTGTAGTAAATATATCAACCAATGGTTAACCACCCATTCAAAAGGTCGGATGACTTTATAAAAGTGAATAATATTCCAATCAGGTATTACTGAATGCAATTATTGTTTTTTTTGTTAAGTCGGTGTTAAGTAATTTTATTAATTTTATTAATCCTGTTTTGAATTCTATAGAGTGCAGATTATGGGACGCCATTTTTATAGACGTATATAATACGATCGTATTACAATAAAGTGATTTATATTTATTAATTTATTATTTTTATATTGTTTATCTACTACTAATAAACTATTTATTATAAAACATACATAATAATTTATATGTAAACACCTCAGATATATACGGGATTTGAACTCGTATAACGCGACACCAATGGTTATACGGGTTCAAAGCCCGTCGAGTTTCGTATTTTTTTCAAATATATTTTTTTCTAGTTTCTGAGGTGTTTAAATGTTATGTATGTCCAATATATGGAATGTTACATTCTCAAAACCTTGTGAATTATTCATTTGAATAAAAGAAATGGTTTATTAATAATTATTATAATACTGATTTTAGTAAGGGGGTGAAAAGCTCATGTGTTATATGAAAATTCAGACACTGCGCTGGATCTACCACGTGTATAGAATGCCGGAGAACACACCGACGAGGCAGGCTATGTACGCAATCACCGATGGCAAGAGAAGACCTGAATGGCCGAAGTTATGATGGCTGGAATGTGCCACGCGAGATTTAAAAAAGCAACCTGAGAGTATCGGCGCTGGATCGTCCAAGATGGAGGAAGATTTTGAAGGAGGCCAAGACCCACCAATGGTTGTAGTGCCACAAATGATGATGATGATGTTTTAGTAAGTTTATAAAGATAGATTTAAGTATGAATCTCAGGTATTCTATCAATATATATTCGATTGTACATACCTAGTACGTAATTACATAATATTATAATGAAGAGGGTAAATGGGGTAGTTAGGTAAAAAACAACAGATTTTTATGTGCCTATCATAATGATGACAATCGATAAAAAACGGTTTGATGTTTATTATAAGTACAAGATCTGCAAGTCGCAAATACTGCGATTTGCACCCAGGAACTCTAAGGGCAGACAACGAAAGACGTAGATTGACTGAAAAGTAAAGCTGGCATAGGATGAAAAGACCTAGAAACTAGACAATAACAGCGAGGAAGGATAGTCAGTGGAGCATACTTCTAGATGTTTTCTAAACTATGGGATGTTGGGGATGATAGTTCTGGGATGAAGTATCAAGAAGGAAGTAGAGAAGTTAAGTAGAGCTCACGTTTACAATTATTATTGAAATAGTGTTATTTCCGAATTGGCTGCAATTACTTGCAAGGGATTTGATGGGATTAAAAGTGTGTTCGTATATAAGTAAAATTTTGTTACCTACTATAAATCAAATGTACAAAAAGAAGCTTCATATGAAAATGAATTTAAACGTGCAGTATTCATTTCAAAAAAATAAATCAATTTATTTAATACGCGGGGCAGTAATCAAATTTGCATAATAACCGATTCAGTCTCGAAAATTCCATGCTATAAATCACTGAAGCATATCGTTCGTTTGTCGAAACCATAAATCATAATCGGAAAACTTTAAATCATATTTATTGCAAATTTATATAGAGATTTGCTCGAATATGTATCGTGTATTTTCGAACATCTTCAAGGTTTGGGAGTAAAGAATTAAATCGACATAAAGCTCAAAGCTCAATTATTATTATTTGAGACATACTTGTTATTCCACCCACATAAAATACACATACAAACAATTATATAAGTAGGTACCTACTATTTTAAAACTATAAATAATATTGTTGTTTAATTTCACGATGTCTAAAAAAGAGAAACAAATATAACACTTATAAATATACCTTATGAGAATGATGAAAACAGAAACTTAACGCCATATTATAGCATCAAAAATATTATACATAATTTGAAAACACCTCAGATTATTTTATTTGAAAAAATGAGTTACTTGAACCTGTAACCACTGGATTCGTACCAATATGCTTTACCAATGAAGCTAAAAAAACCTAGTAAGGGGGAGTTAGTTGATGAGTTTTAAAATCATAATCCAAAGCATGTTCGCTTTTCATTCTTTTGTGAAGATTTCTTTTATGATTGCGGATAAATCCATACCACTGATTATGTTATTGAGACATCCGTTTTGTATTTGTATCAATGTACTTCCGATGGGATTTATATTTTTACCATGAGTACGATCTACCAAACTTTTGAAAACGGCCTGGTATGGATTTAGGTTCTACTGGTGCTTCGCTGATGAAAACTATTTCTTGGCAATGTGATATTGTGTTGGTTACTTAAATTTGGTCTCTGTAACTATTTCTATGATGTCGCTTAAAACCTGCTTAAATAAAAATGGTATATAGTTTAAATACCACGTATTAATAACCACAGTGAAACGTTTATCTAATGTCATAACATAACAATATAAAAAGTATACGTATCAACTCATGCAGTTTGGATACATACATAATATTATCTAACGTATTGATAAAAAAATGATGATAATAAATACCGTGTTGATTTATGGCATAATTTTTATGCATAGTAAAAAATTGAGGGCGTTTTTACACTAAATACTAACTTCCTACGTGCTATGAACAAATTCAATTATCGTGTATTTTTAATTCACGGTTATATCGACATTATATGATGGCACGATAGCCTTTTACAATATTAATAACAAACAAACGAAGTGCTTTAGCATTTACATTCAAACGACTATAATTTTAATCAATAAAAATGATATGAATCTTCAAAAGCTTTTATAGCTGATTGTTTCAGCAGAAAAAATATACCAATAACATGACGGATCGAATACAAACCGAGACCTCGATATAATAATAAAAATTATATATTATGAATTTCCTTTACGCTATGTTAACACTATTAACGGACACTTTCTTGATATTAATACAATGTGTTTACATGCGAAATGATAGGTTTGATTTTAGGTTGGCGTTATTTATTGGCTCATGAACATTATAACGGAGGGAAGTGGAGTGACTAAGGAATATGATGTGGGACGGGAGACAGTATGAGGATCGAACTTAATGTTATTCAGAATATGTACCAAAGGTATATATTTTGTAGTTGATGGACATTCGATCGATCCCTGTATGGAGGATAATATTAGTGAGTAGCCAGTAGGAGATTAGGAAGAAGATGACAAATTTATTGTACGAATATTGTACGAATATTCAAATATTGGTTATCCGGTAGCGTGTCCGGAAACTTGTACGTATGCAGTACGCCGTATCACACTTCACCGTGAACTGTTGTATCGGAAATATATGGCCGTATATGAAAAATCGTCCAGCCTCTTTGGGTCGTATAGGTAGTACTGACATAAAATTCATGTCTAAATAAAACACGGTTCTTGTCGGTTTACACTTTACAGGAAGCCAGTAGCAAATAAATTTTGAAAATATCCGATATACTTGATTATTTATTAGGTTAGGTTTTCATTCTAGAATTCATGAATTTTGCCAAAACCAGCTATGAAAATTAAATCTATTAAAATTGGAGACTGTATAGTATACGTTCATCTCTTTCCGATAAGAAAGCTCACGGCGAACTGTGCCATGGTGAATTAATGATGTTATTATGAAATTGGATATTTGTTAATTTAAAGATATTATTTACAATTTAAAAAATACTGTTATAGAATATATTAGTTCTTTTATCATTGACATATACTAGGACCTAATTAAATAAGTTCTCTTGAATATTTTAAAAAGTTTCTTGAGAATGGTCACGGTGAAATAAGATTCGGTATAAATAAAAATGATTTCGAGTAATACACATTTTTATTATCAAATGCAATGTTCGTTTCTTGTATTGTCATCTTGTGCGGAAAAAATGACATGTTCGATAAAAGCAACAGATTCAATCTTAATTAACTGTTGCACTTGAACATTTGAGAATAGAGCACCTCTAAGTATATTGAAGTTTGATTCGATAAAAATAAAAGTAATAATAATTATAATAATACACTTTTATTTTTTAGGAATAATCGAGTTTTATAAAATTACTCATACATTATTCAAAATTCTTTCTAAAAATAGCCATAAAATATTATGCATTGATAAGAAGAATTCAACAAACGCACATCTCATTACGATTATTTTTTTAAAATTGTTACACATGTAGCTACCTAGGTTTATCTTTCAATATAAAAATATTTTTTAGGTAGGCACGTACATATAGATTAATTAATAAAACACGTCATATCCATCCGATATAGGACATTATATTATTATAAATTATAAATATATTATAATTGTTTTTCTTTATTCGAAATGTAGTAGACACGATTCCATTTGATTTCTGAAAAGTTATATAGTACCTAATATAAATAGGTTATATAACATGATATTCTTTAGTAAAAACTAAAATGTGAAAAAAAAGTGAGGACCAAATGTCGTTTGTTAAACGCGTGCGTCCTACCTGTACTCCTGTATGGCTGATGGCATTTTACTAAGTTTTAAAGGTCTTGCTTTTGTGCTTTGAGAATCGACGTCTCCGCCGAATCTTAGGGGTACATTGGTACGATCGCATTACAAACACCCGAGATCGTGAGCAGACACAGCAGCCTTCGGTGATATGGGTAATCACAAAGAGACGTTTTACGTGGCTGGGATATGTGTTCCGGAGAGTGCGACACTTCGTACCCTTGTGGCACAGTCTCAAGAGTTCTGTCGTCGTGGCTGGCAATCCCTCACCCTCCAGCGGTGCTACAGAAGCGATCTACGCGCTGCAGGTCTGGCAGGATCGAGAGAAGTGGCGCGAATTTGTGCTTGCCCAATCATGGATCGTGACAGGGTGAAAGAAGAACAACTAAAATTCATACAAACATTAAAACTTACGTATGTTTTCACAAATCTTGTGATATGGATTACGAATACCCGAATATTAATCCAGAAGAAATTGAAAATGGTGTCCTGGATTGCAATTACCTGGCCCGCCGTTTTTACATTAAAAGTAATAATTTTATTTTTCTTTCACCACGTGATCGCAACGAAGACAGCAACATTCTTCATCGAATTCTTATAGAGGTACTATTAAGATCGCGTTACATATATATTCATTACATTGCCACGAACAACCGCATACACGATTATATATGTAAGTAAGTAAATAATATATGTACTTTTTTCTTCTCGTCTTATGATAGGTATATTGAGTTAATTCCATACATTGCTATCGTACTACTTCCGTTAACATGACGCAAGATCGTTATTTTTCAGTTACCTCTAAGATAATTACTTAACAGTTGGCTGTTTGCTAACTCTGTAGTATTAAGTACTGGTTTTCTTATAGGTATAGACTTTGTGCACAAGAAGATATTACATTGTAATATTTATAGTTTGAGCTTTTATAGATTAGATTAGGGATTTAAATAAATATTTTTTGTGGATAGTGTTGAATTATTTATTTAATTGTATTAAAATAGTTAAGATTATTTTTTTTAAATTTATTTTGATACTTAACAGTAGATACTATTACAGACTATTTCCATTATTACTCGATTACCTTTCCATTATGTCACTCTTATTTTGCTAAAGAAGAGGTTTTCAATCATATCTGTATTGTAAATAGTTTGGGTGAATGCTATTAAATATATGTTATACGATAGTGTTTAAAAATACTTTTATATATTATTATAATTACCTAGTTATAAGTAAAGTGACCCCACCCCACCCCATCTCTCTAATTCCATTGGCAGATTGCGTCTGGCCCGCTCGCCTGCCACAATTGCCAAAATCTATTATCTATAGTTTTCCGGGATCGTGAACAATCGTGAGCAAATTGGAACCAATCCTATTACCATCTGCCACGTTTCACGAAGATTCAAGTGAAGATTGCCGAGAAAGTACGAACATATCCGAAACTACCGCCCGCCTGCAAGGTTAGATTTAATTGACAGCTGAGTTTTGACGTAAAATTACGAGGGAAAACTATTCAGTTTAGCCCAGCAATCTAACGAAGAAATAGTTTTCGGTCAACCTATATTTTTAATAAGGGTAACACTATGTTTATTATCAACCAATCAAAAGCAAGGACCAACGCGATCGAATCGTTGCGTGTAATTGCTTACAGTGTAAAGACGTTGGTCACGGCCTAGGGGCGGCATGTTATATGAAAGTATGGTGAAGCCGGCTAGTATGGCGAAAAAGTATGGTGGGGCGGGCTGGTAATCAATTTGTGGTAAAATTTGAATGTTAACATTATATTATATGGGTACATTATAATGACCAAAGTAAATCCTCTGTGATGCCCTGAATTTTTTTATCGCGTCGCTATTTTTCGTAAGTTATCGGTTATTGTTGGCTTGCTTCATTCAGCTGTATGAGAAAGCCGATGCCTTACCCCTCTTTTAATTTAATACCTCTATGGTCACGACGGCCGTCGTGGATCATAGCGTCTGGTTGGATCTGCGCGTCTGCCAATGTAATTAAGCCTTAATACAACTTGAAATTTTTGCAATGATATCACTGAAAATATTTACCAATAGTCAATTAAAACGTCGTTGTAGCAAATAGACTTATTTCGAGATAAAGATTTATTAATTTTAATATTAGTTCTCTTTCCACCCATTCATCATTAGATCGATATATCGTCGCTGTTGGATTGGTTTGTCGAATAGAATAAATGTCAAAAGTTCAGGAGATGAAAAACAAATTTCATTATCCTATATTTAAATACATGGATGTATTTAAATTGTTGTTTTTACAGCATTTATGAATGCTGTATTCATTACGAAACAATTTAAAGAAAAGGATGCTTCTAGCCCATTTAGATACAAAAAAATATTCTGCATTATAAGGACGAATTCGACAAAAACGAATGTTCGACAAACCAATCATATAGCGACGATATGTCAAGATGAAGGCATCTCCTCGCAATTAGGATGTTTTTGAATATAACGCTTCTAGGTGCCCAGGCAAGTTGGTATTTTGTTTTTTAGCTGAGATTTAGTTCCAATACCTTTGTCAAAAGTAATTGGTTTCATAGCATAAGCGATTAATCTTTCAAAAATTTTCCATTGACTGCAAATAAAATATATATATTTACCTACGTTGTTCTATGACACAATCTTCATTGTTCTAAGTCGTCGAACAGCTACAAAATAAATACATGTTCAAAATGTTGCCACTATACAATGTAAACATATTAAAAGAGTGTATACATACAGACAATGATGTGCCAAATGTGACTGCCATCTGGGTGCCAGCCCAAAATTGTCGCCCTCCCCCAAAAAAAAAGAAATAGTTGTAATAATTATTATTGAACTGACATCAAAATATACATACAACTATTTTACTTATTAAGTAATATAATAATTTTAATCATAATGTAAAATGTCTTAAATCGATAGATAGGTATGTATCGATGGAACATGGAAGCCTAATGTATAAAAAAATATTATTTTAATGGCAAGTAAGAAAATTGCTTCATCATCGAATTTCATTTCATATAATTTTATTGAATAACATATTACATTTTTTAAATTGTTTTTCCGGATTTTTCCGCTGTCTGAATCTTAGCACTTGGGTGTTTCGTACCTCTAAGACCTCCGCTTGGCACGCCCCTGCTTACATAAGGTCTTTACTTGCGACCTCAAATTTTCACAATATACATACTTAATGTCTTTTGTTTCCGATTTCAAGCCTTCACTCCCACCAGTCCTACCGTGTCAATAATTAAGACCTTATGTACAAAACACTTGTTTTCACTTAAGTTTTTTAATGCGAGTTAACCACATAATGTTGTCTGCACATAGAAAATTATGCTTTTCAGTATTATAAAAATAAAATGCCTTTTTGAAAAATGACTCCTCTTTTTATTTAGGTTCTTTAGTCGATTGAACTTGTGCTGTTCACTTTTTCTCACGCATGGCTTAAAGGGGACACTAACCAAATAAACACAATTTTCTAAAGTTCTAAATGATGTGAATATTGTTACGCTGAGTGTTGATTCAAGAAAATATGTAAAAGAAGTTAAATTCAACTACCGATGTGATATCGCTTTGAATCGCCTGTGGTAGACCCGCGATCCTTATAAATCAATCATACTACTCCGGCGCTGACACACTAAATACAGGGTCGGAGCAGGTAATTATATTTGTAAATAATAGATAAGCTTCGAGTTGTTTGTTTATGGCAGCGGGCAGTGATGTGACCCGAAAACGTGCAATTTGCCTTCGACGGACCGTATAACATACTCGTATTTTTCGCTTGGAATCCACGAAAGATGTTAATTTATTAGATGCTATGAGAACGATGTTCTTTTTTTGCTGTCTGAGAATTCTCAATAGCAATTTGCGATTTTTGGCTTGAACAAAGAACGTAATTAAGCCATTATTAGACTAATTTCTAAAATATTGAATGCTGCACTTGATCAATGGTAATTCTCCGCCCACTTTTTAATTATTTACGGAGAATTTTAGATAACTTCTATTATTTAACGTACCTATGCTAGTAATAAATCACTACTTAAGTAGACATCTCAAGTGTATCATATTTCTGTATTTAACGGCTCATAAACTATAATAATAAATAGGTACCTCACCAAATTGATTTGAATTAATTTTTGTGGTGTATTTTTCTCTGCAATTAAAATAGTAAATATGTATTTTCAATAAACATGTGCCTATTATAAAATATTACTAACCATAGTAATAATTCAATCAATAACACATGTTTACTGATAAGTGTGCATGTTATGTTGTTTTTTTCATTAGCATTCTTTAAAAAAATATACATACACGGATATAATAATATCCACAAGCTTATTCAAAAAAAATATTAACATCATAATAAAAAATATAAATTTTGTACATACATAATTTTGAAAAACACTTCTGAGAAAATATATTATAACCAATAGAAAAAATCTTTTTGAAAAAAGTAAGACACCCCGGCAGGGAATCGAACCCTGCATCTCCTGGGTTTACGCCCCGTCCGTGCATTACCTCTATGCTACAAGGTGACATACTAATTATGACAAGCTTTAACTATCGGCCTTTTTAATACCTACTCATCAGCGCTCTTCCAAATCAAACTACATGGCAATCGGTTTTTGTTTATTAAATCAAAGTAGATACCTATTACTCGTTATTACGTACATTACCTGTTACTCGTTAAATAAAAGAAATAGTTAATTATAAATTTTGTAATGTCTAATAATTGCAAATAACGATAAAAAATACGGATTGGATAGTGGGTACCTACGTATCTTTATAGCTTTAGATAATTCAGGTTTAAAAGCTATGAGTTAAATCAACGTAAAGCCTAATTCTACATAATAAATTAATTATTGTTTCATCATCAATGACACTACAACTCAATGTGGACCCTTGGCCATCTGCAGCAATAGTCGCAAATTCCCTTTATCGTAAGCTCTCTCATCCACCAGCCCTGTATAATGATTTTATAAATATTTGAAAGATTGGATTGAATTGAATTCGAGAATTTATTCATGAATATGGAGAAACTTCAAGTTCAACTTTACTGATCATGCATACAAAAATAGACTATACAAAATTGAAAAAGGTAGGTAGGTTTGATATTATATGTATTGATTGAACTTTAGTTGCGTTGCAGATAAACTACTTGGTTTTGACTGGGAGTAGGTACCTGCTGTGTTATTCAAATTCCAATCATAATGTTATTATTTATTTTCATGTAGATATACTTACTCACTAATGGTAGGTGCATATTTAAAGATTTCTTGTGGGTGTCCATTCTGTTGTTTTGTTAATTGAATTTAAAACTACGTAGGCGTGTTGTCAGCAAACATTTTTTTGCAAAACAACGAATTATTAAAGTTGATAGGAAAATTTAAATGAAATGATCACTTGTTTTAATTTCCTAAATATTTATATTAAGAATAATAACGGTTTAGTTTTCAGTGTTAGATAGTAAATTTGTTAGTTGATTAGATCAGTGCATGTAGTGACTACTTATGTAACACATGGATCGGTATTTTCTTGGTACTATGGAGGTACCTATCATTAAAAACATAGAGTATTTTCATTATATTATATACTGAATTAAAGAAAAAATATATTTCCGGTCAGGTACACGTTCAGATTTATTAATTTCAGTTGGACAGTTGACATAATAAATTGTAAATATGTAGAAAGTATAATATTACTATTATCGTCTATAAGTGAAGTACATGTAGTACGAAGTAGGATTCCCACCAAGAGGAGTCTATACAATTATAGAATTTTCTACAATAAATAAAATTGTACTGATATACTATGCCAACCGTGAGATCTAACATTTAACACAATATGACTTCAGAAACTGCTGCTCTGCCAGCTAAGCTACCGCCAGGAATGTAACTGTCAGATAAATTGACCATTATAATTAAATCATTCCGAAATTCTGCATTTTTTGCCGTCTAATATCTGCTCAATCTCCCATGTATCTAGAGAATTTTAAATCATTACAAACAACTTATCAGTGAAAAATCATGCCATAAGAATGGTGTTTTTGATAAATCCTGACTAAAATAATGTCATGTTCATGGCCCCCACAAAGGGGGGGGCTGACATGGCTCTAGCCTGGGGGTCCGGGCTCAGGAAGGGCTCGGCGTGGAAAGTCGGCCAGGTAAGTGATATAAACACACATCAAAAATTCTCTCTAATATTAAAAAAATATCACCTGCGATGCTATTTTTCTTCAATAGTGTTATTATTTATTTATGTGGTTGTATGATACAATTTTTTTATTGTGTATCGATACTCGACAACTCCATAATTCAAATGAATGTATTATAATATACAAAAAAACATTAAATGTGGGTACACATTAATTTTACCGCGTACACCATTTAGAAAACGCTACTGTAGAATGTCACACTGCCTTTATCTTTAACGATAGGTAGGTAAAATCCTAGCCTGGTGGCCCGCTTCAGGATGTGTAGGCCATGGACCCCACAAAGGGGGGCTGACAGGGCTCTATCCTAGAGGGCCGGGCTCAGGAGGGCCAGCGTGGCGAAACGACCAGATAAGTGAGATAACACACATATCACAAATTCTCTATAATAGTAAAAAAGTCGCCTGTGGTGCTATTTTTCTTCAAAAATGTTATTATTGAAAATTATGTGGTTGTACGATACAATTTTTAATTGTGCATCGAAGCTCGACAACTCCATGATTCAAATGGATGTAGGTATTAAAATATACAAACAACACTAAATATAGACATTAATTTTACCGTGTACGTCTTACACCATTTGGAAAATGCTACTGTAGAGCATCACACTGCCTTTATCCTTAGCGATAGGTAGGATGTGGGGGCCATGGTCATGTTATACCGGTGACCTCAGCTAAAGCAACTGGAAAGCGTCAGCACACATTTGGAGGAAGCAAAGACCCGCAGAGGGTTGGAGTGCCATGAATGGTTATGGTGTTGACACTGACTGACTGGTGTAATCATTTTAATTTATACACAATATGAAATATTCACGGATTGTTGGCTTATCAATAATTTGCAATGAAGGTGTGTATGTTTTAATAATTAACGGTGTTAACGGTTAATTCTTAGCAGTAAGATATACATAGTATAATTTTAAATAAAACACAGTATATAGTAAGAACCTACTTATTAAACCATGTGGAATAAATTTATACAACAAATTTTGTTTTATTCCAATTACTATGATTTTAATTTCTTGTGTGATCGTTACTGTAATTATGAAGTAAAGATGAATAGTATAATTTCTAGAATCTTTGTGAAAAACATTATCTACTTAAATTTAGGAATTCCTATTACCTGCCTATAGATTGTTCTGTTTCAAACAAGACATGTGAAGGCACTCGATGATTGGTAAAAAAAATGTTTATTCAATACTATCATAGGCCTAAGAACATTAGAATAAATATAATATTATTATGCTTTGTTCTGTGAATAAATATATTTTTATATTTTTACTTTTTTCTTTTTATAAATAGAGACTGAGAATGAAAGTGTTGCGTGGGTTTTATTGCTAAATAAAATAAATATTGTGTCCCCAAGGGAATTAAAAAATACTAAAAATAAAATATAATATAGGCGTGTTGCTTGACATTATTCAATATGGTTTGTTAACTAAAAAAAATAAAAAATACACCATTCAATTATAGTTTAGCTAATTTCAGGTTTCAACAACAGAGAGCCAAATAGAGATAAATTTTAAAACTTCAATATATTTTTTGATGCTGAGTCTATTATTAAAAGGCTGATATTCAATTAATTTTGCCGCTATTAACAGATGTTTTATATCAATTGGCAATCAGAAATTGTGCCTATACTAATACGCCTCTTCCATTTTTTTTTTGTAATTCGAAACAAAAGATCAATTATTATTAGTCTGTAAAAATTACAACTTCTATTCACATAAATAATGATTATTAATTCAAAATGAATGCAATACTAATGCGATATTTTTATAGTCGTCGAATAATGATATAAGTTTATTAGTAGAAATGGAAACTGTTAAACAGTTTAACCATAATAACCTGTTGCATACTTTCACTTTTTAGTCTTTATTTATCATTTTTTATGCATGCAATCTTGGTTGTTATTATTTAGATAGTATGTTATTTTTTGTATTAGTAGAAAATAAATATTGCGGAGAATCAAATTGAAAGAAAGCCGCTTCATTATGAAACTATTATAGAAAATGTGACTTCCAAAAACGCTAAGTAATCAACCAGTGCGCAAATCACGTAATAATATCGCATATATATGAGAAATATAATATTAAACCTACAGTAAAAGTTTAAAAAAAAGTAAATTACCATATTTGTTACTAGACTGAACATAATAATATGGGCCTCCACAGGGTGGGTATCAATAGATTTAATACAAGAGGAATGGTTGTTAGCTATTCACACATTTTTTTGAGAGATTTCGTTGGATTACAACAATCTTGAAAAACAATATATATTTTTCCAGCCACGGGATCACACCCGCAACCCACAGTTCCACAGATGAATCTATTACTCCTGCTACCACAGGCGCACAGTAATATTATAAAGACTCGGAAATTTAAATAGGCATAGCGTAAATGAGTAAATGCAAATTTGATAAAGAAACTCACGGGTATGGTCGGAAAAATGTAATTGTAAATAAAAAATAAAAAAAATAAACTAAAATCGAAATGGGGTGGCACATAATATATTAAAAAGTCATCCAATGAAGGAGGTAGAAAAAGTACACCTAAATGCCATTACGTGGATGAAAAAGTTCTGGATTCCAATCCAATTTAATATTCTTCAGTTTAGTTGGTAAATGGATATGAGGGAGGGGGATAAAAGGGAATGGGTACCTAGGTACTCATTATTATAAATTATTTTTAAAAAGATATTTACATAAATTATTGAAGGTACGTACTACGTAGTCTATTTACGTGTACAGTAGTAATAGTAGTAAGTATACATGCATTTATAATATTATATACTACACAAGTTAGTGTTGACCGCTTTTATTCGGCGGATGACGGATTCTAAAATTGAAATCCATACGTAAACAAATATATTAGACTCGAAATACATTTTATTAAAATCTACGTGTATTTTTCGATATACGATGACGTACAATGTAGAGAGTAGGAGGGTTCTTGGATCCGGACCAAAAATAAAAATTGAGAAGACCAGAATCTTGACCAGGTGAACTTTGGTTCATTTTGATTATGGCTACTACTTCTACGACTACTTTTCGATATTTTTTTCAATTCTGTCATTGCTCTTTTTGCGATAGGTATAAAATATACAACAACTATTTTTTTTACTATCTCCTGTGTTTGCAATGCAAAAGCCAAGATAAAGAAAATCATTAACCACCTCCAGTTTGAAGCTTATCGTTATTGAGTCACTGACCCTTCGATCTATTAATATGTTTTGAGATTTGAGGTTTTGTTCATTGCAATACCAAAGTGGCGAAGGCTCCATACTAAGCGATTATTTAAAGCCTACCTCCAAGAAAACTATATCTTCAAGTATTTATTTCAAATTTAAATACATTATTAAAACGTGGAATATTATAAAATATTGAGTATCTATGGTCAGAATTTGAATTTAAAATGGCGACTGTTTAAATTAGTCAAGTTTAGAATCAAAAAAAAAAAATACGCGTGAGTACCGACATCTATTTTTGTTCTTTGAATGACGATTATTGACATCATAATCGAAAATTGTTTTCTATACTTATGATGACTCATCTCTTCAGGCAAGTCTACAAATTTTGTCTCGTTTGGTAAGCGCTCGAGACACAGCTTATAACTCTTAATGCAAATTTTATTGTCTATGCCTGCCGCTTTAAGCAAATAATAAATAAATAAGATGATTTAAAAAAATAATGTCTATTGGGTTCAATCAGATATAATCATTAATTGTTTTTAAAAATAACAAATAATTGTATCTCGTGATTATTATTTAAATTAGTTCAGTCATAGACAAACATAATTTATATCATTTTAATTCAGTCAGATTGTTGTTCCAAACACGGTGGTAAAGTTTTATTTTGTTAGACAAAATTCAGTCATTAATTGTGTTCTGAATGTAGAGAGATTATCTTACTTTGTACCCTAAGTCATTTGTCGGTGCTTTAAATATATAAGTATTTATTAAATGTCTAGTTTACCGATTGATTTTGAAAATTGTAAGTACGACAGACCAAATTTTAAGAATATCATTCTCGAGTTTGACGTTTGTTAAAAAATCATATATTATCAAAGCTGGAAGGTCAAGGGTTCATTTAGATTTGCAGACAGCAAAAAAAACTTATATTAGATAATATTATCACAACAATTTATATTATAAATATTCGTTTTTAACAGGTAGTTGTAAAATGATTCATTGTGTCGTTGTAATTTTAGTGTGCACCTATTCATCAGTAGTAATATCGTAAGTATTATCTTCTTATCTCCCGTAAGTATAAGTACCTACCTGATAAGTATGCTCTTTTTCTCTGATCTCCAAAGCCTACATATTTCCAAAAGTCACCCTTCGCCACTGCAATACCAAGAGCTATACTATACCTAAAGTATACACCTGTCTGTTGCGAGGTTAGAACGGATAACTAGATTTTTTTATGTTCACATTTAGACAGAACTCCATCCCAGTTCATACATGTTAAAAAGCGTATAGGTACGAATGGTACAAAAATGAGTTCTTTGGTGATATATTATGTGAGGAAAACAGGTCTAGATAATTGCGTTCCAGCAGTCATTTTATACGCATAACTCAAACGATTCGTTCGTTTGTGTTGTATTTTGTAAATCATCATTTATTCAAACAGCAAAAATTAAAATAATATTCATTTCGATAATTTAGCCTAGAATCGCCCTTACGAACAATCGAAGTTCTAGGTCCATAAACTCTGCGACTCCTTTGTTAGTGTGTATTTAATCTTTTGATAAATAGTACTTACATTTGAAAAATATTTTAAAATACCGTTACTTGCAATATTTATTATGTCTAACTATAAGTATTTATAGCATCTTTTAAGTTGTACTGAATCATCGCGGGATATCGGTGATTTATGTCTAATTCTTTCTTCTTTGACTGAATATGAAACATACTATTAACCGCTTTAAAAAAGCACTAAATTTAAACAAATGCAAATAAAGCGGGCCTCGGACAGGTACGAATTCAGTTTAAAAAATTGCCACTCCAAAAAAGTCCATGTGAATGCTTGAAACAAAATAAACTGACGGGCCGGCTGTAAATCACAGCTCCACGTTTTGATGCGCTCTCGACTAAAACTAATAATTAAAAACGCAACATATCCACACGGTGATCTGGAAGTAGAATGACAACGCAGGTAATGATGTTATCTTTAAATGTCGCAAAATCAGTTCAAATCACACATCGATAATCGATATCACACAATTCAATCACACCTACTTATAAGGATTTTTTTTTATTGATCTCCATCTGTATCCATAGAAATTGAGGGTGTGCTTTGATACTACGATTCAATAATGAACTATCCGTATAAGAAAAGCTTATAGAGATTCTTCAACGTTTTGATGTAGGTACATCTGTATTATATACATATATTATTTTTTACTAGTTTATCTAAATAGAATATCTGTTAAAGTTATATTAGTTTATATGATATAGTGAATGCTTTAATAATTTGAATATGTTTCGCTTTTGAAACAGCCAATGTATGTAGTAATTGTTAAAACGAAGCCTTCCAATTATAAAAAAAATTAAGTTTTAGAGATCAAATTTAATGAAAACCCCAAACTTACGTCACGATAATATAATATGGCTTCTTAAAGCTTAAGCATTCATGTTCTAAGCTTTAAGTACCTACATAATCTCTATTAATTATCATTAGTTTTATGAGACAAAATCCACTGGAAAGGTTTTTTAGAGTTCTAGTATTGAGCTTTGTCTTAAGTAGGTAATATTTAGTAAATAGTAATAGTAATAATAGTAATTATTACTATTATGATTACAATAAAATGTATAATTTTTAAGTGGATATACATCTACAACGAATGTGAGTGGAATTATTGTCGCGGTAAATTACAATATTGTATCATCGATCTAATTTCGAAGTGAATCAAAAAACGAAATGAAATAGCGATATAAATAGTCAAATATTATTAAAATTAGGTTTAAAAAAACACGACTCTGGCATTTATTATTTCTATATTTCGACACATAATTTGAACAAATTAAAATCTAAAAACTGTATTAATACTTAAATATTATGTATATCTTTCGAAAAAATCATATTTTGTTTTATTCATAGGAAGTTTGTTGAGAAAAATACTGTTCAGAACCCTGCGATTTTTTTTTGATTCTATTATTTAAAATTATAATGTATTAATTAATATTAAATTGACACAAAAATTCGCAGCACTCTGTATAGTATTAAACAAAAACACAAGAGTTGTTGTTCGTTTAATGAACACCGCGGTCATAAAACATCCATATTGTCCCATATCCACCCATTATCGATACATCATAGTTCGCTAAAAGTGAACGCCTAATGTACGCTCACGGAATGTAGGTAGGTGGGCGAATTTCGTGAGCACATTGTGTATGTCCGTTCACTCAGTTTAAATTTAATTAGCGATTTTTTTTTAATTATTAATGTTTCAGCTCTTTTTGTTAAATTAAAACCAACGATGAGTAAGAAGTACGATAAAAAATAGGTTGTGGAAAAAACTTGAATAATTTGATATGTTAAGGGGGGACATGCTCGTCGAAGGTCAAAATTGAGTTTTTATTGTATTTTCAAACCATGATCCTGGACACTCCTTAAACGTTGTAGATAATCTATTTATATAATTTTGAAGCCTTATTATCCTTTATAGTTATTTTAAACATTTGATGACTGCATAAAGTATTTTTGTTACATAAAATAGTATTCTTTTAAACCTCTCGCTCTAATGTTTTAGAATATAGTCATATTTCGGTACATAACTGTGCAGTGGTGTTAAATTTTTTTACATTTATTAATTTTTTGAAGCATTTATAAAACCATAAGTATAATTTATTACGAGATAATTTTTGTAAAATATTCACGATAAAAAAATTATATTGATAATCTCTGTGATCCAAAATTTGACAAGAATTAGGCATTTTATTATTCAAAAAATCGGCAAGATTAACACATTTGAAGATGATTCTAAAGATACTTATTATAAGCTATGCTTTTGACCATTTAAATATGATAAAGATCTTATGAATAAAGATTGCTCTATAATAATTATTGACCTAAGAATAAGGTAGTGTTTTTTTGAAATACGCCATTTCTTTTGGCATTCCCCAGTGGTTAAGCTACAACATACGGCCGTAGCCATAAATTGACAAACTATAATTAAAGTAGGGAGTAAAATTATGTTAACGCGCGTGTTTGAACATGTACCGTTTAAAAAAAAATAAAAAAAAATTCGGTTAGGTACATGTTCAAACACGCGCGTTAACATAATTTTACTCCCTACTTCAATTATAGTTTGTCAATTTATGGCTACGGCCGTATGTTGTAGCTTAACCACTGGGGAATGACAAAAGAAATGGCGTATTTCAAAAAAACACTACCTTATTCTTAGGTCAATAATTATTATAAAGCAATCATTATTCATAAGATCTTTATCACTCTTGAATGGTCAAATACATAGCTTATAATAAGTATCTTTAGAATTATCTTCAAATGTGTAAATCTTGCCGATTTTTTGAATAATAAAATGCCTAATTCTTGTCAAATTTGGGATCACAGAGATTATCAATATAATTTTTTATCGTGAATATTTTACAAAAATTATCTCGTAATAAATTATACTAATGGTTTTATAAATGCGTTTAAAAATTAATAAATGTAAAAAATCTTAACACCACTGCACAGTTATGTACCGAAATATGACTCTATTCTAAAACATTAGAGCGAGAGGTTTAAAAGAATACTATTTTATGTAACAAAAATACTTTATGCAGTCATAAAATGTTTAAAATAACCATAAAAGATAATAAGGCTTCAAAATTTTATAAATAGATTATCTACAATGTTTAAGGAGTGTCCAGGATTATGGTTTGAAAATACAATAAAAACTCAATTTTGACCTACGACCAGCACGTGGGCCGTTAAGATGTTTCGTGTAAATTTTATGAGAGTCAATGGTTAAATTATTTTTTAACATCACTACAGAAATGTAATATTTTTTAAGTTTCTATTACCGCATACACACAAAGAAGAAATTGGAAACATCATAAAATATTTATTGCAATATACTATTATGTATTGAGATATTATCATATTTTGTCTTAACATTAATTTTTTAATGATCTGTTTCAAAAACGTGTTTCTTTCACTTTTACTACTCGTATTATTCCGAGATTCAATATTATAGACAACCCATGCAGCTATGAATATATTATCTGAAAATTAAATATCGTGTATTACGATTTTGAGAATTTTATTAGTGAGAATTATGAAAATCTGATTTAAAAAATAATATTAACATCTCAGACGGAGCATAATATTTTGCCCCACAAAGTTGGATGCAGTTACCTGTATTTAAGTGCTTTTATAGCTTTTACTAGCCACAGTTGGATACCCGATTTATATTGAAACATTTTGAGATATTGATGTCATTCGATGTAAGTCAATTATGAAAGGAATCAAAAATTTCTTAACTATTTCATATAATCAAATAACTATTTTTGGGATTAATCATTAAGTATTCCAATTACATATTATATACCAGAAAATCTGGTTTGGTTTCATATTGAACAATAAAATGTCATTGAACATAGCTTAATTCTCTTTAAATTTAATCAATCAAAGTATTACACTATTCCCTTTGAATCATTTTTATGGGGCTGGGTTTCTTCTTTCAGCACCATTGGAATTTAAATTCAAATACTGCCAATTACCCTCGGGCGGTAGTAATAAATTTGATTAGATACAATAAATCGAAATGAAAACAAGTGCAAAATTTCACATGTCATTATCTTATTTGTTAGATCAAGGGTGTTTTAATTGTCGTCGTATTGGATTAGCACATGTATTATGGTTAGCACCAAAAATCATGGTTCTTGAATCCCAATAATATATTGTATATCTATATATTGAAAAAAGACCATATATAAGTATATTTCACTCCACCCACAGGATGTAATGAAACCACAGAACAGATAATAAATAGAATACCGATACGCTATATTCAATACGCCGCATGTTGAAGCAGGCTTTCGAATGTGTGAGTGTCATACGAAAATGAAGCACGTATTATGCACGTGCAATAGTGTGTGTAATACAGCAACATTAAA
Organism: Rhyacophila brunnea; assembly: GCF_057557595.1. Lineage (NCBI taxonomy): Eukaryota > Metazoa > Arthropoda > Insecta > Trichoptera > Rhyacophilidae > Rhyacophila > Rhyacophila brunnea. Next base: position 887,944 of record NW_028232796.1, on the reverse strand, counting down.
TGAGCGTAAATGCATACACCGAGAGGAGTTTTCAGTATTCGACGTAAAACGTATTCTTCACACGTGTGTAAGTTTAACTCGGATTCTTCCTTACTCGAGTCGGTTACCTGCTATCGCCTTACCCGGTATGTATTTCAGTCCCCATTATTTCTGAGTTCCCTGAATGAAACCCTGTGGATGACTAATTGGTATTATTTGGTACATAAGCAATCCTTGCTTTAATAGTCTCCCTACAATATGGTCATAACAATAAAATTTCTTTTCGGAAATTAAGCATACACTTGAATAAAAAGATTATATAAGCTGAAAAAATATTGACATTATTTATAAAAAAACATTGTCGTGTTTTCAGATAGTTCACGGAAAGTCTCCCTTCGGCCGGACCTTCCTGTCGAACCCGCCCGCGCCCCGGGGCAACTCAGAGACAATGGACAAGGGTCCGCTAAAGGTCCCGCAAAGGTCCCATCAGGGCACACGCCCCCTACAATTCGATGATCCCCTCATGGAAAACTATTCCCTCTTCAAACTTTACCTGTTTCGGTGTCATTAACGTTGATAAGTTACTGAAGTTTACGTCAGGTGGTTATTAAAAAGTTTGCGTCCATTAAATTTTACGTAAAACAATGTAAGTACCTACCTGCTCAGGGAAGGTTTATTTTTTGACTTTGGTAATTTCTTATCGAATACAAAAATACATCTTTACCCCGATTATCATTCTAGTGTATTTTAATGATAAACATTAGTCAGTGCTTAATACAAATGTACCTCCACTAAAATTATTCCAAGTTGTAGCAGAATATAAATGAATTTACCCAATAATTGATAGTTTCACATTAGCCACAAGAAATATTATAATTATTAAACCTCTGTACAATGTTTTGTTTTAAGAAATGGTTTAGTGCGGGCAGAAGACAGGGTCGGCGCTCAGCAAGTTTTTATCTAATACAAAGCGTAACCATAAATACTACTAATACAGAGATTCTATATTATACAAGTACAATTTTTTTCTCTAAAAATCTTCGTACAATTATATAGGTAATATTGTTATATCTTATGAACATTTACCTACCTACTTGTAATGTAAAGATTCACCATAAACAATTCTTCTGCGTTACTTAGTTTATTTTTTTTAATTTGATACATTATAGATACCTACGTAAATATTATCATTTATAAAAAAAAAATAAACTATCGAGGGTACTTGATGGAATTAGAATTATTTATCATTTTTTTTCGAATGGTTTATCTCTGATCGTTCAATTTTTTATAAACTTTATTGACTTTAAATGTTAGTACTAGGAATTATACAATTAAGTTGTATGCCGGACAAAATTAATAATAATAAACAGTACCTACGTGAAATATCACCAATCTATTTACCCGCTCTTGGTGCATAGATGATTGAAGAAAGTTTTTAATCCTTTTCAATACTTAGGTACATATATACTTACACAAAATAATCTTTATTCTGTAAAAATATAGAAGCGCCATAATAAACACTGTATTAATTGATATTTATGAAACAATGAGATTTGTTTTAGTATTAGGTATGCATTACCTGCATATAAAATAAATTATGTAAGTATTTTTGAAACAATGTTGAAAATTGAGCCTGCTAAACTCATGAAATCCGGGACACACTGTCCCTCTCTCTAATATGGCCTGGTTTTAGGTATTTAATAAAATATTTTTGGCTACTACCTACATAATTTTTTGAATCACTGTATTCATGAAAATCATGAAAATACCTACACTATAATATTATTTTTGAATGCTTGGTTAACATATTATTTAAAAAATAATAATCAAACCATTAGTACCTACCTTCCTATAATCTATATGTATGTTATATATAATATGAAATATTATGTTCTAGTAATTAGTTAATTAGTTACTTACGTATAGATAACATACGTAAAAACTGCAATCAATTTAAAATATTCTAACAAACGAAGTCGCTAATGATTTATTTAAAAAAAGGAAATGGAAAAAGTAATTTAAAAAAGTAAGTTGTGCCGTTTTTTCAATTACTAATATGGATTAACAGTAAAGAAAATCCAAATCGAAGAAGACCGTCAATTTCTAAATGATTGCTAAAATGTACGAAAGTGAAATTTTTATTCTCTAACTAGTACCTACATAACTAGTCGGTAGATAACGGCAACTTTAATATTTATATGGACAGTTAGTAGTATCATAAATTGACGGAAACGCCTGCAAAATAAAAAAATAATGCTTGAACAATTTCCTTGTTATATAATTTGCCTCTTCCGATGTCGCAAATTATGACTGTCATTACACTGTTTGTATTAGATTCAATTATTGGTTTTTGATACTCTCACCACAGTTTTTTTGTTGTTGTAATATTATGTTATAATTTGATTTTTATAACTGAAATTATTGTCTAAATTGCAATATATTGGGTGCAATTTTATACATTACGTAATGAGCATAACAGCCATAACACGGTGATCAGAACATAACTAACAACACATAGGTAACTACTTATTTTATTTTTTATAATTTATTTAAATACATGGTCTCAATAATATATTAGGTAGGTAATATAGTAGAAGATCTTAAAGAAATATGTAAGCTGAAAGCAGGAATAAAGATGAATAATATAATAATTTTACTTTAAAAATAAACAAATTGTACGTACATACCTCTACCTAACACTACTGACTACAAATAATGGTACATAATAATATACGCCATATATTATATAATACGCACAGTATAGTAGAACTTGCTTCTTAATCCATGGGTTGTAATGTTCAATTGTTGTGAATGGATCAAATCAATATATTGTTTTTCTAGCATTGACCCAATGGCTACAATCATTTTTCATAAAATTAATATAATTAAATTTCACTTCCACACTGTATTCATGGTTCGGATATTGCTGAGATAAAATTATTTGGCCATTCTATAATATAAATGGCCTAAAATATAATTATAATTAAACGTTTACTGTTTAAAAAAAAATAGGTAAGTTTATGATTAAATCGTAAAATAATTGCGAATTATCAGTTACCTATATTAATAAACTTAATAATATCATGAAAGTGTAACCGGAACTAAGTCATTTTTAAGTTTATGATTTTATAATGTAGTTCAAGGCTTAGGTATTACCGATAGCTATTATTAATTTTGCACAATGTTTTTTATTATTTGATTTATATAGGTATGTATTTATTGATAAATGAAATAGTGGAAATAGTAGTTTTTAATAAAATAAAATAGATTAACTAAATAATAAAATCTCTTATTGAACAAACTTTTTGAACAAACCTGTTAAATGCAGGTAGAAAAGTGAATTTGGCAACCTGGATGCATTTTGCGGTTGATACGTTTGAAAAAAAATCGGTTATCCTCTATAAAAACTTCACTTTATCTTTAAAGTATTACGAGGAAGGTAACATGTCAAACACATGTTGTTCTTTGTCTCACACAAAAAATATTGTGTTGTTTACTTTGTCTGGGACCGCTTTCCTATTAAAAGTTTGAATTATTGGCTATCATACCTACCAGAAAATAGATTATAAGGATTTTCAACAAAGCTTTGGTAGTTACGTAAAAAAAACATTATACCATATTAATAGATTAAAACTATGTTGCGCTTGAGATCAGGCGTGCAGACAGAAAAATAATTTGTAGAGGAGGGTCATTTCGAAAAATATTATCCATAAGAGTTTATAACAGATTTTGTTGTGACGAAAGGGGGCGGTAATGACAATATCTAACAATTAGTGCCACTGACATTGTGTTCTGACACTGACACTGCATTCTCCATGCCTAAGTACTGCCTGACCATGGATGGAGTGCCCTGACTATAATTTTCAACGATAATTGGCAGCCAACGAGCAAATGGGCAGTGGGCAGGAGAGGAGACAGTCGAAAATTATGGATTTTCAATAGCGTATATCTCGGAAACCGTTGGGAATTCGACAAATATGTATAGAAACAATTTTATAGGAAATTTAATTAACCTTCATTTTTATTTAAAATATTTTTTCTGCATGCGCCGTTTCCGAGATATAAGCGAACACGAACAATGGGACCTTTCGACCCCCCTCCCGCCTTTAGCTCACCTCCCAGGGGCGAGGGAATTTTAGTATATTTACTTACTAACTAAACTAAAAGATATTATTTATTGACTGGACTACTATTCACCTTGACTCTAGGTTTAGACTCTAGACCTAGAGTCTGGTCCATAACTCTCATTTTTAGTTATAAATGAGCTGATATAACTTCATTGCTTCAAAATAATAATAGTCTAGTCTAGCGATACCACATACCTATAAGTAAAATCATAAATTATCCCAACTCGTAATATGGTAAATTGGTTAGGATAACACATTCTCACATTAATTACATGTGAAAAGGGTTGACATTTGTCAAAAAAAGTACCCATACAAAATAACATAGATAATAAAAAATTGATTCATTCAACAAAAATAATTATGTAAGTACCTATAGCTTTTTCGATATGATATTATTGTCTGAATGTGAATAGTTAGATACCTACGTCAATTATTTTTTCTTAGATACGATATTATTAATTATCAATTTTATCATAAAGTTATGTAGCATATTTCATGTACCTAATCTACATAATGTAGTATAATAATTAATATGTAATGTCACAATGTGTAATATTATAAGAGAATAAAAGCCGAAGTCCATTAAAAAGCAATAACAATCAGCATGTGATATTTTATTGTATTAGTATTAGGTATTCATGTAAGATTGCGAACATTGCTTCATCGCAGACATAAATTGCGACGAAAGATATTAGTATCATCTTGAATAATCCGATACTTTCTTAAAGCCAAACCACGAAAGAAGAAAAATCGAATTTTGTACAGAGTTGCGTAGAAATATAATACGTACGTATTATTATAAAACAATGTTTGAAAATATACGGCCCTCATAGTCTAGTGTTGAGTTCAAAATATTATATTTATGTGATTTTCTCAAAGGCTGTGTATTTGCGATTGTTTCACTTCTATTACTACACTACTGTCATTGGGCATAATGTGAAGTTGTAGTGCTAAAAAGAAAAAGAAAATAGCAGAGGTGACCGGTGACCTTAGAATTTAGATCTATGAGCTTTAAGAGAGTGAACATAGAGCCCAGAAGAAAATGATTGTTTGAAGAATTATCGAAAGGAACCAATGACATTAATATGAACGAAGCATCTGGAAAAAAATGACACTCACTTTTTTATCGGGTCTGCCGAATGGCATAATCTGTTCTAACGCCATTACAATAAAGGAGATATTGCTATAAATTGCCTATGCTTTTTGTCGGGTCTGCCAAATGGTTTGGTTCGAACGGGTTCTCTCAAATGAACATTGATACTAGAAACACTGTTCTAACGCCATTACAATAAATGTCATATTGCTATAAATTCCCGATGCGTGATATCGCATAATGGAAATTAGGTGACGTCTACCTATACATGTGCGAATGTCACTATGCGCGAATTTACTTGCTAGCTACTGTATTGAGTGCGTTGTCCATTAATAGTGTCATTGAAATGAACATAGTGGAAAATAGTTAAACGTGTTGAAATAAAGACATCGAAGATTTTTTTTTGCTCCTTCCGCTTTAAAATAAACTTATAGGAAACTTCATAATGGCTCCAGCTGACGGTCTGATCATGATACATCCTAAAATGAAAATGTAGTCAAAGAAAGGACCACTAATAAGAATGTTTGAATTAACTGCAAGTCATAAAAATTTACAAGATGAAAAGATGACAAAAATTCGGTACTTACATTAAAAATGTGTAAAATTAAATTCTACCAATCAAATGCTGATTTAATTAATTTAACCTATGTTCTAGTCAAAGTCTATAAATTGATTAGTCTTTCCAAATGTCCCGGTCAAATCAGTAAGTTGTTGGACCTATCGGGCCGCCCAGCTTGGTCGCCACAAAAGCAAACTTTATTAACGCTTTAAAAAAAATGCGGCATCTTACCGCGGACGTGAAGATTTTAGTTTTTGCACTTAGTTTCGTTTATACTTTTTAAACTATTAGGTATATATTTTATTAATAAGAATCATTTATTTTTGTTAGAATGAATCAAAGTCTCCTTAAACCGGGTGCCGGACGAAATCCCGAAGGCCGAAATCCCGAATGCTGAAATCCCGAATGGCCGAAATCCCGAATAGCCGAAATCCCGAAAGCCTAAATCCCGAAAGCCGAAATCCCGAAGGCCAAAATCCCGAATGCTGAAATCCCGAATGGCCGGAATCCCGAAGGCCGAAATCCCGAAAAATAAAAAAATACAAACATCAATAATTGCGAAATCTTGAATTGCGTAATTTTAAAAAGAGACAAAACCCCATTTTTTGTGGAAATATAAAAAAGCGAAAAATAAAAAAAACATAAACATCAGTAATTGCGCAATCTTGAATTCCGCAATTTTTGCAAGAGAGACAAACAACCATTTTTTTGTAGAACAAATGGGTTTTTGTCTCTCCTGCAAAAATTGCGCAATCTTAACACTTAGCTTAAATTATAATATAATTAATATTTCCACAAAAAATGGGGTTTTGTCTCTCCTGTGAAAATTGCGCAATTATTTGTGTTTGCATTTTTTTTGTTATTTTTCGGGATTTCGGCCTTCGGGATTCCGGCCATTCGGGATTTCGGCCATTCGGGATTTCAGCGTTCGGGATTTGGGTATTCGGGATTTCGGCTTTCGGGATTTAGGCTTTCGGGATTTCGGCCAATCGGGATTTCAGCATTCGGGATTTCGGCCTTCGGGATTCCGGCCTTCGATATTTCGACCCAAACCCTCTTAAACCAACTGTCCCACTACCTATTTGCTCATTGGCTGACAATTATCGTTGAAAATTATCGATATTCAATAACGTATAATATACGAATTCCCAACGGTTTCCGAGATATTATCTCGGAAACCGTTGGGAATTCGACAAATATGTATATAAAAAATATTATAGGAAATTTAATTAGCTTTCGTTTTCTACATGCACCGTTTCCGAGATATGAGCGAAAAACCAAAAAATTGGACCCTTTGAACCCCCTCCCGCCTTTAGCTCACCTCCCAGGGGCGGAGAATTTTAATATGTTTACTTACTAACTACTCCTAACAAAGTCTTGAAATAAAAAATTGTGAAAATTCCATGCACTCTACACCCATCTTTTGAGCACTCATTGACTGAATTAAAGGACGAATTCAGCGCTTTATATCATAGTCATTCATAAAGTATACACCCTGGCTAGTAATATATTTACCTATACTGTTTTGACTTGCGCTTGCGTACAATATGTAGTACAAGTCATATGATTTGTATCATGAATAATCTAAACAATTATTGGTTTAATATCGTATGAGTTAAGGGAGGGTTTCATTCGCCAGTGATCGCTGGGCGTATATCATTGATGATGACGTCCCCCGCGTTTTTTATGCCACGAACCGCCCGCATGATGCAGCGGGCCGTATAATAAAGTATCAGGCGTGTAGCCTACAGCAGCAGGTAAAAATAATAAATATTTTAACCGGCGAAAATATCCACGGTGCGTCCATAAATAATGCAGGCAAGACATCGGATCCGGCCCGGCCGATGTTAATATTTAATCAAGATTAGACATGGCTTTCGTTGCGGGCCGGCAGTTTCCTCTGGACCATGGATGGCCAACATTCTCACCTACGACAACCAGCTAGGCAGCAAAAAATAACGTATTATAATAATTATTATAATATTATATCCTATCTCACATCGTAAAATTTGTGAAATAAATATAAAAAGCTTAAATTTTAGTTAAGTACTTGTAGAATCGGCTTTTAGTTAAATATGCATAGATTTGAGGCATACATAGTTTTTGACATATCGTAGGACAATTGAGGCCGTTATAAGACGGTTTGAATAGAATAAGGTCGTGGTCTATTGATATGGATATATTTTTTATATTATGTTTTACGTCGCCAAGGTAATAGTAAATAGGCTCGATACAATATTATACAAGAAGAGAAATATAAAATATATTTTATATTTATTATTTATTAATATTTATTGAGAAATAAATTTTCATATGAAAAGTTATAACCAATTCATTTTACATGCCTACTATCATAATTAGAATCAATATTAATTACAGTTATAGCAAACTATAATAGGTAAGCATTAATTAAATCAAATTCATCATAATACCTAATATTATAACTGTTATCGTACCTATTTTTTGTGTTTATACATCAGTCACTGCCGTATATTTTAATTTAAAATAAAAATCAAAATTCATTGCAGTTTTAATTAATGTACCTACATAGGTAAAAACTGCTTTCAACCGCTACGGCAGCTATCTAGGGTAGGTTTGCATCGAAGTATTAGCACGTCTTATTGTAACAATAACAACAGTAAGTTAGTAATAATTGTTACACTAAGTGCTATGTTTTAACAGCACCTCTTTTGGCTGTGTTAAGTTTTAGAGAGAGATAGACAGTTTTAACTGTTTAGACGGCTAACTTATTGTAATTGTTACAATAAGTGTTAATACTTCGATACAAACCTACCCTAGACAGCTACCGTAGCGGCCTAAAGCAGTCTTGTGTATAGAATAGATGCGCAGCATGCGTTAGTATAAAAATTCAAACGTACATATGTGTGTCAACATTGTAGTTGACAATCTTATGGTCCAATTGAAAAGGAACTTGAAGAAGAAAATAAGAATTTATTATAAAAGACAAAAATGATTACACCAGATCTTCAGCTAGAGCTAAATCTGATGATATTTGAAAAAAAATGTAGATAATATTTTATTACAAAGTTTTTAATGTGATATCTTTCGCATGCCAAATGTTGCAGATCGAAATCCTGGAGTCACTGCATATAAATCAAATGAAGGCCGGAAGAATGATTTGGCGCATGGCGGTTCGAAATCAATTACCGTTGATTGGATATTCGGCCCACTGAGTAAATACAAATGGTCAGGATATTTCGACTGTCCCGTGTGACAATTTCCTAGTTTCATTGTCTTTTTATGCGCTCCTAATCTTCGACTCTATTCTCAGCACGTTTTCTGGCAATGACATGAAACTCTTTGTACATTTTTTCAGACTTGACCTAATGTCTTGAAAATCACCTGTTTTGTAGGTTGTTGAAAACACCGGTAGGTACCCATTGTAGGTATATCATATATAATTCATGCGTTGAGAAATAAATAAAACATATTGTGGTATGGCAGGTACCGGTTATATGTTAATATTGTTATCATCAGAATCCATTGTCAATCCACTGCTAGATGAAAGCTTCGTAAAGTTTTCACATTTGTTCTTAGTACCAACATGATATTGAATTGGCACGTGTATACACCAAATTAAATTAGATTATCAATCCAACTACTTGTTATTACTTGCAATTTAATAAAAATAATCTATGGAAGTATGATATTATTATTTTTATACCTATATACTGAGATTATAGAAAAATATAGATAGAGCGATAGTGAGTGTTTGTTCCCGAACAGATGACGAATTTTTTCTCGCGCTTGGGTCGTCCCCACCACGCGACCTTCACGCCCCTTTCAAGGGTTTTTCGGAAATACGTGACAGTGTGCGTGAACATTTGCTTGGCGTAGTGTTGCCAGATTTCGAATGATTTTACAAACGATTTATTTTTATATTATATTAATAAATATTAGCAGAGTGAATTTTGGTAATATGAAATATATTTAGATAACACACAATCTCAAAAATACGATTAATATTTATTACATTCCTATAGTGTTCGGAGAAATAAAAAAAACATGTTTTCATAAAATTTTATTTATTATTAATTAAATAATACATTCAATTAACGATTCAAACATATTTGCTATATAAATTATGTAGCAGGTACCTACCTTCTTAGAAGTATAAGTAAAGAAAAATATAAAGCGTCAATTACATTGAGCTACTTTACGAGCTGTTTGTTGGCAAATTTAAAAGCGGGCGATTCAGCTACTGCGATTGTGATGATGACACACAAAACTTTCCATTCGCTGAGAAGCCACAAGCCAGCGACTATTTTGACAGAGCGTAGTTCGTTTTTTTACCGGGAGGTTGCTACTGCGCAGACGCAGTAGGTCCACACGCCGGCGTGTAGCGTGTAAAGTCGACCGGCTTTCAACTTTTCTCGGTAGATTGTTTACAATCTGCTTGTTCGATGATGACACTAAGCGACTTTACAGGCAGATTGTAAATTCGGCAACAAGCAGCTCGTAAAGTAGCTCAATGTAATTAACGCATAAGTAAACACAAAAATACCAAAATTTATGAAGATTTTAAAAATAGATCCATTATGATAAAAATCGGTTTATTCTGAATTTTAAATATCGAAACATTAGGTAATGATTATATTAGAAAAAAAAAAGAATTACAAATCTATGGATACATGCTTTCCCCTCCACCACCCGCCACGTCTCAACACCCTTTCAGGCATATAAAATGGCGTAACGAACGAGAAGCGTCCTTCAAAATTGTGCTGGGAGCATTCCCTTTCAACCGATGAATGGGAACACTACCAGAGGATGTGACTGGCACCCTGCTATTTGCCACATAAGCATGTATCGAATTTTATTAAGCCAAGCTGACAGAGCTCGTTGACGAAGCCTCCGTGACCGGTTAAGAACTAGGAAGTCCAATGGTCTGGAGTCTTTTGGTTATCTCCATGCGCCACATACTATTCGGAAAGAACAAAGACGTTTACACAAATCTAGTAAATCTAAAAAAATAACCTAGTCAAATCAGACACATAAAACAAAATCAATAATTCACATTTACGTAAATTTACAATCATATAGTAGGTACATCGGAGATGGCGCGTTTTAAAGAGGCAAGTGTCGCGTTTGATAAATGCTGGAGAACACGTTATGAGTAGCTAACACTAAAAATGAGACATATTTAGTTTAAATGCGAATAAAATATGTAGGTACTGGAATTTGCTAGGAAAATAATTCTTAAAATTAAACATGAATTTTAATATAAAACGAAAATTCATATAGACATTCAAGGAATAATAAATTATAGCCTTTGGTTTTGGATTAGTTTTTTTTTTAAAATTGTCGTTTTATATTTTCAACAAACTCTGACGTTTCGAAATATAGTGTGGTACTTACTTACGGTGATACGAATCCGATAAATAAGTGATAAATGATATTTAAAAACTACCGCTATATTTTATACACCAGCAGCCGTAGCTGATTTATTCATACAACAGATAAGCTTGAATACGAAATATTAAAATATGTGTATAATATCGTAAAATGTGCAATATTATTTTAAAACAGATGAAATCAAAAATCACAAATCTGGCAACATTTTTACCCACACTTGCAGAATTCTGGCGTGTACGCAACGAAATGTTACCTAAGCAAGGAAATGATTTCAGATTACAGATTAATATAGATTAATCACTGTTTATGAAGTACTTATAAGTGGAAAGTAATCCCATGTTCCTTTTTTTGGTTCCTAGGTGTGTTTTGACATCGTTTTATAGAACAAGACGGCATATTTTCTAATTTTTGTGTAGATGTTGTCGGCACAATGTCAGTTTATCGACTGACTGCCGTTTTTGTGGCGTGTTGGCTATGCACTTGCTAAAACATGACTCACTAAAAGCGGCTATTGCGGAGGGCTTGCCTATATACTTACGTCTTATATTGAGTTAGTTCGTTTAAAATTTGGTGTCTTATGGGTACTTTTCTATAATGGCTTTCCACAATTTGTTTGTTTTTCTCTGTCAAGCTCCTGCTTTGGAGCTCGAAGTAGGTCTGTATAGCGAGCAGTGGCGAAAGGTGAAGGTAGGCTGTTAAGATCCGCCATAAATAGTGCACACTAAACTTTGTCAGTCATACGTATTTGTTTTCATTGAAATAAGACTACAATTTACGAATGGTGTTGGTTAGGTTAGAAAATTAAGTTGAATAATATTTTATAGATGGAATAATATTTTGTATCTATTATAGTTTGGTTTAGGCAGGGCTTAATGAATTTAAAAAAATGAACATTATTATTTATTCTTAATCCAACAAAAATGAATGAAAAAGTGTGCACAATTTTGTCATATCATCCAAAGTATACCAAAACTATTATGTTTTTATTAAGGTAGGGTTTAATTAATTTTGTTCTAATTAGCACCCTAGTGGAACTGTCAAAAAATTCTCGGTGTCCACCCGAATTCTGGAGTGGTGTAAGTCATGGTTGGGGAGGGTTGATAGGGCTCTAGCCTGAGGGCCCGGGCTGTGGGGGACCCGGCGTCTCGGGTTGATCAGATAAGTGAGATAAACACACATCATAGATAAGCTTTAATAGCAAAAAAAGTCGCCTGCGGCGCTATTATACTTCATAGCCATGAACATTTTAAATTATATAATTGTGCAATATATTTTCTGATTATTATGTATCGATACTCGACAGCTCCATTATTAAAGTAGATGTAAGTATTAAAAATCGCCAATAATTCACTATATAAGTACCCTTGATTTGAACTAAAACACAATTTGAAAAACGTTAATGTAGTGTTTTATACTGCCTTCAATCTTCAATCTAGCCTGAGGGCCCGTTTCAGGATGTGGGGGGCATGGTGTAGGTACACCGAGTGCAATAGACAAAAGACCGATAAACGAGAAATTAGGCTGTGTTGAGTAGGGTTGTGTATAAGTTAAATGCAATAATACTTTTTTTGTCCATTTTCAATTAATATTTTGGAACCTCAATACTAAAAAAACCAAAAATCGACGATAAACATTCGGCGAAAAGAACGACTACACCCACTACAGTCAAACAAATCAAAAGAATCAGTGGACTTCGGCATAAATATTGTAGCTCTCTAGACCAAGCGGGTAGCACAGCCGATATTATTTGAGTAATGTTTTAGCATACTAGGCGCACATGTCCAGAATGGTCGCTGTTAGTCACTTCCAATCCGCCAGTCGCTGATGACACGCTCAACGGTTACCGCCACTATGCCTCCAATTTAATAAAAAGTAGGAGAAACTGTACAAATATACCGCCGTGTATTGTGAAAATTTAATATGTAAAAATAATTATACGAAGAAGAAAAAGAGCCTATGGGACTAATTTACATTCTCCTCCTTGGGCTCCTCGCAACATTAAATCCTGAGTGCGCCACTGAGCCCTTTAGTATCATTCTTGCAGGGTGCGGGTGGGTTGACAATGACGAAATCAATGGTGCTGTGCTAGGAGAGCGCTGAGGTTAATATTTTTATTTTGTCAACAAAATAAAAGTAGTGTACATACATACTACTTAAACAAATAGAATATTATAAATTTTCAGTGCGAATGACATATAATTATTATAATATATTCTGATTATGGTGCTGTATAGAAACGTGTTCAATTAGGAGATTTTATATTTATATATAGTGTGTATACTGATACTGATAATGAGTACTTCAAAACTTTTTTATGAAATTATCATCGTCTGAAAATTTTTCCTTCGATAATAATTACGTATACCTACCTAGTGTAATAATTTTATCTCTTCCTAGTTAAGTAGATTTTGTTTTATGTAGTAAAAATAAGTTTTAAGACTTCGGAGTTATACAAACTTTATAACAACAGTTTTTAGCTCTCCGACGTTTACTTTTGTAACTCTGAAACTCCCGGAATTTTAAAATACAGTTATCAAAAAAAGAAAAAATCACACCGAATGTAGGTTTTCCAATCAATAAATTTTACTAAAACTGATTTTTTATACAATATTGTGTATATTTTTTGCTGTCATCTTAGTTAAGTATGTAAGAAATCTACTCGTTGTTAGATTAACTTATTACTTAGTGATCAATACGACATTTCAAATGCATTACCTCGTATATAACAATAGCTCTGCAGGCGGCTCTCGTGGTGCAGTGCGTAATGCGCCTTCCTTCCACCCGAGAGTTCCTGGGTTCGATTCCCAGTCGGGACACACCATATTTATGTGTTTTTCTCAAAGCCTGGGTGTTTGTGATTGTTCAAAATTACTAACAACCACCTTGTACGAAAAAGCAAGGACATGGTTATTAATAATTCTAAAAAAACAATGGCTCTGCATGCAAACGTTTTATAAAAGGTAAATAAAAAAAAACGTGAAAACTGGACTTTCTATGATATCTGTCTAGTTATACTAAAACATTAAATTAAACGAACTAAATTTGTACATTGTAAACACAATTGGAAAAGTTTATTTTTACCTACTTATCTACACAAAATTACATATTTTACTTAATTACTTCTGAAATACAATCATGTATTAGGATCCTAATAGAAAATGGTATAAAAACATGATATTAAGTACCGAATGAACGATGTATTTGTAATTTTGGGAGATATATTGAAAGCAATAAAATATAAACAGTTTTCTATCCCATACAAATGGAATGGACGCAGAAAATTTCTTGGTTTTAAATATTATTCATTTTTAGTACCTATGTTTCGGTTCTGATATTATGTTATAATTTAGTCTACTTCCTGTCTTCCCGTGTAATCGATACGAGTAAGAAGTAAGGTCAAATCACAGAACCAATTAATTAATAGAATTCCGATAGGCTATAAATATTCAATACACTAATTTTTGACGCAGGGTTTTGCATGTGTGTCTTACGAAAATGAACAACGCATTATGGACGTGCAATAGTGTGTGTAATACATCAATATTAAATGAGCGTCAATGTATATACCGAGAGCAGTTGTCAGTATTCAACGTACGACGTATTCTTGACACGCGTTTAAGTTTATCCTGTATTCTTCTGTACTGGAGATCGGTTGCCTGCTACTCCTTACCAGTTATGTATTTCAGTTCCCATTATTTCTGAGTACTAAGAAGAAACTTAAAAGCGATCATGTTATATTGAGTCGACAATTTGTTATTTTAGGGTTGAGTTCACTTCATAATCTGAAATATGGATATTGAAGTTTTCGCTTTGTGGAAATAACGGGCGATTTGCAGGGCGTTTTTATTTTTGTTTTGTATTGAAAGCGAGCAGAACTAGTTTCCGTCGGATTTAAAGCAAAATCTTAACGAATATTAAAGTTTTTCAATTAATAAACCTTTTTATAAGTTCCGAGTGGTTATTAGTCGATATTGCACAAAAGCACTGCCGATTTATGAAGCAAACTTACTACTTTTGCATTTTGAAATGAAAGCACTGAAAACTAATTAAAAATTTTGCTTGAATCTGTGAGTTAATTAGTTTCGTATATATTTTCAATCAGTTTTCACCATAGTTGCTAACATGAGTAATTCAATAGTTTTTTTTAAATTAATAATTTTGTTGAAAAAAATATGCAGCAAAAACTCTAATCATGCACGTGAAATACGAACTTTATATGAATGCGTTGAAGCAAAAAATGTGTACTACGTCGGTATTTCAATTTTTAAATATATAGGTACATTATTTATATTAAAAACAATTGTTAAACCAACATATTAATGTTGCCGTTATCAAAGAATAATTACTTTATTTTGTAGCGAATACACAGATATATTATGAGTAAAACGATTTGTTTTATTTTCTATGACAATTTTATTCAGCTTTCATTTGTTCACATTCTAAAATCGTCAAACCTAAAATATAAAAAAAATATTTTGGTAATCTGTGTTAGAATCTACCAAATGCTCAAACTTTGGAATGCGGTACCTAATCAAAGTACCTATGCCATAATGTCATATACCTACTCTATGCAGCCCTATATATATCTATAGCACACCTCTACGGCTCGAGGGATATATTGTTCTCTCTTTTGAATCAAGTCAATGTGTAATATTTTACTATTATTATTATTATATTGAAAATTTCAATTTATAACAGTACATATCTTTCATCTTCTAGCACTATATCCCATTTACTACCCGTCGCCTGTCTTCTCCAGTTTCCAGGCCTTTCCAGGCCTTTCCATCATACTCCATTTCTCGATCTTCCTCTACGTCATTTCCGTCACTTCGGAACTCACCTAGTCAGGGTGTTTAGAGTCTCGTTATCATGTTTTGTCTCGATATAATTCACCCACAGTATTCTTTGCATTTTACAGAATTTACCAATGGATCGGTGTTCCGTTGGGGTATCGTTATAAATAGTTCGGTCTGGGTTAAGCGACATATTTCACAACCAAAAGTCAACACTCGCTTAATTATGATTTAATATAATATCAATAATTTGCTTCTTCTTTCCAATATTAATTTAATTACAAATCCTTAATAATTGTTGGATTCATTAATACTCTACAATCAAGAGTACCTTATTCAGTTTTAATAAACCAACTGTACTGATTCTAAAATGTAAATAAATAACAATTAAAACAAAATATAAGATACAAAATGAAAAGTTTTATTAAATATTTATGCATTTTAAAAGTATTTACAGATTGTATAGAATAAAACCTTAAATATAAATGATATAACTCGTGAATCAGTCTAGGTATCCGTTTATCTTGAAATATATAATATTTTTATACTTTCGTGACAGTTTTCGTAACATTACTGAATCGCATTTACTCCCTATCTGCCTATCGCAACTAAAAAGATTCACTTAAAAATAATAATACTAGTAATATAATGAAGGTCTAAATCTATTTTAGTGTAAACAAGTAAGTAGGTGCCTATTTGGATTGTTGTCGAACGTTCTTGGATGGGCTTGCCGGCTCGTCTAAGATAATTAGCTAATTACATAATGTTTACCTATGTGAGTTCATCATGGTGTGATACCTAACCTAACCATATTAATAGCCGGTTTGCGTGAATAAGTTGGAAAATAAGCAGCGCTGTAATTATTATAATCTCTATAATATTGTCACGAAGTAACTTCAATAGATATATATATATATATATATAAAAATGTCTCAAAGACAAAAGTGATGAGGAACTGTTTTTCGGACCCTGCGATTATCTGTATTTCTGGCACCCAACTCGAGCAAGTCAGCAGCTACATCTATTTCGGACAGCGGGTGTCCATAGACGGAAGCATGCACGATGAAATTGCTCGAAGAACAAAGCTGGGATGGAGTGCTTTCGGACGTCTGAATAGTATCTTCAAGAGTGACCTACCATTATGTCTTAAGCGTAGGGAGTTCAACCAATGTGTGCTACCCGTGCTCACGTATGGCTGCGAGACGTGGACCCGCAACACGAGAGATGTCCAAAGGCTAAGAGTCACTCAGCGAGGCATGGAGAGGTACATGTTGGGCATCACGCGAAAGGACCGTAAGAGAAACGAATCGGTTAGGAAGCAGACAAGAGTACGCGATGTAATAGACGTTGCCAAACAGCTGAAATGGAGATGGGCGGGGCACATTGCTCGTCGAAAGGACGGCCGCTGGACAAATGCCGTCATCCAATGGTACCCAAGGGGTACGATACGGCCACAGGGTCGCCCTAAAAGCCGCTGGATTGACGAACTGGTAAAGTTCGGCGGAAATACGTGGCAACGAACGACACAGGACCGAGAGAGTTGGAGAAAGCTTGGGGAGGCCTTCATCCAGCAGTGGATTGACCCCGGCTGATGATGATGATGATATATATAAATTAATCATGTACATAGGTACCGACTTAGTCTTTTTTTTCTGCAGTGATTTACTTTGCAGTAGTAGTTTATTATATTATTTAGTCCATGTTTGTTCGTTAGTTTGAGTATATGGATAGCATCTAGTCCCTCCAAAGATCTCCGTCACTTTTTTCACTTATTCAATAAAAAGAGCATATTATGTAAACTACTGATTTTATTATAAAAATGTAAGGTAGGCAGGTAGGCAAATTTTAAATAAATTTGATTATCTTCCAGTACATATTGAAATACATTTTGAACTGATACTACGTGTTTCTGATATTCGCTGAATTTTATCACTGTGGCTTATATTGTCTCTACCCTTTCATAGTCAGAGCTGCAAGTATTAATATTATGACAAAAGGCACGAGATATGGTTGGTTTGAGACCAATGTAATTACCGTGACCTTGTGCAGACCATAAGTTAAAAGAAAATTACCGTGCCAATACTATGTACAAAAATTTATATTGTAATAATTATGAAGAAGTAGATGGACACCACTTTTGTATTTTCACTGTTAAATTAAAAAACACAGATGGCGAGGATGACTCAAGCATATATTATAAGCCCTCCAACAAACAAACTAATAAAATAAAAACAATTTTAAAACGATTCTTCGTTTTAGGGGAGGGGCAGACCTAACGATTTTAAAGGAGGGTTTCACAAAAATCATTTATTACGGAATCTCCGACTAATAACAGCAAAAAGGTAAATTAGTATGAGCATTCCTTTCCTACCTTTCCATTTGACTGTTTGACAGACGCATACACTTTTAAGTTTCTTCCACCATTGATCCTTGAAAATTAAAAACATCTCATCGTTTGTGCTTTCAATATGGCAAGGTTTGACAATCATGGTTGTGCCATCGCACACTAAAAAATATTTGATCACTAATTGTATATTATACGTTATATTTAAATATCAACCAAACTTTGATGGACATGTCCATATTTATATTTATTTGAAAAAAAAAATGTATTTTACTAAGTAGATTTTCCGTGACCACTCCACACTTCAGGGATTCTCTTATCAGGTTAGGAGCCTTCTGTGATGTCCCTGTCAAAATCGCCGAAATGAGTTCCAGTTTATAATAAGTACCATTTCTTTATACTCAGTACATGCGACGGGGGGGGGAGGGGGTGCCCCCTTTTGCTTCACTTTTTTATGGCTCCATCTTCATAGAATAAGCTTTATTTCAACATATTCAGTTGTTTTAGTTATCAAAGACATTCTACAAGATGGTTACAAAATTAAATATTAAAATAATAATGAACACTAAAAATATTGATCGAAATTACTATTAAGGACTTTGTAATTAATCATAATTTCGTCGATGGCATACCTTCCTATTATGAAAATGAGAAACTTTAAATTTATCTACATTAATGTCATGTTCCAGCCACGTGGCTGGGAAATGTATTCCGGATGCCACCAGAGAGTGCGACACTTCGTACACTTGTGGCACAGCCTCAAGGTTTCCGTCGCTGGACGGGGAAATTGCTGGCCATCCTTCACCCTGCAGCGGTGCTACAAAAGCGATTTACGCATTGCAGGTCTGGCAAGGCGATGGACCGAGGGAAATGGCGCAAACTTGTGCTTGTCCTATGATCCAATGATGAGGAGTGACAGGGTGAAAGAAGAAAACAATGTCATGCTAGGTTTTTGATCATATGTAAATACGTAATACAGGCATTTAAAGAAAAGATCTAATATAATTTTACTTTTACTCGATATATTTAAAATGCCGTTACGAAAAGTTATTATTAAAAAAAAAATGTAGATGATCCATCATTAAAATAGATTTGCTATACAATATGTACATTTGTTGCGAAATATTATTTAAATGAAATATAATATTTTATATCTTATTATTATCAATATTCATAAATAGGTAGGTACCTACAGAGAACGCGTGATAAATTTTCACAGGGACACGTACCCTTAGAAATAGAAAATTACAAAAAATACATTAGGGTTAAACTATAGAGCGTACCTACTTATGGTTAATTATATTAATTTATTAAAGCTTAACAAATATTGGCAACCCTATTTTAACTTAACCCGACGTATTGAAACTATTCATTTAACAATAATGCATTCATATAGGTTAATGAAATTGTAATGCATAAATAATTAGCTATGGTAAGCAGATATTATTTTGCTTTAATATAAAAAAGGGTGGATATGTATAAATTATCAATCGCCATAATCGATTAGTAACTACGTATATAGGTACATACATAATCGTTAATATTCTTTCATATGGATTATTATATTGTTATAAAAAGACTATGGGATGATAATATAACAAAAATACCATAGGTATTAATTTAGAACATATAAGTAAACAAAGGGATGAACTATAATATCGTGAATCATTTTAGTTACTTAAAAATATAGTATAGGTGCCTACAAACTTAAATGTTCATAGGTATGTGATTTCTTAAATAAATGCGCAGCTAGTTATATGGACAAAAAGCTTCTAGTACGATCCAGCGACAGATAAAGATCGACTATCGAGGTGCAAATCACGAGAGATATTTACAAAAAAGCTCGATATCAAAATAGAAAATAGCGGGAAGAAGATCGTACTTGTGTGGAATATCTAAAATTCAAATCGTAGCCAATTAAAACTAATTGTTATCTCTTCAATGCTTCCATTTTGACTGTGCTACTTTACAATATATAGTTATGACAGTATAATAGCCTACGAAGATTACGAGCAACAGTTTGCTAAATTTCAAAAAGCAATGCTTGAAGTGAATAGTATCATTTTTTGTCAAAAATGGGGAGACAAGATAGCGACCATGTGATATTGGACCTGACTCGACCATGTGCTACAAAATGTCTAATGATAGTGTTGTGGATTAATCATATACCGTCATCCTATTTGAGGTAGTGGTATAGCCAGAAATACTGGCCTACTCTGCAAATATGTAATGGCCCAGATGACGAACACCGACGAGGTGGAAAATTTGACTGGAAAATTCGCCACAAGGCTTGCATAGGATAGGGGAAAGGCTAAAATACGGAGTTGGCTGATATAATTGGAAGGGTGTGACGATCCTCACTTTGAAGGTGACGACAAGAAAACAAAAAAAAATATTTTTGCATGTGTTGTTGCAAATAAACAGTTTACATGTGCACCCAAGTTTATCTTTTGACATTATTATAATTGTATTTCCGCGTAATTACTGAATTTAATTTGAAATTTTAATTTATTGTAACTGAGTATCTAAATTTCTAAAATCTGCGCCATAAATTACTTTGAACCGTATGTCACTAAAAAGCGATAATTCACCCAACTGCTACTGTGCAAGTGTTAATTCCTAATTCGTTTTCTATTTTGGCTCTTAACACGTGCGAAGCTGCGCGAGTGATTTAGCGGGTGTCTACGGCGCGTAGCTTTTACACGTGCGGCGTAGTGAAATGACAGATTTGTATTGTTATTCTATACCTTCTGCTTCTTCCTGTAAAGTTAGACGGTGTTTTCCCGGTCCACCGCCGCCAAAATGTTCTTATCTGCTCGGCAATTAGTCACACTTAATGAAGTACCAAACCATTTCAGATTCTTCGGCACTGATTACGAAATAGACAGTAGCTACATTTTCAATTTTTCATTCGAAATTTACGTAAAAAAGTTCAATTTAAATATATATTAAAAAGTATGAATGAGAACAGATTGAAGGTCTTAGTCTAGCATTTTAATAATATATACATAAATCATCTATTTTAGGGTACTAAGAATAAACTAAGGCCGCTATGGGTATTACATTATACCAAGGACAAATCATTTATTACGCAAATTATTTAATACCTTTATTATTAATTAGAATAATTAAATATCAGCTATATTCAATATTTACTTTGTCTATTATTCGAATTAAAATTTGACAGTGTTATCTTATACATTTTTAATAACAAGGTAGCGATTGTTATAATAAAATCATGTAATTGCCAATAGTAGAAAGGTACTTACTAAGTGTTATGTTTATATCAATGTACCCATACTTATTTTAGTATATATTTTTATCAAAAACCGACGGTAGAAATCAAGAGATATTTAAATAATTTACTCTAAACACATGTTTACAATAGAATATAATAATATAATATATAATACCACCCCCGCATATCTCACCGGATTAATGATTGCCATCTTAAATCAAAAAAAGAGAAGTTTATTGTTTTGAATAATTATTGCCAGTAAATTTATTCAATAAAATAATAAAAATGAAAACATGCTAAAATATCGATGCGTTCATTTGAGGAAAATAAATGTTGAATTTAATAATAGTTCAGTTGCATAATTTTAATCTGTAAATGCATGGTATTGTTTTATGGTCACAGCTGTGCATTTATATAAAATTTAGAAATATCGTTTACATAATAAATTGTTAATAAAACTAACAACAAAATGCGTGGCTATTATAATAAGTACTTATTTTTATTATACTACAACTTACAAAACTTTAAAATCGAAAGTGATTAATTAATTTATAATAACGGTATTTAAATAATAAGTACGCGTGTGCGTATTTTTGTAACAATAATTAACCAACATGGCCTCCCATAAAACTTTTTATAATATTTTTAAAAAAAAGTATAAAATTTGTGTTAAATTTGTCTTTCAATTATGTTTAGCCTTTCAATGTTAAATTTAAAGAAAAATTGTTCAATACTGTTAATAAGATTGTCCTTCTCGATAAACGTATACAAAAAAACCTTTCACCGAGGTACAAAAAGGTAAAGTAAAATTTGCTAATGATGTATAGTAAACATCTGTTGAACTCATAGACTATAGATACATCGTTGATCTAGTAAAAACTGACCGTCACAAATATTTAAAATAGTACCTTAAGTACCTACCACTAAAGTTTGACTTAAAATTGCTATCTTTCTCTTGTCGATCATTTTTTCATCACAGATGATTCTGTAATTTAGTAATTTTTCGAGTGGCCTTGACATTTCACATCTCATGGTTCTGTTTCTCTAAGAGTCTAAGGGCATAATATTAGTGAACGTGATTAGCTGACGAAACGATTATAGAAAGTCCAGCACTAATATGGCAAATGAATTTACTATATTCGTCATAAAAATAGAAACATAAGTTTATATTAAATTAAATAAGAATTACGTGCGATATTTCGTGAATAAAATTAGTATTTAATCTCAACAAACTTAGATAGGAGTTCTTGAAAATAGTCCCTCTCATTGCCGCGTTCTTTCCTGCGAGAATGCTAATAAATCACTATAGGGCGGATGAGGGAAGATTTCCAACTTAATGCGGGCAATATTTTCTTCGCAAACAGACTGCAAAAGTTAATTTACTCTCATCTCGGCGACCGCTCATAACTTAATGGGACGTTCGAGTCGAGGTCTTGTATGCTAATTGAGTTCGCTTCGAATTCGCCAAAACAAAACAAAGAAACTTTGGTCTCGCCGCTAATGTGCCCATCTTGTACCTTTCGCTAATCAAATTTCTTGAAAACAATACAAGAATGCTACAATATTATTGTTCGCATGTATTTTAAAGATAAATATTATGTATATACTTCGGTGACATCATTTTTTACTGGTTATTCACCTGTCCAATCCTAATATTATGATAAAATTATCATACACTTAACTTAGCCGCTAATAATGTATCAATATCAATGTTTGTTTTTTTCCTATGTAAACTTCCGTACCTCTTAGTTTAAACAATTTTTATTATTAAATAATTGGTGAGGCGGCTCTCGTGGTGCAGTGCGTAAGGCTCTGAGTTCTGGGTTCAATTCCGGTGAGGACACAATATGTATATGTATTTCTCAAAACCTGGGTGTTTGTGATTATTCAAAATTACTAACAACCACTTTGCACTTGTATATCAAAAAGCTGCCAACGGATTTTTCAGATAGGTACTTACTTCCCGTTTGCCAAGAGACTTTTGATTCGGTGCACGGGTGCTGATCCAATGACAAAGCATTATGATTTATGCCATGACCGTTTATCGTACTAATAGGATTCATCACTGATGCATTGAGCATAGCAAATAAAAGTCCTCATCTCTGACGATGATATAATATTTACTATGGGTCTATAATTATTTTTCATTTCCCACGTATCGTGAATTAACTTATTCTATCATCGCAATCGTACCGATCGATTCAATAAGTTTTATCGAACATCACCTTAAATTTGCCAATAAATCATGTTGAGGTGCCTTAATATTTATCAAAATTATAACTGTTTGCACTTGGTTTAATACTAGCCATTCGATCATTTCTAGTATTTTTACAACGCTTTCCTTAGGTCGTATTCTTATTTGTCCGGTAACTAACTTACCGACTAGCTAGACATTTGAAGCTTTTAGAATATAACAGAACATGATGCCAATGCATTTTTTTAATACTTTTAGAATTTACTTTTGTAGAATTGAATTCATTTTTAGTTACCTAATTCTGTTTTGTATGAAAAGTTATTTCGATACCATTATTGGTTACTAGGGGGTCCTAGCAACTAAACTATTATAAATAATAAATTATTAAATAATATATACGTGCGTTACTATGGAAATCAATATGAAGTGACATTTCATTATTCAGTATTTCTATCAAGTACACATTTTTTGATCATTTAAGCTAGTCAAGTCAAGTTTATATGATTCAACAGAAAATTTAAAAAGGTTGTATTTAAAAAGTTCTTTTTATCTTGTAATTATTATTGTAATAGTTTATTACAAACAGAATACGTAATTTCGTTTTGGTAAAACTGTTATATTTCCTTTAATCACTTTTATTTTGACACACATTTCACAAACTATAATAACTAAGCTTTCAAACTCTTGGGTACATATCTGTACACCTGGTTACGCTACAATTTATTCCAAATATCATTACCTAATTTATAGTCTTATTTTTTCTTCACTACTCGTTTTATTGAGTATGCATCTGATGTGATTATGCGGTCTGATATTGGGTTCATAACTGAAGAGCGTACTTCAGTAAAACGGAAAATAATTTTCAACAGTAGGTGCGATGAAATTTCTCACTAGTCGCCAATCGGAGATCGACGGTCGAGGTGTCTGCACGTCGATTTGTTTTGTCATGGCGTCGGATGAAAATATTCTTAAATCGTGTAAAGATGACTAAAAAACTTTACGTATGTACTTAAAAAAGAAAACATCCCAATGAATATACTTTTATTATTATTAATATAAAAATAAATATAACATTAAATGGACACATGTTGGATTTTAATGACAAATTATATTTCGTTCGACACGCGTCATTTGCACAATCCGCGCATCGCCTAGCCACGATCTCTTAGACCATGCCTCAGCTGAAGTAGCCTTAAAACAACTGCAAATACATCAAGTAATAATTTATATAATTACGATAAGCACTAGGTATTCTAAAAAGGAAGATATTGGCATATTATCTAAAAAATATAATTGTAAGTTTTCTTAGAATACTGGATATATTATTCTACACCTCTACAGGCAAAAGCGACTCGCAGTTATCTTGGTATCATTTCATAGGATTGGTACAGGCATTACATATAGCAACACCTATGATGCCACTGTAGAATACGGCTGGCACACATATTATGATATGTTTTTTCCAAATATCAAATGGTGAATGGAGATAACCGCTTTGACTCTGGAGTCCGGAGTCCGGACCATTATAGCAATTCATTTTCGACTGTACATAGTGGCTTCGCTGGTGGCTTCTATGTCTTTATGAGCTTGGTCTTGTGACCTGTTTGACATGTCCATGTGGCAGAAATACATGATTCAAACCACAATATTATGGAAAGAGAAGAGCTGCTCAAGTCGGTTCAAGCAGCTGTTGGGCCCATTGAACCGTCCAACCTGTTCACCACAAAGACGAATTTTGTTGAATTGAGAAAATTAGTTAGGCAGTTTATATTAGAATTTATTTTCATATCCACTTATGTGCTCCTCTCTCCCATGGGTACTTTTAATGTAAATTCGGGCACAGCACACTTGAGTGAAACCTAAGTCTTGGGTAACTGCTCCGAAGACATTCTCAGTCATAAGACATATTGATGCTTAAGCTTCACATCAAAACGTAGGGCCTTGTGACAGCCCAATTAAGACCGGGTGTGGTTGGTGGAGCCATTAACTTCAATGTAAACTGATTCCACTATACTTTGATTATGCCGCCTTATCCCACTGGCCTATATTTTGAAAACATTTTTTGCATAAATGCCAGAAAACACGAAAAATATTTCAATTTATTTTTTTCTTTTGAAAGGAACTTTTAATAAAAGCTCACAAAGTGTACATACAATATTTCACATATCATTTTTAGGGACACATATTTTCTCTCTTTTATTTAATTATAAAACCCCTCTCACAAAACCACGCCTCCCCTCTGTTCCGCTACTGCTCACCCTCGAAAATGGCGGGGAATATTTGAAGCGAAACACATTTGTCTTCCATAGGAGAAACATTTGTTTATTTCTTAATTTCAGAATATTTTCCTACTGTTTCGTTTGACTTATTTGTTGCCGAAAACATACATTAAAAATATACCACCCATAAGAACAGTTTTGAGGCCGATACATGTTATGTGCACAAAAAATATAGGGTGGCACAATATGTAAAACTTTAGGTACTTGCACATTTTTTACAAATATATATATATATTTTAAATTAGGTTGTCTTTATGATTCCGGGTGAAATTCGAAAACCCACTCGTATAGTATGTCACCTTGATATTTTATGTCAGTGGTTCCAAACTTTATGTTGCTACGCCTCCATTAAAAAAATCTAATCTTGGCACTTCCCACCCCCCCCTTTTTATTTCATTAAATAATACAGACAACTTTTTAAATAGTCAACGATGTAGTTACTAATACAAAAATGAAAAAAAAATTATAAAAATAAGCAAAGTTTTACTACATTTTTAAATTAATTTGTTTTTCATGCGATGAATGTGCTTGTTTATTAGCACAATCAATTTCAATAGTAGTCGATTCAAATTTATCATCGTTCGTTGACAAATGGATTCTATCATGGGCCACATCCTGAAGCGGGCTCACCTATTTTTTTTACTTTTAATGAAATAATGTGAAAAGTGCATTAGCAAACTAACCAAGAGCTCAGTAACTAGATTTTTTTGTTTGCTTCAATATATCTGGCGCGAAAATCAATCAAAAGTGAAAATATGGCGAACTTATTTTTTCCAAAGCTCCAATTTTTTATGAATGCTTTCACTTTGTCTTTTTAAAGCAGTGAATGCATTAGTGGTCCTTGCATGGATTTATTCATTCAATTTTTTAAGAAATTCAACCAAATAGACAAGTTTAACTACAAAATTATCGTTCCTAAACAAATTTGCCTCAAATTTCAACATTACGATTTGACCCTTTTCACGAGATAGCCAGCGCGCTTTACAATAGTATTGTAGTGAGGTATTATAAAATTAGTCTCTATATTTTCAGACAGGTTTACAAACAACCTTTTATATGACTGTTTTTTTATGTAGTTCATAACTAGCGACCGTTTTATAAACAATGCATTAGCAAACTGCAAACCTGTGGCTACATTAATTGTGCTAAACTTTTCGCGCCTCCCTTTGCAACCCTCTGCGCCTCCCAGTTTGGAAATCGCTGCTTTATGTTATGTCGTGATGAATCTTCGTCTTACAATCCTTTTTCTATCACTAACTAGGTAGGTACCAAAAATAGTTTTAACTTTTACACTATTATAACTATACAATATATAAATCATTTACTAATTATACAATATTTTACAGCCTATTTATACTGTATTCAAATAATGTATGCTTAATGCGGTAATAAAATATTCTCTTAAATACAGCCTTGACTAAATCATTAATCTATTTTATATACATTCAAATCAATCAAGTTTGCTTATAGTTATGAGATCAACTTTTATTGCCTTTGATTGTCCAATATTGATTTTTATTAGCGCAGTGTTATTCGAGCCAAACGGGATTAAATCTCCAAGGATGAGCTATCAATATATCCTTAAATTAAAACTAATTTCGACTGGTAAAAACAATACTATTTTTCATTGTGTTTATCTCGTAAACCTTTGTAATATCGTCATTCCATTTATATTTTAATGTAATGAAAATATACATTATTATTGCCTTCAGATATCTCAAATATATTATTATAATTTTGGACAGTACCTACATAATGACAATTGCCATATTTTTACGATCGGCCTAAGATATTCCTGCCTAGAATTCTATTCTGCCGTATAGGTATGATAATATCTACGAACTGGGTTGACGATTTGTGATCTAAGTATAATTATATTATATTTTGCTACATGATATATTTCTATTGAATATATTATGTTGGTAATAATGTAATATTATCTAAAGAGTCAGGAATAGCTAATTAATATAAATTGTTTTTTAATTAAAAATTATTGTCATCTTTCTCACACTTCCGGCCTCGTGGTTGATCCTCCCTCACCCTGCAGCGGTGCTACAAAAGCGATATACGCGCTGCAGGTCACACATGGCGGGAGGCGTTAGGCATTGGAACGAGAGAAATAGCGTGACCTTGTGTTTTCCCAAATGCCCCAATGATGGGGTGTGGCAGGGTAATCTAAGTAATGTAAGTAGGTGGGTCAATTTTTTCACAGTGATTGCTACAACTAAACTTTATTATAATTTACAATGTTTTATAAATGTGGTTGTAAGTTAGCAAAGGTTAGCAAATGAACATCTAATGCATTGGTTCCCAAAGTTGACTGGGCTCCGACCCATCTAACAAAAATTTCCAATCTTGGGACCCACCTCTTAGCTGTCTTAGAGAAAAGAGGGCATACATATTGGTAATGCTCAGATTCCCTGGTGGCGAGTCATGGAACTGCTTAATGCTGTCTTATTTGTTCTAATTGAAATAAAAAAAAAAAAAATTATAAGTGTTACCAATATGAATGAAAGCTGTTGAAATAAGAAACACAACTTAAATTAAAAAAAAAAATATTACTTAAATACCTACACCTGCAAGGTTTTTTTACAAAGTTATTTCAATGGGAAGGATGTATTTGTTTCTTATTTTACTTCATTACAGTTTTAGCATCAACTTCAACTTTAGTTACTTTTAATCGCAGTGAGTTTGATGTATCCAATTTATTTCGGTATTTAGTTTTAATGTTAACCATAGCCAAAAATCCGACCTCACATAGATATGAGGTAGTAAAGAGGAGGAGGACTTTCATAGCTTCATCGAACAGGCAAGGATAATTATCAGCAACTGAGAGCCAGAATTTCGTTAACTGTTTACCATTGAAACTATTTTTCAGTGACGTATCTTCTGATAAAGCTAATGAGATACGAGGCATATACAGCATTTTCATTAATATTAACGAAATGGGAAACAATATTTGTTGAAGATTTCATATTCAGCAATTGTGCTGCCATCTGTAGTGCATTGGCAATTCAAATTATTATTATTTTATCACAATATTTTCCGTAACTTAAGTTTATTTCATTTTTTAGGAATTATGAATACATAACTGAATGAAATATCAAATTTATCACTTCCTATTTTTTTTAATTCATGTATACAATGGCGAGGGCCCACTCAATATTCGCTCGCGACCCACTGGTGGGTCGCGACCCATAGTTGTGGAAACCATGATCTAATGTATAGAGGTATCTCAACAGATTTTGTTTGAGATATCATTGTGGACATTTTCTCAAAATGTTGGGTCCATGTTATGTAGCCAAAGACACAATAAATTGATTAAAAAATAACAATTCAATTTGACTGAACCATTGGCAGGATTTCTTGAAGCGTATGAGGCATTAGCTTCATTATAAAGTTATATAATGATATTTAAAGTGAACAAACCACCAACTACAGTGTTATTACTGCCATTCACGTGTGACTTCGTAAGAGGGACTCAAACACTGTCGTAAAATTCAAACAAACTACAACAATTTGTTTACGCAAATATTATAGCTAAGTAATTATTATATATTTTGATAACAAAAATGATTTATTTTACGAAATTTTAATAGATTTACATCGTAGGAACCCGTGGAGCAATAAACAAACATTCTATCTCTGCTGAGGAGAAGGTGAGAATTTTAATGTTTTAAAATATTATATCTCGGACTCTTGTTGTACGTACCTTGTGTATTCTAAATACATATATATTTTATATAGTTTTTGGATAGTAATAAATATTATTGATTTTTAGATAATAAAAACTATAAAGTAATATCTATGCCTAATATGATAAATTTTAAATAATCATTATTAATATGACATTGTACGAATCCTACGCCTTTGTGTATCATATTTGTGCTGACATAAGATGCAATTACTATGAAACGTCACGTGGGTGACACAACAACCAATATTTATAGACTTCATTTAGTAATTGGGTATAGTAAATTTAATTTTATTGGCTTCCAATCGGCCAGAGACATAAATAAACCAACATTAAATATTTTATTTACCATTGCACAAGGCTTTATTGGAGGCTCATAAAGGAAGAGTCACACAGCACCAATATTTTATCAATTAGGTAATGTATACATCAGTAATGACACAAAGGCATTTTACTTTTCCTTGGTAGTGATATATTTATTTGAGAAAATATAACAGCAGTTCTGCTAATAAATACTTACATTCCACGATTTTTACCATTTATTTGTTGGAGTTACTCATTTAATTAGTAATTTAGAATTAATACAAAATATTAAAGAGACATTCCAATCCATAGTAGTTTACTTCATCTGTATTTATGTGTATTCGTATCTGATACCCATTGATAAGTATATGGTATCAATGGTGGTACCCCATCTTCATTGAGAGCCTTTGCTTATTACCTACTCTGTAGAGTTGGCGATCATTATTACACGATATTTAAAAATACTTCCATTGTGAAGTAATTTTATGCTATCTTCTTCAACTTAATTTTACAGCAATGCCGTTATTACACATGTAAATATACAACAACCCAGTCTGATTAATAGCCGTACCCCTATTCCAATGGGTACCTAATTCTAAATAATTACAAGTTAAAATAACTTTTTATATACCACGTTTTTAAATTTTCTGTTGAATCATATAAACTTGACAATTCCATGTATTAATAAAAACTTTTTATTGTACTTGATAGAAATACTGAATAAATATTATAGAATACAGAAATGTCATTTTGACATCTCATATTGATTTCCATAGTAGCACACGTATATATTAATAATTTAGTTGCTAGGACCCACTTAGCAACCGATAATAGTGAGTAGTAAATATTACTTTTAACGATTTTTTTCCGAAACATACAAAACAGAATTAACTGAAAATGAATTCAATTCTGCTTAAAGATGGCCAAAATTATTAAAAGAATGCATTGTCGTCGTGTTTTGATATATTATAAAAGTTTCAAGTGTCTAGCTAGTGGGAAAGTTAGTTGAAAATCTTGGACAAACAAAAAAAAATTTGTACTGCACAAGAAAAAATCTGTACCGGACAAACAAGCATACGAGCTAATAAAAACGTGGTAAAATACTATCTTTGTATTAAGGCTATACCTCAGCTGAGGCATGGTCTAAGAAGATCGTGACTAGGCGATGCGCGGATTGTGCAAATGACGCGAGTCGAATGAAATATAATTTGTCATAAAAATTCAACATGCGTCCTTTTAATATCATGTTTATTATTATATTCGTAATAATAATAGTATATCCACTGACATGTTTTCTTTTTCAAGTACCTACATGCGGAACGTTTTTTAGTCATCTTTACACGATTTAAGAATATATTCCTCCGACGCCACAAAATAAATTGACGTGCTCACAGGTCGATTATCGCTCTCAGACTGGCAACGCGGCCGAAATTACGTCGCACATACTGTTGAAAACTATTTGCCGTTTCACTTATATACGGTCTTAATATTTTGGAAACGTACTTATTGCCTAATTAAAATACTTCAAAGTGTGATTAGTAAATATTGTATAAATTGCATCTTTTGTATTTGACCGATAGATGACCCTCGAAAAACTACAGTATCAGAAATAAAACTTACACATTAATTATTATTAAATGAAGGCGTGGTTATATTTTCAGAAGTTACTTTTAAACGACAAAATAAAAAGTATTCTTAAATCTATTAACGAACTGCTTAAATACAAATAATATTATGCACAACAATATTGAGATATCAAAACACATATTTGAATATGAATTAAATATATAATATTAACCAAATTAAATGCACAACCTTTCACCCAATACTTGTAGTAGTGTAAGCGTAGCTTTAAAGACCTCACAGATTATATTATTATAGACTCATCTGGTTCAAGATTTATCGTTAACGAACATAGTCTGATTAAAACATTAAACGAGTATCATGTATTTTTGAATAACATATTGTTAATTAAGTCGGATTGAATATCCAATAAAAGATTACAAACTTCGATAATAATTTTTAATCATATTTTTGTAGGTGTATCCATGTAAGCAAATCCCGGTCTAAATTATTATGTTTAACTTTAAATAACCCGTTTACTTACTTCAGCATGTTTAGCAATGTTTTTGATTACAAACAGAAGCTGAGAAAAGTTTTTTTCATACGAAAATTTAGGCTTATTTAATAATATTTCAGCATCATATTATATTATATCGATCGATACACACTTATACAGTGACCAAATAAACAACCTTCATCTATGACAAATATGTGTTTAAAATAGGTGAAAATTACTGGTGTATATTTAAAATATATACCTACTAATATTCATTCAACTTATTCTATGATTGTTATCATCTTTCCAGTATTCATTGAGAAAAAGTGTATTTAGACTTAGAAATTTTGCATCAATTTGTTAGTTGTAATAATAATAATACTTATGAACTTTTTGTAAAATCATAATGTTATTTTCTTGGATAGTTTAAATAATTGTAGTGTACTATTATTATTACAACATTTCCATAATATTTTTTTAAATGCGTAGGTATCTCTTACGTAGGTACCTGATTACTTTTCATGGGTATATCTACATCTACTATTTTACATATCTCTTGACATCGATTAAAATAAATAACGAAAGGGTACTTTCCTGATTAATATTTGAAAAGTATGTAAGTAAATAAAAACATATGAACAGAAACAAAAGTGCTTACCAAAAAATAGTTATTAATAATAAACCTATTGAGGAGTACTTACTTATTTAACTCAGTTTAACAAGAATCAGGACAGGTTTCATCCGCTATAAAGGGACATCATCAAATGGTACAAAATATTATTTTTATATATACAATTATATAATTATAATTCGTTAATATATTATAATATCTATATTAATATTGTATATTTTGTACCAGGTGAAGCGGACAAAACTGGTCCGGTTGTCTTTTAAAGTTTAAATTTATTGTATTTGACCAGGTCCAATCCTAATAAGATAATATGGGCTTCCACAGAGTGGAGGTTTGTTTAACAGATTTTATTTTTACGAGAAATGGGTGTCAGCCACTTGCTTAACCTATAAGGTACATACTCCGACTCATACACAAATTGAAAAACAATATGTGTACTTGCCAGATCCAGGATTCGAACTTGGGACCCACGAAGTTATAGGCCGATGCTTAAGCTTTCTTCTTCTACTACTCATGACTATTTTTATTCAGATTTTTGCAAAGCTGAGTTCAATATATCGTTATCGTTTGGAAAAATATGTGAAGATCGATGATCAGTGAATCGTTATGTAGTTTCACTACTGCGTTCAACTTCAACGTATGCGATATAATCTGATACTTACTTAACCTCACCCATATTATAATAGGTAATTATTATTATGTCGTTGAAACTTATAATGTGAAAGTACGTGGATACATTTTATAGGGAATCCAATCCCGAGCTAAAATTCTGATCCCGGGATTTCGGGATTACAATTTGACAATCCCGGCATCCCGGGATAGGCATTTATTACCATTGTTAATATAAAATTTTTATATTTACAAATAACATTGATAAAATCGGTCAAAAATAAATCTAGTATAATCTATACTATTTAAGACATTTTTATTGTTAATATTGTACACGTTCGATCTTGGAAATACATAAGTTTAATGGATAAATAATATTGTAATATAAATAATAATGTGAATTTAATATGATCTGTTTCTGATAGTAAATACTTAATAAATGGGATAGCGAGATTTAAAATAGTAAAGCAAATCATGGTGTACTTATGGCCTTTCCGCTTCATAAATCTAATTAGGCAGACAAATATGAAACTGCCGTAAAAAGTATGAGATCATGGTGGAATTACTTTGTTAATAGTGCGAAGCATTGTTTTTTTCCAATCTTTCTCATTTTTATTAATTTATATGAAAAAATAAAATGAATCGGCAACTTACACATGGGTATAAATCAAACTTCATTCAAACTCAGTTTATTTCTAATGTAGTTATTTGTTATTAAAAGTATTTTTCTGTTGATTTTCGTTTTTATTTTATTTTCCATAAGAATTGATAAAAAAAATCAATCCCGAAAGTTTCGGGATTATGTTTATTAATACCGGGATTCATAGGTATCGAAAATAGCTCGGGATCCCGGGATTGGAATCCCTAATTTTAACGGTTTCTACCATTCTAAGAAATGTAGTGGTAATAATCTTTTTTATATTACATGCTTACGAAGAGGACGATTCTTGCCCAAAAGAAGAGAACGCAGTATTTTTATAACCAAAACACACTTGCTTTAATTTCGTGAAACGCCCCTAAACGAATTTATTGTATCTGTGAATTTTTATTATATGCCCGAGTTTATATAATGTTACCGTCAGTCATATCTCAGACGCGAATCAAAGCAAATGATGAGAGATTTATGATACGAGTGTACCAATATCCGCCGCACATTTTGTTTGCCAATAAAAGATATCGTAAAATCAAACAACTCAATAACTACTATTTGTTTCATCGCGAACATTAAAATGATTTTTTCGAGATTGCGCAAATGGATGCGGTACCTACCTATGCAATGATTATAAATTATAATAATATATATATTTGAATCTGTGATGCAAGATTATTCGCGTATTATGTTTTACCTACGTAGGTAATATTTACACAGATATTTTTATTAATATAATATATAAGTAATATAGTAAAAGCAATTAATGTTAACAGAAAGGCCACTTTAATTTAATTAAATACCCACATATATTTACGTAAACTAGAAATAATATTAAATTTTAAAATTATATACAGTGGATTATGAATACTTATATTATTTAACATAAGTACATAATTCTGAAAACACTCATGAGAAATTATAGCCAAATAGAAAAAATCTTTAAAGAAAAAAGTAAGACACCCGGCAGGAATCTAACCTGCGTCTCTTGGGTATCGCGCCCTGTGCATTACCACTATGCTACGACTGCCATGCTTAATTGGAACACATTTTAACTGTTGGCCTTTTTAATACCTGCTCATAAGCGCTCTCCAAATTTAGTTACGGTAGGCAATGACATTATTAATGGACAACGCACTCAATACAGTAGCTAGCAAGTAAATTCGCGCATAGCGATATTCGCACATGTATAGGTAGACGTCACGCAATTTCCATTATGCGATATCACGCATCGGGATTTTATAGCAATATCACCTTTATTGCAATGGCGTTAGAACAGTTTTTCTTGTGTCAATGTTCATTTGAGCGAACTCGTTAGAACCGAAGCATTCGGCAGACCCGACAAAAAGCATCGGGAATTTATAGCAATATCACCTTTATTGTAATGGCGTTAGAACAGATCGTCTCTGTTCTGGCAGAACACACTAACTGGAGAATACTAGTTTTGAGTAATTTGACTTTGAAGTTGTTAAAATGTTTGAAATAATGGTCAACCATGTGAGTTTATTAAGTAATCGTAAAAAGGATGACTTTAAAATAAAGACTGTATATTTATTAAGGAGGTTTCCATACGGTAAAGTTTGAAATAAGGAACATTTTGGTACTAACTCAATATGTCATTTTTTCGAATTAGTGTTTTCTGCCAGAACAGAGACGAGATTATGCCATTCGGCAGACCCGACAAAAAAGTGAGTGTCATTTTTTTCCAGATGCTTCGTCCATATTAATGCCATTGACGTAGGCGATCGATTTTTGTATTCTAAATTAAAGTATTTATTACTTTAGTTACTATCCGATGTCACGGATTACTCCAATATTTTCTATTGTAAGTAAGTGTTGTTCTTACTTGAGCTTGCTAATAATTTTAATTAACTATTTATTTTATTCAACGAATAATTCACAAGATTTAGGAATGTACCATTATAATTATTGAACATACATAATTCTGAAA
Organism: Rhyacophila brunnea; assembly: GCF_057557595.1. Lineage (NCBI taxonomy): Eukaryota > Metazoa > Arthropoda > Insecta > Trichoptera > Rhyacophilidae > Rhyacophila > Rhyacophila brunnea. The sequence goes on along the minus strand of NW_028232796.1, from coordinate 852,069 downwards.
ACACTCAGAAAAAGATTTTTCTATTGGATATATTTTCTCATGAGTGTTTTCAGAATTATGTATGTTCAATTATTAGAATGGTACATTCTTAAATAATCTTGGGAATTATTCGTTGAATAAAAGAAATAATACGTAGTTAATTAAAAATATATTATTTAATTTTTTTGACATAACATAATGAAAGAGGGTGGGGATAATCAACAGTTTAGTGTAGGTACTTAATTATTGGAAGAATTTACTACTTAATAGCCATTGGAAAAACACACACTAGCGCGGACACGCAATTAGTAAGTATTCTAAATTCAAAGTCACCGGCGTAAACGATACTAAGCGAATGACTGCTTTCATCTTATTTATTTTTGTTTCATCTCCTATTAGAGGTCGGCCACCAACAGGATTTTCAATATATTGTGTGCTCCCCGAATCAGTATGGGGTAGCTGCGTTTGTGCCGATCGCGGAATATTAAAGCCACGCATGTTGATATTATCTTGAATAATGAACTTGGAATTAATAGTGCAATTTTGCTTTCTCATAAATGGACCGAATAACTGTACCCTTCTTTTTTTAATTATATGCAGAACTACTTAGTAGATTCTCTTTCGTTTGAGGATAACAACATTTTTACGACATCTTGGAAGGCCTCTACTCTCCGTTTATTCATATTGACGACTATAATTTGGCATATGTATGTTACCACTATAGCCTTTCTAATAAATCGTTTGAATTTATTCGTTTAGGTGACGTAATTAAAATAAACGATAAATTGATTAACTGAACCAAAAGCGATCCTTATCAATGGCACTCAAATCGAGCGAATCAACAACTGCCTTTATCTCGACAACATAATAATATGTCAATGGCTATGGCGGAGGGTGTGTATGATGAGATTGTTCGCAGAATCAAACTGGAATGGATCGTATTTGATTTGGTTGTCCGGATGTCATCAAAGGTGACCTCTCATTCTTTCTTAAGGCTAAAGTGTGTGCTACCAGTGGTCTACTAGTATACACGTGAAACATAGACAATCAATGTAAAGGAAATCCTAAAATACGAGTAGTGCAACATTGCATGTAAAGGTGCATCTTGGGTATAACAAAACACTAATGGAAAAGGAGACTGACAAGATAACGCGATGTAATAGAGGGTTTAGTACAGGGATGGTGAACGGGATGGGGGCGTCTAGTACAGGGATGGTGAACCTTTTTACGTACGCGTGCCAAAATTTCCCAAATAATATTTTTCAACTGTCCGACGTGCCAAGATTTTTTTTGTAGCCAAGTTTTATAAAAAAATAGTTAATAATTCTATAAAAATAAATTAAAACTTACAATTGAGTTATTGAAATTCTATCTTTCACCGTATTTCTAGCCGAAGGCGAGCGGTTTTCCATTTTTAGAGATTATGTTTAAGGTAAAATAACAAGCAGTTAATATATTTGAATGACTACCGATAATTAATTTCATAAGGTTTGTTCATTGTATATTTTATGTTTAATTCCCCGATCCTAAAGACCAACTTATGCAATCCCATGATTACATTAAACGTAATGATTTGCCTGCAATTTTTTATACAATGCGATTTGTCATTATTTATGCATGAATTTCGTCGTTTCCGTTTGCGCATCGATTGGTACCCAAACATAATATGGAAAACCGAAGAAAATACGCATGGATATGCGTCATTATTTTTTAATATTATATTATATAAGTAAATCCTTAAGTACATCTATAGGTATTTATTTGTAAAACTTTTTATAAAAAATATATTTTTTAAATATACTTAAGGTGATGTCTCTAGGTAAAGTTGTTATCGAAAAATAGCTAGAAAAGTTTATTAATCGGTAAATATATATTCAAAAGTAATGAAAAAAATAAAATAAAAAATTAAGATGTATCGTGGAGTTCTATATACCAAAAATACGTGTCAAATTCGGTACATTTCTATCGGGTGGTAAGAATGAATGACATAAGATTTATTATCAAAATTACGATAAAAATGTACGTAAATCTATTACCTAGGGAAACGCTAAACGTTAATTGGAATTTATTATATCCTTATATCTTTTTTTTCAAATTTAAAAAACATCGATTTAGAGGTTAGAAAGCATGCAATTAAAATCGAAACATCTCGGTTCAGACTTAATTTATCGCAAAAAACGATTAGCGTTTCTATTAAAAATATTATTTAATAATTTTTAGGCTAGTTATTTAAATTTAATTTAATTTGGAGGTTGATAATTTAGTATGTAGAAAATAGAAGTTATTATTAGTCTCCATAAAATATAGGGTAAACAATTCAGTGAATGAACACATAAGAGGTGAATTTGAAAATAAATTAAATTAAAAACGATTAAATGAACTAAGAAAATTATAACAATAGGTAGGTACAATAAATTGTGTATAACCGTGGTATTACTAATTTTATGCCGTGATGCTTTGATAGTTGAACTTTTCATAATATTTGGATCACTATTTAGTTGCTCATTTATCTGTTACATCATAAAGTCGTAAATATTGTTTTTTTATGAAGCAATCATAAATACAAAAAATTAAGATCTACTTTTCAATCATAGTAGATACCTAGGAATATGGTATAGGTGTTGATAATTTTTAATTATTTATTCGAGATCTTCAGGGAATTACAAAAGTCCACACCTAGAAACCACTGGGCCAATAAGGTTTCTTTTTATATCTCCAAATCCATTTCACTTACACATTTATAGGTAAAATAAATAAAACTATCTTTTATTTTATCTTGCACTGTTCTTTAAAATCGACATTAGATTTTTTCAAAGAAATAACGTTCTGTCTTTTTCTTAGAATATTATGTAATCAGTGGTGCACTTACTTCAAATTCTAAATTTTTTTCTTACGTTTTACAATTTTTTTTTTAATTTGTCACTTATTTTGTCCATGGGTTTGCTTATCAAGATTTGTTCGCATGTTTATTTACGTTTTTTCTTACCTCCAACTTCTTTTTTATTCAATTCGTTGCGTGTCTTACTTTATTCTTATCTCAGATATAGTTAGTTAGTTAATACAAACCGTCCACTCTGTGGAGGCCCATATGAACCCATTAGGATCGGACATGGTTGAAACGAAATGAATTGGGATGTCTATATAATATCGACATTGTCATAATTATAACTACAGTCGAACTCGGTTATTACAATCTCGGACATAGCGAGATCTCGGATGTAATGAGGAAACAGTCGTTGACATTTGGTATATGATTTTCTCCGTACATTTTTATTCACTGTTATAACGAGATACTTATCGGATATACCGAGCTAAAATACTGGTAATGTGTTGATCGTTTAAAGACATTTCGACCCTAAGCAATAAAATCCGATCGGACAGGATGCCGCCGGGGACAGATTACGTTTATGACACTAGTTAAGTGTCTAATTGTTGTTTTCGCCGACAATAAAAATACCTATTCTCTGATATAACGAGTACCGCTTATAACGAGCACATTCAGCCGGTCCAACCTTCCTAGTAATAACCAAGTACAACTGTATATTCCTTATTTTGTTTAATAATAATTCGAATGGCATTTGTTTTGCTATTCATTTCATATCATTCTTTTATTCCACCTCTAGTAGAAATTCGATGTAATTGTCAATTGTACAAGATTAAACTCAATCTTATAAACATTTGCACTTAAATGTTCATTTACTACTATAAATGAATTTTACTTTAGAAAAATATTTATATTAATTCGTATTGACAACGTAAAAAAATCTGGTTCATTGACTGGATTCTCTGATATAACGAGTACCGCTTATAACGAGCACATTCAGCCGGTCCAACCTTCCTAGTAATAACCAAGTACAACTGTATATTCCTTATTTTGTTTAATAATAATTCGAATGGCATTTGTTTTGCTATTCATTTCATATCATTCTTTTATTCCACCTCTAGTAGAAATTCGATGTAATTGTCAATTGTACAAGATTAAACTCAATCTTATAAACATTTGTACTTAAATGTTCATTTACTACTATAAATGAATTTTACTTTAGAAAAATATTTATATTAATTCGTATTGACAACGTAAAAAAATCTGGTTCATTGACTGGACAGGATACCCTTGTATTGCCACTGTAAAAAAAACTACGGTAAACAAAATGTAAAAATCATAAACACTTTAAATTAAATCAAATAGATATTTTAGAATTGTAAATATTTTATGGGGAAAATATTAATTGTAAATATTTTTACATAGGTAAGTAAATATATAATAAATTTAAATGCATTTTTATCAAGCTTAATATTTTTAATATGTGGCGACACACAATATTTTATTTTATATTTTATTGCCATCTGGTTGCGATCGACGAAAGTTTTTAGTAACACATTTTTAGAAATTCATGGTAGATGCCTGTAGATGCCTTTAGATGGCGTTGAAGTCACATTTGATCGTAAATTGAGGCAAAGAATTCGCCTTAATTAATATAAAAAAAAGTAATATTTATTTTTTCTTCAAAACGAAACATTCACGTGCCATGCAAAATCATCTCGCGTGCCATAAGTTCGCCATCTCTGGCCTAGCAGATGAAATGACTACGGACCGGGCACGTGGGTCGGAAAATTGACAACCGTTGGAAAATAAGACTGTCATACAGTGCTGCCTAATAGGCACTAAACTGACTAAACGATCAAAGATGACGAATATAAAAAGTTCGGTAGCTGTACGTGGCAATCAAAAACTAGGGACCGAGACAAGTAGAATGAACTTATGGAAGTCTTCATCCGTCAGTGGAATGACCCTGACTGACGATGATGAAACAAAATAGACAAATTTCTTAGTAGACTCCGTAACAATCAATTTAAGTACCTAGGTACCAATAATGAAATAAGAAAAACAAATTACTGCAGTACTGCAATTTATTTTTGTGTTATATTTTAAATAACCTTTCCTTTTGGATTCACGTAGCATTTTCATTACATTTTGTTAAGCGCATATCTCTCCCAGTGTATTCTCGTGCTTAATGACACATTTTGAGTCATTCCGGTCGTGGGACTCGTGTTTCGCGATACTTTCCGATACAGAATTGAAACATTCGTGTCGTCTCGTTGTTTGGTCATATCTCTTATTGACAATACATTGCGAATTAGCATTCGTACACGCTTCTTAGCCGCTCCACGAGGGAATGTCGTTAGCGGACAGCGTCAACTATTGTAGGCATAAATTTATGCCAACGAACTAAGGTAATATGTAAATTCAAATTGTGTTCCTTTTCTTTACAGCGAGATTCAACCATACACGATATAATTTTTATAAAAACCTAAAAAAATAATATTTAGTATATATTATTATGACGTATAGGTAGCATATTATAATTCCACGCACAGTTAGAGTAGCCGTGACGTAACCTTGCCATTTGGAATAGATTTTTTTGACCTAAAACATGAGTAAACCAATCGAGTGCTTGGAATTTATCGATACAATTATATGGCGTACGTGAGTAAACCAATCGAGTGCCTGGCTTTTACTAATACGATTATATGGTTGCATATACACACAAATTCTTGTCACTGTGTACAATGACAAGGTTACGTGGAGGATACTCTAAGAAGACACATCTAATCCTACGTTTTCGATATTAGTCGGCAGTCGGCACTCATGTATATTGGATCTAAAGCTTCCCTGATGAAACTATTTCACATACATAATTTGAAAACATCTCATGCATATTTTTTTCCCGACCAATAGGATCATATGGGCCTCCAGAGAGTAGATGCATATACACACTAGAAACAATAATTTTGTAGAAAAAAAATATGATACCCGGCGGGACTTGAACCTGAATCTGTTGGATTTGCGCCAGTATGCTTTTCCATTTAAGCTACCGGGATCTAAATTAATTACGACAATTTTAACTAGTAGTAGTTACATGAAATGCTTATCGAATTGCGATTTTTATAATTTATATATGCATGAGATGTTTTCAAATTATGTATATTCAATATATAGAATATTACATTTTCAAATCTTGTGTTTCATTCGTTAAACTATTTAAAGTCATTCGTTGCAATAGTTACGAGAGAAGCCGTGGACTATTAACTAGTAGGCGGGGTGAAGTTACTGCAACAACATGGGGAAAGAGTATGAGAAGTGTGACGATTTGTACTCTATACAGAATATTCTGAAAATAAAATAACTTTTAGACGAATTACGTTAACGATCCGTTTAAAAGCAATTATATTTATAATGAGTACAATGCATTTACATTATACATGAACAGTGATGACCTCTATCGATGTTGAATGCAGTATCTGGAGCCACTAAAAGTAGGTATCTCATAGGAGTAATTAAAAATCAGATCGGGCTTGAAAACATGTTGCTTTCATTGATTTATTCATATTACTTCCTCACCCTACTTATATCTTATCATAAGACACGGTTTATTATTTTTGAATAAACGAAATTTCATATTGAATCTAAATAATATATACGTTGGGGTGGCATAGATGAAGTCAGTGGATCAAAATATATCAACGTCTATGTAGAGAGACAAAGCCTACATAGGTACATGTTTACCAATAAATACTGTATCTTTACCTATACTTGGATAATAAAATATCACATTTTCCAAGCGTTTTCCCCTTGATAAAATATACACAAGGGTGACAACATTCAACTAAAAGACTTTCCTTGAGTTTATTGTCACATAATTAGTCACATAGTGGGAGACCCTTGCTTTAATTTTGGTGAATTTAAATGTGTTTCAAATGTGATCTATATATTAGTGACAAGTCGTATGCGCCGGACGTAGAATTGAACGGAGGGTTTATAATATGGAAATAGGGTATTCATATTTTAATTTTTAGCAATTCAATTAAATCATAATTAAAAGTACCTACACAGAACACAGAACACCTCTGTCAGAGTAGAACAATCTATTTGAGCTCTAGGTCTATCAAGCTTTACTCTAGGCCGTACTGTCGTGAAATAATAAAGTAGCGTGAGTAAACCTTCATCCTGGAGCTAGCTATGGGAGACCATTATCCAGACGTGATGTGACATCGGTTGCCCAACCGGAAACGTAATATTATGACAAAAATATGCTTACCATCGCTTACATATTCATGATGTTAATTACTGTGAGAACTTTATAGTCTCTTTCACCATGTTCAGTAACATAACATTGTATTAAAATTCTAGTTGCACCATAAATTATTATCATGTGAATTGCATACAAAATTAGAAAAACGTGTGGGGTATATAAATTCCATCTTGTTAAGAAACAGCCTTGACTCGTGCAGTAGAATAAAAATGTTCCTGTTTTTTCTTCACAATGGTTTGGATTCGAGTCGTGTATGGCCACTCATTTAACGTGATGTATGGTAAATGAATTCATTTACAATCATGATATCATTTCCACTTGCACAATTCGGACATTGTTAGTCTTCCAGAAAATATAACAATGTGAATATAGGTACATTAGGTGTTGTTATTTTTATTTATAATTGGACAACTAATTAATACATAATCGTGTACATTCTAATATATTATGTTTAAAAAAAACCATAAACCAAGTTTTAATGTTTTAACAAATGAGTCGGCAGGCAAAAATTATATGAATCCCATGGTTTAAGATTTTTTACATAAAACATCTAACAATTCGACATATATTTCACCTCGACCCTCGTGCCAGGGACGTAACAAGGTATTTTAGCGCATGGGGCAGTAACGAAATATTCGCCTATTACTAATACACTATTTATAGTTACCAATGCACACTCACTGCCAACCTGTAAATATATATTAAGTTCAATGGTGTATGGTTACCATTAAAAGAATATGACGGATAACAAATAAAAGAATTTTAAGTAATTTTCAACCGACTAAAACTGAAAAATATTTAACACCCCCATTTTTTTGATAGTGTAAAATCATAGAATTCTTCATACACTTAATAATTATGAAAAAATGATAGTAAAATTTCAGCATTAAACGGTAATTAAAATGATGAAAGTCTTTAATATCGATAAAATATAATTGGCATCGTGATTTCAGTATGAGTAACATAAGCACATTTTGAGATAATTAACATCAACAATAATTGCGTCCCAGGTGATTTTTTACGTTAAAACATTATTTATATCTTAATCATAGGAAGATTTGTTCTCTTATAGTATGGTCATATTTGGATGAAGTTTTCCGTTCACTTTTTATTCTTGCACGTTCAATAAAACTCTTCTGCGCCCATATTAGAGCTGCGCCCGGAACGGCTGCCCCGCTCGCACACGCCTTCTTACGCCACTGCCTTGAGGTATCAGACTTCTGCGATAACTACGTTAGTTCACGATTGTCTGTGCTTATTTAAAATGTCAATGCATGATATATATATTATGAAGGTAAGAAATATGAATATACGCTAAAAACTAATCACTGAAAAATCTTAAAATTTGAAAAATTGCGATCATCTCAAACAAACTGGAGCAAACGAATACTCTTTGAAAAATTATAGCAATGATTAACAATATTATTACAAACCATATCTTACAGTCGTGGGATACTGAATCTAAGTGCTGGACAAAATCAATAAAACTACCGAAAACGGAAGAATGAGACTGAGGAAGATTCACAGAGGCCGAAATAAAATCTCTACTACAGACTTCTTTCATTTGCCTTTCCCTTACTCGAATAGTTAGAACATTGTAACACCCACAAATATAATCTCAAACATTCAAATGATCGTTGTGACGTCCAATATATTATTTTCTATAATTTTCCTAATAATATAATTATTATAGTATGTCATAGTTTCATTCAATTGATGTGTTTTTTATACCTACTAATAACTTGTCAATATATCGAATAGTTGTTTTCTCTTTTGTTTGCAAAATAATTAAAATTTAAGTTAAACTCCTATAAAATACTTTATTTTAACTACCTAACGTTTATTTTAATATCAAACCCGAGCGTTCACCATTCGAAGAATAGGTACGAGGTGCATCCGTCGTTACATACAAATTTGCATACTGCTGTGTCGTGATATGTGTTTCCTTTTATTACCATCGTCAGTTAAAATTGAAATGTAAAATGCTTTTCTTACATGATGTACTTACATTACTATTTTGTGTAAGCTTTCTTGATACAAGCAATACGTATTATTATATCGTTATAAAACGTACTTATGTGTCAATTTATTAAACATGTCTCTTTATGATACGTTTATTACATTTTTTAACTTCTTAGTGGTAGTTATTTTCACTGTTGAGGATCCCGATATCCATTGATCAGAATAGCACCATTAACTTCTCTCATCCTCTCCCGATGAGCCTTGTATAATATTGAAAAATATTTTTTGTTCGATTCCATAATATTCATTTAATTATTGTCGTAAATTTGATAAGATAACGATTATAATTACAACTATGTTATACTCAAAGTAAAATATTATATTGTTTTTTATCTGATGCCGTGCTGGTGATCCGGTAAGTATAAGAACCCAATGGATAAGCCAAATGGCAACATTCACTTTGTGGAGTCGTACATGCTCTGTTTAGGAAGGAAAATAGTAAATAGAAAATGGAAAATAGCAATTATTGCTTGAACAGTAGGCATAGCTTATATTATCAAGTGTCATTTTTATGATATTGCATTTAAACCTTTACGATATTGTCATTATACGTTGAAATGAATCCATCACAATTACCAATTATTATATATAACCATCACTGATAGTAACTGTTACCTTCACGGTGAAACTGCGCGACCTGAAGTACATAGATGGCGCTACCTTATTCGACAACTCAATCTGGGGCATTTTAGAGACAATCGACAAGCTGCATACAATTAATCTTGCGTTAATTTTCAGATTAACGCGAAGAAAACTAACTTTTTTTGCAGTAACACTTGTACCTACCCGTCTAGGGTATGATAGGCAGAACATCGAAAGTGTCAACAGCCGAGCTGGGGGTGCACATCACGTGGGACTGCACTTTGCAAAGAGTATACCTAAATGAGAACTCTGCCATTCTGGGCAGTGTTGACCTGTGTGTCCCTGATAACTATCCTAGAAATAGGGAACATCAGTTGTTTATTATCCCAAGGTGCAGAACCAACCTGCCCCTGATAATGCCAATTGGGAGGGCGATAATTATGTTTAACCAAATTGCTTTGGGTGTTGATATATTCCACTTGTGTAAGGGTGAGTTTAGGTGGACGCTTTTTTATAAATTCTTAAAATAAATAGAGTCTCCTAAGCAAACTCGGTGTACTTCTTTGAACTGCATAGATATATAACTGCATTTTCACTACTTTTGTATGTTTATATTAAATGTTCTCTTTTTTATGTTTTCATTTTATCCCTTTTTATTACTTTTCTTTTTCTTTCTTCTTCTTCTTTAAATAATGTTTCATATCGTGTTGTGAACGTCTTATACTTATAGTTTGTAATGTCCACAATATGTTTAAAAAAAATTGAAATTGAAGAGTTTCCTATCCATTTGAGAGTAGCGGAATGTCTGGAACTCACACACGACTCACGACTCACGTCGGACATGGCCTGTCCACGTTTTATTAATTCATCAATAGAGTTTCAATATAATTTCAATATAACAATGTCATTTTTTTCATTCTACCCGGACTCTAAGTGTCCGGAAGTAGAGGGACTGTGGGGCTACACAAAACATATTAGTTAAGATTATTTTTTTTCACTAGTATTACTATTATTATTCATACTGTTATGTCCAAGTGTTGAGGGATAAGGCAAGCACAAGGTCGAGCTACTGCTCTCGGTCCACCGCAACGACTCGCGTCATGTGAGACCTGCATCGCATAGATCGCTTTTGTAGCACCGCTGCAAGGTGAGGGAAGGTCGGCCACAAAGTTGGGATCCATCACCTTTCTGCAGTGCTATGGTCCCATAGTATTTTTTCACTACACAGTAAATATTCTTAAAAATATATTTAAATAATGACCGTCTAACGAAATTAGGTATGAGTATCGTGCCTAAGGTCATAAATAAAATATTAATTGATTTTAAATAGTAGTCAATAAAGTAAAAAAATAAATTCACTTAGCAAGGTCAGTTAAAATTAAATCCTTTGTTGAAATTAAACAATTCCATTTTTATTTTGCTCCTTTACTCGCTACAGCAAATAATACAATAAAAAAAAGCATGCAGTGCAATCACTATCTTTCGAATTTTGACAGCTGCCCGTCAAACCTGCATAAAAAGATTACTACGAATAAAATACACTGTGTTATTTGACTGACTATTAGGTATGTTTTTTTCACATGTCTGAATTTGACCAACAACTCTTCTGTTGTATAAGCATGTTTGCAAATTACATTATGCATACTGTCCAAGTAGGCAACATCTTGAGAAGGATTTACATTGGACACACGTTTTGATTTGTCTGCAAATAATTCAAGCGTGTACTTGAATATTTTAACGAACAGAGCTGTTTTTGTAATGAAAATACACGTAGATATGTTTGTAATAGATTTGAATAATAAGTAATCATTATATTATAACACCGAGAATCATTCAATTGCTAAACTTTATAAAGTAACCTGCCAGATTATATTAATGATTTAAGTTTTCGACTATGCGCATAGTGTCCGAAGATACTGAAATGCGAAACCCGGGTTGCAAAAATATTAGTGAAATGTAATAGTCCAAAACTTAAATCAATTACAATTTAAAGGCGCTTTATCCCACGGTGAAATTTTGTCTCCTCTACTAGTGTTTTTCTCTGCCCCAATCGATTTCCAATATACTCAGTTTCCTTTTTTATCCAATGATTAATAATTAATATGATTACTTACTAATATCTTGAAACCTTATGGGTTTTAATATATTAGTTAGTAATAAACAGATTAATTCATAAACAGATGAGTAAAATATAGTAATTCAAATATTTTCATTTGCAAAATTTAATGGTTAGGCAGTGGTAATATGGATGTCATGTATTTTATTATATCTGTCCTACGTTATACATAAATACCGATATTGAATACAACAATTTAACTGTGTTATTAAAAATAATGTATCTGTGTGAAATGACGTCCGGCCCATATGAAGGATTTGCATACTTGGAAGTGAAAAGGTGTAATGGATGCATTCATTGTCATGCCTTGTTTAACCCCGTTCATACGAAGAAATTAGTTATTCGTAAATCGTAACATAATTAATATTATTAATATAATATATTGAATAATACGAAAATAACTCTAATTAAATTATTGTAATTTTATTGCATTGGTCAATAATATCGGGAATGGGACAACTGGACGCCAGGACAATTAGACGCCGCACTGTCGTAGACACGTATACATAACGTAGACGAGGAATTTTAATCAGTTTCTATCTACTACTTAGTAGTTTTGAATCATTTTACTCTTAACATAATGTTTTTTGTTATCGTGGATTGAGAATTATCATGCCTAAAGCTTTATATAAAAATTAAAAACGCTTTTTTTGTTGGAACTTAAACATATGCACGATTAAACCATTGTTTACGTGTGCATATTTAAATTCTCACCAACTATTAAATCATAATATAATAATCTAAATATAAATAATAATATTAAATATATTTTTTAAAAGTACCTATAAGTAAGTACCTAACGTCTATTTATTTTCGAATTGCGTGGCGTCCAGTTGTCCCGGCGCCAAATCGTCCTAGACCCATAATATCAATGTGAACACAATATTTCATTGTAGGTATAGGTAGGTATATGTTTTAAGTAATATTTTTTATTCCAGCGTTACATTGGTAACTACTGATTAGACAGCTCCGAACAGATTTTGGCAAAACACTTGAATTTTTTATTGTATGATACCGACACGCCTGTTTGGTCATAAATCATAGAAAAATGACAAATAAGAGAGTCTTACGAAAAAACACATGTTTTAATTGAAATTTTAAAGTAAATAATCGATTTATTCATCTATCTACTTTCAACAGCAATATGTTGGTATTTTGTGTTTATTTATATTTCGCTTTCATTGATTTAAATGAGTATTCAAAATAAGTAAGTATTCAAAATAATGACGAGCAATTATTAAATTTACTGTCAAAGTAAAAACAAATAAATTGCTTTACAAAGAGTTTAATTACTGAAGCAGAACGTGGTGTGTTTTTCTTTGCCCGTCAAACAAAATTATCCGGACCGAATGTGTTAATTCAAAACTACTCCCTTAGCCTCATGGCAAACTGTTTTAATTTGCATTAACAGAACCAGGTATAGCCAACTATGACTGGAAATTTTTATAATACAGTTTTTTAAGGTCATTCTTTTATTATTATCTTTAGAGCGTTTTGTTAATTTTAAATAAATGTAAATTCAAATCTGAATTCTAAGAGGTATATAATATGTATAATAATCTTACTTTGACATAAAATCCATGGTAGTAAAAACCTAAGTCGATAATATATATCAAAATTATTATAAATTGTATCGATTCTACCATCAATGACCACTGAGTAGGTATAGTGAGAGTTTCAAACAATATCAGTGTGTTGTATGGAATTAAAGTTAAATATCTAAAAGGGTATCGTTATTACTTGGCCTGGATGTCGTGCCAGATTGAAGAGAGGTGTTCTTGGAAATAATACGTGTCTTGAATATCCACAGGAATATTTTCTTTCCCGCCTAAAACAAGCTTCCACAGTTGGCATTGTACTATATTCTCTTTACATACAGTAAAACCAACTCGGTTGCGATTTTCATACTTTTCTTTCTGTTATAGTCTATTTAAGAGTAGCCCGTTGGGTGGTATGGTCTCTTCTGTCCAAAAATAAACATTATGGATAATTTACGTATCGTTTTATTATGTTTTTACTTTTAAGTTGCCGATCTCTGATGAACATATAGCCTAATACAGACGGAATGAATGTTTTTAAAAGGCTTTTGCTATAATGAGTTTGAGTTAATAATAGGTTGCAAGTATTTTTCCATTCGCTTGCTTACAAACTCGCGAAACGGCATGTCTTAAAAACTGAATGGTTAATTTTAGGTTAAGATTTTAATAACCCGCTGTTAAGAATTAGTATTAATAAATGTTTGAATAAGTTTACTTTAAAAAATAAAACAATGTTTTAGTTTGGTTGTAAAGGAAACAAAAGAATAATTTAAATTAAATAATCATTACATGAAGGCATACAAAATATTTTATCATTGCATGTAATTTGATTTTATGTTTTAATATAATACATATTATAAACCTCCTACTTCATCGTGTACATTCTTAATACCAACATACTCACCAGAGTGACGGTTGCTCATCTATCACCGATAACCTTACTAGGCACGTCTCGTTGCGTCCACCGTGGATTCCCTCATTTTCCATGCCTTACAGACGGTGAAATGAACAACTTACTGGTCTGCTGATAGAACCACTGTTGGAATAGTCGAATTCAAGTCGCTGTGACCTGTGACTGTCGTTTACAGAAGTGATCGTCGTTATCCATCAGTAAAATTATATAGGTATGTATGTACCATGTATATATAAGTAAACTATAAAGTATATAGTATTGTTTCTTCATATTTTGGATTCAATTGTAATTTTGTGTTCTTTTGTTTGGTTTTTACTGCTGTCAGAATTATGTACCTAGTTATATTATTATTATAACATACGAGTTTAAAGAAAATATTTTTTTTTTTATATCTGACATATTGGATTATAATAAAATTATAAGAGATTATGGTTAGTTATGAAAGATGTACAATTATTATTCAATTCATCTAAATTTTACAGGTGTTTTTTGCATATCTGTACCTAATAGTTCATTTAAAGTACCTACCGTGAATATTATTGGTATAAGTAAGGCTCTTTTGCAAACGTGTATAATTATGGCACCAGGTAATTCATAATCTCATAACATAATACTTGACATATAATTATGGCCATGTTAAATTATTAACTAAGTAGGTTTTGCTTATTTGCCAAATTGATATGAACAAATATGGTGAGGAAATCTTGAGTCATCTTACAAAATATTTTATATCAAAAGTATGGGAATGATTCAACAAGATATTGAAGATGTCTTATGATGCAATCGAAGCGATAAATTGATGATTAAAATAAATAGCCTATTATTACAGGGTTAACACATTAACATTTACATTGTATTACTAAAAGAACAAAATAAATATGAGGTCGTGGCGAAGACTGAATATTAAATAATGATCTTTTAACACTTATATTGACTTAAATAAATTATTTAATTATTAGTACGTATTAATTATTAAAGTCATACTATGCAAATAGTATCAGTAATGTTAAGTGTTGAGACGGTTGACAGTGATGAAAATCGATTAGTTAAAATACAAATTTTTTTACACATTATACATTTAAAAATAAATAATTACAAGATAAAAAGGACTTTTTATATACTTACGACGTTTTTAAATTTTCTGTTGAATCATATGAACTTGACTTGACTAGCTTAAACGATCAAAAAAAATTGTATTTGATAGAATTAATAATACTGAAATGTCATTTTGACACTCATATTGATTTCCATAGTAACACACGTATATATTAATAATTTAGTTGCTAGGACCCCAGGCCCCTAGCAACCAATAATAGTGGATTGGATTACGGATTTCTTCCGAAATAACTTTTCATAGAAAACAGAATTAACTGAAAATAAATTTAATTCTACTTAAAGATGGCTAAAAGTATTAAAAAAAATGCATTGGCATCGTGTTCTGATATATTCTAAAAGTTAGTTAAAAATCGATTGCAAGATTTGTACCGGACAAATAAGAATACGACCTAATAAAAACGTTGTAAAAAATCAAAACAAGTAGAATTTCTTCAAAATTATTATCTTCTATAATTTATATATTTATATTATCAATCATTTTGTCTCAAAATAAGTCACATATTGTAGATAGAGTATAGAATATAGATGAATAAATACAAAAGATAAAAAATCTATTCACTGTAATCTTATTTAAATTTTATTGCCGTGATATTCAAATACTCAACTTACCTAGTTGTTTTACGAATAGTTCAATATTTTCCCATTTTTTTTACAATATAAAAAGTAATGATATTTAGTTGTTGTGTAGTTAAATAAAAACGGCATGTACCTAATGTAAATTATATTAGGGAAATAAAGTCTAGCGGACTGTCTTGTTAAAGCATCAAAGTGTACGATAACAGCTGATGTATCACTTGATAACACTTAATTATTACCTAACATTGTAAGCCTTCTTGAAAGAACTCTTGGCAAAAAATGTGACTTCACGCTCCAACAGAGTATTAATTACGTGGGAGTTGTGTCGTGGGATTCTTTAATGTCATATTTCTATTCACAAATTCGTTTCAGTCGTGATTATTCCATGTGCGCATACTACACCATAATGCACGTACATTTAATGGCTCATTATCTGAAAGTAATGCTGCAATAATAAATTATGCAATAATATTTTATTTGTTAATAATTTATGAATTTATTGTTATGATAAAATTCAATTTGTAATCTAAGTTATCTTAGAAAAGTATAATGTTGAAAATTATACTAACCTATTGCTGTTAGAAAGATTTTTTTAAAACACTGATTAAACTGTCGAGGTTTCGTATATAAACCTGCAAACTGTGTTTTTGTATCTATGATCATTGTTAGACCATAAACAACTAAGTACGCGAAAACGGAAAAGGAAACGGTTGCATCTCGACCGTCCTAGAACAGTTGGATTTTGGCCTTTCAACAGTGTAGTCAGTTTATGCGCGCAACTCCATGTAAATTCAACCTAAATTCAAAATATAATATGAACCTTCCACCTCAGCATAAAACAAATGTGATAGTCATTTATAAGTGTCGTGTTTATCCAAATTTTATTCTATAATATAGAACCATGAAAATACCATCACCGTGTATTATTCAACTGAATAAGCCATGTCACGCATTACACACCAAGCAACCTTCTACGATACGAACATTAACATCAGGGGTAACATCAGCACATACCTTCATCCCCCCGATAAAACAAAATACAGATTATTATGTTGTTACAACCAAAGTGAAGTGCTTTCCATAAAATCACGCTAATGGACAATACTATATAATAGTATTACCAAACATGCCAAAAATACTATAAAGGAATCAAAATGTGAAGTATCCCGTGTACCTACTATGGTTTTTTTCAGAAAGCAGGAATTTTTAAACCTTCGTTCTATAATCAGCATAGAAAAAGATGGCAATATCATTAATAATATGTTTTTTAATATAATATCATTATTAATCTTGTATATTATGATGTAAAAAAATATTTATTTAGCCCGGTAAGTTAGTATGTGTCAATAGAACAATTATTATTTTTTAAATTAAAAAAAAAATATCACAGATCAACTTTTGCTAAGTAGCCTATGAAGGCATTCAAAGTGCTCATTTTTTTACCTGTAATGATCGCGCACGGCTCTATTATTACTGAGACAATCAATAAATAAATATGAATGGGTTATGAGAGCTTTTTTATGCATAATAAAATGTTTTGTGCTTAGTTTAGTAACTAGTATCATTTATGTTTAATATGAATAAATAAATAAACGACGTAAGTACCAGGTACATGAATATTGTGTAATCAATTAAAAATATTGTTTATAATTCATTGATGTCAACAAATTCACATGACTTCAGATTTTCAACATTCATTTCTACATATTTAGACACTCACCTTTTATAGTTTTGGACGAGGCATATTTTTTATCAATCGTGTAGGTTATTCAATTTGTTCTTTAGGAACGTATTTAATGATATGTAGGTACATTAAAAGTTTAACTGTTACATTTCTTACGATAGGACATTGTTTAAAAAATTACAAGATAAAAAGAACTTTTTATATACAACGTTTTTAAATTCTGTTAATTCTTGAACCATATAAACTTGACTTGACTAGCTAAACGATCAAAAAAATTTGTACTTAACATGTCATATTGATTTCCATAGTAACGCACGTAGGTATATATTAATAATTATTTGCTAGGACCTCAGACCCCTAGCAACCGATAATGGTGTCGAAATAACTTTTCATACAAAACAGAATTACTGAAAATGAATTCAATTCTACTTAAAGATGGCTAAAGTAAAGGCTACAAGCTAAGAAAAACGTTGTAATAAATGTGAATTGTAACCATACCAAAACTTCATTAGATTATGCATAAAAAGATTTTATGTTTATTTTCAAGCTAATGTCGGCGATAATTAAATTTTTAAGTCAACTTAATTTGATTGTTACATCTGAAAAACTACACTTTAATGATAAACGTAACCATAAAACAATATTATGTAATAATAATATGAACGAGCATATTTTATTTTCTTTGAATTTTAGTAAACATAATTTTTCTTTTTATTGTTTGTACATATTGTTCGTGAAGACTGGTGGTTTTGTGTAGCCTCCAGAGAAGGTGACGAGGTCCGCGCGCTGGAACGACCAAGTGAAGAAGCTAACTGGGAAGCAAAGGACTGCGAGGAGTGGAAAATATTGGTCACTCAGAATTTCAAGGTGGTTACGATCCTCATCCACGAGGGAATAACCAATAATAGAGAGATCCGTATTAGTTATTTAGTTAAACAAATCCGTTATGCCAAATTCTAGTGACATTAATTATGTAGGTATTATTTTAACTGAAATCCTAATATATTATAATTGTTTGGTCAGATACAATCTGTGGTCTGAAACTATTCAAGAGTTTTGATAAAAAGCTAAAAATTTTCGTGAGAATCGTGAATAATATTATTCGTAAATTTAATTTATCACGAGTTCCGAGAACCACCTGTGGATTTAGTCATCGTCAAACACATTCCTTCTGTATGTAAATGTTCATAATGTACCGATATATCGTACCGAAAACTCTTGCAGTAATTAATTTTGTAAAATGATACTTTGACGGAACTTTGAAAGAGATTGAAAAATACATTTTTATCGTAGGTGTCTGATAGACACAGACGAGCTATCTTTACTATTTTTTTTCGTAACCTCAAATGACTGCGACTAATAGGTACACTTATAAGACATATCGTCATCATCTTCATAGTTTTATCTAAAGTCACATAATATTTCAGGTTTTCCAAAAATACTTCATAAAATGGATCTGAAGAATGACTTAGGTAAGTGATGGAACAAAGTAGAGAAAATTATAATTGTTTATATCACACTGTGATAGAAATAAATCGAATATGTACCTCTATTTGAATTCTTTCTTTCGACCATGTCCGATCTAATAAGATCGCATGGGCCTCCACAGAGTGGAGGTGTGTATTAACAGATTTTATTTTTATGAGAAATGGATGTCAGCCACTTGCTCAAACTATTAGGTCCATACTCTGACTCATACACAAATTGAAAAACAGTAAGTGTACTTGCCAGACCCAGGATTTGAACCTGGGACCCTCGACACTATAGACCGGCGTTTAAACCACGCGGCCATCGTGGGTGTTTGAATGTGGGTGGTGTATTTGAATTACTTTCTCATTATAGTTAGATGATGTATGAAAAATGAACCTCACCATTGTATAGTAAGTAAAATCATTATTATTACTCCTAAACGAAGGAATCGCGTCTCGAAAAAATGGAATTAATAATGATGCTATTTTTTTCGAGAAATGGTTATTAGTTACTCGCAAAACTTATTGTGTACTTGAAAATACGATAAAATAGTATAAATTAAAGTAAATGGTAGACAGGTCCGTTTTAGTCCAGTACGAATAGATGATTTTTTTTATTTATTTAAAATATTTAATAAACGCTTTTCTTAAGGTGATACATCAGTGAAACGGCAAATAATTTTCAACTATAGGCGCGACAATATTTTGGACTCGCTCGCATTCTGACAGAGAACGTCGAGCTGGAAACACGTCACTTTGTTTCGTGATGGCGTCGGGCGTATTAATTCTTAAATCGTGTAAAGATGACTAAAAACGTTACCCATTTACTTTAAAAAGAAAACCTGTCAATGAATATATTATTATTGTTACTAATATAACAATAAACAGAACATAAAATGGACGTATGATGGATTTATATGACAAATTATATTTCGTTTGGCATGCGTCATTTACACCCGCGACCCGCAATCCGCGCATCGTCTAGCCACGATCTTTTTAGACCGTGCCTCAACTGAGGTACAGCCTTAATACGTTGCATCAGATTGACACCTACCTTTTCCATTGTATAATTATGTAAGTACTTAGGTACTTATACTTATGTGAGAATTTATTGATTTTTAACTATTTTAATTTGTTAGTATTTTACACACTAGCCAATATTTTGTGACCGACGGTACCTACGCATACGAACATAAGGTGATATAAGTCCAACAACAAAATGTAAAATTGTTCAAATTTCGCACGACTATAAAATAAATTACTATACCGTATGAATATAATAGTTAAATTTGTAGTTACCTGCTGTGCGTAACGTTTTGAAAACCTATCAAATAAAAATATAGGTAGGTATATTATTTATAAAACAGTGGTACACAATTTACGACAACGTCCTGTATAAAAGCCATGATAATGTCAATGATCTGACACTTTAGCATTTTTATTATAATAGCACTAGGTTTTAATGACAAACTCGTTTTTGGTTGAACATTTGATACGTCTGATTTCCCTTTTAGAGTTGGCATTAAGCGAATTTTATGAAATCAAAGATAAGAATTTGTTGAGTTATCAAAATATCTTATTATATTCAAAACCATAGTCGAGAAGTATATTTTTACAACGTTTTTCTTAGCTCGTATTTTTATTTGTCCGGTACAAATCTTGCAATCGATTTTTAACTAACTTCCCGACTAGCTAGACATTTAAAACTTTATTTAATACATCAGAACACGATGCCAATGCATTTTTTAAATACTTTTAGCAATCTTTAAGTAGAATTGAATTCATTTTCAGTTAATTCTGTTTTGTATGAAAAGTTATTTCTACACCATTATTGGTTGCTAGGGGTCTGGGGTCTTAGCAACTAAATTATTAATATATACGTGCGTTACTATGGAAATCAATATGACATGTCAGTATTATTTTTGTCGCTACATTTCAAAATCAGCCAAGTCCACCTTAAGGTATTTTTGACTTTTTTGTGAATTGCTGAAAAACTACTGCTTTCTAACATTCCTGCATTATCAAAATTTGGAATTTATTAATTTTAAATATTCTATACTGAAAATAATATAAACTTTCACCCTTGTGACTGTGTCTTTATGAAAACAAAAAGCTGTTTTTCTCCTATTCATCTATTATGGACTTAGCTGATTTTGAAAACTAGCGACACATTTCTATCAAGTATAATTTTTTTGATCGTTTAAGTTAGTCAAGTCAAGTTTATATGATTCAACAGAAAATTTAAAAACGTTGTATATAAAAAGTTCTTTTTATCTTGTCATTATTTAATAATATATTAAATCAATTTAAAGAATAAATTGAGGAGTTTTTTTAAATCATTATTGATATCATGGATACCTACATTCAATTGATACATTTGATGAAATATGTTTATGCTAGATCTATCAAGATTCATTTGTCTCAATTGCATATTTCCGTTTAGTTATATAAATAAATAATAATAAATTATGAAAGTTCCCAATAAAAGAATAATATTTTGACGGGTAAGGTAACCCGTCAAAATATTTCCTGTGATGTTCCCAGTATAGATTTAAATGAAAATGTTCGCTTGTTACGCTACAATATTATATACGCTCAAAAATGTATATAAACGTGACGGGTGTGACCGCATTGAAGCTAGTTTCAATATAAATAAAAAGTTATTAACATTTATTTTATATAAACATCGATGTTTCTCAATACAATACAAATATTACACGTAATATGAATTATTAAAAAAAATATTGCTGATGCATCTAAAAATCTTATTAAACTGGAAATTCAATACGCACAATAAAATTGAACACTTTTTTCTAGATTTTATCTTCATTTTTTAATTAAAAAAAATATTTTTATGCGTACCTACGCACGGCACGTATGATTTATATTTTTAAATATTGAATATCGATTCTTAGTAAGTTGTGTTATCCTTCTTAATTCATTGATGCTCTAGTATCTGCAGTAGTATTGCACTTCGTTTTACAGCAAAAAAAGCTAGAAAATAAAAAAAATAGTAAAATAGAGCGTAAAAAATACTTCCTGAAATTTTCCAATACTTTTAGTGCGTAAATATTGTAATATGTATAGGTAGGTGTGAAATATTTATGTTGCAAAAAAGGTTTGTAGGTAGGTACTTGATTGGTAATTTGTAATAAATAAAGTATCTAGTTAGTAATTCGTGATATTTTGCATAATATATATTTATTATCTATTAAATTACTAGTGGTCGTTTTAAGCTATTTAAATATACTAATATAAATAAAATAAATTGATACGTATATTATATTCCACGATTAAAAAAAATATATTTCACAAATCGATCGATTAATTAAACTTTTTTATAAACAGTATTTTATGTAAATGATAAACGTGATAGACAAAAAAATCATGTTTTCCATAGGAATGTACATTTTATTAGATTATAATATCTTTGCTGTAGATTTGTGGAACCTCCCATAAATAATATTTAATAATATCGTTTGTTTTTTTTTTAATTTGATGTTTAACATCATTTAATTATGGAGTTCAATACTGTGTGACAATTTAAGTACTAATTTAATTTACTTAATATAATAATAAATTAATTAAATGACATGACTATGGAATTCAAAATGTCCACTAAATACCTAAAATACAAAAAGCCACAAAGAAAGCTTATTGTAATATATTCAATTGAGTATTTTATTTATAGCAATAAATAAGTTTTATGATAATTTTTCGAATTGTTATAACAATAGTATCAGAGAAAACATTTTGGCTTTTACCTCAATTTTATTAGGTACGTATGGAAAAATGTTCATTCATACCGTGCGATCCTCAAACTTTTTCTTATGTTAATTTATCGATTTGCGTAATAGATCGTGGAAATATTTATGTGAATTATACAAGTGAGCTAAAGACACGTGTATATAACATGCTTATTTTTGAGTCATTCACTTTGGATAGAGTATGTAATGGGGGAAGCAATACCTCAATTATCAGTATAGTAATATTGTTAGTAACATTGTAGAAAACCATATTAAAATTGACACCTTATTACATACAACGAAAAGTAGCTTGAATATTAAAATGCAAAAAAAAGTTTTGTGGTCAAAAATACCAATCCTATACTTATGCATATTATCAGACAGAGGGACGCTATGAAAAAAGTGGTCCAGACAAAATATCAATAACATGGTTAAAAAATCTGGGGACATAGTTTCTTATTATCGGAATCTTGTAATTCTGGTAAATGATCTCAAAAGCGGAGATTACTTTAATGATTGTCAACCTTCATAGAGAAGATAAAACTTAAAGGAAAATTTCGAAAAATCATTATTAGGTACATAATATTATTTATATACTTATACATAATCATATATTATTATCATAAATTGTTATTCGTGAAGCAGATTGAGCATTTTTTTAGTTATACATTTGATTATATAGGTAGGAAAGATATTTTATTTAATCCTAGTGTATTTTTTGGTCTGATTATGTTCTATTTCCAAATATGAATATAAGACTTTTCATCGGCAGTTTAAGAATCACTATATTATTAGAGAATAAACACGTTTATGTTTAAATATATTTAAATGACATTCAGATCTTGTTTATATGGCAGTTTACCTTTGAACTCAATATCCAAATCGCGCGCGGGACATGACATACCAAAGCTTAATTTATATCACTTGTAAATATCTGACATGCACCATACCCAATAAACCGGATTTAAAATGTCTTTGACACTATGCCACACTCGTAAATATCTAGCGTGAAGGAGATGCAAAACGTATTACATACCTTACGCATATGAGCATAATATGTATCTACTAATATAATAATATACTTATTATTCAAAGTCAAATTCGAATTATCGTATTGGTCAATCACATATTTAAAGACTAGATAAGAGTTTTATCATAGCAGCATGTATTTAATTCGAACACATAATATAAATAGAAATAATCAATTAAACATATTATTATAGTTTAATGTAATAAACAGAGTAAATATTTTCAAGTTTAAGTCTCCTCTCATGTTTTGTACTGAATATAGATACCTACCGTAAATCGTATGTATCAAATTGTATATTATATCGTTAAGCTGTTCAATAGATTAGTTGATTTGCAATACGGATGTAAGTAGGTATTAGGTATTATAACCATTCAATTATTCGAATATATTATATCAATGATTTTTAGCACTCTTCAAGATGCTTCACTATTATATTTAATACCTATCATAAATGTGACAAAAAATATTGAATATTTACATTGATAATAGTATTTTCCATTGAACATGCTTGGTGACATAGTGCTTCTCTTTTAAGTCGTCGATAACGAAGGGTTCAACACCGTGTTTGACTAAAGTCATTAAATTCAATGTGTGTTTGATCCAGAGCTGAGGCTGAGACGCAATGGGTTGGGATAATGGCTAAATACCTCGTATAATTGTACATATAGTAATATAAGCTATAGGTACCATTACTTACTTACTTTCTTAAACTGGCGCTACAGACCAATCAGATCCATAGCTGACTACTGCATAACCGTCATTAATATCTACAGACATGTCTATCCCGAGCTCTCTCTGCAGTCGGTCACATTCAGCCTCTCTACTTCCATTATGGCGTTATCTGTCCATCTTCTCTTGTGACGGCCTAGGGGCCAAGTACCTATAGGGGTTCATTCATAAATACTATAGATAGCTCTAGATCCATCGCATCTAACAACGTGACCGTCCCATCCAAGTCTACTATATGTATAATAATTTAAAAAGGAGATGTTAGTTAGTTAGTTAGTGAGGAGGGTTCGTTAATACTTAGTTTATAGATTACCTATTGTTGATATTAAACGATTGCGTATGTTTTCAATCTTATTTATATATTACTATATTATCTAATCGTAGTAGGTACCTATAACAATAATGAACTATATTTTTTATACATATACTTATTTATAAGTACCTATATAATATAAGTAGGAGGACCTCATGAAAAATAATATGATATAAAATAGTAAAAACAAAACACTCAGAAAACTTTGTTACTAAATTAAAATAAAATATTAAATTTAGAAATTAAATATAGTCAGGGCTTTTACTATGGATATAAAAGGATATTTTTATAAGTCTGTGATATAAAATAGCTTTATTAAAATGTGATTCCACAACACATTATAATATGGAAACCGATGAAAAGCTCCATTCAACAAAAAAACTTTTTATGTCAAACATATCAAAGGCTTCTTTTACTGCCTCGTTTAAAGTAAGTACCTATTCAAAAATTGCTTTGCTTAAAAATACACTGTTAATATAATGTTTACGTTCATAAAAGCAGTTTATCATATTATACAGTAAAAAAAACATTAAAATTAAAATTTTGTACGAGGGCGTTACGGTGACATTATTTTTTAATTAATTTTTACTCCTACAGTAAGTATATAAAAATACATTAAATATTATCAAACCGACGTTGTAAAAATAAAAGAGAATTTTGCATCATAAATATATTAATATAAAGTATCAAATTGCAAGTTGCCACCGAACACGGCTCGATTTCAAGAAAATGGCAATTTTTATAAATCACACAGAGAAGAGCAAACTGAGGGGTTTGTTCTAAGAAATAACACAAACAAATTGTCCAGTGTTAATCCGCGTGCAAATTGTTGCTTTATTGAACATGATTATGTAAATTAGGTATTTGATTTAGCACTAGATTTATAGACGTTTCGAATTGTTTATATTATACCTACCTACCTTCATATTTATCTTCAAATTCACATTAGCATTTAGTCATATAGGTGTTTCACATGGTGCATTTGGTATCATATTATATCTACTATTAATTATAATATATTACGAAAACTATATAACTACGATTTATAAATTTCTCGGGAAAAATTATTTTGAACTTATGTAGTAGGTACCTGCAGTGCACATTATGTATGTTAATATGACTTCATTGAATAATGAAATATGGTTCTCGTGTCAATTTGTCAAGTTAAGTTTATAATGAAAGTAATTTTGTCGGTATATAGATACCGAGTACATATATATAGTGTAAAAAGTTAAGCAAATGCGACTTCTTCTCATACGCAGGAATCAGACACTGCCAATGTGATTATTGTTACGGTTACTATTGTCGACTGTTTTTACATAGAGGCTATGGCATCGTCACTCGTAACTCTAAATTATTCATCTTCATTCATCGCAAGACGGATGTGATATTTCAGGATGCTGTATAATGTATATCGATCGATTATTCTATTTGATGGCATGATAAAGGTTGATAAGTATATTTTTCTAAAATTAATTTTTGTGTGTTATAGATTAAATTTATAATTATTTTTAATAATTTCTATTCGACAATACCACACGTACTCAATGTAGCAGTGGCGAAGGGTGAAGGTAGGTTGTAGAGATCTGGTGCACACTAAGCTTTATTAGTCATACATATTTGATTTCATTGAATTAAGTAAACAAATTGTAGATTGTGCTGGTTAGTTTTTAAAATTCAATTAAATTATATTTATTAAATATCTAAAAAAATCTTTAAATCACACATCATCTCTTCTATTTTAGTTTAAGATATTCTTTAAATGAATTTAAAAAAACTAATTACCACAATCTACAATTTGCATTCTTAGTTGAATAAAAACAAATAAAAATGGCCAATAAAGTTTAGTGTGCATTTTTTGTTTGATCTCCACAGCCTATCTCTACCCTTGGCCACTGCTATGCAGTCGTTTTAATACGTTGTCATCGATAATTACTATCTATGTCCACCAACCAGTAAAGTCTTATTCTTCTTCGGCCATATCCGCCTCTTAGTTGGAGCATATAGACACCACCCGGTGCCTCCAAGAATCCCTGTCGCTCCCCAGTCTTCTTACTTCGTTCCAGGTCAAACCAGCATCCCGTAGCTCCACCGCATACACTCTATCGATAGTATTTAGCGGCCTTGGCTTGAAGAACAGGCAAGCCAGGTTGAGGTTCTCTTCTGGCATCCGCAGCACGTGGCCGAGCCATGTCCAACGTCGCCTCTTCACTTTCAGTGTGATCAGAGACTGCTTGGTACGTTCTCTTATCTCCTTGTTGCTCCTAAAGTCATACCACACACTCAATATCCGTCGCAAACACCTGTTTTTGAAGCTCAGTATACGGTTGCTCTGAACCTTTGTATGGTGCCATGATTTGCTATCGTAAAGCAGCACCATCAGAATGCAAGCATCGAATAAGCAGCATTTGGTTTTAACTGAATACAATCGTGAGTCCCAGACATTCCTCATCGAGTTGAATGTTGCTCCAGCCATTCCCATTCGGATAGCGAGCTCTTTCTGCGAAATGCCATTTCCCGTGATGTGTACCCCAGGGTACTTGAAGCTGTCGATGCTCTCGAGTTTTTGTCCGTCGTTAATCAGAGGGAAATCTGGATCAGGACAGGTGCTATTACACACAACGTTGGTTTTCTTCGCGTTGATTTTCAAACCAACGCGAGATTAAGTACCAAAGAAAAATAGAACATGATCGAAAGATATATCTAGATGCCATTGGGTGGATAAGATATTTAAGTTAATAATTACGCTGTAAGGCAACTAATTCAGAAGACCTGCAGTAAATGAATTAACTTGCAAAGGCCTTAATGCAGCATTGATTATTTTCAATAACTTTCATTACATCCCGGTTTCAGAATTATTTAATACCGAATGCAATACACATAACTACCATGCAGTGCGCACTGACGCACATCATCGTCTGACTTGACTTGACTTTGGATCATCCTTCAGTGGTTATGGGGCTCACTGCGTTAAGCATTATCCCCTTCGTCTCTATTTTCTGGTCGCTGGTGAAGGTTTCTCTGAGTTTACGTGTGCGATTTTACTCCGGGACTTGAGGAGACCCGTTTATTTCGGGGTCTTGAGGAGACCCGTTCGAGTCTTGAGGAGACTCGGGTGAGGTTATTTGATCCTCTATATGGCAAGGGGTGTTGTTTAATAATGATTTTAATTTTAAACTCTTAGTTAAAAATGAGAAGGTTTTTAACTAATGATAGATATAAGTTTTTTTTAGGCATTCACACTCGAGCCCCCGCCCGGACCCCCGTCACTACCGCCCGAGTTTCCGCCCATCAGCCGATCATCAACCGCCAAAGGCCAGCGGCGGTATTGCCTTTTTGCTTGGAGACGTCAGAGGAGGAGGAGTTTGAGTGTAGCATCGGGACATCGGAATCATGCACGGGGCGGAGTTCATCGTTGTGAGTACGCCGCGCCAGCTCACTGTCCCATCCAGTTTTAGCGGGCTTGCCAGCACGCCATCTCAGGAGGCCTGTCATGTTCGTTTCGAAGCGTACACCACACCAGTCCAAGCGAATGAAGTCGAAGAAGAAGAACAGAAAAACGGCAAACAAACGATAACCAGTCGTATTGGGATGTTAGGCCCATCATGATTGCTCATCAAAATTTGAGCCGCGGTGGGGTGAAAAACTCCGGGAGTGTTTGTGAGACACTCCCGGCCAAAAACCCTGCCGCTGTGATTTGTATCTGTAAACTTTATTGTAAAAAGAACAGGTTAGTAAAAGGAAGGAGAAGGTTGTGGTTGGTTCCCCGTCCGATTATAGTCCTTGCGTTTTGGATGACCCTCAATCGCTCGCTCTGGTTTTGAGGGCGGATTTGGCTTGAGTTGGTCAGGTCATGGCAGCTAGGGCTGAAAGCATATGGGCAGCTTTGGATCTGTAAAAGAAATGGTAGTTAGTTCGGTTTTCTTTTTTTGGGTCGAATCTGTTTTGTCTTGTTGGGACCTGTTTTCAGCCTTCTTAGTATGGTCCTGGGT
Organism: Rhyacophila brunnea; assembly: GCF_057557595.1. Taxonomy (NCBI): domain Eukaryota; kingdom Metazoa; phylum Arthropoda; class Insecta; order Trichoptera; family Rhyacophilidae; genus Rhyacophila; species Rhyacophila brunnea. Next base: position 823,170 of record NW_028232796.1, on the reverse strand, counting down.
CTGTCGTGTTCCATAATGGTGTTTTCGTCATAATCCTTAAGGCTTTTAATAGTTGGGTTTGGGTGATTGTCTAGCGATGCATAAAACTTTGTAGTCAGTTTGCCAATGTGCTCTTCTAGCGTTTCCACTTCTAGGTCTCTGTGCAGGGTTGTGCCTCGAACGTAGTTTGGGGCGCCTGTAATTGCTCTTAGGACTACGTTTTGTACTACTTGGAGTTTTTTGGTGAGGTTTGGGCTACCGTGTGCCCATATGGGGCATGCATACGTCATTATAGGTCTAATTATTGCTGAGTGTAATAGCAGTTTGCCTCTCGTTGAGACTTTACTGCGGTTGCCTAGCATTGGGAGTAGTCTGGCTTTGATTATTCTAGCTTCTCTATTTTTGGAGTTGATATGTTTAGTGAAAGTAAGATGCTGATCTAGGTGGAGTCCTAAGTACTTAACTGAGTCAGACCATGGGATAGTCTTCTTGTCCATGACTAGGCTATTTCTGTTTTTGCAGTGTCTATCATATTTGTGGCGGAAAATAATTGCTGCGCTTTTGCTGGCGTTTACTTTGATGCGCCACTTGTTGCACCATTTAGCTATTTTATTGGCTGCTAACTGGACTAATTTAGTGGCTTGGTTAAGTCTGATTGATTTAGCTAGGATTGCTGTGTCATCTGCGTATTGTGCGACTATGCAGGATCATGATGTTCTCTCCAGCCCATATCCCATGTGCGGTGTCATCACCCACGTGCGCCAAAAACATCGCTATAAAAATCTGAACGCATCTCATAAATATCGGTTGCGTCGTGTTACCAGAAAATGTATTGGTGCTTTGATTTTAAGAGAACAAACCGAAAGCGATCGACGGTCCGATAGCGAACTGTCCGCGGGAGACGTGCAAGGCGACGATAAAAAAATTATCATCTATCGTATCTGTTTCATTAATAAAATTAAGTTATTTAAATAGCTCTTGTTTAATTAATTCGGTAAACTGGTTTATCTAATGTCTTCTAAAGTCAAATATATTTAGCAATTAAGGACACCCAGGACCATAAAAATAGTCACAGTAAACTTTGAATTTGTTGTAAATTAGACAATCGTTTATTATATTTTACACGAGTATTACTAATTACCGATTTAAAATGATGTTTAGCAATAGAAAATATTGCAAAATATACATATATTATTATTATGATAACTATATTTCATTTTTCCTATATTTTCCATATTTGAATAATTCATCAAACAAATCATCGATGCAAAGATGAAAATAATGACAAATTATTCCACTCTGGAAAAAGTAAATCGAATATGCCTAACTTGCGTGAAATTATTTACTAGGTACTGTAAAAATGGTTGTTTTTGGTTTATGAAATTTATGAGATTTAATATTTTATAATTTAATAGATTATAGAACGACGATATCATAATAATATTATGATGTCCAAGAAATTATCATACAAATTAGTAGGTAGATAAGGAATTTTATTGTTACTGTGCGAAAACATCTTCTTGGCTACGTAAGGAAGCGCTGTTGGCGACTAAATGGGAGGAGCTTGTTAAATTATAATGGAAGTGCGGTTAAAAATGGGCGGAGCATATTAGTTCACAGTTTTAACACGTAGCCAAGAAAATATTTTCGCACTATAATCATTAAATTCAAATAAGAATCATGACAACCAACTCTGCCGTTGAAATATGTACGTTTATAGATCATAGTAATTCTAACAAAAATCCATTCATCGTAGGTAGTATTACACCCCGAATGGTCCCCATTTGTGGATGTCTTTGTGAATCTAAAGTGGTTCGAACCATTATCAAGCTGACGCATAGTAAGGGTTGATTGCGAGAATAAATAAATAAATAATGATACAAATATAACTGGCAACATTGTCTAAGAGGGCTCGCACATCAGAACTCGCCGCATGCGTCTTACGACGAATTCGTCGATGTGACGTCATCGTAAACCAAGAAACAAACGTTATCAAATGGAGCTTCGCGGATTGACCGATGCAACTGCGACGCTGCGACGCTCCTGCATGCTACGAATTGCGTTTGCTAGAGCCTGCATGTCGATATCGAAAAATGTCGACTCCGCGCATGCGCACAGCCGCACAATCGGCCATTTTTGTCTCTGTCTCTGTCTACACTGTCATTGCTCGCTCATTGCTGGTCACCGCGTTTGACGTTTGTTCATACAATCAACACAATAAAAATGGCAGACGAGAGACTTCTCCTTAAATGTCTCCGGTACCAATACATAACAATCGCTGTTTCTGCGTCTGATGACATATTTGCGCAATGGCGTCGTCTAGCTAGAGTATATTTTGACGTTTCGGGAGATTACGCGCGAATGTCGATGTCGCTAGGCAGATGTGCGAGGTTGTAACATGCAACATTCGCCGGGGGTCTCGGAAGTTTTGATTTATGGCCGTCAGGCACACAAAGCGAGTTGTGATGTGCGAGCCGGCTTAATGCCGTTAAAAATATATGAATGGACACGCCGCATTTTGTACTCACTGACAGCCATTGATATACTACTAGATGAGAAGTTCCCATACAAGTGTCATTTTAAAAATGTACCACAAAAGAAGATATTACGAATATCGTCTTATAATATTTCCTTGTAGGTATAATGCGTTAAGACCGTTAACATGGATTACCGAATTTCACCCCTATTGCCTTGGCTGTAAAACTAAATTTGCGTTCTTGGAATAGTGACCCTAAGGGTACTGCAACCCAAAGCTTGCAAGCTACCAAAAATTCATGTCTGAGCGGACAGAGCAAGTCGTCATGCGCTGACTATTAGTTAGAGTAAGATGCAAGCTAGATCGGGCTTACTTATAATTATTGCCAGGTCGTTTTCGAGACAAATATTAAGTGAGCTTATATCGAGTTAAGTCCGCTGATATTAAAACAGTAAGTTTTAACACTGGCCGAGTCGCTGAAAATCGGGCGTCATTTTAAGAAGCATATTATGATTCATCTAGTAGTATATCAATGCTGACAGCTAACAATTTTCCCGCGCAGGAGACGCTTTTTGACATCCAAATTGTAAACGCATACATTACGCGCTCCGATAAAAATTATAAAAATGTAGTATGCAATCATAAAGTAATATTTAAATGAAAATCGCCATTTTCGACCATCGTTCCGGTGTTATTTATTCACTTCCAAGTCCCAATGACAGACGATGTCCAAACACTACCATACTGAGCAAGAAGAGGAAGCATCTTCTCGCTCTCGACTTGACGGTAGATGTCAGTAGATATGTAATTAAAAATACCTCAGAAACATACGTACAAAAAAATAATATTTGTACCGAGCTGAACTCAAACCTGCATCTATCGGATTCTGGCCAATATGACATAAATCAATTAAGCAGCGCTCGAAATGGACAGGAACGCACCGGAGCGCCGTTGTGGTTCGTGGAATTCCAAAATATACCGTTCCGGCTCGTGGATTCATTTAAAATTGCGCTGCGGTTCGTTAGATTGAGATATTTATGTGTGAATGTATCTTTTAAAGTTTTTCTCAAAATTAAAAATTAACGAAGTTATGTCATGCCGGGCATGCAAGGGTTAAAAATAAAATTTATGACATCCCTAAATTTCTTTCAATTTTCTTTTTTGTGTCGATACATCCGTGTCTAAATGCATTGTCTAAACACTCCAAATAATTGCATACTTACATAAAAAAGTAACTACAGCTGCAAGCTACAAAAGAATTGTGCCTTTGCTGACATTGTTTGAAAACCTTTTGTACTTTAATAACTTAAATTCAATAAAAAATAAAGTTGGCACCTACATATTTGTATAATAATTTCTAAAGTATGAAACATCTCAGTACAGTTTCGCTTTTACCTTTGACTGGTATGCATTGCGAATTTACTTACCTACTAATTTATTACTTATATTTTATTGTGAGTGATAAAACTTATTTATTTTCATCGCCATCTAATCGCCGTGTTAATTTTATACATCTATTTTTGCGGGCAAAATTTTCGGTGGTAAAATTAATATGATAAAGTTTGGTAATTTAAATCGTAAAATTCCGCTAAAATCTACTTATTAGTGATAATTGCTTGTTTTTTAAAACATTTTGTATTATTTAAATTTGTTCTCTTAAATTTAGTTAAACATCTCAGCAGGCGATACCTTTCTATATATTACATATACCTAAGTATATTTTATTATTCATAACATATAATGCTGTTGACCAGTGGCCACAAGCAGAATTTTTTCGTTTTGAAAATGATAAATATGAGTGGATATTTATAAATTTTATGAAGGTTTAATTAAGTAGTAGGTACTTCGTGTAAATCTGCTAAAACATTAAGAATTCACTCCGATAAGCATTTAAGATCGACAATACAGTTGAAACAGGGTTTTCTGATTCAATGTCATTTCGACAATTGACTCGACGTGTTAAAAAATATTTATGACGTGTCGTAAACCCTTATTTTTACAATGAATAATAAATGAATGCACCATTATGCCATTTTCCTACAAAAATGTTTTTGGTATGAAACTATTGAATAGCCTACCGTAATTAGTTTATTTTTAAGGGACGTTTCTATTGTGTTATAATTACATACGTTGTAACTTGCTACATTAAAAATAATAGAAATAATAGATACCTACTATGTAGAGAACTTTTAGTTAATTTTTTGTTTGTAAATTTGTTTTAAAAAAAAGGAATATCCTCCAATAAAATTGTATTACTATCATAATAATAAATTATTGTTCTGTATTATCATTATTCATCACCGTGGCAATAATAATGACTATAATGAGACTAGGTAAGGACAAACATCACAAATTGAATCGTTTAGTTTAAAATACACTCACAAATTAGGTAGGTACGTGTTCAGTGCGGACAACAAATAATTTTAGATGGTAGTCATAGATTAAATAAATACGGTGGTAAGTTCTTTAATCTGAGGTGGTAAGTGTACGTATATTACAATAATGGTAACCAAAGCATCATCATTGTAACATATAGGTCATGGTCTCCACAACGAGGGGCTAAGAGGGCTCTAGCCTGGGAGCCCGTGCTCAGGAGGAGCCCGGCGAGGCGAATCGACCAGATAAGTGAGATAAAGACACATCACAAATTTGCTTTAATAGTAAAAAAAGAATTTTCTTACAATACTATTATTTATAGTTATGTGGTTATACGAAACAATTCTTAATTGTTTATCAATACTCGACATCTCCATAATTCGTATGGATGTTTTAAAATATACAATAAAACACTAAATATACAGATTATTGTTACCCCGTACATACTGCCTTTATTCTTAGCGATAAGAAGGGGGCCCCACCAAAGATCCTAGCCTGGGGGCCAGCTTCACGATGTGGGGCCTATGGTATGGGTATATACATACACTACAATATTAGTCCTTATAATGTTGAATATAGGTAGGTACCTACTGATTAATGACAATTTTATATTATTCTATAGGAATCGTATTTAGCAACTCGAGTTGCACCTTCCGTCATGTTTTATCTTATATAATTAATGATACTTCTTCTTCTACCCTGTCATGTCCTAATATTGGGGCATAGGGCAAGCATTGGCGCCACTTCCCTCGGTCCATCGCCATGCGCCTCCCGCCATGTCAGACTTGCAGCAAATAGGTCGCTTTTGTAGCACCGCTGTAGGGTGAGGGAGAGGCGGCCACGGCGATGGAACCATTGAGGCTGTGCCACAAGGGTACGAAGTGCCGCACTCTTTGGCGGCATCCGGAATACGTGTCCCAGCCACGTAAATCGTCTCTTCGTGATAATTTCAACCACCGCAGGCTGCTGTGCTCACGAACTCGGGTATTTGTAACGCGGTCGTACCAATGAACCCCTAAGATTCGGCGGAGACATCGATTCCCAAAGCTCAAAAGCCGATAATTAATGATACACCATTGGTAATTTAAAATGCTATAATTACGTAGTTTGGTGATGATGGTTTGAAGCTTTTCTTAGAAGTAGGTATGGCCTAATGGCCCTTATGGTGGAGAAGGTTCAAAAGAAATCTTTGAGGATCCTTTGTTTGAAGCTGTGTGGATGCCATCCATGGCTTTATCCGATTGATTTATCTTAAGAACGCTTACACAGTGTGTTCAACCAAATCGCTTCGGATATTGGTATATTCCTCCTGCGTGAGAACGAGTTTATGTGAACGATTTATAAATTCTTTGTTTTATAACTTCTTAAATAATTAAATGGCGTAGTTAGCTCTATCGGTGTACAGATATGTACTGTATAAATTTTGTATTTACTCGTCTCTGTATAGGTACTTACTATTTTTTCTAATAGTTGCTGCATCTATTTCTTTATTTTTAAACACTATTTTAATACTATTTCTTTGATTTTTTTAAAAATATTCTGTGCTCGTCTTGAATCTATAATATGTAAAATTTGTTATATGTAAATTAATTTTTAATTTGAATCTTTATGGTAGGTATGTGGATATGTTGTTTTTTAAGATTAATTAATTAACAAACTGAACTATCCCAAATGAGACAGTAATATAAGTTATAAGCAGTGACGAGTGGTGGTAGAAGTAACATGCCTGCTGATTATGGGTGGTAGATAAAGTAAGAGTAAAGAATAATACAATTCTTGACGGTATACTTTGTTGAGACGAGGTTCTTTCGCCTGCGGCGCTGGCAATCCTTGGCCACTTGCTCAATATACATCCACGTAAGAAGTTCAAAGTTTATTGTTGCATCTATACATCCAACGTACGTACGTATGTAAAGAAAAAAATTAAGCATACCGTTTTTTCGGAAAATTATAGAGCGTTCCTGTTCGTGAAATTTTCCATTTCGAGCACTGCAATTAAGCAATCAATACTCATCACGCATAAAATAATAAAATAACAACCATGCGCCAAATGTGTTATCTCAAAATCTTTTGTGCTTACAATAAGATTATTTATTTATTTAAAAAAGACACATTGAGCACATAACAAATTATTAATTCAATACGTTCAAAACATGACATTTAGAATAAAAAGTATAGATTAATCAACTTAGTAGAGAAAAAAACAAGCAAATAATTTTATAGCAAAAAAAAAAAAAACAGCAATAATTCAAAAAAAAAGTACAAATTAAACAATAAAATAGATTTTTAAAAACAGTATATATAACGCATCGCTAAAAATGTCTAAACCTCTAGGGAGTGCATTGACCAGCCGCACAGCCCTCGCTATTGGTGCCTGGTGAGCCTGATATGAAGAAAAGGCTTTCACCCAAAATAGGTCATGGCTGCAACCACGGGTGCAAGACCAATTATTGACGAATGCATACAATTTCATATTTTTCATAAGGATTGGAAACTATACCTACCACGTAAGAGCAGGGAAAAAACTTTATGAACAGAAGTGACCTACGAGCTTCAAAAAAATGAAAAGCGACTCCAGATAATGGACCCATATTCAAGAATACTTCATAATAACGACACATATTAGAGTGTACGTAAAACATTTGGAATCTTGAATGGCTTGGCTTGTCTCATGACGAATCCTAGAAGCTTGCTCGCATTTAACGCCGTAGAAGTAATGTGTGAGCGATATGATAAACGTGAGTCAAACAATATGCCAAGATCTTTTATTAGCAAATATGTATTTACCTTGAATCGTAGACGACATATTTTAAAACTTGGTATTAACGAATTTGTCGTTGGTAATATTTTTTAATTTACTTAACTATTTTTATTCGATGAATTTGATATTGAAAAGTCGATATTTTTGATATTTTTGCATAATAGTTAAAGAATTTAAATTCTTAAACTTTAGTAGATAACCATTTGAATAAAATATAATTTGTAATACACTATTGACAGTAAATTTTAATGGTATTTACTTAGTCTCTTTTAGGTAGGTACCTGCCTACTCACATTATAATATAAACGAACATCCGTCGCCCATCTCCCAACTCGCGAACGAAACTCAAATTGCGCGTCAGAGCCTTGGGCTTTCACGATTTTCGGTTTGTTGTATATTGAATTTTTATTCTGTCAAATTCAAATAAAACACTCACAACTCTCCGAGGTCTGAATTGTTTTACCAGAAAAAAAGACCATAAAAAATATTTGTTATAGATACATAACTGTTCCGGTCGATGTTATCTACTAATCTATCGTCTTGTTTGTTTAGAATTTTTAGCGATGACGCATACAAGTACATACTGAAACCAAGTTCTTAGATATTATACCATTAAAATTATAACTGTCATACATAATATATCGATGGCTCAGTTCCATTGTGCTACAACTAGGAATTGGTAGTTTTAAGTAATCATTGATGAATGTTTTGACTCACCTACACTGACTTATTGAAAAGTGACAAAAATATCGGTCCTACGAGGGCAACTACTGTCCGATAACAAGACTTGGTCGATAATCGGAAGTCGCTGTAGTCGAACATAGAAGATTTCTCAGTGACGTACCTGTCATGGCGGCAACGCGTGTTTAAATAATGTATCGTCTTTCTTTTTAGGTATGACTCCTTTTCTCCTTCGCAATAAACAAAAAGTTTAGTGATAATTGTTTTAATATCATTCCTAATCGTTTTAGACATATTTTTTTTATAATAAGCAAGAAATTGTGTAAATTTACAGATCTGTACACTACGGAAGCGTAAAATGAAAATGATAAATTTAAGGGCGTTCCTCATTTGAAAACGGAAGTGCGATTAACTAAACATAAGGGACTTGTTAGTTCACAGTTTTAATACGTGGACAAGAAGTTCTTGTTCGATAGTAGGTAGTAATTTTTTGGAGTTGTAATTTTGTAAAAGTGAAGAGGAGCGATATACGAATGTAATTGTTAACGTAGCTCAAAGCTTAATTTTTTTGACTTATCACACTATGGTACTGAGCCATCGATATAATATATTGTTATATAAGTATTAGGATTCTTTGATATTCATTAAAAAACAATAACACTATTATGAAAGCATTCATCAGTCTGGTAAATTACTATGGTTAAGACGGTGTCGGCTCAATTCCACGCCTGGGTGTGGCTACTCCTGTACATTCCCCTTTCTTCACGTGAATCAATTTTTTTTTCAATACATTCGACGAAAATATTTGGATAAGAATCGTGTGCACAAAGAATTATAACAAGACATCACTAGTATTAGTTTGATAATAACATTTTTTTCCTGCATCTCACATAATGCATACTAAACGGCGGATATTGACATTCACAGTGCAATAAATATCTGCTTTTAATTTGTTCTTCAGGGTGCCGTGAAGTAACTAAGGATTATGGCCGATATGATTAAATTATATTGAAATATTTTTCTAGTTATTGTTAGATAATGAACATACAATTTTATTTGAGTACCTAATCAATAGATTGATGACTATAATAATTAAATTCTCTTCCGAAAATGTAAAAACACGATTACAAGCTACCGACGTTACGCGAAATTTACAAAACAGGAGAAGTCGTTAAAGTTTTTAATGTCCATTAACTGTGAATATTTTTAGAGATTTTGATGAAGTGTATTTTTTTATAAAAACTGCAAAAATACGGTTATGTATTACAAAGTTTTTTATTTACCACCAGACGTAAATTTCCGCTGTTTTATCCTATTTTAGTATGCTTTTGTATTTTTTTTATTACATACATCTTTTGAGTATTATAATATTGAACAATTATATTTTATATACTTAGTTAAAAGAACCTATAATACGGGAAAAGTTTTTTGAAAATGCGATGAATATATTTTCCATTCAATAGTAATAGTAAACGGTCACTGTATTCTGCAGACAGGTACTATGTATATTTAAATATAAAAACATAACGTATTTTACTGGTATATGCCTAGCTTACAATGTGTCATCTTTATTTTATCTGTATTAAATCTAAAATGGTAATATACTACCTCATTATTATTAAATGGTATAAAATCAAGATTTCACCGAATTTAGACCACCAGCATTATCTATTTATTTAAATATTTGTTAAATTTTCTAACGGAAAATCATAAAATATGCCTTGTACAGAACGTCTATTGTTTTTTGATAAAAATAGGCAAGTACCTATTTTAAAAGTCATGAATTGACTACATTCCATTGGAAAATTTATTCACTGTCGTTTATTTTTGAACACCATGTTATCAAGTTTATACCGCTTTTTACAGTGGTCATGAACTTTTGAAAAAATGTTAAAATTTTGCTTTATTTATAATATAAGTATATGGTAACATTAAAGAAATATAATTGTAAGTACCACTTAAACCAAGGTTTCAGTGTACAACAGTGATAGATTAGAAGCAGTAAGATATAATAATAATTATTTCTTATTATGTTGTCCGGAGGTGGATTTCGTACAACAGAAAGCTCGTATACACTCTTCGTAAATACAACTCTTCTATTTTATCTTTCAAAGTTACCTGCCATGTAAAATAATCCGACTTATACATCGATGCAATGTTATTATTATGAAAAAAATGGTAAAATTATGAGGTTATGCAATTATAAACATGATATAGTTTAATTGTTGTCAAGTATTTAAGCTTTACAATAGGTATTTCAAGAACATAATATTACCTATTATATCAGCAACTGTCGTATAGACGTACTTCGTTTTGAACTCTTTATTAAAAAATTCAGTAACGTATTTTCACATAAATCAAAATAAAAAATGTATAAGTTTAGTAATTTTGAGTGAATTATAAAGTAATACATAAGTACGTATAGTTTATTTAATTTGACTGATATGTACCTACCTTTTATTAAATATAGTAAAACATTAACCATTTACTAAATTCTTATCGAATGATTTCTTTAAAGATTTATACATGCAATGCAAATATCAGTAGGTATTTTAATTTTCGCGTAACAATTCGGCGTTAATAATATTGTATGAACATGTTATTATCGACATATATTTTTCATTATTGCTGTTTAAATCTATTGCCGGGTATTCATTAACGAGCCGCATCTGTAAACATTGTGGATACGGTAACTTGTATGGACGTAAATAATTAACTCGCATCTAGAGTTGGTTACAGTATCTATAACGGTTACAGTTATGTCTCGCTAATGAGTACCCTGCTTAAATTCGCTGCGTTCAACGCAACTGGTGCGTTGACCAACAGGTGGCCATTAGATATAATTAGCATGTTATTTAAATGTGGTAATTAAATATTAATTAAAATGTTCGCAGTGAATGGGTTTTAAAAGATCATTTCTTTAAATTTAAGGAATAATACACAAAATTTGTAAAAAATATAATTCGTTATAATAGAATGCACTTAAATTGAAAACACCCCTAATAACTACTATGTAGTTTAATTGGTAAAGTACGTTGGCGCGAATCCAGTGGTCATAGGTTCAAGTTCCGTCGGGCGTCGTATTTTCTCAAAAAAAAAATATCTGAGATTATGTATGTTCAATATAATCAAATAGTGAATACGCTCGAATAACATGTGAAAATGTTCTCAATGACTGTTGTCGAATGGCGTTTGGCCTTATTTGACTCTGAGAACGTTTACGCATTTTAAATGTGATGAGATAATTTATTTCAACGATAAAAGTTTACATATAAAGAGACGATTATCTTATTATCGAATTCGGCTGATGCGTTTTACCTTCAACGAATACATACCATTTTTAAAATAAATAAAATGTAAAATAAAAAAAGCATTACCGTTTTTGCCCCCAAGCGGACTACACGTGAACGTAATATTGATAGGATTTTTCTGCGGAATGATTGATAGTCATTCACCTACCTTATTGGGTCCTTACTCAGCATTAAGAACACATTGAAAAAAATGCAATATGCAATTTTGCCTGACGCTGGGTCAAAACCGAACACGTGGCTTCGCAATATTACTCCTTATAATAACTCCACTATATAACACTTCAAGTAATTATATGGATAATTTTGTAATATAATAATAAATTATTTACTATTGTGAAGTAAATAGATACTTATATTGAAATGATAATTATATAGTTTACACGAAAACATGCGTACTCTTAAGTTAAGAGTCTTAAGCCGCATTTAGACCAAGTGAGCGAATGCTTGTTCTTCCTCCACTCCAGCAAAATTCTTATGCTCGCTCAACAAAAAGCGTTTATGTCAAGATAATTTCACTGGAGTGGGGGAAGAGCAGACATTCGCTTACTTCGTCTAAATGCGGCTCCAAATACTTACTTCAGATTCTTTGTTTTTAACAATAAAATGAGGAAAGCATGCCAAAAATTATAACATGATTTTATTAAAAATAGGTAGAAGTGTTCATTTTTACTTTTGAACTTATCGCACCCCCAGTAAAATACTGTAGTAATCCAGAAAATGGCATTTTGCAGGAGAGCCATTTGAAGTTTCAAATATTCTTTGTAAATACAGGAAAAGTCTGAATGTAAAAATTATTCTTTATTTTTATGTAAAAACATGATCTATTTTCAACTGTATTCATCATTTTTCTCTAAAACATATACAAATAAAGATATTTGAATATTTCTGAGTTACGACAGTATTTTATTAGGACATTTGAAAATTTCATGGTAAAATTTGAATCAACTCAATATTTTCTATGTAAATTTCCCTACCATCACTCTAATAATTTCAACTAATTTGTTGGGCACTGTAAAGGAAGGTTTTCAAAATATTAAGTTATGGTACAATCTTTAAAGATTTATTGAAAATATACAAGAAAAATACAATTATTAGTTCAAAACAACAAAAAAATACTTAATTATTTTATTTAATGGGCAAATAAAATTTCTAGATACGATTTTTAATTTTTAAACATCACTTGGAAGAGAAGCAACAAAATCATGATAAAATTCACGATGTTAAGCATTTCAGAGAGAAAGCAAATCCTTCTTTTTAATTGTCGTTATTTTTGGCCGCTCTTGATATGCTTTGGATGAATTGAGACCATCCATCGGTAACGGTTTACCTATTTTCCATTGACGAACATTCAATTTACTACATTCTTCATGATAACTTGTTTTAAAAAAATAATGTATGGATAGTCTCTGTCTACTTTTATAACTTTAATCTTCTGCCACAAAAATTTTTCTCCATTTTCATCCGTGTTGTAATTTTTACCGATTTCATCTGCTAGTTTTTTCTTGTTGTGAAAATTATTTGTTGTCATGGGTTTAACAATGTATGGTTGTCCTGTTTTATAACTTGTTTGTACAATGGTAATCATTTGGCCGGGCACAAATATTGGTCCACTTTTTAGAGCCCTAGTCTTCTGCTGCTCAATTGTAGAATGAACAATATCGCCTTTATTTTGGGTATGCCCGATGACCAAAAACTTATGATAGATCGTTTTTTTTTTTGTGAATTCCTGATGGCATATAAATACATTGCAGCAATGTATTTATTTTTATTCTACCCGGCACAATTGTCTCTGTAAAAAATAAAATGCTCAATGTGATGATATTTTTCACGTGCAATGTAATCGAGTACACAGCTACCAATTTCATTGGATCTTCATGCAGCTTGACTCTCATCCCACATGTATCAGTTTGCAATATTTTCAGTGATATTATAGACTGTAAGATTGTACATTGCCGACTTTCGTTTATAATAGAAAGTTGACACATTTCCGCAAGGAAGCGGTAAAACATATACAGCTACATTAATGACGCTGTTTTGGCCATTAGTTTGGGACTCTGCTACGTCTTTGGTCTTTTCATCCCTTGCCTCTTTTTTTCCAGGTTGATGTGTCTCATACTTTTCTTGAAGTTGTTCTTTTTCTTCTGGTGAACAATTATTGTATGGGTCGCATTCAACCCACAAATCTTTTTTAGGCTTAAAGAAGCCAATATTAAATTCGTCATTAAATATGGATGTGTATAATAGTGTTCTTTTCCAAATGGCATATTGCTGTCAGCTTGTTGTTTTTTGTATAACCGATACATTTCAGCAATTGTTAATTTACCATCTAAATACAATCTAGATGTCTGTGCACGCAAATAATGTTACTCGATCACTGGAAAGACTTAATGTGAGTTCTTATATCATTTTTTAAATCATCTTCAATTTTTTTGTGATTGCCATGGTGACCTCTTTGTTCTGGAATTGGCGTTCCGAAAAGAAGATCCCTTGTTTTCCACACAGTGGAGCAGTACCTTTCACTCACCCCAAATGTGTTGACAAAGTATTTTTTGCATACTTCTTGTATTTTACTTCCATTTAATTGAAGTTGATAACAAACATTGTTGCCTCTGCTGCTTCCAGTTTTTTTGTTTGAATACTTTGGAACAATAATATCCATGCAACTAGTGAGAAAATTACGATGTATCTCAAGATCTTACTGTAGTAACAGAGTTACAACAGTATTTTTTTGAAAAATATTGTTTTAGTTTTTTAGAAAGCTTCTTGTAAAATACTGTCGTAACTTAGTTACAACACTATTTTATTATCGATTTAACAGTTTTCGGAAAGTAATGTACTGTATTAAATGCTTTCTCTCTGACAATATTTGAGTTTGAGATATGACAATATTTTATTAAAATAGCAAAAAAAAATACGAATCCAACCACATCCATAACTCGAAAACGCCGATTTCAGACTTACGACAGTATCTTACTGGGGGTGCGTTATATTTAATAGTGATTTGTGATAAGTGAAGTAACTGATTTAGGTATAATCTTATCATTATATAGTGCGAAGATCATGTTAACGTCAACAGTGTCATAAGGGTGACTGATGGACCTGCAGAAATTAGAGGACGCGATCTCTCTCCATCCAACCAATGCTTCCGGTCGCCGTGTCGCGAGATATTGACAAATAGCTGATGTTAACAAAAATCGTGACACCGCCGCGTTGATATCGCCAATAAGTGCTCAGCCGTAGTGGTTTGGCGGGCGCGGCGCGTAGGCGTCTTGCGAAACTCATACATATAACCGTGTGTGAAATGTTCGTAGACAGTGTCTTTTTTGGGGCATAATACACACGGTTATATGTTTGAGTTTCGCAAGACGCCGCCGCGCCCGCCCAACCACTACGGCCGAGCACTAAACGTAGTCTACGTTCAAATGTCTAGGTTAATTTACTTTTTTTTTGTTCAACGACATCTGAGATTCCTAACTATTTTGTCGTAGCCTGAATTTGATTTTTTAGAGGAATTAGTCAAGATTCTAGCTTAACAGGAAAGTTTTAAAATATTCAAATTAGGTATCTAACGATTTTCAGCTGAACCAGTTCAACTCGCTAAAGGATTTGCAGATATACACACTTTTAGCACTTTTTACTAAATATTTTTAAAATGAGAGAAAAACTTCACGTAAATTACCAATAATTGGCATAATGAACATAATATAAAGATGCTTACCTATTTCAAATTTAAATGGTATTTTGTTATCCGGCTTATACTTGCATATTATATATAAGTATAATTTAATATATACCTATAATATATATTATTAGTATGATAAATTGTACTTTCTTATTTCATAAATTTAATTTTATATCCATTAAAAATATGAATGGTTTGATTTCTTGATTTATAGTTGCAGTGAATAAATCACATCATATGATTATATTTTAATGTTATAAAAATTGAAAGAAAAACTTTGTTGGTATTGAAATTATCGTAAATTCTTTTTAAAATTATTATTTATCTACGCCCGAATTTATTATTAATGTGACCCATGCCCTCGCGAAGGTGGCTGTTTTGTGTGTAATTGAAATTTATGAACTTAAACACTGACGCATTTTCATAGACAATTTATTAAAAAATAACATAGATTTATGAAAGTTTCACAATAGCCATACAATCGGAGAATTCTTGCTTGTGTTTTTGTTTTCATTTATTTTAAGAATAAATTGAATTGTAGGTAAATGCAAGTAAATTGATAATGTATTGAACATCAAAATTTAATGATATTTTAAAAGGCAACATATTAATTACATATTGCTTAAAAGTTAAATATAGATCTCTTTAATCATTTTAATTAACATTGTGTCATATTTGATAAAGGTAACATTATTTTTAAATTTAATAATACCCAAATAATATTTATAAAAAGTGTCGATTATAATATTAAGTGTATGTTTTGATAAACGTTGGTACTTATGTCATAATGGATATTGAGTAAATAAGTCGATTCCTACGTAATAAATAAAAAAAAATAAACAAATTTTTTATCATGTTTGACTATCACATACATTATTATAATTATTATTCATTAGATAAAAATGCAGAGACTTTAATCGCTGTGTTTCGCCAATATAGAAGTGTCTCTCATAATATTATACATAGGTACTTACAGTTGTTCTTATTTGACTACGTAGTGAAATCAAGTATATATATTCATTTTTTTTGTTATTTATTACTTATAATGTTACAAATCTTTAAAAGGTGAGTTTTTGCATATTTGGGCGGTCCTTGTACAAAAATCCTAGCATAATTTATTTGAAATCCGCCTGTTTATATATTCTGGGCGGATTAAACGCCTCCTCATGTCTCGGATAATAATAAAAAAATCTCATATAGATGCGTGATCGATAAAATTTATTGTTTGCCTAAGAAAATTTATCGCGCGTCTTGGTGACGAAAGTGTTTGACGTGGGCGATCTGTAAACTTTGTCATGAATTTAGTAAAACAAATTGAAAAGATTTACTTACTCACATTACCCACATACTTTGGGTTTTCATTGTCAAGGAAAACGGTAAATCACCATTAGAATATAATATAGGATTGAGGATTACTTGTTAAATATTAACCCATGCTTCTTCTTCTTCTTCCACGGCGCTACATCCCGGAGTGGGATTTGGCCTCCTCCACAACCGCTCTCCACTCACTCCGGTCTCTCGCCACACTTCTCCAGTTACCGGGTCTTCCTACATGAAGCCAGTCTACTTCTACGGCGTCAGCCCATCTCCTTTTTGGACGACCTCTGGGTCTCTTCCGTTGGGGTAGCCACTTCGTCATGATCCTTGGCGCTCTAACTTCAGGCATTCTCTCCACATGTCCCGCCCATCGCAGTCTTTGGGACTTACAGTATCTTATGATTGCTTGCTGTTAAATCAGCTCTTCCAACTTGTGGTTGATTTTTATTTTGTAGTTCCCATTTTCCAACGTGGGTCCAAAGATTTTTCGGAGTATTTTGCGCTCGAAGACAGCTAATTTGTTTTCCTCGTTTTGAGTTAAGCACCTAGTCTCACAGCCATAAGTAACCCATGCTTATATCCAATTCAATTTCAATTATATAGAGGTATACTATGAGGCATCTAGGCTAAACAGCCTTTTATCCTTCCTAGTCATCTGTAGTATTCGCGTTTGTATACCTATTAACGAAGTGCGCATGGCTCTTCGTCGTGGGTCTGAAGGAAAAAAATGAAAAAGAAAAAGAGCTTGGAAAAATAGGGGATCTACAGTGATTTCTCCTTCGAATTGACTGAGTCAGCCCTGCCGAGTATTTTTTTAGATCTATGTAGATGGAGAGGCTAACAAATGGCCTCTTTTTTGTCTCATACTGTAGGGAAAAATATAAACTAATAAGGCTTTAAGAGCAGTATTGCTCGTAGTCTCGAAAATTTGGTGGGGATGGCTGAATCGTAATTGTTTAGTTCTTTTATCGACTGGTTTGGGAAGTCTGCCGTCATGGAGCTGACTCTTAGAAAAATTCAATACGTGGTCGTAAATGGTTTCTACGTTCAAGTCTCTATGAAGAGTGGTATTGCATACAAACCATGGGGAATCACAGATCTAAGAGATTTGTTTTGTATAGTCTGTACCTATCGTTTTAAAGTGTTTTGTGGGATTAGCATAACCCCAGACGGGGACTGCATATGTCATAATGGAACGGGGATTATATCAAAAAATATGCTGATAAAATAAAAGTTACGCTAAAGTCAAGTTAAAATATCTGTGTCATCAATATTGTCTATCAATCAAAAATCTTATTAGCAACGGGTGGACATAAAAATTAGGAAAATAAACAATTAATAATGTATTAACGATTAAGTTGATAGCAAAATAAGCGGTTTTAGCGAAACAATAAATCAAGCATAATAATATACATATTTAAATAAATTACTTAGGATTTGTCATTATTTTTTAAATTAAGTAAATGTTTGTTATATTCGTTTTTTTTTTTTACAAAAATATGGTGGTCAATCTTTTTTTTCAAATAAGTACTTATTTCTTTTTCTTCATCGTAACCTCACAACTGAGAGCTTTTGAGAGCCTTCTCCGTGGTTTTGTTACATGTCTATCGGAATTCAGCGATACGTAGGGTATGTGTCAGTGGTAATACCATAGAATTCTTACTGTAGCGTTCTTCGTGCAAACCTTCGATACCTGACAAAATATCATTTTTTTTCCAGATTGCCATTCTTCTTATGGATTTTATACTTAATGAATTCTATTGTATAAAGGTGCAGTTTTACTTATCTTCATCACACTACTGTAAACCCATACATATAGTAAAGATAATGAAAATTTCTTGAATAGACCTTCAAATTGCAATGCTGTTGATAATAATAATGGTGAAGTGATGCATTGCAATTTATTTACTTATGTGAAATAATTTATTAAAATTATTTATCCATTAAATTTATCTTGTTATGATTTACAACTTAACAACAAGAATTTTTATAATAAACAGTTTAAAAAGCTAACCAGCTACCTGATTTTTTGTTCCATTTAGAAATCTTAAAACAAATAACTCGTAAGTAGTAAGATTACAGCTTCAGCGAGACTTGTCCAGAAGTTCAGACATATTAAACTTACAGATCGTAAAACATGGTTACCAACGAAGTACCTACTTCTCTCGATAAATTTTACGATGATAATAAGCGGGAAGTATAAATTTTAATAATCAATTTTAATTGCAGGTTATCCGGTAAAATCTTTTGTGGATAATTTAATGAATGGAAACAGCTATGACTGAATAATATAACTTTTTAGAAGTCGACGACAGTAAAAAGCAAGAATTATCTTACACTGCACTAAAGAATAATTTTTAGATGTTTTATCGTTAATAATTTGATACGCAGTTGTGTAGGTAATTCAAAAAAACATAAAATTGGTAAGTTTTCAATCCCTGTTTCAACGTTATATCTTATTATACACATATTGCCAATATAAATGCACATCTTTTGCAGAATTACCATACAAATATAGTAACAATAATTGATTATCAACATTATTGACACCAGATGAAGCCAATAGTTATCTGCCAAAAAACCATTACAGTTTTATCTAGTTTAAGAGTGATAGCTATTTCAACTGTTTCAAGTGATTGCATAGGTTTTGGTGTGCTTGCTCTTTTTATCATAATAACATATCCTTGTTTCTTGAAATAGCCGAGGTTCCTTGTCTATTTAGTTTGTGGAAGTTGGACCATCTTATTTTTAAGCAGTCGGAAGGAAACATTCACTACTGACCAGATAATTACTAACTAATTACCACATAAATATCATGCTAATTATATCTAATGGCCCACTAATGGTTACTCACCTACTGAAAGACTTAGTGCCCTCGAGACACGATTGTCTAGCTGCGGTGATAATTCATATTGATTTTGAACACCATGACTAGTCTTTATAATTCTGAAACGTTTAATAATTAAAAACCGAGCCCAAGCCCAGCCAAAAGGTGTCACCACTCGGCGCTCTCACAACTACTCCGAGGAATGCTCGTAAAAGCTCGTAGCAGCACGTAGCACTATATAACAGTATAAGTAATTCTTATAATATAATGTAGTATACGCAATATATAACAGTTTTCGTCACAATGCATATTTAAGGCTGTGAGTGTTTTTGAACGATAACTTATTCATTTATATTGTATCTTACGAGTACCTATATCATCAATATTGTAGACTTTTGGTTTTTAATATAAATAATATTTTAATTTTTCCTAAATTTTCCGGCTGTTAAACTGTGCCGCATTATTGTCGAATATCATCCATTTGTATATATACAAGAACGCCTTTCATATTATATTCGTTAGCAGTTAGTTGCCTCATATTAAACTGTGAGATAAAAAATATTGTTCTTAGATTTTGTTCCCCTGATAGTTGAATACATCTTTACAAAGAAATGGAGGCGCCCGGCAGTCGAACCCCTAACCGCCAATTTCGAAGGCGTGCTGTTGGTTTTCGTAAACGCTCCTCTTGCCGTTATTTAGAGTAGTCAGTAGACGTTCAAGGGAAAGGCGGTAATCATTTTACCGGTCATACGTCGATCATGCATTTTCAACCTGTGAAGGTATTATTTAGATGTTGAAATATTTTCCATATAATATAATATATTAGGTACAATATAAAGTATGAATATATATTCTTACCAACTATATTTTTTGTGTTTTGAGTTTTTTTTACTTAAGAATTTTATTTTATCCAAATGCATATTATATTATAATATCTAATCAAGTTAAGTAAATGTACTACAATTTTAAATATGCGATTATAAATTCAACAAAACTACAAAAATTAAATAAAAGTAACCCAGAGCTCTCACACAGGAAAATCAAACAGGATATGGTTAGTACTCCATTACTCGGTGATATATGATAGGCATATATTATATATTTATATACCTACTCAATCTGTAAGGAGATTCGTGAAACTATGAAACAAGTATCGAGAGGTGTTCCCCATTCTCTCCAAAAATTTCATACATATTATGAAGACTGTTTACATCTGATCCATATTTTTAAATTCCAGTAGATATACACAGGATAAAATAAAAAATATTTTAGTATAAACTTTACAAATGATAAATTCATGATATTCAAAATAAAGAAATGTGTAACAGTATTAATAATATTCATACAAAAAACAGAGAAGGTAGGTATTAATTAAAAAAGTAAAAGATACATTATAAAAAAATGGAAAAAAAACTATACCGTATAACCTTAACAGCTAAATTAGACTATATTTAAAAGAAAATATTTTAAACAACGCCCATCTCTCATTCTTCAAACAAACTCATTCTTACGTAAGTGGAATATATCGGTATTTGAAGAGATTTTATTGAACACAGTTATTAGTCTCCCAATTGACATTTTCGATGGCTGGTTAGCTCTGTACGGTACCTATTACCGATAACTGAGGCTCAGGATTTATTTTGACACAGCATAATATAACTATTATGAAGGTACCTATTATAAAATCCTAAAATTTAACATTTTTTTGAATTTTCTTTAATTTTTAAGGGAAAATGTATCAATGAATGAAAAATTTCAGTTGATGTTTAATAAATAACAACTAGCTAACTCATTTAAATGATAATCAAATAACAAGCTGCTCTGTGCGTAATGAAAAGAATATATATATTTTTGTCGTTATGCTGTTTAAACAACACCACTAATTGTAAATTGAGAATATCTGTAACACAGTTACAGTTAGTAATCAAGTACTTGTGTATTTCTTGGTCATTAACTTCCAAAAGAGAGATCTTCAAGACATTGTATGTATTCATTTTTATAGGCATGCTTAAGATGTTTATTTACTGAAAATATTTTAAAACATGAAGTAGGTACATAATAAATATAATATATAATGCTAAATTCTAGAGAAGGTCCGCACACGGATGTAGTTCTAGGAAGAATACAGTATATGTTATGAGTACTGATTTAATATACAAAATTCGAAAACGTCTCATGCATATGAACTAGAAAAAAATACGACACCCGACGGGACTTGAACCTGTATCTGCTGGATACGCGCCAGTATGATTTTTTTTAGTGTGTATATGCATTGGATGTTTTCAATTTACGTATATTCAGTATATTTAATGTTCATTCTGAAATCTTGCGTCTTATTCGTTGAATAAAAAAATAGTTGATTTAATATAAATATTTTTTTCAGTAGGTACTTAACACGCAAATTATTTACCTCACAATATTATATTCAATTGTTTAATTGGTAGTTATTGTATGAGACATAATAACTGAGAGAAGTAAAAGGAAATTGGGAAAACCTTGATTTATAAATAATTGACCTCAGTGATGGTGAATATAATATATAGGTATGGGAGAAAATAAACATGTAACACTTAAAATGTATGTTTATTTACTTATTGTCTTTATACCTAAGTGGTAAATACTTAATTGGGTAATAAAAAAATACAATAAGAAAATATAATCTCAAGGAAACAAATACCTAGGTAATTAAAAAAAACAAAATTTTTAAATGAAAATTAATTGAATGATGTTGAAAAGATGATAATAAATTCTTGTGTTATAAGTTATAATGATTAACCAAATATATTGTTGTAAATCCTTCAAAATGTAATCAGAATAGATTTATCTGTTGTTAATGTCTGATTGTTTCTGACTCTACTGAGTACGTGTGTGTTTATAAAACAAACCAGATTTAATGGAAGTCGAATCGTTTATCGTTTATATTATCACGTATAAACATTTATTAAACAGTTACAAAATCAAGCAATAGGCAGCCACTCGAGCAAAGCTTTGTTGTTCATCATTAGATTGATTGAAAGTTAATGATAAAAAATGATACAAAAAGTGATCCTTGACACAAAGTGATTTAGTGTTTTAGTTTGTACTTGGTGTGGTCTGAAACATCGGATATAATCATAGGTAGATTCATGAAAGTTGGTAGATATAATAATATTATAAGAAATATCATCAAAGTATTTATACTTACTTTTAATATAAAACAGTGACTTTATATATACTTTTATCTGAAAATGTACTGTCTACGAGTATAACAAAGTCTCCGATGTTATTAATAATGCAAATATATTGAGGATAAATTAAATATTTTTGATTCAACATTGCAGTGAGTCAATTAATTTTAAATTAACGCTATACTTCAGTAAGTTGAGGCATGGTCTAAAAAGATCGTGGCTAGGCGATGCGCGGATTATGCAAATGATGCGTGCCGAATGAAATATAGTTTGTCATAAAAGTCCAACATGCGTCCATTTAATGTTATGTTTATTGTTATATTACTAATAATAATAGTATATTCATTGACATGTTTTCTTTTTTATGTATATACGAGTACGTAAAGTTTTTTAGTCATCTTTACACGATTTAAGAATATTTTCATCCGTCGCTATGACAAAACAAATCGACGTGCGCACACTTCTACTGTCGGTCTCCGATTGGTGAGTCCAGGCGACGAGTGAGAAATTTCTTCGCATCTACTCTTGAAAATTATTTGCCGTTTCAGTGAAGTACGCTCTTAAAGCATTCAGAAAAGTCTAAAATATAATAAACATATTATATTGATTGACATTTACATGGTCGATTATTATCGTAGGTACTTGGTTTTTGGGGTGACATCGTGTGTTCTTCCTCATTCTACCCTCAACGTTTCGGGCTCGCTGCAGAAACAAATATGGTATTGTAAGCGGATGATAAGAACTTTATAAATGTCAAAGATAAAAAAAAATATGATAGAAAAAGGGTAAAAACCGGCTGTCTAGAATATAGGTACGTCCTGTTGTTATTTTTTTGAAAAGGGAATTCGCTTATTTATACGATAGGATAACATAGTTAAGGATACTACATGTCTCTCAATACCTTCTGGATTTCAGACGGCGTAAGGCAAGGACCATTGGAGAAATATAACGAGGACATTTAACAGGAGTCACGATCATTAACAATGAGGGAAACGGAAACAAAAAATATTGAAAAAAAAACTGCTTGTGAAATAGAAGTAGAAGAAGTATTGTAGATATCACTCACCCGTGTTGGGTGATACTCCACCTGTTGTTCAATAAAGAAAAGTTGATGCTGATGATTGTATCTTGCTACTGCACGTTGCGGGAAGGGCAATTAGGGCATTTATTAAGAGGCAACACAAATATTTTAAGTGACTTTTTTTACTGTGTTAGCCAAATTGGTTTGCTTCATATTTTTTATAACGCCCAATAAAAACAAAAATCATGATTTTGTTTATATTGCAAACATATTTTAGGGTCTGATACAGGAGCGAATTTAAAAATGTTTAATTTTATTTGATTATTCTATAAACATATAAGTAGGTTTTCAAATAAAACTGAAGAAATCATTCTACTGGCAATAAGATAAAAAAACATGAAGAATTTAATTATAATGGTCGTCAGTCGAGGGTTGCTCATGGTCGAGATCATTAAGGACATTTTATTGACAAAAGAGCATGTTCAATAAGAATTATATTTTTAGAATTATATTTATATAACTGTATGTAAGATTTGCTTAGAATAAAGAATTTAAATCTAAATTTGTTTATAATTTGTCCGTATTGACGGTTTTATGAATGAACTGCGCACCCAGAAATTATGAATGTACAAACTGATCGAAAAATAGTTGGCAGCCGATCACGCATAAAACAACTGAAACTGACTCGGGTATATCATTTGTTTACATTTATAAAATTAATGTATATTTGAATAACGATTAAAATTTTTTAAACAATTACAAAACTTATAACAGCAATTAATTTTTTTAAATCATTCACTTACTACAAATGTTTTTGAATTGGGTTAAAACGGCTGTCTTGTCGAAAATTTTTTTGATCATAATAGTATGTAGTTAGGTAATTTAAGAAATATATACATGGGAAGGTGAAAGGCAAATAAATATCTTGTCGACCTCATCCAAGGGGGAGGAATTGTATCATGTTTGATTTAAAGAGCTTCTGCATCTAAACCGGTAAAGATGTGGCTTTGGACAGACCTGGATGGAAGAGGCCAAGTACCACACAAGAAGATTGCATCGCCAGGAAGAGAAAAAATTAAAATAAATGAGTAAGTAAGTAAAGTGTGAAATATTACATTTCGCCGACAATCACACTACTCAGCTACTCTTCATCAATTGTCTGCCAACTAGCTACTGGATCCTCAGCTGATTCCGTCGATTTTTTCACCAGCAGCAGCTCTTTGTCATCGTTTCCTATATTATTTCACGAACGACGTCTTCCCCGTGTGTATTCGTCAATCATCTTATTTGGGAAATATTTCAAATATTAAAAAATACAATTTTAAACTATCATCATGTGTGAAAGAAATTTTCTCATCAAATCACTGTAGCTCATAAATAAAACTTATGGGATGCAAAAGATTAAAAATTGTTTCACCAGCTTTTTCATAACAAATAAGTGTCAAATAAGTGCCATGCGCACAATATATTATGTCTAGGTTCTGTATCATACACACATTGGAGAAATAAAAACGTAAGATCCAACTGCAACCACAGTTTAAAGATGAACGCACTGCCAACCAAATAAAATATTTTTGGGAACTGTTTATGACAGTATATCTTGGTACGCTAAACACATATTATTAGGTACGTGATGGAAGTATTTGGTGTTTTACCACTATGCCAGAGGGTCATGGAGAGAAACATTATCACTATTATCGATCAGAAAACATGAACCTGGTAACGGTGCTCTCCAATTTATAGCCCAGTTCTTTAAATCTGTGATAATAAAATAATCACACAAAGACTGTATTGTTGATGTTCACGGTGAAACAAATGAAAAAAATGTTGGTACAATGCACGGTGTGTGGCGGAGGAAATAAATAAATCATATTAAAATGTTTTTACTGTGAATGCTTATCATTAGGGACAATGACATTACAAGTAAATAATCTAAGGGGCGAGGAAGTCGTGAAGGTGTGTAGGGGGGCATTAAACGTCATTTTAAGCAGAAAGTCATTATTTTCACATTTCGGGTGATTACGATTTGAGCAAAGGCATTTTGTTGCGTTGGTTGTTAAGTTATGATACACTGCTGGTATTGGATCTCAACATCTCTTTATATTTATTTTATTATCGTCAAATTTAAATCAATCTTTTTTACTCTTGAGTTTTGTTGACGATTTAGATTTTTTTTATTAAGATTTTTGCGTTCGGTTAAGTCCCAGCTATATTTCAATCTCTTGGAAAGTCTGACAAGAATACAAAAACTAGCGAGTCTTCTGTGTAACATACTTATAGTAGATTTTGACTATTTCTGTTCTATTATAATATTATATTCTCATATTTTTATTATTCCAAACGTTATCTTTAAGATATCTTGAGATGGCTGCAGATTTAAATTTATTGTTTTCATTTGCAAGCTCATGCATCATATATATTGAATGTCTTTTAAGTATTTTATAAAGAGAATACTGTGATCTGAAAAGCGCATGTTACTTAGATAATTATTACCATTTAATGGTGAGATTTTTGTTCTTCCAGAAATTTCACCTGAATAAAACCAACTTAGCGCTGAATATTTAGTAGTTTTGAATAAGACCGTACTGTCTTGCCAAAGTCCGCCTTTGTTAGTCAAAAACTCGCATAAAGTATATGACTATACTATATTACAATACTAAAATACAACTAAAGTATACTATATTACAATACTTGGAGATTGATCTAACTAGGTACCTACTTACGAATATTTAATTATTTCTACGCATATATAGAGTACCTACTACAATTTTATAAAAATATTATTATGTACATACACCTACCTTGAAAAATGAAAAGTGACAAACAATTATTGAATATAGGTATATATATTTTTTATTTTATTTAAGATATCTTGCGAATTTAATGAACAAACAAAAAATAGGAATGTTGCATTCCTCACATTAATATGTAGCGTAGAAGAATGAAAGTAAGTATAACAGATTCAGTTAATAAATGTTGTTATTAAATTAAACGTTTCTCACGAAATGATTTTAGCTTTTACCCAATGTTGAAATATTTGTACGCGATGTTATCCCATAATAATTATTTAATTTTATATTTATGAATATTATTTACATTCTAATCGAATCTAAAATAAAAGGTTCTCGACTACACCAACCTGTACTTAAATACAAATTAATGTGACAATGTTATGCTACGAAAAACAACGGAATTTATAAAATTGGCTCAATATTTTTATAGAATTTTAAATCTTACATAAACCAATATTACTGCATAATATCTTTGTACCTACGTATGAAGAATATAAACTTGATTTAAGCTAAACACCTATTAGGCAATTATAAATAAAATGATCCGATAAGAAGCAGTTTCAATTGGTTGATATTTTTGTTATAATAAATTCATAATTAAATATAAATACCAGAAAAATCATTGTTTTCCATTTAAAATGTACTTATCTTAATCTTTATGTACTTAACGTCTTCTCATATTATCATGAGCGGGACTTCCCTTATAGGCTAGTCGAGATTGCACCGGTGGTAATCATTTAACTATAATAATCATTGTTAGTGTATATGTCACGCCAAATGTGCGAAATTGACTATTACATGAAATGGGCAAAATTTTGGCTAATTCATGTAATAGTCAAGCTCGTTGCCTTATTCATGAATTAGGTAAATTATCTGCCGAGTGCGTGAATTCGCCAGGGTATGAAATTCTTAAACTGTCAACATGACAGTAGACAAAGTAAATTTAATACGGATGGTTTTATTAGTTATAATTGGACATAATATAATATTATTATTATTAGGTTAGGTTAGGTTAGGTTAGGTTTTGTAATTCTGAATTCAACTGAATGTCCATTTTGAGGTTAGCTAACAAGTGTCAATAAACTATCAAATCATACCCATCACAAACAAACAATCGACCATTGCACGATTGATACCCAAGCACGAATCAAATCGCGAAATTACCTTTTAATAAAATTCTTCCATTATCATAATATTATAGTTATAGATTTTTTTGGGCATAGTAAATTGATATGAACGTCACTGTAGTTATTGATTGGTATATTTTTATATAATCAATGACCTTTGACACATTTGGTTAGTTTGATTAGTTGCAAAAAACACCACCGGAACGCGACCATCTATTTTGACCAATGCATGAGCATTTTACACATTTGGTTTAGTTGCACAAAACACCACCGTAGCGCTACTATCTAATTTGCCCAATACATGAACTAGACAGAAAAATTACTGCCGAATTCACGCACTCGGCAGATATTTTGCCTAATTCATGAATAAGACAACGGGGTTGCATTTTTCATGATTTAGGCAAAATTTTGCCCATTTCATGTAATAGTCAATTTCGCACATTCGGCGTAATATATACAATTATAGCCTAAGCCATGTAAGATTTCATAAACATAAAAAACGGAGCGAAATCACTATATATAAATCTCCGCGCAACTGTGCAATCAAGGATCTTTGATTGGTCAAACTGGAGAATAACAAAGGGAATAGCCAAATTTTAGCTCTATATTTCATAATATGAAAATCTCGACGCGACTAGTCTATTGATTTATTAAATAATCTTCACTTTATAATGTAGTCTACATTGAAGGTTACTGTGTAAAAAAAAAATGTTTACTTTTGATCAATCTTTAACACAGACATTTTTTTAATGCGGAAATAATTATTATATAAGTATATTATATCG
The DNA here is from genome assembly GCF_057557595.1 of Rhyacophila brunnea. NCBI lineage: Eukaryota > Metazoa > Arthropoda > Insecta > Trichoptera > Rhyacophilidae > Rhyacophila > Rhyacophila brunnea. The sequence continues at coordinate 794,868 of NW_028232796.1, read as the reverse complement.
AACGGTATTCAGAAAGGAATAATAGTCATTACGTTACAGCTAATCCTAGATATTATGTATGTCGATCGCCTGCATAAAGTGAATCCAATTGAAGTCGCTTCGTTTCCAAGCTGTCAGCTCCATACAAAGCAGGTAATCCAGCTAATCAGGACCATTAGCCCGTTCTAATCACTTGTGCCATTTGTCGCACACCGCGAATGCTGCGGTCGGAACAAACGTTTGGCATTGTCAGCGGACGGCTTCAAAAGGAGGATTATCCCGTGGAAATGGATATCAGCAGGTGCCGCTTGGACCTATTGTCCTAATCCACCACAGCTTTGTTTGCGACTGATTTTTTAAAGACTTACATAGCTACATACCTACTTCAGCTTAGCTATTTAAAATAAACCTAAATCTACCTTGAATTTTTAACTGCAACATTTCTTAAATAAAAATTATCAGCTAGGACGTATAAGTTTTTTTTTATCAGTAGGTACCTATGGTATTTTTTTTAAATTGTTTGCAGGTTTTCCAGTAGGTATATAAGTGAATAACGTAAAAATGTTTATCCTAATACGCATGATACATGCAAACGATATAAGCACATATTTCAAATTCGTACTGTAATGCTATATAATAATAAATGTAAGTACATAATTTGAAAACACCTCAGAAAAATATTCAACGACTAGAAAAAGTTCTTTTTGAAAAAATACAACGCCCAGCGGGATTCGAACGCGCGCCCTGGGATTCGCGTCCATGTCCACTACCAACTAAGCTATGAGCGTCGTATCTATTTGCGACGAAATTGACTAATAGTTTGTATATTTTTTTCTGAAGTGCTTTTTAAATTGCGTTAATTGTGTTTGTTCAATAAAGAATGTTACATTCTGAAATGTTGTGGATTTTTCGTTGGAGAGTTTATTTATATATACGTAATTATATGTGCTAGAAAATATCTCTGCATATTTCACGTAGTAAATGAGCCGTTCAGACAATTAAAATTTTCAGCGATGATTTCGCCGCCATTTTCTATTAACTTGGTCTATCAGAATATATTTCACGATTATGTGGCGAATGGAATGATGCTGATCGGCATGAAAGGGATGATATTAAAATACTTAAGTTTTTTAAATCCTCAGTTTTTTCGATCAACTATTTTCCATACGGCGATATGGACAGTTTCTTATAATCCACTGTCATCCGAAGTAATATTAGAACTCAAAAATTTATTTATACAATCTAGTACACAGTACAAGCTATGCCGACTACAACATAGGTCTTGACAAGTTCATTGCAGAACGCTCTCAGGAGTCCTAGATCCGGATTTATCAGTAGGAACTCTGAATGTGCGCAGGAGTTGGGCAATAAGGGCTGTCAAGGGCTCACAGAATTGCAAAAAATATTAAGCAAACATAAATAATATTCGTCAGTTAAAATTAAAATCACTTATAATTAAAAGAACATAAGTCACAAAATTCAAATGTGTTACCAATTTTATTAAAAATGATAATAAAATTAGTTTTTCAAGATATCTGGGTAAAATTAATGTTATTATTTTAGTATATTTTTTGCTTGATAATTTAAACACCTTATGTCCAGCATTTTTAAACAGCAGCTGTTGCAAAAATCAACTAGAGAGATGCTGTCTCTAGTTGATTTTTTTTAAATACATATTTTTTATACAATCTATATTGTTTCATTTATAGTATTAGCTCACAATTTTTTAATATTTTTTACATTTTTTGGAGTGAAATACATAGTTTTCTTTGATTATCTTAGAATATGGTTTTTTGGACTTAAGTATCTTATAATAATCAGCGATTTAATTTTATTATCAATGTAGCAAGGATAGTTGTATTAGTTATCTCTTTATATTCACAGATTTTTTATGAATGGATGTATCTTTAATATTTGGCAATAATGGCCTAAAACAAAAAAATATTTAAGTAATTATGATATACGGGAATTTGCCTAATAGGTCTTATAAATTTCATTTCAAATAAAAAAAAAATAAGTGGACCAAATCAGTGGACGAAAAAGACTATCAATTGGATAGATCCACTACTGGATTCTCCCAGTTCAGTTTTAAAGCGCGCTTTTCTTTCGTTATGGTTTAATTTTAATTGGACAGTGTATGCCATAAGGATGTTGAGAACTATGTATTTGGTATATATTTAAAATATTTCATTAATCATGATTTCACAAAATATAAGCTTTAGTTTAGACATATAAGTCAATAAAACTTTTATAACTCCACATGAAATTCTTCTCATAAACAAATGAACACTACACTTTACATTGTGATGTATGTATGTATGATTGTTTTATCCGAGATGTATGAAATCAGTTCGGTCGGGTAGCGTGGGTGTGTCTCATTTGTAACAAAGCAGAAATAAATTTCACTCGTTACCTTTCATACCTTATAGAGGGCGACCCGAGACGACTAGAGATTTCGCTACGGATTTGATTTGCCTCTTCTGTCTACACTGAGATTAGTGAAGTCATGAATACACAATGCATATAAATGCACTGACTTCTCGTGGAAAGTTCAATATTTTGTCTCCTCCGGTTTCTGTCTGACAATTCTGTTATTTTCAGAAATATCAAGTCGTAAATGTACTTCAAATCGTTACTAATACAATATTTTGAAAAAATACTGCCTCTTACGATTCGTAGCCATGAATAATAATAAATAATACCTACTTAAATAGCAAATTTATACGTCCAACCCGCTATCCATATCTGCGCATGCCGTCGCTCTAAGAACTAGAGTCTAGAATTTAGACTCTAGCTAGACTAATGCGGATGCACACTACGATATACGAAATCTATGAAATAATTTTAAATACTCCTGACAACATAATTATTATCGATGGCCTAGTATTGAATGGTAACAAGTCAAAAATTCGACATTTTGCGACATTGGTATCAAATTATTCGTAAAAATGAGCTCTTTCAGTTTTGTACAGAAACAATTCGAAAAAAATAATTGAGATGCGTTGGGAGCCAAAAAACCTATATAAAATTTCAAACAAAACCAGTGTTGTACACATTCATTTTGAATTATTTCATTTCCACTAGAAACTGGCGATTGACCATACGTTTCAATTTCAAATATATACATTCTGCCATGTTTCCTTTTAAAACTTGTCAAATCTTGTGTATTGTAAAATATTTAAATATTATTAAAACATGATATCTCAAAACTACGTTTTTTGAGTTGTTACTGTTTAATACTAGGCCATCGATATAATTGGGTATGTTTTGAATAGATACATAATATAATATGTCAAAACATAATAGGGATACATACGAAGCTTTTCTTTTTGAATTATTCGGATTCACGACGAGACATTTTAAATACTGATTGGAAGGATTTTTTTTTCTAGATGCTTTTATGGATACCTCGCATTTACTATCAAGGTTTCTTTAAGGACTTTGACACGCAAACTACTCTACTTGATGCTACTCAAATGAAAATTGTGCCGGCTGAGAGAATATGCCTTTTTGAAAACTATTCTTCTACCCGCATCGGGTGTTGCTAATTTGAATTCGGCCAGGGCCTATGAAACCACTTTGCAAAAACCCTGGAAAATTCTTTGTAGCGCAAGGTGGTGGTGATTCTGATAAATATTTTGTCGTATTCATTGGGAACTGAGGACTGCGATTTGTAGCCGAGTTTTTCCCGTGGTAAAAGAAATGTCGCATAGGACTGATATTCTGAGCATATACTTATCCTATCTTATATGACTGCAGTCACTGGATCTGAAAGGCATGAATCATCATTACGTGTCACGATTTATTATTTGTATTCTTTTTATTACATCAATACAGAAATTAAAAAGTGCATCTCTTCCGGCCTCGTTTGCCATGGTCCCCGGAAGGTCTTGAATGTTCGCATCTGCCATCTGTAATAAAAAGTTCATTGCATTAAAAAAAATATTGGGTTAGGTTAGGTGTATAAATTGCTTTTGTAGCACCTCTGATCGGTAAGGGAGGGCCAGCTGACGTACCAGCACTATGTTTTTTAAATTTAGTTAATTATGAAAAAAACTGCTAGAATAATTTGTGGAGAATGTAGACATGACAAGCATACAAGAAACATTGATTTCAATTGAAGATTCATACACAAATAAATATAAAGTCATTTTATTGACATTTAGTCAGTTATAATAATATATATATATATATATATATATATAGGTATAGTACAGCATCTTGGGAGAATACCAGTGCGGATTCCGCCCCAATCGATCCACCATTGATCATATTCACCTGATGCGGCAAACTATGGAAAAGGCGTATGAGTATAATATGATTTTGTATCATGTCTTCATCGACTTCAAACAAGCTTTTGACAGTATCAACAGAGAAAAAATGTTGCATGCACTAAAATTACTAGGAATCCCCTCAAAGCTTGGAAAACTGATACATGTCTCCCTAACTGAGTCAAAGGCCGTCATAAACATACAAAATGAGCTAACGGACCATATTGTGATTGAGTCTGGTGTAAGGCAGGGTGACGCACTCTCCACCATGATGTTCAACCTGGTTCTCGAGGCCATAGCCCGTAAGGTTGACATAAGGGGTTGTGTTAACTCTAACACATCCTAGATGTGCGCCTATGCTGACGACATAGTGATAACTAGCCGATCCAAACAAAGACTGATCGACCATGCCACAATAATGAAAAAGGAAGCGGAAAAGCTTGGATTAGAAATAAATGCCTGCAAAACAAACTACATGGTATCCACGCGAGAGCAGGGTCCAACTCGAAATATCTGTGTGGAGCAGCAGGTATGGGAAGAGGTTCAGAGCTTCACGTACCTGGGCTCTAACCTAAACACACTCAATAAAACAACAGAAGAGGTGAACATACGACTCATAGCTGCTAATAAGTGCTTCTACGCCTGTAAGGGTCTACTGAGTTCGAAAATCCTTAGCAAGAATAGCAAACTGCTTATCTACAAAACAGTTATTCGACCAGTAGCTACCAATGGCTGTGAGACATGGTGCCTCATTCAAAGGGAAGAACATAAACTAGCCATATTCGAAAGAAAGATCCTCAGGAAAATTTTCGGGCCCACATTGGAAAATGGAAGTTACAGGATAAAAATGAACCAGGAGTTAGAAGAGTTAATAAAACATGAAACGGTGGTGAAATTCTGTCGATCCCAAAGACTAAGGTAGGCTGGACACGTTGAGAGAATGCCTGAGCACAGGACGCCAAAAATCATGACCAAGTGGATCCCACAGTGGAAACGGTCTAGGGGCAGACCAAAGAAGAGGTGGGCTGACTGTATCGAAGAGGACTGGAGAAAGATGGGGAGGGCTGTAGACTGGAGAGGAACAGCTAGGGAAAGGAGCGTGTAGAGGACAATTGTAGAGGAGGCCAAATCCCGCCCCGGGATGTAGTGCCGAGAAAGAGAGAAGAGAGATAGGTATAGTATATTATAATGTAAAATAATAAACTTAATATGATTTATTTAGTATAGTCAATATTGAGCACAGAAGTCATAACAACATTGATTGAGCCTCTAACTATGATAGATAGATGAATGAAAGTTACGTTATATTATGTAGGTATAGGAAAGACATATTTTTGATTGTTTGATTCATAAATCAACACAAATAAGTACATACATAGCGAACGAATAAATGAGAAAATACAATAACTAACATTTAAATTTCGGTCTGATATATCTTAGTTATCTAAGTACCTAGATATTTTATTTCGAATTTATATCTATTGAGTAGTGTGTGAAAATATATATTTTATATTACACACTTTACTATTCATACCAAGTAAAAGACAATTTCCATTTTTCTTCTGAGTGTTGTTGTCATTACGTAGTTACTTTATAATACCTACACTCTACACTTATAAGTTTAGCGTTATTAGTAATAGGCAGGGCCGTTATTTCCAGCGTATTTTCAAAAAATTGTAATGGTTTCATTCACTATGTACTATAAAGCACCCTGAGATATTTTTTCACATAATATTTTACCCAATTATTCTTTACACCTTAATCTTAAGCAAACTTCAGTTTCAAAAAAGACTCGCGTCGATTTACTTTCGTTGGACTTTTTAGTCATATAGTAAGCAGAGAAGATGGCAACTTGGAAAATATATTGCGAAGGTTGGAGGTCAGAGAGGAAGAAGAGAGCTCTCCTCAGATGACAAAGCAAATCAAAAATACCACAGGTTTCATAGTGACTAGTGACAAAGTTTATAATATAATATGCTATAATATTGAATGCCAACATTGAATTGCCGAAATGTCCCTCTGGGCGGACGAAGCCGGTACCTACAATGATTTATTAAAAAAAGTGGATTTAATACAAAAGACTGTGTTTTTATTAAAATTATTACTAATATTCTACTTTAGTTTTATATACCTACTATATTATACACATGAGTAGGTAAGTACGTTATATTTTATTTATCACTACAGCCAATCACGAGGCTTAATTTTTACCGTAGTATATAATACAGTGAAATAATCACAGACACATACAGGCTTGCGAAAATCACTGAGAGGTATTATGGCATCGTTGGGAAACGAACCCAATACTCCCATATCAGAAGTCAACGCATTGCCCATTGGACTTTACAAAATCACATGATGTTCATTTTAAGTAAAATGTGTGTGGATACAATGAGTTTTGTAAATAAATTATTAACATCTAACCACCTTCAAAAACTCTATTAGGAAGTCTCCACTCCATGGAATTTCATCTCGATTGGTTAGTGAGCAAACATATTTCAGATTACGTTTCACGGATTAAAATATGGTATACACTATACAGTGTAATAAAAATAACTTAACTGTATACTATATAATAGTAGGGATACATAATACCTATCAGTGGCAAAACTTTATGCGGAAAAATACATCATGTCGAAATAAGGTATTATGGAATAAATATTATTACTGTCTCATTATATAGGTAATAATATGTCCAACGAACAAGGTAATTTGGTAATTGGTTTTTTGGGTTGTCACCATGACGTGTTTTATCTAATTTATTCCTCAATGTTTAAATGTATTCAAGTGTACTTTCTTGATAACCATTAATATGTATTTTGTTGCGGTAATGTTATGATTAATATAAATTACTTAGTACAAATTTAATATATTATGACATTTTTAAAATATCTATTGTATTGATTTTATTTTAAATGACGATAATCTCATTCAATACACTCTGAATATCTTCCTTATTCTTCCATTCGTCTAATCAAATAAAATGAGGTATAGTATTAAAGATATTATGAAATATAATAATATATATTATATAATACATACGTGAATCTGAATCAGACGTGCATTTCTCGTAGCTATGTATAATAGTAATACTTTTAATACAATACACAACACGTTATTATGGCGCTGACAACGCAAGAAGAATATTGTAATAATAACATCACCTGGCATCCTCTGCCCACGTACGGTACTGGCAGTACTGCTGACGTGATTTCTTCTCACATACAAAAAAAAAATGATTAACATGTTAAGTTCTGCGGGAATGAAGGGGGAGCTCCAGTGGCGGTACACACGTACATAATAATATGTGCATTTTCTATTACGTGCACAGTACGCACATTATACAATTCAATAGATATTTTAGGCAAAATGACTATTTTTACAAAATAAGAGTGTGTAAGCCAGGGGTAGTCAACCTGGTCCCTGCCACCCACTAGTGGGCGTTCCAGCTTGCATGGTGGGCGGTAGGGGTTTTAAAATTATTTTCATTATGTTTTCATAAAATTCCCTGTGACAACTTCATGCTTCTATGTACGCAAAGTATAAACAAAAAGATAGATTGAACTACAGTAAGTTGTTTTATAAAGATTTGTCTGCCAAACTTAGCGAAAGTCTGATATAAAGTATTTGGTAAGTAATTATTATTATATGTTTTAACTTGCTTTATCTCTGTTTTATAAATTTTATAAAGTAAAGTTACTTCCCTACTTTATAAATCACCATTTCTGTGGAACCGGTGTGTGGTTAGAAAAATTTACTACTAACATAGATACAAAAGTGGGCGATAGTTATAGAAAGGTTGACTACCCTTGGTGTAACCTATAATATTATGTCTACCAATAAAAGAGTTAACCAAAAAAGTAAATTACTTAAAAAATATCCCATTGTAAATATTTAAATTTAATAAATTATATAAAGACATTTAACGCTGATTATAGTAAGTGGATAAGTGAATAATTTTGTTTTATTTCCATAAAAATTATCCAATACATGATTTTAATCGTTTTAATCGGCTATCTATTGATTTTTGTAGATATAAAAATACTATCCTACCAAATTATACTTCTTAGTTTCATATTATCCCATAGTGTATTGTAGAAGTTTTCTTACTAATGACGTATATTGTGAATACTGATTAGTGTTATCGTAAACTTTTATCCACATTTAAAGTCCAATCACATTATTTCGATGCCGTGATTCAAAATAGGCATAAAAATCCAAAAACTGAAATATCAGTTCTGTTTTTGGCACTAAAATAAATGCTCGTAAATGCAAAGTAATTTTAGCCATTAAAATAATTTTGTATTGACGAGTTTTTGCGCCACTGCAGTCATTGCTGTGAAATTTAAGGGTTAGTACGTACGTCACTGAAGTGAACTGTCAGCGCCTCTGAGTGAAAGCTTCAAGAACATTCAAGTCGTCACTACGAACCTGTGTTATTACCATGTTATTCAATTTGGAGTAAAACAACATGAGAGATCTTGAAACATCTCACTGTTCACTCGGCTCACAGGAGAATTCGTATATGTAAGTACCTACCTACATACAAATGCACACTTGTTTGCTTTATTACAGCACAATAATTATTATGTTGTTAAGTATTGTTTGTTGTTTAAGTTTTCACCAAAACATTTTCCTACAGAGAACAATTATACACATATAAGTAAGTATGTACCTAATATTTTTTTACCATACAATAATAACTGTGTAATTTTGGGCAGATACGATTTTTTTTCAAATAAGAACGCTTACAATAATACCTACCTACGTAATCGATACATCTATGAAATATATACACCCAATGGCCTACTATATTTTAAACTGTGGCACAGGATTATAATTACGATGATAGTGCTAGTTATTGATACTTTTCGAGCTTTTCGATTGCATATTTCGTTCAAATTATTAACATTTATTTTATTTCAATGTGCAATATTTATCATTTTCTACAAACAGTTTACTATATTGCATTCAAACTTCAAAGTATGAGCAATAACATGCACTAGAGACCGACAAGCTTACAGTTTCGTGTCACAACCTTGATATACTAGTGGCGAAGGGTGGAAGTAGGCTGTTAGGATCCGACATAAATAGTGCACATTAAACTTTGTAAGTTAAACGTATTTGTTTTTATTGAACTAATACTACAATGTGTAGAGAAGGTGTTTGTCAGTTTTTAAAATTCAATTAACCCATGCCTAATCCAAGCCATGGTGGATAATAGCCAAAATATGTTCGTTTATCTATAAAATATCTAAAATTATGCCATTGAAACATACATAATTTTAGATATTTTATAAACGGAAGAATATTTTTTATCGATTATGGTTTAATATAGACAGGCCTTAATGAATTAAAAAAAAAACTTACCAACACCGTCTGTAATATTATGTATTCTTAAATCAACAAAATCAAATATGCATGACTGAAAGAGTGTGCGCTATTTTTGTCGAATCGCCATAGCACACCTAAACTATTATGGTTTGGGTAGGCAGGGTTTAATTGAATTTTAAAAACTAACCAGCACCATCTGAAAATTGTATTTTTAGTTCAATGAAAACAATGAAGTTTGACAAAGTTTAGTGTGCACTATTTATGTTGTATCTTAACAGCTTACCTCCACCCTAATACAGCTAATAAAATTACGGTCTTGTCATTCGCTACATACCATCATCAGCCGGGGTCAATACACTGCTGGATGAAGGCCTCCCCAAGCTTCTTCCAACTCTCTCGGTCATGTGTCGTTCGCTGCCATGTATTTCCGTATCTTTATCAGTTCGTCAATCCAGCGGCTTTTAGGGCGACCCTGTGGCCGTTTCGTGCCCCTTGGGTACCTTTGGATGACGGCATTTATCCAGCGGCCGTCCTTTCGGCGAGCAATGTGCCCCGCCCCGCCCATCTCCATTTCAGCTGTTTGGCAACGTCTATTACATTGCGTATTCCTGTCTGCTTCCTAACCCATTCGTTTCTCTTACGGTCCTTTCGCGTGATGCCCAACATACACCTCTCCATGCCTCGTTGTGAGTTTCTTAGCCTTTGGACATCTCTCGTGTTGAGGGTCCATGTCTCGCAGCCATATGTGAGCACGGGCAGCACACACTCGTCTAACACCCTACGCTTAAGACTACATATAACACTGCATATAACAATAATTAATTACGGCGAGTGTATTGAACGTAAATATCACTAGCATCATTTAAGTAAAGTTTATGTAATACCTATTATAGGTAATTATTGTCAATAGTGTACAGTGAAGACAGAAAAAGAGGTATGTAGGTAGGTATTGATGATTTTATAACTTTCCATTATTTCAAAATTAATTATCTTATTAGTCGTCTCATTACTGAGGATCCTAGTATTTACGAGCATTCCAATTCTACTAATGAAAGTCCTCTGTTTGTTTTTTTGTTTGTCTCTGAAATTAGCTGAGCGATTACCAATTAATACTTCGCATTCTTAATTTGATCGGTCAAGCGCGTGGATGTTCTTCCTGTTTTACTATTTATGCTACCAATAATGGTCAGTCTTGTGTATGTCAAAAAACTGAAGAGTCCATCTCAGAAAGATGATTGAATTTATGGTTTCTCTTTAGCTCTTTAGTTCAGGATATCCTGAGCTGCATTTATCCATCACATTTCCCCAGCACATATATAAAAAATGCATATCTATGTTTTGAACGAGATGAACTCTGTGATGGTTTTTTCTTGTAATATATTTTCAGTTGAGTCATTGAACTCTTAAGCTGGGATAAAATTTACTTGGTACAATTCTATCGAACAATATTATTATACATATTTAAAATGAAAAATTACTCTAAATTGTTGTTTTTTTAGTGAATAAACAAAAGTCTTGATAATAAGTATTAACAACAAAATAGCAATTGACAAAAATATTGTAGAATTTAGTATTATTGTTACTATAATTAAATAATTATCCAGGATTTTAAACCACATGATTTATGATAATCAATTGTTTTTTTTTTATAATTCGACTACACCCGCGGTATGAAAATATAATGCAAATAAAGTATTAAAATTAAACCAAAGGAATGTTCTGCTACTCTTCGAAATGCAAACCATTAATTTAATAGCTTCGAAACGTTTTCATAGCGAGCTTTAAAATAATATCATCTTTAGCTTCTATAGAATGAGTAATGGTTTCACACACCACCCATAAATATCAATAAAAACGGTACGAGCTTTTTAATCGCAACAATAAAATACAACAGGGCTGTACTTGTTTCATTTTTGCCCCCATCTCTCATTTATTTATTACGGTCGTGTTCATTTGACGATTGTACTCACTTGTCTGATTTTTTTAAATTTCAGACTTCATAATAAAGGTATATAATATCATAGTAGGTCTTACCTTTATTAAAAATACGTTTTTTTTAATAATAAAAATAATAGTACCTAGGTAGTTTATTTTGTGCGTCAATAAACTTTACTATTTTCATTTTATTAAGTTATCATTTTTTGATGGAAAAACCTTTATAATTTACGTTATACATGGTTTATAGTTGATTTTAAATATATTGTATATATTTTTTTACTAATTAATATATAAAGAATGGTATTACAATAAAAAATAAATGCGCGGTAACTTTTTCACAACTCGATAATATGATCGATCATGTACTATTTGTATTTTTATTACAACGTTTTTCTTAGGTCGGATTCTTATTTGTCCGGTAGTTGTTTGTCCGGTACAAATCTTGCAATCGATTTTTAACTAACTTCCCAACTAGCTAGACATTTGAAACTTTTAGAATATATTAGAACACGATGCCAATGCATTTTTTTAATACTTTTAGCCATCTTTAAGTAGAATTGAATCCATTTTTAATAATTCTGTTTTGTATGAAAAGTTATTTCGATACCATTATTGGTTGCTAGGGGTCGTTGCAACTAAATTATTAATAAATAATATATACGTGCGTTACTATGGAAATCAATATGAATTGACATTTCATTATTCAGTATTTCTATCAAGTAATTTTCGTTTAAGCTAGTCAAGTCAAGTTTATATGATTCAACAGAAAATAATGTAAAAACGTTGTATATAAAAAGCTCTTTTTATCTTGTTATTATTAATCATCAGTATCAGTATATCTATACCATAAATTATCATAAATTGACCCACAGATACCTATATAGTATATAGGTACCTAATTATATTTGCATGAAATTATAATACTTAAATAATAATTATATGAAAGGTTCATTAAAATCCTCAGATTTCAGCATAGTTAACAACAAACAATACTTTACAGTTAGTGGACAAGAAAAGAAAATTAGTTTTGAAATACGTAATATTATACAGGTAAGTACCTATATGTGGTCTTCGGTCAATTTATGATAAGGGAAAACTGTTTTTTATTCTTTATTTTCTTTTTGTATGCCGAGATATAAACTGTTTTGGTTGTTTTTCTTCAATATAATGTCAAAAACTCTATATTAATTTCGAAATTACTAATATTGTATTTAATAACTTATTTACTTACTACAAATAAGGATTTTTAGAATTTATGTATCAAATTTCATCTTGATTTTATAATCTGTACTCATTTCACGTGAGTGAAATTTAAATCTACTTATAAACCAATTTTCAATTGGTTCTTATCGTTTCTAAGTTCAGCACCTTGAAAGAGAAAAACAAATGATGTTGCCAATTTTCAAATGGTTGGTTATCGATGATATGTAGATTAAAATTAGGATAACAGAATCCTCATTTACGCTACGCGTACTTCGAAAAAATATTTAGCAAAATAAATTTCTTTTTGAAGTTGTAGTTATTACATTCGAAGAAAAAACATATTAGGTATTTGAATAATAAATAATTATAATTGTAATATGTATGCATATGTACATACCTTTATAAATTAATTTAGCACAGAATAATAAACATTTATTATTTGTAAACATTTTTTTACATGGGTTATATTGGATAGATGCTATCTGACGATGAAAAAAACAATTTGTGAAGAAAAAAATAGTCGACGGTCCATGCGCAGGCTCTCTCGTTGCAAGAATTCCGCCCACCATTCCTTAAATGATTCCACTTAAAATATTGCGGGTGGTCAGATCCGAACACAGACGGACCGTGTTTGCCGCCCCCTGCCCTTTGCGCCCCTTGCCCTGCCATTGGCATTATTATTTCATGGGCTATCCCACGGAGGTACCTCTGATCTACCTACTTATTTTGATTGGAAGAACCCATAAACTTAACAAACCATAATGATCGCACACAATGAGAAACTTGTAGCTTTCTTTCCCTAAAATGTAAAAAGCTAGAAGTAATAATAAATTATTAACTTTTTTTATTCAACGAATAATTTACAAGATTTAGGAATGTAACATTCTTTTTATTGAACATACAAAAAAATTCTGAAAAATATACAGATAACCAATAGAAAATTTTGTTTTGAAAAAATACGACACCCAGATCCTGCTGGGGAAATTTTTTTCTCTATTGGTTATTTATATATATTTCCTAGAAGTGTATTCAAATCAAAGACATTGCAGAGTCTAATCTCTTTGATTCAAATGATTGAATTATGGTTAATATCTGGACAAATAATGTCTTTGAATTCTTATATTGGGGAATAATCAACTCAAATTATACACTTGTGAATGAAAAACACATACCTACATATTATTGTATGGTCAATGCTGAATTTTCTTCATATAACACATTACATCAATTAACATAGCAAACATAGTAGGTAAAAGTGTGGCGTAGCACTGTCATCGAATTACGATGGACATCATAATAATATGTACAAAATATATTGTTAACATTATATCGTCATATCATGAACGTCTTAAATTTATAATTTTTATTGTTCATTATAATATGTAAATAAATAAATTTGATTTGAATTTTGAACAATATGGAGAACAATACACGTGTATTTATAAATATGTGTATGTTGTAGTATTAGTTTATCAGGAGTTACTTACTGTGGAACGTAATTTATTATTGTAGGTATTATAGACATTGTACTTACATAACTAAAACTATTTGTATTAAAGTTACGTTATTATAGAACTTTATAATATTTAATTTCTACTACAAATACATCTACATATACATGCTTGTATTGTTGCTATTGAAAAAAAACATATGCACCTATTTAGTATGTGCTACTTATTCATTTGCTTCTTATAGTATGTTGACTATTTGAATCTGATGAGGAGTAAGGTACCTACCTATATGATATTGCAAAGTGATAGTTCTTCGATATTATGAACATATTTACGTAGTATTTAATTATTTATGATATATAACGTAAACAATGACAACTGTGGAAGGTTATATATTATTATATTAATGTATAAAATTTAGAATAAATGTTACATTGCATACGTCACCAAATTCGATCTTTAGAAGATCATATAGATAGTGCATTTATGCCTAAGTATATATGCTCAGAGGGTATGATGTAGAATTTGTATGATTAAGTAAACTTTACCATATAATTGCGCAATAAATACATACTATTATTATATAGTAGTTTATCAAATATTTATCGCTCTTCGTATATTACAGCGACTATGCATCATAGCACGCCACTGCTACCCGATTTATATTTTGACACATAATACATAAGTTGTACTATATAGATATATCTATATTGCGGTGGCCATGTGCATCTTCTGATATATAATATTAAGAAAAAATTTGATTCCTACCTACTGCTGATAAAAATAATTCGTCAGATTGTAATTTGTACGCCATGTCCACGTCGAGCACTTTGCATACTCAAATAGACATCAACGGTAGGGCAAGACAAGAAACTATGCCAAAATACATACTTGTAAGCTAAGTAATATTTCTATGTATATTGTATTTAATAGAAAGCAACCTGTTATTTTCTAAATAAGTATAACTTCATAATTTATAATATACTACAATGGCATTACTAAAATGTTCTATGCTTGCATTACAAAAAAAAGTCATTAGAACCAATAATAGCTCTACCAGCACGAAAATAGAAATAAAAAGGTCGTTTAATATAGATTTAATACCAACACCGAAAACAATAAAATTATATTCTTGACTACATTTTATGTCCACAAAATGCGTTGGCCGTGGATTGTCGTTCATTCCGGGACTATTAGATATGTTCTCATATAAAATTGCTAGTAAATATTTCATTATAGTACCTACCTATCTACCTACCTACATGCTACTAATATTATGTAGGTACCTTTCTACTTGATTATTGATTTATTATTTTGCCAAGTAGATAATATGTGATTTATTATTGAAGATCAAATCCATAACAAGTACTTATTGGGGCATATTATTATGTTTTATATTGATTTGGCGAAGGCTTTTTACTCCGGTTTACTGTGAGAAGTTCTTATTTTATTTTACCGATTACTTTCTGCAAAGGTAACGAAACGATAAGCTTTAATCATCAACAATCAAGAAGTTTTAGAAAACGGTTATTTTAAATTGGCAGTCATCGATTACAATTACATAGAAGCGATTAATTACCTTTATTGAGGATGCTTTTATCGTATATATAGCGGGACTTCAAAATTTTGCAATTTATTATAATTATAAAAAAATACTTATTTATGTTTTAAAGTGAAGGTGAACTTTTTAATAATGTAAAGAAAAAAATGATTTATATGATACAAATACATTGAATTTCATTTCCGTTTTGACTAAAAAATTCTAGTTTTAATTTTTAATAATTATATGTAGGTATGTGCTATATTTTTATTAATAATAAGTATTCAGATATATTTTAAACCAACCTATAACTAAATAGATAATCTTATTTTGACCTTGGCCGATAATTTGTTTTGTTGTGAAAAACAATTAATTATATATACCTATCCATTGTTCAAGTGTATTTTATAATTGAAACGTTTCAATTTTTGCGATCATTTAAACAATGTTAACTGTCAATTCTTGATGGAATACCGTTACATAAAAATACTATAATACTACTTAATTAATTATTTATATCCTTTAACAACGACAATGATTAGTTTTATCGGATTAGATTGCACTTTTTACTACACTGATACTTTACCCCTCTTTACTCTACCCCTTTGCCTGATTAACCAAATGATATATATTTGTATTAATATATATAGTAATCTATATATATAAAACAAAGTCGGGTTAGTTACACCATTTATAACTCGAGAACGGCTGGACCGATTTTTATGATCTTTGATTTGTTAGATTTGTCTCCGCCCGGAATAGCAGAATAACTATTAAAATATCGGATAAATCACGGAAAAAATACATTATGAAGACAATTCATTTTCTCATACATTTTGACATTTGAAAAATGACCTCGCACATTCGAAAATAAAAGAAAATCACAAAAAATTTAAATCCATATACAACGATACATGACAGAAAGAATAAACAAGAAACAAATGAAAGGCGTTGTGTGCATTATCTATCCTTTGACAGTTGATTAAGTTCAGCCTCAGATAATCCCAAAAGACTTTGTTGTATACTCCGGTGAATTTTGAAGGAAATTGTCCTGCCTGAATCTTTTTTACTTCTTCGACAGCATCCAAAAATAAAGCCAAGGATAAAATTACATGATCTCATTGCTGGTATTGCTCATTATTTACCTACCAATTTCAAAATCCATCCCTCGAACTTCATTCGACAATCGATCTACGTGAATAATCGAGCCGATTACCATCTAGGTGCGCAAATAGCTATTTTGATCGTGATTTTCAAACGGTAAGTTGCCTTCGAAGATGTTCACTTTGTGAGGTTATCAAATTTGTGATTGTGTGTGCATCGATAACTGCTTCATTATGTAATTTTGAATTATGTGATTAATTTTCCAGTGTTTATCATTTGATGATTCGTCAAACTGCTGACAACTATTTGCTGCGATTTCGTCGATTGCTTAAAATCGAGACGGAGCGCCTCACTTTCATTCGGTTGAACCAAGCCAAACTGCAATCGGAGGAGTATATTCATTTACGCGATGCAATCAGCACCGTAGGAGATGCAGCTAATGTTGGTCGATTGACTATTCTATCGGCGATGTACATTAACAGCCCACGTCATATGCATGAATATGCGCAAGATGCAATGAAATATGTTCGTCATTACGGTCGTCCATATCTATTCATCACCTTTACATGAAATCCGAAATGAATAGAAATTGTTCAACTGCTACTCCCCGGACAAACATCAAGTGATCGGCACGTGTTTTCAAACAAAAAAATCCTGTCGCTGATGAACTACATTGTTAAGCATCGCGTCTTTGGGAAACTCTATGCTGGATGTATTCGATTAAATGACAAAAACGAAGCTTGCCGCATGCACACATTCTTATTTGGTTAGTCGAAAGAATTCGACCAGACCAAAAAGATGACATCATATGTGCCGAGATTCCTGATCCCGATACCGATCCAGACCTGCATGATGTTGTAATTACTTAAATGATTCATGGACAGTGTGGCGCCATCAACCCCCCCCCCCCCCAATCAGCGTGCATGGTCGACGGCAAGTGTTCCAAGCGTTATCCATGAAGTTTAACGGCGGAGACTATCACTGCCAATGATGGTTATCCACTGTAACGGCGTCGATCACCCAATGATAACGGTAGAACTATCACAACGAAAATGAAGTGAAACGATATCGTGGTCGACAATACTTGGATTGTTCCGTATTCGCCACTTTTTTTCCAAAACATTCAAGGCGCATGAACGTGGAGTTTTGCAATTCAGTGAAATCCATCAAATACATCTGCAAATATGTCAGCAAAGGCAGCGATATTGTAGTTTTTGGCGTTCAAACTCCCAATACCAACGATGAAATCACGCACTATCAAGTTGGTCGATATGTGAGCTGCAATGAAGCAATTTGGCGTATTCTATCATTTCCCATTCATGAACGTCATACCACTGCTGTACATTTGGCGGTGCATTTGGAGAATGGTCAACAAGTTTATTTCAACGCATCGAATGTTGCTCAACGTGCTGAAATATCTCCAGCGCCAACATTGACCAGTTTCTTTTCGATTTTCCAAAGCGATCCGTTTGCACGAACGTTGTTCTACTCTAAGATGCCACGTTATTACACTTGGAACGCTTCATCGAAGAAATTTCAGCGTCAGAAGCAAGGCGATGCGGTTCCTGATCATCCGGATGTGCATTCTACTGATGCTCTTGGTCGCATTTACACAGTTCATCCGAAGAATGGCGAATGATTCTACTTGCGGTTGTTGCTGGTAAATGTTCGTGGGCCGACATCATTTGAATCACTTCGAACTGTCAATGGTGTAGTGTGCCCAACATTTTGTGCTGCATGTCAAAAGCTCAATTTGCTTGAAAATGATACTCATTGGGACATGACAATCGCTAAAGCATTTGTTTCTGCATCTCCAAGTCAGATACGCACATTATTTCGACATGCTTCTCATCGAATCCACCTGAACTGTAGAAATACTACAAGGATGACATGTCAGAAGACATTTTACATCGAATTCGTGTCATTTCAGGGAATCCTGATCTCGAGGTGAATAAGGAGATACATAACCAGGTTTTCCTTTTGATAGAAGACATGTGTTATCTCATGTGCGGCAGTTTGTTAGTCAAGTTAGGAATGCCAATGCCACATCGTGGAGTGAATTACGCTTTCAATCTAGAATTGGAACGTGAACGTGAAAATGATCGAGATGCATTGAACTAATTAGTTCAAACGAAGGTACTAATGTTGAACCCCCAACAGAAGGTTGTGCACGATACGTTAATGAAGGCAATTGGTGATGGAAATGGTGGCTTATTTTTTTTCGATGCGCCCAGTAGAACTGGGAAGACATTCCTCATGTCATTGATTTTGGCCACTGTTCGTGCGAGATCCGAAATCGCTGTAGCAGTTGCTTCTTCCGGGATAGCGGCCACGTTGCTAAAAGGATGCCGAACGGCTTATTCAGCGTTGAAATTGCCGTTAAACCTTCAAACGACTGAAAAACCGATATGCAATATTTCGAAACATTCAGCAATGGCCACAGTTTTGGTAGCAAGTAAAATCATCACCTGGGATGAATTTAGAATGGCGCACAAACGCGCATTGTGAGAGATGTTTTGGAGGCGCAATGATTCTACCATCTGGAGATACACTACCAGTCATTCCAAGATCGACCGCTGCCGATGAAATAAATGCTTGCCTCAAATCATTGACTCTGTGGCGCTATGTGAAGAACCTTCAGCTGACGACAAACATGCGAGTTACATTGCTAAACGATCCGTCTGCCGAAGATTTCTTTAAGCAATTTCTGACTATCGGTAACGGCCGTGTTCCTGTCGACGAATCAAACGGATTGATTTCGTTTCCGCTGAATTTTTGCTTGGCGGGCGTGGTGCGGCGGCGTCTTGCGAAACTCAAACGTATAGCCATGTGTATTATGCCCGAAAAAAGACACTGTCTAAGAACATTTTACACACGGTTATACGTTTGAGTTTCGCTAGATGCCGGCGCGCCACCCCCGCGCGACCACTACGTTCTTGCACTAACAAACGATGACTGAACCAACCAAAACTATGTAATCCATTTCATTTTGGTTTGATTTTTGCACATTTATTGAACTTAATTCATTTTGAATATTCATTTTAACTAAATAAAAAAATGAATTTAATTCAGCTAATAAGTTAACACAAGATTATTGATTCTGAGGCGGTACGAAGTTTGCCGGGTCAGTTAGTATTTAAATAAATATAAAATATAAAAAACATATTTTAAGCATAGATATATTACATCATTTTAATCCTGGAGCCAGAGTCCAAAGCTATGAAGTGTATACTCTACTTCTACTTTTAAAGATGACACCGGTTTGATACTGTTGGAAATCACAAGCCTTTTCCATGAAGTATTCGCTGATGACATCTGAGGCATACAGTACAAAAATATGAGCGAATGTTGTAAAATTATTATCAAGAATATTATAATGAAATATTTTTATTACCAATTAATTATTATTATATTGAAAACATACATGAAGCCAAGTAGTTGCTGTCCCAATTAATAGTTTGAAATTTTTCCAATACTATGAGTTGACATAGGTAGTTTATAAATAGATGACTATGTTTTATAATTTTAACTTTCTTATAACTTTCACAGTTACTTATTTGTTATAATAATAGATTTTTCAGGTTATCACCACGTTTTCTTCCTCCTTATTTTCTTGATGTTTCAAGCTCATTGCAGAGGATCGTTTCTTGAGAATGGCACAAAAAATATTACGACTATTTTTTTTTATATAATAATATTATTTCGGTAATACAATACTGATATACTTACCTCCATAAAGATTTTTTTCAATGAAGAAGAAACAAGTTTTGGATATACCTTCACCTTCCGTTTGACCAACCACCAACCACCTGAAAATGATTCAACCCTTTGAGAATCAAACTGTTAGGTAGGTACGTATAACTTCTATTTTTTGATAACCGTTGGGGTTGCGTTAACATAAGATTTTGAGTTATTGTAAATAGGGTACATAACAAGGTATGTGCGAAAAATTATAAATCATCCTTGCCATCAGCAAGACGTGTTTCCATAATTTACTTTAGTTTACGACCCGGCTAGACAGATCCAATTGAAGTGATTCAATCAGCGAATCTCATCTCACGGCATCATCACTTCTGACATGTGTGTTAAACGGCGCATCTATCACCCGATGTGTAATTTGTAAGGGCAATCCATCATCTGTCCAGACAACAGTGTAATAAGAATAGATGCGCTTGTCCATGGATACTGCGAAGATGATTTAAGTGATGGGAAAGCATTCGACTATTGTTTCTTTATTGGATTTGTAATGAGTGCACACGACAATGAGGCCAGAAATCTATTATTATTAAACACACGCTATTCAGCGGTTTCTTCATTAAATCAATTACAATTTCCGACATTTAGGCACTTAAATTAATTTACCTAGGTATAATATTATTATATACATAGGTAAATACATAATAATATTCATATATCAAAAATGTCGAAGGAAACTTTCTTTTATAGAAATGGAGCTTTAACATATGATAGTGATGGAAGACCACCAGGACCACTAATTTTTATACAGACTCAGAGTACAGTTCAGGCTTCTCTTTGTTTTTTTGCAAACAAAAAACACATTTACGTCAAACTGAAATTTCCTTCAGAGATTTTTATAGGCAAATCATAGAATTAATTCATCGATCATAGAAGAATATTAAGCATAGATGTATGGTTGATATATTTATGTATAAGTATTATATATTATGAACTTTGAAAATAAGTAAGCTATCTTCAACATACATAATTTGAAAACATCTCATGCATAATATGCAAACTAAAAAAAATACGATAACCGACGGGACTTGAACTTATATACGCTGGATTCGCGCCGGTGTGCTTCTCAAGTTCTTTGATATAATTAAAAAATAATGAATTTAATATGAACTGGTATCAATAAAAATAACAGTTTGTTAAATAGAGTTTAGGTTTATATACATATATCATTATCATTTATAATACATTGTATCAGATATAACTTTAATTGTACTTAATTATTATTTCTATGAAAATATAATTATACTTATTAGTATTTTTTAAAAACCTTAAGAAAAACTTTTAAAACATACATATCATAAAATAATTATTACTAGAAAAAAACGCCTACTGAGTAGGTTTCGAACTCAGATCATTTACCATAGGTAGATGGGTATGTTTCTGGGTTAAATATTTCCTATAATATGAATCTACATTTTTAGTTTTTGTAAAAGATATTAAGGATTGAAAAATAAATATTTATGAGTTGAAATATATGACTAATATAATACGGTGATCAATCCTAATATTTTTTTTATTATAAGACTATTAGTTTTATTTTAAATTTACACTTTTAAAAGACTAATATTTGCTGTGACTACACCATATCAACGTTCTATAAAATTCTGCAAATAGATAAGTCTCACAATACAACATCCATTTTTTTCACATAATTTGAATTTTTGCCTACGCGAAATACAATAATACGCTTATGCGAGAATGCTCACAATGAGTAATAAATTACGAAAATAACATATTAAAATATGAACGTAGTGCAATCAATCAGAAGGCTTACATCAACACGGGTAATATCTGCTTGCATTACTTCACCTGTTTAAATGAATATGTTCAGACTTAGTCACGATAAGATGGTTCAGAAAAGACATGCAAAAAAATAAGAAATTAATGCTCTTTGAATTATATAGGTACCTAATCAAGTCTTGCTATCAATTATTCATCGCAATAATTGACCATTGTATTACATACCTTGTGTCTAATATATTGACACCATTTAAAAAACACCTATCTCCTACACCTTACTAATAAATAATATATCGTTTTGTGCTATGTAGGTATTTACGCTACGAGTATTTTCCCTGATGATAAATATATATCAATATTCCAATTAGATATTGAGCAGTAGGCAGATAAAAACATTGCCTTATATTCAATGCTAAATATTTTGACCATATTGGTTTATAAAATTCATCTTTTATAAGACAAGTTATGGTCTGACACTATTGTTTTGTTTGATTATACCAAATGATCTCATTTAAAATAAATCAGGCATAGTTACTAAAATAGCGCCCACAATATTACATGCCTATCTCAATTTAAAAAAAAATATTAAAACTTTTGATTAACATTTTTACTTTAAGGGGGGTTGTGTAATACTTATAATAGATAGTATGAAAATATCGGAATTTTACACGGAAACTATATGTTGGTTAGTTGACGAAGTTATAAATAAATTTTATCCACTTTTAGACCTCAAATTCATGACATACATAAATATCATAACGCTGAAAAGCTTATATTATGTAAGTTATTTGGGAAACAAATTGATAGTTAGTCCAATTAGTAGGTAGCTACTGTCATAGTTTTGTATTAACATTGAGTGAGCGATATCCGCTATGATAATTTACATAATGCGTATGCCTACTTATAGCATTAATATTGAAATGTAATTATTCAGAACATTTGTTATGGTGGCTTATAGTTAGTGACATAACGTAACAATGAAGTTAGGCCGTATAGTAGTGACAAGTAATATCGTGAAACGACGCCCTCACTCGAGCATATGCAGAGGTAAGCCGTTAGTCATCAAAAATTTGCCTATCCCTTCACTGAACTAACTGACATTGATGTTGCTTTTGTTGCACATGTCTTTTTTCCGTTCGGTTTTGATCACATTGTATTATATTACTAATTTGTGATTTGATGTGGTGGCGGGGTGTTATCGTTAAATAATTCTATTTTCTGGTGTAGAAAAGATACGAGGTAATAAATAATTATTTTGTAATGTTCTTTAAAGATTATAATATTATAAAATATTACATAATTTTGAACAACCCACTCACTCCTCGCGATGACTTACGTATAGATTCTTGCAGCAGCTAGAAAACATCCGCGGGCATATCGCCCCTATTGTATTACGATTGATGCTCGATACTAATACACACGTCTCCAATATCACCAATTCTTATATATACTCAATAGATATTTTTCCACGATTGGTCCTATTTAATCGTCTGGTAGAGGTTTACACAGTTTGAGTAATGCATTTACTTAATATTTTTGCACGATTCAAGACTAAATTAAAAACATTCAAATTTAATGTACACATTTAAATTAAATAATACAGAACAAGAACCATGATCATCTAACTTTTTTCATTAAATCTTTTTTATGACGATTGATTGATACTTAGTTTTTAAATATTTTTTTTCATGATATTTTATTCGTGGTATTGGTAATTGGTGGTATTAACCTACCTAAATCATTCATAAAATTTTTGTAATTTTTTTTATTATTTATAGTTTCATATAAATAGCTTTTTTGTTAAAAATTCAATTTTGTTGATGGATACTAAAGGCTATCGAGTTCTTCAACCATATTTATAAATAACCTATAGAAAATTTAAAAATCAGTTTAATTAAAAAAAAAATACACTCGTTTTTATTCCCACTAATGGCACTGATATTATATAGTGCGTCGGTACCTACTAACTATTCTGCCATCATTAAATATCAAAATGGAGTAGAATAGAAGTTGACATTGAAAACCTTATAATATGTATTACCTAACATCTAATAACTAATAACGATTTTTAGTTATATCTTATAGCACCTCTTATGTTTCGTAATGTATTATAAAGACTATGTCTACAACTTTAGAGCAATTACATAATATCATCTCATTATACATTTTTGGAGCTATAGTGATTTGTTTTAAGATGTCAATAATTATACTAAAGATTGGCATGAAAACGGATGAGGTTACTATTACTAACGAATCGAATTCAATTAACGATATGATACTGAAAAATAATGTTGCTACTATTGTATGTTACTGTTTTTTTATAAATTATTGTAGTTAACGTTGAAAGATATTTTTTTATAAAAAAAAATACATGTCATAGCATAGTTTCATTAAACTTCAATTCTAATTGAGTGATTAGTGGATACTCATCGAATTTTCTATAGATCACCACCATGTGTCGGTTGATAGCGAGAACATTTAAAATTGGTCCACTGCTAAATCAAATTACACCGTTATTGTAACTTGGTTTTTACAAAAAAAAAATGTCTTCTCTTATCAAGGGATTTAACACATTAGAATAATATATAAAATTACGAATCACGTACATTCAAGCGCAAATATTTTGAATCTTTGGACACCTAGGCATGAATTTTCAGGGCCCATTACATCCATTGTGCCCAATGACATTAATATGGACGAAGCATCTAGAAAAAAAATTACACAAATGTCATTGATTGTGCCATTGACATCTATATAATATAATGGATGTAAAGACATTGTCGATAGGAATTTTAATATATTATATCATTATTTTTATGAAAAAAACACAAATAAAATGCTTCATAATTATTTTATAATTTTTTCTCTTCTAAAATGCTACAACTCTTCAATTGAAACTTATCGATATAAGACCTCGATAAATAATCGATATGGTTGCTGCGAGCGCTTGATGGAGGAATCGTAGGTACCTACCCACCTGACTACACACTTTCCCACACACGTTCAAGCCATAAGGACTATTATAGTAACGTATTATTTCACGTGCACGGCAACAGGTAGTAATTAGGGACCGTTATTAATGTGCTGCTTGATTTAAAATATGTTATGTTTACCTGTACTTATAATATTATATTCTATCTACATAGGTGAGTACATATTATATTTACATTGTGTGTTTTAACCAATAATGTATAAATTGTAGCACAAATAACAGTAGAAAAACTATAAAAAAATGCAATTTATCAGGTATGTAAGTGTATGATTTTTTATAACTGATTATGGTGTATCGTCTAATAATATACCTATCTCATAATAAAGGATAATTCTTTCGTTGATGACGTTGGTCGTATGATTTTTTTGATAGTATTCTCTACAACTAAACGATTACGTACAAATAAATAACTTCGTTAACATATTAAATAATAAGAATCATTCGCATAATGAGCTCTTGCGTCGATAGCTCAATGGTAAGAGCACTTGCCCGACAAGCAATAATCATGTGTTTTGGACTCCCTTTTGGTTAAATATTTGTTTTGAATAGGCATTTCCCTGATAAATATGTCGATTTTTTCTGAAAATTACTAATGAAAACCCGAGTTAACGTAGGTAAGTGTCATTTTAATATGCAAAAAATAAAAAAAGTACTGTCTCATTTTAAAGGTTTCAAACAAGGCCTGAACAAAAACGATGCATGAGTGCGAGTGAGAAAGTATTCGGCACCCTTACGATCTCTTTGACACGCGCTAGAGTAAGATAAAAGGTCTACATTTGTGTAAGCTAGTTTCCAAAAATATCGCCATCAAATCGGGGCAAAACGCTTCACACAGCGTCGATAACTTGCGAGCTCGTGTTGCTAAAATTGATATTTTTGTGTTAAACATAAAGTCAGTGGTAAATATTTTTAGTTAATTAAGTAGAAAAGATGGTTCTGTGTGTTGTCTTAAAATGTGGTAGCCGTACTGATAAGCAAGAAGATGGTATAACGTTTCATAGGTAAGTTGATACATGTTCGTGATAATTTATTTGTATTTTATTATATATTTTCATATCAGTGACCTAGTGTTTTTTTGAAATAACTTAAATTATAGATATCTTTATCTAATGGTTGCATTTTGACCGCTTAAAAATACTATATAACGTAAAAAAATAGAAAATTATATTTTAATTCTGAGCGTCTAGTGCGAGCACTTTGGGCGAGCACTAGCGAAATGGTCTATGGTCTCGAACATTTGTAGACGAATGCGTTTGCTCGCTCACAAACCAAACGCAAGGCAAGCGGCTTCATTTAGCAATGCAACGGGTGGCGTCTAGATGTATCTATAGTCTAAGGTTTCAAACGTATTTTTTGCCTTATTTTCAAATGTTTGTGCACCCTAAAGAGGAATGTTTTCTTCAACATCTTTGGTTTCTTATTGTGTTGATATTTAAAATTAAAATAATAAAATTCATTATAAAATCTTGCATACTAAAGTTATAGTATATTTAGTAATAAGTAAGAATTTAAAAATAATTTATTATATATATATATATATTGTTTAGATATTTCCTACTTAGTTTTTGAGTACTAAAAAAGATATACTTACTTATATTTTTAGATTATCTAAATGTCAGGACGTTTATTACATTTATTTAAATTAAAACTAACACAATAAATACCCAAAGCATATATAGTGACTTAATTTGAATAAAATTCTGTCTATACTTAGGTACCTAATATTTTTTTATCAATTAAATGTCGAAGTAGCATAATATTAAATAACATTTTTACTTGGAAAATAAGCCATAAAAGAAAATATCAAAGCATTTTTCCGAAAGAATAAACATTGTGTTTTTTCAACAATAAAATTTTGGAGAATAGAAGAAAATAAATAAATATAACCTACGCCATTACCTATTAACCCTTCCCAAATATCACGTTTCATTTGGTTTTATTATTCAAAATACCGACTGGTATAAAACATTTTACGGGCGTGTTGCTAAAGAGGACATACAAATTTTCAACAGCGAATGTTGTTTTATTTCAAATCGGGCAATAATACCCGCACTACATTATTCGTAAAAATCGTTCAAGTAAAATGTTTGATAACGGTTGGAACATACCGTGCCTGGGATGTTCGCTGGACCGGAGATGGATTGTATGTATATAAAACGACTTTGGCACTCTCACAGTGGTATAGTATAAAACCATTTTTCGAATTATGAATATTTTTGAGAAACAAATAATTATTTCTCTCTATCAACAAGCACATACACAATATATTAGAAACATATATTTAATTAATACTGAATAACTTAAAAAACCATGTTTAAATATTTTTTCAGGTAAAACTTTCTAAACCGTGGTAGCATAATCGCTAGAAGATTAAAGAGTGTTATACTGAAATTGATCAAACAATATCATACATATTATCAAATTTATAATCTGAAGTAACAAGTGAAATCTCAGAGCACTAATTATATAAATATGGAAAAGATTTTTATCTATAATTTTATTTCATCTTTTTTCTTTTTTTAATATTATATAAGGTGAAATCCTAGATATTACGAGACAATAAACATACAGTGCTTGACGTATTAATTATTCATTTGGTGCTGGTGCTGACTACTGAGGGTTTACTGGATGGATGACAGAATCAATGCCCAATGCAAGAACTGCGCATCAGTCCATTTTTCCCACACGCCCACGATCACTGAGCGGCTTATCCATCCGCTTATAATGTTGTAGGTCCCAGCATCGAATCTTGGATCTGGAAAATTCACATATTGTTTTTCAATCTATGTTTGAAGTCATAGTATGAACCTAATAGGTTGAGCAAGTAGCTAACATCCATTTCTCGTGAAAACAAAATCTATTAATAAAAACCTCCACTCTGTGTAGGCCTATAATTTGATCCTATTAGGATTGGACATGGCCAAAGGAAAAAAAAAGAAAAAATCTTCAAAATATAAACTGTTTGTTCAAGCGTAACAACAGTTATCTATTATAAAATAAAAACCAACAGATGATTTATCGACGGATATTATTTGTTATACGATGTTTATTCACATCGTTTCAGATATTGATATATTCCACTTGCGTGAAGGTGAGTTAAATAGAAATTATACTGTGAATTCTTAAAATAGAGCAATGAGTCAATGGAGTGCACTTTAATGTATTTTTTATGATTTGTATTAAGTTGTTTTTATTTGAATATTATTAATACTTTTACATAATTACTGACATGTAATGAATGCCTTAAATTTATAATTTGTAATATACAATAAGCATATTTTAACTTTAACTACACATGGATGTAGGATTTTTAAAAGTTTTAATCATTTTGTTTATAATGGGCGCAAAACATTTTTTGAAAAATATTGCGTTGCAACATTCTTAAGCGGGATACAAAGTTGTTGGTGGTCATAAAAGCGATTTATTGTTTCGATCACGATAACGCTATAAACTGTTTTAAAAAAAGTAATTGATAATTAGCCATTGTTTGTATAATGTAAAAATAAAATATCTTCAGGGCCCTCATATAATATAAAAGATAACATTACATTATGGGTAGGTACACCGGTGTAGGCGAATTTATATTATCCACGGTATAGAATTTTATACTCGCCGAGAATTATATTTTAATATTAGATCCGGGTATAATGATGCACCTGAGATTGATTTTATAAGTAAATTTCCGTTTTGTAATTATTATCTATTAAAACTAGACATTCGATTACGCATATATCTGAAATATTATGTATAGTGTATGCACCATCAATGATGAACCTGTAACACGCGTGCCACTTTTAGCGCGTGAAAGAATAATTATTTAGAATGCTGAATGTCCGATTTTTTTTGTAGGAAAAAGGGCTAGAAAGAAAATGCAGTCGAGTGTGCAAAAAAAAATCATCCGACATAAATATGAGTTTAGAGAAAAAAATAGCTAGGTGAAATCGGGTACATGTAAATTATTGTCCGTATTTTTCGCCTTATCCTAGGTGACCGTGAACTCAGTGAGCTGTTGTACCGGAAATATATGGTCATATAAAACTGAGATCAAATAATGTTGCATTGTTTGTGGAGCATTGCAGATAGTAATGTTTCAAATTTATTAGATTTGATTACTTTGATATTGATTTGTACATAATTATCAGATATTTTGATAGGTATGAATTGATGCTTATTGTATGGCTATTTTCTTCTGCCTTTCTCTTGTATTCCGGTGGTTGAATATTATCTCAATACTATATGGCCATATATTTCCGATACAATGACGCATGGTGAATTTTATTTTATTTTCAATTTAAATTTATTTTTACATATTGTGGACATTACAAAATATAAGTTTAAGACGTTCACAACATGACATTTAGAAACAAAGAAATATTATTAAAACAGTATTATGTAATACTGTAATTATGCAATATTAAGTTATTCTACAGTATAAATGTGTAAATACAAAAAATATGAAGTACATAGGTACAAGGAAGTACACCGGATGAGTTAAGCAGACCCTATTTTAAGAATTAATAAAATAACGTCCACCTATACTCATTCTCACGTAGATGGAATATATCAACATCCGAAGCAATTTGGTTGAACAGAGTTATTGCCCTCCCAATTGGCATCACCAATGGCAGGTTAGTTCTGCTCCTCGGGAGAACAAACAACTGATGCTCCCGATTTCTAAGATAGTTATCAGGGACACACAAGTCAATATTACCAAGAATGGCAGAGTTCTCATTCACACCACGTTGGTATAGCCAACTGCATAGGTACGAATTATCAGACACGGGTAAAATCACGTAAAAAACAATCGATGCTAGTTTGGCGAAAATACTATAAAACGATTATTCGTCTTTTTGGAGGAAAAAAATGCCATTCGCCATACCACTCATCGTTAGGTATAAATTTTTTAAATAATGATACCTAACCATAAAAAGGTTCATCACCCCTTGTACAATAGCGAGTCTCTAAAATTAATTAATTATCTTCTCGCTGACGGTAAGATAAAATTAAAGTATTTTTATTAGATAATTAAATAGCTTCTTTCCATCGGGTTACGTTACTCAATGCAAAGATTCAAATGTTAAAAGACGAAGATGTTAATAGTATTTATATAATATTTTAATCAACATAAAATTTAAATAATATAGTGTGAATTTTTCTGCCTATAAAGGCCTTCGTGTCAAACAAACCATCTTAGGCCGAGTTTCTTAACCTCCTACACACCGCGGCACACTTATCAAGATATAAAATAGCCTAATATAAATCCTAAAGTAAACTTCCAAAATAGCTTTCTACTTATTTACCTATAACTTCACTTAAACGGACATATTTTTCATATTTCTTATAAATAGGGATTGCAATACCGGTATTTCAAACCCGGTATTCCAGCATTTATCAGTACCGAAATACCGGTTTTAAAAATCCAAAATACCGGAATGTTCTGTATTAAAAAAGCACACTGGTTTACGTTTTTGTAAATGAATTATAAGTTATGTGCTGCTAAAATTCAAATATATAGAGTGAATCCAACAGAGGTGAAAAAATAGTAAAACAAATTTCATCAAATATATTTATATACTTACGTAATTGTCACGATGAATTATCTAATATTATTTCGAAATATAAAACATCCGGTGACAAAAATGTTCAATTATTCAATAATTATTGATAACTGTACAAGCGTTGAATTTAAAAAGCTTTTCCTGCAGCCTATTCAAATTATTTGTAAAAAAATCACTAGGTCTACAATTATTATGATAAACATATATTTTTGAATGTCAACATATTAAATGTAGGTATTTAGGTTTTTGTTATAAAATAATATTTTAAAAAGATTTTAATAGCTATATTTATTGCTAAGCACCTACTTCTGTTTTTTTATGTTTAAGAAATACCGGTATTCAATAAAAAATACCGAAAACCCGGTATTGACATTTTCATTCGGTATTGCAATCCCTACTTATAAAGTAACCATATTATGCTTTTCTTCATCATTAAGAATTTTTGTAATAGTATCTAATCATTATAATACAAATAAATACAAAAACATAGAACAAGAAACGTATTAAATATTATTAACGTTCCATAATACCTGGTCGTTTAATGGTAAAAATATTATAAAGATAAGTGATAAATACTATATTAAGTTGATAGTTTATTCATATATGATGATAATATAGCGAGACAGCGTTTAACTGAATGAATTAAGTAAACCACTATTTTACGACAGTATATGGTAATATACATAAACAATCTTGTTATTTGAATAATAATACAATGATATATTGCGTAACAGTTATGGTGGGAATATTAAGGGAGAGTGTATTAGGTAGTTTTTTCTATAAAGACATTCTTATGATAAATGCAATTCAATATTATTTATTGAAAATCTATCATTGATACAAAAAATAATCATTTCCATCAGAGTAGCTTCACTAGATAAAATATTATGTATTATTTACTCTAGATAATTTTAATTGGAATACGTATATAAACTAGAAACATAATTTATAATTTCGATAAATACAATAAACGATAAATAAAGATCAATTCAGTGACTTTTCTAAATTACCAACAAATTTTAAGCTCAAACAGATTTTTTTTAAATTATTTCAAATCGTACCTAAACCAACCAACCTAAACAACAAACCTAAGGGCTTGCGCAGACAGAGAGCGGTCGGAGTTCTGCGTTCAACCGACCGTTGACCGCTAACGTTCAGGGACAGCAGACAAGTGGCGGTCAACAATAAGCGTTCCATTTGTTTACAAACGTTGTACTGACACAAGCGCTGCATAATGCGAGACCGCTATATTCCGACTGCGAGTGGAAGTGAGAAAGCACCGCTGTTGCGTACTCACTCCCCCGTGTGGTTTCGCTCTATGTTGTGTGACTGCTCAAATTCCTATGACGGGACTGGACGGGAGGTACGGCGTTCTTTGTAATTCCGGGCATAGAACTCCAGAACTCTAGCGTTCCAATTGACCGGCGCGGTCTGACCGCCGGCTGTGTACCCATACAGTATGAAGTCCATACAGTACAAAGAACGCCGAACTCCGAACGCGGAACGCAGACCGCCTGACCGCGCTCTGTCTGCGCAAGCCCTAAATTAACCTAAATTCTGTATTAAATTTTCTGATGTCTTAAATAAAATTATATTGTGCATGCATACCTAGAGTTAGGTTTCGGGATTTTCCTGACGGGAATTCTCGAGAAATTTTCGAGATTTTCCATCCCGAATCTCGAGAATAAAATTTTTTAACATTTCGGGAAATCCCGTATCACGAGAATTTTTTCTCGGGATTCGGGATTTCTTTATTATCAAATATTTATTGAAAAAACGATTTTCTATATGAGAAAAGTGGACAGAAAACAAAAAACTTTCAAGCATTTAACACAATTAAGCCAACGTCGACCCAAACGAGCGCATTTTTAGCAACATCAGGGTATTTTGTTTCTCAAAAGCGTACGCGATTGTCAGACGCAGCGATTGATAGTCTGTGTTTTTTGAAATTCTATTTTAAAAAGTAATGTTTTGTATTATTTTTGTTTTCCTACATCTGTTTTGTTTGGCTTCTTACATAAATAAAAAAAAAAATATTTTTCTCTTTTTACACTGATTTTAAGATTTTTACAGGTTTTTTGAAATTTCCCGATTTCTCGGGAATTCCCGAATCTCGAAAATTCAAAATTTCATCATTTCGGGAAATCCAGAATCTCGAGATTGAGATTTTCTCGGGAAATACCCAACTCTATGCATACCAATATTATAGGTACATTATCAGCGCCACAGGCAAAATAATCCTTTATATAATACTACTCTTCAATAGTTTCATTATTTCCCATCTTTTGTGCAAGTCACCTTACTGATTATTATAAATGAATATGTTATGTCCTTCAAAAATTCAAGTTTTAAATAAAATATAGGAATACTATTATCATGTTTAAACAAATTTTTGCCGTGATTCATTTAACAAACAATTGTTTTATTTTTCATGAGTAGTTTATTTTTATATAAAAAAAAAATTCTTATTGATTGTACATCTGTACTTATCAATTTATAAAAAAATGTCTGGAGTAACTTATTACACTCCACCTTAACAGATAGTTTTTGTAATGATCTTTTGGCGGGAAGTGCGTCAATGTTAAATGAACAGTGGACAAATAAATTAATGAACATAAAAAAGCACAAAAACAAGATCAAGTTTAGTGTCCGGTGGTCCTCGGAGCGAGCAAGAGAGCGAGATACGATCTGCGTAATTACGCATAAATTAGCCTCCGTGTGACAAGGACGGGGAGAACAGAAGCCAGAACGAACGTGTTCAATTAGTTATTCGGAATGTTAATTCGATTGTAAAATTAAATCAGTCCCCTGAAAAATGGCGGTCGAACAATAATTAGACATAATTATTTAACGGCAATCATCTGATGCACTAAATTTCACTCGGAAAGCTCAACACATATTTAATGATGTTGTATGAATAATTGATTTTCTATTTAAATAACAAAGCATTACCGTACAGTGTACGTTACAGAACAATTATATTATGTAGGTAGTATCTATATTGAGTAGGTATATTATAATATATTAAAATCTTTTCCTATTTAATTGATATTCACTGCTAAATAAAAGCATCTCCCAATTTCTATAATTAGGAACCTATTTATTTTCGTGTGCTTTCGTCATCCAACTTTCTATGATATACTTTTAGAGAGCCTTTCTTTCTATAAGTACTTCAATGCTTTGTTTGAGGCCTCTATTCTAGGACCTTCTTCCCCACCGGGCATCCCGGCTACAGCCGTGGCCAGCCTAGATAATGACGAAGAATGTCTGTCAGTTATGTTTGACGATACGAGAGATCTGGGTTCGATCCCGGTAAGGACACAATATGTATGTGTTTTTTTCAAAGCCTGGGTGTTTGTGATTGTTCAAAATTACTAACAACCACCTTGTACAAAAAAAGCAAGGACATGGTTAATAATAATTCTAAAAAAAATACATAGGTGCTGACTTTGTTCCTAATGATACAGGTAGGTACATAAAATATATTACAGAGAAGTGCTAAACGGAAAAAAAGTTTAATTTATAATTTTAAAAAAATGTTTTGTATCTATCTCTATCTCTATCTTTGTATTCTTATCAAAAGCATGAATGGCTGAGAATTCATTTGATCAAGATTTACTTTATCGCACCATTGTTCTTATCAATCTAATCGTGTGGAATGCAATGCATTTTTATCCCTTATTGTTTTAAACTTCCTTCTAACGGATATTGTTTTACAGGTATCCAATTTTCTTATCAAACTAAAACGTCTGAGAATGCCATGCGTAATATTAATGAATTTTGTTTTATATAGAATCAAAATAGGTTTTCAGTTCAGTTTTAATTCAACCTTAAAGAAGGACGTATCGACTGTATTTAATCGCTGTATCAAATCAGACTGTTAACAAGTTATTGTCTAAACTAAAACATAATCTATTATATTTTTATATATTATATTACCTTCTTATAAAGCCTGTTAAAATATAAAAAGTGTTTATATGAAGTTGATCCTGTCATTCCATAACAATAACAAGAAATACATACCTACATAATAGTAAAGTTGACATTCCAATAATTATTATAGAATGCAAATGTACGAACCATTATCATATAGCAGACTACACACAGCTAAATAATAAATTATAAAAAATCAAAACTTTTTCTCTTCCTGTCCGCTGAATGGTAGGAATGTTAACTTGTTATAGATAACAAAACGCCTTCTACATTTGCTACATGTTAATTTATTATGGCGGGAAATTTGAGACAGTGTTATTAATTACAAATTAATCAGTAAAGCACCGATGAGGCTTTGAATAGCACGCCACATTGTAATTACGTAACTGACGTTACCTCAGACAGTTGACACGCTGTTACATTCTTTAATAATATAATAAATTACAGGTACGTAATAAGTCTACAGGGCTTGTAGAAAAATTAAAATACGGAAAATTGACTGCAGATGAAATAAAAAGTTGTATTTCAATTTTTGATTTATCCATGTGGCTCGTAGGCCTTTTTGTTTTTTCCCAGATTATGTCAGCATAACATAGATTTGCCATACCCTATGGATAGTATTTAGTGGCGCTGGAATCTGCTTGGGGTAAAGAAAGGACAGCCCAGATTGAGAGTCTCTTGAGGTATCCATAGCACATGGTCTAGCCAGGTCTAATGTAGTTTCACCACTTCCAGAGTGATGAGCACGAGAGACTTAATGGTTTGCCCGTTTAAATCATTTTGAAAGACTAAAATTGTATTTTAATTTAATTAGGTGCTCAAAAAGTTAGAGGTGAATGAGTATCATTGTTCAGTATCAAGTATTCATAATAAATAGTATATAAGTGTGGGGAATATTACTTTCAGTAAGCGCTGACAATGTTAAAAATTCAGTTATCACATTGGGAATGGATGATTTTCATAACGAGAACTGTATTATAGTAAATTTGAACGATATATAATAGTTTTTCATTCATCATCAGCATCTGCCTGAATCTATCGACTGCTGGATGAAGGCCTCTACAAGCTGATTCCACTTCTCTTGGTCATGTGTGTTGTGTTTCCACGTAATTCTGCAGAACTTTATCATTTCATCAATAATTTATTAATAACCACTAAACAACACAATATTTCAAAATCATCTGAAGACATTGCTGGATGTTTTATTATCAGAAGTATCGGAAAGTCATACATGAATCGTTTATTGTTCAACTATTGATAACTTATATAGGTACTCATAGTAAAAATGATCAAATTAAGCTTTTCATATAAATATTTACAAAACAATATTTTGTCTAATAAGTTCTCTGTACATGTTTTCCCCCATGCAATTCGTTATAAAAATAAATAATATTAAATAAATATGCTCATTAAAATACTTAAGCCTGATCTGTACAATATATTAAAGGTATAAAATGGTATCTACATACATACATTCATACATTGCCAGCTGATGCTGCGAGCAGCTTATGCTTGAATATTTGTTGCGCAAGAATATGAAGTGAGGTCCCAAAGAGTTTGTACACCTGTCATACATTATTCGTAGACAAAATATAACTAAAATCATTTAAAGACTCTGGTCATTTGTACAATCATCTGTACATTTTACTTAGGTCAATAAATGTATCTTTATTAAATTACATTTACATTCTTTAAAATATTTTAACGTTTGTTATATTAATTATAAAAAATAAATATTTTTTAATATAAGATATTTTTAAAATAAGTATTATTGTTTTATTACCAGAATTACTCTATAAAATACATTCTATGTTTTAGATATACTCTCACTTGGATATTGTAAGCTCTTTTGTTTTAAAGCAAAGCCTTGGTTCATTGCAATAAGTAAATACTTTCATTGGTATGAAGTCAGTGATTGATTATTATTATGTAATAAATCGTTTCAATTATTTTTTGATTGATTTTGAAAATGGCCATCAAGAATTATTGTAAGAAATTATTATTGACACAACAATAATAAATGTTCCTTTCATTTTCAATGAACAACAAAATATGCCTTTTAATAGGATTCTGTAGTTGAATAGATCACCAAAAGTAATTAGGTACATTTTTTAGCACATTACCCATTTGATATTTGATAAATAATTTGGTACGCACTACCATCTATTTACCACTGGAAATGTCCTGAAATGTTTATGGAAAGGGAAGAGCTACTCAAATCGGTTCAACCAGCTATTGGGCCCATCGGACCCCCCGACCTGGTCTCCACGAAGTCCAATTTTGATGCGTTCAGAAAATTTCAGTCATCCTGCCAACGCAAAGAACTCTTCACTTAGATTGTTTGTCAGGTTTGTATTAGTTTTTATTACTTGCTACAATTTTTATTTTTGCCTCTACGTGGTCCTTTTTTCCATGAGTACTCTTAATATAAAGTCATGTAAATTCAGTCAAAGCACATTTGCATGTCAACGCCAGTCTTGAGTAACCGCTCCTGAGACATTTCCAGTAATATACAAAATCATGCTTCACACCAAACGTAGCGCGATTTTTAGTTTAGATGCCAAAGTCCTTAAAGAAACCTTGATGCGAGATATGCCAAAAAAAGATACGCCCGATTAAGACCGGGTGTCGTGCAGGGCAGTATAATTTGGCGGGGTCATTAAGACCATAGTAGTCGTTGATATTTTTTTGAGCACAAAGAATTTT
Organism: Rhyacophila brunnea; assembly: GCF_057557595.1. Taxonomy (NCBI): domain Eukaryota; kingdom Metazoa; phylum Arthropoda; class Insecta; order Trichoptera; family Rhyacophilidae; genus Rhyacophila; species Rhyacophila brunnea. The sequence goes on along the minus strand of NW_028232796.1, from coordinate 757,363 downwards.
AGCGAAGTTAATCATATAAAAATACCACATTAAATAAACAAAAATGTACCAGATTTTAAGAATAAAAATATTTGCTTACAAAGTAAACTGGCGATTTTATATTTAACGAAGCAGACATTAGGCTAACTGAAGAGCATGTAGGTATGTAATAATATCTCTCGGTACACGCACTTGGCAAATTTTCGTGGGCTTGTCCTGTTTGCAAAAGCTTTGTTGTACAAAAGTACTTTTAAATATTTACAATAAAACATGTTTGTAACGTAGAACGTTTGTTTATCAAAACGTGTTTAATATTCAGAATGGTCGAGTGAGTTTTACGCATTTTAGTTTAAATAAACGTGTTTTGGAGCACCATTAAACTGGCTGTGATATATTTGGAGAGCCAATGGTTGACCTGTTATTTTTAAAAATACAAATTCATTATTTATTTTTCATATAACGAGTGAGTAATAATTAAGTTCAATAAATAATGTTACTTTCTTAAATCTTGTGAATTGTTATATTTAAAAAAAAAAATATTTGTCATTAAGTACCTAAGTATCTAAAACTTTTGTACGTTAATTAATACCTAATAATGAAATATTTTAAATACTATAAATATCCGAAATTATAGACAGTTTTAAAAAATTATCATTGTAAAGATGTTTATAGTTTGCGTATTAGCCAACAGTTAGTGTTAGGGGAAAGTAGCCGATATGTGAATTTGTATTCAATTATTGACCTATAATTATATTCAATAAATTGTCAAAATCGATTTGTAACACTATTATAATATGTATTATATAGTATAAGTCAAATATATGCTACTGTTACATTAGTGATAATATAAAACAAATGAAAAAAATATTTCAAGGGGGGTACCTAACCGAATTTTTTTTAAACTGTACATGTCCAAACACGCGCGTTAACATCATTTTACTCACTACTTCAATTATAGTTTGTCAATTTATGGCTACGGCCGTATGTTGTAGCTTAACCACTGGGGAATGCCAAAAGAAATGGCGTATTTCAAAAAAACACTTCCTTATTCTTAGGTCAATAATTATTATAAAAAAATCATTATTCGTAAAATGTTTATCACACTTGAATGGTCAAAGACATAGCTTATAATAAGTATCTTTAGAATTATCTTCAAATGTGTTAATCTTGCCCATTTTTTGAATAATAAAATGCCAAATTCTTGTCAAATTTGGGATCACAGAGATTATCAATATAATTTTTTATCGTAAATATTTCACTAAAATAATGTCAATATAAATTATACTGTAGGTTTTATAAATGCGTTTAAAAATTAATAAACGTAAAAAATCTTAACACCACTACACATTTATGTACTGAAATATGACTATATTCTAAAACATTAGAGCGAGAGGTTTAAAAGAATACTATTTTATGTAATAAAAATACTTTATGCAGTCATCAAATGTTTAAAATAAATATAAACGATAATAAGGCTTCAAAATAATATAAATAGATTATCAACAACGTTTAAGGTATGTCCAGTACCATGCTTTGAAAATAGAACAAAAGCTCCATTTTGACCTACGCTGAACATGTCCCCCCTTTGTGATTTCTCGCAATTGGTTCCTAGGTAATAATGGTTTTGAAAGTACAAAGTACCTACTTATGATTATTTAAGTTAATAGATTTTATTATTTCACGAGGGTATTATAAACAACCTCACATAAAGCTTATACTTAATAATAATTAAACATGTACACGTGATATACATATCATAAAACATTAATAAATTGATATCACACAATTAAAATGTCATAAAAAAAATATTTTCCTATTTTTTATAGATGTCGTTACCATTAAATTGATGTACAAAATGTATGATAGAATTTACTGTTATGTCTTCGATTCAAGTTGCAGGATGCAGATAAAAATTCCCTGGCTGATACTACTATAATATAATATAATCTTGGGATTAGAGGAGCAGAAGGTTATGTGCTTGGCGCATGCTCCAGATTGCCGGTGGTCTGCATATCTCCACGGGCCATCTGTTGCTCTGATCAGTAATCAGTAATCACCTTCGGGTCATCCGATTTACGCGGCTTATTAATATATCACATATCAGTATAGGCCACAGAATGGCGTCCTGTGGGACATTTAAGATTACACTACTTTTCTTTACACAAATAAATATTGTACCTCTATAAATAAATTTCACGGTTTTCAGTCAATAGTGAAAGTGCAAAGTAGGTAGGTAACTACTTAAATAAACAAATTGTGTTATTTTTCACTATAGTTTTCCACAAAAAATCGAGGTATTGGAAGGAAATAAACGATAAAATCTCTTGATGAATTTATTATGCTCATATGAGTTAGCTAGAATTATTTGTAGGTATTTCAGAAAAAAAATATTTAATTTAACTACTTTTTGCTGTTATTATTGAGGTTTAAAAAAATGTTAAACGTATACAAATCGCAAAATAATTTTGAAGTACACTGATATGGAAAATTACCGTTAATTAAGTTTAGGTAGTAAGTATTGAAAGGTACTTCAGTTTGTTGTCTAATCGAGATAGATTAAGATTTAGCCATTAAAATTATGTCTCAGTTCGATCTAAGGCTAGTGCCGAGGATTAAGTATATGGCATATAGTATATGACTACTACTAAAAAAGAACATTATTTAGATCCATCTAATTTCATATCTACTTTTGTCCAAAAATATGATTTTTCTTATCATAAATAAAAACTCAGGTATGTAATGGAACTCGTTTTTTAAAACAACACTGCATAATAATGTAAACATTAAACTTAAAAATTACATTTGAATAATACTCATAATTACTTAGCATAAAATGTCTCTAATTTGAGAGAACGTATCAAGCAAATATCATTGATTAAAACATGTATCTAATAATAAGTTGGCGTGTTCAATGAATGCTTGTTTCGTAACAGTTTTTATTAGTATTGTGAGTACTGAGTAGTATATAATATATAGTAATATATATTATTAAATTTGAGTTTAAAAATATGTTTTTTCTTTGTAATGTTTTTACATGCGTTGTGAATGATTAAATCCTTAGTAACGCTACAATGCTACTGTACTTGTCCCTAAGTTTGAAATAATTAATATAAAAACGGAATAACGTAGATGGTCTCGACTCATAATAGGTTTTGTTATCTATTCGTAATATAGTCTGGATATTGAAATAGTATTACAACCAAAATAGTTATTGACAACGAAAATAAAGTTGTGAAAGTTCAAGAATTTCAGATACTACTTATTGAAGAACCTTCCGGAAATATTTTTTAGTACGTCTTATCAGTGTTCATGGGTTTGGCCACCCGCTTATGGCTTCCGTCGCCCAACATAATGCTTCTGTCACTGGCACACTCTGATTTTAATGCACTCGGTTTCGCCCGGAGAGCACCTGCCGAAATTGAGCTGTCTACTATGCTGTGTTAATTATTAATATGCAAATATTTATTTTTTGTTATTAACATCTCGTGTTTGTTTGAAAGATCTCGAGGGGTCTTCACGGCGTGACAGACGGCCAGCGGTGTCTAAAGAATCTGTAACATATTTAAATCTGTTGCATAAAAAAATAACCAAAAATCAATTAACGTTACTGTTATGCAGGTAACGTAATTGCCTTTAACCATGTGTCTTGAAATGGACGACTAATTTTTCAAAACAATCGTGTACCAATCACATCTTCATAATATTAATGCTTACTTTTTATTTCATTGATTCAACTATCCGATGTAGATTTCGACTACCTCTTTAATGGGATTATTAAGATCTTTTTTTTAAATGGTTGTTAACCATGCGCTCAAGTAATTAGGTCCGTGTTCTATTAATACCCGAACATAGATTGAAAACACATCATGTGAATTTATCAGACACGGAATTCGAACCTGAAAATCTATCAAAATACAAATTATCACGAAAATTAACATTCGTCAGTTTCTTTGGCATAATTTTAAATAAATGCAATATTATGTTGTATTTTATGATTGATTAAACTACCGATATAATTAAAATTATTTTATGATACAGTTGGTGCTGAATTGAGCTTCAGTATCGTCATAGAACTGTAGCTTTATTAGATATTGGTACAGGAAATGAATTTTAAGACAGAAAAATTTTATTTTAATAAAAAAATAGCTACCTACATAATATTATATAAGAAATATAATATATTTTTTAAATCTTTCCCATACCTTGAATTGAAACTAAATTATAATGACAAAAATGTATTACAATACGCTGAAGCCATTGAAAATGTTCATCTTATGCAGTTTGATTTTTAATTTGTAACCAAGTTTATTTTTGAATTCAAAAATGTTTGTTTTTTATATATCTACGCATTAATTACTTTTAAATTAAGGTAAGTATACTAAAATTTTCGGTTTCGTGTTAATACTCTGAAGTGGAAAATTCTGCGGCCTGGATTAAGCCGGTTAAGCGGGAGTATATATTAATAATTATGACCATAAGTTTCTTTATCCATTGTCATTAATCATGGATACCTTCATAGGTATACAGTAGGCCATGCATGGGGAATATCAGAGACATGATAATGATTCTTGTGAAAAATCCAGGAAAAGGAAGTTATTAGAGAAAATTGAGATACGTCGAGAAGAGAGTGTGATAATGTACCTATGTAATAATCCCGCTCAATAGCAATGAGGGAGCGCAGATGAGCAGTATGGTTGGAGAAAAATGGAGGAGGAAGTTATTCTCAATTAATTATGTTATAGTGCTATTGGAATTATAATACAAATAATATACCGTTTTCACATTATACTAAAAAACAAGTTCCTATTTATTTTATAAAATAGTGAGTTTTGTAAATGTATCTATTTTTAAATTATCTACTTTTAGGTTGAATTCAAAGTACTTCATGAGCAGTATGTAACTAAGTAGATTCTAGAATAAGTTTGCAACTCATTGGCATTGGCATGGATTGCGTCAGCAGTTGGCCTGATAAGCCGTGCACATTTTTTGCTACTACTCATTTAGTTGAGCGTGAAATTCCGTTTCATTTTGACGAGATTGCTCCTACCAGTCCTACCCTAGATCCGAACTACATTCTGGCAAGCGCCAAAGCTATATTCCGCGCGAATGCATTTTCTAGCTGCATTTAGGGTGACAATAATCACCCTGAAAAAATGTTAGTCTTTTTCTTAGCGACCAACATTAATAATTATTGCCAATAAATGTCATCTGTTATAATTATTTAAAGTAGCTAATTAAAGTTATCCATGACATCTCTGGTTGATGGACGATTGATTATCGATGACAACCTTCATTTTTTAAATAATTTATTTTCTCCGTAAAATAAGACGTATTATTATTTATATATACATGATAAATTAATTAGTATGTAGGTGTTTTGATAGTGTTAACTGCTTATTCCGTTTATACCGTTTGTCCAACAACATTGAAATAATCGTATTTTTTAGATAAGTAAGTAGGTACTCATTAAATGTCATTGTCCATTGATACAACATACAACGGACGCTAGAATTTATTTAACCAACCAATGCAAATGACATAAGTACTAAAAGTTACCGCATTTTCAATCGATGTATGCTCCGCACTTAAAAGTGCTGTCTCCGCTCAATGGCGAATCATAATAATATACTTAATATACACCCAGAAGCCGAAATTATCTTAGCAATCGGTTTTTATAAGGAATAATTGAAACTGAAATGGAATTAAACCAGTAAATTACGGGTTAATTTCATGACTGCGGACATCTTAGAAATAATAACAACCGCCTACATGCATCATATACCATCATATTCGCCCTATCCCGGTTTCCAACTCATTAGATTCCAGCGATATTTTAGTTTAAATAAAATTATAGAATAGAAAAAAATAGTTTTTAAATGTTTACTAATTCTTTATAATGCGATATTTGGATTTATATGTTAGTTACTTTATGAACTACAATTTGATATGTTCGCATATTTTATTTGAATTATTAATTAATTTATTTATTTTCAATATGTACCGTCATTAATGGTATTTTAAGTTATTTATTGTACGGTCGCCCTGCTGAAACTCACAACTGAGCGTAAAAAATAGGTTAAGTGACTCTTCAGCTGGGTATTCACATGATACTCATAAAAATTTCACATACGTAATACTACATGGAACACTTTTTTGAAAATTTTGTATTGACTGATTTTACTTCTATTGCATAATTAATATAAATGCATACATGTATACCTACATGCATACAAATGTTAATTTTATAGGTAGGTTCTACGAATTGATTGCAATAAATATTAGATACATTTATTTTATAAATATAGCGGTATGTCTAGTGTTGTCATTGTGTGAAACAAATTGACTGTGTTTAGGAAAAAGGGCGTAACCCTCGATTTTTCGAAAAGTGCTTTTATTAGATATTAACAATGTATACAACTAAATACACGTTCTGTAAAAAGAAAGTAAGCCGCAAATGCCGATTTATTATCTAAATTTAGGTTTTAATTGAGCTTTAATTAAGTTTTAATTTAAGGAAAAAAGCATTTACCCTCAATTTTAATGATTTTTCTGTAATAACTCTTTAATTATTAGTAGATCGAAAAGATATTTTACCAAATCATCAATCACCTTTTTATTATTATTTTATTAATATTGAACCAAAATCATTCAAAAAATGTTTTTTGCTTCTCCTGTAAAAAAAATTCTGTGTGGGTTACGCCCTTTTCCTAAACACGGTCGAAATATTTTCATGCAAAAGTGTTACACGTCCGGAGATGCATTAAATTAAATTTAAACATTTGCGTGAAAAATATTGGTGAAATTGATATACCTAATAATATTATTATGTTTTTAAATGATCTTTTTTCAAAAATCCTATTTGGACGTACAATATTTTTACAACATAAATATATGACGCAGTCGAACGTTTTGTGTAAGTTAACTTAATTTCAACAAAAACTGGACATACAATATTTTTTTCACTAAACCATCGAAATGTATATCACGTAATTATATAAAATAGAGCTAATCTGTATATATCTACCTCAAAAAACTAGAAGAAATTTGAGTTGTGTTAAGATTCTTTCAGCATTGCATGGATACCTACGATTTGATGAGATCAATCCAGCAATGATCATCTCGTATAGCGATATTCTTATGCAAGTATCCATCCACTACGACTGATTAGTTAGATAGAGATAGGTACCTACTCAATTATTTACTGTTATGTCCAAGGTGCATCTGTCTTCCTTTTAATTTATAATTATAATTGGATGATCAAAACATAATATACTTAACATATAAATTTCATTCTCACGGTTTTTATAATGATAAAATATTTATTCATAGGTATATTCATACAATTCTCATGTACTTATAATATTATTTACGAACATTTAAAAAATCTTTATTTGTGCAATATACGTGCATTAAACAATCAATGTGAATTTAATTAATAAGACCTTTAAATTCTTAATGTTTAAACATTGTGCTGATTAAGAAATCACTTTACTACCTCGTTCATTGATTATGGGATATAAATCATTATAAGCAACATAACTGTCTGTGTTAATTTTAATGGGACGCAATAAATAAATGCATTATCCTTTAAGTCTTCTTTTTAAATTGAGTTTTAATTATTACAACACAATTTTGTACAAAGACATAAAAAATATATTTTCATTCGACGTTTGAAACTCACTACCGTTCAAATTTTGCATTGCAACAAGTTAATTTAAATTAAATTTATATTAAATTAAACTGATTTGAAACGAAGCTTTTATTCGTAAATTCCACGATATTTCAGTTTTTTAAAACATAAAAACAAACTTATGCATATCTCAAAACCATTCAATAAAATTATATATACGTCGCTATAATAGATGCGGGTTTTTTCTTTGTTCATTGCGTTAGTATTCGCCTAACATTAATTTATACTATCGATTGAAGGTACCTACATGATGGAAATTGAATTTAGATTCTAATTTAATTGCTGAGATGTCTGTACTATTCCATAAGAATCAGTTTTAGCGACCCAGGTTTCGCCTTTTTATCTATACGTATACCTACATAAAGTATGTAGTTGATAAATATTTCGGGATGACTTAAGGTGGAGGAGAAAAAAGGTCGTTGTGAGGAGAGAGACAATAATACTCTAATAAAGATGACAGCGTGAGATTATAATCGCGGGTAATATTGTACTGTGAGAGTGGTGAGATCGATGTGATCAAGATATTGATTATATTAATGAACTAAGAGACTTGATTCGAATGGAATGACAGTTGACTCTGTCGTGCGAAGAACTCGTTACAATAGTAGTGCGTCGCATGACGGATTCGATGAGTTAGTGAGGATTCATGGATTGCCCTTCCAATCTATATAAATTCTATATATTGTGGCAATTAACAAATCATAACAGACCCTACTGATCTAGTTTGACTGAGGAAATGCTGACAATCATTATCGCCCTATTGTTATGTTTTGACAAGAAAACATATATATTAAAGTGTGTTACTCATTTAATGCTGAGTGGTATGATTGTCACAAAATATACTATGTAGTGGTAATAAATGTACGAACTTATTAAAGGCAATAATATTATTAATAATTATGCCGGTAAAAATCGATGGAAATGGCTATTAGCCATTCACTGAAACTACGCAGATCAGTAGTTTGGATTTAAACACACATTGAAAAATAAAATGTGCATTTGCCATACGCGTGATAAAAACCTACAATCCACGTATTTAGAGATTGATTCTACTCCACCAGGTGCGCGGGTATATATAAGTATAATACATAAATATCGTCTTATTATTCATCCATATTTTAGCAGCTGAGCTACCATGCATCCTTTCTATACATGAAATTTATCCAGATATTCTTCTTTATATTTTTCATCTGATAACTTGATTAACGCTTTCGCTGCTGACTATATAATGAGATTTTAATTGCCCCCTTTAAAATGCACGTTAATTACATCGATCGGCCGCCTGGTCATTACGCGCCGTGTGCGTCTTCCGCGTCCAAAGTATTAACTTTACAAATTACAGATCTGTTAATTTGTATGTGATCCCGACATACATTCTTTTGACTTTAGCTGTATCAGCTCTAACCGCAATCCCAGATGTCATAATTTATTGTTTTTTAGCACGTTTTATAAATACCTACTTGTATCTGGCTAGTAGTATGTGTAGTTATGACTTTAATAAATAGCTAAACCTTAATTTAAACCAACAATGATTTCCATTTTCCAGTGTATTAATTGGCCCTAAATGCCGTATACTCGTTTTTTGGGTAGAATCGTAAATCCCGTGCAAAGTAGATCACTCCTCTCGTAATACCCTGGCACAGTGCCCCACGCGGGACAGCGATTTGCACTCTGCTTTCCAGATTTCATTGCTCTTTATTTTTGTCATTTGTCTTGAAAAACTCTGTCGCTAAACGTATAGTATCGTGGAAAGGTTTTATAGGTCAATTGCAATAGGATATAATTTAAAATATATACCTATATGTGTGTAGGTAGGTATTTACTATGCATTTAGATTTATATAAATAAATACACTAAAGAACTACATAATTTAAGTGTAAAGTATTTTGTTTTCTTTTTCTAGAACAGTTTTTTTGGATGCCACGTTATTTATTAAACACTAGCTGACCCGGCGAACTTTGTATCGCCTCAGAATCAATAATCTTGTGTTAACTTATTAGCTGAATTAAATTCAGTTTTTTATTAAGTTAAAATGAGTACTCAAAATGAATAAGTTCAATAAATGTGCAAAAATCAAATTAAAATGAAAAGTATTTTAATTACATTGAACTGTACACCCACGATGGCCGCGTGGATTAAGCGCCGGTCTATTGTGTCGAAGGTCCTAGGTTCGAATCCTGGGTCTGGCAAGTTCACATATTGTTTTTCAATTTGTGCATGAGTCAGCGTATGGTCCTAATACGTTGAGTAAGTGGCTGACATCCATTTCTCGTAAAAATAAAATCTGTTAATATAAACCTCCACTCTGTAGAGGCCCGTATTAGGATCGGACATGGTCAAAAGAAAAAAAAAGAATGTAATTCACGCGGCAGCACAGCAAGGCATTTGTTTTATTTAAGCGAATCGAAATGATTCGCGTAGCATTGTTGCACTAATTTCTGTTAAACTATTTGCTGGATGGGTTGCACTCGGGTCGATTTCCTTCATTGAAGCACCTTGTGATATACGACATTTTTTGTTTTGTTGTCAGGTACGAAAGCGAATAAAGCAGATGGTTTGCTGACACATGACCATACTACGTATAACCTTCAGTTGTAAATTGTGCGGTGGCAAGCCAGGCAGATCCAATGAGTTTAAAAATTCAGTTGGATAGTTGGTTGCTTCGCCTTCGTTTGTTACACAGTCGATAGATTTGAAGAATGGACCAACGATTTGATTTTAAATTGTGAAGTTTATGTGATCCACATATTTGTTCTTTGCCGCAAGAATGCTCGTTCACTCAACCAATTGTGATTTTTGTGGTTAACAATGATGTTCGGTAACACTTTGTTGATGAGTTCGTCCTTAGTTAAGATGAAATTGCAAAAAATCAGCGAAAACGAAATGGATGGGTTGCACTCAGGTCGATTCCCTTCACTGGAACACCTTGTGATATACGACATTTTTCGTTTTGTTGTCAGGTGCGAAAACGAACAAAGCAGATGGTTTGCCGACACATGAACATTTTACGTACAATTGGCCGTGAGAGAAACATTCATTTTATAGATTCAGGCCACAAACACTCAAGGATTGGCCTTGTAATTTATTGATCGTCATGCCGAATGCAAGATGAATTGGAAATTGAATTTGTTTAAACTTGAATGGCATATCGGTTGGGATCATCGAAATTCTCGGAATGAGAACTTCCTCACCTTTGAACATTCCTTTGATTATAGTCGCGTGAATCAAATTGCCCATGAGTTTTCTCACCACCAAACGCGTTCCGTTACATAGTTTTGTTGGTTCAGTATTCAAAGCATAATGACTACCGAGCCAACCTTCAGTTGTAAATTGTGCGGTGGCAAGCCAGACAGATCCAATGAGTTCAAAAATTCAGTTGGATAGTTGGTTGCTTCGTCTTCGTTTGTTACACAGTCGATAGATTTGAAGGAATGCAGTGGACCAACGATTTGATTTTGAATTGTGAAGTTTAAGTGATCCACATCTTTGTTCTTTGCCGCAAGACTGCTCATTCACTCAACCAATTGTGATTTTTGTGGTTAGCTATGATGTTCGGTAACACTTTGTTGATGAGTTCATCCTTAGTTGAGATGAAATTGCAAAAATTCAGCGGAAACGAAATTAATCCATTCAATTCATCGGCCGTTACCGATAGTCAGCAATTGCTTGGAGAAATTTTCGGCAAATGGATCGTTTAGCAATGCAATTCGCATGTTTGTCGTCAGCTGAAGTTTCTTCACATAGCGCCACAGAGTCGATGATTTGAGGCAAGCATTTATTTCATCGGCAGCGGCTGATCTTGGAATGACTGGTAGTATTTGGCGGAAATCGCCAAATAGTAGAATCATTACACTTTAAAAACTTCTTGAGTCATTACGCAGATCTTTCATAGTTCGATTGAGTGCTTTCAATGCGCGTTTGTACGCCATTGTGCATTCATTCCAGGTTATTATTTTACTTGCTAACAAAACTTTAGCCATTACTGAGTGTTTTGCAATGTTGCATGTCGGTTTTTCAGTCGTTTGCAGGTTTAAGGGCAATTTCAACTTTGAATGAGTCGTTCGGCATCCTTCTAGTAACGTGGCTACTATCCCAGAAAAAGCAACTGATACAGCATTTTTGGATCTCGCACGAACAGTAGCCAAAATCAATGACATGAGGAATGTCTTCCCAGTTCCACCGGGCGCGTCGAGGAAAAATAAGCCACCATTTTCATCATTAATTGCCTTCATTAGTGTATCGTACAATTCTTTCTGTTGGGGCTTCAACAGTGGTACATTCGTTCGAACTGATTGGTTCAATGCATCTCGATCATATTCACATTCACGTTCCAATTCTCGATTGAAAGCGTCGTTCATTCCACGATGTGGCGTTGGCATTCCTAACTTCACTAACAAACTGCCGAACATGAGGTAACACATGTATTCGATCTTTAAAACAAAGCCTGGTTATGTATGTCCTCATTCACCTTGAGATCGGGATTCCCTGAACTGACACGAATTCGATGTAAAATGTCTTCTGACATGTCATCCTTGTACTTGTTCCACAGTACAGGTGGATTCGATGGGAAGCATGTCGAAATAATGATAGCAAATAATGTGCGTATCTGATTTGGAGATGTAAAAACAATTGCTTCAGCGATTGTCATATCCTAATGACTATCGTTTTCAGGCAAATTGAGCTGTTGACATGAAGCACGAAATGTTGGGCACACTACACCATTGACAGTAAATTTCGACTATCATTCTTTCTTTTGTTTGTTTGTTTCTTGTTTATTGTTTCTTCTTCTCATGTATCAGAGATGGCGTTATATACGGATTTTTTTTTTTTGTGATTTTCTTTTATTTTCGAATGCGCGAATGGTTCATTGTTCAAAATGTCAAAATGTATGAGAAAATTAATTTTATTCATAATTTTCTTTTCCGTAAATTTTTCCGATGTTTTAATAGTTATTCTGCTATTCGGGGATGAGACAAATCCAACAAATTAAAGATCGTAAAAATCGGTCTAGCCGTTCTCGAGCTATAAATGGTGTAACTAACCCGACTTTCTTTTATATATATAGATACATAATTTGGAACAACCTCAAAAACATATACAGTCGAACTTGGTTATTACGATCACGGAAATAGCGAGATCTCGGATGTGATGAGGAAACATTCGTTTAAATTTTAGTTTATGATTTTCTCCATACATTTATTCACCTTTAATACGAGCTACTTTTCGGGTATACCGAGCAAAACTGTTAATGTGTCGATCGTTAAAAAACAACATTTTCTACCCTAAGCAATAAAATCCGACCGGGCAGTTAACTAGACCGATACCACCAGGTTCAGATTACGTTTATGACATTAGTTCAGTGTCTTAATACCTAATTGGTATTTTCGCCGACAACATTGAAAAAGTATCCACGTATATGATTGAAATTGTATGTAAAAAATCCAAGCTTTGTGAAGTTAGTAGGTATTTACAGCGCCGGCGGCTCAGTATTTCATTACAATAAACAACTTTTTTTGTAGTTTATGAATGCCTTGCTTGTTTCGGGGATTTTTACGATGGTTTTCAGATTCATTATGTTTTATGCTTAAATAAAACGTGGCACGAAAAATGTTATATATCGATACAACGAGTACCGCTTATAACGAGCAAATTCAGTCGGTCCCATCTTCCTCGTAATAACCAAGTTCGACTGTATGTAGGTGTATTATTAAAATCACTTGAAAAATTTATGAAATGGGAGTTGAAACGACATCCATTGCAATCTGTGTCAGGTGAGCTTGGTCTGTTTAGCTACTCCAATCTGATGCAATTGCTAATTCATTATTGATTAATACAATGGTATCACGAAATCAGAAGATTTTAGATACTTACTTGCAAAACATGACTGTATGAAATAGACGAATTACGACATTGTGTAACTAAAAATTGTATGAAGCAGTTATATTGATTGCACAAATAGTTTACTACCAATAATTGTTGCGAATACAACATCTAAGTCACCTTCCACATTATAAGGGATTTATATACTTAGCCTGAAGACAAAATGCTTAAGTAGTACAATATACTTATATACATAACAAAGTAATTTTATTTTTATCTTTATTCTAATTCAAATAACTTATATATTATACTAGAATATAAATTTTTAATACAGGGAAATAATAACATCAGACTGTAATCATTTGAAATATATAAAGAAAGGCCTTGTCATAAAAGAATACATTTTTACTTCCAAAACCCATGATCATAAAACATACAAAACGAATAAATTTTAATAGAACAGAAAAAACTAAATCATATTCTGAAATCAATCTATTTTTTATCTAACCTACTAACTAATCTTATTACTGTAAAATGTTTTGTAGCAAAGTTTTAAAGCTAAAAGCATTGACGTCTCTTTCCTGTCCTGTAAATTAAATTGTCAATCGATGCCACGTGTTATTTTCACAGATTAAAGAATATAGATTGTCGAAAGGAAAGAGATTAAAAAAAATATATGATGACGTCACTTGCGCGGAGTACGGGTTTTGTATCGATCAGACCGTGCCGATCGAGCTTTTTTCTAGAAAGCTCTATTAAATAGTAGCGGCTCTAGCCAAAGTTTTTGTTCTATTTCTGCAGTGACATTTTTAATGAAGTTCCGTTCAACAGATTTTCAAAAAATGCTACTTTAAAAGAGCGTGAACGTTCACATTTTTTAATTGTTTCCTTTAAATTTATAAAATGACTGAAGTTTTATAACTATTGTAATATTACCTGAAGTCGGTCTATGTGTCATTTGCAGAATAAAAGTTCACACAAAACAAATATTTTTAAGCTTCGTCGCAAGTTGTGCTTTATACTTTGCAAGCATAGCGATATTACAATTATGAATTTTCACTGGCCATGCACTCCTATCACCTACTCACCTACATAAACCACAATAATATGCTAAAAACTACTGGCGTAAGTTGGTCCTCGGCGAGTAAATACGCAATGTTAAGTTGTGAGTGATTCCAATTCATTATAATATATACATCAGGTATAATTTAGTATTATATTGTTCAAATTTTGATAAATACACTTACAAATACGCTGTTTTGTTTTATCTGTTAAACTAATGCTGACAACTAAACACTATTTAATTATCTAAGTTAGGTTCTGCTTTTTCTCCACATCGTGTATTTAAGGTATGTAGGTAAGGTACGCGATCTACAAAAATTTCATTCAGGGGTTTCAATTATCTTTTACTCACCGGTATCCACCCCAAAAGTAGTCTTCTATATTATCTTAAATATTGTCGCACATCTTGGCTTGATCATCATCACTTATTTCTTCATAATATAGTATCGGGTGGGTATGTTCTATGATGGTTCATGGCGTTTTATTTATATATTTAAATCTAGAAACTGGCTCCAAATTAAAGATGCTTTGCTGGTCGGTTATTGAGACCCTCAAAGGTTAAATTCTCTACCATTTCGGATAGTCGATCCTCGATATCCGGCGATACGTTCAAATGTGTGGTTGTTACCATGAGGTATAATCTATATTGGGTTCATGTTGTTTATAGATAATAAACTACGTACCTATATCACCAGTTTATTGTGTCTTTCTAGCTAGGACATCATGTATGTCGTAGCTCCGCCGTATACTCTTTGAAATTTTTATTTAGTGACCTGAGGATGCCGGCATCCAGTTAGTTTGGTGACCAAGTAGGCCAGGTTGAAAATCTCTTTAGCTATCTCAAACACGTGACTGAGCCAGGTTCATGTTACTTCTTCATTTACAATGTGACACAAGGCCGCATGGACCGCCCTCATGGCATCTCATTCACAAGACATAATTTAAACATCTCTTCTTGCAATATCTCTCTAAAGTAATAATAACTGATCAATTCAACAGTTATTTCAGTCATGAAAATTGTGTCATATTATTATATATATATGTCATATATGTGTCATAATAATATTATATAGTTTTATATTAATTTAATGAAATACGGATGAATTTATTTATGCAGGCGTATTTATTGTCTCAAGGGTTCCGTCGTCGTGGCCGGTCCTCCCTCACCCTGCAGCGGTGCTATAAAAGCGATCTACGCCCTGCAGGCGCGTGTTGGCGATGAATCGAGGGAAGTGCCGCGAATTTGTGCTTGCCCTATGCCCCAAATGCTGCGTCGTGACAGGGTGAAAGAAGAAGAAGAATTTATTGTCAATTGTTATTTAGCAGCTGAGAGATAAAAATAAACTGAATAAAATACCTTATTTAAAAAAAATATAATAATAAAATTCTATTAAAAATGCAATCAATGCAATTTGACTTCCATTAATTCAATTTTACAGATACGAATTCAGAGATATTATAAGACCCCATGAATTTGCATTACCATACAACAACATTTCACGGGTATCTTTTTTGTAATTTATTTCAGTTCTCATCACTGACCCTTCAATAGTATTGTGCTGTCGGTATCTTTGCCAGAAGGCGTGACAAAGGCATCATAATCCACCGTGACAGTGGTGTCAAAATCTGGCATATGAGCAAGATTAATAATATTTTTTTTTACTAGTATCGGAATTGAAAAGGAGATATTGAATTGGTAATATTTAATCATTAGTGACCAATCATAGAAATAATATAGTTAATATGACAGCATTCAGCGTTCAATTAATACACCTCATGAAGATTTAATATTGACAACTTCACAAACATCGGTTTACAAAATAATAAAACAATAAAAAAAATGTTGATGATATTGAACTGGTAGTTTAATTGGTAAAGTTTCTTATCTGCATTGCGATGGACGTGGGTTCAAAAATCATCATCAATGCCGTCTATAGTCTTTTCAACAAAATATGTGCATATAATGTTCAATGAAGGATGTTACATTCTAAATTGTTGTGTCTTTATTCAACCTTCAACAAAAATAATCATATCATAGTTTAAATTATGAAATCTACTTAAAAAGACTTATAGTTTTCGACGTGGGTAGCTAGATATGTTGTCGACCGGATGGCAGAACATCAAGATTCTAATCTCAAGAAATAATTCTGTTAAGTCTTTCAGTGATAAAGACGCTAGGCTCGTAACCATTAGTTGGCCATTAGATATAATTAGCATAATATTTAAATGTAGTAATTAATTAGTAATTATCTGGTGAATGTGTTGATTCAATCTCCTGTCACAGAATATGTTTTTTTTTCATATCGTGATGTAATGTGAAGTAAATGACATAAACGAGACACTGTCGTGTGATACCTCCACGGTACCTACGATTTTCCAAGTCCTACCAATAAACGTATTTCACGTTAACATTTCAAAATACAATAGTTCGATGCGTGAGATTATATTTGTTTATAATAATTATGTATATAATATGTTAGGTAATATAAAGTATATAAAGGTTTATAGCAACTGAACCATGACAATCCAATTTTTAAAATATAACAACCGAATCTCAAAGTAAAACGAGCTTTCTGTCTCAATACATAAAGCTTAAATTTGCCTTCAGAAAATCTGGCTTATGACATTGGTAAGTTTACACCTGGCTTAACCCAGCATACACCTGACGTATGTTAGTCCTATACAAAATCAAAGAGCATCTTTTCATTGTGTGGTAGCCCACAGTTAATGGAATTAAAAAGTGGCTGAAGGGAATTTGTTTACGAGATGTTATTGTTACATTTGTCGGGTTTTGGGCAGTTGCATTGGTAACGAATGTTATTTCGGTATTGTTTGGAGTCAACCCTTTGTAGGTAACTGACTTTTAAATCTTTCTCTCGTACCTGAACAGGGATGTACTTGGAATGAATATAAATTTTTATAACATTTTATATAAGCATCCTACCTTGCATACAGCATGTTCTAATAGTTTTAAGTTTTGTACTATTCCATTTGAGTAATTTTGCGATTCGCCTCGGCATCATTAGGCACTGTGTACACACCAAAAGGCAAATACACACTGTCAGTGTCTCCTGAAGACGCCGAAAGGCGAAACCCAGGTTGCAAAAAACGACTCAAATGGAATAGATCAAAACTTAAATCCATTAGAATTTAAATTCAAATTACATCACGTACTTTTGGTCGATACTATTAAAATTATAATGCATGTTGTAGTTAACCGTTTAATCTAGATTAATAATAATTAATGATGTTACTAAATTACATGACATGAACCACAAACTCAGACTACCTTAAAAACTATAACATGATAGTAACGTTAATGCTCATATTGAAATTATTGTAAACTAGTGTCCTTTCTTAGTTTTGGCCAGATTATCCAAATTATAGATTTGTTTTAAGTGAATAACTTAGCATTTTAACGTCTAGTAAAAAACCAAATGAATGGTCATAATTTCGTACAACTGAGCAATAGTTTAAACTATAAATTATGATAATAGTATTTAGCAAAAAAATACTAATGAATGTTGTCGGAAATTACCAATTCAATGCATATTGTGATCGTTACACATGCTGATTATTTTTTTTTATATTCACTCGAATTAAAAAAACTACATAACATAGTTCGATTGATAATATGAAAGATCACATCACAAATTGGGCAAAATCACACCTAGTTCGGCCGTTCGATTTAACCCTTACAATCAACATCTGCGCTTGCGATTGCATTGCATTGCATTGGGCCACCGATGAGTTTGTTTGTATGCTGTTTACTCTTTCATCGGACATCAGCGTGTTAAATTAACACTTCGCGGACATTTTGACACCCGGCCGAAGATGATCCGTGAGATATTTGTTATCCAACAATTCGTCCTTGGGTGATTTTTAATCATTTTTAAGCATTGTCTTAACTATTAATGGACAGTACACGAAATAAAGACCTCTCAAAAACAATCTTATTACCCATAAACATCATCTAATACAATTTTCAGTATTTCGTAAAGTTTTTCATTTATGGTCAACATTGCAAAATGTTAATGTTTGTTCATACCATTGAGTTAGTTTTCCAACTTTTATTATACAAACATATTTTAAGCTGCGATTAATTTACGTATCGTAGGTAAATTTATTACATTAAAGTAGGTAGGTACATAATATATTAATGTACTTCATTTTATTAAAACCTTTATTAAACATCAACATTTTTAATTTCTAGGGTTTTTAGATGGTAAGTATCAGACAGTGGGACGCTGGGCACCTTTGTGGCACAGCCGCGTGGATTATAATATCGCCATGTCCATCCCGGGACGTAAAAATGTACCGAGGGTAATGACGCAACGTTGTACTTGGTCTATGCTCCAATATTGAAGAATCATATGGTAGTGTGAGTAGAAATGTATACCTATTTCGACTATGTACTTTAAAATAAAATATCAATTAATTACTTGAATTAAAACTACATATATAAAATAAAAATTCTATTAAACATAATAAGGTGATTCATGTTGAATTATCATCCTATATATTATTACGTTATATAAAAAAATATAAGTTTTGGCGCTTTTTGCAGTGGACTGTATAATTTTAAGGATGAAGTGGATTCTAGATCTAGGGGTGGGGGTGAATTAGCAGAATGCCAGACACTGACTTTTTTGACGATTTATGATGGCTTCGTGGTCTGGTTGCACTGTCACTCGCGCGGTATTGTTTGTTTAGGTTACTCGTTGCGCGGCACTTGACGTACACCGTTTTATGGATGGTAATGATATGGGGTTGATGAATGATGATGATTAGTTATATGAATGATGAGAACCGGTATCACGGCTTGGCAGGTATTCAGAAGTATCCGACGGTCACACCATATCAAGCTAACGAACTACTTCTGAATTAGTCTGTATTTTCAATTGAATTACTAGCGACGGTAAAATATCAGAAGCCCGCTCGCGTCCGCTATTTGGATGTAACTAAATGTTATTTGCATCACAGTGACTGCCGGTCACTTGTTCATGTGACAATAACACTGAGATTTGAGGGAGGTGGGAAGTAAGGATGGAATGCAAATATAAATGGCCCAACCAATTAGTTTACATACTTATTATATTTTCCAATGTAAACAAAAAGCAATAATTTTAGCAATTTAATTTGTCATATTATTAATTCTTACGGATTCAAATTTTGTACTATTATATTTGACTCCATCACTCAAATGGAATAGTAAAAAATTTATTTGTATAACCATTGGAATTGAAATTCAAATTCCATCAAGTGGGTACCTTCGGTCGATAGTATTTTAATATTATATTATTAATTCTTGGGCCAATTGTTCGACAATGAATTTTCCAGGAATGTATTTTATTATGTACCTACCTAAAGTCGTTTCAGGTCTTAAATAGTGAATAAATTCAGGACATATATTTTATTGTTCTGCCAAGTTTGAAAATAATTTTATTAAATTTATTGACTTTTCAGAGACAAGGTGTGCATTTACAATAGTTTTATATTATATATTAATAAACCGATATGTTGTCCCCATTTCATTTTAATTTTGAAATCATTAAAAACATAGAAATCAAAAATAGCATGGTGAACATATTCAGTTGAGTGTTCGGTAATAAAATTTAAAAAAAAATAATGTCCTCGCATCTACTTTGGTAAATCAATAACTTTTTCAACTTACACAAAGTTATTAGAATCTTTAAAGCATAAACAAAGTTTTTATTTTAAAACTGTCATAGCATATGGAAGCAAATTATCTACATCAATTGATTGTAAAAGCAAAATATGAACTGTTTGATACCAATGAGGGGAAGAACCTCTGCTGAATATATATGCACCCGTGAGATAGGTTGGATTGTGGAAAATTAGATATAATGATGAATAGTAGGTATTTTGTATCGCATGTTTACTGTGTTTCGATCCTATACAGTTTCATAAAGCTCCTGAAGTTGAATTAGGAGGGCTATATCTAGCAGAACTTCGAATATTGATTGCACCGGCTGAAGGAAGGCAGTGAACGCCAAGGTTCTATCTAGTTGAACTGTAGTACCTACTATCAACATAAAAAGAATAAAGAAGACATCATAGAATTATTAAGTGATTACTTTTCATACAAGCTGATTTGCAGCTCCATGTATCTTGGCTTTAATAAATAGTGATAAAACCAATGAGAACTAAGTAAGAGAGCTGAAAAAAGAGGCTTTTTCCATGTAATAATGGTTATCATGTCTTATGACCAAGACACACGGCGTTGTAATTTGCATTACATGGCAAATATTATGCTATGAATGAATTACAATTATTTACATAATAATAATAAATTCAAATAATTAAAAATATTTATCCTCCATATATTTAACATAACAAATTGTAAATCTAAGACGTTCACGTAACATGGAATATGTTACAGTATCAGAAATATTACAACAAAAATAACGATATATAAGAATACATTTTTTTGATGAAAGCATACTGCGTGACCTACGCTAACCCCTAGTTTTATGAAATAGGATCCACCTAAACTCACACTCACGTAAATGGAATATATTAATATTCAAAACTATTTGATCACATACGCTCCCAATCTGCGTAGACAATATCATATCAGTTCTGTACCTTGGAAGAATAAACAACCTGATGGGACCATCATTAATTTAAGACAGTTATCTGAAACAGTTCATTACTACCAATACTTACTAGCAGAGTTCTTATTATTTACACTACGTATAAAAACGTAGCCAAAATAAAGATATCTAACTATAAATACAATATAATACGTGGATACAATAGACATTTATTAATATTTTACCACGAATTGGCATTTGGCGATAGTAAAACCATACCTAGTAAAACTGAATGGATGGATACTGGAATAGATAATATTATTAAAGATGTCAATGAATACAAAGAAACAAACCGCCTTAAAAGTCATTGAATCGTAAACACATAATCCGTAAGCCACAATCCGTGCGAAATCTTCAATTAAAATTCACAAGGTGAGAGATTTTTTTCACATAGCACTCAACCGTCAATTCGCAAGTAAATACAACACCACAGTAATTGATATATCCAAACCCACATGCTCTACGCTTTTATGCATCACACAATGAACATCTTATTAAAAATATTAAAAAGAAATGTCAATCATACAAGAGTGGCTTGCAGTCCAAACTGTTGACAGCCATGCAGGAGATTATCTTTGCGGGCATATAAAAATTGCAAGTATGGTGACCATAATAATATACTACTATGGGGTGGGGTATATTTTCAAGATATCTTATTTTACTTAACAACATTATAAACATTAATTTTATTGTATTCGGCTGTAATTGATTTAAATGAACTTATTGGTAGCTATAGTGCAAAAACATCTTCTTGGCTACGTGTTAAAACTGTGAACTAACATGCTCCGCCCATTTTTAACCGCACTTCTATTATAAACTAACAAGCTCCTCTCATTTAGTAAACAACAGCGCCTAGAATAGTAGCCAAGAAGATGTTTTCGCGCAGTACCTAGTTACCTAACTAATGATTGCATCAAGTACTACATAGCAAACAATAAGTTTTTGAAGTATCACTGCTCCCTGGAAATGGCCATATAAATGAAAATCATTCAGAGTTTACTTTTAATTTTGACTAACCTGCACTTTATCGTCTGGAGCAACATAAAACCTCATTGAGACTGCTTCATTCCAATAAGGAATAAGGCAACATCTCATTGACTGCTTACTTCCTAATGAGCGGTCTTCGTTGTTGCCTTACTAAATGTCAGAGATTTTGCATGGGTCAAGTCAAATCATTGCGAATTTAGCTGACAATCTATCTTATAGTCTTAAATCAGTGATAATGAATGAAGTGGAAAATATTCCCCTTTGCTGACGAAATCTGTCCTGAACACTATAAAATTACGTGTATTGCGTACTAAATGTCAAAATATATTATTTTATATTTGTTACTATGATTTACCGACACATCATTCATTCGTATTAGTGCGATAAAACCTGGTCGTGATGGTGATTTAGTGGTAGAACGTTAGTTTTTAAATCCAGGTATTGCCGGCTCAAGTCAAATAATTGTACTTGTTATGTTGTTTCGTAACTCTGTATTTGAATCCATAGTTTCGACCTATGAAGTGAAAGACCTTTTTTTTTCATTAACAAATCATTCCGTTGTTTGTTATTTCGTGTTATATCCAGCATGCATCTATCCATACCACGCTGAACCATAGGGATTGAAACTTTACTGATGTCGACATCATATGATATCAAATGAAAGGTAGACTAGATAAAATAAATGATGATAATTTTTTCATATTTGTAAGAACATATTTTAATTTCACTTCCAATATAAAATATAAAACAAAATTATCATTAACAAATATTAAATTGGTAGATACACACCTAATATAGCAATATATTTTTTGGCTACTCGTATAAATAATAAACCATTCAATAAAAAAACTCAATGATTTAATCTCGGGTAGGCGGGTAGGTACCTAGGTACTTCCGGTAATATGTTTAAAAAGGTTATAAGAAATTTAAAATAAAATCAGCCACGTATTTAATATCAGGATAAATGATTATTATTGTAGTATTATTTTATTTTTATCGTTTCAATAAAAAGGATATCGTTGAAGCAGGGTTCCATACAAAAGAGTAATGTATGGACGCCCCCAGTACTGACATAAATATAAAACATATTGTGGCGTGGAATATTCATCGCAAACAAAAAGATCAACTGCAATCTTGGACGAACAAAACAGGACCGCACATCGTCTAACCTCTAACTTAACCAATGAAATGATTTAAAAAGGTTTCTATATAATATTTACTTTTAACATAGGTACTATACACAATGTAAATTAATAATTCTACACGTGAATACATAAATTTGTATCTAATTAATCGTTGGTTAATAATAGATTCTCGCCCACGGTGGCCGCGCGGCTTAAGCGTTGGACTATAACGCCATGGGTCCCAGGTTCGAATCCTGGGTCTGGAAAGTACACATATTGTTTTTCAATTTGTGGGTGTCAGGGTATGGACCCAATTGGTTGAGCAAGTGGCTGACATCCATTTCTCGTAAAAAATAAAATCTGTCAATACAAACCTCTACTCTGTGGAGCCCATATGATCGGACATGGTCGAAAGAAAATAATAGATTATTACCCAATTTTATCAATGAGTAATTTAGTGTGCTCTGTTACTGGTGATAAAATTGTAATCCCGTATCTGTTATAGGTATAGTATGAAATAAAATATCTCATGTTTTGAAACCTATATCAATCTTGAAAAGAAATGGATCGGTAGGTACCTGAAATTATGAAATCCGACTGTAGTGCTAACTATTGCTTAGGTATGTCTTATTTATTTTAACCCTACTTCGAATGCAACGGGGCAAAGCGATTTTATTATTTGCCCTAATTTCGCGTCGTTTGCTTGAATATTTATATGCCATAGTGCTTTGTGACTAAAATAATAATCAAGTACATAATATTATATTGATGAAAATTCACAATCGTTCTGACCTAGAGTAAAAACTAAATTAGCAAAATTAAAATAGTTCTAATATTTTTATCTCTAATAGTAAGTTTCGAAAAATATTCGTAGTAGTAAGTCTTATTATTTAGAGTAATTAGAAAAATATAACGATCCGATTTTCATATACAAATAACAATAATAATTAATTGATAGAATTTTATTTTACTAAAATAATATTAAATTCCAAAGCTTAGTATTTTTAGTCGACAGGTAGTCAATTTTGTTATTGCACAATGATTAGTATCTAAAGTATACATACAATGATTTTGTTGATAGTGGTATGACAGCTGACATATTATGTAGCTGTCGACTAAATATCCCTACGAATTAATATTAATATTCTCATCTGATATATTATTATTACTCAATGACATTTTGAGACTTTTATCTGTTTTCTAATTAGAATAACATTTACATCCTTGTGTATGAATAAGATCCGGCGAATTCAAAAATCTTTGTCATTCAATAATCATCCAGCATCTTATCAATTAATACATATCATGTTAAATATTATATTTGATTATATTTAAACCATTTGTAATAATATTTCAGTAATCGTGATGATGTGTAATGATGTGGTTTTTAAAATAATTTTTGCATGATGACAAACTGAACAGAAGGTTTGCCTTAATGGGCGAACCTATTTCCTCGTTGCGGTCATGCCCAGAGAAAAATCGACTCAAAAGAAATAAAATAAGGTTTATGGTTTATATTCATTTGAAAAGAAGGAAAGATCAAGAAGAGGAATGCCGAAAATAAGGATAAGTGGATCCTGCTTGACTTCCTTACTCCGTCTGCTGTACAAAGGGCATAATATCTCCGCTAAACTAATATTTATGATTAATTTCCAATACTCGCCAGAATAATAATGAACGGCGAGGGGAAAGACACGCTAAAATATGACAAAAATACGGTTTATTTTAGTAGATAGATACTTACCTATTGAATACCTACCCACCTGCGCACTTTTTGATTTTATTTCAACAGAAATTATATTATAAAACTGTTTATTTATAACTAAGGAAAAAAATAATTAGATTGTTTTGATTTATTTTTTATTTCCATTTTTTTTAAATGTAGGGACCAAAAAAAATATATATAAGTAGGTACTAATAAATTATGACTATTAAAATATGACAAAATACACGGGTAATCTTATACCTACCTATCTACAGATTCCAAGTGGATTCTTTTATTAGAGAAATATATTTTTTGAATGACAAAACCGTTCATTCCTGCTCGTTTACACAATACCTGAGGCATTTTTGATAATTTACAATATAAACTGTATTAATTAATATATATTAATGTATCTGAAAATATTTTTAAAAAATATATATATATTTTTTATTTTAATTTAAAGCAATAAGCTTAAAATTTGAATTTGTTAAAGGATCCCATCTTATTATTACATATACCATATACCTATTATTTTATAATAATATTTATTATTAAATTTAGTTTGTTAAGTTTTCTGTTTTGTCTAAGAATTTTTTTACTAATTCATAGTTTTAATATTTTTTGTATTTATTTTAAAAAACATCGATTTTTATAAAAATATAAATGTGTGTTACTTAAAATCCTTTCAATTTTTAATAGTATCTACCTACTACCTAGATTCTAGATCCGAGATAATAACAATTTGAATATGTAATACCCTACCTACATAAATATTACATAGTAGGTACATAAAATGTAGTAGGTACGTACCTATAATATTATGTTCTTTGGAATTAAATATTATGTTTAATTAAAAATCCTCGATTTCCCTATAATATGTATATAACTGGAAAACCTTTTTAATTATATAGAATTAAATTTCGGTATTTTGACGACACAAAGATTATATAATAATCTCTATAGTCTATTACTCTAATTCATACTGATGACTTAAAAAATGCCTGTTTTCTATACGGAGTAATAGTCTATCTATATAAAAAAAATCCGTGTTAAGTGGGCAGGTACTCATTTCCAAGACCGTGGAATCGTTGATGTCCTTTCTTGTGTGGTGATATCAATAGGGTAAATAGAGTACCTACTACCTACCGTTGGATTTTACAACAATAAGCAACGTAAGCAACCTTCAATTAGTTAGAGTCAAAAGATACTAATAAACAATTTGTCGCTCACATTCTCACGCTTGGAGACAAAAGACTATTCGTAAAGTATTTTGAAAACATTTCTGAAAAACAATCAATATTCCGCCACACCGTGCATACAAAATGTTTTTCGTGGTACAATGGAGAAATTTTCAAAATAGGCTACTGTAAAATATGATTTACTAGTAGCAATTAAGAAGTATGTCCGTACCTAATAAAACAATAAAATCGCCACTCTAAAGTTACTGCATTTCTTGGACACGTGATTATTTATGGTTCTGAGCAAGCGGTGACAACTGAAACCAAACATTTTAACCTTTGTTAAAATGTCATATATCACGGATGGAAACAAAAATTACCCCTTGTAAAAGAGTACCGAAAAACCCCAAGACAAGTTAGTACCCAGCGATTCCCAACTCGACATTTGGCAACGCAACACAAAACGATGCTTTTGAAGACTTTCTATGGAATCTCATTGATCTCTTATTAGTTTTAATGAACGGAGGGCGGCTCTCGTGGTGCAGTGGGTAAGGCGCTGGCCTTCCACCCGAAAGTTCTGGGTTCGATTCCCGGTCATGACAAAAACATTTATGTGTTTTTCTCAAAGCCTGGGTGTTTGTGATTGTTCAAAATTACTAACAACCACCTTGTACGAAAAAGCAAGGACATGGTTATTAATAATTCTAAAAAAAAAAAAAAAGAACGGATAAGTAAAATGGCTACCAATACCTGAAGATTATACAAAATTATATGTAGGTACTTAATTAAGTAGGTACTCGGGCATAACGTAGGTATAACTTATTACGTTAGTACCTACTTTGTCGTTATCGATCTATTAAAACCTTTTTTGACAATGTTGACAACATGGATTTATTAATGTATTCTGTTGATTTATAATAATTAAATCGAATAGTTTAGTAAAACCTCCAATGTTCTATGAGAATAAGGGCTTGTTTAAACGGTGACAAGATTGAAAACATTACATTTTTGTAAAAACGTTCAACATTAATAAGACACATTTACTTAAGTATTTGAAAGATGAAAATATTTATATTGTTTGACTTATTTTAGAAATAATTAATGATGATAATTGATTTCAGCAGTTACTCAAAAGCTAGAAAACGACCGATTAATAAATTTAAAGATCACTAGATCAATTGCATAACTAGTTTAATTCTACAGAAATACATCTAGATATTTACCCAGCGATGAATTGTTGTAGGCTGATAATAATACTGATTAAATGAGGGGCAGTAATGACCAAATTAATTATTTCATATTTTTAGGTAAGTACCTACTTAAGAATATTTATATATTTTAGTATCTCTGTGCGCTAAGCAAATTGCCGACCTGCCTTGAAAACAGAGGATGTGATCACTTTTCATAAAATAAGGTTTTTGTAGCAAAAACAATGAAATAATTAAAAATACTTACATGTCCTCATAAAAAGCTATGTGTCAATCAAATTATACCTTTGCCAGGAGATTTGGTTGTATAAAAATGGGCATGTTTTTTTCACCTTTTAATCGGCTATATGCATACAAAAAAAAAATATTTAGGTACCTAGACAATAGTATTTTTTAAAGCTAACCAAGAAATGAATTCGTCTATTATTACAATCAAAGATATTCTGGAATTGCTTTTAAAATATAATATTATCCATATTCTAGAATTGTTATTTATGAACAAAAATATTGATTAAAACATACAGTATTAAATTTATTATTTGACGAAAGTAATAATAATAATATTATTATTTTTGTTACATTACGATTATCATTTAGGTACTTATATTAAATATTATCTTCTTCTTTAGTAAAAAAATATTTTCTCTCTAAATGAAAAGGAAAAATCATTAATATCATATTAAAGTCAACAAATTCCGCGAATTCCATTCGTCCATGATACTTTAAGCAGTATAAAATATTTTACTAAGAATTTCCTGTCATTGAAATGTGATATAAGAATATAATTATCATTATCATAGGTCAATAGAAGCAGATTAATTTTATATAGTTCTTGCAGTACTTCATTAAATAACTCTTTATAGGTAGGTAGTCAAAAATTACTGATAATAGTATTTTCTCAATTAAGAATATTATGTAATCAAATAATATAACCTTTTTTGAACAAACGCATCAAAATTATCAGTAAGTACCTGTATTTAAACCAAGCATGCATACAAGTTATCCAGATTTTATATTCTTTTTCTTCTTCCACCCTGTCACGTTCCAACATTGGGGCATAGCGCAAGCACAAGTTGGCGCCACTTCCCTCGGTCCAGTTGTAGCACCGTTGCAGGATGAGGGAGGGCCGGCCCTGGCGACGGAACCCTTGAGGCTGTGCCACAAGGGAACGAAGTGCTGCACTCTTTGGTGGCATCCGGAATACGTGTCCCAGCCACGTAAAGCGTCTCTTCGTGGTACCTATAAATTAAATAATTTTCATAGAGCAGTATGACAGTTATACAGTAAATGTTATAACAGTTAAGTGATACGATATCTTGTAAAATTACAATATTTAACTCTCTCTTCTTGATCGAGAGGAACTTGACTACCTTGAAATTTCGTCATCTCTTGACCGAAAAAGACGTTCCACCGACCTCTTGGTCCTCTGAATAATAAATTATCTTAAATATTAATATAATGATAAAAAAACTTTGATATCTTTATAATTCATATAAATGAACCATAATGTGAATTGTCTTGATATATGTTTAATAAGTACCAAAACAACTTACTAAACAAACGTATATTTACACCACAAATGAGAATTTTACTATTATTGACGGTATTGATATATTTTCTGTAAATAAAATATATTAATATTATCTAAATTAAAATAGTTTGACATTCACAGATAAAGTCGACGACTACTTGACATAATATGATTGTTCTTATGACGAAAAATAAACTCACAATGGCTTTGGCCATAAATTTTAAAGTCGGTTAATTTTTTAAATGCGGGCCATTCGCTTCATTTGGATACAAGCCATAAAGCTCCCCGTTTCGATTTGTGACATCCCTAGACTTTCTATGGACCCTCACCCATTGACACCAAATTTTAATTATTCGTCATGCCGATATTTTACTTGATTATTGTGAAAAAAACTTTCCCGGTATTTTGTGTTATGTTATGATTTTCCTCTAAGTAGCTTACCGCACTGTACAAAAGGTGCCGCATAAATCTTGTTAAAAAGTAAATTCATAGAAATTAGGAAGCGTACCTAACCAATATCCTTTAGAGCAGTGATACTCAACCTGCGGCCCTTTAAGCTTTTATGTGCGGCTCGAAACACATTTATTATCAGGAATTTCGTATATCTTGAGATTCGTTTCGACATTGACGCACAGATAGTGACACCCGAAGAGGATTGTCATTATGGTCCACATCAGAACTGGTATAAGAGTGTTGCTATTGCACACGATTAATTTAAAAAACACGCATAATTTTTAAAATCTCAAAAATGTTTTGTAAAAAGGGGGGGTTTCATGATTTTTTTCGTCAAACCAATAGTGATGCGGCCCGCGTCACTTTCCAAATATACGTATTTGGCCCGAAGAAAAAAAAGGTTGAGTATCATTGCTTTAGAGTTTAGATTTTAGAATTTGGATGTGCATACCTACAAATCATGTTTTTATTAGTCTATCACTCTATCACAATTACAAACCAAGCTACACGAGATTTCATAAAAAATATTTAAATAAAGAATTCCATCATAAAAACGCCGAGTAATTAGGATCAATTGGAACTTTCTATACTTACAATAATGAGGGTGAGAGCTACTTCTTTCAAATCTTCAACCCCTTACCTCGAATGGCGATCACGGGTCCAATGTCGACTGACTAACCTGTACATGCGTACAGCGTTAGATAGGTACCTACAGATTTCAGTGAGTAGGAGAGCAAGTACATGCTATTTTAAGTATAGACATATTGACGTATTTTATGTATACCAACATGATGGATTTTTATAGTTGTATACACTTGACTTCACATGTATAAGTTGGATAAGCAGCAGTGGAACACATTGGTTGAATACTTTTAACTTTATGCACAATGAAAGGTTACTTTTGAAGATACTATTCAGGTGCTCAAATGTATTTTATGTCAGCATTCTTAACAAAGGTATGTAGAAATTCAAGTGAGAACTCTAAAAATAGGAGTATCGCATCGTTGTATTGAGTGGTGCATGTTGGCCATAAGGCGGAAAGACCACAAAAACCCAAATAGATAAGGTGGCAGACATGACTAACTACGTGCTATGATAGAGTTCGATAAGTTGATAAAACGATAATTGACCGGACATATGCCTGGGTCAGCGAATGAACATCCGCTGGAAAATGCAGTCATACAGTGATACACCCGCGGCCCACGTGGTTCAGTATGTAAGGCGCTGGCATTTCATCCGGGTGCTACGGGTTCGATCCCGGTGAGGTCACGATATACTTATCTGAATTTCTTAAAGTCTGTAAGTCTGGGTGTTTCTGATTGTTCCGTCATTAGACCTTAGGCCTGTTATAGTGTTAAAAAAGATATATTATGTACGTATGTATGTACAAGACCACGTGCCCGCCCTAAAACCCGGTGGATCGAGAACTCACCAATCTCTGTAAATGTACGTGGAACTAAAGAATTAGGGATAGAGAAAAATGAATGGATCTATTGGGATGCCTTAATCTAGCAGTGGATCGATCCTGGTTGATTATAATTATAGAGGTATTAAATAAAAGAGGGGCAAGGAATTGGCTTTCTCATAAAATTGAATGAAGCAGGCCAACAATAGCCGACAACTTACGAGAAATAGCGTCGCAATAAAAAAAATGCAGAGCATCACGGAGGATTTACTTTGGTCATTATAACGTACCCATATAATATAATGTTAACGTGGAAATTTTCCGCAAATTGATTACCAGCCTGCTTCACCATACTTTCATATTATAACCTGCCGCCCCATGATTATAACGGATACTGACTTATTGTGTAATTATACTAAACTAAACTATTACGTACGTAAGTACCCTTACAGGCCACAACACAACAGTCAATAATGGAATTATGATTATAAATATAATATTATAACGGGACTTGTTGACACGTTTTATATTAATATCATAATAAATAATAAGTCAAGAAAGGGGAAGTAGGAATTTAGTGAAATCCCAAAATGTGTGAGTAATCCCACAGAATCTATGCATAACTTTCTAACGCATTGTGATCCTTGCAGGTCTAACGGTTGTTTACTTTTTATTACCCGTCATAAAGTATGAGCCGCAATCGCTTTATGATATGGCGGAAGATACGATCGTTTCTAAAGTTGTTAATATTTTGCTTCTGTTTGCAAAACCATTAAAATTTATGGCGATAGTCACTACACGCAAAATACCGTTCCGTGAAAATTGTCGGGACATCTCTTTATAATAAAAAAGAATTTATTCATTTCTTACCGGCTGTCTCCTGTGTGTACTTAACACTAAACCTTCTAAGGCTGCAGTAATAACTGTACCTATATTTTTTGATTATGTGTTAGTCAGCGATTCCTAAGCTTGTCATATTTTTGTATTTATCTTTTCGAGAATTAGTAGTATACGGTGCAAAACATATTTATTTTAACACATTGTAGACATAACAAATTATAAGTTTGTAATTTGTTCTTGGTTTTGTTATTCCGATCTAGGCAAGCGTATTATGTAGGTACATCCATGTTTCAATTATTTTTTGGAGAAAATATATTTTTAAAATTATGTATATATTATTAATAAATAAGATCCCATACACAATACGATCAGGTTCCAGGCGCAGGTAGATTACATGCGTCGAAAACGATAGCAAAATAATTGGAACTATATAAGTACTTATATAATATACCTACGAAATGTTACTGAATTTTGAAGATAAATAAGCCGATAACATTTTATTTTCAATTACTTAAGTATTTAAATTTTGTAAACTACCTTTATAATCTTCTAGAATCTAGTACCTACGTATCTCTTCATATTATTTGTACTCATACGTTGTCTTTTAAGGTGGAGTATATTATGGACAATGTGTGACATCTCTAAGAATTTCTGTCGTATTGTTTTGATATTCTGAATAGCTGAGTTCTTAATCATATACTTACCTTGATGAGCTTAAGATAAGACTGTGAATATCAACGATATCTTGACGTATATATTGTAGGATGCTGGTAAAACTATGTACCTACATAATATGTACCAACCCATGTCGAAACTTTCAAATTTTTAAGAGAAAACTTGATAACATAAGAAAAATTTCAATGTTCCGGTTATATACCAATGTACATAGATAAAATAAAATAAAATTCATACATCCCTGCATAAATTACCAACATAATTTAATAACGAAATTGGAAGAAATATTACTATTCTGAGTCAATTTAATTTCATAATATCATAGATTTTTACGTTATAACATCTTAAATTTGACTGATTACAAAATGTGCCCACTTCATCCCAATGTAGAAAGAAAAACATTCTATCCGATGTGTTTTAACTGAGTTTGACAAAAATCGTCTGATGTAGTTAATTTTGAATACAACTGATACTAATAATAAAAATTAGGTACTTACATAGATTTTAGTCACCTATAGTTTTGAAGTAGGTACCTACCCGTATATATTTATGTAGGTATGCTGAAAGACTATATCATCGAAGATCTAATAAAACATGCATTATTTACACAATGTAAATAATGTATGACATTCCTGACGATAACTTCAACTGTATTAAATTACAATCAAAAACAAATTTCTTAAATCGAAGTCATCAAAAATAATAAACCGAATAAAATTTCAATAAATCAGTGACTACACATTTTTGTGTTTAAATTGAAATTGAAATTTAAAATCAATAAAAGTAATCTAAAATCGTTACATGCGGTATAAAATCCTGTAAATTTATTCACTATTTGAATCTCATAAACCCGCACTGTAACTTGGTCAAGCCGGCGAGTTACTCGACAGTAGAAATTATAATAGACTCACAATAATACTTATAACAATAAAATAATAACATGTGAAATTGTCGTTATATTATATCACAATACGTGAGAGAACATCGTAAAATAGCGTGGAAAATAATAATTATTCATAACAGTATATTAATTTGATTTTTATACATACATAAACACTATTAATGCCTAGAAGTTAACTATAAAATATTTATTTCCCATAAAAAAATCAAGTCGTGTTTACTTTATCATTTGTTTTTGAAGTGAACATCATTTTTTGGTTGACGTATTAAATTTTAATTCTTTTACAATGGTATAACGGTCAGAGTGGTCAGAGTAATAAATAACAGTTTTAGGAAATCCTTGTTTAGTATTTTGGTTTTTCTTTATTATTATAAAATCCGTTTTGTCATTTTTATTGTGGAGTAATTTAATTTATTTATTGGTCATGCAGTAACGGTAAAAACTTAATTTTTTACAACGAATTACGGTAAACCTCGTATCATAAAAATACAAAGTATACCGATAGTTTACGCCTTACGGTCATACTATTATTATCGTCCTTTAAACCTTGTGATTTTTTGCTGGCGACAATTTACCTGCCTTAACTGTACAAACTACAGTACTTCAATATAGAAAGAGATAGCGTAGAAAAAAGTAACTTTATTTGAAAACTAACATAATTCATAAATGTGCTCAACAGAATAAGAAAACCAAAGTTTTACTAGTAGGTAGCACTCTCAAATCCACGACTGCATCAAATTTATAACGTATTATTTTTCAATCAATTTAATATGTGATTATATCCAATATAATATGTTCACGTGGTTAAGATAATGGTTAATTTAATTTAGTCCTAATAAAAGTCTACTGAGTGATCTGAATAAGTGTGTAATATGATTTGGTTTTTAATTTGTCACACTGATTTAGTAGAACACTTAGAAGAACTTTATTATTACATAGGTGTTTTTAAATCGATGATTAAGCTAATATGACTTACATAATATTAAGTATGTTCATACAGAAACCTGAAAAATATACGTAGATAGGTATATTTTCATGTAAAATAAAGATAGGATTAAAATACTGGCTAACTTAAGCTGACACTACAGACCATTCAGCTTCATGGCTGACTGCACAGCCATAATACAAAATAGGTATAATAATTGTGGGTTCATAGCTACACAAATAGTTAATTTTAATGATTATTCTTCAATATGATCAGGTTCTGATCGTTGTTAAATTGTGTGCATTTTTCCGATTGGATCTACAATTCCATGTGGTTCTTGACCGTTTCACGAATTTGTTTTTAATAACAATATGTGTAGTTTAATATCATCAAAGAATTGTCATTAAAATGACAAACACATAATAATAATATCAAGAACTTAAATACCTAATATTTTGCTATTTATTATCAATATTAAATTTATTTTTTATTTTGTACTTTTGTTGCGTAATGTAAAAACCTAAAATAAAACATAAGTACTTAAATCTATTTTTCACATTTTTTTTAAATAATCTCCAGTTCTCACTGTGTGTAAACAATAAAATCATATTTAGTCTGAGGGCGTGAGATGTTTACTCCGTTTATTGGCATATCAAATCGTTATCCATCTTGCTTACAATGCATGTAAATTATCCTAGAGTTCTATTTATAAAAGTGTTACTTTATCATTCATATTTTATTTTCTAGTGTATTCAAAAACATGGGAGATGTTTAAGAATGTATTAGTCACTTTCGCAAAGACTTTTGTTTGTCCATAAATTATTGCCATATTATCCTTTATATGGAATATATGCATAAAATTGTCAGAGATCACGCTTCGTGAAAAGAACTGCAATCATGCTGCAAGCTGCAACATCCTTATCAATCTTCATTCGACGCTCAATAAAATTTTAAACATTCAGGCAATATAGGGTACTTTGCTTGCATTTCTTTTAGAACTGGAGCAATTTGAAATTGATGCCCACATTTTCTAAAACCAATTTTCTTTCGCCGCCTAGACGTTACATATTTTATATACTTACTTAATATAGTACCATGCAGTTCCATGTTAGATATGCACATAATATACATAGTGTAAAATGTATGTTTATTCGTTTATTAGTAGATATTTAATTATGATACCGAAGGCAACTACTGTAACCTCAGATAAATTAGTAAATAAGCATTAAAATATTAAAACTTTTTTTTAAAAAATCGATTTCAATATTGATTACCAGCTTGGTCCCGTTAATTTTCTACTTAGGAAATTGCCGAAAACACATATTTTTCGTATTTTCCGCATATTGATAAACTTATTAATTAAATACCAAATTTCAATATTTTCGACATACTAATTAAATACCGATTTACTGGTAGTTTATCAGTAATTATTAACGTACATACTAATAAGTATCTTATTAATTGGGCATATAGTACTAATAACTAAGATTAACAATCATGGAGTAGAGTCGACCTAATGTCTGTGCTTTTGATAGAATCAGAGGGATTTCTAAGAATTTACAGGTGAACAAACAGTCTCCAACATTGTTTTTAGAGCCTCAAAATAAATAATTTCAGTACATCAAATTACAGTTTCATAGTATAAATAGATTCAAAGTTAAGAATAAGATTTTCTTTAACCGAAACATTGGCAATAAGATATAAACTTACTAATAATAATTAGTAATAAGCTTTAGATATTTTTTATGGTAAACTGTTTTACCAAAATCTTTAACACATGCCCTACTTCCCACCCGGTGAGCAGTGGCATAGTAAGGGATGGGCGAATGGTGCAGCCGCCTCGGGCGCGGCACGGATTAGGGCGAATAACAGAAATTTCGTTGAACCTGTCAAAACAAAAATTGACGAGTTTTGTATGACGATAGCAGTGATATTTTAATTTTAATGCATAGTATTCAAAATCACTAGTCAACACAAATTTTAGCGCATTTTACTTTTAGAAAATATTAAAGAAAAGGTGACGATAATAACAATAGTGTCATTGCACGCATTAGGCTGTTTCTCAAACTGGGGGTCACAGTCTGATACGTTGCTGTAAAGGTTTTTTAGGGACATTCGCACAATTAAATAACATTGCCTAATCATGTTTAGGTATAGTCGTACATTAGCAGTTAGTAAACATAAAAAATATGTGAGTTATGTCGTTGTACCTACGTAGTGCAATCGTTAATAGAAAATGCAAATAGTGAAACGGAATTTCAATCCTGAACCTACCAAATTATAGGAAACAAAGCTTACTACTAGCATAGTTAGGGTACAGGACAAGTACAAGTTCGCGCCACTTTCCTCGGTCCATTGCCAACTGTCGCGCCTCCCACCATGTCAGACTCGCAGCGCGTAGGTCGATTTTGTAGCACCGCTTCAGGGTGAAGAAGGATCGACCACGGCGGCGAAGCTCTTGAGCTTGTGCCTCAAGGGTACGAAGTGTCGCAAGAAAAAAAAGCTTAGGAGTACGATAAAAATATAATTATATTGGTTATAAATCAGCTGCAGCGCAAATATTGTTCGTTTATATTGTCAATGAAAATAGTTTCGATTATTCGTTATTGATTGTTAAGCACTTTTATTTAAAATTTTTATTTTATTTTTGGGCGCTAAAACATGCTACGCGTGCCATGCTGGCAGAGCCAGTGAGTGTAAAATTAGTCAATGTCCAAAAATATTCTCTGTATGAAATACTAGTAGTAATCTTCCATTTTTTAAATAAACGTAGAACACCAAATAATATCGACCAATATGAAATGTATGCAGTAAGCACCTAAGTATATTTTGTTAAATTATTATATTTAACATTGAGGTAGGGGTGCGCACGATATTATAATGAGACAGGTACAACAACAGTTACTGATATCGTTGTCTACGCCATCCGTAATAAGCAAAATATTTTATACTCCCTTTAAACTTCGCGCGTACAATTAGTAAGATGCCCGACGCCGAATCTTCTTTTACCAGTTTTACCCAGTTCATAATATTATGCTCACTCCGTTTTTAATATGAGAAATAATAATCAAAATATTAAAAAAAAAAACATATGTGTAATCTATTTTTTTTAAATAACTTACTATCGTGTTTGAAAATTTTGTACATGAATCATTTTGGCAATATTTTGCGGTAAATGTTCCATTAATATTTTGATACTAACTAATAATTAAATATTAAATGTTTATAGTTGATACGTGTCATGAAAATCGACATAATTCTAAATATAACCTTAAATTATTTACATTAACTAACCGATAATATTTATCTACCTATACTATGAAGATTCGGAGTAAATATTTTATCCCGAAATTGACGTTCAAACAACGGAAACTGCGAGGGTTGTCTAAATATGATACCCACATGATATAATCATTATATAACATAGAATATAGATATAAGGAAAATTGTGAGAATATAAGGTTATTCAATACACAGTAATGAAAGGTAGGTATATTGTCTTCAATGAAAATTTAATAACTAATTAATTAATTATGTAATCAAGTGATATTTAATAATTAAAACATGTGGTGGTGGTGTAAATTATCATTAATAAAACATCTTTAATAATTTGATAAACTATTTTTTATTCCACATGATATTTTGTTACATAATTTTAACAATGTAACAAAATCTTCTTTATTGAATATTAAGCATATTTTGAAAATACCTCAGTAGGTCTATTACGTATGATTTGCTTTTATTAACACCATATTATTATAATTATATTCAAGTCAAATATTCTAATATGAACATTATAATAATATTATATTGATCTATATCCTTATTTTATGATATTTGCTTGGAATGCGAGTATCTACATATTTTATATAAAATTATATACGTCTGTATAGAAAAAACAGAATCTTCAATATAATACATAGAATCGGGCACAACTTTATGAATGACTGAATTCAAATTTAAATGCTCTCTTTGCTTTATGCTTCAGAATATCGGTAAATGAAAATTATTTGTCTACGTTTAGTTACCTAGTATACAAATAATAAGTAATATATAAAAATAATTAATACATTCGGATAAAATTATTAGAATGATTCCAGTTTTT
The DNA here is from genome assembly GCF_057557595.1 of Rhyacophila brunnea. NCBI lineage: Eukaryota > Metazoa > Arthropoda > Insecta > Trichoptera > Rhyacophilidae > Rhyacophila > Rhyacophila brunnea. Next base: position 719,158 of record NW_028232796.1, on the reverse strand, counting down.
TTTAAATACCTACACAGTTTTTTCCAAATATTATGGAACTTTGATTGAGGAATAGAGATTTTCAACAGGTAATCATCGCGTTCTCAGCCTAATCTAAAATCGAAACTCAATAAAGTCAATCATATTGTAAGTAATGAGAATGTACGGCAGTAGTAATAATATTATAATTGTTGCGTAGGGTAAGTACTTATTGTATTAAAATAAAATTACTTGAGTATTTGTCACTAATGCACAATCAAAATGTTGTTTCATTTTATATATTTCGTGAGCAGAACAATTGTACGTACATATGAAGTTGGACGTATCACAGTTTACCATGAGGTTTTGTATCGGAAACCGATGACCAGATAGCATTGAGATCAAATTCATGTCTAAATAAACCACATAAAATACGCAATAAAAGCCACTGGAATACAAGGGAAGATAGAAGGAAATATGTGGGCAGGTATATTATATTGTGAAATTCTGAATGTTTTGAAAGTATGTTAGTAAGTAGGTGCTCGTAAGTATCAAGTCGTACTAATCAAATCTGATAATAATGACAGAGTTATAAGCAGGTATTTGATACCAACCAATATCAAATTATTGTGATTATTGAATCTGATGCTCCACGAAAAACGCGTAATTTTTTGATCTCAATGGTATACGCCCACCTCTTTCCGGCACGACAGCTCAAGGTTAACTCTGATACGGAGAAATTAAAAATATACATTCTACATGTAACCGATGCATTTAGTGTAAACTGTACTGTATGAAATTAGGGGTTGGGATTAATGACTATTATTTACGTGATATAGCGAAGAGATTTGTAGTTTCATCGATCGCTGTTAAGACGTCCACACCCAAAACGTGATATTAATGGTATACTAGATTAAATAGCTACTTAGAGAAATTTTGTAGCAACCCTAGTATCGGTAAAACCGCAGGTTTGCTGCGGCTAGCGCAACGCCAAACCCACCGCACACCTGTCTCCGATCCGCCACTAAAGATAGCGCCCTTGCCCAAATTTGTCGGCAATTATTTAAGTATACAAACATTATGTGATTATACATAATTCTTGTATGTTTAAGATAACAATTTGTAGAAACCCATTCTGCAGCTTTCGCTTGAGCTTTTTTTCGTACGTGGTTCATGATGAGGTCGTTAGTTACTTTGAATTATTAATGACTTGAAAATACGGCCAGTTTGTTTGACATAAGGGTCAATCATTATTATAATGATTATATAGGTACGTACGAAATATAATAACAAACTCGTTAGTATTAAATTAAAGTATAGCCAATTTTAAAAATGTATGTTAGGTATCTAAAGAAAATAATAACACAGGAAACCGTTTCCTTTTAATTCGCTGCCCAGGACTGGTATCTAGCGATTCCGTGAATTATAGAATAATTTATATTATTGTTCAAAAACATACTTGACTTCCAAAGATCTTTCTTATGAAATTGTAAAATGTGACGTAAGAAAATTTTGCATTTGACTGACCCTACCGTACCTAGTACTGTAAGTATAATTTATTTTTATGGTAAAAAAAAAATTGCACGTAATAATAACCACTACCGAGCTAGTAATTTATCCAAAATAGTAGTCCTTTCTACGAATATAATAATATTTATTAATTGTCACAAAATTTAAGAACATATCATTTTTCATTGAACTACCTACATATAATGGAAAAGCCTCTGATAGATTACTTACAAACCCAAATCCGTTCGAGTGAGATTCGAATCATTTGCTTACCGAGCAAGTGCCCTAATGATTATTAAACTACCGACTTAAGCGTTATTCTTGTAAATGATTCACAATAGGTATTCTAAAAGTGTTTTTATTTTGTTTTAAGAGTGTATCAAGAAAGATGAAGGAAGAACACAAGGTGACAGCTCAGATACCAAATACAATAGCAACCGATCGTGAAAGTCTCAAGATACCTATAAAGTTTTAAAACTTTGCACTTTTTACTACACTGATATGCTTATTTGCCTGATTACCTAGCATAAAATAAATCAAATGATATTCACATGAATAAATATAATATGTACTGTACGACAACATTATTTAGGCGAAAACAGGAAGTCGCCCTTGTCGCGAATAGAATATTTCAGTGTTGTCATTTTTTGAGAAAACATATCCCGCGAAATTAGGTTTTAAGTTTATATCAATTCTATTCTCAGTAAGTTTATAAGTACATTAATTCATAAGTCTAATTATTGTTCAATAAATATCAATAGAATTTTTTTTTAAAATAATTTCACCTCTTAATTATTACTATTATATTAGGTTAATTAATACAGCGTAATTATTGAATTTGGAAGGAAATGTATCATTGAACCCACATTAACTGATAATATTGCTGCAGGTATTTATTAATTAAATAACTAGAACACAAATAGAAATAGACTAAAAAAGTAGAAGTAAAAGATATAACATATTCAATATTATATTGATGACCCAATCACATGTTTTATAATTTACAAATGTCTTTATATCGTATTTTTAGTAAAATTGTTGTAGAAACACATACTGTGAAAATAATTTTCTATAAATTAAATTATATCCACCTTACATAAATTTTAAAACAATATGTACCTACCTACTTATCGGTTTAAAAATACAAGGACAATTCATTAACTAACTAATGATCATTTATACTTAATTATCATACGTCTAAAAATATTAATAAAATAGTTTACGATACACATAACTTTATAATATACAAACATAATTTCCAGTATTTGGGGAAATATTTCTAGTATTACAACACTGAATTTTGACATACCTGACATGACAGGAACCCGTAAAATGGGCTTGTTGAAAGTATTGTATAGGCTCGCCTTTTAAATACGACACTTTTTCTTCTTCGCAATAAATCAAAAGTTTACTGATAATAATTCGAGCATTATTTCGTATTGTTTTAGACATCTTTTGAATATAAAAAGCTTCAAATTACGTAAATTGATAGATGCGTCCAATACGAAGTGTCAAAAATGCAATGAATAATTTGGGGGCGTTCCTAATTTGAAACCGGAAGTTCGATTAGCTGTACTGGAGGGGATTGTAGTTCACAGATTTGCCACGTAGCCAAGATGAAGTTGCCGGACAATAGTAGTAAATACATAAAAAGATAATAATATGTATAGGTATATAAAAAAAATATTTTTAGAATATATTACATAATTTTTGTCCTAGAGCCCGAGTAAAAAATATGCAGCGTATACCTAGGTAGGTACTCTATTTTAAAACGTTCTCTATTTCTATTACCTACATACTGTAGTCAGTAATTTAAGAATAAAATTATACCACTAGCCCGGCAAGCGAAATATAGGATTCGGATACCACTACAAGTTTTTTCTGAGATTTGTATTTTAATTAAAATTTATTAACTATAACAGCCGTATTAAAAGTTAGGTAAGTACAACTTAAATATGCATTAGAAGTCAGTGATTCGTTCCATCAATGGTTGAACAAAATGACAAAAGTATTAAACGCGATAAAATAATCGAAATGATTCATACATTTTTCACATACTTAGGTAGGTACCTCTGTAAATAAACGCCATCATTTTTTTTGCAGTGCATCAAGATGAAATACTTCATACTATAATACCAAAATAATATTTTTGAGTTCACATTGCAAATAAATACCACGAACCTAAATGAATGAACGCTTTTTTTGTTTATTGGTAGGTATTCATTTACCTTTGAAAAGGCCAGTCGATCTTTTATGAGCTAATAAAGGGGATCGGTGTATATGCGCTTTTTGTCCAGGTTCAGAACATCCTGGGCTAAAATAGCCTCATTCTGTTTAGTTTATTCGGTTCGTATAATGAAGGTGCATCACAGACACAGGCTTTCAGCTAATGGAAAGGAATCAACCTGTAGAATCAACAGTGGAATAACAAAGTTATGGAATTGTAATCGAACAACCAAACGAAAATAATATTAAATGAATTGAGTATAGTTTTTTAAAGATACGAGGGTGGGTCAATAAGTCCTTAGAAAAGCCGACAAGTGGCGCGACTAGTACTGTAAGCGGTTTGTTTTCATGCAGCGGCACTACCGATTCAGTATGCTGCAAAGTTTCAATCAGATTGGTCGGGTTGTTGTGTGTTTTTCGTACATTTAAAAAAAAATTTGCTTGTGGAAAATGGAAAAATGGTAAATGGAGAAAATTGAGTTTAGAGCTGTTATTAAACATTTTAATATAAAAGGGTTAACAGCAAAAGAAATAAAAAATGAGTTGGATTTAGTTCACGGCATATCTGCTCCTTCACTCGCAACTATTTATAACTGGTTAAATGAATTTAAACGTGGTCGTACATCAACAAAGGATGAACCACGCTCAGGACGTCCTGTAGAGGTGACTACACCAGAAATGATCAATAAAATCCACGATATGGTGTTAAGTGACCAAAGATTAAAGTTGAGTGAGATAATTGAGGTTACAGGGATCTCAAAAGGTAGCGTCATTTCTATTTTACATGACAAATTGGGCATGAAAAATATTTCTGCAAGATGGGTGCCGCGTTTGCTCACAGTCGACAATAAACGCAATAGGGTGGTGGCCTCTAAAGCCCTGTTGTCGCTCATGCAACGCAATCCGGATGAATTTTTTCGTCGCTTTGTGACTGTAGATGAAACATGGATACACCACTATACTCCCGAGACGAAAGAACAGTCAAAGCAGTGGATTGCGAAGACAAATCATGTCCAAAGAAGGCGAAAACCGTAAAATCAGCTGGTAAGGTTATGGCTACTGTATTTTGGGATGCACGTGAAATTATTTTCGTTGACTATTTGGAAAAAGGAAAAACAATAACAGGGGATTATTATGCATCTTTATTGGACCAGCTAAAAAACGAAATTGAAGAAAAACGGCCTCATTTAAACAGGAAAAAAATCCTCTTTCATAAGGACAATGCCCGTGTTCACACATGTTTACGATCAATGACTAAAATTGAAGAATTGAAGTTCGAATTGGTCGACCACCCACCGTATTCGCCAGATTTAGCCCCCAGTGACTTTTTCCTTTTCCCAAACTTAAAAAAATGGCTAAGTGGACAAGGTTTTTTTGCAAATGAAGAAGTCATCGATCGGACAAATGCTTATTTTGAGGACCTTCCGAAAACTTATTTTTCTGACGGTTCAAAAAAATGAGAAACGTCTAACCAAGTGTATTGAGCTCCAAGGAGATTATGTTGAGAAATAAAAAAAAAAATACAAAAATAAAAACTGTTTTAATGCTTTTTTCTAAGGAATTATTGACCCACCCTCGTACCTTACTCTATTAAAAATTAGCCAACATTTGACACTTGCGTGAACTCTTGTCTTAAGCCAATGATTTGTTTGTATTCCTTTTATAAACCGTGATTCAGATGGAACGTTAAAATTCTATCATTATCAGTCATAAATCAATAAATACAGTACAAATTGACTTATTCTGGATCGGAACCATTTCCTCGTGTCAAGCCTATCAGGAACCATTAGCGAGGGGTGCAAGACTAGTCAATGCGCTTTCCAAAGACGTAGATATTTTCGGTGACGTGCTATGTATTTTGTATTCGAAATTTTATTTTTCTGTAAGTATAAAAGTTGTAGGTAGGTACTTAAGTATATTTTTATTTTATTTATTATAAGTTATTATTATTTTATATAGTTACTTATTCTCTTCTTCTTTCTTGTGAAGGTAATATTTGTTATAATGTAGATATTATCATGTTGTGTACGACTTGAATTTAGGTTTGTTATGTCCACAATGTTTTGTTTTCTTAAATAAATAAATAAGTGTATTAAATATATTAAATTTATGAAATGGTACCCACCGAAGCAAACTTTCATGTAAAAAATGAATAAAGATATAATTTGTAATCCTCATAGACTGGATAGGTACGTAGTGACATCGCCTATTTGTAACGGATCGCTTACCATTGCAATAAAACCAATCAACCGCCGTAGGAATGCAACTTAAAATTCATTCCCCAAGCAAAAAAAATATTATTGTATCCAATATTTGCCTGACAGTTACCATACTATATAGGTTAGGCGCGTTCTAGTTAAATATGCTGTCACACACGCGAGTCGCGACTATTGTACTGTGTAATACGATAAGGTTTCCATTATGATAATCACAAAAACACTTTGCTCCTTCACTCCTTCAACCCCCTCCATTTCCTATAATAATCCTAAGCCTAAAAAAGGTTTGTTAGTACCTACTAATATTTTCTTCCATAACTAAAAATATAATATATTTTATTGACTTCAAAAGCAGACATGATAAGACAGACTCCATGCTTATGCTCTTTAGTGAAATTGGAATCAACTCATATAAATGTGAACATACCACTGTATGAAAAATCCAACATGTGTATCAAAGATAACAAAACTGTCTGATGATTTTGTTGAAAATTCACAAGTTTTTTCGTTCACAGGTGTGCGCTTTATCTAATTTTTAACCCAAACTAATGGAAAAGCATGTTTTTTGTATGAAACCTCGCGCGTACAATTAAAATACAAAAAAAATACAAAATACAAAAAAATACAAAAAAAACCTATATTTATATGATATTATTTACCTAATATACTTATATACTTAATATTTATATGATATTATTTACCCAAAAACATTTTTTTGTTATGTAGGCACTTCCAAAGAACAATTTATAATGTAATTTTTAACGATTCGTATTTACAATGATACTCGTAAGTCTAATCTTATTTCCCACCATGAATCTAGATACTAAATACGTAGCACTATTACATAATACTAGTTCCTTGTAGAATTGTAGATGTACATTGTACATAGTACCTATGTTTATTTCTTATATTATATTCGCAAGAACAACGATGGAATAGTGGACAGAATCCTTGTAGGAAAGTAGGAATCCCAATCAATACATATTTTGCATCCAGCACGCTTACCCAATGGATTAATCAAGTACCTAACTCACCGTCTTAAAAAAATGGAATATGTTCAATATTTTCAAGATTGTACCTATACAACGTTTGATTTGTATGTATGTACAAGTTATAATTATTGAGGATTACTCTACTAACTAGTTATTCCTCTCCCATGCTATATAGCCCCAATTCCCATACCTAGTATTGGCTATTATTATTACATTATAAAAAAACCAATGCAAATTTCGGTACTCGAAAAAGATCATCATAAGAGTGATAGGTACATTCTAATAAATAACTATATTCAGTATATATTTATAACAGACGTTTTTCTTTCACCACGGTATGATATGAAAATTTCAGTTACGATTATAGACCAATATTCTCAGACTGTTTATAGATGTCAACAGTTTACCTACATACGTTGTTAATAAAATTCAGTCCGCCTACAAGATGGGTGGATGAAATAAAAAATGGTGATATGGTCTGTATAATTAACTACAGGACATATAATGGAAAGTTTTTGTTCTGCAGTGAATTAAACTAGGTTTAGATCGAACTTATGACGGCGAAGATTTTTTTTAATAGTTACAAAAGGTATCGCCACGGCACTGTTTTTACCACCATGCCCTGTTACCGCTACATTACCCATATAAAGCATTACGCCAGTGGAACTTTTATTAGGTATCCCCCATGGCTAATAATTAGGCACCATGTAAGTTGGTAGGTAAAACCTATAGCAAATAAACAAACGATAAACCAAAGGAAATGCGCTATATTATACAGAACTGGATTCGGTGTATTAAAAATATCCTAATACAAATGAAAGCGAGTGCTATACAATATTGCACAATGTACATACGTACTGTATTTATTTATCCAGAACTACTATAATAATATTATGTAGGATGTAGGAATGCATATACAATATGATTTTATTATTTTGAAATAACAACGTTTTGGTGAGGCAGCATTAATACGGTTAGTAAATTTCAACTGCAAGACTGAGGAGTAATTAGAGTTATTGGATCTCAAAAATGTGGTGTCTTTGGTGAGTATTTTTTTTCCAATTTTTGAGTGTCACTCTTCTAGGATACAGTCCACTTCTCTCGTCATCTTAATGGGATACTCTTTAATACTTTGGACGCTGAAGACGCACATGCGCGTAATGACCAGGCGGCCGATCGATGTAATTAACGTGCATTTTAAAGGTGCTAATTAAAAAATCTACTCAGCAGCGAATGCGTTAAGGTTTCTTGACAACCTTGAAATCATGAATAATTACACTTCTTGATTATATGTCGACCGTGTTTAGGAAAAAGGGCGAAACCCTCACAGAACAAATTTTACAGGAGGGGCAAAAAACCTTTTTTGAATGATTTTGGTTTAATATTTACATACACAAAAATAGTCACATACATTGGGTGCATGATGATTGATGATTTGGTGTAATATCTTCTCGATCTAACAATAATTAAAGAAGTTATTACAGAAAAATTATTAAAATTGAGTGTAAATGCTTTTTTCCTAAAACTTAATTACAGCTCAATTAAAACCAGAATTAAGATAATAATTTGGCATTTACGGCTTACTTCCTTTTTACAGAAATTGTATTTAGTTGAATACATTGTAATATCTAATAAAATCACTTTTCGAAAAATCGAGGGTTACGCCCTTTTTCCTAAGCACAGTCGATGTGATTTTGTGTCATAGTGTTTTGATCACAGTGTTTCAACGAAAAGTTTCCATGATATTATACTCGCGTGTAGATATTATAAAAATACATTTTGTTAAAATTAGGAGAAATTACTATTTATATCGTTTTATTTTTTATCAGTTCCAATGATTTTTTTCAGTTTTTTATCTATACTAGCGGCAGATGTAAGATAAGCCAATAAGTCAGGATAATACTGATAACACAAGAATGGTCCATAATTCAGCAATATTTTCCATAATATGAAGTATCATTTACTAAGTAATATCATAATGCAAAGAATAGTAGAAAGCAGCGGAGGCGGAGGCGTAGGCAGAAAAAGATGTTATTAATTACCCAACCTCTGTTAGCGTTTTCAGCACTCTTAATGAGTAAGACATTGGCGAAATGATACGATTGGCCCAAAATAGAGAAATGTAAGTAGGTACTATAATTTGGTGGCCAATTTCCAATAGAAGACGACACCATAAATAAAAAGAAGAAACTGTTATTAAAGTGAAGGCATTCAAATTCTATTTACGCTTTTATTTGATTTTAAAACGCACCTTAAAAGTACCTATAATGGATTCCCGATCGCTTTCTTTTTCATCCGTCGATCATTTTTATTAAGGTCAGACCCTAAACAAGATCAAAAGTGGTTTTGAAAAGTTTTTTTGAGATATCATAATAGTATACCTACCTTCCGTAACTTATTCTTATTATACGTTTGAGACCATCAAAATATTTTTAAAAGCTTTCGTTGAGTGGGGAAGTAGGTACCTATGTGGGCAACTCTAAATATTTTCCACTCGAATGATCATAACAAATTAATTTTAAATTGATTTTATGTTATGATTTTAGTGGATTGGTGTGTTTGCTGTATTACTTGTAATACATTTTCTTTTGAAAATATTAATAGATAAAATATACGAATAAGAATGTAGGTGCCTACCACAGAACAGATTAATAGATAATATAATTCAGAGAGGCTATACCCCACCCCAATACACTACATTTTGAAGCAAGGTTTTGAATGTGTGAGTGTCCTACAAAAATGAAACACACATTATAGACGTAAAATAGTGTGTATTGCAACCTTCAAATACTCCAATGTTGAATGAGAGCAGTTGTCAGAACGAAGGACAAACTTAGAATAATGTATTCTTGACACGTGTTTCAAGTTTATGCCATATTCTTTCTCACTCAACATCGGTCGCCTGTTAGTCCAAACCCGTTAAGTATTTCAGTTCCCATTCATACTGTGTTCCCTGGTGCCTACAGTACACTTAGGTATCACCTGAAAGCATTTTTTATAAACATGAAAACTAATGTAGGTACGTAGCTAATGTATCGAAATTCAACTACATACCTATGTATTAAGCCAGATGTCTACTCTTCTATATTTATTTTTATGTACTTACAAAAACGCATCGAGGCCCCTTTTAAATCTTGTAGCGAATCTATCGCGTCATCTGCGTCAAAGAAAATCATTACTGTGATAGAGGAAATGAAAATATAAATAATATTATTTATATTTTCACTTCCTGTAAAATGGAATTCTAACTCAATTAATTACTGTGATAATTTGATTAAAGCGATTTAACTAATCAAATTGAATACTTAGTTTGTATTATCCTATTTAAAAGTTATTTGATTAAAAAGTCAAAAGAAATACCTCCCTATTTATATTCAAATTTAAATAAACATTTATTTAATTTATACATAATATCATAGAAGAAAATTACAAATTCAAAGTTGTCATAAGATGACATAAAAAACAAAGATTTGTGTTAACAATATTTAAATAAAATAAGTATGCCAGTCATAGATTTATAAATCTCAGTTTCCTACCTAATTAATCGTCCAAAGATGAAAAGCTTGGTATAGGAGGATACGTCGTAATCTATGTGTTCAACAAAATACACCACTGCCCTTAAGGTGACGCATCAGTGAAACGCCAAATAATGTTCAACTGTACGCGCGACGAAAATTTGTACTTGCTTCGCATTCATTGAGAGAACGTGGAGTCGGACGCACGTCACTTTGCTGCGTGATGGCGACGGGCCAATTAATTCTAAAATCGTGTAAAGATGACTAAAAACTTTACCCATTTACTTTAAAAAGCAAACATGTCAATGAATATATTATTATCGATACTAATAGAATAATAAACAGAACATAAAATGGACGTATGTTGGATTTATATGAGAAATAATATTTCGTTTGACAGGCGTCATTTTCACCCGTGACCCGCAATCCGCACATCGCCTAGCAACGATCTTTTTAGACCGTGCCTCAACTAATGCATGGCCTTAAGTAATAGCTATTCCTATTGTATCATGTTCATATAACTCGAATGCCCTTTGCGATAAAGCGATTGCAGTTTTTATCGCTTAGCTCTTATAAAAACCAGATTTTCTGATTTGATGAAGAAGTATTTTGTCCGATATGGCGTTAACTTGTTTCAGACGCAAGCCGCGAGAGACATTCTTTATAACACAATACGATGAGAAAACAATTGTGAAACAATTTCAAATATTATCGATTAATAATAATTACAATGTAGTAAATAGTAATTCTAGAACGATAAATAATGTAGTTTTTGTACTAAACTATGACTATAACAACTTTCGTCGTCTCATTTTAATCTTATCTAATGATGCTATGTTTGCTCGGAGTTCATGAAGATTCAATACTAAATCGACATATATTTTTTAAGTTCAATTTTTGTAGACACACTAGAAGAGTTAGTAAAGATTTTAGTCAATAGATTTAGAGTATAATAAATAACCATAACTACACGTTTCTGTTACCTAACTCATAACCTAAAGTGGTTGAGAAATTAATGGGAAATAACGGCCTTCAACCAAATCGATACGAATATCGATATATTCGGCGAGAGTGGGTATGGGTAGGTGTTGTTTTATAAATTCTTAAAATATGCTATTTTGATCATTTTGTTGCTTGGCAGTGGCGGGCACCCCACGATAAAAAAAACATAAATTCCAACAAGGTACAAATACATTAAGTAAAAAAAATATTGTACCTTTTTCCTATAATTATTAATTACAACCTGTAACTAATGATCATCATTAGTAGGTATTGAAGATAACAGTGATGGCCGATGACAATATTATGCTCAATGTCGTTTGTTCTATGCATGCGTACTACCTGTGCTCCTGTATGGCTGTAAGACAAGGCATCTTACTAAGGTTCAAACGTCTCGGCTTTTGAGCTTTGAGAATCGATGTTTCCGCGGAATCTTAGGGGTACATTGGTACGACCGCATTACAAACACCCGAGTTCGTGAGCAGACACAGCAGCCTTCGTTAAATAACGTAATTACGAAGAGACATTTTACATGGCTGGGACATGTGTTCCGGATGCCGCCAAAGAGTGCGACACTTCTTACCCTTGTGGCATAGCCTTAGGGGTTCCGTCATCGTGGCGGCCCTCCCTCACCCTGCAGCGGTGCTACAAAAGTGATCTACGCGCTGCAGGTCTGGAATGGCGGGAGGCGCAAGAGTTGGCGATTGATCGAGGGAAGTGGCGCGAACTTGTGCTTGCCCTATGCCCTAATGCTGGGTCGTGACAGGGTGAAGGAAGAAGAGAATTTTATGAGAAATATGAAAAATATGAGAAACGTCTTTATATGACTAGTTTGAATTGTTTCGTGGTACCCGGAATCGATTGCGTCATTGAGATTGATTGAGTAAAAGATAATCTTTACTTTATCTTTGTATATGTATATACCTAAATAAATGTATGTATCGCTCGCTTTTAAAAATAAATAATAAAACACCCTTAAAATAGTTATATCACTAGATCAGTAGATCACATAGGTACTCACCGGAGCGAAACTCAACGTTTTTATGTCAATTACTGAAGGCCTTCTCTCACTACTATTTTCAGTGTGAGAGGTCCTCTTGGTCCAAAAGTTTACATTTAAAACTACAGGAGATCAAAAATAAATATCTTTATACTTAATAAATTATCACATAATTCACGTAATTATTATTAAGTAAGCTATTGCCACTGTTAGTTGTAATATTGTGTATTATGTAGAAAGAATATTATCATATGAGAAGTAGGCATAAAGCTTTGACACTTATAATATGGGTGTTAATAAAAATAATGCACATTAGGTACTTGTAAATCTTGCCTGGAATAAATTGCTGCCCAGTGCAAGTAAGCGAAAGCAACCTGCACACGTCGTTATCATTAAAAGTGTAAGAATCATAACTGACAAACTAAACATAATTTTATAGTACTGATCTCTTGAATTGATAATCGTACTATATTTTTTATTATCTGCGAGTTAGCGTTAAAAATATTTTCATACAATGTGAGGAAATGCATGTGCGTGCCTTGCTTATTAATGAATTACTTATTTATATTTTGTTAATATGAAAACAGTGAGGGGATAATGTTTATAACAACAGCTGGAAGTATTATAATTTATTATATCATGTAATGCTTAGTGGGGAGGTAAGTATTTTACAATATTTTGGGGACTTATTAACGCCAAAAAGCTGTCAATTAGTGTCCAAATAAAATTTCTGTGAGAATTTATCTAGTCAACTAATATTTTACATTACCAATATTATGCTTATTGACACGATTATAAAAAATAATCAAGGAATGTTATCCGCTCAATGACCTTCACAAGTTCAAACACGCGCGTTAACATAATTTTACTCCCTACTTTAATTATAGTTTGTCAATTTATGGCTACGGCCGTATGTTGTAGCTTAACCACTGGGGAACGACAAAAGAAATGGCGTATTTCAAAAAAACACTACCTTATTCTTAGGTCAATAATTATTATAAAGCAATCATTATTCATAAGATGTTTACCACACTTAAATGGTCAAAGACATAGCTTATAATAAATATCTTTAGAATTATCTTCAAATGTGTTAATCTTGCCGATTTTTTGAATAATAAAATGCCTAATTCTTGTCAAATTTGGGATCACAGAGATTATCAATATAATTTTTTATCGTGAATATTTTACAAAAATTATCTCGTAATAAATTATAAAAATGGTTTTATAAATACGTTTAAAAATTAATAAATGTAAAAAATCTTAACACCACTGCACAGTTATGTACCGAAATATGACTATATTCTGAAACATTAGAGCGAGAGGTTTAAAAGAATACTATTTTATGTAATAAAAATACTTTATGCAGTCATCAAATGTTTAAAATAACTATAAAGGATAATAAGGCTTTAAAATTATATAAATAAATTATCTACAACGTTTAAGAAGTGTCCAGGATCATGGTTTGAAAATACAATAAAAACTCAATTTCGACCTACGACGAGCACGTGGGCCGTTAAATGAAAAAAAAATGTATGTGGTCAAAAAAATATTTTATCCACATTGCAACAAAGGTGGATATTGAAAATTCGTTCTCACGTCTAACATTATTCTAAGAGTAAACTTTAATATTGAGTTGTTCTGTTTTATAATTGTGTGTAAGTATAATGTACCTATATATTATGATATTAATTTATCTGTAAAAAAAACCTTAAATTGAATAATAACAAATTAAATAAGTATGTGTATAAATATATTAATTGATCTTACTTTGGCAATGTTGTGAATCGATTGGGAAGGTACTGTCATGTTATTTTAACACGACACACTAAGCCAAGCGAAGTTTTTACGCTGGCAACACCGAGAAGGAGGAGCGAGCCAAGATGGCGGCTGGCGACGGATGTTTTGTTGTTGTTTTGTGGGTGACGAGCGAATTTGTGCGGAAATGGATAATCAATAATCGATTAAGACGAAGAGAGGCTGGTGAGAAGGGGCTTACGTTGGTGACCACGATGGAGGACGGACGTGATAGTGGGCCGTGGGCAATCACGGTCCGCTGCGAGAAGAAATGGCGTACGTGTAACTAAATGGAAGAAACTCCATCCACCTTAGCCATCGGACAATTGTAAGCTGTATCGTTCCATGTTTTGTTCCACTATTTATTAAACCTATCACGAGATTGTCAGGGTTCTTTGTTTCTTGCCAGTCAGTTGTTTGATCCGTAGCGTAATGTCATTGTTCTAACCTGTAAACACAAATGTCAAACTCTGGCGATAATATAACTACTTTGATTGAAATTAACCATTACTTTTATTTCGCTCCTAGACTCCCAATTTCATAGCCTTTTCAGATCTAGGGGCTGGCGCCCACATACCAGCATTTGTTCTGGATAATATACATTTAGTTTGCCTTTAGAATGGATGTTCCGGAGGAATGAAATTTGAGAACGGCCGTTGGCACTCAAAAAACCCACGACCGGAAGGTAGTAGTCTCCTATATTGGCTAGCCGGCCTATATATATATATCTCCTTTATGAACCTTGACAGTACGTACGTACATTGAATTTAGTGAAACAAGATATACCTAGATTTTATAACGCAATATGTTTTTACTTATTCCACGTAATATGTGGTATAATGAGTACTAATTACCTACATACTGTGTTTTATTTTAATTATTTGATACAACGTCTTTCGACCAAATATTAATAGTTAACATCCATTCTTACTAAAAATATGCGTCCCAAATCTGAACTGTAAAGTCAAATACAAACTATGAGTATGTGAATTTAAAATATAGTTCTAAAAGTGGATGCTGAGAGTCTTATGGACGGTTCGACAGATAAATGGCTCAATTCTAGGCATTTAAGCTGGACAGAGCAGAAGAAGAAACTCCTTGATAGGTTGACCAAATCAAAAGTGCCACTGGTTTTCCACTAAAATAGGCCCTGCGTGTTACTAATCCAGAGGGGGTTAACAAAAGTAATGAACTCACCAGATCCCAAAGAATAAAAAACGAAAAAGAATTAGGTTAGGATTACCAATTTGATTATTCTGTAATCATCCCCGCGTGCTGTTTTGCAAATTTGCATAGCATGGTATATATGGTGCATAAGATATTCTTTCAGTTTGACTATCAATTTATTAGGTTCATATTAAAAAAACAACATTGGACTGGAGATGTTTGGTTTCATTGACGCCGAGGATCGGCACATCTTCTTCGATGGCGCTACAGCTCAAGTCGAGCCCTGGTCTCCTCTACCGCCGTCCTCCAGCCGGAACGGTCATCCGCACGTCTTTTCCAGTTCATGATTTTTAGCAGCTGGATCGTCACATCATTAAATTATTTTTCCATATCATATTTCTGCGGATAATGTACGTTGAACCGTTAGGTCTTCCATCTTCTGTATCATTTTTTTATGTTTCTGCTGACAATAAATCTCTATAAATAAGTATAAATCTCTTCAAATGTTTTGGGTATGTGATAAAATAATATTTCCAGTAAATACTCAGTTCACGCTTTCGAGAGCTTTCAACTTTGTATCATTGACTATGGAGGCATCAATTATTTTGTTTACTCTATAAAGACGTAATTGACACAAACATAGCGCCCTTATAGATACCGATATATAAGCTTACAATATATTATACAAGCAAGACGTTGCTTGGCTTTAGCTTACAAAGTACCTACATTGGATTATTTTCAAGGGTGGTCCCATTATTCAAAAATTGATACACCCCACTATTATCTACATACCTAGTTAATAATTTTTATGTCGGTGAATCGAGTTATCTACAGTGTGTTCTTAAACTAAAGATGATTAATGATGGTAAATATAACCAAGGAAAAAAATAAACTTAATATCGAGCAAGTATTTATGTTATTATGATGTATTTACAAATAAGGTAATGGTCAACTCTACTAGTGGGTAGGTACCTATTCATTTCTTATTATTAGAAAGATTTAATATTTGTGTTTTTGCAAACTGTTAAGGGTACAGGAGCTGTACGACGGTAGAAATGAAGAATCTGGAGTATCTATGCGAGCTAAGCCTGAATGCTCTGTTCAATACACTTGTTGTTCTCTCAAGGAGCATAACTAACTTGCCATTGGTGACGCCAACTGGGAGGGCATTAACTTTGTTCAACAAAATCGCTTCGGATGTTGATATATTCAACCTACGTGAGGATGAGTATAGATAGGTGGACGTTGTTTTATAAATTTTAAAAATAGGGTCTGCTTAACTCATCCGGTGTACCTACTTTCTTGTAGGTAGCTATCTAATTTATATATTTTTTTGTATTTACACTTGTCTACTTTTTAATAACTTAGGTAATACTGATCTATTTATTTTTTTATATTATATTATACTGATTTAATAATATTTCTTTGTTTGTAAACGTCATGTTGTGAACGTCTTAAATTATTAATTTGTAAAGTTCACTATATGTCAAAATAAATAAAATTTTAACAGTTAAGTATAAGAAAGATAGGTATGTAAAAAAAAATAAAACATTTTTTCGTGGTTTTGATTCCATTGGATTATCACTAGTGTTTTATCTTATACTTATTTTAGAATAATTAAAAAACTACGTTAAAAATTTGGCAAGCTTCCACAAACTTTTTAAAACATTTTTTGCAGTGTATTTTTGCAAAGCTTACAATATTGTAGTAATGTACATACCTAGAAAGATAAAGATAATAATATAATCGTGACTGAATAAAGCTTGAAGCACTAGAGGTAAATTCAATTGGCTTGAATAATGAACGAAGCCAAATAAGTGGATTAACCATATTACTTTATAACATGTATGATCATACTATTTCAAAATAAATCTATAAAATGTGTTTAAAGTTTTTATTTATTTTTGGCGTAAAAACAATATTTTTAATAATTCACTTGCTACTGAAGCATTAAAAGTCGTCGGTGTATTTTTGTGTTATGAACAATAAACGTCTCAATTTACGAGCAGTATTTACGTGTAATTACATTGCAGAAAATATAATGTTTTCATCGATCTATATCACCATCGTTAAAACATATTATAAGTGGTCATAATTATTTTAACGAGAAACATCGATTTAAACACAGAATTATTCAGGAATGTAAAAATTAACCCTCATTATTTAATTGAAATTAATAATATAATTTTGTGTACATAATTCTTAATTGAAATCGCTGAAAGGATTTTGCAACAAAGTTGAATTCGCCCAATTATTGTTGCATGCATTTTAAATTAGTAGAACAACCGACGTGAAATTTTTCGCGATATCTCCTCTCAGTCCTCTCCTTATGTAAAACGCGTACCGTCACACATAAAATATTAATAACCAAGTCTTTATGTATTTTCTGTATTCCCTGGACTTTTCAATTATTCATATTGAATAAATAATTTCATATTACCTATTCGTATAAACGATTGACTATAAGTATAATTTAATATTATTAGGTACATACCAGTAGCAAAGGCTCCATACTAAGCGATTATTTAAAGCTTACCTTATATTTTCAAGTATTTAATTTAAATAAATAAATATCTATATTGTCTAGGACTAGGTTATATAATAAAAATATTGATTGTCATTTATCGTCGGTATTTAGAAGTAGAGCGTTTAATTTAGTCAAGTTTCGAATCAAAAATAAATGACGGAAGGTCACAGACGTGAGTGCTATTTTTAGAATTATGTCTAACATAATCCACGCCGAATTTTCTACCGCGATTCCGTTGCCAACTTCATACATGTCTGCATATTTGTTCCATACTTGTAAGCGCTACAGGACAAGCTTACACTCTATGTTGATTTGTTTATTGTCAACGAGTATCTTTTTAAGCAAATAATACATAAAAAGGATGATTAAAAAAAAAAAACTATTGTGTTCAATCACATATAATTTATAAATTGTTATTAAAAATAAATATTGTATTTCGCGATTATTATTTAGGATACTTCAGTCATAGACAAACATAACATGCTATTCACAGTTCATGTCATATTGACATTTCAAAGACGGTGATAAAGTTTTATTTTACAATACAAAATTCAGTGTATTACTGTGTTTTGAATGTGGATAAATTATCTCATATTGTACCGAAATCATTCGGCAGTGCTTTAAATATATAAGTATTTATAAAATTGTCTAGTGTTCCGATTGAAGATGTTGTGCGAACGATTGCATTTAAAAAAAATCATTCCCGAGGTTGACGTTTCATCAAAAATTTAAAATTATCAAAGCTTGACCTTCCAAGGGTTCATTTAGATTTGAATACAGCAAAAAAACTTATATTAGACATTTTCACAACAATTTATATGATAAATATTTGTTTTTAACTGGCAGTTATACATTAAACAAACTTTTTTGTTGGCCATGCGTATTGTTTGCTAAATAAAAGTCTGCGTGGAATTCTACTGCCATAAGTGATTAGAATAATTTGACAAATTAAGCGGTGAAACCTAATACCAGTGTGTCGTTGTCATTAGTGTGCACCTATTCATCAGTAGTGATATCGTAAGTATTATCTTCTTATTTCCCGTAAGTTACCTGACAAGCGTGCTCTTTTTCTCTGATATCCACAGCTTACCTCTTTCCAAAAGTCACCCTTCGCCATTGGTACACACCTATCTCAACGAAATTATTTTCACGGGAATTAATCAAATAATAAGTCCTGATATTCTAAAAAAACGTATGTTGATGTCATTTATAAACGTTTTCAATTTTTTTAGACCACGAAGGTTTAAACATTATTAATTATTATTTTGTTTGATATACAGGGTCCGGTAAAAGAGTTGAACGATAATAGTATTTAATAAAATAAATAAATAATTATTGCAGTCCTTTCTTTTATAATTTATAAATATTTTTATTAATTATTTGCCATCCAATTCCTCTGGCGTACTACTTAGCACATATTGTAAAATCATAATATGTGAAGAATAAAGGGTAATAAAAGTAAAACAAAATTCAAATAGTCCTAGTCATACTGCTAGGTAGGTATGTCAGTGGCGAGGACTCCATACTAGGCGATTATTTGAAGCCTACCTTCTTAAGAGAAATATTTTTTAATTGCATATTGACTTATTTATATAATCACTTGATTATATATTCTATAAAATAATTTATTTTGCCAACAAGAGATGCCGTATGTGTAGGAATGTATTACACAGATAATTACAGAACAATCTACAAAGGTTTTAAAAAATATACCACAGCGCGCTATCTGTCTTGACGTAAATAAAGTTCGGATTATGTTTCAAATAATTCTCAATTTTTTTCATGTGCACTTTACGTCACGTAGCACGGCCAGTCTATCGAATTTTATGAACTAAGGTAAGCTCCGATCGCAGAGCCTAAAACTAAATAATTAATAATTAGTTCATTTAAAAAAAAAATTCTATGGCGAATATTAATGAATATAGACTGTTTTTTAAAATAAAAAAAACTTTTATCTAATGATTTTTGATGTGTTTAAATGTTTTGAAAAAATACGTAATTTAAACAGATCATTTAATTTGATGTCGTCAGTGACTTTTTAAAGTTTCATTGAATCAGTTTGTCGTTTTCATTAGTGTGTACCTATTCATTAGTAGTAATATCGTTTTATCTTCTTATTTCTCGAAAGTATACCTGACAAGTGTGTTCTTTTTATCAGATCTCCACAGCCTACCTCTTTCCAAAAATCACCCATCACCGCTGAGGTATTTAAAGGCACCTAATACCTAATTTACAAAATATTGTGTCCTGAGATATTTCTTGTATTGATGTAATAAAAAGGATAACAATAATAAATGGTGACATGTAACGATGATTCATGCCTTTAAGATCCAGTGAATGCAATCATATAAGATAGGATAAGTATATGCTCAGAATATCAGTCCTATGCGACATTTCTTTTACCACGGAAAAAAACTCGGCTACAAATCGCAGTCCTCAGTTCCCAATGATTACGACAAAATATTCATCAGAATCACCACCGCCTTGCGCTACAAAGAATTTTCCAGGGTTTTTGCAAGGCGGTTTCATAGGCCCTGGCCGAATTCAAATTAGCAATACCCGATGCGGGTAGAAGAATAGTTTTCAATAAGCATATTCTCTCAGCCGGCACAATTTTCATTTGACTAACATCAAGTAGAGTAGTTTGCGTGCCAAAGTCCTTAAGAAACCTCGATAGTAAATGCGAGGTATTCATAAAGGCATCTAGAAAAAAAAACTTCTATATTGGTTTATTTTGCATAATTCCATTAATGATAACTTTCAAAACTCAGGCTTTTAATATTAGTGCATTATTGCATAGGTACGTATTGATTTATGAAAAAATATTAAAAATCATTCATTCAGACCCGCAGCTTAACAAAGATTCATAAAACGGTTCAATGTAAATTCCATAATAATAATATACTTATTGTTAATTATATCGTGCAGTATACGTGTAATATAAGTTATCTATTATTATTTTCCTAGATGAATTTGAGAATTGCGAATTGAGAATTGGCTGGGACACGTATTCCGGATGCCGCCAAAGAGTGCGACACTTCGTACCCTTGTTGCACAGCCCCAAGGGTTCAGTCGCCGTGGCCGGCCCTCCATCATCCTGCAGCGGTGCTACAAGAGCAACCTACGTGCTGCAGGTCTGACATGGCGGGAGGCGCAAGAGTTTGCGATGGACCGAGGAAAGTGGCGCGAACTTGTGCTTACCTTATGCCCCAATATTGGTTCGTGACAGGGTGGAAGAAGAAGAAGTAGAAATAACAAGAATTCAAATTATTCTAGTACGATAATTACCTGTTAATGTACTAACGAATATTTCGTAATTTGAAAAATAAATCATATTTTTTACACTATTAACGTGATACTTTCAAATAATTATTTATATACTTATTATAAAGTCTTATATTCGTAAAACTTATCCTATTCTCGGCTTGGCCCAATAGCTTTTTTCGTTAGAAATTAACAAACTACCAGCAAACACTACGCCAAGATCAGAATGTGTCTTGGCGGCATTTTAAAAGGACACTGTACATACCGTTTTAGATAAAGTCAATGCCGAAATCCGCTTTTTCAAAGATGCGAAGCGAATGTCCACGAAACGTTTCGGCATTCTGCGAAAGCAAATATTTTGAGAGACGGGATTAAGCCCAAACACAAGGTGAGTCGGCTCACTAAATTGTGTTGGGGAAAACGTTCGGTAATTAGGTATTCAAAATGACTGCTTGTAGACTTGAAGGGGATTAATAATATTATTATGCATTGTTTATTAAAGCTAAACGAAAACTTTTTAAATTAAAGTAGGTAAACAAAAGGGAAACATGGGTAACTTTCATAACTGAACTGCATCAAGGTGCAGCTAGGATTAAGCTCGCATTGCCAATATGATAATTTACAACTATACAGGCATTGATGTATGTCAATGTATACAGGAGAATAATTTGACCTAAGAATTTCCTTACCTAACACGCTGTAAGGTGGCATTTTAAAAAGTCTTATCTCATAGATAATTAATATTCGCCAAAATATCAATGGGGTCAATGGGGAGTTTTAGGTTAGAAATATTGATATTTAACAAAATGAATATAATATAGTTACCAACTACATGTAGTATCGACTTTATCATCTAATTATTTTGTTTTTACAATACAGCTACACAATAATATGAGTTTTTCACAGGCATAGTGAACCAAGTCCATTCTGGTAATTTTTGAGTAAGCTAGGTTCAAACATAATTTTTGAGTATTTCTTATTCTGTAAGGGTACCTATAATTTCCCTTACACTATAACTTAAATGTAATCTAAATAACACTTCAGAATTGCAATCACACCCTTACAGATTTAGAAATACTCAAATATTATGTTTAAACCTAGCTTACCAAAAAATAACCAGAATGGACTTCGTTCACTATGGTTGTGAAACACTCATATATTATAAACCATGACTTCTTCTCCAGGTTGAGCATGGCAATGGTCTAACGAGGAAGTGCTGTTATACATGCAAGCAGTAAGGAAAATAGAGAAGTAATATTTTTGCTCAACATCTATGGCCAGGGAACTCAGAAATAATTGTTCAGTGTCTATGGCATTCTATGGTCTATTCCATCGGATTTAATACACATATTCAAACTTTGACTCATTATTTGTCACATACATAACGCGTTCTCTCGCGAGTAATGCCAGCGCTCCATTGGCGAGCCAAAAGTCCGAGGACAATAAATCGTCCGATTTGTCTATGCTCTGCTACTGATCAACGAACGAATAAAAAAGTCGAGCTGTCTAAAGTGAAAAGTTACGATTCTCGTAATGTCTTCCGATAATCCTATAATTTTGTGCCATTTATATGTAGACTTGCATAAAATAATATAGCATTGAAAACAACATAAGTTTTACGATTTCTTTTATGAATTTCATAAATACAAATAAAAAAAAATGACAAATCTCTCATTTTCTAATGTGTAAATTAACAAATCAATCAATGAAAATGTTAAAATTTTTTACAGATTTTTTTTCGGTCCGAATGATTGCGTTTTAAATGTCAAATCGAATTTGTATAGTGATCGACTGACGAAGTCTGGCAAAAATATCAAGCATGTTTGAAATCCAACGAGCCTGGTCTGCGGATTAAAAAGTCCGCAGGTCTGGGGTGCTCCACGCGAAAAAATAGTCCGAAGACTGTAAATCGTCTGACTTGCTTGCCAATGGAGCGCCGGCTTAACACAAATATATTTTTCTTGTTGCGGAATTTTCATAAATTTTGACGAAAAACAAAACTTAACGGATTCCACCTAACCTAAAATATTTATTTCTCAAACCATAATTTGATATTTTTTAACAAGGATCCGATCCAGCTAGACGGATTATTATTATCATCATCAACCGAAGTCAATTCACCGCTGGATGGAAGCCACTCTTAAGCATTCATCTACTCCAGGGGGGGGGGGCAAACTGCGGCCCGCCGGGTATTTTTTTGCGGCCCGCCATCATTAATTGTACTTCTGATTACGAATAACTTTTTTATAATTTTTTAAAAAATATTGACAATAGATTAAAATTTGAAGAATTTGTTATTTTGTAAATGTATTATCTCAGTACGTCTTCCTTGCGTCTCGTCTCACACTATGTAACCACTATTTTCTACGTTGAGCATCGATTTCAATAGATATTGATAGTGTTCCGACAGAGCTACAACTTGAGATTATTGATCTGCAGTGTGACACTGATTTAAGAGAATTGCATCGTCGTGAAGAAATCTCCAAATTATACAATGCCCTTTTCAGACAAATTCGACCAACTTAAAGATTATGCAATAAAAATGTTCGTTATTTTTGGATCAACCTATATAATGTGAACAAACATTTTCGATCATGAACCTCAATAAAAATTCTTTACGATCAAATATCTCCGATGCCCATTTACAAGCAGTTTTGAGAATATCAACTACAAAATTAACACCTGAAGTTTAAAAAAAATGTTCAAAAATGTACGACAGTTTCATTCTTCTCATTATTTTTTTTGTAATGTTTATTTTTTGTAATAATAAATAGTGTATATCTAAAAATGGTATTTTACTTGCGGCCCGCCACTCATTTTGAATTCTTAAATTTGGCCCTCCATCCAAAAAGTTTGCCCCCCCCTGATCTACTCTAAGATTTTTATTCCCAACATATTGCCAAATATTTCTGCATAATATCGTATCTCTATGGTAATATCATCGGGTACCACTATAAGTATGATGGAATATAGATGATCAACACTATGAGAATAACACAGTGTAATTAATTATTCTATTATAAATGATAGCTAACCTTAATGTGTTATGCAGTATGAACATACAAAATATTGTAGAATATGTAGACATTATTTGGTTTTAGTAGTGCACCTGTAAAAAGCTCTTCTCTCATCTGACTTATCTTGAAGCGGACCACAAAGTAAGGCCGGACTCAAATTGGCCAATAAAAAAAAGACTCGATTCGACTCTGTCAAAGCTAATCTTGTAAGCTTTGCAAAGAAGCAACTTACTTCTCGTAACTGCCAAAGCACGTGTGTTGAAAGCTTTGAGGTTTATTCAAATACAAATTTAACACAAATGTACATAGAGAGGTAGATACATATTGTTAACATTACCTAGGTACTACTTTTGACAGATCTGTGTTTAATTTATATTAGAATAATAGTAAGTATAATATTAAAACTAAAACAAAATTATTATTAATACTGTTTTACATACATTTTGTTATACCTATTTCATATTATAAATTATTTATTGTTTCATTAGGTATTCTTAGCTTTGCTAGCTTATCTATCAGCATAAGATAGTATGGCGTTTTAATATGTACATAATATTATTAAATCATTCATGTGGGTCTATTCTATGCTTATCGACCGCTAAAGTGATAAAGTGAAAAATATTATCAAACTTAGGGTAGGTTTGTATCAAAATATTAGCACTTATTGTAACAATTACACGAAGCCGGTTTTTATTGTTGCAATAAGTGCTATATTTTAACAGCACCTATCTTGCTGCTGTTAAAATATCGCACTTATTGCAACAATAAAAACCGGCTTCGTGTAATTGTTACAATAAGTGCTAATATTTTGATACAAACCTACCCTAAGTTTGATACTATTTATCAATTTAGTGTTCGATAAGTATAGAATAGACCCAATGGAGTGTTTAATTGCAACATTTTCATGAAATTATTGTTAGTTTTTAAATTTAAATAATAAAATACTCAAAGTGATACATAATAGATAAATAGAATTGAACAAAGTAAAAAATTCTTAGTTAATTAATAAAGAAAACATCATAATATATTGTTTATATTATATAATATGTCAGAGTCATTACTGGGGTAGTCATGGTGTTCGTGATTAGGTGTGATGAGGTGGTTGCTCCGATGGATAGAGGAGCGAGTTTTATCTGCAGCGTAAACAGTCGGTACAAGAGTATGTTTCAGTAGTTATGTTACAATACTTATGATACGGTTCCGAGGTCTGAGTCTCGGTAGGATGAGTTGTGCGGAGCGATTCCGAGACTGAGATACTAACAGACTGGGAACTTATATTCGAGTGACATGTCCAATGAATTTTTATTCGCTACTTATACAATCAAAATAATATCTACCAATTATAATTTAGAAAATAACTATATTAATCGAGTCAGCTACTTACTGTCATTTGCGTCATTGGACATTGGATTTTATACAGCTGACTATTGTATAAAATATAGATATCGCGGAAATAACCTTTGTTTACTTATTGTACTATAATTTGACACTACGGAAATGCATATTAAAGAAATTGGAATTGCGGTACAGTATTGTAATATTGCCAATCAATCTGCTGACACAGCTAATGAATTGTTTATCGC
Source organism: Rhyacophila brunnea (assembly GCF_057557595.1). Lineage (NCBI taxonomy): Eukaryota > Metazoa > Arthropoda > Insecta > Trichoptera > Rhyacophilidae > Rhyacophila > Rhyacophila brunnea. The sequence continues at coordinate 693,391 of NW_028232796.1, read as the reverse complement.
CATATATAAAACACATTAAAAATACGTGTAAGGCAATATCATTTATTACTACGTTTTTATTAGCTCGTATTCTTGTTTGTCCGGTGGTTGTTTATCCAGTACAAATCTTGCAATCGATTTTTAACTAACTTGCCGACTAGCTAGACATTTCAAACTTATAGAATATATCAGAACACGATGCCAATGCATTCTTTTAATACTTTTAGCCATCTTTAAGTAGAATTGAATTCATTTTCAGTCAATTCTGTTTTCTATGAAAAGTTATTTCCAGGGAACTCAGAAATAATGGGAACTGAAATACATAACGGGTAAGGCGATAGCAGGTAACCGACTTGAGTAAGGAAGAATCCGGGTTAAACACGTGTCAAGAATACGTTTTACGTCTAATACTGAAAACTGCTCTCGGCTTATGCATTTACGCTCATTTAATGTTGGTGTATTACACACACTATTGCACGTGCATAATGCATGCTTCATTTTCGTAGGACACTCACACATTCAAAATCCTGCTTCACCATGCGGCGTATTGAATAATTCGTCTCTGTTCTGGCAGAACACACTAACTGGAGAATACTAGTTTTAAGTAATTTGACTTTGAAGTTGTTAAAATGTTTGAAATAATGGTCTATCATATGAGTTTATGAAGTTATCGTAAAAAGGATGACTTTAAAAATAAAGACAGTTTATTTATCAAGAAGGTTTCCAGACGGTAAAGTTTGTAATAAGGAACATTTTGGTGTCATTTTTTCGAATTAGTGTTTTCTGCCAGAACAGTAACGAATGGCCTATCAGTATTCTATTTATTATCTGTTCTGTGGTTATTTCGGAAGAAATCCGTAAAAAGTAAAATAAGTAGGTACTATTATCGGTTACTAAGGAGATGATCCTAGTAACTAAATTATTAATATATACGTGCGTTACTATGGAAGTCAATATGAAATGTCAAAATGACATTTCAGTATTCTATAATATTTATTCAGTACCTATTTCTATCAAATACAAAAAAAAAAGTATTTATTAAAACATAGACTTGTCAAATTTATATGATTCAACAGAAATTTTAAAAGCGTGGTAAGGTATAAAAAGTTATTTTTTTATCTTGTAATTATTTCTATGATGCTCATCAGCTCATTATGATTGAGCGCCATAGAAATTTTCATAAATCTTCAGTGCATTATAATTTATGAATAAACTCCTAACTCTTTCTCTAATTGATCCATCCTACTCCTAGTTGAAGCATATACTTTCTGAATCCGCATATTTTAAAAGCAATTTTAACGATAAGAAAATATTAATGCGTTCAAATTAAAAAAAGCAGTAGATAGTTAACAGCCTTGAAAGATTTCAAAGCTTTCTAACCCTTGCAGGGGACGAAACATTCATACAGCGAGTAATAAAACAGCGGTGGACGCGGCAAGCTCCAAACAAGGGGCCGCCACACATCGTGACGGAATGCTCTTCCATCTTCCATCGGTCACCTGTCTAACCAAACAGACAAACAAACTATCAAACACGCGGACGCTTAGTCTCGCGATCCCTTAGCGGGGTTCGTTTGAACACTTAGTGAGTTTTACGAGCGCTGCATTGTAATTTTTAGTATTTTTACATCGACTGTGCATAGTTTTAAGCTCTGTTCATTAGCGTGTTAAAGGGGTTTTTCATTTGCATACTACATTCATTTAAAGGTATCTTTGTGGTAATAAACCTTAGCCTTGGATAAAGGACGATTGAATAGAATTGAAGATATTTTATTTAACATGTCTACATCTTTTGTCTTTCGTTGTCTCTCTTAATAAAATAAATGCATCACTGTTTTATAAACGCAAATAAAATTAATTATTCAATTATTAAATTTACGCAAAAATGATTTTTTTATAATACCTATGTAAATGTTAATAGTTATATTCATTTTTTATTCGTTCATGGTAGAACGTAAGTAACTGATATTTTTTACCTATATGTATGCAAAAACATACATTCATCATCATCATCATCATCAGGGGCGCGACAACCCGGTGTGGGTCCTGGCCTCCTCCAACAGCTCCCTCCATCTGTCCCTATCCAGTGTGGCCACTTTCCAATTCGGTACCCCCAGAATACGGCAGTCACTGGCAACTCCATCCAACCAGCGAATCTTTGGCCTGCCTCTTCTTCTACGCCCTATTGGACTGCTGGACATCACTTTCTTTGCCGGTTCATTGTCATTCACACGGTGCACATGACCTAGCCATCGCAGTCTCCCAATATTAATTCATTAAACTGCGCTGCAATGTTCGTACAGCCCGTAGAGTTCAGCATTACATCTTCTCCTCCAATTGGTGTCGTCCCTGATCGGTCCATATATACGGCGGAGAAATTTTCTTTCAAAGATGTTCAGGGCTCGTTCATTTCGCAGAGTTAATGTCCAGGTTTCCAATGCGTAGGTGAGCACTGGCTTTACAAGTGTCTTGTAAAGAGTGCTTTTAGTTCGGAGAGATAGTATGCGGGACTTAAAATGTCTTCATAGGCCAAAGTAGTATTTATTCGCAGACATGAATCTCTTACATACATTCACCAACACAAAATCAAATAATAATTATTATGTAGTCAAAATCTTAAATAATTAATAAAACAAAATCAACATAGTTTACATTTTCAATTAAATAATATAAATTTTAAATACTTAAGTTTAAAAGTTTGCCATATTATTACGTATAGAATGAATTAATACGTCTACCTACATCAGCTAAAATATTATTTTCCAAAAATCTTTCTAGCTGAAGATTCAGACTAGGCTTGCTTTACAAGGATTATTTATTTTGTAGGTACCTATTCATCTCGAAAGTATAATGACGTTATCATGGGTACATAAACATTATTATAAAATTTATAAAACTGTATCGCGTAATATTCTAAATAATTGTGGATTTCTGTTTCTTATGTTACGTGGTTAAATAAATTAAATAAAACAGGTAGGTACCTAATATTTTAGACAGTGATTTACATAAAATATAATATAGAAATTCAGAGCTATAAAGAAAATTATGTTAAACTGAATCTTAACCCAAAAGATTGTATTTAACTAACCTTACATTGTATACGATACATATATTGAAACATTTAGCGGAAGAGGTAGTGAATAGTAACATAAGTATATATCTTGTGTACCTATTTAGGTAAGACATCAAAAACGTCTCCTGCATGTACTAAATGTAATTCAAAGAAAGTGGCCATTTTTTTGTCTAGTCATTCACACTTAAAATATGTTCTTATAGTGACTCGCTGTCCAAGTAAATATTGATATTCTTTACTTTTACTAAACAATTACCAAGAGATTTTCATTACTGCTACCTATATCGTCGTAATTTCCATCACTAACAATCAGTAAGCAGACTGCAGTCAATAGTGGAAGAAAAGATTTAAATGTCTGCATGGAAATTATAGCGCAGTTCAAACAATTAGGTTTGGGAGACTCTTGATTAAGTAATTTACATCATAAGAACAACACTGGTTATATTAAAAATATTAAGAAAGTAAATCCGAGCGTTGGAGCAGAGCTCTGAGCAGGAGCACGGAGCAGTGGAGCAATGGGATTTTACCTGGAGCAGGAGCGAATTTTTGTAGCGCTCCACTGCTCCGGATGTTTTTTTATTATTAAATTTTCGTCCTAAAATCCAATGAAAATATTATATTCCACACCTTGCAACACTGGACTTATTTGAAATACGCCAATGCTGACGATTGATAAATAATAGCCTCCCTTTTTAACACAAGAGGCAGATAATGAAAGACGATTTTCTGTCTGAAATTTTATTTAATAGAATCAATGATGAAAAGAACTAATAATATATCTTATTTCAAAACTACTTATTTAAAAAAAAATTAACATTTGTATACATAATAATATAATACCTTAAAATTAAAAGTTAAATTCAAAGTTTTTACCCGGAGCGGAGCAGACCCTGGAGCGGAGCTGGAGCGGGGCAACTCAAAAAAGGGTCCGCTCCAACCCTCTGAAATATACCTATAATATTCACGCCATGCACGAAATTATTTGCAATGCTTATATTAATAAAACCTTACTTCGTTAAAGTGATTTATTTAATAGCTCAAATTCGTAAAATCACAGCTGTCAAAGAAGGTAGATTTAACCCTTCACAGGGCGACATAGTACTTCTGAGAAGGAAGACGTGTTGTGAAATCAATCAGTCGCGGACCTTCGCGCTCACAATATTATCCAGACCGAGCGGGTACAAGAGTACGTTTATACTTCCTTTGTGACATGCGTGACTAATGCACCTTTCTTGTGCAGTGACGGACTATGTACTGAGGCATAATATTAATATGACGTCATTAGTTGATTAATGATCGCAGAGGTAGGCATACCTAAAATAGCGCCAAGTATAAATAAGTCTTCATAATAAATAATAATGATAATAGTATCGTACAGGTCAACGGCAGCGTTGCCAACTTAGCGTTTTTCTTGCCAGATCTAGCATTTTTGAGTAGGCATCTGGCATGTGGCGTTAAATTTAGCGTTTTTCGACATCGCAAGCTGCTTAAAACTTCTCATAATATAGGTATTACACCAGATATGCTCGAAAATTAACCTGCTGGTCTTACATACTCTATCTATACCTTACTAGAAAAAATGCCAGGTAGCAGCATCACATGTCAACATTCTTGTCGGTACTCTCAATTCGTTAAGTGTGTTCAATGCGCAGACATATAATAGATAATGTGTCTGGTTCTGTGTGTGTCTTGCGCTGCGTTGCAGCTGATAAATCACGACAAATATAATCGATACAATAAATTTAATGTTCATACTATTAATGATATACTATTAATGAATTATGACTAAATTTCTTATCTGTATTAATTTTAAATTGTATTACCTTTTATTCTATTAGTTGTAAAATACCAGATTCTTTTCGATCTTTGTTCTTGTAAAAACGATGTTTATAGCTTACTGTGACACATTTTTGAAATTTGTATTTTGTATACACGTTTTCAATTTTTTTAAATCCGGCATTTTATTCTGCCATCTGACATATTTTTGTGAATGAAAGTTGGCAACACTGGTCAACGGTAGTTTTAGGTATTTTAAACCCACGAGGTACTTTATATCAAATAAACACCTCAAAATGTTTCATAACATTTGCACAAATGAAATGAACACCGTAAATAATCTTTATTCAATTCTAGCAAATATCGAATAAAGAGTATATTTTAATTTTTTGTTATCAATATATAACTGTTTGTTTCCTAAATAAATAAAATAAAAATACAAAAAAAAGATACATTTGTCAGAAATTATCAAAGTCTTTAAACAAAGGCGAATATTTCAGAATATGAGTGAAAACTATTAGAATTTAAAACATTCTGACAAAATGACTTAACTGTATTTTTAACTCTCAGTGGTCTTTTTACATGGGGGCCTACAAAACTGCAACTGTGCGTTGTCGGGCACAGGTTTTTTATAATTACCCTTCCAATAAATAAATATATTTATACATACGTGCGGCTCTGTTCTGATGACATACTCAGTGTCCCTCCCCCGGAATTTTAATTCGGCTACCGTGCGGCAAAGACCGAAACAATATTTTTTCAATTCCCACCAGAGGCTGGCATTTGAGATTTTAGCGTCATCGAGGGCGGTTTTTTTAAGCCGCACAGGACGAATGATGGCATAGCTGTCCTGGCCCTGTCAAATAGCTACATTCGCCAAAAGAATGTTAAATAAATGTTACGTTTAATCGAAAACGTTTATTTCCCCCTTTTAAGCAAATTCACACAAAGGCACAGGAATTAATTTGCTGGCAACCTGTGAGAAACGGATCAAAAGCATTCTTGGTACAACATTGACTCGTTGAGTTTTTTTTACGAACACCATGTATGTATGTACTTACTTAATTAATATGTAGAGAATGCAATTTAATTTTCATTATGATTAGTAATATAAAAAAGCTCGAAGGAGAACTTTGAAAAAAGATCTAATAAAATTTAATTACGTAGGTAGTAACGTAACATGGGTTTGTGGTGAAAAACCTATGAAAAGCATTGTTGTTTTTATTTAATAAAACGCAATTTTTTTATAGTACTTATTCCACTTTAATTAATATATTAGGACCGGTTTCGTCCGACTCAGTGGGACATTTTCAACTCAATTGAATTGACAGTTAACAAAATAAAAGAAAAAAAAACTATGAAAAGCATTTCGATTGCGCAACCGCCTACAGTGGGTTGAATAAATACAAAGGTACCTAGTATAAAAATATTAGCACTCGATAATCTAAAATAATAAATGTGAGTTATATGTAATTTGTAATTTTCAAAATTTAATTTATGATTTTTAAAATAAGACTGGTGCTATTTTCCTGCCGGAAATTTTTAATTGGTTTTTCACGATGTGTCTTGTGATAGTACGACTTGTTCTGAAATTAAAAATTAATTGTTCAAAAAATATAAAAATAAATTATCACTTATTATTTCAGTATTTGTAACAGATAAACCATAGTAATAATAAGCCAAATAAGTTATTACTTTAATAAATATTACTTTATATTATTATGATTAGTAGTAGGTATTGAATGTTACATTCTCAAATCATGTGTCTTATTCCTTGAATAAAAGATATAGTTTATTAAATTATTTTGTTTTGTTGTTTAATTTCGGTTTCGTCCGCCTCAGTCAGTCTTCAGTTGAAAATGTCCTTCTGAGGCGGATGAAACCGGCCCTAATTTATTGATTAAAAGTGGAATAAGTAGGTACTACAAAAAATGCGTTTAATTAAATTAAACAACAAAACAATGCAGTTCCACCGTGAATTGTCAGTTAACAAAATAAAAGATATTAAGTAAAATATTAATATTATTATTATTATTGTTAAGTATGTTAAACACCTCAAAAAATACGTTCGTTATAAATTTTATACCAAGTTTTTTTCTAAATTATAATTAGCCTGGAAATGCATGAAAAAATGCGAATTAATATTGATGTATTTTATTATTTATCTATAGGTATGTACCAATTTTCATTACAGTGTGTTATTTTTACATTGATATGTAATATTTACATATATACCAACACTGACACATCAAAGAGAATTTCAAACACAGAAAGTTAATGTAAAACCAAGAAAAATGTTAACAAAAGTTATAATAATTATCAAATGACTCTGTAAACTGTAAAGTGTAAAGGCTACTAAAAGCTATAAAAATACATATTATCTTATTCGTATATATTCTTATATATTTGTATATCTTACAATTTGTTCGGAATAAAATATAGCATTTAAGTATGTCCTGGAAAAGCTTTCAAAAGCTTTTAAGGTAAGTAACATTTAATTAGGCATCGCGGTCTTTCAAAGAAAATTTCACAAGATATCTACTTGCCAAAGGAGTTTTCATGTTAACCGCCATAAAGCGACATATTTTACACCAAGGGTTACCGAAGTGTCATCTGTGGACTGAAAATTGCAGTAAAACTGTAGGCTGCAGAATTTATATTTAAAAAATATACACGGGAGACTAGTTCAGTAAACTGACAGGTCAGTTAACATTGTTTAAGTCTTAGTTAAAGCATGTTTATTACACTTTTCTTTCTCGCTTCATTCGGTGAGCTTATCAATAGTATCAATAATATATAAAGTACTTATAAATCTAAATGCTGAGAGGGTAATTTGACATATATTATTATCGAATGATTTAATTATTGTTAGTGTCGGTTATTGTGAGGTAATTAAGGTGCTCGCTTCCTCATAAAATTCCTGAAAGTTCAACAGATGCTCATTTTTTTTACAACATGTATGTACAACATTTATCGTCATGTGTAAAAAGTATTTCAGCATAAGACTATTATGCAAAGTCATTTTTTTAACTCAATCACGGCTTATTGCACCGATTAAAAAATCAGAAGAGAGTTTTCAAATCTTATATAAAATACGAAAAAATAAAAATAGACGTATTTACATTGATTTGTTCATGTATCAAACTCAACTTCTGCATAAATGGTTAAATTAGCAAGAGGATTGTTCCAAATACGGCGACGTGCTTTTAGAATAAGATAACGACAATTATTAAATTGATCGCCAAGTTTCCGAATAAAAAGATCAAATATTATGTATTTAATCTCCTGATTTGGTAGTAATAAACGCATAGTGACAGCGACCAGCGCAGACACTGGCCCAGGGCCAAGATAGGGGTAGATGGAGCAGGCCAGGACCTGCCCTGTGTTGCTGGGCTACTTATGATGATGAGAACACACAGCTTATAAAAAGACAATCACTGGACAAATTCAGTCATTCAGTGGTGTGTTAGATATAAAAAAGTCTGAAAAGTAGACATAGAGGTCTCTGCATCTGCGAGATAGTTAAGATATGTATCTCTCTTCTTGGTCGTGCACTCATGGCTGAGGATCGTGACCACATTTAAATTTCGCCATCCTTTGAGCGACCAAGACTTTCCATCCTTCTCGATCTTCCGCTTCTCTCAGGGCAGAATGGATGGTGCTCCCAGTCAGCTCTTTCACTTGGTCGCTCCATCGCGCAGACGCTCTTCCTCTGCTTCGCCTTCCCTGGAGGCTACCTAAAACTACCAGTCTCTCCAGGTTGTCCGGTCCACGCCCGACAATATGTCCAAAAAACTGCAGAATTCTTCTCAGACATATCGTTGAGAGCCGTTCCTTTATCTTCAGTCCCTGGATGATTGACTGGGTCGTCCTGTGCTCCGTCCAACAAATGCGAAGCATTCGGCGCCAACACCACATCTCAAAGGCATCAATTGCCTTCCGTTCTCTTGCCTTCAGGGTCCACGACTCGACGTATAGGAATATCGAGAACACTAATGTTTGCACAAGCATCATTTTTGTGGCAATCGAAATTCCAAGAACATGCGCAGTTTATCCATGCATGCTCATTATCATGACAATATGGGCAACTATAAATATTGTTGTGATAATATCATAACTTACGCGTGATATAATTAGCATTTTTAACTTTTCCTTAGGCCTAAGAGCGCGATGCAGAAACATACTAAAGGCGCGTAAGCCCTTAAGATACGCGCCTATCTTAAAGAAGCCAATATCAGCAACTTAGATTGCGCCGCATATTGCTGGTAGTAAATCTACGGGAAAATGGGAAAGGCCCAGAACCATAGATAATAAATTAATAAGATTGACATGTAATAGCCATCGCCGTGGACCAAGGTATTGAAGTAGGGTATTTTATTACAGTCAGGTCATAAAACCTAAGTAGATTAAACTGCGCCGACTGCCCTCAAATATTCAATGCGCGTAATATTTACGTGACAAACTTTAATGCATATTATTCTGATAAACTAATGTTGACTATTGATCTAACTATTGAAAATAACAAATACTTTAACACGTGTTTAAGTTTATCCCATGTTTTTCCACACTCGAGATCCGTAACATATTATTTCATTTCTCATTATTTGTGTTTCCTGGTGTCCCACATAGGTATGTCTATGGTATGTCTAGTCTAATTATAACGAACGAAATTGTCAATTTTGCCTAACTCAAAAAACTTTTGCAACCTGTCGTTCTAAGTGGTATCTCTCGCTTTTATTCATGGCTGGTTTGACCCGCGCGTTCAGAGAGCAACGTTTTCCGCCCTCTAAATACGACAAAGAGAAACAAAAGAATTTTATGGCACTTTGTCTCTGTTTCCAGTAATATATTTCAGTAGACGTACAATATTATTATATGTATTACATACTATTATCATCGGTAGACAATAAAAAAATAAAAGAATATTTTCACAGTTCGTCAGTGCAAACAGAATACACATTTTGTTAGTAAGATTATTGAGTATTTGAGCGAACTTTGGCATATATATCAGGGAACAACAAAGAGTTACTTGTAAGTATCAAGTCATACCTATCAAATTTTAAATAAATATTTATATGGAATCTAATACAAATTGGAGCATCAAGCGCCAGCCAGATTGAGGTGCATGTCACGGTGCTTGCCCCCCCGTGGTTGCCGCCACGGGGGGGGGGGGGAGTGCGTAATGTCGTTGTTCTTGGTGTTTAAAATGTTATCAGATTGATGCTCCCATCCTATAGCACATTTTGAACCTTTAAACGAAATTTGTCAGTTGCCAAAATCTGCCGTAATCACTAAAACAATAATAAGGTCACTTCACATTGAACTGCACTGCATTGGCACCTGCATGACGTTTTGAACGTTTTTATCACATTCGACATTACTGCACGTTTCGAATGTCATGTCAAAATCACGTTTTTTTGTTATTAGCGGTTGGCACTATGTTTTTCGATAAGAACATTGTCTTTTACCTATGGTCTGCAGGATGGGTTCTTTTATCTATGAATGTCATGCCGCATGTATTTTAACGTACGCATGCACGTAGAAACTGTTTAAATTAATTGAAAATAGCATGAATCATCAAGAATAATTCAAATTACTAATACATTGTATTAGGCACTCTTCATCAGTGTCATTCTTCAGTGAATTAACGAGATGGTGCACGTTCAAAATATTCTGCAAAATGACGAAACCATAGACTAGCCGCGACAGCGTGAAAGTAGGCGACATACACCGTGACATGCACCTCAATATGGGTTGCGCTTTACTGTGTGCAATGCTCCACGAACAACACGCCGTTTTTTGGTGTCATCGTTAAGTCAGTGTCATCCAGTTGGCAGTGCTGTTTCGTCCCTCTCCCACCAGGCCCAGAAGTACATGTATTATAACATTGCTCTAGATGTGGAACATAATAATATGCAAAATAAAGTTCTATATTATGAGAAATCCGAGAATACAAAAATATAATTAAGTTTCTGTGTGATAAGTAGATTCTTTCGATGGAACTTTTGCAATAGAAACAGGTTTATTTATCTAAAAATAAAAGGTATTGAAATACCCTAATAAACCAAAAAAACTATTTTTCAAGTCTACATGAAGCCATTCATGAGGTAAAATAAATACACGCTTATCTCTTTTGTAAAATCAATTTAACAGATGGTATTTTTTCGTTAAAAATTGGTTTGCTTAGCTTATATACTATACATTAGGTATGTCCACAGGACGTGTTCCTCGGTGTAAAACACAGAATAAACAGAAAAAGTCGATCTATTTTGCCGCGGTTAGAGTAAACGTTTAGTTTGGACGAAATATTTTTTCTACTCTTCATAGTAAGAGATCAGAGGGACGTTTTATTTTAATAGCGACAAGTTTTCCCTCTATATTTAAATAACCAACATTGAGAAGCAAGTCAAAAAAATAACCTACGTAAATATACTTATGTATGTACCTACAAACATCTTTTCATTCTTATTTTTGACATCTCATATATAAATTTAATAACATGGCTTTAATATACGAGTACATAGGCAGGTACGTTTGAAAAATCGGTGCTTGAAATAAAATTGTCGCAATATTTTCATTGATGTTTTATTATATTAATGAATACTTGATTTGAAATCTGAAAATACGGTTTTTGTACTTGGGTTGAAATCATCATCATTATCATCATCAGATGGTGATAACCCTATATTAGATGAAGACAACTGCAAGCCTCTTCTTCTCTTTTCAGTCCGTTCGCTGCTAAAGTTTAAAAATCGTATTTCAGATGTTCCACAGAACAGATAAACAAGAAACAAATGTTAAAGCCAGTCACTATAGAGTATACATTATAGATTGAGCCATTGACGGCAATTTGGATTTATGACTTAATGGCGGTCATGCCGTTAAACCTAAGAAATACAAAGCCAAATACAAATTTCTAACATTGAATGCGACAAATCTCATATTTATCCAGACTCGAGAATCATCCGTGTATACTAACTACATTTGGAAAATCTGAGTCTTTTTTCATAATTTGAATCCTGTCAGAATTTTATGAACACAAATTCGTTGAAGATATTGAGAAATAATATAAGCTATAATAAATTAAATCAATTTAATTATTATTTATCAGTTATCGTGTTTCACCCTCACTACATAGCATATTGTCTATACATCATGAGTTTTTTTCTCTACAAGCGATTTTATCAGAAGTTCCGATCGTATCATATTTCACAGTTTTTCTGGATACCTTCTGTCATCGATCTTTTATCTTAAAAAAAGGTGAAAAAATAATCGAAACAAAATGATCCGTTAGGTACCAATAAAAAAATATAAAGATAAAGGTAAATTTTGGGTGTGTTATAAATTGATTCGTGATGGCAACTTCCTATAATAAAAATATCGCCAATTATTTTTTTAAACTTGGTATTTTAAAGCTATATAATTAAATAAGTACATAAACAAATATAAAATTTAGAAGTTCCTATTTTAAATGTATAGAGTAAAATCTATTTCCGAGATGTATAAGGTAGTACGAGTGAAATAACGTTTTTATATTTATTTATAATTGAGTTCTACCCCGTGAATGATAATTTATATAATAAGTTAATTACCATTTTAACTCCGAATTCAGAACACGTAAGTCTAATTTACACTTTTTACAAGATTTTTTTAATAATAATCATTTGCCAAACCCATTTGAGTTCTTGTTTTGGATCAAATACATAAAAAAATATGTAGGTAATTTTCCTAGACTCTAGAGAGACTAGACTGCAGGATTTCAACACACACACAAGTATAATTATGTATTTCAAACTGAAATAAGTGCCCATATTGTTATGCCGGTATAAATGGACCAAATAAATTAGATGAACCAAACAATGAGAGTTCTTTGCAGTTATTCCTCTCGTGTAAAGGAATCACTTCCCTCACCAAATAAGGGTAAGTTTGTATGTATATGACATATCTCCATGGAGGTAAAACGTTAGTAAAATATGTGTATCAGCTTTTACAAGACATTTTAAGTATAGAGCATGAAAATCATTTGACAGCGAATCCTTCATACTTGCCACAGACGTCGGGAGATGAGTTCCCTTCGCGGCGTCACGATGTGGATTTTCGCTCTATGAGATCACGACTGGCCGAAGAAGTATGCCTGCCAGTTCATTTGCCATTTGAAAGCTGATTTTTTATTACAATGAGATGGATGTGCATAGAAGAATGATAAACTTTGCAGTAAAATGTTTGCGATTCAATTTTTAATTTGACTTCAATATCAGATTCATAAGCTTTATTCAATTTTATCTGAGTAGGTATCAGGTATCAGGTTTATCAGTGGCGAAGGGTGACTTTTTGAAAGAGGTAGGCTGTGGGAGTAACCATGTTTGTCAGATATATTTGCGGGAAATAAGAAGATAACCCAATATTACTACTGATGAATAGGTACGCTAAAACGAAGAAATTTCAAAAGCTTAATTGGTTTGATATAATTAGTTCATAAAAATAAGCAATTAATTTGAATTACTTATGTATTTTCTTAAACATTTATAAACGTAACATACGCTCAAAATATATTACCTATCATCTATGAAAATATCCGTTGTTGTATATATATTATGTTCCATAACAATTTATAATTTAACCCGTAAAACTAGACATTTTAAAATACTTCTATATTTAAAACACAGACTTAGGTAGGTACAATATTAGATATCTAAATTGTCTAATGAGTGAACTTATAAATAAATAAAAATCACGAGATAAATTATTACATATTTTTAACAACAATCAATACATATTTATGTGATTGAATCCCATAGAAATTATTTTTTAAATTATCTTCTTATTAATTATTTTGAATAAATGTGCTCTCGCGACGTAAGCGCTAACGAAACAGCTTGTACATTTGTATGCAGGACGCCATACATTTTGAAATAATGAGAAAAAAACTTCATATTGAAAAACTCGTCGTTTCACGCGAAAATAATCCTATACAATATGTGAAGCGAAACGAGGTGTGTTCTATTTTTTTAAACTTTCGAAAGATGCATAGATGGTGCTTATTGAAATATGGGAAAATATCGTTAAATTATGACAATTCTACGATAGATGTCTTTGAGCATATTGAATATATTATTATTTGTGATTATATAAATACGTCAACATGAAAATAAAAATTATTTTTCTTAATATGGTAGGCTTTAAATAATCGCCTAGTATGGAGTCTTCGCCACTGGTATCTATATTATGACCATTAGCCGACCATTAGTCGGTGCATATTATTTTATAAATAATATATACTATTATACATTTTCCTTTAACTTTAAGTAGGTACTTGATAATCGTGTTATAAATTCAAATAAAACTAAAATCCACATTATTTAATATGGATCAGAATTAGCTATTTTCATACTTTTTTGTTGGCCCGTTTTTTATTTCAACCTATCCTATCACGTTTTAGCATAATGACATAGAAAAAGCTAAAAGTTGTCTTATTTCCGTCAGTATATGCCATACCTCCAGCGTGTAGATCACTCTTGTAGTATCACTGTAAAAATAATATTTCAGACATACATTTAAGTGTGTGGTGGCGCTTTTAGCAGTGGACAGTAATTTGAAGGTGATGCTGGTGGTTGGTGGATTACGGAACTAGGAGGGGAGGGTTTACACAGGGTGCCTGTTGATGTTGAGGGGGCTGGCACGCGTAGGAGCCGCTTCGGTGTTCACGCACTCACGCACCACTGGTAAACGGACGGTACACTTTGGATAGATAATATATTATGAGGTTGATGAATGATGATGATAAGTTCAGGATGGATGATATAGACGCGACGTTCACTCAAAACGTAACAGACTTAGTGCAACGAAGGTCGAACAGATATGTTTTGAATCACTTGGTAGTTAACGCGGCGCGCCAACACGTACCCGTTCGTTCTCTTAAACTGACTGAACATTCTTCCCAATTACGGTCGATTCATGACCCGTAACTGTCGGTCACTCGGTCTTGTGACAATAATAAATAAGGGAATTTGAGTAGGTGGGGAATAATAAAAACGGCCACCACAATCGGCCAAACCAGTGTGTATTAGAAATTTATTCGAGTTGATTAGACGTATACAAAGACAGCACCTAATATATTGACTAAATTAAAAAAAAAATTTAGTAACTACTTAATCCATATAAATATGAACATTAAATATCGTTTTATTTCCATTAATGTTAGTGTTAGGTATTTACTGCCCAGAAATTGGTATCGCATTGTTAAAAGTTTGAGGTGTGTATTGATGAGTCGTTTTGAAAGCGCCTGTCACATAAATGCAATATGCTCCGGAATTCAGGAGAGGAATGAGTATTCTTCGCAGCAATGCTAATACATTTAAATAGAAGTTCATGTGCGAATTGCACAAAATCAATTTAGACTTTCCCGTAACAAAATGAAGGATGTGTTTCTAACGTCACTGTGTTAAATGGATTTGCGATAATTTGTTACTCTGAACTCGTATTACCTAAGATTGCATAAATACATATTTAAGTCGATTCAATATAAGTCATGTTTCTGTCAGAATTTTTACTTGTAAGTTATTATACAGTTATCGGAATAATACATGATATAACTGTAATATATTGATTTGTATAGACTTTTTTGTATTATATTATACTTGGGGTATTTTAGTTTGATTTTTTAAGAGTTGATTCTGCCTATAGATACATCACCATATAAATCATCCGGTGTTCGAATTTAGAACTAAGCTCTTCACAGTATAAAAAGTATTGAATGATATCTCAAATGTTAGCATATAAGGCGCCCTCACTCAGTTGACAAATTATACTGGTGGATCTATACGCAATTGATTTTTTAAGCTATCAAAAAATCAATGATAGGTATCTAACTAAATGCCAAATCAAAAAAAGCCTCATATCCGCTTGTGGAAATGTCTAACAGTATTTTTTGATAATTAATTTTGTGAAATATTCTACTATTGTATTGAAGATGCTAGTTATCTGATGTGCGTAATACAGTGGATTATAAAAGTCTATACAGTGAAAAGCTCGTTTTTAGATAAGCATGTTTAGCATTTGTTGGTAAGTTAGCAATCACTTAATCTTGTTGATTTTTATGACACTTCAGGATGATTATAAATAAATCGCATGAAAATTAATATTAAATAAATCTATTAGCTGATATTGTACAAAATAAATACATGGTTTAAGATATAAACACTACTAAGTATTTAATTTCAACATAATTAGGATGAACGTGGCTCAATTAATTGGTAAAGCACATTGGCACGAATTCAGTCGACCCAGGTTCGACCCCACCGGGCGTCGTATGTTTTTGATTGTTTTAGTATGAATACTTATATATGAGATTCCAACCATCGACGTGTATAACAAAGTTGTTGGCAGAACAAAACTGACATTGAGCGCATTTGGGTGTCTGAATTGATTCTTCAAAAGTGATCTTCCATTCGTATCTTAAGCTTAAGCGTGTTTAACAAGTGTGTGTTACCTGTACTCACTTATGCATATGAAGCATGGACCCTTAATGTAAGAGAAATCCAAAAATTATAACTAGCGCAACGTGGTATGGAAATGTGCATATTGGGAATTACGTGGAAAGACTACACAAAAATTCAATGGATAAGGAATCAAACAAACGTAGGCGATTTGATAGACGTCGCTAAGCAGATAAAATGGCAATGGGCTTGACATATTTCTCAGCGAGTGGACAACCGTAGAACAAATAATGTCATACAACCACCCAATGGGGTACTAAACTACGACAAGGACGACCTAAAATCCGCTGGACAGACGAACCCATAAAGTTCGAAGGGTGTCCGTAGCAGCGAAGAACTGGGGACCGAGAAGAGTGGATGTGGCTAGAGAAGACATTCATTCAAAACTGGATCGACCCCGGTTAATGATGATGATAATATATCTGAGGTATTTTCACATAATTTATTATTGAATGTGCGTATCGTTTACTCTTCATCCACTTCATATTATTCTTGTGTTTCCCGGTCACAACATGATGTGTACCTATGTCACTTGATTTAGATTCAGAGAATGCGAAAATAAACTGTTAAGTTAATTCCACAATATTTAGAATAAATAGATACTAATAAATTTATTCACCAGCTGATAGTTTATAACGTTTATATTATAACAACACGCACGCACTTTTATAGTGGAGGTAAACATACATAATTCAGTTTTGCGAAATAATAAAACATTTTACTCTGTACTTAAACAGAGGCAGTAAACCCATTGAGGCTCATGAATACAAATTGGCAATGGATACATAAATAAAATAATTGAAATAGTCAATTAATTTTGGACATAAAATTGCCGAGTAAAATTTTAATGACTATTATTTTATTCGAGAAAAGATAAACATTTTTGTTATTGATATAAAATAAATGAAGGGCTCGAAAGCTGATGTGTTTATATATAGAATAAAAATAATTAATGCACACATGTTTCATATACCTACTTAACTTATATGTACTTATAATAAATTAAATTCATATGTGTGATAGCTATTGTAACTATCAAACGTATAAATAATAGGAAGTAGGTATGATTTACTTAAGTTAATCATACGAAAATGGTTCAATATCTAAGGTATTAGGACGCTTTGTTTATAACTTCTTAAAAACATTGCCGCATTTAAAGATGTAATATTAATGTGACTTGTTACTTATGGAAGATAAATCTGTGGTTTTTGTCGTTTGGTTTGGTCGCAACTGAGATACCTAATCGGTTTTGAAATAAATTTTAATAGTTTTCAAAATACTCTTGCTTATAAGATAATTTCTGTATATTTTTATATTTCTTTTACATTATTTACGTTTAATTAAATTTTTGATATTATGTTATGTTCAATGTTTTCAATAAAAACTGTTATTTAGGTACTTAGAATTAAAAATGATTTTCTCAATTTAAGCTATATCTTTAAATTAAAATAACTATTTATTTTGCTTAAGTGTGCCAAAATCTATGATACAAAAAAGAGCACAGTTCGTTACACACATTGGCATTAAAATCTTAATTTCGTAAAAGCGACATAAAAACTTGTACCCTGTAACAATCGAAAATATAAAGAAAGTTTTCGAGTAATTTTCTATAGCTATATATTAGCTGATATCAACTTAATATGTTATGGTTTTCGATGTGTTAATTCTTCGTTTCCTTCTTTTCATATTGCAAAACTGTAACATGCATTATAATGACGTGCAATCTTCAATAATAAGCATTCACGTGTCACGCATGTTATTCAGCAGAAGTTACTAAAAATAATACACAACCTGTATATTATTATTATTTATTCATACCTACTGTAAACAATTTCTGTCATCTCTTCTTTATTAATGATTATTATATCATTTAGACCCCTCTCTCTTGAATCCACAGACAATCAGAATGCCCTATGGTATTTTTTTTTATAGATTTATATGGTATAGATTTTACACCATATACGCGTTATAAAAGTAGGTTACGTTAGTTAAGTTAATATAAAATACTGATTATTTAACGAAGTTATGTAGCCAAACGGTTTATGTACGAGGGTGGGTCAATAATTCCTTAGAAAAAAGCATTAAAACAGGTTTTATTTTTGTATTTTTTTTTAATTTCTCAACATAATTTCCTTGGAGCTCAATACACTTGGTTAGACGTTTCTCATTTTTTTTAAACCGTCAGAAAAATAAGTTTTCGGAAGGTCCTCAAAATAAGCATTTGTCCGATCGATGACTTCTTCATTTGAAAAAAAACGTTGTCCACTTAGCCATTTTTTTAAGTTTGGGAAAAGGAAAAAGTCACTGGGGGCTAAATCTGGCGAATACGGTGGGTGGTCGACCAACTCGAACTTCAATTCTTCAATTTTAGCCATTGATCGTAAACATGTGTGAACACGGGCATTGTCCTGATGAAAGAGGATTTTTTTCCTGTTTAAATGAGGCCGTTTTTCTTCAATTTTGTTTTTTAGCTGGTCCAATAAAGATGCATAATAATCCCCTGTTATTGTTTTTCCTTTTTCCAAATAGTCAACGAAAATAATTCCACGTGCATCCCAAAATACAGTAGCCATAACCTTACCAGCTGATTTTACGGTTTTCGCCTTCTTTGGACGTGGTTTGCCTTCGCAATCCACTGCTTTGACTGTTCTTTCGTCTCGGGAGTATAGTGGTGTATCCATGTTTCATCTGCAGTCACAAAGCGACGAAAAAATTCATCCATTTTGCGATGCATGAGCGACAACAGGGCTTTAGAGGCCACCACCCTACTGCGTTTATTGTCGACTGTGAGCAAACGCGGCACCCATCTTGCAGAAATATTTTTCATGCCCAATTTGTCATGTAAAATAGAAATGACGCTACCTTTTGAGATCCCTGTAACCTCAATTATCTCACTCAACTTTAATCTTCGGTCACTTAACACCATATCGTGGATTTTATTGATCATTTCTGGTGTAGTCACCTCTACAGGACGTCCTGAGCGTGGTTCATCCTTTGTTGATGTACGACCACGTTTAAATTCATTTAACCAGTTATAAATAGTTGCAAGTGAAGGAGCAGATATGCCGTGAACTAAATCCAACTCATTTTTTATTTCCTTTGCTGTTAACCCTTTTATATTAAAATGTTTAATAACAACTCTAAACTCAATTTTCTCCATTTTCCATTTTTCCATTTTCCACAAGCAAATTTTTTTTTAAATGTACGAGAAACACACAACAACCCGACCAATCTGATTGAAACTTCGCAGCATACTGAATCGGTAGTGCCGCTGCATGAAAACAAACCGCTTGCAGTACTAGTCGCGCCACCTGTCGGCTTTTATAAGGACTTATTGACCCACCCTCGTACTATGTAGAACATACGTCTATCAGGGTAAAGATATATTTTTTGTTTATTGAGTGAATGGCTGTTTTACATAATACAATATAATTTTTCAAATCAATTGTAATAACATGGACTTATGCGCATAAAATGGCCGCTGGAATGCAGTTATCAGGTCTCCTTTTCTCCACCAGTCTTGCAAACATTGAGAGTCCGATTCTAAATGGGGATTCCTTTGTCTACCAATAATTGTTATAAAAACGATTCTAACGTACCTAAAACTTATTTTGGATAACATTACCGAGCGGTTGTTTACCTACCTTACCGAATAGAAAGACGCAGTTCTATGTCAAAATGCGATTGACATAATATGTCATAGAAACACAATTATTATTATATCTACTAAAAATAAAACGTTGATCGATTTCCGTTTCCCATCATAAACCGGATTCAGCTACTAACTATATGTAGGTATATGAAAGCTTTCTCAAATTATTTTTTATTAAAACATATTATATTGGCAAAATAACAAGCAAAAATAATAATATACCTACCTAGTTAATAAAGATTGGCAATCTAGATTTACTTCACCATTATTGTATGCGTTCTTATTTCCGGCAGTTAAAAGGATGGCAATTCTGTGTTATTATTAGCAGTTGTTTGGTTTACGGTTGAGTTCATTCAAATTACATATTTTGTCCGTGTTTAAGTTTATATAAGTAATATAAAGACTTCTAAACGAAAGTGTTCGGAGATCTAAGCGGAGGTGAAGTCAATAGTAACTCTGAGTGCACTGAATAAGGGATTTAGATCATGATCCTGAAAGTTGTTGGTCTTCAAGATTTTGACTGTCGAGATATCGTTCGGCAACCTGAAAAGATATTTAAAAATTTGAACAGAGAAACACAAAAATAAAGAAAATAGTTTATTTTCTGACTGTGGCTGTAATAAGGTATAATTTTTAGGTGTGGGAAGATATAGGATAAAGTTAGACATATTGTGTTAAAGAATATGTTGTTTTCACTATTTACGTCTGTATCCGTAACATGCATTTAAGTTTGTTACGATTATAAACCAAATCTGGCATCAAAGTTTTGGTCTATGGCAACTGGGCTTCGCATTTTATCTTATTAATAAGTTCATTGGATAAAACTATTCCAAGAGCAGAGGTGAATTAAAACATTCGAGGTCCTACCCTAAAACCCTAAAAGCTATTTTGGTCTCCAAAAGCTTCTAAAGAACTTTCAAGGAAAACTAAAACAACCTTATATAAAACTCTCCTGCATCTGGTAATATATGAATCAGAATTGAATCAGAAGGCAACCATGCAAACAGGATGAGAGAAATATGGATATTATCTTTGAGAGAAGAGCTTTGAGAAGAATCTTTCGGGCTGTTCAAGAAAGTGGCGTTTGAAGGTCAAGTTATAATGAGAAGCTGTATACACTTTATGGGGGCGAAAAGATCGCGTGGCATATGAAAATGCAGAGACTGCACTGGATGGGCCACGTACATGAATGGCGGAGGATATACCGGCAAGGCGGGCAATGTACGCAACCCTCGATAGCAAGAGAATACTTAGACGGTCAAAATTGAAATAGCTGGACTGCGCCACGGGTATTTTAAAAATGCTCGGTCAAAGTAACTGGAGAGTGTCCGCACTGGATCATCCAGGATGTAGGAAATTTTTGAAGGAGGCCAAGATCCGTCAAGAATTGTAGTAGGTACCATAAATGATGATGATAAGTTAAATAAATATTAGTTTGTTAATAGATAAAAAATATGAAACATTCACTTTTTATAATAATATAATAGATATATTATAGATATTTTACATATTATATACAGTGTAAAGGGACAATAAGGGCTTACATACTGTTTATAAATTAATTGTGTTTAGCTGATAAGTGAGTTACCGTGATATTACAATTTAATTGATGAATTAATTGATACTCCAAATTCCACATAAATACTAATATGGAAAGCAGTGTTTGTCAACATTTTATGTAATTTTCACTCATATTTTGCACCCACTATGTAGTGGTCAGAGAAACAAGTTTTTAACATCTCTGGGCTCAAATCTAAATGACTAAGTTAATTTTACACGTTGTTTTTTTTTGTTTCATGCAATAAGTAGATTTACTTTGAATTGAGATCGAAAATTATAAACCTAATGCAAGCAAGCAGCAAGGAACCAACAACTAATCCATGTAGAAGTAGTAAGTATGTTAAGATATATTTACCTTGTAAAAGGATAAAAGGACAATAATCATTACCACCTGGACAAACCCTCCCCTAACATCACTCCTTTAAATAACCTCCTAATAGTAATACAAATGTGGAAAACCTCCCGGACATTAACCCTCAGTATAAACAAAACATACGATTAGCCCCACATTTGAAATATCGGTGAATTAAGTTAAATATGATAAAAATACTAAGTGAGTAAATGAAATGTGAAATTTTTGTATTATGAGTTCATGTACACGTTTATGTTGTGCTGGTGAACCTTTGGATCGTGCTTCATAAATATATTTTTTTTGACAAAATTAAATAAATTTTATCTTTTTATTGTATCAGGACAATAATTTTTCTTTAAAGAGTTTTGTTTTAGATTGTGTGTCTTTAGATGGTGGATAATTTATTGTCTTAGAACTTGTGAAAGTTTATTTATTCGACAATGGTAATTAACCTAATTGACGTTTTAAATTCAGTTAAATAAGCGGATAAAGGATTAACAGTAGTACATGAGAAACAAAATTATGCATGATCTACACTTAAGTAATGAATCAATTTTTTATTCCGATAAGTATGTGAATAAATTATTATAATAAGTATTTTTTCTCATGTTACATGGTAATACCTAAAAACATTCCTAAGTCATCACCGTACTTATTTCTATTTTATCTTAAAATACGATTGTTTAGTCGTGACTGAATCGAGATTGTTCGTAAATATGAGTGATGTTATGAATACTATAGCAATAAACCGAAGAATCAAAGGATACTACTGGATACTAGTATATTATATTATTAAGAGATTAAAACTATCTAAACTGAACGAATACAAATTGCCAATAGAATATTTAGATTTTAACTTTAATTTAAAGCTTTCTGATTTTACACAAAAAAATTATTGATACACACTGACACAATAATAATAACATAAATATTTAACACCTACCACGCAAACGCAGGAGAATTGCTTATATGGTTGGGAAAATAATAATTATAATTCGCACCCCTAGTAAAATAGTAAAATACTGTAGAAAATTGATACGGAATTTCGAAAAAAGAGCATTTAATACTTAAAATCTTCAATATGCTCTGTAAATACAGGAAAAGTCTAAATGTATAGGTACCTAAATGAGTACGTACATACATACTTTATTCATTAGACAACCATGATGTACCTACTGTTATCTACAGCTTTTTTTCTTTTTAAAAACATAAGAAAACACTATTTGAGTTTGAAATACTTACGAAAGTATTTTATTAAAATAGCAAAAAAAATGATTCAATGATATCCATAACTTAAAAATTGATAACTATTTAAAAAAAATTGGTTTCCATTAAGACAGCATATCACAACTACTAGATCTACACATTTTGTTAGCGTAGCAAAAATTTAATTGGTATTTCGGCAAAATTGTCGATTTCTGGTGGTGCTGAAATATACGTTCGCACCTGAGCGAGCGCCCATTGAGAGGCGCCATCCAACTCCCAACACCACCCACCAGCCTAACGCGAGCATTTGATGAGCATTCAAGTTAAATCAGACATTACCTCCTGTTATAATTAATTTGATTATGAATTAATTTATCGCATCAGGTGATAACCGAATGCCTGCCATTATTATATTTGTGGTTTTCGCTTGATTCGAAATCATCTCGTGGAATAATGTATTTGATAGAGGTGGAAAATGGTACATTGGAACAATCATTGGATTTGAAGCATTATGTTTGTCAATAGATAATAATATTCAGTGACGTCCCTGGGCTAAGTGCCGCCCTTAAGCAGACTTGGAATGCCGTCCGCTTTCATTTTATCTCGTTTTTCTTAGTCCGTATTCTTGTTTGTCCGGTGGTTGTTTATCCAGTACAAATCTTGCAATCGATTTTTAACTAACTTCCCGACTAGCTAGACATTTGAAACTTTTAGGATATATCAGAACACGATGCCAATGCATTCTTTTAATACTTTTAGCCATCTTTAAGTAGAATTGAATTCATTTTCAGTTAATTCTGTTTTGTATGAAAAGTTATTTCGGAAGAAATCCGTATTCCAATCCACTATTATTGGTTGCTAAGGCGGTGGCCCTAGCAACTAAATTATTATTATATACCTGCGTTGCCTATGGAAATCAAAATGAAATGTCAAAATGACATTTCAGTATTCTATATTTGTTTGTTTGTTTGTTGCAAAATAGCAAAAAAATGATTTGTTGATAATTGCTTTATTTGTCCTAAATTTACATATAATTCTCAAGTTTATATGATTCAACAGAAAATTTAAAAACGTGGTATATAAAAAGTTCTGTTTATCTTGTAATTATTTAATTTCAAATTGCAAATTAATTGTTGGAAAAACGATATACACATCTACTGGCGATTAGACGATTAGAGCATTTCCATGAAACATACTTTTAAATAGTGGTTGGTGGATTTAGGTCTGTGAAGGTCTGAGGCATTGACATGTTTGGAGGTTCCGTTGTGAAAAAAAATCCCGTGTTTATTTAATACCTCTAATATGGTCCCGTGCAATAAACCGCCATAGGGTCATATTCCCTGGGTATTACGAAGTAAAGTTATCTTGCCAAATTTTTGTATGCGTCAGTTTTTTTAAACTACCGGTACTTTCTAATGAAGTACCGTATTTTTCGCTTCATGAAAAGCTTTCACTGTTTTCAAAAGTTGTAATATTTGTATTCTTTGAAAGTGGTTGCATACAAAGAATAATTAAAAACAGAAATTAATTATGTATCTTTCAAGAACTTAATATTCCCATTGTGTTCAAATAATGCGCTGACAAAATATCCAAACGATTATAATAGCCGTTTATGTAGGTACTCGTATATTGTTTACAAATTTGAATGTTATTTGCATCCACAGTGGACGCATTAAAATTTGTGTGTTTGCTGTGATATTTTAGGTTAACTATGTGATTGTAGAGCAGGAACAGTAAGTTAACAATGTAAATTGATACAATATACTGTAATGAATTACATGTATTTAACGTAATGTAGTGTTGCAAGATGCAATAGTAAATACTTACGAGTGTACTATGAAATAGGTACCTATATCGTTTGAAATGGCAAAATATTCAAAATATAAAATAAATAAACCATACCATAATATTATTGACCTCATGTTTGGTATTGTATATAAATTTAAATATATGTACCTACCTACTTTTATATCCATAATTATTTAGGCACTACCAAAGGTAGCTTCAAATAATTTTGGTAATCACAATGTCAGCCTAATTTTCAAATATATCTAAAATCAGCGTGAGGACGTGAATAATGGCAGATGCTATTACGTTGCTCATTTCTGAAGACTTATAAAGTAGAATGTAAGAATTTGCTCAAATAAGTGGCAAAGTTTTGTTATCTAAGGGCATATTTGGGAACAGGTGGTTATTCTTAGATCTTTTGTGGGGCATGCGACATGTCCTAGGTCTCTCTAGGTCTAGGTATTTAGACTACTGCCACCATACCTCACCACGAAATGACCAACCAGAATCGTTCCGCATGTTTTATGGACTACGCCAAGGAGTGGCTTTGTCTCGTCTTTTATTTAATATTGCCCTAAAAAGCCTTTCATGGACTCTAAATATTGAATGCCACCATCTTCCATGACACATGCTAAATTATGGCATTAAAGAACGACATAAACATGAAAGGCCGATCGGAAGTGGATATTAAGAATTCCTTTCAGAATTTAATCATTCAGTTGCATCCAAAAAATAGATCACGTCATTATAGACCGATAATATGTTATTGCCTTGGGAAGTAATAATATTAACAATTATGTTATCATTATTCCCTAAATCTATGAGATTTTTATATATTGTTCATTTTCCATTCTTTCAAAAAACCAGCTATTTTTTCTAATCACTTATTGGTTGTTAAATGTTTCAAAATATTTACTCACAAAGATATTCAATTTGTGGGGTTGTATTATTTCGGTTGCATCAACATACCGAAAAACAAATACCCATCTCAAAAGTTGCACCCTTTACGATAGTTGTACAATCTTTTTAAATCCCCTATAAGTCACGTTCTACTCTGCACAAAAAATCAATGGCCACCCAAGTCTGGTAAAAAAAATCATATAACAAAGATAACGGTATTTTTAATATTATACTATATACTTAATTACTTAATTTAATGATAGAGCAAATGGGTTAAAACCGGAACACTGCTATAAATACCGGGTCTACCCCATTAGGCCATCACCATTTTATGTGAATGTATGTAGAGATATCCAAACCGCTGAGTATACTGTTGAAAGCTGGGTCTGCTTGTCACTCCTAAGGGACTCTCTTATCCACCGAGCTGATGAAAACGCGACTCCAACTCTCTCCCAGATTTCTCTCTTTAACGGTTCATTCATCGGCGTTTTCATTAACCTACCTTTAGTGAATTGACCCACAGAGCCCGATACTAAATTAAGATATTATTGTTATATAACCCCTCCAAAAGAAACCATTAACAACAAAATGATTTCATCGTGCGATACTGTATATTAAGAAATTCTAGAGTGTATAATTGTTATCAGGAAGTAAGTAGTTACCTCTAAAATAAATGAATATCCCCATAAACATAATATTATCTATATTCCATTTTAAAAAATAGTTGAAAAAAGGTTACACCGAGTGGGATTCGAACTCGCATAATATAATTTAAATAATAAGCAAGGATTGCTTAACTATAAATTTAATAATTCTTAATTTATATCGTATATAATTGTAATATCGCCTGTACACGTGCATGGATTTGCTAGCAGCAATAGTGCGTATTTTAAACTATCGAGACAATAACCTGTTTAGACGTAAAAGTGCGGACTGTCTTTCCAATCTAATTCTTCAAGAGTAAGCGTGACACAATGTTGTCATTTTATGGTACCGTATGATATGTAGTGAATATCGGTTAACCTCAAAATGAGTCTTTGCGCGGCGTATTTACGCGGTGTTTTTTTGCCGACAGATTCGCCACTATTAGTTCTACTGCGCAGGCGCAAATCAAAAAAGTCCCAACAAAATTCAGAAGCTTCAACTGCAGGATAATACATGTTTACACGTACATTTTCTTGATATGGCCGCGATAATACATACTGTCAGCAGTAAATCCATTCAAACGAGGTATAAGTAGGTACATAATATCATGTCTTTAATTATTGGATAATTTAAATAACACACCTAACATATACATATGCATTGTATCTATACACATAATATTACTTTGTTTAAAGTAGCCATTACAATATTCGAAGGATAGAAAGTGAATAAACTTACATATTGAAATTTGTACACACTTAACTATGATATTTTTAGATGATTGAAGTGTAGAACTTTAGAATATAGATTTAGTTGTATGGAATATTTTTATAACATGATTTAAGCGCCAACTATTTGACGTAAGTTATACTGTATTGATCTAATTTAAAACACTGATTTATATGTAATTTATTACAAAAAATATGTTTTAATCGGCCATTATAATATATTATTCCGTATAATGTTATATGATTTTAAGTAAACCACTTCATCGCCACCAGGCACAATTAGATCATGTACATATTTACATAACCGTGTCCAAGTTTTTATTGGGTACAGATACCTATATCTTATTCCGAAACAAAATTTCTATGTGGTATGAAGAATAAATTCATAGCGTAAATTTCATTGCTTCGTTGTGCGTACATAGGTACAAATGTTCTGTTTTACATGATTTTATTATTAGGCCCACTCGTTCAAGTGCATGATTGCACAATTTTTATGAGCATATTACTATGTCTTCATTGAAATTTCGTAAGGAAATATAAAGTCGTATAATGTAATGCATTTTTTATGCTTAATGGCGTCTTAAATCTATTAGCGTTTCACAAACATGGTTTCTTAAATACATAGTTATGTAAGTACGAATCAAAGACGCCGAAATTTAGAAATTAATGCTTTTTATCGTTGTTATGACTCTAGTATTAAATTAATTATTAACCTTTTAAACATATGATTTAAGTGATACGTGGGTAGGTATATTGATTTAAATATTATTATTAATTATTATATTTTATTAATTTAAGTAAGTAGGTAGGTACCTACTATAAACGTAAACATTAATAAATATCATACAATTTATTTTTTAGCAAAGAGAAGTACTTAGAATCATCGGTCACAATAAAAATAATAATTAATAGTTAAATAATATTTCTTAAGGCTATACCTCAGTTGAGGCATGGTCTAAAAAGATCGTGGCTAGGCGATGCGCGGATTGTGCAAATGACGCGTGCCGAACGAAATATAATTTGTCATATAAACCAACATGCGTCCATTTAATGTTCTGTTTATTGTTCTATTAGCAACAATAATAATATATTCATTGACATGTTTTCTTTTTCAAGTAAATGGGTAACGTTTTTTAGTCATCTTTACACGATTTAAAAACTAATACCCCCGTCGCCATCACGAAACAAATTGACGTGTTCACAGCTCGACGTTCGCTCTCCGATTGCCAGCGAATCCACAATTTCGTCGCACCTATAGTTGAAAATTATTTGCCGTTTCACTGAGGTACCGTCTTAAAAATTATTTTATTTAGGTACCTACCTACCTAGTTGTTTGGTGAAAAAAAAAATTAAAAAAAGTGCTTCTTAAGATTTTTGTCACAACACTGAACGTCGCTTCAATATAAATAGAATAGATTTTAATTTTCTATAAAAATCGATGTTTTGAAGTTCAACAAAAATAAAAATAGATTACAAAATTATTTCGTAATCTTCGAGAGAACTAGAGAAAATCATGACGATTTTTTAAAAATAATTAATATCTTCGTCGTGTCGGGTTTTCAATAGCTACAATGTGTCGCTCCAGAAGTTGGCGAAGGCAACACCATTTTCCTCGGCTTGTGGGGTCTCGTCGAAATCGCAGCTTACTGAGCAAGCCTTGCATGAAAAAAGGTGCTCCATGCTTCGCATTTCACCGCACTCGCAGGTTTGGTCATCGGAGAACCCCCATTTAACCACGTTAACTCGAGTGCGCCCTACCATGGTTAATATGAATTTATTTAACAAATGCATAGTTTCAACGCCCACAATTGCCGAGCGGCTAACGCGTCGGTTTATAATGTCGTGGGTCGCAGGTTCGAATCCTAAGTCTGGCAAATAAACATATTATTTTTGAATGTGTGTTTGGAGTCAGAGTATGGACCTAATGGGTTTAACAAGTGGCTATTTCTAGAAACAACAAGCATCTTTTAATACAAACCTCTACAGTCTACTCCATAGAGGCCCATAGGCCATATTATTATATTATTACGATCGGACATGGTAAAAACAGTTTATGAGATTTATTTCAATCGGAAGTTATTGATTACTTATATTATGTAAAACAATTTAATAGATAAATCGTATAAAATTACTTTTGAATTCTGTCTCTAGATGACTCTAGTAAAATTACATTAACACTGCACGTTGCCGTAGGGATTAGAACTCTTCTAAAATAACCGAAGAACAATCTAGGATTTATTGAATATGATAATGTTTTAAAATTTCAATTCGTCTTGGATTATAATGATTAGAGTTATGTGTCATGCCGATGCGGTGTGCGTTATTATTTTGTGCCATCGCATCGCCCACATTCGTATTAGATTTCCCGTTGTATAAAATGGTTAACTTTATTTAAAACACATCACACGTGTCGATGATTTTTTCATTTCGTGAATGTGGTACAATTCAATTATAATTCACTTTCAAATAGGTGTATCAGGTGATATGAGTGGGACCGACTCTATTAAATCATTATTTCATTTTATCGCATGCTTTAAAAAAAAGTTAACTAAACTATCATGAAAATTTCATTAATTTTTCGAATTATTGAAAGGGACGCAAGTATTAATCTAAGTATTATATTTTAAAAATAATGATATATAAGATACTTATTGGGCACATAATTATATAAAAATAAATTATTTAATACATAATATACTTAGATTCTAATTGGCTTTAAGTTTTGTACTATTCCATTTGAGTCGTTTTTTGCGACCCACTCAGTGTGTGTTTGCCTTTGGTGAGTGTCTTAAGTAGGGAGTAAGATCACAACACGCGTATTTGAACATGTACGGAACCGGAAAAAATCGTTTTTTAGTGACTATAGCTTATAATCAGTATCTTTAGAATTATTTTCAAATATGTTAATCGTGCCCATTTTTTGAATAATAAAATGCCTAATTCTTGTCAAATTTGGGATCACAGAGATTATAAATATATTTTTTTATCGTAAATATTTCACTATATAATGTTAACAAAAAATTTACTAATGGTTTTATAAGTGCGTTTAAAAATTAATAAATCTAACAAATCTTAACACCACTGCACATGGATGTACTGAAATATGACTATATTCTAAAACATTACATCGAGAGGTTTAAAAGAATACTATTTTATTTAATAAAAATACTTTATGCAGTCATCAAATGTTGAAAATAAATATAAAGGATAATAAGGCTTGAAAAATATATAATTAGATTATCTACAACGTTTAAGGAATGTCCAGGGTTATGCTCTGAAAATACCATAAAAGTTCCATTTTGACCTACGTGGGGCACGTGGGCCGTTAACATTTTGTTAATAAATACGAGGTAAGTATACTAATGTATTATGCCAGTTTAACGTAATTTCATTAATTAATGTTGGTTTGCTAAAATATTCTGTATTTTAGCCGACTAAAATTTTAGAAAAATTTGTTACTGGTTTTATAACTAACTGGTTGGTTGAGATTTTAGATAAATATAAACAAAGATTACAAGAAAAGAGAAGAAAATAAAATCACAAAAGGTTTTAGTTAAGACTTCGACTAGTATGACAGAGCCTTTTTTATTTTTTTTTATAAAAAAAATGGTATAGGTACTTAGAACACAAAATAATGTTGAAATATGGTTAAATTATTCGAATGAAAATGTACTTCGTAATAATATCTCATATGAGGCCAAAGATGTCAACGCGATCATATAAAAAATTCTCTCACTTAATAATTAATCAATTAAGAACAGTTTGTGTGTGCATACATTAAACAGTTGGTAAGGGAATATTAAATTGATTTTTAAGATATACGGAATTCTCCGATTTCTTATCTCATAATAGTGAATTTATTACTGGTACAGAACATCGATTTACTTGATTTTCTGTGATTTGCATAATTATATGTATAGGTACGCAATGAAATTATATGACCACACGCGAGGTTGCCAACACACAGTTTCGTGCCAGATCTCAGTTTTATTAAAATCAAAAGTTCATTTCACGAGTTTAAATAGGCAAATATCTTAGTAAATAATATAAACACCTAGTAACCGTGTATGTATTATAATATGGTGAACATCTACCAGTGGCGAAGACTCCATACTAGGCGATTATTTAAAGCCTACATTCTTAAGGAAAATATTTTTATTTGCATATTGACATAGGTATTTGTATACTTAATCACTTCATTATTTTATGTTATATAAAAATATTTTGTTTTGCCAAGGAGAGATGTCGTATATGTAGGAATGTATTACAGTATTACACAATTACAAAACAATCTGCAAAGGTATTAAAAAAATATACCACAGCGCGCCATCTATCTTGACGTAAGTAAAGGTCAGATTATGTGTGAAATAATTCTGAATTTTTTCGTATAGACTTTACGTCTCGTGACCTTCGCAAGTCTGTCGAATTGTATGAAATAAGGTAAGCTCCTCTCGCAGAGCCTAAAACATTCGCTCATAATATTGTTGTCATGACTGCGCACTTTGTCCAAAATCATTAATAATTAGATAATTTAAAAAAAATATTTCTACTGCGTTTAATCGAATATTAATAAATAGGTACGTAAGTATAGATTGTTTCTAAAAATAAAAAGAAATTTTATCTAATTATTTTTGATGGGTATACATGTGTTGAAAAATACGTAATTTAAACACATCGCTCATTTTAATGTCGTCAGTGAGTTTTTGAAGTTTCATTGAATTAGTGTGTCGTTGTCATTTATTAGTGTATTTATTATTAGTAAATATCGTATTATCTTCTTATTTCTCTATAGTCTTATTGTAGTATACCTGACAAGTGTGCTCTTTTTATCAGATGTCCACAACCTACCTCTTTCCAAAAGTCACCCTTCGCCACTGACATCTACAGAGTGTATGAGACCATCTCAATAAAAATCGACCAACCGCACACTTTTACAACATTTAAAAAGATTTTCAGCATCCCTTTTTTCTTTAAAATCAGCCAATAATGACCCCTACATTGAAAATGAAATCGTAAACTACTTTTAAACATATAAAATGACATATTATTATACTGGAGAAAATCATTTAAATGCATTAGGTACATGTTAATTGATATGCATACATCTTCATAACTCTAATTTAAATAAAATGATGTTGAGAGGAGAAAATGAAAATTATCAGTTTGTAGTATTTTCCTCTTTTATGTTTAACTTATTATGTCGTAGTAGGTATGACAAGCTATTTACGGTGGACCTATACCTATGTATCATTCAAGACTAAACTAAAGGTGAATGGTATGTTTTTATTACAACGTTTTTCTTAGCTCGTATTCTTATTTTTCCGATGGTTCTTTGTCCGGTGGTTCTTTGCCCGGTACAAATCTCGCAATCGATTTTTATCAAACTTCCCGAATAGCTAGACATTTGAAACTTTTAGAATATATATTCATTTTCAGTTAATTCTGTTTTGTATGAAAAGTTATTTCGACACCATTATTGGTTGCTAAGCGGATTGTCCTATCAACTAGATTATTAATATAAATGTGCGTTACTATCGAAATTAAAATGAAATGTCAATATAACATTTCAGTATTCTATCATCGTTTAAGCAAGTCAAGTTTATATGATTCAACAGAAAATTTAAAAACGTTGTATATTAAAAGTTCTTTTTATCTTGTAATTATTTGAAAATTGAATTGATGTAGTTTGTTATGATTAAATTATTTAAATAAGTTAATACATTTCATTAAATCAGGAAAACCGTACATAATTATTGAACTATGCGATTGGAATTTATAATATGATTTGCTCCTTTTAATCAGTGTAGTCTACCAGTGACCCCCAACTACCACTTTGGGTACCATTGATGCAAAAGTGACATAGGTATACATAAATAATTTCGTATTGTACTTGAAATTATTATTATTTAAACCACTGAACTTATTCAGCGTTTGGTGGTGTGAATGAAATGTATTCTAATATGAGTGGAAAAATAAAATTTATTGCAAAAAAATAACTAGCGTGAAAGGCCAAAAGCCTTAGAATCTAAACACACTAAACTTTTTAGTCATTCTTATTTGTTTTCACTGAACTAAGAATACAATATGTAAATTGTGCTGATTAGATTTTAAAATTCAATTATATCCTGCCTATATCAAACCATTATTGTTATATATGCTACAAGTGATCCGAAAAAAATAGTACACACTTTTTCATTCCTACTTATTTGTTTTCGTTTAATTAAGAATGTTGTTGATTAGTTTTCTAATTTTCATTAACCCTTGTCCAAACTATAATCGATAAAAAAATACATATTATGTAAAATTATTAATTGTTTAATCAGATTGACGCTTGTTACCCAGCATCAAACTAGTAGTAGGTATACCTACATCTATTCAAGAATTATTTCTCAATAGTTTTTCGCTCAACCAATTGGTCCCACGACCTGGATCCAAGCACATTGAAAATATTGATGCATAAAAATGATTCGTTCAATTTTCTGATCCACAAAAGGTTTTTTTTATAAAGCTCATTGAATTCGCTTGGTGATAGAATAATTTTGGTCAATCTTCATTTTGACACAAAACAGGTCATTTCTTTAAATTCAAATATTTGAATCTCTATATTAAAGACATTAGTGTAATATTTAGGTACTTACTACTAGTCACATAACACAATTTTATTTATTCAACAAGTACACCAAGTAATTAATCTATAAGGGTTTCTAGTGGGTAACTTACTCCTACGGAATATTTACAGAGCAACGGACGTATGTATTCGATTAAATAATATCATTATATAGCAAAATATATGAGTACATTCTTATTAATATTTTATTCGGTTAAAAGTATTCCAATACAGTTTTTATATCATAATTACAATATATAAATATATACCTACCTATTTTATTAATATTAAAATGTTACCTACTGACAAATTATTTTTCAATCATTGAATATAGACCCCTTTATATATTGTATAAATAATTATTCTATCAAGCATTCGAATAGCAGTGTCAGACGATATAACGTTTTTTTCGTAGTATGTATTATCTTTTATTTTGTAGGTTTTAATTTTGTTTTTGAATTTCTATCACGCCTATTTATTAACCCTCGGTGGTTGAGCCAGTGACGTCCCGTGGGGGTGGGTAGGTCATGCGTTGCTTACGGATGGAATAGGTGTTACAAATATAATAACTGTTGAGAGCAGTGGTGATTTTCCATGAAGCAGACACTTCGATAGAATGTATCTACAACATCTTAGTTATCTTATCTTAGACATTTTAAAATATCAAAGCATAAAAAATCTTGACAATCTAACTTGACTGCTGTTGTATTGTAATACCCATTGTCATAATACATGTGTATTGTTATACATGTAACATAAGTCATCTTCATCATATTCAGGAACTTAAAAAAATCACACGAACTCACACAGATACTAACAGGCCACGAATCGGTGCGAGCTTATCTAAAAAGATTTAAATTGAGGGATGATGACTGTTGTCCATGTGACGGCAACACATCTCAAACTGTGTGGCATGTCATCAACGACTGCCCTATACTATAAAGGGAGCGATGGACTCTCAGGACTCGATGTATACAGCATAATCATGAAATTGACCTCCAAAAGCCTCACTAAATACTAAGCAATAGAACAACACAAGAACACTACACAAAATATTTAATCCTGGCCATAAAGAAAATTAAAGATATAAATGGAGGAACCTAATTAGCCCCGCATCAATGCAACTAACAAATAATGAAAAATGAAAAGAGCTCGTGTTGTATAAATGCAACCATAATCTTTTAAAGGTCTAAAGAAATTTAATATTTAAAGAGAGTTCAAGTTATCTCTAGGATCTAGAAACTGGTAACGTTCACTACTGCAACAGAAAATTACACAAATATTGTAATTTCTAGAATAAGCCGAGATAATTTATTTTTTTCATTTTTGTTATATGAGCATAATGCCATTTATATTCAAGAGACAGAGTCCGAGCGCACGAGAGCTGCGCAAACGTTTATCGCGCACACATCTTGGTCACATCACATCGCGTATCATCACTAAGGATGTCAAAAAGTAACGATTTGTTTCCACCTTTCATAACGATACTTTTTTAAATTGGTAATACCAATATCGACAAACCCTATTATTTCAATACCGATACCAACAGATGCGCACACAGAAAAATGGGTCCATTTTGAAAAATTATCCAAAATATTTTTTTTATGAATCTTGAAGGCGAAGATGTAGAGAAGAATAACTATGTAATATTCAATTCACCTAAATAATTTTCCTTTTCTGGGGGGGGGGTCCGGACACAAAACAACACCCCGACGCTTTGTGTGTGACTCAAGATACCAAGTATCGATACGTACCTTTGCCTTCAGTTGGCTAAAAAAGCACTTGTCTTAAAATGGAGTTATCAAAAATGCTTCGATGCATTCATTCGAAATTATGCTTGAAAGTATCTACAATTTATTTTCAAAATGATAGAAGTATCGATACTATTTCCTTGATAATAATATATGACATCCTTGAACCCTCTTTAGAGCAGTATGGTTATTTTAATCTCCTTCTTTCTGATACAAAAATACACCTGTCGAGACTTTTCCCTCAAATCCTTGGTAATAATTATAATATTATTTTAATAAATATATAAATTGTTACAACAACACTAGACGTGGTACCCTAATAAATAAATAATATTGAAATATAGTTGAAAATGTCCCTCTGAGGCGGACGAAACCGGTCCTAATCTCTTGATTAAAAGTGGAATAAGTACTACAAAAAAATTATCGTTTTATTAAATAAAAACAACAATACAATGCAGTTCCACCATGAATTGACAGTTAACAAAAAAAAAATATTATACAAAAGTAGTTACTTCATAATATTAGATAGGTAGGTACGGTCTAGTTACGTGCGATTGAATTTGTTGTTATGCTATTTCATTAAGAAAATAAATCCTCTTAATATTATCGTACCATGATGAAAAATAAATATTAACATCTAACTTATATTGATTCACATGAAAATAATTAATTATAGATTAAGTAGAGCCATTTTTAACCATTCATAGTTTGTGTGTATTTTATACGAATTAAAAAACCGATTTTTTAGAAAATAAAATATCTATAGGTACGTAACTAAATATTTTATATAAGTACCAAATCGAGCTTTGTTGCGATCACAACACGAAAAGTAAATTATAAAATTTTGATTTCTTATCAGTTTTTGTGAATTATCAAGTAAATGATAATTCAATCTTTCCTAACCTCAGTTTCATTAACAGTAGTCTAGCTGATAAGGCGGCTGTTTCTGAAGTTGGGGAGGGGGGTTACCTAATAGTTCCCTCCAAACCAACTCACCCCGTACCACACCCGGTCTTGATCGAGCGTATCACGAGGCCCTACGTTTGGTGTGAAGCAACACCAGTAAGCACCACCCAAGACTGAGGTCGCCACGCACTCAAGTGAGCTGAGTTTATATTACATGGATTCTCTAATAAAAGTGCCCATGAGAGAGAGGAGTAAGGTAAATGATTCTAATTAATTTAAATTACATGTGAAAACAAAAGTAGGGGGTTGCTTGTTTGATTCATCACATGGAATTAATGAGTTAAGGGATAACTGACAACCTTTCCTATTAATATAACCTCCATTTTATGGCGAGCCATGTCCTACTCCTACTAGAGTGAAATAGCAATTAATAAATAAATACTTTATAACGTAAGTTTGTGATATTTAAGAACAATTTGAAGAACTGCGGGTTAAAGAGTGATATGATATTTTTTTTATTTAAAAGACTCCATTATTTATGTAAGAGAAAGGAAAATATAACAGTGTCTTTCGGAGAAGCAGTGTCGTGTCGTGTTATTTATTTTTATTTTTGTAGTGTTTCACAATCATCTTTTAAATGTCATAAACAAAGAGTTATTAGGAAATCGTGTTAAAAATAATACAGTTTTGACGCAATACCACAGTTTTAAAACAATTTAAACGGTAAATTCGTTTAATAATAATATTATGTAAAAATACACTACTAAGATGAAATTAATTGTTTGTTATGAACGATTTAATTTATTTTTAATTACCTAATATAAACCTTCACTCTGTGGATGGCCATACGATCTTCTTAAGCTTCTTCTAATCCTTAATTTATTAAGCTTGGTCGACTCCTCGTCTAGCAAGAATGGATAGTGCCCATCCGCCGAGGGAAATCCTTAAAAGTCGGACTGGCAGGCCCAAACTCCGGTGGTCAGATGGACAGCTGGTGTTAACGAATATGAGAAGTCGGCCGGCACATACACCCGTAGACACTGGCCCAGAATAAGGGGAGATGGAGGAGGATAGCGGCTCTGGGTTGTTAAACCACTGATAATAATGATGAACATAGTGATGATGACCGTCCTCAGAGTAGATATTGAGGTTGTCTCATTAAGTTGTATATGAAAAATGGTTCCGAGTTATTTGCTTAACTCATTCGCTGCTGACTATATAATGAGATTTTAATTAGCACCTTTAAAATGCACGTTAATTATATCGATCGGCCGCCTGGTCATTACGCGCATGTGCGTCTTCAGCGTCCAAAGTATTAAGTAATTGTTTATTTTCCTTGGATCAAATACATACTGAATATTTTGTCATACGCGAAATTTGTACCGCAACATTTTTAGAGGCGGACGCTCTATCTCTCCACCACGAAGGCTTATTCCATACAGACTATCGAAGAATAATTAAAATGTTTAAAGCCAGATGTTCATGTAAGTAATGTAAACAAAAAATATAATCAGCTGCCATGAGTCATGCTTTAAATAAGGTTCTAACAAATAACATCAGAGGGCGAAAAATAAGATGTATCAATCAGCAATATCAAAACCATTAATAATGTTCCGGACCTATGTAGGTATCTATTCTAAATTGATATGCATCTACTATACAAAGTATTCTTAAGTTAAGTTATATTATAATTATGACTATCAATAAACAGAGATGATAATAATAGGTAAAATATAATACTTACTAAATTAAATGATGTTCAAGAGGACTTGATAAAATTAAATTAAATTTAATAACATTCGTTTCATTAAAATAGGTAACATTTTTTACACAAATACCGCGTTCGTACGTCTAATGAAATTTAATTTGGGTAGTTATTGCCTATTAGGTTTGTACTACAAAATCAGAAAACCAATCAATAATTCTGACAATTTTGTATGTACAGTGTTTGTTATTAAAGACTTTACCGTTAGGTATACAAAAAAATCGAGTACGTAAAAACTTAAATACCAGAATTTTAAAAAAGTTATTTCACATAATTATATTGTACCTACCCATTATTTTGTAAATGATTTTAGAATTGATTAAGTATTAATTACATGTTGCTCTTTAGATAGATTTCTATCATAAAGTAAAGTAAAAGTAAATAACCATGACGTTCGCTCCTAAGTAGAGAATATTCGCATCACAGATTGGACTCAGTGGAGGTTGTATTGGCGGATTAGCCGATTTTATATTTGTAGTAAACAGTTAGTAAATAATTTAAAGGCACATTTTTTAGATGTTGCTCTCATAGGTTTCAAAGTATGGGAGTCCTCTACAAGACTCTCTACTAACTACTTGAATAGCTTGCTCCCAAGTAGACTTACCATAAACTACTACCATGCATTTATTGATCTTCTTTAGCTTATTCCGTTCATTGGTATGTCATGTTTTCACTGAACAATAGCACCCATTACAAAAATCAATAAATTTCTTAGTAGACACGGGCACCCGTTGCCAGATTATTACTTTGGTTGTCAGAATAGCGCTGACCTGAAACTGTGCGTGCACCACTTCACAAGACGTGCCAATACGCATGAGTGTTTCAATGCGATCAAAAATGATCTTACATACTGACTTAGGTAATATTATAATGAACGCTCCATATTTTTATAATCGATTTATGTATTCTTTGATATTTCAACGTAGATCGTAAAATTTACCGTTTGTTTTTATCATTTTATAACCTTAATAAGTGACGCTTG
This sequence comes from Rhyacophila brunnea, assembly GCF_057557595.1. Classification (NCBI taxonomy): domain Eukaryota; kingdom Metazoa; phylum Arthropoda; class Insecta; order Trichoptera; family Rhyacophilidae; genus Rhyacophila; species Rhyacophila brunnea. The sequence continues at coordinate 654,227 of NW_028232796.1, read as the reverse complement.
ATATCAAATACACAATACGTTTTCAACATAGGCTTGCGGTTTCTTTACGAGGTAAAAATAGCTAGATACTGGACATTGGGCTATAATCAGTGGTTTCAAAGCTTTTTATCCTAAACAAGCTGTTGAAAAAGATAGCGCTGTTTTAACTTTGCAATTTGATACAATTCTCTAGATATGTGTATTAACTTCTAAATATTTAATTCTCTCATCACACCAATACAAAAACTAAATAACATAATTTTCAATCGTTTTTTAAATGATTTTTTTTTTACTTTTTACAGTGCATTAAAATTTAATAAAATTAAATATCCTGTCACTATATCGTGGTGGCAATATTGAGTAATCGTGAGATTATCAAAAAGATGGAAAATCTAAATAGGTACTTATCTTAAAACATTAATTATGTTATTACTGCGTAACTTTAGATACGCAGCTGTAGAACTTAGAGTGAGAGTTACGAGGGTTCTACTTTTTTAAATACCTACCTCATTCACTACCTGATTCAGCAATGTTATTAAAAAGAGCACACATCAAGTAACCCAGTATATATTGAAATGATGACTGAAAATGGGTATATAAGAAATCTGTAAACAATGTAAAGCATTTTTTTTAATTTAAATCCTTTTTATAATATCTCTATTCTACATACACTAGAATTTAGATATACCTAAATAAAAGAGTTGATTCATAAAATTCATGTTATTATATTTACACATAATCTAATATTGGGTATAATACCTATTATACCCACTTTTATAATTCACATGTTTAATAATATCGAGTACCTACCTACCTATGTAAGGTGGAAAGATAACTGGAAAAATTTGACTTTCTGTGGTCAATAAAAGCATTTCATACTACGTCTGGTTAATGAATATTTTCTTTGTTTTCACACATATCTAAAATTAATCAACCATACTATTTTTATTAAGATTTTACTGTCAAGGCTTTTTTTAAAAGTTTATTGGATTTATCCAGTCATGGATGTTGATTGATTGGCCAGCTGTAATAATTATATTTTCACAGAACGTTTTTTATTATGTATCTATAGTCTAAGGTTGTATATTAATATCAAAATGTTATAGATACCTACTTATATTTCAGTAATGTTCATTTAATACTTTGGTACTTGTTTATTTGTTTTTTTTTTAATATATAAAAGGGAAAAGACGATAACAGTTTGACAGTGTCAGAAAGACTATTACCAAAAAAACTGGTTATAGGAGAGGAGAAGAACTGATGCAATAGTATCTAATATTATTATTGTTACATTATTATTACTTTGTATGGTAATATAATCCAATCATTCGAATAACCACATCACTTATCTGATTACTTACCGATTGATTTGCTTCAGATATGCGCACTCTGTATTGAAGTGATCTGTTTCATTTGACGCTTCAGTGGACTTTAGATTATTTTGTTGAATTACAAAGACAAACAACTATCGATAGTTCGTTATAGGTTTTAATGGTTTTATTGTAATGTACGAACATTTACATGTGCATGCATGCCGGTACCTACCTATAACATAATATTACCTTTTATTTTGATAAATATTTTGACGTAGAAGGAATAGAAAGAACAGGTAGATGAATGACTAAAAACAAACAAAAAAAGAAATATATTATAGAAAAGCAATTAAAAATATATGCAGCAAAAATATACACTATGTACCTTTTGATAATAAAATGACGTTAAATCTCAGTATAGTCTCATTATTTTATTATTAATCTATTTATAAACATATTATTGATGAAAACTCAGGAAAAACTCCGTACCTATTAATTTCAGTTTTTATTACAATATTATTTACTTAGATAATTCATTTTTTGAAATCATATTTACTTGGAATAACTATTATGCTAGAAATGCGTCACAATCAGGTCACGTGAGCATACGTGAGGCCACGGTAAGCAATCGATACGGGCAAAAGTTGTACAATGTCGTTTTAGTTGGTAATGGACTCTTGTGGACAAATGTGGATCTAATGGACCATCTCTATAATAGCACAGTTCAGTCGAAAACTAATATCGCCGGTTAGAACAAGATATGTGAGAGCACGTGACTCAAAATGTGTAATTTTTTAGAAAATAAAAAAAAGTTTTATCACGCTGAGAGTGAAGAGACGACGTTGGACCTGGCTCGGCCACGTGCTACGGATGGCAAAAGAGAACCTCAACCTGGCTTGCCTGTTCTTCAAGCCGACGGATTCCGGCGTCCTGGAAGGCCGCTTATTCTTTAATCTAAGGCCGCTAAATACTATCTATACCGTGTATACGGTGGAGCTACGGGATGCTGGTTTGTCCTGGAACAAAGCAAGAAGACTGGCGAGAGACAGGGATTCTTGGAGGCGCCGCGTGGTGTCTATATGCTCCGACAGGGGCGGATATGGTCGAAGAAGAAGATGCTGGTTGTGTGGCGCATTACGCGTCAGGTGATCTCGGTGTGGTTAAGGTACATTTAGCATATTTTGTATATCCGATGGTAGGTATACTATTATAAATATAATTATAATAGTGTCACAATTAAAATACCCACCTTACTAATACTACTACGAAAAGGAAATCTGCTGTAATGCAGTTTTACCACGTATGTAAAAGCCAGCAATGCAATTTCGGTGTACATATTATGACAATGAAATAAGTACCTACTCAAGTATATAAGAAAATAGCAATGTTGATCATCGTCTTCGTTTTGTTATTTTAGATAAAACCTAGTAGCCCATTGACCAATAATTACTAAATCCTCGACCATCCTAATGAGTCTGCGGCTTCTCAATGTTTCTAAGAAAACAAATTCTTAACCTGCTCACCGCCTATTATAGAAAGGTTATTTTACCTCACCGCTTCTGGCGTACGCGATCCTGGCATACGTGTTTATTTTAAACGTCTGCATTCCCCGAGGCACCGCCTGCCACATTATTGTCACAATAAAAAGCCACGGATCCTGTAGCACGGGACACTGGATGGCAAGCGATATTGAAAGAATAAGAAAATTCCAGGAATAATAATAATCCTTCCTGAAATATAATAATTAGGTACATAGCACCGTAAGTCCAAAATTATGAAAACGTAAAAGAATATTCATTTACATTACACAATACATTTTATTCACCTTTTAATAACAATTAACTTTTCGTACTTTTTTGATTTCATCATTTTTATATCATATCATTTTACAACGTTTTTATTAGGTCGTATTCTTATTTGTCCGGTGGTTGTTTGTCCGGTACAAATCTTGCAATCGATTTTTAACTAACTTCCCGACTAGCTAGACATTTTAAACTATTAGAATATATCAGAACACGATGCCAATGCATTTTTTTAATACTTTTAGCCATTTTTAAGTAGAATTAAATTCATTTTCAGTTAATTCTGTTTTGTATGAAAAGTTATTTCGGAAGAAATCCGTAATTCAAACCACGATTATTGGTTGCTAGGGTTCTAACAACTAAATTATTAATATGTACGTGCGTTACTACGGAAATCAATATGAGTGTCAAAATGACATTTCAGTATTATTTTCTATCAAATACAATTTTTTTGATCGTTTAAGCTAGTCAAGTCAAGTTTATATGATTCAACAGAAAATTTAATAACGTTGTATATAAAAAGTTCTTTTTATCTTGCAATTATTTTGACAAGACTTTCGATTTTAGGCAACTTCGGGTACAAGCATGACAAATATACAACTTACACATGATAAACTTAAGCCGTGTCCACATTGGCAACAAGCTGCTGGCAACCTCATTAAAATTCGATTAAAGTAATTTTTGGTCAAACAAATTTTGATAATTATCGTGAAATTTAATGAGGTTGCCAGCAACTTATTGCCAGTTGTATATACACAATTAATATAATGTACCTTCTTAATAAAATACCATGCAAATAAATAATATAATATGGGGGCCCCATTAAATGGGTTCAACTCATTAATTATAAAACACGTAGATAAGCAGGTAGGTATACAAAATAATATGTGTAAACTAACGAAATGGCATTTTATTGTTACGAATGATGAAATAAATTACTAACCTAAATATTGTATTTAAGTATTAATAAATTTCTGTTACATATATTATAACCAAACACGACAAGAAATACGAAACGAGGCGCTGGACCTATGAAAATACTACGATACTATGTTTGCTCCGAGACTGGATCGTAATCGAGTGTCGTCATAACTAACTCCCTTTTCACCCAATTCATACTGTAGTAATAATATAAGGAAATATACATATACGCGATTTTTACACAATATAAGAATCAATATTGATTGATACGTCGTACACCATGACGAGTATTTAAGGTTATTGCAATTGTATAAATGGTTAAATACCATTATTGGCATGGCACTGAAACTGAGTAAGTTACTATTTCGTTGAACTAAGACTAATATTCTATTAATTGGAAAATAGGACTTTAGTTTTTGTCCAATATCTAAGGTAATGGCTTCTCACACCATGTTATATTTCCGGTGGGGTTACAATATATAGGTATTTGTGATTTTCTCAAACCTGGGTGTTTCTGCGATTTTTTCTTGATTGTAATTTTTACCGTCGTGGTCTGCAGTTGTGTAAATTTAAAAAAAATACCACACAATATAAGTATAATATTATGTATGTAATGGCTTACTAAAGGGTATCAATTATGGTAAACTTATATTCGCATCACCCACCAATGATGATTAAGAGTCACTGTAAACATGAACATTCGCACACGTAATTTTTCACCTGCGATCACTCTTTGAATAGCCAAGTTCACGACAGGATGGGACCTGGATCTCATTTTGATTATTTGACAGACGCAACAGTATGTATAACAAACTTCTTTCGGACACAGCTATTGTTATAGACAAAACAAACAAACACTTTGGCACCGGACGATGTATTAAAAAAAGTTCATTCGTTCTGTTCGAAAATTTCGTTACATTGCAGAGTAAAGTTTAGTTCGTACGGCAGTGAAGATGACTCTTTATCAAATAAATTAGCTATTATTATTATCGTTATACAAGCCTCTTGTACATATTGGCAGCCTACAGATACTTTCCTCCGTTTGCTGCCAACATTTTCCACTGCCTTCGTAGTAGTAGCTTTGTATACTTCTACAAAATCCTTCTTCTTATTGTGCCATCCCCTAGCGGAGGTCGGCCACCATCAAGGCGATCTTATCTTAGTCATCTGCTACCCGTAACAGTTCAGTGGAGCTGCGCTCGTACCAATCACGGAGGTTCTTAAGCCATGAAATGCGGCGCCGTCCTCTGCTACGCTTCCCATTGATTTCCTTGAATGACAAGTTGGGGAATGCTGTATTTTTGTCCTCTCATAATGTGGCCGAGGTACTGTAGTTTCCTGGTTTTGATACTACGTAGAACTTCTCGGTCCTTCCCCATTCGATTAAGAACTTCAACATTTGTCACCCGGTCAGTCCAAGGAATTTTGAGGATGCGCCTATACAGCCACATCTCGAAAGCTTCAAGTCTCCGTGACATCTCTTGGTTTAGCGTCCATACTTCCATACAGAATCCAATCAGCAATAAAATAAATTCTAAAATATGAACATTGATAGTTATATTGTAGTATATTATATTTTTTATTAAGTAATTTAACTTGCTTGGAATCCGTATGAGTAAGGCAGGGTTGCATTCAACAAACTTGGAGTCGCATGGAGGTCCAGGCTGTATTCTGTGAAGACCAAAATGTCGTTTGTTTACTTCATTATACTAACACCGCGACTGGCGGGCTTAGAGAAGTTGGCCATTAGATATAATTAACGTGTTATTTAAATGTGGTAATTAAAGGTAATTGAAATGTAATTGAAAGGTAATTAAAAGGTCATCAGTGATTGTGCATGCTACCTATGCTCCTGTATGGCTGTGAGACATGGCATCTTACTAAGCTTCGAGAGTCTCGGCTTTTAAGCTTTTAGAATCGATGTCTCCGCCGAATCTCAGTGGTGCATTGGTACGACCGCGTTAAAAACACCCGAGTTCGCGAGCAGACACAGCAGCCTTCGGTGATTGAGGTTATCACGAAGAGACGCTTTACGTGGCTGGGACACGTATTCCGGATGCAGCCAAAGAGTGCGGTAGTTCGTACCCTTGTGGCACAGCCTCAAGGGTTCCGTCGCCGTGGCCGGCCCTCCTGGTGCTGCAGGTCTGACATGGCGGGAGGCGCAAAAGTTGGCGATGAACCGAGGGAACTTGTGCTTGCCCTATGCCCCAATGTTGGGTCATGACAGGGTGGAAGAAGAAGAAGAAGAATGTAACATAACTAATAGGTTTTATACTTTATATTCTTAATATTCGTGCCATGTCCTCGCCCTAAAGATATATGTTGGTGCATCAAAACCAAATTTCCAAGAGGTGCGTATTTATATCTGAAAGCATAATGATATTACATTGCAACACACATTGCAATACAAGATAGTTTGAATGTAATATTTGATTCTGTTTGGGTAATGGATCCTCACATGCGCGTAACACACTGCATTAGGATTCTATCAACGTCCCAAAGTGACGGTGTGCATATGAAATAATAATAATATATTTTCTGGGAAACTTTTATTTTAGTGATCATAGCAAGAGAACAGATAAATTGTTAAATTGATAATGCAAAGGATGTTGGCAAGATTCCGATGATAAAATTTAATGTATTCAGAGATTAAATGAAATCTCTCACAGACCAGGTATTCCAATGATATTTTACTGATATATAGATTTAAAATTTAATATGCGAAGACATTATTGTGGGTCACTAAGGAATGTCACCGTCGAAGGCTTGGGTTTTTTAAATGTAGATTCACACTGTTTTTTTTAATGCATATTATATTATATGACATAGTTATAATAGATGGTAATATTCTCTAATCGACCGATGTTTTTATGTAGTGGGTGTATTCAAATATTATTGATCTAGAGAATAAGGCATCTACTGGTCAATATAAAAAATGGAATTATCATTTTATTATTTGCAAATACGGAATAAGTAGTGCCTACCTAATAATGAACTATAAGTATACTGAATGGGCGGCGTTGGTAAGAAATAAAAATAATATAATAATTATCATCATCAGCCGGGGTCAATCGACTGCTGGATGAAGGCCTCCCTAAGCTTTCTCCAACTCTGTCGGTCCTGTGTCGTTCGTTGCCACGTATTTCCGCCGAACTTTACCAGTTCGTCAATCCAGCGGCTTTTAGGGCGACCCTGTGGCCGTTTCGTACCCCTTAGGTACCATTGGATGACGGCATTTGTCCAGCGGCCGTCCTTTCGGCGAGCAATGTGCCCCGCCCATCTCCATTTCAGCTGTTTGGCAACGTCTATTACATCGCGTACTCTTGTTTGCTTCCTAACCCATTCGTTTCTCTTACGGTCCTTTCGCGTGATGCCCAATATGCACCTCTCCATGCCTCGCTGTGTGACTCTTATGCCGGGTCCACACCGAAAACAAGTCGCGCGACAACTCGTTAAATTTTACGATAAGCATGATAATTATCGTAAAATTTCTTAAGCAATTATGATAATTATCGTAAAATTTAACGAGTTGTCGCGCGACTTGTTGCCGGTGTGGCCGCACTTTTAGCCTTTGGACATCTCTCGTGTTGAGGGTCCACGTCTCGCAGCCACACGTGAGCACGGGTAGCACACATTGGTTGAGCACCCTACGCTTAAGACATAATGGTAGGTCACTCTTGAAGATACTATTCAGACGTCCGAAAGCGCTCCATCCTAGCTTTGTTCTTCGAGCAATTTCATCGTGCATGCTTCCGTCTATGGAATAATAATAATTATGACAACAATGAATTATGTAATAATATATACCTACTTAAATAATTTTATCTATTCTCCAAGTTTATCGATCCAGCACCATCGAACGATTGCATAGAATGGTATCTAAAAATTAAATTAAAATGCAAAGATTTTGGCATACCTACTTTAATTATTAATGATTTGAACTGTTTGAAAGCTCCTTTAAATGGCTAATAGGTTGCGTAATTTGCGACAAAGAAAAATCGCTACCAAGACATTTAATTTTGATATAAGAGTGGACATGTTAGAAGAATGGGTCAAAAGCTTGAACGAGAATTGAAATAATAATCCTTCCTCTTTGTATCCGTTGCCTCATTATTGAGGATGGGTTACAGACTTTGCCAACAATCCGAGTCCATCTGGATGACACGTCATGACCTAGCGACTTCTTTCTTACAACGCTACCAGTGATCAGGATTCAGGCTGCCTGAATCTATTCAAGCAATGGTCTAATGCCGTAAAGAAATGAAGATTTTTTGCATTATCTTTGTTTTTTCTGCAAGAAAATCCAGCTGATTTCTATTTCCAATGTACGTGTACGCATTCGCAAGTTAACCGATGATAATATTATAGTGTATTTAATTTAATATTCTAAATTATCCTATACCTACCTACAATAAAATAATACTGCAATATTGAAGATAGCCTGGCTTATACTACTAAGGGCTATTAATTATATAGACCTTCTGATAATGGTGAAATATATCTGCTTTGTGGTGCATTTATGATTAAAAATACGATATTATTAAGTTACTCAATCTCTCCTAAGTTCACGTAATCTGGCGAAGAATGTTGCCATAAAACATCGGTTTATTCATCTCTGGGGGGAAATCAATTTTCATTACGGTTGATTTCCAGAAACATCGGCTTTCTTTTTACGTAGGGGTGATTTAGCCATAAAGGTGAGTTGATCGAATTTATTATGCCTCGGTGTAATTTAATTTTTCTCCAACGCGATAGGGCGTTATCTCGGGAAAAAAGCTTCCTCTGGATTTATTGCGAGATTTTTGTGAAATATTACGGAAAATTATATCTAGTCAATATTTTTTTATCTCTCCCTTAGTCTGTAAATTGTGTGTTTTAATAGCTACCCAAAATTAATTAGAGCGTTTTAGTTTAATTTTTTTCTCTGAAGTAAGAAAAATACAGGGGTTGCGTATGTAGATAGGTACGGACGTTGTAAAAAAGAATATCTTTATTAAATTCGAAATATTTTACACATTCATAAGAATTGATTTGAACATAATATGAAGTCAAAATATGAATGGTTGATTGTTGATTTTTAACTTGGTTTTGGATATGCGAACACATGGGATAGGATAGGTATTACATACAATGTTAAAATAAATATGTTGAAGTACTGGACTTGTGGAACTCGGTTTTGGTAATTATAAAGCATCGGCATTTTCATTGTAAATATAGATCTTTCTGCGTGCCTTTTTTATCTAATAACAAAACGTGTCAAGTACTGACTTATCTAATAGGTACGTCATATTTTAAAAAATCGCAATTGTGTGTAGGAGTGTAGGTATAATATGCAAAAGGTATAAAACTTCTAACCAATGCGCGAGTGCATACTATAATAATATTGTGATGTAAAATTATTTTCAACTATCTGTTGAAAATTAGTAATAAAAAAGAGAAAATTTTGATTTTGTAGCTGGAATTTAATTATGTAAAAAAGAAAGTAAAACAAATGACAATCGATACACTGCAAATTTACATGAATGTTTTTAACTTGCTGAATCCAAGTGGAAAAAGAAAAATTCAAGGTTCGTAGCCCGGCCCTATAATGCTTTTCAGAAATTTGAGCTACCAAAAATATGAAATACACAATGACACATAATATTTTTCAAGATTGATTTCATTATGGAACAATTCTACCTGCCCAATTTAAAGATAAAAATGCATCTGCACTAAAATTCCATTGGTCCATAGCAATTTGCCCTTTTGCTTCAAGTGCAGTGACAAAGCAATCACCCGATATGCTAAATTTTATGTTGAAATTTCACATAATGCTACCAGGTGAATATAAAATCAGAAGCTATAAAATCATAAATCTTTCAATATAAAACTGGATAATATATTGTTCAGCAATTTAAAACTTTGAAAATTTTAAATGATATTGTATTAATTGAGTCACCGTTTACTCAGTTGAATTCCATTTTAAAAAATGATAATATTAATTACATATTTTAAATTCTACAGGATTTTTTTAAAATACCCATCAAATAGTTATTTAGTGTAATAGACTCACCGTTAATTTATTAGTCCAATTTATTTTATATTATAATACATATCTATGAATAAATTTATTGTATTTATAAAATACCATTAGATGTTGATACCTAATTCGGTTTGTAATGATAATGTTTGAAATGATCACACGATAAATTGCACATTTCAACGGTCTACTTCAATGTTAGACCTCCTGATGGCAAATAAATTATATGCCTTTGCTATATATCATTCCTTCCTTGCCGAATGCTCGAATAAAAACCGAATACGAACATAAAGACACGAAACCGAAAGTGAATATTTAAAAGTTGGAACAATTAATTCTTGTCAGATGCAATATATTATTATTGTTTCAGCAAAAAGTGACGTTTGGCCTGCGGAGTAAAAGTGGCCTAATACAGTAATAATATTATACGCATGCTTACAGTAGTATGTATATGCATCTCCTATGTAAGCAATAAAAAGTAATAAGACTAATAAGATATAGGATAGCCGTTGGTATTTCGTTATCATCGTCAGTACTGTTGGTTGAATTAATTCCTTTCGATCACGTACAACGGGTTTTCAAATTTTCATTTTTTTTTTTATTACATAGTTAACATTACAAATTACGAATTCAAGACGTTCACAACATGACACCGAATGAACTAAGCAGACCCTATTTTAATAATTTATAAAATAATGCCCACCTATGCTCATCCTCAAGCAGGTGGAATACGTCAATATCTGAAGTGATTTGGTTGAACAAAGTTATTGCCCTCCCAATTGGCATTTATCATGGCAGTTTAGCTCTGCATCTTGGGAGAACAAACAACAGATGCCCTCGATTCTTAATATAATTATCAAAGACACACAAGCCAATACCACCAAGAATTTGCAACGTATGCCTGCACATCTTAACAATCTCGTTGATGCAACAGTTTCTATTGCTACCTATTGATTTTCTACATTCTGAGCACACCGCTTCATGCATAGGATTATACAATAATTTTATTATTTCTTCCTTTAGCCATGTCTCCTACTAACTAGCCTAATCTGGTATGTGGTCGGGTAGTCTTTCTCATTTATATTGAAGGCTTTTAGTTAACTATATTTTGTTTTTGTATATTTTCGCAAAAAACGACTCAAATGGAATGGTACTAAACTTAAAAAATATATTTGAATTCTAATTCAAATTTCATCAAGTACCCTCGGTCTATAAATAGTACCTACCTAATAATATAGTAAATAAAGTATTTATGGTTAAATATAAGTAAACATATATATATAAGTATACATGTAGGTATATTTAAGCAATATACCCACAGTGGCCGAGCAGCTACGTGCCAGGCTTATAATGTCGTAGGTCCCGGGTTGAATCACGGGTCTGGTAAAAATTCACGTGTTGTTTTACAATGTGTGTTTGGAGCCAGAGTATGGACCAATTATGTTGAGCTAGTGACTAACATCCATTTCTCGTAAAAGAAACCTCTTTGTGAGGCGACCTAGGATCCGCATAGGATTGTAGAGCCAATTAAAAAAATCGTTTATTTAAATAAAATATGTAATCCTTATCTCGTGGCTTTATGTGACTAGAAATTTCTCAATCAACCTTTATCTACTGCAATATGTAATATTTATGTATTATTTTTTTATTTATATTGTAATATATTTTTACTATCCAAGTATAATACGTAAAAATATTAAAGCTGTTTTTATCCTTTTTATCCATATTTTAACACGACATTTTGAAACAATATCGTCGTTGAATAAACATCAATCTGAATTATAATCACATTGTCAATATTAAATTTATTGTAGAGTTTAGTTGATTTCGTTATCTGAATAAATATTTAAGATTTCACATTTCGTTCCAGTAGGTGTGAAATGTGAAATATTTTACGAATGAAATTATAGATACATTTAAATAGAAACTTTATAATGTTATAGAAGAATTAATTTATTAAATTGAAAAAAAAACTCTCATAGTTTGTGTGGCATAAAAATCATAATATCTTCAACTGGAGTTAATTAAGTGCTGGATGAAGGCCTCCTCTATCTTCTCTTACCTTTTTTAGATCTTTGCTGCCAAATGCTGTCTCCAAACTGGTAGACTCGTCGATTCACCTATTTTTAGGGCGGCGATGTGTGACTGAATTAATAATTATTGTCCACTCGCCGAGTGATATGTGTGATGTCTCGCCATACCATCAGCTTGGTGACGTTTATCACATCGCGTACACTTGTCTAACTCTTTACCCATTATGTTATGTTGTAGTCTTACTGCATTACACCAAACATGTACCTTTACATATACCACGTTACGTTATTCTTAATTTCTGAATTTATTTTACATTACGGGTCCATATTTCATATTATGCATTCTTAAGCATTGACATATTTTAATTATAGGCTGAGCACTTTAAGTTATTTTTGAAGATACTATTCAGGTGCCTAAATTTAAAAAAAATATTTAAAAAACCAAAACACTAACGGCTAATAAAAACTGTATTCTTCTTCTACCTACGTAAACAGTAAAAAACACATATGAAATTAATTAAGTAGAAAAGTTTTGATTACCTACTACAAAGTTTCTGTCGATTTTTATGTCAATGGCACCATTGTACTGGTGGATATAATATATTTTTTTAAAAGCACACATGCAGATCATTGTTAAAGTTCTTACTTTAATATAGATATTATAGTACATAAGTACCTACTTTTTTTTGTGATTTTACCAAGGCTTTGACTTCGACTCGCTGTCATATCGCCTCTTCTCTTCTAGAAAGGGATCCGCCGATCAGGTCCTCACTCCTATTCTGTTAAAGAACTTTACAATTTTGCCAACCTCTTCCGTCTTACCCACCGCCAGGGCACCTTTCAATTCGTTGACATTCTCATAGATATCCGCAATTCGCAGCTGTAATCTGTGAAGTTCATATATAGGGCATTGTAGTGCAAATGTACAATGTCCTCTATAATATGACATTCATCGCAGAGTTGCGATTTGCTTCTTCCCATGAGGACATCAAATCTTTTGCCCATTGTGTGCCCTGTTATTAGCCTCAGTATTAACTTAAGCTCCAGGTACCTACTTATTTCTGATAAATTTTTGCATAGGCATACAATTATTAAAAATAATTTGATATTTTCTTTGTTTAAGGAATGTAAGGAATACTTAAGTAGGTACATAAAAATTGTAATAATGGTTCTGATTTTAATTTTAAATGATTTATTTAATCTAAACATGATTATAACGTTCCATCAAGCACCCTCAGTGAGCAATTTAAATAAATTACAGAAAATAATCTGACGATAACAGGTTTCCAGCCAAAAAAATCGCGACTGCCTTTGAATAATTATTATTGATATAGAAAAAATGCTAACATTTAAAATTAAAAAACAAACAATCACAAAATTGTTGTAAGACAAAACCGAAACGCACAGGTGGTGGTACAAACGAAACGGTCGTTGTAGACAGACTAACTTTATATATCTCAAACAATGACATGGGAGTTATGTTTATATTAATTTTTAGTAGGCTGTGTAGCTCTAAGGTCTAAAGTCTAAAACTTTTGGTTGTTTTCGTAGAGACGGCAGGGGTTAAACAAGATTTCAAAGTGTCAGTTTAGTAGCGTTTTCCAGGCGCGCACATGGAAAAATGGTATAGGGGGGAACTTCAATAAAAAAATATATCGATAATTATTTTTTAATGAAGTGGCTGAAGGAGGCGCATCTAGCAAGTACCACTGATTTCCGCATTTCTGCAAAAGTGTAGATACTCTCACACTCTCTTGGTAACATATTATCCTATACCCAGACTCGTCAAGCTCTAAGTTTAGATATGAATACCTGACCTGTAGCTATTACTGCGGATGTTCACCTACGAATTATTGCGACCTGTCACAATACGCGTGGCCTAGCAGCCATCTTCCATAATTATTCGGATTGTTAGTGTTCATTTGTGTCCTTTGCGCTTGTTTTTTTAGACACGGCGCATCAGAATATTAAGGAAAACATTGGATGACCCAGATAGTTGCATCAATTCACGAGTGCCGTGAGTATCCCACTGACACAGGCGTTGCCTGTCGTAGAATGCTGAGAGGAGTGGGTAGAACACGTAATGAAGGTTGTTCGACTGCCAAATTAACCGGGTTACGATCCTCAGTCGTAAGGTTCTTATGAAAAAATGAAGAGAGGTAGGTATAAGTGAAAAAGAGATCTACTAATTATATTGAGGTTATCTACACAGCAAACAGATCGATTTATTCTGTAAGGTATCATGGCAGTTGAGTTCACTTGTACCTTCCTAAGCATATAAATATTTACTCACCATCCCCCAAGACCCTCAAAACGCTCCCACCAGTTGCACTGACTATTTATATTCTGCATTTTGACTTAAATTAAACTAGTTTATCTCAATATGTCTCCAATAAAACTCCAGCAAAACAGAAAAAAAATTTAAAATGTTTTATAATACATCATTGAATTAATTACAATAGTGTAAGAATATGTTGTCTACTTTCTTTCTAGTGTCGTATGTTCAATATAAAGAATGTAATATTCTCAAATTTTGTGAACAAAAATAGTTTATTATTTGTATTTCATTGATATATAATTCCACTTCACCTAATTTATTGAAAACTCTGTGACTGGAGAAAATAACGAACGGTCCTAATACTGCGCATTAGTTTCAATGTAATTCGTCCTTTTTGCCCTCTTCATTCTCACCAATAGTTTGATAACAGAAGTTACAATATCATCATTATCCAAAAGTTCTACTTATAAGTAGGATGTCGTCAGAATAAACATATTATTATTATTTATTTTCCGGAAAATTGCTTTAAACGAGTTTTCTAAAAAATAAACAAAAATTATACAGTTCTAATAATCTAGTCTTTTAACCGAAAGTTCGCTTTAGCCGAGTTCGTTATAAGCAAATGCCACTGTAGTTGAAGATAACATAATTAATAATAATTTATATTATTTTCATTGATACCTTTCAACTAGTTGCGAAGACTCCATACTAAGCGATTAATTAAAGCCTACCCAGTTAATAAAAATGATATTTCATTTCCTATTAAGTAACATATTTAAATATTAACTTTAATATTTTGTATTCTACAAAAAAATATAATTTTCCAACATCTGCCTCTAGGTAGGTATTATAATTAAATTGATTGTTGAATTAGCCAACAAGACGACACGTAGAAATTACTATAATAAGGCCCGTTTCAGACGGGACACCGGTGTCGCGCTCAATATAATATATGAGGACTTTGTAATATGTTTATGAATGCTCAGAGATAATGAGTCAACGCATAATTTCGCGTTATAAATTAGAACATGAAACTGGCTGCGGTAATAAAAACAAGTGTATCGGCGGCTTGAGAATGTAGCGGCCGACGGAAAAGTGTACCGGACACGCTTTGACTCATTAGCTCTGGGGCGTTCATAAACATATTAATACAAATGCCCCTTTATTCGAATACAAAGGCCTCCTATATTATATCGAGCGCGACACCAGTGTTCCGTCTGAAACGGGCCTAAGACGCAACGAGCTACAATACAAACACAATATAACAAAGTCAAAGGCTTCATCTTATTTAGTACATTCCACGGATACCACATAAAATTATAACGTGTAAAAAAACACGCACACAATGTCAAAACCTGAGACTATAGGTATATAACCCTAGTATGATTTGTATATACCTACCTACATAATATATTCATAATTTCTTTCGCGTTGGATCTGATCCGAGACAAACGTTTCGACATAACGTTAAGCTACCGATACAGTAGAATTTTCTAGCCCGACTTCCAATCGCAGTTGAGCATTAGTTTTATACGTATTTTAGTGCTTATTGTCTTTTTAGTGGAATATTATAGTAGCTATTTAGTAAAATACTGAAGATGAACAAAATTCAAATTCAAGTACTGTAAATATGGTTGTCCTAAGACTTTCTTCCAGTTACTTACCACAGCTTAGTTACATTCAACAGGCACCCCTCAACACTGACCTTGCTTATGTGTATTGAAAATTAAAGCCTGTCAATTGGCAGGTAAATTGAAGTATTTTGGGTGCTCTGAATATTTCAATGATGAGAATATCCCACACATAATATACTTATATAATATTTTAGCCGATTATAATAATATGTCGGTGATACTTGACCTATTGTAAAACAACTATGTTAAGCGGTCTGCTCTCCGTAATCGAGCTTAAACCTCTTCAGGGCAGCGGTAATTATTTGCGGCGGGCGGCTTCTTCGGCCGCTATGCCGGTGGTCCTCCCTCTCCCTCTGCCCCTGCCCCCCTCCCTGTGATCTTAAGGCTCCTCTCTCGACCCCTCTTTTGGAAAAGTGAGGCTAATGCCGTTGCCCCCCAAGTACAATAATAATAGTGCCTAGTTTCCTCGAGCGGGTTGCGATCGGAAGTACAGGTAAAACAACCAAAAACATTAATATTATTTTGAAATAATTAATGCAAATTATTACTAATTAATATTGAATGCAAAGTTGATCCGAAAGACGTACCTATATATCTTTGAAATTTTGGAAAATTAATTATATTTATTATTTAATGGCATTGTAAAAATAAGAATCCTAATTATCCGTGCAGGTAAGTGCCGCTACTGAAAAAAACTG
Source organism: Rhyacophila brunnea (assembly GCF_057557595.1). Lineage (NCBI taxonomy): Eukaryota > Metazoa > Arthropoda > Insecta > Trichoptera > Rhyacophilidae > Rhyacophila > Rhyacophila brunnea. The sequence continues at coordinate 637,550 of NW_028232796.1, read as the reverse complement.
TATCTAAAAATCCTAAGTACATTTTATTATATATACGAGTACCATTTATTATAGTATTTCTAACAAAATATAGGCAGGTACTTACTATTTTTTGTGAGTATTGAGTAAAATCATAAAATTTTACAAGGGAATTTTGGTGTTATTTAAGACCACGATTTGCTTATCTTAAATACTTAATTATTTAATTAATTAATTAATTACTCCCACCAACATTTTTAGATAATATTATTTTAGGTAGGTATATCGAGTTTTGTATGTTAAATCCACTCACGAAAATTCAATAGCATACAAAATAACTGTTATTGTCATTACGCTATTGATATATTTTTTATATTCAATTAACAGGAACATACGATATCAGTTTTATACTTCAGGTAAAAGCTTGCGCAGGAAAACACCCGAAGCGAGGAGATATCGAAAGACACCATCAAAATGATTCCCGCGATGTTTTATAACTCAATCTTGCAGGCCGATTTGATAATTCGAATCGCCGTGCAGATACCATAACAACATACTCTGCTGTTGTTGTTGGATTTATTTTTTAGTTTATTTTTATTAATTTATTATGTTTTTAAATTTATGAGCATTATTTTTTCTTTCTTGATTTTGTTAAAGTTTATTTGAGCGCAAGGGTTTTGAAGATGATGATCATAGAACAGATTAATGAGATATTTTTGTGTTTCCTGTATGATGGTCTTTAATGTGCACCAAAAATAATAGTGCGTGTTGTAATACTCTATAAGTCTATCTTCATTCTATACTATACTATTCTTGATTTGTCTAGCTGTCTAGCACAATAATAAACCACTTTTTTTTCACAAGAATTTTTTTTTGTATATTTTATATTTGGGGAATTCTGACGTTAGCTACGAATCTAGGTACCTATAATTTGGTACCGATTCAAACCACAGAACCCGGTCATCAATATTACTGAAATTGGAGAAATGCCCATGTCGCATGACTATTAGTTCGAAATCGTGCAGGTTTCTAAATTTGCAAAACACATTGGCTGGAACCCGGTGGATGTGGGCTCGAGTCCCGCCTGCCATTATATATTTTTTAAAGATTTATTCTAATGTTTATGTTTCTGAGGTGTTTCCGAATTATGTAGATTGTAACTATTTTTTTAGATAATTTTTTGTGTTATGTTGTTTTTCATTTTCGCATCAACATGACAAGAAGATCTTCGTGTAAACATACTAATAAAGTAGAAGCTTATTCATAAATACATTATGGTATGGGAAGTCAGATTTTTTAACCTGTATAGTCAAAAATTGCAGTAAGCTATTTAAGCAGGGCAGAATGTTTTTTGGAGATGACTTTTTTACTTTGCATCTTGCAACATGTATGAATGGAAGTACGAGGAACACCCACCCAATTATGCAAGAAATTATATTTAAAATTTGATGCCATATAATTCAATGATTCCAAGTTTTGAAAAGAAATCGATGAGTAGTTACAGAAAAAAATATAAAGAAGTCAGGGAAGGGTGAGATCTAAGGTTTAAGAATATTTTTTTAAAAACGTTATTGCAGTAGAAATGTGCAAAATGCATTTAACTATAAGAAAAATAAAATAAAAATACAAATTGTTTTGAACCATCATCGTTTTCTTATTGAGGTGCATAAATTATTATTGAATGCCCCTCGCATTTTATATAGGTACTATATATAAATTTATAGTCGTGTTAATTTCAAACCAATGTTAGTGACTGGTGATTTATGTTAAAAACAATAATTTTTGGGCAACAATATTGACTAATAATATTTACGCTATTCTGGTCTGATTTTATTGATAAAGAATCGAAAGTATTTCTCAATCTCCACTGCTACAATCAGAGTGATCCACTGAAGTAAAAGAATTGGCAAAGTTGTCGATTGACCTACATAAATTGATATATTGATGAAAGTTACATAAGTACTTAATTCTTTATTTATATTTAACCTTATAAAGAATTTATTTGGGTATTAAGTTAATTCGAAATAGCATAATGAATACATTATAAATCTTCTCTTATCTGAGGTGAAATCAATGATTTTTATCAAATTGCTAAATGTTTACCGAAACTCGGCAAAATTCTGATGTAATGAAATGTTTGTAATATGTTTTTGATAGGCTCCAATGTGTTTAATTGCCTATAATAGGAACGCGCATAATGAGTTTTATACTTATTTTATTGGTGATTGGTAGTTTTCGTTTCAAAGCAATCTTCAATATCCGGTGTGTAATCAATTTAATCCTTAATACCAATATATCGTAGTACCGATATTGCCTAGTTCACACGCCCAGTGATTAAGAAATAATTTCATTTAAACGTTCGCTGTATATTATTTTGTACGTAAAATTTAATTTCAATAAAACATACTGTATTTATTTATGGCGATTTAATAAACGGGTAATAACAATATTTAGGTACAACAACACTTAGGTACATAGGTCTCATAAATATTACTAATCATAATTATTATGTTAATTTAAATTTGATATCTATTAGTCTATTACGTTATATTAAAAGAAAAAAACCTGAAAATTAATAAAAGTTATTCACATTTTATTTTATTATAACAGATTTTTTATACCTAGGTATTTGGTTTCATGTATAAAGTACACCTAATAATATGTACCAGTGGCGAAGGGTGGAGGTAGGCTGTTAAGATTCGACATAATATATAGTGCACACTAAACTTTGTAGGTTTTGCAATAGAAAAAATATTAGGCCCCTTACGCACTAACCAGTCATTGGCAACCAGGTAAGTAGCAACCACGAGGTGTAATAATAATGAAATCAGCGTTTATACATGTGGTTGGGGTGACCAGTCACACGTCTTTCTGGTTTCTGTCATTCATGGTTTCCCGAGATCAGTCGACAGTGCGTAAGAGGCCTTAGTTTTGTATAATTTTGTAGTGAATAATAAAGTACGGTAAAATAGGTAGGTATGTAATACAGATTATATAATAATTATCTTAATCACATATGCATGCAAAACGTAAACTCTAAGTAAAATGTTCAGAAGTTTCAAAGAAGCACAGATCATTGCTAAAAACATTAAATGAAAATGTGGATGACATAGCTAATCTAATCATTAAGTGGTAGGTAGTCAACAGACAGGACAAACGATAGAATCGACAAGATAGTTAAGTTCTAAGGAACTAGATAGGTACGTGACAGCACAACTCAGAGAACAGAGAGAGACTAAATAAATAAGCTTAAACAAGTTTTATTTCGACGTAGATTGTTCCAGGTGGATGATGATGATGATGATACAATCTGAGTAAATGAATATTAGTTTTAATGGTAATTGCATGAACTGTTTTAAATAAAATTACCTTAATAATTTCTAATGCTTATAAATATTACCGACAAGCTTCTACTTTTTTTTCGACTATGTCCGATCCTAATATGATCATATTATGGGTCTCCTCAGAGTAGAGGTTTGTATTAACAGATTTTGTTTTTTACGAGAAATGGATGTCAGCCACTTGCTCAACCTATTAGGTCCATACCCTGACTCACACACAAATTAAAAAAACAATATGTGTACTTGCCAAACCCAGGATTCGAACCTGTGACCCACGGCGTGATAGATCAACGCCTAAGCCGCGCGGCCATCGTGGGCAATATACAAATATTTAAATAATCTGCAATATATTTACTACACCTTATTTATTGTAATAAGTTGTTTATCGAATCACGAATATGGCATAATATTGCATAATTGGGTATAATACATTTTAATAAGCTAAACATTTTTGTAGGTAAATGTGACGTGAACTCTTTAAGGAGCGATGGACTCCTAAGAACTCTATGTAGATATCATAACCATGAAATTGACCTCCAAAAACCTTACGGAATACTGAACAACAAAATAACACAAAAACACTACACAATTCTGGCCATAAAAAAATTAAATATATAAATGGTGGAACATAATAATTAACTGCACATCAATGAAACTAACCCTCCCAACCACCTTGTACGAAAAAGCAAGGGCATGGTTATTAAAAAAAAGTTTATACCTATTGAATATAATATAAGCGGTATACTAATTTATTGAAAGTAAAATGTATTAAAACTATTTATTAGTTTTGAATAATATATTGGTATAAAAAACATAGAATTTTACAACTACCTACTGATGAAATCCATTTTGTCGAACCATTATAACGCGTATAAAGAATACCTACGTTCACTCGAGATCTTTGGATTCTTATACCAATAGAATTGTTTAGCCTTAGATTCTTAGAGAAACCAGTTTTTTAATCTGATAACATCTTAAAAATTGTACTTGATGGTTTGTCATATTAATAAAATACTACGTATATCCGTGTGCAAATCTGGAAAGAAAACCGCTTCAATGAATAAAAATGTTACATTGAATAATGATAACATTCGTGAACTAAACTTTATTTCAATGCGATATTCTTGTGAAACATTTATTTGTTAAAATTCCAAGCAACATGATATTTATTTTTGTAAAGCAGTTTAATTCTTGTTTTATCTATTGATTCAATAATATGCTAGTTCTGCTAGTATGATAACGATAACAGTAGATGACATAGCAGTGATTAGCCAATGCGCCATATACAGAAAAATCAAAAACACAAAGTGGCGATATTTTTGAGTGAATTGTATTTGGTCGGGGTCGAGTTTTGTGGAGGAGAGTAGACGTAGGTATTACAGACTCTAACCTTTTGAAGGTGGGACTCACTCTGAGTTCCCTGGTGGGACTGCTAGACTTCTGGATCACTCCATCTGGACACGGGCTCACTCACTCACACACTTCGTTTGTTAATAATAATTGTTGGGTTGAGTTAGATTTATCACTCACGCGGCGGGTCACCTTGCACTTTAGGTGTGAATTCGGTTTATTGATGATTTAATTGATTTATGTTAGTCCGGTGTCAGGAAGGGAATAGAATGGCAATGTTTACTGGGCATCAACAATATTGATGCAAACATATCTACACGGCATCGATAGTTGTTTTTGATTCCCGTATTGAGGAACCGAAATGAAATAGAAAGAAATAACCGAGTTTTTACAAGTCAAGCATGGACTGTCAAAGGGATAAGAGGGAAAAAATATATTAAAGACTAAATATGGCACCCAACAAAAATCTAACGGAACTTACTGGGATGGCAGAGGGCAGAGTTTAACCACAGGTCGTCTGTAGATGCCTTTGTTGGTTCTACGGACATTGCTTGAATCACGGCGTTGTTCCCAGGACATACCTCTAACGCAATGCTTATCGGGGATATAATAGGTGGATGAGTTTCACCAATGTGTTCAATTTGTCTTGTTATCCTTGTAATTTGCTTGGTTTTATTTCATTTATATGGGCATTTCCCAGTGGTTAAGCTACAACATACGGCCGTAGCCATAAATTGACAAACGATAAATAAAGTAAGGAGTAAGATTATGTTAACGCGCGTGTTTGAACTTGTACCTAACCGGATTTTTTTTTTAAAGCGGTACATGTTCAAACACGCGAGTTAACATGATCTTACTCCCTACTTCATTTATCGTTTTGTCAATTTATGGCTACGGCCGTATGTTGTAGCTTAATTACTGGGAAATACCAATATAAATGGCGCATTTCAAAAAAATACTACCTTATTTTTGGGTCAATAATTATTATAAAGCAATCATTATTCGTAAGATGTTTATCACATTTGAATGGTCAAAGACATAGCTTATAATCAGTATCTTTAGAATTATCTTCAAATGTGTTAATCGTGCCCATTTTTTGAATAATAAAATGCCTAATTCTTGTCAAATTTGGGATCACAGAGAATATAAATATTATTTTTATCGTAAATATTTCACTATATAATGTTAACAACAATTTTACTAATGGTTTTATAAATGCGTTTAAAAATTAATAAACCTAACAAATCTTAACACCACAGCACATGGACGTACTGAAATATGACTATATTCTAAAACATTAGATCGAGAGGTTTAAAAGAATACTTTTTTTATGTAATAAAAATACTTTATGCAGTCATCAAATGTTTAAAATAAATATAAATGATAATAAGGCTTCAAAATTATATAAATAGATTATCTACAACGTTTAAGGAATGTCCAGAGTTATGCTCTGAAAAAACAATAAAAGCTACATTTTGACCTACGCTGAGCATGTGCGATTTTGCAGATATACAATTTTGCAAGGGGAACGACGATATGTGTCTTCGGCGGCTCTCGTGGTGCAGTGCGTAAGGCGCTGGCCTTCCACTCGAGAGTTCTGGGCTCGATTTTCGGTGAGGACACAATATCTATGTGATTATCTCAAAGCCTGGGTGTTTGTGATTGTTCAAAATTACTAACAACCACCTTGTTCGAAAAAGCAAGGACATGGTTATTAATAATTATTCTAAAAAAATGTATCTTTACTGCGTATATGTGCTATGTCATTGACTGCACATAACAAGTATGTATTTTTAAAATTCGGTTTTCATTATTTAATAATTTTATAATTATAACTGAATCTTCACATTCCTCGTACTTTTTTATTCTCCTTATTTAACGTAAGATACCCCGTTTTTGACTAACATGAATAAATTTGTATTATTTCGTAAATGACAAGAATATAATTGAGAATATCATGATGGTATTTACGACAGTACTCATCAATCAAACATCAATATTAAGTTAGTATATATCTACTTACCTTATATACATAAACTTTTGTAAAGCATGTCTCAGAAATTATTTATATTTTGGCAACCCTATTAGGCCAAAATACCAGGGTTATCACTCTACTTGTTGGCTTTATTATCAGTTACGCACGCGTACACGTCCCAAGCAGAAATAAAGCCATTCGTTTGGGAGCACAAGGTCGCCTAGGATGGATACGACGTGAGACAACGTTTAAACTGCTGTTCGCGATAGGGCAACTATGGCGATACATTTTTTTGTAATAGTATAAAAATACGTTCAATAGTCTTATAAAAAAACAATTTATGACATAATAATATTATTATAATGTCAAACGATGCATTTCTTCACACTTATTTGCAAAGAGAAATAGCTTGATACACTAATTAAATAGTTTGATTTAATGCACAGCGGTATCAGTTCAATCTCACGGTTTGTGGGTGTAAATAATTCAATCCTTTATATTGGACTGAGTTTTATTTTAACCATACTTAATATTAAAAAACATTTTTTTAATAATGAGATTTTATTACAACATCGTTAAGTACTATAGGGGAGAGTCTTAAACCACGAGATCCAGTTCAGAATTCAGATGACAAGAAGTTGGTTGTTTTGAAAAAAAAAACATTTCTTCTGAAAACAAGACATGTTTGGGCACTTAATGGAAGACAATCAAGTGCCAATTATATTCGCACTGTCCTATGTAATCGAACTTTGGATGTTTCCCTTATGCACGAAATCGTATATTGACCGCTGTCAGTTTGGTCTTTCACGAAGTAATGAAATCATCGCTCTTTTTATAGTATTGGGCAGTCGTCAATGACATACCGCACTTTTTGAGAAGTGTTGCCGTCTCATGGGTAATAGTCATCGTCCCTCAGTTTGAAGTTTGAATATTTTTAGATAGGTTCTCAGCGCACCGTGGCCACAGATTACAATGCTATTAACATGTTTTCATACAAACTTACCTACCTTATCGCTATTTTTTTTACAAATGATAACATGTCTGGGTCTATCAAGACAAGCTGATAAAACAGGAGTGATGTATCCACTGTTTTTGCGATATCAACCATATACAATATAAAAAAATTAGCAACCCACCGTCGATGTTATTTATTTTCTTTTTACTTGATTATTCAAAGTCAATCTGTTCCAAGGTTTTAATTAATTTAATAGATCCTCAAGTAATTTTCAAAATAAATTTTGGATATTTGCTTGAATTCGTATATTTAGATTGAAAAATGTAGATACCTACTAAATGATTAATTTTAGTCTTTTTGATGAAATTGTATAAATCACCTGTAAGAGGTATGGCTATAACAGAAAGGTAGTAGGTAGTGTACACAGAAGATACGCCATACGATGCGACTGGCAAGATTTCCTATGCACACGGATGGACTGTTTTTTTTATTTCTTTTTTAACGTTTTTTTTTTGTTGTTTTTGACCGGTGAAGAGACGTTCGTTACCTGGTTGCTAGGTCACGTTCGATAGCAATGTTAGATGGATATGTGCATACCTACAACCTGGAAGATGGGTAGCGATAGGGAATTTCGTATTATGAACATTGATAAAATATTAATTAAATTGTTATTAAACTTAAAATAATTTATATATGATGGGTTATTAGATAATACTACCCGTGTTTTTTGATATTATTAGTAGAAATGCATCTTCTGCTTTATATGTCATAATCATTATCGGACAACATCAATGATATGGGCCATCATTTCCCTGCCCATCGCCACTTTGAATAGGAGTGGAGTGCTGATCACAAACTGACTTTTAATCCGGAAACTTGTTCTTCTACTAGGGCCTAGCTTGGTGGAAACAACTCTCGGGATACGCACTCAGGACACCGTATGATATGGTCAAGGTATAGGTACCAATTTTCTAGCCTTGGTTTTCACTATTTCTTTGGTATTGGACATTGGTATGGAAACTTTCAAGTTTTCTATGCGCTGTTTCTGTGTATATCACAGAACAGATAATAAATAGAATACCAATAGGCTATATTCAACACGCCGCGTGGTGAAGCAGGATTTTGAATGTGTGAGTGTACTACGAAAATGAAGCACGCATTATGCACGTGCAATAGTGTGTGTAATACACCAACATTAAAGGAGCGTAAATGCATAAACCGAGAGCAGTTTTCAGTATTCGACTTTAAACGTATTCTAGACACGTGTGTAAGTTTAAGACGGATTCATCTTTACTCGAGTCGGTTACCTGCTATCGCCTTACCCGTTGTGTATTTCAGTTTCCATTATTTCTGAGTTCCCTGGTGTATATGCTGTCGCTATATATATTATATATTATATTCTTTTTAACAATATAAAAGTCATGAGGCTCAATGACAGCAGTGTAGTGAAACATTAGTGTATTTAGTGGGTAATAGAAGAGAAGTAATCATAAACACCCAGGTGACCCAGGTTTTGAGAAAATCACATAAATATATTGTGATCTCGCCGAGATCGAACTCGGCGTCCAGATTTAGGCCAGCGCCGTCCGCACTGGACTACGACGGCCACGTTACAGGCAGATCATCTTACCATACTCGTTACCAGGTTTAATTAATGGCTACATTTAATAAATTAGTGGCTAGTTTAAGGTCGTGAAGGCCCGTGGCACTAACGGATTCCGACCCCCCCCCATGATAACAAAATCACAAATTATAACTACCAACATAAGTAGCAAAGTAGCAGTGACAAGTATATGAAGTTAGTTAATAATATGTACCTGATTGCGTGGTTAGTTAGTTAGTTAGCTGTATAAATTTGTTATGCGTTGATTGTTGCGGTTGGGGTGATTATGTGGGATTTTGAGAAATATGCATCTTTTTTAGATTTTTCTATGACTAGTTTGCACTGTTTCGAGACCCCCTTTTAAATCTTCTGACATCTAAAATAGACACTGATTATACTCATAATCGATATGTAATAATCACAATGCGACTGGTGTCAATAGGCACCTGGGCTTGTTGTTATTAAAAGTTATTTATAATTTAATTAAGTAAGTACCAACATATATTTTTTGAACACTTATCTAAATATTTCTGAAATATTATCAATATTATAATAATATGATGAGACGCCTCTGTATTTGTTATGCGTTGCTAAAGGATATTTATTTATGACGTCTCAGTATGTAAAATGGCATCGTTAGTTAGATACTTTCTTACTTTTAATGTTGCGAAGGTACTTATATTTTTATAAAGTCAATTTTATTTAATCGTAAATCGAAGAAGGCGCTTCAAAATAAAATTGTTGGTCCTGAGTTTGCTCATAAATTCTTGCTATGTTCACACAACACTGTCATTAACGTCGGTTCACTTAATAAATGCCTACATAAAACATCATAATATGCAATTACGGACATTTACGATTCAATAATTGAAAGCAAAAAATCGCACATTCGCTCCGTTTTCTTTATCCATGAATATGAATGAAGCCATTTTACACTGCACATAAAAAAACATCCAATCTGTTTAATTATATTACTTATACGAATAAAGCTAACATGCCAAAACATATCACGAATTTTGAAATTGAAATTTACATAATTAAAATGTTAAAAATAGATTGTTAATAATGTAATAATAAGCAAGCTGATGTTAGATGTTTATTTTGGAAGCCATGTTTATAAAACCGATTATTTACACATGTTAACGATTTGAATTATTGTAAGTATCTGTTAAAATCAATAAAAAACTAATTTTACTTTGCATTTTTAACTGTTACAAAAATACGTTTCAATGACATCGCTTTAAATATTATATTCTATTAAATGATGTGGAATAAGAATTATTTTACATTATGTTTTATTTTTATTATGTAATGCAATGTCTTTCCTTTAAAAAATACTGTTTACGCCATTACAGTGATTTAAAGTTTGGTTTCACTTTTTATATTGATAGCGTAGAATTTAAGATTGCCGACCAAATCACAGTGTTCGTAGCGAGAAGATCTTTCTCTGCCATGCCTCTGTTGCCTTATACCTTTACCTGCGTTATGAGGTGAATTAAATGGTACTTCTTTTATATTCTAAATATGAGTGCAATATGTTTTGAATAGTGAACCACATTTAGAATTTCACAACGTCACGCCACGTAGGTATGTAATTACAATATTAGAGAAGGCAGGTTTACTAAGTTGGGCATTTACTATTCTCTTTCTAATAATGTGTACCTATCATTCATAATATTGAATCATTATACTGAGGTCTCAAATTTCTACAATAAGTGTTTTTTTTTATTATTCTCGATTCATTCCTTTTGCATGATCTATCGATTGCAAGTATCGCTAGCCGTGCACTATAAATACTGCATACATATTACGGATAAGACGTCCCATCAAAATGTTCAAACTAACTAAGTTTAACTAACATTACTTACTCCACACTAGTATTATTATAGCATTAATTAATTGTACGTAAGAAATCTTAAACCCATGGCCCCCATAAGAAGGGGGCTGACAGTGCTCTTGCCTGGGGGCCCAGGCTCAGGAGGGACCCGGCGTGGCAGGTCAACCAGATAAGTGACATTAACACATGTTACAAATTTTCTCGTAGTTTTCAAGTATTTAGCGCTATTTTACTTCAAGATTAGATATTAACATTTTTAAATATATCATTGTGGGATGCGTTTTTTGATTATTGTGTGTCAATACTCGACAACTAATTATTATTCCTAACCCGACAACAAACCATAATTTCAATTGGATTTATTAAAAAATTTCAAAAACCACTAAAAATACAATAAATACCATTAATTTTACTACGAACACCATCTGGAAAACTCTATAGTATCACACTGTCTTTAACCTTAGCGATAGGTAGGGGGGGCCGCCAAATATCCTGACCTGGGGAATGCGGCAGGATGTGGGGGCCATGCCTTAACCATCAAAGTTTTCAGTGCTCAATCGTGTACAAATTTTCTATACCAACTTCTAAATATGCAATACATAAACCGGGAGGGGTAAACATAAAAACTCGCGGAAAAAAACAATCCGATAAATATCCGCGAACTTTTCAATTATCAATAAAAGATTCTTAGAGCTAGATGCTGATCATTGGCGCGCATGAATTAACAATTGAATTTAGCTTTGTACGCTTCTAATTTGACAAACCTTTTTTTCATAGCCAAGTATTAGAACCAATGGCATTAGTTGACAACCTTGATAAAGTGTTTTGTAACTAGGGATATTATATTTCAACGAGAAAAACATAACTAAATAATTTATTGAAGTTATACTTCTTTAGGCGCGTTTGGGAAAAGGATCAGAGTGTATTTTTGGCGTGAGACGAAGTTTCGCACGCAAATATAACGCATTAATTTGGCGTGGGACGGAATTTTGCCCACCGATGCAACATATTTTTTTTGCGCGGTGACGTTCGAGTGTTCTAAATGCTGGAGGTTTGTAATTTTCAGCTGTGATATTGAGGGCTGTGGCTTGGGCCGGTTGGGTAAAGACTGAATGTTTTATTTATGAGTAAAATTATATATCAATAAATAAATAAATTTTGTGAACGTTGAGTTGGTAAATAATTCAAACAATGTTATGTTGTAAATTTACAATATTTAGACACTTCATACACAAAAATACATATTTTTACAGTTTAGGATAATATTATTTGTCGTATATCCCATGTCAATTTATTTATTAGCGGTTTATAATAATTGAAGAAAATAATAATTATTATGTTTCATCACAAAAGCCAATATCACGTTTCAGTTAAACCATTAAATAGGGCATAGGCTACTTTTGTTTTGTAGTAAATTATTATTGTTAACGAAAATAGTTGTAAAGTCATCTTTAAGGAAAGATGGTCGAAATAGCGGTTTGCTAAAATTTTCAAACACAGGTTTTGAGATTTTTTTCTTCCAAAGTAGGTACATTCTGCAATAATATTTTGTTTTGTTATTTTTTGTTTTTTATTTTATTTGAGTAGAATAAATTATTTTAGGTGTGAAGCGACGCTTGTTTTTTAAAACAGGTCCTGGGAGATTGGGGTGCTCCCAATATTTTGTAAAAAATAGAATAACACATGGTTCGTATCATTTAGAAAGACAGAGTTACAAAATATGTTGAGGACGAAAAAGACCAGAACAAAAGGGCCCAAAATTTCAACACAAACATAGATACCAAACCAACTGCCCCGCACCATACTCAATATTAATTGACCGTATCATGGGGCCCTATGTTTGGACATGAAGCGTCAGTACTTTGTAACGCCTGCCGTTACCCAAGACTAAGGTCAGTACATACTCAAAAGTGCTTTGATTGAGTTTAAATTGACTTCTTTAATAAAAGTGCACATGGGAGAAAGGAGCACGACAAACATAAAGAGTAGTTAATAATATGAAAAAAATAATACTTACATAACAATAATCTGATGAACATTCGATGTGAAGAGATCTTCACGTCCGTGGTATGGTGCGGAATTTTTTTTAAATAATAATAAAATTAGCCTTTGTAGCGAACAGGTCGGACAACCCGATGGGTCCAACAACTGGTTGGACTGACGTGTTGAGCATTTCTTCTCTTTCCGTACACATTTCAGGACATTCTCAGAGGATAAGGTTTGCTTCCCGTATTTTTTCCACCACATAGACATGTTGGTCGTCAAGGATTTGCTGCCAAACTCTTAGAGCTTGGCAGAAAATTCACCGTGTCTAGTCAAAAAAATTGGAGTAGTTGTCGGGAGTAGATAACCCTTGAACATTAGAGAAAAACAAAATATTATGTGTGCTAGCCCTTGCCTCCATCGTATTTTCTTCCACATCAAGAATATTAAGACAGGTTTGAGCTCACTACTCCATCCCTGGTTAAATTGTGCAATAAGCGGCGCGGTTTTTTGACGCAAATAACGCAACCGATTCGTCAAAAAATTTAAATGGTGGTCTTCGAAAGATTAAAACAAGCTATTAAATTATGTTGAAATTTAAAAAAAAGAAGCGCATTTCTCAAAAACTAAGTAAGTATAAAATATTACCCAAAGCAAAACAAAATTCTTGCATTTATTTTATAGAAAATAGAAATAAATTTCAATTTTATTATCAGTCAACACTAGGGAATCCAATCCCGAGCCAAAATTCTGATCCCGGGATTTTGGGATTACAATTTGACAATCCCGGGATCCCGGGACTGGTTCCGGGATTGGCATTTTTTCCCATTGTTAATATAAAATTTTTATATTTACAAATAACATTGATAAAATCGGTCAAAAATAAATCTAGTATAATTTATACTATTTAAGACATTTATTGTTAATATTGTATACGTTCAATCTTGGAAATACACAAGTTTAATGGAGTAAATAATATTGTAATATAAATAATAATGTGAATTTAATATGAGATTGCTGTTTCTGATAGTAAATACATAATGAATGGATTAGCGAGATTTCAAATAGTAAAGCAAATAATCATGGCGTACTTATGGCCTTTCCGCATCATAAATCTAATTAGTCAGCCAAATATGAAACTGCCGTACAACGTATGATAATAATATCATGGTAGAATTACTTTGTTAAAAGTGCGAAGCATTGTTTTTTCCCAATCTTTCTCATTTTTAATAAATCATGTGAAAAAATAAAATGAATCGGCAACCTACACATGGGTATAAATCAAACTTCATTTAAACTCAGTTTATTTCTAATGTAGTTATTTTTTCTGTTTTATTTTCGCTTTTATTTTATTTTCCATAAAAATTGATAAAAAAATCAATCCCGAAATCCCGGGATTATGTTTATCAATCCCGGGATTCATAGGTATCGAAAATAGCTCGGGATCCCGGGATTGGAATCCCTAGTCAACACAAACACGCCCTTCAAACCAAAACCGCCCCGCACCACAATCGGTCATAATCGAGTGTATCACGAGGCACAACCAATCACAACGTTTTGATGTGAAGCATCCTTTCAGTTGTTTACGCCTGGTAATGTCGTAGGAGCAGATACCCAAGTCTGTGAGTGAGCTCTGATTGCGTTTACTGATTCTACTCTAATAGTCTAATGCAAAGTGCCGGGAAGAAAAAATGCACGGGGAAATGACAAAAAGAAAATGTTGGGCCCCTACGTCATTAAACTCTCCAGCGGGCGCAATATTATGTAGATAAAAAATAGCTAAAGATAGGTAGCTAAAATCATCGCCGTCGCCCGATAACGGATATGGCACATGCGAAGAAGGAAGAAATGTTTAATAAGTATATTATTTTTTGAAGAAGAAGAAATGACGGTTATTTATTATATTCAGTAAATTATTATATATTCAGTTAAAAAATAATTATATTTGACTTTATAAATAAATTGGTGAATAAAATTATTACTAAAATAAAATATAATGTTTATCATGACTTGTAATCTGTATAGGACTTGAACCAAGAATGTTTTATCTAAGCAAAGTTAAAATCTCTATTCTGATTTTAACTTATCGATTAAAAATCTTGAGAAAAAACTGAACTGTCTGTGTTGGTATTTAAGCTCCAGCATGCTTAAGGCCGCGCGGCTTAAGCATTGGAGTATAACGCCGTGGGTCCCAGGTTCGAATCCTGGGTCTGGCAAGTACACATATTGTTTTTCAATTTGTGTGTGAGTCAGGGTATGGACCTAATAGGTTGAGCAAGTGGCTGACATCCATTTCTCGTAAAAAACAAAATCCGTTAATACAAATCTCAACTTTGTGGAGGCCCACTTATGATCCTATTAGGATCGGACATGGTAGACAAAAAATACTTATTTCATATTTATTAAAATCTTAGAGCCTTGCTGAGAGTTACGAAAGACTACATAAGTAAAATAGACTGATATAAATTTGTATCGGTCACTTATTCATATTATTGTGAAATATAAGATAATGATTTGATTTTTTTGTTATTTGATGTGTGAAGGCCTTCATAAAATCATATGTGAGAATTCTGACTAATCCATTCAACCGTGCAGGCAGATCAATTGATTCTAATCGGTTATTTTAATACTTTCATTCAATTTTATGATGGTATAAGAAACAATATCGAAATACAGTTGTGATTATTTATTTTCTTCATAACTAGAAGACATGAATTAATAACCGTACGTAAATTTTAATTTAAGTATGTATCTACCCACCCACCGCCATTATATTTAATTCATAGGTAGTTTAGGGTTAGGAATTTGAAATGTAGGTATCTGATGAATATAAAAAAGAATAAAGAAGCTAGGAAGAGAAACTAAACTTAAAATTAAACTGTTATTATGTAATGAATAGAACCCTGTGATTCTCATGTCACGACGACATGTAAATGGCAGCCGTGACTTTTGACTCGCAACTAAATAAGCTCTCTCAAGAACAAAGTCGACGACTTGCATTCAGTGTGTTCTAAAGTTCTAAACGTCATCCGCGCTCACTTTCATTACAGCCCGAGACGTTTACGCGTCAAACTACCAGACAGCCGACATGTAAAGTGTTTTTAATATTCCATACAGATTGAAAAAAAACCTGTTTGAAAAATCAAAGCAATGTGATTTTTTATCCTCAAGGCCTATGTGCCGTACCTATTAAAGCGTATTTGCTTTGTATATCGTGTGTTTGAATATTTAATTGTTCAATATTTGCCCGGCAAATAGATTTTTTTGTTTGGGCAATGTGAATGATGGCTTTGGCACATTTTATAGAACAATCTTTGTTGACAATTATTATTGCACTGTAGGTACATATTTATTATATTTCCGAATTGAAAGAAAAAATTATTTATATCTACAAGATTATTATATATCATAATCAGACGAGGTCGATTCACTGTTGGATGAAGGCCGGCCTTAGCTTCTTCCACTCTTATAGGTCCCAAGATTTTTGCTGCCAGTTACATACACCAAACTTTATGAGTTCATCGATCCAGCGGGTTTTAGGATGTCTCTGTGGTCAATTAGTGCCTTTTGTGTACCACTGTGTGATAGCATTTGTCCAGCGGCAATCCAGTGCCTATCCGGCCTATTGCATCTGCTTGGCGACCTCTATCACATCACGTAGAACTGCTTCTTCATAACTTTGCACTCCGGCTCTAGGATGAAAATTATGTAATATAGTCTAAAAATATTTTTATACATATCTCTTCTTGGTCGTGCACTCATGGCTGAGGATCGTGACCACATTTAAATTTCGCCATCCTTTGGGCGACCAAGACTTTCCATCCTTCTCGATCTTCCGCTTCTCTCAGGGCAGAATGGATGGTGCCCCCAGTCAGCTCTTTCACTTGGTTGCTCCATCGCGCAGACGCTCTTCCTCTGCTTCGCCTTCCCTGGAGGCTACCCAAAACTACCAGTCTCTCCAGGTTGTTCGGTCCGCGCCTGACAATATGTCCAAAAAACTGCAGAATTCTTCTCAGACATATCGTCGAGAGCCGTTGCTTTATCTTCAGTCCCTGGATGATTGACTGGTTCGTCCTGTGCTCCGTCCAAGAAATGCGAAGCATTCGGCGCCAACACCACATCTCAAAGGCATCAATTGCCTTCCGTTCTCTTGCCTTCAGGGTCCCCGACTCGACTCCGTATAGGAATATCGAGAACACTAATGTTTGCACAAGCATCATTTTTGTGGCAATCGAAATTCCCCGATCCTTCCATATAGTGGTAAGGCGTGTCATCGCACTTTTTGCAATTTGTGTGCGCCTTCTTATTTCCGCTTCGCATCCGCCCTTTCCACTGATGGTCGATCCAAGATATACAAACTCGTCGACTGTTTCGAGGTTTTGGAGTGTACTTGGTGTTGGTAGAAGGTTGGCCCGATCAACAACCATTAACTTGGTTTTATTCCTATTAATAAGGAGGCCGTATTTGCGACTCTCTTCCTCTACCCGGTGTAGCAGCTCTGTGAGTTCCCTTTCATCAGCAGCGATTAGTGTGGTATCATCTGCGAATCTTAAGTTATTTATTTTCTGGCCACCAATTGTTATTCCGCCTTGCCAATGATCTAGGGCTCTTCGCATTATATGCTCTCCATATATATTAAATAACTGGGGAGATAAAACGCATCCCTGACGAACTCCCTTCTCGGTTCGGAAACTATCAGAAAACGCACTATTTACTCTCACCTTTGTGTGGCTATTGTTATATAAGTTTGTGATGAGACAGGTAAGGTGTGATGGAACTCCCATTTCCAGAAGTACCTTCCACATACAGTTCCATCTTACGCAGTCAAATGCCTTCTGGTAGTCAATAAAGCATAACATCATAGGGGTATTAAACTCTCTGCATTTTTCAATTAGTTGTCTGATGTTAAGAATTTGCTCTCGAGTTCCCTTCCCCATAACAAAACCTGCTTGTTCCTTGGGTATTTGTTGGTCGATGAAATGTTTCAGACGCCTGCTGATTATATGTAATAAGATCTTACTTGCATGTGGAATAAGTGAGATTGTTCGATAGTTTTCACATTTACATGAGGAACCTTGTTTGTGCAGGGGGATCAAAATTGACTCTGTCCAGTCCTTGGGCCATACACCACTTTTCCAGATCATGTTGCATAATTGATGTATGATTCTTTTTCCGTCATCATTGACCTTTTTTAATGCTTCTGCAGCTATGCCATCGCCACCTGGTGACTTGTGGGTTTTTAGTCTCTTTATCGCCTCTATCACTTCACTAAAAAGTATTTCAGGTTCTTGCTCATCGATACGTACGTCAACCACCTCATCATCCTCTTCTGTATCTCTATATAGGGCTTCACAATATGTTTTCCACCTTGCCGCGACCCTATCCAACTCCATAAGTAGTGTGCCGTCCTCTTCCTCGATGGCCCAGTTCATTTTCTCAGTTCAGTTCATTTTATGCATATAGGTATATTATTATATATTTATTTTCATATTAAGTACTACATTTATTAATACAAGTGAATATCATATTTTTATCTAATTTTATGCGAGGTAATTAGGCAAAGAGGCAATCAGTGTAGACAAAATTGCAAAAAAGTGCAAAGTTATAAAACGTATACTGTATAATGTACCCTTGTTTGCCTCTTTACCCATTGGTTTATTTTGTGGTCTTTCCGCGTTATGACCAAAATACACGTTCCCATTCCACGTTGCGCTACTCTTTGGTTTTATTTTACATTGATATTAAGGGTCTATGTCTCACATAATATATAATATCTCGGCGTAAAATTGTTGAATCAATTATTATTTTGTTAATTACGATTTAGATATTATTTACATTAAATTAAAATAGATCATCATCATAATAACTATTCAACATTATTTATTTTCATGATACAATACGATATTAATGATCTCCGCTCCTCCCGGTCCAGTGCAGTAGGTATCTGAGAAGAAAACTAGTATTCACCTTTATCATGTGGATGAGAGGCTTCGGCTACATTAACATTTGATGGAATTAGTTGCAGTCACAACCCACATAAAACTTTATTCCGAGTTATTAAAAAAATCTACTACCGTATATTATAATTTAAATTTAAATTTAAATGCCTACTTTATATCATGAAAATGTATCGAAACCGACCAATTCGATGTAAGCACCTACTTTTTATCATATATTATTATAAACCCATATTTCGCTGACTCGTCAATATGAATGAGCTTTCGATTTTAACCGAATATTACCAGTGGATGGAATTAGATTTATTAGGTTGAGATAGTTTATTATCTTAATTTGTTCAATACTTAAATACGTAACTATTGTAAATAATTGGAAGTAATAATTGGTTATTGACCTAATAACACAACTTTTCAAAATGAAAATAAATTAAAATACTTGGTTAAAATATAATATTTTCATAGCACTGTTATAATAATATGAACCTAAATAAATCCGTTAAATGCAATAATATACCTACCTAATGCTAAGAGTTAAAGCAATGTTTGACTTTACCATCATTTACTATCAATTCAAAATGGAGTTGCATTATTTAAAACTTAATAAATACTACTTACATACTAACAAACTATGTCATACTTATACATATTATAAATAATTATACCAATAATACATTCGACATTAAAAATAAAGTGAATTTCCATGTTCGTTCCTAAGCGGATCATATGAGTCTCTACACTACAGAGTGAGGTTTGCATTAACAGATTTACACATTATGCAATTTGCATTATTAAACAAAATTTACCTTAGATGGGAGTTTGTAATTTACTTTTTTCTATAATCTAATATATAAAAATTAGAATTTGTGTGTTTGTTTGTTCGTATTGAATGCGCAGCCATACCGTTCATCCGATTGCGATAAAACTTTGTAAACTTATTGCTTGCACTTGCGCGAAGAGTATAGGCTATACTAATATATAAAAATGAACATCTGTCTGTCTGTGTGTCTGTCCCGTATGCGTTCCTATACCATTCATCCGATTGCGATGAAATTTTGGTAAGTGGTTGTATGCACACCCATAAAGGTTTCTGAATTAGAAAAATCATCATCTTCTTCTTCTTCTTCTTCTATTCTATATTTTTCTATTCGAATGGTTCCTATACCATTCATCCGATTGCAATGAAATTTTGGTAAGTGGTTGTATGCACACCCATGAAGGTTTCTGAATTAGAAAAATCATCATCTTCTTCTTCTTCTTCATTCTATCTTCATTTATTCGTATGGTTCCTATACCATTCATCCGATTGCGATGAAACCTTCGTCAGTTGTTGTGTTAACACCCGCAAAGGTTTCTGAAATAGTACAACCATCTTTTTCTTCTTCTCTTTCTTCTTCTTCTTCATTCTATCTTCTTTTATTCGTATGGTCCCTATACCATTCATCCGATTGCAATGAAACCTTCGTCAGTTTTTGTGGTAACACCCGCAATGGTTTTTGAATTAGTACAACCATCTTCTTCTTCTTCTATTCTATATTTTTCTATTCGTATGCGTTCCTATTCCATTCATCCGATTGCAATAAAATTTTCGTCAGTAATTGTGCCAACACCCGCGAAGGTTTCTGAATTAGTACAACCATCTTCTTCTTCTTCTTCTTCATTCTATCTTCTTTTATTCGTATGGTCCCTACACCATTCATCCGATTGCGATGAAACCTTCGTCAGTTGTTGTGGTAACACCCGCAATGGTTTTTGAATTAGTACAACCATCTTCTTCTTCTTCTATTCTATATTTTTCTATTCGTATGCGTTCCTATTCCATTCATCCGATTGCAATAAAATTTTCGTCAGTAATTGTGCCAACACCCGCGAAGGTTTCTGAATTAGTACAACCATCTTCTTCTTCTTCTTCTTCATTCTATCTTCTTTTATTCGTATGGTCCCTACACCATTCATCCGATTGCGATGAAACCTTCGTCAGTTGTTGTGGTAACACCCGCAATGGTTTTGAATTAGTACAACTATCTTCTTCTTCTTCTTCTTCTTCTTCTATTCTATATTCTTCTATTCGTATGCGTTTCTATTCCATTCATCCGATTGCAATAAAAATTTCGTCAGTAATTGTGCCAACACCCGCGAAGGTTTCTGAATTAGTACAACCATCTTCTTCTTCTATTCTATCTTCTTCTATTCGTATGCGTTCCTATACCATTCATCCGATTGCAATGAAACGTTGGTGAGTTGTTGTGCGCACGCCTGCGAAGGTTTCTGAATTAGTACAACCATCATTTTCTTCTTCTATTCGAATGCGTACCTACACCATTCATCCGATTGCAATGAAACTTTGGTGAGTTGTCGTGCGCATGCCCACAAAGATTTCTGAATTAGAAAATCATCTTCTACTTCTATTCGTATGCGTTCCTATACCATTCATCCGATTGCAATGACATTTTGATCAAGTGTTGTGCCCTTGCACGCAAAGGTTTCCGAATTAGTACAATCATCTTTTTCTTCTTCTATTTGTATGCGTTCTTATGCCATTAATCCGATTGTGATGAAATTTTGACCAGTTGTTGTGCGCACGCCCGCAAAGGTTTCTGAATTAGTACAACCATCTTTTCTTCTTCTGTTTGTATGCGTTCTTATGTCATTCATCCGATTATGATGAAATTTTGACCAGTTGTTGTGCGCACGCCCGCGAAGGTTTTTGAATTAGTACAACCATCTTCTTCTTCTTCTATTCGTATGCGTTCCTATACCATTAATCCGATTGCAATGAAACTTTGGTGAGTTGTCATGCGCATGCCCACAAAGATTTCTGAATTAGAAAATCATCTTCTTCTACTATTCGTATGCGTTCCTATACCATTCATCCGATTGCGATGAAACTTTTGTCAGTTGTTGTGCGCACACCTGCGAAGGTTTCTAAAATATTATTATATAAAATACAAAGTTTGTTGTTTGTTTGTTCCATCTAATTTTGTTTTTTTTTTTTACTACATATTAATAACATTAATAACGTTTTCATATTTTGGATTCGATTTTACTTTAGTGTTCTTATGTTTGACCTTTACTCCTATTAGAATTATTTTCATATTGCCATATTGTATTACACAGATATTTTAATATTAAAAAAATAATTACCTTTTATTATTTTTCAAATATCTAAGATAAATATAACCACGAAGCGACCCTGTGCGAAGCCGGGTACTTCAGCTAGTATTACATAAGTTAAAAGTAACTTTAATGTTGAGCTTTGATTACTTGACGACTGATTTTTCTATAGGTAGATATTATCTAAAAAGAATATCAGGAGAAAAAAGTATCAACCACTAATGGCTAGTTTGTCGGTCTCGTCAATTTTAGGTAACTCTGTACTTATTAAGGTTGAATGACTCTTCAATAGCTTTGTTTATTTGTTAATTTAAATTTATTTTAACTATCCATAGGTAGTGCCTACTTACATGCCTGGTCGTACAGTTTATAATATGGTTATTAAAAAACCCAAACCGCAAATACACGTGTAATAAGTTAGTCGGTTGTGTAATATAGTATAAGAATTCAAGGGCGGTCATTTTTTTGGGATAAATCTTAATTTAAGAATAGCAATTTTTAAATTTGAATAATATTTATTTAGGACAGATGAAATAGGTTGTATTTTGGTATATAGTGTACATTCGAACCGAATCGTTCATGGGTGATATTATATTTTTATTGGATGTAGGTACGTTTATGTTTATTTACGTTAAACATACGTATTAATTATTAATGCTCATAATTTCATTGCTAACTGAAAAGCCGATAACAAATTTGGTTCATTAAACAAATAAAAAGTCTTGCTATACCTACACTGATTTGGTACCTACTTAGAAAATAATTGTGGTTCAAACAAATTAATTAAATATTTAATCATATTGAGTAGGTAGGTACCTACGTAAGAAAACTAAATATTGGATTGAAAGAATGTTAGAACAATATTATGAGTAAGATGTTTATGTATGTATGGGGATAACAACTCAATCCGTGTCAGCATATTGACACGCGATATTAAATAGCTGACCACATTTATAAATTCCTTAATATTCATTTCCCGTAGTATCCAATCATGGCAAACTCAGTAAATAGCTTAATGCAATTACAATTCCGCAATATCTGTTTTTCCACATAGTCAGCCAAATTCAATGACGTAAACTCTATATAGAGAAGCAGACTCAATTAAGTATATAATTTTTTCCTAAATAATATTTTCAAGACATTATTTTGATTGTGAGTACGTCAATAAATAGCGGATCACAATTCATTAGACATGTTACTTGAATATAAGTTCCCGGTCTGTTAGTATCTCAGTTTCTGCATCGCTCCGCACAACATCTCATTCTACCGAGACTCGGACCTTGGAACAGTATCATAAGTATTGTAACATAACTACTGTAACATACTCTTGTAACGACTGTTTACGTTGCAAATAAAATTCGCTCCTCCATCCATCGAAGCAACCACCAAATCCCGACTTCCTCATCCACAACACCATCACTCTCACATATTATGTCATATTATCATTATATTATTTTCATAAAAAATGAAAAAAAACCTCTCACCACAAATAAAAAATACCAAATACATAAATACCAACAACCAAATTTCAATAGAGTATTCTGATTTATTATGAGCCGTGTATGATCTGTGACGAGGGAAGTACAACCACCAATTTTAGGCATTGTACAATCATCTCCCTGACATGACATACGTGAAAGTGGTATAGATATCCAAACACTCAAGAGATTTAATAAACCAAAAGTAAAATGAAGATCGGAAGGCTTGGACAGCGGTGGTTAGGTGTATAGATAGATAAAATGATCTTTGGGGCTATGGCAGTACAGACAGTTTGCGAGAGACAGATAAAAGTTTGTGATGTTTGTCGGTTGGGTCTAATTCACACATTGTATGTAATGACGATGATATTATATTATGAGGATGATTTTTTTATGTATGATGGTTTTTAGTAATCAAGCGTGACTAAAATAACAAATACCTTATTTATTGAATTTAAGTTACTATAATTCCTCTACCTTTCAAAGGTGTATCCGTATCCCGCCGATTGCGTGCGAAGAGAAATGATAATTAGATATTAGAAATTTGTCTCTGCGCATCCTGCTTAACAGAGTGGGGCGCACCTTCGCAAAGTAAAACATCTATACTACCAATAATTATTATAATATAATATAAAAGTTTCATATATCTTCTTTAAATTGTTATTTTAATTTTATTTGTTTATTGTTAATTATTTTATTTTATATATTTTATATTATTTATTTATTTGAAACTCATTTCTTTTAAACAAAAAATATATTTATAATAATATGGGGATTTTTGGAGTCTATAGTTAAATACAATATGTTTGTTTAGTAAAGTATACCTCAGTGTAAGCGCGCTACTGATAAGCCGTTAGCTCAGTGCCAAATGGTTCAAATGATTGGTTTTGCGAACCGGTTAAATGGAACATGTTACATAATATTATAATATTATATTAGTTTGCGTGTGACACTGCGGTTATGAAAGGGTTATTTTTGCTCCACAACTCGTCAATGTCAAAAACATTATGTAATTTAAGTTACAAGATATTAATTAACAAAACATTATAATTTGTGTTATATCAATCGAGCCATGTTTTGCATTTGTGGATCAATACCTACATATACTTATTAAAAAAAAAATAGCTCACAATGACAATTGTAAAACTATTAGCCATATTAGTTAATTAAATAAATATCGATCAAAAATTAGGATCAGTGTCAGTTTGAGCATGTTAAACAAAGTATCTTCACACATATTTTATATAATTATATTTAAGAAAATACTAAACTATTTTGCCGATTATCCCCTAAGTGAAATTTCGTATAAGTATTATAATAAATTAAATTTATTTACTTTCTATATAAAAAAAATAGTGTTGGAAGACCGCAGTTTCTGTAGTTGGATAGAGTGACCAAGAATCTTTGAGTAAGTACATGACCATGTCATGGACAAAGAATAAAAATGAATATCTCGGTTGTTTTGCCCGATAGTGCAAACACACTTATATTTCTCAACCCCGCGGGTTCCATAATCTTGACCATTTCTCTCTCGCTCTCCCCCATACTTTGTATCAATGCTACAATAGTAATCTACGCATGATATGCGATAATGAATTGAAGAAAAAGTGGAAAAAGACCTTGTGCTTTCCGTATGTTTCATTGTTACTCTTTGTTGACGAAAGGGATATGTAAAGATAGAAAAAATATAAACTTTCTAAATGATAATTTTATGATTTTAGTGTCAATTCATTTTTTTATTTAAAATATAGTTCTTTTAATATAATATATAATATAATATATAAATATACTTCCTTTTTCTTCCATGTTTGCTCCCGAAATAAATGGATACTACGTGGTAATACCAAGAATGCCCGTAGGTAGGCAACCTACTAAAATAATTTACAGTTACTAAATAATTATTAAATAGTGCCTGCGGTGGAGTTGCAATAGAACTTACCCCTAAAAATTCGTCATTTCCAAAAAATCACTATCGAGATACCTACTTATCATCTTCTCATCAACATGCACGACTGATTGCACGGCCAATAAACAAAAAATAATATTGTACATTTATTATAACTTTAGGTAGGAATTATAATTTATTTTTTAATTTAAATATCAAGAAATACCTAAATGGGTTAGGTAACAATCATTTTTACAAACGTCTTTTGATAATAATCAGGTTCTAAATTAGTATAGCTTGTTTAGATTAATTGGTTAAGGAAATATAAAAAAACAGCTTATTAAATATTATGCAGTCAGTAGATGGTTTTTATGGTAATTATAATTTAGCGTAGATGATGGATTTTTTAAATTAATAATTTCTGCTAATCGATTCTTTAATCAGTATAACTGCCTTATAAAATCATTTAAAATAATTCGAATAGAAAAAAAGGAAGTCTCTAAAATAATTTATTCATATTTACATATTATTCACTGAAGTGTTTATATAACAGGTACTGCATTGAATGGACTTATTATATTGAATTAACTTTAGTTGTTATTTTTTTAAATGCTAATTTTTGATGGAATGACATGTTGAATATATCCGCCGGGATGAAACGGCTTTGGTGGATTACACTAATTTATTTTTGTGGAATAACTTCTAGGTAATGATACGTATATGGCTATATCAGCGTATAATAGCTTACCACCATAAATATGTCCTGGGCTGATCACATTGTGACATTACCAATGAAGATGGGTCAAGATAAGCCAAAAGACCGAGAAACTTTATATTATATACTATCAAAGTGGGTATAGACGCATCCTCAAAATTTCTTGGACTGACGGGGTGACAAATGTTGAAGTTATCAATCGAATGGGGAAGGACCGAGAAGTTCTACGTAGTATCAAAACCAGGAAACTACAATACCTCGGCCACATTATGAGAGGACAAAAATACAGCATTCCCCAACTTGTTATTCAAGGAAAGATCAATGGGAAGCGTAGCAGAGGACGGCGCCGCATTTCGTGGCTTAAGAACCTCCGTGATTGGTACGAGTGCAGCTCCACCTAACTGTTCCGGGTAGCAGACGACAAAGATAAGATCGCCTTGATGGTGGCCGACCTCCGCTAGGGGATGGCACAATAAGAAGAAGAACGTGGGATGCCTCTACAAAGGGTAGACATCCTTACTTATTCGTTTTTCCCCAATGTGCAATAGTGATTGGAGAAAATCGTACTAACTCCTGACTGCTACTTTAATCAATTTTTGATTGGGCATGATGGCTTCGCTAGGAAGCTCTATGAGTTTGGACTTGTTACCCGACTAACATGTCCATGTCCGAGGCAGTGTAGGATTCAAACCGCATCTTTTGGGAATTTCTTGACATGTGAACCGAAAGAGAAGAGCTGCTTAAGTTGGTCCGGTCCAACCAGCTGTTCAGCCCATCGGGTTGTCCGACATGGTCGCCACAAAGGCAAACTTTATTTATTAAAAATATATATTGCGGCGTCTTACTGCAAACGTGAATATCTCTTCGCATGGACCGTTTGGCAGTTTTATTTTTTATCGTTTGATTCATACTTTATTATTGATTTTCTCTACCATGGGTACTCTTAACTAGAGGTTGTGATCGAGAAATAATCAGAAATGTATGCTGCTGGGTCTGCAAAATTATTCATGTTTAATATATCATACTTTATAGATACGAGTACCCACCTACATACGAATGATACGATATTATTTACTATCAATTTCAGTTACATAATACAGATGCATATACATAAGCGTTGTGTTTACTGGTACTAAAAGGTAGTTTTTTATTCAATAACCAATCCGTTCGTTAATGGTAACAGATTACCGCCAGTATTCAACGTGTGCGGTAAATAGCCGTCTGCAAGCAGCTTAAAATCCTGCCATTTTGAAATTTTAGAATGTAAAACTGAGATTTATTTACGCGATATGATAACATTGATAACGATTACAAACGTCACCTGTCCACGAAGCGTGAAAATGGTATTTGTTGCGCAAACACTCGCTGTACTTATATACCCATATTCAATCTTACCGGTAGTTAAAAGATCAATATTTCCATACAATGCATACCTGATACTGAATGAAAATAACACAGTTCTAATTCTCTCAGATATTGAATACAGGTATTGTTGCCGATTGATTACATTCACTGTTTGTTTTTTGAGCAAAAAAATCCTTCAACACAACATTATTAAGATATGCAGAACAGATTAAAATATATTGAAATATTGCATTGATCAAACAAAGCCATAAAGATAATAGGTGCATGCTAAAATAAATAATTGAATTCTTTTCGGCCTTGAAAATAAATGAGATTACGTCTACCTAAATAAATGAACTAAAAATAAGGTAGGTATCTAAGTACAATGGACTCAATGCATAATATGATCAGAAGTGAGATTCATTAATTAATATTATTTTGCTGAGGGAGGCTGGAATATTTTTTCTTCTCCTTTGTCACATGTTTGTTGTATATGTGGAGCATATGGACACGACGCGCTGTCTCCAAGAATCGTAATTCTTTCCACGTAAATGTTACATATTTTCTTTACTTTTATGGTGTTAGCTGTCAATTTATGGTGAAAATGCATTGTTGTAATTAAAATAAAACACAGTATAGTATAGTAGGTAGGTACTGATTCCACTTTTTTTTAAATTTTGGACCGGTTTCATTGTCAACTAATATAGAATGTACTTACAATAAAATAGATAATACTTATTTATATGTACCAACAAATTTTAAAAAAGAGCCAAACATGTTTATTGAAAATATGAATTGTTAAATTAACTTCTAAGAAATCGACTATACTAAATAAATCAAATATTCCACCAAGGCTGGCACACATACGTATACGTTTTTTTTTCAAATATCAAATGGCGAATTGAGATAACCGCTTTGACTCCGGAGTCCGGAACATTACACCAGTTAATTGTTTACTGGACATTGCGGCTTCGCTGGCCAGCTCTATGAGCTAGGTCTTGTTACCCGTTCAACATGTCCACGTAGCAGAGAAATACTGAATACCAACCAGATCATCTAGGAATGTCGAAAAATGTGTAAGAAAAGGGAAGAGCTGCTGAAGTCGATTCAACCAGATGTTGGGCCCACCGGACCGTCCGACAAGGTCGCCACAACGGCCAATTTTATTGTATTTAGAAAATTTGCAGTGTCTTACTGATATGTAAAGATCCCATCACTTACTTTTCTCAGTAGCTTTTGTTACTTGGTATTTAACTTTTGCTTCTACGTGCTCCGCTCTTCCATGTCTTAGGTATCTGCTCCTGAGACATTCTCATTCATAAACAAATGATGCTTCACACCCAAACGCAGGGTCCTGTGACACGCCCGATTAAAACTGGGTATGGTGCGGGGCGGTGTGGTTTAGTGGGGCCATTAATCTTAATGCTCATATTCCACGCGCAATGTTTTCATGGAAACAATATAATATTAGGTTTTGCTTTATTTTTATTTAGGTACCTACTTATATTTTTTTCACAACCTATTATTGTAAATAAACATGCATAATAATACCCACTGACTATTATTACCTATACATATAAAAAATGAATTAATAAATTAAAAGTATATTCCTAGAAAGGTTATCCCTGGTTGTGTGTAATTATTGAAAAGGCGATTCTATAAAATAAATCGCAAAAATAAACATCAAAATTGCATGCAATCAGAGGCAGTAAAGTTATTAAACAAACATAAACATAATTTAATAACATGATTGATCGAGATTCAATAAATTGAACAGAACGTAATGATTTCAGGAATACCTCACAACGAGCTTTCATGCTTTGATGTTGCTTCCAATGGGTAGTTCAACGAAGGTATTAATTAATTCATTGATATTTATTTACTAAAAAATAAAATATATCATTTTTAACATATTAATCAGTGGCGGATTTAAATTAATGTAAATTAAACAACCAACGTACATAGTATAAATATAAATATACCTACATATAATATGATTAGTAGTTTTTTTTTTGTTTTTTACAATTTACATGTATGTACATCTGTTTGATTGGTTATGCTATAGGTTGATGTTACTTGCATGGATTTTGTTATGTTATAATATAATAATCAAATTAGTCATGTTAATTGTACAACTAGTTTGAACTGTTTCGACGCCTCCTTTTAAATCTTCTAATGAATCGATTGCGTCATTTGCGTCAAAAATATCGCCACTAACATTAATCGTTGTTGCAAACAAATAACTTAATTAATAAAAATAAAATAATCAGAAAAAAACTTTTCCAAAACATCAAAGAATTTATTTAATTTCCTGTATCATAAAATCCTATTATAATATTGTTTGTAATCAATATCATCATCATCATCATCATCATCCTAAATCTATCCACTGCTGGATGAAGGCCTCTTGAAGCTGCTTCCACTTCTCTCGGTCCTGTGCATTGCGTTGCCACGTACTTCCGCAGAACTTTATCATTTCATCGATCCAGCGGCCTCTAGGTCTACCTTGCGGACGTTTTGTACTTCTTGGAGACCACTGGATGACTAGATTTGTCCAACGATTGTCTCTTCTTCGAGCAAAGTGTCCAGCCCATCTCCATTAAAGGCTTTTAATAAACTCTATTACATCGCAAACCCTTGTCTGCTTCCTTATACACTAATTCCCCTTTTTGCCCTTTCGCGTTATGCCCAGCATGCACCTCTCCATACCACGTTGTGCTACTCTAAGTTTCTGGATCTGTCTTTTACTTGGGGTCCATGTTTCACACGCATATGTGATCACGGGAAGCACAGACTGGTTGAACACTTTGCGCTTTAGGCACAGTGGAAGGTCACTTTTGAAGACATTATTTAGGCGGCCAAAAGCACTCCAGCCTAGCTTTACTCTGCGAACAATTTCATCAAATATACATCCATTTATATACACTTGTTGTCCCAGATAGATGTAGCTTTTCACCTGTTCGAGCTGAGTGCCATTGATGAGGATCTTCTGCATTCTTCCTCATTTTTGTTCTGAGTCTTGCGAGAAAATTACTATGTCATCGGCAAAGCACAGATGACTCAGGTATTCTCCATTTATGGGGATCCCTTTGTCATTCCAGCCAAGTTGCCTGAATAAGTCTTCAAGGGTAGCTGTTAAATATTTTAAGTGAAATTGTATCACCTTGTTGGACTCCTTTGCTGATAAGAAATCTGTACGATGGTTTATGGAGATTGATAGATGCTGTTGCGCTATTGTATATATTATTGAAAATATTTATATAGCGCCCAGGGATTCCTTGTTTTCTGAGTGCGTCGAGTATTGAACATTTCTTTATCGAATCGAACGCCTTCTCATAGTTTATAAAACCCATGCATAGTGGCAGTTTGTATTCCTGGCACCGCTCTATGATTTCTCTGACGACTTGGATATGGTCCATAGTGCTGTATCCACCTCTTAATCCGGCTTGTTCTCTCGGTTGGTTCTCGTCTAGTACATTTTGCAGACGGTTTGAGAGAATTTTTGTGAACGTCTTGTAGAGAATAGGGAGTAGACTTATTGGACGATAATTTTCTAGATCTTCTATGTCACTTTTTTGTGAAGAATGCCAATGCTGGCATTTTACATACTTCTGGGACATCCTCTTTGCGTATGCAGGCTGTGAACAATTGTGCAAGCACTTCATTTGCATTCTTTCCCGCTTTTTTGAGGATATCTATCGTTAGACCGTCTTCCCCCGGGGCTTTCCCACTTTTCATGTGACTTAAAGCATGGGTTACTTCCCAGGATGTAATTTCGGGAGTATGGTCTTCCGAATTTCTATTTCTCTAAAGATCTAAGTCTATAGTCGTATTGTCAGTGTCATCGCTATAGAGATCGCTGTAGAATGTTCCCAATTTCTGACGATAGTACCATCTTTTGCTTTTAGTGCTGTGATTTGACGTTTTCCTATCGACAAGCATTGCTTATTTTTGTTCAAACTTCTGCCTGCTTTCACAATTGCTTGTTTGAGGTTTACATTGAATTTACGAAGGTCTTCTCTTATCTTCCTTCGGAGATTTTTGCAAAGTGAGGAAAACTCCATATCGTTTTGTGCCTGTATATCGATCTTGGTTTTACTTCTCTGCTCCATAAGATTCAGTGTTGCCTTCAAAAGCTTGGTGGAAGGGTGACTTCCGAGCTTTTTACGCCTGATTTTTCTGCACATTGTAGAATGATATTCGTTATATCCTCCGCTTTGGATAGGGAAACAGTTTCGTTCTCATCTAAGAAAGCTGATAGTGCATTTTTGAATTCGCCTTGGAATTCAGTATTGTTCTGCAAGTATATTCGAGTAGTTGACTTCTTCTGCAGTTTGGAACTTTCTGATTTGATGTTCAATTTCATCTTACATCTCACCATCCGGTGATCGCTACCAGTGTTAAACTGATTGATCACCTTACAGTTTAAAAATGTATTTTTTCTGTCAGTGAGGATGTAGTCCATTTCGCTGGTCCTTCGGCTGACGGGCTTCTCCACGTCCATTTACGTGTAGGTTTATGTTGAAAAAAGGAATTCATGATGTGAAGATTGTTGGTTTCAGCAAACTCCACAAGCATGTTCCCTTTACCATCCCTTGAGCCATGTTCGAAATGTCCGACCGCTACGTCATCTCTTTGGTATGATCCAAATCTCCCATTATGATGTTGAAGTGGTATTTACTTTTATTTTTCAAAGATGTTATTTCCTCGTAAAACTCTTCCACTTTTTCATCATTATAGCTCTGTGTCGGAGCATATGCTTGCAAAATCTGAATCCGGTACCTAGCATTGATTTTGAGTATCACGCTTGCGACCCTGTTAGAAATGCAGTTGAATTCGACTATGCGGTCTTTCCAGGTTTTCTTAACAATAAATCCAACACCGCTCGTGCGTCCTTCATTGTTTCCTTTGTAATAAATACAGCACATGTCCACTTTGTAAAGTGATAATACCCTCACCTTTACGTCTTACTTCGCTGAGTCCGACAACATCCCAGTGGATTCGTGAGCTCTTTTTGTACCGCTACAAGTTTGGCATCGCTGGACAATGTTCTTCTGTTGGCAGCCTTTTCCGGGTCTCCGGGGATTGTTAGCACTCTCTGCCTTCCTTCGCTGATCGATGCCTTGATCAGTGTAAGGTTGGCCTCCGGAGAATGAGGGACGGGTTTTAGAAGTTTTCGTTTTCATTTTTTAACGTTTTGGACATAACACACCACGCTGTCCAGACGGGTTGGTGTGTGGTTTTTCTGTCAGGGTGATCCTTCCCGTAGCCAAAGGTCTCTCGTTTTAAGGCGCCAGAGTTTCGCCTTGCACCCTTCTCTATTAGCTACAGATATTATGTTGCGTTATACAGCACATTATCTGCATTGCCCGGGGGACGCCGCGCGGAGGCTAAAGATAGGATTTGCTGACTTTCTTGGACAGTGGCGTCTCAACATTTTTTAGAAGTATACCTATTGGCATCAGTATACATCATTGAGGCCATAGTCAGCCTTTGCCCACCCAATTGTAATCAATATACGGTTGTACTATTGCACTACGAGGAATCAGCTACTTAAAAATGATTTATGATAATATAGTTCACTTACCTAATGAAATTTGTGTACCTCTACCCGTAACAATAAACACTAATTTTAGAATGCAGATACACATGATTTTTTTCGGCTTATTGGATTTATTCCAGCAGCGTTGTACCTTGTACCTATTTGCATAATATGTAGGTACTAGTGATATCTATTTATTTATATATCGTTCTCTTCTATAGCTATCTACTAAATATTTTATTTATTCATAAAACGTATTTTGATCTAGATGCCTACCCGTATTTGGGCAATGTACAGTAGCTAGAAGTAGCATACCGAGTAAAAGTAATAAAATACAACGTAAAAATACTGAAGACAAATAATATGTACCTAGTTGTTGTTAATAAGAATTATAAGTTATAGAAAAGTATGAATTAGGTAAGAATATAAAATAGTAACATTAAAATTCATCATCATCAGCCGGGGTTGATCCACTGCTGGATGAAGGCCTCCCTTAGCCCTATCCACTCTTCTCGGTCCCTAATTCTTTGCCGCCACGTACATCCACCGAACTTTATGAGCTCGTCTTTCTAATAGGTTTTAGGGCGTCCCTGTGGGCGTTTAGTGGCCTTTGGGTACCACTGTATGACGACATTTGTTCAGCGGTTGTCTACTCGCCGAGCGACATTCCAGCTCATTGCCATTTCGTCTGCTTAGTGACCTCTATCATATCGCGTACTACGTTTGCTTCCTTATTCTTTGGTTTATTTTGATATCTTTACCAACATGCATCTTTTCATGCAATTATAAACAAAAACTACTATATAAACTATTTCAATGCTGTAAATCAATGCACACTCTGACTATTAGAATAGGCCTTACATATAGGTATAGGTCACAATAATTAATGGTCAAAATCACAAAATTTAAATTAGAACCAAACAGGTCTAATAAATATAATACATTTTCTTTTCTACGATTCTTAGGTTATAGGTACTGGGCTGACACTTCATAATTCTTTATCGGTGCTACAAGTGCAATCTATTCGTTTCAGGGATTACGTGAAAAGAGATGCACGAAGTGGCAGTATATCGACAAAGATGTTTACGGCCTTGTTGCCCCTTATGCGTCTGAGCTGAAACATAATTGTTCAAGTAGTAGTCAGTAATTATTTATTTCTTTATTTATGTGTCTAATTGCATCGAAAACCTTGCACGTAATAATAATTGCTACTAAAAGATGAGTCAGCATGATTTCATCTAAATTGAAATATCAAAAATAATAATTTAATATTTCTTTTCGCTAAGTGTTTCTTTTTTGCATTTTTAAACGTTTTAGAGTTTTTTTTTATTAATACGATGAAAAAATGCAGCATAAACATACGCCAACAATTCGCTTGTTTTTATCGCATTCACGATCTTGTAAATTCAACAAATAAGTGCAATAAAAAATGATTAAATAATCGTTCAATTAAAATGTTTTAAGCGCCATTCTGGTCTATAGTTGGTCTGCCAAACAAGAGTAAAAGTTAAAGGCAATGGCTATTACGCTAATCACACCGTAATAATAATTCCTTGTGGCTAAACACAGGTTGCCTCCTGAAATGCAAACATGGCGATGGATGTAGGCAGAGCCGGTCATATAAAAAAGATGGGAGTCGGCAGCCGTGAGATAAAAATAACAATTTAATCGCGTTATCATGAGGTTCAAATCTACGAACAATAAAAATATTCGATAACATATACATAATACCTATGTATAGTAGCTTCATATAACTCAAATACTAGGTAGGTATCTACTAGAAATGTTGTTTTACAAAATAAAGGTAAAATTATTGAAGTTATACTTCTTTAGGCGCGTTTGGGAAAACAGATCAGATTGTATTTTTGGCGAGAGACGAAGTTGCGCGCGCAAATGTAACGCATTAATTTGGCGTGGGACGGAAGTTTTGCCCGCTGATGCAACATAATTTACTTTGCGCGGCGACGTTCGGGTGTTCTAAATGCTGGAGGTTTGTAATTTTCAGCTGTGATATTGAAGGGCTGTGGCTTGGGCCGGTTGGGTAAAGACTGACTGGTGCAACTTTTATTTATGAGTAAAATTATATATCAATAAATAAAGAAAATTGTGAATGTTGAGTTGGTAAATAATTCAAACAATGGTATGTGGTAAATTTACAATTCTTAGACACTTCATACACAAAAATACATATTTTTACAGTATAGGATAATATTTGTCGTATATCCCATATCAATTTATTTATTAGCG
The DNA here is from genome assembly GCF_057557595.1 of Rhyacophila brunnea. Lineage (NCBI taxonomy): Eukaryota > Metazoa > Arthropoda > Insecta > Trichoptera > Rhyacophilidae > Rhyacophila > Rhyacophila brunnea. The sequence goes on along the minus strand of NW_028232796.1, from coordinate 602,269 downwards.
GTTTATAATAATTGAAGACAATAATAATTATTATGTTTCATCACAAAAGCCAATATCACGTTTCAGTTAAACAATTAAAAAGGCTATGTTTTACTTTTGATATCTAATATATTATAATTGTTATCGAAAATAGTTGTAGTCATCTGTTTAAGCAAGCAAAGATGGTCGAAATAGCTAACACAAATAAATAACACAGGTTTTGAGATTTTTTTCTTCCAAAGTAGGTACATTCTGCAATAATATTTTGTTTTGTTACGCCAAAGAATTATAACTTCTAACGCGCGTACATAAGTACCGATTTTTATTTTATAATATCACGTTACAATAAAAATATAATATCTAATAAGCCAGATTTCTATTATTATTATAATAAATTTAATTTATTATGTTTCCTGTATTCTAAAATCCGGTAGAAAGGTAGGTATAATATTAATATAATAAAAATATAATAGTTAATAATACCATTATATATTATTTAGAGTGACAAACGTTCAATTATTTATACATATTTCTTATATACATAGTATAAAATATTATTTCAAAATATGGCCATATGTGTAGGTATGTGTTGCAAACAATGACATTAATATGGACGAAGCATCTGGGAAAAAAAATGACACTTACTTTTTTGTCGGGTCTGCCGAATGGCATAATCTGTTCTATTGCCATTTACAATAAAGGTGATATTGCTATAAATTCCTGATGCTTTTTGTCGGAGCTGCCGAATGGTTTGGTTCGAACGGGTTCGCTCAAATGAACATTGACACTAGAAACACTGATCTAACGCCATTACAATAAAGGTGATATTGCTATAAATTCCCAATGCGTAATGGAAATTGGGTGACGTCTACCTATACATGTGCGAATGTCGCTATGCGCGAATTTACTTGCTAGCTACTGTACTGAGTGCGTTGTCCATTAATAATGTCATTGGTTACAAGCTATATAAAATCTACATTGTCCATCGATCTGACTACAATAGTCAGCTTTACTATAATTATTTAATATAGGAAAATTCAAAACATAATAGGTATTAAGATTTTTTTAATAAAGCGAATTTCTACTTAAGAAGATAATATTTTTTTAATCCATTTGTAGTTGTATAGGTACTATTCTAAAATCAACACTATATTACAGTGTGCACATTGCAACAAAAAATTTAAAATATATCTCTTGTCAAAATAAAAATTTTCGTGTTCTACATTGAAAAAGATTTTTTTCGTTTATCAATATAGATAGTAATCGTACTGTTGAAAATGGGTCACACTGACAATGTTCCGTTTTTAAATTTCCCAAATCTGGACACAAATTCTATTGATTTATTAGCAAATCATAGCTTTCAACTTCTTCGCCTCATCACGCTACAGGACAATCACAAGGTCGCGCGAACTGTAGCGCGTAAATCGCTGTTGTAGGTTCTTTGTAGAGTGAGGGAGGGTAGGCACTAAGTATTAAAAGTATTAAAGTTATTTTCAATGTTCTACAATCCAGAGTCGATATTTAACCAAGGTACACAATTTTGGCATTTTGAATTTAAATTCTAATCAATGAAAGATTTCTTGAACTAGTTCAGTGTCGACCCCACAAGAGGTTTGCAGAGCCATATTATGTTTGAAAATTATTAAATTTATTGTATTTATCTGAGTTAATAATCATAATATATAAGTCCAATAAATGTTATTTTAAGTAGAATATGAATGAATGGTTAAAATAGAGTTTACTGTTGTAGCAAGATTTTTCTAAACGCATAATCATATTAAATAAACTCTATAAGATTCCAAGATAAACTCATAAACACCAACATTACAAATGATACAAATAACTGACTGACATGTACCTAGTCATAACACATTTAAGATATATAAATACACACCTTTTCTTTATTATTTTCTTCAAATAATAAAAGTATACTTACTTAAATACCTACCGTAGAAGCATGACGTTTCTTTGATTTTTATACCATAACATAAATTTTTAAGGTGTTTTATAAGACAATATTAGTACAATATGTATGTAATCCCTAATAATTAGTTATCTAGTTAGGTATGTATAGTAGTGTAATGTTTATACTTATAAAAATAAAGATATAAAAATATTCTAGTTAAAATAATAGTATGTTTTTGGCTTCAAGGCTTTCTCAATCATAATATATCTGCATACGTATATCGAAATACAGAGTCAATTCGAGTACCTACATGGAGTACGCGGGGCTTGGATTTTAAGCGGTTGGTAATAAGTGCTCTTAGGATGACCGGTTGATTTAGATGTGTGTTCATTTCATAGCAACATGCGTCCGCACGTTATTCATAGACAGCGCCTACTTACAAGAAGAAATTCTTAATCGGATGAGTGAGTTTTGTACTTAACTGACCGAACAAAAACAAAGCGCGTTACAAACGGGAAAGCAATTTACCCGATTTTAAAGCCAACAAACTGTCTAATAATTGTAATGTATTTTGTATAGACAGCTATGAAGATAATAAGAATAAGTATTAATTTTCTGCGGTTTGACGACGGTATTATAAAATTACCGCATTGCTGTAATCCGTTGTATCTTAATGGTACAAAATAATGTCGTCTACATAACAATACTAATAATTATTATTTAATCTATTTATTTACATAGTTTTATTTAAATAGTAATAATAGATTTAGACCTTGTCCACATGGCGCGTTTTGACTCGCAGACATTTCAGGTACATGTGACCTCATTGAGCCGTCCGTACGCACTCACGCCATGATGACTGTCGCGCGCGGTCGAGGTACTGGTGATCACATCGAGGTGTCCACGTGCACTCGCGGCGAGACAAACTCCATGTGGACAAGACCTTAAGAATATAGCATTCATTATTAAACATACTGCATTTGGACATACCTAATAATGGTTTTGAAACAATTCAAGAACGGATAGATTATTGTGTAAATAGCTAGAAATAAAAACCTACCTTTAAGTGCCAATGGTTGCTCGCATGCTAGTAGACATGATGTCTAAGCTAAATGAATGCCCCTGTATATTGTAAGTGCTCGGCCGTAGTGGTTTGGCGGGCGCGGCGCGGCGGCGTCTTGCAAAACTCAAACGTATAACCGTGTGTATTATGCCCCAAAAAAGATACTGTCTAAGAAAATCTCACACATGGTTATACGTTTGAGTTTCCCAAGACGCCGCCGCGCCGCGCCCGCCAAACCAGTACGGCTGAGCAAACTGACTATATGATTTGATAAACATGCATAAATTGAAATACCATGAAACATACTAACAATACCACCCCCGTAGAGTTGAAGTACACTACACAGTTTATCATTTCTGAGAGTATACATTTTATTACCATTTTCAAAAGACACTCGCACCTTCCGATCTCTTTATTTCAGAAGCGAGAAAGAGACAGCGCGAACCATCCCTCTCACGCGCTGTCACAATGATTTCCCGACGAGTATCAATACATAATTTTTATTTCTTTATTAAAACTTACATGCTATTTTTTATTTACTACACATTTTAAGAATAAAAACTTAATCTATTTAGCATCTTTACTTCATTCCTCACCTCGCATACTTTTATTTATCATTTTTTCTCCCGCCTAGTGTATGCCAGCGCATACGCCGGGCGAGGGCTCAACCTGAAATAGAAAGGAATTTTAACGATCATCCAAGGAATTTTAGTCACGTGTTTTATAAAGCCGGCTGGTTAAAGATTGGGTGACAATGTTTGGACCGTCGAATATATGTATATTTTTATTGGTATTTAGCCTGCAGTTTATGTTGGTGTTAATACGAGTACATAATTTGGTTATCCGAAACAAAATTTTGAAATGTTTGCACATATTGAGACATGAACCTGTTTCCATCGGAATGTGACCAATATGCTTTACCAATTAAGCAACCAGGATAATACTAATTATTCCGATATCCTCAAAAATATGCATTTAAAATCCTATCTCTAATTATGTATACGTATATATTTTTTCCACTATGTAAGTAACCATGCTTCAAAGGTATTCCAAATGTAATCGTTTAAATCTTCTGATGAATCGATAGCGTCATCTGTATCAAATAAAATTGCTGCTGGTTACAAAAAGAAACTTTGTTTCAAAACCATTATAAAGGATCATACAACGTAAACGTAAATACCACTTTAATTAATAATATTATAATAAACATCTGGTATCTCGTCGAAAAATATTTTTACCGAGTTAGACTTGAATCTGTATTGATTTGATTTTAGGCAATAACTAATAGCTCTTTGACACTAAATATATATATTTTTTAGTGATTCTATGCGTTATTGAGTCTTGCAAAGTATACAGCAGGATCGTGGGAAAAGCCATCATGAGTAAAACAAGTATAGAATAGTAATCTCAGTCATTGGGATTATATTGTCAATAGAGAATTATTTCAAAATGATGATAATTCAAAATATTTGATTTTAGTGATTCTATGCATTATTGAGTGTTGTAAAGTATACAGCAGATCGTGGGAAAGCCATCATGAGTAAAACAAGTATAGAATAGTTAATCTCAGTCATTAGGATTATATTGTCAATAGAGAAAGATTTTAAAATGAGGATAATTCAAAATATTTGATTATTTATTTGAATTATTGTGGTATTTAGTGACATTTAAACGATAATACAATCATATTTGTAGGTACTACTCTCTTAAAAATTGAATGAAAGCAAGATGAACCCGAGGCGGAGTAAAGTGGTAGGGTAGGGTTATCGATAAATTAACGAAATACTTCTGTGGAAATGACATCGTCAGTTTATTAAAAATGTTCAAAACGAATACAACACTAATTTTGTCAAATTTGAATGCGGGACCACCTTGATAGGAATCTGAGATTTATTCAGATTGCCGAATGCCTTTCTCAATATAAATTATTCTGTAGTTATAAAACATTATTAACCACATTTATTAAAATATTTTTTTTTATAATCACCGATTAAACGGGTAAAATATTAAAATTATTAATTGAGATACCTAGCATTTTTCTACTTGCGATACTTTCATTTTTTTAAAATACCTAATATAATAATAGTTATATTTTTAGTTTTATTATAGAATTATAATATTGTGATTATGTAGTGTGGAGATTTGTACATAATAGAGAGTGATGGAGTGGATAGGAACAATGACTAGGACCGGATACCCGGGACTTTTTTACCAGACTGGAGTGTTCCTTGACACTTCTTCAAATGCAATAATATTATTATGTTACACACAATAATCTTGGTCTCGGTGTGAATATTGAAAAATATATGTACCGACTTGTCGTAATATACAACGTTTTTATTAGGTCGTATTCTTATTTGTTCGGTGGTTGTTTGTCCGGTACAAATCTTGCAATCGTATTTAATTAATCTCCCGACTAGCTAGACATTTGAAACTTTTAGAATACATCAGAACACGATGCCAATGCATTTTTTTATTACTTTTAGCCATCTTTAAGTAGAATTAAATTCATATTCAATTAATTCTGTTTTGTATGAAAAGTTATTTCGGAAGAAATCCGTAATCCAATCCACTATTATTGGTTGCTAGGAAATTATTAATATATACGTGCGTTACTATGGAAATCAATATGAGTGTCAAAATGACATTTCAGTATTATATCTATCAAATACAATTTTTTTTATCGTTTAAGCTAGTCGAGTCAAGTTTATATGATTCAACAGAAAATTTAAAAAAGTAGTTTATAAAAAGTTCTTTTAATGTTGTAATTATTACATTTAATTTTTACACAAATTATACGGTTATTTTTTTGCCATGATAATTATACCAAAATATTGTTGCGCCCAGTTTTGATGTTTGACTATATTATTATCCCAGTCGAGACGATTTTCAATATACGACTGGGCTAATACTAATTCAAATCGGTAATAGGTAGAGAGCGATAGTTGGTTCAAAAGTCAAGTTCCGGGACAGTATTAAAAAAAATCAGCAATAGATTCTTTTTCGATTTTTGAAAAATTCCAAAGTCAACATAAATTCCATAACTCTATCAGTGTCATATTTAGACTCATGTCATATTTAGAATTTGATTGAGATCATTGCAAACATTTAAGTAAAGTCTTCATCTATAACCATGCAGTATCTCTAAAGCTTTTATATTTAAAACGATGTTGTTTAATAGTACGACCACTTACACAAATAGAGAAACTAGAGTTTCCTTCTTAGATATTTTTTAAGAACCTGTGTCGTATACCTACTCGGGTTGTCATACCTTCAATATAAGTCAATTTATCAAAGTTACCGGAGAACAGCGTTCACTAATTTTTGACCAAAACATAAGATACAATGTCGAAAAAAAACAACAAATTACTTTGAGAATTTGCATTTATAATATGTCTCGAGCAGCGGTGGTCTCATAAATCGATTATCGAAAAATATATTAGCAATGGGTGGAATGTAAATTCGGTTTATGAAACTATGCCACGATTTTTCAAAAACGCATCACCATATTAACGATATGGCGCCATATTGGTTTATTTGATTAATCGCATATCATGTTAATATTTTTTTCACCGAAAGATTTACATTTTTCGTATTATTTACGCGAAATGAATATTTAAATATTATTCAATGATATATTGTATGACTGGAAACTAGTGTTTATTGATTTGATGAGTATCTAATAAATTTTAGTTCTTTAATAATAATTATTGCTTTGCATATAATATTTTAATTATACTTACTTATTTACAAATTATTTGTATGATAAATTAAAATGCCATTATAACTTATGTATGGAGTTTTATTTTATTAAATTATTTAAAGTATTTGAGTCATCTAGTAGATGAAGAGTTTCCCAAGCTTTTTTTGAACTACCGCCCCTTTTAAATCTGAAGCATGGATTTATATTCTTTAGATTTTTAAATAGTCTAAAGCCACCCCCTTCTTTAATCTTCTAGCTCCGATTAGGTGGAACCACTAATATATAATAAATCACAAATGTTTATTTTGACTAAGTAGGTAGGTATGTATTTATTTCATGTAATTGAAATCATATGTGTAATCTTTTCACCATGCTCACTTAGTGAATGCTAAGTAGGAACTTAGCACTAAACGCCTTTCTTTAAAATCCGTACAGTTGTAATTTAAGGTTATTCTTCAATCTATGTAAACGAAAAGCTATTCGGAATATAATTAACTATTTCCTTTATTCAACGAATAACTCACAAGATTTAAGAATGTACCATTCTAATTATTGAACATACCTACATAATTTTGAAAAACACTGAACCGATTCAAATTTCGATTTCGATTTTCGAAGATCGATTGCCAAAGTAGCTTGATTTAGAAGAGCTCTGATGAGTGGGTATTAAAAGTGCCCAATAGTTAAAATTTGTCGCAATTAGTATGTCAACGCGTAGCATAGAGGTAATGCGGGGATGGGGCGTAAACCCGGGAGATGCAGGGTTCGATTCGCTGCCGGGGTGGCTTACTTTTTTCAAAAAAAGATTTTTTCTATTGGTTATAATATATTATTTTCTCAGAAAATGTTTTTCAAAATATGTAGGTATGTTCTATTCGATATAATTAAACATATTGTGATCTTCACTGATAGCTATTTATTATTAATTTATTAAGCACAATATTATATAAATATAACTTTTGTATATTATGAACGGTTGATTGCAACGGTTTGATTGAATTCGATGTTTTATAGTCTAAACTAAATGTTTTAACTACAAAATATTGATTCTTGAAACAAAAATATTGTTATAGGTATAAACTACATAAGGATTGCTAATATAGATATATATTATATTACATGATATTCTGATATGATATGAGATACATTCTTTACAATAATACTAATAGGAATACAGTTATCATGGTATTATATATTTCCTTCAGAAATTCTTATATAATATGACCCCAGTAATTAATTATGTTTTGTTGATTTCGCAAGAACTACTATTTTGTAGCTACTGAATTTCGACACTAAGTCATATATTATAATATTATGCTCTTGTCAAAGAGTAGATGGCGTTGTCTCTTATGACATTGGACAATAATATTTATATGTAAAGCAGATATATGTAATAATATTGTTACCTATAAGCAGTGGCGGCCGGTTGTTTCCAAAATTGCTTTCATTGGGGTGCACTCAAAATTTTCTTACCTTATTTAAAAAGCATATCAATTCAGCGTTGTTTCTGTTTAGCGAACACCTCAATCACTTCTCATTAAAGTCTTGAACTGTTTGTAAAAGTTTTTTCTCAATGCTTAAGGGGGGACATGCTCGTCGAAGGTCAAAATTGAGTTTTTATTGTATTTTCAAACCATGATCCTGGACACTCCTTGAACGTTGTAGATAATCTATTTATATAATTTTGAAGCCTTATTATCCTTTATAGTTATTTTAAACATTTGATGACTGCATAAAGTATTTTTGTTACATAAAATAGTATTCTTTTAAACCTCTCGCTCTAATGTTTTAGAATATAGTCATATTTCGGTACATAACTGTGCAGTGGTGTTAAGATTTTTTACATTTATTAATTTTTAAACGCATTTATGAAACCATTAGTATAATTTATTACGAGATAATTTTTGTAAAATATTCACGATAAAAAATTATATTGATAATCTCTGTGATCCCAAATTTGACAAGAATTAGGCATTTTATTATTCAAAAAATCGGCAAGATTAATACATTTGAAGATGATTCTAAAGATATTTATTATAAGCTATATCTTTGACTATTCAAGTGTGATAAACATCTTATGAATAATGATTGCTTTATAATAATTATTGACCTAAGAATAAGGTAGTGTTTTTTTGAAATACGCCATTTGTTTTGTCATTCCCTAGTGGTTAAGCTACAACATACGGCCGTAGCCATAAATTGACAAACTATAATTAAATTAGGGAGTAAAATTATGTTAACGCGCGTGTTTGAACATGTACCTAACCGATTTTTTTAAAAAAAAATTTTAAACAGTACATGTTCAAACACGCGCGTCAATATTATTTTACTCCCTATTTCAATTTAAGTTTGTCAATTTATGGCTACGGCCGTATGTTGTAGCTTAACCACTGGGGAATGACAAAAGAAATGGCATATTTCAAAAAAACACTACCTTTTTCTTAGGTCAATAATTATTACAAAGCAATCATTATTCATAAGATGTTTATCACACTTGAATGGTCAAAGATATAGCTTATAATAAGTATCTTTAGAATCATCTTCAAATGTGTTAATCTTGCCGATTTTTTGAATAATAAAATGCCTAATTCTTGTCAAATTTGGGATCACAGAGATTATCAATATAATTTTTTATCGTGAATATTTTACAAAAATTATCTCGAAATAAATTATACTAATGGTTTCATAAATGCGTTTAAAAATTAATAAATGTAAAAAATCTTAACACCACTGCACAGTTATGTGCCGAAATATGACTATATTCTAAAACATTAGAGCGAGAGGTTTAAAAGAATACTATTTTATGTAACAAAAATACTTTATGCAGTCATCAAATGTTTAAAATAACTATAAAGGATAATAAGGCTTCAAAATTATATAAATAGATTATCTACAACGTTTAAGGAGTGTCCAGGATCATGGTTTGAAAATACATTAAAAACTCAATTTTGACCTACGACGAGCACGTGGGCCGTTAACACAGGTAGACATGTTAAGTCAGTCGATTCATGGTAAGTATTTCTGAAAGACGATTCAATTCTTTTAATGGTTGAAAAACACTTTTCAATTTCCACAGATGTCATCGGACCATCCTTTTTTTATTCTGACTCTTATTATTATTATTGATAAAGTCTACGTTTACCGACATCATTTTAAAACACGTACACTTCACTGATTGAACTATAATTATAAGTATTAAGTATTATAAATCTTTTATTCAAAATGTATCATTTTAAAACACATACACTTCCCTGATTAAACAATAAGTATATATATTGTTATGAATTTATTTTTATGAACAAAACTATCGAAATAACGTGACAAAACACCTAAAAAGCCGACTATAACGACGACCGCAGAAATCATACTGAATTGTATGTAAGAAATAATATTTGAAGAAAATATTAAAAAAAACAAAACTATCGATTGTTTTGAATAGGTAGGTACGTATTTTTCGACTCTCGACAAATCGTCAGTTTCTTCGTCTACAAAAAGCAATAAAACTCCAGCAAAATGCCTGCATTGTTAAAAATATGACATCATGTTATACATATTCACTCACTATGAGAAAGAACATGGTAACTGAGATTTTAATTTTTTATAAATTATATTCAAATATTTGCAAATATAGAAGGAATAAAGGATCGATCCAAAATATTTATGTTGATAATCAATTTTTATTCATTATCAGCCTATTTTCAATGAATTTATATGAGATTTAAATAAAAAAAATCTATTTTTTTATCAATCCTGCTAAATCTCAGTTACTACATTTTTCCGCGTAACTTTTGAGCTGCGTCCCTAATGGTCATAAAATTGTATGTATTCATGAGTTATTTATCGTTTTCACGTGTCGGCTTGAACTGTTATTACCCAATGTAATATGAACGGCAAACTAAGATCCATATTTGTGCGTTCCGACGAGCGCACGAATTCGGTGACTGTTTACTGAGTATATGCTTTTGGTATAAATTTACATGGATTAAATTGCGATAAACGAGTGATGACTTATGAATAGCATTGTTGCACATTGAGTGATGTTTAAGAAAAAGCAGTGCAGCGCACATGCATGGTGTTAGAGGAGCCGCCGCTGCCTATAAGTGTAAATATTATGTAACTTTAAATGTATTAAGAATATATCACTATTCTAAAAAATAAACGTTGTTCCCATAATTAAAGTCGGAACATGCACTATTGCTGGTATAAAAAATATTTAAAAAAAACACAGGTGTGAACGCGAATAAAAAAATTGTTTAATTAAATGACAAATGTCCCCGCCGGGCGATCGCGTGATTCACACCACAGCAGGTACAGAGCGACCCAGCGGGCAGCGAACAAAACCATCTCACAATGCATTACATTAGTGATCGTTATGAGGGGAAGTACATGATGGCAACTTCATTATATTTGGCCGGACGTTTAAGCTGTTGCGTGGTCCGTTAATCAAATACAATGTGAATAATTTGCCCTTTTTCGGGTACCGGGTGGTTGAGGGTGGTTTCAAACCAACCCGGGAAATGATCGTATAAAAATCGTTATCTTGTCTGAAAGTCGATGCAAGGAATGTCACGAATCGTTATTAGATATTTAAACGACTGATTAATGAATGACGAAAACTTGTCAACACACGTGGTTCGTAGAAGGAGATGCGCATATAACTAGGAACTAGTGACAGGAGTAACATGATATTCGCAAGTGCGAGTATTCACAGAAAATAATAAAAAAGCCTTGCAAGCATTTTAAATTCTTATAATATCGACTAAATAGGTAGGTATGTAAATACGAACTATTATTTTCCATGTGACATTTAAACCATAAACAATGGATCCATTTCGACATCTACTAATTTTATTGGGATATAAATTTAAAAAAAATCGGTGTATGTACTTACGTACGCGCGTTAGAAGTTATACTTCTTTGGCGTAACAAAATAAAATAATCGCATACCGCGTTAGTCAAAATTCACATCAACCAAAAATCTTCAAACAGTTAGAAAATTGTTTTCACCTAAACTAAATATGTAATACCAAACAAAAGTAACGTACTTATCACACTTAAAAATAGGTGTTAAACTTAGTTTTGACAGCTAATCACATATAAAAAGGAGTAGGTACAATTCACAACGTGAAAGAATATTTTTCACCAAGCAAAATAATCCATAGTCCTTATTATATGGTCACTATGGTCGGCTATGATCACATCATTGCGCGAGACGTCATGTTTCAGATCTGTCAAATAATAAAGTATGATATAAGATAGAATTGACGTTTTAATAGCCCCATATACAAAAATAGAATAAAGGAGGGCTGCTTATTGGAGTGCCGCTGTCTTATTTGTAGACTTATTTTATTTTGGACAACAATAATAAATTCGTTTCCTAGGCAACGGAAGAATTCAAAACTATAATTTTATACTGTATAATCGTCACGATTGCATTATCATACTGTGGCGTAAAGGCAGTGCGTTCGACTGATAACCGAACAAACGTGTTTCGAATCCAATCGAGTACGATTTTTTTCGTGTGAAAAAATAAATTATATGTTACATGTCACACGCCAAAAATACACTCTGATCTGATTTTCCAAACGCGCCTAAAGAAGTATAACTTCAAAAAAAGGGATCAAGTTTAAAGCTATCTTCATCATCAATCTTATCACAATGCATTATTTAATTCAGTTGACCACTGATTAACTAACAATTAAACCATTAAAAGTTTATATTGTGCCGTTTGCATACTTTTTCCGTTCTTGACATTTAAAAAAAAAATAATAGTAAGGAAATCTGAATTAAAAAAATGGCCATAATAGTGATGATGGGATTTGATGTAACGTCACTAATTAATTAGTGTTTAATGACTGTCACAGTTTATAGTTTCCTACAGTCAAACTGTTTGGTATATTATGCATATTATACTTCATTTTGATTAAATCGATTTAACGTACCTACCTAACTCAACATTATATTGTAATTGTATGACTTGCATAGTAAAACAGTTAAGTAGGTATACTATGATGACTTATACATTATTTCATTGTTGGATAAATGATCAATATGATTTCGACTTCTATGCACTGGTGCCATTATTGGTAGTGTTCGAGCTTTTGTGGACTGTAATTTTGACGGATGCGACCCATCGCCAATAAAAGATACATAAAAGGTTAAAGAGGATAGCCATTCAATTTCAAAACTTAATTAATAAAAACTGATTTACCTATATACCAATTATGTCCTACCATTTTGGCGCGAAGAGCTACTTAAATAAAACTCCATTTCCATTACATTTACTCTAATCCCCTAAATTATAATATATATATCCTATACTTATATATTACATAAAAGTTGGATCATTGCAATATTAATTATTATAGTCATTCATTATATTATTATAGATATTATGTAAATCAACACTCGACAAAATTGCGCCGCTGGCAATATTTTAGGTACCTATCTATCGTAAGTTAACTTTATAAGAGAAGCAAATAATTAAAATACGGTACTCTGTGAGATTGGAAAAGGGAATTGGATATTATAATTATAATAAACATAATAATTATTATAATAGTTGAAAATCACAGATTAATATTTTTTTAGGAACCATAAGATTATTTTTACAATGGGACTAAGGCTGACACAGGTTATATATTTTACAGTCTATTTCTCATATTTGTTGAAGAAAACCTTCTTTTATAGAGACAGATCCTGAATAAATTATGAAAATGTAGCAAAATGGAATCTCTGCGTTCGCTCATATTAATACCTACAAGCTAACAATATGTAATTATCTCGTATTTTACATTAAAAACTTTGGATACTTCCTACAACTTACTGCATGTTGTTTGTTTCGATTAATGGATTATTCCTGTTTTAATAAGGTCTTTATAATCGTCATCATCAGCCGGGGTCGATCCACTGCTGGATGAAGGCCTCAACTAGCTCTATGCACTCTTATCGGTCCCTAGTTCTTTGCTGCCACGTAAATCCACCGAACATTAGGAGTTTGTCTATCCAACGCGTTTTAGGTCGTTTAGTGCCTCTTGGATACCACTTTATCATAGCATTTCTCCAGTGGCTGTCCATTGCATTTCATCTGCTTACCGACCTATATCATATCGCGTCTGTAAGCATGTGGAACATGGATTCTGTACGAGAAATCCAAAATAAAGTTATAAAATGTATTATTATCATTCATTATTTGCTACATACGATAAGGAGGAAATCCCATAGTAAGCCGGTTTTATTATGTCACTATTAAAAGTGCAAAAGTCTTTATATAATAATAACCGTTAATTCCCTATCCGCTAATATGTCTCGCTCACGTACAGTATGTTAGCGGTTATTTTAAAAGCGATGTCTGAAATTAAATGATATTTTTATGACGATAAAGTTTTATGTTCTAAGTATCCACATACATAAAATTACAATATGTTAACGGTGGTGCATTTAAAGGAAACATTACCATACATTATTGTTTTAACAAGTGTGAATACCACACTTAGTCTCCCACTGGGACACTTCAACGAGTTTATAAATCAATGCACCTGATGGAATAAATAAGACGATAATATAGTCACCCCGCGACGAACATTGCATTGATACTATCTTACAACCATATTATTTATATATTTTTTATCTTAGATAAGTATATGTTGAGAATTTAACGTAAAAAATAATTTTAGTTTAGAGTATTAGGTGCATAATATTATGTATCAGTGGCGGTTTTATGTACCTACGTGAATATCCAAAGCACTGACAGGTTTGAAGTTCCCTTTGTGAAAAGTTTACCTATGTGACAAACCGTCATCAACTGTTCAAGATACAGCCATAGTTAGTTATGTTACCAGATTTTTATGCTTGTACCTATGTCAATTTCCATAAAATACATTGGTAATTATTAAATCAATACACATATTTACATTAGTACTTAGTATTTTTTTGATGACTTCTTTTTTATTTTGAAACAATTTAAATATAGGTAGGTACTTACCTTAACCGATAACTACGTACCTATATGTTTTTTTAATTTAAATAATCATCCAATTTAATGACATTTAAAATATAGAAAAAATACATGTTGTTACTTTAATAATAATATTACCACCTATTGAGTTTTACAAAATCGTTTTTAGGTGATACCTACTTATATATTTCGACTGGGTTATTATCGAGAAAATAGACTTCGACAGAAAAAAAAATTTAAACTGGCGCTTTGGAAAATTCAGTTTTACGATTGATTTAATGTACAACTGTCTTCCAGGATCTCTATCCTGAATTCTATCTTTCTTCAGGTGGTACAAAATAATAAAATTATAACAAAAAAACTTGAAATATTATTTTGAGGGATCATTTAATATGTCATATAATATGAAACTAATGTACCTACTTAAGTATATATATCTAAATTTATTATGAAGAGCTATAAAAATAATAAATTTATACAGGCGTCAGTCAGGTTTGCTGTACATTCGACAAAAATATTAATACATTGTCGAATATCAAATTTCGAAATATTGCTTGCAATAAAAAGTTTATGGGCTCCTCCATGTACAGGAATAAAAGCGTTTTAACATTAATTCTATGAGATATCTAACTCCGTTTATATATATATGCCGTAAAATAATTTACATGGATTTTATGTCAACATAGATGGCCGCAGACAGTCAATATCAAATTGACATAAAAGTGTGCGAATCTTTTATATTGAATGTGGCTGCAAAGTGTGGTTCCAAACCATAGAGGTATTAATTCCCAACATACTACTTTAGTATAAATTAGGTATTGAAAATAATTTATTAATATCATTTTGATTCCGATTTTATACGGTTGATTTATTAGAAGAGCAATAATATCAGAAAAAAACTATGTATCATAATAGTTTATTTTCCATTAAATCTGGCGCATTAAGTCAAAAAACCCTCAAATGATTTTCTTTGAATTTTATATTTCATATTTATTTTGATTGATATGATTGTTTATGATGATCACCTGAGTTTTTGTATACAAATAGGTAAAAATTTCTTATTTAAAATTAAGCACAATTTCAAAACCCCTTATATCCAAGACCTGAACAAAAACGATGCATAAGTGCGAGTGAGAAAGTATTCGGTACGCTTATAATCTCTGCGACACGCGCTAGAGTAAGATAAAAGGTTTACAGATCTGGGAGATGGTTTGCTACGATGTAGCCGGCAAATCTTAGCTTATTGCATAACTAAGCGTCGATAACCATGTTGCTAAAATTGCTATTTTTTGTGTTAAACATAAAGTCAGTGGTAGATATTATTTTTAGTTAATTAAGTAGAAAAGATGGTTCTGTGTGTTATATTAAAATATGGTAGCCGTACTGATAAGCAAGAAGATGGTATTACGTTTCATAGGTAAGTTGATACATGTTCGTGATAATTTATTTGTATATTATTATATATTTTAATATCAGTGACCTAGTGTTTCTTGAAAATAACTTAAATTATGGATATCTTTACATAATGGTTGCATTTTGACCGCTTAAAAATACTATATAACGTAAAAAAATAGAAAACTATATTTTAATTCTGAGCGTCTAGCGAGCACTTTGGGCGAGCACTAACGAAATGGTCTATGGTCTCGAACTTTTGTAGATGAATGCGTTCGCTCGCCCACAAACCAAACGCAACGGCACGCGGCTTCATTTAGCAATGCAACTGGTGGCGTCTAGATGTATCTATAGTCTATGCTTATATCAGTTGTAATTTTTTTTTTTTTTGATTTATTTGATAATAATAATAATAATAATGTATTAAACATAATTATTGGCACTATAAAGTATTTCACAATCATGTAGGTGCATATTTTATAGACACACAGAGAAAGTCTCCTAAGTAAGTTATACCATTTACCATGAAGTCAAAGTTTACTATTTTAAGTCGATGACACGAACAAAAACGCCGACCTTCAGTTAGTGTTTGTGGCAGAGTATGGTTTAACGACATAACTATACAAATCTAGCCTTGTAGTCAATTCTACTTCTCAATAGCCATGCGACAACCTCACGACACGGTTCAGACAGGATATATAAGTCCCATGATTCTAGATTATGGAAGAAGCAGAGAAGAAATGGTCGAAAGAGACCTTGAACAGGTAACCAGTAACGTAATCGTTTAGTATTAGGAAGTAAAATGTATGTTGTTAACCTTTTCTTTGTAAATGTAATAAAATTTTACGTAAAAAATTTTCGCCTCCGAAAATCAAGAGTGCTCCAGTGTAATTGGAACGCTGTGACCACAGACCTCGAAATGTCACGTCGTGAAATATCAGCGCGATGTATTTTTTAATATAAATTTCCGGGAAATCTCCATTAAACTTAGGAAATAAGTTATGGGAGAGATTGTTTACGTAAAATTTAGCAAGTACATGCTTCAATAACTTTTATAGCAATAATGGAAGTGTATGAAAATTGGAAAAGAAAATTGAATATTTATAAATTTATATACTGTATAATTGTGAATAAAGAATTTTTATACTAATTTTATCAATACAAGATAGAAGCTAACTACTGTTATAAAAATACTGTAAACGCGTACCTATATTTATAGACGCGTAATTATAATTATAGATTTTGTTAATGCTATAACATACTGACTATAACGAATATTGTAAAAGTAACAATTGGAAAAACTTAAGATTCTGGCATAGATGGGTTTCTACCCATAAATAATAATAAATCTTAATCGCATCTTGGGTAAATAAAATAATTAAATACTGCAACTAAAAATACAAATTGGCGTGTGACCTTGAACTTTAACTGAATTCTGTCCGACTAGAATTTACGGCCCAGCTGTGCTAGCTCGCGAGGTAAAAATAGATTCAAGGTTACATCCATATTACTATATAAAAGTCACTATGCAAGATTAAATAAGTTAGTAACTGTTCGTGTATAACATCTTGTTAGGATTAAGCATTTATATATTTAAGTTGAAATGTTAAGTATAATATTATAGTATTTTCTCGTAACAATATTCGTCCGAAAAGTAAATATCGAATGAGAAAGTTTCTGCGGCTCCAAACAGTTTTATTAAAACTTAGTAAAATTCTATTGGCCTAAAAAGGCCAAGAGTGGTGGAAAGGACTAGTACGTGGGTGTCAACCTTTCATTTTGACATTTTAAATTTAAAGACTGCCATTCCCTTATTTAGTACCCGAATACTTATTCCGATACCTCGATGGAAAGCTAGAAACTTTCCCCTTCGTTTGAACACGAAAAATCATATAAAATCAACTATTTTGCTTACGTCATCCTAACTGCGCATTTAAGGGACATGTTCTAGAGGGTGCTTGAAACACCCCTATTGAGTCTTAATTTTGCGAAAATAAAGTAGAGTAAATTTAACCCGACTAAATTAGAAGATATCTCTATTAGAAAGTTGCCAGGAACGGGAGATATACGTAAATTCATCCCGTGAGAGAAAGATATAGATCTGCTATCCCTTACGGACTGTTTCCTGTTAAACCTCTATCCGAAGGGTATAAAAGGCGACCACTTTTCCCGTAAAATCATTAGTTTCTACACTCTTCACCAGCGATCTTCAGCAAGCAGCAGTCCTCACTGCAAGCTTGTGAGACATGGTTCTCAGTACATTCGCGATTCATACGTACCAGTAAGTCCCCTTCGACGGGCAAAACGTAGCGCGAATAACTCGTATCTGTCGGTAGTGACGTCGGCCGCTAAAACGTAGCACGAATACCACGTATCTGTCGATAGTGACGCGCTCGCGGAGTAATTTTATTTTTCATTACTCATCATACGAGGTGACGTAATCGGGATAAATTACGCGATCGGATTTGTTTTATAAAAACAAATTAATAAACTCAGTCTGTAATAATAAATTTTACAAATCTTTTCGGGATTATAAAATAAATTTTTGAAACTTTATTAAGTAAACATAATCATAAAATAAATTTTAGTAAACAAATTCATAAACATAAAAACAAATTTTAGTAAATAAATTTGTAAACATTATGCAAACCTTTTGTAAACAAGTCTATAAACACAAATAAATATTTGTAAATACACTGTGAACATAAATAAACTTTATAAACAACAATAAAATAATTCTATTCTTTTATAAACCTAATACTGTGTGACCAAAGAATAATTTATATTTTCTTTCTTATGGGAAAATATTTCATGAATTAAAAAATATCCAAAGAATATCTGCGTATACATTCTCTGAATTAGGTGTGACTTTTTGGGAACTTGTGAAAGATTTCACAGAGATCCTATAGTGAACAAATAAATAGTTTGCTGATACTTTAATGAGATTTAATTACGGGAACAATGACAGTTAACCTTATTGTGTGACCGTGAACTCTAGTACCTGAATAAATTCGGCACCACACCAGCTGAGAGTTTTATTCGGGAATTCAAAAGTTGTGATACTACAAAGGAGATCCACCTCTCCTAGTTCATCACTAGTCTCCTCAGTGACGGCCCGGTAGCATTATTGAGCTAGCCGTGAGCCGGGTCATGTCATCGACTCGGAAACAATTAGTGATAAATTAACATTAATCTATGATGATGAAGTATTTAGGATGTTTTCATTATGTTTAATATAATTTAAGATCATAATTGTACCTACAAAACAGTGTGATAATTGATAATCATTCTTGAGTTGAGAATTCTCTACTAAGAGCCTTAGATCTTAAGAAAAATAATTTTTAATTGCATAGGTACAATTGGTGTAAATAATAACGTGATTATGTTATATTCTATAATAAATAATTTAACGACACATGTCTTAAATGTAGGATTTTATTATAAATATATACAGAACCATCTGTCAAAGGTTGAAAAAAATGGCACAGTGCCATTTGTCTTTAACTATTGTATCGGATTATTCAGTAAGGAATGCTGATTATTGTTGTATGGACTTTAACTCAGGTTATCTCATCCCGTCTACCGCAATGTTTGTAATACGGTAGGCTCTAAAGATGAAGCCTAAAACCTTTGCGCATAATATTATTGTCAAATAATTAATAATAAGATAATTTAAAAAAAAATCTTGGCATTCAATCACATTTAAAATTAAGTACCTACTTAGATTGTTTATAAAAATAAAAAAATTATTTTATTTAAGTATTTAAACTCATCGCTCAATTTTATACTTATCGTTAGTGAGTTGTTGAAATTTCATCGAATTAGTGCGTACCTATTCATCAGTAGGAATATCGTATTATCTTTTTATTTACTGTAAGTATAGCTCACAAAATATGTGCTCTTTTTCTCTGATCTCCACAGTCTATCAGCTATATCTTTCCAAAAGTCACCCTTCGCCACTGACGTAATTACATGGCGATATTGCATTCTACAAAAACATTTTTTATATACCTACTTACTTATTACATAGGTAGCTATTTTGTCTGCGATACCATTTATTATCAAAACAACAGTGTCTGTCATAACCGAAATAGCCATCAAATGAAATTGGTACTAAATTGTGTAATTCAAAAATTTTATATCTGCTGTTGTATAATGGAATTCTACCTAGTAATTGCTATCTAAATTATTCAAAATGCTATTGCAACTTGCAACGATTAACAAAAAAAAAATATTTAAGTACTTACTGTTTTCTTAAAATGTTTTTCTGGCGACCTTATAATATGTGGGCATCTAATGTTAATATTTTGAAAAAATAATTACTTATGGTAAAGATTTATTTAGTGGTAAAAATTTATGTTAATATTGAATTAATTTATTTTGAGATCGTAATCGTACCATTAATTTGATGAGCAAAGATTTCTCTTGAACTATAAAAATTTTATTAAAAATACGAGTGTGATAGATTAGAAATTTTCTCTTTATTTAGTTTGAGGTAAACATATAAATCTCTCAGAATTTTTATTTTATATATTCTGTGATAGTACATAATATATTAAGTACAGTTGGATAATTATTGTAAAAGTATATAATAGATATTGACGATTTACAACTATATCCACCAATCTAAAGGGAAAATCGTACAGGTGCATTTCGGATTAGAGTTTTCTTCGAACATTTTCAGCAGATAATATTTTGAGAAGTTCTCTTCATTTGGAATGTGGTAATACTACCCGTCTATATCGAAGCGGCCTTCTGCCTTCAATTGTGTATTGTATATTCAAGACAAGACCGATATGTTACGCTGTTTATTTCTTTATTTCGAAAATTAATAAACATGAGTGATTTATTGAAGTTTGTTAGCGGCCGGTCAGTCTTGCAAAGGGAAAGTGGACTTGTCTTATTTATTCACTTTTTTATGGCGTCATAAAATGTCTTGCTACTTTTTTCTCATATAAGTTCAAATTCTAATTTCCATACGAGTACGTGAGTTGAAAAAATTCCGATGAAATTCGTAAACGTGTTGGGTTTATATGTGTTTGGTGATAAAGCGAGTTGTAAATTGATCGCCGTGTAACAAGAAAAAAAACGAAAAATTTTGGTTTAATTTATTTGAAATAAAATGTCTTCAACACCAATAGTATTATTATAAAACATGAAAATATTGATAAGCATTTATTTTTATTATACTACTTTTGCAATCGTGAAATAATTAATGACACCTTTTCTTGTTGATCTGTAATTTATTTTGACAATAAAAAATATTTGACAGTAAATAAATGCAGGAAATTGTATTTCTATCATAAAATAATGACTGAGAACAATGGTTTAAAAAAATAATTTATAACGAATTACCATTAAAATATTACCTATACCTACATATAGATACGGATTTTGGACGCATGGAATCTTCTTCTCGAGGGGTTTTATTTTATTAACAGGAATGGTGCCGATCTTTCAAAATACCTTAAATGTTCTTTAGTTAGACCCTTTATTGGTAGAAAAATACAATATGTCGTATGTACTTGACTTGTAAACATAGGTAAGTACATATTTCGCAATTTTTGTAGGTATCACAGATTGAAATTACTGTTCTAGGAACCCATACCTAACTGTTTAAAATACTTGATAAGTTCCTAATGGAAAAAAAATCAATAGAACAAAATAAGTATACACTTTTTTAAATAGTCTGTAGCGTAAATTTTTAATAAATATCTTCGCTAAGAGTTTTAACATTAAGATCGTGCTACTTAAGTACTCAGTCTCCGAATCCCAGTGTTTTTTTCTTGTTGTTAAAATGGCTGGTTAGATTCTAGGTCAAAAAAATTGTTTGTGTATATTTTTATTCCTATTTTTTATACCTAATGTTTCAACACCTTGATAAGACAATAATTAGAGGATGATTAAATAAATGGCGACTGCTTCTCACCAATGTGACAATATTATTGCTTGGATTAGGGCCGTTTCAGACGGGACACCGGTGTCGCGCTGGAATATAATAAGGAGACCTTTGTATTCGAATAAAGCGTGAACACTCTAGAGCTAATGAATCAACGCGTGTCCAGTACACTTTTCCGTCGGCCGCTACATTCTCAAGCCGCCGATATACTGGTTTTTATTACCGCAGCCAGTTTTCTGTTCTAATTCATAACGCAAAATTATGCGTTGACTCATTAGCTCTGGGGCGTTCATAAACATAATACAAAGGCCTCCTATATTATATCGAGCGCAACACCGGTGTTCCGTCTGAAACGGGCCTTAGAGTAAAATCGTGATTGATGTACACAAATTCCAAAGTTATCAGTATCGGTTCAGACTGTTATGAAAATCTTAAATAATGTGTATTTTTAACAATCTGAGAATAAAAAAAATAACCACAACACAAAACAATTGAATTTAATTTAATACCTGGTAATATGGTTTATCGACTAGGTAAATTTGTCATTAAATGACCACCCAAACCCATAAGTACTCCGACTCTCTACGTACCTAACTTCAAAAACCGCACAGCATATAATAATTCTAAAGTTCGATGAACATTAAAAAACAATAAAATCCTTTCACATCCCCAACTCTCGTTGTTTTATTTTTGTAGGTATCAGAAAATAATAATGTTCCATTTCACACTTTCAATTTAAATTGTTTAACTTTTTGATAAAATGGTAGTAAAATGATTTGATAAAAGGCAGTATTGATAATGGATATCAAAATACCTGGTATTTTTTTTCATATATCTCCATCAATCACTCATGAAATAAATACTAAAGTGTGCCATATACTTACTTAAGCTTTTTGGTGGTAATCTTGTTTAAATCTCTATTAAGTTTGTTTTAAGATAAAGATTTCATTATACTCATTAAGTAGTTGATTTATGTATCTCAGTGTTGATCACGACGCTTTAGTAAGAGTGTAAAACTTAATAAAACGTGTTCCGTATACGGCCATTTAATAATCAGGAACACCTTTTTTGTATTTACTTACTCGTAAATATTTTATTTATCTTATAGCATTGCGCAATTTTACATTTATGAATATCATCGATCACATATTCATTTTGACGTATATGTACTTAATTTAAATAAAACATTACCAAAGCCTATTAGGAGGTAGACTTTATAGTATACCTACTATATTACTATTCCTCAAGTGTTTACTTTCACTCATTGTAATATGTCATAAAGCACAATTTATATAAGAACCCACGGTGGCCGCGCGGCTTAAGCGTTGGACTATCACGCCGTGGGCCTCAGGTTCGAATCGTGGGTCTGGCAAGTACACATATTGTTTTTCAATTTGTGTGTGAGTCAGGGTATGGACCTAATAGGTTGAGCAAGTGGCTGACATCCATTTCTCGTAAAAAACAAAATTTGTTAATACAAACCTCTACTCTGTGGAGGCCCATATTATCCTATTAGGATTGGACATGGTCGAAAAAAGGATACATAGGTACCTACTTATATATTTTAAATCCTTTAGGTTGGTATTAAAAATATCACGTCCAGCCCCTGAATACGTAAAATATACTCAAAAAATCGATATCATTAACTATTTGGATCTCTATGATTATCCAATGTAGGTACTTAACTGATCGGTAGTCACGTGTTCTGCCAGACACGTGGGAATCGATAGTTAAGTACCACTATCCTCGAAGTAGAGGGTCACCAGGAACCAAACGACATTTTTCTGGCAGCTAAATCCATGCCTACATGAACTTTATTTTATTATTATTGTATTAGCACGATTTACGTAATATAATAGTATTATGTCAACAATATTGGAAATAATGGAAATAATCACTATAATATATTTGGTATTCAGCTGCCTACCTATAATGAATAATAAGACAAAATAAAGTCAGATGCAAGATGCTTTAAAATATTGTAAGGTAAGGTACTGGAGGCGGATGCTGAGAGTCTCCATAAATAGCGAGCTCCATAATCTAAACCCTTTTCGGTCTTCTTTCGTCAGACTCTGTAATTTGTATCAGATTAGGGAGGATGACAATCATGATAAAAATTGTGGTAGGTATTTGGTCGAGAGGACGAGGACGACATCCCATCAGGTTGACAGACTAAATAAAGAATGTAACGGAGTTTTCATTCACGCAAGCCCTATATACCGCTGAATGCCAAAGTGATGAAGTCAATTCTTGAAGAAGGCTACCAGTCGGCCAACTCATCAGGGCCACTATCCTCGATAGTAGTAGATACGATAATATTATTATGCACGAAGAATTATTCATAACTTAGTATCTAAACTAATCAAAATAAAACAATGAAAAACACATCCATTGCTAAAGCTTCGTCAAGACGAAGAACGTCTTATATGTATGTGCAAAGTTTCCCATCGCACCAGACAACAAAAATCAACAGTCATTTATTTACTTAGAAAACAAAACAATTTACCAAACTGATGACAAGATTTTGCATTTTATAATAAAATTTATAAAAAACTGTATTATCCTGTTTATATAACAATACATAACTATAACTGTGAAAACATTATTCTTCTTCTTCGGCCATATCTGCCACTTAGATGGAGCATATGGACACCACGAGGCGCCTCCAAGAATCCATGTCGCTCGCCAGTCTTCTTGCTTCGTTCCAGGTGAAATCAGTATCGCGTAGCTCTGCCGTACACACTCTATAGATTGTATTTAGCGGCTTTCCAGGACGCCGCAATCCGGTTAGCTTGAAGAACAGCCAAGCCAGGTTGAGGTTCTCTTCTGACATCTGCAGCACGTGGCCGAGCCATGTCTAACCTCTCCTCTTCACTTCACAGCGTGAGACTGCTTGGTGCGTTCTTTATCTCCTTGTTGCTCCTAAAGTCATACCACCTCACACCCAGTATCCGTCGCAAACATATGTTTTCGAAGCTCATTATACGGTTGCTCTGAGCTTTCGTGAAGTACCAAGATTCGCTACCATAAAGCAGTACTGTCAGAATGCAAGCGTCGAATATGCGGCATCTGGATTTGACCGAGTACAATCGTGAAAATATATACCATGTTAATCTATATGTAGTGGGGTTGACAAAAGAGTATATTGTAGCAAAACTTGAATGATTTGTACGAATTTTAAGTTTTTTTAAGAATTTAAGATAAGTTTTTGATTGTCTCATATAAAATTAAAACGTAGATAGGTACCTACACATTTTACTAGATTAAATTTAATCTGACCGTAAGTTTTCTTGGAATAAAATCAAAACTTTCTCAAAGCTTTAAAGCTGGAAATGGCTAAAGCAATAGCAGTGTTCAACGACCAGAAATTGTGATGACTATTTAATACGATTCAATACAGCGATGCACTTAATGAGAATAAGTTGAAAAGTTGGGCCAATTTACCGCTCCGATAAGTCAGAAACGGCCGACTAAGGAAAATTTCGGCTTGCCCAATTTGGATCTCAATTAGCAGATTATAAAAATACCATTCGGCCTATGTAAAACTTTCGCTTGTCTGGAAAATGGAATCGAAAATTTCACCCTTTAACAAGTGGGTACTTAACGGTTTAAAGATAATGTTTGAAACATTTATTTCATTCTACGCAGTATCAGTATAAATAAACATAAGAAACCTCTCACTGAAGTCAGCAGTGCATCGGTACAATTTTTCAGAACAGGTATTTTAATATCAGGAGAAATTATAAAATTTCCATCTGAAAAAGTCACGAACACTGTGTCAATCGTTTTAGCTGTGGTATAATTATTATAAGTTGTTTATATTTTATATTAATATTGTAATGGAGACATTTATAAAAAAACGCCAGAATAAAGAAGATTAAATTTAGTGGTAAATAGTAATATTCATCCCATGTCATAAGTATGACCCTCCACATAGTAGAAGTACCTACACACTAGACGTATCTAATATTACAATTAATGATTGATATTCACACACTCACTGAAAGAATAGCATACGCTGGCTTCGAACCCACGACTTTATATGATTTTCCAAATCTTATTATGTGAAAATAAAAATACTGAAAAATTATCTATCTAACAATATGTGCGCACATAGGAAAATTACTAGCCTAAATAATTATTAGTGAAAATAATATCGTCCAGCGCAAGAAAATTTTCAGAATGTGTGGATCCAGACTATGGACTTGGTAAGTTGAGGGAGTGGCTATCACCTATTTGAAAATCCAGATACCTAATAGTTGTACCTACATATATCAAATACCTATTCTAAAGGATAAACCAATAATCATAAATGTAAGTAAAGTTTTCTATATATACATATTCACATATATTTACATACCTATTACATATTATTAGAGTAAGTACATAAATATTTTTGTTTCTCAGTTAATATAATAACCGCTAAACTTGGTGCGGTCGTATTATATTACGTAGAAGATATTTAATATATCAGTGAGTTATATAATGTTATACAATATGGGCAAATCTCATAACGCTAGAGATACTATATTATGGGCTATATTATGATTTCTAGCGTAACTTTGTTGTGTGTGTATAAACTTTACAGGATAACCCTTGTGATATTTGACTTACAAGTGGCGTAACCAGTAAACAACAAGCGGCTCGCTGTACCTAATCTTAAACCCACATCAGTAAAATAAAATATATGTAGGTAAAGGATTAATTTAAACAAAACCAATTTATATAAATAACTCTTCCACATATTTTAATAGCAATCAGGGCCAGTTTCATACTATTTAATACCTATATTATCATTCTTAAATGATACGAAAAGTATATTCTTACAGGTACCTACCTACCTATCTACATTCAAAATATTTATTGAATATATTATGTATGAATAATATAAAAATAAATCTAAATAATAATTACATTTAATTTAGGTACTTAATGGCTATATTATTATTGCTAATCATTAAAATAAGTGGAAAAAACAGGTCAAATATTAATTTAATGTGGAAAAAAATAATAATTCTGTAAGTACTACTTATCATTTTTTTTTTTTTTTACCTAGATCCGACATTAATACCACTTTAAAGTCAGTTTCACAATATAGCTACTTACGATACCAGCCCTGAAGTACATAGATGTGCTCCTCTCAGGAGTAAAGTTTTTAATTTACTTCTACCTGTCTTAGGTATCCTGTTGTCTTTCCAGTCGGCTAGATAAGGTTCTTTCATTGTTGCCTGGTCCAGCTCTTATTATTTCTAAAATTTTCTGTGGTAGGTAGTATTCTTATATTTGTTTATGTTTATGAGAACTTACTGTCTATCAGCTATCTGATGCACGAGCCCGAAGATGCCCACCATTGGCCCGAAGCATTTCTTGCACGGTCTGACCGCATTATCTTCCTAATAAAATAGCTTTAGGGAGAAGTATCGGTACATTAAAACATTTGGAGGGCTCGCAATGTGACCCAAGAATGCTCATAGGGACAGGCGTACTTAATTAAACTGCCAGGGATGTTTCCCTCAAGCAAAATGATACAAATAAGTATGGGATTAGTATATGATCGATGGACCACCCTTCTTGTTATGTTATTAAACTTATTATTATATTACGGCCGTTATGCCGCTACTGTATTATGATAGGAAACAATAAATTGGTGATTAAACTATCTACCCTCATAATATTATTCGTAGACTACATCAACACTTATAGGTAGTAACTAAACATAATATGATTTATGCTTTTGTAACCTTAGGTAATATAGGTACCTACTGAATAAAAAAAATAGTTAATTAAAAAATATTAGCAAGGTTAAGTAAGTAACAACAAAAATCTTGGAGTGATCCGTGACGTCAGTTACTAATTAAAGTAATACCTACTTTGATTTCAAATACAAAAGCCGATCGCCAATAGTACCTACCTAGCTCAATTTGGGAAACGCTTCAGAGAGTATTAAAAGCCATTAGTTAAAATTTGTCGCAAGTAAGTATGACTCCTTTACCATAGTGGTCCATGTGCGTTAGCGTGATACCCTAGAGATGCAGGTTCGATTTCTGCAGGATGTCTTACTTTTTTCAAAAATAATTTTTCTTTGGTTTTAAATATTTTCTCAGAAGTGTTCAAAAAGCTTTGAAAATGATATAGGTATGTATACCTATGTACTTATATGTTTTTGTAAATATAAACGATTTCAAATTGTGTTGTAAAATTAATTCCTCACTGACGAAATAGATGATATCCTCCAAAGCCTTAATCCCTATACAGCTATCTGGAAATATAACCGTTCAGAAGTCACCACTCACTACGACGGTATGGTTACAGATATCAAAAGATGAATACAGTTAACCGACAAGTGTTACTTTGGAATCCGGAAACATTTAAAATCCAAAGTGCCATCTCGAAACACAAAAAATCCAGATATACAAAACACTGCTGAGGCCAGTTCTCACATATTGATCAGAATTTTGAATTATCAGCAAACAAACGCTATATTGAAAGATTTTAGCCTGAGAGCTATATTTAGAGCAAATATGAAATAAGGAGTGTAGCGAATACGTAACAGACGCGCAGTCTAAGACAAATTTTTGGAACTCACCATATTATTAACCACCAAAATTTCTCGACTAAAACGGGCTGGTAACGAATGATGATATTTCGTGTTGAGATGATCCGTTGAGAGCAGTGGCGGTTTTCCATGAAGCATACGACGCGGTTGCTTCGTTAGAAAGTACCTATCTCAGTTGAAAAAAATAGTTGAAGCATAAAAAATCCTGACAATATTATTATTATTGTATTGCAACATACATATTTTTATGGCGGTTTATCGCTCAACCAGAATTTTAAAAAGGGTGCCTCCAAACCTGCCAGCACCATAGACCTACGTATATCTAAAACCATCGATGGTTGTGAATAGGTTTCGTGGAAACACAACAATTTTCTGTAGGCGATGTGTATGTAAATTAAAGATTTTTGGTGAATATTGGTCTGGTAGACAGTAGATAATAGGTAGACAGATAGGTACCATGGTATCTAATAAACTTGCACACAATAATTTCAACTAAAGATACAAAGGGACAGCAGTCTGCTTTAGGGCGGCACTTTACCTAGGTCCTAGGGATGTCACTGTAAAGTCAACATAATATGAACCCGACGAACTTATCTATATAGATCATAGTACATAATATCTCCAGCCTGTTATTGTGTTCCAAGATAATATACTTTTATGAACAACCAGAACAAACTATATTTTGGATTATAGGAAACCATATTCCAAGATGGCGTCTGAGAAACATTAGAATTTGTTTATAGGTACCTAGTAGGTACAATTTTATTTTTATAGAACTATGGTAAGTACATACAATTTAACGGTTTTATAAAATAGTTACTTAACAAATAAAGAAAAATATTGTACTTCATTAAATTTATATGAACAATTTATTGAAAAACGGAGTGGGATATATCAAATATTATAATATTTTAAAACTCGATTCTGTCAATAATTATTACATTTGATTATAAAAAAAATAAATAAAGAAATGCAATAGAATTATGATTAACAATCTGTTCTACACATACGACAAACTTATTATCATAAAACTATGCAAGTGCTTCCGAGACGAAAGCTTCAACTAACACTGTTTTATAACAGCAGTTGTAACTTGTATTTAGGTTCAATTAAAATAAAAAGTTTTTGTTTTTCATTTTATACATAAGAATTATTGATTAAGTAAAACAATTTTGTTTCGTAATTTACTCACCGGTTTTTTCTAGTCTACAATACATATATATTTTAGAGTTTTAAAAAAATAATATGAAAAGCTTTTTTTCACAGGTAGGTAGGTGTAGTAAATTCCTATAAACAGAATGCACAAACCGTAATATTTCATTATATCAAACATTAAATTTGTATGGTGTACGATTTCTGTCGTGACCTTTAGACATTAATGGATCGGACAAAATGTTTGGGTTGTAAATGGTCAACTTTGATT
The DNA here is from genome assembly GCF_057557595.1 of Rhyacophila brunnea. Taxonomy (NCBI): domain Eukaryota; kingdom Metazoa; phylum Arthropoda; class Insecta; order Trichoptera; family Rhyacophilidae; genus Rhyacophila; species Rhyacophila brunnea. Next base: position 572,391 of record NW_028232796.1, on the reverse strand, counting down.
AAAACAAATAAGGTGCTATAAAAATTATTAATGTTTTATGTGCGCGCTCTTTTTATCTATTTATTATGAATGTTCATTTATTAATTCCACTATATTGTTTATGACAGAAAATAGGTTTATTTAATTATTTGTTTATATGAAGTTGACTGTTACAGGAGTTCTAAGTAGTTAGATATATATCGACGAATCTTCGTTTTGTAAGCATACAATGTAATACGATTTCCTAATAATCCAAATTTTAAAGTATTAAACACAGTAAGTAAAATTATAATCACACAGAGGATCTCTGCTATTTTTGTTCCTAAGGATCCCCTTCCTCCCGTAGTGTGTTAATATAATATACTAGCAGTATCACCCGGCGCTGCCCGGGAGAGTAATGGTTTATTATTTGCAAATAAAAATTCTAAATTTAATACGTAAGTGTAAAAAAGTAAAAACATATAATATTACAGGTTTTTATTTTTATTTAGTTGTACATATTCAATTTAATATTTTACGGCTTTTCTATATAATATAAATATCCAATCCATCATTCCAGGGCTTTTGGATATACAATATTTTTGTGGCTTTTCCATTTGGTACCAAAATATATAGATTTTTACTACTCCCCACTCTTGATGCCTCTACATACAATTGTTATCCGTGAGTGAAGCATTCCGATCTAATGTGGTAGCACTGCGTCGCCCGCGCCAACCTGCCGATTAGCGATTCTAATAACACAATCATTTGCATCTAACTGTGCCATTTGACCTCCGATCGAGCTGAAATAAACGCCATAAATTTTTAAATGTACACATTCTAGTGATAATTTCAGTAAAAATGGAGGTTCCGCATTTCAAGGCCCTGTACGCGGCGCCCTTTTCTCGCAAAAACCGTGAAACTGTCTCCAGGGTGCAATGGGTTAAATTTGAAATTCGAGACCCCGTCGAGGAGCTGATGCACCATCACAACCTGGTCGTCATCAACGACCCAAACAGCATGCCGACTTTTGTGTCGCAAGCAAACTCCGGAAGCACCCACATCGACGTCACCCTGACCACTAAGTCCGTCGTGAAACTCCGCACTCCGGCTCGTCAGCCTCCGACTACTGTCCAAATTTTGTCGAAATTTGACTGCGCGCGTGGATTTGTATAAATAAAAACCGAAGGACGGTACATAGAAACATCCAAATTTCTTTAAATTATAGTATAGATATAATATATATATATGAAGTTACTACGACCCTTAAGTTACTCGCTGATTTAATAAGAGAGTGTTTGGAATAAAATATAAATAGTGTAATTGATTTTTAAATTCACAACGATAAAATGATTGTGAAAGTCTGTGAAATAAAAATATATGGCTATTCTACGACATCAGTAAGTATAGATAAAAAACAAAAATCACAGTTAGTAAGTAGACTTCGATATGACGCCAGATTTTTTCATCATATTCCTAAGGGGACGGTGATTAGTACCTATTGTTGCAGAAACTGCAGTAAATCTGCTCCCTTGATGGCTTGCGTCCCCTTATTGTATGCCCACCTTAACAATGACACATAAAAATCTAATATCGTTTCGTTTGATTACTAAAAATAAAATCCCAACACGTTTCATTTATCTACTGCATAGTATTTTCCAGGAATCATCGTAAACAAATTTGTGCTAAGTATACGTAGTTACCTACTCGGTAGTCTAATATCTTGAGATAGTCGTAGGCGCTGCCAGGATTGGATTTACAAAATACTTTAGTGCCTCTGAGCTATAAGTAGCCTGAGGGACACAGTATTTACTATGTTAGAGAAATTAGGATAAGAATATGTGACACCCCCGTATGGTCCCCATTTGGGGATGTCTTTGTGTATCTGGAGACGCCCGAATCGGTATCAAAGCCAACAAATAATAAAGCGCTGATTACGAAAATAAATAATAATAAAAGAGCCCAGCCGGCAATGCCGTAAATTTTGGTAACCGTTGGAGATTTGCAACGTCGCTTTCTTTTCGACGACGGTTTCGTTGAAAAAAAATCACAAGATGGCGCTGAGATCGCGACAAGCAGCAAAATCGCGAACGCGTACATTTCGCCCTGCGTAGAATTAAATTATTAAAAATGTAACCATATAGTATAATAAACGTAAATAAACTCGCCGCTTCCATCACAATTCCGGTGCCTTAATTATCCACCTTCATCCCAAATACAGACGATAAAAAAAGAAAACAAAACACAAAGTGACAGTTGAGCTCTTACCAAAATGGAGGGAAGTGATAAATACCTAATTAAAATTCAAATTTTGCTTCAAATCATCAGTAAATCGGAAGTTGTCTCGTTGTGAATTACGCATATTATATATTACTCGTATTACATATTCAAATATTTATCATGGAACTGTCTGACCATATTCACTTTTTGATGTCTCAGAATTAAATAATTTCTGAAAAGTGTCGTTTATTCAAGAATCACGGAGGCTTTTCAGCTGGTGAAAGTTACTCTGTTCCAGTTTTCCAGAAGATACAATATAATATGCAGGAATGTTTACAAATCGCTTTTTAGTATTGTTACATTGTAAAATGCACAAATAAATCAATACAAAACATTACACTGAAGTAAGTTATTACATAAATACTTGACTACCGAAGTAATGCTAGCAGATTGTAGACACAGTGCTATTTATTTTTTGTATTAATCTCACAATTCTCTATAGAATTATTATTTTGGGTACGTAGGTACTATTTTGTTATACATACATAATATATCGAAACCTATCATATAATAGAGTTGTGTTTTAAATAAAGGCCGTTCATAGTACCTATATCATAATACAGACACAGTTTTATTATCCATATGAAACCCTTATCAGTCTCATATTGACTTACGGATCGAAATGCTGCGCTTTATCAAAGAAGGATAAGAAAGTCCTGGAATTATATGAAAAAAAAATATTATAAGTAAAGAAAAGGCTCTTTGGAGTCGTTTCCCACAAAGATTGCACGTGACGAGGGAGGTAGGTACGGCCACAATCCAATGATCGTCTGATTATTTTCAAAGTAGGTATATTCAGTATACAGTTATACAGTTAGTCAGACTGCTTTCGAAATACTTAAGAGCGTACTTCAGTGAAACGGCAAATAATTTTCAACAGTAGGTGCGACGAAATTTCGCAATCGTCGCCAATCGGAGACAGAGAGAGAGGTGTGCGCACGTCGATTTGTTTTGTCATGGCGTTGGATAAAAATATTCATAAATCGTGTAAAGATGACTAAAAAACTTTACGTATGTACTTAAAAAAGAAAACATGTCAATGATTATACTATTATTATTAGTAATATAACAATACACATAACATTAAATGGACGCGTGTTGGATTTTTATGACAAATTATATTTCGTTCGGCACGCGTCATTTTCACAATCGGCGCATCGCCTAGCCACGATCTTTTTAGACCATGCCTCAACTGAAGTATAGCCTTAATAAAATTATGTTTCATAGTCGTACCTTTATAAAATAACATAAATAATTATTCAAAGAAGACAAGTCCTTTTTATTCAAATTACAATAATCTGTCCAACCAGTTTTGAGAACAGTATCAATAATAACATTTTAATACCCCGGGGAAACGCCAAGTTTTTACGTCGATGAAAAACCGCTGCGTAAAACGGTGTATGTGCACAGTCGGCCTACGCGCCATGCAAAACCGAGCTAAAAACCTGCCGGCGAAAATATTCTTTTTTTTAATGACGACATTGTTTGAAGCGGCCATTGTGTTTTTAGATGAGCGTCCGTGTAAGTTTTTTTCCTCTTCTCTCGTATTTCACAAATTAATCCCTGGGGATTTTTATAAAGCATAGCCGAAACAAACCACAATTTGCGACAGGCGTAAGCAACTTTACTGATAAAGTCTATCAGGTAATGAGTACCTAAGGCTTATTGAACTTTCCCAAAATAATATTTTTTAGATTTTTTTTAAGCAGTGTTATCGATTAGCAGAATGATTACAGTATTGCGTCAAGTGAAGTTAACTTCATTAAACAATGGAATTCACTGATTTTATTTTTTAAGTCCTGAAAATAATATTTATTTAAGGCCAGCAATTTTAAGTTAGTTCCGCAAGGATTTCCATAAAATGACAATTTTCATAGTGACATTGTTTCACACAACATTGATGATATTAAAAACAATATGTACCTACGACTTACATCTTTTTTATGTTTAAAAAATACCAGTGTCGGTTTTAGATACCTACATGACTACATGGAGATCAAATACACTGACAAGATAGAGAACCATTTGGATAATTTTTGGCCTTTGGTTGATAAACCACCTTCGTATGTCAAATATATACCACTAGTTTGATTTCAGGACTTGTTGTTCATTGGCTGTTTTTATGTACTCTCTGATTTTGAAAATATTTACCTACCTACTGTCGAACAAGATCTTCTTGTCAACGTGTCAAAACTGTGAACTAATAAATAAGCCCGCCTGTTTTAACCGCACTTCGACTGCAACGACTTCCTGTTATCGAATAGTTGTCCACGTATCAAAACTGTGAACTAACAAGCCGCTCCTATTTAGTTAATCGCACTTCGACTACAGGAGTTCCGGTTATTGCTTAGATCTTCTTGTCGGATAGTAGGGGAGCAAGGGGTAATGGGAGCTTGCGGGTAATGGGAGCGACTGCAAAACAGGTACCATCTTACACTAAAATGACTCGGAAATAACCAAAACATCTTCGTCAATCGTCGGCTAAGCCCGTCGATCGCTGTCGGCTGCTTAGTGGCACGTGCACGCGCGTGGCGAGTGGAAGTGTGTTTTGGGCTACGTGCTTATATCAATTTACAATACATAAACATCAACGTAAGTACTTAAAATTTTACTTATTTCATCATATTTTGTGTCCATTGTATAGCCAGATACATGCATTTTTGTTTAGTAGTTTCAGAATCAAGGTTTAAAATGGTTTGGTTACGTTATTTATCAACCTTCAAAGTGGTTGACATTCGGGTAATTAGAGCCTAGGTGGCTCCCATTACCCCTATATAAATTTCACACATCTTTTACTAGTAGACAAGATTTTAATTGTTCCAGATGCCCAGAAATAGAAAGCTGACGACTTTCAAGGCTGGTTGGACAGTGACTTCGTTAGAAAATGCCCTCCGAAACCAGAAAGATTATATTTGTGTTTTTTGCTTAGTTCCATAACATGATGTATTGATTCTTTTGATATTTTTAGTACTAGAGCATATTTTTGTTGAATTACATTAGTAAATATTTAACATTTTATTGTACCTATGTCTGTTATAATGTGTATAAGTGTTTGTAAGCATATTAAAATATGAAGCTTCCATTACACATTTGGTAAATTTTTGGCTCTCATTACCCTACATGTGGGGTAATTGGAGCCGAATGTATTTTTTTTGGGAAAACGTTTTTTTTGTACCTTAGTTATAGAATTTTTGAGTGGAAATTGCAGTAATATTATTAATATGTAACCAAAGGACTCATTTCAAGTCTTAATAATAAACGATTAGAACATTTTGTTACTTTTTTTCAACAATTTCCTTAGTAGGCTCCAATTCCCCCTTGCTCCCATACTTACCTACCTATATGTTTAAGATATCGGCACTTACCATGAAGCTACCGCCTCATCTGCGTCATGAAAAACTGCCACTGAAGTAACATTGTCCTCATTCCGTCCTAAAAAAATATCGAAAGTTATCATGTTAATTAGGTAGGTATATTATGTCCTTGAAAATGTAGTGTGAGAAGGTGTATTTTACATTCCTATTTTTGGACCTCACATCATAGTGACAACTCAAGAGATACTAAACAACCCCAGTGCCACCATAAAACCTGGTTCGATTAAGTGTTTGAATATGGCGAAAATATGAAAGGAGGTAAAGAGATATAGAGAAGCCTGCATCTAGTAGTGTATTGTCTCTGGCTGATGATGATGATTATCATGACATATGTATGTAAATATTATAATGGTTGCATAGGTACCGGCAAAAATAAAATCAAATAAATCCTATATTATGTAGGTATACTTGTTGCTTGGATAATAAGTATCATTATTATGTAAGTATTTCATTATAAAGATTGTTTATGTCTGGTGACTGAATATGAGCTCAATTAAATTCTGTCTATAGATAGCTACTATAGTTACTATTTATGCGTACCTATTTAGGTACGTTCAGTATGAAAATACTAATTTCGGTAGGTATCACTACACCTATAGTCTTCGATATACATATTCATAGAATATCTACCTCTCAATTACTTTTATATTTTGGATACGAGAATATTATTTACTAGAAAAGTTACCAGGTGGTAGTACCACCTGTCATTTTTGTCGATGCGCTCAATAATACTATTTTTTATATTAGAAGCAAAGCAATATACCTAGTCTAACAATGTTCATAGCTAAAGAAGACGGCGATTTGAATACCATTATAGATTGGTATGTATCTATTTCGAAACACCGGTGTATTTTACTTGACTAAGCATGTGTAGGTACGTGATGCATATACGAGACTAAACGATTAAGTGCAGTAGGTACGTATGAGAGGCATGCAATTTGGGTGTTCTATTTTTGCTATCGCGCAACAATGCCGCGCAACTCTTTCGCATCCAAATTAAGGAGTCAGCTTATACATTACAGACAGAAAGTCAGACAAACAGAGAAATCAAGACAAATATATAAGCAATGTAGGTACTTATTAATAAAGCCAGAATGTTTAATATTTCTATATTAGTAGCTATACTGTAGGATATAAACTTTAATATAAATTTTAAATAGGTGGGTAGTTAAATAATATAAAAGTTTTGATAATATCAATGGCAAGCTGACCTGTTCCGGGTAGCAGACGACAAATCTAAGATCGCCTTGATGGTGGCCGACCTCCGCTAGGGGATGGCACAATTAGAAGAAGACAATGACAATATTATGAAAGATTTTTTCCTCGTAAAATACTTAAGTATGCAATACTTATATTATAATAGTTGGTAGGTACTTGGTTGGACTTCATATAATAATATGTAGCTACCTAGGTAAGTATTATAAGTTTGTCATAATTGTTGTAAAGAACACGCCTTTGAAAAAAAATATTAGGTTAGTACTTAGTACCTAGGTCAAATAAAATTTAAAAATATGGTAAATCTTCAGTGTCAAATAAATCATGATTTTTATTTCCAATGAATGTAGGTAGGTACATACCATAACATACTTTTTATGACGATCGGTTGCTAGCCATTTGGTCAAACCTATGAATTCAAGTCATGACGACAAACACACATCACCCCCCCCGCCCCGGAAAAACGAAAGATTATAAAATTTAAATATTATTTTTTACATCTTAAGGCTATACTTCAGCTGGGGCACGGTCTAAAACGATCGTGACAACGCTATGCGAAGATTGTGCAAATGACGCGACGTGCAGAACAAAACATAATTTGTCATAAAAAGTCAACATGCGTCCATTTAGTGTTATGTTTATTGTTCTATTACTATTAATAATAATTTATTCATTGATATGTTTTATTTTTCAAGTAAATGGGTAACGTTTTTAGTCATTATTACACGATTTAAGAATTAGTTCCCCCGACGCCAACCCAAAACAAATTTATATGTTCACAGCTCGACTTTCGCTCTCCGATTGCCAGCCAGTCCGAAATTTCGTCGCATTTATAGTTGAAAATTATTTGCCGTTTCACTGAAGTATCTACCGTCTTAATGAAATGAAGTAAAATTATGCTGTAGTTGTAGTTGTCAAATTTATCACGAGTACCGACCTATGTAGGCACCTATCTACTAGGCTATTTAATTTAATATTATAATTCAAAAGAGATTTATAATTAAATACTTAGGTACATAACTGGAATTTTTGTTTATAATATAATTATACCTAAGCTATAATTGTATGAATTATTTTTGAAAAAACGTTGGTGGTCTACAGATTGTTTTTTCTTTTCATTACAAAAAATACATTCATTGCTTGTTTCATAACTCATCACTTGCCTTTGTAATAATTAGTTTTTAATCTTGCGGTGAGAATTGTGCTAATTTTCAAGGAAACCGATTCTCATCGAGACAACCATCTCATTCGAGTCGTAGACGTTTTGTATGGATAAACACGCCCAATTTCATTATCTGCCTCTCATATTATTTGAATTTATTTAACTCGAAAATTAATTTTCGCTAATTAAAAGAATCACAGTAAAGTATTATTATAGCTATTGTTTCACTGCTGGCCTGTGAATTCAAATGAAGAGATAAATTATCGCGGGTTACAAATTTGTTCGCGAAAATTATACGTTACGATAATTTATTGTTGTTTGTTTCATCTAAAAAAAGGAGATTTGTTATAGGTACATATCTACCTACCCATATTACATTGAAATAGCAACAACCCACTAATAATTGTATTGTTATTTTATATTTACATAAAAAATCGACTTTATATACAAAAATATAGCCATAAAACTGTCTCACGAAGGTGTGGCTTAAGTTTAAAATATTTACAAATTTTGTATGTAGGTAGTTATTATCGTCTACGTAGGTACCTACTCCTTGAAATCTTGAAGAGGAAATTATCATTCTGTCGATGGTACCTAATTCCTACTTGTGTAGGGACTCATTTATGTATCCAAAAAAACATATTTAAAAGTTACACATCCTAAGTTGGATAACAGATATTAACATTTATAATATGGAGACAAGAGACGTGTCAATTACATTGCTTATAATAAATTATGTCTAGCTTTATGGCTGGACGAAAACGTTCTGCCATTGCTAAAGGTACACAGGTAAGAAAGTAATAAAAATATTTACTGTGGAGTGGACACTGGCAAAACTACGAATTTTCGCCTAAAACAAATTTAATGGCTAAAAAAGTTTCAACAAATTAATTATTATTAGGTAGGTATACTGATTGGCATATACATAAGTATATTGGCATGTAGATACCACACTATTTCAATTGGTCATTTTATATTCTATGTATCTATCTACCAATTTTTTTCTACCTTAATCACCTTTTTATCGTCTTCCAAAATAATTTAGTAGAAATTTAATATTTTCCAAAACAATGAATTATAAAACTGAATTGAATTGATTTGTTTTTCTTAAAGTAAGTAATAAGTATAGATTATGGAACATAATTAACCATTACCAAAATATTCATTTGAAACGCGAAAGAAATAGGATGACTCTAATTAATATTACTCTTATAGTATTACCTACTGTAATTTAAAATAGTATATTGAAGAACACGCTGGCCAATGAAAATAAGGACGCATCCATCATTCCATCGATTTATACATTAATTATATTATAATCTATGTATAGAAGAATTCAGCATCATGAAACGGTGTAAGTGTCATTTGAAAGTAACCGTAACAACACTTAAATGAGTCGCCTGCACTGCTACAAGAATCTAACATCATTCTACCAACATTGGCTCTCGGAAAGGTGTTCATCCAGCAGCGGATTGACGTGAACTAATGAGGATGGTGTATTTAGAAACGATAATATATTTTTAAAACTCTGAACTTTTCAGGAGCAGGTGGACAAGATCACGCACCACGATACAATACCAATCAATTTAAATTGTAAACAGTCCGTTAAATGAGCAATTCGTCCATTGGCAGTGAGCCTTCCATTTATTTTTTCACACAAAATGCCCGGTCGTAATTTGTTTTTGAAAAAAACCAACCAATACGATGTGGCAGAACATATGTGCAATGCCCGTCTATATTATGACCACGCCTACCCCCTAAAGCAGCTGCTTTTAAACAATTACAATAAAAAATGGCCGCCCGGTTAGGTGCGCGGATAAATACATTTAAAAATGCTTAAATTGTCACACATGCCTGCCCCTGGCATTCGGAAATGCATAGGGGGCCCAGCGCTTACGCACTGACGTAATATTCCATTACCAATGTTCACGTAGATACGATGTATTCGGTTAATCATTAGTTTAATTTTCATTATAGCCTTTACATCCACATATTTTTTTGTTTGTTTTAATAGTTTAAACGACTCCCAATAACAATTATTCATTCATATCAACCAGCACTCTGCATCATGCATATTCATCAGCTTGGTATAAATAGAAAGTTTTAGGAATGATCCTAAAATACTTAGGTAATTCATCTTGGGTAGGTAGTGAATAAATTTCCCACCAAGTAACATACCCAGCAGATTTCAATTTCAGCTGTTTAGTATAATGATTACCTACACCAATCGTGTCTTCCTTCCAAAGTTGATAAATAATACGAAGTGAAAAAATTAAACAATGTTTATTTTAAATGTCGTTTAATTAATTGATCTGACAGAATATAAGATAGCTGTGGTACCTATTGTAATAATATAATACAATAAATTTGCGCCCCTATCTGTATGTACCTATACTCATTTGTTTGGACTCAAAAACAATTGATAAATATTGATGAAACTTGCACAGCATAGACTATAGATATCTTCATTTCGATTATTGATACATATTTCCAAATAATGCACTTGCAATAAATACGACACGAGGCGCAGGACAAGGAGCGTACTATGTCTAGTAATCGAACAAAATAATGATGTGTCAAATGGAATAATTGTACTTAGGTACTTCTTTATTGTGTTCCTACTTTATATTTTCACAGTTCATATGAATGATGTATGGGACAATTGTAGGTACCTACTGGCAAATATAATTATAATATAATCGTTTTAAATAGTGTTTATGAAGTTTTGTGTAACTATCAATTTCAATTTTTATCTATGCATTTATTATGCAAAATGACTTAGGTATCTACTTTAGCTTTGGATAATGTGTAAATGATTTCAATGAAATCGTCATTACTGTTTGTAATAGTCTGGCAGCGAAAAGATTTTTAAATAAAACTAAACAGGGAGCATCCACTGTCTGTCATACACTCGCGTTTTTGTTAGATCCAAGAGAAAATGGAATAATTCAATACATCAACCTTTATTTCCTGTGAGTATATTATTTATTTTATTTTCTAAATTATGAGGAAAATCTGAAAGTTTGGACATACTATGTTTTATTAGATTCGGGTAGGTAGATTCTTTTTAAATTTATAGAAATGACTTATTTCAAATGAAATAAACTTAAGGCTATATTATATACTTCAGCTGAGGCACGGTCTAAAACGATCGTGACTACGCGACGCGCAGATTGTGCAAACGACGTATGACGAACAAAACATACCTAATTTGTTATTAAAATTTAACAAGCGTCCATTTAATGTTATGTTTATTGTTATTTAAGTAATAATAATAATTTATATCCATTGATATGTTTTGTTTTTCAAGTAAAAACGTAACATTTTAAGTCATCTTTACACGATTTAAGAATTAATTCCTCCGATGCCATCACAAAACAAATTGACGTGCTAACAGGTCCACTATCACTCTCCGACTGGCAACGCGGCCGAAATTACGTCCCACTCATTGCTGAAAACTATTTGCCATTTCACTGAAGAATGCTCTTAAATGGCTCAACAATCAGATGTAGAATATTTTAGAGTTATTGATTCAAACACACATTACTTAATTACCGAATCGTCTTGATTTGTCTATTTTTTGTCTGTAGAGAGTAGAGCATGAAATAAAACATATGTACCTACTTACGTGTATAAGAGAGACCGTGATAGGGAGAAAACGTACCTATATAATAAAAATGCGTATGGTAACAGAAAAAATACACATAACTACACGTAAACGCAAATTCTAAATTTGAAAAATAAGCTGATACGTGCATAAACGATTTTTTTATTTTAATCACACCATGAAAGAAAACAAATGATATAATATTCTCAAAATAGTTTGACAAATGCTTACAGTGCAGTATTTACCTACTAGAACTAGAATATCAGGTATACAGAGGAATGATGAAGTATGGAATCTGGTAGTAGTGGTTAGTCAAAATAATTCTTGTTTCAGAATTAAGCCATAGGTATCTATACGTTGTCAGGTGGCACTGCCACCTCGTAATTTTTCTAATAATAAATATATCTATCTAATAAATATACTTATCATTATAGCATATTTTTTCATAAAGATTAGATTACATAAAAGATATTTTGATTTATACGAGTACCATCGACTATACAATGCCTCAAGGGATTGTTTGATTTACGGATAATTTAAAATCCCTTTAGTTTATGCAGTGCATCGTTTCTAACCCCTTGCTTATATGGCCACTATAATTCTTTACATATCCGGTGGGCAAACAAGTTACGCGAACATCCCACTATAGATATAGTCCGAGAGTTTTACAACCCACCATAAAAAAAAAATCTATAGTTTTCATTATTATTATTATGACAATGCAGTGAGAAAGAAGTCAATTATTTATAACCTAAAAACCATAAAATAATAAAAGACAGCGGTTGGTTGCATTGGTTTTTGGTTTACCTCAGTGTCTAGATAATATGCATCTGGTGACGTCGGGTTAATTGATTAGTAAGTACCTAGCAGTGGCGAAAGGTGGAGTTAGGCTGTTAAGATTCGCCAAAAATGGTGGTACCACAGGCAGGGGCGGCTCTACCTTAAGGGTTCATAGGGATCACCCCCACATCCATAATATCATGTTAAAAATACAAGTCTGATATTATCATTATTACATATAATTACCTACTACATGATTAAAATTACAAATCTCATTCAACAAAGGATGCGAATGCATTAACGTTATTATACGCATACCTGGAGCGATACAAATAGCCCCGAGGTTAATAAAAAAGCTCACTGCATGTCGTTGTTCAAAATCGATAATGGTAAGTCCATAATAATAATTTATTATTTATTAAGGATTTAAGCACGCTTTTTAGGTGTGATTAAGTAACGATTCAGATAATCTTATTATTTATTTAGAAAAATTACTCATTTCCCATTAAAAAATCATATTATTATAAATAGCTTGGTGCACAATGCGTAATAATTATGAAGAAGTAGGTAGGTATGTATATTTAATAATTAATGGCTAAATCCCATCACATAGAAAGTCGTCGAGCCGCCACTGACCACAGGTACCAATCGTAGGAATCTTCTACCTATATAATAAGCTGAATTTTTCTACTTAACGAATTCTCGCTGATTACATAGTTATAATATTATTTATTATGAAAGAAATCATACTGTTAAAATCGTTTAGTTAATTTGTAAGTCAAATATTATAATGTATGTGTGTTCTTTTTATACCATCCAATGCGGTGGTCTTTCCTGTAAAGGTTTATTGATACCAACGTAAGTTTCCATAATAAACACAATGAAAAACTATTCACAAAGTAAGCTATTTTGTGTTTTAACGTATGGGGGATCGTTTCATTTTTATGATATCCGGAAGCGTTGTAATGCCACATTTAATTTCTAAGGGTGTCTAGCCTATACATATTTATTTATTGAATATAATAATAGGTACTTTAGATGTATATCTACAGACATCTGAACGAATGAGCACGACTTGATTATGAATGACTACACTTTAAACAAATAAACACGTTTCGTATGTTTAAACATTCCCTTTAGAATTAAAGTGCATGTAAATAATTAATGTAAACGTTATTTTATATTATAATATTCAGAATCGCTCATATTATTTTGGTGATGCAGGTCTAATACTTTCAGCTAGATACATCAAATAACATGAGAGCTTCTGATCGACTTTTCAAATCCATAATTGTCGTTTATTAGTTTATCCGATTCCCACTAGGCCACTATATTAACATTTAAAATTCTACCTACCCTTATTTGGGTCACATGATTTCAAATATAATTGATAACACCTATGATTGTTATCGTCGTTTTTGAAAATATCAGATACCTACCTATCAAACCGATATGAAATTGAAATAACATTTTCTTATTTATACATACAAACTCTCAATGAATTGTTATTATGTCGATATAATATTATAATACATTTTTGACACAATATGTCAAATTTGCTTTTTAATAGAAATACAAAATAAATAATAAATATAATTAGTGCCACACCTAGGTAGGTATAATAGATTTTAAATCACTTTTTTGGGAACCTATGCATGTTTCTTATGTGAGTAAGTAGGTAGGTATATGAAAACCTACTAATCAAATATATTCGACGCAATGATAAAAAATCTCATCTATGATAATGAAGTATTTTTGATCTATTTATTATTGTATAACATATTTACCTACATGTAAATAATATAATTAAACTTTGTTTTAATGTATTCTGAAGTCGTAACCGTGTAGGTAGGTTATCGATTCAATTAGCAAAAAATATTTCTTAGCATATAAGACTTTTAACTTTCTGATATTTTACTGCCCATATCAAGTGTCCTGGAAACCATAGTTAGTGTCATGGAATAAGTATCAACATCGTTAGCAGCGCATCAGCCCAGGATGTGCTTTGGTTACTTCGAATCGTCTTCTACGCCTACAGTCTATCCTCAGTATTCCTGATCCCATCTGGAATTCCGATCGCTCATGTCATACAACCACCACAATTTGGGTATTCGAACATTTCTCCACCCAGACGGCTTCGCATCAAAACCTTTCCATTAAGCTACACTCCACCGTCATTCTTGTCTCCACATATCGCAAATCATAATCATATATTCAATTAGTATCAGAATCAGAAATGCAATAGGTACCTACGTATAGGTATCTGAAAAAAAATGTTTTTTTAATGGTTCTTTAGAAACACCATGGATAACAAAATGTAAATTTAATTTATAATTAACTATTTCTTTTATTCAACGAATCATTCACAAGATTTGAATCAAGCTTGATTTCGAAGAACGCTGATGATTGGGTATTTAAAAGGCCAATAGTTAAAATTTGTCGCAATTAGTATGTCACTGCGTAGCATATTGGTAAATGCGACGGACGGGGCGTAAGCCCGGGAGATGCAGGGTTCGATTCCCGACCGGGGTGGCTTACTTTTTTTAAAAAAAAAGATTTTTTCTATTGGTTATAATATTATATTCTCTCAGAAAGTGTTTTTCAAAATTATGTAGGATGTAAATTTAATTACTTATTATAAAATACTTACCTTAGGTATTTGTTTGTAAGTAAATTGTATAATATATATAGACCAGTTTTAATAAGTACAAAGGGATTGTGTATGCGTAAGGTACCTACTTATATGTTTAAAAAATCCCCTATTATTTATTAAAAAGGCCAAACATAAGTAGGGACGTGGAACAAATTGCGAGACATGCATTTTAATATTGTGTACAGATTTGTTTCCCTCTATCGGCACACCATAAAAGAAATGGGTGTTTACCTTCGTTAGTCGCATCACAAATGACAATAATTATTATTATTTCGACTATATAAAAGTTACGACGCCGTAATTCAAAATACAAACAAAAGGGATGAAAAGTTAACTTTGTATGCAGTGATATACCCGACTATTTATATAATAAATCCATGGTTACGGCATGCAACCCTTTCATAGTGTGGTAATAATACGACGGAAACCTGAGCTATTGAAAAATTTCGACTCACCACAGACAGGATTTGGGTAATTTATTGTCTGTTTAGCATGGACTGTCAAGTTTGGTCTATGGTTCAGATAGTTTTTTTCACTATATTTTCTGGTAAAGTAGTTTATTTTATAAAGACGCGTCGCCGGCTCGCACATCACAACACGCCTCGTGTGCCTGACCGCCATAAATCAAAACTTCCGAGAACGGTTGCATGATACAACCTCGCACATCTGCCTAGCGACATCGACATTCTCTGCATCGCGGCTGCTCCGAATGCGGCGACAGTCTGGAGAGAAATGGCCGATTGTGCGGCTGTGCGCATGCGCGGAGTCGATATTGGCCGATATCGACATGCATGCTCTGGGCAATGCAACTCGACGTATGCGGCAGCGTCGCAGCGTCGCAGTTGCATCGGCCAATCTGCGAAGCTCCATTTGATAACGTTTGTTTCTTGGTTTACGATGACGTCACATCGACGAATTCATCGTAAGACGCATGTGGCGAGTTCTGATGTGCGAGGCGCCTTAGGTTTATTTAAAAGATTTAGACCATAATAATTATATACCACGTTAAGTGTTAATTTTGATGTTGAGAACCCTGCCTCGGCCTGGTTTGGTTAGGGTAGGTTTTTAATCGAATTTTAAAAATGAACTAACATCATCTGTAATATGTTTTTACAGTTCAATGAAAACAAATAAGTATGATTGACAAAGTTTTATCGTTTAATGTGCACTGTTTATGTCAGATCTCCACAGTCTACCTCCACCCTTTGCCAGCTGCATAATATATACTTGGCAGTGGTCTATACTACGGTATATACTATAAGAATCTAAATACATTCTTCAAATTGTTTTTTAGTCGATAGTAATTTTGGTTATTAAATCATTATAAAGACTTAGGTACTATAAGCCTTGATAATTAATTAATTACAATAAAATTTAGGAAGAAAATTATAAACAGTCAACTTGTAGTTAAAACGAAATTTTATAATCACTATGAATATTGTTATTACTTATTATTATATATTACTATTTTATGTCGTCAGTGAGCTATCGAAATCTCATTGAATTAATGTGTCGTTGTCACTAATGTGTACCTTTTTATCAGTAGTAACATTGTATTATTTGTTTATTTCCCGTAAGTATACGAGACAAGTGTGCTCTTTTTCTCAGATCTTCATAGCCTACATCTTTCTAAAAGTCACCCTTCGCCACTTATGTATGTCTTATTATAATATGCCCATAACAAATATTAATGTACTACGTACCTACACATAAACCATCGCCGACAAAATAATGATTGTTTTCAAAACACTCAAATCAAACATTCAATTTAAATAATTAAAAAAATATTGTATTCGACTTGAATATCCCTGATATAAACAAACGGATGAAAGGCATGCACCTCTTTCTAGGTGTGAGCCTTTTCTATTGGATGTATCTCGCGGACATTTGTTTTAAACTGTGTATTGTGTTGAGGTCTGAATTGGAGGGTGCTATTAATTATGTGCGAGTGTGACCTAAGGTAAGGTGTGTTAACCGTTGACAATGTAAATGTAGGCTTTAAAACTTTAAAAGATGTGGGCTCTTTATATTCGAAAATATAATATAATCGGTAGGTACATATTACGATGTAGATACTAATGTATAAATAGATATATTTAATTTCAGAGGCATTCGTTTAAGAAGGTTTTATTTGATTAATATTATATTACAAATCATGTAACACCAAGCGTGCACACGGAACATTGATAGGGTGGGTCCACTTCGAAAAAATATCTATAATAATTTGTATAGATTTTTAAAGCGGCGGGAAAAGGTGGGGTTAACAAAATTTTGCAGGCGGCACTGGCTTTCGTATTTATCCCGCCTACTACTGACGGGATGGGTACATGTACATTCCCCATACAAAGGCACTTCGAGAACCTATGGAGATGTAATTAGTTAGTAGTTAGTTAGCTGTAATTACGCTCATTCACCTACGAATTTTTGCGACATTGAATGCGTGTAGTCATAAATATTACGATCGTCATTCATTAGTGTCGTTCGCATTATCTTGTCTTTTGGACTGCTAGGTCAGAATATTATAAGCAAACGTTGGATGCCCCAGATGGTTGCGATAATTATTCTTGAATGCCATGGGTCTTTCACCGATAAAGGTCTTGCATGTCGTAGAATACGCAGAGGAATGAGGCCAAGCCACTGAGAAGGCAGTCAATAGCCCAAATCATCTGGGTCACGATCTTCAGTCATGAGGTCCTGACTGAATAAGAAAATAGAAATAGTATTCCATTAAATTGTTCGTTCCTGGGGTTACGAAACTCTCCCCCTCTCTTTTATGTACGCGCCTGTCCAACACACACTACCTCCATATATCATAAAAAGTAAGGTAGATAAAGGATAAATTCTTTTGGCATTGCGGCCACAACGAAATTACTTTGAAACGATGTTAGTGTCATTTGAAAGTGACAATATTACTTCTGACTTCTTATCTAGCAACGTTTGAAACAAACTAACTATAATCACCTAGTTAAGTATGTACTTCCCAGTATATTCTCGAAGAATATTCTTATTCAGGACTAGATATAAATGAAGGTTATTTTGGCGAAATTCAATTTTCTGGAGTATTACCTACTCGTACTTCTAAACACCAAATATCCATACATAATATTCATAACAATCATAAGAATATTAAACTCATGAACATTCAGCGATAAAATTAAAAACCCGCCTGTATAATGCAGAAGCTGTGCCAATAAGTAGGTACATACTGACGTACGTACTATTTTAACCATATTATAATTATTGAATATATGTATAAGTAAGTATTTATTATCAACGAAACATTTTATTATCTATATTTGTACAAGTAGGTACGACTAAATGTTTTTTGCGTTAAATATGTAGGTAATTATAGTCGATTCCTGAAAATTCTCCCCCAATATTTATTATCAAATTGTCAATAATTTTGCCAAACATTGATAAGGTAAATTACTATTTCCATTCCAAGTATAAGTGTGTAAGTTTTGACTGTTAGATTACACAGACTTTTTTTAAAATGCGAATATGTTGAAGCAAATAGGTAAATAGATACATGCAGGTATAACACGAGGTGCGGTGGTTCAAGCCGTAGGGAATAGCTCGGAATGCACTGGAAATACTAGAAGTTATAGTCGGCAGTTTCTACAATACCATCCACAATATGTTGCTGGTTGATACGATAAGTAAATAAAAGAGTGAAACATGGCGCTGTGTGCAGTGACAGTATTACGTTATGCGCTTTTTGCATACTGGCGGTATTGCAACGGCTTTAGTTCCAGAAACGACCGCAGTGACGTGTTAGTATGCCTCGATACAGAAGCCGCAGTCTATTTACTCGTCAAATAAAATGAGTAGGGCCTGTAGGGTTTGTTCAACTTTTCCTCCATAATATTTTTCTAGCACAAGTCACTGGTCCGGACACGTCTGAGCATTTGGGTGATATCACAGTATGTATAATTTAGTACATAAGCATTAGAGAAGACAAAAAGTCGTTCATGACTAGACACTGTTTTACTCGCATACTGATAGATACGAGTACGTTACATCTTTGACTTATTGGGGCGGGGCGTTGACTTAAAAATGCTATTCTTAACATAGCTTAACTCAGGTAAGTACAATATATTTAAGTCACAGAGAATACTCCGTCTACCAAAGGCATCTAGCGAAAAAATACGAACCTTGAACCAATTGTGTTTTAATTAACAAATAGGTACGTATCAAAAACATTAAAAAGAAAAATATTTTTTATTTTAAATCAAAGTCACCTACAATCTTCGTCTTCGACCATGTCCGATCCTAATAGGATCATATGGGCCTCCACAGAGTGGAGGTTTGTATTAACAGATTTTGTTTTTTACGAGAAATGGATATCAGCCACTTGCTCAACCTATTAGGTCCATACTCCGAGCATACACAAATTGAAAAACAATATATTGTGTACTCGTCAGACCCAGGATTCGAACCTGGGACCCACGACACTATAAGCCGACGCTTAAGCCGCACGGCTAACGTAATTATATACTAATTATTAAAAATAATGTGAAGTCGTTAAAGGATCTGATCTAATTATTACATATTATTTTATGATCATATTTATAATTAACGTTTAGTTTATTATAATTGGGTAAACCTATGTGTATTTTAAAATAACATCGTTTTTTTTCTAAAAACTAACTTGAAATCCTTTTTATGACGAAACATGTCATTGCAAAATATTATTATCTTACTTCGCAAGTGATTGTTAAATCGAAATGAATATAATTCATAACAATAAATATTTTTTTAAAAATGACAATGAGTAATATTGGTTTTATTATACAAATTGAGGTTTTGACCATCGCCATCACCTTATTCAATTATTATGGAATGTCTATATTATTTATTAAACCTACGTGGTCAATGATTCTTTTCCAGAGAGACGATCTGTGCTGCCAACTTGAAAAAATAACATAAGCTTCATTTTAGTAGTCAATAATAGTATTGTTTATTTGAAAATTCTTAAACATACTTACATAATTTTGAAAACACTTCTAAGAAAATATATTATTCCAATAGAAAATATCTTTTTTGAAAAAAATACGACACCCAGCAGGAATTGAACCTGCATCTCTCGGGTTTTGCACCCATGCACATAGACCACTATGATATAGGCGTCATACTTAATACATCCCATTCGCTGCGGATCTTTTAATTAACATTTAATTACCAGATTTAAATAACATGCTAATATATCTAACGGCCACCTGACTTGCGACAAATTTCAACTAATGGCTCTTAATACTCTCTGAAGCGCTTATAATATATTTTCTCCAGAAGTGTTTTCAAAATTATGTAGGTATGTTCAATAATTAGAATGGTACATTCTTAAATCTTGTGAATTATTCGTAGAATAAAAAAAGTAGTTAATGAAAATTCTTAAGTTTATTATCATATGTTGGTACCTACCGTTTTGTTTACAAACTACTTTGAAATTTATTCGTCTTCTTTTGAACTCCTTGAATGTCTTCTCTGACATCTTGAATATTGGGTCAATTTTTGTCTGATCTCGCCTGTCAGCCAATATAATCACATTCTTCCCTGTCAAATGCATTATAATATTGTTATAATTGTTAATACGGAAAGTGTAACTTGAATAATATGTAGTTGACCTTTTTTGTAGATAATAAATGTCTTATTTTCAATTATTTATAAAAAAATATTTGGGGTAACAGTAACACAATGTCTATAGATAGATGAAATTATATTTGAAGAAATTGTTCGCAGAACACAACTTTGCTGCAGTGCTTTTAAAGGTGCATGCCAGACATGTAATAGAGTTTGCTAAAAACCTCAAATTAAAATGGGATAGTAATGGCAATGAAATTGCTGATCAATTGGCAAAAAAATCTGTAAAATACCCATCAGAAAATATAAGAATTCCATACACAGAAACCCAGTTTAAACAAACAATGAGCGAAAATAACGGTAAATATTTAGAAAATCTTGGGAAAGAAAAGGGAACACACTACTATCAAAACTTTTATAGTAGATCTTCTAAAACTTGGTTTAGTAAATATTGTAAAATAAAGGGAGATGTAATAGTGACAATAGCTAGAAGCAGGACAGGGCATTACAGTCTCAACGAATCATTGTACAAAATTAAAGTGGTAGATAGCCCTCAGTGTCAGTGTGGACATCCCACTCAAGATCTTAACCACATTGTCTGGCAATGTGATGCCTACGACCAGGAGAGAGAAGTATTATTGAATAAGTTGGGAAAATGCAGGCTATACCCTCCTTTTACGATTAATTCGTTCCTGGCAAAACCAAATATTTCAGTTATGAAAATTGTACATGATTTTCTCCAAAAATGTAACGTAAATGTCTAGTGTATAGTGTAACAAAAATGTAATTCTGTATCATTAATAATGTAACTATTTATGCCTGTCGTTAAAAAAATGTGTGTATACTTTTGTAAACCATTGTAAAGCAGAATAGCCTTCCATTCAGAGAAGAGCTCAATTGCTTCCAAATAAAGAAAAAAAAATGGGATAGTCATCAGAGATAGACATCTAGAAGCTTTTGGATTGATGAAATAGTTCAGTAGTAGAACTACGTGGCAATCCATTATATTACAACATATTTTTATACTTACTAGATATTATAACCTAATAACGAACTATATAGGTACGCAGAATATCCAATTAAAAATATCTAGAATCCAGAAATAATTAAATCTTATATTACTGCCATAATTATTCATAGTCAGTACTAACACTACCTAAGCATATTTTTTTCCGATAATTTAGTATTAGAGTCGGTATTATCTTCCTTTTATATGTATTGTTGAAAATAATTTCGAATTTTTCGAACGAGATCAGCTTTCGCGGAAATAGTAACTTATCTATATTTTATAAGGAGCAAAAAGCTTTATTGTTATACGTACGATGCTCCAGTACCGCAGAAATGACATGGAATGAATAAATCCACCTTCAATTGCCTGGCGAAAGCCAACGTTTTACAAAAACTCCTAAAACAAATAATACGCACACCGGCCCAGGTAATCACATACAAACGTGAGCCGAAACATTCAGTCAGGAATTCGATTATTGTGTTTTAGAGCAGCGAAGGTTAACAATTGGGAAGGCCATTAGTGTCGTTAAATAAATAGCATCGATTTATACTCATTTATTTATGATTAAATAATATTATTTAAGAAAGCTGTAATATATTGTTATCTAGCTACATAAGCAATCAGAATTTTTTTCCATATCTATGACAAATTAGAGAAATCGGTTAAACCCTGAACAAAGCGTCTAAATTTCTCTGAAATCTAAAACCTCCAATTCGATGTTGTATCAAAAATGAAACAATGTTTCTTTAAAACCTGAAGTAAAAATGAAATTCTCTGATTATGCTATCAATGAGATTTTTATATTTTTATTCCATCGATTAATTTTGTATTTCATTCAGTTTTATTTTCATTTATTTGTTTGTTGTATATAAGTAATGGATAAATAATATTATTATGTTTCATATTTTTGTACTATAATATTAATTTTAATACTCTAAGTTTTTTTGGCGGAGTGGAATTTCAGAAAAAAAAAACACTTTCAACTGGAGAGTTTAATACTTCTCTAATCTTTATTATTTTTATTTTATCTTTATTATAATTAATCTCCAGTCCATGATCTAGTAACTCTACATGCCCTCTTGTTTAATTTGTTTTTTTTTACTTATTGTTGTTTTTTATTCTTTTATTTTTAATTTCTTTTCTATACTTAAAATATTTTTTTTGGTTTGTTTTTTTTTCTCTACATTGTTTTCTCTGGTTGATTTACTTGTACTTTTTATTCTAAATGTCATATTGTGAACGTCTTAAATTAATTATTTGTTATGTGCTCAACGTGTTTCTTTGAAATAAATAAATAAATTCAACAAACGGTAGAAGTCCATAGTTGTACACATTTTTTATGATGACTAAAGACTGTAGTATAAAGGATCGTCGTTTAATTAAGAGAAGTTATAAATTGGGTGATCAATTATCTACAAGGTTCGCCGTTACTGTTTTTGTAGCGTCCTGAAAAAAACTTCGGTACAGGGTACGGAACAAGTTTATAGCGCCGTTCGCCTTTTAAAACAAATAAAACTGAGAAGTAGCTCGTCTCTTTCGGCGAGTGGGGTTTAAATTTGAAGTTATTTATGTGCGGCACGTAACCCCTTATTTTTATATGTCGAAAATTACACATGGAAGCGCGGCACTGGTGACATGCATTATGCGGGCTTCGAAATGAGCTGCATTTCGAATGAGGAAGGTTTATGAACATACTCTTCTCTGTCTTCCAGTTAGATAACTATAGTTACCTACTTACCGGGATATACCTATGTAATAGTTTGAAAAAATGATAACTTAATCTTCAAACTAACTCGAAGTGAAAGAACTACAAGTTTTTTTTTATTTAATTGTCTTTAGAGTAGAATATAATTTATTTAATTAGGTGAGTAGTGCATACTATATTGAAAATCTCCTTTGTATTAATTATTACACTATTACGATTATACTTACTAAAGTATTTTATAAGATAGGTATAACTTCCATCCTTAAGCAAATGCCAAATGCCAACAACAATGCCAACACAACAGTAACAACGCAACTGGTGCGTTGCCCATCAGGTGACCATTAGATATAATTAGCATGTTATTAAATGTAGTAATTAAATATTAATTAAAAGGTAAAGGTAATCTACTAGTAGAGAAGGGTGAAGGTAGGCTGTTAAGAACCGACATAAATAGTGCACAACTACACTTTGTAAGTCGAACGTATTTGTTTTCATAGAACTAAGACTACAATGTGTGGATAGTGCTTGTTAGTTTTTAAAATTAAATTTTTACCCTGGTAAATTCAAGGCATGGTAGATAATAGTGAAAAATTATTTTATAGATAGAAGAATTTTATCGACTATAGTTTAGTTTAGGCAGGACTTAATGAATTAAAAAAAAACTAACTAACATCATCTTTAAGTCTCTATCTACCAGAGGCACCTTGCGAAGCTTGCAATTAATTGAGACATGTTTTTGATAATTTACGATTTAACTGTATTAATTAATCTTATTATTACATATTATTTTATGGTCATATATATATTATTAAAATTTAGTTTTATCAAGTTTTCTATAATTTTTGACTTATTATCCAATTACTTATTCATAGTTTTAATATTGTTTTTATTTATTTTATAAAACATCATTTTTTATAAAAATATAAATGTGTAAGTACTTTATAACTTGATATCCTTTGTATTTATAATCAACTCTAAACTTATAAGTATAACTAAACCTCTGTATTGGTTAACTGCTGCTAATACATTATCAGTCATAAAAAATATACTTCACATAGAAAGAAATATTTTTTTCAGTAATATTTTAGAATGTATCTATTTATTTAGGTATTTTTCAGTAGTGGAACTTCAAATTCTGCGCATCCTTGCATAAACCCTTTGGCCTTTGGGTCAAAGGTTTTGACGAAAATTATGTTTATGACAAAATCATCATCATCGTCACCATCAGCGGGGGTCGATCCACTGCTGGATGAAGGCCTCCCCTAGCTCTATCCACTCTTCTCGGTCCCTAGTTCTTTGCTGCTTTGTACATCCACCGAACTTTATGAGCTCGTCTATAGTTAAAATATGACATAAATAAGAATTATTTTGTAATTGCATTAGGTAGATAGTGTAGGTAGGTACTTATATAAAATTAAATTTTCGAGGGCGCAATCTTTAGCTTTTTCATTTATTTTTGATTAGGATGAACAAAACAAAATACTTATACAAATTTTTAATTGGGCAACTCACCGAGATAAATCCTTTACAGTGCAATGCGTCACAATTGAACGGAAATGGCCCGACGGATTGCAGGGGTGACGGAGGGATTTTCGGGAGGAGGTAATAATAATTTCTTTTGATAGTGCTGAGGTCACGTGCCGCCCTGCCATGCGATGGTCGTTCACCGAATTACCTGATTCGTCTCGCAATCATTTCCAAATCTCGATCAGTTACACGCGGACGGGTAGATACGTCATAATAATACACAATAGACAGAGCCGAACTTTGAATGGAGCATTAGAATATATCGTTTTGCTTTGTTGCCTCTTTATAAGTAAGTAATTAATTCGTGGGTCGGGATGTGAAGTCAGATAAGTCACAAATTGTCATTTTGAGATATAGCAAAAACAAACTTCAAAAAATTCCCCACATTCCCCTAATTATAGTTATGTTTTTTTATGAGTAACAAATCAAAGTACATGTAATTGGCTTTCAATTATATGTCCTAGAAGTATTCTAACTATTTTGTTTCATTAAAATTTAATTGGTTAAAAAAAGGGAATTCACTTATCTGGATTTGCACAAAAAATGATTGACTTACCTTACTACGCACAAAGTAATATTATTATTTTTTCATGTAAATCCGACTAATATTAGCAATAAAACACACATTTTATACATAAATCTTATTGGTTTATTGAACAAAATATTATATGAATTTAAAATTAGAATTTTTATAACTTATTTTTACTTTAATGTTATTTAAGTAGTGAAAAGGCACACACACCTGAATATTATAAAGGTTCATCGTTATCATTAAACTTCAGTACGGATTTCTTCAATTGTATCAGGTTAAATATCCCTGACTGTCTCAGATGTCTCAAGTGACTCATAAAATTCTCTATATTAAGGTGAAATGTATGGAAGTAAGTCTATCAAATCTTTCGTCTTGTCTCGTCTTATGTATAAAATTTGTTAAAATGCAGCCGTCTCGTCGAGAGTTCTTTTAAATTTCACTATTCCCGGTTCGTGTTTGTTGAATTAAAGCCACTTAACATCTCTCCAAACAAACTTATTCCCATTTGTGTCTATACGATACGAGTAGTTAAAACAATCTGCACGAGTTATTTCAGTGACTTGAAAAGGATTTTTCTTTGCAGTCTCGCATATTGATTTGGCCCAATCATGAGGATGTTCGATCGTTCCACCAAATGTCTTTTTTTTCTTCTCAATTATGCGATGGTCACTATCGCACTCCATATGTGTGTGGCCAGGGACAAAATTTTTTTAATCAATTTTGTTTCAAGTCTCAGAATGTTTCACTGCTATCATGCACATTACAGCTACGTGGCTATTTTTGTTTTGACCCGCACATCTATCGGAATACATGATCACATGCTTAATATTATCATGTATCTCCTTGGTTAAGTATTTGAACAGGCATGCAGCGATATCGTTAGCTTCTCTATTAGCAAGAGCTCATGGCATACAAAGCAATATCCCTGGTTATTATCACAATCATGCACTGTCAAAATGTCGTTTGTAAAAAGCCAGGGAACTTTCAACAACTGGTGTGGGCATACATTGCTGCATGTCAAATGTTACAATTTGGCAAGAGGAATCTTGCAAGTACTCTTTATGACAACTCTTAGCTGAATATGCAAAGTCAGCTTCGTCATGATATGATGCTCTTTCAATTCCTCACGATTTTTATTTCTTTCTTCATCATCGGTGGAATTCTTAATTTGTATATATGTACATAAGTTTATCGCATTTCTGGCAAATATCCTTATTTAGCCGTTTGAATGTTAAGTTCATGCCATGGAATATTTCTGCGTATAAACGAATATTGATGGGATTACAGCTAATACTCTTCAAATATTGAGAATACATCACAGTTATTGTCAAATGTGGCGGTAAGTATTTTCTGACAGTCACATAATATGTGTCTTTGCTATTTGCCTATCTTGTTCGCTATCTTTGTTTTTAGGGATATTTTTCCTCTTGCATCTTCTTGAATGAGTATACCGGAAGCAGTCGCACGTTTTTTTCAAAACATGTTCAAAAAATTGTGACTTTCACTTAATGCTTTTAATGTACAACCTTTACAAATTGGTTTCCGTAACAGTACAACAGTCAAGTAATATTGAACTGTTACTTGGCGAAAATGATGTTTTCCTGGTTCGCTTTGTCTGATACGACTTTTTTCCATATTCATAACTTTCATTATAGGTACCTACATTGTAACTTTTGCCAGTAATTCGTGCAACTTCTTTATCATTTCTGGAGGCTTTTGTATCATTCTTTAAGTTACGTTTTTGGTGATTATTTCTTCTGAATCGAGAACGAGGGTCATAGCTTAAAATAACGTTGTGATGTGTAATCGTGGAAGCATTATTTAAGCATGAAGGGTGTGGTACTTCAATGTTGGTAAATTAAACTAATAATTCTTGAATATTAAAATCAGGATGTTTTATGCTACCATATGAATCGTCAACATACAAGTTATTGGAGTATGTGGTTGAACCTAGAAGCAAGATTATTTGTTTGGATATTGTTTACGTGTTTTTAGAGTTAAATAAATCAAATTCGATAAATTTGGTATATTTTTTATAATATACTAATAATACACATACTTATTTATATAAGTCATAATTTATTAAAATATGACTATTTTACTAACGTTCTGTTGTTATTTTTTTTTCAAAATTTCTCAAAATATCTTAAAAAATTCGTTAGATTCACCAAGATCAACATGGAGTAGGTATGACGTTTGAAGATAAGCCAACCATGAGTAGTAAGGTAAGTCACACAAAACGTTGACTTATCTGACTACTCATGTGACTTAACTGTGTACACACCCCGTAAAATAAAAAATATGTTTTGACTGAAAATGCATCTCGCTAATGGTGAGACGTACGACTTATCTGACTACACAGAACGAAAGATTTTTTTTTTTTAGTATAGTGGCATTCATATCTCATTTTTGCTGTTTTGTGACTTACCTGACTACACATCCCGACCCACGAATTTTACTCTCCATTTTTTCTGAGGTTGATTTTAAAATAATAACCTTACATTAATGTTCAATAGGTACTAAGCGGAGAGATGAGGCATGGAATTATAAAAATACTTGCCACAACATAACTAAATGAGAACATATAAGTTTATTGGTAAATATAATAATCTAACCTACTCTTCATCATGGGGGGGGGGGAGATATTGAGTTGGTGTATTTGAGACAATTTTAATCGAAATCGGAATAAAAAAATACGATGGAGACAACTAAATGTATTTTTAAGAAATATCTAAGGATAATCACGAAAAAAATATCTAGGTACTTAAGTATCACATAACAATATATTAACTTCTAACAATCTAACTAAATATTCATAGTTTATTAAAAAAATATACTTAATGTAAGTTAACCTTTTAATAAAAAAGACTTTTTTTAGACATACGCAGGTATTGAATTATTAACAATTTTAAATATATCTACAACTATGCATTTATTTGATTTTTCGTAATTTCGTCACTAGAAATATTTTCTAGTACTGGTACTACCTACATAATATTATTAAACTAAGGTGCCGGACGATATACAGAAAACCGTTATCCCGAATAGGTAGTTGCATTTTATATAGGTATCCTCTATAAATATGCAAAATGCACAAGATAATAATAATTACAAAGCCAAATTAGGTAAGCAACTTACAAATGATTATTGAGTTACTTAATATCTAACTATCTCTTATAATGGTTTGTTTCGTTACCTACTGAGGATGGTGATTACCGAGTTAAGTAGATAATATCATGAACTTATAATTACATAATATCTAAATTATCTGAATTATATATACCTACTAGTAGGTACCTAACTAGGTTATCCCTTAGATCCAATGTGACATTGTAATTAATTATTGAATTCATTATTTTACCTTATTAAAAGTGGAAATATCTAAGTTTTAGTTTTCGGCTTTCGGAATGTCGATCCGGACCCATTACACTCATCCACAATACTAAAATCCAAAAGGTTTAAACCTGTATTATAATAGTGCATGTAGATTTTTGTTAGTTTTAGAGGGCATGTTTTACATTTTTGGCGAGATACACAGGTAGGTATCGATCGATAGCATTCTCCTCTTAACAAATTTAAGCTCAAGTACCAACGATCAAAAGATCGAACAAAGACCCCAATAAAGGGGTAAAGACAAACCCATACGATTAAAAATTGTTAAGGGCCAATTTAAATGCAGTTATTTGTCCTGCGGAACGATTTATGTAGAAGCGTAGTGTGCGTTTGTATGGATACAAACATCCAGATTGAGCGATGTATATTAAAATATTGCATGAGTTTAGTTTATATTTAATAAATTTGTATACTTATATTATTTATTAAAAGAAAAAAACATATTATTATTCAACTAGTCAATATGAAATAATAAATCAAATCACCAGATTTCTTGTTGTTTTAATACCTACCTATCTACATTATGAAAATATCACAAATATAATCAGTATACCAGGTGGTAGGTAGATTTTTCCCCGAAAATTGATTAAATTTAATGCCAGTTCCCCCTATTTAAAGAAGAGAAAGGGGATGAGGTGGTGAAGAGAGACATATTGAGGTCTACTGAAATACAAATATTCTCTAATTTTTCGAAAAATCGCAATAACGTGAATAAGGTAAGTAGTTAGATATCGATAACGGTTATCACTGTGTACTTACATAGGTAGTTACATAAAATATAGGTACTTAGGTATATAATCTTTCTGATAATTCTCCTATATTAGGTAATAGAATGTTTACATAAGTAACAGAAAGATTAGTGCACTAAAATACGTCTGCTGTTTACCGATTCCTAACAAAAAATAATGAATCGTGCCAACCCCTAACAGAGGTCAGCCACACTCTGTAACAGTCCGATGAAGCTGCATTCGTACCAATCACAGAGAATCTTAAACCACGAGATGCGGCGTCTTTTCTTGCAAAATCAAGATAATACTTTTTAGTAAAAAGATATTCAAATTAATTATACATATCTACCTACCTTTATATCACATAAAACTACTTAGATATATATTTAAATGTATACAACCCAAACAACATGTGAATTTGCCAGACGTGGCATTTGTCCCCGCGACTCATTATTGTAGAGACGGGTGCCTCGCATCTATTTCATCGGAGGCATAGTAAATAATAATATGTAGATATTATACCTGCGCCTATAATAATTATTATAATATAAGTAATATCGTTAAATATAAAATCGTTCATACAAAAATCTTATAAAGTACATACATATATTTAAATACTAAGTATGCATCCAGATCTACGTGATCGCAGCCGTGACTATTATTCTGGGTCAGAATCGTTTCCTCGCGTCAAGATTATCAGCCACCACCAACGAGGGATGTAAGACTTGTCAATGCGCTCTCCAAAGACATATTCATTTTCAGTGATGTGTATTTTGTTTTTGAAATTTTATTGTTTGTTTATGTTTTTTATTTTTTTTTCTTCTCTCTTGCGAGATTATTTATATTTCCTATACAAGTACCTACTTATATATTTTTATTTAAGTAACTTTTTTTGATTAGAACCAGCTTTTTTTCAATTTATATCTCATGTTGTGGACGTCATACAATATTTAATTTTTTTAAATAAAATGATCAGATCAAAAAAGGTTACAAATATTTAGTAGATGGGTATTTTTAAAAACATGTTAAGATTTAAGATTATTTGTATTATTATAAGCGACAACCAAAAATCTTTTCCGGTATAAATAATATTTTAGATGCCTGGGTTCCTATGTGTAAAAATCATTAAACTTACAAACTTATTTTAATTTATAAAATATATTAATTCAGTCGGTTGATAAAAAAAAACACTATTCTACCCTATAATAGTTGCACACCTGCGTTTATAATACTAACACATTCATATTTGACAAATTTCCTCCGCATATTATGCAATTAATTGAGAATATCCTCTTGTAGTAGACGAAATCAGTCCTGATAATTATTAAAGTATGTAATATAAGTATAAGTAGATATTATAATGATACTATGTTTTTGTATTTCATTTAAATTTAGAAATAGGTATAAGTATGTGTATATTATTATGATAAATATATTATATTCTCAAACCCACTACACTCAGTACTATTGAATGTCTCCCATGCGACAATTTTATTATTACAACCCAATAAAATTGTTCTGTTACTCTATGGTCAGACACCTCGTGTGCAGTCAAAAGTGAAAATGTATTATGAAATAAATAGAGATATATAAAAAGTCACAGAGGAAAGGCAATTTTAAAAATAAATATTTTTAATAGTTACATACCTACTGTAGGTATTTATCATTCACCTGTTAGGAATCATCGCGTGATATGAAAGCAACGGATGCAGTCTCCGGTAGGCCGGTGGAATTTCAAATTAAAACCGAACACGTGGTGGGTGGAGTCGCAGAACGATGCATCTCTATATTCAAGAATTAAAATGAATAAAAATAATAATCGTATTTATTTGGTTTACGTTGCCCACTTTCACCGAAATGGCCCGCCCGCCCGCCTGACGAAACCCAGCCATTGCTCTTAATGATATTAATTTTAATAATTCAATTTGATTATGTTTTTAGTTGAGATATCACAGATGACGTGAGTACCTATCCCTTTCTTGAAATAATTTCCTAAATGTTTATAAAATTTCGGAGACACCTTCCCTTCAATAATAATAATATATTCATCGATGAATTGCAAAATAATTAACTTAAAAAAAATGATAGATATTCTTTATTTATATTATGACAGTCTTTTAGACAAATTTTTGGTTATTAATGTTTAGATATCGAATTAGGTACATTTCTATTGTAAGTATACCAACTGTAGGTAACTATATGTACTTAAGACATCTACTAATAGATTAATATGTACCATGGAACCACCACACCAAAATACCTATTTTATTCTATAATACTTTTATTCTACTACCACACCAAAATACTTATTTTTTTCCTTAAAATATCGCAAGCATTTTCCTTTGAACTTATTATCAAATGTCAGCTAAATTCATTCCTTGATCAATTTACCAATGAACCAATACGGTTTCGTTTGTTGATATTTTAGCTGGTGAAAGACGATGTACCTAAGCGAAATAAAATATTATTATTATGGTGAAAGCCTGCTTAAAGTCACTTTATTTTATAAAATAGAAAAACGTGGACATAAGCTGTTTCTTAGGAGTTGAACTAGGAACCTACTTACATATTAAATAAAATAGTTCATTGGTTCTTTAGTTGAAAGATTATCTTACAGGCTACCTATTCCATTTATATAACATTGTGTAGGTAGGTACTTAAAGTCTTGCCTGAAAAATTTGTTACTAACAAGTTATTGATGTAAACTTAAACTATGTATCAACTATATTGAAAGTCACGGAAAAATGATAAAAATTCTTTCTTAATGTAAAAAACTTTAGACGAAAAACTCTGACAAACCATGAATGATAAGTATACAGGTACTTAAATTGTATAACAAATACTTTAGTTAAAGCACATGCGTAAGTACCTATCTATCTCAGGATATAGTTGTAAATAAATAACCATAATTTGCAGAATAAGTTAAAGAGTTTCCTAAAGTATGATAGTAAAAAAAAGTGGATGTAAAATTTAGGTATTAAAAAAAATGTGGATGGCTTTGATAACTAAAATAACATTTTACAAAATATAATGGGGGTGTGTAATGCCTATCTATTTATGTATGTATCATTGTACTATAATTAAGGTACTGCTGATATATTTACCTAATAATAATTCCAAATGCATAAGAACATGTTTGTACAAATAAATACATATTTAAGTAATGTTTTTCTCGCAATAAAAAATAAAACACAAAAGATATATTCGTAAGCGTTTAATGCAAAAATATTTATCGCATGACTCATCAATTAATATAATAAATTAATTCCTAAATTATATACAAAAAGGATATTAATAATAAACAATTTATCAATATCAATACAAGCAAACATTTTGACTAGTTTCGACAGTCCAGCTTATCAAACAATATATTAAAAAATATAATATATATGACCGACCAATTTTAACAACCATTCCTTACAATCCATCAATATAAATTATTATAATAAACCATATTAAGTTTTTCACATGTATAGGAATCGCAATTAGAATGTATCCAATAATTTTATTGTATTTATATATATTTTTTTCCAACGCACAATAAGTAGGTTTACGTAGGTACTACTACTATGCAATTGTGTTTAAACATATTGACAATATGTCAATAGGTCAACAAATTAATACAACAATGCCTAGAATAATAAGCATAAAACAATCAAAATGGAATTTTCTGCAAATTTAGCAATTGAATGAAATGACACAGGGCTGCAATAAAGTGTAACGAAAAATGTATTGTCAACCTATTGAAATGTTTTAATATTTTTCTAATACTAGTTGGATACTATAATATAATCAGTAGGTATTATCACTTACACGAGTAAAGAATATCACTTCATATTATAATTTATTATTATTTTACAGAGAAAATTGGTAATAATATTCGTTTGCTTAGGCAATAATTCGTGGTCGATTAAGTATTTTTATTATTTAAATACGATTGATTAATAGTGGAAATGTGTCTGAATAAAATAAAATATTTACAATAGAAAAAAGATTTACATCAGTTTTTTTATACACGAAAACGTCAAAATTCATGATGTCACGTTGGGACATAAAATATATTAGGTAAGTAATAATCGAGTGAGCATTCACTTGCTTGCTTTACATACTTCTATTTTTCATAGTTAGTTTCATTGTTCAACTATTAACATTAACATTATTATAGACAATTAACATGCATACATCATTTACATTTACATAATACAAACATTTGAATAAATTCAGTCATGAAATAAAAATATTGATATTTATCCATGTCATTAGTTAAAAAATATGCATCCCCATAAACACGAAGTATGTTTGTTTAGTTAGAATTCAATTGAATTGTGTTAACAGATTAAAATGATCTTTCCAAAAACACGATTTTAAAAGATTAGAATTTATGTAATGTCAAGAATGAATAACCCCTAAGCACGGATCAATATTAATTAATTTCACTGAAAATTATTAGTCCCAACGTAATCCATGATAAAGGAACATAATATTATTTTTCAATGGATTGTTATTTTACACGAAATAGGTTTTCCTTGTTGCCGCGTGATGGGGTGCTGGCGGGGGTGGGCAAGGTGCACACGGGACACAAGGGCGGCAAGCCTCCCTTCGCAGAGGGTGTTCTTCCCTGCTGTCGATACTCGCGTAGCTGTGCTCCAGAGGGCCAGACCCCTCGGAGCATCCCTCGTCCTCCGACCCCAGGCCAGACACGTAAGTGGATTGTGTCGGACTCGGGGTGTTCACCCCGGGACTTCCGGGACCTACCGCGGCCGCACCGCCGTAATATTTATACCAAGTATCGTGACAAGTAGGTGAAGCCGTGTACCTCATATTAACGTTTTTAGCACCTTCAGCGTTCACAACACTTTTGAGATTATTAACACCGTGAAGCGTTCGATCCGGGGATTTGACTCTCACGTCGGGCAAGCGAAAATTTAGTTTCTCCCAACAATTTCTTTCGCCCCACACAATCACAGTGCACGTTTTCAGTAAAACCTTTAAATCCGGATCCAAATCTAAAGCACTGAGATCCGTCGTAACTATGAATATTATCTTTTGCCGCCTGTGTCTGGCGTTGATCGAATTTATTCCACTTTGCAAGGCGGCTTTGAACTCCGGCTTGTACCACTCGCTCTGAAGGAAACTTATCGAAAGCACTATAATCAGTCTTTTAGAATTTTCTACACCGTGTACTATTCCTTCGTCCGAACATCTATCTCCGATTTGCAAATCGCGGTGATGCAAACAGAGTGAGTGTCCGGTCTGCTCCAATTCGGTGGCGATCGCTCTGGTCACGAAATCGTCGTCCCGAATACTATACACAATATAAGCATCGTAATTTCTATCTTTATAGTCATTTAAATCTTTAGCCGAACACGTGAACACTCTCACGCCATATTTAGAATGCACCCAAAGTCTGAATTCTTCGCGAAACATAAACAAAAGTGCACAAATTAGTAAAATTACAATTGCCACTATTAGCACAACGGCGAGATAAGGAATGTAGTTTTCAGATAATTTTGAAGAGTCTATGAATAAGTGTCTTTGAGTCACGGATCCGACGGTGGATTCTTCGGCCTCCCGCTTGCACTGTTGGATGATGGACGCGATGGTGCCGTTGGCGGAGAGGCCGTCGGATCGCCGGCACAGTAATTTATTGGCGTCCTCCGAATGGGCGACGAGCCATTGCTCCAGCTCGTCGATGGTACTACAATCGCAACGCCACTCGTTCCCCTTCAGAGACACTTTCGTTTGAACTGCCGCATCGTTTAATATCTTCCACGGTACAAAATCGACAATGCCGTTATTATCCAATTTGAGTATGTCCAGAGACGCCAGAGCGGAGAACGTTTCATTTTGTATTGTCTTTATTTTATTATGTTCCAAATGCAAAATATTCAAATTAGTAAGTTTTCTAAACTCCATACCGTCGAGTCTGTCCAAATTATTATTTTCTAAATGTAGCACTCTTAAACTGTCGATTCCGTTGAATGTTCTATTGTGTATAGAGTTTATATTGCTGTTATTCAGATACAATGTCTGGAGTTTCTTCTTGCCGATGAAAACGTGATTTCCCAACTCTCCGAGGTTATTGCCGTCGAGGTATATTTCGGTAGCGTCCATCGGAATTCTTTCAGGTACTTTATCGAATCCGGCACTCGAACAATCGACGACATTTGAACTCCACGTCACGTCGTGGTAGCAGGAACATTTATCCGGACAAGTCATTTCGCAATCGCAAGCGTCAAAATCACAGCAATGGCACAGCGCGAAGCAGTGCGTTTCATACGGGCACAAAAACTGAGAAGGTTTCAAGTCCAACAGGAAATCATTCACCTTTCCTCTGGAATGTGCGAGCGAACATGTGACTATATCCAGGTCCATCGCTCTAGGATGCTGTCTGAGATTACTCATATGATTTATTCTCTGGAGCCATTCCATCGTACAATCGCAGTGAAAAGGGTTACCTCCGATATAAAATTCAGGTAGTGCTTTTTCATCGGAAACAGGCGTAAGAGCGAACGCCCCTACGTCCAATGTTCTCAATTTGTTCCCATATAATACGACCTTTTCCAAATTTGGTTTATGTAAAAATGTTCCTGCGTTCACTCGATTAATTTGATTGTCATTCAAGAAAAGCACTTCAATACTGTTCGGCAACGACGATTCATCGATACTTGTTAATAAATTATAACTTACATCCAACATTTTAATGTTTACATTCGTCTTGAGATCAAAATAATTATCTAGTTTTTGTATCCGATTTTGATGCATATCCAACCATTCTAGTTTTGCAGGCAGATGACTATAGTCGAACCACATCAAATTATTATCAGAAATATTCAGCCAACCGAGTGTTTCCATATTAGTGAAAACTCCTCGCACGTCTGTGAGCCGATTTCCGTCGAGTCGAATTGCTCGTATTGCCGAATTCGCTTCAAAAGCACTCTGGTCTATATGTTGAATTTTATTAGATGCCAAATTTAATATTTGCAAAGATGGAATCGTAATAAAAGCATCTTTTGTAATATTTACTATACTGTTATCTACTAATCTCAGTCCAAACAAGCCGTCGAGTCCTTCAAATAGAGAACTTTCAACAAATGTGATATTATTCTTTCCGAGATCCAACGATTTCAGAAATCGTAAACTTTTAACGGCCGCCGGAACTTCTTTGAGAAAATTTCCACTGAGACCGAGATCGTGCAATTTCGTTATGTTCTCAAAAGACCGCGGCTGTATGCTTTCAATAATATTGTCATCTAAAAACAGCTGACTCAGTACATACAAATTTGAAAAATGGTGACTATCCACGTGCGTCAACCTGTTGTGCGCCAACGACAGGGAATGGATATTTTTTAAGTTGGAAAATGCGCCCTCGGATACTCTCGATATTTTGTTATGTTCCAAGCTCAGAAATTGAAGATTGTACAAATCTTGAAATAGAAGCGAATCGATTTTAGATATTTTGTTGTGCGATAGATTTAAGACGATCAATCTGACCAGACCGGAAAAAGTATCCCGGTTCACCCATTCGCTCGTGAGATCGTTCTGAGATAAGTCCAAGATCTGCAGCTGATCGAGACCCTCGAGAAGCCCGGGCGCCAGAACGCTGATCGAGTTGTTATTCAGGTATACTTGTTTTATCTCTCGCGACGATTGAAACATTTCCGGCGGAAGCGCCACAAGGCTGTTGCTCGAGAGGTTCATGACCTGGAGAGTGCTGAGCCCCACGAACGCTCTGTCGGCGACGGAAGATATCGCGTTGTCCTGCAGGAATAAGTTTTGAAGTGAGCGCAAGCTAGACAGGCCGTTATCTGGGAGAGTTATGATATCGTTGCGGGAAATATCTAGCGTTTCCAGCGCCGTGTTGCACGACTTCCCCGGGGCGGTGGGACCGTCTCCCCAGTCGGAGAATCCCATCTGCGATATGTCTTGCAACCTATTCGAAGTTAAATTGAGTTCCTTCAGGCTGAACAGCGGGCAGAATACTTCAGTCGGCAGAGTCCAGATATTATTGTCGCCGAGATCGAGAGTCCGCAGTTCAGAGAGACCGTTGAAGCTCTCTCTGTGAAACTCCATCGACATTGCGGACCAATCCGTATTGTGCGTGCGCAATGACAATCCGCGCAACTCTCGTAGAGGCGATAAGACGGACGCCGGAATGTAGCGTATCTTGCAAAACTCAATGCTGAGTTCTTTGAGCTTTTTCAATTGACTGAGAAAGCCCGGGGTGTCATCCGAGCGTTTGCCGATCTCCAGGGAACTTTCGAAGAAAAGCACATCACTACATTCCAACGACAGCGACGATACTTTTTCAGCTTGAGACGGCGGTAGGTCCGCCAAGAGGGCGGACGCCCCGGCGACCGTTCTGAGTCGACAGGACAGCGCCAGAGGCCCGTCGGGACCTGTCGTCCTTCTCCAGGCGCAGTGCCTCGGAGCTCCTTCCGCAGGGCGCGCCATGGCCCTGGCGCTGACGCCGCCCGCAGCACAGAGTAGCATGACCAAAGCGGGTAACATATTGATGGAATACCACGGCGGTCACCTTTCCGAGCGTAAAAAACTCGCACTGACGTAACTGTTGTTCCCACGGTACAACCACGTCAACATTGCACTCCGACGACAACAAACAACTTTTTGTCTCACAAACTCAACACGGAAGCACAGAGCATCTCTTTACACAGATGGAACTCATCTTAAACGACTGTCAGAATGACAATAATTCTTAAACTAAAAGTTTTCATTTACAACTCAGTTCATTTTATCACTAAACCTTATTATCAGCTTCAACAAAAAGTTTTAGATTTTAGGTACACTTATCCATTATTGATACCACTATATGTAAAGATCCAACATAAAATTGACCATGATTATTAAAGCGCAATGTTATTACATATTTCCGAAAAACTTTCTTAGCTTCCACACGTATTTCAAACTCAACTAGTAAACTTTAAGTTCCGCTAACTGACATTCAAATAATATCAACCGCTCTCTTTAGTCGTTGAGAGCAGACTAACCTGAATGCGGTGAGATGCGAGGTGCGTTGATGGCTCCTACCCCCTCTCCAGCTTATTTCGGGCGGGGTGGGAGGTACCCATCCCCTCCACAGAGGTCGCAACAAGTTGCCGCGCCAGGGATGTAGCTTGGCTTTGTTTATTTCTCAAACGTTTATGAGTCTGCGGTGAAAGATGTTGCGTGCGTAAGATGGTCGTACAATCATCATTAGATAATCGAAAATGGCCCGGCAATCATGCGATGATAGTTATTCGAAATAATAATTCCATGATAATGTTCAGTCGTAACCTGAAACTACTGTTTTTCCTGTTACATTTTTTACCATAACTGGATAGCGTGTTCGTTTTGGAACCAACTGAGTAAAAAAGGATGGATGGGTATCACTAGACAACACTCACATAGTAGGTACTTAATATTATTATGTTCAGTAGGTTAAAAATATATACCTATGTACCTAGTTATTTAAACAATGATTATTATTAATATATTTAAGAAAATTGTTAACACTTCCTTTATATCATGTCGTGAACACTTTGAATTTATAATTTATCACGTTCATTATATGTAAAATAACTGAATTTGATTTTGAATTTGAATTTGAATCATCAAGTAGGTACCTAAGCTCGATTTAGCACAATTTCAAGCATCCTAAATTAGTAGAATGACAAGTGTTTTAAATGGGCTATTTTGATGTCTAGCAAGAAACTTTTATAAGAATTACCAAAAATCTTAAAGATACAAGGAGTATGTTGTATCAAGAAATTAAGCTTTGTGCTTAGTATCACCAAATTAGCTCAGATTACCCTATAAAGATCAGATCGGTAGATTGTCTCCATGATAAGCTATATTCGATTTCCATGCAAGATCATCAAAGGATTCCCAGGGGCGAACAGACCCGTGGGAACATTGAGACTTCGTTGAAGATACATTATAAGGAGGGACGCCAAGGACCTCTTGCATGGTAGACGACTGGACGAGAATATCG
This sequence comes from Rhyacophila brunnea, assembly GCF_057557595.1. Classification (NCBI taxonomy): domain Eukaryota; kingdom Metazoa; phylum Arthropoda; class Insecta; order Trichoptera; family Rhyacophilidae; genus Rhyacophila; species Rhyacophila brunnea. The sequence continues at coordinate 532,897 of NW_028232796.1, read as the reverse complement.
CGAGACTGAGTGTCGTGAAAGCAAAGTATTGATGAGATAATGGCTCTAACTTCATAATATCACCCATAAAAATATGTATTATGTACCTCGGTAGATAGGTAAGTAGGTACATATTATTAGGTAGGTAAGTATCTAGGTATGTTTTATGAATAAAAAATATTTTTATAATTCATATTGATAAAGGCAGTTTAAAATCTTATGTTATCATTGCTATCAACATGCCGACACGACATTACAATATTTTTCATCCAGGTAGGTAATTACGTAAAATCATACATGCGTGATGTATTTGGTATGCAAATGAGAAGAGATCAAAAATTTCACGGTAAACATTTCTATGTAAATTATTGCTTCCAGATTCTTTGCAACTTAAAAAAATAAATTAAATCAGGAAGCTGCAGGTATATTTCGACACCCAACACATGGAGGAGACTCATGATTATGTTTATAAATTAATTATGTATTTAATAAGAAACAAAACATTATGGAAATAACAAATCCAAATTCAGGACGTTCACAACATGATATTTAAATTGAAAAAAATATGGTTTTAATCAAACAAGGTAAATAAAAATACACATATAGGTACTTACTTTTATAATATAATACAACAATTAATGTTACAATTACAAGAGAGAAGAAAAAAATATAAACAGTAGGTACAGTAATATAAAATTTCAAAAACAAAATAAGTAGGTACCTACTACGTAGGTACTGAACATACCACATACTTACCTAATAATAATGCAATTATCGCAAAAAAAGCAAATTTGTTTATCATTCGAACAGAGAGTAGGTAAATGAAATTTCAACATAAGACACAGTAAATAGGTTATTATAACAATAAAAAATTATTAAGCTCATGCTGTGATAAAAAATTTATGTACAAAAATAAGTATTTAAAATAAACTGAACCCTGTTAAGCCGAACATGTGCAAAAACATTGCCACGTGAAACTCTATCTATTCTCGTAATAGGTATATTATATGTATGTACTTTACTTAATATCTACATAAAATATTACACTATGACGTGTGTATTTCGTTTTTATAGTTGGCTACCTCCGTCTAACAGGGAGTCTTTTCCAATTGTGCCTAATCGATATTGTGTTAAATGGTTTCCCTGTATTTTTGTAAGTTTTTACCTAACCTAATTTGAAAAAAATTAAATAATATATAATAATTTATGCAGTGCATATAGGTAGGTATAATATTAGATTCCAAATGTGGCATACTAAGTACTTAGGCAATTCCATATTATAATATAAATTCAACAGTTTCACTTATTCCTAGTTATTTTTTACATAATAATATTACTAATTTTACTAAGTACTTATAGGTATAATATTATTACAGTTTCTTAGTATAGGCTATTTAGGCTAATGTAATCCACAATCCACAGTCTTAAACCATAAGCTAGACATAATAGTTTGGTATTATTTGTGCCACTGTTTTTTCGTTTAGATTTACAATGATGAATAAAGGCTGTCATATAAAAAAATATTTGTTTTCTAAGGACGGTCAAAATTCTGAATCCATTTTAAAACCCCACAAGAATAAATCGTATCGAAATGGGAAAAAATACACACATTATGATTTTTGATATATTAATGTCTTATAAGAAATCAGGTAATGCGCAATATTATAAAAGGCCACTGGGTCCGAAGCAAGATTTTTTGTATTTTTTTATTATTTAAATAAACTAATATCATAGCGGGGAAGCGAATTCTTTCTTGAACGTTTTCCCAACTCAGCGGGATTCTGTAGCAGTTTGTTAGACGGTACAAGTTGGTTCATAATAATACTTTCGTAGGTATTTTATTGCATTACGGTATCAAAATACTCAACTTATTAATAACATTTATTTTTTATTTGAAAATTTTAATTATTTTTCCAGTTGCAATCTTTTGTCATCGAACTAGGTTGTGACCTAATCAAATAAATTATTACCGTAAGTATTACCGAAAATATATCTAATGACGTTACTAACTTCATTAGTAAAAAAGTAATAATTATTATAAAAATGAATATTAGGTAGGTAAATAATATTTATTTTGTAATGTAATGACATTCGAAAGCACAGAGGCGTCACGTGGCAGGTTTAAAACATCGTTGTGGGACGTCCTAGTTATTTTTACATTATCTGTTATTAGATTTGTTAAGAGGAAAAAGGCTTCTCTTCATTTTTTGAAATGCAACAACAGTCACTCTTTGATATTCAAAGTAGACCAAATAAATTTATTATTTTAATTTAAGATAATAACTATAATAAAACTTATAATGTGTCTAAAACCCCTCAAACTTATTTCATTATTATGATACGCATATCTCAATGCGTAAGTGATGGAGAGAAACGATCCGCTTAATTCATTCTTATAATAAATCTTGACAATTTGCCTGGCTGAAAAATGTAGATTTTGTAGCGATAAAAATAGATTTTTTAATAAATTTTACTGGATATTATTTATTCGTTGATCTTGACATGGACATACCTACATAGCTAGAAAAATTATCACATAATGTACATAGTTATTGTAGGCATTAGCGTGCAAGTAAGCCTCTAGGATTCATCATGCGACAAGCCAAACCATTCAAGAATCCGAATGTCATACACGTACACTCTACGTCTCGCAAGTGCGTAGTATTCTTGAATATGGGTCTTTTATCTGCAGTCCTTATGAAGTTTCCTACAAGCTTATTTTAGAGCGCGTTCAAAAGAAATTTCTTCGATGTCTTTATTTTAAGACATATAACTACCTACTTTCCTTTTATTAACTCATCAAACGATTACTTTCCGACTGCCTTTCTATAGGCCATAGGCCATAAGGCATGCTCACTTTTCACTCTCTTGTTGCTCTTCAAACATTTTTGCCTGCTATCACGAGGGATGGTTTCTAATTCTGGCGTCCTAAAGAATTTAAATTTATATGCGCCTGTCAATTACCTACGTGGTCGCAGCCATGACCTATTCTGGGTCGCAACTGTTTTCTCGAGTCAAGCCTATCAGGTACCTACCATTTAATTAACGAGGGGTGCAAGACTAGTAAATGCGCTTCCTAAAGACATAGACATTTTCAATGATGTACGTACTTTGAATTTTGTTTTTGAAACTTTATTTTATTCTATAAAATAGTTAATATATTTTTTATCGGTATTATTGTTATTATTATTATTATTATTTTCTCTTCTGAGAGTAGGATTATTTGTTATAATGTAAATCTCATGTTGTGAACGTCCTGAATTTTGATTTATTATATCCACAATGTTTTGTTTTCTTAAATACTTAAATAAATAAAATAAAATTATAAACAATTTCAGATAAATCATAAAATGTTGATACCTACAAAGGTACCGCTTTCTTGAGATAATAATATGAGACGGGACTTAGGTATTGCTTAAAACGATGTACTTAACTATCTTTTTCTGACGGCACAAATTAGAAAATGATTCATCTGCAATTGCATACACAATGTAGATACATAATTATATTAAAGAATGAATGAACGCACGGCGATGCTACAATGCTAAATGTTCGAGAAATTGAGAGAAACTAGGTGAAGTAAAGGTTAGTTAATCAATTTTGTGGACCTGCCTTTAATCGGTGTGATATATTATTTTGTAAAAATTTCCTAGACGCACTGTTAGTGAATGACCATCCCCGATTAAATATTTTGATAGACTCGCATCATTCACTCACAAAAAAACTCGGGCCCCGGTAACAGACAGCCGAGCGATATACCACACCGTTCTGTACAAAATTACCAATTGATAGATACGATTTTGTACGAAGCGAAAGCAGTTTGTACAGTGTATTTGTTATTAACAGGTCATACGTGATCCTGCCACCGATAACTAGAAACAATTTAAAATTATCACTTCTTTAGATTGCTCGTTACCAGTTACGGTTATAGGGTGTGCCTTGTGCCAAGTATCTCTCAAACTGTTACTACTACTCCCCAAACTTTACCAATCATCTACTGATTTCTTTCTCTTCAGCTGAAAACATATTGTACTATCCTGCAGTTGCAAGATTGCATGCATGAATCAAAAAAGTTCGAAAGCTTCTGAATTTTCAAACGACAGTTGGATTTGTCTGATATCTGCGCCTACGCAGTAGATCGATAGTGGCGAACCTGCCGGAAAAAAACGAACTACACCGCGCAGAGACTCATTTTGAGGTTAATCGATTCTTACGACTGTCAAATAGTAGGTACCATAAAATGACAACATCGCATCTCGATTACTCTTCAAGAATGAGATCGGAAAGACAGTCAGCATATTTACGTGTAAACAGTTATTGTCACGATAGTTTAAAATACTCACTGTTGGTGCAAATGAATCCATGCACATATACAGGCACTATAAAACAATGACGAGTGAGAATTCGATGACTTTTCACGGTGACGATGTCATGGTGACGGAGTGTAACTTATTAGATGCAATCATGAATTGTATAGGTACATTATTTCTACAATTCAAGAAGAATAATGTCGACAGTGCACGTTACAGATTTATTTGATGTGTTTTAAAGGCAGAGAACGTGATAACGGATAAGGACATGGATAATAGCGAGCCATGTAAGATGATTTTCCATAATCTCCAAAGGACGAGGAGATCATATACCGATGAAGACTGCTAAGAAGATCATAAACGATACACAGAACTAATGTTTGGACGAATTGGACACCAAGGAAGGACTGACTTCTCTTGATACACCTAGGTACATACAATGTATTTTATAACCATATCGAAATATACCTAATACAAACTGTTCTGATTGTCTGCATCTTAAACCGGCTACTTTGGCGGCCATTCTACCAACTGGAGCATACTCCACAAGTAAGACGTCACGTCTCAAATAAATGTATTCAAATGACACTATACATGTACAACAATTATAGTAGTTATATCAAATAGTCAGGAAGATGAAATTGTCGTCGGTAGATTGGTAATAATATACTATAAGCCGGCTATAAGGCATACCTACCTACATATTATTATATATATTTTTTTAAAGCATACTGTTTTATAATTTTGTTCGATATGACAGCGTAGATTTATGAATAATACATATATTTCACCCAGACAATGTGGAATATTATGTGTAACGTCATTGGGTTTGTTTAAACTTTAATTATCGGGAGATTTCACGATCTTATTTATTTAAACACAGAAGTAAATTTTTTTTTTCAACCAATTAGTACCTACATTTAAGTGGTAAATATTTTCTCGTGATAAAATAATTACTTTATAAGTTAACGTAATTGTAGAATAGTCTTTCATTATTCAGTTTTTGTCGCTATACTACGTTAATAATTAAAATTCATTTGTCTTAGGTTAGGCTCAGTCGAAAGACTCTTCGCCACTGCCGTATTTATAGTATTTATAGTTGGTGAAGAACAATATGTACCAACTTTAACACAATTTTGGATTTTGCGAAAAATCAAGATAAAAGGTTCATTATTATACGTCAGTTCAGTACTTAGGTATAAAACATAAAAAATATAAAATCGAGAAACACATAGATACCTACCTATTGAAAATAATATCTAATTAGCGCTCAACTCTCTAAATTTGAAGGGAGAGTTTGAGAAACCTTTTCACTTGGGAGACTTGATTGACAGCTATTTATCATAATGCCTACCTCGGAAGGTAATAGCTAATATAAATTTATTGTGGAGGATCTACGTATACATGGGTCTCTAGTAGGTATCAAAACATATTATATGAGAGTAAGTACCTAAGCATCATATTGATAGCTTTCTCCGACCACCAACAATAAAACCTTATTATTACGCAATGCAGAGTTGACGAAGTTGTTTTTTATTGTTTGTTCGTAGCATATTATTGAATGGATTTATTGCTTATTTGTGTTTCAGTGATATCCCAAGTTTTTTTAGTGGTACTCATTCCAGATTAAATTAAATTGAGATTGTAGATTTCTACCTACATAATAATATATATATATATATTAAATATATGTAGGTATGTCTATAAGATATCCACAGTATGAATTATTGAGACGTTGACGAAAACCTTCCTATATCGATGAAGCATATTAATTAGATGATAAATATAAGTTAACTAGGTACCAATTAGCTCTGTTATAATGTGAGTTAAGTATATACCTACTAAATACCATTAATATATTCATAATATTATTTTATGATGTTTTCAGGTTTATATAGGTAGGTATCCAATAGATAAGTTGAATATTTAAAAACAGAATGAATAATTATTATAGTTAGGTAGGTACACAGAACAGATAATAAATAGAATACCGATAGGCTATATTCAATACGCCGCATCTTGATGCAGGGTTTTGAATGTGTGAGTTTCCTACGAAAATGAATCACGCATTATGCACGTGCAATAGTGTGGATAATACACCAACATTAAATGAGCGTCAATGCATAAACCGAGAGCAGTTTTCAGTATTCGACTTAAAACGTATTCTTGATACGTGTGTAAGTTTAACCCGAATACTTCCTTACTCGAGTCGGTTACCTGCTATCGCCTTACCCGTTATCTATTTCAGTTCCCATTATTTCTGAGTTCCCTGGTTAGGTAGTATCTCATAAATATCAACACAACAATAATATCACAATCCAAAGGCTTGATGGAGAAATTCTTGATAGAAATTAAATTTATGTGCAAACGTTTTTCATAAATAATACCGTTTTCATTGAACTTAATTTTACATTTCGGCACCTTGGAGTTTTATATCTATCTATGATGCATAATACCTATATATTTTATAGTTTGAAGGTGTCGAAAGTCAAACCCTGAGTTAGTGAAACCATTTTTTTGGAAGTGTATGTATCGGAAGAAAGAAGAAAATGTACCACTAGATACTTTTTTACTTGCGTAAGTAGACAAATAGCTAAAGCGTCTGCTAGTGCAGATATGTCGGTAGGTATCTCTATCTGAACATCATATTATCTTACATTCGTATTTTTTTAAACTTACCTAGGTACATTTTTATATTCACGTAAAATAAAACAGTAAATATTAGGTATACCTACTGATTTGTACATTTTATTATTTTATGTCTAATAAAAATTGTCACATGTAAATCTAAATTCGGGCCATCCAATAATTTTCATGGAAAAACTGAAATGTCATTTAGACATTTTCATATTGATTTCCATAGTAACGCACGTTTATAACAATTAGATCCCCTTAGCAACCAATAATAGTGTTTTGCTTCAATGCGTTTTTATTGAAAATAGGAGAAGCTCTTTTATTCAAAATCTTTGACTTAAACAGAAAAAATGAATAATTTAAAAATTATATATAGGTAGGTATATAGGTAGTATGCGTATCGTTTCGATAACAATCACTATATGAACTATCACTTCCCTCCATTTTGGTAAGAGATTTTCTCAACTGTATTTTTAGTTTCTGGTTTATCGTCTGCGTTTTAGGATTTGGAGGTAGATAATTGACACACCGGAATTATGATGGAAAACGGCGAGTTTATTTACGTTAATATTATACTATATGGTTACATTTTTTAATAATTTAATTCTACGGAGGGCGAAATGTACGCGTTCGCGATTTTGCTGCTTGTCGCGATCTGCGCGCCATCTTGAAAAATCATTCCCAACGGTTTTTTTTCTTGGGCGACGTTGCATATCTCCAACGGTCAAAGACAATGTTGCCGGCCGACTTTTAACATTATTTATTTTCGTAATCAGCGCTTTATTATTTGTTGGCTTTGATACCGATTCGGGCGTCTCCAGATACACAAAGACATCCCCAAATGGGGACCATACGGGGGTGTCACAAGCGCACCTCTCCGGAAAGGCCCGAATGGGGATCGGGCCAACTAAGGGCTGATTACGATAGCGTGTGTAACTGGACAGTGCGGCGGCTTGATAAGGGGGGGTTGCATTTCTAGACGTTGAAGGATCGAAGCCCTCCCGGTACGTCGGCGGCTGGAGAGACTCGGATGCAGCACTGTAGCATAGTGGTTCGCGGTTCCCAGGCCTACCGTAAAGCTGCTGAGAGAGGAGGGCGTCGCGCCCAGCCCTCTCAACACCCTCGGACCGTCGGCAACCGGAGAGTTTCGGATGCAGCACTACGCCGCTTTGTGGGCGTAGTGGTTCGCGGCTCCCCATGTCTACCGTACGGGCGGATGCTGAGAGAGGACGTCGCACCCAGCCTTCCCAACAGCGACCGTCCGAAAATCAGTCGATCCCTCACGAAAATGCATACCGGCGCATTACTCGACCCCCTTTTTTGCTCGCTTGCCCTGCCGCGGCTATCGAATTACACGCACTGCACTGATATTATACTAATATAATATGCGAAAACTTAATTTTATACTTAAAATGGCTTTAGAGTTTATAAAAATAATTTTAAAAATATATCAGGGCCCGAAATGGACCGGAACGCCATTCTGCCTCATACAACCGCTCCGGGTTGTAAAATTTTCCACTTCGAGCACTGAAATAACTTATTATACATCGCTTCCAAACACAAAACACTAAAAACTAACTAATCTATGATGCTAATGGCTGAGGATGCTGCTTGGCTGCTTTCCGATGATGGAGGCTGCTTTGCTCAGCTGAAGAAGGCCGCTTTGTAGCTCTCTTCATCCTGGTGCATCTGGGCCAGGGCTGATTGCAAGGCTCACAGACACGCTGCTGTTGACGAAGAGGGCTCAAGCGGCTGATGATGCAGGGCATTTGACGACGTTTTCCCTCGTTGGAGCCAGGGTCTTGCCCGATACACTCGTCCGTGGGCCAAGTTCGTTGGCGGATGCAGTTGGTCGGGAGTACATCGGGAGCCCTGACTTCGCAATCCGGGTGTTTCTGCTCTTTTCTTCACTGGCTTGGCTTTGGCAGCATCCTCTTTCTACTGCTTTTTATTATACTTTGTTGAGCGCCACCAGAGGCAAGCCTCTGGATGTTTTTTTCCTCGCCGTTTCCTATTCCGGTGTTTGGATCTCAGGGTGTGTGGCCGGGTGAAAGAAATTTCACCTGCTTCTTGATTCCAGACGATTAAAATCAAGAAGCGTAGTCCCACGTTGACTGGGGCCACTTATCACTCCCCTCCATTTTGGTAAGAGATTTTCTCAACTGTCACTTTTATTTTTAGTTTCTGGTTTATCGTCTGCGTTTTAGGATTTGGAGGTAGATAATTGACACACCGGAATTATGATGGAAAACGGCGAGTTTATTTACGTTAATATTATACTATATGGTTACATTTTTTAATAATTTAATTCTACGGAGGGCGAAATGTACGCGTTCGCGATTTTGCTGCTTGTCGCGATCTGCGCGCCATCTTGAAAAATCATTCCCAACGGTTTTTTTTCTTGGGCGACGTTGCATATCTCCAACGGTCAAAGACAATGTTGCCGGCCGACTTTTAACATTATTTATTTTCGTAATCAGCGCTTTATTATTTGTTGGCTTTGATACCGATTCGGGCGTCTCCAGATACACAAAGACATCCCCAAATGGGGACCATACGGGGGTGTCACAGAACACACTGTAGACGATTGCAAAGAATGAGTTTATGGTATGTTTATTACCAGCAACTGTCTTTAACAATAGAAACTCCGCCTTTTATGCCCCTAAACTGCACGGATAACCAATTGGTGATACGGTAATAATTGCAGGCGGTTCTAAGTAAGGTTTTATTACAGGGCTTAATGCATACACACAAATAATACCAACACAGATGCGAAGCAATTTTAGCGTACAACAGTGCCGATGTAGAACGAAACATCTATACTTATTTATTTCGTGTTAAACTTAGGTAGGTATCTATGCATTTTATGATTTCTATAGAGATTTGACATTTATTTACAGTTACTCGTTCTTCACTATTTTTTATTCATTCTCAATTGTTATCCCATCATCTTACCTACTTATATCAGCCATAAGTCGTGCCCAAAATATAAAAATGTCATGCCATTGTATTAGTTCAGAACACCTGATATAGACTAGACAGGAGCCTAATGGCTTTCTAAACGAAACATTTTATATAATATATATTTATAAATACATTACATTTGAGTGATGATTAATATACATGTCTCTTAACAGACCATTATCAATCCAACAAACTAATTCACCGTTTGCAAATACTATAATTTAAATTATTACAGTCATTTTGTTTCACTTTCACTTTCTATCTATACAGAAAACGCATTTTCGCCGTCATGCATGCATATTGTATGTAGGCATCGTTGATATGTCAAGCTAGTCAATAAGACCCGCTATAATAAATTTCTCATTGACAATAATTTATCGATTCGAGAACATGATATATTTAACATGATATTTACAGTGTCATTAATTTTTTATAAATAGGTACCTACAGTCAAATATGTTATGTACCTACATACATATTCATTTATATTTATATTATAACAGCGAACTATTTATACGCCTACACTAGGTACCTACTAACATTATAATTTATAATAAACCACATGCTTTAGTTCTCGTTAAGCTACACTCACTCTTAACAAGAGACAAAGCATATAATCATCATCGGCACTATAACCCATGTGAGTCTTGGTCGCCTCCAGGAAATGTCTCCGTTCCGCTTTATCTGCCGTAAGATCCCTTCATCGTATTCGCCTCGAAGATTCTGGGTCTCCTTCATTAAGAGTTCTCTGGTCTCCTTCTACAGCTACACATTTCGACTGTCACATGTCAAATATGAAAGACAACTGACCCACAAAGAGTGGAGTGGAAACATTTCCTGCTGGAGACGACCAAGACCCACATTAGATTATAGTGGCGACAGTGATGATGATAATAGGAATATAAATAATTAGAAATAAAGTATCTAGCCAAAATTGAATCGTTTATTATATTCTGTAACTATCGATCAACCAATATGTAAATACATATAATCTTATTATTTTGAAGGCTTAATTATATTGAAAAATGGTTACCTAAGTGATGATTATTGATGAGAATTAATAATGTACCCACCTAGAATTTTTTTGGGCTAAAATGTCTGTGAATTTGTAGCGATTCGCTAAACCTCCGAAGCCAAACATTGTACTGGTATGTAAATACGGTTTAAAATTAAATTTCATTATTAAAATAAGCCTAAATAGTTTCCTTAAAAATACCTACTATAAATGATTTACCTAAGAAGTTATTTATAATTATTATGACTTTTTATACCTACCTACATACTGTATAATTTTAAAATGTCGCTTTATAGACATAACAAGTTACACTATTTGCAATCAAAACTAAATAAATCAAACCGATACGATTCGGCCTTTTTGTAAATTTGTTTTTTAGCATAATGGTCGTCGCCAATAGAACATGAGCATAAAAAATTGACATAAGCCGAATGAAAAAAAAACGACATATGGTTTTGACACCGTAACATTTCTAGCATCCAAAATATACACAGATGTTCCGTAAACCACAAAACTGATCCTATTGTGTAATATGCAACGTAATAAAGAATCTCGGTGTAAAATGCACACCCAAATCTCCATTAAATGCATTTTGTGAGGGATCACTATAAATATAATACTAAATAGCATTGTGATCGGGTGTTATCTGTTTAGATGCCCTATGAGGACATTGATACAGGGGTGTAGATACTGCTAATAATACTTTGAGATTATTATTAATTGTAGATATTAATATAAAAATCAGAAATAATTATATTCTTCAGTAGACATTATTTTATATTCAATCTAGATGATTGATCAATAAATAATAAACCTTGTGAAAATTAAAGATTGTAGATGGACATATAAAAATCTCCCGAGAATCCTGATTAATATGTAGGTAGGTATATTAAAAATCTTTCTTTATTGTCAAAATATGATTAATTTGTGATATAGTTAATTACTTTTCCGTGTTTTCTTCTCTATGGATGTAATGGGATGTAAGAACAGAATGATATCTACAATATGGTATTTCTACCCTGCGTCTGTAAAAAAGGCAATAATTGTACGTTAGAGTTGTCAGTATTACTATGAATAGGTATATTATAATGAATGAGAAGAAAAAATGCAATTTCGAAAACAATTAGTCAAGGAACACTTCTACATAATAATATTATACAGGTATATTTAAAGTGAATATCCATCATACCCTCCAAATAAGGGAGAAACTTCACAAAAACGATTATTTAAAAAAAAATTGTCTTGATTTTTGAATAATTTCTTTAACCTGAAGTAAGTTAGTTAATTAGATACAAGCAGCCCACTATTGCTATATAAGAGAGCACATAATATTATGGTGTGATCTCTTCTTGGTCGTACAATCATGACTGAGGATCGTGACCGCTTTAAAATGTTGCCATCCTTTGAGCGACCTAGACTGTATATCCTTCTCGATCTTCCGCTTCTCGCAGGGCAGAATGAATGCCCCCAGTCAGCTCTTTGGTGTGATATGGGACTTTTATATACCTACTTATGCACGTTTGCTTTAATAAGAAACCATTACTTTTCAGTGTGTAATGCAGGTGACAGCAACACGTTATTAATTTGTTTTAAACATTAAACACTGTACAAAAATAGTACTTATTTTAAAGTTGGAAAATCTGGCGTGACAATGTTGCATACTATGCGCATGATAATATTAAGTATGTACTAGTTTCTTGTTGTCTTTTTCTACCCCCTTTAATAATTAAATTTGATATTTTAATAATTAGGTTTTAAAAATGTATATTCTGTGAAGAATAAAGAATAACAAATATTGTAATGAATAAGTGCGCCCATGAATTGTCACGGCGTCCCCCACGGATGCATAGTGGGACCCACAGTCTATAGTCGAACAACAAAATGACAGCCATTTACGTCTCACCACGACACTAAATATTGTGACTGCCGCGGACGTCAATCGAGTGAACATTATTGCTCGCTTGATGAATGGACCGTTTGATTTTCAATACACACACGCTTCCCGAACCACCGCATCACAAAGGTAACAAAAAATGAGAATGTCCATGCTCACCTTCTCAGAATCTGGCCTTCACTTTGTGTGAATCCCATGCCATTACGCAATGAAAGTGATTACAGAGCGATTTTATGCTCTCCGGGTACTGTTTTAATCGAAATGCAAAGCGCATGTCAATATTACATTAAGTATATAATCATACCTAAATTTCATATCATTCATATTCAAATCTAAAATAGGTATAGGTACCTATATCCATATCAATAAAACATATTTGCATAAATGTTATTTTTTTGATATTTTGGTCTATATGTACATACGTAGGTAGCTACTTACAATCATCATCATCATCAACCTGAATCTATCCACTGCTGGATGAAGGCCTATCCAAGCTGATTCCACTTCTCTCAGTCCTGTGCGTTGCGTTGCTACGTACGTCCGCTGAACTTTATCATTTCATCGATCCAGCGGCCTCTAGGTCTACCTTGCGGACGTTTTGTACCTCTTGGATACCACTGGATGACTAAGTTTGTCCAACGATTGTCCCTTCTGCGAGCTATGTGCCCAGCCCATTTCCATTTAAGATTTTTTGCGAACTCTATTACATCGCAAACCCTTGCCCGTCTCCTTATCCACTCATTTCCCTTTTTGTCCTTTCTAAATACATAATATTATGAGTTATCAATCGCTCGTCAACAATTGATCATTACGCCTAGCTACCAGATAGGTTGGTAAGGAATCTGACAAACATTTATTATGTACTTATAAACCACAAGAAAATACTCGTAAAAAAATTAAATTAGTGACCCTCGGATTTAGAGGGAGATTTTTTATTTTTCATATACTTACTACCTAATTAACAATATTATATATAGCGTTTTCTCGTCTACTTATAATAATATGATCTTACAATGTTAAGTATCTAACAATACCAAACATTATATAACTTATAAACGTAATATAACTTATTAGTTGAAGCAGATTAAAAATTCACACCGCACCTAGTATCTACACTACACTCTACAGCAGTGGCGAATACTCCATACTAGGCGATTATTTAAAGCCTACCTTCTTAAAAAATATTTTTTAATTGCATATCGACATATTTATATAATCACTTGATTATTTCATATTCTATAAAAATAATTTAATTTGCCAGCGACAGATGTCGTATAAATGTAGGATTGTATTATACAGAAGGTCTAAAAAATATGCCACAGCCATAAAGGTGGGATTATGTCATAATATGTGTGAAGGAATTGGTATATTTTTTCGTAAGGACTTTACGTCACGTAACCTCAGTCAGTCTATCGAATTGTATGACATATGGTAGGCTCCTATCGCAGAGCCTAAAACCTTCGCGCATAATATTGTTGTCATGACTGCACTTTGTCCAAAATAATTAATAATTAGATAAGTAATTACAAAATATATTTATATGGGGTTTAATGGAATATTAATAAATATAGATTATTTTTAAAAATAAAAAGAAATTTTATCTAATGATTTTTGATGTAGGTATATAAATGTTTTGAAAAATATGTAATTTAAACGCATTGCTCAATTTTATGTCGTCGGTGAGTTTATGAAGTTTCATTAAATTAGTGTGTCATAGTCATTAATGTGTACCTATTAATTAGTAGTAATTTAGTATTATCTTCTTATTTCTCGTAAGTATATCTACCTGACATGTGCTCTTTTTCTCAGGCCACCACAGCCTACCTCTTTCCAAAAGTCACCCTTCGCTACTGCTCTACAGCCATGTTCATGACCGTGCTTACTAAACTTTGACCAAAGGCTTAATCACGAATACGTCATAGTACTTGATAGCATGACGTGGGCATTGCGAAAGAAATCAATAGATGCCTAGTTAAACAAACAATAGCTATGGGATTCATATATTATGATGACGGGTATGAAGACCCCCTTCGAAAACCTTACTTGCGAAAATGAACAGTCATTGAATGTAAAATACACTTTTTTATCATTTGATGGGTTTTTTTTTTAGATGCCTTTATGGATACCTCGCATTTACTCTCGAGGTTTCTTAAGGACTTTGTGCATTGATCCATCTTAGATTATGAAAAATAGACATCTTTTTAATACTTTTGTATTTTCTGCTTCTTGGAAAACCGCCAATAAATACAATTATTACTATTGTATTATTCAAACTTATATACTTACGCATCACGTATGTTTCTTATATACCTAACATAAACTTTCTTTCATGCACCAACCTAATTGTGTTATATTTAAGGTAGTTCCTAAATCATTTACATAACGATTACTGTTGACATCCGATATAAGTATTAGTTTTCTATGTAGATACGGTAATTGACCTGTTTTATTATTTATTTACTGGCCTTGGGTATTCTTACTCAGTAATTGATGCACAGTTTTCACTACTTTCCAATGAACTGTCCACATTATTGGGTATCAACCTGCTATTGACTACTCGTGATTTGTAATTGGATTAAAATAAAAATAAACAACATTTGGTAAGTAATTATAATTTGTCATATCATTAGGATTAATTTATAAATGATTCACAACATTAGTTAAGTAATATAGCGTAACTGAAAGAAAGTGTCGTTCGATTCGATTTAACATTTAATTAGGCGCCTATTTAGTATTTATTACCTATTTACAAAAATCACAATATTGTGGAATAAACACAATATAAGGTTTCACATTATACGATGAAACCTACTACTAAGATATTTTGGAGGTTCTTTATTAGACTAGAATTACAAGACGAGATGAGTCAAAACACTTTTTTGACATTAGGTAGGTACCGACATACTATAACTAATAATGTTATTCTTTTATTATTACCTAATACTAAACAAATGTTTAAAAAATGTAAGTATCTAATTACATGTTTTTCTTTTTTTTCAATGTTGAGGAGGTTCCTACTTGTCAATATCTGATAATGAATGCTATGTAAATAAAACACGTGTCGTAAGACATGTTATCAGTCAATAGCAGGTAGATGTTTCCTTCTTCTGATGATTAGAATTATGTGAAAGATCCTAAAGGCCCTTGACTTTGAAAAATGATCAGTTGATATGTAGGTAGGTACATACGTACCTACCGCGAAAAAAACATAACAATGGTGTCAAAAATAACACTTGGCATTGATACAAAAAACTTTTATTTTATTTTATTCAACTCGAAGCTAAAAAAACTTGCCAGTCGTCATGTTTTTCCCGCGTCTTTTCAGATGCAAAACGGTGGTCGGTGGCATTTGAGAGAAGAAAAAAAAGTTTAACCAAGTGAAAAAATTGAATCGCGGAGCATTGTTGTCCCCGTGTATAATTCCATTGTTGGGCGGGCGTGGTAACAAAGAGGCTAGGCCGAGATGGACGTGGGAAAGACATGAAGACGTGTTATCCGGAGCACAGGATGGGAGAAGAGACGTTGAAGAAGGAGCAATATCATCCACAAAGGAATTTCCATTCTGTCGTTCTACAAGACGACCGCTGTCGGACAAGCCGTTGACGGATTCGTGCAGATCCGACTTCTGTCGTAGGAATGAATAAACATTAGATATAAGACAACATAGTATTTGGTATTATTTACTATATGAATAAAAACATTATTTCCCTTTACAAATTTACAAAACGATCTATAATGTTGGTATTGCGGACAGACGTGTATCGTGACGATCATTAAACCCTTAGATAATTATAACAACTTTTTAACATGTTTAACTACAAGTTAATTTGCAGTTACAATATTATATTATGAATATAAATCCAATACTGGTTTCATCCTGACGGAATCCCCAATTGAGCATTTAATAGAATTTAATGTTTGTTATTTCTAATAATAATATATAATGGTATGTTGTTCCATCGACAATTATAGTTAAAACCATTAATAATTATTCCTAAATGTTTGCAAACTTTCTAATAATTGGCTATTAGGTAGCCACATTACTTAGACAATATTATGTTACATAGTCATCAAGTTAAACAAAGGAATATTATGAATAAACGAAATAACAAGTGAAATTAATACAAATCCATAGATATACGAGAATAATATAATTCATTACTACCTCCTCAGTGGAGGTTTTCCATGAGCAGTTAGAAGATACCTCCACTGGCCTTTGCGTCGCTTCGTTTTCATTATTTTACGTATTTTCTTTATATGTTCGAACCAGGGAACTCAGAAATAATGGGAACTGAAATACATAACGGGTAAGGCGATAGCAGGTAACCGACTCGAGTAAGGAAGAATCCGGGTTAAACTTACACACGTGTCAATGATACGTTTTACGTAGAATACTGAAAACTGCTCTCGGTTTATGCATTCACGCTCATTTAATGTTGGTGTATTACACACACCATTGCACGTGCATAATGCGTGCTTCATTTTCGTAAGACACTCACACATTCAAAATCCTGCTTCACCATGCGGCGTATTGAATATGGCCTATCGGTATTCTATTTATTATCTGTTCTGTGGTTCGAACGTTTTAAGCTTGTAATTTGTAATTTTCAATTTTACAAATAAATACATAATTGAGTTAAACGTCTAACAACCTACCGATTGTAAATTTTCAAATTTAATTCTTTATTATATGTTAGTTACAACGCACCCAAAAGCAAAGTTGTATTTGCAAATTAGGATAATAGATTGCTTGCACACAGATTCAAGTGAAAATAAATGGTCATATTAATAAAAAAAGTGAATAATACTAATAATATGTCGATTCATTCATAATACCTACTTACCTATCCATCTATGATTAAAAAATATATGTTATTGATGTGATATGAAACTTCACCTGTAAACATTTAAAAAAAAATCATTATTTTTTTTATCCTTCAGAACGTATTTCATATAATAGTTCTTTCTGATATCACAATTCATCTCTGGAAGGATCACTGGCGTATCGTTTGCTTGTTTTGCGCGATAGATACCGTCAATTTTCTCCGCCACCATACAAATATGTGTCCGTATAGAAAATATCTTTAGAGTTCAGAACATAATACTAAAAGCCGTTTAGCCAATGTGACAACAGGATACGAGGTTTTTTCTTAGTGTTGACTGTTTTATTGTTGGAAAATGCTTAACGTTCAATTTAAGAGTGATGACCGATGTCGTTTGCTTATTAATATTTTCCTATAAATTTATCGATTTTTATCGTTATTAAAGTGTGAACCTTAACCTCATCCCGAGATGTTATTTTAACAGATGGTTTATTATACCAATAATGATTGCGAACCATTCGTTCAACTTCATGGTCTGGGATCCAAACTTTCGAAAAAAAAGACATGGCGATTTTCTATACGCAGGACTCGAAACAGAAACCGATAGCTCCAGAGGAGACCGTTCTGTGGATGAGATAGGTACCTACGTAAAAGTGGATATGCCTTCATTGAGCGATTTAAATTAAGATATTTTTACGAAGGATGGATATTGGCTGTTCTATTAACCTATAAGTGTTCTTGCACTGGAGCAAGTCCACATTGAAAAACAACATGCGCATATCTTTTTGCAAACTGCGACCTCAGAGACTAGCCTCTACCAACTGGTGTACCAAGCCACATCGGTGTACCTAAATATAGTTATACAAAATTAGCATGCCTACATTATATTCAAAAGTTCGTTCATAGCCGGTGAGATATTGGATAGACTTCGTTAAAGATTTTATTCCTAATCCCTAATCGAATTCTTTATTAGTCAATTATTATCTGTGTCATATACCTACTAGATAGATACCAGTCTACTAGTATAGATAATCTTAGCATATACTCTTATCACGTATGTAAGTATTTACTAAATAATTTGTAGTATTTGATATTACAACCCGGTATCTACTTAAATTCCTTATCAATAAATAGTCTAACCATAATTTAATTAAGTAACTGTTTTTTTATTGAAACGAATAATTTACAAGATTTAAGAATGTAACATTCTTTTTAAGGATTGAACTTAAGTATATAAATTGAAAACTGATGCACATAATTCTTGTGATATGCTGTGATGCCATAAATATAAAAGGTAATAATCTTGACTTACTGTATATACCTACTCTATATATTATATACCTACATCATTATTAATCAATGAAGTGTGTGGATCAAAAAATACTGGGTACTATAACATTATAATTCAAAACAAAATGACAAACCGGCCAGGATAGGGATATCCCGGTTAAATCGGCACGTATGGTAAGCCTAGGTACATATTGGTACTTATTATATTATTTAAAGTAAATTGAGCGTTATAAATTACCATTTTAGCTCAAGTTCTTATACTTATATTCTTATATATATAATTATTTTATAACTGTTGCTTTTTAGCAATAGTTATAAAATTACGAAATTACCTAAGAGTTTTTTTTCAAAGTAAATATTTTTTACTTTCTTTTTTTAAAGTATCTAGGTACCTACCTACTTAAGTCTACACACTTCATGTACTACTCTTTCATACTTTGAATCCGATCAGTCTAGTTATACAACAATGTACGTTATGATGTGATTGTGGTGGAATTATCCTACAAGTTTTCAATCAGCAAATATAATATTATTATTTCTGCAAAAGTGAAAGCATAAGTCATCATGCACATCGTGTATTTTCACTTTACTTATCACTGCAATGGCAATCAAACACGATTCATTCATTATAATGCATGTCAAATTGCTTATTGAGTCAGAGGTTAGGGTTCGAGCAGAAATGACAGCAAAACAGTCTTATTGTTAAAAAATCTAATATTTTTTTTCCGACGATGTTTAATCAATAAAACGAATACACGGTAATCAATAACCTATGCCGCAAATATGTCCTGAGTTATTGTGTATGTAAGTGTCGCTTAAATCATATTTTTCTTTATTCATTGGATGGCATGAAAAAATATTAGTTTTTATTACCTCTTCCATGTTGAAATAAGTATTAATAATATGCATTGATTGATTATTAATTCTCAATATTGTAAGATCACAGATGAAAAATAATATTGTTACAAAATAATAATTGGAATAATAATTTACACGCAGATATATGCATATATATGCTGTTATAATTATTGTGTTTGTTTACATTCACGAATTAAATAATTTTATAAAAAATGGCGTGCAAACAAGTGATTTCGTGCAAAAACTCTTTAAACTATATCCTCAAAGTTTTGGCTGAAGTGAAATCTAAAGTCACAAAAGAACTGCAAGGGCGACTGGCTATTGCTTCGAATGATTTGATTGCTGCAGTTGCTGAATTAACGGTTGAAAACGAGACCCTGAGGAGTACAAGCAAGGAGTACAAGGACATACAAGCACAGAGTGTTTCGGTTTCGCCCTTAGACGTTTTGCCTGACGAAGTTATTGTAGCTCCGTCACCACCGGTGTCCATATCTACGGCTGTGAAAGATAAAAACAAACAAGTTGAGCCACTATTTGCTGAACAGATTACCGTCATTCAGTCACAATCTACAAGCATTGGCGAATGGTCAACGGTAAAAAAAAGGAGCCCAATGAGTCATCGTAATTTATCCTCTGGAAATGAATCTAAGCGACCTAGCCTACAAACTTCTACCCTCAAAAAAATATGTGGTTCCAAACCTGGTTCCAAATCGTGTTCTGGCGTTGAAAAACGCAGAAGTCTACACATTTGGTCATTACACCCAGACACTACAGTAAGCGGCCTAACTGATTATGTGAAGGAGAGTGTAGGTGATATAAAATTTGAAGTAATTAAATTAAATACAAAGAATAAATATTCTTCATTCAGGATAACAGTTCCAGAGTCCTCTATTGGCCGTTTTCTTGTTCCTGAAATTTGGCCGGTTGACTCGATAGTCAATGAATGGCGTTGGAATAAGTCAGCTTCACCCCATACTACAAGCAAAAGCTCGTGACGGTCACCTAAATACATTGACGTTTATTATCAGAACGTTCGTGGTCTCAGGACGAAGACAATCGAGATGCGTAATACTCTCTTGACAAGTGACATTTCTGTCATATGCTTGACTGAAACCTGGCTCAATGACTCGATTTGTGATGGTGAACTTTTCGATAGTAGATATATTGTATTTCGTTGTGATCGTTCATTTGGTCAAAGGGGTGGCGGTGTGTTAATTGCCGTTCGCTCTGATCGGGTAGATAGTGTATCTGTGATTGACCATATATTTACTGGTATCGATGTAATTATTGTCAAATTGCTGTGTAATGGGTCGCCTTTTATTATTAGCTGTGTTTATTTTCCGCTTCGATCATCGTGTAATACGTATAATATGTTTTTCTCATATTTTGAAAATTTGTCTATTGGCAGCTCAATTGCAATCATCGGTGACTTCAATCTTTATTCGGCATCCGCCAATGTTGATTTGGAATTTGCGCACTTTCTGAGCTGTATGCACTTTAAACAGTTTTCCCAAATTAAAAATGTGAAATCACGCATATTGGACTTGGTCTTGGCAGATACAGATTGTAATGCACAGGTGAATGCTTGCGTTGATCCCCTTGTGCAGGAAGACGCTTACCATCCTGCTCTATTAGTTGAGTTGCCAATCAATTATCATAATTTTTCCAATAGTCGTCTTAGCGATAGCAATAATTTCAATTCTGTTAGCTCGGAAACTTTCTTTTTTAATAAATGGAATTTCTTCAAAGGTGACCTATTACAAATGTATTATGAAATGCAGAGTATTGATTGGAATGCTTTATATAGTACCGATGATATTAATAGTGCAATTGATGTTTTCTATGTAAATATTTATAGTGTATTTTCCAAGTCTTTTCCCATTAAGAAGTCTTCAGGTACTTCGCGCAGCTACCCTAAATGGTTCACTCATAGCATTATTAAATCCATTGACTTAAAAGCCATCTGTCATAAACGATGGAAGCGCTCGAAGTGCCTGAATGATTATGGTGCTTTCTCTGATATGCGCAGAAGAGTTCATCGCGCCATTGACGCTGCTCACAAAGCGTACATTGAGAAAATTTCCTTGAATTTAACCTCAGACCCGAAAACTTTTTGGACGTATGTTAGGAGCTTACGTAACTCTTCTGCACAGCTATCGTCTATGTCTTTTGGGGGTAGTGTATTGAATGGCGATAAATCCATCGCTGACGGTTTTGCTGAATATTTTAGGTCAGTTTATTCCACGATTCCACCAAAACTTCAACCTCAACCTGAATACTTTTCGTCTTCTTGGCCCATACTAAATATTGGTCCTCTTGATGAGTCAGATATGAAATATGCTTTTTCTAGACTATATCCGAAATCCTCAGTAGGTCCAGATGGCATTCCTCCATGGCTATTAAAAGGATGCAAAAAACTTTTAAGCGATCCTTTGTTGTATATTTTCAATCTATGTTTAAGTAAATCTACCTTCCCTGAATGTTGGAGCTTAACTCGTATACGACCGGTGTATAAAAATGGCTCGGTATCTGAAATAACTAACTTCCGACCAGTGGCTGTTCTCTCTGCACCGGTCAAACTATTTGAGTCCATTTTACATAAATATATATATACACATGTGGAGGGTCAGCTGACTGACGCTCAACATGGTTTTCGATCTACTCGATCAACAGTTACCAACCTCATGGAGTACACTGAATACATATCTCGTTCACTAGACAATCATTGTCAAGTTGATGCAATTTATACGGATATGTCAAAGGCTTTCGATCGAGTTGATCATGATATTCTTTTAACTAAACTAAGTGCAGTAGGCGGATCTATTAATTTTGTAAATTTTTTCAAATCTTATTTTTCGCATCGTTGTCAATATGTCGAGTACGCTGGGTGTGCATCTGAAGTCTTTCAAACTCTTTCAGGTGTTCCCCAAGGATCTAATCTTGGACCAATTATGTTCCTCATATTTATCAATGATATAGTTAAAGCCATGGATGGAGTAGAATTTTTACTTTTTGCGGATGATTTGAAATTATATGCACCAATTCGGAATGAGTTGGACTGTTGCATGTTACAGAGAAATCTCTGTTCAATTGAAAGTTGGTCAAAAAAGAATAAATTAGAATTTAATACTGACAAATGCTTTTGTATTACTTTTTCTAGGTCAAGAACTCCGATTAAATACAATTATATTATGTCAAAAAATTCTTTAAAACGTCAATCTGAGGCGAAAGATCTTGGGATAATTTTTGATTCTTCATTATCCTTTCACTCGCATATAACTTCCACGGCTCTACGTGCGAGTAAGCTTCTAGGATTCATCATGCGACAATCCAAACCATTCAAGAATCCTAATGTATTACGTACACTCTACGTCTCATTAGTGCGTAGCATTCTTGAATATGGGTCGATTATCTGGTGTCCTTATGAGGTTTCCTATAAGCTTATTTTAGAACGCGTCCAGAAGAAATTTCTTCGATGTCTTTATTTTAAAACATTTAACTATTTTCCTTTCGATAATTCGTCAGATGATTATTTTCCGACTGCCTTTCTACAAGGCATGCTTACTTTTCACTCTCTTGAATCTCGTCGGTCTCTTCTGCTGTTGAAACACTTTTGCCTGTTATCGCGAGGGATGGTTTCCAATCCCGGTGTCCTAATGAATTTGAATTTCCATGCGCCTGTCAATTACCTACGTGGTCGCAGTCATGATTTATTCTGGATTGGAACCGTTTCCTCGCGTCAAGCCTATCAGGCACCATTAGCGAGGGGTGCAAGACTAGTAAATGCGCTCCCTAAAGACATAGACATTTTCAATGATGTACTTTGCATTTTATTTTTGAAACTGTATTTTTCTGTATAAAATTGTATATTTTTCGTTCTCAAAAATTATATTTTTCTGTATTAAATTATACTTAAGTATGTTTTGATTATATATTTTTTTTGTTATTATTATTGTTATTATATATATATATTTCTTTTTCTATATTCTCTTCTCTCTTGTGAGGGTAATGTTTGACTTATAATGTAAATCTCATGTTGTGTACGTCTTGAATTTAGATTTGTTATGTCCACAATGTTTTGTATTCTTAAATAAATAAATAAATAAATAATAATATATTATCTAGGTACTAATAAGATTGGAGTACCTGTCTGTCTGTCCGTTTGTTCGATTATAACACAAAAACTAATGGAACGATATTTATAGTTAACAATTACATAGTATCGGTACCAACTAAGTAGACTTACATCTTATATCTTTAAAAAATTAAGCACTTGCGTCAATATGAAATTAGTAGCGTATTGAGAAGCGCGCGCCAAGAAATTGAACAAATTCTGTGTCAATAATCTGCAAGAATATGAAGTGCGGCGCGGGTATAGACACATGACTGACTCAGACATTGAATAATTAATAATTATTCAATTATTAATAATAAGAATTATTATACCTATAAGATTAATATCCGTCTGATTTATTTTAATTGTATGCGGACAAAGTCGTGGGTGATCGCTATCGCGAACAGAATTTTCAATTCTGGGATTTTGCTATTAGTTTTCCTAACATAGGCCTCAGAGAATATGAGAACCTGGAAAAACTCGTAATGTAGGGTCAGGTCGAAGGTTGGAGAGGATGAACAAGAGCTCCGTTCTGCTGAATAGTCCGAATCAAGAATACCACAGGATTCACACTGACAAAAGTTCTGCGTATCGCTGAATGTAGAGAAGGCTGAATCCAAGTCGTGGAAAAGTGGCCAAATCGAGTTTATTCCAATTTGCGACCCGAAAGAATTTTAAATGAAGGAAATATGTCCATTTAGAAAACTGAACAATAATCTAGCGATTGTCGCAATTCTTGGATAAAAGAGAATAACATCTACAATACGTGGAATATAATTGACATAAAAAAATGCTTGGCGTATTTATAGGTAATAATTGGAATTAATAACCGACTTGTAAAAATAGAGAATGTAATTTAAATCTTCTGAATTATTCGTTGAATAAAAGGAATATTTTTTTACATACAGCGTTTTTAAAAATAAATTAAAAATTACATATTTCTAATTAGGTAACCTATTTCATTAAATTTAACAATGTTTTAACATAATATTTAAAACTATAAGTTTATTCAATAATACCTAATTATTGTTAAAAAGGAAACTAACATTAATTGGTCGTTATGTGAGGTTCATTCGAAAAAAGTGTCACCGCCATTCATTATTTGGCTTTAAATGTGCTCCTGGTGAAAATAAGGTTTGGAACCCCTGGTATAATAATGTATATTGAACTATTTAGGCTATATTTCAGTTGAGGCATGGTCTAAAAATATCGTGGCTAGGCGATGCGCGGATTGTGCAAATAACGCGTGCCGACCGAAATATAATTTGTCATAAAAATCCAACATGCGTCCATTTAATTAATGTTATGTTTATTGTTATATTACTAATAATAGTATATTCATTGGCATGTTTTCTTTTTTAAGTACATACTTAAAGTTTTTTAGTCATCTTTACACGATTTAAGAATATTTTCATCCGACGTCATGACACATGACGTGCGGACTCCTCGACTGTCGGTCTCCGATTGGCGACTAGTGAAAAATTTCGTCGTACCTACTGTTGAAAATTATTTGCCGTTTCACTGAAGTACGATCTTAATACACTACTATGAATCTAATTTTATTTTCATTGTAATATGTACTCAGGTACTTTCAGAAAATATGTTATTTTAGATTATGTAAGTGATAATCCCGAATTTAAAAGATATCAGTACCTATCACAAAGTCAAGGGAGATCCTGGGAGTTCCAGTATTTGCACATATAAAATTGGCTAACTCTACTACCCTGAAAGGCGAAGGTTGTGACCTCTTTTATTTAGTTATTCTTGTACTTACTCTAAATTGTCGCTACTGCAGAGGTCAATTTAATAATATGTAACGGCGAGTCTATAATGAAACCATTTTTAACGTAAGTATCACTGGTATCCATGGCCCTCATATCCTGAAACGGGCCTCCAGGCCAGGATCTTTGGCGGGCCCCCCTACCTATCGCTAAGGTTAAAGACAATCTGACGAGTGGCATTTTCCAAATGGAGTTCGAAGTCAAATAAAATTCAGTGTATTTTAGCGATTTCTTAACATAATTGAATTATGGAGTTGTAGAGTTGCATCTCACAGCCATATATTTAAAAAAAGGTCATAAATTTGCGTCAAAGGTCATAATATTGCCGCGGGCGATCTTTTTACTATTAGAGCAAATTGTGTGTTTATCTCATTTATCTGGTCGACCCGCCACGCCGGACCCCCTCTGTGCCCGGGCCCCTAGGCTAGAGCCCTGCCAGCCCCCCCCCCATGCTGGTACCTACCTATTCGTTTATCATTCTATCTATATGGTTGATATTATTACGTAGTATATTATGATATCTTCTTTATTATGTACGAAATAGAATTAATAGTGCTATCGTTGTAAACAAATCAGAAACAACAAGAAAAAGGTGGATTCTGACATTATCATTTCTTTCAATTCTCGCATTGACCATAACATGATGTCTGTTTCCTGTACAAGGAACTACCTACTTGTTTTTACGAGACGCGTTATAAAATTTAGCAGTTAGTGTGATGCTAGTTAGTGATACACCACGATGTCTCAATAATTGGTACACTATATTTATTTCGGATTAATATCGTTATTAATAGATATAAATAAACAAGTATTTATTAATTGAATAACTTATTCATTTTCTTTACTTTAGATTTTTCATACTTTACTTATTGAGAGTTATTACCTATATTATATTTATTTATTTAAGAAAACAAAACATTGTGGACATAACAAATCTAAATTCAAGACGTGCACAACATGCGATTTACATTATAACAAATATTGCCCTCACAAGAGAGTAGAAGAGAATATATAAAATAATAATAATAGTAATAATAGAAATATTAAAAAAAAATACAAAAAATACAATTGTATACAGAAAAATAAAATTTCGAATACAAAATACATAGCGCATCACCGAAAATGTCTACGTCTTTGGGGAGCGTATTGACTAGTCTCGCACCCGTCGGTAATGGTGCCTGATAGGCTTGACACGAGGAAACGGTTCCGATCCAGAATAAATCATGGCTGCGGTCACGTAGGTAATTGAAAGGCGCATGTAAATTCAAATTCATTAGGACACTAGGATTAGAAACCATCTCTCGCGATAACAGGCAAACGTGTTTCAAGAGCAGAAGAGACCTACCAGATTCAAGAGAGTGAAAAAGAGAGATATTATATTATTCATACGTAATACAAACTTATTTACAACTTTGTTATAATTTAATTATGTTTATTAGGTAAAATATTAACGAGGAGTTTTGCATTATGATTTTATATTAATTTAGCAAGTGCTGTATTATTAAATATTATTAATAATATAAAAAAATAATATGACCATGATTGCCTCCGATTAAACCTCGTATAACTTTTGCGAACCAACTCATATAGACAATATCGTAGAGACAATCATAGCCACGCATGCAGGTGTATAAAAAATAGCAAAACACGCGATGATTGTGTATAAGAATTAAGTAATCTCTGGGCTCAAAATATAAATTTCCGGCTCATAGGTAGGTAAGTATAATAATAATTTTCATCGGATGTATGATACAAAAATGAATTTTTTGCTTTGTTACTTTTTTACAAAAATGAGGCGCATTATAGTAATATTTGTGCACGAAAGACTATTATGCCGAAGCTCGTCAAAAAATACCTATGCACTTTTGTAACCCATTAGAATACTTGTGAAATTCACATATCTGAAGGAATTATTTGATAACATGCTATTATTAAAAATAAATAAATATCCCGTTAGATATCCGGGTCCTAATGTAATATTTTAAATAATGAAATTTTTGCATACTTCATAATAATATTATGATACACTTTTATAATCAATGCAATACAAACGAGCTAGTATAGTGGTCATTAAGAGTTTTCATTAGTTTGCTAAGTCACTTACAAAGTAGATAAGACAGATACTAAACCACCACAATCAATGACGAGTGAATGTTTTCACTGCACTCATCGCTAGGCATTTACAAAATTAAATTCTTATTCAACAGAATCCAGTTTCATTTTGGGCTCACATGCATCATAGTGGCATGAAATCTCATTAGCCGAAAATCACTCGTTACTTATCAGTCGACACCTCATTGGCAGCACACCACTGTAAACCAAAAAACGGCCTCCATTGCTTTAGGAAGTGTCAGAAATTGGGTACACATCAAACCTATGGAAATTTAGCTTAAACTCAACAAGAATGGTAAATCAATGACCGCAATCATAAAAATGCGTTTGCCTACGCAGTTTTTTCTCGGAAATAGTCTACGTTTAAAATACCTACGTAAATGAAATATATTAATACTTTCGACCAAGGGTATCCACTTGGTGAAATATGAATTTATATATTAATTGATTTGAGTTTTGTATTATTCCACTTTAGTCATTTTTTGTTGCCCGGGTTTTGCCTTTCGGTATCTTCAGGCATTATGAGAACTCACCAATAGCAAATATACACAGACAATGAATATAGTTAATAATTATTGCTTATATAGCATATCATACAGTAAAATAAGGTAACCTAAGTAAATTAATCCATTACTAGATATACATATTATAAATATAAATACAATAAAAAACATTTTTTAGGATTTTGAATAATTAAAGTGTAGTTAATAACTTCTAAGTATATTATTAATATATACGGTAGGTACCTAACTACATTAAATACTAATTAATTCATTGATTCACATTAATTCTAAAACCTCGGGTCGCAAAAAATACCTCAAATGGAATAATACAAAACTCAAATCAATTAGAATATTATTGAATGTATTGACATACATGTTGTTTTTACATGCATTTCCCGTAAAAACAAAACACAACCTCTACTCTGTGGAGGCCCATATGATAATCTACTTATGATCGAACATGTTTAAAAAAATGTACGATTGATAACAATGATTATTGAGAATAACCAGATTTCGAAATATTTTTAGTAAATTTTTTTGTTTAGGTATATCCCATTTGAATTTAAATACATAAAAGAATATCCGCTTGTATAGAATAAATAATATGTTACTATGGAGATACTATTGCACGCGAGTTGTCTCAGGCCTCGGCCAACCACGCCATTATCTTGTTAAATATTTCGGAAATTAATTTCGTATCAGACTTATTTAATAAATGTGTAAATTCATTTTGCCAGACATACGAGTTTTATTTCGTTCAATATCTACCTAATTAATGGGAATTATTTTTCAATTAAAACTGGGTAAGGTTTCTGTGATTAAGATTGAGTATATTATGTAGGTATATGAAAATTTGAGTTTTACTTTCAAGGCAGTGGCATATTTGAATATGGTACTTATATCATATAAAATATACTATTTAGATTCTATATGATAACGATTAATTAAATAAATATGTAGTTAGGTAGGTACCTTGATTTTTTTATTATACATATTAATATTACTCAGAGATACTTAATAGTAATCTTGTTGCGGCTCTCGTGGTGCAGTGTGTAAGGAGTTGGCCTTCCACCCGAGAGTTCTCGGTTCGATTCCCGGTGAGGACACAATATTTATGAGTTTTTCTCAAAGCCTGGGTGTTTAATGATTTTTCAAAATTACTAACAACCACGACTGTACGAAAAAGCAAAATAATTAAAAAAAAAAAATAGTAATCGTGTATTGTGTATTATGTTTTATTGAAAATTGGATATGTACCAGTATTGCCATCTTTTCAAAGTGAAATTATAGTACAGAGCCTCCAAAATTATAGTATTTGGGGAAAACATATAGTACGCGTTGTCATCTATTGAAAATGTACCAGGTTTTTTGTTTCTCAGAAAAAAAATAACAGAGAATTTGAAAAACTCCGAGACCCCTTTTTATTTAGGTACCTCTTGCCACCAAAAATGTTTACCAAAAAATTCAAGAAATTTCATTTTAAACCAAAGTCAAGGGATTTATTTACGTTTTTCGAGCAATTTTTTTTCCAAGTTCACCAAATCTTCTTATATTGCAAAATTATAGTACTTTGCACCAATTTATCGAACGGAAATATTGAAATTTTGGTACTTTTTACATATTTTTTCCGATTTTCAAAATTATAGTAGTTTGGGCGTACTATACCTGTTTTATATCGTACATAGTACGCGAACCAAAATTATAGTAGAAATACTACAATAATTATAGTACGGTTGGCCACACTGATAGGTACATTGAAAAATATCGAATAATTTGTAGTGAAAATATAATATATTATATGCAATAGTCTACAAGGTGAATGCAATATTCCAAAATTACTTGTAAATCTTGAAGATAATATCAAAATAAAATTTACCGAAAACTAAACCAACATAACTAAAGTAACTTGCATTAAAATATTTTATAATTATACTCGTATTATCAACTAGCAAAACCATCAATATAAAAATAAACATACGGACAAAAATATCGATAATAAGAATCTAGGCCTATTAATTGCACGATATACATACCTACATAGGTACCTACAAATGTCATTATATTGTACAAATTGAAAAAGACACAAATTTATAAAATTTATTGTAGATATTAATATCACACAACGACTTACTTGGAAACACCTCAGATAATACGAGGGTGGGTCAATAAGTCCTTAGAAAAGCCGACAGGTGGCGCGACTAGTACTGCAAGCGGTTTGTTTTCATGCAGCGGCACTACCGATTCAGTATGCTGCGAAGTTTCAATCAGATTGGTCGGGTTGTTGTGTGTTTCTCGTACATTTAAAAAAAAATTTGCTTGTGGAAAATGGAAAAATGGAAAATGGAGAAAATTGAGTTTAGAGTTGTTATTAAACATTTTAATATAAAAGGGTTAACAGCAAAGGAAATAAAAAATGAGTTGGATTTAGTTCACGGCATATCTGCTCCTTCACTTGCAACTATTTATAACTGGTTAAATGAATTTAAACGTGGTCGTACATCAACAAAGGATGAACCACGCTCAGGACGTCCTGTAGAGGTGACTACACCAGAAATGATCAATAAAATCCACGATATGGTGTTAAGTGACCGAAGATTAAAGTTGAGTGAGATAATTGAGGTTACAGGGATCTCAAAAGGTAGCGTCATTTCTATTTTACATGACAAATTGGGCATGAAAAATATTTCTGCAAGATGGGTGCCGCGTTTGCTCACAGTCGACAATAAACGCAGTAGGGTGGTGGCCTCTAAAGCCCTGTTGTCGCTCATGCAACGCAATCCGGATGAATTTTTTCGTCGCTTTGTGACTGTAGATGAAACATGGATACACCACTATACTCCCGAGACGAAAGAACAGTCAAAGCAGTGGATTGCGAAGCCAAACCATGTCCAAAGAAGGCGAAAACCGTAAAATCAGCTGGTAAGGTTATGGCTACTGTATTTTGGGATGCACGTGAAATTATTTTCGTTGACTATTTGGAAAAAGGAAAAACAATAACAGGGGATTATTATGCATCTTTATTGGACCAGCTAAAAAACAAAATTGAAGAAAAACGGCCTTATTTAAACAGGGAAAAAATCCTCTTTCATCAGGACAATGCCCGTGTTCACACATGTTTACGATCAATGGCTAAAATTGAAGAATTGAAGTTCGAATTGGTCGACCACCCACCGTATTCGCCAGATTTAGCACCCAGTGACTTTTTCCTTTTCCCAAACTTAAAAAAATGGCTAAGTGGACAACGTTTTTTTTCAAATGAAGAAGTCATCGATCGGACAAATGCTTATTTTGAGGACCTTCCGAAAACTTATTTTTCTGACGGTTTAAAAAAAATTGAGAAACGTCTAACCAAGTGTATTGAGCTCCAAGGAAATTATGTTGAGAAATAAAAAAAAAATACAAAAATAAAACCTGTTTTAATGCTTTTTTCTAAGGAATTATTGACCCACCCTCGTACCTACCAGAAAAAATATTTTTCGAAAAAATACAAGGCGGGGATTGAATCGATATAACCACTGGTATCGCGGCAATGTGCTTTAACCAATTAATCTACGGGCATCCCAGTTAATTACGATAATGTAAACTGGTACTTTCTACATAAAATGCTTGTCAAATTGCGTTATAATGGCTATCGGTTTTTTGTATATTAAATTAAGGTACGTATTACCTATCTAACTTTTTATTCTTATCCAGTCTGCTCTGCTAAGTACAGGCCTCCTCCATTTTCCTTCACTGCATCAGGTCCAGTGCCTTCCGCATCTAACTTAGTTCAATGGCTCGTTTGATACCAAGCATTCACCTAGTAGGGTGTCTTCCAACGTTCCAACCCTAACATTATAACCTTGCGACCATTGTAGTCCAGTGAATAAGGCTGTGGTCTGTCATCCGAAGGCCCGAGTTTGATTTTCGTTGAGGTCACAATATATTTAAGAGCGTACTTCAGTGAAACGGCAAATAATTTTCAACAGTAGGGGCGACGAAATTTCTCACTAGTCGCCAATCGGAGACCGACAGTCGAGGTGTCCGCACGTCGATTTGTTTTGTCATGGCGTCGGATGAAAATATTCTTAAATCGTGTAAACATGACTAAAAAAACTTTACGAATGTAAAAAAGAAAACATGTCAATGAATATACTATTATTATTAGTAATATAACAATAAACATAACATTAAATGGACGCATGTTGGATTTTTTATGACAAATTATATTTCGTTCGGCACGCGTCATTTGCACAATATGCGCATCGCCTAGCCACGATCTTTTTATACCATGCCTTAACTGAAGTATAGCCAAGCGATTCTCACAAAATCTGGGTGTTTGTGATTGTTTCACTTCCATTACTAAATTCACTACAATACTGTCATTGGGCCTTATGGCCTGTTATAGTGTTCAATACATGTTTGGTTTATCATAACCTATTATTAGTGACTATCGCCATTAATATTGATTTTTAAATTAATTGTATAATGAAATAGCTTTTAAATTGATACTTATATTTTATATCTACGATAGATTTTGCGTGAGAAATAAAATTATAAATTGGCACTTACTCTGATTTTTTAAAATGTATCTCACACCGCCTTTAGATACCTGGGCATATACATAAATCATTTTGAGAATAAAAAATATTTTATAAGAATATACGCATGTCTGAAATCGAAGACTTAAAAAAATCAAGACCAAAAGGTTGAAAGCAGGAAATACCTACTTAATACTTTTAAAATACCACAACCGTTCAAAGTTTCTACTTAGCAGAAGGCTTCTTATACTCATGTGAAATTCATTGACTTCTTTATAATAATTTTAAGTGAGAGTCAAAAATGATACATGCATCTTAGACGGGCGCCTAAAAATAAACGTTGAGAATTTGATGGGTATGGTGAATCATCACTTACCATTATATTAGGGAGGTACAGGACTATGTTATTTTGTATATTAGCCATAAATTATGCCAAATTAATGAATCGTTTTAGCTGTGTTCATCATACAGGTACCTAGGTGTGTTGTAGTAGCCGTATACTTATTTTACCACGTTTTTATTAGCTCGTATTCTTGTTTGTCCAGTACAATTTTTTTCTTGTTTGTCCAAGATTTGTATTGGACGATTGAAGATTTTTAACTAACTTCCCGACTAGCTAGACATTTGAAACTTTTAGAATATATCAGAACACGACGACAATGCATAATTTAAGCAGAATTAAATTCATTTTCAGTTAATTCTGTTTGTATGGAAAGTTATTTCGAAAAAAAATCGTAAAAAGTAAAACACTAATATTGGTTGCTAAGGGGGTCCTAGCAACTAAATTATTAATATATTCGTGCGTTACTATGGAAATCAATATGAAATATCAAAATGACATTTCAGTATTCTATATTTATTCATTATTTCTATCAAGTACAAAAAAAAGTATTTATTAATGCATAGAATTGTCAAGTTTATATGATTCAACAGAAAATTTAAAAACGTGGTAAGTATATAAGAAGTTCTTTTTATCTTGTAATTATTTAGAGATATTATTGAAGTAACCTTTTTATGTATGTCAAACAAAAAATGTGAATTCCGCTGAGAGTGACAGAGTGAAGTAGTGGTAGTAGTATTGATATTGACAGCTGTTTCGTACTACAACCTTATTTTTGGGTATTGGTATATCAATTTAGTTAGATGAGCTTTAAGTTTGGAATATCTGCCAATATTAACACCAAAAAATGAATAAATTAAAAAAAAGTTTAATCATAAACTATTACCACATTAGATCACAACCTACTTGAAGTGTCTTTCACCATTTCCAAAAAATAGGTACGAGTATTATAATAATTCGTCGTGAAAATTATAAATTTCGGTCTTCTTTGGAGCACTCGTTTATCAAACTATTCTCACACTGTGCAAAGAACCTACAGTTAAACGGTGAGGAGCAATTATGCTTTAGTTTAAAGTTCGGGTATTCACATCTCCTCTTTCTATCACTTCTGAGTCAGGTTAGAAATGATGTCATATTGAATCAAGTGATACGACGACGTCGTGCCGGCTTACTAATTGAAAATTATTTTTACGTAAACTGGTTGAGGAAAAGAGTTATGAGAGGGGGTAAAACAAGGGACGATTCCTTTTCAAAATTTCAATTAAAATATATAATATTACAGCTGAATAAAGACGCTTTTTACATTTTAATGACACAACTTTTTCATGACAATGGTGCGATCGACGTGTTGGACATGCCATGATGCTCAAACCGCGGCCCACGATGGCATTTTTTTTATTTGAAAACACTGTGGACATAACAAATCAAAATTCAGGAAGTTCACCACATGATATTTATATTACAACAAATTCTCTCAAGAGAGAAGAATAAAAAAATAAAAAAAACAAACAAATTTATAAGTAGATACAATAAAATAAAGTTTCAAAAATAAAATGCACAGTACATCATTGAAAATTTCTATGTCTTGCGCATTGGCTAATCTTGCACCCCTCGCTAATGGTGCTAACTGGCTTGACTTGAGGAAACAGTTCAGACCATAGACTATAGATACATCATGAATGGTTCGATGGTTGGTGGAGATGGTTCAGACCATGGCTTCTACCACGTAGGTAATTGACAGGCGCATATAAATTTTTATTCTTTAGGTCGCCAGGATTGGAAGCCATCGCTCATTTGTTGCGGACCAAAATAATAAGGACTTCATCGCCAATATGTAACTTTTAAATTTAAAATAATAAATAATTGTATGTCTCGTCTAGTATAATACGAGTATAATCATTACATTTTGTAAACATTTTTACCCACTGCGGCACGTAAAAATTTAGAACAATGATAAATTGACCCTTCTTTCAAATATGTTGTGCACCACTGATTTAAATCATTAATTTAAAATACCGATATATTATTTTATAACTCATCTAGTTATTTCCTATTATTTATTCTGAACAATAAAATATACCTAACATTAAGGTGGCCACCGAGTGAGGGAATTCAATTTCCATTGCAAACCTACCTAACATTGTATTGTATGAATATTATTTTATTGGATAATCCTATGAATTTAGCTTAGAACTAGTTTAAGCGGTATTCTTAATCTCAATGTTCTATCACGATTGATAGTTTCTTGAGTGGTTTTTGTATAATTAGTAATTATTTTTCATGCAAATTTAGACGATGGTCAACTTTTATTCACTAATTAATTACTTATATCAACAGGTAAATACTTGTAGAATATAGGTAGAATAAATTGGTAGGTAGGTAGCTTAAAGTATCTCTGTGATGAGTGTATATTATGTCAAACATCATTTCGAATAAAGGTATAATAATTATGTACGTGTTATAAGCAGTAAGTTGTATAAACAGATATTTTAACAAAGTAGATAAAAATTCTTATAAAAATATTGACTAGATTTTACATTAGGTGAGCAAGAAGATTTAAAAAAACCTACAACCAGAATTTGACTAGGAAAGGATTCTAATTTTTGTGATCTAAAATTAAAATATTTTTAGTTTATCTTTGCTTGTCGTTTTACTTGTGATACACTAATGTTTTAAAGTCTTTTAGAATTGTAAATTATAAATCAAGTATTCCTCAATCGAAAGCATTTTAATTTAGATTACTTTAGGTAGTATGGTCGTGACTCGAGTGTATACATGTAATACTAATTTATGTAGTGTTTTGCGGTGTTTCCAATACCAATATAGTTAATCATGTTTATTTTTGATATTGGTCATAAATAATTTTATTTGGCATGACCCTGATAAGTCATCTTGTTCATCTAAAATAGCCCTAGCATCCGTCGCCGATGCTCTTGGTCGCAAACACTCTTTGCTTAAGCAGGTAACAACGATAAATTCCCTTAAAATTATTAGTTTGGTTTCTTTAACTGGATTCGTTTGGAACAGGTAGAATGGCCGCGGGCTATTTGCGGTTTGGTATAGGTATGCACTCACTCCAAACCCAGACCATTGATCGGGTACAAACCAATTATGTTGTTCATACAACTCGCTTTGGTCCAAAACTTAAGGTGAAGTAGCTTGTAACGTTAATAGGGCTGCTTCAAACGAAATAAGTAAATATTTTAAATTCATCACAATTATTATAGTCTCAAGAGAAAGTAGATACGTAGGTAGGTAAACAAGAATTATTTTGAATCCAGTGCAAATTCCTATTTGGATTTTGATTCCTCTCAATAATAATTTATCGTGTAAATTAATAATAGGTTTTTCAATGAAATTCATTGGGTTTCAACCGTATGACAGCTGTTTTAACCATTTTAAATATTTTTTCTAAATTTCATATACTTTTCAAATTCATTAAATTTAGTTTGATGGTCTTCAATTTACTTTACATTTATCCATGAATTTAGACGTTTTCAGAGCATTACGACAATTTTCTATGAAAATTTAAAGTTTTTATAAGAAATTTAATAAATTTCATTGTTTTTTTAACTTTCCTACGATTTTTCAGTTTAATTAAAGCTTTTGCATGATTTTTTAATGTATACCTATTTATCCCATAGTTTTCAATCATTTAATTAAATCATACTATAATTAAGGTTAATTAATTTATTTTTCTAGTGAAAGTAAGTGCGGAGAGAATAAAATTAGGACAAGCGAAGGATTTATTTCTACATAATTATAAAATATTTTTAAGTGTTTTTGGGGATGGAGGAGGTGGAGGAGATAAAGTCGTTGTTGCTTAGATATTTGGAGGAGAGAGTTTATTTGTCGTTTCAAGGATACAGTAAAATATATGACGACAAGGATCACGGCGTGAGATTATAATCGCGGGTAATGATATACTGGTGAGATCGATGTGATCAAGAGATTAATGATTATATCTATGAACTGAGAGACTTGATTCGAGTGTAGTGCGTCCCGCGATGGACTGCGTGCGTGAGGATTAATGCATTGTCTTTCCAATTTATACAAATGCAGTACATATATTACAAGAGATATTGTCGCAATTAACACACCATAACAGACCCCACTGATCTAGTTATGATTGAGAGAAAGCGAACAATTATCAACGCTCTATTGTTTTGTTTTGACAACAAAACATACATAGGTATTAAAGTGTGTCACTCATTTAATGCTGAATCGTATGATTGCTACATGTTCAACCAATTATAAGTGTGTGCATGTATTAGGTATGTACCTATGTAATCAAGTTAAATTGATAAGAAAATCTGTTTATTTTCTATGTGTAGTCAAATAGTGGTTACACAGTGTTGTACCGTATGATCGATACTTGATCAGAAGATTAAAATGATGAGATGACAAGAAGTATGTACTTGCATAATTCATTATTTAATATTTGTGTTAATTAATTATACGAGTAGTTGGTAGTATTAAGATAGTACAATAAATTGACAGAAAATATAGATTCTTTCCGGTATTCATTTAACGTTCGGCATGATTATGTGTTATGTGTGAAACATACAATAAAAAATTGGAAATATGATCAATTAAATCTTACTCTAAAATATTCTTTCAAAGTACATAGTAAATAAATAACGTTTTTTATTAGAAACTGAGGAACGGAATTCCATTCAAATGCTTGATTATTGAGTGCAGCCGCGGACTAGCGTTTTGCGGTCAGAGCAGCTACTTTTTGTGGAAACAATCTCACAAATTTCTATATCTGATTCTCAAAGCATGCGATGCGATCGAGCCAGTAATCACTGCCAAAGCAGGCAAACGTAACAATGGTGATTTGCTCTCCAGATTGACAAAAAGAATAAAATAAAAAGCGACATCGACAAAAAACAAGTAGCCATTATGCTCGTCAACATAATGATGATCTCTGTGACGATATTGTTAAGGTCAAAAAACCAGAAACACTATGAGAACCAGCACAATCCGGCAACGAAACTTCTAGTGTTTTTTCATGAAAATTTGTTCCGACGTTTTTGGTGTTTATCGGAAAAGTGTGGGTCAAGCGATCAAAAGATTTGCATTGGAGCGTGGTATACGTTGAAAAATATTAATGGTGGTTTTTCATTGGGTTAATTATAGACCAGGAAAGTCTGATTGGGTTAATTTTCAGAGTTGTAGTGTTCTATTAAAAGAATTATGTATTACATAGGTACTCTACAATATAGATCATAATAATTATTAGTCTATATAACAAAAAAATCGTTTTCAAAATACTTTTGAGTATTTACATAACGATAAGTTAAATATAAATTGTTCATAGATATTAAATAGATTAATAATAAAAGTAGCTTTTCATTGTGGTGTTTTTCTACATGGAAGGTAACATTGTATAAAGAAAGCTCTCTTAGATATAAAACATTGGAAAATGGCTATGCACCTACTGATTGTTAGATTATTGATATTTCAAAAAAGGGTACTTAATTCTATATATAAATTTGATTTGACGCTTTCGATAATAATCACGAACAAAACCTTGCAAATTGCACATGTCCAACGCAATGTGTTTTGTTTAATATATTAGGTATATATTATTATATTGTGGGATAGTTTTCTTCTGTAGTTACTAGTGTCTATATAAGTATCCATAGCGACGCGACGCAATGGGCCATAAAGATACGACTGCACACTCTTTTCAATGATACCAGACGATAAGCTACTACATGGTAGCATACAAGACCTCGCAGTTGGTTGGTGATTAATCGGATTCGAACCAGAGTGACTAGAACTAAAAACAAAGCGAAGACGTGGGGATAGTCCGATGATCATCCAAACTGCAAGCGTGGCATCAATAAAACTGCGAAACATGTACCTATCTAAACATGTACATATCGATTGGATATGAAATAAATGGATAAGGGATTGAACAAAGGTGTACTTATACCTAATATAGAGTGGAGATCTTGGGGTGGAGATGTACAGATCATCGTTATTTGTTACGCAAATATCATCATGCAGTGGTACTTAAAATATGTTGAAAGACCTGAAGGGAGACCGAGAGTCCTAGAGATCGATGAAATAAACAAGTTTAGCGGAAGTAAGTACAACGAAAGATTAACAACCGATAGTGGAGACAGTGACGAGATGTTTTCGGCCAGCATTGGATCGAAAGTGACTGAGATAATGATGATTTCTTAATTAGTATAAAACTAGTACTAACTAATAGATTATTTTATTATAATATATTGGATCTTGTTTCGTAAAAAAAAAAATTATGGATACAATGTGGAATTTTAATCATGAAAATACGAACCAAAGATAAGTTCAAAATTTAATTAGTTTTACATAAGTATTGCTACACAACTTTCTTCATTAAAAACATTTTAGATCTA
Organism: Rhyacophila brunnea; assembly: GCF_057557595.1. NCBI lineage: Eukaryota > Metazoa > Arthropoda > Insecta > Trichoptera > Rhyacophilidae > Rhyacophila > Rhyacophila brunnea. The sequence continues at coordinate 493,368 of NW_028232796.1, read as the reverse complement.
GCTATAAATACTATGGATTTTCACACACTACTTATTTATATCTATAATAGTAACTTAGACTATAATAGAAGTAATTCAAAATATAGATAATAAAGTCACATTATTTAACGATATTGGCGGACTTAGCATATCTGAAAATAAATTGTTATAATATAGTATAGTTCACAATAATGTAATACGTGCCTTAACTTACATAATATTATATTTAAATGAAAAAAATAGATCTCAAAATAATAATATGACGACAGGTATGTAGGTAGGTAGGTAGGTACTATGAAGAGTCATAACTCGAACTGCGGTTTTTTTTTGTCCGTCAATTTACAGTCAACATGGGCTTGGCATACGGTTAGCAATTTGGTAAGAAATTTTGCATCAAACCATTATAACATATCTACAGGTTACATAACCGTTAGATATAAATTATTATATCCGCTACCCACCGGATATTATTTGCTATTAGAGTCGTGTATCATTATATTATTATACAATTTATTGTAATAAAATTTAGACAGACATGCTTTGTAGACGAGGTACCTACTGGAAGAAAAATATTTGAATGTTTTCCTACTGTGTACACTTAGTTATATATGGGCATTTTATTTTTGGATGCAGGATATTTGTTTTGAAGGTTAATCAATTCACATTAAATAAATGTAATAAATAATCTTTTAAATGGTTGACACGTCTGACTTTATTGATATAGTGCAAAATCTATTTTGAACAACACCAAGCAATTGAAAACCAATGCTTCTCCAACATATTCCTGTGGCTAATCGGTACCTATTTCTAGCAGTACCTATTAATTGAGATTGGCGATCGCTACACGATTTTTCAAACCAAATCTTATTTTTTTTTTGATATTTAAAATTCTTTTTAAGTTCTCTAAATTTTGGGATTGAATAAATGTACCTATTACCTACCTACTAACTTTTTATTTAATTTAAACATGCGTTAAAATGTAAATTATTAATAAAACAATATATTAAAATGTGACTATCGTATGATTGTCGATAACTGTCTTCAGTAAATCTACGATAGCATTAAAGTTTACCTAAACCCTAAAGTATTGATGCACCTAAAAGACATTTATAAAAAAATCCAAAAAAATCAGAAGCTGTACAACTTGACATGGACATAACATGAATAGATCATAGATAAGAAACAAACAGGTGGTACCTGAAGAAGTAGTAAAAAGCCACAATACCACGTTGAAACTGACTGGATTGACGAATTCATGAAGTCTGGCTGAAATATATGAATGATAAAAGAAAATGATAGGCATGGAATTGACTTATTAATAACGTCTCAAAGAGTGTGCAGTTCCCAACTGATAATGCTACTGATGATTATTAGTGACCCAACAAACTCTGTTTGCAATTATTTATTATACTTGCATATTATATTCCTTCCCTAAATGTGACTCTGGTGAGATAAATCAAAATTTCACTTCACTGTCAATTAATTTATGTTTTCTTTTACTCGGCCCATTAAATTTTGTGAACGGCTTATTGCAAACAATTAACTAGAGGATTTAAATATTCTTTTTCAAAACCCTGAAATAAAGAATTGTGAAATTTAACTTCACCATTAAAATGCGTTTTCAAAAATACTTACCTTTTATCACTCTAGTATCCAATGCTTTTATCGATCACATATATTATACTATTTTAAAAATACACGATAAACGAGAATTATATAATATGTGTCATTAACTTATTGTACCGGTGGAAGTCCACCCCTGGCCATCTTCGTTCCCCCTTCACCCAGATTCCACTATCGCCATGACCCCTCCGCCCTACAAAACGACAACACGAATTAATGCAATGTTTACGTTCAATTATCCAAAAAAGTACATCGGCAACGTTACCGGACCATCCCCTAATTGGAGCTGTGTACCGAATTTCACATCTACGGATATTCGGAAAATAGGCGAGTATTGAACGTTACAGGAAGCAGTTTTAAGCTTAAATATCATTTTTTATATACTAGGTCTAGGTAGTCGTACATCATAGGAAGTATGTATTAGGTGGTCGGTAGTATATTATGTTAGATACCTATATAAAATAAACACCAGTTCAAGTAGGTAATAAATTCATCAATACTGTTTCTGAATTGGAAAATCAATCTACCTACCTAATACCTACACATCTTTTTAATTGAAATGTAATCAACATACCTACCTCGCAGCTATTGAAATTGTTGTTTTAATTAATTTGTTAATTAAGATCTATCACGAAGAGGTATCACGATTTCTATCAACATTTGTAAATCTATTAATTTAACAAGAATATTTTTGTCCAACTCATCTGAGATTAGATTTTCCAGCTGAGAAATAGATATTAATACGACATATTTTTATAAGATGCCATCACGCAGATCACGTGTGACAAACGACAGAATCCTTTTTTCAACAGCATGCGTACATTCCAAAAGTGAATAGGAAAGGAAACATTTTTTGAAATTACTTACATAATTTTCACTACTTACCTACACATTTATAAATAATCAATCTTATTTGACAGTTTGCAATAAAATTCATCATTCATTTTGAAATATTGATGCATCAGAAGGTACTTATATAATAATTTCGTAATTGGAATATGTATCCTTGAAACGAGTCCATCTTCTTAAACCTTCAAAGGCCATGCCGAGACTCTTTTCACCAAGTACGGCATGTATAATATAGCATTTAACTAAATTTTCAGGATGTCATAATCTCTAAGAGGAAGCAAGTCAGACCGATACAATTCATAGGTATGGAGCCACGTCCAATATGGTTTCTTGATTGCATGAGATTGTTTGCGCTTAGATGTTTTATTTCACCAAGATCAATCATAATAAAATCAAATTGCAGGATTCTCAACAGTTTTTAGTGCAATGATTAGATCTAGTGGTAGGTATATAAAATAACATGTTTATGGTATTTAATACCATATTTTTGATTAAGCTAACATTTCTTATACCTAATCAGCTGGCGAACTTTTGTCCCAAAATAGCTCATTGTTTGCGCTTATCACGTGATTAAAGCACATTTACGGAATATTCTTATAGCGATAAAATTATGTTCAATATGTAGACAAAAAATAGTAAATAGTAGTGCAAATTAAATATCTATTTTCCATGGTGTCAAATTATAGCAAACTCGGTAAGGATCTGACCTAACCTAAATAATATATTCTGCATATCCATTTTTCACTTAGTCAGTCATCCACTGACGCAAAAGCCAGATTGACTCGATTATTTCAATAAAAAGAATATTATTTTGATTGTATAAATAGCGAATAATAATTCATCGGAAATGTCACTCGAATCTAAGTACCTGATCCGTTACTATCTCAATCTCCGTATAGTCCCGTACAACATAATATCATTGTACCGAGATTCGGACCTCGGAACATTATCATAAGTATTGTAACATACCACTGTAACATACTCTTGTATCGACTGTTTACGCTGCAAATAAAACTCGCTCCAACATCCATCTTCGACTTCTTCGTCATCATCCTCAACACCATGACCTACGACACGTCGACGACTCCCACAGTGGTAACTCAAATCGAACCCCACAAATATGACCGCTAATTATATTTTTAAAACCAAGGTTCTACCGAGTGTCTGTATATCGATTTATACCATCATTTTAACTTCAGTAATGTTTTATTATTCTATTTTAAATTCAGGTTTGGTTTAATTATGAATCCGGCGAAAAGTATCCTTTTATTTTAGGTTTTGGAAATGAAAATTATTTACATCATCACATAGTTAACATGATTTTGTATGTGGAACCTATCATTGTCTATTAGTTAATCACGCGTCACTGTGTGGGCACGTATACCAAAATTGCCTAACCCCTGCCGCAGAGAAAGGAAGCAAGAGTTGTCATATTACAGTAAAATATGTTCAGTGTCGAATGATACATTGCTTCTTATCGATTTCATTTTCACATTGAAAGATTTATTTCCCCAAGACTCAAAGCGAATGCTGCTGTATGCTGAGCTTCCTACACCAGCCGACGCGGAAAATTACCATTAGTATTTATTCTATTTTTGAAGGAAATCATAAATTATATTTCAAACGAACTGGCAAACCTTGTTGTTATATGAATATTTAGATATGAGGAAAGATCACATAGCATTTATTACAGTGATTATTTTTTAAAGTCCAAAAAGAATCTAAGACACAAATCACTCTTCATATCTAATATAAGAGAATTATGTTTAATGGCGACATTCAAATTTATTGATATCAGATGGAAACTTGACTGAGCATTAAAATATTATACATAGTTTAATGTAAGATCCCATTCAATGATATTTATTTGAGTCACTTTTAAGTAAAGAACATCAAGTTAAGATGTTAATTTAGTAATACCAACTATCAAATTAATGTGTTTTTGTTATCCTGAGAAAATAGTTTTAGGTAAATGATTTATTTTCGTGAGATATGTTTTTCATTCATGTTTTAGCTTTTTAGTCATGAATAAATCATTCCACCGAGCAATGTATCACATGAATAAATGATTCCACAAAGCAGACATTGAATGACTATAAAAATCTACGAGTATAAATAATATCCGATACTTATTAGTTAGTTTATTTTACAGCGTCTCCAAAATGAATAAGCTGTAAAGTTATCATTCAGTTTATTTTCATTTTCATTGTTTAATTAAAATTATATTTATGATAAATTAAATATGCATTTTGATTCCCAATCAACTTTGCTCTGTGAAACAAGACGAAACCATTTTCGTTGTTGGCAACAATGTTTTATTAAATAATATTTGACACGAGTGCTTATCAAAATTCCTTCAGCAAATTAAAAAGTGCTAGATTACAAAATTATTTGTTTAGCTATAAAAGTTTACTTTTTTGAGAATAATGTGAGATGCTTTCTGGTGTAATAAGTAATGTTGATATTTTTAATTAACGGTATATTGATCTCTTTATTCTAATAATAGTTTAGAAGCAATTCACTACCTGGTTGGTGTCGCCAAATATTTATTTTCTTATTGTGTCAATCAGCACAGGTTAAAGTGGCTAAAAACTAGAATGAGATAGTATATTTAATAAATAATTACCATCATGGCCTCCACATCCTGAAGCGGGCCCCCTGGCCAGGATTTTTGTCGGCCCCCCTACCTATCGCTATGTTTAAAAGCAGTGTGACGCTCTACAGAAACGTTTTCAAAATGGTGTTCCAGGAAAAATAATCAAAATTTTCATCACACAATCACATATTTTAAAATGTTAATATTCATAAAGTAAAATAATAGCTTTTAAAATTTTAAGCTTTTAAACTCTTAGAGCAAATTTGTGATGTGTGTTTATTTCACTTATAATGTAGTCGCGCCACGCGCCCCCCCCCCCCCAGAGCCCTGTCAGCCCCACCCTTTTGTAGAGGCCATACTTACCATACTATGATTTGCACTTTTTATCTTCACATAATTTGATTCATTACTGAAGAACCTGATCACAAACATTTCGGGCTTTGAAACAATAAGTATATTAATTTTACCTCAAGCGATCCTGCATATTACGGCGCCACCAGCGATCAAGCTCTTCTCCAGGCATCATGGATCTCTTTTGGAAATCTGAATAATAAAGCAATGATGTTGCTGAAAATGAGTCATAATATCACCGCATGAAGATTTTCTTCTCCTTCTTCGGTCATATCCGCCCCTTAGTTGGAGCATATATAAGCCATGCGGCGCCTCCAAGAATCCCTGTCGCTCGCCAGTTTTCTTGCATCATTCCAAGTCATACCAGCATCCCGTAAATCCGCCGTATACACTCTATTTAGTGGTCTTCCAGGTCGCGGAATCCGATTGGCTTGAAGAACAGACAAGCCAGGTTGAGGTTCTCATCTGGCATCCGCAGCACGTGGCCGAGGCAGGTCCAATGTCGCATATTCACTCTCATCGTGATGAGAGGCTGCTTGGTGTGTTCTAATCTCTTGTCTCCTCGTTACTCATAAAGTCATACCCACCGCATACCCTAGTATCCGTCTCAAACATCTATTTTCGAAGCTCAGTATATGGTTGCTCTGAGCCTTCGTAAGGTGCCATGATTCGCTACCGTAAAACAGTACAGTTAGAATCCAAGCGTTGATTTGGTTTTGACCGAGTATAATCGTGAGTCCATGAATGAAGATTTTACGTACCTATCTAAAATATGTATTTTACTTTATCAAATTAAAAACTATAATACTCGTAAATAACATAACAACATTATATATTTTATAAAAATCATAGAAATACCTTAAATGTTATTGGTAGTTTTTGGAATTAATACCTTAAAAATAATAACTTCTACAAACAAAAAACCTATGCTTAAATTAAAATTATTCAACTGACAATATTTCTTACCTAACTACAATAAGTACCGTGTTATGTGTGTGTTACTTAACTTACATTATTCATGCATAAATGTATATTAGTGGTGCACAACCTATTTGAAAGAAGGGCCAATTTATCCATAATAAACTTTTTCACGGGCCGCAGTGGGTACAAGTGTTGACAAATAATGATATATATACTAGATGAGACATACATTTTATTATTTTAGATTTAATAGTTACTGGTACTCCAATCACTTTCCATCCTTTATTACGTACATTATATATTTGAACGATAGAACGTATTATCAATTATCATCCCTAGTAAGATTTCTGAGACTGCTAAAACGAAAAATAAACTGACGTGAAAAATTTGGTGATGAAGTAGGTACTTGTTATTTTGGGCCGCAATAAATGCCATTTTGGGCCGCAGTTTATGCATCACTGATGTAAATAGATCGACTTAAAACCTGTTAGGTTTTATGTTTCAAACAGGATCAAACGACTTCTTATCTGTCGAACATAATTCACCGAAATAATCTGGAAGCTTTTCGAGATACATGACTGCCGACTGGCTCGTTCTAATTTGTCGTACAGCAACTAAATATACGATAGGTTTTCTATACGTTTGCTTTCGGTGGGTGCGACTGAAGAAATTTGGTGTAATATGACGGTTCGCTGAGCCAAACATTCGTTGGTTTATTAATATTTACGAGTGTCAAACTGTTTCAGTTTTAAAGAATACAAGATTATTTTTTGGCAGGTAACAACAATAATATGATGGTTAATGCCTTATGGGATTCGAAAAACGAACTTTTACAATAATAAAATAGTTTTAGGGGCCATCTATGTACTGAAACCGTATGCGGTTATTATGATTTTTGTTCATGAAAATATATTTTCACTAAATTTGTAAGTGTACGTGTATGGTATAAACGGATACGATCAGATGCTTATAATATACTTTGTAAAAATATATTTCCATGAATAGAAAAGATAAGCTTAGTATGGCACACGGTTCGAAACCACATACGGTTTCAGTCCATGGATGGCCTATTAGTCTCTCAGAACTCTTATATTAATCCGAATCAATAAAATTATACTAATAATAATAGATAATCACATAAAGCTGACGATAAAATGGAAACGAACTGGCAAAGAGTAATGTAGATAAATCCAATAGGTTGCAGATGAAGAGGCAGGCAATACAATTGCTGATTAGACGGAACTTGTAAAAGTATACTTGGGGTAACGAACTGCAAAGCAATCACTAAGGATATGAACACGTGGAAAGAGTTATTGAAAGAACGAAAGAACCCATTACACACTCTGGCTTGGCGGGCTCCTGGTGATGATGATATAAGTACCTACTCTATTCCAACATGATTAGAAAAGAATATACAATATTAACTATAAAAATAATCTAGTTCAGCCCTTCTAATATTACCAACGGCTACAATAAAGATCAAAATGTATATCGTCTTTTAAATGTTTTTTAAGTAATTTTTAATGCTGAAGGTAAAATAATACAGTGAAAGTACTCGTAAGTAAGGAATATAGATTGCACTCACCGTTTTAGAAGTTGTGTTACCTATCGATTAAGAATACTCTTACCGCATGGCGCATATCCATTTGAAGATGAAGCCACCGATCTTTTATTTTTAGAGCGGGTCTTCTTTAAAAGTGTGCTTGGTAAAGCAAGTAATTACGAGTACTATGAAATATTTGAGAAGGTTGAGGGAGAATAAAATTGTTTGCTCTATAATAAGCGTAAGCAGTAACTAGATATTTATAAATTTAATTATGCCATTGCCAGTATATCCATAAATCATACATGCGACACCAATGCGACGACAATAAGATCAGAACTGCAAAATGAAGGTAACTTTTCAGCAGATCCATTTTAATGTTGCGTTTAACATCATAATGTTATTTTAAATGATGGAATTGTATTTTTTGGTAATATCTATAAACTATTGTTTGAATTTTTGTTTTATTCAGATATCATCGTTCTATCATCAATTTTTTAAGAAATTTCAGTTATGACGGTTTTTTCTTTATTTGTTGAAAGGTAAATAGTCGTATGTACCTCATTGACATTGACTCCGTGCAGTTATATCTTTTCAACGTAGAAAGCCGTAAGTGGTAGAACGTATTATATATGCGGGACAACGGGATATTTTTAATATTGTGAAGATAAATCAATAATAGGGATCTTATGTGTAGAAATTAGATTATAAAAATAAAAAAGTCAATATGTGGCAGTTTTGGGCGGCAATAAATTTTAGTCGAAATTGACCTCGTTTATATTGGAAAAATTCAGGTAACAATTTTCTGTATTAAGCATTAACAGGGCTCTATTTTAAGGCATACTTAAAAATTTGTTATAATCACTAAGAATGAACATAGCTCAATAATAATTGCCGCTGAATCATAAAACACAGTCGATAGCAAAATGTACAATGCGGTATCTGACACATCCGATGTCATTCATAACATAGTTGCAATATTTGTTCAGTGTACAAGGTCGAATGTTAAATTAAGTCATTATACGTTGGAAAATTTTATAAATAATTGAAAGCTACGACTGTTAATATCTTAGAAATAAAATATGATTTTTTTCTTTTGATTTTATAAAAACGTGTATACTTTAAATCTATATATATAAAAGAAAGTCGGGTTAGTTACACCATTTATAACTCGAGAACGGCTGGACCGATTTTTACGATCTTTGATTTGTTGGATTTGTCTCAGCCCCGAATAGCAGAATAACTATAAAACATCGGAAAAATTCACGGAAAAGAAAATTATTAATAAAATTAATTTTCTCATACATTTTGACATTTTGAACAATGAACCATTCGCGCATTCGAAAATAAAAGAAAATCACATAAAAATTTAATTCGTATACAACGCCATCTCTGATACATGACAGAAACAATAAACAAGAAACAAACAAACAAAAGAAAGAATGATAGTCGAAATGTCTAACTGTCAATGGTGTAGTGTGCCCAACATTTCGTGCTTCATGTCAACAGCTCAATTTGCTTGAAAACGATACTCATTGCGATATGACAATCGCTGAAGCAATTATTTCTGCATCTCTAAGTCAGATACGCACTTTATTTACTATCATTATTTCGACATGCTTCCCATCGAATCCACCTGAACTGTAGAACAAATACAAGGATGACATGTCAGAAGACATTTTACATCGAATTCGTGTCAGTTCAGGGAATCCCGATCTCGAGGTGAATGAGGAGATATATAACCAGGCTTTGCTTTTGATCAAAGACATGTGTTACCTCACGTGCAGCAATTTGTTAGTTAGGAATGCCAACGCCACATCGTGGAATGTACGACGCTCTCAATCGAGAATTGGAACATGAATGTGAATATTATGATCGAGATGCATTGAACCAATCAGTTTGAACGAATGTACTACTGTTGAACCCCCAACAGAAAGAAGTGTACGATACATTAATGAAGGCAATTAATCATGGAAATGGTGGCTTATTTTTCCTCGAGGCGCCCGGTGGAAGTATGAAGACATTCCTCATGTCATTGATTTTGGATACTGTGAGTGCGAGATCTGAAAATGCTGTGGCAAATGCTTCTTCTGGGATAGCGGCCACGTTGCTAGAAGGATGCCGAACGCCTCATTCAAAGTTTAAATGGCCCTTAAACCTGCAAACGACTGAAAAACCGACATGCAACATTGCGAAACACTCAGTAATGGCCGAAGTTTTGTTAGCAAGTAAAATCATCACCTGGGATGAATGCACAATGGCGCACAAACGCGCATTGAAAGCACTTAATCGAACTATGAAAGATCTGCGTAATGACTCAAGAAGTTTTGGAGGCGCAATGATTCTACTATCTGGCAATTTCCGCCAAACACTACCAGTCATTCCAAGATCGGCCGCTGCCGATGAAATAAATGCTTGCCTCAAATCATCGACTCTGTGGCGCTATGTGAAGAAACTTCAGCTGACGACAAACATGCGAATTGCATTGCTAAACGATCCATCTGCCGAAGATTTCTCCAAGCAATTGCTGACTATCGGTAACGGCCGTGTTTCTGTCGATGAATCGAACGGATTGATTTAGTTTCCGCTAAATTTTTGCAATTTAGTCTCAACTATGGACGAACTCATCAACAAAGTGTTACCGAATATCATTGCTAACCACAAAAATCACAATTGGTTGAGTGAACGAGCATTCTTGCGGCAAAGAACAAAGATGTAGATCACTTAAACTTCACAATTCAAAATCAAATCGTTGGACCACTGCATTCCTTCAAATCTATCGACTGTGTAACAAACGAAGACGAAGCAACCAACTATCCAACTGAATTTTTAAACTCATTGGATCTGCCTGGCTTGCCACCGGACAATTTACAACTGAGGGTTGGCTCGGTAGTCATCATGCTTTGAAATCTGAACCAACCAAAACTATGTAACGGAACGCGTTTGGTGGTGAGAAAACTCATGGGCAATTTGATTCACGCGACGATAATCAAAGGAATGTTCAGAGGTGAGGAAGTTCTCATTCCGAGAATTTCGATGATCCCAACCGATATGCCATTCGAGTTTAAAGGAATTCAATTTCCAATTCGTCTTGCATTCGGCATGACGATCAACAAATTACAAGGCCAATCCTTGAGTGTTTGTGGCCTGAATCTAAAAAATGAATGTTTCTCTCACGGTCAATTGTACGTAAAATATTCATGTGTCGGCAAACCATCTGCTTTATTTGTTTTCGCACCTGACAACAAAACGAAAAATGTCGTATATCACAAGGTGCTTCAATAAAGGGAATCGACCTGAGTGTAACCCATCCAGCAAATAGTTCAACAGAAAGTAGTGCAACAATGCTACGCGAATCATTTCGATTCGCTTCAACAAAGCCTTGCTGCCACGTGAATTACATTCTTTTTTTTTCTTTTGACCATGTCCGACCCTAATAGGATCATATGGGCCTCCACAAAGTGGAGGTTTGTATTAACAGATTTTATTTTTATGAAAAATGGATGTCAGCCACTTGCTCAACGTATTAGGACAATACTATGACTAATGCACAAATTGAAAAACAATATTATGTGAACTAGCCAGACCCAGGATTCGAACCTGGGACCCTCGACACTATAGACAGGCGCTTAATCTACGCGGTCATCGTGGGTGTACAGTTTAATGTAATTAAAATACTTTTCATTTTGATTTGATTTTTGCACATTTATTGAACTTATTCATTTTGAGTATTCATTTTAACTTAATAAAAAACTGAATATAATTCAGCTAATAAGTTAACACAAGTATATTGATTCTGAGGCGGTACGAAGTTCGCCGGGTCAGCTAGTTATTTAATAAAAGGCAATTACCTAACTCAAAATAGCCAAAAACGCAGTTCCGACCATTTACGTAGAAAGTGTCATTATTTTATTTATATTATATACTTATATTAATATATAAGTATATGTATAAGTATCATTTTCAATTCCGATATTCTAGAAAATTTAAATTTTTACGCACCCGTCAATCACATGCGTGGTCGCAGCCTATTTTGGGTGAAAGCTGTTTCCTCATGTCAGGCTCACCAGGCACCCATAGCGAGGGCTGTGCGGTTGGTCAATGCACTCCCTAGAGATGTAGATATTTTTGGCGATCCATTATATATTCTGTTATTTAAATTCTATTTTATTGTTTAATTTTTACTTTTTGAATCATTGTTGTTTTTTTAAATTATATTTCTTTTGTATAAAACTATTTTTGCTTTCTTTTTTCCTCCACTTTGTTTTTTCTGATTTTCCAAACTGATTACTTGTAATTTTTATTCTAAATGTCATGTTGTGAACGTCCTGAATTAATAATTTGTTATGTACTCAACGTGTCTTTTTCAAATAAATAAATAATATTTACTAAACTTATAATAATTAGTTTAGATTAAATTATAGTCAATCCAAAGTTTGTTAAATATTATTAATTTGCACCAATATAGTATGTTCCTACAACACAATGCAATTTAATGTATCATTTATATTATAATGAACAATTAAAAGTTCATAACGTTTTGTTCGTTTTCTACCAATTCAATGAATTGGACCTTTGTCGTTCAACAAGTTGCTTCGCGAGAAATGTTTTCCGCGCAATACATGTGCCAGTAACTTGTTCACCTGTTATTTTTATTAAATTATATTATTTGTAAATATCATCAATAAAACAATATTGACACAGTGGCAAAGGATTATTTTGTCGTTCGTTGGGTCTACAATCTGACGTAGATTTTGGCATCCTGGCCAACTTACGTGTTTGTTTCCTAACAGTTTTTTTTTACGAGAAGTGGATGGTAGCCAGATGCTTAGACTAAGCGGGGTACGTTACCACAAGGTCAGTGCGCCAAATTCATCGCCATAGATGAGGATTGTCTATTAGTACGCTGCAATTGAATTGACCTTATATTATAACAGTATTTTTATGCGGCCATCAGAGGATTTTGCTGCGGTCACCAACATCATTTTCAGTATTCAATTTAATAAACTGGGCTAACGTTAAATATGCGTTATTGGAAATTAATTATACCACGGTAGAAAAATTTTGGTCGAAGTTATACGTTGACCGAGAATCAAGTCAATTCAAAGAATTGGCAACAATTGCTTTATTAATATTGTCGATTTTTCCTACTTCTGTATACCTACTGTGAAATCAGCCTAATGCACTTAATAAAAAATAAACATTAAAGCCAGTTGACAGAGACGTAAACTTAGAAGCAGCCATGCAGCTCGCGTTGGAAAAAAGAAGTAGGTATTGAGGAGTTTCCATTTGCATTATTTTGAAATAAATATATAGGTATGTACTAAAATGTTCAAATTTTATTAAATGGATTTAAAAATAAATTGATAGATTATTTTAGTAATTTTTTCAATCACAACAAAAACGAAATTTGGTGCGGCCACCAGACGTTTCCATATAACTGTCAATCTCAATTGTGCGGCCACAGGTAAATTTCACCTGAGAACCACTGATATATAGTATTTATTTGAGGGTCCAACGAACAACCCCCTCCTCTCCATGTGTGCCTGCCGTAACTCAACAATGATACGTTGCGTGGAAAACACCAACTTTATAGTAAATAGATTGGTAATGTTGCTAGTAATGTAATCGTTCCAGAACTTCCCAAAACAAATTGAATATTTGCCTCAGCGGCGTACAAATGGCCGACATATCTCTTTGCGAAGTCAAACCGTCACGAATTCATTATCCGCCTCAAGATTAAACGCGCTTTTGTTTTGTGCGCCCATCTTAATGGAGTGTATGTATATTTTTTTTGTTTAGCGAGCGAATAATGTTTCGCCGTTGAAAAATTGGAACGCTCCTCGCAAAAAGTGTCGTCCATATTTCTCCCTCCGCAGGCCGCTGTCAAAGAACACGGTTTTTGTTTTATTTTACATGGAATTAAATTAACGCAATTAGAGCGGCGACTAGAGCACGCGCTCGAATTAATTAATCTTTGAGGAGGTACGTCCGAAAGAATGTCTAAAGTTCGCGAGGAAAAGAACAGAGAGACCTTCGGAAAAATCTAAAAAAACTTCTTGCATCATTTTAAAATTTTATTCGATAGTATCTACAAAATTATTAAGTAATGGATCCATATCATGGTCTACAAGGTATAGGACAAAAAGATAAAATATCTAACGAAATGTTTATGCTTCCGAGATGTAGCTATAAAACGCACCCTGAAAATTCTTAGACTGACAGGGCAAAGTAAAAACTAACAATGTGCTGATTGCTGAAGTTCTGAAACGAATAGGAAATAACCCTCAGGCCTGATTTTAGGACGATAGGGTCAATCGCGCTTCGCGCCCTAAGTGACGTCAAGTGACATTTTTTTTCGACCATGTCCGATCGTAATATGATCATATCATGGGTCTACACAGAGTGGAAGTTTCTATTAACAGATTTTGTTTTTATGAGAAATGGATGTCAGCCACTTGCTCTACCTATTAGGTCCATACTCTGACTCATACACAAATTGAAAAACAATGTGTACTAGCCAGACTCAGGATTCGAACCTGGGACCAATATTTTGAGTTAATAATAATTATAAACAAATTTTATACGCGGGAGAGGGGGGCTTTACGCAGTGGAATCATAATAAATCTCGGGAATAATGGAACACGATAATAACATAAAACCATATTTAGACTGTCTAATTTATTGATATCATTAAATTGCAAATAAACAGGCAAGAAAAATATCATAGAGATTATATGAGTAGTTTTTTTATATCATATCCTATGATGTAACTGCCTAAACAGTTCACGCTAAAAATCATCCCCTACCATTTTTTAGGAAAACATAAATAGCCTACTTTAATCGGGCCTCACTAACCACCTAAGACCGTAGCATAAGAACTTGTTAACTGTTACTAAAAAATCAGTGGTTCAGTAGCAAAGTAACTTGTAGAGCGTGTGGCCCTTGGATTATAGAAAAATAGTGAGGCCGTAGATGTAGAACTACTACACTTTGGGAATTACTGAAATAAATATTTTTCGAATATTTTCTTGGTTTTTAAAGTGAAACGTAATCGTCCTATATGGTTGTGATCCATTGATATACTACTAGATGAGGAGTTCCCATACAAGTGTCATTTTAAAAATGTACCACAAAAGAAGATATTACGAATATCCTCTTATAATATTTCCTTGTAGGTATAATGCGTTAAGACCGTTAACATGAATCCCCGAATTTCACCTGTATTGCCCTGGCTGTAAAACTAAATTTGCTTTCTTGGAATAGTGACCGTAAGGGTGTCTGCATCCCAAAGCTTGCAAGCTACCAAAAATTCATGTCTGAGCGGACAGAGAAAGTCGTCATGCGCTGACTATTAGAGTAGGATGCAAGCTAGATTGGGCTTACTCATAATTATTGCCAGGTCGTTTTCGAGACAAATATTAAGTGAGCCTATATCGAGTTAAGTCCGCTGATATTAAAACAGTAAGTTTTAACACTGGCCGAGTCGCTGAAAATCGGGCGTCATTTTAAGAAGCATATGATTCATCCAGTGATCCAGTAGTATATCAATGTTGTGATCTCATGGAATTATACGCATAAAATGCCCCCAGGGGGCAGTAATCTGGAGCTGACCAGCCATCCTCGTCTTGTCAACCACAAGAGTTCAAATGATTTAATTAAATCGTCCGTTGACTGTAATTTGGTACAATTTTTATTTCTTCACAAATTATAAGAGATTATAATCTATAATGTAACAGTTTATTCGGATATCATTAGTGAGTGTTGGCGATCTACCTTGCCAAATACCTAAATAGTTGTTCTACGTCAAAATCGTCCATGAGCAATACACAATGATACACATAATTTTTAGAACAACCTGGATATAACACCGCTGCCCTATTTAGGTATAATCCAATACGATGAGCGGCCCTAAATTTAATGATAATTACCACTTTTGATATGTATTCTAATAGTAACCAATTAGAATACAATATATTTTACTATTAACATAGCTACATACTTGTCTAAGAAAAACATAAAAATTATTATCTCATTTTATTATGTTTTCCTTTGCTAACGAACGTGAACGTATATTGTCAGACCAAACGTTCAGGCAACTTATTTATAGGTAAAGTTGTCTCACGTGCATAAACAAAGATACGAAAACATAACAAATGCTCCAATTAGAAAGACATGCCTACGGAATTCTTCTGGCGCCCCATACATGTTTGTTTACATTTTATAAATTCAACCCGTTAAGTATATTACAGTCTTAATGTATTAATTTTGTAACAAACTACTAAATGATGGACAGGTAAGAAAAAATATTTGTACAGTAATTATTTTAATAAAGAGAGCCAATATGGTTAATTCTCTTGATCAATCAATTTTGTTTATCAATTTTATGTGTAGAGAGAAATCCTTTCAGAGGCATCCTGTAATTGTTTTAAATATAGAGGTAGGTAGTACTAAAGTAGATACTTACCTACATAAGCTGGTACTACAGATCATGCATTATATGGTTGCACAATCGTACGCTGAGGATCTCTATCCCGAGCTCTCTCTCTCACTCTTTCCAGTCGGTCACACTCAGCCTCTCTGCGCCCCTATTGACGTTACCCGCACATCTCCTCCGGAGGCGGCCCAATGGCCAAGTGCCCATAGGTTCCTTCATAAACTTTATGGAGAGCTCTAGATGAACCTAATAATGTTTCCGGCCCATCTGAGTCTTCGCACCTTCAAGACATTGGCTATATTGGGCTTAAAATGGCAAATGTAGGTAGTATGTAACTAATATTCTTCTTCGTCATCCGTCCAGCACCCTTCTCCATAGTTTGGTTCCATCACTACTGCATTCAGCAGCACATGACGTAGAGTCAATGAAAAACTCGTGGCAGTCATGATATCATCCTATCCCAAATGCAACGAGATTTTTCAGGTTTTATAAGGATTTATAGTAGATTTTCTATTAGTGCATAGTAATAGTATACTAAAAGCTAATAATTTCTTCTAACGAGTCTTCTGGCACTAAACGTCAAACAGACATCGCTTAAACTAAGATGATGCAATATCGATTGAATTAGTCTGTAGATATAGCATATAAATCTAGAAGTGAACATAAACTTTTAAAATGGCCTAATGGATATTAAGCAATGAAAATTGAAACAGCATGCGCGGTTCAAGAGCTATCAATGTGTCTGAAAATACGAATGACTCTCGTAAAAGGCATTAATATTTAAGCAAACATACCTAGATTTATTTTTGGTTTGATAGTATCCGCATATTAGTGTGTCTGCACTAGCTACTCTTTTTGTACGAACATTTATGTTTTATTAATTAATTGAATAAAAAATCTCTCTTAGTTGATACCTTCTTGCAGATTTATTTAAAACTGTGTTTCATAGTGAAGTATTGAGGATATTTTGAAACTAAATACCGACAAAATATAATTTACAACCTTATAATAATATACTTAACTTATAAATAAAACAAAATATTACATAATTAAGGAACAGCATTACCTTGGAAAATATCATTTTATAACACTATTAATGAAGTAAAAATCCTCAAAATTAATCAATTTCCATTTCTATCAGGGTTACCAATTATTCAAAGAAAGCGTCAAGTTTTCCTATCGAATGAAAAAAAAGAGGTCCAATAAGTAGCAGAGCCAGCTGACTCTCTAGACCTTGCAGGTCGCTTGGCGTCCTAATAATAAAATTATGAAAAAAGTTTAATCATCATGAAACTCATTGACTTGGCACACTGATTACTTAATGTAATAGGTAGTTTAGATGGAGTCATAGTTTTTCATAAGAACGGATTTTTACTCAGTTTGACGCCATTCAATTGACAGAGTAGTTGTTTTTTCATACATTTAGATTAATATAGTAAACTAAATACATTTTGCTTATTCAATGGAGGAAGATCCCATTGGATTGAAAAAAACAATAAAAACTTTTAAGATAATTATTACTCTGGACCCCATATGTTTGGGAGCAAAAATTATATTTTATTTTAAAACTAATAAGTACCTACTTAATATACTACTGAATACATTCCATAATGCTTAATTTATTATAGTCTATCTGGATAAGGATGTATTCTAAAAATATAATATTTTGTAGTAGGTAGTACTGACTTATTGTACCTACTTAATTATGGCATAAAATGGTCATAATTGACTATTATATTTGCCTATAACCACGGTAATAAAATAGAAAATAACATGCGTATCATAATGTCATTATTGATAATATTAAATAAGATAAAACATTATTTGAATTTAATTAGTATTAGTAAATATAACTCTTGTGAATTAATACTTACTTACAATATAAAAGAAGAAAAAAGGTTATTGCAATTTTATATAATTATTACTAGCTGACCCGGCAAACGTTGTTCTGCCATATAAATTATTTCTAGTAAATATTTTGGTTGTTGTGATGTGGGGATAGGATCTATGACAGAAAGAGGAATAGAGCGCTGTAGACGATGACCGCCAAAAAAACAAAAAAACATCAACCATTCATTTTCTCGATTCAAAATGAGTAATGATGTTCATAATGAATGAATCACCTGTGACAGGATCTCGTTATTTAATGTTTATGCAATATCCGTCTTGTCCCTTCCAGAAAATTAGCGGATATTGGAGAGCGTCGTATGAACGGTGTGTGTCAGCGATGAACTCCAGATTATTGTTTCTTCTTCGAATCACGATTTCTCGCGTCGATGTGCGGTCGCCAACCATGATTCCAGCAATGTTGTCAACAACAGGCACATTGAATCGACGCACGTGCTCTCCAGCTGGTGTTTTATCAGGATTGATGACAATAGCGTGGTTGTCACTTTGCAATTCGTGCATGTGTGCTTTGAAGAATTTCAATAATTCATTGTGCTCATTCAACAGGGCGTCCAGTTCGCCGACGATGCGCCTGGCATTAGGCAAATTGAGGCTATTGTAGCCGCAACGTGCATCCACATGATTGATGTCCTCACCGCCCATGAAGTAGATTTGTAAAAAAATATGTGGTTCGTTTGGCATTGGCAGCAATGGTAGTGGTATACTTGGCCTTTGATTTTGAACGTAGAATGGAATTGTTGACCATTTGCCGCAGTATTGTGAACTATTTCTGTTGCTCCGAACGAAGTCATTTGGAAGCATGAATTGAACCGTGCCGATGAGCAAGCCGTTCAATGGTTCTGGTGGTATCTCAATTTCTGGTAGTTGCACTTTTCCTGATGCGCAACACATCCCGGCTGACCCATGTTTGAATTTGAGCGCATGACAATGGGGACATTCTTTGTCCATAGCACCCAATCAGCACTTTCGGATGAGCGGAATATTCAATATCTGGCTCGTACTCGAATGCGAGACGAAGGAACGAAGCGGATATAAATGTTTGATGTACTTGTTGGCATTGTCGGTCATTTGCTCTGCGTGTGTTAACTACGAACCGGCGCGCTTGGCTCCGTTCCAATTGTCGTTGTTGATTTCGTTCAGCTCGTGCCTCGTGTGATTGAGATGCACGCAATTGCGACATGCTTACACGCACATTTTTGTTATCTTGTTGGATTTGTTCGTCTGTTCTTTCTGCTCTACTATTTCGCATGTTTGTTGCTTTATTCGTTCGACGGCCCAAATGACTCCCCTTGCTTCTTGCTGGCATTGTGCACTGTAATACACGCACATAAAAATAGATAAATAAAATAAATCGTACAAAATTTTGCACGCACTGCGTTGTGGTATGCCGAATGAAATGTCAAAATGACGCGACGCTTCTCTTGAATTCTTCTTACGACGGTTAAATTTGTTCATACAAAAATAATATAATCGCGATTAAAAAATGGGAGGGTGGGGTAGGAGGGTGAAAATTTTAAGTTATAGGTGTTTTTTTATGCCAAATAATAAAAAAAATACAAAAAAAAATTGTCAAAAATAAAAGAAATTTTTTCTGGATAGAGATACCCTAATCACCTAGCGGTATGAAATATACTTGTTGACCTATTCTCATACCTAACAAATATACATAAAAAAATCATAAAAATCGGTCGAGCCATTTCGGAGGAGTTCGACCACAAACATCGTGACACGAGATTTTTATATATATAGAGATTATCAAAAATATAAACATCATGAATCAATTACTTTTACTAAGCGTGATATGAATTTCATTTACCTACCTAAATGTTTTTAGTATCTTTCATTATTATTATCCTAAGAGATTTTGGAAAATTCACTAACGGCTCATTTATAACTGATATTTTCTCATATAGCGTATACAATTCGCCATACTTCTTTTAACATACAGCAGAATGACGTCTTCGTCGCTTAAGACCTTCTAATCCTTTATTTGACAAATGGATTCGATTATTTTTATTCAAATATCGTAATGTAGGCATTGGCGCACTTTTTTCCGGTGAAAAAACCATAATCTAGGTACAATTCACTGCGTAAATAAAAATCTGACAGGTGCGTCCGCCACTGTGCGTCATATCATAGATAACGTGATATTCCAAATTTGATTTTTTTAAATACTTATTTGTGGCTGTTCACCCACTATTTTTGTTATTGAATAATTACCTAGGCTACTAATTTCCATACTAAAAAAGTTGCCATTGCAAACAATGAAAGAAATTAATACGAATTGTTATAGTTATCAAAATGTGTGATATTATATAATATCTACCTATTTTTTTCGTCCCTATCATCATCAATCTTGACCTATACACTGCTTGATGAAGGCCTCCTCAGCCTTATTCTACTCCTTACTTACACATGAATTGTTATATTTATCAAAATCAGTGATATAATATTATTATCTACCTATCTATATATAATGCCATTATTATCACGAGCCTCAATAAATCCACTGCTGGATGAAGGCCTCTCTACGTTGATTGTATTCTTGACAGTATTGAATTTCTAATGTTATTTATCTACATATTCATATCGTCATCATAATCATCATCATCATCATCAACTAGGATCAATCCACTACTGGATGAAGGGTTCCGCAACCTGATTCTACTACTATCGGTTTAACGAATTTGTGATATTATACCTATTTCTATCATTCTTATATCATCGACCTGAACCAATCCACTGCTGGATAATGGCCTCCCTAGCCCGGTTCTACTCCTTTCTGTCATATGAATTGCTGTATTTATCAAAATCGGTGATATTATATTTAAAAACATATTCATATGGTCATCATCATCATCAACCAGGATCCATCCACTGCTTAATAAAGACCTCCCTAGCCTGATTCTACTCCTTTTGTCATATGAATGTATGTATTTATCAAAATCTGTGATATTATATGTATCTACACATTCATATTGTCATCATTATCATATACCTGAACCAATCCACTGCTTAATAAAGACCCCCTTAGCCTAATTCTCCTCCTTTCTGTCATATGAATTTCTGTATTTATCAAAATCGGTGATATTATATTTATCTACATATTCATATCGTCATCATCATCATCATCATCGACCTGAACCAATCCACTGCTTAATAAAGACCTCCCTAGCCAGATTCTACTCCTTTCTGTCATATGAATTTCTGTATTTATCAAAATCGGTGATATTATATTTATTTAAATATTCATATCGTCATCATCATCATCAACCAGGATCCATCCACTGCTTAATAAAGACCTCCCTAGCTTGATTCTACTCCTTTTGTCATATGAATGTATGTATTTATCAAAATCTGTGATATTATATATATCTACACATTCATATCGTCATCATCATCATCATCATTATCATATACCTGAACCAATCCACTGCTTAATAAAGACCTCCTTAGCCTGATTCTACTCCTTTCTGTCATATGCATTGCTGTATTTATCAAAATCGGTGATATTATATTTATCTACATATTCATATGGTCATCATCATTATCATCATCATTGACCTGAACCAATCCACTGCTTAATAAAGACCTCCCTAGCCAGATTCTACTCCTTTCTGTCATATGAATATCTGTATTTATCAAAATCGGTGATATTATATTTATTTACATATTCATATCGTCATCATCATCATCATTGACCTGAACCAATCCACTACTTAAAGACCTCCTTAGCCTGATTCTACTCCTTTCTGTCATATGCATTGCTGTATTTATCAAAATCGGTGATATTATATTTATCTACATATTCATATGGTCATCATCATTATCATCATCATTGACCTGAACCAATCCACTGCTTAATAAAGACCTCCCTAGCCAGATTCTACTCCTTTCTGTCATATGAATTGCTGTATTTATCAAAATCGGTGATATTATATTTATTTACATATTCATATCGTCATCATCATCATCATTGACCTGAACCAATCCACTACTTAAAGACCTCCTTAGCCTGATTCTACTCCTTTCTGTCATATGCATTGTTGTATTTATCAAAATCGGTGATATTATATTTATCTACATATTCATATGATCATTATCATTATCATCATCATTGACCTGAACCAATCCACTGCTTAATAAAGACCTCCCTAGCCAGATTCTACTCCTTTCTGTCATATGAATTGCTGTATTTATCAAAATCGGTGATATTATATTTATCTACATATTCATATCGTCATCATCATCATCATCGACCTAAACCAATCCACTGCTTAATAAAGACCTCCCTAGCTTGATTCTACTCCTTTCTGTCATATGAATTGCTGTATTTATCAAAATCGGTGATATTATATTTATTTACATATTCATATCGTCATCATCATCATCATTGACCTGAACCAATCCACTACTTAAAGACCTCCTTAGCCTGATTCTACTCCTTTCTGTCATATGCATTGTTGTATTTATCAAAATCGGTGATATTATATTTATCTACATATTCATATGGTCATTATCATTATCATCATCATTGACCTGAACCAATCCACTGCTTAATAAAGACCTCCCTAGCCAGATTCTACTCCTTTCTGTCATATGAATTGCTGTATTTATCAAAATCGGTGATATTATATTTATCTACATATTCATATCGTCATCATCATCATCATCGACCTAAACCAATCCACTGCTTAATAAAGACCTCCCTAGCTTGATTCTACTCCTTTCTGTCATATGAATTGCTGTATTTATCAAAATCGGTGATATTATATTTATTTACATATTCATATCGTCATTATCATCATTAACATCATCATCATCATCGACCTGAAACAATCCACTGCTTAATAAAGACCTCGCTAGCCTGATTCTACTCTTTTCTGTCATATGAATTTCTGTATTTATCAAAATCGGTGATATTATATTTATTTACATATTCATATCGTCATCTTCATCATCATCGACCTAAACCAATCCACTACTTAAAGACCTCCTTAGCCTGATTCTACTCCTTTCTGTGATATGAATTTCTGTATTTATCAAAATCGGTGATATTACATTTATCTACATATTCATATCGTCATCATCATCAACCAGGATCAATTCACTGCTGGATGAAGAGTTCCGCAACCTGATTCTACTACTATATTATACCTATTTCTATCGTCCTTATCATCATTGACCTGAACCCATCTATTGCTGGATAAAGGCCTCCCATGCCTGATTCTACTCCTTTCTGTCATTTGAATTGCTGTATTTATCAAAATCGGTGATAATAATATATTATATCTATTTATATTTCCATTATCATTATGAACCTGAATCAATCCACCGGTGGATGAAGGCCTCTCTAAGTTGTTTGAATTTCTGTCGGTCATATGAATTACTATATTTATCAAAATTGCTGATATTATATTTTCCCATTCATAATATCGTCATTATCATCATCAACCAAGATTAATCCACTGCTGGATGAAGGTCATCCCAACCTAATTCTACTCTTCTTGGTCATATAAACTGGAATATTTTTTTAAATTTGTGATTTTATATACCTACTCATTTATATCGTCATTATCGTCATCAACCTGTATCAATACACTGCTGGATGAAGGCTTTTTTAAGCTGATTCCACATCTTTAGGTCTTATAAATTCCTATTCTTATCAGATATAATATGTATTACTTCATTATTTATCAAAATTTGTCTCGATATAAATGTCCCGCACCGGGAAACTATATTGTTTAAGGTTAATTTTTAAAACAAAATATGATTTTTAAAATATTATTCTGTGGCTCCAAGCATTTATTTTTTATAGACAATGAAACAAAATAATGTTTGAATTTATTTTTTATGCTGCTAACCTTTTTCTATTATGTAAATGGGACCCGAAAGAGATTAATATTCGCGTTATATTGGATCGCTATTTATGATAATCACGATTGAGATGTATAACTATTTATCATATTTAAATGCACATACCTACACATATATTGTATTAAAATTAAAATGACAGTGGTAGCAATCGGCGATTGCCAGCTGTTTTGCTAGGCTTAGCAGCCTGAAATGGTGTCAGATGATATTGAGAAGGCCAGACTCCAGAATAGACTACGCACATGACTCCAAATTTGTATTTGCAGTGACGACATGCATATCGTAAAACTGACAAATCAGATAAATTTTCAATTGTCTGACGTGAATAAAAATCCATCCCGAAGGGAAAACTATGGCGCCGTCTATACACACTTTACAATTATTATATTAAAATCCAACACCAAGTCACTATGATGAAAAGCTGTCTGCAAGACCTAGCGAGACAGACTGGCGAGAGCCAGCTGGCTCAGCTAGTCTCCTATATATTATTATCCTAAGAGATTTTGGAAAATACGTCAACTTTTTTATTTAAATACCACTTTGTTGATTATTAAAGGAATTCACTTCAATTTTTGGAGTCCCGAATCTACTTCCATTTGAATCGGGCACAATCTGATAAAACTCGACACAATCACAGATACTATCGTTTTTAAATCGCGTTTTACATCCGTCACCATACATTTTCGCATCTTGCCTTTCGTCTACCGCAAATCGATTATAATGTCGCTTAATTCTTTCTATATAATCAATATTGCAAAATATCTAAATTAATATTCCACAAAATTATTCAAATCTGTAACCAGCACATTGGCGGACTAAGAAATTTAACAAGAATTAAATTCGTATTTCCTCACTAATTATTACGAAAATATAATCCAAAACCACTTCACTGCCACTTATCTGTCAAACTGAAATAATAGATGATCGATTTTCAATTGTTTTCTTTTGTGATATAAACAAGTTTATTTGACGTGGCAGAATTCAAATTTAGAATTTGCAGGAATACCTAATCGAAAAAATGTGACATTTTATTAGCATTCATTGTTTACGTTAATTACATAATGCATATAATATGTTTAATGTCTCTATAGACGAGCATAAAAACAATAGTCAATTACTTTCAGAAATACGTTTCCTATAGATATATTTTTGTCCATATTTAATTCGAAAAATCCTGCCTGTCACAAATCACACAATGTATTAATAGGTACGTCATTGCTTTGCCTCTTTGCAATGTTCGATGAGTTTATTTAAATCTAATAATAATGCCACATTTCAACGATTATCATGGTGATCAAAGATTAAAACTACATATAAAACTACGATGATTAATCAATATATCCTAAAAAAATATTGACGGAGCATCATTTTCGGTATGCAATTGCATGCATTTTCATTTTGAACCATAGACAAAATACTTTTATTTTAGCTGTCATATTCAAAGACAACGTAGGTAGGTAAATTAAAAATTACGTTTACTATAGGTAATTAATACACAACGTTTTTATTATTTTATTAATAGATAGTAGTTATATAATGTTGAATTAAATGTTTTATTACACAATATAAGAAAAATGCATGCTTTATAGACAACTAAAAAAGTCAATTATGATCATTTCATCCCATAATCGCACTATGAAGTACCTACGTCATATTGTTATCCACTATTTGCATACATGTGGTTACTATATAGAAGAATTAATATGTTTCACTATGCTTATTAGGATTCTACTGCTGGATGAATGTTATTCCAAAGAAAAATCCATGTTTTATAGACAAATAAAAAAGTCAATTATGATTATTTCATCCCATAATCACACTATGAAGTACCTACATCATATTATCCATTATTTGCATTCATGTGATTACTGTAATATAGAAGAAATAATATATGTCTTATATTAATTATTATGATTATTTATGATTAATTTACTTAATTATGCTTATTAGGATTCAATGCTGGGTGAAGGTTATTCCAATAATCCTCTTGGTCATATGAATTGCTGTATCTATCAAAATTGATGTACCTACCCATTTATATCCTCATTATCATCATGAACCAGGATCAATCCACTACTCGATGAAGCCGTCTCAGAACTAATTCTATTCCTCTTTCATAATTATACATTGCTGCATTTATCAAACATTTTTATACAATAATAATATATTCATTTCATCGTTATCATAATTAGAACGGATTAATACACTGCTGGATGAAGGCCTCTCTAAGCTGATTCCACTATTTTTTGTTCTATGAATTGAACTGAACCGAATTTGTGAAATTGCGTATTATATGAAATCGGAAAAATTTTGACAAATTTATGAAAAATGGAAGCCCGTTGCCTTATTCATGAATTAGGCAAATTATCTGCCGAGTGAGAGAATTCGGTAGGGTATAGAATTCTTAAACTGTCAACATGACAGTAGAAAAAGTAAATTTAATACGGATGGTTTTATTAGTTATAATTGGACATAATATTATATTATTATTATTAAGTTAGGTTAGGTTAGGTTTTGTAATTCTGAATTTAACTGAATGTCCATTTTAAGGTTACCTAACAACTGTCAACAAACTATCAAATTTAATCATACTATCACAAACAAACAATCGACCATTGCCTGATACCCAAGCACAAATCAAATCGCGAAAATACCTTTTAATAAAATTCTCCCGTTATCATATTATAGTTCTAGATTTTTTTGGGCATAGTAATTGGAAATGAACGTCATTGTAGTTATTGATTGCTATATTTTTATATAATCAATGACATTTGACATCTGGTTAGTTTGATTAATTGCAAAAAACACCACCGGAGCGCCACTATCTATATTGACCAATGCATGAGCATTTGACACATTTGGTTTAGTTGGAAAAAACACCACCGGAGCGCCAATATCTTATTTGCCCTATGCATGAACTAGGCAGAAAAATTACTGCCGAATTCACGCACTCGACAGATATTTTGCCTATTTCATGAATAAGGCAACGGGTTTGCATTTTTCATGACATAGGCAAAATTTTGCCGATTTCATGTAGGTAATACGCAATTTCACACATTAGGCGTAACATATATATACACCAGTGGCGAAGGGTGACTTTTGGAAAGAGGTAAGCTGTGGAGATCAGAGAAAAAGAGCACACTTGTCAGGTAAATTACGGGAAATAAGAAGATAATACTTACGATATTACTACTGATGAATAGGTGCACACTAATGACAACGACACACTGGTCATAGGTTTCACCGCTGAATTTGTCAAATTATTTAAATCACTTATGGCAGTAGAATTCCACGCATACTTTCTTTACCAAACAATACGCATCGCCAACAAAAAAGTTTGTTTAATGTATAACTGCCAGTTAAAAACAAATATTTATCATTTATAAATTGTTGTGAAAATGTCTAATATAAGTTTTTTTGCTGTATTCAAATCTAAATGAACCCTTGGAAGGTCAAGCTTTGATAATTTTTAAATGCAATCGTTCGCACATTTTCTACCGGGACACTACACAATTTAATAAATACTTATATATTTAAAGCACTGGCGAATGATTTCGGTACAATATGAGATAATTTATCCACATTCACAGTAACACAATGAATTTTGTATTATAAAATAAACCTTTACCACCGCTTTGACATGTCAAAATGACATAAACTGTGAATAGCATGTTATGTTTGTCTATGACTGAAGTAACCTAAATAATAATCGCGAATTAATACAATATTTATTTTTAATAACAATTTATAAATTATATGTGATCGAACACAATAGCTATTATTTTTTTTAATCATCCTTATTATTTATTATTTGCTTTTAAAGATAAGCAAAGACAATAAACAATTCAACATTTCGAATAAGCTTGTCTGTTAACGCTTCTGAGTCTCGAACAAAAACCCAGACATGCATGAAGTTGGCAACTGAATTTCGGTAGAAAATTCGGCTTGGATTATCGTTGAAATAATTCTAAAAATAGCACTCACGTTGGACGTTCCGTCATTTATTTTTGATTCGAAACATGACTAAATTAAAAGCTCTACTTATAAATAACGACGATAGATGGCAATCAATATTTTTATTATAACCTACAATGTCCTACAATATAGATATTTATTTATATAAATTAAATACTTGAAAATAGAAGGTAAGCTTTAAATAATCGCTTAGTATGGAGCCTTCGCCACTGATATACACATATCTACCTACATATTTATAATGCCATTATCATAATCAGTTTGGATCAATACATATATAGACGAAGTCCTTTTTAACCCAATTCCTTCCTCTCAGATCTGAGTTTTTCTTCTTTTATCAACATTTGTTTCGATATGAACGTCCCGCACCGGGAAACATTATATAAAATGTTAATTTAATATTTAATTTTTTAAAAATCATTCTATAGCTGCAAGCATTTTTTTAGATAATGAAACAAAATAATTTAATAGTTAAAATTTATTTTTTATATAACTAATCTTCTTCTATACCTCAAGGGGATACGCGTGAGATTAATATTTACATTATATTCAATCGCAATCAAATTGTCAGCTATTCTGCTAGGTCTAGCAGCCTGAGATGGTATCAGATGACATCCTGAAGGCCAAAATCGATAATAGACTATACATATGATGCCAAATTTATATCGACAGTAACGACTTGCAATTTGTAAAAGTGACAAATCAGCGACATGTCAAACGGCGCCGTCTCTGCATACTTCACAATTTTATTAAAATCCAATATCATGTCATTAGGACGCCAAGCTGTCTGCAAGACCTAGCGAGACAGACTGGCGAGAGCCAGCTGGCTCAGCTAGTCTCCTATATATTATTATCCTAAGAGATTTTGGAAAATACGTCAACTTTTTTATTTAAATACCACTTTGTTGATTATTAAAGGAATTCACTTCAATTTTTGGAGTCCCGAATCTACTTCCATTTGAATCGTGCACAATCTGATAAAACTCGACACAATCACAGAGAAAATCGTTTTTAAATCGCGTTTTATATCCGTCACCATACATTTTCGCATCTTGCTTTTCGTCTACCGCAAATCGATTATAATGTCGCTTAATTCTTTCTATATAATCAATATTGCGAAATATCTAAATTAATATTCCACAAAATTATTCAAATCTGTAAGTAGCACATTGGCGTATTCTTGAGTTTAACACAAAATAAATACATATTTCCTCACTAATTACTACGAAAATATAATCTAAAACCATGTCACTGCTTTTCATCTGTCAAACTAATAGACTTAGATTGTCATTTGTTTTCTTTCGCAAAACAAGTTTATTTGACGTATCAGATTTCAAATTTAGAATTTGCAGGAATAAGTAATCGAAAAAATGTGACATTTCTATTAGCACCCATGAATAATCAATTTCAATCAAGACATTTATTGTAAGATGAAGATAATTTTAATAATTCCATCAATAAATTGAATAATTTCAGACTTAATAAATAAGAAACTACATTATATAGGTACATATTACGCTCTTCTCAATATTATAGTAAGTCGACTGTGATCTGACAATAGTATCTATCTGCAGTTTTGGCAAATTCTAGGTTATTGGTGTATTTTGTACAAAATGGTGACGGATCGAATGGAAATATTATTGTTCTACGAAAAAAATCCTAAAATGCTCAAATTTGACGAGGAAAATAGTGTCTATCTGCATCGAAGTGTCTAGAAACTAAAAAGAAATATTATCTATCTGCGTGATTTATTTTATTATGACATTACAATTTTCATACATCTTTAAATGACTGTTTTAGTACTAATATTAAATCATTTCACTTGAAAAATAAAAATAATACTGATACCGACAAAAACAGTTTTTTGAACCCCCTGAAAAATTGACTATAAATGTCAGATAGATACTATTGTCAGATCAACGTCGAAGTATCACACACTTCCATATAAAATAGATAGGTAGTTATCGTGATTCAGTAATAATTGTATTATTTTTACATTTCGTTGGTAAATGAAATTCATGTGACGTTTAATACAAGTAATTAAGCATTAATAATGTTTAGGTATATATTTTATAATAATAATTACATATAAAATTACAGTAACCTTTCTTCTTCTTTTATATCATTAGTAACTATTAATATTAATAAAAATTAAATTGCAATAATGTTTCTTTTGATAATGATATTATGCATGTTGTTTGCTATTTCATCTTTTATTTCTTCTAAGTGAAATATATACTTATAGTCAAATATAGTCGATTATGACCTTTATACGACACAATTAGGTACAATAAGTAAGTACCTACCTGTTTCTTTTTCCATTTTTGTACATGATAAAAATAATATTTTTTTTATTTCCCCACAAAGATAATTTGTTAAATAATAATTTTAGCATGTTGAAATTTATTCATTAGTATATTAAGAACTTACGAATTTTAAAATAAAGTACCATTTTTGCTCCTAAGCAAAGCATATGGACACACCCCTTCAGAGTGGTAATTACGAGTATCTTAAAAGACTTATTATAAGAAATAGTGGGTGCAATCTAAGGTGATCCCATTGAATAAATAAAACGTATTATATCGCAATAATCTAAATTTATGAAAAATAAGACTATCCTGCAGTGGCGATGGGTGGAGGTAGGGTGGATCCACCATAGATAGTACAGACTAAACGTTGTTAGTTATACGTATTTATTTACATTGAACTAAGACTACAATTTACAGATAGTGTTCTCATCCATTCATATTTATTTTCGTTAAACTATGAACATACATTACACGTCATGTTGTTGGTTAGTTTTTTAAATTCAATTAAACCCTGGGAAACCAAGCCATAATACGCATCTGTCTATAAAATATTTAAAATTATGCCATTAAATCATACATCATTTTGGATATTTAATAGATAGAATAATATTTTAACTACTATTGTTTGGTTTAGGCAGGGTTTAATGAATTATAAAAAACTAACCAACAACATGACGTGTAATGTATGTTCTTAGTTTAACGAAAATAAATAAGAATGAATGAGAAAGTGCAATATATAAACATATTAGGTATATTCTATTAAAATGTCAGTAGTAGCAATCGGCGATTGCCAGCTGTTCTGCTAGGCCTATCAGTCTGAAGTGGTGTCAGACGATATTGTAAAGGCCAGACTCCAGAATAGACTACGCATATGACCCCGAATTTATATTGGCAGTGACGACTTGCAAATCGTAAAACTGACAAATCAGCGAAATATCAAACTGTCTGAGGTGAATGAAAATCTATGACGAAGGGAAAATTATGGCGCCGCCTATGCATACTTCACAATTAGGTATATTAATATCCAATACCGCCAAGCCGTCTGCAAGACCTAGCGAGACAGACTGGCGAGAGCCAGCTGGCTCAGCTAGTCTATAAATTATTCTGACAGCTCAAATGATTCGATATTCGAATTTTGAAAGTAAAAATATTGCGACTGAAAAACAAACGAAATAGTGTAGTCCGTCAAATATTTTAAGGTAAAGGATTTGATTAATCGATGGGTTTTAATTTTTTCCCCTTTATAATAATCGTTAAACGCCATTGTGACCTTATTATATTTAAATGAACTCATAGAATCTTGTGAATAAACAAAGTTATAGGTTTATTGATTGTTATAAGCGCTGTTACAATGTTTTTAGATAACACGAATTTAAAATGTCGAACCACCGAATTATATTGGAAACGCGATTTTAATTGTGATTTATTTCTTAAAATGTGAATTTCTTTAAGATTATACTCGATTCATATTGGAATCTCCCGAAATGTGCAAAAATCGAAGTGAAAATTTTAAATTTCAATAAAGTGTAGTTTAAATAAGAAATTAGTGTGTTATCCATGATCTCTTATCGTATTAAAAGTATAAGATGAGCTGAACCTTACTCTGACTCATACACAAATTAAAAAACAATATTATGTGTATTTGCCAGACCCAGGATTCGAACAATAGCAAAACGCTATAGGCCGACGCTCAAGTCGCGAGGACATCGTGAGTATCGTTATAGATTAGAATTATTACATTATATTGCCATCAGTATTAGCTTAAATAGTATACCATAGTAGTACCATAGTATAAATTTTAATATCGCGTGTTTTTCATTCAATACAAAATTTAGAGCCAAGGTAATGCTTAGTAACCCCATGATGGCAGCGCGGCTGAAGCGTCGGCCTATAACGTCGTGGGTCCCATGTTCGAATCCTGGGTCTGGAATGTATACCATATTATTGTTTTTTTTTTTTAATTTGTGTATTAGTCAGAGTATGGACCTAATAGGTTGAGCAAGTGGCTAACATTCATTTCTCGTAAAAACAAAAATCTGTTAATAAAAACTTCCACTTTTTCGTACAATTATGTACGACCATATTATATCTGAGACACATTCTGCAGGTTTTGGGCATGTTGTTTGGCACGGACCGGACAACCTGGAGAGACTGGTAGTTTTGGGTGGCTTTCATGGAAGGCGAAGCAGAGGAAGAGCGTTAGCGTGCTGGAGCGACCAAGTGGAGGATCTGACTGGGGACTGACTGCCCTGAGAGAAGCAGTGGAGCGAGAGGGATGAAAGTCAAGATTGCGTAAAATTTGACAAAATTCAAAGATGGTCACGATCCTCAGCCATGAGGGAATGACCAAGAAGAGCAAAGAAAGAAAATAAAAATTTTAGCTTACACTAAAATGTGCACTCATGTTTAATGGTAATTATATTATACATAATTAAGTATAATAAATGGTAATCTAAAATCTTTGTACAAAGAAAATTTTCTTCTCAGATCATAATTATCAATGTGTGGTAAGTACTAATATAATATAAGTATATGTTTTAGTATTTTTTTTTACATATTATGTAGATACATTAAAAAAAAGATTTTATTATGATAATATATGCTCAATACTAGATAATAGTAGATTAATTATAAAATATTTACTATGCAAACTAATAAATAGTCAGAAAAAACAATAAAATACTATTTTTTAGTCGTAAGAATATTAAAGTAACACTAGGTACGTCATAGAATAAAAATCATATGTATAAAATAAAAGAACAAAAATACACTTTTATTTTCCTCGCGTTCGGTTTCATTGAACTTAGTTGTATCAAACCAAATTGAATAGAAGTTTACAAGAAGTTTTGTGTATAAGAAAAAAATAGTGGTTATTTAATAAATACGAATGTGAAAATAATTGTTTTACCAAACAGCTTTGCGTGAATTATTTTTTTCGTTATTAATTTTGAAAGATGACGGGTAAGCTGATATATGGAGGTCTCAACCATTGGATCTCGTTCGCACTATATATAGTTCACCTCATCACATTCCAGCATTAGAGCATAGAGAAAGCACATGGTCGCGCCAATATATCGGCCCCGAAATACGTATCTCGTGGAATTCGTCAAAAACAGCAGATTACTTGAAATGATACACGCGAAATCACTATATTTATATGTTTACAAACGTTTCACAGTTTGGTTTAAGACAGACATGTATAATTATGCCCACAAAATTGAAATTTTGAACTATAACATCTAGCCTAATAGAGATAATTCTTATGTTATTGAATATAGGTATATAATTTGAAAACATCTCATGCATGTACACACTAGAAAAATCATTTTGTAGAAGAAAAAAATACCACACTCGACGGGACTTGAACCTGTATCTGCTGGATTTGCGCCAGTATGTTTTTCCAATTAAACTACGGGCATATTAGTTAATTACGACAATTTAAACTAGTACATGTTACATGAAATGCTTATCGAATCATCTCATCTTATGTTATTGTTAGATTCTTTTTTCCTAGAAATTTGACTAGTTTCACTAATCGAATTCGGGTTGAAATCAATGAATAAATAAATCATGTCAAAAATAGGGAGGGGGGAGACTGGCCTACGCAAGTCGTCTTCATTAGTTCTGCATATCATTCGCAACCCTTCTTCAATTCTAAATTAAAATCCCGCATGCATCCTGGGCCATGCCATCCAAACACACTTATCTACTCAAATTTATTCGTTGAACATAACCGGCCCATTCTAGTTGGGTAAATTCGACGGTTTGGATTACGCTGGGTTCTCCAAATTCCTCGTAGAATTTGCGATTGCCCCAAATATTGTTTTGTCCGAAAATCAGAAGGGCGTTTACAGAACTGGCTTTTATTGGCCTCAGTAGTGTTTTGTGTATCTGGAATTTTATGTTCCAAGATAGCACTAGTATATAAGTAAGTAGATTCCTAAGTATTTAATATTACTTTGCGAAACAATATTAAGTAAGTATTTGTAAAACCAATTGATATTAACCACTGGCGTACGTTATGTTACGAGCAGGCGGGCGGTCAGGAAATTTTGGTTGAATTCAGAGTTCAGAGATTATGATCATCAGATCGCCCTTAGGTGACGGTGCAATTTGTATCCTGTCATTTGTTACGAACGAAATAAGAATAACTTATTCATTATTGAAAAATGTTCACGTTGCTCGGCTTACGAAATATTATTTATACGACGTGGGTCTCCGGTTTTGCTTTAAGTATTAATTAATTATTTTCATACGAAGGTTACCTAATTTGGATTTTTTTCCAACTATACAATTTATTCTTTAGAAACTTTGGAAGGTAAGATAAATATTTTAATGGTATTATCTGTAAATTTTAGTAGAAAGATATTGTAATAATTAAAATTAAATACAGTAAAATAATACTTACTTCACATTATTTAATAATTAACAGATACTATTAAGTCTTATAATATGTGTGTTATGTAGTAAATTAAAAACACGGTTTTATTTAATCATGCATTATAATAGTCAAGATAATAATGTTATATCTTTAGTGACGTTCAGCGTAGTAAAGTAGCAGTATCTTTCATATATTTGGTATAGATCTACCATCATAAATTGGCATTTCAGCGAGGGCGCTAGTATGACATTGAGAATATTACCATAACTAACAAAAAAATGGTAATTTATATTTTTTATTGGTAGTAGATGTCTGTAAAAATATTATGCAATCCATAATTCGAGAAACATGTTGTAAAATTAAATGGCATTTGTAACAAATTTATCCTCGATAGACAATTTTAGTTTCAAATTCGACCGGCTGCCAACTTACGATGGTAGATCTTTAGCTACCTAGTAGATTCGTACTATATTATAATATGTATCATTTGGATAAGAATATATTTAAATTTAGTTTCATGTAAATCATTTCTAAATCTTGTTATTCCTTGGTACCTACATTTTAGTAGCAAGTAGGCACATACTTACCCAAAATTTA
Organism: Rhyacophila brunnea; assembly: GCF_057557595.1. NCBI lineage: Eukaryota > Metazoa > Arthropoda > Insecta > Trichoptera > Rhyacophilidae > Rhyacophila > Rhyacophila brunnea. Next base: position 458,025 of record NW_028232796.1, on the reverse strand, counting down.
ACTCAAACTCTAATGATAGCTTTTTCAACATAAATCTTTGCGTGGATCTTGACCACACCCCGAAGAGGATTCGTAACATACATTTTTACGAATAATGCTTCCATTCGCTGTCTGTCAGATCCAAACACACATCGAAAAAGCAATATGTAAATTTGATCCCGCGTTCTCGTCAATTGTAGATACACAAAAGATGATTACACCATAGTTCCTATTCTTTTTCATACTGAATCAGTTGTCGAAAAAACAAACGCATTCTGTCATATTACTACATATGGCAACACTATAATTATATATGTAATGAAAAATTATAATATTGATAATAGTTTGGTGTAAGTAAACTATAAGCATAAAGTAACTAGTTTGTTTGTAACATTCGCAAACAGATGCGTACGGAACAGATACGCAGACAACTTTACTATTCTTTGTTGGAAGATAAAAATTGATTTGAATACTTAAAACTAATTTTAAATTTATTCCCGTAATGTAAATCACAATGAAGAGCGGATTTTTTATCGAGTTATGTTTTGAATTCGACAGCTCAGCTGCTTTGGACGCGTTAAGTCCGTTTCAAGTCTGACTACTTGATGAATCGGTTCGATTTTCTTCGTTTGATAGTATCACGGCAGTAAGATTTGAAACTAGCCATTTATATATTCTTATATTAACCAATAAATAAATAACTCTTCAAAAAACTAATTATGCTCTGATGTTATTGATAATATGACAAATCTTATATTATAATAAGTTTACTGGATGACAACGTCCGAGAACGAGTAAGTAGAAGAAAAAATGTGAATTCATACCCTGATTTAATCATTTATTTCTCACTTCACGATGTTTTGACAAAGCTCTGATGGGTTCAAAAGAGGAAATCAAAGTGAACGGAGTCCTTCTCAATAATTTGTGATATGCAGACGATACAGTGATCATTGCAGACGCCAGACAGTCGGCATGGCTTGCAAATGCTCATTAATAGAGTAACGGAGGCCTACAACAAACAAAGTCTAAACCTAAATACTAAAAAGACAAAATATATTAGTACTTATAAGCAAGTCCTCTATAGATGAAAAAACCTGCAAATTTAATTGAGTGCATTTGCATACATTGCATTATATACTTAGTTTGCATTCTGGATGATATCTGAGACCATACCATTGAACTGAAATGCCGATTCAAAAAAGCCAGCGGTGCTTTTACTTGACTGATGAAAATGTTATGTAGTCACGACCCAATCTAGAAAACGCTTCAGAGAGTATTTAAAGCCATAAGTTAAAATGTATCATAATTAAGTATGACGCCTTTAGCATAGTGGTATATGTGCATGTGCGCGAGATTCGATTCCTGCGGGGTGTCTTACTTTTTTCACAAAGATTTGTTCTATTGGTTATATTATGTAATATATTTTCTTAGAAGTGTTTTCAAAATTATGTATGTTATTAATAAATAGATTTTAGAAATATTTTAACTAATTTATAGTCTTCGATAAAAAATAATGACATTATAAAATATTCAGTAATAATTAATGATAATATTTTTGTAATTAGTTTATAAAATAAACGTCAGCTATTTTTTCACTTGATTCGTCGCTGGGTGCAGAACAGTGACTTGGCGACTTATTGAAATAATAAGACCGACTCACATCCGTGGGAAACGAGTTTTTTTTATAAATTCAATTATTTTATTATATCAACGGATACCATTTAACGCAGTTTAGGATTCAATAGACTATCAAAACACAATTACTTATTCACTTTAAAAATGCACCGCTCCACAAGTTCGAATGTACTGACGGCAACAATATTCTGCGACTGTCTATAATTATTGTCCATTTAATTTGAGCGAAGAGAAAAATGAAACAGCTAATCCTTAAAACACATTGAACCAAAACTATTGTTTTGTCGTCCTCATCGTAATATTCAACTAACTAAATTATGTGGTATATGCCTAAAGTACATTTTATCCATCCAACGTGCTCTGAAGTGGGCAGGATCAGATCAAATCCAGCGAAAGCTTATCGAAAACCATGGTATTTGTATTTATCCGGACTCCAAAAGCTCAATCCAAGCAATTGGAGATCCTTTATCTACTAATCCGACTGTCTTTTCTATTCACAGCTAGTCCTCAATACTGAGACGGCGCCACCCCGAGGTGAACTTCAAGTGGATATGGGGACATACCGAGATAGAGGGAAATGAAAGAGCCGACAAATTGGCTCGTAAAGGTGCCTCTGAATCCAAGACCGCGATAGCTTATGACAAATTTCCTCTGGGCTACAAGAAAATTACAATTTTAGATATGGTAACCAACGAATGGAACTCACGATACTTAAACTCTTCGACAGGGGAGTTGAGTTGACCCGAAAGTTTTTACTTTCTATTTCGGCAGCACGAGACGTCAGGGTGCACAAGGGGCTATGTTTAGGACTCATATCCTCACAGGTTACGGAGTCACGCGAGCATACTTGCACCGGTTTAAAATAACATATGACGGAAAGTGCCCATGCGACGACGAAAGCGACCAGGACGTCCTACATTTACTCCTAGATTGTCCAATTTTTAGCAAGGAGCGGCACAACCTGAACTTTTTATTACATTTGGCAGATGCGGCGGACATTCGAGATCTTCCGGGGACTATGGCAAACGAGGCCGGAAGAGATGCACTTTTTAATTTCTGTATTTATGTAATAAAAAGAATCGAAATAATAAATGGTGACAATAATGATGATTCATGCTTTTCAGATCCAGTGATTGCAGCCTTATAAGATAGGATAAGTATAATATGTTCAGAATATTAATCCTACGTGACATTTCCTTAACCACGTGAAAAACTCGGCTATAAATTGCAATTCTCGGTTCCGAATGAATACGACAATATATTTATCAGAATCACCACCGCCTTGCGCTACAAAGAATTTTCCAGGGTTTTTGTAAGGCGGTTTCATATGCCCTGGCCGAATTCAAATTAGCAATAACCAATACGAGTAGACGAATGGTTTTCAATAAGGCATATTTCTCAGCCGGCACAATTTTCACTTGACTAGCATCAAGTTGAGTAGTTTGCGTGGTAAAGTTCTCAAAGAAACCTCGATAGTATGCGCGAGGTATGCATCAAGGAATCTAAAAAATAGTACATTTTATCAGAAACAATCAATTATTCCACTTGAAGTATTCGTTGCTGTCACAGATATAAATATTTGTAAATTACTTAATTTAATATTATAAAAAAATCTAAATTCAGGAACAAAATCTGTAGTTAGCAACGAAAATTTTAGGTATTCTCTCAGCATTATCCAATACAACTAAAATTGTTGAAAAGCAAATCTCAAAATAATATATAATAACTAGCTGCCCAGGCAAACGTTGTTCTGCCATATAAATTATTTCTAGTAAATATTTTGGTTGTTAAATAAAAAATAACGAATGTATCGTACTTGTGTGGGGATGGGATCTATGACAGAAAGAGGAATGGAGCACTGTAGACGATGACTGCCGATAAAAACAAAAAAACACCAACCATTCATTTTCTCAATTCAAAATGAGTAATGATGTTCATAATGAATGAATTACCTGTGACAGGATCTCGTTGTTCAATGTTTATGCAATAACCGTCTTGTTCCTTCCAGAAAATTAGCGGACATTGGAGAGCGTCGTATGAACGGTGTGTGTCAGCGATGAACTCTAGATTATTTTTCCTTCTTCGAATTACGATTTCTCGCGTCGATGTGCAGTCGCCAACCATGATTCCAGCAATGTCGTCAACAACAGGCGCATTAAATCGACGCACGTGCTCTCCAGCTAGTGTTTTATCAGGATTGATGACAATAGCGTGATTGTCACTTTGCAATTCGCGCATGTGTGCTTTGAAGAATTTCAATAATTCATTGTGCTCATTCGATAGGGCGTCCAGTATGCCGACGATGCGCCTGGCATTAGGCGAATTGAGGTTATTGTAGCCGCAACGTGCATCCACACGATTGATGTCCTCACCGCCCATGAAGTAGATTTGTAAAAATGTATGTGGTTCGTTTGGCATTGGCAGCAATGAGCCTACTTTGTGGTATACTTGGCCTTTGATTTTGAACGTAGAATGGAATTGTTGACCATTTGCCGCAGTATTGTGAACTATTTCTGTTGCTCCGAACGAAGTCATTTGGAAGCATGAATTGAATGTGCCAATGGACTTCAGGAACAGGTTTGTATCTGCCGATGAGCAAGCCGTTCAATGGTTCTGGTGGTATCTCAATTTCTGGTAGTTGCACTTTTCTTGATGCGCAACACATCCCGGCTGACTCATGTTTGAATTTGAGCGCATGACAATGGGGACATTCTTTGTCCATAGCATCAATCAGCACTTTTGGATGAGCGGAATATTCAATATCTGGCTCGTACTCGAATGCAAGATGAAGGAACGAATCGGATGTAAATACTTGATGTACTTGTTGGCGTTGTCGCTCATTTGCTCTGCGTGTGTTAACTACGAACCGGCGCGCTTGGCTCCGTTCCAATTGTCGTTGTTGATTTCGTTCAGCTCATGCCTCTTGTGATTGAGATGCACGCAATTGCGACTTGCTCATACGCACGTTTTTGTTATTTTGTTGGATTTGTTCGTCTGTTCTTTCTGCTCTACTATTTTGCATGTTTGTTGCTTTATTCGTTCGACGGCCCAAATGGCCCCCCTTGCGTCTTGCTGACATTTTGCACTGTAATACACGCACACAAAAATAGATAAATTAAATTAAATCGTACAAAATTTTGCACGCACTGCGTTGTGATATGCCGAATGAAATGTCAAAATGACGTGACGCTTTTCTTGAATTCTTCTCGGACGTAGCGCCATCTGTCATTCAACAACATAAATAATTTCGTTCTATTTGAAAATACGAACGACGGTTAAATTTATTCATAAAAAAAATAATAAAATCGCGATTAAAAAATAGGAGGGTGGGGGTAGGAGGATGAAAATTTGGGGTTATAGGTATTTTTTAATGCCAAATATTAAAAAAAATACAAAAAAAAAAATTGTCAAAAAAATCAAAGAAAAATTTTCTGGATAGAGATACCCTAATCACCTAGCGGTATGAAATATACTTGTTGACCTATTCTCATACCTAACAAATATACATAAAAAAAAATCATAAAAATCGGTCGAGCCATTTCGGAGGAGTTCAACCACAAACATCGTGACACGAGATTTTTATATATATAGAGATATAATGACATAACCGCCTAGTAAGAAAAAGTGAGGGTAAGGTTCATAATAAATTTTATATTAATTAAAAAAAAATATTAGCAACATACTACCTACTAACTACCTTAGCACGGTATTAGACGATTTGCTATATATTGAAGAAATAATAATAGTGTATAATATAAGTTTTATTTATATTATAGTGGCTAAGCGGCGTAACTTATATTATTATAACTGAATCTTTTAAGAGACATGGTTGTCAGTCATTCCTCATTCACCTAACTTTTCGGCCCCATGCCTAAAATCTAAATACACATATTGATTGAAAACAATTTGAACAAAACAATAGTGATTTACATAATATATATATGTATATCGGTATCTCAGCGATCTGAAGACAGTCGCGCTAAGATTCGCAATAAGGTAGGTAGGTACACTTAATTTATTAATATAACGAGCACACGTCTATGTCTATTTTTAGTAGTTAAGGGTGAAAAAGACAACATAAAAGGTAGGTGGATACAAGGTCATCCGAAAGACAGAATACAATTTCGAAACACAATTAAATTTATTTAAAAATTATCTTTAAAATTAACCAATTGTGTAGATAGGTATCTAAATAAATAATACGCCTCGTTGATTTGTACCGAATTATTCATTATTAGGTAAGTAAATATTTTTGTAATATCTTTCTCGGCGGAATATATTTTTTTTAAACAAATCACAGTTTTAAAGTAGGTAGGCTTTTTTTACACTCGACTCATTTCACTCAAAAGTATCTGCAAAAATATTATGTTCAATTTAAACGTATAATTATACTGTTTATATAAGTAGCAGTGGCGAAGGGTGGAGGTAAGTTGTTAAGATCCGCCGTAAATAGTGCACACTGAACTTTGTCAGTCATGCGTATTTGTTTTCATTGATCTAAGACTACAATTTACAAATGGTGTTAGTTAGTTTTTAAAACTCAATTAAACCCTGCGACAACCAAGCCATCATAGATAATAGTCAAACAATAGATACTCGTATATCCATAGAATATCTAAAATTATGCCATTAGATCATTCATAATTTTGGATATTTTATGGATAGAAAAATATTTTTTATATACTTTTTTACATTTATTAATTTTTAAACGCATTTATAAAACCATTAGTATAATTTTTGACGAGATAATTTTAGTAAAATATTTACGATAAAAAATTATATTGATAATCTCTATGATCCCAAATTTGACAAGAAATAGGCATTTTATTATTAAAAAAATGGGCAAGATTAACACATTTGAAGATAATTCTAAATATACTTATTATAAGCTTTGTCTTTGACCATTTAAGTGTGATAAACATCCTACGAATAATGAATAGGCTACGGCCGTATGTTGTAGCTTAACCACTGGGGAATGCCAAAAGAAATGGCGTATTTCAAAAAAACACTACCTTATTCTTAGGTCAATAATTATTATAAAGCAATCATTATTCGAAGGATGTTTATCACACTTGAATGATCAAAGACAAAGCTTATAATTAGTATCTTTAGAATTATCTTCGAATGTGTTAATCTCGCCCATTTTTCGAATAATAAAATGCCTAATTCCTGTCAAATTTGGGATCACAGAGATTATCAATATAATTTCTTATCGTAAATATTTTAATAAAATTCTCTTGTCATAAATTATACTAATGGTTTTATAAATCCGGTTAAAAATTAATATACCTATATAAAAAATTTTAACACCACTGCACAGTTATGTACTGAAATATGACTATATTCTAAAACATTAGAGCGAGAGGTTTAAAAGAATACTATTTTATGTAATAAAAATACTTTATGCAGTCATCAAATGTTTAAAATAAATATAAAGGATAATAAGGCTGCAAAATTATATAAATAGATTATCTACAACGTTTAAGCTATGTCCAGGATCATGCTTTGAAAATAGAAAAAAGGTCCATTTTGACCCACGCTGAGCACGTCTGCCCTTAATACAACGAAAACAAATAAGTATAAATGAAAAAATTTATGAATTATTATGAAATGAACTATTATGGTTTAGTGTAGGCAGGGTTTTATTGATTTTTATGTTATGTAAATTGTAGTCTTAGTTCAATAAAAACAAATACGTGTAGCTAATTAAGTTTAATGTGTACTATTTATGTTTGATCTTAATAGCCTACCTCCACCCTTCGCTGCTGATAGGTAGGTAAGAATATCTTTTAAGATATAATTTTTGACAATAATTGGTCACCTTTTAATTCATTTACTTACCATTAAAAGTAACTGTATAAAAAAATACGTAAAAACTCGTCATGACTTTCGAGCAAAGTGACTTAACCATCGACTTCCACTCCAAAAATAAAATTTTCCGTGTCTTTTATTTGTTTCTAAAAAAAAGTCAACAACATTCAAAAGATTCTATTCCGTGACAAACATACATTTTCGGTGGTAATATAGCTATCAGCTTTTTATCTTAATTACCCTGTGTTATTGACATGTCGTGGTTCCTGCGAACTATACCACTCTTCTTAAAGTGCTACCGAAAGACACTTTTTTACCCATTACGATAAGGATGGCCATAACTGGACTGCTCAAACGACGAACGGCCTAAGTCACAATGCGACGTATAATACATTACGCTGTTTGACTTTGGAATGGTCAAATTGATTAGCTATAAAATAAAAGCTAGATTACATAAAGCCGACTACAAAAAAAGGATACAAACAATCGAAATCCACTTAGAATGGGGTGTTGATAAGTAACAACGTTTTATTTAAAAATCAGTGATCAAAATGTTGGTTATAATAAAGGTTCATATTTTTTCATAATATATATTATAATATTTAAGTTCAACGCGTTCGCTATGTGGTGCCGGAGGAGTATATTCCTCATTCCATGGGTGGCCAAGAATTCAAATATATCTGTACCTCCTAGAAGAGCTTGCCATCAAAAAACGTCTCGGCTAACTGCAAAGGATGCGTTCTTCAATTCCTCGGTCACGTGGTAAGAAGAAATTAGAGCAGGCTGGAAAGAGAATGACATCTGATGGCATCGAAGGGAGGAGGTCGCGAGGGCGTGCATCTTCCAGATGGAACACCATTATCAAGAAAGCGACTGAATCAACAATAATGGAAGCAACACGATCAGCCCGGGATCGCCGCAGATAGAAGGAAATTGTTGGCAACGCTGTAAATTCACTGATCACCATCCTCAGTAATGAGATGAAGAATATGAAGAAGACAAGTTCAGCCATAAAAATACCTATATGAAATAGTCAAATTTTAATCTTATGCTAACTTTTCGTAAATTTTCAACGTGTATGTAAGTTATAAGTATAAAATAAACCCAAATGCAAAAATAAGGTAATGTAGTAGTTTTGTGTAATAGCTGACTGTGTGGTATTATATTATTATTTTATTGAGAAACACTGCTTTATAAATAAATTTCCAATGATCCAAAATATTCTTCACACTTTAAGTGGAATAATAAATATATTTTTCACTATTCTAATGTATATTATATGTTAAGTTTTACATATAAAAGAAATAAATGGTATTGACTGATTACGTACAAAAATATATTCCTACATTTTAATTAATTCGCGCTACTGTTGTAAAATTTACAAGATTTAGAACGTATGTTTTATCTTAGAACTACATAGGTAGGTAAATAAATTAATATAAGTCCAACACTTGATACTAATTTATATTAGGTACCTACTTGATATCTTTAATATAAATACACTGTTAATGATGAAAATATTATAAAAAATGTATTTTGCTAACTTTTTTTATAGTTTTTGGGTTAGTTTATTGAACTTCTTGTTAAAATCACGTGAAAAAAGAGAAATTTTAATTGTACTTAGTCGGAATAGCCAATAACAATCTTACTGAATTACAGTTTTGTATCTTTTATTAACGGTATTAAGAGTTGTTAAAGCAACAAAATATATTATTCGGTTTCTTTGCAAAATAACTCTAAAGTATTTTGAGAGACGGTTACATTATTAAGGTTTTAAAAATTGGATTTTTTTAATATTTGGCAGCGGATTAAGTTACAATTTGTTTCATTTCACGCTTAATAAAATGCTCGGACAGAGCTAAACGAAAACAATAGAGTTGCTCCGATTCACGCCATTTTGACTTTGAAACTTTACAATTTTCGGGTAGAAAGTGAAGTTAGAAAAAAATATTTCATAAATATAGGGGAAAGTAGGTAACAATCGTAGAAAGTTTACTCAAACACTAAAAAGAAATATTTTTTATGCAGTAATAAATAAATATTATAATAGTTCTCTAATCGACTTATTTTGCATAGCCATATTGATTAAAATTTTCTGCCTATAATATAAAGTTTCTCTATTGTTAGAAATATCTTTTTCACAGCTGTTGTAGGCTAGCATTATTACGTTAAAATAGATAGTAAGATAGTAATTATTAATTAATTTGGTGTAAATCAATACGAAATTGTAATTTAAGAACACTGAGATTTTAAGCGCTTAATAAAGTGAACCAAAACAATACTATGTATGAAAGACATGTAGGTAGCCATGTAAATTCAGTTAGCATAGGTATATATATATTTATTTGAAATTTAATTGTATAATGTAGCCTGTAGGTACCTACTGGGTACTTATTATGGAATGTATGGTTTCATTATAATGAATTATAGCTACAAAATACTCGTCGTTATTCAAGTCGTTAGCTATTTTAGTTATCACCTCGTTATTAAGACATCATTGCGTGACAATTGAAATAAATTTCATCAAAATAAGTCAATACGTTTTGTAAAATTCTATTAATTTATAGCGATGTTAATAAAAAATACATTATTCTTTTGCAGGTTTATTTGTATAAATAATTACTTATGTGAATTTATTAGACAATGAGTTTGAAGTTTTTATAATTTTATACACAAAAAAAGAATAAGTATATTAAACTGGTAAGGTTGAGTTAAGAAATTAAAATCCGTAATAATTAAGTCATTTATCAACGAATTATTTAGCATAAATTTATGATATCTAGGTAGATATTATTATAGTGATTCGTGCTTGAAAAATAAATTAGTCACCTTATGTAAAACTTAAAACTAGTTTTATTTTAAACCTCCCAAAGATCAAAAATTTGATAGAGTAGACGCAATTTGAACATATTATCAAATTGCAATTTTTTCATGTTTTTAGATATTTTTTGCACATACGCTTATCAAGTAGGTAATGTCACATAATATTTTGAACTACGTATTATATACATTTACTAGCTGACCCGGCAAACGTTGTTCTGCCATATAAATTATTTCTAGTGAATATTTTGGTTGTTAAATAAAAAATAACGAATGTATCGTAAGTGTGTGGGGATGGGATCTATGACAGAAAGAGGAATAGAGCGCTGTAGACGATGACCGCCGATAAAAACAAAAAAACATCAACCATTCATTTTCTCAATTCAAAATGAGTAATGATGTTCACAATGAATGAATTACCTGTGACATGATCTCGTTGTTTAATGTTTATGCAATATCCGTCTTGTCCCTTCCAGAAAATTAGCGGCTATTGGAGAGCGTCCTATGAATGGTGTGTGTCAGCGATGAACTCCAGATTATTGTTTCTTCTTCGAATCACGATTTCTCCCGTCGATGTGCGGTCGCCAACCATGATTCCAGCAATGTCGTCAACAACAGTCGCATTGAATCGACGTACGTGCTCTCCAGCTGGTGTTTTATCAGGATTGATGACACTAGCGTGATTGTCACTTTGCAATTCGAGCATGTGTGATTTGAAGAATTTCAATAATTCATTGTGCTCATTCAACAGGGCGTCCAGTTCGCCGACGATGCGCCTGGCATTAGGCGAATTGAGGCTATTGTAGCCGCAACGTGCATCCACATGATTGATGTCCTCACCCGCGCCCATAAAGTAGATTTGTAAAAATGTATGTGGTTCGTTTGGCATTGGCAACAATGAGCCTACTTTGTGGTATACTTGGCCTTTGATTTTGTACGTAGAATGGAATTGTTGACTATTTGCCGCAGTATCGTGAACTATTTCTGTTGCTCCGGACGAAGTCATTTGGAAGCATGAATTGAATGTGCGAATGGACTTCAGGAACAGGTTTGAATCTGGAACCGTGCCGATGAGCAAGCCGTTCAATGGTTCTGGTGGTATCTCAATTTCTGGTAGTTGCACTTTTCCTGATGCGCAACACATCTCGGCTGACTCATGTTTGAATTTGAGCGCATGACAATGTGGACATTCTTTGTCCATAGCACCAATCAGCACTTTCGGATGAGCGGAATATTAAATATCTGGCTCGTACTCGAATGCGAGACGAAGGAACGAAGCGGATGTAAATGTTCGATGTACTTGTTGGCGTTGTCGGTCATTTGCTCTGCGTGTGTTAACTACGAACCGGCGCGCTTGGCTCCGTTCCAATTGTCGTTGTTGATTTCGTTCAGCTCGTGCCTCTTGTGATTGAGATACACGCAATTGCGACATGCTTACACGCACATTTTTGTTATCTTGTTGGATTTGTTCATCTGTTCTTTCTGCTCTACTATTTTGCATATTTGTTGCTTTATTCGTTCGACGGCCCAAATGGCCCCCTTTGCGTCTTGCTGGCATTGTGCACTGTAATACACGCACATAAAAATAGATAAATAAAATAAATCGTACAAAATTTTGCACGCACTGCATTGTGGTATGCCGAATGAAATGTCAAAATGACGCGACGCTTCTCTTGAATTCTTCTCGGACGTAGCGCCATCTGTCATTCAACAACATAAATAATTTCGTTCTGTTTGAAATACGAACGACGGTTAAATTTGTTCATACAAAAATAATAAAATCGCGATTAAAAATGGGAGGGTGGGGGTAGGAGAGTGAAAATTTGGGGTTATAGGTATTTTTTTATGCCAAATAATAAAAAAATACAAAAAAAAATTGTCAAAAAAATAAAAGAAAATTTTTCTGGATAGAGATACCCTAATCACCTAGCGGTATGAAATATACTTGTTGACCTATTCTCATACCTAACAAATATACATAAAAAAATTCATAAAAATCGGTCGAGCCATTTCGGAGGAGTTCGACCACAAACATCGTGACACGAGATTTTTATATATATAGAGATTATTATGTCACGTCATAATACCTATTATTTTACATACACCTAAGCAGTATCATGTTGGAATAATATTACATTGGTATAATATATAATGATAAATGGATATCAAAAATCAAAATTAAGATGTTATGGAAAACTATCTTTCTAACTAAAACTGTTGACTTCTGTACTTTGCTCGGTCTCCTTTTTCGGTTCGTGCTCACAAGTTTTTCTTCAGATTGTACCTAGATCACAATAATATATTATAGCAAGTATCCTATTATTAAAATAAATATTAGCATAATATTTAATGGATATTGGACGGTAACTGTTTAAATTTTTACGCATTTAAATTTAATAATACGTGCATTCTGTTGTATGCAAACTAATATACTTATATGTTTTTTTAAATATATAATAAACCTACCGTGAAGGTACCTACTATTAAGTAATCTCGATGTTAAATTAAATATTTGGGCAAGCTTGTATTTTTTTAGTTTAGTGACTGTTAGGAAAATAATTATTGTATAAAGGAGAATAAGTACTTACTCTACCTACCAGAGGCACCTTGCAGAAAAATTACAAAGCTTGCATTTTTTGAGACATTTTCTTGAAAATTTACATACAAGTGTTTTAATTAATGTATATACTTACGTATCTAAAAACAAAACCATTTTTTTGTTAAAGGTCGCAAAGAACGATGCAAATGGAATAGTACAATTAAAATTGAAATTGAAATATGTTAGAATTTAAATTCAAATTCCATTAGTTAGTGTCCTCGGTCGATAGTATTGATATTATTATTACATATTATTTTGTGAGTAAATTTAATAAAACCAGTCCCGTTAATAATCATAAAAAAATTGAAACACGATACATACTCACTATTAAAATGATTTTTTTTTATTCGAGAAATAATTATATTTAGAGGTGCATATTTTCAGTGGTGAGTTTGGTGACAGGGAGACCCAACGTCGGTGCTGATTGATTTTGTAACCACCCATGGTAAAAAAAAAATACAATAAAAATTAGAAATCAAATCCTTTATAAAAAAAAATGTTATTATTGAGGATGGCAGTTGATGATAATATAATAAAATTAGTGACACTATAAAAAGCTCGAGACCAGCGCCAATTCATTGGAAACTTCTCATGGTAAAAGTTGTCGCTATTCGCTTTCATAATATAAGAGAATCGATTAAAATAATTAAAAAAAAAACAATAAATAACCTAAATCGTCAAATTAATTTAATATTATTATAGGTATCATAAATCAAAAAAGCATCCTTGTCAGAAACTGCCAGCTAACCGCTTATCAGTAGACTTATTATTAACCTCTTACTAAACTGTCCTTAGGATGTAGAAATAAGGTAGATTAAACATATGTAAGTATTACATTTTATTATATTCACACACTCAAATATTTCAGCATAAGTAACAAGTGGAATAGTGATTACCGAATATATTTTTGATGGCTTTATTATAGGCCCACGGACATGGTGCAGTATCCCAGGGGGTCCACGATTTCGAAAGAAGAAAATTTAATCCACTTTTTGATGCGCGAGTGATTTGATTGGCTGGCAGCAGCTCACTTTCGGGTTCAATGGCGGGCCCGTCAATAACTAACTGCCACACATACACAACCCGATTATTTATACTAGATTAAAGATAATTATTATTTGAAATAATTAATTCATTTAATATCTACATCATTATTATGTAGATACGAATGACAGTATTTGAAAAACAAACGACAAAACAATTATTACATATTATATTATCCCATCAATTTCGAAGTTTCGCAAGCGTAGAAATCAAAACAAATTTGAAGAGAGTATTGAACCGTGGTGTAGGTACTATTATTAGTGTGTATTTGATACAGTACTAGAACCCAATAAATTGGGTGAATGACTAACAACTATTCCTTTTAAAAGTTAGTAAATATACATATATTCTGTTTAAAAGAAATGCTCCGATTAGGGGCAAAAATTGTAGTTTACTTTGTAATATGAAGGTAAGTATAGAAAACATGAAAAAAAAATATTCAAAATCATAAAAGTGCTAGGATGTACCTATCTATAGTAAGTGATATTAAAAAATATATAAAAGAGCATATGTTTCACCTCAACTTACCTCATATAAGCGAAATACATCAATACCTACCTCGAGGGATTTAGTTGAGCACAGTTATTGCCCTCCAATTGAGATTACTTTTGCACCCTGGGATACTAAAACATTGAAACCTCTGATTTCCAAGATTATTATCAAATATACATAGGTCAATACACTGTATGAGAAAATACATAGGTAGGTAGTCAAAATAGTATTTATTCTAACTTTTAAACTGTAATATGAGAAATTCAGTCGGATAAAACGACGGAAAATATTCTGGTAGCCTAAAATGAAGAAGTCTCAAAATTCATTTCGAAAACAGTGTAGGAAGGTATTTTAGGCAAAAAAATATTCAATTAAGTACCTAACACAATATGTATAATATATATTCGTTGTGGTGATGAACCTTCCATACCCTGATAATATTCATATGGAAAACTCGGCCAAACCTGCATAAGTATTTTTATTTTCAAAATGAAAATTCTTGCTGTTTTTGAGAAGAAACATATTTAATTTTTCACGTTTCTGTGACATTATTCCAATAACCTCACCGCGAACACTAGGCAAATGCTTAGGCTTCCAGTAACCGAGGTAATAACAGCTCAATAATCCTCGCGGTGAGTAGGTACAATGAAATAAAGGCGCTGGACGAGTTGTACAAGATTCATTAAAAAATTCCCCACTGTATGACAAACATAATAGATGGACAGAACCCCAATGACGGGCTAGTTATACACAATAAAACCATCTGAATTTCTCGGGATCGAATCAATCCGTTAGTAAAATATCAATAAGTGTTTCAATAAATAATATTTCGAGGAAAGATTTTTAGATTACACTATAAAATAAATTATGACTTTTAAAATAATTTAATCTAAAGACTTATTTTTATTTTGCAAGTAACGTTATTATTGATCAGTATTTCTCACTTTAATTATCTACAGAATTGTATGCAAGCAAATCTATAGATTCAGAACACACACTTTATTATTATAGGCTAGGTACCTACTGTTAATGGAAATAAAAAATCAGTCAATTTCGTTTTGCAGCATAATATATGGATCCTCCTCTCAACATTTCTAGCCTACCTACTCCCAGGCCATGACTTTTGTTATTGAAGATATCCAAAAAAGTTCAAAAAAATCTAAGTAACGATTTATCTATAGTCTAAGTAAGTAACAATATTATGGGGGAGCGAAATAAAATGTTTCCAGCGTAAAATGAAAATGTGTATATTTTGAAATATGGCGTATGGCGATTACACCAAAAATCAAGTTAAAAAAATATTTCAATATAATTTTATTTATTAGAAAATTCAATATATTTTTTAAGTTATATAATAAAATACATTTAAACTACGAATTTCATTATTCAGCAATCTGAGTATACAATGGTCAACGAGAAAAACTTGAACTACATTTTAATGATATACATACTGTGACAACCCCGTATGGTCCCCATTTGGGGATGTCTTTGTGTATATTGAGAGGCCCGAATCGGTATCGAAGCCAACGAATAATAACGGCTGATTGCGAAAATAATTAAACAATGTTTAATACCACTAATAAATATCTGACCGGCAACATTGTCCAAAAAAAAATACGAATGGCAACGTCGCATTTGGCACGGCTCAGAAAAGGTAACCGTTTTTGTTTGAGCGGGAGAAGCTTCCTGCTGGGCAAATCGCGAACACGCCGATTGCGTCCTCTGCAAAATTAAATTATAAAAATGTAACGATTATAATATTAACACGTAAACAAACTCGCCGTTTTCCATCATAATTCCGGTGTGTCAATTATCCACCTCCAAATCCCGAACCCAGACGAAAAAAAACCATAACAAAACCCAAAGTGACAGTTGAGAAATTCACACGCAAAATGGAGGGAAGTGATAAGTGGCCCCAGTCAACGTGGGACTACGCTTCTTGATTTTGATCGTCTGGAATCAAGAAGCAGGTGAAATTTCTTTCACCCGGACACACACCTTGAGATCCAAACACCGGAATAGGAAGCGGCGAGGAAGAAACATCCAGAGGCTTGCCTCTGGTGGCGCTCAACAAACTATAATAATAAACAGTAGAAAGAGGATGCTGCCAAAGCCAAGCCAGTGAAGAAAAGAGCAGAAACACCCGGATTGCGAAGTCAGGGCTCCCGATGTACTCCCGACCAACTGCATCCGCCAGCGAACTTGGCCCACGGACGAGTGTATCGGGCAAGACCCTGGCTCCAACGAGGGAAAACGGCATCAAATGCCCTGCATCATCAGCCGCTTGTGCCCTCTTCGTCAACAGCAGCGTGTCTGTGAGCCTTGCAATCAGCCCTGGCCCAGATGCACCAGGATGAAGAGAGCTATAAAGCGGCCTTCTTCAGCTGAGCAAAGCAGCCTCCATCAGCGGATAGCAGCCAAGCAGCATCCTCAGCCATTAGCATCATAGATTAGTTAGTTTTAAGTGTTTTGTGTTTGGAAGCGATGTATAATAAATTATTTCAGTGCTCGAAGTGGAAAATTTTACAACCCGGAGCGGTTGTATGAGGCAGAATGGCGTTTCGGTCCATTTCGGGTCCTGATATATTTTTAACAATAATTTTATAAACTTTAAGGCCTTTTTAGTGATAAATTAAGTTTTATTCATATTATATTTGTATAATATCAGTGCAGTGCGTGTAATTCGATAGCCACGGCAGGGCAAACGAGCAAAAAGGGGTCGAGTAATGCGCCGGTATGCATTTTCGTGAGGGATCGACTGATTTTCGGACGGTCGCTGTTGGGAAGGCTGGGTGCGACGTCCTCTCTCAGCATCCGCCCGTACGGTAGACACGGGGAACCGCGAACCACTACTCCCACAAAGCGGCGTAGTGCTGCATCCGAAACTATCCGGTTGCCGACGGTCCGAGGGTGTTGAGAGGGCTGGGCGCGACGCCCTCCTCTCTCAGCAGCTTTACGGTAGGCCTGGGAACCGCGAACCACTATGCTACAGTGCTGCATCCGAGTCTCTCCAGCCGCCGACGTACCGGGAGGGCTTCGATCCTTCAACGTCTAGAGACGCAACCACCCCTTATCAAGCCGCCGCACTGTCCAGTTACACACGCTATCGTAATCAGCCCTTAGTTGGCCCGACCCCCATTCGGGCCTTTCCGGAGAGGTGCGCTTGTGACAACCCCGTATGGCCCCCATTTGGGAATGTCTTTGTGTATCTTGAGAGGCCCGAATCGGTATCGAAGCCAACGAATAATAACGGCTGATTGCGAAAATAATTAAACAATGTTTAATACCACTAATAAATATCTGACCGGCAACATTGTCCAAAAAAAAATACGAATGGCAACGTCGCATTTGGCACGGCTCAGAAAAGGTAACCGTTTTTGTTTGAGCGGGAGAAGCTTCCTGCTGGGCAAATCGCGAACACGCCGATTGCGTCCTCTGCAAAATTAAATTATAAAAATGTAACGATTATAATATTAACACGTAAATAAACTCGCCGTTTTCCATCATAATTCCGGTGTGTCAATTATCCACCTCCAAATCCCGAACCCAGACGAAAAAAAAACCATAACAAAACCCAAAGTGACAGTTGAGAAATTCACTTACCAAAATGGACGGAAGTGATAATACCTAACCATAATTTTATTATAATACTATGTCTTAATTAAATTTGGATTTTTAATAAACGGACATTAATTTAAGTAAGTATAACGGATTTTTTTAAATTGTTAACTGCAAGTTTATCTTTGAATTAATTATTATTTAAATTCTAATGGATTTAAGTTTTGTACTATTCCATTTAAGTTAAATGTTTAAGTTTAAAATTTAACTTAAATGGAATAGTACAAAACTTAAATCCATTAGAATTTAAATTCAAATTCCATCAAGTACCTTCGGTTGATAGTATTAATTTTTATTTATTATTAATGTATCAAATCGAGATTCAATATGTTCAGAATAATTTCTCATGGGGTCTTTTTGTCATATCTTTATATACAAGGCGATATTAATTTATCTACTACTGAAAATAAATTACTACATGTTTCAAAGTAAATAAATATTTGCACATTATAATTTCGAAAACTAATTTTACTATTAAGTCGCACCAATTGGTTTGCAATTCGGTATATTGAGGTTTTTAAGCACAGCCTCATATCTAAATACGTTGTAGGTACTGTGTGTGCCCTTAAACGTTTATTATCAGCACAATATACTTATTTATAAAATTGCCATATTATATTATGTTGATACTCTTATTGCGCAGAAATATAGTGAAAATTCAGCATAATATAAGTAACTTTTGATTCATAGTCGATCAGTGGCGCACCCAGGATTTAATATTGGGGGGGCCCAAGGAGGAGAATGTAAATTAGTCCTATAGGCTCTTTTTCTTCTTCACATCCTAATTTCTCGTTTATCAATCTTCTGTCTATTGCACTCGGTGTACCTACACCATGGTCCCCACATCCTGAAACGGGCCCTCAGGCTAGGATATTTGGCGGCCCCCCTACCTACCGCTAAGATTAAAGGCAGTGTGAAACACTACATTAACGTTTTTCAAACTGTGTTTTAGTTCAAATTAAGGGTACTTATACAGTGAATTATTGGCGATTTTTAATACGTCTACTTTAATAATGGAGCTATCGAGTGTCGACACATAATAATCAAAAAATATATTGCACAATTATATAAGTAATTGAAAATGGTTATGGCCATGACGTATAATAGCGCCGCAGGCGACTTTTTTTACTATTAAAGCTAATTTATGATGTGTGTTTATCTCACTTATCTGGTCAACCCGACACGCCGGGCCCCCACAGCCCGGGCGCCCAGGCTAGAGCCCTGTCAGCCCTCCCCAGCCATGACATACACCACTCCGGAATTCGGGTGGACACCAAGAATTTTTTGAAAGTTCCATTAGGAATTGGGTTTCTAAAAAAACCTGAGATTAGTGTTTCAAAATTTTTGTGTTAGAAATTAAAATCTAAGAAATTTTTCTAAAAAGGGTGCCGGAAAATTATTACAAATCATTTTTTTGCCGTGTTTTTATTTGCCTAAGCCCAAAGGTATAGTTTATTGGCTTTCAATTTGAATGTTTAAAATCATTCTGATAATTTTCATTTTTGGGGGGTGCCAGGGCCCCTTGCCCCCCCCCTGGGTGCGCCACTGTAGTCGATATATCCATAACTATAAATAGTCTCCAGAATGTTTGTTTTCATGCTTCAATGATAGCTGAAATTGATTCAAGTTACGACTCGGGGGTTCCTTAACTGTAAAAAAATATTGCCTTTATTGCCGTCGCAGAAATTCAATTTCTCGCTATGCAGTTTTCGAATTGAAATGACCCGGTCATGGTCACGGTCAAAAATTACATTCTTATGCACATAATGCTTGCATTTTAATAAAACTTTATTAATAAATAGCTTTTTTCTAAAAGCTTCAGCTACTGTATGTGCGGTAAATTAAATTATAAATATTAAATAAAAATTATAAAAGGCTTATTTTTTGTATAATATAATATCAATCTATTAACATAATATAAGTACACCTATTAAATAAATTGTATTTTTTAAATTCATAATTATCATCATTTATAGCACTACAACCCTAGGTGGGTCTTGGCCTCCATTGAAAAAATCCTTCATTCTGGACGATCCAGTACCGATACCCAGTTACTTTGACCGAACATTAAATAATCTCCTGTGGTGCCAATCAGCCATGTCAATTTCGGCCGTCCAGGTCTTTTCGTGCCCTCGGGGGTTGCGTATATAACCCGCCTTGCTGGTATATTCTCCAGCATTCTATGCACGTGGCTGGTCCATCGCAGTCTCTATATTTTCACATGCCACGTGATCTTAAAGCTCCTCATTATACCTTGGCCTCAAAATGCCATCTTCTTGAATAACCCCAAAGATTCCTCTCAAAGATATCAATATTTCTCTCATCCTATTTGCCAAGCTCCCAGCATTATGATCCATACGTTAATACCGGGGGAAAACGAGTTTTATATAAGGTTGTTTTGGTTTTCTTGAGAATGCCTAATCCTACAGAATCATTTGGAGACTAAAATAGCACCTGTTGGCGAGGGCAATTTATGTCGTCGTTTATGTTATTAGTTTTTGTGATAAAGGGACGTTGAGTCCACAGTTTAAAAAGCATTGCCGCCAATGATAAGGTTATTATTATCATTTGCTGCATTGTGGAGAACTGGCATGTATTTTATTTTACTTTCTTTTATCTGTTCCATATTTGCAGCAGCTTACTTTTCAGAAATAATTTCCCGTTCGAGGGCTTCTGGTGACCGTTCAATAACTTCAAGATTATCATCCATAAATTCACAATTTATTATATCTAACTCAATATCACGTAAATTATCATTCGTCACTGTAGACCATGACTTTCTCTCGCTGAAGCCATCATGTCGATCTGTTTTCAGTTATCCTCCGCCGGTCTGAAATACCAATTGTTTGCGCATCCTTGGTAATGCCTTTTGCCTTAGCAGCAATAGGTATCTTCTGCGCAAAAGCTGGCCAGGTTATGGGGGAAATAATTACTTAATATTTTAATCATTAGATATAATATGTAAACGTCTCCCCATGACTTTTATTCATTTTTTCTATATCGTTAAAATTTCCCGATTTTCAGGAAATTTTGTTCGATTCCGATTTGAAATAAATCCCAGTGACGTGCAAACATATTTCCAACATGCGGCAACTCGTTATGGCGCGCACTCGCAGTCGCGTCCTTTTATTAATTTTAAAATTTTCAGCAAAATGAAAAATGCTTAACATTAATCAAATTTCAGCAGGTACTCGTAATGCCTCACAAGAATTTGCCGGATTTTTTTCCTACAGAGAGCCATTTGGTTTTTTTATTGTACGCTGATTATATCTATCATGGATAATAAATGTGTGACATAATCGAATTTGCAGCATATGTACCTACTTACCTTGGCACCGGCCATGTTATTTGTACTTTATCGCAGAGACAAACAGAAGAACCTATACATTATAAATTATGTACATCTTAAGAAGGTTTACTTAATATTATTTGAATACTTTTTTGGGAACTGAGCAAGTCTTATAGAATTGAATATTATATTTCAAAATATAGTCATATCTTATCTAGACAAGCATTGTCTACTGCTACAATACATATTATTATAACTATTTGAGCAAAAATATTATCACATAAATGGCATATAATATACGTACTATTCAAACACCTACCTATTTTTAAAAATAGTTACATCAATTTAGTCAACCTATTAGATATAAGCTCTAAAAGTAGATGATGTCAGATCAGATTTTTGATTATACGCATGGCACCTACTGTATAATCATACCTAATCTTTACTACCGTGTCACATTCCAGCATCTATTCGTCGCTAAATTTCCCTAGGTCTATATTGCAATGCGACGCCTCTTGCTATGTCAGACTTGCAGTGTGTAGATCGTTTTGTAGTAACGCATCATGGTGAGACAGGGTCGGCTACAACGCCGCATACTCGGGTAGCAGCTGATACCTATTATATACCTACATACATTTATCAGTTATCTTAACTTATCAGTTATCACAATCTGAGCAGAATTATGCTATTATATACCTGAACATTGGTAGATATAATATTGTTTTATAAATTATGATGATTTATTTGCCTGTTATTTTTTAAATACGACTTTAATACTACACAATAATAATATTATAAACGTGACGAATTTTGCATGGATGAAATAATACGCTATGGAACTGGAATAATTATTATTATACTCGTATGCAAGAAAACCGAACACTTAAAGGGATAAATAAGCAATTTTTGCGTGATCAAATTACGCTTTATATATTTCTCAATATTTTTTATGGCTGTTTATATCATTATTATTACATTCTCTAGACTCTTGATTGATTTTTAAGTAATTTTGATTGTCATGTAATATTCAAATAATTATTTAGGCGCTTATAAATAAACGTTTGAGTATTTATGTTTTCCGTAATTATTGGTTAATTATTTATTATATAATGATTCATTTAACATCAAATATAAATATCTCAAATCAATGATGAAACCAAATTTTGATAACCTCTTATAATATGCTTGAAATCATAGAATTCGTTCGGATTGCACGATAAAAAAATGTAAGTATCTATGATATTAAACATATTATTAACGTAAAAAAATCTACCTGCTATATTTTATTAGCATATCATCATCGTCATCATCAGCTGGGGTCGATCATCTGCTGGATGAAGTCCTACTATATGTGGGTAGACATATTTTTGTTGTTACAATCGATTTTTAATACTTAATTTATATTTGTCTCTAAAAATTTGTTTAGGAGCATCTAACATTTTACTTATGCTTCTCTCAATATAAAATAAAAATAAGTTATTCCTGGTTGTAATGAGGCAATGAAGTATTATTGTTATACTAGCAGTCAATAAGTTGTTAGTATTTGGTTTCTTACCTTAATATTTAAATTAAGCTTTAACACAAAATGAATATACAACGGACAGAAAAAGAAAATGAAAAATATATCCAATCTAGACAACAGGTAGAAAACATCTATTTGGTTATGCATAATATTGAATTATAGACACTTTATTATCTACCCGTGCGTGTTTTGATATAACACTTACACTACAATATCTCAATATATACAATATAATATACATAATGTATTAATATAAATACCTATAATATAGTCTGTTACAATAGGTAAAGTAAGTGGAACCTTTCTTTCCCGAATCAAATAAGAAGCAACGATGATGTAAATTGAAACAAATTACCCATAGTTCGTGATCAATCAAAGGCAAAACGAATACACAGGTTTTAAAAAATGATGAAGTAGGTACGCATAACAATTATATTGTATTTTAATATAAGAAAAAGTAGGTTTTAAAAACTGTTTTTATTTATCAGTGCTGCGTTAAATTAAGCCATTCTACTAGTGGCGAAGGATGGAGGTAGGCTATTAAGATCCGCCATAAATAGTGCACACTAAACTTTGTCAGTCATACGTATTTGTTTTCATTGAAATAAGACTACAATTTACAGAATTCATTGGTTAGTTTTTTTTTAATTCAATTAAACCCTGCGAAACCAAGCCATAATAAATAATAGTAAAAAAATACTCGTTTATCTATAAAATATCTAAAATTATGCAATTAAATTATAAATAACTTTGGATATTTTATATTAGATAGAATAATATTTTTTTTATCTACGAGTATTACTTCTTAGTTTGGTTTAGACACTGCTTAAAGAATTTAAAAAAATGTATCAACAATATGTATGCCATGTATTCTTAATCCGACAAAAACAAATAAGTATGAATGAAAAAGTCGTATCGCCCCATATATACAAAAACTATTAGCTATGGTTTAGTTTAGGCAGGGCACAATTGATTTTTAAAAACTAATCAATACCATCTGTCAACTTTACTGTAGTCTTAGTTCAAGAAAAACAGATACGTATGACTAATAAAGTTAAATGTGTACTGTGCAAGTATATATGGCGGATCTTAATAGCCTACCTCCACCCCTCGCTTATATTACTTGTGTTTTAAAAGCCGTCGGGTCAATATAATACAATATTTATATAATTTAAATATTGATCCCCCATAAAATAAATAAACCACACGGTTGTGTAGTGACAGAGCTTCTCTAAACCTGTGGCTGCGAATTCGAATCTTGCATTTGAAAATATTACGTGCATATTGTATTTTCAATATGTGTTTGATTCGGAGCAATCGTTAGGGCGAATGACTAGCAGGCACTTTCCGTAAAAATATTTATATAACCTTCACGCTGTGGAACCCGAAATGCTAATATGCAGATGTAGGTACGTTATAATTTATTTACTATAAACCAATGATAATCTCAACATTATTCTGTCATCATCATATATGACAGCACTTTCTTTGCTAATTACAAGAAAGCTTTGCTAATACAAAAGAGTGAAAAATAATTTTGTATTTAAACAATATTATCAAAAATTATTGCTTCATTTAAAATCAAAATAAAAACGTGCAACTTCCATTTTTAGGTTATAATATCTACTGAGTACTGACCACAATATTTAATGTTTCCGTTACACATAGAAAACAATTTCACATTGTTAAAAATATATATTTTAAAGTAGAATCAAAAATCTCGTATACATACCTACTATCTCCCAATTATGATTATAACTGGTTATAAAAGAGCAATAATAATAATCAAAAATAGCAATCGTGAACCAATGTTAATGATCTGTTTAAGACGAATCCAAATACCTTGAGTATACGTACATAACAAGAGAAACTTTTTACTGGCGCACTAAGTACAATGTAACTACAAATAATAATTGTTGTGGTAAACGTTATCATTTATTTTTTTCGTTACAGATTGTATGTGTTACCTAGTTAGCCTTTCGAAAGAAAGTAGCATAATGAATTATTTACTGCATATCTATCGGTTTTTTTTAAAATTATAACAATAAATTATTTATTACTCGTTTTTTATATTATAGGTATAGTATCGATTGTTATGTTGAAAATTGTTAATGAGCAGTATCTTTCAATACCCAATATAAAGTTTAATAACCATTTTCACTCCAAGGCGCTCTGATCAATACATCCTCAAAATATCATGAAAATAAATGTTGAAATTAGATTCAGTTCCGGCATTTGCACTCAATTCTAACTCAAGGATTCGTTTATTAAAAGTAGACACTTTTTCATTACTCTACTACGGATGCAGTCATGGGCCCCACATCCTGAAGCGGGCCCCCAGGCCAAAATCTTTGACGGGCCCACCTACCTATCGCTGAGGTTAAGGGCAGTGTAGTGCTCTAAAGCAGTGTTTCCTAAATTATACAAGGGAGTTATCACTTAAGTAGCTATAGCAATCATCATATAGGTATCACCATGGTACCCACATCCTGAAGCGGGTCCCCAGGCTAGGATTGTTTGCGGGCCCCCTACATATCGCTAAGGGTAAAGGCAGTGTGACGCGCTGTAGTAGCGTTTTCCAAATTGCCTACGCGGTAAAATTAAGGTGTAAGTATTTTTAGTGATTTTTAATATGTACATCCATATTTTTTATGGAGTTTCGTCACACAGTTAAAAATTGGATTGTACAATCAAATATTTAAAATTATTAATACCATTGAAGTATAGAGCCGCAGGCGACTTTTTTATTATTAGAGTAAATTTGTGATTTGTATTTATCTCATTTATCGGGTCGACTCGCCACACCGGGCCCTTCCTGAGCCCGGGCCCCCAGGCTAGCGCCCTGTCAGCCCCCCCCCCCCCTTGTGGGGCCATGTCGAGTATAATAATATTATGAACAATACATAAAATATTATCGTGGCCAGAATAATTAAACACCATCGACATAGTTCTACTAATAGGCCAGGGTGAGCCCTGGATGATTCGAGTAAACTCTTCCTACTATAAAAATATACACTATGCTCTGTCAACTTTTGACGCGAATAATAATTGGATTAATTAGATGTAGGTACTATTTCTCCATTTTTCAACCGCCGAAGCCGCAGTCTTCTTCTAATGAAGCGTATAATACTGTTCTAAAAGCGTATAATAATGTAAAAATATTTGACCGTCTGAGCTAGGACCATATAAGAAAAATCTAATACGCTTATTTTTATAAAATACCTACATATAAAATTAGATTATATCTATGTTGATATTTTCATAAAATTTTCCATTTAGAGCGCTATAAAACTATATACATAACGAAATTTAAACGTTTGGATTAATATGTAGCGACTCTGCCAAATATTAATTATGACATATTGGACTGAACACTATCCCTGAGATGATTCCATGCTATAATTCCAAATTTAAAATTTTTTGGAGCAACGAAGTTCCATAATAATTCTGACCTGCATATGCACACCGTTTACAATAATAATTTGAGAAGAGACAATAACATATTAATAACATAATAATAATGTACTATCTTGTAGCTATCTAATTTATATTTTTTTGTATTTACAGTTTTCTACTGTTTAATGCTGATTTGTTTTATAAATACTTAATACTGTTTTATTAATATTTATTTGCTTTAAATGTCATGTTGTAAACGTCTTGAATTAATAATTTGTAATGTTCACTATATTAAAAAAATAAAATTTGATATTTGAAAAATATTTATGTTACTACCTGGGTGATTAAATACGTAATAACACAATAAATAATGTAATATTTTTTATGAAGTTTTCGGCATTTTCATCAACAAAAAACATCAATAACCTATTACTCTCATTTAACATAATAATATATACCTACCTTACGATTTGTTCAATCGCTCAAGTTACCCGCGCGTTGTTTGCTTTTTTCTGTATAATACGAGTTTGGTGTTCATCATTACAACGATATATTTATTGAATTAAAAAAATATGTAGGAATGCTAAAATGTCATGTTTTTCTAACAAATCTAATGTATTATAATATTTAAATTAAAAACACAGTAAAGAGTAAATAGATAATAGGAAAAATAATGTTACCTTCACGTTTGTAATGATTAACCCACCCAACTGTCGGTTGTGGGCTCGAAAATTTAATTGACCAGTTTCCAATATCGAAACATCCTTTGAAACAGTGGTAGACAATTTTAGGTTCGGTCCTTCTAGGTTTATATACATATAATAAATAATAACGAACTGTCATTTGCAGTTACTAAATAATACTTAGACTTTTTTCAACAAATAGCCTTTTAGCCGTCTCTTACATCTAAACTCGTCTTTTTCCTGCAACGTGTCGAATACGTCAATGTGACGTCATCGTTATTCACAAAACACATGTTATCTTATGGACCTTCACACACTGCTGGAATAACAAATTTTAGTTTGAAAAAAACATTTGAAGGCACATGTAACTATTTTCACACAACATGGAGCGCAAGTATAATCCCGAAATGTCGCACTTCGTCATTTATTTTGGCTTGCCGAGTGACGTCATTGCCCTCGCACGGCCTTGCTATACGCACATAAGAAAGTTGCATGTTGCGTTTAGTTTTGATTATGACTATTATCCTACTGCCGTATTCATACACTTTTGAACCGCATTCAACGCAGTAAGCGGTTTATCGGCCAAATAAGAAAACTATAAAAAATGCATACGTCACGAAGATGTGTACAGGAATACAAACTTAAAATGGTGGCGATCTGCGCGAGCTGTCAGTGTCACTTTAATATACGTCTAAAATGAGTTCATCACAACAAGCGTTTAGTAGGAGACTTGAAACCTTCGTAGGTTTTATAGATTATTGTGAAAATGTATGTGAAACAGAAAGGAGGAGACGCTTGCTATAATCGGATTCATGATGATGTTAAATGCTTGTAAAATGTACACAGATCGTGGATCGATGGAGATGTATGTAATATTGTCAATGAGCCCGCGAAGCTGTATTGCCATAGTATGGAAATATTTACTGGGTATACTTTATCATTTTGTGCATTAAGAAGTATAAAATAAATATGATTTTATAACAAATAAATTATTTAAAGTTCATGATAATTATTCATTTATAATTATTAAATTTATATGGTACCGTTTGCACATTTTTACACCTATATAATAATCGGGAAATTTAAATTTAAAAGTTGGTAACATTAGCCACGGCATGACGCGTATTACGTCAGCGACGTGACGTCACTATTTGACAGATTCATATTAGGTTTATGCATGCAAATTTGCAATAAATAGCTTGAATGCAGTTTGCTGTTATATGCATACGCCAGCTAGTCGAGACGATTTTCAATGTGCGACTGGGCTTACAGACTGACTTTTTAAATGTTTTGAATTTTTTTCTTTATTGAGTATTAGGGAATTCTAAATTTTCAAACTCTTGCAATATTTTTTTCGTGACGTGTCAAACAGGAAACACACACAATGCCTTGCACCGCGCGCATAAATAAAGGTCAAAAAATACTTAAAGCTTATATTTTTTTATAATTATCGTCTATCTTTACTGATTTTTAGTTTAAAAATATGTTTTATAGAGATAAATTATGTACTAATTAAAGCTTTGAATATAGGTAGGTACTTAATTGTCACGAACAGTCACACCGCCCAGACTTAATAAAATTAAGACTACACATCATCATACACCAAGCTCTAACATTTAAAGTAATTGACTACAAAGTTTTACAAATATGTCACCACCACACCTAGATATTACAGTATCTACATCAACACATACTACATTTATGTACATCAACATTATCGCAGTTCAACCTCTTGATCTTGATACACAGAAATTTATCGAATCTAAAACGATATTATTAAATTTGATGCTTATCCTTAAATGACATCTTCTTTTTCCGCATTATATCGCTGTTAATGAAGGATCGCAGGTAAAGCTGACACCCGCCGATGTTAGCTTCAGCATATTCCTGGAGGGAGTATCAGATTTGCAGACTGGAAGATATTTTAAACATTTTGCACTGTACAGAATATAGATTGTTACCAATTGCTACCGACATGCTAAACCGAAAACTGTTGCGCAACGCTGCCTTTAAAATATAAATTAATAAACACATTGTACGCGGGGCTATCCAGCCAGCCGAATGAGATATAATATTTGAATAAATCTTGTCACGAAGTTTATGGCAATATAACACGCACAGGCCTCGTAAATCAACAAACTTCAAGCGATTAACTTCTCAAAAAAACGTTCGAACAAAATCTGACGCTTTCTCCTGCGCTCCTGTTAATTGCCGATGATCTATGATGGCCAACGATCGTTTATTTCAATTTGAGCGAAGGTGAACAAACGTGTATCTACCTGCACATGCATTACGAGAGCCTGATACCTACTCGATACCATCGTTATCACCACCCAACCACACCTGTCTGAGCACTACTAGATGAAGACCACCAATTCCTCCCCCCCCAATTTCCACAGTTATGCTTCCAGCTTAGTTGTAATGATTTATTTCATTTATATACTTAATAGTGATCTTCAATAACATAATATATTTCCAGAAATAATGAAACACTGACGGCCAATTTAAACACGCATATGTCTGTAAAAGTTGTCAGTTAGGGTGGCAAACCATTGTAGTTTCTGAAAAGGAAGTGCTTTTGGCAATATTTAGATTTTTTTAACCACATTTTTGTCTAGCATAGGTACTTTTTATAGAAGTTAACGTCACAATAAAATATAGTATATTTATGTACTTAATATTATTATTTTCTTCCCATCGTGACATGCCCTAACGGAGGCCGGCCACCATCAGGTTGATATTTACCTTATCATCTGATACCCATAACAGTTCGGTGGAGCTGCACTCTTACCAATCACGGATGTTCATAAACCATTAAACGCAGCGTCGTATTCTGCTAAATTTACCATTGATATTTCCTTGGATGTTTGGGAATGCTGCACTTTTGTCCTCTCATAATCTGGCCGAGGCAGTGTAGTTTTCTAGTTTTGATACTACGCAAAACTTCTCGGTCCTTTCCTATTAGATTGAGATCGTCAACAGTTATTGCCCGGTGTGTCCAAGAAATTTTGAGGAAGCGTCTATACAGCCACATCCCGAACGCATCAACTCGCCGTGTACTCATAGGTATGCATGGCCCCGACATCCTGAAATGGGCCCCCAGGCCACGATGTTTGGATATGGAACGATAATGTTCCTCAAATGGTATTCCGTGGAATACCAAGGTTCCGTGTAAAGTAAAAGGTACCTATTCCGTGTTTTTTTTAGCGATTTTTTAATAAATGCACTTGAATTGTCGGCACTCGGGATCTTATTATTATCAAGTACCAACTGATCATGACCCCCTTTTGTATTAGCCAAGTAACATGCGACCCTTCACCATATTGGATAAACACTTTTTTTTATTAGTCAGGAAACACGCTCAAAATAATTATAAAATTAAAATCCACTCGTGAAATAGCGCCGCATGCGACTTTTTTACTATTAGAGCAAATTTGTGGTGTGTTTATCTCACTTAGCTGGTTGACCTGCCACGCCAGGCCCCTTCTAAGCCCGAGTTCCCAGGCTAGAGCCCTGTTAGCTCCCTCCCCTTGTGGGGGCCATGCGTATATAATATAATAATAATATTTTAATATGTATATTCCTTCATTGATTATTTTTTATTTCAATGATTGTGTTGAAAGATAAATTTAATTGATAGATTTCTTGTTCGTCATTCATAAGGTTACAATTATATCACTTTTACAAAATAGATGATCCATTCATGTTTGCATTAATAATAATAATAATTATAATTGTATACGTACCCATGTAAGTATCTAATTTTAAATATAGTATCAACCGGTAGGTCTGCTTTCGTGTGTATGCTTTTTTAAAAGAATATTTGTGTTTTTTTGACAACCATGTTGCAATGATATTTTACCTATAATTATCATCAGAGTCAAATAATTATAGAAAGTTGTTCTAGCAAAAAAAACTAATGATTATTAGTTTTCATTTCCTTGCATCACTGTTAGGTACCTATATGGACAAAATACTGTCTAGGTAATATCATACTTGTTACAAAAACATGTTCTTGAAACATCCATTAAAAAAAAAAAACCGAAAAAAATATGAATTCAAATTATTTAGTAATTAATGGGAGGTTTTGTTTTATTACATTTTTTAATTATGATATTTGCAATGAGCAGCAAAAAAGATTCTATAAATGTAGGTACGTACTCGTAAGTAGGTAGATACTAACAATTCTTTCAAAAGCTGTTTTTTATAAGATCGTACATCATTCATTTTTTTTTTTAATTTTTTTCAAAGCAAGAAGTTGTTTGCGGAAATTCTTTTAACAACTATTAATTAATTTAATTGAACAGACTAGTTTTTAACAATAATCATTAATTACTTCTTCATTATTGTTCAGCTTTGAATGATTTATAAGTCGAGGCTTTGGCACTTTGTAATAACATTATAATCATATACAATATACATTGACTCCCTATACTACTTTTTAGTATGTAGTAAACATCTAGCTTTATGTCTAGAATATGAAATTGTGAAGAACGCTTTTATTTTCCACCTGTCCTATATTATTATAAGAGTTTTAGAAAAAAAATAAACGAAATTTAACTCGACAATTCGCTCCATTCAACTGCGCGATCTTATCTCTGAACCTTTTTATTCAAAATTGGCCCTCATCACAAAAATCTGACGCATGTAAATAGGTTACTAATTGTGTTTACAGCGCAGTAGTGGTAAAGCACTCGCCTGTAATCAGCCATGGGTCGTAGATTTGCATCCCGCGACTGAAAAAGTAGATTTTTAAAATGTGTTTTGGATCTAGAATCCACACGTCCCCAACCTTTTTCGAGTCGTGACCCCATTTTATAGAAGCCAAGTGACCCGCGACCTCGATTACTTGTAAAGAGCTTTACAATGAAATAAAACAATGAATTAATTTGATTTTGTGAATTGTAATAAAAAAATAAAGATATAAATATTCAAAAAATTTTAACTCACACCACACTTATATTATGTATTTATAATCTGGGCTAAGATGGACTATAATTTGAATTAAAATTTAACTCGACATTGCATTACAAAAACCTTCAAGACTATTGAATTAAATTTAGATTTAAAGATTGGTGGAACTCCAGCCTTATATTTAATAAATTATATTATATGGAATCATTAAGTAAGCTGCATGGGTAGATGTAACGTTAAACAAACTAGATAGTGACTTGCCGGTCTTTTAGTCTCACATCAAGAGATCCGATACGACAGCTCAATTACGAAATCCTATAAATATGTGGATTTTTTAAGAGGTTTGACACATTAAAAAATCTCTTCCTTGTCGTACCGCTTTCTTTCCAAAATTGGCCATGAACTCGTATTCATACAGAAAAAATGACAAACTTATAACATATCGACTGCCTAGTGGAATATCACACTAACTCAAAAATATCAACTATTCAGGACAGCAAAAAGTAACATCCTTACGAATCATATTAAGTATATACCTACTATTGTGATATTAATTAGGGAAATAATAATTAGAAGAGTACTAAAATATTTAAATTAGATTTAGTGTGATTCTGTATTTATTTTTTCAGAGTTGTTTTAGTGTGTTGTTCCAAGTAGTTATTTTTATTTCTTTGAAAAAGTACTGCATAACAAGACATTTTGTTTTTTAACGGTAATTTGAAGACAAGCAGTAATTAATTTTAAATTGACAATACTTATTGATGAAGATAGGTTTTAATGATTGCAAAGAATAGTAATTTTATGTTGATAAATGCAACAAAAAGTCTCAATTAATATGATATTACACGGTAAAATACTATTTAAATTAAACAATACACTTGAATAATTTCTGTACTGAGTATGTATTTTTTTTTACAAGGAATAACCCACCAACTCGACATAATGTCTTGTTTAGTGTCGCATAAAAAATAATCTGACACCAACTAGAGATGGATTTTTTATTTTGCGTACCTATTTTTCGAGAAAAACATCCAGAAAAAATTGACTGGTGTGTTTTTTTCTATAAAACAATCAAAGTAAATAGCGCTTTATTTTGATTTAATGTCTTATTCCATGAAGCAGTCGAATTATTATTTTTTATAATATGCAAGCAATATGATTGTGGTTGAAAATAAGACTATTTATTTTATATTATAATAAGGCTTATGATTATAAATTAACATTATCTTTATTCGGCTAACGTGTCGACAGCTCTCTGCCAAATCTTATTGGGAAAATATTTACACAATACAAACTTTGTCTATATTGCAATAACGGTGATTATTGCAGATTTTTGTTCATATTTTTTTCTTATAATTACTTAGGTAGGTAGGTACGTGAAGAGAATATTTTGTATGTGAACAGCCATTCCACATCAAAGTAGGTACATATTGATTTTTTAAGATCTATGGAGTTTCAACAGTTTGTAAATTTTTAATTGTATATTGCTAAATTAATTAACACCATTGAATGTTAATCTAAATTATTCGGAACTGGCTTACACTACAGGATGTAGTATAAAAGGATACCTACGGATCTCGCATGGAAAAATATGGGATAAACTTGAACACGTGTTAAAGAATATGTTATTTTTAATAGTTGTCTGTCTCATAAATACACCAAAGTTTGTCACGTAAACGAAACGCATATTCAGTATTTGAGGAGTCAGCGCGCTTTGTGTCCCTTGATTTTTTGGCCCAAAATAATAAAGTGTACACTGCTACAAAACTTTGGTCCATGGTGACTGACTTTCACATTAAATGTTATTAATCCGTTCTGTGCTTAAAATGTTGATAGCTACTGTTGTTAGGAGGTATACAAAATAATTTTTAATTAAAATGAAATTTGCAAATAGTAAAAATGGTTACTTATTTTGGTTCTGTGTGGCACCCAAGTACCAGAAAATAATATTGTATGTCTAAAATATCGAATAAGTGACTTCTTGTGGGTAAATTTGAAGCACATTATGTAAATTATGTTCGTTTACATTCAATAAAACCAGTCTAGCTTCGAGATTTACTGATATCAGAATAAACTCGCATCAAGGCCGAAAGATCTGCCTGTTTGTATTACAAAGCCATTATTTATTGAACATCAATGTAAAGTTTATTTTTAAAAGACAGGCCATCTTTTATCTAGCAAAATTATTTTGTCAAAATAGCCATGCGAAATATTTAGATGTTCTATAAACATTTTGAGCATTAGACTGTTCTACTCTTCACATAAAAATATAAATATTATAAACTGCTTTAGATTTTTTTAAATTATCTTTTGACGCCCAATCACTATAATATTCCCTCCAAAATGGAACATGTAGTTGTTTACAGCATAATATACCAAAAAATGTAAGTTTCTTAACAATAATTGTTTTACGATAATGCGTTGTTCGGCATTTTTGCAACTCATCTCTACTCATCAACAATCTCAGAATTATCCATGTTCAATAAAAAACGCGATACTATTGATTCCTGTGCAGATATTTCGACCGGATTTCTGTTATTTTCTCCTCTTCCCTTTTTAAATTGGCACGGACTGAGATAACAAGGAGTGTCTTCCTCAAAATGGTAGACCTTAACCTAAATCTAAGCCTGCCTATGGTTCCCTAATATATTATTGTCTTCACAGGAATTTATAGGGAACACTATAAGGCTTTTGCGTTGTAGTTGTATAAACGTGTTTTCAAAATTTCTTGAATTACCATGACTAGTGTAACGAATGTTGACGTGTTCAAACAAATAAGAATGTATGGAAAAATTCTGCATAGCTTCAAAACTACAGCATCAAGCTTTACAACCCCTTCAAATAAAAATGTAAAGGTATGTACATTCGTTCAATTTGGTAGAATCCGATATATGGGCCATGCGTCAAGGATAGACTATGTCCAACCAACGAGGGCATCCTGGACGATCGGTAGTCGATTGGCAAGCCCTAAATTTTATGTTTGGAAGGTATCAACAAAAAAGATGCGACACCTGATGATTGAAGAGATTAAAGTAGTAATTGGAGAAGACTTCAACCTATCCTGGGTTATTAAGTCTCTGACGATAATGATCTAGCTCACGTTATGAGTTAACAAAAATAGAGTATTCCTCATGTCATTATCCAAGAAAAGATCAACAGTATACGTAATAGAGGAAGATACCGCATGTCGTGGCTTTTCGTTATCATGAGTGCAGTTCCACTGAATTGTTCCGAGTAAAAAAAACAAAGTAAAGAAATCCTTAAGGGTAGCCAACATTCAATAGAGGAAACCAGGGGCGGCTCTTCTTTTGGGTACCTAGGGGACAGACCCCGGTCCCCTCATCGTCATTCTATAATCAATATTCAATTGATATTCATGTTATACGTTCCTACCATAATACATTGATTTTGTATAAATTAATTAAGTATATATTTTATTTGCACTGTTTACCCATCCCTAATTCTTGTTTCGTGGCGCAACCCTGTTAATGCTTCAGTCTATCTACGTAGCAGGTACGTACAACGATAATGTCGGGTCACAGTTCTGAGAACTTTCCGAGTTCCCTTGTAGCCGGGACCGTCTGGAATGGACCCCGTCAAATCAAAACAAATATTTATGCAAGCAATGCAATTATGAGACTGTGTAGAGCATCAAGCACGTCATATGCACGTTTAGCTGTACATGTATTGGTGCTGGCTAGGGGTCGCCACTAGAAATACCCAC
Source organism: Rhyacophila brunnea (assembly GCF_057557595.1). Classification (NCBI taxonomy): domain Eukaryota; kingdom Metazoa; phylum Arthropoda; class Insecta; order Trichoptera; family Rhyacophilidae; genus Rhyacophila; species Rhyacophila brunnea. The sequence continues at coordinate 422,499 of NW_028232796.1, read as the reverse complement.
TCCTACATAAAAAATGTTAGTACCTAGGTAAAAGTTGACGTACATATTATTATTATTATAATATCTTGTTGGTCGGCGCATATCCTGTCACAAGTTGTTTTAGTTTGCCAGTCAGACGTCAGTGATTAACGGTCATCCATCTATTTAAATAAGTTTTAAATTATAATTGTTAATACATACTCTCTATTAGTATTGTGAAGTTTGATTAAGATTTGATTTTTGAAATTTGTAGATAGTTTTCATCTCACGTTACTAAAATAATTTTGATAAATAATATTACGTAGGTACTATGATGAATGAGGTGGATTATTTATTGAAATATAAGTTCAGTACATTGACATTTGAAGATAAACTAGAAGTGAAACGATTAGGAGCTCACCAACCTAGTGATTTAGTTATTGTGAATGAACTAGTGAAACCAAAAAAAAAATTGACATTTAAATCGGAATGGTTTACTAAAAAAACGTGGTTGACTGCAAGTGTATCCTTAAAAAGACTATTTTGTTTTCCCTGTTTAATTTTTGGTGGTGAAACTGTTTGGGCTCAATCTGGTTATTCAGATTTAAAACATTTATCAGAGAGGCTAACTTCACACGAAACTTCGTCGTCTCACATGAAAAATGCTGTGACATTAAAACTTTTTGGTAAATCAAACATTGTTGAAAAATTAGACAGTGTATATAGGCGTAATATTCAACGCCATAATCAAGAAGTTGACAAAAATAGATATGTACTTTCAAAAATAATTTCTGTGTTAAGACTTTGTGGTTCGTGCGAAATTGGAATCCGTGGCCGCGATGAGACTTCCGAATCCTTGAAGCCGGGAGTGTTTCGCTCAGTGTTCCAGTTACTATGTGAAGATGATGTAATATTAAAAAACTATTACGAAAATTCGCCGTCATTTAAAGGGACTTCAAAAACAATTCAAAATGAGCTTTTGGACTGCATGTACGATTTATATAGAGAACTCCTCAAAGAGGAGATATCTACCACGAATTTTGTTTCAATCCAAGCGGATGAAACAACCGATGTTTCTTGTAAAGCACAGTTGGTTATAATATTAAGGTATATTACTAAACTTGGGACTGTTACTGAACGATTTGTGCAGTATTCTAAACTAGTGGATAAATCGGCCAGTGGCCTGACAGCAGAAATAAAGTCAGTACTGAGTGAATGTGGAATCAATCGCGAGAAATTGATAGCTCAAACTTATGACGGGGCGGCAGTAATGAAAGGAAATTTAAATGGTGTACAGGCACAGATTAAGGTTGATTTCCCATACGCACATTTTGTGCATTGCTACGCTCATCAATTGAACCTTGTAATGCAGCAACTGTGTTCGAAAACACACAAGGAACTAAAAATATTCTTCGGTAATATTTCTGGCTTCTCATCATTTTTCTCAGTGTCCACGAAACGCACCTGTTTATTAGACAATGTTGTGAACCAGAGGATGCCAAGACCTAGCGCAACAAGGTGGAATTTTTCTGGGCGTATGATAAACACTGTTTATGAAAATTTGAATGAGATGCGGGAGTGTTTTTTGAAATTTCAAGAAGATCCAGGGTGGGATGCAGTAACTTTAAGTGAAGCATGTGGACTCTTAAATCTTTTATACGATAGGTTATTCTGCTGTCTTCTTTCATTTTTCGCGCAAGTTATGCCGGAAGTTGACATTTTATTTCAAAAACTTCAAAAAGTTTCCATAGATAATATTTCAGCAAACTTAGCTATAACACACTTTAAAGCAGCCATATTAAAAATAAGAGAGAAAACGGATGAATTGGGAGACCTCTACGCTGATTTAACATGTAAAAGAAATTTTTCCGCTAGTGATTTGAAGCGCGTGATGAAAGAAGCATGCGATGTCATTGTTGTGCATGTCAGCGATAGATTTTCGAATACTGACCATCTTACCGCTGCAAGATTGGTGGATGTGAGATTTTTCAAAGATTTTTCAAAAAAATTTCCCGATAAAGATTTTGATATAGCGGTTAAATATTATCCATTTCTACTTAAAAATAAATTAAGAACAGAATTACAAATTCTGTATGGACATGACGAACTCACTAGTGATGTAAAATCCGCCGCTTCTCTCTTAGCGTCATTGGACGAGAATAATGTAAAAGAGATATTTACTGAAGTCACCAAACTTTTAGAAATTATTATCACGATCCCAATGACGACTTCAGAATCAGAAAGGTGTTTTTCGACGCTGAAACGTATAAAAACATCTTCAAGAAATACAATCGGTGAGGAACGGCTGAATGCGCTTTCCATGTTATCAATAGAAGACGAATTCATCAAGTCCGTTCCTGATTTCAACAACAAAGTGATTGACCGGTTCGCCAAACTAAAAAATAGAAGAGTAGAATTTAATTATAAGACTCTTTCGGACACAGGAGGCATATGAAGATGAAGTAATAGCTACAAAAGGTATGTTTTCTTTGAATTATTTATAGAATCTGAAGCAACAGCTACTATACAAAATAAATCACTTAAGTACACACAATTAATGTTAGAATTCAAAATATTAATAAAAATAGAATATACGTTTTGATTGACATTAATTAGGTATACATATAATATGTATTTCATATGATATTTCACGCCATGTGACCCCACTTACTAAAATATGCTAGAGCCGCCACTGGAGGAAACAAGAACGAGAATGTTTCATCAGTAAAAAAAATATATGATAATAAAGACATCGTAAAAATAATCATGGCTGGAAATTTCAAACTAACTAGATCAAACATAATTTGCTGTTATAAAAATGCATTCTAAGTTATTGTTATTAAAAAAATATTATAGGTATATTATGAAAAATAATTTAAATAGAAAAAAACTTTATCTCATTATTAATCTTTAGCGGCACCGACAATTTCGTTTAAATTCAAACGAGATAGGACAATAATTTTGAGGCATCCTGTTGCGTGAATAAACGTATTTGATCAATATCTGAATAATTGAAAGAATTCCTCATGAATTAAAATAAAGACGAATAAATTTTTGTGAACAACATTTCAATTTTAATATAATGGCGATTTGAATCTTCACAGAAATAATTATGTATGAATTATGTCATGCACTACGTCGAGAAATTATGTTAATTGTATATTCTGTATGCAGTAATTTGACATATGGATCAAAACACTAGGTTTTGGATAATATTGTTAGACGTTATAAAAATAGTGTTTTGGAAAAAATGTGGAAGGGGAGGTTACTTTAGAGCAGTTTGTTGGATGATTTTTTATTATTTTGATAGTCTTCATTTTTTCTCATTGTAATCGTAAATCATAAATACAGTACCTACCTACGACGTGTATTTTTACCATTTATTAAAAATACAATTTATGTTGCCCATTGTACTAATTCTCACCGCCCAGGATTTATAATATGATGGATATCACCTATAATAATATAATTCAGAGGTATTCAAACCGTTATAAATGCTGTAATAATAAATTAATGTACGACAGTAAAAATAATTATTTATTTTATTATTTAGGTATACAGTCAATTATGTATGGTTATGATAATAGGTCTTTCCTTTAAAACCGATGGGTTTATGATAAACTAAATACTTAATAAATAACTGACACTACATAATATAAAATAAATAGTTAACTACATTCCTTTGATAATTTAAACGTAACTTAATAAATTAACTTTGAAGTAGCATTTCGTAATTTAAAAAATCTCACTATGCTAGAAAGATGTATTGAAAAGTATGTCAGTTCCAAAGTGATGTGTGGAGGTACCTCAGTATATTTAAGTTGAAATTCAGTTATTAAAAATGATTATTATTATCGGTGATTGTAGAAAACAGAAAAATCTAAATAAATGGTTTATGAGTAATTTACATTTTTCAAAAGATTCAGTGTTTACAGGGTGGTAAATATTTAGGATTTATTTAAAAGTAAAGTAATTTATCTGATGATTCAATCCACATTCACCCCTGTACTAAATAAAAAAATAATGAACATCAACCTTTGCCGCATACCTTGAAACAATCAAAATAGAAGGTTGGTATTTATCTGCTTATACTTAGGTAATTTGGTTTTGAAATATAATTATAATTTTATGAAACTACATTTCAGTTAAAGACACTCGTAGAGCCTGTGTTCACATATCACACAAAAATGAATGAGTCTTATTATTTTGTTTTGTTGATTTTCTACCTCCGTATCTGTGGAAACTAAAGACAGCAACAGTTGAAGGTTTACTCTCCAATGCTGAGTGAACGTCTGTTCAACAAGTAGGATTAGGAGACTGCGGTGGTCATGCGCAAAATACTAGCAAAGTAATTAGTAATATCGAGTAAAACATAAAGGTGATCCAAAAATTAGCTGGCTAGATCAGGGCTAGATAGAACTACTAACGACTGTTCTTGGTGTAGGTATATGGATTCTATACCAGACTAAGAAGTGGCCAATATGGATAAAAATATCGAAAATTGTTTGTACAGAAATACAGCACCCTCTCCTTCCCATATTGACGTTTTGTTGCACTCCTGATGACGATGATGCCAATTCGATTTAAATATTTCAATGCCCAGTTTGAGATGCAATGCATCCATAGATATTTCAATAGGCTCTTCCTTTAAAGAGAGAGTACTATCATTACAAGTTGCTTTGTCGCACATCGGCACATAGCAGTATTTGAACAAATTCAACGAGGAATCTCCATTCTATGAGTCTCATGTGGGTAAAATAAATAAAGCGCCACGACAAGAGGTATCCATAACCGCTGTTTGTGAGAACCGACTCGATTATGCAGGAACGAATCCAAAAAAATAGATTGATTAATAAATTTTAAAACTAAAAAAATCAATACAACTTTACAAAATGCTAACAACATACATATTTCAGAAATTAAAATATTATACAATTACAAAGACTGATGAACGTACCTCTGCGAATAAATGCTACTTTGGCCTGTCAACACATTTTAAGTCCCGCATACTATCTCGCCGAACTAAAAGCACTCTTTACAAAACACTTGTAAAACCAGTGCTCACCTACGCATTGGAAACCTGGACATTGACTCTGAAAAATGAACATTTTTGAAAGAAAATTTCTCCGCCGTATATATGGACCGATCAGGGACGGCACTGATTGGAGGAGAAGATATAATGCTGAGGTCTACGGGCTGTACGAAGATTGTAGTGCAGTTCAATCAATTAAGATTGGGAGACTGCGATGGTTAGCTCATGTGCACCGTATGAATGACAATGAACCGGCAAAGAGAGTGATATCCAGCAATTCAATAGGGCTTAGAAGAAGAGGCAGGCCAAAGATTCGCTGGTTGGATGGAGCTGCCAGTGACTGCCGTATTCTGGGGGTACCGAATTGGAAATCGGCCACACTGGATAGGGACAGGTGAAGGGAGCGGTTGGAGGAGGCCAAGACCCACACCGGGTTGTCGCGTCCCTGATGAACGTACCTACACTAGATATACATACAGTGTAGGATTTTTAGAAGATTTAATTAACAATCGGGCACAGCTAAGAAACATATTGAAGACGAATATAGATTCAAGATTCAAGGTACTTACACAAGTAGTTAATTAACATTTTAGTTATATTTTTGATTAGTTGTTTTAATTATAATTATATCCTGCAAGGCTGACAAAGACCATTAAGGTGTTGAAATGACAATATTGGCAAGCAACAATGAGATTTGCAGATGCGATATTATTCATAATATTATGTGCTCGATTTTCTATGCGAATGTAGAAAATGTAAGAAGGAAAAGCTTGTTGTGTTATGTCGAAACCAAAATGGCTCCAGATTTGTGGTTATTAACTGATTGATTTTGCTTCAAATAGTCTTACATTATTATGCAAAAATGTGGTAATCCGCACATAATTATTTGGAAGTGTCCCTAACAGTGGCAAAGACTCCATACTAGGCGATTATTTAAAGCGTACCTTCTTAAGAAAAATATATTTTAATAACCTGAAGACATCTTAAAAATTAAAAAATACCAACATAGCCATCAGTTGTGAAGTATTAAATTTAGTTATCTATTTAATTTATCTGTAAGGTGGCCGCGTGGCTTAAGCGTTGGACTATCATGCCGTGGGTCTCTGGTTCGAATCCTGGGTCTGGCAAGTACACATCGCACCCCCAGTAAAATACTGTCGTAAGTCTGAAATGGGCGTTTTCGAGTTATGGATGTGGTTGGATTCGTATTTTTTTTTGCTATTTTAATAAAATACTATCGTATCTCAAACTCAAATAGTGTCGGAGAGAAAGCACTTAATACAGTACATTACTTTCCGAAAACTGTTGAATAGATAATAAAATAGTGTTGTAACTAAGTTACGACAGTATTTTACAAGAAGCTTTCTAAAAAACTAAAACAATACTTTTCAAAAAAATACTGTTGTAACTCTGTTACTACAGGAAAATCTTGAGATACAGCGTAATTTTCTCACTAATTGCATGGATATTATTGTTCCAAAGTATTCAAACAAAAAAAACTGGAAGCAGCAGAGGCAACAATTTTTGTTATCAACAATTAAATGGAAGTAAAATACAAGAAGTATGCAAAAAATACTTTATCAACACATTTGGGGTGAGTGAAAGGTACTGCTCCACTGCATGGAAAACAAGAGATCTTCTTTCCGGAACGCCAATTCCAGAACAAAGAGATCACAAAAATCACAAAAAAATTAGTGATGTTTAAAAAAATTATATAAGAGCTCACATTAAGTCTTTCCCAGTGATCGAGTAACATTATTTGCGTGCACAGACGTCCAAATTGTATTTAGATGGTAAATTAACAATTGCTGAAATGTATCGGTTATACAAAAAACAACAAGCTGACAGCAATATGCCATTTGGAAAAGAACACTATTATACGCATCTATATTTAATGACGAATTTAATATTGGCTTCTTTAAGCCTAAAAAAAGATTTGTGCGTTGAATGCGACCTATACAATAATTCTTCACCACCAGATGAAAAAAAACAACTTCAAGAAAAATATGAGACACATCAACCTGGAAAAAAGAGGCAAGGGGTGAAAAGATCAAAGACGTAGCAGAGTCCCGAACTAATGGCCAAAATAGCGTCATTAATGTAGCTGTATATGATTTGCAGGCTGTTTTACCGCTTCCTTGCGGAAATGTGTCAACTTTCTATTATAAACGAAAGTTTGGCAATGTACAATCGTACAGTCTATAATATCACTGAAAATATTGCAAACTGATACATGTGGGACGAGAGTCAAGCTGCATGAGGATCCAATAAAATTGGTAGCTGTGTACTCGATTACAATGCATGTAAAAAATATCACCACAATGAGCATTTTATTTTTTACAGTGACAATTGTGCCGGGCAGAATAAAAATAAATACATTGCTGCAATGTATTTATATGCCACCGGGAATTCACAAAAGAATACAACGATCTCTCATAAGTTTTTGGTCACCGGGCATAAACAAAATGAAGGCGATATCGTCCATTCTACAATTGAGCAGCAGAAAACCAGGGCTCTAAAAAGTGGACCAATATTTTTGTGCCCAGCCAAATGATTACCATTGTACAAACAAGTAAGAAAACAGGACAACCATACATAGTTAAACCCATGACGACAAATAATTTTCTCAACATGAAAAAACTAGCAGATGAAATCGGTAAAAATTAGAAAAAGGATGAAAATGGAGAAAAAGTTTTGTGGCAGAAGATTAAAGTTATAAAAGTAGACAGAGACTATCCATACATTATTTTTTTTAAAACCAGTTATCATGAAGAATGTAGGAAATTGAATGTTCGACAACAGCAAATAGGCAAACCGTTACCAATGGATGGTCTCAATATATCCAAAGCATATCAAGAGTGGCCAAAAATAACGACAATTAAAAAGAAGGATTTGCTTTCCTCTGTACCGCTAAACATCGTGAATTTTATTATGATTTTTTGCTTCTCTTCCAAGTGATGTTTAAAAATTAAAAATCGTATGTAAAAAATTTATTTTCCCATTAAATTAAATAATTAAGTATTTTTTTGTTGTTTTGAACTAATAATTGTATTTTTCTTTTTTTTTCAATAAATCTTTAAAGATTATACCATAACTTAATATTTCGAAAACCTTCCTTTACAGTGCCCAACAAATTAGTTGAAATTATTAGAGTGATGGTAGGGAAATTTACATAGAAAGTATTGAGTTGATTCAAATTTTACCATGAAATTGTCAAATATCCTAATAAAATACAGTCGTAACTCAGAAATATTCAAATATCTCCGTTTGTATATGTTTTAGAGAAAAATGATGAATACAGTTGAAAATAGATCATGTTTTTCCATAAAAATGAGTAATAATTTTTACATTCAGACTTTTCCTGTATTTACAAAGAATATTTGAAACTTCAAATGGCTCTCCTGCAAAATGCCAAATTTTGACTTACTACAGTATTTTACTGGGGGTGCGACATATTGTTTTTCAATTTGTGTGTGAGTCAGGGTATGGACCTAATAGGTTGAGCAAGTGGCTGACATCCATTTCTCGTAAAAAAACAAAATCTGTTAATACAAACCTCTACTCTGTGGAGGCCCATATGATCCTATTAGGATCGGACATGGTCGAAAAAAAAAATTGCAGTCTTATTTCAATGGAAACAAATACGTATGACTGACAAAGTTTAGTGTGCACTATTTTCATGGCGGATCTTAACAGCCTACCTCCACCCTTCGCTAATGGTACAGTAAAAACAAAACAATGATTTGGTTCGTGGATTGTATGCGTACGAATACGTATAACGTTGTCAGCGCTACGTACTCATCGGCTGTCTGGTAATTAGTACCATTATTAGGGCTCGGACATCAGCACGCACACCATCGACCAACCGAATCATTGTTTTGGTTTTACTGTACCTACCTCTCTAATCGCACCTATGAAAACTAGTCTGACGCTACGCCAATATTCATTAATATACAGCAATTATTGAAGTATTCTTTCACAAATAAAATATCTGTGACAGCTCACTCACTATCCAGTGCCGGCTCTGATATAATAACATCTGACAATGCACCAACCGAGGAAGTAAGCGGGCCTAGCGCGACAGAATTTAAATACAATGAAAAGGAGTTTGTCAATATAATTTATTCCCCACCCACATCCACACACACATCGACCAGCTTTACCGACGTTTGTACATATTACCGCGCTGCTTTTCCACCGTCCCACCATATTAAACAGACAGCGCATGCTAATAAATGTTTATTTTCTACATTTTGTCGAGATTTTTAAGATGAATAATCGTCATTGGTACGAGTATCTTATTTGCCAGAATAGCGCGGAATCAACCTGTTAAGGGTTGGTAAATGGTATATTCAAAATAAGTACCTAGTATTTAAAATAAAACTCACAATGTTTTCAATTTATATTATTATAATATTACTTGTGACTATATTCATAAAATATAAATATTTTTATTATATATAATAACCAAACGAACGGGGATAAAATAATAGAGAAAAACAATAAATAATACTATTCTACTAGTAACAGCCAATTATACACTAAAATAAATGCATCTACTTTATGCCAGGTCCACACTGGCAACATGTCGCGCGACAACCTCGTTAAATTTTACGATAAGTATGACAATAAGCAATTATGATAATTATCGTAAAATTTAACGAGGTTGTCGCGCGACATGTTGCCAGTGTGGACCCGGCATTAGATATTATCCAGAATATTTCAAATAATAAAACGTGTACTTCACCCAATATACACATAGAGGCCAAGTAAAGTTAATAAGCTTAGTAAAATTAAAATTGGTAAAAGAAAACATTAATAATTATTATTGCCTCACCATGAAGGAAGTTAATCATTAGTTTGTAGATACCTAATTTTATACAGGAAGTATTTATGACATACTTAATATACTATTATGTTTATATTTTATATCTAGACATATTGAAAACTGTGAGGGTTTTATTAAGTTTGTCTCATCATTACAGTGGTATTAAAACAGGTCAAGACGAAATACTTTCCAAACATCCTTGTTACAGATTCATGAATTCTAAAATAAAAATCTCGTGAGGCGAGTCGTAAAAAAAACGATTTGTATTCAAGCATTATTGATACAATTAAGAGATGTATATTATATTGAATCGACCAAATGGGAATATATTTTATAAGCCGGTCAGTGGTCGCTTAATCGCGGAGTCATGGATCGCTGGTTCGATTACCGGAGACGTCAAGCGGCCAACGTGAAGCTTACCAGGGCGAAGGGCTTTTGGATCTTACAAGGATTAAGGTATTAATACGCATGCCTTTACCTACAATCTCAATGACTTTGTCAGTTTGACGTAATCGTAACTTGAATTAATAATTTTGTTCCGTCCCGAGAATTTGGTTATTTACATTTTTGCTTTATCAATCAAAAGGGTTTGGGCTAATTGTAAGATATTTTGTGGGTCTTGGAGGCTTCAACCATTTTATTATCTTTCATAATAATAATTGTATTCTAACCAATGTTAATTTTATCCATTCTAAATCTCAGAAAGGAAAACATGCATGATATTGATAATGAAAGAAAAATATATAAAAACAAAAATTTACCATTTAAATTTAACTGGCGTATATTCTACATTCTGTGCCATATCCATTATCGGATGTCAGGAATGATTTTGGATACTTTGTTCACATATTGTATCCATAAGCCATACTCACTATCAAGGGAAAACCACTCCAGTGATTTTCCTGTACCGTCTGAAAGAATATTTATTCACTTTCCAGTCTAGATCCGAAGTATTTTGTTCACTTTAACAGAGTCATCTCTTGAAGTATACAGTGCTTGTGACGACACTTACCTACGGACGGTTCTGAAAAGGAAGATGCTAATGATATTCTTACAGATTTATATTCGCATCACCTTTCCTTGTGAAGTAGTGAATACTAATTACTATCCAATTATTAAAAGTTTTACCTCTGCTACTCTACTTTTTTATTAGGTATGGTTAATTTCATATTATATATACTACTTCTGCTGTGTCATCTCCTATAAGAGGTCTGTCACCATCAAGTTGATATTTACTTTATTGTCTGCAATCTGGATCATGTTGTATCAGTTCAAGTTTCAAATCCAGGTTTATCGTTCATAAAAATGCATTTTAAAAACATAATAACAAACCAATATGCAATTCTGTTTATATTGAGGTCTTCATCATTAAGGAGTCGTCTTATTTTGAGAAAGCCACTATATACTGTTACCATTGTAATAATATATCAATAACACGTGTGAATCGATTTATTATTGTAGACGTGATGGATTTAACAGAGCTGAGTCAATTTCATTTTATTTGAAATTAGCACATTTTTGACACTTTGCCTTGCGGCGAAAACAAATCATAACATAGTCTTCGATTGAAGATATTATTTCAGATATCTGAAAAAAAGTCAGTTATTATTCGCCCTTACGAATATGAACAAAGTTATATTAAAAGTGTAACTTCTTATGGTTTATTTTCTTTTCGGGGTGGAGAGAGTGTATACACTTGAACACAATCAATTCCATAATTGTGTATGTATATGAACAATCATATAAAATGTGCTTTGTCAAATATGTAAATTAGTACCGAAATAAATCTGATCGTGGAATTACCTACCCCTTTACTCGAGATTGTGTCCAGTTTCCCTCCATTCCGCAACAAGTACCTTAAACCCTGGTATCAGATAACTTAAATATTGTTTTATCAAACATAGCTCCAAGATGTATAGAATCATATTGTATTGAATTTAAAAAATCCACAAAATACGGACAAAAATACTTGTTTTAGAAGAGAATTTTTTTCAAAAATGTTCAAATTATTACAAAGAAGGTACCTATCAAGCAACAACCCAAAATTCGAGTAAATACTCTCCGCAATCGACAATAAGCTTTGTTGAATTATTAATAAAGCAAATGCATACAATATCTTTAGGAATAAGGAAGATTTATTATCTATTAAACAGGTTTATTTCTATGTCCTTTGGATTAAAAATCTAAGAGTAACTATTTTAAAATGTAAATTCTCGGCACCTTGTATAATATAAGACTTCGCCACGGTGTTCAACTCCTATTGATATATTTTCTTTCTAATTTAATAACGTTCTCTACAATACGTTTACGTTTTATACTGTCGCCTGAGTGATTTAAAAGGTTCTTATAGAAGGAATGTGAACAATAATTTTATGATTCAGTTTATCAAAAAGTGTATTATTAAACTGTCCCTTTGAATTTATTTTTTGTAAAGAATATTTAAAAATAAATTACTCATATGGTATGATAATAAATGCTCAAATAGCGGCATGAGAATGGACTTTAAAAATTTACTGACTGATGAAATCAAAAATGCTTGAAATAACACGAGTGACGTTGAAATACTCTCCAGAACATCTTCAGTCTTAATCATAGCATAATATTATACCAAACATCGTTGGACTAGTTTGTAGACCAGCCGTCTTCATATACTATCGCCTCGGATGGCGGTTTCGAACCCGCAGTTAGTCAAAGAAATTGTTTTTTTAATTGTGTATTTCGTTCTTTGCAAAGACCCACGGGATTTGGCGAATGGTTAACGAATATTCTTTATAGAAAAGTTAATAAATACTACTATAGAGACCCAAATATTCTGCTTATGGGTTATGGGAGAATATTGTAGTTTACTTTTTACTTCAGGTACCTACCTACATTATCAAAATAACAGTATCTCTACTTCGATACGTTGGCAATACAATCGAAACTATACGGATGCCATGTATCATTATTTTTTCTTTTGATATAAATATATTCAAAAATAAATATTTACAAACTTATTATTCAAGATAGGTAACTTATAAAAAAGAAAATCTGAATATTGTCTAATAGAATTGGTCGACAGTATTTTTTTCAAATCTTTATACAATTAAGTGAAAGAAGAACATACTTAATGTATAATATTCTGACGGTGCTGCTTTACAATAGCGAATAATGGCACCTCACGAAAGTTTAAAGTAACCGTTTACTGAGTATTGAGAACAGTTGATGTTTGTGACGGCTACCCGGTGTTAACTTTAGGCCTCTAGAGTCTAGACCTTTAGACGAACAGCCTCTCGTCACGCCGAGAGTGAAGAGGCAACGTTGGACCCGGTTCGATCGCGTGCTGCGGATACCCGAAGAGAACTTCAATCTGGCTTGCCTGTTCTTCAAGCCAACTGGATTTCGGTATCCCGGAAGGCCGCTAAACACTATCTACACAGTGTATACGGCGTAGCGACGGGATGCCGGCATGACCTAGAATGAACGACAGGGATTCTTGGAGGCACCCATATACCTATATACTCATATGTGGTATCCATATATATTCTCCAGCTAAGGGGTGGAAATGGCCGAAGGTAATATTATAGAATATAGTTGAAATAATATTATGGACTTAGTAAAAAACATTTAGGTTACAAAATCTTCCATTTTTCAGCGTCTAAACCTTAAAAAATATGAAATAGGTAAATACAACCTAACTTTAACACGAATGTGTGTATATTAGATAATACGTATTAAAAATAAACATTATAAATATGATTAATACGTACAAACATCATTTCCAGCATGCTGTCAAACAAAGGGCAGCTGTTTAGTGATGTATCGATTAGTTAAAACCGTTTCAATTTATTATAGAGCTTATAAAATTATTATCATCAAAAAATGATGACGCTAATTCGATTTTGGGTAGGTTCATCATGTCTATAGAAGAGGATTTTTGACTAAGTCGACTTAATAAAATATAATCAATTAATAGATCAATAAATATATTTTCTATAAAAGTGTATTATTGTTTGTTGCATTATCTTAATTAAATATCTTTTAAATTGTATCATTTTTATTTAAGAAAAAATGGTACATTTATCATTTTGTTGAAAAACTTGTATTAACCAATATTTAATATTTAGTAATTGTCATGTACATAATGTTTGATATAATATAACAATTTTTTATTTCGAAAAAATCGATATATATATATCCGATATTTTTGTTAATTTATCACTTTTATTGATGATTCTATCGATGATAAAAAATCGAAAGTCTCCGTAATCAAGAAAGAACCGAGTCCGAAATATATCTTCATACGATTATGCGGTACATTGATCATACAGTCAAAAGATACCGAAGAGAGAATAATATGGAGATGTTCATCATCAGCAAAAAAGAGATGGAGAAATCCTCTACTCGATTTTACAGCTGGTTGGCTGAAGCTAAGGTCATGCGAATGGCGAATTGTAGAGATCACTGGAGAGATATCATGAACAAAGATTGTGAATGATGTCACGATCTTCAGCAATGAGAGTTAACGGTGGAATCAAAGAACAGAATATTTGTATTTTCTTTAAGTTTTCTTAAAGACATATTATATTCTACATCTAGAAGAAATAAATTATTATGTTCAATTCATTATAATGAAATTCACTCACTGCGTAGCTAAATATAGTATGCCTATGATTTTAAGGGTCTCCACAAATATATCAGACCCTCGGGTCTCCATTATTAATTTTTATAGTTTTAAGAGTTTTAGACCCTTGCATTTACATTAAATCTGTAGCCTGTCATCAAATTATCTTGCGATCGCAGCAGAGGTTAGTGTCCCTCCTGGATTTTTCTTCAGTCACGATTATAAGTACGATACCTACATTTGTCGATGGACTTAAGTCCTACGTATATATTTTTAAACTTATTCAAAATGATTTATATTATGACAAATTCGGGAGAAGGTTATCAATATATTTTTGTCACATTTTCAGTTCATTGTCTTTTTCAATTATATGTAAAAATGTGTAAATTAGTATTAACAAAATTGAACAAAAGTAGCTGAAAAGATAAGCTAGCAAAGACGATAATTTATGCTGCACCACCCACCTAGAAGTCTATGTCCATTAGATCTTCTCTCGCTTTTTACTAAAATATGAATCTTTTGAAGATAATGTATCTTTTGAAAAATATGTTAATTACTTCGAAACATCTTGTATTATCATTTTTACTAAAAGGTAATATAATAATTTATGTATATTTGGTTCTTGTGCACAAATGGATGTGTACAAAATAAAGATTAATTATTCTTTTTAATCTTTGCATAATTGAATAATAAATAGATCCGATTCGCGACGCTTCTACAGATCTATTATTATAAAGGAAACTGGTATAACTAGATATTTTCTACTAAATTATATTAAAAAAACATCATAAATATTCGTAACACTCCATTAAGATCATTTGGGAATTAATATAATTAACTGAATTAATAACATTATGTACCAAATTAATATGTGTTATTTAAAATTACGAGCACCTATATACTTAATATTATAAAATATTTTATGTCAATGGACGAGATAAATAATTCCAATAACGTAAACGATTTCGGAACCTAGTAATTAAATAGTACTCCTAGAAGGGATTATGAATTAAGGTATTTATTATAATTAGTAAATTTATTAGTATGGTTGAAGGATATTATCGATAATATTATTATATATATATATATATATTATAATTAACATAGGTACAATAATAGCTATAAAAAGAGTAAAATGAAATATCAATGAGTATCTAACAATGTAACATTAATGTAAGTATAATAATATTATATAACACAATATTATGAATGACTAAGTAGGTATCTCAAGTTTCCCATGGTATATAAAATACCTCGTCCAGCTTCATAGATACCTCAAGATTACCCAAAACAGCGACTGAATTATCTCCTTGTTTTGTATGATTATTCACTATCTTAGGTAAATAGGTACTCAGTTGAGCGATACTCACCTGTTCTATTAGTAAAGCGACGGCCAATCTCAACCATAGGCTTTAGCAGTAGATTCTGGTTCCAAATGTCTCAAAACCCAGGGGACATAAGAAGTAATTTGCTGACAGGTAGTCATTTTTTTTGCTTTTACTGAGCTACTGAACCCGACGATTCGACTAAGATTAAAGTGGATTGAGTATATTATCTGTTACAGTGGCAACCATGGTCATACATTTTTCTTCCCGCAGTGGAAACATTGCAACGGTCCCAGAACAACTCTTCTGGTAGCTCAATCCATATCGACCCATAAGATCTACTGGTCTCCCGCAATTATGTTGGTACACATGAGACAAAAGCAGACCAGGTCGAAGAGCAATAAAAATGCGACATCATTCAGAAGGGTGTCGAGGCAAGGGGAAAGACGAGCATTTAGCTAAAGACCCGACTCATTCGATGAAACTGCCATATATCGATCATTCATCAAAATCCATAAATATCCAAATCATATTTACCAAATATTATTATGGTAAGCAAATTTTGTCTGAACTAACATTATCACATATTTATAAAAAAACCACGACTTCCTAGTGATATCTGATATTGTATAAATAATTCATAGTATTATTATAAAACACCTTTATACAAATTATTTTCTAAGAATATCACAATAAACTCAAACCGTGACCATTAGGGTGGAGTAGGTATCATTTTTTTTAACAAAATCCGGTTTCTGAAAATATCTTGCCATGGTTTGAGTATTATGCAGAAATACAATACATCCGTCGGGCCGTAATAATTAATGATCTTTTTCACTGGGTAGCTTAAAAACAGGTATTTTCAATTCGTTTGGTTGATTTTTCATCCCCTTTGTGGCTAGCGCACAGGGGGTTGGCCACCGCAGAGAGAGGGTAGTAACATGTGGTCTGCAAGAGCCAAATATAATTAATTTTAAGGGTGCTCAATAGGCGAGCCAGTAGCCTTTGAGATTGGATTCATGGTAACGATATAACGGTGGGTAATATTTAATCATGGCTAGTGATGGATCATAGATTATCTTGATTGATAAAACTCTCATATTAAATAGAGTTATCTTTATAAAACCATTTTATAGTCAAATAATACAATTATTAGTTTCAGACCCAAACAGCTTCAAAGCCATAAACTAAAGCTTCGCTCATCGTCCGTTGCACCTTCCGTCAGAGTAAGTAAGTGAGAGAAAAATGACTTCCGGTTTTGTTGTATTCTGATTGGACCACGTGCATTCGCCTTGTTTGGGCCAATGTGAAGGGGAGAATTAAGATATTTTTGTGTTTATAATACAAATTGTCACTTGATTTGTGCACCTACACAAATTAATTAGTCCGTATGATAATATTTTCATTTTTTTAGATGAGAATAATTATTTATAAAAATATATGATAATATATTATTTAATAATGGATTAATATTTATGTATATATTTTTTTTTTATAAAAAATTAAATATTTCACAATAAACACAAAATACATAATATTATGTATACAAAATATGATAGCTTAGTTTCAGCGTCAAATTATTGCCTGTATTTATACTATACTTATACTCTGAATTTTCACCTATGGGCTCCAGGTTCGATTACCGGTGAGGTCATCATAGATTTGTGCGATTTTATCAAAGCCTTGGCATTTCTGTGGTTTCACTGTTGCTTCTTAATGTTTTACCATTGCAACACCACTGTCATCGGGACTTGTGGCCTATTATGGTGCTAATTTAATGATACAGATAGGCTATGTAGGTAAAGCCTAGTCAAATTTGTATTGAATTTGTTTATGTTTATAAACAAATTCAAACCGATTCAAACCGAAAGCGATTCTGATGGAAGTTTGTTCAAAAAGCGAAAGCCTCAAGTTTGTATAATTTATAGTACCTTACCTACCTATATATTGTCCATAGTAGATATTAAAATGATCATTAAGAATGTTTGTGTACAATTTTATGTGTAAACTATCATTTTTATTATTGGAATATTATATAAATTTTCATAATTTTATATACTATTCGCGAAGGCCACGATGATACGATAATGATTATAAAAAAGCGACTTCCTCGCTCTTATTATTTTGCATTCTCTACAGTCTGCAATTTCCACAGTTTATTCAGAATTCATTTGGGTTGAGCAACAAGTCATTCAAATTGTATACTGACTGCTGAGACTATAATATTATACAGGTGTGAGTTCAAATAAACTTAAAAAAAATAGTACATTTGAATAATTTCATAATGTTAATAGAATATTTTCTATAGATTATAATATCTATAAGTCAATTAAGTGGTCAATAGAGAACGCTATTTGTGGAAAAATACAAACCACCGAGGATATCGTTGAGACCTTTATGTTGTATGTATTCTTTAGTGGTCTCTCTACCATCAATCAGCGGATTGAGGCTATACCGCTGGATTATATGCTACTAGAAGTTATTACAGAACTACTTTAGCGACTTCTATCACATAACGTACTCTTGTCAGCTTCATCATCCATTGGTTTTTTTTTGTGGTCTTTCCGCGTTATATCCAACATTCACCATGTAATGTCACGTTGCGTTACTCGTAATTTTTGGATTTATCTTAGGTGCCTACATTAAGAGTTCATTTTGCATGCACATTCGTGAGGTCTGGTAGCATATATTATAATGTTTAAATAGGTACTTTACGCTTAAGACACAGTGAGAGGTCACTTTTATGATATTATTCAGGCACCCAGATACACTCCAAGTCAACTTGGTCCTGCGAGCAATCTCGTTATATCTACATACAACCATCAATTCACATTTGTTTTCCAAGACAAACGTAGTTGTTGACTCGCTCGATTTGAGTGCCATTGGTGAGGATTGCTTTTGGTTCAGCAAAGTAGTTGATCATTATTTATTACGTTCAACTTTAAGACATTTATCTTTAAATCTACTTTGCGGCTTTCAATTATAATCAATATGGCGTATGATTTTTATGATTGTAATTATAATGTATCTGCATTTTAAAAAAAGGCAAAGTGAAAAGAACACCAAATTGATACAGTTGTATTGTAAAAAAATTCTTAGCTAAAACCATACTAGGTATAACAGTTAAATTGATTACAACGGAAAATTACATACCTGATTAAAATTTTACATAAGTATAAATTTATTCCTGAAAATATATCGAGATGAACAAATCGGTTAATTTTTTTCACGAAAAAAAAATGTTGTAAAATAACATTGTTCATCTCTATTGAATCATCACATTGTGCGGTTTACGTCTATTGTGGTGCAAACCCCTGCACACCTGACAGTATTGCGCACATACTCATATGACCATTAATTATAATTACATCCGAGAAGTTGCAATATCACCTTCATAAAATGCACCCGTTGTGAAATCGAAGCGATGTTATATGACCTAGTTTAAAAAATCGTTTCAATTTTTCATTTATAGACTGGAAAATAATTTTTTTTCACTTAAATACGTATTAAATATTATGTTGCATATTTTTAAATGTAGAATTCATTTAAAATTGTTTTTCAACATTAATTGCCGGAATCTGCATAATAATATAGCCAAAGATTTACACATATTTATTAATTGTACAGTTTTCAATTTAAGTAATATATTGATAGACTTCTCTTGCTTCTAGTACTCATTACCGAAACAATATTTAAAATTGTCTACTCACCATGTAAATATAATAATATAACATTGGTTTAATCATTCAACTATTTATTATACGAAATATAAGTTAAAAAACTTTGTTCTTACTTACTTGACGGTTTATTATTTTTAACCAATTATATTAATAAATACATTGGTTATTTTGTAAGTTTTTAACATTCAAATAATATTCATATGGGTCATAGGACTTTTATGTAATATAATATTTTATATTAGTATACATTGTAGTATTGTATAAATATGCTATATTCCAGAAGTATTTGTTTTCCACAAATTTCTCAGTAATCTGAGCCCAATTTATCTATGTATCATCAAAGGTAGGTAGGTATTATATATGATAGCATAACATGATACATTTAATAAATTATGGGAAAGTCTCACTGTCAAAATGCGACCCCAAATGAGTTTGCCATAAAGGTAGTTTTGGTAAGCGCATTTCGCATCTATTGGTACATTATATTATTAGGTGACTATTAAGCAGAGATAGGGAACTTTACATTCAGTGCTGTCATATTATATTATAATCATATGATAGGATCAATATTTTATATATATTAAGTATTTATTATATATTAAGTATTTTATAATCAATATTTGGAATAGATTAAAATTATTAAATATACCGTACATTTTGTAAAAACCTCTTACACTACACTTGCACAGAACAGTGATCAATAACCAAAACTTATTTTTTATTTATTGTGTTATGAGTGGAAGAAGTTCTCAATGATTTAATCATCGTATTAATTTATCTTAAAATTTTTATAGGAACACTATAATAATTTTACTATTGATATTCAATAATATTTGGTGGAGATTAGTCATATCAGTTTTAGTTAATGTGTATTGCGGACGCGTAAATCATTTGATTGGAAGTAGCATTTAGGTACTTGATAGAATTCTGTTTCATAATGAAATAGTTTTTTAATCATCATACACTACATCAGTGCTCCGCAACCTTTTTACACCCACGGCACACCAAAGGTCTTTCCAGAATTCCGCGGCACACCACACGTAAAACAATTTATACACTAAAACATGGACCCCACATCCTGAAGGGGGCCCCAGACCAAGATCTTTGACGCCCCCCCCTACCTGTCGCCAAGGTTAAAGACAGCGTGATACTCTAAAATAGTGTTTTTCAAATATTGTTCGAGGTAAAATTAATGGTATTGATT
Source organism: Rhyacophila brunnea (assembly GCF_057557595.1). Classification (NCBI taxonomy): domain Eukaryota; kingdom Metazoa; phylum Arthropoda; class Insecta; order Trichoptera; family Rhyacophilidae; genus Rhyacophila; species Rhyacophila brunnea. The sequence goes on along the minus strand of NW_028232796.1, from coordinate 401,869 downwards.
TTATGTCTAGCGATTTTTCGTATGGTTATATTATATTAATATAATTATGGTTAGTTGTCGGGTTAGGAATAATTATTAGTCGAGTATTGACACAATAGTAATAAATTGTATCCTACAATGAGATGTTTTAAAATATTAATACTAACGTAGTAAAATAGCGCCGCAGGCGACTTTTTTTGACTCGAAAGTTCGAGTTTATTTTTGAATTCTTCGAATTTATCAGAGCACGTTAATATATTTTCATTCTGACCTTGCATTGTTTTATTAAGTTCACACAGGTGCTAAAATATATTACCAGCCATGTACGCAAATTTGGCTATTGCACCGCGGCACACCTAGCATAGTCTCACGGCACACCGGTTGCGGAGCACTGCACTACATGACTATACCATTAGTAGTTTTGATAATAGTATTACAACTAAAATACTACTATTAAGAAAACTAATTTTGTCAAATTTTATATTATTAATATTATGCTTTTGACAATGATACACGATTATGGAACTAACAAAACCTGGTACAGTTTACCCTGTAAAAAGTTCAAATAGCTTTAAATAATCCCGATGGATGAAATATATTACGAAATATTTTTTTTTTTGATCTAGTTATATTCTAAAAACTATTTCTAGTCATTCTAGTGATTTAAATTAGCGAATTACTCTTAGGTATTGAGAACATTGTAATAATTAGGTGTATTATCACTGCAATAGACGCATAATACTCGTAACAGACACAGTATGCCCAGGGGACAGAATGCACATAGAAACAGATAGCTTTCCGTCGGATGACAGTGCATCCTGTTAAAATTTCAGTTCCTAACTGTGGGCATTACTTTGTTTACTATCAATCTTGCCGCGCAGACACACAGCATTGCATATGGGGGAGAATGGACACGGAATGTGCTCCAAAAGCAGAAGCCGTCAAAGACTTTTTGCAAAATTTTATTTTTATATTATTTTATTTATTAGATTTTATATTTTTTATGAGTAATTTCTTTATGAGCATCAAGTATTTATATGTATATCTATACAATATATGCAAGTAATAATCCGAATACAGATGTTAAGCCAACATCAAAATATACTATCTTATGGTGTCCATTAGTCGAAATGATTCCTCTTAGTAACTGGATTATTTTTCTATATTTTTAATGGGGTGTATTCACTTTGTCCAAAAATGTTCACATTCATAATATCATCATTTAATTTTCAATGAAGACGGGTATCTTACCGGGAATATTACTTCAATTCATAAGAGTGGTATGTTCATAAAAACAGGGTTGAATTTAACATAAAAGCTATAATCCAGGGGCCACGAATTGATAGGTCTCTCGGAGCCGTTAAGGTAATTAATTTTAATTTTAAAATTCATGAAGAAGCTATGAGTAGATTCCATTTAAAAAATATACATTTTGTTTCGTTCGCGGTTTCTCCTCCCCCTCCCCCTACTAATACGTTGTAATCCAGACCCCGTTCAAGTGTAAATTTAACCCTACATGTAGTCATCAGTACAGAACTGCGGGCTAGTAACTGTTATCTCTGTACCGGCAAAAGTTCTTGATATGATCATGCACGGCCTGATTTCTCAAAATTCTATTTACAACGAATGAAAAGCATGGTTTTAGACCGGACCGATCAACAGAAACTAACTTGATGGTATACCTATCATTGATTACATGCAATTTGCATATAGCTTTATTAACTACAACGATCATAATATGGGCCCACACAGAGTGGAATTTGTTTTAACATATTTTTGTTTTTACAAGAAATTGATGTTAGCCATTTGCGGAATCTATTTGGTTCATCTTCTGGGTCTAAACACATATTGAAGACACAACACGTGATTTGGAATAGACCCGGGATACAAACCCAGGACCTAAGACATTAAAATCTGTCTCATTACAGCTCGACTATCCTGCTCGTGAAAGATTGTCTATGTCAAATTTAATGCTGAAAGATTATAATTGAGGAAAATAATGTCATTCTGGACAAGATAACCTAACAAAGCATTCATTACTTTATTTTTTGTAAAGTAATATGGAATAATAAAAAATACACATAAACCAAAGAAAAACCCCAAGCAAAACTGGGTATAATTATTGCTAGTATTTCATATTATAATACCTATTATAGGAGAACCTCGGTTATTCAGATTTCAACTTTGTAGGAGCATCAGAAAAAATAAACGTGAATTATTGTGAAATTTTCACTGAATAAAAAATGTTTATTCCAAAACTAAAAGTAATTTTCAATTTTTATTAATCTCCAATTAGTTCGCGGCAACTGGTTAGGAGTCATACATACAGACATACGGAATACTAAATCAAACTTGGTTTTGTTTGTTCTTCTGTCTGACTCATTATTGCCTGTTTATCAGTAGCTATATTTTTTGAAATTAAAATCGTTTCCCTAAAAACTAGTCGAAGCCGCGAAGCGATAATAATTTCGAATGGCATATTAATAATAGTACCTACCTATATAATGTAAAATTAGATAATAGGTATACATACTAAACTAATGATATTATGTGCGAATGTAATTTACCTATCGAAAGTTGCCAATGAAAATAATCGGTCCTTATAATTTTTAATACAGTTGTGTCGTAAAAATGTAATAAAACTTAATTAATATAGGTACTGCCAAGTTTAGCCAAATGTTGTCAATCAATACTTTTTAAATCATTTGTAATAGCTTGTTCATAGAAGATTTTGAATAAAACATAGATAGACATTTTCTTATTTTCTTTAAAACAAACATGAAAGCAAAACACTGTTGCTAAGGGGTATTGCGTTACTATGGAAATCAACATGAAAAATGTCAAAATGACATTTGAGTTTTTCTATGAAAATAAGTGGCAAGCCTAAACTTAGATTTACAGCCGATGTCAATGAATTGACACTTTTATTAAAATATAAAATAATAAAATGTAATTTAAACACATTTAAAGCTCAGTGTAATATTTACTGTTTAATTTTCCACGAAGATAAAAATTTAAGTAAGTTTTAAAAATAGGAATAATCAACCCGAAAGAGTAGGTATTAAAAACTTAATTTCAGTTTGCAGAACATTGGTACAACATGCGCTTATTATCGCGAGATTGACTTTAAAATAATTTTATACATGGACCGGTTATGCTTCAATTTTATATATTTATGCTGTACTACTTATCTCTATAGATGAAGGTATTTTCAACATCTCTGTGCTTACCAATATAATATTATAATACAATGAGCATATTATGTGTCTAAACCAAGTTTATTCCAACATCCTAGTGAATTCAATAAATTTTAAGTATTACATTTAAAAAGTATATACGTACATACCGATCTAAGTCAGTACGTAGAATTTAATTTCCTGCATGCGAATATGAAGTGAACGAATGCATTCTCCTAATGGTTGCAGGCAATTGGGAGTCGCCTCGTCGATTTCCGCTGTTATTTTCAAACAAAATCAAACATCCGGTAGCGGTCTCTGGGGATTTTTTGTTATTTTAGGCTTCTATTTGTCATGTTACCATGTAGCCATTTGGAAAATTTTAATTTGTTCATGATGCGAAAAAAATAATATGCTTACCAGAAAGAAGCCTTGTGTTATAAATGAAAAAAGACTTGATTTTTCCTTTATATTTAGATAGACAAATTTAAAAATATTGGAGCAAGAGCTCTCTACATGATTTCGGTCGTCTAACATTTCTGAAATTATATGGAATGATGAAATTTGCACCAATAACGCCAGTCCATTGACACGGCTTTTTTGTGATACTTGACTTACTAATGGTCCGAAGAATAAGAAGGCCACCATAAACGACCTTGCTCATATACATCTCGGTCTGTGCATGCACATTTATTCAATTATTAATCACGTGACTGGTTGAAAGGTCCTTGGAATAAAGGTGATTATTGTAAATACGCGTTTATGTCTCAGTACTGTTTACGTGTCGACATTAATATTAAGATTCTCTATGTAATGGAATGATTACAGCCCAATATTTAAATACCTACTTATATATTTTAATTGTTTATTTATTATACAGTGCTCATGTACTTTAATGGTAATAAAATAATATAACGGATATTATAAATATGCATTGCTTTATGGCTGTTTGAATTTTCCATTTCCCGATGGATTTATTTTTATGATGTAAATCTGCATAAATTTCGCAATCGTGCCACAGTGCGTCGGTAAACTCTCTTTATTTACGGTCCCGCATAATTCACGCTGTGAAATAGTGTAATTGCTAGTAAACCCGGTGACGTCACGGCAGGCGCACGGTGGCTTGTTTTATTGAGCTGGTTGACCACATTCGCGTAAAACGCACGTGCACCGAAGGGTTACGTAGTGCAGTTGGGTATTGTTTCTTTTTTGTATCGGAAATGCATTAACATGGTTTTATAGGCAGGTCTACGTGATTTAAGGTACGGTGCATGGCATTATACTAAACAGTACCATTGCATATAGTATAATTAATATTGGTCATCTCACTTCTATCTAGTCGTATGGAGTAAATCGGCCGTTTTGAATTAATTATTACCAATTCAAAAATAATATAAGTACAGCAAAAACAAAACAATGATTCGGATCCTGGATTGTATGCGTACGAATACGTATACCGTCGTCAGCGCTACGGGTACATTGGCTGCCAGGTAATTAGTAGCACTAGTATGGGGTAAATATCCGCACGCACACCATCGACCTACCGAATCATTGTTTTGTTTTTAATGTTATATCGTTATATTATTTCGTTAGAGTAGTTAGATCATAGACAAAATTATAGGTAATATGCGTGAATTATTTATGAAAATCAAAAATATTTGCATTAGAATTTTGAACTATATTTACTAAAAACTGATAAATCTTACGCTAAGATAAAATAGAACTAATATAAAGATATTTAAACCTTTCATTTATAGTTAATTTTCATACCTTTAGTTATAATTTTATTATAACATAAGTTAATGGGATTGTTTTTTAGAACAATAATATACTTAACGCAATAAATTAACAAAATTATTATTTATTTCGATTGAATTGCAGATTTTTTTTATTGTTTCTATAGTTAATCCATAGATGTTAGTTGGCCATTTTGATCAACAGATTAGGTTTCTGGATACAAACATTCTTACATTGAAAAAATATATTGAATCCTGCCGCGTGCTTACAAACCTGTGACTTGTGAACTTGCAGACTTACATCTAGTCGACTACTCCACGATGGGTGCGTATAATATAGTTTATATCACAATAAATATTGTAGCTGCGAATGGAAGAAGCTTTTTAAAAATAATCTTCTTTTCTTATTATTGTACCATTCATCTTACATAATAATTGAAAAAAAAATGCTTGAGTATGAAGGTAAGTAATTACTAATATTACTTACTTTAACCGGCTAACTGTAAACACCGTTACGTTTGTATTTAGAATATTTAATTTAAACATTTAAACAAACGTTGTACCTAATACGTAAAATAATTTAACCGTTTAATCCCTTTCTAAGCGGACACTAGCACAAAGCACTTATAATTATCACCAAATCCCAAAATTTAGTTATTTAGTTCATTTACCACGGAAATTATTTAATATGGCATGGCATACACACATACAAATATATTTGAGCATACACATTATTAATGATACAGGGGGGCTTATGCTGGTATATTTTGTGACCCCGTATTTAATGCATTTAGATCTTTCATTTGTTGTGTTTCTCAAAATGTTTTTCAAATCAAAAGGGCATTAAAATATATTTGTTGGGACGATAAAAGAGTTAATTTAAAACAATTTATATGGGTAGATACTCGTATAAGGATTAAATTAAAAATAAAATTAGACATCGAGTGCTTTTTTACTGCTTGTGTACAATTTACCATTACATTTGAGTGCGAAACTTAAATCAATTATAATATAAATTCAAATTGCATCAAGTACCTACCTCGATAATATTATTTTTATATAAATAACATACTTCATTAGGTACCTATATGATTAAATTGCAGCCTGTATGCTTTGAACACCGACACTCTTTTGCAGATGGTTTTGGTCTACTGGTCCAACAGGTGACCACGTTTAAACTTAAGTGTCATAGTAAAGTTGATAACGATCTCAGTTTTTCTAGTGTAGGTACTTGAAACTCGCATGGGCACTGCGGGCTGCGTTCAAATATCGCTTTTTCAATGCCTGTAACTAGTGCTTCTGTATGGACATCAGACGTAGTATCTCATCTAGGTCTGAAGGTGTTTATCTCAGGAGTAAATTGGTACAACCGCGTTACAAATACGAGAGTTCATGCGCTGACACGCCAGACCTTGGAGACGGATATGCTTTACGTGGCTAAGTTATGTGTTCCGGCTGTCACCATAGAATGCTACAGCTCTACGGATTTCATCATCGTTGCGACCCAGCGTCATTCTGCAACAGTGCTATTGATTATGTGATTGTGTTGCAGATATCACATGATGGAAGGTGCGGAACGTGTCTGTATACCGATAGAAGAGGCGTGAGGTTTTGCTTGATCATGATGACATCAAGCACGGTTTGGAAAATCTTATGGTACTTACTGTTTCTCATGAGTTTTTTCAAAGTTTTGTCATCTCGCTTAAGGGCCCGCTGAAGAGCCCGCCGTTCAAATATAATTTAGTATAAAAAGGACCTCGGCGTCGTAACTACGTCAATTTAAATCGATCTTTTCGCAAAAATCACTAATCATCGGAGATTTTATTTCAAGAAATATTATTATTATTACTGATAATTTCTGCCGCGCGGAGAATTATTATTATTTTATGAACACCTGCGAGATGAAGCCGATCAGAAAACAGGGCTGTCAAAATAATATTAAGCATTCATATTTTTTAAATGTTAATTTCATCATGGTTTTTAATCAAACCTGTGCAAGTACGTACTGATAACTTGGGTGGATTTTGTAGCAAACATACTATTGATATATATACGGGTATATTATTATTATAACCCAATTCAAATTGAACATAGGTTGATACTCAAATACTATTATAGTATGTTTATGATTTCGAGAAAATAATACGATGGTATAATTAATCCATATCAATTATTTGAAAACATTACATTCGCACTTTGCACAAAATTACAAACACATTCGAAGTTTGCCGCACACGTACAGACCACGTGATATTTGTTTACGCAAAATCGTCGCTTTTCAAAATGGCGAATTTGATTACCAGATTTTACTGCGATGAATCAGTATGTTCCTTTTTGTCTTTTTTTATTCGTAGGTTTGTTTACTATGTACACCGAGAAATTTCCATTTATAAACTCGGAAACGATTTTTACAGAAGAGTTTTGGAATATAATGCAACCAAAACTGGAAAAAATTCTATCATGGGTGTTGACTTCCTGAATTAGCTAACCCCTGGTCCATGCCACTACGTGAACCACAGTGGATATTAAGCCATTTCCACACTGGCAACAAGTTGCTGGCAACCTCATTAAATTTTACGATACTTACCATAATTGCTTAAGAAATTTTACAATAATTATCGTAAAATCTAACGAGGTTGCCAGCAAATTAACTTGTTGCCAGTGTGGACCCGGCATTAGATGCACAAAACTTAAATAATATATATTATAAATAAAAATTTAAAATTATAAATATATATTATGATTTATGTCTTCGACAGCCCTGATGACATGAATGTGAAATATGAGTCGGATCAGTCACAGAGCAAATTTATTAACACAAACAACTTTGACACGACCTTTTTATATTAACTAGTAGACCAGATATTATGGACCACATGTTAAAAAATCATATTTTCAATTCTCAAGGCCAATTCTGTAGAACGTCCTCTTAAGGCATTCGCGGTTATGTTTAGCGTATTATGTGCTTCTAAAGCTTGAAAAATCTGGAGATTTACAGTATGGTTGAATGTCAGAAAGAATTAATTAGAATAGCTGCCACTAGATGAAATTACTTACTTTGGAGTGACACAAGGATTTGCTTACTAAATGTTATGAGTTCTGTGCTATACTGAAAGGCACAGTGCCAGGTTTAAGAAAAGGCTAAGATCAGTATAATTAAATGGGTTTCTATTAAGTATCATGACGATAAATGGTCTATAAATATAAAATAAGTAGTTAAAGACCTAAAAAATAAATGAAACGTAATGTACCTACCTACTATTTTCATTTTACAAATATAATTACAATGTCGAGCAAAACTTTTTTGTAGTGAAAACATATTTTTTTATCGAAAAAGGCGTAGCATTAAAAAACTTTGACATTATTCTGGTCAGCTGGAAGGTTTATGTGAATTAGTAGGAGACAGCTATTAGCGAGGATATTTGCGGAACTTTTATTACAATGTATGTCACCAAATAGCTTTGTAATCCCGCCGTAATTAATGGAGTGCGTGTGTTTATTATCAGACCACCTATGTTACGCAGTAGCACAGTTAACACTTTTAATACTGCACTAAAATTGTATTACCTGTCTAAACTCTTTTTAAAAGTGATCGTCTAGGATAGATCCCATTGTTATTTTGGAAAATTATCAGTCGTATTTCATTGTTGCTATCATAAACATTACAGGATTGTCTCATATTATGCTTATTTTTTTTGTAACTTTCCTATAAGTAACCTAATAGTAAAATTCATAATAAAATTTTAATCAATTACCTAAATGAAATAATATAGATTGCTTTCATTACATTTATATTAACATCATAACTGCATTAGACATTAGACCTACTACCTTAACAAAGTCAACCATCACCATTTTCTCGCTCAATATCTACTCGTAATTAAAGTTGATTTATCTTTGAAAGTTATTATTATACCTACTAACTTCAGATAATGGGTTAGGAGTCCAAAATAGGCGAAAAACTACCAACTGTACTCTATATTATTTATTAAACGATTTAACCTAACTAAATGTTTTCAGTAGGAATAGGATGGTTTGAGCAAACTTGGAGGTGCCTGAAAATGTTCGAAATCATAATGTAATTCGTCTTTTTTTTTAAATGTTCGTCCTTAACAAGATCATAAATATTGGCATCCATAAAGTGGATGACGTCTTAACAGATTTTTTTACGAGAAATGGATGTTAACCACTCGTCCAAACACACATTGCAAAACAACGTGTGAATTTACCAGACCCAGAATTTGAACCTGGAAGATGTCTCTAGTTTAGTTAGGTTATGTTTTATTTTTAAAACCAATTTATATTTTTTTAATTATATAAGGTTATTAGGTAAGATTAGTGTAGTAAGTAAATGATTTCTTAATTTTCTTGATTAATACTAGTCCTACTATTATACCATTATACTCCTTTTTAAATGTATACTTAAGCGTTTTATGACTATATTTGTTTAATTGTATTAACTAGGTGATAATTATTATAATTGTCTTTATAGTGATATTTTATATATTCTCATTATTTATGAGTCACTATAAATATTAAATAAACATAACTTATAAAATAATTATGTAGGTAAGTTGATGATGATTGCATAATATTGCGCATCACACACCCACAGGTATAAAATACAACATGGCAGTTTTTAGGGATTACACTATTCGCTCCCTCAAATCCCTCTATCTGCATTTCTAATTTATTTTATTACCGTCCATTGCGTTAATTTTTGTCACAAAAAGGGTCATTACGCATTCATTTTCTAAGGACAGTTAACTACTTACCAAGGCAAATAACATACCATTATGATGTGTGCGGTCAGACTATGTTTTTATAACCAATTTTTAATGTTTTAATTTCCTATTTTTATTGAAATAATGATTATTATTGTATAAATCAGTAAATTTGTGCGTTTTTTTAATAACTTAAACGAAATTATACGAAAACCAAAAAAATATAGGTACCGACGACAAGTCTTGTCAATTTACGTTAATTCTTCTTCTTATTGTGTCATCCCCTAGCGGAGGTCGGCCACCATCAAGGCGATCTTAGCTTTCTTTACGTTAATTAATATATTTTAAATATATAATGTACAAAGTAGGTGCTTTTATAAAAATACGATCAAAAGTTTAAATGTTTTATATATTATATTCTTTCAGCAAAACTTTTAAGCCATATATTATATAAGAACTAATTAAAGAGGCAATACTGTGGTATTATTCAATTTTAGTTTTAGAGAGTTTTAGACTTAGCTATAATAGCATACCTATGCATAGGTACAATATTTGACTGTATCATTATGATAAGATGGAAAGTGGTGCGATGAATACGACGGACTTATGCTGCGAGGATTCATACAAAATTGACACTTGTTTTCTGAAGATTCTATGTACCTACACTAAATTCTGTGGATTTATCTAGGTGATATTCTTTTAGACATAGTTAGTTACTGTAGTTTGAAAATATCTCTATTCTATGCAAATCGTTCTGACCACGTTTTAATTTATAGGTGTAAAAAAGAACTTTCTCATTTATGCTAGTGTTTATCTGTTAGTCTCTGATAATTGTCTAAATATAAGATCCAGATAACGATGTAATCAACTTCAATATACAGATACCGTTTTATAAATTCTTGAGGTGAATTCTTTGTGTGAGGCAAGTAACTGTCAAACAGCTATGTCTGATAAACATATATCTGCCCTAATCCTGCCCTTAAAGCCAGTGTCCGCGTAGGACCAAATCTCATAATAATAAATTTCCTGGGCTTACCACTGTCACCATTGAAAGAACGACCACAATAATTAGTGAGTGACTTTAATTTTCTCCCTTATATAAATTAGTGAATAATTTTAACAGGGCATACGCACCAATCTGGTTTTATTGTCAGTCCTTCCATCAATGGACATAATTGAATCGGTCAATTTTGGTACTTTTTAGGGTCATTTATCAAACTGTCACAATAAATCTGTTGCATCCCCACAAATAGTTTTATTTATTATAACCAATATATTAAAATATATTGGCCCCAAAGTAATCTAGCTGAAATTAAATTCAAACTAAATAATAAAATGTATGTTAATTATTTTTATTACACAAGCTTAACAAAATTAAAGACATGAGTATCCTATATAGTTAAATAATAAATAAGGGGAATAATAAGTATATATGTATTTCGTATTCTGTTTCCCATTCCTGAAGAAAAAAATCATACATGAACAAACGAAATTTTTGTTCAAAGGTATACGACCTATCCATATATATTGATAAATAAACAATTGCGAACAGTAATTAATTGATAAAATAGTACCTACCTATATCATATAAAATTCATATCAATCATAATTATTCATTTAACAAATATGTTGGAATTACATACTTAATTATCGTTGTTTGATCCAAATTTAAAATCGTAACATATTAAGTTCGAACATAATAATGTAGACTTTTTACTACAACCAAATCGCTAGCTTAGTATTGGTTTGTGACACAGACCACTTTTATCAAAAAAAACTTTTTTACGTAAAACGATCATTGAGTATTGTTATGTTACATATCCAGTGAAAAAAGACCAAAAAATATTGAAATAAACTAGTTGTAAGTATATTTTTGTTCCAAATCCATAAAAATAACACAAAAGATTGGATTGGTTTGTTCCATATCCGGATATAGAACAAACCAATACTAATAATTCGCTACGCTATATTATAAGTTGTATTGGTTTGTTCCATATCCTTTTCGACCAATGGCATTGCGCATTTTACCTGGAAGAATGTGGACAAAGAACAAAACAATACGCAAATTCGTCAGTTTATTTAGTCATAGTTACATTTAGTTAGGTCATGCATAATGTTTGACTGGCTTTAATTTTTTTTTGTGATTTGTATTGTATTATTATAAATATAAGTTTTAAAGTAAATAATGGATTTTTCTCCATCTCCCCTAGAATTTCTGATAACATTTGATTTAGAAAATGTTTTTTTCTCTTCCAAAGGCAAACGTATCAAATTTTTTTGAATGTCTTTAATTTTACAGCGTATTGCAATATAAATAAAACTGTATACAATTATTGTATTTGGCACGAATTCCTAAATGGCAGATCTGGAAATGTTTTGGCAAGTGCATTGATCAAAATACTGACACAGATCATTCGTGACATTCCAACCATAAATTAAGTGTATAATTTTGTGATCGGATAAATGTGTAGGTAGGTACCTCAAAATAAAAATTCCGTAAAAACGTAATTGAACAAAAGTTTTCTGAACCTGGGCATGGAACATTACAAAAGTTAGATACTGCTCATAGCGTAATTGAACGTTTCCTAAGAAATTGGGAGGTTTATTCTCCATTTTCATTGATTCGGTAGGTACTTAGATATATTGAAAATTTCATAGGAAAAAAATGTTTTTTTAAGTTTTACAGCTGATGTTGGAAGCTGATTTTTTCGACTACCAAGTCATTGCAGCCTCTTATGATTTTACCAATATTCAAATCACAAAATTAAAGCATTTACAATACGAAAAACGATCTCTTCTGTCCAATGTGAAATGGCGAAAGGATTTCAATGATCACTTCATTGAAATTAATTTGATTCGTCGTAATATAATTACCCCTTCCAGTAGCTCTAGAAAAAAATGGGTTCCACTTCGTATACAAAATAGTAATTGCAATATTTTACCTCAAATTCCTATTTTAAAAAAGTATGTTCCTACAGGAAACAAGAAAATCGTTAACATTAAGTCACAAAATGATAAGGATTTTTTCAAAGCATTATTTGCACTGTAAGCAATAATTAATGAGATTTTTTTTTCTAAAAACCTTTGTATAATTCGTTCAATTGCCTTATTTCCCTTTATATTTCTTATTTTTTTCGATGATATTGTATTATTTATAGAAATTTCTATTATGTCCTTTTTCAATAATTACTTACCTACCAAGATTATTTTAATGTTCTATTGTAACAATTTTTCTTATCGCATTAAATAATAAATATAATGACCTATAATGTATTTATTATTATTGATGAAAACACAGTAACAATGAAATATTACGCACGTTGTAATACAAAAATAGGAAAAAATAGTATCTTGGTTTGTTCCATATCCATAATTTGTTCCATATCCACAAAAACGAAAAACATTGTGCATTTTGTGGATATGGAACATAACAAAAACGTGAAATAAAGCATTACGGTGTATAAGTGCCATGTAAAATCACTATTAATAAGATAAATAGCTGAATATTATAACATCCCAACAGAAAGTTTGATTCTAAACCAAACGCAATCGCAGTAGTAAGCATGTGTACATGTAATGCTCGTTCCCCGCTAATTATTGAAGTTATTTGAATTGGTCTGTGTCACAAACCAATAGTAGGCTAGCGAAATGGAAATTATATTTATATTACTTACAAGTAATTGCCCTATGAATAAGATCTTATTTTATTTTATACTAGCTGAAGTACCCGGCTTCGCACGGGGTCGCTTCGTGGTTATATTTATCTTAATCTGTGTTATACAATATGGCGATATGAAAATAATTCTAATAGGAGTAAAGGTCAAACAAAAGACCACTAAATTAAAATCGAATCCAAAATATGCCAACGTTATTAATGTTATTAATATGTAGTAAAAAAAATCAAAATTGTATGGATTAAACAAACAATAAGCGTTGTTTGTATTTTATATAATACTAATTTAGAAACCTTCGCAGGTGTGCGCACAACAACTGACAAAAGTTTCATCGCAATCGGATGAATGTTATAGGAACGCATACGAATAGAAGAAGAAGATGATTTTCTAATTCAGAAATCTTCGTGGGCATGCGCACGACAACTCACCAAATTTTCATTGCAAATAGAAGAAGATAAAATAGAAGAAGAAGGAGATGGTTATTATAATTCAGAAACCTTTGCGGGTTTTGGCACAATTATTGACGAAAGTTTTATTGAAATCGGATGAATGGAATAGAAACGCATACGAATAGAAGAATATAAAATAAAAGAAGAAGATGGTTGTACTAATTCAGAAACCTTTGCAGGTGTTACCACAACAACTGACGAATGTTTCATCGCAATCGGATGATTAGTGTAGGAACCATACGAATAAAAGAAGATATAATGAAGAAGAAGAAGAAGATGGTTGTACTAATTCAGAAACCTTTGCAGGTGTTGGCACAACCACTAACGAAAGTTTCATCGCAATCGAATGAATGGTATAGGGACCATACAAATAAAAGAAGATATAATGATGAAGAAGAAGAAGAAGAAGATGGTTGTACTTATTCAGAAACTTTTGCGGGTGTTACCACAACAACTGACGAAGGTTTCATCGCAATCGGATGAATGGTATAGGATCCATACGAATAAAAGAAGATATAATGAAGAAGAAGAAGATGGTTGTCCTAATTCAGAAACCTTTGCAGGTGTTGGCACAACCACTAACGAAAGTTTCATCGCAATCGGATGAATGGTATAGGGACCATACAAATAAAAGAAGATAGAATGATAAAGAAGAAGATGGTTGTACTTATTCATAAACCTTTGCGTGTGTTACCACAACAACTGACGAAGGTTTCATCGCAATCGGATGAATGGTATAGGAACCATACGAATAAAAGAAGATATAATGAAGAAAAAGTAAAAGATGATGGTTTTCCTAATTTAGAAACATTTGCGGGTGTGTGTACAATAACTGACGAAAGTTTCGTCGCAATCGGATGAATGGTATAGGAACCATACGAATAAAAGAAAATAGAATGATAAAGAAGAAGAAGATTATGATTTCTCTAATTCAGAAACCTTTGCAGGTGTGCATACAACCACTTACCAAAATTTCATCGCAATCGGATGAATGGTATAGGAACGCATAGGAGACAGACAGAAAGACAGACAGACAAACAGGCATACAGACAGACAGACATTCATTTTTATATATAAGATATAGCCTATACTCTTCACGAAAGTGCAAGCAATAAGTTAACAAAGTTTTATCGCAATCGGATGAACGGTATGGCAGTGCATTCAATACGAACAAACAAACAAACACACAAACAAACAAATATAAATTTTTATATATTAGATTATTTTATTTATTAAATTTACATTATATTTATTTTCTAATAGGTATTTCAATATTAAAAAGCATAGATGAGAAAAACGGCATGTCTATTTTCATGGTAGCAGACTGCATTTGATATATTTTTCACAATTGCGTTTTTGCAAGAGTAGTCTGCAAACATTGATACAGAACTTGAATGTAAAATTATTATGCGTTGCGAGTGAGTAAACAAAAATGATGAAGCTAGAATGGGTCTGAGGCGCAAACGGGCGAAAGTCGCGAAAATATTTAAGCCGCTTTTGAAATATGTAAAAAAAAATTGAAAAATAGAAGGGTTTCTAGAGAGACTCGACGTTTCGTAAATTTTACAAATTAAACAATTTACAGAAACTGACACTTTTGACATTTATATGGAATTAATTAAAAGGAATTTGTAGGTATATGGTTTTAAATACAAATTTTGGTTATATCCGGGTGAAGTTTAATAGCAGTCTCTCAATAAAAGTGTACAGATAAAAAGCTGGTAGGTATATTACGTATGTCTATTATGTATAAATGACTTTTTTGTATGTACTGTAGGGTGAGTCAGAACCTGAAGACAAAAATGTTTGTAAATACATAGAAATTTACTAATTAATTAATAAAACCAACTTCAGCGAAGTAACTAAAATATCCATGAAAATAAGATTTCAACATTAGCATTTATATACGAACTCTCCTATAATTACTTAAACACGCTATATCCAAAATTCATACTGTGTGGTCGAATTGCAAGCTGCAAGTAGCGTAAAGTCATTACACATATAAGTGTAAAGTTCTACATGGTGAAAGTGCAATAAGTAGCGAAGCGATGCAACTTTTACGAGTGAACGCATTCATTCATCACACAGTAGGTATGTGAAATACAGATTTAAAAGGATTTCCGCAATGCTTTGTAATAGTGCACCGACTAGAAGTATACAATTTACATAACTTATACATAACTACCTGTATTAATATTTCTATTAAGTACAACGTTTTATATTACCAAAAGAGCAGAGCATTTGTTAATCGGTGGTACTAACAATATAAAACTGCCAATATTGTTTTCGTCTGTATCGTGTGTATTGATATCAGTACCTGCATTGGTGTTAATATGGCAAAATTTTAGTCTTTTAATTATAATAAAATTTAATAATTAAGGGTAAATCGGGTAATCAAAACTTGTGGTACCATGGAATGTACTTTGGAAAGTGTAATGTTCACAAAACGATTCTTTGTGGGCATCATTTTCGATAAATCGAAAATTGAACAATTATTATAAATCTCATTACCTTATTGTATTTATATATTTAAAAAAAAATGCAACCAGTTAATAAAACTTTCAGCTATGACAATGGTGTAATTACAGTTAAGTTAACATTTTAAATAGTGAACTTTAAGATTATCGAATCAACTCTTCGACTTTTTCTTAAATTAGAAAATGTTAACTTTCTGAGTTGTTAATTCAAATACGTCTCATAATGATAGTTTTTTTAAACATGTTTTATTTAAACGTCATTATTGTTATTATTGTCTTCAGAATATATATGACTAATAAACCTAAAAATCTTGTTTTGAATGTTAAAGTCTTTTACATCAATTCATAAACATACATTTCATCAGAATAAAAAAAATAACATAATGCAAAATAATGGTTGAAGACAGGAGAGGATAAGTACAAAATTTCCCAGAACACTTGCATATTAAAATTTACCCTACGGACTATGCAGTTTGTGCAAAACAGTTCATGCGGCAGTTCTCGTTCTCACCTGACAGTCTGAATCTGACAGCCACAACCGTCTTGGAAGTTGGATATGCAGACTTAATAAATAGTTTTGATAGAGTAACTGAAGCCATTTTTGTGAGCGTACGTGAAATTCTGCAGACGAATATATTACCGACGATAGTCTACAACTCTACACAGTGTCTACGATTCTACACACAATGACTACACAAACGTCCAAATATTGCGAAGACTTGTCTACAATGTTAAATAGACATTTTGGTACATTACGTATACCTATATAAGTTATTTTGTTGTGTGTTGTGTGATCATTTCATAATATATTTGTCTTAAAGTCTGTAAATATTTATATAAAAAAACAAAATTTTGCGAAACCTGAGAAACAAAGATCTAAAATAAAAGTTGGACAGAGTGGAACTAGAACTATTTTCGAAATTGTGTTTTTATAAATAATATATATTAAGTACTAGATTAATATTATTATGGTAGATATTTTATATCGAAATCTGACTCAATATATTATAAGAAATAAAGACTTGATATAGGTACCTACCTAATTGTAAAAATGGTGTATTATATAATATGTATTACATAACCTGTATCTACCTCTATTAATTCAATATTAATTGACTATTAACTCTACTTAAGTGGTACTCATTTTGTTTCAGAAGTGCTATCGTGTATTCTTCTTCTACCTCTATGCATGACGAACCTCTCTTGACCCTCTGCAATGAGCCTGTATTGTTGAGATAAATATAAAATAAACTATTTCTTTTATTCAACGAATATTCGAATATACAAACGAAGTTCACGGTAAAGCTTGCATATTTAGATTAGATTTTAATTTGATGTACGTTTGTTTGACTTAGCCGTCAGAATTATTTCCACTTTGTCATGTTGTATGCCTAGATAAAGTTATTTTAATATGGAAGAAAGTAACTATTGTTTTGTTACAGTAAGATATATTTATATCGATCAAAGAAGCGACCTCGTGCGAAGCCATTTACTTCAACTAGTATACTTAATATATTTTACATCACCACTAGTTTTAACTCGTGAATATAATGCAAATTTCATATGTCAATCAGTGTCCATATATTAAGGCTATACCTCAGTTGAGGCATGGTCTAAAAAAATCGTGGCTAGGCGATGCGCGGATTGCGGGTCGCGGATGCAAATGACGCATACCGAACGAAATATAATTTGTCAAATAAATCCAACATGCGTCCTTTTAATGTTCCGTTTATTGTTATAATAGTAACAATAGCAATAATATATTCATTGACATGTTTTCTTTTTCGAGTAAATAGGTAACGTTTTTAGTCATCTTTACACGATTTAAGAATTAATACCCCCGTCGCCATCACGAAACAATTCGACGTATCCACACCTCGACGTTTGCTCTCCGAATGCCAGCGGGTCTAAAATTTCGTCGCGCCTATAGTTGATAATTATTTGCCGTTTCACTGATGTATCGTCTTAATAATCTTTCAGCTGTGCATTTATCGGCATTTGAGCTTTCTGAATAGAACACTATATCATTATTATCATTATTATAGTACCTATGGTAAACTAACCTAACTGGCAATGTCAATTGTGCGGCAATAGTTAAATTTCACGTGAGAACCACTGGTCTAGAAGCAGATAATTACCTCGCTTCCGTAAATTGGCACGCCCATAATATACACTAAAATTATGATACTTATAACTTATAACGAAACAAGATTTGAATCCTATCGACCAATATTAATTTTGTTCATCATAGCATTTGTTTGACTATCGGTTTATACAACGTGCGACATTCAAACTTCGTACATTTATGTTTATAACTGAATTAACTTATACTGATATGATTTAACTATTGATATCACCGATGTTAAGTCAAATTGTATAAAAGAACGAGTAGGTACTTAATTAAGTTAAAATGTTTTGCGTCTTTCCCTTTAAGTACTATCATATTATTATTTGAATAGTGTGGGAATCGACTTGCGGGCAAATTGTCTGTCCATCTTAGCTTAGAGTTTAGACAATAATACGTATAGGTAACTACTCTCTTTTGCACAGTTGCAAGTCAGTTCATACCTTTGACACCTCGTTAAAATGTTTCAGCTGACGTTTTATGTTATACCTATCGGAACATTTGACTTATCTGTCAGACATGAATATTGAATATATTTATTAGAACATTCACCTGGTCGATTATTGCAACGTGGTGTCTTAAATAAATATTTAGCCTTTGCAATAATCAAGTATACAAAACCGATGAATTCAATCACTCACTCTATGAAAGTACTTATTTGCTTTTACGTAACATTTTTCCGTCAATTAAAATAGAAACATACGTAATTGGGTATTAACCCATAGCTTACGGGCCGCACAAAATTGTGTTTTTGCTAATTACTTTTCAAATGCAAATTAACACGTTAATTACAAAATTAATTAAAAGGGCCCGTAAGCATTGTGTTAATAAGTCTGTATGATATGACCTTGAGATTGATTCTATTTATGGTTATATAAAGTGTTGTTAATCATGATGATAGCAAGTTACAGTAGTTAAAACGTAACAGGCTCTCAACATACTCATTTCTAGAGGAACATCGAAATTGAGCGTACCTGTTAGAAATTCTATAACTTTTGATTCGTTAAAGATAAAGTAGCAAACGTGTACATCAAATTGAATGAAATTTAATTTTCTACAACTTTGTTTCAGACATTTTTTCCGAGAAACGATTATGAGAGACACTAGAAGCAAATGTTTGACAAAAACAGTGAAGTAAAAATGATTTTTTCGAAAATTATCGATTTTCAATAACGTATATCTCGGAAACCTTAAAATAAGCCTTATAGTAAACCTTAAAATAAACCTTATAATAAAATAATCGAAATAAGATTATGGCAATAAAAACAGACTTCTTTCAATTTTATTGAGTACTAGCTGAAGTACCCGGCTTCGCACAGGGTCGCTTCGTGGTTATATTTATCTTAGATATTTAAAAAATAATGAGGGGTATTTTTTTAATATTAAAATATCTGTGTAATACAATATGGCAATATGAAAATAATTCTAATAGGAGTAAACGTCAAACAAAAGACACTAAATTAAAATCGAATCCAAAATATGCAAAAGTTATTAATATGTAGTAAAAAAAAAACAAAATTGGATGGAACAAACAAACAACAAACTTTGTATTTTATATAATACTAATTTAGAAACATTCGCAGGTATGCGCACAACAACTGACAAAAGTTTCATCGCAATCGGATGAATGGTATAGGAACGCATACGAATAGAAGAAGAATATGATTTTCTAATTCAGAAATCTTCGTAGGCATGCGCACGACAACTTACCAAAGTGTCATTGCAATCGGATGAATGGTATAGGAACGCATACGAATAGAAGAAGAAAAAGATGGCTGTAGTAATTCAGAAACCTTCGCGAGCGTGCGCACAACAACTGGTCAAAATTTCATCGCAATCGGATGAATAGTATAAGAACACATACGAATAGAAGAAGATAGAATAGAAAAAAAGAAGAAGACAATAGTTGTATCAATTCAGATACCTTGCGGGCGTGAGCACAACACTTGATCAAAATTTCATTGCAATCGGATGAATGTTATAGGACCGCATACGAATAGAAGAAGATAGAATAGAAGTAGAAGATGGTTGTACTAATTCAAAAACCTTTGCGGGTGTTACCACAACAACTGACGAAAGTTTCATCGCAATCGGATGAATGGTATAGGGACCATACGAATAAAGGAAGATATAATGAAGAAGAAGAAAAAGAAGATGGTTGTATTAATTCAGAAACCTTTGCGGGTGTGCGTACAACAACTGACGAAAGTTTTTTGGCAATCGGATGAATGGTATAGGAACCATACGAATAAAAGAAAATAGAATGAAGAAGAAGAAGATAATGATTTTTCTAATTCATAAACCTTCGCAGGTGTGCATACAACCACTTACCAAAATTTCATCGCAATCGGATGAATGGTATAGGAACGCATACGGGACAGACAGGCAGACAGACAGACAGGCAGACATTCTTTTTGATATATAAGATATAGCCTATACTCTTCGCGAAATTGTAAGCAATAAGTTCACAAAATTTTATAGCAATCGGATGAACGGTATGGCAGCGCATAAAATACGAACAAACAAACAAACAAACAAATTTTGATTTTTATTTATTAGATTATTTTGATTTATTAAGCTAAGAGCGTAAACAATTACCTAAGTAGTAAAAATAATGGCGGAAGTATTATTCTTTTCGATTATAATAATATAGATTATTAAGAATAAAATTTCCATAATATTCTGAAAATATTAGCTTTACACAACACACTTTTAGATGAATATAATATATGTATTGGTTCTTGTATTGTATTATTAACCAGGAAACATTCTCAGTAGTATAAGTGTCGACATATTATTATACGAGATATTCTATATATAATTTTCAAAATAGTTTTTTTTTATGTACCAATGAGGTACGTACCGTTTGCACCCAGATTTTCAATAACGTATAATATCTCAGAAACCGTTCGGAATTCGACAAATATGTATAAAAACAATTTTATAGGAAATTTAATTAGCTTTCATTTTATTTGAAACATTTTTTTCTACATGCACCACTTCCGAGATATAAGCGAAAAACCAAAAAATGGGACCTTTCGACCCCCGCCCCGTTTAGCTCACCTCTCAGGGGCGGGGACTTTTAGAATGTTTACTCCTAATAAAGTCCTGAAGTCAAAATTTGTGACGTATTCCATGCACTCTACGATATATTCATTGACTCGACTAAATTGAATTTATGGGGATAGTGATCATTCAAAATACTCTGCGGAATGACGAAGCCATATACTAAAATTTGACCGCGCGACAGTAGGTAGTCCCATAAAGTTACTCTATAATATTACATTAAAGGTATAGTACCTACCTAGTTCATTTCATTTGTATTAACTTAAAAGTACTTAATTTATAATTTTAATATAGTTAGTGTATCCAGTACAGGCTTAGTTAGTTTATTTTATCCGTATTATTTACTAGAAGAATTTTGTGAAAGTGTATTGTTATCTATAATACACACGTTACTACTATACATTATTAATATTTTTTATATTTTTTGTACTAATTTAACTTTTTTTATTAAATAATTGTACTGGTTTTGTCCGCCTCGGTGGGACATTTTCAAATAATATAAAATAAAACAGATATTAATTATAATAACTGAAATCAAAAAAGAGACAAAAACATTCATAAATACATTAAGTAGCCTATCCAACAATTAATATTAGGCGCTCACATTTAGTAATTAAAATTAATAAAATGAATAATAATAATTTTTCATTAGGCATAATGAAAAAATGGACTAATGAGACACTACAACCAAAATTTTAATCTGCAAAACATTCAAAAATTATAGTATTTTAGATGACGCAATTAAATTATTAACACTGTCAACATTCTCTTATTTACTATTACCAGGCACTGACTTGATATTATTTATAAAGAAAAAGAAAAAAAATCTGATGGAAACGTCATCGCGCTTCTTTTGTTTATGCTCGGCTTGAAGTAAAGACAAATCGTTTTGTCGAAAATGGTCCTACGCTATATAGCTTAACGTCAAAGTGTCTCTCTTACCAAATTAAACTCAACTGGAATTGAATTAATATTTGAATGTCCACTCCACGCTGTACATTCAGATTGCATGGAATTCAACTGACATGGAAACCTTTACAGGTTGGTTTGATTAATACTCTTTCATCTGGTGACAAGCAACGTAAGCAGGTAAAAATAATGATTTTTCCATATAAGTAATGAGTCTCTTTCTGACAAGATACTAGCATTCCACAGTATTCAGTTCATTCAATTGCGGAATTTAAGATGTTCTGACTATAATGCATGCGTATTAGACTACGTACTTTGTTTATTATTTATTATATTTTTACGTGTCTACTTAATGAGTAGTTACTATAATATCTTCCCTGTTTTCGATGAGAAATGGCATATATTTTTATATAGGTATTCTTCTCTTCTCCTCATATATATAGGACAGTATCTTGCATGACATGCACACCCAGGAGTACGACGCTTCACTCTTTTACAGTATGTACAATGCCGTAGAATTTATCGCGTAGAGGAAGCGCGGGACATGGCGCTGGACCAGAGAAATGCCATAATGTTGTGCCTGTCCAATGCTCCGAGGCTAGAGCCACGATGACGGTCGTGACTTTAAAAGGTTACCTACCTACTTATATTTGAAAGCGCACAAAATTGAGAATTTTACGAACCGCAACGCTCGATAATTTTCCGAAAATATTATATTTGTCTGTTAGATTTTTTTGTTATATTGCATCCCTAACGCAGACGGTCAAATTAATTTTTCCACGTGATAATATCGGAGATTTCATATACCTACAAGAGTTGTGTTCCTGTGCACTCCAGTCTATTTCGAGCCCTATTTTTAAACATTCCCGATAGTATATTGTTTCAATACTGAAGGGCGAGAAATGAATTTCGACAGTAGGTTACGTCGATATAGGTTTTTTTCTCTTGCGGCGCTAACAGGTTTTGCCTGCTCCAAACGTCAGAGTCAAGTATGACGTATAATTATATAAACATAATATAATATATATTTTTAATGGATTTTATTGTTTGCTAATATAGGAAAGGAAACATAATACAATACAATGTCGTCCGTTGAGGGTAGGCAGATTGAGCGTCACTTGGAGGCGGCAGTTTCTCGAAGGGCGGCAAATCGAGGAGAATCATTTGTAATATATAGAAATAGCTACCTAATCTTAATAATAACGAAATTATCTTTCCATTAAAAAATTCAGCTCACTGGTTTTGTCAGGTTCGCGATGTCTAGTTTACTTCCGTTGCCCTTCGACGTCCTTGGTGACCAGAAACGACACGTGCAGATTTGCGAATAATTACAGTCTGATATTTTGTTGGTAATGTATCCATACCACACATTTCTTAGATATTGGACTGAAAGGACTGGAAAGGACGATAAAATACTGAATAAAAACATGGGACGGCATTTTGGCGCTGCCTAGGGGCGGCATTTTATCTAGGGACATCACTGATACAATATTATGTCGATATGTGTCTAATGATTTTATACCTACTCAAAATGCGACCATGGGTAACAGGACAATGAAACTCTGCAAAAAGGCTCCGGATAAAATCCTCCCTTTTCGAAATATCGGTAAGTACCTACATTTAATTAAACATGGTTATAACTATTATTAAGTAAATACAGTAATAATTGTCTATAATTTGATAGTAGATAACCTGTTTTTAAGTATTAGTTCTTTATTAAACTACATTTAATATATAAGATTTTAATATTTAAAATAAATAAATTTTTCTCTTTACCTATCATCTATCCTAAATTAATTTGCATGATAGGTTTTAGCATATTTTCTGTTAGACATTTCAATAATTTAAAAGTAATTGATTTTCCTTCCTCCTTCAATATCGAAAATGTACTTAGGTATTAGGTTTTAGTGTAATTTTCAAATATTTTTTTGTCATATTTATTTTTTAAGGTTTAATAGGTACCTATGTCAAATCTTTTTTGTATCATTGTGCATATATGAAAATTTTATTTAATAGTTTTTATTCTTATTGTACGAGGGTATAATATCCCGGGGGTTTTTTAGAGTGTTAATATCCGGGTGATTTTTGTCCAGGGCGTAATTGGGTTAGAACTATGAAATGAAAGGGAGCGGAATTTTCTGTCAGGACTTTGCCTAGGAACTAGCGAAATCATTGATAAGATTTTTTTGTGTTAATATGAAAATGCATAACACAAATATGCATAACTCAATCGGCATAGTGGTTTACTGGCTTAGTTGCTGACATTACTCGAAATTTCTTATTGTTTATATGAAAAAAGCGTTATTTGAAGATACATTTTTGGAAATTAAATTTACAAATTCATACTTATAAGAGTTATAATTAGTATACTATAAACCAGTCTACTCAACAATATTAATGAAAATGATCTATATCATACAATGCTATTTACAGAATATTAAGAAGATAATTTATGCATTGATATAAAATAAAGCTTTCTAACTGCACGAGAAAAAATGTGCTACATATTTCAATTGCTTGTAATATGTAATGATTATTATAATCATAAGCAAGTAGTTCTATCAGAAATATTTATATATGATTGAAGCATTGTGAAATATTTTTATTGTCAAGATAGTCGATTACTTTATGTAACAATTGAATGTGACCTGTTTTACCGTTGCGTAAATACGTATGGAAATAATTACACCAGTAGTTTTCAAATAGTTTCTAAACTTTATACAAACTTTATTATGTCCCCATAAATCACTATCACGATCGCCAGTAATTATTCAAATATTGTGGGTATGTAAATATTTTTTTAAATTCAAAATTGTGTAATAATATACAAGATAAATAATGTAACATTCTTAATTGAATACACATACTTTAGGACAACCTCCATAACATACATGTTCGGTAGCTGAATTGGTAAAGATCTCGACCGGAAAAATTTCATTCTGTGAAAGCTATTTTCATGGATATTTCTGATAAATACGGTTGTTGCTGTGGACGCTGTGGTTGTATCAAATTATGTTATAAATGTATTTTATTGGATATGCCTATATCACATTTTAGTATTACCCACCAAGTTATTATCATTATATATAAATGACTAAAAATTAATCTTAGGTAGGTTATGTGGGTAACTAACTATAATATTTTTGAGTATTTCATTGTTTTTTTTTAGTAAAGTTTATACAAAATGAGATTTGTTTTCTACGTATTTTATAATTTATTCTATATGACTTTTGCTTTTTATAATGGTATTTTATGCTTTAGTGAAGTGTTTCATGTATGTATAAAAAATTCAAACAATTGATAATACCTGTCTGTTAAATAAAATGAAGCACGTACGCTGATGGATCGAAGTTGTTTGTATCTCAAAAGTTTAAATTGCCTTAAACTAAAACTGGAGTTATATCTTTTTCATTCTGTTATAAAACTGTGCCAAAGAGTTTTTCGGTCCACTTCGTTTGAATTCGTTTGGATGACATAATAATAATATATTCAACAATTTTACTTGAGAAAAGGGAATGGTTCATCTTGGACCTTGGTATTCAAACTTCTCAGCGACTAATATATTTATTAAACTATCTCAAAAATCAATATATAGGTAGGTACGTCATACTCATACATATATTTGAGCAGAGATTAGTTCGGTTTCCACTCAAGGGGTCGTGGGTTAATTCCCTTTGTGGTAACATTACCAATACCTATTTTCAACGAATATCTGTTTAGATCTTACATGATGAAACTAATGTATTTGTTGAATCGATAACATTGTTTTATTAAAAAATAACTATATAAGTAACACCTTTAAATGGTGAAAACACATAATATATCTATCTTTTTTTGTGATTTATCTTATTTTTTTTTAAATAATTCTAAAGAAACATTATTAACCAAAGCTCGCTCCATAAAGAAGCGGTACCAAAGATCGATGAAAATGAAATGAAAAACGAAGCACCTAGAGTTGTTTAGATGATGATGATAACATATGAAGGTACATACCTACATGATAATATTATGCGTACTAATTTATACTTATGACATGTTCATTTTTCATAATATTCGTTCTACAAATACGGAAGCAAAAATTACCTACCGATGTGGATTCTTTTCGAAATATACACAATTGCATCTAGCCTGATGCAGAGTTTTAACACAATTACAGTCGAAAACAATTGTGATATTAGTGTTCGCTGCAAATAAAGCACACAGGTAAAAAGACTAGGTGAGTTCGTTTGTATACATTTTGCATTAATATAGGTACCTATTGCAACCGGGTCACCGTGCATAGTCCGAATCAAATACAAACAGAACGATTTGAATACTCCATTATTGCAAAATTCAGAGATTTTCAAGACCTCTCAAGAAAAGAAAATATAATAAAACTATTTACTTTTAAACTAGAATCAAATTCAAATTAATTGTGCCGTATCTAAAATGTGTACATTTTTCGTGATTGCAATTTTATCATGATTTTTCATGTTGAATTTATTTTAAAAACTCTTTAGATAAACCTATCTAATATCATAAGCATACAAATAATATTACTGTGCAGTCTAAACTTCTTTTAGGAATCTCCGTCAATCGAAATGATCTTCCACAGTATTAATTAAGTTATCTCGTCCAACTGTCATAGTCCATAGCTCGGTTTCTACAGCATTCGTAAGGCCAATGGACGGTGTTACAAAATAAATTTGTTACCGATCTTTTCAGTGTAATAATGCTAAACATAAACAGATCACCTTAGCTATGCATGTTGTATTTATTGTTTACAAAGATCAGATATTAAATTATATATTACTAAAGTTTACGAGAATTAGTATTGTCCTCTATATGTCCGCACGTCTAGCAGTTTATGCGTGTGGGTCTTCATCTGAATGCGGCTAAGACCGAGTCCATGTGCAATTCCGTGCAGTCCATGCATTGACGCCGACACTCTTTTGCGGGTTTCCGGTTTTCCCGTCGAGCTGGTTCAAATACTTAGGTGCCATGGTTGCCGACGATGGTTGTATTTCTAGTGGGCTTGGAATCCGAATGGGTATGGTGGGTCTGTATTCAGCCAACTTGGAGTCGAATGGAGGTCATGGCTGTATTCTGTGAGAACCAAATATCGTTTTTTCAACGCGTGCGTGGTACATATGCTCTGTATGGACCATGGAATCTTACTAAGCTTCAAAGGTCTCGGCTTTTGAGCTTTGAGAATCGATGTGTCTGCCGGGGTACATTAGTACGATCGCGTTACAAACACCCAAGTTCGTGAGCAGACACCTTCACACAGCCTTCAGTGATTGAGGTAATCATGAAAAGACGTTTTACGTGGCTGGGACATGTTTTCCGGATGCCTTGTGGTACAGCCTCAGGGGCTCCATCATCGTGGCCGGCCCTCCTCCACCCTGCAACGGTGTTAGAAAAGTGATCTACGCGCTGCAGGTCTGGAATGGCGGGAGGCGCAAGAGTTGGCGATGGATCGAGGGAAGTGGCGCAATCTTGTGCTTGCTCTATGCCCCAATGCTGGGTCGTGACAGGGTGAAAGAAGAAAAGAAGAAAAGGAAGACACATTGCTCCAGTGCGAGGACCATTTCTTTTACCACGGGAAAAACTCGGCTATAAATCGCAGTTCTCAGTTCCCAATGAATACGACAAAATATTTATCAGAATCACCACCGCCTTGTGCTACAAAGAATTTTCCAGGGTTTTTAAAAGGCGGTTTCATAGGCCCTGGCCGAATTCAAATTAGCAATACCCGATGCGGATAGAAGAATAGTTTTCAATAAGGCATATTTCTCAGCCGGCGCAATTTTCATTTGACTAGCACCAAGTAGAGTAGTTTGCGTGCCAAAGTCCTGAAAGAAACCTCGATAGTAAATGCGTGGCATCCATAAAGGCATCTAGAAAGAAAAAAAAACACCGAGTACGGATTTTGCCATTATTTTTTTTACAAAGATTGCTAAACGCTTGTCTGATAATTCAACGAGTAATGAGTGTTAGCATTTCGCTCAACATATTTCGTGCTACTGTGACACCAGAAAGAATAATAAAATTATTTTTCCAATCACTGGATTCCACTCAACGAATCGGGTTAGGACGTTCAGCCACCACTTTGGGCACAAATATTTTCACAAGAGATATTTTGCGAAATAATTATTATGTTGTTAGTAAATTATTACGGGAATATGAAAGTTGACAATCTCTGTGCAGTAAACGTAGTGATCGCGAGCACCGATACATAAAGACGATAGGAATAGGAAAATTTCGCCTACAATTCACACGGTTATCCTATGGGCTGGGACGAGACGGGAGCTTCGCATAGCGATTCCAATTTCCATACAAATGTGATTATTTTGCCGTTGATAATTCAGCGCATTTGTATGCAGGACCCGCGCTCTCCCTATCACTTTAGTCATATGAAGTTTAACCGATCGGCACTTTTCACTCTATATACTTTCACCCAAATCATACGGTATGTAGACACCTATAAAAGTACGTAAACGGGTGAACGAATACGTTCGCTATACATAAAATATTATAAATATATAATAGTTAAAATATTAAGGAAACGACATTAATTTGGGAAAGAAAACGGTTTATTTATGACAACTTGAATTTCATTTCTTATTCATATTAATTATTAACAATTTTTTTGATATGATTTTTAACAGTTCATTAAAAAAATTATAAGGAATTTACCTACTTTTATTTTATTGATCTAGTTATTACTTAAGCAAAAATTTACTGTATTCATTGTCAGTGTGCATTTACAATCGGTGAGTGGAGGGCTCATAGTGCCTAAGAATACCGAAAGGCAAAACACTCGTACCCTTAGTCGATAGTGTTAATACATATATTTTTATCAATAATCCCACATAGATATTATGGTTTTGTACAATTCTTTTTATGAAAAATGGATGTTAGGCACTTGTTCAAACTATTAGAAATATTATAAATTAAAACGTAAAATATGAGTTTGTAAGAATGTGTAGACTTGCTTATAATTTACAATCTGAACAAAGCCCGGATAGTATTAGATAACTTATCTATGTAGTGATTACCAAGTAATATATATCAATTTTTAGCCAGCTGAACGGCGAGTCTCTTACCTTATTAAAGGCATCAAAAACTTTACAAAAAAATTACAAACAGACTAGAAATTATCGCAAAAAAGATTCACCCACTCAATAATGTAGTTATATAATTAAATGATAAGAAAGTAAACATTCCTCTAAGTATATCACAAAACAGCAATGTACCCAACCCTAGCGGATGTTGAATGTATGATTATGTGTAATTTAATAATATAAAACTATGCTTCTACAATATAATTATGTAAATAAGAACCGGATTTGCAAAAAGAATAGTTAGTGCCTGGGTATCTACTTACTGTTATTATGATGATGAAATGGTAATGATTTATTTATACTAACATCCAATCCGAAATATAATTAGCATCTATGTATGTAAAAGAATATGAAAGTGTCTATTATAATAAGGAAACGCAAATACCTATTACTCACTAACTAGTGTAATAATTCAAGTCATACATATACTATTTACTATGGTTAGTTTTGACACAGTGGTGATAAAATATGCGTAAAGTTGAAAGGGATGCAATCAGTAGATATTCCCTATAACTACCTGTATTGAAATTCAAATGGAAATAACTTTCTGAAACTAGGTAAAGTAGCGATCAAAATCTTTTTTTTTCATTACTCGCATAAGTATAATTATTTTGTGTTTTTTTTTTTACAAAATTTGATATGTGCATAAAATTTGAATAAAAATGATAATAGGTATCAATGATTTAATAAAAATCTTGAGATAGCACAGCGCGCTGTAACCAAAATATTGAAGAAAACTTTCTTGTGCCTGTACAGATGGAGTCCAGGCAATGGTGAAGAGTGGAGGTAGGCTGGTAAGATCCGCCAAAAATAGTGCACATTAAACTTTGTTAGTCAAGGGTATTTGTTTTTCTTGAACTATGACTACAATAATTTACAGATGGTGTCGATTAGTTTTTAAAAATCAATTAAACCGTGCCTAAGTCAAACCATAATAGTTTTCGTATACTTTGGGCGATATGACAAATTGTGCACACTTTTTCATTCATACTTATTTGTTTTCGTTGGATTAAGAATACATATTACACACATTGTTGGTTCATTTATTTAAATCCATTAAACCCTGACTAAACCAAACTATAATAGATAAAAAAATATTATTCTATCTATAAAATATCCAGTTTTGTATGATTTAAATGCATAATTTTAGATATTTTATAGATAGACGAGTATTTTAGGACTATTATTTATTATGGCTTGGTTTCGCAGGATTTAATTAAATTTTAAAAACCAATCATCACCACCTGTAAATTGTAGTCGTATTTCAATGAAAACAAATACCTACGTATGACTAACAAAGCTTAGTATGCATTATTAATGGCGGATCGTAACAGCCTACTTCCACCCTTCGCCACTGAGCCCAGGTATATGTAAGCGATTGAAAAACAAGTGACTATAACCACTAATACAACAAATAATACGGAAGATAGACATTTTAGCGTTAATCAAAAGCCAAACCCTTTTGCTCCGGATGACAGGTTCAAATCCCGTTCACTGGATCAAATAAATTGGTATCAAAACCAAATGGGTTGAGAAATTTGCTAATAACTAATCCTCTTGGGAAATATGTAATTAACCTCATTCATAATGTGACGATATATGATAGTATGCTCGTTCTCATGCGAATCGAAAGTAGATATTTCCAATTTAATAATTTAAAATAATTGTTTTTATATTTATAATAAACGGGCATGTCACGTATCTCTCGCATATAACTCATTACTTTCATAATTAATACGATCGATTTATCATCACTTTCAAAATATAAATGAACTTATATTAGAAGAGTAGGTCAAATCAATATTGGCCATTATGAGTGTGCATAGCAAGAATAAAATTAGCATACAATATCTTATAGTAGCCCACTCTCAATAATCAATTTTAACATCTTCTTTTTGAGTTACATTGTTTTGCAACAGAAAGAAGGCCTACGATGAATAATTTATTTCTAATACAATGAAAATTTCGTATAGAGAGCAATAATTTAGAGAGAGAGATACTATTACGCAATACGTCACAGATAATAGTAAAATGGAATAAGTGGATCTTTGCGCACTCTGGAGGCTGTGATGTTTAAACTTTTTGAAAGCAGTTCTCAATAAAAATATAACAGCATCATATAAAGTAGTAGTAACAGGTTAACTCAAAAGCTCGATATATTATATAATAGTAATATGATAACGTTCAGAGACGTGGATATTAACTGTCGGATTCACAGAGGATACAGACGTTTGAGCGCAGATTTGAGTAAAATATCTTTGACATAATCATCGAGGATGATATCTGGTGATGATACTATAATAAATAAACTCTTTGATAAATCTTACGTTCTCAGATTTATTAAAACAAATAATATGAGAAGAGTTGGCCACGTGACGCGTATGAATAAATGACCACCGAAAAGCGCCCCAAGTTTATTGGTTCAGAAGAAAAACGGGGTGCAGAAGACCACGGTTTTAGTGATTTGATGACCTGCAAAGAGACTTCCTAGCGGTAGGGGCGATCATTTTTGATTGCAAATGATTTGATATAGTGGTGGAGTCTGCTTGGGTCCGCCAAAGTTCACTCAGGCCTGCCAGAAAAGACGCATACAAACATCAGTACAATCCGATATGGATCTTGGCTATCTCACAAAGAGGTTACTTAACAGATTAAGATAAGAGACATTAATGCTAGCCACTTGCCCTACCTATTAAATTCATGCTCTGAACCCAAACACACACAAAAACAACATGTTCGGTAAATATACGTAGCAGGAAATCTAGTGACCTTGCTACTAATGAATGACGTGAATTTACTACTAGTGTTTGACTGCATTTGTCAAACTATTATCCACTCGTCGAGTGTCAAGTCCAGCTCATTGCCATTTCATATGTTTGCCGACCTCTATCGAATCATGTATTATTGTCTGTCTTTTTATCAAGTGGTTTCTTGTGTGGTATTTTCACGCTATTTCTAATACGCTCATTTTCATATCACGTTGTATCGAAGACAAAAGTAACGCTTAACAGACGATCCTCACAAATCTCATTAAAATCGAATGCGTCAACAACAACGTCTATCTCGTACAGCAATAATGTCTATGACGAAATTGGTCAAAGAACTACCTGGCATAGTATCTTTTTTCTAATTGAGTCTCTAAAGCATAAAATGTTCAACCAATACCGCTACCGGATCTCACGTATTAATTATTATAAATATAGAGTCTCCACGTAATAAAATCAAACATAACAAATCATGCAATACAATACAGAATAAAACTCATAATCTGTAAATAACATTATATTATTATTAGATGATATAATATGTATGTTAATTATCATCTATGGTTTCAGAGGGCTGTTATTTTTTGAAAAAATATTAGCCCCGAACCATTGTATGTGAACCAGTGGTCAAGATTTCATACAGCACGACTCCATTGGAGGAATGTCAGAGTCAATTTTGCAACGGTAATATTGAATAGCATCTGTAGGAACAAAAATCAAGCAATTAGATTACAAAATATCATAATGGATGACCCATATTATTTTATATGGAATGCTTACATGAGAAATCGTGCATTGATACATTTTTATATTATATTGAACTTTAAAAAATAATATGTCTTAATGGTGCTTATCATAATATATTTGTTCTGATTCGTTCGAAATGTTTAACTTTATGCGCGGTTATTATTTTTTCTAATATAGAAAAGTCTTTACAGTCTTACCGGATGAGGTATATATATGTATTGAATATCCTACAGATTAAATTTAGACTGACATCGAAAAATACAGTCAGTCAACCGGCTAACAATGAATGACATACTAAAATTCACTCGCCAGCTGAAAAGTTTCTTTGCGAAAGCCATCTCGCGGTCACTGAAAAGGCGACTAGATCTGATCAACACTAAAAACTGTATAAAACTCAAAAAGAACTACATTTGTACTACTAGTCCAATCAATGAATATATTGTAGAGTGCATGGAATATGCCACAATTTTTGACTTCAGGACTTTGTTAGGAGTAGTTAGTAAGTAAACATACTAAAAGTCCCCGTCCCTGGGAGGTGAGCTAAAGACGAGAGGGGGGTCAAAAGGTCCCATTTTTTGGGTTTTCGCTTATATCTCGGAAACGGTGCATGTAGAAAAAAAAACATTTCAAATAAAATGAAAGCTAATTAAATTTCCTATAAAATTCTTTCTATACATATTTGTCGAATTCCTAACGGTTTCTGAGACATACGTTATTGAAAATCTGGGTGCAAGCGGTACGTACCATATAAAAAAAAACTATTTTGAAAATTATATATAGAATATCACGTATAATAATATTATGTCGATACTTATACTACTGAGAATGTTTCCTGGTTAAAATATAATACCAATACATAATATTATATTCATCTAAAAGTGTATTGTGTAAAGCTAATATTTTCAGAATATTACAGAAATTTTATTCTTAATAATCTATATTATTATAATAGAAAAGAATAATACTTCCGCCATTATTTTTACTACTTACTTGTTTACACTCTTAGCTTAATAAATCAAAATAATACTCAATAAAATTGAAAGAAGTCTGCTTTTATTGCCATAATCTTATTTAAGACCGCAAATCTTTTGTAAATTGTGTCAAATATATCATAATATATTGTTTACCTGTGTGGTATTTTTCTGTTACCTATGTTTAGCATAGCAAGGCAAGGAGCATTTTGATGTTATTTATAGACAAATAAAACGGGCAAACAATGAATGTTTCAGAATGTTTATATGTGTCGGCACTTTTTGTAACATTCTGTACTTGGCCATACACACAACATGAGAAATTTGAATTCGTATTTTACGAATTTTATGATAAGCAATATTGATATTTATTTTCTTCAATATTTAGGAACGTTATTCAAATTCAAAATGTTCACGTATCAAAACGACTTTATTAGTATATCTAGCCAGAGCGTTGGAGCGGATTTGGAGCAGGAGCACGGAGCAGTGGAGCAATGGGGTTTTACCCGGAGCAGGGGCACCGAAAATAAAATTAGTAGTGGTCTACTGCTCCGGATGTTTTAATTTATTATTAAATTTTCATCCTAAAATCTAATGAAATAATATTATTTGACACTGCAGCACTGCCGATTGATAAATAACCTCACTTTTTTTTTTAAACATAAGAGGCAAATAATGAAAAAGGATTTCCTGTCGGTAATTTTATTTAATAGAATCAATAATGAAAATGACGATTATTTTTATATTTTTATTTATTTAACTATTTGTATACATATAATACTTTTTAAAACTTTTTAGTCGGAGCGGAGCAGACCCTGGAGGGGAGCTGGATCAAGTATTAGGTCCCGGACCGTAGCTGGAGCGGAGCAAGTTAAAAAAGGGTCCGCTCCAACCCTCTGTATCTAGCTGTTTGTTACATTAAGGAACGATTTCTATTTTCAGTGTTCGCGATTGTCGTAAAAAACAACAAATTAATGATATAGACAATGTAACAACTTTATGATTATGTCAGATAGATGAAACCTAAATACTTACCCCAATGCGTTAAATCCTCTCAAAAATCCTACGACTATGCCGAAATCGTCATAGGTATATTTGATTGAATATGAAGTCCGATCCCATCTCTACCACGACGTCCCATAACAAAAGCTACCAACGCGCACAAACCGCCCCATCCTTTGTGAAATGTCAAACATTCATTTCGTATAATAAATCAGGCTCTCATTCATTTTTGACTTACCTATAAAATTTTCATACATTATCCCTGAGAATGATGTTGTAGGTAGGGAATATTATGAGATAGGTACCAAATATATATTAATTTTATTATCCTTCTTCCTCCAGCTGTATTCATTATCTCTCGCCCAGATTGTATTGATCGTGTTTAGTGGGTTCAAGTCCCATTCGGTTCAAGTTTTTTTCCAAAGATTTTTTTTGAACAAGTATGTTTTTGAGTCTGTTCCAAACTAAATGTACACAATAAACACTATTTTATTCAAATTGCGATGTTACGTGATTTTAATCGACACGAAAATAATTTTAAAAAGTAAGTCAACTTACATGTTATTGATTAGGTTCATATTTATCTTCGGTACATATGTGGATCGCTATTAAATATAGCAATAGTGTTTGCGATAAAGTATAATATTATCTACATCAGTGGTTACTAAGCTTTTTATCGCCGCGGACCGGTCAACGTTTGATAATTTAACCGCGGTCCGCTGAGGGGGAGGGGGGGACGTTGGTTGTTTATATTTTAGATTGCTTTGATTTAATAATTTTATTTAAGTGTGTTGCGTATGTCCAGTTTATTCCGTTGTTTTGTTTTGGTTGCTGTCATTGCAGAAAACCCCTCTTCACACAGATAGGATCTCGGAAATGGCAATAGGGATTTAAGTGGTGTGGTGGTAATCTCAGGGTATTCCGCCAAGATCTTAATCCAGAACACTGGCAGAGTTGTTGTCTCGAACGTAGTTTTAAGATAGTGATGTCTCTCGGCTCCCGGTTAACCTCTCGTCCATGGAATGTCGCACAAACCCAAAAGAAATACACCACAGTAAATAAAATGGAAATAATTTAATGTTCCTTGGGCGGCCCGGTACCATTTGATCCACGGAGCGGTACCGGTCCGCGGACCGTGGGTTGGGAACCATTGATCTACAATCTACATGATAGGACTCTTGTCATTATTAACACATTTCACAGGGTTTTCTCAACCTTCCGAAACAAACAATTTCAGTTAACCATGCAAAATACGTTGTTGATTTTTTAGTATGACAGTTTCCATAGTCGTAGCACAATAAAAATCAAAGGGTAAAGGTATATAGTGAATCAAATAACGCATACAAATAGGTATATTTTGATACTAGAATCTTCTTTTCTATTCTACCAATCCTAATGTCCAGGAATGTACTTACACATAA
Source organism: Rhyacophila brunnea (assembly GCF_057557595.1). NCBI lineage: Eukaryota > Metazoa > Arthropoda > Insecta > Trichoptera > Rhyacophilidae > Rhyacophila > Rhyacophila brunnea. The sequence goes on along the minus strand of NW_028232796.1, from coordinate 365,542 downwards.
TATTAGGTATCATAGTTTACCTACTGTTGTACAACGCAATCATTTAAATAAAAATGGTCGGATATCCGCAATTAGCCCGAGACGACTCCGTCATGTTCACAGTAAGAGAGGAAGAGACCCGTCGAGAGACTGAAATTTCGCTGAAGATATAGTGCAAAGAAAACCGCTAGGGAGCTATTGATTGTTGGCGAGTGAGGAAGAATATCGGAAGACTGAGGAGCTAATACTTCGATCGTAAAATAAGAAGAAAATACGTCATGTTTGTACCCGCAGACTGTAAGTACCAACTACAAGCTATCTTCATTATATTATAATCTGGTATATAGGTACCTACGTATAATGTCGTTATGTAGAACCTGTTAAATTTGGTATTTCATATTTAGTGGGCGCCTAGCTGATGAAATACAAATGGAAATGGACCGCATATATCGCTTGGCGAGTGGAAAATGGTTGTATAAAAAATGTAGTCATACACTTATACAGTAATATCAAGACACTAAACACACAGGGCCAAATTGACATCCGCTGGATTGACGATGTTATTAAGTTCGGCCGATGTGGATGTCTTTAAAACAGAGAAAAATGGAAATACTGCATCTAGCAGGTAATCGACGCCTTCTGATGAAGATGATTATTAGAGCATAATAATATACTGAATAGATAAACTTGCAATACATTATGGTAGGTATTTACCGTAAATAATATGTACAATAAGATGACACAGTATGACAGTTATTATAATAGTAATGAATATTATTTTGTTTGTTAATATCAATATCATAGATTAAATAAAATATTAAGTTAGTATACCAATATAATATTTAATAACAATCTGAAAAGTCAAAATATGTTAATGTTGTTTACAAGGTATCACATACTATAGGTACAAATCAGATATCATAGTGTTTACTTGCCTAAATACTTTTTTCTTACCATATTGGGAGCTTATTGTGTCAAATTAACCATTGTGCTGCAAAGACATCTGTCCGTTTGCATAAAAGAAACGATCCAAGATACCCAAGAGTCAAAACTTGTATTGTTCGTGCAAGTTTCTCTTACCATGCGAGTAGGTATTTCATATGAATACAAAAAGAATATTCCTCGCTTCAGTACTTATCAATATTTTTTGCTATTGGAACCCTTAATAGAAAATATAATAATATGATACCGAATTTTATTTTCATTCGGTTACATCGGTTCTATGTAAGCATATTGTGCTTCTTTTATGTGTTAATAATGAATCCGTGCCTCACAAATATATATTATGAAAACACATTACAGAAAATTTTATTTGCAACGTCGTCTCGGAATAACTCTTGCTGACAAAAATTTTAGATCTTGAACTTGGTATTTTTAAAAATAATATTATATAAAGTAAAATATTAACATTTGGCTATTTTTTACATCAATACTATTTTTTTCTGATACCTTATGTCAACGACATTAATATGGACGAATCATCTGGAAAAAAATGACACTCACTTTTTTGTCGGGTCTGCCGAATGGCATAATCTGTTCTAACGCCATTACAATAAAGGTGATATTGCTATAAATTCCCGATGCTTTTTGTCGTGTCTGCCGAGTGGTTTGGTTCGAACAGGTTCGCTCAAATGAACATTGACACTAGAAACACTGTTCTAACGCCATTACAATAAAGGTGAAATTGCTATAAATTTCCGATGCGTGATATCGCATAATGGAAATTGCGTGACGTCTACCTATGCATGTGCGAATGTCGCTATGCACGAATTTACTTGATAGCTACTGTATTGAGTGCGTTGTCCATTAATAATGTCATTGCCTTATGTTTATATTTTATGCATTATAATTTGGAAATACTTGCCGTGTAACATTTTCTTTTTGAATCATATATTCACTTGGTATGGGTTTCTATTTATTATTTAATTCATGGAAATGTAGGACCTATACAATCATAACATTTTTGAGGACGTAGTATACTTTCGAATCACTGACTGTAGCATTAATTTTCGAACAGTATGATGTTCATTACGTAATGTCATATAGCAATGCATAATATCGACTAAGTACAAATTAATAATATAGAATGTATTCATAACTAGTTTAACGTCAAGGGCTATCTCAATTACATCACCATGTTCAATCCGAAGATTTTTGTTTTTTACGTGAAATGAATGATGGCCACTTGTTCAACCTAGTTGGTTAATAATTTGGAAACCAGTACACACGTGAATTTATCAGATCCGGGATTTGAACTTGGGACCCTCGAAATTATTATTTTCATTATAATACTATTTATTATGTCTAATATTTTGGTCTTCATAATTCGATTGTAATCCTGACATTTTAAATGCATGAATCGTAAAATGAACATAATTATTATATCCACAAAACATTACACATTCCAAATAGCGTACGCAATATACATAAGTAATATTTTATTTGTTCTTTTTAAATCCACCGAAACCTTGATTTCGATGTGACGTTACATAAATATTAAATTTATCAATACAAATATCATAATACTATTTTTAGCATTGTTCTTTTTACTTATCTCGCCTCCCTTCAGTAAGCAGTCCTCGCAACTGTAACTGTCTTGTGACAGGAGACGTATTTTCCATGATTTGATCCAATGACATATTAAATGGACAACTCACTTCATACCCGGCGCGCACGAGAAATTGTGCATGAAAGTCATTCACAGATGTATAGGTAGATGTCACGTGACCATATGACGTATCCGTTTCCATTATGCGATACAAGTTTCGAGAATTTATAGTAATATAACCTTTATTGTAATGGCGTATTAGTGTCATGACTCATTGCGTTAGAAACAGATTCTCGGTTACTTACGACTTCTCGGAGATTAGACGCAAGTGAGACAGCGCATCACAGGCGACTGTCCAATGGTTTCTGTCATTCAATTGCATTGAATAAACATTATCTTAAAATGGCGTTTTATAAATAATAAATAATACTAACACATGAAAAGTGATATCCCATCTTTCTTGGAGTGTTTAGTAGATTTTTTTTTACAATTTTTAACTAGGCACATTGGCATTTTGTAACACAATAATAACGGTGGAGTCGAAACCTGACAGTCAGAAATTTTGTATGGGCAGACCCAGCGGTGTCGCCAGACCGCTTGCAAGCAGAATGTTCATTTGAGCGTAGGATACCGATATTAAAATATGAATTTCGCCATCCGGCAGACCCGACACAAAGTGAGTGTCATTTTATTTTCTAGATGATTCGTCCATATTAATGTCATTGATTTGATCACCTAAAATCTAAAATGCATAGAAGACGACATCATAAGAAAAATAACAAGAACGATTTAGGAACTTATGGAATCTAAAGGCATTATAATAAATAATAGCTTATAGTAAATTAATATACCTAAACAATATAAACCAATATTGTAATATGTGCACACTTTATGCGCCACTGTTTGAAGATCGCTAATACAGAGTCGAAGAAAACTACCGTGTCATTTTAATTCGGACTGCATGTTAGCATGGACCGGTGTAAGATATAGGTAGGTACCTTTGTACATTTTTTCAAACAAATGAACAGTATTTGCGGTGTATACCTATTTACCTTATTTTTATACCCAAGTTTACCCGTAGAATAGGAAATAGAAATTGATTTCAGAGTAACACTGATCCTTTATGCGTGACCACAGGTAAACATCCAAAGGTAGTAATATTTATACTTTATAACAAAGAGAAAATGGAAACTATTTTGACAATATTGATCTTTTGTTACGCAATTTTATAAGAAATTGTATCAAAGGTATCTCAACAATAATGCTATAGTTATAATGGGTATGTCATAAAACCATATAATTTTCTTGGTGTGTGGGATGCTGCCGTTGTTGATATAAATAAATTATTGACAACCGCCTTGCTAAGAAATAAAATCGGAATAATGAAAATAGCTGTTTTCAAAAACATTACAATCGCATAGTAGGTAATACACATTCATGAAACGTTTTCTTTTTATTTACCTTTCACACTACATATCCATATCATAATATAATCTACAACTTATAAAGATTTTTTAATAATAGAAGTGAATAGCCACTTGCTCAACCTATTAGTTCTATACTCTGATGACACCAAACATACATTGAGAAACAATATGTATTTGCCAAACCCGTAGTTCGAACCTGGGACCTACGCGCGACATTATAAGTCGAAGCGTTAACCGCTTGGCCATCGTGGATGGTATATTGTTATTTTATTCATTCTGAACACAAACGATTTTAATACTATCGATCGAAGGTACTTGATGGAATTTAAATTTAAATCCATTGGAATACAAAAGATTTTATTAATTACTAATCCAATTGATTAATTAATAAGTCATTATTAGGTACACGTAAATGATAGTTTTAGGAAATCAGATAAAATAACAATTAATAGATAGCTAATTGTAAATTTAATAATAATTAATAAATAAATAACAATTACAGTCGAGTTACAGCTAAGGACCAAGCCACAAGGCGCTGAAATTAATACCGCAACGCAACTTAAGACAATTTGCAATTATTAGCCCATGGACATAATTGCAAGTATTTTATTAATTTAAATCTAGAATCTAGGCATTTTGTCCTAGATTCATATTGTGTATAACCATATAAGCATACATATTGTGATGATGTCAATCGTGTACGAGTACGGGATATAAAATTACAGCTTAAATGCAGTTCAATGATATGGGATGCGTTTATCCAATTAGTTAAAATGTATTTAATTAATAATTACATAAATTTGTTTGTATGCCATGTTGTAAAAGGTTGGAATTTGTCATGTTCATTATAATATGTAAAATAAAAAAAAAAAATTTAAATTAGGTACCTATTACTATATCAATAGTACTTATAGGTATATTAATCAGCCAACAATTAGAAAGATATTTTCGTAGATTAGTAGGTAATATACTGTAGTGGTACAATAATTTAAGATCTTATTTAGGTATGAAAAAATATTCACCACTGCTCACAATATTATACCGATTATATTGCGTAGGTACCTAGTTACAAATTCATTTAACTTATTTTTATTGCCAATTATTTATTTAAAGATTATTAGAGAATAAAAATGTATTGCCAACACAAACATACTGTACCTAAAAATTTACGAAATTACCATATAAGAAATCCTTTCACGACATTACATATTTGCGTTCTTGATGATATTATCAAAAAAATTAAATGATGAATAAAGCGGACCTCATTGCGAGAAAGGCACAAGCATTTATTGTCATACATTCCTTCATAAATGCACGTTTCACTTCTACTTCTTCTCGTAGATAGCTTATCAGAAACACAGAACAAAACAACAGAAAATAAGGTAAAGCTGGTGATATGCAAAGTCGAACGGACAAAAACGTTGCCAAGTCGTAGTTGCAGAAACAATCTTAGCGCATATTATATAATAATAAAAACATAGAATTTAAATTTTTATGGACCTAAGTTTTGTACTATTCTATTTAGGTCGTTTTTTGCGACCCGCGTTTCGCCTTTCGGCATCTTCAGGCGCCGTGTACACTACGTGTAAACCCGGGTCGCAAAAAACGACCTAAATGGAATAGTAGACAACTTAAATCCATTAGAATTTAAATGCAAATTCCATCAAGTACCTTCAGTCGATAGTATTAATATTATAGAATTAAAATTTAACTTTTGTGTGGATCACAAAATAGGTGGACGAAGACTAATATTAAAAACATTCCTAAGAAAACAAAAATACATATTATTATACTATTCGCATCTACTTATCGCAAAATGTGAAGTCAATAATTAATATTCTTCAATAAGGTATCAGAAAATTACTGGACTATTCTCCCAAAAGTAATGATAGAGAGTAATAATAGACATAAAATTTCTCGAATATTCAAGAAGAAGCACAGTAATAGATGAAAAAAAGTTGAATCATTAAATTTTTAAACAAATTAGTAAACACTTTGCCACACACATTTTCTATCACGGATGCTGTGCTTTAAGTATGTTTTCTCTATTCTATATTGCTCTATCTTCTTATATATCTTCTCTATCTTGCGATCATATAATTGGTATTCAAATTATATCACGAGGACCTATTATAGGAGGAAAATTCTGTTTTTCCCTTTTGTAAATAAAGCTCGACACTCATATGCAATTAAATTTGATAGTTTTGAATCTGGAGTTGAATTTCACCTCAAAACCATTTTATCAATGATTTCTAGTTTTTTTTCTCTTACTCAGAAGAATATCTCTTATCGTGTCTGTTTTATTAACTATTAGAATGTATTTAAAATTATCATTAATAAAATAAAGCTTTTCTATGTTATGCCGTTTTCTAACCAACATGGCAAAAAACAAAACTAACCAAGTCACGAGAGAGTCCATTGTTACGTGACCGCGGGCCATAAATTAAAATAAACTTTCACGAAAATCGGCTAAAAATGCATAACTAATGCGTTCTACCAAGAAATCTCCTCGCTGATTGCATATTTGCCTTTCAACAACCTGCAAACGTGTATCCAAATATCGACTGTTTATATAATATTATATAGGATAAAGCTTAATTTCCATGGACTATGATTATGCAGTTATAGAATGCATTAAAAGCTATATAAACTTTTGAAAATCAATAACAGACTATTTATTAAATATGAGAAAAAATATTAAATTTTTATTCAAATCTAAATAATATACACAAGAGTGTTAAAGATGTGTATTATATTCTTATTAATGAAAATACATAACCTCAAAAACCTCAGATACACACATATTAGAATAAAAATCCTAGACATGTATTTTAAAATCGTATTTTTTCATTAATCGGAAAAGCTGCTAAGAAAGAGTAACTATAATAATTTTATTTCAATCAATAAAATAACGCATTTTCTGTCATATTTTAGGTAATTTATTTTTGTTTCGAGTTGATAGGTGTCCTGTTCATTATACCTAATATTCCTCTAGGAGTGAGGTATCTATGGATAAAATAAAAGTAAATTTCAGAATTAGATTTTTCATGGTCAGTTGTGTGCCATTATCGCAATCCAAGTTCAATCTCTGCATCCAATCCTGCACCCTAATCCCTTATAGTCCTCATCACTCCTCATCCATACCGTCAATGTATCTAATTCTTAGTATACCCTCGCCCTAGATCGCTTCTGCTGTGGTACTGACCCAGTCAGGATGTTCTGTGTTCTGCCGTCTGGCAATCTATAGATGTGACCCACCCATCGCAGTATTTGTAACTTGCCGATGGTTTGCTGTTTCAGATGTGCTCATGATTATTTTTTCTGGAAGGTTAATTTTGGTTCAAAGATCCTTAGCAATATTTTTTTATTGGCTTATTTTCTTTGGTCTATGTTAGCTGGGTAGACATAGTATTTCACCACCATAAGTTAGCACTTGTTTTATTATGATTCCATAAGATATTTATTATCAATTTAGGTATTTTTGACCTTAGTACCTATTTGTTTCCTACAGTTTTGACGAATTTCAGCTTTTCTCTTCTTGTTATATATTTCTAATCCCTCGTATACCTATAACGTCATCTATACAAATTATATATTTTTTTGCACGCTTCCCATTGGTGGCTTAAAATAATCTCCTAAAGTACGTGGTTTTATGGAATTATTTGCGGTCTTCAATTCTTAATTCCTGAACTGCTTTGTGTTAAGCTTCCTTTTTTAGGGAGCTACCGTTGGCAATCATCCCCTGATTATATCGAGTCGCAATAACTGTCCTGGATCCATATGCATACAATAATTGAAAAAAAAATTCACAGGCACACATTGCATTATTCAAACGTGTGACTCGCTAATCTCAAGCACTATCTATTTATCTGCGTTGGGTAGCTAATAAAGTATAAGATAATAATTAATTATTTATCTAAATTGTGTAGGTATCTACTTATAATAATCAAAATAGTTTTGCATACAATTTTGGTAAAAAAATACTCCATATGAAAATTAATAAATAAATGATACTTGACAATATTAAGAAGACATAACCAAAATAACTAAGTTTTTTAAGTCATCGCAGGGTCAATTAATTACTACATTAGTATTGATGTTTTATAATTATTCAATTACTTAAACATGAATTAAAAAAAAACGCTGTCATCATCACATATAAAAATTTCTTTTTCATTTGACCTTTGATTGCAAATAATAATACCTTAATTCGTTTGTGAAATACCTTAATTGATTTGAGTAGCAAATAAAATTTGCTTCAAGCAAATTGTAATTGCTATCTTGTAACTTTCTATTTATTATTGAGTGGGTACCTTTGTTTAATGACGTGTTACATGAGTGTACATATGATTACACTATTGCTGTTAACAGTGATAATACATCTTTTATAGAACAATGTTTTTATTTTAAGAAATAATATATTCTTGTGTATTTAACACCATTTTTAATCGATAACTTTCAATTATTAAATTATTTATAGTATGTAAGTCAACTATTAATCGGTTTGCATTGTTTAAAATACAACTTTTTTGGGTTTCCATAAATATTTTGTTCGTTAAAATTCATATAAGTGTGGAAAAGCTTTCAAAACATTGATAAAATTATTGTGGACAATCTCAGTAAAATAATAAATGTTATGACATTATAGAATAATATAACGACAATGATATTGTTCATGCAAATAATTTAATGTTTCATTGTGAAGATTTTAATCAACATAATACATTTTAAAAATACCAATAATATTTTAGTCTTGCGAATTCATTAATAATTATAGTATTTACTAGTCTCTTTACAACCTTACCGTTCAACATTTAAGAGAATTTAAAAAAATGATTTATAAAAAAACAAATAAATTTTAGTTAACATTATCATTCATTAAACATATAGTATTGATAGTGTCTCACGTTCAAAAGAAGGCTCCGTTTACTATGACTGCACGAAATTACAGGTCAAATCTAACAAGAGGTCACGATTTAAAATTTTCACTTTTAGTCATTCATGACAGCCGTGAGGCACTCTCATCTCATCTCATCTCATCTGACGTTATGTATTCGCAAAAACTACTTGTCAGACAAATCAAAAAATGGCAAGTAGGTACTTGGCCAATTTTCCGTACGTCGTAATGTAGTGGATTATAAAGACGTGGTACCTACCCTTTTTGTCCAATAATTTAAGTGATGTTATTATATTATTGTTATATTAATAGTAGACATGTCCGACGTATCTTGATCGACCGCAAGTAACATAAATAGTAATCGACTCGTGAAAATGTGAAAAGCGCGTACATTCAATTTTAAAATAATATGATTTTATCAGCAAATATTATTTACATTTTCTTAACTAGCTTACTTTGTAAGTCTTTTCAAAATAACCATAAGAAATATTCGCATTGCATCACTCACGGCGTGTCGCAAGAGTGAGAAAAAGAGAAGATGTGCCTGTATGAGCTTTAAACTGATGCGAGGTATCCTCTTACTGTCACGCAGTAGACTATTTTCACAAGTTTTTAGACGCGATTTTAGTTAAACGTTTCTTTTCTTTCTTTCGATCATATGAAATCCTGATAGGATCATAATATGGGCCTCCATAGAGTAGAGGTTTGTATTAACAGATTTTGTTTTTTTTTTACGAGAAATGGATGTCAGCCACTTGTTCAATCTATTAGGCCCATGCCCTGACAGATACAAATTGAAAAACAATATGTGTACTTGCCAGACCCAGGATTCGAACCTGGGACCCACGGCGTTATAGTCTAACGCTTAAGCCTCGCGACCACCGTGGGCGTAAAAAACGTTTAATAGTCGTTTAATAGTTTTGATTAAAACATTTTTTAACAAAACGGATATTTTACTTTTACTATGTTAAAATATTTTAGTTTGAATACAGTATTTTCATAATATTTCCAATTAATAAAACTAAAATTAGTATTACATCAGCTGTTTTTGTTAATCATATTTACATTATTATAATGAACTGTATACTACTATATGAATATTATAATAACTAATTTCCACCATGCGACAATTAGTCGACACGTCTCTCCTGAGTAAATTAACTAGGTGCTTTTTAAAATATATATTTGATGAAATTGGATTAATATACCATTACAGTTATCTTTATAAGCAAAAGAGGAAAATGTTTTTTATTCAGCGTTGATTGAAGGCTCTTTCTATTCGAAAAATAATAAACATACCAATAGAAGAAATTACCTCTATTTTTTTTTCAAAAAATTGATAAACTATTGCCAATGAAATGCTTCTTGCGTTTATTTTATAATAACATTATTTTATAACACCGATACAATAATACATAATAATATATTAAATTAATAATTCGTAGATGTTCAGATATTTGAGTACTTTCAAGAAGAAGAAGAATATTACCTAGCACGTCAGTAAATAATTCTTAATGATTCAATATTCAACAAGTATTTTATTAATAAAACCTATAAGTACCAATAATAATTTCTAGTGTCGATAAGATAATTTTTCTAATTCTATAATTGGCGATACATAAAAAACTAAAAAAAAATAACAGAAAACTTAAGTTATGTACATGTTGTGTACGTCTTGAGTTTTTATTTGTTATGTCCACAATGTTTTGTTTTCTTAAATAAATGAATACATAAATAAATAAATACATTTTAAAGTAGGTAAGTACCTGTTTCCATCCTGTATGACTAACAAAAGTATTGACGAATTGATTTCCATCACTTGAAACAAAGATGTTATAAAAACTTAGGTAGGTACATCGTTTCCTGATCCTATATAATTAAATTGCAGTTTAATATTTTAATGTAACGATATAATAATTATGACTTATATTATGATTATGTACAATATTAATATTTTCTCAGAAGTGTTTTTCAAAAATTATGTATGTTCAATAATTAGAAAGGTACATTCTTAAATCTTGTGAATTATTCGTTGAATAAAAGAAATAGTTAATTAAAAATTAATAATTAATACTGAACAACGTAATAAATAATAATAATATAACTATGTATTAACCTTTTCATTAATAGGTATAGAAACCACCAACTATAGGCATTTAGTTTAATTTTTTTAATAACAACTTACCTTTATAATTGCGCAAAACAATTAATAACTGCTTTGTTTGAAAAAATGAATTTTAATGGAATCGAAAATTTTAACAAAATTATTAAGAAAAAAATATTTATAATAAAATAAATAATTAATTACACAGTATTTTTTTTTATAAAAGACAAATTCTTAAAAATATTGTAGTTCATATAAATTGTATATAATATTTATATAATAATAATTTTGTATATAATAATATTTTAATAGTATTTTTTAATTTCTTTTTTTTAAATCAGTGAGGCGTGACACTATGAAAGTTGTTTCAGCCTTAATTATATTAATTTTATCACGATAAAGCCCACTGTGGATCTTTGTCATAAAAATGTCAATTAATTGTAATATTTCCAAGTCAGTAAAATAACTTTCAACAGCCCCTCTGTATTTTGACATGATTTGTTTACAAATAATTACGTTAAGGTTATTTAACAGTCACCCTGTTTACCTGTGCAAACAAGGAAGCCTGAGATAATACGTACCGGAAGCAATTACGTTTGCAACTAACTGAGCACTGAGCACTGCTATAAAATCATCATTTTCATGTCACTGTAACATTTTTACATGAAATACTTTAAATTAAAACATACTTTGTTTTATTTTTATTATAATCCTTTTATACGTTTTATTATGTAGGTATAATGCCACAATCGCTAATTTAAAAATTTATAGCATAATATTTTTTTAGATTTTTATTTAAGTACCTACACTTTTTTGACATACTAAAAATATATTTATCCAAAATATACATTGTTTTATTAATTAACCATTCGAAAAAAATATATCAATAATATGATAGGGTAAGGCGATGGTATAAAATCTCTTAAAATAACCCGGCATTTGTACCTACTAACAGTACTAACACAAAAGTTGAAAAGCCGAAGAAAAGCCTTGCTTTAATAAAAATAAGATGTGGAATTTTTTTTTGTTGGATTACGTTATCAGGCACACCAAATTTAATACGAGTATATAATAGTATCAAAATAAAAAGTGCCACCACTCAATGAAATTAAATAATATTGTGTCTCTTTCTTTATGGGCGTATCCATTACCGAAAGTTGACGATGATTTTGACCATTTTTTTCCAGTCTGTCACTGCCCAGCTCGAATCTGTCTATGATTCTGCCAGGACCTTCGGCCGCGCCAAAAGTGGCTGACCTCCTGGTGCTATCCCAAATTTACCATCTTCTATGATATTGTACGTACATATTATTTTAACAGCATCAAATAAAATTAAGTTTTTTTTGTTATGTATAACACAAACTTGTGAAAAACAAGAGTTAAAACAATACTTACAAGAGTCCATCTCCCAGAGCATTTTGCAGTACATAGATTCAAAGAATTAGATGTATACGCCGAGAGCTTTTGTGGCTTTATCGTGTTACGCCTGATCCATTTAGACTTTGCCCGAAGGTTTTCAGTATGTTTGTATACAACTGTGATGCATTAATCGTAAATTTTCAACAAAATGGGAATTTAGTACCTATGTATTTTTTAATATATTTTGCGTTCACGCTTCGTTTTGCTGTTGTTGTAAGTTTCATGTTTTGGCAGTATGCAACATGAACATAGTAGGTACCTACATAATAAATTTCACCATAATTGTTCAGAATAATTATTTATTGAGTTAAATACCTACCTATATTTTGTTAATATTATCAAAATATATTTCAACAATTTTCCGCCCCTTAAATCCAGCTGCCCGGATACTTGCCAAGACTTTATTTACTTAAACGAAAAGCTAAATTATAAATTTAAGACGTTCACAACATGACATTAGCAAACAAAGAAACAGTGTAAAGAAGAATATATGCAGTATCACAAAAACAGTATTAAAAGTAAAGTTAAATGTACCTACTTACAAAAATTATAAAAAAAAAATATAAAAAATATAAATTATGAAACATGGAAGCACACGAGTATGCCGAATGAGCAAAGTGGACCATATTTTAAGAATTTATAAAACAACGTCCACCTATACTCATCCTCACGTGGGTGGAATATATCAACATCCGAAGCGATTTGGTTGAACAGAGTTATTGGCCTCCCAATTGGCATTACCAATGGCAGGTGAGTTCTGCTCCTCGAGAGAACGAACAACTGATGCACCCAATGTCTAAGATAGTAAAGTTATCAGGGACACACAAGTCAATACTACCAAGAATGGCAGAGTTCTCATTTACACCACGTATAAGTGACTCACGGAGGACTATATTCTGGAGGCTAATAAATTTACTGCGCGTTTTTAATACATATAGGAAACAAGTGTTGTTAATAATTAATCAATTCATATTATTAAATGATATTTTGCGGCATTGAAAGTGTTGGCTAAATTATTTCATTATTGACTGAGGAGTATTTCTTTCAAAAGGAACATTTTCATTTAACGACATCATATTCCGATAGTAATATTTCTCTCGGAAAAGTAAATAACAAAGGCGCATTAAGATTAGAACTATGTGAAAGTCGTGACGCTTTTGAAGCGAAGGAAAATTGCCCGAGATCAGACCTATAAAAATAGTGAAGGATAAGATGACTGCGTGCTATATTGTGCTCACATTTTTATAATACTTACCGTTTAAAAAAAAAAAAAATCGGTTAAGTACATGTTCAAACACGCGTGTTAACATGATCTCACTTCATTTATCGTTTATCAATTTAGGGCTACGGCTGTATGTTGTAGCTTAGCCATTGGGAAATCCCGAAAGAAATGACGTATTTAAAAAAAATACTACCTTATTCTATATCAATAATTATTATAAAACAAACATTATTCGTAGGATGTTTATCACATTTGAATGATCAAAGACATAGCTATATAATCAGTACCTTTAGAATTATCTTCAAATGTGTTAATCGTGTCCATTTTTGAACAATAAAATGCCTAATTCTTGTCAAATTTGGGATCGAATTTGGGGCGAATGTTTTATCGTAAATATGTCACTATATAATGTCAACATTAATATTACTAATGGTATTGTAAATGTGTTTAAAAATTAATAAATCTAAAAAATCTTAGCACCACTGTACTTGGATGTACTGAAATATGACTATATTCTAAAAAATTGGAGCGAGAGGTTTAAAAGAATACCATGTTATGTAATAAAAATACTTTATGCAGTCATCAAATGTTTAAAATAAATATAAAGGATAATAAGGCTTCAAAATTATATAAATAAATTATCTACAACGTTTAAGGAATGTCCAGGGTTATGCTCTGAAAATAACATAAAAGCTCCATTTTGACCTACGCTGAGCATGTGGGCCGTTAAGGCTAGTTTCAAAATCAAAAGCTTACTTGATGACCGTATCCTAATATTTTTAGACATCGCATAAAATACGTAGGTGAGGTAATACATATTTGTTTATGAACTTATATTACATTGTATGCAGTTGGATGCAATCATCCCACAACGAGGGTCGTATAATTGGCTGACTTATCAATGATCGAAATTTAGTAGATACTAAATATAATAGCGGAAATGGGGGTAACGCGGAATCTAGCATAAAGAATAAATGGGCAATTAACGGTGGTTAACCTCACATTGTTGCTTTATAATTATGCGTGGTGCCTGTTGATAATGCGAAAAGCACTTCACCTGCTATGTCAACTCATTTTGTGCAATTTTAGATCACGGTCTATTATAATATGACTTTTTTAATGTCGAAAAAAATGTTATATTTTTAATGGTACATATTCAACGGAGGGGTTCTTATAAAGATAAAACTCAAAATTATTTATTTACATAATATAATGAATGAACATTAAAAATTATAAATTTAATAAGTCGTTAACGTGACATGAAATAAAAACACAGAAATATAAGTAAAACACCCATACAGCGTTCCCTCTTATAGAGTATTTTCCTATAGCGTTTGCGGCAGTTCCTTCTATAACGGACCCCTCCGATAGCGCAGTTTTCTTATAAAACGCTACATTTTCAAGGTCAAATTAAAATTTTCATGAATATATTATATTGTAACTACATATATATGTTATAGATGTAAGTATATTTCTTATGGCGTGTATGTATAAAATTTTTGAAAAATGTTTAATTTGCAGATTTCGGGCAATTCACTAAATACAATTAAAAGAACATAGCCTCAAGTTTTGTATGGGCGCCTAACGTACTTTACTTATAGCGAGGCCCCAACTTTTACGCTATAGGGGTGTTTACACTAATTACTTATTAGAAAAACGTTATAAAAATAGTACAAAAAAGTAAAAGCAAAAATTATAAATTTCTCCAAAGTACCTACACACAAATGAGCTAAGTAGACCCTATTTTTAAAACTTATAAAACAACGTCCACCTAAACTTTACCTTACGCAGGTGGAAGATTGTTATCGCCCGCCAGATTGACATTACCAATAGCAGTTTAGTTCTGCAACTTGGTAGAACAAACAACCGACGCTATGTAGAATAAGAGAGTTCCAACTGATGCGGGGTCCAAACAATAGACCCACTATCAAGCCTGCTCCGAATTAAGCGATAAGGAATGAAAATATCCGACTCATAAATTTTTGGTAAAAACTAATTAAGTAGGTATGTAATTATTTGAAAAACTTCCTATACTTCCTGATGCTATATCTCAATATTGTGTACATTCTTCTTCGTCTTAGTCATTTCCTAATTCCTGAGGATCATGACAACCCTTAAATTCTCGGCTTTTGAGCAAAAATGGTATTATTTCAAAATATGTGAGAACTAAATGTACTGGATACTAGATAAATAATAACATGATTAATTTAATGGCGTTTAGTTTTATTGAGTAAATTTTACCACGTTTTTATAAGCTCGTATTCTTGTTTGTCCGGTACAGATTTTTTCTTGTGTGTCCAGTCCTTTTTTTTTCTTGTTTGTCCATGTTTTGTATTGGACGATTGAAGATTTTTAACTTACTTCCCGACTAGCTAAACATTTGAACCTTTTAGAATATATCAGAACACGACGACAATGCATTCTTATGAAACTTTTGTGCTATTTTCAAAGCATGATCCTGGACATTCCTTAAACAGTGTAGATAATCTATTTACATAATTTTGAAGCCTTACTATCCTTTATATTTATTTTAAACATTTAATGACTGCAAAAAGTATTTTTATTACATAAAATAGTATTTTAAACCTCTCGCTCTAATGTTTAAGAATATAGTCATATTTCAGTACGTCCATGTGAAGTGGTGTTAAATTTTTTTAAATTTATTAATTTTTAAAAGCATTTATAAAATCATTAGTAAAATTTATGTTGACATTATTATAGTGAAATATTTACAATAAAAATTATATTGATAATCTCTGTGATCCCAAATTTGACAAGATTTAGGCATTCAGGCAAAAAATGGACAAGATTTACACATTTAAAGATGATTTTAAAGATACTGATTATAAGCTATGTCTTTGACCATTCAAATGTGATAAACATTCTACGAATAATATTCGCTTTATAATAATTATTGACCTAAGAATAAGGTAGTATTTTTTTTTAAATACACCATTTCTATGGGCATTTTCCAGTGGCTAAGCTACGGCCGTATGTTGTAGCTTAGCTACTGGGGAACGCCAAAAGAAATGGCGTATTTTAAAAAAACACTACCTTATTCTTAGGTCAATAATTATTATAAGGCAATCATTATTCATAGGATGTTTATCACACTTGAATGGTCAAAGACATAGCTTATAATGAGTATCTATAGAATTACCTTCAAATGTGTTAATCTTGCCCATTTTTTGAATAATAAAATGCCCAATTCTTGTTAAATTTGAGATCACAGAGATTATCAATATATTTTTTTATTGTAAATATTTCACTATAATAATGTCGATATAAATTATACTGATGGTTTTATAAATGCGTTTAAAAATTAATAAACGCAAAAAATCTTAACACCACTGCACATTTATGTACTGAAATATGACTATATTCTAAAACATTAGAGCGAGAGGTTTAAAAGAATACTATTTTATGTAATAAAAATACTTTATGCAGTCACCAAATGTTTAAAATAAATATTAAGGACAATAAGGCTTCAAATAGATTATCTTGAACGTTTAAGGTATGTCCAGGATCATGCTTTGAAAATAGAACAAAAGCTCCATTTTGACCTACGCTGAACATGTCCCCCCTTAAATAAAATAAGTTGTTATAACGATAGTCTTTGAATGCCTACATACGAAACCTGTGTGTCCCGGGTTTGACTCCGCGGATGGTTATAAAATTAATGTTTTTCTTTCCAATGTGTATTTCATCCAGTGCAATCACTCAATAGGTTTGGCGAATGGCTAATAACTATTTCCCATAAAAAGTCTACTTTTACCTACCTACAACCTCCATTAAAAAAAACGTATTGTTACCAGTGAAGTTTCCATATCCATGGACCACTGTGTTAATACACGACTATTCTCTCTATATAGTATCTACCCAAATAGTTAAGTGAAAAATATGTATTATAAATATATCAAATTTAACAGTTTGTTGCATAATATATGAGATTTTTGTGAAAACCACTCTTCCGAAAATGCACACTCGCTGAATTGCATTGAAAAAATAAATTACGATTGACACTTTCATCTGCGCATTTTCAAAATGAAATAGTTCCGGTAGCACCTGCTTCATTTTCCCTCATTTCCGTCATTTGCTATTTTATCAGATATTTTAAATTCAGATTTAGCAATATATTTAATATATATATATATATTATACAGTTTGTACTTATTATCGATTAGTGGATATCTAAAAAAATAATAATCTACATGCTTATGTGCTTAACCATTTAATATATTTATTATTGTATAAAAAAAATATCAGAATATAGCTATTAACCGAGTCTGCGGAAACATGGAGCAGGAATGCAAAATCTTTATTACTTGGTAAACCGAAACGTCAAGTGATCAGGTTTTATTCTTATCATAATCAAATCAAAATGTTAACTTTTTTAATTGATGATAAGTTTTAACTAGTTTTCAATAATTATGATTTTAAAACGGTGTCAAGTCCATCATTTTGCAACATACTCTTTCCATATATGATAAACTACAAAATAAATGAAGTCAATTGATGCATAATCTGGACAGTGTGGTTACCTGTACATACAAATACTTACTCCATCCCTTCACTACAACTTTTGATTGGGATTCTTTCCTTATAATATAATATATATATATAACATACTCACTATGTCAGTGGGTCTATTTCATACATAAGGCGGCATCGGCGGTGCTTTATTATATTTATGTATTGAGGTATTACAATTGTTGTAATAAGTTAGCCGTCTAAACTGTCAAAACTGTCCATATCTGCTGTTAAAACATAGCACTTTTTAACAGTTTAGACGGTTTACTTATTGTAACAATAATTAACCGCCTTAATACATACATTTGATAAACTACCGTCGATAGCTGCATTGTGTATAGAATAGACCCACAGGACTTGGCATTGTTTTGACAGTAGTATAACAACCGAATTAACGATAGATTAAAAAAAACTTATTTTGTGGGTTTTCATATTATTAATGGTATAGTATTCTGTGTTGTGAAGTAGAATTGCCAAGTACCTAAATGTTACTCTCCCGATTAATAGATTAAATTATATTTTAAAAGTAACCAATATATTTTATGGTAGAATTATGATAAACAATATATAAACCTGTTATTTTAAACATAAATTGGGTGTTTAAACTGAATGAAGTTCAAACAATACATTCAAGATACGTATTTACTACCTACTATATAAAACCTAGGTAATATTATAAAAAAGTCATTCATTTTTAATAGATACATAAAATTTTCATCTTTTTGACATTACTCCACAGGGATAGAATAGTGACAGCCTGAAAGGAATAAATAACAATCTCTAAAAACACGTAGTGATTTCAAACTGGAAACGCTATCGGCATAGCTGGCGATCGCCGCCACCCCCGGACTAATAATTCATTCCAAAACCAACAGTTTATCAGCGCGTTTGTCAGACGGCGTTGTCACTAAATATGTCAAGTCACTAACTGGTTTCACACGCCCCATAAACTAAAACATCAACGACCAAGGTCTTCCTACTATGCCTACATTTTGCAGTCAGTACAAGCCGCAAAATGTAGTCATATCTCCGAGAAATGCGGAGACACACGATTCTCCCTTAAGCCAGAAACAAACATCTGTTAAATTAAAGTAAAAATTATCAGTCATTATATTTTACAGAAGTTGTAATTACGGTCATTGCAGTCCGTGTGATGCAAGTCTAAGTCAAAATAATACCTACATAAAATGCACCGTACGTTTAATGGTGTTTTTTTGTGATGATGGGGAGAAATATTAATTAGGAATTCATTTATTAATATAAAATATCATACTTACTTTTATTTCAGTTATTTTCGCAAAATCGCTTTATTTGTTTCTAATGATATTTTATTAATAATTCATTCAATAGTCTCATACCTGTTTGACGATATTATATAAAAATATGGTTTACAACTAAGAAACATTATAACACTATAATTTTCTATAATTTTGATGTATCTGAAAATTGTATTCATATTTCGTATTTAATCTTTAAACAACTTTTTCTCTTTATTTCCTTAACCCACCTGTTTTAGAAAATATTCATAAATAAAGTAGATAGGTATTATCGAAATAGCATTCTTACATAATTTTTATTAAAATAATAGATTACTAGAATCGCATATTACATATATATGAGTATTGAACTACTTATAGTGATGAATACGTTTTTCTCCAAAAACCAATTACGAATCCATAATAAATTATTAATCAAAAAGCTATATTTCTTATAAGGTAGGTTATCAGTATCGATCAATTTTGCAATACAATTATTTCGGCAAATAAGTGAGTATACGAATAAACAAATTATTATAAGTAATCTTTTCACAAACAAATCCGCTACTGCTTTTCAAACTGGTATAATAATGCTTTTAAATGTCTTCTGCATACAAATAAGAGATTTATGGGTCATCTTTACACGGCACAGTGTTAGTGAAATTGCTTGTTTTAGTTGAGACTTCGTTGAGAAATTTTTAATAAGTGATTTTATCTCAATACCAATAGTATTATATTATATTTATTAACGACACAGGTTATCTTGGCAAAAAGCAATACAGCTTCAGTCAAAGTATTGATAAAGTGTTTTGATTTAGTTTAGTCTATAACATACATTCATTTAAAGAATGGAAATTATATTCAATGACGTTGTTTATTACTACGCTCAGTAGGTATACAGAAGTAGTTGTATAAACGAGATAGGTAAGTTATCTGCTGAATAGATTTACAATTTCTATCATTGATTATTTATGTTTATTGTTGTGATTTAGTTCAAAAGATAACATTTTAC
Organism: Rhyacophila brunnea; assembly: GCF_057557595.1. NCBI lineage: Eukaryota > Metazoa > Arthropoda > Insecta > Trichoptera > Rhyacophilidae > Rhyacophila > Rhyacophila brunnea. Next base: position 345,148 of record NW_028232796.1, on the reverse strand, counting down.
AATTAATGTCAGCTAACTAGCTTCTGCAAGCAATACAATTGTTAGATTATGTTGCAATGATTAAAAAACAACTATTTTAAATCGATTAAAATGTTATTCGTCCTAAAAAAACATTTTTGAAGACTAATTATTAATATGAAATATAAAAATAATAGTAAATTGAAATAAACGAAAATCGTAAATCTCGTAAAATAATAAAGGTAAAGAATGACCTTATCATGTATTTTATTTGTGAGACTTATGAAAGCAACTGAACTAAACTCACAGAGCTAGGCAGACTGCAGAGGATCTACCGTGCCCTCTAAAAAAAATGATTGGTGTAGTCGTCATTAGTCACACTGGTTATCTCCAATTAATAGCATTTACATTGTATACCCTTTTCTTAAAAAAATGTGTTTCATTTTACCGCCAATATTACTCATAACTCTGTGGTCTACTGGTCTACACTCTTTACTTTCATGATACTGTGTATCGTGCGATTAGCCTATTTATTTTGATAGCATCATAAAGGTTGACTTAGTTTTTATAACTATGTTGAGGACGATTTAAATAAGTTAAATAAAAAAATATTATTCCTTATTATTTTAATTTAAATATTTTCATGACTATTTATTATACTCGTATCATGCTGTTTATATTTTATAATGTACTATGGTGCACTGGCAGATAACACCTGTAATGCTATAATACACTTTTCTAACAAATAAATTAATAATAAAAATGGGATTCTACAACATTTTTTAAATTGTTCGTTTATCTTTGACTTTAAATATTACAAAATATTTGTATTTTATTGTTTTAAGATACGTATTTACGAATTAAAACACCTTGGAATGTAAATTTTCAGAAAAGTCTCAAATTGCATGTAGGTATGTATCGTATTTTTATGCTAGATACGAGTACCTACCTCTGGCAGGTGAAGTATTCGACGTTAAAGTGGAATATTATAATCATAATACTCGTATTATGTCAGTATGAATAATTAATTTATGTAAATAAATATTTTTACGTTGCTTATCATTGACCGACAGCTGATAGTCGATATGCGGAGATTTTAGGCTTTTCCTTTTAACCTTATAGATTTGTATGGAAAAAGCCAGTTTACCCCGATGTCACGTGACACACAGTTTATACAAAAAGCACGCCAAAATAATCTCAGATGAATCGATATTTCAATACTTGCTAGAGAACACATGAACAGCCTCTGATCATGCTGAGAGTGAAGATGCGACGTTGGACCAGGCTCAGCCAACGTGCTGCGGATGCCAAAAGAGAACCTCAACCTGGCTTGCCTGTTCTTCAAGGTGACCGGATTCAGGCGTCCTGGAAGGCCGCTAAATACTATTTATAGATTGTATACGGCGGAGCTACAGGATGCTGGTTTGACCTGGAACGAAGCAAGAAGACTGGGAAGCGTCAAGGATTCTTGGAGGCGCCGCGTGGTATCCATATGCTCCAACTAAAGGGTAGATATGGCTGAAGAAGAAGTGAACACGTGGCGCTGCTTGACACTTATTTTTTATTTATTCTAAATTCTGACGATAGATGGCTCTCATTTTAATTTTTTTAATATTTGAGATGAGTGAAAGTCCATTCCAAAGAGAAAACTACTGCGCCACCAACGCTTATATATTTTGTTAGATTTACTTCACAATTATATTAAAATCCATTACCATGTCGTTACGGTGCCAAGCTGTCTCCAAGACCTAGCAAAACAGCTGGCTGTGCTAGTCACTATTAACAAAATAGGATAGCTATTGTGTATTAATAACATATACAAAACATCACATGAATTTAATTTACCTATCTAAAATGTTAACGTTCTCTATGAGTATTCTTACAGCTCGAATGATTCGATATTTTTGAAAGTGTAAATATTACGCCTGAAAAACAAACGAAACTGATATAGTCTGCCCCACGAAGAAGTATCATTTTAGGGTGAATGATTTGATTAATCAATGCTGTTTTATATTATAAATGTAGTTTTAATCTTTTACTCTCTATAATAATCGTTGAACGCCAATATGGCCTTATTAAATTTAAATAAATTCTTCGAATATTGTGAAGAGACAATGTATATTGAACGTAATAAGCGACGTCATATTGAAATTTTGAGAGCGTGGTTTTAAATGTCGAGAAATCACCGAAATGTACAGAAAATGCGTTTTTAAAAGTGATGTATCTGTGATTGTGTCAACTTTTTTTTAATGTTTTACTCAATTCAAATTTAAATCTCCTGAAATGTGAAAAAATCGAAGTGAAAACGTTAAAATATCAACAGTGTCATTTAAATAAGAAATTTGGTGTATTTTCCTAAATATTTTAGGATAATTATTATATACCTATGAAGATGGTAATGGTACTACGAATTGCGATACCGGTATTCTAAAACCGGGATTCCAATATTTATCGATACCGAAATACCGGTTTTATACATACAAAAACCGGTATTTTTGGTATTAAGAATGTGGATACGTTTAATTTTGTCGAAGATGAATATATTGTCATTTCTTCTACTTTATTGCCGATTAAATTGAGTGCAGAAACACTGGTGCTGCTAAATATTTCGAGTAAAGACGACATTCATTGACCGATAAACATTTATTTTTTTTAAATAAAGATACCTACAAGAGAGACCGACTGCCATTTCAGAGGACTTAAAATACCTGCAAAACTCAAAAATACATACGGACTTTATATTTACTTTCTGAAATCGTTACTAAATCTGATTACAAAATCACATTCAATGTATTTATAAAAATCAGTAGTTCTATAGTATTATTATCTATAATGTATTTTAAATAGCAATACTTACTACCCAATAACTATAAATTATTTGTACGTAGCTGTTAATTTAAGAAGTAGGTATTCCGTTAAAGTGATTTGTCGAAAATAAATAATGCTATATCGAGTTTTATTGATTACTTACCAATAAAGCAAGTAGGCAGGTAATCAAACATTTATCATTATGAGAATACATTTATTTCCTCATTAAAATTCTTTCAAGTCATCAAGAGAAACATGTTTGTTTACTATTCAGAATTTCGTTCATACATATTGCAATACGAAACACCTAGAACAATGAAAACAAAAGTAGATATCACTGTCTATAATAATAATATATGACACAATGGATTGTAGTAATCATAAAACATAATGAAATGTTCATTTTCTCATTAGTATATGATTAAAATAAAATCATTTTGACGATTTCGTAAGTAAAATGTGGGACAATTTGAATGCAATAACTTGTAACTCGAAAAAACATATATTTGTTTATCTTCAGGCTGTTATTTACTATTTTTGCAATTGCATAATTTATTTATTATTTGATTAAATTTACAAGATACGCGTATACACTCAATGATCATTTTTTTATCATTAGACTCGTGAGGCTTAATCGATAAAAATAATTGCTTATTTTAATATTATTTTGCCTTTGTCAATTATTATGGTTGGAAACCCATTATGTACTACTTTAATTTAAAATCTCACATTGAATTAAAGTACAGGAACGGTTTCATTTTCTTTATGCAACAATTAATATCAGTTGAGATTGATTGCGCGAAGAAAACGAAAACCATTCAGATGGTAATTAACATTGTATACTGTATATATTTTTAATATTATTAACATGAAGAAAGTCTAATATACCTACTTATATGGGTACCTACTTAATTTAGATTTATAGTAGATATAATTTGTCGTATTTTATTAATAATATAAGGAATAGTTTGTGATTAGATAATTTTAATCTGCGGTGACAACACTAGTAAAGTTTAACTTAGGTATCAGGCATTTATTGCTGTCTATGAGACCTGACTTATTTTTTAACTTCCTAAAAATACTGATGGACAAAAAAAAACATTGACCATCGGCCTTAATTTTTTTATAAATGTAGATACATACTCTGAAAGAAGTCAATAGAAAATATTGAAAAAAATACCATCTAAATCAGTTTACTCTAAAACTAAACTAACATTTGGTACATACTCGTATATATATATTACACTATTTGAATCGCAATGTAGTGTTATATTACTGTACTATTCTATATAGTTATTTGGGTGTAATGACATCTATTATGTTTCGTCAACCATTGGAAATAAAGAAGATCGATAAGAAAAATACTAGATCATAGAACAATTGAGTTACGCGATATTGCGTCTTAATTGTCAATCATGTTTATTTAAAAGTTCCGCCTCGAGAAAGAGTCAACCAATCTATCCAATTTGTTTCGTCGTTTATCTCCTGCGAGAAAGTTAAAAAAAAATATTCTGAAAGGCGTCGACCGCTTTTTTGGCAACTTATCAGAGCACCACCTCTGCTAGCGAGACAGATTTGTAGTCTCTTTACTAAGTAAGTATAGCTGGCAAAAACATTTTCTCAGCGGTTGATAATTAATAATTGCATTATTTTATTTACAAATTTAAAAACTTGTTTAATTTTGCATATTTTATATATATTAAATATGGAAATATAATATTAATACCAACGACCGAGGGTACGACTCGTGCGAGGGAGGATTCCATTTGAGTATATTTTTGTGACCTGAGTTTCTAAACTTCTTAATATTGTTTTTACAATCTGTTAATGTATCTATGTTATATAAACGATAATTAAATATATTTTGTATCAGTGTGCATTTTCGCTTGGTGAGTGTGCAAAGTGCTTGAAGATACCGAAAGCCGATACACTGGTTGCAAAAAAAATATCTTCTAGTAAGTAGCTATAAAAGATAAACATATTATTGTAATGTTCTATCTCGTCAAAGCTCAGTTGACACCTAGTACCTAGTACCTAGTAATTATTTTCATAAGTAAAGGACATCAGAGTAAATTTTCCGCCGCACCAATAAGTATTTGAAAATATAATTTTACATGAAATATAAGAAGAATGAAAAAAAGTAAATGCTTACATATTATTTTCCTAATATATTTTTATTTGTGATCATTATTCTGTGCCGTGAAGCCTGTCTTCTGCATATTATAATAGTAACATTACGTGCATCAGGCAAAGCTGAAGGGCGGAAAATACAAGAAGAAAATAAAATAATACAAGTATTGAGAATAGGCTCGCGGAAAAGAAGTCGTTTTATCATCAGCAGCTAGGTGGGAAGGATGCTGGTAATTTTTACTAGAAGCCGTCTCTCTGACGTAATAGCAAAAATCTGTACATGATAAAGTAACCATTCATCTTATGAAGCTAGATGCGGCGATGAAAATCAAGCAGAAAAAGTGAGACACCACCAAGGGTAGGCATAGATATTTGTTTTATATATATATAAATGAAGTGGAAATTAAGATAACAGATTTGACTTCAAATTACTATGGTGGTAACTTTGCTGGCGTGCTCAGTGACACGACCAACATGCCCATGTAGCGAAGAACTACAGGATGAAAATCTTAAACTTATCTAAAATCTAATCTTAAACTAAATCTAAAATGTATGCGGAAAGGAAAGAGTTGCTCAAGTCGGTCTAACCACCAGTTAGGTCTATCGTATCATCTACCCTAGTCACCAAAGTACGATCTTATTTTATTTTTAAGGATGCTAAAATAATAAAAAAGGTTTAAAAAAAAATTAGCGAAAAACTGGACAAAACACAAGTGAATAGATAAATGAAAATATAGTATTATTTTTTCAATAGAAATTACTTTGATTCCAATCTATTGAGTTATAAAATAATTATTAGGGACTCGATAAAATGCCGCAGTCACATACACAAAATCAGATTATCGATTTAGACACCGGTAGAGCTTCAATACATGCCACCGCGTTATCATCATTTTAGTGGATGGCAGAGGGCACCGCCTTTTAGATTTATTATTATTATTAATTTAGATTAATAAAGCCTGAGCATTACTTTTTGCGCACGCAACGATTGGTCCACTGCCATACTATTTATTGATAACGTACTTGCAAGCAGAGTTTGGTATTCTATAATAACTAAAGAGTATAAATAAGTTATTAGTTATTGTCGTTTAGAATCGACTGTCACATTGACAAACGTCCTAGTGTATTATGATATTATTATACACAGAAGAAGTTTACTTACCTTGATCGTCACTTCCAATTATTAATAACACATAACCACTAAATCAGATGAACTCCAAGGTCTCCAACATACGTTAAAATAATCTGAAAGAAATGTGAAACTAAGAATAGTCCGACAAGTGAACATGACAGACACGTCAGTATGAGCACCATAGACAACTGGAGGGGCGAAAAGTAGGACCAGTCGTGTAATGGTCCTCACAGGGAATCACAGGGAAAGCATAAAGTATACATGACTCAATAAGACGCTCAGCGGTTTAAATTTATCCGCACTCGTTTAAAGAAAGGATTTGTTCCCCACGTATGCATGATATATGTATGCAATTCGGGTATATTGACATCGTATACGATTTAGGCTTGTGATGTATTTGCGAAAGAATTGAGATCCTGGATGGACTAACATTTATTTTAATCTAGGACTAGACGGAAGTTCATTTTTATTTAATTAAGCGTCTTAATTCAGTAAATTCCAATAATAAAGATATATTCAGTAATGTTCTTAGGCAATGTGTCGTCCTTACACAGTCTCAAATAGCCGCCTCCGCTTTTATTGTCTCAATGTTTATGGAAAATCTTTCACTACTACATTATATTATTTATTCGTGGCCATTTTAAATAATTATATACTTACCTAAATGCAATAAAATCTCATCTACATTATATCCATCAGAAATTGGAGTGGGAAGCGGTTTCCAGCGCAAACAGGCAAAAAATTCTAAGAACTGGTATTATTCACATGCCTTCCTTAATGTTCCACCACTAAACAACGCATGACCTGCCTGCAACTACGAGACATCACTGGATAAACACTGAGTTAAATTATCTATTCATAAATTGAATAATATTCAAGAAAACATTAAAAATGTGTATTATAGAGTCCTGATTTTTAATAAAAGTTCTCTTACCTATGCACGACGGTCAGTCTGCTGGCAACTTTCCAAAAAAAATCATGTTTCTATTGCATGTTTTCGAAAGACTGTCTGCTCTCAAAATGACAGCTCGACTTTACTATAGCGCTGAAATCTGACAATTAATCACACACCATTTTGACGGTTACTTTATTGGATTAGATAGGTATTACAAGTAGATTTAGTGAATTGAAAAATATATGTTTAGCGTGATAAAGTACCTACAGTACCTTCTGTAAATCAATTTAAAATCTTCCCACAGGTATATTAAAATATTTATATCTATTAAACAACAAGGTTTTCTAATAAAGTATGCCAGAAAGGTATTACGTACCTGGAGTGAGACCGTACAAAATACAAATACCATTTTATATACTTCTTGGATTAGACGAAAGCACATCTTGATCAAGTGGAACCAGCTCTGAGGTGTTTCGAAGGATATTGGATTACCCACGTATCCCATACTCATTAGTCACATTTTTCGACCATGTCCGATCCTAATAAGATCATATGGGCCTGAACAGAGAAAAGGTTTGTGTTAACAAATTTTATTTTTAGGAGAAATGGATGTCAGCCACTTGCTCAACCTATTAGGTCCATACTTTGACTCATACACAAATCGAAATCCAGATCCAGGATCCAGAATTCTAACTTGGGACCTATGACGTTATAGGCCGACGCTTAAGCCAGGCAGCCATCGTGATAATAGTATGAAGAAATTTTTATCTGGAGTCATATTTGAAGACGAAATTTCAGATTCCTCTAAGACGCAGGTGGAATTCACCAGAGATGCATACTCTCTCCAGCACTGTCCAATATGTATGAAGAAAACATCATGCATAGGTACGTACTATAGGCCAGAATGATGCTGGGTAAGAGGTTACTCGAGTGTAAGCAACACAGTTAAAAAAATATTATATTATGTGACCTCCGACGTTTTGAAAAAGTAAGCGCTGAATTGGCATTAGCATATTAATATAAAATAAAATTATTGATCATTGATCGAGCTAAAAAGTTTGTCCTCATAAATAGACTAAATTATTAGTAAAAACGGTTTCATGTGCCTTGGAAAAATCCTTGATTATTAATTCTAATTCCAAAAATGCAATGTCAAATATCACCATTTGAAAAAAAATGTAGGATCACCAAAAACTACCTTAATTTTTATATACGCTGTAAAACCTTTAAATACCAGAAAATCTGATAAGACAATCGACACGTTCGAGATGTGGTGTAAGTGGAGGATGTTCAGCATTCCACAGCAGCCATGCGAAGAAATGTTCATTTTATGATAAAAAAAAATTGCGAAGGTCTCATTTTTAGACCAATATTTGTTGCTGAACCTTGTAGAATATAAGTAAACCATATTATCGTGAGACAAACATCATCACTTTTATCAAATTTGCAAAACAGCATATAGATTGAACCGAACCAGAGCGTAGTCAGGTGTAAAGTACACAGAGGGTCTATTCTATAGTTTGATAATATTTATCACTTTAGCGGTCGATAAGTATAGAATAGACCCACTGTGTACTAAAATACCTGACTACGCTCTGGTTCGGTTGATTATCGTAATCGTGTAATTGGTTGGTTACAAAAAATGTGCCCCTTACTTACAAAATTTGTAATTATGGACAAATCTTGTATCTATATCTATAATATGTACTACTTATAACGGTTGAGTGCCTACATCTTGTTCGGTTGCCATTTACTAATCTAAATATTATAGATAAAATTAACTTAAAGATAATTTCTTCTTCTTATCGTACCATCCCCTAGCAAAGATCGGCCACCATCATGGCGAGCTTTTCTTTATAATCTGTTAACAGTTCGGTGGAGGTGCATTCGTACCTTATTATTAAGCCACGAAATGCAGCGTCGTCCTCTGATATGCTTACCGTACTTTTATCCTCTGATAAGTTGGCCGAAGTAGGTACTATAGTTTTCTGGTTTTGATACTATGCAGAACTTCTCGGTGTCTTTCCATTCGATTGAAAAACGTCAACATATTTTGTCACCCGATCAGTCCAAGGAATTTTGAGAACGGGTCTATACAGCTACATCACTAAAGCCTCCTCTCCATGAAATCTCTTTGTTTAGCGTTTATACCTCCATACCATGAGAGAAGCCTCAGTCTAAGGCTTAGGTTCAGGTCTCGATTGCTAACTCTTTTTGTGAAAAACATTCCTTACGATCTCGCGAATTTTAGTTTTTATTTCTTGAAACTGGTCCCATTTGTCATTGACCCTTGTTCCTAAATAATTTTAGTAGATCACACGTTCAATCCGTTCGCTGTTAATAATAAAACTTGTGTTGGTGCCTTGTATCGTTATTTTAGATACTTGACTTTTGTTGGTGTTGACCTCACTAACCCTTTTTACCTTAGGTACCTAATGTAAGTGTTTTAAAAATGTACGAGACCTTTAAACTGAATATAAAATGAGTTTTTAGAAGTCTTCATATAGGTACTCGTACTTAATAAACAGTGAACTTTCAACACATTTTTGTCGTATATTATCGTGGTCTGCGTCCTCCATCTCGACAAGCATCGGTGTAACTCTAATGCAAGTAAATACACTTTTGTTATTATCGTTGTCTCTTATTTGATATTTTTGACAGTCATATGTGTACACATTCATTCATTAATATTCTTCTGAAAAGTACTCTACCGACTAATGATTCTGAATTCAGAAGAACAAAACTTAAATCAATTAGAATTTAATACATATTGTATTGCATTTGCAGATTAAAAATTGTCTCAGTACAAATTCGTTTGTCCATTTCTTACTCTGATGCTTATCCTCAAAGTTTAACTGCCCGCATGTTTTCTCAGTGCTATACAATAATAAACAAGATACCTTTTACACACTAATTATTTAGGTATACACTTGATTCAAGATTGGTTGTACAAAATGCACCACTTACAAATTATCTATTAATAATGTATAATAAGTAGATATCATTAGTTTATGTCATCTGGCAGATACGAAACATGTTTGTTTTAATAAAATCGTCGATTATTAATAATATTTATTATAAAAGTAGTTAACCAAGTTTTGACCGGCTATCTAAATGCGTATTTGATAGTAGCAATTAGGCAATAAATGCCTTTGGAGCATTTCTAAATGGCACCAAACAAAAAATAAACAATAAGATTATTTTACAAAGTGCAGTAAAGCCATACTTAAAAATACATTATCAGGAATTTTCAACATCAGGCCTGTCAACAGTGAAAATGATGAATTGCCGCTATTAGAAGATAATTGTGGCATGGTCTCGGTGTACGTAACAAATGCGCCTAGAAAAAAGGCCAAATTGAATACGAGTATGTCCATTTTATACGAACCTGGAAAGATTCACATCCGGATTGCTTTGATATAACTGCGTGTAAATTCTAATTTGACCTTTCGTACACTAAGTATAGGTAATAAGACTATACTTGTTTAGAAATTTGACTGCATTTATCATCGTTCAAAGAAAATCTACGATTGAAAAAAATACTTACTTAACTTAATCATACTTAACTGAATTAATTTGATATCAGAACTTGATATAGAAGTACCTAATAATCATTATATATAAGTAGAAATTAATTAGAAAGGTGTGTTATATAATGCATTGTCCCGTGTATATAATTATATTATATATATATATTTCTTCAAATGAAGAAATACAATACCTGTCCAGTGGACAACAGTACAATCACCTCCGAAGAGAATAAAATGGCAGGACATCTAAACCTAAACGAATGAACAGCTTGCAATTTCTTGAGGTGTATCCTGGATAACAGGCTAGACCAATTTACTTTTTATTCATACAGGCAATCACAAAAGGATAGTGAATAGGGGAGAGCTTTAATGCTTGTAAAGTGTTTTTATTAATCAGTAGGCATGCATAATAATTATGTGTTAGGACAGTTAGGATCTAATGCATGGTGTCAATATGTATGTTAATACTAGTAATAAGTATTTTTTTTATTTCATAGTCTATAGACCGTATTGTCAAGCGTAATTTTTTTATATAAAGGAAATTGTAACCTTTGTATCAAATCAATATTGTAACTTCTTAAAGTTTTCATTACTCAATTATTGGCCATAAACGAAAACAAACATCTTTTTCTGTAAATGAATAATGCCATTAGGCAAGTATTTCATTTTGCAGAAAGATTTCCCAACCATTCCCTTCTTCTGTTATGAGGGAACCCCCTTTTGAGTAACCCCCGGGGGAGGTATTAGGCAAAGACTTTGTTTTAAAACAATAATCGTAACAACATTTTAAGTTTAAAGTTTTATTAAGGTATTTCGCATTTAACTCTCTGCGGTATTAACCCTCCTAAGTACGCGGAATAGAATTCTCAGCAACTGTTTCAAAATAAAGGAATGAAAATAATTTCTTCGGGGATCAAGGGAGTGAAAATATTATCGTAAGTCGGTGTTTAGTAAAATAAACAATTTGCCTAATATTAATAATGTTGGGAATAATAATTTCGCTTAAATGATACCTAATTCTAAACAAATAATTCAGAATTAATCGATTCAAAATTATTTAAATTATTATACATGTTGACTTTAGTTCATATTAAATTGAGCAATAGTAATAATATGCTTCCAAATAAGTCAACATACTACTACTTTCCTTGTGGTATTTATTTTAGATAGATCTTTTACGTTGTGAACGTAATGAGTTTGTAATAATTATTTGTAATGTTCATTAATATACTTATGTACCTACGTGGGTGAATTTGAATATGCTATTTAAGTACTATTCATATTGTACTACTTACTGTCAGAATTCAATTCAGTGCTCGAAATGGAAAATTTCACGAACAGGAACGCTGTATAATTTTCCGAAACTAAGTACTTAAGCTAATCCTTTCTTTACGTACGTACGTACTTTTGATATAAAAATGCAACAATAAACTTTAAACTTCTTACGTGGATCTATATTGGGCAGGTTGGTAAGGATTGTCAGCGCCGCAGGCGAAATAATCTTGTTTTAACAAAGTATACCGTCAAAAATTGTATTATTCTTTATTTTTACTTTATCTACCACTATAACCAGTGCATGATACCTCTACCACCACTCGTCACTGATTATAACTTACTGTCTCATTTGGGATAGATAAGTTTGTAATTAATTAGTCATAACAAACAACATATCCACATAAATACCTTATAGATTCAAATTAAAAAAATATTTACGTACTTATAGAAAATTTTACAAATTCCATTTAAATACGAGCACAGAATATCAAACATCAAGAAATAGTATTAAAATAGTGTTTAAAAAATAAAGAAATAGTATTAGAAAAAACAGTAAGTGCCTACCTATACCAAGAATTTATAAAATATCGTTCACATAAACTCGTTCTCACGCAGGTGGAATATACGATTATCCGAAGCGATTTGGTTGAACATAGTTATTTCCTGCCCAATTATCATTAGCAATTATTGCACCTTGGCAGAACAAACAACTTAGATTATCAAGAAAGTTATAAAATAATATATAATAAAATCAATACTAAGTACCAATAATGGCAGAGTTCTCATTTGTACTGGGTAGATATAAGTTGGAAAAAGTACGTAGCCTAAATACCTAGCTCTCTTTTTAACTTTCAGAATACAGTATGTAAGCATACGTCTTGAGAAATCAATCGGATAAAACCATGGATAGTATCCACTATCCACACAGCTTTAAAGGATTCTCAAAGATTTATTTTGAACCTTCTCCACTATAAGGGGCATAAGGCCGTACCTACATCTAATAAAAGTTTCAAGTCATCCAAACAACGTAAACATAGCATTATTTGTAATTAAATTACCAATGGTGTGTCATTTTCATTTATATAAGATAAAACATGACGGAAGGTGAAACTCAGGTTGCTAAGCGCGATTCTTATAGAATAATATAAAATTGTCATTAATTAGTACCTACTATATTCAACATTATAAGGACTAATATTGTATTGTATGCATGTTATGTTACAATGGTGATGCTTTGGTTACCATTATTGTAATATACATCTACCACCGTATTTATTTAATAATCTATGACTAACACCACCTAAGATAATTAGATGTCCGCACTGGACACATAGGTACCTAATTTGTTAGTACCTACTTATTCTAAACGATTCAATCTATATTGTTTGTCCTTCCCTACTCACATTATTATTGCCATGGAAATGATAATAGGTACCTACATACAATACAGATATTATGATAGTCGTACATTTTTATTAAAGGATATTCCTATATTTTTTTTAAACAAATTTACAAACAAAAATTAAGTAAAAGTTCTCTCCACACTACCTATGTATTATTTCTATTATTTTTAAAGTCACAAGCTACAATGCATGTAATAATAATTGTAATACAATAGGAACGTCCCAAATAAATAAACTCTGCAGAAGGCTATTCAATATTTTCTGCCCAAACCATCAATGGCCCAAACACATTTTTGTAGAAAAAATCATTCATTATTCATTGTGAAAATTGGGGTTTACGACTTATCATAAATATTTTTTTAACACAAGTCAAGTTGTTGAGATGATAATAATTATTGAATCACAGAACAGATGTTGCCACTGTATTGTCCACCGGAAAGAATTCCTAATGTTTTAGCAGATTTACACGAAGTACCTACTACGTAATTAAGCCTTCATTATTTTTATAAATATCCACAAAATTATCAAATTGTGCGTGTGGCCAGAATTATCTTAAATCAGTTTGGATACCAGCGACAATAGTATATAGGTATATATGTAATAATATAATAATGTAAAAATGGCGAATTTGTATCCCACAGGAAAGTACTTATTAAAAACGATAATTGTAAGGGTGATTATCCACTTAGTGTTACGAAGAAAAAGCGAATTTAACATAATAGACTTTTTAAAATATTATATTATAAAGCCTATTATAAGGAAAGTATTCATCCACAGGTAATTAATAAATAAATGTCAAAGGTTAAAAATTCTCCTCCTGTAATAGTATTTTGGTTAATTCGCCATTTTTACAATACACCGACGATATAAAGGTATTCGTATCGCCTGCTGAGAATTTTAACTAACTTTTAAGAGTACAAAAATTAAAACACAAAACTTACCAGAAGCAACAAAATTCACTTACAAAAAAGTATACTCATCATGACCTATGGCAAATAAATGAATGAATGTAGTAGTTATATCACAAGATTTATTGTACTATAGTCGCAATTCAACAATAATGTAAATTACAAAACAAATGTAAACACCGTAAAAAGAGGGGTTTACGACACGTCATAAGCTTTTTTTAACAAAAGTTAATTGTTGAGATGAATACCATCTGTTGCCACTTCAATGGTTATTGGAGTGAATTCCTAATGTAATGTAATGTGGTTTTAGCAGATTTACACGAATTACCTACTACTTTATTATACCTTCATTATTTTTATAAATAACCACTCAATATCATTTTTTAAATGATCAAATTGTGTAGGTATGTGGCCAGCGTTACGTTACCTGCGACAAAATATTTTTCAATAGTTTCGGTTAACACGTTTCGCCTGATGACATTTTTGACCAACTTTTAGAACAATTTTTAATAAAAAATCAAGTTAAACACACAGTTAAAATTAAAACACAAAACTTACTAGAATGTAGCAAAAAAACACCAAACTAATAATATAAACAATTTTGTTTAGAAACGTATTTATATCTTAAATAATACAAAATATTTTAAAAGGCAACTAATAGGAATATTATAGCGGATTGCACGAGTCAAATTATCAAACTTTTTTGTACTAATTTAACCATCGAAAACACAATTCATTCACCCGAAAATAAATGGCGAAGTAATAATTTTTGTCACTCCGAATAAAATAATATAATAAATTAGTAGGTAAGTAAATTAACAATGTGTAAGTCAAAGGCAAGATTGTATTGAGATTTGAAATGTTTCATCCTTTAGAAATTATTAAACAATGTATACTTTATTTTTTAAGAGTTTTCAAATAGTGTCAGCAAGGCACATTTTTTTGGGTAATAAAGTAATTTACGCTTGCAGCTGGTTGTTTCTTGTTATTTAGACAATGCATTTAGGCATGGACATATCGACACAAAATAAGAAGGTTGAAAGAAATTTAGGGATGTCATAATTTTTATTTTTAACCCTTGCACGCCCGGCATAACATAACTTCGTTAATTTTTAATTTTGAGAAAAACTTTAAAAGATACATTCATATATAATTATCTCAATCTAACGAACCGCAACGCAATTTTAAATGAATCCACGAGCCGGAACGGTATATTTTGGAATTCCACGAACCACAACGGCGCTCCGGTGCGTTCCTGTCCATTCCGAGCGCTAATTCATACAAATTAAACGGATTTCAGATCAAGTGTTATTTTTTAAGACTAGTATTACATAGCTTTTTATTTTTTCTTGTTATGCCATATTTTTAAATTAATATTCTTAATTGTCTTTAATTTAAAATACTTTCAACATAACCTAGATTAACCAGTAGTTCACAACTTATTTGAAAGAAGGGTCAATTTATACATTTTCTAATTTTTCACGGGCCGCAGTGGGTAAAAGTGTTGAAAAATAATGATATCTTATAACTAGACGAGATATACCTACATTTTATTATTTTTAATTTAATTGTAACATATTAGTATCACTTTCCATACTGCATAACGTACATACCTATTTGCACGATAAAACTTATAGGAAATTAGAATTTAGTGAGTATGAAGTTGGTACCTACTTGTTATTTTGGGCCGCAATAAATGCCATTTTGGACTGCATGCGGTCCACGGCCACTGACCTAGGCAGTATATTCTTGTATTAAAATAAATTAAATGTTTCAATGGGGCATGGAATTCATAATATTTTTTAATTAAATATGACGTGTTCTGATCTTGAATAAAATCAGGGTTCCATACTATTTAGAGAAATGGTGGTGCGAATATTAAAATATTGACACCATTTATTTTTTTTCAAAAATTTGTGTCCGAATATCCTTATTAAGGAAACTTTCATGAATGCACCAGCTAAATACGACCAATGAATCCAGCTCTGTTGGCATATTCCTTCAATTTAATTTTCGCATTTTGATCGCAAATCTTGTATATTATACCTATTAGCAATATACAGTCCACTCTACATATCATGTCATATAAATTAAGAAAAGTAGGTTACAAGGTAGGTACCGCTAACAAATTATTAGTCTAAGAAATGAGGCATGGATGTATGTGTCATCGCTGATCACTAAAATAACTTGTGATTAGTAGTTTCATTCGTGATAAAAACCAGTTAACCTTCAAGTTAATACGATAATAATATCATAATAGCTTTAATAACTTATTCGAGAATCTCCAAAAGATTACAACCATTCAACATGAATCATTACAGAAACACAAATTAATAACTTCTGTGGGTCTATTCTATACTTATCGAACACTAAATTGATAAATAGTATCAAACTTAGGGTAGGTTTGTATCAAAATATTAGCACTTATTGTAACAATTACACGAAGCTGGTTTTTATTGTTGCAATAAGTGCGATATTTTAACAGCAGCAAGATAGGTGCTGTTAAAATATAGCACTTATTGCAACAATAAAAACCAACTTCGTGTAATTGTTACAATAAGTGCTAATATTTTGATACAAACCTACCCTAAGTTTGACAATATTTATCACTTTAGCGGTCGATAAGCATAGAATAGACCCACAGAAATAATTTCTTATAGTTAAACTCGAATTCGATTATGAGGCGTAAAGTTATTAAAATTCAAGCAGCTCATTAAATAACATATTTATTTTTTGTTGACCTGCTAAAATATGTTGTGTAAATCCAATGAATCAAATAGTTTGACATGTAAGGGCAGAAAGTCAAGGACATGTTCCAAATAAAAATATCTAAAAAATATTCGTAGAATAACATTCTATCCGCCAAAAAAACTACGTTGAAATTGCAAGCAATTTGGAGGAACAAAAACATTATCAAAACCACTAAAATGCATCGAGTAAGATCACTTGTGACGTCTCTCCAATTTGTATAATATAAATGATTCAAGGGATTTTGACGATTGTAGCAAGAATAAGGCAGATGCTACTGCTAGACGCTATTGAAATGTAATGCTGAAAGCGGATGCTAAGAGTCTCACATAAGGGCAAACTAACCAAAGCTTTTATCAGCGAACACCAGATTCAAGGCAGATTCTTTTCAGTTTGCTTTCGTTGGATACTCCATTTTTTTGTTATAATAATATAACCAGCACGTAGGAAGAAGACCTGGAAAAGCTCGTGGTATTTGATCATGTTGAAAGTCGGAGAAGATGATTAAGGACGAACCAAATCGAGAATGTCAAGGATTTTCCACGACAGGCTCTATGTGCTGCTGAATTCCTAGAGGGATGGACGCAAGTTCTAAATAAAGCTATCAAGCGGAAAAATAATCCACGTTATGATCCTCAGTCATAAAATCCCGACGAAAAATAAGTGGCAGAACATTTATTTTTGGACATCAACCTGCTGCGGGCACTGTCTTCCTACAGACACCTCCACTACTGCGATCTATCCTGCGCAGCCTACTGCAAAACTGTGATATTGTATGCATGCGCATCTCGCGTCATCCCATACAACATAACGACTGTAGTTAGGCATTGCAACAATATTTCTAGGGCCAATGGGCTTTGTTACAATAGCTTTCCTTGGTGGTCGATCACCATCGGTACACCACATGCAGGCTTGTAGCTTTGGATTCAATGCCTAAAGAAATTACATAGTATATGTATATAACTTCAAAGGGTTTAACTTTCTGATTGTTTAGCCTCATGTTACTTTGTTATTTATCATTTTAATATTGCATCGATATGGCGTATAGGATTATTCGAGTTGATTTTAATTGAGTATACTAAGAATATATGATATTGCTTTCATAAAACTCGAAAACTGTATGCAACTTCTCGTTGCTAAGAGAAGAATGAGGACTCTATAATGGAGATTTTTAGTAAGTGCCTAGTCAGAGAGAATAAGTTGGGAAAGTTTCACGGTAATTTTAACTCTTCTCAGACTCCATCTAAATAGCGGTTGGCATCATTTAGGTACGCGTTCCCTGCCACACTGTATTACCGAAATATTATACATTGGTGTAGGTACTGTCTAAAATCTAAATAATATTTAACACAATTCTAGAAGGTTCTTTAGAATTTATTTAGGTACGTAGGCAGGGATTACTGTCATTTAGGTCAACAACAAAATGTATGATTATTCGTTGTTTCGCAGCGTCGTCGCCCGAATCATAATCGAAACGGTAATCTTTTTAAAGATGACGTACATCTGTGCTCTACACAAAGAGATGGATGGATAAACATGGATAAAGAAAAAAACAACCACCTTATAATACTACCCTTGTTATATACACAATAATTAAAGGAGTGCAATATTTAGAAATGAATACAAACACAGAACAGATAATAAAGTTCCCTGAATACAAATGACAGTATATCATACAAAAATTGATATTATCTAACTTATTTATAACTACGGAATTTATGACTATTTTAGTCTTTCTTTGCCAGTAGGTACTGCAATGGTATCCAAGATGTGTACAAACGTCTGTATAAATTAAGAGCAGACGTTTTGATGGCAAATTCTTGTAACGCTCTTAATAAGGTAAAGTTTTTAGACTTGCGTATAAATCTCACGTGAGCTTAATTTAGACTGAATTTACAGGTGGGTGAATATTTCGATGAATAAATTTTGGGTTCCAGATTCTACACTAAATAAAGACACAAATTATCTAAAACAGACATTTATGAATAACATTATGATTTTTGTAAAATTGTAACATAAGTACAACATTTTACCTATTATACGATCTTCATTTGTGTTTATGGTCGGTTTGTTTATGTTCACCATGATTTATGGAAATTCACAAGTTATAATATAAATTACACAAATCAGAATATATAGGTAGCCCAATAGATATTATGTAACGGTGGCAGTTATTAATTGTTTAAAATAAATTAAATAGTATGTAACTACATAATTTAATAAATATATGGATCGGTTTCGTCATTTTAGTGAGGTTATGTATCACCGATACAAAAATACAATATCCACACTAATTTACAATATAAACAAAATTAGTCTTGATAAATATGTATCTACATAGCTGTGATTTTGACATTGTACCTCAGAGTTGAACGAACCGGCTTCTGATCTTTTTATTGCACACAATATGTATTTATAACAAATTGTCTTTAAAGAATCTATATATTATTATTTACAATTAATAGAGGTTGTCGTTTACGTGGTAGAATTCTACGGCTCTACCTGTAGGGTTAATAGGGTTGAAACCCGCACCCAATTATATGGAAAATAATTCTAAAAAACATCGTTGATGTAAAAAAATATATCTCTGTTTTAAAATCCTTATTTATGCATTTCATATGAAAAAAATAGCATTAATTTAAAGTTTGTTTAACGTACCTATATACGAATACTATGTGTAATCATTTAAAAAAAATTCTGCTCCTTATAATTTTAAAAAAGCTTGTAGGTATAAGAAGGAAACAATTTATAATCACAACTATTCTTTTAAGATCAATAGAATTGAGGTCAGTCGAAATCAAACAGCTAATTTTTTATAAATAATTTCTCAATCTATGATTCCTATCGGTGGTATTATGCTTCTGAAACTGAATGGTATTTTAGAGACTCATCAAATAGTTGATACAGATACAATCGCAAACCACAGCAACATTTTAATTTCTCACGGGACCACATATTACGCGCTCAAGGTGTGCGAGATCAGGCGCACATAATGCAAACATGGTACCGGGCAATCTATCAAGAGAACAATTCCACCCATTTCGTGTAGCATAATACTAAGTACAAGACTTTTACTTTTATACACATCGCGGCAGGTACCAGACACAACTCAGCATGTGTTCATTAGGCTCACCGTGAGTGCGACCGGTCAGGTGAGAATACAACTTACACAGGGTCTTTGCAAATGACATCCTAAAACACTAACTAACTTATGCTACCCTAGTAGTGGCAAATTTCTAATGTTTATTACTAGCTACATGTGAAGTAGTTATGTGAAACACAATGCAATGAAGTTTAGTTTTAAACATAGTTAAACGAAAGCACAATAATATGAGATTCAGCCCGATAAATGTTCCATGGACAAAACGTAATTTTGAAAATTATTTATAATATTTGTCATTATGTAGGTAATCAAAAATGGAATAATACATTACTATCCTGTGCGGCCTGTGCTGTCAGAAACTAAAATATATTGGAATTGAGCCTTTTTACCCGTCTATAATATTGTAAATATTTTATAAAGAATAAACTTTTCAAATTTCTGTACATTAAAGTTAATGCCCCCACAAAACCACACCCGGTTTTAATCGGGCGCATTACGGAACCCTACGTTTGGTGTAAAGTATCATTTTTTTCTAAATGGAAATGTCTCAGGACCAGTTATCCAAGACTGAGGTCGATATGCGTTCAAATGTGCTTTGACTGAATTAAAGTTTAGAGTACTTATAGGAGAGGGGAGCACGTAGAGGCAAAATTAAAAATTGTAGTAAGTAACAAAAGCTAATAAACAACTGCCGAACAATCTAAGTGAAGAGATGGTAATATTTATTTATTATACAGTAACGGAATTCGGTGTAATTTGATAAAATTTATTGAAAATTTTCATTTAGAATTGGACAGTCCACTTCCTCATGACTAGTTTTCCACTATCAAAGCAGGGAGGCGGCATAGAATGAAAGTCACCGACTACCGCCACCTCGCCTTTGTGGATCATCGTGGATGCACTCCAGCCAAGATGAGAAGCGCGTCCGTTGAAGTTGTAATATAGTAGGCCCTTGTGATTGATAATAGCGTACTGCGTTACCCATAAAAAGATCCACTGATTACTGCACTTTTTCGGATACGCTTATTATTATACTATACGCTTGCAGCATAGGCAACGATCCCCATAAAAATGTTCCATTTTAAGCGCGCCCATATTCTTAGACTCCATCCGTCGCTAGTCATACGAGTGTGTATATTCTTCTTCTTTTTTTCACCCTGTCACGACCCAGTGTTGGGGCATAAGGCAAGCACAAGTTCGCGCCACTTTCCTCGATCCAACGCCAAGTTTTGCGCCTCCCGCCATTCCAGACCTGCAGCGTGTAGATCGTTTTTGTAGCATCGCTGCAGGGTGAGGGAGGACCAGCCCCGACGACGGAACCCTTGACGCTTTGCTTCAAGGGTACGAAGTGTCTCACTCTTTGCCGACAACACATGTACCAGCCACGTAAAACGTCTCTTCGTGATTACGTCAATCACCGAATTTGTGACAGATTGGTAGAAAGGTATAAAGAATTATAGTGTCGAAAACATGATTGTGTAAAAGATATATTTCTGAAAGTGTAAATTTCCTTAAGATTTGTGCCCGATTAAATTTTTAGACATTTCAGGAATAAGTAACTACATAAATTGACGCGAAATCGCTAAAAAATCATGGTCTATAGATGTTAAGAAAAAATTATGTTATCCACGTGATGTAAGAATTAGCTACTGGGCGTACAAAAATCGCAAATTAAACAATTTACTATAATGTAATGCACTTTTTACATAAATAAACCAATCAATATTATTTTATCACTGCTATAACTTTATAATAGCATACTTTATTTAATATTTGAATATTATTTAGTACCTATACTAAACTTAAACCATTCTCTATTTTTATCTCGATATACAGTTTAAAGCCTGTTTTCGTGTAATCAATTTGAAGAAAATTATGTAATAAAAAACCGAGTATTTATTTTCATTTCGGCTGTTAACGACAGTTATTGATCGTACTACAAAGATGGTGAATTGTTTTAAAGAATACTGCTTACTTCATTAGAAAGTACTTTTTAATAAGTTATTTAATTAAAAATACACTTTGATCTTTTGCCACAATATTATGCGTATTCTAATGGCAAATAAAAACGTTGAAAAACTTTCTTTCCGCTGTAGCCAGAAAGATAAAAAACCGCATGTAATTATAAAAATTGTGGTATAGCAACTTTTAGGAAAATGCTTAAAAATAATAAATTTTAACAATGTTATACAAATGTTATGCAAAATACCTGAAAACATTGATATATATTCTTTGTAATAGGTAGGTACTATTTATTTTATACGAAATTAAGATAACTAAAATTAAGAATATAATAGGTACATATTATTATCTTTACTTAGTTAAAATTGTGACATGGCGTGCATTCGGATGACGGAACATTAACATTAAAATTCACTTTTTATTATGCTAAAACTATAAAGTGTTCAACCAATGTGTGTAGTACACGTTAAAAATAATAACAAAGAAAATGGCACGGATGGGTGCATGTTGAACACGACGCGGAAAGAATGCAGATAAGAGTAGGTACCTATGTAATGTGATAGAAGTCAGCATGGTGGTGAAATGTAAATACTCTGGACATTTAGCTTGGTAAATGGACAAGCACCGGACATTTACATTAATCGTACAATTTTCGCTAGTTTTCCTCATTTTCGAAATGCAGTGGTACCTGTCCGGTTTCCCTTTCC
Source organism: Rhyacophila brunnea (assembly GCF_057557595.1). Taxonomy (NCBI): domain Eukaryota; kingdom Metazoa; phylum Arthropoda; class Insecta; order Trichoptera; family Rhyacophilidae; genus Rhyacophila; species Rhyacophila brunnea. The sequence continues at coordinate 322,589 of NW_028232796.1, read as the reverse complement.
ATTTCATTTCCGTTTGTCTATATACTTTCCAGCTAAGAGCCTTAGGACCTATCCTCTGGGATATAGCCGTAAGAGGTAGTAAGTAAGGGTTGGCGCGGTGAGTATCACCGTTCATTAAGTAACGAGGTCTCTTGCATTTGGCACGCCGGCCTTTGGCGGTCAGCGTTTTTGGGGAACCCTGGTGATATTCAGACAGGTCGTCGATATAGGATTGGTTTCCCGAATATCCGTTTTTGTCGAAATCGACCTTTTAATGCAGAATGTTTTTTTGTATCTAATTGGACTAGAACCATCCCTTTCTTTAAATTACTTTGTAATGGTAATGAATACATCATTCATATGCTGTAAAAATAACAATTTAATTATCTCCATGTATTTAAATATAGGATTATGAAATTTGTTTTTCGTCTCCTGAACATTTGGTCTATTCGGGAAACCAATCCTACAGCGACGAGGTGACATGTAATGTTAAATATTATGATAAGGCTAGACTCCCAAGCCTAATAAAAAACATGCAATTATATTTTAATCCGCCCAGCACAGTGATACCCAATACACAGGCCAGCTACAGGACTCCACCTAAAACTCGTTGGGACGACGAATCCATCAAGTTTGCCAGAAGTTTTTGCCAACGAAGAATTGGGAACCCAATACAGTGGAAGATGCTAAGAGAAATTAAATATTATTTTACATTTAATCATTTTGTAATAACTAGGATTAAATGCTTTGCAAACATTAAAATTGATCAAAGTTTACACTTTTAATATATTTAATCCCGTCTTCACTGAACATCTTTATTCTTTAGGGCTTGTTCACTTAAAAATACATATTTTTTGACCATGTCCGATCCTAATAAGATTGTATAAGCCTCCATGTAGTGGAGGTTTTGTATTAACAAATTTTGATTTTACGAGAAATGGATGTTAGCCACTTGATCAAGAGTAGGTACATACTCTGGCTCATACAAAATTGAAGAATTCGAACCAGGGACCCGGGATGTTAAAAGCCGATGCTTAAGAGATACAAAAATCGTAATCATATGACGTATTGCCAAACAAAGCGAAACAATTTCTTCAACTCCTCGCCGCCAAAATCCATAAATGTTATTATAAAAACATGACTTTTAAATTTGCTTCACCATATATTTTTCTCGCTAATCTTTACACCGGCGCAAATATTTTGAAGTGAAACCAAAAGGTGAATACGTCCGCAACCTTCATACTAAAACAAATGAACACGCCTCGTCACGTTTTTAATGTATGAAATAAAGGATTTTAATGCAATGTACGTCTATAAATCAATATAGAATGAGGTAACTGATTTGAAAGCATTTTTAAACATAATAAAGATTACGTAATTTTAGAACCATGAAGTACCTACTTACTGTAAAGTGATATTATAAAGTATGATATGACCCCCCCAAAGACCATTACATAACTGACAACCAATGATAATAACTTAAACATAAGCTTACAAAATTTTACAATATTATTCAAATAAACTCAGTCCTCTTTATCATTTATCAACTAAAAATGTAATACATCTTAATTCTATGAATAAGTCACAAGGTTTAAGAATGTACCATTCATTTTTGAATAATATATGTATACATTGTAATATATCACTTCGATAATAGTTTCCTAATGGATATTATTAATTACAATATAAACCTATCGATATGGATAAATGCAGCCTGTATTAGGTAATTTTATAAAATTTATATAATGGCGTATAAAAACAGTACTAAATCCGAAAAACTATGGTTGTAATTGATATGGTTACAATATTTCTTTAGAAATTAACGAGTTTAATGATTTTATTACTTTGAAAGACATTAATTTGTTCATAAGCAAGGTGATGTTATAGGAAAGCTTAACGGCTCACGTGCTCGACGTAGGTCAAAATTGAGTTTTTATTGTATTTTCAAACCATGATCCTGGACACTCCTTAAACGTTGTAGATAATCTATTTATATAATTAATAAGGCTTCAAAATGATATAAATAGATTATCTACAACGTTTAAGAAATGTCCAGAATCATGGTTTGAATATACAATAAAAACTCAATTTTGACCTACGCTGAGCATGTGGGCCGTTAAGAAAAAAATAACAAATGGGATTTGAAACCATGTCTGTCATAATCCCAAGAAACGTTCCATTTGTTTTAATTTAATAATAATTAATAAGTAAGAGGTTTTTGAGGTTCCAATTTATTCAATGAAAGATGTAATGTTCTTAAACCTAGAACTCAAAATGAGAATGTTTAGATACCAAGTATTTTCAGTCCTATGATATGGAGTGGAGATTTTGACACTCACAGAAACAACGCTCGGACAACTCGAAATGTGGGTGTACAGACGCAAACTTCGTATAAGCTGGAAAAATAATGTTTTATTCAAATTTATATAATTCAAGACGTTCATAACATAACATGAAAAATGTCGAGAATTAAAAATACCAAATAAATAATCGGAGAAATAAAAACAAAAAAGTTGTCATAGTTTGGCCATTTTATCATGCGTCATCCCAAGAGATGTCAACTTCTGCATCTTATCATTCAAGGGAAGAGATCTTAGGGAGGGTTTAAAAGACGAACGCCTTGACTCGCGATCCTCGGATATTGATTTGAGCTCAGCACACCGACCCTATTAATTAGAGCAGGAAGAAAATGGCCGAAATCATCGCTGACGTCTAATCAACGCCCAAGGGAAGGGTATGACAAAAAAAGAACAGTTTAATAAATAAATAATAGGTACATTTATAATAAAATTATTCCACTTTCATCTATCTTTTGTAATTTATACTTACCGAAATATGTACTTATAGGTAATATTATAACCTAGTACCTAACTACAATAAGCGTTTTATAAAACCACAGTATGTAAGTAAAATGATAGATTATTATAATTTAGTACTTACATGATTGAACAAATTAATATAATTTGAAGTACCTACTAGGTATCTATTAATTTATTCGTATCAATATCATTCGACACTCCCAAAAGAAAGTAGCCAATTAGGAATTTTGTAATGAAATAGGTAATTAATAAAATTAATTGATTGGATATTATGATATATGTAACTCATAAATAATGTTACGCCCATAAATAATTGCAACATTTGATTTCGAATAAACAAAATTAGTCATGTTGATTTGTTTTTATTGGCCAAGTGGCAGTGGCAGTCAAGTTGGTGCAACTGTGGGTCTATTCTATGCTTATCGACCGCTAAAGTGATAAAGTGATAAATACGACGGCTAACTAGGATAGTTTTGTATCAAAGTATTAGCACATATTATTGTAACAATTATAATACCTCAATACAAATATGTAATAAATACTATCACTTTATCACTTTAGCGGTCGATAGTCACATTATTGGTATAGAATAGATGCTCTGGAGTACAAAAAATAGAATCATTTTATTAATATTGGTACCAACGTCCAACATAATTAGGGTAGTATGGATATACTGTGATATTATACAATATACATCATACCTACAATTAAATTATTATTATTATATTAAATAATTATTTATTTTACTAGGTCATGAAATAAAAGTATTGACAGGATCGTAAAATAATTAATACGCCTTCTTATTAGGTACCAACCTATTATAGATATTAATTGATTGTTTTGTATTTTTTTATACTGGTAAAATCTACAAGATTGAGTCAACATTGGTTCTGTGTGCTTATTCAGTTTTAAAAACAGTAAGTAAAAGTACAAAGTGTTAAGTAAACTGTTTATTATAAATATATCGAGTTGACTTTATGCCATTGCAACAATAGTTGATATTTTTTGACAGAATTAATATTATGTTTTTTTATTATGTTTAAATGTTATAAAAACCCAGGCTCACTTTATCAATTAGGGTTGTCAGGGTTTATTAATGTCTTTTGTACAATTATATTAAACTTTGCCGAATTTAAATGTCGTTATTCAAAATTTCATAAATTAATTTTATAAAACACTATTTTATTTACTAAGATATCTTTTAGAAAAAAAAATCGAAGACTTTAATATAGTATAACTATAAGTGTTTTTAATACCTGAGTTTCATTTAAGAATGTTAGTGCGCGTGTTTTTTCTCATTTATTATATTTAAGGAATAATTATTATTTATTTGGCCAAGCTCTGATCGGAAAAATTTATATATGATACATATCAACAGAATGACTGTTAATAAAAGTGGCCATTTGTTAGTTACCTAGTTATTTAAATGACTTAATCCAAAACCAGTGAGTTGAATGATATTTTATTTTAGATATAGGTAGGTATGCGTTTTAATTAACTAACACGCGTGGTTAGCTATTTTATATACCTAATGATCGTTGTTATAAATAATAATACAAATTCAAGGCATACAACATAATATTAAGTTCACACCTAAATACCTACCACGTATAGGTATCACTTTAAATAATTATTGATACTTACATGCTTTTCTCTAGTTCTGGTATGTATGTAAATCCTATTAGATTATAAGGCTTCGACAGTGACCAATATGACCTCAAATATTATAGAATAATTTAAAAAATCTAATATATTTTATTATCATTATACCGTGATAGTGATTATTTATAAACACATGACTAACAATAATTATTTAAGTAATATATTTATCTGAACATGGATTAAAATCAACATGCGAACATCTTAGGTTTTAGATTTTAGCCCAGTTTCACAACCTTTTATATAAAAGCGAATGCATTTTAAAAATAAATACTTTGTTATTATCAATAATTTTGATGATCTATCACAGCTAAGCCATTATTCAGTAATTATTAAATAAAGAAGAATAAGTTAAAAAAAATGATAAGCCTAATTTTGGAAGAATCAATATAATACCTAACAATAACCTATTTTTTAGATAATACACGATTAGATGAAGCCATTTATTAGCCACGTTACGTAAGGATTACTAATCCAACATTTGAAATAAATGTTTGAAGATTTAATTCATTGAATATAATTTTATATTCTGTCTTACTGTAATGTGATTTTACTTATGCGATGATCGAATGCCATCATAGCACCGAATGTCTTGAACAAATGCATCCACCTGCCATACGATCACTGCAAAAGCGAAATCACCACTTAATAGTACATTGATAAAAATCTACCCTGTGGCATGTATGTGTAAAGAGTTATATCTTAAAACTTTATAAGCTATTACATATGCACGTAGTAAGATAGCAAAATCAGTGGCGCGTGTAATCATGAACCGTACGCTCGGTCCATTGCTTCACCGAGCACTTGAAGAGTTTGGAGTAATTCATCATGAGTAAGCAAACAGTTGTTTGGCTGACAGTCATGCGCAGTCTTCAATAGTCACGACACACTTTTAGAGATGTGACCACGACATTCGTTAAAAGTATTGACATAACATATTGGGCTGATGCTCAGTATAGTACTGTCTTTATTTTGCGAAATCAATTTTATTTAGTAAGTTTCTAACCAATTAAACCAAATATTCGCGTATCTCTCACTGTTAAAGATTATAATTTATAACTAATTTGAAAACTCTTAGTTATCTATATTCAGTAATTCTGGTATTACGCCATTCGCATAGGTGAACTTTACTATTGAAATAATGTATAAGTAGGTACTGTTACACCCCCTAATGGTCCCCATTTGGGGATGTCTCTGTGTATCTGGAGAGGCCCGAGTCGGTATCAAATCCAACAAATAGTAAGGGCTGATTACGAAAATAAATAATAATAGAGCCGGCAATGCCGTAGATTACGACCGTTGACAAAAATTTGCAACGTCGCCGTTTTTTGACAACGCTCTCGTTGAAAGCGAAACACAAGATGGCGGATAATACGCTGCAAACAGCCAAACAGTAAACACGCATATTTTGTCCTCCGTAAAGTAAATTATTAAAAATGTAACTATTATATAATATTAACTTAAATAAACCTCGCCGCTTCCATTACAATTCCGGTGTGTTAATTGTCCACCTCCACATCCCGAATCCAGTCGAAAAACCATACAAAAATAAAAGTGACAGCGTGCTTCTCACTTTCGAAAATGGAGGGAAATGACAGTACCTTCTTCTTCCTCATCTTCCACCCTGTCACGTCCCAACATTGGGACATAGGGCAAGCACAAGTTGACGCCACTTCCCTCGGTCCATCGCCAACTCTTGCACCTCCCGCCATGTCAGACTTACAGCACGTTCGCTCTTGTAGCACCGCTTCAGGGTGAGGGAGGGCCGGCCACGGCGATGGAACCTTTGAGGCTATGCCACAAGGGTACGAAGTGCCGCACTCTTTGGCGGCATCCGGAATACGTGTCCCAGCCACGTAAATTGTCTCTTCCTGATAACTTCAATCACCGTAGGTACCTACCTACAGAATAAGTATTACGTTTTTTGATAACGACTGCTATTTTCAGCAAATTTGATGAAAACACTCTTCTCAGATTCGACATTGTACCCAACTATATATTTTTTGCATAATGTTGATTTTATGTGTCCAAATTCTATGCACATCGAATACTTTAGGAGAATAATTACACATTAAAAATCAAAGGGTCAATATTATTGATACAAATTGTCAGATTAAATTATTATTGATTTGAGTATTGACAGCTATCAAAAATGATAATTTTTTTTCCAGATGGAGGTTTTCGTATTTCCTTATAAAAATCATTCTAGGCAATTTTAGTTTCATGTACGCGCCATTTTTGAATGTAAAAAAAATAAGGTGATTAATCCTGAGAGTTTGCCTAAAAATCCGAGTGATTCTTTTTTCCATCACTTTCATAATATGTTTGAACCCTATATCTATACTAGAAGGTTATACTCAATATCTTTAGTAGCTATCACAGAAGATATTAATAAGATAGAAATGCGAAGGCCAGTCACCATAGACTAATAGTTTGGTGGAAGCTATGGTCGATGATTTAATGATGGGTAAGCCATTAAACGCAGGTAATTCAAAGCATAATGAATGTTCTGAAATATACTCAAATATATTGAATGCGCGTTACGTTACTGGTATGCAGGAGCGTAGGGTAATTAATGGAGATAGCTTGAACTTTTGAAGCAAGTGTAAATTGATAATTTCGAAGTTTTTAATATCAATTGTATTGACTTCGTTTTTGGTAGAATAAGTAATTTTACTTGCAATTTTATTTTCACAAAATCTAACGTTTTTATCTGCTAAATACGAGTAGCTTGTTTTCGCATCCCATCTGGCATGTTTTTGTCAACGACGGTTGGCAATACTGACTGCATTGTATCTAATTAAGAAATAAATGTAAAATATTGTTTTGATATTAGTATCGATACTTTAATTTTTAGACATTAATGCGTGTATTAATAATTGTACAATCATTGTACCTGTTAATCTGTTATAGGTACTCTTAGTACCGGATATCGATTATGTATTTTGAAAGCGACATCACTAGCCACCTACATTTCGTGACACACATGCTTGCCCATCAATATACTATGAGACGTGTTATCAGAATTTATCGTGATCTTCTGTTGCAGAGGAAACTTTTAGGTTATAAAAATATTATTAAATATTTCGCGAAATTTATTGGATAGTATCATTACCTACAATTGATAGTGTTTATATTAGTCATGCAAATGCTCAAAAATATATTATAAGTATTACAAAGTCAAAGAGTATTATATTATAGCACTTTGATTACATTTAACATTTTCTGCGAGCTGAGGGAAGATATTCACACATATTTAATAATTATTTTAATTTTTAACATTAAATAGAACAGTTATATTAAAATATATGTGGTGAATACCAACTAATAGTCCATTCTATAAATTATCATGTCTGAATCAATGTTATTACTGAATTTCTCGAAAAAATTTAAAAGTAGATAATATAGACACTTACATTATTATGATTACATAATTCAACCGCGTAGCATCTTTAAAAGAACATTTGAATAGGTATTTCACTTCAATAGAATTACGACTGAAATTTGAAAAAAAAAACACCCAAATACTCTCAAATGTTTATTAACCTTTTTGTTTTTGTAAAGGATTATTTGAATTGTACCAAGGTTTGAATATAACCATATAAAATACCTGTGACCGATAATATGTGCCGTTTTATTTATAACGTGTCGGAAAAAAAACATTTATCTCACGAGAACATTCCAAGCTGAGTCACATTTCCTAACCCAAACCATCGATTTATTTAAATATGTTATAATTACATAGCAATTTATTATTATGTTAGAAAAATCACGGATGCTCAAGACTCTTAGCGGATTCCAGCCAAAATGTAATACAAGGCTAGCCGATAACCATGTTCTCGTTCGTTCCGCCTCTTGAGGTACCACAGCTACACAGATACTCCGGTATGATGTACGAGTCTAAAAAACGGTTGTGACTTTGGAATTTGTAAGAGCAATCATATTTAAAGTGCAATGTAAGCAATCATTTATATTTATTTGACTTGAACGAATTGTATACTCTATCAATATAGAGAACATTTTTATAAATATTACTTAAATGATGAATCGGCTTATAGTATCAGGGATGCACTAACCGTAAGTAGGTATCATTTTTGGATTGCCACCGTGTGGTCGTCCTCCTTAGGTATTTTCTCGACTTTTCGGACTTATCACAGATGCCATTTTTAAGAGATAATATTGTATTGATGTGGTTCTCTGAGAATTACCCACCGGGCATTAACCTCACACATAAAAATAAAACTCTCTCGATTACACCATCAAACAAAAGTTTATTTATCACAATAAATGTTTTGACGTGAATGTGACAAAATTAAATAAAAAATGACACAAAAATATGTATAAGTGTAAAAGTATACTAACATAATATAATAATATGCACCTTTTAAAGATAGATGAGAAAAAAAAACCATTTGCAAAATATTGAAATCCTCAACAGAAAATGTACCTACATGGTATTATTACTTCAATGAATTATATTCAATGAGAAAAAATATTTATGAAGCAAGATAAAAAAGTCCACCAGTAGGTACAATAGAAATGTGTAGCAGAATATGTTCATATACTTTTAATTTTTCTAATGGATTCAAATTCAAATTCCATCAAGTACCTTCGATCGATAGTATTATTAATCAAATTTTTCATTTTATTCACTTATCAATTATTTTGATCATGTTTTAACAAGTCTATCGATTTTTTTATATATGGGGATTCATTTTCGGGGAAGTTTTGTCCAAGGGGTAATAAAATTGTCATGTTACCATTGAAGTAAGTATACTGTTAGGTGTATGAAAGCGAATAGCGATATATATAAGTATATTGAAAAGTGGTATGTTTAGCGGAGACCGAACATTGCTCAGAGTAAAAAAAGCGTACAGTATCAATTGCGGTGGCCAGAGACGTCAGATCGGGTATTATATTTAGCTGAAAGAGCCGGAAGTCATGATTTTTATAAACGTAACCCACTATCCATACTATATTGTCGGGTTTCCGGTATATTTAGCGCAGAACCTGACAGAATCTGTAAAATTTGATCGGTGTGTTTATCCAGTATCTAATGGTCAACTTGTAAGATGCATTGAATGATTGGGCACCTGTGTGTATGTCCATTTGTTTTGTTGCAACTCAAAATCTACTGGACCAATAATGATGGAACTTGCACAGCTTAGAAACCACATTGTTGATATCAACTAAGTAAACTGTTGTCGATTTTAAATACCTACTCCAAAGCAAGTTTATATAATATAACGCACTTGCAACAATGATGCGAGACGTGGGTAGAGAAAAGCCTGTATAGAAATTGAACAAATAATAATACGAAACAGTCTATTTATTTATAATGCATGTTTGTCTACTTTTTATTTCGGTAATTAACTCGAACGAAGTCGTGAGCGATCACTAGTAATTTGTAGGATATATGATAAATTCAGAATTAAATCACAAAGTATAAAAATATTTTTTCTAGAATTTGAAGCTCGAATCACATAGCATAGCTTCTGTGCCCCTGACAGTCCTGATACGGACATAAGAATGTAATAAAATAATACAGCACTTTTAGTTTCAAATATATTTTATTTGTCGGAAGCATAAGAGATTCTGAACGCTAGGTCGGTTAAATCGTGAAAGAAAGTGAGATTAATACTTCGATAGTGGAAACACGATGAAAGTTAATATTGTAGTGTTCGTTAGTTTGAATGTACATTAAGATTAAAGTATTTGAACTTGTTGTTCATCATAATTGGCAGGTGTCTGTTTGATACATGTCATTTTTAAAACTAGATACCTACTTACAATGGGCTGCGGTAATACCGAAACAGATATATACAATATCTCCAAGGAACTCAAGATTATATAGAAATTAATAGAACTTTCAGAAAGTTCTTTATTGTTGTGGAAGTTTTTATTATTAATTTATATTTGGTACATTTTAGGCAATTAATAGATATCTTCATATTTAAAAAAAAATATACATATTATAATGTTATTTATTAACCAAAGAATTATTACTACTTTTGAAATCGTAAAAAGTCATGCTTTCAATGAATATTTGGATCCAGGGCGGTGTCAGGTCATCAAAGGATGTAAGCGAGGGCCTCCAAATAGTTCAAATGAGTCTTAAAATGATTAAATTACACCAAAATCTAAAAAAAAAACATGAGTATTTCGCACAAATTGAGTACCTACTCATAATATATTTCCCAAAGTATTACAAAATTTCTGGAAATAACATCATATTGAAAATAATTACTCGGATTTTTTACAATATAATATGTGGCTTACTTAGTTACGGAAGTGTCATCATTTTATTCACATATTATATATTAATTGAACAAGCTGTGGAATTCCATTATAATGGCATCGAAAAAGGTTTGTATTACTTATATTTTGAATTTCAATGATTCAATCAATAACTTAAATTTGCAGAATCAACAATATAATTTTTTTACCAAAACAGATATCTACTAGTTTTATCTAAGTATATCAATATATGAAATTCAACACCAACCGATCGAAAAAAGTCATAAGTTAAAGAAAAATGTTTGGTTAGTAAAATATATAAGTTAAATATCAATAATATACAACCACAAAGTATAAGTTTAAAACGTAATTGAATTTGCTATACAACACATTAAGCGAGTTAGAAAGTACCTATTGAAAATTGAGTTCATTTTTTACGAAATGAGCATGTAATTATTTTTATCCCTTTTGTCTTCATTGAAATGATAAGTTATAATACAAAATTATAACTGATCTAAATAAAACTTTCCATTGATTTCATTCATTAATTATTATTCAAAGGAAAGATTAATGTTCTTCGGTAAGTTATTATTTGAAAATAAAACAAAAAATAGATAAATGAACTCAATCATACAGTGCGCCGAATCAATCACGAAATACTATATTCATTTAAGAAGTCTAGAAGTGTCGTATTGCCATTTGAATGTTAAAAAGTGTTCATTATTATTATATACAGATCTTTAATAATTTTAAACTGTCAATGTCTGTCCATTGGCAAAATTTTATTTAATATTAGTTTCCTATTATTTTTAACGTTGAGTTATCGCTCATTCTTTCACAATAAAATATCATGCACATGGTATTATCACTTTTTTTTACCATGTCCGATCCTATTAACTTCGGATAATGGGCAAAGAGTCCAAAATATGTGAAAAGCTGCCAACTTTACTCCATATTATTTATTTAACAATTTAACCTATTTTTTTGATAGGAATAGGATGGTTTTTGGCTAGCTTGGAGTTGCCAGAAAATGTTCTAAATCATAATGAGATTCGTCTTTTTTTTACCATGTTTGACTTTAAAAAGATCATAATTGGCCTCCACATAGTGGAGGTTTGTATTAACAGATTTCTGTTTTTACGAGAAATTGATGTTAGCCACTTTTACATTTACGTTAGTTACTTGGTCAACCTATTGAATCCATACTATGACTCAAACACAAGTTGAAAAACAATATATGTATTTGCCAGACCCAGGATTCAAACCTGGGAGCCATGACGTTATCGGCGGACACTTAAGCCGCAACGTCATCGTGGCTGTCAAATTAACACTATTATCCCTTATTTAATAACTACTTTAAAATCTCTTGGGTAACAGACTAATTTCTTATCTAAACGCCGCTTCGTTGATTGTTTAGAACTTAAACTTCGATTTATGCGCTCATGAATTATCTACCATGTGAATCGTCAATCGAGCATATTCTTACAGAAATTGATATTTTCAGAAATATGTACTTAAGTATATAATTTTCTGTCAATCTGTCATAAATTGATTGTAAACTTTCTATATAAGTACCTACTCGATTTATCACAAATTACAACTGTGATTCTAGAAAATCATTTAAATCTGATTTCGGGGCAAAGGTGTAAAATAAGTTTTAGTCTTACAAAAAAGGATATTTCCTTGTGAATTATTACGAAAATATAATCTGAAAACACGAAATTGGTTGGTACTTATATTATGTCAAACTAATGTCAACATCCAGTGACACCCAGTAGATATTAAAAGATATAAAGGTAAAGATGAAATACTTTACAAAAAAACTTACAACCTTTATACCAAAATGTAACTTCTGCCATTATGTTTTGTGAACGCAAATCTTTTTTGAGAAAAATGGTACAAGTTTTGCAACTGTTTAAAATATTTTAAGAAAGTGATTGAGCTAATTAATGATCTATTTCAAATGGTTAGTCCACCTTTGTACGTTTTAAAATAATAAATAAATAATAATAAACGTTCACTTTTAATGTTTTAAAAAATGCTCCACTCAATGGCACGGCCGAAGTAGATTTCGACTCACGACTTTTAATAAAATCGTGGATGTTTTGGAGGGATCATTTGGCAAACAAAATGAATGAAGCAATCAAGAAATTCCCTTTGATTTATGGCATTTTTAACCTGCAGCGCAAAAGTTCAATGATAAACCTTTTTAACGTTGTTTTATCTCACGAGTTTGCTACTTACTGTCATTGCAAAATTAAACTTAAAACAACTATTTCCATTTTTCTTAATCGTATCTTATCTTATCTCCGTTATCAATCTCTACGGACACTTGCAAAATATAATTTTAACATAGATACTTATGTTTTGACTAGAAGTTATAAAACTAAAAATATTTCTATATGAAAAATGCTTTATATCTACTTAAGTCGATGGACCTTATGCTCGTGTAAATTGCATGTTATAGATCAAAACGTGCAATTGGGCAAATACCCGGGCAGATGTATAAGATATTATATTTTTAATCTATTATTCTTTGAATATGTCTAATTTTGTTTAGATAAATAAACGAAAGTATCATAATACAACATAAGAAACAAATAGTTTGTCTTGCCAAAGTACTTGGTGTCATTATCATCATCAACATCATCATAAACCTGAATCTCCATCTCAAGCTGATTCCACTTCTCTCAGTCCTGAATGTTGCGTTGCCACGTACTTCCGCAGAACTTTTTCATCGATCCAGCGGCCTCTAGGTCCCTTGCGTAATTAAATTATAGAATATTACTTGTGAAATTATTTTATATTATTGTTTAATTAGTTAAATTATAATCTAAATATATTTTTGTTTTTATATTACATGAGCAATATTTTCAGTCAGTAGACTCAATAGTTTGAATATTAATTTGGAAAATATTTGTTGACCACTATTATTTGTTAATTTTGAAATTAAGAAAAATCATTACAATTGGTAATTTTAACATTATTTTTTTATTCAGCAAAATTAAACTAAAATTGTTTGCATATCTATTAAAAAAAGCATATTTTGTATTTCTACAAAATATGTATCTACGCAGCACTACTCTACCTTTTTTTTATAAATTATCTGTTGCTATATTTTATTTCACTTAGGTGACTTTCAACGGTTTTGGATATATTACGTTTCTTTATTCGTTTTTACCGCGCTTTTTACAGTTTTCCCGCGAAAAACACTTTGCGGCACACTTTAATAGGCAAATAAAGTTTGTAGTACCTCTCCAGACCGCGACAAAGCTCCGTCGCTTGCTTCCACAGGGTTTATTACAGCGTTGAGATACTCCGAGGCCTTAAAATTTTCTATTTTATTTTACATTCCCAACCTTACATGCTTGTTTATAGGTAAAACCAAATAATAATGAGAAAATTTGGGGAATGATGTGAAAATATACCTAGTATTATGGAATATTGTATTTACAGTGTAAGATGTGATGTTCCATGTCGAGAAAATTGTAAGTAAGTAGGTATAGTATGCTAACTATAAAATACATAGGTATTATTGATTACTTATCTCTATCGAGAACTAAAAGTATGTTGTAGGTTGTAGTTATACATACTATTTATAATTGGCACCCGCGATAACCGACTCGTAAAGAATCCGCTTAGTTTGTCGAGGGTCTCAGGCTCAAATTCCGGGTCTGGAAAACACTCACATATGTTTTTCAATGTGTGTTTGAATCCAGAGCACGGACCTAATGGGTTGAACAGGTGGCATTTCTCGTAAACAATGAGGCGGCCAAGATCCACACTTGTCTTGATAGTACAGCCAATTAAAAAAAATATATCAGTGACAAAGACGGGTTGTGGGGCCGAAGGAAACGATGGGTATATGAAAATTATAATTATGTACTTACTTAAAATGTGAAAATATGTGATTTCTAAAAAAACTCAAGTTTACGTAGAAAAAAAGACTGATATAAATCACAAATTATAAATGTATTAATTTAGACAATATCATAAACTGGGAAAATGAATCACAAGAATTAGTAATCCTCGTAAAATAAAGGAATGTATCTATAGTCTATGAAGGAAACGGATTTCTTCAGCCGATGGAGGAAACGACGATAGATTCATGGAATAATTATGTTGAATAGCAAAAGTACAATTATTATTATATTTAAAAATACATGAATTTTTCACATCATTTATATTGGTCAATCATATTTTACTTACTAATTACAACTGCACCTGCACTTAAGTTAATTGAATTTTTGGATTCAAGTCCCATAAGGTATAAATATTTTTCTAGAAAAAAAATGGGTATGCTGGATTTTAATATGTTCAATAATGAATGTGTGGTATCCATTTAATAATAGTAAATAGTTCAACTCTAAAAATACCCAGGTGCTCTATTATGTGTTATCTTGAAAGTACCTGTGCCAAGTCTAACAATAATACAATACGATTATTTTATTGTACCCTAATAAAACAACAGAATTCTTAAAATTCAACATACCGACTTCAATGTATGAAAGCATGTAACAAGCCATAAAAGATCCTTCAACTTAACAATTTGTCCGCTGTATACATTTATATACAGCAGAAATACGACGGCATCTCAATTCCTGATGGCAGTAACTGTCAACGTCCGTCTGTGCCGAACGCCTGTTTTATCGTCGCACCGTATTGTGTGACGACGCCGCAAATGGGTTGATTCGATATCAACTATTTACAAGACGGGGATCGCGTGCCTCAAGTCACATCGAGGCTTGATCTTGCTACAATGGATGGCTCTTGGTCCAGGCGGAATGACAACAGTGCGACACAAGACAACCAACTATTGTTACAAGAACAGTATATTGTTACTGTAAAGTGTAAACTAACATACGTAATAATAAATACGGGGTTTAGATCAATCCATTAATCAATTGATTTTATAATAGTTCATTCAAGTTGTATATAAGTAAAAAATATTTTCGTTTTTATTAAATACAAAAATGTAATAATGTGTTGAGGTGTATTCATCAACCGGGGCCGATCTACTTCTGGATGAAGGCCTCCCCAATCTCCCTCCACTCTTCTCGGTTCCTAGTTCTTCGCTGCCACGTACATTCACGGAACTTGTTGAGTCTCCAGTAATCCAGTGGTTTATTGGGTGTCCTTTTTGTCGTTTAGTGCTCCTTGAGTACCTACTGTATGACAGCATTTTTGTACAGTGGTTGTCCACTAGCTGAGCGATATACCAAGCCTATTGCCGTTTCATTTGATTAGCGACCTATGGCATACTTTTGTCTGCATCTTTATCAATTGATTTATTTTATGGTCTTTCTGCTTTATACCCAACATGCAACATGTACATTCTCATGACACCTTGCGCTACTCGTAATTTCTTACATTAAGAATCCATGTTTCACAAGCATACGTGATCACTAGTATCAAACATTAGTTGAACACTATACACTCTATGTCAGTTTGGTTCTGTGAGCAATCTCATAATATATATCACCGTCAATTGACATTTATTTGTTGTCTAATATAGACGTAGTTGTTGACTTGCTCAAGGGTTGCGCTTAGTTCAGCAAGCCGTTTACCATTACCTTTGTCTTCGAGACATTATCTGTAAATCTACTTTGTGGCTTTCATTTGCAAGCTCCTGCATCATGCTCTCAAGAATCATTAGGTTTATAGCACCATTATACGATATGACACATATCGTTAATATTAATTGTTACCTATGTACTTACATTATTTTTTTGTAAATACTTTTCGACTACTTTTAAGGTAGTTTTTGATAAAGTCAATTTATTGATTGGAACAATGTTTATTTAGTAACATTCAATAATAGTCATAATAATCAATTGTGATGGTTTTACTGAGGTTCAAAATAACTAAACTTAATTGATATTGAAATATCAAAACGCCAAGTAGTACTATGCTATCATAAAGCTGTTTCGATAGAAATGCGTGTGATAGAAATATTTATTCAAAAATAATTAACTTTGTCACATGATACGCCTACCATGCTAGTCTGGTTATAAACTTTTAAAACATACATCACAGTATGCATACCACGTACAGTAAAATGTACCTGTAAATGTATATGGCAACAGTTGTAGATACACATCAAGAGACAGAATGCCTACATCTGAATGAGTAACAAAACTTTTATTTCGAAAAAGTTACTACGCTCTTGAAAACTGTTTCCCTCAAGTTTTCTTTGCTGGATCCAAACGTGTTTAGACAACTAAATTTGTCAATTCGGGTAGTTAGGTACTGGGGGAATTTTGTGTAATGCAATCATTACGCTCAAAGGGTAAGTTTTTATTGGTGTCAACAATATAACTGACTAATTTAAGTCTATTCGAGGGTGATTGTCATTAATTTTTATTTATTGCTTTGCTTACTATAATAATTGTATACTACTATACAGAAAACATTTGAAAAGAAGTTGGTATCTACACCTCCACAATCCTCATCCGTGCAATACAAAAATCCTCCATCGGTGCATGTTCGTATTTATTTCATGGCAACAGGTAAATACTTATTCTTAATTAGAAAGTAATCATTTGAATTCGATTAATTATAATTTTGACAGATTAATTGCATCGTGCTTATTTTCATGCTTTTTTGTTCTCATTTTTTTACTTAACATTTGTATATAATTAATTTGAGGTTATAATATATAATATACCTAAACATAATACCTGCATAACAGAATGTTCACGAAAAGTAAAGTTTTATAAAGATTAAAATATAGCTTACCCAAATACAACCTCAAAATAACTATCTAACCATTTTTGTTTATGTTTATTCACATTTATACACCTTATGGCAACAACCAAAGCATAGTAATTGCGAGGGGCAGAGGTAGGCTGTTAACTCATTTAGCGCTGACAACGCGATTGGCGCGTTGCCATTATATACTATTAGCATGATAGTTAAATGTCGTAGTTAATTAGTTATTAACTGGTCAGCAAGTGAATGTGTTAAGGTCCGACATAAATAGTGCACACTTAAATTTTTCAGTCAAACGTAAGTATTTGTTTTCATTGAATTAATAATACAATTTGCAGATTGTGCTGGTTAGTTTTTAAATTCAATTAAGCCCTGCCTAAACTAAACCATAGTGACTAAAATAGTGCACACTTTTTTAGTCATACTCATTTGTTTTCGTTGAATTAAAAATACATAATATTACAAATGTTGTTGGTTATTTTGTACCATTAGTTCAATGAAAATAAATACGTTTGACTGATAAAATTTAGTGTGCACTATTTATGTCGGCTCTTAACAGTCCACCTCCACCCTTCGCCACCAAACCATATTATAGGTATATATTCCTTTAATTAATAAAATGATACAAAATATATGTAGATTATAGAACCACATAATCAAACGAAAGTCAAGAGCTTCCAAAATATATAGGTATATGAATCATTTTACGAGGATCGGTCATTAGAGATAGGTTCAATCTTCCTAGTGCCGTGCATTCAAACACTTATCTCAAGTACATAATACACAGCTCGTAAAGCTAACATCTTACTCCAATTTATTGGATAATAAGAAGCAGATAATTTATAATAATTATATTCCAATAATATTTTTTTACTTTGTAGGTCTATGACCTTCTAAATATAATTTTTCGGTACAAGTCGGTTATGGGGAAGCCAGGCGGGAACCGCACTAATTGCCATAGCCGATTTTGGCAAAGAATCAAGAATGAAAACCTAACCTAACCTTACAAATAATCCACTATATCGGCTATTTTCAAAATGTGTTTGCCGATGGCTTCCCGATAACCGACTTGTACAGTTTTTTCTAATGGTTATCGACTATATACGAAAATATAGGTAAGCTTACCATATTAGGACACCGTTGATATCTGAAAATTTTCTACCAACAAAACAATGTAAAAAGCATTGCCATTTGAAAAAGTTGTTACAGATAATGTCAATCAATATAGATTTAGTGTATGTAACTATTTACTTTCAATAAACATTGTACATGAACATTTCTCGGACATAAAATATAGCTAGTGTTTTCACGTACGAGATCGTACTACTTATAATAGTAATTGAAGTCGTTTACATAAAAATTGTAACATTATTAATTTGAGGGTTTAGTTTGATTTATCTTATTTTGCAATATTAATAATATTAAAGTATAACACGATACATAACCCACAAATATTATCTGATTTTTCAGTTTTTATGTCCATGATATACTGCCAACTGCAAGTGACACATTTATAATTTACGCCGTGTTACTATACCAGGATAAAATTTAAATATTTTCCCGACATACGTACTAATGTACTATATATAATATGTATATATCTTGCAGAAAAAATAAGCCATGGTGCATAATTAATCAAATTCAAATGACCTCTAACCTTTCTTTAATGCATAGGCATTACCAATAAAACTTCTTTATACAGCTTCACAAAAGCTCGCGATGGTTTTACTAAGAAGAATTTATGTAAGTACCAATAGAGCATGACACATAACATGATACCTGTATCATACACTATTTTATCAATTAGGACTTATAAAGAATAAACGATTGTTCGAGACAGTGTTTTATAGCGTCGTGATGAATAACAAAATATAACTTTATAGAGTCAATGCTGTGTAGCGTAACCGACCCGTAGTGGCGTTTGGAATATTGGGAATCCATATTGGAAAGATACTGTTGGTGGTTTATGTCGTAGAACAATAAATAAAATGGCGTAAGTATACCTTTTCAGAAAGATTACTACAAAATAATATTGAACAATACAATGTCAAAAACGAACAAACAAAATATTATCATTATTCGTGTTAATACATCGTGTTGATAAAATTTTGTTAAAAATATCCACGGAGTACCTATAATGACGGTAATTAAATTTTAATTAGAATTGGTGAGGGTCTTTCTCGATCTTCCATCAGAAAAAAAATAATTTGTAATAAAATTATTGATTCTAACATTCGTGTGTTGGTTTTTTTAAAATTTGAAGTTCATAAATAACATCACCACACTGTATAGTATGCAATGATGTTGTACACTGTGAATGAAATAAATTATGTTAATTATATATGTATTTAGTACCTACTTATTTCACGTTGAAACTAAACTACAGGAACAAGAAATCCGATAAGATAACCTATATTTATGTTTTGGTTCATTCTTCTAAAGTTTGTTTCTGGTAGGTACAAATTAACCATAATAATATTATCTAACATTATAAATACGTGTGATGGTCATCATGATAGTTTTCCATATATTTGAAGAATTTTAGAAAAAAAAATTATCAATTTTAAACAAATATTACAATTTTATTTATGAAAAAAATATTTGTATACTAGGGTAAACTTTAAAAAAATTTAACCCGATAATATTTTTAGTATACAACTAGTTATAAGATTTTTTGCTTCTTCTCACATCTTATTTTTAGATCAGTAGGATATTGAACGTTAAATATCTAATTTGAAATATTATCATAAAAAGTCTACTTAATTAGAAAATTTTAAGAATTTTGAAAAACTTTTTTTTTAAGTAAAACGTTCTTATATTAATATAATAATATGGTGAAAGCAAATGTGATGTGGAATGAGATTTGCTATTTGCTAATGAAAAAAATAAACTGGCACAATAGAAATGTCAAAATTAGGTTTTAATATTTCATCCAAAGTGGAATAGGAAGCTATATAGGAAAATTATTTTTAAATAAGTTAATAACGTTTAATTCACCCACTCCATGCCCATTTTTTTTTTAAATATTAACGGGACTTATGAAAAGGGTTTTTTAAAATTATTAATAACCATGTCCTAGCTTTTTCGTACAGGGTGGATATTAGTAATTTTGAAAAATCACAAACACCCAGACTTTGAGAAAAATACATAAATATTGTGTCCTCACCGGGAATCGAACCCGGAACTGGCGGAAGGCTAGCGTCTTTCGTACCACGAGAGACGCCTCGTCTTAAAGGGTTGCAGGCATCATGTGATTACTTTTATGACAAAAGTACGATGGTGGATACAAGAAATTTTCAAAACTGTCAATTTCTTTTAGCAAATAACAATTCAACAGGAAAATCACGGAGTGTTTATGAATCGAAGTGAAAATCTAAAATAATCAACAAAGGTGGGTTTTATGCGTTTTTTTGCATGTGTTTTCCAAAATTTTCACCGATACTAATGATAGAGATTTTAATGGAATGTAGGTATAATAATTAAAAAAATTAATAATTTTCATGCTTCTAATATTCTAATAATAATATGTAATAATAATTCAGCTGCCATTACTCATTACTACATCTGTAGATGGAGATTTTTAGACGTGATCGGACAATGAAAGCATCTTGAAGCTTTATGTCAATCGTGGGAAAGAGGCAAATAAAATTTGAGTGCCATCCAAGGCCGTGCGTGTATCCTGTACCTAATGAAAAAAGAACTCGCGTGTCGTAATGCTACAGTTACGCTATACCCACTCGAGTAGAATTCTAATTAAACTGATGTGACGATAATATCATACTTACTGATATTATTAGCGGAATCTCAAAACATTATTCTTTAAATAAATTGTTAGAAAATACGTGTCAGTTAGCAATTAGATAAACAAGATAAAATCAACATCATACAACTACAATAATTATTAATACAGATAACTAGATAGTCTATTGTTCCACTAAAATAATATAACATTATATTTTATAACAATACAGAACTCATGAGAAATATCGTGTCTAAAAAGTATTATAAATCTTATAAGTCCCATAAAACAAAAACCGATTGCCAAAGTAGCTTGATTTCGAAGAACGCTGATGAGTGGGTATTTAAAAGGCCAATAGTTAAAATTTGTCGCAATTAGTACGTCACTGCGTGGCATATTGGTAAAAACGACGGACGGAGATGCAGGGTTCGATTCCCGGCCGGGGTGGCTTACTTTTGTCAAAAAAGATTTTTCTATTGGTTATAATATCTGTACCTCAGAGGCAGACGGATGCAAATCCAAATACCCAATTTTTCAGGAGAGCCAAAAAACAATTTTTATTTTAAACGAATACTCATAACTTCTAAGTAAATATACATAGAATGATCATTATTTTTTTTATTCTAATTCAATTAAAGTACTTCTGGAATATGCAAGAAAGGAATAAATATAATACAATTTTATATCTAAAAAAAATAAAATAAAAAACGTAGTGTGGATTTGCATCCTTCTGCCTCTAAAGATATTTTGCTAATGTGGATTTGTATCTTATTTACCTAGCCAAAATAAAACAATGTATAAGTTAAACAAATTTATAGGTATAAATATAACAAAGCAAAACACATTTTTTTAAATTTTTATTATGTCATAATCATCATCATCAGCCTGAATCTATTCACTGCTGGATGAAGGCCTCGCTAATCTCCAAGCTGATTCCACTTCTCTCGTTCCTGTGCATTGCGTTGCCAAGTTTTTCTGCAGAACTTTATCATTTCATCGATCCAGCGGCCTCTAGGTCTACCTTGCGGATGTTTTTTACCTCTTGGATACCACTGGATAACAAAATTTGTCCAACGATTGTCCTTTCTTTGAGCCATGTTCCAGCCCATTTCCATTTGAGGTTTTTAGCAAACTCTATCATATCATTAATCCTTGTGTGTTCCCTTATCTACTCATTCCTTTTTTTTGTCCTTTTGCGTTATGCCCAGCATGCACCTTTCCATACCACGTTGTGCTACTCTAAGTTTCTGGATCTCTATTTTACTTAGGCTCAATATTTCACACGCATGTGGTTACGGGAAGTACACACTGGTTGAACACTTTGCACTTTAGGCATTTTCGAAGAAATTATTCAGGCGGCCAAAAGCACTCCAGCCTAGCTTTATTCTGCGAACAATTTCATCAAATATACATCCATCTATAGACACTTATTGTGCCAGATAGATGTAGTTTTTCACCTGTTCGAGCTGAATGCCATTGACAAGGATCTCTTTTTGGCCCGCAAAGCAGTTGAACATGACTTTATTCTTTGATACATTTATTTTCAAGCATACTTTGTTGCTTACTCCAGCGAGTTACTGCATTCTGCTTTGGAGGCCTTCTGAGTCTTGCAAACTACTATTTATTGTTATCGGCAAAGCGTAGATGACTCACGTATTCTCCATTTATGGGGACTCGTGTCATTCCAGTCAAGTTGTCTAAATAAGTCTTCAAATGTAGCTGTAAATAGTTTAGGTGAGATTGTATCACCTTGTCGGACTCCTTTGCTGATAGGAAATGCGCGATGGTTTATGGAGATGTTGTTGCGCTACTGTATATATTATTGAAAATATTTATATAACGCCCGGGGATTCCTTGATTTCTGAGTGCATCGAGTATTGAAAATTTCTTTATGGAATCGAACGCTTTCTCATAGTCTATAAAACCCATGGATAGCGGCAGCTTGTATTCCTGTTACCGCTCTGATTTCTCTGATGACTTGGATAATATGGTCCATAGTGCTGTATCCTCCTCTAAAGCTCGTTCTCCTGGCTGGTTCTCGTCTAGTACATATTGCAGACGGTCTGAGAGAATTTTATGTTAGTGGATTATTGGATTTGCATCCTTCTGCCTCTAAGGTAGGTATGGCACTTGCATCTTTATTCTATGCATATCTTGGACTAGGATTTCCATCTCTCTGCCTCTAATAAATAAAGCCTTTAGCATGACGATTCTTAAAAAAATCATTTTCCCCAAAAATGGAGTTGCATCCGTCTGCCTCTGAGGTACAGATATATTCTCTCAGAAAGTGTTTTTCAAAATTATGTATGTTCTTATAAGTCCCATTCTATTGTTTTCATTCGCAGCACAATATTTGTATCCTTCATTGGTCCCAGTCTTGCACTGCTATCATCCACGTTGACCATATCGTGAAAATATATAATATCTTTTAGATTCTAGACTGTTGGTGTTGACAAAATCCTGCGGATGCTTAGGTTTATATTAATTTCATTTGTTTCCAGGGTAACTAGCAATTTAGTCTACTCATTTAAGTATACTTCTACAATTTTAACCAATTATTGGCCATTTTGTTTTGAAGTCATGACAAGATTTAGTCGTTATGACAGAAAAATAATAATGACATAATAATTTTGTCGCCTTTAAAGCCCACGATGACCGAGCCGTGACGTGTCGGCCTATAATTTTGTGGGTCCCGAGTTCGAATCCTGGATTTTTCCAAAAATTACATGTTGTGTTTTCAATGTGTATTTGGACAAAGAGTATAAACCTAATAATTTGACCAAGTGGCTAACATCCATTTCTCGTATAACCAAAAATTTGTTAATACAACCTCCACTCTGTAGAGGCTCATAATGATCTTCTTATGATCGAACATGGTAATAAAATGTATATTTATAATGAAGTATAAGTAATAACATAATTACATCAGTATTCTTCCGAAATTATCCAAGGCAAGCCTATAACTGGTATCATAGTAAATATTATTTAGGTACGAGTACCTACTATTGTTTGGTAATACTAAAATTATGATCGCAATTCTCTACTCTAGTAGAGATCCCTATTAACTTAATAATAAATTGTTTCCAAACAATAGTGTAACGAAATAAATGAATATGATGTTTAAGTTCACTGATCAGTGATCGTTATAATTACGATATTCAGTCATGGTTAAATTTTCAGCTAAAGTCGAATTACTTTTTGAATTGCAGCATTTGTCATAATATACATATCCTGGATACCAGAACTGATGGTCAAAGGTCGTTTGGCAGACCCAGACTTCGGTGGTTGGACGGTGTCGACAAAGATGCTAGAGCGGCCGGCGAAGACATCTGGAGGACACTGCCTCAGGATAGTGGTAGATGGAGAAAGTTATTGGATGAGGCTGAGACCCACCCTGGATGGTTGGACCATTTATGATGATGATTTTGTCAAAGACATATCATTATCATTACAGTACTTAGTAACAAACAGAGAAGATATCTTCGGTAGTAGATTATAAATAACTATAAGGATAATATGAATAGGTACTTGAATATCAAAAGGTATATAAATACAAAAATACAAGTACTTATTAGTGAACAGAAAAAAAAATTGTCTTGTATGTATGTAATGTACGAGGGTGGGTCAATAAGTCCTTAGAAAAGCCGACAGGTGGCGCGACTAGTACTGTAAGCGGTTTGTTTTCATGCAGCGGCACTACCGATTCAGTATGCTGCGAAGTTTCAATCAGATTGGTCGGGTTGTTGTGTGTTTCTCGTACATTTAAAAAAAAAATTGCTTGTGGAAAATGGAAAAATGGAAAATGGAGAAAATTGAGTTTAGAGCTGTTATTAAACATTTTAATATAAAAGGGTTAACAGCAAAGGAAATAAAAAATGAGTTGGATTTAGTTCACGGCATATCTGCTCCTTCACTTGCAACTATTTATAACTGGTTAAATGAATTTAAACGTGGTCGTACATCAACAAAGGATGAACCACGCTCAGGACGTCCTGTAGAGGTGACTACACCAGAAATGATCAATAAAATCCACGATATGGTGTTAAGTGACCGAAGATTAAAGTTGAGTGAGATAATTGAGGTTACAGGGATCTCAAAAGGTAGCGTCATTTCTATTTTACATGACAAATTGGGCATGAAAAAAATTTCTGCAAGATGGGTGCTGCGTTTGCTCACAGTCGACAATAAACGCAATAGGGTGGTGGCCTCTAAAGCCCTGTTGTCGCTCATGCAACGCAATCCGGATGAATTTTTTCGTCGCTTTGTGACTGTAGATGAAACATGGATACACCACTATACTCCCGAGACGAAAGAACAGTCGAAGCAGTGGATTGCGAAAGGCGAACCATGTCCAAAGAAGGCGAAAACCGTAAAATCAGCTGGTAAGGTTATGGCTACTGTATTTTGGGATGCACGTGGAATTATTTTCGTTGACTATTTGGAACAAGGAAAAACAATAACAGGGGATTATTATGCATCTTTATTGGACCAGCTAAAAAACAAAATTGAAGAAAAACGGCCTCATTTAAACAGGAAAAAAATCCTCTTTCATCAGGACAATGCCCGTGTTCACACATGTTTACGATCAATGGCTAAAATTGAAGAATTGAAGTTCGAATTGGTCGACCACCCACCGTATTCGCCAGATTTAGCCCCCAGTGACTTTTTCCTTTTCCCAAACTTAAAAAAATGGCTAAGTGGACAACGTTTTTTTTCAAATGAAGAAGACATCGATCGGACAAATGCTTATTTTGAGGACCTTCCGAAAACTTATTTTTCTGACGGTTTAAAAAAAATTGAGAAACGTCTAACCAAGTGTATTGAGCTCCAAGGAGATTATGTTACGAAATAAAAAAAAATACAAAAATAAAAACTGTTTTAATGCTTTTTTCTAAGGAATTATTGACCCACCCTCGTACCTACCCACCACCCACAATGGTCAAGCGGCTAGTCGGCCTATAACGTCGTGGGTCCCAGGCTCGAATCCTGGATCTGGCAAGTACACACATTGTTTCTCAAGTTATGTTTGAGTCAAAGGATGTATCTAATAGGTTGAGAAAGTGGCTAAAATCCATTTCTCGTAAAAACAAAAATCTGTTAATACAAACCTCCACTCTGTGGAGGCCCATAATATGTTCTTATTAGGTTCGGACATGGTAAAAAAGTACCTAAATAGATACAATTGATAAATTTAATCATATATGTAATTACAATTTATATTAGTTACTTAAAAATAATTACTTAACTCTAAAGAAAACCCAAAAATTGTAGCTATTTAATAATTTGCTATATCTTTATATTTCATTTTCATCTGTTTATAATTATTAATAATAATATAACATTTTTATGTTTTTTGGATTTAGTTTATTTAGCAGGTACCTTTATAAATAATAGAAATAAAGTGTAATTTCTATCAACTTTGTAGCTATATAACGTTAGTAGATATACATTTATGTACAGAGCCTTAAGCTACATCCGAATCCGGAATAAAATCAATTCATATGGAATAGGTATTAAAAACCGATAAATGACCTCAATCCACAGTATTCATTTTCTTGGGCACTTAAAATAAATAATTTTCCTTCGGGAAATCAATTTTGGATAGATTTCTTAAGTATTTCATACATACATCACTTAAGTTATTTTAATTATATCAAACAACTGTACCTAGTTTTTGTCATGTTGCGTAAGTTAGTAATGTTTCATTATTATTTAAATACATAATCATTAATCAATAAATAAATATATCTATTATCGAATAACGAGACCGACTTTTTATACTATAACGTCTTTATATTATTAGTACCTAAGCAGTTATCCTTTATTTAAACAGAGGCTATTTTAATATTATGTATGTTTACAATTTAAAGATCTTATTAATTCATAATGTTATTTGCACGTCATGATACACAATATAAATAATAATCTCCTATATATTATTATCGTAAGAGATTTTGGAAAATACGTCAACTTTTTTATTTAAATACCATTTTGTTGATTATTAAAGGAATTCACTTCAATTTTTGGAGTCCCGAATCTACTTCCATTTGAATCCGGCACAATCTGATAAAACTCGACACAATCACAGATAATATCGTTTTTAAATAGCGTTTTATATCCGTCACCATACATTTTCGCATGTTGCTGTCCGTGTACCGCAAATCGATTATAATGTCGCTTAATTCTTTCTATATAACCGAAATTTCACAAATCTAAATTAATATTCCACAAAATTATTCAAATCTGTAAGCAGCACATAGGCGTACTATTCCTTTTAACAAGAAAAAGAAGCATATTTCCTCACTAATTACTACTAAAATATAATCTAAAACCACTTCACTGCCACTTATCTGTCAAACTGAAATAATAGATGATTGATTTTCAATTGTTTTCTTTTGTGATATAAACAAGTTCATTTGACGTGTCAAAATTCAAATTTAGAATTTGCAGAAATAATCGAAAAAAATGTGACATTTCTATTAGCATATTAAATAATCAATTTCAATCAAGGCATTTATTGTAAGATGAAGATAATTCTATCAGTAAATTGAATAATTTCAGACTTAATAAATAAGAAACTACATTATATAGGTACATATTACGCTCTTCTCAATATTATAGTAAGTCGATGGTGATCTGACAATAGTATCTATCTGCAGTTTTGGCGAATTCTAGGTTATTGGTGTATTTTGTACAAAATTGTGACGGATCAAATGGAAATATTATTGTTCTACGAAAAAAATGCTAAAATGCTCAAATTTGACGTGGAAAATAGTGTCTATCTGCATCGAAGTGTCTAGAAACTAAAAAGAAATATTATCTATCTGCGTGATTAATTTTATTATGACATTACAATTTTCATACATCTTTAAATGACTGTTTTAGTACTAATATTAAATCATTTCACTTGAAAAATAAAAATAATACTGATACCGACAAAAACAGTTTTTTGAACCCCCTGAAAAATTGACTATAAATGTCAGATAGATACTATTGTCAGATCAACGTCGAAGTATCACACACTTCCATATAAAATAGATATTATAGTTATCGTGATTCAGTAATAATTGTATTATTTTTACATTTCGTTGGTTTTCGTTGGACGTTTAATACAAGTAATTAAACATTAATGATGTTTAGGTATATATTTTATAATAATAATTACATATAAAATTACAGTAACCTTTCTTCTTCTTTTATATCATTAGTAACTATTAATATTAATAAAAATTAAATTGCAATAATGTTTCTTTTGATAATGATATTATGCATGTTCTTTGCTATTTCATCTTTTATTTCTTCTAAGTGAAATATATACTTATAGTCAAATATAGTCGATTATGACCTTTATACGACACAATTAGGTACAATAAGTAAGTACCTACCTGTTTCTTTTTCCATTTTTGTACATGATAAAAATAATATTTTTTTTATTTCCCCACAAAGATAATTTGTTAAATAATAATTTTAGCATGTTGAAATTTATTCATTAGTATATTAAGAACTTACGAATTTTAAAATAAAGTACCATTTTTGCTCATAAGCAAAGCATATCGACACACCCCTTCAGAGTGGTAATTACGAGTATCTTAAAAGACTTATTATAAGAAATAGTGGGTGCAATCTAAGGTGATCCCATTGAATAAATAAAACGTATTATATCGCAATAAGGTGGAGGTAGGGTGGATCCACCATAGATAGTACAGACTAAACGTTGTTAGTTATACGTATTTATTTACATTGAACTAAGACTACAATTTACAGATAGTGTTCTCATTCATTCATATTTATTTTCGTTAAACTATGAACATACATTACACGTCATGTTGTTGGTTAGTTTTTTAAATTCAATTAAACCCTGCCTAAACCAAGCAGGGTAAACAAAACAACAGGGTAAGCAAACCAACCATTTAGGCAGGGTTTAATGAATTATAAAAAACTAACCAACAACATGACGTGTAATGTATGTTCTTAGTTTAACGAAAATAAATAAGAATGAATGAGAAAGTGCAATATATAAACATATTAGGTATATTCTATTAAAATGTCAGTAGTAGCAATCGGCGATTACCAGCTGTTCTGCTAGGCCTATCAGTCTGAAGTGGTGTCAGACGATATTGTAAAGGGCAGACTCCAGAATAGACTACGCATATGACCCCGAATTTATATTGGCAGTGGCGACTTGCAAATCGTAAAACTGACAAATCAGCGAAATATCAAACTGTCTGAGGTGAATGAAAATCTATGACGAAGGGAAAATTATGGCGCCGCCTATGCATACTTCACAATTATATTAATATCCAATACCGCCAAGCCGTCTACAAGACCTAGCGAGACAGACTGGCGAGAGCCAGCTGGCTCAGCTAGTTGATATTATTACCTAATAATTTCTAAGATGACAAAAAAATCACAGAATAAAAAACATGTAGGTAGGTACTGGTACTTTGCCGAATTAACTCCTGCTTTAATGTATTTTTAATTACTACCGTAAAGTAAGGTCTAGTAGGTAGGTAGGTATGTAAAAAAGGTGCAGTGGCATTATAATCTATGTTGTTAAGTGTACCTATTATTTAGGTACTTGTAGTACTCAGAGATAAGTAATTTCATGCTACACGACTGTTTCTATTGACATTTTACTACTATTGTATTGTTCCTTTAACACGCGATTATTTTACGTACCTAGTAGGTGAATGGTTAAATTTTATCCACAAATTAAAGCACGAACCATTGTTTTACGGAATGAAATTTAATTTACAGATAAAAAAAAACATAAAACCAGATAAATGCATACCTGTGGATTCAAGATATTATCTTACATTTTAATATTATTGTAATTTTAGATAACTAATCGACAGGTACATTTACTAAATGAAATTTTGTGGAATACTGCACAAATAATCTTTTCTATGGTGGTCTTCGCGTGTGGAATTCTTGCAGGATTTATTATACTTGCTTTCTTCACGGCAGTATTAACACTGTCACATGGTAAAATAACAAGTACCATTAATTATAATGTTGCGATGCTGAAAATCTTTAAAAAAACAAAATTGTAAATATTTTATTTAGTCATGTGAATAATAATATTATATTTAGTATTCTGACAACATAAATTTGAACAATGACATTATCCTACGAAGTACGAATCATCCATGAACGTTACCATAATATCGTCTTATCTCTTTTTTTATAAAAATACCCGTAGGCTTAGAGAGAATATCAAAATGTTTGAAGAGTTATTCATCATTTTATCGTAAAGTTTTTTAGTCACAGAATTTCAAGAAGATTTCAGGTAGGTTTAGGTTATCTAAAATTCTTAATCATTATAAAGTGTATTGGGTGAAATAATTTGAATTACTTGTCGTTGAGATTCTATGGAATAAATGTCGACCTTAAAAGTACAATCTGATAACAGTGATAACGTATATTGTAATATATTGATTACAGCACAACAAAACTATTATAAATTTTTAAATTTAAATTTAAATTTAAATTTAAAGACATTATAATCAATCTGCGGTAGATGGACAGCAAGACGCGAAAATGTATGGTGACGGATATAAAACGCGATTTAAAAGTGATATTATATGTGATTGTGTCGAGTTTTATCAGATTGTGCCAGATTCAAATTTAAGTTAATGCAGGACTCTAAAAAGTGAATTGAAATAGTTTAGAAATCAACAAAATGGTATTTAATAAAAAAAATTGGTGCGTTTTCCAAAATCTCTTAGGATAATAATATATAGGAGATAATTTGTAATTATAATGATGATATTCATTTATCAACATATTTGTGAATTATATATTTACGTAATAAGTATTCAACTGTTGTAAAATTCCTAATTACAATAGAGCTTTTAATTTAGCTTTGCGATTAATTACTGATAGCGCTGTATAATAATTTTTACATTAATTCGACTTTTTAGTAATCCTTTGAGAATCGTGTTTTCTAAGGTCCTTTGTTTTCGAGCAGTTTAATAAACATTTCTCGTATTTGTGGTGCGTGTGCCCGCGAACCGTCACGACGAGCCAGTCGGCGGTGACGCACGTCAGGAGCATGTCTCTGCGTGCTGACAGCTTTATTGGATTCCTACGTGCCGCCACTGCGAGCCTCCGAGGAGCCATGGGAACTCGGTACGATTTTTGAAAATTTAAGAGGAAAAAAGAATTCAAGTGACACTACCGAATCACTTAATAGCCATGAACTCGTGGATTTTTTCATGGAATTTCAACATGGTAAATTAAGTCATTGTATTAGGCCTCAGGGATTATGGAGTCCAGAACACCACGGTCTTATGGGAAGACGGACTTTAAAACGATCTTTCTTCCTTTGCAATCGATAGCTTGTAGAATAAATGGATAGGTATCGCAAAGAAGAAACTAATAAATGAGCTTGCTTGACGACGTTGATATAAAAAAACTCCTATCTCAAGTCTAATTATTATAATCGCTACGCGACACAAAATATGAAGAAGAAAAAAACTTATTTTTAACGACCGGTACACATCTCGGGAGTTGGCATTTTGCAGAAAGAACTCGCTATCCGAATGGGAATGGCTGGAGCAACATTCAACTCAATGCGGAATGTCTGGGACTCACGATTGTACTCGGTCAAAACCAAATGCCACGTATTCGACGCATGCATTCTGACGGTGCTGCTTTACGGTAGCGAATCATGGGACCTTACGAAGGCTCAGAGCAACCGTATACTGAGCTTCGAAAACAGATGTTTGCGACGAATACTGGGTGTGCAGTGGTATGACTTTAGGAGCAACGAGGAGATAAGAGAACGCACCAAGTAGCCTCTCATCACGCTGAAAGTGAAGAGGCGACATTGGACCTGGCTCGGCCACGTGCTGCGGATGCCAGAAGAGAACTTAAACCTGGCTTGCCTGTTCTTCAAGCCGACCGGATTCCGGCGTCCTGGAAGGCCGCTAAATACAATCTACAGAGTGTATACGGCGGAGCTATGGGATGCTGGTTTGACCAGGAACGAAGCAAGAAGACTGGCGAGCGACAGGGATTCTTGGAGGCGCCGCGTGGTGTCCATATGCTCCAGTTAAGGGGCGGATATGGCAAAAGAAGACTTTTTAGTACTTCGTCCACCAGCATTTGAAAAGCGCTTGACATTTTTATAAAATGATACTATTTTGTCAACTTTTTCGCTTTCGCTAAAACGATTCAACATATTAAGTAAGTATGTACATAAATATTTATAATATTTGAAAATCGTGGAGTTCTACCATGTAAATGCAAATTTAACTACATATTTAAATATTATAACCTCGTCCAAAATATTACCAACACAATAAACAATCTAAACTTTTTTTTTTTTTAATATTTTACGTAGAGCAATATGCCCTCTCATGTTTTATGAAAGAATGGTCTTGAAAGAAACCCTATAAAATGTTTGTCGATTTCGTTTTTGATAGTGTAATACCAGCCCTTCCAATTAAAAAAAATCAATAGATTACGATCAAAGATGTTCTGGAATTATTTTAACAAAATATATCCACGTTTTAGGATGCATTCATTAACATTTTTTTTGAATTATTATTAATAACCATGTCCTTGCTTTTTCGTACAAAGGCGGAAGGTGGAAGGCCAGCGCATTACGCACTGCACCACGAAAGCCGCCTAAAATTTTGTTTAGCAAACAACACATCGCCGCTTTTTAAGGCGCAAAGACGATACCTATGCAATTAATGTATTAATTTACTGCATTTATTCGGGGTACTGTATACTGTGTAGGTATCGTATTTTTTATTTTGAAAAGTCTAGGCCCTAGATTGAAACACAATATCGAATCGTCTTATACCCATTTTTGGAGGCATTCGTTTTAATATAAAGAGACAATTTCCATTAAATTGAATGCGGATAAACCTAACGATTAAGTCTGTGGTGATCCATCATATTTTTGAAGCAGTCCAATACGGCACGCATGAACGCTGGCAACTCAATAACGTTAATGACAAAAAACGAATGTTCCACAATTAAATGGAACGTCGCGGTCAAATCGCTGAGCGCTGACGGTTCTCAGGGATTTCTACCTCTTTACCATTCTGTAGTTAGTTAGTCGTAGGATAACAATCATTATTTCATAGCAGATATTCTTAAAAATGTAGAGGATGCGCTTTCGGATGAAAGGATGTGGTGATATTTATAATATCTATATATTTAATCGTATCATATCATAGCATGGATTCTAAATATAAGAGAGATTCAAAAATATAGAGCAGAGCATCCTGGTATGAAGAGATACATTTTGGAAAAAAAAACATGAAGGGAAAATAAAAGAAACTTATTGATAAGTCAGTCGACAAGATAACGTGATGTCGTAGTTGACAATAAACTGATGATATGGTAACTGGCTGTGTATTTAATATTGTTTGGCGAATGGATAACTGATATGCATACAAATTAAATGCAGTTTTAATATGAAAATCAAAGGCCAGTGTATGGGCGCATCGCCATCCTAAAACCAGGTGGATCGAATACTTATCTGTTATAGTTCAGCAGTTAAAAAATAAAGACGAAGCGAATGCAAGGCACATGGAGAGACCTTTGTAGAGCAATAGATCGGCTTCGGTCACAGAGCAAATAATAAAGGTCTGGGTACCTATGGATAATGTTTTTTATTAGTATTATGTATTTTGTCGTAGTAAAAAAAAGGATATTCTTATATTATTTGTATCAAAGTAAAAATTGGTTTTGATTTAATATTCCATTTTTTTATAAAGTGATTACATAATACAATAATATGCATTTTTCAGTTTCAATCTATTTTTGTATGGAAATAGTCAAATTTCATGGAAAGTCATCGAGTACAATCATGATTTTACAATAGTATTAAAATTTTCATTTGTCACACAAGAAAGATGAATTGGATTGGGAAACGTTGCATGGAATATTCACAGCTATTAAAATGTCATCTGCGGCATTCGGTGATGATCGAAAAGAAGGAAAAGCTCACAAAAGTCACAACTATGTTCCAGTCCAGAGGGCACAATGACTTTTTTCTTTGTTGGGATATACAATGAAATATCTGAAACTTTCGCTTAGGTACCTACTCATATTAGTCAGTTCTAATATTATATATTGACATAGGTATATGACAATTATAAAACGGTGCATACCATAATGCTTTCCTCGATTTATTATATCGCTTATCTTCTTATAAACATTTTAAATATTTTTAGATTTTTTTCTAGGTTCCCTCGTCATAGTACCTATCCTTATATGAAAACTGTCGAAACTCGGTTTTTATCTAAGTAAAAAAAGGTCAATAATTTATAATATGTTTCATTCAAGGAACATAATATAAATTATTGTGATTCATTATCAAAATTAAAAAAAAATCCTAATGAAATACTTTACGTAGGAACCCGATAGGTACCTTCTAATTGTTTCAAAAAATCTAAGTATTAGGTATTAAAATATTTCTATTCATTTTTTCACTTATTAATATAATATTGATATTTATTATAATAATCTTATATATATAAGATGAATGAATATCATCGCCATTCTTGTCCCATAGCCGGAATTTCATCGCTCGGCCAAGCAGCAAACTCCGAACACGGTGGTTCTCTGGCTCTTCAAGGGCTGCTCCTGGACCCCATTTTTTTACTGTAAACTTGGCTGTCGAACTAGTCTTCAGCTTCTTGTATATTAAAAAATAATACTTCGTGGGAAAGGACTGTGTTTAACGAAACTCGAAACCGTTTCTAAACTAATTTATTCATCAGAATATCTTACGGCTTATAGTGGTCTATTGTGACATTGTCTATGACGGATGGAGTGATGCGCTTTTGTCAGGTCATCGTAATGCCTACTTTGTATATGCGCCACGCGGCGATCTATAATACAATGTAATGAAATGAGCTTAGAAATAACTATTATTATTTCTTTTGACAATTGACCAGTAGCGCTCGGAAAAATCTCATTAAATAATAATCACTCATAATAAATTAATATTTTTTTTATTGTTTAAAATGCTTTAATTTGCTATTGTTTAAAATGCTCTGTCAAAATTTTAAGCAGCAGGTAAAACGTTCGCTTCTTATTTAATCTGCCATGAGTTCTCATTCAAAACCATAATTCTAGAGAACGGCAAGTTTAACGTGAGGCTCCGGTGCATAGTGTAAGCTATGCAGCGAAGTCTCACGTTAAACTTGTAGGTCTCTATGATATATTTTTTAAATCAGTTTGAGTTAAGCAAAATTATAATTTACTAATAGTTGTAAAAAAAGCTTTGAAACCAGAAATGTACCTATATAAAATGTAGATTATATGGCTCAGAGCTCAAATAACAACTAATACCAATTTTGTTTCATATTGTAAAACTATGATCGATGAATAGTATTTTAATCATAATTTTATTATTAAATGTAAATTTTTGAAGTAGGTACCTAATACCTACTTTATTTTTAAATTAAGCTTAATCTTCACATTATTAATTCACCGAAGAAATTAAAATCGAAGTACAATATCCGGAAAGTTATCATCTTCTTCTTCTTCAGTCGTGTCCGTGAGAGAAATGCGCGTAGACACTTCCCATCTTTGACTTTAAAAATATCTTTGTTGGTGCAGCTGGATGCAATGATCGGACAGATCATCATATAAGAAATTTAATGGGTTATCGGAGTATCTCCACTTCTTCTTAAGGTTTTAGTTACTCCGGTTCCTATCCGATGCATTGTCCTCCAATCTGCAAAGTTCTGAGAGCCCTCAGGTCGTAGCTTCTCATAGCACGCCATTGACAAGACATAAATCATGTCAAGAATGTAAAATTGTCGGGCATCAATAGTATTTAATTATAAAAACCCAACATTTTTACACATGCGATTGTATATAAATTCTGGGATTAGCTGACGGTGTACGAACTTTAGGGATACCTATTTTTTTGTGTAAAGTATACATTTTGTAATACGTTGAAGTATTTATAGGACAGTTATTATTGTGTTTCCTATTCTTAAGTTTTTAAATTAGTACTCTAAACTCACCTGTAATCTACGCCACTGCATCTGACCATGTCCCAAACGTCCACGTAATGGATGTACAGCTTTTATTGTATGCACATTGTTTAGATAAATGGCCTGTATTGTTCATTTCCGCCACGGCGACATGGGAGGTATTTTATGAGGTTATATTATAAACGAACTCACTAACAATAATTCATAAGAGATATTTTGGAAAAGAGCTAAAAAGCTATTGGAAAAAAACAAATAACATTATCGAGTTTATCATTTTAATATAATGAAAATCGTTATTTCACTTAACTTTAAGCCCGTTAAGTCAATGTGAGTCATCTAAAAATTAAATTACCTACATTTAAAAGTGATAATAGTAAATACATAAAATTTGTTATCGCCTACGATGGGTGAGCGGTTAACGCGTCAAATTATAATGGCATGCATTTTTGAAGCAAGTATTAATAGACAATTTTGAAAAGTTTTTAAATAACAACTGTCAGAATTTTAAATGAATGGTAAGTATTTATTTCAAAGTATCGGTATTAGACCGCCAGTTTTAATGTTGAATGTAAAATATTGGTACAACAAGAAATAATATTCAAAAATCAGTAGTAAAAATAAATAGTCATTATTTAAATGACATGGGCCAATAGATAAAACCAATATCCATTATTATATTGATAGTATCTATGAAAAGTAAAAAACATTCAATGGGGCGCACGGCATTTTAGGGTTACCATTATCGCATATAAAGTGTATTATATTAGTCTATGCATTCATGAATATCGGTAAGAACAAACTATTTATAATTACATTATTATTAAAAGAAGATCAACTAAGAAGTCGCACAGGTGCAGAAAAAAGATCTAAATGGATATTTCACACAATAAATGCGAATAACCTCAAAGATTAAATTAATAATTGATCAAAAATATAGGTAATCTAGGTAGGTACTACAAATATTACAGAAATCATATTAATATTTTTTTATTTTTAAACTAAGTACATTTTCATTACCTATTATTGTCTAATTTTATAAAAAAATTAATGTCAGTTTGGGTACAACAATAATTAATAGTATGATATTAAATTTATCTCAATTAAAATTGTATGCTTAATTAATTAGTTAGGGTTCGTGGATTTTTTTTATAATCTCACATGTTTTGGACTCATCACTACAAAAAAGGTTTTTTTCAACGTCTTTCAAAATTAGGTACTAATTTAAGTACCTAAGTATATTAATTATTTATATACTTATGTTAATTATTATTTTTACTATTAGTGTAAATGCCGAATCAGATAATAATTTAATATTGTCAATTTATTATAGTATATAATGTAAATAAGACCATGAAACTTATTGCCAGCGAGCCAAAAGTCCGAGGACAATAAGTCGTCCAATTTGTCTATGCTCTGATACTGATCAACGAACGAATAAAAAAGTCGAGCTGTCAAAAAAGTAAATAGTTGCGATTATCCTAAATTATCCTAAAATTTTGTGTTATTTATATGTAGACTTGCATAAAATAATATAAAAGTAAAAACAACACACATTTTATGTTTTCTTTTATGAGTTTCATAAATACAAATAAATAAAATAATTGATAAATCTCTCATTTTCTAATGTGTGAATTAACAAATTAATCAATAAAAATGTTTAAAACAATAACAATTATTTCTTTTCGTTCCGAATGATTGCGTATTAATGACAAATCGAATTTACGTAGTGATTGACGGACGAATTCTGGCAACTCGGAGAGTAAAATATCAAGCATGGTTGAAATCCAATGGGCCTGGTCTGCGGATTAAAAAGTCCGCAGATCTGAGATGCTCCACGCGAAAAAAAGTCCGAAGACTGTAAATCGTCTGACTTGCGTGCCAATGAAGCGCCGGCATAAGATCTTTCATCTTTTAAAGAATAATATAGTAATCCACCCACGAGCGTTTTAAAATAAGTGATATTAAAAAATAAACAGAGGTTTTAATATTTCTATTTATTATAATATTATAATTTTATTTATATTTACCTACCTAATTATAACTATTTTCATAAATATTGTCAGTAGGATTCATTTTCAATGATATTATTAAACCATGAACGAACCACGGTCAAGGATTTAATAATTTAACAAAAGATTTCACTACAAAGATATGTAGATAAGTTATGTGAAATGATTAATTTACTCTATATACCTA
The DNA here is from genome assembly GCF_057557595.1 of Rhyacophila brunnea. Classification (NCBI taxonomy): domain Eukaryota; kingdom Metazoa; phylum Arthropoda; class Insecta; order Trichoptera; family Rhyacophilidae; genus Rhyacophila; species Rhyacophila brunnea. Next base: position 284,277 of record NW_028232796.1, on the reverse strand, counting down.
CGTCATTTCAAGGAAAATGTGAGATTAATTTAAACATTTTGTATTCATTGATCAACAATAATTTATTAGTACTCTGTCCACGCCATTTGCGTTTGAGGAAATATTTTTTTATATTCTAAATTTTCAATAGCCTGGCCACACTGTTCGTATGTTTACTAGCTAACCATTCTTGTATGTAATTGAAGGACAAGATTTTTATGTTATCGTTTGACTGTAAATAATTTGTTTCCCATTGTTTATTCGAGAGATGTGTAATCTAGATTATCATTTTCAATAATTCACATTGATCGACATCGGTCGTTTTTAGTAATAGGTTGTATGTAATTGATACGTAATTGAAGGACACGTCTTATTCTGTCAATGTTTGTTACCATTGATTATTATTGTGAATTTATGAACATAGGACATATATTTATTGTAAACAACTGAAGTCTGTCTTATTATTTAATTCTGATATTGAAAATAATATGTAATACACACTATACAAGTCTGAAGTATGTCTTGTTATTATTGCAAAGTTTAAAATATATATGATAGACACTACAATTGTATTTAACTCCGCAATGAAGTAGAGATTAAGGGTTTGAATCTCACAAGGTAAGGTTACATATATCTTTGAAATGCGCTTAGATCAAAATTGTATACCTAACAGCTACCTACAACTGATGGTTTGGAATGTGCAGTTAAGTTACAGCTGATAGTTAAAATGAAATAGTATCTTAAAGGCACTAGAAGCTTGCTCAGGAGACTCGCATTGCATCATTGAGCCATTTTATAGATACACAAATGCTGCTACACTAAATTGGCGTAAGGCATGAAATAATAGAGAAATACTATTCTAATAGTACAATCTGTTCTGGATAGCCAGATAGAAAGAACAATACTATCCTACTAAATTTAACATAATAAGTAATAAGGAAGCTACTAAACAAGTTATTTCTGTATAAGAAAAAATCTGTCCAAAATAGATTTTATTCTGACAAATTGATATCTATACTTACCATTAATTATTTAAATAATTCCCGAAAATATTTAAATAACTCCCTATAATACTTTAAATACTTCCATTGTTATATAATAATACTTACCAATAATCATTTTTTACTTGCTGTTCATATTAAATAGTTCCCACCTTTTTAATAAAATACTTGCTAGATTTTTTATTAAAATATTTGCTGATAATGCATATATATACTTACCCAATAATTTGAAGCCAATTATAATGTCCAGGGTTCCTGGTTCTAATCACAGGTCTGGAAAATGCAACATGTCCTGTTGTTTTTAAATGTGTATTTGGACCAGAGTATGGAGCTAATAGGTTGAGCAAGTGGGTAACATCCATTTGTTGTGAAAACAAAAATCTGTTAATAAAACCTTCACCCTGCGGAAGCTCATCTTATGATCTTCTTAGGATCGGACATACTAATATATATATAAATTTTCTACATATTTATTGTACACTAATTATGTAAGCACATATTTTTATATATATATATATATATTAAATTTAGAAGGGGTAACAATATTTTGACTGTATTTTAGACGATTGAATTATTTTTCGAGAGCAGCATAGGTCCTATAATATTAATCGTGGAGTTGGTGGATTGAGGCAAGGCAGGCGGAAGACACAAGGGCTGGATTTTGACTATCACGCCAACGAAGAAGAAGAAGATGAACTCATGTCACATGGCATCAAAGTTATCCTCTATATTACATCAGCCAACATTGAATACAATGTTACCAAATAGTTAATAGTACGTAGTAATTAATATTATAATGGTATACCGTTTATAAATAGACTTTTGGATATTCAATAAACTGCAGTGACTCATTTTTGAAAAATGAATATTATGCCCAGGGAGGGTTTGTAATCTATACCTCGCGCCGCTGGTTGTGGGAGAAGTAGCCCGTGAAAGTGCAGCACTAAAACATAATATTACAATGAATGACATCGGTTTGGTTTTGTACCAGATACTCACAGGCGGAGATTCAACAACCGTACAAATTTATGAAACATTGTGTAAGACAATAGAACACCATTGCAATAAAAATGATAATATTATCATAATTTCCTACAAGGGCCTTGCGATCTTCAACCTACGATAGGAGAAAATACTTAGAGAATAATACAGTCATTAAGAGGTGTAAAAAGCTAATTAACTATATTCCATAAAATAAAGTTCAACCGATTTCGTATTTCATAATAGGTATATTTACCTTCATTCTATTTTCAACAAACTTTTAGGTTTACTTAGATAAAAAAAATCTAGATGCTTATTCTGTATTATTATTATGACATGAATTGCTCATAATTTGATTTGAGTATTTGACTGTTTATAGTTATAATAAAAAAACGTAAATGATGTTTATCAAGCTGGTAATTTATCATTTGCGTTGGAGTAGATAATTATACCTTCAAACAATAATACAATAATAATTTCTGGCATTTGAATACTCAAGAATCGAGATGCATTCCCGTATTAGCAAAATGAAACTACAACAGATTAATAATTACCCGGTGCCTATTTAAAGCGACACAATACAATGGACTGAATGCTGTCAAAAGAGTTTACAAAACACATTATTGTCCGGTAATGGTATTAGAATATTAAATTAATATAATATATTTGATTATTGTTCATGCTGTAATTAATAAAATAGCGGGTTTTTTGATCTTTCATCATCATAAGTAACAGTAAATTTCAATGTATTGGATTCGTTTTAAATTTATTTATATTCAGTAATACGATATTTTTTTAATTAGGTAGATATAAAATTATACAAAATTTGTTTTCGAGTTCCCTACGCTCAGTCATAATTATATAGGTACATAATGTATAGTGAGTTGGCTGGCTTATGCATTACGAAACCGATTTTCAACCGTAAAACCGTAAGTATCGTAAACAAAAATCAAGCAAATATAGTGATGAATATCATATATTTTTTATGTAAGTACTCGTTTCCGATAAAGCAATTGAAAATTGTATTGAAAAGGTCCCGATTATCTACGTTTATATAAAAAAAAACTAGCAATCTTCAAAACTCTAAGCTTAATTATATAAAATTCAAACTGTTTTTGTGCTCGTTTTTGTCAACTGATAATATATAGTATTATGACAATACTTATGGTGGGTGCTTTTATTTAATTAAACTGCCGATAAAACGAAAAATACAATATTAACTATTTATTTATAGATTTTTTTAAATTTGTATCATGCAGTTTCATGCAAAATTCATACAATCTATCGAGTGTCAAATATAATATATTTTAAAAATTTGTGGTAAACCGAAATTGAATAAAAAAATAGCACTTTTTAAAGTCAAAAGCGACGTTATGCTAAACTGTCATCTATGAATAAGGTTAATTTGATTATAAGTCAGTTTTACATAATCTCGACACCTTTGTATTCTGTTCTCTATTCTGCTTTCTCAGCGAATGGATACAATTTCTTATAATATGTAGTCTTGCAAAATAATAATAATACTATTAGATTCAGATCACATTATAGGCTAGACTGAAATATTTTACATTTTTATATAATTTGTGAATTAGCAAATTAAGCTATAAATCTAAAAAATTCTTAACACCACTGCACATGGATGTACTGAAAATGACTATATTATAAAACATTAGATCGAGAGGTTTAAAAGAATACTATTTTATGTAATAAAAATACTTTATGAAGTCATCAAACGTTAAAAATAAATATAAAGGATAGTAAGGCTTTAAAATTATATAAATAGATTATCTGCAACGCTTAGGACATGTCCAGGCTTATGCTCTGAAAATACCATAAAACTCCATTTTGACCTACGTGGCGCACGTGGGCCGTTAAGACTATCACCAAGACGACTGCAACGAATCATGCGGCCTCACATCATCATATCTTACGTGAAAATGCAAACTCGGATCTAGGTCGGTGGATCGGCAATGGATGCATGAAAAAATCTCAACCTGTCCTGCCGTTTCTTCAACCTAACCGAATTCCATCCTCAGAGTCTATCTATGCGATGGAACTGCCGGATGATAACAAATGGCAAGATGACTGGCGAGTGTGAGGGCTAGTTGTGTAACGAGAGGGCACAAGCAAGTCAAAAGATTAATTTTGTGAGCTTTTAAACATTGAAGTCCTGTGGTTTTTGCGGTCTTACTTTCATTATTAGTTCCACGACGTCTTAATTATTAAAATTAATTTAATAGTACTTTTAGGTAGGCTTGTATCTATATGAAAAAATAATATCACTTTATTATTGTGTAGGTACCTATCGTACGGTAAAATATTGTGTACGCTAGTGTACTTCGCCAAAGAATGCAAAACACAGCACCTGTATTGTGTATCAACATATTCCATCAGACATGCGCAAAATTTAAGCTGAAAGTGAGTTCACGATAAATTGATACAACAACACGGAAGTCAAAATTCGTTCTAACTAACTCTAAAATAACTAATAGTATTATGTGATAAACTTTGACTTTGAGACTGCCATTAATGAAAAGTTAATTTGCGTACATTTACTATATCATCATCAGCCGGGGTCGATCCACCGCCGAATAAAGGCTGCCCCTATCTCCTTACATTCTTCTCGGTCCCTAGTTATTTGCGATCACGTACATTTACTGAACTTTATCAGTATGTCGATCCAGCGCGTTTTAGGGCATCCTTGTGGTAGCTTAGACTAGAGCTTTTTGGGTACTAATGTGTGACTGCATTTGTCCAACGGTTGTCCATTCGCCAGGCAAGTCTCTGGTATTTCATGAGTTTGGCGACCTCTTGTCTTATCCGTTGGTATCTTCGTGGATGTCAGTTTTGAAAATACTAGTCCCTAAATCTGGATAACAATATTCCAATATTAATAATAAAAAAAATATCTAATTATTGTTTCAACACATTCAGCATTATTATTATATACTGGTGGTAATTCATGTTAAATATTTTTTTTAAATATTTTCATTATTATTATTCAGCACATAAGAATTTCCCAAAAAAAAACATTAAATTTTATAAGCAATCTAATCATACAATGCAAGCGTAAAAATAAAAAAATATACCTACTATGTTTTACATTTTTCTAAAATAATTTGAAATTTTAATTAAAATCATTCTTTCTCATTATTTTCTAAAAACATCAATATAAAAAAGCACTTTTCTCCCGTGGGCGTTATCAATTAATTTTTTAACAACAATACACATACTTACAGGTGAGTGATTTATTAAACTTTTCAATTTCTTTCTTCGCGTGATGATTGTGAAGCAGCCTTTTCGGTCATCGGGCGTCAGCAGCAAAGCGATTCGATTCGAAAACCAGAAGCCGAGGGCTCGAATCGTCCTTCGGAAGAACATCGGCTAAGACAAGTCGGTTAATTTTTAAAACCGGGCATTTGTGTGGGTTGGCAATTAGTCTTGTGGGATAGGTACGCTCCGCGGACCACCTATGTAGTGAGTGCATGCGAGATCTATAGAATCGGTACTCAAACTTTTTGTAACGGTTGCAGATTCAACGAGTGTTTCAAATTTATTTATAGCAAGGGGTTACAGTCTTACAGAAAAATGATGGCTTCACATTATTGAGCGCAGACGAAAAAGAAATATTATATTTTAATTTAATTTGTGTTTTTTTTTTACTATTTCTTTGTTGACTAATACTTTACTTCATGATTGGTGCATTATTGAAAAATTAATACAAAGAATAGCCCAAACTTGTTTAATTAGATGTGCACTAGAATCGTTTATAATTATTAAAAATACACTGCAATCCGTAGTATTAGATAGGTACGTTTGTTGGGAATTAAAATGATAAAATGGCCAATACATAGTTTTTTACACCTATAAATTATAATCGTGATTAATATATTTTTTTAAATATATCAGTGAGTGGGTGGAAGTTTTTCAATAAGCTCGTGAATTTGTCAGCGCATGCAATTATCTGCGCTGTCAATTATTGTCCTGGTATTTTTTCCAGCCTGTTCGTTTTTTTTATTTGACAAATAATTATATTATTTTAGACTTGCAAATAGAGTATGTAGACTTTTATATGGTGAAATTATATTAAATAATTTTTACTAGCTATACTTTTCAATTTTGTCATTTATTTGCCCTCGGTGATATAACATTACATGTATTTATATAAAGCCAAGAGAAAAAAAAATATGGTCACCTGAACGCTCAACTTATTGCAACATTTGATTGGGTAGATAAAATTGGTCTTTTCTGCATTATAAGAATGATATGAAATACCTACACATGAAAGTTTAAGTGAAAGTTGTAATATAAATCCTCTAAATGTGGTCTTAAAAGTAGACGAAATGTTGTAGGTACCTACATGTACATTTTTATGAAGTCTCTATCTACTCTTCTGTTTATACTGCTTTGTATATTTCATAGTATTATTCACTACTTTCATGCACTTGTATTGTCCAGTATATATATTAAAATAAGTATAAATATTTTTGAATAGAAATGACGATGAATAAAGATGAAAATCATATTTTATATAACGTCACACCATTTTTATAGATCTAGCAGCACATTCTTCGGTGTAAATATTAGTTTAACTCTGTAGATTATTATGGTAATTTAGCTCATGGCAGGGAAAAGTTAATTTAAAAATAATATTTTTAATGTATTTTAATAATACTCAATAATAATACGAAATGATGTTGCATCGTAGCATAAGAAAAACATCTCTCTACATTAGGACTATTAATAATTAATTAATTAACAGAAAATAATACATTATTTACAATTATGTTGAGAAACGATGTCTTATATAATGGTGCGCGCACGAGTAAGTACGTACGGTTTGATCGAGAAGCAAACATTACGTGGCAAGGTAAAAAGCCACTTACGAAGTTTACCTTTCGGTCAAAAATTATAGCCTAATTCACAAGTGGTAGCTGAGTGACCACTTCCGATAAAACTGCCATATCCCTACCACAAAGACTCCTTGGAATAAAGCTCAACAAAATTAACGTGTTTGATAACGATTTACTACTCACCACGTATGTAATAATGACAGCCGACAGGTGTTCATCATTAGTTTCTACCTCCATTGGTTTTATATTAGGCGTGATTTTTAGCATAATTATTATATTTAAAAGTAAAAACATAATGTTTTATTTAATGCAGGAATGGACCAGGCTTACAAAAAGGATTTGATTATAATATTATGATTTTGGTTAAGTGTGTTGTTTTTTATTAAAAATGCATTTTTTTAAATAATCAGTTAAAATAAGTCGTACATAAGTAGTAAAAACAACGTCGATTACAATGCCTGTTTTCTCCCTAAGACGGAGAAAACAGGCATTGTAAGATTTGAAGTAGTTGCAAGAAGTTGATGTTAGCCGAGCATCCAATCTTTTTTAATCAAAAAAAATACAGGTGAGTTTTATCCAGCCAACCAGACTTGAAACGGTAGCCCAACCATTACCTCTTTCTTTTTTTTTTTTTTTTTGTGATTTTACCGAGGCTTTGACTGCGACTCGCTGTCATATCGCCTCTTCTCTTCTAGAAGGGGATCCGTCGATCAGGTCCTCACTCCTATTCTGTTAAATAACTTTACAATTTTGCCTAGCTCTTCCGTCTTACCCACCGCCAGGACACCCTTCAATTCGTCGACATTCTCATAGATATCTGCAATTCGCAGCTGTACTCTGTGAATTTCATATTTGGGGCATTGCAGTGCTATATGTGCAATGTCCTCTAAAACATGACATTCATCGCAGAGCTGCGATTCGCTTCTTCCCATGAGGACATCAAATCTTTTGCCCATGGTGTGCCCTGTTCTTAGCCTCAGTATTAACTTAAGCTCATTCCTCGTCAAAGAAGACTCTACAAACCAGGGCACCTCTCGTGGTGATGGTAGAATTGACTTACTCCATTTCCCCTTTTCTAATGATGCCCTATGGTGAAAATCTATCCACATACTATGGCACATTTTTTTTATAGCCTCATTCCAGTCCAGGTTTTCTGGTATCCACTGATGTGGTACCCCTGAATGGCCGGCTTCCTTTGCCAGATCATCTGCCCTTTCATTTCCCTCAATGCCCATGTGCGATGGGATCCATTGAAGGCATAGATCTCCTCCTCTATTTTTCTTGGCGTCGATCTGGTCAAGGATGTGGTATGCTATGGTTTTACTGTTATGTGAGCGAGTTGCTGCGGCAAGATGTTGTAAAGCGCTTTTGGAGTCTGTTAAAATGACAGCGGATTGCGCCGAGAAATCATCGCTTAAAGTGTATTTAATTGCTTCGTTTATCGCGATGAGTTCCGCCGTCATTATTGGTATTGCTGGGTTTAGCTTCCAGCTCTTGTTTATACCTACTTCTGGTATCACAAGAGCTGCTCCTGCTCTATTCTGATCTTTGGATCCATCTGTATAAAGGTGGCTCCATCCTGCGTACCTCTCTGTCAGCATTTTTTCGACAAGCTCTCTTGCTTTATCGGATACTATGCTCCGTTTTGGTTTGTCTATTCCTTTGACCTCTAGTTGGATAACAGAGCTGAGGTCGTAGGTACCAACTGGCCTCCTCAGCGAATACATACCTAGGCATTTTGTATTTAATACCTCCCAACTTTCTGTGGCTTTAAGGATTCCTACCAGTAGTGGGAGCTTTCTTTTCTCATAGTATGTATTGCTTTCAACGAGCTCGTATAGGAGTTTCACCTTTGCCAATAAGGGGTTATCTATTATAGATTTCCACTTCATCCATGTCTTGGTAGCCAGTGCCCATCTCCTGACATTCAGTGGAGGTACGCTGAGTTCCGCTTGTAGCACGTGAATGGGCGTTGTCCTGATAAATCCTCCACATATTCTTAATGCTTTGGACTGGATGCGATCTAGCCTCACCGAATTAGTTTCGGCAGCGGAGTGGTAAAACATGCTCCCGTAATCTAATCGGCTTCTAATGAGTGCCGTGTATAACCTTCTCATATGAATGGGGTGTACGCCCCACCCACCTCCCGCCAGTACTTTCAGTATGTTCAGAGGTTGTGTCAGGCTATTCGCGCAATGACTAATATGATGCTTCCACGTTAGTCTATAGTCCAGGTTCATACCTAAAAATTTATAAGTGTCTACTCTTTCTATTATAGTGCCGTCGATTTTTAAGTTAAGCTGGTTTTGTCTCTTGCCTCTGGCAAAAAGTACCACCTTAGTTTTGCTGGGAGCTACTTTGAGGCCTCGCGTTTCCAATAATAATTTTATTTCGTCAAGACTCTTCTGCATTAACCTTTGACATTCATCTACTCTTTTTCCCGAACAAAAAAGTGCAAAATCATCTGCATATTGTACAATGTTGACCCTTGTTATTAACTTTAATATGTCAGTTGTAAGAATGTTGAATAGTAATGGGGATAGGGGGTCTCCTTGCGGAAGGCCTCTTGAGCATACCGTACTCTTCTTTTCATTATTAATGCACATGGTGATTTTTCTTTCATTTAAATACTGCTTAAGATATTTAGTGATCTTCCCACCGATTCCCCATTCATTCAACACCCTTGACACTTCTTTCACATGCACATTATTATACGCATCCTGGATGTCCAGGAATGTTGTCAGAGTTACTTCGTTTTTGACCTGTGCTGCATTGATGTCTAGTACTAGGTTGCCTATGTTCTCCAGAGTCGACTTTTGCCTTCTGAATCCCGTAGTATTGTGATGAAATAGTTGTTTTTTCTCTGCAAACCATTCGATTCTTCTTGCAATCATCTGGTTGAACGTTTTGCACATGCATGATATGAGTGCAATTGGTCTGACTGACGACACTAGGGTAGGGTCTCGCCCTGGTTTTAAGATTGGGATAATCATCGTTTCCTTCCATTGCCTAGGGACTTTTCCGGTTTCCATGATTAAGTTGAATATCTCCACTAGTTTATTTTTTCCGGTCTCTGGCAGCTGAGCGATCATGGAATATGAAACTTCGTCCATGCCGGGGGCAGTGTCTTTATTTTTGGTTACTGATCTTAGTTCCGCCACTGTAAGAATTTCATTCATTGTATCATTAGGATTATATGTTTCCTGTTCTGCAATTTCTTCCTTCGTTTCGTCACTTTTACTTGCTAGTTGTTCAAGGAGGAGTGACGCCATGCTTTCATCCAGTTGATTTTTGAATTTGTTTCCCGATTTGCCCTTCATCCAACTCATTTTTCTCCACATTTCTGAGTAGGAAGTCTCCGAGTTGACGGAGTCACAAAATGCTTTCCAACTTTCTCTTTTGGCTTTTAGGATTACTTTTCGAGTTGTGGCTTGCTTTTTCTTTAGTTCTAGGTAGTTTTCTGTTGAACTGATTTTTTTGAAGCGAGTATAGGCAAGCCTTCTCTCAGCGATTGCCTTTGATACTTCGGAGTTCCACCATGGTTTTGGTCTAAAGTTTGGGTGACTGCATACTTTGAGTCTCGGAATGCTTGAATTTGCCCCATTATTCAATATTGCCTCCAATTTATCATACTCTACTTGTACATCTCTGGTAGGTTCTGTAAGTCTGTCTATGTCATTTGAGATGATTTCTCGATATTGTTCCCAGTTTGCTTTTGGGTTTTTTCTTCTTGGGATAATTTCTGTTTGGCATTGATTTTCCACAAACTCGATGATAATGGGTAAGTGGTCACTGCCCATAGTATCGGAGTCTATTTTCCAATCGGTTTCCAGTACCAGCTCATTGGAGATAAATGTTATATCCGGTGCCGCTCCTCTCTGATTTGGAGGGGCGACCCTGGTACTTTGTCCATTGTTAATCGCTACTAAGTCAGAGTCAAGACATACGTCAGCGACATCCTCTCCTCTTGCGTCTCGAAGTATATGATCCCACATTGGGTGGTGTGCATTGAAATCCCCACCCATAATTGATCCCTCTCCCATTTGATCGAAGAGCCTGCTCCATGCGTTTTTCCGAATGGTAACATTGGGTTTACAATATATTGCTGTCACTGTTTTTAGTTTTTGTGTCCCTCTGATTTCGACTTGACATGCCTCCAGTTCAGTTGGAAGGCCTTGTAGGGTCTTTTCTTTAGACGCCAGTGTTTTATGCACCAGAATCGCTATTCCTCCGTAACCATCCCCTCTGTCTTTTCTATACATCGTGTAATCATTGAATTTCAGATAGTCTAATTCAGACCTCAGCCAAGTCTCTGAGATTAATGCTATTGAAATTTTTTGTCTTATTAAGTAGAGTTCTATATCATCCTTCTTTTGCTTCATACTTCTGGCATTCCATTGTAAAATCCTAATTTGTTTTTTACTATCCATTTTGCTGCAGAACCTCCCCTAGAATTTCCCCTAAGTTTCCTTCTTTGAAGTGTTTGCATACCCAGTCCACTGCTTTAATTATTAGTTGTTTAATGATCTGCTGCCAGTCTCCCCCTTTCAGCAAGACTTTCATAATTTCTCCCATCGCGTTAACCTCTGTCTTCCCCTTTGAATTTTTCTTATTTTTTGTAGGCTTTACGCTACTACCTGTAGCTATTATTGTTGAGCCTGAAGCTTCTACCACCGCTTCTTCTTTCTTTTTGATTTCCTTAGTTTTTTGAATTGTTTCGCTTTCATCTCTTCCTACGATTTTTTTTTGTTTTAATATGTCCGCATAGCTATTATTTAACATATTTTTTTTTGCTTCCTTGAAAGGTATGTTCATTTTTTTCATTGCTTCTTTGCAATTCTTTTCCTCTTGCCACTTTGGGCATTTTTGGCTGTTTGCCGCGTGGTTGCCTTTGCAATTGATGCACGTAATTTCCTCATTTTTTTCGCAGGTTTTGTGGTTTTCACCACACTTAGGGCACGTTTCTACTGTACGTCCGCAATTGTTCGCGATATGCCCATATCGCCAGCATTTGTAGCATTGCATAACCCTGAATACATACGGTTCTACAGCAAAAGAGACTCCATATATGTAAATTGTTCTCGGCAATATTTTCTCCCCAAATTTAATACTGACTGACGAGGTCTTTGTCAGCTCTCCTGTATCACCTTTTCTTGTCAACCTCTTAAGGTTGATTACTTTTGCATCACTTTTGATTTCCATTTGCAGTTCTTGGAGGTCCATATCAATATCGACTTTTCTTATTACTCCATAAGAGCAGGAGTCATTCTCTTTGGTCACAAAACCGAGATCTTTGAGTTCTCCAGCTTGTTTCACTTTATCTGCTTCTTTTTCGTCTTCTACTTGAATGTACGTCTTTAAATTTTTATTGTAAATTTTCTGTACTTTTACTCCTGCCTTATGCAGCATCTGCGCTATTTTCAGCTTTAATGGAATTTTACTTCCCGTCGCTATCATGACGATGTTTTGGTTTCCCTTTGGAGTGACCCCAGAGTCTCTTCTGGGTTTTTTTCCAGAGGTAACCGTCTGCCATTCTTCTTCTTTTTCTCCAACCACTTCCTCTTCATCATCGTTTCTTTTCTTCTTCGTTTTCTTCGTTTCATTCACTTCCATTGTGGTGTTTTCCATTTTATTGTTTTTGCCGTTCACGCGGTCTTGGAATTCGCGCAACAGTGTGAACAAAAAACAGTGTGGACAACCCCTCGCTTCACAGCGTTTGACGCACTCCCCGCACAAAGTGCACTATCCGTGCAACAATAAATATTTTTCACTTTTTCTCAAGCACTGGCACTGATTGTCAAAATCACATGGGACCACACATGTTGAGTTTATTGTCAAATTCATTTACAAACAATATTATTTTTGTTGTATCACGTATTTATAAACGTTCGCGAGTAACCAGGCGAATATCGACACGAATACGCAAGCGAAGTTGTACAACCTCACTCCACCGCTGTTGGCTTCCGACTGAGGTACCTCTTTCTTGCACGGGAAACTTCTCATAGTTAGTGCCGTACTTCATAAGAAAATGTATTTATATACAGAAAAAAAAATATGAACTTCGAGCATAGAACTATGGACTCGATTTAGTCTAAGACTCGAAACAAATGGATACATTGAAAACTAACGTGTGAATTCTAATACATATGTTTTAAAAAACTTGTAAATTAATATCTATAAATTGCATTAATTTAGTCTAATTATATTTAAAATATATTAATTATATTTAAAAAATATATGTATTAGATACTTAAATATAGGTAGGTACTTGGTACTTACATAATTTTAAAACATCTCAGAAAATATATAATCACTAGAAAAAATATTTTTTTGAACGTAAATAGTTTTCAAATTATGAATGTTCAATATTACATAGTTACTACAATCTTTTGAATTATTTGTTGAAAAAAAAAGTTATTCTAGTTTTGGACCGTCAGGTGTTTTTTTATTCAGATGTTTGCAAAAATGAGTTGCACCATTGCCGACTAAAGTAGAAAGCCGATACATTCACAACGACTGGTCCTACTTTTTCCGCCCCTCCCGTTGTTGTCTATGTGTGAACTGTCATTGTCTGCCATTGTTCTATAGAGTGCTCATACTGACGCGTCTGTCGTGTTCACACAGGAAATAGTTTGATTTGAATAGATAAGTTACATGATAAATAATACACTAGCATTGACACACCTTATACAGATGTAATGCATAGATCAATGCTACATATTTTTGGAAACCGATATTACCACCGGTTTTTGTGTGAAGAACTAGTCTGACTTTGACAGCTGATGAATAATAGGAATGTATATTATTTATTAATAACACTGATAGTTAATATATTGATTTCAGATTTTTTTATAATTCAATTTGAAACGAAAAAGGGCGAATCAATATGTCAAGCAATCTGGGATCTGATTTTGACAGCTGAAAAGTGGACCACTCTTTGCTTATGCAAAAAGTTATGCTCAGGCTTTATTAATCTAAAGATGGCGGTGGTCGCACCTATCTTTCCATCCGTTGGAAGGTCGACCGGGAGGACAATTATTGCCAGCAGATATTTTGCGCATCACTATGTGTGGAGTCCTATAGTTTTGGCCATCATTTTCACATATGCATTTCAGAATTTACTTCGTTGCCTTCCCTATTGAACTACAATAGCCTCGACTATGATGTTTGAGGATTTTGTATGTGATTATTTTTAGGTTTAGAAATATATACGTACTTATATGATTTTGTCCGTATCTGCTTTAGTTTCGATCACATAATTATGTCATAGGTAATATACGTATTGAGCATGTTTTATAAAATTATATTTTTCTGTCTATTCTTGTGTGTTTTTCTAACAGTTCATCACGCCTGCATGGCATAACATAAAATATACCAAAAAAGAATTTGGCAACCATGAAGTTTTTAAAATCCGCTGTGATTTTATTTTACCAGGAAAAACCAACGATGGTTTTACGAAATATGAACGTGTAGTATATTGTGTTGCAAAGTGGATAATGAGGTCGGAGAGATAGAAATGGTCTAGGACTCTTGAAGACACCATGACCAAATAAGATGTGTAGCGCTAAATATTTATTATATATGTATGTACCTGTGTAAAATTACTACTAACTAAAATTTAAAAAATGTAATATGCACTGACTTATTATTACAATGATGTAGTCACGAATCGCAGCGTTGTGGCTATTTTAATAATTTTGAACACAGTCTTCAATTGAATTTTATGTTAGCCTAAAATAATCAGTTAATGATCACTTTATATTAGAAAGTTTGAATACCATTGCAATTTTTGCAAAAATAATATTTCAGTCAGCATAGTATTGAAACAGTTTCTACTGAATAACTTGCTTTTGGTTGGGAAACACTTCAATTAACTGTAATTATATGACTTTCAATCAATTTAAAAGTTTATATTTTTATTACGACGTAAAAAATCGGAATGATAAAGGAAGCATTTTGAATGGGTTATCAATATAGTTAACTCCATACATTAAATTTTGGCAAGAAACTTAATGCTTCTCAATTCGTTTACGGTTATCATAATGTTGAGTGTCGACAATAATTTATCAATCAACATTTTTTTTATTATTTACCATTATTTAATGACAATATTAGACAAGAAATATTTGACGATTGAGACACTTTCAAAATGTTTCGAAAATAGCGTTTTGTAAAAAAATGTCACTAGTATTTAGCTAGCAATAGTCTTTACCTTCAACCTGACTTGCCTGTTGTTCAAGATTTCGGCGTCCTGGAAGGCTGCTAAATACTATCTATAGAGTGTATACGGCGGAGCTACGGGATGCTACTTTGAGCTGGAACAACGCAGAAGACTGGCAAGCGACAGGGATTCTTGGAGGCACTTCGTGGTGGGCATATGCTTCAACTGAGGGGCGGATATGGCCGAAGAAGAAAAGATTTAGTAGGTAGGTACTTATTTTACATAATTTAATGATCAACAGAACCGGTTTCGTTTATTTCAACAGTATACTGTCAACTGGATTGTATATTTTGAATCAATGGACAATTATTTTATGGAAATCGGTTCAGATGATAAAAAATTATATGGAATAAGTTCTAATTAATAACTTTGTGGTTATTTTAGTAATTTGTAAGATGTATTTTTTTACCATTAACTAATTTACTGCCTTTCTGAAAAACGCATTTTCCAGGAAGGCAGAAAGAAATAAAACATGAATCCCGAATTTTATAGCAAGCGAGAAAATTTTATATGAAACTACTTATAATAAATAATCTCACGTTATTTTTTTGGATGAATATTAATTATTCTCGTTTAAAATTAATTATACAGCGACGTGAAAGTTTTCGAAGCGCTGGCCTACCGGGCAGAAACCGGTACTTATCGTGTGCTTATAATCGCTCACCAAATAATGGGTCTACGCTCATAAAAAAAAAACAAATTACAAAGCGAGCCTTCAATGTAAAAGTACGAAAATAAGTACACCTGTATACTTGTTACTTGCTAGTGTAGGTAAGAATCCTGAGAGCAAAGTTTGCTGGTTGGTACTTTTATAGCGCTTTGCTCTCAGGTGCTTTTAGAAACTAAAAAAAATACTATCGCTATTTGTAATGTTTATCAGAATTAAGAAGCGACTATCAAATTGGTTGTATATCTGTAAAATCAGTCTCTGCGATGTATTAGTTTTTATCAAAATAAAATAAAACACTTGGGAACCGATTGGGATTCGAGCTCACATCTTTCACTGTTTGGCTGAGTACACTTACCCTTTGAGCTATCAAATGGAATATAACTCAGGCGAATGGATTATTATAACATCGCAGATGTTTCACATTTTGCCATGGAAAGGGAACCGGCTCTGTAATTACAAAATACATGTGACATTGCTACCTGCATTATAATATATACCGCAGACTAGAGTTTCGAACTATATCACATGAGAACTATGTAACAGCGCATCTTGTAGGCGTAAACTATATTATTTTACTAATATATTTCAACGACAATAATTTATTAATAATTATTATTTAAAAGCATGACTTTTCTTATGATAATATATAAATGGGATGAATCTACTAAAATAATAAATCATTTCTATGGCGGACCAAGGTCAAGAATATGCGGTATTATTTTAGTAATAGGTCGTAGATACGTACCTATCTACATGTGCCTACATGAAAGCAAAGAGTCGATCCTCAAAAGTAATACTTTTGAACTGTTACTTATGTCTAATTTTATTTTTAACAGTTTGTTTAATATCATAATTTAATATCAATTCCGGGGTCGGTACACATTTTTAATAATAATATATTATCTCTAAAAAATAAAAAAAAACTATGTCATTAGAAAATGAGACTTTGATCAGTATGTTAAAAAAATTGGTAAATATCAGTTATTTTCACTATTTGGACTCTGATTGTATCAGTCAACCCAACTTAATTATTATACTGAATACTGATTATAATGGATTTAAGTTTTGCACTATTCTATCTGAGTCGTTATTTGCGAACCGGGTTTCGTCTTTCGGCATCTTCAGCCACTAATTTTAGCACTGTAATTATTATATTAGTAATTATTAGTGATAAGAGGGTTTTTACAAACAACTTCTTCTTATTGTGCCATCCCCTAGCGGAGGTCGGCCACCATCAAGGCGATCTTATATTTGTCGTCTGCTACCCGGAACAGTTTGGTGGAGCTGCACTCGTACCAATCACGGAGGTTCTTAAGCCACGAAATGCGGCGCCGTCCTCTGCTACGCTTCCCATTGATCTTTCCTTGAATGACAAGTTGGGGAATGCTGTATTTTTGTCCTCTCATAATGTGGCCGAGGTATTGTAGTTTCCTGGTTTTGATACTACGTAGAACTTCTCGGTCCTTCTTCATTCGATTGAGAACTTCAACATTTGTCACCCGGTCAGTCCAAGGAATTTTGAGGATGCGTCTATACAGCCACATCTTGAAAGCTTCAAGTCTCCGTGACATCTCTTGGTTTAGCGTCCATACTTCAATTATTTACAAACAACTAGGTATTGATAATCAGTTTTTACTTACTTTATTGTAATAATTTATTATATAAGTTAGAATTAACTGTAGGTATTCTCTATCAGTGTGTATTTACTTTTAGGTGAGTGTACATGGTGCCTGAATATGCCGAAAGGCCAAACCCGGGTCGCAAAAAACGACTCAAATGAAATAGTACAAAACTTAAATCCATTAGAATTTTATTTCAAATTCTATCAAGTACCCTCGGTCGATAGTATTAATATTATTATACTGATATTGTAATAGACAAGAAACATCAAAAATTGTATGGTTATATTTATTTATATCACTACTAGTACGAGTAGGTACTAAAGTTTATTTTCGAGACAAGCTCTAAAATCTAAACAGATAATTTCCACTAACAATAAGAGTGACATGCATAATAAAAGCTGATTAATTTAGGTTACGCTGAATTATTTGGTCAGTAAAAAGTTTTTCCTGCGCTAGTATGATGTTAGGGAAAAGGGACATGTATGGGATTGGATAGAAGGTAGAATCGATGGCAGTTTCCTGCGTTATTTATGTTTGGGCCCCAATGGTAATTCAAAGGTTTAAATATTTTACTAAGCAGTTTTCTGACGTGAATTCAATTCATTCATGAAACATTCCGCATGTCTATTTGGTAAGTGTTGCCATTTTTTTTTGCAACCAGATTCAGGATAATCAATTTGTTACTATCTTAGATTGTAACAATCTACTTCTTCGCAGTACAAAGTGGTACGAAGTTCGAATAAGTTTCAAGATAGTACATAATATTAAAGAGAAAATAACTTTTGTAAGTAGGCCTATTTTTCAGAATAACAGGAAAGTTTTATTTTATTTTAATAACATTGTGACAATTATTAGTTGTAATACCTAAATTTTTAAACCCACGCGAGATTTTATGATTATTTTCAATTGAACAAAACGTTCCATAGTATTTCATTTTAATTAATTCAAAGCGTATCTACACACATATATAGTATTATTAATTGTTTCGGATTACGTTGATTTATATTATATTAAATATTTTTTTTATTACTTAAAATACAGTACAATGTTCGCTATCGGGCAACTTTTACATACTTAGATTATTTACATACTATGTAATAAAAACATTCAATTCATTCCATGTTTTTATTTTGCGACTGTGTCTTATTCCATACGGACAAAGTGAATAATTTAAAAAATCGCCTCTATTATGCGTAATGGCTGAACAGCCCTATATAGTAATTATTTTACTGTCCAATAAAACCTCAGGTCTTCTTTCTTACCTATTTGATTAAAATTACTTATTTACAAAAAACGTGTCACCACGAATCGCCCCCGAATATCGACAAAGTGAAAAGCTCGTCACGGTATCCTAGCTGCGTGATGCCATTTCATGTTTGCGAAGAGACCGGTGATGATTTATACAAAGTGTAATTTCACTTCTGGTCAACAAATCTAATACGACTGCATAATATTTTATGGCAATATATTATCTTATCAGATGTAAGCGTTATTTGTAAAAGATTTAAGGGCGGACGTGCTCAGCGTGGGTCAAAATGGAGCTTTTTTTCTATTTTCAAAACATGATCCTGGACATACCTGAAACGTTGTAGATAATCTATTTATATATTTTTGAAGCCTTATTATCCGTTATATTTATTTTAAACATTTGATGACTGCATAAAGTATTTTTATTACATAAAATAGTGTTCTTTTAAACCTCTCGCTCTAATGTTTTAGAATATAGTAATATTTCAGTACATAAATGTGCAGTGGTGTTAAGTGTTAAGATTTTTTACATTTATTAGTTTTTAAACGCATTTATAAAACCATCAGTATAATTTATATTGACATTATTATAGTGAAATATTTACGATAAAAAATTTTGACCATTCAAGTGTGATAAACATCCTACGAATAATGATAGCTTTATAATAATTATTGACCTAAGAATAAGGTAGTGTTTTTTTGAAATACGCCATTTCTTTTGGCATTCCCCAGTGGTTAAGCTACAACATACGGCCGTAGCCATAAATTGACAAACTATAATTGAAGTAGGGAGTAAAATGATGTTAACGCGCGTGCTTGAACATGTACCGTTTAAAAAAAATCGGTTAGGTACTAACGCATAAATACCAACAAATCCCGTTAATTCAGCCGTGGGTTTAAAAAAAGCGTTAAATTATTAGTGGACATTAATTAAGGTACCTACATTCCTAAATTTTTAAAATATGAAACAATGAGATAGTGTTAATTAAATTTATGACATTTTTTATTACTTCACAAACTAAAGATCAACGAATTGACAATCGGTTTGGCAAAACGCTTCCTGATGCGATGCGCGAAGAAGCAAGCTACAGTGGTGGCTCAAGGAATGGGTAACGTGAGGAGGGTTGGGGGGGGGCAGACGCTCACACAATTTAATCAACAAACTCAAACATAAATCTTGGCAAATACTCAATAATTCTAGTACTTTGTACGCCTCGTGTAAGCAAACCTACGTGCCGTGTGGCCGACACTACTTGTTTCATATAACTCACAGAAAAGTCCAAAAGTATATTGGGATACCAATGCAGGCCTCGGAAGTATATCTTTACAATATATCAACAGCTTAAAGCACTCTTTTGCCTACTATAGTATTAAATGCCACAAATTATAATGATAGTCTTTTGGCAATGAGTATGTAAGTACTAACAACTGTCGCGAATGAATGACCACAATTCACTGAAACAACATATTATTATTTATTAACTTTATAAAATGTATCTATTATTACCTGATATTCAATACATATCGAATATTATCTATAAGGTGAGTAAAATATTAATAAAGCAAACGAAGTTAAAAATACATTTTTATAAATTATCCTGGATTTATATAAATAACGGGCGGTGACAGTAATTTTATTTAAATTTTAATGAATCTTTTTACCAATATCTGGACACCAACTAAAACACTGATTTAATATAACTAAAATAATATTGTTTATATTTTTTACAATAATCGCTCGATTAAATGCATAATATTGGTTCGCCAAGTTCGCTTCTTGATTATAATAATAATATTCTCTCTGATACTGATACTCAATGAAATAAGTTGTTTAAAAAATTCGCTGAACTTGTCGAGTTATAACAAGTTAGTGTGGAGGATGTATTATTTTGTTTGTGTTGTGAGTACCTACCTAGATTTTTTTTTAATAAAAATAATATCTATCTTCCAAAATAATTATTATATGTAAAAACTGCAACTATTTTAGGTTCGGTGAGGTATTATAGGTATTATAGGTAAATGTATTATAAAATGTTATATCTTATACAAACAACATTTAAATATTGTTTTTTTTTCAGAAATTATACCCGTAAGAAAGATCTAAAAGACATTTTTTAATGACTCGCCAATACTTATTTTATGAAAATAAAAACTGCTGTTTCTGTTTCTATGCTCCTCAATTAAACCATGTACATTCTAATTCAAATCATTATTAAAGTATCCAATAACAAGTGACCAACCTATGGGTTTGCAACCCTAAGGGAGTCATACCGTTTTTTATCGTTGGTCACCTACTATAAAGAAAACTAAAAAACATTATCATCATAAACAATTGTGACATTCCTAGGTATAGTTCCGCAGTCTCAAATAGCTGCATCCAATTTTATTGCATCAACGTTTATTTACCTGACAAAATTTTATTATTTTAATAGGTATATACAATGCATATCTAATCTGAAAATTGAAAATCAATGGTAGCCAATAACTTGTCTTTACAAAATTTAATTCCAAAATAATAAATTATTTACATAGCTTCTTTAATTTGCCGCCTTTTAGTATTTACCACTCCTAAACAACACGTGACCTGCCTATCACCACGGGACATCACTTTCAATTAATACTGTAAATAATGATGTGTATTATCAGTAGGGATTCCAATCCCGGGATCCCGAACTATTTTCGATACTTATGAATCCCGGGATTGGTAAACATAATCCTGAAACTTTCGGGATTGATTTTTTTATCAATTTTTACGGAAAATAAAATAAAAACGAAAATATAACAGAAAAAATTCTCTTAATAACATATAATTACATTCATTACCTAAGTATTTACTATCAGATACAGCAATCTCATAATGTAAACACAATATTGATTCTGCGAAATTTGACAACTAAAAATCGTTTAGATTAATTGTGAATAGTTTAACATAAAGTAAAAATTCCACAAATTATATACGATTCTGGTACCATCCGTGATATGAATTTGAGAAATAAAATGAATAAATTAAGAAACATTTAAGAGACGTTTCTACCAGAAAATGCTATTCTGGAGACCCACTGGTCAACACATTATGTTATTTTTTTATTTTAATTGAACTTGTATTTGTTATATTTATAAATAAATAAAACTGTTTTCCTCTCACATTATTAGTTATATTACAATATTATTTACTCTTGTAAACCAGTGTATTTCCAAGATTGAACGTATACAGTTTTTACAATAAATGTCTTAAATAGTAAAAAATTAATGATACTAGATTTATTTTTGATCGATTTTATCAATGTTTTTTGTATAAGTACATAAAATTTTTATATTAACTATCGAAAAAATGCCAATCCCGGGATCAAAATTTTGGCTCGGGATTGGATTCCCTAATTATCAGTGTCACGACGTTTTAATGACAGACTATGATATGTCTGTCGAATGTGGATCTTCTTCAGAATTCCTTACTTACATTTAGATATTTTTTAATAACCATGCCATTACTTTTTCATACAAAGTGGTTCATTGAGCTATTTACACATTCACATTTTGTGATGAATTGGAGAATTGCAGTTTTAATGTGAAGTGTGCAGTTACTTATTATATTCCTCCATTTATGTCTTTAATTTTCTTTATGACCAAAATTAGATATTTTATGTAGTATTCTTGTGTTATTTTGTTGTTTAGTATTTCATGAGGTGTTTGATAATAAATTTCGTGAAAATATTGTAGGTTTATTATATAGGTACCTACTATATATTATATATACATATATAAGTATACATAAATAATAAAATATAGATTTTTTAAAGTTTATTATTGCTGTATAAATTATTTGTAATTACGGAAATATAAGTAGGCACATTCTTATAAATCTTATAATAAACTCTAGTACCTCCTACAGTCAAATTAATAAAAATACAGAACTTAAAGTTGATTTTAATATTTTAAAATATATTTTTAACGACCGCTTACATTGATACGTCTAATTTAAATACATAAAACAATTCATATGTAACATATTATTCATCTCTAGGATAATGAATGCATCGCAACCTGCCGAAAAGTCGACGGCACTAGCCTGCAGGCTATCGCATCTACCAGAGACGCAGAAACAGCCATTGGTATTCCACCAAGGCAGTATTAGTTAGTAGTTATGTTCCCAGCAAAGTGAATGAATACGTATCCTTCGTGAATTATATACTATGGAGAAACCTGTCTGGTGCAAGATGTTTCTATTCGTAACGCCCTTTGGCGAGCTGCCCTCCTGGTAATTGTTGGCTATTTATTATAAGTTTTATTCAAATATCTTATCCACTCATTGTACCCTGGTATTTCACAATAATTTTAATGTGATTCACAATAGTGCTACTTAATATATCTAATATATAAAAAATTATATTTGTGTGTTTGTGTGTTTGTTTGTTCGTATTTAATGCGCAGCCATACCGTTCATCCGATTGCGATAAAACTTTGTAAACTTATTGCTTGCACTTGCGGGAAGAGTATAGGCTATACTAATATATAAAAATGAATGTATGTCTGTCTGTATGTCTGTCTGTCTGTGTGTCTGTCCCTTATGCGTTCCTATACCATTCATCCGATTGCAATGAAATTTTGGTAAGTGGTTGTATGCACACCCATGAAGGTTTCTGAATTAGAAAAATCATCATCTTCTTCTTCTTCTTCATTATATTTTCTTTTATTCGTATGGTTCCTATACCATTCATCTGATTGCAATGAAATTTTGGTAAGTGGTTGTATGCACACCCATGAAGGTTTCTAAATTTGAAAAATCATCACCTTCTTCTTCTTCTTCATTATATTTTTTTTTATTCGTATGGTTCCTATACCATTCATCCGATTGCAATGAAACCTTCGTCAATTGTTGTGGTAACACCCGCAATGGTTTTTGAATTAATACAACCATCTTCTTCTTCTATTCTATATTCTTCTATTCGTATGCGTTCCTATTCCATTCATCCGATTGCAATAAAATTTTCGTCAGTAATTGTGCCAACACCCGCGAAGGTTTCTGAATTAGCACAACCATCTTCTTCTTCTTCTTCTTCTTCATTTTATCTTCTTTTATTCGTATGGTCCCTATACCATTCATCCGATTGCGATGAAACCTTCGTCAGTTGTTGTGGTAACACCCGCAATGGTTTTTGAATTAGTACAACTATCTTCTTCTTCTTCTATTCTATATTCTTCTATTCGTATTCGTTTCTATTCTATTCATCCGATTGCAATAAAATTTTCATCAGTAATTGTGCCAACACCCGTGAAGGTTTCTGATTTAGTACAACCATCTTCTTCTTCTATTCTATCTTATATTCGTATGCGTTCCTATACCATTCATCCGATTGCAATGAAATTTTGATCAAGTGTTGTGCTCACGCCGCAAAGGTTTCTGAATTGTTACAACTATTTTCTTTTTCTTCTATTCTATCTTCTTCTATTTGTATGCGTTCTTATACCATTCATCCGATTGCGATGAAATTTTGATCAGTTGTTGTGAGCACGCCCGTAAAGAGTTCTGAATTAATACAACCATCTTCTTCTTCTTCTATTCGTATGCGTTCCTATACCATTCATCCGATTGCAATGAAAATATGATTAAGTATTGTGTTCACGCCCGCAAAGGTTTCTGAATTGATACAACCATTTTCTTCTTCTTTTTCTTCTATTCTATCTTCTTCTATTCGTATGAGTTCTTATACCATTCATCCAATTGCGATGAAATTTTGACCAGTTGTTGTGCGCAAGCCCGCGAAGGTTTCTAAATTAGTACAAACATCTTCTTCTTCTTCTATTCATATGCATTCCTATACCATTCATCCGATTGCAATGAAACTTTGGTGAGTTGTTGTGCGCACGCCTGCGAAGGTTTCTGAATTAGTACAACCATCATCTTATTCTTCTATTCGAATGCGTTCTTATGCCATTCATCCGATTGCGATGAAAATATGATTAAGTGTTGTGTTCACGCCCGCAAAGGTTTCTGAATTGATACAACCATTTTCTTCTTCTTTTTCTTCTATTCTATCTTCTTCTATTCGTATGAGTTCTTATACCATTCATCCAATTGCGATGAAATTTTGACCAGTTGTTGTGCGCACGCCCGCAAAGGTTTCTGAATTAGTACAACCATCTTTTTCTTCTTCTATTTGTATGCGTTCTTATGCCATTCATCCGATTGTGATGAAATTTTGACCAGTTGTTGTGCGCACTCCCGCAAAGGTTTCTGAATTGATACAACCATTTTCTTCTTCTTTTTCTTCTATTCTATCTTCTTCTATTCGTATGAGTTCTTATACCATTCATCCAATTGCGATGAAATTTTGACCAGTTGTTGTGCGCACGCCCGCAAAGGTTTCTGAATTAGTACAACCATCTTCTTCTTCTTCTATTCGTATGCGTTCCTATACCATTAATCCGATTGCAATGAAACTTTGGTGAGTTGTCATGCGCATGCCCACGAAGATTTCAGAATTAGAAAATCATCTTCTTCTACTATTCGTATGCGTTCCTATACCATTCATCCGATTGCGATGAAACTTTTGTCAGTTGTGTGCGCACACCTGCGAAGGTTTCTAAATTATTATTATATAACATACAAAGTTTGTTGTTTGTTTGTTCCATCCAATTTTGATTTTTTTTTTTACTACATATTAATAACATTAATAACGTTTTCATATTTTGGATTCGATTTTAATTTAGTGTTCTTATGTTTGACCTTTACTCCTATTAGAATTATTTTCATATTGCCATATTGTATAACACAGATATTTTAATATTAAAAAAATAATTTCCTCTTATTATTTTTCAAATATCTAAGATAAATATAACCACGAAGCGACCCTGTGCGAAGCCGGGTACTTCAGCTAGTTATTAATATAAATATCGGTCGATAAATTGCAGACTGATACAATATCATCAAATTTGGTTTCAGTATTTTACGTAAACAGGCTTTAAATATTTTCTAGGTAAGTCCATTCAATATATATAACATAATATATTATATTATTATGTGTTATCAATTTAAAAAGATAAATCCCTAATATCACTCCAATGTGAACTATTTCACCTAGTGACATTCGGTGGGGGAAGGCAGGTTATGCACTGCATGGGGTCGGCACTTTCTAAGTTATGTGACATGTAGGAATTAATAACGTTTGTAATTAAAGATGTTCAGTCCCACTATGTAACCTTTTGTGAACCAGAAATCTAGTCGAGATATTTATTATAATGTTATTTTTTGTTTATATTTTGAGATATCAGTTGAAAATGTCCCTCTGAGGCGGACAAAAGCAGTATAACAATTTAATAAAAAAGTGGAATCAGTAGTTACAACAAAAAAATACTTTTTTATTAAAACTATCAATACAATGCATTTCCATCATGAATTGACAGTTAACACAATTAAAGCTTACTTTATAAATATAAATATATACCATTATATTTTTAATGTTCTGTTGAGTTGAGATTGTCGCATCGAAACGGTATCTAATGCTATTAGAAAATACTAGGTACATCATTCTGACAAACATAATATTATACGTAAAAGCTTTTTATTCTGGTATGATTATTTCTATAGTATAAAAATATTAGATCAATTCACTGAAAGTGCTACTTTCCTCAAGAAGGAGTTTACTTGGTGATTTTTAAAGGATTTTCAGTGAATTGTTTTCCTGATATAGGTATTTTAAAGTACCTTTAAAAGCTTTCAGCTCCAGTAAACTGAAGAGGCAAACTTCTTCCTACTGTGTTGTCCGATAATCGACGCTGTAAAGATAGCGTTACTAAATGGTGTTCAAACTTTTGAGAAAATGATGAATTAACATTAATTTAAATAGTCTAAAAAACTGATTATACTTATACCAATACTATATAATGTATAACATAGATAATTTTTCTTATCATATACCGTAATATTTATTTTACTACAATTTGTTTAAAAAACGTTGAAATACAATGACTAATAATACATACATTCTAAATATTAAAAAAAACACAGGAAATGAGCTGGATTTGATATTTTATAGACTAAAATAGTATGGTAGAAGTGTACCTATCCACTTGATTACAATATTTCTATAAAGTAGAGTTAACTGATTTAGAAACTAGCTCATTCAAATATAATAAAAGTATGATACGATTTATGTCTAGGCATTATTTAAATAATTATCTATTTCAATTGAATTAATTTTGGATGTGTTCTAAACAATAACAATCGAAAAAATTACTGACACTGTCATTACAATAATGAGAATTTCCCTATTACTTATCAAGGCGTATAATATGTCCCTTCCAGGTAACAACGTGTCAGTGGGTAAATGAGAGGTTAAATATGTCTATGTCATAAAAATCATTAAAAAACATGTCAAATCATTATATAAAATGAGCGAATTAGGAAGATTGAGTTTTGAATTAGGAATTGCTCAAGGAAAAGTGTTGGGTTGTCAAACGAGAAGTTTTTTTTTGATATCGCTCTTGAACGGAGTAAATGCGATGGAATAATCATTATATTGTATGACAAAGATATTGATATTTAGGAAGCCAGACGGCAAACAAATTCCTGATCGACTTTGTAAAATGTAGAGAGATAGTGTCTAGTTGGTTTTAATGGTTTTATTAATCCAAAACTGAAAGAATGCGGCTTCGGGAAAACCTGGATGTAGGTAAATGCTTGATGAGACCAAGAAAGAAGAAGATAAACCTACAAGCTATAAAATGAGAAGAAAATTACATTTTTGGGATTTACATATTTATCAATAATGTAGTGCGTACCTACGAGTAGGTACATGTCACTTGTCTTGGTAAATGAGATATAGGGAAGTACAACTTTATAGAATTTTATCAAATATTTCACCGGGCTCAAATGGCGGGTGAAAGTCGAATAATTAATAATTAAGATTATTAATTAGCGGTAACTGTGAGAGTAAGCTCTGAGCAATCGGTCACATTTGGAGAAAAAAAATATAATATGCCATATTTATTATGCCTTACTTACATTTATTTCACCTGTATAATATCAACATTTATGATCATATAAAAAATATTAATGTCCTAAATGGGTATTCTGGTCCATATTTTGGGAAATATTTTGTTAATTAATATCTACCTATGTGCTAATTTTTATAACTAAATAAGATTATACTTATATTAAAATATGTATATTATGAATACTCACCATTGGACTTTGTCATTGACATTTTGTGTTCTGTATTTACCATTATATATATTTATAATATGTGTATGTGTGTGTGTGGGTTTGTGATAGTTTCATAATGATTATCTCAAGATACTTACATTATTTTTTTTATTTATTTAAATAATACTAAATAGTATAAGTAATATCTTGAAGTCTCTCTACTTTTAGGTGCACGGCACGTCAGCCCTTATTTATATTTTGTCAAAACTAGTCTTTCACTCGTATGGAAGCTATTTCGAGATGATATATTAACACAAACAACAGAAGCCCGTGTAAAACTTCAAGCCATACCAACGTGTTTTAATCAGATTAGTGGATGCCAGAAAGTAGTATTATAGTCATAGTAATATGTATAATAATATGTTGTTATAGTATTTATATAGCACCATTGTGTACCATACCAGGGTGGTTTCTCGCCATTATGAATATTTATCTGAAAACCTTTGTATGGGTAATATTAGTTAAATATATCGTTCTGCCATAGAAGATCATTTTAGTTTCGCAACACAGTTTATAAATCCATGGGCGTAACAGGTATCCCAAGCACGAGAAAGCAAATAGACTTGTAATACTATTGCTTGTTGATACACATCTGTGTTTTACCCGCTTACATGTATGTATACAAGATAATGCCAGTGGTCTCAAGGCAGTAGGCAGTCGTCATTACAAGTCTCTACAAAATACCTGCATTTTATCTATGAACATCTAATGGCGAAACTTTTGTCCCAGATGCAATCAGATGTCATTATCCAGTTGGTTGTAGTTGGGACAAAGTTGTGGTCAAAGTGAGTGTGTTTGGTTTTATGGTATTAACGTGGTTTGGGGAATGAGATTTGAGTACGTGATTGTTTTCAAATATATTTGTAGCACAGAACACAATATTTGCGCGCTCGCATAGTTTGAATATTAGATGCAATAATAATAATTTATAGCTATATTATTTCGAGTTACGAAAAGAAATTTAGCAGACTAAAACCTCGCGTGCCCCTGAAAATAATAAATGACCTGGCGATGGACGAGCGGTATCGCGTCCGTTTATGAAGTCGTGAGTTTTTGGGTTCAAATCCCGGATTTGGCAAATTCGCATATTTTTTTCAATATGTGTTTAGACACAGTACGCAATATCTAATCGGTTGAGCATGTGTCTAACATCCATTTCTCATTGAAAATCCGTTCAGAAAACTTTTTGTGAAAAAATATACGATAAATGAGAAGGTCTCCTCTCACCAATGCTCGATCACAAAAAAAACCCTCATGACTGAAAATCACTCTGGATCAACTTTCTCTTTCCCTATCATTTTGAAGCTTGATAATGGATTCTATGGGTTTTCCAGTGGATTTTTTCACTCGAATACTCCGTCTTATCAACGCGGCGTTCATCCTCTTTCCCTTTTTTATCAGGCACATTGCTGGATGAATGCTAGTAGTCAATCTATTCAAAATCACCTAAGGTATATTACCCTCCACGTAACCTTGCAATTTGGAATAGATTTTTTTGTATTATTTGATGAAATCAGCTAATCAGATTCATGGCATTTACTAATGCACTAATACGTAGTGCGTATTACACACAAATCTTGTCACTGTGTACAATTGCAAAGTTACGTGGAGGATGTCTACCAGTACAATATGTAAATTGTATTTTTTGTGTTGAAATGATACCTACTAGTGATTTTCCTTTTAAATTAACAAACAAATCAATCTTTTGTAAAAACACTTCAAGATCACGTTATTTTCTGTAATAATTAAATTAATATTAATGAATTATTTAAAACTGTTAAATTAAACCTAATATCAATGAAAAATGTAATCGATTTATTCAACATATTTTATTACAGTTCTTTTAAATTGTTAGGTTTGTCTCTAAATTAAAAATATTTATTTTCAATATTCTTAGATACACATTGATGAATATTTTAAATCACAAGTATCTTGTGATTTATCAGTCAATTCTATTAAAGCACCTATTTAATATTTTGTTTATAGATGCTCTCAGTAGCACTGAGTCTCTCTTAAACTAAAAAAAAACGACATTATTTTTGGCGGTGCAACGTAGAATCAGCCTTGCTAAAGTAGCTACCAAATGGCAATAGGTACCTATTATACTCCCATTTTTATTATGTTTATAACAATGTGCTTATTATTTAATCAGAGTTAAACTCTAGTTCGTATATTTTACGAAGAGGAAACTATCATCGAAGTTAGCTGCGGATACTTTTTAAGTATTCAGAACGAAGTTTCCACTTAGAGTTGAGCACTACACGGGAATCTTATACTCGAGTCGATGTTTGAACTAGCACCGGCAAAGCTGCCTGACATGGAAAGTAACCAACCCTCGACTCCTCACTGGTTACTGACGTGCTCGTATTTGATTATTGAGGCGAAGCCTTGATTATTTAAACATCCAGTCGGAAACCTTTAATAACCTCACTCAGTTCCAGCGTGTTCGCATATCGCTGAGTTTTGCACCTAGGGACGTATGCTTTTAAGATTCGAAAACTCGTTCCAAAGGGTTATTGCGAAATATAATATAAGTACATATGAACTATATTTATTTTAAATATTATATATCCGGAAAAGTAGTATTGTAATATTGTATTTGCCATAATAACAGCGTAATCGTTGGCGGCAATGCTTTAAAAATCATAAAGATATTTTAATTATCTTAATTATTATTCCTTGTCATAAACACAAGCGATGAAATAAATCACCGAATCAACATTTCCAAAAGCTTATCTTTTAGTTTCTAAAAAACAGGACGCACTCAATAAAACCGAATCACACCTGTAAAGCCCAGCATATTATGAAAATTTCTATTGTTTTTACTACTTCTAGAACTACAAGAATGAAAGCTAATAGGAGGCTTCTAGATACAATAATGAAGTGATTTCCAAACTTACATCGTCAAAAGTAAGAATTTGTGGTTCTTGTGTCAATGACATTCAAGATCATTAAGCATCGTATCAATTTGAATTTTTCAATATGATATCATTTTAAACAAAATTATAGTACGGCGTTGTTGGCGCACGCCGTACTGACTACATTTATATAGGTACTTTAATATATTGTACTTAGTACCTCCCTAAAAGTATTATGCAATTGGTGTACTGTATTATAATTGGATTGATAACACTGCGAAATCACTGAAAAGTCAAATATTTTTTCAAATAAAAAATAGCTCGTGCTCTTTCAAATCTTTCGCATACCATCAAGGGTACCTACGTGTATCACAGTTTGAGAAGCACTGCAATAGCAATGATACTGGCACATACTTATAATTGTGATTTATAGGTATATATTTTACTTAACGCTAAAATTAAAGAAAGTAAAAATTATAAATTAAATATTGCTGTAAAATATGTCAAAACAATCTTTTTAATCCAAGATATTTAATTAGGTTTTTCTATCGAACACTATCCCAATTTATCACGATCATAATCTTTAAAATGGTAATAAAATCAATAATTCTGTAAGCTGTCATTGAATAAGCAAAATATGTCGACTTAAATAGCGTTATTAATATTGATCCCAACCGATCGATTAAGAAATAATACTCGTCTTAGCACATAAATAACTATTTTAAAAAAGTTTAAACTTTTTTGTAAGATTTTATCGCACCGGAATTTGAATAGAATTTTTATCATGTTATAAATAAGACATACCAAATGTCGAATGAGTACCTACATAATATTATAAGATAAAATCATTTCTTATACGTATTTCGAAATTAAAAATATTATGTGAAGATCCAGTTTGCGAAATGGAGTATAAATATTGGTGGGGAGATCATGGTAGATATATGCATATTTAATAAAACAAAGTAATTGTCATATTATATTTTCTTATAGGTAATAAGAATGGTATACTATTTATATTAGATAAAAAGTCTTTAATACTAATTACACTAGATTTTTTTCAGTTATCTTAAGTTCTCTTCATGTCTACATTGAACCGCGAAATAATTGTTAATTTTTTTACCTACAACTAGTACATAATAAAAAATGTTCGATTAGTGTTTATTTCTAATAATACATACACACTTACAGGTAATAAATAAATGTAGAACATAGAAAATATATCTAAAGAATAATGAAATGAAATCGGAAATATAATTGACTAATTAATAAACATTTGTATTTTAATAATTAAAAACAAACATTAGGTCTACTTAAATCAATATATATAATAATCACTAAATTCTGTCGGCCTATGGCGTCGTGGGTCCCAGGTTCGAATCCTGGGTCTGGCATATACACATATTGTTTTTCAATTTGTGTATGAGTCAGAATATGGACTTAATAGGTTGAGCAATAATTGGCTCACATCCTTTTTCTGGTAAAAACAAAATCATCAATCAAAATACAAACCTCCACTGTGCGGAGGCACATATGATCTTATTAGGCATAAAGCCCATTGACGCAGCGAGTGCGGCGCTCGCGCAAAATTTCTACAAGTGGCGCGTAAATCAACGAAAATACAACGTAATCAAATACGCCAGCGCCCACTGGATTTGACGACGCATTTTACGCGCGCGCCGCATGAATCATCGTTTTTTCGCGAATCACCGCTTCTCGGCGATACGAATGATAGAAAATACAATGGAGTCCATTCATTGAACACAGCGAGTAAAAACACGCTGCGCGAGGCATTGTCGATCGACGGGCGGAAAGCAATTATTTAATTACAGAGAAGTCATTGTTTTATTTTATTGCGTGTTCAGTTTATCGCTGGTTGAATAATGTCATCGTAAATTTTAATAACAAGCCCCGAAATAATATAATATTTTTATTGCTTTGTTATGAGAGGCGCTGTAATAATATTTATTTTGTGCTGTTTGGGCCGCTTATAACATAGGTGAAGGGTAATGCGCGGGACGAGACGTGTGATTATGGTTATGAATAAACACTGCATACGCGGACTTCGCGCGCCCGACGCGTTCTGTGGGCATCATCGCTTAGGATCGGATTGCGCGGCACTTACTTTCAATTCTATTGGTATCAAAAAATTCCTTGATTTTTTCTTTATCATTGACAAACCAATATGCTATCTCATTGTGCATACACTCGCGGTATTGAATTTTGGCACATTTTGGTTATTCAGATACTTGCTAATTATTATTATACAGTTACTTAATAATTTAACACTGAATAGTAATAATTGATAATAGCTAATCAAGAAATTCTTAAATTCATGCACAAGAGATACATATAAGGAAACGTAAAGATACGTCAAATATACATTTGTAAAGAAGAGAAAGTGCACGGTAACTGTCTTCCCGATGAAAAGGGATAAAAACAAAAGTGTTCTTATTAGTAAACTCCCGTTTAAATTTTACCTAAATATCTTTCATAAACATTTTTCTGTGATAATAATCGTAAATTTGCATTGCTCATTGATAAAATAAGCAATGATTACTTTTAATTTAACATCTTCCTATTTTCTGATAGTTTCCTCCTTATATAGATATATATGGTTAATAATTTAAAAACTTGTTAACTGTAATTTATTATTATTCATAAATAGTAATAAATACTAAATAATACAATACCTACAAATAATATTTGCCTTGGCGCTTATGTCGCGATTGATATTGGGATATGAATCTAATGCCGGGTCCATACCGGCAACAAGTCGCGCGACAACCTCGTTAAATTTTACGATAATTATCATTCTTATCGTAAAATTGAACGAGGTTGCCGGCGACATGTTGCCAATGTGGAACCGGCATAACGTCCTTAAGAAATTGTTAGTTCATTTTTAAAGGGCTCTTTTAACCACATTTTACGGTAGACCTGTTTGCTGCACTCGTTTTTTGAACATGCGGGTCAAAGGATACCAAATCAATAGCAATGTGGTCGTCTGTCAGATCAAAGGAAGATTTCACTTAAAAGAAAGTCCCTTTGATTAAATTTCAACAAACTGATGTACGGTGTGCTCGAGCACCGAACTTTACCAGTGGCACGTTTGCCTTTTTTATTAATTCGAATTTTACTACTTATCTACCACTAATGTCAGCATCATCATAATTTCTGCCAAACTTGATTTACTGCTAGATGACGCTGCCCCTAATCTTTTCAGTCGCAGTGTGTTTCCCAGTTCTTCAGTTTAACATGATTATCTCATTGATCCTGCGGAATGTCGATTGCCCTTTAACTATATTTCGTGTATGTTGTTTCTGAAAGCAATGATATTTTCTTCCGGAGATGTGCCTACCCATCTCCACTTCAAGGTCTTTACAAGTTAGAGAGGTTAATTTATTGCCATATTTTCTTTTTAATTGCATTTCAAGAAAATAAGACAAAACTTGTCAAAATGTGTTTTAGTACCTATTGCATTGAATTTCATTAAAAAGTAGTATTTTCAGCAATTGTAGTTGTTGAAAATTGTTATTGCTTTTTTCGGGATTTTAGCTATCGGGATTTCGACTCAAATCCCGTTGAGGGCTGCAGCCTTGGTTGCCTTTTCTTTTTAATTTGGTCACAGTATATTATTTTCATATATGAGATGTCCCTCTCCAAAAGATTGGCATGGACAGCAGAATCGGGATACAGTCATTGTGGTCGGAAATTTTTAGATGATTAGAGAACGAAATAGAAGTGGAATAGTTTTGAGAAATCGGTTAACAAAAATCAATTTCAAAAGTTACGCTATAAAACAATTGATGTGCTTTTTTATTTGTTTAAAAATAAATAATCGGTATTCAAAAGAAAAAAAATACGTTCAGACCTATAAACTAATCTATAGAATGGATGGGGGAGCCACTGTCGAAAACTATCCAATGAAGACTCGCAACTGGACCGAATCTGAGATTCGAATGACGTTTTAAAAATGGCGTCCATATGGTAGTTCGGAGTTCCATTTTGACTGTTCTTTAGATAAGTTTGTAGGATTGTACTCCTTTTGATGTGTAATGAAGTCAACGAAAGATAATATGACATAAAACAATTGGGTAACTATAATATTACTAGCTGAGCCAGCTGGCTCTCGCCAGTCTGTCTCGGTAGGTCTTGCAGACGGCTTGGCGGTATTGGATATTAATATAATTGTGAAGTATGCATAGGCGGCGCCATAATTTTCCCTTCGTCATAGATTTTCATTCACCTCAGACAGTTTGATATTTCGCTGATTTGTCAGTTTGACGATTTGCAAGTCGTCACTGCCAATATAAATTCGGGGTCATATGCGTAGTCTATTCTGGAGTCTGGCCTTTACAATATCGTGTGACACCACTTCATACTGATAGGCCTAGCAGAACAGCTGGCAATCGCCGATTGCTACTACTGACATTTTAATAGAATATACCTAATATGTTTATATATTGCACTTTCTCATTCATTCTTATTTATTTTCGTTAAACTAAGAACATACATTACACGTCATGTTGTTGGTTAGTTTTTTATAATTCATTAAACCCTGCCTAAACCAAACAATAGTAGTTAAAATATGATTCTATCTATTAAATATCCAAAATGATGTATGATTTAATGGCATAATTTTAAATATTTTATAGACAGATGCGTATTATGGCTTGGTTTCCCAGGGTTTAATTGAATTCAAAAAACTAACCAACAACATGACGTGTAATGTATGTTCATAGTTTAATGAAAATAAATATGAATGAATGAGAACACTATCTGGAAATTGTAGTCTTAGATCAATGTAAATAAATACGTATAACTAACAACGTTTAGTCTGTACTATCTATGGTGGATCCACCCTACCTCCACCCATCGCCACTGCAGGATAGTCATATTTTTCATACATTTAGATTATTGCGATATAATACGTTTTATTTATTCAATGGGATCACCTTAGATTGCACCCACTATTTCTTATAATAAGTCTTTTAAGATACTCGTAATTACCACTCTGAAGGGGTGTGTCCATATGCTTTGCTTAGGAGCAAAAATGGTACTTTATTTTAAAATTCGTAAGTTTTTAATATACTAATGAATAAATTTCAAGATGCTTAAATTATTATTTAACAAATTATCTTTGTGGGGAAATAAAAAAAATATTATTTTTATCATGTACAAAAATGGAAAAAGAAACAGGTAGGTACTTACTTATTGTACCTAATTGTGTCGTATAAAGGTCATAATCGACTATATTTGACTATAAGTATATATTTCACTTAGAAGAAATAAAAGATGAAATAGCAAACAACATGCATAATATCGTTATCAAAAGAAACATTATTGCAATTTAATTTTTATTAATATTAATAGTTACTAATGATATAAAAGAAGAAGAAAGGTTACTGTAATTTTATATGTAATTATTATTATAAAATATATACCTAAACATTATTAATGTTTAATTACTTGTATTAGACGTCACATGAATTTCATTTACCAACGAAATGTAAAAATAATACAATTATTACTGAATCACGATAACTACTTATCTATTTTATATGGAAGTGTGTGATACTTCGACGTTGATCTGACAATAGTATCTATCTGACATTAAATTTATAGTCAATTTTTCAGGGGGTTCAAAAAACTGTTTTTATCGGTATCAGTATTATTTTTATTTTTCAAGTGAAATGATTTAATATTAGTACTAAAACAGTCATTTAAAGATGTATGAAAATTGTAATGTCATAATAAAATAATTTTAAATCTGTATGTACACTAACATAGTACACACTGATGCGTAAATAGATAAACATATTGTACCTATAATTTTAATCAAGGTAAGTTTTACTTTTTTTTGTACTCTACTAATATATATATAGGTATATAGTTTTGTTCGTTATATGTTTTGCTTATATAGTTAGATTTACCAAGTATGAGTACCAAAATGCATAATTAGCAATTTTTATATTAGTGGGATGACATTTTATTTCAATGTTTATCCATACATGTTTTTATCCATCAAAAATGGAAAATAAATTGAATGAATATCGATACCTCATTAATAATAGCCACTGTAGACTACTTAATAACAATAAGTAATACTGTTGTTCTACACAAAACTATTTTTGTTTTTGAGAAGCCCTGCAAAAGCCGTCTATTCTCCACCATGTCACATGTTTTACTTGCATAGTTATAGTTTATATACGGGGATATAAAAATCATCCATATCACAAATAAGATGAGAACATCCTGTTACCACTCCTATCATCCCATTTATTTTTGCACAGATAAGAAGAAAATAAATGATGCTCTATTTCTATATTTTGATAATGATTAAAAGTTTGAGCATCAAAATCTATGGAATCAAAAACTCGAATACGGGTCATGTGCCAAAAAATTTAAACCACTTTAAACTTACACTTTAACACACGGTTTACTAAAATAGGTTTTTTTTTAAATTCTAAGTTTACTTTTCATTTTAAAAAGATTTATGAAACGCATTGAATTTAAACATTTTAAAATGTAAATCATATTATATGACATACGCGTAGTTCGCATTCTCTCGTTAAATACTACTAGTAGCACTAAACTCCTTAATTATACTCTTTCAAAAAAATTTTCCACTTGAAGGAAATTGAATTTATATCGTCGGTGTTTTGTAAAAAGGGTAAATCAACCATTTTAGCAAAATCGAGATTTTAATGAAAAACAATAATAATAATGATGTACCTCACTAGCTTTGTTGTGTAAAAACGGCGAATTTGTATCTCCACAGGAAAGTACGTAAGGGCGAATATCCACTTAGTATTACGAAATGTATCTATAGTCTAAGATTACGAATAAAAAGCGAATGTGACGTTATATTATGCCTTTTCAAATATTATATTATAATGCCTATTATAAGGACAGTATTCTTTCTAAGCTTTATTATATATTAGACATTTATAATCATCCACAGGTAATTAATAAATACATGTCAAAAGTTAAAATTCTTCCTGTAAAATAGCATTTTGGTTAATTCGCATTTTTTACATAACACCGACGATATTGTAATTGATTTAACTTTTCTATTATTCTATTTGAGTCGTTGTCACTCATTTAGATACCCGCTATTAAGGCCATCCTCCCACGGCGCAACTGAAATCTGATGGAACTGGTTTGTGAAGGAACTCATAAACTGACCAATATGATGCTTCTCACACGGCGCTACTGAAACCCAGTTGAAATAATAATCACATAACCTCAAACTATCAAACTGGACTGTCAGCTGTGTTGTACAAAAACTGACAATACGTGCGCTGCAGCGTTTACAATTATGTTATTTTAATTTTCCGATTAATATTTACTTTTGACGTCTCTGGTTGTTTTGGTT
Source organism: Rhyacophila brunnea (assembly GCF_057557595.1). Taxonomy (NCBI): domain Eukaryota; kingdom Metazoa; phylum Arthropoda; class Insecta; order Trichoptera; family Rhyacophilidae; genus Rhyacophila; species Rhyacophila brunnea. The sequence continues at coordinate 246,267 of NW_028232796.1, read as the reverse complement.
TTTACGATATGACGCTAGCGTCTTTACGAAGTGCTACCAATTTTGGTAAGAAAATATGATTTTTCACCGAAATCTAATGATGTTGGTACTACTGTTTTACGGTGACTGGAAACTTCAGAGACCGTGCGACTAACATGTCGCATCTCTTCGCGACCGTTTTGACGCTGAGAGATTCCAGTCTCGCCGTCAGCAAGCCGCCATTGAAATACATTAGCTAGATACTGGCTGGACTTTTAGTTTCAGTTTCGACGGACATAAGTTGCGCCGTGGGAGGATGGCCTAAGTCATTCAGTAAGTGGATTATTATTAGTCATACATACCTAAACAACGTAACAGTGTTAATGGTTTGTATAAAATGAATTTAATAAAGAGGTGGTAATGAGAAATGACATTAACTATACCTACCTACCTACTAAATAAAAACCAATAAACGATGTTAACTTATACCCAATAATCGGTTAACTGAATGCATCAACTGCGGTACAAAATGTTAGGCTTTAAAAATGTAAATTAGTTAAAGATAAGTATTTACTGTCCAAGTTTATTTATTTATTTCCTCCATATAACTATTATGGTTTTTTTTCATAAACTACAAATTTCCAACAATAGTTTTTATACTTGCTTCTTTACTTAGTAATGACATTATCACACTATTTCATTGTGTTAATTTGTTGTATTTTTTGTTGGTGCTTTTAGAAGTGATGAGTGCGCATAGTGCCTGAAGATTCCGAAAGGCGAAACTGGGACCGAAAAAAATAGCTCAAATGTAATAGTACAAAATTTAAATCAATTATAATACATGTTACACGTTGTCACATTGATAGTAAAACCTTTTTATGAGATTGATGGTAGGTATTATGTCTTAAATTATTCCAATTTCATATATTTACATTGATCATGATAAAATCATCGTATTTTTTAACTTATATTGAATGAAACAATCATACTATTTTATTTTATTAAAAGCTTTTGCAAAAAATATAATGATATCAACGATGGCCCCACAAGGCTGGAGCTGATGGGACTGTACCTTGGGGCCAGACTTTAGGAGGGGCCTGGCAAAGCAGTCGGGAAGGCCAAATAAGTAAGATTTAAAAAAGACAATAATCTGTTCCATGAATAGTAAAAAACTCGACTGCGGCACGAGGAACCTACCTATTACCTATGTACTTTTAATTATCGTGCGTCGTTGGTAAAACATGATTATTGTGGGCATTTGTAATTTTTGATCTAAACAGAAAATTTTAGGTTTCTAAAAAAATTCAACATTACTAATATAAATTTGGATAACTGGTTTGACGACATCTATTACAATTCGAAATCTTTCTTGTTTGTTCCCTTGTTCATGGTTTATTATTGTGGTCTATTCACGTTACCCTACTGGATCATCAAACTGATTATGTATACTGAAAATATGAGACAAGTTGCATGACTACTATAAAATAGATAGCGACCAGTGCTTCAGATAATGTCGAGTGCTGACAATTGAATAAAATAATTCAAGTGTATTTAATTGAAATTCAAAAAAATTCTAAACATAGAGAATACCTTTCTGTAAAGTATCACACTGCCCTCCACCTTATCGATAGGTAGGGGGGCCTGCCATAGATTCTGGTCTGGAGGCCCGCTTCTGGATTTGGGGGCCATGATATCAACCCTTCGGTATATTTGAAATCATTAAAAATGTATGTATGTAAAGCTCGATGAAACTTTTCTGCTTCAGAGGTCATTAATTAATATTAATTTCCCTAATTTATCCTACGAGTACATACCAACTTCCGTATCCGTTGCATGGACATGTAAAAAAGCATCGTATGGTGCGCATAGAAGCTCTCGCCCAATATCACTGATAGTTGTACGTGATCAGCGTACACATGTACTACTCTTATCACAGCCTCATCGGCTGAAGGGTGGAAAACTACCACAGTCATATTCTCGGCCACAGGGTTCGCGGAATGATTTAAAACTACGGATATCAGATAACAAATGTGTAATCATAGTTTGTTCTCAATTTTACCATAATAATATAACACATTTAATTTAGTGTTCTTTTGTTTGACCTTTACTCCTATTAGAATTATTTTCATATTTCCATATTGTATTACACAGATATTTTAATATTAAAAAAATAATTACTTATTATTATTTTTTAAATATCTAAGATAAATGTATCCACGAAGCGACCCTGTGCAAAGCAGAGTACTTCAGCTAGTATAACATATTCTAAGGTGAAATACGACCAAATCTCATGATTGCTCTTTTTATATTATAATATGTTTCATTTTTAAATCTTGAGATCTTTCTTGATACTATTGAAATATTTGCTGTTGTTTATGTAAGACTTTGATTTAGCACACAAATTTTAATTGTCAAACGTATGTAGAACTTATTATATAAATATATACTTACGTGCATAATAATATGCCGAATTGTGATTCTATTTGGGCTCATATTACATTCCACGCTACAACGCACGCCATTTATTTTATCTATTGGGTTCGCACCCCGTTCTTGGGTGATATTTGAATTTTTTTATTCAATAACAATGACTTTTAAGTCACTAATTATAAATAAAGTATACAGTATGATCACACTGTAAACATGAATATTATTTAAATATTTTTTTTGTTTTTATACAATATGTTAATTATTGATATAAAAATAATTCATATTTTGAAATTAAATAGAAAAACGTAACCAAAAGGATTTAATAGTTAATTTTTAAAATATTTAGAGATACTTAACTAGATAACATTATCTACGACTAATATTGAAAAATACCACAAAATAGCAACTAATAAGAGTTAAATTTCATATCTTCTGTAGTGTATAAGTTACAGATTGAAGTATTTTTATATACTTAAGTAGAATGTAATAATAAGTATAATATTTATCCGTTTCGTTCTCGGCCCTGCTAAAACACACCGAAGATAAATAACAATATTATTGTTTTGTTTAGCGAGATATCGCTCAGTGTATTATGAATATTATGATTTTAGGAAATGTTTACCCCAAATTTGAAATGCCTTCGGCGGTCATTGACTTAAAATATACGAGAAACCTAACTATCTGCTTATGTATACATAAATTAATTCAAAATATACAACGAATTAATTAATAATTCTGTGGTATTACCTGATATTTTTCCTCGTTGAGATTAATTATTATTTTATTGTATGTATGTCCATATGGAACCGGACTGGACATCTTATAAATAAAATTTATTTCACTTGAATGTATCTCAAACGCTTCAATAATATATATTTATTATAAATGTGACAATATCATAATATGATGACCATATTAATTTATTTTAATTGACTCATATTCTTGTAAACTTACACCTTCTATCAACGAACATTTATATCCACATTCATCAAACTTGAATGGTTCAATGGTTGGTAAGTTTTGTTCGATCAATAGCACTTTTTTATTGCAACATTTTTATAGACATCATAATGAGCACCAAAAAATTGACTAGAAAGCTAAATACTGTGGGTAAACCAACTCTCAAAAACTTGGCCGTATTAGCATCGCCCAAAAATTGAGAGAATCAAAACAATGCCAAGAACTACCATGGTTTAATGAATATGATAAGGTTTTGATGATGTCGGTGACACTTCACAAGCTATCGTAGAAATCTACATTTGATCCATAAAAGTCATTATTAATCAGCTAACGTAAGTGTTTATATCTGGACAATAAAGCGGGAATTTGATAGTTTTCAATAATAATTATAATTATTTGATTATTCGTATATTAACATAATTTTATCGAAACGCCATATAGATAATAATAATTCAACCCTTATGCAAAATATTAAATGTAAAATATCTAACTATGTATATGGAAAAAAAACTTATATTTATTTATTTGCTATAAGTACCTACATATTTTGAAGTTATGGTACGTTTACTTAAATTAAACTTTATTTGCAAAAATGAAATTTAAGAATCATTCGAATTGCATTTGTGTGTATATTATTTTACATCAAGTGTGTTTAGTGCAGCCCTAGCTATGAATATGCTACAGAGTATCGCTAAAATCGTAGGGGCTTTAGTCTTGCCTACGAGTCTACGAGATATGCGATAGGCGTAGAGGGCAATATTTGATGAAACATTGGAAAATTATGCAACGCGCTGAGAATACGAGAAACTTTGAGCTACGATGCGCCGCGCCGCTCGTGAACATAGTGACAGATAAAGAAAGTCGCGCTTTTAGTGGCTTTAAACAATACATACGAACCGTGTTATATTAAAAAATCTCTTTTTCCGAATACAGCCTTGAAACTTTCTCTCATTGGTCACTTTTCGCGTTTTTGACTGTTTCTTAATTTTCTCATCATTGGAAGTTCTTCTCACCACATTCTATATATGTGGGACACGGTGATTCTTTGTTCTGTATTTTATCTATGACCACATCTCATATATTTTCTCTTTCACTGATCATTTCGATATGTACTCGTTGAATGTTGCGTAGTATCAGATAACTGTGGCATATACCATGCCCGAAATATTCTACAATATTTACTTCCTGCAAGTCTTAAAAGTGAATTAAAAAGTTGTCCATAAGCGGAGTAAATGGGATTCCACAGAATGGATGTTACATTAACAGATGTTTTTAATACTTCAACATTTTCTCAAACCACTGGGTTCTTACTTAAGACCAAACACCCAAAGAAAACCATTGTCTAAAGATAAATGACTTACGTGCTATTTTAATGGTATATTTTAAATAAATAAATGCTTGAAAATATCTATTATTAAATTTATACAAAACAAGTAGGTACCTATCGTAAAAATTAAAACGATTAAAAAGTGTTAAATAAAGAAATATGAAACATAAACATTATACCTACTATTTGTAAATGTAATTTTACTTGGTAAATGGCATTATTTCAATTATTATAAAATTGTTAAATTTTAATACAACTAACAGATTCTTTATTGAGGGTTTGATGATGAAAACCTGTCTTGTTAAGTAACACTCGCAGCCGTAGACTTATTCTGATACATTTTGATACCGCATGGGTACGAAATATATCTCCATTCACATCTCAAAAGGGATTCCGTCTCCCCCAAAATGATATCCGAGAATAGGTTGTGTCTCGACTCATATTATTTGAAAACGCAATTTAGGGGTGTACGCCATATTATATTGTTTTTTTTTCTTGCGCAATAGTACCATAGATCCGTTTTATTATGCCGTAAAATGTCGAATTCCAAATAGACATAAATAATAAATTGCACTGTCGCGCTGAATTCTACTCATTGTTTGCGATTTTCCCTCCTGGTTTACTGCTTCCAATCTGATGCGTTTGTATCGATTTCTAAAAAAATATTAATAATATAAACATACCTGTATGAAGATTTTATATTATTTATGTACATAGTATTACAAGACACAAACGATTTAAAAAATATTATTTTTCTTATGTAGATTTGTAGCATGTTATTTATTAGTAAGCACGAATAAGGTTTCTTAGCGTAACTAATAGGTATGGATTTTATAAACGCTATTTTTAAAATCGCCTAATTTTGAAGGTACCTATTAGAAATTGAATCATATAAATTCATATCCAAGGAGTGTTGCCATCTTTTTCTATGTTGATTATAGTACCAAGGGGTAAAAATTATAGTATTTCTGAAAAACTATAGTTCAGGAACATTTTTCGTATCGAATCCTTCAAAATTATAGTAGTTTTGGTATATTTACCTAAAATTATAGTATTTTACTATAATTATAGTACGGTTGGCAACACTGTATCCAAGTATCTATACATTTTATCTACTATATTTATGTATAATATATACTATACAAGGCGGCTCTCGTGGTGCAGTGCAAAAGGCGCTTGTCTTTCACCCGAGAGTTCCTGGGTTCGATTCCCGGTCGGGACACACAACATTTATGTGTTTTTCTCAAAGCCTGTGTGTTTGTGATTGTTCAAAATTACTAACAACCACCTTGTACGAAAAAGCAAGGACATGGTTATTAATAATTCTAAAATATATATATATATATATATATACTATACCTACAACATATCAATAAAACATTTTAAATAACCGATGTAGCGTGTTTTCTTATTATTGTGCCATCCCCTAGCGGAGGTCGGCCACCATCATGGCGATCATAGCTTTGTCATCTGCTACTCGGAACAGTTCAGTGGAGCTGCAATCGTACCAATCCCAGATGTTATTAAGACACGAAATGCGGCGTCGTTCTCTGCTACGCTTACCTTTGATCTTTCCTTGGATGACAAGTTGGGGAATGCTGTAGTTTTGTCCTCTGAGAAAGAATTGAGAGAATATAACAACATACCATATACAATCTCAGACCTTGGTTAAGGTCTCGATTGCTTAGGAGGCGTCTCATTTCGAGAAAGGCACGGCTTGCGACCTCAATAATTATAGTTTTTACTTCCTGAGATTAGTCCCATGACCTATGTCCCTAAATATTTATAATGAGGTCACACGTTCAATTGGTTTGCTGTTGACAAAACTGTGTTAGCTTTGGTGTTGCTATTATTGATACCTACTAATAACAATTTTGAGACCATAAGAATTATTGAACTTAATAACCCATTCTACCAATAATTGATGCAAACTCTTTAAGCCATCAGCAATCAGCACTGTGTCATCGACATCCCGTATATTGTTAATAGATTTCCCATTAACTAAAATAGGTAGGTACCTGCGATTCACCTTGTATCAGTATATTTTCAATTATTATTTTGTCATCACGCGTATACTATGGTGTTACGTAGTTCAAATATATTGTATTGATGTTGTAATATTTTGTATTTTTTTTATTTATCATAATAATAGTGGCCCCACAATTAGGGGCCTGACAGGGCTCTTGTCTGGGGGTCTGATCTCAGGAGGGGCCCGGCGTGGCTAGTCGACCAGATAAGTGAGATAAATCCACATCAGGAATTTACTCTTATTGTAAAAAGAAAAGTTGCCTGCGCTAAATGCATTAAAAAAAAACAAAAAAATCGTTCAAAATACAACCTAATTTTACCACGTTCGCCATTTGGAAAACATCACTGTAGACTGTAGAGCTTCACACCGCCTTTAATTTTAGCGATGGGTAAGGGGGGCGCTAAAGATCCTAGCCTAGGGTTTCGCTTAATGATGTGGGGGGCTATGGTTATCTCTTATATTAATACGCTTAGAGATCTTGGATAACATGCTAATTTCTTATTTCAACGACACTTTCTTAACATCCTCACTTCGATTTTTGCACATTTGCGGAGATTTCATTATGAATCGAGCATAATCTGAAATAAATTTCCATTTAACAGAGAAAAATCACTTTTAAAATCGCGTTTCCAATCCATTTCTATGGTTTTCTCGACATTTAAATCCGCGCTGTCAAAATACACTATCACGTCGCTTATTACGGTCAACATATTTTGTCTCTTCCCAACATTCGTTAAAATTATTTAAATCTAGTATGGCGTATTGGCGTTTAACGATTATTATGGGGAGGAAAAGATTTAAGCCCAATATAAAATGGCATTGATAAATCAAATCACACTAACATGATACTTTGTTGGGTGCACCATTTGATAGACTACACCGATTTCGTTTGTTTTTCAGGCGTAATATTTTTACTTTCAAATATCGAATCATTTGAAATGTCAGAATAATAAATTCATAGATAATGAAAATGAAATTCATGTTACGTTTAGTATAGAAAATTAATACACGATATTTATATTATTGTATGTACCTACTCGATGTTTATATTTTTGTTAATCTGCAATTTTTATTTCATTTTATATTTTTAATAACATTTTCATTTGAACATTGTTAACACAATTTGTTAACACATTGTTTGTCATATTGTTGTCATGTTCATCATATTAAGTAAAATAAATATGGATTTGAATTATGATATGCATGTTGTTTGCTATTTTATTACATCCAACATGCTTATAGGCATATAAAAGAGTCAATTTTGATTATTTTATGCCATACTTACTATGAGTTTGTACATAATCTAATATTTTTAGAATACATTTTTCGACTTTCGTCAACACCAATCTCTGCTTTTATTTGGTCATATAAGGGAATATTTGTCAACAAACCGGACTCTGCGAGGTAATGTTGTTATTAATTAATAAAGTTAATTCAATTTTACATTTATGATGAATACAATAATATTATCTTAAGAGCGTACAGCAGTGAAACGGCAAATAATTTTCAACAGTAGGTGCGACGAAATTTCTCACTAGTCGCCAATCGGAGACCGACAGTCGAGGTATCTGCATGTCGATTTGTTTTGTCATGGCGTCGGATGAAAATATTCTTAAATCGTGTAAAGATGACTACAAAATTTTACGTATGTACTTAAAAAAGAAAACATGCAATGAATATTTTATTATTATTAGTAATATAACAATAAACGTAACATTAAATGGACGCATGTTGGATTTTTATGACCAATTATATTTCGTTCGGCACGCGTCATTTGCACAATCCGCGCATCGCCTATCCACGATCTTTTTAGACCATGCCTCAACTAAAGTATAGCCTTACATGCGTTCATACCCATTCAATGTTTTTTAACGGAAAAACTTTGGTTTAGGAGAAGTCTTTATGGTCCTGCCTGCTACAGATTTTTCTGGAAAGTTAAATTTACTTTCAGTAGGTAAATAAAAATAGAACATTAAAAAAATGGTAATTATTTGATTGCTTATTGATTGATTAATATTAATCGTGAAAGACCTGGAATAAAAAACTGGAAAACAATCATCTTATCCCAGTTTCTTATCTCGTATATATTTTAATAGAATAACAATTATTATTTTACAATTTTATATAATACACAGAATTTCTCCGCATGTGCCACCATTTTTTAAGTTTTCTAGTAACTGTATTGTTGATATAACGTCGTTTATGGACATATTTTTTAGGAACAATACTTTTATACATATAAAGGGGTAATTGAAATTGCAGAAATGGAAGGAAGCCAATTAGGCTTAGAGCAAATTGGCAATTTATACTGGTTGCTTTGCTGCTATCTTGCTGCGCTACACTGCTCGTGTGGTGACCTCGCGTTAGTAGTTAGTAAGTATTGGTTTGCACTCTACTTTCCCAAAACTTACAAATTTATTAACATACCTAACAATACTTTACAACACAAAATAAATTATAAAAAAAGTAAATATTCCCAGTTAAAATATTTTTCATTCTAGACTCTAGGAGTGAATAAACCCAAGATTTATGAAGAAAATAAATTAAATTTGAAATGTCTGCATATAACTACTTAAATCAGTAGTTTAAAGTTTAAATGATAAAGTACTCGCCTAGTGTACAATATACGTGAAAATTTTACTGATGATTTTTTTCTAATATTTTTTAAAATATATATTATGTTTCTGAGGATTTTTAATAATGTTATGAAAACATTGAGTAAATTATTTTTATAACGTTTATATGGCTTAAAACTATTGATTGAAAAATGTTTATATTTATGTATTGTTAATACAATAAAAACATAATTATATTATTTAACCTCATTACGAAAACCCTCCATACCTTCAACATGTATAGATAGCGTGTCTTCCCTGCCGGCGATGGACAAATATATAAAATGTGGTTTTTGTGTTAATTGTCATTTTTTTTTATTCGAGCCTATAACCCGGAACTGGTTCTTGAAAACGATATCCCTAAAATATTCCTATAATCTCGGAAATAACGTTATATAGTATTATGAAAAATGTGTTGATGTAAAATGATAATCTTGAGGTTAAGGTTTTATAGCGGGCAAAGAAATTGTCATTTGATGTCGAGGTCAGAGAGTAGGTACGCATATAATTGACCGCCCGGGTAAATTTGGACCCGTTTACGTTCATAAGCCTAGTCAAAAAACTATTACCTACTAGTTGCGATAGGTATTGAAAAACATGAGTAATCACTATGAAAGTAAACAAAAATAATCACGTTGACCACTTTTTACTCTCTGAACACAACATAATAATGGTATAGCACCTATAATATAATAATTGGAATCAAATCGAATTAGACTGTAGATTGTAGACTCTTGATAGGAGTCTTATAAATATTTCGCATTAGAAATTTTGTAGGCAGTTTAATTTTTGAATCGAACAGTTTTATGTGTAAATTGACGAGCGACTGTCTTTCTATAGGGCGTTTTATTTCTTGCAAAATAGCAATAAACTTATTTATAGAAGTATGAAGTTCTCTTCAATGCGAAGTTTCTTGTGGTTAACTTAATGTACTTTACTTTTTTGTAATACTTTAATGTAATACATTTAGACTCATATCTTTATGGAATACGTTTTTTTACAACATCATTGTATATACCGGTATTTTTATCCATTCCTGGATAATACAGAAACCATAAGTTGAACAAAGAATTTGTAAAATAAGTCCTGAAATTAAAATGTGTTTCCGCGTAGTTTAATTTTCCCGGTCACCGGTTACCCTAAATACACAGAGAGGGTAGGTATGGGCCTCATGTAGCATACAGCGAGTACTGTATTCTAAGGCCACTTGGTAATTTAGTGGCAAGACAGCTCAGTGTACTCTCATAGTAAAGTTGTTGCTTCGCCTTGTGTCGGGGAAAATAGTTTAACATCAGCGCTCCCCCGTCTGAGAAAGTGGCTTATTAATAGCGTATTAAATTCGCGAAATAATGGAGATATTACTATTTAAGTCAACGAGGTCTCGCGAGAGCGTGGAGTAATTTTAGAATGAGGTGAGTAATGAGATTTTTGACGTACATGTTTTGTAACATACTGAGTTATGGTTGTCATATTATTATAAAGAATTTTGACAGGCTTTCTAATATAGAAATTGAATTGGCATACTGAAATTTAATAGTGCTTAAATTATTATTATGAATTGTGACAATACTAATACCTACAATATTAAGTATATGTATAGTTAGCAGATATTCAATACAATCAATGGGTAGTTAAATTGATACAATATATTATTTTAAAGCTGGTATAAATTTTTGTAAAACTTCCTTTACATCTAATAGTGCCTACAGATAATCTGATGCCTGGAGAAATTTGACGCTGTCAATGAAAGGCGTCTGATATATTTGAAGAACATTCTGAAAACAGAAGCGGGGGTGGAGGTAGGCTGTTAAGATTTGACATAAATAGTGCACAGTAAACTTTGTCAGTCGTATTAATTTCTTTTCATTGGAACTTCGATTACAATTTGCAGATGGTTAGTTTTTAAAATTCAAATAAACCCTGCCTAAACCAACCCATAATAATTAAGGTGTGCTATGGGTGATCCGACAAAATAGTGCACACTTTTTCTATGAAACTTGATTATTTTCGGTGAATTAAGAATGCATATTAATACAGATGGTGTTGGTTAGTTTTTAAATTCATTAAACCCTGCCATAATCGATAACAAATATTATTTAATCAGGTTTAATGGCATAATAATATCAAAATATTTGATATTTTATTGATAAAGGATTTTTATATCAAAATATTTGATATTTTATTGATAAAGGATTTTTTTACTATTATTTAATGTGGCTTGGATTAGGCAAGGTTTAATTAAATTTAAAAAACTAACAAACACTATCGACACGTCGTAGTCTTAGTTCAATGAAAACAAATACGTTTGACTGACTTTAGTGTGCACTATTTAACTAACTTAACAGTCTACCTCCACCCTTAGGCAATGAACCATAGTATGGATACCTATGCCTTTAATTATTGATGAAATGATAAAAAAATAAAATTACATACTATAGAACCAAATCATCAAACGAAAGTCAAGAACTTCCAGAATATAGAGGTATATGAATCATTATACGAGGATCGCACATGTGCACAGGTAAAACACGTATAAGCATGCGCGCCCATTTACGCCGTCTGTAGTTGGGTTTTTATGTATTTATATCACCCCTAAGCCCCGCGCACGCATACCGCACTGACTGACTCCTTCATTTAGTATAACGTGGTCAATCACGGCGGCAGACGTTTTAGTGGGCGTGCGCGGTATATTTGAATTAAATTCTTCTTCTAGATAAGAGTGCGGAGAAATTTAAACCCCTGAAAATGTTTTTGAGACCTGCATTCTAAATGTCTTCCCTGTAGAACTTTTTACCAACCACCAAGCCGAAAGAACGACAGGATAGCTGATTTAGGCTTTATATGTTTTAGTGATAAATGTTTTTTGACAATGTCATTATGTGGTTACGTATAAATTGTCCGTATTGCATTTCGCCATATCACAGTTCACCGTAAGCAGTCATACGGGAAAGAGATGGTTGTATAGCACTTAGATCAAAAAATGACACGTTGTTCGCGGAGCATGGCAGAGAGTAATGTTCCAATTTTATTAGATTTAATAAGAATATTAACTTGATATTGATTGGTATGAAATATCTGATAATGCTGGCGTCATTATAATAAGATATTTGATACGTACTAGTAGGTAGGTACCTACTTTCTAATCTACTTTTGAAACAGTCATTTTTTATATAAATGATAGGTATGATGATTGTAGTTTCTAGTTTACTTACCTATCTATTTTCTTTTGTCTTTCCTTTGTATTTAGATGGGTTTTTTTAGACATGAATTTGATCTCAATACTATACAATACAGTCATTTATTTCAGATACAACAGCTAATGGTGAACTGTGAAACGGCCAATTGCATACGTGCAAATTATGGATACGAAGTATGTATGGATACATTGGTTTTATTTCTATAGATATTTCTATACAACCTGCCTTCCTACGAGTGAATGATTGAAGTTCCTATAGAAATATATATATATAATTTTGAAATATAATAAAATTTACAAATTACACGGAATTGGTATCATTATTTTGTAATGATGATAGATGATTTAAAATTTTCAAACCCATTTAGAAGCATCATCTTAGAGAAGCATTCCTAGGGGGAGGGAGAACAAACAACGGATGCTCCCGATTCTAAAGATAATTATCAGAGACACACAAGCCAATACCACCAATAATGGCAGAGTTTCCATTTACGCCACGTGTAAGTCTGAAAAAATATGTAGCTAAATAAAGATCCCTTCGAAACTTTAAGCTACATTATGTAAGCATACCTAAGAGAAAGTCAGTCGGATAGTATCCATACAGCCGGTAGTAAAGGAGTCAAAAATTCTTCTGGACCCTTTCCACCATAAGGTCGTACTTCAACTGATGTGGGGCCTAAAAATAGACCCATTCTTATGTCTACTTCTAACTGAGGAGTTATAGAGAAGTTTTAGTACCGTAAGCAAGACAAAGCCAAATATTTTTAGCTTCTTTTTACAATTGGTATCCATAATGACCAGTAAATGTTAGTTTACTAACAAACATAATGCCAAGATCCCTTACAGATGATATTCGTGAGAAAACCTGCCACGCATCGAATATTGGAAAAACAATACTCGTGAGGTAAAACGATAAAATATTACATTTATCAATATTGAAGTCGATAGGTACGTATTGTTGACGATTCTTAAAACTCCCAAATAACCTGCGCCCGCATGCGCCGGATGACGCTACTTTGGGAGTGCGCGTGTTGCGGTTTGCTTGTGCGACGGATGCTTGGAAAGTAAAGAAAGGTTCATACGACATTATGTAAATTTATATTTCACATAGAATCTATGTTGGCTAACAGTGACATCCACATTTTTTGATTAAGTCATTTCAGTCAGTCAGATTTAGTCCTTAAAAATTTCTCAATCCTTTTAAGCATAACAACATGATACATCGATAAAAGATGGTTATCTTTGATGTCACACAAAATAATGTTATTGCATAATGAAGACTGTTTATAATGTGAATCAGAATATAATTAATTTTATTAGATATATCTTTTTCATACTTTCAAATTCAAATTCATACAACACAAAATAATGGGAAGTGGATTACTTTCTAGATAAATCTGTAACAAGGTTTAATTCTCGAGTAAGGAGAAATATAGTATAGGTACCTAAGGGTGTGTGTCAGAGAATTTTCTGTTACGAGTATTTTAAACAGTTAAGTTAGTTTCATAAAAAATTGTCACGTAAATGAAACGCGCATTCAATATTGGCAGTAATTAAGGAAATTCCGAAAGATTTGGAATATATATTGGATTTTATAGGTAGGCCATCATTAAGTCATACACCAAATCTTTCATCAACTTGGTCTATGTTTATGGCGATTAGCTTCATATTTGTATCTTATTCATCTGTTATTTGGTGTGCAAACGCTCCTAGAAAAACTGAAGCTCTCTGTCTGAAACGAAGCTCTAGGGTTAATATTCACAGATGGGCACCCACAATTCGTATGAGTCTAACAACGGTACGTTTCTCGGAGAGAATTAAATATTTTGGCATAATTCTTGACGGTAAGTTTATCTTTATCGAACACGCCAAGACGGCTTAGGCATCGAAGGCTAATATAGTCCATCGGAAGATGGCTAGAATGGCGGGAGAAAATTGAGGACTTACTGCTAGTGCGCTTAAGGTCACATATGGCGCAATATTTATAGGGATTGCCGGTTACGTCTCCAGCGCATGGCACTCTAGAATAAAATCATTATTCAAAGTAAGAAGTACTTTAATTAGCGGACAGCGACTCTCTCTGATCGCATTGATAAAAGCCTACGGGACATTTTGAGATGCGCTTCCTGTCCTGGTAGAGGAGCTGCCCCTCGACCTGCACGTCCAAGTCGATCACCCTCATCTTGAGAAGGATCAACACCATTATCGATGGCGACCATCTGATGCCTCCACCGAGATCTGAAAACGTACCTTACAGCCATACTGTTAGCACGTTAGTCTAAAAGATACTCTCGATACATGGCAGTCGAGGTGTTCGGCATCCATCAAGGGACGACAAACATATCTATTTTTTTCAGATGTGTCCTGCAGGCTTCAGATGAGATAACTAAGACCAAGACACGAGGTAAGCCAGTTGCTGACCGGCCATGGTGACTTCCTGCCAAGCCGCACGGCTATCATTAAATAGAATATGGGCCGGAATGCATATGCGGGCATGACCATCAAGACGGAATAATTCCGATCACTCCTTAGATTCATCACTTTCAACTCCTGACTCCTCTGTTTCGGCAGAGTTTCAGTACACGGGTACAGAGGACACTTCATGTCATTAAAGATAAATGACAGAGGCAGAGCAAGTCAAGATTCTTTTTTTTTCTTAAACCGTGTTTAAGCACCAAAGTGCATGGTTGCTACATCAGTCCGTGCAGCTTCGTTTCAGGACAAGGAAGTGTGGCACTAAAATCTTTTGATTTTGACACGTTTATAGCATCATGAAAGGCGGCCGTACACAAATCGCGGCTGCATATACATGGCGGGTGGAGATCAAATCATGTTCTTTGGTGCATAGATAAAAAATATTAGGTAGTCTGGCTACGTAGAGAAGATGTACTTACATAATACTAATAAAATAATAATTAGCATCGAAAATAATTTTACATTCTGTACACGCCATCCTCTGACTGTTAAATTGATAGTAAATGTACACCGGCCTTAATTTGAGATTAGTGGCCGCACCGCCCGCCTACCATTAGTCTCGCGCCACTGTTTATGTATAATTACGTGTTTTATACCATCAGATTTGATCAAACATTTTCTGAATAACACTTTTAAATGGCTTTAATATGGGAGCTATTAAGATCCTTTAAGTTGGTGATTTCTGATTTTCATTGGTTATATTTGAATTTAATTTTTTAATGATTATGTACAATAAAGAGTAAACGCCCACAAAGGCCGAACGGCTAACGTACCGGCTTATAATGTCGTAGCTCCCAGGTTCAAATCCTAAGTCTGGCAAAAACACATATTGGTTTTCAATGTGTGCGTTGGAGTCAAAGTATGGACATAATAGGTTGTGCAAGTAGTGGCTAACATCCATTTCTCGTAAAAACAAAAATCGGTTAACACAAACTCCGTGGAGGCCCATATGATATTCTTACGATCGGACATGGTTAAAAAAAAATGTTGTCTAAATAAAATTGAAATATTTAGTTTAAATATGTTGTGTCGAGATGAAACATTATGTAGGTACCTATTAAATCATTTGGTACAAGTCTCTTTGAAACGAATCACGAGAAAACTATGTAGCAGTATGTATTTTAAGTAAACCATGTAATATTTTTTTCAGCTTATACTTGGTATATTAAGGGGACGTTCTACAGAATTGGCCTTGAGAATTGAAAATATGATTTTTTAACATGTGGTCCATAATATCTGGTCTACTAGTTAATATAAAAAGGTCGTTTTAAAGTTGTTTGTGTCAATAAATTTGCTCTATGACTCGATCCGACTCATATAGGGCTGTCGAAGACATAAATCATAAATATTTATAATTTAAAATTTTTATTTATAATATATATTATTTAAGTTTTGTGCATCTAATGCCGGGTCCACACTGGCAACAAGTTAAGTTGCTGGCAACCTCGTTAGATTTTACGATGATTATGATGATTATCGTAAAATTTCTTAAGCAATTATGGTAAGTATCGTAAGATTTAATGAGGTTGCCAGCAACTTGTTGCCAGTGTGGAAATGGCTTAATATCCACTGTGGTTCACGTAGTGGCATGGACCTGGGGTTAACTAATTCAGGAAGTCAACACCCATGATAGAATTTTTTCCAGTTTAGGTTGCATTGTATTCCAAAACTCTTCTGTAAAAATCGTTCCCGATTTTATAAATGGAAATTTCTCGGTGTACATAGTAAACAAACCTACGAATAAAAAAAGACAAGAAGGAACATACTGATTCATCGCAGTAAAATCTGGCAATCAAATTCGCCATTTCGAAAAGCGACGATTTTGCGTAAACAAATATCACGTGGCCTGTACGTGTGCGGCAAACTTCGAATGTGTTTGTAATTTTGTGTAAGTATTTTATGTTTGTGTATCACGCATTGTCGGCCATATTTGCTGGCCTTTCTGATTGCCGTGATTTGTACACATCTTCCTTCCTGTCTTTTTTTATTCGTAGAAACAAACAGTATTTTTTATTAATTATATGAAGTTGTCCTTGAATCTGTAATAAATAATACACAATTAAAAGATTTTGAAATAGAAAAAAACACATTTCCAAGCTTTCAGCCGTGCTCACTCATGAATGTCATTCGTCATCTAGATAAGTATATACATATTTTGATGTTATCTTGCAAAGTGCAAATGTAATGTTTTCAAATAATTGATATGGATTAATTATACCATCGTATTATTTTCTCGTAATCATAAACATACTATAATAGTATTTGAGTATCAACCTATGTTTAATTTGAATTGGGTTATAATAATAATATACCCGTATATAATATATATTATATCAATAGTATGTTTGCTACAAAATCCACCCAAGTTATCAGTACGTACTTGCACAGGTTTGATTAAAAACTATGATGAAATTAACATTTTAAAAATATTAATTCATAATATTATTTTGACATCAATAATAATATTAATGTTTCTTGAAATAAAATCTCCGATGATATGTGATTTTTGCGAAAAGATCGATTTAAATTAACGTACTTACGACGCCGAGGTCCTTTTTATTCTAAATTATATTTGAATGTCAGCTCTTCAGCCCCCCCTTAAGATTCTTGTTAGCATCGACCAGCGTGGACATCGATGTCGGAAGCATCATTTGTTTTTTCTACCGAGGTAAAGAACTAGATTGCATTTTGTAATACAAATTCTGCAGTTTAAAACTTGTCATCAATATAATACAATAAGCGTTTCCATCCTATGACTATGTGTTTTGCCATATTTTCTCCAATGGAACATTCAACTAGATATTATATTACTTATGGTATAAAATTTAAAAAACCGTTAACGTCACAGGATTCTTCGAAATGCATCTATATCTAATAAAAAAATGTTACTAGACACGTTTGAATGCAGTACGTATTAAGATCAGATGCATTTTTTCACGGAAAATTATAATAATAAAATTGTTGTTTGAATGAGGTAAGTTGAACGAAATCTCTTGTATATCTTTTGTGCTCTAATAATATTTACTAAATTGAATCATAATAATGAAGAGTGCACAAAGATTCATAATTAAAACAATGTTATTACAATATATTATATTAGGAGAATTGGTTATATTTTATTTCATTATCCATTTTCTCAAGCTTTTGAGCCTTGTATCAAATACGTATTGTTTTGAAAATGCATGTTTACTCTACCTACCCATCGAGACTGGTCGATCATTAGTGAAACTCGCTGACCTTATGTACATCATAACATATATCATATTTGAGAGATTCAAACTACAATATTTTTCCCATAAATAAGAATGAAAATGTATGAGGAATGGTTGTCATTCGGTCAATACTATAGGTACATATGGAAAAAAAAACATCATGACAAGTTTACCAAACCGCGGATTTCTAGATGCAACTTACAGATTTATTGATTAATTTAATAATAATAATTTAATAAAACGCAAAAAATTTTAGTGATTATTCCACTTTTATTATTTAATAAATCTGGACCGGTTTCGTCCGCCTCAGAGGGACATTTTCAACTATAGATTTATTGGAAGAGTATTCTATCCGGTCCATTTCGCGCACAATATCATTTTATACATTTTTACCAATATATAATAAAATGTATGATCATTTCCTCTTTTTACATAAACGCTAATCCCTGTTGTAGCTCACCAGTCTTCTAGCATCCTCATAGAATTGCATTTTATATCTTATACACTTATATGAAGTAATTGTTGCATAACATATACGTTAAATATTTTATGTAATTATTAAAATTCTAGAGACGCCAATAACGTAAGTTGGAGTCTACAAATGGCATAAAGTATTTAATATATATATTTTTAGCTACTATTTAATTATTCAATGCGAAGTTTCAGATAAAGTCATAGTTGCATAATATTGTAATAACGTTTCGGCGTGACAATCACTTGTACCAATTGCTCAATAATTGGTAAAACACAGTGCCCGACTAGCGATTATTGTGGGTTCAAATCTCGTTTATTTCAAATATTATTCTTTATTGTTTTTCTTATGCTATGCTTATGAGTTACCTATTCCAAAATATTTATCAACATATTGTAAGTGATATTAAAATAGATATATAAAAAGTCGGTTAACTTCCACCAAGCAAACTAGATTTTAACATAATTCTTCGTATTTATTGTATTCGTATTAACCGAACAAGGAATTCTACATTCTTTCGATCAAAAATTCTATCGTGGATATTTCAGTAAACCGCCTACGCGCGAGTTGTTGTCGTTCTGTTTCAACATTCATGACTTTGGATTTAAACAGTTTGTAAGGTAATGCGGATACAAAAAAGCATTATAAACGACCTTAGATGTCAAAGATTTGAGAGATAATGTCTGACGGCCGCATTCTCCATATGGATAAATCAACCTTTAAGTCATTCTACATCCTTTTTAAATCAATGATCTTGCGATGCTGTTGTCTACTGTAGTAAAACATACATAATATTACTTATTATCGTGTAATACGTAATACCGTACCAAATGAAAGTAGGTAGGTATCTCGAAAAAAAAAATTGCCTTAATTTCGTTCGGTCAAACTTCTTAATTATTCTAATTCGGTCAACCAAAAATTTGTGATACAATCACTTATATTTTAATATTGCTTACGCTTACACAATACTTATACCTATCCACCTCAGCGTAGATTCATTTAATTAGATACCGCCAACATTAGGGCGATATTGTATCTATCATTATTTGCTACCCGGAACAGTTCGGTAAAGCTGCACCACTACCGAATAAATATATTGTAGAATAAAAATTACAAATTACTTAGACGCCTCACAACTTATTGACACTATATATATTAATTATAGATGGATTTAATAAAAATAAAAACAACCATGGCTTTTGCTACCAATGCAACAAAGTATGTACCTATATTCATTAATTAATATTCCCCAATGTAATGCACCGTCTATATTGTATCATATTGCATCATTCTGTTTCCTAGATCATTACCTGCCCTGCGGCTTTATAATTTTCGTCGACCCTTATATCGGTATATATATTATTAGGGACTTTATAAGGGTTGCATAACTAAATTAAATATTAGTAATCTGTTATAGTCAGTGTGTGTAGTTAAATTTTAAACGTTCTTAAAGTATAAGATTTGTTTATTTATGAGATTGCTTACTAATTGAAATACCTAAGTAGGGGTATTTAAGAACTGAAAAAATATACTCGGAAATTGAAACTCTCTGTTGAATAGTCTTTGATTCAAAGCAAAGGTATGCGATTCGTGCATAAAATCTTTTGGCTTGCCTCCGACTATTATAACCATTGATGTAGTATATCAATGATTATAACACAGGGCCGCACTGAGCGTCCGCGAGTGAGACAAAGACGGAATGCAAATCAGACAGGGACGACACGTTGAAAAATGGCCTCGTTTCCGCCGGGGACTGATCGGTCAGCGATGTCCTTCTCGACATTTGAACCTTCATCTCATGAAGACGGATTGATGTCGTGTTGTTATTATTTCTTCTATGCCACACAGGATATTCGTTATAAAAAATAAACGAGCCGTTTCATAGTAGGTACCTACAAAATATTATATATTAAATTATTTTCGTAAACTATGGCTGTCAGCCAAATTCATTAAAATAAACATATTTTTTAAACAAAATATAGTTCACGACGACAATGTTCCCTTTATCATAGCAGATATATTATATACTTGGCCAAATTACAAGACCTGTTTCACGGACTCATAGACTCAACCTTCTGTGTAGGTACATAGGAGATTGGGTTTATGAGTCACGTAGGTACGTGATTATCGGGGCTTTCATATTAAAACGTAATAGGTACACATAATTAATATAAAAATCTAACATAGAGAATAAATACAATTTTAAACTTCATTTTTATGTATTCTGATATTTCGAAATATTTGTAGCGGACGATACTGTCAAAATGCATTACATAAATATACATAATACTGTTTGCGTTTTAAATACTTCACGATGTGAAAATATAATATCAATCGATCCAGGTCGCCAAAATTTGGCGAATCGTCTTTGATTTGACATTTATCATAGCTACATAATTTATTGTCTGCACTGTACCAATTTCGCCAGGTTTTTTATTATCAATAATTTTATTTTAATATCGATAATAATGATTTTTCCACAAAAATAAATATTACTTATTTCGCAGATACTTAATATGCAGAGAATACTTTCTTCTATCTTCGCCTATAATTTATGTTTTTGTAAATATGTAATGTTACTAAGTACATACTATTGTATTAGATTTGTTTACCGGAGTACCTATTAAATAATAATATATTGTCTCCTTCCTACAAACATGATATAATAATTCATTATTGAAAGTATAATTTAAATAACTTTGTTTTCCAAGCTTCCCCAGACGTTTGAATGATTATTATCATGATTTTTGATTATCATTTAACCTTCTATGCAACCACTAGGTACCTATTGTTTGTATGCTCGAAGGGGGGACATGCTCGTCGAAGGTCAAAATTGAGTTTTTATTGTATTTTCAAACCATGATCCTGGACACTCCTTAAACGTTGTAGATAATCTATTTGTATAATTTTGAAGCCTTATTATCCTTTATAGTTATTTTAAACATTTGATGACTGCATAAAGTATTTTTGTTACATAAAATAGTATTCTTTTAAACCTCTCGCTCTAATGTTTTAGAATATAGTCATATTTCGGTACATAACTGTGCAGTGGTGTTAAGATTTTTTACATTTATTAATTTTTAAACGCATTTATGAAACCATTAGTATAATTTATTACGAGATAATTTTTGTAAACTATTCACGATAAAAAATTATATTGATAATCTCTGTGATCCCAAATTTGACAAGAATTAGGCATTTTATTATTCAAAAAATCGGCAAGATTAACACATTTGAAGATGATTCTAAAGATATTTATTATAAGATATGTCTTTGACCATTCAAGTGTGATAAACATCTTATGAATAATGATTGCTTTATAATAATTATTGACCTAAGAATAAGGTAGTGTTTTTTTGAAATACGCCATTTTTTTTGTCATTCCCTAGTGGTTAAGCTACAACATACGGCCGTAGCCATAAATTGACAAACTATAATTAACTCCCTACTTCAATTATAGTTTGTCAATTTATGGCTACGGCCGTATGTTGTAGCTTAACCACTGGGGAATGACAAAAGAAATGGCGTATTTCAAAAAACACTACCTTATTCTTAGGTCAATACTTATTATAAAGCAATCACTATTCATAAGATGTTTATCACACTTAAATGGTCAAAGACATATCTTATAATAAGTATCTTTAAAATCATCTTCAAATGTGTTAATCTTGCCGATTTTTTTAATAATAAAATGCCTAATTCTTGTCAAATTTGGGATCACAGAGATTATCAATATAATTTTTTATCGTGAATATTTTACAAAAATTATCTCGTAATAAATTATACTAATGGTTTCATAAATTCGTTTAAAAATTAATAAATGTAAAAAATCTTAACACCACTGCACAGTTATGTACCGAAATATGACTATATTCTAAAACATTAGAGCGAGGGGTTTAAAAGAATACTATTTTATGTAACAAAAATACTTTATGCAGTCATCAAATGTTTAAAATAACTATAAAAGATAATAAGGCTTCAAAATTATATAAATAGATTATCTACAACGTTTAAGGAGTGTCCAGGATCATGGTTTGAAAATACAATAAAAACTCAATTTTGACCTACGACGAGCACGTGGGCCGTTAAATTATAATCGCAAATCAATGATATAATCGCCATTTAGTGAACCCATTACTATCATAAATATAATAGTATCACATAAGGGTAGTCCTACTAAATGCATCTACCGTTATAATACGAATTTAAAATAAAAAATTGACTGATTAGGTACTTACATATTCAAATTTCAATTTATTTACGTATAGTGAAATCAAAAATTCAAGGCGTTTACCTTTATTGATCACAAAACAGATTGCCTACTGATTGGCGGAATTTGAAGTAGGAAGAAGCAGTTTAAACGTGAATATAAGAAATAATTCGCATGAATCATAGACGGATTGATTGCTAAGTGATCAAAACACTCATCCGGAAAGTGAGAGACGTAAGTACGAGTCTCACGCGGTCAAACTTTTTTTCTAGATTTTTTTATAATAATACTTATGTATGTTTCTGAGGTTTTTCAAAATTATGTTATTTCTACCTTATTTATCTTATTACTACATAGTATTATTATTAGTATTATTAATACACCCACGGCGGCCGCGCGGCTTAAGCGTTGGACTATCACGCCATGGGTCTCAGGTTCGAATCCTGGGTCTGGCAAGTACACATATTGTTTTTCAATTTGTGTGTGAGTCAGGGTATGGTATGTAATCAGGGTATGGTTGAGCAAGTGGCTGACATCCATTTCTCGTAAAAACAAAATCTGTTAATACAAACCTCTACTCTGTGGAGGCCCATATGATCCTATTAGGATCGGACATGGTCGAAAAAAAAATATTTTGTGGGTTTTTTTTATCATTATAGTGTAGTTTAATTCGTTCTCTTGAATGTTGGATGAATCAACGGTGTTAAATTGATTACAATAAATATTTTTTTCATAGAATATAATAATATGTGTTTAACCATTGCCGACTGAAGAGGAAAGCCGACACATTCTCGACTGGTCCTACTTTTCCGCCCCTCCCGTTGTCTATGGATGACCTATCATTGTCTATAGAGTGCTCATACTGAAGCGTCTGTCGTGTCAACTTGTCGGAGTATTCTTAGTTTCAGATTTCTTTCAGATTATGTTAACGTATGTGTTATTAAGTACGTAAGTAAACTTTTTCTATGTATAATAATATCATAATACACTAGGACGTTTGTCAATGTCGATTCTAAACGACAATAACTAATAACTTATTTTTATACTCTTCAGTCATTATACAATACCAAACTCTGCTTGCAAGTACGTTATCAATAAAAAGTATGGCAGTGGACCACTCGATGCTTGTGCAAAAAGTTATGCTCAGGCTTTATTAATCTTAAGATGGCGGTGGTTTAACTGAAAACAGTTTTTATTTATCTAGAATCGACATCGTCCACAAAATACAATAGCGTGTACCTACATGCTTATTTTTGATTGGTCATTGCATTTTTCCAAGACTGATCTCTATACTGTCTCACCTGTATTTATTTCAAAAATAATTCCTGTACGCAAAGTATAATATGTAAGTCGAAAATCATTATTTTTACGGAAGATAAGTTTTGGACGACTTTTATGTAAATTTCTGTATAAAATTCACTAATTAAGCGGCATTGATTCGAATTGTCCCTTTTTCTCTTTCACGCATAATATATTCACTGTATAATAATTATAATGAATTGAATAAAAAACCATTTAGTTATATTTATAACAGTGTTAATACTATATAATAATTAATATTGGTGACACCAGACATACCGTAAAGTGAAATAGGTAACATCGTATTAAAACATATTTTCGCAAGAAAAACAATAAGCAATAATAACTTGTTTTTGTCATTAAGCTAGTATTATGAAATATTCTCATTTTCTACAATTATATCCTTCTCAAATGACATTATCAGTATTATTAATTATTTATTTATTTATTTATTTATAAAAAAGAGTATTACGGCATTACAGCTTTTGGCCAATGCGCCATAATACATAATACATACAAATATATAAAAATATCTTAATTACAAATAACAACTAATATGACAAGAAAGTGGAAAAGACAGCATGTGTAAATATTAAAGAAATATGATAATATATACAATTATAAATTTATCCTATTTAAAACGTCTACGAACATTATATAATTAATAAAAAACAAATCAACCTTTATGGTGCCATCAAATAAGCTAATTGCACGATACACAGCATCATGAAACATAACATCTGTCCTGCGACGAGGTATCTTGAAGACCGTGGAGCTGCGAGTGATATTGGTGGGAACATGAAAATTAATATTTGCCAGTATATGCGGATTGTAAATGAACCCACGAAGAAGTAAAAAGAAATGCTTTAAAAGAACAATCACTCTTCGGGTAGACAGGGATTGCATTGATAGCATACCCAGAAGAAAACGAGTCGGGAAATTCATTTTATTGTCATTATCATAAGGATAGAACCCGTATGTTCTTAAGTAGAGAAATCTAAGAAATCTATTGTGGACTCGATCCAGCTTAATTGTGTGCATGAACCTATTAGGACTCCAAATAATGCTGGCATATTCAAGAATACTCAACACAAATGATACGTATAATGTACGTAGCACTCGGACGTTTTCGAATGATTTTGAAACCCTCATAACAAAACCAAGCATTTTGCTAGATCTAGTACTGATGTTAAGAATATGCTGATTGAAAGTGAACTTTGTATCATACAATACTCCCAAATCTTTTATCTCCGTTACCCTACTCAATATTATACCAGACAATGTGTATGGGAACAATAAGGTGTGCCTTGAACGATTGAATGAAATAATATTACATTTGGAGGTAGCGAATTCAAGTTTATTTAAGATAGACCATTGCGAGATAGCATCTAGGTCAGACTGCAACATCGCACAGCATAATGGGGTTTCAATAGTTCGAAAAAGTTTATGATCATCTGCGAATAGCAAACAAGAAGAATTGGTTATAACTTTGACAATATCATCAAAAAATATTAAAAACAAAATTGGGCCAAGATTTGAACCTTGAGGAACACCAGAGTTTGTTCTAAAAATCCGCGATTCATTCCCATGGTAATCAACAAATTGACGGCGATTTTTCAAATAAGAAGCAAAAAAACATATTATACTATATGACGCGCCAAATGTACAAAACTTTTGTAATAAAATATCGTGATCAACACGATCAAATGCCTTGGAAATATCTGTGTACACAGAATCAACTTGAATTGACTTATCCATAGAATTTGAAATAAAATTATTATACACTATAAGATTTGTTACTGTGGACCGCCTAAGTCGAAAACCATGCTGCGAATCGGAGAGGCGAGAGTCTATTTGACGGTTGATGTTTATATGTAATATCGATTCAAATAATTTACATGGAGCCGAAAGAACTGCTATTGGCCTATAGTTAGAGATCTCTGATCTAGATCCCTTTTTATGAAGCGGCCTTAGGCGGGTTATTTTCCATGCATCAGGAAAAGTGCTGGATGCTATGATTAAATTAAATATATGTTTAAGCGGAAAGGATATATGTTCGTAACAGCCCTTAACCACATAAGGTGGCAAGCCATCTGGACCAAATGAACTTTTGGGAGACAAATTTGAAAACCCATATTCCATATCTTTCTCGTCAAAAGCTGAGATTTGAATATCTTGCGTTGCAGACGAAGGACCAGCAGAATCGGGGTCAAGTAGCGGTTCTATTGAGCTATAAAGTGATTCAAAATGCTTAGCAAATGCATCAGATATAACATGGTTCTCTATAGGATCATTATTCAACGTCATCATGGCATTGTCTTTTGTAGTACTACTGGAACTAAGCGAATGAATATATTTCCAAAAACAATTAGGATCTGAGACAATATTTCGACCAATCGACGTTAGATATGATTTGTGAGCCGAAGAGATGTCACACTTCAATGAGTTTCTAAGACAGGAAAATTTACTATAATCTGCAGTCCGTCTATGTTTTTTCCACTAATATGCCTTTGACCTTAGATTATAAATAATTTCTGGCGTAAACCACTTAGGATATGAGTACTTCGGTAGATGAACGAGCCGGCGAGGGAAACAGGAGTCCAGACTATTATAAAATTTATTATAAAAAATAGCTAATGCCGTGTTTACATCAATTTGTTCATATAAAGAGGTCCAATCTGTAGTACTCAAAGAATTATACAGCGCTAAAAAATTTCCATTTGAAAAATTCCATTGCGGATTATGCCTATTCAGTGGAGGAATCGACGAATCATTTCTGTGCGATACATGCTTAAAAGATAAAATTGTGCAAGTAGAGGGATGATAGACATCTTCAGGAACGAGAGGCTCATCACACGCGCTGACCACCGTGCAACCAACGTTAGATAGCACCAAATCAAGCGTCCGACCGAGACTATTTTTCACAGAAGAAAATTGTTTTAAATTAAATAAATTATTAAAGCTGGTATAATCAGATTCAATTATACCAGCGGAATACAAATTAAAATCTCCCAAAATAATTAGTTTTTTGTTGGGCAGTACCAAATTTTCTATTATGTGGAAAAAGTCACTGTATGTAGTCGCTGAGCTGCCGGGAGGGAAGTATACAGCGGCCAAGTACAGTGAACAAAAGTTAAAATTAACTTTACACAAATTAAAATCAAAATCATATTCAGTTAAATTTGATCTGGTTGGATATAAAGTTTGTGTGGATAATGCTACCCCATTTCTAATTGCCAGCAAAACGCCCCCACCTCGTCTACCATTTCGACGGTCTGTTCTAGGCACAGAATATTCACTTCCGAATAGCTCATTGGCCGATATGGTGTCGTCGAGCCATGTTTCGCTTAGAGCAATTATCGATGGTCGGGCACACAATATACCCTCTTTAAATGTATTTACTTTAGTTTTTAGGCCTCTTACATTTTGATAATAAATCTCGCATGACCGAGGTGCGGAAGTTGTTGAATGATGCTTATTATAAGCGAGTCATGCTGAGGATGGGTGAGGGATTTCAATTGAGTAGTCCGTCATTGATCGCTCCCTCTGCTCCGCATACAGGCGAGCCGGACATGTTGCACTATGGGTCGGGTGGTCATATGGCCGCTTGTGACGGCGGCAGGCAACGCATTTTGGTGAAGCTTCCTTCACGGGGCAGTCCGCACGGTCGTGGCCTGGTTCGGCACAGTAAGAACAGGTGACGTCTTTTGCCGAGCATGATTTGGCCATGTGCCCATATAAGTGGCATTTATTGCACTTGGTTACCCCTAGATAGTTCTGGAGTGGGAAAGAGTCCCACCCCATGTACAGTCTGTCATCTGCAATGAGAGCAGACCACACCGCGGCAGGTACATACGTGATATAATGGCATCTGCCAGTCCTGGGACCCGCCTTGTGGCTGAGGCGTACGGCCTGGTAGGCCTCCTCAGATAGACCCGTTTGCTCTCTTGTAGAGTTGTAAATTGCCTCCCGAAGCTGGGGTTCTGTAGTGGAAGCCAGCATATTAAAAATAATAATGCGAGGCTGCTTTTTTCCTGCAAGTTTAACACTCAGAGCAGTCTCTGAGGTCTCCAGAGCGCTGACGAGACGCTTGGCCTCGTCCTCAGAGCGGGGGTGTACGATAACACCTCCGTTTCTGACGTTTCTAATTTCCGTTATTTGTACCCCAATATCCCTGGGGTTAAGGGACTTCTTGATGAGCTCTCTTGTCGTTTCCGATCGTTTTTCTCCTTCTCCCGTAGGAAAAAAGAGGACTCCAGGCCTTGGTGCTAGCGGCAACAGCGAAGGAAATGCTGACCCGGTGACAGCAGGTGCCGTGAATGGCGCCGCTGCCGGACGCTGCCGCCTTCCTAACGCAGTAGCCCAGGTGGTATCAATAGGGGGGGCAGTGATGGTAGGCTCCTTGTTGATTTGTAATGTGGCAGTTTTGAGAGTTTTCGTCTGCTCTCTTAAATCAGCAATGGCCAGGTTTTGATTTTCAATGCTTAATTGCCTATCACGAAGTTGAATCTGCAGGCCCTTAATCTCGCATTCCTGCGCTTCGACTTTTATCTCCAGCTTGGCCATGCACAAATTCTGCCTTCCAACAGCCTCGGAAAGGCTTAGTAGGGCATTATGTAGCTTATCTTTAGAGTCAGCCCTAAGGGAGGAGTGCACTTCATGTAAGCACGTTTGTATGTCATCATAGATGACATTATTTTCAGGCTCGGTTGTGGTGTCCGATACTGCTGAATCTATAACGACGTTGCAGTCGCTTTCGACATCCGACGTACTCGGGGGTGCAGGCTGGTGGCTTCTTTGTTTGGTTTTCTTTTGCTTTGGCTCTCTTTCTCCATCTTCAGCAGTAGAGGCCTTATCTTGTTGTGATTTGGGGCTCTTCGGCGAGCGTTCCTTCTTTGACCGCTCGCGTACGCGTGTTCCGATTCCTGAAGCAGTTTTTGCAGGGCCTGGAATGTCCGGTAGCGATTCCCCACGAGGAGGGGTCCGTTTGAGCGGCATATTACTATGCCTTTGCTGCCAATATGATTTAAATGTCTGAACGGTTGCTACCTTAGGATTTTGCAAGATCACTTAGTTTTACCGGAGTGTAGGTCATTATAACTAAACACAAAGTACGATATTAAATTGTTGCCTTAATCAATAATAATAATAAGAAATTACAAATTTACAATATTAAACTATCCCGTTTATTTATTAACTACAAAATCGTTATTATTAATAATAATTATCCATGTCAATACTATTATTATGCTAAATGAGCAATTCACAAGTTTTGACAATGTAATATTCTTATACTTATAATAACGTAATAGAATTTTGGGTTGCCACCGTGCGCTCTTCCTCCTTCTTTCCTCGATGTTTCCTTCTTATTGCAGATACCATTCAGAAGTAATCGCCTTTGTAATGAGTCCAAAACGTCGAGAAAAGAAGGCGATGCACACGGTGGCAATTCAAATATCTATTACAATAATAAATAACCTCGAGAGTCTCGAACCTTATAATGTAACATTCAAATATTGAACAAACGTAATTTGAAATCATTCACATAATATAAAGAATCGTGTTTTGTGTCGCTATTTTTGATACAAGGCATAGTTTTGTTTTCTTGAGGTTCATTTTTAAACCATAAGAATTGCTGACCTCATTAACCCTTCTATCAGTTGATGCAAACTGTTTAAGCTATCAGCAATCGTCACAGTGTCATCGACATACAGTATAATATTGTTAATAGGTTTCCCATTAACCAGAATACCTGCCTTTTCACCTTGTACGGCTTCCTTAAAAATAGCTTCCGAGTACAGGTTTTTTTTTTTTTGTGATTTTACCGAGGCTTTGACTGCGACTCGCTGTCATATCGCCTCTTCTCTTCTAGAAGGGGATCCGTCGATCAGGTCCTCACTCCTATTCTGTTAAATAACTTTACAATTTTGCCTAGCTCTTCCGTCTTACCCACCGCCAGGACACTCTTCAATTCGTCGACATTCTCATAGATATCTGCAATTCGCAGCTGTACTCTGTGAACTTCATATTTGGGGCATTGCAGTGCTATATGTACAATGTCCTCTAAAACATGACATTCATCGCAGAGCTGCGATTCGCTTCTTCCCATGAGGACATAAAATCTTTTGCCCATGGTGTGCCCTGTTCTTAGCCTCAGTATTAACTTAAGCTCATTCCTCGTCAAAGAAGACTCTACAAACCAGGGCACCTCTCGTGGTGTTGGTAGAATCGACTTACTCCATTTCTCCTTTTCTAATGATGCTCTATGGTGAAAATCTATCCACATACTATGGCACATTTTCTTTATAGCCTCATTCCAGTCCAGGTTTTCTGGTATCCACTGATATGGTACCCCTGAATGGCCGGCTACCTTTGCCAGATCATCTGCCCTTTCATTTCCCTCAATGCCCATGTGCGATGGGATCCATTGAAGGCATAGATCTCCTCCTCTATTTTTCTTGGCGTCGATCTGGTCAAGGATGTGGTATGCTATGGTTTTACTGTTATGTGAGCGAGTTGCTGCGGCAAGGTGTTGTAAAGCGCTTTTGGAGTCCGTTAAAATGACAGCGGATTGCGCCGAGAAATCATCGCTTAAAGTGTATTTAATTGCTTCGTTTATCGCGATGAGTTCCGCCGTCATTATTGGTATTGCTGGGTTTAGCTTCCAGCTCTTGTTTATACCTACTTCTGGTATCACAAGAGCTGCTCCTGCTCTATTCTGATCTTTGGATCCATCTGTATAAAGGTGGCTCCATCCTGCGTACCTCTCTGTCAGCATTTTTTCGACACGCTCTCTTCCTTTATCGGATACTATGCTCCGTTTTGGTTTGTCTATTTCTTTGACCTCTAGTTGGATAACAGAGCTGAGGTCGTAGGTACCAACTGGCCTCCTCAGCTAATACATACCTAGGCATTTTGTATTTAATACCTCCCAACTTTCTGTGGCTTTTAGGATTCCTACCAGTAGAGGGAGCTTTCTTTTCTCATAGTATGTATTGCTTTCAAAAAGCTCGTATAGGAGTTTCACCTTTGCCAATATGGGGTTATCTATTATAGATTTCCACTTCATCCATGTCTTGGTAGCCAGTGCCCATCTCCTGACATTCAGTGGAGGTACGTTGAGTTCCGCTTGGAGCACGTGAATGGGTGTTGTCCTGATAAATCCTCCACATATTCTTAATGCTTTGGACTGGATGCGGTCTAGCCTCACCGAATTAGTTTCGGCAGCGGAGTGGTAAAACATGCTCCCGTAATCTAATCGGCTTCTAATGAGTGCCGTGTATAACCTTCTCATATGAATGGGGTGTACGCCCCACCCACCTCCCGCCAGTACTTTCAGTATGTTCAGAGGTTGTGTCAGGCTATTCGCGCAATGACTAATATGATGCTTCCACGTTAGTCTATAGTCCAGGTTCATACCTAAAAATTTATAAGTGTCTACTCTTTCTATTATAGTGCCGTCGATTTTTAAGTTAAGCTGGTTTTGTCTCTTGCCTCTGGCAAAAAGAACCACCTTAGTTTTGCTGGGAGCTACTTTGAGGCCTCGCGTTTCCAATAATAATTTCATTTCGTCAAGACTCTTCTGCATTAACCTTTGGCATTCATCTACTCTTTTTCCCGAACAAAAAAGTGCGAAATCATCTGCATATTGTACAATGTTGACCCTTGTTATTAACTTTAATATGTCAGTTGTAAGAATGTTGAATAGTAATGTGGATAAGGGGTCTCCTTGCGGAAGGCCTCTTGAGCATACCGTACTCTTCTTTTCATTATTAATGCACATGGTGATTTTTCTTTCATTTAAATACTGCTTAAGATATTTAGTGATCTTCCCACCGATTCCCCATTCATTCAACACCCTTGACACTTCTTTCACATGCACATTATTATACGCATCCTGGATGTCCAGGAATGTTGTCAGGGTTACTTCGTTTTTGACCGTTTGATGATCGTGATTGATGTCTAGTACTAGGTTGCCTATGTTCTCCAGAGTCGACTTTTGCCTTCTGAATCCCGTAGTATTGTGATGAAATAGTTGTTTTTTCTCTGCAAACCATTCGATTCTTCTTGCAATCATCTGGTTGAACGTTTTGCACATGCATGATATGAGTGCAATTGGTCTGACTGACGACACTAGGGTAGGGTCTCGCCCTGGTTTTAAGATTGGGATAATCAACGTTTCCTTCCATTGCCTAGGGACTTTGCCGATTTCCATGATTAAGTTGAATATCTCCACTAGTTTATTTTTTCCGATCTCTGGCAGCTGAGCGATCATGGAATATGAAACTTCGTCCATGCCGGGGGCAGTGTCTATATTTTTGGTTACTGATCTTAGTTCCGCCACTGTAAGAATTTCATTCATTGTATCATTAGGATTATATGTTTCCTGTTCTGCAATTTCTTCCTTCGTTTCGTCACTTTTACTTGCTAGTTGTTGAAGGAGGAGTGACGCCATGCTTTCATCCAGTTGATTTTTGAATTTGTTTCCCGATTTGCCCTTCATCCAACTCATTTTTCTCCACATTTCTGAGTAGGAAGTCTCCGAGTTGACGGAGTCACAAAATGCTTTCCAACTTTCTCTTTTGGCTTTTAGGATTACTTTTCGAGTCGTGGCTTGTTTTTTCTTTAGTTCTAGGTAGTTTTCTGTTGAACTGATTTTTTTGAAGCGAGTATAGGCAAGCCTTCTCTCAGCAATTGCCTTTGATACTTCGGAGTTCCACCATGGTTTTGGTCTAAAGTTTGGGTGACTGCATACTTTGAGTCTCGGAATGCTTGAAATTGCCCCATTATTCAATATTGCCTCCAATTTATCATACTCTACTTGTACATCTCTGGTAGGTTCTGTAAGTCTGTCTATGTCATTTGAGATTATTTCTCGATATTGTTCCCAGTTTGCTTTAGGGTAATTTCTTCTTGGGATGATTTCTGTTTGGCATTGATTTTCCACAAACTCGATGATAATGGGTAAGTGGTCACTGCCCATCGTATCGGAGTCTATTTTCCAATCGGTTTCCAGTACCAGCTCATTGGAGATAAATGTTATATCCGGTGCCGCTCCTCTCTGATTTGGAGGGGCGACCCTGGTACTTTGTCCATTGTTAATCGCTACTAAGTCAGAGTCAAGGCATACGTCAGCGACATCCTCTCCTCTTGCGTCTCGAAGTATATGATCCCACATTGGGTGGTGTGCATTGAAATCCCCACCCATAATTGATCCCTCTCCCATTTGATCGAAGAGCCTGCTCCATGCGTTTTTCCGAATGGTAACATTGGGTTTACAATATATTGCTGTCACTGTTTTTAGTTTTTGTGTCCCTCTGATTTCGACTTGACATGCCTCCAGTTCAGTTGGAAGGCCTTGTAGGGTCTTTTCTTTAGACGCCAGTGTTTTATGCACCAGAATCGCTATTCCTCCGTAACCATCCCCTCTGTCTTTTCTATACATCGTGTAATCATTGAATTTCAGATAGTCTAATTCAGACCTCAGCCAAGTCTCTGAGATTAATGCTACTGAAATTTTTTGTCTTATTAAGTAGAGTTCTATATCATCCTTTTTTTGCTTCATACTTCTGGCATTCCATTTTAAAATCCTAATTTGTTTTTTACTATCCATTTTGCTCCAGAACCTCCCCTAGAATTTCCTTTAAGTGTCCTTCTTTGAATTGTTTGCATACCCAGTCCACTGCTTTAATTATTAGTTGTTTAATGATCTGCTGCCAGTCTCCCCCTTTCAGCAAGACTTTCATAATTTCTCCCATCGCATTAACCTCTGTCTTCCCCTTTGAATTTTTCTTATTTTTTGTAGGCTTTACGCTACTACCTGTAGCTATTATTGTTGAGCCTGAAGCTTCTACCACCGCTTCTTCTTTCTTTTTGATTTCCTTAGTTTTTTGAATTGTTTCGCTTTCATCTCTTCCTACGATTTTTTTTTGTTTTAATATGTCAGCATAGCTATTATTTAACATATTTTTTTTTGCTTCCTTGAAAGTTATGTTCATTTTTTTCATTGCTTCTTTGCAATTCTTTTCCTCTTGCCACTTTGGGCATTTTTGGCTGTTTGCCGCGTGGTTACCTTTGCAATTGATGCACGTAATTTCCTTATTTTTTTCGCAGGTTTTGTGGTTTTCAGCACACTTAGGGCACGTTTCTACTGTACGTCCGCAATTGTTCGCGATATGCCCATATCGCCAGCATTTGTAGCATTGCATAACCCTGAATACATACGGTTCTACAGCAAAAGAGACTCCATATATGTAAATTGTTCTCGGCAATATTTTCTCCCCAAATTTAATACTGACTGACGAGGTCTTTGACAGCTCTCCTGTATCACCTTTTCTTGTCAACCTCTTAAGGTTGATTACTTTTGCATCACTTTTGATTTCCATTTGCAGTTCTTGGAGGTCCATATCAATATCGACTTTTCTTATTACTCCATAAGAGCAGGAGTCATTCTCTTTGGTCACAAAACCGAGATCTTTGAGTTCTCCAGCTTGTTTCACTTTATCTGCTTCTTTTTCGTCTTCTACTTGGATGTTCGTCTTTAAATTTTTATTGTAAATTTTCTGTACTTTTACTCCTGCCTTATGCAGCATCTGCGCTATTTTCAACTTTAATGGAATTTTACTTCCCGTCGCTATCATGACGATGTTTTGGTTTCCCTTTGGAGTGACCCCAGAGTCTCTTCTGGGTTTTTTTCCAGAGGTCACCGTCTGCCATTCTTCTTCTTTTTCTCCAACCACTTCCTCTTCATCATCGTTTCTTTTCTTCTTCGTTTTTTTGGTTTCATTCACTTCCATTGTGGTGTTTTCCATTTTATTGTTTTTGCCGTTCACGCGGTCTTGGAATTCGCGCAACAGTGTGAACAAAAAATAGTGTGGATAACCCCTCGCTTCACAGCGTTTGACGCACTCCCCGCACAAAGTGCACTATCCGTGAAACAATAAATATTTTTCACTTTTTCTCAAGCACTGGCACTGATTGTCAAAATCACATGGGACCACACATGTTGAGTTTATTGTCAAATTCATTTACAAACAATATTATTTTTGTTGTATCCCGTATTTATAACCGTTGGCGAGTAACCAGGCGAATAGCGACACGAATACGCAAGCGAAGTTGTACAACCTCACTCCACCGCTGTTGGCTTCCGACTGACCACAGTGTTGCCAAGTCAAAATTTTTAATTTCAGTAGAATGTGTAAAAAAAATTCAGTAGATTCGACAAAATATCAATAGATTTCTGTTTTAGGAAAAAAATTTCGCCGCGGGCCGCAGGTTCCCACATTTTCATAGTCGGCTTGTTTTTTTTAGGAAAAATATTTCGCCGCGGGCCGCAGGTTCCCCATTTTTCATGGTCGGCTCGTTTTTTTAGGAGAAAAAATTTCGCCGCGGGCCGCAGATTCCCAAGTTTCCCGGCTGGTGGGAATTTTGTGAAATGAAGAAATATCAGTAGATTTCAGAAAATATCAGTAGATTCAGTATATTGCCAAAAATATCAGTAGATCTACTGAAATTTCAGTAGACATGGCAACGCTGACTGACCATAGTACAGGTTGAATAGCAGAGATGTCAATATATACCCCTGTTATACACCGCAACGAATTTATACTTCTCTACTGATATCGTTTTCGATCTTAATATTTACTGTTTATTTGCAATATAGGTTAGCTATTAGTTGAATGTCTCTTGAATCGATGCATTTCTCCTGTAAGAGTTCCAGAAGTTTATGATGCTTAACACTATCAAATGCTTGCTCGTAATCGATGAGAAACATATTAACATCGACATTAACATCTAGACATATCTGTACTAGAATATTCCAGCTGAAAAGTGCTTCACGACTGCTCAAACCACTTCTGAAGCCAAATTGTGTGTCGTCCATGTCTTTTATGAAAAACCCTACATATTAAGAATGATTTTTAATAATATTTTTAACATGTGGCTCGTTAAACTAAATATTGTAAGCACGCTGTATTCTTTTCCATTTGCCTTTTTTAGTAATAGTGAATGTCGATTCCAACCAATCATCGGGAATTATGCCCGTTTCGTAAATTTTATTAAACAAATCAACTAGGATTTCTAATCGGTCTTCTAATAATTTTATCTTTCGTTGTAAATATTATCAGACCCGACAGCTTAACCATTCTTAGAATTTCGTATTGCGTAAATTACTTCTGCTCTATTTATGGCTGGGGTTCTTCTTCTTCTTCTACTTGTGCATATTAAGACAATACTTCAGTGAAATGGCAAATAATTTTCAACTATAGGCGCGACAAAATTTTGGACTCGCTGGCAGTCGGAGAGCGAACGTCGAGGTGTGAATACGTCAATTTGTTTCGTGATGGCGACGGGGGTATTAATTCTTAAATCGTGTAAAGATGACTAAAAACGTTACCCATTTACTTGAAAAAGAAAACATGCCAATGAATATATTATTATTGTTACTAATAGAACAATAAACAGAACATTAAATGAACGCATGTTGGATTTATATGACAATCGACCCGCAATCCGCGCATCGCCTAGCCACGATCTAATTTTTAGACCATGCCTCAACTGAGGTATAGCCTTAAAGGAATCGTATTTTTATTGGAGATTTTCAATTTCTTTGCATTGATCGGACATCCATTCTTCTTTAGCTGTAAGATTTTTTCTTTTGATGGTGTTATGAATTCTCCTGTATTGAGCTTCATTTTTATTTTTCCATTTTCTTCCTTCATCCATTCAAGATAGAATATCATCTGTCATCCATTTTTGCTTCTTAGCTGTTATTTTATTATTCTTATTGATTATTAGAGATGGAGGAGCACACATTATTTATCCTGTCCCACAAGTGTCAGAGGATGTAATGACTGCAGTTTTTATTTTTTTCTATTTCTGTGGTCAGTGCCCTTTTCACTAGTTGTTTGACATCGGGATCTTTCATTTGATTAATGTCAACACGTTGGAGTGCGTGGTTCTCTCAGTAACCTTTTAAATCTAATTTTTACCGTAGCTACAACAGAATTGTGGTCAGATGAAAGTATGTCGGTTCCCGGATAAGTTGTAGTTGATGCTACGCTATTTCTGTAATGATTCCGATTTAATATATAATCAATTTGATTTCTTACAATGTTATTGCTATCATCTTGTGCGGATTTTCATATACTATGTACAATCGCCTTTCTGGAAGTTTTAATAATGTGTTACTCATACCCATACTCTATTCCTGGCAGAAGTGTAGTAGTCTTTCTATTCAATCATTTCTTTGTTTTAGACTAACCACTAACTACCCACGCTAACCTTTACCAATATTTCGATTGAAATCTCTTATAATCAAGGTGACTTCATTATCTTTCGATTTTAGGATTACATGTATCTATTCATACAATTCTTCTATACCGTCGTCATCTTTATCGGCAGTTGCAGCGTACACCTGTATTATATTATTATGTATTAAACAGTTAAAAAAAACTTAAAGCTTAGTATTTAAAAAAAAATATTTTATGGTGTTTTTGATTTGATAATATTATTTAAATGTAACTTTATAATATGGAAACATGCGACATTATGCACAGTTAAACAGTTAAATAAATTCATACCAGAAATATACGTGTTTGACCTTAAAATATTTGAATGCTTTGAAATCGTGCTCCCGGAACGTAATGGATTAAAAATAAACGATCACGAAAGACTACGTTAATAATTATGCATACAACAATTACAGAGACAATTATTTTCTCATCTTACCTAATGCATTGACGTACAATTATTTAAGTTTAACTAATAATTTTTTTATTAACGATACGTTTAATTGGATATTATAATATTGTCTATTCTTTTTCATTTTGTCAATATAAAGGGTAGCTTGGAATAATGAAAAACAGCTTCACAAAGGTCCAGAATATTATTTCAGATTTTTTTCCGGTCCAATTCAATAAGAACAATTAAACCACTTGGAGCAATCATAATAATATTGTAAGAACTTTTTTGATCGTGCCTGAGCGAATTTTATATTTTTTGATAGTTGCATGATTCAATAAAAAGTCTAAATACGAGAAATAGAACATTTCAAAAATATAAATATTTTTGTGATTATCTTAAGATATTTTAAAGTATGTACATATAGCGTTCAATTTTAATTAATATTATGTTATATATTTTTTTACTTCACTCAACTCAATGTGTTGATGAATCTGTCATTAAATTGTCTCCGTCCTTTCTATTTGTCGTATACGCAAAGACTTGAAATTAAGTATACATTTGCTCATAAAAGACAATTTATATTATACTTTTAGTACATATTATTATAGTAGGTATATTTAAGAGTAGTCAGATGCGCCAAACACGGCAATAGTATGCTCATTAAATTATTATTAAACGTAGGCAAAATTAAGGCAATAATACCTCCCACATATTACAAGATTTATATTATATATTTACGACATTGTTAAGAGTGTTTGTCTTGTACAATTATTTAAACAGTATTGAAAAAAAGTTAAATCGTTGAGAAATTTTTAGTTTTTCCCCTAAAATAGCGTGTTAGTATATTTTAAGTACCTACCTAATAAATAATATATTTGGCTGCGAAATAATAATTATTACACGTCACTGTATAATTGCACGTGCCTGCTACTAACTACCACCTGTATAATAATATCACGCTTACCTTTCCACTCATCTCGTATAATAATAATATATTCATTCAATAAAAATATGAAGGTAAAGTTGCAGTAATAGCGTCGACGTGGCCGAGCCACAAGATCATCGCACCGAAAAATTACATCCGTCGCTTTGAAGTCGACAGACGCCTCTGTGCGAGTGGAACTTTGCCCACGCTGCACAAACACTGGACGATCCCATGACAAATTTAATGTTAACCTTAATCTCAGAAAATAATTAACTTAATATGTTTTTGGTATTTTATGTATTCCCGTGATTAGGCCATATCAGTGGCGAAGGGTGGAGGTAGGCTGTTAAGATCCGCCATAAATAGTGCACACTAAACGTTATCGGTCATACTTATTTGGCTTCATTGAAACAAGACTACAATTTGCAAGGTTACATGTAAGTTGTACGTATGCAGTTCATCGTGGGACACTTATTCATGCGCCGCACTATGTGAAACATGAGTTCGTATAACATTTCATCAAATGACGAGTTCTTCGTTGAACATTTCACCATGTTACAAAATGCGGCGATAGTTTGCAAATAGTACTGTTCCAATTAGATTAACCCTAACATAACCTAACCTAACCTAACCTAACCTAGTAAAGATATCTCATAAAATTTGCCATATGTTGTTGCATACGTACAAATATACTCCACGGTGAAATGTTCAACGAAGAACTCGTCATTTGATTAAATGTTACACGAACTCATGTTTCACGTATTGCGGCACACGAATAAGTGTCCTGCGGTGAACTGTTTACGTACAAATTTCGGGATACGAATTTGCAGATGGTGATGGTTAGTTATTAAAATTTAATTAAACCCTGCGAAAAAAATAATAGATAATAGTCAAAAAATACTGTCTATCTATAAAATATTTAAAATTATACGTTTAATGAATTTAAAAAAATGAACCAACAATATGTGTAATGTTATGTACCTACTCTTAATCCAACGAAAACAAATAAGTATGAATGAAAACGTGTGA
Organism: Rhyacophila brunnea; assembly: GCF_057557595.1. Lineage (NCBI taxonomy): Eukaryota > Metazoa > Arthropoda > Insecta > Trichoptera > Rhyacophilidae > Rhyacophila > Rhyacophila brunnea. Next base: position 206,447 of record NW_028232796.1, on the reverse strand, counting down.
ACAATTTTGTCGCATCTCCCAAACTATTATGGTATCGTTGAAGCAGGGTTTACTTGATTTTTAAAAACTAACCAACACCATCTGTAAATTGTAGTCTTAGTTCAATATAAACAAATACGTATGGCTTACAAAGTTTAATGACGTGCACTGTTTATGGCGGATCTTAACAGCCTACCTCCTCCCTTCGCTACTGGGCCATATCATAGGTGGACCAAAAAGGACAGATGCCCCATGACATCACGATTTAAAATGCTTCAATTTGAAAATTGAACCGTTTGAAACCCTGTTCTAGAAAATATGTACTTTATGTACACCTTCTTAGCAATGAATGCTTACTTATAGCAAATCTATTTTTTAGTAAAATGATTTTTTAACTATCCTTGTATTATGTATATGGAAAAGAAAGATCATTAATTAGTGGGGTCAGAATACTGATTGTCCCATGCATCGCGTTTTCTCTTTAATGAATTAAATCAGAGTTCTATTGTATATGGAAATTAACCAATAATAATAATAAATGGTGAGATGTTTTAAGTGATAGTTTAAAATGCATGGAAGCCGCCGACAGACAGTGATTATGGGCTTATTTATATTTGAAATTAAAACAATCGTATTTTATTAATTAAAATATGTGTGGTGTATTTCATTGTCTTTGAATTCCCGTTACTAGATGCATCTAGCTAGTAGCTAGTGCATATTCCATCAAGTTCTTAATGCCACCATATTTTACTAACCACGTATTTTGGCATTCAAACCATGTTTAGTGAGAGCAATTTTATTTCTAAAAAAGAAAGCATGAATGTGAAGAGCCAACGCCATTTGTCAACCAACGCTAATTTGGCCAAAACAAATTATGTGAGATAACCAAAGCACTATGTCAGATTCTTCTTGTTTTTCCTTCCCTTTTCCGTTTTTTCTCTTCTTCTGTCACTTTTGAAGGCGCCTAAATAAATTTCCCGTCACATAATGAGAAATGACGCACGTGTGATAAAAAATAACCAGTTCTCTGTTAACGTATGGAATAAAATAATATCATTAATATTAAAAAAATACGCGTATGATATATTACAAAGTAGATATTATTATTCAACGATAAAATGTGTATTTTTTTATTTAAGAAAGAATATTTTTACATAATTATGTACCCATCTACTCTTTTTAGCAGATAAGGTATTTTAAAACGAATACCATGAATATAGCAACTTTTAATTTAACCAAGTTTTACCAAGTTTTAATTATAAGAACGTAAAATCTATCATAAATTTATTTATTTTCCTAACATACATTTATTTATTTTGAATTCACAATAAGGTAGGTACTATGATAATCTAAATTTCATTTCAACAAAACATGAAAGGTTAGGCAGTGGTGGCCAAACCGTGGCGCATTGCATCTTTGCGCCTACTTATTCTTTTGAAGTAGGCGCCATAACTGAAAAAAATGAAATTAAAACTTTTCATCTCTCAGTTAGAAAATGAGGATTTGAGTCAATTTCCACACTTGAAAGAGCAGAATGAATGTGCCGCGGATAATTGACTAAATGTATTTTTTTTTTAAAAAATCAAGAAATAGCAAGGGTCATTTGAAAGTCGTTTTCATGATTTTGCTAAAGAAGAAAACTGCATGCTCGCATTTATAAACCCATTTTCACTTAGTAAACAAGATGTCGGTAATGCAGATGCCTAGTAACACACAAATGGAATGGATTGATTTAAAATAAAATTCAATATTGAAAATAAAATTTGATGAGCTTTTCCCAGATCAAAATGCTTCTGACATAATTAATTTCTGGCGTTCACTACCCTGTGAACATTTCCCAGATCTAAGAAAATTAGTAAAAAGTTATATATCATGTCGCTTTGGATCAACATATATACGTGAATAAGCATTTTCATCCATGAAATTGATTAAAAGGAAAACAAGGTCGCGAATAACTGATTGACTGAACTGAAAGAACTGAATTTGTAGAATTCTCTGCTGCACTCATTAACAAATTCAACACCAAACGTTGAAAGACTAGCTTCCATCCCGCTCTCTCTTTCATCACATCCTACAACTGTGGTCCAGAGTTATCTTCACCACACGAGACTCTCCGGCAGCTGTAGCACCATCAGCGATCACACTCTCTTCCAAGAGTTCTTCTGACTATTGTAGATTGGTGGTCCAATAAACGTTTGTTTTTTGAACTGGCATAAATTAATTAATTTAATTGCGTGATCGAGTTATTCCTTTTCCTCCCCTAAGCGAAACAGATCCTACCCCTATCCATATTTTCCATCCCCAACCGTGAAGGTAAGAAGGTTGAAAAGGTGAGTTATATGGCGCATCTGTGAAAAAAATTGGCGCATGGTATGCAAGTATTCTTGCTCCAAGAAAAGAGAGGGTTTTCAACGGACATTCAAAAGGAGGATTGGTTATTAGCCAACATCTCAAAATACTGTTTTAATGCTTTAAATATTATAATAAAAAATTTCGAAAAAAAATCTCATGTACTTAGCCGTGGAATTAAAACTCGCAACCGATGAAATTAGAGGCGGACGCCCTTTCCGCAGCTCGGCTACTATCGTATTATTTTTCTCCACAGCATACCTCTACTGTCTACTATTAATTATGGTTTGGTCTAGACTCTAGGTATCATCATTTAATTAATTTTTAAAAACTAACCAGAACCCTGTGCAATATTTTATATTATTAGTTCAATGAAATCAAATAAGTAGGTATGACTGACAACGTTTAATGTGCACTATTCATGTCAGATCTCCATAGCCTACATCCACCCTTCGCCGCTGTCGGGTAGTGGGCGAAATTTAAAATACCATATTTATAACTATAAATCAAAACCATAAAAAATCCAGTATACTTAATAATATAATTGTGCTACTATTTCAAGTTGTCTGTTTTTGTTTAATCTCAAATAATATATTATTAAAATTGATTTTTACGTACATTTTTGGAAAAAATAGACATTAAACTAGGGATAAATCGTAGAACGGGTTCTATATTGGCGGCATGTCTTAATCAGAAGAATAAAAATGTGGGTTGGTTCAATAATCAAGACACTAACAGCGCGAAGCACTCTAGCAGTTATGACGTAATAGCGGTATATAGTCATCATATTCTTATAATAGTTATCTCTTTCCCACAATTTCGTATTGGTATGGCCTGCCTTTCCGAAATTGGACAGTTACGTTTTCGGCAAGTAACTGTTACGAGTCTTAAAATTAATATTGGCACGTAACGGATTAAACTTGATATAAGAAATTTTTCACCCTCCGTTAATTTTGCTGCGAAACGCTGGTTCTCACATATTTTCAGAGGGAACCTAAAAATAAGGTATCATAAGTTATATTTAATTTCCATAAAATCAAGTTAAATAGCTGTTAAAATAATACTTCTAGTACATCAGTAAGTTGTCATTTGGTTTGAGGAGAAAGATATGATATATCATGACGTACCTAATAGATTTCCGATGCCTACACAGAAGAATATTGTCGTAGTTAAGTATGTGGCTCAATTAAAAGAAAGTATTGAAAAGAAAGTAGGTACTATCGTCAATTTAAAAAAGTATATATTTTACTGGGAAATAACCAAATGATCATTATTAAGAATATTAAATCGTTTAAAATTAAATAGGCACCTACTGAATTTTACATAATATAGTATATTATTATTCCAATGAAGGATGCAATTTGAATGAAATCAGAATACTGCTCAACCGGAAGTTGGCCCGTTATTGAAATATAGATGTCGTAAATCACGCCAATTTAAACGCGAGGTGACATCAAAGCTTGAAGCTCACAAAGACTACTCTGTAGGACTATTTTATCGGCACGGTATGCTGTGATACCACGGAAGAGATAGTACCTATTATTTCCTCTTGACTTAACTAAAATAAATGTCGAGATAAATAATTCAAATCAGTCACACCAGATAAACTAGTGGTATATTCAATTAGTATTAGGTATTCGATAATTTATTCACTATTAATAAGTAATAAGTAACTATAAATTGTGATGCTGTACAGTGTTTAATTTTGATCACATTTCGATGAACGAAGATGTGTTTACGAAGTTTTGGTATTTTAATCATAAAAAACTATTTTAAGGCAATACCAATGAAACTCACGTCAAATACACCGGCTTCATCGAAATACATACCAATATATTGGTATTCAAATCAACGCTTTCTTTATCTATGCATATCGATGCCCTATATTGCTTTGCTTATGATATAGTATTACTGTTAGCTGAATAATATTATAGAGCGCATCGACCAGGTACCATGGTAATTTTTTCTAGTTTTATATTATAATCTAAGTGGCGATAGATTACAAATTAATATAAATAAAAGGTAGGAGACATAAACATACAAGTAAAAATACATTCGTTGTCTATTTTTTAAACATAACTCTTATAAATTTAATATTTATCGCAGTGTAATTTATGTCCAATCGTGTTTTTATAAAAGAATGCCTTTATTTTTTTTAAATACCCCGATAGTGATATTCTTGTTTTTACGACGTTTTTCTTAGCTCGTATTCTTGTTTATCCGGTGGTTGTTTATCCAGTACAAATCTTGCAATCGATTTTCAACTAACTTCCCGAATAGCTAGACATTTGAAACTTTTAGGATATATCATAACACGATGCCAATGCATTGTTTTAATACTTTTACCCATCTTAAAGTAGAATTGAATTCATTTTCAGTTAATTCTGTTTTGTATGAAAAGTTATTTCGGAAGAAATTCGTAATCCAATCCAATCCAATGTACTATTATTGGTTGCTAAGGGGGTGGTCCTAGCAACTGAATTATTAATATAAACGTGCGTTACTAAGGAAATCAAAATGACATTTCAGTATTCTACGAGTATATTTGTTTGTTTTTTGCAAAATAGCAAAAAAATGATTTGTTGACAATTGCCTTATTTGTCCTAAATTATTAATACATAGAATTGTCAAGTTTATATGATTCAACAGAAAATTTAAAAACGTGGTATATAAAAAGTTCTTTTTATCTTGTACTTATTAGGGCCCGGATTTATATACTAGTGCATGTTTTGTTAGGATGTATGCACCAGCTATGAAAGTTGCACAGAAATCTATTTTGAAAGACACAGAATCCAAAAATAAAATTTTATCATGCATATTTGAGACGTTAGAGCATATTTGAGACATTAGTGCTTATTTCATAAATAAATGCATATTTTAGAGCTTTTGAATTTATAATTTTAGTTTTTTAAATTATTTTATCGAAATATAACTAAGTTAGGAAGGTAGATACTTTAGATGCACTTGCATTTTTAATGCCATCTCCGAGCTGTGGATTTATCAGAAAAAGTCAACTCGGGCACTTTTATTTAAAGTTTGCCCAATCATTTCTGTTGAAATCACGTTGAAAAGTCGTTTTTTGCATATAAACAAAATACTGACAATGTGGAAAAGTGTCTCGTTTTTATTTTATGTTTTAAGTTATCTTTGGTTTACATTGCATTTATTATTCAATTATTTGTACTTTTTAACTATTTTGAAAATTGTAATTGATTACCTTTATATTCATTGTTTGTGTTTTTTTGTTCTGCTATCGTATCGTATTTTATCGAACTAGTAATTCGATTTTTTGTCAGTAATATTGGGTAAAGTGGGTATTTACATTTTTTTCCCACAAAAAATGTCAATTTTTAACTGTATATTTCTTCGGTTTTAGTGCATATTGTATTGATTTTAAGTGCATACGTGCATGCATATAATCATGTTTTATGCTCCATATAAACCCGCTCCCTAGTAATTATTTATGTTATATTTGTTTCAATGACCAAAAACACACAGCTACTTATTTAAATAACTCATAACACGAGTAACGGAGTAGGTACAAATTGATAATATAAGTATTATTAAAAATATTATTAAAACCTGTCTACTTATGTGTTTCTATTTTTTGGACAATTTTACATCTTTTACGATATTATTTGGAACTCTTTTATGAACAGTTCAAATCGTTATATTTAAGTTTACAAATACTGGATGTTAGCCATTATCTAAATTCATTGGGTTCATGCATCTATATTCACTGAAAAATAACATATTGTGCATTTTATTAAGACTGGAATTCGAATCCGCGACTCGTGGAGTAAGAGGAGATACCACTCATCTTTACATGAAACTATGATACTAGACAATATTACCTACTCTACTTGATTATTTATTTGTATGGATTTCCTAATATTTTATTATGTATATATATTTTCTGCCATAGTAAGATTTAATAAGACGATTAAAATCGGTAATAGGTAGATACGGACCATAATAATTCTCATTGACACTATTGTACCGCAAACCAAAAAAGCATTGCAAAATGCAGAGTTTGCCACTAATTAGTCAATAAATACAAACTGTCCTGCTATTTAATTGCATATTGCATGCATCTTGAATGACAGTAAAATTTCAAAGAGTTAAAATTAACATCACGGTTTGTTTATTCAGTGGCATTTTACTTCGAGACGACACTTGAGGTGTACTCTCCTTTTGTATGACTACATGTTGCAGACACTACGCTGACAGAATGTTGACAAGTGCACGCGGCATGCTGCATACTACGAGTACATCACTTTATTATATAAATCACTTGAAGCTCTAAAAATGAAGCAGTTTTAAATGATTATTATAACTAGCAATTCATAACAAAATCGTTTGTAACATTTAAATTACGGCATGAGAAACGCTTTATTTTAGGTCACAGGTTATCATAACACATTATTTCTTGATAATGGCCTCTGCAATGAGCCTGAAACGTCAAGGAAAGAAGGAAAAAGTACACTCGGTGAAAGATCTATTACGATAAAAAAAAACAACCGTGGATGTCTCAGACATTATTTTTAAATCTATATAACACCTGAATCATCAAAATATTATTTTAAATTTATTTATAGGTTTAGATTACACTTATAGAAAAAACTAAATCTTCTAATGGATACTTATGTACAAATTTATCATTTTAATTTATTATCGATAATATTATGCCAATAAAAATGTAAAAATAATATATCATCATAAAACATCAACAGGATGTAAAAAAAACTTGTTAACGATTGAGATAGTCGATACTAAAAATATCGCTAATAAGAATATGTTGTTCGCACCTATATTATCTTATTAGCTTCTTAACACATAAATAATAATAATAAATATCTGTACATTTAAATGTTGAATGTAGAGATGGGGCATATTAATAAATTGATAATATTTTTCTCGATTTCATTGAAAGTTGATCGGAGAAACGACAGATGGGAACGATTCAAGTTTCACTCATTAGTAAATCACGGAAAGTGATCAAAGAACACGAAACTGGTTTGTCAAATAATCAACACACGATTCCGACAAGTTCAGAACATGACTGAATTTAGTTAAATATTTTTAGTGGGAGCTAATACAGGTAGTCCAAAAATGATGACTTATAAATAATTAAACAAAAATAAATATTTATTTATAATCAATGTAATCAAAATAATAAAAAAGACAAAAATATAATTTTTAATTAAATGATTATATAGGTAGGTATAATATGTTATAAATAAAATAATCTTAGATTTAGCGAATTTTTTGAGGTAATTCATGACAATTTATAAAATGGGTTTATCACTTGGAATTCACCACACATAAAGATTAGGTGATAAAAAGTAATGATTTAACAGAAATTGCCAATGTTTGTTAAAGATAGTAATTTTAAAATCCTTAATCGTAAGAATAAAGTACCTATCTAGGTTTTTAAACCTTGCAATTGCAATTGCAAACCACTTCATACGATTTTCCCATTAAAAATTCTTATAACTTGGAATTTTACCAAAAATTCCTGCCCCATATTGCCATTTCTATCACCACCACAACAATTATTGTATTTGCAACAATCTGTTATTATAAATAACTACGTAACTAAAAAAAATCGTTAAAAATATTTTGATAAAGTCCACCACGTCAGGCGAACTCCTTGTCGTAAAAATAATCGATATGTGGTAAATACCAAGCGATAGATAAGTTTTGTAAATCATTTTAATATTTAATACAGTTGAGAAAATACACACTGTTAGTTTCAAAACAATCACTAGAATGAAAAATGTAAGACGATTTCGTCTCATTTGAAAAGTAGGATACAATCGTTTAAGTATTATATATAGTCGTGTTACAACTGAAATAGACTCAAAAATTAAATTTGTGTATTTTTATAATTACATAAGATTATAGAATTTACGTGTTGTGATCTCATCATTGGTAAAATACTGGAACAAGGAGGTGGAAGAGTTTCGCAGAATGCGGCAGAAGTAGATAGATGCTGATTTATTATGCGAGGCACTGTGACTGGAGTTAAGAATGGCTTAAAATCGAGAACAGTGAATGTGAATAGGTATAAATTTCTACGGATGCAGAAAATGTTTAAAGCACAGATATCGACCATGAAAAATGAACAAAATCACAAACATTAAAAGTCAATAATTGATTGACCTAGCATTCATTTGATAGAATTATATTTTACGAAAAACCAATTTACAACAAATTAATTCAGTCGCAACAATAGATGAATAGTCATTATGACGACTGTACGAAATAAATAAATGTAAGTAGGTACTTCATCAATTTTTAACAAAACACCTGTGATCTTAAAAATGTAGCAAAAAAATATTGTATAATATCAGAACTATACAATTTTGAAAAAAATATTATGATATGCCTGCGTTACTTTTAATAATACATTATTTATTGATAGCTCATAAATTCTAAATAGTCTTATGTGAGAAGTATTTGATCATGTCATATGTTATAAAAAATATAAACTTTCGGTTAACCTTTCGGCTAGGAGAGGTTATAAAACTCCAGTAGCCATTTTCGTGAGCACCGGAATTTTACCGCGAGTAAATGATGGCCACCAATTCATTCATTCGGGTCAAACGCGTTTACATTCCTATGGCTCTTAATAGGGTTATATTATTATACTCAAACGGATTTTTGTAAGGTTCTCTTCAATCAGGTTGAAAACTATTGGAAGGCTCGGAAACTAGAGGAGTGTGACATGAGTCGGTTGATATGTTGTCAAGTATGGAAGCGAATGTGGTGTACTGTGAGATTTAGTATTTTGTGGTACCGAGTGAAATATAAAAATGATGTAGGTAGTGGAAATTGCATGAAAGTGTCTAATATAATATATCTATTAAAAATTAACTAAGTAATAAATATGTTAGTAACGCTTATCTTTCCCATGCAAGCTTTCGAGATGACCAATAATTCTTAGATCTTAGCGAATGAAAATTTATCATATTAAGTCGACAGAAAATTTACCATTTGGTTGTGAACTCAATACAAATTGGTATAGGCCTTGTCCAGATGGCGCGTTTTGGCTCGCGCGAATTCCAAATACATGTGAGTCATTGAGCCACCCATACGCACTCGCGCCGTGATATGACAACTGTTGCACGCGGTCCAGGTACAGGTGACCTCATTGAGGTGTCCACACGAATTAGCGTTTTCGCAAATGAAAATTATTATAAAATCGAAGTACAGAACAACTTTAACGGACGAATATTTGGAATCAAGGTTGAGAAATGGTTTGAGTAATTATAACCCCAATAATTATACGAAAATTGTAGACACTTTACAATGTAGGATAAGTAATTCAAGCTCCGTAGCATCCTTAAGCTCAAAATAAATTTATGTAAGTAGGTATTCAAAATAAAATAACTACAGTTATGTAAATGTTTTTTTTCTATGTACAATACTTTATTTAATTTTCTTAGTAAGATTCTATCTTGGTTTAAAAATATATCTTTTATAATATACTATTCTTATATTTATAGATGTCCTTAATTTCTGAAAAAAGGTAGATCGCGAACTTAGACTATAGATTCATCATTGCGAAGGATTTTTCTTCTCCAAAGTAGAAAAAATATTTAACACCCCTGCTGTAATGGGTAAGGCAATGATAATAGTAAACTCTTTTTCATATCGTTGACTTCATTTCTGAGGATGTGGATCACTGAAATTATATTTAACACAAAGAAGACTGGACTTTCAAAATGATGTATTTCGATATTGACAATCATAATATTATCCGTGTTTGTATGCCATTTAATGATTTGAGAGATTTTTTTCTTCACTTTATTGGCCACGGTTTTACAAAATATCTTCAGGTTTTGATCGAGCACAAAAGTAGCTTGACATTTCCGAATAGATATGACATCCATTATTGTTGGGTTTTAAAGCGAGATGGCCTCGCAGTGTTTGTCAATCTGTAGATCGGTATCTTGATATATTGTGTGATGCAACCCTCACCAATCTAATATACTTAGCTAACTTTTCAATATTAGTTTCAAATATCAATTACACATTTTTTTTATTGTCTAAATATATTCTTACTGGTGTTAATATGAGAAATTTATAAAAATCATTTCATCAGTTTTTACAATCCATTTCGAGAAATTAAAAAGTGAATCAGAAAATGAAATGAAACAGAATGCAGACACAATTCACATACTTAAATATAAATACAGTCGATCTTGGTTATTACGAGGAAGATGGGACCGACTGAATTTGCTCGTTATAAGTGGTACTTGTTATATCAGAGAATAGGTATTTTTAAATGAGCGGTCACACAACAAAAAAAGTCGAAAATAAAAAATCTGAAAACCATCGTAAAAATCCTCGAAACAAACATGGCCTTCATAGACTACACAAGAAGTTGTTTATTGTAATGAACGCTGGTAGGTGCCTACGGACTTCACAAACCTTGGATTTTTCAACCATGTGCGTGGATACTTTTTCATTATTGTCGGCGAAAACAACAATTAAACACTTAACTAGTGTTATAAACGTAATCCGTCCCCGGCGGCATCCTGTCCGATCGGATTTTATTGCTTAGAGTCGAAATGTTTTTAAACGATCGACACATTAACAGTATTAATCGTTCTTATCAGCTCGTTATAACAGTGAATAAATGTATGGAGAAAATCATAAACCAAATTATGTCAACGAATGTTTCCTCATTACAAACGAGATTTCGCTATGTCAGAGATCGTAATAACCGAGTTCGACTGTATAACTATAACGTATTAACAAAATACACGTTAATTATTCTGTGTCAGAAAGGAAAAGGGAATAAGTCGAAACGACAAAATAACTACATCTCAGGAGAGCCAATGAGTTTTGGATAATTTTGTATGGAAACTCCTATTCAGAGACCTCGATCTAACTTGTCATTCCGCTTATTTTTTTGAATAATATATGTATTATGATTAATTTGTCAAAGTTGGCTAAAATAAAATGAATTATAATATATTCATTTAAAATGTATCTATGGGTCAACACTCGACACGCACTTATCGGTTGTCTATTATTTCTTCTCATAAAAATATAAATAAGTTATTCAATTCTATTTTCATTTGAATAAAAATATATCGAAAATTTATTGAGTCTCATCATAAAATAATGGGCACTTCGGTACAGTCGTTGATGTTTGAAAGTTTGACATACTATGTAACTATGCTATGATAGCAACTGTGACGTAACCATTGGCATATCTTGATCTTAGGCGTGATTAATGGAGCATCGTGACCAAATGAGGTTCGTTCACAATATTTGTCTCCTCTCTGATGAAGAAAAACACGACACTGCGAGGAACTGAAACCCTTTCTGCGACAGATTAGGATGGACCAACACTTTATGAAATACCAAATAATGGAATCTCATAGGTAATTTCATAAAGTCATAAATAAGTAGATACTTAGTTAAATATTTAAAAAGCCGGCATTTGAAACCGACGCCAAATTAAATAGAGATTAGTACGCGTTAAATAATATAATATCTAATTGACTAAATATGCCTTAATATGATGCTAAAGTTAGTTAGTTAAGCATGGATTTAGATTAAGTAGGTAATAGTTTTGGTTAAGATTAACAGATTTTTCGGGCTATGAACCCCTCTTCGAAACGGTTGACTATAACATAATGGAGTCCTACCACGTAAACGTCAGTTCAATTGATAAATTAGATTACGTACTTAAAATATGATCTTGACCGTCTCAAAAGTACACCTACAAGATTTATATTCTGTGAAGAATATTGTGGCGTTATCAAAAATTTAAGCTCAAACCGACTCAAGGGGTATCGTCATCAGAGGTAACAGATTATTTTTAATTTGTATAACAATAAAAAATGATGACGTCATGTCCTTAAAGTATATTTTTGAGATTTTATTCTTTATACTCAATGTCATAATATGTTATTCTGTTAATAAAAGGGTTAATTTAGTAGTATAATTTAGTAACAGTTAACGCCAAGCCCTCCACCCACCAGGGTCGGAGAACACTTGCGAAGAGGACCAGCTCTCGATGGAAACCATCAGATATTATGTTCAGTGGGTTATGATGAATGGATACAGACATCCAATGATTCCCACAATATTTGAGAGTGACAAATCTTCCAAGTCACAGACGACGATTCATAGTGTAAAAAATAACACGGTAGCGTTCTCTGACGAGACGATTATATTTTGAATAAATCAATAAAATATGACTAAACGAAACACCCAGACGACCGAGTTTATATTATTTTTTCATCAGTATTATTAAATTTTGTATTCAATTGTAGTGTCATAATAAGTATGTGTATACCTAGTATATTATATAATATGATGATAATATGATTATCAGCTTTGATCAGTGGTAGAACCTCAAGTTTTGAAACCTCTCGTTAGATACCTACCATAAAACTTTTCCCCGAATGATTTTATTTAATGTAAAAAATCGTTTGAAAAAATGTAAAATATTTTAATGGTTTCGAAACCATTGTAATATAGTTATACCACGTTAGCGCCAGAAAGTGAAAATAGTACATAATATTAATTTTACTACATAACGTTAAAGTCCTAGAACTCCGTTACAAGTTACAATGGTTATGTAACAAAGTTCTTGATGATTCCATGCCAATTAATACCACATTATCGTAAATAAATATTAATATCGACAGGTGTTTCAGGTTTTAAACCCACCTTCAATAGGATTTATATATAATAAAATTAACCATGTAAATGTATAAAAACTTAAGAATAGTGGATACCAAGCATGTAAATTTAAAAAAAAATGTGTATTCTATCCTCTAAACAATCTTGCACCGTAGGTGACTTGAATCAGTGTATTAGGACCAAATTTATAAGAAAACTGTAGGATAATAAAATTTAACATTTTATTTGAATTTATACGATTTAAGCAAAATGTGATAAAATTTTAACATGGTTCTATCTATGTTGTGATATTCAACAATTATTATCTAAGAACCATCTATGTTAGGTACCTCAAACAATGAAATGGTTAATGCACATTTCATAAAAAAAAAACTCTTAATACAACCTCCACTCTGTAGAGGTCCGTATGATGCTCTCGAGACCGAACATGGTAAAGTAATAGTAAGCTCTCCGAATGAAAAGAGCTGGAGCAACATTCAACTAGATGCGGAATGTCTCAGACTTACCTACGTCTGTGCTAGGTTCACATTAAATGTCGCCTATGCTACGTTTGTATTCTGACACGGTAGCGACTCATGCATTGATATACTACTAGATGAGGAGTTCCCATGCAAGTGTCATTTTAAAAATGTACCACAAAAGAAGATATTACGAATATCGTCTTATAATATTTCTTTGTAGGTATAATGCGTTAAGACCGTTAACATGGATTCTTGAATTTCATCCGTATTGCCCTGGCTGTAAAACTAAATTTGCGTTCTTGGAATAGTGACCCTAAGGGTTCTGCAACCCAAAGCTTGCAAGCTACCAAAAATTCATGTCTGAGCGGACAGAGCAAGTCGTCATGCGCTGGCTATTAGTTAGAGTAAGATGCAAGCTAGATCGGGCTTACTCATAATTATTGCCAGGTCGTTTTCGAGAAAAATATTAACTGAGCTTATATCGAGTTAAAACCGCTGATATTAAAACAGAAAGTTTTAACACTGGCCGAGTCGCTGAAAATCGGGCATCATTTTAAGAAGAATATGATTCATCCAGTAGTATATCAATGGACTCATGACACTTTACGAAGACCCATAGTAACCATATACTCAGCTTCGAGAATAGGAATATGCTTGCGGCAGATACTGGGTGTGCGGTCGTAAAACTGTAGGAGATAAGGAAGAGGACTAAGCAGCCTCGCATCAATCTAAGAGTGAAGAGGCGACATTAGACCTGGCTCGACCACGTGTTTAGAAAACTTCAAGAAAATTTCAACGTAGATTGCCTGCCTCGTCAAGCCAATCGGATTCCGCTGTCCTGGAAGTCCGCTTAACACCATCCACAGAGTATATACGTCGAAGTTACGAGGTGTGGGTATGACATGACCTAGGATTATGCAAGAAGACTGGCGAAAGACTGATTTTTGGAGACGCCGTCGGGTGTCTTTATGCTGAATGCTCTAAGGAGCGGATATGGTAAAAAAGAAGAGGAAGACAACATTTTATCAATTAACTACTGAATATGAAACAAATTTCAATTTCCGTAAATATGGCCACAACCTTTCTTCAACAGGCACTTTTTACCATTGACAGAATATAATGGTACCTACCTATCTAAATATACCTACTCGTAGACAATATTATATTGTTTATCTACTAAAACTTTCTTTATTACCGCTGGATGAAAGCTTCTCCTCCTCAACATATATTGTAAAGTGAATAATATGTAGGTATATGATATTATTTTAGTAACCATATGCGTTTGCTTCAAAGTTGATGTTATTCTTAAAGTAATGACATTGAATTTTTAAATTCGGAACTTATATATCTCCATTATTAATCATTAAAGATATAGTACCAAATATCAGCCGAAGGTTGTGTTATATTATTGTAATATTCCGTTGAAATCATTTAAGTAATACATTTTACAATTTAATAAATTATGTCATACAAATTTCTATTTAAAAATACTCAAATCAATTAATTTTCAGTGTGCAAATAGTAGGTAGCTAAAAATGAATTAACCTAACAAGCAAGCAGGTAGCAATAATTGCGTTATTCATTTTTTTAATTTACCTTGATGTGTTCAATAATAATAATATAATATACGTTCTCTTTGTTTTGCATAAAATCTGTCTCATAAATTGTCTTTATTCGTTATTTATGTATATTTGAATTGCAAGCAAAAGGTTGATTTAAAATGTATATTAAGAATAATTTGGTCATTGTGTTGCACATTTCAGATTTTTCCGCATGATTACTTTTGACAGCTGAAAGTGCAAGGTAGCTGAAAAATGATTTATTCAATTCCACTCCGTGGCTTTTTATTTTTGTCAAGTTTCACAGAGGTTAAACAAATAAAAATTATTTATATTCATGAAATTATTCAAAGTCCACGAGATGTATAAAAAATGTCACGTTATTGCCGGTATCAAAACGAAGGCTTGAAAAATCACTTTGTATAAAATGCCATTGTTAAGAAATGCGTCGATTTAATACTGCGATAGTGACATAACAGTGAGGTTTTACAGTAAGTTTTATGAGCAACATTTCTCGTGAGACTTGCGACATAAGATTATTATTTTTGTACCCGTATTATTACTACTGGGATTGGCAGATAAATATTTTATTACTAATACTTACTCACATAGTCCCTAAAAAAAGTTCTACGTGTTTCTATTTTTTGAAAATTGTTGCTCTTATTACCTGTATTACCTATGGGCTTATTTAGGGCTTTTTTGTAATGTAACGCGGTGGAACGGCGTTCCGGCACCCTTTTTCACGGTATTTTTAATGTTTTAAAAGCAATTAGACGAAACAATGTTCGCGCTTACACAGTACAAGTTAATTTTCCTGAATCATCTTATATGAAAAAACATATCCTGAAAAACTATCTCGTTTGATATATGTATTGTATTATATTACCATTTTTTCAAGTGAATGTGAACGCGAATCTTCGCAAATGAATCTAATTATTACCCCATTAAGACCTTCTTTGAATACCAAAACAGTTTCGGTACTTTTGTTCATCAAACTCGTCGGACCACCTTTGACACTTTTCGATCCTATCAAAATACGTTGATCGGTGGTTACTCAGTGTAAAGGCCGGTACGGACTGGGCGAGTGATATAGTAGAGTGGCGAGTGAATTAGTGAATTAGTAACTGAAAAGTGTCCGAACACAGTTCATTAGTGAGTGACGCGTCAAAATGAACAGAGCGTCGAGAGCGACGGATATTTCAAACGGACACCATTCGCGCGACACGAGAGTGCTGCCGTCTGTCGTAACTTCAAAAATAATTCAAATTACACTATGCAAAAACGGCGTTGTTGAATTAAATCGATTTATGCTCCAAATTCCTATTGATACTAATGATGAATACTAATTTACATAGGATACCTACCTATTATATTTTTGTGGTTGCATAAATTTGTGTATGCTTACCTATGTATTTTTGTAGTTTGTTTAGGTAATAAATAGGTACTTACTTTATGCACAATATTAAAACCACACCAGACATCTATCGAACCGCCAAAGAAATGTCTTACACATTCCCAAATGTAGAAATATTTTTTTAACAATCCCCTTATCTAATGCATCATCGTTTCTGTTTTAAAGCGTGCAAAAAATTATTTGAGAAGTACTATGGGAGAAAAAGATTTAATTTTGTATATAGAGCAAGAAATTTTAAACCGAATTGACACTGCCAAAATAATTGACGAATTTGCAAGACGAAAATTTATTTAAAACATGTTTTTTTTATTTTATTTCTATTACCTTTGTTATATTTTATGTTAATAAATTAATGAGTGTTTCTACGCATAAAACTTTTTTTCTAACTTGAATTTGGGGGCCCCGAAATTTTTACCGCTCAGGGCGTCCGCTTGACTTGATCCGCCCCTGATTTTATGCTCCATTGTCCTTACTGACTATAAAAAATATAAACAGATGATAAATGAATATAACTTATAATTATTATTCTTATGAACACTACGATAATGTGTACCTACCTAC
The DNA here is from genome assembly GCF_057557595.1 of Rhyacophila brunnea. Taxonomy (NCBI): domain Eukaryota; kingdom Metazoa; phylum Arthropoda; class Insecta; order Trichoptera; family Rhyacophilidae; genus Rhyacophila; species Rhyacophila brunnea. Next base: position 189,453 of record NW_028232796.1, on the reverse strand, counting down.
CTACGTCTTTACCTACTTTCAATAACAACAAGTTTTCTGTGAAATATTTCCATTATTTATCAAAGTTTTAATCAACAAATTATCCACACTACCTACTGACATGACATAATATCCTTCATACTGAGTGTACAATGTACCTAAACGGAATAATAAATTAATATAATAATTATATATAATAATATAATATATATAATAATCATAAGATAATGTGTACCTCTTTACCTATCCTCAATAACAACAAGCTTTCTGTGAAATATCGCCATTTATCTACGGATCTATCAACACACGTTCGCGACTTTTTGTCGCATTGAAGTATAATAATATAAGTTATGTTTTTTCGAGTAGTAATCTTTGTTTCAACGCTGTGCCCATAGATGTTATAAATATAGCTGTGCCATTCCTACGGCAGCCGACAACTAATGCACTCGCCTGTTCAGACTTGGTTTGTGGCTTGTTTAGTATATAGTGAGAGGTGGTGGGGATCGCTACTCGCCAGAAATAATAGAATAAAATGGATCGGATTGACTGACCATTTTACTAAACTACTGGACTAAATTTGTCTGTTCAGACACGGTTTTTTACCAAATCACTCGCTACTTCACTAAATCACTGGCTCAGTCCGAACAAGGCATAAGTGCTCGTCCGTGGTGGTTTGACTGGCGCGGGGCGGCGGCGGTGCGGGCAACTCAAACGTATGAACATGTTTCGACGTGTCCGTAGACAATGCGCGGGGACGGGTGTTCGCGCGTGTTGTTTTGGCGCGTCTAGCTCGACGCAGGCAAGATCGTACATGCGGCGGGATCTTCCCATACTGCGCGCATAGAGGTGTCCGTAGTGAATGGACGGGCGCCGACGCGGAAAACGAGCGAGTAGCGGGTGTCTCAAACCATCATGAGCTTACCGCGCGCGTCTGGTGTATTTGTGGTATTATTTTCACAAAGCATAGATAGTGCGAAGTGATGTAAAGTAGGTATACGTTTTATAACTTTGCACTTTTTACTACACTGATACGCCTCTTTGCCTTATTACGTCGCATAAAATTATATCAAATGATATTCACTTGTATTAATATAATATGTAGTACTAAATAAATATATATTATGTAAAAATAATATCTTTAAATTTCAATAATTCTTAACGCACATATAATATTGTATACTTATCTAACTTATATTTTTTATAAAGGTAGGTACATAAAAAAATGTTTTTTTGTCTATAATTATTCAATATTCTTTCTCATTTAGGTATCTCTTTATCTAATTTCTCTGTATTTAAATTATAATATGATTAACTATAATTATTATAATTTATATGGAAACTTTGCTTGTTGCAATATCTTTTTCTAGTCTATTTTATACATATTTGTAGTCTATGTAACTGTTTGTTTTCCTTAATAAAAAATATAAACATAACAAAAATAAAATATATTAAGTAGGTACATCATTTCCATCCTAGAGCCAGGGTGCAAAGTTATAAAGCGTACATTCTACACCTACATTCACACCATATGAACCGAAAAGTCTTTTTTAAACTTTAACTCACATAATATCCAATATATATTCAAATTATAAAATCGACCAAGGGTACTTGATGGAATTTGAATTTAAATTCATAAATATAGATTTACCAAATAAACAGGAATTAACTGTATCAGATGACAGTGTGTATTCACCATTGGTGGTGTTTGAAGATGCCAAAAGGCGATAGTCGGATCGCAAAAAATGACTCAAAAAGAATAGAAAAAAACATAGATCAATTAGAATATACTTAATCAAATATTTTCTCATGTTACTCTTTTTCGAAAAACTTGTCTGGTTGTTCCCGCAGTTTCTTGTATATGTTATAAAATTCTTCTGTTAAATTAGTGCTTTCCATATTGATTTCATTGGCCCCATATTTTGCTGCAAAGTTTTGCCATTTCAAATAGGAGTTTTCCAGTAAAAACTTTTCTGTGTTTATGGTTTCCTATCCCTGATTTGACGCAGAACACGACTGGACGCGCGCGGGCTACTACGGACACTCTACCCGTGCCCGTCCCCGCGCCTATTCCGCGTCGTACACGCCCCATGACTACAGCCAAGCGCTAAGACATTCGGCCATAGACTCTAAACACTAATAAAAGGAATCGAGACAATTTGCCAGACGAGAATTGAACTGAGCTTTGGAAATCACCATTGCCACCACAAAGTGGCTGACAGGGCTCTAGCCTGGGGGATCGACTAGATAAGTGAGATAAACGCACATCAAAAATTTGCTCTAATAGTAAAAAAATCTTAGACATTTTAACATTTTAAAATATGTGGTTCTTTAATTGCATTTTTTGGTTAATGATTCTTAATACACTGAATATGTACCCTTAATTTTACCTCGAACCTCATTTGAAAAACGCTACTATATAGCGTCACACTGCCTTTAACCTTAGTGATAGGTAGGGGACCCGCCAAAGATCCTGGACTGGGGGACCGTTTCAGGATGTGGGGGCCATGGAAATACCCATATACTTTTATTCAAATAGGTCTATGATGTTTTTACAATTTTATTTTTTACTACTTCAGTTGTTTATTCATATTAATGTTTGTTTGTTTAATTTATTGTGCGCTTCGTGGCATAGAAAAAAATACTTCAAATGATATTTGAACACAATTTTCTTTTGTAGTTTTTGGCAATAAGTGCGTTCCGGCACCTTTATTTAAAAAAAAGCCCTGGGCTTATTTGAGTTATTAGTGTCTTGTCATACAAAAGTGTCATTAGTCATTACATTATTTTTTAAATATTTCAAATATAATACTTATATTTTAGGTATTATTTGTATGAGTATATATGTTTATCTCACTTATCTGGTTAATTCACCACGCCGGGCCCCACCTGAGCCCGGCCCCCAGGCTAAAACCCTATCAGCCCCCCGCTTGTGGGGGCCATAGTTGACACCAAAAAGCTCACATACTGTAATATTATATCAGATCTATCATCTATCCAATATCATGTTTTAAAACCATGTATACAACTTTCATTAGAAGACCTAATACGTCATATCTTTCAATTATTAAAAGTCAACATTATTCTCTAAAAACTAAATATATAGACTGTATGACCTTGTGAAAATATATATTTGAATTTAAATTAAGCAGATAAACGAATTGAATGGATTTCCTTTTCATTGTTCCTCCTCTTTTTATTGTATGCGATGTTTCGCTTCTGAATCCTACCGTTACGTTGTTACCTCGGCGAAGCTTACTTACGTCGTTCACGTAAATGGAAAAAGAAAACAAACTAATTTGAATGCAGAGTAATTTATCTTTATAAATCGGAATGTGAAAAAATACGAACTCACCAAAAGTAGCAGGATGAATACAAAAAAGGGTCTCTGGAACTTAACCTATGGGGCATTAGTAATTTTCATAGGTTAACGTTTTATAGGTATGCGAAAAGTTTTAGGGACTTACGTATAATAGTATGCAGATCTGCAGATTTATATAATATATGAGTATGTAGCTAGTAACTTGTATTTCATTTTGTAAGTATTATTTTTTTAATTTATAGAATAGTGTTCTGCTCTTAACATCATCATAATATAAAAAGTAGTGGTCATATTGTAGGTATTTAATAACAGAATACGTCAGTGGCGAAGACTCCATACTAGGCGATTATTTAAAGTCTGCCTTCTTAAGAAATATAAATTTAAATATTTAACCTAAAAACATTAAAAGGTAAAAAAATAACCAATAGAGCCACCCGTCTCTAAGTTTTGAACATGGAATTTACATACACACAAATTAATCCAAATCTTTTAAACCTTCTACTACCATGTGAACACAGACTCGGTAAGTATTATAATTTAAAGTATTTTAATGATTTTTGATGGTTGTTGTCATTGTAATCTTAAAACTAACACTGTCTAGTCTGTTTCATTATATGTAATGAATGACTAATCCTTGCACAATAACGCCTGCCTTTGTAGATATTATATTGTAATGGGTTTGTTATGTGCAAAGTTCAGGTGGCCCATCGGACCTAAACTAACCGGTAGATTTTTTAGTATAAGTTCGATTTCCGGTGGGCATCTTTTTTGTAAAATATTTTTAGTGAAACGTCTTTTATAAAAAAATAAATATAATATTTTATGTCATTTTTTAAGAAAAAATATCCGGCGAAATTAGGTTTTTAATTTATAACAATTCCATTGTCACTATTTCATTTAGAAGTAAAGTTATGGTTCAATAATTATTAACAATAGAAAAATAAATTAAAATAATTTCACCTCACACTTAATTACTATTATGAAAGTTAGGTTAATTGATACTGGGTAATTATTGAGTTTGAAAGGAAATAAATCATTAAACCCACATTAACTGATTATATTGCTGCAGGTATTTTAATAATTAGGAGAACACAAATGAACACGAAGTGAACAGTAGGTAAAGGTACATATTAAATATATCGATGACCCAATCTTATATATAGATCTAAGTATCATTATAATTGTACTGTTTTTTTTAAACAATAATGTCTCGTGATTGTCTTTGTAAAGGTTTTTTGTAATACCCCGATCGAGATGGGGAGTTCAAAACTGTAATTATTATACTATTGTATCGTGTAAATAGACATTTCAAACACAGCGTTTACACACCTACTATATGCGCACGAAAGTGAGTGTGCTTCTGCGCAGGTCCGTGTTTAAGTTGTTAAGCTATACCTACAAATATTATTAATCAATGCAAATAGTTTTTTTTTCAAATTCCAGCCTTTTAAATAATATATTGAACGTTACTGGCGGCTCCTTGCTTAGGTCATTCGGTCATTGACCTGCCAAAATAAATACCTTACAATCGACATAATAATATTAATAATATGTGCAATGTCATATATAATAATATTAATAATAATCGGTGGATTTGAAATTATAGGGCGCGCGATATTGTGTCGACCCAGTCTATTGGGCTTTTTTTTGTTTGGGCGATAATTCCCCGAACAAAAATATTGTGTTCGCCGGCAGTCTGAAAATTGACCCAAATTGAATATTTTTATAAAATTTTCTCTCTCGTTTCTCATACATAAGACAGAGATCGATATAACACAAAATACGAGATCGAAGCTTGTAACGGTGCGTGAATTACTGTAATATCGGCAATGCCCGAGTGTGAGACAAAAGATTTTTTCACCTAATTAAATGAAACAGAATGATAACACTGACTAGATAATTGGTCTCAAGACGCAACTGTGTATGCGGTTCGGATTCGTTGACAGGTTTTGATGAATGCCTTTGGTTATTTTAATCATATGTAAGGAGTTTTTGGTGCAGTTATTGCATATACACACAACGTTTGGTTTTTAGTGATTTATAACATTTTTGTGAAGCAGTTAGTACGCACGCAGTAGCAATTGAAGTCTGTGATACAATTATAATGGAAATGGAAGCACGATTCGCATCCAACGATCATTCCATTATATCCGATTTGTTCAATAAAGAAAATTACACTGATTTTAAAAATAATTTTCCCACACGTCAAGTAAATTTGGTAAAACTGTTAGAAGAAATAAACATAATCAAGTTAAAAAATGAATTATTGGTGTTTTATCAACGAGATGATTTGCATGGCGCTAATAGTGCAGTTTCTCTTCTACATTTTTTACTCAGCAATAATTTCAACGAAACATTTTCCGAGTCGATCAAAGTTCTCCAATTTATTTGCGTCATACCAATGACAACAGTTGAAAGTGAAAGATGTTTTTCCACTCTCAAAAGAATAAAAACCTTTCTACGCAATAGGGCCAGGATAGACTGACCGCTCTTGCAATGCTCTGTATTGAAAAAAAATATGTGGGAAAAATAGACAATTTTTATAATCGTGTGATTGATGATTTTTCAAAAAGCAAAGAAAGAAAAGTGGACCTAATTTACAAAAAATTATAACGCGTTGTGTGCAATTTCGGTTAACGATGGGTTGGCGTTATGAAAAACGGACATTTTTTGAAGGGTTAGTAGGTACCTACCTATAACAATTTCTAGCACTTATTCTATAATGTATAAAAAGTCAATTTGCAATACGTCTTTTCAGTATACAACGAAAAGGCAAATTAAAATAATATATTCAAAATTGACCTGCCTGTTTATTCCGGATTAAGCCGCCAATGATGTAAGCCACATCTTCGTATTTAGTAAAGTCGATTTCAAAAGATGAGGAGTTTTATATTGGCGCACAACTGAATAAATTATTCACCAAACATCAGTGTAGTTTTCTCTGATTACAGGAAAGTTTAAGAGTAAAAAGAGGAAATAGTGAAAGCGATATGTATATCATTCGGGAATGACGAAATTATATATGGCGGCTCTCGTGGTGCAGTGGGTAAGGCGCTCGCCTTCCACCCGAGAGTTCCTGGGTTCGATTCCCGGTCATGACAAAAACATTTATGTGTTTTTTTCAAAGCCTGGGTGTTTGTGATTGTTCAAAATTACTAACAACCACCTTGTACGAAAAAGCAAGGACATGGTTATTAATAATTCTTAAAAAAAAAAAAAAAAATGACGAAATTATGAGTAGAACGGTCTTTATCACGACTACGTCATAAATATTCTCAGTAGGTATTGATAATCTATAATACTTATTATTATTTGATTAGTTAGCAGCAGCTTTGCCCGATTAATATTATTTTTTTTGTTGAGAATTCTCACAAAATATATTATGTATAAACAGTTCTATGATTTTCGTACTAACTTAAAAACCTCTTTCTGGATCGTTCATTTTAAAACATTAATTTTTTTAAACAATTATTAGTTTTTAATCAGTGTTATTTAAAACTATCAATGATAACCAAACACAGATGAACCTAATATTTACGCCCTCCTCCCACGGCGCAACTGAAATCTGACGGAACTGGTTGGTGATGGAACACATAAACTGACCAATGTGATGCTTCGCACTCAGTGCTACTGAAGCCCACTTAAAATAATAATCACATAACCTCAAACTGTCAAACTGGACCATCAGCTGTTTTGTACAAAAACCGACAACACGCACGCTGCAGCGTTTACTCGAATGCAATTAGGTTATTTCAATTTTGCTTATCTTGTACTTGTGACGTCTTGGGTTGTTATGGTTTTTATAGCATTACGCTTGTTACGCAGTGCTACCAATTTTGGTAAGAAAATATTATTTTTCACCGAACCATTGAAATTGGTACCACTGTTTTACGGTGACTGGAAACTTGAGAGACTAGCATGTCGCGCAGTGGCGAAGGGTGACTTTTGAAAAGAGGTAAGCTGTGGAGATCAGAGAAAAAGAGCACACTTGTCAGGTAACTTACGGGAAATAAGAAGATAATACTTACGATATTACTACTGATGAATAGGTGCACACTAATGACAACGCCACACTGGTCATAGGTTTCACCGCTGAATTTGTCAAATTATTTAAATCACTTATGGCAGTAGAATTCCACGCATACTTTTCTTTACCAAACAATACGCATCGCCAACAAAAAAGTTTGTTTAATGTATAACTGCCAGTTAAAAACAAATATTTATCATATAAATTGTTGTGAAAATGTCTAATATAAGTTTTTTTGCTGTATTCAAATCTAAATGAACCCTTGGAAGGTCAAGCTTTGATAATTTTTAATTTTTGAAGAAACGTCAATCTCGGGAATGATTTTTTTTAAATGCAATCGTTCGCACATTTTCTATCGGGACACTATACAATTTAATAAATACTTATATATTATTTAAAGCACTGGCGAATGATTTCGGTACAATATGAGATAATTTATCTACATTCAAAACACAGTAACACACTGAATTTTGTATTATAAAATAAACCTTTATCACCGCTTTGAAATGTCAAAATGACATGAACTGTGAATAGCATGTTATGTTTGTCTATGACTGAAGTAACCTAAATAATAATCGCGAATTAACACAATATTTATTTTTAATAACAATTTCTAAATTATATGCGATCGAACACAATAGTTATTATTTTTTTTAATCATCCTTATTATTTATTATTTGCTTTTAAAGATAAGCATAGACAATAAACAAATCAACATAGCGCATAAGCTTGTCCTGTTTACGCTTCCGAGCCGGGAACAAAAACGCAGACATGCATGAAGTTGGCAACTGAATTGCGGTAGAAAATTCGGCTTGGATTATCGTTGAAATAATTATAAAAAAAGCACTCACGTTGTGACGTTCCGTCATATATTTTTGATTCGAAACTTGACTAAATTAAATGCTCTGATTATAAATAACGACGATAGATGACAATCAATATTTTTATTATAACCTACAATATAGATATTTATTTATTTAAATTAAATACTTGAAAATAGAAGGTAAGCTTTAAATAATCGCTTAGTATGGAGCCTTCGCCACTGATGTCGCGTATCTTCGCGACCGTTTTGAAACTGAGTGATTCCAGTCTCGCCGTCAGCGAGCCGCCATTGAAATACATTATCTAGATACTGGTTGGAATTTTAGTTTCAGTTCCGTCGGATTTCAGTTGCTCCGTGGGAGGAGGGCCTTATAGTTAAGTAGTATCTATAGGTATAGGTACAAATTTTGTATTTGTAATGAGAATTAATTCAATTAAAGTAATTGCCATTATGTTACTTATAATAATTAGTTGTATAATAATTACATAACAATAATTATACTAAACAAATTAAGTGATCTTATGACATTATTCATAAGTAGATATATGGAAATTGTCCCTACTTGATATTATTCAAAAGCTATAGAATATAGCGGGGTTTGTTACTAGGGACGATGGTCTAAAAGCGTTCAGGGGGCGAATGCTTCTGATAATATATGTGGTGGAGCTCCTTTAGGCCAGGAGAGGAGGGGTGGACCTCCACATTTATATAGTATTATTATATTATGGATTAATTCATACGCATAATATTATCACATTATATAAAGCTATATTATAGTAATTGGGAAATGTTAATTGGCAATTCAGAAGAAGTCTACTCGGTAAATATTATGATATACTTATGTACCTACGTATCTCTAATAGAAAATTTTGTAATCATAAAAATTCTCAGGTTTGTGTTTGTTATAATTCGCAATTTAATGCTGTAAACATATGACTACCTACGAACTTATGCTATATGAAGTGAATTAATATTTCTGTACCCGAGAAGCATACGGATGCAAGTCCAAAATTTGAAGAAATGAGTTAATGATGACAACTTATAGTTAATGATCATGTTTATCAGTGGCAGAGAGATGCAAGTCCTATCTTAAAGAATAAAGGATTTTCAATGATGTATACGGATGCAACAGCCATAACTCATTAGAAGCAGAAGGGTGTACATGGACTTGCATCCTTATGAATCAGTAAAATCAGTTGCATTCCGACTCAAGTCCAATGTACATCCGTCTGCTTCTATGGTAACTGTCTATGCTTTTGACTTACGCATCATTATTGATCATTATATTCTTGTTTCTTCTCAAAGAGGAAACGCAATAGGTACAAAGCATGTCCCAGGGTGAGTACATTTTTCATTTATAAATTTTAGAAAAAAACGATGTTGCCATATGTACTTAGATCTTTATACTGTTTTATCCGTAGCACGTACAATTTTCAATCCATAAAATACTAAAAATATTCTTATTTATGTACAGAATATTCTGACTGAAATTTAATTGCCTTCAACGTCGAAGAAATCCCCGGATCAAAATTCAGCAAGGTTTACATTAGTTGATCCAATATATGACTCTGACTCTGACAAAGATCCTGAATAGACCATCAATAGCTCTACCAAGTTGGACAATAAACACTTTATTATTCCCCCGTTTCATTTAGAAGAAATCCCCACCCCCATTCGTTAAGAAGAGACTGACAATCTAATTTTGGAAGAATCATCAGCTCAAAAGAAATCAGTTGGGAGAAAACTTGTGATTAATCAGGCTAAATAGAAAAGACAGCGGGCAAAAACCAAACACCTTACAGGAGTTCAATACAAGTCTGCTGTTAGCAGTAAGTGGATACCGGCAAACGGAAATTGGAAAACGAAAAGTTGGGATTTACGTCGTCAACTTATTGTATCATTGATAGATATTGAAATCATTGAACGATTACGGCCAAGGAATAATTTAAAGCCGTTTATCAGAAAATACACAAAGTGTTATTTTCTGGCTGTAGGGATGAATCAAAATAAGATAAGAGTATGCAAGACAATGTTTCTCAACACTTTTAATCTCAGTGACAAATTAGTCACCCTCGCAATAAATAAAAACCTTCAGTGCGCGGGCTCGGTTCTACCTCCAGATGGTAGGGGTCGGCATCCCCCAGCAAATAAGCTGGATGATAATATTATCAAATCTTTAGTCAGTCATATTATATAATTTCCCAAAAATATCTGGGCACTCATTTGAATGTAAGCGTGATTTGAATTTAACCAACTGTACACAGAAATGCATCTTGAAAATCATGCAAAAGAATGGCTCTACTTCAAAAATTCAACTTGAGTTTTCAACCACCAAGTAACGATACCTGTGATGTCTGTGACCAATTTGTCATAAATTAAAAATGCAAACGAGACGGACAAACCAAAGCTCGAGGAAGAAAAAAATTAACATATCAACGAAGCAAAATTACGATACGATTTGAAAAAGTTTCGAGCAAAGACTACATCTTCTGAAGTCATATTAATAGTTGATATGCAGAAATGTCTTCCCTGTCCGTTTTTTACAAATGCCCAATCATTTTATTTTAAAAAAATTGTGGGTTTTGAACAAAACCATTCTTGACAGCACAAATGAAAAGGCATATTGCTGTATGTGGAATGAGACAGTTGGTGCCAGGGAGGCAAATTAAGTGGCGTCTTGTATCCTTAAATGGATATATGATGCCATGGGAGATGATGTGGAAGAAATAACTATCTGGTCTGATAACTGAATATGGCATCACTTTATACTGGTTCCCAATCACATTTTGTCGTACGAAAAAAGAATGTTGATGGTGAGGATTTCCTATTATCCACGGTGGTCTAGCTGCGAGCTGACGCTAATATGCCGGGAGTATTATTATACAAAAACACTTTTCAGCAAAGTTGTTTCAAACAACTTGCCGTAAGAAGAAAAAAGAGAGATGTTTTGACTACTCCAAGTGTAATATTATGTGAAGTGAATAACACCGCTTAGTTTGCAGATCTGCAAAAAATGTTGCAGTGGATTCCAGAACCACTGCACTTTTTTTTACAAAAACTTAGCTCACAAAAATAATATGCCGGAGTATCCTCAATCGGGTGATGAAGACATTGAAAGTTAAATAATTGTTTATGTAGCACTGTAATTTTTTGATTTCTTGATGTTAATAAAAAAACTTTATAATTGCATCGGAGTTCTTAATAAACTATAATGAATGCTTTCTAACTTTTCATTAACATAACAGTATTATACACACATTGATCCTGTAGATCAGTGCTCCGCAACCGTTGTAACGCGGCACACTAGTGTGAGACGTAGCTGGCTGTGCCCCGGCACATTTTTCCGGTAGAAGAAAAAATCAAATGTTGTCTATAATATAAAATACTTTGTGCAAACGCAGACGCAGATAAGCAGAAATATTTTTTTTGTAGAGTATGTAATCGAAAAAATATTTATTTTTAAGCACCTTTATTTTCTACCTCTAAATGTATTCATCTTTTTGGTATCTGGATCGGCACCCAAGAATTCTTCGCACCAAATAATCGTAAAATGGTTAAACAACTACTACTAACAGTCATGTACTGCCAGTCAATTCAGCCAAATTTTCAATTTCATTTCCAAGCATAAGGACTCAAGTCCACTGAAGTCAATACCTATTATTTTTAAATATTTTTTTTCTATGTCTTCTACATATAAAAAATAAAAAAAAAACACAATTCTTATTCAAAATTAATTGATTTTCATAACTTATTTTTTTTATCAATCTGTATAAATATTTTTAAAAGTTATAAGAGTTTAACATAAAATAAAATAGTTTTTTGGCTCTCCTGAACATTTCATGTTTTGGACTTGCATCCGTATGCTTCTCGGGTACAGATTTATTAATTTTCGTAAAACTAGGTATTTAGATATCTACCTAAAGTCTACCTGTAAGACCTCGCCTGGCCAATATCGATGGCAACTTTATTCATGATATTTGAATTGATTATTTATTCAACAATTAAATTTTAATTTATCGATAGTAAATCTACTTTTCTGCTCAGACTATTGTTTATTGGAAAAAAGACTAAAATAAAGTGATCTCTCCTTGCAAAGCGATATTATATGCCCCCAGTCACCGTGTTAAGGCCCCTACGACCAGGGTCCGTTGTCAAATGTCAAATTAGCTTTCCCATTGTTTTGTTTCGTTTAACTTATAAATTATTCATTGGCCGGAGACCACATGAGATACTCCGGTGCTTACAATTATCCATTACAGTAGCAATGACGGACTATCTTCTGATTCAAAAAATACAATCATTAACAAAATGGACCAATAATAAATACTAACTTTGTATTTTACTTTGCTGAAATCTTCTATTATAACACTCAGAAGAACAAAACAACATGTAGCGGGAGCAGTAATATTATTTATGACTAATCTGACTTCACGTAAAGTTCCGTTAATTAATTTATTTACATTATGAATAAGGGTGTACGGTGTATGTATAAAAAATTCTTAGTTGCATATTTTGTAAAAGCTTAAATAAAACTTACGCGGAAATTATAAAAAGTATGATACCCTAGCATGTGGAATTGAGAAAATGTGAATCTCAAAAATATAAATATAATATCACAGGTAATTTCTGCCACCGGCAAAGTTCCACGTACACTGAAAAAATGTCCGGGGGAGCTGTAGATTGCTCAACTTTTGCAAAATGCGTTCTGCCTGGATACATTTAACATCATCCGGAGATCTATGGCGCAATGAGTACTTGGCAAGATCCCGTATTTATTGCAACTAATGCCCAATTGCGACGAAAGAATAACACCCCATACATGTAATATCTACCGATACCCGAAGTCAAATAAGGTTTTGATTGGTCCATTTCTCTTCATCGTCGTCTTCGAATTCATACTACGAAACCCAATACCACGTGAACGAGGCATAACTGACACTCCTGCGATGAGAGCACTGTCCTATTCAATATTTTAATCAGGGGTATTGAAGATACAATCGACAGGCCGCCTCTTAATAACGGTAGCTTCAAATTTAATGCGAAGAAAACCAATGTTATCACGGACAATAGAACCTGTCCCGATACTGATTTTACTCTGATCAGCTACGGGAAACATTAACAGTGTCAACAACTTTAACTACCTGGTGGTGCTCATCAAGAGAGCTGGGAAAGACAGCTCAAATTTCCAATGGGAATATATGGAGCAATATTCAATTCGATGCGGAATGTTTGGGATTCATAGCTGTACTTAGCTAGGTTAAACCCGTATGCCACCTGTTCAGTACTTGTATTCGATGGTTGTGATTTATGACATTGAGGCATGATAGGTACACTAGGAAGATTTGCAGCAACCGTGCACCAACTGATCATCGAAAACAAATTACTATTTGATGAATAGATTAAGTTAGATGAAATTCGGTACAGAACTCTCGGCTGAAAAAGGTAAGAAAAGTATCCAGCATTGAATCAACCGCAGCTGATAACGATAATGTTTTATAAAAAAAATATCCATATTAATACGTGTATGTACCTACGCCAAACAGTATACATAAGATCGTTATGAGATAAAACCACTATACATAATATATTATGTATAAAAAGACAAAAATATATAAATTTAACTTAACTGGTCAGTAGCGACTTACTTTAGGTACGAGGGGGCTCGAGGTTTAGAACCCCCATTGCTAAAATCATTATTGATTGTTTAAAATACACTAATAGTTCTGATTTCGAATTTGTTCGAAGTTTTGATGTTTTTTATACAAAACTACTCATCCCATATACGAGTAGGGTCCTTAAATAAAAATGCACAGCTACATTACGTAGAATCTTAAGGTAGTGGCATGGGCAGGTCCGAGCTGTTTATCTCACAGAAGGAACATTTCAACTACATTGAAATTTATCGTCGGTCCGGTTTTATATGCTCCACAGCTTTGCAAACTGAATTTAAATTAGTTACACCTATATTGCAGATATTTCACAAGATTATTAAAATAGGTAAAATAAATTTAAAAAAATGTAAATTGTACCTACTTAAGAGCATACTTCAGTGAAACAGCAAATAATTTTCAATTATAGGTGCAACAAAATTACGGACTCGCTGCCAGTCGGAGAGGGAAAGTCGAGCTGTGAACACGTCAATTTGTTTTGTGATGGCGTCGGGGGAATTAATTCTTAAATCGTGTAAAGATGACTAAAAAACGTTACACTTATGAATCAATTCACAATTAAAATTTTTCTGGAACATAAATAAATAAAATAAATTATATTATTGTGTATCAGTCGATTTGATTAAGAATAGTTTGTCAAAAATATTTTTATAATAGATAAATTGTAAAAATGCATTTTAATTTTAAAATCTAAATATGGACCGCCATTTTGGAAATTATTTGTAATTCAGTGTGGCATACATTTCAAAAGAATTTTCTCAAATAACATAAAGCGCGTAAAAAAGTCGCGTGCCGAATTGAAACCTGTTATGGATTAATCAAATACACCGCAAGAGAACGAAATGAATGTGGAAATTCTTAAATTCCATAGTTTGGTTTTTGATAAAAGGGATGGATTTTTTTTGGACCTATCGGACATGAGAAATAAGGCACACATCGCTCGTTAAACGGAAAAGGCTGTAGGATAATAATGTAAGTAGATTAATACGGATGAAATACTAAAAAATGATTATGATTTGATATGCTTAAAAATAAAATGTAAGTACCTATAGATAATATATTCTCATATCGGTTGTAACTTTCTTCTCAGATATAATAAATATGTATCAAAGTATCTTATAAATAAACTGCTTCAGAATGCCAATATTGCACGATAATATGAACACAATAAACGTCAAAAGAATCAAGTAGGTAGGTAATATCGTCGAAAAGTTTGAATGGCCAGCCAAATACGAATTTATTCGATGGCCGTGTTTTACCTCAGTTATTTGGAGTGCACATTTTGCCAACCCCTCTTTGGAAACGCCACCAAATGTCTTATTTGTCTGAATATACAAGTGCTGACCGCTGGCTTCAGAATAAAATATGTAATCATATTATGTAGTAATGGACGGCTTTGATTGTAATAATACCTTTGAAAAATCCTACGGTAATTCCATGTTTAATTTACATAAATTCTGATAATATCATATGTTAGTATATTTATGAAATACTACAGTATGCAATGTTGACCATTTTATTAAGAATTTAAAGAATATGAATGAAAAAAAATTAAACCAGTTATTAATAATATTCACAATACATAATTAATAATATCGCTATCGGGTGTCTTGTATGTACCTATATATACTTTAACTAAAATAAACATATTGTTGTTTTAATTTAATAAAACGCATTTTTTGTAGTACTTATTCCACTTTTAATCAATAGATTAGGACCAGTTTCGTTTGCCTCAGAGGGACATTTTCTACTTGATGAAAATGTCCCTCTGAGGCGGACGAAACCGGTCCTAATCTATTGATTAAAAGTGGAATATGTACTACAAAAAAAACTGCGTTTTATTAAATTAAAACAACAATACAATGCAGTTCCACCATGAATTGACAGTTAACAAAAAAAAATGCGTTTTATTAAATTAAAACAACAATACAATGCAGTTCCACCATGAATTGACAGATAACAAAATAAAAGAAATTAAAATAAACATATTATTTCCTTTTTTTCTTTATTTGCCATACCTATTCATTATTGGACGTAGATGATGATTTTCACTATATTATATTCCCTGTCTGACGTTTCCCTGAATAGGGAGTCGGTAGTGAGGTCAAACCACTCTCAGAGACTCTTGACTCTTGAGTTTTCCACGCATATTTCTAAAGTTTCAGGTTTATCAATTTACTAATATATTAGTAAACTACAAAAGTATATAATACGAATGCGGTGAATTGTTTATTCACGTTTATCGACGTTTATATTATTATTTGGGTACCTGGTTAATACTATCAACACTATCAGTGTAGAAATAAAATAGCTTAAATTTAAAATTAATTGAATTTATTTTAATATTACATTATTTTCTTTTCAATGCCATATCGATATTATAGCGTGCTCATGGTAGGTATGTCCGAATCAAAAGCTCATAAGTTACGTGTTCGAATCCAGTATCTGAAAATTCAGAAAATGTTTTTTTCCATGTATATTTGGATCCGCTTGAATCTACCATATAAAATAAAAAAATAGCTAACGACCATTTTTAGTATAAAATCTGTATATATATAACTTTAGTATATTATGTTATTAATAAATGTAGCATAGAGCCAAAATATGGAGAAGCTATCATTATTATTAGAAGACCCGGCAGATTAAAATCTATTTTTTCTATCGACTATTTCCAATATATTTTGACTCCAGCATAATGTTGCTTGGACTCTTGATATGATTAATATTTTCAAAGTTCTTATGATTATTTCAATTATGGAACAAATACGTATAAAAATTAAATATTTTTTATAAACTATACTTAATCATACTGCAACATGCGAGTAGATTTGTCTCGAGCCCTAGGGAAAGTTATATACAATAAGTCTTATGTCATTGTCAGACTTGGGAGAGTATTCAGTGAGTCATGGCACTATGTACCTAATATAAATTATATGTAGGTAGGTACTTAGTAGTTTACTTAGTAAGAATATATTTAGAAACAGCAGCTGATGAAAAGAAAACGTTGCATTGTTATTGACAGAAATTATAGCAGCAGCGGCAATTTTCTTTAACGCAGGTGACGAAATCAATTCGACAGAGTATTTAAAAAGGGGCATCTAAACATTTGACACCAGTCATACACTTATTAAATTAGGAATACCATAATCTTAAAAAAATATGCGTATTTCTCACAATAATATTATACAAAATCCCTGCAGCTAACATCAAAGGGGCCAATAACATAACCACTCAAATATATACGTAGGTACTTGTCTTGTACAGAATAAAACTAGGTAGGTACATAATATTATGTTTCATCTCTGGATATGATTATATGGAAGAGATATATTGATATATTTTCCAAGTACGTTGGTAGTTGGAATATACTGATTTTATTTTATTTTTTATTGTGAAAGGCTTCAAAATCAACCAGTGCCTCAGGCCTCCACGTCCCTAAACTAGCCAGTGACAAGCAACAAAGTTAGGAATGTATTCAGACTAATTAAATATTATTGCGACAACATTGTTATGTGAATATCGTATAATTTTTACTTTTTATTCTTAAACTCGAAATTTAAATCAATCACACTATTATGTATTGTCATTCTATTAAACTATTTACTTAATTTATAATAATATTATATTATGTTGAGTTACTGACGGTTTTTTTCCTTAACCTAACCTAACCTAACTATGTACATACATAATAATAATTGTTACATTCATACTATTATATCTACTGAATTATTTTTTTTATTATTAATATTATTGTGTATAGAGGCGGCTCACGTGGTGCAGTGCGTAAGGCTTTGGCCTTCCACCCGAGAGTTCTGCGTTCGATCCCGGTGAGTTTTACTCAAAGCCTGGGTGTTTGTGATTGTTCAAAATTACTAACAACCACTTTGTACGAAAAAGCAACAGACGTGGTTATTAATAATTAAAAAAAAATATAGTGTATTAATTGTATACTAGCTGAGCCAGCTGGCTCTTGCCAGTCTGTCTCGCTAGGTCTTGCAGACAGCTTTTCGTCATAATGACATGGTGTTGGATTTTAATATAATTGTATAGTATGTATAGACGGCGCCATAGTTTTCCCTTATAGTTTTACGTCAGACATTTTGACATTTCGCAGATTTGTTAGTTTTGCGATTTGCCTGTCGTCACTGCCAATACAAATTTGGAGTCATATGCGTAGTCTATTCTGGAGTCAGGCTTTCACAATATTACCTGATACCACTTCAGGCTGCTAAGCCTAGCAGAACAGCTGGCAATCAACGATTGCTACTATTGACATTTTAATTTTAATACATTATATGTGTAGGTATGTGCATTTAAATATGATAAATAATTATACATCTCATTCATTCGAATATACAGCAATATTATGTGATTATCATTAAAAGCGATCCAATATATCCCAATATTAATCTCTTTTCGGTCCCATTTACATAATAGAAAAAGATTAGTAGCATTAAAAACAAATTTAAACATTGTTTTGTTTCATTGTCTATAAAAAATAAATGCTTACAGCCATAGAATAATATTTAAAAATCCAATTTTGAATTCAAAATTAACCTTAACCAATATAGTTTCCCTGTGCGGAACATTTATATCGAGACAAATGTTGATAAATAAGAAAGCAATACATTTATTATATCTGAGAGGAATAGACCAATTTTGATAATAATAGGAATTTATAAAACCTAAAAATGTGGAATCAGCTTAAAGAGGCCTTCATCCAGCAGTGGATTGATGACGATAATGACGATATGAATAGGTTGGTATATAAAATCACAAATTTTAAAAAAATATAGCAGTTTATATGACTAAGAAGAGTAGAATTAGGTTGGCATAACCTTCATCCAGGAGTGGATTGATCATGGTTGATGATGATAATGACGATATTATGAATGGGTAAATATAGTATCAGCAATTTTGATAAATATAGGAATTCATATGATCGACAGAAATACAAACAACTTAGGAAGGCCTTCATCCACCAGTGGATTGATTCAGGCTCATGATGGTAATGGCAACATAAATAGATATAATATCACCAATTTTGATAAATACAGCAATTCAAATGATATAAAGGAGTAGAATCAGGCATGGGAGGCCTTTATCCAGCAGTGGATTAGTTCAGGTCGATGATGATAAGGACGATAGAAATATGTATAATATCACAAATTCGGTAAACCTGTATAGTAGTAGAGTCAGATTGCGGAACCCTTCATCCAGCAGTGGATTGATCGTGGTTGATGATGATGACGATATGAGTATGTAGATAAATATAACATCACCGATTTTGATAAATACAGCAATTCATATGACAGAAAGGAGTATAATCAGGCTATGGGAGGCCTTTATCCAGCAGTGGATAGGTTCAGGTCGATGATGATAAGGATGATAGAAATAGGTATAATATCACAAATTCGTTAAACCGATAGTCGTAGAATCACGTTACGGAACCCTTCATCCAGTAGTGGATTGATCCTAGTTGATGATGATGATGATTATGATATGAATATGTAGATAAATAACATTAGAAATTCAATACTGTCAAGAATACAATCAACGTAGAGAGGCCTTCATCCAGCAGTGGATTTATTGAGGCTCGTGATAATAATGGCATTATATATAGATAGGTAGATTATAATATTATATCACTGATTTTGATAAATATAACAATTCATGTGTAAGTAAGGAGTAGAATAAGGCTGAGGAGGCCTTCATCCAGCAGTGTATAGGTCAAGATTGATGATGATAGGGACGAAAAAAATAGGTAGATATTATACAATATCACACATTTTGATAACTATAACAATTCGTATTAATTTCTTTCATTGTTTGCAATGGCAACTTTTTTAGTATGGAAATTAGTAGCCTAGGTAATTATTCAATAAAAAATGATTGAGTGAACAGCCACAAAGTATTTTAAAAAAATCAAATTTGGAATATCATGTTATCTATGAAATGGCCGTCAGTTGCGTACCCCGCTGTCAAAAGATATTATACGTAGTAAATTGTACCAAGATTATGGTTTTTTCACCGGAAAAAAGTGCGCCAATGCCTACATTACGATATTTAAATAAAAATAATCGAATTTGTTTGTCAAATAAAGGATTAGAAGGTCTTAAGCGACGAAGACGTCATTCTGCTGTACGTTAAATGAAATATGGCGTATCGTATACGGTATGTAAGAAAATATCGGATATAAACGTCAAGTACCTGTAAAATCATTGAAAATTTCTGAAATGTGGTCAATTCAAACGGTAGATGAATCGGTAGC
This sequence comes from Rhyacophila brunnea, assembly GCF_057557595.1. Lineage (NCBI taxonomy): Eukaryota > Metazoa > Arthropoda > Insecta > Trichoptera > Rhyacophilidae > Rhyacophila > Rhyacophila brunnea. The sequence continues at coordinate 169,365 of NW_028232796.1, read as the reverse complement.
GCACATTTTGAAGTGAAGATGTAAAAATAACAATAAAATGTCGCTTAAATGAGCTGTTAGTGAATTTTCCAAAATCTCTTAGGATAATAATAATGAAAGATTATGAAAAATTTTCCGCGATTGCCAAAAATCACAAAAAGGAGAAGAGAAATAAGTACCTGCATATCGTATATTTTCTAACTACTCTTATACATATATTATGTAATAGTTAATAAGACATCAATGGTTACACCACTGCATTTCGAGCTACCGAAATCAATATGAAATCCTCATAATATGATGGATTATTGTAACGTCACCGATATAATAATAAATCTCTGTCAGATGTCACTGTGTGTATTATTTTTGGGGTCGAATGAGTCCAGGAAGTCAATGTCGATATGACAGATTGCATGGTTTTAATTCTCCATGTGACAATTTTGAAAGTTTTTGGTGATTTTCCCGTCACTGGATATGTATCAACATGGCCCCCACAAGGGGGGGGGGGCTGACAGGGCTCTAGCCTGGAGGCCCGGGCTCAGGAAGGGCCCGGTGTGGCGAGTCGGTCCGATAAATAAGATAAATACAGAGCACAAATTTACTCTAATAATAAAAAAGTCGCCTGCAGCTCTATTTAACTTCAATGGTATTAATAATTTAAAATATTTGATCGTACATATTAAGAATACAAAAAATCGCTAAAAATACACCTTAACTTTACCGCGTAGGCAATTCGAAAACGATACTGCAGCGCGTCACACTGCCTTTACCCTTAGATAGGGGGCCCGCCAATCATCTTAGCCTGGGGACCCGCTTCAGGATGTGGGGGCCATGGTGATACCTATCCTCCCGTGTACAATTTTGGAAACTCTACTTTAGAGCACCACGCTGCCCTTAATCTCAGCGATAGGTAGATGGGCCCGCCAAAGATTTTGGCCTGGTGGCCCGTTTCAGGATGTGGGGCCCATGTGTATCAACTTCTGGAGAATCTTTATGGCAATATCTAAATATTTATATTCTAATCATACAACTATTATAATATTATTACATCGATAGATTATTAATTATCTATGACTAGTCTGGTGTTAAGGTATATTATCTATAGTCTGCTGGTAGGTTCTGTAAAAAATATTATCTTTGCAAGCAATATCGCAAGTAATTTGATGTACGCACACCGCGCACGTAGAAACTGTTAAAATTAATTGAAATTACCATGATTCATGAATATGAAATTCAAAATATAAATTTAAAACACTACTCCCACCAAAAGTGTAATTTTTGGTTTGGTTTATTGATAGTGCATTTTACAAAAAATCAAGGATTGTTAGATGTTTTTTTATAAAAATAAATATATGTCACTATAATTTTTCTATTAAAAAATGTATGATAAACCGGATATTGCCATACTGTATTTTTGTATAATTGTGACTGCCAACCAATGTTTCTCATTTGGACCCTTGCTCTTTTTGCATTTTTATTTTGTTGATGGATAACAACAGTTTCCAATCCGAAGAACTAATTGAGTTGGCACTTTTCATAATTGAATTAATAGAGATAGTGATCATTCAAAATATTCTGCGGAATGACGAAACCATTGACTAAATTTGTCAGCGTGACAGCACGTGAGCGCGTGTTACGTGATGGGTTAATGTGTTCGCCTCATTACCGTTTTTCTCAAGGTCCGCAATCTAAAGGCGCTCTAACAGAATTTTCATTCTGGCCGATGATGTCAATGTCACCCATATATTATGCTACTTTATTATCATATTGAAATATCATTATATTCTAAAAATTAAAATATGACCTGCTATGATTTTGGCTTTATTGACAGCTAAATTCTAAATATAAATTTTTATAAAGATATTAAGAAAAGGGATTTCAAGCTATACATTTTTTTATTTTTTTATAAAAAATGATAAATGTAAAAGTCTTAAAACCACGAATTTATCAAAAATCTTTTCTATGCTGTCTCAAATTATTGCAAGCATCGATTTTCCGTTAGGTGCCTCTGGTAGGTGGAGTATTCACCTTAATAACGATAAACATGAGAAAAAGACTTTTTAGTTTAGAATAAAAGGCATGTGCCGCATCTACTGCGTGTATAGATGGATCGCCATTTGTATCTAGGTACCTATTATGTTATAATAAATAGCAAGAGTAAACAGTCCCACGATGGCCGCGCTGCTTAAGCGTCCGCCTATAGCATTGTGGGTCCCAGGCTCAATCCAGTGTCTGGCAAGTACACAATATATTGTTTTTCAATTTATGTATGAGCTAAAGTAGGACCTAAAAGGTTGAGCAAGTGGCTGACATCCATTTCTCGTAAAAACAAAGTCCGTTAATACAAACCTCCAATCTGTGGAGACCCATATTATGATCTTATTAGGAATGGACATGGTCGGATGTAGGTACCTACATATTACGTAATATTCCTAAATATTTTCTTTTATAAATATTTACGAACCATCATGGTTTGAGAACATCAGAATTATTGTATTGAACTATTCAGCAGTCTCACTGTTATGTTCGATTCAATTAGTTGATACTGACGCCCAAGACGGGATTGAATTAAGAACCATTAATACACAATTACACGGAGATTACCTGGCGCAAAATACATAACAACATAACACGTCTTATAATCGACTGTCAGATAGGTACACCATCACAAAAATATTAAGTGATAATCATATACTATAGGATAATTATATTTGAACATGACATTAAAAATATTTTATATAAATATGTATATTTTTTTTAATTAGTCCGTAAAATCCAATATTTTTACGTTCTGTAAATCACTGTTATGTGAGGTCAGTTTATGGCCATATGCGGTGGAATAAACACGGAATATTCGTACGATTATTTTTTTCTGGTTTACTGGTTATTTATTATTAGGTTTATTGTTAAGCCCGAAACTGACAAAGGATACATCAAACATTTGAGACATTGTATTCTCATTGTTTTCAATCAGAGATTGAATGCCAGCTCAGCCGTTAAAAAAACTATCCAGATAAGTGTGAGTGTTCATAGGACGTCAATAGTGGTCCAAAAAGATTCAATTGGGCAATAGAGATTTAAATTTAAAGGATGCCTCTCAGTGGCACGTTTAGTGACGTAGAGCAGTGCTCCGCAATCTTTTCTCACCCACGGCACACTAAAGGTCTTCAAAGAATACCGCGGCACACCACACGTGAAACAATTTATACACGAAAACATGGACCCCAGCGTTATATATTTTATTTTTGCGTTTTGTTTGAATATTTCATGACTTATTCGGGTTTTTGACCTCTTCAGTGAGCGTTTTTTTTATTGTTGATGGATTGGAATATTGATCTTTTGATAAAAGTAATCGATAATGTGTTTCGAAAAAAATATGCATATAATTGGAAGTTATTGATATATCGTTGGTGTGAAGATTAATTTATCTAGAGGCGTTGAACAAGCCTTTGTAACAATAATGTTACATTTTTTGGGTCTTGATATTATTATATTAAAATATTATGATGTTAAACCGATTTTTTGACTAATTATTATAATACAAATAAGAGATTATCGCGTTCCTTTTTTGATTGACCGATCTTGGGTTGGAACCCCACAACATCTTCAAGCAAAACTCACTTTTTAAGCTAAAATGCATTAGTACGCAGGTAAGTATATATTATTTGGATTCACGGCATTGAATCAAATATTTTAGAGATTTGCTAAGAAACAATCATTTCTATAATTTTGTAAAAATATCTACTAAATCATTTAAATCTTAAATGCTTAATATTGAGAAAATCGTAGTACAGATACAATTTCATATTCATATTTTTTTTCTTGAGTCAAATAGTTGTTTTTGTATAAATATAAATATGCACAATTTGTTGAATAATGATATTAATATAAATACATAACATACATATTATTATTCGTTGAATAGAAAAGTAGTATTTGAAAATATATTAATACATTATAAAGAATTGTTTGAGGTTTCAAAATATCTTAATAGTGCATCCAAAGTAATTATTGCTTTTGCTCATAAATCTTACTAGGTACACTTGTCGTAATATTTATTGACATTTCCCAAATACGTACTATTCATGCATTTCTTTCATTCAAACATTCATTATCGATGTAGGCACCAGGAAGTGATACCATCCGTCAGCTATATTTAAAAAAAACTACTGGTTGCACGATCTATGGTTTTAAGAAATAAATGAGTTTATCGTTTATATAAAATTATACCTGCTCTTTATTAAATGTACATTTAACAAATGAATTTTATATTTATTCATTAATCAAATGCATTTTTTCCGAAAACTAACGCACCATCTCTTACTGCACTATCGCTTTTTGTACAGTGTGTCTGGACAGTAGCAGCTTAACTTTAATATTATTGACAGAAATAAAAATATTGGAATTGTCGCCGTTGAAATCACTGGAGAAAAATGGCGTTATGGAAGATGATTATGTTCTCGTGAATTTAACAACAAAAAAGTCTTCTAAATAGTTTGCTGCTCGGGTTATTCAAATAAAAAATGATGATGACATTAAAGTCAAGTATTTAAAACAGATTTTAACCAGATTTACTGAATTCGATGAAAAATATTATTCTGGCGGTAGGACTTTTTTTGCCCTTTTGCCTTTATCTTAGTTTTGTTGTTTTTATTTAATAAAACGATTTTTTTTTGTAGTACTTATTCCACTTTTATATAATATATTAGGACCGGTTTTGTCCGCCTTAGAGGGACATTTTCAACTATGTTATATAAAAGTGGAATAAGTACTACAAAAATTGCGTTATATTAAATAAAAACAAGAATACAATGCAGTTCCACCATGAATTGATAGTTAACAAAATAAAAGAAATTTACCTTAGTTGGTATGTAAATCTGATCGGCTAAAAAGTCAATTTTCATTCAATGTCGACCTTAAAACGTTTAATTTTCGGTGAACATAATAATATTATAATGGCTAGTAGTAATTATTGTTTTATGCTCGTATGTCCAAAGGTACAACGTAACCTGTTATTCACAAGACAAGTAGGTACACCACTATGTTGTACCTGCGGACTAGTTCCACGTTACGATTATCTATCTGTCAATAACAACCAACTTCACTGATGACATCAAAAACATTGCATATGATATATTTATTTTGACGATTTAGAAATGAAAAACCAAAACTGTCTTCCATGATCACGACCACAAAAACTTAAATCGGTGAGAATTTAAATTCCATTAATTTCATTACTACCAAAAATTTAAATACTTATACGAAAAACAGGGTTAACTCATAAAAAGGATAAGCAAATTTAAAAAAAAAGTCTCCGTGCTTTATCGATTATTACAATTATCATTACGTCCTCGATATTTGACATTTTAAATTATTATTGTTATATATTATTATAATTTATTAATATCCTTTGACTTTCGATACATTTGGGCACTGGGAACCATCTGATTTGAGGATCGTGACCGTCATGGGTTGTCAATTGTTGAGTTGTTAAAATACAAGACGTTTAAATATTTTAAAGATCTATATATTTTCCGAAACAACAAATCTAACAAGAAAAAAGACGAAAAATAAAATAAGTCCTATATATTTTACGCCTGGAGATGTTGAGGTAAATAATGTAAGTGGTGAAACGACTATCGAACCGAATAACTACTATAATCTGTAGTGGAATCATAACAATACTTTATTTTATTTTAACCATCGAATTATAAATAAACTGGTGCATATATCAAAAGACGTTATTTTTACATGTAATATTATTATATTGTAGGTAATAAAAAATGAAAGGTGTCAAAAAAATGTGCAGGATTTTTGAACCGCACCACAAAGTAAGTTGCATAACATGGAAGGTCAACTAGAGCGTCTGCAGTGTTGGTGTTCGGACATGACATGATGGATGGGCGATAAAATGTTTTAGACTTATGAGCATTTTCGTGGGGGTCCGATGTTTGATCGAGCGGAGCTTTATTCTTATTTGTAGATACGCATTATTTACCAAGCTTTTATTCTGATTTATCGTAAATTGAATAGGTACCTAGTTTTGAAGATCATGGCGCATAGATAAATTGGATTAAAAAAAATTAAGTACTTTGTACATACAAGCCAACGTTTATATTATAAATATTCAATAAATTATACATATTCCTATACCTATTCAGTTTCGTATTTCATGCGTACTCAGGGGAGAGTGTAGTGAATTTAGGGAATCCAATCTCGAGCCAAAATTATTTTGATCCCGGCATTTCGGGATTACAATTCGACGATCCCGGGAATGGCATTTTTTCGATAGTTAATATATACAAACAGCATCAATAAAATCGGTCAAAATGTTAAATAGTAATTTATACTATTTACGACATTAATTTACTACCTATTAATATATATTTTTTTTTCGACCATGTCCGATCCTAATAGGATCATATGGGCCTCCACAGAGTAGAGGTTTCTATTAACAGATTTTGTTTTTTTACGAGAAATGGATGTCGGCCACTTGCTCAACCTAGTAGGTCCATACCCTGATACACACAAATTGAAAACAATATGTGTACTTGCCAGACCCAGGATTCGAACCTGAGACCCACGGCGTGATAGTCCAACGCTTAAGCCGCGCGGCTACCGTGGGTGTAATTAATATTGTGGACGTTAAATCTTTAAAATACATAGGTTGAAGGAAATAATGTTGTATATATAAATATGTAATATAAATAAGAAATAAATATGTAAGAATATAAATAAAAAAATGAAAGAATAACAGTTTTATTTATGTATTTATTAAGGTAAAGATAACAAATACAAATTCAAATGAAAATTGTCCGGGATCCCGGGATTAGATTCCTTGTAGTGATCTATGGGAGATGGAATATAAAAGATGCACTTTTATAAAATGTACTGATAATCCAAAACATGTGAAATAATCCAAATAACCAATACGTAGGTACTCATACCTAACAACGTCCAAATGAAAAAAAATCAAAGGTAAACATACAATCAAAAAATGCTATAAAATGTACTTTTATCAAAAATCCGTTATTTATTCGTACATCAGCTATTATTCTACTGTTATTTTATCATTAAATAATTAAAATAGTTGGCAATTTAAATTATCAGAAAAATTTATCAAATTTCATGTTTCATATTTTCCAAATTAATCTCAATTTTATAAATGTTACGTACCTACCTCCACACAACTAAACTATTCCGTCGATCTAGTAGCTTATAGGTAGCAGTAGCAAAGGGTGGAGGTAGGCTGTTAAGATCAGCCATGAATAGTCCACACTAAACTTTGTCAGCCATATGTACTTGATTTCATTGAAATAAGACTTCAATTTATTTACAGATGGTGTTGGCTAGTTTTAAAAATTTAATTAAACCCTGCGAAAACCAAGTCACAATAGATAATATTCAAAAAATACTGGAACATCTGTAAAATATCTAAAATAATGCAATTAAATCATACATAACATTGCATATTTTATAGATAGAATAACAAATTTTATCGATTGTAGTTTGGTTTAAGCAGAGCAATGAATTTAAAAAAAATAACTAAAATATGCGTAATATGTACCTATTCTTAATCCAACGAACACAAATGAAAAAGTATGCACAGTTTTGTCGTATCGCCCAAAATATACCAAAACTATTGTGGCACTAGTGCATATTAAACTTTGTTAGTCATACGTATTTGTTTTTATTGAACTAAGACTACAAATTAGTTTTTAAAAATCAAGTAAACACTGCTTATGGCTGATCTTAACAGCCTACCTCCACCTTTCGCTAATGCTAGGTAGGTACACCTTACAGACGTTTTGGTTACTAACGTATGAATAAATTGGTTCACCAATAAATTGTGTTTTCTTGTCGTGCAAATACATGCAATTTCCATTTATATTTTATAATCAAGGTTTTTAGTAAACTCTATGACATAACTTACTTATATATTGTGTTATGGTTCATTCCCTGATCTTAGTATTTATATACTGTTTTGTTCTTAGGCGCAATACCCTGATACTATTTTTTCGTTTCACTAACTGGCATGTGCTACGCTAAGTTTCTGAGTATTTATGCATATTTCGCATGCATAGATTAGAGGAAGCAAACCCACTTTGCGTTTTAAGTACATTGAGAAATTGTTTTTGAGGACAGGATTCATCCAGCCAAAATATCTCTAACAGAGTTTTAACCAGCGAGGAGTTTCATAAATCATAATAATTAATATCTAACTATTGACACAATAAATGTTGCCCCTTATGCCATACTTATTATTACATTTCAATTGGAAGGTGCTAGTACCTACACTTCCATTGATAGTACTATATAAAATATAAATCTTTTGGAAGAGTAAGAAGAATACTAAATACTAGCAGGTGTGTGAATTGGGGTTTTGTTTATAAATTAATGCTTGAAGAAACAATTTTGGTTAGTTTTTCACATCGGCAGTAATTAATTGGTGAAATACATATTGAAAATTAAGGCTGGTTTTATAAATAATTTTATCGAGTTTAAGCTAAACACTGTACTAATTACGTAGCATCGCATTACGAAATGTTAAATCGGCGAACACGCAAACCAGCAATCCGCCAAATCTTTAATTTGATTATGGCCACGTCGCGTCCGCGAACCTTTGGCCCTCGTGGTCCAGCTCGATCTTGATACGGGCAGACTCTTACCGTTCTCAGACAACATGTTAATTATTGGGGTGTTGGGAGATATCGCAATCAATTAGCGAAGAATGGTTGCCCTTGCCAGTGGCCAATTATCGTCTTGGTCATACAGTACCTAAGTCACGGGACATAAACAACGCTATGAGCCCACGTTTGCCGTGCTGTGCCGTACACACACATGGCTGCGTTTCGCGAATTGTTATTGATATACAATATTTCAACTCAGATGTTTTTTATTTAACTAAATATAAACAAATTTTATTGATGTAGTGAAAATGGCGCAAGTGACGTAATTTCGTGTATATTTTTCACTTTCATAAAGATTAATTGTTGCCACTGTTGACATTATTTTGAGTGGTGACTTTTGAAAGATCAATATTTTATTTTAACGGGTAACGTAAAAATGTAACATTAATTGTTTTTAACAAGAAATTAAATAAATGATTTTTTTTAAATGTCGTTTACTTGTTTTCGACACGGGATTTTAAAAATCGATTATAATATAGGTACGCAAGCAGTGGCTATGGAAGGGTGACTTTTGGAAAGATGTAGGCTATGGAGATCAGTGGCGACCGGTGGTCTTCAGAATAGCATTTTCTGGTAGTGCGCAATGATTTACCTCATATACCCAGCATTGGAGCATAGGGCAAGCACAAGCTCGCGCCACTTCCCTCGGTCCAACGCCAACTCTTGCGCCTCCCTCCATGTCAGACCTGCAGCACGTAGGTCGCTTTTGTAGCACCGCTGCAGGGTGAGGGAGGGCCGGCCATAGCAACGGAACCCTTGAGGCTGTGCCATAAGGGTACGAAGTGTCACACTTTTTGGCGGCATCAGGAACACTTGTCCTAGCCACGTAAAGGTCGTAAAGCGTCTCTCCATGATTACCTTAATCACCGAAAGCTGCCGTGTCAATAAGCTAAGATAATATCTTAGTGTAAAATGACTGAAACTTCGAACTTCTCAGAAGGTAAATTAAATATGTCTTTGTTTATTTATTCTATTTCTTAAAAAAGTTTTTAAGCAATTAGAATGATTTAATATCAATAAAAAAAAAAAATGTCACGGTTTATCGCTTTACGCTCCGAACAATGGATGCGTCAGCCAAATATGAACCGTCGTAAAACGGATGACGTACGCTGGGTCACTTTGTTAATAATGCACATCAGTATGTTTAGTTTTTAAATCTCATATTATTATTGATTTAAGTGAAGTTATAAAATAAACTAACATTGCGTGGGTAATATTTATATTGTAAATCAGTGTTCGTTTGAACTCATATTTATTTCTGATGTATTTATATGTCATTAAACGTATGTTTCTCTTATATTATCGTTCTTATTTATTATTCGGCTACGACCTACTACTCATGTAGTGCTGCTGTGTTTTTTGTTTAATATATTGAATGTATTTGAGTGGTTTAGAAATAAATGCGTTAGTTTGTATTTTCGTAAAAGTTTGGCGATTCATTAAATCTTAAATGTGAAATTATTAAAAAGTAACTCGCCAACATTGTTATAAAACAGAAACTGGCGTTTTTGTTTCTAGAGTCCTAATTTCGTGCGCCGATCATAAAGTGTGTAAAAATGCTACATAAAACGCTACCACAGGACATTGGACTACCGTTTAAGAAGTATACAATGACCTCATTGTAATCCTGTGCAAACTGAAAATCCATTTGGATCGCAATCGCTTTGCGCACATGAACGGAGTATTGTTCATAATACTGATACATGTTCTACTTCGCGAAGTGAGTGATACACATATGAATAATAATGAAAAGTTGAGTGATGTCTTCAAAAATTCAGGCAGTGCGTAGCACTTGGATGGTATTAGAGGAGCCGCCGCTGGTGGAGATCAGAGAAAAAAACACACTTGTCGGGTATACTTACAGGAAACAAGAAGATTACTATTGATGGATAGGTACACACTAAATCGATGAAATTTCAATAGCTCACTGACTAATTCTACTTGACTATTTCAATTTTTTGCCAATGGCCTAGTTTTGTTTTGTTATGTTTCAAAAATGGAACATTTTTTTATAATCATTCCATTCCTTGCATTGCATCTGTTAAATAAAATTTTTGGTTCACCCAAAGGTAAAAGTTTCATAGATACAGTGTTGGGCTGAGATTAGGCCACGAGACGCTGTTTGTGCATTCGAAAATAATTTGCGAGATCATAAAATACAAAACCAACACTTCGCTGCACTGACTTTCATTGACTTGTTTATTATTTTTTTGTGTTTATTTACAATACATAAATAATTCTTTACTACATCTTTTTTAATGTCAATGTAATTTTATTTATAAAGGATAGGTGTTATAAATATGAAGAAATATAATTTGTTTGGATTACATACCATCGGGAGAATGTAAATGATAATATTTAGAATTATTAAAATTTGTATATACCTACCTATTATATAAGTATAGTATAATAAATAATATAGCCTATACTGAGTTTTAGAGTTTTAAATTAACGGGGTACCTATATTCTACTTTCAAAGACTATTTTTAACTGGACTGCTAGAGCATAAATAATCATCCATTGAGTTAGGTACTTACATTATTTAGAAATTTTGTATAAAAAAATATCGGTCTTATTGATCATTATTTTTACTTGCATTTAGACAGAAGGGTTGTTTTGGGAGGTATCAGCACTTTGGGGATTATATTATTATAGAATAACATCAAAAATGATCTATGACTTGAGCCCACTTCATAATAACTAAAGTTATCAGATATCATTTTCATACTAATTAAACTAAGTTCAGTTAGAAATTATGTCCTTAGTCAGTGGCGCAGTTTAAAATTGGCAATCAAAACTTATTATGTATGTTATTATAATTACACGAGGGCCTTTTCTATGATTTTTTTAAACAGTGATGAACTGAAAGTTCGAATGTTGATATTTTTTTTAAATAACTTCATTATTTTTTTGCATGATGCCACTAAAACAAAATTCTTGTTCGAAGGTTATTATTGTGGGTTGAGACCGAACATATTTATCAATTTTTCAGGAACTTGAATCAGAACATAATATGTTCTGATTCAAGTTCCTGAAAAATATATAATAAATTATATATGTCCTATATCGAACTTGAAACCTAAAAACGGGATACCGTTGAGTTTATTATACCATTGAATTTAATTTTTTTATTGTATCCGAAGCAAAATTTACTAATATCTATTATAGCATCGTTACTTTTGAATTTTCTCGCAGATCAAGTGACATCCAGTAAAAAACCATATTGTTCCGTTCTTCCGTATTCCGTTTCGTTACATATTGTCCATAAACCGTCTAAAATTCAACTCGAGTTAATTAAAATGTAATGCCTTGTAAAAAAATTATATCGGAAAGATGACATTATACATTTTTAACAATGTTTACAATTTAATAATTTAATCTAGATCCGAATAATTAATACTAAGCCGGGTGGAGAGAAGATTTACGTATAAAGTATCATATGAGGGGAATATTTCTTTTGTGATTTGTATTTTATTATTTTCGAGATTTTGCCAGATTTTTTTGACTATACCTACTTTTGTATTGATCCATATATTTTTAAGTTTTATTTCCGATCCATGCTAATGTTTTTCTTTTATATGTGGCTTTTGCAGCGCTCGAAATGGAAAAATTTACGAGCCAGAGCGCTCGACAATTACAATATATTTACACATTTATCGAATTTTATGTGTATTTTATAAAAATAAGTGTTAGATTTTTTTATTATATGGCCTATCTAGCTAAGACGGTCAAAATATTTTTCCTCGTGATTGAGCAATAATCTTACCGATTTCACGAACCGGAACGGTGCTCTGGTCTATTTAGAGCCCTGGGCCTTTGATATAATAAGTTTGCCCCGACCCGATGTACCTACATTCTGAATAATATGCATATTAAACAATCGTGAATCCCATATTTAAAAAATAGAATTAAGATTATAACTATTTTGCATCGTATAAAGTAATTAGAATAATAATAATTTATATGAACCCCTTTTCTATTACATTAAGATACAATGTACCCGATATAGTGCAGGATCCCATAGACTTTTCGTATACATAATATGCGGAACGCATTCTGACAATTGGAATAGGTTTTAGGGGTCACCAAGATATTATAATGTCGAAGTTGCCAGGCGATATTAGTGGTCAATTTTTTTTTATTGAGGTTTTAATTTTTTTTTCTTATAACCCACCAAAAATTGTTCTGAGTTCTTCAATAAAACCAAGACGGGATCAGGGATTGATTGAAAATGCAATAATTGTACCATGCCATCGGCATGGTCGTAGAACGGTCCGTCCCGTTTGAAAAAATAAAAATAGCGGGTAGTGAAATGTGTTCAAAATTATCGATTCTTAGGACCCTTCTTGGCTTAAATTATTTTATTTAGTAGCATTTTTGTATATAATCACCTAAATTGGTTTCTTTACTATATCTATGCATATGACATTCGTTTAAGTATTATGGTTAATCCAGAAACAGTGTAGGTTGCATATATAGGTAGGTGAATAAATGAAATAACGATAACCACTAACCACACTAAGTACCTACACATTTATTAAAAAAAAGAAACAAGAAGTCAAGTGTTCAAACTGCTTTAGGTATCATGATCACAGTTTTTACAAACAATACTTACACATTTGCACAATGATATTCGTGTCAAAGCCGATTTCTTATAACTACGTGATAATGTATGGCAGTCAGAATTACATTTGCATGGTTTAACCAAATATGATTTGGCAGAGGTTCATTCGTCATTTGTCTTGGATACAAATTATTTTCTCATAATTGTTAGAAGTTGTAGGAAATCAATAGGCTCAATAGTGGATCAGATGAGCTTTTCCATAAATAAACTTGTGCTGAAGCCCTTAAACAGTGTAAATGCTTATAATATCTAAGCCTTGGAGATTGTCCCTTAGTGTATGTAGTAGGTATGTGGTGGATTAATTGCAAAGATTTTTTTGTGAGCCCTCAAAATAAATTACAGCTTGTTAAATGTATTTGCAAAAATGCTCCCACATTTGCAAAAATCAACGGAAAAAGTGAGCTGTACATTGTGGTGGATTTGACGACCCCACACAATGGTTTAAATTGCAGGGATCAATTTTCACTGACGCCATTGATTTAAAATCAAAATCATTTAGAAGCAGACTCTGGAGTCTAGAATGTTCTGTCATATATTTCATGCTGTAAAAATGCAAAATTTGGAGATTATCACAGTCCCGATACAGATGTTTTAATTTTAGGCATTCATTTCTGGAATAAACTTGCAACGATTGGTTGCCATGGATTATGGTTTGAGGGATCTCAGAAGAAATTCCATGTTTTAGCATGCCATTTGGCAGCTGAATCTCTTGGCGAAAATATTTGTAATATTATACCAGCATTACATTGTTTAACCGGCTGCGACACCACTAGTGACTGCATATGTACAAAGAAACAAGCTTTAACCATCTCGTCAACGAGTTTTGTTCAGGATGCACTTTCAGCTTTAGGAAATGGTTTATTGGAGACCACAGCAGTTTCAAGACCTGGAAAAATTTTGCACTTACTTATTATATAAACAAAAACCAATAGCGAATGAGCTTCGGCATAAATTTATTTCCCAAAATATTGAATTTATAATATTAATACTTTCGACCGAAGGTACTTGATGGAATTTGAATTTAAATTCTAATGGATTCAAGCTCTGTACTATTCCATTTAAGTCGTTTTTTGCGACCCGGGTTTCGCCTTTCGGCATCTTCAGGCGTCGTGTACACTCACCAAAGGCAAACACACACTGACAACGTACACCCTTAACTCTACCTTATATAGTAAAACAATACAATAAAGTAGGTAAAAACTCCATTACCTACCTATTTAGTCAGAAATTACAACAAAAAGTACAATAAACAAATTATGAATAGCTGAAGTGTCAGTAAAAAACCCAATTAGTAAAAACCCTATCTTATTAATAACAATACACTGGACAGCATATTATTATAATAAATCGTCAAACCTAATAATAGGTCAAAATTCTTTATAACAATAAAAAATACTACACTCAAGAGGTGTAAATCGTCAATTCTAAGAAAAATAATTAATCGAGTTAACTAATGAGATGTCTATAATAATACTACTTACAAGGTACCTACTTTTATTTTTATAACATTATTTTTTAACAAAAACAAAATTATACATATAAACTCGCTTAATATATAAATCACCTAATATAATATATATATATATATATTATACAATTATGCATACCTAAATCCTCATCCCTAGACTCTCATACAAATATATATAATCTCATACAAACATATATAAATTGTGTGTCAATACAATTGACCATAATATAGTCTCATATGTAAAACATCATATTATAGGATATAACAAAGGGCTACTAGGAAAGCTGAGTTGATCGTTCAATATAGGTAAGCTCTGCAACTGTGCTCTATTTATTTCTAATATTTCTTGGTAGAATAATTTATAATCACCCGTGTGACTGTGAAGTAGTTTTGCACCCTTTTCAATGTCAAACGTGTGTTTTTCATTTAATAAGTGGTTAGCAAACGTTGAAGTATCCTTCTCCAATCTTTGGGCTGCTAAATGTTCTGAAATTCTAATATTTAGGCTCCTCGTAGTTTTCCCAATGTAAAATTTAGGACAGTTGTTACAGTCTAATTTGTAAATACCGGATTTATTTTTAATCTCTATGGAGTCTTTATTATTTTTGGGAAAACTACGAGGAGCCTAAATATTAGAATTTCAGAACATTTAGCAGCCCAAAGATTGGAGAAGGATACTTCAACGTTTGCTAACCACTTATTAAATGAAAAACACACGTTTGACATTGAAAAGGGTGCAAAACTACTTCACAGTCACACGGGTGATTATAAATTATTCTACCAAGAAATATTAGAAATAAATAGAGCACAGTTGCAGAGCTTACCTATATTGAACGATCAACTCAGCTTTCCTAGTAGCCCTTTGTTATATCCTATAATATGATGTTTTACATATGAGACTATATTATGGTCAATTGTATTGACACACAATTTATATATGTTTGTATGAGATTATATATATTTGTATGAGAGTCTAGGGATGAGGATTTAGGTATGCATAATTGTATAATATATATATATATATATTATATTAGGTGAGTTATATATTAAGCGAGTTTATATGTATAATTTTGTTTTTGTTAAAAAATAATGTTATAAAAATAAAAGTAGGTACCTTGTAAGTAGTATTATTATAGACATCTCATTAGTTAACTCGATTAATTATTTTTCTTAGAATTGACGATTTACACCTCTTGAGTGTAGTATTTTTTATTGTTATAAAGAATTTTGACCTATTATTAGGTTTGACGATTTATTATAATAATATGCTGTCCAGTGTATTGTTATTAATAAGATAGGGTTTTTACTAATTGGGTTTTTTACTGATACTTCAGCTATTCATAATTTGTTTATTGTACTTTTTGTTGTAATTTCTGACTAAATAGGTAGGTAATGGAGTTTTTACCTACTTTATTGTATTGTTTTACTATATAAGGTAGAGTTAAGGGTGTACGTTGTCAGTGTGTGTTTGCCTTTGGTGAGTGTACACGACGCCTGAAGATGCCGAAAGGCGAAACCCGGGTCGCAAAAAACGACTTAAATGGAATAGTACAGAGCTTGAATCCATTAGAATATTGAATTTAGTTTAAATTTGTCAAGAGTGATATGCACATATGATTCATTGTATTTACACTGTTTAAGGCCTTCAGCATAAGTTTATTTACGGGAAAGCTCATATGTTCCACTATTTGAGCCTCTTGATGTCCTACAACTTGACTATGAGTTACGAGAAAATAATTCGTATCCAAGACAAAATGACGAATGAACCTCTACCAAATTATTTAATTAAACCATGCAAATGTAATTCTAACTGCCGTACATTATCACGCAGTTATAAGAAATCGGCTTTGACATGTATATCATTGTGCAAATGTGTAAGTAGTGTTTGTAAAAACTGTGATCATGATACTTAAAGGAGTTTGAACACTGGACTTGTTTTTCTTTTTTTTTAATAAATGTGTAGGTACTTAGTGTGGTTAGTGGTTATCGTTATTTCATTTATTCACCTACCTATATATGCAACCTACACTGTTTCTGGATTAACCATAATACTAAAACGAATGTCATATGCATAGATATAGTAAAGAAACCAATTTAGGTGATTATATACAAAAAATGCTACTAAATAAAATAATTTAAGCCAAGAAGGGTCCTAAGAATCGATAATTTTGAACACATTTCACTACCCGCTATTTTTATTTTTTCAAACGGGACGGACCGTTCTACGACCATGCCGATGGCATGGTACAATTATTGCATTTTCAATCAATCCCTGATCCCGTATTGGTTTTATTGAAGAACTCAGAACAATTTTTGGTGGGTTATAAGAAAAAAAATTAAAACCTCAATAAAAAAAAATTGACCACTAATATCCCCTGGCAACATCGACATTATATATCTTGGTGACCCCTAAAACCTATTCCAATTGTCAGAATGCGTTCCGCATATTATGTATACGACAAGTCTATGGGATCCTGCACTAATAACGAATGTTGCTGTAAGTGTTGAACAATTTTCACATTTTTTGTAAAAATTAGAAAAGCAATGTTAATGTGCCGCTACTCTCGTGGATGCTTTATCTTCAATGGGTACTTTTGCT
Organism: Rhyacophila brunnea; assembly: GCF_057557595.1. Classification (NCBI taxonomy): domain Eukaryota; kingdom Metazoa; phylum Arthropoda; class Insecta; order Trichoptera; family Rhyacophilidae; genus Rhyacophila; species Rhyacophila brunnea. Next base: position 152,005 of record NW_028232796.1, on the reverse strand, counting down.
ACGAAGTAACTACGCGCCCGGTTGTGGCTCTATACCGATCACTCTAAGGACTCATTTATCATTTTAAACTCACTTTAAATGATAAAGTAAAGGGAAACATGTCTTTCGACTAAATTATGACAAGGTAAAATCTCGTTAATTACAAAGACACGCAGAGAAATTTCGGACATGCCGCCAAACTTGTCTGAGAAAATGAGTCCCTTTTGAGAAACACGAATTTAATGTATTTTTAAATTAAAACTTAAGTACGATCCCATTCGAAATCATATATGCTATGTATAACATTTGTAGGTATGTTTTTTACTATATATAGGTACTTACTAATATGTATACGTGCGTCGATATTATTTTAAGACTAATAGGTAAGTAGGTAAAAAATATACATACCAATAAAGACAAAGAAAATAATATTATGCATTAGGTATTAGGTATCTACCATAATACTATTAAAAAAATAATAGAGTTTGGAAATAACTGGGAAATAACACATTATGGTTTTATTTCTACTACTTAATCTATTAAAATTATACTATAAATTAAAAGTAGAACATAATAATAACCTGATAATAGGCACTTATTTCACCCCGTCACGCTTTCACATTGGATCATATTAAGTCGAATGTAAGATCACACCAGTTCTCACGGTCCAGCGCCACGTTCTAAGTGTTTTTAAATTTCAGAATTACATCGCATATATTGTCATTGTAGAATCGATGTTTGGTGGCTGTACCGAAAGTGTGTGTAATGAATGCTAAGCTAATGCAATTACTTAGATATTTTTGAAAAGGTGTTTTCCCGAATATCTTGAGTAGGTACATACTTGAGAAAGATTTTCTTGCTTAATGGCATCAAATTTTTTCAATATTTATATAATTTTTCTGCACAAGGGCCATGCGTTTTAAATGTTGTACTATAAAACACATTTGATAAAATTAAAAAAAATTAACCTTTTTCTGTCAATTATTTTGATTTTTTTTATGCTACGATGGCCGAAGTTACATAAATTACATAGGGTTCGAAGCCCGATTGGGTCCAATCGATCCAATCACCTTAAGATAGACCTGCCGATACAGGCTAGATGCGGCCAAGATCCGTACTGGATTATCATGCCATCAATGTTGATAATAATGATGGTTAAAACAGTCACACAAAATAATATTATAACCGGCTATGTTTATATTTAGACATTGATATAGTAGTAGGTACATCAATAGGTTTAGTTAGACTTACCCTCAGATCTCGGAAATATATTGTGCAACTACTAAGTAGGCACTTATTAGGTTGATTATTCTGATAATAGACCGTGTTTTGACTTTTAAAAACAATTATGAGAGAAATGTATTTTTCTGTTCTGTAAAGTAAGGTTTACGAATGCTATTCATTTATTTCTGGATATGTAAATAACAATACCACTATTTTAGTAGCTATTATAAGTAGCAACATTATAAATATCTCATTAACATTTTTACGCTATTATTTATTTTTTAGGTTTAGTTCATAATTTAAATATTTAATATTTCGCCTACATATTAGCTTTTCCTTAAGGGGGGACATGCTCGTCGAAGGTCAAAATTGAGTTTTTATTGTATTTTCAAACCATGATCCTGGACAGTCCTTAAACGTTGTAGATAATCTATTTATATAATTTTGAAGCCTTATTATCCTTTATAGTTATTTTAAACATTTGATGACTGCATAAAGTATTTTTGTTACATAAAATAGTATTCTTTTAAACCTCTCGCTCTAATGTTTTAGAATATAGTCATATTTCGGTACATAACTGTGCAGTGGTGTTAAGATTTTTTACATTTATTAATTTTTAAACGCATTTATAAAATCATTAGCATAATTTATTACGAGATAATTTTTGTAAAATATTCACGATAAAAAATTATTTTGATAATCTCTGTGATCCCAAATTTGACAAGAATTAGGCATTTTATTATTCAAAAAATCGGCAAGATTAACACATTTCAAGATGATTCTAAAGATATTTATTATAAGCTATGTCTTTGACCATTCAAGTGTGATAAACATCTTATGAATAATGATTGCTTTATAATAATTATTGACCTAAGAATAAGGTAGTGTTTTTTTGAAATACGCCATTTCTTTTGTCATTCCCCAGTGGTTAAGCTACAACATACGGCCGTAGCCATAAATTGACAAACTATAATTGAAGTAGGGAGTAAAATGATATTGACGCGCGTGTTTGAACATGTACCGTTTAAAAAAAAATAAAAAAAAATTCGGTTAGGTACATGTTAAAACACGCGCGTTAACATAATTTTACTCCCTACTTTAATTATAGTTTGTCAATTTATGGCTACGGCCGTATGTTGTAGCTTAACCACTAGGGAATGACAAAAGAAATGGCGTATTTCAAAAAAACACTACCTTATTCTTAGGTCAATAATTATTATAAAGCAATCATTATTCATAAGATTTTTATCACACTTGAATGGTCAAAGACATAGCTTATAATACGTATCTTTAGAATTATCTTCAAATGTGTTAATCTTGCCGATTTTTTGAATAATAAAATGCCTAATTCTTGTCAAATTTGGGATCACAGAGATTATCAAAATAATTTTTTATCGTGAATATTTTACAAAAATTATCTCGTAATAAATTATACTAATGGTTTTATAAATGCGTTTAAAAATTAATAAATGTAAAAAATCTTAACACCACTGCACAGTTCTGTACCGAAATATGACTATATTCTAAAACATTAGAGCGAGAGGTTTAAAAGAATACTATTTTATGTAACAAAAATACTTCATGCAGTCATCAAATGTGTAAAATAACTATAAAGGATAATAAGGCTTCAAAATTATATAAATAGATTATCTACAACGTTTAAGGAGTGTCCAGGATCATGGTTTGAAAATACAATAAAAACTCAATTTTGACCTTCGACGAGCATGTCCCCCCTTAAATAATGAAGCATTTTCGCCACATAATCAAATTTATTTTTAAATTGCATTACTTACATTAAACATTTGCAATTACCTTTCACTTAGCGAAAATATTCGTATTCAATGATATTTATTTTTAATTACAGCTCTCTGTTTTGCTTAACATTTAAATGTTAAATTTGTGTCTTCGGACTGTAGAAGAAAAGTTTGGCATAATTTAAAATTCCAAGCATGCCTCAAAAACAAAATGCTGAATAAAGTTGGGTCGACAAGAACAAATCCTGACCATTTTATCAGGAACTTTGCTTCTGTACAAGACATTTGAATTTTGTTTTACATCATTGACTTGTATATTATATATTATGTAAATTCAACTAAATCTATATTTATTCCTTAAGACTTTCAAAATAAATGTCAGGTAATATGTGTATTCTGATCGATAATATAATGATTTTTTAACTTTATATTATTTTAAACAGATACTTACAAATGTATTATATACGCATACTCATATTTTAGAAACAATTTAAATTTCGTTTTTAATTTTAAATTTCATCGCTTTCTTAAAATATGTAGATACATACTAATTATTAGCTATTTAATGCTTCATTATACATTTTAAAATTGAATCAGCAAACTTAATATTATAATTTAAAATATAACAAGTAGGTACATTCTCAAAAAATGACGGACATCGTCATAATTAATTAATTCAACTTATTCGCGAGATTGATAACGTCTCAGCAATAAGGTTTCATTTTTTCACTGTGTTCATGTAGACGCCCTTATAAACAAAAGCCATATAAGCTTTTCCTATATTAAATCAATGCATTTCACTGTATTTTTCATAATTTCTGATCCTATACTCTGTTAATAATTTCAACGACCTATGAGCCTTTTAATAGTATCCATACATTTCGACCTTTTTGCATATTGTAATCCTGGCATGAAGCCTACCAATACAAATTTTCAACCAATCTACCATCTTTATTACAATAAATATGTGAAAATGGTTTAGTTCAAAATGTTAGAACACCTAAATGTACATAGAATTATGATATTGACTAGTATAATAATATAGTAGGTAATATAATTTAAAATAAAAATACAGATTTTGTATGATCCGATCCGTCAGTACGCGTTAACAGAATTTATACAACAGACAAAATATGGCTTATACCTTCCTATGATAAAATATCTACATAGAACTGTAAAACACAATGACTACAAAACAAAAAAAAATATTTACCTACTGGAACAGATACGTAGGTATATTTTGAATTATTTCATGATAAATTGCTAAACATTGGCTGATTTCCAAAACATTAAGTCGACAATAATATATTACTGTGCTATTTATTTGTATTAAATTACATAAAGTGACATACTATAGAAAGCTTCTGAATTAATAATGAATGAAGCAACGAGATCAGTGCAGGACTACTTCAGATGGAAGAAGATTATTGACAACGCATGTATATGACACAAAGAATATGAATAGAGCGCATTATATTACTAGCTGAGCCAGCTGAAATAACCAGCTATTTGATTAGCTATTAGATCCAGTTTGACGTCCTAACCATATAGTGGTAGATTTTATTATATTAATGAAATAAATATAATACTACCTATAAGCTTAGTCTTGGAGTGCTCGTTACTTCCTGTAATTTAGATATTCGTAACTATCAAAGATGGTAGCATAGTGTTTGCTTCAGGGACTCTAATGTTAGTTTGATATTATGATTTGTTGTTGATTTATCACATTAGCGTGGGTAGGTTTATTTTGTATTTACATCATTATAACAACTAGTAGAGCCAGCTGGGGATAGCCAAATGCCTCGCCAGACCTTGCAGGTCGCTTGGTGTCCTAATCTGATAGAAGTAAGTTATGGATTCTAATAAAATAATGAAAAAAGTCCAATTATCATGCTCGCTAATTACTTTATATTGTAATAGGTAGTTTAGATAGTCATTTTTTTCATTAGTATCATTCTGCTCAATTTAACGTGATACAATAATTGACGCGATAGTTTTATTTTTCGTACATTTAGATAATTGCAGTAGAAATAATAAGTTTTGTTAATTCAATGGAAAAAGATCCTAGTAGATTTGAAAAAATACTAAAAGCTATTTCCCGTAAAAGATTTTTTATGATAATTACCACTCTGAATGGGTAGTTAGTAAATACTTAAACTAAATAAATACCAAAATGTTTAATTTTTATGTAATAAATTGTCTTGGCCAGGAAATAAAAATATTATTATTTATATCACGTAAAAAATTGTAAAAATAAAATTCTCATCATAAGTGTAAAATTGAATTGACTTTATTAGGTAACTATAACGATATGATCTTGGAGTATCCAGCTTCAAGCAATCCGGCATGTAACATGGATTATTCTGGTGTTGTATGATAATATATCGGTTTGCGAAAGAAAACAAATGCCAATCAGTATCCTATTAGTTTGACAGATAAGTGCACATGTCTTGTTTTTAGATTATGTTTTCGTAGTAATTAGAGAGGAAAATGTATTTATTTCTTGTTAAAACTCACACAGACACACAATGTGGCGATTCAGATTTAAATAATTATATAGAATAATATTTGAGATTTGTCTTAAACGAAATTTACATCAATTTGTGGTAGCTGGACGGAATGACGTGAAAAAGTATGGTGACGGATAGAAAACGCGTTTTTATAATATTATCTGTGATTATGTAAGTAATAAAAATATTGTGGTCGATTCAAATTAGTTTAAAATAGTTTGAAATAAGTTCGTGACTCCAAGAAATAAAGTGAAACTACCAAAAAATATACATACTGACGTTTAAATAAGAAATGTGTGCGTTTTCCAATATGTCTTAGGATAATAATATACGTACCTAGATTCTATAAAATTATTATTATTGCTTACCTATTTATTAATTCTCTATGTAATTCTCGACAGCAAAAATTGTAATTCTTTGTAATTATTAATAAATTTAAGCAATATGAAACAATATTATAATAAATGCAATACTATTAAATGATATTATAATATCAGACCGGTTTGACATAAATTGCACCTCCCTACATCACCTACGATCTTGGTCGCCCTAATTCGATATTTAGAAATCGCAATGTAGCATACATACTATTGTTTTGTTTATCATATCGTTAATGACAACAAATGAACTGACATAATAATTATAATTTCACACGAAATATGATTAGCAGTGTGGTGTAATCAGATTATATTTTCTTTGTAATCAGTGGGAGGATATGCATTTCTAAAAGTTAAAAAAATATTGTACCCAAGTGTCCCACAATCTTTTAATATTTCTTTACGAATATATTGGTAATAGAAAGAATACCTATTAAATATTATAAGTGCTGTGGACACTCATTCTGAGAGCGCGACGAAAAACGTCGAAGTGTACGAAAATGTGTATGTATCTACTCAACAGCTAATTTTTACGTTTGATATATTTTTAAATAAGTAACAAATTTATTGATACATCCATAGTATGGTCAATTCAAATCAACAGTTAGATGAAAAATTAGTGTGTTATCCAAAACCTTTATCAATTATTTCATTCAAATTAAAGATAGGTAGTCTTTTTCTAAATGTGGCTTAAAATAATATAAGACGAAAGCGCAGCGCAGCGCATCGGTGCCGTATTCAATGATGTTTGGGTACAATACATCAGTGGTCCCTAACCTTTTTATCGCCGCGGACCGGTCAACGTTTGATAATTTTACCGTGGCCCGCTGACGGGGGGACGTTGATTATTTATATTTTAGATTGTTTTGATTTAATAATTTTAATTTAATTGTATTTAAACATGCCTAAAATAATACATAACATAAATAAAATACAGTTACACCAAAAAATGAATATAAAGTGATTAAACATTTTAACTCACTAGAACGCTAAATCAATGAGAACCCTGAGCTTGTTTCTTTGCAACGAGACGGTTCCATCTGGGGGTAATAGAAGACAATGACACCCGAAGTGTGTTGCTTATGTCCAGTTTATTCCGTTGTTTTGTTTTGGTTGCTGTCATTGCAGAAAACCCCGCTTCACAGAGATAGGATGTCGGGAATGGCAATAGAGATTTAAGTGCTGTGTTGGCAATCTCCGGTTAACCTCTGAGTCCATGGAAAGTCGCACAAACCCGAGAGAAATACACCACAGTAAATAAAATGGAAATAATTTAATGTTCCTTGGGTGGCCCGGTACCATTTGATCCACGGACCGGTACCAGTCCGCGGACCGGGAGTTTGGGACCACTGCAATACATAATGTATGTGCACACCCTGCCCCGAAAATAAATATATGCAGTACGAAACGTTTCTCATTAAAAATCCAAATAAGATAAAAGAGCGAGTGGCGCGACCTCTGGCGGGCAATCAGCAAGTCGCAGCGTGTTACCGACACAAATCACACTTATAGATAGAAGGGATAGAAGGGCTTCCCAACAATTGATGCGACTCAAAAGCGACCCGTAATTAATAATTTCGTTTTTAATTAAGAGATGTTTGTCGATTGTTCTGGTTGTCAGATATGTGTGTTCTATGGTACTATACATCAACGGCGATGCCTTCCCTAGCGAGTCATGGTATCTTACGAAGGCTCACAGAGACCGCATACTGACCTTTGATAAAAGATGTTTGCGGCAGATACTGGGTGAGCTGTAATATAAGTTTGGAAGTAACAATGATATAAAAAAGCAGACCGAGCAGCCTCTTATCATACTGAGAGGAAAAAAGTCGACACTGCACCTGGCTCGGCAAGGTGCTAGGGATACCGCGGGAGAATTTCAATCTGGCTTGCCTGTTCTTCAAGCCAATCAGATTCCGACATCCTATTAGGTCGTCAAAATGTCATCTACATCTCTATATATATAAAAATCTCGTGTCACGATGTTTGTGGTCGAACTCCTCCGAAATGGCTCGACCGATTTTTATGATTTTTTTTTATGTATATTTGTTAGGTATGAGAATAGGTCAACAAGTATATTTCATACCGCTACGTGATTAGGGTATCTCTATCCAGAAATTTTTTTCTTTTATTTTTTTTTAAATTTCTTTTTGTATTTTTTTTATTATTTTGCATCAAAAAATACTTATAACCCAAAATTTTCACGCTCCTACCCCCACCCTCCCATTTTTTAATCCCGATTTTATTATTTTTGTATGAACAAATTTAACCGTCGTTCGTATTTCAAACAGAACGAAATTATTTATGTTGTTGAATGACAGATGGCGCTACGTCCGATAAGAATTCAAGAGAAGCGTCGCGTCATTTTGACATTTCATTCGGCATATCATAACGCAGTGTGTGCAAAATTTTGTACGATTTATTTTCATTTATCTATTTTTATGTGCGTGTATTACAGTGCACAATGCCATCAAGATGCAAGGGGGGCAATTTGGGCCGTCGAACGAATAAAGCAACAAACATGCAAAATAGTAGAGCAGAAAGAACAGACGAACAAATCCAACAAGATAACAAAAACGTGCGTGTAAGCATGTCGCAATTGCGTGCATCCCAATCACAAGAGGCACGAGCTGAACGAAATCAACAACAACAATTGGAACGGAACCAAGCGCGCCGGTTCGTAGTTAACACACGCAGAGCAAATGACCGACAACGCCAACAAGTACATCGAACATTTACATCCGCTTCGTTCCTTCGTCTCGCATTCGATTACGAGCCAGATATTGAATATTCCGCTCATCCGAAAGTGCTGATTGGTGCTATGGACAAAGAATGTCCCCATTGTCATGCGCTCAAATTCAAACATGAGTCAGCCGGATGTGTTGCGCATCAGGAAAAGTGCAACTATCAGAAATTGAGATACCACCAGAACCATTGAACGGCTTGCTCATCGGCACGGTTCCAGATTCAAACCTGTTCCTGAAGTCCATTCGCACATTCAATTCATGCTTCCAAAAGACTTCGTTCGGAGCAACAGAAATAGTTCACAATACTGCGGCAAATGGTCAACAATTCCATTCTACGTTCAAAATCAAAGACCAAGTATACCACAAAGTAGGCTCATTGCTGCCAATGACAAACGAACCACATATTTTTTTACAAATCTACTTCATGGGCGGTGAGGACATCAATCACGTGGATGCACGTTGCGGCTACAATAGCCTCAATTCGCCTAATGCCAGGCGCATCGTCGGCGAACTGGACGCCCTGTTGAATGAGCACAATGAATTATTGAAATTCTTCAAAGCACACATGCACGAATTGCAAAGTGACAATCACGCTATTGTCATCAATCCTGATAAAACACCAGCTGGAGAGCACGTGCTTCGATTCAATGCGCCTGTTGTTGACGACATTGCTGGAATCATGGTTGGCGACCGCACATCGACGCGAGAAATCGTGATTCGAAGAAGAAACAATAATCTGGAGTTCATCGCTGACACACACCGTTCATACGACGCTCTCATCCGCTAATTTTCTGGAAGGGACAAGACGGATATTGCATAAACATTAAACAACGAGATCCTGTCACAGGTAGTTCATTCATTATGAACATCATTACTCATTTTGAATTGAGAAAATGAATAGTTGATGTTTTTTTGTTTTTATCGGCGGTCATCGTCTACAGCGCTCTATTCTTCTTTCTGTCATATATCTCATCCCCACATACTTACGATACATTCGTTATTTTTTATTTAACAACCAAAATATTCACTAGAAATAATTTATATGGCAGAACAACGTTTGCCGGGTCAGCTAGTAATATTATAATATGATGGAACTGCGTGATGTCGGCAAAAACTAATTAAGTACCTAGGTACCTTCCTATATCTATTTATCATTTTTTTTGCATTAGCTCTACAATCTGGCATGGATCTAGACTGACTAAACGGGTTTTTTTATTCAATTGTTTTGTTAACCACTCATCATGTCTTTGCTTTTGGTTCAAACACAATATTGAAAATACAATAGGTATTTCGTTTTACCATAAATGTATTTTGAATCCGCGATCAACGGTTTCAGATTCACACGTTCGATCACTAGGCCACTGTGAGCACTTATCGCAATCGATATGATTTGTGAAAATCTATTATTATGTCATTATTATCATAAATAATTTATTAAAAATTATATTAACAAATCAAAACGTTTAAGAAACATTTCATAAGATATGTGAAAAGATAAGAAAGTCACAGGGTTGTATCGGATACCACATTTTACTTTTCGTCTAATCAACCCGAACTGTTTTTAAGATTCGATCTTCGTAAACAGCTTCAATCGTCTTTTATTAAAAATCTCACACATTGTATACGTCAACTGTTGTTTAAATTGCAGATTTGTAATGAGAAAATAGTTATTTTACGTATCATATTCAAAATTTGATGCATTACAGAATATATTATTGTAGTTTTGTATTTTTTAGAAAATCGCATTCAAAAGATTCAAATCAATTTAGAATATATAGAACTATGAGATTTGAGAGTAATTAACTTCCCAATAAACCCGCTCGAATATTAACCCCCCATAAAATGTCATTTACATAACAAAAATAATGGAAGCAAAAAAAGGTATATTTGACCATAATATATATGTCATAGATGTTTTAAAATGAATTAATAAATATATTGACCAACCTACAGTCTACAGATATGCCCGCTGGTGCTGACAACTCAGTCAAAAATAACACAGAACACAGAAGGCACTGTACCAATAAATTAATAATTAGTGTTACCTGACTAATAAAAATGATCATTTATCCAATGTGACGGAGGGTCGCATATTACTTGGCTATCCCTATCACAAAAGGGCTCGCGATCAGTACTTCATAATACTCGTATTATGATACTGAGTGCCGACAGTTCAAGTGGATTTAAAAATGCCAAAAAACTCGAAAAACACACAGAATACCTTTTATTTTATACGGAACCCTGGAGTTCCAGTTGTAGAAAGTTACACTGTCCTTACAAGTAGCGATAGGTTGGAGGGGCCGACAAACATCATAACCGTTTTAGGATGTGGGGGCCATGTGAGTAGTAGTATAACTATACGCAACAGAAGTGAAACTTTTTGAATTGCTCTTCATTCTCAGACACGTAGTCTATAAAGTACCTACCTACCCTGACAGTCGTCGTAAATTGACTTTTGACTATATTTTTTTATTGTTCTACCTAATTGGCATTTTCATTAATTAAATACTTTTTTTATAATATACACCAAATATCTAAATCTAAATTATTATTTCGATTCAAATGAAAGTTGATGGAAACCATTTCAAACAATCTCAAAAGTCAAAGTAAATATGTTTTTATCAAAGGTATTGAATCTTCTTTCAAATGGAGCATACTACTCAGTTTACCTAGCAAATTGCTGAAGCGAATTGAAGTTTGACATAAGTGCTATTTTAAATGCAAAAAAGATAACAAAACATTCTCTTATTTTTTTTAGAATTGGTATGAAAATTAGAGTTCCCTATTTTCTTATTGTACAGGAAGATTTGCTTCAACAGTTTTATATAATATCCATTTTATATTAAAAATTAACATTTAGAAGTGCGTGATTTTGACATTGTCCACATCAGACGCAATGAAATAATTTGAGATTGAATAAGTATGACAGCTGATGTAATAGATTTAATAATGCACTGTTGCTTGATAACTAATGAGTAACTTGATTTTACTTAGCTGGGAATGCTATGAATTTTTAATCAATTAAATGGAAATTTAATTTAATTTCTGTGGCTAAAGTAAATGACCATTTTTGTGATACATTAAGAATTTAATTATAATAGAGGTATTTCTGCAGTAATTTAATGAATATATAGTATTTGATAGTGTTATGAATAATACGAAATAGTATTACGAAAATATTTCAGTATGCAGCAGACTGTTTCATATATTTTAATACAATAATGGTTTTATATGTAAACTACCAATATTATCTTTTGGAAATATGACTAAGATAGAAAAAGTGTCAAAACCTATCAACTATTTACAGTCACGGTAGGCGCACGTCAATATTTGCAATCTACTTCACGCGTCGAAACTCTCGCCTACACAGAATATCTAAGCAAAATAATATTTTCACAATCATATTTACAAAGCAAACATTATCACTGAGATTCACTCGTCTCCTGCATTTTCTTCACCCCTCGTCATATGAGAATATGCGAGGGGGTGAAAATTCTCTCCACCCCAGTAGACAGTAAGGCGTAAGCCTACCCTACGGCTGGACAAGATATGATTGCTTACACCCTTAGGAAAACCGCATCCGTTTCTGCTAGAGCAGTAATTTTCTTTTATTTAAACACTGGATATTTTTAATAAAAATCTTATCTCAAAAAATATGTTTACATTGACGAGTGATAATAATTATTTGTATGAACATACATAATTTGAAAACACCTCAGATGTATACATACCTACTAGAAAAAATCTTATTTCAAAAAAATACCCGTATAACCCGTATATCCACTGGTATCGTGTCAATATGCTTTACCAATGAAGCTACGGGCCTAATTTTAAATTGTAGGTCCTACATAAAAGCTTATCAAATTGCGTTATTGTTGGCTATCAGTTTTTGTATTTTAAATTAAGAACTTATTCGTTGAATAGAAGTAAGTACCGACTTAATGGTTAATAAAAAAATATTTATATTATGAATCAATTGATACCATTTTCATATCAATTAAAAAAAATTAAGCCGGCAGATTTTTATTTTTAATTAAAATAAATGTCTTAAAATAAAAAAAAAATACATTTTTCAACTATGAAATAATAAAAAATCTTACTGGTATAGAAACCTTATTACGTACATTATACTTTAATGAATAAAGTGCCCATTCAATAATATATATCTAAGATGGAAGTGTAGGTAAAACAACGAACGCATAATATTATTACGTTGTAATTTAAAAAAAAGTTTTTAGATGCATGAGTTTTTTTAAACGTTAGTTTACGCTAGACGTCTCTAGTAGCATGATATTGGTAGGTTGGTACTGCAAGGAATGCCTACCAACTTTGTAATTTAAATCAAATTATTTGAAAAACATCACACAGCATGGTCATTTAGAGCTATTGACAAGGAGAAAAATTGGGTTAGTGGCTTAAATATTTAAGAGTTCTCACCCGGAATGTGAATGATTTATGTTCGAATCCAACTCCGTCTTTTTTAATTTTTTTCTAAGGTGTGTTCTTTTTAAAACTATGTATTTTCAATCACGATAATGCCAGTCTTATATTTGTAAAAAAATATTGTTAAATGACAGTTAAATCAAAAAAAATATTTTGAAAAAGACATGAGAAAGTAAATGATTTAACCATTCAGAAAAATCACCAGGCAGGTCCTAGCTAGGCGTGGTATTGTAGGTATATCTTGTATTTTTCGAAAAATATTGAGTCACTTACTAGTCAAATGTTAGGCATAAAGCCCATTGACGCAGCGAGTGCGGCGCTCGCGCAAAATTTCTACAAGTGGCGCGTAAATCAACGAAAATACAACGTAATCAAATACGCCAGCGCCCACTGGATTTGACGACGCATTTTACGCGCCCGCCGCACGAATCATCGTTTTTTCGCGAATCACCGCTTCTCGGCGATACGAATGAAAGAAAATACAATGGAGTCCATTCATTGAACACAGCGAGCAAAATCACGCTCTGGACGGCGTCGTCGATCGACGGGCGAAAAGTCATTATTTAATAACAGAGAACGCATTGTTTAATTTTATTGCATGTCCTTTATTTCGCTGGTTGAATAATGTCGTCGTAAATATTTATTACAAGCCCCGAAATAATATAATATTTTTATTGCTTTGTTATGAGAGACGCTGTAAAAATAATTGTTTTGTGCTGCTTGGGCCGCTTATTACATAGGTGAAGGGTAATGCGCGGCGAGAGACGTGTGATTATGGTTATGAATAAACACTTAATACGCCGACTTCGCCCGCTCGACGCGTTCTGTGGGCACCATCGCTTAAAGTCACACAAACGGTGTTCAATAGTTAGAATCTTGAATTTTCGATGCCTGCTCGGTTTTACTATTGATGAATTTTAAACACAGTACATTATGTTATGTACTCTGTAAATTTGGAAATAATAAATAATAATAGTATCCATAAAAAAACTCGTAGGTACCTAGGTATGTGATATTTATACGGCCGAGCCGTCAGTATAATATTGTGGTTTATATTATTATGTTAGGTATATAAAAAAAATATTGTAAAGTTGAATAATTATGTATTTTTTTAGAAGAAATTAATATGGTAGTACGTAAACTCGATTGGATATAATTAAAAAGGATTTTAAGTTATCACCAGTGAGGTCACAATATATTTATGTGGTTTTCTCACAGCCTGTGTGTATGTCATCGTTTCGCTTATACTACTGCAACATTGTTTCACTACACTACTGTCATTGGACCTCATTACCTATTTTAGTTATTTTATATTTATTTTACATACTATATACCTACTTAATATATATAATTTAATAATAATAAATATTACAAATATTAATAAAACTATAAGTGATATAGTCTTGAATTAACTTTTTTTTACATAGTGTGTGAAATGTTGTGTTTTTGGGTTAATAGAATCACATATTGTCTTCTTCTATCAACTCTTAATTAGTTTATATTAAATTCAAGCCACGAATCAAGAGCACAAATAATTCAGAATATATTAGAAAAATACTGAAGGAACCTTGATTTTATTATGGAATTAAGGCTTAAGTTTAAAAAGCACGTTTTAAAAACATCAATAAAAAACTGTAGTTTAATCAAGAATATTTATAAATTAAATTACATTTCGGTTATTTCTTATTGGGCTTAACGATATAGTAGAGATCTTTTTCCCTCGTCGAACTGAAGTGAATCCCACTCGAGCAAGTTAACAATGATGAATGGCATGGGAGGAATCGACATTGCAAGTATCTACCGGCGCCGAAAATTACCGACGCCGTTGGCGAGGGCGCCTCGCTACAGCACCGGAAACGTCCGTTCATGTGATATGTACGAGAAATCACTTTATTAGTTATATGGGTCACTTTTACACTTCAGTATGTTCTAATCATTTATGTTAATCGTGGATAAAACCGTTATTCATGTTAATATTTTGTTATTCTGGTTAGTATTTTTAATATATGATTTATGGGCAAGGTTCATACCTCAGACAATAATACGTCTAATATAGCATCAATAATATTACACTAAAATAATAAATAAGTATATTATTATCTTTATTTTACTTGTGGATTACAATATGATAAATATATTTTTTTAATGATAAATATAGCAACTAGTTTCAGTGACTAAAAATACTATTTCGTGTAAGATTGTCTTAAGTTATTCTTTACGCAAATTTATTAAACAAATTAGGTAGATAGTAAACTTTTACTCATACTTTTAATTACAATTTAACGTATTCAGTACTTTTTAAATGAATGCATGCACATAATACAATATACTGCAGTTTGCTTCCGCGTATTATTGAAGAAATCTTTTATATCCATTGCATAAGTTACATAAATTTAATAAATGTTAATATTAGGCGATCATCATAATTATTGTATTTAAACAATCATTAATTATTTATAGCGACGTGTAAATGAAAAATTATTATTTAACTCATTCGCTGCTGAGTAGATAATGATTTTTTAATTAGCACCTTTAAAATGCACGTTAATTACATCGATCGGCCGCCTGGTCATTACGTGCATGTGCGTCTTCAGCGTCCAAAGTATTAAAACAAGTTACAAGCCGTCGGCTGTGATACAAATCGACCTTAGAAACGAAAAAGGACGTAACCCTCAGTTTTTTCAAAATAGATTTTATTGGATAATGATGTTGTATACGACTGAATACACGTTGCGACCAAAACAAACGCCGATTTATTATCATTCTAAATTTAGTTGGAAATTTAAAAACAAAATGAAGGAGATGATATTGTGAGAAAAACGACTTAACCATCATACGTGTTGGTTTTTCTATAATTAACTCATTAATTAAGATCAGACTAGGGATATAAAAACCAAATTAATAATTATCATGCAGTTCAAGGTTATGCCTATTTTGTATTTTAACTTTGACCGAAAACTATAACAAAAACGTTGTTGTGCCTCCTGTAAGAATTGATTTGTGAGGATTAGGCCCCTGTCCCTTCCTATATAATAGCCAAAGTACAACACGCTACTGAATTTGTATCGTTATTGTATAAAGTTTCTAAAAACCTAGACGAGGGTATTCCTAGTAAACTGAGCGATGATTATGATACAAATAATAAATTATTAACTAGCATAAAACGCTGCGAGTTTTTCCCGACTATCCCACACGTTGTAGTACTTTGCGGTTCATAGTTCAGCCGATGAGCGCGGCGCGGCATTGCGATAAGCTCGATGGGGCCCATGGGAAACTTGGGTAACTAGAAGCTTAAAAATAAGCCACTGGAAGAGTTTATGTTATTGTTTTATTTTTAATTTTGATTAATCGGGTGGCCATTCTGTGGTATTATAATTAAACGGGGTGTAAACGTATTTTTGCCTAAAAATGCTTTGTATTATAATAATTATGATAAAATGCCTTAATTTTATTTTTTAATGGAGTAGCATAACATAAATCTAATTACACAAAATAGATTGAAAAATTATATTCCCTGTGATTTTTTCAATAAGTAATTATAATTTATCAGCAAAAAAGCTAGTGCGTGAAAAACGTCACTAGGTACCTATCATTTGATATTCTACTCATTTTATTATAATGTCACTTATGTACAGTTTCAGCTGAAGTTATTGACAACCCCCTATATATATTGTTATCTGTTATGTAGATAGATAACATATTATTATTAATGTTGAAAAAGCCAATAAAATGGGGAGTCATTTCGTGTATGTAGTGTTTAATGTTATCTTGTGAGTAAAAATATAAGTAAAACCAGGGATTTTTTAAAAAAAATAAAGGTGCTGGAACTCACTTCTTGCCAAACAATTTACCTAATATTATATAAAGTCGTATATTTGAATAAACGTATATAGTGATATCCATGGTACCCACATCCTGAAGCGGGCCCTCTATCTATCAGTGGCGAAGACTCCATACTAGGCGATTATTTAAAACCTACCTTCTTAAGAAAAATATATTTTTAATTTTATATTGACATATTATTAAATAATATAATCGCATAATAATAATATATTCAATATGCCCAACGACATCTGTCGTATAATTGTCATAATAATTTTACGATCTTTTCCACTATTTCAATAAGCACCATTTGTGGCATGTCTCGAAAGTTTAAAAAAAATAAGCGACATCTCGTTTCGCTTCACATATTGTATGGATTATGTTCGCGTGAATCGAAAACTTTTTTTATATGATGTTTAATTCTCATAATTTCAAGACGTCTGTGGCGGCCCATATAAATTGGTAAGCTATTTAAGGAGCGCTTACGTTTTACGTAAGTGCACATTTATTCAAAATAATTTATAAGATAATTTAAAAAAATAATTTCTACGGGATTACATATACATATTGATTGTTGTTAAAAATAATAAATAATTTATCTCGTGATTTTTATTTGTCAGTTAGTTTATTCATAGACTAAGACAATTTATTCAGCCAGTTATGTCAGTTGAAATCTGATATTGTATCTAAGTCTGTGTTTTAAATATAGAATTATTTTAAAATGTCTAGTTTACGGGTTAAATTATAAATTCCTATGGAAAAGATTCACAATAACGGATATTTTCAATATATTTTGAGCGTATCTTGCGTTTATATTTAGGAAAATACATATTTAAAATTAATTGCTTAATTTTATACCATCAGTGAGCTTTTGAAATTTCATCGGTTTTTGTGTACCTACCTATTCATCAGTAGTTATGTTGGATTATCTTCTTATTTCCCGTAAATACATCTAACAAGTGTGCTTTCTCCACAGCCTACCTGTTTCCAAAAGTCACCCTTCGCCACTGCTATCTATCACTAAAGTTAAAGGCAGTGTGATGCTCTATACTCTATACTCTATAGTAGCCTTTTTCAAATGGTGTTCGAGGTAAAATTAAAGGTATTCAGTGTATCAACAGACATTAACCAAAAAATGTAATTACACAACCACATATTTTAAAATGTTAATACGCCCGAAGGGAATTAGCGCCGCAGGTGATTTTTTCTACGATTAGAGAAAATTTGTGATGTGCGTTATTTCAATTATCTGGTCGATCTCCCAGGCTAAAGCCCCCCTGTCAGACCCCCTTGGCCATGGTGATTTCCAAAGTTCAGTCCAATTTTCATCTGAAAAATCGTCTCGATTCCTTTTCTTATAGTTAGAGTCTATGGCCGAATGTCTTCTTCCACTGAGTCACCACCGATCAATGTATTTTGAATGATCGAAAAGTGTCAAATGTGGTCCGACGAGTTATGACCAAAAGTGCCGAAACTGTTTTGGTCCTTCAACGAAGCTCTTATTGGGGTAATAATTATTAGATTCATTTGCGAAAATTCGCGTTCACATTCACTTGAAGAAATCGTAATAGAATTCAATGCACATATCAAATGCGATAGTTTTTCATGTCTTTTCATATGAGATGATTCAGGAAAATTAACTTGTACTATGTAATCGCGAACAATTTTTCATCTACTTGTTTTTGAAACATTAAAAATATCGTAAAAAAAGGTGCCGGAAAAAAGCCCTGAGTAAAACAAACAAAATACTTACAATAAGAAGTGAAAAACAAATACAAACCTTTTTTCTAGTGAGGAGACCTACCTTTTTTATTAAATACATTTTCTACAACGGCGACCTATTACAAATCTACTATGAACTGCATAGTATTCATTGAAATACTTAAATATAGTAACGATGACATAAATAGTGTAATCGATATTTTGCTCTATGAAAACATTTATAGTGTTTTTTGTTATTCTATCCTCATGAAGAAGTCTTCGGATGCTTCACGCAGTTACCCTAAACTAAATGGTTCACTCGTAGCATTATCAAAACAATTGGCTCTAAAACCATGTACCTACCTATCATAGTCCTTGGAAGCACTCAAAGTGCCCGAATGATAGTTGTGCTTTCTCTAATTTGTGTAGACGAGTTTATCACACTGTTGACACTGCTCACAAAGCGTACATTAATAAACGAAAGTTTAAATTATTGTACCTTCCGCTCCGAAAACTTTTCGGACGTACGTTATGCCGGGTCCACACTGGCGACATGTTGCGCGACAACCTCGTTAAATTTTACGATAATTATGACAATTATCGTAAAATTTCTTAAGCAATTATGATAATTATCGTAAAATTTAACGAGGTTGTCGCGCGACATGTTGCCAGTGTGGACCCGGCATTAGAGGTTACTCTTCTGAGCAGCTATCGTCTTATCAAAAAAAATCGCATGAATCATAGACTGATCGATGAACGATCCAACTCCCTTCGCACAGGGTCTAGGACTCATGGGACATGGGGAATAGTCTAATGTTTGGCACACGCATTATTTTCGTGGCAATTGAAAATCGTCAATTCTTCCATAATATGGATAATATTATTATAGTGGTAAGAAGTATCATCACTCTTTTCTGCTTCACATTCGCCTTTACCACTAATGGTCACCTGCCTGACAGACTCTCTTCTTGGTTCAGAGATTTTCAGAAATTGCGTCATGTAGGTACTCTTTACTTTAAGGTGAATATTGTCATGAAGGGTTTTTATATGAAACAGATAAGGTGTGTTGCAACTTCCATATATTTATTTTTATTTTGATTGTATACATTAACTTTAAGAATTGTAACCGATTACGAGCCGAGACCGAGGTTGTTAAGATTTAAGGAATGGTTCTGTACCGAGACAATAACGAAATCATAGTACAAAGTCAGCTGTATGGGATCTAGGCAATGACATTTGTCATTGGATCTAGGCATTGCTCTACAATGTGACATCAAACTGACTCTTGTTTCGTTCTTGTTGACGTGGTGTCAGTTAGAGTAATGTTGGCCTTCCACCTGGACTGGCCCACTTGGACTATGACCTGGTCAATACCTGCTACACTGCTTGAATAATATTCTAACCATGTACACTGCAATTATAATAATTTACCTTGAATAAACAGCGTTCTCCGCTATACGTTGTAATATGACACTTCAACCCGCCTTTCTCCGCAAATAAACAGGCGTTGGCTTAGAACCTTATCCTAAGCCGTATCAGTACCTACCAAAGTAATCGTTGTTTACGGATGTGATAAATTATGTTAGAACCAGCGCTCAAAATGGAATATTTAACGAGCCGGAGCGTTCAATAATTTTACGAAAATATTAACATAGTTATCTAATTGCATGTGTATTTTATAAAAATAAGTGTGTTAGATTTTTTACATTATATGGAAAATCCAGCTGAGACAGTCAAATTAATATATCCACGAGACGGAGCGATAATTTTGGGGATTTTACGATCCGGAACGGCGCTCCGGTGCGCTCCGGTCCATTTCGAGCCCTGGTTAGAACAAGGCTTACCGTTGATCGTACATAAAAGTTTATTAAAACGATCGAGTATCTATCTACACCAGTATGTTGTATTTATTAAAATTTATTTGAATTGTCTAACTAAATTATGGCTGATAGAAATGAATTATACTATTCACTATACAAAGCTACGATACTCGTACACTACCCACCATAAAAAAGACTCAGATAAAATTACAGTTTGGATGGCATTGATAAATACCTAATGCACGATTATATATGTACATATGAAAATGATTACAATTTCATAAACGTATATCAAGCAGTCAGCGAATTTATCTGTTTGTTTTATTTAGTTTCGATTAAGTTACTATAAAAAACTGCGACTGCCGGACTTTTTCTTTGTCAACGACACATAAACAGTCTCGGGCGAGTGTCGTCAAAGAAAGTTCTTAGTATTTTTGCCAGTCGTGTTTTCCTTTATTCTTTTCCTTTTTGGGCGGAGGATTTAATGATTTAAATGCATACTTAGGAATCTCTTACTTTTAGAGTTCATTAATGTTCGCTTTCATTTCGTTAATCCGAAATCCATTCTTTATATCAAATTAATTATGTAATTCGAAATTAATATTCAGATACTTAAACAATTTTAACTTATAACAAAGATGTATAAATAGCTGTTACAATGTATTTTTAACGTCTGTTTTTAATATAGTTCTTTATAGGCGAACTAAGTTGGTCAAATTTCGAGTCTTGCATAACCGCGGCCATGGGCCGCATGCGGCCCAAAATAACAAGTACATCATCAACAAATTATTCATTGAATATGACAAAATTCTAATTTCATATATTATACTAAATTTTTTCGTACAAATACATACTTACGTACGCAATGCTGCATGGCGAGTGATTGAAGTAGCTGATATGTTACAATTAAATTAAAAATAATAAAATGTATATCTCGTCTAGTATAACATATCATTATTTTTCAGCACTTTTACCCATTGCGGCCCGTGAAAAATTAGAAAATGTATAAATTGACCCTTCTTTCAAATAGGTTGTGCACTACTGGTCTATGTTATCTAGGTTATGTTGAAAGAATTTTAAATTAAAGACAATTAAGAATATTATTATAAAAATAAGGCATAACAACAAAAGGTAAATACCTATAATAATCTCCCTCATTCTCAAAACAAAGGAACTGGAAAAGCCAAGATCTTTAACGAATGTAAGGTGTTTTTTTGGTATGTCATTCGAGAAAATGACAAGCATGCACGGTTATCTAACTCGCGTTATGAATTACTTAGCAGTCGTGATACTTAGCAGCTATAATTGGTCATCAATATCACTCGATTTAACAAGGTTGAATTTATTTTTGAGGACAAGGCAGAGAGAAAAAAAACAAAGAAAAATATCAACAAAAACTGTGTACTTTTTTGACTACCTATTATGTCAAAGGTATAGTTAGAAGTTCTCTCTGAACATGGCATTATCACTTACCTTCCGACAGTAATATTATAATGAATCACGTAAATAAATCTATTTTTTTTCTACAATTCAGTTCCAAATGTTTTTAAACATCTTTCAACAAAGTAATATTTTTATGTTATAATACGATTTCGATGCTAATGATGTAATAACATAAAGTTTTAGATGGTGTGCATTTTCTTTTAAAATCATTCATATGGTGTATTTTGACTCATCTCGATTATGATTTAATTAGCCAAAACTTTTTACATTTTATTATGGAAATAGTAGGCATACATTTTTTTTTTCAAAACCAACATATTAAAGATATTTAATTGCATGCTAATGTGCAATTTCAAGATTTAAGCTATGTTCAAACAAGTTTAAAAAACAAAAGGTCGTATGCGACTTGAAATCTAAAATGTTAACATAATGTGGGAAAGTAATCATCGCTATGAGAACGCAACTGAATCCACCTCGAATATATACAGCCCCCTGAATCGCTCGTTAGCACCCACTTTGGGAAACTGAATTAGGGGCATCTTTTCTCCACTTTTTCCCATGCTCGTTCATATTTAAAACACCTAGTCCAAATTCAGTCCACTCCGAAATTTAAATTTGTGATAATTCCCTATATTATGTTCCAATGTAAACATGACGTTATGCAAATTGTTTTCTAGAATCATAGTAAGTATTTCAAAATCGCAGTAGGTGGTACTACACAAAAATGTTCACAAATAACAGGCTAATAATTAATTTCGTTAATTAAACGAAAGCAATGCCAATAAAAGGGATTAATAACTATTTGCAATTACATCTCAGTCATTAAAAGCGGAGACAGAATTTATTTTATAATATTATTTGGAAATGTAAATTCCGGTATTTACACAACCGAACAAATAATAACGTTTGGGCTTCGAGGAACTGAAATAATTGATTTGTGAAATAGACTTACATACGATACAGAGATTTACCATAGTTTAGTCGATTGTTTTAACGGTTGGTATTGAAGAAAACATTCACTTAGGCTTAGTTAGACAGTACTATTTACGACATTGTGCTCATCATGGGTAAAATAATATTATTTAATCGTTTTAAAATTTATATTTTATTTCATTTCATCAGATATCCATTATGCACACATAACAGATTATTTCTGAGTTCCCTGATTATGTGATATTATAATTAATTATATTTCTTCGGCCATATCCGCAAATTAGTTGGAGCATATGGACACCGTGCGGCGCCTCCAAGAATCCCTGTCGCTCGCCAGTCGTCTTGTTTCGTTCCAGGTCAAACCAGAATCCCGTAACTCTACCGTACGCGCTCTATACCTACTATACGTATGGTATTTAGCGGCCTTCGAAGACGCCGAAATACGGTCGGCTTGAAGAACAGGCAAAACTATTTATTTTATTGAACGAATAATTCACAAGATTTAAGAATGTAAGATTCTATAGGTATATTGAACATACATAAATTGAAAACATTTCATGCGTACCTATAAAGAAACCTCACGTTGAAGTTTACAATTGACTCGTATTTTGGGTATTTTTATCATTCTTTTCATTTTCATTTCATTCACACTTATATGAAATCATTATGATGATTTCATATAAGTATTATTATCCCAATATCCATTTTTTTCCGTTTAGTAAATGCTTTCATTCATCTTGCTGAGATAGCGATTGGAATCGTATAACTTCTATAAAAACGTTGTACAGTGGATAAGAAGATAATATTTTAGTTATTCATATACGACCAACAAATCTAGATCCCCGCAATATAATACATACCTAATTGACATTTCTTATTAATCGGCCATTTTGAAATAATGACACGAAAACTAATATCTTTTAAAATTGATGACATGTGGAAAATGTTGGTCAATTGTTAAATAAAATAAAATTGAGTATAACAAAGCTAAATAGTGTTCATTCAAATGATTGGTGGTTGTGTTATGAATTAACCTGATGCGATGCGCACCTAGTCGTAAATAGGCAATGTTTAACACAATAAGAATGGATATTCATTTAATACAAATAATTTGAAAAAAGAAAATCATAACGAAATTTTGAGCACCATTTTTTTTAAAATCCATCTCGAACAGTTGCGTTGAGCTCAGGGGCACTCAGGGCCCGCTAATAAGCGTAAATCTGACCCTGCCCACTATTAGTGGAGGGTAACTGTTATATGTGTACCAGGAAAAGTTCTAGTAATGATCGTCCATAGCCAGCCGATCAGCAGGCAATCGACCGAAACTTACCAGCGCACCTATTTTATACACAAGGCCGCTATTGGCAGCTATCAAAGGTTGTTTATCATATTTATGTATTAACGTATTATATTGTTACAATAAGTTAGCCGTCTAAACTGTCAAAACTGTCTATCTCGCTCTAAAAGTTAACACAACCAAGAGAGGTTCTGTTAAAACATAGAACTTTTTGACAGTTCAGACGGTTAACTTATTGTAACAATTAACCGCCTCAACACATAAATATGATAAACTACTATCATTTACCTCCATTTTCGAAAGTGAATAACATGCTGTCACTTTTATTTTGTTATCTGGTTTTTCGTCTGAATTTTAGGATTCGGAGGTGAACAAATAACACACCGGAATTGTTTTGGAATCGGCAAGGTATATTTAAGTTAATATTATATAATAGTTACATTTTTAATAATTTATTTTACGGAGGACGAAATGTACGTGTTTGCGATTTGGCTGTTGCAGCGTTCTGCCCGCCATCTTGTGTTTCGCTTTCAACGAGAGCCGTTTTCGAAAAACGGCGACGTTGCAATATTTTTCAACGGTCATAATCTACGGCATTGCCGGCTCGGCTCTATTATTATTTATTTTCGTAATCAGCGCTTTACTATTTGTTAGATTTGATACCGACTCGGCCCTCTCCAGATACACAAAGACATCCCCAAATGGGGACCATACGGGGGTGTAACACTACCCTCGATAGCCACCGATAACGGCCTTGTGTATAGAATATGTGGTATTTATTGAGAATATTATGTTTGCTCCATTGATTCCAAGCGATTCGCTTATGGTTTCATAAGCTGTAAGTGAGTAGGCAGGGGCGGCTCTACCTTAAGAGACCAAGGGGACAGTCCCCCCCATCATTCTTTAATTAATATTCAATTAAATATTCATGTTACACATGCCTGCCACAATACATTGACTTTGTTAAGTATAAATTAATTATGAATTTTATTTGTACCGTTTACCCATCCTTGATTCTTGTTTCTTAGCGCAACCCTGTTAATGCTTCAGTCTACCTACATAGCAGTTATACGTACAATGATAATCTCGGATTGTGACTTCTGAGAACCGAGTTCCTTGTGGCCGGGACCTTCTGAGACGTACCCGTTCAAATCAAAGCAAATATTTATGCTAGCAAAGCAATTATGAGACGCTATATGCGATTGTCAGTTATGATTCTCAAAATTCTCTATCGCTATAACTGTGTAGAACATTAAGCACGTCATATACACGTTTAGCTTTACATGTATTGGTGGTGGTCCGGGGATGCGATTCATTATACCCACCCCTGCATAAATGTTAGTACCTAGGTAAAAGTTGACGTACATATTATTATTATATTATCTTGTTGGTCGGGGCATATCCTGTCACAAGTTGTTTTAGTTTGCCAGTCAGACGTCAGTGAATAGTGATCAACGGTCATTCATCTATTAAAATAAGTTTTAAATTATATTTGTTAATAGGTATACACTCTCTATATGTATTGTGAAGTACTATTTGTAGATAGTCACGTTAGTAAAATAATTTTGATAAATAATATTAAGTAGGTACTATGATGAATGAGGTGGATTATTTATTGAAATATAAGTTCAGTACATTGACATTTGAAGATAAACTAGAAATGAAACGATTAGGACCTCACCAACCTAGTGATTTAGTTATTGTGTATGAACTAGTGAAACCAAAAAAACAAAAATATTTAAATCGGAATGATTTACTAAAAAAACGTGGTCGACTGCAAGTGTATCCATAAAAAGACTGTTTTGTTTTCCTTGTGGTTCGTGCGAAATTGGAATCCGTGGCCTATAAGTATTATATATTTCACCCCATCTGACCCCACTTACTAAAATATGCTAGAGCCGCCACTGTGAGTAGGTATGTAAGCAATGTGGATTATAAAAAATACACCAACACCAGGGAAACCTCCAAGCGATGCTGGGTATAAACGCAAGTATAAAGATAAATTCCCACTTATATGTCAAGTTGGTGAAGACTATCAGAATTCTCATCTCATGTCAAATATATGGTTATGAAAGTAAACACATACAGTGTGTCGAATTCCTTAAATACTATTTTCTCTAAGCGAGTGTAAACGGCACTTTTCGTATTTCAAGAAATGTAAACACGCATTTCAACTGTCAGCTTGACATCTACAAAAAAATTAAAATTTCAACTGGCATGATGGATGTATATTTAACTACACAGTGCTGTTGTCACCTGCATGCTATTATTAATAATATATAATTAAATGCATTTTTTAAAGATGCGCCAGAAAATACTCATTAATTAAACACTCAGAAATTTTAAGTAGTTGAAAAAGTTTTTATAAATCATCATCAGCCGGGGTCAATCCACTGCTGGATGAAGGCCTCCCCAAGCTTTCTCCAACTCTCTCGGTCCTGTATCGTTCGCTGCCACGTATTTCCGCCGAACCTTACCAGTTCGTCAATCCAGCGGCTTTTAGGGCGACCCTGTGGCCGTTTCGTACCCCTTGGGTACCATTGGATGACGGCATTTGTCCAGCGGCCGTCCCTTCGGCGAGCAATGTGCCCCGCCTATCTCCATTTCAGCTGTTCGGCAACGTCTATTACATCGCGTACTCTTGTCTGCTTCCTAACCCACTCGTTTCTCTTACGGTCCTTTCGGCTGATGCCCAACATGCACCTCTCCATGCCTCGCTGTATGACTCTTAGCCTTTGGACATCTCTCGTGTTGAGGGTCTACGTCTCGCAGCCATACGTGAGCACGGGTAGCACACATTGGTTGAACACCCTACGCTTAAGACATAATGGTAGGTCACTCTTGAAGATACTATTCAGACGTCCGAAAGCACTCCATCCCAGCTTTGTTCTTCGAGTGCATGCTTCCGTCTATGGACACCTGCTGTCCGAGATAGATTTAGCTGCTTACTTTCTCGAGTTGGGTACCAGAAATACAGATATTCGCAGGGTCCGAAAAACAGTTCCTCATCACTTTTGTCTTTGAGACATTTATCTTTATTATTTATATTTATCTTTACCGTTAATTGGAACACCTTTTTCCTCCCAATCAAGTTTCCTAAATAAGTCCTCAAGAGTAGCGGTCAATAGTTTAGGTGAAATGGTATCATCTTGCCGGACACCTTTGTTAATGGGGAGTTTACACGACCGTTTGTGGAGTTTCACGTATGCTGTGGCATCACTGTATATACTGTTTAATATGTTTATGTAGCGTCTGGAAATTCCTTGGTTGCTAAGGGCGTCTATAATTGAGAATTTTTTGATGGAATCAAACGCCTTTTCATAGTCTATAAAACCAAGATATAATGGCAGTTTGTATTCCTGGTAGCGCTCTATGATTTCCCTGACGACCTGTATATGATCCATAGTACTGTAGCCTCTTCTGAATCCGGCTTGCTCTCTTGGTTGGTTCTCGTCTAGAACTGTTACAAGACGGTTTGAGAGTATTTTCGTAAAAACCTTATACAGAATTGGCAGTAGACTAATTGGTCGATAGTTTTTCAGATCTTCAGTGTCTCCTTTCTTATGGAGAATAATAATGGAGGCATTTTTCCATGACTCTGGGATGTTCTCTTCGTGCAGACAAGACGTAAACAGACGTGCGAGCACTTCGCTCACCGTCCTCCCGGCCCGTTTGAGAACATCGATAGTCAGCCCATCTTCTCCCGGGGCTTTCCCACTCTTCATGCTGTTAAATGATAACATCTAACCACCATTCAACACTGTTATCCAAGCTATGTGGATAACAGGCACCGCTAGCTCAGGGTACTGGGTTTCCACACTATCTCCCTGATGAATTCCAATCCTGTTACGGAAAGGACCATCGAAATCAATTGGTATTCGATGGATAATGTCTACCATACCGCTGCAGCGGTTAATTTCGAGCACTGAAAACTTGACTCTATTGGACGCCAAAGCCTTTTCTATGAAAGAAAAGAACATAAAAGAACATAATATTACGGGATACAATTAAATTAAATGAAACACCGTGATAATTTTAACCTCACTGTATTTAAAATAAATGCAATTAAAAGTCAATGATACATAAATGGCGACATGACGCCATAGAAAAATCACCACCGTTCACAAACGACGAGGTTATAATACATAAATATTTACGTTATACAAAAGACACAATATCAGCGTCTGCTAACTGAAATTCTAACACAATAAGTTCTCAGCAACTAACTTAAACTTAAACCAAAATATCCACACGTGAGTGAGGTTATAATTAAAGCAAAGACTTAAAATTAATTAATACTAAAAAATGAAATGTATTTACAGCCGCATAGCGATTCCGCTATGCGGGATGTGCTCCTCCCACGTCCACTCGTGTCAAGGGTCAACCAGAAAAGGGCGGAAATCCAAACAAAATTCGATCGCCTGACATCGATCCCCCCACCACTCAAACAACCCGGAAGCTTGAAGTGCCAATCGCAGGATTTTTGTGTTGCCCGCGAGAGAAAAACCTCTCCACTAATTACAATGGTTAATTAGCCCGTTGGTGACGTCTGCAACGTCACAATGCACATTATAACATATTCCACCTCTGTGGTAGTAACCTCGGGAAGAGAATCTCCATATTCTCCGTTCATCGGAAGATCTGAATTGATGTCAGTGTCATCTTTGTATAGAGCGCTGTAAAACTCTACAACAGTGTCCAGTAGATTATCCCAGTTACGCACAATACTTCCATCTTGCGCTTTTAGTGTCGTGATCTGCCGTCTCCCTATTGACAGATGCTGCTTGTTCTCATGTAAGCTCCTTCCTGACGCAACAATTGATTCTACAAGGTTCATATTGAACTTACGAAGATCTTCTCTTATGTTTTTACGTAGAGTTTTGCACAGCATGGAGTACTCGAGATCATTTGCAACTTGTTGCTCGCTTTTCGTACTCCTGCGCAGCTTCATAAGATCTAACGTTTCCTTTGAAAGTTTGCTTACTCGTTCAACCACAGCAGCAACTGTCTCTTCCGAAGATTCTATAATGATTTTTGTTATTGCTTCGGTGTTTTGTAGGGAGATTGGGGTCATTTTCAGCCTGGAAAGCCGCTAGTCTGTGCTCCAGCTCTTGTTGAAATTTGACTCTGCTTCTTAAGCCTCTACGGACTCTGGGCTTCTGCATCAGTTTGGATATCTCACGTTTGATGCTAAATCGTACTTTACACCTTACCATTTGGTGGTCGCTGCCAGTATTAAATCTGTTAATGACTGTGCAGTCTAGGAAAATATCCTTCTTGTCGGTGAGGATGTAGTCGATTTCGCTGGTTCGTTTTGCTGGGCTTCGCCATGTCCATTTTCGGGAAGGCTTCTTTTTGAAGAATGAGTTCATGATGTAGAGATTGTGGTTTTCCGCAAACTCCACTAACATGTCTCCTCGGCCATCCCTGGCGCCATGTCCGAAGTGCCCGACCGCTACATCATCCTGGTGTTGAGATCCGATTCGTGCATTAAAGTCCCCCATGATGATTGTGAAGTGACATTTCCGTTTATTTTTCAACGTACTGATTTCTTCATATACCTCCTTCACTTCTTCATCAAGTGAGTTTTGAGTGGGCGCATAAACTTGCAAAAGCAGAATCTGGTATCTTTTGCTGAGCTGAAGTGTTAAACTTGCTACTCTATCTGAAGAGAAATCAAATTCAACTATGCGATCTTTCCAGAGTCTGTGGATTAAA
The DNA here is from genome assembly GCF_057557595.1 of Rhyacophila brunnea. Taxonomy (NCBI): domain Eukaryota; kingdom Metazoa; phylum Arthropoda; class Insecta; order Trichoptera; family Rhyacophilidae; genus Rhyacophila; species Rhyacophila brunnea. The sequence continues at coordinate 122,237 of NW_028232796.1, read as the reverse complement.
AATCCGACACCGCTTGTGCGTCCGGTCTTAGTCCCATTATAACAGAGTACATGTCCGCTGTGGACTTTGTAGTCCTTGTCGTCTTACCTCGCTGAGCCCGAAAACGTCCCAATGGATTTTTTCGAGTTCTTCTTTGAGCTCTAGAAGTTTGGCGTTGCTGGATAATGTTCTCGCGTTATAGGTGGCAATGGTCATCGGTAGGCAGCCGTTACCGTCTTTCCGGGGATTCTTAGCACCCTCTGCCTTCCCTTGCTGATTGCTGCCATGATCAGTGTTAGGTTGGCCTCCGGAGAATAAGGGCCGAGATTTTTGTTCTTGTTCCATGGGGGTATTTGGACATAACACACCACGCTGTCCAAACGGGTTGGTGTGTGGTTTTCTGTCTGGGTTTTCCTTCCCGTAGCTAAGGGGTCTCTCGTTTTAAGGCGCCAGAGTTTCGCCTTTCACCCTTCTCTATTAGCTACAGATGAGTTATACTGTCACAAGACACACCGCATCTGCATTGCCCAGGGGACGCCGCGTGGAGGCTAGATATAGGATTTGTTGGCCATCTATAGAGTAGCATCTCAACACTTTATAGAAATGTACCTATTGGCATTAGTGCATTTCATCGAGGCCCTAGCCAACCATTTGCCCGCCATTCCTATTTTAACACTTGTTTAACACAACTTGTTAACACAACATTTGTTTTATAAATAACTACCATGGTATAATTAAAAATTCAAATTTCACAAAATCTTTATTGTAATTGCAGCAGTGTTGTATATGAACTAGATTCTAGAATATAGACAGGGAGCACGTTATAATACAGAGTTTAGGAAGTGTCAAAATATACTATTTTCGTTAGATTTTAGGACGAAAATTTAATAATAAAAAAAACATCCGAAGCAGTGGAGCACTACACATTTTCGGTGTTCCGGCTCCACTCCTGCTCCGGGAAAATCTCATTGCTCCAGTGCTCCTGCTCCGACCTCCGCTGCAACGCTCTGGAAAATATGAACCCAATCGTCTTAACTTCTGAGCTCTTAGTGACTTGTGATGCAATCTTCGTTACCATCGCATGATATGTCACTATCAGTGACGTCCCTAGACAAAATGCCGCCCTTAGGCAGCACCAAAATGCCGCCCCATTTTTATACAGTATTTTTTATCATCCTTTCATGACTCCAATATCAAAGAATTACCAACAAAATATATAGGTACCACTAAAACATACAAAGTTAAATTTGTGCCAAAAGTGGGGATTTTTTGACGTTGGAAATATAGTGGCTTCTTACATGCATTTTTGCGATACATCAATTTACTCTGTCTTGAAGAATTAAGGGTGATCCGTGTCGCTTTTCTTCTTCATGAAACATGGCAACATTTGTGATGATATTTTTAGTCTGAGACCGCAGAGGTTTAGGCATTATTACATCTATAATCGATATAATGACGGCGTAACCTTCTTTACAGACTAAGGGCCGTATGTATGAGATTCCCCAATTCTTTATAAGCTATTTAACCGATGTTCCATCATATAACGTATAACACTGTTTGTGACGTAAGCAATCTGACGTCACGCGAAATTCAAAATGGCTGCTTCAATCTGTCACTTTCACGTCAAGCTTTACCGGCAAAGCTGTATGTATTGCCATATGGAAATGTTTACTGGTAATACTGTATCCTTTCGTACAGTAGAATTATAAAATAAATGTTATAAAATAACTGATAAATTATTAAAAGTTCATAATAATTATTCATTTATAATTATTAAATTTATATGGTACCGTTCGCACACTTTCAGACACATTTACAATTTCAAAATTTTAAATTATTTATCGGGGAATGAAATTTTATAAGATTGCCATAATACGAACACCATGACACATGAGATGTCACATTCGTGACGTCACTTAAGGGGGGACATGCTCGTCGAAGGTTAAAATTGAGTTTTTATTGTATTTTCAAACCATGATCCTGGACACTCCTTAAACGTTGTAGATAATCTATTTATATAATTGTGAAGCCTTATTATCCTTTATAGTTATTTTAAACATTTGATGACTGCATAAAGTATTTTTGTTACATAAAATAGTATTCTTTTAAACCTCTCGCTCTAATGTTTTAGAATATAGTCATATTTCGGTACATAACTGTGCAGTGGTGTAAAGATTTTTTACGTTTATTAATTTTTAAACGCATTTATGAAACCATTAGTATAATTTATTATGAGATAATTTTTGTAAAATATTCACGATAAAAATTATATTGATAATCTCTGTGATCCCAAATTTGACAAGAATTAGGCATTTTATTATTAAAAAAATCGGCAAAATTAACACATTTGAAGATGATTCTAAAGATATTTATTATAAGCTATGTCTTTGACCATTCAAGTGTGATAAACATTTTATGAATAATGATTGCTTTATAATAATTATTGACCTAAGAATAAGGTAGTGTTTTTTTGAAATACGCCATTTCTTTTGTCATTCCCTAGTGGTTAAGCTACAACATACGGCCGTAGCCATAAATTGACAAACTATAATTAAAGTAGGGAGTAAAATTATGTTAACGCGCGTGTTTGAACATGTACCTAACCGATTTTTTTTTATTTTTTTTTAAACGGTACATGTTCAAACACGCGCGTCAATATCATTTTACTCCCTACTTCAATTATAGTTTGTCAATTTATGGCTACGGCCGTATGTTGTAGCTTAACCACTGGGGAATGACAAAAGAAATGGCGTATTTCAAAAAAACACTAAGTACCTTATTCTTAGGTCAATAATTATTATAAAGCAATCATTATTCATAAGATGTTTATCACACTTGAATGGTCAAAGACATAGCTTATAATAAATATCTTTAGAATCATCTTCAAATGTGTTAATCTTGCCGATTTTTTGAATAATAAAATGCCTAATTCTTGTCAAATTTGGGATCACAGAGATTATCAATATAATTTTTTATCGTGAATATTTTACAAAAATTATCTCGTAATAAATTATACTAATGGTTTCATAAATGCGTTTAAAAATTAATAAACGGAAAAAATCTTAACACCACTGCACAGTTATGTACCGAAATATGACTATATTCTAAAACATTAGAGCGAGAGGTTTAAAAGAATACTATTTTATTTAACAAAAATACTTTATGCAGTCATCAAATGTTTAAAATAACTATAAAAAATAATAAGGCTTCACAATTATATAAATAGATTATCTACAACGTTTAAGGAGTGTCCAGGATCATGGTTTGAAAATACAATAAAAACTCAATTTTGACTTACGACGAGCACGTGGGCCGTTAACAGCTAATTACGTTTGTACTCATGCATACAAACGTGCAGTATATAGCCTATAAGGTTTTTGGGAATCTCATGCATACGACCCTAATACCGTGGACCAGGAGCGGTAGATGGGATACTTTGTAAGAAGAGGGTGCTTCCTTAGTTTCGACGGCCAACGCAATTTCCGTGCGCACTGGTTAATAAGTCAGACTGTAATTATTCGAAAATCTGTACTTCTCGTTTATAGTCACCAAGCACGTCGAAAGACAACAGAAGTAAACTAGACATCGCTAATTCGACAAAATAATTACAGTCCTGTTAAACCTTTTAATGTTAATTAATACATTTTGTGTCCAACCAGTGAGCTGATTTTTTAATGCAAAGATATTTTTGTAATTAAGTTTACGTACTTAGCTATTATCTATATATACCAAATGATTCTCCTGGATTTGCCGTCCTTCGAGTAACTGCCGCCCCCAAGCGACGCTCAATCTGCCTACCCCCACGGGACGTCACTGGTCACTATATATGCAATTTGTTAATTATCTGAGTCCACAAACGATGCCCGGGCCTTCAATAACTAAGGATTATAGAAATTATTCCATCTACGCTTTGCCTGTCCTTACTGGAGTGCTCCCGCTAGACTTGCATATTCAGGTCCGCGATGCCGCGACCTTTCCGCTCAAAAGCCTGGGGGCGGAGTTTTTAGGTATCACAATATATTGAACCGGAGTCTCTGAGTCTCAGATCCATGGGCTGGTGCGCTCGAAAAGATTCTGTACGCACTCTGCCATAATAATATGGCGCAGTTTGATTCCAGACCATGAATCTTCTTAATAATTCTTAGATTGACATGGTGGTTATCCATCCAAATTCTGTCTGCATAGTTTAATGGATTTTCCTTATTACTTGAAGGATATCGAAAACACCATCTGGTAGTACCTACATATATACACATATGACCATTAAAAGGGATGACCTTCTTTAGCCGGTCTGATTTTCAGGTAGACCAGTCGGCCCTTGAGACGAGGGAAAATCTGTCAGATTTAAAAAAGTTTGCATCTTCTTAGTACAGCTGGCGAGAAGGTCTCTTCTAACCATCTTCTCCTCAAGGCTTGACCACAATTATTAATAGATTAAATTAAAATAGGAATGTCACCAGTAAAATAGGAACGACAGTCAAGGTTTTACGAGGTTGCTTCTGGGATATTTTCAGCTCAATATTGAAGGACGTCTATAAATTTTCGTTATGACGCAATATAACGCACACACAACGGGTGTGAAGACTAGGCGGGAAGTGGAAGGAAAACCTAGCTTTATTTCATGATTATATTTTAATAGATAGCTCTACTATTTAGTATCACTTTATTTTGTTATGGCAATAATTATGATTGCTGATGACTGATTACCTATAATTATTAAAATATTATAAAAAAATAAGACCATTCAAAAAGAATAAATCTAATAAAAATGTCATTGTATTGTTATTATAATATTATGTTCTATTATTCTCAGCTTTTTATCCTTTACAAGAAATATTACCTTTATAGAATAGTTTCAAACTTAATCTACTAGGTCTTTCATCCTAGAAACTGAATTTTGCTGGTGGACTTTGTAAAGGTAGTGGCGTTAAAATTTTATTATAAAGACTCGCTTGAATCGACATAGGTCACGATATAAAAAAATGTGCCGCTACTGTGTTTCCGTTCTAGAATTTTATTTCCATTGCATTTCTATGGAAAAGACATTTCAATAGATAGGTAGAACTTTTCCCATTTAATGACCGTTATAAGGGAAGAACACGAGAAACTATTCGGTATCGTCAGTGTAGTAAATATACCGCCGCCTTTAGAGCCATGATAATAATGTACACATTAATATTATTATAATATAATATTGAAATGACAAACACTTTCATGATGTTTAGTTACAAGCTATAGGCACATACTAATAAAACTTACAACTGGGCATTTTAAAGCCGTTTGTTATTTTTGACAACATGTCTATCCATCGAAACACAAAAACAGTGAATGAAAATAATAATATAAAATCTTTTAATATACAGGTATATTTAAACAGTGTTATAGCTAATAAAAACATTACTAGTTTCTTAAAAATGCATCTAATAGTTTTACATATAAAAAATCTTTCTTTATAAACTATCTGAATCATGGGTGGGCAACCCGCGGCCCGCTGGGTGTCAACTTGTGGCCCACGGAGCAGTGAGAAAATAAAAATAATATCAAATGCTGCCGCTAGATGTGCTAATTTTGCAAATTGAGATTTGATATTGGCTCGCTCGAATTTCGAATCGAAAACTATTCGTATGCGTTCCTATACCATTCATCCGATTGCAATGAAAATTTGTTGAATTGTTATGCATACGCCAGCAAAGGTTTTTGAATTAGTACAACCATCTTCTTCTTCTTCTATTCTATATTTTTCTATTCGTATGCGTTCCTATACCAAATTTTGAAAATCCATGCTTCTCACATGCACAGCCTGCTGTATGTGGCCTACACACGCGTTGGAAAATCTTCTAATTTATTCGTGTACGCATCAGACGGAAAAACAAAAAATATTGTGTACCCATAAGCACTTCAATAAACAGAATTAAAACACAAACTCTTTCTTTCTTTGGGTGGCATTGCAACGCATGCCGGGTACTCGCTAGTTACTAATAAATTCCGAAATATAATTTGTAAGTAGAATATTATTCAATCAAATTAAACTACTAGTACTAAACTAATAGTTGTAGGTAGGTATGTATTCTATCGTAATAGCGATAAAAACACCTTAAATTTTAGAATCGCTCTAAACTGCATCTAAAATTTTACAAAGTGTACCGAATTTATTTATATTTTATTCATAATTGAACAAGTTTTCAAATAAACACACAAAACGTCGCGGTAAGGAACTCTAAAATGGAAAACATGTTGTACGTGGAAACGAATTTGTATTATTTGAAACAGATAAAAGATTCTTATTTGTATTTTCTTTATATTTAAAAGTTTACATATAAATTGAAATGTATGTTGCAATATAGAATGGAATAAAATGAAAGTTTGAAAGAAAATGGTGAAATAAAAGGAAATTTCTTAGTGTAATGGAACGTTGTTTACGTATTCAACAAAAACAAATTACTTTACTGTCCACTGTGGCTATATTAGCTAACGATTTTATAAAAAAACTAGCTATTGAAGATTTTTGACTTACATTTAAATTGGTTTCATTTATTGGTCCAATATAATATTATGATGACATCTCTGAACGCTTTATCTCTACGAAGCCTTCGATTAGGCCAATGTTCATAGATTACATATAGGTAAAGCACCGCCTAAGCATCCTAAATGATTCTTTTTCGAAGAAACCGAGGGAAACTGAGTGATTGCGTACGAAGTCTACGGAGTGTTAGGTTATGGGTTCCCAACCCGTCGCCAACTAATAGCAAACTAAAAATATTGAATTAATAAAATAAATGCCTACGTAATAAAATATTTTATAAAAAAATATTTTAGTATTTTTATACAATTATTTAAGTATGTATGTTTTTTTATGTGACAGGCAATATCATATATTAGGTACCACGTTTTTATTTGCTCGTATTCTTGTTTGTCCAGTACAATATTTTTCTTGTTTGTACAAGATTTGTATTGGACGATTGAAGATTTTTAACTAACTTCCCGACTAGCTAGACATTTGAAACTTTTAGAATATATCAGAACACGACGAAAATGCATTATTTTAATACTTTTAGCCGTAAATTTTCAGTTAATTCTGTTTTGTATGGAAAGTTATTTCGGAAAAAATCGTAAAAAATAAAACACTATCATTGGTTGCTAAGGGGTTTCCTAGCAACTAAACTATTAATATATACGTGCGTTACTATGGAAATCAATATGAAATGTCAAAATGACATTTCAGTATTCTATATTTATTCAGTATTTCTATCAAGAACAAAAAAAGTATTATATTTATTAATACATGTAATTGTCAAGGTGGTATATAAAAGGTTCTTTATATCTTGTAATTATTTTTATATAGCAAAATCTCTACAGTTTTTCAAAGAATTGTGGATTTAAATTCATTCCGCGGCATTGGCGAATTCAAAATAGGTATACCTAGTTGTAGGTATATAAATTATGTTAGTGCTAAATGCATTTATATTTAATAAGTTTGGCACAGTACCTATTCCTTAAGAAATTTGAGAAATAAAAAAGTACATAAAGCAAAATTTCATTCTTGACTGACATCAAGCAATGAGTAAAATAAACATTCTTAAGATTTCAGTCTATTTCTTATAAAATCCCCATTTACCTATTCCTTAAAGTCTCAGCAATTACACGTAGATCTGTTTGGAGTGTAAAACTATTATATATGTATAGCATTGTGGCGAATTTCAGTTTCATAGTAGCCAGTCACCACCTCAATCTGTTGAGTACCTGGTAAATATTAATATTATCTGAACTCATTATCAGTTGTATACTTGCTAAAATATGTGAATGTAATCTCAATTAAGTCACTCTCTCAATCTCAGTTTAATTATAAACATTCAACTCTACTATACCTACTATAATTAATATACTCTTGATTATTTTGTTCTTTCTTTTTGCATTTATGTTTTACAGAAGCAAGAAGTAAGCAAACAAGGTTTATTAACTGTGTAAGTATTATAAATACTTTTCATATTATTTTCATATCTTCAACAATTTTACTAAAGGAAACCCCCTGAAGCCATCGCCAGGCCTTTATGATAAAAACGCTTAATAATAATATGATGTATAGCACATTTGAGATAAGGTGGGTTATAAAATCACTTGATTTTTGTATTAATGAATATTAATAATTCTTCATTTTAGTATCGTAAGAGATTTTATATAACCCACGTTTTCTCGTCATAAATAATTTTGTTAACTTTTTTTGATTCTTAGTTTGATCCTTATACCCTCTAAAGATCTGTATGAAGCTATGGATTAATGTTATAACTTTGCATTGGTAAGTATCTGTTTTTGTTTATTGTCAAAACTAGTACCTGCGTCAGATGTATTACAAATTGAAATTCGAATTATTAGTTTCATCAAAACAATACGATATTATTATTGATTAATACGATGATATATTATTATGTATGTATTATTTAATAATTTATTCTTTCCAACAAGAGTCATGTGGGTGAGTGTTAGAATAGCAATATTTTTATAAAACCTTTGTCTCTCTGCATCCCCGTATTGTGAAATGGAAAATTTTGTCTCATTAACGAACATTGTTAACATGTTTGGCAATTTTCGATTTCGTTATAACACTGAAGTTAAATTCGATAAACATAAAAAGAATTTAACGTTAGGTACCTACTGCAATTGGTACTAAAATATTTGGTTTTTATAAAATCAATAACTTATATAATAATGCATTAAAACTATTATTGAAAGAACTTATTTAAACATATTTTACTGATACAAATAACGAAGAAGATAACGTATAATAATGAAAAAAAAAACCTGATCTTAGTGTTGTACTATTCAATTAAAAGGAAATTATTCAACGAACACACTCGCAATAAAATATTTTATTTTTTTCTTTCAAATGTGTGTAGGTACCTGATTAAAACATTTTAAAATCTGAATTATTAGTAAATTGTATTAAAGTTCACGCTTTATTTATATCATATCATTAGATGGAGATGGCAACAGTAAAATTACCGTAACACAGTACTTTGACTGAAATTAAATAATTGTACCTATATAAGTAGCTATAACTGCCACGTTGTGATTTACAGATAAAACTGGTATATCGCTATCAACAAACGTTAGTACTTACAAATAATATGAATAGTTTTAATTTGTACCATCCACGGCAATTTATATTTCGGTCATACATCATTTTTGGTAACCGGATTCACACCGACCAAAATGTTGGTTCTTGAAGAAAACGACATGGCTAAGCACTTTATTGCTTTAGGCTTTTGCGTGCACTTATACACCGAGCATTGCATTAAAAAGAACGATGAATTGCCAGAGAGTGGAAGACTTTTGAAGGAAACCGAGGAATAATAAATTATGTCAACCGGTCTTAAGGAAATCTCCATTGAGGCCTTGTTCGTTTTCCTTCTAGCGTTCCTTCGACAATTGCATTGTTAAAACGTTGCGGGTGCTTTTTATCCGGCGTATTTTCGTATCAAGCCTAACTAGATTCATTATTCACTTAACATTGATGACAGTCGGAATTAATTAATTATTAATATTGTGAGCAGGTTAGTTATCTAGCTAGGAAATAATTACTGAGTAAAAAATATATTTATATAATGTTTGAGGCTTTTACGGTTGTTTTTTATCGTAATAGATTTTTGGGTTCCCACCGTGTGTAAATTTTCGTTCTTTATTAGACGTTTCGGGCTCGTTGCAGAGGCCATTATCAAGAGATGATATGTTTTATGATGATTGAAATTTGTCGATTATCATCCTCTATAAAAAGAGAGACCCTGAACATCTGCAAAAGTATCGGGCCATCAGTCTGTTGCCAATTATGTACAAAGTTTTCACAAAAATACTCCACAACAATCTAGAAACTGTTATATAAACACCCTGAATAATATGTAGGTACAGCGGGCAACAGCCAGTGTAAAGGAAAGGTGCATGTTAGGGATAACGGGTAAAGATCACAACAGAAACCAATGGATAAGGAAGCACACTAGAATACGCGATGTGATAGTGGTCGCCAAGTAAGTGAAATGGCAATGGGCTGGATGTGCCGCTCGGCGAATGGACAACCGCTGGACAAATTCCGTCATACAGTGGTACCCAAGAGGCACTAAACGCTCACGGTAACACCTTAAATCTCGCTGGATAGACGAACTCATAACGCTCAGTAGATGTGAGTGGTGGTAAAGAACTGGGAACCGAGAAGAGTGGAGGAAACTAAGGGAGGCCTCGACCAGCAGTGGATCGACCCCGGCTGATGATGATGATGATGATTTACCCTTATCTATGGCACTTGGTGCACACAGGACACTGTATTTAAGTATCGAATTAATTATTGTTATAGTACCTATTGTATTCTCAGTGAATTATTTGGCTAAATATAAAAAAAATATTTATACTTCCTCCACAACTATTATTAGGTATACACGAAAGACTGGTCTCATTCTGGCAGACATAATTAATTAATTGATAAAAATATGTATTATAATAAATTGTGGAATCAGTACAAATAAACTTATAACTAAACATTAAAAAATGGTATTTTTATTGACATATTGTCTCACCAAAAATTAGCAGTAAAAATAAATAATAAAAATAACAATGGTGCTTTAAATAAAACGTAGGTACAAGACCAAAAGGAATGGAATTAGTTTGAAAAGGCCTCTCGTCGATAATAGAAAGATCTAGCAGGGTGATGATGATGATGATACATGTATATATTATTTCTTCATAACTCTTGAAATACTATTGCTGCAGGCACATCGCAATTTGATTCTAGTGATGAAAACCTGGTATGAAGCAATAACTACTAGTGGTGTGCTTCCATGATGGATGACTCGTTGCGACCTGTCGCATGCACAAGTGGTTATCGAGTTTGCGTTGCCGAACGTAGTAACGGTAAGATACATTGGCTAGAATCTAGATGTATTTGAACTGTGGTGCTGGAGGCTGATGCTGAGAGTGGATGACCGAAGGAACAAACGACTTCATCATCAGTGAATTCTTGATGAGCGCATCATCCGGGTCACCGTTCTCGGTCACGAGGTCCCGACAAAGATGAAGAACTAATATTCGATTCACCTAAATTATATGTATTTTTTCGGACCCAACCACCCGTCATAATGTGCGCGCCTGTGTTGTTGTGATCTATATCTTATGTTATAATTATATTATTATTTAAGAGATCATCTCTTGTTAAATAATTAAAATAAAGTTTTCTCAGTCACTTTGAAAAAACTGTATCATCTAGATACAATATCACTTATGGATTCCACCTAGAATCTAGATAATAGTTCATATGCATTTGACGTATTTCCCTATCTTACTATAATAAAAACATCCCCTGAGCCTGACACTTACCCCATTATCCCCGAAACGTGGCATAATATTTCATACATAAAAATACAAATTCGCCCGAGGAAGTAATTTTGCAGGGTGATTTAATATTTTTATTTGCGAATGCAGTGCGGCTACTGTGGGGTGAGTAGCTGCAAATGGATGAAGCGGGCTGTTACTAAATGCCGTAAAGAAAATTTGCATAGCGATGACGCTATGAAACCCTACCATACATTATACTATGTATAGACTATTTTAAAGTGAGAATGTTGAATTCATTATGACTGATACAGGATGGGTAGGTATCCTATTAAGTTTATTCCTCACGAAATATTTCTAAATTAACAGTTTCGATTTTAATCTACGGACATAACATATACCACTGCTATTGCCTTTTTAAAATATTATCTATTATTAAATTTATCCTTATTACCTTGGGGGAGGCTTTGAACGATTTACAAGATCACAATGGAATATCTGTTATTCTTCATGTTATTGTTTTTATTTTTTTATTATAATGTATCATTTACCATTATAATGTAATTACTTATTGTTCAAATCTGATGCACCGTTTTGGAAATATAAACAAAAGTGTTCAAAACATTTTTTATTAAAATATTGAAAGTCGCCCGCCCCTTTGGGCCTCATTTTCACGTAATAGTAAAAAATACAATTGAGTTCTTGAGATTCTATCTTTCACCGTGTTTCTAGCTGAAGGCTTATCTTTTTTCTTAGAATATTTTTTTCTTTGTTTTCAATTTTTTTCCTAGAGATCGTACAAACCACGCTTCTTGAAACTCCTTTACTTGAGATTGTATGGATACTACCCGTGGCTTTATCCAACTGGCTACCTCTTAAAGACTAGGCGATATTTATATTTGGTCACGTATTTTTTCCGACTTATACGTAATGAAAATGAGAATTCTGCCATTATTGATAGTATTGACCTGAGTGCCCTGATAACTATCTTAGAAATCGAGAGCATCAGTTGTTTATTCTCCCAAGGTGCAGAACCAACCTGCCACTGGTAATGCCAATTGGAAGGGCAATGATTGTTCAACCAAATCACTTCGGATATTGACATACTTCACATACACCAGGATGAGTGTAAATAGGTGGGCATTGTTTTATAAATTCTTAAAATAGGGTCTACTTAGCTCATTTGGTATACTTCCTTGTATCTAATTTATAATTTTTGTATAAACACGTTCTGCTGTTTAATAACTTAATACTGATATATTTCTTTTATATGGGTACATATTATACTGTTTTAATAACTTCTTTGTATTTAAATGTCATGCCGTGAAAGTCTTAAATTAATAATTTGTAATGTTCATTACCTATATTATGTAAAATAAATAAAATTTGATTTGATTTGATTATTTTAATATATTCCCTATCAATTCCTCAGTAATAACAATCAGCTGTTATATTTGAATGACTACCGATAATTTTCATTAGGTTTGTTGATTGAATATTTTTAATTGCCTGATCAATAATTTTTTTTTTGTTTTTCCATGATTTTCTCAAGGCTAAGAAACGGTATTATGAGTTTGTTTTTATCATAATACCGTTTTACTGACGAGGTTCTGCATACAACTCTCTCAAAATACAAAATACATACTGCTTTATTGTTTTCATTAATCATGCAATACTCTGTCATACATATAACTTTGAAAGTCTCTGTTGCTTGATTCTTATATTTTTTACTATCCATATAGGATTATAAAATTAAATAAAATGCATGCACTTGTCTTTACTTCTACTCTGTTGACGCCCATATTACGGATAGGACATGGTTTAAAAAAAAACCTAGTAATATATATTATGTTTTAATCTAATTTCTATTATATAATATTATAAAGGTTAAATCGTTATCTTGTAATTTAAATATGCAAACCCATTCTCACGCACATAATAAACGAAGACGTTGCAGTGTTATTATACGTTTTTGCCATGCATTTATTATAATACCCAAATGCAATAACAGGCCACATCACGTTTAGCAAAGCTTTCGCGTGCTTTCCTGGTTATCCTTACTTCAAAGCTGTTTCACCACTGGCGTATGCAATCTTTCGTAATATTGTGTACGTATGTTTTTGTAAAATAATTAATAGTATCACGTGTTATTTACCATTTTACCCAATATCATGTAAGTATATACAAATATAATAATTGTCAACAGTAAATTATCTTTCTTAAAATCTTCTTTAAATTATAATCAGCTTCAATAATTGAAACATAGGTTTTAATATAACAATTTATATAATTTTGCAATACACAATTTGGTGTAAGGTAAGACAATGTTTTTAATTTAGCGCTTACCAATTATTTTTGACTCGGTCGCCGCATCTCGTGCCGTCCGCTACCTGTAACGCGTAGATCGCTTTTATAACACCACTGCAGGGTAAAAAGCGTCGGCCGCGGCGACGGAACCCTTGAGGTTGTGCCACAAGGGTACGGAGTAAGCACTCTCTGGCGTGAAGAGTCTCTTCGTGATCACTTCAATCCCCAATGGATGCCGTTTCAGCTCACGAATTCGAGTTTTTGTAACGCGGTCGTACCAATGTACCTCTAAGATTTGGCGGAGACATCGATTCTCAAAGCTCAAAAGTCGAGACTTTTTTGTCTTGGAAATTTGTCATGTCTTAAGAGTCATATAGGAGCACAGGTTTATGCGTTGTAGCGCCATCTAGTATAAGTTTACCGAACATTTCAACCTAATACTCGTAGTATAACATTTAACATGAAATAAATGTGTAAAAATGAATGTATATTTTTCCCTCTCCATTAAATTTTGTTTACCTATCACTGCATCTCTTTCACACCCGTCATTTCTTTACGTAGTGGCAATTTGTATCCAACTTCAGTTCAAACGCTCTGAGATTTGCGAGTGTGATATCTACTCTTTCATGAAGTTTTACTTTTTACAGTGGATATAAACCAAAATGTGAGCGCGAAATGAAAATATGACTATATTCACCACGCTAAGCTTATTCAAAATTTCGCACTGTTTTTTTTTAATTTTCGTCCAAGTCATAATATAAGGTAAGAATCATGAAATTTGAGATAATCGAGATCGGGGATTCGATTTATACATATGGCAGAATAAACTGCCGCGTAGATTAAGCGATAAATCAAAATATAACAGTACCTACATAATATGACTATATGAGCAGTGTCGTCCCTAGGCAAAATATTGCCATTAGACAGACTTAAAATGCCTCTCCTTTCCGTCTTTATTTCTCTATTTTTTCATGCAAACTCATTAGATATCTACCTACATTTATATCTATCTTAAATATCCTACATTTATGCTATCTTAAATGAACTATTAAAAAAAACATATACATGTTACTAAATGCATACTGACGTTGAAACACTCACAAATGTTATAATTCACAGTCATACCTTCATTACCACTCTGTATAATGTGCCGCCCTAAGCAGTGTATGAACAGCGAACGCCCACGGGACGATTATTTAAAAAAAATGATTAGTCCATACAATATGATCAAAACCTAATAAATAATACACACCTTTATATCATTATATAACTTTAAAAACCAGTTAAAATCATACTATTGTTTTTCCTTAAAACGTTGGTAATGTCTACAGAAACTGATTAATTAAAATGATACAAATAGATACCGATATGTTAAATTTTTGTTTGTTTATAATAATTGCGATATAAAGTTTATCGGCTAATAAAACAGTCATATATCTCTCATTAGTCATTACTCATTAGTCTCATTTGATAATAAAACACTATGAAAAAAATATCGGTGTGTGTACTTATGTGCGCGCGTTAGAAGTTATAGGTACTTATTTGGCGTAACAAAACAAAAACAAAACTTGTGATAACCTAGATTCTTCGACTAGCTCTTAATTATCTTGTTAAATTACACACGTAAGAAAACGGGCCGCTTATTGAAGAGCCGTTGGTTTATTTCTATACACTTTAACTTATATTACTAAATTATATAATGGTTTCTCGTTGTTTTTATTTTTAAAGTACCAAATGTCACTCCGACGTTTAATAGTTTGTTTGCGTAAGGAATTGTAAATGGCCGACAATAATAAAGTCGCTGCCTAGGCAACGGAACAATTCTAAACTATAATATTATACTGTATAATCGTCACGATTGCATTATTATACTGTGGCGTAAAGATAGTGCGTTCGGCTGATAACCGAAAAATCGGTGGTTCGAATCCAATCGAGTGCGTTTTTTTTCTGTGAAAAAATAAATTATGTGTTACATGTCACACGCCAAAAATACACACTGATCTGATTTCCCAAAGGCGCCTAAAGAAGTAGAACTACTTCAAAAACTAACGTTACAACCAACTATTTACGCTTGAAACACCAAACGGTATTTTATAATAAATTGTGGACTTATCGGTTTTTAAAAATATGCGATCTATAATAATGTAGTAAAACAAAAACTTCACGTGTTCATGCTAACGAACAAGCTATTGCTAGGTTTCAATTATTATCGGTCTAGGTACCTATCTTAAAATTCTAACTAGGTAATATATCACAGCATTCATTCTCCGTTCGAGATAAAATGCATCAAAACACTTTTCTTTGGATGTCTGATTACAGAGGGATACTTCGCGGTAAGTGCTCCGATAATAGATAAATGTCATACTTATAAATTGTTTCATATTTATCACCACCCAAAGTATATTGTGACACCGGCCACGTATTACGATATCACTCTACTTTTGCGATAGTAAACATAACAAATATACTTATCGATATAACCAAATGACATGCGAATAATTCAATTCGATATGAAATAATATAGGTATCACGCATGCGGTATTTATTATAAATGTACCTACGTTGTTATTACCTATAACAGTAGTCTTGCAATAAATCACGTATAGCTACTATAAAACAAAATACACTATAAAACATAATTATGACTCGTATGGTATGCATTGTCAGGAATTACCTAAAAAGCAATGAAAAAATCTTGATATAGATACTATCGACCGAGAGCACTTGGTGGAATTTGAACTTAAATCCATTAGAAAAAATCTTGAACTGAATGGGATTTTAACACATAAAATAATACCTATAATATCTTCCATTTTACGATTGGGTAATTAAAGTTTTAATAAAACAACATATTTGACAATGTCTTTAAAGAGTGGTTTTGTGAATCCATGTGTCATTGTCAACATTTCCGGAGTAAATTTCTTTTTCATGGCCTATGGGTATAATATATTAGTATTACACTCTCTTGGATAAGTCTGATTACAATTTTATGCATTTTCTTGATTATTGCGGAGTATTTTTGAGTATGGGTCCATTATTTGGAGGTCTTGTGCGGTTTCCTATAAGTTTGTTTTAGAGCGTTTTCAGAAAAAAATTCTTCGTCATCCAAGCCTTCCGCATGAGCCGATATTAGTGAGTAATGTTTTACCAAGTGCATAGCCAACACGCCAGTGTTGCCATAGTATAATTTACAAAAACATCGCTTGTAAAATTATAACATTCGATATCTGGCAACACTACGACATGCACACAGTCATACATATTTTCGAATAATCCAGGAAAGGGTCGCGGAGAAAGCGTGAAGGGCGCGAGGCAAGTGCGTGAAAAAGTTCGTCATGTTTGAGGGACAAACACTTGCAATAGCTCTATCTATATTTTTCTATAATCTAAGTCATCGTCTTTATTTTAAAGTTTATAATTATTTTCCTTTTGACAGCTTCTCAAACGAGTATTTTCCGACTAACTTTCATCAAGGCATGCCGCTTTTCATTCTCTTGAAGTTCGTAGGTCACTTCTGGTTTTAAAGCATGTTTCCTCTCTCGTGCTCTTACGTGGTATAGTTTCCAATCTCGATATTCTAGAAAAAATGAATTTTTATGCACCCGTCAATTACATGCGTGGTCGCAGCCATGACCTATTTTACGTGAAGCGGTTTCCTCATGTCAGGCTCACCAGACACCAATAGCGAGGGCTATGCGGCTGGTCAATGCACTCCCTATGTAGATATGTAGATATTTTTAGCGATGCATTTTCTGTTTCTGTTTTTTTAATTCTATTTTATTGTTTAATTTTTTTTTTTAATTATTGTTGTTTTTTTATTTTATTTCTTTTGTATAAAACTATTTTTTGCTTTGTTTTTTTCTCTACCTTGTTTTTTCTCTAACTGATTACTTGTACTTTTTATTATAAATGTCATGTTGTGAACGTCCTGAATTAATAATTTGTTATGTACTCAACGTGTCTTTTTTAAATAAATAAATATCCTATATCATCAATTCGTCCAGACTCCAAATGGAATTCTTTCAAGGCAATTGAAACATTGTAAAACAACTGAATCTGATAAATCGGACAATAAATGTCAATATTGACTGGTATGAATGACTACATTGCTCGCAGAAGCGAACTGGCATTGAAAACATTCAGCGTCTGGATAGTACCGATGCGTGTTATAAATGCTCGTGAAATATGGATCCTTAATACTTTGGACGCGGAAGACGCACACGGTGCGTAATGACCAGGCGGCCGATCGATGTAATTAACGTGCATTTTAAAGGGGGCAATTAAAATCTCATTATCTATTCAGCAGCGAAAGCGTTAATATATGAGAAATAAGAAAAGTAGCGCAACGGAGCATGGAAAGGTGCATGTTGGACATAACGCAGGATGTGATGTGATGAAGGTCGTATAGCAGGTGTGACAGTCAAGTGTAACAGTAAACTAGATATGTTGCTCGGTGATGATGACGATGTTGAAACCAACTTAGTTTTGGGCGATTTTTATTATATTTTATATTCAACTTGTAAATAAGTACGTATACTGATTATTGAAGCTTAACTCGTGTTAGACCATGCATAAAATTAATTATGTCCACTTTACTTTTTATTATCGATGGTAAATCGATGGTAAATTGACTGATTTTCAAAAAAGTTACAAATCTAACAGTATATATGTGAATACCATATTATTATCAAGTAGATGATCAACCTACTTACATACAGATATTTTCATCAAGTAGATCACAGAATCCTTTTACCAAAATTAAGGGAAATAGAAGGATCCATATAATTGGTAAAGTCGTTTATGTTATGTTTACAAATGTGTCAATATTTTGAATAACGAATACGTTGTTCGTTTTGAGTATTTCTCAGGGTACTCCAGGGATCTAACCTTGGTTCTATTTATTCCTAATATCTATCAGTTATGTAATAATATTATGTATTAGAGTATTAGACAATATGAATGTGATTAATTATTGTCTTTTCTGTTAGTCAAATCAAAATAAACTCAATTGTGAATATTATTAGGCTTAATCGTTTTATACTTACTCAATACGAGACTTACTTACACAGTCTGCACTTTTCCATTGCCATATTTAACCAAACAAAGAGTAGGGGCACTAAACTAATACATTAGTCGCATATAATTCATCCTGCACTCGGTTGGTTTCCTCCAATTCTCACTTGGCTGATTCCCAAGTACACACACCATATTTATGAGCTGCGGATTTGAATTGGGGTTTGACAAAATACAAATTTCTATACGAATTAGGGGAGATTTTTTCGCTAAGATATCTCAGTCTACGATTTTTTTTAACATATCTACATCTTAGTAATCGACATAAGTAGTTTATAAAATAACCATTCAATTATGATATTCATTATCGTCGTTGTGAAATTGCTTTACAATAATTAATATAACGTTCAAATAGATTTAAAAAAAAACATTGCAACAGAATTAATAAATTCAATCATTTCGCAAATTTCTCAAAATATGTACAAATTTTTTTGGCTATGTACATTTTTTATCTGTTTTTATTGTTATTTAATTTTATAATCCCGCGAACAAAATAAATATAGCATATTCTCTAATGTCAGAAGAAATAATTTAATATAAATAATATAATAAATAGTTAATTATTAACACGAACGTTACGTTAGTGATCAAAAGAATGCTACTTCTATTGACTATCTTCAGCAGAAGGAACCATACTTATGATTTCTGCTATCGACCTAGCTTTGGAGAGAAGTGATATGATCCTGGTTATCCTTAATAAGAAGACCCGGGCCGAACAAAATTCAGGCTTTATAAAACACCTGTAAATCCTGTGGTTACATATGCCTCGGAGAATTGGAATTAACCCTAAACATTATTTTCAACCGCATGAGTGACCTGCCCAAAAGGAGATTTACGAATGTTTGGTCAATACAACTGGAGAGTGTCGGCGTCGGATCGTCCATAATGGAGGAAATTTTTGAAGGAGGCCAAGACCCGCCAAGGGTTGTAGTGCCATAAACGATGATGATGAGTGACCTTATGAACAACAATGAATAGGCCAAAAGTAATGTGGACAAAAAAAAACAATATGATGCAGGAAAAGAGGCAGATCAATAATTATGTTGCTGGATGGAGCTGCCGATGATTACCTACATATTATGCATGTAGTACCTATCGATTTTTAAAGCGGCCAATTTGGACATGGACAAATGAGTCGCTTAGAATCATAACTCACATATTGCAATTTTGTCGTTTTTTAGTTAAATATGCCAAGTGATTCTAAATGAATTAATCTATATACCGAAAAATAGTTGAGTATTAAAAGTTAATTTAAACCATGTGAAAATCGTTGACAAAGTTCATTGTTGGTGTAATATGTCGTATATTTCAAAGAATAGAGTTTTGTCACCAACGCCTTCCTAACCAATTGGGGAGCTCTATTTCTCATAGTATGCTGTATGTCTGCAACGTTAGGAGTATTAGGTATATATCAGTGGCGAAGGGTGGAGGTAGGCTGTTAAGATCCGCCATAAACTGTGCACTTTAAACTTTTTCAGACATACATATTTGTTTTCATTGAAATAAGACTACAATTTATAGATAGTGTTGGTTAGTTTTTAAAATTCAATTAAACCCTGAGAAACCAAGCCATAATAGATAATAGTCAAAAAATACATGTCTATCTATAAATTATCTAAAAGTATGCAATTAAATCATACATAACTTTGAATATCTTATAAATAGAATAATATTTTTTATTTATTATAGTTTGGTTTAGGCAGGGCTTAATGAATTAAAAAAATAACCAACAATATGTGTAATGTGTATTTTTAAACCAACGAAAACAAATAACTATGAATGAAAAAGTGTGCATAATTTTGTCATATTGCCCAAATTAGATCAAAACTATTATATTTTCGTTTAGGCAGGGTTTAATTGATTTTTAAAAACTAACTAACACCATCTGTAAATTGTAGTCTTAATTCAATAAAAACAAATACATATGACTAAAAAAGTTTAGTGTGCACTATTTATAGCCGAATCTTAACAGCCTGCCTCCACCCTTCGCCACTGGTATATATATTTAAAAAAAAAAAAAGTTATTCGACTCTCTCACTCATTAATATTCTAGGGGGTTCAATACTGTTCTTCTAATTACAAAAAATAGTGCTCTGTTAGTTTTTAGCGATTATCTCAAAACTTGATTTTTGGAATATGTGAGTTATGATTCTAAGCGACTCAAATAGTGAAACCGGGGGAACCTGGAACACAGATGATTGTCGCACTCCCCGTGACGATAATATTTAACCCAAAATAATAAAATGATTGTTAAGCGATGAAAGTATTATTGCTACATATTATATTATGTTATTAATAACATTCGCGAACTAAACTTTGTTTCATTGCGATAATCTTGTGAAAAATTATTTATTTGTTAAAATTTACCTAAGTAAGTACCTAATTCCAGGCAACATAATAATATTTTATACAGCATGGTTTGAGTTACCTACCCCATCATACAGTAGGCTAATTCTTGTTTTATCTATTTATTCAATAATAATGATACTGATAACAGTGCAGCCTAGCAGATAACAGCCAATGCACTACTACAGAAAAACTAAAAACACAAGTGGTGATATTTTTGAGTGGACTGTATTCGGTTGGGCTCGAGTTTTGTGGAGGAGAATAGACGTAGGCATGTAGTTAGTTAGTTAGGTATATGTGTCTTATAGAGCTCCGGGGCTCAGCCCTATATCCCTTTCATCTCTATTATTGTCGCGTGATAGAAGTCTTTTCCCTTGCGGGATGTCTGCTATGTCTGCGGGTTGGCGTGTTATGGGTAAAAGCTAATTTTATTTTTCTTATTGGCGTTCGTTTCAATACTGGTCTTTGTCGTGTCGGTCTGGATTATTTCCTGTTCGTTAGTCTGGCTATCAGTTTGTTGGCGTCTTCAATGGCGTTCTTGAGTGCCATCAATGTTTCGTTGATTTGATCTGGCTGTGGTTTTTTCGTCGTATTCATCCATGCTGGTGTTTGTCTGCGTCTGTGAACGCATATCTGGCATGCTTCGGGTGCGTCGGGCAGCCTCTGTAGTTTGCCGGATGTGGGCCTCCGCAGTTGGCGCATTTGGCGGGATCTGTCGTGTTTGGTTTTTTGCATTCCGTTGTGAGGTGGTCGCCAGCACATCGGGGTTGCATGGCAGCAGGAGGCAGAGTGACCGAAGCCTTGGCAGTGATGACACTGCCCGTCCGCCGTTCTCCTGCGTAGTGGTACCGCTTGGATGGTTAGTCCAAGTATGGAGGCGAGTTTGTAGATATTTTTTGCGTCGCTGCTCTTTTCGAAGTCAACTAGGATCAGCGGGATCTGTCTTTTCTGGCTCCCTTGGGTCATCCTGTATGCGTTCTTGATGGGGTACCCCAGTTCAGTGAGTTCGCTGTGAATTTCTTTAGCAGCGATCTCCTCTGAGATACCTCTGAGCACAATCTTCAGCGGTTTTTCCTCATGGAGGTTGTAGGAGTGGAATTTCGTCTTGTTCTTGTCGAGTAGTTGTACTCCTAATCTGTAGGAGGTAATGTCTGGTAAGGTTAAGATTATTCCTGCCTTAAGATTTTTGGCTTCGGAGATAATGACTCTTGCCTCTTTCAGCAGCTTCATAATTCTCCTAAAGTATTTTTTGTCATGGAGGACGATCGGTGGTATTTTTGGCTATCGGTCAGTATTGGACTTGTCCGAAATCTTCTGTAACGCTGTTGCGTCTGGATTTTTCCACGGCTTTGTCTTTTTTGAAGTTGCTGTCACAATGAGGAGTGGCATGTCTAGTTTTTGTATGTTGCTGGCTTTTTGGCCGTGTTTAAGTCGTGGCTATCTGACGTTTGGCATTTTATTACCTTTTTGGCCTTTCAAGGCGGAGGTCTCCAGCGCGGGGGCGCGGGGGTCTGGTTTTGGGTTTGGAAGTGATAACGCCGCTGGAATGGTGTTCATCATTTCGGTGTTTATCTTGGGTTGGGCGGTAGATGTTGATGAACGCTCTGGGCCTGGGCTTTGGCGTTGGCCGCGGCGGGGGCCCGAGGGGGTTTATCAGCGTCCTTGATCTGTGTGGTTGATTTGCCGGCTTGATCTTTGGGGATGTCGCCGGCATCGTCGGAGCCATCAATGTCCAGGTCCTCGTAGTCATCATCGTCCTCGTCTGAGTTGACGTGGCTAGAGGTTCCCTATTGTAAAGCATCGATTTCTTTCAAGACCCTCTGCATGTTGGATTTCTTTTTTTTGTCTGGCTTGTCTTTTTGCTTTTGTCTCGTGTGGCGGTATTTCGTAAGCTATTATGAGGAAGCCTTAGATGTAGGCAAAGTCCGATGCTCTCAGCCTCCTCTTGAGCTTATGTAGCTGGGTCAAGTCTGTTCGGATGTTGTCATCTACTTGTGCGTGGAAGTTTGGGTTCAGTAGACTGGCGAGCGAAGGTATTTTGCTCATTTTGGTTCACTTTTCACAATCTGTAGCACAGGTAACAATAACTGTATGTAAAGTTATATATGCGTGGTGCTACGGGTCGCTTCTCCGCTATGAAGGCTTGCAGAAGAGTTCTAAATTGTTCGACCGTCGATAATTATCTTGAAAAAGACTAACCTAACCTAACTTAACTTAGTTCAATAATGCGGAATATGGAATAAGATGGGAATGTTTGTCGGGGTTTTGTGTAACAATACACATAGTAGGTATGCAATAATAGTTTTAAATAGTAAAGGTTCTTCTGAACTTAAACGATTAGTCGAGTAGATAAATGCAAAACTAAAGCGGCCGACTGAAATCGAAATGGAGACGAGACAGGATGTGTCAGTTATCGTAGGTATCTGTTTTTTGAGTTAAATTACTATGTTGCCGTATTTTTCATACTACTTTTCTAATTTAGATTGAAATATTATTTTTTCTTCAAATATAAGTGCTGCGTTTTTCCTACCAGCCAATAAGATGTTTAGAAAGTTATTATAAAAATAATTCTTATTCATTTTTAGTGGATAAAAAAATACGTAAGTATAAGTATATCGCCGTTTCCCAACTCACCTGTCAACTGAGACTAAACGGATAACTAAATTGATCGTCCAAATACATCGCCGTTTCAAAACTGAACGGATAACAGGAACTGCAATAATCTTAATGCCAAGTACGAGATGTCACATGACATGTCCATGGACATGGCAGTCACCGAGTGTGTCACCCAAACTGTGAACTGTGCAGAGTATAATATGTCTATTTATTGCGTAGACATGCTACTCGTATGTCATTGACTGCACATAAAAAATATTATTTAAATTCGTTTTTCATTATTGATAGTAAATTTAGAATTATAAATGAATCTTCACATTGTTCGTACTTTTGTATTCTCCTTATTTAACGTAAGATACCCCGTTTTTAACTGTCATCAATAATAAATTTGTATTATTTCGTAAATGACATGAATAGAATTGTGTATATTATGATAGTATCTACCACAGTAGGTACCTACTCATTAAACATGGCAACCCTACTAGGTCGAAATACAAGGGTTATCCTTGTTACTATGCAGTCATAAAAATATAATATACCTACATAATATGTTTTATAAATAAGGCAAAGTAATATTTTTTTCCATCCTTTTCACACATGACGGCTTAAAAAGGCTTACCTACCATTGAGCATGCATAACGTGATCATTTACTTTTTTCCTCTAAACGGGACATCTACTAATTTTTAGGTAATAGTATGTGTATTTAATAAAATGCATATTTCTTCTTAGTTTTTATTTATTATTGTAAAGAACAAAAATGATCACTTGAAAATAAATAATTTATGTGGTCTAATGTTTTTCTGAAGAACAAATTATTTTACTTAAGTATATTTCGTTTTGATTTCAAATAAGAATGATTTTTTGGCAGGATTTCTTAAATTTACTTTGGTACTCGTAATTAACATTGCTTTAAGAACTGCTACATGCAACTGTGTTTTTCTTAAATAAGAAAAAAGACTCCATCTACTGGTGCTTTTCTATCGATTTATTTTTTATATATTTATTTTTCGCGCCTTCTTTTGAAATTGGTAATGTGGGTTGCTTTTTCTGAAAACGGGACATTTCGGCATCCCGAAGCTGTGCTTGGGGATAACGGGATAGACTACCTAAAAACGGGACGTAAATATGAATATTATGTAGTATCTAGTTTATTAAACTTTTCTGGTACCTAGATAATGTAATTATTTTGAGCCCATATTAACGAAAAAGCATAGTACTATGTTTATAACGATTAATAATATTAATTATCAAAAGTATTATTTAGTCGTTAAAAAGTCTAAACAACACTTACAAACGACGATATTTTGAACTCGGTTGTGCCATAATCTCATTTACGCCACCGGTTTGAAGCGATGTTAGCGCAAAGAACCGTCATAACAATTGGTTTATGTTTATAAGAACAGCCAGCCACCAGGCAATATTACTATTGCAATAGACGCATAAAAATAAAGGCAACTCGTAAAGGCAAACAACTTGTCCTTTGGTACAGTGCACTAAAACCATTTGGTGTTTGCCAAATAACACAGTCAAGAAAATGTTTTTCATGAAACGTGAATTCATCATTTACGGAGGTGATGATCACCTTAAGTTTGAAGTCACCTAATATAATATTATATTTTTCATGATTCATTGTTAGAATTCATTGAAAAATAATACTTAGGGTCGAGTCATGCACGACATACAATAATGTAATGTAAATATATCGAATTTTGTTGATAGCTATTTCGGTTGAAACACCATTGGTTGAAACGTCATGCATATACTAACATACTGTCTGGCCTTCTATAGGTACATCTTTAATGTTTGTATTAAGTAGTAAACATCTCAAACATCATCAGCCTATTTCAGTCCACTGCTGGCTGAAGGCCTCATCTAAACTTTTCTCGGTTCCTTTGTCTTCGCTGACATGTAATTCATCCAGACTTTAATATCAACCTTGGGGTGGCTTTTCGGTCGTTTTATATCCCTGTGATCTGTGGGCGGTCCAAATGGACCGTAGATGGTCCGCATACATGGCTCAAATATAATACTAGTTTTCTATCAGTAAGATGTCATGTTTCTATGAAATCATATATTTTCGTAATATTAAGTAAAAATCACAAAATGTGCAATAGTTATATGGATTATAAAAGCATTTTTTGAAACTGTAGAAGTAATATTATCATTCAAATAAAATTGGCATTAGGTAATCACAAATTATCAAGCCGGACGGACTAGGTGCCTAAAACTATTTTTGCAAAAAGTTATGCACATATTTTGTACCTAAAGTATTATTTATTTCAAAGCCAATTCACATTTTTGAGTCAAATCATAGCATAAAGCTTAGATTCATAAAACGAAAAACCGAAAATCCATCAAGCGGCTAAAAAGCTTAAATTATGTTTTCCCGAAAGTGTTCTTTTTGGACATATGATACACGGGCACTATGGTACAGAAATAATGGTTCACGAATAATCATATTCACCGTGAAGACAGTTCAAACAGAATAAAGCAGAAAAAAACTCGGTGAATGGTTTTCACTGTGATTTTTGCATCACGGTAAATTGGCTATGGAGATTTTTATTCTTACGTCGTGTACATATAGAAATAAACTTACGTTCTTATAACATTTTAAAAAAAGTATTATAAATATGAAAATATTTGTCTTTTAAAGTTTCATTTTTGTTTAAAAGAAACAAAAATCCATGCAAATAGCCTTCACCAGTAAATACGGGATACTATAGTCTATGGATATTATCGTTTTATTCGTTCATAAAAATAATAAAACTCATTTTTTCTCGAAAGAAGTGAAGGATAGATTAGGAAAGTTTGAGGAAAAATAGATTTCTCCCTCTTAACATTTTTATCTGTTTCGTCGAAGTGAAAGAAAACAAAAATAATGCAGCTATTTTATTCGCCGTAGATTTTTTAATATGAACCTTTTGCTTTGATCACAAACCATAAATTATTCGTCTCAAATTCGCGATTTTTTATTGCTGTTAAATTTAACTCTATTGTTTTATGGATATTTTGTTTTTGTCTTTTTTAAGTCAAGTTGAGTTTTTTTGTTTTTTTCGTCGTTGTTTCAAGGGTTAACTCGCAAGATTATCCTACAATAATATTTTATAGCAAAATAAATGATGCCATATTTTTATATTTTTATTACAAATAAAAAACGTGGGAATAGTACAAAAAAATTAATACAAAAATATTTTTTAACTTATCCCGATACGAAATCATTCCTATCGGTTCAATGAACAAAGATTTATTTTAGCTTAGAAACTTTTAACTAGCTAATAATTATTGACTTCGCGGTTATTGTCTTTGATAACCTTTTGATAACATCACTTTGGTCAGCGGTTAATTTATCTGATGCAAATGATGCTACCAAATTGTCAGAAAACTTAAAAAGGGCCCGGCCCTTAAGCAGTTTAAATTATATCAAAATCTAAAAAGATGCGTATTTTTGACAACTTACGCGTAAAATATTAACCAAATTTTAAAAACTTTATATCAGGAATCTCCCCGCATTTTTATTTTATAACACAAAATAACGTTTCGAGATAGCAAATTAAGGCAGGAATTATTACACTCACACAATATATTATTGATAGTAGATTTAGTGGATTTGAATCTACTGCATGATGCCCGACTAATATTGAGATGCCTAATTAAGTTGACGTAGTATATTATATTTTAAAAGAACTTTATCAATTATTTGTACCTCTATTACTGTAAATCATATACTTAGGTAGGTACTTACATTCTTTTCGCGTTTAAACCTAAATTCATTAAAACTGTTTGCCTAATTATACTAAATCGGTAGATTTACTACTTATTCTAGAATTTGTAGGTATGTATTGTGATTTGGAATAAAATTGTCTGATTGTTCCTTTTTTTATAGTGCGTCTCAAAATCAGTCAGTGTGTCAGGCCTCTACGACAGTATTAGATTTGTTTTAGAATACGTTAATTGTAAAATAGATGGCGAAGGAACAAAATGAAAAAAAGAAGATCGACCATACTAAAACAGCATGAAATATTGAATTTTATTGAAAATATAAATGTCTCGCGGGTATTTATAAATCGTAGTGAAAGTGTCAAAAAATCAACACAAGTCGGAATTATGTCTGACGTTCGCGCGTTTCTTAAATCTCGCAATAACATTGAGCAGTATGTCTTAACCAGTGTGTCACGAATTTTTTTCGCAAAATAAAAGTGTAAAATATGTGTTATTATTTCAAGCAAACATTTTTAATTTAACATTTTTTGTGTGATTATTCTAAAATAGAATTTATTGTCCTGCTAGCATCTTCAATCAGACAATTTTGTTTTCTCACGACCTAATCAATGTGTTTCTCCCATTAAATCTTTTCACGTATGCTCCCTCTTCTAAACGGTGCGTGCTCAATCAAACATATCGATAGTTAGGGCGCCGAGACTCAAGAGGGCTTAGCATGGCCGTGCTAATGAATTTTATAAAGGAAAACATTATATTATTATGATAGAGTTAGATATAATATGTAAAACCCTTTAATTCGGTTGGACGCACAACTATTAGGCTTACAAACTGTAAAAGGACAAATTCGTCAATTTCGCCAATTTGTCAGTTATTTTGGTAATTTGTCAACACTGAAATAGTTTTTTTTCCGACCATGTCCGATCTTAATAGGATCATATGGGCCTCCACAGAGTAGAAGTTTATATTAACATATTTTGTTTTTACAAGAAATGGATGTCAGCCACTTGCTCAACCTATTAGGTCCATACCCTGACTCACACACAAATTGAAAAACAGTATGTGTACTTGCCAGACCCAGGATTCGAACCTGGGACCCACGGCGTTATATTCCAACGCTTAAGCCGCGCGGCCACCGTGGGCCAAATTTACCAAATGCAAATGCACACATAAACGCATAAAAATTATCAAATACTCGTATGCATAGCATTTAAAAATATACCCAACTAATATTTAATGAATTTAGTCGACCATGGCCACTACAGGTGCAGCATAGACACACCACTTAGCCATTAGCGACTCAAAGAATTCCCGTGATTCGTCAGTGTTGCGTCTTCTCAGGCCATGCCGACACCCTCAGCTTTGACATATTATACAATATAATTTAGATAATATATTTTGGGTATGCTCAAGACAACGACTAAGTTTTTCCTCCAACCAATCATTTTCATTTGATTCTTTGGTCACCTGAACCGACCGCATTTCATCCCCAAAAATATAAAATAAGTAATATCTGTCTATTCTATGTAGGTACCTTCATTAACTAACTACATTATAATAAATATTGCAACGAAGACCCCGACTTAAGTCAAATTTTGAGTGTTGAAGATTTTTGTTTAATTTCAGTTTTCATTGTAATATATGTTTATAAACTTTATTGATGCCGGTAGCAGTGATAAATCCACTATTTACTAGAAGAAATTGAAATGCTTTTCAGGTGAGTAACCATGACATCAAATAGAAATTCTAAAACGCAATACGATCACTGCTTTGGGCACTAACACTCCCCGTACTCTATGTATACAATATAGGTATTAGGAGACACGCGCGGTAACTATACATTTTTAAATAACAGATTTATTTTGATTAAAAATACGTTTTAGTGGTTTAATTATTGTAAGCACCCATTTCAATTGATGAGATAAGGTACCATGATTAATTGTTTTATATCAATTTTAAATCAATTATTTGTGTTATTAATTATACTTTTAGAATGTAATCAACATACAATTATTAATGAAAATTAAATACCGTACCAATTTAATAACTGTATTATTAAAATGACAAATGAACGCCCTTGTGTTTATCCGATATGTGTGTGTAGAAGCGTGAAGAAAAACTGGCAATGCGGGTGGCCTAACATAGTAAAGATCACCAAAGATCCGATCTCTGATTATAAAATGAATGACTGTACTTGAATGACGAGAGGCTTGAAGACAATGTAAGTCGGGTGCTCATACACTCGGCCTTATATTCTGCTGGCCTGCTAAAAAAATGTATTCAAGTGTATGTCATTGAACATGGTAATATTTGAAACACCTTCATTTAACAACAACGGTTTGTTATCGTCCATACTTAAAATTATTAGCATTTTATTACTTTTGAATGAAATTACAATAGGTATGTAAGTGTATCTACTTTCACCAGTTATATATCTGAGCAATAGATATGATGAGATAAGTATATAACCTACCCAGTCTTATATCATTGTCTTGATTAAAAAAATAAAGTATTACTTCGTCGTTTTGCACAAATCAAGTGCATCACAATTTTATATTAAACTTGACTAATGTAAACAGTTGGGTCAATCTACATTCAAATTCACACAATATATGCCTCTTAATATTTTAAAATATTCCATATTTTTATTTATGTATATTGTTATTTAAATTTGAAATAAATACTTGAAGATATAGTCTTCTTAGAAGGTAGGCTTTAAATAATCGCCACTGATATATGTAGACATAAAAATTGCATGGGAAGGTTGAAGAATATGTACATAAGTATCTACCGATACATTTTTACCTACCTAATCAGTTTATCAGTACAGTAAAAATACAATTTAATCGATTACTTTATTAAAATTAAAATTTATCGCAGGACAAAATGTTCAATAGCAAGTCATGTAATTTCCAAAATTGAAATCCGTTTCTAATGCAATTTTACGCTTCTTATCGATTGGTTATTTGATCATTTAGTTCATTAGTTTTTTTCCCAACAGACCATTTCCGTCAAGTAGGTATTTTAATTGAAGTTAATTAAATAAATTGAATGCGGGATGGTTCGTTCCAGCATCGCCGGCCGCAACCCACCTGTGCAGTACGTCAAGGTATCCACGGGTCAGACTGCAGTGTCATCCTTCCTAGCATGGGTCGGCAATCGACAGATTAATAAAAATATCTCAATTGCCTCAAGCATTATTTTTTCTAACTCATCTACCATTGAAAGAGACTTTAATTTTATTAATATCAAATATTATATAAATAGAGGTAGACACCCCTGGTAGCTAAGTACATAATTCTTTTAATTATGTAAATATGTTACGTGTCTGGTGGTATTTATCCTCTACTGCAGGATTTCATACTGGCGTTCACGAAAACCTGGAATGGTTTATATGCTGCAATGGCTGCAATAAATTCATCTTTGATTTTGTTAAGAACTTCATTCATTTATAGTTTTATGTGTTATGTTTACGAAATAAACAACTATTGCTTTTTCTCATTATTTAAATTGCCTATTAAATTATTTATTATTTTCCTACCCTACAAAATAGCCAAGGTGTTCCGTTCAAATTGAATTTAAATTCAAATTTCATCAAGTACTCTCGGTTCATAGTTAAGTACCTACTCATATTAATTTAGTTAATGTTAACGCTTGATGCACCAAAACACTTCATTAACTCATACTTTTATATTGAATTGTCCATTCATCGATGTTTGTTATTAATAAGATGCCTCACATGCATGGGCCCCAAATCGTGAATCGGGCCCCCAGGCTAGGATCTTTGGCGGGCCCCCCTACCTATCGTAATGGATAAAGGCAGTGTGACATTCTACAGTAGCGTTTTCCAAATGGTGTACGCGGTAAAATTAATGTGTATGTTTAGTGTTTTATTGTATATTTTAATACATCCATTTGAATTATGGAGATGTCGAGTTTCGATATACAATTAAAAATTGTAACGTATAACGACTTAATTTTAAATATTAATAATATTTAAGGAAAATAGCACCGCAGGCGACTTCTTTTACTATTAAAGCAAATTTTTGATGTGTGTTTATCTCACTTATTTGGTCGACTCGCCTCACCGGGCCCCTCCTAAGCCCGGGCCCCCAGGCTAGAGCCCTATCAGCCCCCCCCTTGTGGGGGCCATGCTCATATGTTTGTATTTAAGCTCAATGAAATACGTTGTGTTTTCAGGATTCTTCAATGAGTAATATTGTATTATCAGAATATTTCAAATAAAAGAGATCTTCAAGAAGGATCTTGTTTTCCCAAGGCTTGACTCTCTAGATAGATTATGTAAAACACTTTAAAGCATACGTTATCAGTAAAATTTATAAATTACTATCTTTCATTCTGTCACTCTTGAGTAAATCCACAGAATCACAACATTTCGCTTTAATGACCCATGTTAATTATATACAAGTTTCCTCAGATAGCTGCAATTTTGGTAGAAGCCAACCTGCATTATTTAAAAAAATGCAGTAGGTACCTACTTACCTGTTTTTTTTTTTTTTAATTTTTTACATATAATAATCTATGTACCCTTGCACATAATATATCACGTGGAGAATACAAATTTTTGAATCACATTAAGTTATGCTTCTTTCAACCTAATGTGTCATCAAAGATTTAGTAAAGGTTATTAAACGATATTATAACTTATTAAGACACACATGTTTTATTAAATATTTTCATCATTGCTTATTACAAAATCAAAGTAAATCATATATTATTGCTCGAATTTACCTATTGATATCATATGAAATGGACGATATGCACATCAGTAAATTTTTTCACCATGAAACCCAATGGTATCAAATCACTGGCAACTGACTGTAAGGTCCACCCCAAACGTTGAATACAAGTCTTCCATGTGGAAAAACAAAAATTAGCTTGCCGCAATAGTAGGATGCTATGCCCTATTTATTGACTTAAGATTTCTTAATCAAAAATAAAATATTATATTATATAAGACCTTTTCCGATACCTACGTACGTATATGGTTACTACGTATTCACATATGAAAAAAGTATTTCAGAATTTTGGATAAGGCGACAGCAAGAATATCCTTCGTCTATTCCAAAAGCAGCATTGGTACCCATATTTTTTTGCGACAACATGGCTACCTATTCAAAACAACATTGTCGTTATTACTCATAAAATAAAATAAACGTAGGCCATGCTTTTCAACGAAGATTTTGGAAGATTTTCTGTGAATTACCAAGTCTATGTAACATTGAATCTGATACTGATTTGTTATGTAAAAGCATGCAATCACATCATTCTGGTTAAATTGTTTTTGTAGGTTTCACGTAAGTATAGCATCTTTTTATTGTTTTATATTGTTTGTGACAAATAATTATACAGAGGGGAGCGGAGATTATTTTAGTCAGATTTTAGGGGCCGTGGTATGAAACAGTTTGGGAAGCGACATTCATTTAGGAAATGGTCAAAATTTAAGACTAAATAAATTATATCAGGTAGTAACTATATAATTTGTACCATTGGTAATTTTAATTAAAGGATCATAAAGGTATTCAATCTTGCTTAGATATAAAAATAGTAATGTAAACCAGTTTGGCTTGTCGCCTCCTATTCAAGGATAATTTCGTATTTCCGCCCCCTCTCCTCTCTCCAATCTGAAATAATATTAACATATTTATGTAATTGTTTAAAATCAAAAGACTAGTTTGGAAATAAAATAACTTGAAGGGCTATTCTAACTAGTTAACACGGTAACACGTTTCCATTATTTTTTTTGATATCACTCGGGGCAATTCCGTATATAAGGCGGTTATCTAAAATAATTGGTAACAGTGATAAGCGAGCTAAGATACACAGTGTCTTACTTGATTGCATCCGCTTATAATCTCCAATTGAATTATTTTTTTGGAGATTTTAATCGGATGCATTTGAAATCAAGTGTGATTAATTAAAAAATATATATTACGGAATTACTCAATTACACTCGACAGCTCACGGTAAATTTAAAAAATCGCTTCATCTCAATTGTCAGATTATTAAATATCGATTTTCTAAAAAATAAAAATATTTCTGTATAACTTATTTTTTATTTATTTATATGAAATTGAATTTTAAAGCGGTTACCATACCAAAGCTTCAATCACCCTTAAGCCAAATAAATAATATTATGTTTGTTTTAAAATTGGAATATGATGTTTTTTAGCGCCTTCCATTGCCCAATTTGTACACTAAGGCTCCTTACCGCCGTTTTTTTCGTCCACTTTACACAAAATATCTAAAATAATGATCGTCGGTGCTGTTGCACTTGGCAGATCATTACACAATACTGACCTAATAATATTGCTTTCAACTATTCATTTTAAATTCGTTAAAAAAATCGGTAGATTGCCTAAATATTCGATAGAAAAATATTATGAATAATTAATAAATTATCTAAACTATCTGACATGTTCTCGTTTTTATTATTTAACAAGTAAAAATTAGAGTACATACGCTCCTTTCGAATAATTAGATAATCTTCTAAAAGTCATTCCATATATTAATTTAATATTATTATGTAGGTAGAGTATATGCCAGATAACCTTGCACTCCGGCTCTAGGATGAAAATGATGTAGGTAATATATTCTAAAAATATTTTTTTATATATAATTATACTATCTATTTATTGATTTATTACTACATAATATATTAATACAAGTGAATATCACTTGATCTAATTTTATGCGAGGTTATCAGGCATATGAGTGTAGTAAAAAGTGCAGAGTTATAAAACATATAGGTACTCCACTTACTCAATTAACAGAAAATATAACGCATTTTCATGAAAGATTCATTTATTTATTAGAATGAATACACCTACTGGCAGTGTTTTATTAATTGATAAAAAGGAAATGACAGCAAGTATAGTATTTATTACAAAAAATACATCTTGACTGTAAAAGAAAACTACCTATTAGTTCAGAAATTGACATATTCATATTTATGTAAAAAATAAAATAATAATATTACTTACATAAGACTAGCTGCCTAGAACTACTGCCTATGGGAGAAAATGTGGTGTAGCCTGAGATTAGCTATTTCATAGCGAAAATTAAATTGTGCAGTGGAAATATAAAATTTTGGTTTTAATATAAAATATAAATGGATTCACATATTATCTTGTTAATAAGTTACATACTTGGTTCTTCCATACCAAGCACATTTTTTTTGAAAAAAAATATCACTAAAAATTGTCACTGGCTATTTATAATCCTGGTTTTTTTAAACATTATAATGAAAATAAAAAATACCAATTCAAAGCGTTCACAACATGACATGTAGCGATTTGTTACTAACGGATGATCCCACTTTCATTTATCACATGTTATCTGCAGGTAGATCCACACTTCGATGTATTTGCACGCGCGTGTAATTAAATTTCATTGAAGCAGCTTTTCTAGATAATAAATTTTGCTAGAATAAAAAATGAAATTTCGTTTATAATTTAATTCTGTTTTAATTTACAATTGTCATATCAACATAGACGTGTGCAAGTAACAGGAGATGGAACATTCTTTTGTTGTTTTTTTTATCTTGTAAGTATACAATGCGTTTTGAATTTGGAATAGTCACATATATCAAGAAAAATATATCGGGAGATACACCCTACACGTTTATTAGTTTAGTTTAATTTAAGAAGAGCTACGCCACTGTTGTGAACGATAACATAGAAAAAATAGATATTAAGTTATTGACATATTATTACATACTCTCTCGTTCTATCACAACAGGCCGAGATTGGAAACGGGTTATTCGAATCTTCAATTTTAGTTATTGTCGACCGTTCAGAGAATGAGTTTGCAACAGCATTTGTTTGAAACAGCTGTCAACGTAAATGACCCAATTAAAATTTAACAAAAATATCTTTGTTTCAAAACCAATTCAATTAATAAACATAATCCATTTTATGAAGGAAAATAAATACTTCAGAGAAAATAATTATTACTATTTTTTCCTCATAGTCTACTTATAAAAAAATGGTAGTTTTATAAAAACTCGACCAAAGAACTCAACTACTTGTGAATTTTTTTTTATCAAAAATATACTTCGTTAATGATAAAAAAAGTTACTATATTGACAATACAAAACTGAAAAAAACGAGACCTTGAGACGGTTTTACTACCTCCTCACTACAATTTTCGAAAAATACAGATAGTTTTACTGTTGTACCTAAGTAGGTACCTAATAACAGTTATCCCAAGTAGAGAAAGGATTGAATTAACTTGTGATGAATTCGTTCCAATCAATTTGAAACTAATCAGGATGAAAGGGGTGTAAGAGTATCGTGTAAGATGTATTTACTGTGTCTAATATTTGTGTATTTCCTAAGTTTTATATTGTTTGATTAATTTTTCAAAGTTTTTTTTTTTTGATTAAGCATTGTACTATTAACTCTGATTGCGATAGGTAAACAAAACAATGAATTTATTAATAATCATATCACAATAATATAATCGCATTTCGACATCTGTAGGCATACGAATACTCGCCAACGGTAAATGCACACTGACAAAAAATACGATTAATAACTGGTGTTTTTGCTTAGATATACCATACGAAAGGGTTATCTGTCAAACTGAGCTGTAACATTGCGCTCACTTTTTGACATTATTTGTAATCAGTAACAACGCCTGAACAACGCTTCCAAATTATTATAATATGATATATAAGTAATCTATATTATATAATCATTTGATTATCACACTCCTTCAAGATTTAAAGTGAAAATTTATATCGAGATGAAGCAGTGGCGCACCCGGAGGGGTGGGGTGGACAAGGGGCCCTAGCAACCCCCAAGCATAAAAAATATTAGAATGATTTCAAACATTGAAATTGAAAGCCAATAAACTATACCTTGGGCGTAGACAAATAAAAACACGGCAAAAAATCATTTGTAATTCTTCTGCACCCTTTTTAGAAAAACTTCTTAGATTTGAATTTCTAACACAAAAATTTCGAAACACAAATGTCGGATTTTTTTTTGAAACCCAATCCCTGATGGAAATGTCAAAAAATTCTCGGTGTCCACCCGAGCGCAATAGACAAAAGACCGATAAACGAGAAATTAGGCTGTGTTGTGTTGAGTAGTTTTGTGTATAAGTTAAATGCAATAATACATTTTTTTTGTCCATTTTCAATTAATATTTTGGAACCTCACTATGAAATAACCAAAAATCGACGACAAAAATTCGTCGAAAGAACGACTGCCCACTACAGTCGATGGTGATGTAAATCAAAAGAACTTTTTTTCGGTGGAGTTCGGCATAAATATTGTAGCTCTAGACCAGTGTCTGCCAAACTTTATACTTCACGGTACACTGGTGAATGGGATTTGTTCCGCGGCACACCGAATAAAAATTCCTTAAAAAAGGAAATGTACCTTGTTAATATGAATAAAGGAAATCATAGTGTAGGTAACAATTTCTTTTAATATTTTAATATTTTATCAACATATGCAATTGATTTTTAGAAAGTTTGCAAATTCGAAAATTCTGTCAAAACGCGGCTCTAAATTAGATAAACACACGTAACTCCTTATTTACCATCTGTAACGACTCTCGTTTTTTTATTTCATTTCCACGAGCGCTGAAAAACCAAATTCGCAAAGATACGACGATCCAAATGGCAACAGAGATTTACTTGCTGTAAAAATGATGTGAATTGCCGTCAAAATGATGCAGAAAGGAATTCTAACGTCCTCTGCACTTCTGGCAATTTTTTTTTTTTGAGGATTGGTCTACCTGGGAACCAATTAAGCTGTGAGTTTTAAACTTTTCTGGTCCACAGGTCTAACTTGTCCGAGAAATATTTTAATTTTTCTGTAATTGTAATGATATTTTCGTTCGCTTCTTGCAGGCTTAAATTTAAAATGTTTAATTTCTCAAAAAGATCATTAAGAAATGTTACTTCCGATCATCATTAAAATTTTGTTCTCGTAAAGAAAATCATAACCCATATTTTCAGCATCGAAAAAAGAAATTAATTCTGCTCGCAAAGAGACAAGTTGTGATAGTATTTTTCCTTTTGAGAGCCAACGTACTTTAGTATGAAGCAGCAAACACTTAAACTCAGAATCCATATTTTTACACAGTGATGCAAAAAGGATGCAACGGAGGAAATTTGATTTTATTATGTAATTCACCACTTTAGTAACGATGCCCATCATCTTGAAGAGCTGACTAGGCAGTGCTCTTTAACACCAAAACTTCGCTGTGAATCATGCAGTGTACAATCTTCACTTGTATTTTTTTTTATAATACATTAGCCACGAAACCTTTTTGAGGACCCTGCATGGAAGTAGCACCATCAGTGCAAACGCTACACAAGTTTGCCACCGAATCTCTCTCAATTCGACGTTTTTGATTACCAGGTTAAATACATCATCTTCCATCATTCTTTTCTTCAATACACCACTGATAATTCGCAGAAATGCAATTAGTTGAGCTTTATTGTTAATGTCAGTACATTCATCGATTTGCAAGGACCATACATTTTCGAGTTCATTATTTCATTATACTCTCGGAGCTGATCATTAGTATCTTGCGAAATATCTTGAATTTTACGCGAAATCGTATGGGCTGACAAAGGAATGTGCTTTTAATTTGATGGACGGCCTCGGCACTATTCATTGATTCAACAGTATCCCTATGTCGCGTCGACCACTATGTACGAACATGACAAATATTTATTTAAATATGTAGATGTTGAATTTATTTAAAATTGAATACAATCTAAATGAATAGGCATTATTAAAAATTATGTAACAGTTTTGAGGCTTCTTCCTTCGCGGCACATAGTTTGGCAGACACTGCTAGACCAAGCGGGTAGCACAGCCGATATTATTTGAGTAATGGTTTAGCATAGGTGATACCAGTGGTTCTCATGTGCAGCCCGTATGGCCACCAGATGATTTTGCTGCAGCCACCAGCGCTTAACAGACTACCATTTCAAAAATGTATTTATAAAATTATGAAATTGGTTGAATATACATGACTTGTCTTAAATTCCTTTCCACGCTCAAATGATAACTTCGCCTTTTCAGATGATGACAAATGAAAATTTCATAGGACTACAAACGAAATTATCATGATTTTCAGTACCTATATAATGCAATTAACTGGGGTAACGTTAAATGCGTTATTGGAAAGAGTAATGACCATCCTACTTAACGCTTTCGCTGCTGAAGAGATAATGAGATTTTAATTGCCCCCTTTAAAATGCACGTTAATTACATCGATCGGCCGCCTGGTCATTACGCGCCGTGTGCGTCTTCCGCATCCAAAGTATTAAAAACCATTTTAATAATACCACGATTGAAAAATGTTGTTATACATTGATCAAGAATCAAATCAATTCAAAGAATTGGCAACAATTTCTTTACTAATATTGTCAATTTTTCCTACTACTGTATACTGTGAAAGATCATTCAGTGTAATGCACTTCATAAAAATCAAATATAAAAGCCAGTTGACAGATGTAAACTTAGAAGCAGCCATGCGGCTCGCATTGGCAAAAAGGAATATCGAGGAATTTCCATTTGCATTATCTTAAAATAAATAGATAGGTATCTATGTACCTACTAAAATGTTCAAATGTCTTTTATTAAATGGGCTTGTTTATATAAATTGATCCATTTTTTTAGTTAATAAAATTAACTTTAATTTTTTCAATCACAACAAAAGTGAAATTTGGTGCGGCCACCAGACGTTTCCATAGAACTGTCAATGTCAATTGTGCGGCCTCGGTTAAATTTCACGTGAATACCACTGTACTAGTCGCACATGTCGAGCATGGTCGCTGTTCGTGCTGATGACACGCTCAACGGTTACCGCCATTATGCCTCCAATTTAATAAAAACTAGGAGAAACTGTACAAATATGCCGCCGTATATTGTGAAAATATGTAAAAATAATTATATGAAGAAGAAAAAGAGCCTATGGGACTAATTTACATCCTCCTCCTTGGCCTCCTCCCATCTCCCAATATTAAATCCTGAGTGCGCCACTGAGGTGAAGGCAAGTCAGTAGTTAGACGCTCTAAAACAATTTCCCAAGTAGTTAAATGCAGTCAGAAAAAGATTTCAAATTGAATCGCAGGTACATCCGAACCGCTAACATAATAGTGGCTGGGACTTATCAGAAGAAGTTCCTTTCCAAGTGACTTAATGAGAAGTTCTTTCTAGTTGAGGGGTGATTCACGCCTTTGTTTGCAATAAAACCTTGCCCTATGTCAATAGCATCTTGATTAAACATTGGATGGGGGAAAGTTTTTGATTGCCGCTACAAACGCGGGATTAGGGAACATTTTTATCAAAAAGACAAATAAAGAATTGTGATACCAGATACACGATAAGACGTGTATTGAAGATATTGAAACTTTTTTTGAGAGTGTAGTAGTGTAGCTAAGTATTGCAAATATTGTACGTGGGACTCCAACTCACGTCGTTCACTTTCCGGGTGAGTGCTGTGGCGCCTATGCCATCGATCCGTAAATGATTCATGCGAATTATTTCTTATATTTTTGATCAACCTGAGGTACTTCAAATTCCATCAATCAGGAGGCAATCTGCTTTATGATCAATTAAAGTAATGACATTACTAACTTAATCTCAGCAGACGTTTAATGCTAAATAATTTTTCGTTATTGACGTTTATTAATGATTATTTTTTTATTTTTATTTAATACTGAATATACATTATGTTTTAAGGCTGATAGATTCTTTATTATAGAAAAAAACATAACTTTGAAAAACCTTTTTCAAATATGTAATTACGTAATGTTTCTGAAGTTTTTTTTTATAATAAATAATCGAGTCGAGAAGCAAGCACACAAGAGTACGCGATATGATAGAGGTCGTTAAGTAGATGAAATGGCAATGGGATAGACATGACGCTTGGAGAACGGACAACCGCTGGACAAATGCCGTACCCAATGAAAACTTAACGAACACAGGGATGCCCTAAAACCCGCTTAAATAGTTCGGTGGTTGTATGTGGCAACGTAAAACTTGTAACCGATAAGAGTGCAGCGAGCATGGGGAGGTCTTAATCCAGCAGTGAATTGACCCAGACTGATGATAATGATATTAGGATTTATGTAATTTAATGTTTGCTACTTTCACGGTTGTTTGTTATCGTAATAGATTTTTGGGTTTCACCGCATGTTTTTCCTCCTTCTTTCCTCGACATTTTGGGCACGTTGCATAGACTATTCTCAAGAGATAAGACTCAAGAGAATGGCCTCTGCAACGAACTCGAAACATCGACGAAAGAAGGAGGAAGAACACGCGGTAAAAACCCAAAAGTCTGTTACGGTATTTACGCAATGTGAAATATTATGCTTGCATATTAAATAATATAATATGACAGCGAAATATGTATTGGTGCCTCTACTAAAACACAACAATATAATCGCATTCTAAAAGTTTTTGGGAACGTCTGCATGCTATATTTTATAAAGCGTCCCAATGAATATTTATTTATTGTCCTTAGATAAGATAGAAAAGAAAAAAAGCAATAGTTTTATCATGACTCAGAATGTCAACTAAAATGAACACTTCTACATGTTTTCGATTGCATTTATTACTGACTATTCATATGAAATTATCATTAATAAAATTCAAGTCAATATTTTTTTTTTGTGATTTTACCGAGGCTTTGACTGCGACTCGCTGTCATATCGCCTCTTCTCTTCTAGAAGGGGATCCGTTGATCAGGTCCTCACTCTTATTCTGTTAAATGGCTTTATAATTATTTTGCCTAGCTCTTCCGTCTTTCTTTCTTCTTTAGGCGTCAGTGTTTTATGCACCAGAATCGCTCTCCTCCGTATCCATACCCTCTGTATTTTTGTTACATCGTGTAGTCATTGAATTTCAGATTGTCTAATTCAGACCTCAGCCGAGTCTCTGAGATTAATGCTATTGTTATTTTTTGTCTTATTGAGTAAAGTTCTATATCATTCTTTTTTTGCTTCATACTTCTGGCATTCCATTGTAAAATCCTAATTTGTTTTTTCGTATCCATTTTGTTGCAGAACCTCCCCTAAAATTTCTCCTAAATTTCATTCTTTGAAGTTTTTGCATACCCAGTCCACTGCTTTAATTATTAGTTGTTTAATGATCTGCTGCCAGTCTCCCCCTTTCAGCAAGACTTTCATAATTTCTCCCATCGCATTAACCTCTGTCTTCCCCTTTGATTTTTTCTTATTTTTTGTAGACTTTACGCTACTACCTGTAGCTGTTATTGTTGAGCCTGAAGCTTCTACCACTACTTCTTCTTTCTTTTTGTTTTCCTTTATTTTTTGAATTATTTCGCTTTCATCTCTTCCCACGATTTTTTTTTGTTTTAATATGTCAGCATAGCTGTTACTTAATATATTTTTTTTTGCTTCCTTGAAAGGTATGTTCATTTTTATCATTGCTTCTTTGCAATTCTTTTCTTCTTGCCACTTTGGGCATTTTTGGCTGTTTGCCGCGTGGTTACCTTTGCAATTGATGCACGTAATTTTCTCATTTTTTTCGCAAGTTTTGTGGTTTTTACCGCACTTGGGGCACGCTTCTACTTTATTGCCGCAATTGTTCGCAATGTGCCCATATCGCCAGCATTTGTAGCATTGCATTACCCTGAATACATACGGTTCTACAGCAAACGAGACGCCATATATGTGAATTGTTCTCGGCATGGGACTTACTTAGGGTATGTGCTTATTCATTTGGGCCACCTAGACGGTTTTTAGCGTCTATCCCCTTTATATGAAGTATCTATCTGGAGTGAAGCATGATTGGAGTGAGAGGACCTGGTTTCGGCGGCTTCGCGACCGACCGAGACCAGGTTTAGGATCTGGGTGAAGGAATCTCTAGTAAGTATATTTAAAAAGTGTTTCTTCTGAACAAACAACAACAAGGACCGCCGCCGTCACAGGCCCCCAACATCTCCCCACCCCACATCTCGCTTCTGTCCGGCTTTGCAGAGTCCAGCGTTCAGCCTGTGGGGTCTGGCGTTCGTCCAGTTGGCATGGGAGGCTGGCTGCTTGGGTCAAATAGTCAATGACCT
The DNA here is from genome assembly GCF_057557595.1 of Rhyacophila brunnea. NCBI lineage: Eukaryota > Metazoa > Arthropoda > Insecta > Trichoptera > Rhyacophilidae > Rhyacophila > Rhyacophila brunnea. The sequence goes on along the minus strand of NW_028232796.1, from coordinate 79,807 downwards.
CCCAAAAATAAATATCTTACAATCTATATACATTATACAATGTCAATTATCTCATATATATTATTATCCTACGCCTTTTTCCGTTTTGGCGAGCGATTGTAACGTGACGCACGCTAATTTATATGTACATGTATCTAACCACCATACACACACACGTATCTCAACTCTCACAATCGTTCGCTGCTCGGTCAATTTTATGAATGCCAAGATCCATATTTCTTAATAATATTTCTTTCTCTCTCATTTCTCATATGTGAGACGGAAGGAAAGCACAAAACACGCCTTTTTTTATATTATTTTATCACTTGCATACACTAAATTTTGGTCATTGCTGAAAACGAGACAGCTATACTATTTTCAATATGTAAAATGAAACAGAATGATATAAATTTTTCCAATGTTTCAAGAGTTTTGTTCTGTGGTTTCAAGGTCTCATTTGTGCGACAAAACTTTTTATTCTTATTTGTTGTCGCTTATTATTTCAAACTGACCATTGTTTTCTGAAAGTTTCATATGTTATTAATAGTAGTTCAGTTTAAATCCAACCTTTGAGTAAAACCCATCGACTGCATTTTCTGTATTAAACCATTGTATACAAGTTACCGATTAATATGTAATCTGCTATATTAATCATAAAGTTACCTTCTAATAATATCAGTGGAAATATAAAAAGTGTTTATATATAAATGATCACGCCATTCCAGAACACTGGGTATTATAATGGGAGTTTTTATTAAATGTGTTTGATTGTTTTAATCTTATGTTCTTAAATAGTATTAAGTACAACAGTTATTAGGTGTATAAATAGACACACAAAGTTTGGTTTTTGACCTAATTTACAAAAAAATATAACGTGTTGGGTGCAATTTCGGTTAACGATGAGTTGACAACGTGAAAAATGGACATTTTTTTACGGGTAAGTAACCTACCTATAAAAATTTCTAGTACTTCTTCTATATTGTATAAAAAGCTAATTTGCAATACGTCTTTTACGTATACAACGAAAAGGCAAATTAAAATAATATATTCAAAATTGACCCACCCCGTTGTCAGGCTTAAGGCTGCTATTGGTTCTCGGCAATATTTTCTCTCCAAATTTAATACTGACTGACGAGGTCTTCGTAAGCTCTCCTGTGTCACTTTTTCTTGTCAACCTCTTAAGGTTCACTTCTGCATCACTTTTGATTTCCATATGCAGTTCTTGGAGGTCCATATCAATGTCAACTTTTCTTATTATTCCATAAGAGCAGGAATCATTCCCTTTAATCACAAAACCGAGATCTTTGAGTTCTCCAGCATGTTTCACTGTATCTGCTTCTTTTTCGTCTTCTACTTGTGAACAAACAGTGTGAACAAATAACAGTGTGGACAACCCCTCGCTTCACCACGTTTGGCGCATTAATTGCTCCCGTGTAACAATAATTATTATTCACTTTTGCTCACAGTTAATATTAATAATATATTAATTTGTGCAGTAGGTATGTATGCACTAAATAATATATACACTGTAAATCTCGGCTGTCTGTTTTCACCTAATAATCTTTCTTTCAGACTTCACTTATTTATATTAAATTCTGGTAACAACAATTTTACTTTCTATTCGACACGGGCGTTCTACTCAAATGCTCAAGTCCGACTGGAATATTTATTTATTTTAAAAAGACACATTGAGCACATGACAAATTATTAATTCAAGACGTTCACAGCATGATATTTAGAATAAAAAGTACAGGTAAATCAACTTAGTAAAGGAAAAAACAAAGCAAAACATTCGGTGCGTGTACTTATGTACGCGCGTTAAAAGTTATACGTCTTTGGCGTAACAGAACAAAATAATTGCACACCGCGTTAGTCAAAATTCACATCAAACCAAAAATATTCAAACATTTAGAAAATAGTTTTCACATAAACTAAGTAATACCAAACAAATGTAATGTAGGTACCTATCACACTTAAAAATATAGGTACGCTTAGTTTTGACAGCTAATCACAATAAAAGGAGTACAATTCACAGAGCGAAACAATATGTTTCACCAAGAAAAATAATTCATACTCCTTAGTCTATAGTCACTATGGTCGGCTATGGTCACATCATTGCGCGAGACGTCATGTTTCAGATCTGTCAAATAAAGTATGATATTACATAAAATTGACGTTTTAATAGCCCCGTATCAATAAAAACTAGAATAAATGAGGGCCGCTTATTGGAGTGCCGCTGGTTTATTTCTATACACTGTAACTTATATCACTAAATAAATAAATTATATAATTATTACTCGTTGTTTTTATTTTATTTTGGCCAACAATAATAAATTCGGAACAACGGAATAATTCTACTATCAAACTTGCTTTTGTATACAGCTGACTGATTTGCACCTAACTTCATAACGTCAATTACTTTCGTAACGGCTCTCAATTTCACTATCTACCAAATGCCCCAAAAGAAGAATAACTTCAAAAATAATTTCATAGCAAAAGAAATAAAACAATAATTCAAGAAAAATACAAATTAAACAATAGGTAAAATAGAATTTTAAAAATTAAATACATAATGCATCTCTAAAAATGTCTACATCTCTAGGGTGTGCATTGGCCATCCGAACAGCCCTCGCTATTGGTGCCTGGTGAGCCTGACACGAGGATATAGCTTTCACCCAAAATAGGTAATGGCTGCGACCACGAATGTAATTATTGACGGGTGCATAAAAATTCAAATTTTCCAGAATATCGGGATTGGAAACTATACCACGTGAGAGCAGAGAAAATGGTTTAAGAGCAGAAGTGACCTACGACCTACGAGCTTCAAGACAATGAAAGGCTAGCATGCTTTGAAGAAAGTCAGAAAATACTTGAGAAACTATCAAAAGGAAAATAATTATATACATTAAAATAAAGATGTCGAAGAAATTTCTTCTAAACGGGCTCTAAAACAAGCTTATAAGAAACCTCATATTGACTCTAGATAATGGACCCATACTCAAGAATACTCCGTACTATTTACAATAATTATATAATAATATAAAAAAAACCGTTTCCAAAATACCAATTTTATGATGGGACCAAAAATCAGAAAATAATATTCATATTATGAAGAAGTTTAACTAAAAATAACTAGGAATTAATATATAGTTCCAATTAATTATAATCATAAAATATGTTTAACAGTCATAAAATATATTTTTTAAAATACAAAACTATCGTAAAAACGCCATCGTCATCGATGGGGCTTATCCATAACAGTATCTATTAAACATTTATTATTATGTTAGGTGTATCTATTTAATTAAAAATGTATCAAAATACTTCACGTCACAACATGCTGTTGCAATGAATGCACTGCTGCAATGAATAAAAACACTCGTAAATGGTGATGCTCACTCTTCCCTCCATCACCTACCACGTCACTACATCTGCTATGCGAAGGAGTAACTAACGTTAGATGCCTTCACAGCTATGCTGACAGTGTCCCAGGAAATATTTATACCGAATGGCAACGTATCCGCTTGGCAAGTCGCGTGTCTCAGATTCAAATCTCTTGCCTGGCACATATTGTGTCAATTTGTGTTTTAATCAAGGACATGGACCTAATATGTTGAGCAAGTGGCTAACATCCATTTCTCGTAAAAAATTTTATGAAATCTATTCGTGAGGCGGCCAAGATCCAGTCTTAACAAAAAAAACTTCAATCTTACTTGTTTCGCGACACAGTGGTTAACGACTGGAGGCATACACCAATATGATGTAGGTACATAATATATGACTGCTAACACTTATTGATAACTACTAACTGATAACTATACTTATTAATGCTTAATTATTATGCATTAAAACTATAGATATATGTTTAATATACAGAAAATGGAGCCTTCTTTGGCGTTCCTATCATAATCACTCAATCGAATTACAGTTTATTATAGACGTCGGTTGCTTTGGAAATAAACATAGAATGTAACTCAGATGTTTCAGTTTTTCTATGAAAATTAGTGAAAGGGCCAAACTTACATTTTCAGAATTCAATGTTCAGCGCCTTTTTATAATAGAGATACTTACATGATACAAATTATTTTTAAATAAATAAAGTTAAACATAATATTGATTTTAGTTTGGTCATTTTCTTGGTAATTGGTCATTGGTAAGATCAATTTGATTTAAATAATAAGGATTTCAAGTTATACACATTTTCATTTTTAATTAAGATTGATAGTTTTTAAAATAATTATTAAAAACATCAAAAAATGAATTTGTCGAATATCTTTACTGTATATTAAAGAAAATTTATTAAACTACATTTTAATTACATATTATACGTCACTATAAAATAATAAAATAGGATCCATTAAAGAATTCACATTTTATAACTTTTTTAAAATTGTATGTTTATCTTTGACTTTAACTAAAAAAAATAGTTTTAATGTTTTTAGATACGTCTTCATTAGTTAAAACACTTTAAATGTTATTTATCAAAAAAATGTGTACAAATTAAATGCCTCTTATTTTCCGGCTAAGTGCCTCTGGTAGTTGGAGTATTCACCTAAATGAACCGTATTCCGTACTAGAAGATTTAATATGTCGGAAATTGTGCGTATATTTAAGTAGGTATCACAAGAAACGCCGATACTTAACGAGGGCGGAAACAGTGGCTTTCTTACCCCAGTAGCCTATTAGAGGCAATGCATTTTGCCTTATAATTAGGCGTTCACGGGGTGGAAGAAAATCCCAGAGGAGGTAAATTTCCCCACTCCATTCTGCGGCAGTCGTAGACATAATCAACAGCGGGGGACAATTCGGAGGAGTGCATTAGAAATTGTGGACTTAGCTGTATAGGTACATTCAATATAAGTGGGAGGAAGTAGGATTGTAATTCTGGAAGTGCGTCGATGTCTACAAGTACAGATTTTATAACAAGGTGGAGTTGGATTAGACTGCGATATAAATTTACTAATTTAACGAAAACAAATCGTTTCTGAATGATAATAAAATTACTCGTAGAGCATTAATTTTCTAGTAATACTTTAACAATTTAAGCGCGTGCGTTCAATTTCTAGATCGATGTAAGTAAACATGCACAGTAAAAAAGCAGGGTTGGCAACGCTGGTCTAGGTATTTTTTCCGACTGACATACACGTACGCACGCTGACGAATCGTGCAACGGGACGCAGCGATATGGGTGAATGAATTTGAGCAGCTCAATCGAGGTACCTTTACCTTGGCAGCGCGCAACTCAAATCTTGTCATCAGGGCAAGCTCTGTGATAATAATAATATTTACTTGCTGAGGATTCCCACTCAAAAAAAAAGTTTTTGTTTTTCGATCCCATGTTTTTAGGCCCCGGCATTTCTTCTTTCTTTTTAAATTATTAACCATTTTTCCAAACCTATTAAATACATAAGTAATATAAACAAGATTAAAGGGTCTTAGATTTATTTTTAATGAAAATACGTAATAATAAGGAAAAACTTATCAAACATATCGAGTTAGATTTTAACTTTAAGTAATATTATCTTATTAATACTCGACCGAGGGAACTTGATGGAATTTGAATTTAAATTCTAAAGGATTTAAATATTATCTATTCTTTTACCTGTCATCAATGATTTAATGCAAAGATAACGATTACAATGTGGCTAGTATTTTTCCATTACTTTCACCAATATTTATCTAAGTATTTTATTGACAAACAATAATAAATGAAATGATTCTGGAAAACTAAAGTTTAATATATTTTTTTCTTTTATTGTGTTAACTGCCAATACATGGTAGAACTGCATTATATTATTGATTTAAATTAATAAAACGCAAAAGGGACATTTTCAAATTCGAAAATGTCCCTTTGAGGCGGACGAAACCAGTCCAAATTTATTAAATAAAAAAGTGGAAGTACAAAAAAATGCATTTTCTTAATTTAAATCAAAAATTCAACATTTTTCATACATTTATAGTATCTATGTAATAATAGGTTAGTGTCACAACTGTTGAAAATGTCTCTCTAAGGCGGACGAAACCGGTCTAGTTATATTTAATAAAAGTGGTATCAGTACGATCAAATTTGCGTTTTATTTTAACTAACAATACAGAATGCATTTTCACCATGACAAAATTAACACAAGACAAGAAATTTAATATGAATAAGTACACGTAAACGATTTTACGATGACACAATAATATTATAGCTGGTATCTTAATTTGCTATTGAAAACATGTTGTATTGTCAGATGTCAAACTGCCTTCAAGTTTCATTTATAATGATCGAGAACACAATGCTAAGCATCAACATCTAAATTTAAGTCAGTTTATACCTAACTTTTGATAAAATAATTATATTTTATAAAATGAATACATAGTTAGTTTTCACGAAAAAATGGAGTAAGGGGGAGGTGGTACTGTAACCTTTCATATGCACTCGACAGAGTAGAAAAGCGCACCTTTGCAAAAGTTCTATGGGGGAAAGTTGAAAGGAGCCGTCCGCTAGAATCATTAACGGGACAATTAGCGCATGTACGGGGACAGAGAAGGTGAAGACGAAAGGAAGTCATTCCGGGGACACTCTCCTTGCGTTGCGTTTTAATATTATGAGAGTTTTATTTATAGAAGAAATTTAAGAAAACTGATTATAAAATACACAAGGTACTTACTTGATATTTTTATTTCGTTTACTATTCATTAATATAGTAAGTTATTTACGATTAGGTATCCGTTGATACTATTTTTGACCATATCCGATCCTAATAAGATCATAATATATGGTCCTCCACAGAGTGGAGGTTTGTATTTTTTTTTTTTTACGTGAAATAGATATTGGCCACTTGTTTATCCTATTAGGTCCTACTGTGACCCACACACTAATTGAAAAACAATATGTGTATTTGACAGATCCAGGATTCGAACCTGGGTCCCACGACTTTATGAACACGGTGGTCGAGCGGCTTACGTTATATTTATGTAGGAATTATCATTACTCAAACGTGAAAGAAAAAAACTTCTGAAGAAGTTCATTATCAAAAATAACATCGTATACAGTGGTGCTCAATCTATTTGACAAAAAAGGCCTGCTTATCCATTTTCAAATTGTTCACGTTGTTATTTTAAATTTAATAATTACATATCAGATATTCCAATAACTTTCCACTCTGCATTAGGTACCTACTTACATTTTTGTACTATTAATTCTAGTATCAACCCTAATGAATATAATTAATATATTCAATGAAACACTTAACGATGAAGTACTTGTGATTTTGGGCCCCAAAAAAGGTCGTTTTCTGATTATTTCACACTGATCTAGTATAATCAATTGATAACTGTTTAGACTAACAGTAAGTAAATAAATCATAAACACATTTAGCATACTTTGGCCACATCATATGGAGCGCCAAGAGATATCAACTTCTGCATCTTATGATTCAAGGGAATATTTCCGGTAAGCTAGACCTTGTCAGAACTAGAACGTTCCGGGTCAAGAAGCTTAACCTCAGCATTGCATCTCTGCTTAGAGCAGCGACTGACAGGGTAAAGATGGTCAAAATCACTGTTCAATCTGATTATGAATGTGACACAGAAATGCGTATTCACCATATTACATAAATTATATTTTATTACTAGAAGAAAATATTTTGTTGCATTCAATCGCATTAAGTGAGTTGCAAGCGTACGGTGAGAATGGGTTAAAAGCGAACTTTAGCGCGCGACGTCGACGCTCAGTGTGAATGCGACGCAGGCATTAAAATTCATAGCCATTTAATACTCTGGCATCACTTCCGCCCCGCCGACATAAGCGATTCAAAAAAATCCATTTTTAGAGGTTTTTTCTGAGTAATTTGTGGTTTTGGTTTTTCTTCTCAGTTCGGCCAAAATAAATCAGATTATGCAAGTATTTATATACAGGATAAATCATGTATATAACTACAAGTAATAATTACGAGTATTAGTGTGCATATAAAATATTGAGTAATTAAGAATAATAATACTTTAATATTTATATTAACTAAGCTTCCAATTTGTAAAAAATATTGTCAGCATGGGTGGCGGCAGCGTGGTGCAACGTGGTGCAAGTGTACCACCTTTGGTTCAAAATTTTTTTTGATAATTTATTGTATAATATAAGAATATTATTTATTGAAGCAAGTTCTACACGTAATAAATCATTTTAAGAGTAGAAAAAACAAATTTAATTAAAACATTTTTCAAACGGTGGCCTGCGCAATGGAAGAACATGGCTTTTGGGGAAAAATCTCATATTACTTTTTTAACTCCACCTATAATATCATCAGACATGTTGGCACAGCCATCGTATTATTGTCCAACCAATATAATATTATAATAATGCAGATCCAATCCAATATCATGTACCTACCGTCTTTAGTATTATCTTGGATAAAGGTTGCACAGCTAAATCTGATAGAGCAGAATAGACCAACATTCTTCATGTATTTTGAAAATGTTATTATTATCTTTGTGCAGGTATTGAATTGTACCTGTTTGTAGTTATGAAAGGTACTCTTTGAGATAGACGCTTTGCTGTCGAATCCCGCCGCCTGCGAGGTGCGTTCATTCATCATTCGCTTTCTTAACCGGGAGGGAGTCCACCCTGTTGAAATCCATCGTCGTCTCACATCAATTTATGGTAATGTGATGAACCAGCGGAATATCAGAAAGTAGTGTGCTGAGAGTTTTCGAGTGGTAGAACGAGTATTTATGATGAGAAGGGGAGAGGAAGGAGGTCCTCAATTGGTGACATTTTTTTGAATTAAATCATTGATAAACTTCGTGAAGATTGCCGTCTGACAGTCCGTGAGCTCGCAGTTTTGTTTCCAGTCAATAAGTGTACCATACAAACAATTTTGAGGAAAAAAATGGGGTATTTAGAGGTGTGTGCTCATTGGGTACCCAAAATGCTGACGGAAGCTCACAAGAAAAATCGTGTGAAAAGCACTCAGGTCTTTTTGGACAGTTTTTCTAACCCAAGCGAGGCGTTTTTGGACTCTGTCATCACAGGCGATAAAATATGAGTTCAACACCTAGCGTCAGAGTCAAAAAGGCAATCAATGATATGGCGCCTCTTCACCTCGCTCCCGAAAATTTCGTCAGACAATCTCAAGCCGGAAAATCATGGCAACCGTGTTTTGGGTTCGAAAAGGCATTATTCTTGTCGATTTTTTGCCTCAAGGGACAACCATCAACGCCGATCATTATTGTCAAACGTTAAAAAACCTCCAAAATTAAAATAAGCGACGAGGAAAGCTGACCAAGGGCGTGTGTTTGCTGCACGACAACGCTTAGCGCCAAACAGCGCGCTTTTGGACTCATTCAAATAAGATGGCCACCGTCATCCTGCTCATAGCCCTTAGCTGGCGCTATCTCCATCTTTTTCTTCACCTGAAGCAACATTTTTTGGCCGGAAATCGCTTCGAAACCGACGAGGACGTAGAGGAAGAGGAGAGAACATTTTTGAGGACAGCGGCGCCGGAGTTCTACGACAAAAGTATACACATAATATTATGAAGGTACAAAACATTATCATAATAATATATAATATTTATTTATAAAATACACATGCACTTATGAAAGAAAATATATGATACATAACAAATAGGTACAATTAATCATTCAATTTTTAATAAAAAAGTACAATAAAATAATAGCAATAAACTATTTTTTATTCAACGAATAATGAATAATTCACAAATTTTGAAGCTACTATTGCGCAAAGGCAGCTAATTTAGGTACATAAATGCTATAGGCGATCCGACAAAAATAATGCACACTTTAACAGTCATACTTATTTGTTTTTGTTGATTTAAGAATACATAAATTACAGATGGTGATGGTGAATTTCACTAAGCCCTGCCTATTCCAAAACCATAATTTATAAAAATATTGTTCTATCTACATCTAAAATTATGTATTGTTTACTAACGTCATAATTTTAGATATTTTATAGATAAACGAATATTTTTTGACTATTATTTACTATGGCTTGGATTAAGCAGAGTTTAGTAGAATTTAAAAAAAACTAACAAACACTATCTACACATAGTAACATTAGTTCAATGAAAACAAATACGTATCACTGTCTAGTCTATACTTATATGTTTTTTTTAATTATAAAAAAATATAATCTTAAAATAAAACGCATTTTAAAAATATTATGCTGTCTTAGCTTAGAATAAACTATAGTGGCATATAGGTATGGTTTTTGGGATGTAAATAATTAATATTAAAATTACACGCTAGCACCTACAGAGTCGATCTTATCTACGGATCAAGTCTTATCCCGGACTGGGTATATATTACCAATTATTGTACATGGAAACATAATAAACATTATAAGACTAATTGTAATTGAAAAACCAATTTTCAAATAAACAAGCCCAAATTAGTTTAGAAATTCAATTGAAAAAGAAATTTGAGTGTATTCAAATGACAAGTCGCGCACTGGCTGTGATAGAAAATTATAGGTAAATAACATTAAAAATGTACCTATGTCATTTTGTAAAATGGTATTATGTTTGTCTGTATATTGTAAAAATTTCTGCTTCAACGGTTTCAATAAACAAAATACATTAGCAGTCGGATTGCGCAAACATAATTTAATTTTACCAGCTTCATCTCTCACTAAAAATATGAGCTTTCTATATTATGACCATATAATATGGTAATCAATTTGTATCAATGTTGCGTTCAAAAGTTTTATTATGGTGAAGTAAAAGAATCAACATGTTATTGTAGAAGTAGAAGTTTTTCGATTCAGAGTAATTTAAAATAATAAACAGTCTTGCTTGAAGGGTCTCGACCAAGAACTTAGGGTTGCTCTTTCAAATACCAAGTCAAAATGTATAAAACTTTTACGTTCATTGAAACAAGCTCAGATATCACATTAATTAGTTATTATATGAATAATACAAATACATGGAAATACTATGTACAGTTGGTTCTTCGTCGTGTGTTAATGTATATTTAATCACTTATGAAATAAAAAAACAAAAATCACTGTAATTTTGGTGCATGGCCCCCACAAGTGGGGGGGGGGTGACAGGGCTCTAGTCTGTGAGGGAGGGGGGGGACTGGCGTGGCAGGTCAACCAGATAAGCATGATAAACACAATTTTGCTCTAATAGTAAAAAAGTCGCCTGCGCGCTATGTTACTACGCTGGAATATTTTAAAACATGCTATTGTAGAATACAATTTATTATTATTATGTCAATACTCGACACATAATTATTCTTAACCCGACAACTAACCGTAACTCAAGTGGATGTATTAACAGTGGCGGCTCGTCCATATAAAACTGCGGAACTGCAGCACCCCCAAGCAAATCGAGAAAAATAGAATATTATAATATACATAAATTTATGTATATTATATGAAAATATCAATATTATTTAAGCGTAAATTAAGCTCGCCCGAGCACCGATATATCCAATAATTATCATACACCGCGGCACTGCAGTACCGTTTTCAAACGAATATGCTCGAATGGCGCAGGAAGGATGCGGGGAGCGGGGCACGCAGCTGGGAGCTTGATCAGTACTGCAGGCCCGACAGTGTATCGCCGTATCTGCGTTCATACGTGAGCCGGCGCGCGTGCGGAGGAAAGAAATACAGGTTTAATGATTTATTAACATTGTTAAAATTTATTTCTGCAAGCAATTTATGCAAAATTCTTTATTTTAATTACTTATTAATATAATTAATCATTTATATTTAATTTTGATGTTAATAGTAAAATATAATCCAAATAAACATTCTTTTTATTTTTAATCAACCGCAGCACCCCCAGATATCTTATCCACGAGCCGCCACTGTGTATTAATGAATACAAAAAAGCGCTAAACATACAATCAATTCCATTAATTATTTAACTTCTAACACCATTTAAAAAACGCTATTTTAGAGTATGTGGGGTCAATGTTTTGGTGTATAAATTGTTTTACGTGTGATGTGCTGCGGAATTATAGGAAGACCTTTAGTGTGCTATGGGTGTGAAAAGGTTGCGGAACACTGACCTATACTATAAAACACAACGTTTGTCCGGAATTTGAAGGCTCCAAAATGCCAAGCTCCAGAGCCCTAATTTTTTTACTGAAGATTCTTTTGCCAAAATTAGGGTGAACGCACTTATTTTATATTTTTTGTGGTTCATTTGCCACATATGAAGATTTGAAGTTTCCAATACATTATCAAAATTTGAATTATTGGAGATTTTCTTCATTTTATAAGCCTTTTAATAATTGATAATCTTCGTAACGGAACAACAAACTGTCTGAAGTCATTATTCGGTGTCAAAAATAGATCGACTTGAATTCAGAATCAGCAATAATACCTCATTATAAGAAGAAAATAACTAAGAAGCTAAGATATTGATCGAATATAAGGCAATTTTCTGGCACGACATTCGAGAAAGTGAAATAATATAATATTGTGATAGGCCGGAATGCGGCTTGCTGATGATTTCCGTCAAAATATTGCCATTCATTTATCTGATTTTATTAAAAACTTTCTTTATGATTTAATATGATTGCAAATTGTTTTCTAATTACTTTAGCATCAAGGGGATAGTGGGTTCACCGATTCGATAAATTGGAAGGCGACAGCGCTCGAAATGGAAAAGTTAACGAACCGGAGCGCTCGACAGTTTTCTGAAGATATTAAAATGTACTTACTTAGTTATTAAATTTTATGTGTATTTCATTAAAAAAAGTGTGTTAGATTTTTTATTATATATGACCTATCTAGCTTAGACGGTCAAATTATTTCATCCGCGAGACGGAGCGATAATTTTACCGATTTCACGAACAGGAACGGCGCTCTGGTCCATTTCGAACCCGGGAAGGCGAATAGAATATGACCGAGCATGTGGTGAAAACATTTGCCGGTTACTTTACGTCTGTTTACTCAAGTAATATTCCGAATCTGAATATTGCCTCGACAGGTTTAAGTGTATTCAAAATAGTCAATAGTTGCTCTTTGGGACCGGTTGATGTCTTGATGATTTGAAGGGGTTGTCATGTTATTTTATAACATAACACACTAAGCCAAAGAAGTCTTTACGAGGGCAACACTACGCAAAAGTACGACCGGATCACGCCTGCGCACGGGATAGTTTGTACGGAGTTCGTGACACTATTTCCGGCGCTATACGAGATAGCGGGCTTTTTACACGAAGGTGAAGCAGGAGTCGATCTCTCAGTCTTGATCTTTCGAAGGAAGCAGACGTCTTGGCCAGTTCCGAGCCTCGGACCCGGGGCACAGGGTTTTCGATTTCCTGACGTTGTGGAGACGAGAACGATGGCCATCCGAAGGACGTCCCCCCCACGCCAGGAGATCGGAGGAACTCCACGGTTCCCACACGTTTGAAGACGGACCCCTCGATTCCGTCCTGGAAGGAATCGAGGGCAGCAAAAAGGCTGGAGAGCCTTTTGTGTAATTGGTATTTATTGTTCTTTTATGTTACGGTCCACCGACCGAATTAGCTTTTGGGTTTTTGTTCTTATTTATTTAAATATTGTATCGCTTTAGGTGCTCGTGATTCACTTAAGTAATTATACTTCTTTATACACTGTAGCCCGCAAGTTATCTTATTTATTAATATACAATTGTTGAAATTTCTCTACTTGCTTTTCATTTAATTATCCTTAACACTATTGTCTCTATGCGTCATCATAGAGTGGCGCTCAAATCCGAGATATTTATATTTATTCCATCTTTATGTACTTTATTATTATACAGGAACATCCAACGAATGAGTGTAGTAACCGGACAGGTAGCTGAGGTCTTAAAGGTAATTGTCAAACCACCCACGACCCTGCCTCCTATTTCCCCGAGTCTCATACTTATCCCTATCCTACATCCCCATCCTATCCCATCCCATATCCCATATCCACTCCTCTTTTCCCTACGTGACAATCCGATCAATTGTCACCATTCCCACCTATTCCCTACATCCCATCCTTCCTAAATCTACATGTCAAAAATCATAATATGATAGGGTGTATTGATTTTTTCAAAGAATGCCAACTGTCATATTATATATTTACTTTTTCAATGCATATGGGAATCTTTTCAGAAAGTGGAAGATATCAAAAGATCTCAACGTTAACCTACAGAGTCATCAGTGGAGCTGGTATCTCTGTAAGTAGAAAAAAATCTTGAGATGATCTTGCACAATCTGACTTTTCCAAAGCTCGAGTCATTCGATGATCAGAATGGATTTAGAACTGGCCATTCGACGGAAACTTACCTGAGCCCGATGGTATTTATCAAGAATGTGTTTGTTCTCATAATCCCATTGATACCGAGCGATTCGCCTATAGCTTCAAGCTTACTCAATACTTGTCGATTTTTCTTCCCTTTGCCATAACGCCCATAACAATAAGTAATCAGGTCAACCGTTCAATATCGTATTTTTAAAGAGCTGTTTTAGCAAATATGGATCGAAAAAATCATTGAAGCAACCCAAATAAATAGTGCAACATTGTTGATAAATTTTGAATATAATAGAAATGCAGCAATGCCATGTTGCGTATTATAAATTGCGAACACTCAAATTATCGAGGCTAATGTAAAAGGCAAAGAATGACAATGGTGGCATAATATTACCTATCGATTATGTACATTTCAAATTTAATCTTTATTCAACAACATAATCGCATACTTATTGTTACAAATTGGTTCAATTAGTAGTACCCACTCTTTCAAACAAAAATCGACATTTTCTATCTTTTTGTATCGCATCGCACGGCATCGCTTCACTTGAATAAAAAAATATATCAGCCAAAATGCCAGTGGGAGGAAAAACATAGATATGTAGTCAAAAATAATTTAAAAGATTTTCATAGTTTTTTCTCTTTTAGATAAGTATATACATTTATATTAGATTTTTCATTTTGCCTGGGTTATTGCGGTCGTTAGTGCATACAATTATTTATGTGCGATTCCACATATTTTCATGGAATGCTGGCTATTGTAAAATGAATCACATATAAATAAAAATATATTCCGGTATAATAAGGTCGTTTGTGGGATGCGAAGATGCGATGTGTACCGAGTGAGCCATTTTGAAATAATAATGCTTAGTAAAAACACATAATAAAGATACTTTCCTTAATCTTAACGGCACCAGTAATAGGGAACGACTCTACCTACGCTATGGCCAGTCCCAAGCCCGGATAAAGGAGGAGGGTTCGTTTTAGGGCTAATCACCCAACACGGTAAAAAAAAAACCTGATTACGAACACCAAAACAACTGCCTTGGACCCCGGACTCCCCATAAACCAACGACCCAAGCAAAGAATTAAGGACAAAGAGATTATATATACAATGTGGCACATGGAACGTACGCACTATGTTGCAGCCGGGCAAGATGGAGGAGGTTGCAATTGAATTGCATAAGTATAAAATGAGCGTGACTGCATTGCAGGAAATAAAATGGGAGGGCGCAGGTTTCATAAACAAGAGAAACTACACTTTGTATTATAGTGGATCTGCAAGTACGCAGGGTCGCTATGGAACTGGGTTCTTAATCAACTCTGATATCCGCAGGGCAGTACTAGGATTTGAGCCAATTAGTGAAAGATTATGTAAACTTAAACTGATAGGTACACTTTTCAATATTACGTTCATCATCGTTTATGCCCCAACTGACGATGCGACCGAGAAAATTAAGGATAGATTCTATGAAGATCTGCAGAGAGCCTGCGAAAAAGTCTCCCCACACGATGCTCTAATTATCTTGGGAGACTTCAATGCAAAAATTGGAAAATAGGAAGCATTTAAAGAAGTAGCTGGGTAGCACAGTTTGCATGAAACGACAAGCGATAATGGTGAACGTCTATGCTTTTTAGCGGCTGCAAATAATTTAATAATTAGTGGTACATGGTTTAAACATAAAAATATCCACAAAGGAACCTGGAAAATACCTGGAAGTAATACATGCAACAGAAATAAATCACATTCTTATCGTCGCTATAGCATTTGTTTCCCGAATATCCATTTTTGTCGAAATCGACATTTTAATGCAGTTCAATTTCTTTTATCGAACTCTACCGAAATCATTTATAAAAACAATATATTTTTATCTAGGAACAGAGATATTTTTTTAAAAAACCCGAATACGCCATGTTAAGTTACAATTACTCCGTGGTTTTCTCCCGAATGACCAACTATTCGTACCTGAATATTCAAGTTAATTTCGGTCGAAATATATCTCTGGCTGAGTGTTTATTTCCCGAATATGACTTTAGCCAATCAAACCGCGCTCACGCCGTGCATCTCGCTCCCACATTCACGCTGTCTAGCTCTAAAACAATCACGCCCACTTTCATATTTTTCCGCCGTCTGGAGACTTCTTTCAAATTTCGTCTTATTGATATTGTTTTTAACGTTACTATTGTTTTAATAGTGAATTCATCAAATTTGAAGAGATCATTCATAGCTGATACATCACCAGTTTGCCCTGAACTTACAATAGAGTTGTGGAAGTGAGTATTTCAACCTAAATAACTGCATTTTGATTTTGATAAATGACACAAAATCCCAACGGTTATATGAATTCTACAGTATGACCCGGCAACTACTATGACGTAAAAAATAATTATTATTTCAAATTATTATTAATCAAACATTGTTTGTCTTTATTTTACTTTTATTCTAGGTATTTCTATGAAAATAAAGGCGATGCTATTATTTATTTTTGAATGCGCTGATAATTAATATTTTAATTTAATATGTATGTTAGTAACTATTTATTTGGTGGATATTATATACTTAGGATATTGGTACCTACCTAATATTAGCAGCCAATGGTAATTAATTTATACATGCTATTATTTTGTGTTATTGTTCCTTACAATAGTAAATATATAATATTTATTTGGTGGTTTGTAATAAGTTGTAAAAAGTATTAATATAAAATGGTTAGCAAGTACGAGTAAGTACCATCATAAAATATTGGAGAAATGACCGTGACGTCGGTTAGTAATTGAAGTAGTAGATACCTTATAATATATTTTCTCAGAAGTGATTTAAAAAAAATATGTAAGTATGTTCAATTATTAGAATGGTACATTCTTAAATCTTGTGAAATATTCGTTCAATAAAAAAATAGTTAATTACATAAAAACTATTTTATTACTTAATCCGAAAAAAAACCTAAAAAAGCGATTGCCGCGTGTTATTATTACATACGAACTTGGGTAATTACGATCATTAAGTATTTAAGTAGAAGAGGTAATTATTAACAATTATCGTGTAAATAAATATAACATTTGAGGCGCGTACTTTTTGACCACTCAGTAATCTGTGGGCCGTGCAGCAATACGCTACGGTCTTAAATCCCGAACGTCCATGTTTTGTCCCGAATATCCATTATTCTGAGAGAGCGCTAAAATTTCCCGAATATCCACAGTGAGTACTTGTAAATAAAACGCATTTTCTGTTCATTTAATGATTTATACCAGTATATTATTCTTGGAATCTATTCTTAGATAATGTTGCAATCATACAGTATAGAAAGAATGATTGTTACATCTACTGATATTAAAATATACGACAGTGAAATTTGTTTTTCGTCTCCTGTAAAATTGACATTTGGTCTATTCGGGAAACAAATCCTATAGCGACATTATATCAAAAAGAAGAGCGACAATAGTGGAGGATATGCGCGTCTGCAGAGAAGCCAATTGCGATTCTGATCACTTCCTGGTGAGAGCAAAATTAAAACAAAAAATCTCCTTAATACTGAAAAAAGAAGGCCAGAGAAGAACTAAATGGAAAGCTGAAAAATTGAGGGATGAAGAAATTTTGGATAAATACCAGGAATTTATAGAAACAAACGTAAAAATGACTTTAATAACCGAAGATGTGAATGTGGACTGGGAAAATACAAAAAACTGTATTACCACGAGTGCCACAGAAATTATGGGGGAAAACAAAGCAAAAATAGATGCAGGATGGTTTGATGATGATTGCAGGCAAGCACTGTTTGAAAATAATGAAGCAAGGAAGAAATGCCTACAAAGGGAACGCGCCAAAATTACGAAACTTATAAAGAAAAGTGAAAAACTGCAACAAATCTCTGTCGAGAGAAAAAGCGAATGATGCTCAAGAGAATACTCCAAGACATGGAATGTCAAAGAAGAAACAATGATCCCAGAAAATATTACAAGACTCTTCGGAATCTAACAAAATCCTATCAACCCAGATTAAACTCCTTTAAGGATAGTAAAGGACAAATGCTGATCGAAACACAACACTTTTAAATCAGGCTTATAGTAATGGTCATGAGGAAACGGAAGAAGTATTGTACCACACTGCTGAGGAATTTATTGCTGAGCCTACTCTGCCTGAAGTAACAAGAGCATTAAGAACGCTGAAAAACAATAAAGCACCTGGAACCGACAGGATAACAGCCTAGCTGATAAAGAGTGGTGGCCCAACACTGGAAGCAAATATCCACAAGATAATTCACAATATTTGGGAAAAAGAAATTCTACCTGAGGAATGGAAGATGGGTATAATCGTGCCTATTCTGAAAAAGGGAGACAAAACAATGTGCGATAGCTACAGAGGGATCACAATTCTAAGCACAGCTTATAAAGTTTTCTCATCTGTACTGTATAGCAGGTTAATGATCTATGGTGAGGAAATCCTGGGAGAATACCAATGCGGCTTCCAACCAAATAGATCCACCATAGATCACATCTATCTCATGAGGCAAACTATGGAGAAAGCGCACGAATACAACCTTACACTCCACCACCCGTTTATTGATTTTAAACAAGCTTTCGACAGCGTGAATAGGGATAAGATGCTGCAAAGCCTAAAAATACTGGGAATTCCCTTAAAACTAGTAAGGCTAATAAAGACCACACTGACGGATACTCAAGCTGTTGTCACTGTGCAAAATGAGCAAATTGAAAGCTTCAAAATCAAATCAGGTGTGAGACAAGGCGATGCGCTATCCACTATGGTATTTAACCTTGTGGTGGAATCCATAGCTGGTGAAACCAACATAAGAGGATGGGTAGATAACAGTACAACGCAGATGTGCGCTTATGCTGACGACATAGTAATTACAAGCAAATCCAAACAGAGGATGATCGACCATGGTGGCACTATGAAAATAAAAGCAGAAAACGCTGGGCTGCAAATAAACCAGTCAAAAACTAAATATATGGTCAGCACACGCGATCAGGTACCGCTGCAGAATATAGACATAGGACAGCATGCATATGAAGGGGTGGACAAGTTCACGTATCTCGGATCCAGCCTAAATACCCAAAATAAGACAGCAGAGGAGATAAAAATCCGCCTTATCTCTGGGAATAAATGCTGGCATGCCTGCAAGCGACTGGTGAGGTCGAAAATTCTAGGCCGAAGCAGTAAACTTCTTATTTATAAAACGATTATAAGGCCAGTGGTCACTTATGGCTGTGAGACTTGGTGCCTAACTCAAAACGAGGAAAACAAATTAGCTGTCTTCGAGCGCAAAATACTCCGCAAAATCTTTGGACCCACGTTGGAAAATGGGAACTACAGAATTAAAATGAACCACGAGTTGGAAGAGCTGATTGAACAGCAAACAATTATAAGATACTGTAAGTCCCAAAGACTACGATGGGCGGGATATGTGGAGAGAATTCCTGAAGTTAGAGCGCCAAGGACCATGACGAAGTGGCTACCCCAACGGAAGAGACCCAGAGGCCGTCCAAGAAGGAGATGGACTGACGCCGTAGAAGTGGACTGGCTTCATATAGGAAGACCCGGTAACTGGAGAAGTGTGGCGAGAGACCGGAGTGAGTGGAGAGCGGTTGTGGAGGAGGCCAAATCCCACCCCGGGGTGGAAGAAGAAGAATCTTAACGGCAGCATTACGATACTCGCCCCGGCGGCCACGCTCTGTTTTGAAGAGTGTACATAAGTGAAACGGCAAATAATTTTCAACAGTATGTGGGACGTAATTTCGGCCGCGTTGCCAGTCGGAGAGCGATAGTCGACATGTGAGCACGTCAATTTGTTTTGTGAGTGCATCGGAGGAATATATTCTTAAATCGTGTAAAGATGACTAAAAAACGTTCCGCATGTACTTGAAAAAGAAAACATGTCAATGAATATACTATTATTATTAGTAATATAACAATAAACATAACATTAAATGGATGCATGTTGGATTTTTATGACAAATTATATTTCGTTCGGCTTGCGTCATTTGCAAAATCCGCGAATCGCCTAGTCACGATCTTTTTAGAGCATGCCTCAGCTGGTGTATAGCCTTAACTTCTAAACATTTCTGTTTCATCCTAACTTTGTGATACTGGTACATCCAAGCTGGTATCAAATATAAAAGTTCTTAATTAACTATTTCTTTTATTCAACGAATAATTCACAAGATTTAAGAATGTACCATTCTAATTTTTTTTAATTATTGGTATCTTCAATAAATAAATAATTTTATAAAAATAATAATTTGAAAAAATTATTACTACCATATTTTCTTGACGGGTAATTCAAAATGTTGTAGTGGGTAATTGAATTACCCGCGGGCAGTAGGTTGCCGACGACTGGGTAGTGCCTGATCGCCCTCCGTCTAGTGCCCGGAGCTGTCTCGATTGCATTAGAGACGGTTTATTAAAAAAAAATAGCAGTTCTTCATTCCTGATCTTAATCTCATGGTTTTGGTTACAGTATTCATGTACCTACCTATACGTATAAATACGGTAGCGAGGTATTTTAGAAGCCCCGCTCTCTTTACAAACTTGCGCTAAATTTGCAGGCGGACATTTCTGACTTTTTGTGTACTGATACTTTTCCATTTTTCCCCATGAGGTACATACCTCAGAAAACTGGGTTTTTCAAAACAAAACTTCTCAAAATACTCGTAAATGTGAACACCGCTTTAAGATATTTTTTTTAAATGCATTCGAGGTAGGATGGCGCTTGATATATAACGTGCAGTCAGTATTAAAACTTTATATCTCGTTTTGATATACAGGTATGTGTGCCATTATCCAATAAAAGGAACCAGCTGGAGTGTTTTGGCGACAAGCCAAGCCTCACGCTATACATGGAGACTATTCTGAAACATGGAAAGTAAACATTTTGCCGCCAAAGTGAGGATACATGCCGGAAAAGTCTACCACAACAAGCATTGGAATCATGCACTTCTTAATCGCTCACTCTCATTATTATAGTTTTCATCAGTTAGTAGGTACGTACGTGACGTTGATTGTAATGACTCATATCTCGTATAAATTCGGAATTTTTAGTGCCTTTATTCGTCAGTAAAAATAACACCTAACGGTCAGATAAGTAGTGATGTTCACACACTTAATCCTAAGTAAGAGAGAATATGCTCGGAAGTTCGTCAATTTAAGTTTGGGAGAGACTTTTTGTTAACATAATCTACCCAATTGGTTATATTGTTTTTTTTATTATTAATGAAACAAACAGTTATATATTGATTACAAAAATTTAAAATATAATAATGAAAAGTTATTGCAACCAGCAAAGTTTCCATGTATACATTATAATATAGTTAAGCCTAACAAGATAGAGAGTAAGAATAACATAAATATAAAGAAATTACATAAGAAAATTACATGAGAAAAATGAGGAAGAATAATGAATAATTAAATTATATACTTACAAAAAAAAGTAATATATATATATATATATCTAATATATATATCTATTTATACAAAATTTTTGAGACAGCGCGTTTAAAATAAATGAAACAGGTGAATTATTAAAAGGATCAGCGGTGGAGAAATACATATTATAATTTAAACAAGAGCGCCGAATAAAAGAGTTTTGTGCATAATTAGAACCGCTACGACTCATATGGTACAAAGTTTGATTTCGCGTAAATCCTGATGGACAATGGAAACCCACCCTTTCGAGTAGGTTTGACTAGTCAACAAAACCATTGATAATTTTAAAAAGAAAATATTGATCAGATATAGAACATCGACTTTTCAAAGATGGTACCATAAAAGTTGCAGTGGTCGAAATAGAATTAGATAAATCATAACAGTAAGCTTCAAAATTGACGTGCTTACGAAATCTTTCAAGAAAATTATTATTTATGTATACATATTTTATAATAGTAAACGTGGTTATGCAAAAAATATAAAAGAAAAAAAGATCGCAAAAGAACAGTAATCGGCCACACTGGGAATGGGACGAATTGGACGCCGCACTGTCGTAGACACGTCGTGTAGACGAGGTATTTTAATCAGCTTCTATCTACTACTTAGTAGTTTGAATTCATTTTACTCTTAACATAATGTATTCTTTATCGCGGATTGAGAATTACCATGCCTAAGGCTTTATATAAAATAAAAAACTCTTTTTTCGTTGGAACTTAAACATATGCACGATTAAATCATTGTTTAGATCATATTTACATTCTCACATTCTCAAATATAAATAATAATATTGAATATTTTTTTAAAAAACCTATAAGTACCTAACGTCTATTTATTTTCGAATTCCGTGGCGTCCAATTGTCCGGTGCCAAATCGTCCTAGACCCGCCACACTCGGATGGTAATCGGCCACTTTCCAGACAGTGATCGGCCACCCATCTTTTTCTGCACAAATTAAACAACCAATGCTTATATTTCAATAAAATATTGAATTACTTCAAGTGTTTAATCTTACAAATTTTATTTTAGGTTTGGTCTCAATATTGAAGCTTGATTTGATATAAATAAAAAAGATTTCAAGTTAAAAACATTTATATTTTTATAAAAAACGATGCTTTTTAAAATAAATATAAAAAATAATAAAACGATGAATTAGTCAAAAATCTAAACGTCAAAAAATTGAAAACTTAATAAACTAAATTTTAATAATAAATATGACCATAAAATATAATGTATAAAATAATAAGGTGTCCGACAAGGTGATACAATCTTACCTAAACTATTTACAGCTACCCTTGAAGACTTACTCAGGCAACTTGACTGGAATGACAAGAGGATATCCATAAATGGAGAATACCTGAGTCATCTGCGCATTGCGATAATATTGTATTTTTTTCACAAGACTCAGAAGACCTCCAAACCAGAATGCAGGAACTCGCTGAAGTAAGCAACAAAGTAAGCTTAAAAATAAATGTAACAAAGACGAAAGTCATGTTCAACTGCTTTACTGGCCAAAAAGGCATCCTCATCAATGGCACTCAGCTCGAACAGGTGAAAAACTACATATATCTGGGACAACAAGTGTCTATAGATGGATGTATATTTGATGAAATTGTTCGCAGAGTAAAGCTAGGCTGGAGTGCTTTTGGCCGCCTGAATAATGTCTTCAAAAGTGACCTTCCACTGTGCCTAAAGCGCAAAGTGTTCAACCAGTGTGTGCTTCTCGTAATCACATATCCATGTGAAACATGGACCCTAAGTAAAAGAGAGATCCAGAAACTTAGAGTAGCACAACGCGGATGAAGAGGTGCATACTGGGCATAACGCGAAAGGACAAAAAAAGGAATGAGTGGATAAGGAAGCAGACAAGGGTTTGCGATGTGATAGATTTCATTAAAAGCCTCGAATGGAGATTGGCAGGACACATTGCTAAAAGAAGAGACAATCGATGGACGAATTTAGTCATCCAGTGGTATCCAAGAGGTACAAAACGTCCGCAAGGTAGACCTAGAGGCCGCTGGATCGATTAAATGATAAAGTTCTGCGGAAGCACGTGGCAACGCAACACACAGGACCGAGAGAAGTGAAAGCAGCTTGAAAAGGCCTTCATCCAGCAGTGGATAGATTCAGGCTGATGATGATAATGATGGTGAATAAGATGTGACCCAGCAACGAAATCACATTTTATTACATTTTTTTACAATAATTGTAAGTTTATCTTTGAATTAAAAAAAATCTTTTTAATGTTTTCAGATACACATTTATTAATAAATACTGTTGAAATTGTAAATTATCAAAAAAAATATCAAATTGCAAGCTTCGTATTTTTCCGCTAGGTTCTCTGTTGGCATATTATAGGATCCCTCTTAATGTGTAAAATAACTGTATTTTGAGAGTGGGGGTGTTGAAATATCCTCAAAATAACATGTCTACCACTAGCGGCATCTATGATGTAGAGATGTAAGCTTGTTGACTTTTTGTGTTGTCTATGGACGGAAATAAATTACGTCACTCTTCCGTGTTGACAGTCGAGCACGTTGTTTTATTTCAATATATATATATATATTTTATATAAAACAAAGTCGGGTTAGTTACACCATTTATAACTCAAGAACGGCTAGACCGATTTTTTTGAACTTTGATTTATTGGATTTGTCTCCGCCCCGAATAGCAGAATAACTATTAAAACTTCGGAAAAAAATCACGAAAAAAAAATATGAAGAAAATTCTAATATGAAAGAGAACTGATTGACTGATTTCGATGAATTTTTTTTGTTCGTCTCGGCCTCTAGAAGTTTCCTCGCGCATTGGAAAAGTAAGAAAATCACAAAAAGTTTAAATCCGTATACAACTAATATATCCGTATACAGCTAATAATAAACTGCGTTCGGAGGAGTATATTCATGTACGAGATGCAATCAGCACCGAAGGAGATGCAGCTAATGTTGGTCGATTGACTATTCTACCGGCGATGCACATTGGCAGCCCGCGTCATATGCATGAATATGCGCAAGATGCAATGACATATATTCGTCATGACAGTCGTGCAGATCTTTACGTGCAGTCCGAAATGGATAGAAATTGTTCAACTGCTACTCCCCGGACAAACATCAAGTGATCGGCTTGACATCACCGCACGTGTCTTCAAACAAAAAATCCTGTCGCTTATGAACTACATTGTTAAGCATCGCGTCTTTGGGGATACTCGATGCTGGATGTATTCAATTGAATGGAAAAAACGAGGCTTGCTGCATGCACACATTCTTATTTGGTTAGTGGAAAGAATTCGACCAGACCAAATAGATGACGTCATATGTGCCGAGATTCCTGATCCCGAAACCGATGCAGACCTGCATGATGTTGTAATTACTAACATGATTCACGGACCGTGTGGCGCCATCAACTCCCAATCACCGTGCATGGTCGACGGCAAGTGTTCCTAGCGTTATCCACGAAATTTGAGCGCGGATACTATCACTGCTAACGATGGTTATCCACTGTATCGGCGTCGATCACCCGATGATAACGGTAGAACTATCACAACGAAAGTGAAGGGAATCGATATCGTGTTCGACAGCACTTGGATTGTTCCGTATTCGCCACTTCCTTCCAAAACATTCAAGGCGCATTGCAACATAGAGTTTTGCAATTGAGTGAAGTCTATCAAATACATCTGTAAATATGTCACCAAAGGCTGCGATATTGTGGTTTTTGGCATTCCTCATTCCCCATTCATGAGCGTTATCCCACTGCTGTACATTTGGCGGTGCATCTGGAGAATGGTCAACGAGTTTATTTCAACGCACCTAATGTTGCTCAACGTGCTGAAACACCTCCAGCGACAACGTTGGTCAGTTTCTTTTCGATTTGCCAAAGTGATCCGTTTGCATGAACGTTGCTCTACTCTGAGGTGCCACGTTATTACACTTGGAACGCTTCATCGAAGAAATTTCAACGTCTGAAGCAAGGCGATGCGGTTTCTGATCATCCGGATATGCATTCTACTGATGCTCTTGGTCGTATTTACACAGTTCATCCGAAGAATGACGAATGCTACTACTTGCGGTTATTGCTGGTAAATGTTCGTAGGCCGACATCATTTGAATCACTCATTGGGACATGACAATCGCTGAATCAATTATTTCTGTATCTCCAAGTCAGATACGCACATGATTTGCTATCTTTATTTTGACATGCTTCCCATCGAATCCACCTGTACTGTGGACCAAGTACAAGGATGACGTCATGTCAGAAGAAATTTTACATCGAATTCGTGTCAGTTCAGGGAATCCCGATCTCGAGGGAATGAGGTGATACATAACCAGGCTTTGTTTTTGATCGAAGACATGTGTTACCTCATGTGCGGCAGTTTGTTAGTCAAGTTAGGAATGCTAACGCCACATCGTGGAATGAATGACGCTTTTAATCGATAATTGGAACGTGACCGTGAATATGATCGAGATGCATTAACCAATCAGTTCGAATGAATGTACCAATGTTGAACCCCCAACAGAAGGAAGTGTACGATACGTTAATGAAGGCAATTGATCATGGAAATGGTGGCTTATTTTTCCTCGATGCGCCCGGTGGAGCTGGGAAGACATTCCTCATATCATTGATTTTGGCGACTGTTTGTGCGAGATCCAAAATTTCTGTAGCAGTTGCTTCTTTTGGGATAGCGGCCACGTTGCTAGAATGATGCCACATGGTTCATTCAGCGTTGAAATTGTCGTTAAAACTTTCAACGACTGAAAAACCGACATGCAATATTGCGAAACACTCAGCAATGGCCAAAGTTTTGGTAGCAAGTAAAATCATCACCTGGAATGAATGCACAATGGCGCACAAACGCGCATTGGAAGCACTCATTCAAACTATGAAAGATCTGCGCAATTACTCAAGATGTTTTGGAGGCGCAATGATTCTACTATCTGGCGATTTCCGCCAAACACTACCAGTCATTCCAAGATCGATCGCTGCCGATGAAATAAACGCTTGCCTTAAATTATAGACTCTGTGGCGCTACGTGAAAAAACTTCAGCTGACGACAAACATGCGAGTTGCATTGCTAAACGATCCATCTGCCGAAGATTTCTCTAAGAAATTGCTGACTATCGGTAACGGCCGTGTTCCTGTCGACGAATCGAACGGATTGATTTCGTTTCCGCTGAATTTTCGCAATTTCGCCTCAGCGAAGGACGACCTCATCAACGAAGTGTTCCCGAACATCATTGCTAACCACAAAAATCACAATTGATTGAGTGAACGAGCAATTCTTGCGGCAAAGAGCAAAGATGTGGATCACTTAAACTTCACGATTCAAAATCAAATCGTTGGTCCACTGCATTCCTTGAAATTTATCGACTGTGTAACAAACGAAGACGAAGCAACCAACTATCCAACTCAATTTTTAAACTCATTAGATCTGCCTGGCTTGCCACCACACAATTTACAACCGAAGGTTGGCTCGGAAGTCATCATGCTTCGAAATCTGAACCAACCAAAACTATGTAATCTATTTCATTTTGATTTGATTTTTGTACATTTATTGAACTAAATTCATTTTGAGTATTCCTTTTAACTTAATAAAAAACTGAATTTAATTCAGCTAATAAGTTAACACAAGATTATTGATTCTGAGGCGGTACGAAGTTCTCCGGGTCAGTTAGTTCATCATAAATATCAGCGCTCGGAATGGAGCAGAACGCACCGGAGCGCCGTACCGGTTCGTGAATTTCCCGAGGATGGCGTTCCTGTTCATTAAAACCCCGATTATTGCGTACCGGCTCGTAAAATCCCCGAAGGACAGCGACGTCGTCTCATAAATTCCTTTGGTCTCGTTAGAATGTTATGTTACGGTTCAGATTTAATTGAAATTAAAAGAAATACATACCATAAACATCAAGTCATATTTTTTTAATTAAAAATAATTTTACTTGTTGACTATCTCTGAATTATCAGTGACCCCTACTTAAAACGACAAAATCGATCGAGAAGAAGTAGGTAAAGTTTCAAGATAATAATAAATTATTGTATTCAGCTAAATTGGCCATAATACTGTACTCGTACTCAATAATAGACAAAATGCATTCACAGATTTTTTTTGCGGTAAGGCATTTCTAAAGACTGGGGTCATAAAACAATATTGTATTGAAAAAGGCCGGGCAAAGATTTATTGCTTTGTCCAATATATTGTGCAATAATGTCTATTGAAGAAGAAAGTTTTTTTTTGTTTCAGAAAAGAAAGGGTCGAAGACGACCCTATTATTAATTTTTAAAACTAGACAACTATACTATGATAAAAAGATTTATCTCTCTTCATGTTTGCATTTATATGTAGGTATCGAATTTTTTTTCAAGTTCCTAATTATTTTTATTATGCAGTTAAGTTACATGCCTATATATATCGTAAGTTAATAACGTAATAATTAAAATCTACTGTGGAACTTTTAGACTTTCAATTGAAACACATTAAATTGGTACCTATTTGTATACCTACTGTGTAAAATAATTTATTTCTTAAATGTTGTACAAAAATAACACAGTAATTAAAATTATGAATAAAACTACCTAGGTATCCACCCAGATAGGTATAAGGGTTATATCTATACTACCAAGGTTTGAAATTTTTGAACATTTTTATGGTCAATGAGGGACAATTTTTTTTGTAATAAAACAAAACAGAATTTTTAAGAGAGACAATCATAATAATTGTCGGATGAACTTATGTATAAGAAAGTATTTTAGCTAAATTATAGGTTTGACGCCATAATTTTGAGGTCAAAATTTTTGTATTTTTTAAGGCAATCGGACCGTTCATTGGTCGGCATATTGGTATTAGTAGTTGTATGCAGCCAATGAGGTGTCGGAGTAGAGACATCGAAAAAATAAGACTCCTTAGTTTTCCAAATTTAATCATTTTAAGTTGTGGTTTTTCGGTTTCCATTACCTAACCTTCCTGCTCTAGGTATTCTAATTATTTTTTATACATTAATGATGAATTATTGATGAAGTTGGGCGCAAATACTTTGCAATGAAAAACTTAGTAAGTACCGAGAGAAAAAGAATAAAATAACGGCGACCTTCGTATAACACTGGATTGACCAAAGTTTAATCATACGCACGGAGAAATGTTGACGTAATAAATTAGGTAGGTACTTAAAATAATACATATTTAAATAGCATCACTGCAGAATGCGATAGGAAAATAAAATCAAAATATTTCCTTGGGGTCATAATTTTCAACAATCTCAGAAACCCATAAAATAGAAAAAAATGATCCCACTAGTACAAATATTTTTCCATTTTTTTCTAATATTATGTAGGTATACCTATGTAATTGCTTCAGGTAGTTAATAATTATCTATGTAGGTATATTTAATAAACAACGCTACATTCGTATATTTTGTGTAATGAAAATGTCTAAAAAAGTCTGAAAAAAATATTTTTCAATGGTTTTATTAAAAATATATTTTATTCAGTTACATAAACTGAATCTTATGATGATTGATGGGATATATAAAGTACCTATTTACGTTGCTTATTGCCAAATGATGGCACTTACCACGAAGCGGCAAATCGAAGAGTTAAAGCGAAATATACAAACATTACCTATATTCTTATTTAGGCACTTAAATCTCCGATATATAACTAATTAATCACAGTCGTATACAATACCGAAAACATTGTCATAATAAACTTTTCTGCAAACATATAATAATTTATTCTTTTATTTTTCTATTCTTTATTATAAACTAGCTGAAGTACCCGGCTTCGCACAGGGTCACTTCGTGGTTATATTTATCTTAGATATTTGAAAAATAATAAGAGTTAATTATTTTTTTAATATTAAAATATCTGTGTAATACAATATGGCAATATGAAAATAATTCTAATAGGAGTAAAGGTCAAACATAAGAACACTAAATTAAAATCGAATCCAAAATATGAAAACGTTTTTAATGTTATTAATATGTAGTAAAAAAAAATCAAAATTGGATGGAACAAACAAACAACAAACTTTGTATTTTATATAATAATAATTTAGAAACCTTCGCAAGTGTGCGCACAACAACTGACAAAAGTTTCATCGCAATCGGATGAATGGTATAGGAACGCATACGAATATTAGAAGAAGATGATTTTCTAAATCAGAAATCTTCGTGGGCATGCGCATGACAACTCACCAAAGTTTCATTGCAATCGGATTAATGGCAGCGCTCGAAATGGAAAATTTTACGAACCGGAGCGCTTGATAATTTTACGAAAATATTAACACTGTTACGTATCTAATTCTATACATATATGTATTAAAAAAAAACGACTGTGTTAGATTTTTTTATATTATGACATATCTCGCTCAGACGGTCAAATTAATATTTACACGAGACGGAGCGATAATTTTGGGGATTGTATGAACCGGAACGGCGCTCCGGTGCGTTCCGGTCCATTTCGAGCCCTGATTAATGGTATAGGAACGCATACGAATAGAAGAAGAAGAAGATGGTTGTACTAATTCAAAAACCTTCGCGGGCGTGCGCACAACAACTGGTCAAAATTTCATCACAATCGGATGAATGGCATAAGAACGCATACAAATAGAAGAAGAAAAAGATGATTGTACTAATTCAGAAACCTTTGCGGGCAAGGGCGCAACACTTGATCAAAATGTCATTGTAATCGGATGAATGGTATAGGAACGCATAAGAATAGAAGTAGAAGATGATTTTCTAATTCAGAAATCTTCGTGGGCATGCGCACGACAACTCACCAAAGTTTCATTGCAATAGGATGAATGGTGTAGGTACGCATTCGAATAGAAGAAGAAGATGATGGTTTTACTAATTCAGAAACCTTCGCAGGCGTGCGCACGACAACTCACCAAAGTTTCATTGCAATCGGATGAATGGTATAGGAATGCATACGAATAGAAGAAGATGGTTGTACTAATTCAGAAACCTTCGCGGGCTTGCGCACAACAACTGGTCAAATTTTCATGGCAATTGGATGAATGGTATAAGAACGCATACGAATAGAAGAAGATAGAATGAAGAAGAGGAAGAAGATGATGATTTTTCTAATTCAGAAACCTCATGGATGTGCATACAACCACTTACCAAAATTTCATTGCAATCGGATGAATGGTATAGGAACCAAGGAAGAAGAAGAAGATAGTTGTACTAATTCAAAAACCATTGCGGGTGTTACCACAATAACTGACGAAGGTTTCATCGCAATTGGATGAATGGTATAGGGACCATACGAATAAAAGAAGATAGAATGAAGAAGAAGAAGAAGATGGTTGTACTAATTCAGAAACCTTCGCGGGTGTTGGCACAATTATTGATGAAAATTTTATTGCAATCGGATGAATGGAATAGGAACGCTTATGAATAGAAGAATATAGAATAGAAGAAAAAGAAGAAGAAAAATATGGTTGTACTAATTCAAAAACCATTGCGGGTGTTACCACAACAACTGACGAAAGTTTTATTGCAATCGGATGAATGGTATAGGGACCATACGAATAAAAGAAGATAAAATGAAGAAGAAGAAGAAGAAGAAGAAGATGGTTGTACTATTTCAGAAACCTTTGCGGGTGTTAACACAACAACTGACGAAGATTTTATTGCAATCGGATGAATGGTATAGGGACCATACAAATAAAAGAAGATAAAATGAAGAAGAAGAAGATAGTTGTACTATTTCAGAAACCTTTGCGGGTGTTAACACAACAACTGGCGAAGGTTTCATCGCAATCGGATGAATGGTATAGGAACCATACGAATAAAAGAAGATAGAATGAAGAAGAAGAAGAAAATGATAATTTTTCTAATTCAAAAACCTTTATGGATGTGCATAAAACCACTTACCAAAATTTCATTGCAATCGGATGAATGGTATAGGAACCATACGAATAAAAAAAAATAGAATGAAGAAGAAGATGAGGATTTTTATAATTCAGAAACCTTCATGGGTGTGCATACAACCACTTACCAAAATTTCATTGCATTCGGATGAATGGTATAGGAACGCATACGGGACAGACACACAGACAGACAGACATACAGACAGACAGACATTTATTTTTATATATTAGTATAGCATATACTCTTCCTGCAAGTGGAAGCAATAAGTTTACAAAGTTTTATTGCAATCGGATGAACGGTATGGCTGCGCATTAAATACGAACAAACAAACACACAAATACACAAATACACAAACACACAAATATTAATTTTTATATATTAGAAGATAAAGGAAGAATATTTGAAGACAAAACCATTTGTTTCATGAATTTGTTTCAGGGATAATAAAAAAGTCGCCTGAATTTTTTGTTTAAATATTTTTTATAAATTAAGCTAATTTTATCATTTGAAAACGCTTCGCATTATAATATTCGCTTTATAAATTAAATAATTAATAATTACAAGATAAAAAGAACTTTTTATATACAACGTTTTTAAATTTTCTGTTGAATCATATATACTTGACTTGACTAGCTTAAACGATCAAAAAAAATTGTACTTGATAGAAATAATACTGAAATGCCATTTTGATTTCCATAGTAACGCACGTATATATTAATAATTGAGTTGCTAGCACCCCAGAAGCATAGCAACCAATAATAGTGGATTGGATTACGGATTCCTTCCGAAATAACTTTTCAGTAATATACTTTTATATCGGACATCTGGTGGTTGGTTGATGAATGAAAGAAAAAAGAATCCCTTATGTTTTATTTTCCGAGAAGAAGCGCAATAAACCACCACAAAGATCTCTTGCGGCAAAATGTAAAAGATATTTTACGAAATCTAATCAGATTTTCGTTGGGTACCCAACATTCAATGTTGGGTACCCAATGAATTGAATTTCAACAATCTGCTATTAGAATAAGTGAAAATATTTTTTCATTTAAATATAGTAAGTATAATATGACTATTATATCATGAATGAAAAGTTGATTATTACTGATAATAATATGTAATAAATTAGAATGGAAGCAACAGCATAAATAATTATAATTATAAAATATATTTCTCGTTCGAATTTCAGCAAATCAACGCCATCTATTGTAGTATCACTATACAAGTAAATCATATCGCCAGTAAAGCTTATTACAATAATATACAGATGTAATGATGAAAAATTACAAGTATATCATGAGAATAATACTAGAAAA
The DNA here is from genome assembly GCF_057557595.1 of Rhyacophila brunnea. NCBI lineage: Eukaryota > Metazoa > Arthropoda > Insecta > Trichoptera > Rhyacophilidae > Rhyacophila > Rhyacophila brunnea. Next base: position 46,986 of record NW_028232796.1, on the reverse strand, counting down.
AAAAATCAATTTTTGTTTATTAAATTGAGATAAACAAATAAAAATTCACAATTTATTCTGGAAGAAATAGTTTTAAAAAATATCTACAAAATTTAAAAAAACACGTCACTTTCATATATTTTACATAATATTATACTTAATTAGATGATTTTTTTATTGTAATAATAATACCAAAAAAACACAATAAAGATTATCATAATAATATAATATATTTTTATTATAGAATTCGAAACAAGATATCTTTAATTTCGGTAATCCATTCTGTCACCCTGATCTAAAGTTTGATGCGAATGTCGGAGTGGTCGCAGCATCGCCGAACGTCGCGATCCGTCGAAACGACCGCGACACCGCGACGCATTTTACCCGTTTCAACTACTGCCCTCCTAATAACCATGGACTAACTGTCGGCTAGCTGACAGTATTTTCTGTTTATTTTATTTATGTCGAATGAAACGAAACTCGATAGTTCTGCGCCAACTTGAATAAAAAATAACGTTTATATTATAATATTTTTCAATAATAATGTAATATATTCCACATAAATAAATAATTATTGAATGCTTCCAACATAGATAGATTGCTTCCAATAATTTATTATTAAAATTGAAACCAACTTATTACAAAACAAAGCGAGGTGGTGTTTGTTTATTGTGAGGTCAAAAATGTTGTGGTCTCTTTCAAGCGCACACATGAAATATGGTACAGTCTCCTCCCCTTCCTCACATAACTGAAACTATCATAGTTCTGTACTAGACTATCCTAGAGAATTTATCTTACGAAACCTCTGCTACCCGGGTAAAAATAGTTAAGACCAGACTGGCGAGAGCTCCTTTAACCCTATCTTGGTCACGTGGTTAGTCTGTTGAACACAGAGAAATTATGCAGACGATAAAACAAAAAACAATGAATAATAAATATTGATTATTTGCATCGCGTTATTTTAAAAAGTAAAAAAAATATCTCGCTAAAATAATTTTTATATCATCCAAAATAATATGCTTCTATTTTAAAAAGAAAATTAGGTAAATAAAAATAACATCACTGTATCAGCCAGTCGGTCGATGATCGGTTTTTTTCCACCTTTGATAAAAAAGCTTGTGAAGTTTCAAAATCCAGTGACGGATAAACGAAATCAAACCTTCCAGTTACCAGGAGCACATCACACGTATGTAGATAAAATCAGTTGCAGAAATATCTAAAAATTAAAAATACATCTACCGACATCTGTTGGTAAAATATATGTAACACATTTAAGTTTTTACATTGAACTCTAACTTTCAGCCGTTGACAATAGATGAGCACGATTATTTTAATAATACATCGTTAAACATAATGTTATTAACAGTACCAAATAAAGGTTTCTTGAATCAAAATTCACAGTATTAATAATTAAGTCTATCTCATGATTTACATGGAATTAAAAACTTATTTTGTATAATAAATATTGCCTTATCAGCAGCGACATCTATGAATATAACTGAAAAGATAGCGTCGTGAGGACTGAGGAGATTAAATTTTGTCTACCACCTCACATGTCTGCACTCCTAAACTCCGAGTAGTGTAATAAGTATCAGCAATATTTTACCTAACTAAATTTTCATTAGAGTAATGCAATAAATAACTCCAGCTCTAATAATAAAATTAGGTTTATTCTAAATACAAATTATGTTTTATAGTGTTGTTTTTATCACTAAAAATCTTTCAAAGATCAAAAAATATTGAATACCTACCTAGTTAATCATTTTAACGCATTTTATATTTTAATGTTGAGAAAATCGATCTATTCTCAAAATCAAAATGTATGTTGGACATTTTTTATTTAATTACTAGCTGTAGTACCCGGCTTCACACAGGGTCGCTTCGTGGTTATATTTATCTTAGATATTTTAAAAATAATAAGAGGTAATTATTTTTTTAATATTAAAATATCTGTGTAAAACAATATGGCAATATGAAAATAATTCTAATAGGAGTAAACGTCAAACAAAAGAACACTAATATTAAAATCGAATCCAAAATATGAAAACGTTATTAATGCTATTAATATGTAGTAAAAAAAAAAACAAAATTGAATGGAACAAACAAACAACAAACTTTGTATTTTATATAATACTAATTTAGAAACCTTCGCAGGTGTGCGCACAACAACTGACAAAAGTTTCGTCGCAATCGGATGAATGGAATAGGAACGCATACGAATAGAAGAAGAGGAATATGGTTTTACTTATTCAGAAACCTTGGCGGGTGTTGGCACAATTACTGACGAAAATTTTATTGCAATCGGATGAATGGTATAGGAACGCATACGAATAGAAGAAGATAGAATATAATAATAATAAGAAGAAGATGGTTGTACTATTTCAGAAACCTTTTCGGGTGTAACCACAACAACTGACGAAGGTTTCATCGCAATCGGATGAATGGTATAGGAACGATACGAAGAAAAGAAGATATAATGAAGAAGAAGAAGATGGTTTTTTAAATTTAGAAACCTTCGCGGGCGTGCGCACAACAACTGGTAAAAATTTCATCGCAATCGTATGGTAGGTATAAGAACGCATACGAATATAAGAAGATAGAATAGAAGAAAAAGAAGAAGAAAATAGTTGTATCAATTCAGAAACCTTTGCGGGCGAGAGCAAAACACTTGATCAAAATTTCATTGCAATCGGATGAATGGTATAGGAACGCATACGAATAGAAGAAGATAAAATAGAAGAAGAAGAAGAAGATGGTTGTACTAATTCAGAAACCTTCGCGGGTGGTGGCACAATTACTGACGAAAATTTTAATGCAATCGGATGAATGGAATAGGAACGCATATGAATAGAAGAATATAGCATAGAATAATAATAAGAAGAAGAAGATGGTTGTACTATTTCAGAAACCTTTTCGGGTGTAACCACAACAACTGACGAAGGTTTCATCGCAATTGGATAAATGGTATAGGAACTATACGAATAAAAGAAATTAGAATGAAGAAGAAGAAGAATATGATGATTTTTCTAATTCAGAAACCTTCGCGGGTGTGTATACAACCACTTACCAAAATTTCATCGCAATCGGATGAATGGTATATGAACGCATACGGGACAGACAGACAGACAGTCAGACAGACAGACAAACAAACAGACAGGCATTCATTTTTATATATAAGATATAGCCTATACTCTTCGAGCAAGTGCAAGCAATAAGTTCACAAAGTTTTATCGCAATCGGATGAACGGTATGGCAGCGCATAGAATACGAACAAACAAACAAACAAACAAACAAACAAACAAACAAACAAACAAACCAACAAACAAACAAATATTATTTTTTATATATTAGATTAAAGGTAGGATAATAATTATTATTGAATTTCTCTTATGTGATGTTTTAAGTGAGGTGTCAGAATGGTATTATTGAGTTGAGTGTCCTTATCTTAGTGTGAGGCCTCAGTGCCAGCGTTCGGCGCAGCGTTGAGCGTTCTGCGCAACTCAAACGTATAACCGTATAAATGTATAACCAAAAAAAGACATCGTCTATGAACAATTTCACACACGGTTATACGTTTGAGTTGCGCAAAACGCTCAACGCTGCGCCGAACGCTGCCACTCAGGACGTAAACTTAGAAATCGGAAGCATCAGGTTGTTTGTCCTCCCAAGTTACAGAGCTAACTTGCCATTGGTGATGCCAATTGTGAAGGCAATAACTCTGTTCAACCAAATCGCTTCGGACGTTGATATATTCCACTTACGTGAGGATGAGTATAGGTGGGCGTTGTTTTATAAATTCTTAAAATAGGGTCCACTTTTTTATTCGGTGTGATTCCATACTTTATAATTTTTATATTTTTTATATCTATTTATTATAGATACTGTTTTTGTGATACTGCATATTATATTTCTTTCTTCTTTACACTGTTTTAATACTATTTCTTTGATTTTAAATATCATGTGAACGTTCACTATAATTTATGTCAAAATAAATAAATTTGAATTTGAATTTGAAATAATCAACTTGGTTGCTTCTTGCTTCCAATTTAATACTTAATCCTTAAAATATCAATTTTACTTTGGACGGATTCGGACAATAATAATTATAATTGTTATTTTTTAGGTTTCCTATTGCGAAATATCAAGATTATTTTCAAATAACCACAATAAAATACACATCTAGACTTCGACTTCTACATCGAGACGCACATGTCACTGCGGCCGTTCCAGGAACTAAAATTGTTGCAATACCGTTAGCATGCAAAAAGCACGTGGCGTAATACTTAAATCGCAAGCAGCGCCTTGGCGTAGATGTAAAAATAAATAGAAGCCGATCAGTAATATGGAAATCAATCAATTAGAAAATAATTATTGAACACTGACATTATGGCCGCCATCTTACTTTTTTGTGGGTACCTACTTAACGGCCCACGTGCTCGTCGTAGGTCAAAATTGAGTTTTTATTGTATTTTCAAACCATGATCCTGGACACTCCTTAAGCGTTGTAGATAATCTATTTATATAATTTTGAAGCCTTATTATCCTTTATAGTTATTTTAAACATTTGATGACTGCATAAAGTATTTTTGTTACATAAAATAGTATTCTTTTAAACCTCTCGCTCTAATGTTTTAGAATATAGTCATATTTCGGTACATAACTGTGCAGTGGTGTTAAGATTTTTTACATTTATTAATTTTTAAACGCATTTATGAAACCATTAGTATAATTTATTACGAGATAATTTTTGTAAAATATTCATGATAAAAAATTATATTGATAATCTCTGTGATCCCAAATTTGACAAGAATTAGGCATTTTATTATTCAAAAAATCGGCAAGATTAACACATTTGAAGATGATTTTAAAGATACTTATTATAAGATATGTCTTTGACCATTCAAGTGTGATAAACATTTTATGAATAATGATTGCTTTATAATAGTTATTGACCTAAGAATAAGGTAGTGTTTTTTTGAAATACGCCATTTCTTTTGTCATTCCCCAGTGGTTAAGCTACAACATATGGCCGTAGCCATAAATTGACAAACTATAATTGAAGTAAAGAGTAAAATGATATTGACGCGCGTGTTTGAACATGTACCGTTTAAAAAAAAAATTAAAAAAAATTGGTTAGGTACATGTTCAAACATGCGCGTTAACATAATTTTACACCATACTTTAATTATAGTTTGTCAATTTATGGCTACGGCCGTATGTTGTAGCTTAACCACTAGGGAATGACAAAAAAAATGGCGTATTTCAAAAAAACACTACCTTATTCTTAGGTCAATAATTATTATAAAGCAATCATTATTCATAAGATGTTTATCACACTTGAATGGTCAAAGACATATCTTATAATAAATATCTTTAGAATCATCTTCAAATGTGTTAATCTTGCCGATTTTTTGAATAATAAAATGCCTAATTCTTGTCAAATTTGGGATCACAGAGATTATCAATATAATTTTTTATCGTGAATATTTTACAAAAATTATCTCGTAATAAATTATACTAATGGTTTCATAAATGCGTTTAAAAATTAATAAACGTAAAAAATCTTAACACCACTGCACAGTTATGTACCGAAATATGACTATATTCTAAAACATTAGAGCGAGAGGTTTAAAAGAATACTATTTTATGTAACAAAAATACTTTATGCAGTCATCAAATGTTTAAAATAACTATAAAGGATAATAAGGCTTCAAAATTATATAAATAGATTATCTACAACGTTTAAGGAGTGTCCAGGATCATGGTTTGAAAATACAATAAAAACTCAATTTTGACCTTCGACGAGCATGTCCCCCCTTAATACATTGCATAATATCTTGGGAAAATTTATAATATTTTTATTTTTAAAACGATTATTGAACGGATGTTTTTTCAGTGCTCGAAATAGAGTATTACACGAAACGGAACGTTTTATAATGTTCCAAAATGTATTGAATGGGTACCTGTTTGTAGAGGTCTTACCAGCAAAAATAAATAATGTCATACTGTAGTCTATGCCCATGCAGGCATATAGACAACAGAGAAATGGATACCCCAAATAAATGACAAGGCACTAATCACTTACTTCCGTCAGTGTCCGCACCTGTCCGCCAAAAATGTTACGTGCGAAACAATGACATTGTGCGAAAGTATTGTAAAACAGAATAATATAAGATGTACATAATAATATATTCGTAATTAATAATATTATTATGTGGCCGTGTGATAAAATATACGTACTACGAAACGACAAATCGAGTGTCTTCTTAGTGCAAGGTCACGCGGGGGCGGCGCGGCGGCGTCTTGCTATACTCAAACGTATAACCGTGTGTAAAATGATCGTAGACAATGTCTTTTTTGGAGCATAATACACACGGTTATACGTTTGAGTTTCGCAAGATGCCGCCGCACCACGCCCGTCAAACCACCACGGCCGAGCACTTAATGTACCGATAATCCCTTGTCACGCACACGCGCAAGAAACAACCTTCTGCTAAACAATAATAATAATAGATGTTGTATTCTCACCAAGAAACATCAGATACAACATCTGTTTACCTATATGTATAATTAATAAGTATAAATATTGCTTAGTTTTATTATAATGTAAGTACATTACATTTTTTAAATATACTCACAATACGCCATAATGCATAAGTTTACGAATTGGTTTGCAAAAAAAATGCATTAATAATTATACAAACATAAATAAACGTAGTATCGTCTCCGATAGGATGGGGGGGGGGGCGTAGAATGCACTGTACCCCCCCCCCCCCATGATGAAGTGTCTATGGTTTTATCGTCTTTGCTTCTTCTTAGGAATCCTTGAATTCTTTCAATCCTCAACTGTTCATACCAATCGTCGGGTGACTTCATATCACCAGTTATAACATAGGCCTGCAGGCCTTTGCTGATGATGTATTGCTGATTATGGAATCCTCTTTCTTCTTCTTTCTTCTTTCTCCGCGGAGAAAACGAAGGCCTTATTCTTTACTAGGATGCGTCTCTCCGCCTTCGCTGGTGATGAATGGGCAACCTCTATCTTTTTCTAAGGATTTTAAACTTTTAGGGGTAGTAATCGATGACAAACTAAATTGGTCAAAGCATGCGGACAGCATCTGCAAAAGAGCAGCGGTGACTTCGCTCAAACTAGCAAGAATGGCCAAACCCACATGGGGTGTATCTTCTGAAGCTCATCGAATTCTCTACACTTGTGCTATTGAGCCTATGATCACGTATGCGGCCAGCATATGACATGAAGCTGCCAAACGGAAAAACATAGCAAAAAAACTCAATACGGTTCAGCGAGCACTAGCGATACGAATATGCAGAGCTTACCGAACGGCTTCGCTCAATTCAACGCAAGCTCTAGCAGGACTTATGCCTCTAGATTTACGTTTAAAACAAATCGCTCTCATTTACAGAGCTAAGAAGGGCAAGGAGGGCCTCGCAGGTTTTCTGCCTGACGACAGGCTTTTCGAAAAACCGGTGGACTATAGAAGGCTGCCACACCCGGCTAGACTATTTTCTGAAGTGGTTTCTTATCCTGCAACGTTGGAAAGCAACGAATGCAATAACATGCCGATTTTCACGGATGGGAGCAAAATTGATGGCGGTACTAGTGCAGGGTTTGTGGCATACATTAATGGCGGTGAGATAGCGGCTCATAAGTACCGCCTTCCCAGCTATTGTACGGTAATGCAGGCCGAACTCTATGCCATCCAATGCGCTCTGGAGTGGGCAGGTTCAGATCCAATCCAGCGAAAGCTCACCGAAAACCATAGTATTTGTATTTATTCGGACTCCAAAAGCTCAATCCAAGCAATTGGAGATCCCTTGTCTACTAATCCGATTGTCTTTTCTATTCACAGCGAGTCCGCTCAACTGAGACGGCGCCACCCGGAGGTGCACTTCAAGTGGATAAGGGGGCACACCGGGATAGAAGGAAATGAAAGAGCTGACAAATTGGCTCGGCATGGTGCCTCTGAACCCAAGACCGCGATAGCTTATGACAAATTTCCTCTGAGCTACGCGAAAATTACAATTTCAGATATGGTGAAAAACAAATGGAACTCACGATACATAAACTCATCAACAGAGGAGTTGACCCGAAAGTTTTTACCTTCAATTTTAGCAGCACGAGACGTCAGGGTGCATAAGGGGCTGTGTTTTGAGATGACTCAGATTCTTACAGGTCACGGAGTCATACAAGCATACCTGCACCGGTTTAAAATAACATCTGATGGAAAGTGTCCATGCGACGATGGAAGCGACCAGGACGTCTTACATTTACTCCTAGATTGTCAAATCTTTAGCAAGGAGCGGCACAACCTGAACTTTTTATTACAGATGGCAGATGCGGACATTCGAGACCTTCCGGGGACCATGGCAAACGAGGCCGGAAGAGATGCACTTTTTAATTTCTGTATTGATATAATAAAAAGAATAAAAATAATAAATGGTGACATGTAAAGATGATTCATGCCTTTCAGATCCAGTGACTGCAATCATAATATAAGATAAGATAAGTATATACTTTGAATATCAGTCCTATGCGACATTTCTTTTACCACGGGAAAAAACTCGACTACAAATCGCAGTCCTCAGTTCCCAATGAATACGACAAAATATTCATCAGAATCACCTCCGCCTTGCGCTACTAAGAATTTTCCAGTGTTTTTGCAAGGCGGTTTCATAGGCCCTGGCCGAATTCAAATTAGCAATACCCGATGCGGGTAGAAGAACAGTTTTCAATAAGGCATATTCTCTCAGCCGGCACAATTTTCATTTGACTAGCATCAAGTAGAGTAGTTTGCGTGCCAAAGTCCTTAAGAAACCTCGATAGTAAATGCGAGGTATCCATAAAGGCATCTAGAAAAAAAAATGCCCCTATGACAGACCAACAATCTGTCAGAACTCTCCGCGAATGGCCACCTATTGCTAACAATCCAGCTGCGAGACCTGTCGTTCTATTTTTTCCCAACTACTGAGGGAGAGGACTCGCATAAAACTAAAGCTGCGGTCCAAAGAACAATAAAATTGAATCATCGAGTTTCAAAATCCATTCTGGACAACCATTTTTTACGAAAATGCCTGTGAATGCCATCTTATTCATTAACTAAAAATCTATCTAGTTATCCGGGTAAGAGTTTCAATTTGCATTCAATCTCATCAGGAAATTATTTTAAATATTTGCTTTTGCTTACAAAAAACCACTCTGAGTTTCAAAAAGCATTCAAAGTGATATCTGCCAATCAGGAGTCGTGATTCATACAAAAATGCAATATGGCCGCAGTACTGAATTTACACTCGGTGAGGTAAATCGCTCTAGTTTGCTGTTGATATTTTGTCGTTTTCAATCGTATATATTATAATGGATGATTATTTGATAGGTGTGACGAATTCTCTTCCTGGAACCTCAAGGAAGCGTTCAAGGAACCAAGATGCATGGATACGCAGCATGCAACGCAAAGAAAGGTAAACACAATTATTTGACACTACAATCCTTGTTTCCGCGGCATTTGGTAAATAATCCATACATGACCTTTTTAATTAAGTTTAGATACTTTAATTTTTCTTTTTATTTTCTTATCTATAAAAACAACCTTTTACTCGCACCTGATTTAGACCAGCATTATGTGAAAACTCCCAAGCGTTTTTTGCCAAAAAAACGACCGATTTAACTCTTTTTAAATAAATTATTCCATGCAATATAATTAAATTAAATTTTAAATATTATTGGTGTTTAATTTCATAAAATGCTGTTGGATGTTAGATGTTGGATGTTGGATGATGGATGTAGGATGTCGGATGTTGGATGTTGCATGTTGGATGTTTGATGTTGGATTATAGATGTTAGATGTTGGATGTTGGATTTTGGATAATGGGTGTTGGATGATGGATATTGGATGTTGGATGTTGGGTGTTGGATGTTGGATTATAGATGTTGGATGTTAGTTGTTGGATGTGGGATTTTGGATGTTGGATTATAGGGTTACATGTAAGTTGTACGTATGCAGTTCATCGTGGGACACTTATTCGTGCGCCGCAGTACGTGAAACATGAGTTCGTAGAACATTTTATCAAATGACGAGTTCTTCGTTGAACATTTCACTGTGGAATACATTTCACCGTAGAATACATTTGTACGTACGTATTCTACAACATATGGCGTTAGTTTCCTGTTCCAATTAGATTCAATACGAATTTTGTGGGATGTCTTTATTGGTTTTAAATAATTTAATGTTGAAACTACATAAATAATATACCTATACGATGTGATTTTATTTATAATCTACTTACCTACCTATTTTCTAATGTGTGTTCCTTGTATTACGATGGTTTTATTACGTATTTTTAAGTGTTTTATTTAGACATTAATATTGTAAGTTACCGAAATAGCAATATGTTACGTTCTAGGTTCAGCCATGCTTTAACAATATTAAAATACATGTTTGCACCTACAATGTAATTACTTCCGGACTAGCTCAAATTAAAACAGACAGTGGTATAGCATATGAATCCCTATTCTCATGAGAGATAATACTTACTTATCAGAGGGTCGTGAATACCATGAAGTATGTTTATTATAATTCCTTAAGGTTCCAGTACTTCGGGTTAAGAATGTTAAAATTAATTATAGTATAAAGTATAATAAGGCGCCACTTGGCCAGATTCCTCCAACTGCATATTCAATACACGGGACATATCAGGACAAGAATTAAATAATAAGAACGTTTGAATAAGTTCCGAGATCGGACACCATGAAATTTATTGAAACAGTAAAGCAACATGTTAACACATGCGGATCAACCGCCAAAGTATAGTAATAAAAGTTACAAATCGAATCGAACCAAAGCCATACTCTCCTACATACTAAAGCCAAATCTAGAGCCTCTGTGGGGAGTTATACAAAGTTAAACAAAACAGGAATCTAATCCTCTAGTTAATCGATACAATAAATACCGGTTGAGAGTGTCCGCCATTGTTGAAGCCGCCGGGCGTCCGATACCCGGCACCTCGTTCGAGACTGGACCTTCTTCATTGCACGCCGGATGTAGACTGCCGTATCCTCCACGCGCATGTAGTCGCCTACCCACGCGCAGGAGATACCAACTTAGAAATTAATCCCGCGGCAGACTGCCATGTTAATAACGATTAATTTCGAGGCATAGTGTTGCCCTTAAAAGTGTTCAAACGTATTTATTCTAAGTTACTGAATAAATTACGTTACAAATATTTTGTTAAATATTATAAATAAATCATATTATATTAATAATTCCCTGTGTAATATATTAGTATTAGTATATTACTAAGTAATATTGCACTTTAATGGTACCTATAAATTATCAACATTTTTTGGTGGTAATTGGTAAAATATTATATTAGGAGATTATCTTTATTATTAGAATATTATGGTTTCTGTGCCTGACCACAAAGCTAAGATATCATCTACATATCTATACCAGTAAAACGTACGTTTACTTTTAGTTTAGTAAGTTTACTGGTATAGATATGTAGATGATATCTTAACTTTGTGGTCAGGCACAGAAAGACAATTACATATTTTTTTAAAGACATAAATAGTATTAATAAGTCAATTCAATTCACAATGGAAGTAGGGAACAGTACAATTAACTTCTTGGATTTAACAATCAATATTACAAAAAACAAACATACATTTAGCATTTTTAGAAAGGATACCTTCAGTGATAACATTATTAATAACTCTTCTAGACACCATATCTCACATAAATTATCAATTTTTCATGCTTTTATAAATCGTTTATTAATGGTTCCTATGTCCGAAAATAGTTTTGCTTTGGAGTTAAAGACGATTAAACAAATCGCTTTTAATAACGGTTATGACTCACGTTTGATTGGTCGCATTCTGGCGAACAAATCTAAAAAAATAGCTTTATTAAATGTGACTTCTGGCTTAGTGATAGATGAAGCCAGTGTTAAAAACGCTGGGTTAAATTATGTTTCCTAGGAAGAGTGTCTGAGAATATTTCAAGAAAAAAAGATAAAAAACTTTTCAATGTAACATTTTACAACACATAAAATTTAAATTCAATACTGGTGAATACTAAAGATAGATTAGATAAACTTAACCAAAGTGGAATTTATCTATTAAGTTGTGACTCTTGTGATGCCAAATATGTTGGACAAACGGGACATTCTTTTAATACTAGGATCAAAGAACATTTAGCCTGTGCCAAAAATGGGAATGAATCTTCAGCTTTTGGAAATCATTTAAGTTTAAATAATCACTCTTTTAATATCAGTAAAAAATTTTAAATCCTGCATTTGAATGAGAAATCTATAAAATTGGATAAACAGGAAATCCTATAAATTAATAGGTATAAATTTTTGCCCAATTCTAATTTGTTAAATGATCAATTATATTTTGTGTTTTCTCCATTATTATACCCTATTTAATATTTGGGATTGTCATAACATAACTTTATATATTGTACATTATTTATTATTTTAATTTTTATTTATTTTGACTCATATTTTGGTTGTATTTGTTTTTTATTCGATCTCACTTCAATTGATAATATTGTTTTTTTTTTTTATAAAATTTTTATTGTTAATTTGACTAATCATAATTATTTGTTGATATTAATGTTATTGTAAGTGTAGATTGTTTCATATTTTGTGGTTTTTTAATATTTTAAATAATTTGTTTAATACACCTGACGTAGTATGAAATATTATATACGAGAGGAAAGGGTCCCTTGAAAAGATAGTTTTAAAAGGGACAGTGTAAATTCTCCGGCGGAAGTGGAAGGTGCCGAGTGCCACGTGCTACGCGCTCGGCATGGCCGGACGGCGCTTCTCAACGCAAAAATGCCGCACTTTTCTCGATGTTATAAATCAGTGAATCCCTTTTCTCGTTATTGTGTTAATAATAATTCGTATAACCACCCTTAAAATGAATCCCGTGTCCGATAAAGTGTTTCGGTGTTAATCCCGGCAATGTGCCTAAATAAATTAGTTCGCCCCGGCGTCAGCGCCGAGTAAATTAAAAGTGTTACGACAATGGCCCGTAATAATAATGTGTCTTCTCTGTTGTAACCTACAATGTAACCAATAATGTAATATCAACCGATGTCTGTATAATTTAGTGTAAATAAATCCAGCCTGCGCAGTGCTGTTAAATCAAAATAATATGTGTTATGTATAATTATACCCCGCGATGTCCACATACCCCTAACTGTAATGATGCTGACAAAGAATCCTGCCAGTCTACATGTGAGTCCATCCATTCTTCTTAGTATCAATAGATAGGTATATAGATAAATGCTGTTATTTAATTCATTTAGTATATTATTGATTTTTATAGATAAGTACGTATTACCTACTTTCATTTTAAATATTTGTGCCCGAGTTGGGGGAGCGGTCGTTTATGAAGAGTGGGTTCGATCCCGCGAATGTACCTAAATACACGTTGTCTTTTTTTAATGTGTCTAATGTGGCTTATTGCGTTTTATTTTAATTAACTACCAAATATGTTGAAATTTTAATATAGTATTAAGTATCAAAAATGTGTGTTCTTATTATTTTTCTTGATTATTATTTAAAATAATATTATGGACAATGCTGATTTGAAACTTTTTGTAAATGGATATTATTGAAAATACGAACGTGTTAATAGCTGCATAGTTTAATTTAAAAATAAATATACCTACTTATATAGATGACTGCATTTATTGAATTCATTTTGGATATGATTGATCTTTGCAACTTTATAGATAGGTACTACTACGTAGGTACTTTAATTTTTGCATATCCTGATAATACAGCCATGGTATCCGACTTGGCAGAGCGGTTCTATATAAAAAGTGGGTTCAAGCCCGTGACTGGATAAAAAATACATGGTGTTTTTTAAATATGTGTTATTCCAACGTGAGACCAAGATTGGCTAACAAGTAACAACCGTTCTTCGTAAAAAGTCTGTTTAAATAATCTCCATTCTATGGAGCCAATTTATGTTCCGGATTGCAGAAAAAATATTAATTACCTGCTACTTATATATATATTCTGTTCATTAAGAATTCACATATAATTTTTTATAAATATGTAATGTTTAATACACTCCGTTTCATTATAGGCTATTTTTGTTATAGTAAGGTACGTAATACTGTTGACTTTTTATTAATATTAATTTTTAGATTTGATCAGAACTCCGGATATTAGGTATATTACAGTGTACAGGTACAATCACTTATCTGGTCGATTCGCCACGCCGGGCCCTTCCTGAGCCCGGGCCTCCAGGCTAGAGCCCTATCAGCCCCCCCCTTTGTGGGGGCCATGTCCAGTGGTATCCACGAAGTACAAAACGTCCGCAAGGTAGACCTAGAGGCCGCTGGATCGATGAAATGATCAAGTTCTGCGGAAGTACGTGGCAAAGCAACGCACAGGACCGAGAGAAGTGGAAGTAGCTTGAAGAGGCCTTCATACAGCAGTGGATAGATTCAGGCTGATGATGATGATTATCAAACTTAGGGTAGGTTTGTATGCTATATTTTAACGCACCTATCTTGCTGCTGTTAAAATATAGCATTTATTGCAACAATTGCAAACATCTTATTGTAATTGTTACAATAAGTGCTAATACTTTAATACAAACCTACCCTAAGTTAGATAATATTTATCACTTTATTACTTTAGTGGTCGATAAGTATAGAATAGGTCCAGTGATCTAAACATTTGAATAAAAATTTCTCGTGTAGGTAGGTAGGTACATACATTTTCTAAAATGATCAAGAAAAATATTAGGTACCTATCTTCTACTACTCCAAATCAATTGAGAGAAATGGTATAACAATAGATGAATTTATGGTTAGCTGTAAGCTGTTAGTTGTAGCTAAGGATAAAGAAGTTAGTGTTTCGTATTTTTTTAAACTTAAATGTTTAACGTATTCGACAAGAAATAATTTTAATTTGTAAATTTTTGGGTAAATAGCTATAAGGACATTGTAGTCAATTTCAATAATGTATGTTTTAAAACACACGTAGATTGCGTAGCCATGACAATCTTTATCTATCTACACTTCTGATGCCTTCTTAATTTCCTGCATTATGATGGAGTACACAAGTTAAGTTATTATAAAAATAATATAAAATGTACGTTCATAGATAAAACGTAAATAGATTTAAATTAGCATTAGGTATATTTGTAACTTCAGTTAACTTATATATCTGTACATATATATAATATATACCTGTATAAATTGTGAAATAAACATTAGGTATATATAAATATTATTGTTGTGTTGTATGTATTTAAATTAATGATATACTTAATATTTTCTCATCAATACTAAACTTGATAGTTAATAATACCATTAATGTGCATTACGTAGGTATTACCATAGACTAATATACTAGGTATATGGTTATTACTTATAAATAGCTCCCATTATATACACAATGAATTGTAAATATAATATAATATTATTTATTTTAATATATACTTAATGAAATTTTAAATATTCATGTAAAAATATAATACTTACTAAAAGTTACGTAATAAAACCATCGTAATACAATGGACACAGCAGTAGTATATTATAATTACAACCATATCGTACGTAATAATGTTTTTTTACTATTAATTTCTAAAACGGTCTTTTTTGTGCACACAATAATATGAACAAGGGATCTCTCGAGAAAGTGCCCACCCAATAAATTGACCATTAGGAATTCTATACAAAAACTTTTAACCATCTGGACACATTTGTCTTGAATGAATGTATTGTTTAGTGTCACTAGATTCCACCAAAATAAAACGGATTTGTAATTAGGTAATGCATCATTTCAAAATACTTACTATATTCGTTATTGGTTTTTTAATCATATTTAGGACATGTTGTTTCCCACAGTAAACTGAATTTATTATTAGATAAATATATATTATAAAAATTATAATAAACTATTTTTTTTTCAACGAATAAGACCCTAGATTTGAGAATGTAACATTCTATAATATTGATCATACATAATATTATAACATCTCATGCATTAATACCGGGAGGAAAGAGGAACTCACATGTAGGTGGATGTGCAGATGCGGTATCACTTCGGGTTGCAGGTTATGTGTGACATCGGGGCAAACAGGATAAATTATAACACAGATACTTTTGATTTGACAGTTATACGTGGAACTAGATTTATTTACACTAGGGCATAGGCAAACATTGATAATATTACATCATTTACATCTAAAGAGGTCTTAGATTAGTCACCGCACAGTCGTTATTTTTGGGGTCGATTCATTATTGTTATCCCACGCGCTAAGCACTGGTTCACTTTTTTCACTAAGGGATTGGTTAACTTTTATTAGGTTGCACGAGTCGCTGATTAGGATTATTATCAACACTGTAACGTTAAAGGGGTATCTTTTATATTAAGTTATATTAGGTCTTTACGCTGGATTGATCGATCCCACTTCTTGATAGACGACCGCTTTAACAACTCAGCCACCATGGGTGTATTATTAGTTTTTTTATACTTAAAACTTATAAGTACAATACATAATAAACGGTACTGAAATGATACCAATATCTCAGGATTATAGGTTAACCTATAATATCCATGTGTGAATCATTGTGGAATAATCACTAACTACTTATTTTTGTATTTTATTTTAATTAGCTACCTAATAAAATGTTTTCCTATTTCCCACCAATAAATAGCTGTTTTTATGTTTATCATTAAGTGCACTTCATAATATTAAGTACTGATAAAAATCATCAATTATCAATACTTAAATGATATCTTTATTACACTATTACACAAGGAATTATAAATCTGGATCTTGGTAAAATAAGTGCTAATATCAAAATTAGCCAATACTAAGTGTTAAGTGTTGAAAAGTTCTTAAAAATGTTCAAAAATTGCTTTATTTTTTAGTCTTTTCCAAATTATTTACTTGTATTAAAAACAACATAAAAATCTATAGTGCATATTATTATTTAAATTATCAATTAATGACTTTGAAAGGCATTAAAGAATCGTTTGTACTGGAAAAAATGACATATCGACATAACCACTTCTTTTACGAAGGTAAAGAAATATAATATTATTTATTTACAATTTTGAATTAAATAATGCTATTTCAGTAACATATAATATTCATGTAAAATTATAACACTTAAACCATCGGAGTATATGGGGAAGACGGAAGAAAATAAGTAGGTAACTAAATTAGAAATACTTTCATATTGTAAATATATTTATGTAGTTTCAACATTAAATTATTTAAAACCAATAAAGACATCTCATAAAACTCGTATTGAATCTAATTGGAACAGCAAACTAGAGCCACATGTTGTAGAACACGTAAAAACGTATTCCACGGTGAAATGTTCAACGAAGAACTCGTCATTTGATTAAATGTTGCACGAACTCATGTTTCACGTACTGCGGCGCACGAATTAAATGTTCTACGTTGAACTGTTTACGTACAAATTTCCGGATACGGGATTACAGATGGTAGATGTTAGATGTTGGATGGTTGATGTTGGATGTTGGATTATAGATGTTAGATGTTGGTTGTTGGATGTTGGATGTTGGATGTTGGATTATAGATGTTAGATATTGGATGCTGGATTATAGACGTAAGATGTTGGATGTTGGATGTTGGATGTTGGATGTTGGATGTTGGATTTTGAATGATGGATGTTGGATGTTGGATTTTGGATTTTGGATGTTGGATGTTGGATTATAGATGTTAGATATTGGATGTTGGATTATAGACGTTAGATGTTGGATGTTGGATGTTGGATTTTGGATTTTGGATGTTGGATGTTGAATGATGGATGTTGGATGTTGGATGTTGGATTTTGGATTTTGGATGATAAATGTTGGATGTTGGATTATAGTCGTTAGATGTTAGATGTTGGATGTTGGAGGTTGGATGTTGGACGTTGGGTGTAGGATTATAGATGTTGGATGTTGGATTTTGGATGTTGGATTATAGATGTTAGATGTTGGATTATAGTCGTTAGACGTTAGATGTTCGATGTTCGATGTTGGATGTTGGATGTTGGATGTTGGATGTTGGATGTTGGAGGTTGGATGTTGGATGTTGGGTGTTGGATTATAGATGTTAGATGTTGGATGTTGGATGTTAGATGTTAGATGTTGGATGTTGGATGTTTTGGATGTTGGATGTTGGATGTTGGTTGTTGAATGTTGGATATTGGATGTTAGATGTTGAATGTTTGGTGTTGGATGTTGGATGTTAGATGAGTACTTTAAGGAAATAGGTGATTCGGGCTGGCAGGTATCCTGTACGGGTTGGTGGTATTAACCTACCTTAGGTTTCTTACTGAAAATGGGACACTCTGTGAACTCCTTGATGTAATACTCACAGTTTGTACGCTTAAAGACCGTAAGTCTTTTGTGAAGATAATCTAGTTAGCTTCGTGGGCGAATTTAGCTTTTGCAATGTGATGACGTGAATACGGGAAACAGATAAGATTTTTGTAGAGTAGAATTACTGTTTATTTCAATGTAATACAGAGTACAATAATTCGGAGTTCTAGGATAATAAGGGCGAAACTAGAAAAACACTGTACTGAGATAAATGGTAAAATAGTTTTTATTGTTAAAAAAACAATTTTACACTGTAAAAATACAAAAATAATAAATTAAAGCTGTTGTAACATATTCATAGTTTTAAATGCTGTACCAATTCCGTTAAACCATCCACTCTTGGTCCGTTTATTCTTAGTGAGGCGAGTTATAGATTCTATTTTAGAGTTAAGTCCGAAGAGTTTTTTCTGCAAACTATGTATCGGTATTCTGCAATTATTCGCAATTTATGTTAACTTGATAATCTGATGTATATAACGTTTGTTCTCTCGTACATATCATTTAACAATAAGAGTTGGGGTTATATTTCTGAAAAGGTTTGAAAAGTTACAATGTTCCAAAAATCCTTATAGATTTTTACAATTCCAATATTATCATAATAAAGTCCGTTCGCGTTATCCATTTTTTCTATGGTTATAAATACCAAAGTGGCTGCACGGGAATATAATTAGCAACATTCTGAAAATAAAATATTTCAGTTATTGTTTGATACTGCTATCGATCTGTACTCATATGAATATATTTTATGAGTTGATGAGTTATGTTTTTTAAACAAATAATTTTAATTTTAAACAAGTAAAAAAATTTCATCAACGAAATTCAATTCGGTTAGTTTATTTTTCAATTTCTTTCAATTGGCTATTTCTGTTATCAGTATCTTGATTTCTTGTATATATTTATTTATTGGTGAATTCTTCATTAATTTTTTTTTCTTAATAATATAGAGTGTAGATATATTTAATCTTCAAATAAGAATATAGTTTAGTTGACTTTTCCTGGATTATTTACAAAAATTTCGCGTCTTTTTATCAAGTGTATATACATATTTTTACGTTTGTCATTATCAACAATTCTTCGCTTCTGATATTTTTTTTGTTACTAACGACCTTCATAAAAACTGCAAAGGGTGAATGACTTGAACCCTTTTTTGTATGATATTAAAATGCAATTTGTCTTTTGAGATAGTCTATCAGCTAGTTTCTGTGAAGTATTTAGGTCAAATATAAGAATATAAGTTAAACAGTAAAGTATTAAATGCGTGATCGCGATTTCAATTTCTTGCGTAATTCTATTAGTAATGAAATTGTATGATAATCATTTTTAATTTTTAAATGAAAATGTGTATAATAAGTATGTAGTATTTTCGTAAATTATTCTGATGAAAGCATTTAATTTCTTTACGTAATGTTTAATTATTAATTTATTTGTTTAAATCTTCGGTATTACATTAGCAAATTAGTTTATTTCTAATTTTTTTATAAGTTCTCTTGGATATAAGTGATACGATTTGAATTGGTCTTAAATGGTTTCTTATGATTATTGATGGTTATATTGTTATTTCATGTTAAAATTTAATTTCTATAATGTTACATTATAGTGATTTGAACATGAGTATTAATAATTATTATTAAATTATAAAGTATAAATTGTTAATTATTTAATTTCATTTCGACGAAAAAATATTTAAATCCAATATTGTTGCTTATATCTGTGAATGAAGTTATTTGTAATCTCTATTCATCTGTAAATTAGTTTCCAAAGCTATTCATAAGAAAAAATGTAAGTAAGTGCTTTTTAAGTTTGTAACATGTTATCTTGGTAATTCGTTGGTAAGTTATTCTTTAAGCAAATATTTGTTTTCATTTTAATTGTTAATTATGTAGGTATTTGAAGCGCCTAGTTTCAAAAGCCCCTAAACGGTTTTCCTAAAATTTTGAGTTAGATATATATTTAGAGATATATTTTTGTCCATTATATGTTGGCCAAAGTTATAGTTTCAAAAAAGGCCTAAAACCGTTGTATTATCAAAAATTAGGCTTAATTTCAAAACCCCCTAAAACAGTTGGCGTGTGAATTTAAAATCTACCTAAAATAAATAAGCCAATCAGCGGCTGCTCTGATGGTCATGTGATACGGATTTCAATATGTCTGCCTGAACAAAATTAAAGTGACTTCGTATTGATCGCTCTGTAGGTTAATAGTATTTTTCAATATTTATAATGAATGTTGAACTGATTAGTGTGTTGAAACGTAAGCCCAATGAGTCAAGGAAGCATTTACAAAGAAAAGAAACATGGGAAGTTAATATCGAACGCCAAAAACGGTAAGTAAATATTGACAATTTCTGCGTGTTATTTGTCCAATAATACAGTGGTGTCTCGTCATAATGTCCCTATTGTTGATTATAAAATTACTTGTTTAAAATAATTACAGTTTACCATTGAAAACATTAGATAAGTACCTATTAACTTAATACGTTTTTTCACATATTTTATTAATTATCAGGACCGGTTTTACCAACTAATTATTATCTATACAAATATTTAAAAATGCATAATAACAAAATATAAAGTAGAGACAGCCACTAACTAGAATATAAATAATTATATGTACCTATACCATTCATCCGATTACGATAAAACTTTGGTGAGTTATTGTGTGCACACCTGCTAAGGTTTCTGAATTAGAAAAATCATCTTCTACTCCTCCTTTATTCTACCTTCTTTTATTCGTATGGTTCCTATACCATTCATCCGATAGCGATGAAACTTTCGTCAGTTGTTGTGCGCACACCCACAAAGATTTTTGAATTAGTATAACAATCGATAGTACAGCTATCTTCTTCTTCTTCTATTCGTATGCGTTCCTATACCGTTCATCAGATTGCGATTAAAGTTTTTTAGGTTAGGTTAGGTTAGGTTAGTGACACGAACAAAAACGCCGACCTTCAGTTAGTGTTTGTGGCAGAGTATGGTTTAACGACATAACTATACAAATCTAGCCTTATAGTCAATTCTACTTCTCAATAGCCGTGCGACAACCTCACGACAAAGTACAAACAGGATATATAAGTCCCATGGTTCTAAACTATGGAAGGAGCAGAAATGAAATGGTCGAAAAAGACCATGAACAGGTAACAAGTAGCGTAATCGTTTAGTAGTAGAAAGCAAATGTATATTGTTAACCTTTTCTCTTGTAAATGTAATAAAAATTTTACGTAAAAGTTTCGCTTCAGAAAATCGAGACTGATCCAGTGTAATTGTAACACTGTGATCACAGGCCTCGAAATGTCACGTCGTATATTTCGACCGCGATCTATTTTAAATATAGATTGCCGGATAATGTCCATTAAACTTAGAAAATAAATTATGAGAGAAATTGTTTACGTAAAATTTGACAAGTACATGCTTGAATAATTTTTATATGAGTAATAGAAATGTATGGAAATTGAAAAAGAAAATTTAACATTTATAAATTTATGTACTGTATAATTATGAGCAACGAATTTTAACACTAATTTTATTAAAACAAGATAGAAGCGAACTATCATTATAAAAATATTATAAACGCGTACCTATGTTTATAGACGCGTAATTATTAATTATAGACTTTAGTAATACTATAACTCGCTAACTATAATAAATATTATAAAAGTAACTATTAGAAAAACTTGAGACCATGGTATAAATGGGTTTCTGCCCATAAACAATAATAAATCTCAATCGCGTCCTAGGTAAATAAAATAATAAAATATCGCATCGTAAAACACAAAATAACGCGCGACCTTGAACTTTGAAGAAAATCTGTCTCGGTCAAATACGCGGCTCAGCTGTTTTACGTCACGAGATAAAAATAGATTAAAGATTGCATTTAAATTACTATGAAAAAGCTACTATGAAAGATTGAATAAATTGGTAGTTGCTCATAATTAAAATCTTGTTAAAATCAAACATTTATATACTTACGTGTAAATGTTTAGTGTGATATTAGAGTATTTTTACGTAATAATATTTGCTCGAAAGGTAATTATCGAATGAGAAAGTCTCAGAGGGACCAAACAGTTTTATTAAAACTTAGTAAAATTCTATTGGCCTAAAATAACCTAGAGTGGTGGAAAAGACCAGGATGTGGGTGTAACCCTTTCGTTCTGTCATTTTAAAATGAAAGACTGCCACCCCCTTATCTAGTACGCAAATACCTATTCCGATACCTCGTTGGAAAGCTAAAAACTTTCCCCTTCGTTTGAACATGTAAAATTATACAAAATCAACTATTTTGGTTACGTCATCGTAACTGCGCAGTTAAGGAACATGTTCTAGATGGTGTTAAAAACACCCCAATTAAAACCTAATTTTACAAAAATAAAGTAAAGTAAATTAAACCCGACTAAAGTGGAAGTTATCTCTATTAGAAAGTTGTCAGGAACGGGAGATATACGTAAATTTATCTCATGAGAGAAAGGGATAGATCTTCCATCCTTTACGGACTGTTTCCTATTAAACCTCTATCTTGAGGGTATAAAAAGTGACACTTTTTTCCGTATATTCATTAGTTTTCTACACTATTCACCAGCGATCTTCAACAGAGCAGCAGTCCTCCCTGCAGTTTGCGAGACATGGTTCTCATTAGCATTCGTGAAATCTACGTACAGTAAGACCCCATCGGCGGGCGAAACGTAACGCGAATACCACGTATCTGTCGGTAGTGACGTGTGCCGCGGAGTAATTTCTTTTTCATTACGCATCGTACGAGGTGACGCAATCGGAATAAATTACGCGATCGAATTTGTTTAATAAAAACATATTAATAAATTCAGTTTGTAATAATAAATTTTAGAAATTATTTCGGGATTATAAAATAAATTTTTGAAACTTTATTAAGTAAACAATAATTATAAAAACAAATTTTAGTAAATAAATTTGTCAATATAAATAAATAATTGTGAACAAGTTCGTAAACACAAATAAATATTTGTAGACAAGTTGTAAACATAAATAAATTTTGTAAACAAAATTGTAAACAACAATAAAATAAATTCTATTTTTTTTATAAACCCAATACTATGTGACTAAAGAACAAATTATAATTTTTCTTACGGGAAAATATTTTATGAATTAAAAATATTCAAAGAACATCTATGTATACATTCCCTGAGTTAGGTGTGACTTTTCGAAACTCGTGAAAGATTTCACAGAGATTCTATAGCGAACAAATAAATAGTTTACTGACACTTTAATGAGATTTAATTGCGAGAATAATGACAGATAACTTAATTGTGAAACCGTGAACTAGAACCTGAATAAATTCCGTACCACACCAACTGAGAGTTTTATTTGGGGAATCAAAAGTTATATTACTACAAGGGAGGTCCCCAGTTCATCCTCTGCATCCTTAGTGACAGCCCGGCCACATTTAAGAGCTAGCCGCGAGCCGGGTCATGTCATTAGGTTAGGTTAGGTTAGGTTTTTTTTTTTTATATGGGAGTTGCATTTATTATTGACCTTGCTTATTATGTACAAGGTTTGTAGATCTTCAATTGGAGTTTTCTTTATTTATTAGTCTTTAGTGTTTACTATATAGTGTTGGGATCAGGAGGGATATACTACTGTGGGTCTTAACAGGAACTTCTCCGCATTTGCTCTTGTGAAGAGGAAACCACAGAAAACTCTTCAGGAGAAGACGGACTGTTGACAGAAATCACCAGGCCTTCCGTTTCACTTGAAGAGTGTTCGGCATTTTGTGTCCTGGCTTCGTTTATTTTGCCAATATCCTGCACTATTTTGATCATGTATGATACTACCTTTCGTGATAGTTCCTTGTGAACTATCACGGATCCGATGTCGCATAGGTCCTTATCTAGACTCCTGCATCGCGCCTCCAGCTGCTGTCTTTAGAAGCTGAAAATGGGGCAATGCATAAAAAGATGAGGGACATCTTGAGGGGTCATATCATCACACGGGCAGCTGTCGATCTCGGAGAGCTTAAATCGATGCAGGTAGCTCATGAACCCACCGTGACCCGTGAGGAATTGTGTGAGTTCAAAGCCAACTTCCTGCATTCTCCTGAAATCAAAAGCATGGAAAATTGTTGGGAAAAACCTTTTAGTAATATTTCCTGTCGTTTCTTTCAAATATCGATCATTCCAGAGTTGAAGAGTCCTGCTTTTTATTTTCCTTTTGGCAAAACTGAGCGGAAACTTGGCAAAATCTGGGGCCGTCTTTTTAAGAGTAGCCTCTCGAGCCTTTTCGTCCGCTTTTTCATTTCCTAGGATTCCGCAGTGACTCCTTATCCAGCCGATGTGCACGTTCTGTTTTCTGCATCGTAGTTCCTGGATATCAGTTTTAATGTCCATGACAATAGGATTGACCGAATTTCGGTCCGTTATTGCATGGACGCCTGATTTGCAGTCTGTCAAGATCGTTATTTGTTTCCATCTGTTTGGTGATTTCTTCAGAACGTAGCTCAAAGCTTCTCGGATCGCCAGGAGTTCCGCCTGAAACACTGACCAGATGTCGTCGAGTTTGATCTTTCTCGACGGCAACTCTCTCACGCCATCGTAAGGTACAAATGCTGCACCCACTTTGCCGTTCAAGAGACTGCCATCAGTGAAGATTCTCAGCTCATTTTGCGTTGCCTCAGGCAGAGTCTGATCATAGTATCCATGGTCAATCCGGTTGCGTTCCGAGGGATGAGGGAGTGAGAAAAAGTCTCCGGTTCCCTGGTAGACTCTGTCTTGCGGCAAGTCCTGCAGGGTGAGAGTCTTCTTTACCTCATATGATTCTGAAAGCTGCTTGATCCTCAGGTCAAGTGGCATGAAGCCGCTCAAGATCTGAGCAGAAACTAGAGAGATCGTTCTGTATCCTTTGCAAGATCTGATGGCAATTTGTCTTTGAATGGAGTTCAGTTTCTTACGGTTGACTTTTTTCTTTACCGCGTCCGCCCACACGCTGGAAGCGTACGTTATCAGAGGCTCGACAGCACCTAAATATATTTGCTGCATAACCCCCGGCGACGCACCCCATGTGCGTAAATGTTTGGTTGTCGGTCCTTTTTTCTGGTAATGAACATCGCGTTGGTTTTGTCTTCTGCAAAGTGTAGTTTGGCTTTTGAGCCCCATGATGTGATAATTTTCAACGCCTTGTCAGTCATATTTTCAAGCTCTGTCGTATTGTTGGCTGTAGCAATCAATAGCAGGTCATCCGCAAATGCTCTCAGTTCAGCTCCAGGGTCCAAGTCCTCCTGAAGTACATCATTTAAGATGTAATTCCAAAAGCTCGGTCCGCAAGATGATCCCTGAACGCATCCTTTGGTCGTAACCTTCTGGAGCGTGGCATCAAAATGTGACAGTATGACTTTCCTTTGTTGATGATAGCTCTTCACTAGCGTAAACAAGTTCCGAGGGCACTTCTTGCTTCTCAGCTGGCACATTAGAAATGGCCACCAAGCATTATCAAAGGCTCCTCTGATGTCGAGCGAGATTGCTATGATCATCTTCTTGTCTTGCAGCGCAGTCCTGATTTCGTTGACTGAAGCGTTCAGAGCGTCTTCTGTTGATTTCTGGGGCGTAAAACCATATTGCTTGTGACTCAACTTACCTTTTCGATGAAAATGCCAGTTTATCCGATTTATCATCAGCTTTTCCAGTACTTTTCCAAATACTGAAATGAGGCCGATCGGTCTGTAGGACTTGATGTCTTGAAGGTCGTCTTTTCCCGGCTTGGGAATGACAACAACCCTCGCTATTTTCCATTGAGCTGGAAAGTGGCTCACTCTAAGACATGCGTTATACATACCCAATACTAATGACCTATCCACGTTGAAGAAATGAAGGCAAATGTCAGCGGTGAAGTGATCTTCTCCGGGTGCCTTATGTGGACTTATGTTTGATACTATATCCTCGATCTCTTCTTCAGTGAATATCGGGTCGTTTGGGGTGTAGGGTAGAATTTCCGCCATACGTCTGATGTTAATCTGTTCGTTGGTTTCATTTTGTATGGTGTCGTCCGGGAAAAACTTCTCCAATAGCCGCTGAGCGGATTCTTCAGCCGAAGCTAAATACTCGTCGCCATCTTTGAGCGTCGCTGGTGGAGTAGTCTTTCTTCGGTTTACCAGAACCTTGTGAATTGCAGACCAAGCGGTTTCTCTTGTCTGTGACGCGCAGTAATTTTTCCAAGACTCGATTTTGGTTTTCGCAATTGCATCTTTATAAGTTTGTTTCGCTTCAAGATATTCCGGAAGCGTTATGGTCTCTCTTCGGAGTCTTCCTGAATTCTGAAGTCTGTGCTTACATTTGATTGCTTCTTTCTTGAGCTTATCGAGTTCAGCGTTCCACCAAGGACAGGGCTGTCTTTTGAAAGATTTCCTGATTGGTATACTTGCTTTGCACGATTCTCCCAAGATGTCCATCAATGTGTTTATTTTCTTTTCCAACACAAGCGAGTTGCTCACTTCAGAAAAATAGTTTTCAGAAGCGTTAATATCCGTCAGTTTATTTTTAATATCTTTCAAAAATTTTTCCCAGTTCGCTTTTTTTGTATTATAAAGGGCAGTTTTCGGATCTGTGGGATTCCAAATCTTTGTGGAAATTTCGAAAGAAATAGGATTATGGTCGCTGAGTTGGTTATCATTTGATTCTACTCTCCACCTGTGAACGGTGTCCAGAAAACTTGAAGAGCAGAATGTCATGTCTATAACGCTTGTGATGTGACGGTTGTCACGATAGGTTTCGAAGGTGGGTCGATTTCCTTCATTAAGAATGTTCAGATTGAGTTCTGAAAGGAAATCTGCGACTTCTTCGCCCCTTCTATCGGTCTTCGCGCTCCCCCACCACACATTTTTTGCGTTTAGGTCACTCCCTATGAGGATTGGAACATCTCCAAGCAGTGTGAGTTTTCCCAATGTTGGGGCAATGTCAGCGTTTGGCTCCACGTACATAGATCCAATAACAAGAGGTCCAGCTTCTGTGGTAATTCTTACAAGTGTGGTATTTGAGTCACTGAATTTGCTCAGCATTATGCCATTTATCGTGGATTTGCAGATAATTATTGCCGCTTTGCAGACCCGCTCCTTGGAAGTCACTGATTGATAAACAGTGACCCCCGGAGCATTAATTCTGCCGGTATTGCCAGTGTAAAGTTCCTGTAGCAGCAATATATCCGCGCCCCTCTTATTGGCTAGTGCTTCTTCTTGTGCCGCTTTGCAGCGGCCCAAATTCCACTGAATTACTTTTGTGGTGCCTGTAGTATTTAATTGGGTCCCGGTGGTATTTGGAACGATGGAGTTAGCCATAGTTGACTCTTTCCATGGTTCGCATCGTCATTTTAATCCGATAAGGACAATTCTTGTCGTTGGCTTTGTGTTTTGACACCTCGGTCTTACCTTTGGCCATTTTAATACAATTCCAGCAGTGGTGTTCGTCTTCTTGATCCTTCTTCGTGCAAGACATGGATTTGTGCTCGCCAGCGCAGTGTAAACAACGATCTTTGCTCTCCATGCACCTGGCTAATGAATGTCCAAATCCCATGCACTTGTAACATTGCATAATGGGGCAGCTGTCCTCTACCTGCACTCGTTGGTATCCGATACTTATCCTTCCCTGGCTGATCATGGCTTCTCGGACGTCGCTGTTGACGGTTAAGACGGCATTTCCTAGGCGGTCGCTGTTTCTGTTCCGGAAAGTCCTTTGTAGTTTAATGGCTTCTTTGTCCTGGCCGACGGCTTCAAAAATTGAATCATTTTGCTGGAGAATATATTCTACGATCTCATCATCTTTGGTTTCTTTTTCGATTCCTTTGAGAACGACGGTTGGCGCTAGCCGTTTGCCTTCCTTAGCGACCAAGTTTCCTTTGGTCAGCCTTGGAAGAGCGGCTCTGATTCTGTCGGCGTCGTTGGAGGTCGGGCATTTCATGATTACTTTGTTGTCCTTGGCGGCTATGAGTCCGCTGACTCCAACTTTCAGTTCAGAGGGCCTCAAATCTTGCCTTAAGGCTGCTTTAATATCGGAGGTAGTTTTGGTTTTATCAGCTGCACTGACGATTACAGCATGGGAAGAACCCGACGCTGCCACCGAAGCATAGCTGAATGAGGTAGGTCCGGCTGTTGAAGGAGGGTTGATCATAGCGCTCTTTTGGATTAGCGCTATTTTCTCCTTCAGGAACGTCGTTTCCTGTGATTGGCATTTTTTTGTTAACTCGGCGGCCAGGTCGATGATATCCGTGAATATGGACATCAATCCTTCTCTGGTCTCTTTCGTGATATTCCCCTTTAAGGGGTCTACCATGCGCAGGCCTTTAGTTGATAAATTAATAACCTGTAAAGAAAGAGAGTCTACAGTGTTAGTTTTTAACGACGCGGATTCAGGCTGGGAAACAAGCTGTGTCGGGGTAACGTCCTGGATCGGTTGTGTCGTCTGGGTGTGAGCGGTCTTCTTAGCAGCCATCTCAGGAGATGCCGAAGTGAGATCCTTCTCCACCGCCTTCCTTGTCTGCCTGGTAGTGATCTTTGTTGTAGACTTGGCTGGTTTTGTTGTTCCAGTTGAGGTGGGAATAGTGACGGGCTTGGATGGTGGCTTGGGTTGGACGTCTAAAGTTCCGGTCTTCTTCTCCATTCCCACGATCGCTGCGCGCAAAGTTCTCCCAGTCTCAGTCAGGTTCGGGCTCGATCGTGATCTCTCTGAGGGCTTGGCATCGTCGCCAGACGACGTCGACGGTGGCGACCTCAGCACATTGGGCATGTCTAAGGAAGGGGAATTGATGGAAGTTCAACTCCCCTTCGTGAAAGTGAACGTCGTCAACGAACTTCGGTCAACCGAGTGCGTGAGACTGTTGAACTGAGTCTGTCTGACTCCGGATGATCCGCACAAGTCTTAAACTGTAGCGGACAACTAGACTTAGAAGAAAGGTCGTGCGCAGCGGAGCCGGTATGCACCAACGCCGAATCACCGAACAAGGGACTGGTTACCCTTCGGACGGGACACAACTGCTAGCGCTGTCTCTCCCTTTTGCAGCCCACTAAGCCGTGTCAGCGACCAGTTGACCGCAATCGGGGTAAGACCTCTCCAGTCGCGCGGGTGATATGGATTGACACCTGAGTCGCTGCCCTGGGTAAGGAATACTCAGAGAGCGGAAGGGATAGAATATGAATCGTCTCCAAATCAAAGGGACGACGATGAAGGATGACGTGCACTCAATGAAAAGCTTCGAGACTCAATGCGAATCAATCCGACCCGAGAAACAGGATCGATATCCTGCCGAAGTTGAATAATGCTCTACGGTCTACGCAGTCGTAGCCTGAGATATCAACGCTCGGTCAAGCGTCAAGCTCGAAGGAGATCTCAACTCGCGGGAAAAATCCGAAAGCAACCCGAAGGAAGTTTTCCAAGAGTTTTCCGGGTTTCACTGGATTTTCCGAGCTTTTCCGACATTGTAGGTGCTCGGAATTTGGAAAGAATTTTTCCGGAATTTTCCGCCTACTCAATCTGCTGGGACCAGTCCGAGAGGTGGAGATTGAGAATCCGGCAAGAGACTTCAACGCAAGGACAAGTTTTCGAAAGAAAACTTAATCTTGAAGGCCAAAGGATTTTCCAGGAGTTTTCCGGATTTCACTGGATTTTTCCGAGCTTTTCCGACATTGTAGGTGTTCGAACTTTGAAACGAGTTTTCCGGAGTTTTCCAGCACACAATCGCTGGGAGCACGTCCGTTCACTGTCAATGTTAAACTAAGACTAAAAGTAGGTATTTATTTAAAAAAATCGGTATGTAAATAAGTCGATAGGTAATAGTAAAAAACAGATTAAACAAATTGTCACAAAAATATTGGACACTTTAAAATGTACACATAACCTCACTTTCGGCAATAGCGAACACGTGGTTAACACACAAAACTTAATATCCTAGGAATCCCACAGGATATTTTAGAGATAACACTCACACATATATATTACACTTGTATTTTCATTTAACAGCAAAAAGAATTTGTAAAAACAACGTATTTTTCGAGATATGGATTTTTTAATGAAGGGAAGGCAAACATGCGTGTGGTTCCCTGCAAGATAAAAAAAGCAACTGGGGTTAGATTAGGTTAGGTTAGGTTAGGTTAGGTTAGGTAAGGTTAGGTTTTTTTTTTTTTTTATATGGGAGTTGCATTTATTATTGACCTTGCTTATTATGTACAAGGTTTGTAGATCTTCAATTGGAGTTTTCTTTATTTATTAGTCTTTTTTCTACTATATAGTGTTGGGATCAGGAGGGATATACTACTGTGGGTCTTAACAGGAACTTCTCCGCATTTGCTCTTGTGAAGAGGAAACCACAGAAAACTCTTCAGGAGAAGACGGACTGTTGACAGAAATCACCAGGCCTTCCGTTTCACTTGAAGAGTGTTCGGCATTTTGTGTCCTGGCTTTGTTTATTTTGCCAATATCTGCTACCTTTCGTGATAGTTCCTTGTGAACTATCACGGATCCGATGTCGCATAGGTCCTCATCTAGACTCCTGCATCGCGCCTCCAGCTGCTGTCTTTGGAAGCTGAAAATGGGGCAATGCATAAAAAGATGAGGGACATCTTGAGGGGTCATATCATCACACGGGCAGCTGTCGATCTCGGAGAGCTTAAATCGATGCAGGTAGCTCATGAACCCACCGTGACCCGTGAGGAATTGTGTGAGTTCAAAGCCAACTTCCTGCATTCTCCTGAAATCAAAGGCATGGAAAATTGTTGGGAAAAACATTTAAGTAATATTTCCTGACGTTTCTTTCAAATATCGATCATTCCAGAGTTGAAGAGTCCTGCTTTTTATTTTCCTTTTGGCAAAACTGAGCGGAAACTTGGCAAAATCTGGGGCCGTCTTTTTAAGAGTAGCCTCTTGAGCCTTTTCGTCCGCTTTTTCATTTCCTAGGATTCCGCAGTGACTCCTTATCCAGCCGATGTGCACGTTCTGTTTTCTGCATCGTAGTTCCTGGATATCAGTTTTAATGTCCATGACAATAGGATTGACCGAATTTCGGTCCGTTATTGCATGGACGCCTGATTTGCAGTCTGTCAAGATCGTTATTTGTTTGGTTAGGTTAGGTTAGGTTAGGTTAGGTTAGTTTTTTTTTTTTTTTTTTATAATTCGTTTATTGAATTCCTTGCTTTTTAGTACAAGGGTTATTACTTAAGTATTACATTATTCATATTTCATTTACATAATTTGCAGTTAAGCACAATATTGTAAACATAAAGAAAATATAAAATATAAAGAATATTAAAATATGTGTTAAAGTAAAAAGTTAAAGAAAAAAAGTACAGAGATATATAACATATTAAAGTATAAAATATAAAAGAAAAGAAAAGCATATATAAAAATTTGTGTTAAAGTAATGAGATAAAAATACAGATATATATAAAATATAAATAATAATAAAGATGTGTTAATTAATGATATAAAAAGCACAGAAATAATTTTAGTTATTATAACAGAGTAAAATAATAGTATACATTATATTGATATGAGACTGTGAGGGTGTGTGCCTTCTGTGTTGTGTTTGTGTTTATGTCCCTCCGTTTACTGTCTTTAATTTTTTGATCGCTTTTGTTAGGTATTCAGTGAATAGTTTTCGTGTTGTTTTGTTGTTGAGTATTTTGTCTGGTTTTGATAAGTCTATTGTGATGTTTTGCTGGTGGCACTGTACCCCGAGGGTCCACCTTTCTTTCTCAAGTATAGGACAATCGGCCAATATGTGTTTGACTGTCTGAGACACGACTCCATCGCATGGACAGTGATCGTCGGCTCTCAGTTTAAACCTTTTCAGGTAGGCTCTCATTGCCCCGTGGCCCGTCAGCATTTGTGTGAGTTCATGATTGAGTGTGGTGTTGTGTGTGAAGTGTTTTCCTGAGTTTATGTCTGGTATGAATATTTTTGTTGTCGATCCAGTGGTGGATTCAGTGTATCTTTTGTTCCATAGATATGTGGTGTCATCTTCTAATTTCCTCTTTGCGAACGGGAGAGGGAATTTCGTGTAAGTGGTGGGTCTTTTGTCTGTGGTGGCTTGTTTTGCGTATTTGTCTGCCTCTTCGTTTCCGGCTATGCCAATGTGACTCCTTATCCAGATGAACCTGGGGGTGATGTTTATGTTTCTCAGGAGTGAGCATAATGTCAGGCTGGCTCTTACGAGTGGGTGTGTCGATGAAGGGTTTTGGTGAGCTACAAGACTGGATTGACTGTCAGAGTATATGATCACCTCGGTGGGGTGATGTTTGCTGGAATTAACCAGTGTCCAATCGAGGGATTCTCTGATGGCTAGCATTTCTGCCTGAAAAACAGAGCAGTAGCTTTCAAGCCTTAACTTTCGTTTTGTAATAAATGCTCCACCTTTGTAAACGACAAAGGCTGCCCCTACTTTTTCATCGATGCGGCTGCCGTCTGTGTAGATCTCCAAACCCGTTGCGTTGTGTTCAGTGAGTGCGCTGTGGTCGGTGGTTTCTGTGTGTTCTATGTTTTCAAGGTGTCTGGTGCCTGGGTGGGGTAGTTCTGTGTAGTGTATTTTGTTTTCATATGTTCTGTCAGTTGGAAGATGTTTGGGTAAAGTATGTTGCGTTTTTATGCGGTATAGTTCGGCGAGTTGTTGTATTTTTAGGTCTAGAGGGGTGGTGTTTGCCAGTACTTGGGCGGATGTGAGTGATATGGTCCTGTACCCTTTGCAGATCGAAATTGCAAAGGGACGTTGAGTTGTGTTTAGTTTTTTTTGTATGGATTTTTTGTGTGTGGCGTTGCTCCAGATGGATGCTGCGTAAGTGATTGTGGGTTCGATTGCTCCCATGTATATGATTCTTAGGACCTCTGGGGAGGCTCCCCACGTTGCTCGTGCAGCCCTCATGAATCGCTTGCCAATTTGTGTAGCTTTTTTACATGTGTATTCTGTGTGTTTTGACCAGTTAAGGTGTCTGTCTAGAACTACTCCCAGTATTCTGAATGAGTCAACAAGATCTTTCTTTTGTCCTTTCCATGTAATGTTCGGTGGTTGTATGGTGCGTTTGGACATGAACATAATGTGTGTTTTTGTGTCAGAAAATGTGAGTTTAGTTCTATTTCCCCATTCAAGTGTCCTTTTTAGTATGTCGTTGGTTGTTGTTTCAAGTGTTTGTATGTCATCATCAGCGATCGTGATTAGTACGTCGTCTGCGAATGCTTGTATGTGTGCGTTGTTTGGAATGTTTATTGTAAGAAGATCGTTTATGGCAATGTTCCAGAGGGTTGGTCCGCAGGTTGAGCCTTGTATGCAGCCTGCTGGCTGTTTCCTAACGACCTCCTCTCCTGCGTATCTGAGCGTGACTTATCTGTCCTGTAAGTAGCTTCGTATGAGGTTCGTATTCTGAGTGTGTGTATGGCTGGGACGTTTCCGTGTAAGTGAAGATTATGGGTTCGTGGTCAGATATGGGATTGTGTTGTGGTTGCACTGTCCATTTGATGATTTTATCGGTTGTTTTAGGTGTTGAAACTGTGATGTCGATGAATGAAGTGATGTGGGTTTGCCCCCGCCATGTGTTGTACGTAGGTGTGTGTCCCTCATTTATTATATCCCAACCGCAGCTGGCTAGACAGGTTGATAACTCTTCTCCTCTTTTATCATTTTTTGGGCTGCCCCACCAGTGACTTTTTGCATTCACATCACCTCCAATGATGACCTCAGTTCCAGTGCTGGCAAGTTGGACTATTTTGTTTGTCGTTTGGGAAAGTATGGCTGATGGAGAAATGTAGATGGATCCGATAATGAGTGTGGATTTTTCAGTAGCCAATGTGACGAAGGCATGATGTGTGTCAGAGATGTCGTTTCGGAATATGATTTTTAGCTTGGAATTTGTAGTGGCGATAACAGCTTTGCATGGATTGTCACTGCTACCTGTAGTTTGATATATTTTGAAATTTTTTGGAGCTGTGAGAACGCCTGTTGCACCAACATATGGTTCTTGTAGTAGTAATATGTCATATTCTGATGCGTTGCTCAGTAGATGGTCTGTGGCATTTCGACATCTCTGGAGGTTTTGTTGACAGAATTTTATGTCTATTGTGTGGTGGGTGTTGCTGTTATGTCTATCCTTGTTATGGCTATCCTTATCATCCATAGTTGGTTTTTTGTTTTGTAAGTTCTGTCATTTTATAGTGGAGTGGACAGCTTTTGCTCGTTGCTTTGTGGTTGAAGATCTTCTTGTTGCTTGTAAAGCAGTTCCAACATTTTTGTGAGTTCAGATCGTCTTTCTTTGAGCATTCATTTGACTTGTGTTCCCCGGCACAGTGCATGCACCTGCATTTGTTTTCGCAGCACTTTTCTGCCTTGTGGCCATATCCTTGGCACTTGTAGCACTGCAATGGCGTGCAATTGTCTTCGACGTGTACTCTTTGAAAACCTATGTTTATTCGGCCTTGGTTTAGAGCCTCTCGTCTGACGGTGTGGTCCACCATGAGAAAAACATTCTTTAAATTGTCATGTTTGTAATTTCGTGTCGTTTTTATCAGTTTGATTTGGTCTTCTGGTTCCTTGTCACCTATAACCTCGGACAGTGCTTCGTTTTGTAAAAACATTGTCTTGATTATTTCGCTGTCTTCAATGTCTTCATTTACTCCCTTGAGTACGATGACCGGAGACAATTTTTGACCCTCGCTTGCCTTGAGTAATCCGTTGGTAGCGTCTGGGATTGTTTTGAGTAGTTTTTCTGCATCTTTCCTGGTTTCGCAGTTGATAACAACGCTACTGTTTCTGGTTGCGTACATGTTACTTACTGAGATTTTGAGATTGGATGGATTAATGTTTTTCTTAATTGATCCTTTGATGGTTTCAGAGCAGTCCTTCCCATTTACTGATTTGACGATTACAGCAAACGTGCGATTGTTGGTGGTAGGTGGAATGTGGTTAGGTACTTTTTTGATTATGTCGGAGTATTTAGGAAGAGACTTAGGTTCAGAATTTATTTTGTTTACACGTTCGTTTATTTTAGCGATTTGACTTTCAATTCTTTGTAGCGTAGCAACGATGACGGGGTCTTGTTTGATTTTTTGTTTGTCACCAGCAGTTTGTGTATCCGAACTCAAAATTGCCTCCGAAATTTCAGTGATCGCTTTTATGATTTCTGGTGATTTAGTTTTTTTTGATATAAACTGACATAATCGTATTATTTTTTCATCACGTGATTCATTATGATCATCTTTGTCCTCTGAATTCAATGGCGAAATAGGCAAAGTCTCTTTACCTGCGTTTTTGCTTGGCGAACGCTGTGTGCGCATTGAACCATCAAAGGGGCTCGCGGACTCCATAATGTGTTTTTTTTCCTAATATTTGGGTTGGGAATGACAACAACCCTCGCTATTTTCCATTGAGCTGGAAAGTGGCTCACTCTGAGACATGCATTATACATACCCAATACTAATGACCTATCCACGTTGAAGAAATGAAGGCAAATGTCGGCGGTGAAATGATCTTCTCCGGGTGCCTTATGTGGACTTATGTTTGATACTATATCCTCGACAACCAAACTCAGAAGAAAGGTCGTGCGCAGCGGAGCCGGTATGCACCAACGCCGAATCACCGAACAAGAGACTGGTTACCCTTCGGACGGGACCCAACTGCTAGCGCTGTCTCTCCCTTTTGCAGCCCACTAAGCCGTGTCAGCGACCAGTTGACCGCAATCGGGGTAAGACCTCTCCAGTCGCGCGGGTGATATGGATTGACACCCGAGTCGCTGCCCTGGGTAAGGAATACTCAGAGAGCGGAAGGGATAGAATATGAATCGTCTCCAAATCAAAGGGACGACGATGAAGGATGACGTGCACTCAATGACAAGCTTCGAGACTCAATGCGAATCAATCCGACCCGAGAAACAGGATCGATATCCTGCCGAAGTTGAATAATGCTCTACGGTCTACGCAGTCGTAGCCTGAGATATCAACGCTCGGTCAAGCGTCAAGCTCGAAGGAGATCTCAACGCGTGGGGAAAATCCGAAAGCAACCCGAAGGAAGATTTCCAAGAGTTTTCCGGATTTCACTGGATTTTTCCGAGCTTTTCCGACATTGTAGGTGCTCGGACTTCGGAAAGAATTTTTCCGGATTTTTCCGCCTACTCAATCTGCTGGGACCAGTCCGAGAGGAGGAGATTGAGAATCCGGCAAGAGACTTCAACGCACGGACAAGTTTTCGAAAGAAAACTTAATCTTGAAGGCCAAAGGATTTTCCAGGAGTTTTCCGGATTTCACTGGATTTTTCCGAGCTTTTCCGACATTGTAGGTGTTCGAACTTTGAAACGAGTTTTCCGGAGTTTTCCAGCACACAATCGCCGGGAGCATAGTGTGGTTCCCTGCAAGATAAAAAAAGCAACTGGGTTAGGTTAGGTTAGGTTAGGTTAGGTTAGGTTAGGTTAGGTTAGGTTAGGTTAGGTTAGGTTAGGTTAGGTTAGGTTAGGTTAGGTTAGGTTAGGTTAGGTTAGGTTAGGTTAGGTTAGGTTAGGTTAGGTTAGGTTAGGTTAGGTTAGGTTAGGTTAGGTTAGGTTAGGTTAGGTTAGGTTAGGTTAGGTTAGGTTAGGTTAGGTTAGGTTAGGTTAGGTTAGGTTAGGTTAGGTTAGGTTAGGTTAGGTTAGGTTAGGTTAGGTTAGGTTAGGTTAGGTTAGGTTAGGTTAGGTTAGGTTAGGTTAGGTTAGGTTAGGTTAGGTTAGGTTAGGTTAGGTTAGGTTAGGTTAGGTTAGGTTAGGTTAGGTTAGGTTAGGTTAGGTTAGGTTAGGTTAGGTTAGGTTAGGTTAGGTTAGGTTAGGTTAGGTTAGGTTAGGTTAGGTTAGGTTAGGTTAGGTTAGGTTAGGTTAGGTTAGGTTAGGTTAGGTTAGGTTAGGTTAGGTTAGGTTAGGTTAGGTTAGGTTAGGTTAGGTTAGGTTAGGTTAGGTTAGGTTAGGTTAGGTTAGGTTAGGTTAGGTTAGGTTAGGTTAGGTTAGGTTAGGTTAGGTTAGGTTAGGTTAGGTTAGGTTAGGTTAGGTTAGGTTAGGTTAGGTTAGGTTAGGTTAGGTTAGGTTAGGTTAGGTTAGGTTAGGTTAGGTTAGGTTAGGTTAGGTTAGGTTAGGTTAGGTTAGGTTAGGTTAGGTTAGGTTAGGTTAGGTTAGGTTAGGTTAGGTTAGGTTAGGTTAGGTTAGGTTAGGTTAGGTTAGGTTAGGTTAGGTTAGGTTAGGTTAGGTTAGGTTAGGTTAGGTTAGGTTAGGTTAGGTTAGGTTAGGTTAGGTTAGGTTAGGTTAGGTTAGGTTAGGTTAGGTTAGGTTAGGTTAGGTTAGGTTAGGTTAGGTTAGGTTAGGTTAGGTTAGGTTAGGTTAGGTTAGGTTAGGTTAGGTTAGGTTAGGTTAGGTTAGGTTAGGTTAGGTTAGGTTAGGTTAGGTTAGGTTAGGTTAGGTTAGGTTAGGTTAGGTTAGGTTAGGTTAGGTTAGGTTAGGTTAGGTTAGGTTAGGTTAGGTTAGGTTAGGTTAGGTTAGGTTAGGTTAGGTTAGGTTAGGTTAGGTTAGG
Source organism: Rhyacophila brunnea (assembly GCF_057557595.1). Lineage (NCBI taxonomy): Eukaryota > Metazoa > Arthropoda > Insecta > Trichoptera > Rhyacophilidae > Rhyacophila > Rhyacophila brunnea. Next base: position 9,113 of record NW_028232796.1, on the reverse strand, counting down.
TTAGGTTAGGTTAGGTTAGGTTAGGTTAGGTTAGGTTAGGTTAGGTTAGGTTAGGTTAGGTTAGGTTAGGTTAGGTTAGGTTAGGTTAGGTTAGGTTAGGTTAGGTTAGGTTAGGTTAGGTTAGGTTAGGTTAGGTTAGGTTAGGTTAGGTTAGGTTAGGTTAGGTTAGGTTAGGTTAGGTTAGGTTAGGTTAGGTTAGGTTAGGTTAGGTTAGGTTAGGTTAGGTTAGGTTAGGTTAGGTTAGGTTAGGTTAGGTTAGGTTAGGTTAGGTTAGGTTAGGTTAGGTTAGGTTAGGTTAGGTTAGGTTAGGTTAGGTTAGGTTAGGTTAGGTTAGGTTAGGTTAGGTTAGGTTAGGTTAGGTTAGGTTAGGTTAGGTTAGGTTAGGTTAGGTTAGGTTAGGTTAGGTTAGGTTAGGTTAGGTTAGGTTAGGTTAGGTTAGGTTAGGTTAGGTTAGGTTAGGTTAGGTTAGGTTAGGTTAGGTTAGGTTAGGTTAGGTTAGGTTAGGTTAGGTTAGGTTAGGTTAGGTTAGGTTAGGTTAGGTTAGGTTAGGTTAGGTTAGGTTAGGTTAGGTTAGGTTAGGTTAGGTTAGGTTAGGTTAGGTTAGGTTAGGTTAGGTTAGGTTAGGTTAGGTTAGGTTAGGTTAGGTTAGGTTAGGTTAGGTTAGGTTAGGTTAGGTTAGGTTAGGTTAGGTTAGGTTAGGTTAGGTTAGGTTAGGTTAGGTTAGGTTAGGTTAGGTTAGGTTAGGTTAGGTTAGGTTAGGTTAGGTTAGGTTAGGTTAGGTTAGGTTAGGTTAGGTTAGGTTAGGTTAGGTTAGGTTAGGTTAGGTTAGGTTAGGTTAGGTTAGGTTAGGTTAGGTTAGGTTAGGTTAGGTTAGGTTAGGTTAGGTTAGGTTAGGTTAGGTTAGGTTAGGTTAGGTTAGGTTAGGTTAGGTTAGGTTAGGTTAGGTTAGGTTAGGTTAGGTTAGGTTAGGTTAGGTTAGGTTAGGTTAGGTTAGGTTAGGTTAGGTTAGGTTAGGTTAGGTTAGGTTAGGTTAGGTTAGGTTAGGTTAGGTTAGGTTAGGTTAGGTTAGGTTAGGTTAGGTTAGGTTAGGTTAGGTTAGGTTAGGTTAGGTTAGGTTAGGTTAGGTTAGGTTAGGTTAGGTTAGGTTAGGTTAGGTTAGGTTAGGTTAGGTTAGGTTAGGTTAGGTTAGGTTAGGTTAGGTTAGGTTAGGTTAGGTTAGGTTAGGTTAGGTTAGGTTAGGTTAGGTTAGGTTAGGTTAGGTTAGGTTAGGTTAGGTTAGGTTAGGTTAGGTTAGGTTAGGTTAGGTTAGGTTAGGTTAGGTTAGGTTAGGTTAGGTTAGGTTAGGTTAGGTTAGGTTAGGTTAGGTTAGGTTAGGTTAGGTTAGGTTAGGTTAGGTTAGGTTAGGTTAGGTTAGGTTAGGTTAGGTTAGGTTAGGTTAGGTTAGGTTAGGTTAGGTTAGGTTAGGTTAGGTTAGGTTAGGTTAGGTTAGGTTAGGTTAGGTTAGGTTAGGTTAGGTTAGGTTAGGTTAGGTTAGGTTAGGTTAGGTTAGGTTAGGTTAGGTTAGGTTAGGTTAGGTTAGGTTAGGTTAGGTTAGGTTAGGTTAGGTTAGGTTAGGTTAGGTTAGGTTAGGTTAGGTTAGGTTAGGTTAGGTTAGGTTAGGTTAGGTTAGGTTAGGTTAGGTTAGGTTAGGTTAGGTTAGGTTAGGTTAGGTTAGGTTAGGTTAGGTTAGGTTAGGTTAGGTTAGGTTAGGTTAGGTTAGGTTAGGTTAGGTTAGGTTAGGTTAGGTTAGGTTAGGTTAGGTTAGGTTAGGTTAGGTTAGGTTAGGTTAGGTTAGGTTAGGTTAGGTTAGGTTAGGTTAGGTTAGGTTAGGTTAGGTTAGGTTAGGTTAGGTTAGGTTAGGTTAGGTTAGGTTAGGTTAGGTTAGGTTAGGTTAGGTTAGGTTAGGTTAGGTTAGGTTAGGTTAGGTTAGGTTAGGTTAGGTTAGGTTAGGTTAGGTTAGGTTAGGTTAGGTTAGGTTAGGTTAGGTTAGGTTAGGTTAGGTTAGGTTAGGTTAGGTTAGGTTAGGTTAGGTTAGGTTAGGTTAGGTTAGGTTAGGTTAGGTTAGGTTAGGTTAGGTTAGGTTAGGTTAGGTTAGGTTAGGTTAGGTTAGGTTAGGTTAGGTTAGGTTAGGTTAGGTTAGGTTAGGTTAGGTTAGGTTAGGTTAGGTTAGGTTAGGTTAGGTTAGGTTAGGTTAGGTTAGGTTAGGTTAGGTTAGGTTAGGTTAGGTTAGGTTAGGTTAGGTTAGGTTAGGTTAGGTTAGGTTAGGTTAGGTTAGGTTAGGTTAGGTTAGGTTAGGTTAGGTTAGGTTAGGTTAGGTTAGGTTAGGTTAGGTTAGGTTAGGTTAGGTTAGGTTAGGTTAGGTTAGGTTAGGTTAGGTTAGGTTAGGTTAGGTTAGGTTAGGTTAGGTTAGGTTAGGTTAGGTTAGGTTAGGTTAGGTTAGGTTAGGTTAGGTTAGGTTAGGTTAGGTTAGGTTAGGTTAGGTTAGGTTAGGTTAGGTTAGGTTAGGTTAGGTTAGGTTAGGTTAGGTTAGGTTAGGTTAGGTTAGGTTAGGTTAGGTTAGGTTAGGTTAGGTTAGGTTAGGTTAGGTTAGGTTAGGTTAGGTTAGGTTAGGTTAGGTTAGGTTAGGTTAGGTTAGGTTAGGTTAGGTTAGGTTAGGTTAGGTTAGGTTAGGTTAGGTTAGGTTAGGTTAGGTTAGGTTAGGTTAGGTTAGGTTAGGTTAGGTTAGGTTAGGTTAGGTTAGGTTAGGTTAGGTTAGGTTAGGTTAGGTTAGGTTAGGTTAGGTTAGGTTAGGTTAGGTTAGGTTAGGTTAGGTTAGGTTAGGTTAGGTTAGGTTAGGTTAGGTTAGGTTAGGTTAGGTTAGGTTAGGTTAGGTTAGGTTAGGTTAGGTTAGGTTAGGTTAGGTTAGGTTAGGTTAGGTTAGGTTAGGTTAGGTTAGGTTAGGTTAGGTTAGGTTAGGTTAGGTTAGGTTAGGTTAGGTTAGGTTAGGTTAGGTTAGGTTAGGTTAGGTTAGGTTAGGTTAGGTTAGGTTAGGTTAGGTTAGGTTAGGTTAGGTTAGGTTAGGTTAGGTTAGGTTAGGTTAGGTTAGGTTAGGTTAGGTTAGGTTAGGTTAGGTTAGGTTAGGTTAGGTTAGGTTAGGTTAGGTTAGGTTAGGTTAGGTTAGGTTAGGTTAGGTTAGGTTAGGTTAGGTTAGGTTAGGTTAGGTTAGGTTAGGTTAGGTTAGGTTAGGTTAGGTTAGGTTAGGTTAGGTTAGGTTAGGTTAGGTTAGGTTAGGTTAGGTTAGGTTAGGTTAGGTTAGGTTAGGTTAGGTTAGGTTAGGTTAGGTTAGGTTAGGTTAGGTTAGGTTAGGTTAGGTTAGGTTAGGTTAGGTTAGGTTAGGTTAGGTTAGGTTAGGTTAGGTTAGGTTAGGTTAGGTTAGGTTAGGTTAGGTTAGGTTAGGTTAGGTTAGGTTAGGTTAGGTTAGGTTAGGTTAGGTTAGGTTAGGTTAGGTTAGGTTAGGTTAGGTTAGGTTAGGTTAGGTTAGGTTAGGTTAGGTTAGGTTAGGTTAGGTTAGGTTAGGTTAGGTTAGGTTAGGTTAGGTTAGGTTAGGTTAGGTTAGGTTAGGTTAGGTTAGGTTAGGTTAGGTTAGGTTAGGTTAGGTTAGGTTAGGTTAGGTTAGGTTAGGTTAGGTTAGGTTAGGTTAGGTTAGGTTAGGTTAGGTTAGGTTAGGTTAGGTTAGGTTAGGTTAGGTTAGGTTAGGTTAGGTTAGGTTAGGTTAGGTTAGGTTAGGTTAGGTTAGGTTAGGTTAGGTTAGGTTAGGTTAGGTTAGGTTAGGTTAGGTTAGGTTAGGTTAGGTTAGGTTAGGTTAGGTTAGGTTAGGTTAGGTTAGGTTAGGTTAGGTTAGGTTAGGTTAGGTTAGGTTAGGTTAGGTTAGGTTAGGTTAGGTTAGGTTAGGTTAGGTTAGGTTAGGTTAGGTTAGGTTAGGTTAGGTTAGGTTAGGTTAGGTTAGGTTAGGTTAGGTTAGGTTAGGTTAGGTTAGGTTAGGTTAGGTTAGGTTAGGTTAGGTTAGGTTAGGTTAGGTTAGGTTAGGTTAGGTTAGGTTAGGTTAGGTTAGGTTAGGTTAGGTTAGGTTAGGTTAGGTTAGGTTAGGTTAGGTTAGGTTAGGTTAGGTTAGGTTAGGTTAGGTTAGGTTAGGTTAGGTTAGGTTAGGTTAGGTTAGGTTAGGTTAGGTTAGGTTAGGTTAGGTTAGGTTAGGTTAGGTTAGGTTAGGTTAGGTTAGGTTAGGTTAGGTTAGGTTAGGTTAGGTTAGGTTAGGTTAGGTTAGGTTAGGTTAGGTTAGGTTAGGTTAGGTTAGGTTAGGTTAGGTTAGGTTAGGTTAGGTTAGGTTAGGTTAGGTTAGGTTAGGTTAGGTTAGGTTAGGTTAGGTTAGGTTAGGTTAGGTTAGGTTAGGTTAGGTTAGGTTAGGTTAGGTTAGGTTAGGTTAGGTTAGGTTAGGTTAGGTTAGGTTAGGTTAGGTTAGGTTAGGTTAGGTTAGGTTAGGTTAGGTTAGGTTAGGTTAGGTTAGGTTAGGTTAGGTTAGGTTAGGTTAGGTTAGGTTAGGTTAGGTTAGGTTAGGTTAGGTTAGGTTAGGTTAGGTTAGGTTAGGTTAGGTTAGGTTAGGTTAGGTTAGGTTAGGTTAGGTTAGGTTAGGTTAGGTTAGGTTAGGTTAGGTTAGGTTAGGTTAGGTTAGGTTAGGTTAGGTTAGGTTAGGTTAGGTTAGGTTAGGTTAGGTTAGGTTAGGTTAGGTTAGGTTAGGTTAGGTTAGGTTAGGTTAGGTTAGGTTAGGTTAGGTTAGGTTAGGTTAGGTTAGGTTAGGTTAGGTTAGGTTAGGTTAGGTTAGGTTAGGTTAGGTTAGGTTAGGTTAGGTTAGGTTAGGTTAGGTTAGGTTAGGTTAGGTTAGGTTAGGTTAGGTTAGGTTAGGTTAGGTTAGGTTAGGTTAGGTTAGGTTAGGTTAGGTTAGGTTAGGTTAGGTTAGGTTAGGTTAGGTTAGGTTAGGTTAGGTTAGGTTAGGTTAGGTTAGGTTAGGTTAGGTTAGGTTAGGTTAGGTTAGGTTAGGTTAGGTTAGGTTAGGTTAGGTTAGGTTAGGTTAGGTTAGGTTAGGTTAGGTTAGGTTAGGTTAGGTTAGGTTAGGTTAGGTTAGGTTAGGTTAGGTTAGGTTAGGTTAGGTTAGGTTAGGTTAGGTTAGGTTAGGTTAGGTTAGGTTAGGTTAGGTTAGGTTAGGTTAGGTTAGGTTAGGTTAGGTTAGGTTAGGTTAGGTTAGGTTAGGTTAGGTTAGGTTAGGTTAGGTTAGGTTAGGTTAGGTTAGGTTAGGTTAGGTTAGGTTAGGTTAGGTTAGGTTAGGTTAGGTTAGGTTAGGTTAGGTTAGGTTAGGTTAGGTTAGGTTAGGTTAGGTTAGGTTAGGTTAGGTTAGGTTAGGTTAGGTTAGGTTAGGTTAGGTTAGGTTAGGTTAGGTTAGGTTAGGTTAGGTTAGGTTAGGTTAGGTTAGGTTAGGTTAGGTTAGGTTAGGTTAGGTTAGGTTAGGTTAGGTTAGGTTAGGTTAGGTTAGGTTAGGTTAGGTTAGGTTAGGTTAGGTTAGGTTAGGTTAGGTTAGGTTAGGTTAGGTTAGGTTAGGTTAGGTTAGGTTAGGTTAGGTTAGGTTAGGTTAGGTTAGGTTAGGTTAGGTTAGGTTAGGTTAGGTTAGGTTAGGTTAGGTTAGGTTAGGTTAGGTTAGGTTAGGTTAGGTTAGGTTAGGTTAGGTTAGGTTAGGTTAGGTTAGGTTAGGTTAGGTTAGGTTAGGTTAGGTTAGGTTAGGTTAGGTTAGGTTAGGTTAGGTTAGGTTAGGTTAGGTTAGGTTAGGTTAGGTTAGGTTAGGTTAGGTTAGGTTAGGTTAGGTTAGGTTAGGTTAGGTTAGGTTAGGTTAGGTTAGGTTAGGTTAGGTTAGGTTAGGTTAGGTTAGGTTAGGTTAGGTTAGGTTAGGTTAGGTTAGGTTAGGTTAGGTTAGGTTAGGTTAGGTTAGGTTAGGTTAGGTTAGGTTAGGTTAGGTTAGGTTAGGTTAGGTTAGGTTAGGTTAGGTTAGGTTAGGTTAGGTTAGGTTAGGTTAGGTTAGGTTAGGTTAGGTTAGGTTAGGTTAGGTTAGGTTAGGTTAGGTTAGGTTAGGTTAGGTTAGGTTAGGTTAGGTTAGGTTAGGTTAGGTTAGGTTAGGTTAGGTTAGGTTAGGTTAGGTTAGGTTAGGTTAGGTTAGGTTAGGTTAGGTTAGGTTAGGTTAGGTTAGGTTAGGTTAGGTTAGGTTAGGTTAGGTTAGGTTAGGTTAGGTTAGGTTAGGTTAGGTTAGGTTAGGTTAGGTTAGGTTAGGTTAGGTTAGGTTAGGTTAGGTTAGGTTAGGTTAGGTTAGGTTAGGTTAGGTTAGGTTAGGTTAGGTTAGGTTAGGTTAGGTTAGGTTAGGTTAGGTTAGGTTAGGTTAGGTTAGGTTAGGTTAGGTTAGGTTAGGTTAGGTTAGGTTAGGTTAGGTTAGGTTAGGTTAGGTTAGGTTAGGTTAGGTTAGGTTAGGTTAGGTTAGGTTAGGTTAGGTTAGGTTAGGTTA